>NC_143453.1:0-4800000 GCF_987193195.1 Phasianus colchicus
CCTCAAGAGGACATTGTCTTTCCCACTGAGGACATTTTCTCCCAGAAGTGCCGCTACTCTGTGAAACGACTCCATTTCCTCCCAAATCTACTCCATGACACGCCTCAGGATGACACTTACTCCCCGATTTGGGGCATTTTCTCCCAGAAATACCACTTCTCTCCCAAAGGGATGGCCTTTTCCCTCTCTAGCATCTGTTTCCTCACCAATACCTGGCATTTTCTCCCAGAAACACCAGCTTTCTCACAGATACATCACCTTCCCCCCCCACATCAGACCTCTTCTCCCAGAAATACCAGGACTCTGCTGAATATTTCCCATTTCCTCCGGAACATACAGCATTACACTCCGCAAGAGGACAGTTTCTTTCAGAAATGTGGCATTTTATCACAGATACACCATTTTTATGCCCAGTAGAGCTCCTTTTCTCCCAGAAATAGCACTGCTCTTAGGAAGAGCTCCCATTTTCTAACCAAAATGCTGCTTTACACTCCTCAAGATCACACTTACCCCCATCAAGATGGCAGTGTCACAGAAATACCAGCTTCTGCCCCCAAAATGGGACTTTGGCTCTCCAAAACAAGACATTTTCTCCCAGAAATACCAGGACTCTTAGAAATACCTCACGTTTCATCTCAAGAATACTGCTTTCCATTCCTCAAGATCACACTGACTCCCATCACAATGGCCTTTTCTCCCACATACACCAGCTTTCTCCCAAATACACGACATTTTCTCCCACATACACCCGTTTTCTCCCAAAGATGGGACATATTCTCTCAGAAATGCCAGCTTATTCTTTAAAAAACGGCCTTTTTTTCCCAAAATACCAGCTTTCTCACAAACACCTGTCATTTTCCAACCAAGTCTGCTACTATCTCCCAGAAACAGCCGGTTTCCGAGAAATACCTGACGTTTGCTCTCCCAAATACTACTTGACACTCCTCCAGAGGACATTGTCTCCCCTATTTACCACGTTGTCTCCCCAAGAGACCACTTGGCACACCAAAAAGACCACCGTTGCTCTCCAGTACAAGATCTTCTTTCCCACCGGTTCCCACTTTTCTCCCCCAGCTCTGTCATTTCCTCCCAGAAATGCCACTTTTCCCTTGGAAATTTCACCTTCTCTTCCAAAAAGAGGAGATTTGCTCCCAGAAATACCCCTTCTCTTACAACTGCCACACGCTTTCTCCCCAAAAAGCCTCCATGACAATGCCAAATGGGACACTTGCAGCCAAGAAGAGGACACCTTCTCTCAGAAAGACCACTTTTCTCCCCAAGAGAGGAGATTTTCTCCCAATTGGATGACATTTGCTGTAAGAAAGACCTGTTTTCTTCCCTCAAGAGGACATTGTCTTTCCCACTGAGGACATTTTCTCCCAGAAGTGCCGCTACTCTGTGAAACACCTCCATTTCCTCCCAAATCTACTCCATGACACGCCTCAGGATGACACTTACTCCCCGATTTGGGGCATTTTCTCCCAGAAATACCACTTCTCTCCCAAAGGGATGGCCTTTTCCCTCTCTAGCATCTGTTTCCTCACCAATACCTGGCATTTTCTCCCAGAAACACCAGCTTTCTCACAGATACATCACCTTCCCCCCCCCACATCAGACCTCTTCTCCCAGAAATACCAGGACTCTGCTGAATATTTCCCATTTCCTCCGGAACATACAGCATTACACTCCGCAAGAGGACAGTTTCTTTCAGAAATGTGGCATTTTATCACAGATACACCATTTTTATGCCCAGTAGAGCTCCTTTTCTCCCAGAAATAGCACTGCTCTTAGGAAGAGCTCCCATTTTCTAACCAAAATGCTGCTTTACACTCCTCAAGATCACACTTACCCCCATCAAGATGGCAGTGTCACAGAAATACCAGCTTCTGCCCCCAAAATGGGACTTTGGCTCTCCAAAACAAGACATTTTCTCCCAGAAATACCAGGACTCTTAGAAATACCTCACGTTTCATCTCAAGAATACTGCTTTCCACTCCTCAAGATCACACTGACTCCCATCACAATGGCCTTTTCTCCCACATACACCAGCTTTCTCCCAAATACACGACATTTTCTCCCACATACACCCGTTTTCTCCCAAAGATGGGACATATTCTCCCAGAAATGCCAGCTTATTCTTTAAAAAACGGCCTTTTTTTCCCAAAATACCAGCTTTCTCACAAACACCTGTCATTTTCCAACCAAGTCTGCTACTATCTCCCAGAAACAGCCGGTTTCCGAGAAATACCTGACGTTTGCTCTCCCAAATACTACTTGACACTCCTCCAGAGGACATTGTCTCCCCTATTTACCACGTTGTCTCCCCAAGAGACCACTTGGCACACCAAAAAGACCACCGTTGCTCTCCAGTACAAGATCTTCTTTCCCACCGGTTCCCACTTTTCTCCCCCAGCTCTGTCATTTCCTCCCAGAAATGCCACTTTTCCCTTGGAAATTTCACCTTCTCTTCCAAAAAGAGGAGATTTGCTCCCAGAAATACCCCTTCTCTTACAACTGCCACACGCTTTCTCCCCAAAAAGCCTCCATGACAATGCCAAATGGGACACTTGCAGCCAAGAAGAGGACACCTTCTCTCAGAAAGACCACTTTTCTCCCCAAGAGAGGAGATTTTCTCCCAATTGGATGACATTTGCTGTAAGAAAGACCCGTTTTCTTCCCTCAAGAGGACATTGTCTTTCCCACTGAGGACATTTTCTCCCAGAAGTGCCGCTACTCTGTGAAACACCTCCATTTCCTCCCAAATCTACTCCATGACACGCCTCAGGATGACACTTACTCCCCGATTTGGGGCATTTTCTCCCAGAATTACCACTTCTCTCCCAAAGGGATGGCCTTTTCCCTCTCTAGCATCTGTTTCCTCACCAATACCTGGCATTTTCTCCCAGAAACACCAGCTCTCTCACAGATACATCACCTTCCCCCCCCCACATCAGACCTCTTCTCCCAGAAATACCAGGACTCTGCTGAATATTTCCCATTTCCTCCGGAACATACAGCATTACACTTCGCAAGAGGACAGTTTCTTTCAGAAATGTGGCATTTTATCACAGATACACCATTTTTATGCCCAGTAGAGCTCCTTTTCTCCCAGAAATAGCACTGCTCTTAGGAAGAGCTCCCATTTTCTAACCAAAATGCTGCTTTACACTCCTCAAGATCACACTTACCCCCATCAAGATGGCAGTGTCACAGAAATACCAGCTTCTGCCCCCAAAATGGGACTTTGGCTCTCCAAAACAAGACATTTTCTCCCAGAAATACCAGGACTCTTAGAAATACCTCACGTTTCATCTCAAGAATACTGCTTTCCACTCCTCAAGATCACACTGACTCCCATCACAATGGCCTTTTCTCCCACATACACCAGCTTTCTCCCAAATACACGACATTTTCTCCCACATACACCCGTTTTCTCCCAAAGATGGGACATATTCTCCCAGAAATGCCAGCTTATTCTTTAAAAAACGGCCTTTTTTCCCCAAAATACCAGCTTTCTCACAAACACCTGTCATTTTCCAACCAAGTCTGCTACTATCTCCCAGAAACAGCCGGTTTCCGAGAAATACCTGACGTTTGCTCTCCCAAATACTACTTGACACTCCTCCAGAGGACATTGTCTCCCCTATTTACCACGTTGTCTCCCCAAGAGACCACTTGGCACACCAAAAAGACCACCGTTGCTCTCCAGTACAAGATCTTCTTTCCCACCGGTTCCCACTTTTCTCCCCCAGCTATGTCATTTCCTCCCAGAAATGCCACTTTTCCCTTGGAAATTTCACCTTCTCTTCCAAAAAGAGGAGATTTGCTCCCAGAAATACCCCTTCTCTTACAACTGCCACACGCTTTCTCCCCAAAAAGCCTCCATGACAATGCCAAATGGGACACTTGCAGCCAAGAAGAGGACACCTTCTCTCAGAAAGACCACTTTTCTCCCCAAGAGAGGAGATTTTCTCCCAATTGGATGACATTTGCTGTAAGAAAGACCTGTTTTCTTCCCTCAAGAGGACATTGTCTTTCCCACTGAGGACATTTTCTCCCAGAAGTGCCGCTACTCTGTGAAACGACTCCATTTCCTCCCAAATCTACTCCATGACACGCCTCAGGATGACACTTACTCCCCGATTTGGGGCATTTTCTCCCAGAAATACCACTTCTCTCCCAAAGGGATGGCCTTTTCCCTCTCTAGCATCTGTTTCCTCACCAATACCTGGCATTTTCTCCCAGAAACACCAGCTTTCTCACAGATACATCACCTTCCCCCCCACATCAGACCTCTTCTCCCAGAAATACCAGGACTCTGCTGAATATTTCCCATTTCCTCCGGAACATACAGCATTACACTCCGCAAGAGGACAGTTTCTTTCAGAAATGTGGCATTTTATCACAGATACACCATTTTTATGCCCAGTAGAGCTCCTTTTCTCCCAGAAATAGCACTGCTCTTAGGAAGAGCTCCCATTTTCTAACCAAAATGCTGCTTTACACTCCTCAAGATCACACTTACCCCCATCAAGATGGCAGTGTCACAGAAATACCAGCTTCTGCCCCCAAAATGGGACTTTGGCTCTCCAAAACAAGACATTTTCTCCCAGAAATACCAGGACTCTTAGAAATACCTCACGTTTCATCTCAAGAATACTGCTTTCCACTCCTCAAGATCACACTGACTCCCATCACAATGGCCTTTTCTCCCACATACACCAGCTTTCTCCCAAATACACGACATTTTCTCCCACATACACCCGTTTTCTCCCAAAGATGGGACATATTCTCCCAGAAATGCCAGCTTATTCTTTAAAAAACGGCCTTTTTTCCCCAAAATACCAGCTTTCTCACAAACACCTGTCATTTTCCAACCAAGTCTGCTACTATCTCCCAGAAACAGCCGGTTTCCGAGAAATACCTGACGTTTGCTCTCCCAAATACTACTTGACACTCCTCCAGAGGACATTGTCTCCCCTATTTACCACGTTGTCTCCCCAAGAGACCACTTGGCACACCAAAAAGACCACCGTTGCTCTCCAGTACAAGATCTTCTTTCCCACCGGTTCCCACTTTTCTCCCCCAGCTCTGTCATTTCCTCCCAGAAATGCCACTTTTCCCTTGGAAATTTCACCTTCTCTTCCAAAAAGAGGAGATTTGCTCCCAGAAATACCCCTTCTCTTACAACTGCCACACGCTTTCTCCCCAAAAAGCCTCCATGACAATGCCAAATGGGACACTTGCAGCCAAGAAGAGGACACCTTCTCTCAGAAAGACCACTTTTCTCCCCAAGAGAGGAGATTTTCTCCCAATTGGATGACATTTGCTGTAAGAAAGACCTGTTTTCTTCCCTCAAGAGGACATTGTCTTTCCCACTGAGGACATTTTCTCCCAGAAGTGCCGCTACTCTGTGAAACACCTCCATTTCCTCCCAAATCTACTCCATGACACGCCTCAGGATGACACTTACTCTCCGATTTGGGGCATTTTCTCCCAGAAATACCACTTCTCTCCCAAAGGGATGGCCTTTTCCCTCTCTAGCATCTGTTTCCTCACCAATACCTGGCATTTTCTCCCAGAAACACCAGCTTTCTCACAGATACATCACCTTCCCCCCCCCACATCAGACCTCTTCTCCCAGAAATACCAGGACTCTGCTGAATATTTCCCATTTCCTCCGGAACATACAGCATTACACTCCGCAAGAGGACAGTTTCTTTCAGAAATGTGGCATTTTATCACAGATACACCATTTTTATGCCCAGTAGAGCTCCTTTTCTCCCAGAAATAGCACTGCTCTTAGGAAGAGCTCCCATTTTCTAACCAAAATGCTGCTTTACACTCCTCAAGATCACACTTACCCCCATCAAGATGGCAGTGTCACAGAAATACCAGCTTCTGCCCCCAAAATGGGACTTTGGCTCTCCAAAACAAGACATTTTCTCCCAGAAATACCAGGACTCTTAGAAATACCTCACGTTTCATCTCAAGAATACTGCTTTCCACTCCTCAAGATCACACTGACTCCCATCACAATGGCCTTTTCTCCCACATACACCAGCTTTCTCCCAAATACACGACATTTTCTCCCACATACACCCGTTTTCTCCCAAAGATGGGACATATTCTCCCAGAAATGCCAGCTTATTCTTTAAAAAACGGCCTTTTTTTCCCAAAATACCAGCTTTCTCACAAACACCTGTCATTTTCCAACCAAGTCTGCTACTATCTCCCAGAAACAGCCGGTTTCCGAGAAATACCTGACGTTTGCTCTCCCAAATACTACTTGACACTCCTCCAGAGGACATTGTCTCCCCTATTTACCACGTTGTCTCCCCAAGAGACCACTTGGCACACCAAAAAGACCACCGTTGCTCTCCAGTACAAGATCTTCTTTCCCACCGGTTCCCACTTTTCTCCCCCAGCTATGTCATTTCCTCCCAGAAATGCCACTTTTCCCTTGGAAATTTCACCTTCTCTTCCAAAAAGAGGAGATTTGCTCCCAGAAATACCCCTTCTCTTACAACTGCCACACGCTTTCTCCCCAAAAAGCCTCCATGACAATGCCAAATGGGACACTTGCAGCCAAGAAGAGGACACCTTCTCTCAGAAAGACCACTTTTCTCCCCAAGAGAGGAGATTTTCTCCCAATTGGATGACATTTGCTGTAAGAAAGACCTGTTTTCTTCCCTCAAGAGGACATTGTCTTTCCCACTGAGGACATTTTCTCCCAGAAGTGCCGCTACTCTGTGAAACACCTCCATTTCCTCCCAAATCTACTCCATGACACGCCTCAGGATGACACTTACTCCCCGATTTGGGGCATTTTCTCCCAGAAATACCACTTCTCTCCCAAAGGGATGGCCTTTTCCCTCTCTAGCATCTGTTTCCTCACCAATACCTGGCATTTTCTCCCAGAAACACCAGCTTTCTCACAGATACATCACCTTCCCCCCCCCACATCAGACCTCTTCTCCCAGAAATACCAGGACTCTGCTGAATATTTCCCATTTCCTCCGGAACATACAGCATTACACTCCGCAAGAGGACAGTTTCTTTCAGAAATGTGGCATTTTATCACAGATACACCATTTTTATGCCCAGTAGAGCTCCTTTTCTCCCAGAAATAGCACTGCTCTTAGGAAGAGCTCCCATTTTCTAACCAAAATGCTGCTTTACACTCCTCAAGATCACACTTACCCCCATCAAGATGGCAGTGTCACAGAAATACCAGCTTCTGCCCCCAAAATGGGACTTTGGCTCTCCAAAACAAGACATTTTCTCCCAGAAATACCAGGACTCTTAGAAATACCTCACGTTTCATCTCAAGAATACTGCTTTCCACTCCTCAAGATCACACTGACTCCCATCACAATGGCCTTTTCTCCCACATACACCAGCTTTCTCCCAAATACACGACATTTTCTCCCACATACACCCGTTTTCTCCCAAAGATGGCACATATTCTCCCAGAAATGCCAGCTTATTCTTTAAAAAACGGCCTTTTTTCCCCAAAATACCAGCTTTCTCACAAACACCTGTCATTTTCCAACCAAGTCTGCTACTATCTCCCAGAAACAGCCGGTTTCCGAGAAATACCTGACGTTTGCTCTCCCAAATACTACTTGACACTCCTCCAGAGGACATTGTCTCCCCTATTTACCACGTTGTCTCCCCAAGAGACCACTTGGCACACCAAAAAGACCACCGTTGCTCTCCAGTACAAGATCTTCTTTCCCACCGGTTCCCACTTTTCTCCCCCAGCTATGTCATTTCCTCCCAGAAATGCCACTTTTCCCTTGGAAATTTCACCTTCTCTTCCAAAAAGAGGAGATTTGCTCCCAGAAATACCCCTTCTCTTACAACTGCCACACGCTTTCTCCCCAAAAAGCCTCCATGACAATGCCAAATGGGACACTTGCAGCCAAGAAGAGGACACCTTCTCTCAGAAAGACCACTTTTCTCCCCAAGAGAGGAGATTTTCTCCCAATTGGATGACATTTGCTGTAAGAAAGACCCGTTTTCTTCCCTCAAGAGGACATTGTCTTTCCCACTGAGGACATTTTCTCCCAGAAGTGCCGCTACTCTGTGAAACACCTCCATTTCCTCCCAAATCTACTCCATGACACGCCTCAGGATGACACTTACTCCCCGATTTGGGGCATTTTCTCCCAGAAATACCACTTCTCTCCCAAAGGGATGGCCTTTTCCCTCTCTAGCATCTGTTTCCTCACCAATACCTGGCATTTTCTCCCAGAAACACCAGCTTTCTCACAGATACATCACCTTCCCCCCCCCACATCAGACCTCTTCTCCCAGAAATACCAGGACTCTGCTGAATATTTCCCATTTCCTCCGGAACATACAGCATTACACTCCGCAAGAGGACAGTTTCTTTCAGAAATGTGGCATTTTATCACAGATACACCATTTTAATGCCCAGTAGAGCTCCTTTTCTCCCAGAAATAGCACTGCTCTTAGGAAGAGCTCCCATTTTCTAACCAAAATGCTGCTTTACACTCCTCAAGATCACACTTACCCCCATCAAGATGGCAGTGTCACAGAAATACCAGCTTCTGCCCCCAAAATGGGACTTTGGCTCTCCAAAACAAGACATTTTCTCCCAGAAATACCAGGACTCTTAGAAATACCTCACGTTTCATCTCAAGAATACTGCTTTCCACTCCTCAAGATCACACTGACTCCCATCACAATGGCCTTTTCTCCCACATACACCAGCTTTCTCCCGAATACACGACATTTTCTCCCACATACACCCGTTTTCTCCCAAAGATGGGACATATTCTCCCAGAAATGCCAGCTTATTCTTTAAAAAACGGCTTTTTTTCCCCAAAATACCAGCTTTCTCACAAACACCTGTCATTTTCCAACCAAGTCTGCTACTATCTCCCAGAAACAGCCGGTTTCCGAGAAATACCTGACGTTTGCTCTCCCAAATACTACTTGACACTCCTCCAGAGGACATTGTCTCCCCTATTTACCACGTTGTCTCCCCAAGAGACCACTTGGCACACCAAAAAGACCACCGTTGCTCTCCAGTACAAGATCTTCTTTCCCACCGGTTCCCACTTTTCTCCCCCAGCTATGTCATTTCCTCCCAGAAATGCCACTTTTCCCTTGGAAATTTCACCTTCTCTTCCAAAAAGAGGAGATTTGCTCCCAGAAATACCCCTTCTCTTACAACTGCCACACGCTTTCTCCCCAAAAAGCCTCCATGACAATGCCAAATGGGACACTTGCAGCCAAGAAGAGGACACCTTCTCTCAGAAAGACCACTTTTCTCCCCCAAGAGAGGAGATTTTCTCCCAATTGGATGACATTTGCTGTAAGAAAGACCCGTTTTCTTCCCTCAAGAGGACATTGTCTTTCCCACTGAGGACATTTTCTCCCAGAAGTGCCGCTACTCTGTGAAACACCTCCATTTCCTCCCAAATCTACTCCATGACACGCCTCAGGATGACACTTACTCCCCGATTTGGGGCATTTTCTCCCAGAAATACCACTTCTCTCCCAAAGGGATGGCCTTTTCCCTCTCTAGCATCTGTTTCCTCACCAATACCTGGCATTTTCTCCCAGAAACACCAGCTTTCTCACAGATACATCACCTTCCCCCCCCCACATCAGACCTCTTCTCCCAGAAATACCAGGACTCTGCTGAATATTTCCCATTTCCTCCGGAACATACAGCATTACACTCCGCAAGAGGACAGTTTCTTTCAGAAATGTGGCATTTTATCACAGATACACCATTTTTATGCCCAGTAGAGCTCCTTTTCTCCCAGAAATAGCACTGCTCTTAGGAAGAGCTCCCATTTTCTAACCAAAATGCTGCTTTACACTCCTCAAGATCACACTTACCCCCATCAAGATGGCAGTGTCACAGAAATACCAGCTTCTGCCCCCAAAATGGGACTTTGGCTCTCCAAAACAAGACATTTTCTCCCAGAAATACCAGGACTCTTAGAAATACCTCACGTTTCATCTCAAGAATACTGCTTTCCACTCCTCAAGATCACACTGACTCCCATCACAATGGCCTTTTCTCCCACATACACCAGCTTTCTCCCAAATACACGACATTTTCTCCCACATACACCCGTTTTCTCCCAAAGATGGGACATATTCTCCCAGAAATGCCAGCTTATTCTTTAAAAAACGGCCTTTTTTCCCCAAAATACCAGCTTTCTCACAAACACCTGTCATTTTCCAACCAAGTCTGCTACTATCTCCCAGAAACAGCCGGTTTCCGAGAAATACCTGACGTTTGCTCTCCCAAATACTACTTGACACTCCTCCAGAGGACATTGTCTCCCCTATTTACCACGTTGTCTCCCCAAGAGACCACTTGGCACACCAAAAAGACCACCGTTGCTCTCCAGTACAAGATCTTCTTTCCCACCGGTTCCCACTTTTCTCCCCCAGCTATGTCATTTCCTCCCAGAAATGCCACTTTTCCCTTGGAAATTTCACCTTCTCTTCCAAAAAGAGGAGATTTGCTCCCAGAAATACCCCTTCTCTTACAACTGCCACACGCTTTCTCCCCAAAAAGCCTCCATGACAATGCCAAATGGGACACTTGCAGCCAAGAAGAGGACACCTTCTCTCAGAAAGACCACTTTTCTCCCCAAGAGAGGAGATTTTCTCCCAATTGGATGACATTTGCTGTAAGAAAGACCCGTTTTCTTCCCTCAAGAGGACATTGTCTTTCCCACTGAGGACATTTTCTCCCAGAAGTGCCGCTACTCTGTGAAACACCTCCATTTCCTCCCAAATCTACTCCATGACACGCCTCAGGATGACACTTACTCCCCGATTTGGGGCATTTTCTCCCAGAAATACCACTTCTCTCCCAAAGGGATGGCCTTTTCCCTCTCTAGCATCTGTTTCCTCACCAATACCTGGCATTTTCTCCCAGAAACACCAGCTCTCTCACAGATACATCACCTTCCCCCCCCCACATCAGACCTCTTCTCCCAGAAATACCAGGACTCTGCTGAATATTTCCCATTTCCTCCGGAACATACAGCATTACACTCCGCAAGAGGACAGTTTCTTTCAGAAATGTGGCATTTTATCACAGATACACCATTTTTATGCCCAGTAGAGCTCCTTTTCTCCCAGAAATAGCACTGCTCTTAGGAAGAGCTCCCATTTTCTAACCAAAATGCTGCTTTACACTCCTCAAGATCACACTTACCCCCATCAAGATGGCAGTGTCACAGAAATACCAGCTTCTGCCCCCAAAATGGGACTTTGGCTCTCCAAAACAAGACATTTTCTCCCAGAAATACCAGGACTCTTAGAAATACCTCACGTTTCATCTCAAGAATACTGCTTTCCACTCCTCAAGATCACACTGACTCCCATCACAATGGCCTTTTCTCCCACATACACCAGCTTTCTCCCAAATACACGACATTTTCTCCCACATACACCCGTTTTCTCCCAAAGATGGGACATATTCTCCCAGAAATGCCAGCTTATTCTTTAAAAAACGGCCTTTTTTTCCCAAAATACCAGCTTTCTCACAAACACCTGTCATTTTCCAACCAAGTCTGCTACTATCTCCCAGAAACAGCCGGTTTCCGAGAAATACCTGACGTTTGCTCTCCCAAATACTACTTGACACTCCTCCAGAGGACATTGTCTCCCCTATTTACCACGTTGTCTCCCCAAGAGACCACTTGGCACACCAAAAAGACCACCGTTGCTCTCCAGTACAAGATCTTCTTTCCCACCGGTTCCCACTTTTCTCCCCCAGCTATGTCATTTCCTCCCAGAAATGCCACTTTTCCCTTGGAAATTTCACCTTCTCTTCCAAAAAGAGGAGATTTGCTCCCAGAAATACCCCTTCTCTTACAACTGCCACACGCTTTCTCCCCAAAAAGCCTCCATGACAATGCCAAATGGGACACTTGCAGCCAAGAAGAGGACACCTTCTCTCAGAAAGACCACTTTTCTCCCCAAGAGAGGAGATTTTCTCCCAATTGGATGACATTTGCTGTAAGAAAGACCTGTTTTCTTCCCTCAAGAGGACATTGTCTTTCCCACTGAGGACATTTTCTCCCAGAAGTGCCGCTACTCTGTGAAACACCTCCATTTCCTCCCAAATCTACTCCATGACACGCCTCAGGATGACACTTACTCTCCGATTTGGGGCATTTTCTCCCAGAAATACCACTTCTCTCCCAAAGGGATGGCCTTTTCCCTCTCTAGCATCTGTTTCCTCACCAATACCTGGCATTTTCTCCCAGAAACACCAGCTTTCTCACAGATACATCACCTTCCCCCCCCCACATCAGACCTCTTCTCCCAGAAATACCAGGACTCTGCTGAATATTTCCCATTTCCTCCGGAACATACAGCATTACACTCCGCAAGAGGACAGTTTCTTTCAGAAATGTGGCATTTTATCACAGATACACCATTTTTATGCCCAGTAGAGCTCCTTTTCTCCCAGAAATAGCACTGCTCTTAGGAAGAGCTCCCATTTTCTAACCAAAATGCTGCTTTACACTCCTCAAGATCACACTTACCCCCATCAAGATGGCAGTGTCACAGAAATACCAGCTTCTGCCCCCAAAATGGGACTTTGGCTCTCCAAAACAAGACATTTTCTCCCAGAAATACCAGGACTCTTAGAAATACCTCACGTTTCATCTCAAGAATACTGCTTTCCACTCCTCAAGATCACACTGACTCCCATCACAATGGCCTTTTCTCCCACATACACCAGCTTTCTCCCAAATACACGACATTTTCTCCCACATACACCCGTTTTCTCCCAAAGATGGGACATATTCTCCCAGAAATGCCAGCTTATTCTTTAAAAAACGGCCTTTTTTCCCCAAAATACCAGCTTTCTCACAAACACCTGTCATTTTCCAACCAAGTCTGCTACTATCTCCCAGAAACAGCCGGTTTCCGAGAAATACCTGACGTTTGCTCTCCCAAATACTACTTGACACTCCTCCAGAGGACATTGTCTCCCCTATTTACCACGTTGTCTCCCCAAGAGACCACTTGGCACACCAAAAAGACCACCGTTGCTCTCCAGTACAAGATCTTCTTTCCCACCGGTTCCCACTTTTCTCCCCCAGCTATGTCATTTCCTCCCAGAAATGCCACTTTTCCCTTGGAAATTTCACCTTCTCTTCCAAAAAGAGGAGATTTGCTCCCAGAAATACCCCTTCTCTTACAACTGCCACACGCTTTCTCCCCAAAAAGCCTCCATGACAATGCCAAATGGGACACTTGCAGCCAAGAAGAGGACACCTTCTCTCAGAAAGACCACTTTTCTCCCCAAGAGAGGAGATTTTCTCCCCATTGGATGACATTTGCTGTAAGAAAGACCTGTTTTCTTCCCTCAAGAGGACATTGTCTTTCCCACTGAGGACATTTTCTCCCAGAAGTGCCGCTACTCTGTGAAACACCTCCATTTCCTCCCAAATCTACTCCATGACACGCCTCAGGATGACACTTACTCCCCGATTTGGGGCATTTTCTCCCAGAAATACCACTTCTCTCCCAAAGGGATGGCCTTTTCCCTCTCTAGCATCTGTTTCCTCACCAATACCTGGCATTTTCTCCCAGAAACACCAGCTTTCTCACAGATACATCACCTTCCCCCCCCCACATCAGACCTCTTCTCCCAGAAATACCAGGACTCTGCTGAATATTTCCCATTTCCTCCGGAACATACAGCATTACACTCCGCAAGAGGACAGTTTCTTTCAGAAATGTGGCATTTTATCACAGATACACCATTTTTATGCCCAGTAGAGCTCCTTTTCTCCCAGAAATAGCACTGCTCTTAGGAAGAGCTCCCATTTTCTAACCAAAATGCTGCTTTACACTCCTCAAGATCACACTTACCCCCATCAAGATGGCAGTGTCACAGAAATACCAGCTTCTGCCCCCAAAATGGGACTTTGGCTCTCCAAAACAAGACATTTTCTCCCAGAAATACCAGGACTCTTAGAAATACCTCACGTTTCATCTCAAGAATACTGCTTTCCACTCCTCAAGATCACACTGACTCCCATCACAATGGCCTTTTCTCCCACATACACCAGCTTTCTCCCAAATACACGACATTTTCTCCCACATACACCCGTTTTCTCCCAAAGATGGGACATATTCTCCCAGAAATGCCAGCTTATTCTTTAAAAAACGGCCTTTTTTCCCCAAAATACCAGCTTTCTCACAAACACCTGTCATTTTCCAACCAAGTCTGCTACTATCTCCCAGAAACAGCCGGTTTCCGAGAAATACCTGACGTTTGCTCTCCCAAATACTACTTGACACTCCTCCAGAGGACATTGTCTCCCCTATTTACCACGTTGTCTCCCCAAGAGACCACTTGGCACACCAAAAAGACCACCGTTGCTCTCCAGTACAAGATCTTCTTTCCCACCGGTTCCCACTTTTCTCCCCCAGCTCTGTCATTTCCTCCCAGAAATGCCACTTTTCCCTTGGAAATTTCACCTTCTCTTCCAAAAAGAGGAGATTTGCTCCCAGAAATACCCCTTCTCTTACAACTGCCACACGCTTTCTCCCCAAAAAGCCTCCATGACAATGCCAAATGGGACACTTGCAGCCAAGAAGAGGACACCTTCTCTCAGAAAGACCACTTTTCTCCCCAAGAGAGGAGATTTTCTCCCCATTGGATGACATTTGCTGTAAGAAAGACCCGTTTTCTTCCCTCAAGAGGACATTGTCTTTCCCACTGAGGACATTTTCTCCCAGAAGTGCCGCTACTCTGTGAAACACCTCCATTTCCTCCCAAATCTACTCCATGACACGCCTCAGGATGACACTTACTCCCCGATTTGGGGCATTTTCTCCCAGAAATACCACTTCTCTCCCAAAGGGATGGCCTTTTCCCTCTCTAGCATCTGTTTCCTCACCAATACCTGGCATTTTCTCCCAGAAACACCAGCTCTCTCACAGATACATCACCTTCCCCCCCCCACATCAGACCTCTTCTCCCAGAAATACCAGGACTCTGCTGAATATTTCCCATTTCCTCCGGAACATACAGCATTACACTCCGCAAGAGGACAGTTTCTTTCAGAAATGTGGCATTTTATCACAGATACACCATTTTTATGCCCAGTAGAGCTCCTTTTCTCCCAGAAATAGCACTGCTCTTAGGAAGAGCTCCCATTTTCTAACCAAAATGCTGCTTTACACTCCTCAAGATCACACTTACCCCCATCAAGATGGCAGTGTCACAGAAATACCAGCTTCTGCCCCCAAAATGGGACTTTGGCTCTCCAAAACAAGACATTTTCTCCCAGAAATACCAGGACTCTTAGAAATACCTCACGTTTCATCTCAAGAATACTGCTTTCCACTCCTCAAGATCACACTGACTCCCATCACAATGGCCTTTTCTCCCACATACACCAGCTTTCTCCCAAATACACGACATTTTCTCCCACATACACCCGTTTTCTCCCAAAGATGGGACATATTCTCCCAGAAATGCCAGCTTATTCTTTAAAAAACGGCCTTTTTTCCCCAAAATACCAGCTTTCTCACAAACACCTGTCATTTTCCAACCAAGTCTGCTACTATCTCCCAGAAACAGCCGGTTTCCGAGAAATACCTGACGTTTGCTCTCCCAAATACTACTTGACACTCCTCCAGAGGACATTGTCTCCCCTATTTACCACGTTGTCTCCCCAAGAGACCACTTGGCACACCAAAAAGACCACCGTTGCTCTCCAGTACAAGATCTTCTTTCCCACCGGTTCCCACTTTTCTCCCCCAGCTATGTCATTTCCTCCCAGAAATGCCACTTTTCCCTTGGAAATTTCACCTTCTCTTCCAAAAAGAGGAGATTTGCTCCCAGAAATACCCCTTCTCTTACAACTGCCACACGCTTTCTCCCCAAAAAGCCTCCATGACAATGCCAAATGGGACACTTGCAGCCAAGAAGAGGACACCTTCTCTCAGAAAGACCACTTTTCTCCCCAAGAGAGGAGATTTTCTCCCAATTGGATGACATTTGCTGTAAGAAAGACCCGTTTTCTTCCCTCAAGAGGACATTGTCTTTCCCACTGAGGACATTTTCTCCCAGAAGTGCCGCTACTCTGTGAAACACCTCCATTTCCTCCCAAATCTACTCCATGACACGCCTCAGGATGACACTTACTCCCCGATTTGGGGCATTTTCTCCCAGAAATACCACTTCTCTCCCAAAGGGATGGCCTTTTCCCTCTCTAGCATCTGTTTCCTCACCAATACCTGGCATTTTCTCCCAGAAACACCAGCTTTCTCACAGATACATCACCTTCCCCCCCCCACATCAGACCTCTTCTCCCAGAAATACCAGGACTCTGCTGAATATTTCCCATTTCCTCCGGAACATACAGCATTACACTCCGCAAGAGGACAGTTTCTTTCAGAAATGTGGCATTTTATCACAGATACACCATTTTTATGCCCAGTAGAGCTCCTTTTCTCCCAGAAATAGCACTGCTCTTAGGAAGAGCTCCCATTTTCTAACCAAAATGCTGCTTTACACTCCTCAAGATCACACTTACCCCCATCAAGATGGCAGTGTCACAGAAATACCAGCTTCTGCCCCCAAAATGGGACTTTGGCTCTCCAAAACAAGACATTTTCTCCCAGAAATACCAGGACTCTTAGAAATACCTCACGTTTCATCTCAAGAATACTGCTTTCCACTCCTCAAGATCACACTGACTCCCATCACAATGGCCTTTTCTCCCACATACACCAGCTTTCTCCCAAATACACGACATTTTCTCCCACATACACCCGTTTTCTCCCAAAGATGGGACATATTCTCCCAGAAATGCCAGCTTATTCTTTAAAAAACGGCCTTTTTTCCCCAAAATACCAGCTTTCTCACAAACACCTGTCATTTTCCAACCAAGTCTGCTACTATCTCCCAGAAACAGCCGGTTTCCGAGAAATACCTGACGTTTGCTCTCCCAAATACTACTTGACACTCCTCCAGAGGACATTGTCTCCCCTATTTACCACGTTGTCTCCCCAAGAGACCACTTGGCACACCAAAAAGACCACCGTTGCTCTCCAGTACAAGATCTTCTTTCCCACCGGTTCCCACTTTTCTCCCCCAGCTATGTCATTTCCTCCCAGAAATGCCACTTTTCCCTTGGAAATTTCACCTTCTCTTCCAAAAAGAGGAGATTTGCTCCCAGAAATACCCCTTCTCTTACAACTGCCACACGCTTTCTCCCCAAAAAGCCTCCATGACAATGCCAAATGGGACACTTGCAGCCAAGAAGAGGACACCTTCTCTCAGAAAGACCACTTTTCTCCCCAAGAGAGGAGATTTTCTCCCAATTGGATGACATTTGCTGTAAGAAAGACCCGTTTTCTTCCCTCAAGAGGACATTGTCTTTCCCACTGAGGACATTTTCTCCCAGAAGTGCCGCTACTCTGTGAAACACCTCCATTTCCTCCCAAATCTACTCCATGACACGCCTCAGGATGACACTTACTCCCCGATTTGGGGCATTTTCTCCCAGAAATACCACTTCTCTCCCAAAGGGATGGCCTTTTCCCTCTCTAGCATCTGTTTCCTCACCAATACCTGGCATTTTCTCCCAGAAACACCAGCTCTCTCACAGATACATCACCTTCCCCCCCCCACATCAGACCTCTTCTCCCAGAAATACCAGGACTCTGCTGAATATTTCCCATTTCCTCCGGAACATACAGCATTACACTCCGCAAGAGGACAGTTTCTTTCAGAAATGTGGCATTTTATCACAGATACACCATTTTTATGCCCAGTAGAGCTCCTTTTCTCCCAGAAATAGCACTGCTCTTAGGAAGAGCTCCCATTTTCTAACCAAAATGCTGCTTTACACTCCTCAAGATCACACTTACCCCCATCAAGATGGCAGTGTCACAGAAATACCAGCTTCTGCCCCCAAAATGGGACTTTGGCTCTCCAAAACAAGACATTTTCTCCCAGAAATACCAGGACTCTTAGAAATACCTCACGTTTCATCTCAAGAATACTGCTTTCCACTCCTCAAGATCACACTGACTCCCATCACAATGGCCTTTTCTCCCACATACACCAGCTTTCTCCCAAATACACGACATTTTCTCCCACATACACCCGTTTTCTCCCAAAGATGGGACATATTCTCCCAGAAATGCCAGCTTATTCTTTAAAAAACGGCCTTTTTTCCCCAAAATACCAGCTTTCTCACAAACACCTGTCATTTTCCAACCAAGTCTGCTACTATCTCCCAGAAACAGCCGGTTTCCGAGAAATACCTGACGTTTGCTCTCCCAAATACTACTTGACACTCCTCCAGAGGACATTGTCTCCCCTATTTACCACGTTGTCTCCCCAAGAGACCACTTGGCACACCAAAAAGACCACCGTTGCTCTCCAGTACAAGATCTTCTTTCCCACCGGTTCCCACTTTTCTCCCCCAGCTATGTCATTTCCTCCCAGAAATGCCACTTTTCCCTTGGAAATTTCACCTTCTCTTCCAAAAAGAGGAGATTTGCTCCCAGAAATACCCCTTCTCTTACAACTGCCACACGCTTTCTCCCCAAAAAGCCTCCATGACAATGCCAAATGGGACACTTGCAGCCAAGAAGAGGACACCTTCTCTCAGAAAGACCACTTTTCTCCCCAAGAGAGGAGATTTTCTCCCAATTGGATGACATTTGCTGTAAGAAAGACCCGTTTTCTTCCCTCAAGAGGACATTGTCTTTCCCACTGAGGACATTTTCTCCCAGAAGTGCCGCTACTCTGTGAAACACCTCCATTTCCTCCCAAATCTACTCCATGACACGCCTCAGGATGACACTTACTCCCCGATTTGGGGCATTTTCTCCCAGAAATACCACTTCTCTCCCAAAGGGATGGCCTTTTCCCTCTCTAGCATCTGTTTCCTCACCAATACCTGGCATTTTCTCCCAGAAACACCAGCTCTCTCACAGATACATCACCTTCCCCCCCCACATCAGACCTCTTCTCCCAGAAATACCAGGACTCTGCTGAATATTTCCCATTTCCTCCGGAACATACAGCATTACACTCCGCAAGAGGACAGTTTCTTTCAGAAATGTGGCATTTTATCACAGATACACCATTTTTATGCCCAGTAGAGCTCCTTTTCTCCCAGAAATAGCACTGCTCTTAGGAAGAGCTCCCATTTTCTAACCAAAATGCTGCTTTACACTCCTCAAGATCACACTTACCCCCATCAAGATGGCAGTGTCACAGAAATACCAGCTTCTGCCCCCAAAATGGGACTTTGGCTCTCCAAAACAAGACATTTTCTCCCAGAAATACCAGGACTCTTAGAAATACCTCACGTTTCATCTCAAGAATACTGCTTTCCACTCCTCAAGATCACACTGACTCCCATCACAATGGCCTTTTCTCCCACATACACCAGCTTTCTCCCAAATACACGACATTTTCTCCCACATACACCCGTTTTCTCCCAAAGATGGGACATATTCTCCCAGAAATGCCAGCTTATTCTTTAAAAAACGGCCTTTTTTCCCCAAAATACCAGCTTTCTCACAAACACCTGTCATTTTCCAACCAAGTCTGCTACTATCTCCCAGAAACAGCCGGTTTCCGAGAAATACCTGACGTTTGCTCTCCCAAATACTACTTGACACTCCTCCAGAGGACATTGTCTCCCCTATTTACCACGTTGTCTCCCCAAGAGACCACTTGGCACACCAAAAAGACCACCGTTGCTCTCCAGTACAAGATCTTCTTTCCCACCGGTTCCCACTTTTCTCCCCCAGCTATGTCATTTCCTCCCAGAAATGCCACTTTTCCCTTGGAAATTTCACCTTCTCTTCCAAAAAGAGGAGATTTGCTCCCAGAAATACCCCTTCTCTTACAACTGCCACACGCTTTCTCCCCAAAAAGCCTCCATGACAATGCCAAATGGGACACTTGCAGCCAAGAAGAGGACACCTTCTCTCAGAAAGACCACTTTTCTCCCCAAGAGAGGAGATTTTCTCCCCATTGGATGACATTTGCTGTAAGAAAGACCCGTTTTCTTCCCTCAAGAGGACATTGTCTTTCCCACTGAGGACATTTTCTCCCAGAAGTGCCGCTACTCTGTGAAACACCTCCATTTCCTCCCAAATCTACTCCATGACACGCCTCAGGATGACACTTACTCCCCGATTTGGGGCATTTTCTCCCAGAAATACCACTTCTCTCCCAAAGGGATGGCCTTTTCCCTCTCTAGCATCTGTTTCCTCACCAATACCTGGCATTTTCTCCCAGAAACACCAGCTTTCTCACAGATACATCACCTTCCCCCCCCCACATCAGACCTCTTCTCCCAGAAATACCAGGACTCTGCTGAATATTTCCCATTTCCTCCGGAACATACAGCATTACACTCTGCAAGAGGACAGTTTCTTTCAGAAATGTGGCATTTTATCACAGATACACCATTTTTATGCCCAGTAGAGCTCCTTTTCTCCCAGAAATAGCACTGCTCTTAGGAAGAGCTCCCATTTTCTAACCAAAATGCTGCTTTACACTCCTCAAGATCACACTTACCCCCATCAAGATGGCAGTGTCACAGAAATACCAGCTTCTGCCCCCAAAATGGGACTTTGGCTCTCCAAAACAAGACATTTTCTCCCAGAAATACCAGGACTCTTAGAAATACCTCACGTTTCATCTCAAGAATACTGCTTTCCACTCCTCAAGATCACACTGACTCCCATCACAATGGCCTTTTCTCCCACATACACCAGCTTTCTCCCAAATACACGACATTTTCTCCCACATACACCCGTTTTCTCCCAAAGATGGGACATATTCTCCCAGAAATGCCAGCTTATTCTTTAAAAAACGGCCTTTTTTCCCCAAAATACCAGCTTTCTCACAAACACCTGTCATTTTCCAACCAAGTCTGCTACTATCTCCCAGAAACAGCCGGTTTCCGAGAAATACCTGACGTTTGCTCTCCCAAATACTACTTGACACTCCTCCAGAGGACATTGTCTCCCCTATTTACCACGTTGTCTCCCCAAGAGACCACTTGGCACACCAAAAAGACCACCGTTGCTCTCCAGTACAAGATCTTCTTTCCCACCGGTTCCCACTTTTCTCCCCCAGCTATGTCATTTCCTCCCAGAAATGCCACTTTTCCCTTGGAAATTTCACCTTCTCTTCCAAAAAGAGGAGATTTGCTCCCAGAAATACCCCTTCTCTTACAACTGCCACACGCTTTCTCCCCAAAAAGCCTCCATGACAATGCCAAATGGGACACTTGCAGCCAAGAAGAGGACACCTTCTCTCAGAAAGACCACTTTTCTCCCCAAGAGAGGAGATTTTCTCCCAATTGGATGACATTTGCTGTAAGAAAGACCCGTTTTCTTCCCTCAAGAGGACATTGTCTTTCCCACTGAGGACATTTTCTCCCAGAAGTGCCGCTACTCTGTGAAACACCTCCATTTCCTCCCAAATCTACTCCATGACACGCCTCAGGATGACACTTACTCCCCGATTTGGGGCATTTTCTCCCAGAAATACCACTTCTCTCCCAAAGGGATGGCCTTTTCCCTCTCTAGCATCTGTTTCCTCACCAATACCTGGCATTTTCTCCCAGAAACACCAGCTCTCTCACAGATACATCACCTTCCCCCCCCCACATCAGACCTCTTCTCCCAGAAATACCAGGACTCTGCTGAATATTTCCCATTTCCTCCGGAACATACAGCATTACACTCCGCAAGAGGACAGTTTCTTTCAGAAATGTGGCATTTTATCACAGATACACCATTTTTATGCCCAGTAGAGCTCCTTTTCTCCCAGAAATAGCACTGCTCTTAGGAAGAGCTCCCATTTTCTAACCAAAATGCTGCTTTACACTCCTCAAGATCACACTTACCCCCATCAAGATGGCAGTGTCACAGAAATACCAGCTTCTGCCCCCAAAATGGGACTTTGGCTCTCCAAAACAAGACATTTTCTCCCAGAAATACCAGGACTCTTAGAAATACCTCACGTTTCATCTCAAGAATACTGCTTTCCACTCCTCAAGATCACACTGACTCCCATCACAATGGCCTTTTCTCCCACATACACCAGCTTTCTCCCAAATACACGACATTTTCTCCCACATACACCCGTTTTCTCCCAAAGATGGGACATATTCTCCCAGAAATGCCAGCTTATTCTTTAAAAAACGGCCTTTTTTCCCCAAAATACCAGCTTTCTCACAAACACCTGTCATTTTCCAACCAAGTCTGCTACTATCTCCCAGAAACAGCCGGTTTCCGAGAAATACCTGACGTTTGCTCTCCCAAATACTACTTGACACTCCTCCAGAGGACATTGTCTCCCCTATTTACCACGTTGTCTCCCCAAGAGACCACTTGGCACACCAAAAAGACCACCGTTGCTCTCCAGTACAAGATCTTCTTTCCCACCGGTTCCCACTTTTCTCCCCCAGCTATGTCATTTCCTCCCAGAAATGCCACTTTTCCCTTGGAAATTTCACCTTCTCTTCCAAAAAGAGGAGATTTGCTCCCAGAAATACCCCTTCTCTTACAACTGCCACACGCTTTCTCCCCAAAAAGCCTCCATGACAATGCCAAATGGGACACTTGCAGCCAAGAAGAGGACACCTTCTCTCAGAAAGACCACTTTTCTCCCCAAGAGAGGAGATTTTCTCCCAATTGGATGACATTTGCTGTAAGAAAGACCTGTTTTCTTCCCTCAAGAGGACATTGTCTTTCCCACTGAGGACATTTTCTCCCAGAAGTGCCGCTACTCTGTGAAACACCTCCATTTCCTCCCAAATCTACTCCATGACACGCCTCAGGATGACACTTACTCCCCGATTTGGGGCATTTTCTCCCAGAAATACCACTTCTCTCCCAAAGGGATGGCCTTTTCCCTCTCTAGCATCTGTTTCCTCACCAATACCTGGCATTTTCTCCCAGAAACACCAGCTTTCTCACAGATACATCACCTTCCCCCCCCCACATCAGACCTCTTCTCCCAGAAATACCAGGACTCTGCTGAATATTTCCCATTTCCTCCGGAACATACAGCATTACACTCCGCAAGAGGACAGTTTCTTTCAGAAATGTGGCATTTTATCACAGATACACCATTTTTATGCCCAGTAGAGCTCCTTTTCTCCCAGAAATAGCACTGCTCTTAGGAAGAGCTCCCATTTTCTAACCAAAATGCTGCTTTACACTCCTCAAGATCACACTTACCCCCATCAAGATGGCAGTGTCACAGAAATACCAGCTTCTGCCCCCAAAATGGGACTTTGGCTCTCCAAAACAAGACATTTTCTCCCAGAAATACCAGGACTCTTAGAAATACCTCACGTTTCATCTCAAGAATACTGCTTTCCACTCCTCAAGATCACACTGACTCCCATCACAATGGCCTTTTCTCCCACATACACCAGCTTTCTCCCAAATACACGACATTTTCTCCCACATACACCCGTTTTCTCCCAAAGATGGGACATATTCTCCCAGAAATGCCAGCTTATTCTTTAAAAAACGGCCTTTTTTCCCCAAAATACCAGCTTTCTCACAAACACCTGTCATTTTCCAACCAAGTCTGCTACTATCTCCCAGAAACAGCCAGTTTCCGAGAAATACCTGACGTTTGCTCTCCCAAATACTACTTGACACTCCTCCAGAGGACATTGTCTCCCCTATTTACCACGTTGTCTCCCCAAGAGACCACTTGGCACACCAAAAAGACCACCGTTGCTCTCCAGTACAAGATCTTCTTTCCCACCGGTTCCCACTTTTCTCCCCCAGCTCTGTCATTTCCTCCCAGAAATGCCACTTTTCCCTTGGAAATTTCACCTTCTCTTCCAAAAAGAGGAGATTTGCTCCCAGAAATACCCCTTCTCTTACAACTGCCACACGCTTTCTCCCCAAAAAGCCTCCATGACAATGCCAAATGGGACACTTGCAGCCAAGAAGAGGACACCTTCTCTCAGAAAGACCACTTTTCTCCCCAAGAGAGGAGATTTTCTCCCAATTGGATGACATTTGCTGTAAGAAAGACCCGTTTTCTTCCCTCAAGAGGACATTGTCTTTCCCACTGAGGACATTTTCTCCCAGAAGTGCCGCTACTCTGTGAAACACCTCCATTTCCTCCCAAATCTACTCCATGACACGCCTCAGGATGACACTTACTCCCCGATTTGGGGCATTTTCTCCCAGAAATACCACTTCTCTCCCAAAGGGATGGCCTTTTCCCTCTCTAGCATCTGTTTCCTCACCAATACCTGGCATTTTCTCCCAGAAACACCAGCTTTCTCACAGATACATCACCTTCCCCCCCCCACATCAGACCTCTTCTCCCAGAAATATGGCATTTGATCACAGACATACTCTTTCAAGGTAATACCAGGTTTCATAAATATACCTCATTATTTCTCCATGAAGTTCGTTAGCAAGATGACACTTTCACCCTAAATAGGAGATTTTCTCTCAGAAATGTATGCTTCCCCCTCACAGAACGGCATCTTCTCCACAAATTTGGACATTATCTCCCCGAAATACCACATTTCTCCAATCCAATGACATTATCTCTACGGAGAGTTTGCAGTTGCTGCCCGTTAAATCGCTTTTCTCCCCGAATACCACTTTCAGACTTCAACAGCGGTCTTGTCGGATGCCGAGAAAGGGCGACTTCAGCCGGATGCTTTTCTCGGACGAGCGGCTTCTTCTGCGCACATCCCAAAGGAGTGGTTCTGACTTCTCCTTGTGTCCATGCATTCTGCACTACGCTTCTCTCTCATTCTTAACCCTTGATTCCTAGGGACATTTCGTTTTTCTCTGTTTTTCCGATGCTACACTTCAGCATTCTGTGACGAACATAGTAGAAGGGAAAAGCCCCTCTAATAAGGCAACTAGAAGTTCCAGGAGAGACACACGTTGTGCTTTCAGAGAGGACGTTACAGAAAGTCGAGAGATGTGGATTCTTTCCTGCGGAGAAAAAACCCCCTGTTTTCAGGAAATGCAGTATTCTGAAATCGCACGTTCTCGGCATAGCAATTTCGCTATTTCGCTCTCGTGGGTGGACAGCGCCACTCTCTGTTAACCGCTTCGGAGAGTTTGCAGTTGCTGGCCGTTAAATCGCTTTTCTCCCCGAATACCACTTTCAGACTTCAACAGCGGTCTCGTCTCTCTCGCATGCCGAGAAAGAGCGACTTCAGCCGGATGCTTTTCTCGGACGAGCGGCTTCTTCTGCGCACATCGCAAAGGAGCGGTTCTTGTCTTCTCCTTGTGTCCATGCATTCTGCACTACGCTTCTCTCTCATTCTTATGCCTTTCCGTTGATTCCTAGGGACATTTCGTTTTTCTCTGTTTTTCCGATGCTACACTTCAGCATTCTGTGACGAACAGAGTGGAAGGGAAAAGCCCCTCTAATAAGGCAGCTAGAAGTTCCAGGAGCGACACACGTTGTGCTTTCAGAGAGGACGTTACAGAAAGTCGAGAGATGTGGATTCTTTCCTGCGGAGAAAAAACCCCCTGTTTTCAGGAAATGCAGTATTCTGAAATCGCACGTTCTCGGCATAGCAATTTCGCTATTTCGCTCTCGTGGGTGGACGGCGCCACTCTCTGTTAACCGCTTCGGAGAGTTTGCAGTTGCTGGCCGAGAAATCGCGGTTCTCCCCGAATGCCGCTGTGTGCCTTCAGCAGCGGCTCGTCTCTCTCGCATGCCGAGAAAGAGCGACTTCAGCCGGATGCTTTTCTCGGACGAGCGGCTTCTTCTGCGCACATCGCAAAGGAGCGGTTCTTGTCTTCTCCTTGTGTCCATGCATTCTGCACTACGCTTCTCTCTCATTCTTATGCCTTTCCGTTGATTCCTAGGGACATTTCGTTTTTCTCTGTTTTTCCGATGCTACACTTCAGCATTCTGTGACGAACAGAGTGGAAGGGAAAAGCCCCTCTAATAAGGCAGCTAGAAGTTCCAGGAGCGACACACGTTGTGCTTTCAGAGAGGACGTTACAGAAAGTCGAGAGATGTGGATTCTTTCCTGCGGAGAAAAAAACCCCTGTTTTCAGGAAATGCAGTATTCTGAAATCGCACGTTCTCGGCATAGCAATTTCGCTATTTCGCTCTCGTGGGTGGACAGCGCCACTCTCTGTTAACCGCTTCGGAGAGTTTGCAGTTGCTGGCCGTTAAATCGCTTTTCTCCCCGAATACCACTTTCAGACTTCAACAGCGGTCTCGTCTCTCTCGCATGCCGAGAAAGAGCGACTTCAGCCGGATGCTTTTCTCGGACGAGCGGCTTCTTCTGCGCACATCGCAAAGGAGCGGTTCTTGTCTTCTCCTTGTGTCCATGCATTCTGCACTACGCTTCTCTCTCATTCTTAACCGTTGATTCCTAGGGACATTTCGTTTTTCTCTGTTTTTCCGATGCTACACTTCAGCATTCTGTGACGAACAGAGTGGAAGGGAAAAGCCCCTCTAATAAGGCAGCTAGAAGTTCCAGGAGCGACACACGTTGTGCTTTCAGAGAGGACGTTACAGAAAGTCGAGAGATGTGGATTCTTTCCTGCGGAGAAAAAACCCCCTGTTTTCAGGAAATGCAGTATTCTGAAATCGCACGTTCTCGGCATAGCAATTTCGCTATTTCGCTCTCGTGGGTGGACGGCGCCACTCTCTGTTAACCGCTTCGGAGAGTTTGCAGTTGCTGGCCGAGAAATCGCGGTTCTCCCCGAATGCCGCTGTGTGCCTTCAGCAGCGGTCTCGTCTCTCTCGCATGCCGAGAAAGAGCGACTTCAGCCGGATGCTTTTCTCGGACGAGCGGCTTCTTCTGCGCACATCGCAAAGGAGCGGTTCTTGTCTTCTCCTTGTGTCCATGCATTCTGCACTACGCTTCTCTCTCATTCTTATGCCTTTCCGTTGATTCCTAGGGACATTTCGTTTTTCTCTGTTTTTCCGATGCTACACTTCAGCATTCTGTGACGAACAGAGTGGAAGGGAAAAGCCCCTCTAATAAGGCAGCTAGAAGTTCCAGGAGCGACACACGTTGTGCTTTCAGAGAGGACGTTACAGAAAGTCGAGAGATGTGGATTCTTTCCTGCGGAGAAAAAACCCCCTGTTTTCAGGAAATGCAGTATTCTGAAATCGCACGTTCTCGGCATAGCAATTTCGCTATTTCGCTCTCGTGGGTGGACGGCGCCACTCTCTGTTAACCGCTTCGGAGAGTTTGCAGTTGCTGGCCGTTAAATCGCTTTTCTCCCCGAATACCACTTTCAGACTTCAACCGCGGTCTCGTCTCTCTCGCATGCCGAGAAAGAGCGACTTCAGCCGGATGCTTTTCTCGGACGAGCGGCTTCTTCTGCGCACATCGCAAAGGAGCGGTTCTTGTCTTCTCCTTGTGTCCATGCATTCTGCACTACGCTTCTCTCTCATTCTTATGCCTTTCCGTTGATTCCTAGGGACATTTCGTTTTTCTCTGTTTTTCCGATGCTACACTTCAGCATTCTGTGACGAACAGAGTGGAAGGGAAAAGCCCCTCTAATAAGGCAGCTAGAAGTTCCAGGAGCGACACACGTTGTGCTTTCAGAGAGGACGTTACAGAAAGTCGAGAGATGTGGATTCTTTCCTGCGGAGAAAAAACCCCCTGTTTTCAGGAAATGCAGTATTCTGAAATCGCACGTTCTCGGCATAGCAATTTCGCTATTTCGCTCTCGTGGGTGGACGGCGCCACTCTCTGTTAACCGCTTCGGAGAGTTTGCAGTTGCTGGCCGAGAAATCGCGGTTCTCCCCGAATGCCGCTGTGTGCCTTCAGCAGCGGCTCGTCTCTCTCGCATGCCGAGAAAGAGCGACTTCAGCCGGATGCTTTTCTCGGACGAGCGGCTTCTTCTGCGCACATCGCAAAGGAGCGGTTCTTGTCTTCTCCTTGTGTCCATGCATTCTGCACTACGCTTCTCTCTCATTCTTATGCCTTTCCGTTGATTCCTAGGGACATTTCGTTTTTCTCTGTTTTTCCGATGCTACACTTCAGCATTCTGTGACGAACAGAGTGGAAGGGAAAAGCCCCTCTAATAAGGCAGCTAGAAGTTCCAGGAGCGACACACGTTGTGCTTTCAGAGAGGACGTTACAGAAAGTCGAGAGATGTGGATTCTTTCCTGCGGAGAAAAAACCCCCTGTTTTCAGGAAATGCAGTATTCTGAAATCGCACGTTCTCGGCATAGCAATTTCGCTATTTCGCTCTCGTGGGTGGACAGCGCCACTCTCTGTTAACCGCTTCGGAGAGTTTGCAGTTGCTGGCCGTTAAATCGCTTTTCTCCCCGAATACCACTTTCAGACTTCAACAGCGGTCTCGTCTCTCTCGCATGCCGAGAAAGAGCGACTTCAGCCGGATGCTTTTCTCGGACGAGCGGCTTCTTCTGCGCACATCGCAAAGGAGCGGTTCTTGTCTTCTCCTTGTGTCCATGCATTCTGCACTACGCTTCTCTCTCATTCTTAACCGTTGATTCCTAGGGACATTTCGTTTTTCTCTGTTTTTCCGATGCTACACTTCAGCATTCTGTGACGAACAGAGTGGAAGGGAAAAGCCCCTCTAATAAGGCAGCTAGAAGTTCCAGGAGCGACACACGTTGTGCTTTCAGAGAGGACGTTACAGAAAGTCGAGAGATGTGGATTCTTTCCTGCGGAGAAAAAACCCCCTGTTTTCAGGAAATGCAGTATTCTGAAATCGCACGTTCTCGGCATAGCAATTTCGCTATTTCGCTCTCGTGGGTGGACGGCGCCACTCTCTGTTAACCGCTTCGGAGAGTTTGCAGTTGCTGGCCGAGAAATCGCGGTTCTCCCCGAATGCCGCTGTGTGCCTTCAGCAGCGGTCTCGTCTCTCTCGCATGCCGAGAAAGAGCGACTTCAGCCGGATGCTTTTCTCGGACGAGCGGCTTCTTCTGCGCACATCGCAAAGGAGCGGTTCTTGTCTTCTCCTTGTGTCCATGCATTCTGCACTACGCTTCTCTCTCATTCTTATGCCTTTCCGTTGATTCCTAGGGACATTTCGTTTTTCTCTGTTTTTCCGATGCTACACTTCAGCATTCTGTGACGAACAGAGTGGAAGGGAAAAGCCCCTCTAATAAGGCAGCTAGAAGTTCCAGGAGCGACACACGTTGTGCTTTCAGAGAGGACGTTACAGAAAGTCGAGAGATGTGGATTCTTTCCTGCGGAGAAAAAACCCCCTGTTTTCAGGAAATGCAGTATTCTGAAATCGCACGTTCTCGGCATAGCAATTTCGCTATTTCGCTCTCGTGGGTGGACGGCGCCACTCTCTGTTAACCGCTTCGGAGAGTTTGCAGTTGCTGGCCGTTAAATCGCTTTTCTCCCCGAATACCACTTTCAGACTTCAACAGCGGTCTCGTCTCTCTCGCATGCCGAGAAAGAGCGACTTCAGCCGGATGCTTTTCTCGGACGAGCGGCTTCTTCTGCGCACATCGCAAAGGAGCGGTTCTTGTCTTCTCCTTGTGTCCATGCATTCTGCACTACGCTTCTCTCTCATTCTTATGCCTTTCCGTTGATTCCTAGGGACATTTCGTTTTTCTCTGTTTTTCCGATGCTACACTTCAGCATTCTGTGACGAACAGAGTGGAAGGGAAAAGCCCCTCTAATAAGGCAGCTAGAAGTTCCAGGAGAGACACACGTTGTGCTTTCAGAGAGGACGTTACAGAAAGTCGAGAGATGTGGATTCTTTCCTGCGGAGAAAAAACCCCCTGTTTTCAGGAAATGCAGTATTCTGAAATCGCACGTTCTCGGCATAGCAATTTCGCTATTTCGCTCTCGTGGGTGGACGGCGCCACTCTCTGTTAACCGCTTCGGAGAGTTTGCAGTTGCTGGCCGAGAAATCGCGGTTCTCCCCGAATGCCGCTGTGTGCCTTCAGCAGCGGCTCGTCTCTCTCGCATGCCGAGAAAGAGCGACTTCAGCCGGATGCTTTTCTCGGACGAGCGGCTTCTTCTGCGCACATCGCAAAGGAGCGGTTCTTGTCTTCTCCTTGTGTCCATGCATTCTGCACTACGCTTCTCTCTCATTCTTCTGCCTTTCCGTTTATTCCTAGGGACATTTCGTTTTTCTCTGTTTTTCCGATGCTACACTTCAGCATTCTGTGACGAACAGAGTGGAAGGGAAAAGCCCCTCTAATAAGGCAGCTAGAAGTTCCAGGAGCGACACACGTTGTGCTTTCAGAGAGGACGTTACAGAAAGTCGATAAGATGTGGATTCTTTCCTGCGGAGAAAAAACCCCCTGTTTTCAGGAAATGCAGTATTCTCAAATCGCACGTTCTCGGCATAGCAATTTCGCTATTTCGCTCTCGTGGGTGGACGGCGCCACTCTCTGTTAACCGCTTCGGAGAGTTTGCAGTTGCTGGCCGAGAAATCGCGGTTCTCCCCGAATGCCGCTGTGTGCCTTCAGCAGCGGTCTCGTCTCTCTCGCATGCCGAGAAAGAGCGACTTCAGCCGGATGCTTTTCTCGGACGAGCGGCTTCTTCTGCGCACATCGCAAAGGAGCGGTTCTTGTCTTCTCCTTGTGTCCATGCATTCTGCACTACGCTTCTCTCTCATTCTTATGCCTTTCCGTTGATTCCTAGGGACATTTCGTTTTTCTCTGTTTTTCCGATGCTACACTTCAGCATTCTGTGACGAACAGAGTGGAAGGGAAAAGCCCCTCTAATAAGGCAGCTAGAAGTTCCAGGAGCGACACACATTGTGCTTTCAGAGAGGACGTTACAGAAAGTCGAGAGATGTGGATTCTTTCCTGCGGAGAAAAAACCCCCTGTTTTCAGGAAATGCAGTATTCTGAAATCGCACGTTCTCGGCATAGCAATTTCGCTATTTCGCTCTCGTGGGTGGACGGCGCCACTCTCTGTTAACCGCTTCGGAGAGTTTGCAGTTGCTGGCCGTTAAATCGCTTTTCTCCCCGAATACCACTTTCAGACTTCAACCGCGGTCTCGTCTCTCTCGCATGCCGAGAAAGAGCGACTTCAGCCGGATGCTTTTCTCGGACGAGCGGCTTCTTCTGCGCACATCGCAAAGGAGCGGTTCTTGTCTTCTCCTTGTGTCCATGCATTCTGCACTACGCTTCTCTCTCATTCTTAACCGTTGATTCCTAGGGACATTTCGTTTTTCTCTGTTTTTCCGATGCTACACTTCAGCATTCTGTGACGAACAGAGTGGAAGGGAAAAGCCCCTCTAATAAGGCAGCTAGAAGTTCCAGGAGCGACACACGTTGTGCTTTCAGAGAGGACGTTACAGAAAGTCGAGAGATGTGGATTCTTTCCTGCGGAGAAAAAACCCCCTGTTTTCAGGAAATGCAGTATTCTGAAATCGCACGTTCTCGGCATAGCAATTTCGCTATTTCGCTCTCGTGGGTGGACGGCGCCACTCTCTGTTAACCGCTTCGGAGAGTTTGCAGTTGCTGGCCGAGAAATCGCGGTTCTCCCCGAATGCCGCTGTGTGCCTTCAGCAGCGGTCTCGTCTCTCTCGCATGCCGAGAAAGAGCGACTTCAGCCGGATGCTTTTCTCGGACGAGCGGCTTCTTCTGCGCACATCGCAAAGGAGCGGTTCTTGTCTTCTCCTTGTGTCCATGCATTCTGCACTACGCTTCTCTCTCATTCTTATGCCTTTCCGTTGATTCCTAGGGACATTTCGTTTTTCTCTGTTTTTCCGATGCTACACTTCAGCATTCTGTGACGAACAGAGTGGAAGGGAAAAGCCCCTCTAATAAGGCAGCTAGAAGTTCCAGGAGCGACACACGTTGTGCTTTCAGAGAGGACGTTACAGAAAGTCGAGAGATGTGGATTCTTTCCTGCGGAGAAAAAACCCCCTGTTTTCAGGAAATGCAGTATTCTGAAATCGCACGTTCTCGGCATAGCAATTTCGCTATTTCGCTCTCGTGGGTGGACGGCGCCACTCTCTGTTAACCGCTTCGGAGAGTTTGCAGTTGCTGGCCGAGAAATCGCGGTTCTCCCCGAATGCCGCTGTGTGCCTTCAGCAGCGGTCTCGTCTCTCTCGCATGCCGAGAAAGAGCGACTTCAGCCGGATGCTTTTCTCGGACGAGCGGCTTCTTCTGCGCACATCGCAAAGGAGCGGTTCTTGTCTTCTCCTTGTGTCCATGCATTCTGCACTACGCTTCTCTCTCATTCTTAACCGTTGATTCCTAGGGACATTTCGTTTTTCTCTGTTTTTCCGATGCTACACTTCAGCATTCTGTGACGAACAGAGTGGAAGGGAAAAGCCCCTCTAATAAGGCAGCTAGAAGTTCCAGGAGCGACACACGTTGTGCTTTCAGAGAGGACGTTACAGAAAGTCGAGAGATGTGGATTCTTTCCTGCGGAGAAAAAACCCCCTGTTTTCAGGAAATGCAGTATTCTGAAATCGCACGTTCTCGGCATAGCAATTTCGCTATTTCGCTCTCGTGGGTGGACGGCGCCACTCTCTGTTAACCGCTTCGGAGAGTTTGCAGTTGCTGGCCGAGAAATCGCGGTTCTCCCCGAATGCCGCTGTGTGCCTTCAGCAGCGGTCTCGTCTCTCTCGCATGCCGAGAAAGAGCGACTTCAGCCGGATGCTTTTCTCGGACGAGCGGCTTCTTCTGCGCACATCGCAAAGGAGCGGTTCTTGTCTTCTCCTTGTGTCCATGCATTCTGCACTACGCTTCTCTCTCATTCTTATGCCTTTCCGTTGATTCCTAGGGACATTTCGTTTTTCTCTGTTTTTCCGATGCTACACTTCAGCATTCTGTGACGAACAGAGTGGAAGGGAAAAGCCCCTCTAATAAGGCAGCTAGAAGTTCCAGGAGCGACACACGTTGTGCTTTCAGAGAGGACGTTACAGAAAGTCGAGAGATGTGGATTCTTTCCTGCGGAGAAAAAACCCCCTGTTTTCAGGAAATGCAGTATTCTGAAATCGCACGTTCTCGGCATAGCAATTTCGCTATTTCGCTCTCGTGGGTGGACGGCGCCACTCTCTGTTAACCGCTTCGGAGAGTTTGCAGTTGCTGGCCGAGAAATCGCGGTTCTCCCCGAATGCCGCTGTGTGCCTTCAGCAGCGGCTCGTCTCTCTCGCATGCCGAGAAAGAGCGACTTCAGCCGGATGCTTTTCTCGGACGAGCGGCTTCTTCTGCGCACATCGCAAAGGAGCGGTTCTTGTCTTCTCCTTGTGTCCATGCATTCTGCACTACGCTTCTCTCTCATTCTTAACCGTTGATTCCTAGGGACATTTCGTTTTTCTCTGTTTTTCCGATGCTACACTTCAGCATTCTGTGACGAACAGAGTGGAAGGGAAAAGCCCCTCTAATAAGGCAGCTAGAAGTTCCAGGAGAGACACACGTTGTGCTTTCAGAGAGGACGTTACAGAAAGTCGAGAGATGTGGATTCTTTCCTGCGGAGAAAAAACCCCCTGTTTTCAGGAAATGCAGTATTCTGAAATCGCACGTTCTCGGCATAGCAATTTCGCTATTTCGCTCTCGTGGGTGGACGGCGCCACTCTCTGTTAACCGCTTCGGAGAGTTTGCAGTTGCTGGCCGAGAAATCGCGGTTCTCCCCGAATGCCGCTGTGTGCCTTCAGCAGCGGCTCGTCTCTCTCGCATGCCGAGAAAGAGCGACTTCAGCCGGATGCTTTTCTCGGACGAGCGGCTTCTTCTGCGCACATCGCAAAGGAGCGGTTCTTGTCTTCTCCTTGTGTCCATGCATTCTGCACTACGCTTCTCTCTCATTCTTAACCGTTGATTCCTAGGGACATTTCGTTTTTCTCTGTTTTTCCGATGCTACACTTCAGCATTCTGTGACGAACAGAGTGGAAGGGAAAAGCCCCTCTAATAAGGCAGCTAGAAGTTCCAGGAGCGACACACGTTGTGCTTTCAGAGAGGACGTTACAGAAAGTCGAGAGATGTGGATTCTTTCCTGCGGAGAAAAAACCCCCTGTTTTCAGGAAATGCAGTATTCTGAAATCGCACGTTCTCGGCATAGCAATTTCGCTATTTCGCTCTCGTGGGTGGACGGCGCCACTCTCTGTTAACCGCTTCGGAGAGTTTGCAGTTGCTGGCCGAGAAATCGCGGTTCTCCCCGAATGCCGCTGTGTGCCTTCAGCAGCGGTCTCGTCTCTCTCGCATGCCGAGAAAGAGCGACTTCAGCCGGATGCTTTTCTCGGACGAGCGGCTTCTTCTGCGCACATCGCAAAGGAGCGGTTCTTGTCTTCTCCTTGTGTCCATGCATTCTGCACTACGCTTCTCTCTCATTCTTATGCCTTTCCGTTGATTCCTAGGGACATTTCGTTTTTCTCTGTTTTTCCGATGCTACACTTCAGCATTCTGTGACGAACAGAGTGGAAGGGAAAAGCCCCTCTAATAAGGCAGCTAGAAGTTCCAGGAGCGACACACGTTGTGCTTTCAGAGAGGACGTTACAGAAAGTCGAGAGATGTGGATTCTTTCCTGCGGAGAAAAAACCCCCTGTTTTCAGGAAATGCAGTATTCTGAAATCGCACGTTCTCGGCATAGCAATTTCGCTATTTCGCTCTCGTGGGTGGACGGCGCCACTCTCTGTTAACCGCTTCGGAGAGTTTGCAGTTGCTGGCCGTTAAATCGCTTTTCTCCCCGAATACCACTTTCAGACTTCAACCGCGGTCTCGTCTCTCTCGCATGCCGAGAAAGAGCGACTTCAGCCGGATGCTTTTCTCGGACGAGCGGCTTCTTCTGCGCACATCGCAAAGGAGCGGTTCTTGTCTTCTCCTTGTGTCCATGCATTCTGCACTACGCTTCTCTCTCATTCTTAACCGTTGATTCCTAGGGACATTTCGTTTTTCTCTGTTTTTCCGATGCTACACTTCAGCATTCTGTGACGAACAGAGTGGAAGGGAAAAGCCCCTCTAATAAGGCAGCTAGAAGTTCCAGGAGCGACACACGTTGTGCTTTCAGAGAGGACGTTACAGAAAGTCGAGAGATGTGGATTCTTTCCTGCGGAGAAAAAACCCCCTGTTTTCAGGAAATGCAGTATTCTGAAATCGCACGTTCTCGGCATAGCAATTTCGCTATTTCGCTCTCGTGGGTGGACGGCGCCACTCTCTGTTAACCGCTTCGGAGAGTTTGCAGTTGCTGGCCGAGAAATCGCGGTTCTCCCCGAATGCCGCTGTGTGCCTTCAGCAGCGGCTCGTCTCTCTCGCATGCCGAGAAAGAGCGACTTCAGCCGGATGCTTTTCTCGGACGAGCGGCTTCTTCTGCGCACATCGCAAAGGAGCGGTTCTTGTCTTCTCCTTGTGTCCATGCATTCTGCACTACGCTTCTCTCTCATTCTTATGCCTTTCCGTTGATTCCTAGGGACATTTCGTTTTTCTCTGTTTTTCCGATGCTACACTTCAGCATTCTGTGACGAACAGAGTGGAAGGGAAAAGCCCCTCTAATAAGGCAGCTAGAAGTTCCAGGAGCGACACACGTTGTGCTTTCAGAGAGGACGTTACAGAAAGTCGAGAGATGTGGATTCTTTCCTGCGGAGAAAAAACCCCCTGTTTTCAGGAAATGCAGTATTCTGAAATCGCACGTTCTCGGCATAGCAATTTCGCTATTTCGCTCTCGTGGGTGGACAGCGCCACTCTCTGTTAACCGCTTCGGAGAGTTTGCAGTTGCTGGCCGTTAAATCGCTTTTCTCCCCGAATACCACTTTCAGACTTCAACAGCGGTCTCGTCTCTCTCGCATGCCGAGAAAGAGCGACTTCAGCCGGATGCTTTTCTCGGACGAGCGGCTTCTTCTGCGCACATCGCAAAGGAGCGGTTCTTGTCTTCTCCTTGTGTCCATGCATTCTGCACTACGCTTCTCTCTCATTCTTAACCGTTGATTCCTAGGGACATTTCGTTTTTCTCTGTTTTTCCGATGCTACACTTCAGCATTCTGTGACGAACAGAGTGGAAGGGAAAAGCCCCTCTAATAAGGCAGCTAGAAGTTCCAGGAGCGACACACGTTGTGCTTTCAGAGAGGACGTTACAGAAAGTCGAGAGATGTGGATTCTTTCCTGCGGAGAAAAAACCCCCTGTTTTCAGGAAATGCAGTATTCTGAAATCGCACGTTCTCGGCATAGCAATTTCGCTATTTCGCTCTCGTGGGTGGACGGCGCCACTCTCTGTTAACCGCTTCGGAGAGTTTGCAGTTGCTGGCCGAGAAATCGCGGTTCTCCCCGAATGCCGCTGTGTGCCTTCAGCAGCGGTCTCGTCTCTCTCGCATGCCGAGAAAGAGCGACTTCAGCCGGATGCTTTTCTCGGACGAGCGGCTTCTTCTGCGCACATCGCAAAGGAGCGGTTCTTGTCTTCTCCTTGTGTCCATGCATTCTGCACTACGCTTCTCTCTCATTCTTATGCCTTTCCGTTGATTCCTAGGGACATTTCGTTTTTCTCTGTTTTTCCGATGCTACACTTCAGCATTCTGTGACGAACAGAGTGGAAGGGAAAAGCCCCTCTAATAAGGCAGCTAGAAGTTCCAGGAGCGACACACGTTGTGCTTTCAGAGAGGACGTTACAGAAAGTCGAGAGATGTGGATTCTTTCCTGCGGAGAAAAAACCCCCTGTTTTCAGGAAATGCAGTATTCTGAAATCGCACGTTCTCGGCATAGCAATTTCGCTATTTCGCTCTCGTGGGTGGACGGCGCCACTCTCTGTTAACCGCTTCGGAGAGTTTGCAGTTGCTGGCCGTTAAATCGCTTTTCTCCCCGAATACCACTTTCAGACTTCAACAGCGGTCTCGTCTCTCTCGCATGCCGAGAAAGAGCGACTTCAGCCGGATGCTTTTCTCGGACGAGCGGCTTCTTCTGCGCACATCGCAAAGGAGCGGTTCTTGTCTTCTCCTTGTGTCCATGCATTCTGCACTACGCTTCTCTCTCATTCTTATGCCTTTCCGTTGATTCCTAGGGACATTTCGTTTTTCTCTGTTTTTCCGATGCTACACTTCAGCATTCTGTGACGAACAGAGTGGAAGGGAAAAGCCCCTCTAATAAGGCAGCTAGAAGTTCCAGGAGAGACACACGTTGTGCTTTCAGAGAGGACGTTACAGAAAGTCGAGAGATGTGGATTCTTTCCTGCGGAGAAAAAACCCCCTGTTTTCAGGAAATGCAGTATTCTGAAATCGCACGTTCTCGGCATAGCAATTTCGCTATTTCGCTCTCGTGGGTGGACGGCGCCACTCTCTGTTAACCGCTTCGGAGAGTTTGCAGTTGCTGGCCGAGAAATCGCGGTTCTCCCCGAATGCCGCTGTGTGCCTTCAGCAGCGGCTCGTCTCTCTCGCATGCCGAGAAAGAGCGACTTCAGCCGGATGCTTTTCTCGGACGAGCGGCTTCTTCTGCGCACATCGCAAAGGAGCGGTTCTTGTCTTCTCCTTGTGTCCATGCATTCTGCACTACGCTTCTCTCTCATTCTTAACCGTTGATTCCTAGGGACATTTCGTTTTTCTCTGTTTTTCCGATGCTACACTTCAGCATTCTGTGACGAACAGAGTGGAAGGGAAAAGCCCCTCTAATAAGGCAGCTAGAAGTTCCAGGAGCGACACACGTTGTGCTTTCAGAGAGGACGTTACAGAAAGTCGAGAGATGTGGATTCTTTCCTGCGGAGAAAAAACCCCCTGTTTTCAGGAAATGCAGTATTCTCAAATCGCACGTTCTCGGCATAGCAATTTCGCTATTTCGCTCTCGTGGGTGGACGGCGCCACTCTCTGTTAACCGCTTCGGAGAGTTTGCAGTTGCTGGCCGAGAAATCGCGGTTCTCCCCGAATGCCGCTGTGTGCCTTCAGCAGCGGTCTCGTCTCTCTCGCATGCCGAGAAAGAGCGACTTCAGCCGGATGCTTTTCTCGGACGAGCGGCTTCTTCTGCGCACATCGCAAAGGAGCGGTTCTTGTCTTCTCCTTGTGTCCATGCATTCTGCACTACGCTTCTCTCTCATTCTTATGCCTTTCCGTTGATTCCTAGGGACATTTCGTTTTTCTCTGTTTTTCCGATGCTACACTTCAGCATTCTGTGACGAACAGAGTGGAAGGGAAAAGCCCCTCTAATAAGGCAGCTAGAAGTTCCAGGAGCGACACACGTTGTGCTTTCAGAGAGGACGTTACAGAAAGTCGAGAGATGTGGATTCTTTCCTGCGGAGAAAAAACCCCCTGTTTTCAGGAAATGCAGTATTCTGAAATCGCACGTTCTCGGCATAGCAATTTCGCTATTTCGCTCTCGTGGGTGGACGGCGCCACTCTCTGTTAACCGCTTCGGAGAGTTTGCAGTTGCTGGCCGTTAAATCGCTTTTCTCCCCGAATACCACTTTCAGACTTCAACCGCGGTCTCGTCTCTCTCGCATGCCGAGAAAGAGCGACTTCAGCCGGATGCTTTTCTCGGACGAGCGGCTTCTTCTGCGCACATCGCAAAGGAGCGGTTCTTGTCTTCTCCTTGTGTCCATGCATTCTGCACTACGCTTCTCTCTCATTCTTAACCGTTGATTCCTAGGGACATTTCGTTTTTCTCTGTTTTTCCGATGCTACACTTCAGCATTCTGTGACGAACAGAGTGGAAGGGAAAAGCCCCTCTAATAAGGCAGCTAGAAGTTCCAGGAGCGACACACGTTGTGCTTTCAGAGAGGACGTTACAGAAAGTCGAGAGATGTGGATTCTTTCCTGCGGAGAAAAAACCCCCTGTTTTCAGGAAATGCAGTATTCTGAAATCGCACGTTCTCGGCATAGCAATTTCGCTATTTCGCTCTCGTGGGTGGACGGCGCCACTCTCTGTTAACCGCTTCGGAGAGTTTGCAGTTGCTGGCCGAGAAATCGCGGTTCTCCCCGAATGCCGCTGTGTGCCTTCAGCAGCGGTCTCGTCTCTCTCGCATGCCGAGAAAGAGCGACTTCAGCCGGATGCTTTTCTCGGACGAGCGGCTTCTTCTGCGCACATCGCAAAGGAGCGGTTCTTGTCTTCTCCTTGTGTCCATGCATTCTGCACTACGCTTCTCTCTCATTCTTATGCCTTTCCGTTGATTCCTAGGGACATTTCGTTTTTCTCTGTTTTTCCGATGCTACACTTCAGCATTCTGTGACGAACAGAGTGGAAGGGAAAAGCCCCTCTAATAAGGCAGCTAGAAGTTCCAGGAGCGACACACGTTGTGCTTTCAGAGAGGACGTTACAGAAAGTCGAGAGATGTGGATTCTTTCCTGCGGAGAAAAAACCCCCTGTTTTCAGGAAATGCAGTATTCTGAAATCGCACGTTCTCGGCATAGCAATTTCGCTATTTCGCTCTCGTGGGTGGACGGCGCCACTCTCTGTTAACCGCTTCGGAGAGTTTGCAGTTGCTGGCCGAGAAATCGCGGTTCTCCCCGAATGCCGCTGTGTGCCTTCAGCAGCGGCTCGTCTCTCTCGCATGCCGAGAAAGAGCGACTTCAGCCGGATGCTTTTCTCGGACGAGCGGCTTCTTCTGCGCACATCGCAAAGGAGCGGTTCTTGTCTTCTCCTTGTGTCCATGCATTCTGCACTACGCTTCTCTCTCATTCTTAACCGTTGATTCCTAGGGACATTTCGTTTTTCTCTGTTTTTCCGATGCTACACTTCAGCATTCTGTGACGAACAGAGTGGAAGGGAAAAGCCCCTCTAATAAGGCAGCTAGAAGTTCCAGGAGCGACACACGTTGTGCTTTCAGAGAGGACGTTACAGAAAGTCGAGAGATGTGGATTCTTTCCTGCGGAGAAAAAACCCCCTGTTTTCAGGAAATGCAGTATTCTGAAATCGCACGTTCTCGGCATAGCAATTTCGCTATTTCGCTCTCGTGGGTGGACGGCGCCACTCTCTGTTAACCGCTTCGGAGAGTTTGCAGTTGCTGGCCGAGAAATCGCGGTTCTCCCCGAATGCCGCTGTGTGCCTTCAGCAGCGGTCTCGTCTCTCTCGCATGCCGAGAAAGAGCGACTTCAGCCGGATGCTTTTCTCGGACGAGCGGCTTCTTCTGCGCACATCGCAAAGGAGCGGTTCTTGTCTTCTCCTTGTGTCCATGCATTCTGCACTACGCTTCTCTCTCATTCTTATGCCTTTCCGTTGATTCCTAGGGACATTTCGTTTTTCTCTGTTTTTCCGATGCTACACTTCAGCATTCTGTGACGAACAGAGTGGAAGGGAAAAGCCCCTCTAATAAGGCAGCTAGAAGTTCCAGGAGCGACACACGTTGTGCTTTCAGAGAGGACGTTACAGAAAGTCGAGAGATGTGGATTCTTTCCTGCGGAGAAAAAACCCCCTGTTTTCAGGAAATGCAGTATTCTGAAATCGCACGTTCTCGGCATAGCAATTTCGCTATTTCGCTCTCGTGGGTGGACGGCGCCACTCTCTGTTAACCGCTTCGGAGAGTTTGCAGTTGCTGGCCGTTAAATCGCTTTTCTCCCCGAATACCACTTTCAGACTTCAACAGCGGTCTCGTCTCTCTCGCATGCCGAGAAAGAGCGACTTCAGCCGGATGCTTTTCTCGGACGAGCGGCTTCTTCTGCGCACATCGCAAAGGAGCGGTTCTTGTCTTCTCCTTGTGTCCATGCATTCTGCACTACGCTTCTCTCTCATTCTTAACCGTTGATTCCTAGGGACATTTCGTTTTTCTCTGTTTTTCCGATGCTACACTTCAGCATTCTGTGACGAACAGAGTGGAAGGGAAAAGCCCCTCTAATAAGGCAGCTAGAAGTTCCAGGAGCGACACACGTTGTGCTTTCAGAGAGGACGTTACAGAAAGTCGAGAGATGTGGATTCTTTCCTGCGGAGAAAAAACCCCCTGTTTTCAGGAAATGCAGTATTCTGAAATCGCACGTTCTCGGCATAGCAATTTCGCTATTTCGCTCTCGTGGGTGGACGGCGCCACTCTCTGTTAACCGCTTCGGAGAGTTTGCAGTTGCTGGCCGTTAAATCGCTTTTCTCCCCGAATACCACTTTCAGACTTCAACAGCGGTCTCGTCTCTCTCGCATGCCGAGAAAGAGCGACTTCAGCCGGATGCTTTTCTCGGACGAGCGGCTTCTTCTGCGCACATCGCAAAGGAGAGGTTCTTGTCTTCTCCTTGTGTCCATGCATTCTGCACTACGCTTCTCTCTCATTCTTATGCCTTTCCGTTGATTCCTAGGGACATTTCGTTTTTCTCTGTTTTTCCGATGCTACACTTCAGCATTCTGTGACGAACAGAGTGGAAGGGAAAAGCCCCTCTAATAAGGCAGCTAGAAGTTCCAGGAGCGACACACGTTGTGCTTTCAGAGAGGACGTTACAGAAAGTCGAGAGATGTGGATTCTTTCCTGCGGAGAAAAAACCCCCTGTTTTCAGGAAATGCAGTATTCTGAAATCGCACGTTCTCGGCATAGCAATTTCGCTATTTCGCTCTCGTGGGTGGACGGCGCCACTCTCTGTTAACCGCTTCGGAGAGTTTGCAGTTGCTGGCCGTTAAATCGCTTTTCTCCCCGAATACCACTTTCAGACTTCAACAGCGGTCTCGTCTCTCTCGCATGCCGAGAAAGAGCGACTTCAGCCGGATGCTTTTCTCGGACGAGCGGCTTCTTCTGTGCACATCGCAAAGGAGCGGTTCTTGTCTTCTCCTTGTGTCCATGCATTCTGCACTACGCTTCTCTCTCATTCTTAACCGTTGATTCCTAGGGACATTTCGTTTTTCTCTGTTTTTCCGATGCTACACTTCAGCATTCTGTGACGAACAGAGTGGAAGGGAAAAGCCCCTCTAATAAGGCAGCTAGAAGTTCCAGGAGCGACACACGTTGTGCTTTCAGAGAGGACGTTACAGAAAGTCGAGAGATGTGGATTCTTTCCTGCGGAGAAAAAACCCCCTGTTTTCAGGAAATGCAGTATTCTGAAATCGCACGTTCTCGGCATAGCAATTTCGCTATTTCGCTCTCGTGGGTGGACGGCGCCACTCTCTGTTAACCGCTTCGGAGAGTTTGCAGTTGCTGGCCGAGAAATCGCGGTTCTCCCCGAATGCCGCTGTGTGCCTTCAGCAGCGGCTCGTCTCTCTCGCATGCCGAGAAAGAGCGACTTCAGCCGGATGCTTTTCTCGGACGAGCGGCTTCTTCTGCGCACATCGCAAAGGAGCGGTTCTTGTCTTCTCCTTGTGTCCATGCATTCTGCACTACGCTTCTCTCTCATTCTTATGCCTTTCCGTTGATTCCTAGGGACATTTCGTTTTTCTCTGTTTTTCCGATGCTACACTTCAGCATTCTGTGACGAACAGAGTGGAAGGGAAAAGCCCCTCTAATAAGGCAGCTAGAAGTTCCAGGAGCGACACACGTTGTGCTTTCAGAGAGGACGTTACAGAAAGTCGAGAGATGTGGATTCTTTCCTGCGGAGAAAAAACCCCCTGTTTTCAGGAAATGCAGTATTCTGAAATCGCACGTTCTCGGCATAGCAATTTCGCTATTTCGCTCTCGTGGGTGGACGGCGCCACTCTCTGTTAACCGCTTCGGAGAGTTTGCAGTTGCTGGCCGAGAAATCGCGGTTCTCCCCGAATGCCGCTGTGTGCCTTCAGCAGCGGTCTCGTCTCTCTCGCATGCCGAGAAAGAGCGACTTCAGCCGGATGCTTTTCTCGGACGAGCGGCTTCTTCTGCGCACATCGCAAAGGAGCGGTTCTTGTCTTCTCCTTGTGTCCATGCATTCTGCACTACGCTTCTCTCTCATTCTTAACCGTTGATTCCTAGGGACATTTCGTTTTTCTCTGTTTTTCCGATGCTACACTTCAGCATTCTGTGACGAACAGAGTGGAAGGGAAAAGCCCCTCTAATAAGGCAGCTAGAAGTTCCAGGAGAGACACACGTTGTGCTTTCAGAGAGGACGTTACAGAAAGTCGAGAGATGTGGATTCTTTCCTGCGGAGAAAAAACCCCCTGTTTTCAGGAAATGCAGTATTCTGAAATCGCACGTTCTCGGCATAGCAATTTCGCTATTTCGCTCTCGTGGGTGGACGGCGCCACTCTCTGTTAACCGCTTCGGAGAGTTTGCAGTTGCTGGCCGTTAAATCGCTTTTCTCCCCGAATACCACTTTCAGACTTCAACAGCGGTCTCGTCTCTCTCGCATGCCGAGAAAGAGCGACTTCAGCCGGATGCTTTTCTCGGACGAGCGGCTTCTTCTGCGCACATCGCAAAGGAGCGGTTCTTGTCTTCTCCTTGTGTCCATGCATTCTGCACTACGCTTCTCTCTCATTCTTATGCCTTTCCGTTGATTCCTAGGGACATTTCGTTTTTCTCTGTTTTTCCGATGCTACACTTCAGCATTCTGTGACGAACAGAGTGGAAGGGAAAAGCCCCTCTAATAAGGCAGCTAGAAGTTCCAGGAGCGACACACGTTGTGCTTTCAGAGAGGACGTTACAGAAAGTCGAGAGATGTGGATTCTTTCCTGCGGAGAAAAAACCCCCTGTTTTCAGGAAATGCAGTATTCTGAAATCGCACGTTCTCGGCATAGCAATTTCGCTATTTCGCTCTCGTGGGTGGACGGCGCCACTCTCTGTTAACCGCTTCGGAGAGTTTGCAGTTGCTGGCCGTTAAATCGCTTTTCTCCCCGAATACCACTTTCAGACTTCAACAGCGGTCTCGTCTCTCTCGCATGCCGAGAAAGAGCGACTTCAGCCGGATGCTTTTCTCGGACGAGCGGCTTCTTCTGTGCACATCGCAAAGGAGCGGTTCTTGTCTTCTCCTTGTGTCCATGCATTCTGCACTACGCTTCTCTCTCATTCTTAACCGTTGATTCCTAGGGACATTTCGTTTTTCTCTGTTTTTCCGATGCTACACTTCAGCATTCTGTGACGAACAGAGTGGAAGGGAAAAGCCCCTCTAATAAGGCAGCTAGAAGTTCCAGGAGCGACACACGTTGTGCTTTCAGAGAGGACGTTACAGAAAGTCGAGAGATGTGGATTCTTTCCTGCGGAGAAAAAACCCCCTGTTTTCAGGAAATGCAGTATTCTGAAATCGCACGTTCTCGGCATAGCAATTTCGCTATTTCGCTCTCGTGGGTGGACGGCGCCACTCTCTGTTAACCGCTTCGGAGAGTTTGCAGTTGCTGGCCGAGAAATCGCGGTTCTCCCCGAATGCCGCTGTGTGCCTTCAGCAGCGGCTCGTCTCTCTCGCATGCCGAGAAAGAGCGACTTCAGCCGGATGCTTTTCTCGGACGAGCGGCTTCTTCTGCGCACATCGCAAAGGAGCGGTTCTTGTCTTCTCCTTGTGTCCATGCATTCTGCACTACGCTTCTCTCTCATTCTTATGCCTTTCCGTTGATTCCTAGGGACATTTCGTTTTTCTCTGTTTTTCCGATGCTACACTTCAGCATTCTGTGACGAACAGAGTGGAAGGGAAAAGCCCCTCTAATAAGGCAGCTAGAAGTTCCAGGAGCGACACACGTTGTGCTTTCAGAGAGGACGTTACAGAAAGTCGAGAGATGTGGATTCTTTCCTGCGGAGAAAAAACCCCCTGTTTTCAGGAAATGCAGTATTCTGAAATCGCACGTTCTCGGCATAGCAATTTCGCTATTTCGCTCTCGTGGGTGGACGGCGCCACTCTCTGTTAACCGCTTCGGAGAGTTTGCAGTTGCTGGCCGAGAAATCGCGGTTCTCCCCGAATGCCGCTGTGTGCCTTCAGCAGCGGTCTCGTCTCTCTCGCATGCCGAGAAAGAGCGACTTCAGCCGGATGCTTTTCTCGGACGAGCGGCTTCTTCTGCGCACATCGCAAAGGAGCGGTTCTTGTCTTCTCCTTGTGTCCATGCATTCTGCACTACGCTTCTCTCTCATTCTTATGCCTTTCCGTTGATTCCTAGGGACATTTCGTTTTTCTCTGTTTTTCCGATGCTACACTTCAGCATTCTGTGACGAACAGAGTGGAAGGGAAAAGCCCCTCTAATAAGGCAGCTAGAAGTTCCAGGAGCGACACACGTTGTGCTTTCAGAGAGGACGTTACAGAAAGTCGAGAGATGTGGATTCTTTCCTGCGGAGAAAAAACCCCCTGTTTTCAGGAAATGCAGTATTCTGAAATCGCACGTTCTCGGCATAGCAATTTCGCTATTTCGCTCTCGTGGGTGGACGGCGCCACTCTCTGTTAACCGCTTCGGAGAGTTTGCAGTTGCTGGCCGAGAAATCGCGGTTCTCCCCGAATGCCGCTTTGTGCCTTCAGCAGCGGCTCGTCTCTCTCGCATGCCGAGAAAGAGCAACTTCAGCCGGATGCTTTTCTCGGACGAGCGGCTTCTTCTGCGCACATCGCAAAGGAGCGGTTCTTGTCTTCTCCTTGTGTCCATGCATTCTGCACTACGCTTCTCTCTCATTCTTATGCCTTTCCGTTGATTCCTAGGGACATTTCGTTTTTCTCTGTTTTTCCGATGCTACACTTCAGCATTCTGTGAAGAACAGAGTGGAAGGGAAAAGCCCCTCTAATAAGGCAGCTAGAAGTTCCAGGAGCGACACACGTTGTGCTTTCAGAGAGGACGTTACAGAAAGTCGAGAGATGTGGATTCTTTCCTGCGGAGAAAAAACCCCCTGTTTTCAGGAAATGCAGTATTCTGAAATCGCACGTTCTCGGCATAGCAATTTCGCTATTTCGCTCTCGTGGGTGGACGGCGCCACTCTCTGTTAACCGCTTCGGAGAGTTTGCAGTTGCTGGCCGAGAAATCGCGGTTCTCCCCGAATGCCGCTGTGTGCCTTCAGCAGCGGCTCGTCTCTCTCGCATGCCGAGAAAGAGCGACTTCAGCCGGATGCTTTTCTCGGACGAGCGGCTTCTTCTGCGCACATCGCAAAGGAGCGGTTCTTGTCTTCTCCTTGTGTCCATGCATTCTGCACTACGCTTCTCTCTCATTCTTATGCCTTTCCGTTGATTCCTAGGGACATTTCGTTTTTCTCTGTTTTTCCGATGCTACACTTCAGCATTCTGTGACGAACAGAGTGGAAGGGAAAAGCCCCTCTAATAAGGCAGCTAGAAGTTCCAGGAGCGACACACGTTGTGCTTTCAGAGAGGACGTTACAGAAAGTCGAGAGATGTGGATTCTTTCCTGCGGAGAAAAAAACCCCTGTTTTCAGGAAATGCAGTATTCTGAAATCGCACGTTCTCGGCATAGCAATTTCGCTATTTCGCTCTCGTGGGTGGACAGCGCCACTCTCTGTTAACCGCTTCGGAGAGTTTGCAGTTGCTGGCCGTTAAATCGCGGTTCTCCCCGAATGCCGCTTTGTGCCTTCAGCAGCGGTCTCGTCTCTCTCGCATGCCGAGAAAGAGCGACTTCAGCCGGATGCTTTTTTCGGACGAGCGGCTTCTTCTGCGCACATCGCAAAGGAGCGGTTCTTGTCTTCTCCTTGTGTCCATGCATTCTGCACTACGCTTCTCTCTCATTCTTAACCGTTGATTCCTAGGGACATTTCGTTTTTCTCTGTTTTTCCGATGCTACACTTCAGCATTCTGTGACGAACAGAGTGGAAGGGAAAAGCCCCTCTAATAAGGCAGCTAGAAGTTCCAGGAGCGACACACGTTGTGCTTTCAGAGAGGTCGTTACAGAAAGTCGAGAGATGTGGATTCTTTCCTGCGGAGAAAAAAACCCCTGTTTTCAGGAAATGCAGTATTCTGAAATCGCACGTTCTCGGCATAGCAATTTCGCTATTTCGCTCTCGTGGGTGGACGGCGCCACTCTCTGTTAACCGCTTCGGAGAGTTTGCAGTTGCTGGCAAAGAAATCGCGGTTCTCCCCGAATGCCGCTGTGTGCCTTCAGCAGCGGCTCGTCTCTCTCGCATGCCGAGAAAGAGCGACTTCAGCCGGATGCTTTTCTCGGACGAGCGGCTTCTTCTGCGCACATCGCAAAGGAGCGGTTCTTGTCTTCTCCTTGTGTCCATGCATTCTGCACTACGCTTCTCTCTCATTCTTATGCCTTTCCGTTTATTCCTAGGGACATTTCGTTTTTCTCTGTTTTTCCGATGCTACACTTCAGCATTCTGTGACGAACAGAGTGGAAGGGAAAAGCCCCTCTAATAAGGCAGCTAGAAGTTCCAGGAGCGACACACGTTGTGCTTTCAGAGAGGACGTTACAGAAAGTCGAGAGATGTGGATTCTTTCCTGCGGAGAAAAAACCCCCTGTTTTCAGGAAATGCAGTATTCTGAAATCGCACGTTCTCGGCATAGCAATTTCGCTATTTCGCTCTCGTGGGTGGACGGCGCCACTCTCTGTTAACCGCTTCGGAGAGTTTGCAGTTGCTGGCCGAGAAATCGCGGTTCTCCCCGAATGCCGCTGTGTGCCTTCAGCAGCGGCTCGTCTCTCTCGCATGCCGAGAAAGAGCGACTTCAGCCGGATGCTTTTCTCGGACGAGCGGCTTCTTCTGCGCACATCGCAAAGGAGCGGTTCTTGTCTTCTCCTTGTGTCCATGCATTCTGCACTACGCTTCTCTCTCATTCTTATGCCTTTCCGTTGATTCCTAGGGACATTTCGTTTTTCTCTGTTTTTCCGATGCTACACTTCAGCATTCTGTGACGAACAGAGTGGAAGGGAAAAGCCCCTCTAATAAGGCAGCTAGAAGTTCCAGGAGCGACACACGTTGTGCTTTCAGAGAGGACGTTACAGAAAGTCGAGAGATGTGGATTCTTTCCAGCGGAGAAAAAACCCCCTGTTTTCAGGAAATGCAGTATTCTGAAATCGCACGTTCTCGGCATAGCAATTTCGCTATTTCGCTCTCGTGGGTGGACGGCGCCACTCTCTGTTAACCGCTTCGGAGAGTTTGCAGTTGCTGGCCGAGAAATCGCGGTTCTCCCCGAATGCCGCTGTGTGCCTTCAGCAGCGGTCTCGTCTCTCTCGCATGCCGAGAAAGAGCGACTTCAGCCGGATGCTTTTCTCGGACGAGCGGCTTCTTCTGCGCACATCGCAAAGGAGCGGTTCTTGTCTTCTCCTTGTGTCCATGCATTCTGCACTACGCTTCTCTCTCATTCTTATGCCTTTCCGTTTATTCCTAGGGACATTTCGTTTTTCTCTGTTTTTCCGATGCTACACTTCAGCATTCTGTGACGAACAGAGTGGAAGGGAAAAGCCCCTCTAATAAGGCAGCTAGAAGTTCCAGGAGCGACACACGTTGTGCTTTCAGAGAGGACGTTACAGAAAGTCGAGAGATGTGGATTCTTTCCTGCGGAGAAAAAACCCCCTGTTTTCAGGAAATGCAGTATTCTGAAATCGCACGTTCTCGGCATAGCAATTTCGCTATTTCGCTCTCGTGGGTGGACGGCGCCACTCTCTGTTAACCGCTTCGGAGAGTTTGCAGTTGCTGGCCGAGAAATCGCGGTTCTCCCCGAATGCCGCTGTGTGCCTTCAGCAGCGGCTCGTCTCTCTCGCATGCCGAGAAAGAGCGACTTCAGCCGGATGCTTTTCTCGGACGAGCGGCTTCTTCTGCGCACATCGCAAAGGAGCGGTTCTTGTCTTCTCCTTGTGTCCATGCATTCTGCACTACGCTTCTCTCTCATTCTTATGCCTTTCCGTTGATTCCTAGGGACATTTCGTTTTTCTCTGTTTTTCCGATGCTACACTTCAGCATTCTGTGACGAACAGAGTGGAAGGGAAAAGCCCCTCTAATAAGGCAGCTAGAAGTTCCAGGAGCGACACACGTTGTGCTTTCAGAGAGGACGTTACAGAAAGTCGAGAGATGTGGATTCTTTCCTGCGGAGAAAAAACCCCCTGTTTTCAGGAAATGCAGTATTCTGAAATCGCACGTTCTCGGCATAGCAATTTCGCTATTTCGCTCTCGTGGGTGGACGGCGCCACTCTCTGTTAACCGCTTCGGAGAGTTTGCAGTTGCTGGCCGTTAAATCGCTTTTCTCCCCGAATACCACTTTCAGACTTCAACAGCGGTCTCGTCTCTCTCGCATGCCGAGAAAGAGCGACTTCAGCCGGATGCTTTTCTCGGACGAGCGGCTTCTTCTGCGCACATCGCAAAGGAGCGGTTCTTGTCTTCTCCTTGTGTCCATGCATTCTGCACTACGCTTCTCTCTCATTCTTATGCCTTTCCGTTGATTCCTAGGGACATTTCGTTTTTCTCTGTTTTTCCGATGCTACACTTCAGCATTCTGTGACGAACAGAGTGGAAGGGAAAAGCCCCTCTAATAAGGCAGCTAGAAGTTCCAGGAGCGACACACGTTGTGCTTTCAGAGAGGACGTTACAGAAAGTCGAGAGATGTGGATTCTTTCCTGCGGAGAAAAAACCCCCTGTTTTCAGGAAATGCAGTATTCTGAAATCGCACGTTCTCGGCATAGCAATTTCGCTATTTCGCTCTCGTGGGTGGACGGCGCCACTCTCTGTTAACCGCTTCGGAGAGTTTGCAGTTGCTGGCCGTTAAATCGCTTTTCTCCCCGAATACCACTTTCAGACTTCAACAGCGGTCTCGTCTCTCTCGCATGCCGAGAAAGAGCGACTTCAGCCGGATGCTTTTCTCGGACGAGCGGCTTCTTCTGTGCACATCGCAAAGGAGCGGTTCTTGTCTTCTCCTTGTGTCCATGCATTCTGCACTACGCTTCTCTCTCATTCTTAACCGTTGATTCCTAGGGACATTTCGTTTTTCTCTGTTTTTCCGATGCTACACTTCAGCATTCTGTGACGAACAGAGTGGAAGGGAAAAGCCCCTCTAATAAGGCAGCTAGAAGTTCCAGGAGCGACACACGTTGTGCTTTCAGAGAGGACGTTACAGAAAGTCGAGAGATGTGGATTCTTTCCTGCGGAGAAAAAACCCCCTGTTTTCAGGAAATGCAGTATTCTGAAATCGCACGTTCTCGGCATAGCAATTTCGCTATTTCGCTCTCGTGGGTGGACGGCGCCACTCTCTGTTAACCGCTTCGGAGAGTTTGCAGTTGCTGGCCGAGAAATCGCGGTTCTCCCCGAATGCCGCTGTGTGCCTTCAGCAGCGGCTCGTCTCTCTCGCATGCCGAGAAAGAGCGACTTCAGCCGGATGCTTTTCTCGGACGAGCGGCTTCTTCTGCGCACATCGCAAAGGAGCGGTTCTTGTCTTCTCCTTGTGTCCATGCATTCTGCACTACGCTTCTCTCTCATTCTTATGCCTTTCCGTTGATTCCTAGGGACATTTCGTTTTTCTCTGTTTTTCCGATGCTACACTTCAGCATTCTGTGACGAACAGAGTGGAAGGGAAAAGCCCCTCTAATAAGGCAGCTAGAAGTTCCAGGAGCGACACACGTTGTGCTTTCAGAGAGGACGTTACAGAAAGTCGAGAGATGTGGATTCTTTCCTGCGGAGAAAAAACCCCCTGTTTTCAGGAAATGCAGTATTCTGAAATCGCACGTTCTCGGCATAGCAATTTCGCTATTTCGCTCTCGTGGGTGGACGGCGCCACTCTCTGTTAACCGCTTCGGAGAGTTTGCAGTTGCTGGCCGAGAAATCGCGGTTCTCCCCGAATGCCGCTTTGTGCCTTCAGCAGCGGTCTCGTCTTTCTCGCATGCCGAGAAAGAGCGACTTCAGCCGGATGCTTTTCTCGGACGAGCGGCTTCTTCTGCGCACATCGCAAAGGAGCGGTTCTTGTCTTCTCCTTGTGTCCATGCATTCTGCACTACGCTTCTCTCTCATTCTTATGCCTTTCCGTTGATTCCTAGGGACATTTCGTTTTTCTCTGTTTTTCCGATGCTACACTTCAGCATTCTGTGACGAACAGAGTGGAAGGGAAAAGCCCCTCTAATAAGGCAGCTAGAAGTTCCAGGAGCGACACACGTTGTGCTTTCAGAGAGGACGTTACAGAAAGTCGAGAGATGTGGATTCTTTCCTGCGGAGAAAAAACCCCCTGTTTTCAGGAAATGCAGTATTCTGAAATCGCACGTTCTCGGCATAGCAATTTCGCTATTTCGCTCTCGTGGGTGGACGGCGCCACTCTCTGTTAACCGCTTCGGAGAGTTTGCAGTTGCTGGCCGAGAAATCGCGGTTCTCCCCGAATGCCGCTGTGTGCCTTCAGCAGCGGCTCGTCTCTCTCGCATGCCGAGAAAGAGCAACTTCAGCCGGATGCTTTTCTCGGACGAGCGGCTTCTTCTGCGCACATCGCAAAGGAGCGGTTCTTGTCTTCTCCTTGTGTCCATGCATTCTGCACTACGCTTCTCTCTCATTCTTATGCCTTTCCGTTGATTCCTAGGGACATTTCGTTTTTCTCTGTTTTTCCGATGCTACACTTCAGCATTCTGTGACGAACAGAGTGGAAGGGAAAAGCCCCTCTAATAAGGCAGCTAGAAGTTCCAGGAGCGACACACGTTGTGCTTTCAGAGAGGACGTTACAGAAAGTCGAGAGATGTGGATTCTTTCCTGCGGAGAAAAAAACCCCTGTTTTCAGGAAATGCAGTATTCTGAAATCGCACGTTCTCGGCATAGCAATTTCGCTATTTCGCTCTCGTGGGTGGACAGCGCCACTCTCTGTTAACCGCTTCGGAGAGTTTGCAGTTGCTGGCCGTTAAATCGCGGTTCTCCCCGAATGCCGCTTTGTGACTTCAGCAGCGGTCTCGTCTCTCTCGCATGCCGAGAAAGAGCGACTTCAGCCGGATGCTTTTTTCGGACGAGCGGCTTCTTCTGCGCACATCGCAAAGGAGCGGTTCTTGTCTTCTCCTTGTGTCCATGCATTCTGCACTACGCTTCTCTCTCATTCTTAACCGTTGATTCCTAGGGACATTTCGTTTTTCTCTGTTTTTCCGATGCTACACTTCAGCATTCTGTGACGAACAGAGTGGAAGGGAAAAGCCCCTCTAATAAGGCAGCTAGAAGTTCCAGGAGCGACACACGTTGTGCTTTCAGAGAGGTCGTTACAGAAAGTCGAGAGATGTGGATTCTTTCCTGCGGAGAAAAAAACCCCTGTTTTCAGGAAATGCAGTATTCTGAAATCGCACGTTCTCGGCATAGCAATTTCGCTATTTCGCTCTCGTGGGTGGACGGCGCCACTCTCTGTTAACCGCTTCGGAGAGTTTGCAGTTGCTGGCCGAGAAATCGCGGTTCTCCCCGAATGCCGCTGTGTGCCTTCAGCAGCGGCTCGTCTCTCTCGCATGCCGAGAAAGAGCGACTTCAGCCGGATGCTTTTCTCGGACGAGCGGCTTCTTCTGCGCACATCGCAAAGGAGCGGTTCTTGTCTTCTCCTTGTGTCCATGCATTCTGCACTACGCTTCTCTCTCATTCTTATGCCTTTCCGTTTATTCCTAGGGACATTTCGTTTTTCTCTGTTTTTCCGATGCTACACTTCAGCATTCTGTGACGAACAGAGTGGAAGGGAAAAGCCCCTCTAATAAGGCAGCTAGAAGTTCCAGGAGCGACACACGTTGTGCTTTCAGAGAGGACGTTACAGAAAGTCGAGAGATGTGGATTCTTTCCTGCGGAGAAAAAACCCCCTGTTTTCAGGAAATGCAGTATTCTGAAATCGCACGTTCTCGGCATAGCAATTTCGCTATTTCGCTCTCGTGGGTGGACGGCGCCACTCTCTGTTAACCGCTTCGGAGAGTTTGCAGTTGCTGGCCGAGAAATCGCGGTTCTCCCCGAATGCCGCTGTGTGCCTTCAGCAGCGGCTCGTCTCTCTCGCATGCCGAGAAAGAGCGACTTCAGCCGGATGCTTTTCTCGGACGAGCGGCTTCTTCTGCGCACATCGCAAAGGAGCGGTTCTTGTCTTCTCCTTGTGTCCATGCATTCTGCACTACGCTTCTCTCTCATTCTTATGCCTTTCCGTTGATTCCTAGGGACATTTCGTTTTTCTCTGTTTTTCCGATGCTACACTTCAGCATTCTGTGACGAACAGAGTGGAAGGGAAAAGCCCCTCTAATAAGGCAGCTAGAAGTTCCAGGAGCGACACACGTTGTGCTTTCAGAGAGGACGTTACAGAAAGTCGAGAGATGTGGATTCTTTCCAGCGGAGAAAAAACCCCCTGTTTTCAGGAAATGCAGTATTCTGAAATCGCACGTTCTCGGCATAGCAATTTCGCTATTTCGCTCTCGTGGGTGGACGGCGCCACTCTCTGTTAACCGCTTCGGAGAGTTTGCAGTTGCTGGCCGAGAAATCGCGGTTCTCCCCGAATGCCGCTGTGTGCCTTCAGCAGCGGTCTCGTCTCTCTCGCATGCCGAGAAAGAGCGACTTCAGCCGGATGCTTTTCTCGGACGAGCGGCTTCTTCTGCGCACATCGCAAAGGAGCGGTTCTTGTCTTCTCCTTGTGTCCATGCATTCTGCACTACGCTTCTCTCTCATTCTTATGCCTTTCCGTTTATTCCTAGGGACATTTCGTTTTTCTCTGTTTTTCCGATGCTACACTTCAGCATTCTGTGACGAACAGAGTGGAAGGGAAAAGCCCCTCTAATAAGGCAGCTAGAAGTTCCAGGAGCGACACACGTTGTGCTTTCAGAGAGGACGTTACAGAAAGTCGAGAGATGTGGATTCTTTCCTGCGGAGAAAAAACCCCCTGTTTTCAGGAAATGCAGTATTCTGAAATCGCACGTTCTCGGCATAGCAATTTCGCTATTTCGCTCTCGTGGGTGGACGGCGCCACTCTCTGTTAACCGCTTCGGAGAGTTTGCAGTTGCTGGCCGAGAAATCGCGGTTCTCCCCGAATGCCGCTGTGTGCCTTCAGCAGCGGCTCGTCTCTCTCGCATGCCGAGAAAGAGCGACTTCAGCCGGATGCTTTTCTCGGACGAGCGGCTTCTTCTGCGCACATCGCAAAGGAGCGGTTCTTGTCTTCTCCTTGTGTCCATGCATTCTGCACTACGCTTCTCTCTCATTCTTATGCCTTTCCGTTGATTCCTAGGGACATTTCGTTTTTCTCTGTTTTTCCGATGCTACACTTCAGCATTCTGTGACGAACAGAGTGGAAGGGAAAAGCCCCTCTAATAAGGCAGCTAGAAGTTCCAGGAGCGACACACGTTGTGCTTTCAGAGAGGACGTTACAGAAAGTCGAGAGATGTGGATTCTTTCCTGCGGAGAAAAAACCCCCTGTTTTCAGGAAATGCAGTATTCTGAAATCGCACGTTCTCGGCATAGCAATTTCGCTATTTCGCTCTCGTGGGTGGACGGCGCCACTCTCTGTTAACCGCTTCGGAGAGTTTGCAGTTGCTGGCCGAGAAATCGCGGTTCTCCCCGAATGCCGCTGTGTGCCTTCAGCAGCGGCTCGTCTCTCTCGCATGCCGAGAAAGAGCGACTTCAGCCGGATGCTTTTCTCGGACGAGCGGCTTCTTCTGCGCACATCGCAAAGGAGCGGTTCTTGTCTTCTCCTTGTGTCCATGCATTCTGCACTACGCTTCTCTCTCATTCTTATGCCTTTCCGTTGATTCCTAGGGACATTTCGTTTTTCTCTGTTTTTCCGATGCTACACTTCAGCATTCTGTGACGAACAGAGTGGAAGGGAAAAGCCCCTCTAATAAGGCAGCTAGAAGTTCCAGGAGCGACACACGTTGTGCTTTCAGAGAGGACGTTACAGAAAGTCGAGAGATGTGGATTCTTTCCTGCGGAGAAAAAACCCCCTGTTTTCAGGAAATGCAGTATTCTGAAATCGCACGTTCTCGGCATAGCAATTTCGCTATTTCGCTCTCGTGGGTGGACGGCGCCACTCTCTGTTAACCGCTTCGGAGAGTTTGCAGTTGCTGGCCGAGAAATCGCGGTTCTCCCCGAATGCCGCTGTGTGCCTTCAGCAGCGGCTCGTCTCTCTCGCATGCCGAGAAAGAGCGACTTCAGCCGGATGCTTTTCTCGGACGAGCGGCTTCTTCTGCGCACATCGCAAAGGAGCGGTTCTTGTCTTCTCCTTGTGTCCATGCATTCTGCACTACGCTTCTCTCTCATTCTTATGCCTTTCCGTTGATTCCTAGGGACATTTCGTTTTTCTCTGTTTTTCCGATGCTACACTTCAGCATTCTGTGACGAACAGAGTGGAAGGGAAAAGCCCCTCTAATAAGGCAGCTAGAAGTTCCAGGAGCGACACACGTTGTGCTTTCAGAGAGGACGTTACAGAAAGTCGAGAGATGTGGATTCTTTCCAGCGGAGAAAAAACCCCCTGTTTTCAGGAAATGCAGTATTCTGAAATCGCACGTTCTCGGCATAGCAATTTCGCTATTTCGCTCTCGTGGGTGGACGGCGCCACTCTCTGTTAACCGCTTCGGAGAGTTTGCAGTTGCTGGCCGAGAAATCGCGGTTCTCCCCGAATGCCGCTGTGTGCCTTCAGCAGCGGTCTCGTCTCTCTCGCATGCCGAGAAAGAGCGACTTCAGCCGGATGCTTTTCTCGGACGAGCGGCTTCTTCTGCGCACATCGCAAAGGAGCGGTTCTTGTCTTCTCCTTGTGTCCATGCATTCTGCACTACGCTTCTCTCTCATTCTTATGCCTTTCCGTTGATTCCTAGGGACATTTCGTTTTTCTCTGTTTTTCCGATGCTACACTTCAGCATTCTGTGACGAACAGAGTGGAAGGGAAAAGCCCCTCTAATAAGGCAGCTAGAAGTTCCAGGAGCGACACACGTTGTGCTTTCAGAGAGGACGTTACAGAAAGTCGAGAGATGTGGATTCTTTCCTGCGGAGAAAAAACCCCCTGTTTTCAGGAAATGCAGTATTCTGAAATCGCACGTTCTCGGCATAGCAATTTCGCTATTTCGCTCTCGTGGGTGGACGGCGCCACTCTCTGTTAACCGCTTCGGAGAGTTTGCAGTTGCTGGCCGAGAAATCGCGGTTCTCCCCGAATGCCGCTGTGTGCCTTCAGCAGCGGCTCGTCTCTCTCGCATGCCGAGAAAGAGCGACTTCAGCCGGATGCTTTTCTCGGACGAGCGGCTTCTTCTGCGCACATCGCAAAGGAGCGGTTCTTGTCTTCTCCTTGTGTCCATGCATTCTGCACTACGCTTCTCTCTCATTCTTATGCCTTTCCGTTGATTCCTAGGGACATTTCGTTTTTCTCTGTTTTTCCGATGCTACACTTCAGCATTCTGTGACGAACAGAGTGGAAGGGAAAAGCCCCTCTAATAAGGCAGCTAGAAGTTCCAGGAGCGACACACGTTGTGCTTTCAGAGAGGACGTTACAGAAAGTCGAGAGATGTGGATTCTTTCCTGCGGAGAAAAAACCCCCTGTTTTCAGGAAATGCAGTATTCTGAAATCGCACGTTCTCGGCATAGCAATTTCGCTATTTCGCTCTCGTGGGTGGACGGCGCCACTCTCTGTTAACCGCTTCGGAGAGTTTGCAGTTGCTGGCCGAGAAATCGCGGTTCTCCCCGAATGCCGCTGTGTGCCTTCAGCAGCGGCTCGTCTCTCTCGCATGCCGAGAAAGAGCGACTTCAGCCGGATGCTTTTCTCGGACGAGCGGCTTCTTCTGCGCACATCGCAAAGGAGCGGTTCTTGTCTTCTCCTTGTGTCCATGCATTCTGCACTACGCTTCTCTCTCATTCTTATGCCTTTCCGTTGATTCCTAGGGACATTTCGTTTTTCTCTGTTTTTCCGATGCTACACTTCAGCATTCTGTGACGAACAGAGTGGAAGGGAAAAGCCCCTCTAATAAGGCAGCTAGAAGTTCCAGGAGCGACACACGTTGTGCTTTCAGAGAGGACGTTACAGAAAGTCGAGAGATGTGGATTCTTTCCTGCGGAGAAAAAACCCCCTGTTTTCAGGAAATGCAGTATTCTGAAATCGCACGTTCTCGGCATAGCAATTTCGCTATTTCGCTCTCGTGGGTGGACGGCGCCACTCTCTGTTAACCGCTTCGGAGAGTTTGCAGTTGCTGGCCGAGAAATCGCGGTTCTCCCCGAATGCCGCTGTGTGCCTTCAGCAGCGGCTCGTCTCTCTCGCATGCCGAGAAAGAGCGACTTCAGCCGGATGCTTTTCTCGGACGAGCGGCTTCTTCTGCGCACATCGCAAAGGAGCGGTTCTTGTCTTCTCCTTGTGTCCATGCATTCTGCACTACGCTTCTCTCTCATTCTTATGCCTTTCCGTTGATTCCTAGGGACATTTCGTTTTTCTCTGTTTTTCCGATGCTACACTTCAGCATTCTGTGACGAACAGAGTGGAAGGGAAAAGCCCCTCTAATAAGGCAGCTAGAAGTTCCAGGAGCGACACACGTTGTGCTTTCAGAGAGGACGTTACAGAAAGTCGAGAGATGTGGATTCTTTCCTGCGGAGAAAAAACCCCCTGTTTTCAGGAAATGCAGTATTCTGAAATCGCACGTTCTCGGCATAGCAATTTCGCTATTTCGCTCTCGTGGGTGGACGGCGCCACTCTCTGTTAACCGCTTCGGAGAGTTTGCAGTTGCTGGCCGAGAAATCGCGGTTCTCCCCGAATGCCGCTGTGTGCCTTCAGCAGCGGTCTCGTCTCTCTCGCATGCCGAGAAAGAGCGACTTCAGCCGGATGCTTTTCTCGGACGAGCGGCTTCTTCTGCGCACATCGCAAAGGAGCGGTTCTTGTCTTCTCCTTGTGTCCATGCATTCTGCACTACGCTTCTCTCTCATTCTTATGCCTTTCCGTTGATTCCTAGGGACATTTCGTTTTTCTCTGTTTTTCCGATGCTACACTTCAGCATTCTGTGACGAACAGAGTGGAAGGGAAAAGCCCCTCTAATAAGGCAGCTAGAAGTTCCAGGAGCGACACACGTTGTGCTTTCAGAGAGGACGTTACAGAAAGTCGAGAGATGTGGATTCTTTCCTGCGGAGAAAAAACCCCCTGTTTTCAGGAAATGCAGTATTCTGAAATCGCACGTTCTCGGCATAGCAATTTCGCTATTTCGCTCTCGTGGGTGGACGGCGCCACTCTCTGTTAACCGCTTCGGAGAGTTTGCAGTTGCTGGCCGAGAAATCGCGGTTCTCCCCGAATGCCGCTGTGTGCCTTCAGCAGCGGCTCGTCTCTCTCGCATGCCGAGAAAGAGCGACTTCAGCCGGATGCTTTTCTCGGACGAGCGGCTTCTTCTGCGCACATCGCAAAGGAGCGGTTCTTGTCTTCTCCTTGTGTCCATGCATTCTGCACTACGCTTCTCTCTCATTCTTATGCCTTTCCGTTGATTCCTAGGGACATTTCGTTTTTCTCTGTTTTTCCGATGCTACACTTCAGCATTCTGTGACGAACAGAGTGGAAGGGAAAAGCCCCTCTAATAAGGCAGCTAGAAGTTCCAGGAGCGACACACGTTGTGCTTTCAGAGAGGACGTTACAGAAAGTCGAGAGATGTGGATTCTTTCCTGCGGAGAAAAAACCCCCTGTTTTCAGGAAATGCAGTATTCTGAAATCGCACGTTCTCGGCATAGCAATTTCGCTATTTCGCTCTCGTGGGTGGACGGCGCCACTCTCTGTTAACCGCTTCGGAGAGTTTGCAGTTGCTGGCCGAGAAATCGCGGTTCTCCCCGAATGCCGCTGTGTGCCTTCAGCAGCGGCTCGTCTCTCTCGCATGCCGAGAAAGAGCGACTTCAGCCGGATGCTTTTCTCGGACGAGCGGCTTCTTCTGCGCACATCGCAAAGGAGCGGTTCTTGTCTTCTCCTTGTGTCCATGCATTCTGCACTACGCTTCTCTCTCATTCTTATGCCTTTCCGTTGATTCCTAGGGACATTTCGTTTTTCTCTGTTTTTCCGATGCTACACTTCAGCATTCTGTGACGAACAGAGTGGAAGGGAAAAGCCCCTCTAATAAGGCAGCTAGAAGTTCCAGGAGCGACACACGTTGTGCTTTCAGAGAGGACGTTACAGAAAGTCGAGAGATGTGGATTCTTTCCTGCGGAGAAAAAACCCCCTGTTTTCAGGAAATGCAGTATTCTGAAATCGCACGTTCTCGGCATAGCAATTTCGCTATTTCGCTCTCGTGGGTGGACGGCGCCACTCTCTGTTAACCGCTTCGGAGAGTTTGCAGTTGCTGGCCGAGAAATCGCGGTTCTCCCCGAATGCCGCTGTGTGCCTTCAGCAGCGGTCTCGTCTCTCTCGCATGCCGAGAAAGAGCGACTTCAGCCGGATGCTTTTCTCGGACGAGCGGCTTCTTCTGCGCACATCGCAAAGGAGCGGTTCTTGTCTTCTCCTTGTGTCCATGCATTCTGCACTACGCTTCTCTCTCATTCTTATGCCTTTCCGTTGATTCCTAGGGACATTTCGTTTTTCTCTGTTTTTCCGATGCTACACTTCAGCATTCTGTGACGAACAGAGTGGAAGGGAAAAGCCCCTCTAATAAGGCAGCTAGAAGTTCCAGGAGCGACACACGTTGTGCTTTCAGAGAGGACGTTACAGAAAGTCGAGAGATGTGGATTCTTTCCTGCGGAGAAAAAACCCCCTGTTTTCAGGAAATGCAGTATTCTGAAATCGCACGTTCTCGGCATAGCAATTTCGCTATTTCGCTCTCGTGGGTGGACGGCGCCACTCTCTGTTAACCGCTTCGGAGAGTTTGCAGTTGCTGGCCGAGAAATCGCGGTTCTCCCCGAATGCCGCTGTGTGCCTTCAGCAGCGGCTCGTCTCTCTCGCATGCCGAGAAAGAGCGACTTCAGCCGGATGCTTTTCTCGGACGAGCGGCTTCTTCTGCGCACATCGCAAAGGAGCGGTTCTTGTCTTCTCCTTGTGTCCATGCATTCTGCACTACGCTTCTCTCTCATTCTTATGCCTTTCCGTTGATTCCTAGGGACATTTCGTTTTTCTCTGTTTTTCCGATGCTACACTTCAGCATTCTGTGACGAACAGAGTGGAAGGGAAAAGCCCCTCTAATAAGGCAGCTAGAAGTTCCAGGAGCGACACACGTTGTGCTTTCAGAGAGGACGTTACAGAAAGTCGAGAGATGTGGATTCTTTCCTGCGGAGAAAAAACCCCCTGTTTTCAGGAAATGCAGTATTCTGAAATCGCACGTTCTCGGCATAGCAATTTCGCTATTTCGCTCTCGTGGGTGGACGGCGCCACTCTCTGTTAACCGCTTCGGAGAGTTTGCAGTTGCTGGCCGAGAAATCGCGGTTCTCCCCGAATGCCGCTGTGTGCCTTCAGCAGCGGCTCGTCTCTCTCGCATGCCGAGAAAGAGCGACTTCAGCCGGATGCTTTTCTCGGACGAGCGGCTTCTTCTGCGCACATCGCAAAGGAGCGGTTCTTGTCTTCTCCTTGTGTCCATGCATTCTGCACTACGCTTCTCTCTCATTCTTATGCCTTTCCGTTGATTCCTAGGGACATTTCGTTTTTCTCTGTTTTTCCGATGCTACACTTCAGCATTCTGTGACGAACAGAGTGGAAGGGAAAAGCCCCTCTAATAAGGCAGCTAGAAGTTCCAGGAGCGACACACGTTGTGCTTTCAGAGAGGACGTTACAGAAAGTCGAGAGATGTGGATTCTTTCCTGCGGAGAAAAAACCCCCTGTTTTCAGGAAATGCAGTATTCTGAAATCGCACGTTCTCGGCATAGCAATTTCGCTATTTCGCTCTCGTGGGTGGACGGCGCCACTCTCTGTTAACCGCTTCGGAGAGTTTGCAGTTGCTGGCCGAGAAATCGCGGTTCTCCCCGAATGCCGCTGTGTGCCTTCAGCAGCGGCTCGTCTCTCTCGCATGCCGAGAAAGAGCGACTTCAGCCGGATGCTTTTCTCGGACGAGCGGCTTCTTCTGCGCACATCGCAAAGGAGCGGTTCTTGTCTTCTCCTTGTGTCCATGCATTCTGCACTACGCTTCTCTCTCATTCTTATGCCTTTCCGTTGATTCCTAGGGACATTTCGTTTTTCTCTGTTTTTCCGATGCTACACTTCAGCATTCTGTGACGAACAGAGTGGAAGGGAAAAGCCCCTCTAATAAGGCAGCTAGAAGTTCCAGGAGCGACACACGTTGTGCTTTCAGAGAGGACGTTACAGAAAGTCGAGAGATGTGGATTCTTTCCTGCGGAGAAAAAACCCCCTGTTTTCAGGAAATGCAGTATTCTGAAATCGCACGTTCTCGGCATAGCAATTTCGCTATTTCGCTCTCGTGGGTGGACGGCGCCACTCTCTGTTAACCGCTTCGGAGAGTTTGCAGTTGCTGGCCGAGAAATCGCGGTTCTCCCCGAATGCCGCTGTGTGCCTTCAGCAGCGGCTCGTCTCTCTCGCATGCCGAGAAAGAGCGACTTCAGCCGGATGCTTTTCTCGGACGAGCGGCTTCTTCTGCGCACATCGCAAAGGAGCGGTTCTTGTCTTCTCCTTGTGTCCATGCATTCTGCACTACGCTTCTCTCTCATTCTTATGCCTTTCCGTTGATTCCTAGGGACATTTCGTTTTTCTCTGTTTTTCCGATGCTACACTTCAGCATTCTGTGACGAACAGAGTGGAAGGGAAAAGCCCCTCTAATAAGGCAGCTAGAAGTTCCAGGAGCGACACACGTTGTGCTTTCAGAGAGGACGTTACAGAAAGTCGAGAGATGTGGATTCTTTCCTGCGGAGAAAAAAACCCCTGTTTTCAGGAAATGCAGTATTCTGAAATCGCACGTTCTCGGCATAGCAATTTCGCTATTTCGCTCTCGTGGGTGGACGGCGCCACTCTCTGTTAACCGCTTCGGAGAGTTTGCAGTTGCTGGCCGAGAAATCGCGGTTCTCCCCGAATGCCGCTGTGTGCCTTCAGCAGCGGTCTCGTCTCTCTCGCATGCCGAGAAAGAGCGACTTCAGCCGGATGCTTTTCTCGGACGAGCGGCTTCTTCTGCGCACATCGCAAAGGAGCGGTTCTTGTCTTCTCCTTGTGTCCATGCATTCTGCACTACGCTTCTCTCTCATTCTTATGCCTTTCCGTTGATTCCTAGGGACATTTCGTTTTTCTCTGTTTTTCCGATGCTACACTTCAGCATTCTGTGACGAACAGAGTGGAAGGGAAAAGCCCCTCTAATAAGGCAGCTAGAAGTTCCAGGAGCGACACACGTTGTGCTTTCAGAGAGGACGTTACAGAAAGTCGAGAGATGTGGATTCTTTCCTGCGGAGAAAAAACCCCCTGTTTTCAGGAAATGCAGTATTCTGAAATCGCACGTTCTCGGCATAGCAATTTCGCTATTTCGCTCTCGTGGGTGGACGGCGCCACTCTCTGTTAACCGCTTCGGAGAGTTTGCAGTTGCTGGCCGAGAAATCGCGGTTCTCCCCGAATGCCGCTTTGTGCCTTCAGCAGCGGCTCGTCTCTCTCGCATGCCGAGAAAGAGCAACTTCAGCCGGATGCTTTTCTCGGACGAGCGGCTTCTTCTGCGCACATCGCAAAGGAGCGGTTCTTGTCTTCTCCTTGTGTCCATGCATTCTGCACTACGCTTCTCTCTCATTCTTATGCCTTTCCGTTGATTCCTAGGGACATTTCGTTTTTCTCTGTTTTTCCGATGCTACACTTCAGCATTCTGTGACGAACAGAGTGGAAGGGAAAAGCCCCTCTAATAAGGCAGCTAGAAGTTCCAGGAGCGACACACGTTGTGCTTTCAGAGAGGACGTTACAGAAAGTCGAGAGATGTGGATTCTTTCCTGCGGAGAAAAAACCCCCTGTTTTCAGGAAATGCAGTATTCTGAAATCGCACGTTCTCGGCATAGCAATTTCGCTATTTCGCTCTCGTGGGTGGACGGCGCCACTCTCTGTTAACCGCTTCGGAGAGTTTGCAGTTGCTGGCCGAGAAATCGCGGTTCTCCCCGAATGCCGCTGTGTGCCTTCAGCAGCGGCTCGTCTCTCTCGCATGCCGAGAAAGAGCGACTTCAGCCGGATGCTTTTCTCGGACGAGCGGCTTCTTCTGCGCACATCGCAAAGGAGCGGTTCTTGTCTTCTCCTTGTGTCCATGCATTCTGCACTACGCTTCTCTCTCATTCTTATGCCTTTCCGTTGATTCCTAGGGACATTTCGTTTTTCTCTGTTTTTCCGATGCTACACTTCAGCATTCTGTGACGAACAGAGTGGAAGGGAAAAGCCCCTCTAATAAGGCAGCTAGAAGTTCCAGGAGCGACACACGTTGTGCTTTCAGAGAGGACGTTACAGAAAGTCGAGAGATGTGGATTCTTTCCTGCGGAGAAAAAACCCCCTGTTTTCAGGAAATGCAGTATTCTGAAATCGCACGTTCTCGGCATAGCAATTTCGCTATTTCGCTCTCGTGGGTGGACGGCGCCACTCTCTGTTAACCGCTTCGGAGAGTTTGCAGTTGCTGGCCGAGAAATCGCGGTTCTCCCCGAATGCCGCTGTGTGCCTTCAGCAGCGGTCTCGTCTCTCTCGCATGCCGAGAAAGAGCGACTTCAGCCGGATGCTTTTCTCGGACGAGCGGCTTCTTCTGCGCACATCGCAAAGGAGCGGTTCTTGTCTTCTCCTTGTGTCCATGCATTCTGCACTACGCTTCTCTCTCATTCTTATGCCTTTCCGTTGATTCCTAGGGACATTTCGTTTTTCTCTGTTTTTCCGATGCTACACTTCAGCATTCTGTGACGAACAGAGTGGAAGGGAAAAGCCCCTCTAATAAGGCAGCTAGAAGTTCCAGGAGCGACACACGTTGTGCTTTCAGAGAGGACGTTACAGAAAGTCGAGAGATGTGGATTCTTTCCTGCGGAGAAAAAACCCCCTGTTTTCAGGAAATGCAGTATTCTGAAATCGCACGTTCTCGGCATAGCAATTTCGCTATTTCGCTCTCGTGGGTGGACGGCGCCACTCTCTGTTAACCGCTTCGGAGAGTTTGCAGTTGCTGGCCGAGAAATCGCGGTTCTCCCCGAATGCCGCTGTGTGCCTTCAGCAGCGGCTCGTCTCTCTCGCATGCCGAGAAAGAGCGACTTCAGCCGGATGCTTTTCTCGGACGAGCGGCTTCTTCTGCGCACATCGCAAAGGAGCGGTTCTTGTCTTCTCCTTGTGTCCATGCATTCTGCACTACGCTTCTCTCTCATTCTTATGCCTTTCCGTTGATTCCTAGGGACATTTCGTTTTTCTCTGTTTTTCCGATGCTACACTTCAGCATTCTGTGACGAACAGAGTGGAAGGGAAAAGCCCCTCTAATAAGGCAGCTAGAAGTTCCAGGAGCGACACACGTTGTGCTTTCAGAGAGGACGTTACAGAAAGTCGAGAGATGTGGATTCTTTCCTGCGGAGAAAAAACCCCCTGTTTTCAGGAAATGCAGTATTCTGAAATCGCACGTTCTCGGCATAGCAATTTCGCTATTTCGCTCTCGTGGGTGGACGGCGCCACTCTCTGTTAACCGCTTCGGAGAGTTTGCAGTTGCTGGCCGAGAAATCGCGGTTCTCCCCGAATGCCGCTGTGTGCCTTCAGCAGCGGCTCGTCTCTCTCGCATGCCGAGAAAGAGCGACTTCAGCCGGATGCTTTTCTCGGACGAGCGGCTTCTTCTGCGCACATCGCAAAGGAGCGGTTCTTGTCTTCTCCTTGTGTCCATGCATTCTGCACTACGCTTCTCTCTCATTCTTAACCGTTGATTCCTAGGGACATTTCGTTTTTCTCTGTTTTTCCGATGCTACACTTCAGCATTCTGTGACGAACAGAGTGGAAGGGAAAAGCCCCTCTAATAAGGCAGCTAGAAGTTCCAGGAGCGACACACGTTGTGCTTTCAGAGAGGACGTTACAGAAAGTCGAGAGATGTGGATTCTTTCCTGCGGAGAAAAAACCCCCTGTTTTCAGGAAATGCAGTATTCTGAAATCGCACGTTCTCGGCATAGCAATTTCGCTATTTCGCTCTCGTGGGTGGACGGCGCCACTCTCTGTTAACCGCTTCGGAGAGTTTGCAGTTGCTGGCCGAGAAATCGCGGTTCTCCCCGAATGCCGCTGTGTGCCTTCAGCAGCGGCTCGTCTCTCTCGCATGCCGAGAAAGAGCGACTTCAGCCGGATGCTTTTCTCGGACGAGCGGCTTCTTCTGCGCACATCGCAAAGGAGCGGTTCTTGTCTTCTCCTTGTGTCCATGCATTCTGCACTACGCTTCTCTCTCATTCTTAACCGTTGATTCCTAGGGACATTTCGTTTTTCTCTGTTTTTCCGATGCTACACTTCAGCATTCTGTGACGAACAGAGTGGAAGGGAAAAGCCCCTCTAATAAGGCAGCTAGAAGTTCCAGGAGCGACACACGTTGTGCTTTCAGAGAGGACGTTACAGAAAGTCGAGAGATGTGGATTCTTTCCTGCGGAGAAAAAACCCCCTGTTTTCAGGAAATGCAGTATTCTGAAATCGCACGTTCTCGGCATAGCAATTTCGCTATTTCGCTCTCGTGGGTGGACGGCGCCACTCTCTGTTAACCGCTTCGGAGAGTTTGCAGTTGCTGGCCGAGAAATCGCGGTTCTCCCCGAATGCCGCTGTGTGCCTTCAGCAGCGGTCTCGTCTCTCTCGCATGCCGAGAAAGAGCGACTTCAGCCGGATGCTTTTCTCGGACGAGCGGCTTCTTCTGCGCACATCGCAAAGGAGCGGTTCTTGTCTTCTCCTTGTGTCCATGCATTCTGCACTACGCTTCTCTCTCATTCTTATGCCTTTCCGTTGATTCCTAGGGACATTTCGTTTTTCTCTGTTTTTCCGATGCTACACTTCAGCATTCTGTGACGAACAGAGTGGAAGGGAAAAGCCCCTCTAATAAGGCAGCTAGAAGTTCCAGGAGCGACACACGTTGTGCTTTCAGAGAGGACGTTACAGAAAGTCGAGAGATGTGGATTCTTTCCTGCGGAGAAAAAACCCCCTGTTTTCAGGAAATGCAGTATTCTGAAATCGCACGTTCTCGGCATAGCAATTTCGCTATTTCGCTCTCGTGGGTGGACGGCGCCACTCTCTGTTAACCGCTTCGGAGAGTTTGCAGTTGCTGGCCGAGAAATCGCGGTTCTCCCCGAATGCCGCTTTGTGCCTTCAGCAGCGGCTCGTCTCTCTCGCATGCCGAGAAAGAGCGACTTCAGCCGGATGCTTTTCTCGGACGAGCGGCTTCTTCTGCGCACATCGCAAAGGAGCGGTTCTTGTCTTCTCCTTGTGTCCATGCATTCTGCACTACGCTTCTCTCTCATTCTTATGCCTTTCCGTTGATTCCTAGGGACATTTCGTTTTTCTCTGTTTTTCCGATGCTACACTTCAGCATTCTGTGACGAACAGAGTGGAAGGGAAAAGCCCCTCTAATAAGGCAGCTAGAAGTTCCAGGAGCGACACACGTTGTGCTTTCAGAGAGGACGTTACAGAAAGTCGAGAGATGTGGATTCTTTCCTGCGGAGAAAAAACCCCCTGTTTTCAGGAAATGCAGTATTCTGAAATCGCACGTTCTCGGCATAGCAATTTCGCTATTTCGCTCTCGTGGGTGGACGGCGCCACTCTCTGTTAACCGCTTCGGAGAGTTTGCAGTTGCTGGCCGAGAAATCGCGGTTCTCCCCGAATGCCGCTTTGTGCCTTCAGCAGCGGCTCGTCTCTCTCGCATGCCGAGAAAGAGCGACTTCAGCCGGATGCTTTTCTCGGACGAGCGGCTTCTTCTGCGCACATCGCAAAGGAGCGGTTCTTGTCTTCTCCTTGTGTCCATGCATTCTGCACTACGCTTCTCTCTCATTCTTATGCCTTTCCGTTGATTCCTAGGGACATTTCGTTTTTCTCTGTTTTTCCGATGCTACACTTCAGCATTCTGTGAAGAACAGAGTGGAAGGGAAAAGCCCCTCTAATAAGGCAGCTAGAAGTTCCAGGAGCGACACACGTTGTGCTTTCAGAGAGGACGTTACAGAAAGTCGAGAGATGTGGATTCTTTCCTGCGGAGAAAAAACCCCCTGTTTTCAGGAAATGCAGTATTCTGAAATCGCACGTTCTCGGCATAGCAATTTCGCTATTTCGCTCTCGTGGGTGGACGGCGCCACTCTCTGTTAACCGCTTCGGAGAGTTTGCAGTTGCTGGCCGAGAAATCGCGGTTCTCCCCGAATGCCGCTGTGTGCCTTCAGCAGCGAAAGAACGACTTCAGCCGGATGCTTTTCTCGGACGAGCGGCTTCTTCTTCAGGCAACGCGTGAATAATGCATACTGCATTGCCTGAAAACAGGGGTTTTTTTCTCCGCAGGAACGAATCCACATCTCTCGACTTTCTGTAACGTCCTCTCTGAAAGCACAACGTGTGTCGCTCCTGGAACTTCTAGCTGCCTTATTAGAGGGGCTTTTCCCTTCCACTCTGTTCGTCACAGAATGCTGAAGTGTAGCATCGGAAAAACAGAGAAAAACGAAATGTCCCTAGGAATCAACGGAAAGGCATAAGAATGAGAGAGAAGCGTAGTGCAGAATGCATGGACACAAGGAGAAGACAAGAACCGCTCCTTTGCGATGTGCGCAGAAGAAGCCGCTCGTCCGAGAAAAGCATCCGGCTGAAGTCGCTCTTTCTCGGCATGCGAGAGAGACGAGCCGCTGCTGAAGGCACACAGCGGCATTCGGGGAGAACCGCGATTTCTCGGCCAGCAACTGCAAACTCTCCGAAGCGGTTAACAGAGAGTGGCGCTGTCCACCCACGAGAGCGAAATAGCGAAATTGCTATGCCGAGAACGTGCGATTTCAGAATACTGCATTTCCTGAAAACAGGGGGTTTTTTCTCCGCAGGAAAGGATCCACATCTCTCGACTTTCTGTAACGTCCTCTCTGAAAGCACAACGTGTGTCTCTCCTGGAACTTCTAGCTGCCTTATTAGAGGGGCTTTTCCCTTCTACTATGTTCGTCACAGAATGCTGAAGTGTAGCATCGGAAAAACAGAGAAAAACGAAATGTCCCTAGGAATCAAGGGTTAAGAATGAGAGAGAAGCGTAGTGCAGAATGCATGGACACAAGGAGAAGTCAGAACCACTCCTTTGGGATGTGCGCAGAAGAAGCCGCTCGTCCGAGAAAAGCATCCGGCTGAAGTCGCCCTTTCTCGGCATCCGACAAGACCGCTGTTGAAGTCTGAAAGTGGTATTCGGGGAGAAAAGCGATTTAACGGGCAGCAACTGCAAACTCTCCGTAGAGATAATGTCATTGTATTGGAGAAATGTGGTATTTCGGGGAGATAATGTCCTAATTTAGGGAGAAGATGCCGTTCTGTGAGGGGGAAGCATACATTTCTGAGAGAAAATCTCCTATTTAGGGTGAAAGTGTCATCTTGCTAACGAACTTCATGGAGAAATTATGAGGTATTTTTATGAAACCTGGTATTACCTTGAAAGAGTATGTCTGTGATCAAATGCCATATTTCTGGGAGAAGAGGTCTGATGTGGGGGGGGGAAGGTGATGTATCTGTGAGAAAGCTGGTGTTTCTGGGAGAAAATGCCAGGTATTGGTGAGGAAACAGATGCTAGAGAGGGAAAAGGCCATCCCTTTGGGAGAGAAGTGGTATTTCTGGGAGAAAATGCCCCAAATCGGGGAGTAAGTGTCATCCTGAGGCGTGTCATGGAGTAGATTTGGGAGGAAATGGAGGTGTTTCACAGAGTAGCGGCACTTCTGGGAGAAAATGTCCTCAGTGGGAAAGACAATGTCCTCTTGAGGGAAGAAAACGGGTCTTTCTTACAGCAAATGTCATCCAATTGGGAGAAAATCTCCTCTCTTGGGGAGAAAAGTGGTCTTTCTGAGAGAAGGTGTCCTCTTCTTGGCTGCAAGTGTCCCATTTGGCATTGTCATGGAGGCTTTTTGGGGAGAAAGCGTGTGGCAGTTGTAAGAGAAGGGGTATTTCTGGGAGCAAATCTCCTCTTTTTGGAAGAGAAGGTGAAATTTCCAAGGGAAAAGTGGCATTTCTGGGAGGAAATGACATAGCTGGGGGAGAAAAGTGGGAACCGGTGGGAAAGAAGATCTTGTACTGGAGAGCAACGGTGGTCTTTTTGGTGTGCCAAGTGGTCTCTTGGGGAGACAACGTGGTAAATAGGGGAGACAATGTCCTCTGGAGGAGTGTCAAGTAGTATTTGGGAGAGCAAACGTCAGGTATTTCTCGGAAACCGGCTGTTTCTGGGAGATAGTAGCAGACTTGGTTGGAAAATGACAGGTGTTTGTGAGAAAGCTGGTATTTTGGGGAAAAAAGGCCGTTTTTTAAAGAATAAGCTGGCATTTCTGGGAGAATATGTCCCATCTTTGGGAGAAAACGGGTGTATGTGGGAGAAAATGTCGTGTATTTGGGAGAAAGCTGGTGTATGTGGGAGAAAAGGCCATTGTGATGGGAGTCAGTGTGATCTTGAGGAGTGGAAAGCAGTATTCTTGAGATGAAACGTGAGGTATTTCTAAGAGTCCTGGTATTTCTGGGAGAAAATGTCTTGTTTTGGAGAGCCAAAGTCCCATTTTGGGGGCAGAAGCTGGTATTTCTGTGACACTGCCATCTTGATGGGGGTAAGTGTGATCTTGAGGAGTGTAAAGCAGCATTTTGGTTAGAAAATGGGAGCTCTTCCTAAGAGCAGTGCTATTTCTGGGAGAAAAGGAGCTCTACTGGGCATAAAAATGGTGTATCTGTGATAAAATGCCACATTTCTGAAAGAAACTGTCCTCTTGCGGAGTGTAATGCTGTATGTTCCGGAGGAAATGGGAAATATTCAGCACAGTCCTGGTATTTCAGGGAGAAGAGGTCTGATGTGGGGGGGGGGAAGGTGATGTATCTGTGAGAAAGCTGGTGTTTCTGGGAGAAAATGCCAGGTATTGGTGAGGAAACAGATGCTAGAGAGGGAAAAGGCCATCCCTTTGGGAGAGAAGTGGTATTTCTGGGAGAAAATGCCCCAAATCGGGGAGTAAGTGTCATCCTGAGGCGTGTCATGGAGTAGATTTGGGAGGAAATGGAGGTGTTTCACAGAGTAGCGGCACTTCTGGGAGAAAATGTCCTCAGTGGGAAAGACAATGTCCTCTTGAGGGAAGAAAACGGGTCTTTCTTACAGCAAATGTCATCCAATTGGGAGAAAATCTCCTCTCTTGGGGAGAAAAGTGGTCTTTCTGAGAGAAGGTGTCCTCTTCTTGGCTGCAAGTGTCCCATTTGGCATTGTCATGGAGGCTTTTTGGGGAGAAAGCGTGTGGCAGTTGTAAGAGAAGGGGTATTTCTGGGAGCAAATCTCCTCTTTTTGGAAGAGAAGGTGAAATTTCCAAGGGAAAAGTGGCATTTCTGGGAGGAAATGACATAGCTGGGGGAGAAAAGTGGGAACCGGTGGGAAAGAAGATCTTGTACTGGAGAGCAACGGTGGTCTTTTTGGTGTGCCAAGTGGTCTCTTGGGGAGACAACGTGGTAAATAGGGGAGACAATGTCCTCTGGAGGAGTGTCAAGTAGTATTTGGGAGAGCAAACGTCAGGTATTTCTCGGAAACCGGCTGTTTCTGGGAGATAGTAGCAGACTTGGTTGGAAAATGACAGGTGTTTGTGAGAAAGCTGGTATTTTGGGGAAAAAAGGCCGTTTTTTAAAGAATAAGCTGGCATTTCTGGGAGAATATGTCCCATCTTTGGGAGAAAACGGGTGTATGTGGGAGAAAATGTCGTGTATTTGGGAGAAAGCTGGTGTATGTGGGAGAAAAGGCCATTGTGATGGGAGTCAGTGTGATCTTGAGGAGTGGAAAGCAGTATTCTTGAGATGAAACGTGAGGTATTTCTAAGAGTCCTGGTATTTCTGGGAGAAAATGTCTTGTTTTGGAGAGCCAAAGTCCCATTTTGGGGGCAGAAGCTGGTATTTCTGTGACACTGCCATCTTGATGGGGGTAAGTGTGATCTTGAGGAGTGTAAAGCAGCATTTTGGTTAGAAAATGGGAGCTCTTCCTAAGAGCAGTGCTATTTCTGGGAGAAAAGGAGCTCTACTGGGCATAAAAATGGTGTATCTGTGATAAAATGCCACGTTTCTGAAAGAAACTGTCCTCTTGCGGAGTGTAATGCTGTATGTTCCGGAGGAAATGGGAAATATTCAGCAGAGTCCTGGTATTTCTGGGAGAAGAGGTCTGATGTGGGGGGGGGAAGGTGATGTATCTGTGAGAAAGCTGGTGTTTCTGGGAGAAAATGCCAGGTATTGGTGAGGAAACAGATGCTAGAGAGGGAAAAGGCCATCCCTTTGGGAGAGAAGTGGTATTTCTGGGAGAAAATGCCCCAAATCGGGGAGTAAGTGTCATCCTGAGGCGTGTCATGGAGTAGATTTGGGAGGAAATGGAGGTGTTTCACAGAGTAGCGGCACTTCTGGGAGAAAATGTCCTCAGTGGGAAAGACAATGTCCTCTTGAGGGAAGAAAACGGGTCTTTCTTACAGCAAATGTCATCCAATTGGGAGAAAATCTCCTCTCTTGGGGAGAAAAGTGGTCTTTCTGAGAGAAGGTGTCCTCTTCTTGGCTGCAAGTGTCCCATTTGGCATTGTCATGGAGGCTTTTTGGGGAGAAAGCGTGTGGCAGTTGTAAGAGAAGGGGTATTTCTGGGAGCAAATCTCCTCTTTTTGGAAGAGAAGGTGAAATTTCCAAGGGAAAAGTGGCATTTCTGGGAGGAAATGACATAGCTGGGGGAGAAAAGTGGGAACCGGTGGGAAAGAAGATCTTGTACTGGAGAGCAACGGTGGTCTTTTTGGTGTGCCAAGTGGTCTCTTGGGGAGACAACGTGGTAAATAGGGGAGACAATGTCCTCTGGAGGAGTGTCAAGTAGTATTTGGGAGAGCAAATGTCAGGTATTTCTCGGAAACCGGCTGTTTCTGGGAGATAGTAGCAGACTTGGTTGGAAAATGACAGGTGTTTGTGAGAAAGCTGGTATTTTGGGGAAAAAAGGCCGTTTTTTAAAGAATAAGCTGGCATTTCTGGGAGAATATGTCCCATCTTTGGGAGAAAACGGGTGTATGTGGGAGAAAATGTCGTGTATTTGGGAGAAAGCTGGTGTATGTGGGAGAAAAGGCCATTGTGATGGGAGTCAGTGTGATCTTGAGGAGTGGAAAGCAGTATTCTTGAGATGAAACGTGAGGTATTTCTAAGAGTCCTGGTATTTCTGGGAGAAAATGTCTTGTTTTGGAGAGCCAAAGTCCCATTTTGGGGGCAGAAGCTGGTATTTCTGTGACACTGCCATCTTGATGGGGGTAAGTGTGATCTTGAGGAGTGTAAAGCAGCATTTTGGTTAGAAAATGGGAGCTCTTCCTAAGAGCAGTGCTATTTCTGGGAGAAAAGGAGCTCTACTGGGCATAAAAATGGTGTATCTGTGATAAAATGCCACGTTTCTGAAAGAAACTGTCCTCTTGCGGAGTGTAATGCTGTATGTTCCGGAGGAAATGGGAAATATTCAGCAGAGTCCTGGTATTTCTGGGAGAAGAGGTCTGATGTGGGGGGGGGAAGGTGATGTATCTGTGAGAAAGCTGGTGTTTCTGGGAGAAAATGCCAGGTATTGGTGAGGAAACAGATGCTAGAGAGGGAAAAGGCCATCCCTTTGGGAGAGAAGTGGTATTTCTGGGAGAAAATGCCCCAAATCGGGGAGTAAGTGTCATCCTGAGGCGTGTCATGGAGTAGATTTGGGAGGAAATGGAGGTGTTTCACAGAGTAGCGGCACTTCTGGGAGAAAATGTCCTCAGTGGGAAAGACAATGTCCTCTTGAGGGAAGAAAACGGGTCTTTCTTACAGCAAATGTCATCCAATTGGGAGAAAATCTCCTCTCTTGGGGAGAAAAGTGGTCTTTCTGAGAGAAGGTGTCCTCTTCTTGGCTGCAAGTGTCCCATTTGGCATTGTCATGGAGGCTTTTTGGGGAGAAAGCGTGTGGCAGTTGTAAGAGAAGGGGTATTTCTGGGAGCAAATCTCCTCTTTTTGGAAGAGAAGGTGAAATTTCCAAGGGAAAAGTGGCATTTCTGGGAGGAAATGACATAGCTGGGGGAGAAAAGTGGGAACCGGTGGGAAAGAAGATCTTGTACTGGAGAGCAACGGTGGTCTTTTTGGTGTGCCAAGTGGTCTCTTGGGGAGACAACGTGGTAAATAGGGGAGACAATGTCCTCTGGAGGAGTGTCAAGTAGTATTTGGGAGAGCAAACGTCAGGTATTTCTCGGAAACCGGCTGTTTCTGGGAGATAGTAGCAGACTTGGTTGGAAAATGACAGGTGTTTGTGAGAAAGCTGGTATTTTGGGGAAAAAAGGCCGTTTTTTAAAGAATAAGCTGGCATTTCTGGGAGAATATGTCCCATCTTTGGGAGAAAACGGGTGTATGTGGGAGAAAATGTCGTGTATTTGGGAGAAAGCTGGTGTATGTGGGAGAAAAGGCCATTGTGATGGGAGTCAGTGTGATCTTGAGGAGTGGAAAGCAGTATTCTTGAGATGAAACGTGAGGTATTTCTAAGAGTCCTGGTATTTCTGGGAGAAAATGTCTTGTTTTGGAGAGCCAAAGTCCCATTTTGGGGGCAGAAGCTGGTATTTCTGTGACACTGCCATCTTGATGGGGGTAAGTGTGATCTTGAGGAGTGTAAAGCAGCATTTTGGTTAGAAAATGGGAGCTCTTCCTAAGAGCAGTGCTATTTCTGGGAGAAAAGGAGCTCTACTGGGCATAAAAATGGTGTATCTGTGATAAAATGCCACGTTTCTGAAAGAAACTGTCCTCTTGCGGAGTGTAATGCTGTATGTTCCGGAGGAAATGGGAAATATTCAGCAGAGTCCTGGTATTTCTGGGAGAAGAGGTCTGATGTGGGGGGGGGAAGGTGATGTATCTGTGAGAAAGCTGGTGTTTCTGGGAGAAAATGCCAGGTATTGGTGAGGAAACAGATGCTAGAGAGGGAAAAGGCCATCCCTTTGGGAGAGAAGTGGTATTTCTGGGAGAAAATGCCCCAAATCGGGGAGTAAGTGTCATCCTGAGGCGTGTCATGGAGTAGATTTGGGAGGAAATGGAGGTGTTTCACAGAGTAGCGGCACTTCTGGGAGAAAATGTCCTCAGTGGGAAAGACAATGTCCTCTTGAGGGAAGAAAACGGGTCTTTCTTACAGCAAATGTCATCCAATTGGGAGAAAATCTCCTCTCTTGGGGAGAAAAGTGGTCTTTCTGAGAGAAGGTGTCCTCTTCTTGGCTGCAAGTGTCCCATTTGGCATTGTCATGGAGGCTTTTTGGGGAGAAAGCGTGTGGCAGTTGTAAGAGAAGGGGTATTTCTGGGAGCAAATCTCCTCTTTTTGGAAGAGAAGGTGAAATTTCCAAGGGAAAAGTGGCATTTCTGGGAGGAAATGACATAGCTGGGGGAGAAAAGTGGGAACCGGTGGGAAAGAAGATCTTGTACTGGAGAGCAACGGTGGTCTTTTTGGTGTGCCAAGTGGTCTCTTGGGGAGACAACGTGGTAAATAGGGGAGACAATGTCCTCTGGAGGAGTGTCAAGTAGTATTTGGGAGAGCAAACGTCAGGTATTTCTCGGAAACCGGCTGTTTCTGGGAGATAGTAGCAGACTTGGTTGGAAAATGACAGGTGTTTGTGAGAAAGCTGGTATTTTGGGGAAAAAAGGCCGTTTTTTAAAGAATAAGCTGGCATTTCTGGGAGAATATGTCCCATCTTTGGGAGAAAACGGGTGTATGTGGGAGAAAATGTCGTGTATTTGGGAGAAAGCTGGTGTATGTGGGAGAAAAGGCCATTGTGATGGGAGTCAGTGTGATCTTGAGGAGTGGAAAGCAGTATTCTTGAGATGAAACGTGAGGTATTTCTAAGAGTCCTGGTATTTCTGGGAGAAAATGTCTTGTTTTGGAGAGCCAAAGTCCCATTTTGGGGGCAGAAGCTGGTATTTCTGTGACACTGCCATCTTGATGGGGGTAAGTGTGATCTTGAGGAGTGTAAAGCAGCATTTTGGTTAGAAAATGGGAGCTCTTCCTAAGAGCAGTGCTATTTCTGGGAGAAAAGGAGCTCTACTGGGCATAAAAATGGTGTATCTGTGATAAAATGCCACGTTTCTGAAAGAAACTGTCCTCTTGCGGAGTGTAATGCTGTATGTTCCGGAGGAAATGGGAAATATTCAGCAGAGTCCTGGTATTTCTGGGAGAAGAGGTCTGATGTGGGGGGGGGAAGGTGATGTATCTGTGAGAAAGCTGGTGTTTCTGGGAGAAAATGCCAGGTATTGGTGAGGAAACAGATGCTAGAGAGGGAAAAGGCCATCCCTTTGGGAGAGAAGTGGTATTTCTGGGAGAAAATGCCCCAAATCGGGGAGTAAGTGTCATCCTGAGGCGTGTCATGGAGTAGATTTGGGAGGAAATGGAGGTGTTTCACAGAGTAGCGGCACTTCTGGGAGAAAATGTCCTCAGTGGGAAAGACAATGTCCTCTTGAGGGAAGAAAACGGGTCTTTCTTACAGCAAATGTCATCCAATTGGGAGAAAATCTCCTCTCTTGGGGAGAAAAGTGGTCTTTCTGAGAGAAGGTGTCCTCTTCTTGGCTGCAAGTGTCCCATTTGGCATTGTCATGGAGGGTTTTTGGGGAGAAAGCGTGTGGCAGTTGTAAGAGAAGGGGTATTTCTGGGAGCAAATCTCCTCTTTTTGGAAGAGAAGGTGAAATTTCCAAGGGAAAAGTGGCATTTCTGGGAGGAAATGACATAGCTGGGGGAGAAAAGTGGGAACCGGTGGGAAAGAAGATCTTGTACTGGAGAGCAACGGTGGTCTTTTTGGTGTGCCAAGTGGTCTCTTGGGGAGACAACGTGGTAAATAGGGGAGACAATGTCCTCTGGAGGAGTGTCAAGTAGTATTTGGGAGAGCAAACGTCAGGTATTTCTCGGAAACCGGCTGTTTCTGGGAGATAGTAGCAGACTTGGTTGGAAAATGACAGGTGTTTGTGAGAAAGCTGGTATTTTGGGGAAAAAAGGCCGTTTTTTAAAGAATAAGCTGGCATTTCTGGGAGAATATGTCCCATCTTTGGGAGAAAACGGGTGTATGTGGGAGAAAATGTCGTGTATTTGGGAGAAAGCTGGTGTATGTGGGAGAAAAGGCCATTGTGATGGGAGTCAGTGTGATCTTGAGGAGTGGAAAGCAGTATTCTTGAGATGAAACGTGAGGTATTTCTAAGAGTCCTGGTATTTCTGGGAGAAAATGTCTTGTTTTGGAGAGCCAAAGTCCCATTTTGGGGGCAGAAGCTGGTATTTCTGTGACACTGCCATCTTGATGGGGGTAAGTGTGATCTTGAGGAGTGTAAAGCAGCATTTTGGTTAGAAAATGGGAGCTCTTCCTAAGAGCAGTGCTATTTCTGGGAGAAAAGGAGCTCTACTGGGCATAAAAATGGTGTATCTGTGATAAAATGCCACGTTTCTGAAAGAAACTGTCCTCTTGCGGAGTGTAATGCTGTATGTTCCGGAGGAAATGGGAAATATTCAGCAGAGTCCTGGTATTTCTGGGAGAAGAGGTCTGATGTGGGGGGGGGAAGGTGATGTATCTGTGAGAGAGCTGGTGTTTCTGGGAGAAAATGCCAGGTATTGGTGAGGAAACAGATGCTAGAGAGGGAAAAGGCCATCCCTTTGGGAGAGAAGTGGTATTTCTGGGAGAAAATGCCCCAAATCGGGGAGTAAGTGTCATCCTGAGGCGTGTCATGGAGTAGATTTGGGAGGAAATGGAGGTGTTTCACAGAGTAGCGGCACTTCTGGGAGAAAATGTCCTCAGTGGGAAAGACAATGTCCTCTTGAGGGAAGAAAACGGGTCTTTCTTACAGCAAATGTCATCCAATTGGGAGAAAATCTCCTCTCTTGGGGAGAAAAGTGGTCTTTCTGAGAGAAGGTGTCCTCTTCTTGGCTGCAAGTGTCCCATTTGGCATTGTCATGGAGGCTTTTTGGGGAGAAAGCGTGTGGCAGTTGTAAGAGAAGGGGTATTTCTGGGAGCAAATCTCCTCTTTTTGGAAGAGAAGGTGAAATTTCCAAGGGAAAAGTGGCATTTCTGGGAGGAAATGACATAGCTGGGGGAGAAAAGTGGGAACCGGTGGGAAAGAAGATCTTGTACTGGAGAGCAACGGTGGTCTTTTTGGTGTGCCAAGTGGTCTCTTGGGGAGACAACGTGGTAAATAGGGGAGACAATGTCCTCTGGAGGAGTGTCAAGTAGTATTTGGGAGAGCAAACGTCAGGTATTTCTCGGAAACCGGCTGTTTCTGGGAGATAGTAGCAGACTTGGTTGGAAAATGACAGGTGTTTGTGAGAAAGCTGGTATTTTGGGGAAAAAAGGCCGTTTTTTAAAGAATAAGCTGGCATTTCTGGGAGAATATGTCCCATCTTTGGGAGAAAACGGGTGTATGTGGGAGAAAATGTCGTGTATTTGGGAGAAAGCTGGTGTATGTGGGAGAAAAGGCCATTGTGATGGGAGTCAGTGTGATCTTGAGGAGTGGAAAGCAGTATTCTTGAGATGAAACGTGAGGTATTTCTAAGAGTCCTGGTATTTCTGGGAGAAAATGTCTTGTTTTGGAGAGCCAAAGTCCCATTTTGGGGGCAGAAGCTGGTATTTCTGTGACACTGCCATCTTGATGGGGGTAAGTGTGATCTTGAGGAGTGTAAAGCAGCATTTTGGTTAGAAAATGGGAGCTCTTCCTAAGAGCAGTGCTATTTCTGGGAGAAAAGGAGCTCTACTGGGCATAAAAATGGTGTATCTGTGATAAAATGCCACGTTTCTGAAAGAAACTGTCCTCTTGCGGAGTGTAATGCTGTATGTTCCGGAGGAAATGGGAAATATTCAGCAGAGTCCTGGTATTTCTGGGAGAAGAGGTCTGATGTGGGGGGGGGAAGGTGATGTATCTGTGAGAGAGCTGGTGTTTCTGGGAGAAAATGCCAGGTATTGGTGAGGAAACAGATGCTAGAGAGGGAAAAGGCCATCCCTTTGGGAGAGAAGTGGTATTTCTGGGAGAAAATGCCCCAAATCGGGGAGTAAGTGTCATCCTGAGGCGTGTCATGGAGTAGATTTGGGAGGAAATGGAGGTGTTTCACAGAGTAGCGGCACTTCTGGGAGAAAATGTCCTCAGTGGGAAAGACAATGTCCTCTTGAGGGAAGAAAACGGGTCTTTCTTACAGCAAATGTCATCCAATTGGGAGAAAATCTCCTCTCTTGGGGAGAAAAGTGGTCTTTCTGAGAGAAGGTGTCCTCTTCTTGGCTGCAAGTGTCCCATTTGGCATTGTCATGGAGGCTTTTTGGGGAGAAAGCGTGTGGCAGTTGTAAGAGAAGGGGTATTTCTGGGAGCAAATCTCCTCTTTTTGGAAGAGAAGGTGAAATTTCCAAGGGAAAAGTGGCATTTCTGGGAGGAAATGACATAGCTGGGGGAGAAAAGTGGGAACCGGTGGGAAAGAAGATCTTGTACTGGAGAGCAACGGTGGTCTTTTTGGTGTGCCAAGTGGTCTCTTGGGGAGACAACGTGGTAAATAGGGGAGACAATGTCCTCTGGAGGAGTGTCAAGTAGTATTTGGGAGAGCAAACGTCAGGTATTTCTCGGAAACCGGCTGTTTCTGGGAGATAGTAGCAGACTTGGTTGGAAAATGACAGGTGTTTGTGAGAAAGCTGGTATTTTGGGGAAAAAAGGCCGTTTTTTAAAGAATAAGCTGGCATTTCTGGGAGAATATGTCCCATCTTTGGGAGAAAACGGGTGTATGTGGGAGAAAATGTCGTGTATTTGGGAGAAAGCTGGTGTATGTGGGAGAAAAGGCCATTGTGATGGGAGTCAGTGTGATCTTGAGGAGTGGAAAGCAGTATTCTTGAGATGAAACGTGAGGTATTTCTAAGAGTCCTGGTATTTCTGGGAGAAAATGTCTTGTTTTGGAGAGCCAAAGTCCCATTTTGGGGGCAGAAGCTGGTATTTCTGTGACACTGCCATCTTGATGGGGGTAAGTGTGATCTTGAGGAGTGTAAAGCAGCATTTTGGTTAGAAAATGGGAGCTCTTCCTAAGAGCAGTGCTATTTCTGGGAGAAAAGGAGCTCTACTGGGCATAAAAATGGTGTATCTGTGATAAAATGCCACATTTCTGAAAGAAACTGTCCTCTTGCGGAGTGTAATGCTGTATGTTCCGGAGGAAATGGGAAATATTCAGCAGAGTCCTGGTATTTCTGGGAGAAGAGGTCTGATGTGGGGGGGGGAAGGTGATGTATCTGTGAGAGAGCTGGTGTTTCTGGGAGAAAATGCCAGGTATTGGTGAGGAAACAGATGCTAGAGAGGGAAAAGGCCATCCCTTTGGGAGAGAAGTGGTATTTCTGGGAGAAAATGCCCCAAATCGGGGAGTAAGTGTCATCCTGAGGCGTGTCATGGAGTAGATTTGGGAGGAAATGGAGGTGTTTCACAGAGTAGCGGCACTTCTGGGAGAAAATGTCCTCAGTGGGAAAGACAATGTCCTCTTGAGGGAAGAAAACGGGTCTTTCTTACAGCAAATGTCATCCAATTGGGAGAAAATCTCCTCTCTTGGGGAGAAAAGTGGTCTTTCTGAGAGAAGGTGTCCTCTTCTTGGCTGCAAGTGTCCCATTTGGCATTGTCATGGAGGCTTTTTGGGGAGAAAGCGTGTGGCAGTTGTAAGAGAAGGGGTATTTCTGGGAGCAAATCTCCTCTTTTTGGAAGAGAAGGTGAAATTTCCAAGGGAAAAGTGGCATTTCTGGGAGGAAATGACATAGCTGGGGGAGAAAAGTGGGAACCGGTGGGAAAGAAGATCTTGTACTGGAGAGCAACGGTGGTCTTTTTGGTGTGCCAAGTGGTCTCTTGGGGAGACAACGTGGTAAATAGGGGAGACAATGTCCTCTGGAGGAGTGTCAAGTAGTATTTGGGAGAGCAAACGTCAGGTATTTCTCGGAAACCGGCTGTTTCTGGGAGATAGTAGCAGACTTGGTTGGAAAATGACAGGTGTTTGTGAGAAAGCTGGTATTTTGGGGAAAAAAGGCCGTTTTTTAAAGAATAAGCTGGCATTTCTGGGAGAATATGTCCCATCTTTGGGAGAAAACGGGTGTATGTGGGAGAAAATGTCGTGTATTTGGGAGAAAGCTGGTGTATGTGGGAGAAAAGGCCATTGTGATGGGAGTCAGTGTGATCTTGAGGAGTGGAAAGCAGTATTCTTGAGATGAAACGTGAGGTATTTCTAAGAGTCCTGGTATTTCTGGGAGAAAATGTCTTGTTTTGGAGAGCCAAAGTCCCATTTTGGGGGCAGAAGCTGGTATTTCTGTGACACTGCCATCTTGATGGGGGTAAGTGTGATCTTGAGGAGTGTAAAGCAGCATTTTGGTTAGAAAATGGGAGCTCTTCCTAAGAGCAGTGCTATTTCTGGGAGAAAAGGAGCTCTACTGGGCATAAAAATGGTGTATCTGTGATAAAATGCCACGTTTCTGAAAGAAACTGTCCTCTTGCGGAGTGTAATGCTGTATGTTCCGGAGGAAATGGGAAATATTCAGCAGAGTCCTGGTATTTCTGGGAGAAGAGGTCTGATGTGGGGGGGGGAAGGTGATGTATCTGTGAGAGAGCTGGTGTTTCTGGGAGAAAATGCCAGGTATTGGTGAGGAAACAGATGCTAGAGAGGGAAAAGGCCATCCCTTTGGGAGAGAAGTGGTATTTCTGGGAGAAAATGCCCCAAATCGGGGAGTAAGTGTCATCCTGAGGCGTGTCATGGAATAGATTTGGGAGGAAATGGAGGTGTTTCACAGAGTAGCGGCACTTCTGGGAGAAAATGTCCTCAGTGGGAAAGACAATGTCCTCTTGAGGGAAGAAAACGGGTCTTTCTTACAGCAAATGTCATCCAATTGGGAGAAAATCTCCTCTCTTGGGGAGAAAAGTGGTCTTTCTGAGAGAAGGTGTCCTCTTCTTGGCTGCAAGTGTCCCATTTGGCATTGTCATGGAGGCTTTTTGGGGAGAAAGCGTGTGGCAGTTGTAAGAGAAGGGGTATTTCTGGGAGCAAATCTCCTCTTTTTGGAAGAGAAGGTGAAATTTCCAAGGGAAAAGTGGCATTTCTGGGAGGAAATGACATAGCTGGGGGAGAAAAGTGGGAACCGGTGGGAAAGAAGATCTTGTACTGGAGAGCAACGGTGGTCTTTTTGGTGTGCCAAGTGGTCTCTTGGGGAGACAACGTGGTAAATAGGGGAGACAATGTCCTCTGGAGGAGTGTCAAGTAGTATTTGGGAGAGCAAACGTCAGGTATTTCTCGGAAACCGGCTGTTTCTGGGAGATAGTAGCAGACTTGGTTGGAAAATGACAGGTGTTTGTGAGAAAGCTGGTATTTTGGGGAAAAAAGGCCGTTTTTTAAAGAATAAGCTGGCATTTCTGGGAGAATATGTCCCATCTTTGGGAGAAAACGGGTGTATGTGGGAGAAAATGTCGTGTATTTGGGAGAAAGCTGGTGTATGTGGGAGAAAAGGCCATTGTGATGGGAGTCAGTGTGATCTTGAGGAGTGGAAAGCAGTATTCTTGAGATGAAACGTGAGGTATTTCTAAGAGTCCTGGTATTTCTGGGAGAAAATGTCTTGTTTTGGAGAGCCAAAGTCCCATTTTGGGGGCAGAAGCTGGTATTTCTGTGACACTGCCATCTTGATGGGGGTAAGTGTGATCTTGAGGAGTGTAAAGCAGCATTTTGGTTAGAAAATGGGAGCTCTTCCTAAGAGCAGTGCTATTTCTGGGAGAAAAGGAGCTCTACTGGGCATAAAAATGGTGTATCTGTGATAAAATGCCACATTTCTGAAAGAAACTGTCCTCTTGCGGAGTGTAATGCTGTATGTTCCGGAGGAAATGGGAAATATTCAGCAGAGTCCTGGTATTTCTGGGAGAAGAGGTCTGATGTGGGGGGGGGAAGGTGATGTATCTGTGAGAGAGCTGGTGTTTCTGGGAGAAAATGCCAGGTATTGGTGAGGAAACAGATGCTAGAGAGGGAAAAGGCCATCCCTTTGGGAGAGAAGTGGTATTTCTGGGAGAAAATGCCCCAAATCGGGGAGTAAGTGTCATCCTGAGGCGTGTCATGGAGTAGATTTGGGAGGAAATGGAGGTGTTTCACAGAGTAGCGGCACTTCTGGGAGAAAATGTCCTCAGTGGGAAAGACAATGTCCTCTTGAGGGAAGAAAACGGGTCTTTCTTACAGCAAATGTCATCCAATTGGGAGAAAATCTCCTCTCTTGGGGAGAAAAGTGGTCTTTCTGAGAGAAGGTGTCCTCTTCTTGGCTGCAAGTGTCCCATTTGGCATTGTCATGGAGGCTTTTTGGGGAGAAAGCGTGTGGCAGTTGTAAGAGAAGGGGTATTTCTGGGAGCAAATCTCCTCTTTTTGGAAGAGAAGGTGAAATTTCCAAGGGAAAAGTGGCATTTCTGGGAGGAAATGACATAGCTGGGGGAGAAAAGTGGGAACCGGTGGGAAAGAAGATCTTGTACTGGAGAGCAACGGTGGTCTTTTTGGTGTGCCAAGTGGTCTCTTGGGGAGACAACGTGGTAAATAGGGGAGACAATGTCCTCTGGAGGAGTGTCAAGTAGTATTTGGGAGAGCAAACGTCAGGTATTTCTCGGAAACCGGCTGTTTCTGGGAGATAGTAGCAGACTTGGTTGGAAAATGACAGGTGTTTGTGAGAAAGCTGGTATTTTGGGGAAAAAAGGCCGTTTTTTAAAGAATAAGCTGGCATTTCTGGGAGAATATGTCCCATCTTTGGGAGAAAACGGGTGTATGTGGGAGAAAATGTCGTGTATTTGGGAGAAAGCTGGTGTATGTGGGAGAAAAGGCCATTGTGATGGGAGTCAGTGTGATCTTGAGGAGTGGAAAGCAGTATTCTTGAGATGAAACGTGAGGTATTTCTAAGAGTCCTGGTATTTCTGGGAGAAAATGTCTTGTTTTGGAGAGCCAAAGTCCCATTTTGGGGGCAGAAGCTGGTATTTCTGTGACACTGCCATCTTGATGGGGGTAAGTGTGATCTTGAGGAGTGTAAAGCAGCATTTTGGTTAGAAAATGGGAGCTCTTCCTAAGAGCAGTGCTATTTCTGGGAGAAAAGGAGCTCTACTGGGCATAAAAATGGTGTATCTGTGATAAAATGCCACGTTTCTGAAAGAAACTGTCCTCTTGCGGAGTGTAATGCTGTATGTTCCGGAGGAAATGGGAAATATTCAGCAGAGTCCTGGTATTTCTGGGAGAAGAGGTCTGATGTGGGGGGGGGAAGGTGATGTATCTGTGAGAGAGCTGGTGTTTCTGGGAGAAAATGCCAGGTATTGGTGAGGAAACAGATGCTAGAGAGGGAAAAGGCCATCCCTTTGGGAGAGAAGTGGTATTTCTGGGAGAAAATGCCCCAAATCGGGGAGTAAGTGTCATCCTGAGGCGTGTCATGGAGTAGATTTGGGAGGAAATGGAGGTGTTTCACAGAGTAGCGGCACTTCTGGGAGAAAATGTCCTCAGTGGGAAAGACAATGTCCTCTTGAGGGAAGAAAACGGGTCTTTCTTACAGCAAATGTCATCCAATTGGGAGAAAATCTCCTCTCTTGGGGAGAAAAGTGGTCTTTCTGAGAGAAGGTGTCCTCTTCTTGGCTGCAAGTGTCCCATTTGGCATTGTCATGGAGGCTTTTTGGGGAGAAAGCGTGTGGCAGTTGTAAGAGAAGGGGTATTTCTGGGAGCAAATCTCCTCTTTTTGGAAGAGAAGGTGAAATTTCCAAGGGAAAAGTGGCATTTCTGGGAGGAAATGACATAGCTGGGGGAGAAAAGTGGGAACCGGTGGGAAAGAAGATCTTGTACTGGAGAGCAACGGTGGTCTTTTTGGTGTGCCAAGTGGTCTCTTGGGGAGACAACGTGGTAAATAGGGGAGACAATGTCCTCTGGAGGAGTGTCAAGTAGTATTTGGGAGAGCAAACGTCAGGTATTTCTCGGAAACCGGCTGTTTCTGGGAGATAGTAGCAGACTTGGTTGGAAAATGACAGGTGTTTGTGAGAAAGCTGGTATTTTGGGGAAAAAAGGCCGTTTTTTAAAGAATAAGCTGGCATTTCTGGGAGAATATGTCCCATCTTTGGGAGAAAACGGGTGTATGTGGGAGAAAATGTCGTGTATTTGGGAGAAAGCTGGTGTATGTGGGAGAAAAGGCCATTGTGATGGGAGTCAGTGTGATCTTGAGGAGTGGAAAGCAGTATTCTTGAGATGAAACGTGAGGTATTTCTAAGAGTCCTGGTATTTCTGGGAGAAAATGTCTTGTTTTGGAGAGCCAAAGTCCCATTTTGGGGGCAGAAGCTGGTATTTCTGTGACACTGCCATCTTGATGGGGGTAAGTGTGATCTTGAGGAGTGTAAAGCAGCATTTTGGTTAGAAAATGGGAGCTCTTCCTAAGAGCAGTGCTATTTCTGGGAGAAAAGGAGCTCTACTGGGCATAAAAATGGTGTATCTGTGATAAAATGCCACGTTTCTGAAAGAAACTGTCCTCTTGCGGAGTGTAATGCTGTATGTTCCGGAGGAAATGGGAAATATTCAGCAGAGTCCTGGTATTTCTGGGAGAAGAGGTCTGATGTGGGGGGGGGAAGGTGATGTATCTGTGAGAGAGCTGGTGTTTCTGGGAGAAAATGCCAGGTATTGGTGAGGAAACAGATGCTAGAGAGGGAAAAGGCCATCCCTTTGGGAGAGAAGTGGTATTTCTGGGAGAAAATGCCCCAAATCGGGGAGTAAGTGTCATCCTGAGGCGTGTCATGGAGTAGATTTGGGAGGAAATGGAGGTGTTTCACAGAGTAGCGGCACTTCTGGGAGAAAATGTCCTCAGTGGGAAAGACAATGTCCTCTTGAGGGAAGAAAACGGGTCTTTCTTACAGCAAATGTCATCCAATTGGGAGAAAATCTCCTCTCTTGGGGAGAAAAGTGGTCTTTCTGAGAGAAGGTGTCCTCTTCTTGGCTGCAAGTGTCCCATTTGGCATTGTCATGGAGGCTTTTTGGGGAGAAAGCGTGTGGCAGTTGTAAGAGAAGGGGTATTTCTGGGAGCAAATCTCCTCTTTTTGGAAGAGAAGGTGAAATTTCCAAGGGAAAAGTGGCATTTCTGGGAGGAAATGACATAGCTGGGGGAGAAAAGTGGGAACCGGTGGGAAAGAAGATCTTGTACTGGAGAGCAACGGTGGTCTTTTTGGTGTGCCAAGTGGTCTCTTGGGGAGACAACGTGGTAAATAGGGGAGACAATGTCCTCTGGAGGAGTGTCAAGTAGTATTTGGGAGAGCAAACGTCAGGTATTTCTCGGAAACCGGCTGTTTCTGGGAGATAGTAGCAGACTTGGTTGGAAAATGACAGGTGTTTGTGAGAAAGCTGGTATTTTGGGGAAAAAAGGCCGTTTTTTAAAGAATAAGCTGGCATTTCTGGGAGAATATGTCCCATCTTTGGGAGAAAACGGGTGTATGTGGGAGAAAATGTCGTGTATTTGGGAGAAAGCTGGTGTATGTGGGAGAAAAGGCCATTGTGATGGGAGTCAGTGTGATCTTGAGGAGTGGAAAGCAGTATTCTTGAGATGAAACGTGAGGTATTTCTAAGAGTCCTGGTATTTCTGGGAGAAAATGTCTTGTTTTGGAGAGCCAAAGTCCCATTTTGGGGGCAGAAGCTGGTATTTCTGTGACACTGCCATCTTGATGGGGGTAAGTGTGATCTTGAGGAGTGTAAAGCAGCATTTTGGTTAGAAAATGGGAGCTCTTCCTAAGAGCAGTGCTATTTCTGGGAGAAAAGGAGCTCTACTGGGCATAAAAATGGTGTATCTGTGATAAAATGCCACGTTTCTGAAAGAAACTGTCCTCTTGCGGAGTGTAATGCTGTATGTTCCGGAGGAAATGGGAAATATTCAGCAGAGTCCTGGTATTTCTGGGAGAAGAGGTCTGATGTGGGGGGGGGAAGGTGATGTATCTGTGAGAGAGCTGGTGTTTCTGGGAGAAAATGCCAGGTATTGGTGAGGAAACAGATGCTAGAGAGGGAAAAGGCCATCCCTTTGGGAGAGAAGTGGTATTTCTGGGAGAAAATGCCCCAAATCGGGGAGTAAGTGTCATCCTGAGGCGTGTCATGGAGTAGATTTGGGAGGAAATGGAGGTGTTTCACAGAGTAGCGGCACTTCTGGGAGAAAATGTCCTCAGTGGGAAAGACAATGTCCTCTTGAGGGAAGAAAACGGGTCTTTCTTACAGCAAATGTCATCCAATTGGGAGAAAATCTCCTCTCTTGGGGAGAAAAGTGGTCTTTCTGAGAGAAGGTGTCCTCTTCTTGGCTGCAAGTGTCCCATTTGGCATTGTCATGGAGGCTTTTTGGGGAGAAAGCGTGTGGCAGTTGTAAGAGAAGGGGTATTTCTGGGAGCAAATCTCCTCTTTTTGGAAGAGAAGGTGAAATTTCCAAGGGAAAAGTGGCATTTCTGGGAGGAAATGACATAGCTGGGGGAGAAAAGTGGGAACCGGTGGGAAAGAAGATCTTGTACTGGAGAGCAACGGTGGTCTTTTTGGTGTGCCAAGTGGTCTCTTGGGGAGACAACGTGGTAAATAGGGGAGACAATGTCCTCTGGAGGAGTGTCAAGTAGTATTTGGGAGAGCAAACGTCAGGTATTTCTCGGAAACCGGCTGTTTCTGGGAGATAGTAGCAGACTTGGTTGGAAAATGACAGGTGTTTGTGAGAAAGCTGGTATTTTGGGGAAAAAAGGCCGTTTTTTAAAGAATAAGCTGGCATTTCTGGGAGAATATGTCCCATCTTTGGGAGAAAACGGGTGTATGTGGGAGAAAATGTCGTGTATTTGGGAGAAAGCTGGTGTATGTGGGAGAAAAGGCCATTGTGATGGGAGTCAGTGTGATCTTGAGGAGTGGAAAGCAGTATTCTTGAGATGAAACGTGAGGTATTTCTAAGAGTCCTGGTATTTCTGGGAGAAAATGTCTTGTTTTGGAGAGCCAAAGTCCCATTTTGGGGGCAGAAGCTGGTATTTCTGTGACACTGCCATCTTGATGGGGGTAAGTGTGATCTTGAGGAGTGTAAAGCAGCATTTTGGTTAGAAAATGGGAGCTCTTCCTAAGAGCAGTGCTATTTCTGGGAGAAAAGGAGCTCTACTGGGCATAAAAATGGTGTATCTGTGATAAAATGCCACGTTTCTGAAAGAAACTGTCCTCTTGCGGAGTGTAATGCTGTATGTTCCGGAGGAAATGGGAAATATTCAGCAGAGTCCTGGTATTTCTGGGAGAAGAGGTCTGATGTGGGGGGGGGAAGGTGATGTATCTGTGAGAGAGCTGGTGTTTCTGGGAGAAAATGCCAGGTATTGGTGAGGAAACAGATGCTAGAGAGGGAAAAGGCCATCCCTTTGGGAGAGAAGTGGTATTTCTGGGAGAAAATGCCCCAAATCGGGGAGTAAGTGTCATCCTGAGGCGTGTCATGGAGTAGATTTGGGAGGAAATGGAGGTGTTTCACAGAGTAGCGGCACTTCTGGGAGAAAATGTCCTCAGTGGGAAAGACAATGTCCTCTTGAGGGAAGAAAACGGGTCTTTCTTACAGCAAATGTCATCCAATTGGGGGAAAATCTCCTCTCTTGGGGAGAAAAGTGGTCTTTCTGAGAGAAGGTGTCCTCTTCTTGGCTGCAAGTGTCCCATTTGGCATTGTCATGGAGGCTTTTTGGGGAGAAAGCGTGTGGCAGTTGTAAGAGAAGGGGTATTTCTGGGAGCAAATCTCCTCTTTTTGGAAGAGAAGGTGAAATTTCCAAGGGAAAAGTGGCATTTCTGGGAGGAAATGACATAGCTGGGGGAGAAAAGTGGGAACCGGTGGGAAAGAAGATCTTGTACTGGAGAGCAACGGTGGTCTTTTTGGTGTGCCAAGTGGTCTCTTGGGGAGACAACGTGGTAAATAGGGGAGACAATGTCCTCTGGAGGAGTGTCAAGTAGTATTTGGGAGAGCAAACGTCAGGTATTTCTCGGAAACCGGCTGTTTCTGGGAGATAGTAGCAGACTTGGTTGGAAAATGACAGGTGTTTGTGAGAAAGCTGGTATTTTGGGGAAAAAAGGCCGTTTTTTAAAGAATAAGCTGGCATTTCTGGGAGAATATGTCCCATCTTTGGGAGAAAACGGGTGTATGTGGGAGAAAATGTCGTGTATTTGGGAGAAAGCTGGTGTATGTGGGAGAAAAGGCCATTGTGATGGGAGTCAGTGTGATCTTGAGGAGTGGAAAGCAGTATTCTTGAGATGAAACGTGAGGTATTTCTAAGAGTCCTGGTATTTCTGGGAGAAAATGTCTTGTTTTGGAGAGCCAAAGTCCCATTTTGGGGGCAGAAGCTGGTATTTCTGTGACACTGCCATCTTGATGGGGGTAAGTGTGATCTTGAGGAGTGTAAAGCAGCATTTTGGTTAGAAAATGGGAGCTCTTCCTAAGAGCAGTGCTATTTCTGGGAGAAAAGGAGCTCTACTGGGCATAAAAATGGTGTATCTGTGATAAAATGCCACATTTCTGAAAGAAACTGTCCTCTTGCGGAGTGTAATGCTGTATGTTCCGGAGGAAATGGGAAATATTCAGCAGAGTCCTGGTATTTCTGGGAGAAGAGGTCTGATGTGGGGGGGGGAAGGTGATGTATCTGTGAGAGAGCTGGTGTTTCTGGGAGAAAATGCCAGGTATTGGTGAGGAAACAGATGCTAGAGAGGGAAAAGGCCATCCCTTTGGGAGAGAAGTGGTATTTCTGGGAGAAAATGCCCCAAATCGGGGAGTAAGTGTCATCCTGAGGCGTGTCATGGAGTAGATTTGGGAGGAAATGGAGGTGTTTCACAGAGTAGCGGCACTTCTGGGAGAAAATGTCCTCAGTGGGAAAGACAATGTCCTCTTGAGGGAAGAAAACGGGTCTTTCTTACAGCAAATGTCATCCAATTGGGAGAAAATCTCCTCTCTTGGGGAGAAAAGTGGTCTTTCTGAGAGAAGGTGTCCTCTTCTTGGCTGCAAGTGTCCCATTTGGCATTGTCATGGAGGCTTTTTGGGGAGAAAGCGTGTGGCAGTTGTAAGAGAAGGGGTATTTCTGGGAGCAAATCTCCTCTTTTTGGAAGAGAAGGTGAAATTTCCAAGGGAAAAGTGGCATTTCTGGGAGGAAATGACATAGCTGGGGGAGAAAAGTGGGAACCGGTGGGAAAGAAGATCTTGTACTGGAGAGCAACGGTGGTCTTTTTGGTGTGCCAAGTGGTCTCTTGGGGAGACAACGTGGTAAATAGGGGAGACAATGTCCTCTGGAGGAGTGTCAAGTAGTATTTGGGAGAGCAAACGTCAGGTATTTCTCGGAAACCGGCTGTTTCTGGGAGATAGTAGCAGACTTGGTTGGAAAATGACAGGTGTTTGTGAGAAAGCTGGTATTTTGGGGAAAAAAGGCCGTTTTTTAAAGAATAAGCTGGCATTTCTGGGAGAATATGTCCCATCTTTGGGAGAAAACGGGTGTATGTGGGAGAAAATGTCGTGTATTTGGGAGAAAGCTGGTGTATGTGGGAGAAAAGGCCATTGTGATGGGAGTCAGTGTGATCTTGAGGAGTGGAAAGCAGTATTCTTGAGATGAAACGTGAGGTATTTCTAAGAGTCCTGGTATTTCTGGGAGAAAATGTCTTGTTTTGGAGAGCCAAAGTCCCATTTTGGGGGCAGAAGCTGGTATTTCTGTGACACTGCCATCTTGATGGGGGTAAGTGTGATCTTGAGGAGTGTAAAGCAGCATTTTGGTTAGAAAATGGGAGCTCTTCCTAAGAGCAGTGCTATTTCTGGGAGAAAAGGAGCTCTACTGGGCATAAAAATGGTGTATCTGTGATAAAATGCCACGTTTCTGAAAGAAACTGTCCTCTTGCGGAGTGTAATGCTGTATGTTCCGGAGGAAATGGGAAATATTCAGCAGAGTCCTGGTATTTCTGGGAGAAGAGGTCTGATGTGGGGGGGGGAAGGTGATGTATCTGTGAGAGAGCTGGTGTTTCTGGGAGAAAATGCCAGGTATTGGTGAGGAAACAGATGCTAGAGAGGGAAAAGGCCATCCCTTTGGGAGAGAAGTGGTATTTCTGGGAGAAAATGCCCCAAATCGGGGAGTAAGTGTCATCCTGAGGCGTGTCATGGAGTAGATTTGGGAGGAAATGGAGGTGTTTCACAGAGTAGCGGCACTTCTGGGAGAAAATGTCCTCAGTGGGAAAGACAATGTCCTCTTGAGGGAAGAAAACGGGTCTTTCTTACAGCAAATGTCATCCAATTGGGAGAAAATCTCCTCTCTTGGGGAGAAAAGTGGTCTTTCTGAGAGAAGGTGTCCTCTTCTTGGCTGCAAGTGTCCCATTTGGCATTGTCATGGAGGCTTTTTGGGGAGAAAGCGTGTGGCAGTTGTAAGAGAAGGGGTATTTCTGGGAGCAAATCTTCCTCTTTTTGGAAGAGAAGGTGAAATTTCCAAGGGAAAAGTGGCATTTCTGGGAGGAAATGACATAGCTGGGGGAGAAAAGTGGGAACCGGTGGGAAAGAAGATCTTGTACTGGAGAGCAACGGTGGTCTTTTTGGTGTGCCAAGTGGTCTCTTGGGGAGACAACGTGGTAAATAGGGGAGACAATGTCCTCTGGAGGAGTGTCAAGTAGTATTTGGGAGAGCAAACGTCAGGTATTTCTCGGAAACCGGCTGTTTCTGGGAGATAGTAGCAGACTTGGTTGGAAAATGACAGGTGTTTGTGAGAAAGCTGGTATTTTGGGGAAAAAAGGCCGTTTTTTAAAGAATAAGCTGGCATTTCTGGGAGAATATGTCCCATCTTTGGGAGAAAACGGGTGTATGTGGGAGAAAATGTCGTGTATTTGGGAGAAAGCTGGTGTATGTGGGAGAAAAGGCCATTGTGATGGGAGTCAGTGTGATCTTGAGGAGTGGAAAGCAGTATTCTTGAGATGAAACGTGAGGTATTTCTAAGAGTCCTGGTATTTCTGGGAGAAAATGTCTTGTTTTGGAGAGCCAAAGTCCCATTTTGGGGGCAGAAGCTGGTATTTCTGTGACACTGCCATCTTGATGGGGGTAAGTGTGATCTTGAGGAGTGTAAAGCAGCATTTTGGTTAGAAAATGGGAGCTCTTCCTAAGAGCAGTGCTATTTCTGGGAGAAAAGGAGCTCTACTGGGCATAAAAATGGTGTATCTGTGATAAAATGCCACATTTCTGAAAGAAACTGTCCTCTTGCGGAGTGTAATGCTGTATGTTCCGGAGGAAATGGGAAATATTCAGCAGAGTCCTGGTATTTCTGGGAGAAGAGGTCTGATGTGGGGGGGGGGAAGGTGATGTATCTGTGAGAAAGCTGGTGTTTCTGGGAGAAAATGCCAGGTATTGGTGAGGAAACAGATGCTAGAGAGGGAAAAGGCCATCCCTTTGGGAGAGAAGTGGTATTTCTGGGAGAAAATGCCCCAAATCGGGGAGTAAGTGTCATCCTGAGGCGTGTCATGGAGTAGATTTGGGAGGAAATGGAGGTGTTTCACAGAGTAGCGGCACTTCTGGGAGAAAATGTCCTCAGTGGGAAAGACAATGTCCTCTTGAGGGAAGAAAACAGGTCTTTCTTACAGCAAATGTCATCCAATGGGGAGAAAATCTCCTCTCTTGGGGAGAAAAGTGGTCTTTCTGAGAGAAGGTGTCCTCTTCTTGGCTGCAAGTGTCCCATTTGGCATTGTCATGGAGGCTTTTTGGGGAGAAAGCGTGTGGCAGTTGTAAGAGAAGGGGTATTTCTGGGAGCAAATCTCCTCTTTTTGGAAGAGAAGGTGAAATTTCCAAGGGAAAAGTGGCATTTCTGGGAGGAAATGACATAGCTGGGGGAGAAAAGTGGGAACCGGTGGGAAAGAAGATCTTGTACTGGAGAGCAACGGTGGTCTTTTTGGTGTGCCAAGTGGTCTCTTGGGGAGACAACGTGGTAAATAGGGGAGACAATGTCCTCTGGAGGAGTGTCAAGTAGTATTTGGGAGAGCAAACGTCAGGTATTTCTCGGAAACCGGCTGTTTCTGGGAGATAGTAGCAGACTTGGTTGGAAAATGACAGGTGTTTGTGAGAAAGCTGGTATTTTGGGGAAAAAAGGCCGTTTTTTAAAGAATAAGCTGGCATTTCTGGGAGAATATGTCCCATCTTTGGGAGAAAACGGGTGTATGTGGGAGAAAATGTCGTGTATTTGGGAGAAAGCTGGTGTATGTGGGAGAAAAGGCCATTGTGATGGGAGTCAGTGTGATCTTGAGGAGTGGAAAGCAGTATTCTTGAGATGAAACGTGAGGTATTTCTAAGAGTCCTGGTATTTCTGGGAGAAAATGTCTTGTTTTGGAGAGCCAAAGTCCCATTTTGGGGGCAGAAGCTGGTATTTCTGTGACACTGCCATCTTGATGGGGGTAAGTGTGATCTTGAGGAGTGTAAAGCAGCATTTTGGTTAGAAAATGGGAGCTCTTCCTAAGAGCAGTGCTATTTCTGGGAGAAAAGGAGCTCTACTGGGCATAAAAATGGTGTATCTGTGATAAAATGCCACGTTTCTGAAAGAAACTGTCCTCTTGCGGAGTGTAATGCTGTATGTTCCGGAGGAAATGGGAAATATTCAGCAGAGTCCTGGTATTTCTGGGAGAAGAGGTCTGATGTGGGGGGGAAGGTGATGTATCTGTGAGAGAGCTGGTGTTTCTGGGAGAAAATGCCAGGTATTGGTGAGGAAACAGATGCTAGAGAGGGAAAAGGCCATCCCTTTGGGAGAGAAGTGGTATTTCTGGGAGAAAATGCCCCAAATCGGGGAGTAAGTGTCATCCTGAGGCGTGTCATGGAGTAGATTTGGGAGGAAATGGAGGTGTTTCACAGAGTAGCGGCACTTCTGGGAGAAAATGTCCTCAGTGGGAAAGACAATGTCCTCTTGAGGGAAGAAAACGGGTCTTTCTTACAGCAAATGTCATCCAATTGGGAGAAAATCTCCTCTCTTGGGGAGAAAAGTGGTCTTTCTGAGAGAAGGTGTCCTCTTCTTGGCTGCAAGTGTCCCATTTGGCATTGTCATGGAGGCTTTTTGGGGAGAAAGCGTGTGGCAGTTGTAAGAGAAGGGGTATTTCTGGGAGCAAATCTCCTCTTTTTGGAAGAGAAGGTGAAATTTCCAAGGGAAAAGTGGCATTTCTGGGAGGAAATGACATAGCTGGGGGAGAAAAGTGGGAACCGGTGGGAAAGAAGATCTTGTACTGGAGAGCAACGGTGGTCTTTTTGGTGTGCCAAGTGGTCTCTTGGGGAGACAACGTGGTAAATAGGGGAGACAATGTCCTCTGGAGGAGTGTCAAGTAGTATTTGGGAGAGCAAACGTCAGGTATTTCTCGGAAACCGGCTGTTTCTGGGAGATAGTAGCAGACTTGGTTGGAAAATGACAGGTGTTTGTGAGAAAGCTGGTATTTTGGGGAAAAAAGGCCGTTTTTTAAAGAATAAGCTGGCATTTCTGGGAGAATATGTCCCATCTTTGGGAGAAAACGGGTGTATGTGGGAGAAAATGTCGTGTATTTGGGAGAAAGCTGGTGTATGTGGGAGAAAAGGCCATTGTGATGGGAGTCAGTGTGATCTTGAGGAGTGGAAAGCAGTATTCTTGAGATGAAACGTGAGGTATTTCTAAGAGTCCTGGTATTTCTGGGAGAAAATGTCTTGTTTTGGAGAGCCAAAGTCCCATTTTGGGGGCAGAAGCTGGTATTTCTGTGACACTGCCATCTTGATGGGGGTAAGTGTGATCTTGAGGAGTGTAAAGCAGCATTTTGGTTAGAAAATGGGAGCTCTTCCTAAGAGCAGTGCTATTTCTGGGAGAAAAGGAGCTCTACTGGGCATAAAAATGGTGTATCTGTGATAAAATGCCACATTTCTGAAAGAAACTGTCCTCTTGCGGAGTGTAATGCTGTATGTTCCGGAGGAAATGGGAAATATTCAGCAGAGTCCTGGTATTTCTGGGAGAAGAGGTCTGATGTGGGGGGGGGAAGGTGATGTATCTGTGAGAGAGCTGGTGTTTCTGGGAGAAAATGCCAGGTATTGGTGAGGAAACAGATGCTAGAGAGGGAAAAGGCCATCCCTTTGGGAGAGAAGTGGTATTTCTGGGAGAAAATGCCCCAAATCGGGGAGTAAGTGTCATCCTGAGGCGTGTCATGGAGTAGATTTGGGAGGAAATGGAGGTGTTTCACAGAGTAGCGGCACTTCTGGGAGAAAATGTCCTCAGTGGGAAAGACAATGTCCTCTTGAGGGAAGAAAACGGGTCTTTCTTACAGCAAATGTCATCCAATTGGGAGAAAATCTCCTCTCTTGGGGAGAAAAGTGGTCTTTCTGAGAGAAGGTGTCCTCTTCTTGGCTGCAAGTGTCCCATTTGGCATTGTCATGGAGGCTTTTTGGGGAGAAAGCGTGTGGCAGTTGTAAGAGAAGGGGTATTTCTGGGAGCAAATCTCCTCTTTTTGGAAGAGAAGGTGAAATTTCCAAGGGAAAAGTGGCATTTCTGGGAGGAAATGACATAGCTGGGGGAGAAAAGTGGGAACCGGTGGGAAAGAAGATCTTGTACTGGAGAGCAACGGTGGTCTTTTTGGTGTGCCAAGTGGTCTCTTGGGGAGACAACGTGGTAAATAGGGGAGACAATGTCCTCTGGAGGAGTGTCAAGTAGTATTTGGGAGAGCAAACGTCAGGTATTTCTCGGAAACCGGCTGTTTCTGGGAGATAGTAGCAGACTTGGTTGGAAAATGACAGGTGTTTGTGAGAAAGCTGGTATTTTGGGGAAAAAAGGCCGTTTTTTAAAGAATAAGCTGGCATTTCTGGGAGAATATGTCCCATCTTTGGGAGAAAACGGGTGTATGTGGGAGAAAATGTCGTGTATTTGGGAGAAAGCTGGTGTATGTGGGAGAAAAGGCCATTGTGATGGGAGTCAGTGTGATCTTGAGGAGTGGAAAGCAGTATTCTTGAGATGAAACGTGAGGTATTTCTAAGAGTCCTGGTATTTCTGGGAGAAAATGTCTTGTTTTGGAGAGCCAAAGTCCCATTTTGGGGGCAGAAGCTGGTATTTCTGTGACACTGCCATCTTGATGGGGGTAAGTGTGATCTTGAGGAGTGTAAAGCAGCATTTTGGTTAGAAAATGGGAGCTCTTCCTAAGAGCAGTGCTATTTCTGGGAGAAAAGGAGCTCTACTGGGCATAAAAATGGTGTATCTGTGATAAAATGCCACATTTCTGAAAGAAACTGTCCTCTTGCGGAGTGTAATGCTGTATGTTCCGGAGGAAATGGGAAATATTCAGCAGAGTCCTGGTATTTCTGGGAGAAGAGGTCTGATGTGGGGGGGGGAAGGTGATGTATCTGTGAGAGAGCTGGTGTTTCTGGGAGAAAATGCCAGGTATTGGTGAGGAAACAGATGCTAGAGAGGGAAAAGGCCATCCCTTTGGGAGAGAAGTGGTATTTCTGGGAGAAAATGCCCCAAATCGGGGAGTAAGTGTCATCCTGAGGCGTGTCATGGAGTAGATTTGGGAGGAAATGGAGGTGTTTCACAGAGTAGCGGCACTTCTGGGAGAAAATGTCCTCAGTGGGAAAGACAATGTCCTCTTGAGGGAAGAAAACGGGTCTTTCTTACAGCAAATGTCATCCAATTGGGAGAAAATCTCCTCTCTTGGGGAGAAAAGTGGTCTTTCTGAGAGAAGGTGTCCTCTTCTTGGCTGCAAGTGTCCCATTTGGCATTGTCATGGAGGCTTTTTGGGGAGAAAGCGTGTGGCAGTTGTAAGAGAAGGGGTATTTCTGGGAGCAAATCTCCTCTTTTTGGAAGAGAAGGTGAAATTTCCAAGGGAAAAGTGGCATTTCTGGGAGGAAATGACATAGCTGGGGGAGAAAAGTGGGAACCGGTGGGAAAGAAGATCTTGTACTGGAGAGCAACGGTGGTCTTTTTGGTGTGCCAAGTGGTCTCTTGGGGAGACAACGTGGTAAATAGGGGAGACAATGTCCTCTGGAGGAGTGTCAAGTAGTATTTGGGAGAGCAAACGTCAGGTATTTCTCGGAAACCGGCTGTTTCTGGGAGATAGTAGCAGACTTGGTTGGAAAATGACAGGTGTTTGTGAGAAAGCTGGTATTTTGGGGAAAAAAGGCCGTTTTTTAAAGAATAAGCTGGCATTTCTGGGAGAATATGTCCCATCTTTGGGAGAAAACGGGTGTATGTGGGAGAAAATGTCGTGTATTTGGGAGAAAGCTGGTGTATGTGGGAGAAAAGGCCATTGTGATGGGAGTCAGTGTGATCTTGAGGAGTGGAAAGCAGTATTCTTGAGATGAAACGTGAGGTATTTCTAAGAGTCCTGGTATTTCTGGGAGAAAATGTCTTGTTTTGGAGAGCCAAAGTCCCATTTTGGGGGCAGAAGCTGGTATTTCTGTGACACTGCCATCTTGATGGGGGTAAGTGTGATCTTGAGGAGTGTAAAGCAGCATTTTGGTTAGAAAATGGGAGCTCTTCCTAAGAGCAGTGCTATTTCTGGGAGAAAAGGAGCTCTACTGGGCATAAAAATGGTGTATCTGTGATAAAATGCCACATTTCTGAAAGAAACTGTCCTCTTGCGGAGTGTAATGCTGTATGTTCCGGAGGAAATGGGAAATATTCAGCAGAGTCCTGGTATTTCTGGGAGAAGAGGTCTGATGTGGGGGGGAAGGTGATGTATCTGTGAGAGAGCTGGTGTTTCTGGGAGAAAATGCCAGGTATTGGTGAGGAAACAGATGCTAGAGAGGGAAAAGGCCATCCCTTTGGGAGAGAAGTGGTATTTCTGGGAGAAAATGCCCCAAATCGGGGAGTAAGTGTCATCCTGAGGCGTGTCATGGAGTAGATTTGGGAGGAAATGGAGGTGTTTCACAGAGTAGCGGCACTTCTGGGAGAAAATGTCCTCAGTGGGAAAGACAATGTCCTCTTGAGGGAAGAAAACGGGTCTTTCTTACAGCAAATGTCATCCAATTGGGAGAAAATCTCCTCTCTTGGGGAGAAAAGTGGTCTTTCTGAGAGAAGGTGTCCTCTTCTTGGCTGCAAGTGTCCCATTTGGCATTGTCATGGAGGCTTTTTGGGGAGAAAGCGTGTGGCAGTTGTAAGAGAAGGGGTATTTCTGGGAGCAAATCTCCTCTTTTTGGAAGAGAAGGTGAAATTTCCAAGGGAAAAGTGGCATTTCTGGGAGGAAATGACATAGCTGGGGGAGAAAAGTGGGAACCGGTGGGAAAGAAGATCTTGTACTGGAGAGCAACGGTGGTCTTTTTGGTGTGCCAAGTGGTCTCTTGGGGAGACAACGTGGTAAATAGGGGAGACAATGTCCTCTGGAGGAGTGTCAAGTAGTATTTGGGAGAGCAAACGTCAGGTATTTCTCGGAAACCGGCTGTTTCTGGGAGATAGTAGCAGACTTGGTTGGAAAATGACAGGTGTTTGTGAGAAAGCTGGTATTTTGGGGAAAAAAGGCCGTTTTTTAAAGAATAAGCTGGCATTTCTGGGAGAATATGTCCCATCTTTGGGAGAAAACGGGTGTATGTGGGAGAAAATGTCGTGTATTTGGGAGAAAGCTGGTGTATGTGGGAGAAAAGGCCATTGTGATGGGAGTCAGTGTGATCTTGAGGAGTGGAAAGCAGTATTCTTGAGATGAAACGTGAGGTATTTCTAAGAGTCCTGGTATTTCTGGGAGAAAATGTCTTGTTTTGGAGAGCCAAAGTCCCATTTTGGGGGCAGAAGCTGGTATTTCTGTGACACTGCCATCTTGATGGGGGTAAGTGTGATCTTGAGGAGTGTAAAGCAGCATTTTGGTTAGAAAATGGGAGCTCTTCCTAAGAGCAGTGCTATTTCTGGGAGAAAAGGAGCTCTACTGGGCATAAAAATGGTGTATCTGTGATAAAATGCCACATTTCTGAAAGAAACTGTCCTCTTGCGGAGTGTAATGCTGTATGTTCCGGAGGAAATGGGAAATATTCAGCAGAGTCCTGGTATTTCTGGGAGAAGAGGTCTGATGTGGGGGGGGGAAGGTGATGTATCTGTGAGAGAGCTGGTGTTTCTGGGAGAAAATGCCAGGTATTGGTGAGGAAACAGATGCTAGAGAGGGAAAAGGCCATCCCTTTGGGAGAGAAGTGGTATTTCTGGGAGAAAATGCCCCAAATCGGGGAGTAAGTGTCATCCTGAGGCGTGTCATGGAGTAGATTTGGGAGGAAATGGAGGTGTTTCACAGAGTAGCGGCACTTCTGGGAGAAAATGTCCTCAGTGGGAAAGACAATGTCCTCTTGAGGGAAGAAAACGGGTCTTTCTTACAGCAAATGTCATCCAATTGGGAGAAAATCTCCTCTCTTGGGGAGAAAAGTGGTCTTTCTGAGAGAAGGTGTCCTCTTCTTGGCTGCAAGTGTCCCATTTGGCATTGTCATGGAGGCTTTTTGGGGAGAAAGCGTGTGGCAGTTGTAAGAGAAGGGGTATTTCTGGGAGCAAATCTCCTCTTTTTGGAAGAGAAGGTGAAATTTCCAAGGGAAAAGTGGCATTTCTGGGAGGAAATGACATAGCTGGGGGAGAAAAGTGGGAACCGGTGGGAAAGAAGATCTTGTACTGGAGAGCAACGGTGGTCTTTTTGGTGTGCCAAGTGGTCTCTTGGGGAGACAACGTGGTAAATAGGGGAGACAATGTCCTCTGGAGGAGTGTCAAGTAGTATTTGGGAGAGCAAACGTCAGGTATTTCTCGGAAACCGGCTGTTTCTGGGAGATAGTAGCAGACTTGGTTGGAAAATGACAGGTGTTTGTGAGAAAGCTGGTATTTTGGGGAAAAAAGGCCGTTTTTTAAAGAATAAGCTGGCATTTCTGGGAGAATATGTCCCATCTTTGGGAGAAAACGGGTGTATGTGGGAGAAAATGTCGTGTATTTGGGAGAAAGCTGGTGTATGTGGGAGAAAAGGCCATTGTGATGGGAGTCAGTGTGATCTTGAGGAGTGGAAAGCAGTATTCTTGAGATGAAACGTGAGGTATTTCTAAGAGTCCTGGTATTTCTGGGAGAAAATGTCTTGTTTTGGAGAGCCAAAGTCCCATTTTGGGGGCAGAAGCTGGTATTTCTGTGACACTGCCATCTTGATGGGGGTAAGTGTGATCTTGAGGAGTGTAAAGCAGCATTTTGGTTAGAAAATGGGAGCTCTTCCTAAGAGCAGTGCTATTTCTGGGAGAAAAGGAGCTCTACTGGGCATAAAAATGGTGTATCTGTGATAAAATGCCACATTTCTGAAAGAAACTGTCCTCTTGCGGAGTGTAATGCTGTATGTTCCGGAGGAAATGGGAAATATTCAGCAGAGTCCTGGTATTTCTGGGAGAAGAGGTCTGATGTGGGGGGGGGAAGGTGATGTATCTGTGAGAGAGCTGGTGTTTCTGGGAGAAAATGCCAGGTATTGGTGAGGAAACAGATGCTAGAGAGGGAAAAGGCCATCCCTTTGGGAGAGAAGTGGTATTTCTGGGAGAAAATGCCCCAAATCGGGGAGTAAGTGTCATCCTGAGGCGTGTCATGGAGTAGATTTGGGAGGAAATGGAGGTGTTTCACAGAGTAGCGGCACTTCTGGGAGAAAATGTCCTCAGTGGGAAAGACAATGTCCTCTTGAGGGAAGAAAACGGGTCTTTCTTACAGCAAATGTCATCCAATTGGGAGAAAATCTCCTCTCTTGGGGAGAAAAGTGGTCTTTCTGAGAGAAGGTGTCCTCTTCTTGGCTGCAAGTGTCCCATTTGGCATTGTCATGGAGGCTTTTTGGGGAGAAAGCGTGTGGCAGTTGTAAGAGAAGGGGTATTTCTGGGAGCAAATCTCCTCTTTTTGGAAGAGAAGGTGAAATTTCCAAGGGAAAAGTGGCATTTCTGGGAGGAAATGACATAGCTGGGGGAGAAAAGTGGGAACCGGTGGGAAAGAAGATCTTGTACTGGAGAGCAACGGTGGTCTTTTTGGTGTGCCAAGTGGTCTCTTGGGGAGACAACGTGGTAAATAGGGGAGACAATGTCCTCTGGAGGAGTGTCAAGTAGTATTTGGGAGAGCAAACGTCAGGTATTTCTCGGAAACCGGCTGTTTCTGGGAGATAGTAGCAGACTTGGTTGGAAAATGACAGGTGTTTGTGAGAAAGCTGGTATTTTGGGGAAAAAAGGCCGTTTTTTAAAGAATAAGCTGGCATTTCTGGGAGAATATGTCCCATCTTTGGGAGAAAACGGGTGTATGTGGGAGAAAATGTCGTGTATTTGGGAGAAAGCTGGTGTATGTGGGAGAAAAGGCCATTGTGATGGGAGTCAGTGTGATCTTGAGGAGTGGAAAGCAGTATTCTTGAGATGAAACGTGAGGTATTTCTAAGAGTCCTGGTATTTCTGGGAGAAAATGTCTTGTTTTGGAGAGCCAAAGTCCCATTTTGGGGGCAGAAGCTGGTATTTCTGTGACACTGCCATCTTGATGGGGGTAAGTGTGATCTTGAGGAGTGTAAAGCAGCATTTTGGTTAGAAAATGGGAGCTCTTCCTAAGAGCAGTGCTATTTCTGGGAGAAAAGGAGCTCTACTGGGCATAAAAATGGTGTATCTGTGATAAAATGCCACGTTTCTGAAAGAAACTGTCCTCTTGCGGAGTGTAATGCTGTATGTTCCGGAGGAAATGGGAAATATTCAGCAGAGTCCTGGTATTTCTGGGAGAAGAGGTCTGATGTGGGGGGGGGAAGGTGATGTATCTGTGAGAGAGCTGGTGTTTCTGGGAGAAAATGCCAGGTATTGGTGAGGAAACAGATGCTAGAGAGGGAAAAGGCCATCCCTTTGGGAGAGAAGTGGTATTTCTGGGAGAAAATGCCCCAAATCGGGGAGTAAGTGTCATCCTGAGGCGTGTCATGGAGTAGATTTGGGAGGAAATGGAGGTGTTTCACAGAGTAGCGGCACTTCTGGGAGAAAATGTCCTCAGTGGGAAAGACAATGTCCTCTTGAGGGAAGAAAACGGGTCTTTCTTACAGCAAATGTCATCCAATTGGGAGAAAATCTCCTCTCTTGGGGAGAAAAGTGGTCTTTCTGAGAGAAGGTGTCCTCTTCTTGGCTGCAAGTGTCCCATTTGGCATTGTCATGGAGGCTTTTTGGGGAGAAAGCGTGTGGCAGTTGTAAGAGAAGGGGTATTTCTGGGAGCAAATCTCCTCTTTTTGGAAGAGAAGGTGAAATTTCCAAGGGAAAAGTGGCATTTCTGGGAGGAAATGACATAGCTGGGGGAGAAAAGTGGGAACCGGTGGGAAAGAAGATCTTGTACTGGAGAGCAACGGTGGTCTTTTTGGTGTGCCAAGTGGTCTCTTGGGGAGACAACGTGGTAAATAGGGGAGACAATGTCCTCTGGAGGAGTGTCAAGTAGTATTTGGGAGAGCAAACGTCAGGTATTTCTCGGAAACCGGCTGTTTCTGGGAGATAGTAGCAGACTTGGTTGGAAAATGACAGGTGTTTGTGAGAAAGCTGGTATTTTGGGGAAAAAAGGCCGTTTTTTAAAGAATAAGCTGGCATTTCTGGGAGAATATGTCCCATCTTTGGGAGAAAACGGGTGTATGTGGGAGAAAATGTCGTGTATTTGGGAGAAAGCTGGTGTATGTGGGAGAAAAGGCCATTGTGATGGGAGTCAGTGTGATCTTGAGGAGTGGAAAGCAGTATTCTTGAGATGAAACGTGAGGTATTTCTAAGAGTCCTGGTATTTCTGGGAGAAAATGTCTTGTTTTGGAGAGCCAAAGTCCCATTTTGGGGGCAGAAGCTGGTATTTCTGTGACACTGCCATCTTGATGGGGGTAAGTGTGATCTTGAGGAGTGTAAAGCAGCATTTTGGTTAGAAAATGGGAGCTCTTCCTAAGAGCAGTGCTATTTCTGGGAGAAAAGGAGCTCTACTGGGCATAAAAATGGTGTATCTGTGATAAAATGCCACATTTCTGAAAGAAACTGTCCTCTTGCGGAGTGTAATGCTGTATGTTCCGGAGGAAATGGGAAATATTCAGCAGAGTCCTGGTATTTCTGGGAGAAGAGGTCTGATGTGGGGGGGGGAAGGTGATGTATCTGTGAGAGAGCTGGTGTTTCTGGGAGAAAATGCCAGGTATTGGTGAGGAAACAGATGCTAGAGAGGGAAAAGGCCATCCCTTTGGGAGAGAAGTGGTATTTCTGGGAGAAAATGCCCCAAATCGGGGAGTAAGTGTCATCCTGAGGCGTGTCATGGAGTAGATTTGGGAGGAAATGGAGGTGTTTCACAGAGTAGCGGCACTTCTGGGAGAAAATGTCCTCAGTGGGAAAGACAATGTCCTCTTGAGGGAAGAAAACGGGTCTTTCTTACAGCAAATGTCATCCAATTGGGAGAAAATCTCCTCTCTTGGGGAGAAAAGTGGTCTTTCTGAGAGAAGGTGTCCTCTTCTTGGCTGCAAGTGTCCCATTTGGCATTGTCATGGAGGCTTTTTGGGGAGAAAGCGTGTGGCAGTTGTAAGAGAAGGGGTATTTCTGGGAGCAAATCTCCTCTTTTTGGAAGAGAAGGTGAAATTTCCAAGGGAAAAGTGGCATTTCTGGGAGGAAATGACATAGCTGGGGGAGAAAAGTGGGAACCGGTGGGAAAGAAGATCTTGTACTGGAGAGCAACGGTGGTCTTTTTGGTGTGCCAAGTGGTCTCTTGGGGAGACAACGTGGTAAATAGGGGAGACAATGTCCTCTGGAGGAGTGTCAAGTAGTATTTGGGAGAGCAAACGTCAGGTATTTCTCGGAAACCGGCTGTTTCTGGGAGATAGTAGCAGACTTGGTTGGAAAATGACAGGTGTTTGTGAGAAAGCTGGTATTTTGGGGAAAAAAGGCCGTTTTTTAAAGAATAAGCTGGCATTTCTGGGAGAATATGTCCCATCTTTGGGAGAAAACGGGTGTATGTGGGAGAAAATGTCGTGTATTTGGGAGAAAGCTGGTGTATGTGGGAGAAAAGGCCATTGTGATGGGAGTCAGTGTGATCTTGAGGAGTGGAAAGCAGTATTCTTGAGATGAAACGTGAGGTATTTCTAAGAGTCCTGGTATTTCTGGGAGAAAATGTCTTGTTTTGGAGAGCCAAAGTCCCATTTTGGGGGCAGAAGCTGGTATTTCTGTGACACTGCCATCTTGATGGGGGTAAGTGTGATCTTGAGGAGTGTAAAGCAGCATTTTGGTTAGAAAATGGGAGCTCTTCCTAAGAGCAGTGCTATTTCTGGGAGAAAAGGAGCTCTACTGGGCATAAAAATGGTGTATCTGTGATAAAATGCCACATTTCTGAAAGAAACTGTCCTCTTGCGGAGTGTAATGCTGTATGTTCCGGAGGAAATGGGAAATATTCAGCAGAGTCCTGGTATTTCTGGGAGAAGAGGTCTGATGTGGGGGGGGGAAGGTGATGTATCTGTGAGAGAGCTGGTGTTTCTGGGAGAAAATGCCAGGTATTGGTGAGGAAACAGATGCTAGAGAGGGAAAAGGCCATCCCTTTGGGAGAGAAGTGGTATTTCTGGGAGAAAATGCCCCAAATCGGGGAGTAAGTGTCATCCTGAGGCGTGTCATGGAGTAGATTTGGGAGGAAATGGAGGTGTTTCACAGAGTAGCGGCACTTCTGGGAGAAAATGTCCTCAGTGGGAAAGACAATGTCCTCTTGAGGGAAGAAAACGGGTCTTTCTTACAGCAAATGTCATCCAATTGGGAGAAAATCTCCTCTCTTGGGGAGAAAAGTGGTCTTTCTGAGAGAAGGTGTCCTCTTCTTGGCTGCAAGTGTCCCATTTGGCATTGTCATGGAGGCTTTTTGGGGAGAAAGCGTGTGGCAGTTGTAAGAGAAGGGGTATTTCTGGGAGCAAATCTCCTCTTTTTGGAAGAGAAGGTGAAATTTCCAAGGGAAAAGTGGCATTTCTGGGAGGAAATGACATAGCTGGGGGAGAAAAGTGGGAACCGGTGGGAAAGAAGATCTTGTACTGGAGAGCAACGGTGGTCTTTTTGGTGTGCCAAGTGGTCTCTTGGGGAGACAACGTGGTAAATAGGGGAGACAATGTCCTCTGGAGGAGTGTCAAGTAGTATTTGGGAGAGCAAACGTCAGGTATTTCTCGGAAACCGGCTGTTTCTGGGAGATAGTAGCAGACTTGGTTGGAAAATGACAGGTGTTTGTGAGAAAGCTGGTATTTTGGGGAAAAAAGGCCGTTTTTTAAAGAATAAGCTGGCATTTCTGGGAGAATATGTCCCATCTTTGGGAGAAAACGGGTGTATGTGGGAGAAAATGTCGTGTATTTGGGAGAAAGCTGGTGTATGTGGGAGAAAAGGCCATTGTGATGGGAGTCAGTGTGATCTTGAGGAGTGGAAAGCAGTATTCTTGAGATGAAACGTGAGGTATTTCTAAGAGTCCTGGTATTTCTGGGAGAAAATGTCTTGTTTTGGAGAGCCAAAGTCCCATTTTGGGGGCAGAAGCTGGTATTTCTGTGACACTGCCATCTTGATGGGGGTAAGTGTGATCTTGAGGAGTGTAAAGCAGCATTTTGGTTAGAAAATGGGAGCTCTTCCTAAGAGCAGTGCTATTTCTGGGAGAAAAGGAGCTCTACTGGGCATAAAAATGGTGTATCTGTGATAAAATGCCACATTTCTGAAAGAAACTGTCCTCTTGCGGAGTGTAATGCTGTATGTTCCGGAGGAAATGGGAAATATTCAGCAGAGTCCTGGTATTTCTGGGAGAAGAGGTCTGATGTGGGGGGGGGAAGGTGATGTATCTGTGAGAGAGCTGGTGTTTCTGGGAGAAAATGCCAGGTATTGGTGAGGAAACAGATGCTAGAGAGGGAAAAGGCCATCCCTTTGGGAGAGAAGTGGTATTTCTGGGAGAAAATGCCCCAAATCGGGGAGTAAGTGTCATCCTGAGGCGTGTCATGGAGTAGATTTGGGAGGAAATGGAGGTGTTTCACAGAGTAGCGGCACTTCTGGGAGAAAATGTCCTCAGTGGGAAAGACAATGTCCTCTTGAGGGAAGAAAACGGGTCTTTCTTACAGCAAATGTCATCCAATTGGGAGAAAATCTCCTCTCTTGGGGAGAAAAGTGGTCTTTCTGAGAGAAGGTGTCCTCTTCTTGGCTGCAAGTGTCCCATTTGGCATTGTCATGGAGGCTTTTTGGGGAGAAAGCGTGTGGCAGTTGTAAGAGAAGGGGTATTTCTGGGAGCAAATCTCCTCTTTTTGGAACAGAAGGTGAAATTTCCAAGGGAAAAGTGGCATTTCTGGGAGGAAATGACATAGCTGGGGGAGAAAAGTGGGAACCGGTGGGAAAGAAGATCTTGTACTGGAGAGCAACGGTGGTCTTTTTGGTGTGCCAAGTGGTCTCTTGGGGAGACAACGTGGTAAATAGGGGAGACAATGTCCTCTGGAGGAGTGTCAAGTAGTATTTGGGAGAGCAAACGTCAGGTATTTCTCGGAAACCGGCTGTTTCTGGGAGATAGTAGCAGACTTGGTTGGAAAATGACAGGTGTTTGTGAGAAAGCTGGTATTTTGGGGAAAAAAGGCCGTTTTTTAAAGAATAAGCTGGCATTTCTGGGAGAATATGTCCCATCTTTGGGAGAAAACGGGTGTATGTGGGAGAAAATGTCGTGTATTTGGGAGAAAGCTGGTGTATGTGGGAGAAAAGGCCATTGTGATGGGAGTCAGTGTGATCTTGAGGAGTGGAAAGCAGTATTCTTGAGATGAAACGTGAGGTATTTCTAAGAGTCCTGGTATTTCTGGGAGAAAATGTCTTGTTTTGGAGAGCCAAAGTCCCATTTTGGGGGCAGAAGCTGGTATTTCTGTGACACTGCCATCTTGATGGGGGTAAGTGTGATCTTGAGGAGTGTAAAGCAGCATTTTGGTTAGAAAATGGGAGCTCTTCCTAAGAGCAGTGCTATTTCTGGGAGAAAAGGAGCTCTACTGGGCATAAAAATGGTGTATCTGTGATAAAATGCCACATTTCTGAAAGAAACTGTCCTCTTGCGGAGTGTAATGCTGTATGTTCCGGAGGAAATGGGAAATATTCAGCAGAGTCCTGGTATTTCTGGGAGAAGAGGTCTGATGTGGGGGGGGGAAGGTGATGTATCTGTGAGAAAGCTGGTGTTTCTGGGAGAAAATGCCAGGTATTGGTGAGGAAACAGATGCTAGAGAGGGAAAAGGCCATCCCTTTGGGAGAGAAGTGGTATTTCTGGGAGAAAATGCCCCAAATCGGGGAGTAAGTGTCATCCTGAGGCGTGTCATGGAGTAGATTTGGGAGGAAATGGAGGTGTTTCACAGAGTAGCGGCACTTCTGGGAGAAAATGTCCTCAGTGGGAAAGACAATGTCCTCTTGAGGGAAGAAAACGGGTCTTTCTTACAGCAAATGTCATCCAATTGGGAGAAAATCTCCTCTCTTGGGGAGAAAAGTGGTCTTTCTGAGAGAAGGTGTCCTCTTCTTGGCTGCAAGTGTCCCATTTGGCATTGTCATGGAGGCTTTTTGGGGAGAAAGCGTGTGGCAGTTGTAAGAGAAGGGGTATTTCTGGGAGCAAATCTCCTCTTTTTGGAAGAGAAGGTGAAATTTCCAAGGGAAAAGTGGCATTTCTGGGAGGAAATGACATAGCTGGGGGAGAAAAGTGGGAACCGGTGGGAAAGAAGATCTTGTACTGGAGAGCAACGGTGGTCTTTTTGGTGTGCCAAGTGGTCTCTTGGGGAGACAACGTGGTAAATAGGGGAGACAATGTCCTCTGGAGGAGTGTCAAGTAGTATTTGGGAGAGCAAACGTCAGGTATTTCTCGGAAACCGGCTGTTTCTGGGAGATAGTAGCAGACTTGGTTGGAAAATGACAGGTGTTTGTGAGAAAGCTGGTATTTTGGGGAAAAAAGGCCGTTTTTTAAAGAATAAGCTGGCATTTCTGGGAGAATATGTCCCATCTTTGGGAGAAAACGGGTGTATGTGGGAGAAAATGTCGTGTATTTGGGAGAAAGCTGGTGTATGTGGGAGAAAAGGCCATTGTGATGGGAGTCAGTGTGATCTTGAGGAGTGGAAAGCAGTATTCTTGAGATGAAACGTGAGGTATTTCTAAGAGTCCTGGTATTTCTGGGAGAAAATGTCTTGTTTTGGAGAGCCAAAGTCCCATTTTGGGGGCAGAAGCTGGTATTTCTGTGACACTGCCATCTTGATGGGGGTAAGTGTGATCTTGAGGAGTGTAAAGCAGCATTTTGGTTAGAAAATGGGAGCTCTTCCTAAGAGCAGTGCTATTTCTGGGAGAAAAGGAGCTCTACTGGGCATAAAAATGGTGTATCCGTGATAAAATGCCACGTTTCTGAAAGAAACTGTCCTCTTGCGGAGTGTAATGCTGTATGTTCCGGAGGAAATGGGAAATATTCAGCAGAGTCCTGGTATTTCTGGGAGAAGAGGTCTGATGTGGGGGGGGGAAGGTGATGTATCTGTGAGAAAGCTGGTGTTTCTGGGAGAAAATGCCAGGTATTGGTGAGGAAACAGATGCTAGAGAGGGAAAAGGCCATCCCTTTGGGAGAGAAGTGGTATTTCTGGGAGAAAATGCCCCAAATCGGGGAGTAAGTGTCATCCTGAGGCGTGTCATGGAGTAGATTTGGGAGGAAATGGAGGTGTTTCACAGAGTAGCGGCACTTCTGGGAGAAAATGTCCTCAGTGGGAAAGACAATGTCCTCTTGAGGGAAGAAAACAGGTCTTTCTTACAGCAAATGTCATCCAATTGGGAGAAAATCTCCTCTCTTGGGGAGAAAAGTGGTCTTTCTGAGAGAAGGTGTCCTCTTCTTGGCTGCAAGTGTCCCATTTGGCATTGTCATGGAGGCTTTTTGGGGAGAAAGCGTGTGGCAGTTGTAAGAGAAGGGGTATTTCTGGGAGCAAATCTCCTCTTTTTGGAAGAGAAGGTGAAATTTCCAAGGGAAAAGTGGCATTTCTGGGAGGAAATGACATAGCTGGGGGAGAAAAGTGGGAACCGGTGGGAAAGAAGATCTTGTACTGGAGAGCAACGGTGGTCTTTTTGGTGTGCCAAGTGGTCTCTTGGGGAGACAACGTGGTAAATAGGGGAGACAATGTCCTCTGGAGGAGTGTCAAGTAGTATTTGGGAGAGCAAACGTCAGGTATTTCTCGGAAACCGGCTGTTTCTGGGAGATAGTAGCAGACTTGGTTGGAAAATGACAGGTGTTTGTGAGAAAGCTGGTATTTTGGGGAAAAAAGGCCGTTTTTTAAAGAATAAGCTGGCATTTCTGGGAGAATATGTCCCATCTTTGGGAGAAAACGGGTGTATGTGGGAGAAAATGTCGTGTATTTGGGAGAAAGCTGGTGTATGTGGGAGAAAAGGCCATTGTGATGGGAGTCAGTGTGATCTTGAGGAGTGGAAAGCAGTATTCTTGAGATGAAACGTGAGGTATTTCTAAGAGTCCTGGTATTTCTGGGAGAAAATGTCTTGTTTTGGAGAGCCAAAGTCCCATTTTGGGGGCAGAAGCTGGTATTTCTGTGACACTGCCATCTTGATGGGGGTAAGTGTGATCTTGAGGAGTGTAAAGCAGCATTTTGGTTAGAAAATGGGAGCTCTTCCTAAGAGCAGTGCTATTTCTGGGAGAAAAGGAGCTCTACTGGGCATAAAAATGGTGTATCTGTGATAAAATGCCACATTTCTGAAAGAAACTGTCCTCTTGCGGAGTGTAATGCTGTATGTTCCGGAGGAAATGGGAAATATTCAGCAGAGTCCTGGTATTTCTGGGAGAAGAGGTCTGATGTGGAGGGGGGAAGGTGATGTATCTGTGAGAGAGCTGGTGTTTCTGGGAGAAAATGCCAGGTATTGGTGAGGAAACAGATGCTAGAGAGGGAAAAGGCCATCCCTTTGGGAGAGAAGTGGTATTTCTGGGAGAAAATGCCCCAAATCGGGGAGTAAGTGTCATCCTGAGGCGTGTCATGGAGTAGATTTGGGAGGAAATGGAGGTGTTTCACAGAGTAGCGGCACTTCTGGGAGAAAATGTCCTCAGTGGGAAAGACAATGTCCTCTTGAGGGAAGAAAACGGGTCTTTCTTACAGCAAATGTCATCCAATTGGGAGAAAATCTCCTCTCTTGGGGAGAAAAGTGGTCTTTCTGAGAGAAGGTGTCCTCTTCTTGGCTGCAAGTGTCCCATTTGGCATTGTCATGGAGGCTTTTTGGGGAGAAAGCGTGTGGCAGTTGTAAGAGAAGGGGTATTTCTGGGAGCAAATCTCCTCTTTTTGGAAGAGAAGGTGAAATTTCCAAGGGAAAAGTGGCATTTCTGGGAGGAAATGACATAGCTGGGGGAGAAAAGTGGGAACCGGTGGGAAAGAAGATCTTGTACTGGAGAGCAACGGTGGTCTTTTTGGTGTGCCAAGTGGTCTCTTGGGGAGACAACGTGGTAAATAGGGGAGACAATGTCCTCTGGAGGAGTGTCAAGTAGTATTTGGGAGAGCAAACGTCAGGTATTTCTCGGAAACCGGCTGTTTCTGGGAGATAGTAGCAGACTTGGTTGGAAAATGACAGGTGTTTGTGAGAAAGCTGGTATTTTGGGGAAAAAAGGCCGTTTTTTAAAGAATAAGCTGGCATTTCTGGGAGAATATGTCCCATCTTTGGGAGAAAACGGGTGTATGTGGGAGAAAATGTCGTGTATTTGGGAGAAAGCTGGTGTATGTGGGAGAAAAGGCCATTGTGATGGGAGTCAGTGTGATCTTGAGGAGTGGAAAGCAGTATTCTTGAGATGAAACGTGAGGTATTTCTAAGAGTCCTGGTATTTCTGGGAGAAAATGTCTTGTTTTGGAGAGCCAAAGTCCCATTTTGGGGGCAGAAGCTGGTATTTCTGTGACACTGCCATCTTGATGGGGGTAAGTGTGATCTTGAGGAGTGTAAAGCAGCATTTTGGTTAGAAAATGGGAGCTCTTCCTAAGAGCAGTGCTATTTCTGGGAGAAAAGGAGCTCTACTGGGCATAAAAATGGTGTATCCGTGATAAAATGCCACATTTCTGAAAGAAACTGTCCTCTTGCGGAGTGTAATGCTGTATGTTCCGGAGGAAATGGGAAATATTCAGCAGAGTCCTGGTATTTCTGGGAGAAGAGGTCTGATGTGGGGGGGGGAAGGTGATGTATCTGTGAGAAAGCTGGTGTTTCTGGGAGAAAATGCCAGGTATTGGTGAGGAAACAGATGCTAGAGAGGGAAAAGGCCATCCCTTTGGGAGAGAAGTGGTATTTCTGGGAGAAAATGCCCCAAATCGGGGAGTAAGTGTCATCCTGAGGCGTGTCATGGAGTAGATTTGGGAGGAAATGGAGGTGTTTCACAGAGTAGCGGCACTTCTGGGAGAAAATGTCCTCAGTGGGAAAGACAATGTCCTCTTGAGGGAAGAAAACAGGTCTTTCTTACAGCAAATGTCATCCAATTGGGAGAAAATCTCCTCTCTTGGGGAGAAAAGTGGTCTTTCTGAGAGAAGGTGTCCTCTTCTTGGCTGCAAGTGTCCCATTTGGCATTGTCATGGAGGCTTTTTGGGGAGAAAGCGTGTGGCAGTTGTAAGAGAAGGGGTATTTCTGGGAGCAAATCTCCTCTTTTTGGAAGAGAAGGTGAAATTTCCAAGGGAAAAGTGGCATTTCTGGGAGGAAATGACATAGCTGGGGGAGAAAAGTGGGAACCGGTGGGAAAGAAGATCTTGTACTGGAGAGCAACGGTGGTCTTTTTGGTGTGCCAAGTGGTCTCTTGGGGAGACAACGTGGTAAATAGGGGAGACAATGTCCTCTGGAGGAGTGTCAAGTAGTATTTGGGAGAGCAAACGTCAGGTATTTCTCGGAAACCGGCTGTTTCTGGGAGATAGTAGCAGACTTGGTTGGAAAATGACAGGTGTTTGTGAGAAAGCTGGTATTTTGGGGAAAAAAGGCCGTTTTTTAAAGAATAAGCTGGCATTTCTGGGAGAATATGTCCCATCTTTGGGAGAAAACGGGTGTATGTGGGAGAAAATGTCGTGTATTTGGGAGAAAGCTGGTGTATGTGGGAGAAAAGGCCATTGTGATGGGAGTCAGTGTGATCTTGAGGAGTGGAAAGCAGTATTCTTGAGATGAAACGTGAGGTATTTCTAAGAGTCCTGGTATTTCTGGGAGAAAATGTCTTGTTTTGGAGAGCCAAAGTCCCATTTTGGGGGCAGAAGCTGGTATTTCTGTGACACTGCCATCTTGATGGGGGTAAGTGTGATCTTGAGGAGTGTAAAGCAGCATTTTGGTTAGAAAATGGGAGCTCTTCCTAAGAGCAGTGCTATTTCTGGGAGAAAAGGAGCTCTACTGGGCATAAAAATGGTGTATCTGTGATAAAATGCCACATTTCTGAAAGAAACTGTCCTCTTGCGGAGTGTAATGCTGTATGTTCCGGAGGAAATGGGAAATATTCAGCAGAGTCCTGGTATTTCTGGGAGAAGAGGTCTGATGTGGGGGGGGGAAGGTGATGTATCTGTGAGAAAGCTGGTGTTTCTGGGAGAAAATGCCAGGTATTGGTGAGGAAACAGATGCTAGAGAGGGAAAAGGCCATCCCTTTGGGAGAGAAGTGGTATTTCTGGGAGAAAATGCCCCAAATCGGGGAGTAAGTGTCATCCTGAGGCGTGTCATGGAGTAGATTTGGGAGGAAATGGAGGTGTTTCACAGAGTAGCGGCACTTCTGGGAGAAAATGTCCTCAGTGGGAAAGACAATGTCCTCTTGAGGGAAGAAAACGGGTCTTTCTTACAGCAAATGTCATCCAATTGGGAGAAAATCTCCTCTCTTGGGGAGAAAAGTGGTCTTTCTGAGAGAAGGTGTCCTCTTCTTGGCTGCAAGTGTCCCATTTGGCATTGTCATGGAGGCTTTTTGGGGAGAAAGCGTGTGGCAGTTGTAAGAGAAGGGGTATTTCTGGGAGCAAATCTCCTCTTTTTGGAAGAGAAGGTGAAATTTCCAAGGGAAAAGTGGCATTTCTGGGAGGAAATGACATAGCTGGGGGAGAAAAGTGGGAACCGGTGGGAAAGAAGATCTTGTACTGGAGAGCAACGGTGGTCTTTTTGGTGTGCCAAGTGGTCTCTTGGGGAGACAACGTGGTAAATAGGGGAGACAATGTCCTCTGGAGGAGTGTCAAGTAGTATTTGGGAGAGCAAACGTCAGGTATTTCTCGGAAACCGGCTGTTTCTGGGAGATAGTAGCAGACTTGGTTGGAAAATGACAGGTGTTTGTGAGAAAGCTGGTATTTTGGGGAAAAAAGGCCGTTTTTTAAAGAATAAGCTGGCATTTCTGGGAGAATATGTCCCATCTTTGGGAGAAAACGGGTGTATGTGGGAGAAAATGTCGTGTATTTGGGAGAAAGCTGGTGTATGTGGGAGAAAAGGCCATTGTGATGGGAGTCAGTGTGATCTTGAGGAGTGGAAAGCAGTATTCTTGAGATGAAACGTGAGGTATTTCTAAGAGTCCTGGTATTTCTGGGAGAAAATGTCTTGTTTTGGAGAGCCAAAGTCCCATTTTGGGGGCAGAAGCTGGTATTTCTGTGACACTGCCATCTTGATGGGGGTAAGTGTGATCTTGAGGAGTGTAAAGCAGCATTTTGGTTAGAAAATGGGAGCTCTTCCTAAGAGCAGTGCTATTTCTGGGAGAAAAGGAGCTCTACTGGGCATAAAAATGGTGTATCCGTGATAAAATGCCACATTTCTGAAAGAAACTGTCCTCTTGCGGAGTGTAATGCTGTATGTTCCGGAGGAAATGGGAAATATTCAGCAGAGTCCTGGTATTTCTGGGAGAAGAGGTCTGATGTGGGGGGGGGAAGGTGATGTATCTGTGAGAAAGCTGGTGTTTCTGGGAGAAAATGCCAGGTATTGGTGAGGAAACAGATGCTAGAGAGGGAAAAGGCCATCCCTTTGGGAGAGAAGTGGTATTTCTGGGAGAAAATGCCCCAAATCGGGGAGTAAGTGTCATCCTGAGGCGTGTCATGGAGTAGATTTGGGAGGAAATGGAGGTGTTTCACAGAGTAGCGGCACTTCTGGGAGAAAATGTCCTCAGTGGGAAAGACAATGTCCTCTTGAGGGAAGAAAACAGGTCTTTCTTACAGCAAATGTCATCCAATTGGGAGAAAATCTCCTCTCTTGGGGAGAAAAGTGGTCTTTCTGAGAGAAGGTGTCCTCTTCTTGGCTGCAAGTGTCCCATTTGGCATTGTCATGGAGGCTTTTTGGGGAGAAAGCGTGTGGCAGTTGTAAGAGAAGGGGTATTTCTGGGAGCAAATCTCCTCTTTTTGGAAGAGAAGGTGAAATTTCCAAGGGAAAAGTGGCATTTCTGGGAGGAAATGACATAGCTGGGGGAGAAAAGTGGGAACCGGTGGGAAAGAAGATCTTGTACTGGAGAGCAACGGTGGTCTTTTTGGTGTGCCAAGTGGTCTCTTGGGGAGACAACGTGGTAAATAGGGGAGACAATGTCCTCTGGAGGAGTGTCAAGTAGTATTTGGGAGAGCAAACGTCAGGTATTTCTCGGAAACCGGCTGTTTCTGGGAGATAGTAGCAGACTTGGTTGGAAAATGACAGGTGTTTGTGAGAAAGCTGGTATTTTGGGGAAAAAAGGCCGTTTTTTAAAGAATAAGCTGGCATTTCTGGGAGAATATGTCCCATCTTTGGGAGAAAACGGGTGTATGTGGGAGAAAATGTCGTGTATTTGGGAGAAAGCTGGTGTATGTGGGAGAAAAGGCCATTGTGATGGGAGTCAGTGTGATCTTGAGGAGTGGAAAGCAGTATTCTTGAGATGAAACGTGAGGTATTTCTAAGAGTCCTGGTATTTCTGGGAGAAAATGTCTTGTTTTGGAGAGCCAAAGTCCCATTTTGGGGGCAGAAGCTGGTATTTCTGTGACACTGCCATCTTGATGGGGGTAAGTGTGATCTTGAGGAGTGTAAAGCAGCATTTTGGTTAGAAAATGGGAGCTCTTCCTAAGAGCAGTGCTATTTCTGGGAGAAAAGGAGCTCTACTGGGCATAAAAATGGTGTATCTGTGATAAAATGCCACGTTTCTGAAAGAAACTGTCCTCTTGCGGAGTGTAATGCTGTATGTTCCGGAGGAAATGGGAAATATTCAGCAGAGTCCTGGTATTTCTGGGAGAAGAGGTCTGATGTGGGGGGGGGAAGGTGATGTATCTGTGAGAAAGCTGGTGTTTCTGGGAGAAAATGCCAGGTATTGGTGAGGAAACAGATGCTAGAGAGGGAAAAGGCCATCCCTTTGGGAGAGAAGTGGTATTTCTGGGAGAAAATGCCCCAAATCGGGGAGTAAGTGTCATCCTGAGGCGTGTCATGGAGTAGATTTGGGAGGAAATGGAGGTGTTTCACAGAGTAGCGGCACTTCTGGGAGAAAATGTCCTCAGTGGGAAAGACAATGTCCTCTTGAGGGAAGAAAACAGGTCTTTCTTACAGCAAATGTCATCCAATTGGGAGAAAATCTCCTCTCTTGGGGAGAAAAGTGGTCTTTCTGAGAGAAGGTGTCCTCTTCTTGGCTGCAAGTGTCCCATTTGGCATTGTCATGGAGGCTTTTTGGGGAGAAAGCGTGTGGCAGTTGTAAGAGAAGGGGTATTTCTGGGAGCAAATCTCCTCTTTTTGGAAGAGAAGGTGAAATTTCCAAGGGAAAAGTGGCATTTCTGGGAGGAAATGACATAGCTGGGGGAGAAAAGTGGGAACCGGTGGGAAAGAAGATCTTGTACTGGAGAGCAACGGTGGTCTTTTTGGTGTGCCAAGTGGTCTCTTGGGGAGACAACGTGGTAAATAGGGGAGACAATGTCCTCTGGAGGAGTGTCAAGTAGTATTTGGGAGAGCAAACGTCAGGTATTTCTCGGAAACCGGCTGTTTCTGGGAGATAGTAGCAGACTTGGTTGGAAAATGACAGGTGTTTGTGAGAAAGCTGGTATTTTGGGGAAAAAAGGCCGTTTTTTAAAGAATAAGCTGGCATTTCTGGGAGAATATGTCCCATCTTTGGGAGAAAACGGGTGTATGTGGGAGAAAATGTCGTGTATTTGGGAGAAAGCTGGTGTATGTGGGAGAAAAGGCCATTGTGATGGGAGTCAGTGTGATCTTGAGGAGTGGAAAGCAGTATTCTTGAGATGAAACGTGAGGTATTTCTAAGAGTCCTGGTATTTCTGGGAGAAAATGTCTTGTTTTGGAGAGCCAAAGTCCCATTTTGGGGGCAGAAGCTGGTATTTCTGTGACACTGCCATCTTGATGGGGGTAAGTGTGATCTTGAGGAGTGTAAAGCAGCATTTTGGTTAGAAAATGGGAGCTCTTCCTAAGAGCAGTGCTATTTCTGGGAGAAAAGGAGCTCTACTGGGCATAAAAATGGTGTATCTGTGATAAAATGCCACATTTCTGAAAGAAACTGTCCTCTTGCGGAGTGTAATGCTGTATGTTCCGGAGGAAATGGGAAATATTCAGCAGAGTCCTGGTATTTCTGGGAGAAGAGGTCTGATGTGGGGGGGGGAAGGTGATGTATCTGTGAGAAAGCTGGTGTTTCTGGGAGAAAATGCCAGGTATTGGTGAGGAAACAGATGCTAGAGAGGGAAAAGGCCATCCCTTTGGGAGAGAAGTGGTATTTCTGGGAGAAAATGCCCCAAATCGGGGAGTAAGTGTCATCCTGAGGCGTGTCATGGAGTAGATTTGGGAGGAAATGGAGGTGTTTCACAGAGTAGCGGCACTTCTGGGAGAAAATGTCCTCAGTGGGAAAGACAATGTCCTCTTGAGGGAAGAAAACGGGTCTTTCTTACAGCAAATGTCATCCAATTGGGAGAAAATCTCCTCTCTTGGGGAGAAAAGTGGTCTTTCTGAGAGAAGGTGTCCTCTTCTTGGCTGCAAGTGTCCCATTTGGCATTGTCATGGAGGCTTTTTGGGGAGAAAGCGTGTGGCAGTTGTAAGAGAAGGGGTATTTCTGGGAGCAAATCTCCTCTTTTTGGAAGAGAAGGTGAAATTTCCAAGGGAAAAGTGGCATTTCTGGGAGGAAATGACATAGCTGGGGGAGAAAAGTGGGAACCGGTGGGAAAGAAGATCTTGTACTGGAGAGCAACGGTGGTCTTTTTGGTGTGCCAAGTGGTCTCTTGGGGAGACAACGTGGTAAATAGGGGAGACAATGTCCTCTGGAGGAGTGTCAAGTAGTATTTGGGAGAGCAAACGTCAGGTATTTCTCGGAAACCGGCTGTTTCTGGGAGATAGTAGCAGACTTGGTTGGAAAATGACAGGTGTTTGTGAGAAAGCTGGTATTTTGGGGAAAAAAGGCCGTTTTTTAAAGAATAAGCTGGCATTTCTGGGAGAATATGTCCCATCTTTGGGAGAAAACGGGTGTATGTGGGAGAAAATGTCGTGTATTTGGGAGAAAGCTGGTGTATGTGGGAGAAAAGGCCATTGTGATGGGAGTCAGTGTGATCTTGAGGAGTGGAAAGCAGTATTCTTGAGATGAAACGTGAGGTATTTCTAAGAGTCCTGGTATTTCTGGGAGAAAATGTCTTGTTTTGGAGAGCCAAAGTCCCATTTTGGGGGCAGAAGCTGGTATTTCTGTGACACTGCCATCTTGATGGGGGTAAGTGTGATCTTGAGGAGTGTAAAGCAGCATTTTGGTTAGAAAATGGGAGCTCTTCCTAAGAGCAGTGCTATTTCTGGGAGAAAAGGAGCTCTACTGGGCATAAAAATGGTGTATCTGTGATAAAATGCCACGTTTCTGAAAGAAACTGTCCTCTTGCGGAGTGTAATGCTGTATGTTCCGGAGGAAATGGGAAATATTCAGCAGAGTCCTGGTATTTCTGGGAGAAGAGGTCTGATGTGGGGGGGGGAAGGTGATGTATCTGTGAGAAAGCTGGTGTTTCTGGGAGAAAATGCCAGGTATTGGTGAGGAAACAGATGCTAGAGAGGGAAAAGGCCATCCCTTTGGGAGAGAAGTGGTATTTCTGGGAGAAAATGCCCCAAATCGGGGAGTAAGTGTCATCCTGAGGCGTGTCATGGAGTAGATTTGGGAGGAAATGGAGGTGTTTCACAGAGTAGCGGCACTTCTGGGAGAAAATGTCCTCAGTGGGAAAGACAATGTCCTCTTGAGGGAAGAAAACGGGTCTTTCTTACAGCAAATGTCATCCAATTGGGAGAAAATCTCCTCTCTTGGGGAGAAAAGTGGTCTTTCTGAGAGAAGGTGTCCTCTTCTTGGCTGCAAGTGTCCCATTTGGCATTGTCATGGAGGCTTTTTGGGGAGAAAGCGTGTGGCAGTTGTAAGAGAAGGGGTATTTCTGGGAGCAAATCTCCTCTTTTTGGAAGAGAAGGTGAAATTTCCAAGGGAAAAGTGGCATTTCTGGGAGGAAATGACATAGCTGGGGGAGAAAAGTGGGAACCGGTGGGAAAGAAGATCTTGTACTGGAGAGCAACGGTGGTCTTTTTGGTGTGCCAAGTGGTCTCTTGGGGAGACAACGTGGTAAATAGGGGAGACAATGTCCTCTGGAGGAGTGTCAAATAGTATTTGGGAGAGCAAACGTCAGGTATTTCTCGGAAACCGGCTGTTTCTGGGAGATAGTAGCAGACTTGGTTGGAAAATGACAGGTGTTTGTGAGAAAGCTGGTATTTTGGGGAAAAAAGGCCGTTTTTTAAAGAATAAGCTGGCATTTCTGGGAGAATATGTCCCATCTTTGGGAGAAAACGGGTGTATGTGGGAGAAAATGTCGTGTATTTGGGAGAAAGCTGGTGTATGTGGGAGAAAAGGCCATTGTGATGGGAGTCAGTGTGATCTTGAGGAGTGGAAAGCAGTATTCTTGAGATGAAACGTGAGGTATTTCTAAGAGTCCTGGTATTTCTGGGAGAAAATGTCTTGTTTTGGAGAGCCAAAGTCCCATTTTGGGGGCAGAAGCTGGTATTTCTGTGACACTGCCATCTTGATGGGGGTAAGTGTGATCTTGAGGAGTGTAAAGCAGCATTTTGGTTAGAAAATGGGAGCTCTTCCTAAGAGCAGTGCTATTTCTGGGAGAAAAGGAGCTCTACTGGGCATAAAAATGGTGTATCCGTGATAAAATGCCACGTTTCTGAAAGAAACTGTCCTCTTGCGGAGTGTAATGCTGTATGTTCCGGAGGAAATGGGAAATATTCAGCAGAGTCCTGGTATTTCTGGGAGAAGAGGTCTGATGTGGGGGGGGGGAAGGTGATGTATCTGTGAGAAAGCTGGTGTTTCTGGGAGAAAATGCCAGGTATTGGTGAGGAAACAGATGCTAGAGAGGGAAAAGGCCATCCCTTTGGGAGAGAAGTGGTATTTCTGGGAGAAAATGCCCCAAATCGGGGAGTAAGTGTCATCCTGAGGCGTGTCATGGAGTAGATTTGGGAGGAAATGGAGGTGTTTCACAGAGTAGCGGCACTTCTGGGAGAAAATGTCCTCAGTGGGAAAGACAATGTCCTCTTGAGGGAAGAAAACGGGTCTTTCTTACAGCAAATGTCATCCAATTGGGAGAAAATCTCCTCTCTTGGGGAGAAAAGTGGTCTTTCTGAGAGAAGGTGTCCTCTTCTTGGCTGCAAGTGTCCCATTTGGCATTGTCATGGAGGCTTTTTGGGGAGAAAGCGTGTGGCAGTTGTAAGAGAAGGGGTATTTCTGGGAGCAAATCTCCTCTTTTTGGAAGAGAAGGTGAAATTTCCAAGGGAAAAGTGGCATTTCTGGGAGGAAATGACATAGCTGGGGGAGAAAAGTGGGAACCGGTGGGAAAGAAGATCTTGTACTGGAGAGCAACGGTGGTCTTTTTGGTGTGCCAAGTGGTCTCTTGGGGAGACAACGTGGTAAATAGGGGAGACAATGTCCTCTGGAGGAGTGTCAAGTAGTATTTGGGAGAGCAAACGTCAGGTATTTCTCGGAAACCGGCTGTTTCTGGGAGATAGTAGCAGACTTGGTTGGAAAATGACAGGTGTTTGTGAGAAAGCTGGTATTTTGGGAAAAAAAGGCCGTTTTTTAAAGAATAAGCTGGCATTTCTGGGAGAATATGTCCCATCTTTGGGAGAAAACGGGTGTATGTGGGAGAAAATGTCGTGTATTTGGGAGAAAGCTGGTGTATGTGGGAGAAAAGGCCATTGTGATGGGAGTCAGTGTGATCTTGAGGAGTGGAAAGCAGTATTCTTGAGATGAAACGTGAGGTATTTCTAAGAGTCCTGGTATTTCTGGGAGAAAATGTCTTGTTTTGGAGAGCCAAAGTCCCATTTTGGGGGCAGAAGCTGGTATTTCTGTGACACTGCCATCTTGATGGGGGTAAGTGTGATCTTGAGGAGTGTAAAGCAGCATTTTGGTTAGAAAATGGGAGCTCTTCCTAAGAGCAGTGCTATTTCTGGGAGAAAAGGAGCTCTACTGGGCATAAAAATGGTGTATCTGTGATAAAATGCCACGTTTCTGAAAGAAACTGTCCTCTTGCGGAGTGTAATGCTGTATGTTCCGGAGGAAATGGGAAATATTCAGCAGAGTCCTGGTATTTCTGGGAGAAGAGGTCTGATGTGGGGGGGGGAAGGTGATGTATCTGTGAGAAAGCTGGTGTTTCTGGGAGAAAATGCCAGGTATTGGTGAGGAAACAGATGCTAGAGAGGGAAAAGGCCATCCCTTTGGGAGAGAAGTGGTATTTCTGGGAGAAAATGCCCCAAATCGGGGAGTAAGTGTCATCCTGAGGCGTGTCATGGAGTAGATTTGGGAGGAAATGGAGGTGTTTCACAGAGTAGCGGCACTTCTGGGAGAAAATGTCCTCAGTGGGAAAGACAATGTCCTCTTGAGGGAAGAAAACGGGTCTTTCTTACAGCAAATGTCATCCAATTGGGAGAAAATCTCCTCTCTTGGGGAGAAAAGTGGTCTTTCTGAGAGAAGGTGTCCTCTTCTTGGCTGCAAGTGTCCCATTTGGCATTGTCATGGAGGCTTTTTGGGGAGAAAGCGTGTGGCAGTTGTAAGAGAAGGGGTATTTCTGGGAGCAAATCTCCTCTTTTTGGAAGAGAAGGTGAAATTTCCAAGGGAAAAGTGGCATTTCTGGGAGGAAATGACATAGCTGGGGGAGAAAAGTGGGAACCGGTGGGAAAGAAGATCTTGTACTGGAGAGCAACGGTGGTCTTTTTGGTGTGCCAAGTGGTCTCTTGGGGAGACAACGTGGTAAATAGGGGAGACAATGTCCTCTGGAGGAGTGTCAAGTAGTATTTGGGAGAGCAAACGTCAGGTATTTCTCGGAAACCGGCTGTTTCTGGGAGATAGTAGCAGACTTGGTTGGAAAATGACAGGTGTTTGTGAGAAAGCTGGTATTTTGGGGAAAAAAGGCCGTTTTTTAAAGAATAAGCTGGCATTTCTGGGAGAATATGTCCCATCTTTGGGAGAAAACGGGTGTATGTGGGAGAAAATGTCGTGTATTTGGGAGAAAGCTGGTGTATGTGGGAGAAAAGGCCATTGTGATGGGAGTCAGTGTGATCTTGAGGAGTGGAAAGCAGTATTCTTGAGATGAAACGTGAGGTATTTCTAAGAGTCCTGGTATTTCTGGGAGAAAATGTCTTGTTTTGGAGAGCCAAAGTCCCATTTTGGGGGCAGAAGCTGGTATTTCTGTGACACTGCCATCTTGATGGGGGTAAGTGTGATCTTGAGGAGTGTAAAGCAGCATTTTGGTTAGAAAATGGGAGCTCTTCCTAAGAGCAGTGCTATTTCTGGGAGAAAAGGAGCTCTACTGGGCATAAAAATGGTGTATCTGTGATAAAATGCCACGTTTCTGAAAGAAACTGTCCTCTTGCGGAGTGTAATGCTGTATGTTCCGGAGGAAATGGGAAATATTCAGCAGAGTCCTGGTATTTCTGGGAGAAGAGGTCTGATGTGGGGGGGGGAAGGTGATGTATCTGTGAGAAAGCTGGTATTTCTGGGAGAAAATGCCCCAAATCGGGGAGTAAGTGTCATCCTGAGGCGTGTCATGGAGTAGATTTGGGAGGAAATGGAGGTGTTTCACAGAGTAGCGGCACTTCTGGGAGAAAATGTCCTCAGTGGGAAAGACAATGTCCTCTTGAGGGAAGAAAACAGGTCTTTCTTACAGCAAATGTCATCCAATTGGGAGAAAATCTCCTCTCTTGGGGAGAAAAGTGGTCTTTCTGAGAGAAGGTGTCCTCTTCTTGGCTGCAAGTGTCCCATTTGGCATTGTCATGGAGGCTTTTTGGGGAGAAAGCGTGTGGCAGTTGTAAGAGAAGGGGTATTTCTGGGAGCAAATCTCCTCTTTTTGGAAGAGAAGGTGAAATTTCCAAGGGAAAAGTGGCATTTCTGGGAGGAAATGACAGAGCTGGGGGAGAAAAGTGGGAACCGGTGGGAAAGAAGATCTTGTACTGGAGAGCAACGGTGGTCTTTTTGGTGTGCCAAGTGGTCTCTTGGGGAGACAACGTGGTAAATAGGGGAGACAATGTCCTCTGGAGGAGTGTCAAGTAGTATTTGGGAGAGCAAACGTCAGGTATTTCTCGGAAACCGGCTGTTTCTGGGAGATAGTAGCAGACTTGGTTGGAAAATGACAGGTGTTTGTGAGAAAGCTGGTATTTTGGGGAAAAAAGGCCGTTTTTTAAAGAATAAGCTGGCATTTCTGGGAGAATATGTCCCATCTTTGGGAGAAAACGGGTGTATGTGGGAGAAAATGTCGTGTATTTGGGAGAAAGCTGGTGTATGTGGGAGAAAAGGCCATTGTGATGGGAGTCAGTGTGATCTTGAGGAGTGGAAAGCAGTATTCTTGAGATGAAACGTGAGGTATTTCTAAGAGTCCTGGTATTTCTGGGAGAAAATGTCTTGTTTTGGAGAGCCAAAGTCCCATTTTGGGGGCAGAAGCTGGTATTTCTGTGACACTGCCATCTTGATGGGGGTAAGTGTGATCTTGAGGAGTGTAAAGCAGCATTTTGGTTAGAAAATGGGAGCTCTTCCTAAGAGCAGTGCTATTTCTGGGAGAAAAGGAGCTCTACTGGGCATAAAAATGGTGTATCTGTGATAAAATGCCACATTTCTGAAAGAAACTGTCCTCTTGCGGAGTGTAATGCTGTATGTTCCGGAGGAAATGGGAAATATTCAGCAGAGTCCTGGTATTTCTGGGAGAAGAGGTCTGATGTGGGGGGGGGAAGGTGATGTATCTGTGAGAAAGCTGGTGTTTCTGGGAGAAAATGCCAGGTATTGGTGAGGAAACAGATGCTAGAGAGGGAAAAGGCCATCCCTTTGGGAGAGAAGTGGTATTTCTGGGAGAAAATGCCCCAAATCGGGGAGTAAGTGTCATCCTGAGGCGTGTCATGGAGTAGATTTGGGAGGAAATGGAGTCGTTTCACAGAGTAGCGGCACTTCTGGGAGAAAATGTCCTCAGTGGGAAAGACAATGTCCTCTTGAGGGAAGAAAACAGGTCTTTCTTACAGCAAATGTCATCCAATTGGGAGAAAATCTCCTCTCTTGGGGAGAAAAGTGGTCTTTCTGAGAGAAGGTGTCCTCTTCTTGGCTGCAAGTGTCCCATTTGGCATTGTCATGGAGGCTTTTTGGGGAGAAAGCGTGTGGCAGTTGTAAGAGAAGGGGTATTTCTGGGAGCAAATCTCCTCTTTTTGGAAGAGAAGGTGAAATTTCCAAGGGAAAAGTGGCATTTCTGGGAGGAAATGACATAGCTGGGGGAGAAAAGTGGGAACTGGTGGGAAAGAAGATCTTGTACTGGAGAGCAACGGTGGTCTTTTTGGTGTGCCAAGTGGTCTCTTGGGGAGACAACGTGGTAAATAGGGGAGACAATGTCCTCTGGAGGAGTGTCAAGTAGTATTTGGGAGAGCAAACGTCAGGTATTTCTCGGAAACCGGCTGTTTCTGGGAGATAGTAGCAGACTTGGTTGGAAAATGACAGGTGTTTGTGAGAAAGCTGGTATTTTGGGGAAAAAAGGCCGTTTTTTAAAGAATAAGCTGGCATTTCTGGGAGAATATGTCCCATCTTTGGGAGAAAACGGGTTATGTGGGAGAAAATGTCGTGTATTTGGGAGAAAGCTGGTGTATGTGGGAGAAAAGGCCATTGTGATGGGAGTCAGTGTGATCTTGAGGAGTGGAAAGCAGTATTCTTGAGATGAAACGTGAGGTATTTCTAAGAGTCCTGGTATTTCTGGGAGAAAATGTCTTGTTTTGGAGAGCCAAAGTCCCATTTTGGGGGCAGAAGCTGGTATTTCTGTGACACTGCCATCTTGATGGGGGTAAGTGTGATCTTGAGGAGTGTAAAGCAGCATTTTGGTTAGAAAATGGGAGCTCTTCCTAAGAGCAGTGATATTTCTGGGAGAAAAGGAGCTCTACTGGGCATAAAAATGGTGTATCTGTGATAAAATGCCACATTTCTGAAAGAAACTGTCCTCTTGCGGAGTGTAATGCTGTATGTTCCGGAGGAAATGGGAAATATTCAGCAGAGTCCTGGTATTTCTGGGAGAAGAGGTCTGATGTGGGGGGGGGAAGGTGATGTATCTGTGAGAAAGCTGGTGTTTCTGGGAGAAAATGCCAGGTATTGGTGAGGAAACAGATGCTAGAGAGGGAAAAGGCCATCCCTTTGGGAGAGAAGTGGTATTTCTGGGAGAAAATGCCCCAAATCGGGGAGTAAGTGTCATCCTGAGGCGTGTCATGGAGTAGATTTGGGAGGAAATGGAGGTGTTTCACAGAGTAGCGGCACTTCTGGGAGAAAATGTCCTCAGTGGGAAAGACAATGTCCTCTTGAGGGAAGAAAACAGGTCTTTCTTACAGCAAATGTCATCCAATTGGGAGAAAATCTCCTCTCTTGGGGAGAAAAGTGGTCTTTCTGAGAGAAGGTGTCCTCTTCTTGGCTGCAAGTGTCCCATTTGGCATTGTCATGGAGGCTTTTTGGGGAGAAAGCGTGTGGCAGTTGTAAGAGAAGGGGTATTTCTGGGAGCAAATCTCCTCTTTTTGGAAGAGAAGGTGAAATTTCCAAGGGAAAAGTGGCATTTCTGGGAGGAAATGACATAGCTGGGGGAGAAAAGTGGGAACCGGTGGGAAAGAAGATCTTGTACTGGAGAGCAACGGTGGTCTTTTTGGTGTGCCAAGTGGTCTCTTGGGGAGACAACGTGGTAAATAGGGGAGACAATGTCCTCTGGAGGAGTGTCAAGTAGTATTTGGGAGAGCAAACGTCAGGTATTTCTCGGAAACCGGCTGTTTCTGGGAGATAGTAGCAGACTTGGTTGGAAAATGACAGGTGTTTGTGAGAAAGCTGGTATTTTGGGGAAAAAAGGCCGTTTTTTAAAGAATAAGCTGGCATTTCTGGGAGAATATGTCCCATCTTTGGGAGAAAACGGGTGTATGTGGGAGAAAATGTCGTGTATTTGGGAGAAAGCTGGTGTATGTGGGAGAAAAGGCCATTGTGATGGGAGTCAGTGTGATCTTGAGGAGTGGAAAGCAGTATTCTTGAGATGAAACGTGAGGTATTTCTAAGAGTCCTGGTATTTCTGGGAGAAAATGTCTTGTTTTGGAGAGCCAAAGTCCCATTTTGGGGGCAGAAGCTGGTATTTCTGTGACACTGCCATCTTGATGGGGGTAAGTGTGATCTTGAGGAGTGTAAAGCAGCATTTTGGTTAGAAAATGGGAGCTCTTCCTAAGAGCAGTGATATTTCTGGGAGAAAAGGAGCTCTACTGGGCATAAAAATGGTGTATCTGTGATAAAATGCCACATTTCTGAAAGAAACTGTCCTCTTGCGGAGTGTAATGCTGTATGTTCCGGAGGAAATGGGAAATATTCAGCAGAGTCCTGGTATTTCTGGGAGAAGAGGTCTGATGTGGGGGGGGGAAGGTGATGTATCTGTGAGAAAGCTGGTGTTTCTGGGAGAAAATGCCAGGTATTGGTGAGGAAACAGATGCTAGAGAGGGAAAAGGCCATCCCTTTGGGAGAGAAGTGCTATTTCTGGGAGAAAATGCCCCAAATCGGGGAGTAAGTGTCATCCTGAGGCGTGTCATGGAGTAGATTTGGGAGGAAATGGAGGTGTTTCACAGAGTAGCGGCACTTCTGGGAGAAAATGTCCTCAGTGGGAAAGACAATGTCCTCTTGAGGGAAGAAAACGGGTCTTTCTTACAGCAAATGTCATCCAATTGGGAGAAAATCTCCTCTCTTGGGGAGAAAAGTGGTCTTTCTGAGAGAAGGTGTCCTCTTCTTGGCTGCAAGTGTCCCATTTGGCATTGTCATGGAGGCTTTTTGGGGAGAAAGCGTGTGGCAGTTGTAAGAGAAGGGGTATTTCTGGGAGCAAATCTCCTCTTTTTGGAAGAGAAGGTGAAATTTCCAAGGGAAAAGTGGCATTTCTGGGAGGAAATGACATAGCTGGGGGAGAAAAGTGGGAACCGGTGGGAAAGAAGAACTTGTACTGGAGAGCAACGGTGGTCTTTTTGGTGTGCCAAGTGGTCTCTTGGGGAGACAACGTGGTAAATAGGGGAGACAATGTCCTCTGGAGGAGTGTCAAGTAGTATTTGGGAGAGCAAACGTCAGGTATTTCTCGGAAACCGGCTGTTTCTGGGAGATAGTAGCAGACTTGGTTGGAAAATGACAGGTGTTTGTGAGAAAGCTGGTATTTTGGGGAAAAAAGGCCGTTTTTTAAAGAATAAGCTGGCATTTCTGGGAGAATATGTCCCATCTTTGGGAGAAAACGGGTGTATGTGGGAGAAAATGTCGTGTATTTGGGAGAAAGCTGGTGTATGTGGGAGAAAAGGCCATTGTGATGGGAGTCAGTGTGATCTTGAGGAGTGGAAAGCAGTATTCTTGAGATGAAACGTGAGGTATTTCTAAGAGTCCTGGTATTTCTGGGAGAAAATGTCTTGTTTTGGAGAGCCAAAGTCCCATTTTGGGGGCAGAAGCTGGTATTTCTGTGACACTGCCATCTTGATGGGGGTAAGTGTGATCTTGAGGAGTGTAAAGCAGCATTTTGGTTAGAAAATGGGAGCTCTTCCTAAGAGCAGTGCTATTTCTGGGAGAAAAGGAGCTCTACTGGGCATAAAAATGGTGTATCTGTGATAAAATGCCACATTTCTGAAAGAAACTGTCCTCTTGCGGAGTGTAATGCTGTATGTTCCGGAGGAAATGGGAAATATTCAGCAGAGTCCTGGTATTTCTGGGAGAAGAGGTCTGATGTGGGGGGGGGAAGGTGATGTATCTGTGAGAGAGCTGGTGTTTCTGGGAGAAAATGCCAGGTATTGGTGAGGAAACAGATGCTAGAGAGGGAAAAGGCCATCCCTTTGGGAGAGAAGTGGTATTTCTGGGAGAAAATGCCCCAAATCGGGGAGTAAGTGTCATCCTGAGGCGTGTCATGGAGTAGATTTGGGAGGAAATGGAGGTGTTTCACAGAGTAGCGGCACTTCTGGGAGAAAATGTCCTCAGTGGGAAAGACAATGTCCTCTTGAGGGAAGAAAACGGGTCTTTCTTACAGCAAATGTCATCCAATTGGGAGAAAATCTCCTCTCTTGGGGAGAAAAGTGGTCTTTCTGAGAGAAGGTGTCCTCTTCTTGGCTGCAAGTGTCCCATTTGGCATTGTCATGGAGGCTTTTTGGGGAGAAAGCGTGTGGCAGTTGTAAGAGAAGGGGTATTTCTGGGAGCAAATCTCCTCTTTTTGGAAGAGAAGGTGAAATTTCCAAGGGAAAAGTGGCATTTCTGGGAGGAAATGACATAGCTGGGGGAGAAAAGTGGGAACCGGTGGGAAAGAAGATCTTGTACTGGAGAGCAACGGTGGTCTTTTTGGTGTGCCAAGTGGTCTCTTGGGGAGACAACGTGGTAAATAGGGGAGACAATGTCCTCTGGAGGAGTGTCAAGTAGTATTTGGGAGAGCAAACGTCAGGTATTTCTCGGAAACCGGCTGTTTCTGGGAGATAGTAGCAGACTTGGTTGGAAAATGACAGGTGTTTGTGAGAAAGCTGGTATTTTGGGGAAAAAAGGCCGTTTTTTAAAGAATAAGCTGGCATTTCTGGGAGAATATGTCCCATCTTTGGGAGAAAACGGGTGTATGTGGGAGAAAATGTCGTGTATTTGGGAGAAAGCTGGTGTATGTGGGAGAAAAGGCCATTGTGATGGGAGTCAGTGTGATCTTGAGGAGTGGAAAGCAGTATTCTTGAGATGAAACGTGAGGTATTTCTAAGAGTCCTGGTATTTCTGGGAGAAAATGTCTTGTTTTGGAGAGCCAAAGTCCCATTTTGGGGGCAGAAGCTGGTATTTCTGTGACACTGCCATCTTGATGGGGGTAAGTGTGATCTTGAGGAGTGTAAAGCAGCATTTTGGTTAGAAAATGGGAGCTCTTCCTAAGAGCAGTGCTATTTCTGGGAGAAAAGGAGCTCTACTGGGCATAAAAATGGTGTATCTGTGATAAAATGCCACATTTCTGAAAGAAACTGTCCTCTTGCGGAGTGTAATGCTGTATGTTCCGGAGGAAATGGGAAATATTCAGCAGAGTCCTGGTATTTCTGGGAGAAGAGGTCTGATGTGGGGGGGGGAAGGTGATGTATCTGTGAGAAAGCTGGTGTTTCTGGGAGAAAATGCCAGGTATTGGTGAGGAAACAGATGCTAGAGAGGGAAAAGGCCATCCCTTTGGGAGAGAAGTGGTATTTCTGGGAGAAAATGCCCCAAATCGGGGAGTAAGTGTCATCCTGAGGCGTGTCATGGAGTAGATTTGGGAGGAAATGGAGGTGTTTCACAGAGTAGCGGCACTTCTGGGAGAAAATGTCCTCAGTGGGAAAGACAATGTCCTCTTGAGGGAAGAAAACAGGTCTTTCTTACAGCAAATGTCATCCAATTGGGAGAAAATCTCCTCTCTTGGGGAGAAAAGTGGTCTTTCTGAGAGAAGGTGTCCTCTTCTTGGCTGCAAGTGTCCCATTTGGCATTGTCATGGAGGCTTTTTGGGGAGAAAGCGTGTGGCAGTTGTAAGAGAAGGGGTATTTCTGGGAGCAAATCTCCTCTTTTTGGAAGAGAAGGTGAAATTTCCAAGGGAAAAGTGGCATTTCTGGGAGGAAATGACATAGCTGGGGGAGAAAAGTGGGAACCGGTGGGAAAGAAGATCTTGTACTGGAGAGCAACGGTGGTCTTTTTGGTGTGCCAAGTGGTCTCTTGGGGAGACAACGTGGTAAATAGGGGAGACAATGTCCTCTGGAGGAGTGTCAAGTAGTATTTGGGAGAGCAAACGTCAGGTATTTCTCGGAAACCGGCTGTTTCTGGGAGATAGTAGCAGACTTGGTTGGAAAATGACAGGTGTTTGTGAGAAAGCTGGTATTTTGGGAAAAAAAGGCCGTTTTTTAAAGAATAAGCTGGCATTTCTGGGAGAATATGTCCCATCTTTGGGAGAAAACGGGTGTATGTGGGAGAAAATGTCGTGTATTTGGGAGAAAGCTGGTGTATGTGGGAGAAAAGGCCATTGTGATGGGAGTCAGTGTGATCTTGAGGAGTGGAAAGCAGTATTCTTGAGATGAAACGTGAGGTATTTCTAAGAGTCCTGGTATTTCTGGGAGAAAATGTCTTGTTTTGGAGAGCCAAAGTCCCATTTTGGGGGCAGAAGCTGGTATTTCTGTGACACTGCCATCTTGATGGGGGTAAGTGTGATCTTGAGGAGTGTAAAGCAGCATTTTGGTTAGAAAATGGGAGCTCTTCCTAAGAGCAGTGCTATTTCTGGGAGAAAAGGAGCTCTACTGGGCATAAAAATGGTGTATCTGTGATAAAATGCCACATTTCTGAAAGAAACTGTCCTCTTGCGGAGTGTAATGCTGTATGTTCCGGAGGAAATGGGAAATATTCAGCAGAGTCCTGGTATTTCTGGGAGAAGAGGTCTGATGTGGGGGGGGGAAGGTGATGTATCTGTGAGAAAGCTGGTGTTTCTGGGAGAAAATGCCAGGTATTGGTGAGGAAACAGATGCTAGAGAGGGAAAAGGCCATCCCTTTGGGAGAGAAGTGGTATTTCTGGGAGAAAATGCCCCAAATCGGGGAGTAAGTGTCATCCTGAGGCGTGTCATGGAGTAGATTTGGGAGGAAATGGAGGTGTTTCACAGAGTAGCGGCACTTCTGGGAGAAAATGTCCTCAGTGGGAAAGACAATGTCCTCTTGAGGGAAGAAAACGGGTCTTTCTTACAGCAAATGTCATCCAATTGGGAGAAAATCTCCTCTCTTGGGGAGAAAAGTGGTCTTTCTGAGAGAAGGTGTCCTCTTCTTGGCTGCAAGTGTCCCATTTGGCATTGTCATGGAGGCTTTTTGGGGAGAAAGCGTGTGGCAGTTGTAAGAGAAGGGGTATTTCTGGGAGCAAATCTCCTCTTTTTGGAAGAGAAGGTGAAATTTCCAAGGGAAAAGTGGCATTTCTGGGAGGAAATGACATAGCTGGGGGAGAAAAGTGGGAACCGGTGGGAAAGAAGATCTTGTACTGGAGAGCAACGGTGGTCTTTTTGGTGTGCCAAGTGGTCTCTTGGGGAGACAACGTGGTAAATAGGGGAGACAATGTCCTCTGGAGGAGTGTCAAGTAGTATTTGGGAGAGCAAACGTCAGGTATTTCTCGGAAACCGGCTGTTTCTGGGAGATAGTAGCAGACTTGGTTGGAAAATGACAGGTGTTTGTGAGAAAGCTGGTATTTTGGGAAAAAAAGGCCGTTTTTTAAAGAATAAGCTGGCATTTCTGGGAGAATATGTCCCATCTTTGGGAGAAAACGGGTGTATGTGGGAGAAAATGTCGTGTATTTGGGAGAAAGCTGGTGTATGTGGGAGAAAAGGCCATTGTGATGGGAGTCAGTGTGATCTTGAGGAGTGGAAAGCAGTATTCTTGAGATGAAACGTGAGGTATTTCTAAGAGTCCTGGTATTTCTGGGAGAAAATGTCTTGTTTTGGAGAGCCAAAGTCCCATTTTGGGGGCAGAAGCTGGTATTTCTGTGACACTGCCATCTTGATGGGGGTAAGTGTGATCTTGAGGAGTGTAAAGCAGCATTTTGGTTAGAAAATGGGAGCTCTTCCTAAGAGCAGTGCTATTTCTGGGAGAAAAGGAGCTCTACTGGGCATAAAAATGGTGTATCTGTGATAAAATGCCACATTTCTGAAAGAAACTGTCCTCTTGCGGAGTGTAATGCTGTATGTTCCGGAGGAAATGGGAAATATTCAGCAGAGTCCTGGTATTTCTGGGAGAAGAGGTCTGATGTGGGGGGGGGAAGGTGATGTATCTGTGAGAAAGCTGGTGTTTCTGGGAGAAAATGCCAGGTATTGGTGAGGAAACAGATGCTAGAGAGGGAAAAGGCCATCCCTTTGGGAGAGAAGTGGTATTTCTGGGAGAAAATGCCCCAAATCGGGGAGTAAGTGTCATCCTGAGGCGTGTCATGGAGTAGATTTGGGAGGAAATGGAGGTGTTTCACAGAGTAGCGGCACTTCTGGGAGAAAATGTCCTCAGTGGGAAAGACAATGTCCTCTTGAGGGAAGAAAACGGGTCTTTCTTACAGCAAATGTCATCCAATTGGGAGAAAATCTCCTCTCTTGGGGAGAAAAGTGGTCTTTCTGAGAGAAGGTGTCCTCTTCTTGGCTGCAAGTGTCCCATTTGGCATTGTCATGGAGGCTTTTTGGGGAGAAAGCGTGTGACAGTTGTAAGAGAAGGGGTATTTCTGGGAGCAAATCTCCTCTTTTTGGAAGAGAAGGTGAAATTTCCAAGGGAAAAGTGGCATTTCTGGGAGGAAATGACATAGCTGGGGGAGAAAAGTGGGAACCGGTGGGAAAGAAGATCTTGTACTGGAGAGCAACGGTGGTCTTTTTGGTGTGCCAAGTGGTCTCTTGGGGAGACAACGTGGTAAATAGGGGAGACAATGTCCTCTGGAGGAGTGTCAAGTAGTATTTGGGAGAGCAAACGTCAGGTATTTCTCGGAAACCGGCTGTTTCTGGGAGATAGTAGCAGACTTGGTTGGAAAATGACAGGTGTTTGTGAGAAAGCTGGTATTTTGGGGAAAAAAGGCCGTTTTTTAAAGAATAAGCTGGCATTTCTGGGAGAATATGTCCCATCTTTGGGAGAAAACGGGTGTATGTGGGAGAAAATGTCGTGTATTTGGGAGAAAGCTGGTGTATGTGGGAGAAAAGGCCATTGTGATGGGAGTCAGTGTGATCTTGAGGAGTGGAAAGCAGTATTCTTGAGATGAAACGTGAGGTATTTCTAAGAGTCCTGGTATTTCTGGGAGAAAATGTCTTGTTTTGGAGAGCCAAAGTCCCATTTTGGGGGCAGAAGCTGGTATTTCTGTGACACTGCCATCTTGATGGGGGTAAGTGTGATCTTGAGGAGTGTAAAGCAGCATTTTGGTTAGAAAATGGGAGCTCTTCCTAAGAGCAGTGCTATTTCTGGGAGAAAAGGAGCTCTACTGGGCATAAAAATGGTGTATCTGTGATAAAATGCCACATTTCTGAAAGAAACTGTCCTCTTGCGGAGTGTAATGCTGTATGTTCCGGAGGAAATGGGAAATATTCAGCAGAGTCCTGGTATTTCTGGGAGAAGAGGTCTGATGTGGGGGGGGGAAGGTGATGTATCTGTGAGAAAGCTGGTGTTTCTGGGAGAAAATGCCAGGTATTGGTGAGGAAACAGATGCTAGAGAGGGAAAAGGCCATCCCTTTGGGAGAGAAGTGGTATTTCTGGGAGAAAATGCCCCAAATCGGGGAGTAAGTGTCATCCTGAGGCGTGTCATGGAGTAGATTTGGGAGGAAATGGAGGCGTTTCACAGAGTAGCGGCACCTCTGGGAGAAAATGTCCTCAGTGGGAAAGACAATGTCCTCTTGAGGGAAGAAAACAGGTCTTTCTTACAGCAAATGTCATCCAATTGGGAGAAAATCTCCTCTCTTGGGGAGAAAAGTGGTCTTTCTGAGAGAAGGTGTCCTCTTCTTGGCTGCAAGTGTCCCATTTGGCATTGTCATGGAGGCTTTTTGGGGAGAAAGCGTGTGGCAGTTGTAAGAGAAGGGGTATTTCTGGGAGCAAATCTCCTCTTTTTGGAAGAGAAGGTGAAATTTCCAAGGGAAAAGTGGCATTTCTGGGAGGAAATGACATAGCTGGGGGAGAAAAGTGGGAACCGGTGGGAAAGAAGATCTTGTACTGGAGAGCAACGGTGGTCTTTTTGGTGTGCCAAGTGGTCTCTTGGGGAGACAACGTGGTAAATAGGGGAGACAATGTCCTCTGGAGGAGTGTCAAGTAGTATTTGGGAGAGCAAACGTCAGGTATTTCTCGGAAACCGGCTGTTTCTGGGAGATAGTAGCAGACTTGGTTGGAAAATGACAGGTGTTTGTGAGAAAGCTGGTATTTTGGGAAAAAAAGGCCGTTTTTTAAAGAATAAGCTGGCATTTCTGGGAGAATATGTCCCATCTTTGGGAGAAAACGGGTGTATGTGGGAGAAAATGTCGTGTATTTGGGAGAAAGCTGGTGTATGTGGGAGAAAAGGCCATTGTGATGGGAGTCAGTGTGATCTTGAGGAGTGGAAAGCAGTATTCTTGAGATGAAACGTGAGGTATTTCTAAGAGTCCTGGTATTTCTGGGAGAAAATGTCTTGTTTTGGAGAGCCAAAGTCCCATTTTGGGGGCAGAAGCTGGTATTTCTGTGACACTGCCATCTTGATGGGGGTAAGTGTGATCTTGAGGAGTGTAAAGCAGCATTTTGGTTAGAAAATGGGAGCTCTTCCTAAGAGCAGTGCTATTTCTGGGAGAAAAGGAGCTCTACTGGGCATAAAAATGGTGTATCCGTGATAAAATGCCACATTTCTGAAAGAAACTGTCCTCTTGCGGAGTGTAATGCTGTATGTTCCGGAGGAAATGGGAAATATTCAGCAGAGTCCTGGTATTTCTGGGAGAAGAGGTCTGATGTGGGGGGGGGAAGGTGATGTATCTGTGAGAAAGCTGGTGTTTCTGGGAGAAAATGCCAGGTATTGGTGAGGAAACAGATGCTAGAGAGGGAAAAGGCCATCCCTTTGGGAGAGAAGTGGTATTTCTGGGAGAAAATGCCCCAAATCGGGGAGTAAGTGTCATCCTGAGGCGTGTCATGGAGTAGATTTGGGAGGAAATGGAGGCGTTTCACAGAGTAGCGGCACCTCTGGGAGAAAATGTCCTCAGTGGGAAAGACAATGTCCTCTTGAGGGAAGAAAACAGGTCTTTCTTACAGCAAATGTCATCCAATTGGGAGAAAATCTCCTCTCTTGGGGAGAAAAGTGGTCTTTCTGAGAGAAGGTGTCCTCTTCTTGGCTGCAAGTGTCCCATTTGGCATTGTCATGGAGGCTTTTTGGGGAGAAAGCGTGTGGCAGTTGTAAGAGAAGGGGTATTTCTGGGAGCAAATCTCCTCTTTTTGGAAGAGAAGGTGAAATTTCCAAGGGAAAAGTGGCATTTCTGGGAGGAAATGACATAGCTGGGGGAGAAAAGTGGGAACCGGTGGGAAAGAAGATCTTGTACTGGAGAGCAACGGTGGTCTTTTTGGTGTGCCAAGTGGTCTCTTGGGGAGACAACGTGGTAAATAGGGGAGACAATGTCCTCTGGAGGAGTGTCAAGTAGTATTTGGGAGAGCAAACGTCAGGTATTTCTCGGAAACCGGCTGTTTCTGGGAGATAGTAGCAGACTTGGTTGGAAAATGACAGGTGTTTGTGAGAAAGCTGGTATTTTGGGAAAAAAAGGCCGTTTTTTAAAGAATAAGCTGGCATTTCTGGGAGAATATGTCCCATCTTTGGGAGAAAACGGGTGTATGTGGGAGAAAATGTCGTGTATTTGGGAGAAAGCTGGTGTATGTGGGAGAAAAGGCCATTGTGATGGGAGTCAGTGTGATCTTGAGGAGTGGAAAGCAGTATTCTTGAGATGAAACGTGAGGTATTTCTAAGAGTCCTGGTATTTCTGGGAGAAAATGTCTTGTTTTGGAGAGCCAAAGTCCCATTTTGGGGGCAGAAGCTGGTATTTCTGTGACACTGCCATCTTGATGGGGGTAAGTGTGATCTTGAGGAGTGTAAAGCAGCATTTTGGTTAGAAAATGGGAGCTCTTCCTAAGAGCAGTGCTATTTCTGGGAGAAAAGGAGCTCTACTGGGCATAAAAATGGTGTATCCGTGATAAAATGCCACATTTCTGAAAGAAACTGTCCTCTTGCGGAGTGTAATGCTGTATGTTCCGGAGGAAATGGGAAATATTCAGCAGAGTCCTGGTATTTCTGGGAGAAGAGGTCTGATGTGGGGGGGGGAAGGTGATGTATCTGTGAGAAAGCTGGTGTTTCTGGGAGAAAATGCCAGGTATTGGTGAGGAAACAGATGCTAGAGAGGGAAAAGGCCATCCCTTTGGGAGAGAAGTGGTATTTCTGGGAGAAAATGCCCCAAATCAAGGAGTAAGTGTCATCCTGAGGCGTGTCATGGAGTAGATTTGGGAGGAAATGGAGGCGTTTCACAGAGTAGCGGCACCTCTGGGAGAAAATGTCCTCAGTGGGAAAGACAATGTCCTCTTGAGGGAAGAAAACAGGTCTTTCTTACAGCAAATGTCATCCAATTGGGAGAAAATCTCCTCTCTTGGGGAGAAAAGTGGTCTTTCTGAGAGAAGGTGTCCTCTTCTTGGCTGCAAGTGTCCCATTTGGCATTGTCATGGAGGCTTTTTGGGGAGAAAGCGTGTGGCAGTTGTAAGAGAAGGGGTATTTCTGGGAGCAAATCTCCTCTTTTTGGAAGAGAAGGTGAAATTTCCAAGGGAAAAGTGGCATTTCTGGGAGGAAATGACATAGCTGGGGGAGAAAAGTGGGAACCGGTGGGAAAGAAGATCTTGTACTGGAGAGCAACGGTGGTCTTTTTGGTGTGCCAAGTGGTGTCTTGGGGAGACAACGTGGTAAATAGGGGAGACAATGTCCTCTGGAGGAGTGTCAAGTAGTATTTGGGAGAGCAAACGTCAGGTATTTCTCGGAAACCGGCTGTTTCTGGGAGATAGTAGCAGACTTGGTTGGAAAATGACAGGTGTTTGTGAGAAAGCTGGTATTTTGGGAAAAAAAGGCCGTTTTTTAAAGAATAAGCTGGCATTTCTGGGAGAATATGTCCCATCTTTGGGAGAAAACGGGTGTATGTGGGAGAAAATGTCGTGTATTTGGGAGAAAGCTGGTGTATGTGGGAGAAAAGGCCATTGTGATGGGAGTCAGTGTGATCTTGAGGAGTGGAAAGCAGTATTCTTGAGATGAAACGTGAGGTATTTCTAAGAGTCCTGGTATTTCTGGGAGAAAATGTCTTGTTTTGGAGAGCCAAAGTCCCATTTTGGGGGCAGAAGCTGGTATTTCTGTGACACTGCCATCTTGATGGGGGTAAGTGTGATCTTGAGGAGTGTAAAGCAGCATTTTGGTTAGAAAATGGGAGCTCTTCCTAAGAGCAGTGCTATTTCTGGGAGAAAAGGAGCTCTACTGGGCATAAAAATGGTGTATCCGTGATAAAATGCCACATTTCTGAAAGAAACTGTCCTCTTGCGGAGTGTAATGCTGTATGTTCCGGAGGAAATGGGAAATATTCAGCAGAGTCCTGGTATTTCTGGGAGAAGAGGTCTGATGTGGGGGGGGGAAGGTGATGTATCTGTGAGAAAGCTGGTGTTTCTGGGAGAAAATGCCAGGTATTGGTGAGGAAACAGATGCTAGAGAGGGAAAAGGCCATCCCTTTGGGAGAGAAGTGGTATTTCTGGGAGAAAATGCCCCAAATCGGGGAGTAAGTGTCATCCTGAGGCGTGTCATGGAGTAGATTTGGGAGGAAATGGAGGCGTTTCACAGAGTAGCGGCACCTCTGGGAGAAAATGTCCTCAGTGGGAAAGACAATGTCCTCTTGAGGGAAGAAAACAGGTCTTTCTTACAGCAAATGTCATCCAATGGGGAGAAAATCTCCTCTCTTGGGGAGAAAAGTGGTCTTTCTGAGAGAAGGTGTCCTCTTCTTGGCTGCAAGTGTCCCATTTGGCATTGTCATGGAGGCTTTTTGGGGAGAAAGCGAGTGGCAGTTGTAAGAGAAGGGGTATTTCTGGGAGCAAATCTCCTCTTTTTGGAAGAGAAGGTGAAATTTCCAAGGGAAAAGTGGCATTTCTGGGAGGAAATGACATAGCTGGGGGAGAAAAGTGGGAACCGGTGGGAAAGAAGATCTTGTACTGGAGAGCAACGGTGGTCTTTTTGGTGTGCCAAGTGGTCTCTTGGGGAGACAACGTGGTAAATAGGGGAGACAATGTCCTCTGGAGGAGTGTCAAGTAGTATTTGGGAGAGCAAACGTCAGGTATTTCTCGGAAACCGGCTGTTTCTGGGAGATAGTAGCAGACTTGGTTGGAAAATGACAGGTGTTTGTGAGAAAGCTGGTATTTTGGGAAAAAAAGGCCGTTTTTTAAAGAATAAGCTGGCATTTCTGGGAGAATATGTCCCATCTTTGGGAGAAAACGGGTGTATGTGGGAGAAAATGTCGTGTATTTGGGAGAAAGCTGGTGTATGTGGGAGAAAAGGCCATTGTGATGGGAGTCAGTGTGATCTTGAGGAGTGGAAAGCAGTATTCTTGAGATGAAACGTGAGGTATTTCTAAGAGTCCTGGTATTTCTGGGAGAAAATGTCTTGTTTTGGAGAGCCAAAGTCCCATTTTGGGGGCAGAAGCTGGTATTTCTGTGACACTGCCATCTTGATGGGGGTAAGTGTGATCTTGAGGAGTGTAAAGCAGCATTTTGGTTAGAAAATGGGAGCTCTTCCTAAGAGCAGTGCTATTTCTGGGAGAAAAGGAGCTCTACTGGGCATAAAAATGGTGTATCCGTGATAAAATGCCACATTTCTGAAAGAAACTGTCCTCTTGCGGAGTGTAATGCTGTATGTTCCGGAGGAAATGGGAAATATTCAGCAGAGTCCTGGTATTTCTGGGAGAAGAGGTCTGATGTGGGGGGGGGAAGGTGATGTATCTGTGAGAAAGCTGGTGTTTCTGGGAGAAAATGCCAGGTATTGGTGAGGAAACAGATGCTAGAGAGGGAAAAGGCCATCCCTTTGGGAGAGAAGTGGTATTTCTGGGAGAAAATGCCCCAAATCGGGGAGTAAGTGTCATCCTGAGGCGTGTCATGGAGTAGATTTGGGAGGAAATGGAGGCGTTTCACAGAGTAGCGGCACCTCTGGGAGAAAATGTCCTCAGTGGGAAAGACAATGTCCTCTTGAGGGAAGAAAACAGGTCTTTCTTACAGCAAATGTCATCCAATTGGGAGAAAATCTCCTCTCTTGGGGAGAAAAGTGGTCTTTCTGAGAGAAGGTGTCCTCTTCTTGGCTGCAAGTGTCCCATTTGGCATTGTCATGGAGGCTTTTTGGGGAGAAAGCGAGTGGCAGTTGTAAGAGAAGGGGTATTTCTGGGAGCAAATCTCCTCTTTTTGGAAGAGAAGGTGAAATTTCCAAGGGAAAAGTGGCATTTCTGGGAGGAAATGACATAGCTGGGGGAGAAAAGTGGGAACCGGTGGGAAAGAAGATCTTGTACTGGAGAGCAACGGTGGTCTTTTTGGTGTGCCAAGTGGTCTCTTGGGGAGACAACGTGGTAAATAGGGGAGACAATGTCCTCTGGAGGAGTGTCAAGTAGTATTTGGGAGAGCAAACGTCAGGTATTTCTCGGAAACCGGCTGTTTCTGGGAGATAGTAGCAGACTTGGTTGGAAAATGACAGGTGTTTGTGAGAAAGCTGGTATTTTGGGGAAAAAAGGCCGTTTTTTAAAGAATAAGCTGGCATTTCTGGGAGAATATGTCCCATCTTTGGGAGAAAACGGGTGTATGTGGGAGAAAATGTCGTGTATTTGGGAGAAAGCTGGTGTATGTGGGAGAAAAGGCCATTGTGATGGGAGTCAGTGTGATCTTGAGGAGTGGAAAGCAGTATTCTTGAGATGAAACGTGAGGTATTTCTAAGAGTCCTGGTATTTCTGGGAGAAAATGTCTTGTTTTGGAGAGCCAAAGTCCCATTTTGGGGGCAGAAGCTGGTATTTCTGTGACACTGCCATCTTGATGGGGGTAAGTGTGATCTTGAGGAGTGTAAAGCAGCATTTTGGTTAGAAAATGGGAGCTCTTCCTAAGAGCAGTGCTATTTCTGGGAGAAAAGGAGCTCTACTGGGCATAAAAATGGTGTATCCGTGATAAAATGCCACATTTCTGAAAGAAACTGTCCTCTTGCGGAGTGTAATGCTGTATGTTCCGGAGGAAATGGGAAATATTCAGCAGAGTCCTGGTATTTCTGGGAGAAGAGGTCTGATGTGGGGGGGGGAAGGTGATGTATCTGTGAGAAAGCTGGTGTTTCTGGGAGAAAATGCCAGGTATTGGTGAGGAAACAGATGCTAGAGAGGGAAAAGGCCATCCCTTTGGGAGAGAAGTGGTATTTCTGGGAGAAAATGCCCCAAATCGGGGAGTAAGTGTCATCCTGAGGCGTGTCATGGAGTAGATTTGGGAGGAAATGGAGGCGTTTCACAGAGTAGCGGCACCTCTGGGAGAAAATGTCCTCAGTGGGAAAGACAATGTCCTCTTGAGGGAAGAAAACAGGTCTTTCTTACAGCAAATGTCATCCAATTGGGAGAAAATCTCCTCTCTTGGGGAGAAAAGTGGTCTTTCTGAGAGAAGGTGTCCTCTTCTTGGCTGCAAGTGTCCCATTTGGCATTGTCATGGAGGCTTTTTGGGGAGAAAGCGAGTGGCAGTTGTAAGAGAAGGGGTATTTCTGGGAGCAAATCTCCTCTTTTTGGAAGAGAAGGTGAAATTTCCAAGGGAAAAGTGGCATTTCTGGGAGGAAATGACATAGCTGGGGGAGAAAAGTGGGAACCGGTGGGAAAGAAGATCTTGTACTGGAGAGCAACGGTGGTCTTTTTGGTGTGCCAAGTGGTCTCTTGGGGAGACAACGTGGTAAATAGGGGAGACAATGTCCTCTGGAGGAGTGTCAAGTAGTATTTGGGAGAGCAAACGTCAGGTATTTCTCGGAAACCGGCTGTTTCTGGGAGATAGTAGCAGACTTGGTTGGAAAATGACAGGTGTTTGTGAGAAAGCTGGTATTTTGGGGAAAAAAGGCCGTTTTTTAAAGAATAAGCTGGCATTTCTGGGAGAATATGTCCCATCTTTGGGAGAAAACGGGTGTATGTGGGAGAAAATGTCGTGTATTTGGGAGAAAGCTGGTGTATGTGGGAGAAAAGGCCATTGTGATGGGAGTCAGTGTGATCTTGAGGAGTGGAAAGCAGTATTCTTGAGATGAAACGTGAGGTATTTCTAAGAGTCCTGGTATTTCTGGGAGAAAATGTCTTGTTTTGGAGAGCCAAAGTCCCATTTTGGGGGCAGAAGCTGGTATTTCTGTGACACTGCCATCTTGATGGGGGTAAGTGTGATCTTGAGGAGTGTAAAGCAGCATTTTGGTTAGAAAATGGGAGCTCTTCCTAAGAGCAGTGCTATTTCTGGGAGAAAAGGAGCTCTACTGGGCATAAAAATGGTGTATCCGTGATAAAATGCCACATTTCTGAAAGAAACTGTCCTCTTGCGGAGTGTAATGCTGTATGTTCCGGAGGAAATGGGAAATATTCAGCAGAGTCCTGGTATTTCTGGGAGAAGAGGTCTGATGTGGGGGGGGGAAGGTGATGTATCTGTGAGAAAGCTGGTGTTTCTGGGAGAAAATGCCAGGTATTGGTGAGGAAACAGATGCTAGAGAGGGAAAAGGCCATCCCTTTGGGAGAGAAGTGGTATTTCTGGGAGAAAATGCCCCAAATCGGGGAGTAAGTGTCATCCTGAGGCGTGTCATGGAGTAGATTTGGGAGGAAATGGAGGCGTTTCACAGAGTAGCGGCACCTCTGGGAGAAAATGTCCTCAGTGGGAAAGACAATGTCCTCTTGAGGGAAGAAAACAGGTCTTTCTTACAGCAAATGTCATCCAATTGGGAGAAAATCTCCTCTCTTGGGGAGAAAAGTGGTCTTTCTGAGAGAAGGTGTCCTCTTCTTGGCTGCAAGTGTCCCATTTGGCATTGTCATGGAGGCTTTTTGGGGAGAAAGCGAGTGGCAGTTGTAAGAGAAGGGGTATTTCTGGGAGCAAATCTCCTCTTTTTGGAAGAGAAGGTGAAATTTCCAAGGGAAAAGTGGCATTTCTGGGAGGAAATGACATAGCTGGGGGAGAAAAGTGGGAACCGGTGGGAAAGAAGATCTTGTACTGGAGAGCAACGGTGGTCTTTTTGGTGTGCCAAGTGGTCTCTTGGGGAGACAACGTGGTAAATAGGGGAGACAATGTCCTCTGGAGGAGTGTCAAGTAGTATTTGGGAGAGCAAACGTCAGGTATTTCTCGGAAACCGGCTGTTTCTGGGAGATAGTAGCAGACTTGGTTGGAAAATGACAGGTGTTTGTGAGAAAGCTGGTATTTTGGGGAAAAAAGGCCGTTTTTTAAAGAATAAGCTGGCATTTCTGGGAGAATATGTCCCATCTTTGGGAGAAAACGGGTGTATGTGGGAGAAAATGTCGTGTATTTGGGAGAAAGCTGGTGTATGTGGGAGAAAAGGCCATTGTGATGGGAGTCAGTGTGATCTTGAGGAGTGGAAAGCAGTATTCTTGAGATGAAACGTGAGGTATTTCTAAGAGTCCTGGTATTTCTGGGAGAAAATGTCTTGTTTTGGAGAGCCAAAGTCCCATTTTGGGGGCAGAAGCTGGTATTTCTGTGACACTGCCATCTTGATGGGGGTAAGTGTGATCTTGAGGAGTGTAAAGCAGCATTTTGGTTAGAAAATGGGAGCTCTTCCTAAGAGCAGTGCTATTTCTGGGAGAAAAGGAGCTCTACTGGGCATAAAAATGGTGTATCCGTGATAAAATGCCACATTTCTGAAAGAAACTGTCCTCTTGCGGAGTGTAATGCTGTATGTTCCGGAGGAAATGGGAAATATTCAGCAGAGTCCTGGTATTTCTGGGAGAAGAGGTCTGATGTGGGGGGGGGAAGGTGATGTATCTGTGAGAAAGCTGGTGTTTCTGGGAGAAAATGCCAGGTATTGGTGAGGAAACAGATGCTAGAGAGGGAAAAGGCCATCCCTTTGGGAGAGAAGTGGTATTTCTGGGAGAAAATGCCCCAAATCGGGGAGTAAGTGTCATCCTGAGGCGTGTCATGGAGTAGATTTGGGAGGAAATGGAGGCGTTTCACAGAGTAGCGGCACCTCTGGGAGAAAATGTCCTCAGTGGGAAAGACAATGTCCTCTTGAGGGAAGAAAACAGGTCTTTCTTACAGCAAATGTCATCCAATTGGGAGAAAATCTCCTCTCTTGGGGAGAAAAGTGGTCTTTCTGAGAGAAGGTGTCCTCTTCTTGGCTGCAAGTGTCCCATTTGGCATTGTCATGGAGGCTTTTTGGGGAGAAAGCGAGTGGCAGTTGTAAGAGAAGGGGTATTTCTGGGAGCAAATCTCCTCTTTTTGGAAGAGAAGGTGAAATTTCCAAGGGAAAAGTGGCATTTCTGGGAGGAAATGACATAGCTGGGGGAGAAAAGTGGGAACCGGTGGGAAAGAAGATCTTGTACTGGAGAGCAACGGTGGTCTTTTTGGTGTGCCAAGTGGTCTCTTGGGGAGACAACGTGGTAAATAGGGGAGACAATGTCCTCTGGAGGAGTGTCAAGTAGTATTTGGGAGAGCAAACGTCAGGTATTTCTCGGAAACCGGCTGTTTCTGGGAGATAGTAGCAGACTTGGTTGGAAAATGACAGGTGTTTGTGAGAAAGCTGGTATTTTGGGGAAAAAAGGCCGTTTTTTAAAGAATAAGCTGGCATTTCTGGGAGAATATGTCCCATCTTTGGGAGAAAACGGGTGTATGTGGGAGAAAATGTCGTGTATTTGGGAGAAAGCTGGTGTATGTGGGAGAAAAGGCCATTGTGATGGGAGTCAGTGTGATCTTGAGGAGTGGAAAGCAGTATTCTTGAGATGAAACGTGAGGTATTTCTAAGAGTCCTGGTATTTCTGGGAGAAAATGTCTTGTTTTGGAGAGCCAAAGTCCCATTTTGGGGGCAGAAGCTGGTATTTCTGTGACACTGCCATCTTGATGGGGGTAAGTGTGATCTTGAGGAGTGTAAAGCAGCATTTTGGTTAGAAAATGGGAGCTCTTCCTAAGAGCAGTGCTATTTCTGGGAGAAAAGGAGCTCTACTGGGCATAAAAATGGTGTATCCGTGATAAAATGCCACATTTCTGAAAGAAACTGTCCTCTTGCGGAGTGTAATGCTGTATGTTCCGGAGGAAATGGGAAATATTCAGCAGAGTCCTGGTATTTCTGGGAGAAGAGGTCTGATGTGGGGGGGGGAAGGTGATGTATCTGTGAGAAAGCTGGTGTTTCTGGGAGAAAATGCCAGGTATTGGTGAGGAAACAGATGCTAGAGAGGGAAAAGGCCATCCCTTTGGGAGAGAAGTGGTATTTCTGGGAGAAAATGCCCCAAATCGGGGAGTAAGTGTCATCCTGAGGCGTGTCATGGAGTAGATTTGGGAGGAAATGGAGGCGTTTCACAGAGTAGCGGCACCTCTGGGAGAAAATGTCCTCAGTGGGAAAGACAATGTCCTCTTGAGGGAAGAAAACAGGTCTTTCTTACAGCAAATGTCATCCAATTGGGAGAAAATCTCCTCTCTTGGGGAGAAAAGTGGTCTTTCTGAGAGAAGGTGTCCTCTTCTTGGCTGCAAGTGTCCCATTTGGCATTGTCATGGAGGCTTTTTGGGGAGAAAGCGAGTGGCAGTTGTAAGAGAAGGGGTATTTCTGGGAGCAAATCTCCTCTTTTTGGAAGAGAAGGTGAAATTTCCAAGGGAAAAGTGGCATTTCTGGGAGGAAATGACATAGCTGGGGGAGAAAAGTGGGAACCGGTGGGAAAGAAGATCTTGTACTGGAGAGCAACGGTGGTCTTTTTGGTGTGCCAAGTGGTCTCTTGGGGAGACAACGTGGTAAATAGGGGAGACAATGTCCTCTGGAGGAGTGTCAAGTAGTATTTGGGAGAGCAAACGTCAGGTATTTCTCGGAAACCGGCTGTTTCTGGGAGATAGTAGCAGACTTGGTTGGAAAATGACAGGTGTTTGTGAGAAAGCTGGTATTTTGGGGAAAAAAGGCCGTTTTTTAAAGAATAAGCTGGCATTTCTGGGAGAATATGTCCCATCTTTGGGAGAAAACGGGTGTATGTGGGAGAAAATGTCGTGTATTTGGGAGAAAGCTGGTGTATGTGGGAGAAAAGGCCATTGTGATGGGAGTCAGTGTGATCTTGAGGAGTGGAAAGCAGTATTCTTGAGATGAAACGTGAGGTATTTCTAAGAGTCCTGGTATTTCTGGGAGAAAATGTCTTGTTTTGGAGAGCCAAAGTCCCATTTTGGGGGCAGAAGCTGGTATTTCTGTGACACTGCCATCTTGATGGGGGTAAGTGTGATCTTGAGGAGTGTAAAGCAGCATTTTGGTTAGAAAATGGGAGCTCTTCCTAAGAGCAGTGCTATTTCTGGGAGAAAAGGAGCTCTACTGGGCATAAAAATGGTGTATCTGTGATAAAATGCCACATTTCTGAAAGAAACTGTCCTCTTGCGGAGTGTAATGCTGTATGTTCCGGAGGAAATGGGAAATATTCAGCAGAGTCCTGGTATTTCTGGGAGAAGAGGTCTGATGTGGGGGGGGGAAGGTGATGTATCTGTGAGAAAGCTGGTGTTTCTGGGAGAAAATGCCAGGTATTGGTGAGGAAACAGATGCTAGAGAGGGAAAAGGCCATCCCTTTGGGAGAGAAGTGGTATTTCTGGGAGAAAATGCCCCAAATCGGGGAGTAAGTGTCATCCTGAGGCGTGTCATGGAGTAGATTTGGGAGGAAATGGAGGCGTTTCACAGAGTAGCGGCACCTCTGGGAGAAAATGTCCTCAGTGGGAAAGACAATGTCCTCTTGAGGGAAGAAAACAGGTCTTTCTTACAGCAAATGTCATCCAATTGGGAGAAAATCTCCTCTCTTGGGGAGAAAAGTGGTCTTTCTGAGAGAAGGTGTCCTCTTCTTGGCTGCAAGTGTCCCATTTGGCATTGTCATGGAGGCTTTTTGGGGAGAAAGCGAGTGGCAGTTGTAAGAGAAGGGGTATTTCTGGGAGCAAATCTCCTCTTTTTGGAAGAGAAGGTGAAATTTCCAAGGGAAAAGTGGCATTTCTGGGAGGAAATGACATAGCTGGGGGAGAAAAGTGGGAACCGGTGGGAAAGAAGATCTTGTACTGGAGAGCAACGGTGGTCTTTTTGGTGTGCCAAGTGGTCTCTTGGGGAGACAACGTGGTAAATAGGGGAGACAATGTCCTCTGGAGGAGTGTCAAGTAGTATTTGGGAGAGCAAACGTCAGGTATTTCTCGGAAACCGGCTGTTTCTGGGAGATAGTAGCAGACTTGGTTGGAAAATGACAGGTGTTTGTGAGAAAGCTGGTATTTTGGGGAAAAAAGGCCGTTTTTTAAAGAATAAGCTGGCATTTCTGGGAGAATATGTCCCATCTTTGGGAGAAAACGGGTGTATGTGGGAGAAAATGTCGTGTATTTGGGAGAAAGCTGGTGTATGTGGGAGAAAAGGCCATTGTGATGGGAGTCAGTGTGATCTTGAGGAGTGGAAAGCAGTATTCTTGAGATGAAACGTGAGGTATTTCTAAGAGTCCTGGTATTTCTGGGAGAAAATGTCTTGTTTTGGAGAGCCAAAGTCCCATTTTGGGGGCAGAAGCTGGTATTTCTGTGACACTGCCATCTTGATGGGGGTAAGTGTGATCTTGAGGAGTGTAAAGCAGCATTTTGGTTAGAAAATGGGAGCTCTTCCTAAGAGCAGTGCTATTTCTGGGAGAAAAGGAGCTCTACTGGGCATAAAAATGGTGTATCCGTGATAAAATGCCACGTTTCTGAAAGAAACTGTCCTCTTGCGGAGTGTAATGCTGTATGTTCCGGAGGAAATGGGAAATATTCAGCAGAGTCCTGGTATTTCTGGGAGAAGAGGTCTGATGTGGGGGGGGGAAGGTGATGTATCTGTGAGAAAGCTGGTGTTTCTGGGAGAAAATGCCAGGTATTGGTGAGGAAACAGATGCTAGAGAGGGAAAAGGCCATCCCTTTGGGAGAGAAGTGGTATTTCTGGGAGAAAATGCCCCAAATCGGGGAGTAAGTGTCATCCTGAGGCGTGTCATGGAGTAGATTTGGGAGGAAATGGAGGCGTTTCACAGAGTAGCGGCACCTCTGGGAGAAAATGTCCTCAGTGGGAAAGACAATGTCCTCTTGAGGGAAGAAAACAGGTCTTTCTTACAGCAAATGTCATCCAATTGGGAGAAAATCTCCTCTCTTGGGGAGAAAAGTGGTCTTTCTGAGAGAAGGTGTCCTCTTCTTGGCTGCAAGTGTCCCATTTGGCATTGTCATGGAGGCTTTTTGGGGAGAAAGCGAGTGGCAGTTGTAAGAGAAGGGGTATTTCTGGGAGCAAATCTCCTCTTTTTGGAAGAGAAGGTGAAATTTCCAAGGGAAAAGTGGCATTTCTGGGAGGAAATGACATAGCTGGGGGAGAAAAGTGGGAACCGGTGGGAAAGAAGATCTTGTACTGGAGAGCAACGGTGGTCTTTTTGGTGTGCCAAGTGGTCTCTTGGGGAGACAACGTGGTAAATAGGGGAGACAATGTCCTCTGGAGGAGTGTCAAGTAGTATTTGGGAGAGCAAACGTCAGGTATTTCTCGGAAACCGGCTGTTTCTGGGAGATAGTAGCAGACTTGGTTGGAAAATGACAGGTGTTTGTGAGAAAGCTGGTATTTTGGGGAAAAAAGGCCGTTTTTTAAAGAATAAGCTGGCATTTCTGGGAGAATATGTCCCATCTTTGGGAGAAAACGGGTGTATGTGGGAGAAAATGTCGTGTATTTGGGAGAAAGCTGGTGTATGTGGGAGAAAAGGCCATTGTGATGGGAGTCAGTGTGATCTTGAGGAGTGGAAAGCAGTATTCTTGAGATGAAACGTGAGGTATTTCTAAGAGTCCTGGTATTTCTGGGAGAAAATGTCTTGTTTTGGAGAGCCAAAGTCCCATTTTGGGGGCAGAAGCTGGTATTTCTGTGACACTGCCATCTTGATGGGGGTAAGTGTGATCTTGAGGAGTGTAAAGCAGCATTTTGGTTAGAAAATGGGAGCTCTTCCTAAGAGCAGTGCTATTTCTGGGAGAAAAGGAGCTCTACTGGGCATAAAAATGGTGTATCCGTGATAAAATGCCACGTTTCTGAAAGAAACTGTCCTCTTGCGGAGTGTAATGCTGTATGTTCCGGAGGAAATGGGAAATATTCAGCAGAGTCCTGGTATTTCTGGGAGAAGAGGTCTGATGTGGGGGGGGGAAGGTGATGTATCTGTGAGAAAGCTGGTGTTTCTGGGAGAAAATGCCAGGTATTGGTGAGGAAACAGATGCTAGAGAGGGAAAAGGCCATCCCTTTGGGAGAGAAGTGGTATTTCTGGGAGAAAATGCCCCAAATCGGGGAGTAAGTGTCATCCTGAGGCGTGTCATGGAGTAGATTTGGGAGGAAATGGAGGTGTTTCACAGAGTAGCGGCACTTCTGGGAGAAAATGTCCTCAGTGGGAAAGACAATGTCCTCTTGAGGGAAGAAAACGGGTCTTTCTTACAGCAAATGTCATCCAATGGGGAGAAAATCTCCTCTCTTGGGGAGAAAAGTGGTCTTTCTGAGAGAAGGTGTCCTCTTCTTGGCTGCAAGTGTCCCATTTGGCATTGTCATGGAGGCTTTTTGGGGAGAAAGCGTGTGGCAGTTGTAAGAGAAGGGGTATTTCTGGGAGCAAATCTCCTCTTTTTGGAAGAGAAGGTGAAATTTCCAAGGGAAAAGTGGCATTTCTGGGAGGAAATGACATAGCTGGGGGAGAAAAGTGGGAACCGGTGGGAAAGAAGATCTTGTACTGGAGAGCAACGGTGGTCTTTTTGGTGTGCCAAGTGGTCTCTTGGGGAGACAACGTGGTAAATAGGGGAGACAATGTCCTCTGGAGGAGTGTCAAGTAGTATTTGGGAGAGCAAACGTCAGGTATTTCTCGGAAACCGGCTGTTTCTGGGAGATAGTAGCAGACTTGGTTGGAAAATGACAGGTGTTTGTGAGAAAGCTGGTATTTTGGGGAAAAAAGGCCGTTTTTTAAAGAATAAGCTGGCATTTCTGGGAGAATATGTCCCATCTTTGGGAGAAAACGGGTGTATGTGGGAGAAAATGTCGTGTATTTGGGAGAAAGCTGGTGTATGTGGGAGAAAAGGCCATTGTGATGGGAGTCAGTGTGATCTTGAGGAGTGGAAAGCAGTATTCTTGAGATGAAACGTGAGGTATTTCTAAGAGTCCTGGTATTTCTGGGAGAAAATGTCTTGTTTTGGAGAGCCAAAGTCCCATTTTGGGGGCAGAAGCTGGTATTTCTGTGACACTGCCATCTTGATGGGGGTAAGTGTGATCTTGAGGAGTGTAAAGCAGCATTTTGGTTAGAAAATGGGAGCTCTTCCTAAGAGCAGTGCTATTTCTGGGAGAAAAGGAGCTCTACTGGGCATAAAAATGGTGTATCTGTGATAAAATGCCACATTTCTGAAAGAAACTGTCCTCTTGCGGAGTGTAATGCTGTATGTTCCGGAGGAAATGGGAAATATTCAGCAGAGTCCTGGTATTTCTGGGAGAAGAGGTCTGATGTGGGGGGGGGAAGGTGATGTATCTGTGAGAAAGCTGGTGTTTCTGGGAGAAAATGCCAGGTATTGGTGAGGAAACAGATGCTAGAGAGGGAAAAGGCCATCCCTTTGGGAGAGAAGTGGTATTTCTGGGAGAAAATGCCCCAAATCGGGGAGTAAGTGTCATCCTGAGGCGTGTCATGGAGTAGATTTGGGAGGAAATGGAGGTGTTTCACAGAGTAGCGGCACTTCTGGGAGAAAATGTCCTCAGTGGGAAAGACAATGTCCTCTTGAGGGAAGAAAACGGGTCTTTCTTACAGCAAATGTCATCCAATGGGGAGAAAATCTCCTCTCTTGGGGAGAAAAGTGGTCTTTCTGAGAGAAGGTGTCCTCTTCTTGGCTGCAAGTATCCCATTTGGCATTGTCATGGAGGCTTTTTGGGGAGAAAGCGTGTGGCAGTTGTAAGAGAAGGGGTATTTCTGGGAGCAAATCTCCTCTTTTTGGAAGAGAAGGTGAAATTTCCAAGGGAAAAGTGGCATTTCTGGGAGGAAATGACATAGCTGGGGGAGAAAAGTGGGAACCGGTGGGAAAGAAGATCTTGTACTGGAGAGCAACGGTGGTCTTTTTGGTGTGCCAAGTGGTCTCTTGGGGAGACAACGTGGTAAATAGGGGAGACAATGTCCTCTGGAGGAGTGTCAAGTAGTATTTGGGAGAGCAAACGTCAGGTATTTCTCGGAAACCGGCTGTTTCTGGGAGATAGTAGCAGACTTGGTTGGAAAATGACAGGTGTTTGTGAGAAAGCTGGTATTTTGGGAAAAAAAGGCCGTTTTTTAAAGAATAAGCTGGCATTTCTGGGAGAATATGTCCCATCTTTGGGAGAAAACGGGTGTATGTGGGAGAAAATGTCGTGTATTTGGGAGAAAGCTGGTGTATGTGGGAGAAAAGGCCATTGTGATGGGAGTCAGTGTGATCTTGAGGAGTGGAAAGCAGTATTCTTGAGATGAAACGTGAGGTATTTCTAAGAGTCCTGGTATTTCTGGGAGAAAATGTCTTGTTTTGGAGAGCCAAAGTCCCATTTTGGGGGCAGAAGCTGGTATTTCTGTGACACTGCCATCTTGATGGGGGTAAGTGTGATCTTGAGGAGTGTAAAGCAGCATTTTGGTTAGAAAATGGGAGCTCTTCCTAAGAGCAGTGCTATTTCTGGGAGAAAAGGAGCTCTACTGGGCATAAAAATGGTGTATCTGTGATAAAATGCCACATTTCTGAAAGAAACTGTCCTCTTGCGGAGTGTAATGCTGTATGTTCCGGAGGAAATGGGAAATATTCAGCAGAGTCCTGGTATTTCTGGGAGAAGAGGTCTGATGTGGGGGGGGGAAGGTGATGTATCTGTGAGAAAGCTGGTGTTTCTGGGAGAAAATGCCAGGTATTGGTGAGGAAACAGATGCTAGAGAGGGAAAAGGCCATCCCTTTGGGAGAGAAGTGGTATTTCTGGGAGAAAATGCCCCAAATCGGGGAGTAAGTGTCATCCTGAGGCGTGTCATGGAGTAGATTTGGGAGGAAATGGAGGTGTTTCACAGAGTAGCGGCACTTCTGGGAGAAAATGTCCTCAGTGGGAAAGACAATGTCCTCTTGAGGGAAGAAAACGGGTCTTTCTTACAGCAAATGTCATCCAATGGGGAGAAAATCTCCTCTCTTGGGGAGAAAAGTGGTCTTTCTGAGAGAAGGTGTCCTCTTCTTGGCTGCAAGTATCCCATTTGGCATTGTCATGGAGGCTTTTTGGGGAGAAAGCGTGTGGCAGTTGTAAGAGAAGGGGTATTTCTGGGAGCAAATCTCCTCTTTTTGGAAGAGAAGGTGAAATTTCCAAGGGAAAAGTGGCATTTCTGGGAGGAAATGACATAGCTGGGGGAGAAAAGTGGGAACCGGTGGGAAAGAAGATCTTGTACTGGAGAGCAACGGTGGTCTTTTTGGTGTGCCAAGTGGTCTCTTGGGGAGACAACGTGGTAAATAGGGGAGACAATGTCCTCTGGAGGAGTGTCAAGTAGTATTTGGGAGAGCAAACGTCAGGTATTTCTCGGAAACCGGCTGTTTCTGGGAGATAGTAGCAGACTTGGTTGGAAAATGACAGGTGTTTGTGAGAAAGCTGGTATTTTGGGGAAAAAAGGCCGTTTTTTAAAGAATAAGCTGGCATTTCTGGGAGAATATGTCCCATCTTTGGGAGAAAACGGGTGTATGTGGGAGAAAATGTCGTGTATTTGGGAGAAAGCTGGTGTATGTGGGAGAAAAGGCCATTGTGATGGGAGTCAGTGTGATCTTGAGGAGTGGAAAGCAGTATTCTTGAGATGAAACGTGAGGTATTTCTAAGAGTCCTGGTATTTCTGGGAGAAAATGTCTTGTTTTGGAGAGCCAAAGTCCCATTTTGGGGGCAGAAGCTGGTATTTCTGTGACACTGCCATCTTGATGGGGGTAAGTGTGATCTTGAGGAGTGTAAAGCAGCATTTTGGTTAGAAAATGGGAGCTCTTCCTAAGAGCAGTGCTATTTCTGGGAGAAAAGGAGCTCTACTGGGCATAAAAATGGTGTATCTGTGATAAAATGCCACATTTCTGAAAGAAACTGTCCTCTTGCGGAGTGTAATGCTGTATGTTCCGGAGGAAATGGGAAATATTCAGCAGAGTCCTGGTATTTCTGGGAGAAGAGGTCTGATGTGGGGGGGGGAAGGTGATGTATCTGTGAGAAAGCTGGTGTTTCTGGGAGAAAATGCCAGGTATTGGTGAGGAAACAGATGCTAGAGAGGGAAAAGGCCATCCCTTTGGGAGAGAAGTGGTATTTCTGGGAGAAAATGCCCCAAATCGGGGAGTAAGTGTCATCCTGAGGCGTGTCATGGAGTAGATTTGGGAGGAAATGGAGGTGTTTCACAGAGTAGCGGCACTTCTGGGAGAAAATGTCCTCAGTGGGAAAGACAATGTCCTCTTGAGGGAAGAAAACGGGTCTTTCTTACAGCAAATGTCATCCAATGGGGAGAAAATCTCCTCTCTTGGGGAGAAAAGTGGTCTTTCTGAGAGAAGGTGTCCTCTTCTTGGCTGCAAGTATCCCATTTGGCATTGTCATGGAGGCTTTTTGGGGAGAAAGCGTGTGGCAGTTGTAAGAGAAGGGGTATTTCTGGGAGCAAATCTCCTCTTTTTGGAAGAGAAGGTGAAATTTCCAAGGGAAAAGTGGCATTTCTGGGAGGAAATGACATAGCTGGGGGAGAAAAGTGGGAACCGGTGGGAAAGAAGATCTTGTACTGGAGAGCAACGGTGGTCTTTTTGGTGTGCCAAGTGGTCTCTTGGGGAGACAACGTGGTAAATAGGGGAGACAATGTCCTCTGGAGGAGTGTCAAGTAGTATTTGGGAGAGCAAACGTCAGGTATTTCTCGGAAACCGGCTGTTTCTGGGAGATAGTAGCAGACTTGGTTGGAAAATGACAGGTGTTTGTGAGAAAGCTGGTATTTTGGGAAAAAAAGGCCGTTTTTTAAAGAATAAGCTGGCATTTCTGGGAGAATATGTCCCATCTTTGGGAGAAAACGGGTGTATGTGGGAGAAAATGTCGTGTATTTGGGAGAAAGCTGGTGTATGTGGGAGAAAAGGCCATTGTGATGGGAGTCAGTGTGATCTTGAGGAGTGGAAAGCAGTATTCTTGAGATGAAACGTGAGGTATTTCTAAGAGTCCTGGTATTTCTGGGAGAAAATGTCTTGTTTTGGAGAGCCAAAGTCCCATTTTGGGGGCAGAAGCTGGTATTTCTGTGACACTGCCATCTTGATGGGGGTAAGTGTGATCTTGAGGAGTGTAAAGCAGCATTTTGGTTAGAAAATGGGAGCTCTTCCTAAGAGCAGTGCTATTTCTGGGAGAAAAGGAGCTCTACTGGGCATAAAAATGGTGTATCTGTGATAAAATGCCACATTTCTGAAAGAAACTGTCCTCTTGCGGAGTGTAATGCTGTATGTTCCGGAGGAAATGGGAAATATTCAGCAGAGTCCTGGTATTTCTGGGAGAAGAGGTCTGATGTGGGGGGGGGAAGGTGATGTATCTGTGAGAAAGCTGGTGTTTCTGGGAGAAAATGCCAGGTATTGGTGAGGAAACAGATGCTAGAGAGGGAAAAGGCCATCCCTTTGGGAGAGAAGTGGTATTTCTGGGAGAAAATGCCCCAAATCGGGGAGTAAGTGTCATCCTGAGGCGTGTCATGGAGTAGATTTGGGAGGAAATGGAGGTGTTTCACAGAGTAGCGGCACTTCTGGGAGAAAATGTCCTCAGTGGGAAAGACAATGTCCTCTTGAGGGAAGAAAACGGGTCTTTCTTACAGCAAATGTCATCCAATGGGGAGAAAATCTCCTCTCTTGGGGAGAAAAGTGGTCTTTCTGAGAGAAGGTGTCCTCTTCTTGGCTGCAAGTGTCCCATTTGGCATTGTCATGGAGGCTTTTTGGGGAGAAAGCGTGTGGCAGTTGTAAGAGAAGGGGTATTTCTGGGAGCAAATCTCCTCTTTTTGGAAGAGAAGGTGAAATTTCCAAGGGAAAAGTGGCATTTCTGGGAGGAAATGACATAGCTGGGGGAGAAAAGTGGGAACCGGTGGGAAAGAAGATCTTGTACTGGAGAGCAACGGTGGTCTTTTTGGTGTGCCAAGTGGTCTCTTGGGGAGACAACGTGGTAAATAGGGGAGACAATGTCCTCTGGAGGAGTGTCAAGTAGTATTTGGGAGAGCAAACGTCAGGTATTTCTCGGAAACCGGCTGTTTCTGGGAGATAGTAGCAGACTTGGTTGGAAAATGACAGGTGTTTGTGAGAAAGCTGGTATTTTGGGGAAAAAAGGCCGTTTTTTAAAGAATAAGCTGGCATTTCTGGGAGAATATGTCCCATCTTTGGGAGAAAACGGGTGTATGTGGGAGAAAATGTCGTGTATTTGGGAGAAAGCTGGTGTATGTGGGAGAAAAGGCCATTGTGATGGGAGTCAGTGTGATCTTGAGGAGTGGAAAGCAGTATTCTTGAGATGAAACGTGAGGTATTTCTAAGAGTCCTGGTATTTCTGGGAGAAAATGTCTTGTTTTGGAGAGCCAAAGTCCCATTTTGGGGGCAGAAGCTGGTATTTCTGTGACACTGCCATCTTGATGGGGGTAAGTGTGATCTTGAGGAGTGTAAAGCAGCATTTTGGTTAGAAAATGGGAGCTCTTCCTAAGAGCAGTGCTATTTCTGGGAGAAAAGGAGCTCTACTGGGCATAAAAATGGTGTATCTGTGATAAAATGCCACATTTCTGAAAGAAACTGTCCTCTTGCGGAGTGTAATGCTGTATGTTCCGGAGGAAATGGGAAATATTCAGCAGAGTCCTGGTATTTCTGGGAGAAGAGGTCTGATGTGGGGGGGGGAAGGTGATGTATCTGTGAGAAAGCTGGTGTTTCTGGGAGAAAATGCCAGGTATTGGTGAGGAAACAGATGCTAGAGAGGGAAAAGGCCATCCCTTTGGGAGAGAAGTGGTATTTCTGGGAGAAAATGCCCCAAATCGGGGAGTAAGTGTCATCCGGAGGCGTGTCATGGAGTAGATTTGGGAGGAAATGGAGGTGTTTCACAGAGTAGCGGCACTTCTGGGAGAAAATGTCCTCAGTGGGAAAGACAATGTCCTCTTGAGGGAAGAAAACGGGTCTTTCTTACAGCAAATGTCATCCAATGGGGAGAAAATCTCCTCTCTTGGGGAGAAAAGTGGTCTTTCTGAGAGAAGGTGTCCTCTTCTTGGCTGCAAGTATCCCATTTGGCATTGTCATGGAGGCTTTTTGGGGAGAAAGCGTGTGGCAGTTGTAAGAGAAGGGGTATTTCTGGGAGCAAATCTCCTCTTTTTGGAAGAGAAGGTGAAATTTCCAAGGGAAAAGTGGCATTTCTGGGAGGAAATGACATAGCTGGGGGAGAAAAGTGGGAACCGGTGGGAAAGAAGATCTTGTACTGGAGAGCAACGGTGGTCTTTTTGGTGTGCCAAGTGGTCTCTTGGGGAGACAACGTGGTAAATAGGGGAGACAATGTCCTCTGGAGGAGTGTCAAGTAGTATTTGGGAGAGCAAACGTCAGGTATTTCTCGGAAACCGGCTGTTTCTGGGAGATAGTAGCAGACTTGGTTGGAAAATGACAGGTGTTTGTGAGAAAGCTGGTATTTTGGGAAAAAAAGGCCGTTTTTTAAAGAATAAGCTGGCATTTCTGGGAGAATATGTCCCATCTTTGGGAGAAAACGGGTGTATGTGGGAGAAAATGTCGTGTATTTGGGAGAAAGCTGGTGTATGTGGGAGAAAAGGCCATTGTGATGGGAGTCAGTGTGATCTTGAGGAGTGGAAAGCAGTATTCTTGAGATGAAACGTGAGGTATTTCTAAGAGTCCTGGTATTTCTGGGAGAAAATGTCTTGTTTTGGAGAGCCAAAGTCCCATTTTGGGGGCAGAAGCTGGTATTTCTGTGACACTGCCATCTTGATGGGGGTAAGTGTGATCTTGAGGAGTGTAAAGCAGCATTTTGGTTAGAAAATGGGAGCTCTTCCTAAGAGCAGTGCTATTTCTGGGAGAAAAGGAGCTCTACTGGGCATAAAAATGGTGTATCTGTGATAAAATGCCACATTTCTGAAAGAAACTGTCCTCTTGCGGAGTGTAATGCTGTATGTTCCGGAGGAAATGGGAAATATTCAGCAGAGTCCTGGTATTTCTGGGAGAAGAGGTCTGATGTGGGGGGGGGAAGGTGATGTATCTGTGAGAAAGCTGGTGTTTCTGGGAGAAAATGCCAGGTATTGGTGAGGAAACAGATGCTAGAGAGGGAAAAGGCCATCCCTTTGGGAGAGAAGTGGTATTTCTGGGAGAAAATGCCCCAAATCGGGGAGTAAGTGTCATCCGGAGGCGTGTCATGGAGTAGATTTGGGAGGAAATGGAGGTGTTTCACAGAGTAGCGGCACTTCTGGGAGAAAATGTCCTCAGTGGGAAAGACAATGTCCTCTTGAGGGAAGAAAACGGGTCTTTCTTACAGCAAATGTCATCCAATGGGGAGAAAATCTCCTCTCTTGGGGAGAAAAGTGGTCTTTCTGAGAGAAGGTGTCCTCTTCTTGGCTGCAAGTGTCCCATTTGGCATTGTCATGGAGGCTTTTTGGGGAGAAAGCGTGTGGCAGTTGTAAGAGAAGGGGTATTTCTGGGAGCAAATCTCCTCTTTTTGGAAGAGAAGGTGAAATTTCCAAGGGAAAAGTGGCATTTCTGGGAGGAAATGACATAGCTGGGGGAGAAAAGTGGGAACCGGTGGGAAAGAAGATCTTGTACTGGAGAGCAACGGTGGTCTTTTTGGTGTGCCAAGTGGTCTCTTGGGGAGACAACGTGGTAAATAGGGGAGACAATGTCCTCTGGAGGAGTGTCAAGTAGTATTTGGGAGAGCAAACGTCAGGTATTTCTCGGAAACCGGCTGTTTCTGGGAGATAGTAGCAGACTTGGTTGGAAAATGACAGGTGTTTGTGAGAAAGCTGGTATTTTGGGAAAAAAAGGCCGTTTTTTAAAGAATAAGCTGGCATTTCTGGGAGAATATGTCCCATCTTTGGGAGAAAACGGGTGTATGTGGGAGAAAATGTCGTGTATTTGGGAGAAAGCTGGTGTATGTGGGAGAAAAGGCCATTGTGATGGGAGTCAGTGTGATCTTGAGGAGTGGAAAGCAGTATTCTTGAGATGAAACGTGAGGTATTTCTAAGAGTCCTGGTATTTCTGGGAGAAAATGTCTTGTTTTGGAGAGCCAAAGTCCCATTTTGGGGGCAGAAGCTGGTATTTCTGTGACACTGCCATCTTGATGGGGGTAAGTGTGATCTTGAGGAGTGTAAAGCAGCATTTTGGTTAGAAAATGGGAGCTCTTCCTAAGAGCAGTGCTATTTCTGGGAGAAAAGGAGCTCTACTGGGCATAAAAATGGTGTATCTGTGATAAAATGCCACATTTCTGAAAGAAACTGTCCTCTTGCGGAGTGTAATGCTGTATGTTCCGGAGGAAATGGGAAATATTCAGCAGAGTCCTGGTATTTCTGGGAGAAGAGGTCTGATGTGGGGGGGGGAAGGTGATGTATCTGTGAGAAAGCTGGTGTTTCTGGGAGAAAATGCCAGGTATTGGTGAGGAAACAGATGCTAGAGAGGGAAAAGGCCATCCCTTTGGGAGAGAAGTGGTATTTCTGGGAGAAAATGCCCCAAATCGGGGAGTAAGTGTCATCCGGAGGCGTGTCATGGAGTAGATTTGGGAGGAAATGGAGGTGTTTCACAGAGTAGCGGCACTTCTGGGAGAAAATGTCCTCAGTGGGAAAGACAATGTCCTCTTGAGGGAAGAAAACGGGTCTTTCTTACAGCAAATGTCATCCAATGGGGAGAAAATCTCCTCTCTTGGGGAGAAAAGTGGTCTTTCTGAGAGAAGGTGTCCTCTTCTTGGCTGCAAGTGTCCCATTTGGCATTGTCATGGAGGCTTTTTGGGGAGAAAGCGTGTGGCAGTTGTAAGAGAAGGGGTATTTCTGGGAGCAAATCTCCTCTTTTTGGAAGAGAAGGTGAAATTTCCAAGGGAAAAGTGGCATTTCTGGGAGGAAATGACATAGCTGGGGGAGAAAAGTGGGAACCGGTGGGAAAGAAGATCTTGTACTGGAGAGCAACGGTGGTCTTTTTGGTGTGCCAAGTGGTCTCTTGGGGAGACAACGTGGTAAATAGGGGAGACAATGTCCTCTGGAGGAGTGTCAAGTAGTATTTGGGAGAGCAAACGTCAGGTATTTCTCGGAAACCGGCTGTTTCTGGGAGATAGTAGCAGACTTGGTTGGAAAATGACAGGTGTTTGTGAGAAAGCTGGTATTTTGGGAAAAAAAGGCCGTTTTTTAAAGAATAAGCTGGCATTTCTGGGAGAATATGTCCCATCTTTGGGAGAAAACGGGTGTATGTGGGAGAAAATGTCGTGTATTTGGGAGAAAGCTGGTGTATGTGGGAGAAAAGGCCATTGTGATGGGAGTCAGTGTGATCTTGAGGAGTGGAAAGCAGTATTCTTGAGATGAAACGTGAGGTATTTCTAAGAGTCCTGGTATTTCTGGGAGAAAATGTCTTGTTTTGGAGAGCCAAAGTCCCATTTTGGGGGCAGAAGCTGGTATTTCTGTGACACTGCCATCTTGATGGGGGTAAGTGTGATCTTGAGGAGTGTAAAGCAGCATTTTGGTTAGAAAATGGGAGCTCTTCCTAAGAGCAGTGCTATTTCTGGGAGAAAAGGAGCTCTACTGGGCATAAAAATGGTGTATCTGTGATAAAATGCCACATTTCTGAAAGAAACTGTCCTCTTGCGGAGTGTAATGCTGTATGTTCCGGAGGAAATGGGAAATATTCAGCAGAGTCCTGGTATTTCTGGGAGAAGAGGTCTGATGTGGGGGGGGGAAGGTGATGTATCTGTGAGAAAGCTGGTGTTTCTGGGAGAAAATGCCAGGTATTGGTGAGGAAACAGATGCTAGAGAGGGAAAAGGCCATCCCTTTGGGAGAGAAGTGGTATTTCTGGGAGAAAATGCCCCAAATCGGGGAGTAAGTGTCATCCTGAGGCGTGTCATGGAGTAGATTTGGGAGGAAATGGAGGCGTTTCACAGAGTAGCGGCACCTCTGGGAGAAAATGTCCTCAGTGGGAAAGACAATGTCCTCTTGAGGGAAGAAAACAGGTCTTTCTTACAGCAAATGTCATCCAATTGGGAGAAAATCTCCTCTCTTGGGGAGAAAAGTGGTCTTTCTGAGAGAAGGTGTCCTCTTCTTGGCTGCAAGTGTCCCATTTGGCATTGTCATGGAGGCTTTTTGGGGAGAAAGCGTGTGGCAGTTGTAAGAGAAGGGGTATTTCTGGGAGCAAATCTCCTCTTTTTGGAAGAGAAGGTGAAATTTCCAAGGGAAAAGTGGCATTTCTGGGAGGAAATGACATAGCTGGGGGAGAAAAGTGGGAACCGGTGGGAAAGAAGATCTTGTACTGGAGAGCAACGGTGGTCTTTTTGGTGTGCCAAGTGGTCTCTTGGGGAGACAACGTGGTAAATAGGGGAGACAATGTCCTCTGGAGGAGTGTCAAGTAGTATTTGGGAGAGCAAACGTCAGGTATTTCTCGGAAACCGGCTGTTTCTGGGAGATAGTAGCAGACTTGGTTGGAAAATGACAGGTGTTTGTGAGAAAGCTGGTATTTTGGGAAAAAAAGGCCGTTTTTTAAAGAATAAGCTGGCATTTCTGGGAGAATATGTCCCATCTTTGGGAGAAAACGGGTGTATGTGGGAGAAAATGTCGTGTATTTGGGAGAAAGCTGGTGTATGTGGGAGAAAAGGCCATTGTGATGGGAGTCAGTGTGATCTTGAGGAGTGGAAAGCAGTATTCTTGAGATGAAACGTGAGGTATTTCTAAGAGTCCTGGTATTTCTGGGAGAAAATGTCTTGTTTTGGAGAGCCAAAGTCCCATTTTGGGGGCAGAAGCTGGTATTTCTGTGACACTGCCATCTTGATGGGGGTAAGTGTGATCTTGAGGAGTGTAAAGCAGCATTTTGGTTAGAAAATGGGAGCTCTTCCTAAGAGCAGTGCTATTTCTGGGAGAAAAGGAGCTCTACTGGGCATAAAAATGGTGTATCCGTGATAAAATGCCACATTTCTGAAAGAAACTGTCCTCTTGCGGAGTGTAATGCTGTATGTTCCGGAGGAAATGGGAAATATTCAGCAGAGTCCTGGTATTTCTGGGAGAAGAGGTCTGATGTGGGGGGGGGAAGGTGATGTATCTGTGAGAAAGCTGGTGTTTCTGGGAGAAAATGCCAGGTATTGGTGAGGAAACAGATGCTAGAGAGGGAAAAGGCCATCCCTTTGGGAGAGAAGTGGTATTTCTGGGAGAAAATGCCCCAAATCGGGGAGTAAGTGTCATCCTGAGGCGTGTCATGGAGTAGATTTGGGAGGAAATGGAGGCGTTTCACAGAGTAGCGGCACTTCTGGGAGAAAATGTCCTCAGTGGGAAAGACAATGTCCTCTTGAGGGAAGAAAACGGGTCTTTCTTACAGCAAATGTCATCCAATTGGGAGAAAATCTCCTCTCTTGGGGAGAAAAGTGGTCTTTCTGAGAGAAGGTGTCCTCTTCTTGGCTGCAAGTGTCCCATTTGGCATTGTCATGGAGGCTTTTTGGGGAGAAAGCGTGTGGCAGTTGTAAGAGAAGGGGTATTTCTGGGAGCAAATCTCCTCTTTTTGGAAGAGAAGGTGAAATTTCCAAGGGAAAAGTGGCATTTCTGGGAGGAAATGACATAGCTGGGGGAGAAAAGTGGGAACCGGTGGGAAAGAAGATCTTGTACTGGAGAGCAACGGTGGTCTTTTTGGTGTGCCAAGTGGTCTCTTGGGGAGACAACGTGGTAAATAGGGGAGACAATGTCCTCTGGAGGAGTGTCAAGTAGTATTTGGGAGAGCAAACGTCAGGTATTTCTCGGAAACCGGCTGTTTCTGGGAGATAGTAGCAGACTTGGTTGGAAAATGACAGGTGTTTGTGAGAAAGCTGGTATTTTGGGGAAAAAAGGCCGTTTTTTAAAGAATAAGCTGGCATTTCTGGGAGAGTATGTCCCATCTTTGGGAGAAAACGGGTGTATGTGGGAGAAAATGTCGTGTATTTGGGAGAAAGCTGGTGTATGTGGGAGAAAAGGCCATTGTGATGGGAGTCAGTGTGATCTTGAGGAGTGGAAAGCAGTATTCTTGAGATGAAACGTGAGGTATTTCTAAGAGTCCTGGTATTTCTGGGAGAAAATGTCTTGTTTTGGAGAGCCAAAGTCCCATTTTGGGGGCAGAAGCTGGTATTTCTGTGACACTGCCATCTTGATGGGGGTAAGTGTGATCTTGAGGAGTGTAAAGCAGCATTTTGGTTAGAAAATGGGAGCTCTTCCTAAGAGCAGTGCTATTTCTGGGAGAAAAGGAGCTCTACTGGGCATAAAAATGGTGTATCCATGATAAAATGCCACATTTCTGAAAGAAACTGTCCTCTTGCGGAGTGTAATGCTGTATGTTCCGGAGGAAATGGGAAATATTCAGCAGAGTCCTGGTATTTCTGGGAGAAGAGGTCTGATGTGGGGGGGGGAAGGTGATGTATCTGTGAGAAAGCTGGTGTTTCTGGGAGAAAATGCCAGGTATTGGTGAGGAAACAGATGCTAGAGAGGGAAAAGGCCATCCCTTTGGGAGAGAAGTGGTATTTCTGGGAGAAAATGCCCCAAATCGGGGAGTAAGTGTCATCCTGAGGCGTGTCATGGAGTAGATTTGGGAGGAAATGGAGTCGTTTCACAGAGTAGCGGCACTTCTGGGAGAAAATGTCCTCAGTGGGAAAGACAATGTCCTCTTGAGGGAAGAAAACAGGTCTTTCTTACAGCAAATGTCATCCAATTGGGAGAAAATCTCCTCTCTTGGGGAGAAAAGTGGTCTTTCTGAGAGAAGGTGTCCTCTTCTTGGCTGCAAGTGTCCCATTTGGCATTGTCATGGAGGCTTTTTGGGGAGAAAGCGTGTGGCAGTTGTAAGAGAAGGGGTATTTCTGGGAGCAAATCTCCTCTTTTTGGAAGAGAAGGTGAAATTTCCAAGGGAAAAGTGGCATTTCTGGGAGGAAATGACATAGCTGGGGGAGAAAAGTGGGAACCGGTGGGAAAGAAGATCTTGTACTGGAGAGCAACGGTGGTCTTTTTGGTGTGCCAAGTGGTCTCTTGGGGAGACAACGTGGTAAATAGGGGAGACAATGTCCTCTGGAGGAGTGTCAAGTAGTATTTGGGAGAGCAAACGTCAGGTATTTCTCGGAAACCGGCTGTTTCTGGGAGATAGTAGCAGACTTGGTTGGAAAATGACAGGTGTTTGTGAGAAAGCTGGTATTTTGGGAAAAAAAGGCCGTTTTTTAAAGAATAAGCTGGCATTTCTGGGAGAATATGTCCCATCTTTGGGAGAAAACGGGTGTATGTGGGAGAAAATGTCGTGTATTTGGGAGAAAGCTGGTGTATGTGGGAGAAAAGGCCATTGTGATGGGAGTCAGTGTGATCTTGAGGAGTGGAAAGCAGTATTCTTGAGATGAAACGTGAGGTATTTCTAAGAGTCCTGGTATTTCTGGGAGAAAATGTCTTGTTTTGGAGAGCCAAAGTCCCATTTTGGGGGCAGAAGCTGGTATTTCTGTGACACTGCCATCTTGATGGGGGTAAGTGTGATCTTGAGGAGTGTAAAGCAGCATTTTGGTTAGAAAATGGGAGCTCTTCCTAAGAGCAGTGCTATTTCTGGGAGAAAAGGAGCTCTACTGGGCATAAAAATGGTGTATCTGTGATAAAATGCCACATTTCTGAAAGAAACTGTCCTCTTGCGGAGTGTAATGCTGTATGTTCCGGAGGAAATGGGAAATATTCAGCAGAGTCCTGGTATTTCTGGGAGAAGAGGTCTGATGTGGGGGGGGGAAGGTGATGTATCTGTGAGAAAGCTGGTGTTTCTGGGAGAAAATGCCAGGTATTGGTGAGGAAACAGATGCTAGAGAGGGAAAAGGCCATCCCTTTGGGAGAGAAGTGGTATTTCTGGGAGAAAATGCCCCAAATCGGGGAGTAAGTGTCATCCGGAGGCGTGTCATGGAGTAGATTTGGGAGGAAATGGAGGTGTTTCACAGAGTAGCGGCACTTCTGGGAGAAAATGTCCTCAGTGGGAAAGACAATGTCCTCTTGAGGGAAGAAAACAGGTCTTTCTTACAGCAAATGTCATCCAATTGGGAGAAAATCTCCTCTCTTGGGGAGAAAAGTGGTCTTTCTGAGAGAAGGTGTCCTCTTCTTGGCTGCAAGTGTCCCATTTGGCATTGTCATGGAGGCTTTTTGGGGAGAAAGCGTGTGGCAGTTGTAAGAGAAGGGGTATTTCTGGGAGCAAATCTCCTCTTTTTGGAAGAGAAGGTGAAATTTCCAAGGGAAAAGTGGCATTTCTGGGAGGAAATGACATAGCTGGGGGAGAAAAGTGGGAACCGGTGGGAAAGAAGATCTTGTACTGGAGAGCAACGGTGGTCTTTTTGGTGTGCCAAGTGGTCTCTTGGGGAGACAACGTGGTAAATAGGGGAGACAATGTCCTCTGGAGGAGTGTCAAGTAGTATTTGGGAGAGCAAACGTCAGGTATTTCTCGGAAACCGGCTGTTTCTGGGAGATAGTAGCAGACTTGGTTGGAAAATGACAGGTGTTTGTGAGAAAGCTGGTATTTTGGGAAAAAAAGGCCGTTTTTTAAAGAATAAGCTGGCATTTCTGGGAGAATATGTCCCATCTTTGGGAGAAAACGGGTGTATGTGGGAGAAAATGTCGTGTATTTGGGAGAAAGCTGGTGTATGTGGGAGAAAAGGCCATTGTGATGGGAGTCAGTGTGATCTTGAGGAGTGGAAAGCAGTATTCTTGAGATGAAACGTGAGGTATTTCTAAGAGTCCTGGTATTTCTGGGAGAAAATGTCTTGTTTTGGAGAGCCAAAGTCCCATTTTGGGGGCAGAAGCTGGTATTTCTGTGACACTGCCATCTTGATGGGGGTAAGTGTGATCTTGAGGAGTGTAAAGCAGCATTTTGGTTAGAAAATGGGAGCTCTTCCTAAGAGCAGTGCTATTTCTGGGAGAAAAGGAGCTCTACTGGGCATAAAAATGGTGTATCTGTGATAAAATGCCACATTTCTGAAAGAAACTGTCCTCTTGCGGAGTGTAATGCTGTATGTTCCGGAGGAAATGGGAAATATTCAGCAGAGTCCTGGTATTTCTGGGAGAAGAGGTCTGATGTGGGGGGGGGAAGGTGATGTATCTGTGAGAAAGCTGGTGTTTCTGGGAGAAAATGCCAGGTATTGGTGAGGAAACAGATGCTAGAGAGGGAAAAGGCCATCCCTTTGGGAGAGAAGTGGTATTTCTGGGAGAAAATGCCCCAAATCGGGGAGTAAGTGTCATCCTGAGGCGTGTCATGGAGTAGATTTGGGAGGAAATGGAGGTGTTTCACAGAGTAGCGGCACTTCTGGGAGAAAATGTCCTCAGTGGGAAAGACAATGTCCTCTTGAGGGAAGAAAACGGGTCTTTCTTACAGCAAATGTCATCCAATGGGGAGAAAATCTCCTCTCTTGGGGAGAAAAGTGGTCTTTCTGAGAGAAGGTGTCCTCTTCTTGGCTGCAAGTGTCCCATTTGGCATTGTCATGGAGGCTTTTTGGGGAGAAAGCGTGTGGCAGTTGTAAGAGAAGGGGTATTTCTGGGAGCAAATCTCCTCTTTTTGGAAGAGAAGGTGAAATTTCCAAGGGAAAAGTGGCATTTCTGGGAGGAAATGACATAGCTGGGGGAGAAAAGTGGGAACCGGTGGGAAAGAAGATCTTGTACTGGAGAGCAACGGTGGTCTTTTTGGTGTGCCAAGTGGTCTCTTGGGGAGACAACGTGGTAAATAGGGGAGACAATGTCCTCTGGAGGAGTGTCAAGTAGTATTTGGGAGAGCAAACGTCAGGTATTTCTCGGAAACCGGCTGTTTCTGGGAGATAGTAGCAGACTTGGTTGGAAAATGACAGGTGTTTGTGAGAAAGCTGGTATTTTGGGAAAAAAAGGCCGTTTTTTAAAGAATAAGCTGGCATTTCTGGGAGAATATGTCCCATCTTTGGGAGAAAACGGGTGTATGTGGGAGAAAATGTCGTGTATTTGGGAGAAAGCTGGTGTATGTGGGAGAAAAGGCCATTGTGATGGGAGTCAGTGTGATCTTGAGGAGTGGAAAGCAGTATTCTTGAGATGAAACGTGAGGTATTTCTAAGAGTCCTGGTATTTCTGGGAGAAAATGTCTTGTTTTGGAGAGCCAAAGTCCCATTTTGGGGGCAGAAGCTGGTATTTCTGTGACACTGCCATCTTGATGGGGGTAAGTGTGATCTTGAGGAGTGTAAAGCAGCATTTTGGTTAGAAAATGGGAGCTCTTCCTAAGAGCAGTGCTATTTCTGGGAGAAAAGGAGCTCTACTGGGCATAAAAATGGTGTATCTGTGATAAAATGCCACATTTCTGAAAGAAACTGTCCTCTTGCGGAGTGTAATGCTGTATGTTCCGGAGGAAATGGGAAATATTCAGCAGAGTCCTGGTATTTCTGGGAGAAGAGGTCTGATGTGGGGGGGGGAAGGTGATGTATCTGTGAGAAAGCTGGTGTTTCTGGGAGAAAATGCCAGGTATTGGTGAGGAAACAGATGCTAGAGAGGGAAAAGGCCATCCCTTTGGGAGAGAAGTGGTATTTCTGGGAGAAAATGCCCCAAATCGGGGAGTAAGTGTCATCCTGAGGCGTGTCATGGAGTAGATTTGGGAGGAAATGGAGGTGTTTCACAGAGTAGCGGCACTTCTGGGAGAAAATGTCCTCAGTGGGAAAGACAATGTCCTCTTGAGGGAAGAAAACGGGTCTTTCTTACAGCAAATGTCATCCAATGGGGAGAAAATCTCCTCTCTTGGGGAGAAAAGTGGTCTTTCTGAGAGAAGGTGTCCTCTTCTTGGCTGCAAGTGTCCCATTTGGCATTGTCATGGAGGCTTTTTGGGGAGAAAGCGTGTGGCAGTTGTAAGAGAAGGGGTATTTCTGGGAGCAAATCTCCTCTTTTTGGAAGAGAAGGTGAAATTTCCAAGGGAAAAGTGGCATTTCTGGGAGGAAATGACAGAGCTGGGGGAGAAAAGTGGGAACCGGTGGGAAAGAAGATCTTGTACTGGAGAGCAACGGTGGTCTTTTTGGTGTGCCAAGTGGTCTCTTGGGGAGACAACGTGGTAAATAGGGGAGACAATGTCCTCTGGAGGAGTGTCAAGTAGTATTTGGGAGAGCAAACGTCAGGTATTTCTCGGAAACCGGCTGTTTCTGGGAGATAGTAGCAGACTTGGTTGGAAAATGACAGGTGTTTGTGAGAAAGCTGGTATTTTGGGAAAAAAAGGCCGTTTTTTAAAGAATAAGCTGGCATTTCTGGGAGAATATGTCCCATCTTTGGGAGAAAACGGGTGTATGTGGGAGAAAATGTCGTGTATTTGGGAGAAAGCTGGTGTATGTGGGAGAAAAGGCCATTGTGATGGGAGTCAGTGTGATCTTGAGGAGTGGAAAGCAGTATTCTTGAGATGAAACGTGAGGTATTTCTAAGAGTCCTGGTATTTCTGGGAGAAAATGTCTTGTTTTGGAGAGCCAAAGTCCCATTTTGGGGGCAGAAGCTGGTATTTCTGTGACACTGCCATCTTGATGGGGGTAAGTGTGATCTTGAGGAGTGTAAAGCAGCATTTTGGTTAGAAAATGGGAGCTCTTCCTAAGAGCAGTGCTATTTCTGGGAGAAAAGGAGCTCTACTGGGCATAAAAATGGTGTATCTGTGATAAAATGCCACATTTCTGAAAGAAACTGTCCTCTTGCGGAGTGTAATGCTGTATGTTCCGGAGGAAATGGGAAATATTCAGCAGAGTCCTGGTATTTCTGGGAGAAGAGGTCTGATGTGGGGGGGGGAAGGTGATATATCTGTGAGAAAGCTGGTGTTTCTGGGAGAAAATGCCAGGTATTGGTGAGGAAACAGATGCTAGAGAGGGAAAAGGCCATCCCTTTGGGAGAGAAGTGGTATTTCTGGGAGAAAATGCCCCAAATCGGGGAGTAAGTGTCATCCTGAGGCGTGTCATGGAGTAGATTTGGGAGGAAATGGAGTCGTTTCACAGAGTAGCGGCACTTCTGGGAGAAAATGTCCTCAGTGGGAAAGACAATGTCCTCTTGAGGGAAGAAAACAGGTCTTTCTTACAGCAAATGTCATCCAATTGGGAGAAAATCTCCTCTCTTGGGGAGAAAAGTGGTCTTTCTGAGAGAAGGTGTCCTCTTCTTGGCTGCAAGTGTCCCATTTGGCATTGTCATGGAGGCTTTTTGGGGAGAAAGCGTGTGGCAGTTGTAAGAGAAGGGGTATTTCTGGGAGCAAATCTCCTCTTTTTGGAAGAGAAGGTGAAATTTCCAAGGGAAAAGTGGCATTTCTGGGAGGAAATGACATAGCTGGGGGAGAAAAGTGGGAACCGGTGGGAAAGAAGATCTTGTACTGGAGAGCAACGGTGGTCTTTTTGGTGTGCCAAGTGGTCTCTTGGGGAGACAACGTGGTAAATAGGGGAGACAATGTCCTCTGGAGGAGTGTCAAGTAGTATTTGGGAGAGCAAACGTCAGGTATTTCTCGGAAACCGGCTGTTTCTGGGAGATAGTAGCAGACTTGGTTGGAAAATGACAGGTGTTTGTGAGAAAGCTGGTATTTTGGGGAAAAAAGGCCGTTTTTTAAAGAATAAGCTGGCATTTCTGGGAGAGTATGTCCCATCTTTGGGAGAAAACGGGTGTATGTGGGAGAAAATGTCGTGTATTTGGGAGAAAGCTGGTGTATGTGGGAGAAAAGGCCATTGTGATGGGAGTCAGTGTGATCTTGAGGAGTGGAAAGCAGTATTCTTGAGATGAAACGTGAGGTATTTCTAAGAGTCCTGGTATTTCTGGGAGAAAATGTCTTGTTTTGGAGAGCCAAAGTCCCATTTTGGGGGCAGAAGCTGGTATTTCTGTGACACTGCCATCTTGATGGGGGTAAGTGTGATCTTGAGGAGTGTAAAGCAGCATTTTGGTTAGAAAATGGGAGCTCTTCCTAAGAGCAGTGCTATTTCTGGGAGAAAAGGAGCTCTACTGGGCATAAAAATGGTGTATCTGTGATAAAATGCCACATTTCTGAAAGAAACTGTCCTCTTGCGGAGTGTAATGCTGTATGTTCCGGAGGAAATGGGAAATATTCAGCAGAGTCCTGGTATTTCTGGGAGAAGAGGTCTGATGTGGGGGGGGGAAGGTGATGTATCTGTGAGAAAGCTGGTGTTTCTGGGAGAAAATGCCAGGTATTGGTGAGGAAACAGATGCTAGAGAGGGAAAAGGCCATCCCTTTGGGAGAGAAGTGGTATTTCTGGGAGAAAATGCCCCAAATCGGGGAGTAAGTGTCATCCTGAGGCGTGTCATGGAGTAGATTTGGGAGGAAATGGAGGTGTTTCACAGAGTAGCGGCACTTCTGGGAGAAAATGTCCTCAGTGGGAAAGACAATGTCCTCTTGAGGGAAGAAAACAGGTCTTTCTTACAGCAAATGTCATCCAATTGGGAGAAAATCTCCTCTCTTGGGGAGAAAAGTGGTCTTTCTGAGAGAAGGTGTCCTCTTCTTGGCTGCAAGTGTCCCATTTGGCATTGTCATGGAGGCTTTTTGGGGAGAAAGCGTGTGGCAGTTGTAAGAGAAGGGGTATTTCTGGGAGCAAATCTCCTCGTTTTGGAAGAGAAGGTGAAATTTCCAAGGGAAAAGTGGCATTTCTGGGAGGAAATGACAGAGCTGGGGGAGAAAAGTGGGAACCGGTGGGAAAGAAGATCTTGTACTGGAGAGCAACGGTGGTCTTTTTGGTGTGCCAAGTGGTCTCTTGGGGAGACAACGTGGTAAATAGGGGAGACAATGTCCTCTGGAGGAGTGTCAAGTAGTATTTGGGAGAGCAAACGTCAGGTATTTCTCGGAAACCGGCTGTTTCTGGGAGATAGTAGCAGACTTGGTTGGAAAATGACAGGTGTTTGTGAGAAAGCTGGTATTTTGGGAAAAAAAGGCCGTTTTTTAAAGAATAAGCTGGCATTTCTGGGAGAATATGTCCCATCTTTGGGAGAAAACGGGTGTATGTGGGAGAAAATGTCGTGTATTTGGGAGAAAGCTGGTGTATGTGGGAGAAAAGGCCATTGTGATGGGAGTCAGTGTGATCTTGAGGAGTGGAAAGCAGTATTCTTGAGATGAAACGTGAGGTATTTCTAAGAGTCCTGGTATTTCTGGGAGAAAATGTCTTGTTTTGGAGAGCCAAAGTCCCATTTTGGGGGCAGAAGCTGGTATTTCTGTGACACTGCCATCTTGATGGGGGTAAGTGTGATCTTGAGGAGTGTAAAGCAGCATTTTGGTTAGAAAATGGGAGCTCTTCCTAAGAGCAGTGCTATTTCTGGGAGAAAAGGAGCTCTACTGGGCATAAAAATGGTGTATCTGTGATAAAATGCCACATTTCTGAAAGAAACTGTCCTCTTGCGGAGTGTAATGCTGTATGTTCCGGAGGAAATGGGAAATATTCAGCAGAGTCCTGGTATTTCTGGGAGAAGAGGTCTGATGTGGGGGGGGGAAGGTGATGTATCTGTGAGAAAGCTGGTGTTTCTGGGAGAAAATGCCAGGTATTGGTGAGGAAACAGATGCTAGAGAGGGAAAAGGCCATCCCTTTGGGAGAGAAGTGGTATTTCTGGGAGAAAATGCCCCAAATCGGAGAGTAAGTGTCATCCTGAGGCGTGTCATGGAGTAGATTTGGGAGGAAATGGAGTCGTTTCACAGAGTAGCGGCACTTCTGGGAGAAAATGTCCTCAGTGGGAAAGACAATGTCCTCTTGAGGGAAGAAAACAGGTCTTTCTTACAGCAAATGTCATCCAATTGGGAGAAAATCTCCTCTCTTGGGGAGAAAAGTGGTCTTTCTGAGAGAAGGTGTCCTCTTCTTGGCTGCAAGTGTCCCATTTGGCATTGTCATGGAGGCTTTTTGGGGAGAAAGCGTGTGGCAGTTGTAAGAGAAGGGGTATTTCTGGGAGCAAATCTCCTCGTTTTGGAAGAGAAGGTGAAATTTCCAAGGGAAAAGTGGCATTTCTGGGAGGAAATGACAGAGCTGGGGGAGAAAAGTGGGAACCGGTGGGAAAGAAGATCTTGTACTGGAGAGCAACGGTGGTCTTTTTGGTGTGCCAAGTGGTCTCTTGGGGAGACAACGTGGTAAATAGGGGAGACAATGTCCTCTGGAGGAGTGTCAAGTAGTATTTGGGAGAGCAAACGTCAGGTATTTCTCGGAAACCGGCTGTTTCTGGGAGATAGTAGCAGACTTGGTTGGAAAATGACAGGTGTTCGTGAGAAAGCTGGTATTTTGGGGAAAAAAGGCCGTTTTTTAAAGAATAAGCTGGCATTTCTGGGAGAATATGTCCCATCTTTGGGAGAAAACGGGTGTATGTGGGAGAAAATGTCGTGTATTTGGGAGAAAGCTGGTGTATGTGGGAGAAAAGGCCATTGTGATGGGAGTCAGTGTGATCTTGAGGAGTGGAAAGCAGTATTCTTGAGATGAAACGTGAGGTATTTCTAAGAGTCCTGGTATTTCTGGGAGAAAATGTCTTGTTTTGGAGAGCCAAAGTCCCATTTTGGGGGCAGAAGCTGGTATTTCTGTGACACTGCCATCTTGATGGGGGTAAGTGTGATCTTGAGGAGTGTAAAGCAGCATTTTGGTTAGAAAATGGGAGCTCTTCCTAAGAGCAGTGCTATTTCTGGGAGAAAAGGAGCTCTACTGGGCATAAAAATGGTGTATCTGTGATAAAATGCCACATTTCTGAAAGAAACTGTCCTCTTGCGGAGTGTAATGCTGTATGTTCCGGAGGAAATGGGAAATATTCAGCAGAGTCCTGGTATTTCTGGGAGAAGAGGTCTGATGTGGGGGGGGGAAGGTGATGTATCTGTGAGAAAGCTGGTGTTTCTGGGAGAAAATGCCAGGTATTGGTGAGGAAACAGATGCTAGAGAGGGAAAAGGCCATCCCTTTGGGAGAGAAGTGGTATTTCTGGGAGAAAATGCCCCAAATCGGAGAGTAAGTGTCATCCTGAGGCGTGTCATGGAGTAGATTTGGGAGGAAATGGAGGTGTTTCACAGAGTAGCGGCACTTCTGGGAGAAAATGTCCTCAGTGGGAAAGACAATGTCCTCTTGAGGGAAGAAAACAGGTCTTTCTTACAGCAAATGTCATCCAATTGGGAGAAAATCTCCTCTCTTGGGGAGAAAAGTGGTCTTTCTGAGAGAAGGTGTCCTCTTCTTGGCTGCAAGTGTCCCATTTGGCATTGTCATGGAGGCTTTTTGGGGAGAAAGCGTGTGGCAGTTGTAAGAGAAGGGGTATTTCTGGGAGCAAATCTCCTCTTTTTGGAAGAGAAGGTGAAATTTCCAAGGGAAAAGTGGCATTTCTGGGAGGAAATGACAGAGCTGGGGGAGAAAAGTGGGAACCGGTGGGAAAGAAGATCTTGTACTGGAGAGCAACGGTGGTCTTTTTGGTGTGCCAAGTGGTCTCTTGGGGAGACAACGTGGTAAATAGGGGAGACAATGTCCTCTGGAGGAGTGTCAAGTAGTATTTGGGAGAGCAAACGTCAGGTATTTCTCGGAAACCGGCTGTTTCTGGGAGATAGTAGCAGACTTGGTTGGAAAATGACAGGTGTTTGTGAGAAAGCTGGTATTTTGGGGAAAAAAGGCCGTTTTTTAAAGAATAAGCTGGCATTTCTGGGAGAATATGTCCCATCTTTGGGAGAAAACGGGTGTATGTGGGAGAAAATGTCGTGTATTTGGGAGAAAGCTGGTGTATGTGGGAGAAAAGGCCATTGTGATGGGAGTCAGTGTGATCTTGAGGAGTGGAAAGCAGTATTCTTGAGATGAAACGTGAGGTATTTCTAAGAGTCCTGGTATTTCTGGGAGAAAATGTCTTGTTTTGGAGAGCCAAAGTCCCATTTTGGGGGCAGAAGCTGGTATTTCTGTGACACTGCCATCTTGATGGGGGTAAGTGTGATCTTGAGGAGTGTAAAGCAGCATTTTGGTTAGAAAATGGGAGCTCTTCCTAAGAGCAGTGCTATTTCTGGGAGAAAAGGAGCTCTACTGGGCATAAAAATGGTGTATCTGTGATAAAATGCCACATTTCTGAAAGAAACTGTCCTCTTGCGGAGTGTAATGCTGTATGTTCCGGAGGAAATGGGAAATATTCAGCAGAGTCCTGGTATTTCTGGGAGAAGAGGTCTGATGTGGGGGGGGGAAGGTGATGTATCTGTGAGAAAGCTGGTGTTTCTGGGAGAAAATGCCAGGTATTGGTGAGGAAACAGATGCTAGAGAGGGAAAAGGCCATCCCTTTGGGAGAGAAGTGGTATTTCTGGGAGAAAATGCCCCAAATCGGGGAGTAAGTGTCATCCTGAGGCGTGTCATGGAGTAGATTTGGGAGGAAATGGAGTCGTTTCACAGAGTAGCGGCACTTCTGGGAGAAAATGTCCTCAGTGGGAAAGACAATGTCCTCTTGAGGGAAGAAAACAGGTCTTTCTTACAGCAAATGTCATCCAATTGGGAGAAAATCTCCTCTCTTGGGGAGAAAAGTGGTCTTTCTGAGAGAAGGTGTCCTCTTCTTGGCTGCAAGTGTCCCATTTGGCATTGTCATGGAGGCTTTTTGGGGAGAAAGCGTGTGGCAGTTGTAAGAGAAGGGGTATTTCTGGGAGCAAATCTCCTCTTTTTGGAAGAGAAGGTGAAATTTCCAAGGGAAAAGTGGCATTTCTGGGAGGAAATGACAGAGCTGGGGGAGAAAAGTGGGAACCGGTGGGAAAGAAGATCTTGTACTGGAGAGCAACGGTGGTCTTTTTGGTGTGCCAAGTGGTCTCTTGGGGAGACAACGTGGTAAATAGGGGAGACAATGTCCTCTGGAGGAGTGTCAAGTAGTATTTGGGAGAGCAAACGTCAGGTATTTCTCGGAAACCGGCTGTTTCTGGGAGATAGTAGCAGACTTGGTTGGAAAATGACAGGTGTTTGTTAAGAAAGCTGGTATTTTGGGGAAAAAAGGCCGTTTTTTAAAGAATAAGCTGGCATTTCTGGGAGAATATGTCCCATCTTTGGGAGAAAACGGGTGTATGTGGGAGAAAATGTCGTGTATTTGGGAGAAAGCTGGTGTATGTGGGAGAAAAGGCCATTGTGATGGGAGTCAGTGTGATCTTGAGGAGTGGAAAGCAGTATTCTTGAGATGAAACGTGAGGTATTTCTAAGAGTCCTGGTATTTCTGGGAGAAAATGTCTTGTTTTGGAGAGACAAAGTCCCATTTTGGGGGCAGAAGCTGGTATTTCTGTGACACTGCCATCTTGATGGGGGTAAGTGTGATCTTGAGGAGTGTAAAGCAGCATTTTGGTTAGAAAATGGGAGCTCTTCCTAAGAGCAGTGCTATTTCTGGGAGAAAAGGAGCTCTACTGGGCATAAAAATGGTGTATCTGTGATAAAATGCCACATTTCTGAAAGAAACTGTCCTCTTGCGGAGTGTAATGCTGTATGTTCCGGAGGAAATGGGAAATATTCAGCAGAGTCCTGGTATTTCTGGGAGAAGAGGTCTGATGTGGGGGGGGGAAGGTGATGTATCTGTGAGAAAGCTGGTGTTTCTGGGAGAAAATGCCAGGTATTGGTGAGGAAACAGATGCTAGAGAGGGAAAAGGCCATCCCTTTGGGAGAGAAGTGGTATTTCTGGGAGAAAATGCCCCAAATCGGGGAGTAAGTGTCATCCTGAGGCGTGTCATGGAGTAGATTTGGGAGGAAATGGAGGTGTTTCACAGAGTAGCGGCACTTCTGGGAGAAAATGTCCTCAGTGGGAAAGACAATGTCCTCTTGAGGGAAGAAAACAGGTCTTTCTTACAGCAAATGTCATCCAATTGGGAGAAAATCTCCTCTCTTGGGGAGAAAAGTGGTCTTTCTGAGAGAAGGTGTCCTCTTCTTGGCTGCAAGTGTCCCATTTGGCATTGTCATGGAGGCTTTTTGGGGAGAAAGCGTGTGGCAGTTGTAAGAGAAGGGGTATTTCTGGGAGCAAATCTCCTCTTTTTGGAAGAGAAGGTGAAATTTCCAAGGGAAAAGTGGCATTTCTGGGAGGAAATGACAGAGCTGGGGGAGAAAAGTGGGAACCGGTGGGAAAGAAGATCTTGTACTGGAGAGCAACGGTGGTCTTTTTGGTGTGCCAAGTGGTCTCTTGGGGAGACAACGTGGTAAATAGGGGAGACAATGTCCTCTGGAGGAGTGTCAAGTAGTATTTGGGAGAGCAAACGTCAGGTATTTCTCGGAAACCGGCTGTTTCTGGGAGATAGTAGCAGACTTGGTTGGAAAATGACAGGTGTTCGTGAGAAAGCTGGTATTTTGGGGAAAAAAGGCCGTTTTTTAAAGAATAAGCTGGCATTTCTGGGAGAATATGTCCCATCTTTGGGAGAAAACGGGTGTATGTGGGAGAAAATGTCGTGTATTTGGGAGAAAGCTGGTGTATGTGGGAGAAAAGGCCATTGTGATGGGAGTCAGTGTGATCTTGAGGAGTGGAAAGCAGTATTCTTGAGATGAAACGTGAGGTATTTCTAAGAGTCCTGGTATTTCTGGGAGAAAATGTCTTGTTTTGGAGAGCCAAAGTCCCATTTTGGGGGCAGAAGCTGGTATTTCTGTGACACTGCCATCTTGATGGGGGTAAGTGTGATCTTGAGGAGTGTAAAGCAGCATTTTGGTTAGAAAATGGGAGCTCTTCCTAAGAGCAGTGCTATTTCTGGGAGAAAAGGAGCTCTACTGGGCATAAAAATGGTGTATCTGTGATAAAATGCCACATTTCTGAAAGAAACTGTCCTCTTGCGGAGTGTAATGCTGTATGTTCCGGAGGAAATGGGAAATATTCAGCAGAGTCCTGGTATTTCTGGGAGAAGAGGTCTGATGTGGGGGGGGGGAAGGTGATGTATCTGTGAGAAAGCTGGTGTTTCTGGGAGAAAATGCCAGGTATTGGTGAGGAAACAGATGCTAGAGAGGGAAAAGGCCATCCCTTTGGGAGAGAAGTGGTATTTCTGGGAGAAAATGCCCCAAATCGGGGAGTAAGTGTCATCCTGAGGCGTGTCATGGAGTAGATTTGGGAGGAAATGGAGGTGTTTCACAGAGTAGCGGCACTTCTGGGAGAAAATGTCCTCAGTGGGAAAGACAATGTCCTCTTGAGGGAAGAAAACAGGTCTTTCTTACAGCAAATGTCATCCAATTGGGAGAAAATCTCCTCTCTTGGGGAGAAAAGTGGTCTTTCTGAGAGAAGGTGTCCTCTTCTTGGCTGCAAGTGTCCCATTTGGCATTGTCATGGAGGCTTTTTGGGGAGAAAGCGTGTGGCAGTTGTAAGAGAAGGGGTATTTCTGGGAGCAAATCTCCTCTTTTTGGAAGAGAAGGTGAAATTTCCAAGGGAAAAGTGGCATTTCTGGGAGGAAATGACATAGCTGGGGGAGAAAAGTGGGAACCGGTGGGAAAGAAGATCTTGTACTGGAGAGCAACGGTGGTCTTTTTGGTGTGCCAAGTGGTCTCTTGGGGAGACAACGTGGTAAATAGGGGAGACAATGTCCTCTGGAGGAGTGTCAAGTAGTATTTGGGAGAGCAAACGTCAGGTATTTCTCGGAAACCGGCTGTTTCTGGGAGATAGTAGCAGACTTGGTTGGAAAATGACAGGTGTTTGTGAGAAAGCTGGTATTTTGGGAAAAAAAGGCCGTTTTTTAAAGAATAAGCTGGCATTTCTGGGAGAATATGTCCCATCTTTGGGAGAAAACGGGTGTATGTGGGAGAAAATGTCGTGTATTTGGGAGAAAGCTGGTGTATGTGGGAGAAAAGGCCATTGTGATGGGAGTCAGTGTGATCTTGAGGAGTGGAAAGCAGTATTCTTGAGATGAAACGTGAGGTATTTCTAAGAGTCCTGGTATTTCTGGGAGAAAATGTCTTGTTTTGGAGAGCCAAAGTCCCATTTTGGGGGCAGAAGCTGGTATTTCTGTGACACTGCCATCTTGATGGGGGTAAGTGTGATCTTGAGGAGTGTAAAGCAGCATTTTGGTTAGAAAATGGGAGCTCTTCCTAAGAGCAGTGCTATTTCTGGGAGAAAAGGAGCTCTACTGGGCATAAAAATGGTGTATCTGTGATAAAATGCCACATTTCTGAAAGAAACTGTCCTCTTGCGGAGTGTAATGCTGTATGTTCCGGAGGAAATGGGAAATATTCAGCAGAGTCCTGGTATTTCTGGGAGAAGAGGTCTGATGTGGGGGGGGGAAGGTGATGTATCTGTGAGAAAGCTGGTGTTTCTGGGAGAAAATGCCAGGTATTGGTGAGGAAACAGATGCTAGAGAGGGAAAAGGCCATCCCTTTGGGAGAGAAGTGGTATTTCTGGGAGAAAATGCCCCAAATCGGGGAGTAAGTGTCATCCTGAGGCGTGTCATGGAGTAGATTTGGGAGGAAATGGAGGTGTTTCACAGAGTAGCGGCACTTCTGGGAGAAAATGTCCTCAGTGGGAAAGACAATGTCCTCTTGAGGGAAGAAAACAGGTCTTTCTTACAGCAAATGTCATCCAATTGGGAGAAAATCTCCTCTCTTGGGGAGAAAAGTGGTCTTTCTGAGAGAAGGTGTCCTCTTCTTGGCTGCAAGTGTCCCATTTGGCATTGTCATGGAGGCTTTTTGGGGAGAAAGCGTGTGGCAGTTGTAAGAGAAGGGGTATTTCTGGGAGCAAATCTCCTCTTTTTGGAAGAGAAGGTGAAATTTCCAAGGGAAAAGTGGCATTTCTGGGAGGAAATGACAGAGCTGGGGGAGAAAAGTGGGAACCGGTGGGAAAGAAGATCTTGTACTGGAGAGCAACGGTGGTCTTTTTGGTGTGCCAAGTGGTCTCTTGGGGAGACAACGTGGTAAATAGGGGAGACAATGTCCTCTGGAGGAGTGTCAAGTAGTATTTGGGAGAGCAAACGTCAGGTATTTCTCGGAAACCGGCTGTTTCTGGGAGATAGTAGCAGACTTGGTTGGAAAATGACAGGTGTTCGTGAGAAAGCTGGTATTTTGGGGAAAAAAGGCCGTTTTTTAAAGAATAAGCTGGCATTTCTGGGAGAATATGTCCCATCTTTGGGAGAAAACGGGTGTATGTGGGAGAAAATGTCGTGTATTTGGGAGAAAGCTGGTGTATGTGGGAGAAAAGGCCATTGTGATGGGAGTCAGTGTGATCTTGAGGAGTGGAAAGCAGTATTCTTGAGATGAAACGTGAGGTATTTCTAAGAGTCCTGGTATTTCTGGGAGAAAATGTCTTGTTTTGGAGAGCCAAAGTCCCATTTTGGGGGCAGAAGCTGGTATTTCTGTGACACTGCCATCTTGATGGGGGTAAGTGTGATCTTGAGGAGTGTAAAGCAGCATTTTGGTTAGAAAATGGGAGCTCTTCCTAAGAGCAGTGCTATTTCTGGGAGAAAAGGAGCTCTACTGGGCATAAAAATGGTGTATCTGTGATAAAATGCCACATTTCTGAAAGAAACTGTCCTCTTGCGGAGTGTAATGCTGTATGTTCCGGAGGAAATGGGAAATATTCAGCAGAGTCCTGGTATTTCTGGGAGAAGAGGTCTGATGTGGGGGGGGGAAGGTGATGTATCTGTGAGAAAGCTGGTGTTTCTGGGAGAAAATGCCAGGTATTGGTGAGGAAACAGATGCTAGAGAGGGAAAAGGCCATCCCTTTGGGAGAGAAGTGGTATTTCTGGGAGAAAATGCCCCAAATCGGGGAGTAAGGGTCATCCTGAGGCGTGTCATGGAGTAGATTTGGGAGGAAATGGAGGTGTTTCACAGAGTAGCGGCACTTCTGGGAGAAAATGTCCTCAGTGGGAAAGACAATGTCCTCTTGAGGGAAGAAAACAGGTCTTTCTTACAGCAAATGTCATCCAATTGGGAGAAAATCTCCTCTCTTGGGGAGAAAAGTGGTCTTTCTGAGAGAAGGTGTCCTCTTCTTGGCTGCAAGTGTCCCATTTGGCATTGTCATGGAGGCTTTTTGGGGAGAAAGCGTGTGGCAGTTGTAAGAGAAGGGGTATTTCTGGGAGCAAATCTCCTCTTTTTGGGAGAGAAGGTGAAATTTCCAAGGGAAAAGTGGCATACCAGGCAGAGTCCTGGTATTTCTGGGAGAAGAGGTCTGATGTGGGGGGGGGAAGGTGATGTATCTGTGAGAAAGCTGGCTATTGCTTTCCTTTTAGCAAGTTGCTGCAGCTACTTCAAGCCGACAAATAAAAGTTTGCTTTCTCCGAAAACCTCAGTAGCCACTGCTTTGCTTTTTTGATACAGATCAAACTAGAAAGTTTATCATTATTGTCTTGAGGATTGTGTACTTGAAAGAGAAGGGCTTGTGGACTTAAAAGCTTCTTTTTGCCACAAGTGTTGTGTTTAATAGAAGATGTTATGGTGGATTGCATGTCTTGCTTTACTGAATTCACTAAGTAGGGAACCGGTTCTCTGGGTGTCTTTGTTCCACTTTGGGATAATGTTGCCTGAAGATCATAACTGTGAAATACACCTCAAGTTCTTCACTAAACTCCAGTTTTATACAGACTTCAGGAGAGAGAACGTAATTGCTAATAGAACAAGTTAAACGTGCTTAAAAAGCTCTCTGTGTGTTTTTTGTTGCTGTTGTTTGTTTGTTTGTGGAAAATACTCTTCCTTTATTTAATTCTGGAATTTTCCCAAGAAATTATTGGAAGTTGTCATATAAGAAGAGTAATAAAGAGCATATTCTAGGAACTTGTTTCACAGATTGTACCAGTTACCCCCAAGAATATGCTGCTCCACTAGCATATGTTTTATAACTTTCATAGAGTAATTTTCAAGATGGTAATGTGGAGTTTACACTTCTGTGAACCTGTTAGCTATATTTTCCAGCTCTTAAGTCTCTTGCCAAAGCAGCATTTGTTTCATGCAGATTTTTGCATCAGGCTTCCAACTTCTTCCTCAGGCTAGATGTTGGCCTAGTGCAAGTGGAGCTGAGAACATACAATGATGAGAGAATGGAGTGGTGTTCCCACTGATGTTTAACGACTCGTAGTTGCAGCATTGTGATCAGACTGTATTGTGTTAGTGTGCATGTGAGTCTAGGATTTACAGCCTTCTGCAGCTCTGCATGTAGTCTCTTCAGTTTTTTGTGATGGCTATTGTCTCCGAACATATGGAGATCTACAGATGATAATTGTCCTCTTGCATATGAAGTTAGAGACTCCCTCTACTGTGTAGAACAAATTAAACATTTGCTAGTTAACATGAGAGGCTTTTTTATGTTAAAAAATTCTTTTTATATTTATAAAAAATAGAAACATAATGCACTCCTAAACAAATTCTCAGAAGATAACCATTAAGAAAGATAATGAAAATGCTTGACTGAGATTGCATATGTGTTAATGCTAATATCAGACAATGAAAAAAAAAAATCAAACCTTATGTCCACATCCTGCTCATAATATTTAACATATACAGCTGAGATGATTTATGGAAGACTGTCTCAAACTTGTCTATTAGACATTTTACTGGAAATTTTTTAATGTAGTAAAGGACCAGTGATTACTTGAGAATGACTATTCTTCAGTAAGTCTTGTCTCACAGGAGACTTGTTAACAGGCTTGGAGCTTGTTATTATCTTCAAGAGAACATAGCAAGGAATTAAATAACAAAGCTACAAAGCCCATCGTTTTGAACATCGTTTTGAACAGATTGATGCTTTTGTTTTGTTCATAACTCACGGACTTTGCATGTTCATAAAAGCTGTTACATACTTTGGAAAGTTCAGGCATACCTTCAATCCTCCTCTGTATTCGATTCCTACTGACTTCATAGTAACTGCTGTTCCCAGCAGAGCTCAATGACAGCCGGCGCAGGATCGGGGCTGAATTTGAGGTAGCAGTCACTGGCTGAAAGGAATTCCTGTAATATGCTGCACTCCCCGAAGTACGATATTCAGTGGAATTTTGACGGGCTGGGCTTGACAGATTTACTGAATTAAGTGCAGAATCCATAGAGTCCTCAGAAAAGCAATGCTCTTTGGAAGTGCTGTTTTCTTCTATACGTAACGTTTCTGCTACAGAAAACAAAAGCATCAATCTGTTCTCTTGAAGATAATAACAAGCTTGTAAAAAAGGGCTGATCTGAAATAATAAACACATTTTCCTTACTCTGTCTTGTATCTGAACAGGTATTAACCAGACCCAGTTGTACCACAGCACTGGTAAAATACTGAAAGCAGAAGGCACTGCCATGTGATCTTATGCTGTAAGGCAGGCCCTGTAAGTAATAGACTCTGATTTAAGAACTGTTCAGAAAATCCTGGACTCCCAGTGATATAAAGTATACTCCACCAGGACTATCTTAATAAAGTAGTTCACAAACATACATTCTTGACTATGCTTAAGGAGTTACAAAAGTGATAGAATCTCACTGCAGGTTACTTCAGTTCTTTCTCCCTACCCTAGGTTCACAAACAAGTGAAGAAACAAAAAAATTAGAAACATCTTCACATACCAGTTATCATTTCTGCAAGCCGAGATTACAGCTTTGAGAGTGCGGGAGATATTTCCATCCTCCTGATGGCTGAGCCAAGAGGGAAAAAGGGGAGGGGAACAAAAAACGTCCATCTATGAGGCGAAAGCTCCCGAACGAGAAGCCCCGGGCACAATCCCGCGGCACCAACCCCGGCCCGCAGCGGGGGCCCGGCCACCGCCCTCAGCGGCCCCACCCGCAGCCCCGCGCCCGTTGCTCGGCAGCTGCGAGCCAACCGAGCCTGCCGGGAAGGCGGAGGGGCAGCACCACGGATAGCTCCTATTGGTCGAAGGAGGTGAGGGCGGAGCTCGAGGACGGCCGTCTTCTTCGCTATTGGCGGAGAGAGCCGTCAGTGCGGGGCGGGGGGCGGGGCCTCGCGGCTAGCGGGGTCGCGTTGAACTCCGCGTTAGGGCGGGGGAACGGAGCGAGGGGGCGGCGGCGGTCGAGGGTAAGCGAGCCGCCGGCTGCGAGGAGAGCGGCGCGAGGTAGGGAGCGGCGCGGGGGCCGTCCTCACCTGTCACCGGGCGCTCAGCCCTCCCTCCTCGCGGCCCCCGGGCTCCGGCCGCGGGCGCGGTCCCTCGCGGTAGCGGCCGGGCTGGGGCTGTGCTTTCGTCTAAGGGGACCCTCGTCCGAGGGAGGGCGGCAGGCAGGCTGTGCGCGCGGTGCCACCGGCTGTGCGCCGCTGCGCGGACGGATGCCGGCTGCCCTCAGGTAGGTGGGAGGGGGGCGGAGAGGGCAGACCCCGGGAAGGCCGCCTCTGGGCGCGAGGGCTCCCCGCCGCCGTCGCTGCGGCAGGCGGCACCTCGGAGTGGCGCTACGCGAGGGGGGGAGCGGCTGGGGGCTGCGGCTGGGGGCTGCGGCTGGGGGCTGCGGCTGGGGGCCGCCTCCGTGCGCGGGGCGGGGGGAGTTGCGAGGGCAGAGCCGCGCGATTTCTTATTTGTATAGCCGCGCTTCTTTTCACAGCAACGTGAATAGCTGTAAAACACATAATTCTACCTAAATTAAGTTGTTTAAATTGGAGATAAACAGATGTCTTAGACCTGCTTCTCTTTTTTTGCTGGAAGAAGTGAAGTCAATCACATTCTCTTACAAACAGGGCCTGGGTGACCCTGTAGACAGCAGGGTGACCACAAACCAGCAATGTGGCCTTGTGGTCAAGAAGGCCAATGGTATCCTGGGATGCATTAAAAAGAATGTGGCCAGCAGGTTGAGTGAGGTGAGTGAGCAAAGTATTATTTACTAACCAGCTAACTGCAGGAGAAGACTCTTAACAGAATAGAAATTTATGTTCTTAACATGCTCCTTTTTGAAGAAAATGGTAGAAAAGACAGAAGTGAGGAATAGAGGATACTTAAACCAACCTGGATCCACTAGAAAACTTCAAAGTAGGGACAGTTACAAAAGCTCAGCTATTCCATTGAGGGAGTAAGCACAAAAAGAAAGACTGAAGCCTTTAGCTAGCAGTTTGTCAGAAAACAGTCTTAAATATGCGCAAGGGTGGAAAGAGACTTCCTATTTCCTTAAATGCAAGCAGATTGAAACAGTTTCTTTTGATTTCTGTATCTATGATTTTCATAAGCAGTTACAAGAACGGTGTTCTCAGATTGGATATTATGAGTAAATGCTTGTGTTGCATTTAAGGAAATAATAAACAGCAACTATTTCTCATCCAAGAAAAAGACAAACACGTAAACTGAATGAGCAGCTTATATACATATATCCCCTAGATATCTGTAGCACTCCCATGGTGTTAGCTTATTAACATTACAGGGATTATTAACATTACATTCTATTTTTTTCTCTCCAAAGCATTCATAGTTGCTTTCATGTTTAAACTTGTGTCTTTCTGTAAGGGTTGATCAGGAAATCACTTTAATTTCTGTATTTTTAAGAATCTAGGCGTTCCTAAAATAGTTGGTGGATTACATGAGCAATGTGGGTAGGAAATAAATGTATTATTACCCTGAATTTGAGATAGATCTGTTCAAGGCTTTCTTCTGTACAGTACTGCAGCCTTCACAAAGCCCTGCTCACAGTATGTATAGTTTGATTACTGCTTTTTTTCTTTATGTATTTTGCATAGTACATAACAGTAATGAAGAATAAGATATAAGATAAACATGTACAGTAGAAATAAAGTGCAATGATTCTTCTTGGACAGATGTGCAACTTCTGAGATGTCTGTAGGACAAATTCCAGCTTTTGAAAAGCATAGCACAGCTAACAGTTCTGTAGAGTGTCTATAAACTCCTCTTTCTGGTTTATTTGGATGTGAATTTTCTGTTTGCTTGTTTTGTTTGTTAGTTGATTACATTCTGTTGCCTGTGACATTAAAGCAAAATCTACATATGTAGATTTGGTAGTGTTAGAGGTTTACCACTAAACTGTGGCATGCTAGTTTAATCTGATGATTCACTTCTGAGAATATAAAAACAGAAGTGAACTTTGCTTTCAGATGAATTATTTAAATTTCTTCCGCTCTTCAAAAACAGAATCAGTTTCACTTATGAAATCAACATGGATGTTTATGTTTCTTACAAAAAAACTTTTATTCTTCTAGTTTTGAACCTGATTTAGCATGAAAAATACTAAGCTGAAACTACTATTTTTGTTAACCACGTTTATGTTAATGGCACTTAAGCAATCCAACCAGGATCAAAGCTCCATTGTAGGAACTGTGCAGATGCATAGCAGTAGACATATCCTGCCCTAAAGAAAAAGCAAAAATAAATAACGTAATGAAATGGAACACAAAGTAATTGGTAAAGTTATAAGAAGCATCATAGGGGGGAAAAAAAAATAGATGGACAAAGAATAAAAAAGAGGTTTGAGACAAAAATAAAAATGTTCTTACTGTCAGATTTCAGAAGTTGTACAAGGAAAAGGAGTAAAAAATTAAATTTATACAACGAGGATGTCCAGAAAATCTAAGAAGTTAATCTTGATTTTACATTGAACAAAAATAGAATGAATAAAAATCCTTAGGTCTCACAAATACGTATGTTATGATCATAAATGCACCATTAAGAGTCTTTCAACATCTTCTTAAGCAATTTATTCATTTTATCTTTAGAGGGTAACAATGTGGAGCAAAAAAGTTTTGCAGTCCTCTGTGATAGAACAAGTGGCAGCAAACCTTTGAGGAGAAAGAGTAAGATGGATGGCCTTAAACAGTTTTTGCTTTTATTAATGGAGCCTGATTTGTTTTCACAGAAATGAGGCAAATAATAAACATACACAGAAAGGAGAGTAGGAGATAGAAGGACAACAAGAAAAAAAAAATGGAGTGTCAAATTTTCTCCCAAATGGACTTGCAAGAGTTGACAGTGACTTACTAGAGCATTAATTTCTTCTTTACAGCTTTATTCAGGTCTAAGACAGAAAAAAAGAACATGCACACGAGTCTTCCAATCCATATTTTCTATGTTATTTAAAGTAATAAGGTTATGTATGGTATTTTATGTTGGTTTCATTTACATTTGCAGGTACTAAAATCTAACAAGTTTCTCAAAACCTGTAACAGAAAAATGCTGAGAAGAATCAAATTTATTGCTCTCTCTCTTCACATACATTGGGCTTATGATCCTCCCACTTCAGTGGCTGCTCTTCCATGTATTACTGAGTGCAATCATGTACAAATATAAGATAAACATTTTCTTTAAAGTATTTATAGTATGTTGCGCTCAAATAAATATTTGAGAAAATAAAGAAATAACCTGACAGCTATTAATCAGAGTTTTATTGCCTTTAATATATGATCCATCCTGATATAGCAATTATTGTTGTTTTAGTAAATGCATTACCTCACTTTTACAGGTTTATTTTCAGCCAGTATATCTATCCTTTTGCTCAACACAACAGAGAACTTTCCAATAGCCAAAAAACATTCTGCCTTTAAATTAAATTAATCTTCTTGGAAATATTACTCTTCCAACTCTCCTGTTCTGTATGTCAGCTACTGCTCAAAGCTGTCTACTGTTCCTCCTGTTAACCATACAGTTATTAAAACTTGGTATATGAATACCTTTTCATCATATTTATCCACAATAAATGAATGAGACTTCTCCCCATAGAATCTTTCTATGAAACTTTCCATCCCTCTGTCTTTCTGCTAAATCTCAAATAATCTGAACTGCAGTTCATTTAGATATTAGACCTCAGGTTCAGATAACATCCTTGAGGTAATAAAATGTTATTGTCTGACAGATCTAAAGTGATATTTTTCCTGTAGAAAATTCCATGGGGCACTTACACTGAAACTGAGAAGTGTTTTTCTTTCTCTTGCTGAGTGAGGGTTTAAATAGGAAATGCATATACACAGAGCAAAATTTGGAAGGTAACATTTCCCATCAGGTCTTTTCAGTATTACAGAGCAAGAAAAAGATTTTTAAGACTTGCATGTGCTGATTAAGGTGATTGAATTTTTTCTACTATTATTTTCCTTTTAGTTTAGCAATAAAGAAATACATTAAAAAAATGCAGTAGGGGAAAGATCTGCCCATGGATTTGTTGTATTTGTGCATATCTAAATAGCAGTACAGGCATCTTGTCATCCCAAGGACACCATGGAGTATTCATATAATATAAAGAGAGATGATGGGGATTTTCTAATAACTAAATTGGAAATCAGAAATGTTACTTTTTTTTTTTTTTTTTTTCCCCAATTTACCAGTTTGCAAGCAATGCCTCCTTTTCCATAAAGACAGCTCTTCAAGAAAGCCCATTTCTAACACTCACAGACCTGTGCAGAACACCGTTTTTCATAGATGACAGACAGTAACTTTACAATAACATCAGCCATTTCTTTCAACACTGTCACAAATACCATTCAACAACAAATAGCATTCAACTAGGCCTCAACTGCCTAATTTCATTGAAGCCTGTATACCTTTCATTCAGTGTTAACATTACTTGAAAAAAAGTGTTTGGACGTTACATTATATTATCCTCAGTTCATCGTGTTGTAGCAGATCTAATCTTTAATGAAAACGAGACATGTAGGAATCCTATTTGAACTTTTCTTTTATCTTCACTCTTACCAACATGTGATTATCATCTATAATAAATGATACTCCTGCTTGCTAGTGTAATTGTATTTGCTTTTCTTGTTGCCTTTGCTTGCTTCATCCACACCAGTAGATGTGTTGAGAAAACTGACTGGGAGAAAAGAGGTCATTCCCTGGTCCTGGTTACAAAGACAGCACAGACACAGCCCATGGTGACTGAAAAACAAGGAATAAAGAGGTTCAAGACTGTACTGCAAAAGTGTATTGCAACTGCAGGTTGCTTAAAGAAGTAGAAGCAAAGGGAATGTCCACAGGTTTGAAAAAGTGGCCTGCAACTACACAATATTCATTGTTTCAGAAAGGAGATTTAACGATGCAAAATCTTTGGCAAGAGAACAGTTGTTTTTAGGGATCAAATAGAGAGAGAAATAGTGCTGGGGACCTAGACTCCATTTAGGACATAATACTTGTCTTGTCTCTACACGTGAAAATATTTTAAATTACTAGCTGAGAGATCAGGGGTCCTGAACCATGGTATGTTCATTATTGTTGATTGCATGTACTGTGTCATATCACTTAAAAAATTAAAAACATTAATGGCACTGAAATTTCAAACTGGGTGCACGTACCACTGTGCATAACAACTGACAAGCTATTATCTACGTTGATTAAAACTCTTAGTGCTAGTGTTTTAGCTTCTCCAAAAGCAAGGAATAAACAATTTGAATGTAGGCTTTATCAGTATTTGTACTTGTAATAAAACCAGGAATATTCATAGAATCATAGAATCATAGAATTTTTTTTTGAGTTGGAAGGGACTCTTACAGACCATTGAGTCCAGTTCCCCAGTAATGAACAGGGACACCCACAGAGGTCAGAGACCTCAGAGGCCTGTCCAGCCTGACCATGAATATCTCCCCACTGCCATAATGTTGTCTTGCCCCAGACCTATACAAGACTACAAAGTGAGTCACCAGCTCTGGATTCCTACTTAGGAGGGGTTTGCCATCAAGATAGACAGCAAGTCTCCATGTAACCCTCTCCTCTAGGCATCAGCCCTGGGAAACATGCTGCCAAATATTCTTCAGAAAAGCATCTTAGAGAGGTTTCTGTGAGCAGATGGGGGACATTTGATGAAGCAAACGGATGCTGGGTAAGCAGTAATTCTCACTCAACAACCAGCCTGGGGGCTCCGTTCTTTCTTCATTTCCATTCTTTCTGATGGAAATGTCCTTGAAACTTAACTTTTTCCTACTTTTCCAGTACTTGTTTGATACTTTCTTTTTCTAGTAAGCAAAAATTCTAAGCCCTTGTCCTCCAGTAACTGTCTTTCATTTTCTGATACATTCAAAGATAACCTTTGGAGGCATGCCTTTTTCTGGGAAGCCAAGTTCTAACAGCAGAAAAAAATTTCAAAGGCTGTATGGAGAGCATCAACTACAATGGCAATAATATCACTGACCTTGCTAGAAGGAAGAAATTGGAACCTTCTAATGTGGTAAGAACATAACTTTATCATCATCTAAACTTCTGCTTCTCCTTCTAAGGAAAGTTTGTGAGTGTGTGTGACAGATGTTCTGAAATCATATAATATATAAAACAAAGTTTGTCACATGCCTAAAGATTTCATTATACATACTTTTATGATTTTTTGTTTGTTTGTTTGTTTGTTTGTTTTTAATATCTGGGAACCTGTTTCTGCTGGGATTTAAGTTTCAGCTTTACAGAATTAGCCTTCAGCATCAGATGAATGTTTTTTAAAAGAAAACCAGTAGATCAGTATATACATTTTTGCTTTCATCTTATAGTAACCCAAAACTAGAATTTTTTTTTGAGTTGGAAGGGACTCTTACAGACCATTGAGTCCAGTTCCCCAGTAATGAACAGGGACACCCACAGAGGTCAGAGACCTCAGAGGCCTGTCCAGCCTGACCATGAATATCTCCCCACTGCCATAATGTTGTCTTGCCCCAGACCTATACAAGACTACAAAGTGAGTCACCAGCTCTGGATTCCTACTTAGGAGGGGTTTGCCATCAAGATAGACAGCAAGTCTCCATGTAACCCTCTCCTCTAGGTATCAGCCCTGGGAAACATGCTGCCAAATATTCTTCAGAAAAGCATCTTAGAGAGGTTTCTGTGAGCAGATGGGGGACATTTGATGAAGCAAACGGATGCTGGGTAAGCAGTAATTCTCACTCAACAACCAGCCTGGGGGCTCCGTTCTTTCTTCATTTCCATTCTTTCTGATGGAAATGTCCTTGAAACTTAACTTTTTCCTACTTTTCCAGTACTTGTTTGATACTTTCTTTTTCTAGTAAGCAAAAATTCTAAGCCCTTGTCCTCCAGTAACTGTCTTTCATTTTCTGATACATTCAAAGATAACCTTTGGAGGCATGCCTTTTTCTGGGAAGCCAAGTTCTAACAGCAGAAAAAAATTTCAAAGGCTGTATGGAGAGCATCAACTACAATGGCAATAATATCACTGACCTTGCTAGAAGGAAGAAATTGGAACCTTCTAATGTGGTAAGAACATAACTTTATCATCATCTAAACTTCTGCTTCTCCTTCTAAGGAAAGTTTGTGAGTGTGTGTGACAGATGTTCTGAAATCATATAATATATAAAACAAAGTTTGTCACATGCCTAAAGATTTCATTATACATACTTTTATGATTTTTTGTTTGTTTGTTTGTTTGTTTGTTTTTAATATCTGGGAACCTGTTTCTGCTGGGATTTAAGTTTCAGCTTTACAGAATTAGCCTTCAGCATCAGATGAATGTTTTTTAAAAGAAAACCAGTAGATCAGTATATACATTTTTGCTTTCATCTTATAGTAACCCAAAACTAGGATGGACAATATTTATTGTTAAATCAATTGCAGTGTGTCAAGGATCTAAATCCTGTTATCTTCCATCCCCACAGAGCAAGTTGCGTGGGTGTGCAAAATCATTAGAAAGGGAAGGCTCAGAGCCATTTTATGGGAGCTCCGTAAAGCATCAAGATACTAAACTTTGAAACTGTTATTTAGCTTATTAACATTACAGGGATTATTAACATTACATTCTATTTTTTTCTCTCCAAAGCATTCATAGTTGCTTTCATGTTTAAACTTGTGTCTTTCTGTAAGGGTTGATCAGGAAATCACTTTAATTTCTGTATTTTTAAGAATCTAGGCGTTCCTAAAATAGTTGGTGGATTACATGAGCAATGTGGGTAGGAAATAAATGTATTATTACCCTGAATTTGAGATAGATCTGTTCAAGGCTTTCTTCTGTACAGTACTGCAGCCTTCACAAAGCCCTGCTCACAGTATGTATAGTTTGATTACTGCTTTTTTTCTTTATGTATTTTGCATAGTACATAACAGTAATGAAGAATAAGATATAAGATAAACATGTACAGTAGAAATAAAGTGCAATGATTCTTCTTGGACAGATGTGCAACTTCTGAGATGTCTGTAGGACAAATTCCAGCTTTTGAAAAGCATAGCACAGCTAACAGTTCTGTAGAGTGTCTATAAACTCCTCTTTCTGGTTTATTTGGATGTGAATTTTCTGTTTGCTTGTTTTGTTTGTTAGTTGATTACATTCTGTTGCCTGTGACATTAAAGCAAAATCTACATATGTAGATTTGGTAGTGTTAGAGGTTTACCACTAAACTGTGGCATGCTAGTTTAATCTGATGATTCACTTCTGAGAATATAAAAACAGAAGTGAACTTTGCTTTCAGATGAATTATTTAAATTTCTTCCGCTCTTCAAAAACAGAATCAGTTTCACTTATGAAATCAACATGGATGTTTATGTTTCTTACAAAAAAACTTTTATTCTTCTAGTTTTGAACCTGATTTAGCATGAAAAATACTAAGCTGAAACTACTATTTTTGTTAACCACGTTTATGTTAATGGCACTTAAGCAATCCAACCAGGATCAAAGCTCCATTGTAGGAACTGTGCAGATGCATAGCAGTAGACATATCCTGCCCTAAAGAAAAAGCAAAAATAAATAACGTAATGAAATGGAACACAAAGTAATTGGTAAAGTTATAAGAAGCATCATAGGGGGGAAAAAAAAATAGATGGACAAAGAATAAAAAAGAGGTTTGAGACAAAAATAAAAATGTTCTTACTGTCAGATTTCAGAAGTTGTACAAGGAAAAGGAGTAAAAAATTAAATTTATACAACGAGGATGTCCAGAAAATCTAAGAAGTTAATCTTGATTTTACATTGAACAAAAATAGAATGAATAAAAATCCTTAGGTCTCACAAATACGTATGTTATGATCATAAATGCACCATTAAGAGTCTTTCAACATCTTCTTAAGCAATTTATTCATTTTATCTTTAGAGGGTAACAATGTGGAGCAAAAAAGTTTTGCAGTCCTCTGTGATAGAACAAGTGGCAGCAAACCTTTGAGGAGAAAGAGTAAGATGGATGGCCTTAAACAGTTTTTGCTTTTATTAATGGAGCCTGATTTGTTTTCACAGAAATGAGGCAAATAATAAACATACACAGAAAGGAGAGTAGGAGATAGAAGGACAACAAGAAAAAAAAAATGGAGTGTCAAATTTTCTCCCAAATGGACTTGCAAGAGTTGACAGTGACTTACTAGAGCATTAATTTCTTCTTTACAGCTTTATTCAGGTCTAAGACAGAAAAAAAGAACATGCACACGAGTCTTCCAATCCATATTTTCTATGTTATTTAAAGTAATAAGGTTATGTATGGTATTTTATGTTGGTTTCATTTACATTTGCAGGTACTAAAATCTAACAAGTTTCTCAAAACCTGTAACAGAAAAATGCTGAGAAGAATCAAATTTATTGCTCTCTCTCTTCACATACATTGGGCTTATGATCCTCCCACTTCAGTGGCTGCTCTTCCATGTATTACTGAGTGCAATCATGTACAAATATAAGATAAACATTTTCTTTAAAGTATTTATAGTATGTTGCGCTCAAATAAATATTTGAGAAAATAAAGAAATAACCTGACAGCTATTAATCAGAGTTTTATTGCCTTTAATATATGATCCATCCTGATATAGCAATTATTGTTGTTTTAGTAAATGCATTACCTCACTTTTACAGGTTTATTTTCAGCCAGTATATCTATCCTTTTGCTCAACACAACAGAGAACTTTCCAATAGCCAAAAAACATTCTGCCTTTAAATTAAATTAATCTTCTTGGAAATATTACTCTTCCAACTCTCCTGTTCTGTATGTCAGCTACTGCTCAAAGCTGTCTACTGTTCCTCCTGTTAACCATACAGTTATTAAAACTTGGTATATGAATACCTTTTCATCATATTTATCCACAATAAATGAATGAGACTTCTCCCCATAGAATCTTTCTATGAAACTTTCCATCCCTCTGTCTTTCTGCTAAATCTCAAATAATCTGAACTGCAGTTCATTTAGATATTAGACCTCAGGTTCAGATAACATCCTTGAGGTAATAAAATGTTATTGTCTGACAGATCTAAAGTGATATTTTTCCTGTAGAAAATTCCATGGGGCACTTACACTGAAACTGAGAAGTGTTTTTCTTTCTCTTGCTGAGTGAGGGTTTAAATAGGAAATGCATATACACAGAGCAAAATTTGGAAGGTAACATTTCCCATCAGGTCTTTTCAGTATTACAGAGCAAGAAAAAGATTTTTAAGACTTGCATGTGCTGATTAAGGTGATTGAATTTTTTCTACTATTATTTTCCTTTTAGTTTAGCAATAAAGAAATACATTAAAAAAATGCAGTAGGGGAAAGATCTGCCCATGGATTTGTTGTATTTGTGCATATCTAAATAGCAGTACAGGCATCTTGTCATCCCAAGGACACCATGGAGTATTCATATAATATAAAGAGAGATGATGGGGATTTTCTAATAACTAAATTGGAAATCAGAAATGTTACTTTTTTTTTTTTTTTTTTTTCCCCAATTTACCAGTTTGCAAGCAATGCCTCCTTTTCCATAAAGACAGCTCTTCAAGAAAGCCCATTTCTAACACTCACAGACCTGTGCAGAACACCGTTTTTCATAGATGACAGACAGTAACTTTACAATAACATCAGCCATTTCTTTCAACACTGTCACAAATACCATTCAACAACAAATAGCATTCAACTAGGCCTCAACTGCCTAATTTCATTGAAGCCTGTATACCTTTCATTCAGTGTTAACATTACTTGAAAAAAAGTGTTTGGACGTTACATTATATTATCCTCAGTTCATCGTGTTGTAGCAGATCTAATCTTTAATGAAAACGAGACATGTAGGAATCCTATTTGAACTTTTCTTTTATCTTCACTCTTACCAACATGTGATTATCATCTATAATAAATGATACTCCTGCTTGCTAGTGTAATTGTATTTGCTTTTCTTGTTGCCTTTGCTTGCTTCATCCACACCAGTAGATGTGTTGAGAAAACTGACTGGGAGAAAAGAGGTCATTCCCTGGTCCTGGTTACAAAGACAGCACAGACACAGCCCATGGTGACTGAAAAACAAGGAATAAAGAGGTTCAAGACTGTACTGCAAAAGTGTATTGCAACTGCAGGTTGCTTAAAGAAGTAGAAGCAAAGGGAATGTCCACAGGTTTGAAAAAGTGGCCTGCAACTACACAATATTCATTGTTTCAGAAAGGAGATTTAACGATGCAAAATCTTTGGCAAGAGAACAGTTGTTTTTAGGGATCAAATAGAGAGAGAAATAGTGCTGGGGACCTAGACTCCATTTAGGACATAATACTTGTCTTGTCTCTACACGTGAAAATATTTTAAATTACTAGCTGAGAGATCAGGGGTCCTGAACCATGGTATGTTCATTATTGTTGATTGCATGTACTGTGTCATATCACTTAAAAAATTAAAAACATTAATGGCACTGAAATTTCAAACTGGGTGCACGTACCACTGTGCATAACAACTGACAAGCTATTATCTACGTTGATTAAAACTCTTAGTGCTAGTGTTTTAGCTTCTCCAAAAGCAAGGAATAAACAATTTGAATGTAGGCTTTATCAGTATTTGTACTTGTAATAAAACCAGGAATATTCATAGAATCATAGAATCATAGAATTTTTTTTTGAGTTGGAAGGGACTCTTACAGACCATTGAGTCCAGTTCCCCAGTAATGAACAGGGACACCCACAGAGGTCAGAGACCTCAGAGGCCTGTCCAGCCTGACCATGAATATCTCCCCACTGCCATAATGTTGTCTTGCCCCAGACCTATACAAGACTACAAAGTGAGTCACCAGCTCTGGATTCCTACTTAGGAGGGGTTTGCCATCAAGATAGACAGCAAGTCTCCATGTAACCCTCTCCTCTAGGCATCAGCCCTGGGAAACATGCTGCCAAATATTCTTCAGAAAAGCATCTTAGAGAGGTTTCTGTGAGCAGATGGGGGACATTTGATGAAGCAAACGGATGCTGGGTAAGCAGTAATTCTCACTCAACAACCAGCCTGGGGGCTCCGTTCTTTCTTCATTTCCATTCTTTCTGATGGAAATGTCCTTGAAACTTAACTTTTTCCTACTTTTCCAGTACTTGTTTGATACTTTCTTTTTCTAGTAAGCAAAAATTCTAAGCCCTTGTCCTCCAGTAACTGTCTTTCATTTTCTGATACATTCAAAGATAACCTTTGGAGGCATGCCTTTTTCTGGGAAGCCAAGTTCTAACAGCAGAAAAAAATTTCAAAGGCTGTATGGAGAGCATCAACTACAATGGCAATAATATCACTGACCTTGCTAGAAGGAAGAAATTGGAACCTTCTAATGTGGTAAGAACATAACTTTATCATCATCTAAACTTCTGCTTCTCCTTCTAAGGAAAGTTTGTGAGTGTGTGTGACAGATGTTCTGAAATCATATAATATATAAAACAAAGTTTGTCACATGCCTAAAGATTTCATTATACATACTTTTATGATTTTTTGTTTGTTTGTTTGTTTGTTTGTTTTTAATATCTGGGAACCTGTTTCTGCTGGGATTTAAGTTTCAGCTTTACAGAATTAGCCTTCAGCATCAGATGAATGTTTTTTAAAAGAAAACCAGTAGATCAGTATATACATTTTTGCTTTCATCTTATAGTAACCCAAAACTAGAATTTTTTTTTGAGTTGGAAGGGACTCTTACAGACCATTGAGTCCAGTTCCCCAGTAATGAACAGGGACACCCACAGAGGTCAGAGACCTCAGAGGCCTGTCCAGCCTGACCATGAATATCTCCCCACTGCCATAATGTTGTCTTGCCCCAGACCTATACAAGACTACAAAGTGAGTCACCAGCTCTGGATTCCTACTTAGGAGGGGTTTGCCATCAAGATAGACAGCAAGTCTCCATGTAACCCTCTCCTCTAGGCATCAGCCCTGGGAAACATGCTGCCAAATATTCTTCAGAAAAGCATCTTAGAGAGGTTTCTGTGAGCAGATGGGGGACATTTGATGAAGCAAACGGATGCTGGGTAAGCAGTAATTCTCACTCAACAACCAGCCTGGGGGCTCCGTTCTTTCTTCATTTCCATTCTTTCTGATGGAAATGTCCTTGAAACTTAACTTTTTCCTACTTTTCCAGTACTTGTTTGATACTTTCTTTTTCTAGTAAGCAAAAATTCTAAGCCCTTGTCCTCCAGTAACTGTCTTTCATTTTCTGATACATTCAAAGATAACCTTTGGAGGCATGCCTTTTTCTGGGAAGCCAAGTTCTAACAGCAGAAAAAAATTTCAAAGGCTGTATGGAGAGCATCAACTACAATGGCAATAATATCACTGACCTTGCTAGAAGGAAGAAATTGGAACCTTCTAATGTGGTAAGAACATAACTTTATCATCATCTAAACTTCTGCTTCTCCTTCTAAGGAAAGTTTGTGAGTGTGTGTGACAGATGTTCTGAAATCATATAATATATAAAACAAAGTTTGTCACATGCCTAAAGATTTCATTATACATACTTTTATGATTTTTTGTTTGTTTGTTTGTTTGTTTGTTTTTAATATCTGGGAACCTGTTTCTGCTGGGATTTAAGTTTCAGCTTTACAGAATTAGCCTTCAGCATCAGATGAATGTTTTTTAAAAGAAAACCAGTAGATCAGTATATACATTTTTGCTTTCATCTTATAGTAACCCAAAACTAGGATGGACAATATTTATTGTTAAATCAATTGCAGTGTGTCAAGGATCTAAATCCTGTTATCTTCCATCCCCACAGAGCAAGTTGCGTGGGTGTGCAAAATCATTAGAAAGGGAAGGCTCAGAGCCATTTTATGGGAGCTCCGTAAAGCATCAAGATACTAAACTTTGAAACTGTTATTTAGCTTATTAACATTACAGGGATTATTAACATTACATTCTATTTTTTTCTCTCCAAAGCATTCATAGTTGCTTTCATGTTTAAACTTGTGTCTTTCTGTAAGGGTTGATCAGGAAATCACTTTAATTTCTGTATTTTTAAGAATCTAGGCGTTCCTAAAATAGTTGGTGGATTACATGAGCAATGTGGGTAGGAAATAAATGTATTATTACCCTGAATTTGAGATAGATCTGTTCAAGGCTTTCTTCTGTACAGTACTGCAGCCTTCACAAAGCCCTGCTCACAGTATGTATAGTTTGATTACTGCTTTTTTTCTTTATGTATTTTGCATAGTACATAACAGTAATGAAGAATAAGATATAAGATAAACATGTACAGTAGAAATAAAGTGCAATGATTCTTCTTGGACAGATGTGCAACTTCTGAGATGTCTGTAGGACAAATTCCAGCTTTTGAAAAGCATAGCACAGCTAACAGTTCTGTAGAGTGTCTATAAACTCCTCTTTCTGGTTTATTTGGATGTGAATTTTCTGTTTGCTTGTTTTGTTTGTTAGTTGATTACATTCTGTTGCCTGTGACATTAAAGCAAAATCTACATATGTAGATTTGGTAGTGTTAGAGGTTTACCACTAAACTGTGGCATGCTAGTTTAATCTGATGATTCACTTCTGAGAATATAAAAACAGAAGTGAACTTTGCTTTCAGATGAATTATTTAAATTTCTTCCGCTCTTCAAAAACAGAATCAGTTTCACTTATGAAATCAACATGGATGTTTATGTTTCTTACAAAAAAACTTTTATTCTTCTAGTTTTGAACCTGATTTAGCATGAAAAATACTAAGCTGAAACTACTATTTTTGTTAACCACGTTTATGTTAATGGCACTTAAGCAATCCAACCAGGATCAAAGCTCCATTGTAGGAACTGTGCAGATGCATAGCAGTAGACATATCCTGCCCTAAAGAAAAAGCAAAAATAAATAACGTAATGAAATGGAACACAAAGTAATTGGTAAAGTTATAAGAAGCATCATAGGGGGAAAAAAAAAATAGATGGACAAAGAATAAAAAAGAGGTTTGAGACAAAAATAAAAATGTTCTTACTGTCAGATTTCAGAAGTTGTACAAGGAAAAGGAGTAAAAAATTAAATTTATACAACGAGGATGTCCAGAAAATCTAAGAAGTTAATCTTGATTTTACATTGAACAAAAATAGAATGAATAAAAATCCTTAGGTCTCACAAATACGTATGTTATGATCATAAATGCACCATTAAGAGTCTTTCAACATCTTCTTAAGCAATTTATTCATTTTATCTTTAGAGGGTAACAATGTGGAGCAAAAAAGTTTTGCAGTCCTCTGTGATAGAACAAGTGGCAGCAAACCTTTGAGGAGAAAGAGTAAGATGGATGGCCTTAAACAGTTTTTGCTTTTATTAATGGAGCCTGATTTGTTTTCACAGAAATGAGGCAAATAATAAACATACACAGAAAGGAGAGTAGGAGATAGAAGGACAACAAGAAAAAAAAAATGGAGTGTCAAATTTTCTCCCAAATGGACTTGCAAGAGTTGACAGTGACTTACTAGAGCATTAATTTCTTCTTTACAGCTTTATTCAGGTCTAAGACAGAAAAAAAGAACATGCACACGAGTCTTCCAATCCATATTTTCTATGTTATTTAAAGTAATAAGGTTATGTATGGTATTTTATGTTGGTTTCATTTACATTTGCAGGTACTAAAATCTAACAAGTTTCTCAAAACCTGTAACAGAAAAATGCTGAGAAGAATCAAATTTATTGCTCTCTCTCTTCACATACATTGGGCTTATGATCCTCCCACTTCAGTGGCTGCTCTTCCATGTATTACTGAGTGCAATCATGTACAAATATAAGATAAACATTTTCTTTAAAGTATTTATAGTATGTTGCGCTCAAATAAATATTTGAGAAAATAAAGAAATAACCTGACAGCTATTAATCAGAGTTTTATTGCCTTTAATATATGATCCATCCTGATATAGCAATTATTGTTGTTTTAGTAAATGCATTACCTCACTTTTACAGGTTTATTTTCAGCCAGTATATCTATCCTTTTGCTCAACACAACAGAGAACTTTCCAATAGCCAAAAAACATTCTGCCTTTAAATTAAATTAATCTTCTTGGAAATATTACTCTTCCAACTCTCCTGTTCTGTATGTCAGCTACTGCTCAAAGCTGTCTACTGTTCCTCCTGTTAACCATACAGTTATTAAAACTTGGTATATGAATACCTTTTCATCATATTTATCCACAATAAATGAATGAGACTTCTCCCCATAGAATCTTTCTATGAAACTTTCCATCCCTCTGTCTTTCTGCTAAATCTCAAATAATCTGAACTGCAGTTCATTTAGATATTAGACCTCAGGTTCTGATAACATCCTTGAGGTAATAAAATGTTATTGTCTGACAGATCTAAAGTGATATTTTTCCTGTAGAAAATTCCATGGGGCACTTACACTGAAACTGAGAAGTGTTTTTCCTTCTCTTGCTGAGTGAGGGTTTAAATAGGAAATGCATATACACAGAGCAAAATTTGGAAGGTAACATTTCCCATCAGGTCTTTTCAGTATTACAGAGCAAGAAAAAGATTTTTAAGACTTGCATGTGCTGATTAAGGTGATTGAATTTTTTCTACTATTATTTTCCTTTTAGTTTAGCAATAAAGAAATACATTAAAAAAATGCAGTAGGGGAAAGATCTGCCCATGGATTTGTTGTATTTGTGCATATCTAAATAGCAGTACAGGCATCTTGTCATCCCAAGGACACCATGGAGTATTCATATAATATAAAGAGAGATGATGGGGATTTTCTAATAACTAAATTGGAAATCAGAAATGTTACTTTTTTTTTTTTTTTTTTTCCCCAATTTACCAGTTTGCAAGCAATGCCTCCTTTTCCATAAAGACAGCTCTTCAAGAAAGCCCATTTCTAACACTCACAGACCTGTGCAGAACACCGTTTTTCATAGATGACAGACAGTAACTTTACAATAACATCAGCCATTTCTTTCAACACTGTCACAAATACCATTCAACAACAAATAGCATTCAACTAGGCCTCAGCTGCCTAATTTCATTGAAGCCTGTATACCTTTCATTCAGTGTTAACATTACTTGAAAAAAAGTGTTTGGACGTTACATTATATTATCCTCAGTTCATCGTGTTGTAGCAGATCTAATCTTTAATGAAAACGAGACATGTAGGAATCCTATTTGAACTTTTCTTTTATCTTCACTCTTATTTCAAAAAGAAAGTTGTTGATTAAACACACCTAGTGACAAACCAACATGTGATTATCATCTATAATAAATGATACTCCTGCTTGCTAGTATAATTGTATTTGCTTTTCTTGTTGCCTTTGCTTGCTTCATCCACACCAGTAGATGTGTTGAGAAAACTGACTGGGAGAAAAGAGGTCATTCCCTGGTCCTGGTTACAAAGACAGCACAGACACAGCCCATGGTGACTGAAAAACAGGGAATAAAGAGGTTCAAGACTGTACTGCAAAAGTGTATTGCAACTGCAGGTTGCTTAAAGAAGTAGAAGCAAAGGGAATGTCCACAGGTTTGAAAAAGTGGCCTGCAACTACACAATATTCATTGTTTCAGAAAGGAGATTTAACGATGCAAAATCTTTGGCAAGAGAACAGTTGTTTTTAGGGATCAAATAGAGAGAGAAATAGTGCTGGGGACCTAGACTCCATTTAGGACATAATACTTGCATTACACTCCGCAAGAGGACAGTTTCTTTCAGAAATGTGGCATTTTATCACAGATACACCATTTTTATGCCCAGTAGAGCTCCTTTTCTCCCAGAAATAGCACTGCTCTTAGGAAGAGCTCCCATTTTCTAACCAAAATGCTGCTTTACACTCCTCAAGATCACACTTACCCCCATCAAGATGGCAGTGTCACAGAAATACCAGCTTCTGCCCCCAAAATGGGACTTTGGCTCTCCAAAACAAGACATTTTCTCCCAGAAATACCAGGACTCTTAGAAATACCTCACGTTTCATCTCAAGAATACTGCTTTCCACTCCTCAAGATCACACTGACTCCCATCACAATGGCCTTTTCTCCCACATACACCAGCTTTCTCCCAAATACACGACATTTTCTCCCACATACACCCGTTTTCTCCCAAAGATGGGACATATTCTCCCAGAAATGCCAGCTTATTCTTTAAAAAACGGCCTTTTTTCCCCAAAATACCAGCTTTCTCACAAACACCTGTCATTTTCCAACCAAGTCTGCTACTATCTCCCAGAAACAGCCGGTTTCCGAGAAATACCTGACGTTTGCTCTCCCAAATACTACTTGACACTCCTCCAGAGGACATTGTCTCCCCTATTTACCACGTTGTCTCCCCAAGAGACCACTTGGCACACCAAAAAGACCACCGTTGCTCTCCAGTACAAGATCTTCTTTCCCACCGGTTCCCACTTTTCTCCCCCAGCTATGTCATTTCCTCCCAGAAATGCCACTTTTCCCTTGGAAATTTCACCTTCTCTTCCAAAAAGAGGAGATTTGCTCCCAGAAATACCCCTTCTCTTACAACTGCCACACGCTTTCTCCCCAAAAAGCCTCCATGACAATGCCAAATGGGACACTTGCAGCCAAGAAGAGGACACCTTCTCTCAGAAAGACCACTTTTCTCCCCAAGAGAGGAGATTTTCTCCCAATTGGATGACATTTGCTGTAAGAAAGACCTGTTTTCTTCCCTCAAGAGGACATTGTCTTTCCCACTGAGGACATTTTCTCCCAGAAGTGCCGCTACTCTGTGAAACGACTCCATTTCCTCCCAAATCTACTCCATGACACGCCTCAGGATGACACTTACTCCCCGATTTGGGGCATTTTCTCCCAGAAATACCACTTCTCTCCCAAAGGGATGGCCTTTTCCCTCTCTAGCATCTGTTTCCTCACCAATACCTGGCATTTTCTCCCAGAAACACCAGCTTTCTCACAGATACATCACCTTCCCCCCCCCACATCAGACCTCTTCTCCCAGAAATACCAGGACTCTGCTGAATATTTCCCATTTCCTCCGGAACATACAGCATTACACTCCGCAAGAGGACAGTTTCTTTCAGAAATGTGGCATTTTATCACAGATACACCATTTTTATGCCCAGTAGAGCTCCTTTTCTCCCAGAAATAGCACTGCTCTTAGGAAGAGCTCCCATTTTCTAACCAAAATGCTGCTTTACACTCCTCAAGATCACACTTACCCCCATCAAGATGGCAGTGTCACAGAAATACCAGCTTCTGCCCCCAAAATGGGACTTTGGCTCTCCAAAACAAGACATTTTCTCCCAGAAATACCAGGACTCTTAGAAATACCTCACGTTTCATCTCAAGAATACTGCTTTCCACTCCTCAAGATCACACTGACTCCCATCACAATGGCCTTTTCTCCCACATACACCAGCTTTCTCCCAAATACACGACATTTTCTCCCACATACACCCGTTTTCTCCCAAAGATGGGACATATTCTCCCAGAAATGCCAGCTTATTCTTTAAAAAACGGCCTTTTTTCCCCAAAATACCAGCTTTCTCACAAACACCTGTCATTTTCCAACCAAGTCTGCTACTATCTCCCAGAAACAGCCAGTTTCCGAGAAATACCTGACGTTTGCTCTCCCAAATACTACTTGACACTCCTCCAGAGGACATTGTCTCCCCTATTTACCACGTTGTCTCCCCAAGAGACCACTTGGCACACCAAAAAGACCACCGTTGCTCTCCAGTACAAGATCTTCTTTCCCACCGGTTCCCACTTTTCTCCCCCAGCTATGTCATTTCCTCCCAGAAATGCCACTTTTCCCTTGGAAATTTCACCTTCTCTTCCAAAAAGAGGAGATTTGCTCCCAGAAATACCCCTTCTCTTACAACTGCCACACGCTTTCTCCCCAAAAAGCCTCCATGACAATGCCAAATGGGACACTTGCAGCCAAGAAGAGGACACCTTCTCTCAGAAAGACCACTTTTCTCCCCAAGAGAGGAGATTTTCTCCCAATTGGATGACATTTGCTGTAAGAAAGACCCGTTTTCTTCCCTCAAGAGGACATTGTCTTTCCCACTGAGGACATTTTCTCCCAGAAGTGCCGCTACTCTGTGAAACACCTCCATTTCCTCCCAAATCTACTCCATGACACGCCTCAGGATGACACTTACTCTCCGATTTGGGGCATTTTCTCCCAGAAATACCACTTCTCTCCCAAAGGGATGGCCTTTTCCCTCTCTAGCATCTGTTTCCTCACCAATACCTGGCATTTTCTCCCAGAAACACCAGCTTTCTCACAGATACATCACCTTCCCCCCCCCACATCAGACCTCTTCTCCCAGAAATACCAGGACTCTGCTGAATATTTCCCATTTCCTCCGGAACATACAGCATTACACTCCGCAAGAGGACAGTTTCTTTCAGAAATGTGGCATTTTATCACAGATACACCATTTTTATGCCCAGTAGAGCTCCTTTTCTCCCAGAAATAGCACTGCTCTTAGGAAGAGCTCCCATTTTCTAACCAAAATGCTGCTTTACACTCCTCAAGATCACACTTACCCCCATCAAGATGGCAGTGTCACAGAAATACCAGCTTCTGCCCCCAAAATGGGACTTTGGCTCTCCAAAACAAGACATTTTCTCCCAGAAATACCAGGACTCTTAGAAATACCTCACGTTTCATCTCAAGAATACTGCTTTCCACTCCTCAAGATCACACTGACTCCCATCACAATGGCCTTTTCTCCCACATACACCAGCTTTCTCCCAAATACACGACATTTTCTCCCACATACACCCGTTTTCTCCCAAAGATGGGACATATTCTCCCAGAAATGCCAGCTTACTCTTTAAAAAACGGCCTTTTTTTCCCAAAATACCAGCTTTCTCACAAACACCTGTCATTTTCCAACCAAGTCTGCTACTATCTCCCAGAAACAGCCGGTTTCCGAGAAATACCTGACGTTTGCTCTCCCAAATACTACTTGACACTCCTCCAGAGGACATTGTCTCCCCTATTTACCACGTTGTCTCCCCAAGAGACCACTTGGCACACCAAAAAGACCACCGTTGCTCTCCAGTACAAGATCTTCTTTCCCACCGGTTCCCACTTTTCTCCCCCAGCTATGTCATTTCCTCCCAGAAATGCCACTTTTCCCTTGGAAATTTCACCTTCTCTTCCAAAAAGAGGAGATTTGCTCCCAGAAATACCCCTTCTCTTACAACTGCCACACGCTTTCTCCCCAAAAAGCCTCCATGACAATGCCAAATGGGACACTTGCAGCCAAGAAGAGGACACCTTCTCTCAGAAAGACCACTTTTCTCCCCAAGAGAGGAGATTTTCTCCCAATTGGATGACATTTGCTGTAAGAAAGACCTGTTTTCTTCCCTCAAGAGGACATTGTCTTTCCCACTGAGGACATTTTCTCCCAGAAGTGCCGCTACTCTGTGAAACACCTCCATTTCCTCCCAAATCTACTCCATGACACGCCTCAGGATGACACTTACTCCCCGATTTGGGGCATTTTCTCCCAGAAATACCACTTCTCTCCCAAAGGGATGGCCTTTTCCCTCTCTAGCATCTGTTTCCTCACCAATACCTGGCATTTTCTCCCAGAAACACCAGCTTTCTCACAGATACATCACCTTCCCCCCCCCACATCAGACCTCTTCTCCCAGAAATACCAGGACTCTGCTGAATATTTCCCATTTCCTCCGGAACATACAGCATTACACTCCGCAAGAGGACAGTTTCTTTCAGAAATGTGGCATTTTATCACAGATACACCATTTTTATGCCCAGTAGAGCTCCTTTTCTCCCAGAAATAGCACTGCTCTTAGGAAGAGCTCCCATTTTCTAACCAAAATGCTGCTTTACACTCCTCAAGATCACACTTACCCCCATCAAGATGGCAGTGTCACAGAAATACCAGCTTCTGCCCCCAAAATGGGACTTTGGCTCTCCAAAACAAGACATTTTCTCCCAGAAATACCAGGACTCTTAGAAATACCTCACGTTTCATCTCAAGAATACTGCTTTCCACTCCTCAAGATCACACTGACTCCCATCACAATGGCCTTTTCTCCCACATACACCAGCTTTCTCCCGAATACACGACATTTTCTCCCACATACACCCGTTTTCTCCCAAAGATGGGACATATTCTCCCAGAAATGCCAGCTTATTCTTTAAAAAACGGCCTTTTTTCCCCAAAATACCAGCTTTCTCACAAACACCTGTCATTTTCCAACCAAGTCTGCTACTATCTCCCAGAAACAGCCGGTTTCCGAGAAATACCTGACGTTTGCTCTCCCAAATACTACTTGACACTCCTCCAGAGGACATTGTCTCCCCTATTTACCACGTTGTCTCCCCAAGAGACCACTTGGCACACCAAAAAGACCACCGTTGCTCTCCAGTACAAGATCTTCTTTCCCACCGGTTCCCACTTTTCTCCCCCAGCTATGTCATTTCCTCCCAGAAATGCCACTTTTCCCTTGGAAATTTCACCTTCTCTTCCAAAAAGAGGAGATTTGCTCCCAGAAATACCCCTTCTCTTACAACTGCCACACGCTTTCTCCCCAAAAAGCCTCCATGACAATGCCAAATGGGACACTTGCAGCCAAGAAGAGGACACCTTCTCTCAGAAAGACCACTTTTCTCCCCAAGAGAGGAGATTTTCTCCCAATTGGATGACATTTGCTGTAAGAAAGACCTGTTTTCTTCCCTCAAGAGGACATTGTCTTTCCCACTGAGGACATTTTCTCCCAGAAGTGCCGCTACTCTGTGAAACACCTCCATTTCCTCCCAAATCTACTCCATGACACGCCTCAGGATGACACTTACTCCCCGATTTGGGGCATTTTCTCCCAGAAATACCACTTCTCTCCCAAAGGGATGGCCTTTTCCCTCTCTAGCATCTGTTTCCTCACCAATACCTGGCATTTTCTCCCAGAAACACCAGCTTTCTCACAGATACATCACCTTCCCCCCCCCACATCAGACCTCTTCTCCCAGAAATACCAGGACTCTGCTGAATATTTCCCATTTCCTCCGGAACATACAGCATTACACTCCGCAAGAGGACAGTTTCTTTCAGAAATGTGGCATTTTATCACAGATACACCATTTTTATGCCCAGTAGAGCTCCTTTTCTCCCAGAAATAGCACTGCTCTTAGGAAGAGCTCCCATTTTCTAACCAAAATGCTGCTTTACACTCCTCAAGATCACACTTACCCCCATCAAGATGGCAGTGTCACAGAAATACCAGCTTCTGCCCCCAAAATGGGACTTTGGCTCTCCAAAACAAGACATTTTCTCCCAGAAATACCAGGACTCTTAGAAATACCTCACGTTTCATCTCAAGAATACTGCTTTCCACTCCTCAAGATCACACTGACTCCCATCACAATGGCCTTTTCTCCCACATACACCAGCTTTCTCCCGAATACACGACATTTTCTCCCACATACACCCGTTTTCTCCCAAAGATGGGACATATTCTCCCAGAAATGCCAGCTTATTCTTTAAAAAACGGCCTTTTTTCCCCAAAATACCAGCTTTCTCACAAACACCTGTCATTTTCCAACCAAGTCTGCTACTATCTCCCAGAAACAGCCGGTTTCCGAGAAATACCTGACGTTTGCTCTCCCAAATACTACTTGACACTCCTCCAGAGGACATTGTCTCCCCTATTTACCACGTTGTCTCCCCAAGAGACCACTTGGCACACCAAAAAGACCACCGTTGCTCTCCAGTACAAGATCTTCTTTCCCACCGGTTCCCACTTTTCTCCCCCAGCTATGTCATTTCCTCCCAGAAATGCCACTTTTCCCTTGGAAATTTCACCTTCTCTTCCAAAAAGAGGAGATTTGCTCCCAGAAATACCCCTTCTCTTACAACTGCCACACGCTTTCTCCCCAAAAAGCCTCCATGACAATGCCAAATGGGACACTTGCAGCCAAGAAGAGGACACCTTCTCTCAGAAAGACCACTTTTCTCCCCAAGAGAGGAGATTTTCTCCCAATTGGATGACATTTGCTGTAAGAAAGACCCGTTTTCTTCCCTCAAGAGGACATTGTCTTTCCCACTGAGGACATTTTCTCCCAGAAGTGCCGCTACTCTGTGAAACACCTCCATTTCCTCCCAAATCTACTCCATGACACGCCTCAGGATGACACTTACTCCCCGATTTGGGGCATTTTCTCCCAGAAATACCACTTCTCTCCCAAAGGGATGGCCTTTTCCCTCTCTAGCATCTGTTTCCTCACCAATACCTGGCATTTTCTCCCAGAAACACCAGCTTTCTCACAGATACATCACCTTCCCCCCCCCACATCAGACCTCTTCTCCCAGAAATACCAGGACTCTGCTGAATATTTCCCATTTCCTCCGGAACATACAGCATTACACTCCGCAAGAGGACAGTTTCTTTCAGAAATGTGGCATTTTATCACAGATACACCATTTTTATGCCCAGTAGAGCTCCTTTTCTCCCAGAAATAGCACTGCTCTTAGGAAGAGCTCCCATTTTCTAACCAAAATGCTGCTTTACACTCCTCAAGATCACACTTACCCCCATCAAGATGGCAGTGTCACAGAAATACCAGCTTCTGCCCCCAAAATGGGACTTTGGCTCTCCAAAACAAGACATTTTCTCCCAGAAATACCAGGACTCTTAGAAATACCTCACGTTTCATCTCAAGAATACTGCTTTCCAATCCTCAAGATCACACTGACTCCCATCACAATGGCCTTTTCTCCCACATACACCAGCTTTCTCCCGAATACACGACATTTTCTCCCACATACACCCGTTTTCTCCCAAAGATGGGACATATTCTCCCAGAAATGCCAGCTTATTCTTTAAAAAACGGCCTTTTTTCCCCAAAATACCAGCTTTCTCACAAACACCTGTCATTTTCCAACCAAGTCTGCTACTATCTCCCAGAAACAGCCGGTTTCCGAGAAATACCTGACGTTTGCTCTCCCAAATACTACTTGACACTCCTCCAGAGGACATTGTCTCCCCTATTTACCACGTTGTCTCCCCAAGAGACCACTTGGCACACCAAAAAGACCACCGTTGCTCTCCAGTACAAGATCTTCTTTCCCACCGGTTCCCACTTTTCTCCCCCAGCTCTGTCATTTCCTCCCAGAAATGCCACTTTTCCCTTGGAAATTTCACCTTCTCTTCCAAAAAGAGGAGATTTGCTCCCAGAAATACCCCTTCTCTTACAACTGCCACACGCTTTCTCCCCAAAAAGCCTCCATGACAATGCCAAATGGGACACTTGCAGCCAAGAAGAGGACACCTTCTCTCAGAAAGACCACTTTTCTCCCCAAGAGAGGAGATTTTCTCCCAATTGGATGACATTTGCTGTAAGAAAGACCTGTTTTCTTCCCTCAAGAGGACATTGTCTTTCCCACTGAGGACATTTTCTCCCAGAAGTGCCGCTACTCTGTGAAACGACTCCATTTCCTCCCAAATCTACTCCATGACACGCCTCAGGATGACACTTACTCCCCGATTTGGGGCATTTTCTCCCAGAAATACCACTTCTCTCCCAAAGGGATGGCCTTTTCCCTCTCTAGCATCTGTTTCCTCACCAATACCTGGCATTTTCTCCCAGAAACACCAGCTTTCTCACAGATACATCACCTTCCCCCCCCCACATCAGACCTCTTCTCCCAGAAATACCAGGACTCTGCTGAATATTTCCCATTTCCTCCGGAACATACAGCATTACACTCCGCAAGAGGACAGTTTCTTTCAGAAATGTGGCATTTTATCACAGATACACCATTTTTATGCCCAGTAGAGCTCCTTTTCTCCCAGAAATAGCACTGCTCTTAGGAAGAGCTCCCATTTTCTAACCAAAATGCTGCTTTACACTCCTCAAGATCACACTTACCCCCATCAAGATGGCAGTGTCACAGAAATACCAGCTTCTGCCCCCAAAATGGGACTTTGGCTCTCCAAAACAAGACATTTTCTCCCAGAAATACCAGGACTCTTAGAAATACCTCACGTTTCATCTCAAGAATACTGCTTTCCACTCCTCAAGATCACACTGACTCCCATCACAATGGCCTTTTCTCCCACATACACCAGCTTTCTCCCGAATACACGACATTTTCTCCCACATACACCCGTTTTCTCCCAAAGATGGGACATATTCTCCCAGAAATGCCAGCTTATTCTTTAAAAAACGGCCTTTTTTCCCCAAAATACCAGCTTTCTCACAAACACCTGTCATTTTCCAACCAAGTCTGCTACTATCTCCCAGAAACAGCCGGTTTCCGAGAAATACCTGACGTTTGCTCTCCCAAATACTACTTGACACTCCTCCAGAGGACATTGTCTCCCCTATTTACCACGTTGTCTCCCCAAGAGACCACTTGGCACACCAAAAAGACCACCGTTGCTCTCCAGTACAAGATCTTCTTTCCCACCGGTTCCCACTTTTCTCCCCCAGCTATGTCATTTCCTCCCAGAAATGCCACTTTTCCCTTGGAAATTTCACCTTCTCTTCCAAAAAGAGGAGATTTGCTCCCAGAAATACCCCTTCTCTTACAACTGCCACACGCTTTCTCCCCAAAAAGCCTCCATGACAATGCCAAATGGGACACTTGCAGCCAAGAAGAGGACACCTTCTCTCAGAAAGACCACTTTTCTCCCCAAGAGAGGAGATTTTCTCCCAATTGGATGACATTTGCTGTAAGAAAGACCCGTTTTCTTCCCTCAAGAGGACATTGTCTTTCCCACTGAGGACATTTTCTCCCAGAAGTGCCGCTACTCTGTGAAACACCTCCATTTCCTCCCAAATCTACTCCATGACACGCCTCAGGATGACACTTACTCCCCGATTTGGGGCATTTTCTCCCAGAAATACCACTTCTCTCCCAAAGGGATGGCCTTTTCCCTCTCTAGCATCTGTTTCCTCACCAATACCTGGCATTTTCTCCCAGAAACACCAGCTCTCTCACAGATACATCACCTTCCCCCCCCCACATCAGACCTCTTCTCCCAGAAATACCAGGACTCTGCTGAATATTTCCCATTTCCTCCGGAACATACAGCATTACACTCCGCAAGAGGACAGTTTCTTTCAGAAATGTGGCATTTTATCACAGATACACCATTTTTATGCCCAGTAGAGCTCCTTTTCTCCCAGAAATAGCACTGCTCTTAGGAAGAGCTCCCATTTTCTAACCAAAATGCTGCTTTACACTCCTCAAGATCACACTTACCCCCATCAAGATGGCAGTGTCACAGAAATACCAGCTTCTGCCCCCAAAATGGGACTTTGGCTCTCCAAAACAAGACATTTTCTCCCAGAAATACCAGGACTCTTAGAAATACCTCACGTTTCATCTCAAGAATACTGCTTTCCACTCCTCAAGATCACACTGACTCCCATCACAATGGCCTTTTCTCCCACATACACCAGCTTTCTCCCGAATACACGACATTTTCTCCCACATACACCCGTTTTCTCCCAAAGATGGGACATATTCTCCCAGAAATGCCAGCTTATTCTTTAAAAAACGGCCTTTTTTCCCCAAAATACCAGCTTTCTCACAAACACCTGTCATTTTCCAACCAAGTCTGCTACTATCTCCCAGAAACAGCCGGTTTCCGAGAAATACCTGACGTTTGCTCTCCCAAATACTACTTGACACTCCTCCAGAGGACATTGTCTCCCCTATTTACCACGTTGTCTCCCCAAGAGACCACTTGGCACACCAAAAAGACCACCGTTGCTCTCCAGTACAAGATCTTCTTTCCCACCGGTTCCCACTTTTCTCCCCCAGCTATGTCATTTCCTCCCAGAAATGCCACTTTTCCCTTGGAAATTTCACCTTCTCTTCCAAAAAGAGGAGATTTGCTCCCAGAAATACCCCTTCTCTTACAACTGCCACACGCTTTCTCCCCAAAAAGCCTCCATGACAATGCCAAATGGGACACTTGCAGCCAAGAAGAGGACACCTTCTCTCAGAAAGACCACTTTTCTCCCCAAGAGAGGAGATTTTCTCCCAATTGGATGACATTTGCTGTAAGAAAGACCCGTTTTCTTCCCTCAAGAGGACATTGTCTTTCCCACTGAGGACATTTTCTCCCAGAAGTGCCGCTACTCTGTGAAACACCTCCATTTCCTCCCAAATCTACTCCATGACACGCCTCAGGATGACACTTACTCCCCGATTTGGGGCATTTTCTCCCAGAAATACCACTTCTCTCCCAAAGGGATGGCCTTTTCCCTCTCTAGCATCTGTTTCCTCACCAATACCTGGCATTTTCTCCCAGAAACACCAGCTTTCTCACAGATACATCACCTTCCCCCCCCCACATCAGACCTCTTCTCCCAGAAATACCAGGACTCTGCTGAATATTTCCCATTTCCTCCGGAACATACAGCATTACACTCCGCAAGAGGACAGTTTCTTTCAGAAATGTGGCATTTTATCACAGATACACCATTTTAATGCCCAGTAGAGCTCCTTTTCTCCCAGAAATAGCACTGCTCTTAGGAAGAGCTCCCATTTTCTAACCAAAATGCTGCTTTACACTCCTCAAGATCACACTTACCCCCATCAAGATGGCAGTGTCACAGAAATACCAGCTTCTGCCCCCAAAATGGGACTTTGTCTCTCCAAAACAAGACATTTTCTCCCAGAAATACCAGGACTCTTAGAAATACCTCACATTTCATCTCAAGAATACTGCTTTCCACTCCTCAAGATCACACTGACTCCCATCACAATGGCCTTTTCTCCCACATACACCAGCTTTCTCCCGAATACACGACATTTTCTCCCACATACACCCGTTTTCTCCCAAAGATGGGACATATTCTCCCAGAAATGCCAGCTTATTCTTTAAAAAACGGCCTTTTTTCCCCAAAATACCAGCTTTCTCACAAACACCTGTCATTTTCCAACCAAGTCTGCTACTATCTCCCAGAAACAGCCGGTTTCCGAGAAATACCTGACGTTTGCTCTCCCAAATACTACTTGACACTCCTCCAGAGGACATTGTCTCCCCTATTTACCACGTTGTCTCCCCAAGAGACCACTTGGCACACCAAAAAGACCACCGTTGCTCTCCAGTACAAGATCTTCTTTCCCACCGGTTCCCACTTTTCTCCCCCAGCTCTGTCATTTCCTCCCAGAAATGCCACTTTTCCCTTGGAAATTTCACCTTCTCTTCCAAAAAGAGGAGATTTGCTCCCAGAAATACCCCTTCTCTTACAACTGCCACACGCTTTCTCCCCAAAAAGCCTCCATGACAATGCCAAATGGGACACTTGCAGCCAAGAAGAGGACACCTTCTCTCAGAAAGACCACTTTTCTCCCCAAGAGAGGAGATTTTCTCCCAATTGGATGACATTTGCTGTAAGAAAGACCTGTTTTCTTCCCTCAAGAGGACATTGTCTTTCCCACTGAGGACATTTTCTCCCAGAAGTGCCGCTACTCTGTGAAACGACTCCATTTCCTCCCAAATCTACTCCATGACACGCCTCAGGATGACACTTACTCCCCGATTTGGGGCATTTTCTCCCAGAAATACCACTTCTCTCCCAAAGGGATGGCCTTTTCCCTCTCTAGCATCTGTTTCCTCACCAATACCTGGCATTTTCTCCCAGAAACACCAGCTTTCTCACAGATACATCACCTTCCCCCCCCCACATCAGACCTCTTCTCCCAGAAATACCAGGACTCTGCTGAATATTTCCCATTTCCTCCGGAACATACAGCATTACACTCCGCAAGAGGACAGTTTCTTTCAGAAATGTGGCATTTTATCACAGATACACCATTTTTATGCCCAGTAGAGCTCCTTTTCTCCCAGAAATAGCACTGCTCTTAGGAAGAGCTCCCATTTTCTAACCAAAATGCTGCTTTACACTCCTCAAGATCACACTTACCCCCATCAAGATGGCAGTGTCACAGAAATACCAGCTTCTGCCCCCAAAATGGGACTTTGGCTCTCCAAAACAAGACATTTTCTCCCAGAAATACCAGGACTCTTAGAAATACCTCACGTTTCATCTCAAGAATACTGCTTTCCACTCCTCAAGATCACACTGACTCCCATCACAATGGCCTTTTCTCCCACATACACCAGCTTTCTCCCGAATACACGACATTTTCTCCCACATACACCCGTTTTCTCCCAAAGATGGGACATATTCTCCCAGAAATGCCAGCTTATTCTTTAAAAAACGGCCTTTTTTCCCCAAAATACCAGCTTTCTCACAAACACCTGTCATTTTCCAACCAAGTCTGCTACTATCTCCCAGAAACAGCCGGTTTCCGAGAAATACCTGACGTTTGCTCTCCCAAATACTACTTGACACTCCTCCAGAGGACATTGTCTCCCCTATTTACCACGTTGTCTCCCCAAGAGACCACTTGGCACACCAAAAAGACCACCGTTGCTCTCCAGTACAAGATCTTCTTTCCCACCGGTTCCCACTTTTCTCCCCCAGCTATGTCATTTCCTCCCAGAAATGCCACTTTTCCCTTGGAAATTTCACCTTCTCTTCCAAAAAGAGGAGATTTGCTCCCAGAAATACCCCTTCTCTTACAACTGCCACACGCTTTCTCCCCAAAAAGCCTCCATGACAATGCCAAATGGGACACTTGCAGCCAAGAAGAGGACACCTTCTCTCAGAAAGACCACTTTTCTCCCCAAGAGAGGAGATTTTCTCCCAATTGGATGACATTTGCTGTAAGAAAGACCCGTTTTCTTCCCTCAAGAGGACATTGTCTTTCCCACTGAGGACATTTTCTCCCAGAAGTGCCGCTACTCTGTGAAACACCTCCATTTCCTCCCAAATCTACTCCATGACACGCCTCAGGATGACACTTACTCCCCGATTTGGGGCATTTTCTCCCAGAAATACCACTTCTCTCCCAAAGGGATGGCCTTTTCCCTCTCTAGCATCTGTTTCCTCACCAATACCTGGCATTTTCTCCCAGAAACACCAGCTTTCTCACAGATACATCACCTTCCCCCCCCCACATCAGACCTCTTCTCCCAGAAATACCAGGACTCTGCTGAATATTTCCCATTTCCTCCGGAACATACAGCATTACACTCCGCAAGAGGACAGTTTCTTTCAGAAATGTGGCATTTTATCACAGATACACCATTTTTATGCCCAGTAGAGCTCCTTTTCTCCCAGAAATAGCACTGCTCTTAGGAAGAGCTCCCATTTTCTAACCAAAATGCTGCTTTACACTCCTCAAGATCACACTTACCCCCATCAAGATGGCAGTGTCACAGAAATACCAGCTTCTGCCCCCAAAATGGGACTTTGTCTCTCCAAAACAAGACATTTTCTCCCAGAAATACCAGGACTCTTAGAAATACCTCACGTTTCATCTCAAGAATACTGCTTTCCACTCCTCAAGATCACACTGACTCCCATCACAATGGCCTTTTCTCCCACATACACCAGCTTTCTCCCGAATACACGACATTTTCTCCCACATACACCCGTTTTCTCCCAAAGATGGGACATATTCTCCCAGAAATGCCAGCTTATTCTTTAAAAAACGGCCTTTTTTCCCCAAAATACCAGCTTTCTCACAAACACCTGTCATTTTCCAACCAAGTCTGCTACTATCTCCCAGAAACAGCCGGTTTCCGAGAAATACCTGACGTTTGCTCTCCCAAATACTACTTGACACTCCTCCAGAGGACATTGTCTCCCCTATTTACCACGTTGTCTCCCCAAGAGACCACTTGGCACACCAAAAAGACCACCGTTGCTCTCCAGTACAAGATCTTCTTTCCCACCGGTTCCCACTTTTCTCCCCCAGCTATGTCATTTCCTCCCAGAAATGCCACTTTTCCCTTGGAAATTTCACCTTCTCTTCCAAAAAGAGGAGATTTGCTCCCAGAAATACCCCTTCTCTTACAACTGCCACACGCTTTCTCCCCAAAAAGCCTCCATGACAATGCCAAATGGGACACTTGCAGCCAAGAAGAGGACACCTTCTCTCAGAAAGACCACTTTTCTCCCCAAGAGAGGAGATTTTCTCCCAATTGGATGACATTTGCTGTAAGAAAGACCCGTTTTCTTCCCTCAAGAGGACATTGTCTTTCCCACTGAGGACATTTTCTCCCAGAAGTGCCGCTACTCTGTGAAACACCTCCATTTCCTCCCAAATCTACTCCATGACACGCCTCAGGATGACACTTACTCCCCGATTTGGGGCATTTTCTCCCAGAAATACCACTTCTCTCCCAAAGGGATGGCCTTTTCCCTCTCTAGCATCTGTTTCCTCACCAATACCTGGCATTTTCTCCCAGAAACACCAGCTCTCTCACAGATACATCACCTTCCCCCCCCCACATCAGACCTCTTCTCCCAGAAATACCAGGACTCTGCTGAATATTTCCCATTTCCTCCGGAACATACAGCATTACACTCCGCAAGAGGACAGTTTCTTTCAGAAATGTGGCATTTTATCACAGATACACCATTTTTATGCCCAGTAGAGCTCCTTTTCTCCCAGAAATAGCACTGCTCTTAGGAAGAGCTCCCATTTTCTAACCAAAATGCTGCTTTACACTCCTCAAGATCACACTTACCCCCATCAAGATGGCAGTGTCACAGAAATACCAGCTTCTGCCCCCAAAATGGGACTTTGGCTCTCCAAAACAAGACATTTTCTCCCAGAAATACCAGGACTCTTAGAAATACCTCACGTTTCATCTCAAGAATACTGCTTTCCACTCCTCAAGATCACACTGACTCCCATCACAATGGCCTTTTCTCCCACATACACCAGCTTTCTCCCGAATACACGACATTTTCTCCCACATACACCCGTTTTCTCCCAAAGATGGGACATATTCTCCCAGAAATGCCAGCTTATTCTTTAAAAAACGGCCTTTTTTCCCCAAAATACCAGCTTTCTCACAAACACCTGTCATTTTCCAACCAAGTCTGCTACTATCTCCCAGAAACAGCCGGTTTCCGAGAAATACCTGACGTTTGCTCTCCCAAATACTACTTGACACTCCTCCAGAGGACATTGTCTCCCCTATTTACCACGTTGTCTCCCCAAGAGACCACTTGGCACACCAAAAAGACCACCGTTGCTCTCCAGTACAAGATCTTCTTTCCCACCGGTTCCCACTTTTCTCCCCCAGCTATGTCATTTCCTCCCAGAAATGCCACTTTTCCCTTGGAAATTTCACCTTCTCTTCCAAAAAGAGGAGATTTGCTCCCAGAAATACCCCTTCTCTTACAACTGCCACACGCTTTCTCCCCAAAAAGCCTCCATGACAATGCCAAATGGGACACTTGCAGCCAAGAAGAGGACACCTTCTCTCAGAAAGACCACTTTTCTCCCCAAGAGAGGAGATTTTCTCCCAATTGGATGACATTTGCTGTAAGAAAGACCCGTTTTCTTCCCTCAAGAGGACATTGTCTTTCCCACTGAGGACATTTTCTCCCAGAAGTGCCGCTACTCTGTGAAACACCTCCATTTCCTCCCAAATCTACTCCATGACACGCCTCAGGATGACACTTACTCCCCGATTTGGGGCATTTTCTCCCAGAAATACCACTTCTCTCCCAAAGGGATGGCCTTTTCCCTCTCTAGCATCTGTTTCCTCACCAATACCTGGCATTTTCTCCCAGAAACACCAGCTTTCTCACAGATACATCACCTTCCCCCCCCCACATCAGACCTCTTCTCCCAGAAATACCAGGACTCTGCTGAATATTTCCCATTTCCTCCGGAACATACAGCATTACACTCCGCAAGAGGACAGTTTCTTTCAGAAATGTGGCATTTTATCACAGATACACCATTTTTATGCCCAGTAGAGCTCCTTTTCTCCCAGAAATAGCACTGCTCTTAGGAAGAGCTCCCATTTTCTAACCAAAATGCTGCTTTACACTCCTCAAGATCACACTTACCCCCATCAAGATGGCAGTGTCACAGAAATACCAGCTTCTGCCCCCAAAATGGGACTTTGGCTCTCCAAAACAAGACATTTTCTCCCAGAAATACCAGGACTCTTAGAAATACCTCACGTTTCATCTCAAGAATACTGCTTTCCACTCCTCAAGATCACACTGACTCCCATCACAATGGCCTTTTCTCCCACATACACCAGCTTTCTCCCAAATACACGACATTTTCTCCCACATACACCCGTTTTCTCCCAAAGATGGGACATATTCTCCCAGAAATGCCAGCTTATTCTTTAAAAAACGGCCTTTTTTCCCCAAAATACCAGCTTTCTCACAAACACCTGTCATTTTCCAACCAAGTCTGCTACTATCTCCCAGAAACAGCCGGTTTCCGAGAAATACCTGACGTTTGCTCTCCCAAATACTACTTGACACTCCTCCAGAGGACATTGTCTCCCCTATTTACCACGTTGTCTCCCCAAGAGACCACTTGGCACACCAAAAAGACCACCGTTGCTCTCCAGTACAAGATCTTCTTTCCCACCGGTTCCCACTTTTCTCCCCCAGCTCTGTCATTTCCTCCCAGAAATGCCACTTTTCCCTTGGAAATTTCACCTTCTCTTCCAAAAAGAGGAGATTTGCTCCCAGAAATACCCCTTCTCTTACAACTGCCACACGCTTTCTCCCCAAAAAGCCTCCATGACAATGCCAAATGGGACACTTGCAGCCAAGAAGAGGACACCTTCTCTCAGAAAGACCACTTTTCTCCCCAAGAGAGGAGATTTTCTCCCAATTGGATGACATTTGCTGTAAGAAAGACCTGTTTTCTTCCCTCAAGAGGACATTGTCTTTCCCACTGAGGACATTTTCTCCCAGAAGTGCCGCTACTCTGTGAAACGACTCCATTTCCTCCCAAATCTACTCCATGACACGCCTCAGGATGACACTTACTCCCCGATTTGGGGCATTTTCTCCCAGAAATACCACTTCTCTCCCAAAGGGATGGCCTTTTCCCTCTCTAGCATCTGTTTCCTCACCAATACCTGGCATTTTCTCCCAGAAACACCAGCTTTCTCACAGATACATCACCTTCCCCCCCCCACATCAGACCTCTTCTCCCAGAAATACCAGGACTCTGCTGAATATTTCCCATTTCCTCCGGAACATACAGCATTACACTCCGCAAGAGGACAGTTTCTTTCAGAAATGTGGCATTTTATCACAGATACACCATTTTTATGCCCAGTAGAGCTCCTTTTCTCCCAGAAATAGCACTGCTCTTAGGAAGAGCTCCCATTTTCTAACCAAAATGCTGCTTTACACTCCTCAAGATCACACTTACCCCCATCAAGATGGCAGTGTCACAGAAATACCAGCTTCTGCCCCCAAAATGGGACTTTGGCTCTCCAAAACAAGACATTTTCTCCCAGAAATACCAGGACTCTTAGAAATACCTCACGTTTCATCTCAAGAATACTGCTTTCCACTCCTCAAGATCACACTGACTCCCATCACAATGGCCTTTTCTCCCACATACACCAGCTTTCTCCCGAATACACGACATTTTCTCCCACATACACCCGTTTTCTCCCAAAGATGGGACATATTCTCCCAGAAATGCCAGCTTATTCTTTAAAAAACGGCCTTTTTTCCCCAAAATACCAGCTTTCTCACAAACACCTGTCATTTTCCAACCAAGTCTGCTACTATCTCCCAGAAACAGCCGGTTTCCGAGAAATACCTGACGTTTGCTCTCCCAAATACTACTTGACACTCCTCCAGAGGACATTGTCTCCCCTATTTACCACGTTGTCTCCCCAAGAGACCACTTGGCACACCAAAAAGACCACCGTTGCTCTCCAGTACAAGATCTTCTTTCCCACCGGTTCCCACTTTTCTCCCCCAGCTCTGTCATTTCCTCCCAGAAATGCCACTTTTCCCTTGGAAATTTCACCTTCTCTTCCAAAAAGAGGAGATTTGCTCCCAGAAATACCCCTTCTCTTACAACTGCCACACGCTTTCTCCCCAAAAAGCCTCCATGACAATGCCAAATGGGACACTTGCAGCCAAGAAGAGGACACCTTCTCTCAGAAAGACCACTTTTCTCCCCAAGAGAGGAGATTTTCTCCCAATTGGATGACATTTGCTGTAAGAAAGACCCGTTTTCTTCCCTCAAGAGGACATTGTCTTTCCCACTGAGGACATTTTCTCCCAGAAGTGCCGCTACTCTGTGAAACACCTCCATTTCCTCCCAAATCTACTCCATGACACGCCTCAGGATGACACTTACTCCCCGATTTGGGGCATTTTCTCCCAGAAATACCACTTCTCTCCCAAAGGGATGGCCTTTTCCCTCTCTAGCATCTGTTTCCTCACCAATACCTGGCATTTTCTCCCAGAAACACCAGCTTTCTCACAGATACATCACCTTCCCCCCCCCACATCAGACCTCTTCTCCCAGAAATACCAGGACTCTGCTGAATATTTCCCATTTCCTCCGGAACATACAGCATTACACTCCGCAAGAGGACAGTTTCTTTCAGAAATGTGGCATTTTATCACAGATACACCATTTTTATGCCCAGTAGAGCTCCTTTTCTCCCAGAAATAGCACTGCTCTTAGGAAGAGCTCCCATTTTCTAACCAAAATGCTGCTTTACACTCCTCAAGATCACACTTACCCCCATCAAGATGGCAGTGTCACAGAAATACCAGCTTCTGCCCCCAAAATGGGACTTTGGCTCTCCAAAACAAGACATTTTCTCCCAGAAATACCAGGACTCTTAGAAATACCTCACGTTTCATCTCAAGAATACTGCTTTCCACTCCTCAAGATCACACTGACTCCCATCACAATGGCCTTTTCTCCCACATACACCAGCTTTCTCCCGAATACACGACATTTTCTCCCACATACACCCGTTTTCTCCCAAAGATGGGACATATTCTCCCAGAAATGCCAGCTTATTCTTTAAAAAACGGCCTTTTTTCCCCAAAATACCAGCTTTCTCACAAACACCTGTCATTTTCCAACCAAGTCTGCTACTATCTCCCAGAAACAGCCGGTTTCCGAGAAATACCTGACGTTTGCTCTCCCAAATACTACTTGACACTCCTCCAGAGGACATTGTCTCCCCTATTTACCACGTTGTCTCCCCAAGAGACCACTTGGCACACCAAAAAGACCACCGTTGCTCTCCAGTACAAGATCTTCTTTCCCACCGGTTCCCACTTTTCTCCCCCAGCTCTGTCATTTCCTCCCAGAAATGCCACTTTTCCCTTGGAAATTTCACCTTCTCTTCCAAAAAGAGGAGATTTGCTCCCAGAAATACCCCTTCTCTTACAACTGCCACACGCTTTCTCCCCAAAAAGCCTCCATGACAATGCCAAATGGGACACTTGCAGCCAAGAAGAGGACACCTTCTCTCAGAAAGACCACTTTTCTCCCCAAGAGAGGAGATTTTCTCCCAATTGGATGACATTTGCTGTAAGAAAGACCTGTTTTCTTCCCTCAAGAGGACATTGTCTTTCCCACTGAGGACATTTTCTCCCAGAAGTGCCGCTACTCTGTGAAACGACTCCATTTCCTCCCAAATCTACTCCATGACACGCCTCAGGATGACACTTACTCCCCGATTTGGGGCATTTTCTCCCAGAAATACCACTTCTCTCCCAAAGGGATGGCCTTTTCCCTCTCTAGCATCTGTTTCCTCACCAATACCTGGCATTTTCTCCCAGAAACACCAGCTTTCTCACAGATACATCACCTTCCCCCCCCCCACATCAGACCTCTTCTCCCAGAAATACCAGGACTCTGCTGAATATTTCCCATTTCCTCCGGAACATACAGCATTACACTCCGCAAGAGGACAGTTTCTTTCAGAAATGTGGCATTTTATCACAGATACACCATTTTTATGCCCAGTAGAGCTCCTTTTCTCCCAGAAATAGCACTGCTCTTAGGAAGAGCTCCCATTTTCTAACCAAAATGCTGCTTTACACTCCTCAAGATCACACTTACCCCCATCAAGATGGCAGTGTCACAGAAATACCAGCTTCTGCCCCCAAAATGGGACTTTGGCTCTCCAAAACAAGACATTTTCTCCCAGAAATACCAGGACTCTTAGAAATACCTCACGTTTCATCTCAAGAATACTGCTTTCCACTCCTCAAGATCACACTGACTCCCATCACAATGGCCTTTTCTCCCACATACACCAGCTTTCTCCCGAATACACGACATTTTCTCCCACATACACCCGTTTTCTCCCAAAGATGGGACATATTCTCCCAGAAATGCCAGCTTATTCTTTAAAAAACGGCCTTTTTTCCCCAAAATACCAGCTTTCTCACAAACACCTGTCATTTTCCAACCAAGTCTGCTACTATCTCCCAGAAACAGCCGGTTTCCGAGAAATACCTGACGTTTGCTCTCCCAAATACTACTTGACACTCCTCCAGAGGACATTGTCTCCCCTATTTACCACGTTGTCTCCCCAAGAGACCACTTGGCACACCAAAAAGACCACCGTTGCTCTCCAGTACAAGATCTTCTTTCCCACCGGTTCCCACTTTTCTCCCCCAGCTATGTCATTTCCTCCCAGAAATGCCACTTTTCCCTTGGAAATTTCACCTTCTCTTCCAAAAAGAGGAGATTTGCTCCCAGAAATACCCCTTCTCTTACAACTGCCACACGCTTTCTCCCCAAAAAGCCTCCATGACAATGCCAAATGGGACACTTGCAGCCAAGAAGAGGACACCTTCTCTCAGAAAGACCACTTTTCTCCCCAAGAGAGGAGATTTTCTCCCAATTGGATGACATTTGCTGTAAGAAAGACCCGTTTTCTTCCCTCAAGAGGACATTGTCTTTCCCACTGAGGACATTTTCTCCCAGAAGTGCCGCTACTCTGTGAAACACCTCCATTTCCTCCCAAATCTACTCCATGACACGCCTCCGGATGACACTTACTCCCCGATTTGGGGCATTTTCTCCCAGAAATACCACTTCTCTCCCAAAGGGATGGCCTTTTCCCTCTCTAGCATCTGTTTCCTCACCAATACCTGGCATTTTCTCCCAGAAACACCAGCTTTCTCACAGATACATCACCTTCCCCCCCCCACATCAGACCTCTTCTCCCAGAAATACCAGGACTCTGCTGAATATTTCCCATTTCCTCCGGAACATACAGCATTACACTCCGCAAGAGGACAGTTTCTTTCAGAAATGTGGCATTTTATCACAGATACACCATTTTTATGCCCAGTAGAGCTCCTTTTCTCCCAGAAATAGCACTGCTCTTAGGAAGAGCTCCCATTTTCTAACCAAAATGCTGCTTTACACTCCTCAAGATCACACTTACCCCCATCAAGATGGCAGTGTCACAGAAATACCAGCTTCTGCCCCCAAAATGGGACTTTGGCTCTCCAAAACAAGACATTTTCTCCCAGAAATACCAGGACTCTTAGAAATACCTCACGTTTCATCTCAAGAATACTGCTTTCCACTCCTCAAGATCACACTGACTCCCATCACAATGGCCTTTTCTCCCACATACACCAGCTTTCTCCCGAATACACGACATTTTCTCCCACATACACCCGTTTTCTCCCAAAGATGGGACATATTCTCCCAGAAATGCCAGCTTATTCTTTAAAAAACGGCCTTTTTTCCCCAAAATACCAGCTTTCTCACAAACACCTGTCATTTTCCAACCAAGTCTGCTACTATCTCCCAGAAACAGCCGGTTTCCGAGAAATACCTGACGTTTGCTCTCCCAAATACTACTTGACACTCCTCCAGAGGACATTGTCTCCCCTATTTACCACGTTGTCTCCCCAAGAGACCACTTGGCACACCAAAAAGACCACCGTTGCTCTCCAGTACAAGATCTTCTTTCCCACCGGTTCCCACTTTTCTCCCCCAGCTATGTCATTTCCTCCCAGAAATGCCACTTTTCCCTTGGAAATTTCACCTTCTCTTCCAAAAAGAGGAGATTTGCTCCCAGAAATACCCCTTCTCTTACAACTGCCACACGCTTTCTCCCCAAAAAGCCTCCATGACAATGCCAAATGGGACACTTGCAGCCAAGAAGAGGACACCTTCTCTCAGAAAGACCACTTTTCTCCCCAAGAGAGGAGATTTTCTCCCAATTGGATGACATTTGCTGTAAGAAAGACCCGTTTTCTTCCCTCAAGAGGACATTGTCTTTCCCACTGAGGACATTTTCTCCCAGAAGTGCCGCTACTCTGTGAAACACCTCCATTTCCTCCCAAATCTACTCCATGACACGCCTCAGGATGACACTTACTCCCCGATTTGGGGCATTTTCTCCCAGAAATACCACTTCTCTCCCAAAGGGATGGCCTTTTCCCTCTCTAGCATCTGTTTCCTCACCAATACCTGGCATTTTCTCCCAGAAACACCAGCTTTCTCACAGATACATCACCTTCCCCCCCCCACATCAGACCTCTTCTCCCAGAAATACCAGGACTCTGCTGAATATTTCCCATTTCCTCCGGAACATACAGCATTACACTCCGCAAGAGGACAGTTTCTTTCAGAAATGTGGCATTTTATCACAGATACACCATTTTAATGCCCAGTAGAGCTCCTTTTCTCCCAGAAATAGCACTGCTCTTAGGAAGAGCTCCCATTTTCTAACCAAAATGCTGCTTTACACTCCTCAAGATCACACTTACCCCCATCAAGATGGCAGTGTCACAGAAATACCAGCTTCTGCCCCCAAAATGGGACTTTGTCTCTCCAAAACAAGACATTTTCTCCCAGAAATACCAGGACTCTTAGAAATACCTCACGTTTCATCTCAAGAATACTGCTTTCCACTCCTCAAGATCACACTGACTCCCATCACAATGGCCTTTTCTCCCACATACACCAGCTTTCTCCCGAATACACGACATTTTCTCCCACATACACCCGTTTTCTCCCAAAGATGGGACATATTCTCCCAGAAATGCCAGCTTATTCTTTAAAAAACGGCCTTTTTTCCCCAAAATACCAGCTTTCTCACAAACACCTGTCATTTTCCAACCAAGTCTGCTACTATCTCCCAGAAACAGCCGGTTTCCGAGAAATACCTGACGTTTGCTCTCCCAAATACTACTTGACACTCCTCCAGAGGACATTGTCTCCCCTATTTACCACGTTGTCTCCCCAAGAGACCACTTGGCACACCAAAAAGACCACCGTTGCTCTCCAGTACAAGATCTTCTTTCCCACCGGTTCCCACTTTTCTCCCCCAGCTCTGTCATTTCCTCCCAGAAATGCCACTTTTCCCTTGGAAATTTCACCTTCTCTTCCAAAAAGAGGAGATTTGCTCCCAGAAATACCCCTTCTCTTACAACTGCCACACGCTTTCTCCCCAAAAAGCCTCCATGACAATGCCAAATGGGACACTTGCAGCCAAGAAGAGGACACCTTCTCTCAGAAAGACCACTTTTCTCCCCAAGAGAGGAGATTTTCTCCCAATTGGATGACATTTGCTGTAAGAAAGACCTGTTTTCTTCCCTCAAGAGGACATTGTCTTTCCCACTGAGGACATTTTCTCCCAGAAGTGCCGCTACTCTGTGAAACGACTCCATTTCCTCCCAAATCTACTCCATGACACGCCTCAGGATGACACTTACTCCCCGATTTGGGGCATTTTCTCCCAGAAATACCACTTCTCTCCCAAAGGGATGGCCTTTTCCCTCTCTAGCATCTGTTTCCTCACCAATACCTGGCATTTTCTCCCAGAAACACCAGCTTTCTCACAGATACATCACCTTCCCCCCCCCCACATCAGACCTCTTCTCCCAGAAATACCAGGACTCTGCTGAATATTTCCCATTTCCTCCGGAACATACAGCATTACACTCCGCAAGAGGACAGTTTCTTTCAGAAATGTGGCATTTTATCACAGATACACCATTTTTATGCCCAGTAGAGCTCCTTTTCTCCCAGAAATAGCACTGCTCTTAGGAAGAGCTCCCATTTTCTAACCAAAATGCTGCTTTACACTCCTCAAGATCACACTTACCCCCATCAAGATGGCAGTGTCACAGAAATACCAGCTTCTGCCCCCAAAATGGGACTTTGTCTCTCCAAAACAAGACATTTTCTCCCAGAAATACCAGGACTCTTAGAAATACCTCACGTTTCATCTCAAGAATACTGCTTTCCACTCCTCAAGATCACACTGACTCCCATCACAATGGCCTTTTCTCCCACATACACCAGCTTTCTCCCGAATACACGACATTTTCTCCCACATACACCCGTTTTCTCCCAAAGATGGGACATATTCTCCCAGAAATGCCAGCTTATTCTTTAAAAAACGGCCTTTTTTCCCCAAAATACCAGCTTTCTCACAAACACCTGTCATTTTCCAACCAAGTCTGCTACTATCTCCCAGAAACAGCCGGTTTCCGAGAAATACCTGACGTTTGCTCTCCCAAATACTACTTGACACTCCTCCAGAGGACATTGTCTCCCCTATTTACCACGTTGTCTCCCCAAGAGACCACTTGGCACACCAAAAAGACCACCGTTGCTCTCCAGTACAAGATCTTCTTTCCCACCGGTTCCCACTTTTCTCCCCCAGCTATGTCATTTCCTCCCAGAAATGCCACTTTTCCCTTGGAAATTTCACCTTCTCTTCCAAAAAGAGGAGATTTGCTCCCAGAAATACCCCTTCTCTTACAACTGCCACACGCTTTCTCCCCAAAAAGCCTCCATGACAATGCCAAATGGGACACTTGCAGCCAAGAAGAGGACACCTTCTCTCAGAAAGACCACTTTTCTCCCCAAGAGAGGAGATTTTCTCCCAATTGGATGACATTTGCTGTAAGAAAGACCCGTTTTCTTCCCTCAAGAGGACATTGTCTTTCCCACTGAGGACATTTTCTCCCAGAAGTGCCGCTACTCTGTGAAACACCTCCATTTCCTCCCAAATCTACTCCATGACACGCCTCAGGATGACACTTACTCCCCGATTTGGGGCATTTTCTCCCAGAAATACCACTTCTCTCCCAAAGGGATGGCCTTTTCCCTCTCTAGCATCTGTTTCCTCACCAATACCTGGCATTTTCTCCCAGAAACACCAGCTTTCTCACAGATACATCACCTTCCCCCCCCCACATCAGACCTCTTCTCCCAGAAATACCAGGACTCTGCTGAATATTTCCCATTTCCTCCGGAACATACAGCATTACACTCCGCAAGAGGACAGTTTCTTTCAGAAATGTGGCATTTTATCACAGATACACCATTTTTATGCCCAGTAGAGCTCCTTTTCTCCCAGAAATAGCACTGCTCTTAGGAAGAGCTCCCATTTTCTAACCAAAATGCTGCTTTACACTCCTCAAGATCACACTTACCCCCATCAAGATGGCAGTGTCACAGAAATACCAGCTTCTGCCCCCAAAATGGGACTTTGGCTCTCCAAAACAAGACATTTTCTCCCAGAAATACCAGGACTCTTAGAAATACCTCACGTTTCATCTCAAGAATACTGCTTTCCACTCCTCAAGATCACACTGACTCCCATCACAATGGCCTTTTCTCCCACATACACCAGCTTTCTCCCGAATACACGACATTTTCTCCCACATACACCCGTTTTCTCCCAAAGATGGGACATATTCTCCCAGAAATGCCAGCTTATTCTTTAAAAAACGGCCTTTTTTCCCCAAAATACCAGCTTTCTCACAAACACCTGTCATTTTCCAACCAAGTCTGCTACTATCTCCCAGAAACAGCCGGTTTCCGAGAAATACCTGACGTTTGCTCTCCCAAATACTACTTGACACTCCTCCAGAGGACATTGTCTCCCCTATTTACCACGTTGTCTCCCCAAGAGACCACTTGGCACACCAAAAAGACCACCGTTGCTCTCCAGTACAAGATCTTCTTTCCCACCGGTTCCCACTTTTCTCCCCCAGCTATGTCATTTCCTCCCAGAAATGCCACTTTTCCCTTGGAAATTTCACCTTCTCTTCCAAAAAGAGGAGATTTGCTCCCAGAAATACCCCTTCTCTTACAACTGCCACACGCTTTCTCCCCAAAAAGCCTCCATGACAATGCCAAATGGGACACTTGCAGCCAAGAAGAGGACACCTTCTCTCAGAAAGACCACTTTTCTCCCCAAGAGAGGAGATTTTCTCCCAATTGGATGACATTTGCTGTAAGAAAGACCCGTTTTCTTCCCTCAAGAGGACATTGTCTTTCCCACTGAGGACATTTTCTCCCAGAAGTGCCGCTACTCTGTGAAACACCTCCATTTCCTCCCAAATCTACTCCATGACACGCCTCAGGATGACACTTACTCCCCGATTTGGGGCATTTTCTCCCAGAAATACCACTTCTCTCCCAAAGGGATGGCCTTTTCCCTCTCTAGCATCTGTTTCCTCACCAATACCTGGCATTTTCTCCCAGAAACACCAGCTTTCTCACAGATACATCACCTTCCCCCCCCCACATCAGACCTCTTCTCCCAGAAATACCAGGACTCTGCTGAATATTTCCCATTTCCTCCGGAACATACAGCATTACACTCCGCAAGAGGACAGTTTCTTTCAGAAATGTGGCATTTTATCACAGATACACCATTTTAATGCCCAGTAGAGCTCCTTTTCTCCCAGAAATAGCACTGCTCTTAGGAAGAGCTCCCATTTTCTAACCAAAATGCTGCTTTACACTCCTCAAGATCACACTTACCCCCATCAAGATGGCAGTGTCACAGAAATACCAGCTTCTGCCCCCAAAATGGGACTTTGTCTCTCCAAAACAAGACATTTTCTCCCAGAAATACCAGGACTCTTAGAAATACCTCACGTTTCATCTCAAGAATACTGCTTTCCACTCCTCAAGATCACACTGACTCCCATCACAATGGCCTTTTCTCCCACATACACCAGCTTTCTCCCGAATACACGACATTTTCTCCCACATACACCCGTTTTCTCCCAAAGATGGGACATATTCTCCCAGAAATGCCAGCTTATTCTTTAAAAAACGGCCTTTTTTCCCCAAAATACCAGCTTTCTCACAAACACCTGTCATTTTCCAACCAAGTCTGCTACTATCTCCCAGAAACAGCCGGTTTCCGAGAAATACCTGACGTTTGCTCTCCCAAATACTACTTGACACTCCTCCAGAGGACATTGTCTCCCCTATTTACCACGTTGTCTCCCCAAGAGACCACTTGGCACACCAAAAAGACCACCGTTGCTCTCCAGTACAAGATCTTCTTTCCCACCGGTTCCCACTTTTCTCCCCCAGCTATGTCATTTCCTCCCAGAAATGCCACTTTTCCCTTGGAAATTTCACCTTCTCTTCCAAAAAGAGGAGATTTGCTCCCAGAAATACCCCTTCTCTTACAACTGCCACACGCTTTCTCCCCAAAAAGCCTCCATGACAATGCCAAATGGGACACTTGCAGCCAAGAAGAGGACACCTTCTCTCAGAAAGACCACTTTTCTCCCCAAGAGAGGAGATTTTCTCCCAATTGGATGACATTTGCTGTAAGAAAGACCCGTTTTCTTCCCTCAAGAGGACATTGTCTTTCCCACTGAGGACATTTTCTCCCAGAAGTGCCGCTACTCTGTGAAACACCTCCATTTCCTCCCAAATCTACTCCATGACACGCCTCAGGATGACACTTACTCCCCGATTTGGGGCATTTTCTCCCAGAAATACCACTTCTCTCCCAAAGGGATGGCCTTTTCCCTCTCTAGCATCTGTTTCCTCACCAATACCTGGCATTTTCTCCCAGAAACACCAGCTTTCTCACAGATACATCACCTTCCCCCCCCCACATCAGACCTCTTCTCCCAGAAATACCAGGACTCTGCTGAATATTTCCCATTTCCTCCGGAACATACAGCATTACACTCCGCAAGAGGACAGTTTCTTTCAGAAATGTGGCATTTTATCACAGATACACCATTTTAATGCCCAGTAGAGCTCCTTTTCTCCCAGAAATAGCACTGCTCTTAGGAAGAGCTCCCATTTTCTAACCAAAATGCTGCTTTACACTCCTCAAGATCACACTTACCCCCATCAAGATGGCAGTGTCACAGAAATACCAGCTTCTGCCCCCAAAATGGGACTTTGGCTCTCCAAAACAAGACATTTTCTCCCAGAAATACCAGGACTCTTAGAAATACCTCACGTTTCATCTCAAGAATACTGCTTTCCACTCCTCAAGATCACACTGACTCCCATCACAATGGCCTTTTCTCCCACATACACCAGCTTTCTCCCGAATACACGACATTTTCTCCCACATACACCCGTTTTCTCCCAAAGATGGGACATATTCTCCCAGAAATGCCAGCTTATTCTTTAAAAAACGGCCTTTTTTCCCCAAAATACCAGCTTTCTCACAAACACCTGTCATTTTCCAACCAAGTCTGCTACTATCTCCCAGAAACAGCCGGTTTCCGAGAAATACCTGACGTTTGCTCTCCCAAATACTACTTGACACTCCTCCAGAGGACATTGTCTCCCCTATTTACCACGTTGTCTCCCCAAGAGACCACTTGGCACACCAAAAAGACCACCGTTGCTCTCCAGTACAAGATCTTCTTTCCCACCGGTTCCCACTTTTCTCCCCCAGCTATGTCATTTCCTCCCAGAAATGCCACTTTTCCCTTGGAAATTTCACCTTCTCTTCCAAAAAGAGGAGATTTGCTCCCAGAAATACCCCTTCTCTTACAACTGCCACACGCTTTCTCCCCAAAAAGCCTCCATGACAATGCCAAATGGGACACTTGCAGCCAAGAAGAGGACACCTTCTCTCAGAAAGACCACTTTTCTCCCCAAGAGAGGAGATTTTCTCCCAATTGGATGACATTTGCTGTAAGAAAGACCCGTTTTCTTCCCTCAAGAGGACATTGTCTTTCCCACTGAGGACATTTTCTCCCAGAAGTGCCGCTACTCTGTGAAACACCTCCATTTCCTCCCAAATCTACTCCATGACACGCCTCAGGATGACACTTACTCCCCGATTTGGGGCATTTTCTCCCAGAAATACCACTTCTCTCCCAAAGGGATGGCCTTTTCCCTCTCTAGCATCTGTTTCCTCACCAATACCTGGCATTTTCTCCCAGAAACACCAGCTTTCTCACAGATACATCACCTTCCCCCCCACATCAGACCTCTTCTCCCAGAAATACCAGGACTCTGCTGAATATTTCCCATTTCCTCCGGAACATACAGCATTACACTCCGCAAGAGGACAGTTTCTTTCAGAAATGTGGCATTTTATCACAGATACACCATTTTAATGCCCAGTAGAGCTCCTTTTCTCCCAGAAATAGCACTGCTCTTAGGAAGAGCTCCCATTTTCTAACCAAAATGCTGCTTTACACTCCTCAAGATCACACTTACCCCCATCAAGATGGCAGTGTCACAGAAATACCAGCTTCTGCCCCCAAAATGGGACTTTGGCTCTCCAAAACAAGACATTTTCTCCCAGAAATACCAGGACTCTTAGAAATACCTCACGTTTCATCTCAAGAATACTGCTTTCCACTCCTCAAGATCACACTGACTCCCATCACAATGGCCTTTTCTCCCACATACACCAGCTTTCTCCCGAATACACGACATTTTCTCCCACATACACCCGTTTTCTCCCAAAGATGGGACATATTCTCCCAGAAATGCCAGCTTATTCTTTAAAAAACGGCCTTTTTTCCCCAAAATACCAGCTTTCTCACAAACACCTGTCATTTTCCAACCAAGTCTGCTACTATCTCCCAGAAACAGCCGGTTTCCGAGAAATACCTGACGTTTGCTCTCCCAAATACTACTTGACACTCCTCCAGAGGACATTGTCTCCCCTATTTACCACGTTGTCTCCCCAAGAGACCACTTGGCACACCAAAAAGACCACCGTTGCTCTCCAGTACAAGATCTTCTTTCCCACCGGTTCCCACTTTTCTCCCCCAGCTATGTCATTTCCTCCCAGAAATGCCACTTTTCCCTTGGAAATTTCACCTTCTCTTCCAAAAAGAGGAGATTTGCTCCCAGAAATACCCCTTCTCTTACAACTGCCACACGCTTTCTCCCCAAAAAGCCTCCATGACAATGCCAAATGGGACACTTGCAGCCAAGAAGAGGACACCTTCTCTCAGAAAGACCACTTTTCTCCCCAAGAGAGGAGATTTTCTCCCAATTGGATGACATTTGCTGTAAGAAAGACCCGTTTTCTTCCCTCAAGAGGACATTGTCTTTCCCACTGAGGACATTTTCTCCCAGAAGTGCCGCTACTCTGTGAAACACCTCCATTTCCTCCCAAATCTACTCCATGACACGCCTCAGGATGACACTTACTCCCCGATTTGGGGCATTTTCTCCCAGAAATACCACTTCTCTCCCAAAGGGATGGCCTTTTCCCTCTCTAGCATCTGTTTCCTCACCAATACCTGGCATTTTCTCCCAGAAACACCAGCTTTCTCACAGATACATCACCTTCCCCCCCCCACATCAGACCTCTTCTCCCAGAAATACCAGGACTCTGCTGAATATTTCCCATTTCCTCCGGAACATACAGCATTACACTCCGCAAGAGGACAGTTTCTTTCAGAAATGTGGCATTTTATCACAGATACACCATTTTAATGCCCAGTAGAGCTCCTTTTCTCCCAGAAATAGCACTGCTCTTAGGAAGAGCTCCCATTTTCTAACCAAAATGCTGCTTTACACTCCTCAAGATCACACTTACCCCCATCAAGATGGCAGTGTCACAGAAATACCAGCTTCTGCCCCCAAAATGGGACTTTGTCTCTCCAAAACAAGACATTTTCTCCCAGAAATACCAGGACTCTTAGAAATACCTCACGTTTCATCTCAAGAATACTGCTTTCCACTCCTCAAGATCACACTGACTCCCATCACAATGGCCTTTTCTCCCACATACACCAGCTTTCTCCCGAATACACGACATTTTCTCCCACATACACCCGTTTTCTCCCAAAGATGGGACATATTCTCCCAGAAATGCCAGCTTATTCTTTAAAAAACGGCCTTTTTTCCCCAAAATACCAGCTTTCTCACAAACACCTGTCATTTTCCAACCAAGTCTGCTACTATCTCCCAGAAACAGCCGGTTTCCGAGAAATACCTGACGTTTGCTCTCCCAAATACTACTTGACACTCCTCCAGAGGACATTGTCTCCCCTATTTACCACGTTGTCTCCCCAAGAGACCACTTGGCACACCAAAAAGACCACCGTTGCTCTCCAGTACAAGATCTTCTTTCCCACCGGTTCCCACTTTTCTCCCCCAGCTCTGTCATTTCCTCCCAGAAATGCCACTTTTCCCTTGGAAATTTCACCTTCTCTTCCAAAAAGAGGAGATTTGCTCCCAGAAATACCCCTTCTCTTACAACTGCCACACGCTTTCTCCCCAAAAAGCCTCCATGACAATGCCAAATGGGACACTTGCAGCCAAGAAGAGGACACCTTCTCTCAGAAAGACCACTTTTCTCCCCAAGAGAGGAGATTTTCTCCCAATTGGATGACATTTGCTGTAAGAAAGACCCGTTTTCTTCCCTCAAGAGGACATTGTCTTTCCCACTGAGGACATTTTCTCCCAGAAGTGCCGCTACTCTGTGAAACGACTCCATTTCCTCCCAAATCTACTCCATGACACGCCTCAGGATGACACTTACTCCCCGATTTGGGGCATTTTCTCCCAGAAATACCACTTCTCTCCCAAAGGGATGGCCTTTTCCCTCTCTAGCATCTGTTTCCTCACCAATACCTGGCATTTTCTCCCAGAAACACCAGCTTTCTCACAGATACATCACCTTCCCCCCCCCACATCAGACCTCTTCTCCCAGAAATACCAGGACTCTGCTGAATATTTCCCATTTCCTCCGGAACATACAGCATTACACTCCGCAAGAGGACAGTTTCTTTCAGAAATGTGGCATTTTATCACAGATACACCATTTTAATGCCCAGTAGAGCTCCTTTTCTCCCAGAAATAGCACTGCTCTTAGGAAGAGCTCCCATTTTCTAACCAAAATGCTGCTTTACACTCCTCAAGATCACACTTACCCCCATCAAGATGGCAGTGTCACAGAAATACCAGCTTCTGCCCCCAAAATGGGACTTTGGCTCTCCAAAACAAGACATTTTCTCCCAGAAATACCAGGACTCTTAGAAATACCTCACGTTTCATCTCAAGAATACTGCTTTCCACTCCTCAAGATCACACTGACTCCCATCACAATGGCCTTTTCTCCCACATACACCAGCTTTCTCCCGAATACACGACATTTTCTCCCACATACACCCGTTTTCTCCCAAAGATGGGACATATTCTCCCAGAAATGCCAGCTTATTCTTTAAAAAACGGCCTTTTTTCCCCAAAATACCAGCTTTCTCACAAACACCTGTCATTTTCCAACCAAGTCTGCTACTATCTCCCAGAAACAGCCGGTTTCCGAGAAATACCTGACGTTTGCTCTCCCAAATACTACTTGACACTCCTCCAGAGGACATTGTCTCCCCTATTTACCACGTTGTCTCCCCAAGAGACCACTTGGCACACCAAAAAGACCACCGTTGCTCTCCAGTACAAGATCTTCTTTCCCACCGGTTCCCACTTTTCTCCCCCAGCTATGTCATTTCCTCCCAGAAATGCCACTTTTCCCTTGGAAATTTCACCTTCTCTTCCAAAAAGAGGAGATTTGCTCCCAGAAATACCCCTTCTCTTACAACTGCCACACGCTTTCTCCCCAAAAAGCCTCCATGACAATGCCAAATGGGACACTTGCAGCCAAGAAGAGGACACCTTCTCTCAGAAAGACCACTTTTCTCCCCAAGAGAGGAGATTTTCTCCCAATTGGATGACATTTGCTGTAAGAAAGACCCGTTTTCTTCCCTCAAGAGGACATTGTCTTTCCCACTGAGGACATTTTCTCCCAGAAGTGCCGCTACTCTGTGAAACACCTCCATTTCCTCCCAAATCTACTCCATGACACGCCTCAGGATGACACTTACTCCCCGATTTGGGGCATTTTCTCCCAGAAATACCACTTCTCTCCCAAAGGGATGGCCTTTTCCCTCTCTAGCATCTGTTTCCTCACCAATACCTGGCATTTTCTCCCAGAAACACCAGCTCTCTCACAGATACATCACCTTCCCCCCCCCACATCAGACCTCTTCTCCCAGAAATACCAGGACTCTGCTGAATATTTCCCATTTCCTCCGGAACATACAGCATTACACTCCGCAAGAGGACAGTTTCTTTCAGAAATGTGGCATTTTATCACAGATACACCATTTTTATGCCCAGTAGAGCTCCTTTTCTCCCAGAAATAGCACTGCTCTTAGGAAGAGCTCCCATTTTCTAACCAAAATGCTGCTTTACACTCCTCAAGATCACACTTACCCCCATCAAGATGGCAGTGTCACAGAAATACCAGCTTCTGCCCCCAAAATGGGACTTTGGCTCTCCAAAACAAGACATTTTCTCCCAGAAATACCAGGACTCTTAGAAATACCTCACGTTTCATCTCAAGAATACTGCTTTCCACTCCTCAAGATCACACTGACTCCCATCACAATGGCCTTTTCTCCCACATACACCAGCTTTCTCCCGAATACACGACATTTTCTCCCACATACACCCGTTTTCTCCCAAAGATGGGACATATTCTCCCAGAAATGCCAGCTTATTCTTTAAAAAACGGCCTTTTTTCCCCAAAATACCAGCTTTCTCACAAACACCTGTCATTTTCCAACCAAGTCTGCTACTATCTCCCAGAAACAGCCGGTTTCCGAGAAATACCTGACGTTTGCTCTCCCAAATACTACTTGACACTCCTCCAGAGGACATTGTCTCCCCTATTTACCACGTTGTCTCCCCAAGAGACCACTTGGCACACCAAAAAGACCACCGTTGCTCTCCAGTACAAGATCTTCTTTCCCACCGGTTCCCACTTTTCTCCCCCAGCTATGTCATTTCCTCCCAGAAATGCCACTTTTCCCTTGGAAATTTCACCTTCTCTTCCAAAAAGAGGAGATTTGCTCCCAGAAATACCCCTTCTCTTACAACTGCCACACGCTTTCTCCCCAAAAAGCCTCCATGACAATGCCAAATGGGACACTTGCAGCCAAGAAGAGGACACCTTCTCTCAGAAAGACCACTTTTCTCCCCAAGAGAGGAGATTTTCTCCCAATTGGATGACATTTGCTGTAAGAAAGACCCGTTTTCTTCCCTCAAGAGGACATTGTCTTTCCCACTGAGGACATTTTCTCCCAGAAGTGCCGCTACTCTGTGAAACACCTCCATTTCCTCCCAAATCTACTCCATGACACGCCTCAGGATGACACTTACTCCCCGATTTGGGGCATTTTCTCCCAGAAATACCACTTCTCTCCCAAAGGGATGGCCTTTTCCCTCTCTAGCATCTGTTTCCTCACCAATACCTGGCATTTTCTCCCAGAAACACCAGCTTTCTCACAGATACATCACCTTCCCCCCCCCACATCAGACCTCTTCTCCCAGAAATACCAGGACTCTGCTGAATATTTCCCATTTCCTCCGGAACATACAGCATTACACTCCGCAAGAGGACAGTTTCTTTCAGAAATGTGGCATTTTATCACAGATACACCATTTTTATGCCCAGTAGAGCTCCTTTTCTCCCAGAAATAGCACTGCTCTTAGGAAGAGCTCCCATTTTCTAACCAAAATGCTGCTTTACACTCCTCAAGATCACACTTACCCCCATCAAGATGGCAGTGTCACAGAAATACCAGCTTCTGCCCCCAAAATGGGACTTTGGCTCTCCAAAACAAGACATTTTCTCCCAGAAATACCAGGACTCTTAGAAATACCTCACGTTTCATCTCAAGAATACTGCTTTCCACTCCTCAAGATCACACTGACTCCCATCACAATGGCCTTTTCTCCCACATACACCAGCTTTCTCCCAAATACACGACATTTTCTCCCACATACACCCGTTTTCTCCCAAAGATGGGACATATTCTCCCAGAAATGCCAGCTTATTCTTTAAAAAACGGCCTTTTTTTCCCAAAATACCAGCTTTCTCACAAACACCTGTCATTTTCCAACCAAGTCTGCTACTATCTCCCAGAAACAGCCGGTTTCCGAGAAATACCTGACGTTTGCTCTCCCAAATACTACTTGACACTCCTCCAGAGGACATTGTCTCCCCTATTTACCACGTTGTCTCCCCAAGAGACCACTTGGCACACCAAAAAGACCACCGTTGCTCTCCAGTACAAGATCTTCTTTCCCACCGGTTCCCACTTTTCTCCCCCAGCTATGTCATTTCCTCCCAGAAATGCCACTTTTCCCTTGGAAATTTCACCTTCTCTTCCAAAAAGAGGAGATTTGCTCCCAGAAATACCCCTTCTCTTACAACTGCCACACGCTTTCTCCCCAAAAAGCCTCCATGACAATGCCAAATGGGACACTTGCAGCCAAGAAGAGGACACCTTCTCTCAGAAAGACCACTTTTCTCCCCAAGAGAGGAGATTTTCTCCCAATTGGATGACATTTGCTGTAAGAAAGACCCGTTTTCTTCCCTCAAGAGGACATTGTCTTTCCCACTGAGGACATTTTCTCCCAGAAGTGCCGCTACTCTGTGAAACACCTCCATTTCCTCCCAAATCTACTCCATGACACGCCTCAGGATGACACTTACTCCCCGATTTGGGGCATTTTCTCCCAGAAATACCACTTCTCTCCCAAAGGGATGGCCTTTTCCCTCTCTAGCATCTGTTTCCTCACCAATACCTGGCATTTTCTCCCAGAAACACCAGCTTTCTCACAGATACATCACCTTCCCCCCCCCACATCAGACCTCTTCTCCCAGAAATACCAGGACTCTGCTGAATATTTCCCATTTCCTCCGGAACATACAGCATTACACTCCGCAAGAGGACAGTTTCTTTCAGAAATGTGGCATTTTATCACAGATACACCATTTTTATGCCCAGTAGAGCTCCTTTTCTCCCAGAAATAGCACTGCTCTTAGGAAGAGCTCCCATTTTCTAACCAAAATGCTGCTTTACACTCCTCAAGATCACACTTACCCCCATCAAGATGGCAGTGTCACAGAAATACCAGCTTCTGCCCCCAAAATGGGACTTTGGCTCTCCAAAACAAGACATTTTCTCCCAGAAATACCAGGACTCTTAGAAATACCTCACGTTTCATCTCAAGAATACTGCTTTCCACTCCTCAAGATCACACTGACTCCCATCACAATGGCCTTTTCTCCCACATACACCAGCTTTCTCCCAAATACACGACATTTTCTCCCACATACACCCGTTTTCTCCCAAAGATGGGACATATTCTCCCAGAAATGCCAGCTTATTCTTTAAAAAACGGCCTTTTTTTCCCAAAATACCAGCTTTCTCACAAACACCTGTCATTTTCCAACCAAGTCTGCTACTATCTCCCAGAAACAGCCGGTTTCCGAGAAATACCTGACGTTTGCTCTCCCAAATACTACTTGACACTCCTCCAGAGGACATTGTCTCCCCTATTTACCACGTTGTCTCCCCAAGAGACCACTTGGCACACCAAAAAGACCACCGTTGCTCTCCAGTACAAGATCTTCTTTCCCACCGGTTCCCACTTTTCTCCCCCAGCTATGTCATTTCCTCCCAGAAATGCCACTTTTCCCTTGGAAATTTCACCTTCTCTTCCAAAAAGAGGAGATTTGCTCCCAGAAATACCCCTTCTCTTACAACTGCCACACGCTTTCTCCCCAAAAAGCCTCCATGACAATGCCAAATGGGACACTTGCAGCCAAGAAGAGGACACCTTCTCTCAGAAAGACCACTTTTCTCCCCAAGAGAGGAGATTTTCTCCCAATTGGATGACATTTGCTGTAAGAAAGACCCGTTTTCTTCCCTCAAGAGGACATTGTCTTTCCCACTGAGGACATTTTCTCCCAGAAGTGCCACTACTCTGTGAAACACCTCCATTTCCTCCCAAATCTACTCCATGACACGCCTCAGGATGACACTTACTCCCCGATTTGGGGCATTTTCTCCCAGAAATACCACTTCTCTCCCAAAGGGATGGCCTTTTCCCTCTCTAGCATCTGTTTCCTCACCAATACCTGGCATTTTCTCCCAGAAACACCAGCTCTCTCACAGATACATCACCTTCCCCCCCCACATCAGACCTCTTCTCCCAGAAATACCAGGACTCTGCTGAATATTTCCCATTTCCTCCGGAACATACAGCATTACACTCCGCAAGAGGACAGTTTCTTTCAGAAATGTGGCATTTTATCACAGATACACCATTTTTATGCCCAGTAGAGCTCCTTTTCTCCCAGAAATAGCACTGCTCTTAGGAAGAGCTCCCACTTTCTAACCAAAATGCTGCTTTACACTCCTCAAGATCACACTTACCCCCATCAAGATGGCAGTGTCACAGAAATACCAGCTTCTGCCCCCAAAATGGGACTTTGGCTCTCCAAAACAAGACATTTTCTCCCAGAAATACCAGGACTCTTAGAAATACCTCACGTTTCATCTCAAGAATACTGCTTTCCACTCCTCAAGATCACACTGACTCCCATCACAATGGCCTTTTCTCCCACATACACCAGCTTTCTCCCAAATACACGACATTTTCTCCCACATACACCCGTTTTCTCCCAAAGATGGGACATATTCTCCCAGAAATGCCAGCTTATTCTTTAAAAAACGGCCTTTTTTTCCCAAAATACCAGCTTTCTCACAAACACCTGTCATTTTCCAACCAAGTCTGCTACTATCTCCCAGAAACAGCCGGTTTCCGAGAAATACCTGACGTTTGCTCTCCCAAATACTACTTGACACTCCTCCAGAGGACATTGTCTCCCCTATTTACCACGTTGTCTCCCCAAGAGACCACTTGGCACACCAAAAAGACCACCGTTGCTCTCCAGTACAAGTTCTTCTTTCCCACCGGTTCCCACTTTTCTCCCCCAGCTATGTCATTTCCTCCCAGAAATGCCACTTTTCCCTTGGAAATTTCACCTTCTCTTCCAAAAAGAGGAGATTTGCTCCCAGAAATACCCCTTCTCTTACAACTGCCACACGCTTTCTCCCCAAAAAGCCTCCATGACAATGCCAAATGGGACACTTGCAGCCAAGAAGAGGACACCTTCTCTCAGAAAGACCACTTTTCTCCCCAAGAGAGGAGATTTTCTCCCAATTGGATGACATTTGCTGTAAGAAAGACCCGTTTTCTTCCCTCAAGAGGACATTGTCTTTCCCACTGAGGACATTTTCTCCCAGAAGTGCCGCTACTCTGTGAAACACCTCCATTTCCTCCCAAATCTACTCCATGACACGCCTCCGGATGACACTTACTCCCCGATTTGGGGCATTTTCTCCCAGAAATACCACTTCTCTCCCAAAGGGATGGCCTTTTCCCTCTCTAGCATCTGTTTCCTCACCAATACCTGGCATTTTCTCCCAGAAACACCAGCTTTCTCACAGATACATCACCTTCCCCCCCCCACATCAGACCTCTTCTCCCAGAAATACCAGGACTCTGCTGAATATTTCCCATTTCCTCCGGAACATACAGCATTACACTCCGCAAGAGGACAGTTTCTTTCAGAAATGTGGCATTTTATCACAGATACACCATTTTTATGCCCAGTAGAGCTCCTTTTCTCCCAGAAATAGCACTGCTCTTAGGAAGAGCTCCCATTTTCTAACCAAAATGCTGCTTTACACTCCTCAAGATCACACTTACCCCCATCAAGATGGCAGTGTCACAGAAATACCAGCTTCTGCCCCCAAAATGGGACTTTGGCTCTCCAAAACAAGACATTTTCTCCCAGAAATACCAGGACTCTTAGAAATACCTCACGTTTCATCTCAAGAATACTGCTTTCCACTCCTCAAGATCACACTGACTCCCATCACAATGGCCTTTTCTCCCACATACACCAGCTTTCTCCCAAATACACGACATTTTCTCCCACATACACCCGTTTTCTCCCAAAGATGGGACATATTCTCCCAGAAATGCCAGCTTATTCTTTAAAAAACGGCCTTTTTTTCCCAAAATACCAGCTTTCTCACAAACACCTGTCATTTTCCAACCAAGTCTGCTACTATCTCCCAGAAACAGCCGGTTTCCGAGAAATACCTGACGTTTGCTCTCCCAAATACTACTTGACACTCCTCCAGAGGACATTGTCTCCCCTATTTACCACGTTGTCTCCCCAAGAGACCACTTGGCACACCAAAAAGACCACCGTTGCTCTCCAGTACAAGATCTTCTTTCCCACCGGTTCCCACTTTTCTCCCCCAGCTATGTCATTTCCTCCCAGAAATGCCACTTTTCCCTTGGAAATTTCACCTTCTCTTCCAAAAAGAGGAGATTTGCTCCCAGAAATACCCCTTCTCTTACAACTGCCACACGCTTTCTCCCCAAAAAGCCTCCATGACAATGCCAAATGGGACACTTGCAGCCAAGAAGAGGACACCTTCTCTCAGAAAGACCACTTTTCTCCCCAAGAGAGGAGATTTTCTCCCAATTGGATGACATTTGCTGTAAGAAAGACCCGTTTTCTTCCCTCAAGAGGACATTGTCTTTCCCACTGAGGACATTTTCTCCCAGAAGTGCCGCTACTCTGTGAAACACCTCCATTTCCTCCCAAATCTACTCCATGACACGCCTCAGGATGACACTTACTCCCCGATTTGGGGCATTTTCTCCCAGAAATACCACTTCTCTCCCAAAGGGATGGCCTTTTCCCTCTCTAGCATCTGTTTCCTCACCAATACCTGGCATTTTCTCCCAGAAACACCAGCTTTCTCACAGATACATCACCTTCCCCCCCCCACATCAGACCTCTTCTCCCAGAAATACCAGGACTCTGCTGAATATTTCCCATTTCCTCCGGAACATACAGCATTACACTCCGCAAGAGGACAGTTTCTTTCAGAAATGTGGCATTTTATCACAGATACACCATTTTTATGCCCAGTAGAGCTCCTTTTCTCCCAGAAATAGCACTGCTCTTAGGAAGAGCTCCCATTTTCTAACCAAAATGCTGCTTTACACTCCTCAAGATCACACTTACCCCCATCAAGATGGCAGTGTCACAGAAATACCAGCTTCTGCCCCCAAAATGGGACTTTGGCTCTCCAAAACAAGACATTTTCTCCCAGAAATACCAGGACTCTTAGAAATACCTCACGTTTCATCTCAAGAATACTGCTTTCCACTCCTCAAGATCACACTGACTCCCATCACAATGGCCTTTTCTCCCACATACACCAGCTTTCTCCCAAATACACGACATTTTCTCCCACATACACCCGTTTTCTCCCAAAGATGGGACATATTCTCCCAGAAATGCCAGCTTATTCTTTAAAAAACGGCCTTTTTTTCCCAAAATACCAGCTTTCTCACAAACACCTGTCATTTTCCAACCAAGTCTGCTACTATCTCCCAGAAACAGCCGGTTTCCGAGAAATACCTGACGTTTGCTCTCCCAAATACTACTTGACACTCCTCCAGAGGACATTGTCTCCCCTATTTACCACGTTGTCTCCCCAAGAGACCACTTGGCACACCAAAAAGACCACCGTTGCTCTCCAGTACAAGATCTTCTTTCCCACCGGTTCCCACTTTTCTCCCCCAGCTATGTCATTTCCTCCCAGAAATGCCACTTTTCCCTTGGAAATTTCACCTTCTCTTCCAAAAAGAGGAGATTTGCTCCCAGAAATACCCCTTCTCTTACAACTGCCACACGCTTTCTCCCCAAAAAGCCTCCATGACAATGCCAAATGGGACACTTGCAGCCAAGAAGAGGACACCTTCTCTCAGAAAGACCACTTTTCTCCCCAAGAGAGGAGATTTTCTCCCAATTGGATGACATTTGCTGTAAGAAAGACCCGTTTTCTTCCCTCAAGAGGACATTGTCTTTCCCACTGAGGACATTTTCTCCCAGAAGTGCCACTACTCTGTGAAACACCTCCATTTCCTCCCAAATCTACTCCATGACACGCCTCAGGATGACACTTACTCCCCGATTTGGGGCATTTTCTCCCAGAAATACCACTTCTCTCCCAAAGGGATGGCCTTTTCCCTCTCTAGCATCTGTTTCCTCACCAATACCTGGCATTTTCTCCCAGAAACACCAGCTCTCTCACAGATACATCACCTTCCCCCCCCACATCAGACCTCTTCTCCCAGAAATACCAGGACTCTGCTGAATATTTCCCATTTCCTCCGGAACATACAGCATTACACTCCGCAAGAGGACAGTTTCTTTCAGAAATGTGGCATTTTATCACAGATACACCATTTTTATGCCCAGTAGAGCTCCTTTTCTCCCAGAAATAGCACTGCTCTTAGGAAGAGCTCCCACTTTCTAACCAAAATGCTGCTTTACACTCCTCAAGATCACACTTACCCCCATCAAGATGGCAGTGTCACAGAAATACCAGCTTCTGCCCCCAAAATGGGACTTTGGCTCTCCAAAACAAGACATTTTCTCCCAGAAATACCAGGACTCTTAGAAATACCTCACGTTTCATCTCAAGAATACTGCTTTCCACTCCTCAAGATCACACTGACTCCCATCACAATGGCCTTTTCTCCCACATACACCAGCTTTCTCCCGAATACACGACATTTTCTCCCACATACACCCGTTTTCTCCCAAAGATGGGACATATTCTCCCAGAAATGCCAGCTTATTCTTTAAAAAACGGCCTTTTTTTCCCAAAATACCAGCTTTCTCACAAACACCTGTCATTTTCCAACCAAGTCTGCTACTATCTCCCAGAAACAGCCGGTTTCCGAGAAATACCTGACGTTTGCTCTCCCAAATACTACTTGACACTCCTCCAGAGGACATTGTCTCCCCTATTTACCACGTTGTCTCCCCAAGAGACCACTTGGCACACCAAAAAGACCACCGTTGCTCTCCAGTACAAGTTCTTCTTTCCCACCGGTTCCCACTTTTCTCCCCCAGCTATGTCATTTCCTCCCAGAAATGCCACTTTTCCCTTGGAAATTTCACCTTCTCTTCCAAAAAGAGGAGATTTGCTCCCAGAAATACCCCTTCTCTTACAACTGCCACACGCTTTCTCCCCAAAAAGCCTCCATGACAATGCCAAATGGGACACTTGCAGCCAAGAAGAGGACACCTTCTCTCAGAAAGACCACTTTTCTCCCCAAGAGAGGAGATTTTCTCCCAATTGGATGACATTTGCTGTAAGAAAGACCCGTTTTCTTCCCTCAAGAGGACATTGTCTTTCCCACTGAGGACATTTTCTCCCAGAAGTGCCGCTACTCTGTGAAACACCTCCATTTCCTCCCAAATCTACTCCATGACACGCCTCCGGATGACACTTACTCCCCGATTTGGGGCATTTTCTCCCAGAAATACCACTTCTCTCCCAAAGGGATGGCCTTTTCCCTCTCTAGCATCTGTTTCCTCACCAATACCTGGCATTTTCTCCCAGAAACACCAGCTTTCTCACAGATACATCACCTTCCCCCCCCCACATCAGACCTCTTCTCCCAGAAATATGGCATTTGATCACAGACATACTCTTTCAAGGTAATACCAGGTTTCATAAAAATACCTCATTATTTCTCCATGAAGTTCGTTAGCAAGATGACACTTTCACCCTAAATAGGAGATTTTCTCTCAGAAATGTATGCTTCCCCCTCACAGAACGGCATCTTCTCCACAAATTAGGACATTATCTCCCCGAAATACCACATTTCTCCAATCCAATGACATTATCTCTACGGAGAGTTTGCAGTTGCTGCCCGTTAAATCGCTTTTCTCCCCGAATACCACTTTCAGACTTCAACAGCGGTCTTGTCGGATGCCGAGAAAGGGCGACTTCAGCCGGATGCTTTTCTCGGACGAGCGGCTTCTTCTGCGCACATCCCAAAGGAGTGGTTCTGACTTCTCCTTGTGTCCATGCATTCTGCACTACGCTTCTCTCTCATTCTTAACCCTTGATTCCTAGGGACATTTCGTTTTTCTCTGTTTTTCCGATGCTACACTTCAGCATTCTGTGACGAACATAGTAGAAGGGAAAAGCCCCTCTAATAAGGCAGCTAGAAGTTCCAGGAGAGACACACGTTGTGCTTTCAGAGAGGACGTTACAGAAAGTCGAGAGATGTGGATTCTTTCCTGCGGAGAAAAAACCCCCTGTTTTCAGGAAATGCAGTATTCTGAAATCGCACGTTCTCGGCATAGCAATTTCGCTATTTCGCTCTCGTGGGTGGACAGCGCCACTCTCTGTTAACCGCTTCGGAGAGTTTGCAGTTGCTGGCCGTTAAATCGCTTTTCTCCCCGAATACCACTTTCAGACTTCAACAGCGGTCTCGTCTCTCTCGCATGCCGAGAAAGAGCGACTTCAGCCGGATGCTTTTCTCGGACGAGCGGCTTCTTCTGCGCACATCGCAAAGGAGCGGTTCTTGTCTTCTCCTTGTGTCCATGCATTCTGCACTACGCTTCTCTCTCATTCTTATGCCTTTCCGTTGATTCCTAGGGACATTTCGTTTTTCTCTGTTTTTCCGATGCTACACTTCAGCATTCTGTGACGAACAGAGTGGAAGGGAAAAGCCCCTCTAATAAGGCAGCTAGAAGTTCCAGGAGAGACACACGTTGTGCTTTCAGAGAGGACGTTACAGAAAGTCGAGAGATGTGGATTCTTTCCTGCGGAGAAAAAACCCCCTGTTTTCAGGAAATGCAGTATTCTGAAATCGCACGTTCTCGGCATAGCAATTTCGCTATTTCGCTCTCGTGGGTGGACGGCGCCACTCTCTGTTAACCGCTTCGGAGAGTTTGCAGTTGCTGGCCGTTAAATCGCTTTTCTCCCCGAATACCACTTTCAGACTTCAACAGCGGTCTCGTCTCTCTCGCATGCCGAGAAAGAGCGACTTCAGCCGGATGCTTTTCTCGGACGAGCGGCTTCTTCTGCGCACATCGCAAAGGAGCGGTTCTTGTCTTCTCCTTGTGTCCATGCATTCTGCACTACGCTTCTCTCTCATTCTTATGCCTTTCCGTTGATTCCTAGGGACATTTCGTTTTTCTCTGTTTTTCCGATGCTACACTTCAGCATTCTGTGACGAACAGAGTGGAAGGGAAAAGCCCCTCTAATAAGGCAGCTAGAAGTTCCAGGAGAGACACACGTTGTGCTTTCAGAGAGGACGTTACAGAAAGTCGAGAGATGTGGATTCTTTCCTGCGGAGAAAAAACCCCCTGTTTTCAGGAAATGCAGTATTCTGAAATCGCACGTTCTCGGCATAGCAATTTCGCTATTTCGCTCTCGTGGGTGGACGGCGCCACTCTCTGTTAACCGCTTCGGAGAGTTTGCAGTTGCTGGCCGAGAAATCGCGGTTCTCCCCGAATGCCGCTGTGTGCCTTCAGCAGCGGCTCGTCTCTCTCGCATGCCGAGAAAGAGCGACTTCAGCCGGATGCTTTTCTCGGACGAGCGGCTTCTTCTGCGCACATCGCAAAGGAGCGGTTCTTGTCTTCTCCTTGTGTCCATGCATTCTGCACTACGCTTCTCTCTCATTCTTAACCGTTGATTCCTAGGGACATTTCGTTTTTCTCTGTTTTTCCGATGCTACACTTCAGCATTCTGTGACGAACAGAGTGGAAGGGAAAAGCCCCTCTAATAAGGCAGCTAGAAGTTCCAGGAGCGACACACGTTGTGCTTTCAGAGAGGACGTTACAGAAAGTCGAGAGATGTGGATTCTTTCCTGCGGAGAAAAAACCCCCTGTTTTCAGGAAATGCAGTATTCTGAAATCGCACGTTCTCGGCATAGCAATTTCGCTATTTCGCTCTCGTGGGTGGACGGCGCCACTCTCTGTTAACCGCTTCGGAGAGTTTGCAGTTGCTGGCCGTTAAATCGCTTTTCTCCCCGAATACCACTTTCAGACTTCAACAGCGGTCTCGTCTCTCTCGCATGCCGAGAAAGAGCGACTTCAGCCGGATGCTTTTCTCGGACGAGCGGCTTCTTCTGCGCACATCGCAAAGGAGCGGTTCTTGTCTTCTCCTTGTGTCCATGCATTCTGCACTACGCTTCTCTCTCATTCTTATGCCTTTCCGTTGATTCCTAGGGACATTTCGTTTTTCTCTGTTTTTCCGATGCTACACTTCAGCATTCTGTGACGAACAGAGTGGAAGGGAAAAGCCCCTCTAATAAGGCAGCTAGAAGTTCCAGGAGCGACACACGTTGTGCTTTCAGAGAGGACGTTACAGAAAGTCGAGAGATGTGGATTCTTTCCTGCGGAGAAAAAACCCCCTGTTTTCAGGAAATGCAGTATTCTGAAATCGCACGTTCTCGGCATAGCAATTTCGCTATTTCGCTCTCGTGGGTGGACGGCGCCACTCTCTGTTAACCGCTTCGGAGAGTTTGCAGTTGCTGGCCGTTAAATCGCTTTTCTCCCCGAATACCACTTTCAGACTTCAACAGCGGTCTCGTCTCTCTCGCATGCCGAGAAAGAGCGACTTCAGCCGGATGCTTTTCTCGGACGAGCGGCTTCTTCTGCGCACATCGCAAAGGAGCGGTTCTTGTCTTCTCCTTGTGTCCATGCATTCTGCACTACGCTTCTCTCTCATTCTTATGCCTTTCCGTTGATTCCTAGGGACATTTCGTTTTTCTCTGTTTTTCCGATGCTACACTTCAGCATTCTGTGACGAACAGAGTGGAAGGGAAAAGCCCCTCTAATAAGGCAGCTAGAAGTTCCAGGAGCGACACACGTTGTGCTTTCAGAGAGGACGTTACAGAAAGTCGAGAGATGTGGATTCTTTCCTGCGGAGAAAAAACCCCCTGTTTTCAGGAAATGCAGTATTCTGAAATCGCACGTTCTCGGCATAGCAATTTCGCTATTTCGCTCTCGTGGGTGGACGGCGCCACTCTCTGTTAACCGCTTCGGAGAGTTTGCAGTTGCTGGCCGTTAAATCGCTTTTCTCCCCGAATACCACTTTCAGACTTCAACAGCGGTCTCGTCTCTCTCGCATGCCGAGAAAGAGCGACTTCAGCCGGATGCTTTTCTCGGACGAGCGGCTTCTTCTGCGCACATCGCAAAGGAGCGGTTCTTGTCTTCTCCTTGTGTCCATGCATTCTGCACTACGCTTCTCTCTCATTCTTAACCCTTGATTCCTAGGGACATTTCGTTTTTCTCTGTTTTTCCGATGCTACACTTCAGCATTCTGTGACGAACAGAGTGGAAGGGAAAAGCCCCTCTAATAAGGCAGCTAGAAGTTCCAGGAGAGACACACGTTGTGCTTTCAGAGAGGACGTTACAGAAAGTCGAGAGATGTGGATTCTTTCCTGCGGAGAAAAAACCCCCTGTTTTCAGGAAATGCAGTATTCTGAAATCGCACGTTCTCGGCATAGCAATTTCGCTATTTCGCTCTCGTGGGTGGACGGCGCCACTCTCTGTTAACCGCTTCGGAGAGTTTGCAGTTGCTGGCCGAGAAATCGCGGTTCTCCCCGAATGCCGCTGTGTGCCTTCAGCAGCGGCTCGTCTCTCTCGCATGCCGAGAAAGAGCGACTTCAGCCGGATGCTTTTCTCGGACGAGCGGCTTCTTCTGCGCACATCGCAAAGGAGCGGTTCTTGTCTTCTCCTTGTGTCCATGCATTCTGCACTACGCTTCTCTCTCATTCTTATGCCTTTCCGTTGATTCCTAGGGACATTTCGTTTTTCTCTGTTTTTCCGATGCTACACTTCAGCATTCTGTGACGAACAGAGTGGAAGGGAAAAGCCCCTCTAATAAGGCAGCTAGAAGTTCCAGGAGCGACACACGTTGTGCTTTCAGAGAGGACGTTACAGAAAGTCGAGAGATGTGGATTCTTTCCTGCGGAGAAAAAACCCCCTGTTTTCAGGAAATGCAGTATTCTGAAATCGCACGTTCTCGGCATAGCAATTTCGCTATTTCGCTCTCGTGGGTGGACGGCGCCACTCTCTGTTAACCGCTTCGGAGAGTTTGCAGTTGCTGGCCGTTAAATCGCTTTTCTCCCCGAATACCACTTTCAGACTTCAACAGCGGTCTCGTCTCTCTCGCATGCCGAGAAAGAGCGACTTCAGCCGGATGCTTTTCTCGGACGAGCGGCTTCTTCTGCGCACATCGCAAAGGAGCGGTTCTTGTCTTCTCCTTGTGTCCATGCATTCTGCACTACGCTTCTCTCTCATTCTTATGCCTTTCCGTTGATTCCTAGGGACATTTCGTTTTTCTCTGTTTTTCCGATGCTACACTTCAGCATTCTGTGACGAACAGAGTGGAAGGGAAAAGCCCCTCTAATAAGGCAGCTAGAAGTTCCAGGAGCGACACACGTTGTGCTTTCAGAGAGGACGTTACAGAAAGTCGAGAGATGTGGATTCTTTCCTGCGGAGAAAAAACCCCCTGTTTTCAGGAAATGCAGTATTCTGAAATCGCACGTTCTCGGCATAGCAATTTCGCTATTTCGCTCTCGTGGGTGGACGGCGCCACTCTCTGTTAACCGCTTCGGAGAGTTTGCAGTTGCTGGCCGAGAAATCGCGGTTCTCCCCGAATGCCGCTGTGTGCCTTCAGCAGCGGTCTCGTCTCTCTCGCATGCCGAGAAAGAGCGACTTCAGCCGGATGCTTTTCTCGGACGAGCGGCTTCTTCTGCGCACATCGCAAAGGAGCGGTTCTTGTCTTCTCCTTGTGTCCATGCATTCTGCACTACGCTTCTCTCTCATTCTTAACCGTTGATTCCTAGGGACATTTCGTTTTTCTCTGTTTTTCCGATGCTACACTTCAGCATTCTGTGACGAACAGAGTGGAAGGGAAAAGCCCCTCTAATAAGGCAGCTAGAAGTTCCAGGAGCGACACACGTTGTGCTTTCAGAGAGGACGTTACAGAAAGTCGAGAGATGTGGATTCTTTCCTGCGGAGAAAAAACCCCCTGTTTTCAGGAAATGCAGTATTCTGAAATCGCACGTTCTCGGCATAGCAATTTCGCTATTTCGCTCTCGTGGGTGGACGGCGCCACTCTCTGTTAACCGCTTCGGAGAGTTTGCAGTTGCTGGCCGTTAAATCGCTTTTCTCCCCGAATACCACTTTCAGACTTCAACAGCGGTCTCGTCTCTCTCGCATGCCGAGAAAGAGCGACTTCAGCCGGATGCTTTTCTCGGACGAGCGGCTTCTTCTGCGCACATCGCAAAGGAGCGGTTCTTGTCTTCTCCTTGTGTCCATGCATTCTGCACTACGCTTCTCTCTCATTCTTATGCCTTTCCGTTGATTCCTAGGGACATTTCGTTTTTCTCTGTTTTTCCGATGCTACACTTCAGCATTCTGTGACGAACAGAGTGGAAGGGAAAAGCCCCTCTAATAAGGCAGCTAGAAGTTCCAGGAGCGACACACGTTGTGCTTTCAGAGAGGACGTTACAGAAAGTCGAGAGATGTGGATTCTTTCCTGCGGAGAAAAAACCCCCTGTTTTCAGGAAATGCAGTATTCTGAAATCGCACGTTCTCGGCATAGCAATTTCGCTATTTCGCTCTCGTGGGTGGACGGCGCCACTCTCTGTTAACCGCTTCGGAGAGTTTGCAGTTGCTGGCCGTTAAATCGCTTTTCTCCCCGAATACCACTTTCAGACTTCAACAGCGGTCTCGTCTCTCTCGCATGCCGAGAAAGAGCGACTTCAGCCGGATGCTTTTCTCGGACGAGCGGCTTCTTCTGCGCACATCGCAAAGGAGCGGTTCTTGTCTTCTCCTTGTGTCCATGCATTCTGCACTACGCTTCTCTCTCATTCTTATGCCTTTCCGTTGATTCCTAGGGACATTTCGTTTTTCTCTGTTTTTCCGATGCTACACTTCAGCATTCTGTGACGAACAGAGTGGAAGGGAAAAGCCCCTCTAATAAGGCAGCTAGAAGTTCCAGGAGCGACACACGTTGTGCTTTCAGAGAGGACGTTACAGAAAGTCGAGAGATGTGGATTCTTTCCTGCGGAGAAAAAACCCCCTGTTTTCAGGAAATGCAGTATTCTGAAATCGCACGTTCTCGGCATAGCAATTTCGCTATTTCGCTCTCGTGGGTGGACGGCGCCACTCTCTGTTAACCGCTTCGGAGAGTTTGCAGTTGCTGGCCGAGAAATCGCGGTTCTCCCCGAATGCCGCTGTGTGCCTTCAGCAGCGGCTCGTCTCTCTCGCATGCCGAGAAAGAGCGACTTCAGCCGGATGCTTTTCTCGGACGAGCGGCTTCTTCTGCGCACATCGCAAAGGAGCGGTTCTTGTCTTCTCCTTGTGTCCATGCATTCTGCACTACGCTTCTCTCTCATTCTTATGCCTTTCCGTTGATTCCTAGGGACATTTCGTTTTTCTCTGTTTTTCCGATGCTACACTTCAGCATTCTGTGACGAACAGAGTGGAAGGGAAAAGCCCCTCTAATAAGGCAGCTAGAAGTTCCAGGAGCGACACACGTTGTGCTTTCAGAGAGGACGTTACAGAAAGTCGAGAGATGTGGATTCTTTCCTGCGGAGAAAAAACCCCCTGTTTTCAGGAAATGCAGTATTCTGAAATCGCACGTTCTCGGCATAGCAATTTCGCTATTTCGCTCTCGTGGGTGGACGGCGCCACTCTCTGTTAACCGCTTCGGAGAGTTTGCAGTTGCTGGCCGTTAAATCGCTTTTCTCCCCGAATACCACTTTCAGACTTCAACAGCGGTCTCGTCTCTCTCGCATGCCGAGAAAGAGCGACTTCAGCCGGATGCTTTTCTCGGACGAGCGGCTTCTTCTGCGCACATCGCAAAGGAGCGGTTCTTGTCTTCTCCTTGTGTCCATGCATTCTGCACTACGCTTCTCTCTCATTCTTATGCCTTTCCGTTGATTCCTAGGGACATTTCGTTTTTCTCTGTTTTTCCGATGCTACACTTCAGCATTCTGTGACGAACAGAGTGGAAGGGAAAAGCCCCTCTAATAAGGCAGCTAGAAGTTCCAGGAGCGACACACGTTGTGCTTTCAGAGAGGACGTTACAGAAAGTCGAGAGATGTGGATTCTTTCCTGCGGAGAAAAAACCCCCTGTTTTCAGGAAATGCAGTATTCTGAAATCGCACGTTCTCGGCATAGCAATTTCGCTATTTCGCTCTCGTGGGTGGACGGCGCCACTCTCTGTTAACCGCTTCGGAGAGTTTGCAGTTGCTGGCCGAGAAATCGCGGTTCTCCCCGAATGCCGCTGTGTGCCTTCAGCAGCGGTCTCGTCTCTCTCGCATGCCGAGAAAGAGCGACTTCAGCCGGATGCTTTTCTCGGACGAGCGGCTTCTTCTGCGCACATCGCAAAGGAGCGGTTCTTGTCTTCTCCTTGTGTCCATGCATTCTGCACTACGCTTCTCTCTCATTCTTAACCGTTGATTCCTAGGGACATTTCGTTTTTCTCTGTTTTTCCGATGCTACACTTCAGCATTCTGTGACGAACAGAGTGGAAGGGAAAAGCCCCTCTAATAAGGCAGCTAGAAGTTCCAGGAGCGACACACGTTGTGCTTTCAGAGAGGACGTTACAGAAAGTCGAGAGATGTGGATTCTTTCCTGCGGAGAAAAAACCCCCTGTTTTCAGGAAATGCAGTATTCTGAAATCGCACGTTCTCGGCATAGCAATTTCGCTATTTCGCTCTCGTGGGTGGACGGCGCCACTCTCTGTTAACCGCTTCGGAGAGTTTGCAGTTGCTGGCCGTTAAATCGCTTTTCTCCCCGAATACCACTTTCAGACTTCAACAGCGGTCTCGTCTCTCTCGCATGCCGAGAAAGAGCGACTTCAGCCGGATGCTTTTCTCGGACGAGCGGCTTCTTCTGCGCACATCGCAAAGGAGCGGTTCTTGTCTTCTCCTTGTGTCCATGCATTCTGCACTACGCTTCTCTCTCATTCTTATGCCTTTCCGTTGATTCCTAGGGACATTTCGTTTTTCTCTGTTTTTCCGATGCTACACTTCAGCATTCTGTGACGAACAGAGTGGAAGGGAAAAGCCCCTCTAATAAGGCAGCTAGAAGTTCCAGGAGCGACACACGTTGTGCTTTCAGAGAGGACGTTACAGAAAGTCGAGAGATGTGGATTCTTTCCTGCGGAGAAAAAACCCCCTGTTTTCAGGAAATGCAGTATTCTGAAATCGCACGTTCTCGGCATAGCAATTTCGCTATTTCGCTCTCGTGGGTGGACGGCGCCACTCTCTGTTAACCGCTTCGGAGAGTTTGCAGTTGCTGGCCGTTAAATCGCTTTTCTCCCCGAATACCACTTTCAGACTTCAACAGCGGTCTCGTCTCTCTCGCATGCCGAGAAAGAGCGACTTCAGCCGGATGCTTTTCTCGGACGAGCGGCTTCTTCTGCGCACATCGCAAAGGAGCGGTTCTTGTCTTCTCCTTGTGTCCATGCATTCTGCACTACGCTTCTCTCTCATTCTTATGCCTTTCCGTTGATTCCTAGGGACATTTCGTTTTTCTCTGTTTTTCCGATGCTACACTTCAGCATTCTGTGACGAACAGAGTGGAAGGGAAAAGCCCCTCTAATAAGGCAGCTAGAAGTTCCAGGAGCGACACACGTTGTGCTTTCAGAGAGGACGTTACAGAAAGTCGAGAGATGTGGATTCTTTCCTGCGGAGAAAAAACCCCCTGTTTTCAGGAAATGCAGTATTCTGAAATCGCACGTTCTCGGCATAGCAATTTCGCTATTTCGCTCTCGTGGGTGGACGGCGCCACTCTCTGTTAACCGCTTCGGAGAGTTTGCAGTTGCTGGCCGTTAAATCGCTTTTCTCCCCGAATACCACTTTCAGACTTCAACAGCGGTCTCGTCTCTCTCGCATGCCGAGAAAGAGCGACTTCAGCCGGATGCTTTTCTCGGACGAGCGGCTTCTTCTGCGCACATCGCAAAGGAGCGGTTCTTGTCTTCTCCTTGTGTCCATGCATTCTGCACTACGCTTCTCTCTCATTCTTATGCCTTTCCGTTGATTCCTAGGGACATTTCGTTTTTCTCTGTTTTTCCGATGCTACACTTCAGCATTCTGTGACGAACAGAGTGGAAGGGAAAAGCCCCTCTAATAAGGCAGCTAGAAGTTCCAGGAGAGACACACGTTGTGCTTTCAGAGAGGACGTTACAGAAAGTCGAGAGATGTGGATTCTTTCCTGCGGAGAAAAAACCCCCTGTTTTCAGGAAATGCAGTATTCTGAAATCGCACGTTCTCGGCATAGCAATTTCGCTATTTCGCTCTCGTGGGTGGACGGCGCCACTCTCTGTTAACCGCTTCGGAGAGTTTGCAGTTGCTGGCCGAGAAATCGCGGTTCTCCCCGAATGCCGCTGTGTGCCTTCAGCAGCGGCTCGTCTCTCTCGCATGCCGAGAAAGAGCGACTTCAGCCGGATGCTTTTCTCGGACGAGCGGCTTCTTCTGCGCACATCGCAAAGGAGCGGTTCTTGTCTTCTCCTTGTGTCCATGCATTCTGCACTACGCTTCTCTCTCATTCTTATGCCTTTCCGTTGATTCCTAGGGACATTTCGTTTTTCTCTGTTTTTCCGATGCTACACTTCAGCATTCTGTGACGAACAGAGTGGAAGGGAAAAGCCCCTCTAATAAGGCAGCTAGAAGTTCCAGGAGCGACACACGTTGTGCTTTCAGAGAGGACGTTACAGAAAGTCGAGAGATGTGGATTCTTTCCTGCGGAGAAAAAACCCCCTGTTTTCAGGAAATGCAGTATTCTGAAATCGCACGTTCTCGGCATAGCAATTTCGCTATTTCGCTCTCGTGGGTGGACAGCGCCACTCTCTGTTAACCGCTTCGGAGAGTTTGCAGTTGCTGGCCGTTAAATCGCTTTTCTCCCCGAATACCACTTTCAGACTTCAACAGCGGTCTCGTCTCTCTCGCATGCCGAGAAAGAGCGACTTCAGCCGGATGCTTTTCTCGGACGAGCGGCTTCTTCTGCGCACATCGCAAAGGAGCGGTTCTTGTCTTCTCCTTGTGTCCATGCATTCTGCACTACGCTTCTCTCTCATTCTTATGCCTTTCCGTTGATTCCTAGGGACATTTCGTTTTTCTCTGTTTTTCCGATGCTACACTTCAGCATTCTGTGACGAACAGAGTGGAAGGGAAAAGCCCCTCTAATAAGGCAGCTAGAAGTTCCAGGAGCGACACACGTTGTGCTTTCAGAGAGGACGTTACAGAAAGTCGAGAGATGTGGATTCTTTCCTGCGGAGAAAAAACCCCCTGTTTTCAGGAAATGCAGTATTCTGAAATCGCACGTTCTCGGCATAGCAATTTCGCTATTTCGCTCTCGTGGGTGGACGGCGCCACTCTCTGTTAACCGCTTCGGAGAGTTTGCAGTTGCTGGCCGAGAAATCGCGGTTCTCCCCGAATGCCGCTGTGTGCCTTCAGCAGCGGCTCGTCTCTCTCGCATGCCGAGAAAGAGCGACTTCAGCCGGATGCTTTTCTCGGACGAGCGGCTTCTTCTGCGCACATCGCAAAGGAGCGGTTCTTGTCTTCTCCTTGTGTCCATGCATTCTGCACTACGCTTCTCTCTCATTCTTAACCGTTGATTCCTAGGGACATTTCGTTTTTCTCTGTTTTTCCGATGCTACACTTCAGCATTCTGTGACGAACAGAGTGGAAGGGAAAAGCCCCTCTAATAAGGCAGCTAGAAGTTCCAGGAGCGACACACGTTGTGCTTTCAGAGAGGACGTTACAGAAAGTCGAGAGATGTGGATTCTTTCCTGCGGAGAAAAAACCCCCTGTTTTCAGGAAATGCAGTATTCTGAAATCGCACGTTCTCGGCATAGCAATTTCGCTATTTCGCTCTCGTGGGTGGACAGCGCCACTCTCTGTTAACCGCTTCGGAGAGTTTGCAGTTGCTGGCCGTTAAATCGCTTTTCTCCCCGAATACCACTTTCAGACTTCAACAGCGGTCTCGTCTCTCTCGCATGCCGAGAAAGAGCGACTTCAGCCGGATGCTTTTCTCGGACGAGCGGCTTCTTCTGCGCACATCGCAAAGGAGCGGTTCTTGTCTTCTCCTTGTGTCCATGCATTCTGCACTACGCTTCTCTCTCATTCTTAACCGTTGATTCCTAGGGACATTTCGTTTTTCTCTGTTTTTCCGATGCTACACTTCAGCATTCTGTGACGAACAGAGTGGAAGGGAAAAGCCCCTCTAATAAGGCAGCTAGAAGTTCCAGGAGCGACACACGTTGTGCTTTCAGAGAGGACGTTACAGAAAGTCGAGAGATGTGGATTCTTTCCTGCGGAGAAAAAACCCCCTGTTTTCAGGAAATGCAGTATTCTGAAATCGCACGTTCTCGGCATAGCAATTTCGCTATTTCGCTCTCGTGGGTGGACGGCGCCACTCTCTGTTAACCGCTTCGGAGAGTTTGCAGTTGCTGGCCGTTAAATCGCTTTTCTCCCCGAATACCACTTTCAGACTTCAACAGCGGTCTCGTCTCTCTCGCATGCCGAGAAAGAGCGACTTCAGCCGGATGCTTTTCTCGGACGAGCGGCTTCTTCTGCGCACATCGCAAAGGAGCGGTTCTTGTCTTCTCCTTGTGTCCATGCATTCTGCACTACGCTTCTCTCTCATTCTTATGCCTTTCCGTTGATTCCTAGGGACATTTCGTTTTTCTCTGTTTTTCCGATGCTACACTTCAGCATTCTGTGACGAACAGAGTGGAAGGGAAAAGCCCCTCTAATAAGGCAGCTAGAAGTTCCAGGAGCGACACACGTTGTGCTTTCAGAGAGGACGTTACAGAAAGTCGAGAGATGTGGATTCTTTCCTGCGGAGAAAAAACCCCCTGTTTTCAGGAAATGCAGTATTCTGAAATCGCACGTTCTCGGCATAGCAATTTCGCTATTTCGCTCTCGTGGGTGGACAGCGCCACTCTCTGTTAACCGCTTCGGAGAGTTTGCAGTTGCTGGCCGTTAAATCGCTTTTCTCCCCGAATACCACTTTCAGACTTCAACAGCGGTCTCGTCTCTCTCGCATGCCGAGAAAGAGCGACTTCAGCCGGATGCTTTTCTCGGACGAGCGGCTTCTTCTGCGCACATCGCAAAGGAGCGGTTCTTGTCTTCTCCTTGTGTCCATGCATTCTGCACTACGCTTCTCTCTCATTCTTATGCCTTTCCGTTGATTCCTAGGGACATTTCGTTTTTCTCTGTTTTTCCGATGCTACACTTCAGCATTCTGTGACGAACAGAGTGGAAGGGAAAAGCCCCTCTAATAAGGCAGCTAGAAGTTCCAGGAGCGACACACGTTGTGCTTTCAGAGAGGACGTTACAGAAAGTCGAGAGATGTGGATTCTTTCCTGCGGAGAAAAAACCCCCTGTTTTCAGGAAATGCAGTATTCTGAAATCGCACGTTCTCGGCATAGCAATTTCGCTATTTCGCTCTCGTGGGTGGACGGCGCCACTCTCTGTTAACCGCTTCGGAGAGTTTGCAGTTGCTGGCCGAGAAATCGCGGTTCTCCCCGAATGCCGCTGTGTGCCTTCAGCAGCGGCTCGTCTCTCTCGCATGCCGAGAAAGAGCGACTTCAGCCGGATGCTTTTCTCGGACGAGCGGCTTCTTCTGCGCACATCGCAAAGGAGCGGTTCTTGTCTTCTCCTTGTGTCCATGCATTCTGCACTACGCTTCTCTCTCATTCTTAACCGTTGATTCCTAGGGACATTTCGTTTTTCTCTGTTTTTCCGATGCTACACTTCAGCATTCTGTGACGAACAGAGTGGAAGGGAAAAGCCCCTCTAATAAGGCAGCTAGAAGTTCCAGGAGCGACACACGTTGTGCTTTCAGAGAGGACGTTACAGAAAGTCGAGAGATGTGGATTCTTTCCTGCGGAGAAAAAACCCCCTGTTTTCAGGAAATGCAGTATTCTGAAATCGCACGTTCTCGGCATAGCAATTTCGCTATTTCGCTCTCGTGGGTGGACAGCGCCACTCTCTGTTAACCGCTTCGGAGAGTTTGCAGTTGCTGGCCGTTAAATCGCTTTTCTCCCCGAATACCACTTTCAGACTTCAACAGCGGTCTCGTCTCTCTCGCATGCCGAGAAAGAGCGACTTCAGCCGGATGCTTTTCTCGGACGAGCGGCTTCTTCTGCGCACATCGCAAAGGAGCGGTTCTTGTCTTCTCCTTGTGTCCATGCATTCTGCACTACGCTTCTCTCTCATTCTTAACCGTTGATTCCTAGGGACATTTCGTTTTTCTCTGTTTTTCCGATGCTACACTTCAGCATTCTGTGACGAACAGAGTGGAAGGGAAAAGCCCCTCTAATAAGGCAGCTAGAAGTTCCAGGAGCGACACACGTTGTGCTTTCAGAGAGGACGTTACAGAAAGTCGAGAGATGTGGATTCTTTCCTGCGGAGAAAAAACCCCCTGTTTTCAGGAAATGCAGTATTCTGAAATCGCACGTTCTCGGCATAGCAATTTCGCTATTTCGCTCTCGTGGGTGGACGGCGCCACTCTCTGTTAAGCGCTTCGGAGAGTTTGCAGTTGCTGGCCGAGAAATCGCGGTTCTCCCCGAATGCCGCTGTGTGCCTTCAGCAGCGGTCTCGTCTCTCTCGCATGCCGAGAAAGAGCGACTTCAGCCGGATGCTTTTCTCGGACGAGCGGCTTCTTCTGCGCACATCGCAAAGGAGCGGTTCTTGTCTTCTCCTTGTGTCCATGCATTCTGCACTACGCTTCTCTCTCATTCTTAACCGTTGATTCCTAGGGACATTTCGTTTTTCTCTGTTTTTCCGATGCTACACTTCAGCATTCTGTGACGAACAGAGTGGAAGGGAAAAGCCCCTCTAATAAGGCAGCTAGAAGTTCCAGGAGCGACACACGTTGTGCTTTCAGAGAGGACGTTACAGAAAGTCGAGAGATGTGGATTCTTTCCTGCGGAGAAAAAACCCCCTGTTTTCAGGAAATGCAGTATTCTGAAATCGCACGTTCTCGGCATAGCAATTTCGCTATTTCGCTCTCGTGGGTGGACGGCGCCACTCTCTGTTAACCGCTTCGGAGAGTTTGCAGTTGCTGGCCGAGAAATCGCGGTTCTCCCCGAATACCACTTTCAGACTTCAACCGCGGTCTCGTCTCTCTCGCATGCCGAGAAAGAGCGACTTCAGCCAGATGCTTTTCTCGGACGAGCGGCTTCTTCTGCGCACATCGCAAAGGAGCGGTTCTTGTCTTCTCCTTGTGTCCATGCATTCTGCACTACGCTTCTCTCTCATTCTTAACCGTTGATTCCTAGGGACATTTCGTTTTTCTCTGTTTTTCCGATGCTACACTTCAGCATTCTGTGACGAACAGAGTGGAAGGGAAAAGCCCCTCTAATAAGGCAGCTAGAAGTTCCAGGAGCGACACACGTTGTGCTTTCAGAGAGGACGTTACAGAAAGTCGAGAGATGTGGATTCTTTCCTGCGGAGAAAAAACCCCCTGTTTTCAGGAAATGCAGTATTCTGAAATCGCACGTTCTCGGCATAGCAATTTCGCTATTTCGCTCTCGTGGGTGGACGGCGCCACTCTCTGTTAACCGCTTCGGAGAGTTTGCAGTTGCTGGCCGAGAAATCGCTTTTCTCCCCGAATGCCGCTGTGTGCCTTCAGCAGCGGCTCGTCTCTCTCGCATGCCGAGAAAGAGCGACTTCAGCCGGATGCTTTTCTCGGACGAGCGGCTTCTTCTGCGCACATCGCAAAGGAGCGGTTCTTGTCTTCTCCTTGTGTCCATGCATTCTGCACTACGCTTCTCTCTCATTCTTATGCCTTTCCGTTGATTCCTAGGGACATTTCGTTTTTCTCTGTTTTTCCGATGCTACACTTCAGCATTCTGTGACGAACAGAGTGGAAGGGAAAAGCCCCTCTAATAAGGCAGCTAGAAGTTCCAGGAGCGACACACGTTGTGCTTTCAGAGAGGACGTTACAGAAAGTCGAGAGATGTGGATTCTTTCCTGCGGAGAAAAAACCCCCTGTTTTCAGGAAATGCAGTATTCTGAAATCGCACGTTCTCGGCATAGCAATTTCGCTATTTCGCTCTCGTGGGTGGACGGCGCCACTCTCTGTTAACCGCTTCGGAGAGTTTGCAGTTGCTGGCCGAGAAATCGCGGTTCTCCCCGAATGCCGCTGTGTGCCTTCAGCAGCGGTCTCGTCTCTCTCGCATGCCGAGAAAGAGCGACTTCAGCCGGATGCTTTTCTCGGACGAGCGGCTTCTTCTGCGCACATCGCAAAGGAGCGGTTCTTGTCTTCTCCTTGTGTCCATGCATTCTGCACTACGCTTCTCTCTCATTCTTAACCCTTGATTCCTAGGGACATTTCGTTTTTCTCTGTTTTTCCGATGCTACACTTCAGCATTCTGTGACGAACAGAGTGGAAGGGAAAAGCCCCTCTAATAAGGCAGCTAGAAGTTCCAGGAGAGACACACGTTGTGCTTTCAGAGAGGACGTTACAGAAAGTCGAGAGATGTGGATTCTTTCCTGCGGAGAAAAAACCCCCTGTTTTCAGGAAATGCAGTATTCTGAAATCGCACGTTCTCGGCATAGCAATTTCGCTATTTCGCTCTCGTGGGTGGACGGCGCCACTCTCTGTTAACCGCTTCGGAGAGTTTGCAGTTGCTGGCCGAGAAATCGCGGTTCTCCCCGAATGCCGCTGTGTGCCTTCAGCAGCGGTCTCGTCTCTCTCGCATGCCGAGAAAGAGCGACTTCAGCCGGATGCTTTTCTCGGACGAGCGGCTTCTTCTGCGCACATCGCAAAGGAGCGGTTCTTGTCTTCTCCTTGTGTCCATGCATTCTGCACTACGCTTCTCTCTCATTCTTATGCCTTTCCGTTGATTCCTAGGGACATTTCGTTTTTCTCTGTTTTTCCGATGCTACACTTCAGCATTCTGTGACGAACAGAGTGGAAGGGAAAAGCCCCTCTAATAAGGCAGCTAGAAGTTCCAGGAGCGACACACGTTGTGCTTTCAGAGAGGACGTTACAGAAAGTCGAGAGATGTGGATTCTTTCCTGCGGAGAAAAAACCCCCTGTTTTCAGGAAATGCAGTATTCTGAAATCGCACGTTCTCGGCATAGCAATTTCGCTATTTCGCTCTCGTGGGTGGACGGCGCCACTCTCTGTTAACCGCTTCGGAGAGTTTGCAGTTGCTGGCCGTTAAATCGCTTTTCTCCCCGAATACCACTTTCAGACTTCAACAGCGGTCTCGTCTCTCTCGCATGCCGAGAAAGAGCGACTTCAGCCGGATGCTTTTCTCGGACGAGCGGCTTCTTCTGCGCACATCGCAAAGGAGCGGTTCTTGTCTTCTCCTTGTGTCCATGCATTCTGCACTACGCTTCTCTCTCATTCTTATGCCTTTCCGTTGATTCCTAGGGACATTTCGTTTTTCTCTGTTTTTCCGATGCTACACTTCAGCATTCTGTGACGAACAGAGTGGAAGGGAAAAGCCCCTCTAATAAGGCAGCTAGAAGTTCCAGGAGAGACACACGTTGTGCTTTCAGAGAGGACGTTACAGAAAGTCGAGAGATGTGGATTCTTTCCTGCGGAGAAAAAACCCCCTGTTTTCAGGAAATGCAGTATTCTGAAATCGCACGTTCTCGGCATAGCAATTTCGCTATTTCGCTCTCGTGGGTGGACGGCGCCACTCTCTGTTAAGCGCTTCGGAGAGTTTGCAGTTGCTGGCCGAGAAATCGCGGTTCTCCCCGAATGCCGCTGTGTGCCTTCAGCAGCGGCTCGTCTCTCTCGCATGCCGAGAAAGAGCGACTTCAGCCGGATGCTTTTCTCGGACGAGCGGCTTCTTCTGCGCACATCGCAAAGGAGCGGTTCTTGTCTTCTCCTTGTGTCCATGCATTCTGCACTACGCTTCTCTCTCATTATTAACCGTTGATTCCTAGGGACATTTCGTTTTTCTCTGTTTTTCCGATGCTACACTTCAGCATTCTGTGACGAACAGAGTGGAAGGGAAAAGCCCCTCTAATAAGGCAGCTAGAAGTTCCAGGAGCGACACACGTTGTGCTTTCAGAGAGGACGTTACAGAAAGTCGAGAGATGTGGATTCTTTCCTGCGGAGAAAAAACCCCCTGTTTTCAGGAAATGCAGTATTCTGAAATCGCACGTTCTCGGCATAGCAATTTCGCTATTTCGCTCTCGTGGGTGGACGGCGCCACTCTCTGTTAACCGCTTCGGAGAGTTTGCAGTTGCTGGCCGTTAAATCGCTTTTCTCCCCGAATACCACTTTCAGACTTCAACAGCGGTCTCGTCTCTCTCGCATGCCGAGAAAGAGCGACTTCAGCCGGATGCTTTTCTCGGACGAGCGGCTTCTTCTGCGCACATCGCAAAGGAGCGGTTCTTGTCTTCTCCTTGTGTCCATGCATTCTGCACTACGCTTCTCTCTCATTCTTATGCCTTTCCGTTGATTCCTAGGGACATTTCGTTTTTCTCTGTTTTTCCGATGCTACACTTCAGCATTCTGTGACGAACAGAGTGGAAGGGAAAAGCCCCTCTAATAAGGCAGCTAGAAGTTCCAGGAGCGACACACGTTGTGCTTTCAGAGAGGACGTTACAGAAAGTCGAGAGATGTGGATTCTTTCCTGCGGAGAAAAAACCCCCTGTTTTCAGGAAATGCAGTATTCTGAAATCGCACGTTCTCGGCATAGCAATTTCGCTATTTCGCTCTCGTGGGTGGACGGCGCCACTCTCTGTTAACCGCTTCGGAGAGTTTGCAGTTGCTGGCCGTTAAATCGCTTTTCTCCCCGAATACCACTTTCAGACTTCAACAGCGGTCTCGTCTCTCTCGCATGCCGAGAAAGAGCGACTTCAGCCGGATGCTTTTCTCGGACGAGCGGCTTCTTCTGCGCACATCGCAAAGGAGCGGTTCTTGTCTTCTCCTTGTGTCCATGCATTCTGCACTACGCTTCTCTCTCATTCTTATGCCTTTCCGTTGATTCCTAGGGACATTTCGTTTTTCTCTGTTTTTCCGATGCTACACTTCAGCATTCTGTGACGAACAGAGTGGAAGGGAAAAGCCCCTCTAATAAGGCAGCTAGAAGTTCCAGGAGAGACACACGTTGTGCTTTCAGAGAGGACGTTACAGAAAGTCGAGAGATGTGGATTCTTTCCTGCGGAGAAAAAACCCCCTGTTTTCAGGAAATGCAGTATTCTGAAATCGCACGTTCTCGGCATAGCAATTTCGCTATTTCGCTCTCGTGGGTGGACGGCGCCACTCTCTGTTAACCGCTTCGGAGAGTTTGCAGTTGCTGGCCGAGAAATCGCGGTTCTCCCCGAATGCCGCTGTGTGCCTTCAGCAGCGGCTCGTCTCTCTCGCATGCCGAGAAAGAGCGACTTCAGCCGGATGCTTTTCTCGGACGAGCGGCTTCTTCTGCGCACATCGCAAAGGAGCGGTTCTTGTCTTCTCCTTGTGTCCATGCATTCTGCACTACGCTTCTCTCTCATTCTTATGCCTTTCCGTTGATTCCTAGGGACATTTCGTTTTTCTCTGTTTTTCCGATGCTACACTTCAGCATTCTGTGACGAACAGAGTGGAAGGGAAAAGCCCCTCTAATAAGGCAGCTAGAAGTTCCAGGAGCGACACACGTTGTGCTTTCAGAGAGGACGTTACAGAAAGTCGAGAGATGTGGATTCTTTCCTGCGGAGAAAAAACCCCCTGTTTTCAGGAAATGCAGTATTCTGAAATCGCACGTTCTCGGCATAGCAATTTCGCTATTTCGCTCTCGTGGGTGGACAGCGCCACTCTCTGTTAACCGCTTCGGAGAGTTTGCAGTTGCTGGCCGTTAAATCGCTTTTCTCCCCGAATACCACTTTCAGACTTCAACAGCGGTCTCGTCTCTCTCGCATGCCGAGAAAGAGCGACTTCAGCCGGATGCTTTTCTCGGACGAGCGGCTTCTTCTGCGCACATCGCAAAGGAGCGGTTCTTGTCTTCTCCTTGTGTCCATGCATTCTGCACTACGCTTCTCTCTCATTCTTAACCGTTGATTCCTAGGGACATTTCGTTTTTCTCTGTTTTTCCGATGCTACACTTCAGCATTCTGTGACGAACAGAGTGGAAGGGAAAAGCCCCTCTAATAAGGCAGCTAGAAGTTCCAGGAGCGACACACGTTGTGCTTTCAGAGAGGACGTTACAGAAAGTCGAGAGATGTGGATTCTTTCCTGCGGAGAAAAAACCCCCTGTTTTCAGGAAATGCAGTATTCTGAAATCGCACGTTCTCGGCATAGCAATTTCGCTATTTCGCTCTCGTGGGTGGACGGCGCCACTCTCTGTTAACCGCTTCGGAGAGTTTGCAGTTGCTGGCCGAGAAATCGCGGTTCTCCCCGAATGCCGCTGTGTGCCTTCAGCAGCGGCTCGTCTCTCTCGCATGCCGAGAAAGAGCGACTTCAGCCGGATGCTTTTCTCGGACGAGCGGCTTCTTCTGCGCACATCGCAAAGGAGCGGTTCTTGTCTTCTCCTTGTGTCCATGCATTCTGCACTACGCTTCTCTCTCATTCTTAACCGTTGATTCCTAGGGACATTTCGTTTTTCTCTGTTTTTCCGATGCTACACTTCAGCATTCTGTGACGAACAGAGTGGAAGGGAAAAGCCCCTCTAATAAGGCAGCTAGAAGTTCCAGGAGCGACACACGTTGTGCTTTCAGAGAGGACGTTACAGAAAGTCGAGAGATGTGGATTCTTTCCTGCGGAGAAAAAACCCCCTGTTTTCAGGAAATGCAGTATTCTGAAATCGCACGTTCTCGGCATAGCAATTTCGCTATTTCGCTCTCGTGGGTGGACGGCGCCACTCTCTGTTAACCGCTTCGGAGAGTTTGCAGTTGCTGGCCGTTAAATCGCTTTTCTCCCCGAATACCACTTTCAGACTTCAACAGCGGTCTCGTCTCTCTCGCATGCCGAGAAAGAGCGACTTCAGCCGGATGCTTTTCTCGGACGAGCGGCTTCTTCTGCGCACATCGCAAAGGAGCGGTTCTTGTCTTCTCCTTGTGTCCATGCATTCTGCACTACGCTTCTCTCTCATTCTTATGCCTTTCCGTTGATTCCTAGGGACATTTCGTTTTTCTCTGTTTTTCCGATGCTACACTTCAGCATTCTGTGACGAACAGAGTGGAAGGGAAAAGCCCCTCTAATAAGGCAGCTAGAAGTTCCAGGAGCGACACACGTTGTGCTTTCAGAGAGGACGTTACAGAAAGTCGAGAGATGTGGATTCTTTCCTGCGGAGAAAAAACCCCCTGTTTTCAGGAAATGCAGTATTCTGAAATCGCACGTTCTCGGCATAGCAATTTCGCTATTTCGCTCTCGTGGGTGGACGGCGCCACTCTCTGTTAACCGCTTCGGAGAGTTTGCAGTTGCTGGCCGTTAAATCGCTTTTCTCCCCGAATACCACTTTCAGACTTCAACAGCGGTCTCGTCTCTCTCGCATGCCGAGAAAGAGCGACTTCAGCCGGATGCTTTTCTCGGACGAGCGGCTTCTTCTGCGCACATCGCAAAGGAGCGGTTCTTGTCTTCTCCTTGTGTCCATGCATTCTGCACTACGCTTCTCTCTCATTCTTATGCCTTTCCGTTGATTCCTAGGGACATTTCGTTTTTCTCTGTTTTTCCGATGCTACACTTCAGCATTCTGTGACGAACAGAGTGGAAGGGAAAAGCCCCTCTAATAAGGCAGCTAGAAGTTCCAGGAGCGACACACGTTGTGCTTTCAGAGAGGACGTTACAGAAAGTCGAGAGATGTGGATTCTTTCCTGCGGAGAAAAAACCCCCTGTTTTCAGGAAATGCAGTATTCTGAAATCGCACGTTCTCGGCATAGCAATTTCGCTATTTCGCTCTCGTGGGTGGACAGCGCCACTCTCTGTTAACCGCTTCGGAGAGTTTGCAGTTGCTGGCCGTTAAATCGCTTTTCTCCCCGAATACCACTTTCAGACTTCAACAGCGGCTCGTCTCTCTCGCATGCCGAGAAAGAGCGACTTCAGCCGGATGCTTTTCTCGGACGAGCGGCTTCTTCTGCGCACATCGCAAAGGAGCGGTTCTTGTCTTCTCCTTGTGTCCATGCATTCTGCACTACGCTTCTCTCTCATTCTTATGCCTTTCCGTTGATTCCTAGGGACATTTCGTTTTTCTCTGTTTTTCCGATGCTACACTTCAGCATTCTGTGACGAACAGAGTGGAAGGGAAAAGCCCCTCTAATAAGGCAGCTAGAAGTTCCAGGAGCGACACACGTTGTGCTTTCAGAGAGGACGTTACAGAAAGTCGAGAGATGTGGATTCTTTCCTGCGGAGAAAAAACCCCCTGTTTTCAGGAAATGCAGTATTCTGAAATCGCACGTTCTCGGCATAGCAATTTCGCTATTTCGCTCTCGTGGGTGGACGGCGCCACTCTCTGTTAACCGCTTCGGAGAGTTTGCAGTTGCTGGCCGTTAAATCGCTTTTCTCCCCGAATACCACTTTCACACTTCAACAGCGGTCTCGTCTCTCTCGCATGCCGAGAAAGAGCGACTTCAGCCGGATGCTTTTCTCGGACGAGCGGCTTCTTCTGCGCACATCGCAAAGGAGCGGTTCTTGTCTTCTCCTTGTGTCCATGCATTCTGCACTACGCTTCTCTCTCATTCTTATGCCTTTCCGTTGATTCCTAGGGACATTTCGTTTTTCTCTGTTTTTCCGATGCTACACTTCAGCATTCTGTGACGAACAGAGTGGAAGGGAAAAGCCCCTCTAATAAGGCAGCTAGAAGTTCCAGGAGCGACACACGTTGTGCTTTCAGAGAGGACGTTACAGAAAGTCGAGAGATGTGGATTCTTTCCTGCGGAGAAAAAACCCCCTGTTTTCAGGAAATGCAGTATTCTGAAATCGCACGTTCTCGGCATAGCAATTTCGCTATTTCGCTCTCGTGGGTGGACGGCGCCACTCTCTGTTAACCGCTTCGGAGAGTTTGCAGTTGCTGGCCGAGAAATCGCGGTTCTCCCCGAATGCCGCTGTGTGCCTTCAGCAGCGGCTCGTCTCTCTCGCATGCCGAGAAAGAGCGACTTCAGCCGGATGCTTTTCTCGGACGAGCGGCTTCTTCTGCGCACATCGCAAAGGAGCGGTTCTTGTCTTCTCCTTGTGTCCATGCATTCTGCACTACGCTTCTCTCTCATTCTTAACCGTTGATTCCTAGGGACATTTCGTTTTTCTCTGTTTTTCCGATGCTACACTTCAGCATTCTGTGACGAACAGAGTGGAAGGGAAAAGCCCCTCTAATAAGGCAGCTAGAAGTTCCAGGAGCGACACACGTTGTGCTTTCAGAGAGGACGTTACAGAAAGTCGAGAGATGTGGATTCTTTCCTGCGGAGAAAAAACCCCCTGTTTTCAGGAAATGCAGTATTCTGAAATCGCACGTTCTCGGCATAGCAATTTCGCTATTTCGCTCTCGTGGGTGGACGGCGCCACTCTCTGTTAACCGCTTCGGAGAGTTTGCAGTTGCTGGCCGTTAAATCGCTTTTCTCCCCGAATACCACTTTCAGACTTCAACAGCGGTCTCGTCTCTCTCGCATGCCGAGAAAGAGCGACTTCAGCCGGATGCTTTTCTCGGACGAGCGGCTTCTTCTGCGCACATCGCAAAGGAGCGGTTCTTGTCTTCTCCTTGTGTCCATGCATTCTGCACTACGCTTCTCTCTCATTCTTATGCCTTTCCGTTGATTCCTAGGGACATTTCGTTTTTCTCTGTTTTTCCGATGCTACACTTCAGCATTCTGTGACGAACAGAGTGGAAGGGAAAAGCCCCTCTAATAAGGCAGCTAGAAGTTCCAGGAGCGACACACGTTGTGCTTTCAGAGAGGACGTTACAGAAAGTCGAGAGATGTGGATTCTTTCCTGCGGAGAAAAAACCCCCTGTTTTCAGGAAATGCAGTATTCTGAAATCGCACGTTCTCGGCATAGCAATTTCGCTATTTCGCTCTCGTGGGTGGACGGCGCCACTCTCTGTTAACCGCTTCGGAGAGTTTGCAGTTGCTGGCCGTTAAATCGCTTTTCTCCCCGAATACCACTTTCAGACTTCAACAGCGGTCTCGTCTCTCTCGCATGCCGAGAAAGAGCGACTTCAGCCGGATGCTTTTCTCGGACGAGCGGCTTCTTCTGCGCACATCGCAAAGGAGCGGTTCTTGTCTTCTCCTTGTGTCCATGCATTCTGCACTACGCTTCTCTCTCATTCTTATGCCTTTCCGTTGATTCCTAGGGACATTTCGTTTTTCTCTGTTTTTCCGATGCTACACTTCAGCATTCTGTGACGAACAGAGTGGAAGGGAAAAGCCCCTCTAATAAGGCAGCTAGAAGTTCCAGGAGCGACACACGTTGTGCTTTCAGAGAGGACGTTACAGAAAGTCGAGAGATGTGGATTCTTTCCTGCGGAGAAAAAACCCCCTGTTTTCAGGAAATGCAGTATTCTGAAATCGCACGTTCTCGGCATAGCAATTTCGCTATTTCGCTCTCGTGGGTGGACGGCGCCACTCTCTGTTAACCGCTTCGGAGAGTTTGCAGTTGCTGGCCGAGAAATCGCGGTTCTCCCCGAATGCCGCTGTGTGCCTTCAGCAGCGGCTCGTCTCTCTCGCATGCCGAGAAAGAGCGACTTCAGCCGGATGCTTTTCTCGGACGAGCGGCTTCTTCTGCGCACATCGCAAAGGAGCGGTTCTTGTCTTCTCCTTGTGTCCATGCATTCTGCACTACGCTTCTCTCTCATTCTTAACCGTTGATTCCTAGGGACATTTCGTTTTTCTCTGTTTTTCCGATGCTACACTTCAGCATTCTGTGACGAACAGAGTGGAAGGGAAAAGCCCCTCTAATAAGGCAGCTAGAAGTTCCAGGAGCGACACACGTTGTGCTTTCAGAGAGGACGTTACAGAAAGTCGAGAGATGTGGATTCTTTCCTGCGGAGAAAAAACCCCCTGTTTTCAGGAAATGCAGTATTCTGAAATCGCACGTTCTCGGCATAGCAATTTCGCTATTTCGCTCTCGTGGGTGGACGGCGCCACTCTCTGTTAACCGCTTCGGAGAGTTTGCAGTTGCTGGCCGTTAAATCGCTTTTCTCCCCGAATACCACTTTCAGACTTCAACAGCGGTCTCGTCTCTCTCGCATGCCGAGAAAGAGCGACTTCAGCCGGATGCTTTTCTCGGACGAGCGGCTTCTTCTGCGCACATCGCAAAGGAGCGGTTCTTGTCTTCTCCTTGTGTCCATGCATTCTGCACTACGCTTCTCTCTCATTCTTATGCCTTTCCGTTGATTCCTAGGGACATTTCGTTTTTCTCTGTTTTTCCGATGCTACACTTCAGCATTCTGTGACGAACAGAGTGGAAGGGAAAAGCCCCTCTAATAAGGCAGCTAGAAGTTCCAGGAGCGACACACGTTGTGCTTTCAGAGAGGACGTTACAGAAAGTCGAGAGATGTGGATTCTTTCCTGCGGAGAAAAAACCCCCTGTTTTCAGGAAATGCAGTATTCTGAAATCGCACGTTCTCGGCATAGCAATTTCGCTATTTCGCTCTCGTGGGTGGACGGCGCCACTCTCTGTTAACCGCTTCGGAGAGTTTGCAGTTGCTGGCCGTTAAATCGCTTTTCTCCCCGAATACCACTTTCAGACTTCAACAGCGGTCTCGTCTCTCTCGCATGCCGAGAAAGAGCGACTTCAGCCGGATGCTTTTCTCGGACGAGCGGCTTCTTCTGCGCACATCGCAAAGGAGCGGTTCTTGTCTTCTCCTTGTGTCCATGCATTCTGCACTACGCTTCTCTCTCATTCTTAACCGTTGATTCCTAGGGACATTTCGTTTTTCTCTGTTTTTCCGATGCTACACTTCAGCATTCTGTGACGAACAGAGTAGAAGGGAAAAGCCCCTCTAATAAGGCAGCTAGAAGTTCCAGGAGCGACACACGTTGTGCTTTCAGAGAGGACGTTACAGAAAGTCGAGAGATGTGGATTCTTTCCTGCGGAGAAAAAACCCCCTGTTTTCAGGAAATGCAGTATTCTGAAATCGCACGTTCTCGGCATAGCAATTTCGCTATTTCGCTCTCGTGGGTGGACGGCGCCACTCTCTGTTAACCGCTTCGGAGAGTTTGCAGTTGCTGGCCGTTAAATCGCTTTTCTCCCCGAATACCACTTTCAGACTTCAACAGCGGTCTCGTCTCTCTCGCATGCCGAGAAAGAGCGACTTCAGCCGGATGCTTTTCTCGGACGAGCGGCTTCTTCTGCGCACATCGCAAAGGAGCGGTTCTTGTCTTCTCCTTGTGTCCATGCATTCTGCACTACGCTTCTCTCTCATTCTTATGCCTTTCCGTTGATTCCTAGGGACATTTCGTTTTTCTCTGTTTTTCCGATGCTACACTTCAGCATTCTGTGACGAACAGAGTGGAAGGGAAAAGCCCCTCTAATAAGGCAGCTAGAAGTTCCAGGAGAGACACACGTTGTGCTTTCAGAGAGGACGTTACAGAAAGTCGAGAGATGTGGATTCTTTCCTGCGGAGAAAAAACCCCCTGTTTTCAGGAAATGCAGTATTCTGAAATCGCACGTTCTCGGCATAGCAATTTCGCTATTTCGCTCTCGTGGGTGGACGGCGCCACTCTCTGTTAACCGCTTCGGAGAGTTTGCAGTTGCTGGCCGAGAAATCGCGGTTCTCCCCGAATGCCGCTGTGTGCCTTCAGCAGCGGCTCGTCTCTCTCGCATGCCGAGAAAGAGCGACTTCAGCCGGATGCTTTTCTCGGACGAGCGGCTTCTTCTGCGCACATCGCAAAGGAGCGGTTCTTGTCTTCTCCTTGTGTCCATGCATTCTGCACTACGCTTCTCTCTCATTCTTATGCCTTTCCGTTGATTCCTAGGGACATTTCGTTTTTCTCTGTTTTTCCGATGCTACACTTCAGCATTCTGTGACGAACAGAGTGGAAGGGAAAAGCCCCTCTAATAAGGCAGCTAGAAGTTCCAGGAGCGACACACGTTGTGCTTTCAGAGAGGACGTTACAGAAAGTCGAGAGATGTGGATTCTTTCCTGCGGAGAAAAAACCCCCTGTTTTCAGGAAATGCAGTATTCTGAAATCGCACGTTCTCGGCATAGCAATTTCGCTATTTCGCTCTCGTGGGTGGACGGCGCCACTCTCTGTTAACCGCTTCGGAGAGTTTGCAGTTGCTGGCCGTTAAATCGCTTTTCTCCCCGAATACCACTTTCAGACTTCAACAGCGGTCTCGTCTCTCTCGCATGCCGAGAAAGAGCGACTTCAGCCGGATGCTTTTCTCGGACGAGCGGCTTCTTCTGCGCACATCGCAAAGGAGCGGTTCTTGTCTTCTCCTTGTGTCCATGCATTCTGCACTACGCTTCTCTCTCATTCTTATGCCTTTCCGTTGATTCCTAGGGACATTTCGTTTTTCTCTGTTTTTCCGATGCTACACTTCAGCATTCTGTGACGAACAGAGTGGAAGGGAAAAGCCCCTCTAATAAGGCAGCTAGAAGTTCCAGGAGCGACACACGTTGTGCTTTCAGAGAGGACGTTACAGAAAGTCGAGAGATGTGGATTCTTTCCTGCGGAGAAAAAACCCCCTGTTTTCAGGAAATGCAGTATTCTGAAATCGCACGTTCTCGGCATAGCAATTTCGCTATTTCGCTCTCGTGGGTGGACGGCGCCACTCTCTGTTAACCGCTTCGGAGAGTTTGCAGTTGCTGGCCGAGAAATCGCGGTTCTCCCCGAATGCCGCTGTGTGCCTTCAGCAGCGGCTCGTCTCTCTCGCATGCCGAGAAAGAGCGACTTCAGCCGGATGCTTTTCTCGGACGAGCGGCTTCTTCTGCGCACATCGCAAAGGAGCGGTTCTTGTCTTCTCCTTGTGTCCATGCATTCTGCACTACGCTTCTCTCTCATTCTTAACCGTTGATTCCTAGGGACATTTCGTTTTTCTCTGTTTTTCCGATGCTACACTTCAGCATTCTGTGACGAACAGAGTGGAAGGGAAAAGCCCCTCTAATAAGGCAGCTAGAAGTTCCAGGAGCGACACACGTTGTGCTTTCAGAGAGGACGTTACAGAAAGTCGAGAGATGTGGATTCTTTCCTGCGGAGAAAAAACCCCCTGTTTTCAGGAAATGCAGTATTCTGAAATCGCACGTTCTCGGCATAGCAATTTCGCTATTTCGCTCTCGTGGGTGGACGGCGCCACTCTCTGTTAACCGCTTCGGAGAGTTTGCAGTTGCTGGCCGTTAAATCGCTTTTCTCCCCGAATACCACTTTCAGACTTCAACAGCGGTCTCGTCTCTCTCGCATGCCGAGAAAGAGCGACTTCAGCCGGATGCTTTTCTCGGACGAGCGGCTTCTTCTGCGCACATCGCAAAGGAGCGGTTCTTGTCTTCTCCTTGTGTCCATGCATTCTGCACTACGCTTCTCTCTCATTCTTATGCCTTTCCGTTGATTCCTAGGGACATTTCGTTTTTCTCTGTTTTTCCGATGCTACACTTCAGCATTCTGTGACGAACAGAGTGGAAGGGAAAAGCCCCTCTAATAAGGCAGCTAGAAGTTCCAGGAGCGACACACGTTGTGCTTTCAGAGAGGACGTTACAGAAAGTCGAGAGATGTGGATTCTTTCCTGCGGAGAAAAAACCCCCTGTTTTCAGGAAATGCAGTATTCTGAAATCGCACGTTCTCGGCATAGCAATTTCGCTATTTCGCTCTCGTGGGTGGACGGCGCCACTCTCTGTTAACCGCTTCGGAGAGTTTGCAGTTGCTGGCCGTTAAATCGCTTTTCTCCCCGAATACCACTTTCAGACTTCAACAGCGGTCTCGTCTCTCTCGCATGCCGAGAAAGAGCGACTTCAGCCGGATGCTTTTCTCGGACGAGCGGCTTCTTCTGCGCACATCGCAAAGGAGCGGTTCTTGTCTTCTCCTTGTGTCCATGCATTCTGCACTACGCTTCTCTCTCATTCTTAACCGTTGATTCCTAGGGACATTTCGTTTTTCTCTGTTTTTCCGATGCTACACTTCAGCATTCTGTGACGAACAGAGTAGAAGGGAAAAGCCCCTCTAATAAGGCAGCTAGAAGTTCCAGGAGCGACACACGTTGTGCTTTCAGAGAGGACGTTACAGAAAGTCGAGAGATGTGGATTCTTTCCTGCGGAGAAAAAACCCCCTGTTTTCAGGAAATGCAGTATTCTGAAATCGCACGTTCTCGGCATAGCAATTTCGCTATTTCGCTCTCGTGGGTGGACGGCGCCACTCTCTGTTAACCGCTTCGGAGAGTTTGCAGTTGCTGGCCGTTAAATCGCTTTTCTCCCCGAATACCACTTTCAGACTTCAACAGCGGTCTCGTCTCTCTCGCATGCCGAGAAAGAGCGACTTCAGCCGGATGCTTTTCTCGGACGAGCGGCTTCTTCTGCGCACATCGCAAAGGAGCGGTTCTTGTCTTCTCCTTGTGTCCATGCATTCTGCACTACGCTTCTCTCTCATTCTTATGCCTTTCCGTTGATTCCTAGGGACATTTCGTTTTTCTCTGTTTTTCCGATGCTACACTTCAGCATTCTGTGACGAACAGAGTGGAAGGGAAAAGCCCCTCTAATAAGGCAGCTAGAAGTTCCAGGAGAGACACACGTTGTGCTTTCAGAGAGGACGTTACAGAAAGTCGAGAGATGTGGATTCTTTCCTGCGGAGAAAAAACCCCCTGTTTTCAGGAAATGCAGTATTCTGAAATCGCACGTTCTCGGCATAGCAATTTCGCTATTTCGCTCTCGTGGGTGGACGGCGCCACTCTCTGTTAACCGCTTCGGAGAGTTTGCAGTTGCTGGCCGAGAAATCGCGGTTCTCCCCGAATGCCGCTGTGTGCCTTCAGCAGCGGCTCGTCTCTCTCGCATGCCGAGAAAGAGCGACTTCAGCCGGATGCTTTTCTCGGACGAGCGGCTTCTTCTGCGCACATCGCAAAGGAGCGGTTCTTGTCTTCTCCTTGTGTCCATGCATTCTGCACTACGCTTCTCTCTCATTCTTATGCCTTTCCGTTGATTCCTAGGGACATTTCGTTTTTCTCTGTTTTTCCGATGCTACACTTCAGCATTCTGTGACGAACAGAGTGGAAGGGAAAAGCCCCTCTAATAAGGCAGCTAGAAGTTCCAGGAGCGACACACGTTGTGCTTTCAGAGAGGACGTTACAGAAAGTCGAGAGATGTGGATTCTTTCCTGCGGAGAAAAAACCCCCTGTTTTCAGGAAATGCAGTATTCTGAAATCGCACGTTCTCGGCATAGCAATTTCGCTATTTCGCTCTCGTGGGTGGACAGCGCCACTCTCTGTTAACCGCTTCGGAGAGTTTGCAGTTGCTGGCCGTTAAATCGCTTTTCTCCCCGAATACCACTTTCAGACTTCAACAGCGGTCTCGTCTCTCTCGCATGCCGAGAAAGAGCGACTTCAGCCGGATGCTTTTCTCGGACGAGCGGCTTCTTCTGCGCACATCGCAAAGGAGCGGTTCTTGTCTTCTCCTTGTGTCCATGCATTCTGCACTACGCTTCTCTCTCATTCTTAACCGTTGATTCCTAGGGACATTTCGTTTTTCTCTGTTTTTCCGATGCTACACTTCAGCATTCTGTGACGAACAGAGTGGAAGGGAAAAGCCCCTCTAATAAGGCAGCTAGAAGTTCCAGGAGCGACACACGTTGTGCTTTCAGAGAGGACGTTACAGAAAGTCGAGAGATGTGGATTCTTTCCTGCGGAGAAAAAACCCCCTGTTTTCAGGAAATGCAGTATTCTGAAATCGCACGTTCTCGGCATAGCAATTTCGCTATTTCGCTCTCGTGGGTGGACGGCGCCACTCTCTGTTAACCGCTTCGGAGAGTTTGCAGTTGCTGGCCGTTAAATCGCTTTTCTCCCCGAATACCACTTTCAGACTTCAACAGCGGTCTCGTCTCTCTCGCATGCCGAGAAAGAGCGACTTCAGCCGGATGCTTTTCTCGGACGAGCGGCTTCTTCTGCGCACATCGCAAAGGAGCGGTTCTTGTCTTCTCCTTGTGTCCATGCATTCTGCACTACGCTTCTCTCTCATTCTTATGCCTTTCCGTTGATTCCTAGGGACATTTCGTTTTTCTCTGTTTTTCCGATGCTACACTTCAGCATTCTGTGACGAACAGAGTGGAAGGGAAAAGCCCCTCTAATAAGGCAGCTAGAAGTTCCAGGAGCGACACACGTTGTGCTTTCAGAGAGGACGTTACAGAAAGTCGAGAGATGTGGATTCTTTCCTGCGGAGAAAAAACCCCCTGTTTTCAGGAAATGCAGTATTCTGAAATCGCACGTTCTCGGCATAGCAATTTCGCTATTTCGCTCTCGTGGGTGGACGGCGCCACTCTCTGTTAACCGCTTCGGAGAGTTTGCAGTTGCTGGCCGAGAAATCGCGGTTCTCCCCGAATGCCGCTGTGTGCCTTCAGCAGCGGCTCGTCTCTCTCGCATGCCGAGAAAGAGCGACTTCAGCCGGATGCTTTTCTCGGACGAGCGGCTTCTTCTGCGCACATCGCAAAGGAGCGGTTCTTGTCTTCTCCTTGTGTCCATGCATTCTGCACTACGCTTCTCTCTCATTCTTAACCGTTGATTCCTAGGGACATTTCGTTTTTCTCTGTTTTTCCGATGCTACACTTCAGCATTCTGTGACGAACAGAGTGGAAGGGAAAAGCCCCTCTAATAAGGCAGCTAGAAGTTCCAGGAGCGACACACGTTGTGCTTTCAGAGAGGACGTTACAGAAAGTCGAGAGATGTGGATTCTTTCCTGCGGAGAAAAAACCCCCTGTTTTCAGGAAATGCAGTATTCTGAAATCGCACGTTCTCGGCATAGCAATTTCGCTATTTCGCTCTCGTGGGTGGACAGCGCCACTCTCTGTTAACCGCTTCGGAGAGTTTGCAGTTGCTGGCCGTTAAATCGCTTTTCTCCCCGAATACCACTTTCAGACTTCAACAGCGGTCTCGTCTCTCTCGCATGCCGAGAAAGAACGACTTCAGCCGGATGCTTTTCTCGGACGAGCGGCTTCTTCTGCGCACATCGCAAAGGAGCGGTTCTTGTCTTCTCCTTGTGTCCATGCATTCTGCACTACGCTTCTCTCTCATTCTTAACCGTTGATTCCTAGGGACATTTCGTTTTTCTCTGTTTTTCCGATGCTACACTTCAGCATTCTGTGACGAACAGAGTGGAAGGGAAAAGCCCCTCTAATAAGGCAGCTAGAAGTTCCAGGAGCGACACACGTTGTGCTTTCAGAGAGGACGTTACAGAAAGTCGAGAGATGTGGATTCTTTCCTGCGGAGAAAAAACCCCCTGTTTTCAGGAAATGCAGTATTCTGAAATCGCACGTTCTCGGCATAGCAATTTCGCTATTTCGCTCTCGTGGGTGGACGGCGCCACTCTCTGTTAACCGCTTCGGAGAGTTTGCAGTTGCTGGCCGAGAAATCGCGGTTCTCCCCGAATGCCGCTGTGTGCCTTCAGCAGCGGTCTCGTCTCTCTCGCATGCCGAGAAAGAGCGACTTCAGCCGGATGCTTTTCTCGGACGAGCGGCTTCTTCTGCGCACATCGCAAAGGAGCGGTTCTTGTCTTCTCCTTGTGTCCATGCATTCTGCACTACGCTTCTCTCTCATTCTTAACCGTTGATTCCTAGGGACATTTCGTTTTTCTCTGTTTTTCCGATGCTACACTTCAGCATTCTGTGACGAACAGAGTGGAAGGGAAAAGCCCCTCTAATAAGGCAGCTAGAAGTTCCAGGAGCGACACACGTTGTGCTTTCAGAGAGGACGTTACAGAAAGTCGAGAGATGTGGATTCTTTCCTGCGGAGAAAAAACCCCCTGTTTTCAGGAAATGCAGTATTCTGAAATCGCACGTTCTCGGCATAGCAATTTCGCTATTTCGCTCTCGTGGGTGGACGGCGCCACTCTCTGTTAACCGCTTCGGAGAGTTTGCAGTTGCTGGCCGAGAAATCGCGGTTCTCCCCGAATGCCGCTGTGTGCCTTCAGCAGCGGTCTCGTCTCTCTCGCATGCCGAGAAAGAGCGACTTCAGCCGGATGCTTTTCTCGGACGAGCGGCTTCTTCTGCGCACATCGCAAAGGAGCGGTTCTTGTCTTCTCCTTGTGTCCATGCATTCTGCACTACGCTTCTCTCTCATTCTTATGCCTTTCCGTTGATTCCTAGGGACATTTCGTTTTTCTCTGTTTTTCCGATGCTACACTTCAGCATTCTGTGACGAACAGAGTGGAAGGGAAAAGCCCCTCTAATAAGGCAGCTAGAAGTTCCAGGAGCGACACACGTTGTGCTTTCAGAGAGGACGTTACAGAAAGTCGAGAGATGTGGATTCTTTCCTGCGGAGAAAAAACCCCCTGTTTTCAGGAAATGCAGTATTCTGAAATCGCACGTTCTCGGCATAGCAATTTCGCTATTTCGCTCTCGTGGGTGGACGGCGCCACTCTCTGTTAACCGCTTCGGAGAGTTTGCAGTTGCTGGCCGAGAAATCGCTTTTCTCCCCGAATGCCGCTGTGTGCCTTCAGCAGCGGCTCGTCTCTCTCGCATGCCGAGAAAGAGCGACTTCAGCCGGATGCTTTTCTCGGACGAGCGGCTTCTTCTGCGCACATCGCAAAGGAGCGGTTCTTGTCTTCTCCTTGTGTCCATGCATTCTGCACTACGCTTCTCTCTCATTCTTATGCCTTTCCGTTGATTCCTAGGGACATTTCGTTTTTCTCTGTTTTTCCGATGCTACACTTCAGCATTCTGTGACGAACAGAGTGGAAGGGAAAAGCCCCTCTAATAAGGCAGCTAGAAGTTCCAGGAGCGACACACGTTGTGCTTTCAGAGAGGACGTTACAGAAAGTCGAGAGATGTGGATTCTTTCCTGCGGAGAAAAAACCCCCTGTTTTCAGGAAATGCAGTATTCTGAAATCGCACGTTCTCGGCATAGCAATTTCGCTATTTCGCTCTCGTGGGTGGACGGCGCCACTCTCTGTTAACCGCTTCGGAGAGTTTGCAGTTGCTGGCCGAGAAATCGCGGTTCTCCCCGAATGCCGCTGTGTGCCTTCAGCAGCGGTCTCGTCTCTCTCGCATGCCGAGAAAGAGCGACTTCAGCCGGATGCTTTTCTCGGACGAGCGGCTTCTTCTGCGCACATCGCAAAGGAGCGGTTCTTGTCTTCTCCTTGTGTCCATGCATTCTGCACTACGCTTCTCTCTCATTCTTATGCCTTTCCGTTGATTCCTAGGGACATTTCGTTTTTCTCTGTTTTTCCGATGCTACACTTCAGCATTCTGTGACGAACAGAGTGGAAGGGAAAAGCCCCTCTAATAAGGCAGCTAGAAGTTCCAGGAGAGACACACGTTGTGCTTTCAGAGAGGACGTTACAGAAAGTCGAGAGATGTGGATTCTTTCCTGCGGAGAAAAAACCCCCTGTTTTCAGGAAATGCAGTATTCTGAAATCGCACGTTCTCGGCATAGCAATTTCGCTATTTCGCTCTCGTGGGTGGACGGCGCCACTCTCTGTTAACCGCTTCGGAGAGTTTGCAGTTGCTGGCCGAGAAATCGCGGTTCTCCCCGAATGCCGCTGTGTGCCTTCAGCAGCGGTCTCGTCTCTCTCGCATGCCGAGAAAGAGCGACTTCAGCCGGATGCTTTTCTCGGACGAGCGGCTTCTTCTGCGCACATCGCAAAGGAGCGGTTCTTGTCTTCTCCTTGTGTCCATGCATTCTGCACTACGCTTCTCTCTCATTCTTATGCCTTTCCGTTGATTCCTAGGGACATTTCGTTTTTCTCTGTTTTTCCGATGCTACACTTCAGCATTCTGTGACGAACAGAGTGGAAGGGAAAAGCCCCTCTAATAAGGCAGCTAGAAGTTCCAGGAGCGACACACGTTGTGCTTTCAGAGAGGACGTTACAGAAAGTCGAGAGATGTGGATTCTTTCCTGCGGAGAAAAAACCCCCTGTTTTCAGGAAATGCAGTATTCTGAAATCGCACGTTCTCGGCATAGCAATTTCGCTATTTCGCTCTCGTGGGTGGACGGCGCCACTCTCTGTTAACCGCTTCGGAGAGTTTGCAGTTGCTGGCCGTTAAATCGCTTTTCTCCCCGAATACCACTTTCAGACTTCAACCGCGGTCTCGTCTCTCTCGCATGCCGAGAAAGAGCGACTTCAGCCGGATGCTTTTCTCGGACGAGCGGCTTCTTCTGCGCACATCGCAAAGGAGCGGTTCTTGTCTTCTCCTTGTGTCCATGCATTCTGCACTACGCTTCTCTCTCATTCTTAACCGTTGATTCCTAGGGACATTTCGTTTTTCTCTGTTTTTCCGATGCTACACTTCAGCATTCTGTGACGAACAGAGTGGAAGGGAAAAGCCCCTCTAATAAGGCAGCTAGAAGTTCCAGGAGCGACACACGTTGTGCTTTCAGAGAGGACGTTACAGAAAGTCGAGAGATGTGGATTCTTTCCTGCGGAGAAAAAACCCCCTGTTTTCAGGAAATGCAGTATTCTGAAATCGCACGTTCTCGGCATAGCAATTTCGCTATTTCGCTCTCGTGGGTGGACGGCGCCACTCTCTGTTAACCGCTTCGGAGAGTTTGCAGTTGCTGGCCGAGAAATCGCGGTTCTCCCCGAATGCCGCTGTGTGCCTTCAGCAGCGGTCTCGTCTCTCTCGCATGCCGAGAAAGAGCGACTTCAGCCGGATGCTTTTCTCGGACGAGCGGCTTCTTCTGCGCACATCGCAAAGGAGCGGTTCTTGTCTTCTCCTTGTGTCCATGCATTCTGCACTACGCTTCTCTCTCATTCTTAACCCTTGATTCCTAGGGACATTTCGTTTTTCTCTGTTTTTCCGATGCTACACTTCAGCATTCTGTGACGAACAGAGTGGAAGGGAAAAGCCCCTCTAATAAGGCAGCTAGAAGTTCCAGGAGCGACACACGTTGTGCTTTCAGAGAGGACGTTACAGAAAGTCGAGAGATGTGGATTCTTTCCTGCGGAGAAAAAACCCCCTGTTTTCAGGAAATGCAGTATTCTGAAATCGCACGTTCTCGGCATAGCAATTTCGCTATTTCGCTCTCGTGGGTGGACGGCGCCACTCTCTGTTAACCGCTTCGGAGAGTTTGCAGTTGCTGGCCGAGAAATCGCGGTTCTCCCCGAATGCCGCTGTGTGCCTTCAGCAGCGGTCTCGTCTCTCTCGCATGCCGAGAAAGAGCGACTTCAGCCGGATGCTTTTCTCGGACGAGCGGCTTCTTCTGCGCACATCGCAAAGGAGCGGTTCTTGTCTTCTCCTTGTGTCCATGCATTCTGCACTACGCTTCTCTCTCATTCTTATGCCTTTCCGTTGATTCCTAGGGACATTTCGTTTTTCTCTGTTTTTCCGATGCTACACTTCAGCATTCTGTGACGAACAGAGTGGAAGGGAAAAGCCCCTCTAATAAGGCAGCTAGAAGTTCCAGGAGCGACACACGTTGTGCTTTCAGAGAGGACGTTACAGAAAGTCGAGAGATGTGGATTCTTTCCTGCGGAGAAAAAACCCCCTGTTTTCAGGAAATGCAGTATTCTGAAATCGCACGTTCTCGGCATAGCAATTTCGCTATTTCGCTCTCGTGGGTGGACGGCGCCACTCTCTGTTAACCGCTTCGGAGAGTTTGCAGTTGCTGGCCGTTAAATCGCTTTTCTCCCCGAATGCCGCTTTGTGCCTTCAGCAGCGGTCTCGTTTCTCTCGCATGCCGAGAAAGAGCGACTTCAGCCGGATGCTTTTCTCGGACGAGCGGCTTCTTCTGCGCACATCGCAAAGGAGCGGTTCTTGTCTTCTCCTTGTGTCCATGCATTCTGCACTACGCTTCTCTCTCATTCTTAACCGTTGATTCCTAGGGACATTTCGTTTTTCTCTGTTTTTCCGATGCTACACTTCAGCATTCTGTGACGAACAGAGTGGAAGGGAAAAGCCCCTCTAATAAGGCAGCTAGAAGTTCCAGGAGCGACACACGTTGTGCTTTCAGAGAGGACGTTACAGAAAGTCGAGAGATGTGGATTCTTTCCTGCGGAGAAAAAACCCCCTGTTTTCAGGAAATGCAGTATTCTGAAATCGCACGTTCTCGGCATAGCAATTTCGCTATTTCGCTCTCGTGGGTGGACGGCGCCACTCTCTGTTAACCGCTTCGGAGAGTTTGCAGTTGCTGGCCGAGAAATCGCGGTTCTCCCCGAATGCCGCTGTGTGCCTTCAGCAGCGGCTCGTCTCTCTCGCATGCCGAGAAAGAGCAACTTCAGCCGGATGCTTTTCTCGGACGAGCGGCTTCTTCTGCGCACATCGCAAAGGAGCGGTTCTTGTCTTCTCCTTGTGTCCATGCATTCTGCACTACGCTTCTCTCTCATTCTTATGCCTTTCCGTTGATTCCTAGGGACATTTCGTTTTTCTCTGTTTTTCCGATGCTACACTTCAGCATTCTGTGACGAACAGAGTGGAAGGGAAAAGCCCCTCTAATAAGGCAGCTAGAAGTTCCAGGAGCGACACACGTTGTGCTTTCAGAGAGGACGTTACAGAAAGTCGAGAGATGTGGATTCTTTCCTGCGGAGAAAAAACCCCCTGTTTTCAGGAAATGCAGTATTCTGAAATCGCACGTTCTCGGCATAGCAATTTCGCTATTTCGCTCTCGTGGGTGGACGGCGCCACTCTCTGTTAACCGCTTCGGAGAGTTTGCAGTTGCTGGCCGAGAAATCGCTTTTCTCCCCGAATGCCGCTGTGTGCCTTCAGCAGCGGCTCGTCTCTCTCGCATGCCGAGAAAGAGCGACTTCAGCCGGATGCTTTTCTCGGACGAGCGGCTTCTTCTGCGCACATCGCAAAGGAGCGGTTCTTGTCTTCTCCTTGTGTCCATGCATTCTGCACTACGCTTCTCTCTCATTCTTATGCCTTTCCGTTGATTCCTAGGGACATTTCGTTTTTCTCTGTTTTTCCGATGCTACACTTCAGCATTCTGTGACGAACAGAGTGGAAGGGAAAAGCCCCTCTAATAAGGCAGCTAGAAGTTCCAGGAGCGACACACGTTGTGCTTTCAGAGAGGACGTTACAGAAAGTCGAGAGATGTGGATTCTTTCCTGCGGAGAAAAAACCCCCTGTTTTCAGGAAATGCAGTATTCTGAAATCGCACGTTCTCGGCATAGCAATTTCGCTATTTCGCTCTCGTGGGTGGACGGCGCCACTCTCTGTTAACCGCTTCGGAGAGTTTGCAGTTGCTGGCCGAGAAATCGCGGTTCTCCCCGAATGCCGCTGTGTGCCTTCAGCAGCGGTCTCGTCTCTCTCGCATGCCGAGAAAGAGCGACTTCAGCCGGATGCTTTTCTCGGACGAGCGGCTTCTTCTGCGCACATCGCAAAGGAGCGGTTCTTGTCTTCTCCTTGTGTCCATGCATTCTGCACTACGCTTCTCTCTCATTCTTAACCGTTGATTCCTAGGGACATTTCGTTTTTCTCTGTTTTTCCGATGCTACACTTCAGCATTCTGTGACGAACAGAGTGGAAGGGAAAAGCCCCTCTAATAAGGCAGCTAGAAGTTCCAGGAGAGACACACGTTGTGCTTTCAGAGAGGACGTTACAGAAAGTCGAGAGATGTGGATTCTTTCCTGCGGAGAAAAAACCCCCTGTTTTCAGGAAATGCAGTATTCTGAAATCGCACGTTCTCGGCATAGCAATTTCGCTATTTCGCTCTCGTGGGTGGACGGCGCCACTCTCTGTTAACCGCTTCGGAGAGTTTGCAGTTGCTGGCCGAGAAATCGCGGTTCTCCCCGAATGCCGCTGTGTGCCTTCAGCAGCGGTCTCGTCTCTCTCGCATGCCGAGAAAGAGCGACTTCAGCCGGATGCTTTTCTCGGACGAGCGGCTTCTTCTGCGCACATCGCAAAGGAGCGGTTCTTGTCTTCTCCTTGTGTCCATGCATTCTGCACTACGCTTCTCTCTCATTCTTATGCCTTTCCGTTGATTCCTAGGGACATTTCGTTTTTCTCTGTTTTTCCGATGCTACACTTCAGCATTCTGTGACGAACAGAGTGGAAGGGAAAAGCCCCTCTAATAAGGCAGCTAGAAGTTCCAGGAGCGACACACGTTGTGCTTTCAGAGAGGACGTTACAGAAAGTCGAGAGATGTGGATTCTTTCCTGCGGAGAAAAAACCCCCTGTTTTCAGGAAATGCAGTATTCTGAAATCGCACGTTCTCGGCATAGCAATTTCGCTATTTCGCTCTCGTGGGTGGACGGCGCCACTCTCTGTTAACCGCTTCGGAGAGTTTGCAGTTGCTGGCCGAGAAATCGCGGTTCTCCCCGAATGCCGCTGTGTGCCTTCAGCAGCGGTCTCGTCTCTCTCGCATGCCGAGAAAGAGCGACTTCAGCCGGATGCTTTTCTCGGACGAGCGGCTTCTTCTGCGCACATCGCAAAGGAGCTGTTCTTGTCTTCTCCTTGTGTCCATGCATTCTGCACTACGCTTCTCTCTCATTCTTATGCCTTTCCGTTGATTCCTAGGGACATTTCGTTTTTCTCTGTTTTTCCGATGCTACACTTCAGCATTCTGTGACGAACAGAGTGGAAGGGAAAAGCCCCTCTAATAAGGCAGCTAGAAGTTCCAGGAGCGACACACGTTGTGCTTTCAGAGAGGACGTTACAGAAAGTCGAGAGATGTGGATTCTTTCCTGCGGAGAAAAAACCCCCTGTTTTCAGGAAATGCAGTATTCTGAAATCGCACGTTCTCGGCATAGCAATTTCGCTATTTCGCTCTCGTGGGTGGACGGCGCCACTCTCTGTTAACCGCTTCGGAGAGTTTGCAGTTGCTGGCCGTTAAATCGCTTTTCTCCCCGAATGCCGCTTTGTGCCTTCAGCAGCGGTCTCGTTTCTCTCGCATGCCGAGAAAGAGCGACTTCAGCCGGATGCTTTTCTCGGACGAGCGGCTTCTTCTTCAGGCTACGCGTGAATAATGCATACTGCATTGCCTGAAAACAGGGGTCTCTCGACTTTCTGTAACGTCCTCTCGACTTTCCTCTCGACTTTCCTCTCGACTTTCTGTAACGAAAAGCGATTTAACGGCCAGCACCTGCAAACTCTCCGAAGCGGTTAACAGAGAGTGGCGCTGTCCACCCACGAGAGCGAAATAGCGAAATTGCTATGCCGAGAACGTGCGATTTCAGAATACTGCATTTCCTGAAAACAGGGGGTTTTTTCTCCGCAGGAAAGAATCCACATCTCTCGACTTTCTGTAACGTCCTCTCTGAAAGCACAACGTGTGTCTCTCCTGGAACTTCTAGCTGCCTTATTAGAGGGGCTTTTCCCTTCTACTATGTTCGTCACAGAATGCTGAAGTGTAGCATCGGAAAAACAGAGAAAAACGAAATGTCCCTAGGAATAAACGGAAAGGCGTAAGAATGAGAGAGAAGCGTAGTGCAGAATGCATGGACACAAGGAGAAGACAAGAACCGCTCCTTTGCGATGTGCGCAGAAGAAGCCGCTCGTCCGAGAAAAGCATCCGGCTGAAGTCGCTCTTTCTCGGCATGCGAGAGAGACGAGCCGCTGCTGAAGGCACACAGCGGCATTCGGGGAGAACCGCGATTTCTCGGCCAGCAACTGCAAACTCTCCGAAGCGGTTAACAGAGAGTGGCGCCGTCCACCCACGAGAGCGAAATAGCGAAATTGCTATGCCGAGAACGTGCGATTTCAGAATACTGCATTTCCTGAAAACAGGGGGTTTTTTCTCCGCAGGAAAGAATCCACATCTCTCGACTTTCTGTAACGTCCTCTCTGAAAGCACAACGTGTGTCGCTCCTGGAACTTCTAGCTGCCTTATTAGAGGGGCTTTTCCCTTCTACTATGTTCGTCACAGAATGCTGAAGTGTAGCATCGGAAAAACAGAGAAAAACGAAATGTCCCTAGGAATCAACGGAAAGGCATAAGAATGAGAGAGAAGCGTAGTGCAGAATGCATGGACACAAGGAGAAGACAAGAACCGCTCCTTTGCGATGTGCGCAGAAGAAGCCGCTCGTCCGAGAAAAGCATCCGGCTGAAGTCGCTCTTTCTCGGCATGCGAGAGAGACGAGACCGCTGCTGAAGGCACAAAGCGGCATTCGGGGAGAAAAGCGATTTCTCGGCCAGCAACTGCAAACTCTCCGAAGCGGTTAACAGAGAGTGGCGCCGTCCACCCACGAGAGCGAAATAGCGAAATTGCTATGCCGAGAACGTGCGATTTCAGAATACTGCATTTCCTGAAAACAGGGGGTTTTTTCTCCGCAGGAAAGAATCCACATCTCTCGACTTTCTGTAACGTCCTCTCTGAAAGCACAACGTGTGTCGCTCCTGGAACTTCTAGCTGCCTTATTAGAGGGGCTTTTCCCTTCCACTCTGTTCGTCACAGAATGCTGAAGTGTAGCATCGGAAAAACAGAGAAAAACGAAATGTCCCTAGGAATCAACGGAAAGGCATAAGAATGAGAGAGAAGCGTAGTGCAGAATGCATGGACACAAGGAGAAGACAAGAACCGCTCCTTTGCGATGTGCGCAGAAGAAGCCGCTCGTCCGAGAAAAGCATCCGGCTGAAGTCGCTCTTTCTCGGCATGCGAGAGAGACGAGACCGCTGCTGAAGGCACAAAGCGGCATTCGGGGAGAAAAGCGATTTCTCGGCCAGCAACTGCAAACTCTCCGAAGCGGTTAACAGAGAGTGGCGCCGTCCACCCACGAGAGCGAAATAGCGAAATTGCTATGCCGAGAACGTGCGATTTCAGAATACTGCATTTCCTGAAAACAGGGGGTTTTTTCTCCGCAGGAAAGAATCCACATCTCTCGACTTTCTGTAACGTCCTCTCTGAAAGCACAACGTGTGTCGCTCCTGGAACTTCTAGCTGCCTTATTAGAGGGGCTTTTCCCTTCCACTCTGTTCGTCACAGAATGCTGAAGTGTAGCATCGGAAAAACAGAGAAAAACGAAATGTCCCTAGGAATCAACGGAAAGGCATAAGAATGAGAGAGAAGCGTAGTGCAGAATGCATGGACACAAGGAGAAGACAAGAACCGCTCCTTTGCGATGTGCGCAGAAGAAGCCGCTCGTCCGAGAAAAGCATCCGGCTGAAGTCGCTCTTTCTCGGCATGCGAGAGAGACGAGACCGCTGTTGAAGTCTGAAAGTGGTATTCGGGGAGAAAAGCGATTTAACGGCCAGCACCTGCAAACTCTCCGAAGCGGTTAACAGAGAGTGGCGCTGTCCACCCACGAGAGCGAAATAGCGAAATTGCTATGCCGAGAACGTGCGATTTCAGAATACTGCATTTCCTGAAAACAGGGGGTTTTTTCTCCGCAGGAAAGAATCCACATCTCTCGACTTTCTGTAACGTCCTCTCTGAAAGCACAACGTGTGTCTCTCCTGGAACTTCTAGCTGCCTTATTAGAGGGGCTTTTCCCTTCTACTATGTTCGTCACAGAATGCTGAAGTGTAGCATCGGAAAAACAGAGAAAAACGAAATGTCCCTAGGAATAAACGGAAAGGCGTAAGAATGAGAGAGAAGCGTAGTGCAGAATGCATGGACACAAGGAGAAGACAAGAACCGCTCCTTTGCGATGTGCGCAGAAGAAGCCGCTCGTCCGAGAAAAGCATCCGGCTGAAGTCGCTCTTTCTCGGCATGCGAGAGAGACGAGCCGCTGCTGAAGGCACACAGCGGCATTCGGGGAGAACCGCGATTTCTCGGCCAGCAACTGCAAACTCTCCGAAGCGGTTAACAGAGAGTGGCGCCGTCCACCCACGAGAGCGAAATAGCGAAATTGCTATGCCGAGAACGTGCGATTTCAGAATACTGCATTTCCTGAAAACAGGGGGTTTTTTCTCCGCAGGAAAGAATCCACATCTCTCGACTTTCTGTAACGTCCTCTCTGAAAGCACAACGTGTGTCGCTCCTGGAACTTCTAGCTGCCTTATTAGAGGGGCTTTTCCCTTCCACTCTGTTCGTCACAGAATGCTGAAGTGTAGCATCGGAAAAACAGAGAAAAACGAAATGTCCCTAGGAATAAACGGAAAGGCATAAGAATGAGAGAGAAGCGTAGTGCAGAATGCATGGACACAAGGAGAAGACAAGAACCGCTCCTTTGCGATGTGCGCAGAAGAAGCCGCTCGTCCGAGAAAAGCATCCGGCTGAAGTCGCTCTTTCTCGGCATGCGAGAGAGACGAGACCGCTGTTGAAGTCTGAAAGTGGTATTCGGGGAGAAAAGCGATTTAACGGCCAGCAACTGCAAACTCTCCGAAGCGGTTAACAGAGAGTGGCGCTGTCCACCCACGAGAGCGAAATAGCGAAATTGCTATGCCGAGAACGTGCGATTTCAGAATACTGCATTTCCTGAAAACAGGGGTTTTTTTCTCCGCAGGAAAGAATCCACATCTCTCGACTTTCTGTAACGTCCTCTCTGAAAGCACAACGTGTGTCGCTCCTGGAACTTCTAGCTGCCTTATTAGAGGGGCTTTTCCCTTCTACTATGTTCGTCACAGAATGCTGAAGTGTAGCATCGGAAAAACAGAGAAAAACGAAATGTCCCTAGGAATCAAGGGTTAAGAATGAGAGAGAAGCGTAGTGCAGAATGCATGGACACAAGGAGAAGTCAGAACCACTCCTTTGGGATGTGCGCAGAAGAAGCCGCTCGTCCGAGAAAAGCATCCGGCTGAAGTCGCCCTTTCTCGGCATCCGACAAGACCGCTGTTGAAGTCTGAAAGTGGTATTCGGGGAGAAAAGCGATTTAACGGGCAGCAACTGCAAACTCTCCGTAGAGATAATGTCATTGGATTGGAGAAATGTGGTATTTCGGGGAGATAATGTCCTAATTTAGGGAGAAGATGCCGTTCTGTGAGGGGGAAGCATGCATTTCTGAGAGAAAATCTCCTATATAGGGTGAAAGTGTCATCTTGCTAACGAACTTCATGGAGAAATAATGAGGTATTTTTATGAAACCTGGTATTACCTTGAAAGAGTATGTCTGTGATCAAATGCCATATTTCTGGGAGAAGAGGTCTGATGTGGGGGGGGGGAAGGTGATGTATCTGTGAGAGAGCTGGTGTTTCTGGGAGAAAATGCCAGGTATTGGTGAGGAAACAGATGCTAGAGAGGGAAAAGGCCATCCCTTTGGGAGAGAAGTGGTATTTCTGGGAGAAAATGCCCCAAATCGGGGAGTAAGTGTCATCCTGAGGCGTGTCATGGAGTAGATTTGGGAGGAAATGGAGGTGTTTCACAGAGTAGCGGCACTTCTGGGAGAAAATGTCCTCAGTGGGAAAGACAATGTCCTCTTGAGGGAAGAAAACGGGTCTTTCTTACAGCAAATGTCATCCAATGGGGAGAAAATCTCCTCTCTTGGGGAGAAAAGTGGTCTTTCTGAGAGAAGGTGTCCTCTTCTTGGCTGCAAGTGTCCCATTTGGCATTGTCATGGAGGCTTTTTGGGGAGAAAGCGTGTGGCAGTTGTAAGAGAAGGGGTATTTCTGGGAGCAAATCTCCTCTTTTTGGAAGAGAAGGTGAAATTTCCAAGGGAAAAGTGGCATTTCTGGGAGGAAATGACATAGCTGGGGGAGAAAAGTGGGAACCGGTGGGAAAGAAGATCTTGTACTGGAGAGCAACGGTGGTCTTTTTGGTGTGCCAAGTGGTCTCTTGGGGAGACAACGTGGTAAATAGGGGAGACAATGTCCTCTGGAGGAGTGTCAAGTAGTATTTGGGAGAGCAAACGTCAGGTATTTCTCGGAAACCGGCTGTTTCTGGGAGATAGTAGCAGACTTGGTTGGAAAATGACAGGTGTTTGTGAGAAAGCTGGTATTTTGGGGAAAAAAGGCCGTTTTTTAAAGAATAAGCTGGCATTTCTGGGAGAATATGTCCCATCTTTGGGAGAAAACGGGTGTATGTGGGAGAAAATGTCGTGTATTTGGGAGAAAGCTGGTGTATGTGGGAGAAAAGGCCATTGTGATGGGAGTCAGTGTGATCTTGAGGAGTGGAAAGCAGTATTCTTGAGATGAAACGTGAGGTATTTCTAAGAGTCCTGGTATTTCTGGGAGAAAATGTCTTGTTTTGGAGAGCCAAAGTCCCATTTTGGGGGCAGAAGCTGGTATTTCTGTGACACTGCCATCTTGATGGGGGTAAGTGTGATCTTGAGGAGTGTAAAGCAGCATTTTGGTTAGAAAATGGGAGCTCTTCCTAAGAGCAGTGCTATTTCTGGGAGAAAAGGAGCTCTACTGGGCATAAAAATGGTGTATCTGTGATAAAATGCCATGTTTCTGAAAGAAACTGTCCTCTTGCGGAGTGTAATGCTGTATGTTCCGGAGGAAATGGGAAATATTCAGCAGAGTCCTGGTATTTCTGGGAGAAGAGGTCTGATGTGGGGGGGGGAAGGTGATGTATCTGTGAGAAAGCTGGTGTTTCTGGGAGAAAATGCCAGGTATTGGTGAGGAAACAGATGCTAGAGAGGGAAAAGGCCATCCCTTTGGGAGAGAAGTGGTATTTCTGGGAGAAAATGCCCCAAATCGGGGAGTAAGTGTCATCCTGAGGCGTGTCATGGAGTAGATTTGGGAGGAAATGGAGGTGTTTCACAGAGTAGCGGCACTTCTGGGAGAAAATGTCCTCAGTGGGAAAGACAATGTCCTCTTGAGGGAAGAAAACGGGTCTTTCTTACAGCAAATGTCATCCAATTGGGAGAAAATCTCCTCTCTTGGGGAGAAAAGTGGTCTTTCTGAGAGAAGGTGTCCTCTTCTTGGCTGCAAGTGTCCCATTTGGCATTGTCATGGAGGCTTTTTGGGGAGAAAGCGTGTGGCAGTTGTAAGAGAAGGGGTATTTCTGGGAGCAAATCTCCTCTTTTTGGAAGAGAAGGTGAAATTTCCAAGGGAAAAGTGGCATTTCTGGGAGGAAATGACATAGCTGGGGGAGAAAAGTGGGAACCGGTGGGAAAGAAGATCTTGTACTGGAGAGCAACGGTGGTCTTTTTGGTGTGCCAAGTGGTCTCTTGGGGAGACAACGTGGTAAATAGGGGAGACAATGTCCTCTGGAGGAGTGTCAAGTAGTATTTGGGAGAGCAAACGTCAGGTATTTCTCGGAAACCGGCTGTTTCTGGGAGATAGTAGCAGACTTGGTTGGAAAATGACAGGTGTTTGTGAGAAAGCTGGTATTTTGGGAAAAAAAGGCCGTTTTTTAAAGAATAAGCTGGCATTTCTGGGAGAATATGTCCCATCTTTGGGAGAAAACGGGTGTATGTGGGAGAAAATGTCGTGTATTTGGGAGAAAGCTGGTGTATGTGGGAGAAAAGGCCATTGTGATGGGAGTCAGTGTGATCTTGAGGAGTGGAAAGCAGTATTCTTGAGATGAAACGTGAGGTATTTCTAAGAGTCCTGGTATTTCTGGGAGAAAATGTCTTGTTTTGGAGAGCCAAAGTCCCATTTTGGGGGCAGAAGCTGGTATTTCTGTGACACTGCCATCTTGATGGGGGTAAGTGTGATCTTGAGGAGTGTAAAGCAGCATTTTGGTTAGAAAATGGGAGCTCTTCCTAAGAGCAGTGCTATTTCTGGGAGAAAAGGAGCTCTACTGGGCATAAAAATGGTGTATCTGTGATAAAATGCCACATTTCTGAAAGAAACTGTCCTCTTGCGGAGTGTAATGCTGTATGTTCCGGAGGAAATGGGAAATATTCAGCAGAGTCCTGGTATTTCTGGGAGAAGAGGTCTGATGTGGGGGGGGGAAGGTGATGTATCTGTGAGAAAGCTGGTGTTTCTGGGAGAAAATGCCAGGTATTGGTGAGGAAACAGATGCTAGAGAGGGAAAAGGCCATCCCTTTGGGAGAGAAGTGGTATTTCTGGGAGAAAATGCCCCAAATCGGGGAGTAAGTGTCATCCTGAGGCGTGTCATGGAGTAGATTTGGGAGGAAATGGAGGTGTTTCACAGAGTAGCGGCACTTCTGGGAGAAAATGTCCTCAGTGGGAAAGACAATGTCCTCTTGAGGGAAGAAAACAGGTCTTTCTTACAGCAAATGTCATCCAATTGGGAGAAAATCTCCTCTCTTGGGGAGAAAAGTGGTCTTTCTGAGAGAAGGTGTCCTCTTCTTGGCTGCAAGTGTCCCATTTGGCATTGTCATGGAGGCTTTTTGGGGAGAAAGCGTGTGGCAGTTGTAAGAGAAGGGGTATTTCTGGGAGCAAATCTCCTCTTTTTGGAAGAGAAGGTGAAATTTCCAAGGGAAAAGTGGCATTTCTGGGAGGAAATGACATAGCTGGGGGAGAAAAGTGGGAACCGGTGGGAAAGAAGATCTTGTACTGGAGAGCAACGGTGGTCTTTTTGGTGTGCCAAGTGGTCTCTTGGGGAGACAACGTGGTAAATAGGGGAGACAATGTCCTCTGGAGGAGTGTCAAGTAGTATTTGGGAGAGCAAACGTCAGGTATTTCTCGGAAACCGGCTGTTTCTGGGAGATAGTAGCAGACTTGGTTGGAAAATGACAGGTGTTTGTGAGAAAGCTGGTATTTTGGGGAAAAAAGGCCGTTTTTTAAAGAATAAGCTGGCATTTCTGAGAGAATATGTCCCATCTTTGGGAGAAAACGGGTGTATGTGGGAGAAAATGTCGTGTATTTGGGAGAAAGCTGGTGTATGTGGGAGAAAAGGCCATTGTGATGGGAGTCAGTGTGATCTTGAGGAATGGAAAGCAGTATTCTTGAGATGAAACGTGAGGTATTTCTAAGAGTCCTGGTATTTCTGGGAGAAAATGTCTTGTTTTGGAGAGCCAAAGTCCCATTTTGGGGGCAGAAGCTGGTATTTCTCTGACACTGCCATCTTGATGGGGGTAAGTGTGATCTTGAGGAGTGTAAAGCAGCATTTTGGTTAGAAAATGGGAGCTCTTCCTAAGAGCAGTGCTATTTCTGGGAGAAAAGGAGCTCTACTGGGCATAAAAATGGTGTATCTGTGATAAAATGCCACATTTCTGAAAGAAACTGTCCTCTTGCGGAGTGTAATGCTGTATGTTCCGGAGGAAATGGGAAATATTCAGCAGAGTCCTGGTATTTCTGGGAGAAGAGGTCTGATGTGGGGGGGGGAAGGTGATGTATCTGTGAGAAAGCTGGTGTTTCTGGGAGAAAATGCCAGGTATTGGTGAGGAAACAGATGCTAGAGAGGGAAAAGGCCATCCCTTTGGGAGAGAAGTGGTAATTCTGGGAGAAAATGCCCCAAATCGGGGAGTAAGTGTCATCCTGAGGCGTGTCATGGAGTAGATTTGGGAGGAAATGGAGGTGTTTCACAGAGTAGCGGCACTTCTGGGAGAAAATGTCCTCAGTGGGAAAGACAATGTCCTCTTGAGGGAAGAAAACAGGTCTTTCTTACAGCAAATGTCATCCAATTGGGAGAAAATCTCCTCTCTTGGGGAGAAAAGTGGTCTTTCTGAGAGAAGGTGTCCTCTTCTTGGCTGCAAGTGTCCCATTTGGCATTGTCATGGAGGCTTTTTGGGGAGAAAGCGTGTGGCAGTTGTAAGAGAAGGGGTATTTCTGGGAGCAAATCTCCTCTTTTTGGAAGAGAAGGTGAAATTTCCAAGGGAAAAGTGGCATTTCTGGGAGGAAATGACATAGCTGGGGGAGAAAAGTGGGAACCGGTGGGAAAGAAGATCTTGTACTGGAGAGCAACGGTGGTCTTTTTGGTGTGCCAAGTGGTCTCTTGGGGAGACAACGTGGTAAATAGGGGAGACAATGTCCTCTGGAGGAGTGTCAAGTAGTATTTGGGAGAGCAAACGTCAGGTATTTCTCGGAAACCGGCTGTTTCTGGGAGATAGTAGCAGACTTGGTTGGAAAATGACAGGTGTTTGTGAGAAAGCTGGTATTTTGGGAAAAAAAGGCCGTTTTTTAAAGAATAAGCTGGCATTTCTGGGAGAATATGTCCCATCTTTGGGAGAAAACGGGTGTATGTGGGAGAAAATGTCGTGTATTTGGGAGAAAGCTGGTGTATGTGGGAGAAAAGGCCATTGTGATGGGAGTCAGTGTGATCTTGAGGAATGGAAAGCAGTATTCTTGAGATGAAACGTGAGGTATTTCTAAGAGTCCTGGTATTTCTGGGAGAAAATGTCTTGTTTTGGAGAGCCAAAGTCCCATTTTGGGGGCAGAAGCTGGTATTTCTGTGACACTGCCATCTTGATGGGGGTAAGTGTGATCTTGAGGAGTGTAAAGCAGCATTTTGGTTAGAAAATGGGAGCTCTTCCTAAGAGCAGTGCTATTTCTGGGAGAAAAGGAGCTCTACTGGGCATAAAAATGGTGTATCTGTGATAAAATGCCACATTTCTGAAAGAAACTGTCCTCTTGCGGAGTGTAATGCTGTATGTTCCGGAGGAAATGGGAAATATTCAGCAGAGTCCTGGTATTTCTGGGAGAAGAGGTCTGATGTGGGGGGGGGAAGGTGATGTATCTGTGAGAAAGCTGGTGTTTCTGGGAGAAAATGCCAGGTATTGGTGAGGAAACAGATGCTAGAGAGGGAAAAGGCCATCCCTTTGGGAGAGAAGTGGTATTTCTGGGAGAAAATGCCCCAAATCGGGGAGTAAGTGTCATCCTGAGGCGTGTCATGGAGTAGATTTGGGAGGAAATGGAGGTGTTTCACAGAGTAGCGGCACTTCTGGGAGAAAATGTCCTCAGTGGGAAAGACAATGTCCTCTTGAGGGAAGAAAACAGGTCTTTCTTACAGCAAATGTCATCCAATTGGGAGAAAATCTCCTCTCTTGGGGAGAAAAGTGGTCTTTCTGAGAGAAGGTGTCCTCTTCTTGGCTGCAAGTGTCCCATTTGGCATTGTCATGGAGGCTTTTTGGGGAGAAAGCGTGTGGCAGTTGTAAGAGAAGGGGTATTTCTGGGAGCAAATCTCCTCTTTTTGGAAGAGAAGGTGAAATTTCCAAGGGAAAAGTGGCATTTCTGGGAGGAAATGACATAGCTGGGGGAGAAAAGTGGGAACCGGTGGGAAAGAAGATCTTGTACTGGAGAGCAACGGTGGTCTTTTTGGTGTGCCAAGTGGTCTCTTGGGGAGACAACGTGGTAAATAGGGGAGACAATGTCCTCTGGAGGAGTGTCAAGTAGTATTTGGGAGAGCAAACGTCAGGTATTTCTCGGAAACCGGCTGTTTCTGGGAGATAGTAGCAGACTTGGTTGGAAAATGACAGGTGTTTGTGAGAAAGCTGGTATTTTGGGGAAAAAAGGCCGTTTTTTAAAGAATAAGCTGGCATTTCTGAGAGAATATGTCCCATCTTTGGGAGAAAACGGGTGTATGTGGGAGAAAATGTCGTGTATTTGGGAGAAAGCTGGTGTATGTGGGAGAAAAGGCCATTGTGATGGGAGTCAGTGTGATCTTGAGGAATGGAAAGCAGTATTCTTGAGATGAAACGTGAGGTATTTCTAAGAGTCCTGGTATTTCTGGGAGAAAATGTCTTGTTTTGGAGAGCCAAAGTCCCATTTTGGGGGCAGAAGCTGGTATTTCTCTGACACTGCCATCTTGATGGGGGTAAGTGTGATCTTGAGGAGTGTAAAGCAGCATTTTGGTTAGAAAATGGGAGCTCTTCCTAAGAGCAGTGCTATTTCTGGGAGAAAAGGAGCTCTACTGGGCATAAAAATGGTGTATCTGTGATAAAATGCCACATTTCTGAAAGAAACTGTCCTCTTGCGGAGTGTAATGCTGTATGTTCCGGAGGAAATGGGAAATATTCAGCAGAGTCCTGGTATTTCTGGGAGAAGAGGTCTGATGTGGGGGGGGGAAGGTGATGTATCTGTGAGAAAGCTGGTGTTTCTGGGAGAAAATGCCAGGTATTGGTGAGGAAACAGATGCTAGAGAGGGAAAAGGCCATCCCTTTGGGAGAGAAGTGGTATTTCTGGGAGAAAATGCCCCAAATCGGGGAGTAAGTGTCATCCTGAGGCGTGTCATGGAGTAGATTTGGGAGGAAATGGAGGTGTTTCACAGAGTAGCGGCACTTCTGGGAGAAAATGTCCTCAGTGGGAAAGACAATGTCCTCTTGAGGGAAGAAAACAGGTCTTTCTTACAGCAAATGTCATCCAATTGGGAGAAAATCTCCTCTCTTGGGGAGAAAAGTGGTCTTTCTGAGAGAAGGTGTCCTCTTCTTGGCTGCAAGTGTCCCATTTGGCATTGTCATGGAGGCTTTTTGGGGAGAAAGCGTGTGGCAGTTGTAAGAGAAGGGGTATTTCTGGGAGCAAATCTCCTCTTTTTGGAAGAGAAGGTGAAATTTCCAAGGGAAAAGTGGCATTTCTGGGAGGAAATGACATAGCTGGGGGAGAAAAGTGGGAACCGGTGGGAAAGAAGATCTTGTACTGGAGAGCAACGGTGGTCTTTTTGGTGTGCCAAGTGGTCTCTTGGGGAGACAACGTGGTAAATAGGGGAGACAATGTCCTCTGGAGGAGTGTCAAGTAGTATTTGGGAGAGCAAACGTCAGGTATTTCTCGGAAACCGGCTGTTTCTGGGAGATAGTAGCAGACTTGGTTGGAAAATGACAGGTGTTTGTGAGAAAGCTGGTATTTTGGGAAAAAAAGGCCGTTTTTTAAAGAATAAGCTGGCATTTCTGGGAGAATATGTCCCATCTTTGGGAGAAAACGGGTGTATGTGGGAGAAAATGTCGTGTATTTGGGAGAAAGCTGGTGTATGTGGGAGAAAAGGCCATTGTGATGGGAGTCAGTGTGATCTTGAGGAGTGGAAAGCAGTATTCTTGAGATGAAACGTGAGGTATTTCTAAGAGTCCTGGTATTTCTGGGAGAAAATGTCTTGTTTTGGAGAGCCAAAGTCCCATTTTGGGGGCAGAAGCTGGTATTTCTCTGACACTGCCATCTTGATGGGGGTAAGTGTGATCTTGAGGAGTGTAAAGCAGCATTTTGGTTAGAAAATGGGAGCTCTTCCTAAGAGCAGTGCTATTTCTGGGAGAAAAGGAGCTCTACTGGGCATAAAAATGGTGTATCTGTGATAAAATGCCACATTTCTGAAAGAAACTGTCCTCTTGCGGAGTGTAATGCTGTATGTTCCGGAGGAAATGGGAAATATTCAGCAGAGTCCTGGTATTTCTGGGAGAAGAGGTCTGATGTGGGGGGGGGAAGGTGATGTATCTGTGAGAAAGCTGGTGTTTCTGGGAGAAAATGCCAGGTATTGGTGAGGAAACAGATGCTAGAGAGGGAAAAGGCCATCCCTTTGGGAGAGAAGTGGTATTTCTGGGAGAAAATGCCCCAAATCGGGGAGTAAGTGTCATCCTGAGGCGTGTCATGGAGTAGATTTGGGAGGAAATGGAGGTGTTTCACAGAGTAGCGGCACTTCTGGGAGAAAATGTCCTCAGTGGGAAAGACAATGTCCTCTTGAGGGAAGAAAACAGGTCTTTCTTACAGCAAATGTCATCCAATTGGGAGAAAATCTCCTCTCTTGGGGAGAAAAGTGGTCTTTCTGAGAGAAGGTGTCCTCTTCTTGGCTGCAAGTGTCCCATTTGGCATTGTCATGGAGGCTTTTTGGGGAGAAAGCGTGTGGCAGTTGTAAGAGAAGGGGTATTTCTGGGAGCAAATCTCCTCTTTTTGGAAGAGAAGGTGAAATTTCCAAGGGAAAAGTGGCATTTCTGGGAGGAAATGACATAGCTGGGGGAGAAAAGTGGGAACCGGTGGGAAAGAAGATCTTGTACTGGAGAGCAACGGTGGTCTTTTTGGTGTGCCAAGTGGTCTCTTGGGGAGACAACGTGGTAAATAGGGGAGACAATGTCCTCTGGAGGAGTGTCAAGTAGTATTTGGGAGAGCAAACGTCAGGTATTTCTCGGAAACCGGCTGTTTCTGGGAGATAGTAGCAGACTTGGTTGGAAAATGACAGGTGTTTGTGAGAAAGCTGGTATTTTGGGGAAAAAAGGCCGTTTTTTAAAGAATAAGCTGGCATTTCTGAGAGAATATGTCCCATCTTTGGGAGAAAACGGGTGTATGTGGGAGAAAATGTCGTGTATTTGGGAGAAAGCTGGTGTATGTGGGAGAAAAGGCCATTGTGATGGGAGTCAGTGTGATCTTGAGGAATGGAAAGCAGTATTCTTGAGATGAAACGTGAGGTATTTCTAAGAGTCCTGGTATTTCTGGGAGAAAATGTCTTGTTTTGGAGAGCCAAAGTCCCATTTTGGGGGCAGAAGCTGGTATTTCTGTGACACTGCCATCTTGATGGGGGTAAGTGTGATCTTGAGGAGTGTAAAGCAGCATTTTGGTTAGAAAATGGGAGCTCTTCCTAAGAGCAGTGCTATTTCTGGGAGAAAAGGAGCTCTACTGGGCATAAAAATGGTGTATCTGTGATAAAATGCCACATTTCTGAAAGAAACTGTCCTCTTGCGGAGTGTAATGCTGTATGTTCCGGAGGAAATGGGAAATATTCAGCAGAGTCCTGGTATTTCTGGGAGAAGAGGTCTGATGTGGGGGGGGGAAGGTGATGTATCTGTGAGAAAGCTGGTGTTTCTGGGAGAAAATGCCAGGTATTGGTGAGGAAACAGATGCTAGAGAGGGAAAAGGCCATCCCTTTGGGAGAGAAGTGGTAATTCTGGGAGAAAATGCCCCAAATCGGGGAGTAAGTGTCATCCTGAGGCGTGTCATGGAGTAGATTTGGGAGGAAATGGAGGTGTTTCACAGAGTAGCGGCACTTCTGGGAGAAAATGTCCTCAGTGGGAAAGACAATGTCCTCTTGAGGGAAGAAAACAGGTCTTTCTTACAGCAAATGTCATCCAATTGGGAGAAAATCTCCTCTCTTGGGGAGAAAAGTGGTCTTTCTGAGAGAAGGTGTCCTCTTCTTGGCTGCAAGTGTCCCATTTGGCATTGTCATGGAGGCTTTTTGGGGAGAAAGCGTGTGGCAGTTGTAAGAGAAGGGGTATTTCTGGGAGCAAATCTCCTCTTTTTGGAAGAGAAGGTGAAATTTCCAAGGGAAAAGTGGCATTTCTGGGAGGAAATGACATAGCTGGGGGAGAAAAGTGGGAACCGGTGGGAAAGAAGATCTTGTACTGGAGAGCAACGGTGGTCTTTTTGGTGTGCCAAGTGGTCTCTTGGGGAGACAACGTGGTAAATAGGGGAGACAATGTCCTCTGGAGGAGTGTCAAGTAGTATTTGGGAGAGCAAACGTCAGGTATTTCTCGGAAACCGGCTGTTTCTGGGAGATAGTAGCAGACTTGGTTGGAAAATGACAGGTGTTTGTGAGAAAGCTGGTATTTTGGGGAAAAAAGGCCGTTTTTTAAAGAATAAGCTGGCATTTCTGAGAGAATATGTCCCATCTTTGGGAGAAAACGGGTGTATGTGGGAGAAAATGTCGTGTATTTGGGAGAAAGCTGGTGTATGTGGGAGAAAAGGCCATTGTGATGGGAGTCAGTGTGATCTTGAGGAATGGAAAGCAGTATTCTTGAGATGAAACGTGAGGTATTTCTAAGAGTCCTGGTATTTCTGGGAGAAAATGTCTTGTTTTGGAGAGCCAAAGTCCCATTTTGGGGGCAGAAGCTGGTATTTCTGTGACACTGCCATCTTGATGGGGGTAAGTGTGATCTTGAGGAGTGTAAAGCAGCATTTTGGTTAGAAAATGGGAGCTCTTCCTAAGAGCAGTGCTATTTCTGGGAGAAAAGGAGCTCTACTGGGCATAAAAATGGTGTATCTGTGATAAAATGCCACATTTCTGAAAGAAACTGTCCTCTTGCGGAGTGTAATGCTGTATGTTCCGGAGGAAATGGGAAATATTCAGCAGAGTCCTGGTATTTCTGGGAGAAGAGGTCTGATGTGGGGGGGGGAAGGTGATGTATCTGTGAGAAAGCTGGTGTTTCTGGGAGAAAATGCCAGGTATTGGTGAGGAAACAGATGCTAGAGAGGGAAAAGGCCATCCCTTTGGGAGAGAAGTGGTATTTCTGGGAGAAAATGCCCCAAATCGGGGAGTAAGTGTCATCCTGAGGCGTGTCATGGAGTAGATTTGGGAGGAAATGGAGGTGTTTCACAGAGTAGCGGCACTTCTGGGAGAAAATGTCCTCAGTGGGAAAGACAATGTCCTCTTGAGGGAAGAAAACAGGTCTTTCTTACAGCAAATGTCATCCAATTGGGAGAAAATCTCCTCTCTTGGGGAGAAAAGTGGTCTTTCTGAGAGAAGGTGTCCTCTTCTTGGCTGCAAGTGTCCCATTTGGCATTGTCATGGAGGCTTTTTGGGGAGAAAGCGTGTGGCAGTTGTAAGAGAAGGGGTATTTCTGGGAGCAAATCTCCTCTTTTTGGAAGAGAAGGTGAAATTTCCAAGGGAAAAGTGGCATTTCTGGGAGGAAATGACATAGCTGGGGGAGAAAAGTGGGAACCGGTGGGAAAGAAGATCTTGTACTGGAGAGCAACGGTGGTCTTTTTGGTGTGCCAAGTGGTCTCTTGGGGAGACAACGTGGTAAATAGGGGAGACAATGTCCTCTGGAGGAGTGTCAAGTAGTATTTGGGAGAGCAAACGTCAGGTATTTCTCGGAAACCGGCTGTTTCTGGGAGATAGTAGCAGACTTGGTTGGAAAATGACAGGTGTTTGTGAGAAAGCTGGTATTTTGGGGAAAAAAGGCCGTTTTTTAAAGAATAAGCTGGCATTTCTGAGAGAATATGTCCCATCTTTGGGAGAAAACGGGTGTATGTGGGAGAAAATGTCGTGTATTTGGGAGAAAGCTGGTGTATGTGGGAGAAAAGGCCATTGTGATGGGAGTCAGTGTGATCTTGAGGAATGGAAAGCAGTATTCTTGAGATGAAACGTGAGGTATTTCTAAGAGTCCTGGTATTTCTGGGAGAAAATGTCTTGTTTTGGAGAGCCAAAGTCCCATTTTGGGGGCAGAAGCTGGTATTTCTGTGACACTGCCATCTTGATGGGGGTAAGTGTGATCTTGAGGAGTGTAAAGCAGCATTTTGGTTAGAAAATGGGAGCTCTTCCTAAGAGCAGTGCTATTTCTGGGAGAAAAGGAGCTCTACTGGGCATAAAAATGGTGTATCTGTGATAAAATGCCACGTTTCTGAAAGAAACTGTCCTCTTGCGGAGTGTAATGCTGTATGTTCCGGAGGAAATGGGAAATATTCAGCAGAGTCCTGGTATTTCTGGGAGAAGAGGTCTGATGTGGGGGGGGGAAGGTGATGTATCTGTGAGAAAGCTGGTGTTTCTGGGAGAAAATGCCAGGTATTGGTGAGGAAACAGATGCTAGAGAGGGAAAAGGCCATCCCTTTGGGAGAGAAGTGGTATTTCTGGGAGAAAATGCCCCAAATCGGGGAGTAAGTGTCATCCTGAGGCGTGTCATGGAGTAGATTTGGGAGGAAATGGAGGTGTTTCACAGAGTAGCGGCACTTCTGGGAGAAAATGTCCTCAGTGGGAAAGACAATGTCCTCTTGAGGGAAGAAAACAGGTCTTTCTTACAGCAAATGTCATCCAATTGGGAGAAAATCTCCTCTCTTGGGGAGAAAAGTGGTCTTTCTGAGAGAAGGTGTCCTCTTCTTGGCTGCAAGTGTCCCATTTGGCATTGTCATGGAGGCTTTTTGGGGAGAAAGCGTGTGGCAGTTGTAAGAGAAGGGGTATTTCTGGGAGCAAATCTCCTCTTTTTGGAAGAGAAGGTGAAATTTCCAAGGGAAAAGTGGCATTTCTGGGAGGAAATGACATAGCTGGGGGAGAAAAGTGGGAACCGGTGGGAAAGAAGATCTTGTACTGGAGAGCAACGGTGGTCTTTTTGGTGTGCCAAGTGGTCTCTTGGGGAGACAACGTGGTAAATAGGGGAGACAATGTCCTCTGGAGGAGTGTCAAGTAGTATTTGGGAGAGCAAACGTCAGGTATTTCTCGGAAACCGGCTGTTTCTGGGAGATAGTAGCAGACTTGGTTGGAAAATGACAGGTGTTTGTGAGAAAGCTGGTATTTTGGGAAAAAAAGGCCGTTTTTTAAAGAATAAGCTGGCATTTCTGGGAGAATATGTCCCATCTTTGGGAGAAAACGGGTGTATGTGGGAGAAAATGTCGTGTATTTGGGAGAAAGCTGGTGTATGTGGGAGAAAAGGCCATTGTGATGGGAGTCAGTGTGATCTTGAGGAGTGGAAAGCAGTATTCTTGAGATGAAACGTGAGGTATTTCTAAGAGTCCTGGTATTTCTGGGAGAAAATGTCTTGTTTTGGAGAGCCAAAGTCCCATTTTGGGGGCAGAAGCTGGTATTTCTGTGACACTGCCATCTTGATGGGGGTAAGTGTGATCTTGAGGAGTGTAAAGCAGCATTTTGGTTAGAAAATGGGAGCTCTTCCTAAGAGCAGTGCTATTTCTGGGAGAAAAGGAGCTCTACTGGGCATAAAAATGGTGTATCTGTGATAAAATGCCACGTTTCTGAAAGAAACTGTCCTCTTGCGGAGTGTAATGCTGTATGTTCCGGAGGAAATGGGAAATATTCAGCAGAGTCCTGGTATTTCTGGGAGAAGAGGTCTGATGTGGGGGGGGGAAGGTGATGTATCTGTGAGAAAGCTGGTGTTTCTGGGAGAAAATGCCAGGTATTGGTGAGGAAACAGATGCTAGAGAGGGAAAAGGCCATCCCTTTGGGAGAGAAGTGGTATTTCTGGGAGAAAATGCCCCAAATCGGGGAGTAAGTGTCATCCTGAGGCGTGTCATGGAGTAGATTTGGGAGGAAATGGAGGTGTTTCACAGAGTAGCGGCACTTCTGGGAGAAAATGTCCTCAGTGGGAAAGACAATGTCCTCTTGAGGGAAGAAAACAGGTCTTTCTTACAGCAAATGTCATCCAATTGGGAGAAAATCTCCTCTCTTGGGGAGAAAAGTGGTCTTTCTGAGAGAAGGTGTCCTCTTCTTGGCTGCAAGTGTCCCATTTGGCATTGTCATGGAGGCTTTTTGGGGAGAAAGCGTGTGGCAGTTGTAAGAGAAGGGGTATTTCTGGGAGCAAATCTCCTCTTTTTGGAAGAGAAGGTGAAATTTCCAAGGGAAAAGTGGCATTTCTGGGAGGAAATGACATAGCTGGGGGAGAAAAGTGGGAACCGGTGGGAAAGAAGATCTTGTACTGGAGAGCAACGGTGGTCTTTTTGGTGTGCCAAGTGGTCTCTTGGGGAGACAACGTGGTAAATAGGGGAGACAATGTCCTCTGGAGGAGTGTCAAGTAGTATTTGGGAGAGCAAACGTCAGGTATTTCTCGGAAACCGGCTGTTTCTGGGAGATAGTAGCAGACTTGGTTGGAAAATGACAGGTGTTTGTGAGAAAGCTGGTATTTTGGGAAAAAAAGGCCGTTTTTTAAAGAATAAGCTGGCATTTCTGGGAGAATATGTCCCATCTTTGGGAGAAAACGGGTGTATGTGGGAGAAAATGTCGTGTATTTGGGAGAAAGCTGGTGTATGTGGGAGAAAAGGCCATTGTGATGGGAGTCAGTGTGATCTTGAGGAGTGGAAAGCAGTATTCTTGAGATGAAACGTGAGGTATTTCTAAGAGTCCTGGTATTTCTGGGAGAAAATGTCTTGTTTTGGAGAGCCAAAGTCCCATTTTGGGGGCAGAAGCTGGTATTTCTGTGACACTGCCATCTTGATGGGGGTAAGTGTGATCTTGAGGAGTGTAAAGCAGCATTTTGGTTAGAAAATGGGAGCTCTTCCTAAGAGCAGTGCTATTTCTGGGAGAAAAGGAGCTCTACTGGGCATAAAAATGGTGTATCTGTGATAAAATGCCACGTTTCTGAAAGAAACTGTCCTCTTGCGGAGTGTAATGCTGTATGTTCCGGAGGAAATGGGAAATATTCAGCAGAGTCCTGGTATTTCTGGGAGAAGAGGTCTGATGTGGGGGGGGGGAAGGTGATGTATCTGTGAGAAAGCTGGTGTTTCTGGGAGAAAATGCCAGGTATTGGTGAGGAAACAGATGCTAGAGAGGGAAAAGGCCATCCCTTTGGGAGAGAAGTGGTATTTCTGGGAGAAAATGCCCCAAATCGGGGAGTAAGTGTCATCCTGAGGCGTGTCATGGAGTAGATTTGGGAGGAAATGGAGGTGTTTCACAGAGTAGCGGCACTTCTGGGAGAAAATGTCCTCAGTGGGAAAGACAATGTCCTCTTGAGGGAAGAAAACAGGTCTTTCTTACAGCAAATGTCATCCAATTGGGAGAAAATCTCCTCTCTTGGGGAGAAAAGTGGTCTTTCTGAGAGAAGGTGTCCTCTTCTTGGCTGCAAGTGTCCCATTTGGCATTGTCATGGAGGCTTTTTGGGGAGAAAGCGTGTGGCAGTTGTAAGAGAAGGGGTATTTCTGGGAGCAAATCTCCTCTTTTTGGAAGAGAAGGTGAAATTTCCAAGGGAAAAGTGGCATTTCTGGGAGGAAATGACATAGCTGGGGGAGAAAAGTGGGAACCGGTGGGAAAGAAGATCTTGTACTGGAGAGCAACGGTGGTCTTTTTGGTGTGCCAAGTGGTCTCTTGGGGAGACAACGTGGTAAATAGGGGAGACAATGTCCTCTGGAGGAGTGTCAAGTAGTATTTGGGAGAGCAAACGTCAGGTATTTCTCGGAAACCGGCTGTTTCTGGGAGATAGTAGCAGACTTGGTTGGAAAATGACAGGTGTTTGTGAGAAAGCTGGTATTTTGGGAAAAAAAGGCCGTTTTTTAAAGAATAAGCTGGCATTTCTGGGAGAATATGTCCCATCTTTGGGAGAAAACGGGTGTATGTGGGAGAAAATGTCGTGTATTTGGGAGAAAGCTGGTGTATGTGGGAGAAAAGGCCATTGTGATGGGAGTCAGTGTGATCTTGAGGAGTGGAAAGCAGTATTCTTGAGATGAAACGTGAGGTATTTCTAAGAGTCCTGGTATTTCTGGGAGAAAATGTCTTGTTTTGGAGAGCCAAAGTCCCATTTTGGGGGCAGAAGCTGGTATTTCTGTGACACTGCCATCTTGATGGGGGTAAGTGTGATCTTGAGGAGTGTAAAGCAGCATTTTGGTTAGAAAATGGGAGCTCTTCCTAAGAGCAGTGCTATTTCTGGGAGAAAAGGAGCTCTACTGGGCATAAAAATGGTGTATCTGTGATAAAATGCCACGTTTCTGAAAGAAACTGTCCTCTTGCGGAGTGTAATGCTGTATGTTCCGGAGGAAATGGGAAATATTCAGCAGAGTCCTGGTATTTCTGGGAGAAGAGGTCTGATGTGGGGGGGGGAAGGTGATGTATCTGTGAGAAAGCTGGTGTTTCTGGGAGAAAATGCCAGGTATTGGTGAGGAAACAGATGCTAGAGAGGGAAAAGGCCATCCCTTTGGGAGAGAAGTGGTAATTCTGGGAGAAAATGCCCCAAATCGGGGAGTAAGTGTCATCCTGAGGCGTGTCATGGAGTAGATTTGGGAGGAAATGGAGGTGTTTCACAGAGTAGCGGCACTTCTGGGAGAAAATGTCCTCAGTGGGAAAGACAATGTCCTCTTGAGGGAAGAAAACGGGTCTTTCTTACAGCAAATGTCATCCAATTGGGAGAAAATCTCCTCTCTTGGGGAGAAAAGTGGTCTTTCTGAGAGAAGGTGTCCTCTTCTTGGCTGCAAGTGTCCCATTTGGCATTGTCATGGAGGCTTTTTGGGGAGAAAGCGTGTGGCAGTTGTAAGAGAAGGGGTATTTCTGGGAGCAAATCTCCTCTTTTTGGAAGAGAAGGTGAAATTTCCAAGGGAAAAGTGGCATTTCTGGGAGGAAATGACATAGCTGGGGGAGAAAAGTGGGAACCGGTGGGAAAGAAGATCTTGTACTGGAGAGCAACGGTGGTCTTTTTGGTGTGCCAAGTGGTCTCTTGGGGAGACAACGTGGTAAATAGGGGAGACAATGTCCTCTGGAGGAGTGTCAAGTAGTATTTGGGAGAGCAAACGTCAGGTATTTCTCGGAAACCGGCTGTTTCTGGGAGATAGTAGCAGACTTGGTTGGAAAATGACAGGTGTTTGTGAGAAAGCTGGTATTTTGGGAAAAAAAGGCCGTTTTTTAAAGAATAAGCTGGCATTTCTGGGAGAATATGTCCCATCTTTGGGAGAAAACGGGTGTATGTGGGAGAAAATGTCGTGTATTTGGGAGAAAGCTGGTGTATGTGGGAGAAAAGGCCATTGTGATGGGAGTCAGTGTGATCTTGAGGAGTGGAAAGCAGTATTCTTGAGATGAAACGTGAGGTATTTCTAAGAGTCCTGGTATTTCTGGGAGAAAATGTCTTGTTTTGGAGAGCCAAAGTCCCATTTTGGGGGCAGAAGCTGGTATTTCTGTGACACTGCCATCTTGATGGGGGTAAGTGTGATCTTGAGGAGTGTAAAGCAGCATTTTGGTTAGAAAATGGGAGCTCTTCCTAAGAGCAGTGCTATTTCTGGGAGAAAAGGAGCTCTACTGGGCATAAAAATGGTGTATCTGTGATAAAATGCCACATTTCTGAAAGAAACTGTCCTCTTGCGAAGTGTAATGCTGTATGTTCCGGAGGAAATGGGAAATATTCAGCAGAGTCCTGGTATTTCTGGGAGAAGAGGTCTGATGTGGGGGGGAAGGTGATGTATCTGTGAGAAAGCTGGTGTTTCTGGGAGAAAATGCCAGGTATTGGTGAGGAAACAGATGCTAGAGAGGGAAAAGGCCATCCCTTTGGGAGAGAAGTGGTAATTCTGGGAGAAAATGCCCCAAATCGGGGAGTAAGTGTCATCCTGAGGCGTGTCATGGAGTAGATTTGGGAGGAAATGGAGGTGTTTCACAGAGTAGCGGCACTTCTGGGAGAAAATGTCCTCAGTGGGAAAGACAATGTCCTCTTGAGGGAAGAAAACGGGTCTTTCTTACAGCAAATGTCATCCAATTGGGAGAAAATCTCCTCTCTTGGGGAGAAAAGTGGTCTTTCTGAGAGAAGGTGTCCTCTTCTTGGCTGCAAGTGTCCCATTTGGCATTGTCATGGAGGCTTTTTGGGGAGAAAGCGTGTGGCAGTTGTAAGAGAAGGGGTATTTCTGGGAGCAAATCTCCTCTTTTTGGAAGAGAAGGTGAAATTTCCAAGGGAAAAGTGGCATTTCTGGGAGGAAATGACATAGCTGGGGGAGAAAAGTGGGAACCGGTGGGAAAGAAGATCTTGTACTGGAGAGCAACGGTGGTCTTTTTGGTGTGCCAAGTGGTCTCTTGGGGAGACAACGTGGTAAATAGGGGAGACAATGTCCTCTGGAGGAGTGTCAAGTAGTATTTGGGAGAGCAAACGTCAGGTATTTCTCGGAAACCGGCTGTTTCTGGGAGATAGTAGCAGACTTGGTTGGAAAATGACAGGTGTTTGTGAGAAAGCTGGTATTTTGGGAAAAAAAGGCCGTTTTTTAAAGAATAAGCTGGCATTTCTGGGAGAATATGTCCCATCTTTGGGAGAAAACGGGTGTATGTGGGAGAAAATGTCGTGTATTTGGGAGAAAGCTGGTGTATGTGGGAGAAAAGGCCATTGTGATGGGAGTCAGTGTGATCTTGAGGAGTGGAAAGCAGTATTCTTGAGATGAAACGTGAGGTATTTCTAAGAGTCCTGGTATTTCTGGGAGAAAATGTCTTGTTTTGGAGAGCCAAAGTCCCATTTTGGGGGCAGAAGCTGGTATTTCTGTGACACTGCCATCTTGATGGGGGTAAGTGTGATCTTGAGGAGTGTAAAGCAGCATTTTGGTTAGAAAATGGGAGCTCTTCCTAAGAGCAGTGCTATTTCTGGGAGAAAAGGAGCTCTACTGGGCATAAAAATGGTGTATCTGTGATAAAATGCCACGTTTCTGAAAGAAACTGTCCTCTTGCGGAGTGTAATGCTGTATGTTCCGGAGGAAATGGGAAATATTCAGCAGAGTCCTGGTATTTCTGGGAGAAGAGGTCTGATGTGGGGGGGGGAAGGTGATGTATCTGTGAGAAAGCTGGTGTTTCTGGGAGAAAATGCCAGGTATTGGTGAGGAAACAGATGCTAGAGAGGGAAAAGGCCATCCCTTTGGGAGAGAAGTGGTAATTCTGGGAGAAAATGCCCCAAATCGGGGAGTAAGTGTCATCCTGAGGCGTGTCATGGAGTAGATTTGGGAGGAAATGGAGGTGTTTCACAGAGTAGCGGCACTTCTGGGAGAAAATGTCCTCAGTGGGAAAGACAATGTCCTCTTGAGGGAAGAAAACAGGTCTTTCTTACAGCAAATGTCATCCAATTGGGAGAAAATCTCCTCTCTTGGGGAGAAAAGTGGTCTTTCTGAGAGAAGGTGTCCTCTTCTTGGCTGCAAGTGTCCCATTTGGCATTGTCATGGAGGCTTTTTGGGGAGAAAGCGTGTGGCAGTTGTAAGAGAAGGGGTATTTCTGGGAGCAAATCTCCTCTTTTTGGAAGAGAAGGTGAAATTTCCAAGGGAAAAGTGGCATTTCTGGGAGGAAATGACATAGCTGGGGGAGAAAAGTGGGAACCGGTGGGAAAGAAGATCTTGTACTGGAGAGCAACGGTGGTCTTTTTGGTGTGCCAAGTGGTCTCTTGGGGAGACAACGTGGTAAATAGGGGAGACAATGTCCTCTGGAGGAGTGTCAAGTAGTATTTGGGAGAGCAAACGTCAGGTATTTCTCGGAAACCGGCTGTTTCTGGGAGATAGTAGCAGACTTGGTTGGAAAATGACAGGTGTTTGTGAGAAAGCTGGTATTTTGGGAAAAAAAGGCCGTTTTTTAAAGAATAAGCTGGCATTTCTGGGAGAATATGTCCCATCTTTGGGAGAAAACGGGTGTATGTGGGAGAAAATGTCGTGTATTTGGGAGAAAGCTGGTGTATGTGGGAGAAAAGGCCATTGTGATGGGAGTCAGTGTGATCTTGAGGAGTGGAAAGCAGTATTCTTGAGATGAAACGTGAGGTATTTCTAAGAGTCCTGGTATTTCTGGGAGAAAATGTCTTGTTTTGGAGAGCCAAAGTCCCATTTTGGGGGCAGAAGCTGGTATTTCTGTGACACTGCCATCTTGATGGGGGTAAGTGTGATCTTGAGGAGTGTAAAGCAGCATTTTGGTTAGAAAATGGGAGCTCTTCCTAAGAGCAGTGCTATTTCTGGGAGAAAAGGAGCTCTACTGGGCATAAAAATGGTGTATCTGTGATAAAATGCCACATTTCTGAAAGAAACTGTCCTCTTGCGGAGTGTAATGCTGTATGTTCCGGAGGAAATGGGAAATATTCAGCAGAGTCCTGGTATTTCTGGGAGAAGAGGTCTGATGTGGGGGGGGGAAGGTGATGTATCTGTGAGAAAGCTGGTGTTTCTGGGAGAAAATGCCAGGTATTGGTGAGGAAACAGATGCTAGAGAGGGAAAAGGCCATCCCTTTGGGAGAGAAGTGGTAATTCTGGGAGAAAATGCCCCAAATCGGGGAGTAAGTGTCATCCTGAGGCGTGTCATGGAGTAGATTTGGGAGGAAATGGAGGTGTTTCACAGAGTAGCGGCACTTCTGGGAGAAAATGTCCTCAGTGGGAAAGACAATGTCCTCTTGAGGGAAGAAAACAGGTCTTTCTTACAGCAAATGTCATCCAATTGGGAGAAAATCTCCTCTCTTGGGGAGAAAAGTGGTCTTTCTGAGAGAAGGTGTCCTCTTCTTGGCTGCAAGTGTCCCATTTGGCATTGTCATGGAGGCTTTTTGGGGAGAAAGCGTGTGGCAGTTGTAAGAGAAGGGGTATTTCTGGGAGCAAATCTCCTCTTTTTGGAAGAGAAGGTGAAATTTCCAAGGGAAAAGTGGCATTTCTGGGAGGAAATGACATAGCTGGGGGAGAAAAGTGGGAACCGGTGGGAAAGAAGATCTTGTACTGGAGAGCAACGGTGGTCTTTTTGGTGTGCCAAGTGGTCTCTTGGGGAGACAACGTGGTAAATAGGGGAGACAATGTCCTCTGGAGGAGTGTCAAGTAGTATTTGGGAGAGCAAACGTCAGGTATTTCTCGGAAACCGGCTGTTTCTGGGAGATAGTAGCAGACTTGGTTGGAAAATGACAGGTGTTTGTGAGAAAGCTGGTATTTTGGGAAAAAAAGGCCGTTTTTTAAAGAATAAGCTGGCATTTCTGGGAGAATATGTCCCATCTTTGGGAGAAAACGGGTGTATGTGGGAGAAAATGTCGTGTATTTGGGAGAAAGCTGGTGTATGTGGGAGAAAAGGCCATTGTGATGGGAGTCAGTGTGATCTTGAGGAGTGGAAAGCAGTATTCTTGAGATGAAACGTGAGGTATTTCTAAGAGTCCTGGTATTTCTGGGAGAAAATGTCTTGTTTTGGAGAGCCAAAGTCCCATTTTGGGGGCAGAAGCTGGTATTTCTGTGACACTGCCATCTTGATGGGGGTAAGTGTGATCTTGAGGAGTGTAAAGCAGCATTTTGGTTAGAAAATGGGAGCTCTTCCTAAGAGCAGTGCTATTTCTGGGAGAAAAGGAGCTCTACTGGGCATAAAAATGGTGTATCTGTGATAAAATGCCACATTTCTGAAAGAAACTGTCCTCTTGCGGAGTGTAATGCTGTATGTTCCGGAGGAAATGGGAAATATTCAGCAGAGTCCTGGTATTTCTGGGAGAAGAGGTCTGATGTGGGGGGGGGAAGGTGATGTATCTGTGAGAAAGCTGGTGTTTCTGGGAGAAAATGCCAGGTATTGGTGAGGAAACAGATGCTAGAGAGGGAAAAGGCCATCCCTTTGGGAGAGAAGTGGTATTTCTGGGAGAAAATGCCCCAAATCGGGGAGTAAGTGTCATCCTGAGGCGTGTCATGGAGTAGATTTGGGAGGAAATGGAGGTGTTTCACAGAGTAGCGGCACTTCTGGGAGAAAATGTCCTCAGTGGGAAAGACAATGTCCTCTTGAGGGAAGAAAACAGGTCTTTCTTACAGCAAATGTCATCCAATTGGGAGAAAATCTCCTCTCTTGGGGAGAAAAGTGGTCTTTCTGAGAGAAGGTGTCCTCTTCTTGGCTGCAAGTGTCCCATTTGGCATTGTCATGGAGGCTTTTTGGGGAGAAAGCGTGTGGCAGTTGTAAGAGAAGGGGTATTTCTGGGAGCAAATCTCCTCTTTTTGGAAGAGAAGGTGAAATTTCCAAGGGAAAAGTGGCATTTCTGGGAGGAAATGACATAGCTGGGGGAGAAAAGTGGGAACCGGTGGGAAAGAAGATCTTGTACTGGAGAGCAACGGTGGTCTTTTTGGTGTGCCAAGTGGTCTCTTGGGGAGACAACGTGGTAAATAGGGGAGACAATGTCCTCTGGAGGAGTGTCAAGTAGTATTTGGGAGAGCAAACGTCAGGTATTTCTCGGAAACCGGCTGTTTCTGGGAGATAGTAGCAGACTTGGTTGGAAAATGACAGGTGTTTGTGAGAAAGCTGGTATTTTGGGAAAAAAAGGCCGTTTTTTAAAGAATAAGCTGGCATTTCTGGGAGAATATGTCCCATCTTTGGGAGAAAACGGGTGTATGTGGGAGAAAATGTCGTGTATTTGGGAGAAAGCTGGTGTATGTGGGAGAAAAGGCCATTGTGATGGGAGTCAGTGTGATCTTGAGGAGTGGAAAGCAGTATTCTTGAGATGAAACGTGAGGTATTTCTAAGAGTCCTGGTATTTCTGGGAGAAAATGTCTTGTTTTGGAGAGCCAAAGTCCCATTTTGGGGGCAGAAGCTGGTATTTCTGTGACACTGCCATCTTGATGGGGGTAAGTGTGATCTTGAGGAGTGTAAAGCAGCATTTTGGTTAGAAAATGGGAGCTCTTCCTAAGAGCAGTGCTATTTCTGGGAGAAAAGGAGCTCTACTGGGCATAAAAATGGTGTATCTGTGATAAAATGCCACGTTTCTGAAAGAAACTGTCCTCTTGCGGAGTGTAATGCTGTATGTTCCGGAGGAAATGGGAAATATTCAGCAGAGTCCTGGTATTTCTGGGAGAAGAGGTCTGATGTGGGGGGGGGAAGGTGATGTATCTGTGAGAAAGCTGGTGTTTCTGGGAGAAAATGCCAGGTATTGGTGAGGAAACAGATGCTAGAGAGGGAAAAGGCCATCCCTTTGGGAGAGAAGTGGTAATTCTGGGAGAAAATGCCCCAAATCGGGGAGTAAGTGTCATCCTGAGGCGTGTCATGGAGTAGATTTGGGAGGAAATGGAGGTGTTTCACAGAGTAGCGGCACTTCTGGGAGAAAATGTCCTCAGTGGGAAAGACAATGTCCTCTTGAGGGAAGAAAACAGGTCTTTCTTACAGCAAATGTCATCCAATTGGGAGAAAATCTCCTCTCTTGGGGAGAAAAGTGGTCTTTCTGAGAGAAGGTGTCCTCTTCTTGGCTGCAAGTGTCCCATTTGGCATTGTCATGGAGGCTTTTTGGGGAGAAAGCGTGTGGCAGTTGTAAGAGAAGGGGTATTTCTGGGAGCAAATCTCCTCTTTTTGGAAGAGAAGGTGAAATTTCCAAGGGAAAAGTGGCATTTCTGGGAGGAAATGACATAGCTGGGGGAGAAAAGTGGGAACCGGTGGGAAAGAAGATCTTGTACTGGAGAGCAACGGTGGTCTTTTTGGTGTGCCAAGTGGTCTCTTGGGGAGACAACGTGGTAAATAGGGGAGACAATGTCCTCTGGAGGAGTGTCAAGTAGTATTTGGGAGAGCAAACGTCAGGTATTTCTCGGAAACCGGCTGTTTCTGGGAGATAGTAGCAGACTTGGTTGGAAAATGACAGGTGTTTGTGAGAAAGCTGGTATTTTGGGAAAAAAAGGCCGTTTTTTAAAGAATAAGCTGGCATTTCTGAGAGAATATGTCCCATCTTTGGGAGAAAACGGGTGTATGTGGGAGAAAATGTCGTGTATTTGGGAGAAAGCTGGTGTATGTGGGAGAAAAGGCCATTGTGATGGGAGTCAGTGTGATCTTGAGGAATGGAAAGCAGTATTCTTGAGATGAAACGTGAGGTATTTCTAAGAGTCCTGGTATTTCTGGGAGAAAATGTCTTGTTTTGGAGAGCCAAAGTCCCATTTTGGGGGCAGAAGCTGGTATTTCTGTGACACTGCCATCTTGATGGGGGTAAGTGTGATCTTGAGGAGTGTAAAGCAGCATTTTGGTTAGAAAATGGGAGCTCTTCCTAAGAGCAGTGCTATTTCTGGGAGAAAAGGAGCTCTACTGGGCATAAAAATGGTGTATCTGTGATAAAATGCCACATTTCTGAAAGAAACTGTCCTCTTGCGGAGTGTAATGCTGTATGTTCCGGAGGAAATGGGAAATATTCAGCAGAGTCCTGGTATTTCTGGGAGAAGAGGTCTGATGTGGGGGGGGGAAGGTGATGTATCTGTGAGAAAGCTGGTGTTTCTGGGAGAAAATGCCAGGTATTGGTGAGGAAACAGATGCTAGAGAGGGAAAAGGCCATCCCTTTGGGAGAGAAGTGGTATTTCTGGGAGAAAATGCCCCAAATCGGGGAGTAAGTGTCATCCTGAGGCGTGTCATGGAGTAGATTTGGGAGGAAATGGAGGTGTTTCACAGAGTAGCGGCACTTCTGGGAGAAAATGTCCTCAGTGGGAAAGACAATGTCCTCTTGAGGGAAGAAAACAGGTCTTTCTTACAGCAAATGTCATCCAATTGGGAGAAAATCTCCTCTCTTGGGGAGAAAAGTGGTCTTTCTGAGAGAAGGTGTCCTCTTCTTGGCTGCAAGTGTCCCATTTGGCATTGTCATGGAGGCTTTTTGGGGAGAAAGCGTGTGGCAGTTGTAAGAGAAGGGGTATTTCTGGGAGCAAATCTCCTCTTTTTGGAAGAGAAGGTGAAATTTCCAAGGGAAAAGTGGCATTTCTGGGAGGAAATGACATAGCTGGGGGAGAAAAGTGGGAACCGGTGGGAAAGAAGATCTTGTACTGGAGAGCAACGGTGGTCTTTTTGGTGTGCCAAGTGGTCTCTTGGGGAGACAACGTGGTAAATAGGGGAGACAATGTCCTCTGGAGGAGTGTCAAGTAGTATTTGGGAGAGCAAACGTCAGGTATTTCTCGGAAACCGGCTGTTTCTGGGAGATAGTAGCAGACTTGGTTGGAAAATGACAGGTGTTTGTGAGAAAGCTGGTATTTTGGGAAAAAAAGGCCGTTTTTTAAAGAATAAGCTGGCATTTCTGGGAGAATATGTCCCATCTTTGGGAGAAAACGGGTGTATGTGGGAGAAAATGTCGTGTATTTGGGAGAAAGCTGGTGTATGTGGGAGAAAAGGCCATTGTGATGGGAGTCAGTGTGATCTTGAGGAGTGGAAAGCAGTATTCTTGAGATGAAACGTGAGGTATTTCTAAGAGTCCTGGTATTTCTGGGAGAAAATGTCTTGTTTTGGAGAGCCAAAGTCCCATTTTGGGGGCAGAAGCTGGTATTTCTGTGACACTGCCATCTTGATGGGGGTAAGTGTGATCTTGAGGAGTGTAAAGCAGCATTTTGGTTAGAAAATGGGAGCTCTTCCTAAGAGCAGTGCTATTTCTGGGAGAAAAGGAGCTCTACTGGGCATAAAAATGGTGTATCTGTGATAAAATGCCACATTTCTGAAAGAAACTGTCCTCTTGCGGAGTGTAATGCTGTATGTTCCGGAGGAAATGGGAAATATTCAGCAGAGTCCTGGTATTTCTGGGAGAAGAGGTCTGATGTGGGGGGGGGAAGGTGATGTATCTGTGAGAAAGCTGGTGTTTCTGGGAGAAAATGCCAGGTATTGGTGAGGAAACAGATGCTAGAGAGGGAAAAGGCCATCCCTTTGGGAGAGAAGTGGTATTTCTGGGAGAAAATGCCCCAAATCGGGGAGTAAGTGTCATCCTGAGGCGTGTCATGGAGTAGATTTGGGAGGAAATGGAGGTGTTTCACAGAGTAGCGGCACTTCTGGGAGAAAATGTCCTCAGTGGGAAAGACAATGTCCTCTTGAGGGAAGAAAACAGGTCTTTCTTACAGCAAATGTCATCCAATTGGGAGAAAATCTCCTCTCTTGGGGAGAAAAGTGGTCTTTCTGAGAGAAGGTGTCCTCTTCTTGGCTGCAAGTGTCCCATTTGGCATTGTCATGGAGGCTTTTTGGGGAGAAAGCGTGTGGCAGTTGTAAGAGAAGGGGTATTTCTGGGAGCAAATCTCCTCTTTTTGGAAGAGAAGGTGAAATTTCCAAGGGAAAAGTGGCATTTCTGGGAGGAAATGACATAGCTGGGGGAGAAAAGTGGGAACCGGTGGGAAAGAAGATCTTGTACTGGAGAGCAACGGTGGTCTTTTTGGTGTGCCAAGTGGTCTCTTGGGGAGACAACGTGGTAAATAGGGGAGACAATGTCCTCTGGAGGAGTGTCAAGTAGTATTTGGGAGAGCAAACGTCAGGTATTTCTCGGAAACCGGCTGTTTCTGGGAGATAGTAGCAGACTTGGTTGGAAAATGACAGGTGTTTGTGAGAAAGCTGGTATTTTGGGAAAAAAAGGCCGTTTTTTAAAGAATAAGCTGGCATTTCTGGGAGAATATGTCCCATCTTTGGGAGAAAACGGGTGTATGTGGGAGAAAATGTCGTGTATTTGGGAGAAAGCTGGTGTATGTGGGAGAAAAGGCCATTGTGATGGGAGTCAGTGTGATCTTGAGGAGTGGAAAGCAGTATTCTTGAGATGAAACGTGAGGTATTTCTAAGAGTCCTGGTATTTCTGGGAGAAAATGTCTTGTTTTGGAGAGCCAAAGTCCCATTTTGGGGGCAGAAGCTGGTATTTCTGTGACACTGCCATCTTGATGGGGGTAAGTGTGATCTTGAGGAGTGTAAAGCAGCATTTTGGTTAGAAAATGGGAGCTCTTCCTAAGAGCAGTGCTATTTCTGGGAGAAAAGGAGCTCTACTGGGCATAAAAATGGTGTATCTGTGATAAAATGCCACATTTCTGAAAGAAACTGTCCTCTTGCGGAGTGTAATGCTGTATGTTCCGGAGGAAATGGGAAATATTCAGCAGAGTCCTGGTATTTCTGGGAGAAGAGGTCTGATGTGGGGGGGGGAAGGTGATGTATCTGTGAGAAAGCTGGTGTTTCTGGGAGAAAATGCCAGGTATTGGTGAGGAAACAGATGCTAGAGAGGGAAAAGGCCATCCCTTTGGGAGAGAAGTGGTAATTCTGGGAGAAAATGCCCCAAATCGGGGAGTAAGTGTCATCCTGAGGCGTGTCATGGAGTAGATTTGGGAGGAAATGGAGGTGTTTCACAGAGTAGCGGCACTTCTGGGAGAAAATGTCCTCAGTGGGAAAGACAATGTCCTCTTGAGGGAAGAAAACAGGTCTTTCTTACAGCAAATGTCATCCAATTGGGAGAAAATCTCCTCTCTTGGGGAGAAAAGTGGTCTTTCTGAGAGAAGGTGTCCTCTTCTTGGCTGCAAGTGTCCCATTTGGCATTGTCATGGAGGCTTTTTGGGGAGAAAGCGTGTGGCAGTTGTAAGAGAAGGGGTATTTCTGGGAGCAAATCTCCTCTTTTTGGAAGAGAAGGTGAAATTTCCAAGGGAAAAGTGGCATTTCTGGGAGGAAATGACATAGCTGGGGGAGAAAAGTGGGAACCGGTGGGAAAGAAGATCTTGTACTGGAGAGCAACGGTGGTCTTTTTGGTGTGCCAAGTGGTCTCTTGGGGAGACAACGTGGTAAATAGGGGAGACAATGTCCTCTGGAGGAGTGTCAAGTAGTATTTGGGAGAGCAAACGTCAGGTATTTCTCGGAAACCGGCTGTTTCTGGGAGATAGTAGCAGACTTGGTTGGAAAATGACAGGTGTTTGTGAGAAAGCTGGTATTTTGGGAAAAAAAGGCCGTTTTTTAAAGAATAAGCTGGCATTTCTGGGAGAATATGTCCCATCTTTGGGAGAAAACGGGTGTATGTGGGAGAAAATGACGTGTATTCTGAAATCGCACGTTCTCGGCATAGCAATTTCGCTATTTCGCTCTCGTGGGTGGACGGCGCCACTCTCTGTTAACCGCTTCGGAGAGTTTGCAGTTGCTGGCCGAGAAATCGCGGTTCTCCCCGAATGCCGCTGTGTGCCTTCAGCAGCGGCTCGTCTCTCTCGCATGCCGAGAAAGAGCGACTTCAGCCGGATGCTTTTCTCGGACGAGCGGCTTCTTCTGCGCACATCGCAAAGGAGCGGTTCTTGTCTTCTCCTTGTGTCCATGCATTCTGCACTACGCTTCTCTCTCATTCTTAACCGTTGATTCCTAGGGACATTTCGTTTTTCTCTGTTTTTCCGATGCTACACTTCAGCATTCTGTGACGAACAGAGTGGAAGGGAAAAGCCCCTCTAATAAGGCAGCTAGAAGTTCCAGGAGCGACACACGTTGTGCTTTCAGAGAGGACGTTACAGAAAGTCGAGAGATGTGGATTCTTTCCTGCGGAGAAAAAACCCCCTGTTTTCAGGAAATGCAGTATTCTGAAATCGCACGTTCTCGGCATAGCAATTTCGCTATTTCGCTCTCGTGGGTGGACGGCGCCACTCTCTGTTAACCGCTTCAGAGAGTTTGCAGTTGCTGGCCGAGAAATCGCGGTTCTCCCCGAATGCCGCTGTGTGCCTTCAGCAGCGGTCTCGTCTCTCTCGCATGCCGAGAAAGAGCGACTTCAGCCGGATGCTTTTCTCGGACGAGCGGCTTCTTCTGCGCACATCGCAAAGGAGCGGTTCTTGTCTTCTCCTTGTGTCCATGCATTCTGCACTACGCTTCTCTCTCATTCTTATGCCTTTCCGTTGATTCCTAGGGACATTTCGTTTTTCTCTGTTTTTCCGATGCTACACTTCAGCATTCTGTGACGAACAGAGTGGAAGGGAAAAGCCCCTCTAATAAGGCAGCTAGAAGTTCCAGGAGCGACACACGTTGTGCTTTCAGAGAGGACGTTACAGAAAGTCGAGAGATGTGGATTCTTTCCTGCGGAGAAAAAACCCCCTGTTTTCAGGAAATGCAGTATTCTGAAATCGCACGTTCTCGGCATAGCAATTTCGCTATTTCGCTCTCGTGGGTGGACGGCGCCACTCTCTGTTAACCGCTTCGGAGAGTTTGCAGTTGCTGGCCGAGAAATCGCGGTTCTCCCCGAATGCCGCTGTGTGCCTTCAGCAGCGGTCTCGTCTCTCTCGCATGCCGAGAAAGAGCGACTTCAGCCGGATGCTTTTCTCGGACGAGCGGCTTCTTCTGCGCACATCGCAAAGGAGCGGTTCTTGTCTTCTCCTTGTGTCCATGCATTCTGCACTACGCTTCTCTCTCATTCTTATGCCTTTCCGTTGATTCCTAGGGACATTTCGTTTTTCTCTGTTTTTCCGATGCTACACTTCAGCATTCTGTGACGAACAGAGTGGAAGGGAAAAGCCCCTCTAATAAGGCAGCTAGAAGTTCCAGGAGCGACACACGTTGTGCTTTCAGAGAGGACGTTACAGAAAGTCGAGAGATGTGGATTCTTTCCTGCGGAGAAAAAACCCCCTGTTTTCAGGAAATGCAGTATTCTGAAATCGCACGTTCTCGGCATAGCAATTTCGCTATTTCGCTCTCGTGGGTGGACGGCGCCACTCTCCGTTAACCGCGTCGGAGAGTTTGCAGTTGCTGGCCGAGAAATCGCGTCTCTCCCCGAATGCCGCTGTGTGCCTTCAGCAGCGGTCTCGTCTCTCTCGCATGCCGAGACCTCAAGATCACACTTACCCCCATCAAGATGGCAGTGTCACAGAAATACCAGCTTCTGCCCCCAAAATGGGACTTTGGCTCTCCAAAACAAGACATTTTCTCCCAGAAATACCAGGACTCTTAGAAATACCTCACGTTTCATCTCAAGAATACTGCTTTCCACTCCTCAAGATCACACTGACTCCCATCACAATGGCCTTTTCTCCCACATACACCAGCTTTCTCCCAAATACACGACATTTTCTCCCACATACACCCGTTTTCTCCCAAAGATGGGACATATTCTCCCAGAAATGCCAGCTTATTCTTTAAAAAACGGCCTTTTTTTCCCAAAATACCAGCTTTCTCACAAACACCTGTCATTTTCCAACCAAGTCTGCTACTATCTCCCAGAAACAGCCGGTTTCCGAGAAATACCTGACGTTTGCTCTCCCAAATACTACTTGACACTCCTCCAGAGGACATTGTCTCCCCTATTTACCACGTTGTCTCCCCAAGAGACCACTTGGCACACCAAAAAGACCACCGTTGCTCTCCAGTACAAGATCTTCTTTCCCACCGGTTCCCACTTTTCTCCCCCAGCTATGTCATTTCCTCCCAGAAATGCCACTTTTCCCTTGGAAATTTCACCTTCTCTTCCAAAAAGAGGAGATTTGCTCCCAGAAATACCCCTTCTCTTACAACTGCCACACGCTTTCTCCCCAAAAAGCCTCCATGACAATGCCAAATGGGACACTTGCAGCCAAGAAGAGGACACCTTCTCTCAGAAAGACCACTTTTCTCCCCAAGAGAGGAGATTTTCTCCCAATTGGATGACATTTGCTGTAAGAAAGACCTGTTTTCTTCCCTCAAGAGGACATTGTCTTTCCCACTGAGGACATTTTCTCCCAGAAGTGCCGCTACTCTGTGAAACACCTCCATTTCCTCCCAAATCTACTCCATGACACGCCTCAGGATGACACTTACTCCCCGATTTGGGGCATTTTCTCCCAGAAATACCACTTCTCTCCCAAAGGGATGGCCTTTTCCCTCTCTAGCATCTGTTTCCTCACCAATACCTGGCATTTTCTCCCAGAAACACCAGCTTTCTCACAGATACATCACCTTCCCCCCCCCACATCAGACCTCTTCTCCCAGAAATACCAGGACTCTGCTGAATATTTCCCATTTCCTCCGGAACATACAGCATTACACTCCGCAAGAGGACAGTTTCTTTCAGAAATGTGGCATTTTATCACAGATACACCATTTTTATGCCCAGTAGAGCTCCTTTTCTCCCAGAAATAGCACTGCTCTTAGGAAGAGCTCCCATTTTCTAACCAAAATGCTGCTTTACACTCCTCAAGATCACACTTACCCCCATCAAGATGGCAGTGTCACAGAAATACCAGCTTCTGCCCCCAAAATGGGACTTTGGCTCTCCAAAACAAGACATTTTCTCCCAGAAATACCAGGACTCTTAGAAATACCTCACGTTTCATCTCAAGAATACTGCTTTCCATTCCTCAAGATCACACTGACTCCCATCACAATGGCCTTTTCTCCCACATACACCAGCTTTCTCCCAAATACACGACATTTTCTCCCACATACACCCGTTTTCTCCCAAAGATGGGACATATTCTCTCAGAAATGCCAGCTTATTCTTTAAAAAACGGCCTTTTTTCCCCAAAATACCAGCTTTCTCACAAACACCTGTCATTTTCCAACCAAGTCTGCTACTATCTCCCAGAAACAGCCGGTTTCCGAGAAATACCTGACGTTTGCTCTCCCAAATACTACTTGACACTCCTCCAGAGGACATTGTCTCCCCTATTTACCACGTTGTCTCCCCAAGAGACCACTTGGCACACCAAAAAGACCACCGTTGCTCTCCAGTACAAGATCTTCTTTCCCACCGGTTCCCACTTTTCTCCCCCAGCTATGTCATTTCCTCCCAGAAATGCCACTTTTCCCTTGGAAATTTCACCTTCTCTTCCAAAAAGAGGAGATTTGCTCCCAGAAATACCCCTTCTCTTACAACTGCCACACGCTTTCTCCCCAAAAAGCCTCCATGACAATGCCAAATGGGACACTTGCAGCCAAGAAGAGGACACCTTCTCTCAGAAAGACCACTTTTCTCCCCAAGAGAGGAGATTTTCTCCCAATTGGATGACATTTGCTGTAAGAAAGACCTGTTTTCTTCCCTCAAGAGGACATTGTCTTTCCCACTGAGGACATTTTCTCCCAGAAGTGCCGCTACTCTGTGAAACACCTCCATTTCCTCCCAAATCTACTCCATGACACGCCTCAGGATGACACTTACTCCCCGATTTGGGGCATTTTCTCCCAGAAATACCACTTCTCTCCCAAAGGGATGGCCTTTTCCCTCTCTAGCATCTGTTTCCTCACCAATACCTGGCATTTTCTCCCAGAAACACCAGCTTTCTCACAGATACATCACCTTCCCCCCCCCACATCAGACCTCTTCTCCCAGAAATACCAGGACTCTGCTGAATATTTCCCATTTCCTCCGGAACATACAGCATTACACTCCGCAAGAGGACAGTTTCTTTCAGAAATGTGGCATTTTATCACAGATACACCATTTTTATGCCCAGTAGAGCTCCTTTTCTCCCAGAAATAGCACTGCTCTTAGGAAGAGCTCCCATTTTCTAACCAAAATGCTGCTTTACACTCCTCAAGATCACACTTACCCCCATCAAGATGGCAGTGTCACAGAAATACCAGCTTCTGCCCCCAAAATGGGACTTTGGCTCTCCAAAACAAGACATTTTCTCCCAGAAATACCAGGACTCTTAGAAATACCTCACGTTTCATCTCAAGAATACTGCTTTCCATTCCTCAAGATCACACTGACTCCCATCACAATGGCCTTTTCTCCCACATACACCAGCTTTCTCCCAAATACACGACATTTTCTCCCACATACACCCGTTTTCTCCCAAAGATGGGACATATTCTCCCAGAAATGCCAGCTTATTCTTTAAAAAACGGCCTTTTTTTCCCAAAATACCAGCTTTCTCACAAACACCTGTCATTTTCCAACCAAGTCTGCTACTATCTCCCAGAAACAGCCGGTTTCCGAGAAATACCTGACGTTTGCTCTCCCAAATACTACTTGACACTCCTCCAGAGGACATTGTCTCCCCTATTTACCACGTTGTCTCCCCAAGAGACCACTTGGCACACCAAAAAGACCACCGTTGCTCTCCAGTACAAGATCTTCTTTCCCACCGGTTCCCACTTTTCTCCCCCAGCTATGTCATTTCCTCCCAGAAATGCCACTTTTCCCTTGGAAATTTCACCTTCTCTTCCAAAAAGAGGAGATTTGCTCCCAGAAATACCCCTTCTCTTACAACTGCCACACGCTTTCTCCCCAAAAAGCCTCCATGACAATGCCAAATGGGACACTTGCAGCCAAGAAGAGGACACCTTCTCTCAGAAAGACCACTTTTCTCCCCAAGAGAGGAGATTTTCTCCCAATTGGATGACATTTGCTGTAAGAAAGACCCGTTTTCTTCCCTCAAGAGGACATTGTCTTTCCCACTGAGGACATTTTCTCCCAGAAGTGCCGCTACTCTGTGAAACACCTCCATTTCCTCCCAAATCTACTCCATGACACGCCTCAGGATGACACTTACTCCCCGATTTGGGGCATTTTCTCCCAGAAATACCACTTCTCTCCCAAAGGGATGGCCTTTTCCCTCTCTAGCATCTGTTTCCTCACCAATACCTGGCATTTTCTCCCAGAAACACCAGCTTTCTCACAGATACATCACCTTCCCCCCCCCACATCAGACCTCTTCTCCCAGAAATACCAGGACTCTGCTGAATATTTCCCATTTCCTCCGGAACATACAGCATTACACTCCGCAAGAGGACAGTTTCTTTCAGAAACGTGGCATTTTATCACAGATACACCATTTTTATGCCCAGTAGAGCTCCTTTTCTCCCAGAAATAGCACTGCTCTTAGGAAGAGCTCCCATTTTCTAACCAAAATGCTGCTTTACACTCCTCAAGATCACACTTACCCCCATCAAGATGGCAGTGTCACAGAAATACCAGCTTCTGCCCCCAAAATGGGACTTTGGCTCTCCAAAACAAGACATTTTCTCCCAGAAATACCAGGACTCTTAGAAATACCTCACGTTTCATCTCAAGAATACTGCTTTCCACTCCTCAAGATCACACTGACTCCCATCACAATGGCCTTTTCTCCCACATACACCAGCTTTCTCCCAAATACACGACATTTTCTCCCACATACACCCGTTTTCTCCCAAAGATGGGACATATTCTCCCAGAAATGCCAGCTTATTCTTTAAAAAACGGCCTTTTTTTCCCAAAATACCAGCTTTCTCACAAACACCTGTCATTTTCCAACCAAGTCTGCTACTATCTCCCAGAAACAGCCGGTTTCCGAGAAATACCTGACGTTTGCTCTCCCAAATACTACTTGACACTCCTCCAGAGGACATTGTCTCCCCTATTTACCACGTTGTCTCCCCAAGAGACCACTTGGCACACCAAAAAGACCACCGTTGCTCTCCAGTACAAGATCTTCTTTCCCACCGGTTCCCACTTTTCTCCCCCAGCTATGTCATTTCCTCCCAGAAATGCCACTTTTCCCTTGGAAATTTCACCTTCTCTTCCAAAAAGAGGAGATTTGCTCCCAGAAATACCCCTTCTCTTACAACTGCCACACGCTTTCTCCCCAAAAAGCCTCCATGACAATGCCAAATGGGACACTTGCAGCCAAGAAGAGGACACCTTCTCTCAGAAAGACCACTTTTCTCCCCAAGAGAGGAGATTTTCTCCCAATTGGATGACATTTGCTGTAAGAAAGACCTGTTTTCTTCCCTCAAGAGGACATTGTCTTTCCCACTGAGGACATTTTCTCCCAGAAGTGCCGCTACTCTGTGAAACACCTCCATTTCCTCCCAAATCTACTCCATGACACGCCTCAGGATGACACTTACTCCCCGATTTGGGGCATTTTCTCCCAGAAATACCACTTCTCTCCCAAAGGGATGGCCTTTTCCCTCTCTAGCATCTGTTTCCTCACCAATACCTGGCATTTTCTCCCAGAAACACCAGCTTTCTCACAGATACATCACCTTCCCCCCCCCACATCAGACCTCTTCTCCCAGAAATACCAGGACTCTGCTGAATATTTCCCATTTCCTCCGGAACATACAGCATTACACTCCGCAAGAGGACAGTTTCTTTCAGAAATGTGGCATTTTATCACAGATACACCATTTTTATGCCCAGTAGAGCTCCTTTTCTCCCAGAAATAGCACTGCTCTTAGGAAGAGCTCCCATTTTCTAACCAAAATGCTGCTTTACACTCCTCAAGATCACACTTACCCCCATCAAGATGGCAGTGTCACAGAAATACCAGCTTCTGCCCCCAAAATGGGACTTTGGCTCTCCAAAACAAGACATTTTCTCCCAGAAATACCAGGACTCTTAGAAATACCTCACGTTTCATCTCAAGAATACTGCTTTCCACTCCTCAAGATCACACTGACTCCCATCACAATGGCCTTTTCTCCCACATACACCAGCTTTCTCCCAAATACACGACATTTTCTCCCACATACACCCGTTTTCTCCCAAAGATGGGACATATTCTCTCAGAAATGCCAGCTTATTCTTTAAAAAACGGCCTTTTTTCCCCAAAATACCAGCTTTCTCACAAACACCTGTCATTTTCCAACCAAGTCTGCTACTATCTCCCAGAAACAGCCGGTTTCCGAGAAATACCTGACGTTTGCTCTCCCAAATACTACTTGACACTCCTCCAGAGGACATTGTCTCCCCTATTTACCACGTTGTCTCCCCAAGAGACCACTTGGCACACCAAAAAGACCACCGTTGCTCTCCAGTACAAGATCTTCTTTCCCACCGGTTCCCACTTTTCTCCCCCAGCTATGTCATTTCCTCCCAGAAATGCCACTTTTCCCTTGGAAATTTCACCTTCTCTTCCAAAAAGAGGAGATTTGCTCCCAGAAATACCCCTTCTCTTACAACTGCCACACGCTTTCTCCCCAAAAAGCCTCCATGACAATGCCAAATGGGACACTTGCAGCCAAGAAGAGGACACCTTCTCTCAGAAAGACCACTTTTCTCCCCAAGAGAGGAGATTTTCTCCCAATTGGATGACATTTGCTGTAAGAAAGACCTGTTTTCTTCCCTCAAGAGGACATTGTCTTTCCCACTGAGGACATTTTCTCCCAGAAGTGCCGCTACTCTGTGAAACACCTCCATTTCCTCCCAAATCTACTCCATGACACGCCTCAGGATGACACTTACTCCCCGATTTGGGGCATTTTCTCCCAGAAATACCACTTCTCTCCCAAAGGGATGGCCTTTTCCCTCTCTAGCATCTGTTTCCTCACCAATACCTGGCATTTTCTCCCAGAAACACCAGCTTTCTCACAGATACATCACCTTCCCCCCCCCACATCAGACCTCTTCTCCCAGAAATACCAGGACTCTGCTGAATATTTCCCATTTCCTCCGGAACATACAGCATTACACTCCGCAAGAGGACAGTTTCTTTCAGAAATGTGGCATTTTATCACAGATACACCATTTTTATGCCCAGTAGAGCTCCTTTTCTCCCAGAAATAGCACTGCTCTTAGGAAGAGCTCCCATTTTCTAACCAAAATGCTGCTTTACACTCCTCAAGATCACACTTACCCCCATCAAGATGGCAGTGTCACAGAAATACCAGCTTCTGCCCCCAAAATGGGACTTTGGCTCTCCAAAACAAGACATTTTCTCCCAGAAATACCAGGACTCTTAGAAATACCTCACGTTTCATCTCAAGAATACTGCTTTCCATTCCTCAAGATCACACTGACTCCCATCACAATGGCCTTTTCTCCCACATACACCAGCTTTCTCCCAAATACACGACATTTTCTCCCACATACACCCGTTTTCTCCCAAAGATGGGACATATTCTCTCAGAAATGCCAGCTTATTCTTTAAAAAACGGCCTTTTTTCCCCAAAATACCAGCTTTCTCACAAACACCTGTCATTTTCCAACCAAGTCTGCTACTATCTCCCAGAAACAGCCGGTTTCCGAGAAATACCTGACGTTTGCTCTCCCAAATACTACTTGACACTCCTCCAGAGGACATTGTCTCCCCTATTTACCACGTTGTCTCCCCAAGAGACCACTTGGCACACCAAAAAGACCACCGTTGCTCTCCAGTACAAGATCTTCTTTCCCACCGGTTCCCACTTTTCTCCCCCAGCTATGTCATTTCCTCCCAGAAATGCCACTTTTCCCTTGGAAATTTCACCTTCTCTTCCAAAAAGAGGAGATTTGCTCCCAGAAATACCCCTTCTCTTACAACTGCCACACGCTTTCTCCCCAAAAAGCCTCCATGACAATGCCAAATGGGACACTTGCAGCCAAGAAGAGGACACCTTCTCTCAGAAAGACCACTTTTCTCCCCAAGAGAGGAGATTTTCTCCCCATTGGATGACATTTGCTGTAAGAAAGACCCGTTTTCTTCCCTCAAGAGGACATTGTCTTTCCCACTGAGGACATTTTCTCCCAGAAGTGCCGCTACTCTGTGAAACACCTCCATTTCCTCCCAAATCTACTCCATGACACGCCTCAGGATGACACTTACTCCCCGATTTGGGGCATTTTCTCCCAGAAATACCACTTCTCTCCCAAAGGGATGGCCTTTTCCCTCTCTAGCATCTGTTTCCTCACCAATACCTGGCATTTTCTCCCAGAAACACCAGCTCTCTCACAGATACATCACCTTCCCCCCCCCACATCAGACCTCTTCTCCCAGAAATATGGCATTTGATCACAGACATACTCTTTCAAGGTAATACCAGGTTTCATAAAAATACCTCATTATTTCTCCATGCAGTTCGTTAGCAAGATGACACTTTCACCCTAAATAGGAGATTTTCTCTCAGAAATGCATGCTTCCCCCTCACAGAACGGCATCTTCTCCTTAAATTAGGACATTATCTCCCCGAAATACCACATTTCTCCAATCCAATGACATTATCTCTACGGAGAGTTTGCAGTTGCTGCCCGTTAAATCGCTTTTCTCCCCGAATACCACTTTCAGACTTCAACAGCGGTCTTGTCGGATGCCGAGAAAGGGCGACTTCAGCCGGATGCTTTTCTCGGACGAGCGGCTTCTTCTGCGCACATCGCAAAGGAGCGGTTCTTGTCTTCTCCTTGTGTCCATGCATTCTGCACTACGCTTCTCTCTCATTCTTATGCCTTTCCGTTGATTCCTAGGGACATTTCGTTTTTCTCTGTTTTTCCGATGCTACACTTCAGCATTCTGTGACGAACAGAGTGGAAGGGAAAAGCCCCTCTAATAAGGCAGCTAGAAGTTCCAGGAGCGACACACGTTGTGCTTTCAGAGAGGACGTTACAGAAAGTCGAGAGATGTGGATTCTTTCCTGCGGAGAAAAAACCCCCTGTTTTCAGGAAATGCAGTATTCTGAAATCGCACGTTCTCGGCATAGCAATTTCGCTATTTCGCTCTCGTGGGTGGACGGCGCCACTCTCTGTTAACCGCGTCGGAGAGTTTGCAGTTGCTGGCCGAGAAATCGCGTCTCTCCCCGAATGCCGCTTTGTGCCTTCAGAAGCGAAAGAACGACTTCAGCCGGATGCTTTTCTCGGACGAGCGGCTTCTTCTTCAGGCTACGCGTGAATAATGCATACTGCATTGCCTGAAAACAGGGGTCTCTCGACTTTCTGTAACGTCCTCTCTGAAAGCACAACGTGTGTCTCTCCTGGAACTTCTAGCTGCCTTATTAGAGGGGCTTTTCCCTTCCACTCTGTTCGTTACAGAATGCTGAAGTGTAGCATCGGAAAAACAGAGAAAAACGAAATGTCCCTAGGAATAAACGGAAAGGCATAAGAATGAGAGAGAAGCGTAGTGCAGAATGCATGGACACAAGGAGAAGACAAGAACCGCTCCTTTGCGATGTGCGCAGAAGAAGCCGCTCGTCCGAGAAAAGCATCCGGCTGAAGTCGCTCTTTCTCGGCATGCGAGAGAGACGAGACCGCTGCTGAAGGCACACAGCGGCATTCGGGGAGAACCGCGATTTCTCGGCCAGCAACTGCAAACTCTCCGAAGCGGTTAACAGAGAGTGGCGCCGTCCACCCACGAGAGCGAAATAGCGAAATTGCTATGCCGAGAACGTGCGATTTCAGAATACTGCATTTCCTGAAAACAGGGTTTTTTTTCTCCGCAGGAAAGAATCCACATCTCTCGACTTTCTGTAACGTCCTCTCTGAAAGCACAACGTGTGTCGCTCCTGGAACTTCTAGCTGCCTTATTAGAGGGGCTTTTCCCTTCCACTCTGTTCGTCACAGAATGCTGAAGTGTAGCATCGGAAAAACAGAGAAAAACGAAATGTCCCTAGGAATCAACGGAAAGGCATAAGAATGAGAGAGAAGCGTAGTGCAGAATGCATGGACACAAGGAGAAGACAAGAACCGCTCCTTTGCGATGTGCGCAGAAGAAGCCGCTCGTCCGAGAAAAGCATCCGGCTGAAGTCGCTCTTTCTCGGCATGCGAGAGAGACGAGACCGCTGCTGAAGGCACACAGCGGCATTCGGGGAGAACCGCGATTTCTCGGCCAGCAACTGCAAACTCTCCGAAGCGGTTAACAGAGAGTGGCGCCGTCCACCCACGAGAGCGAAATAGCGAAATTGCTATGCCGAGAACGTGCGATTTCAGAATACTGCATTTCCTGAAAACAGGGGGTTTTTTCTCCGCAGGAAAGAATCCACATCTCTCGACTTTCTGTAACGTCCTCTCTGAAAGCACAACGTGTGTCGCTCCTGGAACTTCTAGCTGCCTTATTAGAGGGGCTTTTCCCTTCCACTCTGTTCGTCACAGAATGCTGAAGTGTAGCATCGGAAAAACAGAGAAAAACGAAATGTCCCTAGGAATCAACGGAAAGGCATAAGAATGAGAGAGAAGCGTAGTGCAGAATGCATGGACACAAGGAGAAGACAAGAACCGCTCCTTTGCGATGTGCGCAGAAGAAGCCGCTCGTCCGAGAAAAGCATCCGGCTGAAGTCGCTCTTTCTCGGCATGCGAGAGAGACGAGACCGCTGTTGAAGTCTGAAAGTGGTATTCGGGAAGAAAAGCGATTTAACGGCCAGCAACTGCAAACTCTCCGAAGCGGTTAACAGAGAGTGGCGCTGTCCACCCACGAGAGCGAAATAGCGAAATTGCTATGCCGAGAACGTGCGATTTCAGAATACTGCATTTCCTGAAAACAGGGGGTATTTTCTCCGCAGGAAAGAATCCACATCTCTCGACTTTCTGTAACGTCCTCTCTGAAAGCACAACGTGTGTCTCTCCTGGAACTTCTAGCTGCCTTATTAGAGGGGCTTTTCCCTTCCACTCTGTTCGTCACAGAATGCTGAAGTGTAGCATCGGAAAAACAGAGAAAAACGAAATGTCCCTAGGAATCAACGGAAAGGCATAAGAATGAGAGAGAAGCGTAGTGCAGAATGCATGGACACAAGGAGAAGACAAGAACCGCTCCTTTGCGATGTGCGCAGAAGAAGCCGCTCGTCCGAGAAAAGCATCCGGCTGAAGTTGCTCTTTCTCGGCATGCGAGAGAGACGAGACCGCTGCTGAAGGCACACAGCGGCATTCGGGGAGAACCGCGATTTCTCGGCCAGCAACTGCAAACTCTCCGAAGCGGTTAACAGAGAGTGGCGCCGTCCACCCACGAGAGCGAAATAGCGAAATTGCTATGCCGAGAACGTGCGATTTCAGAATACTGCATTTCCTGAAAACAGGGGGTTTTTTCTCCGCAGGAAAGAATCCACATCTCTCGACTTTCTGTAACGTCCTCTCTGAAAGCACAACGTGTGTCGCTCCTGGAACTTCTAGCTGCCTTATTAGAGGGGCTTTTCCCTTCCACTCTGTTCGTCACAGAATGCTGAAGTGTAGCATCGGAAAAACAGAGAAAAACGAAATGTCCCTAGGAATCAACGGAAAGGCATAAGAATGAGAGAGAAGCGTAGTGCAGAATGCATGGACACAAGGAGAAGACAAGAACCGCTCCTTTGCGATGTGCGCAGAAGAAGCCGCTCGTCCGAGAAAAGCATCCGGCTGAAGTCGCTCTTTCTCGGCATGCGAGAGAGACGAGCCGCTGCTGAAGGCACACAGCGGCATTCGGGGAGAACCGCGATTTCTCGGCCAGCAACTGCAAACTCTCCGAAGCGGTTAACAGAGAGTGGCGCCGTCCACCCACGAGAGCGAAATAGCGAAATTGCTATGCCGAGAACGTGCGATTTCAGAATACTGCATTTCCTGAAAACAGGGGGTTTTTTCTCCGCAGGAAAGAATCCACATCTCTCGACTTTCTGTAACATCCTCTCTGAAAGCACAACGTGTGTCGCTCCTGGAACTTCTAGCTGCCTTATTAGAGGGGCTTTTCCCTTCCACTCTGTTCGTCACAGAATGCTGAAGTGTAGCATCGGAAAAACAGAGAAAAACGAAATGTCCCTAGGAATCAACGGAAAGGCATAAGAATGAGAGAGAAGCGTAGTGCAGAATGCATGGACACAAGGAGAAGACAAGAACCGCTCCTTTGCGATGTGCGCAGAAGAAGCCGCTCGTCCGAGAAAAGCATCCGGCTGAAGTCGCTCTTTCTCGGCATGCGAGAGAGACGAGACCGCTGTTGAAGTCTGAAAGTGGTATTCGGGGAGAAAAGCGATTTAACGGCCAGCAACTGCAAACTCTCCGAAGCGGTTAACAGAGAGTGGCGCCGTCCACCCACGAGAGCGAAATAGCGAAATTGCTATGCCGAGAACGTGCGATTTCAGAATACTGCATTTCCTGAAAACAGGGGGTTTTTTCTCCGCAGGAAAGAATCCACATCTCTCGACTTTCTGTAACGTCCTCTCTGAAAGCACGTGTGTCGCTCCTGGAACTTCTAGCTGCCTTATTAGAGGGGCTTTTCCCTTCCACTCTGTTCGTCACAGAATGCTGAAGTGTAGCATCGGAAAAACAGAGAAAAACGAAATGTCCCTAGGAATCAACGGTTAAGAATGAGAGAGAAGCGTAGTGCAGAATGCATGGACACAAGGAGAAGACAAGAACCGCTCCTTTGCGATGTGCGCAGAAGAAGCCGCTCGTCCGAGAAAAGCATCCGGCTGAAGTCGCTCTTTCTCGGCATGCGAGAGAGACGAGACCGCTGCTGAAGGCACACAGCGGCATTCGGGGAGAACCGCGATTTCTCGGCCAGCAACTGCAAACTCTCCGAAGCGGTTAACAGAGAGTGGCGCCGTCCACCCACGAGAGCGAAATAGCGAAATTGCTATGCCGAGAACGTGCGATTTCAGAATACTGCATTTCCTGAAAACAGGGGGTTTTTTCTCCGCAGGAAAGAATCCACATCTCTCGACTTTCTGTAACGTCCTCTCTGAAAGCACAACGTGTGTCGCTCCTGGAACTTCTAGCTGCCTTATTAGAGGGGCTTTTCCCTTCCACTCTGTTCGTCACAGAATGCTGAAGTGTAGCATCGGAAAAACAGAGAAAAACGAAATGTCCCTAGGAATCAACGGAAAGGCATAAGAATGAGAGAGAAGCGTAGTGCAGAATGCATGGACACAAGGAGAAGACAAGAACCGCTCCTTTGCGATGTGCGCAGAAGAAGCCGCCCGTCCGAGAAAAGCATCCGGCTGAAGTCGCTCTTTCTCGGCATGCGAGAGAGACGAGACCGCTGTTGAAGTCTGAAAGTGGTATTCGGGGAGAAAAGCGATTTAACGGCCAGCAACTGCAAACTCTCCGAAGCGGTTAACAGAGAGTGGCGCTGTCCACCCACGAGAGCGAAATAGCGAAATTGCTATGCCGAGAACGTGCGATTTCAGAATACTGCATTTCCTGAAAACAGGGGGTTTTTTCTCCGCAGGAAAGAATCCACATCTCTCGACTTTCTGTAACGTCCTCTCTGAAAGCACAACGTGTGTCTCTCCTGGAACTTCTAGCTGCCTTATTAGAGGGGCTTTTCCCTTCCACTCTGTTCGTCACAGAATGCTGAAGTGTAGCATCGGAAAAACAGAGAAAAACGAAATGTCCCTAGGAATCAACGGTTAAGAATGAGAGAGAAGCGTAGTGCAGAATGCATGGACACAAGGAGAAGACAAGAACCGCTCCTTTGCGATGTGCGCAGAAGAAGCCGCTCGTCCGAGAAAAGCATCCGGCTGAAGTTGCTCTTTCTCGGCATGCGAGAGAGACGAGACCGCTGCTGAAGGCACACAGAGGCATTCGGGGAGAACCGCGATTTCTCGGCCAGCAACTGCAAACTCTCCGAAGCGGTTAACAGAGAGTGGCGCCGTCCACCCACGAGAGCGAAATAGCGAAATTGCTATGCCGAGAACGTGCGATTTCAGAATACTGCATTTCCTGAAAACAGGGGGTTTTTTCTCCGCAGGAAAGAATCCACATCTCTCGACTTTCTGTAACGTCCTCTCTGAAAGCACAACGTGTGTCGCTCCTGGAACTTCTAGCTGCCTTATTAGAGGGGCTTTTCCCTTCCACTCTGTTCGTCACAGAATGCTGAAGTGTAGCATCGGAAAAACAGAGAAAAACGAAATGTCCCTAGGAATCAACGGAAAGGCATAAGAATGAGAGAGAAGCGTAGTGCAGAATGCATGGACACAAGGAGAAGACAAGAACCGCTCCTTTGCGATGTGCGCAGAAGAAGCCGCTCGTCCGAGAAAAGCATCCGGCTGAAGTCGCTCTTTCTCGGCATGCGAGAGAGACGATCCCGCTGCTGAAGGCACACAGCGGCATTCGGGGAGAACCGCGATTTCTCGGCCAGCAACTGCAAACTCTCCGAAGCGGTTAACAGAGAGTGGCGCCGTCCACCCACGAGAGCGAAATAGCGAAATTGCTATGCCGAGAACGTGCGATTTCAGAATACTGCATTTCCTGAAAACAGGGGGTTTTTTCTCCGCAGGAAAGAATCCACATCTCTCGACTTTCTGTAACGTCCTCTCTGAAAGCACAACGTGTGTCGCTCCTGGAACTTCTAGCTGCCTTATTAGAGGGGCTTTTCCCTTCCACTCTGTTCGTCACAGAATGCTGAAGTGTAGCATCGGAAAAACAGAGAAAAACGAAATGTCCCTAGGAATCAACGGTTAAGAATGAGAGAGAAGCGTAGTGCAGAATGCATGGACACAAGGAGAAGACAAGAACCGCTCCTTTGCGATGTGCGCAGAAGAAGCCGCTCGTCCGAGAAAAGCATCCGGCTGAAGTCGCTCTTTCTCGGCATGCGAGAGAGACGAGACCGCTGTTGAAGTCTGAAAGTGGTATTCGGGGAGAAAAGCGATTTAACGGCCAGCAACTGCAAACTCTCCGAAGCGGTTAACAGAGAGTGGCGCCGTCCACCCACGAGAGCGAAATAGCGAAATTGCTATGCCGAGAACGTGCGATTTCAGAATACTGCATTTCCTGAAAACAGGGGGTTTTTTCTCCGCAGGAAAGAATCCACATCTCTCGACTTTCTGTAACGTCCTCTCTGAAAGCACAACGTGTGTCGCTCCTGGAACTTCTAGCTGCCTTATTAGAGGGGCTTTTCCCTTCCACTCTGTTCGTCACAGAATGCTGAAGTGTAGCATCGGAAAAACAGAGAAAAACGAAATGTCCCTAGGAATCAACGGTTAAGAATGAGAGAGAAGCGTAGTGCAGAATGCATGGACACAAGGAGAAGACAAGAACCGCTCCTTTGCGATGTGCGCAGAAGAAGCCGCTCGTCCGAGAAAAGCATCCGGCTGAAGTCGCTCTTTCTCGGCATGCGAGAGAGACGAGACCGCGGTTGAAGTCTGAAAGTGGTATTCGGGGAGAAAAGCGATTTAACGGCCAGCAACTGCAAACTCTCCGAAGCGGTTAACAGAGAGTGGCGCCGTCCACCCACGAGAGCGAAATAGCGAAATTGCTATGCCGAGAACGTGCGATTTCAGAATACTGCATTTCCTGAAAACAGGGGGTTTTTTCTCCGCAGGAAAGAATCCACATCTCTCGACTTTCTGTAACGTCCTCTCTGAAAGCACAACGTGTGTCGCTCCTGGAACTTCTAGCTGCCTTATTAGAGGGGCTTTTCCCTTCCACTCTGTTCGTCACAGAATGCTGAAGTGTAGCATCGGAAAAACAGAGAAAAACGAAATGTCCCTAGGAATCAACGGTTAAGAATGAGAGAGAAGCGTAGTGCAGAATGCATGGACACAAGGAGAAGACAAGAACCGCTCCTTTGCGATGTGCGCAGAAGAAGCCGCTCGTCCGAGAAAAGCATCCGGCTGAAGTCGCTCTTTCTCGGCATGCGAGAGAGACGAGACCGCTGTTGAAGTCTGAAAGTGGTATTCGGGGAGAAAAGCGATTTAACGGCCAGCAACTGCAAACTCTCCGAAGCGGTTAACAGAGAGTGGCGCCGTCCACCCACGAGAGCGAAATAGCGAAATTGCTATGCCGAGAACGTGCGATTTCAGAATACTGCATTTCCTGAAAACAGGGGGTTTTTTCTCCGCAGGAAAGAATCCACATCTCTCGACTTTCTGTAACGTCCTCTCTGAAAGCACAACGTGTGTCGCTCCTGGAACTTCTAGCTGCCTTATTAGAGGGGCTTTTCCCTTCCACTCTGTTCGTCACAGAATGCTGAAGTGTAGCATCGGAAAAACAGAGAAAAACGAAATGTCCCTAGGAATCAACGGTTAAGAATGAGAGAGAAGCGTAGTGCAGAATGCATGGACACAAGGAGAAGACAAGAACCGCTACTTTGCGATGTGCGCAGAAGAAGCCGCTCGTCCGAGAAAAGCATCCGGCTGAAGTCGCTCTTTCTCGGCATGCGAGAGAGACGAGACCGCTGTTGAAGTCTGAAAGTGGTATTCGGGGAGAAAAGCGATTTAACGGCCAGCAACTGCAAACTCTCCGAAGCGGTTAACAGAGAGTGGCGCTGTCCACCCACGAGAGCGAAATAGCGAAATTGCTATGCCGAGAACGTGCGATTTCAGAATACTGCATTTCCTGAAAACAGGGGGTTTTTTCTCCGCAGGAAAGAATCCACATCTCTCGACTTTCTGTAACGTCCTCTCTGAAAGCACAACGTGTGTCTCTCCTGGAACTTCTAGCTGCCTTATTAGAGGGGCTTTTCCCTTCCACTCTGTTCGTCACAGAATGCTGAAGTGTAGCATCGGAAAAACAGAGAAAAACGAAATGTCCCTAGGAATCAACGGTTAAGAATGAGAGAGAAGCGTAGTGCAGAATGCATGGACACAAGGAGAAGACAAGAACCGCTCCTTTGCGATGTGCGCAGAAGAAGCCGCTCGTCCGAGAAAAGCATCCGGCTGAAGTTGCTCTTTCTCGGCATGCGAGAGAGACGAGACCGCTGCTGAAGGCACACAGCGGCATTCGGGGAGAACCGCGATTTCTCGGCCAGCAACTGCAAACTCTCCGAAGCGGTTAACAGAGAGTGGCGCCGTCCACCCACGAGAGCGAAATAGCGAAATTGCTATGCCGAGAACGTGCGATTTCAGAATACTGCATTTCCTGAAAACAGGGGGTTTTTTCTCCGCAGGAAAGAATCCACATCTCTCGACTTTCTGTAACGTCCTCTCTGAAAGCACAACGTGTGTCGCTCCTGGAACTTCTAGCTGCCTTATTAGAGGGGCTTTTCCCTTCCACTCTGTTCGTCACAGAATGCTGAAGTGTAGCATCGGAAAAACAGAGAAAAACGAAATGTCCCTAGGAATCAACGGAAAGGCATAAGAATGAGAGAGAAGCGTAGTGCAGAATGCATGGACACAAGGAGAAGACAAGAACCGCTCCTTTGCGATGTGCGCAGAAGAAGCCGCTCGTCCGAGAAAAGCATCCGGCTGAAGTCGCTCTTTCTCGGCATGCGAGAGAGACGAGACCGCGGTTGAAGTCTGAAAGTGGTATTCGGGGAGAAAAGCGATTTAACGGCCAGCAACTGCAAACTCTCCGAAGCGGTTAACAGAGAGTGGCGCTGTCCACCCACGAGAGCGAAATAGCGAAATTGCTATGCCGAGAACGTGCGATTTCAGAATACTGCATTTCCTGAAAACAGGGGGTTTTTTCTCCGCAGGAAAGAATCCACATCTCTCGACTTTCTGTAACGTCCTCTCTGAAAGCACAACGTGTGTCTCTCCTGGAACTTCTAGCTGCCTTATTAGAGGGGCTTTTCCCTTCCACTCTGTTCGTCACAGAATGCTGAAGTGTAGCATCGGAAAAACAGAGAAAAACGAAATGTCCCTAGGAATCAACGGTTAAGAATGAGAGAGAAGCGTAGTGCAGAATGCATGGACACAAGGAGAAGACAAGAACCGCTCCTTTGCGATGTGCGCAGAAGAAGCCGCTCGTCCGAGAAAAGCATCCGGCTGAAGTTGCTCTTTCTCGGCATGCGAGAGAGACGAGACCGCTGCTGAAGGCACACAGCGGCATTCGGGGAGAACCGCGATTTCTCGGCCAGCAACTGCAAACTCTCCGAAGCGGTTAACAGAGAGTGGCGCCGTCCACCCACGAGAGCGAAATAGCGAAATTGCTATGCCGAGAACGTGCGATTTCAGAATACTGCATTTCCTGAAAACAGGGGGTTTTTTCTCCGCAGGAAAGAATCCACATCTCTCGACTTTCTGTAACGTCCTCTCTGAAAGCACAACGTGTGTCGCTCCTGGAACTTCTAGCTGCCTTATTAGAGGGGCTTTTCCCTTCCACTCTGTTCGTCACAGAATGCTGAAGTGTAGCATCGGAAAAACAGAGAAAAACGAAATGTCCCTAGGAATCAACGGAAAGGCATAAGAATGAGAGAGAAGCGTAGTGCAGAATGCATGGACACAAGGAGAAGACAAGAACCGCTCCTTTGCGATGTGCGCAGAAGAAGCCGCTCGTCCGAGAAAAGCATCCGGCTGAAGTCGCTCTTTCTCGGCATGCGAGAGAGACGAGCCGCTGCTGAAGGCACACAGCGGCATTCGGGGAGAACCGCGATTTCTCGGCCAGCAACTGCAAACTCTCCGAAGCGGTTAACAGAGAGTGGCGCCGTCCACCCACGAGAGCGAAATAGCGAAATTGCTATGCCGAGAACGTGCGATTTCAGAATACTGCATTTCCTGAAAACAGGGGGTTTTTTCTCCGCAGGAAAGAATCCACATCTCTCGACTTTCTGTAACGTCCTCTCTGAAAGCACAACGTGTGTCGCTCCTGGAACTTCTAGCTGCCTTATTAGAGGGGCTTTTCCCTTCCACTCTGTTCGTCACAGAATGCTGAAGTGTAGCATCGGAAAAACAGAGAAAAACGAAATGTCCCTAGGAATCAACGGTTAAGAATGAGAGAGAAGCGTAGTGCAGAATGCATGGACACAAGGAGAAGACAAGAACCGCTCCTTTGCGATGTGCGCAGAAGAAGCCGCTCGTCCGAGAAAAGCATCCGGCTGAAGTCGCTCTTTCTCGGCATGCGAGAGAGACGAGACCGCGGTTGAAGTCTGAAAGTGGTATTCGGGGAGAAAAGCGATTTAACGGCCAGCAACTGCAAACTCTCCGAAGCGGTTAACAGAGAGTGGCGCCGTCCACCCACGAGAGCGAAATAGCGAAATTGCTATGCCGAGAACGTGCGATTTCAGAATACTGCATTTCCTGAAAACAGGGGGTTTTTTCTCCGCAGGAAAGAATCCACATCTCTCGACTTTCTGTAACGTCCTCTCTGAAAGCACAACGTGTGTCGCTCCTGGAACTTCTAGCTGCCTTATTAGAGGGGCTTTTCCCTTCCACTCTGTTCGTCACAGAATGCTGAAGTGTAGCATCGGAAAAACAGAGAAAAACGAAATGTCCCTAGGAATCAACGGTTAAGAATGAGAGAGAAGCGTAGTGCAGAATGCATGGACACAAGGAGAAGACAAGAACCGCTCCTTTGCGATGTGCGCAGAAGAAGCCGCTCGTCCGAGAAAAGCATCCGGCTGAAGTCGCTCTTTCTCGGCATGCGAGAGAGACGAGACCGCTGTTGAAGTCTGAAAGTGGTATTCGGGGAGAAAAGCGATTTAACGGCCAGCAACTGCAAACTCTCCGAAGCGGTTAACAGAGAGTGGCGCCGTCCACCCACGAGAGCGAAATAGCGAAATTGCTATGCCGAGAACGTGCGATTTCAGAATACTGCATTTCCTGAAAACAGGGGGTTTTTTCTCCGCAGGAAAGAATCCACATCTCTCGACTTTCTGTAACGTCCTCTCTGAAAGCACAACGTGTGTCGCTCCTGGAACTTCTAGCTGCCTTATTAGAGGGGCTTTTCCCTTCCACTCTGTTCGTCACAGAATGCTGAAGTGTAGCATCGGAAAAACAGAGAAAAACGAAATGTCCCTAGGAATCAACGGTTAAGAATGAGAGAGAAGCGTAGTGCAGAATGCATGGACACAAGGAGAAGACAAGAACCGCTACTTTGCGATGTGCGCAGAAGAAGCCGCTCGTCCGAGAAAAGCATCCGGCTGAAGTCGCTCTTTCTCGGCATGCGAGAGAGACGAGACCGCTGTTGAAGTCTGAAAGTGGTATTCGGGGAGAAAAGCGATTTAACGGCCAGCAACTGCAAACTCTCCGAAGCGGTTAACAGAGAGTGGCGCTGTCCACCCACGAGAGCGAAATAGCGAAATTGCTATGCCGAGAACGTGCGATTTCAGAATACTGCATTTCCTGAAAACAGGGGGTTTTTTCTCCGCAGGAAAGAATCCACATCTCTCGACTTTCTGTAACGTCCTCTCTGAAAGCACAACGTGTGTCTCTCCTGGAACTTCTAGCTGCCTTATTAGAGGGGCTTTTCCCTTCCACTCTGTTCGTCACAGAATGCTGAAGTGTAGCATCGGAAAAACAGAGAAAAACGAAATGTCCCTAGGAATCAACGGTTAAGAATGAGAGAGAAGCGTAGTGCAGAATGCATGGACACAAGGAGAAGACAAGAACCGCTCCTTTGCGATGTGCGCAGAAGAAGCCGCTCGTCCGAGAAAAGCATCCGGCTGAAGTTGCTCTTTCTCGGCATGCGAGAGAGACGAGACCGCTGCTGAAGGCACACAGCGGCATTCGGGGAGAACCGCGATTTCTCGGCCAGCAACTGCAAACTCTCCGAAGCGGTTAACAGAGAGTGGCGCCGTCCACCCACGAGAGCGAAATAGCGAAATTGCTATGCCGAGAACGTGCGATTTCAGAATACTGCATTTCCTGAAAACAGGGGTTTTTTTCTCCGCAGGAAAGAATCCACATCTCTCGACTTTCTGTAACGTCCTCTCTGAAAGCACAACGTGTGTCGCTCCTGGAACTTCTAGCTGCCTTATTAGAGGGGCTTTTCCCTTCCACTCTGTTCGTCACAGAATGCTGAAGTGTAGCATCGGAAAAACAGAGAAAAACGAAATGTCCCTAGGAATCAACGGAAAGGCATAAGAATGAGAGAGAAGCGTAGTGCAGAATGCATGGACACAAGGAGAAGACAAGAACCGCTCCTTTGCGATGTGCGCAGAAGAAGCCGCTCGTCCGAGAAAAGCATCCGGCTGAAGTCGCTCTTTCTCGGCATGCGAGAGAGACGAGACCGCGGTTGAAGTCTGAAAGTGGTATTCGGGGAGAAAAGCGATTTAACGGCCAGCAACTGCAAACTCTCCGAAGCGGTTAACAGAGAGTGGCGCTGTCCACCCACGAGAGCGAAATAGCGAAATTGCTATGCCGAGAACGTGCGATTTCAGAATACTGCATTTCCTGAAAACAGGGGGTTTTTTCTCCGCAGGAAAGAATCCACATCTCTCGACTTTCTGTAACGTCCTCTCTGAAAGCACAACGTGTGTCTCTCCTGGAACTTCTAGCTGCCTTATTAGAGGGGCTTTTCCCTTCCACTCTGTTCGTCACAGAATGCTGAAGTGTAGCATCGGAAAAACAGAGAAAAACGAAATGTCCCTAGGAATCAACGGTTAAGAATGAGAGAGAAGCGTAGTGCAGAATGCATGGACACAAGGAGAAGACAAGAACCGCTCCTTTGCGATGTGCGCAGAAGAAGCCGCTCGTCCGAGAAAAGCATCCGGCTGAAGTTGCTCTTTCTCGGCATGCGAGAGAGACGAGACCGCTGCTGAAGGCACACAGCGGCATTCGGGGAGAACCGCGATTTCTCGGCCAGCAACTGCAAACTCTCCGAAGCGGTTAACAGAGAGTGGCGCCGTCCACCCACGAGAGCGAAATAGCGAAATTGCTATGCCGAGAACGTGCGATTTCAGAATACTGCATTTCCTGAAAACAGGGGGTTTTTTCTCCGCAGGAAAGAATCCACATCTCTCGACTTTCTGTAACGTCCTCTCTGAAAGCACAACGTGTGTCGCTCCTGGAACTTCTAGCTGCCTTATTAGAGGGGCTTTTCCCTTCCACTCTGTTCGTCACAGAATGCTGAAGTGTAGCATCGGAAAAACAGAGAAAAACGAAATGTCCCTAGGAATCAACGGAAAGGCATAAGAATGAGAGAGAAGCGTAGTGCAGAATGCATGGACACAAGGAGAAGACAAGAACCGCTCCTTTGCGATGTGCGCAGAAGAAGCCGCTCGTCCGAGAAAAGCATCCGGCTGAAGTCGCTCTTTCTCGGCATGCGAGAGAGACGAGCCGCTGCTGAAGGCACACAGCGGCATTCGGGGAGAACCGCGATTTCTCGGCCAGCAACTGCAAACTCTCCGAAGCGGTTAACAGAGAGTGGCGCCGTCCACCCACGAGAGCGAAATAGCGAAATTGCTATGCCGAGAACGTGCGATTTCAGAATACTGCATTTCCTGAAAACAGGGGGTTTTTTCTCCGCAGGAAAGAATCCACATCTCTCGACTTTCTGTAACGTCCTCTCTGAAAGCACAACGTGTGTCGCTCCTGGAACTTCTAGCTGCCTTATTAGAGGGGCTTTTCCCTTCCACTCTGTTCGTCACAGAATGCTGAAGTGTAGCATCGGAAAAACAGAGAAAAACGAAATGTCCCTAGGAATCAACGGTTAAGAATGAGAGAGAAGCGTAGTGCAGAATGCATGGACACAAGGAGAAGACAAGAACCGCTCCTTTGCGATGTGCGCAGAAGAAGCCGCTCGTCCGAGAAAAGCATCCGGCTGAAGTCGCTCTTTCTCGGCATGCGAGAGAGACGAGACCGCTGTTGAAGTCTGAAAGTGGTATTCGGGGAGAAAAGCGATTTAACGGCCAGCAACTGCAAACTCTCCGAAGCGGTTAACAGAGAGTGGCGCCGTCCACCCACGAGAGCGAAATAGCGAAATTGCTATGCCGAGAACGTGCGATTTCAGAATACTGCATTTCCTGAAAACAGGGGGTTTTTTCTCCGCAGGAAAGAATCCACATCTCTCGACTTTCTGTAACGTCCTCTCTGAAAGCACAACGTGTGTCGCTCCTGGAACTTCTAGCTGCCTTATTAGAGGGGCTTTTCCCTTCCACTCTGTTCGTCACAGAATGCTGAAGTGTAGCATCGGAAAAACAGAGAAAAACGAAATGTCCCTAGGAATCAACGGAAAGGCATAAGAATGAGAGAGAAGCGTAGTGCAGAATGCATGGACACAAGGAGAAGACAAGAACCGCTCCTTTGCGATGTGCGCAGAAGAAGCCGCTCGTCCGAGAAAAGCATCCGGCTGAAGTCGCTCTTTCTCGGCATGCGAGAGAGACGAGACCGCGGTTGAAGTCTGAAAGTGGTATTCGGGGAGAAAAGCGATTTAACGGCCAGCAACTGCAAACTCTCCGAAGCGGTTAACAGAGAGTGGCGCCGTCCACCCACGAGAGCGAAATAGCGAAATTGCTATGCCGAGAACGTGCGATTTCAGAATACTGCATTTCCTGAAAACAGGGGGTTTTTTCTCCGCAGGAAAGAATCCACATCTCTCGACTTTCTGTAACGTCCTCTCTGAAAGCACAACGTGTGTCGCTCCTGGAACTTCTAGCTGCCTTATTAGAGGGGCTTTTCCCTTCCACTCTGTTCGTCACAGAATGCTGAAGTGTAGCATCGGAAAAACAGAGAAAAACGAAATGTCCCTAGGAATCAACGGTTAAGAATGAGAGAGAAGCGTAGTGCAGAATGCATGGACACAAGGAGAAGACAAGAACCGCTCCTTTGCGATGTGCGCAGAAGAAGCCGCTCGTCCGAGAAAAGCATCCGGCTGAAGTCGCTCTTTCTCGGCATGCGAGAGAGACGAGACCGCTGTTGAAGTCTGAAAGTGGTATTCGGGGAGAAAAGCGATTTAACGGCCAGCAACTGCAAACTCTCCGAAGCGGTTAACAGAGAGTGGCGCCGTCCACCCACGAGAGCGAAATAGCGAAATTGCTATGCCGAGAACGTGCGATTTCAGAATACTGCATTTCCTGAAAACAGGGGGTTTTTTCTCCGCAGGAAAGAATCCACATCTCTCGACTTTCTGTAACATCCTCTCTGAAAGCACAAAGTGTGTCGCTCCTGGAACTTCTAGCTGCCTTATTAGAGGGGCTTTTCCCTTCCACTCTGTTCGTCACAGAATGCTGAAGTGTAGCATCGGAAAAACAGAGAAAAACGAAATGTCCCTAGGAATCAACGGAAAGGCATAAGAATGAGAGAGAAGCGTAGTGCAGAATGCATGGACACAAGGAGAAGACAAGAACCGCTCCTTTGCGATGTGCGCAGAAGAAGCCGCTCGTCCGAGAAAAGCATCCGGCTGAAGTCGCTCTTTCTCGGCATGCGAGAGAGACGAACCGCTGCTGAAGGCACACAGCGGCATTCGGGGAGAACCGCGATTTCTCGGCCAGCAACTGCAAACTCTCCGAAGCGGTTAACAGAGAGTGGCGCCGTCCACCCACGAGAGCGAAATAGCGAAATTGCTATGCCGAGAACGTGCGATTTCAGAATACTGCATTTCCTGAAAACAGGGGGTTTTTTCTCCGCAGGAAAGAATCCACATCTCTCGACTTTCTGTAACGTCCTCTCTGAAAGCACAACGTGTGTCGCTCCTGGAACTTCTAGCTGCCTTATTAGAGGGGCTTTTCCCTTCCACTCTGTTCGTCACAGAATGCTGAAGTGTAGCATCGGAAAAACAGAGAAAAACGAAATGTCCCTAGGAATCAACGGTTAAGAATGAGAGAGAAGCGTAGTGCAGAATGCATGGACACAAGGAGAAGACAAGAACCGCTCCTTTGCGATGTGCGCAGAAGAAGCCGCTCGTCCGAGAAAAGCATCCGGCTGAAGTCGCTCTTTCTCGGCATGCGAGAGAGACGAGACCGCTGTTGAAGTCTGAAAGTGGTATTCGGGGAGAACCGCGATTTCTCGGCCAGCAACTGCAAACTCTCCGAAGCGGTTAACAGAGAGTGGCGCCGTCCACCCACGAGAGCGAAATAGCGAAATTGCTATGCCGAGAACGTGCGATTTCAGAATACTGCATTTCCTGAAAACAGGGGGTTTTTTCTCCGCAGGAAAGAATCCACATCTCTCGACTTTCTGTAACGTCCTCTCTGAAAGCACAACGTGTGTCGCTCCTGGAACTTCTAGCTGCCTTATTAGAGGGGCTTTTCCCTTCCACTCTGTTCGTCACAGAATGCTGAAGTGTAGCATCGGAAAAACAGAGAAAAACGAAATGTCCCTAGGAATCAACGGTTAAGAATGAGAGAGAAGCGTAGTGCAGAATGCATGGACACAAGGAGAAGACAAGAACCGCTCCTTTGCGATGTGCGCAGAAGAAGCCGCTCGTCCGAGAAAAGCATCCGGCTGAAGTCGCTCTTTCTCGGCATGCGAGAGAGACGAGACCGCTGTTGAAGTCTGAAAGTGGTATTCGGGGAGAAAAGCGATTTAACGGCCAGCAACTGCAAACTCTCCGAAGCGGTTAACAGAGAGTGGCGCCGTCCACCCACGAGAGCGAAATAGCGAAATTGCTATGCCGAGAACGTGCGATTTCAGAATACTGCATTTCCTGAAAACAGGGGGTTTTTTCTCCGCAGGAAAGAATCCACATCTCTCGACTTTCTGTAACGTCCTCTCTGAAAGCACAACGTGTGTCGCTCCTGGAACTTCTAGCTGCCTTATTAGAGGGGCTTTTCCCTTCCACTCTGTTCGTCACAGAATGCTGAAGTGTAGCATCGGAAAAACAGAGAAAAACGAAATGTCCCTAGGAATCAACGGAAAGGCATAAGAATGAGAGAGAAGCGTAGTGCAGAATGCATGGACACAAGGAGAAGACAAGAACCGCTCCTTTGCGATGTGCGCAGAAGAAGCCGCTCGTCCGAGAAAAGCATCCGGCTGAAGTCGCTCTTTCTCGGCATGCGAGAGAGACGAGACCGCTGCTGAAGGCACACAGCGGCATTCGGGGAGAACCGCGATTTCTCGGCCAGCAACTGCAAACTCTCCGAAGCGGTTAACAGAGAGTGGCGCCGTCCACCCACGAGAGCGAAATAGCGAAATTGCTATGCCGAGAACGTGCGATTTCAGAATACTGCATTTCCTGAAAACAGGGGGTTTTTTCTCCGCAGGAAAGAATCCACATCTCTCGACTTTCTGTAACGTCCTCTCTGAAAGCACAACGTGTGTCGCTCCTGGAACTTCTAGCTGCCTTATTAGAGGGGCTTTTCCCTTCCACTCTGTTCGTCACAGAATGCTGAAGTGTAGCATCGGAAAAACAGAGAAAAACGAAATGTCCCTAGGAATCAACGGTTAAGAATGAGAGAGAAGCGTAGTGCAGAATGCATGGACACAAGGAGAAGACAAGAACCGCTCCTTTGCGATGTGCGCAGAAGAAGCCGCTCGTCCGAGAAAAGCATCCGGCTGAAGTCGCTCTTTCTCGGCATGCGAGAGAGACGAGACCGCTGTTGAAGTCTGAAAGTGGTATTCGGGGAGAAAAGCGATTTAACGGCCAGCAACTGCAAACTCTCCGAAGCGGTTAACAGAGAGTGGCGCCGTCCACCCACGAGAGCGAAATAGCGAAATTGCTATGCCGAGAACGTGCGATTTCAGAATACTGCATTTCCTGAAAACAGGGGGTTTTTTCTCCGCAGGAAAGAATCCACATCTCTCGACTTTCTGTAACGTCCTCTCTGAAAGCACAACGTGTGTCGCTCCTGGAACTTCTAGCTGCCTTATTAGAGGGGCTTTTCCCTTCCACTCTGTTCGTCACAGAATGCTGAAGTGTAGCATCGGAAAAACAGAGAAAAACGAAATGTCCCTAGGAATCAACGGTTAAGAATGAGAGAGAAGCGTAGTGCAGAATGCATGGACACAAGGAGAAGACAAGAACCGCTCCTTTGCGATGTGCGCAGAAGAAGCCGCTCGTCCGAGAAAAGCATCCGGCTGAAGTCGCTCTTTCTCGGCATGCGAGAGAGACGAGACCGCTGTTGAAGTCTGAAAGTGGTATTCGGGGAGAAAAGCGATTTAACGGCCAGCAACTGCAAACTCTCCGAAGCGGTTAACAGAGAGTGGCGCCGTCCACCCACGAGAGCGAAATAGCGAAATTGCTATGCCGAGAACGTGCGATTTCAGAATACTGCATTTCCTGAAAACAGGGGGTTTTTTCTCCGCAGGAAAGAATCCACATCTCTCGACTTTCTGTAACGTCCTCTCTGAAAGCACAACGTGTGTCGCTCCTGGAACTTCTAGCTGCCTTATTAGAGGGGCTTTTCCCTTCCACTCTGTTCGTCACAGAATGCTGAAGTGTAGCATCGGAAAAACAGAGAAAAACGAAATGTCCCTAGGAATCAACGGAAAGGCATAAGAATGAGAGAGAAGCGTAGTGCAGAATGCATGGACACAAGGAGAAGACAAGAACCGCTCCTTTGCGATGTGCGCAGAAGAAGCCGCTCGTCCGAGAAAAGCATCTGGCTGAAGTCGCTCTTTCTCGGCATGCGAGAGAGACGAGCCGCTGCTGAAGGCACACAGCGGCATTCGGGGAGAACCGCGATTTCTCGGCCAGCAACTGCAAACTCTCCGAAGCGGTTAACAGAGAGTGGCGCCGTCCACCCACGAGAGCGAAATAGCGAAATTGCTATGCCGAGAACGTGCGATTTCAGAATACTGCATTTCCTGAAAACAGGGGGTTTTTTCTCCGCAGGAAAGAATCCACATCTCTCGACTTTCTGTAACGTCCTCTCTGAAAGCACAACGTGTGTCGCTCCTGGAACTTCTAGCTGCCTTATTAGAGGGGCTTTTCCCTTCCACTCTGTTCGTCACAGAATGCTGAAGTGTAGCATCAGAAAAACAGAGAAAAACGAAATGTCCCTAGGAATCAACGGAAAGGCATAAGAATGAGAGAGAAGCGTAGTGCAGAATGCATGGACACAAGGAGAAGACAAGAACCGCTCCTTTGCGATGTGCGCAGAAGAAGCCGCTCGTCCGAAAAAAGCATCCGGCTGAAGTCGCTCTTTCTCGGCATGCGAGAGAGACGAGACCGCTGCTGAAGGCACAAAGCGGCATTCGGGGAAAACCGCGATTTAACGGCCAGCAACTGCAAACTCTCCGAAGCGGTTAACAGAGAGTGGCGCCGTCCACCCACGAGAGCGAAATAGCGAAATTGCTATGCCGAGAACGTGCGATTTCAGAATACTGCATTTCCTGAAAACAGGGGGTTTTTTCTCCGCAGGAAAGAATCCACATCTCTCGACTTTCTGTAACGTCCTCTCTGAAAGCACAACGTGTGTCGCTCCTGGAACTTCTAGCTGCCTTATTAGAGGGGCTTTTCCCTTCCACTCTGTTCGTCACAGAATGCTGAAGTGTAGCATCGGAAAAACAGAGAAAAACGAAATGTCCCTAGGAATCAACGGTTAAGAATGAGAGAGAAGCGTAGTGCAGAATGCATGGACACAAGGAGAAGACAAGAACCGCTCCTTTGCGATGTGCGCAGAAGAAGCCGCTCGTCCGAGAAAAGCATCCGGCTGAAGTCGCTCTTTCTCGGCATGCGAGAGAGACGAGACCGCTGTTGAAGTCTGAAAGTGGTATTCGGGGAGAAAAGCGATTTAACGGCCAGCAACTGCAAACTCTCCGAAGCGGTTAACAGAGAGTGGCGCTGTCCACCCACGAGAGCGAAATAGCGAAATTGCTATGCCGAGAACGTGCGATTTCAGAATACTGCATTTCCTGAAAACAGGGGGTTTTTTCTCCGCAGGAAAGAATCCACATCTCTCGACTTTCTGTAACGTCCTCTCTGAAAGCACAACGTGTGTCGCTCCTGGAACTTCTAGCTGCCTTATTAGAGGGGCTTTTCCCTTCCACTCTGTTCGTCACAGAATGCTGAAGTGTAGCATCGGAAAAACAGAGAAAAACGAAATGTCCCTAGGAATCAACGGAAAGGCATAAGAATGAGAGAGAAGCGTAGTGCAGAATGCATGGACACAAGGAGAAGACAAGAACCGCTCCTTTGCGATGTGCGCAGAAGAAGCCGCTCGTCCGAGAAAAGCATCTGGCTGAAGTCGCTCTTTCTCGGCATGCGAGAGAGACGAGCCGCTGCTGAAGGCACACAGCGGCATTCGGGGAGAACCGCGATTTCTCGGCCAGCAACTGCAAACTCTCCGAAGCGGTTAACAGAGAGTGGCGCCGTCCACCCACGAGAGCGAAATAGCGAAATTGCTATGCCGAGAACGTGCGATTTCAGAATACTGCATTTCCTGAAAACAGGGGGTTTTTTCTCCGCAGGAAAGAATCCACATCTCTCGACTTTCTGTAACGTCCTCTCTGAAAGCACAACGTGTGTCGCTCCTGGAACTTCTAGCTGCCTTATTAGAGGGGCTTTTCCCTTCCACTCTGTTCGTCACAGAATGCTGAAGTGTAGCATCGGAAAAACAGAGAAAAACGAAATGTCCCTAGGAATCAACGGTTAAGAATGAGAGAGAAGCGTAGTGCAGAATGCATGGACACAAGGAGAAGACAAGAACCGCTCCTTTGCGATGTGCGCAGAAGAAGCCGCTCGTCCGAGAAAAGCATCCGGCTGAAGTCGCTCTTTCTCGGCATGCGAGAGAGACGAGACCGCTGTTGAAGTCTGAAAGTGGTATTCGGGGAGAAAAGCGATTTAACGGCCAGCAACTGCAAACTCTCCGAAGCGGTTAACAGAGAGTGGCGCTGTCCACCCACGAGAGCGAAATAGCGAAATTGCTATGCCGAGAACGTGCGATTTCAGAATACTGCATTTCCTGAAAACAGGGGGTTTTTTCTCCGCAGGAAAGAATCCACATCTCTCGACTTTCTGTAACGTCCTCTCTGAAAGCACAACGTGTGTCGCTCCTGGAACTTCTAGCTGCCTTATTAGAGGGGCTTTTCCCTTCCACTCTGTTCGTCACAGAATGCTGAAGTGTAGCATCGGAAAAACAGAGAAAAACGAAATGTCCCTAGGAATCAACGGAAAGGCATAAGAATGAGAGAGAAGCGTAGTGCAGAATGCATGGACACAAGGAGAAGACAAGAACCGCTCCTTTGCGATGTGCGCAGAAGAAGCCGCTCGTCCGAAAAAAGCATCCGGCTGAAGTCGCTCTTTCTCGGCATGCGAGAGAGACGAGACCGCTGCTGAAGGCACAAAGCGGCATTCGGGGAAAACCGCGATTTAACGGCCAGCAACTGCAAACTCTCCGAAGCGGTTAACAGAGAGTGGCGCCGTCCACCCACGAGAGCGAAATAGCGAAATTGCTATGCCGAGAACGTGCGATTTCAGAATACTGCATTTCCTGAAAACAGGGGGTTTTTTCTCCGCAGGAAAGAATCCACATCTCTCGACTTTCTGTAACGTCCTCTCTGAAAGCACAACGTGTGTCGCTCCTGGAACTTCTAGCTGCCTTATTAGAGGGGCTTTTCCCTTCCACTCTGTTCGTCACAGAATGCTGAAGTGTAGCATCGGAAAAACAGAGAAAAACGAAATGTCCCTAGGAATCAACGGTAAAGAATGAGAGAGAAGCGTAGTGCAGAATGCATGGACACAAGGAGAAGACAAGAACCGCTCCTTTGCGATGTGCGCAGAAGAAGCCGCTCGTCCGAGAAAAGCATCCGGCTGAAGTCGCTCTTTCTCGGCATGCGAGAGAGACGAGACCGCGGTTGAAGTCTGAAAGTGGTATTCGGGGAGAAAAGCGATTTAACGGCCAGCAACTGCAAACTCTCCGAAGCGGTTAACAGAGAGTGGCGCCGTCCACCCACGAGAGCGAAATAGCGAAATTGCTATGCCGAGAACGTGCGATTTCAGAATACTGCATTTCCTGAAAACAGGGGGTTTTTTCTCCGCAGGAAAGAATCCACATCTCTCGACTTTCTGTAACGTCCTCTCTGAAAGCACAACGTGTGTCGCTCCTGGAACTTCTAGCTGCCTTATTAGAGGGGCTTTTCCCTTCCACTCTGTTCGTCACAGAATGCTGAAGTGTAGCATCGGAAAAACAGAGAAAAACGAAATGTCCCTAGGAATCAACGGAAAGGCATAAGAATGAGAGAGAAGCGTAGTGCAGAATGCATGGACACAAGGAGAAGACAAGAACCGCTCCTTTGCGATGTGCGCAGAAGAAGCCGCTCGTCCGAGAAAAGCATCCGGCTGAAGTCGCTCTTTCTCGGCATGCGAGAGAGACGAGACCGCTGTTGAAGTCTGAAAGTGGTATTCGGGGAGAAAAGCGATTTAACGGCCAGCAACTGCAAACTCTCCGAAGCGGTTAACAGAGAGTGGCGCTGTCCACCCACGAGAGCGAAATAGCGAAATTGCTATGCCGAGAACGTGCGATTTCAGAATACTGCATTTCCTGAAAACAGGGGGTTTTTTCTCCGCAGGAAAGAATCCACATCTCTCGACTTTCTGTAACGTCCTCTCTGAAAGCACAACGTGTGTCGCTCCTGGAACTTCTAGCTGCCTTATTAGAGGGGCTTTTCCCTTCCACTCTGTTCGTCACAGAATGCTGAAGTGTAGCATCGGAAAAACAGAGAAAAACGAAATGTCCCTAGGAATCAACGGAAAGGCATAAGAATGAGAGAGAAGCGTAGTGCAGAATGCATGGACACAAGGAGAAGACAAGAACCGCTCCTTTGCGATGTGCGCAGAAGAAGCCGCTCGTCCGAGAAAAGCATCTGGCTGAAGTCGCTCTTTCTCGGCATGCGAGAGAGACGAGCCGCTGCTGAAGGCACACAGCGGCATTCGGGGAGAACCGCGATTTCTCGGCCAGCAACTGCAAACTCTCCGAAGCGGTTAACAGAGAGTGGCGCCGTCCACCCACGAGAGCGAAATAGCGAAATTGCTATGCCGAGAACGTGCGATTTCAGAATACTGCATTTCCTGAAAACAGGGGGTTTTTTCTCCGCAGGAAAGAATCCACATCTCTCGACTTTCTGTAACGTCCTCTCTGAAAGCACAACGTGTGTCGCTCCTGGAACTTCTAGCTGCCTTATTAGAGGGGCTTTTCCCTTCCACTCTGTTCGTCACAGAATGCTGAAGTGTAGCATCGGAAAAACAGAGAAAAACGAAATGTCCCTAGGAATCAACGGAAAGGCATAAGAATGAGAGAGAAGCGTAGTGCAGAATGCATGGACACAAGGAGAAGACAAGAACCGCTCCTTTGCGATGTGCGCAGAAGAAGCCGCTCGTCCGAAAAAAGCATCCGGCTGAAGTCGCTCTTTCTCGGCATGCGAGAGAGACGAGACCGCTGCTGAAGGCACAAAGCGGCATTCGGGGAAAACCGCGATTTAACGGCCAGCAACTGCAAACTCTCCGAAGCGGTTAACAGAGAGTGGCGCCGTCCACCCACGAGAGCGAAATAGCGAAATTGCTATGCCGAGAACGTGCGATTTCAGAATACTGCATTTCCTGAAAACAGGGGGTTTTTTCTCCGCAGGAAAGAATCCACATCTCTCGACTTTCTGTAACGTCCTCTCTGAAAGCACAACGTGTGTCGCTCCTGGAACTTCTAGCTGCCTTATTAGAGGGGCTTTTCCCTTCCACTCTGTTCGTCACAGAATGCTGAAGTGTAGCATCGGAAAAACAGAGAAAAACGAAATGTCCCTAGGAATCAACGGAAAGGCATAAGAATGAGAGAGAAGCGTAGTGCAGAATGCATGGACACAAGGAGAAGACAAGAACCGCTCCTTTGCGATGTGCGCAGAAGAAGCCGCTCGTCCGAGAAAAGCATCCGGCTGAAGTCGCTCTTTCTCGGCATGCGAGAGAGACGAGACCGCTGCTGAAGGCACACAGCGGCATTCGGGGAGAACCGCGATTTCTCGGCCAGCAACTGCAAACTCTCCGAAGCGGTTAACAGAGAGTGGCGCCGTCCACCCACGAGAGCGAAATAGCGAAATTGCTATGCCGAGAACGTGCGATTTCAGAATACTGCATTTCCTGAAAACAGGGGGTTTTTTCTCCGCTGGAAAGAATCCACATCTCTCGACTTTCTGTAACGTCCTCTCTGAAAGCACAACGTGTGTCGCTCCTGGAACTTCTAGCTGCCTTATTAGAGGGGCTTTTCCCTTCCACTCTGTTCGTCACAGAATGCTGAAGTGTAGCATCGGAAAAACAGAGAAAAACGAAATGTCCCTAGGAATCAACGGAAAGGCATAAGAATGAGAGAGAAGCGTAGTGCAGAATGCATGGACACAAGGAGAAGACAAGAACCGCTCCTTTGCGATGTGCGCAGAAGAAGCCGCTCGTCCGAGAAAAGCATCCGGCTGAAGTCGCTCTTTCTCGGCATGCGAGAGAGACGAGCCGCTGCTGAAGGCACACAGCGGCATTCGGGGAGAACCGCGATTTCTCGGCCAGCAACTGCAAACTCTCCGAAGCGGTTAACAGAGAGTGGCGCCGTCCACCCACGAGAGCGAAATAGCGAAATTGCTATGCCGAGAACGTGCGATTTCAGAATACTGCATTTCCTGAAAACAGGGGGTTTTTTCTCCGCAGGAAAGAATCCACATCTCTCGACTTTCTGTAACGTCCTCTCTGAAAGCACAACGTGTGTCGCTCCTGGAACTTCTAGCTGCCTTATTAGAGGGGCTTTTCCCTTCCACTCTGTTCGTCACAGAATGCTGAAGTGTAGCATCGGAAAAACAGAGAAAAACGAAATGTCCCTAGGAATAAACGGAAAGGCATAAGAATGAGAGAGAAGCGTAGTGCAGAATGCATGGACACAAGGAGAAGACAAGAACCGCTCCTTTGCGATGTGCGCAGAAGAAGCCGCTCGTCCGAGAAAAGCATCCGGCTGAAGTCGCTCTTTCTCGGCATGCGAGAGAGACGAGCCGCTGCTGAAGGCACACAGCGGCATTCGGGGAGAACCGCGATTTCTCGGCCAGCAACTGCAAACTCTCCGAAGCGGTTAACAGAGAGTGGCGCCGTCCACCCACGAGAGCGAAATAGCGAAATTGCTATGCCGAGAACGTGCGATTTCAGAATACTGCATTTCCTGAAAACAGGGGTTTTTTTCTCCGCAGGAAAGAATCCACATCTCTCGACTTTCTGTAACGACCTCTCTGAAAGCACAACGTGTGTCGCTCCTGGAACTTCTAGCTGCCTTATTAGAGGGGCTTTTCCCTTCCACTCTGTTCGTCACAGAATGCTGAAGTGTAGCATCGGAAAAACAGAGAAAAACGAAATGTCCCTAGGAATCAACGGTTAAGAATGAGAGAGAAGCGTAGTGCAGAATGCATGGACACAAGGAGAAGACAAGAACCGCTCCTTTGCGATGTGCGCAGAAGAAGCCGCTCGTCCGAAAAAAGCATCCGGCTGAAGTCGCTCTTTCTCGGCATGCGAGAGAGACGAGACCGCTGCTGAAGGCACAAAGCGGCATTCGGGGAGAACCGCGATTTAACGGCCAGCAACTGCAAACTCTCCGAAGCGGTTAACAGAGAGTGGCGCTGTCCACCCACGAGAGCGAAATAGCGAAATTGCTATGCCGAGAACGTGCGATTTCAGAATACTGCATTTCCTGAAAACAGGGGGTTTTTTCTCCGCAGGAAAGAATCCACATCTCTCGACTTTCTGTAACGTCCTCTCTGAAAGCACAACGTGTGTCGCTCCTGGAACTTCTAGCTGCCTTATTAGAGGGGCTTTTCCCTTCCACTCTGTTCGTCACAGAATGCTGAAGTGTAGCATCGGAAAAACAGAGAAAAACGAAATGTCCCTAGGAATCAACGGAAAGGCATAAGAATGAGAGAGAAGCGTAGTGCAGAATGCATGGACACAAGGAGAAGACAAGAACCGCTCCTTTGCGATGTGCGCAGAAGAAGCCGCTCGTCCGAGAAAAGCATCCGGCTGAAGTCGCTCTTTCTCGGCATGCGAGAGAGACGAGCCGCTGCTGAAGGCACACAGCGGCATTCGGGGAGAACCGCGATTTCTCGGCCAGCAACTGCAAACTCTCCGAAGCGGTTAACAGAGAGTGGCGCCGTCCACCCACGAGAGCGAAATAGCGAAATTGCTATGCCGAGAACGTGCGATTTCAGAATACTGCATTTCCTGAAAACAGGGGGTTTTTTCTCCGCAGGAAAGAATCCACATCTCTCGACTTTCTGTAACGTCCTCTCTGAAAGCACAACGTGTGTCGCTCCTGGAACTTCTAGCTGCCTTATTAGAGGGGCTTTTCCCTTCCACTCTGTTCTTCACAGAATGCTGAAGTGTAGCATCGGAAAAACAGAGAAAAACGAAATGTCCCTAGGAATCAACGGAAAGGCATAAGAATGAGAGAGAAGCGTAGTGCAGAATGCATGGACACAAGGAGAAGACAAGAACCGCTCCTTTGCGATGTGCGCAGAAGAAGCCGCTCGTCCGAGAAAAGCATCCGGCTGAAGTTGCTCTTTCTCGGCATGCGAGAGAGACGAGCCGCTGCTGAAGGCACAAAGCGGCATTCGGGGAGAACCGCGATTTCTCGGCCAGCAACTGCAAACTCTCCGAAGCGGTTAACAGAGAGTGGCGCCGTCCACCCACGAGAGCGAAATAGCGAAATTGCTATGCCGAGAACGTGCGATTTCAGAATACTGCATTTCCTGAAAACAGGGGGTTTTTTCTCCGCAGGAAAGAATCCACATCTCTCGACTTTCTGTAACGTCCTCTCTGAAAGCACAACGTGTGTCGCTCCTGGAACTTCTAGCTGCCTTATTAGAGGGGCTTTTCCCTTCCACTCTGTTCGTCACAGAATGCTGAAGTGTAGCATCGGAAAAACAGAGAAAAACGAAATGTCCCTAGGAATCAACGGAAAGGCATAAGAATGAGAGAGAAGCGTAGTGCAGAATGCATGGACACAAGGAGAAGACAAGAACCGCTCCTTTGCGATGTGCGCAGAAGAAGCCGCTCGTCCGAGAAAAGCATCCGGCTGAAGTCGCTCTTTCTCGGCATGCGAGAGAGACGAGCCGCTGCTGAAGGCACACAGCGGCATTCGGGGAGAACCGCGATTTCTCGGCCAGCAACTGCAAACTCTCCGAAGCGGTTAACAGAGAGTGGCGCCGTCCACCCACGAGAGCGAAATAGCGAAATTGCTATGCCGAGAACGTGCGATTTCAGAATACTGCATTTCCTGAAAACAGGGGGTTTTTTCTCCGCAGGAAAGAATCCACATCTCTCGACTTTCTGTAACGTCCTCTCTGAAAGCACAACGTGTGTCGCTCCTGGAACTTCTAGCTGCCTTATTAGAGGGGCTTTTCCCTTCCACTCTGTTCTTCACAGAATGCTGAAGTGTAGCATCGGAAAAACAGAGAAAAACGAAATGTCCCTAGGAATCAACGGAAAGGCATAAGAATGAGAGAGAAGCGTAGTGCAGAATGCATGGACACAAGGAGAAGACAAGAACCGCTCCTTTGCGATGTGCGCAGAAGAAGCCGCTCGTCCGAGAAAAGCATCCGGCTGAAGTTGCTCTTTCTCGGCATGCGAGAGAGACGAGCCGCTGCTGAAGGCACAAAGCGGCATTCGGGGAGAACCGCGATTTCTCGGCCAGCAACTGCAAACTCTCCGAAGCGGTTAACAGAGAGTGGCGCCGTCCACCCACGAGAGCGAAATAGCGAAATTGCTATGCCGAGAACGTGCGATTTCAGAATACTGCATTTCCTGAAAACAGGGGGTTTTTTCTCCGCAGGAAAGAATCCACATCTCTCGACTTTCTGTAACGTCCTCTCTGAAAGCACAACGTGTGTCGCTCCTGGAACTTCTAGCTGCCTTATTAGAGGGGCTTTTCCCTTCCACTCTGTTCGTCACAGAATGCTGAAGTGTAGCATCGGAAAAACAGAGAAAAACGAAATGTCCCTAGGAATCAACGGAAAGGCATAAGAATGAGAGAGAAGCGTAGTGCAGAATGCATGGACACAAGGAGAAGACAAGAACCGCTCCTTTGCGATGTGCGCAGAAGAAGCCGCTCGTCCGAGAAAAGCATCCGGCTGAAGTCGCTCTTTCTCGGCATGCGAGAGAGACGAGACCGCTGCTGAAGGCACACAGCGGCATTCGGGGAGAACCGCGATTTCTCGGCCAGCAACTGCAAACTCTCCGAAGCGGTTAACAGAGAGTGGCGCCGTCCACCCACGAGAGCGAAATAGCGAAATTGCTATGCCGAGAACGTGCGATTTCAGAATACTGCATTTCCTGAAAACAGGGGGTTTTTTCTCCGCAGGAAAGAATCCACATCTCTCGACTTTCTGTAACGTCCTCTCTGAAAGCACAACGTGTGTCGCTCCTGGAACTTCTAGCTGCCTTATTAGAGGGGCTTTTCCCTTCCACTCTGTTCGTCACAGAATGCTGAAGTGTAGCATCGGAAAAACAGAGAAAAACGAAATGTCCCTAGGAATCAACGGAAAGGCATAAGAATGAGAGAGAAGCGTAGTGCAGAATGCATGGACACAAGGAGAAGACAAGAACCGCTCCTTTGCGATGTGCGCAGAAGAAGCCGCTCGTCCGAGAAAAGCATCCGGCTGAAGTCGCTCTTTCTCGGCATGCGAGAGAGACGAGCCGCTGCTGAAGGCACACAGCGGCATTCGGGGAGAACCGCGATTTCTCGGCCAGCAACTGCAAACTCTCCGAAGCGGTTAACAGAGAGTGGCGCCGTCCACCCACGAGAGCGAAATAGCGAAATTGCTATGCCGAGAACGTGCGATTTCAGAATACTGCATTTCCTGAAAACAGGGGGTTTTTTCTCCGCAGGAAAGAATCCACATCTCTCGACTTTCTGTAACGTCCTCTCTGAAAGCACAACGTGTGTCGCTCCTGGAACTTCTAGCTGCCTTATTAGAGGGGCTTTTCCCTTCCACTCTGTTCGTCACAGAATGCTGAAGTGTAGCATCGGAAAAACAGAGAAAAACGAAATGTCCCTAGGAATCAACGGAAAGGCATAAGAATGAGAGAGAAGCGTAGTGCAGAATGCATGGACACAAGGAGAAGACAAGAACCGCTCCTTTGCGATGTGCGCAGAAGAAGCCGCTCGTCCGAGAAAAGCATCCGGCTGAAGTCGCTCTTTCTCGGCATGCGAGAGAGACGAGCCGCTGCTGAAGGCACACAGCGGCATTCGGGGAGAACCGCGATTTCTCGGCCAGCAACTGCAAACTCTCCGAAGCGGTTAACAGAGAGTGGCGCCGTCCACCCACGAGAGCGAAATAGTGAAATTGCTATGCCGAGAACGTGCGATTTCAGAATACTGCATTTCCTGAAAACAGGGGGTTTTTTCTCCGCAGGAAAGAATCCACATCTCTCGACTTTCTGTAACGTCCTCTCTGAAAGCACAACGTGTGTCGCTCCTGGAACTTCTAGCTGCCTTATTAGAGGGGCTTTTCCCTTCCACTCTGTTCGTCACAGAATGCTGAAGTGTAGCATCGGAAAAACAGAGAAAAACGAAATGTCCCTAGGAATCAACGGAAAGGCATAAGAATGAGAGAGAAGCGTAGTGCAGAATGCATGGACACAAGGAGAAGACAAGAACCGCTCCTTTGCGATGTGCGCAGAAGAAGCCGCTCGTCCGAGAAAAGCATCCGGCTGAAGTCGCTCTTTCTCGGCATGCGAGAGAGACGAGCCGCTGCTGAAGGCACACAGCGGCATTCGGGGAGAACCGCGATTTCTCGGCCAGCAACTGCAAACTCTCCGAAGCGGTTAACAGAGAGTGGCGCCGTCCACCCACGAGAGCGAAATAGCGAAATTGCTATGCCGAGAACGTGCGATTTCAGAATACTGCATTTCCTGAAAACAGGGGGTTTTTTCTCCGCAGGAAAGAATCCACATCTCTCGACTTTCTGTAACGTCCTCTCTGAAAGCACAACGTGTGTCGCTCCTGGAACTTCTAGCTGCCTTATTAGAGGGGCTTTTCCCTTCCACTCTGTTCGTCACAGAATGCTGAAGTGTAGCATCGGAAAAACAGAGAAAAACGAAATGTCCCTAGGAATCAACGGAAAGGCATAAGAATGAGAGAGAAGCGTAGTGCAGAATGCATGGACACAAGGAGAAGACAAGAACCGCTCCTTTGCGATGTGCGCAGAAGAAGCCGCTCGTCCGAGAAAAGCATCCGGCTGAAGTCGCTCTTTCTCGGCATGCGAGAGAGACGAGACCGCTGCTGAAGGCACACAGCGGCATTCGGGGAGAACCGCGATTTCTCGGCCAGCAACTGCAAACTCTCCGAAGCGGTTAACAGAGAGTGGCGCCGTCCACCCACGAGAGCGAAATAGCGAAATTGCTATGCCGAGAACGTGCGATTTCAGAATACTGCATTTCCTGAAAACAGGGGGTTTTTTCTCCGCAGGAAAGAATCCACATCTCTCGACTTTCTGTAACGTCCTCTCTGAAAGCACAACGTGTGTCGCTCCTGGAACTTCTAGCTGCCTTATTAGAGGGGCTTTTCCCTTCCACTCTGTTCGTCACAGAATGCTGAAGTGTAGCATCGGAAAAACAGAGAAAAACGAAATGTCCCTAGGAATCAACGGAAAGGCATAAGAATGAGAGAGAAGCGTAGTGCAGAATGCATGGACACAAGGAGAAGACAAGAACCGCTCCTTTGCGATGTGCGCAGAAGAAGCCGCTCGTCCGAGAAAAGCATCCGGCTGAAGTCGCTCTTTCTCGGCATGCGAGAGAGACGAGCCGCTGCTGAAGGCACACAGCGGCATTCGGGGAGAACCGCGATTTCTCGGCCAGCAACTGCAAACTCTCCGAAGCGGTTAACAGAGAGTGGCGCCGTCCACCCACGAGAGCGAAATAGCGAAATTGCTATGCCGAGAACGTGCGATTTCAGAATACTGCATTTCCTGAAAACAGGGGGTTTTTTCTCCGCAGGAAAGAATCCACATCTCTCGACTTTCTGTAACGTCCTCTCTGAAAGCACAACGTGTGTCGCTCCTGGAACTTCTAGCTGCCTTATTAGAGGGGCTTTTCCCTTCCACTCTGTTCGTCACAGAATGCTGAAGTGTAGCATCGGAAAAACAGAGAAAAACGAAATGTCCCTAGGAATCAACGGAAAGGCATAAGAATGAGAGAGAAGCGTAGTGCAGAATGCATGGACACAAGGAGAAGACAAGAACCGCTCCTTTGCGATGTGCGCAGAAGAAGCCGCTCGTCCGAGAAAAGCATCCGGCTGAAGTCGCTCTTTCTCGGCATGCGAGAGAGACGAGACCGCTGCTGAAGGCACACAGCGGCATTCGGGGAGAACCGCGAATTCTCGGCCAGCAACTGCAAACTCTCCGAAGCGGTTAACAGAGAGTGGCGCCGTCCACCCACGAGAGCGAAATAGCGAAATTGCTATGCCGAGAACGTGCGATTTCAGAATACTGCATTTCCTGAAAACAGGGGGTTTTTTCTCCGCAGGAAAGAATCCACATCTCTCGACTTTCTGTAACGTCCTCTCTGAAAGCACAACGTGTGTCGCTCCTGGAACTTCTAGCTGCCTTATTAGAGGGGCTTTTCCCTTCCACTCTGTTCGTCACAGAATGCTGAAGTGTAGCATCGGAAAAACAGAGAAAAACGAAATGTCCCTAGGAATCAACGGAAAGGCATAAGAATGAGAGAGAAGCGTAGTGCAGAATGCATGGACACAAGGAGAAGACAAGAACCGCTCCTTTGCGATGTGCGCAGAAGAAGCCGCTCGTCCGAGAAAAGCATCCGGCTGAAGTCGCTCTTTCTCGGCATGCGAGAGAGACGAGACCGCTGCTGAAGGCACACAGCGGCATTCGGGGAGAACCGCGAATTCTCGGCCAGCAACTGCAAACTCTCCGAAGCGGTTAACAGAGAGTGGCGCCGTCCACCCACGAGAGCGAAATAGCGAAATTGCTATGCCGAGAACGTGCGATTTCAGAATACTGCATTTCCTGAAAACAGGGGGTTTTTTCTCCGCAGGAAAGAATCCACATCTCTCGACTTTCTGTAACGTCCTCTCTGAAAGCACAACGTGTGTCGCTCCTGGAACTTCTAGCTGCCTTATTAGAGGGGCTTTTCCCTTCCACTCTGTTCGTCACAGAATGCTGAAGTGTAGCATCGGAAAAACAGAGAAAAACGAAATGTCCCTAGGAATAAACGGAAAGGCATAAGAATGAGAGAGAAGCGTAGTGCAGAATGCATGGACACAAGGAGAAGACAAGAACCGCTCCTTTGCGATGTGCGCAGAAGAAGCCGCTCGTCCGAGAAAAGCATCCGGCTGAAGTCGCTCTTTCTCGGCATGCGAGAGAGACGAGCCGCTGCTGAAGGCACACAGCGGCATTCGGGGAGAACCGCGATTTCTCGGCCAGCAACTGCAAACTCTCCGAAGCGGTTAACAGAGAGTGGCGCCGTCCACCCACGAGAGCGAAATAGCGAAATTGCTATGCCGAGAACGTGCGATTTCAGAATACTGCATTTCCTGAAAACAGGGGGTTTTTTCTCCGCAGGAAAGAATCCACATCTCTCGACTTTCTGTAACGTCCTCTCTGAAAGCACAACGTGTGTCGCTCCTGGAACTTCTAGCTGCCTTATTAGAGGGGCTTTTCCCTTCCACTCTGTTCGTCACAGAATGCTGAAGTGTAGCATCGGAAAAACAGAGAAAAACGAAATGTCCCTAGGAATCAACGGAAAGGCATAAGAATGAGAGAGAAGCGTAGTGCAGAATGCATGGACACAAGGAGAAGACAAGAACCGCTCCTTTGCGATGTGCGCAGAAGAAGCCGCTCGTCCGAGAAAAGCATCCGGCTGAAGTCGCTCTTTCTCGGCATGCGAGAGAGACGAGACCGCTGCTGAAGGCACACAGCGGCATTCGGGGAGAACCGCGAATTCTCGGCCAGCAACTGCAAACTCTCCGAAGCGGTTAACAGAGAGTGGCGCCGTCCACCCACGAGAGCGAAATAGCGAAATTGCTATGCCGAGAACGTGCGATTTCAGAATACTGCATTTCCTGAAAACAGGGGGTTTTTTCTCCGCAGGAAAGAATCCACATCTCTCGACTTTCTGTAACGTCCTCTCTGAAAGCACAACGTGTGTCGCTCCTGGAACTTCTAGCTGCCTTATTAGAGGGGCTTTTCCCTTCCACTCTGTTCGTCACAGAATGCTGAAGTGTAGCATCGGAAAAACAGAGAAAAACGAAATGTCCCTAGGAATCAACGGAAAGGCATAAGAATGAGAGAGAAGCGTAGTGCAGAATGCATGGACACAAGGAGAAGACAAGAACCGCTCCTTTGCGATGTGCGCAGAAGAAGCCGCTCGTCCGAGAAAAGCATCCGGCTGAAGTCGCTCTTTCTCGGCATGCGAGAGAGACGAGACCGCTGCTGAAGGCACACAGCGGCATTCGGGGAGAACCGCGATTTCTCGGCCAGCAACTGCAAACTCTCCGAAGCGGTTAACAGAGAGTGGCGCCGTCCACCCACGAGAGCGAAATAGCGAAATTGCTATGCCGAGAACGTGCGATTTCAGAATACTGCATTTCCTGAAAACAGGGGGTTTTTTCTCCGCAGGAAAGAATCCACATCTCTCGACTTTCTGTAACGTCCTCTCTGAAAGCACAACGTGTGTCGCTCCTGGAACTTCTAGCTGCCTTATTAGAGGGGCTTTTCCCTTCCACTCTGTTCGTCACAGAATGCTGAAGTGTAGCATCGGAAAAACAGAGAAAAACGAAATGTCCCTAGGAATCAACGGAAAGGCATAAGAATGAGAGAGAAGCGTAGTGCAGAATGCATGGACACAAGGAGAAGACAAGAACCGCTCCTTTGCGATGTGCGCAGAAGAAGCCGCTCGTCCGAGAAAAGCATCCGGCTGAAGTCGCTCTTTCTCGGCATGCGAGAGAGACGAGCCGCTGCTGAAGGCACACAGCGGCATTCGGGGAGAACCGCGATTTCTCGGCCAGCAACTGCAAACTCTCCGAAGCGGTTAACAGAGAGTGGCGCCGTCCACCCACGAGAGCGAAATAGCGAAATTGCTATGCCGAGAACGTGCGATTTCAGAATACTGCATTTCCTGAAAACAGGGGGTTTTTTCTCCGCAGGAAAGAATCCACATCTCTCGACTTTCTGTAACGTCCTCTCTGAAAGCACAACGTGTGTCGCTCCTGGAACTTCTAGCTGCCTTATTAGAGGGGCTTTTCCCTTCCACTCTGTTCGTCACAGAATGCTGAAGTGTAGCATCGGAAAAACAGAGAAAAACGAAATGTCCCTAGGAATCAACGGAAAGGCATAAGAATGAGAGAGAAGCGTAGTGCAGAATGCATGGACACAAGGAGAAGACAAGAACCGCTCCTTTGCGATGTGCGCAGAAGAAGCCGCTCGTCCGAGAAAAGCATCCGGCTGAAGTCGCTCTTTCTCGGCATGCGAGAGAGACGAGACCGCTGCTGAAGGCACACAGCGGCATTCGGGGAGAACCGCGAATTCTCGGCCAGCAACTGCAAACTCTCCGAAGCGGTTAACAGAGAGTGGCGCCGTCCACCCACGAGAGCGAAATAGCGAAATTGCTATGCCGAGAACGTGCGATTTCAGAATACTGCATTTCCTGAAAACAGGGGGTTTTTTCTCCGCAGGAAAGAATCCACATCTCTCGACTTTCTGTAACGTCCTCTCTGAAAGCACAACGTGTGTCGCTCCTGGAACTTCTAGCTGCCTTATTAGAGGGGCTTTTCCCTTCCACTCTGTTCGTCACAGAATGCTGAAGTGTAGCATCGGAAAAACAGAGAAAAACGAAATGTCCCTAGGAATCAACGGAAAGGCATAAGAATGAGAGAGAAGCGTAGTGCAGAATGCATGGACACAAGGAGAAGACAAGAACCGCTCCTTTGCGATGTGCGCAGAAGAAGCCGCTCGTCCGAGAAAAGCATCCGGCTGAAGTCGCTCTTTCTCGGCATGCGAGAGAGACGAGCCGCTGCTGAAGGCACACAGCGGCATTCGGGGAGAACCGCGATTTCTCGGCCAGCAACTGCAAACTCTCCGAAGCGGTTAACAGAGAGTGGCGCCGTCCACCCACGAGAGCGAAATAGCGAAATTGCTATGCCGAGAACGTGCGATTTCAGAATACTGCATTTCCTGAAAACAGGGGGTTTTTTCTCCGCAGGAAAGAATCCACATCTCTCGACTTTCTGTAACGTCCTCTCTGAAAGCACAACGTGTGTCGCTCCTGGAACTTCTAGCTGCCTTATTAGAGGGGCTTTTCCCTTCCACTCTGTTCGTCACAGAATGCTGAAGTGTAGCATCGGAAAAACAGAGAAAAACGAAATGTCCCTAGGAATAAACGGAAAGGCATAAGAATGAGAGAGAAGCGTAGTGCAGAATGCATGGACACAAGGAGAAGACAAGAACCGCTCCTTTGCGATGTGCGCAGAAGAAGCCGCTCGTCCGAGAAAAGCATCCGTCTGAAGTCGCTCTTTCTCGGCATGCGAGAGAGACGAGCCGCTGCTGAAGGCACACAGCGGCATTCGGGGAGAACCGCGATTTCTCGGCCAGCAACTGCAAACTCTCCGAAGCGGTTAACAGAGAGTGGCGCCGTCCACCCACGAGAGCGAAATAGCGAAATTGCTATGCCGAGAACGTGCGATTTCAGAATACTGCATTTCCTGAAAACAGGGGTTTTTTTCTCCGCAGGAAAGAATCCACATCTCTCGACTTTCTGTAACGACCTCTCTGAAAGCACAACGTGTGTCGCTCCTGGAACTTCTAGCTGCCTTATTAGAGGGGCTTTTCCCTTCCACTCTGTTCGTCACAGAATGCTGAAGTGTAGCATCGGAAAAACAGAGAAAAACGAAATGTCCCTAGGAATCAACGGTTAAGAATGAGAGAGAAGCGTAGTGCAGAATGCATGGACACAAGGAGAAGACAAGAACCGCTCCTTTGCGATGTGCGCAGAAGAAGCCGCTCGTCCGAAAAAAGCATCCGGCTGAAGTCGCTCTTTCTCGGCATGCGAGAGAGACGAGACCGCTGCTGAAGGCACAAAGCGGCATTCGGGGAGAACCGCGATTTAACGGCCAGCAACTGCAAACTCTCCGAAGCGGTTAACAGAGAGTGGCGCTGTCCACCCACGAGAGCGAAATAGCGAAATTGCTATGCCGAGAACGTGCGATTTCAGAATACTGCATTTCCTGAAAACAGGGGGTTTTTTCTCCGCAGGAAAGAATCCACATCTCTCGACTTTCTGTAACGTCCTCTCTGAAAGCACAACGTGTGTCGCTCCTGGAACTTCTAGCTGCCTTATTAGAGGGGCTTTTCCCTTCCACTCTGTTCGTCACAGAATGCTGAAGTGTAGCATCGGAAAAACAGAGAAAAACGAAATGTCCCTAGGAATCAACGGAAAGGCATAAGAATGAGAGAGAAGCGTAGTGCAGAATGCATGGACACAAGGAGAAGACAAGAACCGCTCCTTTGCGATGTGCGCAGAAGAAGCCGCTCGTCCGAGAAAAGCATCCGGCTGAAGTCGCTCTTTCTCGGCATGCGAGAGAGACGAGCCGCTGCTGAAGGCACACAGCGGCATTCGGGGAGAACCGCGATTTCTCGGCCAGCAACTGCAAACTCTCCGAAGCGGTTAACAGAGAGTGGCGCCGTCCACCCACGAGAGCGAAATAGCGAAATTGCTATGCCGAGAACGTGCGATTTCAGAATACTGCATTTCCTGAAAACAGGGGTTTTTTTCTCCGCAGGAAAGAATCCACATCTCTCGACTTTCTGTAACGTCCTCTCTGAAAGCACAACGTGTGTCGCTCCTGGAACTTCTAGCTGCCTTATTAGAGGGGCTTTTCCCTTCCACTCTGTTCGTCACAGAATGCTGAAGTGTAGCATCGGAAAAACAGAGAAAAACGAAATGTCCCTAGGAATCAACGGAAAGGCATAAGAATGAGAGAGAAGCGTAGTGCAGAATGCATGGACACAAGGAGAAGACAAGAACCGCTCCTTTGCGATGTGCGCAGAAGAAGCCGCTCGTCCGAGAAAAGCATCCGGCTGAAGTCGCTCTTTCTCGGCATGCGAGAGAGACGAGACCGCTGCTGAAGGCACACAGCGGCATTCGGGGAGAACCGCGATTTCTCGGCCAGCAACTGCAAACTCTCCGAAGCGGTTAACAGAGAGTGGCGCCGTCCACCCACGAGAGCGAAATAGCGAAATTGCTATGCCGAGAACGTGCGATTTCAGAATACTGCATTTCCTGAAAACAGGGGGTTTTTTCTCCGCAGGAAAGAATCCACATCTCTCGACTTTCTGTAACGTCCTCTCTGAAAGCACAACGTGTGTCGCTCCTGGAACTTCTAGCTGCCTTATTAGAGTGGCTTTTCCCTTCCACTCTGTTCGTCACAGAATGCTGAAGTGTAGCATCGGAAAAACAGAGAAAAACGAAATGTCCCTAGGAATCAACGGTTAAGAATGAGAGAGAAGCGTAGTGCAGAATGCATGGACACAAGGAGAAGACAAGAACCGCTCCTTTGCGATGTGCGCAGAAGAAGCCGCTCGTCCGAAAAAAGCATCCGGCTGAAGTCGCTCTTTCTCGGCATGCGAGAGAGACGAGACCGCTGTTGAAGTCTGAAAGTGGTATTCGGGGAGAAAAGCGATTTAACGGCCAGCAACTGCAAACTCTCCGAAGCGGTTAACAGAGAGTGGCGCCGTCCACCCACGAGAGCGAAATAGCGAAATTGCTATGCCGAGAACGTGCGATTTCAGAATACTGCATTTCCTGAAAACAGGGGGTTTTTTCTCCGCAGGAAAGAATCCACATCTCTCGACTTTCTGTAACGTCCTCTCTGAAAGCACAACGTGTGTCGCTCCTGGAACTTCTAGCTGCCTTATTAGAGGGGCTTTTCCCTTCCACTCTGTTCGTCACAGAATGCTGAAGTGTAGCATCGGAAAAACAGAGAAAAACGAAATGTCCCTAGGAATCAACGGAAAGGCATAAGAATGAGAGAGAAGCGTAGTGCAGAATGCATGGACACAAGGAGAAGACAAGAACCGCTCCTTTGCGATGTGCGCAGAAGAAGCCGCTCGTCCGAGAAAAGCATCCGGCTGAAGTCGCTCTTTCTCGGCATGCGAGAGAGACGAGCCGCTGCTGAAGGCACACAGCGGCATTCGGGGAGAACCGCGATTTCTCGGCCAGCAACTGCAAACTCTCCGAAGCGGTTAACAGAGAGTGGCGCCGTCCACCCACGAGAGCGAAATAGCGAAATTGCTATGCCGAGAACGTGCGATTTCAGAATACTGCATTTCCTGAAAACAGGGGGTTTTTTCTCCGCAGGAAAGAATCCACATCTCTCGACTTTCTGTAACGTCCTCTCTGAAAGCACAACGTGTGTCGCTCCTGGAACTTCTAGCTGCCTTATTAGAGGGGCTTTTCCCTTCCACTCTGTTCATCACAGAATGCTGAAGTGTAGCATCGGAAAAACAGAGAAAAACGAAATGTCCCTAGGAATCAACGGAAAGGCATAAGAATGAGAGAGAAGCGTAGTGCAGAATGCATGGACACAAGGAGAAGACAAGAACCGCTCCTTTGCGATGTGCGCAGAAGAAGCCGCTCGTCCGAGAAAAGCATCCGGCTGAAGTCGCTCTTTCTCGGCATGCGAGAGAGACGAGCCGCTGCTGAAGGCACACAGCGGCATTCGGGGAGAACCGCGATTTCTCGGCCAGCAACTGCAAACTCTCCGAAGCGGTTAACAGAGAGTGGCGCCGTCCACCCACGAGAGCGAAATAGCGAAATTGCTATGCCGAGAACGTGCGATTTCAGAATACTGCATTTCCTGAAAACAGGGGGTTTTTTCTCCGCAGGAAAGAATCCACATCTCTCGACTTTCTGTAACGACCTCTCTGAAAGCACAACGTGTGTCGCTCCTGGAACTTCTAGCTGCCTTATTAGAGGGGCTTTTCCCTTCCACTCTGTTCGTCACAGAATGCTGAAGTGTAGCATCGGAAAAACAGAGAAAAACGAAATGTCCCTAGGAATAAACGGAAAGGCATAAGAATGAGAGAGAAGCGTAGTGCAGAATGCATGGACACAAGGAGAAGACAAGAACCGCTCCTTTGCGATGTGCGCAGAAGAAGCCGCTCGTCCGAAAAAAGCATCCGGCTGAAGTCGCTCTTTCTCGGCATGCGAGAGAGACGAGCCGCTGCTGAAGGCACACAGCGGCATTCGGGGAGAACCGCGATTTCTCGGCCAGCAACTGCAAACTCTCCGAAGCGGTTAACAGAGAGTGGCGCCGTCCACCCACGAGAGCGAAATAGCGAAATTGCTATGCCGAGAACGTGCGATTTCAGAATACTGCATTTCCTGAAAACAGGGGGTTTTTTCTCCGCAGGAAAGAATCCACATCTCTCGACTTTCTGTAACGTCCTCTCTGAAAGCACAACGTGTGTCGCTCCTGGAACTTCTAGCTGCCTTATTAGAGGGGCTTTTCCCTTCCACTCTGTTCGTCACAGAATGCTGAAGTGTAGCATCGGAAAAACAGAGAAAAACGAAATGTCCCTAGGAATCAACGGAAAGGCATAAGAATGAGAGAGAAGCGTAGTGCAGAATGCATGGACACAAGGAGAAGACAAGAACCGCTCCTTTGCGATGTGCGCAGATGAAGCCGCTCGTCCGAAAAAAGCATCCGGCTGAAGTCGCTCTTTCTCGGCATGCGAGAGAGACGAGACCGCTGCTGAAGGCACAAAGCGGCATTCGGGGAGAACCGCGATTTAACGGCCAGCAACTGCAAACTCTCCGAAGCGGTTAACAGAGAGTGGCGCTGTCCACCCACGAGAGCGAAATAGCGAAATTGCTATGCCGAGAACGTGCGATTTCAGAATACTGCATTTCCTGAAAACAGGGGGTTTTTTCTCCGCAGGAAAGAATCCACATCTCTCGACTTTCTGTAACGTCCTCTCTGAAAGCACAACGTGTGTCTCTCCTGGAACTTCTAGCTGCCTTATTAGAGGGGCTTTTCCCTTCCACTCTGTTCGTCACAGAATGCTGAAGTGTAGCATCGTTAAAACAGAGAAAAACGAAATGTCCCTAGGAATCAACGGTTAAGAATGAGAGAGAAGCGTAGTGCAGAATGCATGGACACAAGGAGAAGACAAGAACCGCTCCTTTGCGATGTGCGCAGAAGAAGCCGCTCGTCCGAGAAAAGCATCCGGCTGAAGTCGCTCTTTCTCGGCATGCGAGAGAGACGAGACCGCTGCTGAAGGCACACAGCGGCATTCGGGGAGAACCGCGATTTCTCGGCCAGCAACTGCAAACTCTCCGAAGCGGTTAACAGAGAGTGGCGCCGTCCACCCACGAGAGCGAAATAGCGAAATTGCTATGCCGAGAACGTGCGATTTCAGAATACTGCATTTCCTGAAAACAGGGGGTTTTTTCTCCGCAGGAAAGAATCCACATCTCTCGACTTTCTGTAACGTCCTCTCTGAAAGCACAACGTGTGTCGCTCCTGGAACTTCTAGCTGCCTTATTAGAGGGGCTTTTCCCTTCCACTCTGTTCGTCACAGAATGCTGAAGTGTAGCATCGGAAAAACAGAGAAAAACGAAATGTCCCTAGGAATCAACGGAAAGGCATAAGAATGAGAGAGAAGCGTAGTGCAGAATGCATGGACACAAGGAGAAGACAAGAACCGCTCCTTTGCGATGTGCGCAGAAGAAGCCGCTCGTCCGAAAAAAGCATCCGGCTGAAGTCGCTCTTTCTCGGCATGCGAGAGAGACGAGACCGCTGCTGAAGGCACAAAGCGGCATTCGGGGAGAACCGCGATTTAACGGCCAGCAACTGCAAACTCTCCGAAGCGGTTAACAGAGAGTGGCGCTGTCCACCCACGAGAGCGAAATAGCGAAATTGCTATGCCGAGAACGTGCGATTTCAGAATACTGCATTTCCTGAAAACAGGGGGTTTTTTCTCCGCAGGAAAGAATCCACATCTCTCGACTTTCTGTAACGTCCTCTCTGAAAGCACAACGTGTGTCGCTCCTGGAACTTCTAGCTGCCTTATTAGAGGGGCTTTTCCCTTCCACTCTGTTCGTCACAGAATGCTGAAGTGTAGCATCGGAAAAACAGAGAAAAACGAAATGTCCCTAGGAATCAACGGAAAGGCATAAGAATGAGAGAGAAGCGTAGTGCAGAATGCATGGACACAAGGAGAAGACAAGAACCGCTCCTTTGCGATGTGCGCAGAAGAAGCCGCTCGTCCGAGAAAAGCATCCGGCTGAAGTCGCTCTTTCTCGGCATGCGAGAGAGACGAGACCGCTGCTGAAGGCACACAGCGGCATTCGGGGAGAACCGCGATTTCTCGGCCAGCAACTGCAAACTCTCCGAAGCGGTTAACAGAGAGTGGCGCCGTCCACCCACGAGAGCGAAATAGCGAAATTGCTATGCCGAGAACGTGCGATTTCAGAATACTGCATTTCCTGAAAACAGGGGGTTTTTTCTCCGCAGGAAAGAATCCACATCTCTCGACTTTCTGTAACGTCCTCTCTGAAAGCACAACGTGTGTCGCTCCTGGAACTTCTAGCTGCCTTATTAGAGGGGCTTTTCCCTTCCACTCTGTTCGTCACAGAATGCTGAAGTGTAGCATCGGAAAAACAGAGAAAAACGAAATGTCCCTAGGAATCAACGGAAAGGCATAAGAATGAGAGAGAAGCGTAGTGCAGAATGCATGGACACAAGGAGAAGACAAGAACCGCTCCTTTGCGATGTGCGCAGAAGAAGCCGCTCGTCCGAAAAAAGCATCCGGCTGAAGTCGCTCTTTCTCGGCATGCGAGAGAGACGAGACCGCTGCTGAAGGCACAAAGCGGCATTCGGGGAGAACCGCGATTTAACGGCCAGCAACTGCAAACTCTCCGAAGCGGTTAACAGAGAGTGGCGCTGTCCACCCACGAGAGCGAAATAGCGAAATTGCTATGCCGAGAACGTGCGATTTCAGAATACTGCATTTCCTGAAAACAGGGGGTTTTTTCTCCGCAGGAAAGAATCCACATCTCTCGACTTTCTGTAACGTCCTCTCTGAAAGCACAACGTGTGTCTCTCCTGGAACTTCTAGCTGCCTTATTAGAGGGGCTTTTCCCTTCCACTCTGTTCGTCACAGAATGCTGAAGTGTAGCATCGGAAAAACAGAGAAAAACGAAATGTCCCTAGGAATCAACGGTTAAGAATGAGAGAGAAGCGTAGTGCAGAATGCATGGACACAAGGAGAAGACAAGAACCGCTCCTTTGCGATGTGCGCAGAAGAAGCCGCTCGTCCGAGAAAAGCATCCGGCTGAAGTCGCTCTTTCTCGGCATGCGAGAGAGACGAGACCGCTGCTGAAGGCACACAGCGGCATTCGGGGAGAACCGCGATTTCTCGGCCAGCAACTGCAAACTCTCCGAAGCGGTTAACAGAGAGTGGCGCCGTCCACCCACGAGAGCGAAATAGCGAAATTGCTATGCCGAGAACGTGCGATTTCAGAATACTGCATTTCCTGAAAACAGGGGGTTTTTTCTCCGCAGGAAAGAATCCACATCTCTCGACTTTCTGTAACGTCCTCTCTGAAAGCACAACGTGTGTCGCTCCTGGAACTTCTAGCTGCCTTATTAGAGGGGCTTTTCCCTTCCACTCTGTTCGTCACAGAATGCTGAAGTGTAGCATCGGAAAAACAGAGAAAAACGAAATGTCCCTAGGAATCAACGGAAAGGCATAAGAATGAGAGAGAAGCGTAGTGCAGAATGCATGGACACAAGGAGAAGACAAGAACCGCTCCTTTGCGATGTGCGCAGAAGAAGCCGCTCGTCCGAAAAAAGCATCCGGCTGAAGTCGCTCTTTCTCGGCATGCGAGAGAGACGAGACCGCTGCTGAAGGCACAAAGCGGCATTCGGGGAGAACCGCGATTTCTCGGCCAGCAACTGCAAACTCTCCGAAGCGGTTAACAGAGAGTGGCGCTGTCCACCCACGAGAGCGAAATAGCGAAATTGCTATGCCGAGAACGTGCGATTTCAGAATACTGCATTTCCTGAAAACAGGGGGTTTTTTCTCCGCAGGAAAGAATCCACATCTCTCGACTTTCTGTAACGACCTCTCTGAAAGCACAACGTGTGTCGCTCCTGGAACTTCTAGCTGCCTTATTAGAGGGGCTTTTCCCTTCCACTCTGTTCGTCACAGAATGCTGAAGTGTAGCATCGGAAAAACAGAGAAAAACGAAATGTCCCTAGGAATCAACGGTTAAGAATGAGAGAGAAGCGTAGTGCAGAATGCATGGACACAAGGAGAAGACAAGAACCGCTCCTTTGCGATGTGCGCAGAAGAAGCCGCTCGTCCGAAAAAAGCATCCGGCTGAAGTCGCTCTTTCTCGGCATGCGAGAGAGACGAGACCGCTGCTGAAGGCACAAAGCGGCATTCGGGGAGAACCGCGATTTAACGGCCAGCAACTGCAAACTCTCCGAAGCGGTTAACAGAGAGTGGCGCTGTCCACCCACGAGAGCGAAATAGCGAAATTGCTATGCCGAGAACGTGCGATTTCAGAATACTGCATTTCCTGAAAACAGGGGGTTTTTTCTCCACAGGAAAGAATCCACATCTCTCGACTTTCTGTAACGTCCTCTCTGAAAGCACAACGTGTGTCTCTCCTGGAACTTCTAGCTGCCTTATTAGAGGGGCTTTTCCCTTCCACTCTGTTCGTCACAGAATGCTGAAGTGTAGCATCGGAAAAACAGAGAAAAACGAAATGTCCCTAGGAATCAACGGTTAAGAATGAGAGAGAAGCGTAGTGCAGAATGCATGGACACAAGGAGAAGACAAGAACCGCTCCTTTGCGATGTGCGCAGAAGAAGCCGCTCGTCCGAGAAAAGCATCCGGCTGAAGTCGCTCTTTCTCGGCATGCGAGAGAGACGAGACCGCTGCTGAAGGCACACAGCGGCATTCGGGGAGAACCGCGATTTCTCGGCCAGCAACTGCAAACTCTCCGAAGCGGTTAACAGAGAGTGGCGCCGTCCACCCACGAGAGCGAAATAGCGAAATTGCTATGCCGAGAACGTGCGATTTCAGAATACTGCATTTCCTGAAAACAGGGGGTTTTTTCTCCGCAGGAAAGAATCCACATCTCTCGACTTTCTGTAACGTCCTCTCTGAAAGCACAACGTGTGTCGCTCCTGGAACTTCTAGCTGCCTTATTAGAGTGGCTTTTCCCTTCCACTCTGTTCGTCACAGAATGCTGAAGTGTAGCATCGGAAAAACAGAGAAAAACGAAATGTCCCTAGGAATCAACGGTTAAGAATGAGAGAGAAGCGTAGTGCAGAATGCATGGACACAAGGAGAAGACAAGAACCGCTCCTTTGCGATGTGCGCAGAAGAAGCCGCTCGTCCGAAAAAAGCATCCGGCTGAAGTCGCTCTTTCTCGGCATGCGAGAGAGACGAGACCGCTGCTGAAGGCACAAAGCGGCATTCGGGGAGAACCGCGATTTAACGGCCAGCAACTGCAAACTCTCCGAAGCGGTTAACAGAGAGTGGCGCTGTCCACCCACGAGAGCGAAATAGCGAAATTGCTATGCCGAGAACGTGCGATTTCAGAATACTGCATTTCCTGAAAACAGGGGGTTTTTTCTCCGCAGGAAAGAATCCACATCTCTCGACTTTCTGTAACGTCCTCTCTGAAAGCACAACGTGTGTCTCTCCTGGAACTTCTAGCTGCCTTATTAGAGGGGCTTTTCCCTTCCACTCTGTTCGTCACAGAATGCTGAAGTGTAGCATCGGAAAAACAGAGAAAAACGAAATGTCCCTAGGAATCAACGGTTAAGAATGAGAGAGAAGCGTAGTGCAGAATGCATGGACACAAGGAGAAGACAAGAACCGCTCCTTTGCGATGTGCGCAGAAGAAGCCGCTCGTCCGAGAAAAGCATCCGGCTGAAGTCGCTCTTTCTCGGCATGCGAGAGAGAAGAGACCGCTGCTGAAGGCACACAGCGGCATTCGGGGAGAACCGCGATTTCTCGGCCAGCAACTGCAAACTCTCCGAAGCGGTTAACAGAGAGTGGCGCCGTCCACCCACGAGAGCGAAATAGCGAAATTGCTATGCCGAGAACGTGCGATTTCAGAATACTGCATTTCCTGAAAACAGGGGGTTTTTTCTCCGCAGGAAAGAATCCACATCTCTCGACTTTCTGTAACGTCCTCTCTGAAAGCACAACGTGTGTCGCTCCTGGAACTTCTAGCTGCCTTATTAGAGTGGCTTTTCCCTTCCACTCTGTTCGTCACAGAATGCTGAAGTGTAGCATCGGAAAAACAGAGAAAAACGAAATGTCCCTAGGAATCAACGGTTAAGAATGAGAGAGAAGCGTAGTGCAGAATGCATGGACACAAGGAGAAGACAAGAACCGCTCCTTTGCGATGTGCGCAGAAGAAGCCGCTCGTCCGAGAAAAGCATCCGGCTGAAGTCGCTCTTTCTCGGCATGCGAGAGAGACGAGCCGCTGCTGAAGGCACACAGCGGCATTCGGGGAGAACCGCGATTTCTCGGCCAGCAACTGCAAACTCTCCGAAGCGGTTAACAGAGAGTGGCGCCGTCCACCCACGAGAGCGAAATAGCGAAATTGCTATGCCGAGAACGTGCGATTTCAGAATACTGCATTTCCTGAAAACAGGGGGTTTTTTCTCCGCAGGAAAGAATCCACATCTCTCGACTTTCTGTAACGTCCTCTCTGAAAGCACAACGTGTGTCGCTCCTGGAACTTCTAGCTGCCTTATTAGAGGGGCTTTTCCCTTCCACTCTGTTCGTCACAGAATGCTGAAGTGTAGCATCGGAAAAACAGAGAAAAACGAAATGTCCCTAGGAATCAACGGAAAGGCATAAGAATGAGAGAGAAGCGTAGTGCAGAATGCATGGACACAAGGAGAAGACAAGAACCGCTCCTTTGCGATGTGCGCAGAAGAAGCCGCTCGTCCGAGAAAAGCATCCGGCTGAAGTCGCTCTTTCTCGGCATGCGAGAGAGACGAGACCGCTGCTGAAGGCACACAGCGGCATTCGGGGAGAACCGCGATTTCTCGGCCAGCAACTGCAAACTCTCCGAAGCGGTTAACAGAGAGTGGCGCCGTCCACCCACGAGAGCGAAATAGCGAAATTGCTATGCCGAGAACGTGCGATTTCAGAATACTGCATTTCCTGAAAACAGGGGGTTTTTTCTCCGCAGGAAAGAATCCACATCTCTCGACTTTCTGTAACGTCCTCTCTGAAAGCACAACGTGTGTCGCTCCTGGAACTTCTAGCTGCCTTATTAGAGGGGCTTTTCCCTTCCACTCTGTTCGTCACAGAATGCTGAAGTGTAGCATCGGAAAAACAGAGAAAAACGAAATGTCCCTAGGAATCAACGGAAAGGCATAAGAATGAGAGAGAAGCGTAGTGCAGAATGCATGGACACAAGGAGAAGACAAGAACCGCTCCTTTGCGATGTGCGCAGAAGAAGCCGCTCGTCCGAAAAAAGCATCCGGCTGAAGTCGCTCTTTCTCGGCATGCGAGAGAGACGAGACCGCTGCTGAAGGCACACAGCGGCATTCGGGGAGAACCGCGATTTCTCGGCCAGCAACTGCAAACTCTCCGAAGCGGTTAACAGAGAGTGGCGCCGTCCACCCACGAGAGCGAAATAGCGAAATTGCTATGCCGAGAACGTGCGATTTCAGAATACTGCATTTCCTGAAAACAGGGGGTTTTTTCTCCGCAGGAAAGAATCCACATCTCTCGACTTTCTGTAACGTCCTCTCTGAAAGCACAACGTGTGTCGCTCCTGGAACTTCTAGCTGCCTTATTAGAGGGGCTTTTCCCTTCCACTCTGTTCGTCACAGAATGCTGAAGTGTAGCATCGGAAAAACAGAGAAAAACGAAATGTCCCTAGGAATAAACGGAAAGGCATAAGAATGAGAGAGAAGCGTAGTGCAGAATGCATGGACACAAGGAGAAGACAAGAACCGCTCCTTTGCGATGTGCGCAGAAGAAGCCGCTCGTCCGAGAAAAGCATCCGGCTGAAGTCGCTCTTTCTCGGCATGCGAGAGAGACGAGCCGCTGCTGAAGGCACACAGCGGCATTCGGGGAGAACCGCGATTTCTCGGCCAGCAACTGCAAACTCTCCGAAGCGGTTAACAGAGAGTGGCGCCGTCCACCCACGAGAGCGAAATAGCGAAATTGCTATGCCGAGAACGTGCGATTTCAGAATACTGCATTTCCTGAAAACAGGGGTTTTTTTCTCCGCAGGAAAGAATCCACATCTCTCGACTTTCTGTAACGTCCTCTCTGAAAGCACAACGTGTGTCGCTCCTGGAACTTCTAGCTGCCTTATTAGAGGGGCTTTTCCCTTCCACTCTGTTCGTCACAGAATGCTGAAGTGTAGCATCGGAAAAACAGAGAAAAACGAAATGTCCCTAGGAATCAACGGTTAAGAATGAGAGAGAAGCGTAGTGCAGAATGCATGGACACAAGGAGAAGACAAGAACCGCTCCTTTGCGATGTGCGCAGAAGAAGCCGCTCGTCCGAAAAAAGCATCCGGCTGAAGTCGCTCTTTCTCGGCATGCGAGAGAGACGAGACCGCTGCTGAAGGCACAAAGCGGCATTCGGGGAGAACCGCGATTTAACGGCCAGCAACTGCAAACTCTCCGAAGCGGTTAACAGAGAGTGGCGCTGTCCACCCACGAGAGCGAAATAGCGAAATTGCTATGCCGAGAACGTGCGATTTCAGAATACTGCATTTCCTGAAAACAGGGGGTTTTTTCTCCGCAGGAAAGAATCCACATCTCTCGACTTTCTGTAACGTCCTCTCTGAAAGCACAACGTGTGTCTCTCCTGGAACTTCTAGCTGCCTTATTAGAGGGGCTTTTCCCTTCCACTCTGTTCGTCACAGAATGCTGAAGTGTAGCATCGGAAAAACAGAGAAAAACGAAATGTCCCTAGGAATCAACGGTTAAGAATGAGAGAGAAGCGTAGTGCAGAATGCATGGACACAAGGAGAAGACAAGAACCGCTCCTTTGCGATGTGCGCAGAAGAAGCCGCTCGTCCGAGAAAAGCATCCGGCTGAAGTCGCTCTTTCTCGGCATGCGAGAGAGACGAGACCGCTGCTGAAGGCACACAGCGGCATTCGGGGAGAACCGCGATTTCTCGGCCAGCAACTGCAAACTCTCCGAAGCGGTTAACAGAGAGTGGCGCCGTCCACCCACGAGAGCGAAATAGCGAAATTGCTATGCCGAGAACGTGCGATTTCAGAATACTGCATTTCCTGAAAACAGGGGGTTTTTTCTCCGCAGGAAAGAATCCACATCTCTCGACTTTCTGTAACGTCCTCTCTGAAAGCACAACGTGTGTCGCTCCTGGAACTTCTAGCTGCCTTATTAGAGTGGCTTTTCCCTTCCACTCTGTTCGTCACAGAATGCTGAAGTGTAGCATCGGAAAAACAGAGAAAAACGAAATGTCCCTAGGAATCAACGGAAAGGCATAAGAATGAGAGAGAAGCGTAGTGCAGAATGCATGGACACAAGGAGAAGACAAGAACCGCTCCTTTGCGATGTGCGCAGAAGAAGCCGCTCGTCCGAAAAAAGCATCCGGCTGAAGTCGCTCTTTCTCGGCATGCGAGAGAGACGAGACCGCTGCTGAAGGCACAAAGCGGCATTCGGGGAGAACCGCGATTTAACGGCCAGCAACTGCAAACTCTCCGAAGCGGTTAACAGAGAGTGGCGCTGTCCACCCACGAGAGCGAAATAGCGAAATTGCTATGCCGAGAACGTGCGATTTCAGAATACTGCATTTCCTGAAAACAGGGGGTTTTTTCTCCGCAGGAAAGAATCCACATCTCTCGACTTTCTGTAACGTCCTCTCTGAAAGCACAACGTGTGTCTCTCCTGGAAATTCTAGCTGCCTTATTAGAGGGGCTTTTCCCTTCCACTCTGTTCGTCACAGAATGCTGAAGTGTAGCATCGGAAAAACAGAGAAAAACGAAATGTCCCTAGGAATCAACGGTTAAGAATGAGAGAGAAGCGTAGTGCAGAATGCATGGACACAAGGAGAAGACAAGAACCGCTCCTTTGCGATGTGCGCAGAAGAAGCCGCTCGTCCGAGAAAAGCATCCGGCTGAAGTCGCTCTTTCTCGGCATGCGAGAGAGACGAGACCGCTGCTGAAGGCACACAGCGGCATTCGGGGAGAACCGCGATTTCTCGGCCAGCAACTGCAAACTCTCCGAAGCGGTTAACAGAGAGTGGCGCCGTCCACCCACGAGAGCGAAATAGCGAAATTGCTATGCCGAGAACGTGCGATTTCAGAATACTGCATTTCCTGAAAACAGGGGGTTTTTTCTCCGCAGGAAAGAATCCACATCTCTCGACTTTCTGTAACGTCCTCTCTGAAAGCACAACGTGTGTCGCTCCTGGAACTTCTAGCTGCCTTATTAGAGTGGCTTTTCCCTTCCACTCTGTTCGTCACAGAATGCTGAAGTGTAGCATCGGAAAAACAGAGAAAAACGAAATGTCCCTAGGAATCAACGGAAAGGCATAAGAATGAGAGAGAAGCGTAGTGCAGAATGCATGGACACAAGGAGAAGACAAGAACCGCTCCTTTGCGATGTGCGCAGAAGAAGCCGCTCGTCCGAGAAAAGCATCCGGCTGAAGTCGCTCTTTCTCGGCATGCGAGAGAGACGAGCCGCTGCTGAAGGCACACAGCGGCATTCGGGGAGAACCGCGATTTCTCGGCCAGCAACTGCAAACTCTCCGAAGCGGTTAACAGAGAGTGGCGCCGTCCACCCACGAGAGCGAAATAGCGAAATTGCTATGCCGAGAACGTGCGATTTCAGAATACTGCATTTCCTGAAAACAGGGGGTTTTTTCTCCGCAGGAAAGAATCCACATCTCTCGACTTTCTGTAACGTCCTCTCTGAAAGCACAACGTGTGTCGCTCCTGGAACTTCTAGCTGCCTTATTAGAGGGGCTTTTCCCTTCCACTCTGTTCGTCACAGAATGCTGAAGTGTAGCATCGGAAAAACAGAGAAAAACGAAATGTCCCTAGGAATCAACGGAAAGGCATAAGAATGAGAGAGAAGCGTAGTGCAGAATGCATGGACACAAGGAGAAGACAAGAACCGCTCCTTTGCGATGTGCGCAGAAGAAGCCGCTCGTCCGAGAAAAGCATCCGGCTGAAGTCGCTCTTTCTCGGCATGCGAGAGAGACGAGACCGCTGCTGAAGGCACACAGCGGCATTCGGGGAGAACCGCGATTTCTCGGCCAGCAACTGCAAACTCTCCGAAGCGGTTAACAGAGAGTGGCGCCGTCCACCCACGAGAGCGAAATAGCGAAATTGCTATGCCGAGAACGTGCGATTTCAGAATACTGCATTTCCTGAAAACAGGGGGTTTTTTCTCCGCAGGAAAGAATCCACATCTCTCGACTTTCTGTAACGTCCTCTCTGAAAGCACAACGTGTGTCGCTCCTGGAACTTCTAGCTGCCTTATTAGAGGGGCTTTTCCCTTCCACTCTGTTCGTCACAGAATGCTGAAGTGTAGCATCGGAAAAACAGAGAAAAACGAAATGTCCCTAGGAATCAACGGAAAGGCATAAGAATGAGAGAGAAGCGTAGTGCAGAATGCATGGACACAAGGAGAAGACAAGAACCGCTCCTTTGCGATGTGCGCAGAAGAAGCCGCTCGTCCGAAAAAAGCATCCGGCTGAAGTCGCTCTTTCTCGGCATGCGAGAGAGACGAGACCGCTGCTGAAGGCACACAGCGGCATTCGGGGAGAACCGCGATTTCTCGGCCAGCAACTGCAAACTCTCCGAAGCGGTTAACAGAGAGTGGCGCCGTCCACCCACGAGAGCGAAATAGCGAAATTGCTATGCCGAGAACGTGCGATTTCAGAATACTGCATTTCCTGAAAACAGGGGGTTTTTTCTCCGCAGGAAAGAATCCACATCTCTCGACTTTCTGTAACGTCCTCTCTGAAAGCACAACGTGTGTCGCTCCTGGAACTTCTAGCTGCCTTATTAGAGGGGCTTTTCCCTTCCACTCTGTTCGTCACAGAATGCTGAAGTGTAGCATCGGAAAAACAGAGAAAAACGAAATGTCCCTAGGAATAAACGGAAAGGCATAAGAATGAGAGAGAAGCGTAGTGCAGAATGCATGGACACAAGGAGAAGACAAGAACCGCTCCTTTGCGATGTGCGCAGAAGAAGCCGCTCGTCCGAGAAAAGCATCCGGCTGAAGTCGCTCTTTCTCGGCATGCGAGAGAGACGAGCCGCTGCTGAAGGCACACAGCGGCATTCGGGGAGAACCGCGATTTCTCGGCCAGCAACTGCAAACTCTCCGAAGCGGTTAACAGAGAGTGGCGCCGTCCACCCACGAGAGCGAAATAGCGAAATTGCTATGCCGAGAACGTGCGATTTCAGAATACTGCATTTCCTGAAAACAGGGGTTTTTTTCTCCGCAGGAAAGAATCCACATCTCTCGACTTTCTGTAACGACCTCTCTGAAAGCACAACGTGTGTCGCTCCTGGAACTTCTAGCTGCCTTATTAGAGGGGCTTTTCCCTTCCACTCTGTTCGTCACAGAATGCTGAAGTGTAGCATCGGAAAAACAGAGAAAAACGAAATGTCCCTAGGAATCAACGGTTAAGAATGAGAGAGAAGCGTAGTGCAGAATGCATGGACACAAGGAGAAGACAAGAACCGCTCCTTTGCGATGTGCGCAGAAGAAGCCGCTCGTCCGAAAAAAGCATCCGGCTGAAGTCGCTCTTTCTCGGCATGCGAGAGAGACGAGACCGCTGCTGAAGGCACAAAGCGGCATTCGGGGAGAACCGCGATTTAACGGCCAGCAACTGCAAACTCTCCGAAGCGGTTAACAGAGAGTGGCGCTGTCCACCCACGAGAGCGAAATAGCGAAATTGCTATGCCGAGAACGTGCGATTTCAGAATACTGCATTTCCTGAAAACAGGGGGTTTTTTCTCCGCAGGAAAGAATCCACATCTCTCGACTTTCTGTAACGTCCTCTCTGAAAGCACAACGTGTGTCGCTCCTGGAACTTCTAGCTGCCTTATTAGAGTGGCTTTTCCCTTCCACTCTGTTCGTCACAGAATGCTGAAGTGTAGCATCGGAAAAACAGAGAAAAACGAAATGTCCCTAGGAATCAACGGAAAGGCATAAGAATGAGAGAGAAGCGTAGTGCAGAATGCATGGACACAAGGAGAAGACAAGAACCGCTCCTTTGCGATGTGCGCAGAAGAAGCCGCTCGTCCGAGAAAAGCATCCGGCTGAAGTCGCTCTTTCTCGGCATGCGAGAGAGACGAGACCGCTGCTGAAGGCACAAAGCGGCATTCGGGGAGAACCGCGATTTAACGGCCAGCAACTGCAAACTCTCCGAAGCGGTTAACAGAGAGTGGCGCTGTCCACCCACGAGAGCGAAATAGCGAAATTGCTATGCCGAGAACGTGCGATTTCAGAATACTGCATTTCCTGAAAACAGGGGGTTTTTTCTCCGCAGGAAAGAATCCACATCTCTCGACTTTCTGTAATGTCCTCTCTGAAAGCACAACGTGTGTCTCTCCTGGAACTTCTAGCTGCCTTATTAGAGGGGCTTTTCCCTTCCACTCTGTTCGTCACAGAATGCTGAAGTGTAGCATCGGAAAAACAGAGAAAAACGAAATGTCCCTAGGAATCAACGGTTAAGAATGAGAGAGAAGCGTAGTGCAGAATGCATGGACACAAGGAGAAGACAAGAACCGCTCCTTTGCGATGTGCGCAGAAGAAGCCGCTCGTCCGAGAAAAGCATCCGGCTGAAGTCGCTCTTTCTCGGCATGCGAGAGAGACGAGACCGCTGCTGAAGGCACACAGCGGCATTCGGGGAGAACCGCGATTTCTCGGCCAGCAACTGCAAACTCTCCGAAGCGGTTAACAGAGAGTGGCGCCGTCCACCCACGAGAGCGAAATAGCGAAATTGCTATGCCGAGAACGTGCGATTTCAGAATACTGCATTTCCTGAAAACAGGGGGTTTTTTCTCCGCAGGAAAGAATCCACATCTCTCGACTTTCTGTAACGTCCTCTCTGAAAGCACAACGTGTGTCGCTCCTGGAACTTCTAGCTGCCTTATTAGAGTGGCTTTTCCCTTCCACTCTGTTCGTCACAGAATGCTGAAGTGTAGCATCGGAAAAACAGAGAAAAACGAAATGTCCCTAGGAATCAACGGAAAGGCATAAGAATGAGAGAGAAGCGTAGTGCAGAATGCATGGACACAAGGAGAAGACAAGAACCGCTCCTTTGCGATGTGCGCAGAAGAAGCCGCTCGTCCGAAAAAAGCATCCGGCTGAAGTCGCTCTTTCTCGGCATGCGAGAGAGACGAGACCGCTGCTGAAGGCACAAAGCGGCATTCGGGGAGAACCGCGATTTAACGGCCAGCAACTGCAAACTCTCCGAAGCGGTTAACAGAGAGTGGCGCTGTCCACCCACGAGAGCGAAATAGCGAAATTGCTATGCCGAGAACGTGCGATTTCAGAATACTGCATTTCCTGAAAACAGGGGGTTTTTTCTCCGCAGGAAAGAATCCACATCTCTCGACTTTCTGTAACGTCCTCTCTGAAAGCACAACGTGTGTCTCTCCTGGAACTTCTAGCTGCCTTATTAGAGGGGCTTTTCCCTTCCACTCTGTTCGTCACAGAATGCTGAAGTGTAGCATCGGAAAAACAGAGAAAAACGAAATGTCCCTAGGAATCAACGGTTAAGAATGAGAGAGAAGCGTAGTGCAGAATGCATGGACACAAGGAGAAGACAAGAACCGCTCCTTTGCGATGTGCGCAGAAGAAGCCGCTCGTCCGAGAAAAGCATCCGGCTGAAGTCGCTCTTTCTCGGCATGCGAGAGAGACGAGACCGCTGCTGAAGGCACACAGCGGCATTCGGGGAGAACCGCGATTTCTCGGCCAGCAACTGCAAACTCTCCGAAGCGGTTAACAGAGAGTGGCGCCGTCCACCCACGAGAGCGAAATAGCGAAATTGCTATGCCGAGAACGTGCGATTTCAGAATACTGCATTTCCTGAAAACAGGGGGTTTTTTCTCCGCAGGAAAGAATCCACATCTCTCGACTTTCTGTAACGTCCTCTCTGAAAGCACAACGTGTGTCGCTCCTGGAACTTCTAGCTGCCTTATTAGAGTGGCTTTTCCCTTCCACTCTGTTCGTCACAGAATGCTGAAGTGTAGCATCGGAAAAACAGAGAAAAACGAAATGTCCCTAGGAATCAACGGAAAGGCATAAGAATGAGAGAGAAGCGTAGTGCAGAATGCATGGACACAAGGAGAAGACAAGAACCGCTCCTTTGCGATGTGCGCAGAAGAAGCCGCTCGTCCGAGAAAAGCATCCGGCTGAAGTCGCTCTTTCTCGGCATGCGAGAGAGACGAGACCGCTGCTGAAGGCACAAAGCGGCATTCGGGGAGAACCGCGATTTAACGGCCAGCAACTGCAAACTCTCCGAAGCGGTTAACAGAGAGTGGCGCTGTCCACCCACGAGAGCGAAATAGCGAAATTGCTATGCCGAGAACGTGCGATTTCAGAATACTGCATTTCCTGAAAACAGGGGGTTTTTTCTCCGCAGGAAAGAATCCACATCTCTCGACTTTCTGTAACGTCCTCTCTGAAAGCACAACGTGTGTCTCTCCTGGAAATTCTAGCTGCCTTATTAGAGGGGCTTTTCCCTTCCACTCTGTTCGTCACAGAATGCTGAAGTGTAGCATCGGAAAAACAGAGAAAAACGAAATGTCCCTAGGAATCAACGGTTAAGAATGAGAGAGAAGCGTAGTGCAGAATGCATGGACACAAGGAGAAGACAAGAACCGCTCCTTTGCGATGTGCGCAGAAGAAGCCGCTCGTCCGAGAAAAGCATCCGGCTGAAGTCGCTCTTTCTCGGCATGCGAGAGAGACGAGACCGCTGCTGAAGGCACACAGCGGCATTCGGGGAGAACCGCGATTTCTCGGCCAGCAACTGCAAACTCTCCGAAGCGGTTAACAGAGAGTGGCGCCGTCCACCCACGAGAGCGAAATAGCGAAATTGCTATGCCGAGAACGTGCGATTTCAGAATACTGCATTTCCTGAAAACAGGGGGTTTTTTCTCCGCAGGAAAGAATCCACATCTCTCGACTTTCTGTAACGTCCTCTCTGAAAGCACAACGTGTGTCGCTCCTGGAACTTCTAGCTGCCTTATTAGAGTGGCTTTTCCCTTCCACTCTGTTCGTCACAGAATGCTGAAGTGTAGCATCGGAAAAACAGAGAAAAACGAAATGTCCCTAGGAATCAACGGAAAGGCATAAGAATGAGAGAGAAGCGTAGTGCAGAATGCATGGACACAAGGAGAAGACAAGAACCGCTCCTTTGCGATGTGCGCAGAAGAAGCCGCTCGTCCGAGAAAAGCATCCGGCTGAAGTCGCTCTTTCTCGGCATGCGAGAGAGACGAGCCGCTGCTGAAGGCACACAGCGGCATTCGGGGAGAACCGCGATTTCTCGGCCAGCAACTGCAAACTCTCCGAAGCGGTTAACAGAGAGTGGCGCCGTCCACCCACGAGAGCGAAATAGCGAAATTGCTATGCCGAGAACGTGCGATTTCAGAATACTGCATTTCCTGAAAACAGGGGTTTTTTTCTCCGCAGGAAAGAATCCACATCTCTCGACTTTCTGTAACGTCCTCTCTGAAAGCACAACGTGTGTCGCTCCTGGAACTTCTAGCTGCCTTATTAGAGGGGCTTTTCCCTTCCACTCTGTTCGTCACAGAATGCTGAAGTGTAGCATCGGAAAAACAGAGAAAAACGAAATGTCCCTAGGAATCAACGGAAAGGCATAAGAATGAGAGAGAAGCGTAGTGCAGAATGCATGGACACAAGGAGAAGACAAGAACCGCTCCTTTGCGATGTGCGCAGAAGAAGCCGCTCGTCCGAGAAAAGCATCCGGCTGAAGTCGCTCTTTCTCGGCATGCGAGAGAGACGAGACCGCTGCTGAAGGCACACAGCGGCATTCGGGGAGAACCGCGATTTCTCGGCCAGCAACTGCAAACTCTCCGAAGCGGTTAACAGAGAGTGGCGCCGTCCACCCACGAGAGCGAAATAGCGAAATTGCTATGCCGAGAACGTGCGATTTCAGAATACTGCATTTCCTGAAAACAGGGGGTTTTTTCTCCGCAGGAAAGAATCCACATCTCTCGACTTTCTGTAACGTCCTCTCTGAAAGCACAACGTGTGTCGCTCCTGGAACTTCTAGCTGCCTTATTAGAGGGGCTTTTCCCTTCCACTCTGTTCGTCACAGAATGCTGAAGTGTAGCATCGGAAAAACAGAGAAAAACGAAATGTCCCTAGGAATCAACGGAAAGGCATAAGAATGAGAGAGAAGCGTAGTGCAGAATGCATGGACACAAGGAGAAGACAAGAACCGCTCCTTTGCGATGTGCGCAGAAGAAGCCGCTCGTCCGAAAAAAGCATCCGGCTGAAGTCGCTCTTTCTCGGCATGCGAGAGAGACGAGCCGCTGCTGAAGGCACACAGCGGCATTCGGGGAGAACCGCGATTTCTCGGCCAGCAACTGCAAACTCTCCGAAGCGGTTAACAGAGAGTGGCGCCGTCCACCCACGAGAGCGAAATAGCGAAATTGCTATGCCGAGAACGTGCGATTTCAGAATACTGCATTTCCTGAAAACAGGGGTTTTTTTCTCCGCAGGAAAGAATCCACATCTCTCGACTTTCTGTAACGACCTCTCTGAAAGCACAACGTGTGTCGCTCCTGGAACTTCTAGCTGCCTTATTAGAGGGGCTTTTCCCTTCCACTCTGTTCGTCACAGAATGCTGAAGTGTAGCATCGGAAAAACAGAGAAAAACGAAATGTCCCTAGGAATCAACGGTTAAGAATGAGAGAGAAGCGTAGTGCAGAATGCATGGACACAAGGAGAAGACAAGAACCGCTCCTTTGCGATGTGCGCAGAAGAAGCCGCTCGTCCGAAAAAAGCATCCGGCTGAAGTCGCTCTTTCTCGGCATGCGAGAGAGACGAGACCGCTGCTGAAGGCACAAAGCGGCATTCGGGGAGAACCGCGATTTAACGGCCAGCAACTGCAAACTCTCCGAAGCGGTTAACAGAGAGTGGCGCTGTCCACCCACGAGAGCGAAATAGCGAAATTGCTATGCCGAGAACGTGCGATTTCAGAATACTGCATTTCCTGAAAACAGGGGGTTTTTTCTCCGCAGGAAAGAATCCACATCTCTCGACTTTCTGTAACGTCCTCTCTGAAAGCACAACGTGTGTCGCTCCTGGAACTTCTAGCTGCCTTATTAGAGGGGCTTTTCCCTTCCACTCTGTTCGTCACAGAATGCTGAAGTGTAGCATCGGAAAAACAGAGAAAAACGAAATGTCCCTAGGAATCAACGGAAAGGCATAAGAATGAGAGAGAAGCGTAGTGCAGAATGCATGGACACAAGGAGAAGACAAGAACCGCTCCTTTGCGATGTGCGCAGAAGAAGCCGCTCGTCCGAAAAAAGCATCCGGCTGAAGTCGCTCTTTCTCGGCATGCGAGAGAGACGAGACCGCTGCTGAAGGCACACAGCGGCATTCGGGGAGAACCGCGATTTCTCGGCCAGCAACTGCAAACTCTCCGAAGCGGTTAACAGAGAGTGGCGCTGTCCACCCACGAGAGCGAAATAGCGAAATTGCTATGCCGAGAACGTGCGATTTCAGAATACTGCATTTCCTGAAAACAGGGGGTTTTTTCTCCGCAGGAAAGAATCCACATCTCTCGACTTTCTGTAATGTCCTCTCTGAAAGCACAACGTGTGTCTCTCCTGGAACTTCTAGCTGCCTTATTAGAGGGGCTTTTCCCTTCCACTCTGTTCGTCACAGAATGCTGAAGTGTAGCATCGGAAAAACAGAGAAAAACGAAATGTCCCTAGGAATCAACGGTTAAGAATGAGAGAGAAGCGTAGTGCAGAATGCATGGACACAAGGAGAAGACAAGAACCGCTCCTTTGCGATGTGCGCAGAAGAAGCCGCTCGTCCGAGAAAAGCATCCGGCTGAAGTCGCTCTTTCTCGGCATGCGAGAGAGACGAGACCGCTGCTGAAGGCACACAGCGGCATTCGGGGAGAACCGCGATTTCTCGGCCAGCAACTGCAAACTCTCCGAAGCGGTTAACAGAGAGTGGCGCCGTCCACCCACGAGAGCGAAATAGCGAAATTGCTATGCCGAGAACGTGCGATTTCAGAATACTGCATTTCCTGAAAACAGGGGGTTTTTTCTCCGCAGGAAAGAATCCACATCTCTCGACTTTCTGTAACGTCCTCTCTGAAAGCACAACGTGTGTCGCTCCTGGAACTTCTAGCTGCCTTATTAGAGTGGCTTTTCCCTTCCACTCTGTTCGTCACAGAATGCTGAAGTGTAGCATCGGAAAAACAGAGAAAAACGAAATGTCCCTAGGAATCAACGGAAAGGCATAAGAATGAGAGAGAAGCGTAGTGCAGAATGCATGGACACAAGGAGAAGACAAGAACCGCTCCTTTGCGATGTGCGCAGAAGAAGCCGCTCGTCCGAGAAAAGCATCCGGCTGAAGTCGCTCTTTCTCGGCATGCGAGAGAGACGAGCCGCTGCTGAAGGCACACAGCGGCATTCGGGGAGAACCGCGATTTCTCGGCCAGCAACTGCAAACTCTCCGAAGCGGTTAACAGAGAGTGGCGCCGTCCACCCACGAGAGCGAAATAGCGAAATTGCTATGCCGAGAACGTGCGATTTCAGAATACTGCATTTCCTGAAAACAGGGGGTTTTTTCTCCGCAGGAAAGAATCCACATCTCTCGACTTTCTGTAACGTCCTCTCTGAAAGCACAACGTGTGTCGCTCCTGGAACTTCTAGCTGCCTTATTAGAGGGGCTTTTCCCTTCCACTCTGTTCGTCACAGAATGCTGAAGTGTAGCATCGGAAAAACAGAGAAAAACGAAATGTCCCTAGGAATCAACGGAAAGGCATAAGAATGAGAGAGAAGCGTAGTGCAGAATGCATGGACACAAGGAGAAGACAAGAACCGCTCCTTTGCGATGTGCGCAGAAGAAGCCGCTCGTCCGAGAAAAGCATCCGGCTGAAGTCGCTCTTTCTCGGCATGCGAGAGAGACGAGACCGCTGCTGAAGGCACACAGCGGCATTCGGGGAGAACCGCGATTTCTCGGCCAGCAACTGCAAACTCTCCGAAGCGGTTAACAGAGAGTGGCGCCGTCCACCCACGAGAGCGAAATAGCGAAATTGCTATGCCGAGAACGTGCGATTTCAGAATACTGCATTTCCTGAAAACAGGGGGTTTTTTCTCCGCAGGAAAGAATCCACATCTCTCGACTTTCTGTAACGTCCTCTCTGAAAGCACAACGTGTGTCGCTCCTGGAACTTCTAGCTGCCTTATTAGAGGGGCTTTTCCCTTCCACTCTGTTCGTCACAGAATGCTGAAGTGTAGCATCGGAAAAACAGAGAAAAACGAAATGTCCCTAGGAATCAACGGAAAGGCATAAGAATGAGAGAGAAGCGTAGTGCAGAATGCATGGACACAAGGAGAAGACAAGAACCGCTCCTTTGCGATGTGCGCAGAAGAAGCCGCTCGTCCGAAAAAAGCATCCGGCTGAAGTCGCTCTTTCTCGGCATGCGAGAGAGACGAGACCGCTGCTGAAGGCACACAGCGGCATTCGGGGAGAACCGCGATTTCTCGGCCAGCAACTGCAAACTCTCCGAAGCGGTTAACAGAGAGTGGCGCCGTCCACCCACGAGAGCGAAATAGCGAAATTGCTATGCCGAGAACGTGCGATTTCAGAATACTGCATTTCCTGAAAACAGGGGGTTTTTTCTCCGCAGGAAAGAATCCACATCTCTCGACTTTCTGTAACGTCCTCTCTGAAAGCACAACGTGTGTCGCTCCTGGAACTTCTAGCTGCCTTATTAGAGGGGCTTTTCCCTTCCACTCTGTTCGTCACAGAATGCTGAAGTGTAGCATCGGAAAAACAGAGAAAAACGAAATGTCCCTAGGAATAAACGGAAAGGCATAAGAATGAGAGAGAAGCGTAGTGCAGAATGCATGGACACAAGGAGAAGACAAGAACCGCTCCTTTGCGATGTGCGCAGAAGAAGCCGCTCGTCCGAGAAAAGCATCCGGCTGAAGTCGCTCTTTCTCGGCATGCGAGAGAGACGAGCCGCTGCTGAAGGCACACAGCGGCATTCGGGGAGAACCGCGATTTCTCGGCCAGCAACTGCAAACTCTCCGAAGCGGTTAACAGAGAGTGGCGCCGTCCACCCACGAGAGCGAAATAGCGAAATTGCTATGCCGAGAACGTGCGATTTCAGAATACTGCATTTCCTGAAAACAGGGGTTTTTTTCTCCGCAGGAAAGAATCCACATCTCTCGACTTTCTGTAACGACCTCTCTGAAAGCACAACGTGTGTCGCTCCTGGAACTTCTAGCTGCCTTATTAGAGGGGCTTTTCCCTTCCACTCTGTTCGTCACAGAATGCTGAAGTGTAGCATCGGAAAAACAGAGAAAAACGAAATGTCCCTAGGAATCAACGGTTAAGAATGAGAGAGAAGCGTAGTGCAGAATGCATGGACACAAGGAGAAGACAAGAACCGCTCCTTTGCGATGTGCGCAGAAGAAGCCGCTCGTCCGAAAAAAGCATCCGGCTGAAGTCGCTCTTTCTCGGCATGCGAGAGAGACGAGACCGCTGCTGAAGGCACAAAGCGGCATTCGGGGAGAACCGCGATTTAACGGCCAGCAACTGCAAACTCTCCGAAGCGGTTAACAGAGAGTGGCGCTGTCCACCCACGAGAGCGAAATAGCGAAATTGCTATGCCGAGAACGTGCGATTTCAGAATACTGCATTTCCTGAAAACAGGGGGTTTTTTCTCCGCAGGAAAGAATCCACATCTCTCGACTTTCTGTAACGTCCTCTCTGAAAGCACAACGTGTGTCTCTCCTGGAACTTCTAGCTGCCTTATTAGAGGGGCTTTTCCCTTCCACTCTGTTCGTCACAGAATGCTGAAGTGTAGCATCGGAAAAACAGAGAAAAACGAAATGTCCCTAGGAATCAACGGTTAAGAATGAGAGAGAAGCGTAGTGCAGAATGCATGGACACAAGGAGAAGACAAGAACCGCTCCTTTGCGATGTGCGCAGAAGAAGCCGCTCGTCCGAGAAAAGCATCCGGCTGAAGTCGCTCTTTCTCGGCATGCGAGAGAGACGAGACCGCTGCTGAAGGCACACAGCGGCATTCGGGGAGAACCGCGATTTCTCGGCCAGCAACTGCAAACTCTCCGAAGCGGTTAACAGAGAGTGGCGCCGTCCACCCACGAGAGCGAAATAGCGAAATTGCTATGCCGAGAACGTGCGATTTCAGAATACTGCATTTCCTGAAAACAGGGGTTTTTTTCTCCGCAGGAAAGAATCCACATCTCTCGACTTTCTGTAACGTCCTCTCTGAAAGCACAACGTGTGTCGCTCCTGGAACTTCTAGCTGCCTTATTAGAGTGGCTTTTCCCTTCCACTCTGTTCGTCACAGAATGCTGAAGTGTAGCATCGGAAAAACAGAGAAAAACGAAATGTCCCTAGGAATCAACGGAAAGGCATAAGAATGAGAGAGAAGCGTAGTGCAGAATGCATGGACACAAGGAGAAGACAAGAACCGCTCCTTTGCGATGTGCGCAGAAGAAGCCGCTCGTCCGAGAAAAGCATCCGGCTGAAGTCGCTCTTTCTCGGCATGCGAGAGAGACGAGCCGCTGCTGAAGGCACACAGCGGCATTCGGGGAGAACCGCGATTTCTCGGCCAGCAACTGCAAACTCTCCGAAGCGGTTAACAGAGAGTGGCGCCGTCCACCCACGAGAGCGAAATAGCGAAATTGCTATGCCGAGAACGTGCGATTTCAGAATACTGCATTTCCTGAAAACAGGGGGTTTTTTCTCCGCAGGAAAGAATCCACATCTCTCGACTTTCTGTAACGTCCTCTCTGAAAGCACAACGTGTGTCGCTCCTGGAACTTCTAGCTGCCTTATTAGAGGGGCTTTTCCCTTCCACTCTGTTCGTCACAGAATGCTGAAGTGTAGCATCGGAAAAACAGAGAAAAACGAAATGTCCCTAGGAATAAACGGAAAGGCATAAGAATGAGAGAGAAGCGTAGTGCAGAATGCATGGACACAAGGAGAAGACAAGAACCGCTCCTTTGCGATGTGCGCAGAAGAAGCCGCTCGTCCGAGAAAAGCATCCGGCTGAAGTCGCTCTTTCTCGGCATGCGAGAGAGACGAGCCGCTGCTGAAGGCACACAGCGGCATTCGGGGAGAACCGCGATTTCTCGGCCAGCAACTGCAAACTCTCCGAAGCGGTTAACAGAGAGTGGCGCCGTCCACCCACGAGAGCGAAATAGCGAAATTGCTATGCCGAGAACGTGCGATTTCAGAATACTGCATTTCCTGAAAACAGGGGTTTTTTTCTCCGCAGGAAAGAATCCACATCTCTCGACTTTCTGTAACGACCTCTCTGAAAGCACAACGTGTGTCGCTCCTGGAACTTCTAGCTGCCTTATTAGAGGGGCTTTTCCCTTCCACTCTGTTCGTCACAGAATGCTGAAGTGTAGCATCGGAAAAACAGAGAAAAACGAAATGTCCCTAGGAATCAACGGTTAAGAATGAGAGAGAAGCGTAGTGCAGAATGCATGGACACAAGGAGAAGACAAGAACCGCTCCTTTGCGATGTGCGCAGAAGAAGCCGCTCGTCCGAAAAAAGCATCCGGCTGAAGTCGCTCTTTCTCGGCATGCGAGAGAGACGAGACCGCTGCTGAAGGCACAAAGCGGCATTCGGGGAGAACCGCGATTTAACGGCCAGCAACTGCAAACTCTCCGAAGCGGTTAACAGAGAGTGGCGCTGTCCACCCACGAGAGCGAAATAGCGAAATTGCTATGCCGAGAACGTGCGATTTCAGAATACTGCATTTCCTGAAAACAGGGGGTTTTTTCTCCGCAGGAAAGAATCCACATCTCTCGACTTTCTGTAACGTCCTCTCTGAAAGCACAACGTGTGTCTCTCCTGGAACTTCTAGCTGCCTTATTAGAGGGGCTTTTCCCTTCCACTCTGTTCGTCACAGAATGCTGAAGTGTAGCATCGGAAAAACAGAGAAAAACGAAATGTCCCTAGGAATCAACGGTTAAGAATGAGAGAGAAGCGTAGTGCAGAATGCATGGACACAAGGAGAAGACAAGAACCGCTCCTTTGCGATGTGCGCAGAAGAAGCCGCTCGTCCGAGAAAAGCATCCGGCTGAAGTCGCTCTTTCTCGGCATGCGAGAGAGACGAGACCGCTGCTGAAGGCACACAGCGGCATTCGGGGAGAACCGCGATTTCTCGGCCAGCAACTGCAAACTCTCCGAAGCGGTTAACAGAGAGTGGCGCCGTCCACCCACGAGAGCGAAATAGCGAAATTGCTATGCCGAGAACGTGCGATTTCAGAATACTGCATTTCCTGAAAACAGGGTTTTTTTTCTCCGCAGGAAAGAATCCACATCTCTCGACTTTCTGTAACGTCCTCTCTGAAAGCACAACGTGTGTCGCTCCTGGAACTTCTAGCTGCCTTATTAGAGTGGCTTTTCCCTTCCACTCTGTTCGTCACAGAATGCTGAAGTGTAGCATCGGAAAAACAGAGAAAAACGAAATGTCCCTAGGAATCAACGGAAAGGCATAAGAATGAGAGAGAAGCGTAGTGCAGAATGCATGGACACAAGGAGAAGACAAGAACCGCTCCTTTGCGATGTGCGCAGAAGAAGCCGCTCGTCCGAGAAAAGCATCCGGCTGAAGTCGCTCTTTCTCGGCATGCGAGAGAGACGAGCCGCTGCTGAAGGCACACAGCGGCATTCGGGGAGAACCGCGATTTCTCGGCCAGCAACTGCAAACTCTCCGAAGCGGTTAACAGAGAGTGGCGCCGTCCACCCACGAGAGCGAAATAGCGAAATTGCTATGCCGAGAACGTGCGATTTCAGAATACTGCATTTCCTGAAAACAGGGGTTTTTTTCTCCGCAGGAAAGAATCCACATCTCTCGACTTTCTGTAACGTCCTCTCTGAAAGCACAACGTGTGTCGCTCCTGGAACTTCTAGCTGCCTTATTAGAGGGGCTTTTCCCTTCCACTCTGTTCGTCACAGAATGCTGAAGTGTAGCATCGGAAAAACAGAGAAAAACGAAATGTCCCTAGGAATCAACGGAAAGGCATAAGAATGAGAGAGAAGCGTAGTGCAGAATGCATGGACACAAGGAGAAGACAAGAACCGCTCCTTTGCGATGTGCGCAGAAGAAGCCGCTCGTCCGAAAAAAGCATCCGGCTGAAGTCGCTCTTTCTCGGCATGCGAGAGAGACGAGCCGCTGCTGAAGGCACACAGCGGCATTCGGGGAGAACCGCGATTTCTCGGCCAGCAACTGCAAACTCTCCGAAGCGGTTAACAGAGAGTGGCGCCGTCCACCCACGAGAGCGAAATAGCGAAATTGCTATGCCGAGAACGTGCGATTTCAGAATACTGCATTTCCTGAAAACAGGGGTTTTTTTCTCCGCAGGAAAGAATCCACATCTCTCGACTTTCTGTAACGACCTCTCTGAAAGCACAACGTGTGTCGCTCCTGGAACTTCTAGCTGCCTTATTAGAGGGGCTTTTCCCTTCCACTCTGTTCGTCACAGAATGCTGAAGTGTAGCATCGGAAAAACAGAGAAAAACGAAATGTCCCTAGGAATCAACGGAAAGGCATAAGAATGAGAGAGAAGCGTAGTGCAGAATGCATGGACACAAGGAGAAGACAAGAACCGCTCCTTTGCGATGTGCGCAGAAGAAGCCGCTCGTCCGAGAAAAGCATCCGGCTGAAGTCGCTCTTTCTCGGCATGCGAGAGAGACGAGCCGCTGCTGAAGGCACACAGCGGCATTCGGGGAGAACCGCGATTTCTCGGCCAGCAACTGCAAACTCTCCGAAGCGGTTAACAGAGAGTGGCGCCGTCCACCCACGAGAGCGAAATAGCGAAATTGCTATGCCGAGAACGTGCGATTTCAGAATACTGCATTTCCTGAAAACAGGGGTTTTTTTCTCCGCAGGAAAGAATCCACATCTCTCGACTTTCTGTAACGTCCTCTCTGAAAGCACAACGTGTGTCGCTCCTGGAACTTCTAGCTGCCTTATTAGAGGGGCTTTTCCCTTCCACTCTGTTCGTCACAGAATGCTGAAGTGTAGCATCGGAAAAACAGAGAAAAACGAAATGTCCCTAGGAATCAACGGAAAGGCATAAGAATGAGAGAGAAGCGTAGTGCAGAATGCATGGACACAAGGAGAAGACAAGAACCGCTCCTTTGCGATGTGCGCAGAAGAAGCCGCTCGTCCGAGAAAAGCATCCGGCTGAAGTCGCTCTTTCTCGGCATGCGAGAGAGACGAGCCGCTGCTGAAGGCACACAGCGGCATTCGGGGAGAACCGCGATTTCTCGGCCAGCAACTGCAAACTCTCCGAAGCGGTTAACAGAGAGTGGCGCCGTCCACCCACGAGAGCGAAATAGCGAAATTGCTATGCCGAGAACGTGCGATTTCAGAATACTGCATTTCCTGAAAACAGGGGGTTTTTTCTCCGCAGGAAAGAATCCACATCTCTCGACTTTCTGTAACGTCCTCTCTGAAAGCACAACGTGTGTCGCTCCTGGAACTTCTAGCTGCCTTATTAGAGGGGCTTTTCCCTTCCACTCTGTTCGTCACAGAATGCTGAAGTGTAGCATCGGAAAAACAGAGAAAAACGAAATGTCCCTAGGAATCAACGGAAAGGCATAAGAATGAGAGAGAAGCGTAGTGCAGAATGCATGGACACAAGGAGAAGACAAGAACCGCTCCTTTGCGATGTGCGCAGAAGAAGCCGCTCGTCCGAGAAAAGCATCCGGCTGAAGTCGCTCTTTCTCGGCATGCGAGAGAGACGAGCCGCTGCTGAAGGCACACAGCGGCATTCGGGGAGAACCGCGATTTCTCGGCCAGCAACTGCAAACTCTCCGAAGCGGTTAACAGAGAGTGGCGCCGTCCACCCACGAGAGCGAAATAGCGAAATTGCTATGCCGAGAACGTGCGATTTCAGAATACTGCATTTCCTGAAAACAGGGGGTTTTTTCTCCGCAGGAAAGAATCCACATCTCTCGACTTTCTGTAACGTCCTCTCTGAAAGCACAACGTGTGTCGCTCCTGGAACTTCTAGCTGCCTTATTAGAGGGGCTTTTCCCTTCCACTCTGTTCGTCACAGAATGCTGAAGTGTAGCATCGGAAAAACAGAGAAAAACGAAATGTCCCTAGGAATAAACGGAAAGGCATAAGAATGAGAGAGAAGCGTAGTGCAGAATGCATGGACACAAGGAGAAGACAAGAACCGCTCCTTTGCGATGTGCGCAGAAGAAGCCGCTCGTCCGAGAAAAGCATCCGGCTGAAGTCGCTCTTTCTCGGCATGCGAGAGAGACGAGCCGCTGCTGAAGGCACACAGCGGCATTCGGGGAGAACCGCGATTTCTCGGCCAGCAACTGCAAACTCTCCGAAGCGGTTAACAGAGAGTGGCGCCGTCCACCCACGAGAGCGAAATAGCGAAATTGCTATGCCGAGAACGTGCGATTTCAGAATACTGCATTTCCTGAAAACAGGGGTTTTTTTCTCCGCAGGAAAGAATCCACATCTCTCGACTTTCTGTAACGACCTCTCTGAAAGCACAACGTGTGTCGCTCCTGGAACTTCTAGCTGCCTTATTAGAGGGGCTTTTCCCTTCCACTCTGTTCGTCACAGAATGCTGAAGTGTAGCATCGGAAAAACAGAGAAAAACGAAATGTCCCTAGGAATCAACGGTTAAGAATGAGAGAGAAGCGTAGTGCAGAATGCATGGACACAAGGAGAAGACAAGAACCGCTCCTTTGCGATGTGCGCAGAAGAAGCCGCTCGTCCGAAAAAAGCATCCGGCTGAAGTCGCTCTTTCTCGGCATGCGAGAGAGACGAGACCGCTGCTGAAGGCACAAAGCGGCATTCGGGGAGAACCGCGATTTAACGGCCAGCAACTGCAAACTCTCCGAAGCGGTTAACAGAGAGTGGCGCTGTCCACCCACGAGAGCGAAATAGCGAAATTGCTATGCCGAGAACGTGCGATTTCAGAATACTGCATTTCCTGAAAACAGGGGGTTTTTTCTCCGCAGGAAAGAATCCACATCTCTCGACTTTCTGTAACGTCCTCTCTGAAAGCACAACGTGTGTCTCTCCTGGAACTTCTAGCTGCCTTATTAGAGGGGCTTTTCCCTTCCACTCTGTTCGTCACAGAATGCTGAAGTGTAGCATCGGAAAAACAGAGAAAAACGAAATGTCCCTAGGAATCAACGGTTAAGAATGAGAGAGAAGCGTAGTGCAGAATGCATGGACACAAGGAGAAGACAAGAACCGCTCCTTTGCGATGTGCGCAGAAGAAGCCGCTCGTCCGAGAAAAGCATCCGGCTGAAGTCGCTCTTTCTCGGCATGCGAGAGAGACGAGACCGCTGCTGAAGGCACACAGCGGCATTCGGGGAGAACCGCGATTTCTCGGCCAGCAACTGCAAACTCTCCGAAGCGGTTAACAGAGAGTGGCGCCGTCCACCCACGAGAGCGAAATAGCGAAATTGCTATGCCGAGAACGTGCGATTTCAGAATACTGCATTTCCTGAAAACAGGGGGTTTTTTCTCCGCAGGAAAGAATCCACATCTCTCGACTTTCTGTAACGTCCTCTCTGAAAGCACAACGTGTGTCGCTCCTGGAACTTCTAGCTGCCTTATTAGAGTGGCTTTTCCCTTCCACTCTGTTCGTCACAGAATGCTGAAGTGTAGCATCGGAAAAACAGAGAAAAACGAAATGTCCCTAGGAATCAACGGAAAGGCATAAGAATGAGAGAGAAGCGTAGTGCAGAATGCATGGACACAAGGAGAAGACAAGAACCGCTCCTTTGCGATGTGCGCAGAAGAAGCCGCTCGTCCGAGAAAAGCATCCGGCTGAAGTCGCTCTTTCTCGGCATGCGAGAGAGACGAGCCGCTGCTGAAGGCACACAGCGGCATTCGGGGAGAACCGCGATTTCTCGGCCAGCAACTGCAAACTCTCCGAAGCGGTTAACAGAGAGTGGCGCCGTCCACCCACGAGAGCGAAATAGCGAAATTGCTATGCCAAGAACGTGCGATTTCAGAATACTGCATTTCCTGAAAACAGGGGGTTTTTTCTCCGCAGGAAAGAATCCACATCTCTCGACTTTCTGTAACGTCCTCTCTGAAAGCACAACGTGTGTCGCTCCTGGAACTTCTAGCTGCCTTATTAGAGGGGCTTTTCCCTTCCACTCTGTTCGTCACAGAATGCTGAAGTGTAGCATCGGAAAAACAGAGAAAAACGAAATGTCCCTAGGAATCAACGGAAAGGCATAAGAATGAGAGAGAAGCGTAGTGCAGAATGCATGGACACAAGGAGAAGACAAGAACCGCTCCTTTGCGATGTGCGCAGAAGAAGCCGCTCGTCCGAAAAAAGCATCCGGCTGAAGTCGCTCTTTCTCGGCATGCGAGAGAGACGAGCCGCTGCTGAAGGCACACAGCGGCATTCGGGGAGAACCGCGATTTCTCGGCCAGCAACTGCAAACTCTCCGAAGCGGTTAACAGAGAGTGGCGCCGTCCACCCACGAGAGCGAAATAGCGAAATTGCTATGCCGAGAACGTGCGATTTCAGAATACTGCATTTCCTGAAAACAGGGGTTTTTTTCTCCGCAGGAAAGAATCCACATCTCTCGACTTTCTGTAACGACCTCTCTGAAAGCACAACGTGTGTCGCTCCTGGAACTTCTAGCTGCCTTATTAGAGGGGCTTTTCCCTTCCACTCTGTTCGTCACAGAATGCTGAAGTGTAGCATCGGAAAAACAGAGAAAAACGAAATGTCCCTAGGAATCAACGGAAAGGCATAAGAATGAGAGAGAAGCGTAGTGCAGAATGCATGGACACAAGGAGAAGACAAGAACCGCTCCTTTGCGATGTGCGCAGAAGAAGCCGCTCGTCCGAGAAAAGCATCCGGCTGAAGTCGCTCTTTCTCGGCATGCGAGAGAGACGAGCCGCTGCTGAAGGCACACAGCGGCATTCGGGGAGAACCGCGATTTCTCGGCCAGCAACTGCAAACTCTCCGAAGCGGTTAACAGAGAGTGGCGCCGTCCACCCACGAGAGCGAAATAGCGAAATTGCTATGCCGAGAACGTGCGATTTCAGAATACTGCATTTCCTGAAAACAGGGGGTTTTTTCTCCGCAGGAAAGAATCCACATCTCTCGACTTTCTGTAACGTCCTCTCTGAAAGCACAACGTGTGTCGCTCCTGGAACTTCTAGCTGCCTTATTAGAGGGGCTTTTCCCTTCCACTCTGTTCGTCACAGAATGCTGAAGTGTAGCATCGGAAAAACAGAGAAAAACGAAATGTCCCTAGGAATCAACGGAAAGGCATAAGAATGAGAGAGAAGCGTAGTGCAGAATGCATGGACACAAGGAGAAGACAAGAACCGCTCCTTTGCGATGTGCGCAGAAGAAGCCGCTCGTCCGAGAAAAGCATCCGGCTGAAGTCGCTCTTTCTCGGCATGCGAGAGAGACGAGCCGCTGCTGAAGGCACACAGCGGCATTCGGGGAGAACCGCGATTTCTCGGCCAGCAACTGCAAACTCTCCGAAGCGGTTAACAGAGAGTGGCGCCGTCCACCCACGAGAGCGAAATAGCGAAATTGCTATGCCGAGAACGTGCGATTTCAGAATACTGCATTTCCTGAAAACAGGGGGTTTTTTCTCCGCAGGAAAGAATCCACATCTCTCGACTTTCTGTAACGTCCTCTCTGAAAGCACAACGTGTGTCGCTCCTGGAACTTCTAGCTGCCTTATTAGAGGGGCTTTTCCCTTCCACTCTGTTCGTCACAGAATGCTGAAGTGTAGCATCGGAAAAACAGAGAAAAACGAAATGTCCCTAGGAATCAACGGAAAGGCATAAGAATGAGAGAGAAGCGTAGTGCAGAATGCATGGACACAAGGAGAAGACAAGAACCGCTCCTTTGCGATGTGCGCAGAAGAAGCCGCTCGTCCGAGAAAAGCATCCGGCTGAAGTCGCTCTTTCTCGGCATGCGAGAGAGACGAGCCGCTGCTGAAGGCACACAGCGGCATTCGGGGAGAACCGCGATTTCTCGGCCAGCAACTGCAAACTCTCCGAAGCGGTTAACAGAGAGTGGCGCCGTCCACCCACGAGAGCGAAATAGCGAAATTGCTATGCCGAGAACGTGCGATTTCAGAATACTGCATTTCCTGAAAACAGGGGGTTTTTTCTCCGCAGGAAAGAATCCACATCTCTCGACTTTCTGTAACGTCCTCTCTGAAAGCACAACGTGTGTCGCTCCTGGAACTTCTAGCTGCCTTATTAGAGGGGCTTTTCCCTTCCACTCTGTTCGTCACAGAATGCTGAAGTGTAGCATCGGAAAAACAGAGAAAAACGAAATGTCCCTAGGAATCAACGGAAAGGCATAAGAATGAGAGAGAAGCGTAGTGCAGAATGCATGGACACAAGGAGAAGACAAGAACCGCTCCTTTGCGATGTGCGCAGAAGAAGCCGCTCGTCCGAGAAAAGCATCCGGCTGAAGTCGCTCTTTCTCGGCATGCGAGAGAGACGAGCCGCTGCTGAAGGCACACAGCGGCATTCGGGGAGAACCGCGATTTCTCGGCCAGCAACTGCAAACTCTCCGAAGCGGTTAACAGAGAGTGGCGCCGTCCACCCACGAGAGCGAAATAGCGAAATTGCTATGCCGAGAACGTGCGATTTCAGAATACTGCATTTCCTGAAAACAGGGTTTTTTTTCTCCGCAGGAAAGAATCCACATCTCTCGACTTTCTGTAACGACCTCTCTGAAAGCACAACGTGTGTCGCTCCTGGAACTTCTAGCTGCCTTATTAGAGGGGCTTTTCCCTTCCACTCTGTTCGTCACAGAATGCTGAAGTGTAGCATCGGAAAAACAGAGAAAAACGAAATGTCCCTAGGAATCAACGGAAAGGCATAAGAATGAGAGAGAAGCGTAGTGCAGAATGCATGGACACAAGGAGAAGACAAGAACCGCTCCTTTGCGATGTGCGCAGAAGAAGCCGCTCGTCCGAGAAAAGCATCCGGCTGAAGTCGCTCTTTCTCGGCATGCGAGAGAGACGAGACCGCTGCTGAAGGCACACAGCGGCATTCGGGGAGAACCGCGATTTCTCGGCCAGCAACTGCAAACTCTCCGAAGCGGTTAACAGAGAGTGGCGCCGTCCACCCACGAGAGCGAAATAGCGAAATTGCTATGCCGAGAACGTGCGATTTCAGAATACTGCATTTCCTGAAAACAGGGGGTTTTTTCTCCGCAGGAAAGAATCCACATCTCTCGACTTTCTGTAACGTCCTCTCTGAAAGCACAACGTGTGTCGCTCCTGGAACTTCTAGCTGCCTTATTAGAGGGGCTTTTCCCTTCCACTCTGTTCGTCACAGAATGCTGAAGTGTAGCATCGGAAAAACAGAGAAAAACGAAATGTCCCTAGGAATCAACGGTTAAGAATGAGAGAGAAGCGTAGTGCAGAATGCATGGACACAAGGAGAAGACAAGAACCGCTCCTTTGCGATGTGCGCAGAAGAAGCCGCTCGTCCGAAAAAAGCATCCGGCTGAAGTCGCTCTTTCTCGGCATGCGAGAGAGACGAGACCGCTGCTGAAGGCACAAAGCGGCATTCGGGGAGAACCGCGATTTAACGGCCAGCAACTGCAAACTCTCCGAAGCGGTTAACAGAGAGTGGCGCTGTCCACCCACGAGAGCGAAATAGCGAAATTGCTATGCCGAGAACGTGCGATTTCAGAATACTGCATTTCCTGAAAACAGGGGGTTTTTTCTCCGCAGGAAAGAATCCACATCTCTCGACTTTCTGTAACGTCCTCTCTGAAAGCACAACGTGTGTCTCTCCTGGAACTTCTAGCTGCCTTATTAGAGGGGCTTTTCCCTTCCACTCTGTTCGTCACAGAATGCTGAAGTGTAGCATCGGAAAAACAGAGAAAAACGAAATGTCCCTAGGAATCAACGGTTAAGAATGAGAGAGAAGCGTAGTGCAGAATGCATGGACACAAGGAGAAGACAAGAACCGCTCCTTTGCGATGTGCGCAGAAGAAGCCGCTCGTCCGAGAAAAGCATCCGGCTGAAGTCGCTCTTTCTCGGCATGCGAGAGAGACGAGCCGCTGCTGAAGGCACACAGCGGCATTCGGGGAGAACCGCGATTTCTCGGCCAGCAACTGCAAACTCTCCGAAGCGGTTAACAGAGAGTGGCGCCGTCCACCCACGAGAGCGAAATAGCGAAATTGCTATGCCGAGAACGTGCGATTTCAGAATACTGCATTTCCTGAAAACAGGGGTTTTTTTCTCCGCAGGAAAGAATCCACATCTCTCGACTTTCTGTAACGTCCTCTCTGAAAGCACAACGTGTGTCGCTCCTGGAACTTCTAGCTGCCTTATTAGAGGGGCTTTTCCCTTCCACTCTGTTCGTCACAGAATGCTGAAGTGTAGCATCGGAAAAACAGAGAAAAACGAAATGTCCCTAGGAATCAACGGAAAGGCATAAGAATGAGAGAGAAGCGTAGTGCAGAATGCATGGACACAAGGAGAAGACAAGAACCGCTCCTTTGCGATGTGCGCAGAAGAAGCCGCTCGTCCGAGAAAAGCATCCGGCTGAAGTCGCTCTTTCTCGGCATGCGAGAGAGACGAGACCGCTGCTGAAGGCACACAGCGGCATTCGGGGAGAACCGCGATTTCTCGGCCAGCAACTGCAAACTCTCCGAAGCGGTTAACAGAGAGTGGCGCCGTCCACCCACGAGAGCGAAATAGCGAAATTGCTATGCCGAGAACGTGCGATTTCAGAATACTGCATTTCCTGAAAACAGGGGGTTTTTTCTCCGCAGGAAAGAATCCACATCTCTCGACTTTCTGTAACGTCCTCTCTGAAAGCACAACGTGTGTCGCTCCTGGAACTTCTAGCTGCCTTATTAGAGGGGCTTTTCCCTTCCACTCTGTTCGTCACAGAATGCTGAAGTGTAGCATCGGAAAAACAGAGAAAAACGAAATGTCCCTAGGAATCAACGGAAAGGCATAAGAATGAGAGAGAAGCGTAGTGCAGAATGCATGGACACAAGGAGAAGACAAGAACCGCTCCTTTGCGATGTGCGCAGAAGAAGCCGCTCGTCCGAGAAAAGCATCCGGCTGAAGTCGCTCTTTCTCGGCATGCGAGAGAGACGAGCCGCTGCTGAAGGCACACAGCGGCATTCGGGGAGAACCGCGATTTCTCGGCCAGCAACTGCAAACTCTCCGAAGCGGTTAACAGAGAGTGGCGCCGTCCACCCACGAGAGCGAAATAGCGAAATTGCTATGCCGAGAACGTGCGATTTCAGAATACTGCATTTCCTGAAAACAGGGGTTTTTTTCTCCGCAGGAAAGAATCCACATCTCTCGACTTTCTGTAACGACCTCTCTGAAAGCACAACGTGTGTCGCTCCTGGAACTTCTAGCTGCCTTATTAGAGGGGCTTTTCCCTTCCACTCTGTTCGTCACAGAATGCTGAAGTGTAGCATCGGAAAAACAGAGAAAAACGAAATGTCCCTAGGAATCAACGGAAAGGCATAAGAATGAGAGAGAAGCGTAGTGCAGAATGCATGGACACAAGGAGAAGACAAGAACCGCTCCTTTGCGATGTGCGCAGAAGAAGCCGCTCGTCCGAGAAAAGCATCCGGCTGAAGTCGCTCTTTCTCGGCATGCGAGAGAGACGAGACCGCTGCTGAAGGCACACAGCGGCATTCGGGGAGAACCGCGATTTCTCGGCCAGCAACTGCAAACTCTCCGAAGCGGTTAACAGAGAGTGGCGCCGTCCACCCACGAGAGCGAAATAGCGAAATTGCTATGCCGAGAACGTGCGATTTCAGAATACTGCATTTCCTGAAAACAGGGGGTTTTTTCTCCGCAGGAAAGAATCCACATCTCTCGACTTTCTGTAACGTCCTCTCTGAAAGCACAACGTGTGTCGCTCCTGGAACTTCTAGCTGCCTTATTAGAGGGGCTTTTCCCTTCCACTCTGTTCGTCACAGAATGCTGAAGTGTAGCATCGGAAAAACAGAGAAAAACGAAATGTCCCTAGGAATCAACGGAAAGGCATAAGAATGAGAGAGAAGCGTAGTGCAGAATGCATGGACACAAGGAGAAGACAAGAACCGCTCCTTTGCGATGTGCGCAGAAGAAGCCGCTCGTCCGAGAAAAGCATCCGGCTGAAGTCGCTCTTTCTCGGCATGCGAGAGAGACGAGCCGCTGCTGAAGGCACACAGCGGCATTCGGGGAGAACCGCGATTTCTCGGCCAGCAACTGCAAACTCTCCGAAGCGGTTAACAGAGAGTGGCGCCGTCCACCCACGAGAGCGAAATAGCGAAATTGCTATGCCGAGAACGTGCGATTTCAGAATACTGCATTTCCTGAAAACAGGGGGTTTTTTCTCCGCAGGAAAGAATCCACATCTCTCGACTTTCTGTAACGTCCTCTCTGAAAGCACAACGTGTGTCGCTCCTGGAACTTCTAGCTGCCTTATTAGAGGGGCTTTTCCCTTCCACTCTGTTCGTCACAGAATGCTGAAGTGTAGCATCGGAAAAACAGAGAAAAACGAAATGTCCCTAGGAATCAACGGAAAGGCATAAGAATGAGAGAGAAGCGTAGTGCAGAATGCATGGACACAAGGAGAAGACAAGAACCGCTCCTTTGCGATGTGCGCAGAAGAAGCCGCTCGTCCGAGAAAAGCATCCGGCTGAAGTCGCTCTTTCTCGGCATGCGAGAGAGACGAGCCGCTGCTGAAGGCACACAGCGGCATTCGGGGAGAACCGCGATTTCTCGGCCAGCAACTGCAAACTCTCCGAAGCGGTTAACAGAGAGTGGCGCCGTCCACCCACGAGAGCGAAATAGCGAAATTGCTATGCCGAGAACGTGCGATTTCAGAATACTGCATTTCCTGAAAACAGGGGTTTTTTTCTCCGCAGGAAAGAATCCACATCTCTCGACTTTCTGTAACGTCCTCTCTGAAAGCACAACGTGTGTCGCTCCTGGAACTTCTAGCTGCCTTATTAGAGGGGCTTTTCCCTTCCACTCTGTTCGTCACAGAATGCTGAAGTGTAGCATCGGAAAAACAGAGAAAAACGAAATGTCCCTAGGAATCAACGGAAAGGCATAAGAATGAGAGAGAAGCGTAGTGCAGAATGCATGGACACAAGGAGAAGACAAGAACCGCTCCTTTGCGATGTGCGCAGAAGAAGCCGCTCGTCCGAGAAAAGCATCCGGCTGAAGTCGCTCTTTCTCGGCATGCGAGAGAGACGAGCCGCTGCTGAAGGCACACAGCGGCATTCGGGGAGAACCGCGATTTCTCGGCCAGCAACTGCAAACTCTCCGAAGCGGTTAACAGAGAGTGGCGCCGTCCACCCACGAGAGCGAAATAGCGAAATTGCTATGCCGAGAACGTGCGATTTCAGAATACTGCATTTCCTGAAAACAGGGGTTTTTTTCTCCGCAGGAAAGAATCCACATCTCTCGACTTTCTGTAACGACCTCTCTGAAAGCACAACGTGTGTCGCTCCTGGAACTTCTAGCTGCCTTATTAGAGGGGCTTTTCCCTTCCACTCTGTTCGTCACAGAATGCTGAAGTGTAGCATCGGAAAAACAGAGAAAAACGAAATGTCCCTAGGAATCAACGGAAAGGCATAAGAATGAGAGAGAAGCGTAGTGCAGAATGCATGGACACAAGGAGAAGACAAGAACCGCTCCTTTGCGATGTGCGCAGAAGAAGCCGCTCGTCCGAGAAAAGCATCCGGCTGAAGTCGCTCTTTCTCGGCATGCGAGAGAGACGAGCCGCTGCTGAAGGCACACAGCGGCATTCGGGGAGAACCGCGATTTCTCGGCCAGCAACTGCAAACTCTCCGAAGCGGTTAACAGAGAGTGGCGCCGTCCACCCACGAGAGCGAAATAGCGAAATTGCTATGCCGAGAACGTGCGATTTCAGAATACTGCATTTCCTGAAAACAGGGGGTTTTTTCTCCGCAGGAAAGAATCCACATCTCTCGACTTTCTGTAACGTCCTCTCTGAAAGCACAACGTGTGTCGCTCCTGGAACTTCTAGCTGCCTTATTAGAGGGGCTTTTCCCTTCCACTCTGTTCGTCACAGAATGCTGAAGTGTAGCATCGGAAAAACAGAGAAAAACGAAATGTCCCTAGGAATCAACGGAAAGGCATAAGAATGAGAGAGAAGCGTAGTGCAGAATGCATGGACACAAGGAGAAGACAAGAACCGCTCCTTTGCGATGTGCGCAGAAGAAGCCGCTCGTCCGAGAAAAGCATCCGGCTGAAGTCGCTCTTTCTCGGCATGCGAGAGAGACGAGCCGCTGCTGAAGGCACACAGCGGCATTCGGGGAGAACCGCGATTTCTCGGCCAGCAACTGCAAACTCTCCGAAGCGGTTAACAGAGAGTGGCGCCGTCCACCCACGAGAGCGAAATAGCGAAATTGCTATGCCGAGAACGTGCGATTTCAGAATACTGCATTTCCTGAAAACAGGGGTTTTTTTCTCCGCAGGAAAGAATCCACATCTCTCGACTTTCTGTAACGTCCTCTCTGAAAGCACAACGTGTGTCGCTCCTGGAACTTCTAGCTGCCTTATTAGAGGGGCTTTTCCCTTCCACTCTGTTCGTCACAGAATGCTGAAGTGTAGCATCGGAAAAACAGAGAAAAACGAAATGTCCCTAGGAATCAACGGAAAGGCATAAGAATGAGAGAGAAGCGTAGTGCAGAATGCATGGACACAAGGAGAAGACAAGAACCGCTCCTTTGCGATGTGCGCAGAAGAAGCCGCTCGTCCGAGAAAAGCATCCGGCTGAAGTCGCTCTTTCTCGGCATGCGAGAGAGACGAGCCGCTGCTGAAGGCACACAGCGGCATTCGGGGAGAACCGCGATTTCTCGGCCAGCAACTGCAAACTCTCCGAAGCGGTTAACAGAGAGTGGCGCCGTCCACCCACGAGAGCGAAATAGCGAAATTGCTATGCCGAGAACGTGCGATTTCAGAATACTGCATTTCCTGAAAACAGGGGTTTTTTTCTCCGCAGGAAAGAATCCACATCTCTCGACTTTCTGTAACGACCTCTCTGAAAGCACAACGTGTGTCGCTCCTGGAACTTCTAGCTGCCTTATTAGAGGGGCTTTTCCCTTCCACTCTGTTCGTCACAGAATGCTGAAGTGTAGCATCGGAAAAACAGAGAAAAACGAAATGTCCCTAGGAATCAACGGTTAAGAATGAGAGAGAAGCGTAGTGCAGAATGCATGGACACAAGGAGAAGACAAGAACCGCTCCTTTGCGATGTGCGCAGAAGAAGCCGCTCGTCCGAGAAAAGCATCCGGCTGAAGTCGCTCTTTCTCGGCATGCGAGAGAGACGAGCCGCTGCTGAAGGCACACAGCGGCATTCGGGGAGAACCGCGATTTCTCGGCCAGCAACTGCAAACTCTCCGAAGCGGTTAACAGAGAGTGGCGCCGTCCACCCACGAGAGCGAAATAGCGAAATTGCTATGCCGAGAACGTGCGATTTCAGAATACTGCATTTCCTGAAAACAGGGGGTTTTTTCTCCGCAGGAAAGAATCCACATCTCTCGACTTTCTGTAACGTCCTCTCTGAAAGCACAACGTGTGTCGCTCCTGGAACTTCTAGCTGCCTTATTAGAGGGGCTTTTCCCTTCCACTCTGTTCGTCACAGAATGCTGAAGTGTAGCATCGGAAAAACAGAGAAAAACGAAATGTCCCTAGGAATCAACGGAAAGGCATAAGAATGAGAGAGAAGCGTAGTGCAGAATGCATGGACACAAGGAGAAGACAAGAACCGCTCCTTTGCGATGTGCGCAGAAGAAGCCGCTCGTCCGAAAAAAGCATCCGGCTGAAGTCGCTCTTTCTCGGCATGCGAGAGAGACGAGACCGCTGTTGAAGTCTGAAAGTGGTATTCGGGGAGAAAAGCGATTTAACGGCCAGCAACTGCAAACTCTCCGAAGCGGTTAACAGAGAGTGGCGCTGTCCACCCACGAGAGCGAAATAGCGAAATTGCTATGCCGAGAACGTGCGATTTCAGAATACTGCATTTCCTGAAAACAGGGGGTTTTTTCTCCGCAGGAAAGAATCCACATCTCTCGACTTTCTGTAACGTCCTCTCTGAAAGCACAACGTGTGTCGCTCCTGGAACTTCTAGCTGCCTTATTAGAGGGGCTTTTCCCTTCCACTCTGTTCGTCACAGAATGCTGAAGTGTAGCATCGGAAAAACAGAGAAAAACGAAATGTCCCTAGGAATCAACGGAAAGGCATAAGAATGAGAGAGAAGCGTAGTGCAGAATGCATGGACACAAGGAGAAGACAAGAACCGCTCCTTTGCGATGTGCGCAGAAGAAGCCGCTCGTCCGAAAAAAGCATCCGGCTGAAGTCGCTCTTTCTCGGCATGCGAGAGAGACGAGACCGCTGCTGAAGGCACAAAGCGGCATTCGGGGAGAACCGCGATTTAACGGCCAGCAACTGCAAACTCTCCGAAGCGGTTAACAGAGAGTGGCGCTGTCCACCCACGAGAGCGAAATAGCGAAATTGCTATGCCGAGAACGTGCGATTTCAGAATACTGCATTTCCTGAAAACAGGGGTTTTTTTCTCCGCAGGAAAGAATCCACATCTCTCGACTTTCTGTAACGTCCTCTCTGAAAGCACAACGTGTGTCTCTCCTGGAACTTCTAGCTGCCTTATTAGAGGGGCTTTTCCCTTCTACTCTGTTCGTCACAGAATGCTGAAGTGTAGCATCGGAAAAACAGAGAAAAACGAAATGTCCCTAGGAATCAACGGTTAAGAATGAGAGAGAAGCGTAGTGCAGAATGCATGGACACAAGGAGAAGACAAGAACCGCTCCTTTGCGATGTGCGCAGAAGAAGCCGCTCGTCCGAGAAAAGCATCCGGCTGAAGTCGCTCTTTCTCGGCATGCGAGAGAGACGAGACCGCTGCTGAAGGCACACAGCGGCATTCGGGGAGAACCGCGATTTCTCGGCCAGCAACTGCAAACTCTCCGAAGCGGTTAACAGAGAGTGGCGCCGTCCACCCACGAGAGCGAAATAGCGAAATTGCTATGCCGAGAACGTGCGATTTCAGAATACTGCATTTCCTGAAAACAGGGGTTTTTTTCTCCGCAGGAAAGAATCCACATCTCTCGACTTTCTGTAACGTCCTCTCTGAAAGCACAACGTGTGTCGCTCCTGGAACTTCTAGCTGCCTTATTAGAGGGGCTTTTCCCTTCCACTCTGTTCGTCACAGAATGCTGAAGTGTAGCATCGGAAAAACAGAGAAAAACGAAATGTCCCTAGGAATCAACGGAAAGGCATAAGAATGAGAGAGAAGCGTAGTGCAGAATGCATGGACACAAGGAGAAGACAAGAACCGCTCCTTTGCGATGTGCGCAGAAGAAGCCGCTCGTCCGAGAAAAGCATCCGGCTGAAGTCGCTCTTTCTCGGCATGCGAGAGAGACGAGCCGCTGCTGAAGGCACACAGCGGCATTCGGGGAGAACCGCGATTTCTCGGCCAGCAACTGCAAACTCTCCGAAGCGGTTAACAGAGAGTGGCGCCGTCCACCCACGAGAGCGAAATAGCGAAATTGCTATGCCGAGAACGTGCGATTTCAGAATACTGCATTTCCTGAAAACAGGGGTTTTTTTCTCCGCAGGAAAGAATCCACATCTCTCGACTTTCTGTAACGTCCTCTCTGAAAGCACAACGTGTGTCGCTCCTGGAACTTCTAGCTGCCTTATTAGAGGGGCTTTTCCCTTCCACTCTGTTCGTCACAGAATGCTGAAGTGTAGCATCGGAAAAACAGAGAAAAACGAAATGTCCCTAGGAATCAACGGAAAGGCATAAGAATGAGAGAGAAGCGTAGTGCAGAATGCATGGACACAAGGAGAAGACAAGAACCGCTCCTTTGCGATGTGCGCAGAAGAAGCCGCTCGTCCGAGAAAAGCATCCGGCTGAAGTAGCTCTTTCTCGGCATGCGAGAGAGACGAGCCGCTGCTGAAGGCACACAGCGGCATTCGGGGAGAACCGCGATTTCTCGGCCAGCAACTGCAAACTCTCCGAAGCGGTTAACAGAGAGTGGCGCCGTCCACCCACGAGAGCGAAATAGCGAAATTGCTATGCCGAGAACGTGCGATTTCAGAATACTGCATTTCCTGAAAACAGGGGTTTTTTTCTCCGCAGGAAAGAATCCACATCTCTCGACTTTCTGTAACGACCTCTCTGAAAGCACAACGTGTGTCGCTCCTGGAACTTCTAGCTGCCTTATTAGAGGGGCTTTTCCCTTCCACTCTGTTCGTCACAGAATGCTGAAGTGTAGCATCGGAAAAACAGAGAAAAACGAAATGTCCCTAGGAATCAACGGTTAAGAATGAGAGAGAAGCGTAGTGCAGAATGCATGGACACAAGGAGAAGACAAGAACCGCTCCTTTGCGATGTGCGCAGAAGAAGCCGCTCGTCCGAGAAAAGCATCCGGCTGAAGTCGCTCTTTCTCGGCATGCGAGAGAGACGAGCCGCTGCTGAAGGCACACAGCGGCATTCGGGGAGAACCGCGATTTCTCGGCCAGCAACTGCAAACTCTCCGAAGCGGTTAACAGAGAGTGGCGCCGTCCACCCACGAGAGCGAAATAGCGAAATTGCTATGCCGAGAACGTGCGATTTCAGAATACTGCATTTCCTGAAAACAGGGGGTTTTTTCTCCGCAGGAAAGAATCCACATCTCTCGACTTTCTGTAACGTCCTCTCTGAAAGCACAACGTGTGTCGCTCCTGGAACTTCTAGCTGCCTTATTAGAGGGGCTTTTCCCTTCCACTCTGTTCGTCACAGAATGCTGAAGTGTAGCATCGGAAAAACAGAGAAAAACGAAATGTCCCTAGGAATCAACGGAAAGGCATAAGAATGAGAGAGAAGCGTAGTGCAGAATGCATGGACACAAGGAGAAGACAAGAACCGCTCCTTTGCGATGTGCGCAGAAGAAGCCGCTCGTCCGAAAAAAGCATCCGGCTGAAGTCGCTCTTTCTCGGCATGCGAGAGAGACGAGACCGCTGCTGAAGGCACAAAGCGGCATTCGGGGAGAACCGCGATTTAACGGCCAGCAACTGCAAACTCTCCGAAGCGGTTAACAGAGAGTGGCGCCGTCCACCCACGAGAGCGAAATAGCGAAATTGCTATGCCGAGAACGTGCGATTTCAGAATACTGCATTTCCTGAAAACAGGGGGTTTTTTCTCCGCAGGAAAGAATCCACATCTCTCGACTTTCTGTAACGTCCTCTCTGAAAGCACAACGTGTGTCTCTCCTGGAACTTCTAGCTGCCTTATTAGAGGGGCTTTTCCCTTCCACTCTGTTCGTCACAGAATGCTGAAGTGTAGCATCGGAAAAACAGAGAAAAACGAAATGTCCCTAGGAATCAACGGAAAGGCATAAGAATGAGAGAGAAGCGTAGTGCAGAATGCATGGACACAAGGAGAAGACAAGAACCGCTCCTTTGCGATGTGCGCAGAAGAAGCCGCTCGTCCGAGAAAAGCATCCGGCTGAAGTCGCTCTTTCTCGGCATGCGAGAGAGACGAGACCGCTGCTGAAGGCACACAGCGGCATTCGGGGAGAACCGCGATTTCTCGGCCAGCAACTGCAAACTCTCCGAAGCGGTTAACAGAGAGTGGCGCCGTCCACCCACGAGAGCGAAATAGCGAAATTGCTATGCCGAGAACGTGCGATTTCAGAATACTGCATTTCCTGAAAACAGGGGTTTTTTTCTCCGCAGGAAAGAATCCACATCTCTCGACTTTCTGTAACGACCTCTCTGAAAGCACAACGTGTGTCGCTCCTGGAACTTCTAGCTGCCTTATTAGAGGGGCTTTTCCCTTCCACTCTGTTCGTCACAGAATGCTGAAGTGTAGCATCGGAAAAACAGAGAAAAACGAAATGTCCCTAGGAATCAACGGAAAGGCATAAGAATGAGAGAGAAGCGTAGTGCAGAATGCATGGACACAAGGAGAAGACAAGAACCGCTCCTTTGCGATGTGCGCAGAAGAAGCCGCTCGTCCGAGAAAAGCATCCGGCTGAAGTCGCTCTTTCTCGGCATGCGAGAGAGACGAGCCGCTGCTGAAGGCACACAGCGGCATTCGGGGAGAACCGCGATTTCTCGGCCAGCAACTGCAAACTCTCCGAAGCGGTTAACAGAGAGTGGCGCCGTCCACCCACGAGAGCGAAATAGCGAAATTGCTATGCCGAGAACGTGCGATTTCAGAATACTGCATTTCCTGAAAACAGGGGTTTTTTTCTCCGCAGGAAAGAATCCACATCTCTCGACTTTCTGTAACGACCTCTCTGAAAGCACAACGTGTGTCGCTCCTGGAACTTCTAGCTGCCTTATTAGAGGGGCTTTTCCCTTCCACTCTGTTCGTCACAGAATGCTGAAGTGTAGCATCGGAAAAACAGAGAAAAACGAAATGTCCCTAGGAATCAACGGTTAAGAATGAGAGAGAAGCGTAGTGCAGAATGCATGGACACAAGGAGAAGACAAGAACCGCTCCTTTGCGATGTGCGCAGAAGAAGCCGCTCGTCCGAGAAAAGCATCCGGCTGAAGTCGCTCTTTCTCGGCATGCGAGAGAGACGAGACCGCTGCTGAAGGCACACAGCGGCATTCGGGGAGAACCGCGATTTCTCGGCCAGCAACTGCAAACTCTCCGAAGCGGTTAACAGAGAGTGGCGCCGTCCACCCACGAGAGCGAAATAGCGAAATTGCTATGCCGAGAACGTGCGATTTCAGAATACTGCATTTCCTGAAAACAGGGGTTTTTTTCTCCGCAGGAAAGAATCCACATCTCTCGACTTTCTGTAACGACCTCTCTGAAAGCACAACGTGTGTCGCTCCTGGAACTTCTAGCTGCCTTATTAGAGGGGCTTTTCCCTTCCACTCTGTTCGTCACAGAATGCTGAAGTGTAGCATCGGAAAAACAGAGAAAAACGAAATGTCCCTAGGAATCAACGGAAAGGCATAAGAATGAGAGAGAAGCGTAGTGCAGAATGCATGGACACAAGGAGAAGACAAGAACCGCTCCTTTGCGATGTGCGCAGAAGAAGCCGCTCGTCCGAGAAAAGCATCCGGCTGAAGTCGCTCTTTCTCGGCATGCGAGAGAGACGAGACCGCTGCTGAAGGCACACAGCGGCATTCGGGGAGAACCGCGATTTCTCGGCCAGCAACTGCAAACTCTCCGAAGCGGTTAACAGAGAGTGGCGCCGTCCACCCACGAGAGCGAAATAGCGAAATTGCTATGCCGAGAACGTGCGATTTCAGAATACTGCATTTCCTGAAAACAGGGGGTTTTTTCTCCGCAGGAAAGAATCCACATCTCTCGACTTTCTGTAACGTCCTCTCTGAAAGCACAACGTGTGTCGCTCCTGGAACTTCTAGCTGCCTTATTAGAGGGGCTTTTCCCTTCCACTCTGTTCGTCACAGAATGCTGAAGTGTAGCATCGGAAAAACAGAGAAAAACGAAATGTCCCTAGGAATCAACGGTTAAGAATGAGAGAGAAGCGTAGTGCAGAATGCATGGACACAAGGAGAAGACAAGAACCGCTCCTTTGCGATGTGCGCAGAAGAAGCCGCTCGTCCGAGAAAAGCATCCGGCTGAAGTCGCTCTTTCTCGGCATGCGAGAGAGACGAGCCGCTGCTGAAGGCACACAGCGGCATTCGGGGAGAACCGCGATTTCTCGGCCAGCAACTGCAAACTCTCCGAAGCGGTTAACAGAGAGTGGCGTCGTCCACCCACGAGAGCGAAATAGCGAAATTGCTATGCCGAGAACGTGCGATTTCAGAATACTGCATTTCCTGAAAACAGGGGGTTTTTTCTCCGCAGGAAAGAATCCACATCTCTCGACTTTCTGTAACGTCCTCTCTGAAAGCACAACGTGTGTCGCTCCTGGAACTTCTAGCTGCCTTATTAGAGGGGCTTTTCCCTTCCACTCTGTTCGTCACAGAATGCTGAAGTGTAGCATCGGAAAAACAGAGAAAAACGAAATGTCCCTAGGAATCAACGGAAAGGCATAAGAATGAGAGAGAAGCGTAGTGCAGAATGCATGGACACAAGGAGAAGACAAGAACCGCTCCTTTGCGATGTGCGCAGAAGAAGCCGCTCGTCCGAGAAAAGCATCCGGCTGAAGTCGCTCTTTCTCGGCATGCGAGAGAGACGAGCCGCTGCTGAAGGCACACAGCGGCATTCGGGGAGAACCGCGATTTCTCGGCCAGCAACTGCAAACTCTCCGAAGCGGTTAACAGAGAGTGGCGCCGTCCACCCACGAGAGCGAAATAGCGAAATTGCTATGCCGAGAACGTGCGATTTCAGAATACTGCATTTCCTGAAAACAGGGGGTTTTTTCTCCGCAGGAAAGAATCCACATCTCTCGACTTTCTGTAACGTCCTCTCTGAAAGCACAACGTGTGTCGCTCCTGGAACTTCTAGCTGCCTTATTAGAGGGGCTTTTCCCTTCCACTCTGTTCGTCACAGAATGCTGAAGTGTAGCATCGGAAAAACAGAGAAAAACGAAATGTCCCTAGGAATCAACGGTTAAGAATGAGAGAGAAGCGTAGTGCAGAATGCATGGACACAAGGAGAAGACAAGAACCGCTCCTTTGCGATGTGCGCAGAAGAAGCCGCTCGTCCGAGAAAAGCATCCGGCTGAAGTCGCTCTTTCTCGGCATGCGAGAGAGACGAGACCGCTGCTGAAGGCACACAGCGGCATTCGGGGAGAACCGCGATTTCTCGGCCAGCAACTGCAAACTCTCCGAAGCGGTTAACAGAGAGTGGCGCCGTCCACCCACGAGAGCGAAATAGCGAAATTGCTATGCCGAGAACGTGCGATTTCAGAATACTGCATTTCCTGAAAACAGGGGGTTTTTTCTCCGCAGGAAAGAATCCACATCTCTCGACTTTCTGTAACGTCCTCTCTGAAAGCACAACGTGTGTCGCTCCTGGAACTTCTAGCTGCCTTATTAGAGGGGCTTTTCCCTTCCACTCTGTTCGTCACAGAATGCTGAAGTGTAGCATCGGAAAAACAGAGAAAAACGAAATGTCCCTAGGAATCAACGGAAAGGCATAAGAATGAGAGAGAAGCGTAGTGCAGAATGCATGGACACAAGGAGAAGACAAGAACCGCTCCTTTGCGATGTGCGCAGAAGAAGCCGCTCGTCCGAGAAAAGCATCCGGCTGAAGTCGCTCTTTCTCGGCATGCGAGAGAGACGAGCCGCTGCTGAAGGCACACAGCGGCATTCGGGGAGAACCGCGATTTCTCGGCCAGCAACTGCAAACTCTCCGAAGCGGTTAACAGAGAGTGGCGCCGTCCACCCACGAGAGCGAAATAGCGAAATTGCTATGCCGAGAACGTGCGATTTCAGAATACTGCATTTCCTGAAAACAGGGGGTTTTTTCTCCGCAGGAAAGAATCCACATCTCTCGACTTTCTGTAACGTCCTCTCTGAAAGCACAACGTGTGTCGCTCCTGGAACTTCTAGCTGCCTTATTAGAGGGGCTTTTCCCTTCCACTCTGTTCGTCACAGAATGCTGAAGTGTAGCATCGGAAAAACAGAGAAAAACGAAATGTCCCTAGGAATCAACGGTTAAGAATGAGAGAGAAGCGTAGTGCAGAATGCATGGACACAAGGAGAAGACAAGAACCGCTCCTTTGCGATGTGCGCAGAAGAAGCCGCTCGTCCGAGAAAAGCATCCGGCTGAAGTCGCTCTTTCTCGGCATGCGAGAGAGACGAGACCGCTGCTGAAGGCACACAGCGGCATTCGGGGAGAACCGCGATTTCTCGGCCAGCAACTGCAAACTCTCCGAAGCGGTTAACAGAGAGTGGCGCCGTCCACCCACGAGAGCGAAATAGCGAAATTGCTATGCCGAGAACGTGCGATTTCAGAATACTGCATTTCCTGAAAACAGGGGGTTTTTTCTCCGCAGGAAAGAATCCACATCTCTCGACTTTCTGTAACGTCCTCTCTGAAAGCACAACGTGTGTCGCTCCTGGAACTTCTAGCTGCCTTATTAGAGGGGCTTTTCCCTTCCACTCTGTTCGTCACAGAATGCTGAAGTGTAGCATCGGAAAAACAGAGAAAAACGAAATGTCCCTAGGAATCAACGGAAAGGCATAAGAATGAGAGAGAAGCGTAGTGCAGAATGCATGGACACAAGGAGAAGACAAGAACCGCTCCTTTGCGATGTGCGCAGAAGAAGCCGCTCGTCCGAGAAAAGCATCCGGCTGAAGTCGCTCTTTCTCGGCATGCGAGAGAGACGAGACCGCTGCTGAAGGCACACAGCGGCATTCGGGGAGAACCGCGATTTCTCGGCCAGCAACTGCAAACTCTCCGAAGCGGTTAACAGAGAGTGGCGCCGTCCACCCACGAGAGCGAAATAGCGAAATTGCTATGCCGAGAACGTGCGATTTCAGAATACTGCATTTCCTGAAAACAGGGGGTTTTTTCTCCGCAGGAAAGAATCCACATCTCTCGACTTTCTGTAACGTCCTCTCTGAAAGCACAACGTGTGTCGCTCCTGGAACTTCTAGCTGCCTTATTAGAGGGGCTTTTCCCTTCCACTCTGTTCGTCACAGAATGCTGAAGTGTAGCATCGGAAAAACAGAGAAAAACGAAATGTCCCTAGGAATCAACGGAAAGGCATAAGAATGAGAGAGAAGCGTAGTGCAGAATGCATGGACACAAGGAGAAGACAAGAACCGCTCCTTTGCGATGTGCGCAGAAGAAGCCGCTCGTCCGAGAAAAGCATCCGGCTGAAGTCGCTCTTTCTCGGCATGCGAGAGAGACGAGCCGCTGCTGAAGGCACACAGCGGCATTCGGGGAGAACCGCGATTTCTCGGCCAGCAACTGCAAACTCTCCGAAGCGGTTAACAGAGAGTGGCGTCGTCCACCCACGAGAGCGAAATAGCGAAATTGCTATGCCGAGAACGTGCGATTTCAGAATACTGCATTTCCTGAAAACAGGGGGTTTTTTCTCCGCAGGAAAGAATCCACATCTCTCGACTTTCTGTAACGTCCTCTCTGAAAGCACAACGTGTGTCTCTCCTGGAACTTCTAGCTGCCTTATTAGAGGGGCTTTTCCCTTCCACTCTGTTCGTCACAGAATGCTGAAGTGTAGCATCGGAAAAACAGAGAAAAACGAAATGTCCCTAGGAATCAACGGAAAGGCATAAGAATGAGAGAGAAGCGTAGTGCAGAATGCATGGACACAAGGAGAAGACAAGAACCGCTCCTTTGCGATGTGCGCAGAAGAAGCCGCTCGTCCGAGAAAAGCATCCGGCTGAAGTCGCTCTTTCTCGGCATGCGAGAGAGACGAGCCGCTGCTGAAGGCACACAGCGGCATTCGGGGAGAACCGCGATTTCTCGGCCAGCAACTGCAAACTCTCCGAAGCGGTTAACAGAGAGTGGCGCCGTCCACCCACGAGAGCGAAATAGCGAAATTGCTATGCCGAGAACGTGCGATTTCAGAATACTGCATTTCCTGAAAACAGGGGGTTTTTTCTCCGCAGGAAAGAATCCACATCTCTCGACTTTCTGTAACGTCCTCTCTGAAAGCACAACGTGTGTCGCTCCTGGAACTTCTAGCTGCCTTATTAGAGGGGCTTTTCCCTTCCACTCTGTTCGTCACAGAATGCTGAAGTGTAGCATCGGAAAAACAGAGAAAAACGAAATGTCCCTAGGAATCAACGGAAAGGCATAAGAATGAGAGAGAAGCGTAGTGCAGAATGCATGGACACAAGGAGAAGACAAGAACCGCTCCTTTGCGATGTGCGCAGAAGAAGCCGCTCGTCCGAGAAAAGCATCCGGCTGAAGTCGCTCTTTCTCGGCATGCGAGAGAGACGAGCTGCTGCTGAAGGCACACAGCGGCATTCGGGGAGAACCGCGATTTCTCGGCCAGCAACTGCAAACTCTCCGAAGCGGTTAACAGAGAGTGGCGCCGTCCACCCACGAGAGCGAAATAGCGAAATTGCTATGCCGAGAACGTGCGATTTCAGAATACTGCATTTCCTGAAAACAGGGGGTTTTTTCTCCGCAGGAAAGAATCCACATCTCTCGACTTTCTGTAACGTCCTCTCTGAAAGCACAACGTGTGTCGCTCCTGGAACTTCTAGCTGCCTTATTAGAGGGGCTTTTCCCTTCCACTCTGTTCGTCACAGAATGCTGAAGTGTAGCATCGGAAAAACAGAGAAAAACGAAATGTCCCTAGGAATTAACGGAAAGGCATAAGAATGAGAGAGAAGCGTAGTGCAGAATGCATGGACACAAGGAGAAGACAAGAACCGCTCCTTTGCGATGTGCGCAGAAGAAGCCGCTCGTCCGAGAAAAGCATCCGGCTGAAGTCGCTCTTTCTCGGCATGCGAGAGAGACGAGACCGCTGCTGAAGGCACACAGCGGCATTCGGGGAGAACCGCGATTTCTCGGCCAGCAACTGCAAACTCTCCGAAGCGGTTAACAGAGAGTGGCGCCGTCCACCCACGAGAGCGAAATAGCGAAATTGCTATGCCGAGAACGTGCGATTTCAGAATACTGCATTTCCTGAAAACAGGGGGTTTTTTCTCCGCAGGAAAGAATCCACATCTCTCGACTTTCTGTAACGTCCTCTCTGAAAGCACAACGTGTGTCGCTCCTGGAACTTCTAGCTGCCTTATTAGAGGGGCTTTTCCCTTCCACTCTGTTCGTCACAGAATGCTGAAGTGTAGCATCGGAAAAACAGAGAAAAACGAAATGTCCCTAGGAATCAACGGAAAGGCATAAGAATGAGAGAGAAGCGTAGTGCAGAATGCATGGACACAAGGAGAAGACAAGAACCGCTCCTTTGCGATGTGCGCAGAAGAAGCCGCTCGTCCGAGAAAAGCATCCGGCTGAAGTCGCTCTTTCTCGGCATGCGAGAGAGACGAGCCGCTGCTGAAGGCACACAGCGGCATTCGGGGAGAACCGCGATTTCTCGGCCAGCAACTGCAAACTCTCCGAAGCGGTTAACAGAGAGTGGCGTCGTCCACCCACGAGAGCGAAATAGCGAAATTGCTATGCCAAGAACGTGCGATTTCAGAATACTGCATTTCCTGAAAACAGGGGGTTTTTTCTCCGCAGGAAAGAATCCACATCTCTCGACTTTCTGTAACGTCCTCTCTGAAAGCACAACGTGTGTCGCTCCTGGAACTTCTAGCTGACTTATTAGAGGGGCTTTTCCCTTCCACTCTGTTCGTCACAGAATGCTGAAGTGTAGCATCGGAAAAACAGAGAAAAACGAAATGTCCCTAGGAATCAACGGAAAGGCATAAGAATGAGAGAGAAGCGTAGTGCAGAATGCATGGACACAAGGAGAAGACAAGAACCGCTCCTTTGCGATGTGCGCAGAAGAAGCCGCTCGTCCGAGAAAAGCATCCGGCTGAAGTCGCTCTTTCTCGGCATGCGAGAGAGACGAGCCGCTGCTGAAGGCACACAGCGGCATTCGGGGAGAACCGCGATTTCTCGGCCAGCAACTGCAAACTCTCCGAAGCGGTTAACAGAGAGTGGCGCCGTCCACCCACGAGAGCGAAATAGCGAAATTGCTATGCCGAGAACGTGCGATTTCAGAATACTGCATTTCCTGAAAACAGGGGGTTTTTTCTCCGCAGGAAAGAATCCACATCTCTCGACTTTCTGTAACGTCCTCTCTGAAAGCACAACGTGTGTCGCTCCTGGAACTTCTAGCTGCCTTATTAGAGGGGCTTTTCCCTTCCACTCTGTTCGTCACAGAATGCTGAAGTGTAGCATCGGAAAAACAGAGAAAAACGAAATGTCCCTAGGAATCAACGGAAAGGCATAAGAATGAGAGAGAAGCGTAGTGCAGAATGCATGGACACAAGGAGAAGACAAGAACCGCTCCTTTGCGATGTGCGCAGAAGAAGCCGCTCGTCCGAGAAAAGCATCCGGCTGAAGTCGCTCTTTCTCGGCATGCGAGAGAGACGAGACCGCTGCTGAAGGCACACAGCGGCATTCGGGGAGAACCGCGATTTCTCGGCCAGCAACTGCAAACTCTCCGAAGCGGTTAACAGAGAGTGGCGCCGTCCACCCACGAGAGCGAAATAGCGAAATTGCTATGCCGAGAACGTGCGATTTCAGAATACTGCATTTCCTGAAAACAGGGGGTTTTTTCTCCGCAGGAAAGAATCCACATCTCTCGACTTTCTGTAACGTCCTCTCTGAAAGCACAACGTGTGTCGCTCCTGGAACTTCTAGCTGCCTTATTAGAGGGGCTTTTCCCTTCCACTCTGTTCGTCACAGAATGCTGAAGTGTAGCATCGGAAAAACAGAGAAAAACGAAATGTCCCTAGGAATCAACGGTTAAGAATGAGAGAGAAGCGTAGTGCAGAATGCATGGACACAAGGAGAAGACAAGAACCGCTCCTTTGCGATGTGCGCAGAAGAAGCCGCTCGTCCGAGAAAAGCATCCGGCTGAAGTCGCTCTTTCTCGGCATGCGAGAGAGACGAGACCGCTGCTGAAGGCACACAGCGGCATTCGGGGAGAACCGCGATTTCTCGGCCAGCAACTGCAAACTCTCCGAAGCGGTTAACAGAGAGTGGCGCCGTCCACCCACGAGAGCGAAATAGCGAAATTGCTATGCCGAGAACGTGCGATTTCAGAATACTGCATTTCCTGAAAACAGGGGGTTTTTTCTCCGCAGGAAAGAATCCACATCTCTCGACTTTCTGTAACGTCCTCTCTGAAAGCACAACGTGTGTCGCTCCTGGAACTTCTAGCTGCCTTATTAGAGGGGCTTTTCCCTTCCACTCTGTTCGTCACAGAATGCTGAAGTGTAGCATCGGAAAAACAGAGAAAAACGAAATGTCCCTAGGAATCAACGGAAAGGCATAAGAATGAGAGAGAAGCGTAGTGCAGAATGCATGGACACAAGGAGAAGACAAGAACCGCTCCTTTGCGATGTGCGCAGAAGAAGCCGCTCGTCCGAGAAAAGCATCCGGCTGAAGTCGCTCTTTCTCGGCATGCGAGAGAGACGAGCCGCTGCTGAAGGCACACAGCGGCATTCGGGGAGAACCGCGATTTCTCGGCCAGCAACTGCAAACTCTCCGAAGCGGTTAACAGAGAGTGGCGTCGTCCACCCACGAGAGCGAAATAGCGAAATTGCTATGCCGAGAACGTGCGATTTCAGAATACTGCATTTCCTGAAAACAGGGGGTTTTTTCTCCGCAGGAAAGAATCCACATCTCTCGACTTTCTGTAACGTCCTCTCTGAAAGCACAACGTGTGTCTCTCCTGGAACTTCTAGCTGCCTTATTAGAGGGGCTTTTCCCTTCCACTCTGTTCGTCACAGAATGCTGAAGTGTAGCATCGGAAAAACAGAGAAAAACGAAATGTCCCTAGGAATCAACGGAAAGGCATAAGAATGAGAGAGAAGCGTAGTGCAGAATGCATGGACACAAGGAGAAGACAAGAACCGCTCCTTTGCGATGTGCGCAGAAGAAGCCGCTCGTCCGAGAAAAGCATCCGGCTGAAGTCGCTCTTTCTCGGCATGCGAGAGAGACGAGCCGCTGCTGAAGGCACACAGCGGCATTCGGGGAGAACCGCGATTTCTCGGCCAGCAACTGCAAACTCTCCGAAGCGGTTAACAGAGAGTGGCGCCGTCCACCCACGAGAGCGAAATAGCGAAATTGCTATGCCGAGAACGTGCGATTTCAGAATACTGCATTTCCTGAAAACAGGGGGTTTTTTCTCCGCAGGAAAGAATCCACATCTCTCGACTTTCTGTAACGTCCTCTCTGAAAGCACAACGTGTGTCGCTCCTGGAACTTCTAGCTGCCTTATTAGAGGGGCTTTTCCCTTCCACTCTGTTCGTCACAGAATGCTGAAGTGTAGCATCGGAAAAACAGAGAAAAACGAAATGTCCCTAGGAATCAACGGTTAAGAATGAGAGAGAAGCGTAGTGCAGAATGCATGGACACAAGGAGAAGACAAGAACCGCTCCTTTGCGATGTGCGCAGAAGAAGCCGCTCGTCCGAGAAAAGCATCCGGCTGAAGTCGCTCTTTCTCGGCATGCGAGAGAGACGAGACCGCTGCTGAAGGCACACAGCGGCATTCGGGGAGAACCGCGATTTCTCGGCCAGCAACTGCAAACTCTCCGAAGCGGTTAACAGAGAGTGGCGCCGTCCACCCACGAGAGCGAAATAGCGAAATTGCTATGCCGAGAACGTGCGATTTCAGAATACTGCATTTCCTGAAAACAGGGGGTTTTTTCTCCGCAGGAAAGAATCCACATCTCTCGACTTTCTGTAACGTCCTCTCTGAAAGCACAACGTGTGTCGCTCCTGGAACTTCTAGCTGCCTTATTAGAGGGGCTTTTCCCTTCCACTCTGTTCGTCACAGAATGCTGAAGTGTAGCATCGGAAAAACAGAGAAAAACGAAATGTCCCTAGGAATCAACGGAAAGGCATAAGAATGAGAGAGAAGCGTAGTGCAGAATGCATGGACACAAGGAGAAGACAAGAACCGCTCCTTTGCGATGTGCGCAGAAGAAGCCGCTCGTCCGAGAAAAGCATCCGGCTGAAGTCGCTCTTTCTCGGCATGCGAGAGAGACGAGCCGCTGCTGAAGGCACACAGCGGCATTCGGGGAGAACCGCGATTTCTCGGCCAGCAACTGCAAACTCTCCGAAGCGGTTAACAGAGAGTGGCGTCGTCCACCCACGAGAGCGAAATAGCGAAATTGCTATGCCGAGAACGTGCGATTTCAGAATACTGCATTTCCTGAAAACAGGGGGTTTTTTCTCCGCAGGAAAGAATCCACATCTCTCGACTTTCTGTAACGTCCTCTCTGAAAGCACAACGTGTGTCGCTCCTGGAACTTCTAGCTGCCTTATTAGAGGGGCTTTTCCCTTCCACTCTGTTCGTCACAGAATGCTGAAGTGTAGCATCGGAAAAACAGAGAAAAACGAAATGTCCCTAGGAATCAACGGAAAGGCATAAGAATGAGAGAGAAGCGTAGTGCAGAATGCATGGACACAAGGAGAAGACAAGAACCGCTCCTTTGCGATGTGCGCAGAAGAAGCCGCTCGTCCGAGAAAAGCATCCGGCTGAAGTCACTCTTTCTCGGCATGCGAGAGAGACGAGCCGCTGCTGAAGGCACACAGCGGCATTCGGGGAGAACCGCGATTTCTCGGCCAGCAACTGCAAACTCTCCGAAGCGGTTAACAGAGAGTGGCGTCGTCCACCCACGAGAGCGAAATAGCGAAATTGCTATGCCGAGAACGTGCGATTTCAGAATACTGCATTTCCTGAAAACAGGGGGTTTTTTCTCCGCAGGAAAGAATCCACATCTCTCGACTTTCTGTAACGTCCTCTCTGAAAGCACAACGTGTGTCTCTCCTGGAACTTCTAGCTGCCTTATTAGAGGGGCTTTTCCCTTCCACTCTGTTCGTCACAGAATGCTGAAGTGTAGCATCGGAAAAACAGAGAAAAACGAAATGTCCCTAGGAATCAACGGAAAGGCATAAGAATGAGAGAGAAGCGTAGTGCAGAATGCATGGACACAAGGAGAAGACAAGAACCGCTCCTTTGCGATGTGCGCAGAAGAAGCCGCTCGTCCGAGAAAAGCATCCGGCTGAAGTCGCTCTTTCTCGGCATGCGAGAGAGACGAGCCGCTGCTGAAGGCACACAGCGGCATTCGGGGAGAACCGCGATTTCTCGGCCAGCAACTGCAAACTCTCCGAAGCGGTTAACAGAGAGTGGCGCCGTCCACCCACGAGAGCGAAATAGCGAAATTGCTATGCCGAGAACGTGCGATTTCAGAATACTGCATTTCCTGAAAACAGGGGGTTTTTTCTCCGCAGGAAAGAATCCACATCTCTCGACTTTCTGTAACGTCCTCTCTGAAAGCACAACGTGTGTCTCTCCTGGAACTTCTAGCTGCCTTATTAGAGGGGCTTTTCCCTTCCACTCTGTTCGTCACAGAATGCTGAAGTGTAGCATCGGAAAAACAGAGAAAAACGAAATGTCCCTAGGAATCAACGGAAAGGCATAAGAATGAGAGAGAAGCGTAGTGCAGAATGCATGGACACAAGGAGAAGACAAGAACCGCTCCTTTGCGATGTGCGCAGAAGAAGCCGCTCGTCCGAGAAAAGCATCCGGCTGAAGTCGCTCTTTCTCGGCATGCGAGAGAGACGAGCCGCTGCTGAAGGCACACAGCGGCATTCGGGGAGAACCGCGATTTCTCGGCCAGCAACTGCAAACTCTCCGAAGCGGTTAACAGAGAGTGGCGCCGTCCACCCACGAGAGCGAAATAGCGAAATTGCTATGCCGAGAACGTGCGATTTCAGAATACTGCATTTCCTGAAAACAGGGGGTTTTTTCTCCGCAGGAAAGAATCCACATCTCTCGACTTTCTGTAACGTCCTCTCTGAAAGCACAACGTGTGTCGCTCCTGGAACTTCTAGCTGCCTTATTAGAGGGGCTTTTCCCTTCCACTCTGTTCGTCACAGAATGCTGAAGTGTAGCATCGGAAAAACAGAGAAAAACGAAATGTCCCTAGGAATCAACGGTTAAGAATGAGAGAGAAGCGTAGTGCAGAATGCATGGACACAAGGAGAAGACAAGAACCGCTCCTTTGCGATGTGCGCAGAAGAAGCCGCTCGTCCGAGAAAAGCATCCGGCTGAAGTCGCTCTTTCTCGGCATGCGAGAGAGACGAGACCGCTGCTGAAGGCACACAGCGGCATTCGGGGAGAACCGCGATTTCTCGGCCAGCAACTGCAAACTCTCCGAAGCGGTTAACAGAGAGTGGCGCCGTCCACCCACGAGAGCGAAATAGCGAAATTGCTATGCCGAGAACGTGCGATTTCAGAATACTGCATTTCCTGAAAACAGGGGGTTTTTTCTCCGCAGGAAAGAATCCACATCTCTCGACTTTCTGTAACGTCCTCTCTGAAAGCACAACGTGTGTCGCTCCTGGAACTTCTAGCTGCCTTATTAGAGGGGCTTTTCCCTTCCACTCTGTTCGTCACAGAATGCTGAAGTGTAGCATCGGAAAAACAGAGAAAAACGAAATGTCCCTAGGAATCAACGGAAAGGCATAAGAATGAGAGAGAAGCGTAGTGCAGAATGCATGGACACAAGGAGAAGACAAGAACCGCTCCTTTGCGATGTGCGCAGAAGAAGCCGCTCGTCCGAGAAAAGCATCCGGCTGAAGTCGCTCTTTCTCGGCATGCGAGAGAGACGAGCCGCTGCTGAAGGCACACAGCGGCATTCGGGGAGAACCGCGATTTCTCGGCCAGCAACTGCAAACTCTCCGAAGCGGTTAACAGAGAGTGGCGTCGTCCACCCACGAGAGCGAAATAGCGAAATTGCTATGCCGAGAACGTGCGATTTCAGAATACTGCATTTCCTGAAAACAGGGGGTTTTTTCTCCGCAGGAAAGAATCCACATCTCTCGACTTTCTGTAACGTCCTCTCTGAAAGCACAACGTGTGTCGCTCCTGGAACTTCTAGCTGCCTTATTAGAGGGGCTTTTCCCTTCCACTCTGTTCGTCACAGAATGCTGAAGTGTAGCATCGGAAAAACAGAGAAAAACGAAATGTCCCTAGGAATCAACGGAAAGGCATAAGAATGAGAGAGAAGCGTAGTGCAGAATGCATGGACACAAGGAGAAGACAAGAACCGCTCCTTTGCGATGTGCGCAGAAGAAGCCGCTCGTCCGAGAAAAGCATCCGGCTGAAGTCACTCTTTCTCGGCATGCGAGAGAGACGAGCCGCTGCTGAAGGCACACAGCGGCATTCGGGGAGAACCGCGATTTCTCGGCCAGCAACTGCAAACTCTCCGAAGCGGTTAACAGAGAGTGGCGTCGTCCACCCACGAGAGCGAAATAGCGAAATTGCTATGCCGAGAACGTGCGATTTCAGAATACTGCATTTCCTGAAAACAGGGGGTTTTTTCTCCGCAGGAAAGAATCCACATCTCTCGACTTTCTGTAACGTCCTCTCTGAAAGCACAACGTGTGTCTCTCCTGGAACTTCTAGCTGCCTTATTAGAGGGGCTTTTCCCTTCCACTCTGTTCGTCACAGAATGCTGAAGTGTAGCATCGGAAAAACAGAGAAAAACGAAATGTCCCTAGGAATCAACGGAAAGGCATAAGAATGAGAGAGAAGCGTAGTGCAGAATGCATGGACACAAGGAGAAGACAAGAACCGCTCCTTTGCGATGTGCGCAGAAGAAGCCGCTCGTCCGAGAAAAGCATCCGGCTGAAGTCGCTCTTTCTCGGCATGCGAGAGAGACGAGCCGCTGCTGAAGGCACACAGCGGCATTCGGGGAGAACCGCGATTTCTCGGCCAGCAACTGCAAACTCTCCGAAGCGGTTAACAGAGAGTGGCGCCGTCCACCCACGAGAGCGAAATAGCGAAATTGCTATGCCGAGAACGTGCGATTTCAGAATACTGCATTTCCTGAAAACAGGGGGTTTTTTCTCCGCAGGAAAGAATCCACATCTCTCGACTTTCTGTAACGTCCTCTCTGAAAGCACAACGTGTGTCGCTCCTGGAACTTCTAGCTGCCTTATTAGAGGGGCTTTTCCCTTCCACTCTGTTTGTCACAGAATGCTGAAGTGTAGCATCGGAAAAACAGAGAAAAACGAAATGTCCCTAGGAATCAACGGTTAAGAATGAGAGAGAAGCGTAGTGCAGAATGCATGGACACAAGGAGAAGACAAGAACCGCTCCTTTGCGATGTGCGCAGAAGAAGCCGCTCGTCCGAGAAAAGCATCCGGCTGAAGTCGCTCTTTCTCGGCATGCGAGAGAGACGAGCCGCTGCTGAAGGCACACAGCGGCATTCGGGGAGAACCGCGATTTCTCGGCCAGCAACTGCAAACTCTCCGAAGCGGTTAACAGAGAGTGGCGTCGTCCACCCACGAGAGCGAAATAGCGAAATTGCTATGCCGAGAACGTGCGATTTCAGAATACTGCATTTCCTGAAAACAGGGGGTTTTTTCTCCGCAGGAAAGAATCCACATCTCTCGACTTTCTGTAACGTCCTCTCTGAAAGCACAACGTGTGTCTCTCCTGGAACTTCTAGCTGCCTTATTAGAGGGGCTTTTCCCTTCCACTCTGTTCGTCACAGAATGCTGAAGTGTAGCATCGGAAAAACAGAGAAAAACGAAATGTCCCTAGGAATCAACGGAAAGGCATAAGAATGAGAGAGAAGCGTAGTGCAGAATGCATGGACACAAGGAGAAGACAAGAACCGCTCCTTTGCGATGTGCGCAGAAGAAGCCGCTCGTCCGAGAAAAGCATCCGGCTGAAGTCGCTCTTTCTCGGCATGCGAGAGAGACGAGCCGCTGCTGAAGGCACACAGCGGCATTCGGGGAGAACCGCGATTTCTCGGCCAGCAACTGCAAACTCTCCGAAGCGGTTAACAGAGAGTGGCGCCGTCCACCCACGAGAGCGAAATAGCGAAATTGCTATGCCGAGAACGTGCGATTTCAGAATACTGCATTTCCTGAAAACAGGGGGTTTTTTCTCCGCAGGAAAGAATCCACATCTCTCGACTTTCTGTAACGTCCTCTCTGAAAGCACAACGTGTGTCGCTCCTGGAACTTCTAGCTGCCTTATTAGAGGGGCTTTTCCCTTCCACTCTGTTTGTCACAGAATGCTGAAGTGTAGCATCGGAAAAACAGAGAAAAACGAAATGTCCCTAGGAATCAACGGTTAAGAATGAGAGAGAAGCGTAGTGCAGAATGCATGGACACAAGGAGAAGACAAGAACCGCTCCTTTGCGATGTGCGCAGAAGAAGCCGCTCGTCCGAGAAAAGCATCCGGCTGAAGTCGCTCTTTCTCGGCATGCGAGAGAGACGAGCCGCTGCTGAAGGCACACAGCGGCATTCGGGGAGAACCGCGATTTCTCGGCCAGCAACTGCAAACTCTCCGAAGCGGTTAACAGAGAGTGGCGCCGTCCACCCACGAGAGCGAAATAGCGAAATTGCTATGCCGAGAACGTGCGATTTCAGAATACTGCATTTCCTGAAAACAGGGGGTTTTTTCTCCGCAGGAAAGAATCCACATCTCTCGACTTTCTGTAACGTCCTCTCTGAAAGCACAACGTGTGTCGCTCCTGGAACTTCTAGCTGCCTTATTAGAGGGGCTTTTCCCTTCCACTCTGTTTGTCACAGAATGCTGAAGTGTAGCATCGGAAAAACAGAGAAAAACGAAATGTCCCTAGGAATCAACGGTTAAGAATGAGAGAGAAGCGTAGTGCAGAATGCATGGACACAAGGAGAAGACAAGAACCGCTCCTTTGCGATGTGCGCAGAAGAAGCCGCTCGTCCGAGAAAAGCATCCGGCTGAAGTCGCTCTTTCTCGGCATGCGAGAGAGACGAGACCGCTGCTGAAGGCACACAGCGGCATTCGGGGAGAACCGCGATTTCTCGGCCAGCAACTGCAAACTCTCCGAAGCGGTTAACAGAGAGTGGCGCCGTCCACCCACGAGAGCGAAATAGCGAAATTGCTATGCCGAGAACGTGCGATTTCAGAATACTGCATTTCCTGAAAACAGGGGGTTTTTTCTCCGCAGGAAAGAATCCACATCTCTCGACTTTCTGTAACGTCCTCTCTGAAAGCACAACGTGTGTCGCTCCTGGAACTTCTAGCTGCCTTATTAGAGGGGCTTTTCCCTTCCACTCTGTTCGTCACAGAATGCTGAAGTGTAGCATCGGAAAAACAGAGAAAAACGAAATGTCCCTAGGAATCAACGGAAAGGCATAAGAATGAGAGAGAAGCGTAGTGCAGAATGCATGGACACAAGGAGAAGACAAGAACCGCTCCTTTGCGATGTGCGCAGAAGAAGCCGCTCGTCCGAGAAAAGCATCCGGCTGAAGTCGCTCTTTCTCGGCATGCGAGAGAGACGAGCCGCTGCTGAAGGCACACAGCGGCATTCGGGGAGAACCGCGATTTCTCGGCCAGCAACTGCAAACTCTCCGAAGCGGTTAACAGAGAGTGGCGCCGTCCACCCACGAGAGCGAAATAGCGAAATTGCTATGCCGAGAACGTGCGATTTCAGAATACTGCATTTCCTGAAAACAGGGGGTTTTTTCTCCGCAGGAAAGAATCCACATCTCTCGACTTTCTGTAACGTCCTCTCTGAAAGCACAACGTGTGTCGCTCCTGGAACTTCTAGCTGCCTTATTAGAGGGGCTTTTCCCTTCCACTCTGTTCGTCACAGAATGCTGAAGTGTAGCATCGGAAAAACAGAGAAAAACGAAATGTCCCTAGGAATCAACGGAAAGGCATAAGAATGAGAGAGAAGCGTAGTGCAGAATGCATGGACACAAGGAGAAGACAAGAACCGCTCCTTTGCGATGTGCGCAGAAGAAGCCGCTCGTCCGAGAAAAGCATCCGGCTGAAGTCGCTCTTTCTCGGCATGCGAGAGAGACGAGCCGCTGCTGAAGGCACACAGCGGCATTCGGGGAGAACCGCGATTTCTCGGCCAGCAACTGCAAACTCTCCGAAGCGGTTAACAGAGAGTGGCGCCGTCCACCCACGAGAGCGAAATAGCGAAATTGCTATGCCGAGAACGTGCGATTTCAGAATACTGCATTTCCTGAAAACAGGGGGTTTTTTCTCCGCAGGAAAGAATCCACATCTCTCGACTTTCTGTAACGTCCTCTCTGAAAGCACAACGTGTGTCGCTCCTGGAACTTCTAGCTGCCTTATTAGAGGGGCTTTTCCCTTCCACTCTGTTCGTCACAGAATGCTGAAGTGTAGCATCGGAAAAACAGAGAAAAACGAAATGTCCCTAGGAATCAACGGAAAGGCATAAGAATGAGAGAGAAGCGTAGTGCAGAATGCATGGACACAAGGAGAAGACAAGAACCGCTCCTTTGCGATGTGCGCAGAAGAAGCCGCTCGTCCGAGAAAAGCATCCGGCTGAAGTCGCTCTTTCTCGGCATGCGAGAGAGACGAGCCGCTGCTGAAGGCACACAGCGGCATTCGGGGAGAACCGCGATTTCTCGGCCAGCAACTGCAAACTCTCCGAAGCGGTTAACAGAGAGTGGCGCCGTCCACCCACGAGAGCGAAATAGCGAAATTGCTATGCCGAGAACGTGCGATTTCAGAATACTGCATTTCCTGAAAACAGGGGGTTTTTTCTCCGCAGGAAAGAATCCACATCTCTCGACTTTCTGTAACGTCCTCTCTGAAAGCACAACGTGTGTCGCTCCTGGAACTTCTAGCTGCCTTATTAGAGGGGCTTTTCCCTTCCACTCTGTTCGTCACAGAATGCTGAAGTGTAGCATCGGAAAAACAGAGAAAAACGAAATGTCCCTAGGAATCAACGGAAAGGCATAAGAATGAGAGAGAAGCGTAGTGCAGAATGCATGGACACAAGGAGAAGACAAGAACCGCTCCTTTGCGATGTGCGCAGAAGAAGCCGCTCGTCCGAGAAAAGCATCCGGCTGAAGTCGCTCTTTCTCGGCATGCGAGAGAGACGAGACCGCTGCTGAAGGCACACAGCGGCATTCGGGGAGAACCGCGATTTCTCGGCCAGCAACTGCAAACTCTCCGAAGCGGTTAACAGAGAGTGGCGCCGTCCACCCACGAGAGCGAAATAGCGAAATTGCTATGCCGAGAACGTGCGATTTCAGAATACTGCATTTCCTGAAAACAGGGGGTTTTTTCTCCGCAGGAAAGAATCCACATCTCTCGACTTTCTGTAACGTCCTCTCTGAAAGCACAACGTGTGTCGCTCCTGGAACTTCTAGCTGCCTTATTAGAGGGGCTTTTCCCTTCCACTCTGTTCGTCACAGAATGCTGAAGTGTAGCATCGGAAAAACAGAGAAAAACGAAATGTCCCTAGGAATCAACGGAAAGGCATAAGAATGAGAGAGAAGCGTAGTGCAGAATGCATGGACACAAGGAGAAGACAAGAACCGCTCCTTTGCGATGTGCGCAGAAGAAGCCGCTCGTCCGAGAAAAGCATCCGGCTGAAGTCGCTCTTTCTCGGCATGCGAGAGAGACGAGCCGCTGCTGAAGGCACACAGCGGCATTCGGGGAGAACCGCGATTTCTCGGCCAGCAACTGCAAACTCTCCGAAGCGGTTAACAGAGAGTGGCGTCGTCCACCCACGAGAGCGAAATAGCGAAATTGCTATGCCGAGAACGTGCGATTTCAGAATACTGCATTTCCTGAAAACAGGGGGTTTTTTCTCCGCAGGAAAGAATCCACATCTCTCGACTTTCTGTAACGTCCTCTCTGAAAGCACAACGTGTGTCTCTCCTGGAACTTCTAGCTGCCTTATTAGAGGGGCTTTTCCCTTCCACTCTGTTCGTCACAGAATGCTGAAGTGTAGCATCGGAAAAACAGAGAAAAACGAAATGTCCCTAGGAATCAACGGAAAGGCATAAGAATGAGAGAGAAGCGTAGTGCAGAATGCATGGACACAAGGAGAAGACAAGAACCGCTCCTTTGCGATGTGCGCAGAAGAAGCCGCTCGTCCGAGAAAAGCATCCGGCTGAAGTCGCTCTTTCTCGGCATGCGAGAGAGACGAGCCGCTGCTGAAGGCACACAGCGGCATTCGGGGAGAACCGCGATTTCTCGGCCAGCAACTGCAAACTCTCCGAAGCGGTTAACAGAGAGTGGCGCCGTCCACCCACGAGAGCGAAATAGCGAAATTGCTATGCCGAGAACGTGCGATTTCAGAATACTGCATTTCCTGAAAACAGGGGGTTTTTTCTCCGCAGGAAAGAATCCACATCTCTCGACTTTCTGTAACGTCCTCTCTGAAAGCACAACGTGTGTCGCTCCTGGAACTTCTAGCTGCCTTATTAGAGGGGCTTTTCCCTTCCACTCTGTTCGTCACAGAATGCTGAAGTGTAGCATCGGAAAAACAGAGAAAAACGAAATGTCCCTAGGAATCAACGGTTAAGAATGAGAGAGAAGCGTAGTGCAGAATGCATGGACACAAGGAGAAGACAAGAACCGCTCCTTTGCGATGTGCGCAGAAGAAGCCGCTCGTCCGAGAAAAGCATCCGGCTGAAGTCGCTCTTTCTCGGCATGCGAGAGAGACGAGACCGCTGCTGAAGGCACACAGCGGCATTCGGGGAGAACCGCGATTTCTCGGCCAGCAACTGCAAACTCTCCGAAGCGGTTAACAGAGAGTGGCGCCGTCCACCCACGAGAGCGAAATAGCGAAATTGCTATGCCGAGAACGTGCGATTTCAGAATACTGCATTTCCTGAAAACAGGGGGTTTTTTCTCCGCAGGAAAGAATCCACATCTCTCGACTTTCTGTAACGTCCTCTCTGAAAGCACAACGTGTGTCGCTCCTGGAACTTCTAGCTGCCTTATTAGAGGGGCTTTTCCCTTCCACTCTGTTCGTCACAGAATGATGAAGTGTAGCATCGGAAAAACAGAGAAAAACGAAATGTCCCTAGGAATCAACGGAAAGGCATAAGAATGAGAGAGAAGCGTAGTGCAGAATGCATGGACACAAGGAGAAGACAAGAACCGCTCCTTTGCGATGTGCGCAGAAGAAGCCGCTCGTCCGAGAAAAGCATCCGGCTGAAGTCGCTCTTTCTCGGCATGCGAGAGAGACGAGCCGCTGCTGAAGGCACACAGCGGCATTCGGGGAGAACCGCGATTTCTCGGCCAGCAACTGCAAACTCTCCGAAGCGGTTAACAGAGAGTGGCGCCGTCCACCCACGAGAGCGAAATAGCGAAATTGCTATGCCGAGAACGTGCGATTTCAGAATACTGCATTTCCTGAAAACAGGGGGTTTTTTCTCCGCAGGAAAGAATCCACATCTCTCGACTTTCTGTAACGTCCTCTCTGAAAGCACAACGTGTGTCGCTCCTGGAACTTCTAGCTGCCTTATTAGAGGGGCTTTTCCCTTCCACTCTGTTCGTCACAGAATGCTGAAGTGTAGCATCGGAAAAACAGAGAAAAACGAAATGTCCCTAGGAATCAACGGAAAGGCATAAGAATGAGAGAGAAGCGTAGTGCAGAATGCATGGACACAAGGAGAAGACAAGAACCGCTCCTTTGCGATGTGCGCAGAAGAAGCCGCTCGTCCGAGAAAAGCATCCGGCTGAAGTCGCTCTTTCTCGGCATGCGAGAGAGACGAGACCGCTGCTGAAGGCACACAGCGGCATTCGGGGAGAACCGCGATTTCTCGGCCAGCAACTGCAAACTCTCCGAAGCGGTTAACAGAGAGTGGCGCCGTCCACCCACGAGAGCGAAATAGCGAAATTGCTATGCCGAGAACGTGCGATTTCAGAATACTGCATTTCCTGAAAACAGGGGGTTTTTTCTCCGCAGGAAAGAATCCACATCTCTCGACTTTCTGTAACGTCCTCTCTGAAAGCACAACGTGTGTCGCTCCTGGAACTTCTAGCTGCCTTATTAGAGGGGCTTTTCCCTTCCACTCTGTTCGTCACAGAATGCTGAAGTGTAGCATCGGAAAAACAGAGAAAAACGAAATGTCCCTAGGAATCAACGGAAAGGCATAAGAATGAGAGAGAAGCGTAGTGCAGAATGCATGGACACAAGGAGAAGACAAGAACCGCTCCTTTGCGATGTGCGCAGAAGAAGCCGCTCGTCCGAGAAAAGCATCCGGCTGAAGTCGCTCTTTCTCGGCATGCGAGAGAGACGAGCCGCTGCTGAAGGCACACAGCGGCATTCGGGGAGAACCGCGATTTCTCGGCCAGCAACTGCAAACTCTCCGAAGCGGTTAACAGAGAGTGGCGTCGTCCACCCACGAGAGCGAAATAGCGAAATTGCTATGCCGAGAACGTGCGATTTCAGAATACTGCATTTCCTGAAAACAGGGGGTTTTTTCTCCGCAGGAAAGAATCCACATCTCTCGACTTTCTGTAACGTCCTCTCTGAAAGCACAACGTGTGTCTCTCCTGGAACTTCTAGCTGCCTTATTAGAGGGGCTTTTCCCTTCCACTCTGTTCGTCACAGAATGCTGAAGTGTAGCATCGGAAAAACAGAGAAAAACGAAATGTCCCTAGGAATCAACGGAAAGGCATAAGAATGAGAGAGAAGCGTAGTGCAGAATGCATGGACACAAGGAGAAGACAAGAACCGCTCCTTTGCGATGTGCGCAGAAGAAGCCGCTCGTCCGAGAAAAGCATCCGGCTGAAGTCGCTCTTTCTCGGCATGCGAGAGAGACGAGCCGCTGCTGAAGGCACACAGCGGCATTCGGGGAGAACCGCGATTTCTCGGCCAGCAACTGCAAACTCTCCGAAGCGGTTAACAGAGAGTGGCGCCGTCCACCCACGAGAGCGAAATAGCGAAATTGCTATGCCGAGAACGTGCGATTTCAGAATACTGCATTTCCTGAAAACAGGGGGTTTTTTCTCCGCAGGAAAGAATCCACATCTCTCGACTTTCTGTAACGTCCTCTCTGAAAGCACAACGTGTGTCGCTCCTGGAACTTCTAGCTGCCTTATTAGAGGGGCTTTTCCCTTCCACTCTGTTCGTCACAGAATGCTGAAGTGTAGCATCGGAAAAACAGAGAAAAACGAAATGTCCCTAGGAATCAACGGAAAGGCATAAGAATGAGAGAGAAGCGTAGTGCAGAATGCATGGACACAAGGAGAAGACAAGAACCGCTCCTTTGCGATGTGCGCAGAAGAAGCCGCTCGTCCGAGAAAAGCATCCGGCTGAAGTCGCTCTTTCTCGGCATGCGAGAGAGACGAGCCGCTGCTGAAGGCACACAGCGGCATTCGGGGAGAACCGCGATTTCTCGGCCAGCAACTGCAAACTCTCCGAAGCGGTTAACAGAGAGTGGCGCCGTCCACCCACGAGAGCGAAATAGCGAAATTGCTATGCCGAGAACGTGCGATTTCAGAATACTGCATTTCCTGAAAACAGGGGGTTTTTTCTCCGCAGGAAAGAATCCACATCTCTCGACTTTCTGTAACGTCCTCTCTGAAAGCACAACGTGTGTCGCTCCTGGAACTTCTAGCTGCCTTATTAGAGGGGCTTTTCCCTTCCACTCTGTTCGTCACAGAATGCTGAAGTGTAGCATCGGAAAAACAGAGAAAAACGAAATGTCCCTAGGAATCAACGGAAAGGCATAAGAATGAGAGAGAAGCGTAGTGCAGAATGCATGGACACAAGGAGAAGACAAGAACCGCTCCTTTGCGATGTGCGCAGAAGAAGCCGCTCGTCCGAGAAAAGCATCCGGCTGAAGTCGCTCTTTCTCGGCATGCGAGAGAGACGAGCCGCTGCTGAAGGCACACAGCGGCATTCGGGGAGAACCGCGATTTCTCGGCCAGCAACTGCAAACTCTCCGAAGCGGTTAACAGAGAGTGGCGTCGTCCACCCACGAGAGCGAAATAGCGAAATTGCTATGCCGAGAACGTGCGATTTCAGAATACTGCATTTCCTGAAAACAGGGGGTTTTTTCTCCGCAGGAAAGAATCCACATCTCTCGACTTTCTGTAACGTCCTCTCTGAAAGCACAACGTGTGTCTCTCCTGGAACTTCTAGCTGCCTTATTAGAGGGGCTTTTCCCTTCCACTCTGTTCGTCACAGAATGCTGAAGTGTAGCATCGGAAAAACAGAGAAAAACGAAATGTCCCTAGGAATCAACGGAAAGGCATAAGAATGAGAGAGAAGCGTAGTGCAGAATGCATGGACACAAGGAGAAGACAAGAACCGCTCCTTTGCGATGTGCGCAGAAGAAGCCGCTCGTCCGAGAAAAGCATCCGGCTGAAGTCGCTCTTTCTCGGCATGCGAGAGAGACGAGCCGCTGCTGAAGGCACACAGCGGCATTCGGGGAGAACTGCGATTTCTCGGCCAGCAACTGCAAACTCTCCGAAGCGGTTAACAGAGAGTGGCGCCGTCCACCCACGAGAGCGAAATAGCGAAATTGCTATGCCGAGAACGTGCGATTTCAGAATACTGCATTTCCTGAAAACAGGGGGTTTTTTCTCCGCAGGAAAGAATCCACATCTCTCGACTTTCTGTAACGTCCTCTCTGAAAGCACAACGTGTGTCGCTCCTGGAACTTCTAGCTGCCTTATTAGAGGGGCTTTTCCCTTCCACTCTGTTCGTCACAGAATGCTGAAGTGTAGCATCGGAAAAACAGAGAAAAACGAAATGTCCCTAGGAATCAACGGTTAAGAATGAGAGAGAAGCGTAGTGCAGAATGCATGGACACAAGGAGAAGACAAGAACCGCTCCTTTGCGATGTGCGCAGAAGAAGCCGCTCGTCCGAGAAAAGCATCCGGCTGAAGTCGCTCTTTCTCGGCATGCGAGAGAGACGAGCCGCTGCTGAAGGCACACAGCGGCATTCGGGGAGAACCGCGATTTCTCGGCCAGCAACTGCAAACTCTCCGAAGCGGTTAACAGAGAGTGGCGTCGTCCACCCACGAGAGCGAAATAGCGAAATTGCTATGCCGAGAACGTGCGATTTCAGAATACTGCATTTCCTGAAAACAGGGGGTTTTTTCTCCGCAGGAAAGAATCCACATCTCTCGACTTTCTGTAACGTCCTCTCTGAAAGCACAACGTGTGTCTCTCCTGGAACTTCTAGCTGCCTTATTAGAGGGGCTTTTCCCTTCCACTCTGTTCGTCACAGAATGCTGAAGTGTAGCATCGGAAAAACAGAGAAAAACGAAATGTCCCTAGGAATCAACGGAAAGGCATAAGAATGAGAGAGAAGCGTAGTGCAGAATGCATGGACACAAGGAGAAGACAAGAACCGCTCCTTTGCGATGTGCGCAGAAGAAGCCGCTCGTCCGAGAAAAGCATCCGGCTGAAGTCGCTCTTTCTCGGCATGCGAGAGAGACGAGCCGCTGCTGAAGGCACACAGCGGCATTCGGGGAGAACTGCGATTTCTCGGCCAGCAACTGCAAACTCTCCGAAGCGGTTAACAGAGAGTGGCGCCGTCCACCCACGAGAGCGAAATAGCGAAATTGCTATGCCGAGAACGTGCGATTTCAGAATACTGCATTTCCTGAAAACAGGGGGTTTTTTCTCCGCAGGAAAGAATCCACATCTCTCGACTTTCTGTAACGTCCTCTCTGAAAGCACAACGTGTGTCGCTCCTGGAACTTCTAGCTGCCTTATTAGAGGGGCTTTTCCCTTCCACTCTGTTCGTCACAGAATGCTGAAGTGTAGCATCGGAAAAACAGAGAAAAACGAAATGTCCCTAGGAATCAACGGTTAAGAATGAGAGAGAAGCGTAGTGCAGAATGCATGGACACAAGGAGAAGACAAGAACCGCTCCTTTGCGATGTGCGCAGAAGAAGCCGCTCGTCCGAGAAAAGCATCCGGCTGAAGTCGCTCTTTCTCGGCATGCGAGAGAGACGAGACCGCTGCTGAAGGCACACAGCGGCATTCGGGGAGAACCGCGATTTCTCGGCCAGCAACTGCAAACTCTCCGAAGCGGTTAACAGAGAGTGGCGCCGTCCACCCACGAGAGCGAAATAGCGAAATTGCTATGCCGAGAACGTGCGATTTCAGAATACTGCATTTCCTGAAAACAGGGGGTTTTTTCTCCGCAGGAAAGAATCCACATCTCTCGACTTTCTGTAACGTCCTCTCTGAAAGCACAACGTGTGTCGCTCCTGGAACTTCTAGCTGCCTTATTAGAGGGGCTTTTCCCTTCCACTCTGTTCGTCACAGAATGCTGAAGTGTAGCATCGGAAAAACAGAGAAAAACGAAATGTCCCTAGGAATCAACGGAAAGGCATAAGAATGAGAGAGAAGCGTAGTGCAGAATGCATGGACACAAGGAGAAGACAAGAACCGCTCCTTTGCGATGTGCGCAGAAGAAGCCGCTCGTCCGAGAAAAGCATCCGGCTGAAGTCGCTCTTTCTCGGCATGCGAGAGAGACGAGCCGCTGCTGAAGGCACACAGCGGCATTCGGGGAGAACCGCGATTTCTCGGCCAGCAACTGCAAACTCTCCGAAGCGGTTAACAGAGAGTGGCGTCGTCCACCCACGAGAGCGAAATAGCGAAATTGCTATGCCGAGAACGTGCGATTTCAGAATACTGCATTTCCTGAAAACAGGGGGTTTTTTCTCCGCAGGAAAGAATCCACATCTCTCGACTTTCTGTAACGTCCTCTCTGAAAGCACAACGTGTGTCTCTCCTGGAACTTCTAGCTGCCTTATTAGAGGGGCTTTTCCCTTCCACTCTGTTCGTCACAGAATGCTGAAGTGTAGCATCGGAAAAACAGAGAAAAACGAAATGTCCCTAGGAATCAACGGAAAGGCATAAGAATGAGAGAGAAGCGTAGTGCAGAATGCATGGACACAAGGAGAAGACAAGAACCGCTCCTTTGCGATGTGCGCAGAAGAAGCCGCTCGTCCGAGAAAAGCATCCGGCTGAAGTCGCTCTTTCTCGGCATGCGAGAGAGACGAGCCGCTGCTGAAGGCACACAGCGGCATTCGGGGAGAACCGCGATTTCTCGGCCAGCAACTGCAAACTCTCCGAAGCGGTTAACAGAGAGTGGCGCCGTCCACCCACGAGAGCGAAATAGCGAAATTGCTATGCCGAGAACGTGCGATTTCAGAATACTGCATTTCCTGAAAACAGGGGTTTTTTTCTCCGCAGGAAAGAATCCACATCTCTCGACTTTCTGTAACGTCCTCTCTGAAAGCACAACGTGTGTCGCTCCTGGAACTTCTAGCTGCCTTATTAGAGGGGCTTTTCCCTTCCACTCTGTTCGTCACAGAATGCTGAAGTGTAGCATCGGAAAAACAGAGAAAAACGAAATGTCCCTAGGAATCAACGGAAAGGCATAAGAATGAGAGAGAAGCGTAGTGCAGAATGCATGGACACAAGGAGAAGACAAGAACCGCTCCTTTGCGATGTGCGCAGAAGAAGCCGCTCGTCCGAGAAAAGCATCCGGCTGAAGTCGCTCTTTCTCGGCATGCGAGAGAGACGAGCCGCTGCTGAAGGCACACAGCGGCATTCGGGGAGAACCGCGATTTCTCGGCCAGCAACTGCAAACTCTCCGAAGCGGTTAACAGAGAGTGGCGCCGTCCACCCACGAGAGCGAAATAGCGAAATTGCTATGCCGAGAACGTGCGATTTCAGAATACTGCATTTCCTGAAAACAGGGGGTTTTTTCTCCGCAGGAAAGAATCCACATCTCTCGACTTTCTGTAACGTCCTCTCTGAAAGCACAACGTGTGTCGCTCCTGGAACTTCTAGCTGCCTTATTAGAGGGGCTTTTCCCTTCCACTCTGTTCGTCACAGAATGCTGAAGTGTAGCATCGGAAAAACAGAGAAAAACGAAATGTCCCTAGGAATCAACGGTTAAGAATGAGAGAGAAGCGTAGTGCAGAATGCATGGACACAAGGAGAAGACAAGAACCGCTCCTTTGCGATGTGCGCAGAAGAAGCCGCTCGTCCGAGAAAAGCATCCGGCTGAAGTCGCTCTTTCTCGGCATGCGAGAGAGACGAGACCGCTGCTGAAGGCACACAGCGGCATTCGGGGAGAACCGCGATTTCTCGGCCAGCAACTGCAAACTCTCCGAAGCGGTTAACAGAGAGTGGCGCCGTCCACCCACGAGAGCGAAATAGCGAAATTGCTATGCCGAGAACGTGCGATTTCAGAATACTGCATTTCCTGAAAACAGGGGGTTTTTTCTCCGCAGGAAAGAATCCACATCTCTCGACTTTCTGTAACGTCCTCTCTGAAAGCACAACGTGTGTCGCTCCTGGAACTTCTAGCTGCCTTATTAGAGGGGCTTTTCCCTTCCACTCTGTTCGTCACAGAATGCTGAAGTGTAGCATCGGAAAAACAGAGAAAAACGAAATGTCCCTAGGAATCAACGGAAAGGCATAAGAATGAGAGAGAAGCGTAGTGCAGAATGCATGGACACAAGGAGAAGACAAGAACCGCTCCTTTGCGATGTGCGCAGAAGAAGCCGCTCGTCCGAGAAAAGCATCCGGCTGAAGTCGCTCTTTCTCGGCATGCGAGAGAGACGAGCCGCTGCTGAAGGCACACAGCGGCATTCGGGGAGAACCGCGATTTCTCGGCCAGCAACTGCAAACTCTCCGAAGCGGTTAACAGAGAGTGGCGTCGTCCACCCACGAGAGCGAAATAGCGAAATTGCTATGCCGAGAACGTGCGATTTCAGAATACTGCATTTCCTGAAAACAGGGGTTTTTTTCTCCGCAGGAAAGAATCCACATCTCTCGACTTTCTGTAACGTCCTCTCTGAAAGCACAACGTGTGTCGCTCCTGGAACTTCTAGCTGCCTTATTAGAGGGGCTTTTCCCTTCCACTCTGTTCGTCACAGAATGCTGAAGTGTAGCATCGGAAAAACAGAGAAAAACGAAATGTCCCTAGGAATCAACGGAAAGGCATAAGAATGAGAGAGAAGCGTAGTGCAGAATGCATGGACACAAGGAGAAGACAAGAACCGCTCCTTTGCGATGTGCGCAGAAGAAGCCGCTCGTCCGAGAAAAGCATCCGGCTGAAGTCGCTCTTTCTCGGCATGCGAGAGAGACGAGCCGCTGCTGAAGGCACACAGCGGCATTCGGGGAGAACCGCGATTTCTCGGCCAGCAACTGCAAACTCTCCGAAGCGGTTAACAGAGAGTGGCGCCGTCCACCCACGAGAGCGAAATAGCGAAATTGCTATGCCGAGAACGTGCGATTTCAGAATACTGCATTTCCTGAAAACAGGGGGTTTTTTCTCCGCAGGAAAGAATCCACATCTCTCGACTTTCTGTAACGTCCTCTCTGAAAGCACAACGTGTGTCGCTCCTGGAACTTCTAGCTGCCTTATTAGAGGGGCTTTTCCCTTCCACTCTGTTCGTCACAGAATGCTGAAGTGTAGCATCGGAAAAACAGAGAAAAACGAAATGTCCCTAGGAATCAACGGTTAAGAATGAGAGAGAAGCGTAGTGCAGAATGCATGGACACAAGGAGAAGACAAGAACCGCTCCTTTGCGATGTGCGCAGAAGAAGCCGCTCGTCCGAGAAAAGCATCCGGCTGAAGTCGCTCTTTCTCGGCATGCGAGAGAGACGAGACCGCTGCTGAAGGCACACAGCGGCATTCGGGGAGAACCGCGATTTCTCGGCCAGCAACTGCAAACTCTCCGAAGCGGTTAACAGAGAGTGGCGCCGTCCACCCACGAGAGCGAAATAGCGAAATTGCTATGCCGAGAACGTGCGATTTCAGAATACTGCATTTCCTGAAAACAGGGGGTTTTTTCTCCGCAGGAAAGAATCCACATCTCTCGACTTTCTGTAACGTCCTCTCTGAAAGCACAACGTGTGTCGCTCCTGGAACTTCTAGCTGCCTTATTAGAGGGGCTTTTCCCTTCCACTCTGTTCGTCACAGAATGCTGAAGTGTAGCATCGGAAAAACAGAGAAAAACGAAATGTCCCTAGGAATCAACGGAAAGGCATAAGAATGAGAGAGAAGCGTAGTGCAGAATGCATGGACACAAGGAGAAGACAAGAACCGCTCCTTTGCGATGTGCGCAGAAGAAGCCGCTCGTCCGAAAAAAGCATCCGGCTGAAGTCGCTCTTTCTCGGCATGCGAGAGAGACGAGCCGCTGCTGAAGGCACACAGCGGCATTCGGGGAGAACCGCGATTTCTCGGCCAGCAACTGCAAACTCTCCGAAGCGGTTAACAGAGAGTGGCGCCGTCCACCCACGAGAGCGAAATAGCGAAATTGCTATGCCGAGAACGTGCGATTTCAGAATACTGCATTTCCTGAAAACAGGGGGTTTTTTCTCCGCAGGAAAGAATCCACATCTCTCGACTTTCTGTAACGTCCTCTCTGAAAGCACAACGTGTGTCGCTCCTGGAACTTCTAGCTGCCTTATTAGAGGGGCTTTTCCCTTCCACTCTGTTCGTCACAGAATGCTGAAGTGTAGCATCGGAAAAACAGAGAAAAACGAAATGTCCCTAGGAATCAACGGAAAGGCATAAGAATGAGAGAGAAGCGTAGTGCAGAATGCATGGACACAAGGAGAAGACAAGAACCGCTCCTTTGCGATGTGTGCAGAAGAAGCCGCTCGTCCGAGAAAAGCATCCGGCTGAAGTCGCTCTTTCTCGGCATGCGAGAGAGACGAGCCGCTGCTGAAGGCACACAGCGGCATTCGGGGAGAACCGCGATTTCTCGGCCAGCAACTGCAAACTCTCCGAAGCGGTTAACAGAGAGTGGCGCCGTCCACCCACGAGAGCGAAATAGCGAAATTGCTATGCCGAGAACGTGCGATTTCAGAATACTGCATTTCCTGAAAACAGGGGGTTTTTTCTCCGCAGGAAAGAATCCACATCTCTCGACTTTCTGTAACGTCCTCTCTGAAAGCACAACGTGTGTCGCTCCTGGAACTTCTAGCTGCCTTATTAGAGGGGCTTTTCCCTTCCACTCTGTTCGTCACAGAATGCTGAAGTGTAGCATCGGAAAAACAGAGAAAAACGAAATGTCCCTAGGAATCAACGGAAAGGCATAAGAATGAGAGAGAAGCGTAGTGCAGAATGCATGGACACAAGGAGAAGACAAGAACCGCTCCTTTGCGATGTGCGCAGAAGAAGCCGCTCGTCCGAGAAAAGCATCCGGCTGAAGTCGCTCTTTCTCGGCATGCGAGAGAGACGAGCCGCTGCTGAAGGCACACAGCGGCATTCGGGGAGAACCGCGATTTCTCGGCCAGCAACTGCAAACTCTCCGAAGCGGTTAACAGAGAGTGGCGCCGTCCACCCACGAGAGCGAAATAGCGAAATTGCTATGCCGAGAACGTGCGATTTCAGAATACTGCATTTCCTGAAAACAGGGGGTTTTTTCTCCGCAGGAAAGAATCCACATCTCTCGACTTTCTGTAACGTCCTCTCTGAAAGCACAACGTGTGTCGCTCCTGGAACTTCTAGCTGCCTTATTAGAGGGGCTTTTCCCTTCCACTCTGTTCGTCACAGAATGCTGAAGTGTAGCATCGGAAAAACAGAGAAAAACGAAATGTCCCTAGGAATCAACGGTTAAGAATGAGAGAGAAGCGTAGTGCAGAATGCATGGACACAAGGAGAAGACAAGAACCGCTCCTTTGCGATGTGCGCAGAAGAAGCCGCTCGTCCGAGAAAAGCATCCGGCTGAAGTCGCTCTTTCTCGGCATGCGAGAGAGACGAGACCGCTGCTGAAGGCACACAGCGGCATTCGGGGAGAACCGCGATTTCTCGGCCAGCAACTGCAAACTCTCCGAAGCGGTTAACAGAGAGTGGCGCCGTCCACCCACGAGAGCGAAATAGCGAAATTGCTATGCCGAGAACGTGCGATTTCAGAATACTGCATTTCCTGAAAACAGGGGGTTTTTTCTCCGCAGGAAAGAATCCACATCTCTCGACTTTCTGTAACGTCCTCTCTGAAAGCACAACGTGTGTCGCTCCTGGAACTTCTAGCTGCCTTATTAGAGGGGCTTTTCCCTTCACCTCTGTTCGTCACAGAATGCTGAAGTGTAGCATCGGAAAAACAGAGAAAAACGAAATGTCCCTAGGAATCAACGGAAAGGCATAAGAATGAGAGAGAAGCGTAGTGCAGAATGCATGGACACAAGGAGAAGACAAGAACCGCTCCTTTGCGATGTGCGCAGAAGAAGCCGCTCGTCCGAGAAAAGCATCCGGCTGAAGTCGCTCTTTCTCGGCATGCGAGAGAGACGAGCCGCTGCTGAAGGCACACAGCGGCATTCGGGGAGAACCGCGATTTCTCGGCCAGCAACTGCAAACTCTCCGAAGCGGTTAACAGAGAGTGGCGCCGTCCACCCACGAGAGCGAAATAGCGAAATTGCTATGCCGAGAACGTGCGATTTCAGAATACTGCATTTCCTGAAAACAGGGGGTTTTTTCTCCGCAGGAAAGAATCCACATCTCTCGACTTTCTGTAACGTCCTCTCTGAAAGCACAACGTGTGTCGCTCCTGGAACTTCTAGCTGCCTTATTAGAGGGGCTTTTCCCTTCCACTCTGTTCGTCACAGAATGCTGAAGTGTAGCATCGGAAAAACAGAGAAAAACGAAATGTCCCTAGGAATCAACGGAAAGGCATAAGAATGAGAGAGAAGCGTAGTGCAGAATGCATGGACACAAGGAGAAGACAAGAACCGCTCCTTTGCGATGTGCGCAGAAGAAGCCGCTCGTCCGAGAAAAGCATCCGGCTGAAGTCGCTCTTTCTCGGCATGCGAGAGAGACGAGCCGCTGCTGAAGGCACACAGCGGCATTCGGGGAGAACCGCGATTTCTCGGCCAGCAACTGCAAACTCTCCGAAGCGGTTAACAGAGAGTGGCGCCGTCCACCCACGAGAGCGAAATAGCGAAATTGCTATGCCGAGAACGTGCGATTTCAGAATACTGCATTTCCTGAAAACAGGGGGTTTTTTCTCCGCAGGAAAGAATCCACATCTCTCGACTTTCTGTAACGTCCTCTCTGAAAGCACAACGTGTGTCGCTCCTGGAACTTCTAGCTGCCTTATTAGAGGGGCTTTTCCCTTCCACTCTGTTCGTCACAGAATGCTGAAGTGTAGCATCGGAAAAACAGAGAAAAACGAAATGTCCCTAGGAATCAACGGTTAAGAATGAGAGAGAAGCGTAGTGCAGAATGCATGGACACAAGGAGAAGACAAGAACCGCTCCTTTGCGATGTGCGCAGAAGAAGCCGCTCGTCCGAGAAAAGCATCCGGCTGAAGTCGCTCTTTCTCGGCATGCGAGAGAGACGAGACCGCTGCTGAAGGCACACAGCGGCATTCGGGGAGAACCGCGATTTCTCGGCCAGCAACTGCAAACTCTCCGAAGCGGTTAACAGAGATTGGCGCTGTCCACCAACGAGAGCGAAATAGCGAAATTGCTATGCCGAGAACGTGCGATTTCAGAATACTGCATTTCCTGAAAACAGGGGGTTTTTTCTCCGCAGGAAAGAATCCACATCTCTCGACTTTCTGTAACGTCCTCTCTGAAAGCACAACGTGTGTCGCTCCTGGAACTTCTAGCTGCCTTATTAGAGGGGCTTTTCCCTTCACCTCTGTTCGTCACAGAATGCTGAAGTGTAGCATCGGAAAAACAGAGAAAAACGAAATGTCCCTAGGAATCAACGGAAAGGCATAAGAATGAGAGAGAAGCGTAGTGCAGAATGCATGGACACAAGGAGAAGACAAGAACCGCTCCTTTGCGATGTGCGCAGAAGAAGCCGCTCGTCCGAGAAAAGCATCCGGCTGAAGTCGCTCTTTCTCGGCATGCGAGAGAGACGAGCCGCTGCTGAAGGCACACAGCGGCATTCGGGGAGAACCGCGATTTCTCGGCCAGCAACTGCAAACTCTCCGAAGCGGTTAACAGAGAGTGGCGCCGTCCACCCACGAGAGCGAAATAGCGAAATTGCTATGCCGAGAACGTGCGATTTCAGAATACTGCATTTCCTGAAAACAGGGGGTTTTTTCTCCGCAGGAAAGAATCCACATCTCTCGACTTTCTGTAACGTCCTCTCTGAAAGCACAACGTGTGTCGCTCCTGGAACTTCTAGCTGCCTTATTAGAGGGGCTTTTCCCTTCCACTCTGTTCGTCACAGAATGCTGAAGTGTAGCATCGGAAAAACAGAGAAAAACGAAATGTCCCTAGGAAACAACGGAAAGGCATAAGAATGAGAGAGAAGCGTAGTGCAGAATGCATGGACACAAGGAGAAGACAAGAACCGCTCCTTTGCGATGTGCGCAGAAGAAGCCGCTCGTCCGAGAAAAGCATCCGGCTGAAGTCGCTCTTTCTCGGCATGCGAGAGAGACGAGCCGCTGCTGAAGGCACACAGCGGCATTCGGGGAGAACCGCGATTTCTCGGCCAGCAACTGCAAACTCTCCGAAGCGGTTAACAGAGAGTGGCGCCGTCCACCCACGAGAGCGAAATAGCGAAATTGCTATGCCGAGAACGTGCGATTTCAGAATACTGCATTTCCTGAAAACAGGGGGTTTTTTCTCCGCAGGAAAGAATCCACATCTCTCGACTTTCTGTAACGACCTCTCTGAAAGCACAACGTGTGTCGCTCCTGGAACTTCTAGCTGCCTTATTAGAGGGGCTTTTCCCTTCCACTCTGTTCGTCACAGAATGCTGAAGTGTAGCATCGGAAAAACAGAGAAAAACGAAATGTCCCTAGGAATCAACGGTTAAGAATGAGAGAGAAGCGTAGTGCAGAATGCATGGACACAAGGAGAAGACAAGAACCGCTCCTTTGCGATGTGCGCAGAAGAAGCCGCTCGTCCGAAAAAAGCATCCGGCTGAAGTCGCTCTTTCTCGGCATGCGAGAGAGACGAGACCGCTGCTGAAGGCACAAAGCGGCATTCGGGGAGAACCGCGATTTAACGGCCAGCAACTGCAAACTCTCCGAAGCGGTTAACAGAGAGTGGCGTCGTCCACCCACGAGAGCGAAATAGCGAAATTGCTATGCCGAGAACGTGCGATTTCAGAATACTGCATTTCCTGAAAACAGGGGTTTTTTTCTCCGCAGGAAAGAATCCACATCTCTCGACTTTCTGTAACGTCCTCTCTGAAAGCACAACGTGTGTCGCTCCTGGAACTTCTAGCTGCCTTATTAGAGGGGCTTTTCCCTTCCACTCTGTTCGTCACAGAATGCTGAAGTGTAGCATCGGAAAAACAGAGAAAAACGAAATGTCCCTAGGAATCAACGGAAAGGCATAAGAATGAGAGAGAAGCGTAGTGCAGAATGCATGGACACAAGGAGAAGACAAGAACCGCTCCTTTGTGATGTGCGCAGAAGAAGCCGCTCGTCCGAGAAAAGCATCCGGCTGAAGTCGCTCTTTCTCGGCATGCGAGAGAGACGAGCCGCTGCTGAAGGCACACAGCGGCATTCGGGGAGAACCGCGATTTCTCGGCCAGCAACTGCAAACTCTCCGAAGCGGTTAACAGAGAGTGGCGTCGTCCACCCACGAGAGCGAAATAGCGAAATTGCTATGCCGAGAACGTGCGATTTCAGAATACTGCATTTCCTGAAAACAGGGGGTTTTTTCTCCGCAGGAAAGAATCCACATCTCTCGACTTTCTGTAACGTCCTCTCTGAAAGCACAACGTGTGTCGCTCCTGGAACTTCTAGCTGCCTTATTAGAGGGGCTTTTCCCTTCCACTCTGTTCGTCACAGAATGCTGAAGTGTAGCATCGGAAAAACAGAGAAAAACGAAATGTCCCTAGGAATCAACGGTTAAGAATGAGAGAGAAGCGTAGTGCAGAATGCATGGACACAAGGAGAAGACAAGAACCGCTCCTTTGCGATGTGCGCAGAAGAAGCCGCTCGTCCGAGAAAAGCATCCGGCTGAAGTCGCTCTTTCTCGGCATGCGAGAGAGACGAGACCGCTGCTGAAGGCACACAGCGGCATTCGGGGAGAACCGCGATTTCTCGGCCAGCAACTGCAAACTCTCCGAAGCGGTTAACAGAGAGTGGCGCCGTCCACCCACGAGAGCGAAATAGCGAAATTGCTATGCCGAGAACGTGCGATTTCAGAATACTGCATTTCCTGAAAACAGGGGGTTTTTTCTCCGCAGGAAAGAATCCACATCTCTCGACTTTCTGTAACGTCCTCTCTGAAAGCACAACGTGTGTCGCTCCTGGAACTTCTAGCTGCCTTATTAGAGGGGCTTTTCCCTTCCACTCTGTTCGTCACAGAATGCTGAAGTGTAGCATCGGAAAAACAGAGAAAAACGAAATGTCCCTAGGAATCAACGGAAAGGCATAAGAATGAGAGAGAAGCGTAGTGCAGAATGCATGGACACAAGGAGAAGACAAGAACCGCTCCTTTGCGATGTGCGCAGAAGAAGCCGCTCGTCCGAGAAAAGCATCCGGCTGAAGTCGCTCTTTCTCGGCATGCGAGAGAGACGAGCCGCTGCTGAAGGCACACAGCGGCATTCGGGGAGAACCGCGATTTCTCGGCCAGCAACTGCAAACTCTCCGAAGCGGTTAACAGAGAGTGGCGCCGTCCACCCACGAGAGCGAAATAGCGAAATTGCTATGCCGAGAACGTGCGATTTCAGAATACTGCATTTCCTGAAAACAGGGGGTTTTTTCTCCGCAGGAAAGAATCCACATCTCTCGACTTTCTGTAACGTCCTCTCTGAAAGCACAACGTGTGTCGCTCCTGGAACTTCTAGCTGCCTTATTAGAGGGGCTTTTCCCTTCCACTCTGTTCGTCACAGAATGCTGAAGTGTAGCATCGGAAAAACAGAGAAAAACGAAATGTCCCTAGGAATCAACGGAAAGGCATAAGAATGAGAGAGAAGCGTAGTGCAGAATGCATGGACACAAGGAGAAGACAAGAACCGCTCCTTTGCGATGTGCGCAGAAGAAGCCGCTCGTCCGAGAAAAGCATCCGGCTGAAGTCGCTCTTTCTCGGCATGCGAGAGAGACGAGCCGCTGCTGAAGGCACACAGCGGCATTCGGGGAGAACCGCGATTTCTCGGCCAGCAACTGCAAACTCTCCGAAGTGGTTAACAGAGAGTGGCGTCGTCCACCCACGAGAGCGAAATAGCGAAATTGCTATGCCGAGAACGTGCGATTTCAGAATACTGCATTTCCTGAAAACAGGGGGTTTTTTCTCCGCAGGAAAGAATCCACATCTCTCGACTTTCTGTAACGTCCTCTCTGAAAGCACAACGTGTGTCGCTCCTGGAACTTCTAGCTGCCTTATTAGAGGGGCTTTTCCCTTCCACTCTGTTCGTCACAGAATGCTGAAGTGTAGCATCGGAAAAACAGAGAAAAACGAAATGTCCCTAGGAATCAACGGTTAAGAATGAGAGAGAAGCGTAGTGCAGAATGCATGGACACAAGGAGAAGACAAGAACCGCTCCTTTGCGATGTGCGCAGAAGAAGCCGCTCGTCCGAGAAAAGCATCCGGCTGAAGTCGCTCTTTCTCGGCATGCGAGAGAGACGAGACCGCTGCTGAAGGCACACAGCGGCATTCGGGGAGAACCGCGATTTCTCGGCCAGCAACTGCAAACTCTCCGAAGCGGTTAACAGAGAGTGGCGCCGTCCACCCACGAGAGCGAAATAGCGAAATTGCTATGCCGAGAACGTGCGATTTCAGAATACTGCATTTCCTGAAAACAGGGGGTTTTTTCTCCGCAGGAAAGAATCCACATCTCTCGACTTTCTGTAACGTCCTCTCTGAAAGCACAACGTGTGTCGCTCCTGGAACTTCTAGCTGCCTTATTAGAGGGGCTTTTCCCTTCCACTCTGTTCGTCACAGAATGCTGAAGTGTAGCATCGGAAAAACAGAGAAAAACGAAATGTCCCTAGGAATCAACGGAAAGGCATAAGAATGAGAGAGAAGCGTAGTGCAGAATGCATGGACACAAGGAGAAGACAAGAACCGCTCCTTTGCGATGTGCGCAGAAGAAGCCGCTCGTCCGAGAAAAGCATCCGGCTGAAGTCGCTCTTTCTCGGCATGCGAGAGAGACGAGCCGCTGCTGAAGGCACACAGCGGCATTCGGGGAGAACCGCGATTTCTCGGCCAGCAACTGCAAACTCTCCGAAGCGGTTAACAGAGAGTGGCGCCGTCCACCCACGAGAGCGAAATAGCGAAATTGCTATGCCGAGAACGTGCGATTTCAGAATACTGCATTTCCTGAAAACAGGGGGTTTTTTCTCCGCAGGAAAGAATCCACATCTCTCGACTTTCTGTAACGACCTCTCTGAAAGCACAAAGTGTGTCGCTCCTGGAACTTCTAGCTGCCTTATTAGAGGGGCTTTTCCCTTCCACTCTGTTCGTCACAGAATGCTGAAGTGTAGCATCGGAAAAACAGAGAAAAACGAAATGTCCCTAGGAATCAACGGAAAGGCATAAGAATGAGAGAGAAGCGTAGTGCAGAATGCATGGACACAAGGAGAAGACAAGAACCGCTCCTTTGCGATGTGCGCAGAAGAAGCCGCTCGTCCGAGAAAAGCATCCGGCTGAAGTCGCTCTTTCTCGGCATGCGAGAGAGACGAGCCGCTGCTGAAGGCACACAGCGGCATTCGGGGAGAACCGCGATTTCTCGGCCAGCAACTGCAAACTCTCCGAAGCGGTTAACAGAGAGTGGCGCCGTCCACCCACGAGAGCGAAATAGCGAAATTGCTATGCCGAGAACGTGCGATTTCAGAATACTGCATTTCCTGAAAACAGGGGTTTTTTTCTCCGCAGGAAAGAATCCACATCTCTCGACTTTCTGTAACGTCCTCTCTGAAAGCACAACGTGTGTCGCTCCTGGAACTTCTAGCTGCCGTATTAGAGGGGCTTTTCCCTTCCACTCTGTTCGTCACAGAATGCTGAAGTGTAGCATCGGAAAAACAGAGAAAAACGAAATGTCCCTAGGAATCAACGGTTAAGAATGAGAGAGAAGCGTAGTGCAGAATGCATGGACACAAGGAGAAGACAAGAACCGCTCCTTTGCGATGTGCGCAGAAGAAGCCGCTCGTCCGAGAAAAGCATCCGGCTGAAGTCGCTCTTTCTCGGCATGCGAGAGAGACGAGCCCGCTGCTGAAGGCACACAGCGGCATTCGGGGAGAACCGCGATTTCTCGGCCAGCAACTGCAAACTCTCCGAAGCGGTTAACAGAGAGTGGCGCCGTCCACCCACGAGAGCGAAATAGCGAAATTGCTATGCCGAGAACGTGCGATTTCAGAATACTGCATTTCCTGAAAACAGGGGGTTTTTTCTCCGCAGGAAAGAATCCACATCTCTCGACTTTCTGTAACGTCCTCTCTGAAAGCACAACGTGTGTCGCTCCTGGAACTTCTAGCTGCCTTATTAGAGGGGCTTTTCCCTTCCACTCTGTTCGTCACAGAATGCTGAAGTGTAGCATCGGAAAAACAGAGAAAAACGAAATGTCCCTAGGAATCAACGGAAAGGCATAAGAATGAGAGAGAAGCGTAGTGCAGAATGCATGGACACAAGGAGAAGACAAGAACCGCTCCTTTGCGATGTGCGCAGAAGAAGCCGCTCGTCCGAGAAAAGCATCCGGCTGAAGTCGCTCTTTCTCGGCATGCGAGAGAGACGAGCCGCTGCTGAAGGCACACAGCGGCATTCGGGGAGAACCGCGATTTCTCGGCCAGCAACTGCAAACTCTCCGAAGCGGTTAACAGAGAGTGGCGTCGTCCACCCACGAGAGCGAAATAGCGAAATTGCTATGCCGAGAACGTGCGATTTCAGAATACTGCATTTCCTGAAAACAGGGGGTTTTTTCTCCGCAGGAAAGAATCCACATCTCTCGACTTTCTGTAACGTCCTCTCTGAAAGCACAACGTGTGTCGCTCCTGGAACTTCTAGCTGCCTTATTAGAGGGGCTTTTCCCTTCCACTCTGTTCGTCACAGAATGCTGAAGTGTAGCATCGGAAAAACAGAGAAAAACGAAATGTCCCTAGGAATCAACGGTTAAGAATGAGAGAGAAGCGTAGTGCAGAATGCATGGACACAAGGAGAAGACAAGAACCGCTCCTTTGCGATGTGCGCAGAAGAAGCCGCTCGTCCGAAAAAAGCATCCGGCTGAAGTCGCTCTTTCTCGGCATGCGAGAGAGACGAGCCGCTGCTGAAGGCACACAGCGGCATTCGGGGAGAACCGCGATTTCTCGGCCAGCAACTGCAAACTCTCCGAAGCGGTTAACAGAGAGTGGCGCCGTCCACCCACGAGAGCGAAATAGCGAAATTGCTATGCCGAGAACGTGCGATTTCAGAATACTGCATTTCCTGAAAACAGGGGGTTTTTTCTCCGCAGGAAAGAATCCACATCTCTCGACTTTCTGTAACGTCCTCTCTGAAAGCACAACGTGTGTCGCTCCTGGAACTTCTAGCTGCCTTATTAGAGGGGCTTTTCCCTTCCACTCTGTTCGTCACAGAATGCTGAAGTGTAGCATCGGAAAAACAGAGAAAAACGAAATGTCCCTAGGAATCAACGGAAAGGCATAAGAATGAGAGAGAAGCGTAGTGCAGAATGCATGGACACAAGGAGAAGACAAGAACCGCTCCTTTGCGATGTGCGCAGAAGAAGCCGCTCGTCCGAGAAAAGCATCCGGCTGAAGTCGCTCTTTCTCGGCATGCGAGAGAGACGAGCCGCTGCTGAAGGCACACAGCGGCATTCGGGGAGAACCGCGATTTCTCGGCCAGCAACTGCAAACTCTCCGAAGCGGTTAACAGAGAGTGGCGTCGTCCACCCACGAGAGCGAAATAGCGAAATTGCTATGCCGAGAACGTGCGATTTCAGAATACTGCATTTCCTGAAAACAGGGGGTTTTTTCTCCGCAGGAAAGAATCCACATCTCTCGACTTTCTGTAACGTCCTCTCTGAAAGCACAACGTGTGTCGCTCCTGGAACTTCTAGCTGCCTTATTAGAGGGGCTTTTCCCTTCCACTCTGTTCGTCACAGAATGCTGAAGTGTAGCATCGGAAAAACAGAGAAAAACGAAATGTCCCTAGGAATCAACGGTTAAGAATGAGAGAGAAGCGTAGTGCAGAATGCATGGACACAAGGAGAAGACAAGAACCGCTCCTTTGCGATGTGCGCAGAAGAAGCCGCTCGTCCGAGAAAAGCATCCGGCTGAAGTCGCTCTTTCTCGGCATGCGAGAGAGACGAGACCGCTGCTGAAGGCACACAGCGGCATTCGGGGAGAACCGCGATTTCTCGGCCAGCAACTGCAAACTCTCCGAAGCGGTTAACAGAGAGTGGCGCCGTCCACCCACGAGAGCGAAATAGCGAAATTGCTATGCCGAGAACGTGCGATTTCAGAATACTGCATTTCCTGAAAACAGGGGGTTTTTTCTCCGCAGGAAAGAATCCACATCTCTCGACTTTCTGTAACGTCCTCTCTGAAAGCACAACGTGTGTCGCTCCTGGAACTTCTAGCTGCCTTATTAGAGGGGCTTTTCCCTTCCACTCTGTTCGTCACAGAATGCTGAAGTGTAGCATCGGAAAAACAGAGAAAAACGAAATGTCCCTAGGAATCAACGGAAAGGCATAAGAATGAGAGAGAAGCGTAGTGCAGAATGCATGGACACAAGGAGAAGACAAGAACCGCTCCTTTGCGATGTGCGCAGAAGAAGCCGCTCGTCCGAGAAAAGCATCCGGCTGAAGTCGCTCTTTCTCGGCATGCGAGAGAGACGAGCCGCTGCTGAAGGCACACAGCGGCATTCGGGGAGAACCGCGATTTCTCGGCCAGCAACTGCAAACTCTCCGAAGCGGTTAACAGAGAGTGGCGCCGTCCACCCACGAGAGCGAAATAGCGAAATTGCTATGCCGAGAACGTGCGATTTCAGAATACTGCATTTCCTGAAAACAGGGGGTTTTTTCTCCGCAGGAAAGAATCCACATCTCTCGACTTTCTGTAACGTCCTCTCTGAAAGCACAACGTGTGTCGCTCCTGGAACTTCTAGCTGCCTTATTAGAGGGGCTTTTCCCTTCCACTCTGTTCGTCACAGAATGCTGAAGTGTAGCATCGGAAAAACAGAGAAAAACGAAATGTCCCTAGGAATCAACGGAAAGGCATAAGAATGAGAGAGAAGCGTAGTGCAGAATGCATGGACACAAGGAGAAGACAAGAACCGCTCCTTTGCGATGTGCGCAGAAGAAGCCGCTCGTCCGAGAAAAGCATCCGGCTGAAGTCGCTCTTTCTCGGCATGCGAGAGAGACGAGCCGCTGCTGAAGGCACACAGCGGCATTCGGGGAGAACCGCGATTTCTCGGCCAGCAACTGCAAACTCTCCGAAGTGGTTAACAGAGAGTGGCGTCGTCCACCCACGAGAGCGAAATAGCGAAATTGCTATGCCGAGAACGTGCGATTTCAGAATACTGCATTTCCTGAAAACAGGGGGTTTTTTCTCCGCAGGAAAGAATCCACATCTCTCGACTTTCTGTAACGTCCTCTCTGAAAGCACAACGTGTGTCGCTCCTGGAACTTCTAGCTGCCTTATTAGAGGGGCTTTTCCCTTCCACTCTGTTCGTCACAGAATGCTGAAGTGTAGCATCGGAAAAACAGAGAAAAACGAAATGTCCCTAGGAATCAACGGTTAAGAATGAGAGAGAAGCGTAGTGCAGAATGCATGGACACAAGGAGAAGACAAGAACCGCTCCTTTGCGATGTGCGCAGAAGAAGCCGCTCGTCCGAGAAAAGCATCCGGCTGAAGTCGCTCTTTCTCGGCATGCGAGAGAGACGAGACCGCTGCTGAAGGCACACAGCGGCATTCGGGGAGAACCGCGATTTCTCGGCCAGCAACTGCAAACTCTCCGAAGCGGTTAACAGAGAGTGGCGCCGTCCACCCACGAGAGCGAAATAGCGAAATTGCTATGCCGAGAACGTGCGATTTCAGAATACTGCATTTCCTGAAAACAGGGGGTTTTTTCTCCGCAGGAAAGAATCCACATCTCTCGACTTTCTGTAACGTCCTCTCTGAAAGCACAACGTGTGTCGCTCCTGGAACTTCTAGCTGCCTTATTAGAGGGGCTTTTCCCTTCCACTCTGTTCGTCACAGAATGCTGAAGTGTAGCATCGGAAAAACAGAGAAAAACGAAATGTCCCTAGGAATCAACGGAAAGGCATAAGAATGAGAGAGAAGCGTAGTGCAGAATGCATGGACACAAGGAGAAGACAAGAACCGCTCCTTTGCGATGTGCGCAGAAGAAGCCGCTCGTCCGAGAAAAGCATCCGGCTGAAGTCGCTCTTTCTCGGCATGCGAGAGAGACGAGCCGCTGCTGAAGGCACACAGCGGCATTCGGGGAGAACCGCGATTTCTCGGCCAGCAACTGCAAACTCTCCGAAGCGGTTAACAGAGAGTGGCGCCGTCCACCCACGAGAGCGAAATAGCGAAATTGCTATGCCGAGAACGTGCGATTTCAGAATACTGCATTTCCTGAAAACAGGGGGTTTTTTCTCCGCAGGAAAGAATCCACATCTCTCGACTTTCTGTAACGACCTCTCTGAAAGCACAAAGTGTGTCGCTCCTGGAACTTCTAGCTGCCTTATTAGAGGGGCTTTTCCCTTCCACTCTGTTCGTCACAGAATGCTGAAGTGTAGCATCGGAAAAACAGAGAAAAACGAAATGTCCCTAGGAATCAACGGAAAGGCATAAGAATGAGAGAGAAGCGTAGTGCAGAATGCATGGACACAAGGAGAAGACAAGAACCGCTCCTTTGCGATGTGCGCAGAAGAAGCCGCTCGTCCGAGAAAAGCATCCGGCTGAAGTCGCTCTTTCTCGGCATGCGAGAGAGACGAGCCGCTGCTGAAGGCACACAGCGGCATTCGGGGAGAACCGCGATTTCTCGGCCAGCAACTGCAAACTCTCCGAAGCGGTTAACAGAGAGTGGCGCCGTCCACCCACGAGAGCGAAATAGCGAAATTGCTATGCCGAGAACGTGCGATTTCAGAATACTGCATTTCCTGAAAACAGGGGTTTTTTTCTCCGCAGGAAAGAATCCACATCTCTCGACTTTCTGTAACGTCCTCTCTGAAAGCACAACGTGTGTCGCTCCTGGAACTTCTAGCTGCCGTATTAGAGGGGCTTTTCCCTTCCACTCTGTTCGTCACAGAATGCTGAAGTGTAGCATCGGAAAAACAGAGAAAAACGAAATGTCCCTAGGAATCAACGGTTAAGAATGAGAGAGAAGCGTAGTGCAGAATGCATGGACACAAGGAGAAGACAAGAACCGCTCCTTTGCGATGTGCGCAGAAGAAGCCGCTCGTCCGAGAAAAGCATCCGGCTGAAGTCGCTCTTTCTCGGCATGCGAGAGAGACGAGCCCGCTGCTGAAGGCACACAGCGGCATTCGGGGAGAACCGCGATTTCTCGGCCAGCAACTGCAAACTCTCCGAAGCGGTTAACAGAGAGTGGCGCCGTCCACCCACGAGAGCGAAATAGCGAAATTGCTATGCCGAGAACGTGCGATTTCAGAATACTGCATTTCCTGAAAACAGGGGGTTTTTTCTCCGCAGGAAAGAATCCACATCTCTCGACTTTCTGTAACGTCCTCTCTGAAAGCACAACGTGTGTCGCTCCTGGAACTTCTAGCTGCCTTATTAGAGGGGCTTTTCCCTTCCACTCTGTTCGTCACAGAATGCTGAAGTGTAGCATCGGAAAAACAGAGAAAAACGAAATGTCCCTAGGAATCAACGGAAAGGCATAAGAATGAGAGAGAAGCGTAGTGCAGAATGCATGGACACAAGGAGAAGACAAGAACCGCTCCTTTGCGATGTGCGCAGAAGAAGCCGCTCGTCCGAGAAAAGCATCCGGCTGAAGTCGCTCTTTCTCGGCATGCGAGAGAGACGAGCCGCTGCTGAAGGCACACAGCGGCATTCGGGGAGAACCGCGATTTCTCGGCCAGCAACTGCAAACTCTCCGAAGCGGTTAACAGAGAGTGGCGTCGTCCACCCACGAGAGCGAAATAGCGAAATTGCTATGCCGAGAACGTGCGATTTCAGAATACTGCATTTCCTGAAAACAGGGGGTTTTTTCTCCGCAGGAAAGAATCCACATCTCTCGACTTTCTGTAACGTCCTCTCTGAAAGCACAACGTGTGTCGCTCCTGGAACTTCTAGCTGCCTTATTAGAGGGGCTTTTCCCTTCCACTCTGTTCGTCACAGAATGCTGAAGTGTAGCATCGGAAAAACAGAGAAAAACGAAATGTCCCTAGGAATCAACGGTTAAGAATGAGAGAGAAGCGTAGTGCAGAATGCATGGACACAAGGAGAAGACAAGAACCGCTCCTTTGCGATGTGCGCAGAAGAAGCCGCTCGTCCGAAAAAAGCATCCGGCTGAAGTCGCTCTTTCTCGGCATGCGAGAGAGACGAGCCGCTGCTGAAGGCACACAGCGGCATTCGGGGAGAACCGCGATTTCTCGGCCAGCAACTGTAAACTCTCCGAAGCGGTTAACAGAGAGTGGCGCCGTCCACCCACGAGAGCGAAATAGCGAAATTGCTATGCCGAGAACGTGCGATTTCAGAATACTGCATTTCCTGAAAACAGGGGGTTTTTTCTCCGCAGGAAAGAATCCACATCTCTCGACTTTCTGTAACGTCCTCTCTGAAAGCACAACGTGTGTCGCTCCTGGAACTTCTAGCTGCCTTATTAGAGGGGCTTTTCCCTTCCACTCTGTTCGTCACAGAATGCTGAAGTGTAGCATCGGAAAAACAGAGAAAAACGAAATGTCCCTAGGAATCAACGGAAAGGCATAAGAATGAGAGAGAAGCGTAGTGCAGAATGCATGGACACAAGGAGAAGACAAGAACCGCTCCTTTGCGATGTGCGCAGAAGAAGCCGCTCGTCCGAGAAAAGCATCCGGCTGAAGTCGCTCTTTCTCGGCATGCGAGAGAGACGAGCCGCTGCTGAAGGCACACAGCGGCATTCGGGGAGAACCGCGATTTCTCGGCCAGCAACTGCAAACTCTCCGAAGCGGTTAACAGAGAGTGGCGCCGTCCACCCACGAGAGCGAAATAGCGAAATTGCTATGCCGAGAACGTGCGATTTCAGAATACTGCATTTCCTGAAAACAGGGGGTTTTTTCTCCGCAGGAAAGAATCCACATCTCTCGACTTTCTGTAACGACCTCTCTGAAAGCACAAAGTGTGTCGCTCCTGGAACTTCTAGCTGCCTTATTAGAGGGGCTTTTCCCTTCCACTCTGTTCGTCACAGAATGCTGAAGTGTAGCATCGGAAAAACAGAGAAAAACGAAATGTCCCTAGGAATCAACGGAAAGGCATAAGAATGAGAGAGAAGCGTAGTGCAGAATGCATGGACACAAGGAGAAGACAAGAACCGCTCCTTTGCGATGTGCGCAGAAGAAGCCGCTCGTCCGAGAAAAGCATCCGGCTGAAGTCGCTCTTTCTCGGCATGCGAGAGAGACGAGCCGCTGCTGAAGGCACACAGCGGCATTCGGGGAGAACCGCGATTTCTCGGCCAGCAACTGCAAACTCTCCGAAGCGGTTAACAGAGAGTGGCGCCGTCCACCCACGAGAGCGAAATAGCGAAATTGCTATGCCGAGAACGTGCGATTTCAGAATACTGCATTTCCTGAAAACAGGGGTTTTTTTCTCCGCAGGAAAGAATCCACATCTCTCGACTTTCTGTAACGTCCTCTCTGAAAGCACAACGTGTGTCGCTCCTGGAACTTCTAGCTGCCGTATTAGAGGGGCTTTTCCCTTCCACTCTGTTCGTCACAGAATGCTGAAGTGTAGCATCGGAAAAACAGAGAAAAACGAAATGTCCCTAGGAATCAACGGTTAAGAATGAGAGAGAAGCGTAGTGCAGAATGCATGGACACAAGGAGAAGACAAGAACCGCTCCTTTGCGATGTGCGCAGAAGAAGCCGCTCGTCCGAGAAAAGCATCCGGCTGAAGTCGCTCTTTCTCGGCATGCGAGAGAGACGAGCCCGCTGCTGAAGGCACACAGCGGCATTCGGGGAGAACCGCGATTTCTCGGCCAGCAACTGCAAACTCTCCGAAGCGGTTAACAGAGAGTGGCGCCGTCCACCCACGAGAGCGAAATAGCGAAATTGCTATGCCGAGAACGTGCGATTTCAGAATACTGCATTTCCTGAAAACAGGGGGTTTTTTCTCCGCAGGAAAGAATCCACATCTCTCGACTTTCTGTAACGTCCTCTCTGAAAGCACAACGTGTGTCGCTCCTGGAACTTCTAGCTGCCTTATTAGAGGGGCTTTTCCCTTCCACTCTGTTCGTCACAGAATGCTGAAGTGTAGCATCGGAAAAACAGAGAAAAACGAAATGTCCCTAGGAATCAACGGAAAGGCATAAGAATGAGAGAGAAGCGTAGTGCAGAATGCATGGACACAAGGAGAAGACAAGAACCGCTCCTTTGCGATGTGCGCAGAAGAAGCCGCTCGTCCGAGAAAAGCATCCGGCTGAAGTCGCTCTTTCTCGGCATGCGAGAGAGACGAGCCGCTGCTGAAGGCACACAGCGGCATTCGGGGAGAACCGCGATTTCTCGGCCAGCAACTGCAAACTCTCCGAAGCGGTTAACAGAGAGTGGCGTCGTCCACCCACGAGAGCGAAATAGCGAAATTGCTATGCCGAGAACGTGCGATTTCAGAATACTGCATTTCCTGAAAACAGGGGGTTTTTTCTCCGCAGGAAAGAATCCACATCTCTCGACTTTCTGTAACGTCCTCTCTGAAAGCACAACGTGTGTCGCTCCTGGAACTTCTAGCTGCCTTATTAGAGGGGCTTTTCCCTTCCACTCTGTTCGTCACAGAATGCTGAAGTGTAGCATCGGAAAAACAGAGAAAAACGAAATGTCCCTAGGAATCAACGGTTAAGAATGAGAGAGAAGCGTAGTGCAGAATGCATGGACACAAGGAGAAGACAAGAACCGCTCCTTTGCGATGTGCGCAGAAGAAGCCGCTCGTCCGAAAAAAGCATCCGGCTGAAGTCGCTCTTTCTCGGCATGCGAGAGAGACGAGCCGCTGCTGAAGGCACACAGCGGCATTCGGGGAGAACCGCGATTTCTCGGCCAGCAACTGCAAACTCTCCGAAGCGGTTAACAGAGAGTGGCGCCGTCCACCCACGAGAGCGAAATAGCGAAATTGCTATGCCGAGAACGTGCGATTTCAGAATACTGCATTTCCTGAAAACAGGGGGTTTTTTCTCCGCAGGAAAGAATCCACATCTCTCGACTTTCTGTAACGTCCTCTCTGAAAGCACAACGTGTGTCGCTCCTGGAACTTCTAGCTGCCTTATTAGAGGGGCTTTTCCCTTCCACTCTGTTCGTCACAGAATGCTGAAGTGTAGCATCGGAAAAACAGAGAAAAACGAAATGTCCCTAGGAATCAACGGTTAAGAATGAGAGAGAAGCGTAGTGCAGAATGCATGGACACAAGGAGAAGACAAGAACCGCTCCTTTGCGATGTGCGCAGAAGAAGCCGCTCGTCCGAGAAAAGCATCCGGCTGAAGTCGCTCTTTCTCGGCATGCGAGAGAGACGAGACCGCTGCTGAAGGCACACAGCGGCATTCGGGGAGAACCGCGATTTCTCGGCCAGCAACTGCAAACTCTCCGAAGCGGTTAACAGAGAGTGGCGCCGTCCACCCACGAGAGCGAAATAGCGAAATTGCTATGCCGAGAACGTGCGATTTCAGAATACTGCATTTCCTGAAAACAGGGGGTTTTTTCTCCGCAGGAAAGAATCCACATCTCTCGACTTTCTGTAACGTCCTCTCTGAAAGCACAACGTGTGTCGCTCCTGGAACTTCTAGCTGCCTTATTAGAGGGGCTTTTCCCTTCCACTCTGTTCGTCACAGAATGCTGAAGTGTAGCATCGGAAAAACAGAGAAAAACGAAATGTCCCTAGGAATCAACGGAAAGGCATAAGAATGAGAGAGAAGCGTAGTGCAGAATGCATGGACACAAGGAGAAGACAAGAACCGCTCCTTTGCGATGTGCGCAGAAGAAGCCGCTCGTCCGAGAAAAGCATCCGGCTGAAGTCGCTCTTTCTCGGCATGCGAGAGAGACGAGCCGCTGCTGAAGGCACACAGCGGCATTCGGGGAGAACCGCGATTTCTCGGCCAGCAACTGCAAACTCTCCGAAGCGGTTAACAGAGAGTGGCGTCGTCCACCCACGAGAGCGAAATAGCGAAATTGCTATGCCGAGAACGTGCGATTTCAGAATACTGCATTTCCTGAAAACAGGGGGTTTTTTCTCCGCAGGAAAGAATCCACATCTCTCGACTTTCTGTAACGTCCTCTCTGAAAGCACAACGTGTGTCGCTCCTGGAACTTCTAGCTGCCTTATTAGAGGGGCTTTTCCCTTCCACTCTGTTCGTCACAGAATGCTGAAGTGTAGCATCGGAAAAACAGAGAAAAACGAAATGTCCCTAGGAATCAACGGAAAGGCATAAGAATGAGAGAGAAGCGTAGTGCAGAATGCATGGACACAAGGAGAAGACAAGAACCGCTCCTTTGCGATGTGCGCAGAAGAAGCCGCTCGTCCGAGAAAAGCATCCGGCTGAAGTCGCTCTTTCTCGGCATGCGAGAGAGACGAGACCGCTGCTGAAGGCACACAGCGGCATTCGGGGAGAACCGCGATTTCTCGGCCAGCAACTGCAAACTCTCCGAAGCGGTTAACAGAGAGTGGCGCCGTCCACCCACGAGAGCGAAATAGCGAAATTGCTATGCCGAGAACGTGCGATTTCAGAATACTGCATTTCCTGAAAACAGGGGGTTTTTTCTCCGCAGGAAAGAATCCACATCTCTCGACTTTCTGTAACGTCCTCTCTGAAAGCACAACGTGTGTCGCTCCTGGAACTTCTAGCTGCCTTATTAGAGGGGCTTTTCCCTTCCACTCTGTTCGTCACAGAATGCTGAAGTGTAGCATCGGAAAAACAGAGAAAAACGAAATGTCCCTAGGAATCAACGGAAAGGCATAAGAATGAGAGAGAAGCGTAGTGCAGAATGCATGGACACAAGGAGAAGACAAGAACCGCTCCTTTGCGATGTGCGCAGAAGAAGCCGCTCGTCCGAGAAAAGCATCCGGCTGAAGTCGCTCTTTCTCGGCATGCGAGAGAGACGAGCCGCTGCTGAAGGCACACAGCGGCATTCGGGGAGAACCGCGATTTCTCGGCCAGCAACTGCAAACTCTCCGAAGCGGTTAACAGAGAGTGGCGCCGTCCACCCACGAGAGCGAAATAGCGAAATTGCTATGCCGAGAACGTGCGATTTCAGAATACTGCATTTCCTGAAAACAGGGGGTTTTTTCTCCGCAGGAAAGAATCCACATCTCTCGACTTTCTGTAACGTCCTCTCTGAAAGCACAACGTGTGTCGCTCCTGGAACTTCTAGCTGCCGTATTAGAGGGGCTTTTCCCTTCCACTCTGTTCGTCACAGAATGCTGAAGTGTAGCATCGGAAAAACAGAGAAAAACGAAATGTCCCTAGGAATCAACGGAAAGGCATAAGAATGAGAGAGAAGCGTAGTGCAGAATGCATGGACACAAGGAGAAGACAAGAACCGCTCCTTTGCGATGTGCGCAGAAGAAGCCGCTCGTCCGAGAAAAGCATCCGGCTGAAGTCGCTCTTTCTCGGCATGCGAGAGAGACGAGCCGCTGCTGAAGGCACACAGCGGCATTCGGGGAGAACCGCGATTTCTCGGCCAGCAACTGCAAACTCTCCGAAGCGGTTAACAGAGAGTGGCGTCGTCCACCCACGAGAGCGAAATAGCGAAATTGCTATGCCGAGAACGTGCGATTTCAGAATACTGCATTTCCTGAAAACAGGGGGTTTTTTCTCCGCAGGAAAGAATCCACATCTCTCGACTTTCTGTAACGTCCTCTCTGAAAGCACAACGTGTGTCGCTCCTGGAACTTCTAGCTGCCTTATTAGAGGGGCTTTTCCCTTCCACTCTGTTCGTCACAGAATGCTGAAGTGTAGCATCGGAAAAACAGAGAAAAACGAAATGTCCCTAGGAATCAACGGAAAGGCATAAGAATGAGAGAGAAGCGTAGTGCAGAATGCATGGACACAAGGAGAAGACAAGAACCGCTCCTTTGCGATGTGCGCAGAAGAAGCCGCTCGTCCGAGAAAAGCATCCGGCTGAAGTCGCTCTTTCTCGGCATGCGAGAGAGACGAGCCGCTGCTGAAGGCACACAGCGGCATTCGGGGAGAACCGCGATTTCTCGGCCAGCAACTGCAAACTCTCCGAAGCGGTTAACAGAGAGTGGCGCCGTCCACCCACGAGAGCGAAATAGCGAAATTGCTATGCCGAGAACGTGCGATTTCAGAATACTGCATTTCCTGAAAACAGGGGGTTTTTTCTCCGCAGGAAAGAATCCACATCTCTCGACTTTCTGTAACGTCCTCTCTGAAAGCACAACGTGTGTCGCTCCTGGAACTTCTAGCTGCCTTATTAGAGGGGCTTTTCCCTTCCACTCTGTTCGTCACAGAATGCTGAAGTGTAGCATCGGAAAAACAGAGAAAAACGAAATGTCCCTAGGAATCAACGGTTAAGAATGAGAGAGAAGCGTAGTGCAGAATGCATGGACACAAGGAGAAGACAAGAACCGCTCCTTTGCGATGTGCGCAGAAGAAGCCGCTCGTCCGAGAAAAGCATCCGGCTGAAGTCGCTCTTTCTCGGCATGCGAGAGAGACGAGACTGCTGCTGAAGGCACACAGCGGCATTCGGGGAGAACCGCGATTTCTCGGCCAGCAACTGCAAACTCTCCGAAGCGGTTAACAGAGAGTGGCGCCGTCCACCCACGAGAGCGAAATAGCGAAATTGCTATGCCGAGAACGTGCGATTTCAGAATACTGCATTTCCTGAAAACAGGGGGTTTTTTCTCCGCAGGAAAGAATCCACATCTCTCGACTTTCTGTAACGTCCTCTCTGAAAGCACAACGTGTGTCGCTCCTGGAACTTCTAGCTGCCTTATTAGAGGGGCTTTTCCCTTCCACTCTGTTCGTCACAGAATGCTGAAGTGTAGCATCGGAAAAACAGAGAAAAACGAAATGTCCCTAGGAATCAACGGAAAGGCATAAGAATGAGAGAGAAGCGTAGTGCAGAATGCATGGACACAAGGAGAAGACAAGAACCGCTCCTTTGCGATGTGCGCAGAAGAAGCCGCTCGTCCGAGAAAAGCATCCGGCTGAAGTCGCTCTTTCTCGGCATGCGAGAGAGACGAGCCGCTGCTGAAGGCACACAGCGGCATTCGGGGAGAACCGCGATTTCTCGGCCAGCAACTGCAAACTCTCCGAAGCGGTTAACAGAGAGTGGCGTCGTCCACCCACGAGAGCGAAATAGCGAAATTGCTATGCCGAGAACGTGCGATTTCAGAATACTGCATTTCCTGAAAACAGGGGGTTTTTTCTCCGCAGGAAAGAATCCACATCTCTCGACTTTCTGTAACGTCCTCTCTGAAAGCACAACGTGTGTCGCTCCTGGAACTTCTAGCTGCCTTATTAGAGGGGCTTTTCCCTTCCACTCTGTTCGTCACAGAATGCTGAAGTGTAGCATCGGAAAAACAGAGAAAAACGAAATGTCCCTAGGAATCAACGGAAAGGCATAAGAATGAGAGAGAAGCGTAGTGCAGAATGCATGGACACAAGGAGAAGACAAGAACCGCTCCTTTGCGATGTGCGCAGAAGAAGCCGCTCGTCCGAGAAAAGCATCCGGCTGAAGTCGCTCTTTCTCGGCATGCGAGAGAGACGAGACCGCTGCTGAAGGCACACAGCGGCATTCGGGGAGAACCGCGATTTCTCGGCCAGCAACTGCAAACTCTCCGAAGCGGTTAACAGAGAGTGGCGCCGTCCACCCACGAGAGCGAAATAGCGAAATTGCTATGCCGAGAACGTGCGATTTCAGAATACTGCATTTCCTGAAAACAGGGGGTTTTTTCTCCGCAGGAAAGAATCCACATCTCTCGACTTTCTGTAACGTCCTCTCTGAAAGCACAACGTGTGTCGCTCCTGGAACTTCTAGCTGCCTTATTAGAGGGGCTTTTCCCTTCACCTCTGTTCGTCACAGAATGCTGAAGTGTAGCATCGGAAAAACAGAGAAAAACGAAATGTCCCTAGGAATCAACGGAAAGGCATAAGAATGAGAGAGAAGCGTAGTGCAGAATGCATGGACACAAGGAGAAGACAAGAACCGCTCCTTTGCGATGTGCGCAGAAGAAGCCGCTCGTCCGAGAAAAGCATCCGGCTGAAGTCGCTCTTTCTCGGCATGCGAGAGAGACGAGCCGCTGCTGAAGGCACACAGCGGCATTTGGGGAGAACCGCGATTTCTCGGCCAGCAACTGCAAACTCTCCGAAGCGGTTAACAGAGAGTGGCGCCGTCCACCCACGAGAGCGAAATAGCGAAATTGCTATGCCGAGAACGTGCGATTTCAGAATACTGCATTTCCTGAAAACAGGGGGTTTTTTCTCCGCAGGAAAGAATCCACATCTCTAGACTTTCTGTAACGTCCTCTCTGAAAGCACAACGTGTGTCTCTCCTGGAACTTCTAGCTGCCTTATTAGAGGGGCTTTTCCCTTCCACTCTGTTCGTCACAGAATGCTGAAGTGTAGCATCGGAAAAACAGAGAAAAACGAAATGTCCCTAGGAATCAACGGTTAAGAATGAGAGAGAAGCGTAGTGCAGAATGCATGGACACAAGGAGAAGACAAGAACCGCTCCTTTGCGATGTGCGCAGAAGAAGCCGCTCGTCCGAGAAAAGCATCCGGCTGAAGTCGCTCTTTCTCGGCATGCGAGAGAGACGAGACCGCTGCTGAAGGCACACAGCGGCATTCGGGGAGAACCGCGATTTCTCGGCCAGCAACTGCAAACTCTCCGAAGCGGTTAACAGAGAGTGGCGCCGTCCACCCACGAGAGCGAAATAGCGAAATTGCTATGCCGAGAACGTGCGATTTCAGAATACTGCATTTCCTGAAAACAGGGGGTTTTTTCTCCGCAGGAAAGAATCCACATCTCTAGACTTTCTGTAACGTCCTCTCTGAAAGCACAACGTGTGTCGCTCCTGGAACTTCTAGCTGCCTTATTAGAGGGGCTTTTCCCTTCACCTCTGTTCGTCACAGAATGCTGAAGTGTAGCATCGGAAAAACAGAGAAAAACGAAATGTCCCTAGGAATCAACGGAAAGGCATAAGAATGAGAGAGAAGCGTAGTGCAGAATGCATGGACACAAGGAGAAGACAAGAACCGCTCCTTTGCGATGTGCGCAGAAGAAGCCGCTCGTCCGAAAAAAGCATCCGGCTGAAGTCGCTCTTTCTCGGCATGCGAGAGAGACGAGACCGCTGCTGAAGGCACACAGCGGCATTCGGGGAGAACCGCGATTTAACGGCCAGCAACTGCAAACTCTCCGAAGCGGTTAACAGAGAGTGGCGCTGTCCACCCACGAGAGCGAAATAGCGAAATTGCTATGCCGAGAACGTGCGATTTCAGAATACTGCATTTCCTGAAAACAGGGGGTTTTTTCTCCGCAGGAAAGAATCCACATCTCTCGACTTTCTGTAACGTCCTCTCTGAAAGCACAACGTGTGTCGCTCCTGGAACTTCTAGCTGCCTTATTAGAGGGGCTTTTCCCTTCCACTCTGTTCGTCACAGAATGCTGAAGTGTAGCATCGGAAAAACAGAGAAAAACGAAATGTCCCTAGGAAACAACGGAAAGGCATAAGAATGAGAGAGAAGCGTAGTGCAGAATGCATGGACACAAGGAGAAGACAAGAACCGCTCCTTTGCGATGTGCGCAGAAGAAGCCGCTCGTCCGAGAAAAGCATCCGGCTGAAGTCGCTCTTTCTCGGCATGCGAGAGAGACGAGCCGCTGCTGAAGGCACACAGCGGCATTCGGGGAGAACCGCGATTTCTTGGCCAGCAACTGCAAACTCTCCGAAGCGGTTAACAGAGAGTGGCGCCGTCCACCCACGAGAGCGAAATAGCGAAATTGCTATGCCGAGAACGTGCGATTTCAGAATACTGCATTTCCTGAAAACAGGGGGTTTTTTCTCCGCAGGAAAGAATCCACATCTCTCGACTTTCTGTAACGTCCTCTCTGAAAGCACAACGTGTGTCGCTCCTGGAACTTCTAGCTGCCTTATTAGAGGGGCTTTTCCCTTCCACTCTGTTCGTCACAGAATGCTGAAGTGTAGCATCGGAAAAACAGAGAAAAACGAAATGTCCCTAGGAATCAACGGAAAGGCATAAGAATGAGAGAGAAGCGTAGTGCAGAATGCATGGACACAAGGAGAAGACAAGAACCGCTCCTTTGCGATGTGCGCAGAAGAAGCCGCTCGTCCGAGAAAAGCATCCGGCTGAAGTCGCTCTTTCTCGGCATGCGAGAGAGACGAGCCGCTGCTGAAGGCACACAGCGGCATTCGGGGAGAACCGCGATTTCTCGGCCAGCAACTGCAAACTCTCCGAAGCGGTTAACAGAGAGTGGCGCCGTCCACCCACGAGAGCGAAATAGCGAAATTGCTATGCCGAGAACGTGCGATTTCAGAATACTGCATTTCCTGAAAACAGGGGGTTTTTTCTCCGCAGGAAAGAATCCACATCTCTCGACTTTCTGTAACGTCCTCTCTGAAAGCACAACGTGTGTCGCTCCTGGAACTTCTAGCTGCCTTATTAGAGGGGCTTTTCCCTTCCACTCTGTTCGTCACAGAATGCTGAAGTGTAGCATCGGAAAAACAGAGAAAAACGAAATGTCCCTAGGAATCAACGGTTAAGAATGAGAGAGAAGCGTAGTGCAGAATGCATGGACACAAGGAGAAGACAAGAACCGCTCCTTTGCGATGTGCGCAGAAGAAGCCGCTCGTCCGAAAAAAGCGTCCGGCTGAAGTCGCTCTTTCTCGGCATGCGAGAGAGACGAGACCGCTGCTGAAGGCACAAAGCGGCATTCGGGTAGAACCGCGATTTAACGGCCAGCAACTGCAAACTCTCCGAAGCGGTTAACAGAGAGTGGCGCTGTCCACCCACGAGAGCGAAATAGCGAAATTGCTATGCCGAGAACGTGCGATTTCAGAATACTGCATTTCCTGAAAACAGGGGGTTTTTTCTCCGCAGGAAAGAATCCACATCTCTCGACTTTCTGTAACGTCCTCTCTGAAAGCACAACGTGTGTCGCTCCTGGAACTTCTAGCTGCCTTATTAGAGGGGCTTTTCCCTTCCACTCTGTTCGTCACAGAATGCTGAAGTGTAGCATCGGAAAAACAGAGAAAAACGAAATGTCCCTAGGAATCAACGGAAAGGCATAAGAATGAGAGAGAAGCGTAGTGCAGAATGCATGGACACAAGGAGAAGACAAGAACCGCTCCTTTGCGATGTGCGCAGAAGAAGCCGCTCGTCCGAGAAAAGCATCCGGCTGAAGTCGCTCTTTCTCGGCATGCGAGAGAGACGAGCCGCTGCTGAAGGCACACAGCGGCATTTGGGGAGAACCGCGATTTCTCGGCCAGCAACTGCAAACTCTCCGAAGCGGTTAACAGAGAGTGGCGCCGTCCACCCACGAGAGCGAAATAGCGAAATTGCTATGCCGAGAACGTGCGATTTCAGAATACTGCATTTCCTGAAAACAGGGGGTTTTTTCTCCGCAGGAAAGAATCCACATCTCTAGACTTTCTGTAACGTCCTCTCTGAAAGCACAACGTGTGTCTCTCCTGGAACTTCTAGCTGCCTTATTAGAGGGGCTTTTCCCTTCCACTCTGTTCGTCACAGAATGCTGAAGTGTAGCATCGGAAAAACAGAGAAAAACGAAATGTCCCTAGGAATCAACGGTTAAGAATGAGAGAGAAGCGTAGTGCAGAATGCATGGACACAAGGAGAAGACAAGAACCGCTCCTTTGCGATGTGCGCAGAAGAAGCCGCTCGTCCGAGAAAAGCATCCGGCTGAAGTCGCTCTTTCTCGGCATGCGAGAGAGACGAGACCGCTGCTGAAGGCACACAGCGGCATTCGGGGAGAACCGCGATTTCTCGGCCAGCAACTGCAAACTCTCCGAAGCGGTTAACAGAGAGTGGCGCCGTCCACCCACGAGAGCGAAATAGCGAAATTGCTATGCCGAGAACGTGCGATTTCAGAATACTGCATTTCCTGAAAACAGGGGGTTTTTTCTCCGCAGGAAAGAATCCACATCTCTAGACTTTCTGTAACGTCCTCTCTGAAAGCACAACGTGTGTCGCTCCTGGAACTTCTAGCTGCCTTATTAGAGGGGCTTTTCCCTTCACCTCTGTTCGTCACAGAATGCTGAAGTGTAGCATCGGAAAAACAGAGAAAAACGAAATGTCCCTAGGAATCAACGGAAAGGCATAAGAATGAGAGAGAAGCGTAGTGCAGAATGCATGGACACAAGGAGAAGACAAGAACCGCTCCTTTGCGATGTGCGCAGAAGAAGCCGCTCGTCCGAAAAAAGCATCCGGCTGAAGTCGCTCTTTCTCGGCATGCGAGAGAGACGAGACCGCTGCTGAAGGCACAAAGCGGCATTCGGGGAGAACCGCGATTTAACGGCCAGCAACTGCAAACTCTCCGAAGCGGTTAACAGAGAGTGGCGCTGTCCACCCACGAGAGCGAAATAGCGAAATTGCTATGCCGAGAACGTGCGATTTCAGAATACTGCATTTCCTGAAAACAGGGGGTTTTTTCTCCGCAGGAAAGAATCCACATCTCTCGACTTTCTGTAACGTCCTCTCTGAAAGCACAACGTGTGTCGCTCCTGGAACTTCTAGCTGCCTTATTAGAGGGGCTTTTCCCTTCCACTCTGTTCGTCACAGAATGCTGAAGTGTAGCATCGGAAAAACAGAGAAAAACGAAATGTCCCTAGGAAACAACGGAAAGGCATAAGAATGAGAGAGAAGCGTAGTGCAGAATGCATGGACACAAGGAGAAGACAAGAACCGCTCCTTTGCGATGTGCGCAGAAGAAGCCGCTCGTCCGAGAAAAGCATCCGGCTGAAGTCGCTCTTTCTCGGCATGCGAGAGAGACGAGCCGCTGCTGAAGGCACACAGCGGCATTCGGGGAGAACCGCGATTTCTTGGCCAGCAACTGCAAACTCTCCGAAGCGGTTAACAGAGAGTGGCGCCGTCCACCCACGAGAGCGAAATAGCGAAATTGCTATGCCGAGAACGTGCGATTTCAGAATACTGCATTTCCTGAAAACAGGGGGTTTTTTCTCCGCAGGAAAGAATCCACATCTCTCGACTTTCTGTAACGTCCTCTCTGAAAGCACAACGTGTGTCGCTCCTGGAACTTCTAGCTGCCTTATTAGAGGGGCTTTTCCCTTCCACTCTGTTCGTCACAGAATGCTGAAGTGTAGCATCGGAAAAACAGAGAAAAACGAAATGTCCCTAGGAATCAACGGAAAGGCATAAGAATGAGAGAGAAGCGTAGTGCAGAATGCATGGACACAAGGAGAAGACAAGAACCGCTCCTTTGCGATGTGCGCAGAAGAAGCCGCTCGTCCGAGAAAAGCATCCGGCTGAAGTCGCTCTTTCTCGGCATGCGAGAGAGACGAGCCGCTGCTGAAGGCACACAGCGGCATTCGGGGAGAACCGCGATTTCTCGGCCAGCAACTGCAAACTCTCCGAAGCGGTTAACAGAGAGTGGCGCCGTCCACCCACGAGAGCGAAATAGCGAAATTGCTATGCCGAGAACGTGCGATTTCAGAATACTGCATTTCCTGAAAACAGGGGGTTTTTTCTCCGCAGGAAAGAATCCACATCTCTCGACTTTCTGTAACGTCCTCTCTGAAAGCACAACGTGTGTCGCTCCTGGAACTTCTAGCTGCCTTATTAGAGGGGCTTTTCCCTTCCACTCTGTTCGTCACAGAATGCTGAAGTGTAGCATCGGAAAAACAGAGAAAAACGAAATGTCCCTAGGAATCAACGGTTAAGAATGAGAGAGAAGCGTAGTGCAGAATGCATGGACACAAGGAGAAGACAAGAACCGCTCCTTTGCGATGTGCGCAGAAGAAGCCGCTCGTCCGAAAAAAGCGTCCGGCTGAAGTCGCTCTTTCTCGGCATGCGAGAGAGACGAGACCGCTGCTGAAGGCACAAAGCGGCATTCGGGGAGAACCGCGATTTAACGGCCAGCAACTGCAAACTCTCCGAAGCGGTTAACAGAGAGTGGCGCTGTCCACCCACGAGAGCGAAATAGCGAAATTGCTATGCCGAGAACGTGCGATTTCAGAATACTGCATTTCCTGAAAACAGGGGGTTTTTTCTCCGCAGGAAAGAATCCACATCTCTCGACTTTCTGTAACGTCCTCTCTGAAAGCACAACGTGTGTCGCTCCTGGAACTTCTAGCTGCCTTATTAGAGGGGCTTTTCCCTTCCACTCTGTTCGTCACAGAATGCTGAAGTGTAGCATCGGAAAAACAGAGAAAAACGAAATGTCCCTAGGAATCAACGGAAAGGCATAAGAATGAGAGAGAAGCGTAGTGCAGAATGCATGGACACAAGGAGAAGACAAGAACCGCTCCTTTGCGATGTGCGCAGAAGAAGCCGCTCGTCCGAGAAAAGCATCCGGCTGAAGTCGCTCTTTCTCGGCATGCGAGAGAGACGAGCCGCTGCTGAAGGCACACAGCGGCATTCGGGGAGAACCGCGATTTCTCGGCCAGCAACTGCAAACTCTCCGAAGCGGTTAACAGAGAGTGGCGTCGTCCACCCACGAGAGCGAAATAGCGAAATTGCTATGCCGAGAACGTGCGATTTCAGAATACTGCATTTCCTGAAAACAGGGGGTTTTTTCTCCGCAGGAAAGAATCCACATCTCTCGACTTTCTGTAACGTCCTCTCTGAAAGCACAACGTGTGTCGCTCCTGGAACTTCTAGCTGCCTTATTAGAGGGGCTTTTCCCTTCCACTCTGTTCGTCACAGAATGCTGAAGTGTAGCATCGGAAAAACAGAGAAAAACGAAATGTCCCTAGGAATCAACGGTTAAGAATGAGAGAGAAGCGTAGTGCAGAATGCATGGACACAAGGAGAAGACAAGAACCGCTCCTTTGCGATGTGCGCAGAAGAAGCCGCTCGTCCGAGAAAAGCATCCGGCTGAAGTCGCTCTTTCTCGGCATGCGAGAGAGACGAGACCGCTGCTGAAGGCACACAGCGGCATTCGGGGAGAACCGCGATTTCTCGGCCAGCAACTGCAAACTCTCCGAAGCGGTTAACAGAGAGTGGCGCCGTCCACCCACGAGAGCGAAATAGCGAAATTGCTATGCCGAGAACGTGCGATTTCAGAATACTGCATTTCCTGAAAACAGGGGGTTTTTTCTCCGCAGGAAAGAATCCACATCTCTCGACTTTCTGTAACGTCCTCTCTGAAAGCACAACGTGTGTCGCTCCTGGAACTTCTAGCTGCCTTATTAGAGGGGCTTTTCCCTTCCACTCTGTTCGTCACAGAATGCTGAAGTGTAGCATCGGAAAAACAGAGAAAAACGAAATGTCCCTAGGAATCAACGGAAAGGCATAAGAATGAGAGAGAAGCGTAGTGCAGAATGCATGGACACAAGGAGAAGACAAGAACCGCTCCTTTGCGATGTGCGCAGAAGAAGCCGCTCGTCCGAGAAAAGCATCCGGCTGAAGTCGCTCTTTCTCGGCATGCGAGAGAGACGAGCCGCTGCTGAAGGCACACAGCGGCATTCGGGGAGAACCGCGATTTCTCGGCCAGCAACTGCAAACTCTCCGAAGCGGTTAACAGAGAGTGGCGTCGTCCACCCACGAGAGCGAAATAGCGAAATTGCTATGCCGAGAACGTGCGATTTCAGAATACTGCATTTCCTGAAAACAGGGGGTTTTTTCTCCGCAGGAAAGAATCCACATCTCTCGACTTTCTGTAACGTCCTCTCTGAAAGCACAACGTGTGTCGCTCCTGGAACTTCTAGCTGCCTTATTAGAGGGGCTTTTCCCTTCCACTCTGTTCGTCACAGAATGCTGAAGTGTAGCATCAGAAAAACAGAGAAAAACGAAATGTCCCTAGGAATCAACGGAAAGGCATAAGAATGAGAGAGAAGCGTAGTGCAGAATGCATGGACACAAGGAGAAGACAAGAACCGCTCCTTTGCGATGTGCGCAGAAGAAGCCGCTCGTCCGAGAAAAGCATCCGGCTGAAGTCGCTCTTTCTCGGCATGCGAGAGAGACGAGCCGCTGCTGAAGGCACACAGCGGCATTCGGGGAGAACCGCGATTTCTCGGCCAGCAACTGCAAACTCTCCGAAGCGGTTAACAGAGAGTGGCGTCGTCCACCCACGAGAGCGAAATAGCGAAATTGCTATGCCGAGAACGTGCGATTTCAGAATACTGCATTTCCTGAAAACAGGGGGTTTTTTCTCCGCAGGAAAGAATCCACATCTCTCGACTTTCTGTAACGTCCTCTCTGAAAGCACAACGTGTGTCGCTCCTGGAACTTCTAGCTGCCTTATTAGAGGGGCTTTTCCCTTCCACTCTGTTCGTCACAGAATGCTGAAGTGTAGCATCGGAAAAACAGAGAAAAACGAAATGTCCCTAGGAATCAACGGAAAGGCATAAGAATGAGAGAGAAGCGTAGTGCAGAATGCATGGACACAAGGAGAAGACAAGAACCGCTCCTTTGCGATGTGCGCAGAAGAAGCCGCTCGTCCGAGAAAAGCATCCGGCTGAAGTCGCTCTTTCTCGGCATGCGAGAGAGACGAGCCGCTGCTGAAGGCACACAGCGGCATTCGGGGAGAACCGCGATTTCTCGGCCAGCAACTGCAAACTCTCCGAAGCGGTTAACAGAGAGTGGCGCCGTCCACCCACGAGAGCGAAATAGCGAAATTGCTATGCCGAGAACGTGCGATTTCAGAATACTGCATTTCCTGAAAACAGGGGGTTTTTTCTCCGCAGGAAAGAATCCACATCTCTCGACTTTCTGTAACGTCCTCTCTGAAAGCACAACGTGTGTCGCTCCTGGAACTTCTAGCTGCCTTATTAGAGGGGCTTTTCCCTTCCACTCTGTTCGTCACAGAATGCTGAAGTGTAGCATCGGAAAAACAGAGAAAAACGAAATGTCCCTAGGAATCAACGGAAAGGCATAAGAATGAGAGAGAAGCGTAGTGCAGAATGCATGGACACAAGGAGAAGACAAGAACCGCTCCTTTGCGATGTGCGCAGAAGAAGCCGCTCGTCCGAGAAAAGCATCCGGCTGAAGTCGCTCTTTCTCGGCATGCGAGAGAGACGAGCCGCTGCTGAAGGCACACAGCGGCATTCGGGGAGAACCGCGATTTCTCGGCCAGCAACTGCAAACTCTCCGAAGCGGTTAACAGAGAGTGGCGTCGTCCACCCACGAGAGCGAAATAGCGAAATTGCTATGCCGAGAACGTGCGATTTCAGAATACTGCATTTCCTGAAAACAGGGGGTTTTTTCTCCGCAGGAAAGAATCCACATCTCTCGACTTTCTGTAACGTCCTCTCTGAAAGCACAACGTGTGTCGCTCCTGGAACTTCTAGCTGCCTTATTAGAGGGGCTTTTCCCTTCCACTCTGTTCGTCACAGAATGCTGAAGTGTAGCATCGGAAAAACAGAGAAAAACGAAATGTCCCTAGGAATCAACGGTTAAGAATGAGAGAGAAGCGTAGTGCAGAATGCATGGACACAAGGAGAAGACAAGAACCGCTCCTTTGCGATGTGCGCAGAAGAAGCCGCTCGTCCGAGAAAAGCATCCGGCTGAAGTCGCTCTTTCTCGGCATGCGAGAGAGACGAGACCGCTGCTGAAGGCACACAGCGGCATTCGGGGAGAACCGCGATTTCTCGGCCAGCAACTGCAAACTCTCCGAAGCGGTTAACAGAGAGTGGCGCCGTCCACCCACGAGAGCGAAATAGCGAAATTGCTATGCCGAGAACGTGCGATTTCAGAATACTGCATTTCCTGAAAACAGGGGGTTTTTTCTCCGCAGGAAAGAATCCACATCTCTCGACTTTCTGTAACGTCCTCTCTGAAAGCACAACGTGTGTCGCTCCTGGAACTTCTAGCTGCCTTATTAGAGGGGCTTTTCCCTTCCACTCTGTTCGTCACAGAATGCTGAAGTGTAGCATCGGAAAAACAGAGAAAAACGAAATGTCCCTAGGAATCAACGGAAAGGCATAAGAATGAGAGAGAAGCGTAGTGCAGAATGCATGGACACAAGGAGAAGACAAGAACCGCTCCTTTGCGATGTGCGCAGAAGAAGCCGCTCGTCCGAGAAAAGCATCCGGCTGAAGTCGCTCTTTCTCGGCATGCGAGAGAGACGAGCCGCTGCTGAAGGCACACAGCGGCATTCGGGGAGAACCGCGATTTCTCGGCCAGCAACTGCAAACTCTCCGAAGCGGTTAACAGAGAGTGGCGTCGTCCACCCACGAGAGCGAAATAGCGAAATTGCTATGCCGAGAACGTGCGATTTCAGAATACTGCATTTCCTGAAAACAGGGGGTTTTTTCTCCGCAGGAAAGAATCCACATCTCTCGACTTTCTGTAACGTCCTCTCTGAAAGCACAACGTGTGTCGCTCCTGGAACTTCTAGCTGCCTTATTAGAGGGGCTTTTCCCTTCCACTCTGTTCGTCACAGAATGCTGAAGTGTAGCATCGGAAAAACAGAGAAAAACGAAATGTCCCTAGGAATCAACGGAAAGGCATAAGAATGAGAGAGAAGCGTAGTGCAGAATGCATGGACACAAGGAGAAGACAAGAACCGCTCCTTTGCGATGTGCGCAGAAGAAGCCGCTCGTCCGAGAAAAGCATCCGGCTGAAGTCGCTCTTTCTCGGCATGCGAGAGAGACGAGCCGCTGCTGAAGGCACACAGCGGCATTCGGGGAGAACCGCGATTTCTCGGCCAGCAACTGCAAACTCTCCGAAGCGGTTAACAGAGAGTGGCGCCGTCCACCCACGAGAGCGAAATAGCGAAATTGCTATGCCGAGAACGTGCGATTTCAGAATACTGCATTTCCTGAAAACAGGGGGTTTTTTCTCCGCAGGAAAGAATCCACATCTCTCGACTTTCTGTAACGTCCTCTCTGAAAGCACAACGTGTGTCGCTCCTGGAACTTCTAGCTGCCTTATTAGAGGGGCTTTTCCCTTCCACTCTGTTCGTCACAGAATGCTGAAGTGTAGCATCGGAAAAACAGAGAAAAACGAAATGTCCCTAGGAATCAACGGTTAAGAATGAGAGAGAAGCGTAGTGCAGAATGCATGGACACAAGGAGAAGACAAGAACCGCTCCTTTGCGATGTGCGCAGAAGAAGCCGCTCGTCCGAGAAAAGCATCCGGCTGAAGTCGCTCTTTCTCGGCATGCGAGAGAGACGAGACCGCTGCTGAAGGCACACAGCGGCATTCGGGGAGAACCGCGATTTCTCGGCCAGCAACTGCAAACTCTCCGAAGCGGTTAACAGAGAGTGGCGCCGTCCACCCACGAGAGCGAAATAGCGAAATTGCTATGCCGAGAACGTGCAATTTCAGAATACTGCATTTCCTGAAAACAGGGGGTTTTTTCTCCGCAGGAAAGAATCCACATCTCTCGACTTTCTGTAACGTCCTCTCTGAAAGCACAACGTGTGTCGCTCCTGGAACTTCTAGCTGCCTTATTAGAGGGGCTTTTCCCTTCCACTCTGTTCGTCACAGAATGCTGAAGTGTAGCATCGGAAAAACAGAGAAAAACGAAATGTCCCTAGGAATCAACGGAAAGGCATAAGAATGAGAGAGAAGCGTAGTGCAGAATGCATGGACACAAGGAGAAGACAAGAACCGCTCCTTTGCGATGTGCGCAGAAGAAGCCGCTCGTCCGAGAAAAGCATCCGGCTGAAGTCGCTCTTTCTCGGCATGCGAGAGAGACGAGCCGCTGCTGAAGGCACACAGCGGCATTCGGGGAGAACCGCGATTTCTCGGCCAGCAACTGCAAACTCTCCGAAGCGGTTAACAGAGAGTGGCGCCGTCCACCCACGAGAGCGAAATAGCGAAATTGCTATGCCGAGAACGTGCGATTTCAGAATACTGCATTTCCTGAAAACAGGGGGTTTTTTCTCCGCAGGAAAGAATCCACATCTCTCGACTTTCTGTAACGTCCTCTCTGAAAGCACAACGTGTGTCGCTCCTGGAACTTCTAGCTGCCTTATTAGAGGGGCTTTTCCCTTCCACTCTGTTCGTCACAGAATGCTGAAGTGTAGCATCGGAAAAACAGAGAAAAACGAAATGTCCCTAGGAATCAACGGAAAGGCATAAGAATGAGAGAGAAGCGTAGTGCAGAATGCATGGACACAAGGAGAAGACAAGAACCGCTCCTTTGCGATGTGCGCAGAAGAAGCCGCTCGTCCGAGAAAAGCATCCGGCTGAAGTCGCTCTTTCTCGGCATGCGAGAGAGACGAGCCGCTGCTGAAGGCACACAGCGGCATTCGGGGAGAACCGCGATTTCTCGGCCAGCAACTGCAAACTCTCCGAAGCGGTTAACAGAGAGTGGCGTCGTCCACCCACGAGAGCGAAATAGCGAAATTGCTATGCCGAGAACGTGCGATTTCAGAATACTGCATTTCCTGAAAACAGGGGGTTTTTTCTCCGCAGGAAAGAATCCACATCTCTCGACTTTCTGTAACGTCCTCTCTGAAAGCACAACGTGTGTCGCTCCTGGAACTTCTAGCTGCCTTATTAGAGGGGCTTTTCCCTTCCACTCTGTTCGTCACAGAATGCTGAAGTGTAGCATCGGAAAAACAGAGAAAAACGAAATGTCCCTAGGAATCAACGGAAAGGCATAAGAATGAGAGAGAAGCGTAGTGCAGAATGCATGGACACAAGGAGAAGACAAGAACCGCTCCTTTGCGATGTGCGCAGAAGAAGCCGCTCGTCCGAGAAAAGCATCCGGCTGAAGTCGCTCTTTCTCGGCATGCGAGAGAGACGAGCCGCTGCTGAAGGCACACAGCGGCATTCGGGGAGAACCGCGATTTCTCGGCCAGCAACTGCAAACTCTCCGAAGCGGTTAACAGAGAGTGGCGTCGTCCACCCACGAGAGCGAAATAGCGAAATTGCTATGCCGAGAACGTGCGATTTCAGAATACTGCATTTCCTGAAAACAGGGGGTTTTTTCTCCGCAGGAAAGAATCCACATCTCTCGACTTTCTGTAACGTCCTCTCTGAAAGCACAACGTGTGTCGCTCCTGGAACTTCTAGCTGCCTTATTAGAGGGGCTTTTCCCTTCCACTCTGTTCGTCACAGAATGCTGAAGTGTAGCATCGGAAAAACAGAGAAAAACGAAATGTCCCTAGGAATCAACGGTTAAGAATGAGAGAGAAGCGTAGTGCAGAATGCATGGACACAAGGAGAAGACAAGAACCGCTCCTTTGCGATGTGCGCAGAAGAAGCCGCTCGTCCGAGAAAAGCATCCGGCTGAAGTCGCTCTTTCTCGGCATGCGAGAGAGACGAGCCCGCTGCTGAAGGCACACAGCGGCATTCGGGGAGAACCGCGATTTCTCGGCCAGCAACTGCAAACTCTCCGAAGCGGTTAACAGAGAGTGGCGCCGTCCACCCACGAGAGCGAAATAGCGAAATTGCTATGCCGAGAACGTGCGATTTCAGAATACTGCATTTCCTGAAAACAGGGGGTTTTTTCTCCGCAGGAAAGAATCCACATCTCTCGACTTTCTGTAACGTCCTCTCTGAAAGCACAACGTGTGTCGCTCCTGGAACTTCTAGCTGCCTTATTAGAGGGGCTTTTCCCTTCCACTCTGTTCGTCACAGAATGCTGAAGTGTAGCATCGGAAAAACAGAGAAAAACGAAATGTCCCTAGGAATCAACGGAAAGGCATAAGAATGAGAGAGAAGCGTAGTGCAGAATGCATGGACACAAGGAGAAGACAAGAACCGCTCCTTTGCGATGTGCGCAGAAGAAGCCGCTCGTCCGAGAAAAGCATCCGGCTGAAGTCGCTCTTTCTCGGCATGCGAGAGAGACGAGCCGCTGCTGAAGGCACACAGCGGCATTCGGGGAGAACCGCGATTTCTCGGCCAGCAACTGCAAACTCTCCGAAGCGGTTAACAGAGAGTGGCGTCGTCCACCCACGAGAGCGAAATAGCGAAATTGCTATGCCGAGAACGTGCGATTTCAGAATACTGCATTTCCTGAAAACAGGGGGTTTTTTCTCCGCAGGAAAGAATCCACATCTCTCGACTTTCTGTAACGTCCTCTCTGAAAGCACAACGTGTGTCGCTCCTGGAACTTCTAGCTGCCTTATTAGAGGGGCTTTTCCCTTCCACTCTGTTCGTCACAGAATGCTGAAGTGTAGCATCGGAAAAACAGAGAAAAACGAAATGTCCCTAGGAATCAACGGAAAGGCATAAGAATGAGAGAGAAGCGTAGTGCAGAATGCATGGACACAAGGAGAAGACAAGAACCGCTCCTTTGCGATGTGCGCAGAAGAAGCCGCTCGTCCGAGAAAAGCATCCGGCTGAAGTCGCTCTTTCTCGGCATGCGAGAGAGACGAGCCGCTGCTGAAGGCACACAGCGGCATTCGGGGAGAACCGCGATTTCTCGGCCAGCAACTGCAAACTCTCCGAAGCGGTTAACAGAGAGTGGCGCCGTCCACCCACGAGAGCGAAATAGCGAAATTGCTATGCCGAGAACGTGCAATTTCAGAATACTGCATTTCCTGAAAACAGGGGGTTTTTTCTCCGCAGGAAAGAATCCACATCTCTCGACTTTCTGTAACGTCCTCTCTGAAAGCACAACGTGTGTCGCTCCTGGAACTTCTAGCTGCCTTATTAGAGGGGCTTTTCCCTTCCACTCTGTTCGTCACAGAATGCTGAAGTGTAGCATCGGAAAAACAGAGAAAAACGAAATGTCCCTAGGAATCAACGGAAAGGCATAAGAATGAGAGAGAAGCGTAGTGCAGAATGCATGGACACAAGGAGAAGACAAGAACCGCTCCTTTGCGATGTGCGCAGAAGAAGCCGCTCGTCCGAGAAAAGCATCCGGCTGAAGTCGCTCTTTCTCGGCATGCGAGAGAGACGAGCCGCTGCTGAAGGCACACAGCGGCATTCGGGGAGAACCGCGATTTCTCGGCCAGCAACTGCAAACTCTCCGAAGCGGTTAACAGAGAGTGGCGTCGTCCACCCACGAGAGCGAAATAGCGAAATTGCTATGCCGAGAACGTGCGATTTCAGAATACTGCATTTCCTGAAAACAGGGGGTTTTTTCTCCGCAGGAAAGAATCCACATCTCTCGACTTTCTGTAACGTCCTCTCTGAAAGCACAACGTGTGTCGCTCCTGGAACTTCTAGCTGCCTTATTAGAGGGGCTTTTCCCTTCCACTCTGTTCGTCACAGAATGCTGAAGTGTAGCATCGGAAAAACAGAGAAAAACGAAATGTCCCTAGGAATCAACGGTTAAGAATGAGAGAGAAGCGTAGTGCAGAATGCATGGACACAAGGAGAAGACAAGAACCGCTCCTTTGCGATGTGCGCAGAAGAAGCCGCTCGTCCGAGAAAAGCATCCGGCTGAAGTCGCTCTTTCTCGGCATGCGAGAGAGACGAGACCGCTGCTGAAGGCACACAGCGGCATTCGGGGAGAACCGCGATTTCTCGGCCAGCAACTGCAAACTCTCCGAAGCGGTTAACAGAGAGTGGCGCCGTCCACCCACGAGAGCGAAATAGCGAAATTGCTATGCCGAGAACGTGCGATTTCAGAATACTGCATTTCCTGAAAACAGGGGGTTTTTTCTCCGCAGGAAAGAATCCACATCTCTCGACTTTCTGTAACGTCCTCTCTGAAAGCACAACGTGTGTCGCTCCTGGAACTTCTAGCTGCCTTATTAGAGGGGCTTTTCCCTTCACCTCTGTTCGTCACAGAATGCTGAAGTGTAGCATCGGAAAAACAGAGAAAAACGAAATGTCCCTAGGAATCAACGGAAAGGCATAAGAATGAGAGAGAAGCGTAGTGCAGAATGCATGGACACAAGGAGAAGACAAGAACCGCTCCTTTGCGATGTGCGCAGAAGAAGCCGCTCGTCCGAGAAAAGCATCCGGCTGAAGTCGCTCTTTCTCGGCATGCGAGAGAGACGAGCCGCTGCTGAAGGCACACAGCGGCATTCGGGGAGAACCGCGATTTCTCGGCCAGCAACTGCAAACTCTCCGAAGCGGTTAACAGAGAGTGGCGCCGTCCACCCACGAGAGCGAAATAGCGAAATTGCTATGCCGAGAACGTGCGATTTCAGAATACTGCATTTCCTGAAAACAGGGGGTTTTTTCTCCGCAGGAAAGAATCCACATCTCTCGACTTTCTGTAACGTCCTCTCTGAAAGCACAACGTGTGCCGCTCCTGGAACTTCTAGCTGCCTTATTAGAGGGGCTTTTCCCTTCCACTCTGTTCGTCACAGAATGCTGAAGTGTAGCATCGGAAAAACAGAGAAAAACGAAATGTCCCTAGGAATCAACGGAAAGGCATAAGAATGAGAGAGAAGCGTAGTGCAGAATGCATGGACACAAGGAGAAGACAAGAACCGCTCCTTTGCGATGTGCGCAGAAGAAGCCGCTCGTCCGAGAAAAGCATCCGGCTGAAGTCGCTCTTTCTCGGCATGCGAGAGAGACGAGACCGCTGCTGAAGGCACACAGCGGCATTCGGGGAGAACCGCGATTTCTCGGCCAGCAACTGCAAACTCTCCGAAGCGGTTAACAGAGAGTGGCGCCGTCCACCCACGAGAGCGAAATAGCGAAATTGCTATGCCGAGAACGTGCGATTTCAGAATACTGCATTTCCTGAAAACAGGGGGTTTTTTCTCCGCAGGAAAGAATCCACATCTCTCGACTTTCTGTAACGTCCTCTCTGAAAGCACAACGTGTGTCGCTCCTGGAACTTCTAGCTGCCTTATTAGAGGGGCTTTTCCCTTCACCTCTGTTCGTCACAGAATGCTGAAGTGTAGCATCGGAAAAACAGAGAAAAACGAAATGTCCCTAGGAATCAACGGAAAGGCATAAGAATGAGAGAGAAGCGTAGTGCAGAATGCATGGACACAAGGAGAAGACAAGAACCGCTCCTTTGCGATGTGCGCAGAAGAAGCCGCTCGTCCGAGAAAAGCATCCGGCTGAAGTCGCTCTTTCTCGGCATGCGAGAGAGACGAGCCGCTGCTGAAGGCACACAGCGGCATTCGGGGAGAACCGCGATTTCTCGGCCAGCAACTGCAAACTCTCCGAAGCGGTTAACAGAGAGTGGCGCCGTCCACCCACGAGAGCGAAATAGCGAAATTGCTATGCCGAGAACGTGCGATTTCAGAATACTGCATTTCCTGAAAACAGGGGGTTTTTTCTCCGCAGGAAAGAATCCACATCTCTCGACTTTCTGTAACGTCCTCTCTGAAAGCACAACGTGTGCCGCTCCTGGAACTTCTAGCTGCCTTATTAGAGGGGCTTTTCCCTTCCACTCTGTTCGTCACAGAATGCTGAAGTGTAGCATCGGAAAAACAGAGAAAAACGAAATGTCCCTAGGAATCAACGGAAAGGCATAAGAATGAGAGAGAAGCGTAGTGCAGAATGCATGGACACAAGGAGAAGACAAGAACCGCTCCTTTGCGATGTGCGCAGAAGAAGCCGCTCGTCCGAGAAAAGCATCCGGCTGAAGTCGCTCTTTCTCGGCATGCGAGAGAGACGAGCCGCTGCTGAAGGCACACAGCGGCATTCGGGGAGAACCGCGATTTCTCGGCCAGCAACTGCAAACTCTCCGAAGCGGTTAACAGAGAGTGGCGCCGTCCACCCACGAGAGCGAAATAGCGAAATTGCTATGCCGAGAACGTGCGATTTCAGAATACTGCATTTCCTGAAAACAGGGGGTTTTTTCTCCGCAGGAAAGAATCCACATCTCTCGACTTTCTGTAACGTCCTCTCTGAAAGCACAACGTGTGTCGCTCCTGGAACTTCTAGCTGCCTTATTAGAGGGGCTTTTCCCTTCACCTCTGTTCGTCACAGAATGCTGAAGTGTAGCATCGGAAAAACAGAGAAAAACGAAATGTCCCTAGGAATCAACGGAAAGGCATAAGAATGAGAGAGAAGCGTAGTGCAGAATGCATGGACACAAGGAGAAGACAAGAACCGCTCCTTTGCGATGTGCGCAGAAGAAGCCGCTCGTCCGAGAAAAGCATCCGGCTGAAGTCGCTCTTTCTCGGCATGCGAGAGAGACGAGCCGCTGCTGAAGGCACACAGCGGCATTCGGGGAGAACCGCGATTTCTCGGCCAGCAACTGCAAACTCTCCGAAGCGGTTAACAGAGAGTGGCGCCGTCCACCCACGAGAGCGAAATAGCGAAATTGCTATGCCGAGAACGTGCGATTTCAGAATACTGCATTTCCTGAAAACAGGGGGTTTTTTCTCCGCAGGAAAGAATCCACATCTCTCGACTTTCTGTAACGTCCTCTCTGAAAGCACAACGTGTGCCGCTCCTGGAACTTCTAGCTGCCTTATTAGAGGGGCTTTTCCCTTCCACTCTGTTCGTCACAGAATGCTGAAGTGTAGCATCGGAAAAACAGAGAAAAACGAAATGTCCCTAGGAATCAACGGAAAGGCATAAGAATGAGAGAGAAGCGTAGTGCAGAATGCATGGACACAAGGAGAAGACAAGAACCGCTCCTTTGCGATGTGCGCAGAAGAAGCCGCTCGTCCGAGAAAAGCATCCGGCTGAAGTCGCTCTTTCTCGGCATGCGAGAGAGACGAGACCGCTGCTGAAGGCACACAGCGGCATTCGGGGAGAACCGCGATTTCTCGGCCAGCAACTGCAAACTCTCCGAAGCGGTTAACAGAGAGTGGCGCCGTCCACCCACGAGAGCGAAATAGCGAAATTGCTATGCCGAGAACGTGCGATTTCAGAATACTGCATTTCCTGAAAACAGGGGGTTTTTTCTCCGCAGGAAAGAATCCACATCTCTCGACTTTCTGTAACGTCCTCTCTGAAAGCACAACGTGTGTCGCTCCTGGAACTTCTAGCTGCCTTATTAGAGGGGCTTTTCCCTTCACCTCTGTTCGTCACAGAATGCTGAAGTGTAGCATCGGAAAAACAGAGAAAAACGAAATGTCCCTAGGAATCAACGGAAAGGCATAAGAATGAGAGAGAAGCGTAGTGCAGAATGCATGGACACAAGGAGAAGACAAGAACCGCTCCTTTGCGATGTGCGCAGAAGAAGCCGCTCGTCCGAGAAAAGCATCCGGCTGAAGTCGCTCTTTCTCGGCATGCGAGAGAGACGAGCCGCTGCTGAAGGCACACAGCGGCATTCGGGGAGAACCGCGATTTCTCGGCCAGCAACTGCAAACTCTCCGAAGCGGTTAACAGAGAGTGGCGCCGTCCACCCACGAGAGCGAAATAGCGAAATTGCTATGCCGAGAACGTGCGATTTCAGAATACTGCATTTCCTGAAAACAGGGGGTTTTTTCTCCGCAGGAAAGAATCCACATCTCTCGACTTTCTGTAACGTCCTCTCTGAAAGCACAACGTGTGCCGCTCCTGGAACTTCTAGCTGCCTTATTAGAGGGGCTTTTCCCTTCCACTCTGTTCGTCACAGAATGCTGAAGTGTAGCATCGGAAAAACAGAGAAAAACGAAATGTCCCTAGGAATCAACGGAAAGGCATAAGAATGAGAGAGAAGCGTAGTGCAGAATGCATGGACACAAGGAGAAGACAAGAACCGCTCCTTTGCGATGTGCGCAGAAGAAGCCGCTCGTCCGAGAAAAGCATCCGGCTGAAGTCGCTCTTTCTCGGCATGCGAGAGAGACGAGCCGCTGCTGAAGGCACACAGCGGCATTCGGGGAGAACCGCGATTTCTCGGCCAGCAACTGCAAACTCTCCGAAGCGGTTAACAGAGAGTGGCGCCGTCCACCCACGAGAGCGAAATAGCGAAATTGCTATGCCGAGAACGTGCGATTTCAGAATACTGCATTTCCTGAAAACAGGGGGTTTTTTCTCCGCAGGAAAGAATCCACATCTCTCGACTTTCTGTAACGACCTCTCTGAAAGCACAACGTGTGTCGCTCCTGGAACTTCTAGCTGCCTTATTAGAGGGGCTTTTCCCTTCCACTCTGTTCGTCACAGAATGCTGAAGTGTAGCATCGGAAAAACAGAGAAAAACGAAATGTCCCTAGGAATCAACGGTTAAGAATGAGAGAGAAGCGTAGTGCAGAATGCATGGACACAAGGAGAAGACAAGAACCGCTCCTTTGCGATGTGCGCAGAAGAAGCCGCTCGTCCGAGAAAAGCATCCGGCTGAAGTCGCTCTTTCTCGGCATGCGAGAGAGACGAGACCGCTGCTGAAGGCACAAAGCGGCATTCGGGGAGAACCGCGATTTAACGGCCAGCAACTGCAAACTCTCCGAAGCGGTTAACAGAGAGTGGCGCCGTCCACCCACGAGAGCGAAATAGCGAAATTGCTATGCCGAGAACGTGCGATTTCAGAATACTGCATTTCCTGAAAACAGGGGGTTTTTTCTCCGCAGGAAAGAATCCACATCTCTAGACTTTCTGTAACGTCCTCTCTGAAAGCACAACGTGTGTCTCTCCTGGAACTTCTAGCTGCCTTATTAGAGGGGCTTTTCCCTTCACCTCTGTTCGTCACAGAATGCTGAAGTGTAGCATCGGAAAAACAGAGAAAAACGAAATGTCCCTAGGAATCAACGGTTAAGAATGAGAGAGAAGCGTAGTGCAGAATGCATGGACACAAGGAGAAGACAAGAACCGCTCCTTTGCGATGTGCGCAGAAGAAGCCGCTCGTCCGAGAAAAGCATCCGGCTGAAGTCGCTCTTTCTCGGCATGCGAGAGAGACGAGACCGCTGCTGAAGGCACACAGCGGCATTCGGGGAGAACCGCGATTTCTCGGCCAGCAACTGCAAACTCTCCGAAGCGGTTAACAGAGAGTGGCGCCGTCCACCCACGAGAGCGAAATAGCGAAATTGCTATGCCGAGAACGTGCGATTTCAGAATACTGCATTTCCTGAAAACAGGGGGTTTTTTCTCCGCAGGAAAGAATCCACATCTCTCGACTTTCTGTAACGTCCTCTCTGAAAGCACAACGTGTGTCGCTCCTGGAACTTCTAGCTGCCTTATTAGAGGGGCTTTTCCCTTCACCTCTGTTCGTCACAGAATGCTGAAGTGTAGCATCGGAAAAACAGAGAAAAACGAAATGTCCCTAGGAATCAACGGAAAGGCATAAGAATGAGAGAGAAGCGTAGTGCAGAATGCATGGACACAAGGAGAAGACAAGAACCGCTCCTTTGCGATGTGCGCAGAAGAAGCCGCTCGTCCGAGAAAAGCATCCGGCTGAAGTCGCTCTTTCTCGGCATGCGAGAGAGACGAGCCGCTGCTGAAGGCACACAGCGGCATTCGGGGAGAACCGCGATTTCTCGGCCAGCAACTGCAAACTCTCCGAAGCGGTTAACAGAGAGTGGCGCCGTCCACCCACGAGAGCGAAATAGCGAAATTGCTATGCCGAGAACGTGCGATTTCAGAATACTGCATTTCCTGAAAACAGGGGGTTTTTTCTCCGCAGGAAAGAATCCACATCTCTCGACTTTCTGTAACGTCCTCTCTGAAAGCACAACGTGTGTCGCTCCTGGAACTTCTAGCTGCCTTATTAGAGGGGCTTTTCCCTTCCACTCTGTTCATCACAGAATGCTGAAGTGTAGCATCGGAAAAACAGAGAAAAACGAAATGTCCCTAGGAAACAACGGAAAGGCATAAGAATGAGAGAGAAGCGTAGTGCAGAATGCATGGACACAAGGAGAAGACAAGAACCGCTCCTTTGCGATGTGCGCAGAAGAAGCCGCTCGTCCGAGAAAAGCATCCGGCTGAAGTCGCTCTTTCTCGGCATGCGAGAGAGACGAGCCGCTGCTGAAGGCACACAGCGGCATTCGGGGAGAACCGCGATTTCTCGGCCAGCAACTGCAAACTCTCCGAAGCGGTTAACAGAGAGTGGCGCCGTCCACCCACGAGAGCGAAATAGCGAAATTGCTATGCCGAGAACGTGCGATTTCAGAATACTGCATTTCCTGAAAACAGGGGGTTTTTTCTCCGCAGGAAAGAATCCACATCTCTCGACTTTCTGTAACGACCTCTCTGAAAGCACAAAGTGTGTCGCTCCTGGAACTTCTAGCTGCCTTATTAGAGGGGCTTTTCCCTTCCACTCTGTTCGTCACAGAATGCTGAAGTGTAGCATCGGAAAAACAGAGAAAAACGAAATGTCCCTAGGAATCAACGGTTAAGAATGAGAGAGAAGCGTAGTGCAGAATGCATGGACACAAGGAGAAGACAAGAACCGCTCCTTTGCGATGTGCGCAGAAGAAGCCGCTCGTCCGAAAAAAGCATCCGGCTGAAGTCGCTCTTTCTCGGCATGCGAGAGAGACGAGACCGCTGCTGAAGGCACAAAGCGGCATTCGGGGAGAACCGCGATTTAACGGCCAGCAACTGCAAACTCTCCGAAGCGGTTAACAGAGAGTGGCGCCGTCCACCCACGAGAGCGAAATAGCGAAATTGCTATGCCGAGAACGTGCGATTTCAGAATACTGCATTTCCTGAAAACAGGGGGTTTTTTCTCCGCAGGAAAGAATCCACATCTCTCGACTTTCTGTAACGTCCTCTCTGAAAGCACAACGTGTGTCTCTCCTGGAACTTCTAGCTGCCTTATTAGAGGGGCTTTTCCCTTCCACTCTGTTCGTCACAGAATGCTGAAGTGTAGCATCGGAAAAACAGAGAAAAACGAAATGTCCCTAGGAATCAACGGTTAAGAATGAGAGAGAAGCGTAGTGCAGAATGCATGGACACAAGGAGAAGACAAGAACCGCTCCTTTGCGATGTGCGCAGAAGAAGCCGCTCGTCCGAGAAAAGCATCCGGCTGAAGTCGCTCTTTCTCGGCATGCGAGAGAGACGAGACCGCTGCTGAAGGCACACAGCGGCATTCGGGGAGAACCGCGATTTCTCGGCCAGCAACTGCAAACTCTCCGAAGCGGTTAACAGAGAGTGGCGCCGTCCACCCACGAGAGCGAAATAGCGAAATTGCTATGCCGAGAACGTGCGATTTCAGAATACTGCATTTCCTGAAAACAGGGGGTTTTTTCTCCGCAGGAAAGAATCCACATCTCTCGACTTTCTGTAACGTCCTCTCTGAAAGCACAACGTGTGTCGCTCCTGGAACTTCTAGTTGCCTTATTAGAGGGGCTTTTCCCTTCACCTCTGTTCGTCACAGAATGCTGAAGTGTAGCATCGGAAAAACAGAGAAAAACGAAATGTCCCTAGGAATCAACGGAAAGGCATAAGAATGAGAGAGAAGCGTAGTGCAGAATGCATGGACACAAGGAGAAGACAAGAACCGCTCCTTTGCGATGTGCGCAGAAGAAGCCGCTCGTCCGAGAAAAGCATCCGGCTGAAGTCGCTCTTTCTCGGCATGCGAGAGAGACGAGCCGCTGCTGAAGGCACACAGCGGCATTCGGGGAGAACCGCGATTTCTCGGCCAGCAACTGCAAACTCTCCGAAGCGGTTAACAGAGAGTGGCGCCGTCCACCCACGAGAGCGAAATAGCGAAATTGCTATGCCGAGAACGTGCGATTTCAGAATACTGCATTTCCTGAAAACAGGGGGTTTTTTCTCCGCAGGAAAGAATCCACATCTCTCGACTTTCTGTAACGTCCTCTCTGAAAGCACAACGTGTGTCGCTCCTGGAACTTCTAGCTGCCTTATTAGAGGGGCTTTTCCCTTCCACTCTGTTCGTCACAGAATGCTGAAGTGTAGCATCGGAAAAACAGAGAAAAACGAAATGTCCCTAGGAAACAACGAAAAGGCATAAGAATGAGAGAGAAGCGTAGTGCAGAATGCATGGACACAAGGAGAAGACAAGAACCGCTCCTTTGCGATGTGCGCAGAAGAAGCCGCTCGTCCGAGAAAAGCATCCGGCTGAAGTCGCTCTTTCTCGGCATGCGAGAGAGACGAGCCGCTGCTGAAGGCACACAGCGGCATTCGGGGAGAACCGCGATTTCTCGGCCAGCAACTGCAAACTCTCCGAAGCGGTTAACAGAGAGTGGCGCCGTCCACCCACGAGAGCGAAATAGCGAAATTGCTATGCCGAGAACGTGCGATTTCAGAATACTGCATTTCCTGAAAACAGGGGGTTTTTTCTCCGCAGGAAAGAATCCACATCTCTCGACTTTCTGTAACGACCTCTCTGAAAGCACAACGTGTGTCGCTCCTGGAACTTCTAGCTGCCTTATTAGAGGGGCTTTTCCCTTCCACTCTGTTCGTCACAGAATGCTGAAGTGTAGCATCGGAAAAACAGAGAAAAACGAAATGTCCCTAGGAATCAACGGTTAAGAATGAGAGAGAAGCGTAGTGCAGAATGCATGGACACAAGGAGAAGACAAGAACCGCTCCTTTGCGATGTGCGCAGAAGAAGCCGCTCGTCCGAAAAAAGCATCCGGCTGAAGTCGCTCTTTCTCGGCATGCGAGAGAGACGAGACCGCTGCTGAAGGCACAAAGCGGCATTCGGGGAGAACCGCGATTTAACGGCCAGCAACTGCAAACTCTCCGAAGCGGTTAACAGAGAGTGGCGCCGTCCACCCACGAGAGCGAAATAGCGAAATTGCTATGCCGAGAACGTGCGATTTCAGAATACTGCATTTCCTGAAAACAGGGGGTTTTTTCTCCGCAGGAAAGAATCCACATCTCTAGACTTTCTGTAACGTCCTCTCTGAAAGCACAACGTGTGTCTCTCCTGGAACTTCTAGCTGCCTTATTAGAGGGGCTTTTCCCTTCCACTCTGTTCGTCACAGAATGCTGAAGTGTAGCATCGGAAAAACAGAGAAAAACGAAATGTCCCTAGGAATCAACGGTTAAGAATGAGAGAGAAGCGTAGTGCAGAATGCATGGACACAAGGAGAAGACAAGAACCGCTCCTTTGCGATGTGCGCAGAAGAAGCCGCTCGTCCGAAAAAAGCATCCGGCTGAAGTCGCTCTTTCTCGGCATGCGAGAGAGACGAGACCGCTGCTGAAGGCACAAAGCGGCATTCGGGGAGAACCGCGATTTAACGGCCAGCAACTGCAAACTCTCCGAAGCGGTTAACAGAGAGTGGCGCTGTCCACCCACGAGAGCGAAATAGCGAAATTGCTATGCCGAGAACGTGCGATTTCAGAATACTGCATTTCCTGAAAACAGGGGGTTTTTTCTCCGCAGGAAAGAATCCACATCTCTCGACTTTCTGTAACGTCCTCTCTGAAAGCACAACGTGTGTCGCTCCTGGAACTTCTAGCTGCCTTATTAGAGGGGCTTTTCCCTTCCACTCTGTTCGTCACAGAATGCTGAAGTGTAGCATCGGAAAAACAGAGAAAAACGAAATGTCCCTAGGAAACAACGGAAAGGCATAAGAATGAGAGAGAAGCGTAGTGCAGAATGCATGGACACAAGGAGAAGACAAGAACCGCTCCTTTGCGATGTGCGCAGAAGAAGCCGCTCGTCCGAGAAAAGCATCCGGCTGAAGTCGCTCTTTCTCGGCATGCGAGAGAGACGAGCCACTGCTGAAGGCACACAGCGGCATTCGGGGAGAACCGCGATTTCTCGGCCAGCAACTGCAAACTCTCCGAAGCGGTTAACAGAGAGTGGCGCCGTCCACCCACGAGAGCGAAATAGCGAAATTGCTATGCCGAGAACGTGCGATTTCAGAATACTGCATTTCCTGAAAACAGGGGGTTTTTTCTCCGCAGGAAAGAATCCACATCTCTCGACTTTCTGTAACGTCCTCTCTGAAAGCACAACGTGTGTCGCTCCTGGAACTTCTAGCTGCCTTATTAGAGGGGCTTTTCCCTTCCACTCTGTTCGTCACAGAATGCTGAAGTGTAGCATCGGAAAAACAGAGAAAAACGAAATGTCCCTAGGAAACAACGGAAAGGCATAAGAATGAGAGAGAAGCGTAGTGCAGAATGCATGGACACAAGGAGAAGACAAGAACCGCTCCTTTGCGATGTGCGCAGAAGAAGCCGCTCGTCCGAGAAAAGCATCCGGCTGAAGTCGCTCTTTCTCGGCATGCGAGAGAGACGAGCCGCTGCTGAAGGCACACAGCGGCATTCGGGGAGAACCGCGATTTCTCGGCCAGCAACTGCAAACTCTCCGAAGCGGTTAACAGAGAGTGGCGCCGTCCACCCACGAGAGCGAAATAGCGAAATTGCTATGCCGAGAACGTGCGATTTCAGAATACTGCATTTCCTGAAAACAGGGGGTTTTTTCTCCGCAGGAAAGAATCCACATCTCTCGACTTTCTGTAACGACCTCTCTGAAAGCACAACGTGTGTCGCTCCTGGAACTTCTAGCTGCCTTATTAGAGGGGCTTTTCCCTTCCACTCTGTTCGTCACAGAATGCTGAAGTGTAGCATCGGAAAAACAGAGAAAAACGAAATGTCCCTAGGAATCAACGGTTAAGAATGAGAGAGAAGCGTAGTGCAGAATGCATGGACACAAGGAGAAGACAAGAACCGCTCCTTTGCGATGTGCGCAGAAGAAGCCGCTCGTCCGAAAAAAGCATCCGGCTGAAGTCGCTCTTTCTCGGCATGCGAGAGAGACGAGACCGCTGCTGAAGGCACAAAGCGGCATTCGGGGAGAACCGCGATTTAACGGCCAGCAACTGCAAACTCTCCGAAGCGGTTAACAGAGAGTGGCGCCGTCCACCCACGAGAGCGAAATAGCGAAATTGCTATGCCGAGAACGTGCGATTTCAGAATACTGCATTTCCTGAAAACAGGGGGTTTTTTCTCCGCAGGAAAGAATCCACATCTCTAGACTTTCTGTAACGTCCTCTCTGAAAGCACAACGTGTGTCTCTCCTGGAACTTCTAGCTGCCTTATTAGAGGGGCTTTTCCCTTCCACTCTGTTCGTCACAGAATGCTGAAGTGTAGCATCGGAAAAACAGAGAAAAACGAAATGTCCCTAGGAATCAACGGTTAAGAATGAGAGAGAAGCGTAGTGCAGAATGCATGGACACAAGGAGAAGACAAGAACCGCTCCTTTGCGATGTGCGCAGAAGAAGCCGCTCGTCCGAAAAAAGCATCCGGCTGAAGTCGCTCTTTCTCGGCATGCGAGAGAGACGAGACCGCTGCTGAAGGCACAAAGCGGCATTCGGGGAGAACCGCGATTTAACGGCCAGCAACTGCAAACTCTCCGAAGCGGTTAACAGAGAGTGGCGCTGTCCACCCACGAGAGCGAAATAGCGAAATTGCTATGCCGAGAACGTGCGATTTCAGAATACTGCATTTCCTGAAAACAGGGGGTTTTTTCTCCGCAGGAAAGAATCCACATCTCTCGACTTTCTGTAACGTCCTCTCTGAAAGCACAACGTGTGTCGCTCCTGGAACTTCTAGCTGCCTTATTAGAGGGGCTTTTCCCTTCCACTCTGTTCGTCACAGAATGCTGAAGTGTAGCATCGGAAAAACAGAGAAAAACGAAATGTCCCTAGGAAACAACGGAAAGGCATAAGAATGAGAGAGAAGCGTAGTGCAGAATGCATGGACACAAGGAGAAGACAAGAACCGCTCCTTTGCGATGTGCGCAGAAGAAGCCGCTCGTCCGAGAAAAGCATCCGGCTGAAGTCGCTCTTTCTCGGCATGCGAGAGAGACGAGCCACTGCTGAAGGCACACAGCGGCATTCGGGGAGAACCGCGATTTCTCGGCCAGCAACTGCAAACTCTCCGAAGCGGTTAACAGAGAGTGGCGCCGTCCACCCACGAGAGCGAAATAGCGAAATTGCTATGCCGAGAACGTGCGATTTCAGAATACTGCATTTCCTGAAAACAGGGGGTTTTTTCTCCGCAGGAAAGAATCCACATCTCTCGACTTTCTGTAACGTCCTCTCTGAAAGCACAACGTGTGTCGCTCCTGGAACTTCTAGCTGCCTTATTAGAGGGGCTTTTCCCTTCCACTCTGTTCGTCACAGAATGCTGAAGTGTAGCATCGGAAAAACAGAGAAAAACGAAATGTCCCTAGGAAACAACGGAAAGGCATAAGAATGAGAGAGAAGCGTAGTGCAGAATGCATGGACACAAGGAGAAGACAAGAACCGCTCCTTTGCGATGTGCGCAGAAGAAGCCGCTCGTCCGAGAAAAGCATCCGGCTGAAGTCGCTCTTTCTCGGCATGCGAGAGAGACGAGCCGCTGCTGAAGGCACACAGCGGCATTCGGGGAGAACCGCGATTTCTCGGCCAGCAACTGCAAACTCTCCGAAGCGGTTAACAGAGAGTGGCGCCGTCCACCCACGAGAGCGAAATAGCGAAATTGCTATGCCGAGAACGTGCGATTTCAGAATACTGCATTTCCTGAAAACAGGGGGTTTTTTCTCCGCAGGAAAGAATCCACATCTCTCGACTTTCTGTAACGACCTCTCTGAAAGCACAACGTGTGTCGCTCCTGGAACTTCTAGCTGCCTTATTAGAGGGGCTTTTCCCTTCCACTCTGTTCGTCACAGAATGCTGAAGTGTAGCATCGGAAAAACAGAGAAAAACGAAATGTCCCTAGGAATCAACGGTTAAGAATGAGAGAGAAGCGTAGTGCAGAATGCATGGACACAAGGAGAAGACAAGAACCGCTCCTTTGCGATGTGCGCAGAAGAAGCCGCTCGTCCGAAAAAAGCATCCGGCTGAAGTCGCTCTTTCTCGGCATGCGAGAGAGACGAGACCGCTGCTGAAGGCACAAAGCGGCATTCGGGGAGAACCGCGATTTAACGGCCAGCAACTGCAAACTCTCCGAAGCGGTTAACAGAGAGTGGCGCCGTCCACCCACGAGAGCGAAATAGCGAAATTGCTATGCCGAGAACGTGCGATTTCAGAATACTGCATTTCCTGAAAACAGGGGGTTTTTTCTCCGCAGGAAAGAATCCACATCTCTAGACTTTCTGTAACGTCCTCTCTGAAAGCACAACGTGTGTCTCTCCTGGAACTTCTAGCTGCCTTATTAGAGGGGCTTTTCCCTTCCACTCTGTTCGTCACAGAATGCTGAAGTGTAGCATCGGAAAAACAGAGAAAAACGAAATGTCCCTAGGAATCAACGGTTAAGAATGAGAGAGAAGCGTAGTGCAGAATGCATGGACACAAGGAGAAGACAAGAACCGCTCCTTTGCGATGTGCGCAGAAGAAGCCGCTCGTCCGAAAAAAGCATCCGGCTGAAGTCGCTCTTTCTCGGCATGCGAGAGAGACGAGACCGCTGCTGAAGGCACAAAGCGGCATTCGGGGAGAACCGCGATTTAACGGCCAGCAACTGCAAACTCTCCGAAGCGGTTAACAGAGAGTGGCGCTGTCCACCCACGAGAGCGAAATAGCGAAATTGCTATGCCGAGAACGTGCGATTTCAGAATACTGCATTTCCTGAAAACAGGGGGTTTTTTCTCCGCAGGAAAGAATCCACATCTCTCGACTTTCTGTAACGTCCTCTCTGAAAGCACAACGTGTGTCGCTCCTGGAACTTCTAGCTGCCTTATTAGAGGGGCTTTTCCCTTCCACTCTGTTCGTCACAGAATGCTGAAGTGTAGCATCGGAAAAACAGAGAAAAACGAAATGTCCCTAGGAAACAACGGAAAGGCATAAGAATGAGAGAGAAGCGTAGTGCAGAATGCATGGACACAAGGAGAAGACAAGAACCGCTCCTTTGCGATGTGCGCAGAAGAAGCCGCTCGTCCGAGAAAAGCATCCGGCTGAAGTCGCTCTTTCTCGGCATGCGAGAGAGACGAGCCACTGCTGAAGGCACACAGCGGCATTCGGGGAGAACCGCGATTTCTCGGCCAGCAACTGCAAACTCTCCGAAGCGGTTAACAGAGAGTGGCGCCGTCCACCCACGAGAGCGAAATAGCGAAATTGCTATGCCGAGAACGTGCGATTTCAGAATACTGCATTTCCTGAAAACAGGGGGTTTTTTCTCCGCAGGAAAGAATCCACATCTCTCGACTTTCTGTAACGTCCTCTCTGAAAGCACAACGTGTGTCGCTCCTGGAACTTCTAGCTGCCTTATTAGAGGGGCTTTTCCCTTCCACTCTGTTCGTCACAGAATGCTGAAGTGTAGCATCGGAAAAACAGAGAAAAACGAAATGTCCCTAGGAATCAACGGTTAAGAATGAGAGAGAAGCGTAGTGCAGAATGCATGGACACAAGGAGAAGACAAGAACCGCTCCTTTGCGATGTGCGCAGAAGAAGCCGCTCGTCCGAAAAAAGCATCCGGCTGAAGTCGCTCTTTCTCGGCATGCGAGAGAGACGAGACCGCTGCTGAAGGCACACAGCGGCATTCGGGGAGAACCGCGATTTCTCGGTCAGCAACTGCAAACTCTCCGAAGCGGTTAACAGAGAGTGGCGCCGTCCACCCACGAGAGCGAAATAGCGAAATTGCTATGCCGAGAACGTGCGATTTCAGAATACTGCATTTCCTGAAAACAGGGGGTTTTTTCTCCGCAGGAAAGAATCCACATCTCTCGACTTTCTGTAACGTCCTCTCTGAAAGCACAACGTGTGTCGCTCCTGGAACTTCTAGCTGCCTTATTAGAGGGGCTTTTCCCTTCCACTCTGTTCGTCACAGAATGCTGAAGTGTAGCATCGGAAAAACAGAGAAAAACGAAATGTCCCTAGGAATAAACGGAAAGGCATAAGAATGAGAGAGAAGCGTAGTGCAGAATGCATGGACACAAGGAGAAGACAAGAACCGCTCCTTTGCGATGTGCGCAGAAGAAGCCGCTCGTCCGAGAAAAGCATCCGGCTGAAGTCGCTCTTTCTCGGCATGCGAGAGAGACGAGCCGCTGCTGAAGGCACACAGCGGCATTCGGGGAGAACCGCGATTTCTCGGCCAGCAACTGCAAACTCTCCGAAGCGGTTAACAGAGAGTGGCGCCGTCCACCCACGAGAGCGAAATAGCGAAATTGCTATGCCGAGAACGTGCGATTTCAGAATACTGCATTTCCTGAAAACAGGGGGTTTTTTCTCCGCAGGAAAGAATCCACATCTCTCGACTTTCTGTAACGACCTCTCTGAAAGCACAACGTGTGTCGCTCCTGGAACTTCTAGCTGCCTTATTAGAGGAGCTTTTCCCTTCCACTCTGTTCGTCACAGAATGCTGAAGTGTAGCATCGGAAAAACAGAGAAAAACGAAATGTCCCTAGGAATCAACGGTTAAGAATGAGAGAGAAGCGTAGTGCAGAATGCATGGACACAAGGAGAAGACAAGAACCGCTCCTTTGCGATGTGCGCAGAAGAAGCCGCTCGTCCGAAAAAAGCGTCCGGCTGAAGTCGCTCTTTCTCGGCATGCGAGAAAGACGAGACCGCTGCTGAAGGCACAAAGCGGCATTCGGGGAGAACCGCGATTTAACGGCCAGCAACTGCAAACTCTCCGAAGCGGTTAACAGAGAGTGGCGCTGTCCACCCACGAGAGCGAAATAGCGAAATTGCTATGCCGAGAACGTGCGATTTCAGAATACTGCATTTCCTGAAAACAGGGGGTTTTTTCTCCGCAGGAAAGAATCCACATCTCTCGACTTTCTGTAACGTCCTCTCTGAAAGCACAACGTGTGTCTCTCCTGGAACTTCTAGCTGCCTTATTAGAGGGGCTTTTCCCTTCCACTCTGTTCGTCACAGAATGCTGAAGTGTAGCATCGGAAAAACAGAGAAAAACGAAATGTCCCTAGGAATCAACGGTTAAGAATGAGAGAGAAGCGTAGTGCAGAATGCATGGACACAAGGAGAAGACAAGAACCGCTCCTTTGCGATGTGCGCAGAAGAAGCCGCTCGTCCGAGAAAAGCATCCGGCTGAAGTCGCTCTTTCTCGGCATGCGAGAGAGACGAGACCGCTGCTGAAGGCACACAGCGGCATTCGGGGAGAACCGCGATTTCTCGGCCAGCAACTGCAAACTCTCCGAAGCGGTTAACAGAGAGTGGCGCCGTCCACCCACGAGAGCGAAATAGCGAAATTGCTATGCCGAGAACGTGCGATTTCAGAATACTGCATTTCCTGAAAACAGGGGGTTTTTTCTCCGCAGGAAAGAATCCACATCTCTCGACTTTCTGTAACGTCCTCTCTGAAAGCACAACGTGTGTCGCTCCTGGAACTTCTAGCTGCCTTATTAGAGGGGCTTTTCCCTTCACCTCTGTTCGTCACAGAATGCTGAAGTGTAGCATCGGAAAAACAGAGAAAAACGAAATGTCCCTAGGAATCAACGGAAAGGCATAAGAATGAGAGAGAAGCGTAGTGCAGAATGCATGGACACAAGGAGAAGACAAGAACCGCTCCTTTGCGATGTGCGCAGAAGAAGCCGCTCGTCCGAGAAAAGCATCCGGCTGAAGTCGCTCTTTCTCGGCATGCGAGAGAGACGAGACCGCTGCTGAAGGCACACAGCGGCATTCGGGGAGAACCGCGATTTCTCGGTCAGCAACTGCAAACTCTCCGAAGCGGTTAACAGAGAGTGGCGCCGTCCACCCACGAGAGCGAAATAGCGAAATTGCTATGCCGAGAACGTGCGATTTCAGAATACTGCATTTCCTGAAAACAGGGGGTTTTTTCTCCGCAGGAAAGAATCCACATCTCTCGACTTTCTGTAACGTCCTCTCTGAAAGCACAACGTGTGTCTCTCCTGGAACTTCTAGCTGCCTTATTAGAGGGGCTTTTCCCTTCCACTCTGTTCGTCACAGAATGCTGAAGTGTAGCATCGGAAAAACAGAGAAAAACGAAATGTCCCTAGGAATCAACGGAAAGGCATAAGAATGAGAGAGAAGCGTAGTGCAGAATGCATGGACACAAGGAGAAGACAAGAACCGCTCCTTTGCGATGTGCGCAGAAGAAGCCGCTCGTCCGAGAAAAGCATCCGGCTGAAGTCGCTCTTTCTCGGCATGCGAGAGAGACGAGCCGCTGCTGAAGGCACACAGCGGCATTCGGGGAGAACCGCGATTTCTCGGCCAGCAACTGCAAACTCTCCGAAGCGGTTAACAGAGAGTGGCGCTGTCCACCCACGAGAGCGAAATAGCGAAATTGCTATGCCGAGAACGTGCGATTTCAGAATACTGCATTTCCTGAAAACAGGGGGTTTTTTCTCCGCAGGAAAGAATCCACATCTCTCGACTTTCTGTAACGTCCTCTCTGAAAGCACAACGTGTGTCGCTCCTGGAACTTCTAGCTGCCTTATTAGAGGGGCTTTTCCCTTCCACTCTGTTCGTCACAGAATGCTGAAGTGTAGCATCGGAAAAACAGAGAAAAACGAAATGTCCCTAGGAATCAACGGAAAGGCATAAGAATGAGAGAGAAGCGTAGTGCAGAATGCATGGACACAAGGAGAAGACAAGAACCGCTCCTTTGCGATGTGCGCAGAAGAAGCCGCTCGTCCGAGAAAAGCATCCGGCTGAAGTCGCTCTTTCTCGGCATGCGAGAGAGACGAGACCGCTGTTGAAGTCTGAAAGTGGTATTCGGGGAGAAAAGCGATTTAACGGCCAGCAACTGCAAACTCTCCGAAGCGGTTAACAGAGAGTGGCGCTGTCCACCCACGAGAGCGAAATAGCGAAATTGCTATGCCGAGAACGTGCGATTTCAGAATACTGCATTTCCTGAAAACAGGGGGTTTTTTCTCCGCAGGAAAGAATCCACATCTCTCGACTTTCTGTAACGTCCTCTCTGAAAGCACAACGTGTGTCGCTCCTGGAACTTCTAGCTGCCTTATTAGAGGGGCTTTTCCCTTCCACTCTGTTCGTCACAGAATGCTGAAGTGTAGCATCGGAAAAACAGAGAAAAACGAAATGTCCCTAGGAATCAACGGTTAAGAATGAGAGAGAAGCGTAGTGCAGAATGCATGGACACAAGGAGAAGACAAGAACCGCTCCTTTGCGATGTGCGCAGAAGAAGCCGCTCGTCCGAGAAAAGCATCCGGCTGAAGTCGCTCTTTCTCGGCATGCGAGAGAGACGAGACCGCTGCTGAAGGCACACAGCGGCATTCGGGGAGAACCGCGATTTCTCGGCCAGCAACTGCAAACTCTCCGAAGCGGTTAACAGAGAGTGGCGCCGTCCACCCACGAGAGCGAAATAGCGAAATTGCTATGCCGAGAACGTGCGATTTCAGAATACTGCATTTCCTGAAAACAGGGGGTTTTTTCTCCGCAGGAAAGAATCCACATCTCTCGACTTTCTGTAACGTCCTCTCTGAAAGCACAACGTGTGTCGCTCCTGGAACTTCTAGCTGCCTTATTAGAGGGGCTTTTCCCTTCACCTCTGTTCGTCACAGAATGCTGAAGTGTAGCATCGGAAAAACAGAGAAAAACGAAATGTCCCTAGGAATCAACGGAAAGGCATAAGAATGAGAGAGAAGCGTAGTGCAGAATGCATGGACACAAGGAGAAGACAAGAACCGCTCCTTTGCGATGTGCGCAGAAGAAGCCGCTCGTCCGAGAAAAGCATCCGGCTGAAGTCGCTCTTTCTCGGCATGCGAGAGAGACGAGACCGCTGCTGAAGGCACACAGCGGCATTCGGGGAGAACCGCGATTTCTCGGTCAGCAACTGCAAACTCTCCGAAGCGGTTAACAGAGAGTGGCGCCGTCCACCCACGAGAGCGAAATAGCGAAATTGCTATGCCGAGAACGTGCGATTTCAGAATACTGCATTTCCTGAAAACAGGGGGTTTTTTCTCCGCAGGAAAGAATCCACATCTCTCGACTTTCTGTAACGTCCTCTCTGAAAGCACAACGTGTGTCGCTCCTGGAACTTCTAGCTGCCTTATTAGAGGGGCTTTTCCCTTCCACTCTGTTCGTCACAGAATGCTGAAGTGTAGCATCGGAAAAACAGAGAAAAACGAAATGTCCCTAGGAATCAACGGAAAGGCATAAGAATGAGAGAGAAGCGTAGTGCAGAATGCATGGACACAAGGAGAAGACAAGAACCGCTCCTTTGCGATGTGCGCAGAAGAAGCCGCTCGTCCGAGAAAAGCATCCGGCTGAAGTCGCTCTTTCTCGGCATGCGAGAGAGACGAGACCGCTGCTGAAGGCACACAGCGGCATTCGGGGAGAACCGCGATTTCTCGGTCAGCAACTGCAAACTCTCCGAAGCGGTTAACAGAGAGTGGCGCCGTCCACCCACGAGAGCGAAATAGCGAAATTGCTATGCCGAGAACGTGCGATTTCAGAATACTGCATTTCCTGAAAACAGGGGGTTTTTTCTCCGCAGGAAAGAATCCACATCTCTCGACTTTCTGTAACGTCCTCTCTGAAAGCACAACGTGTGTCTCTCCTGGAACTTCTAGCTGCCTTATTAGAGGGGCTTTTCCCTTCCACTCTGTTCGTCACAGAATGCTGAAGTGTAGCATCGGAAAAACAGAGAAAAACGAAATGTCCCTAGGAATCAACGGAAAGGCATAAGAATGAGAGAGAAGCGTAGTGCAGAATGCATGGACACAAGGAGAAGACAAGAACCGCTCCTTTGCGATGTGCGCAGAAGAAGCCGCTCGTCCGAGAAAAGCATCCGGCTGAAGTCGCTCTTTCTCGGCATGCGAGAGAGACGAGACCGCTGCTGAAGGCACACAGCGGCATTCGGGGAGAACCGCGATTTCTCGGCCAGCAACTGCAAACTCTCCGAAGCGGTTAACAGAGAGTGGCGCCGTCCACCCACGAGAGCGAAATAGCGAAATTGCTATGCCGAGAACGTGCGATTTCAGAATACTGCATTTCCTGAAAACAGGGGGTTTTTTCTCCGCAGGAAAGAATCCACATCTCTCGACTTTCTGTAACGTCCTCTCTGAAAGCACAACGTGTGTCGCTCCTGGAACTTCTAGCTGCCTTATTAGAGGGGCTTTTCCCTTCCACTCTGTTCGTCACAGAATGCTGAAGTGTAGCATCGGAAAAACAGAGAAAAACGAAATGTCCCTAGGAATCAACGGAAAGGCATAAGAATGAGAGAGAAGCGTAGTGCAGAATGCATGGACACAAGGAGAAGACAAGAACCGCTCCTTTGCGATGTGCGCAGAAGAAGCCGCTCGTCCGAGAAAAGCATCCGGCTGAAGTCGCTCTTTCTCGGCATGCGAGAGAGACGAGACCGCTGTTGAAGTCTGAAAGTGGTATTCGGGGAGAAAAGCGATTTAACGGCCAGCAACTGCAAACTCTCCGAAGCGGTTAACAGAGAGTGGCGCTGTCCACCCACGAGAGCGAAATAGCGAAATTGCTATGCCGAGAACGTGCGATTTCAGAATACTGCATTTCCTGAAAACAGGGGGTTTTTTCTCCGCAGGAAAGAATCCACATCTCTCGACTTTCTGTAACGTCCTCTCTGAAAGCACAACGTGTGTCGCTCCTGGAACTTCTAGCTGCCTTATTAGAGGGGCTTTTCCCTTCCACTCTGTTCGTCACAGAATGCTGAAGTGTAGCATCGGAAAAACAGAGAAAAACGAAATGTCCCTAGGAATCAACGGTTAAGAATGAGAGAGAAGCGTAGTGCAGAATGCATGGACACAAGGAGAAGACAAGAACCGCTCCTTTGCGATGTGCGCAGAAGAAGCCGCTCGTCCGAGAAAAGCATCCGGCTGAAGTCGCTCTTTCTCGGCATGCGAGAGAGACGAGACCGCTGCTGAAGGCACACAGCGGCATTCGGGGAGAACCGCGATTTCTCGGCCAGCAACTGCAAACTCTCCGAAGCGGTTAACAGAGAGTGGCGCCGTCCACCCACGAGAGCGAAATAGCGAAATTGCTATGCCGAGAACGTGCGATTTCAGAATACTGCATTTCCTGAAAACAGGGGGTTTTTTCTCCGCAGGAAAGAATCCACATCTCTCGACTTTCTGTAACGTCCTCTCTGAAAGCACAACGTGTGTCGCTCCTGGAACTTCTAGCTGCCTTATTAGAGGGGCTTTTCCCTTCACCTCTGTTCGTCACAGAATGCTGAAGTGTAGCATCGGAAAAACAGAGAAAAACGAAATGTCCCTAGGAATCAACGGAAAGGCATAAGAATGAGAGAGAAGCGTAGTGCAGAATGCATGGACACAAGGAGAAGACAAGAACCGCTCCTTTGCGATGTGCGCAGAAGAAGCCGCTCGTCCGAGAAAAGCATCCGGCTGAAGTCGCTCTTTCTCGGCATGCGAGAGAGACGAGACCGCTGCTGAAGGCACACAGCGGCATTCGGGGAGAACCGCGATTTCTCGGCCAGCAACTGCAAACTCTCCGAAGCGGTTAACAGAGAGTGGCGCCGTCCACCCACGAGAGCGAAATAGCGAAATTGCTATGCCGAGAACGTGCGATTTCAGAATACTGCATTTCCTGAAAACAGGGGGTTTTTTCTCCGCAGGAAAGAATCCACATCTCTCGACTTTCTGTAACGTCCTCTCTGAAAGCACAACGTGTGTCGCTCCTGGAACTTCTAGCTGCCTTATTAGAGGGGCTTTTCCCTTCCACTCTGTTCGTCACAGAATGCTGAAGTGTAGCATCGGAAAAACAGAGAAAAACGAAATGTCCCTAGGAATCAACGGAAAGGCATAAGAATGAGAGAGAAGCGTAGTGCAGAATGCATGGACACAAGGAGAAGACAAGAACCGCTCCTTTGCGATGTGCGCAGAAGAAGCCGCTCGTCCGAGAAAAGCATCCGGCTGAAGTCGCTCTTTCTCGGCATGCGAGAGAGACGAGCCGCTGCTGAAGGCACACAGCGGCATTCGGGGAGAACCGCGATTTCTCGGCCAGCAACTGCAAACTCTCCGAAGCGGTTAACAGAGAGTGGCGCTGTCCACCCACGAGAGCGAAATAGCGAAATTGCTATGCCGAGAACGTGCGATTTCAGAATACTGCATTTCCTGAAAACAGGGGGTTTTTTCTCCGCAGGAAAGAATCCACATCTCTCGACTTTCTGTAACGTCCTCTCTGAAAGCACAACGTGTGTCGCTCCTGGAACTTCTAGCTGCCTTATTAGAGGGGCTTTTCCCTTCCACTCTGTTCGTCACAGAATGCTGAAGTGTAGCATCGGAAAAACAGAGAAAAACGAAATGTCCCTAGGAATAAACGGAAAGGCATAAGAATGAGAGAGAAGCGTAGTGCAGAATGCATGGACACAAGGAGAAGACAAGAACCGCTCCTTTGCGATGTGCGCAGAAGAAGCCGCTCGTCCGAGAAAAGCATCCGGCTGAAGTCGCTCTTTCTCGGCATGCGAGAGAGACGAGACCGCTGTTGAAGTCTGAAAGTGGTATTTGGGGAGAAAAGCGATTTAACGGCCAGCAACTGCAAACTCTCCGAAGCGGTTAACAGAGAGTGGCGCTGTCCACCCACGAGAGCGAAATAGCGAAATTGCTATGCCGAGAACGTGCGATTTCAGAATACTGCATTTCCTGAAAACAGGGGGTTTTTTCTCCGCAGGAAAGAATCCACATCTCTCGACTTTCTGTAACGTCCTCTCTGAAAGCACAACGTGTGTCGCTCCTGGAACTTCTAGCTGCCTTATTAGAGGGGCTTTTCCCTTCCACTCTGTTCGTCACAGAATGCTGAAGTGTAGCATCGGAAAAACAGAGAAAAACGAAATGTCCCTAGGAATCAACGGTTAAGAATGAGAGAGAAGCGTAGTGCAGAATGCATGGACACAAGGAGAAGACAAGAACCGCTCCTTTGCGATGTGCGCAGAAGAAGCCGCTCGTCCGAAAAAAGCATCCGGCTGAAGTCGCTCTTTCTCGGCATGCGAGAGAGACGAGACCGCTGCTGAAGGCACACAGCGGCATTCGGGGAGAACCGCGATTTCTCGGTCAGCAACTGCAAACTCTCCGAAGCGGTTAACAGAGAGTGGCGCCGTCCACCCACGAGAGCGAAATAGCGAAATTGCTATGCCGAGAACGTGCGATTTCAGAATACTGCATTTCCTGAAAACAGGGGGTTTTTTCTCCGCAGGAAAGAATCCACATCTCTCGACTTTCTGTAACGTCCTCTCTGAAAGCACAACGTGTGTCGCTCCTGGAACTTCTAGCTGCCTTATTAGAGGGGCTTTTCCCTTCCACTCTGTTCGTCACAGAATGCTGAAGTGTAGCATCGGAAAAACAGAGAAAAACGAAATGTCCCTAGGAATAAACGGAAAGGCATAAGAATGAGAGAGAAGCGTAGTGCAGAATGCATGGACACAAGGAGAAGACAAGAACCGCTCCTTTGCGATGTGCGCAGAAGAAGCCGCTCGTCCGAGAAAAGCATCCGGCTGAAGTCGCTCTTTCTCGGCATGCGAGAGAGACGAGCCGCTGCTGAAGGCACACAGCGGCATTCGGGGAGAACCGCGATTTCTCGGCCAGCAACTGCAAACTCTCCGAAGCGGTTAACAGAGAGTGGCGCCGTCCACCCACGAGAGCGAAATAGCGAAATTGCTATGCCGAGAACGTGCGATTTCAGAATACTGCATTTCCTGAAAACAGGGGGTTTTTTCTCCGCAGGAAAGAATCCACATCTCTCGACTTTCTGTAACGACCTCTCTGAAAGCACAACGTGTGTCGCTCCTGGAACTTCTAGCTGCCTTATTAGAGGGGCTTTTCCCTTCCACTCTGTTCGTCACAGAATGCTGAAGTGTAGCATCGGAAAAACAGAGAAAAACGAAATGTCCCTAGGAATCAACGGTTAAGAATGAGAGAGAAGCGTAGTGCAGAATGCATGGACACAAGGAGAAGACAAGAACCGCTCCTTTGCGATGTGCGCAGAAGAAGCCGCTCGTCCGAAAAAAGCGTCCGGCTGAAGTCGCTCTTTCTCGGCATGCGAGAGAGACGAGCCGCTGCTGAAGGCACACAGCGGCATTCGGGGAGAACCGCGATTTCTCGGCCAGCAACTGCAAACTCTCCGAAGCGGTTAACAGAGAGTGGCGCTGTCCACCCACGAGAGCGAAATAGCGAAATTGCTATGCCGAGAACGTGCGATTTCAGAATACTGCATTTCCTGAAAACAGGGGGTTTTTTCTCCGCAGGAAAGAATCCACATCTCTCGACTTTCTGTAACGTCCTCTCTGAAAGCACAACGTGTGTCGCTCCTGGAACTTCTAGCTGCCTTATTAGAGGGGCTTTTCCCTTCCACTCTGTTCGTCACAGAATGCTGAAGTGTAGCATCGGAAAAACAGAGAAAAACGAAATGTCCCTAGGAATCAACGGTTAAGAATGAGAGAGAAGCGTAGTGCAGAATGCATGGACACAAGGAGAAGACAAGAACCGCTCCTTTGCGATGTGCGCAGAAGAAGCCGCTCGTCCGAAAAAAGCATCCGGCTGAAGTCGCTCTTTCTCGGCATGCGAGAGAGACGAGACCGCTGCTGAAGGCACACAGCGGCATTCGGGGAGAACCGCGATTTCTCGGTCAGCAACTGCAAACTCTCCGAAGCGGTTAACAGAGAGTGGCGCCGTCCACCCACGAGAGCGAAATAGCGAAATTGCTATGCCGAGAACGTGCGATTTCAGAATACTGCATTTCCTGAAAACAGGGGGTTTTTTCTCCGCAGGAAAGAATCCACATCTCTCGACTTTCTGTAACGTCCTCTCTGAAAGCACAACGTGTGTCGCTCCTGGAACTTCTAGCTGCCTTATTAGAGGGGCTTTTCCCTTCCACTCTGTTCGTCACAGAATGCTGAAGTGTAGCATCGGAAAAACAGAGAAAAACGAAATGTCCCTAGGAATAAACGGAAAGGCATAAGAATGAGAGAGAAGCGTAGTGCAGAATGCATGGACACAAGGAGAAGACAAGAACCGCTCCTTTGCGATGTGCGCAGAAGAAGCCGCTCGTCCGAGAAAAGCATCCGGCTGAAGTCGCTCTTTCTCGGCATGCGAGAGAGACGAGCCGCTGCTGAAGGCACACAGCGGCATTCGGGGAGAACCGCGATTTCTCGGCCAGCAACTGCAAACTCTCCGAAGCGGTTAACAGAGAGTGGCGCCGTCCACCCACGAGAGCGAAATAGCGAAATTGCTATGCCGAGAACGTGCGATTTCAGAATACTGCATTTCCTGAAAACAGGGGGTTTTTTCTCCGCAGGAAAGAATCCACATCTCTCGACTTTCTGTAACGACCTCTCTGAAAGCACAACGTGTGTCGCTCCTGGAACTTCTAGCTGCCTTATTAGAGGAGCTTTTCCCTTCCACTCTGTTCGTCACAGAATGCTGAAGTGTAGCATCGGAAAAACAGAGAAAAACGAAATGTCCCTAGGAATCAACGGTTAAGAATGAGAGAGAAGCGTAGTGCAGAATGCATGGACACAAGGAGAAGACAAGAACCGCTCCTTTGCGATGTGCGCAGAAGAAGCCGCTCGTCCGAAAAAAGCGTCCGGCTGAAGTCGCTCTTTCTCGGCATGCGAGAAAGACGAGACCGCTGCTGAAGGCACAAAGCGGCATTCGGGGAGAACCGCGATTTAACGGCCAGCAACTGCAAACTCTCCGAAGCGGTTAACAGAGAGTGGCGCTGTCCACCCACGAGAGCGAAATAGCGAAATTGCTATGCCGAGAACGTGCGATTTCAGAATACTGCATTTCCTGAAAACAGGGGGTTTTTTCTCCGCAGGAAAGAATCCACATCTCTCGACTTTCTGTAACGTCCTCTCTGAAAGCACAACGTGTGTCTCTCCTGGAACTTCTAGCTGCCTTATTAGAGGGGCTTTTCCCTTCCACTCTGTTCGTCACAGAATGCTGAAGTGTAGCATCGGAAAAACAGAGAAAAACGAAATGTCCCTAGGAATCAACGGTTAAGAATGAGAGAGAAGCGTAGTGCAGAATGCATGGACACAAGGAGAAGACAAGAACCGCTCCTTTGCGATGTGCGCAGAAGAAGCCGCTCGTCCGAGAAAAGCATCCGGCTGAAGTCGCTCTTTCTCGGCATGCGAGAGAGACGAGACCGCTGCTGAAGGCACACAGCGGCATTCGGGGAGAACCGCGATTTCTCGGCCAGCAACTGCAAACTCTCCGAAGCGGTTAACAGAGAGTGGCGCCGTCCACCCACGAGAGCGAAATAGCGAAATTGCTATGCCGAGAACGTGCGATTTCAGAATACTGCATTTCCTGAAAACAGGGGGTTTTTTCTCCGCAGGAAAGAATCCACATCTCTCGACTTTCTGTAACGTCCTCTCTGAAAGCACAACGTGTGTCGCTCCTGGAACTTCTAGCTGCCTTATTAGAGGGGCTTTTCCCTTCACCTCTGTTCGTCACAGAATGCTGAAGTGTAGCATCGGAAAAACAGAGAAAAACGAAATGTCCCTAGGAATCAACGGAAAGGCATAAGAATGAGAGAGAAGCGTAGTGCAGAATGCATGGACACAAGGAGAAGACAAGAACCGCTCCTTTGCGATGTGCGCAGAAGAAGCCGCTCGTCCGAGAAAAGCATCCGGCTGAAGTCGCTCTTTCTCGGCATGCGAGAGAGACGAGACCGCTGCTGAAGGCACACAGCGGCATTCGGGGAGAACCGCGATTTCTCGGTCAGCAACTGCAAACTCTCCGAAGCGGTTAACAGAGAGTGGCGCCGTCCACCCACGAGAGCGAAATAGCGAAATTGCTATGCCGAGAACGTGCGATTTCAGAATACTGCATTTCCTGAAAACAGGGGGTTTTTTCTCCGCAGGAAAGAATCCACATCTCTCGACTTTCTGTAACGTCCTCTCTGAAAGCACAACGTGTGTCTCTCCTGGAACTTCTAGCTGCCTTATTAGAGGGGCTTTTCCCTTCACCTCTGTTCGTCACAGAATGCTGAAGTGTAGCATCGGAAAAACAGAGAAAAACGAAATGTCCCTAGGAATCAACGGAAAGGCATAAGAATGAGAGAGAAGCGTAGTGCAGAATGCATGGACACAAGGAGAAGACAAGAACCGCTCCTTTGCGATGTGCGCAGAAGAAGCCGCTCGTCCGAGAAAAGCATCCGGCTGAAGTCGCTCTTTCTCGGCATGCGAGAGAGACGAGACCGCTGTTGAAGTCTGAAAGTGGTATTTGGGGAGAAAAGCGATTTAACGGCCAGCAACTGCAAACTCTCCGAAGCGGTTAACAGAGAGTGGCGCTGTCCACCCACGAGAGCGAAATAGCGAAATTGCTATGCCGAGAACGTGCGATTTCAGAATACTGCATTTCCTGAAAACAGGGGGTTTTTTCTCCGCAGGAAAGAATCCACATCTCTCGACTTTCTGTAACGTCCTCTCTGAAAGCACAACGTGTGTCGCTCCTGGAACTTCTAGCTGCCTTATTAGAGGGGCTTTTCCCTTCCACTCTGTTCGTCACAGAATGCTGAAGTGTAGCATAGAAAAACAGAGAAAAACGAAATGTCCCTAGGAATAAACGGAAAGGCATAAGAATGAGAGAGAAGCGTAGTGCAGAATGCATGGACACAAGGAGAAGACAAGAACCGCTCCTTTGCGATGTGCGCAGAAGAAGCCGCTCGTCCGAGAAAAGCATCCGGCTGAAGTCGCTCTTTCTCGGCATGCGAGAGAGACGAGACCGCTGTTGAAGTCTGAAAGTGGTATTCGGGGAGAAAAGCGATTTAACGGCCAGCAACTGCAAACTCTCCGAAGCGGTTAACAGAGAGTGGCGCTGTCCACCCACGAGAGCGAAATAGCGAAATTGCTATGCCGAGAACGTGCGATTTCAGAATACTGCATTTCCTGAAAACAGGGGGTTTTTTCTCCGCAGGAAAGAATCCACATCTCTCGACTTTCTGTAACGTCCTCTCTGAAAGCACAACGTGTGTCGCTCCTGGAACTTCTAGCTGCCTTATTAGAGGGGCTTTTCCCTTCCACTCTGTTCGTCACAGAATGCTGAAGTGTAGCATCGGAAAAACAGAGAAAAACGAAATGTCCCTAGGAATCAAGGGTTAAGAATGAGAGAGAAGCGTAGTGCAGAATGCATGGACACAAGGAGAAGTCAGAACCACTCCTTTGGGATGTGCGCAGAAGAAGCCGCTCGTCCGAGAAAAGCATCCGGCTGAAGTCGCCCTTTCTCGGCATCCGACAAGACCGCTGTTGAAGTCTGAAAGTGGTATTCGGGGAGAAAAGCGATTTAACGGGCAGCAACTGCAAACTCTCCGTAGAGATAATGTCATTGGATTGGAGAAATGTGGTATTTCGGGGAGATAATGTCCTAATTTGTGGAGAAGATGCCGTTCTGTGGGGGGGAAGCATACATTTCTGAGAGAAAATCTCCTATTTAGGGTGAAAGTGTCATCTTGCTAACGAACTTCATGGAGAAATTATGAGGTATTTTTATGAAACCTGGTATTACCTTGAAAGAGTATGTCTGTGATCAAATGCCATATTTCTGGGAGAAGAGGTCTGATGTGGGGGGGGGAAGGTGATGTATCTGTGAGAAAGCTGGTGTTTCTGGGAGAAAATGCCAGGTATTGGTGAGGAAACAGATGCTAGAGAGGGAAAAGGCCATCCCTTTGGGAGAGAAGTGGTATTTCTGGGAGAAAATGCCCCAAATCGGGGAGTAAGTGTCATCCTGAGGCGTGTCATGGAGTAGATTTGGGAGGAAATGGAGGTGTTTCACAGAGTAGCGGCACTTCTGGGAGAAAATGTCCTCAGTGGGAAAGACAATGTCCTCTTGAGGGACGAAAAGAGGTCTTTCTTACAGCAAATGTCATCCAATTGGGAGAAAATCTCCTCTCTTGGGGAGAAAAGTGGTCTTTCTGAGAGAAGGTGCCCTCTTCTTGGCTGCAAGTGTCCCATTTGGCATTGTCATGGAGGCTTTTTGGGGAGAAAGCATGTGGCAGTTGTAAGAGAAGGGGTATTTCTGGGAGCAAATCTCCTCTTTTTGGAAGAGAAGGTGAAATTTCCAAGGGAAAAGTGGCATTTCTGGGAGGAAATGACATAGCTGGGGGAGAAAAGTGGGAACCGGTGGGAAAGAAGATCTTGTACTGGAGAGCAACGGTGGTCTTTTTGGTGTGCCAAGTGGTCTCTTGGGGAGAAAACGTGGTAAATAGGGGAGACAACGTCCTCTGGAGGAGTGTCAAGTAGTATTTGGGAGAGCAAACGTCAGGTATTTCTCGGAAACCGGCTGTTTCTGGGAGATAGTAGCAGACTTGGTTGGAAAATGACAGGTGTTTGTGAGAAAGCTGGTATTTTGGGGAAAAAAGGCCGTTTTTTAAAGAATAAGCTGGCATTTCTGGGAGAATATGTCCCATCTTTGGGAGAAAACGGGTGTATGTGGGAGAAAATGTCGTGTATTTGGGAGAAAGCTGGTGTATGTGGGAGAAAAGGCCATTGTGATGGGAGTCAGTGTGATCTTGAGGAGTGGAAAGCAGTATTCTTGAGATGAAACGTGAGGTATTTCTAAGAGTCCTGGTATTTCTGGGAGAAAATGTCTTGTTTTGGAGAGCCAAAGTCCCATTTTGGGGGCAGAAGCTGGTATTTCTGTGACACTGCCATCTTGATGGGGGTAAGTGTGATCTTGAGGAGTGTAAAGCAGCATTTTGGTTAGAAAGTGGGAGCTCTTCCTAAGAGCAGTGCTATTTCTGGGAGAAAAGGAGCTCTACTGGGCATAAAAATGGTGTATCTGTGATAAAATGCCACATTTCTGAAAGAAACTGTCCTCTTGCGGAGTGTAATGCTGTATGTTCCGGAGGAAATGGGAAATATTCAGCAGAGTCCTGGTATTTCTGGGAGAAGAGGTCTGATGTGGGGGGGGAAGGTGATGTATCTGTGAGAAAGCTGGTGTTTCTGGGAGAAAATGCCAGGTATTGGTGAGGAAACAGATGCTAGAGAGGGAAAAGGCCATCCCTTTGGGAGAGAAGTGGTATTTCTGGGAGAAAATGCCCCAAATCGGGGAGTAAGTGTCATCCTGAGGCGTGTCATGGAGTAGATTTGGGAGGAAATGGAGGTGTTTCACAGAGTAGCGGCACTTCTGGGAGAAAATGTCCTCAGTGGGAAAGACAATGTCCTCTTGAGGGAAGAAAACGGGTCTTTCTTACAGCAAATGTCATCCAATTGGGAGAAAATCTCCTCTCTTGGGGAGAAAAGTGGTCTTTCTGAGAGAAGGTGTCCTCTTCTTGGCTGCAAGTGTCCCATTTGGCATTGTCATGGAGGCTTTTTGGGGAGAAAGCGTGTGGCAGTTGTAAGAGAAGGGGTATTTCTGGGAGCAAATCTCCTCTTTTTGGAAGAGAAGGTGAAATTTCCAAGGGAAAAGTGGCATTTCTGGGAGGAAATGACATAGCTGGGGGAGAAAAGTGGGAACCGGTGGGAAAGAAGATCTTGTACTGGAGAGCAACGGTGGTCTTTTTGGTGTGCCAAGTGGTCTCTTGGGGAGAAAACGTGGTAAATAGGGGAGACAACGTCCTCTGGAGGAGTGTCAAGTAGTATTTGGGAGAGCAAACGTCAGGTATTTCTCGGAAACCGGCTGTTTCTGGGAGATAGTAGCAGACTTGGTTGGAAAATGACAGGTGTTTGTGAGAAAGCTGGTATTTTGGGGAAAAAAGGCCGTTTTTTAAAGAATAAGCTGGCATTTCTGGGAGAATATGTCCCATCTTTGGGAGAAAACGGGTGTATGTGGGAGAAAATGTCGTGTATTTGGGAGAAAGCTGGTGTATGTGGGAGAAAAGGCCATTGTGATGGGAGTCAGTGTGATCTTGAGGAGTGGAAAGCAGTATTCTTGAGATGAAACGTGAGGTATTTCTAAGAGTCCTGGTATTTCTGGGAGAAAATGTCTTGTTTTGGAGAGCCAAAGTCCCATTTTGGGGGCAGAAGCTGGTATTTCTGTGACACTGCCATCTTGATGGGGGTAAGTGTGATCTTGAGGAGTGTAAAGCAGCATTTTGGTTAGAAAGTGGGAGCTCTTCCTAAGAGCAGTGCTATTTCTGGGAGAAAAGGAGCTCTACTGGGCATAAAAATGGTGTATCTGTGATAAAATGCCACATTTCTGAAAGAAACTGTCCTCTTGCGGAGTGTAATGCTGTATGTTCCGGAGGAAATGGGAAATATTCAGCAGAGTCCTGGTATTTCTGGGAGAAGAGGTCTGATGTGGGGGGGGAAGGTGATGTATGTGTGAGAAAGCTGGTGTTTCTGGGAGGAAATGCCAGGTATTGGTGAGGAAACAGATGCTAGAGAGGGAAAAGGCCATCCCTTTGGGAGAGAAGTGGTATTTCTGGGAGAAAATGCCCCAAATCGGGGAGTAAGTGTCATCCTGAGGCGTGTCATGGAGTAGATTTGGGAGGAAATGGAGGTGTTTCACAGAGTAGCGGCACTTCTGGGAGAAAATGTCCTCAGTGGGAAAGACAATGTCCTCTTGAGGGAAGAAAACGGGTCTTTCTTACAGCAAATGTCATCCAATTGGGAGAAAATCTCCTCTCTTGGGGAGAAAAGTGGTCTTTCTGAGAGAAGGTGTCCTCTTCTTGGCTGCAAGTGTCCCATTTGGCATTGTCATGGAGGCTTTTTGGGGAGAAAGCGTGTGGCAGTTGTAAGAGAAGGGGTATTTCTGGGAGCAAATCTCCTCTTTTTGGAAGAGAAGGTGAAATTTCCAAGGGAAAAGTGGCATTTCTGGGAGGAAATGACATAGCTGGGGGAGAAAAGTGGGAACCGGTGGGAAAGAAGATCTTGTACTGGAGAGCAACGGTGGTCTTTTTGGTGTGCCAAGTGGTCTCTTGGGGAGACAACGTGGTAAATAGGGGAGACAATGTCCTCTGGAGGAGTGTCAAGTAGTATTTGGGAGAGCAAACGTCAGGTATTTCTCGGAAACCGGCTGTTTCTGGGAGATAGTAGCAGACTTGGTTGGAAAATGACAGGTGTTTGTGAGAAAGCTGGTATTTTGGGAAAAAAAGGCCGTTTTTTAAAGAATAAGCTGGCATTTCTGGGAGAATATGTCCCATCTTTGGGAGAAAACGGGTGTATGTGGGAGAAAATGTCGTGTATTTGGGAGAAAGCTGGTGTATGTGGGAGAAAAGGCCATTGTGATGGGAGTCAGTGTGATCTTGAGGAGTGGAAAGCAGTATTCTTGAGATGAAACGTGAGGTATTTCTAAGAGTCCTGGTATTTCTGGGAGAAAATGTCTTGTTTTGGAGAGCCAAAGTCCCATTTTGGGGGCAGAAGCTGGTATTTCTGTGACACTGCCATCTTGATGGGGGTAAGTGTGATCTTGAGGAGTGTAAAGCAGCATTTTGGTTAGAAAGTGGGAGCTCTTCCTAAGAGCAGTGCTATTTCTGGGAGAAAAGGAGCTCTACTGGGCATAAAAATGGTGTATCTGTGATAAAATGCCACATTTCTGAAAGAAACTGTCCTCTTGCGGAGTGTAATGCTGTATGTTCCGGAGGAAATGGGAAATATTCAGCAGAGTCCTGGTATTTCTGGGAGAAGAGGTCTGATGTGGGGGGGAAGGTGATGTATCTGTGAGAAAGCTGGTGTTTCTGGGAGAAAATGCCAGGTATTGGTGAGGAAACAGATGCTAGAGAGGGAAAAGGCCATCCCTTTGGGAGAGAAGTGGTATTTCTGGGAGAAAATGCCCCAAATCGGGGAGTAAGTGTCATCCTGAGGCGTGTCATGGAGTAGATTTGGGAGGAAATGGAGGTGTTTCACAGAGTAGCGGCACTTCTGGGAGAAAATGTCCTCAGTGGGAAAGACAATGTCCTCTTGAGGGAAGAAAACGGGTCTTTCTTACAGCAAATGTCATCCAATTGGGAGAAAATCTCCTCTCTTGGGGAGAAAAGTGGTCTTTCTGAGAGAAGGTGTCCTCTTCTTGGCTGCAAGTGTCCCATTTGGCATTGTCATGGAGGCTTTTTGGGGAGAAAGCGTGTGGCAGTTGTAAGAGAAGGGGTATTTCTGGGAGCAAATCTCCTCTTTTTGGAAGAGAAGGTGAAATTTCCAAGGGAAAAGTGGCATTTCTGGGAGGAAATGACATAGCTGGGGGAGAAAAGTGGGAACCGGTGGGAAAGAAGATCTTGTACTGGAGAGCAACGGTGGTCTTTTTGGTGTGCCAAGTGGTCTCTTGGGGAGACAACGTGGTAAATAGGGGAGACAATGTCCTCTGGAGGAGTGTCAAGTAGTATTTGGGAGAGCAAACGTCAGGTATTTCTCGGAAACCGGCTGTTTCTGGGAGATAGTAGCAGACTTGGTTGGAAAATGACAGGTGTTTGTGAGAAAGCTGGTATTTTGGGAAAAAAAGGCCGTTTTTTAAAGAATAAGCTGGCATTTCTGGGAGAATATGTCCCATCTTTGGGAGAAAACGGGTGTATGTGGGAGAAAATGTCGTGTATTTGGGAGAAAGCTGGTGTATGTGGGAGAAAAGGCCATTGTGATGGGAGTCAGTGTGATCTTGAGGAGTGGAAAGCAGTATTCTTGAGATGAAACGTGAGGTATTTCTAAGAGTCCTGGTATTTCTGGGAGAAAATGTCTTGTTTTGGAGAGCCAAAGTCCCATTTTGGGGGCAGAAGCTGGTATTTCTGTGACACTGCCATCTTGATGGGGGTAAGTGTGATCTTGAGGAGTGTAAAGCAGCATTTTGGTTAGAAAGTGGGAGCTCTTCCTAAGAGCAGTGCTATTTCTGGGAGAAAAGGAGCTCTACTGGGCATAAAAATGGTGTATCTGTGATAAAATGCCACATTTCTGAAAGAAACTGTCCTCTTGCGGAGTGTAATGCTGTATGTTCCGGAGGAAATGGGAAATATTCAGCAGAGTCCTGGTATTTCTGGGAGAAGAGGTCTGATGTGGGGGGGGGAAGGTGATGTATGTGTGAGAAAGCTGGTGTTTCTGGGAGAAAATGCCAGGTATTGGTGAGGAAACAGATGCTAGAGAGGGAAAAGGCCATCCCTTTGGGAGAGAAGTGGTATTTCTGGGAGAAAATGCCCCAAATCGGGGAGTAAGTGTCATCCTGAGGCGTGTCATGGAGTAGATTTGGGAGGAAATGGAGGTGTTTCACAGAGTAGCGGCACTTCTGGGAGAAAATGTCCTCAGTGGGAAAGACAATGTCCTCTTGAGGGAAGAAAATGGGTCTTTCTTACAGCAAATGTCATCCAATTGGGAGAAAATCTCCTCTCTTGGGGAGAAAAGTGGTCTTTCTGAGAGAAGGTGTCCTCTTCTTGGCTGCAAGTGTCCCATTTGGCATTGTCATGGAGGCTTTTTGGGGAGAAAGCGTGTGGCAGTTGTAAGAGAAGGGGTATTTCTGGGAGCAAATCTCCTCTTTTTGGAAGAGAAGGTGAAATTTCCAAGGGAAAAGTGGCATTTCTGGGAGGAAATGACATAGCTGGGGGAGAAAAGTGGGAACCGGTGGGAAAGAAGATCTTGTACTGGAGAGCAACGGTGGTCTTTTTGGTGTGCCAAGTGGTCTCTTGGGGAGACAACGTGGTAAATAGGGGAGACAATGTCCTCTGGAGGAGTGTCAAGTAGTATTTGGGAGAGCAAACGTCAGGTATTTCTCGGAAACCGGCTGTTTCTGGGAGATAGTAGCAGACTTGGTTGGAAAATGACAGGTGTTTGTGAGAAAGCTGGTATTTTGGGGAAAAAAGGCCGTTTTTTAAAGAATAAGCTGGCATTTCTGGGAGAATATGTCCCATCTTTGGGAGAAAACGGGTGTATGTGGGAGAAAATGTCGTGTATTTGGGAGAAAGCTGGTGTATGTGGGAGAAAAGGCCATTGTGATGGGAGTCAGTGTGATCTTGAGGAGTGGAAAGCAGTATTCTTGAGATGAAACGTGAGGTATTTCTAAGAGTCCTGGTATTTCTGGGAGAAGAGGTCTGATGTGGGGGGGGGAAGTTGATGTATCTGTGAGAAAGCTGGTGTTTCTGGGAGAAAATGCCAGGTATTGGTGAGGAAACAGATGCTAGAGAGGGAAAAGGCCATCCCTTTGGGAGAGAAGTGGTATTTCTGGGAGAAAATGCCCCAAATCGGGGAGTAAGTGTCATCCTGAGGCGTGTCATGGAGTAGATTTGGGAGGAAATGGAGGTGTTTCACAGAGTAGTGGCACTTCTGGGAGAAAATGTCCTCAGTGGGAAAGACAATGTCCTCTTGAGGGAAGAAAACGGGTCTTTCTTACAGCAAATGTCATCCAATTGGGAGAAAATCTCCTCTCTTGGGGAGAAAAGTGGTCTTTCTGAGAGAAGGTGTCCTCTTCTTGGCTGCAAGTGTCCCAGTTGGCATTGTCATGGAGGCTTTTTGGGGAGAAAGCGTGTGGCAGTTGTAAGAGAAGGGGTATTTCTGGGAGCAAATCTCCTCTTTTTGGAAGAGAAGGTGAAATTTCCAAGGGAAAAGTGGCATTTCTGGGAGGAAATGACATAGCTGGGGGAGAAAAGTGGGAACCGGTGGGAAAGAAGATCTTGTACTGGAGAGCAACGGTGGTCTTTTTGGTGTGCCAAGTGGTCTCTTGGGGAGACAACGTGGTAAATAGGGGAGACAATGTCCTCTGGAGGAGTGTCAAGTAGTATTTGGGAGAGCAAACGTCAGGTATTTCTCGGAAACCGGCTGTTTCTGGGAGATAGTAGCAGACTTGGTTGGAAAATGACAGGTGTTTGTGAGAAAGCTGGTATTTTGGGAAAAAAAGGCCGTTTTTTAAAGAATAAGCTGGCATTTCTGGGAGAATATGTCCCATCTTTGGGAGAAAACGGGTGTATGTGGGAGAAAATGTCGTGTATTTGGGAGAAAGCTGGTGTATGTGGGAGAAAAGGCCATTGTGATGGGAGTCAGTGTGATCTTGAGGAGTGGAAAGCAGTATTCTTGAGATGAAACGTGAGGTATTTCTAAGAGTCCTGGTATTTCTGGGAGAAAATGTCTTGTTTTGGAGAGCCAAAGTCCCATTTTGGGGGCAGAAGCTGGTATTTCTGTGACACTGCCATCTTGATGGGGGTAAGTGTGATCTTGAGGAGTGTAAAGCAGCATTTTGGTTAGAAAATGGGAGCTCTTCCTAAGAGCAGTGCTATTTCTGGGAGAAAAGGAGCTCTACTGGGCATAAAAATGGTGTATCTGTGATAAAATGCCACGTTTCTGAAAGAAACTGTCCTCTTGCGGAGTGTAATGCTGTATGTTCCGGAGGAAATGGGAAATATTCAGCAGAGTCCTGGTATTTCTGGGAGAAGAGGTCTGATGTGGGGGGGGGAAGGTGATGTATCTGTGAGAAAGCTGGTGTTTCTGGGAGAAAATGCCAGGTATTGGTGAGGAAACAGATGCTAGAGAGGGAAAAGGCCATCCCTTTGGGAGAGAAGTGGTATTTCTGGGAGAAAATGCCCCAAATCGGGGAGTAAGTGTCATCCTGAGGCGTGTCATGGAGTAGATTTGGGAGGAAATGGAGGTGTTTCACAGAGTAGCGGCACTTCTGGGAGAAAATGTCCTCAGTGGGAAAGACAATGTCCTCTTGAGGGAAGAAAACGGGTCTTTCTTACAGCAAATGTCATCCAATTGGGAGAAAATCTCCTCTCTTGGGGAGAAAAGTGGTCTTTCTGAGAGAAGGTGTCCTCTTCTTGGCTGCAAGTGTCCCATTTGGCATTGTCATGGAGGCTTTTTGGGGAGAAAGCGTGTGGCAGTTGTAAGAGAAGGGGTATTTCTGGGAGCAAATCTCCTCTTTTTGGAAGAGAAGGTGAAATTTCCAAGGGAAAAGTGGCATTTCTGGGAGGAAATGACATAGCTGGGGGAGAAAAGTGAGAACCGGTGGGAAAGAAGATCTTGTACTGGAGAGCAACGGTGGTCTTTTTGGTGTGCCAAGTGGTCTCTTGGGGAGACAACGTGGTAAATAGGGGAGACAATGTCCTCTGGAGGAGTGTCAAGTAGTATTTGGGAGAGCAAACGTCAGGTATTTCTCGGAAACCGGCTGTTTCTGGGAGATAGTAGCAGACTTGGTTGGAAAATGACAGGTGTTTGTGAGAAAGCTGGTATTTTGGGAAAAAAAGGCCGTTTTTTAAAGAATAAGCTGGCATTTCTGGGAGAATATGTCCCATCTTTGGGAGAAAACGGGTGTATGTGGGAGAAAATGTCGTGTATTTGGGAGAAAGCTGGTGTATGTGGGAGAAAAGGCCATTGTGATGGGAGTCAGTGTGATCTTGAGGAGTGGAAAGCAGTATTCTTGAGATGAAACGTGAGGTATTTCTAAGAGTCCTGGTATTTCTGGGAGAAAATGTCTTGTTTTGGAGAGCCAAAGTCCCATTTTGGGGGCAGAAGCTGGTATTTCTGTGACACTGCCATCTTGATGGGGGTAAGTGTGATCTTGAGGAGTGTAAAGCAGCATTTTGGTTAGAAAATGGGAGCTCTTCCTAAGAGCAGTGCTATTTCTGGGAGAAAAGGAGCTCTACTGGGCATAAAAATGGTGTATCTGTGATAAAATGCCACGTTTCTGAAAGAAACTGTCCTCTTGCGGAGTGTAATGCTGTATGTTCCGGAGGAAATGGGAAATATTCAGCAGAGTCCTGGTATTTCTGGGAGAAGAGGTCTGATGTGGGGGGGGGAAGGTGATGTATCTGTGAGAAAGCTGGTGTTTCTGGGAGAAAATGCCAGGTATTGGTGAGGAAACAGATGCTAGAGAGGGAAAAGGCCATCCCTTTGGGAGAGAAGTGGTATTTCTGGGAGAAAATGCCCCAAATCGGGGAGTAAGTGTCATCCTGAGGCGTGTCATGGAGTAGATTTGGGAGGAAATGGAGGTGTTTCACAGAGTAGCGGCACTTCTGGGAGAAAATGTCCTCAGTGGGAAAGACAATGTCCTCTTGAGGGAAGAAAACGGGTCTTTCTTACAGCAAATGTCATCCAATTGGGAGAAAATCTCCTCTCTTGGGGAGAAAAGTGGTCTTTCTGAGAGAAGGTGTCCTCTTCTTGGCTGCAAGTGTCCCATTTGGCATTGTCATGGAGGCTTTTTGGGGAGAAAGCGTGTGGCAGTTGTAAGAGAAGGGGTATTTCTGGGAGCAAATCTCCTCTTTTTGGAAGAGAAGGTGAAATTTCCAAGGGAAAAGTGGCATTTCTGGGAGGAAATGACATAGCTGGGGGAGAAAAGTGAGAACCGGTGGGAAAGAAGATCTTGTACTGGAGAGCAACGGTGGTCTTTTTGGTGTGCCAAGTGGTCTCTTGGGGAGACAACGTGGTAAATAGGGGAGACAATGTCCTCTGGAGGAGTGTCAAGTAGTATTTGGGAGAGCAAACGTCAGGTATTTCTCGGAAACCGGCTGTTTCTGGGAGATAGTAGCAGACTTGGTTGGAAAATGACAGGTGTTTGTGAGAAAGCTGGTATTTTGGGAAAAAAAGGCCGTTTTTTAAAGAATAAGCTGGCATTTCTGGGAGAATATGTCCCATCTTTGGGAGAAAACGGGTGTATGTGGGAGAAAATGTCGTGTATTTGGGAGAAAGCTGGTGTATGTGGGAGAAAAGGCCATTGTGATGGGAGTCAGTGTGATCTTGAGGAGTGGAAAGCAGTATTCTTGAGATGAAACGTGAGGTATTTCTAAGAGTCCTGGTATTTCTGGGAGAAAATGTCTTGTTTTGGAGAGCCAAAGTCCCATTTTGGGGGCAGAAGCTGGTATTTCTGTGACACTGCCATCTTGATGGGGGTAAGTGTGATCTTGAGGAGTGTAAAGCAGCATTTTGGTTAGAAAATGGGAGCTCTTCCTAAGAGCAGTGCTATTTCTGGGAGAAAAGGAGCTCTACTGGGCATAAAAATGGTGTATCTGTGATAAAATGCCACGTTTCTGAAAGAAACTGTCCTCTTGCGGAGTGTAATGCTGTATGTTCCGGAGGAAATGGGAAATATTCAGCAGAGTCCTGGTATTTCTGGGAGAAGAGGTCTGATGTGGGGGGGGGAAGGTGATGTATCTGTGAGAAAGCTGGTGTTTCTGGGAGAAAATGCCAGGTATTGGTGAGGAAACAGATGCTAGAGAGGGAAAAGGCCATCCCTTTGGGAGAGAAGTGGTATTTCTGGGAGAAAATGCCCCAAATCGGGGAGTAAGTGTCATCCTGAGGCGTGTCATGGAGTAGATTTGGGAGGAAATGGAGGTGTTTCACAGAGTAGCGGCACTTCTGGGAGAAAATGTCCTCAGTGGGAAAGACAATGTCCTCTTGAGGGAAGAAAACGGGTCTTTCTTACAGCAAATGTCATCCAATTGGGAGAAAATCTCCTCTCTTGGGGAGAAAAGTGGTCTTTCTGAGAGAAGGTGCCCTCTTCTTGGCTGCAAGTGTCCCATTTGGCATTGTCATGGAGGCTTTTTGGGGAGAAAGCGTGTGGCAGTTGTAAGAGAAGGGGTATTTCTGGGAGCAAATCTCCTCTTTTTGGAAGAGAAGGTGAAATTTCCAAGGGAAAAGTGGCATTTCTGGGAGGAAATGACATAGCTGGGGGAGAAAAGTGGGAACCGGTGGGAAAGAAGATCTTGTACTGGAGAGCAACGGTGGTCTTTTTGGTGTGCCAAGTGGTCTCTTGGGGAGACAACGTGGTAAATAGGGGAGACAATGTCCTCTGGAGGAGTGTCAAGTAGTATTTGGGAGAGCAAACGTCAGGTATTTCTCGGAAACCGGCTGTTTCTGGGAGATAGTAGCAGACTTGGTTGGAAAATGACAGGTGTTTGTGAGAAAGCTGGTATTTTGGGGAAAAAAGGCCGTTTTTTAAAGAATAAGCTGGCATTTCTGGGAGAATATGTCCCATCTTTGGGAGAAAACGGGTGTATGTGGGAGAAAATGTCGTGTATTTGGGAGAAAGCTGGTGTATGTGGGAGAAAAGGCCATTGTGATGGGAGTCAGTGTGATCTTGAGGAGTGGAAAGCAGTATTCTTGAGATGAAACGTGAGGTATTTCTAAGAGTCCTGGTATTTCTGGGAGAAGAGGTCTGATGTGGGGGGGGGAAGTTGATGTATCTGTGAGAAAGCTGGTGTTTCTGGGAGAAAATGCCAGGTATTGGTGAGGAAACAGATGCTAGAGAGGGAAAAGGCCATCCCTTTTGGAGAGAAGTGGTATTTCTGGGAGAAAATGCCCCAAATCGGGGAGTAAGTGTCATCCTGAGGCGTGTCATGGAGTAGATTTGGGAGGAAATGGAGGTGTTTCACAGAGTAGTGGCACTTCTGGGAGAAAATGTCCTCAGTGGGAAAGACAATGTCCTCTTGAGGGAAGAAAACGGGTCTTTCTTACAGCAAATGTCATCCAATTGGGAGAAAATCTCCTCTCTTGGGGAGAAAAGTGGTCTTTCTGAGAGAAGGTGTCCTCTTCTTGGCTGCAAGTGTCCCATTTGGCATTGTCATGGAGGCTTTTTGGGGAGAAAGCGTGTGGCAGTTGTAAGAGAAGGGGTATTTCTGGGAGCAAATCTCCTCTTTTTGGAAGAGAAGGTGAAATTTCCAAGGGAAAAGTGGCATTTCTGGGAGGAAATGACATAGCTGGGGGAGAAAAGTGGGAACCGGTGGGAAAGAAGATCTTGTACTGGAGAGCAACGGTGGTCTTTTTGGTGTGCCAAGTGGTCTCTTGGGGAGACAACGTGGTAAATAGGGGAGACAATGTCCTCTGGAGGAGTGTCAAGTAGTATTTGGGAGAGCAAACGTCAGGTATTTCTCGGAAACCGGCTGTTTCTGGGAGATAGTAGCAGACTTGGTTGGAAAATGACAGGTGTTTGTGAGAAAGCTGGTATTTTGGGAAAAAAAGGCCGTTTTTTAAAGAATAAGCTGGCATTTCTGGGAGAATATGTCCCATCTTTGGGAGAAAACGGGTGTATGTGGGAGAAAATGTCGTGTATTTGGGAGAAAGCTGGTGTATGTGGGAGAAAAGGCCATTGTGATGGGAGTCAGTGTGATCTTGAGGAGTGGAAAGCAGTATTCTTGAGATGAAACGTGAGGTATTTCTAAGAGTCCTGGTATTTCTGGGAGAAAATGTCTTGTTTTGGAGAGCCAAAGTCCCATTTTGGGGGCAGAAGCTGGTATTTCTGTGACACTGCCATCTTGATGGGGGTAAGTGTGATCTTGAGGAGTGTAAAGCAGCATTTTGGTTAGAAAATGGGAGCTCTTCCTAAGAGCAGTGCTATTTCTGGGAGAAAAGGAGCTCTACTGGGCATAAAAATGGTGTATCTGTGATAAAATGCCACGTTTCTGAAAGAAACTGTCCTCTTGCGGAGTGTAATGCTGTATGTTCCGGAGGAAATGGGAAATATTCAGCAGAGTCCTGGTATTTCTGGGAGAAGAGGTCTGATGTGGGGGGGGGGAAGGTGATGTATCTGTGAGAAAGCTGGTGTTTCTGGGAGAAAATGCCAGGTATTGGTGAGGAAACAGATGCTAGAGAGGGAAAAGGCCATCCCTTTGGGAGAGAAGTGGTATTTCTGGGAGAAAATGCCCCAAATCGGGGAGTAAGTGTCATCCTGAGGCGTGTCATGGAGTAGATTTGGGAGGAAATGGAGGTGTTTCACAGAGTAGCGGCACTTCTGGGAGAAAATGTCCTCAGTGGGAAAGACAATGTCCTCTTGAGGGAAGAAAACGGGTCTTTCTTACAGCAAATGTCATCCAATTGGGAGAAAATCTCCTCTCTTGGGGAGAAAAGTGGTCTTTCTGAGAGAAGGTGTCCTCTTCTTGGCTGCAAGTGTCCCATTTGGCATTGTCATGGAGGCTTTTTGGGGAGAAAGCGTGTGGCAGTTGTAAGAGAAGGGGTATTTCTGGGAGCAAATCTCCTCTTTTTGGAAGAGAAGGTGAAATTTCCAAGGGAAAAGTGGCATTTCTGGGAGGAAATGACATAGCTGGGGGAGAAAAGTGAGAACCGGTGGGAAAGAAGATCTTGTACTGGAGAGCAACGGTGGTCTTTTTGGTGTGCCAAGTGGTCTCTTGGGGAGACAACGTGGTAAATAGGGGAGACAATGTCCTCTGGAGGAGTGTCAAGTAGTATTTGGGAGAGCAAACGTCAGGTATTTCTCGGAAACCGGCTGTTTCTGGGAGATAGTAGCAGACTTGGTTGGAAAATGACAGGTGTTTGTGAGAAAGCTGGTATTTTGGGAAAAAAAGGCCGTTTTTTAAAGAATAAGCTGGCATTTCTGGGAGAATATGTCCCATCTTTGGGAGAAAACGGGTGTATGTGGGAGAAAATGTCGTGTATTTGGGAGAAAGCTGGTGTATGTGGGAGAAAAGGCCATTGTGATGGGAGTCAGTGTGATCTTGAGGAGTGGAAAGCAGTATTCTTGAGATGAAACGTGAGGTATTTCTAAGAGTCCTGGTATTTCTGGGAGAAAATGTCTTGTTTTGGAGAGCCAAAGTCCCATTTTGGGGGCAGAAGCTGGTATTTCTGTGACACTGCCATCTTGATGGGGGTAAGTGTGATCTTGAGGAGTGTAAAGCAGCATTTTGGTTAGAAAATGGGAGCTCTTCCTAAGAGCAGTGCTATTTCTGGGAGAAAAGGAGCTCTACTGGGCATAAAAATGGTGTATCTGTGATAAAATGCCACGTTTCTGAAAGAAACTGTCCTCTTGCGGAGTGTAATGCTGTATGTTCCGGAGGAAATGGGAAATATTCAGCAGAGTCCTGGTATTTCTGGGAGAAGAGGTCTGATGTGGGGGGGGAAGGTGATGTATCTGTGAGAAAGCTGGTGTTTCTGGGAGAAAATGCCAGGTATTGGTGAGGAAACAGATGCTAGAGAGGGAAAAGGCCATCCCTTTGGGAGAGAAGTGGTATTTCTGGGAGAAAATGCCCCAAATCGGGGAGTAAGTGTCATCCTGAGGCGTGTCATGGAGTAGATTTGGGAGGAAATGGAGGTGTTTCACAGAGTAGCGGCACTTCTGGGAGAAAATGTCCTCAGTGGGAAAGACAATGTCCTCTTGAGGGAAGAAAACGGGTCTTTCTTACAGCAAATGTCATCCAATTGGGAGAAAATCTCCTCTCTTGGGGAGAAAAGTGGTCTTTCTGAGAGAAGGTGTCCTCTTCTTGGCTGCAAGTGTCCCATTTGGCATTGTCATGGAGGCTTTTTGGGGAGAAAGCGTGTGGCAGTTGTAAGAGAAGGGGTATTTCTGGGAGCAAATCTCCTCTTTTTGGAAGAGAAGGTGAAATTTCCAAGGGAAAAGTGGCATTTCTGGGAGGAAATGACATAGCTGGGGGAGAAAAGTGAGAACCGGTGGGAAAGAAGATCTTGTACTGGAGAGCAACGGTGGTCTTTTTGGTGTGCCAAGTGGTCTCTTGGGGAGACAACGTGGTAAATAGGGGAGACAATGTCCTCTGGAGGAGTGTCAAGTAGTATTTGGGAGAGCAAACGTCAGGTATTTCTCGGAAACCGGCTGTTTCTGGGAGATAGTAGCAGACTTGGTTGGAAAATGACAGGTGTTTGTGAGAAAGCTGGTATTTTGGGAAAAAAAGGCCGTTTTTTAAAGAATAAGCTGGCATTTCTGGGAGAATATGTCCCATCTTTGGGAGAAAACGGGTGTATGTGGGAGAAAATGTCGTGTATTTGGGAGAAAGCTGGTGTATGTGGGAGAAAAGGCCATTGTGATGGGAGTCAGTGTGATCTTGAGGAGTGGAAAGCAGTATTCTTGAGATGAAACGTGAGGTATTTCTAAGAGTCCTGGTATTTCTGGGAGAAAATGTCTTGTTTTGGAGAGCCAAAGTCCCATTTTGGGGGCAGAAGCTGGTATTTCTGTGACACTGCCATCTTGATGGGGGTAAGTGTGATCTTGAGGAGTGTAAAGCAGCATTTTGGTTAGAAAATGGGAGCTCTTCCTAAGAGCAGTGCTATTTCTGGGAGAAAAGGAGCTCTACTGGGCATAAAAATGGTGTATCTGTGATAAAATGCCACGTTTCTGAAAGAAACTGTCCTCTTGCGGAGTGTAATGCTGTATGTTCCGGAGGAAATGGGAAATATTCAGCAGAGTCCTGGTATTTCTGGGAGAAGAGGTCTGATGTGGGGGGGGAAGGTGATGTATCTGTGAGAAAGCTGGTGTTTCTGGGAGAAAATGCCAGGTATTGGTGAGGAAACAGATGCCAGAGAGGGAAAAGGCCATCCCTTTGGGAGAGAAGTGGTATTTCTGGGAGAAAATGCCCCAAATCGGGGAGTAAGTGTCATCCTGAGGCGTGTCATGGAGTAGATTTGGGAGGAAATGGAGGTGTTTCACAGAGTAGCGGCACTTCTGGGAGAAAATGTCCTCAGTGGGAAAGACAATGTCCTCTTGAGGGAAGAAAACGGGTCTTTCTTACAGCAAATGTCATCCAATTGGGAGAAAATCTCCTCTCTTGGGGAGAAAAGTGGTCTTTCTGAGAGAAGGTGTCCTCTTCTTGGCTGCAAGTGTCCCATTTGGCATTGTCATGGAGGCTTTTTGGGGAGAAAGCGTGTGGCAGTTGTAAGAGAAGGGGTATTTCTGGGAGCAAATCTCCTCTTTTTGGAAGAGAAGGTGAAATTTCCAAGGGAAAAGTGGCATTTCTGGGAGGAAATGACATAGCTGGGGGAGAAAAGTGGGAACCGGTGGGAAAGAAGATCTTGTACTGGAGAGCAACGGTGGTCTTTTTGGTGTGCCAAGTGGTCTCTTGGGGAGAAAACGTGGTAAATAGGGGAGACAACGTCCTCTGGAGGAGTGTCAAGTAGTATTTGGGAGAGCAAACGTCAGGTATTTCTCGGAAACCGGCTGTTTCTGGGAGATAGTAGCAGACTTGGTTGGAAAATGACAGGTGTTTGTGAGAAAGCTGGTATTTTGGGAAAAAAAAGGCCGTTTTTTAAAGAATAAGCTGGCATTTCTGGGAGAATATGTCCCATCTTTGGGAGAAAACGGGTGTATGTGGGAGAAAATGTCGTGTATTTGGGAGAAAGCTGGTGTATGTGGGAGAAAAGGCCATTGTGATGGGAGTCAGTGTGATCTTGAGGAGTGGAAAGCAGTATTCTTGAGATGAAACGTGAGGTATTTCTAAGAGTCCTGGTATTTCTGGGAGAAAATGTCTTGTTTTGGAGAGCCAAAGTCCCATTTTGGGGGCAGAAGCTGGTATTTCTGTGACACTGCCATCTTGATGGGGGTAAGTGTGATCTTGAGGAGTGTAACGCAGCATTTTGGTTAGAAAATGGGAGCTCTTCCTAAGAGCAGTGCTATTTCTGGGAGAAAAGGAGCTGTACTGGGCATAAAAATGGTGTATCTGCGATAAAATGCCACATTTCTGAAAGAAACTGTCCTCTTGCGGAGTGTAATGCTGTATGTTCCGGAGGAAATGGGAAATATTCAGCAGAGTCCTGGTATTTCTGGGAGAAGAGGTCTGATGTGGGGGGGGGGGGGGAAGGTGATGTATGTGTGAGAAAGCTGGTGTTTCTGGGAGAAAATGCCAGGTATTGGTGAGGAAACAGATGCTAGAGAGGGAAAAGGCCATCCCTTTGTGTAGTAGGCGTGGCGAGGAGACGGTGTGTGACGGGGTCAGGTTCCCTATGCTCAGGGCTTGCCAGGTGCTGTCCCATAATAGGACAGCGTGTATGCAAGGGGTGTAGACAAAGCGGGACGAGAATATTTAAGTGCCTGCTACATTTTAATAAACGCCATTTTGCTTCACCTATACTTGGGGTCTGTGTGAGCATTTGGCCCCGACCTGGTATGGGGTTGGTTTCGCTGGCAAAGCAGCATCTTATGGGGTTGAAAACGAATGTTGCAGAGAGAGCGGCAACAAGTGGTGACCCCGACGTGATCTACCCTGTGAGTAGTAGCTGCCCGGCGTGCCCGTAAGGCGGTGGAACCTGTGAGGTGGCGGCAGGTCGCCTATGGAAGACACACTGCGGTGGAACCTGTGAGGTGGCGGCAGGTCGCGTGTGTAACTATGGATCAAGTAATTAAGGTATTTTTACATTTCTGTAAAAGTTATTGCGGTAAGACCGTTCCTTCTAAGAAGGAGATCGCGGCCGTGTTATCGCGGCTAGAAAAGGAGGGTGAGCTGGACTCCCCTCAACAGGTGCTCGATTCAAATCGGTGGGACTCACTTACTTCGGCGCTGTGCCAGCGCGCCATGTCCGACCAAAAAGCCTCAGAGCTTAAAACGTGGGGCTTGATACTTGGGGCTCTTAAAGCGGCAAAGGCAGAAGGAGGGTTCGGGGAGGACCGGAGCGTGACGGGGGCTGCCGGGAGCGGGTCTTTGCTTTCTTATAGATCCAGCGAGGCAAAGATGGCGCCGACGGCGGAGAGCGGAGGCGGAGAGACGGAGAAGAAGGAGTCGCCGAGTCAGTCATGTGAGCCGACAGCTCCGCCCCCACCTTACCCTGCCCCGTCTTTATGCCCTTCTTTGGACAAAACGTCTCAGCCAGAACCGCCCCTTGAAGAACGCGATAGGGCGGTGGGCGGAGCGGGGCGGGGGAGCCCGCGGCAGGGGGGGAGCCCGCGCCGGGGGGGGGAGCCCGCGCCCGGGAGGGAGCCCGCGCCGGTGGGGGGGCCTGGTTACTGACTGGGCTAAAGTTAAAGAGAAAGCGAAAGAAAAGGGCCTAGCGAATCCAGCTGCGTTTATAGTTAACCCTACAAACACGGGCGCTTTCTCTATCGCATCGGGTTATTGCGGAATCCGATTGGCCCTCTACATGGCCTACAGGGGCGGCACAGATGATAGCGGGAGTGGGAGGAACAACGCCCACCCGGAGGTCCGCCCAGATGGTTGAGATTATCGTAATCAGCAGGGATGGTTCCCTGGAAAGGCCTGTTCTGCTTACCCCGTTAGTGGCGCAAGTGCCGGGAACCCTCTTGGGGAGGAACTTTCTGCGGAGTGTGGCAGCAGGCATAACAATTTATAGTGGGGGCCACGATCTGTCAATTGTCGGCGCAGTATGCGATCCCACTGCGCTGGAGACAGGAAGTGCGACCTGTCTGGGTGGATCAGTGGTCCTTACCGACCGAATAGCTTGTAGCGCTTCACGCATTAGTATAGCAAGAGCTTCGCTTAGGTCATATAGAACCCTCTCTTAGTCAATAGAACACTCCTGTATTTGTGATAAAGAAGCGGTCAGGATCCTATCGCTTGCTGCATGACTTGCGCGCAGTTAACGCTCAGTTAGTGCCTTTTGGTGTAGTTCAGCAGGGTGCGCCCGTACTATCCGCCGTGCCTGCAGGCTGGGGGGTTGTTGTTATCGATTTGAAGGATTGCTTTTTCTCCATACCCCTGGCTGAGCAAGACAGGGAGGCTTTTGCCTTTACGGTTCCTGTCCGTAATAACCAAGGCCCGGCTCGTCGGTATCACTGGCGAGTGCTCCCACAAGGGATGGCGTGCTCTCCCACGATCTGTCAGATAGTGATTGACAGAGTTCTGAGTCCGGTCCGACAGTCCCCTAGGCAGTTCCTCCTGCTGCACTATATGGATGATCTGCTGCTATCATCCCCGACCCCATCGGGGCTCCAGTCATTAGAAGCCCAAGTGGTGACGCTCCTGACATCAGCCGGCTTCACTATTTCTGCTGAAAAGATCCAGAGAGGATCGGGGGTCCAGTTTTTAGGATATCGGCTGGGAGACAAAACTGTCCACCCAGTCGGGGTTGACATCAAACCCCGGATACGCACGCTATGGGATGTGCAGAAGCTAGTAGGAGCCCTACAATGGGTTCGAGGGGCACTGGGGATCCCTCCTCGCCTCATGCATCCATTTTATGAGCAGCTTAAGGGCTCGGATCCGAACGAGGCGCGTTCCATCACGCCCGAAATGGCAGAGGCATGGAAGGAAATAACAGAATCCTGTTGTCAATCGGCTCTGTCTCGATATGATCCTGGAAAGGAGCTGGAAGTGGCTGCCTGTAAATGCGAGAGTGGGGCGGCTGCTGTTATAGGCCATGACTTGGGAGCCAAACCGCAACCATTGTGGTGGCATTTTTCCGTTCAGCCCACGCGTGCGTACTCCTCCTGGCTGGAAACATTGGCTAGGCTTCTTCGTAAGTGCCGTCATACAGCTGTCAGAACCTTTGGACAAGAACCTTCTATTATCTATCTCCCTACATCATTTCGTGATTCTTTACCGCTCCCAGAGCCCATCTTGCTTGCTTTGGAAGGGACGTCAGCTTCCCTCACATTTGCGGACTCGCCCCCTATTTTCGAACTGGCGAGACCATTGCAGCTGTCGTTACGGTGCAGGGTGCAAGACTCGCCCGTGGAAGGGCCTACCCTGTTTACCGATGCATCATCATCAACGGGGCAAGGGGCAGTAGTGTGGGAAACAAATGGTCGCTGGGATTCCATAATCTTCACAGATCCGGGCGCCAGCATTCAGATGCTCGAGGTCAGGGCTGTTGCGATGGCGATTGTTTATTGGCCCTCCCTTCCCTGTAACATAGTCACAGATTCTGCTTTTGCAGCTAAGCTCACTTTGAAAATGGGCCAAGAAGGCATCCCTAGTACGGAAGCAGCGCTTATCTTAGAAGATGCTTTGTGCACCCGAGTAGAGCCTATAGCAATTTTACATGTAAGAAGTCATTCGGATGTACCAGGATTCTTTTCAGAGGGCAACGCAGCCGCAGATGCGGCTGCAGGGTCCCGTGTCCTGACGATCCGGAAGGCCAGAGACCTCCACTCCACGCTTCACATAGGCGCCCGGGCACTCGCTCGAGCCTGTGGTATTTCCATTACAGCTGCAAGGGATGTGGTGCAGGCCTGCCCTCACTGTAATTCAGCTCCTGCTATTGGGGCGGGGGTCAACCCCCGCGGCTTAGGGCCGCTGCAAATATGGCAGACGGACTTTACGTGGGAGCCGCGAATGTCACCGCGGTCGTGGTTGGCAGTTACTGTTGACACAGCCTCCACGATGATCGTGGCTACCCAACACGGAAAAGCTAATTCTACCTCGGCCCAGGCCCACTGGGCTGTGGCTATTGCGGTCCTCGGCTTGCCAGTGCAGATTAAAACGGACAACGGCTCATGTTTTACATCACGGTCTACCAAGAATTGGTTAGAGGCCTGGGGAATTCAGCATACTACGGGTATTCCGGGAAACTCACAAGGACAGGCCATTGTTGAAAGGGCTAACCGCCTCCTCAAAGAAAAGATCTATGTTCTTGGGGAGGGGGAGGGATATAACGACAGAATCCCAATAGCAAGACAAGGAGAGATACTGGCCAAAGCTCAGTTTGCCTTAAATCACTATGAAAGAGGGGATGCCAGCAGGGCACCAGTAGAAAAGCACTGGCGACCCAGAATTCTAGAGGAAGGCCCTCTAGTCAAAATAAGAACGGAGGCAGGAATATGGGAGCCAGGATGGAGGATTCTAGTATGGGGTAGAGGGTATGCTGCTGTAAAACATGTCAATACGGGAAGTGTCATGTGGATCCCGGCGAGAAAGGTCAAACCAGATCTGATGAAAGAGAACAGTAACGGGGGACTCTGAGTTTTGCAGGTATGGCTCCTGTTAACACCGAAGAAGAAGGAGACAGCCCAGGAACCCCGAAAGAAGGCCGGGAGAAGCGTGGAGGAAACTCAACCGTTGCTGCCAACGAGAAAACGCGTTTCTAACAGGCAAATGCTATGTTTAGTGTGTGTGGTGGTTATTGCTTTATCACAGGGAGCGAGGGAATTCACCTTTTGTCACTGTCAGGGAATTTATGGGTTACTTAGGTAAATAAGACGAGCCAAAACAACTTTTGCTTTAGCTTGCAATCGGCAACCTCACTCTTTTGCACTTGCCTAATGGGCATCCCTCAATACACGTTAGAAGCCTTTGCGAGGTACACTACAAACCATTCCAGCTGCCGTAACAACACCGATCTAGCTAGCCAAACGGCATGTTTGATAAAATCTCTGAACGACCCTGGGGTTGCTGCAGCACAGAGCTTGGCTCAGATAGAACGCCTAGCATGTTGGTCAGTTAAGCAGGTGAATTTAACAACATTAGTATTGAATGCGATGCTAGAGGACACAAACAGCATTCGGCATGCGGTGCTGCAAAACAGAACAGCCATCGACTTCTTGCTCCTAGCACAGGGGCATGAATGTGAAGACCTAGAAGGAATGTGTTGCTTCAATCTTAGCGACCACAGCGTATCCATCCATAAAGCGCTGAAAGCCCTGCGAGACCATACGGAGAGGATCCAGGTGGACGACGACCCCATCGGAGACTGGTTCAGGAAGACGTTTGGCAACTTCGGGAGTTGGATTGCGAAGATCGTTAAGGGCATAGTATTAGCACTCTTAGTAATTGTGTGTATTGCCGCTATTCTGCCGTGTGTGATTATGTGCTTTCAGAATTGCTTGCTAAGGATTATGTAGCAGCTTATGGACCAATGCATAGAGTATAGAGTATCACAGGTATCGGGAACAATTGTAGCGTTTGCGTTCGCGCTGTTACGGGATATTACTGAGCATAGGGAGGGGGAGATGTAGTAGGCGTGGCGAGGAGACGGTGTGTGACGGGGTCAGGTTCCCTATGCTCAGGGCTTGCCAGGTGCTGTCCCATAATAGGACAGCGTGTATGCAAGGGGTGTAGACAAAGCGGGACGAGAATATTTAAGTGCCTGCTACATTTTAATAAACGCCATTTTGCTTCACCTATACTTGGGGTCTGTGTGAGCATTTGGCCCCGACCAGGTATGGGGTCGGTTTCGCTGGCAAAGCAGCATCTTCTGGGGTGGAAAACGAATGTTGCAGAGAGAGCGGCAACACCCTTTGGGAGAGAAGTGGTATTTCTGGGAGAAAATGCCCCAAATCGGGGAGTAAGTGTCATCCTGAGGCGTGTCATGGAGTAGATTTGGGAGGAAATGGAGGTGTTTCAAAGAGTAGCGGCACTTGTGGGAGAAAATGTCCTCAGTGGGAAAGACAATGTCCTCTTGAGGGACGAAAAGAGGTCTTTCTTACAGCAAATGTCATCCAATTGGGAGAAAATCTCCTCTCTTGGGGAGAAAAGTGGTCTTTCTGAGAGAAGGTGCCCTCTTCTTGGCTGCAAGTGTCCCATTTGGCATTGTCATGGAGGCTTTTTGGGGAGAAAGCGTGTGGCAGTTGTAAGAGAAGGGGTATTTCTGGGAGCAAATCTCCTCTTTTTGGAAGAGAAGGTGAAATTTCCAAGGGAAAAGTGGCATTTCTGGGAGGAAATGACATAGCTGGGGGAGAAAAGTGGGAACCGGTGGGAAAGAAGATCTTGTACTGGAGAGCAACGGTGGTCTTTTTGGTGTGCCAAGTGGTCTCTTGGGGAGAAAACGTGGTAAATAGGGGAGACAACGTCCTCTGGAGGAGTGTCAAGTAGTATTTGGGAGAGCAAACGTCAGGTATTTCTCGGAAACCGGCTGTTTCTGGGAGATAGTAGCAGACTTGGTTGGAAAATGACAGGTGTTTGTGAGAAAGCTGGTATTTTGGGAAGAAAAAGGCCGTTTTTTAAAGAATAAGCTGGCATTTCTGGGAGAATATGTCCCATCTTTGGGAGAAAACGGGTGTATGTGGGAGAAAATGTCGTGTATTTGGGAGAAAGCTGGTGTATGTGGGAGAAAAGGCCATTGTGATGGGAGTCAGTGTGATCTTGAGGAGTGGAAAGCAGTATTCTTGAGATGAAACGTGAGGTATTTCTAAGAGTCCTGGTATTTCTGGGAGAAAATGTCTTGTTTTGGAGAGCCAAAGTCCCATTTTGGGGGCAGAAGCTGGTATTTCTGTGACACTGCCATCTTGATGGGGGTAAGTGTGATCTTGAGGAGTGTAACGCAGCATTTTGGTTAGAAAATGGGAGCTCTTCCTAAGAGCAGTGCTATTTCTGGGAGAAAAGGAGCTCTACTGGGCATAAAAATGGTGTATCTGCGATAAAATGCCACATTTCTGAAAGAAACTGTCCTCTTGCGCAGTGTAATGCTGTATGTTCCGGAGGAAATGGGAAATATTCAGCAGAGTCCTGGTATTTCTGGGAGAAGAGGTCTGATGTGGGGGGGGGGGGGAAGGTGATGTATGTGTGAGAAAGCTGGTGTTTCTGGGAGAAAATGCCAGGTATTGGTGAGGAAACAGATGCTAGAGAGGGAAAAGGCCATCCCTTTGTGTAGTAGGCGTGGCGAGGAGACGGTGTGTGACGGGGTCAGGTTCCCTATGCTCAGGGCTTGCCAGGTGCTGTCCCATAATAGGACAGCGTGTATGCAAGGGGTGTAGACAAAGCGGGACGAGAATATTTAAGTGCCTGCTACATTTTAATAAACGCCATTTTGCTTCACCTATACTTGGGGTCTGTGTGAGCATTTGGCCCCGACCTGGTATGGGGTTGGTTTCGCTGGCAAAGCAGCATCTTATGGGGTTGAAAACGAATGTTGCAGAGAGAGCGGCAACAAGTGGTGACCCCGACGTGATCTACCCTGTGAGTAGTAGCTGCCCGGCGTGCCCGTAAGGCGGTGGAACCTGTGAGGTGGCGGCAGGTCGCCTATGGAAGACACACTGCGGTGGAACCTGTGAGGTGGCGGCAGGTCGCGTGTGTAACTATGGATCAAGTAATTAAGGTATTTTTACATTTCTGTAAAAGTTATTGCGGTAAGACCGTTCCTTCTAAGAAGGAGATCGCGGCCGTGTTATCGCGGCTAGAAAAGGAGGGTGAGCTGGACTCCCCTCAACAGGTGCTCGATTCAAATCGGTGGGACTCACTTACTTCGGCGCTGTGCCAGCGCGCCATGTCCGACCAAAAAGCCTCAGAGCTTAAAACGTGGGGCTTGATACTTGGGGCTCTTAAAGCGGCAAAGGCAGAAGGAGGGTTCGGGGAGGACCGGAGCGTGACGGGGGCTGCCGGGAGCGGGTCTTTGCTTTCTTATAGATCCAGCGAGGCAAAGATGGCGCCGACGGCGGAGAGCGGAGGCGGAGAGACGGAGAAGAAGGAGTCGCCGAGTCAGTCATGTGAGCCGACAGCTCCGCCCCCACCTTACCCTGCCCCGTCTTTATGCCCTTCTTTGGACAAAACGTCTCAGCCAGAACCGCCCCTTGAAGAACGCGATAGGGCGGTGGGCGGAGCGGGGCGGGGGAGCCCGCGGCAGGGGGGGAGCCCGCGCCGGGGGGGGAGCCCGCGCCCGGGAGGGAGCCCGCGCCGGTGGGGGGGCCTGGTTACTGACTGGGCTAAAGTTAAAGAGAAAGCGAAAGAAAAGGGCCTAGCGAATCCAGCTGCGTTTATAGTTAACCCTACAAACACGGGCGCTTTCTCTATCGCATCGGGTTATTGCGGAATCCGATTGGCCCTCTACATGGCCTACAGGGGCGGCACAGATGATAGCGGGAGTGGGAGGAACAACGCCCACCCGGAGGTCCGCCCAGATGGTTGAGATTATTGTAATCAGCAGGGATGGTTCCCTGGAAAGGCCTGTTCTGCTTACCCCGTTAGTGGCGCAAGTGCCGGGAACCCTCTTGGGGAGGAACTTTCTGCGGAGTGTGGCAGCAGGCATAACAATTTATAGTGGGGGCCACGATCTGTCAATTGTCGGCGCAGTATGCGATCCCACTGCGCTGGAGACAGGAAGTGCGACCTGTCTGGGTGGATCAGTGGTCCTTACCGACCGAATAGCTTGTAGCGCTTCACGCATTAGTATAGCAAGAGCTTCGCTTAGGTCATATAGAACCCTCTCTTAGTCAATAGAACACTCCTGTATTTGTGATAAAGAAGCGGTCAGGATCCTATCGCTTGCTGCATGACTTGCGCGCAGTTAACGCTCAGTTAGTGCCTTTTGGTGTAGTTCAGCAGGGTGCGCCCGTACTATCCGCCGTGCCTGCAGGCTGGGGGGTTGTTGTTATCGATTTGAAGGATTGCTTTTTCTCCATACCCCTGGCTGAGCAAGACAGGGAGGCTTTTGCCTTTACGGTTCCTGTCCGTAATAACCAAGGCCCGGCTCGTCGGTATCACTGGCGAGTGCTCCCACAAGGGATGGCGTGCTCTCCCACGATCTGTCAGATAGTGATTGACAGAGTTCTGAGTCCGGTCCGACAGTCCCCTAGGCAGTTCCTCCTGCTGCACTATATGGATGATCTGCTGCTATCATCCCCGACCCCATCGGGGCTCCAGTCATTAGAAGCCCAAGTGGTGACGCTCCTGACATCAGCCGGCTTCACTATTTCTGCTGAAAAGATCCAGAGAGGATCGGGGGTCCAGTTTTTAGGATATCGGCTGGGAGACAAAACTGTCCACCCAGTCGGGGTTGACATCAAACCCCGGATACGCACGCTATGGGATGTGCAGAAGCTAGTAGGAGCCCTACAATGGGTTCGAGGGGCACTGGGGATCCCTCCTCGCCTCATGCATCCATTTTATGAGCAGCTTAAGGGCTCGGATCCGAACGAGGCGCGTTCCATCACGCCCGAAATGGCAGAGGCATGGAAGGAAATAACAGAATCCTGTTGTCAATCGGCTCTGTCTCGATATGATCCTGGAAAGGAGCTGGAAGTGGCTGCCTGTAAATGCGAGAGTGGGGCGGCTGCTGTTATAGGCCATGACTTGGGAGCCAAACCGCAACCATTGTGGTGGCATTTTTCCGTTCAGCCCACGCGTGCGTACTCCTCCTGGCTGGAAACATTGGCTAGGCTTCTTCGTAAGTGCCGTCATACAGCTGTCAGAACCTTTGGACAAGAACCTTCTATTATCTATCTCCCTACATCATTTCGTGATTCTTTACCGCTCCCAGAGCCCATCTTGCTTGCTTTGGAAGGGACGTCAGCTTCCCTCACATTTGCGGACTCGCCCCCTATTTTCGAACTGGCGAGACCATTGCAGCTGTCGTTACGGTGCAGGGTGCAAGACTCGCCCGTGGAAGGGCCTACCCTGTTTACCGATGCATCATCATCAACGGGGCAAGGGGCAGTAGTGTGGGAAACAAATGGTCGCTGGGATTCCATAATCTTCACAGATCCGGGCGCCAGCATTCAGATGCTCGAGGTCAGGGCTGTTGCGATGGCGATTGTTTATTGGCCCTCCCTTCCCTGTAACATAGTCACAGATTCTGCTTTTGCAGCTAAGCTCACTTTGAAAATGGGCCAAGAAGGCATCCCTAGTACGGAAGCAGCGCTTATCTTAGAAGATGCTTTGTGCACCCGAGTAGAGCCTATAGCAATTTTACATGTAAGAAGTCATTCGGATGTACCAGGATTCTTTTCAGAGGGCAACGCAGCCGCAGATGCGGCTGCAGGGTCCCGTGTCCTGACGATCCGGAAGGCCAGAGACCTCCACTCCACGCTTCACATAGGCGCCCGGGCACTCGCTCGAGCCTGTGGTATTTCCATTACAGCTGCAAGGGATGTGGTGCAGGCCTGCCCTCACTGTAATTCAGCTCCTGCTATTGGGGCGGGGGTCAACCCCCGCGGCTTAGGGCCGCTGCAAATATGGCAGACGGACTTTACGTGGGAGCCGCGAATGTCACCGCGGTCGTGGTTGGCAGTTACTGTTGACACAGCCTCCACGATGATCGTGGCTACCCAACACGGAAAAGCTAATTCTACCTCGGCCCAGGCCCACTGGGCTGTGGCTATTGCGGTCCTCGGCTTGCCAGTGCAGATTAAAACGGACAACGGCTCATGTTTTACATCACGGTCTACCAAGAATTGGTTAGAGGCCTGGGGAATTCAGCATACTACGGGTATTCCGGGAAACTCACAAGGACAGGCCATTGTTGAAAGGGCTAACCGCCTCCTCAAAGAAAAGATCTATGTTCTTGGGGAGGGGGAGGGATATAACGACAGAATCCCAATAGCAAGACAAGGAGAGATACTGGCCAAAGCTCAGTTTGCCTTAAATCACTATGAAAGAGGGGATGCCAGCAGGGCACCAGTAGAAAAGCACTGGCGACCCAGAATTCTAGAGGAAGGCCCTCTAGTCAAAATAAGAACGGAGGCAGGAATATGGGAGCCAGGATGGAGGATTCTAGTATGGGGTAGAGGGTATGCTGCTGTAAAACATGTCAATACGGGAAGTGTCATGTGGATCCCGGCGAGAAAGGTCAAACCAGATCTGATGAAAGAGAACAGTAACGGGGGACTCTGAGTTTTGCAGGTATGGCTCCTGTTAACACCGAAGAAGAAGGAGACAGCCCAGGAACCCCGAAAGAAGGCCGGGAGAAGCGTGGAGGAAACTCAACCGTTGCTGCCAACGAGAAAACGCGTTTCTGACAGGCAAATGCTATGTTTAGTGTGTGTGGTGGTTATTGCTTTATCACAGGGAGCGAGGGAATTCACCTTTTGTCACTGTCAGGGAATTTATGGGTTACTTAGGTAAATAAGACGAGCCAAAACAACTTTTGCTTTAGCTTGCAATCGGCAACCTCACTCTTTTGCACTTGCCTAATGGGCATCCCTCAATACACGTTAGAAGCCTTTGCGAGGTACACTACAAACCATTCCAGCTGCCGTAACAACACCGATCTAGCTAGCCAAACGGCATGTTTGATAAAATCTCTGAACGACCCTGGGGTTGCTGCAGCACAGAGCTTGGCTCAGATAGAACGCCTAGCATGTTGGTCAGTTAAGCAGGTGAATTTAACAACATTAGTATTGAATGCGATGCTAGAGGACACAAACAGCATTCGGCATGCGGTGCTGCAAAACAGAACAGCCATCGACTTCTTGCTCCTAGCACAGGGGCATGAATGTGAAGACCTAGAAGGAATGTGTTGCTTCAATCTTAGCGACCACAGCGTATCCATCCATAAAGCGCTGAAAGCCCTGCGAGACCATACGGAGAGGATCCAGGTGGACGACGACCCCATCGGAGACTGGTTCAGGAAGACGTTTGGCAACTTCGGGAGTTGGATTGCGAAGATCGTTAAGGGCATAGTATTAGCACTCTTAGTAATTGTGTGTATTGCCGCTATTCTGCCGTGTGTGATTATGTGCTTTCAGAATTGCTTGCTAAGGATTATGTAGCAGCTTATGGACCAATGCATAGAGTATAGAGTATCACAGGTATCGGGAACAATTGTAGCGTTTGCGTTCGCGCTGTTACGGGATATTACTGAGCATAGGGAGGGGGAGATGTAGTAGGCGTGGCGAGGAGACGGTGTGTGACGGGGTCAGGTTCCCTATGCTCAGGGCTTGCCAGGTGCTGTCCCATAATAGGACAGCGTGTATGCAAGGGGTGTAGACAAAGCGGGACGAGAATATTTAAGTGCCTGCTACATTTTAATAAACGCCATTTTGCTTCACCTATACTTGGGGTCTGTGTGAGCATTTGGCCCCGACCTGGTATGGGGTCGGTTTCGCTGGCAAAGCAGCATCTTCTGGGGTGGAAAACGAATGTTGCAGAGAGAGCGGCAACACCCTTTGGGAGAGAAGTGGTATTTCTGGGAGAAAATGCCCCAAATCGGGGAGTAAGTGTCATCCTGAGGCGTGTCATGGAGTAGATTTGGGAGGAAATGGAGGTGTTTCAAAGAGTAGCGGCACTTCTGGGAGAAAATGTCCTCAGTGGGAAAGACAATGTCCTCTTGAGGGAAGAAAATGGGTCTTTCTTACAGCAAATGTCATCCAATTGGGAGAAAATCTCCTCTCTTGGGGAGAAAAGTGGTCTTTCTGAGAGAAGGTGCCCTCTTCTTGGCTGCAAGTGTCCCATTTGGCATTGTCATGGAGGCTTTTTGGGGAGAAAGCGTGTGGCAGTTGTAAGAGAAGGGGTATTTCTGGGAGCAAATCTCCTCTTTTTGGAAGAGAAGGTGAAATTTCCAAGGGAAAAGTGGCATTTCTGGGAGGAAATGACATAGCTGGGGGAGAAAAGTGGGAACCGGTGGGAAAGAAGATCTTGTACTGGAGAGCAACGGTGGTCTTTTTGGTGTGCCAAGTGGTCTCTTGGGGAGAAAACGTGGTAAATAGGGGAGACAACGTCCTCTGGAGGAGTGTCAAGTAGTATTTGGGAGAGCAAACGTCAGGTATTTCTCGGAAACCGGCTGTTTCTGGGAGATAGTAGCAGACTTGGTTGGAAAATGACAGGTGTTTGTGAGAAAGCTGGTATTTTGGGAAGAAAAAGGCCGTTTTTTAAAGAATAAGCTGGCATTTCTGGGAGAATATGTCCCATCTTTGGGAGAAAACGGGTGTATGTGGGAGAAAATGTCGTGTATTTGGGAGAAAGCTGGTGTATGTGGGAGAAAAGGCCATTGTGATGGGAGTCAGTGTGATCTTGAGGAGTGGAAAGCAGTATTCTTGAGATGAAACGTGAGGTATTTCTAAGGGTCCTGGTATTTCTGGGAGAAAATGTCTTGTTTTGGAGAGCCAAAGTCCCATTTTGGGGGCAGAAGCTGGTATTTCTGTGACACTGCCATCTTGATGGGGGTAAGTGTGATCTTGAGGAGTGTAACGCAGCATTTTGGTTAGAAAATGGGAGCTCTTCCTAAGAGCAGTGCTATTTCTGGGAGAAAAGGAGCTCTACTGGGCATAAAAATGGTGTATCTGCGATAAAATGCCACATTTCTGAAAGAAACTGTCCTCTTGCGGAGTGTAATGCTGTATGTTCCGGAGGAAATGGGAAATATTCAGCAGAGTCCTGGTATTTCTGGGAGAAGAGGTCTGATGTGGGGGGGGGGGGGGGAAGGTGATGTATGTGTGAGAAAGCTGGTGTTTCTGGGAGAAAATGCCAGGTATTGGTGAGGAAACAGATGCTAGAGAGGGAAAAGGCCATCCCTTTGTGTAGTAGGCGTGGCGAGGAGACGGTGTGTGACGGGGTCAGGTTCCCTATGCTCAGGGCTTGCCAGGTGCTGTCCCATAATAGGACAGCGTGTATGCAAGGGGTGTAGACAAAGCGGGACGAGAATATTTAAGTGCCTGCTACATTTTAATAAACGCCATTTTGCTTCACCTATACTTGGGGTCTGTGTGAGCATTTGGCCCCGACCTGGTATGGGGTCGGTTTCGCTGGCAAAGCAGCATCTTCTGGGGTGGAAAACGAATGTTGCAGAGAGAGCGGCAACACCCTTTGGGAGAGAAGTGGTATTTCTGGGAGAAAATGCCCCAAATCGGGGAGTAAGTGTCATCCTGAGGCGTGTCATGGAGTAGATTTGGGAGGAAATGGAGGTGTTTCACAGAGTAGCGGCACTTGTGGGAGAAAATGTCCTCAGTGGGAAAGACAATGTCCTCTTGAGGGACGAAAAGAGGTCTTTCTTACAGCAAATGTCATCCAATTGGGAGAAAATCTCCTCTCTTGGGGAGAAAAGTGGTCTTTCTGAGAGAAGGTGCCCTCTTCTTGGCTGCAAGTGTCCCATTTGGCATTGTCATGGAGGCTTTTTGGGGAGAAAGCGTGTGGCAGTTGTAAGAGAAGGGGTATTTCTGGGAGCAAATCTCCTCTTTTTGGAAGAGAAGGTGAAATTTCCAAGGGAAAAGTGGCATTTCTGGGAGGAAATGACATAGCTGGGGGAGAAAAGTGGGAACCGGTGGGAAAGAAGATCTTGTACTGGAGAGCAACGGTGGTCTTTTTGGTGTGCCAAGTGGTCTCTTGGGGAGACAACGTGGTAAATAGGGGAGACAATGTCCTCTGGAGGAGTGTCAAGTAGTATTTGGGAGAGCAAACGTCAGGTATTTCTCGGAAACCGGCTGTTTCTGGGAGATAGTAGCAGACTTGGTTGGAAAATGACAGGTGTTTGTGAGAAAGCCGGTATTTTGGGAAGAAAAAGGCCGTTTTTTAAAGAATAAGCTGGCATTTCTGGGAGAATATGTCCCATCTTTGGGAGAAAACGGGTGTATGTGGGAGAAAATGTCGTGTATTTGGGAGAAAGCTGGTGTATGTGGGAGAAAAGGCCATTGTGATGGGAGTCAGTGTGATCTTGAGGAGTGGAAAGCAGTATTCTTGAGATGAAACGTGAGGTATTTCTAAGGGTCCTGGTATTTCTGGGAGAAAATGTCTTGTTTTGGAGAGCCAAAGTCCCATTTTGGGGGCAGAAGCTGGTATTTCTGTGACACTGCCATCTTGATGGGGGTAAGTGTGATCTTGAGGAGTGTAACGCAGCATTTTGGTTAGAAAATGGGAGCTCTTCCTAAGAGCAGTGCTATTTCTGGGAGAAAAGGAGCTCTACTGGGCATAAAAATGGTGTATCTGCGATAAAATGCCACATTTCTGAAAGAAACTGTCCTCTTGCGGAGTGTAATGCTGTATGTTCCGGAGGAAATGGGAAATATTCAGCAGAGTCCTGGTATTTCTGGGAGAAGAGGTCTGATGTGGGGGGGGGGGGGGAAGGTGATGTATGTGTGAGAAAGCTGGTGTTTCTGGGAGAAAATGCCAGGTATTGGTGAGGAAACAGATGCTAGAGAGGGAAAAGGCCATCCCTTTGTGTAGTAGGCGTGGCGAGGAGACGGTGTGTGACGGGGTCAGGTTCCCTATGCTCAGGGCTTGCCAGGTGCTGTCCCATAATAGGACAGCGTGTATGCAAGGGGTGTAGACAAAGCGGGACGAGAATATTTAAGTGCCTGCTACATTTTAATAAACGCCATTTTGCTTCACCTATACTTGGGGTCTGTGTGAGCATTTGGCCCCGACCTGGTATGGGGTCGGTTTCGCTGGCAAAGCAGCATCTTATGGGGTGGAAAACGAATGTTGCAGAGAGAGCGGCAACAAGTGGTGACCCCGACGTGATCTACCCTGTGAGTAGTAGCTGCCCGGCGTGCCCGTAAGGCGGTGGAACCTGTGAGGTGGCGGCAGGTCGCCTATGGAAGACACACTGCGGTGGAACCTGTGAGGTGGCGGCAGGTCGCGTGTGTAACTATGGATCAAGTAATTAAGGTATTTTTACATTTCTGTAAAAGTTATTGCGGTAAGACCGTTCCTTCTAAGAAGGAGATCGCGGCCGTGTTATCGCGGCTAGAAAAGGAGGGTGAGCTGGACTCCCCTCAACAGGTGCTCGATTCAAATCGGTGGGACTCACTTACTTCGGCGCTGTGCCAGCGCGCCATGTCCGACCAAAAAGCCTCAGAGCTTAAAACGTGGGGCTTGATACTTGGGGCTCTTAAAGCGGCAAAGGCAGAAGGAGGGTTCGGGGAGGACCGGAGCGTGACGGGGGCTGCCGGGAGCGGGTCTTTGCTTTCTTATAGATCCAGCGAGGCAAAGATGGCGCCGACGGCGGAGAGCGGAGGCGGAGAGACGGAGAAGAAGGAGTCGCCGAGTCAGTCATGTGAGCCGACAGCTCCGCCCCCACCTTACCCTGCCCCGTCTTTATGCCCTTCTTTGGACAAAACGTCTCAGCCAGAACCGCCCCTTGAAGAACGCGATAGGGCGGTGGGCGGAGCGGGGCGGGGGAGCCCGCGGCAGGGGGGGAGCCCGCGCCGGGGGGGGAGCCCGCGCCCGGGAGGGAGCCCGCGCCGGTGGGGGGGCCTGGTTACTGACTGGGCTAAAGTTAAAGAGAAAGCGAAAGAAAAGGGCCTAGCGAATCCAGCTGCGTTTATAGTTAACCCTACAAACACGGGCGCTTTCTCTATCGCATCGGGTTATTGCGGAATCCGATTGGCCCTCTACATGGCCTACAGGGGCGGCACAGATGATAGCGGGAGTGGGAGGAACAACGCCCACCCGGAGGTCCGCCCAGATGGTTGAGATTATCGTAATCAGCAGGGATGGTTCCCTGGAAAGGCCTGTTCTGCTTACCCCGTTAGTGGCGCAAGTGCCGGGAACCCTCTTGGGGAGGAACTTTCTGCGGAGTGTGGCAGCAGGCATAACAATTTATAGTGGGGGCCACGATCTGTCAATTGTCGGCGCAGTATGCGATCCCACTGCGCTGGAGACAGGAAGTGCGACCTGTCTGGGTGGATCAGTGGTCCTTACCGACCGAATAGCTTGTAGCGCTTCACGCATTAGTATAGCAAGAGCTTCGCTTAGGTCATATAGAACCCTCTCTTAGTCAATAGAACACTCCTGTATTTGTGATAAAGAAGCGGTCAGGATCCTATCGCTTGCTGCATGACTTGCGCGCAGTTAACGCTCAGTTAGTGCCTTTTGGTGTAGTTCAGCAGGGTGCGCCCGTACTATCCGCCGTGCCTGCAGGCTGGGGGGTTGTTGTTATCGATTTGAAGGATTGCTTTTTCTCCATACCCCTGGCTGAGCAAGACAGGGAGGCTTTTGCCTTTACGGTTCCTGTCCGTAATAACCAAGGCCCGGCTCGTCGGTATCACTGGCGAGTGCTCCCACAAGGGATGGCGTGCTCTCCCACGATCTGTCAGATAGTGATTGACAGAGTTCTGAGTCCGGTCCGACAGTCCCCTAGGCAGTTCCTCCTGCTGCATTATATGGATGATCTGCTGCTATCATCCCCGACCCCATCGGGGCTCCAGTCATTAGAAGCCCAAGTGGTGACGCTCCTGACATCAGCCGGCTTCACTATTTCTGCTGAAAAGATCCAGAGAGGATCGGGGGTCCAGTTTTTAGGATATCGGCTGGGAGACAAAACTGTCCACCCAGTCGGGGTTGACATCAAACCCCGGATACGCACGCTATGGGATGTGCAGAAGCTAGTAGGAGCCCTACAATGGGTTCGAGGGGCACTGGGGATCCCTCCTCGCCTCATGCATCCATTTTATGAGCAGCTTAAGGGCTCGGATCCGAACGAGGCGCGTTCCATCACGCCCGAAATGGCAGAGGCATGGAAGGAAATAACAGAATCCTGTTGTCAATCGGCTCTGTCTCGATATGATCCTGGAAAGGAGCTGGAAGTGGCTGCCTGTAAATGCGAGAGTGGGGCGGCTGCTGTTATAGGCCATGACTTGGGAGCCAAACCGCAACCATTGTGGTGGCATTTTTCCGTTCAGCCCACGCGTGCGTACTCCTCCTGGCTGGAAACATTGGCTAGGCTTCTTCGTAAGTGCCGTCATACAGCTGTCAGAACCTTTGGACAAGAACCTTCTATTATCTATCTCCCTACATCATTTCGTGATTCTTTACCGCTCCCAGAGCCCATCTTGCTTGCTTTGGAAGGGACGTCAGCTTCCCTCACATTTGCGGACTCGCCCCCTATTTTCGAACTGGCGAGACCATTGCAGCTGTCGTTACGGTGCAGGGTGCAAGACTCGCCCGTGGAAGGGCCTACCCTGTTTACCGATGCATCATCATCAACGGGGCAAGGGGCAGTAGTGTGGGAAACAAATGGTCGCTGGGATTCCATAATCTTCACAGATCCGGGCGCCAGCATTCAGATGCTCGAGGTCAGGGCTGTTGCGATGGCGATTGTTTATTGGCCCTCCCTTCCCTGTAACATAGTCACAGATTCTGCTTTTGCAGCTAAGCTCACTTTGAAAATGGGCCAAGAAGGCATCCCTAGTACGGAAGCAGCGCTTATCTTAGAAGATGCTTTGTGCACCCGAGTAGAGCCTATAGCAATTTTACATGTAAGAAGTCATTCGGATGTACCAGGATTCTTTTCAGAGGGCAACGCAGCCGCAGATGCGGCTGCAGGGTCCCGTGTCCTGACGATCCGGAAGGCCAGAGACCTCCACTCCACGCTTCACATAGGCGCCCGGGCACTCGCTCGAGCCTGTGGTATTTCCATTACAGCTGCAAGGGATGTGGTGCAGGCCTGCCCTCACTGTAATTCAGCTCCTGCTATTGGGGCGGGGGTCAACCCCCGCGGCTTAGGGCCGCTGCAAATATGGCAGACGGACTTTACGTGGGAGCCGCGAATGTCACCGCGGTCGTGGTTGGCAGTTACTGTTGACACAGCCTCCACGATGATCGTGGCTACCCAACACGGAAAAGCTAATTCTACCTCGGCCCAGGCCCACTGGGCTGTGGCTATTGCGGTCCTCGGCTTGCCAGTGCAGATTAAAACGGACAACGGCTCATGTTTTACATCACGGTCTACCAAGAATTGGTTAGAGGCCTGGGGAATTCAGCATACTACGGGTATTCCGGGAAACTCACAAGGACAGGCCATTGTTGAAAGGGCTAACCGCCTCCTCAAAGAAAAGATCTATGTTCTTGGGGAGGGGGAGGGATATAACGACAGAATCCCAATAGCAAGACAAGGAGAGATACTGGCCAAAGCTCAGTTTGCCTTAAATCACTATGAAAGAGGGGATGCCAGCAGGGCACCAGTAGAAAAGCACTGGCGACCCAGAATTCTAGAGGAAGGCCCTCTAGTCAAAATAAGAACGGAGGCAGGAATATGGGAGCCAGGATGGAGGATTCTAGTATGGGGTAGAGGGTATGCTGCTGTAAAACATGTCAATACGGGAAGTGTCATGTGGATCCCGGCGAGAAAGGTCAAACCAGATCTGATGAAAGAGAACAGTAACGGGGGACTCTGAGTTTTGCAGGTATGGCTCCTGTTAACACCGAAGAAGAAGGAGACAGCCCAGGAACCCCGAAAGAAGGCCGGGAGAAGCGTGGAGGAAACTCAACCGTTGCTGCCAACGAGAAAACGCGTTTCTAACAGGCAAATGCTATGTTTAGTGTGTGTGGTGGTTATTGCTTTATCACAGGGAGCGAGGGAATTCACCTTTTGTCACTGTCAGGGAATTTATGGGTTACTTAGGTAAATAAGACGAGCCAAAACAACTTTTGCTTTAGCTTGCAATCGGCAACCTCACTCTTTTGCACTTGCCTAATGGGCATCCCTCAATACACGTTAGAAGCCTTTGCGAGGTACACTACAAACCATTCCAGCTGCCGTAACAACACCGATCTAGCTAGCCAAACGGCATGTTTGATAAAATCTCTGAACGACCCTGGGGTTGCTGCAGCACAGAGCTTGGCTCAGATAGAACGCCTAGCATGTTGGTCAGTTAAGCAGGTGAATTTAACAACATTAGTATTGAATGCGATGCTAGAGGACACAAACAGCATTCGGCATGCGGTGCTGCAAAACAGAACAGCCATCGACTTCTTGCTCCTAGCACAGGGGCATGAATGTGAAGACCTAGAAGGAATGTGTTGCTTCAATCTTAGCGACCACAGCGTATCCATCCATAAAGCGCTGAAAGCCCTGCGAGACCATACGGAGAGGATCCAGGTGGACGACGACCCCATCGGAGACTGGTTCAGGAAGACGTTTGGCAACTTCGGGAGTTGGATTGCGAAGATCGTTAAGGGCATAGTATTAGCACTCTTAGTAATTGTGTGTATTGCCGCTATTCTGCCGTGTGTGATTATGTGCTTTCAGAATTGCTTGCTAAGGATTATGTAGCAGCTTATGGACCAATGCATAGAGTATAGAGTATCACAGGTATCGGGAACAATTGTAGCGTTTGCGTTCGCGCTGTTACGGGATATTACTGAGCATAGGGAGGGGGAGATGTAGTAGGCGTGGCGAGGAGACGGTGTGTGACGGGGTCAGGTTCCCTATGCTCAGGGCTTGCCAGGTGCTGTCCCATAATAGGACAGCGTGTATGCAAGGGGTGTAGACAAAGCGGGACGAGAATATTTAAGTGCCTGCTACATTTTAATAAACGCCATTTTGCTTCACCTATACTTGGGGTCTGTGTGAGCATTTGGCCCCGACCTGGTATGGGGTCGGTTTCGCTGGCAAAGCAGCATCTTCTGGGGTGGAAAACGAATGTTGCAGAGAGAGCGGCAACACCCTTTGGGAGAGAAGTGGTATTTCTGGGAGAAAATGCCCCAAATCGGGGAGTAAGTGTCATCCTGAGGCGTGTCATGGAGTAGATTTGGGAGGAAATGGAGGTGTTTCAAAGAGTAGCGGCACTTGTGGGAGAAAATGTCCTCAGTGGGAAAGACAATGTCCTCTTGAGGGACGAAAAGAGGTCTTTCTTACAGCAAATGTCATCCAATTGGGAGAAAATCTCCTCTCTTGGGGAGAAAAGTGGTCTTTCTGAGAGAAGGTGCCCTCTTCTTGGCTGCAAGTGTCCCATTTGGCATTGTCATGGAGGCTTTTTGGGGAGAAAGCGTGTGGCAGTTGTAAGAGAAGGGGTATTTCTGGGAGCAAATCTCCTCTTTTTGGAAGAGAAGGTGAAATTTCCAAGGGAAAAGTGGCATTTCTGGGAGGAAATGACATAGCTGGGGGAGAAAAGTGGGAACCGGTGGGAAAGAAGATCTTGTACTGGAGAGCAACGGTGGTCTTTTTGGTGTGCCAAGTGGTCTCTTGGGGAGAAAACGTGGTAAATAGGGGAGACAACGTCCTCTGGAGGAGTGTCAAGTAGTATTTGGGAGAGCAAACGTCAGGTATTTCTCGGAAACCGGCTGTTTCTGGGAGATAGTAGCAGACTTGGTTGGAAAATGACAGGTGTTTGTGAGAAAGCTGGTATTTTGGGGAAAAAAAGGCCGTTTTTTAAAGAATAAGCTGGCATTTCTGGGAGAATATGTCCCATCTTTGGGAGAAAACGGGTGTATGTGGGAGAAAATGTCGTGTATTTGGGAGAAAGCTGGTGTATGTGGGAGAAAAGGCCATTGTGATGGGAGTCAGTGTGATCTTGAGGAGTGGAAAGCAGTATTCTTGAGATGAAACGTGAGGTATTTCTAAGAGTCCTGGTATTTCTGGGAGAAAATGTCTTGTTTTGGAGAGCCAAAGTCCCATTTTGGGGGCAGAAGCTGGTATTTCTGTGACACTGCCATCTTGATGGGGGTAAGTGTGATCTTGAGGAGTGTAACGCAGCATTTTGGTTAGAAAATGGGAGCTCTTCCTAAGAGCAGTGCTATTTCTGGGAGAAAAGGAGCTGTACTGGGCATAAAAATGGTGTATCTGCGATAAAATGCCACATTTCTGAAAGAAACTGTCCTCTTGCGGAGTGTAATGCTGTATGTTCCGGAGGAAATGGGAAATATTCAGCAGAGTCCTGGTATTTCTGGGAGAAGAGGTCTGATGTGGGGGGGGGGGGGAAGGTGATGTATGTGTGAGAAAGCTGGTGTTTCTGGGAGGAAATGCCAGGTATTGGTGAGGAAACAGATGCTAGAGAGGGAAAAGGCCATCCCTTTGGGAGAGAAGTGGTATTTCTGGGAGAAAATGCCCCAAATCGGGGAGTAAGTGTCATCCTGAGGCGTGTCATGGAGTAGATTTGGGAGGAAATGGAGGTGTTTCAAAGAGTAGCGGCACTTGTGGGAGAAAATGTCCTCAGTGGGAAAGACAATGTCCTCTTGAGGGACGAAAAGAGGTCTTTCTTACAGCAAATGTCATCCAATTGGGAGAAAATCTCCTCTCTTGGGGAGAAAAGTGGTCTTTCTGAGAGAAGGTGCCCTCTTCTTGGCTGCAAGTGTCCCATTTGGCATTGTCATGGAGGCTTTTTGGGGAGAAAGCATGTGGCAGTTGTAAGAGAAGGGGTATTTCTGGGAGCAAATCTCCTCTTTTTGGAAGAGAAGGTGAAATTTCCAAGGGAAAAGTGGCATTTCTGGGAGGAAATGACATAGCTGGGGGAGAAAAGTGGGAACCGGTGGGAAAGAAGATCTTGTACTGGAGAGCAACGGTGGTCTTTTTGGTGTGCCAAGTGGTCTCTTGGGGAGAAAACGTGGTAAATAGGGGAGACAACGTCCTCTGGAGGAGTGTCAAGTAGTATTTGGGAGAGCAAACGTCAGGTATTTCTCGGAAACCGGCTGTTTCTGGGAGATAGTAGCAGACTTGGTTGGAAAATGACAGGTGTTTGTGAGAAAGCTGGTATTTTGGGAAGAAAAAGGCCGTTTTTTAAAGAATAAGCTGGCATTTCTGGGAGAATATGTCCCATCTTTGGGAGAAAACGGGTGTATGTGGGAGAAAATGTCGTGTATTTGGGAGAAAGCTGGTGTATGTGGGAGAAAAGGCCATTGTGATGGGAGTCAGTGTGATCTTGAGGAGTGGAAAGCAGTATTCTTGAGATGAAACGTGAGGTATTTCTAAGAGTCCTGGTATTTCTGGGAGAAAATGTCTTGTTTTGGAGAGCCAAAGTCCCATTTTGGGGGCAGAAGCTGGTATTTCTGTGACACTGCCATCTTGATGGGGGTAAGTGTGATCTTGAGGAGTGTAACGCAGCATTTTGGTTAGAAAATGGGAGCTCTTCCTAAGAGCAGTGCTATTTCTGGGAGAAAAGGAGCTCTACTGGGCATAAAAATGGTGTATCTGCGATAAAATGCCACATTTCTGAAAGAAACTGTCCTCTTGCGGAGTGTAATGCTGTATGTTCCGGAGGAAATGGGAAATATTCAGCAGAGTCCTGGTATTTCTGGGAGAAGAGGTCTGATGTGGGGGGGGGGGGAAGGTGATGTATGTGTGAGAAAGCTGGTGTTTCTGGGAGGAAATGCCAGGTATTGGTGAGGAAACAGATGCTAGAGAGGGAAAAGGCCATCCCTTTGGGAGAGAAGTGGTATTTCTGGGAGAAAATGCCCCAAATCGGGGAGTAAGTGTCATCCTGAGGCGTGTCATGGAGTAGATTTGGGAGGAAATGGAGGTGTTTCAAAGAGTAGCGGCACTTGTGGGAGAAAATGTCCTCAGTGGGAAAGACAATGTCCTCTTGAGGGACGAAAAGAGGTCTTTCTTACAGCAAATGTCATCCAATTGGGAGAAAATCTCCTCTCTTGGGGAGAAAAGTGGTCTTTCTGAGAGAAGGTGCCCTCTTCTTGGCTGCAAGTGTCCCATTTGGCATTGTCATGGAGGCTTTTTGGGGAGAAAGCATGTGGCAGTTGTAAGAGAAGGGGTATTTCTGGGAGCAAATCTCCTCTTTTTGGAAGAGAAGGTGAAATTTCCAAGGGAAAAGTGGCATTTCTGGGAGGAAATGACATAGCTGGGGGAGAAAAGTGGGAACCGGTGGGAAAGAAGATCTTGTACTGGAGAGCAACGGTGGTCTTTTTGGTGTGCCAAGTGGTCTCTTGGGGAGAAAACGTGGTAAATAGGGGAGACAACGTCCTCTGGAGGAGTGTCAAGTAGTATTTGGGAGAGCAAACGTCAGGTATTTCTCGGAAACCGGCTGTTTCTGGGAGATAGTAGCAGACTTGGTTGGAAAATGACAGGTGTTTGTGAGAAAGCTGGTATTTTGGGAAGAAAAAGGCCGTTTTTTAAAGAATAAGCTGGCATTTCTGGGAGAATATGTCCCATCTTTGGGAGAAAACGGGTGTATGTGGGAGAAAATGTCGTGTATTTGGGAGAAAGCTGGTGTATGTGGGAGAAAAGGCCATTGTGATGGGAGTCAGTGTGATCTTGAGGAGTGGAAAGCAGTATTCTTGAGATGAAACGTGAGGTATTTCTAAGAGTCCTGGTATTTCTGGGAGAAAATGTCTTGTTTTGGAGAGCCAAAGTCCCATTTTGGGGGCAGAAGCTGGTATTTCTGTGACACTGCCATCTTGATGGGGGTAAGTGTGATCTTGAGGAGTGTAACGCAGCATTTTGGTTAGAAAATGGGAGCTCTTCCTAAGAGCAGTGCTATTTCTGGGAGAAAAGGAGCTCTACTGGGCATAAAAATGGTGTATCTGCGATAAAATGCCACATTTCTGAAAGAAACTGTCCTCTTGCGGAGTGTAATGCTGTATGTTCCGGAGGAAATGGGAAATATTCAGCAGAGTCCTGGTATTTCTGGGAGAAGAGGTCTGATGTGGGGGGGGGGGGAAGGTGATGTATGTGTGAGAAAGCTGGTGTTTCTGGGAGGAAATGCCAGGTATTGGTGAGGAAACAGATGCTAGAGAGGGAAAAGGCCATCCCTTTGGGAGAGAAGTGGTATTTCTGGGAGAAAATGCCCCAAATCGGGGAGTAAGTGTCATCCTGAGGCGTGTCATGGAGTAGATTTGGGAGGAAATGGAGGTGTTTCAAAGAGTAGCGGCACTTGTGGGAGAAAATGTCCTCAGTGGGAAAGACAATGTCCTCTTGAGGGACGAAAAGAGGTCTTTCTTACAGCAAATGTCATCCAATTGGGAGAAAATCTCCTCTCTTGGGGAGAAAAGTGGTCTTTCTGAGAGAAGGTGCCCTCTTCTTGGCTGCAAGTGTCCCATTTGGCATTGTCATGGAGGCTTTTTGGGGAGAAAGCGTGTGGCAGTTGTAAGAGAAGGGGTATTTCTGGGAGCAAATCTCCTCTTTTTGGAAGAGAAGGTGAAATTTCCAAGGGAAAAGTGGCATTTCTGGGAGGAAATGACATAGCTGGGGGAGAAAAGTGGGAACCGGTGGGAAAGAAGATCTTGTACTGGAGAGCAACGGTGGTCTTTTTGGTGTGCCAAGTGGTCTCTTGGGGAGAAAACGTGGTAAATAGGGGAGACAACGTCCTCTGGAGGAGTGTCAAGTAGTATTTGGGAGAGCAAACGTCAGGTATTTCTCGGAAACCGGCTGTTTCTGGGAGATAGTAGCAGACTTGGTTGGAAAATGACAGGTGTTTGTGAGAAAGCTGGTATTTTGGGAAAAAAAAGGCCGTTTTTTAAAGAATAAGCTGGCATTTCTGGGAGAATATGTCCCATCTTTGGGAGAAAACGGGTGTATGTGGGAGAAAATGTCGTGTATTTGGGAGAAAGCTGGTGTATGTGGGAGAAAAGGCCATTGTGATGGGAGTCAGTGTGATCTTGAGGAGTGGAAAGCAGTATTCTTGAGATGAAACGTGAGGTATTTCTAAGAGTCCTGGTATTTCTGGGAGAAAATGTCTTGTTTTGGAGAGCCAAAGTCCCATTTTGGGGGCAGAAGCTGGTATTTCTGTGACACTGCCATCTTGATGGGGGTAAGTGTGATCTTGAGGAGTGTAACGCAGCATTTTGGTTAGAAAATGGGAGCTCTTCCTAAGAGCAGTGCTATTTCTGGGAGAAAAGGAGCTGTACTGGGCATAAAAATGGTGTATCTGCGATAAAATGCCACATTTCTGAAAGAAACTGTCCTCTTGCGCAGTGTAATGCTGTATGTTCCGGAGGAAATGGGAAATATTCAGCAGAGTCCTGGTATTTCTGGGAGAAGAGGTCTGATGTGGGGGGGGGGGGGAAGGTGATGTATGTGTGAGAAAGCTGGTGTTTCTGGGAGGAAATGCCAGGTATTGGTGAGGAAACAGATGCTAGAGAGGGAAAAGGCCATCCCTTTGGGAGAGAAGTGGTATTTCTGGGAGAAAATGCCCCAAATCGGGGAGTAAGTGTCATCCTGAGGCGTGTCATGGAGTAGATTTGGGAGGAAATGGAGGTGTTTCAAAGAGTAGCGGCACTTGTGGGAGAAAATGTCCTCAGTGGGAAAGACAATGTCCTCTTGAGGGACGAAAAGAGGTCTTTCTTACAGCAAATGTCATCCAATTGGGAGAAAATCTCCTCTCTTGGGGAGAAAAGTGGTCTTTCTGAGAGAAGGTGCCCTCTTCTTGGCTGCAAGTGTCCCATTTGGCATTGTCATGGAGGCTTTTTGGGGAGAAAGCATGTGGCAGTTGTAAGAGAAGGGGTATTTCTGGGAGCAAATCTCCTCTTTTTGGAAGAGAAGGTGAAATTTCCAAGGGAAAAGTGGCATTTCTGGGAGGAAATGACATAGCTGGGGGAGAAAAGTGGGAACCGGTGGGAAAGAAGATCTTGTACTGGAGAGCAACGGTGGTCTTTTTGGTGTGCCAAGTGGTCTCTTGGGGAGAAAACGTGGTAAATAGGGGAGACAACGTCCTCTGGAGGAGTGTCAAGTAGTATTTGGGAGAGCAAACGTCAGGTATTTCTCGGAAACCGGCTGTTTCTGGGAGATAGTAGCAGACTTGGTTGGAAAATGACAGGTGTTTGTGAGAAAGCTGGTATTTTGGGAAGAAAAACGCCGTTTTTTAAAGAATAAGCTGGCATTTCTGGGAGAATATGTCCCATCTTTGGGAGAAAACGGGTGTATGTGGGAGAAAATGTCGTGTATTTGGGAGAAAGCTGGTGTATGTGGGAGAAAAGGCCATTGTGATGGGAGTCAGTGTGATCTTGAGGAGTGGAAAGCAGTATTCTTGAGATGAAACGTGAGGTATTTCTAAGAGTCCTGGTATTTCTGGGAGAAAATGTCTTGTTTTGGAGAGCCAAAGTCCCATTTTGGGGGCAGAAGCTGGTATTTCTGTGACACTGCCATCTTGATGGGGGTAAGTGTGATCTTGAGGAGTGTAACGCAGCATTTTGGTTAGAAAATGGGAGCTCTTCCTAAGAGCAGTGCTATTTCTGGGAGAAAAGGAGCTGTACTGGGCATAAAAATGGTGTATCTGCGATAAAATGCCACATTTCTGAAAGAAACTGTCCTCTTGCGGAGTGTAATGCTGTATGTTCCGGAGGAAATGGGAAATATTCAGCAGAGTCCTGGTATTTCTGGGAGAAGAGGTCTGATGTGGGGGGGGGGGGGGAAGGTGATGTATGTGTGAGAAAGCTGGTGTTTCTGGGAGGAAATGCCAGGTATTGGTGAGGAAACAGATGCTAGAGAGGGAAAAGGCCATCCCTTTGGGAGAGAAGTGGTATTTCTGGGAGAAAATGCCCCAAATCGGGGAGTAAGTGTCATCCTGAGGCGTGTCATGGAGTAGATTTGGGAGGAAATGGAGGTGTTTCAAAGAGTAGCGGCACTTGTGGGAGAAAATGTCCTCAGTGGGAAAGACAATGTCCTCTTGAGGGACGAAAAGAGGTCTTTCTTACAGCAAATGTCATCCAATTGGGAGAAAATCTCCTCTCTTGGGGAGAAAAGTGGTCTTTCTGAGAGAAGGTGCCCTCTTCTTGGCTGCAAGTGTCCCATTTGGCATTGTCATGGAGGCTTTTTGGGGAGAAAGCATGTGGCAGTTGTAAGAGAAGGGGTATTTCTGGGAGCAAATCTCCTCTTTTTGGAAGAGAAGGTGAAATTTCCAAGGGAAAAGTGGCATTTCTGGGAGGAAATGACATAGCTGGGGGAGAAAAGTGGGAACCGGTGGGAAAGAAGATCTTGTACTGGAGAGCAACGGTGGTCTTTTTGGTGTGCCAAGTGGTCTCTTGGGGAGAAAACGTGGTAAATAGGGGAGACAACGTCCTCTGGAGGAGTGTCAAGTAGTATTTGGGAGAGCAAACGTCAGGTATTTCTCGGAAACCGGCTGTTTCTGGGAGATAGTAGCAGACTTGGTTGGAAAATGACAGGTGTTTGTGAGAAAGCTGGTATTTTGGGAAGAAAAAGGCCGTTTTTTAAAGAATAAGCTGGCATTTCTGGGAGAATATGTCCCATCTTTGGGAGAAAACGGGTGTATGTGGGAGAAAATGTCGTGTATTTGGGAGAAAGCTGGTGTATGTGGGAGAAAAGGCCATTGTGATGGGAGTCAGTGTGATCTTGAGGAGTGGAAAGCAGTATTCTTGAGATGAAACGTGAGGTATTTCTAAGAGTCCTGGTATTTCTGGGAGAAAATGTCTTGTTTTGGAGAGCCAAAGTCCCATTTTGGGGGCAGAAGCTGGTATTTCTGTGACACTGCCATCTTGATGGGGGTAAGTGTGATCTTGAGGAGTGTAACGCAGCATTTTGGTTAGAAAATGGGAGCTCTTCCTAAGAGCAGTGCTATTTCTGGGAGAAAAGGAGCTCTACTGGGCATAAAAATGGTGTATCTGCGATAAAATGCCACATTTCTGAAAGAAACTGTCCTCTTGCGGAGTGTAATGCTGTATGTTCCGGAGGAAATGGGAAATATTCAGCAGAGTCCTGGTATTTCTGGGAGAAGAGGTCTGATGTGGGGGGGGGGAAGGTGATGTATGTGTGAGAAAGCTGGTGTTTCTGGGAGGAAATGCCAGGTATTGGTGAGGAAACAGATGCTAGAGAGGGAAAAGGCCATCCCTTTGGGAGAGAAGTGGTATTTCTGGGAGAAAATGCCCCAAATCGGGGAGTAAGTGTCATCCTGAGGCGTGTCATGGAGTAGATTTGGGAGGAAATGGAGGTGTTTCAAAGAGTAGCGGCACTTGTGGGAGAAAATGTCCTCAGTGGGAAAGACAATGTCCTCTTGAGGGACGAAAAGAGGTCTTTCTTACAGCAAATGTCATCCAATTGGGAGAAAATCTCCTCTCTTGGGGAGAAAAGTGGTCTTTCTGAGAGAAGGTGCCCTCTTCTTGGCTGCAAGTGTCCCATTTGGCATTGTCATGGAGGCTTTTTGGGGAGAAAGCATGTGGCAGTTGTAAGAGAAGGGGTATTTCTGGGAGCAAATCTCCTCTTTTTGGAAGAGAAGGTGAAATTTCCAAGGGAAAAGTGGCATTTCTGGGAGGAAATGACATAGCTGGGGGAGAAAAGTGGGAACCGGTGGGAAAGAAGATCTTGTACTGGAGAGCAACGGTGGTCTTTTTGGTGTGCCAAGTGGTCTCTTGGGGAGAAAACGTGGTAAATAGGGGAGACAACGTCCTCTGGAGGAGTGTCAAGTAGTATTTGGGAGAGCAAACGTCAGGTATTTCTCGGAAACCGGCTGTTTCTGGGAGATAGTAGCAGACTTGGTTGGAAAATGACAGGTGTTTGTGAGAAAGCTGGTATTTTGGGAAGAAAAAGGCCGTTTTTTAAAGAATAAGCTGGCATTTCTGGGAGAATATGTCCCATCTTTGGGAGAAAACGGGTGTATGTGGGAGAAAATGTCGTGTATTTGGGAGAAAGCTGGTGTATGTGGGAGAAAAGGCCATTGTGATGGGAGTCAGTGTGATCTTGAGGAGTGGAAAGCAGTATTCTTGAGATGAAACGTGAGGTATTTCTAAGAGTCCTGGTATTTCTGGGAGAAAATGTCTTGTTTTGGAGAGCCAAAGTCCCATTTTGGGGGCAGAAGCTGGTATTTCTGTGACACTGCCATCTTGATGGGGGTAAGTGTGATCTTGAGGAGTGTAACGCAGCATTTTGGTTAGAAAATGGGAGCTCTTCCTAAGAGCAGTGCTATTTCTGGGAGAAAAGGAGCTCTACTGGGCATAAAAATGGTGTATCTGCGATAAAATGCCACATTTCTGAAAGAAACTGTCCTCTTGCGGAGTGTAATGCTGTATGTTCCGGAGGAAATGGGAAATATTCAGCAGAGTCCTGGTATTTCTGGGAGAAGAGGTCTGATGTGGGGGGGGGGAAGGTGATGTATGTGTGAGAAAGCTGGTGTTTCTGGGAGGAAATGCCAGGTATTGGTGAGGAAACAGATGCTAGAGAGGGAAAAGGCCATCCCTTTGGGAGAGAAGTGGTATTTCTGGGAGAAAATGCCCCAAATCGGGGAGTAAGTGTCATCCTGAGGCGTGTCATGGAGTAGATTTGGGAGGAAATGGAGGTGTTTCAAAGAGTAGCGGCACTTGTGGGAGAAAATGTCCTCAGTGGGAAAGACAATGTCCTCTTGAGGGACGAAAAGAGGTCTTTCTTACAGCAAATGTCATCCAATTGGGAGAAAATCTCCTCTCTTGGGGAGAAAAGTGGTCTTTCTGAGAGAAGGTGCCCTCTTCTTGGCTGCAAGTGTCCCATTTGGCATTGTCATGGAGGCTTTTTGGGGAGAAAGCGTGTGGCAGTTGTAAGAGAAGGGGTATTTCTGGGAGCAAATCTCCTCTTTTTGGAAGAGAAGGTGAAATTTCCAAGGGAAAAGTGGCATTTCTGGGAGGAAATGACATAGCTGGGGGAGAAAAGTGGGAACCGGTGGGAAAGAAGATCTTGTACTGGAGAGCAACGGTGGTCTTTTTGGTGTGCCAAGTGGTCTCTTGGGGAGAAAACGTGGTAAATAGGGGAGACAACGTCCTCTGGAGGAGTGTCAAGTAGTATTTGGGAGAGCAAACGTCAGGTATTTCTCGGAAACCGGCTGTTTCTGGGAGATAGTAGCAGACTTGGTTGGAAAATGACAGGTGTTTGTGAGAAAGCTGGTATTTTGGGAAAAAAAAGGCCGTTTTTTAAAGAATAAGCTGGCATTTCTGGGAGAATATGTCCCATCTTTGGGAGAAAACGGGTGTATGTGGGAGAAAATGTCGTGTATTTGGGAGAAAGCTGGTGTATGTGGGAGAAAAGGCCATTGTGATGGGAGTCAGTGTGATCTTGAGGAGTGGAAAGCAGTATTCTTGAGATGAAACGTGAGGTATTTCTAAGAGTCCTGGTATTTCTGGGAGAAAATGTCTTGTTTTGGAGAGCCAAAGTCCCATTTTGGGGGCAGAAGCTGGTATTTCTGTGACACTGCCATCTTGATGGGGGTAAGTGTGATCTTGAGGAGTGTAACGCAGCATTTTGGTTAGAAAATGGGAGCTCTTCCTAAGAGCAGTGCTATTTCTGGGAGAAAAGGAGCTGTACTGGGCATAAAAATGGTGTATCTGCGATAAAATGCCACATTTCTGAAAGAAACTGTCCTCTTGCGCAGTGTAATGCTGTATGTTCCGGAGGAAATGGGAAATATTCAGCAGAGTCCTGGTATTTCTGGGAGAAGAGGTCTGATGTGGGGGGGGGGGGGGAAGGTGATGTATGTGTGAGAAAGCTGGTGTTTCTGGGAGGAAATGCCAGGTATTGGTGAGGAAACAGATGCTAGAGAGGGAAAAGGCCATCCCTTTGGGAGAGAAGTGGTATTTCTGGGAGAAAATGCCCCAAATCGGGGAGTAAGTGTCATCCTGAGGCGTGTCATGGAGTAGATTTGGGAGGAAATGGAGGTGTTTCAAAGAGTAGCGGCACTTGTGGGAGAAAATGTCCTCAGTGGGAAAGACAATGTCCTCTTGAGGGACGAAAAGAGGTCTTTCTTACAGCAAATGTCATCCAATTGGGAGAAAATCTCCTCTCTTGGGGAGAAAAGTGGTCTTTCTGAGAGAAGGTGCCCTCTTCTTGGCTGCAAGTGTCCCATTTGGCATTGTCATGGAGGCTTTTTGGGGAGAAAGCATGTGGCAGTTGTAAGAGAAGGGGTATTTCTGGGAGCAAATCTCCTCTTTTTGGAAGAGAAGGTGAAATTTCCAAGGGAAAAGTGGCATTTCTGGGAGGAAATGACATAGCTGGGGGAGAAAAGTGGGAACCGGTGGGAAAGAAGATCTTGTACTGGAGAGCAACGGTGGTCTTTTTGGTGTGCCAAGTGGTCTCTTGGGGAGAAAACGTGGTAAATAGGGGAGACAACGTCCTCTGGAGGAGTGTCAAGTAGTATTTGGGAGAGCAAACGTCAGGTATTTCTCGGAAACCGGCTGTTTCTGGGAGATAGTAGCAGACTTGGTTGGAAAATGACAGGTGTTTGTGAGAAAGCTGGTATTTTGGGAAGAAAAACGCCGTTTTTTAAAGAATAAGCTGGCATTTCTGGGAGAATATGTCCCATCTTTGGGAGAAAACGGGTGTATGTGGGAGAAAATGTCGTGTATTTGGGAGAAAGCTGGTGTATGTGGGAGAAAAGGCCATTGTGATGGGAGTCAGTGTGATCTTGAGGAGTGGAAAGCAGTATTCTTGAGATGAAACGTGAGGTATTTCTAAGAGTCCTGGTATTTCTGGGAGAAAATGTCTTGTTTTGGAGAGCCAAAGTCCCATTTTGGGGGCAGAAGCTGGTATTTCTGTGACACTGCCATCTTGATGGGGGTAAGTGTGATCTTGAGGAGTGTAACGCAGCATTTTGGTTAGAAAATGGGAGCTCTTCCTAAGAGCAGTGCTATTTCTGGGAGAAAAGGAGCTCTACTGGGCATAAAAATGGTGTATCTGCGATAAAATGCCACATTTCTGAAAGAAACTGTCCTCTTGCGGAGTGTAATGCTGTATGTTCCGGAGGAAATGGGAAATATTCAGCAGAGTCCTGGTATTTCTGGGAGAAGAGGTCTGATGTGGGGGGGGGGGGAAGGTGATGTATGTGTGAGAAAGCTGGTGTTTCTGGGAGGAAATGCCAGGTATTGGTGAGGAAACAGATGCTAGAGAGGGAAAAGGCCATCCCTTTGGGAGAGAAGTGGTATTTCTGGGAGAAAATGCCCCAAATCGGGGAGTAAGTGTCATCCTGAGGCGTGTCATGGAGTAGATTTGGGAGGAAATGGAGGTGTTTCAAAGAGTAGCGGCACTTGTGGGAGAAAATGTCCTCAGTGGGAAAGACAATGTCCTCTTGAGGGACGAAAAGAGGTCTTTCTTACAGCAAATGTCATCCAATTGGGAGAAAATCTCCTCTCTTGGGGAGAAAAGTGGTCTTTCTGAGAGAAGGTGCCCTCTTCTTGGCTGCAAGTGTCCCATTTGGCATTGTCATGGAGGCTTTTTGGGGAGAAAGCATGTGGCAGTTGTAAGAGAAGGGGTATTTCTGGGAGCAAATCTCCTCTTTTTGGAAGAGAAGGTGAAATTTCCAAGGGAAAAGTGGCATTTCTGGGAGGAAATGACATAGCTGGGGGAGAAAAGTGGGAACCGGTGGGAAAGAAGATCTTGTACTGGAGAGCAACGGTGGTCTTTTTGGTGTGCCAAGTGGTCTCTTGGGGAGAAAACGTGGTAAATAGGGGAGACAACGTCCTCTGGAGGAGTGTCAAGTAGTATTTGGGAGAGCAAACGTCAGGTATTTCTCGGAAACCGGCTGTTTCTGGGAGATAGTAGCAGACTTGGTTGGAAAATGACAGGTGTTTGTGAGAAAGCTGGTATTTTGGGGAAAAAAGGCCGTTTTTTAAAGAATAAGCTGGCATTTCTGGGAGAATATGTCCCATCTTTGGGAGAAAACGGGTGTATGTGGGAGAAAATGTCGTGTATTTGGGAGAAAGCTGGTGTATGTGGGAGAAAAGGCCATTGTGATGGGAGTCAGTGTGATCTTGAGGAGTGGAAAGCAGTATTCTTGAGATGAAACGTGAGGTATTTCTAAGAGTCCTGGTATTTCTGGGAGAAAATGTCTTGTTTTGGAGAGCCAAAGTCCCATTTTGGGGGCAGAAGCTGGTATTTCTGTGACACTGCCATCTTGATGGGGGTAAGTGTGATCTTGAGGAGTGTAACGCAGCATTTTGGTTAGAAAATGGGAGCTCTTCCTAAGAGCAGTGCTATTTCTGGGAGAAAAGGAGCTCTACTGGGCATAAAAATGGTGTATCTGCGATAAAATGCCACATTTCTGAAAGAAACTGTCCTCTTGCGGAGTGTAATGCTGTATGTTCCGGAGGAAATGGGAAATATTCAGCAGAGTCCTGGTATTTCTGGGAGAAGAGGTCTGATGTGGGGGGGGGGGGGAAGGTGATGTATGTGTGAGAAAGCTGGTGTTTCTGGGAGGAAATGCCAGGTATTGGTGAGGAAACAGATGCTAGAGAGGGAAAAGGCCATCCCTTTGGGAGAGAAGTGGTATTTCTGGGAGAAAATGCCCCAAATCGGGGAGTAAGTGTCATCCTGAGGCGTGTCATGGAGTAGATTTGGGAGGAAATGGAGGTGTTTCAAAGAGTAGCGGCACTTGTGGGAGAAAATGTCCTCAGTGGGAAAGACAATGTCCTCTTGAGGGACGAAAAGAGGTCTTTCTTACAGCAAATGTCATCCAATTGGGAGAAAATCTCCTCTCTTGGGGAGAAAAGTGGTCTTTCTGAGAGAAGGTGCCCTCTTCTTGGCTGCAAGTGTCCCATTTGGCATTGTCATGGAGGCTTTTTGGGGAGAAAGCGTGTGGCAGTTGTAAGAGAAGGGGTATTTCTGGGAGCAAATCTCCTCTTTTTGGAAGAGAAGGTGAAATTTCCAAGGGAAAAGTGGCATTTCTGGGAGGAAATGACATAGCTGGGGGAGAAAAGTGGGAACCGGTGGGAAAGAAGATCTTGTACTGGAGAGCAACGGTGGTCTTTTTGGTGTGCCAAGTGGTCTCTTGGGGAGAAAACGTGGTAAATAGGGGAGACAACGTCCTCTGGAGGAGTGTCAAGTAGTATTTGGGAGAGCAAACGTCAGGTATTTCTCGGAAACCGGCTGTTTCTGGGAGATAGTAGCAGACTTGGTTGGAAAATGACAGGTGTTTGTGAGAAAGCTGGTATTTTGGGAAAAAAAAGGCCGTTTTTTAAAGAATAAGCTGGCATTTCTGGGAGAATATGTCCCATCTTTGGGAGAAAACGGGTGTATGTGGGAGAAAATGTCGTGTATTTGGGAGAAAGCTGGTGTATGTGGGAGAAAAGGCCATTGTGATGGGAGTCAGTGTGATCTTGAGGAGTGGAAAGCAGTATTCTTGAGATGAAACGTGAGGTATTTCTAAGAGTCCTGGTATTTCTGGGAGAAAATGTCTTGTTTTGGAGAGCCAAAGTCCCATTTTGGGGGCAGAAGCTGGTATTTCTGTGACACTGCCATCTTGATGGGGGTAAGTGTGATCTTGAGGAGTGTAACGCAGCATTTTGGTTAGAAAATGGGAGCTCTTCCTAAGAGCAGTGCTATTTCTGGGAGAAAAGGAGCTGTACTGGGCATAAAAATGGTGTATCTGCGATAAAATGCCACATTTCTGAAAGAAACTGTCCTCTTGCGCAGTGTAATGCTGTATGTTCCGGAGGAAATGGGAAATATTCAGCAGAGTCCTGGTATTTCTGGGAGAAGAGGTCTGATGTGGGGGGGGGGGGGAAGGTGATGTATGTGTGAGAAAGCTGGTGTTTCTGGGAGAAAATGCCAGGTATTGGTGAGGAAACAGATGCTAGAGAGGGAAAAGGCCATCCCTTTGTGTAGTAGGCGTGGCGAGGAGACGGTGTGTGACGGGGTCAGGTTCCCTATGCTCAGGGCTTGCCAGGTGCTGTCCCATAATAGGACAGCGTGTATGCAAGGGGTGTAGACAAAGCGGGACGAGAATATTTAAGTGCCTGCTACATTTTAATAAACGCCATTTTGCTTCACCTATACTTGGGGTCTGTGTGAGCATTTGGCCCCGACCTGGTATGGGGTTGGTTTCGCTGGCAAAGCAGCATCTTATGGGGTTGAAAACGAATGTTGCAGAGAGAGCGGCAACAAGTGGTGACCCCGACGTGATCTACCCTGTGAGTAGTAGCTGCCCGGCGTGCCCGTAAGGCGGTGGAACCTGTGAGGTGGCGGCAGGTCGCCTATGGAAGACACACTGCGGTGGAACCTGTGAGGTGGCGGCAGGTCGCGTGTGTAACTATGGATCAAGTAATTAAGGTATTTTTACATTTCTGTAAAAGTTATTGCGGTAAGACCGTTCCTTCTAAGAAGGAGATCGCGGCCGTGTTATCGCGGCTAGAAAAGGAGGGTGAGCTGGACTCCCCTCAACAGGTGCTCGATTCAAATCGGTGGGACTCACTTACTTCGGCGCTGTGCCAGCGCGCCATGTCCGACCAAAAAGCCTCAGAGCTTAAAACGTGGGGCTTGATACTTGGGGCTCTTAAAGCGGCAAAGGCAGAAGGAGGGTTCGGGGAGGACCGGAGCGTGACGGGGGCTGCCGGGAGCGGGTCTTTGCTTTCTTATAGATCCAGCGAGGCAAAGATGGCGCCGACGGCGGAGAGCGGAGGCGGAGAGACGGAGAAGAAGGAGTCGCCGAGTCAGTCATGTGAGCCGACAGCTCCGCCCCCACCTTACCCTGCCCCGTCTTTATGCCCTTCTTTGGACAAAACGTCTCAGCCAGAACCGCCCCTTGAAGAACGCGATAGGGCGGTGGGCGGAGCGGGGCGGGGGAGCCCGCGGCAGGGGGGGAGCCCGCGCCGGGGGGGGGAGCCCGCGCCCGGGAGGGAGCCCGCGCCGGTGGGGGGGCCTGGTTACTGACTGGGCTAAAGTTAAAGAGAAAGCGAAAGAAAAGGGCCTAGCGAATCCAGCTGCGTTTATAGTTAACCCTACAAACACGGGCGCTTTCTCTATCGCATCGGGTTATTGCGGAATCCGATTGGCCCTCTACATGGCCTACAGGGGCGGCACAGATGATAGCGGGAGTGGGAGGAACAACGCCCACCCGGAGGTCCGCCCAGATGGTTGAGATTATCGTAATCAGCAGGGATGGTTCCCTGGAAAGGCCTGTTCTGCTTACCCCGTTAGTGGCGCAAGTGCCGGGAACCCTCTTGGGGAGGAACTTTCTGCGGAGTGTGGCAGCAGGCATAACAATTTATAGTGGGGGCCACGATCTGTCAATTGTCGGCGCAGTATGCGATCCCACTGCGCTGGAGACAGGAAGTGCGACCTGTCTGGGTGGATCAGTGGTCCTTACCGACCGAATAGCTTGTAGCGCTTCACGCATTAGTATAGCAAGAGCTTCGCTTAGGTCATATAGAACCCTCTCTTAGTCAATAGAACACTCCTGTATTTGTGATAAAGAAGCGGTCAGGATCCTATCGCTTGCTGCATGACTTGCGCGCAGTTAACGCTCAGTTAGTGCCTTTTGGTGTAGTTCAGCAGGGTGCGCCCGTACTATCCGCCGTGCCTGCAGGCTGGGGGGTTGTTGTTATCGATTTGAAGGATTGCTTTTTCTCCATACCCCTGGCTGAGCAAGACAGGGAGGCTTTTGCCTTTACGGTTCCTGTCCGTAATAACCAAGGCCCGGCTCGTCGGTATCACTGGCGAGTGCTCCCACAAGGGATGGCGTGCTCTCCCACGATCTGTCAGATAGTGATTGACAGAGTTCTGAGTCCGGTCCGACAGTCCCCTAGGCAGTTCCTCCTGCTGCACTATATGGATGATCTGCTGCTATCATCCCCGACCCCATCGGGGCTCCAGTCATTAGAAGCCCAAGTGGTGACGCTCCTGACATCAGCCGGCTTCACTATTTCTGCTGAAAAGATCCAGAGAGGATCGGGGGTCCAGTTTTTAGGATATCGGCTGGGAGACAAAACTGTCCACCCAGTCGGGGTTGACATCAAACCCCGGATACGCACGCTATGGGATGTGCAGAAGCTAGTAGGAGCCCTACAATGGGTTCGAGGGGCACTGGGGATCCCTCCTCGCCTCATGCATCCATTTTATGAGCAGCTTAAGGGCTCGGATCCGAACGAGGCGCGTTCCATCACGCCCGAAATGGCAGAGGCATGGAAGGAAATAACAGAATCCTGTTGTCAATCGGCTCTGTCTCGATATGATCCTGGAAAGGAGCTGGAAGTGGCTGCCTGTAAATGCGAGAGTGGGGCGGCTGCTGTTATAGGCCATGACTTGGGAGCCAAACCGCAACCATTGTGGTGGCATTTTTCCGTTCAGCCCACGCGTGCGTACTCCTCCTGGCTGGAAACATTGGCTAGGCTTCTTCGTAAGTGCCGTCATACAGCTGTCAGAACCTTTGGACAAGAACCTTCTATTATCTATCTCCCTACATCATTTCGTGATTCTTTACCGCTCCCAGAGCCCATCTTGCTTGCTTTGGAAGGGACGTCAGCTTCCCTCACATTTGCGGACTCGCCCCCTATTTTCGAACTGGCGAGACCATTGCAGCTGTCGTTACGGTGCAGGGTGCAAGACTCGCCCGTGGAAGGGCCTACCCTGTTTACCGATGCATCATCATCAACGGGGCAAGGGGCAGTAGTGTGGGAAACAAATGGTCGCTGGGATTCCATAATCTTCACAGATCCGGGCGCCAGCATTCAGATGCTCGAGGTCAGGGCTGTTGCGATGGCGATTGTTTATTGGCCCTCCCTTCCCTGTAACATAGTCACAGATTCTGCTTTTGCAGCTAAGCTCACTTTGAAAATGGGCCAAGAAGGCATCCCTAGTACGGAAGCAGCGCTTATCTTAGAAGATGCTTTGTGCACCCGAGTAGAGCCTATAGCAATTTTACATGTAAGAAGTCATTCGGATGTACCAGGATTCTTTTCAGAGGGCAACGCAGCCGCAGATGCGGCTGCAGGGTCCCGTGTCCTGACGATCCGGAAGGCCAGAGACCTCCACTCCACGCTTCACATAGGCGCCCGGGCACTCGCTCGAGCCTGTGGTATTTCCATTACAGCTGCAAGGGATGTGGTGCAGGCCTGCCCTCACTGTAATTCAGCTCCTGCTATTGGGGCGGGGGTCAACCCCCGCGGCTTAGGGCCGCTGCAAATATGGCAGACGGACTTTACGTGGGAGCCGCGAATGTCACCGCGGTCGTGGTTGGCAGTTACTGTTGACACAGCCTCCACGATGATCGTGGCTACCCAACACGGAAAAGCTAATTCTACCTCGGCCCAGGCCCACTGGGCTGTGGCTATTGCGGTCCTCGGCTTGCCAGTGCAGATTAAAACGGACAACGGCTCATGTTTTACATCACGGTCTACCAAGAATTGGTTAGAGGCCTGGGGAATTCAGCATACTACGGGTATTCCGGGAAACTCACAAGGACAGGCCATTGTTGAAAGGGCTAACCGCCTCCTCAAAGAAAAGATCTATGTTCTTGGGGAGGGGGAGGGATATAACGACAGAATCCCAATAGCAAGACAAGGAGAGATACTGGCCAAAGCTCAGTTTGCCTTAAATCACTATGAAAGAGGGGATGCCAGCAGGGCACCAGTAGAAAAGCACTGGCGACCCAGAATTCTAGAGGAAGGCCCTCTAGTCAAAATAAGAACGGAGGCAGGAATATGGGAGCCAGGATGGAGGATTCTAGTATGGGGTAGAGGGTATGCTGCTGTAAAACATGTCAATACGGGAAGTGTCATGTGGATCCCGGCGAGAAAGGTCAAACCAGATCTGATGAAAGAGAACAGTAACGGGGGACTCTGAGTTTTGCAGGTATGGCTCCTGTTAACACCGAAGAAGAAGGAGACAGCCCAGGAACCCCGAAAGAAGGCCGGGAGAAGCGTGGAGGAAACTCAACCATTGCTGCCAACGAGAAAACGCGTTTCTAACAGGCAAATGCTATGTTTAGTGTGTGTGGTGGTTATTGCTTTATCACAGGGAGCGAGGGAATTCACCTTTTGTCACTGTCAGGGAATTTATGGGTTACTTAGGTAAATAAGACGAGCCAAAACAACTTTTGCTTTAGCTTGCAATCGGCAACCTCACTCTTTTGCACTTGCCTAATGGGCATCCCTCAATACACGTTAGAAGCCTTTGCGAGGTACACTACAAACCATTCCAGCTGCCGTAACAACACCGATCTAGCTAGCCAAACGGCATGTTTGATAAAATCTCTGAACGACCCTGGGGTTGCTGCAGCACAGAGCTTGGCTCAGATAGAACGCCTAGCATGTTGGTCAGTTAAGCAGGTGAATTTAACAACATTAGTATTGAATGCGATGCTAGAGGACACAAACAGCATTCGGCATGCGGTGCTGCAAAACAGAACAGCCATCGACTTCTTGCTCCTAGCACAGGGGCATGAATGTGAAGACCTAGAAGGAATGTGTTGCTTCAATCTTAGCGACCACAGCGTATCCATCCATAAAGCGCTGAAAGCCCTGCGAGACCATACGGAGAGGATCCAGGTGGACGACGACCCCATCGGAGACTGGTTCAGGAAGACGTTTGGCAACTTCGGGAGTTGGATTGCGAAGATCGTTAAGGGCATAGTATTAGCACTCTTAGTAATTGTGTGTATTGCCGCTATTCTGCCGTGTGTGATTATGTGCTTTCAGAATTGCTTGCTAAGGATTATGTAGCAGCTTATGGACCAATGCATAGAGTATAGAGTATCACAGGTATCGGGAACAATTGTAGCGTTTGCGTTCGCGCTGTTACGGGATATTACTGAGCATAGGGAGGGGGAGATGTAGTAGGCGTGGCGAGGAGACGGTGTGTGACGGGGTCAGGTTCCCTATGCTCAGGGCTTGCCAGGTGCTGTCCCATAATAGGACAGCGTGTATGCAAGGGGTGTAGACAAAGCGGGACGAGAATATTTAAGTGCCTGCTACATTTTAATAAACGCCATTTTGCTTCACCTATACTTGGGGTCTGTGTGAGCATTTGGCCCCGACCTGGTATGGGGTCGGTTTCGCTGGCAAAGCAGCATCTTCTGGGGTGGAAAACGAATGTTGCAGAGAGAGCGGCAACACCCTTTGGGAGAGAAGTGGTATTTCTGGGAGAAAATGCCCCAAATCGGGGAGTAAGTGTCATCCTGAGGCGTGTCATGGAGTAGATTTGGGAGGAAATGGAGGTGTTTCAAAGAGTAGCGGCACTTGTGGGAGAAAATGTCCTCAGTGGGAAAGACAATGTCCTCTTGAGGGACGAAAAGAGGTCTTTCTTACAGCAAATGTCATCCAATTGGGAGAAAATCTCCTCTCTTGGGGAGAAAAGTGGTCTTTCTGAGAGAAGGTGCCCTCTTCTTGGCTGCAAGTGTCCCATTTGGCATTGTCATGGAGGCTTTTTGGGGAGAAAGCGTGTGGCAGTTGTAAGAGAAGGGGTATTTCTGGGAGCAAATCTCCTCTTTTTGGAAGAGAAGGTGAAATTTCCAAGGGAAAAGTGGCATTTCTGGGAGGAAATGACATAGCTGGGGGAGAAAAGTGGGAACCGGTGGGAAAGAAGATCTTGTACTGGAGAGCAACGGTGGTCTTTTTGGTGTGCCAAGTGGTCTCTTGGGGAGAAAACGTGGTAAATAGGGGAGACAACGTCCTCTGGAGGAGTGTCAAGTAGTATTTGGGAGAGCAAACGTCAGGTATTTCTCGGAAACCGGCTGTTTCTGGGAGATAGTAGCAGACTTGGTTGGAAAATGACAGGTGTTTGTGAGAAAGCTGGTATTTTGGGAAGAAAAAGGCCGTTTTTTAAAGAATAAGCTGGCATTTCTGGGAGAATATGTCCCATCTTTGGGAGAAAACGGGTGTATGTGGGAGAAAATGTCGTGTATTTGGGAGAAAGCTGGTGTATGTGGGAGAAAAGGCCATTGTGATGGGAGTCAGTGTGATCTTGAGGAGTGGAAAGCAGTATTCTTGAGATGAAACGTGAGGTATTTCTAAGAGTCCTGGTATTTCTGGGAGAAAATGTCTTGTTTTGGAGAGCCAAAGTCCCATTTTGGGGGCAGAAGCTGGTATTTCTGTGACACTGCCATCTTGATGGGGGTAAGTGTGATCTTGAGGAGTGTAACGCAGCATTTTGGTTAGAAAATGGGAGCTCTTCCTAAGAGCAGTGCTATTTCTGGGAGAAAAGGAGCTGTACTGGGCATAAAAATGGTGTATCTGCGATAAAATGCCACATTTCTGAAAGAAACTGTCCTCTTGCGGAGTGTAATGCTGTATGTTCCGGAGGAAATGGGAAATATTCAGCAGAGTCCTGGTATTTCTGGGAGAAGAGGTCTGATGTGGGGGGGGGGGGGGAAGGTGATGTATGTGTGAGAAAGCTGGTGTTTCTGGGAGGAAATGCCAGGTATTGGTGAGGAAACAGATGCTAGAGAGGGAAAAGGCCATCCCTTTGGGAGAGAAGTGGTATTTCTGGGAGAAAATGCCCCAAATCGGGGAGTAAGTGTCATCCTGAGGCGTGTCATGGAGTAGATTTGGGAGGAAATGGAGGTGTTTCAAAGAGTAGCGGCACTTGTGGGAGAAAATGTCCTCAGTGGGAAAGACAATGTCCTCTTGAGGGACGAAAAGAGGTCTTTCTTACAGCAAATGTCATCCAATTGGGAGAAAATCTCCTCTCTTGGGGAGAAAAGTGGTCTTTCTGAGAGAAGGTGCCCTCTTCTTGGCTGCAAGTGTCCCATTTGGCATTGTCATGGAGGCTTTTTGGGGAGAAAGCGTGTGGCAGTTGTAAGAGAAGGGGTATTTCTGGGAGCAAATCTCCTCTTTTTGGAAGAGAAGGTGAAATTTCCAAGGGAAAAGTGGCATTTCTGGGAGGAAATGACATAGCTGGGGGAGAAAAGTGGGAACCGGTGGGAAAGAAGATCTTGTACTGGAGAGCAACGGTGGTCTTTTTGGTGTGCCAAGTGGTCTCTTGGGGAGAAAACGTGGTAAATAGGGGAGACAACGTCCTCTGGAGGAGTGTCAAGTAGTATTTGGGAGAGCAAACGTCAGGTATTTCTCGGAAACCGGCTGTTTCTGGGAGATAGTAGCAGACTTGGTTGGAAAATGACAGGTGTTTGTGAGAAAGCTGGTATTTTGGGAAGAAAAAGGCCGTTTTTTAAAGAATAAGCTGGCATTTCTGGGAGAATATGTCCCATCTTTGGGAGAAAACGGGTGTATGTGGGAGAAAATGTCGTGTATTTGGGAGAAAGCTGGTGTATGTGGGAGAAAAGGCCATTGTGATGGGAGTCAGTGTGATCTTGAGGAGTGGAAAGCAGTATTCTTGAGATGAAACATGAGGTATTTCTAAGAGTCCTGGTATTTCTGGGAGAAAATTTGTTTTGGAGAGCCAAAGTCCCATTTTGGGGGCAGAAGCTGGTATTTCTGTGACACTGCCATCTTGATGGGGGTAAGTGTGATCTTGAGGAGTGTAACGCAGCATTTTGGTTAGAAAATGGGAGCTCTTCCTAAGAGCAGTGCTATTTCTGGGAGAAAAGGAGCTGTACTGGGCATAAAAATGGTGTATCTGCGATGAAATGCCACATTTCTGAAAGAAACTGTCCTCTTGCGGAGTGTAATGCTGTATGTTCCGGAGGAAATGGGAAATATTCAGCAGAGTCCTGGTATTTCTGGGAGAAGAGGTCTGATGTGGGGGGGGGGGGAAGGTGATGTATGTGTGAGAAAGCTGGTGTTTCTGGGAGGAAATGCCAGGTATTGGTGAGGAAACAGATGCTAGAGAGGGAAAAGGCCATCCCTTTGGGAGAGAAGTGGTATTTCTGGGAGAAAATGCCCCAAATCGGGGAGTAAGTGTCATCCTGAGGCGTGTCATGGAGTAGATTTGGGAGGAAATGGAGGTGTTTCAAAGAGTAGCGGCACTTGTGGGAGAAAATGTCCTCAGTGGGAAAGACAATGTCCTCTTGAGGGACGAAAAGAGGTCTTTCTTACAGCAAATGTCATCCAATTGGGAGAAAATCTCCTCTCTTGGGGAGAAAAGTGGTCTTTCTGAGAGAAGGTGCCCTCTTCTTGGCTGCAAGTGTCCCATTTGGCATTGTCATGGAGGCTTTTTGGGGAGAAAGCGTGTGGCAGTTGTAAGAGAAGGGGTATTTCTGGGAGCAAATCTCCTCTTTTTGGAAGAGAAGGTGAAATTTCCAAGGGAAAAGTGGCATTTCTGGGAGGAAATGACATAGCTGGGGGAGAAAAGTGGGAACCGGTGGGAAAGAAGATCTTGTACTGGAGAGCAACGGTGGTCTTTTTGGTGTGCCAAGTGGTCTCTTGGGGAGAAAACGTGGTAAATAGGGGAGACAACGTCCTCTGGAGGAGTGTCAAGTAGTATTTGGGAGAGCAAACGTCAGGTATTTCTCGGAAACCGGCTGTTTCTGGGAGATAGTAGCAGACTTGGTTGGAAAATGACAGGTGTTTGTGAGAAAGCTGGTATTTTGGGAAAAAAAAGGCCGTTTTTTAAAGAATAAGCTGGCATTTCTGGGAGAATATGTCCCATCTTTGGGAGAAAACGGGTGTATGTGGGAGAAAATGTCGTGTATTTGGGAGAAAGCTGGTGTATGTGGGAGAAAAGGCCATTGTGATGGGAGTCAGTGTGATCTTGAGGAGTGGAAAGCAGTATTCTTGAGATGAAACGTGAGGTATTTCTAAGAGTCCTGGTATTTCTGGGAGAAAATGTCTTGTTTTGGAGAGCCAAAGTCCCATTTTGGGGGCAGAAGCTGGTATTTCTGTGACACTGCCATCTTGATGGGGGTAAGTGTGATCTTGAGGAGTGTAACGCAGCATTTTGGTTAGAAAATGGGAGCTCTTCCTAAGAGCAGTGCTATTTCTGGGAGAAAAGGAGCTGTACTGGGCATAAAAATGGTGTATCTGCGATAAAATGCCACATTTCTGAAAGAAACTGTCCTCTTGCGGAGTGTAATGCTGTATGTTCCGGAGGAAATGGGAAATATTCAGCAGAGTCCTGGTATTTCTGGGAGAAGAGGTCTGATGTGGGGGGGGGGGGAAGGTGATGTATGTGTGAGAAAGCTGGTGTTTCTGGGAGAAAATGCCAGGTATTGGTGAGGAAACAGATGCTAGAGAGGGAAAAGGCCATCCCTTTGGGAGAGAAGTGGTATTTCTGGGAGAAAATGCCCCAAATCGGGGAGTAAGTGTCATCCTGAGGCGTGTCATGGAGTAGATTTGGGAGGAAATGGAGGTGTTTCAAAGAGTAGCGGCACTTGTGGGAGAAAATGTCCTCAGTGGGAAAGACAATGTCCTCTTGAGGGACGAAAAGAGGTCTTTCTTACAGCAAATGTCATCCAATTGGGAGAAAATCTCCTCTCTTGGGGAGAAAAGTGGTCTTTCTGAGAGAAGGTGCCCTCTTCTTGGCTGCAAGTGTCCCATTTGGCATTGTCATGGAGGCTTTTTGGGGAGAAAGCGTGTGGCAGTTGTAAGAGAAGGGGTATTTCTGGGAGCAAATCTCCTCTTTTTGGAAGAGAAGGTGAAATTTCCAAGGGAAAAGTGGCATTTCTGGGAGGAAATGACATAGCTGGGGGAGAAAAGTGGGAACCGGTGGGAAAGAAGATCTTGTACTGGAGAGCAACGGTGGTCTTTTTGGTGTGCCAAGTGGTCTCTTGGGGAGAAAACGTGGTAAATAGGGGAGACAACGTCCTCTGGAGGAGTGTCAAGTAGTATTTGGGAGAGCAAACGTCAGGTATTTCTCGGAAACCGGCTGTTTCTGGGAGATAGTAGCAGACTTGGTTGGAAAATGACAGGTGTTTGTGAGAAAGCTGGTATTTTGGGAAGAAAAAGGCCGTTTTTTAAAGAATAAGCTGGCATTTCTGGGAGAATATGTCCCATCTTTGGGAGAAAACGGGTGTATGTGGGAGAAAATGTCGTGTATTTGGGAGAAAGCTGGTGTATGTGGGAGAAAAGGCCATTGTGATGGGAGTCAGTGTGATCTTGAGGAGTGGAAAGCAGTATTCTTGAGATGAAACGTGAGGTATTTCTAAGAGTCCTGGTATTTCTGGGAGAAAATGTCTTGTTTTGGAGAGCCAAAGTCCCATTTTGGGGGCAGAAGCTGGTATTTCTGTGACACTGCCATCTTGATGGGGGTAAGTGTGATCTTGAGGAGTGTAACGCAGCATTTTGGTTAGAAAATGGGAGCTCTTCCTAAGAGCAGTGCTATTTCTGGGAGAAAAGGAGCTGTACTGGGCATAAAAATGGTGTATCTGCGATAAAATGCCACATTTCTGAAAGAAACTGTCCTCTTGCGGAGTGTAATGCTGTATGTTCCGGAGGAAATGGGAAATATTCAGCAGAGTCCTGGTATTTCTGGGAGAAGAGGTCTGATGTGGGGGGGGGGGGAGGAAAGGTGATGTATGTGTGAGAAAGCTGGTGTTTCTGGGAGGAAATGCCAGGTATTGGTGAGGAAACAGATGCTAGAGAGGGAAAAGGCCATCCCTTTGGGAGAGAAGTGGTATTTCTGGGAGAAAATGCCCCAAATCGGGGAGTAAGTGTCATCCTGAGGCGTGTCATGGAGTAGATTTGGGAGGAAATGGAGGTGTTTCAAAGAGTAGCGGCACTTGTGGGAGAAAATGTCCTCAGTGGGAAAGACAATGTCCTCTTGAGGGACGAAAAGAGGTCTTTCTTACAGCAAATGTCATCCAATTGGGAGAAAATCTCCTCTCTTGGGGAGAAAAGTGGTCTTTCTGAGAGAAGGTGCCCTCTTCTTGGCTGCAAGTGTCCCATTTGGCATTGTCATGGAGGCTTTTTGGGGAGAAAGCGTGTGGCAGTTGTAAGAGAAGGGGTATTTCTGGGATCAAATCTCCTCTTTTTGGAAGAGAAGGTGAAATTTCCAAGGGAAAAGTGGCATTTCTGGGAGGAAATGACATAGCTGGGGGAGAAAAGTGGGAACCGGTGGGAAAGAAGATCTTGTACTGGAGAGCAACGGTGGTCTTTTTGGTGTGCCAAGTGGTCTCTTGGGGAGAAAACGTGGTAAATAGGGGAGACAACGTCCTCTGGAGGAGTGTCAAGTAGTATTTGGGAGAGCAAACGTCAGGTATTTCTCGGAAACCGGCTGTTTCTGGGAGATAGTAGCAGACTTGGTTGGAAAATGACAGGTGTTTGTGAGAAAGCTGGTATTTTGGGAAGAAAAAGGCCGTTTTTTAAAGAATAAGCTGGCATTTCTGGGAGAATATGTCCCATCTTTGGGAGAAAACGGGTGTATGTGGGAGAAAATGTCGTGTATTTGGGAGAAAGCTGGTGTATGTGGGAGAAAAGGCCATTGTGATGGGAGTCAGTGTGATCTTGAGGAGTGGAAAGCAGTATTCTTGAGATGAAACGTGAGGTATTTCTAAGAGTCCTGGTATTTCTGGGAGAAAATGTCTTGTTTTGGAGAGCCAAAGTCCCATTTTGGGGGCAGAAGCTGGTATTTCTGTGACACTGCCATCTTGATGGGGGTAAGTGTGATCTTGAGGAGTGTAACGCAGCATTTTGGTTAGAAAATGGGAGCTCTTCCTAAGAGCAGTGCTATTTCTGGGAGAAAAGGAGCTCTACTGGGCATAAAAATGGTGTATCTGCGATAAAATGCCACATTTCTGAAAGAAACTGTCCTCTTGCGGAGTGTAATGCTGTATGTTCCGGAGGAAATGGGAAATATTCAGCAGAGTCCTGGTATTTCTGGGAGAAGAGGTCTGATGTGGGGGGGGGGGGGAAGGTGATGTATGTGTGAGAAAGCTGGTGTTTCTGGGAGGAAATGCCAGGTATTGGTGAGGAAACAGATGCTAGAGAGGGAAAAGGCCATCCCTTTGGGAGAGAAGTGGTATTTCTGGGAGAAAATGCCCCAAATCGGGGAGTAAGTGTCATCCTGAGGCGTGTCATGGAGTAGATTTGGGAGGAAATGGAGGTGTTTCAAAGAGTAGCGGCACTTGTGGGAGAAAATGTCCTCAGTGGGAAAGACAATGTCCTCTTGAGGGACGAAAAGAGGTCTTTCTTACAGCAAATGTCATCCAATTGGGAGAAAATCTCCTCTCTTGGGGAGAAAAGTGGTCTTTCTGAGAGAAGGTGCCCTCTTCTTGGCTGCAAGTGTCCCATTTGGCATTGTCATGGAGGCTTTTTGGGGAGAAAGCGTGTGGCAGTTGTAAGAGAAGGGGTATTTCTGGGAGCAAATCTCCTCTTTTTGGAAGAGAAGGTGAAATTTCCAAGGGAAAAGTGGCATTTCTGGGAGGAAATGACATAGCTGGGGGAGAAAAGTGGGAACCGGTGGGAAAGAAGATCTTGTACTGGAGAGCAACGGTGGTCTTTTTGGTGTGCCAAGTGGTCTCTTGGGGAGAAAACGTGGTAAATAGGGGAGACAACGTCCTCTGGAGGAGTGTCAAGTAGTATTTGGGAGAGCAAACGTCAGGTATTTCTCGGAAACCGGCTGTTTCTGGGAGATAGTAGCAGACTTGGTTGGAAAATGACAGGTGTTTGTGAGAAAGCTGGTATTTTGGGAAGAAAAAGGCCGTTTTTTAAAGAATAAGCTGGCATTTCTGGGAGAATATGTCCCATCTTTGGGAGAAAACGGGTGTATGTGGGAGAAAATGTCGTGTATTTGGGAGAAAGCTGGTGTATGTGGGAGAAAAGGCCATTGTGATGGGAGTCAGTGTGATCTTGAGGAGTGGAAAGCAGTATTCTTGAGATGAAACGTGAGGTATTTCTAAGAGTCCTGGTATTTCTGGGAGAAAATGTCTTGTTTTGGAGAGCCAAAGTCCCATTTTGGGGGCAGAAGCTGGTATTTCTGTGACACTGCCATCTTGATGGGGGTAAGTGTGATCTTGAGGAGTGTAACGCAGCATTTTGGTTAGAAAATGGGAGCTCTTCCTAAGAGCAGTGCTATTTCTGGGAGAAAAGGAGCTCTACTGGGCATAAAAATGGTGTATCTGCGATAAAATGCCACATTTCTGAAAGAAACTGTCCTCTTGCGGAGTGTAATGCTGTATGTTCCGGAGGAAATGGGAAATATTCAGCAGAGTCCTGGTATTTCTGGGAGAAGAGGTCTGATGTGGGGGGGGGGGAGGAAAGGTGATGTATGTGTGAGAAAGCTGGTGTTTCTGGGAGGAAATGCCAGGTATTGGTGAGGAAACAGATGCTAGAGAGGGAAAAGGCCATCCCTTTGGGAGAGAAGTGGTATTTCTGGGAGAAAATGCCCCAAATCGGGGAGTAAGTGTCATCCTGAGGCGTGTCATGGAGTAGATTTGGGAGGAAATGGAGGTGTTTCAAAGAGTAGCGGCACTTCTGGGAGAAAATGTCCTCAGTGGGAAAGACAATGTCCTCTTGAGGGACGAAAAGAGGTCTTTCTTACAGCAAATGTCATCCAATTGGGAGAAAATCTCCTCTCTTGGGGAGAAAAGTGGTCTTTCTGAGAGAAGGTGCCCTCTTCTTGGCTGCAAGTGTCCCATTTGGCATTGTCATGGAGGCTTTTTGGGGAGAAAGCGTGTGGCAGTTGTAAGAGAAGGGGTATTTCTGGGAGCAAATCTCCTCTTTTTGGAAGAGAAGGTGAAATTTCCAAGGGAAAAGTGGCATTTCTGGGAGGAAATGACATAGCTGGGGGAGAAAAGTGGGAACCGGTGGGAAAGAAGATCTTGTACTGGAGAGCAACGGTGGTCTTTTTGGTGTGCCAAGTGGTCTCTTGGGGAGAAAACGTGGTAAATAGGGGAGACAACGTCCTCTGGAGGAGTGTCAAGTAGTATTTGGGAGAGCAAACGTCAGGTATTTCTCGGAAACCGGCTGTTTCTGGGAGATAGTAGCAGACTTGGTTGGAAAATGACAGGTGTTTGTGAGAAAGCTGGTATTTTGGGAAGAAAAAGGCCGTTTTTTAAAGAATAAGCTGGCATTTCTGGGAGAATATGTCCCATCTTTGGGAGAAAACGGGTGTATGTGGGAGAAAATGTCGTGTATTTGGGAGAAAGCTGGTGTATGTGGGAGAAAAGGCCATTGTGATGGGAGTCAGTGTGATCTTGAGGAGTGGAAAGCAGTATTCTTGAGATGAAACGTGAGGTATTTCTAAGAGTCCTGGTATTTCTGGGAGAAAATGTCTTGTTTTGGAGAGCCAAAGTCCCATTTTGGGGGCAGAAGCTGGTATTTCTGTGACACTGCCATCTTGATGGGGGTAAGTGTGATCTTGAGGAGTGTAACGCAGCATTTTGGTTAGAAAATGGGAGCTCTTCCTAAGAGCAGTGCTATTTCTGGGAGAAAAGGAGCTCTACTGGGCATAAAAATGGTGTATCTGCGATAAAATGCCACATTTCTGAAAGAAACTGTCCTCTTGCGGAGTGTAATGCTGTATGTTCCGGAGGAAATGGGAAATATTCAGCAGAGTCCTGGTATTTCTGGGAGAAGAGGTCTGATGTGGGGGGGAGGAAAGGTGATGTATGTGTGAGAAAGCTGGTGTTTCTGGGAGGAAATGCCAGGTATTGGTGAGGAAACAGATGCTAGAGAGGGAAAAGGCCATCCCTTTGGGAGAGAAGTGGTATTTCTGGGAGAAAATGCCCCAAATCGGGGAGTAAGTGTCATCCTGAGGCGTGTCATGGAGTAGATTTGGGAGGAAATGGAGGTGTTTCAAAGAGTAGCGGCACTTGTGGGAGAAAATGTCCTCAGTGGGAAAGACAATGTCCTCTTGAGGGACGAAAAGAGGTCTTTCTTACAGCAAATGTCATCCAATTGGGAGAAAATCTCCTCTCTTGGGGAGAAAAGTGGTCTTTCTGAGAGAAGGTGCCCTCTTCTTGGCTGCAAGTGTCCCATTTGGCATTGTCATGGAGGCTTTTTGGGGAGAAAGCGTGTGGCAGTTGTAAGAGAAGGGGTATTTCTGGGAGCAAATCTCCTCTTTTTGGAAGAGAAGGTGAAATTTCCAAGGGAAAAGTGGCATTTCTGGGAGGAAATGACATAGCTGGGGGAGAAAAGTGGGAACCGGTGGGAAAGAAGATCTTGTACTGGAGAGCAACGGTGGTCTTTTTGGTGTGCCAAGTGGTCTCTTGGGGAGAAAACGTGGTAAATAGGGGAGACAACGTCCTCTGGAGGAGTGTCAAGTAGTATTTGGGAGAGCAAACGTCAGGTATTTCTCGGAAACCGGCTGTTTCTGGGAGATAGTAGCAGACTTGGTTGGAAAATGACAGGTGTTTGTGAGAAAGCTGGTATTTTGGGAAGAAAAAGGCCGTTTTTTAAAGAATAAGCTGGCATTTCTGGGAGAATATGTCCCATCTTTGGGAGAAAACGGGTGTATGTGGGAGAAAATGTCGTGTATTTGGGAGAAAGCTGGTGTATGTGGGAGAAAAGGCCATTGTGATGGGAGTCAGTGTGATCTTGAGGAGTGGAAAGCAGTATTCTTGAGATGAAACGTGAGGTATTTCTAAGAGTCCTGGTATTTCTGGGAGAAAATGTCTTGTTTTGGAGAGCCAAAGTCCCATTTTGGGGGCAGAAGCTGGTATTTCTGTGACACTGCCATCTTGATGGGGGTAAGTGTGATCTTGAGGAGTGTAACGCAGCATTTTGGTTAGAAAATGGGAGCTCTTCCTAAGAGCAGTGCTATTTCTGGGAGAAAAGGAGCTGTACTGGGCATAAAAATGGTGTATCTGCGATAAAATGCCACATTTCTGAAAGAAACTGTCCTCTTGCGGAGTGTAATGCTGTATGTTCCGGAGGAAATGGGAAATATTCAGCAGAGTCCTGGTATTTCTGGGAGAAGAGGTCTGATGTGGGGGGGGGGAGGAAAGGTGATGTATGTGTGAGAAAGCTGGTGTTTCTGGGAGGAAATGCCAGGTATTGGTGAGGAAACAGATGCTAGAGAGGGAAAAGGCCATCCCTTTGGGAGAGAAGTGGTATTTCTGGGAGAAAATGCCCCAAATCGGGGAGTAAGTGTCATCCTGAGGCGTGTCATGGAGTAGATTTGGGAGGAAATGGAGGTGTTTCAAAGAGTAGCGGCACTTGTGGGAGAAAATGTCCTCAGTGGGAAAGACAATGTCCTCTTGAGGGACGAAAAGAGGTCTTTCTTACAGCAAATGTCATCCAATTGGGAGAAAATCTCCTCTCTTGGGGAGAAAAGTGGTCTTTCTGAGAGAAGGTGCCCTCTTCTTGGCTGCAAGTGTCCCATTTGGCATTGTCATGGAGGCTTTTTGGGGAGAAAGCGTGTGGCAGTTGTAAGAGAAGGGGTATTTCTGGGAGCAAATCTCCTCTTTTTGGAAGAGAAGGTGAAATTTCCAAGGGAAAAGTGGCATTTCTGGGAGGAAATGACATAGCTGGGGGAGAAAAGTGGGAACCGGTGGGAAAGAAGATCTTGTACTGGAGAGCAACGGTGGTCTTTTTGGTGTGCCAAGTGGTCTCTTGGGGAGAAAACGTGGTAAATAGGGGAGACAACGTCCTCTGGAGGAGTGTCAAGTAGTATTTGGGAGAGCAAACGTCAGGTATTTCTCGGAAACCGGCTGTTTCTGGGAGATAGTAGCAGACTTGGTTGGAAAATGACAGGTGTTTGTGAGAAAGCTGGTATTTTGGGAAGAAAAAGGCCGTTTTTTAAAGAATAAGCTGGCATTTCTGGGAGAATATGTCCCATCTTTGGGAGAAAACGGGTGTATGTGGGAGAAAATGTCGTGTATTTGGGAGAAAGCTGGTGTATGTGGGAGAAAAGGCCATTGTGATGGGAGTCAGTGTGATCTTGAGGAGTGGAAAGCAGTATTCTTGAGATGAAACGTGAGGTATTTCTAAGAGTCCTGGTATTTCTGGGAGAAAATGTCTTGTTTTGGAGAGCCAAAGTCCCATTTTGGGGGCAGAAGCTGGTATTTCTGTGACACTGCCATCTTGATGGGGGTAAGTGTGATCTTGAGGAGTGTAACGCAGCATTTTGGTTAGAAAATGGGAGCTCTTCCTAAGAGCAGTGCTATTTCTGGGAGAAAAGGAGCTGTACTGGGCATAAAAATGGTGTATCTGCGATAAAATGCCACATTTCTGAAAGAAACTGTCCTCTTGCGGAGTGTAATGCTGTATGTTCCGGAGGAAATGGGAAATATTCAGCAGAGTCCTGGTATTTCTGGGAGAAGAGGTCTGATGTGGGGGGGGGGGAGGAAAGGTGATGTATGTGTGAGAAAGCTGGTGTTTCTGGGAGGAAATGCCAGGTATTGGTGAGGAAACAGATGCTAGAGAGGGAAAAGGCCATCCCTTTGGGAGAGAAGTGGTATTTCTGGGAGAAAATGCCCCAAATCGGGGAGTAAGTGTCATCCTGAGGCGTGTCATGGAGTAGATTTGGGAGGAAATGGAGGTGTTTCAAAGAGTAGCGGCACTTGTGGGAGAAAATGTCCTCAGTGGGAAAGACAATGTCCTCTTGAGGGACGAAAAGAGGTCTTTCTTACAGCAAATGTCATCCAATTGGGAGAAAATCTCCTCTCTTGGGGAGAAAAGTGGTCTTTCTGAGAGAAGGTGCCCTCTTCTTGGCTGCAAGTGTCCCATTTGGCATTGTCATGGAGGCTTTTTGGGGAGAAAGCGTGTGGCAGTTGTAAGAGAAGGGGTATTTCTGGGAGCAAATCTCCTCTTTTTGGAAGAGAAGGTGAAATTTCCAAGGGAAAAGTGGCATTTCTGGGAGGAAATGACATAGCTGGGGGAGAAAAGTGGGAACCGGTGGGAAAGAAGATCTTGTACTGGAGAGCAACGGTGGTCTTTTTGGTGTGCCAAGTGGTCTCTTGGGGAGAAAACGTGGTAAATAGGGGAGACAACGTCCTCTGGAGGAGTGTCAAGTAGTATTTGGGAGAGCAAACGTCAGGTATTTCTCGGAAACCGGCTGTTTCTGGGAGATAGTAGCAGACTTGGTTGGAAAATGACAGGTGTTTGTGAGAAAGCTGGTATTTTGGGAAGAAAAAGGCCGTTTTTTAAAGAATAAGCTGGCATTTCTGGGAGAATATGTCCCATCTTTGGGAGAAAACGGGTGTATGTGGGAGAAAATGTCGTGTATTTGGGAGAAAGCTGGTGTATGTGGGAGAAAAGGCCATTGTGATGGGAGTCAGTGTGATCTTGAGGAGTGGAAAGCAGTATTCTTGAGATGAAACGTGAGGTATTTCTAAGAGTCCTGGTATTTCTGGGAGAAAATGTCTTGTTTTGGAGAGCCAAAGTCCCATTTTGGGGGCAGAAGCTGGTATTTCTGTGACACTGCCATCTTGATGGGGGTAAGTGTGATCTTGAGGAGTGTAACGCAGCATTTTGGTTAGAAAATGGGAGCTCTTCCTAAGAGCAGTGCTATTTCTGGGAGAAAAGGAGCTGTACTGGGCATAAAAATGGTGTATCTGCGATAAAATGCCACATTTCTGAAAGAAACTGTCCTCTTGCGGAGTGTAATGCTGTATGTTCCGGAGGAAATGGGAAATATTCAGCAGAGTCCTGGTATTTCTGGGAGAAGAGGTCTGATGTGGGGGGGGGGGGAAGGTGATGTATGTGTGAGAAAGCTGGTGTTTCTGGGAGGAAATGCCAGGTATTGGTGAGGAAACAGATGCTAGAGAGGGAAAAGGCCATCCCTTTGGGAGAGAAGTGGTATTTCTGGGAGAAAATGCCCCAAATCGGGGAGTAAGTGTCATCCTGAGGCGTGTCATGGAGTAGATTTGGGAGGAAATGGAGGTGTTTCAAAGAGTAGCGGCACTTGTGGGAGAAAATGTCCTCAGTGGGAAAGACAATGTCCTCTTGAGGGACGAAAAGAGGTCTTTCTTACAGCAAATGTCATCCAATTGGGAGAAAATCTCCTCTCTTGGGGAGAAAAGTGGTCTTTCTGAGAGAAGGTGCCCTCTTCTTGGCTGCAAGTGTCCCATTTGGCATTGTCATGGAGGCTTTTTGGGGAGAAAGCGTGTGGCAGTTGTAAGAGAAGGGGTATTTCTGGGAGCAAATCTCCTCTTTTTGGAAGAGAAGGTGAAATTTCCAAGGGAAAAGTGGCATTTCTGGGAGGAAATGACATAGCTGGGGGAGAAAAGTGGGAACCGGTGGGAAAGAAGATCTTGTACTGGAGAGCAACGGTGGTCTTTTTGGTGTGCCAAGTGGTCTCTTGGGGAGAAAACGTGGTAAATAGGGGAGACAACGTCCTCTGGAGGAGTGTCAAGTAGTATTTGGGAGAGCAAACGTCAGGTATTTCTCGGAAACCGGCTGTTTCTGGGAGATAGTAGCAGACTTGGTTGGAAAATGACAGGTGTTTGTGAGAAAGCCGGTATTTTGGGAAAAAAAAGGCCGTTTTTTAAAGAATAAGCTGGCATTTCTGGGAGAATATGTCCCATCTTTGGGAGAAAACGGGTGTATGTGGGAGAAAATGTCGTGTATTTGGGAGAAAGCTGGTGTATGTGGGAGAAAAGGCCATTGTGATGGGAGTCAGTGTGATCTTGAGGAGTGGAAAGCAGTATTCTTGAGATGAAACGTGAGGTATTTCTAAGAGTCCTGGTATTTCTGGGAGAAAATGTCTTGTTTTGGAGAGCCAAAGTCCCATTTTGGGGGCAGAAGCTGGTATTTCTGTGACACTGCCATCTTGATGGGGGTAAGTGTGATCTTGAGGAGTGTAACGCAGCATTTTGGTTAGAAAATGGGAGCTCTTCCTAAGAGCAGTGCTATTTCTGGGAGAAAAGGAGCTGTACTGGGCATAAAAATGGTGTATCTGCGATAAAATGCCACATTTCTGAAAGAAACTGTCCTCTTGCGGAGTGTAATGCTGTATGTTCCGGAGGAAATGGGAAATATTCAGCAGAGTCCTGGTATTTCTGGGAGAAGAGGTCTGATGTGGGGGGGGGGGGGGGAAGGTGATGTATGTGTGAGAAAGCTGGTGTTTCTGGGAGGAAATGCCAGGTATTGGTGAGGAAACAGATGCTAGAGAGGGAAAAGGCCATCCCTTTGGGAGAGAAGTGGTATTTCTGGGAGAAAATGCCCCAAATCGGGGAGTAAGTGTCATCCTGAGGCGTGTCATGGAGTAGATTTGGGAGGAAATGGAGGTGTTTCAAAGAGTAGCGGCACTTGTGGGAGAAAATGTCCTCAGTGGGAAAGACAATGTCCTCTTGAGGGACGAAAAGAGGTCTTTCTTACAGCAAATGTCATCCAATTGGGAGAAAATCTCCTCTCTTGGGGAGAAAAGTGGTCTTTCTGAGAGAAGGTGCCCTCTTCTTGGCTGCAAGTGTCCCATTTGGCATTGTCATGGAGGCTTTTTGGGGAGAAAGCGTGTGGCAGTTGTAAGAGAAGGGGTATTTCTGGGAGCAAATCTCCTCTTTTTGGAAGAGAAGGTGAAATTTCCAAGGGAAAAGTGGCATTTCTGGGAGGAAATGACATAGCTGGGGGAGAAAAGTGGGAACCGGTGGGAAAGAAGATCTTGTACTGGAGAGCAACGGTGGTCTTTTTGGTGTGCCAAGTGGTCTCTTGGGGAGAAAACGTGGTAAATAGGGGAGACAACGTCCTCTGGAGGAGTGTCAAGTAGTATTTGGGAGAGCAAACGTCAGGTATTTCTCGGAAACCGGCTGTTTCTGGGAGATAGTAGCAGACTTGGTTGGAAAATGACAGGTGTTTGTGAGAAAGCTGGTATTTTGGGAAAAAAAAGGCCGTTTTTTAAAGAATAAGCTGGCATTTCTGGGAGAATATGTCCCATCTTTGGGAGAAAACGGGTGTATGTGGGAGAAAATGTCGTGTATTTGGGAGAAAGCTGGTGTATGTGGGAGAAAAGGCCATTGTGATGGGAGTCAGTGTGATCTTGAGGAGTGGAAAGCAGTATTCTTGAGATGAAACGTGAGGTATTTCTAAGAGTCCTGGTATTTCTGGGAGAAAATGTCTTGTTTTGGAGAGCCAAAGTCCCATTTTGGGGGCAGAAGCTGGTATTTCTGTGACACTGCCATCTTGATGGGGGTAAGTGTGATCTTGAGGAGTGTAACGCAGCATTTTGGTTAGAAAATGGGAGCTCTTCCTAAGAGCAGTGCTATTTCTGGGAGAAAAGGAGCTGTACTGGGCATAAAAATGGTGTATCTGCGATAAAATGCCACATTTCTGAAAGAAACTGTCCTCTTGCGGAGTGTAATGCTGTATGTTCTGGAGGAAATGGGAAATATTCAGCAGAGTCCTGGTATTTCTGGGAGAAGAGGTCTGATGTGGGGGGGGGGGGGGGGGGGAAGGTGATGTATGTGTGAGAAAGCTGGTGTTTCTGGGAGAAAATGCCAGGTATTGGTGAGGAAACAGATGCTAGAGAGGGAAAAGGCCATCCCTTTGGGAGAGAAGTGGTATTTCTGGGAGAAAATGCCCCAAATCGGGGAGTAAGTGTCATCCTGAGGCGTGTCATGGAGTAGATTTGGGAGGAAATGGAGGTGTTTCAAAGAGTAGCGGCACTTGTGGGAGAAAATGTCCTCAGTGGGAAAGACAATGTCCTCTTGAGGGACGAAAAGAGGTCTTTCTTACAGCAAATGTCATCCAATTGGGAGAAAATCTCCTCTCTTGGGGAGAAAAGTGGTCTTTCTGAGAGAAGGTGCCCTCTTCTTGGCTGCAAGTGTCCCATTTGGCATTGTCATGGAGGCTTTTTGGGGAGAAAGCGTGTGGCAGTTGTAAGAGAAGGGGTATTTCTGGGAGCAAATCTCCTCTTTTTGGAAGAGAAGGTGAAATTTCCAAGGGAAAAGTGGCATTTCTGGGAGGAAATGACATAGCTGGGGGAGAAAAGTGGGAACCGGTGGGAAAGAAGATCTTGTACTGGAGAGCAACGGTGGTCTTTTTGGTGTGCCAAGTGGTCTCTTGGGGAGAAAACGTGGTAAATAGGGGAGACAACGTCCTCTGGAGGAGTGTCAAGTAGTATTTGGGAGAGCAAACGTCAGGTATTTCTCGGAAACCGGCTGTTTCTGGGAGATAGTAGCAGACTTGGTTGGAAAATGACAGGTGTTTGTGAGAAAGCCGGTATTTTGGGAAGAAAAAGGCCGTTTTTTAAAGAATAAGCTGGCATTTCTGGGAGAATATGTCCCATCTTTGGGAGAAAACGGGTGTATGTGGGAGAAAATGTCGTGTATTTGGGAGAAAGCTGGTGTATGTGGGAGAAAAGGCCATTGTGATGGGAGTCAGTGTGATCTTGAGGAGTGGAAAGCAGTATTCTTGAGATGAAACGTGAGGTATTTCTAAGAGTCCTGGTATTTCTGGGAGAAAATGTCTTGTTTTGGAGAGCCAAAGTCCCATTTTGGGGGCAGAAGCTGGTATTTCTGTGACACTGCCATCTTGATGGGGGTAAGTGTGATCTTGAGGAGTGTAACGCAGCATTTTGGTTAGAAAATGGGAGCTCTTCCTAAGAGCAGTGCTATTTCTGGGAGAAAAGGAGCTGTACTGGGCATAAAAATGGTGTATCTGCGATAAAATGCCACATTTCTGAAAGAAACTGTCCTCTTGCGGAGTGTAATGCTGTATGTTCCGGAGGAAATGGGAAATATTCAGCAGAGTCCTGGTATTTCTGGGAGAAGAGGTCTGATGTGGGGGGGGGGGGGGGAAGGTGATGTATGTGTGAGAAAGCTGGTGTTTCTGGGAGGAAATGCCAGGTATTGGTGAGGAAACAGATGCTAGAGAGGGAAAAGGCCATCCCTTTGGGAGAGAAGTGGTATTTCTGGGAGAAAATGCCCCAAATCGGGGAGTAAGTGTCATCCTGAGGCGTGTCATGGAGTAGATTTGGGAGGAAATGGAGGTGTTTCAAAGAGTAGCGGCACTTGTGGGAGAAAATGTCCTCAGTGGGAAAGACAATGTCCTCTTGAGGGACGAAAAGAGGTCTTTCTTACAGCAAATGTCATCCAATTGGGAGAAAATCTCCTCTCTTGGGGAGAAAAGTGGTCTTTCTGAGAGAAGGTGCCCTCTTCTTGGCTGCAAGTGTCCCATTTGGCATTGTCATGGAGGCTTTTTGGGGAGAAAGCGTGTGGCAGTTGTAAGAGAAGGGGTATTTCTGGGAGCAAATCTCCTCTTTTTGGAAGAGAAGGTGAAATTTCCAAGGGAAAAGTGGCATTTCTGGGAGGAAATGACATAGCTGGGGGAGAAAAGTGGGAACCGGTGGGAAAGAAGATCTTGTACTGGAGAGCAACGGTGGTCTTTTTGGTGTGCCAAGTGGTCTCTTGGGGAGAAAACGTGGTAAATAGGGGAGACAACGTCCTCTGGAGGAGTGTCAAGTAGTATTTGGGAGAGCAAACGTCAGGTATTTCTCGGAAACCGGCTGTTTCTGGGAGATAGTAGCAGACTTGGTTGGAAAATGACAGGTGTTTGTGAGAAAGCCGGTATTTTGGGAAAAAAAAGGCCGTTTTTTAAAGAATAAGCTGGCATTTCTGGGAGAATATGTCCCATCTTTGGGAGAAAACGGGTGTATGTGGGAGAAAATGTCGTGTATTTGGGAGAAAGCTGGTGTATGTGGGAGAAAAGGCCATTGTGATGGGAGTCAGTGTGATCTTGAGGAGTGGAAAGCAGTATTCTTGAGATGAAACGTGAGGTATTTCTAAGAGTCCTGGTATTTCTGGGAGAAAATGTCTTGTTTTGGAGAGCCAAAGTCCCATTTTGGGGGCAGAAGCTGGTATTTCTGTGACACTGCCATCTTGATGGGGGTAAGTGTGATCTTGAGGAGTGTAACGCAGCATTTTGGTTAGAAAATGGGAGCTCTTCCTAAGAGCAGTGCTATTTCTGGGAGAAAAGGAGCTCTACTGGGCATAAAAATGGTGTATCTGCGATAAAATGCCACATTTCTGAAAGAAACTGTCCTCTTGCGCAGTGTAATGCTGTATGTTCCGGAGGAAATGGGAAATATTCAGCAGAGTCCTGGTATTTCTGGGAGAAGAGGTCTGATGTGGGGGGGGGGGGGAAGGTGATGTATGTGTGAGAAAGCTGGTGTTTCTGGGAGAAAATGCCAGGTATTGGTGAGGAAACAGATGCTAGAGAGGGAAAAGGCCATCCCTTTGGGAGAGAAGTGGTATTTCTGGGAGAAAATGCCCCAAATCGGGGAGTAAGTGTCATCCTGAGGCGTGTCATGGAGTAGATTTGGGAGGAAATGGAGGTGTTTCAAAGAGTAGCGGCACTTGTGGGAGAAAATGTCCTCAGTGGGAAAGACAATGTCCTCTTGAGGGACGAAAAGAGGTCTTTCTTACAGCAAATGTCATCCAATTGGGAGAAAATCTCCTCTCTTGGGGAGAAAAGTGGTCTTTCTGAGAGAAGGTGCCCTCTTCTTGGCTGCAAGTGTCCCATTTGGCATTGTCATGGAGGCTTTTTGGGGAGAAAGCGTGTGGCAGTTGTAAGAGAAGGGGTATTTCTGGGAGCAAATCTCCTCTTTTTGGAAGAGAAGGTGAAATTTCCAAGGGAAAAGTGGCATTTCTGGGAGGAAATGACATAGCTGGGGGAGAAAAGTGGGAACCGGTGGGAAAGAAGATCTTGTACTGGAGAGCAACGGTGGTCTTTTTGGTGTGCCAAGTGGTCTCTTGGGGAGAAAACGTGGTAAATAGGGGAGACAACGTCCTCTGGAGGAGTGTCAAGTAGTATTTGGGAGAGCAAACGTCAGGTATTTCTCGGAAACCGGCTGTTTCTGGGAGATAGTAGCAGACTTGGTTGGAAAATGACAGGTGTTTGTGAGAAAGCCGGTATTTTGGGAAAAAAAAGGCCGTTTTTTAAAGAATAAGCTGGCATTTCTGGGAGAATATGTCCCATCTTTGGGAGAAAACGGGTGTATGTGGGAGAAAATGTCGTGTATTTGGGAGAAAGCTGGTGTATGTGGGAGAAAAGGCCATTGTGATGGGAGTCAGTGTGATCTTGAGGAGTGGAAAGCAGTATTCTTGAGATGAAACGTGAGGTATTTCTAAGAGTCCTGGTATTTCTGGGAGAAAATGTCTTGTTTTGGAGAGCCAAAGTCCCATTTTGGGGGCAGAAGCTGGTATTTCTGTGACACTGCCATCTTGATGGGGGTAAGTGTGATCTTGAGGAGTGTAACGCAGCATTTTGGTTAGAAAATGGGAGCTCTTCCTAAGAGCAGTGCTATTTCTGGGAGAAAAGGAGCTCTACTGGGCATAAAAATGGTGTATCTGCGATAAAATGCCACATTTCTGAAAGAAACTGTCCTCTTGCGCAGTGTAATGCTGTATGTTCCGGAGGAAATGGGAAATATTCAGCAGAGTCCTGATATTTCTGGGAGAAGAGGTCTGATGTGGGGGGGGGGGGGGAAGGTGATGTATGTGTGAGAAAGCTGGTGTTTCTGGGAGGAAATGCCAGGTATTGGTGAGGAAACAGATGCTAGAGAGGGAAAAGGCCATCCCTTTGGGAGAGAAGTGGTATTTCTGGGAGAAAATGCCCCAAATCAGGGAGTAAGTGTCATCCTGAGGCGTGTCATGGAGTAGATTTGGGAGGAAATGGAGGTGTTTCAAAGAGTAGCGGCACTTGTGGGAGAAAATGTCCTCAGTGGGAAAGACAATGTCCTCTTGAGGGACGAAAAGAGGTCTTTCTTACAGCAAATGTCATCCAATTGGGAGAAAATCTCCTCTCTTGGGGAGAAAAGTGGTCTTTCTGAGAGAAGGTGCCCTCTTCTTGGCTGCAAGTGTCCCATTTGGCATTGTCATGGAGGCTTTTTGGGGAGAAAGCGTGTGGCAGTTGTAAGAGAAGGGGTATTTCTGGGAGCAAATCTCCTCTTTTTGGAAGAGAAGGTGAAATTTCCAAGGGAAAAGTGGCATTTCTGGGAGGAAATGACATAGCTGGGGGAGAAAAGTGGGAACCGGTGGGAAAGAAGATCTTGTACTGGAGAGCAACGGTGGTCTTTTTGGTGTGCCAAGTGGTCTCTTGGGGAGAAAACGTGGTAAATAGGGGAGACAACGTCCTCTGGAGGAGTGTCAAGTAGTATTTGGGAGAGCAAACGTCAGGTATTTCTCGGAAACCGGCTGTTTCTGGGAGATAGTAGCAGACTTGGTTGGAAAATGACAGGTGTTTGTGAGAAAGCTGGTATTTTGGGAAGAAAAAGGCCGTTTTTTAAAGAATAAGCTGGCATTTCTGGGAGAATATGTCCCATCTTTGGGAGAAAACGGGTGTATGTGGGAGAAAATGTCGTGTATTTGGGAGAAAGCTGGTGTATGTGGGAGAAAAGGCCATTGTGATGGGAGTCAGTGTGATCTTGAGGAGTGGAAAGCAGTATTCTTGAGATGAAACGTGAGGTATTTCTAAGAGTCCTGGTATTTCTGGGAGAAAATGTCTTGTTTTGGAGAGCCAAAGTCCCATTTTGGGGGCAGAAGCTGGTATTTCTGTGACACTGCCATCTTGATGGGGGTAAGTGTGATCTTGAGGAGTGTAACGCAGCATTTTGGTTAGAAAATGGGAGCTCTTCCTAAGAGCAGTGCTATTTCTGGGAGAAAAGGAGCTGTACTGGGCATAAAAATGGTGTATCTGCGATAAAATGCCACATTTCTGAAAGAAACTGTCCTCTTGCGGAGTGTAATGCTGTATGTTCCGGAGGAAATGGGAAATATTCAGCAGAGTCCTGGTATTTCTGGGAGAAGAGGTCTGATGTGGGGGGGGGGGGGGAAGGTGATGTATGTGTGAGAAAGCTGGTGTTTCTGGGAGAAAATGCCAGGTATTGGTGAGGAAACAGATGCTAGAGAGGGAAAAGGCCATCCCTTTGGGAGAGAAGTGGTATTTCTGGGAGAAAATGCCCCAAATCGGGGAGTAAGTGTCATCCTGAGGCGTGTCATGGAGTAGATTTGGGAGGAAATGGAGGTGTTTCAAAGAGTAGCGGCACTTGTGGGAGAAAATGTCCTCAGTGGGAAAGACAATGTCCTCTTGAGGGACGAAAAGAGGTCTTTCTTACAGCAAATGTCATCCAATTGGGAGAAAATCTCCTCTCTTGGGGAGAAAAGTGGTCTTTCTGAGAGAAGGTGCCCTCTTCTTGGCTGCAAGTGTCCCATTTGGCATTGTCATGGAGGCTTTTTGGGGAGAAAGCGTGTGGCAGTTGTAAGAGAAGGGGTATTTCTGGGAGCAAATCTCCTCTTTTTGGAAGAGAAGGTGAAATTTCCAAGGGAAAAGTGGCATTTCTGGGAGGAAATGACATAGCTGGGGGAGAAAAGTGGGAACCGGTGGGAAAGAAGATCTTGTACTGGAGAGCAACGGTGGTCTTTTTGGTGTGCCAAGTGGTCTCTTGGGGAGAAAACGTGGTAAATAGGGGAGACAACGTCCTCTGGAGGAGTGTCAAGTAGTATTTGGGAGAGCAAACGTCAGGTATTTCTCGGAAACCGGCTGTTTCTGGGAGATAGTAGCAGACTTGGTTGGAAAATGACAGGTGTTTGTGAGAAAGCTGGTATTTTGGGAAGAAAAAGGCCGTTTTTTAAAGAATAAGCTGGCATTTCTGGGAGAATATGTCCCATCTTTGGGAGAAAACGGGTGTATGTGGGAGAAAATGTCGTGTATTTGGGAGAAAGCTGGTGTATGTGGGAGAAAAGGCCATTGTGATGGGAGTCAGTGTGATCTTGAGGAGTGGAAAGCAGTATTCTTGAGATGAAACGTGAGGTATTTCTAAGAGTCCTGGTATCTCTGGGAGAAAATGTCTTGTTTTGGAGAGCCAAAGTCCCATTTTGGGGGCAGAAGCTGGTATTTCTGTGACACTGCCATCTTGATGGGGGTAAGTGTGATCTTGAGGAGTGTAACGCAGCATTTTGGTTAGAAAATGGGAGCTCTTCCTAAGAGCAGTGCTATTTCTGGGAGAAAAGGAGCTCTACTGGGCATAAAAATGGTGTATCTGCGATAAAATGCCACATTTCTGAAAGAAACTGTCCTCTTGCGCAGTGTAATGCTGTATGTTCCGGAGGAAATGGGAAATATTCAGCAGAGTCCTGGTATTTCTGGGAGAAGAGGTCTGATGTGGGGGGGGGGGGGAAGGTGATGTATGTGTGAGAAAGCTGGTGTTTCTGGGAGAAAATGCCAGGTATTGGTGAGGAAACAGATGCTAGAGAGGGAAAAGGCCATCCCTTTGGGAGAGAAGTGGTATTTCTGGGAGAAAATGCCCCAAATTGGGGAGTAAGTGTCATCCTGAGGCGTGTCATGGAGTAGATTTGGGAGGAAATGGAGGTGTTTCAAAGAGTAGCGGCACTTGTGGGAGAAAATGTCCTCAGTGGGAAAGACAATGTCCTCTTGAGGGACGAAAAGAGGTCTTTCTTACAGCAAATGTCATCCAATTGGGAGAAAATCTCCTCTCTTGGGGAGAAAAGTGGTCTTTCTGAGAGAAGGTGCCCTCTTCTTGGCTGCAAGTGTCCCATTTGGCATTGTCATGGAGGCTTTTTGGGGAGAAAGCGTGTGGCAGTTGTAAGAGAAGGGGTATTTCTGGGAGCAAATCTCCTCTTTTTGGAAGAGAAGGTGAAATTTCCAAGGGAAAAGTGGCATTTCTGGGAGGAAATGACATAGCTGGGGGAGAAAAGTGGGAACCGGTGGGAAAGAAGATCTTGTACTGGAGAGCAACGGTGGTCTTTTTGGTGTGCCAAGTGGTCTCTTGGGGAGAAAACGTGGTAAATAGGGGAGACAACGTCCTCTGGAGGAGTGTCAAGTAGTATTTGGGAGAGCAAACGTCAGGTATTTCTCGGAAACCGGCTGTTTCTGGGAGATAGTAGCAGACTTGGTTGGAAAATGACAGGTGTTTGTGAGAAAGCCGGTATTTTGGGAAAAAAAAGGCCGTTTTTTAAAGAATAAGCTGGCATTTCTGGGAGAATATGTCCCATCTTTGGGAGAAAACGGGTGTATGTGGGAGAAAATGTCGTGTATTTGGGAGAAAGCTGGTGTATGTGGGAGAAAAGGCCATTGTGATGGGAGTCAGTGTGATCTTGAGGAGTGGAAAGCAGTATTCTTGAGATGAAACGTGAGGTATTTCTAAGAGTCCTGGTATTTCTGGGAGAAAATGTCTTGTTTTGGAGAGCCAAAGTCCCATTTTGGGGGCAGAAGCTGGTATTTCTGTGACACTGCCATCTTGATGGGGGTAAGTGTGATCTTGAGGAGTGTAACGCAGCATTTTGGTTAGAAAATGGGAGCTCTTCCTAAGAGCAGTGCTATTTCTGGGAGAAAAGGAGCTCTACTGGGCATAAAAATGGTGTATCTGCGATAAAATGCCACATTTCTGAAAGAAACTGTCCTCTTGCGGAGTGTAATGCTGTATGTTCCGGAGGAAATGGGAAATATTCAGCAGAGTCCTGGTATTTCTGGGAGAAGAGGTCTGATGTGGGGGGGGGGGGGGGAAGGTGATGTATGTGTGAGAAAGCTGGTGTTTCTGGGAGGAAATGCCAGGTATTGGTGAGGAAACAGATGCTAGAGAGGGAAAAGGCCATCCCTTTGGGAGAGAAGTGGTATTTCTGGGAGAAAATGCCCCAAATCAGGGAGTAAGTGTCATCCTGAGGCGTGTCATGGAGTAGATTTGGGAGGAAATGGAGGTGTTTCAAAGAGTAGCGGCACTTGTGGGAGAAAATGTCCTCAGTGGGAAAGACAATGTCCTCTTGAGGGACGAAAAGAGGTCTTTCTTACAGCAAATGTCATCCAATTGGGAGAAAATCTCCTCTCTTGGGGAGAAAAGTGGTCTTTCTGAGAGAAGGTGCCCTCTTCTTGGCTGCAAGTGTCCCATTTGGCATTGTCATGGAGGCTTTTTGGGGAGAAAGCGTGTGGCAGTTGTAAGAGAAGGGGTATTTCTGGGAGCAAATCTCCTCTTTTTGGAAGAGAAGGTGAAATTTCCAAGGGAAAAGTGGCATTTCTGGGAGGAAATGACATAGCTGGGGGAGAAAAGTGGGAACCGGTGGGAAAGAAGATCTTGTACTGGAGAGCAACGGTGGTCTTTTTGGTGTGCCAAGTGGTCTCTTGGGGAGAAAACGTGGTAAATAGGGGAGACAACGTCCTCTGGAGGAGTGTCAAGTAGTATTTGGGAGAGCAAACGTCAGGTATTTCTCGGAAACCGGCTGTTTCTGGGAGATAGTAGCAGACTTGGTTGGAAAATGACAGGTGTTTGTGAGAAAGCTGGTATTTTGGGAAGAAAAAGGCCGTTTTTTAAAGAATAAGCTGGCATTTCTGGGAGAATATGTCCCATCTTTGGGAGAAAACGGGTGTATGTGGGAGAAAATGTCGTGTATTTGGGAGAAAGCTGGTGTATGTGGGAGAAAAGGCCATTGTGATGGGAGTCAGTGTGATCTTGAGGAGTGGAAAGCAGTATTCTTGAGATGAAACGTGAGGTATTTCTAAGAGTCCTGGTATTTCTGGGAGAAAATGTCTTGTTTTGGAGAGCCAAAGTCCCATTTTGGGGGCAGAAGCTGGTATTTCTGTGACACTGCCATCTTGATGGGGGTAAGTGTGATCTTGAGGAGTGTAACGCAGCATTTTGGTTAGAAAATGGGAGCTCTTCCTAAGAGCAGTGCTATTTCTGGGAGAAAAGGAGCTGTACTGGGCATAAAAATGGTGTATCTGCGATAAAATGCCACATTTCTGAAAGAAACTGTCCTCTTGCGGAGTGTAATGCTGTATGTTCCGGAGGAAATGGGAAATATTCAGCAGAGTCCTGGTATTTCTGGGAGAAGAGGTCTGATGTGGGGGGGGGGGGGAAGGTGATGTATGTGTGAGAAAGCTGGTGTTTCTGGGAGAAAATGCCAGGTATTGGTGAGGAAACAGATGCTAGAGAGGGAAAAGGCCATCCCTTTGGGAGAGAAGTGGTATTTCTGGGAGAAAATGCCCCAAATCGGGGAGTAAGTGTCATCCTGAGGCGTGTCATGGAGTAGATTTGGGAGGAAATGGAGGTGTTTCAAAGAGTAGCGGCACTTGTGGGAGAAAATGTCCTCAGTGGGAAAGACAATGTCCTCTTGAGGGACGAAAAGAGGTCTTTCTTACAGCAAATGTCATCCAATTGGGAGAAAATCTCCTCTCTTGGGGAGAAAAGTGGTCTTTCTGAGAGAAGGTGCCCTCTTCTTGGCTGCAAGTGTCCCATTTGGCATTGTCATGGAGGCTTTTTGGGGAGAAAGCGTGTGGCAGTTGTAAGAGAAGGGGTATTTCTGGGAGCAAATCTCCTCTTTTTGGAAGAGAAGGTGAAATTTCCAAGGGAAAAGTGGCATTTCTGGGAGGAAATGACATAGCTGGGGGAGAAAAGTGGGAACCGGTGGGAAAGAAGATCTTGTACTGGAGAGCAACGGTGGTCTTTTTGGTGTGCCAAGTGGTCTCTTGGGGAGAAAACGTGGTAAATAGGGGAGACAACGTCCTCTGGAGGAGTGTCAAGTAGTATTTGGGAGAGCAAACGTCAGGTATTTCTCGGAAACCGGCTGTTTCTGGGAGATAGTAGCAGACTTGGTTGGAAAATGACAGGTGTTTGTGAGAAAGCCGGTATTTTGGGAAAAAAAAGGCCGTTTTTTAAAGAATAAGCTGGCATTTCTGGGAGAATATGTCCCATCTTTGGGAGAAAACGGGTGTATGTGGGAGAAAATGTCGTGTATTTGGGAGAAAGCTGGTGTATGTGGGAGAAAAGGCCATTGTGATGGGAGTCAGTGTGATCTTGAGGAGTGGAAAGCAGTATTCTTGAGATGAAACGTGAGGTATTTCTAAGAGTCCTGGTATTTCTGGGAGAAAATGTCTTGTTTTGGAGAGCCAAAGTCCCATTTTGGGGGCAGAAGCTGGTATTTCTGTGACACTGCCATCTTGATGGGGGTAAGTGTGATCTTGAGGAGTGTAACGCAGCATTTTGGTTAGAAAATGGGAGCTCTTCCTAAGAGCAGTGCTATTTCTGGGAGAAAAGGAGCTCTACTGGGCATAAAAATGGTGTATCTGCGATAAAATGCCACATTTCTGAAAGAAACTGTCCTCTTGCGCAGTGTAATGCTGTATGTTCCGGAGGAAATGGGAAATATTCAGCAGAGTCCTGGTATTTCTGGGAGAAGAGGTCTGATGTGGGGGGGGGGGGGGGAAGGTGATGTATGTGTGAGAAAGCTGGTGTTTCTGGGAGGAAATGCCAGGTATTGGTGAGGAAACAGATGCTAGAGAGGGAAAAGGCCATCCCTTTGGGAGAGAAGTGGTATTTCTGGGAGAAAATGCCCCAAATCGGGGAGTAAGTGTCATCCTGAGGCGTGTCATGGAGTAGATTTGGGAGGAAATGGAGGTGTTTCAAAGAGTAGCGGCACTTGTGGGAGAAAATGTCCTCAGTGGGAAAGACAATGTCCTCTTGAGGGACGAAAAGAGGTCTTTCTTACAGCAAATGTCATCCAATTGGGAGAAAATCTCCTCTCTTGGGGAGAAAAGTGGTCTTTCTGAGAGAAGGTGCCCTCTTCTTGGCTGCAAGTGTCCCATTTGGCATTGTCATGGAGGCTTTTTGGGGAGAAAGCGTGTGGCAGTTGTAAGAGAAGGGGTATTTCTGGGAGCAAATCTCCTCTTTTTGGAAGAGAAGGTGAAATTTCCAAGGGAAAAGTGGCATTTCTGGGAGGAAATGACATAGCTGGGGGAGAAAAGTGGGAACCGGTGGGAAAGAAGATCTTGTACTGGAGAGCAACGGTGGTCTTTTTGGTGTGCCAAGTGGTCTCTTGGGGAGAAAACGTGGTAAATAGGGGAGACAACGTCCTCTGGAGGAGTGTCAAGTAGTATTTGGGAGAGCAAACGTCAGGTATTTCTCGGAAACCGGCTGTTTCTGGGAGATAGTAGCAGACTTGGTTGGAAAATGACAGGTGTTTGTGAGAAAGCTGGTATTTTGGGAAAAAAAAGGCCGTTTTTTAAAGAATAAGCTGGCATTTCTGGGAGAATATGTCCCATCTTTGGGAGAAAACGGGTGTATGTGGGAGAAAATGTCGTGTATTTGGGAGAAAGCTGGTGTATGTGGGAGAAAAGGCCATTGTGATGGGAGTCAGTGTGATCTTGAGGAGTGGAAAGCAGTATTCTTGAGATGAAACGTGAGGTATTTCTAAGAGTCCTGGTATTTCTGGGAGAAAATGTCTTGTTTTGGAGAGCCAAAGTCCCATTTTGGGGGCAGAAGCTGGTATTTCTGTGACACTGCCATCTTGATGGGGGTAAGTGTGATCTTGAGGAGTGTAACGCAGCATTTTGGTTAGAAAATGGGAGCTCTTCCTAAGAGCAGTGCTATTTCTGGGAGAAAAGGAGCTGTACTGGGCATAAAAATGGTGTATCTGCGATAAAATGCCACATTTCTGAAAGAAACTGTCCTCTTGCGGAGTGTAATGCTGTATGTTCCGGAGGAAATGGGAAATATTCAGCAGAGTCCTGGTATTTCTGGGAGAAGAGGTCTGATGTGGGGGGGGGGGAAGGTGATGTATGTGTGAGAAAGCTGGTGTTTCTGGGAGGAAATGCCAGGTATTGGTGAGGAAACAGATGCTAGAGAGGGAAAAGGCCATCCCTTTGGGAGAGAAGTGGTATTTCTGGGAGAAAATGCCCCAAATCGGGGAGTAAGTGTCATCCTGAGGCGTGTCATGGAGTAGATTTGGGAGGAAATGGAGGTGTTTCAAAGAGTAGCGGCACTTGTGGGAGAAAATGTCCTCAGTGGGAAAGACAATGTCCTCTTGAGGGACGAAAGAGGTCTTTCTTACAGCAAATGTCATCCAATTGGGAGAAAATCTCCTCTCTTGGGGAGAAAAGTGGTCTTTCTGAGAGAAGGTGCCCTCTTCTTGGCTGCAAGTGTCCCATTTGGCATTGTCATGGAGGCTTTTTGGGGAGAAAGCGTGTGGCAGTTGTAAGAGAAGGGGTATTTCTGGGAGCAAATCTCCTCTTTTTGGAAGAGAAGGTGAAATTTCCAAGGGAAAAGTGGCATTTCTGGGAGGAAATGACATAGCTGGGGGAGAAAAGTGGGAACCGGTGGGAAAGAAGATCTTGTACTGGAGAGCAACGGTGGTCTTTTTGGTGTGCCAAGTGGTCTCTTGGGGAGACAACGTGGTAAATAGGGGAGACAACGTCCTCTGGAGGAGTGTCAAGTAGTATTTGGGAGAGCAAACGTCAGGTATTTCTCGGAAACCGGCTGTTTCTGGGAGATAGTAGCAGACTTGGTTGGAAAATGACAGGTGTTTGTGAGAAAGCCGGTATTTTGGGAAAAAAAAGGCCGTTTTTTAAAGAATAAGCTGGCATTTCTGGGAGAATATGTCCCATCTTTGGGAGAAAACGGGTGTATGTGGGAGAAAATGTCGTGTATTTGGGAGAAAGCTGGTGTATGTGGGAGAAAAGGCCATTGTGATGGGAGTCAGTGTGATCTTGAGGAGTGGAAAGCAGTATTCTTGAGATGAAACGTGAGGTATTTCTAAGAGTCCTGGTATTTCTGGGAGAAAATGTCTTGTTTTGGAGAGCCAAAGTCCCATTTTGGGGGCAGAAGCTGGTATTTCTGTGACACTGCCATCTTGATGGGGGTAAGTGTGATCTTGAGGAGTGTAACGCAGCATTTTGGTTAGAAAATGGGAGCTCTTCCTAAGAGCAGTGCTATTTCTGGGAGAAAAGGAGCTGTACTGGGCATAAAAATGGTGTATCTGCGATAAAATGCCACATTTCTGAAAGAAACTGTCCTCTTGCGGAGTGTAATGCTGTATGTTCCGGAGGAAATGGGAAATATTCAGCAGAGTCCTGGTATTTCTGGGAGAAGAGGTCTGATGTGGGGGGGGGGGGGGGAAGGTGATGTATGTGTGAGAAAGCTGGTGTTTCTGGGAGAAAATGCCAGGTATTGGTGAGGAAACAGATGCTAGAGAGGGAAAAGGCCATCCCTTTGGGAGAGAAGTGGTATTTCTGGGAGAAAATGCCCCAAATCGGGGAGTAAGTGTCATCCTGAGGCGTGTCATGGAGTAGATTTGGGAGGAAATGGAGGTGTTTCAAAGAGTAGCGGCACTTGTGGGAGAAAATGTCCTCAGTGGGAAAGACAATGTCCTCTTGAGGGACGAAAAGAGGTCTTTCTTACAGCAAATGTCATCCAATTGGGAGAAAATCTCCTCTCTTGGGGAGAAAAGTGGTCTTTCTGAGAGAAGGTGCCCTCTTCTTGGCTGCAAGTGTCCCATTTGGCATTGTCATGGAGGCTTTTTGGGGAGAAAGCGTGTGGCAGTTGTAAGAGAAGGGGTATTTCTGGGAGCAAATCTCCTCTTTTTGGAAGAGAAGGTGAAATTTCCAAGGGAAAAGTGGCATTTCTGGGAGGAAATGACATAGCTGGGGGAGAAAAGTGGGAACCGGTGGGAAAGAAGATCTTGTACTGGAGAGCAACGGTGGTCTTTTTGGTGTGCCAAGTGGTCTCTTGGGGAGAAAACGTGGTAAATAGGGGAGACAACGTCCTCTGGAGGAGTGTCAAGTAGTATTTGGGAGAGCAAACGTCAGGTATTTCTCGGAAACCGGCTGTTTCTGGGAGATAGTAGCAGACTTGGTTGGAAAATGACAGGTGTTTGTGAGAAAGCCGGTATTTTGGGAAAAAAAAGGCCGTTTTTTAAAGAATAAGCTGGCATTTCTGGGAGAATATGTCCCATCTTTGGGAGAAAACGGGTGTATGTGGGAGAAAATGTCGTGTATTTGGGAGAAAGCTGGTGTATGTGGGAGAAAAGGCCATTGTGATGGGAGTCAGTGTGATCTTGAGGAGTGGAAAGCAGTATTCTTGAGATGAAACGTGAGGTATTTCTAAGAGTCCTGGTATTTCTGGGAGAAAATGTCTTGTTTTGGAGAGCCAAAGTCCCATTTTGGGGGCAGAAGCTGGTATTTCTGTGACACTGCCATCTTGATGGGGGTAAGTGTGATCTTGAGGAGTGTAACGCAGCATTTTGGTTAGAAAATGGGAGCTCTTCCTAAGAGCAGTGCTATTTCTGGGAGAAAAGGAGCTGTACTGGGCATAAAAATGGTGTATCTGCGATAAAATGCCACATTTCTGAAAGAAACTGTCCTCTTGCGGAGTGTAATGCTGTATGTTCCGGAGGAAATGGGAAATATTCAGCAGAGTCCTGGTATTTCTGGGAGAAGAGGTCTGATGTGGGGGGGGGGGAAGGTGATGTATGTGTGAGAAAGCTGGTGTTTCTGGGAGGAAATGCCAGGTATTGGTGAGGAAACAGATGCTAGAGAGGGAAAAGGCCATCCCTTTGGGAGAGAAGTGGTATTTCTGGGAGAAAATGCCCCAAATCGGGGAGTAAGTGTCATCCTGAGGCGTGTCATGGAGTAGATTTGGGAGGAAATGGAGGTGTTTCAAAGAGTAGCGGCACTTGTGGGAGAAAATGTCCTCAGTGGGAAAGACAATGTCCTCTTGAGGGACGAAAAGAGGTCTTTCTTACAGCAAATGTCATCCAATTGGGAGAAAATCTCCTCTCTTGGGGAGAAAAGTGGTCTTTCTGAGAGAAGGTGCCCTCTTCTTGGCTGCAAGTGTCCCATTTGGCATTGTCATGGAGGCTTTTTGGGGAGAAAGCGTGTGGCAGTTGTAAGAGAAGGGGTATTTCTGGGAGCAAATCTCCTCTTTTTGGAAGAGAAGGTGAAATTTCCAAGGGAAAAGTGGCATTTCTGGGAGGAAATGACATAGCTGGGGGAGAAAAGTGGGAACCGGTGGGAAAGAAGATCTTGTACTGGAGAGCAACGGTGGTCTTTTTGGTGTGCCAAGTGGTCTCTTGGGGAGAAAACGTGGTAAATAGGGGAGACAACGTCCTCTGGAGGAGTGTCAAGTAGTATTTGGGAGAGCAAACGTCAGGTATTTCTCGGAAACCGGCTGTTTCTGGGAGATAGTAGCAGACTTGGTTGGAAAATGACAGGTGTTTGTGAGAAAGCCGGTATTTTGGGAAAAAAAAGGCCGTTTTTTAAAGAATAAGCTGGCATTTCTGGGAGAATATGTCCCATCTTTGGGAGAAAACGGGTGTATGTGGGAGAAAATGTCGTGTATTTGGGAGAAAGCTGGTGTATGTGGGAGAAAAGGCCATTGTGATGGGAGTCAGTGTGATCTTGAGGAGTGGAAAGCAGTATTCTTGAGATGAAACGTGAGGTATTTCTAAGAGTCCTGGTATTTCTGGGAGAAAATGTCTTGTTTTGGAGAGCCAAAGTCCCATTTTGGGGGCAGAAGCTGGTATTTCTGTGACACTGCCATCTTGATGGGGGTAAGTGTGATCTTGAGGAGTGTAACGCAGCATTTTGGTTAGAAAATGGGAGCTCTTCCTAAGAGCAGTGCTATTTCTGGGAGAAAAGGAGCTGTACTGGGCATAAAAATGGTGTATCTGCGATAAAATGCCACATTTCTGAAAGAAACTGTCCTCTTGCGGAGTGTAATGCTGTATGTTCCGGAGGAAATGGGAAATATTCAGCAGAGTCCTGGTATTTCTGGGAGAAGAGGTCTGATGTGGGGGGGGGGGGGGGAAGGTGATGTATGTGTGAGAAAGCTGGTGTTTCTGGGAGAAAATGCCAGGTATTGGTGAGGAAACAGATGCTAGAGAGGGAAAAGGCCATCCCTTTGGGAGAGAAGTGGTATTTCTGGGAGAAAATGCCCCAAATCGGGGAGTAAGTGTCATCCTGAGGCGTGTCATGGAGTAGATTTGGGAGGAAATGGAGGTGTTTCAAAGAGTAGCGGCACTTGTGGGAGAAAATGTCCTCAGTGGGAAAGACAATGTCCTCTTGAGGGACGAAAAGAGGTCTTTCTTACAGCAAATGTCATCCAATTGGGAGAAAATCTCCTCTCTTGGGGAGAAAAGTGGTCTTTCTGAGAGAAGGTGCCCTCTTCTTGGCTGCAAGTGTCCCATTTGGCATTGTCATGGAGGCTTTTTGGGGAGAAAGCGTGTGGCAGTTGTAAGAGAAGGGGTATTTCTGGGAGCAAATCTCCTCTTTTTGGAAGAGAAGGTGAAATTTCCAAGGGAAAAGTGGCATTTCTGGGAGGAAATGACATAGCTGGGGGAGAAAAGTGGGAACCGGTGGGAAAGAAGATCTTGTACTGGAGAGCAACGGTGGTCTTTTTGGTGTGCCAAGTGGTCTCTTGGGGAGAAAACGTGGTAAATAGGGGAGACAACGTCCTCTGGAGGAGTGTCAAGTAGTATTTGGGAGAGCAAACGTCAGGTATTTCTCGGAAACCGGCTGTTTCTGGGAGATAGTAGCAGACTTGGTTGGAAAATGACAGGTGTTTGTGAGAAAGCCGGTATTTTGGGAAAAAAAAGGCCGTTTTTTAAAGAATAAGCTGGCATTTCTGGGAGAATATGTCCCATCTTTGGGAGAAAACGGGTGTATGTGGGAGAAAATGTCGTGTATTTGGGAGAAAGCTGGTGTATGTGGGAGAAAAGGCCATTGTGATGGGAGTCAGTGTGATCTTGAGGAGTGGAAAGCAGTATTCTTGAGATGAAACGTGAGGTATTTCTAAGAGTCCTGGTATTTCTGGGAGAAAATGTCTTGTTTTGGAGAGCCAAAGTCCCATTTTGGGGGCAGAAGCTGGTATTTCTGTGACACTGCCATCTTGATGGGGGTAAGTGTGATCTTGAGGAGTGTAACGCAGCATTTTGGTTAGAAAATGGGAGCTCTTCCTAAGAGCAGTGCTATTTCTGGGAGAAAAGGAGCTGTACTGGGCATAAAAATGGTGTATCTGCGATAAAATGCCACATTTCTGAAAGAAACTGTCCTCTTGCGGAGTGTAATGCTGTATGTTCCGGAGGAAATGGGAAATATTCAGCAGAGTCCTGGTATTTCTGGGAGAAGAGGTCTGATGTGGGGGGGGGGGGGGGGGAAGGTGATGTATGTGTGAGAAAGCTGGTGTTTCTGGGAGAAAATGCCAGGTATTGGTGAGGAAACAGATGCTAGAGAGGGAAAAGGCCATCCCTTTGGGAGAGAAGTGGTATTTCTGGGAGAAAATGCCCCAAATCGGGGAGTAAGTGTCATCCTGAGGCGTGTCATGGAGTAGATTTGGGAGGAAATGGAGGTGTTTCAAAGAGTAGCGGCACTTGTGGGAGAAAATGTCCTCAGTGGGAAAGACAATGTCCTCTTGAGGGACGAAAAGAGGTCTTTCTTACAGCAAATGTCATCCAATTGGGAGAAAATCTCCTCTCTTGGGGAGAAAAGTGGTCTTTCTGAGAGAAGGTGCCCTCTTCTTGGCTGCAAGTGTCCCATTTGGCATTGTCATGGAGGCTTTTTGGGGAGAAAGCGTGTGGCAGTTGTAAGAGAAGGGGTATTTCTGGGAGCAAATCTCCTCTTTTTGGAAGAGAAGGTGAAATTTCCAAGGGAAAAGTGGCATTTCTGGGAGGAAATGACATAGCTGGGGGAGAAAAGTGGGAACCGGTGGGAAAGAAGATCTTGTACTGGAGAGCAACGGTGGTCTTTTTGGTGTGCCAAGTGGTCTCTTGGGGAGAAAACGTGGTAAATAGGGGAGACAACGTCCTCTGGAGGAGTGTCAAGTAGTATTTGGGAGAGCAAACGTCAGGTATTTCTCGGAAACCGGCTGTTTCTGGGAGATAGTAGCAGACTTGGTTGGAAAATGACAGGTGTTTGTGAGAAAGCTGGTATTTTGGGAAAAAAAAGGCCGTTTTTTAAAGAATAAGCTGGCATTTCTGGGAGAATATGTCCCATCTTTGGGAGAAAACGGGTGTATGTGGGAGAAAATGTCGTGTATTTGGGAGAAAGCTGGTGTATGTGGGAGAAAAGGCCATTGTGATGGGAGTCAGTGTGATCTTGAGGAGTGGAAAGCAGTATTCTTGAGATGAAACGTGAGGTATTTCTAAGAGTCCTGGTATTTCTGGGAGAAAATGTCTTGTTTTGGAGAGCCAAAGTCCCATTTTGGGGGCAGAAGCTGGTATTTCTGTGACACTGCCATCTTGATGGGGGTAAGTGTGATCTTGAGGAGTGTAACGCAGCATTTTGGTTAGAAAATGGGAGCTCTTCCTAAGAGCAGTGCTATTTCTGGGAGAAAAGGAGCTCTACTGGGCATAAAAATGGTGTATCTGCGATAAAATGCCACATTTCTGAAAGAAACTGTCCTCTTGCGGAGTGTAATGCTGTATGTTCCGGAGGAAATGGGAAATATTCAGCAGAGTCCTGGTATTTCTGGGAGAAGAGGTCTGATGTGGGGGGGGGGGGGGGAAGGTGATGTATGTGTGAGAAAGCTGGTGTTTCTGGGAGGAAATGCCAGGTATTGGTGAGGAAACAGATGCTAGAGTGGGAAAAGGCCATCCCTTTGGGAGAGAAGTGGTATTTCTGGGAGAAAATGCCCCAAATCGGGGAGTAAGTGTCATCCTGAGGCGTGTCATGGAGTAGATTTGGGAGGAAATGGAGGTGTTTCAAAGAGTAGCGGCACTTGTGGGAGAAAATGTCCTCAGTGGGAAAGACAATGTCCTCTTGAGGGACGAAAAGAGGTCTTTCTTACAGCAAATGTCATCCAATTGGGAGAAAATCTCCTCTCTTGGGGAGAAAAGTGGTCTTTCTGAGAGAAGGTGCCCTCTTCTTGGCTGCAAGTGTCCCATTTGGCATTGTCATGGAGGCTTTTTGGGGAGAAAGCGTGTGGCAGTTGTAAGAGAAGGGGTATTTCTGGGAGCAAATCTCCTCTTTTTGGAAGAGAAGGTGAAATTTCCAAGGGAAAAGTGGCATTTCTGGGAGGAAATGACATAGCTGGGGGAGAAAAGTGGGAACCGGTGGGAAAGAAGATCTTGTACTGGAGAGCAACGGTGGTCTTTTTGGTGTGCCAAGTGGTCTCTTGGGGAGAAAACGTGGTAAATAGGGGAGACAACGTCCTCTGGAGGAGTGTCAAGTAGTATTTGGGAGAGCAAACGTCAGGTATTTCTCGGAAACCGGCTGTTTCTGGGAGATAGTAGCAGACTTGGTTGGAAAATGACAGGTGTTTGTGAGAAAGCCGGTATTTTGGGAAAAAAAAGGCCGTTTTTTAAAGAATAAGCTGGCATTTCTGGGAGAATATGTCCCATCTTTGGGAGAAAACGGGTGTATGTGGGAGAAAATGTCGTGTATTTGGGAGAAAGCTGGTGTATGTGGGAGAAAAGGCCATTGTGATGGGAGTCAGTGTGATCTTGAGGAGTGGAAAGCAGTATTCTTGAGATGAAACGTGAGGTATTTCTAAGAGTCCTGGTATTTCTGGGAGAAAATGTCTTGTTTTGGAGAGCCAAAGTCCCATTTTGGGGGCAGAAGCTGGTATTTCTGTGACACTGCCATCTTGATGGGGGTAAGTGTGATCTTGAGGAGTGTAACGCAGCATTTTGGTTAGAAAATGGGAGCTCTTCCTAAGAGCAGTGCTATTTCTGGGAGAAAAGGAGCTGTACTGGGCATAAAAATGGTGTATCTGCGATAAAATGCCACATTTCTGAAAGAAACTGTCCTCTTGCGGAGTGTAATGCTGTATGTTCCGGAGGAAATGGGAAATATTCAGCAGAGTCCTGGTATTTCTGGGAGAAGAGGTCTGATGTGGGGGGGGGGGGGGAAGGTGATGTATGTGTGAGAAAGCTGGTGTTTCTGGGAGAAAATGCCAGGTATTGGTGAGGAAACAGATGCTAGAGAGGGAAAAGGCCATCCCTTTGGGAGAGAAGTGGTATTTCTGGGAGAAAATGCCCCAAATCGGGGAGTAAGTGTCATCCTGAGGCGTGTCATGGAGTAGATTTGGGAGGAAATGGAGGTGTTTCAAAGAGTAGCGGCACTTGTGGGAGAAAATGTCCTCAGTGGGAAAGACAATGTCCTCTTGAGGGACGAAAAGAGGTCTTTCTTACAGCAAATGTCATCCAATTGGGAGAAAATCTCCTCTCTTGGGGAGAAAAGTGGTCTTTCTGAGAGAAGGTGCCCTCTTCTTGGCTGCAAGTGTCCCATTTGGCATTGTCATGGAGGCTTTTTGGGGAGAAAGCGTGTGGCAGTTGTAAGAGAAGGGGTATTTCTGGGAGCAAATCTCCTCTTTTTGGAAGAGAAGGTGAAATTTCCAAGGGAAAAGTGGCATTTCTGGGAGGAAATGACATAGCTGGGGGAGAAAAGTGGGAACCGGTGGGAAAGAAGATCTTGTACTGGAGAGCAACGGTGGTCTTTTTGGTGTGCCAAGTGGTCTCTTGGGGAGAAAACGTGGTAAATAGGGGAGACAACGTCCTCTGGAGGAGTGTCAAGTAGTATTTGGGAGAGCAAACGTCAGGTATTTCTCGGAAACCGGCTGTTTCTGGGAGATAGTAGCAGACTTGGTTGGAAAATGACAGGTGTTTGTGAGAAAGCTGGTATTTTGGGAAAAAAAAGGCCGTTTTTTAAAGAATAAGCTGGCATTTCTGGGAGAATATGTCCCATCTTTGGGAGAAAACGGGTGTATGTGGGAGAAAATGTCGTGTATTTGGGAGAAAGCTGGTGTATGTGGGAGAAAAGGCCATTGTGATGGGAGTCAGTGTGATCTTGAGGAGTGGAAAGCAGTATTCTTGAGATGAAACGTGAGGTATTTCTAAGAGTCCTGGTATTTCTGGGAGAAAATGTCTTGTTTTGGAGAGCCAAAGTCCCATTTTGGGGGCAGAAGCTGGTATTTCTGTGACACTGCCATCTTGATGGGGGTAAGTGTGATCTTGAGGAGTGTAACGCAGCATTTTGGTTAGAAAATGGGAGCTCTTCCTAAGAGCAGTGCTATTTCTGGGAGAAAAGGAGCTGTACTGGGCATAAAAATGGTGTATCTGCGATAAAATGCCACATTTCTGAAAGAAACTGTCCTCTTGCGGAGTGTAATGCTGTATGTTCCGGAGGAAATGGGAAATATTCAGCAGAGTCCTGGTATTTCTGGGAGAAGAGGTCTGATGTGGGGGGGGGGGGGAAGGTGATGTATGTGTGAGAAAGCTGGTGTTTCTGGGAGAAAATGCCAGGTATTGGTGAGGAAACAGATGCTAGAGTGGGAAAAGGCCATCCCTTTGGGAGAGAAGTGGTATTTCTGGGAGAAAATGCCCCAAATCGGGGAGTAAGTGTCATCCTGAGGCGTGTCATGGAGTAGATTTGGGAGGAAATGGAGGTGTTTCAAAGAGTAGCGGCACTTGTGGGAGAAAATGTCCTCAGTGGGAAAGACAATGTCCTCTTGAGGGACGAAAAGAGGTCTTTCTTACAGCAAATGTCATCCAATTGGGAGAAAATCTCCTCTCTTGGGGAGAAAAGTGGTCTTTCTGAGAGAAGGTGCCCTCTTCTTGGCTGCAAGTGTCCCATTTGGCATTGTCATGGAGGCTTTTTGGGGAGAAAGCGTGTGGCAGTTGTAAGAGAAGGGGTATTTCTGGGAGCAAATCTCCTCTTTTTGGAAGAGAAGGTGAAATTTCCAAGGGAAAAGTGGCATTTCTGGGAGGAAATGACATAGCTGGGGGAGAAAAGTGGGAACCGGTGGGAAAGAAGATCTTGTACTGGAGAGCAACGGTGGTCTTTTTGGTGTGCCAAGTGGTCTCTTGGGGAGAAAACGTGGTAAATAGGGGAGACAACGTCCTCTGGAGGAGTGTCAAGTAGTATTTGGGAGAGCAAACGTCAGGTATTTCTCGGAAACCGGCTGTTTCTGGGAGATAGTAGCAGACTTGGTTGGAAAATGACAGGTGTTTGTGAGAAAGCCGGTATTTTGGGAAAAAAAAGGCCGTTTTTTAAAGAATAAGCTGGCATTTCTGGGAGAATATGTCCCATCTTTGGGAGAAAACGGGTGTATGTGGGAGAAAATGTCGTGTATTTGGGAGAAAGCTGGTGTATGTGGGAGAAAAGGCCATTGTGATGGGAGTCAGTGTGATCTTGAGGAGTGGAAAGCAGTATTCTTGAGATGAAACGTGAGGTATTTCTAAGAGTCCTGGTATTTCTGGGAGAAAATGTCTTGTTTTGGAGAGCCAAAGTCCCATTTTGGGGGCAGAAGCTGGTATTTCTGTGACACTGCCATCTTGATGGGGGTAAGTGTGATCTTGAGGAGTGTAACGCAGCATTTTGGTTAGAAAATGGGAGCTCTTCCTAAGAGCAGTGCTATTTCTGGGAGAAAAGGAGCTGTACTGGGCATAAAAATGGTGTATCTGCGATAAAATGCCACATTTCTGAAAGAAACTGTCCTCTTGCGGAGTGTAATGCTGTATGTTCCGGAGGAAATGGGAAATATTCAGCAGAGTCCTGGTATTTCTGGGAGAAGAGGTCTGATGTGGGGGGGGGGGGGGAAGGTGATGTATGTGTGAGAAAGCTGGTGTTTCTGGGAGAAAATGCCAGGTATTGGTGAGGAAACAGATGCTAGAGAGGGAAAAGGCCATCCCTTTGGGAGAGAAGTGGTATTTCTGGGAGAAAATGCCCCAAATCGGGGAGTAAGTGTCATCCTGAGGCGTGTCATGGAGTAGATTTGGGAGGAAATGGAGGTGTTTCAAAGAGTAGCGGCACTTGTGGGAGAAAATGTCCTCAGTGGGAAAGACAATGTCCTCTTGAGGGACGAAAAGAGGTCTTTCTTACAGCAAATGTCATCCAATTGGGAGAAAATCTCCTCTCTTGGGGAGAAAAGTGGTCTTTCTGAGAGAAGGTGCCCTCTTCTTGGCTGCAAGTGTCCCATTTGGCATTGTCATGGAGGCTTTTTGGGGAGAAAGCGTGTGGCAGTTGTAAGAGAAGGGGTATTTCTGGGAGCAAATCTCCTCTTTTTGGAAGAGAAGGTGAAATTTCCAAGGGAAAAGTGGCATTTCTGGGAGGAAATGACATAGCTGGGGGAGAAAAGTGGGAACCGGTGGGAAAGAAGATCTTGTACTGGAGAGCAACGGTGGTCTTTTTGGTGTGCCAAGTGGTCTCTTGGGGAGAAAACGTGGTAAATAGGGGAGACAACGTCCTCTGGAGGAGTGTCAAGTAGTATTTGGGAGAGCAAACGTCAGGTATTTCTCGGAAACCGGCTGTTTCTGGGAGATAGTAGCAGACTTGGTTGGAAAATGACAGGTGTTTGTGAGAAAGCCGGTATTTTGGGAAAAAAAAGGCCGTTTTTTAAAGAATAAGCTGGCATTTCTGGGAGAATATGTCCCATCTTTGGGAGAAAACGGGTGTATGTGGGAGAAAATGTCGTGTATTTGGGAGAAAGCTGGTGTATGTGGGAGAAAAGGCCATTGTGATGGGAGTCAGTGTGATCTTGAGGAGTGGAAAGCAGTATTCTTGAGATGAAACGTGAGGTATTTCTAAGAGTCCTGGTATTTCTGGGAGAAAATGTCTTGTTTTGGAGAGCCAAAGTCCCATTTTGGGGGCAGAAGCTGGTATTTCTGTGACACTGCCATCTTGATGGGGGTAAGTGTGATCTTGAGGAGTGTAACGCAGCATTTTGGTTAGAAAATGGGAGCTCTTCCTAAGAGCAGTGCTATTTCTGGGAGAAAAGGAGCTGTACTGGGCATAAAAATGGTGTATCTGCGATAAAATGCCACATTTCTGAAAGAAACTGTCCTCTTGCGGAGTGTAATGCTGTATGTTCCGGAGGAAATGGGAAATATTCAGCAGAGTCCTGGTATTTCTGGGAGAAGAGGTCTGATGTGGGGGGGGGGGGGGGAAGGTGATGTATGTGTGAGAAAGCTGGTGTTTCTGGGAGGAAATGCCAGGTATTGGTGAGGAAACAGATGCTAGAGTGGGAAAAGGCCATCCCTTTGGGAGAGAAGTGGTATTTCTGGGAGAAAATGCCCCAAATCGGGGAGTAAGTGTCATCCTGAGGCGTGTCATGGAGTAGATTTGGGAGGAAATGGAGGTGTTTCAAAGAGTAGCGGCACTTGTGGGAGAAAATGTCCTCAGTGGGAAAGACAATGTCCTCTTGAGGGACGAAAAGAGGTCTTTCTTACAGCAAATGTCATCCAATTGGGAGAAAATCTCCTCTCTTGGGGAGAAAAGTGGTCTTTCTGAGAGAAGGTGCCCTCTTCTTGGCTGCAAGTGTCCCATTTGGCATTGTCATGGAGGCTTTTTGGGGAGAAAGCGTGTGGCAGTTGTAAGAGAAGGGGTATTTCTGGGAGCAAATCTCCTCTTTTTGGAAGAGAAGGTGAAATTTCCAAGGGAAAAGTGGCATTTCTGGGAGGAAATGACATAGCTGGGGGAGAAAAGTGGGAACCGGTGGGAAAGAAGATCTTGTACTGGAGAGCAACGGTGGTCTTTTTGGTGTGCCAAGTGGTCTCTTGGGGAGAAAACGTGGTAAATAGGGGAGACAACGTCCTCTGGAGGAGTGTCAAGTAGTATTTGGGAGAGCAAACGTCAGGTATTTCTCGGAAACCGGCTGTTTCTGGGAGATAGTAGCAGACTTGGTTGGAAAATGACAGGTGTTTGTGAGAAAGCCGGTATTTTGGGAAAAAAAAGGCCGTTTTTTAAAGAATAAGCTGGCATTTCTGGGAGAATATGTCCCATCTTTGGGAGAAAACGGGTGTATGTGGGAGAAAATGTCGTGTATTTGGGAGAAAGCTGGTGTATGTGGGAGAAAAGGCCATTGTGATGGGAGTCAGTGTGATCTTGAGGAGTGGAAAGCAGTATTCTTGAGATGAAACGTGAGGTATTTCTAAGAGTCCTGGTATTTCTGGGAGAAAATGTCTTGTTTTGGAGAGCCAAAGTCCCATTTTGGGGGCAGAAGCTGGTATTTCTGTGACACTGCCATCTTGATGGGGGTAAGTGTGATCTTGAGGAGTGTAACGCAGCATTTTGGTTAGAAAATGGGAGCTCTTCCTAAGAGCAGTGCTATTTCTGGGAGAAAAGGAGCTGTACTGGGCATAAAAATGGTGTATCTGCGATAAAATGCCACATTTCTGAAAGAAACTGTCCTCTTGCGGAGTGTAATGCTGTATGTTCCGGAGGAAATGGGAAATATTCAGCAGAGTCCTGGTATTTCTGGGAGAAGAGGTCTGATGTGGGGGGGGGGGGGGGAAGGTGATGTATGTGTGAGAAAGCTGGTGTTTCTGGGAGAAAATGCCAGGTATTGGTGAGGAAACAGATGCTAGAGAGGGAAAAGGCCATCCCTTTGGGAGAGAAGTGGTATTTCTGGGAGAAAATGCCCCAAATCGGGGAGTAAGTGTCATCCTGAGGCGTGTCATGGAGTAGATTTGGGAGGAAATGGAGGTGTTTCAAAGAGTAGCGGCACTTGTGGGAGAAAATGTCCTCAGTGGGAAAGACAATGTCCTCTTGAGGGACGAAAAGAGGTCTTTCTTACAGCAAATGTCATCCAATTGGGAGAAAATCTCCTCTCTTGGGGAGAAAAGTGGTCTTTCTGAGAGAAGGTGCCCTCTTCTTGGCTGCAAGTGTCCCATTTGGCATTGTCATGGAGGCTTTTTGGGGAGAAAGCGTGTGGCAGTTGTAAGAGAAGGGGTATTTCTGGGAGCAAATCTCCTCTTTTTGGAAGAGAAGGTGAAATTTCCAAGGGAAAAGTGGCATTTCTGGGAGGAAATGACATAGCTGGGGGAGAAAAGTGGGAACCGGTGGGAAAGAAGATCTTGTACTGGAGAGCAACGGTGGTCTTTTTGGTGTGCCAAGTGGTCTCTTGGGGAGAAAACGTGGTAAATAGGGGAGACAACGTCCTCTGGAGGAGTGTCAAGTAGTATTTGGGAGAGCAAACGTCAGGTATTTCTCGGAAACCGGCTGTTTCTGGGAGATAGTAGCAGACTTGGTTGGAAAATGACAGGTGTTTGTGAGAAAGCTGGTATTTTGGGAAAAAAAAGGCCGTTTTTTAAAGAATAAGCTGGCATTTCTGGGAGAATATGTCCCATCTTTGGGAGAAAACGGGTGTATGTGGGAGAAAATGTCGTGTATTTGGGAGAAAGCTGGTGTATGTGGGAGAAAAGGCCATTGTGATGGGAGTCAGTGTGATCTTGAGGAGTGGAAAGCAGTATTCTTGAGATGAAACGTGAGGTATTTCTAAGAGTCCTGGTATTTCTGGGAGAAAATGTCTTGTTTTGGAGAGCCAAAGTCCCATTTTGGGGGCAGAAGCTGGTATTTCTGTGACACTGCCATCTTGATGGGGGTAAGTGTGATCTTGAGGAGTGTAACGCAGCATTTTGGTTAGAAAATGGGAGCTCTTCCTAAGAGCAGTGCTATTTCTGGGAGAAAAGGAGCTCTACTGGGCATAAAAATGGTGTATCTGCGATAAAATGCCACATTTCTGAAAGAAACTGTCCTCTTGCGGAGTGTAATGCTGTATGTTCCGGAGGAAATGGGAAATATTCAGCAGAGTCCTGGTATTTCTGGGAGAAGAGGTCTGATGTGGGGGGGGGGGGGGGAAGGTGATGTATGTGTGAGAAAGCTGGTGTTTCTGGGAGGAAATGCCAGGTATTGGTGAGGAAACAGATGCTAGAGTGGGAAAAGGCCATCCCTTTGGGAGAGAAGTGGTATTTCTGGGAGAAAATGCCCCAAATCGGGGAGTAAGTGTCATCCTGAGGCGTGTCATGGAGTAGATTTGGGAGGAAATGGAGGTGTTTCAAAGAGTAGCGGCACTTGTGGGAGAAAATGTCCTCAGTGGGAAAGACAATGTCCTCTTGAGGGACGAAAAGAGGTCTTTCTTACAGCAAATGTCATCCAATTGGGAGAAAATCTCCTCTCTTGGGGAGAAAAGTGGTCTTTCTGAGAGAAGGTGCCCTCTTCTTGGCTGCAAGTGTCCCATTTGGCATTGTCATGGAGGCTTTTTGGGGAGAAAGCGTGTGGCAGTTGTAAGAGAAGGGGTATTTCTGGGAGCAAATCTCCTCTTTTTGGAAGAGAAGGTGAAATTTCCAAGGGAAAAGTGGCATTTCTGGGAGGAAATGACATAGCTGGGGGAGAAAAGTGGGAACCGGTGGGAAAGAAGATCTTGTACTGGAGAGCAACGGTGGTCTTTTTGGTGTGCCAAGTGGTCTCTTGGGGAGAAAACGTGGTAAATAGGGGAGACAACGTCCTCTGGAGGAGTGTCAAGTAGTATTTGGGAGAGCAAACGTCAGGTATTTCTCGGAAACCGGCTGTTTCTGGGAGATAGTAGCAGACTTGGTTGGAAAATGACAGGTGTTTGTGAGAAAGCCGGTATTTTGGGAAAAAAAAGGCCGTTTTTTAAAGAATAAGCTGGCATTTCTGGGAGAATATGTCCCATCTTTGGGAGAAAACGGGTGTATGTGGGAGAAAATGTCGTGTATTTGGGAGAAAGCTGGTGTATGTGGGAGAAAAGGCCATTGTGATGGGAGTCAGTGTGATCTTGAGGAGTGGAAAGCAGTATTCTTGAGATGAAACGTGAGGTATTTCTAAGAGTCCTGGTATTTCTGGGAGAAAATGTCTTGTTTTGGAGAGCCAAAGTCCCATTTTGGGGGCAGAAGCTGGTATTTCTGTGACACTGCCATCTTGATGGGGGTAAGTGTGATCTTGAGGAGTGTAACGCAGCATTTTGGTTAGAAAATGGGAGCTCTTCCTAAGAGCAGTGCTATTTCTGGGAGAAAAGGAGCTGTACTGGGCATAAAAATGGTGTATCTGCGATAAAATGCCACATTTCTGAAAGAAACTGTCCTCTTGCGGAGTGTAATGCTGTATGTTCCGGAGGAAATGGGAAATATTCAGCAGAGTCCTGGTATTTCTGGGAGAAGAGGTCTGATGTGGGGGGGGGGGGGGGAAGGTGATGTATGTGTGAGAAAGCTGGTGTTTCTGGGAGAAAATGCCAGGTATTGGTGAGGAAACAGATGCTAGAGAGGGAAAAGGCCATCCCTTTGGGAGAGAAGTGGTATTTCTGGGAGAAAATGCCCCAAATCGGGGAGTAAGTGTCATCCTGAGGCGTGTCATGGAGTAGATTTGGGAGGAAATGGAGGTGTTTCAAAGAGTAGCGGCACTTGTGGGAGAAAATGTCCTCAGTGGGAAAGACAATGTCCTCTTGAGGGACGAAAAGAGGTCTTTCTTACAGCAAATGTCATCCAATTGGGAGAAAATCTCCTCTCTTGGGGAGAAAAGTGGTCTTTCTGAGAGAAGGTGCCCTCTTCTTGGCTGCAAGTGTCCCATTTGGCATTGTCATGGAGGCTTTTTGGGGAGAAAGCGTGTGGCAGTTGTAAGAGAAGGGGTATTTCTGGGAGCAAATCTCCTCTTTTTGGAAGAGAAGGTGAAATTTCCAAGGGAAAAGTGGCATTTCTGGGAGGAAATGACATAGCTGGGGGAGAAAAGTGGGAACCGGTGGGAAAGAAGATCTTGTACTGGAGAGCAACGGTGGTCTTTTTGGTGTGCCAAGTGGTCTCTTGGGGAGAAAACGTGGTAAATAGGGGAGACAACGTCCTCTGGAGGAGTGTCAAGTAGTATTTGGGAGAGCAAACGTCAGGTATTTCTCGGAAACCGGCTGTTTCTGGGAGATAGTAGCAGACTTGGTTGGAAAATGACAGGTGTTTGTGAGAAAGCTGGTATTTTGGGAAAAAAAAGGCCGTTTTTTAAAGAATAAGCTGGCATTTCTGGGAGAATATGTCCCATCTTTGGGAGAAAACGGGTGTATGTGGGAGAAAATGTCGTGTATTTGGGAGAAAGCTGGTGTATGTGGGAGAAAAGGCCATTGTGATGGGAGTCAGTGTGATCTTGAGGAGTGGAAAGCAGTATTCTTGAGATGAAACGTGAGGTATTTCTAAGAGTCCTGGTATTTCTGGGAGAAAATGTCTTGTTTTGGAGAGCCAAAGTCCCATTTTGGGGGCAGAAGCTGGTATTTCTGTGACACTGCCATCTTGATGGGGGTAAGTGTGATCTTGAGGAGTGTAACGCAGCATTTTGGTTAGAAAATGGGAGCTCTTCCTAAGAGCAGTGCTATTTCTGGGAGAAAAGGAGCTGTACTGGGCATAAAAATGGTGTATCTGCGATAAAATGCCACATTTCTGAAAGAAACTGTCCTCTTGCGGAGTGTAATGCTGTATGTTCCGGAGGAAATGGGAAATATTCAGCAGAGTCCTGGTATTTCTGGGAGAAGAGGTCTGATGTGGGGGGGGGGGGGAAGGTGATGTATGTGTGAGAAAGCTGGTGTTTCTGGGAGAAAATGCCAGGTATTGGTGAGGAAACAGATGCTAGAGTGGGAAAAGGCCATCCCTTTGGGAGAGAAGTGGTATTTCTGGGAGAAAATGCCCCAAATCGGGGAGTAAGTGTCATCCTGAGGCGTGTCATGGAGTAGATTTGGGAGGAAATGGAGGTGTTTCAAAGAGTAGCGGCACTTGTGGGAGAAAATGTCCTCAGTGGGAAAGACAATGTCCTCTTGAGGGACGAAAAGAGGTCTTTCTTACAGCAAATGTCATCCAATTGGGAGAAAATCTCCTCTCTTGGGGAGAAAAGTGGTCTTTCTGAGAGAAGGTGCCCTCTTCTTGGCTGCAAGTGTCCCATTTGGCATTGTCATGGAGGCTTTTTGGGGAGAAAGCGTGTGGCAGTTGTAAGAGAAGGGGTATTTCTGGGAGCAAATCTCCTCTTTTTGGAAGAGAAGGTGAAATTTCCAAGGGAAAAGTGGCATTTCTGGGAGGAAATGACATAGCTGGGGGAGAAAAGTGGGAACCGGTGGGAAAGAAGATCTTGTACTGGAGAGCAACGGTGGTCTTTTTGGTGTGCCAAGTGGTCTCTTGGGGAGAAAACGTGGTAAATAGGGGAGACAACGTCCTCTGGAGGAGTGTCAAGTAGTATTTGGGAGAGCAAACGTCAGGTATTTCTCGGAAACCGGCTGTTTCTGGGAGATAGTAGCAGACTTGGTTGGAAAATGACAGGTGTTTGTGAGAAAGCCGGTATTTTGGGAAAAAAAAGGCCGTTTTTTAAAGAATAAGCTGGCATTTCTGGGAGAATATGTCCCATCTTTGGGAGAAAACGGGTGTATGTGGGAGAAAATGTCGTGTATTTGGGAGAAAGCTGGTGTATGTGGGAGAAAAGGCCATTGTGATGGGAGTCAGTGTGATCTTGAGGAGTGGAAAGCAGTATTCTTGAGATGAAACGTGAGGTATTTCTAAGAGTCCTGGTATTTCTGGGAGAAAATGTCTTGTTTTGGAGAGCCAAAGTCCCATTTTGGGGGCAGAAGCTGGTATTTCTGTGACACTGCCATCTTGATGGGGGTAAGTGTGATCTTGAGGAGTGTAACGCAGCATTTTGGTTAGAAAATGGGAGCTCTTCCTAAGAGCAGTGCTATTTCTGGGAGAAAAGGAGCTGTACTGGGCATAAAAATGGTGTATCTGCGATAAAATGCCACATTTCTGAAAGAAACTGTCCTCTTGCGGAGTGTAATGCTGTATGTTCCGGAGGAAATGGGAAATATTCAGCAGAGTCCTGGTATTTCTGGGAGAAGAGGTCTGATGTGGGGGGGGGGGGGGGGGAAGGTGATGTATGTGTGAGAAAGCTGGTGTTTCTGGGAGAAAATGCCAGGTATTGGTGAGGAAACAGATGCTAGAGAGGGAAAAGGCCATCCCTTTGGGAGAGAAGTGGTATTTCTGGGAGAAAATGCCCCAAATCGGGGAGTAAGTGTCATCCTGAGGCGTGTCATGGAGTAGATTTGGGAGGAAATGGAGGTGTTTCAAAGAGTAGCGGCACTTGTGGGAGAAAATGTCCTCAGTGGGAAAGACAATGTCCTCTTGAGGGACGAAAAGAGGTCTTTCTTACAGCAAATGTCATCCAATTGGGAGAAAATCTCCTCTCTTGGGGAGAAAAGTGGTCTTTCTGAGAGAAGGTGCCCTCTTCTTGGCTGCAAGTGTCCCATTTGGCATTGTCATGGAGGCTTTTTGGGGAGAAAGCGTGTGGCAGTTGTAAGAGAAGGGGTATTTCTGGGAGCAAATCTCCTCTTTTTGGAAGAGAAGGTGAAATTTCCAAGGGAAAAGTGGCATTTCTGGGAGGAAATGACATAGCTGGGGGAGAAAAGTGGGAACCGGTGGGAAAGAAGATCTTGTACTGGAGAGCAACGGTGGTCTTTTTGGTGTGCCAAGTGGTCTCTTGGGGAGAAAACGTGGTAAATAGGGGAGACAACGTCCTCTGGAGGAGTGTCAAGTAGTATTTGGGAGAGCAAACGTCAGGTATTTCTCGGAAACCGGCTGTTTCTGGGAGATAGTAGCAGACTTGGTTGGAAAATGACAGGTGTTTGTGAGAAAGCCGGTATTTTGGGAAAAAAAAGGCCGTTTTTTAAAGAATAAGCTGGCATTTCTGGGAGAATATGTCCCATCTTTGGGAGAAAACGGGTGTATGTGGGAGAAAATGTCGTGTATTTGGGAGAAAGCTGGTGTATGTGGGAGAAAAGGCCATTGTGATGGGAGTCAGTGTGATCTTGAGGAGTGGAAAGCAGTATTCTTGAGATGAAACGTGAGGTATTTCTAAGAGTCCTGGTATTTCTGGGAGAAAATGTCTTGTTTTGGAGAGCCAAAGTCCCATTTTGGGGGCAGAAGCTGGTATTTCTGTGACACTGCCATCTTGATGGGGGTAAGTGTGATCTTGAGGAGTGTAACGCAGCATTTTGGTTAGAAAATGGGAGCTCTTCCTAAGAGCAGTGCTATTTCTGGGAGAAAAGGAGCTGTACTGGGCATAAAAATGGTGTATCTGCGATAAAATGCCACATTTCTGAAAGAAACTGTCCTCTTGCGGAGTGTAATGCTGTATGTTCCGGAGGAAATGGGAAATATTCAGCAGAGTCCTGGTATTTCTGGGAGAAGAGGTCTGATGTGGGGGGGGGGGGGGGGAAGGTGATGTATGTGTGAGAAAGCTGGTGTTTCTGGGAGAAAATGCCAGGTATTGGTGAGGAAACAGATGCTAGAGAGGGAAAAGGCCATCCCTTTGGGAGAGAAGTGGTATTTCTGGGAGAAAATGCCCCAAATCGGGGAGTAAGTGTCATCCTGAGGCGTGTCATGGAGTAGATTTGGGAGGAAATGGAGGTGTTTCAAAGAGTAGCGGCACTTGTGGGAGAAAATGTCCTCAGTGGGAAAGACAATGTCCTCTTGAGGGACGAAAAGAGGTCTTTCTTACAGCAAATGTCATCCAATTGGGAGAAAATCTCCTCTCTTGGGGAGAAAAGTGGTCTTTCTGAGAGAAGGTGCCCTCTTCTTGGCTGCAAGTGTCCCATTTGGCATTGTCATGGAGGCTTTTTGGGGAGAAAGCGTGTGGCAGTTGTAAGAGAAGGGGTATTTCTGGGAGCAAATCTCCTCTTTTTGGAAGAGAAGGTGAAATTTCCAAGGGAAAAGTGGCATTTCTGGGAGGAAATGACATAGCTGGGGGAGAAAAGTGGGAACCGGTGGGAAAGAAGATCTTGTACTGGAGAGCAACGGTGGTCTTTTTGGTGTGCCAAGTGGTCTCTTGGGGAGAAAACGTGGTAAATAGGGGAGACAACGTCCTCTGGAGGAGTGTCAAGTAGTATTTGGGAGAGCAAACGTCAGGTATTTCTCGGAAACCGGCTGTTTCTGGGAGATAGTAGCAGACTTGGTTGGAAAATGACAGGTGTTTGTGAGAAAGCTGGTATTTTGGGAAAAAAAAGGCCGTTTTTTAAAGAATAAGCTGGCATTTCTGGGAGAATATGTCCCATCTTTGGGAGAAAACGGGTGTATGTGGGAGAAAATGTCGTGTATTTGGGAGAAAGCTGGTGTATGTGGGAGAAAAGGCCATTGTGATGGGAGTCAGTGTGATCTTGAGGAGTGGAAAGCAGTATTCTTGAGATGAAACGTGAGGTATTTCTAAGAGTCCTGGTATTTCTGGGAGAAAATGTCTTGTTTTGGAGAGCCAAAGTCCCATTTTGGGGGCAGAAGCTGGTATTTCTGTGACACTGCCATCTTGATGGGGGTAAGTGTGATCTTGAGGAGTGTAACGCAGCATTTTGGTTAGAAAATGGGAGCTCTTCCTAAGAGCAGTGCTATTTCTGGGAGAAAAGGAGCTCTACTGGGCATAAAAATGGTGTATCTGCGATAAAATGCCACATTTCTGAAAGAAACTGTCCTCTTGCGGAGTGTAATGCTGTATGTTCCGGAGGAAATGGGAAATATTCAGCAGAGTCCTGGTATTTCTGGGAGAAGAGGTCTGATGTGGGGGGGGGGGGGGGAAGGTGATGTATGTGTGAGAAAGCTGGTGTTTCTGGGAGAAAATGCCAGGTATTGGTGAGGAAACAGATGCTAGAGTGGGAAAAGGCCATCCCTTTGGGAGAGAAGTGGTATTTCTGGGAGAAAATGCCCCAAATCGGGGAGTAAGTGTCATCCTGAGGCGTGTCATGGAGTAGATTTGGGAGGAAATGGAGGTGTTTCAAAGAGTAGCGGCACTTGTGGGAGAAAATGTCCTCAGTGGGAAAGACAATGTCCTCTTGAGGGACGAAAAGAGGTCTTTCTTACAGCAAATGTCATCCAATTGGGAGAAAATCTCCTCTCTTGGGGAGAAAAGTGGTCTTTCTGAGAGAAGGTGCCCTCTTCTTGGCTGCAAGTGTCCCATTTGGCATTGTCATGGAGGCTTTTTGGGGAGAAAGCGTGTGGCAGTTGTAAGAGAAGGGGTATTTCTGGGAGCAAATCTCCTCTTTTTGGAAGAGAAGGTGAAATTTCCAAGGGAAAAGTGGCATTTCTGGGAGGAAATGACATAGCTGGGGGAGAAAAGTGGGAACCGGTGGGAAAGAAGATCTTGTACTGGAGAGCAACGGTGGTCTTTTTGGTGTGCCAAGTGGTCTCTTGGGGAGAAAACGTGGTAAATAGGGGAGACAACGTCCTCTGGAGGAGTGTCAAGTAGTATTTGGGAGAGCAAACGTCAGGTATTTCTCGGAAACCGGCTGTTTCTGGGAGATAGTAGCAGACTTGGTTGGAAAATGACAGGTGTTTGTGAGAAAGCCGGTATTTTGGGAAAAAAAAGGCCGTTTTTTAAAGAATAAGCTGGCATTTCTGGGAGAATATGTCCCATCTTTGGGAGAAAACGGGTGTATGTGGGAGAAAATGTCGTGTATTTGGGAGAAAGCTGGTGTATGTGGGAGAAAAGGCCATTGTGATGGGAGTCAGTGTGATCTTGAGGAGTGGAAAGCAGTATTCTTGAGATGAAACGTGAGGTATTTCTAAGAGTCCTGGTATTTCTGGGAGAAAATGTCTTGTTTTGGAGAGCCAAAGTCCCATTTTGGGGGCAGAAGCTGGTATTTCTGTGACACTGCCATCTTGATGGGGGTAAGTGTGATCTTGAGGAGTGTAACGCAGCATTTTGGTTAGAAAATGGGAGCTCTTCCTAAGAGCAGTGCTATTTCTGGGAGAAAAGGAGCTGTACTGGGCATAAAAATGGTGTATCTGCGATAAAATGCCACATTTCTGAAAGAAACTGTCCTCTTGCGGAGTGTAATGCTGTATGTTCCGGAGGAAATGGGAAATATTCAGCAGAGTCCTGGTATTTCTGGGAGAAGAGGTCTGATGTGGGGGGGGGGGGGAAGGTGATGTATGTGTGAGAAAGCTGGTGTTTCTGGGAGAAAATGCCAGGTATTGGTGAGGAAACAGATGCTAGAGAGGGAAAAGGCCATCCCTTTGGGAGAGAAGTGGTATTTCTGGGAGAAAATGCCCCAAATCGGGGAGTAAGTGTCATCCTGAGGCGTGTCATGGAGTAGATTTGGGAGGAAATGGAGGTGTTTCAAAGAGTAGCGGCACTTGTGGGAGAAAATGTCCTCAGTGGGAAAGACAATGTCCTCTTGAGGGACGAAAAGAGGTCTTTCTTACAGCAAATGTCATCCAATTGGGAGAAAATCTCCTCTCTTGGGGAGAAAAGTGGTCTTTCTGAGAGAAGGTGCCCTCTTCTTGGCTGCAAGTGTCCCATTTGGCATTGTCATGGAGGCTTTTTGGGGAGAAAGCGTGTGGCAGTTGTAAGAGAAGGGGTATTTCTGGGAGCAAATCTCCTCTTTTTGGAAGAGAAGGTGAAATTTCCAAGGGAAAAGTGGCATTTCTGGGAGGAAATGACATAGCTGGGGGAGAAAAGTGGGAACCGGTGGGAAAGAAGATCTTGTACTGGAGAGCAACGGTGGTCTTTTTGGTGTGCCAAGTGGTCTCTTGGGGAGAAAACGTGGTAAATAGGGGAGACAACGTCCTCTGGAGGAGTGTCAAGTAGTATTTGGGAGAGCAAACGTCAGGTATTTCTCGGAAACCGGCTGTTTCTGGGAGATAGTAGCAGACTTGGTTGGAAAATGACAGGTGTTTGTGAGAAAGCTGGTATTTTGGGAAAAAAAAAGGCCGTTTTTTAAAGAATAAGCTGGCATTTCTGGGAGAATATGTCCCATCTTTGGGAGAAAACGGGTGTATGTGGGAGAAAATGTCGTGTATTTGGGAGAAAGCTGGTGTATGTGGGAGAAAAGGCCATTGTGATGGGAGTCAGTGTGATCTTGAGGAGTGGAAAGCAGTATTCTTGAGATGAAACGTGAGGTATTTCTAAGAGTCCTGGTATTTCTGGGAGAAAATGTCTTGTTTTGGAGAGCCAAAGTCCCATTTTGGGGGCAGAAGCTGGTATTTCTGTGACACTGCCATCTTGATGGGGGTAAGTGTGATCTTGAGGAGTGTAACGCAGCATTTTGGTTAGAAAATGGGAGCTCTTCCTAAGAGCAGTGCTATTTCTGGGAGAAAAGGAGCTCTACTGGGCATAAAAATGGTGTATCTGCGATAAAATGCCACATTTCTGAAAGAAACTGTCCTCTTGCGGAGTGTAATGCTGTATGTTCCGGAGGAAATGGGAAATATTCAGCAGAGTCCTGGTATTTCTGGGAGAAGAGGTCTGATGTGGGGGGGGGGGGGGAAGGTGATGTATGTGTGAGAAAGCTGGTGTTTCTGGGAGGAAATGCCAGGTATTGGTGAGGAAACAGATGCTAGAGTGGGAAAAGGCCATCCCTTTGGGAGAGAAGTGGTATTTCTGGGAGAAAATGCCCCAAATCGGGGAGTAAGTGTCATCCTGAGGCGTGTCATGGAGTAGATTTGGGAGGAAATGGAGGTGTTTCAAAGAGTAGCGGCACTTGTGGGAGAAAATGTCCTCAGTGGGAAAGACAATGTCCTCTTGAGGGACGAAAAGAGGTCTTTCTTACAGCAAATGTCATCCAATTGGGAGAAAATCTCCTCTCTTGGGGAGAAAAGTGGTCTTTCTGAGAGAAGGTGCCCTCTTCTTGGCTGCAAGTGTCCCATTTGGCATTGTCATGGAGGCTTTTTGGGGAGAAAGCGTGTGGCAGTTGTAAGAGAAGGGGTATTTCTGGGAGCAAATCTCCTCTTTTTGGAAGAGAAGGTGAAATTTCCAAGGGAAAAGTGGCATTTCTGGGAGGAAATGACATAGCTGGGGGAGAAAAGTGGGAACCGGTGGGAAAGAAGATCTTGTACTGGAGAGCAACGGTGGTCTTTTTGGTGTGCCAAGTGGTCTCTTGGGGAGAAAACGTGGTAAATAGGGGAGACAACGTCCTCTGGAGGAGTGTCAAGTAGTATTTGGGAGAGCAAACGTCAGGTATTTCTCGGAAACCGGCTGTTTCTGGGAGATAGTAGCAGACTTGGTTGGAAAATGACAGGTGTTTGTGAGAAAGCCGGTATTTTGGGAAAAAAAAGGCCGTTTTTTAAAGAATAAGCTGGCATTTCTGGGAGAATATGTCCCATCTTTGGGAGAAAACGGGTGTATGTGGGAGAAAATGTCGTGTATTTGGGAGAAAGCTGGTGTATGTGGGAGAAAAGGCCATTGTGATGGGAGTCAGTGTGATCTTGAGGAGTGGAAAGCAGTATTCTTGAGATGAAACGTGAGGTATTTCTAAGAGTCCTGGTATTTCTGGGAGAAAATGTCTTGTTTTGGAGAGCCAAAGTCCCATTTTGGGGGCAGAAGCTGGTATTTCTGTGACACTGCCATCTTGATGGGGGTAAGTGTGATCTTGAGGAGTGTAACGCAGCATTTTGGTTAGAAAATGGGAGCTCTTCCTAAGAGCAGTGCTATTTCTGGGAGAAAAGGAGCTGTACTGGGCATAAAAATGGTGTATCTGCGATAAAATGCCACATTTCTGAAAGAAACTGTCCTCTTGCGGAGTGTAATGCTGTATGTTCCGGAGGAAATGGGAAATATTCAGCAGAGTCCTGGTATTTCTGGGAGAAGAGGTCTGATGTGGGGGGGGGGGGGAAGGTGATGTATGTGTGAGAAAGCTGGTGTTTCTGGGAGAAAATGCCAGGTATTGGTGAGGAAACAGATGCTAGAGTGGGAAAAGGCCATCCCTTTGGGAGAGAAGTGGTATTTCTGGGAGAAAATGCCCCAAATCGGGGAGTAAGTGTCATCCTGAGGCGTGTCATGGAGTAGATTTGGGAGGAAATGGAGGTGTTTCAAAGAGTAGCGGCACTTGTGGGAGAAAATGTCCTCAGTGGGAAAGACAATGTCCTCTTGAGGGACGAAAAGAGGTCTTTCTTACAGCAAATGTCATCCAATTGGGAGAAAATCTCCTCTCTTGGGGAGAAAAGTGGTCTTTCTGAGAGAAGGTGCCCTCTTCTTGGCTGCAAGTGTCCCATTTGGCATTGTCATGGAGGCTTTTTGGGGAGAAAGCGTGTGGCAGTTGTAAGAGAAGGGGTATTTCTGGGAGCAAATCTCCTCTTTTTGGAAGAGAAGGTGAAATTTCCAAGGGAAAAGTGGCATTTCTGGGAGGAAATGACATAGCTGGGGGAGAAAAGTGGGAACCGGTGGGAAAGAAGATCTTGTACTGGAGAGCAACGGTGGTCTTTTTGGTGTGCCAAGTGGTCTCTTGGGGAGAAAACGTGGTAAATAGGGGAGACAACGTCCTCTGGAGGAGTGTCAAGTAGTATTTGGGAGAGCAAACGTCAGGTATTTCTCGGAAACCGGCTGTTTCTGGGAGATAGTAGCAGACTTGGTTGGAAAATGACAGGTGTTTGTGAGAAAGCCGGTATTTTGGGAAAAAAAAGGCCGTTTTTTAAAGAATAAGCTGGCATTTCTGGGAGAATATGTCCCATCTTTGGGAGAAAACGGGTGTATGTGGGAGAAAATGTCGTGTATTTGGGAGAAAGCTGGTGTATGTGGGAGAAAAGGCCATTGTGATGGGAGTCAGTGTGATCTTGAGGAGTGGAAAGCAGTATTCTTGAGATGAAACGTGAGGTATTTCTAAGAGTCCTGGTATTTCTGGGAGAAAATGTCTTGTTTTGGAGAGCCAAAGTCCCATTTTGGGGGCAGAAGCTGGTATTTCTGTGACACTGCCATCTTGATGGGGGTAAGTGTGATCTTGAGGAGTGTAACGCAGCATTTTGGTTAGAAAATGGGAGCTCTTCCTAAGAGCAGTGCTATTTCTGGGAGAAAAGGAGCTGTACTGGGCATAAAAATGGTGTATCTGCGATAAAATGCCACATTTCTGAAAGAAACTGTCCTCTTGCGGAGTGTAATGCTGTATGTTCCGGAGGAAATGGGAAATATTCAGCAGAGTCCTGGTATTTCTGGGAGAAGAGGTCTGATGTGGGGGGGGGGGGGGGGAAGGTGATGTATGTGTGAGAAAGCTGGTGTTTCTGGGAGAAAATGCCAGGTATTGGTGAGGAAACAGATGCTAGAGAGGGAAAAGGCCATCCCTTTGGGAGAGAAGTGGTATTTCTGGGAGAAAATGCCCCAAATCGGGGAGTAAGTGTCATCCTGAGGCGTGTCATGGAGTAGATTTGGGAGGAAATGGAGGTGTTTCAAAGAGTAGCGGCACTTGTGGGAGAAAATGTCCTCAGTGGGAAAGACAATGTCCTCTTGAGGGACGAAAAGAGGTCTTTCTTACAGCAAATGTCATCCAATTGGGAGAAAATCTCCTCTCTTGGGGAGAAAAGTGGTCTTTCTGAGAGAAGGTGCCCTCTTCTTGGCTGCAAGTGTCCCATTTGGCATTGTCATGGAGGCTTTTTGGGGAGAAAGCGTGTGGCAGTTGTAAGAGAAGGGGTATTTCTGGGAGCAAATCTCCTCTTTTTGGAAGAGAAGGTGAAATTTCCAAGGGAAAAGTGGCATTTCTGGGAGGAAATGACATAGCTGGGGGAGAAAAGTGGGAACCGGTGGGAAAGAAGATCTTGTACTGGAGAGCAACGGTGGTCTTTTTGGTGTGCCAAGTGGTCTCTTGGGGAGAAAACGTGGTAAATAGGGGAGACAACGTCCTCTGGAGGAGTGTCAAGTAGTATTTGGGAGAGCAAACGTCAGGTATTTCTCGGAAACCGGCTGTTTCTGGGAGATAGTAGCAGACTTGGTTGGAAAATGACAGGTGTTTGTGAGAAAGCCGGTATTTTGGGAAAAAAAAGGCCGTTTTTTAAAGAATAAGCTGGCATTTCTGGGAGAATATGTCCCATCTTTGGGAGAAAACGGGTGTATGTGGGAGAAAATGTCGTGTATTTGGGAGAAAGCTGGTGTATGTGGGAGAAAAGGCCATTGTGATGGGAGTCAGTGTGATCTTGAGGAGTGGAAAGCAGTATTCTTGAGATGAAACGTGAGGTATTTCTAAGAGTCCTGGTATTTCTGGGAGAAAATGTCTTGTTTTGGAGAGCCAAAGTCCCATTCTGGGGGCAGAAGCTGGTATTTCTGTGACACTGCCATCTTGATGGGGGTAAGTGTGATCTTGAGGAGTGTAACGCAGCATTTTGGTTAGAAAATGGGAGCTCTTCCTAAGAGCAGTGCTATTTCTGGGAGAAAAGGAGCTGTACTGGGCATAAAAATGGTGTATCTGCGATAAAATGCCACATTTCTGAAAGAAACTGTCCTCTTGCGGAGTGTAATGCTGTATGTTCCGGAGGAAATGGGAAATATTCAGCAGAGTCCTGGTATTTCTGGGAGAAGAGGTCTGATGTGGGAGGGGGGGGGGGAAGGTGATGTATGTGTGAGAAAGCTGGTGTTTCTGGGAGAAAATGCCAGGTATTGGTGAGGAAACAGATGCTAGAGAGGGAAAAGGCCATCCCTTTGGGAGAGAAGTGGTATTTCTGGGAGAAAATGCCCCAAATCGGGGAGTAAGTGTCATCCTGAGGCGTGTCATGGAGTAGATTTGGGAGGAAATGGAGGTGTTTCAAAGAGTAGCGGCACTTGTGGGAGAAAATGTCCTCAGTGGGAAAGACAATGTCCTCTTGAGGGACGAAAAGAGGTCTTTCTTACAGCAAATGTCATCCAATTGGGAGAAAATCTCCTCTCTTGGGGAGAAAAGTGGTCTTTCTGAGAGAAGGTGCCCTCTTCTTGGCTGCAAGTGTCCCATTTGGCATTGTCATGGAGGCTTTTTGGGGAGAAAGCGTGTGGCAGTTGTAAGAGAAGGGGTATTTCTGGGAGCAAATCTCCTCTTTTTGGAAGAGAAGGTGAAATTTCCAAGGGAAAAGTGGCATTTCTGGGAGGAAATGACATAGCTGGGGGAGAAAAGTGGGAACCGGTGGGAAAGAAGATCTTGTACTGGAGAGCAACGGTGGTCTTTTTGGTGTGCCAAGTGGTCTCTTGGGGAGAAAACGTGGTAAATAGGGGAGACAACGTCCTCTGGAGGAGTGTCAAGTAGTATTTGGGAGAGCAAACGTCAGGTATTTCTCGGAAACCGGCTGTTTCTGGGAGATAGTAGCAGACTTGGTTGGAAAATGACAGGTGTTTGTGAGAAAGCCGGTATTTTGGGAAAAAAAAGGCCGTTTTTTAAAGAATAAGCTGGCATTTCTGGGAGAATATGTCCCATCTTTGGGAGAAAACGGGTGTATGTGGGAGAAAATGTCGTGTATTTGGGAGAAAGCTGGTGTATGTGGGAGAAAAGGCCATTGTGATGGGAGTCAGTGTGATCTTGAGGAGTGGAAAGCAGTATTCTTGAGATGAAACGTGAGGTATTTCTAAGAGTCCTGGTATTTCTGGGAGAAAATGTCTTGTTTTGGAGAGCCAAAGTCCCATTTTGGGGGCAGAAGCTGGTATTTCTGTGACACTGCCATCTTGATGGGGGTAAGTGTGATCTTGAGGAGTGTAACGCAGCATTTTGGTTAGAAAATGGGAGCTCTTCCTAAGAGCAGTGCTATTTCTGGGAGAAAAGGAGCTGTACTGGGCATAAAAATGGTGTATCTGCGATAAAATGCCACATTTCTGAAAGAAACTGTCCTCTTGCGGAGTGTAATGCTGTATGTTCCGGAGGAAATGGGAAATATTCAGCAGAGTCCTGGTATTTCTGGGAGAAGAGGTCTGATGTGGGGGGGGGGGGGGGGAAGGTGATGTATGTGTGAGAAAGCTGGTGTTTCTGGGAGAAAATGCCAGGTATTGGTGAGGAAACAGATGCTAGAGAGGGAAAAGGCCATCCCTTTGGGAGAGAAGTGGTATTTCTGGGAGAAAATGCCCCAAATCGGGGAGTAAGTGTCATCCTGAGGCGTGTCATGGAGTAGATTTGGGAGGAAATGGAGGTGTTTCAAAGAGTAGCGGCACTTGTGGGAGAAAATGTCCTCAGTGGGAAAGACAATGTCCTCTTGAGGGACGAAAAGAGGTCTTTCTTACAGCAAATGTCATCCAATTGGGAGAAAATCTCCTCTCTTGGGGAGAAAAGTGGTCTTTCTGAGAGAAGGTGCCCTCTTCTTGGCTGCAAGTGTCCCATTTGGCATTGTCATGGAGGCTTTTTGGGGAGAAAGCGTGTGGCAGTTGTAAGAGAAGGGGTATTTCTGGGAGCAAATCTCCTCTTTTTGGAAGAGAAGGTGAAATTTCCAAGGGAAAAGTGGCATTTCTGGGAGGAAATGACATAGCTGGGGGAGAAAAGTGGGAACCGGTGGGAAAGAAGATCTTGTACTGGAGAGCAACGGTGGTCTTTTTGGTGTGCCAAGTGGTCTCTTGGGGAGAAAACGTGGTAAATAGGGGAGACAACGTCCTCTGGAGGAGTGTCAAGTAGTATTTGGGAGAGCAAACGTCAGGTATTTCTCGGAAACCGGCTGTTTCTGGGAGATAGTAGCAGACTTGGTTGGAAAATGACAGGTGTTTGTGAGAAAGCTGGTATTTTGGGAAAAAAAAGGCCGTTTTTTAAAGAATAAGCTGGCATTTCTGGGAGAATATGTCCCATCTTTGGGAGAAAACGGGTGTATGTGGGAGAAAATGTCGTGTATTTGGGAGAAAGCTGGTGTATGTGGGAGAAAAGGCCATTGTGATGGGAGTCAGTGTGATCTTGAGGAGTGGAAAGCAGTATTCTTGAGATGAAACGTGAGGTATTTCTAAGAGTCCTGGTATTTCTGGGAGAAAATGTCTTGTTTTGGAGAGCCAAAGTCCCATTTTGGGGGCAGAAGCTGGTATTTCTGTGACACTGCCATCTTGATGGGGGTAAGTGTGATCTTGAGGAGTGTAACGCAGCATTTTGGTTAGAAAATGGGAGCTCTTCCTAAGAGCAGTGCTATTTCTGGGAGAAAAGGAGCTGTACTGGGCATAAAAATGGTGTATCTGCGATAAAATGCCACATTTCTGAAAGAAACTGTCCTCTTGCGGAGTGTAATGCTGTATGTTCCGGAGGAAATGGGAAATATTCAGCAGAGTCCTGGTATTTCTGGGAGAAGAGGTCTGATGTGGGGGGGGGGGGAAGGTGATGTATGTGTGAGAAAGCTGGTGTTTCTGGGAGGAAATGCCAGGTATTGGTGAGGAAACAGATGCTAGAGAGGGAAAAGGCCATCCCTTTGGGAGAGAAGTGGTATTTCTGGGAGAAAATGCCCCAAATCGGGGAGTAAGTGTCATCCTGAGGCGTGTCATGGAGTAGATTTGGGAGGAAATGGAGGTGTTTCAAAGAGTAGCGGCACTTGTGGGAGAAAATGTCCTCAGTGGGAAAGACAATGTCCTCTTGAGGGACGAAAAGAGGTCTTTCTTACAGCAAATGTCATCCAATTGGGAGAAAATCTCCTCTCTTGGGGAGAAAAGTGGTCTTTCTGAGAGAAGGTGCCCTCTTCTTGGCTGCAAGTGTCCCATTTGGCATTGTCATGGAGGCTTTTTGGGGAGAAAGCGTGTGGCAGTTGTAAGAGAAGGGGTATTTCTGGGAGCAAATCTCCTCTTTTTGGAAGAGAAGGTGAAATTTCCAAGGGAAAAGTGGCATTTCTGGGAGGAAATGACATAGCTGGGGGAGAAAAGTGGGAACCGGTGGGAAAGAAGATCTTGTACTGGAGAGCAACGGTGGTCTTTTTGGTGTGCCAAGTGGTCTCTTGGGGAGAAAACGTGGTAAATAGGGGAGACAACGTCCTCTGGAGGAGTGTCAAGTAGTATTTGGGAGAGCAAACGTCAGGTATTTCTCGGAAACCGGCTGTTTCTGGGAGATAGTAGCAGACTTGGTTGGAAAATGACAGGTGTTTGTGAGAAAGCTGGTATTTTGGGAAGAAAAAGGCCGTTTTTTAAAGAATAAGCTGGCATTTCTGGGAGAATATGTCCCATCTTTGGGAGAAAACGGGTGTATGTGGGAGAAAATGTCGTGTATTTGGGAGAAAGCTGGTGTATGTGGGAGAAAAGGCCATTGTGATGGGAGTCAGTGTGATCTTGAGGAGTGGAAAGCAGTATTCTTGAGATGAAACGTGAGGTATTTCTAAGAGTCCTGGTATTTCTGGGAGAAAATGTCTTGTTTTGGAGAGCCAAAGTCCCATTTTGGGGGCAGAAGCTGGTATTTCTGTGACACTGCCATCTTGATGGGGGTAAGTGTGATCTTGAGGAGTGTAACGCAGCATTTTGGTTAGAAAATGGGAGCTCTTCCTAAGAGCAGTGCTATTTCTGGGAGAAAAGGAGCTGTACTGGGCATAAAAATGGTGTATCTGCGATAAAATGCCACATTTCTGAAAGAAACTGTCCTCTTGCGGAGTGTAATGCTGTATGTTCCGGAGGAAATGGGAAATATTCAGCAGAGTCCTGGTATTTCTGGGAGAAGAGGTCTGATGTGGGGGGGGGGGGAAGGTGATGTATGTGTGAGAAAGCTGGTGTTTCTGGGAGGAAATGCCAGGTATTGGTGAGGAAACAGATGCTAGAGAGGGAAAAGGCCATCCCTTTGGGAGAGAAGTGGTATTTCTGGGAGAAAATGCCCCAAATCGGGGAGTAAGTGTCATCCTGAGGCGTGTCATGGAGTAGATTTGGGAGGAAATGGAGGTGTTTCAAAGAGTAGCGGCACTTGTGGGAGAAAATGTCCTCAGTGGGAAAGACAATGTCCTCTTGAGGGACGAAAAGAGGTCTTTCTTACAGCAAATGTCATCCAATTGGGAGAAAATCTCCTCTCTTGGGGAGAAAAGTGGTCTTTCTGAGAGAAGGTGCCCTCTTCTTGGCTGCAAGTGTCCCATTTGGCATTGTCATGGAGGCTTTTTGGGGAGAAAGCGTGTGGCAGTTGTAAGAGAAGGGGTATTTCTGGGAGCAAATCTCCTCTTTTTGGAAGAGAAGGTGAAATTTCCAAGGGAAAAGTGGCATTTCTGGGAGGAAATGACATAGCTGGGGGAGAAAAGTGGGAACCGGTGGGAAAGAAGATCTTGTACTGGAGAGCAACGGTGGTCTTTTTGGTGTGCCAAGTGGTCTCTTGGGGAGAAAACGTGGTAAATAGGGGAGACAACGTCCTCTGGAGGAGTGTCAAGTAGTATTTGGGAGAGCAAACGTCAGGTATTTCTCGGAAACCGGCTGTTTCTGGGAGATAGTAGCAGACTTGGTTGGAAAATGACAGGTGTTTGTGAGAAAGCCGGTATTTTGGGAAAAAAAAGGCCATTTTTTAAAGAATAAGCTGGCATTTCTGGGAGAATATGTCCCATCTTTGGGAGAAAACGGGTGTATGTGGGAGAAAATGTCGTGTATTTGGGAGAAAGCTGGTGTATGTGGGAGAAAAGGCCATTGTGATGGGAGTCAGTGTGATCTTGAGGAGTGGAAAGCAGTATTCTTGAGATGAAACGTGAGGTATTTCTAAGAGTCCTGGTATTTCTGGGAGAAAATGTCTTGTTTTGGAGAGCCAAAGTCCCATTTTGGGGGCAGAAGCTGGTATTTCTGTGACACTGCCATCTTGATGGGGGTAAGTGTGATCTTGAGGAGTGTAACGCAGCATTTTGGTTAGAAAATGGGAGCTCTTCCTAAGAGCAGTGCTATTTCTGGGAGAAAAGGAGCTGTACTGGGCATAAAAATGGTGTATCTGCGATAAAATGCCACATTTCTGAAAGAAACTGTCCTCTTGCGGAGTGTAATGCTGTATGTTCCGGAGGAAATGGGAAATATTCAGCAGAGTCCTGGTATTTCTGGGAGAAGAGGTCTGATGTGGGGGGGGGGGGGGAAGGTGATGTATGTGTGAGAAAGCTGGTGTTTCTGGGAGAAAATGCCAGGTATTGGTGAGGAAACAGATGCTAGAGAGGGAAAAGGCCATCCCTTTGGGAGAGAAGTGGTATTTCTGGGAGAAAATGCCCCAAATCGGGGAGTAAGTGTCATCCTGAGGCGTGTCATGGAGTAGATTTGGGAGGAAATGGAGGTGTTTCAAAGAGTAGCGGCACTTGTGGGAGAAAATGTCCTCAGTGGGAAAGACAATGTCCTCTTGAGGGACGAAAAGAGGTCTTTCTTACAGCAAATGTCATCCAATTGGGAGAAAATCTCCTCTCTTGGGGAGAAAAGTGGTCTTTCTGAGAGAAGGTGCCCTCTTCTTGGCTGCAAGTGTCCCATTTGGCATTGTCATGGAGGCTTTTTGGGGAGAAAGCGTGTGGCAGTTGTAAGAGAAGGGGTATTTCTGGGAGCAAATCTCCTCTTTTTGGAAGAGAAGGTGAAATTTCCAAGGGAAAAGTGGCATTTCTGGGAGGAAATGACATAGCTGGGGGAGAAAAGTGGGAACCGGTGGGAAAGAAGATCTTGTACTGGAGAGCAACGGTGGTCTTTTTGGTGTGCCAAGTGGTCTCTTGGGGAGAAAACGTGGTAAATAGGGGAGACAACGTCCTCTGGAGGAGTGTCAAGTAGTATTTGGGAGAGCAAACGTCAGGTATTTCTCGGAAACCGGCTGTTTCTGGGAGATAGTAGCAGACTTGGTTGGAAAATGACAGGTGTTTGTGAGAAAGCCGGTATTTTGGGAAAAAAAAGGCCATTTTTTAAAGAATAAGCTGGCATTTCTGGGAGAATATGTCCCATCTTTGGGAGAAAACGGGTGTATGTGGGAGAAAATGTCGTGTATTTGGGAGAAAGCTGGTGTATGTGGGAGAAAAGGCCATTGTGATGGGAGTCAGTGTGATCTTGAGGAGTGGAAAGCAGTATTCTTGAGATGAAACGTGAGGTATTTCTAAGAGTCCTGGTATTTCTGGGAGAAAATGTCTTGTTTTGGAGAGCCAAAGTCCCATTTTGGGGGCAGAAGCTGGTATTTCTGTGACACTGCCATCTTGATGGGGGTAAGTGTGATCTTGAGGAGTGTAACGCAGCATTTTGGTTAGAAAATGGGAGCTCTTCCTAAGAGCAGTGCTATTTCTGGGAGAAAAGGAGCTCTACTGGGCATAAAAATGGTGTATCTGCGATAAAATGCCACATTTCTGAAAGAAACTGTCCTCTTGCGGAGTGTAATGCTGTATGTTCCGGAGGAAATGGGAAATATTCAGCAGAGTCCTGGTATTTCTGGGAGAAGAGGTCTGATGTGGGGGGGGGGGGGGGAAGGTGATGTATGTGTGAGAAAGCTGGTGTTTCTGGGAGAAAATGCCAGGTATTGGTGAGGAAACAGATGCTAGAGAGGGAAAAGGCCATCCCTTTGGGAGAGAAGTGGTATTTCTGGGAGAAAATGCCCCAAATCGGGGAGTAAGTGTCATCCTGAGGCGTGTCATGGAGTAGATTTGGGAGGAAATGGAGGTGTTTCAAAGAGTAGCGGCACTTGTGGGAGAAAATGTCCTCAGTGGGAAAGACAATGTCCTCTTGAGGGACGAAAAGAGGTCTTTCTTACAGCAAATGTCATCCAATTGGGAGAAAATCTCCTCTCTTGGGGAGAAAAGTGGTCTTTCTGAGAGAAGGTGCCCTCTTCTTGGCTGCAAGTGTCCCATTTGGCATTGTCATGGAGGCTTTTTGGGGAGAAAGCGTGTGGCAGTTGTAAGAGAAGGGGTATTTCTGGGAGCAAATCTCCTCTTTTTGGAAGAGAAGGTGAAATTTCCAAGGGAAAAGTGGCATTTCTGGGAGGAAATGACATAGCTGGGGGAGAAAAGTGGGAACCGGTGGGAAAGAAGATCTTGTACTGGAGAGCAACGGTGGTCTTTTTGGTGTGCCAAGTGGTCTCTTGGGGAGAAAACGTGGTAAATAGGGGAGACAACGTCCTCTGGAGGAGTGTCAAGTAGTATTTGGGAGAGCAAACGTCAGGTATTTCTCGGAAACCGGCTGTTTCTGGGAGATAGTAGCAGACTTGGTTGGAAAATGACAGGTGTTTGTGAGAAAGCTGGTATTTTGGGAAAAAAAAGGCCGTTTTTTAAAGAATAAGCTGGCATTTCTGGGAGAATATGTCCCATCTTTGGGAGAAAACGGGTGTATGTGGGAGAAAATGTCGTGTATTTGGGAGAAAGCTGGTGTATGTGGGAGAAAAGGCCATTGTGATGGGAGTCAGTGTGATCTTGAGGAGTGGAAAGCAGTATTCTTGAGATGAAACGTGAGGTATTTCTAAGAGTCCTGGTATTTCTGGGAGAAAATGTCTTGTTTTGGAGAGCCAAAGTCCCATTTTGGGGGCAGAAGCTGGTATTTCTGTGACACTGCCATCTTGATGGGGGTAAGTGTGATCTTGAGGAGTGTAACGCAGCATTTTGGTTAGAAAATGGGAGCTCTTCCTAAGAGCAGTGCTATTTCTGGGAGAAAAGGAGCTGTACTGGGCATAAAAATGGTGTATCTGCGATAAAATGCCACATTTCTGAAAGAAACTGTCCTCTTGCGGAGTGTAATGCTGTATGTTCCGGAGGAAATGGGAAATATTCAGCAGAGTCCTGGTATTTCTGGGAGAAGAGGTCTGATGTGGGGGGGGGGGGAAGGTGATGTATGTGTGAGAAAGCTGGTGTTTCTGGGAGGAAATGCCAGGTATTGGTGAGGAAACAGATGCTAGAGAGGGAAAAGGCCATCCCTTTGGGAGAGAAGTGGTATTTCTGGGAGAAAATGCCCCAAATCGGGGAGTAAGTGTCATCCTGAGGCGTGTCATGGAGTAGATTTGGGAGGAAATGGAGGTGTTTCAAAGAGTAGCGGCACTTGTGGGAGAAAATGTCCTCAGTGGGAAAGACAATGTCCTCTTGAGGGACGAAAAGAGGTCTTTCTTACAGCAAATGTCATCCAATTGGGAGAAAATCTCCTCTCTTGGGGAGAAAAGTGGTCTTTCTGAGAGAAGGTGCCCTCTTCTTGGCTGCAAGTGTCCCATTTGGCATTGTCATGGAGGCTTTTTGGGGAGAAAGCGTGTGGCAGTTGTAAGAGAAGGGGTATTTCTGGGAGCAAATCTCCTCTTTTTGGAAGAGAAGGTGAAATTTCCAAGGGAAAAGTGGCATTTCTGGGAGGAAATGACATAGCTGGGGGAGAAAAGTGGGAACCGGTGGGAAAGAAGATCTTGTACTGGAGAGCAACGGTGGTCTTTTTGGTGTGCCAAGTGGTCTCTTGGGGAGAAAACGTGGTAAATAGGGGAGACAACGTCCTCTGGAGGAGTGTCAAGTAGTATTTGGGAGAGCAAACGTCAGGTATTTCTCGGAAACCGGCTGTTTCTGGGAGATAGTAGCAGACTTGGTTGGAAAATGACAGGTGTTTGTGAGAAAGCCGGTATTTTGGGAAAAAAAAGGCCGTTTTTTAAAGAATAAGCTGGCATTTCTGGGAGAATATGTCCCATCTTTGGGAGAAAACGGGTGTATGTGGGAGAAAATGTCGTGTATTTGGGAGAAAGCTGGTGTATGTGGGAGAAAAGGCCATTGTGATGGGAGTCAGTGTGATCTTGAGGAGTGGAAAGCAGTATTCTTGAGATGAAACGTGAGGTATTTCTAAGAGTCCTGGTATTTCTGGGAGAAAATGTCTTGTTTTGGAGAGCCAAAGTCCCATTTTGGGGGCAGAAGCTGGTATTTCTGTGACACTGCCATCTTGATGGGGGTAAGTGTGATCTTGAGGAGTGTAACGCAGCATTTTGGTTAGAAAATGGGAGCTCTTCCTAAGAGCAGTGCTATTTCTGGGAGAAAAGGAGCTGTACTGGGCATAAAAATGGTGTATCTGCGATAAAATGCCACATTTCTGAAAGAAACTGTCCTCTTGCGGAGTGTAATGCTGTATGTTCCGGAGGAAATGGGAAATATTCAGCAGAGTCCTGGTATTTCTGGGAGAAGAGGTCTGATGTGGGGGGGGGGGGGGAAGGTGATGTATGTGTGAGAAAGCTGGTGTTTCTGGGAGAAAATGCCAGGTATTGGTGAGGAAACAGATGCTAGAGAGGGAAAAGGCCATCCCTTTGGGAGAGAAGTGGTATTTCTGGGAGAAAATGCCCCAAATCGGGGAGTAAGTGTCATCCTGAGGCGTGTCATGGAGTAGATTTGGGAGGAAATGGAGGTGTTTCAAAGAGTAGCGGCACTTGTGGGAGAAAATGTCCTCAGTGGGAAAGACAATGTCCTCTTGAGGGACGAAAAGAGGTCTTTCTTACAGCAAATGTCATCCAATTGGGAGAAAATCTCCTCTCTTGGGGAGAAAAGTGGTCTTTCTGAGAGAAGGTGCCCTCTTCTTGGCTGCAAGTGTCCCATTTGGCATTGTCATGGAGGCTTTTTGGGGAGAAAGCGTGTGGCAGTTGTAAGAGAAGGGGTATTTCTGGGAGCAAATCTCCTCTTTTTGGAAGAGAAGGTGAAATTTCCAAGGGAAAAGTGGCATTTCTGGGAGGAAATGACATAGCTGGGGGAGAAAAGTGGGAACCGGTGGGAAAGAAGATCTTGTACTGGAGAGCAACGGTGGTCTTTTTGGTGTGCCAAGTGGTCTCTTGGGGAGAAAACGTGGTAAATAGGGGAGACAACGTCCTCTGGAGGAGTGTCAAGTAGTATTTGGGAGAGCAAACGTCAGGTATTTCTCGGAAACCGTCTGTTTCTGGGAGATAGTAGCAGACTTGGTTGGAAAATGACAGGTGTTTGTGAGAAAGCTGGTATTTTGGGAAAAAAAAGGCCGTTTTTTAAAGAATAAGCTGGCATTTCTGGGAGAATATGTCCCATCTTTGGGAGAAAACGGGTGTATGTGGGAGAAAATGTCGTGTATTTGGGAGAAAGCTGGTGTATGTGGGAGAAAAGGCCATTGTGATGGGAGTCAGTGTGATCTTGAGGAGTGGAAAGCAGTATTCTTGAGATGAAACGTGAGGTATTTCTAAGAGTCCTGGTATTTCTGGGAGAAAATGTCTTGTTTTGGAGAGCCAAAGTCCCATTTTGGGGGCAGAAGCTGGTATTTCTGTGACACTGCCATCTTGATGGGGGTAAGTGTGATCTTGAGGAGTGTAACGCAGCATTTTGGTTAGAAAATGGGAGCTCTTCCTAAGAGCAGTGCTATTTCTGGGAGAAAAGGAGCTGTACTGGGCATAAAAATGGTGTATCTGCGATAAAATGCCACATTTCTGAAAGAAACTGTCCTCTTGCGGAGTGTAATGCTGTATGTTCCGGAGGAAATGGGAAATATTCAGCAGAGTCCTGGTATTTCTGGGAGAAGAGGTCTGATGTGGGGGGGGGGGGAAGGTGATGTATGTGTGAGAAAGCTGGTGTTTCTGGGAGGAAATGCCAGGTATTGGTGAGGAAACAGATGCTAGAGAGGGAAAAGGCCATCCCTTTGGGAGAGAAGTGGTATTTCTGGGAGAAAATGCCCCAAATCGGGGAGTAAGTGTCATCCTGAGGCGTGTCATGGAGTAGATTTGGGAGGAAATGGAGGTGTTTCAAAGAGTAGCGGCACTTGTGGGAGAAAATGTCCTCAGTGGGAAAGACAATGTCCTCTTGAGGGACGAAAAGAGGTCTTTCTTACAGCAAATGTCATCCAATTGGGAGAAAATCTCCTCTCTTGGGGAGAAAAGTGGTCTTTCTGAGAGAAGGTGCCCTCTTCTTGGCTGCAAGTGTCCCATTTGGCATTGTCATGGAGGCTTTTTGGGGAGAAAGCGTGTGGCAGTTGTAAGAGAAGGGGTATTTCTGGGAGCAAATCTCCTCTTTTTGGAAGAGAAGGTGAAATTTCCAAGGGAAAAGTGGCATTTCTGGGAGGAAATGACATAGCTGGGGGAGAAAAGTGGGAACCGGTGGGAAAGAAGATCTTGTACTGGAGAGCAACGGTGGTCTTTTTGGTGTGCCAAGTGGTCTCTTGGGGAGAAAACGTGGTAAATAGGGGAGACAACGTCCTCTGGAGGAGTGTCAAGTAGTATTTGGGAGAGCAAACGTCAGGTATTTCTCGGAAACCGGCTGTTTCTGGGAGATAGTAGCAGACTTGGTTGGAAAATGACAGGTGTTTGTGAGAAAGCCGGTATTTTGGGAAAAAAAAGGCCGTTTTTTAAAGAATAAGCTGGCATTTCTGGGAGAATATGTCCCATCTTTGGGAGAAAACGGGTGTATGTGGGAGAAAATGTCGTGTATTTGGGAGAAAGCTGGTGTATGTGGGAGAAAAGGCCATTGTGATGGGAGTCAGTGTGATCTTGAGGAGTGGAAAGCAGTATTCTTGAGATGAAACGTGAGGTATTTCTAAGAGTCCTGGTATTTCTGGGAGAAAATGTCTTGTTTTGGAGAGCCAAAGTCCCATTTTGGGGGCAGAAGCTGGTATTTCTGTGACACTGCCATCTTGATGGGGGTAAGTGTGATCTTGAGGAGTGTAACGCAGCATTTTGGTTAGAAAATGGGAGCTCTTCCTAAGAGCAGTGCTATTTCTGGGAGAAAAGGAGCTCTACTGGGCATAAAAATGGTGTATCTGCGATAAAATGCCACATTTCTGAAAGAAACTGTCCTCTTGCGGAGTGTAATGCTGTATGTTCCGGAGGAAATGGGAAATATTCAGCAGAGTCCTGGTATTTCTGGGAGAAGAGGTCTGATGTGGGGGGGGGGGGGGGAAGGTGATGTATGTGTGAGAAAGCTGGTGTTTCTGGGAGAAAATGCCAGGTATTGGTGAGGAAACAGATGCTAGAGAGGGAAAAGGCCATCCCTTTGGGAGAGAAGTGGTATTTCTGGGAGAAAATGCCCCAAATCGGGGAGTAAGTGTCATCCTGAGGCGTGTCATGGAGTAGATTTGGGAGGAAATGGAGGTGTTTCAAAGAGTAGCGGCACTTGTGGGAGAAAATGTCCTCAGTGGGAAAGACAATGTCCTCTTGAGGGACGAAAAGAGGTCTTTCTTACAGCAAATGTCATCCAATTGGGAGAAAATCTCCTCTCTTGGGGAGAAAAGTGGTCTTTCTGAGAGAAGGTGCCCTCTTCTTGGCTGCAAGTGTCCCATTTGGCATTGTCATGGAGGCTTTTTGGGGAGAAAGCGTGTGGCAGTTGTAAGAGAAGGGGTATTTCTGGGAGCAAATCTCCTCTTTTTGGAAGAGAAGGTGAAATTTCCAAGGGAAAAGTGGCATTTCTGGGAGGAAATGACATAGCTGGGGGAGAAAAGTGGGAACCGGTGGGAAAGAAGATCTTGTACTGGAGAGCAACGGTGGTCTTTTTGGTGTGCCAAGTGGTCTCTTGGGGAGAAAACGTGGTAAATAGGGGAGACAACGTCCTCTGGAGGAGTGTCAAGTAGTATTTGGGAGAGCAAACGTCAGGTATTTCTCGGAAACCGGCTGTTTCTGGGAGATAGTAGCAGACTTGGTTGGAAAATGACAGGTGTTTGTGAGAAAGCTGGTATTTTGGGAAAAAAAAGGCCGTTTTTTAAAGAATAAGCTGGCATTTCTGGGAGAATATGTCCCATCTTTGGGAGAAAACGGGTGTATGTGGGAGAAAATGTCGTGTATTTGGGAGAAAGCTGGTGTATGTGGGAGAAAAGGCCATTGTGATGGGAGTCAGTGTGATCTTGAGGAGTGGAAAGCAGTATTCTTGAGATGAAACGTGAGGTATTTCTAAGAGTCCTGGTATTTCTGGGAGAAAATGTCTTGTTTTGGAGAGCCAAAGTCCCATTTTGGGGGCAGAAGCTGGTATTTCTGTGACACTGCCATCTTGATGGGGGTAAGTGTGATCTTGAGGAGTGTAACGCAGCATTTTGGTTAGAAAATGGGAGCTCTTCCTAAGAGCAGTGCTATTTCTGGGAGAAAAGGAGCTGTACTGGGCATAAAAATGGTGTATCTGCGATAAAATGCCACATTTCTGAAAGAAACTGTCCTCTTGCGGAGTGTAATGCTGTATGTTCCGGAGGAAATGGGAAATATTCAGCAGAGTCCTGGTATTTCTGGGAGAAGAGGTCTGATGTGGGGGGTGGGGGGGGGAAGGTGATGTATGTGTGAGAAAGCTGGTGTTTCTGGGAGGAAATGCCAGGTATTGGTGAGGAAACAGATGCTAGAGAGGGAAAAGGCCATCCCTTTGGGAGAGAAGTGGTATTTCTGGGAGAAAATGCCCCAAATCGGGGAGTAAGTGTCATCCTGAGGCGTGTCATGGAGTAGATTTGGGAGGAAATGGAGGTGTTTCAAAGAGTAGCGGCACTTGTGGGAGAAAATGTCCTCAGTGGGAAAGACAATGTCCTCTTGAGGGACGAAAAGAGGTCTTTCTTACAGCAAATGTCATCCAATTGGGAGAAAATCTCCTCTCTTGGGGAGAAAAGTGGTCTTTCTGAGAGAAGGTGCCCTCTTCTTGGCTGCAAGTGTCCCATTTGGCATTGTCATGGAGGCTTTTTGGGGAGAAAGCGTGTGGCAGTTGTAAGAGAAGGGGTATTTCTGGGAGCAAATCTCCTCTTTTTGGAAGAGAAGGTGAAATTTCCAAGGGAAAAGTGGCATTTCTGGGAGGAAATGACATAGCTGGGGGAGAAAAGTGGGAACCGGTGGGAAAGAAGATCTTGTACTGGAGAGCAACGGTGGTCTTTTTGGTGTGCCAAGTGGTCTCTTGGGGAGAAAACGTGGTAAATAGGGGAGACAACGTCCTCTGGAGGAGTGTCAAGTAGTATTTGGGAGAGCAAACGTCAGGTATTTCTCGAAAACCGGCTGTTTCTGGGAGATAGTAGCAGACTTGGTTGGAAAATGACAGGTGTTTGTGAGAAAGCCGGTATTTTGGGAAAAAAAAGGCCGTTTTTTAAAGAATAAGCTGGCATTTCTGGGAGAATATGTCCCATCTTTGGGAGAAAACGGGTGTATGTGGGAGAAAATGTCGTGTATTTGGGAGAAAGCTGGTGTATGTGGGAGAAAAGGCCATTGTGATGGGAGTCAGTGTGATCTTGAGGAGTGGAAAGCAGTATTCTTGAGATGAAACGTGAGGTATTTCTAAGAGTCCTGGTATTTCTGGGAGAAAATGTCTTGTTTTGGAGAGCCAAAGTCCCATTTTGGGGGCAGAAGCTGGTATTTCTGTGACACTGCCATCTTGATGGGGGTAAGTGTGATCTTGAGGAGTGTAACGCAGCATTTTGGTTAGAAAATGGGAGCTCTTCCTAAGAGCAGTGCTATTTCTGGGAGAAAAGGAGCTGTACTGGGCATAAAAATGGTGTATCTGCGATAAAATGCCACATTTCTGAAAGAAACTGTCCTCTTGCGGAGTGTAATGCTGTATGTTCCGGAGGAAATGGGAAATATTCAGCAGAGTCCTGGTATTTCTGGGAGAAGAGGTCTGATGTGGGGGGGGGGGGGGGGAAGGTGATGTATGTGTGAGAAAGCTGGTGTTTCTGGGAGAAAATGCCAGGTATTGGTGAGGAAACAGATGCTAGAGAGGGAAAAGGCCATCCCTTTGGGAGAGAAGTGGTATTTCTGGGAGAAAATGCCCCAAATCGGGGAGTAAGTGTCATCCTGAGGCGTGTCATGGAGTAGATTTGGGAGGAAATGGAGGTGTTTCAAAGAGTAGCGGCACTTGTGGGAGAAAATGTCCTCAGTGGGAAAGACAATGTCCTCTTGAGGGACGAAAAGAGGTCTTTCTTACAGCAAATGTCATCCAATTGGGAGAAAATCTCCTCTCTTGGGGAGAAAAGTGGTCTTTCTGAGAGAAGGTGCCCTCTTCTTGGCTGCAAGTGTCCCATTTGGCATTGTCATGGAGGCTTTTTGGGGAGAAAGCGTGTGGCAGTTGTAAGAGAAGGGGTATTTCTGGGAGCAAATCTCCTCTTTTTGGAAGAGAAGGTGAAATTTCCAAGGGAAAAGTGGCATTTCTGGGAGGAAATGACATAGCTGGGGGAGAAAAGTGGGAACCGGTGGGAAAGAAGATCTTGTACTGGAGAGCAACGGTGGTCTTTTTGGTGTGCCAAGTGGTCTCTTGGGGAGAAAACGTGGTAAATAGGGGAGACAACGTCCTCTGGAGGAGTGTCAAGTAGTATTTGGGAGAGCAAACGTCAGGTATTTCTCGGAAACCGGCTGTTTCTGGGAGATAGTAGCAGACTTGGTTGGAAAATGACAGGTGTTTGTGAGAAAGCCGGTATTTTGGGAAAAAAAAGGCCGTTTTTTAAAGAATAAGCTGGCATTTCTGGGAGAATATGTCCCATCTTTGGGAGAAAACGGGTGTATGTGGGAGAAAATGTCGTGTATTTGGGAGAAAGCTGGTGTATGTGGGAGAAAAGGCCATTGTGATGGGAGTCAGTGTGATCTTGAGGAGTGGAAAGCAGTATTCTTGAGATGAAACGTGAGGTATTTCTAAGAGTCCTGGTATTTCTGGGAGAAAATGTCTTGTTTTGGAGAGCCAAAGTCCCATTTTGGGGGCAGAAGCTGGTATTTCTGTGACACTGCCATCTTGATGGGGGTAAGTGTGATCTTGAGGAGTGTAACGCAGCATTTTGGTTAGAAAATGGGAGCTCTTCCTAAGAGCAGTGCTATTTCTGGGAGAAAAGGAGCTCTACTGGGCATAAAAATGGTGTATCTGCGATAAAATGCCACATTTCTGAAAGAAACTGTCCTCTTGCGGAGTGTAATGCTGTATGTTCCGGAGGAAATGGGAAATATTCAGCAGAGTCCTGGTATTTCTGGGAGAAGAGGTCTGATGTGGGGGGGGGGGGGGGAAGGTGATGTATGTGTGAGAAAGCTGGTGTTTCTGGGAGAAAATGCCAGGTATTGGTGAGGAAACAGATGCTAGAGAGGGAAAAGGCCATCCCTTTGGGAGAGAAGTGGTATTTCTGGGAGAAAATGCCCCAAATCGGGGAGTAAGTGTCATCCTGAGGCGTGTCATGGAGTAGATTTGGGAGGAAATGGAGGTGTTTCAAAGAGTAGCGGCACTTGTGGGAGAAAATGTCCTCAGTGGGAAAGACAATGTCCTCTTGAGGGACGAAAAGAGGTCTTTCTTACAGCAAATGTCATCCAATTGGGAGAAAATCTCCTCTCTTGGGGAGAAAAGTGGTCTTTCTGAGAGAAGGTGCCCTCTTCTTGGCTGCAAGTGTCCCATTTGGCATTGTCATGGAGGCTTTTTGGGGAGAAAGCGTGTGGCAGTTGTAAGAGAAGGGGTATTTCTGGGAGCAAATCTCCTCTTTTTGGAAGAGAAGGTGAAATTTCCAAGGGAAAAGTGGCATTTCTGGGAGGAAATGACATAGCTGGGGGAGAAAAGTGGGAACCGGTGGGAAAGAAGATCTTGTACTGGAGAGCAACGGTGGTCTTTTTGGTGTGCCAAGTGGTCTCTTGGGGAGAAAACGTGGTAAATAGGGGAGACAACGTCCTCTGGAGGAGTGTCAAGTAGTATTTGGGAGAGCAAACGTCAGGTATTTCTCGGAAACCGGCTGTTTCTGGGAGATAGTAGCAGACTTGGTTGGAAAATGACAGGTGTTTGTGAGAAAGCCGGTATTTTGGGAAAAAAAAGGCCGTTTTTTAAAGAATAAGCTGGCATTTCTGGGAGAATATGTCCCATCTTTGGGAGAAAACGGGTGTATGTGGGAGAAAATGTCGTGTATTTGGGAGAAAGCTGGTGTATGTGGGAGAAAAGGCCATTGTGATGGGAGTCAGTGTGATCTTGAGGAGTGGAAAGCAGTATTCTTGAGATGAAACGTGAGGTATTTCTAAGAGTCCTGGTATTTCTGGGAGAAAATGTCTTGTTTTGGAGAGCCAAAGTCCCATTTTGGGGGCAGAAGCTGGTATTTCTGTGACACTGCCATCTTGATGGGGGTAAGTGTGATCTTGAGGAGTGTAACGCAGCATTTTGGTTAGAAAATGGGAGCTCTTCCTAAGAGCAGTGCTATTTCTGGGAGAAAAGGAGCTCTACTGGGCATAAAAATGGTGTATCTGCGATAAAATGCCACATTTCTGAAAGAAACTGTCCTCTTGCGGAGTGTAATGCTGTATGTTCCGGAGGAAATGGGAAATATTCAGCAGAGTCCTGGTATTTCTGGGAGAAGAGGTCTGATGTGGGGGGGGGGGGAAGGTGATGTATGTGTGAGAAAGCTGGTGTTTCTGGGAGAAAATGCCAGGTATTGGTGAGGAAACAGATGCTAGAGAGGGAAAAGGCCATCCCTTTGGGAGAGAAGTGGTATTTCTGGGAGAAAATGCCCCAAATCGGGGAGTAAGTGTCATCCTGAGGCGTGTCATGGAGTAGATTTGGGAGGAAATGGAGGTGTTTCAAAGAGTAGCGGCACTTGTGGGAGAAAATGTCCTCAGTGGGAAAGACAATGTCCTCTTGAGGGACGAAAAGAGGTCTTTCTTACAGCAAATGTCATCCAATTGGGAGAAAATCTCCTCTCTTGGGGAGAAAAGTGGTCTTTCTGAGAGAAGGTGCCCTCTTCTTGGCTGCAAGTGTCCCATTTGGCATTGTCATGGAGGCTTTTTGGGGAGAAAGCGTGTGGCAGTTGTAAGAGAAGGGGTATTTCTGGGAGCAAATCTCCTCTTTTTGGAAGAGAAGGTGAAATTTCCAAGGGAAAAGTGGCATTTCTGGGAGGAAATGACATAGCTAACATACTAACTTTTCATACATTAAATTTGATTTCTAAATCAAAATATACCTAAGTCAGGTTTCAGTGTAAGATATTTATAAAGTAGCCAGTATTAAATAAATTGTTTGAATATTTATTTTACAACTTGAAAGCCTATTTTGCAACTGTAGCTCATTTTCTTTGGCTCTACTTCAAAAAAAAAAAAAAAAAAAATCCTTTTGTGTCTCACATGTCTTAAATCATCTTAAGATGTCTAAGACATCTTAAGTCACTGCATGTGTTTAGGAGCTGGTTGATCACATCTGAGAAGTGCTTGTAAAAGGAAGCAACTTCGTAGTATCTTTTATTCCAACAAGTTAATCAATAAATCCGCTCTGCTTTCATTGCGCATCATCTGTAAACTGAAAAGCTGAAGGCTGACTTGCATATTTGCTAATGCACTAATGCAGTAAATGATAAGAATATGTAAGTGGTTGATTCTAATCACAGCCTTGTGAAGCTATATTGCAGAAAGCAGAATTAAATCCATAGGGCTACCCTGGACATCTGTTGTGTGGAGCTCTGACTTTGCAATTCCTATTGACAGCTACATCAAACATCCGAGTGCTTGAAATATTTGAGTGAGTGACCAGAACTCTTTAGGCTCAAATGAGATGCTGCATTACTGCATTAATAATCAGAGGAATGTTCATCAGTTCAGACATCTACAAGTTAGACACTATATTTCTATCTAAACTCTGAATTTTAAATAGACATGTTTTCTTAGAATGTAAGAATATTTTACCACTGTGTGCATTGACACAGCTAATCATAGCAGCTAATCATAAATGAGCAGATTTGTAGAAAGATTCAAGCATTAAGCGTTATCTGGAGTATTATGTTCAGGTCTGGGGCCCCCAGTACAAGAAGGAAAGGGAGTTGTTAAGGTCCAGAGGAGAGCCACAGAGATGATAGAGGGATGGAGCACCTCCCCTACAAAGACAGGCTAAGGGACATGGACTTGTTCAGCCTGGTTAAAAGAAGGCTACGGGGTGACCTCTTGGCAGCATGTGACATGGAGTATGGAGAGATCAACTTTTCACAGTCTCAGCAAAGATATATTATGCTTCAAATTATGATAGATTCAAAGAAAAACAGAGATTATGCATGGAAAAGGGATGACAATCTGTTCAGCTTATTACTAAAATGCTATCAATACTGAAGGCTTTTGTGGGGTTAAGAATGTAAACTGGGAAATAATATGTAAGAGCCATTTAAAGTTCAATAAACATGCAGTAGAACCACATGACTCAGGAAGTTTTTGAGCCAAAACTAATTCAAAAGTAGAAGAACACTGTCTGGAAGCAACATACCTATTTTTATTTTTTTTATACATACACTTCTTACCAGATCCCAAAGAGATGGCCTTTTCTTACATTTATATATATATAAAAAAAAAAAAAAAAAAAATGGCCTTTTCCCTCTCAAGCATCTGTTTTCTCACCAATACCTGGCATTTTCTCCCAGAAATACCAGCTTTCTCACGGATACATGACCTTCTCCCCCCCACATCAGACATTTTCTCCCAGAAATATGTCATTTGAGCACAGAGACCAAGTCTCCCCGAAAAAGCACTTTTCTGAGAAATACCTGACATTTTCTCTCCAAAATACTACTTGACACTCCTCCAGTGGACATTTTCTCCCGTGTTTACCATATTTTCTCCCCAAGACCACTTGGCACACCAAAAATACCGCAGTTGCTCTCCTCTACAAGACAGTCTTTCCCACCGTTTCCCACTTTTCTCCCTCATTTATCTCATTTGCTCCCTGAAGTTCCAGCTTTCTCCTCATTCGATGACATTTTCTCCCAGAAATTCCCGTTTTTCACCCAGAGGATGGCATCTTCTTCCAAAAAGAACACATTAGCTCCCAGAAATACCAGCTTTCTCCAATCCAATGAGATTAGCTCCCAGAAATACTGCTTTTTGCCCAAACACACGATCTATTCCACCACAACTATCATGTTTTAATCCTCAAGAATACATTTTCTACCAGACCTATGCCATTTCCCCCCACAAATACCACCCTTCTCCCAAATACGTGGCATTTCCTCCCTCAAGTACTACTCGGCCATCCAAAAGAGGACATTTCCTCCCCAAAGAAGGAGACTTGCTCCCTGAAAAAACAGCCTTCTCCCCAAACAGATGAAGTTTTCTACCAGAAAAACAGCTTTTCTTAGATATGCTTCACGCTTCATCCACAAAATACTATATGACAATGCCAAAGGTGACTTTTTCCAACAAAAATACGATCTTGTCTCCCACAAATATCACCATTCTCCCAAACAGATGACATTTTCTACCACAAGTACTACTTCACACTCCACAGGATGAGACTTACCATCATCCTTTTCTAGACTTCATATCACAGTTTCCTCCCAAATTAGATTTCCTTCCAGACATACCAGCATTCCCCGAAACAGAGCTCATTTTCCCCCGGAAATACCATCTTTTCTCCCAGAAATGCCAGCTTTGTCAAAGATATATGAACTTTTCTTCCAAATCCATGATATTTTCTCCCAGAAATATCAGTTTCCTTCTTCTCCAAAAAATACAACCCTCCAATACCCAATATGTCATTTTCAGCCAAAACTATCACATTTTCTGACAGAAAAACCAGCTTTCTTCCAAACATATGACATTATCTCGACAAAATACCACCATTCTCCCACAGAGATGGCATTTCATCCCACAAGTACTACTTCACACTCCACACGATGATACTTTCCATCAAGAATAGGGCATTGGACCACAGAAATACCAGCTTTCTGCCTAAGAGATGACATTTTCTCCCAGAAATACCACTTTTCTCCCAGAAATACAAGAACTTTGTCTTCCAGAAACACCATGCTCATCCTCTCCAGATGTTGTTTTCACCCCAAACACTAGGACCTTTCCTCTCACTACTCCCTGCTTTTTCAAAACTAGATGGTCTTCTCTCCCAGAAATACTAGCATTCTCTGCAAGATGGGACCTTTTCCAACCAAAGATGGTAGAGTCTCCCAGAAACAGCACTTTTCTTCATCAGAACTGTCATTTTCTCCAAAAAAATACTACTTTCAACTGTTCCAGGTGACATTTGCAGCCAAACATAGGAGAGATTCTCCACAAAGTACCACTTTTCTCTCACGTAGATTGCCTTTCCTCCCAGAAATACCACATTGCAACTCGAGAGACCACATTTCCCTCCAGAAATACACGATTTTTGCCCGGAAATACCAGCCTTCTCCCAAAAGAGAGGACATTTTCGACCAGAAAGACCACTTTTCTATCCTCCCTATTGCAGTTTCCTCCAAAAATAGATTTCCTTCCAGACATACCAGCATTCCCTCAAAGAGAGGACCTTTCCCCCCAGAAATACCATCTTTTCTCCCAGAAATACCAGCTCTCTTACAAATACTTCCCATTTCCTCCCCATTATACTACTTCACACTCCTAACTATCAGACGGCCGTTTCATCTCCCAAAGGGGTGACATTTCCTGCCAGAAAGACCAGTTGTCTCTTCAGTATAGGATGTTTTCCCCCAGAAATACCAGCTTTTTCACAGATAAATGACCTCACCCCCCTTCCCGAAAATATGTGACTGTCTCCTGGGAATACCACTTTTCTTAGAAATGCCTCATGCTTTCTCCAAACAATACGACATTACAATCCTCAAGATGACATTTTCTCCAAAAAGAGGACATTTTCTCCCACAATACCAGCTGTTTCCCAAGCATATGATATTTTCTCCAGAAATACCAACTTTCTCCCAAATAGATGACATTTTCTCTCCGAAATGCTCGTTTTTCACAAAAAGGACGGCATTTTCTTCCAAAAATAAGACACTATCTCCCACAAATACGAGCTTACTCCCATCACATAACATTTTCTCCCAGAAATGCAACTTTTCGCCCAAACTCATGACATTTTCCCCCACAACTATCACATTTCAATCCTAAATAGGACACTTTCTTCCAGACATATGGTATTTCCTCCCAGAAATACCACCGTTCTCCCAAATACATGACATTTGCTCCCACAAGAACTACTTTTCCATTTCCGAAATCAGACATTTTCTCCCCAAAGAAGGATATTTTCTCCCTGAAAAAACAGGTTTCTCCCCTCATAGATGACATTTTCCAATGGAAATACAGACAGTATTCTTACATATTCTTCATGTTTCATCCACAAAATACTACATGACTATACCAAATGTCAATTTTTCCAACAAAAATAGGATCTTTTCTCCCAGAAATACCACTATTCTCCCAAATAGATGACATTTTCTACCACAAGAACTCAGAAATGCATGCTTCTCCCTCACAGAACGGCATCTTCTCCCCAAATAAGGACATTATCTCCCAGAAATACCGCATTTCTCCAATCCAATGACATTATCGCCCGGAAATACAGCCTTTCGCCAAATCGATGACATTTTCCACAACAAGTGTCCCATTTCGACCAAATACATGGCATTTTCTCCCCACAGAAGGAGATTTCATTTATTCATGAAAACCATGATTCTCCCAAAGATGTGACATTTTCTACCAGAAATGCAGGTTTTCTTAAATATACGTCCTGGTTTTTGGGTGGTTCTCCGATTCTACAATTCTGAAGCCTGTGACGAAAATGTACAGACGGGAAAGCTTCTCGACTAAGACATTTCGTGCATTCTCAGATGAAAAAGAAAAAAATGGACAGTACTTCCTAATAAGGCAAATGAATATTCGGGAACCTGCAGATGTGGTGCTCTCACGGAGAACGTTATAGAAAGTATAGAGCGATCGATTCTTGCCTGCGGAACAAAAAGATCCTGGTCGGAGGAAAAGCCTTAAGCTCAATTCGCACGTTTTCAGCATCGGAATTTCGCTATTTCGCTCTCGTTGGTGGACAGCGCCAATCTCTGTTAACCGCTTCGGAGAGTTTGCAGTTGCTGGCCGAGAAATCGCGGTTCTCCCCGAATGCCGCTTGCAGCCTTCAGCAGCGGTCTCGTCTCTCTCGCATGCCGAGAAAGAGCGACTTCAGCCGGATGCTTTTCTCGGACGAGCAGCTTCTTCTGCGCACATCGCAAAGGAGCGGTTCTGACTTCTCCTTGTGTCCATGTATTCTGCATTACGCTTCTCTCTCATTCTAATGTCTTTCTCTTTATTTCTAGCGACATTTCGTTTTGGTGTGTTTCCCCGATGCTACACTACAGTATTCTGTGACGAACAGAGTAGAAGGGAAAAGCCCCTCTAATAAGGCAGCTAGAAGTTCCAGGAGAGACACACTTTGTGCTTTCAGAGAGGACGTTACAGAAAGTCGAGAGATGTGGATTTTTTCCTGCGGAAAAAAAAAACCCTGTTTTCAGGAAATGCAGTATGCTGAATTCACATGTTTGGCATCTCAATTCCACTATTTCGCTCTCGTGGGTCGAAAGCGACACACGCGCTGAACCGCTACGGAGAGTTTGCAGTTGCTGGTCAAGGGAAAGACATAAGAATGAGAGATGAAGATGTGGATGAGGCGTGAAGCATATCTCAGAAAAGCTGTATTTCTGGTAGAAAACTTCATCTGTTTGGGGAGAAGGCTGTTTTTTCAGGGAGCAAGTCTCCTTCTTTGGGGAGGAAATGTCCTCTTTTGGATGGCCAAGTAGTACTTGTGGGAGGAAGTGCCACATATTTGGAAGAAGGATGGTATTTGTGGGAGGAAATGGCATAGGTCTGATAGAAAATGAATTCTTGAGGATTAAAACATGATAGTTGTGGTGAAATAGATCGTGTGTTTGGGCAAAAAGCAGTATTTCTGGGAGCTAATGTGTTGTTTTTGGAAGAAAATGCCATCCTCTGGGCGAAAAAAGGGCATTTCTTAAAGAAAATGTCATGACATAAGGAGAAAAGTGGGAAAGTGTGGGAAAGAATGTCTTGTAGAGGAGAGCAACTGCGGAATTTTTGGTGTGCCAAGTGGTCTCGGGGAGAAAACATGGTAAATACGGGAGACAAAGTCCTCTGGAGGAGTATTTTGGAGAGCAAATTCAGGTATGTCTCAGCAAAATGCTGTTTCGGGAAACAGTAGCAGACTTGGTTGGAAAATGACAGGCATTTGTGAGAAGGCTGGGTTTTTTAAGAAAAAGGCCGTATTTTGAAAAAGGAAGTGGAGAAAACGAGCTCTACTGGGCATAAAAATGGTTATCTGTGATAAAATGCCACATTTCTGAAAGAATCTGTTCTCTTGCGGAGTGTAATGCTGTATGTTCGGGAGGAACTGGGAAATAATCAGCAGAGTCCTGGTATTTCTGGGAGAAAAGGTCTGAGGTGGGGGGGAGAAGGTGTTGTATCTGTGAGAAAGCTGGTGTTTCTGGGAGAAAATGCCAGGTATTGGTGAGAAAACAGATGCTAGAGAGGGAAAAGGCCATCCCTTTGGGAGAGAAGTGGTATTTCTGGGAGAAAATGCCCCAAATCGGGGAGTAAGTGTCATCCTGAGGCGTGTCATGGAGCAGATTTGGGAAGAAACAAAGGTGTTTCAAAGAGTAGCGGTACTTCTGGGAGAAAATGTCCTCAGTGGGAAAGACAATGTCCTCTTGAGGGAAGAAAACAGGTCTTTCTTACAGCAAATGTCATCCAACTGGGAGAAAATCTCCTCTCGTGGGGAGAAAAGTGGTCTTTCTGAGAGAAGGTGTCCTCTTCTTGGTTGCAAGTGTCCCATTTGGCATTGTCATGGAGGCTTTTTGGGAGAAAGCGCGTGGCAGTTGTAAGAGAAGGGGTATTTCTGGGAGCAAATCTCCTCTTTTTGGAAGAGAAGGTGAAATTTCCAAGGGAAAAGTGGCATTTCTGAGAGGAAATGACATAGCTAACATACTAACTTTTCATACATTAAATTTGATTTCTAAATCAAAATATACCTAAGTCAGGTTTCAGTGTAAGATATTTATAAAGTAGCCAGTATTAAATAAATTGTTTGAATATTTATTTTTCAACTTGAAAGCCTATTTTGCAACTGTAGCTCATTTTCTTTGGCTCTACTTCAAAAAAAAAAAAAAAAAAAAATCCTTTTGTGTCTCACATGTCTTAAATCATCTTAAGATGTCTAAGACATCTTAAGTCACTGCATGTGTTTAGGTGCTGGTTGATCACATCTGAGAAGTGCTTGTAAAAGGAAGCAACTTTGTAGTATCTTTTATTCCAACAAGTTAATCAATAAATCCGCTCTGCTTTCATTGCGCATCATCTGTAAACTGAAAAGCTGAAGGCTGACTTGCATATTTGCTAATGCACTAATGCAGTAAATGATAAGAATATGTAAGTGGTTGATTCTAATCACAGCCTTGTGAAGCTATATTGCAGAAAGCAGAATTAAATCCATAGGGCTACCCTGGACATCTGTTGTGTGGAGCTCTGACTTTGCAATTCCTATTGACAGCTACATCAAACATCCGAGTGCTTGAAATATTTGAGTGAGTGACCAGAACTCTTTAGGCTCAAATGAGATGCTGCATTACTGCATTAATAATCAGAGGAATGTTCATCAGTTCAGACATCTACAAGTTAGACACTATATTTCTATCTAAACTCTGAATTTTAAATAGACATGTTTTCTTAGAATGTAAGAATATTTTACCATTGTGTGCATTGACACAGCTAATCATAGCAGCTAATCATAAATGAGCAGATTTGTAGAAAGATTCAAGCATTAAGCGTTATCTGGAGTATTATGTTCAGGTCTGGGGCCCCCAGTACAAGAAGGAAAGGGAGTTGTTAAGGTCCAGAGGAGAGCCACAGAGATGATAGAGGGATGGAGCACCTCCCCTACAAAGACAGGCTAAGGGACATGGACTTGTTCAGCCTGGTTAAAAGAAGGCTACGGGGTGACCTCTTGGCAGCATGTGACATGGAGTATGGAGAGATCAACTTTTCACAGTCTCAGCAAAGATATATTATGCTTCAAATTATGATAGATTCAAAGAAAAACAGAGATTATGCATGGAAAAGGGATGACAATCTGTTCAGCTTATTACTAAAATGCTATCAATACTGAAGGCTTTTGTGGGGTTAAGAATGTAAACTGGGAAATAATATGTAAGAGCCATTTAAAGTTCAATAAATATGCAGTAGAACCACATGACTCAGGAAGTTTTTGAGCCAAAACTAATTCAAAAGTAGAAGAACACCGTCTGGAAGCAACATACCTATTTTTATTTTTTTTATATATACACTTCTTACCAGATCCCAAAGAGATGGCCTTTTCTTACATTTATATATATATTAAAAAAAATATATATATATATGGCCTTTTCCCTCTCAAGCATCTGTTTTCTCACCAATACCTGGCATTTTCTCCCAGAAATACCAGCTTTCTCACGGATACATGACCTTCTCCCCCCCACATCAGACATTTTCTCCCAGAAATATGTCATTTGAGCACAGAGATCAAGTCTCCCCGAAAAAGCACTTTTCTGAGAAATACCTGACATTTTCTCTCCAAAATACTACTTGACACTCCTCCAGTGGACATTTTCTCCCGTGTTTACCATATTTTCTCCCCAAGACCACTTGGCACACCAAAAATACCGCAGTTGCTCTCCTCTACAAGACAGTCTTTCCCACCGTTTCCCACTTTTCTCCCTCATTTATCTCATTTGCTCCCTGAAGTTCCAGCTTTCTCCTCATTCGATGACATTTTCTCCCAGAAATTCCCGTTTTTCACCCAGAGGATGGCATCTTCTTCCAAAAAGAACACATTAGCTCCCAGAAATACCAGCTTTCTCCAATCCAATGAGATTAGCTCCCAGAAATACTGCTTTTTGCCCAAACACACGATCTATTCCACCACAACTATCATGTTTTAATCCTCAAGAATACATTTTCTACCAGACCTATGCCATTTCCCCCCACAAATACCACCCTTCTCCCAAATACGTGGCATTTCCTCCCTCAAGTACTACTCGGCCATCCAAAAGAGGACATTTCCTCCCCAAAGAAGGAGACTTGCTCCCTGAAAAAACAGCCTTCTCCCCAAACAGATGAAGTTTTCTACCAGAAAAACAGCTTTTCTTAGATATGCTTCACGCTTCATCCACAAAATACTATATGACAATGCCAAAGGTGACTTTTTCCAACAAAAATACGATCTTGTCTCCCACAAATATCACCATTCTCCCAAACAGATGACATTTTCTACCACAAGTACTACTTCACACTCCACAGGATGAGACTTACCATCATCCTTTTCTAGACTTCATATCACAGTTTCCTCCCAAATTAGATTTCCTTCCAGACATACCAGCATTCCCCGAAACAGAGCTCATTTTCCCCCGGAAATACCATCTTTTCTCCCAGAAATGCCAGCTTTGTCAAAGATATATGAACTTTTCTTCCAAATCCATGATATTTTCTCCCAGAAATATCAGTTTCCTTCTTCTCCAAAAAATACAACCCTCCAATACCCAATATGTCATTTTCAGCCAAAACTATCACATTTTCTGACAGAAAAACCAGCTTTCTTCCAAACATATGACATTATCTCGACAAAATACCACCATTCTCCCACAGAGATGGCATTTCATCCCACAAGTACTACTTCACACTCCACACGATGATACTTTCCATCAAGAATAGGGCATTGGACCACAGAAATACCAGCTTTCTGCCTAAGAGATGACATTTTCTCCCAGAAATACCACTTTTCTCCCAGAAATACAAGAACTTTGTCTTCCAGAAACACCATGCTCATCCTCTCCAGATGTTGTTTTCACCCCAAACACTAGGACCTTTCCTCTCACTACTCCCTGCTTTTTCAAAACTAGATGGTCTTCTCTCCCAGAAATACTAGCATTCTCTGCAAGATGGGACCTTTTCCAACCAAAGATGGTAGAGTCTCCCAGAAACAGCACTTTTCTTCATCAGAACTGTCATTTTCTCCAAAAAAATACTACTTTCAACTGTTCCAGGTGACATTTGCAGCCAAACATAGGAGAGATTCTCCACAAAGTACCACTTTTCTCTCACGTAGATTGCCTTTCCTCCCAGAAATACCACATTGCAACTCGAGAGACCACATTTCCCTCCAGAAATACACGATTTTTGCCCGGAAATACCAGCCTTCTCCCAAAAGAGAGGACATTTTCGACCAGAAAGACCACTTTTCTATCCTCCCTATTGCAGTTTCCTCCAAAAATAGATTTCCTTCCAGACATACCAGCATTCCCTCAAAGAGAGGACATTTCCCCCCAGAAATACCATCTTTTCTCCCAGAAATACCAGCTCTCTTACAAATACTTCCCATTTCCTCCCCATTATACTACTTCACACTCCTAACTATCAGACGGCCGTTTCATCTCCCAAAGGGGTGACATTTCCTGCCAGAAAGACCAGTTGTCTCTTCAGTATAGGATGTTTTCCCCCAGAAATACCAGCTTTTTCACAGATAAATGACCTCACCCCCCTTCCCGAAAATATGTGACTGTCTCCTGGGAATACCACTTTTCTTAGAAATGCCTCATGCTTTCTCCAAACAATACGACATTACAATCCTCAAGATGACATTTGCTCCAAAAAGAGGACATTTTCTCCCACAATACCAGCTGTTTCCCAAGCATATGATATTTTCTCCAGAAATACCAACTTTCTCCCAAATAGATGACATTTTCTCTCCGAAATGCTCGTTTTTCACAAAAAGGACGGCATTTTCTTCCAAAAATAAGACACTATCTCCCACAAATACGAGCTTACTCCCATCACATAACATTTTCTCCCAGAAATGCAACTTTTCGCCCAAACTCATGACATTTTCCCCCACAACTATCACATTTCAATCCTAAATAGGACACTTTCTTCCAGACATATGGTATTTCCTCCCAGAAATACCACCGTTCTCCCAAATACATGACATTTGCTCCCACAAGAACTACTTTTCCATTTCCGAAATCAGACATTTTCTCCCCAAAGAAGGATATTTTCTCCCTGAAAAAACAGGTTTCTCCCCTCATAGATGACATTTTCCAATGGAAATACAGACAGTATTCTTACATATTCTTCATGTTTCATCCACAAAATACTACATGACTATACCAAATGTCAATTTTTCCAACAAAAATAGGATCTTTTCTCCCAGAAATACCACTATTCTCCCAAATAGATGACATTTTCTACCACAAGAACTCAGAAATGCATGCTTCTCCCTCACAGAACGGCATCTTCTCCCCAAATAAGGACATTATCTCCCAGAAATACCACATTTCTCCAATCCAATGACATTATCGCCCGGAAATACAGCCTTTCGCCAAATCGATGACATTTTCCACAACAAGTGTCCCATTTCGACCAAATACATGGCATTTTCTCCCCACAGAAGGAGATTTCATTTATTCATGAAAACCATGATTCTCCCAAAGATGTGACATTTTCTACCAGAAATGCAGGTTTTCTTAAATATACGTCCTGGTTTTTGGGTGGTTCTCCGATTCTACAATTCTGAAGCCTGTGACGAAAATGTACAGACGGGAAAGCTTCTCGACTAAGACATTTCGTGCATTCTCAGATGAAAAAGAAAAAATGGACAGTACTTCCTAATAAGGCAAATGAATATTCGGGAACCTGCAGATGTGGTGCTCTCACGGAGAACGTTATAGAAAGTATAGAGCGATCGATTCTTGCCTGCGGAACAAAAAGATCCTGGTCGGAGGAAAAGCCTTAAGCTCAATTCGCACGTTTTCAGCATCGGAATTTCGCTATTTCGCTCTCGTTGGTGGACAGCGCCAATCTCTGTTAACCGCTACGGAGAGTTTGCAGTTGCTGGCCGAGAAATCGCGGTTCTCCCCGAATGCCGCTTGCAGCCTTCAGCAGCGGTCTCGTCTCTCTCGCATGCCGAGAAAGAGCGACTTCAGCCGGATGCTTTTCTCGGACGAGCAGCTTCTTCTGCGCACATCGCAAAGGAGCGGTTCTGACTTCTCCTTGTGTCCATGTATTCTGCATTACGCTTCTCTCTCATTCTTATGTCTTTCTCTTTATTTCTAGCGACATTTCGTTTTGGTGTGTTTCCCCGATGCTACACTACAGCATTCTGTGACGAACAGAGTAGAAGGGAAAAGCCCCTCTAATAAGGCAGCTAGAAGTTCCAGGAGAGACACACTTTGTGCTTTCAGAGAGGACGTTACAGAAAGTCGAGAGATGTGGATTTTTTCCTGCGGAAAAAAAAAACCCTGTTTTCAGGAAATGCAGTATGCTGAATTCACATGTTTGGCATCTCAATTCCACTATTTCGCTCTCGTGGGTCGAAAGCGACACACGCGCTGAACCGCTACGGAGAGTTTGCAGTTGCTGGTCAAGGGAAAGACATAAGAATGAGAGATGAAGATGTGGATGAGGCGTGAAGCATATCTCAGAAAAGCTGTATTTCTGGTAGAAAACTTCATCTGTTTGGGGAGAAGGCTGTTTTTTCAGGGAGCAAGTCTCCTTCTTTGGGGAGGAAATGTCCTCTTTTGGATGGCCAAGTAGTACTTGTGGGAGGAAGTGCCACATATTTGGAAGAAGGATGGTATTTGTGGGAGGAAATGGCATAGGTCTGATAGAAAATGAATTCTTGAGGATTAAAACATGATAGTTGTGGTGAAATAGATCGTGTGTTTGGGCAAAAAGCAGTATTTCTGGGAGCTAATGTGTTGTTTTTGGAAGAAAATGCCATCCTCTGGGCGAAAAAAGGGCATTTCTTAAAGAAAATGTCATGACATAAGGAGAAAAGTGGGAAAGTGTGGGAAAGAATGTCTTGTAGAGGAGAGCAACTGCGGTATTTTTGGTGTGCCAAGTGGTCTCGGGGAGAAAACATGGTAAATACGGGAGACAAAGTCCTCTGGAGGAGTATTTTGGAGAGCAAATTCAGGTATGTCTCAGCAAAATGCTGTTTCGGGAAACAGTAGCAGACTTGGTTGGAAAATGACAGGCATTTGTGAGAAGGCTGGGTTTTTTAAGAAAAAGGCCGTATTTTGAAAAAGGAAGTGGAGAAAACGAGCTCTACTGGGCATAAAAATGGTTATCTGTGATAAAATGCCACATTTCTGAAAGAATCTGTTCTCTTGCGGAGTGTAATGCTGTATGTTCGGGAGGAACTGGGAAATAATCAGCAGAGTCCTGGTATTTCTGGGAGAAAAGGTCTGAGGTGGGGGGGAGAAGGTGTTGTATCTGTGAGAAAGCTGGTGTTTCTGGGAGAAAATGCCAGGTATTGGTGAGAAAACAGATGCTAGAGAGGGAAAAGGCCATCCCTCTGGGAGAGAAGTGGTATTTCTGGGAGAAAATGCCCCAAATCGGGGAGTAAGTGTCATCCTGAGGCGTGTCATGGAGCAGATTTGGGAAGAAACAAAGGTGTTTCTAAGAGTAGCGGTACTTCTGGGAGAAAATGTCCTCAGTGGGAAAGACAATGTCCTCTTGAGGGAAGAAAACAGGTCTTTCTTACAGCAAATGTCATCCAACTGGGAGAAAATCTCCTCTCGTGGGGAGAAAAGTGGTCTTTCTGAGAGATGGTGTCCTCTTCTTGGTTGCAAGTGTCCCATTTGGCATTGTCATGGAGGCTTTTTGGGAGAAAGCGCGTGGCAGTTGTAAGAGAAGGGGTATTTCTGGGAGCAAATCTCCTCTTTTTGGAAGAGAAGGTGAAATTTCCAAGGGAAAAGTGGCATTTCTGAGAGGAAATGACATAGCTAACATACTAACTTTTCATACATTAAATTTGATTTCTAAATCAAAATATACCTAAGTCAGGTTTCAGTGTAAGATATTTATAAAGTAGCCAGTATTAAATAAATTGTTTGAATATTTATTTTACAACTTGAAAGTCTATTTTGCAACTGTAGCTCATTTTCTTTGGCTCTACTTCAAAAAAAAAAAAAAAAAAAAAATCCTTTTGTGTCTCACATGTCTTAAATCATCTTAAGATGTCTAAGACATCTTAAGTCACTGCATGTGTTTAGGAGCTGGTTGATCACATCTGAGAAGTGCTTGTAAAAGGAAGCAACTTTGTAGTATCTTTTATTCCAACAAGTTAATCAATAAATCCGCTCTGCTTTCATTGCGCATCATCTGTAAACTGAAAAGCTGAAGGCTGACTTGCATATTTGCTAATGCACTAATGCAGTAAATGATAAGAATATGTAAGTGGTTGATTCTAATCACAGCCTTGTGAAGCTATATTGCAGAAAGCAGAATTAAATCCATAGGGCTACCCTGGACATCTGTTGTGTGGAGCTCTGACTTTGCAATTCCTATTGACAGCTACATCAAACATCCGAGTGCTTGAAATATTTGAGTGAGTGACCAGAACTCTTTAGGCTCAAATGAGATGCTGCATTACTGCATTAATAATCAGAGGAATGTTCATCAGTTCAGACATCTACAAGTTAGACACTATATTTCTATCTAAACTCTGAATTTTAAATAGACATGTTTTCTTAGAATGTAAGAATATTTTACCATTGTGTGCATTGACACAGCTAATCATAGCAGCTAATCATAAATGAGCAGATTTGTAGAAAGATTCAAGCATTAAGCGTTATCTGGAGTATTATGTTCAGGTCTGGGGCCCCCAGTACAAGAAGGAAAGGGAGTTGTTAAGGTCCAGAGGAGAGCCACAGAGATGATAGAGGGATGGAGCACCTCCCCTACAAAGACAGGCTAAGGGACATGGACTTGTTCAGCCTGGTTAAAAGAAGGCTACGGGGTGACCTCTTGGCAGCATGTGACATGGAGTATGGAGAGATCAACTTTTCACAGTCTCAGCAAAGATATATTATGCTTCAAATTATGATAGATTCAAAGAAAAACAGAGATTATGCATGGAAAAGGGATGACAATCTGTTCAGCTTATTACTAAAATGCTATCAATACTGAAGGCTTTTGTGGGGTTAAGAATGTAAACTGGGAAATAATATGTAAGAGCCATTTAAAGTTCAATAAACATGCAGTAGAACCACATGACTCAGGAAGTTTTTGAGCCAAAACTAATTCAAAAGTAGAAGAACACCGTCTGGAAGCAACATACCTATTTTTATTTTTTTTATATATACACTTCTTACCAGATCCCAAAGAGATGGCCTTTTCTTACATTTATATATATATAAAAAAAAAAAAAAAAAATATGGCCTTTTCCCTCTCAAGCATCTGTTTTCTCACCAATACCTGGCATTTTCTCCCAGAAATACCAGCTTTCTCACGGATACATGACCTTCTCCCCCCCACATCAGACATTTTCTCCCAGAAATATGTCATTTGAGCACAGAGACCAAGTCTCCCTGAAAAAGCACTTTTCTGAGAAATACCTGACATTTTCTCTCCAAAATACTACTTGACACTCCTCCAGTGGACATTTTCTCCCGTGTTTACCATATTTTCTCCCCAAGACCACTTGGCACACCAAAAATACCGCAGTTGCTCTCCTCTACAAGACAGTCTTTCCCACCGTTTCCCACTTTTCTCCCTCATTTATCTCATTTGCTCCCTGAAGTTCCAGCTTTCTCCTCATTCGATGACATTTTCTCCCAGAAATTCCCGTTTTTCACCCAGAGGATGGCATCTTCTTCCAAAAAGAACACATTAGCTCCCAGAAATACCAGCTTTCTCCAATCCAATGAGATTAGCTCCCAGAAATACTGCTTTTTGCCCAAACACACGATCTATTCCACCACAACTATCATGTTTTAATCCTCAAGAATACATTTTCTACCAGACCTATGCCATTTCCCCCCACAAATACCACCCTTCTCCCAAATACGTGGCATTTCCTCCCTCAAGTACTACTCGGCCATCCAAAAGAGGACATTTCCTCCCCAAAGAAGGAGACTTGCTCCCTGAAAAAACAGCCTTCTCCCCAAACAGATGAAGTTTTCTACCAGAAAAACAGCTTTTCTTAGATATGCTTCACGCTTCATCCACAAAATACTATATGACAATGCCAAAGGTGACTTTTTCCAACAAAAATACGATCTTGTCTCCCACAAATATCACCATTCTCCCAAACAGATGACATTTTCTACCACAAGTACTACTTCACACTCCACAGGATGAGACTTACCATCATCCTTTTCTAGACTTCATATCACAGTTTCCTCCCAAATTAGATTTCCTTCCAGACATACCAGCATTCCCCGAAACAGAGCTCATTTTCCCCCGGAAATACCATCTTTTCTCCCAGAAATGCCAGCTTTGTCAAAGATATATGAACTTTTCTTCCAAATCCATGATATTTTCTCCCAGAAATATCAGTTTCCTTCTTCTCCAAAAAATACAACCCTCCAATACCCAATATGTCATTTTCAGCCAAAACTATCACATTTTCTGACAGAAAAACCAGCTTTCTTCCAAACATATGACATTATCTCGACAAAATACCACCATTCTCCCACAGAGATGGCATTTCATCCCACAAGTACTACTTCACACTCCACACGATGATACTTTCCATCAAGAATAGGGCATTGGACCACAGAAATACCAGCTTTCTGCCTAAGAGATGACATTTTCTCCCAGAAATACCACTTTTCTCCCAGAAATACAAGAACTTTGTCTTCCAGAAACACCATGCTCATCCTCTCCAGATGTTGTTTTCACCCCAAACACTAGGACCTTTCCTCTCACTACTCCCTGCTTTTTCAAAACTAGATGGTCTTCTCTCCCAGAAATACTAGCATTCTCTGCAAGATGGGACCTTTTCCAACCAAAGATGGTAGAGTCTCCCAGAAACAGCACTTTTCTTCATCAGAACTGTCATTTTCTCCAAAAAAATACTACTTTCAACTGTTCCAGGTGACATTTGCAGCCAAACATAGGAGAGATTCTCCACAAAGTACCACTTTTCTCTCACGTAGATTGCCTTTCCTCCCAGAAATACCACATTGCAACTCGAGAGACCACATTTCCCTCCAGAAATACACGATTTTTGCCCGGAAATACCAGCCTTCTCCCAAAAGAGAGGACATTTTCGACCAGAAAGACCACTTTTCTATCCTCCCTATTGCAGTTTCCTCCAAAAATAGATTTCCTTCCAGACATACCAGCATTCCCTCAAAGAGAGGACATTTCCCCCCAGAAATACCATCTTTTCTCCCAGAAATACCAGCTCTCTTACAAATACTTCCCATTTCCTCCCCATTATACTACTTCACACTCCTAACTATCAGACGGCCGTTTCATCTCCCAAAGGGGTGACATTTCCTGCCAGAAAGACCAGTTGTCTCTTCAGTATAGGATGTTTTCCCCCAGAAATACCAGCTTTTTCACAGATAAATGACCTCACCCCCTTCCCGAAAATATGTGACTGTCTCCTGGGAATACCACTTTTCTTAGAAATGCCTCATGCTTTCTCCAAACAATACGACATTACAATCCTCAAGATGACATTTGCTCCAAAAAGAGGACATTTTCTCCCACAATACCAGCTGTTTCCCAAGCATATGATATTTTCTCCAGAAATACCAACTTTCTCCCAAATAGATGACATTTTCTCTCCGAAATGCTCGTTTTTCACAAAAAGGACGGCATTTTCTTCCAAAAATAAGACACTATCTCCCACAAATACGAGCTTACTCCCATCACATAACATTTTCTCCCAGAAATGCAACTTTTCGCCCAAACTCATGACATTTTCCCCCACAACTATCACATTTCAATCCTAAATAGGACACTTTCTTCCAGACATATGGTATTTCCTCCCAGAAATACCACCGTTCTCCCAAATACATGACATTTGCTCCCACAAGAACTACTTTTCCATTTCCGAAATCAGACATTTTCTCCCTGAAAAAACAGGTTTCTCCCCTCATAGATGACATTTTCCAATGGAAATACAGACAGTATTCTTACATATTCTTCATGTTTCATCCACAAAATACTACATGACTATACCAAATGTCAATTTTTCCAACAAAAATAGGATCTTTTCTCCCAGAAATACCACTATTCTCCCAAATAGATGACATTTTCTACCACAAGAACTCAGAAATGCATGCTTCTCCCTCACAGAACGGCATCTTCTCCCCAAATAAGGACATTATCTCCCAGAAATACCGCATTTCTCCAATCCAATGACATTATCGCCCGGAAATACAGCCTTTCGCCAAATCGATGACATTTTCCACAACAAGTGTCCCATTTCGACCAAATACATGGCATTTTCTCCCCACAGAAGGAGATTTCATTTATTCATGAAAACCATGATTCTCCCAAAGATGTGACATTTTCTACCAGAAATGCAGGTTTTCTTAAATATACGTCCTGGTTTTTGGGTGGTTCTCCGATTCTACAATTCTGAAGCCTGTGACGAAAATGTACAGACGGGAAAGCTTCTCGACTAAGACATTTCGTGCATTCTCAGATGAAAAAGAAAAAAATGGACAGTACTTCCTAATAAGGCAAATGAATATTCGGGAACCTGCAGATGTGGTGCTCTCACGGAGAACGTTATAGAAAGTATAGAGCGATCGATTCTTGCCTGCGGAACAAAAAGATCCTGGTCGGAGGAAAAGCCTTAAGCTCAATTCGCACGTTTTCAGCATCGGAATTTCGCTATTTCGCTCTCGTTGGTGGACAGCGCCAATCTCTGTTAACCGCTTCGGAGAGTTTGCAGTTGCTGGCCGAGAAATCGCGGTTCTCCCCGAATGCCGCTTGCAGCCTTCAGCAGCGGTCTCGTCTCTCTCGCATGCCGAGAAAGAGCGACTTCAGCCGGATGCTTTTCTCGGACGAGCAGCTTCTTCTGCGCACATCGCAAAGGAGCGGTTCTGACTTCTCCTTGTGTCCATGTATTCTGCATTACGCTTCTCTCTCATTCTTATGTCTTTCTCTTTATTTCTAGCGACATTTCGTTTTGGTGTGTTTCCCCGATGCTACACTACAGCATTCTGTGACGAACAGAGTAGAAGGGAAAAGCCCCTCTAATAAGGCAGCTAGAAGTTCCAGGAGAGACACACTTTGTGCTTTCAGAGAGGACGTTACAGAAAGTCGAGAGATGTGGATTTTTTCCTGCGGAAAAAAAAAACCCTGTTTTCAGGAAATGCAGTATGCTGAATTCACATGTTTGGCATCTCAATTCCGCTATTTCGCTCTCGTGGGTCGAAAGCGACACACGCGCTGAACCGCTACGGAGAGTTTGCAGTTGCTGGTCAAGGGAAAGACATAAGAATGAGAGATGAAGATGTGGATGAGGCGTGAAGCATATCTCAGAAAAGCTGTATTTCTGGTAGAAAACTTCATCTGTTTGGGGAGAAGGCTGTTTTTTCAGGGAGCAAGTCTCCTTCTTTGGGGAGGAAATGTCCTCTTTTGGATGGCCAAGTAGTACTTGTGGGAGGAAGTGCCACATATTTGGAAGAAGGATGGTATTTGTGGGAGGAAATGGCATAGGTCTGATAGAAAATGAATTCTTGAGGATTAAAACATGATAGTTGTGGTGAAATAGATCGTGTGTTTGGGCAAAAAGCAGTATTTCTGGGAGCTAATGTGTTGTTTTTGGAAGAAAATGCCATCCTCTGGGCGAAAAAAGGGCATTTCTTAAAGAAAATGTCATGACATAAGGAGAAAAGTGGGAAAGTGTGGGAAAGAATGTCTTGTAGAGGAGAGCAACTGCGGTATTTTTGGTGTGCCAAGTGGTCTCGGGGAGAAAACATGGTAAATACGGGAGACAAAGTCCTCTGGAGGAGTATTTTGGAGAGCAAATTCAGGTATGTCTCAGCAAAATGCTGTTTCGGGAAACAGTAGCAGACTTGGTTGGAAAATGACAGGCATTTGTGAGAAGGCTGGGTTTTTTAAGAAAAAGGCCGTATTTTGAAAAAGGAAGTGGAGAAAACGAGCTCTACTGGGCATAAAAATGGTTATCTGTGATAAAATGCCACATTTCTGAAAGAATCTGTTCTCTTGCGGAGTGTAATGCTGTATGTTCGGGAGGAACTGGGAAATAATCAGCAGAGTCCTGGTATTTCTGGGAGAAAAGGTCTGAGGTGGGGGGGAGAAGGTGTTGTATCTGTGAGAAAGCTGGTGTTTCTGGGAGAAAATGCCAGGTATTGGTGAGAAAACAGATGCTAGAGAGGGAAAAGGCCATCCCTTTGGGAGAGAAGTGGTATTTCTGGGAGAAAATGCCCCAAATCGGGGAGTAAGTGTCATCCTGAGGCGTGTCATGGAGCAGATTTGGGAAGAAACAGAGGTGTTTCTAAGAGTAGCGGTACTTCTGGGAGAAAATGTCCTCAGTGGGAAAGACAATGTCCTCTTGAGGGAAGAAAACAGGTCTTTCTTACAGCAAATGTCATCCAACTGGGAGAAAATCTCCTCTCTTGGGGAGAAAAGTGGTCTTTCTGAGAGAAGGTGTCCTCTTCTTGGTTGCAAGTGTCCCATTTGGCATTGTCATGGAGGCTTTTTGGGAGAAAGCGCGTGGCAGTTGTAAGAGAAGGGGTATTTCTGGGAGCAAATCTCCTCTTTTTGGAAGAGAAGGTGAAATTTCCAAGGGAAAAGTGGCATTTCTGAGAGGAAATGACATAGCTAACATACTAACTTTTCATACATTAAATTTGATTTCTAAATCAAAATATACCTAAGTCAGGTTTCAGTGTAAGATATTTATAAAGTAGCCAGTATTAAATAAATTGTTTGAATATTTATTTTACAACTTGAAAGTCTATTTTGCAACTGTAGCTCATTTTCTTTGGCTCTACTTCAAAAAAAAAAAAAAAAAAATCCTTTTGTGTCTCACATGTCTTAAATCATCTTAAGATGTCTAAGACATCTTAAGTCACTGCATGTGTTTAGGAGCTGGTTGATCACATCTGAGAAGTGCTTGTAAAAGGAAGCAACTTTGTAGTATCTTTTATTCCAACAAGTTAATCAATAAATCCGCTCTGCTTTCATTGCGCATCATCTGTAAACTGAAAAGCTGAAGGCTGACTTGCATATTTGCTAATGCACTAATGCAGTAAATGATAAGAATATGTAAGTGGTTGATTCTAATCACAGCCTTGTGAAGCTATATTGCAGAAAGCAGAATTAAATCCATAGGGCTACCCTGGACATCTGTTGTGTGGAGCTCTGACTTTGCAATTCCTATTGACAGCTACATCAAACATCCGAGTGCTTGAAATATTTGAGTGAGTGACCAGAACTCTTTAGGCTCAAATGAGATGCTGCATTACTGCATTAATAATCAGAGGAATGTTCATCAGTTCAGACATCTACAAGTTAGACACTATATTTCTATCTAAACTCTGAATTTTAAATAGACATGTTTTCTTAGAATGTAAGAATATTTTACCATTGTGTGCATTGACACAGCTAATCATAGCAGCTAATCATAAATGAGCAGATTTGTAGAAAGATTCAAGCATTAAGCGTTATCTGGAGTATTATGTTCAGGTCTGGGGCCCCCAGTACAAGAAGGAAAGGGAGTTGTTAAGGTCCAGAGGAGAGCCACAGAGATGATAGAGGGATGGAGCACCTCCCCTACAAAGACAGGCTAAGGGACATGGACTTGTTCAGCCTGGTTAAAAGAAGGCTACGGGGTGACCTCTTGGCAGCATGTGACATGGAGTATGGAGAGATCAACTTTTCACAGTCTCAGCAAAGATATATTATGCTTCAAATTATGATAGATTCAAAGAAAAACAGAGATTATGCATGGAAAAGGGATGACAATCTGTTCAGCTTATTACTAAAATGCTATCAATACTGAAGGCTTTTGTGGGGTTAAGAATGTAAACTGGGAAATAATATGTAAGAGCCATTTAAAGTTCAATAAATATGCAGTAGAACCACATGACTCAGGAAGTTTTTGAGCCAAAACTAATTCAAAAGTAGAAGAACACCGTCTGGAAGCAACATACCTATTTTTATTTTTTTTATATATACACTTCTTACCAGATCCCAAAGAGATGGCCTTTTCTTACATTTATATATATATTAAAAAAAATATATATATATATGGCCTTTTCCCTCTCAAGCATCTGTTTTCTCACCAATACCTGGCATTTTCTCCCAGAAATACCAGCTTTCTCACGGATACATGACCTTCTCCCCCCCACATCAGACATTTTCTCCCAGAAATATGTCATTTGAGCACAGAGATCAAGTCTCCCCGAAAAAGCACTTTTCTGAGAAATACCTGACATTTTCTCTCCAAAATACTACTTGACACTCCTCCAGTGGACATTTTCTCCCGTGTTTACCATATTTTCTCCCCAAGACCACTTGGCACACCAAAAATACCGCAGTTGCTCTCCTCTACAAGACAGTCTTTCCCACCGTTTCCCACTTTTCTCCCTCATTTATCTCATTTGCTCCCTGAAGTTCCAGCTTTCTCCTCATTCGATGACATTTTCTCCCAGAAATTCCCGTTTTTCACCCAGAGGATGGCATCTTCTTCCAAAAAGAACACATTAGCTCCCAGAAATACCAGCTTTCTCCAATCCAATGAGATTAGCTCCCAGAAATACTGCTTTTTGCCCAAACACACGATCTATTCCACCACAACTATCATGTTTTAATCCTCAAGAATACATTTTCTACCAGACCTATGCCATTTCCCCCCACAAATACCACCCTTCTCCCAAATACGTGGCATTTCCTCCCTCAAGTACTACTCGGCCATCCAAAAGAGGACATTTCCTCCCCAAAGAAGGAGACTTGCTCCCTGAAAAAACAGCCTTCTCCCCAAACAGATGAAGTTTTCTACCAGAAAAACAGCTTTTCTTAGATATGCTTCACGCTTCATCCACAAAATACTATATGACAATGCCAAAGGTGACTTTTTCCAACAAAAATACGATCTTGTCTCCCACAAATATCACCATTCTCCCAAACAGATGACATTTTCTACCACAAGTACTACTTCACACTCCACAGGATGAGACTTACCATCATCCTTTTCTAGACTTCATATCACAGTTTCCTCCCAAATTAGATTTCCTTCCAGACATACCAGCATTCCCCGAAACAGAGCTCATTTTCCCCCGGAAATACCATCTTTTCTCCCAGAAATGCCAGCTTTGTCAAAGATATATGAACTTTTCTTCCAAATCCATGATATTTTCTCCCAGAAATATCAGTTTCCTTCTTCTCCAAAAAATACAACCCTCCAATACCCAATATGTCATTTTCAGCCAAAACTATCACATTTTCTGACAGAAAAACCAGCTTTCTTCCAAACATATGACATTATCTCGACAAAATACCACCATTCTCCCACAGAGATGGCATTTCATCCCACAAGTACTACTTCACACTCCACACGATGATACTTTCCATCAAGAATAGGGCATTGGACCACAGAAATACCAGCTTTCTGCCTAAGAGATGACATTTTCTCCCAGAAATACCACTTTTCTCCCAGAAATACAAGAACTTTGTCTTCCAGAAACACCATGCTCATCCTCTCCAGATGTTGTTTTCACCCCAAACACTAGGACCTTTCCTCTCACTACTCCCTGCTTTTTCAAAACTAGATGGTCTTCTCTCCCAGAAATACTAGCATTCTCTGCAAGATGGGACCTTTTCCAACCAAAGATGGTAGAGTCTCCCAGAAACAGCACTTTTCTTCATCAGAACTGTCATTTTCTCCAAAAAAATACTACTTTCAACTGTTCCAGGTGACATTTGCAGCCAAACATAGGAGAGATTCTCCACAAAGTACCACTTTTCTCTCACGTAGATTGCCTTTCCTCCCAGAAATACCACATTGCAACTCGAGAGACCACATTTCCCTCCAGAAATACACGATTTTTGCCCGGAAATACCAGCCTTCTCCCAAAAGAGAGGACATTTTCGACCAGAAAGACCACTTTTCTATCCTCCCTATTGCAGTTTCCTCCAAAAATAGATTTCCTTCCAGACATACCAGCATTCCCTCAAAGAGAGGACCTTTCCCCCCAGAAATACCATCTTTTCTCCCAGAAATACCAGCTCTCTTACAAATACTTCCCATTTCCTCCCCATTATACTACTTCACACTCCTAACTATCAGACGGCCGTTTCATCTCCCAAAGGGGTGACATTTCCTGCCAGAAAGACCAGTTGTCTCTTCAGTATAGGATGTTTTCCCCCAGAAATACCAGCTTTTTCACAGATAAATGACCTCACCCCCCTTCCCGAAAATATGTGACTGTCTCCTGGGAATACCACTTTTCTTAGAAATGCCTCATGCTTTCTCCAAATAATACGACATTACAATCCTCAAGATGACATTTGCTCCAAAAAGAGGACATTTTCTCCCACAATACCAGCTGTTTCCCAAGCATATGATATTTTCTCCAGAAATACCAACTTTCTCCCAAATAGATGACATTTTCTCTCCGAAATGCTCGTTTTTCACAAAAAGGACGGCATTTTCTTCCAAAAATAAGACACTATCTCCCACAAATACGAGCTTACTCCCATCACATAACATTTTCTCCCAGAAATGCAACTTTTCGCCCAAACTCATGACATTTTCCCCCACAACTATCACATTTCAATCCTAAATAGGACACTTTCTTCCAGACATATGGTATTTCCTCCCAGAAATACCACCGTTCTCCCAAATACATGACATTTGCTCCCACAAGAACTACTTTTCCATTTCCGAAATCAGACATTTTCTCCCTGAAAAAACAGGTTTCTCCCCTCATAGATGACATTTTCCAATGGAAATACAGACAGTATTCTTACATATTCTTCATGTTTCATCCACAAAATACTACATGACTATACCAAATGTCAATTTTTCCAACAAAAATAGGATCTTTTCTCCCAGAAATACCACTATTCTCCCAAATAGATGACATTTTCTACCACAAGAACTCAGAAATGCATGCTTCTCCCTCACAGAACGGCATCTTCTCCCCAAATAAGGACATTATCTCCCAGAAATACCGCATTTCTCCAATCCAATGACATTATCGCCCGGAAATACAGCCTTTCGCCAAATCGATGACATTTTCCACAACAAGTGTCCCATTTCGACCAAATACATGGCATTTTCTCCCCACAGAAGGAGATTTCATTTATTCATGAAAACCATGATTCTCCCAAAGATGTGACATTTTCTACCAGAAATGCAGGTTTTCTTAAATATACGTCCTGGTTTTTGGGTGGTTCTCCGATTCTACAATTCTGAAGCCTGTGACGAAAATGTACAGACGGGAAAGCTTCTCGACTAAGACATTTCGTGCATTCTCAGATGAAAAAGAAAAAAATGGACAGTACTTCCTAATAAGGCAAATGAATATTCGGGAACCTGCAGATGTGGTGCTCTCACGGAGAACGTTATAGAAAGTATAGAGCGATCGATTCTTGCCTGCGGAACAAAAAGATCCTGGTCGGAGGAAAAGCCTTAAGCTCAATTCGCACGTTTTCAGCATCGGAATTTCGCTATTTCGCTCTCGTTGGTGGACAGCGCCAATCTCTGTTAACCGCTACGGAGAGTTTGCAGTTGCTGGCCGAGAAATCGCGGTTCTCCCCGAATGCCGCTTGCAGCCTTCAGCAGCGGTCTCGTCTCTCTCGCATGCCGAGAAAGAGCGACTTCAGCCGGATGCTTTTCTCGGACGAGCAGCTTCTTCTGCGCACATCGCAAAGGAGCGGTTCTGACTTCTCCTTGTGTCCATGTATTCTGCATTACGCTTCTCTCTCATTCTTATGTCTTTCTCTTTATTTCTAGCGACATTTCGTTTTGGTGTGTTTCCCCGATGCTACACTACAGCATTCTGTGACGAACAGAGTAGAAGGGAAAAGCCCCTCTAATAAGGCAGCTAGAAGTTCCAGGAGAGACACACTTTGTGCTTTCAGAGAGGACGTTACAGAAAGTCGAGAGTTGTGGATTTTTTCCTGCGGAAAAAAAAAACCCTGTTTTCAGGAAATGCAGTATGCTGAATTCACATGTTTGGCATCTCAATTCCGCTATTTCGCTCTCGTGGGTCGAAAGCGACACACGCGCTGAACCGCTACGGAGAGTTTGCAGTTGCTGGTCAAGGGAAAGACATAAGAATGAGAGATGAAGATGTGGATGAGGCGTGAAGCATATCTCAGAAAAGCTGTATTTCTGGTAGAAAACTTCATCTGTTTGGGGAGAAGGCTGTTTTTTCAGGGAGCAAGTCTCCTTCTTTGGGGAGGAAATGTCCTCTTTTGGATGGCCAAGTAGTACTTGTGGGAGGAAGTGCCACATATTTGGAAGAAGGATGGTATTTGTGGGAGGAAATGGCATAGGTCTGATAGAAAATGAATTCTTGAGGATTAAAACATGATAGTTGTGGTGAAATAGATCGTGTGTTTGGGCAAAAAGCAGTATTTCTGGGAGCTAATGTGTTGTTTTTGGAAGAAAATGCCATCCTCTGGGCGAAAAAAGGGCATTTCTTAAAGAAAATGTCATGACATAAGGAGAAAAGTGGGAAAGTGTGGGAAAGAATGTCTTGTAGAGGAGAGCAACTGCGGTATTTTTGGTGTGCCAAGTGGTCTCGGGGAGAAAACATGTTAAATACGGGAGACAAAGTCCTCTGGAGGAGTATTTTGGAGAGCAAATTCAGGTATGTCTCAGCAAAATGCTGTTTCGGGAAACAGTAGGAGACTTGGTTGGAAAATGACAGGCATTTGTGAGAAGGCTGGGTTTTTTAAGAAAAAGGCCGTATTTTGAAAAAGGAAGTGGAGAAAACGAGCTCTACTGGGCATAAAAATGGTTATCTGTGATAAAATGCCACATTTCTGAAAGAAACTGTTCTCTTGCGGAGTGTAATGCTGTATGTTCGGGAGGAACTGGGAAATAATCAGCAGAGTCCTGGTATTTCAGGGAGAAAAGGTCTGATGTGGGGGGGAGAAGGTGTTGTATCTGTGAGAAAGCTGGTGTTTCTGGTAGAAAATGCCAGGTATTGGTGAGAAAACAGATGCTAGAGAGGGAAAAGGCCATCCCTTTGGGAGAGAAGTGGTACTTCTGGGAGAAAATGCCCCAAATCGGGGAGTAAGTGTCATCCTGAGGCGTGTCATGGAGCAGATTTGGGAAGAAACAGAGGTGTTTCTAAGAGTAGCGGTACTTCTGGGAGAAAATGTCCTCAGTGGGAAAGACAATGTCCTCTTGAGGGAAGAAAACAGGTCTTTCTTACAGCAAATGTCATCCAACTGGGAGAAAATCTCCTCTCTTGGGGAGAAAAGTGGTCTTTCTGAGAGAAGGTGTCCTCTTCTTGGTTGCAAGTGTCCCATTTGGCATTGTCATGGAGGCTTTTTGGGAGAAAGCGCGTGGCAGTTGTAAGAGAAGGGGTATTTCTGGGAGCAAATCTCCTCTTTTTGGAAGAGAAGGTGAAATTTCCAAGGGAAAAGTGGCATTTCTGAGAGGAAATGACATAGCTAACATACTAACTTTTCATACATTAAATTTGATTTCTAAATCAAAATATACCTAAGTCAGGTTTCAGTGTAAGATATTTATAAAGTAGCCAGTATTAAATAAATTGTTTGAATATTTATTTTACAACTTGAAAGTCTATTTTGCAACTGTAGCTCATTTTCTTTGGCTCTACTTCAAAAAAAAAAAAAAAAAATCCTTTTGTGTCTCACATGTCTTAAATCATCTTAAGATGTCTAAGACATCTTAAGTCACTGCATGTGTTTAGGAGCTGGTTGATCACATCTGAGAAGTGCTTGTAAAAGGAAGCAACTTCGTAGTATCTTTTATTCCAACAAGTTAATCAATAAATCCGCTCTGCTTTCATTGCGCATCATCTGTAAACTGAAAAGCTGAAGGCTGACTTGCATATTTGCTAATGCACTAATGCAGTAAATGATAAGAATATGTAAGTGGTTGATTCTAATCACAGCCTTGTGAAGCTATATTGCAGAAAGCAGAATTAAATCCATAGGGCTACCCTGGACATCTGTTGTGTGGAGCTCTGACTTTGCAATTCCTATTGACAGCTACATCAAACATCCGAGTGCTTGAAATATTTGAGTGAGTGACCAGAACTCTTTAGGCTCAAATGAGATGCTGCATTACTGCATTAATAATCAGAGGAATGTTCATCAGTTCAGACATCTACAAGTTAGACACTATATTTCTATCTAAACTCTGAATTTTAAATAGACATGTTTTCTTAGAATGTAAGAATATTTTACCATTGTGTGCATTGACACAGCTAATCATAGCAGCTAATCATAAATGAGCAGATTTGTAGAAAGATTCAAGCATTAAGCGTTATCTGGAGTATTATGTTCAGGTCTGGGGCCCCCAGTACAAGAAGGAAAGGGAGTTGTTAAGGTCCAGAGGAGAGCCACAGAGATGATAGAGGGATGGAGCACCTCCCCTACAAAGACAGGCTAAGGGACATGGACTTGTTCAGCCTGGTTAAAAGAAGGCTACGGGGTGACCTCTTGGCAGCATGTGACATGGAGTATGGAGAGATCAACTTTTCACAGTCTCAGCAAAGATATATTATGCTTCAAATTATGATAGATTCAAAGAAAAACAGAGATTATGCATGGAAAAGGGATGACAATCTGTTCAGCTTATTACTAAAATGCTATCAATACTGAAGGCTTTTGTGGGGTTAAGAATGTAAACTGGGAAATAATATGTAAGAGCCATTTAAAGTTCAATAAATATGCAGTAGAACCACATGACTCAGGAAGTTTTTGAGCCAAAACTAATTCAAAAGTAGAAGAACACCGTCTGGAAGCAACATACCTATTTTTATTTTTTTTATATATACACTTCTTACCAGATCCCAAAGAGATGGCCTTTTCTTACATTTATATATATATAAAAAAATATATATATATATATGGCCTTTTCCCTCTCAAGCATCTGTTTTCTCACCAATACCTGGCATTTTCTCCCAGAAATACCAGCTTTCTCACGGATACATGACCTTCTCCCCCCCACATCAGACATTTTCTCCCAGAAATATGTCATTTGAGCACAGAGATCAAGTCTCCCCGAAAAAGCACTTTTCTGAGAAATACCTGACATTTTCTCTCCAAAATACTACTTGACACTCCTCCAGTGGACATTTTCTCCCGTGTTTACCATATTTTCTCCCCAAGACCACTTGGCACACCAAAAATACCGCAGTTGCTCTCCTCTACAAGACAGTCTTTCCCACCGTTTCCCACTTTTCTCCCTCATTTATCTCATTTGCTCCCTGAAGTTCCAGCTTTCTCCTCATTCGATGACATTTTCTCCCAGAAATTCCCGTTTTTCACCCAGAGGATGGCATCTTCTTCCAAAAAGAACACATTAGCTCCCAGAAATACCAGCTTTCTCCAATCCAATGAGATTAGCTCCCAGAAATACTGCTTTTTGCCCAAACACACGATCTATTCCACCACAACTATCATGTTTTAATCCTCAAGAATACATTTTCTACCAGACCTATGCCATTTCCCCCCACAAATACCACCCTTCTCCCAAATACGTGGCATTTCCTCCCTCAAGTACTACTCGGCCATCCAAAAGAGGACATTTCCTCCCCAAAGAAGGAGACTTGCTCCCTGAAAAAACAGCCTTCTCCCCAAACAGATGAAGTTTTCTACCAGAAAAACAGCTTTTCTTAGATATGCTTCACGCTTCATCCACAAAATACTATATGACAATGCCAAAGGTGACTTTTTCCAACAAAAATACGATCTTGTCTCCCACAAATATCACCATTCTCCCAAACAGATGACATTTTCTACCACAAGTACTACTTCACACTCCACAGGATGAGACTTACCATCATCCTTTTCTAGACTTCATATCACAGTTTCCTCCCAAATTAGATTTCCTTCCAGACATACCAGCATTCCCCGAAACAGAGCTCATTTTCCCCCGGAAATACCATCTTTTCTCCCAGAAATGCCAGCTTTGTCAAAGATATATGAACTTTTCTTCCAAATCCATGATATTTTCTCCCAGAAATATCAGTTTCCTTCTTCTCCAAAAAATACAACCCTCCAATACCCAATATGTCATTTTCAGCCAAAACTATCACATTTTCTGACAGAAAAACCAGCTTTCTTCCAAACATATGACATTATCTCGACAAAATACCACCATTCTCCCACAGAGATGGCATTTCATCCCACAAGTACTACTTCACACTCCACACGATGATACTTTCCATCAAGAATAGGGCATTGGACCACAGAAATACCAGCTTTCTGCCTAAGAGATGACATTTTCTCCCAGAAATACCACTTTTCTCCCAGAAATACAAGAACTTTGTCTTCCAGAAACACCATGCTCATCCTCTCCAGATGTTGTTTTCACCCCAAACACTAGGACCTTTCCTCTCACTACTCCCTGCTTTTTCAAAACTAGATGGTCTTCTCTCCCAGAAATACTAGCATTCTCTGCAAGATGGGACCTTTTCCAACCAAAGATGGTAGAGTCTCCCAGAAACAGCACTTTTCTTCATCAGAACTGTCATTTTCTCCAAAAAAATACTACTTTCAACTGTTCCAGGTGACATTTGCAGCCAAACATAGGAGAGATTCTCCACAAAGTACCACTTTTCTCTCACGTAGATTGCCTTTCCTCCCAGAAATACCACATTGCAACTCGAGAGACCACATTTCCCTCCAGAAATACACGATTTTTGCCCGGAAATACCAGCCTTCTCCCAAAAGAGAGGACATTTTCGACCAGAAAGACCACTTTTCTATCCTCCCTATTGCAGTTTCCTCCAAAAATAGATTTCCTTCCAGACATACCAGCATTCCCTCAAAGAGAGGACATTTCCCCCCAGAAATACCATCTTTTCTCCCAGAAATACCAGCTCTCTTACAAATACTTCCCATTTCCTCCCCATTATACTACTTCACACTCCTAACTATCAGACGGCCGTTTCATCTCCCAAAGGGGTGACATTTCCTGCCAGAAAGACCAGTTGTCTCTTCAGTATAGGATGTTTTCCCCCAGAAATACCAGCTTTTTCACAGATAAATGACCTCACCCCCCTTCCCGAAAATATGTGACTGTCTCCTGGGAATACCACTTTTCTTAGAAATGCCTCATGCTTTCTCCAAACAATACGACATTACAATCCTCAAGATGACATTTGCTCCAAAAAGAGGACATTTTCTCCCACAATACCAGCTGTTTCCCAAGCATATGATATTTTCTCCAGAAATACCAACTTTCTCCCAAATAGATGACATTTTCTCTCCGAAATGCTCGTTTTTCACAAAAAGGACGGCATTTTCTTCCAAAAATAAGACACTATCTCCCACAAATACGAGCTTACTCCCATCACATAACATTTTCTCCCAGAAATGCAACTTTTCGCCCAAACTCATGACATTTTCCCCCACAACTATCACATTTCAATCCTAAATAGGACACTTTCTTCCAGACATATGGTATTTCCTCCCAGAAATACCACCGTTCTCCCAAATACATGACATTTGCTCCCACAAGAACTACTTTTCCATTTCCGAAATCAGACATTTTCTCCCTGAAAAAACAGGTTTCTCCCCTCATAGATGACATTTTCCAATGGAAATACAGACAGTATTCTTACATATTCTTCATGTTTCATCCACAAAATACTACATGACTATACCAAATGTCAATTTTTCCAACAAAAATAGGATCTTTTCTCCCAGAAATACCACTATTCTCCCAAATAGATGACATTTTCTACCACAAGAACTCAGAAATGCATGCTTCTCCCTCACAGAACGGCATCTTCTCCCCAAATAAGGACATTATCTCCCAGAAATACCGCATTTCTCCAATCCAATGACATTATCGCCCGGAAATACAGCCTTTCGCCAAATCGATGACATTTTCCACAACAAGTGTCCCATTTCGACCAAATACATGGCATTTTCTCCCCACAGAAGGAGATTTCATTTATTCATGAAAACCATGATTCTCCCAAAGATGTGACATTTTCTACCAGAAATGCAGGTTTTCTTAAATATACGTCCTGGTTTTTGGGTGGTTCTCCGATTCTACAATTCTGAAGCCTGTGACGAAAATGTACAGACGGGAAAGCTTCTCGACTAAGACATTTCGTGCATTCTCAGATGAAAAAGAAAAAAATGGACAGTACTTCCTAATAAGGCAAATGAATATTCGGGAACCTGCAGATGTGGTGCTCTCACGGAGAACGTTATAGAAAGTATAGAGCGATCGATTCTTGCCTGCGGAACAAAAAGATCCTGGTCGGAGGAAAAGCCTTAAGCTCAATTCGCACGTTTTCAGCATCGGAATTTCGCTATTTCGCTCTCGTTGGTGGACAGCGCCAATCTCTGTTAACCGCTACGGAGAGTTTGCAGTTGCTGGCCGAGAAATCGCGGTTCTCCCCGAATGCCGCTTGCAGCCTTCAGCAGCGGTCTCGTCTCTCTCGCATGCCGAGAAAGAGCGACTTCAGCCGGATGCTTTTCTCGGACGAGCAGCTTCTTCTGCGCACATCGCAAAGGAGCGGTTCTGACTTCTCCTTGTGTCCATGTATTCTGCATTACGCTTCTCTCTCATTCTTATGTCTTTCTCTTTATTTCTAGCGACATTTCGTTTTGGTGTGTTTCCCCGATGCTACACTACAGCATTCTGTGACGAACAGAGTAGAAGGGAAAAGCCCCTCTAATAAGGCAGCTAGAAGTTCCAGGAGAGACACACTTTGTGCTTTCAGAGAGGACGTTACAGAAAGTCGAGAGATGTGGATTTTTTCCTGCGGAAAAAAAAAACCCTGTTTTCAGGAAATGCAGTATGCTGAATTCACATGTTTGGCATCTCAATTCCACTATTTCGCTCTCGTGGGTCGAAAGCGACACACGCGCTGAACCGCTACGGAGAGTTTGCAGTTGCTGGTCAAGGGAAAGACATAAGAATGAGAGATGAAGATGTGGATGAGGCGTGAAGCATATCTCAGAAAAGCTGTATTTCTGGTAGAAAACTTCATCTGTTTGGGGAGAAGGCTGTTTTTTCAGGGAGCAAGTCTCCTTCTTTGGGGAGGAAATGTCCTCTTTTGGATGGCCAAGTAGTACTTGTGGGAGGAAGTGCCACATATTTGGAAGAAGGATGGTATTTGTGGGAGGAAATGGCATAGGTCTGATAGAAAATGAATTCTTGAGGATTAAAACATGATAGTTGTGGTGAAATAGATCGTGTGTTTGGGCAAAAAGCAGTATTTCTGGGAGCTAATGTGTTGTTTTTGGAAGAAAATGCCATCCTCTGGGCGAAAAAAGGGCATTTCTTAAAGAAAATGTCATGACATAAGGAGAAAAGTGGGAAAGTGTGGGAAAGAATGTCTTGTAGAGGAGAGCAACTGCGGAATTTTTGGTGTGCCAAGTGGTCTCGGGGAGAAAACATGTTAAATACGGGAGACAAAGTCCTCTGGAGGAGTATTTTGGAGAGCAAATTCAGGTATGTCTCAGCAAAATGCTGTTTCGGGAAACAGTAGGAGACTTGGTTGGAAAATGACAGGCATTTGTGAGAAGGCTGGGTTTTTTAAGAAAAAGGCCGTATTTTGAAAAAGGAAGTGGAGAAAACGAGCTCTACTGGGCATAAAAATGGTTATCTGTGATAAAATGCCACATTTCTGAAAGAAACTGTTCTCTTGCGGAGTGTAATGCTGTATGTTCGGGAGGAACTGGGAAATAATCAGCAGAGTCCTGGTATTTCAGGGAGAAAAGGTCTGATGTGGGGGGGAGAAGGTGTTGTATCTGTGAGAAAGCTGGTGTTTCTGGTAGAAAATGCCAGGTATTGGTGAGAAAACAGATGCTAGAGAGGGAAAAGGCCATCCCTTTGGGAGAGAAGTGGTACTTCTGGGAGAAAATGCCCCAAATCGGGGAGTAAGTGTCATCCTGAGGCGTGTCATGGAGCAGATTTGGGAAGAAACAGAGGTGTTTCTAAGAGTAGCGGTACTTCTGGGAGAAAATGTCCTCAGTGGGAAAGACAATGTCCTCTTGAGGGAAGAAAACAGGTCTTTCTTACAGCAAATGTCATCCAACTGGGAGAAAATCTCCTCTCTTGGGGAGAAAAGTGGTCTTTCTGAGAGAAGGTGTCCTCTTCTTGGTTGCAAGTGTCCCATTTGGCATTGTCATGGAGGCTTTTTGGGAGAAAGCGCGTGGCAGTTGTAAGAGAAGGGGTATTTCTGGGAGCAAATCTCCTCTTTTTGGAAGAGAAGGTGAAATTTCCAAGGGAAAAGTGGCATTTCTGAGAGGAAATGACATAGCTAACATACTAACTTTTCATACATTAAATTTGATTTCTAAATCAAAATATACCTAAGTCAGGTTTCAGTGTAAGATATTTATAAAGTAGCCAGTATTAAATAAATTGTTTGAATATTTATTTTACAACTTGAAAGTCTATTTTGCAACTGTAGCTCATTTTCTTTGGCTCTACTTCAAAAAAAAAAAAAAAAATCCTTTTGTGTCTCACATGTCTTAAATCATCTTAAGATGTCTAAGACATCTTAAGTCACTGCATGTGTTTAGGAGCTGGTTGATCACATCTGAGAAGTGCTTGTAAAAGGAAGCAACTTCGTAGTATCTTTTATTCCAACAAGTTAATCAATAAATCCGCTCTGCTTTCATTGCGCATCATCTGTAAACTGAAAAGCTGAAGGCTGACTTGCATATTTGCTAATGCACTAATGCAGTAAATGATAAGAATATGTAAGTGGTTGATTCTAATCACAGCCTTGTGAAGCTATATTGCAGAAAGCAGAATTAAATCCATAGGGCTACCCTGGACATCTGTTGTGTGGAGCTCTGACTTTGCAATTCCTATTGACAGCTACATCAAACATCCGAGTGCTTGAAATATTTGAGTGAGTGACCAGAACTCTTTAGGCTCAAATGAGATGCTGCATTACTGCATTAATAATCAGAGGAATGTTCATCAGTTCAGACATCTACAAGTTAGACACTATATTTCTATCTAAACTCTGAATTTTAAATAGACATGTTTTCTTAGAATGTAAGAATATTTTACCATTGTGTGCATTGACACAGCTAATCATAGCAGCTAATCATAAATGAGCAGATTTGTAGAAAGATTCAAGCATTAAGCGTTATCTGGAGTATTATGTTCAGGTCTGGGGCCCCCAGTACAAGAAGGAAAGGGAGTTGTTAAGGTCCAGAGGAGAGCCACAGAGATGATAGAGGGATGGAGCACCTCCCCTACAAAGACAGGCTAAGGGACATGGACTTGTTCAGCCTGGTTAAAAGAAGGCTACGGGGTGACCTCTTGGCAGCATGTGACATGGAGTATGGAGAGATCAACTTTTCACAGTCTCAGCAAAGATATATTATGCTTCAAATTATGATAGATTCAAAGAAAAACAGAGATTATGCATGGAAAAGGGATGACAATCTGTTCAGCTTATTACTAAAATGCTATCAATACTGAAGGCTTTTGTGGGGTTAAGAATGTAAACTGGGAAATAATATGTAAGAGCCATTTAAAGTTCAATAAATATGCAGTAGAACCACATGACTCAGGAAGTTTTTGAGCCAAAACTAATTCAAAAGTAGAAGAACACCGTCTGGAAGCAACATACCTATTTTTATTTTTTTTATATATACACTTCTTACCAGATCCCAAAGAGATGGCCTTTTCTTACATTTATATATATATTAAAAAATATATATATATATATGGCCTTTTCCCTCTCAAGCATCTGTTTTCTCACCAATACCTGGCATTTTCTCCCAGAAATACCAGCTTTCTCACGGATACATGACCTTCTCCCCCCCACATCAGACATTTTCTCCCAGAAATATGTCATTTGAGCACAGAGATCAAGTCTCCCCGAAAAAGCACTTTTCTGAGAAATACCTGACATTTTCTCTCCAAAATACTACTTGACACTCCTCCAGTGGACATTTTCTCCCGTGTTTACCATATTTTCTCCCCAAGACCACTTGGCACACCAAAAATACCGCAGTTGCTCTCCTCTACAAGACAGTCTTTCCCACCGTTTCCCACTTTTCTCCCTCATTTATCTCATTTGCTCCCTGAAGTTCCAGCTTTCTCCTCATTCGATGACATTTTCTCCCAGAAATTCCCGTTTTTCACCCAGAGGATGGCATCTTCTTCCAAAAAGAACACATTAGCTCCCAGAAATACCAGCTTTCTCCAATCCAATGAGATTAGCTCCCAGAAATACTGCTTTTTGCCCAAACACACGATCTATTCCACCACAACTATCATGTTTTAATCCTCAAGAATACATTTTCTACCAGACCTATGCCATTTCCCCCCACAAATACCACCCTTCTCCCAAATACGTGGCATTTCCTCCCTCAAGTACTACTCGGCCATCCAAAAGAGGACATTTCCTCCCCAAAGAAGGAGACTTGCTCCCTGAAAAAACAGCCTTCTCCCCAAACAGATGAAGTTTTCTACCAGAAAAACAGCTTTTCTTAGATATGCTTCACGCTTCATCCACAAAATACTATATGACAATGCCAAAGGTGACTTTTTCCAACAAAAATACGATCTTGTCTCCCACAAATATCACCATTCTCCCAAACAGATGACATTTTCTACCACAAGTACTACTTCACACTCCACAGGATGAGACTTACCATCATCCTTTTCTAGACTTCATATCACAGTTTCCTCCCAAATTAGATTTCCTTCCAGACATACCAGCATTCCCCGAAACAGAGCTCATTTTCCCCCGGAAATACCATCTTTTCTCCCAGAAATGCCAGCTTTGTCAAAGATATATGAACTTTTCTTCCAAATCCATGATATTTTCTCCCAGAAATATCAGTTTCCTTCTTCTCCAAAAAATACAACCCTCCAATACCCAATATGTCATTTTCAGCCAAAACTATCACATTTTCTGACAGAAAAACCAGCTTTCTTCCAAACATATGACATTATCTCGACAAAATACCACCATTCTCCCACAGAGATGGCATTTCATCCCACAAGTACTACTTCACACTCCACACGATGATACTTTCCATCAAGAATAGGGCATTGGACCACAGAAATACCAGCTTTCTGCCTAAGAGATGACATTTTCTCCCAGAAATACCACTTTTCTCCCAGAAATACAAGAACTTTGTCTTCCAGAAACACCATGCTCATCCTCTCCAGATGTTGTTTTCACCCCAAACACTAGGACCTTTCCTCTCACTACTCCCTGCTTTTTCAAAACTAGATGGTCTTCTCTCCCAGAAATACTAGCATTCTCTGCAAGATGGGACCTTTTCCAACCAAAGATGGTAGAGTCTCCCAGAAACAGCACTTTTCTTCATCAGAACTGTCATTTTCTCCAAAAAAATACTACTTTCAACTGTTCCAGGTGACATTTGCAGCCAAACATAGGAGAGATTCTCCACAAAGTACCACTTTTCTCTCACGTAGATTGCCTTTCCTCCCAGAAATACCACATTGCAACTCGAGAGACCACATTTCCCTCCAGAAATACACGATTTTTGCCCGGAAATACCAGCCTTCTCCCAAAAGAGAGGACATTTTCGACCAGAAAGACCACTTTTCTATCCTCCCTATTGCAGTTTCCTCCAAAAATAGATTTCCTTCCAGACATACCAGCATTCCCTCAAAGAGAGGACCTTTCCCCCCAGAAATACCATCTTTTCTCCCAGAAATACCAGCTCTCTTACAAATACTTCCCATTTCCTCCCCATTATACTACTTCACACTCCTAACTATCAGACGGCCGTTTCATCTCCCAAAGGGGTGACATTTCCTGCCAGAAAGACCAGTTGTCTCTTCAGTATAGGATGTTTTCCCCCAGAAATACCAGCTTTTTCACAGATAAATGACCTCACCCCCCTTCCCGAAAATATGTGACTGTCTCCTGGGAATACCACTTTTCTTAGAAATGCCTCATGCTTTCTCCAAACAATACGACATTACAATCCTCAAGATGACATTTTCTCCAAAAAGAGGACATTTTCTCCCACAATACCAGCTGTTTCCCAAGCATATGATATTTTCTCCAGAAATACCAACTTTCTCCCAAATAGATGACATTTTCTCTCCGAAATGCTCGTTTTTCACAAAAAGGACGGCATTTTCTTCCAAAAATAAGACACTATCTCCCACAAATACGAGCTTACTCCCATCACATAACATTTTCTCCCAGAAATGCAACTTTTCGCCCAAACTCATGACATTTTCCCCCACAACTATCACATTTCAATCCTAAATAGGACACTTTCTTCCAGACATATGGTATTTCCTCCCAGAAATACCACCGTTCTCCCAAATACATGACATTTGCTCCCACAAGAACTACTTTTCCATTTCCGAAATCAGACATTTTCTCCCTGAAAAAACAGGTTTCTCCCCTCATAGATGACATTTTCCAATGGAAATACAGACAGTATTCTTACATATTCTTCATGTTTCATCCACAAAATACTACATGACTATACCAAATGTCAATTTTTCCAACAAAAATAGGATCTTTTCTCCCAGAAATACCACTATTCTCCCAAATAGATGACATTTTCTACCACAAGAACTCAGAAATGCATGCTTCTCCCTCACAGAACGGCATCTTCTCCCCAAATAAGGACATTATCTCCCAGAAATACCGCATTTCTCCAATCCAATGACATTATCGCCCGGAAATACAGCCTTTCGCCAAATCGATGACATTTTCCACAACAAGTGTCCCATTTCGACCAAATACATGGCATTTTCTCCCCACAGAAGGAGATTTCATTTATTCATGAAAACCATGATTCTCCCAAAGATGTGACATTTTCTACCAGAAATGCAGGTTTTCTTAAATATACGTCCTGGTTTTTGGGTGGTTCTCCGATTCTACAATTCTGAAGCCTGTGACGAAAATGTACAGACGGGAAAGCTTCTCGACTAAGACATTTCGTGCATTCTCAGATGAAAAAGAAAAAAATGGACAGTACTTCCTAATAAGGCAAATGAATATTCGGGAACCTGCAGATGTGGTGCTCTCACGGAGAACGTTATAGAAAGTATAGAGCGATCGATTCTTGCCTGCGGAACAAAAAGATCCTGGTCGGAGGAAAAGCCTTAAGCTCAATTCGCACGTTTTCAGCATCGGAATTTCGCTATTTCGCTCTCGTTGGTGGACAGCGCCAATCTCTGTTAACCGCTACGGAGAGTTTGCAGTTGCTGGCCGAGAAATCGCGGTTCTCCCCGAATGCCGCTTGCAGCCTTCAGCAGCGGTCTCGTCTCTCTCGCATGCCGAGAAAGAGCGACTTCAGCCGGATGCTTTTCTCGGACGAGCAGCTTCTTCTGCGCACATCGCAAAGGAGCGGTTCTGACTTCTCCTTGTGTCCATGTATTCTGCATTACGCTTCTCTCTCATTCTTATGTCTTTCTCTTTATTTCTAGCGACATTTCGTTTTGGTGTGTTTCCCCGATGCTACACTACAGCATTCTGTGACGAACAGAGTAGAAGGGAAAAGCCCCTCTAATAAGGCAGCTAGAAGTTCCAGGAGAGACACACTTTGTGCTTTCAGAGAGGACGTTACAGAAAGTCGAGAGATGTGGATTTTTTCCTGCGGAAAAAAAAAACCCTGTTTTCAGGAAATGCAGTATGCTGAATTCACATGTTTGGCATCTCAATTCCACTATTTCGCTCTCGTGGGTCGAAAGCGACACACGCGCTGAACCGCTACGGAGAGTTTGCAGTTGCTGGTCAAGGGAAAGACATAAGAATGAGAGATGAAGATGTGGATGAGGCGTGAAGCATATCTCAGAAAAGCTGTATTTCTGGTAGAAAACTTCATCTGTTTGGGGAGAAGGCTGTTTTTTCAGGGAGCAAGTCTCCTTCTTTGGGGAGGAAATGTCCTCTTTTGGATGGCCAAGTAGTACTTGTGGGAGGAAGTGCCACATATTTGGAAGAAGGATGGTATTTGTGGGAGGAAATGGCATAGGTCTGATAGAAAATGAATTCTTGAGGATTAAAACATGATAGTTGTGGTGAAATAGATCGTGTGTTTGGGCAAAAAGCAGTATTTCTGGGAGCTAATGTGTTGTTTTTGGAAGAAAATGCCATCCTCTGGGCGAAAAAAGGGCATTTCTTAAAGAAAATGTCATGACATAAGGAGAAAAGTGGGAAAGTGTGGGAAAGAATGTCTTGTAGAGGAGAGCAACTGCGGAATTTTTGGTGTGCCAAGTGGTCTCGGGGAGAAAACATGTTAAATACGGGAGACAAAGTCCTCTGGAGGAGTATTTTGGAGAGCAAATTCAGGTATGTCTCAGCAAAATGCTGTTTCGGGAAACAGTAGGAGACTTGGTTGGAAAATGACAGGCATTTGTGAGAAGGCTGGGTTTTTTAAGAAAAAGGCCGTATTTTGAAAAAGGAAGTGGAGAAAACGAGCTCTACTGGGCATAAAAATGGTTATCTGTGATAAAATGCCACATTTCTGAAAGAAACTGTTCTCTTGCGGAGTGTAATGCTGTATGTTCGGGAGGAACTGGGAAATAATCAGCCGAGTCCTGGTATTTCAGGGAGAAAAGGTCTGATGTGGGGGGGAGAAGGTGTTGTATCTGTGAGAAAGCTGGTGTTTCTGGTAGAAAATGCCAGGTATTGGTGAGAAAACAGATGCTAGAGAGGGAAAAGGCCATCCCTTTGGGAGAGAAGTGGTACTTCTGGGAGAAAATGCCCCAAATCGGGGAGTAAGTGTCATCCTGAGGCGTGTCATGGAGCAGATTTGGGAAGAAACAGAGGTGTTTCTAAGAGTAGCGGTACTTCTGGGAGAAAATGTCCTCAGTGGGAAAGACAATGTCCTCTTGAGGGAAGAAAACAGGTCTTTCTTACAGCAAATGTCATCCAACTGGGAGAAAATCTCCTCTCTTGGGGAGAAAAGTGGTCTTTCTGAGAGAAGGTGTCCTCTTCTTGGTTGCAAGTGTCCCATTTGGCATTGTCATGGAGGCTTTTTGGGAGAAAGCGCGTGGCAGTTGTAAGAGAAGGGGTATTTCTGGGAGCAAATCTCCTCTTTTTGGAAGAGAAGGTGAAATTTCCAAGGGAAAAGTGGCATTTCTGAGAGGAAATGACATAGCTAACATACTAACTTTTCATACATTAAATTTGATTTCTAAATCAAAATATACCTAAGTCAGGTTTCAGTGTAAGATATTTATAAAGTAGCCAGTATTAAATAAATTGTTTGAATATTTATTTTACAACTTGAAAGTCTATTTTGCAACTGTAGCTCATTTTCTTTGGCTCTACTTCAAAAAAAAAAAAAAAAATCCTTTTGTGTCTCACATGTCTTAAATCATCTTAAGATGTCTAAGACATCTTAAGTCACTGCATGTGTTTAGGAGCTGGTTGATCACATCTGAGAAGTGCTTGTAAAAGGAAGCAACTTTGTAGTATCTTTTATTCCAACAAGTTAATCAATAAATCCGCTCTGCTTTCATTGCGCATCATCTGTAAACTGAAAAGCTGAAGGCTGACTTGCATATTTGCTAATGCACTAATGCAGTAAATGATAAGAATATGTAAGTGGTTGATTCTAATCACAGCCTTGTGAAGCTATATTGCAGAAAGCAGAATTAAATCCATAGGGCTACCCTGGACATCTGTTGTGTGGAGCTCTGACTTTGCAATTCCTATTGACAGCTACATCAAACATCCGAGTGCTTGAAATATTTGAGTGAGTGACCAGAACTCTTTAGGCTCAAATGAGATGCTGCATTACTGCATTAATAATCAGAGGAATGTTCATCAGTTCAGACATCTACAAGTTAGACACTATATTTCTATCTAAACTCTGAATTTTAAATAGACATGTTTTCTTAGAATGTAAGAATATTTTACCATTGTGTGCATTGACACAGCTAATCATAGCAGCTAATCATAAATGAGCAGATTTGTAGAAAGATTCAAGCATTAAGCGTTATCTGGAGTATTATGTTCAGGTCTGGGGCCCCCAGTACAAGAAGGAAAGGGAGTTGTTAAGGTCCAGAGGAGAGCCACAGAGATGATAGAGGGATGGAGCACCTCCCCTACAAAGACAGGCTAAGGGACATGGACTTGTTCAGCCTGGTTAAAAGAAGGCTACGGGGTGACCTCTTGGCAGCATGTGACATGGAGTATGGAGAGATCAACTTTTCACAGTCTCAGCAAAGATATATTATGCTTCAAATTATGATAGATTCAAAGAAAAACAGAGATTATGCATGGAAAAGGGATGACAATCTGTTCAGCTTATTACTAAAATGCTATCAATACTGAAGGCTTTTGTGGGGTTAAGAATGTAAACTGGGAAATAATATGTAAGAGCCATTTAAAGTTCAATAAATATGCAGTAGAACCACATGACTCAGGAAGTTTTTGAGCCAAAACTAATTCAAAAGTAGAAGAACACCGTCTGGAAGCAACATACCTATTTTTATTTTTTTTATATATACACTTCTTACCAGATCCCAAAGAGATGGCCTTTTCTTACATTTATATATATATAAAAAAATATATATATATATATGGCCTTTTCCCTCTCAAGCATCTGTTTTCTCACCAATACCTGGCATTTTCTCCCAGAAATACCAGCTTTCTCACGGATACATGACCTTCTCCCCCCCACATCAGACATTTTCTCCCAGAAATATGTCATTTGAGCACAGAGATCAAGTCTCCCCGAAAAAGCACTTTTCTGAGAAATACCTGACATTTTCTCTCCAAAATACTACTTGACACTCCTCCAGTGGACATTTTCTCCCGTGTTTACCATATTTTCTCCCCAAGACCACTTGGCACACCAAAAATACCGCAGTTGCTCTCCTCTACAAGACAGTCTTTCCCACCGTTTCCCACTTTTCTCCCTCATTTATCTCATTTGCTCCCTGAAGTTCCAGCTTTCTCCTCATTCGATGACATTTTCTCCCAGAAATTCCCGTTTTTCACACAGAGGATGGCATCTTCTTCCAAAAAGAACACATTAGCTCCCAGAAATACCAGCTTTCTCCAATCCAATGAGATTAGCTCCCAGAAATACTGCTTTTTGCCCAAACACACGATCTATTCCACCACAACTATCATGTTTTAATCCTCAAGAATACATTTTCTACCAGACCTATGCCATTTCCCCCCACAAATACCACCCTTCTCCCAAATACGTGGCATTTCCTCCCTCAAGTACTACTCGGCCATCCAAAAGAGGACATTTCCTCCCCAAAGAAGGAGACTTGCTCCCTGAAAAAACAGCCTTCTCCCCAAACAGATGAAGTTTTCTACCAGAAAAACAGCTTTTCTTAGATATGCTTCACGCTTCATCCACAAAATACTATATGACAATGCCAAAGGTGACTTTTTCCAACAAAAATACGATCTTGTCTCCCACAAATATCACCATTCTCCCAAACAGATGACATTTTCTACCACAAGTACTACTTCACACTCCACAGGATGAGACTTACCATCATCCTTTTCTAGACTTCATATCACAGTTTCCTCCCAAATTAGATTTCCTTCCAGACATACCAGCATTCCCCGAAACAGAGCTCATTTTCCCCCGGAAATACCATCTTTTCTCCCAGAAATGCCAGCTTTGTCAAAGATATATGAACTTTTCTTCCAAATCCATGATATTTTCTCCCAGAAATATCAGTTTCCTTCTTCTCCAAAAAATACAACCCTCCAATACCCAATATGTCATTTTCAGCCAAAACTATCACATTTTCTGACAGAAAAACCAGCTTTCTTCCAAACATATGACATTATCTCGACAAAATACCACCATTCTCCCACAGAGATGGCATTTCATCCCACAAGTACTACTTCACACTCCACACGATGATACTTTCCATCAAGAATAGGGCATTGGACCACAGAAATACCAGCTTTCTGCCTAAGAGATGACATTTTCTCCCAGAAATACCACTTTTCTCCCAGAAATACAAGAACTTTGTCTTCCAGAAACACCATGCTCATCCTCTCCAGATGTTGTTTTCACCCCAAACACTAGGACCTTTCCTCTCACTACTCCCTGCTTTTTCAAAACTAGATGGTCTTCTCTCCCAGAAATACTTGCATTCTCTGCAAGATGGGACCTTTTCCAACCAAAGATGGTAGAGTCTCCCAGAAACAGCACTTTTCTTCATCAGAACTGTCATTTTCTCCAAAAAAATACTACTTTCAACTGTTCCAGGTGACATTTGCAGCCAAACATAGGAGAGATTCTCCACAAAGTACCACTTTTCTCTCACGTAGATTGCCTTTCCTCCCAGAAATACCACATTGCAACTCGAGAGACCACATTTCCCTCCAGAAATACACGATTTTTGCCCGGAAATACCAGCCTTCTCCCAAAAGAGAGGACATTTTCGACCAGAAAGACCACTTTTCTATCCTCCCTATTGCAGTTTCCTCCAAAAATAGATTTCCTTCCAGACATACCAGCATTCCCTCAAAGAGAGGACCTTTCCCCCCAGAAATACCATCTTTTCTCCCAGAAATACCAGCTCTCTTACAAATACTTCCCATTTCCTCCCCATTATACTACTTCACACTCCTAACTATCAGACGGCCGTTTCATCTCCCAAAGGGGTGACATTTCCTGCCAGAAAGACCAGTTGTCTCTTCAGTATAGGATGTTTTCCCCCAGAAATACCAGCTTTTTCACAGATAAATGACCTCACCCCCCTTCCCGAAAATATGTGACTGTCTCCTGGGAATACCACTTTTCTTAGAAATGCCTCATGCTTTCTCCAAACAATACGACATTACAATCCTCAAGATGACATTTGCTCCAAAAAGAGGACATTTTCTCCCACAATACCAGCTGTTTCCCAAGCATATGATATTTTCTCCAGAAATACCAACTTTCTCCCAAATAGATGACATTTTCTCTCCGAAATGCTCGTTTTTCACAAAAAGGACGGCATTTTCTTCCAAAAATAAGACACTATCTCCCACAAATACGAGCTTACTCCCATCACATAACATTTTCTCCCAGAAATGCAACTTTTCGCCCAAACTCATGACATTTTCCCCCACAACTATCACATTTCAATCCTAAATAGGACACTTTCTTCCAGACATATGGTATTTCCTCCCAGAAATACCACCGTTCTCCCAAATACATGACATTTGCTCCCACAAGAACTACTTTTCCATTTCCGAAATCAGACATTTTCTCCCTGAAAAAACAGGTTTCTCCCCTCATAGATGACATTTTCCAATGGAAATACAGACAGTATTCTTACATATTCTTCATGTTTCATCCACAAAATACTACATGACTATACCAAATGTCAATTTTTCCAACAAAAATAGGATCTTTTCTCCCAGAAATACCACTATTCTCCCAAATAGATGACATTTTCTACCACAAGAACTCAGAAATGCATGCTTCTCCCTCACAGAACGGCATCTTCTCCCCAAATAAGGACATTATCTCCCAGAAATACCGCATTTCTCCAATCCAATGACATTATCGCCCGGAAATACAGCCTTTCGCCAAATCGATGACATTTTCCACAACAAGTGTCCCATTTCGACCAAATACATGGCATTTTCTCCCCACAGAAGGAGATTTCATTTATTCATGAAAACCATGATTCTCCCAAAGATGTGACATTTTCTACCAGAAATGCAGGTTTTCTTAAATATACGTCCTGGTTTTTGGGTGGTTCTCCGATTCTACAATTCTGAAGCCTGTGACGAAAATGTACAGACGGGAAAGCTTCTCGACTAAGACATTTCGTGCATTCTCAGATGAAAAAGAAAAAAATGGACAGTACTTCCTAATAAGGCAAATGAATATTCGGGAACCTGCAGATGTGGTGCTCTCACGGAGAACGTTATAGAAAGTATAGAGCGATCGATTCTTGCCTGCGGAACAAAAAGATCCTGGTCGGAGGAAAAGCCTTAAGCTCAATTCGCACGTTTTCAGCATCGGAATTTCGCTATTTCGCTCTCGTTGGTGGACAGCGCCAATCTCTGTTAACCGCTACGGAGAGTTTGCAGTTGCTGGCCGAGAAATCGCGGTTCTCCCCGAATGCCGCTTGCAGCCTTCAGCAGCGGTCTCGTCTCTCTCGCATGCCGAGAAAGAGCGACTTCAGCCGGATGCTTTTCTCGGACGAGCAGCTTCTTCTGCGCACATCGCAAAGGAGCGGTTCTGACTTCTCCTTGTGTCCATGTATTCTGCATTACGCTTCTCTCTCATTCTTATGTCTTTCTCTTTATTTCTAGCGACATTTCGTTTTGGTGTGTTTCCCCGATGCTACACTACAGCATTCTGTGACGAACAGAGTAGAAGGGAAAAGCCCCTCTAATAAGGCAGCTAGAAGTTCCAGGAGAGACACACTTTGTGCTTTCAGAGAGGACGTTACAGAAAGTCGAGAGATGTGGATTTTTTCCTGCGGAAAAAAAAAACCCTGTTTTCAGGAAATGCAGTATGCTGAATTCACATGTTTGGCATCTCAATTCCACTATTTCGCTCTCGTGGGTCGAAAGCGACACACGCGCTGAACCGCTACGGAGAGTTTGCAGTTGCTGGTCAAGGGAAAGACATAAGAATGAGAGATGAAGATGTGGATGAGGCGTGAAGCATATCTCAGAAAAGCTGTATTTCTGGTAGAAAACTTCATCTGTTTGGGGAGAAGGCTGTTTTTTCAGGGAGCAAGTCTCCTTCTTTGGGGAGGAAATGTCCTCTTTTGGATGGCCAAGTAGTACTTGTGGGAGGAAGTGCCACATATTTGGAAGAAGGATGGTATTTGTGGGAGGAAATGGCATAGGTCTGATAGAAAATGAATTCTTGAGGATTAAAACATGATAGTTGTGGTGAAATAGATCGTGTGTTTGGGCAAAAAGCAGTATTTCTGGGAGCTAATGTGTTGTTTTTGGAAGAAAATGCCATCCTCTGGGCGAAAAAAGGGCATTTCTTAAAGAAAATGTCATGACATAAGGAGAAAAGTGGGAAAGTGTGGGAAAGAATGTCTTGTAGAGGAGAGCAACTGCGGTATTTTTGGTGTGCCAAGTGGTCTCGGGGAGAAAACATGTTAAATACGGGAGACAAAGTCCTCTGGAGGAGTATTTTGGAGAGCAAATTCAGGTATGTCTCAGCAAAATGCTGTTTCGGGAAACAGTAGGAGACTTGGTTGGAAAATGACAGGCATTTGTGAGAAGGCTGGGTTTTTTAAGAAAAAGGCCGTATTTTGAAAAAGGAAGTGGAGAAAACGAGCTCTACTGGGCATAAAAATGGTTATCTGTGATAAAATGCCACATTTCTGAAAGAAACTGTTCTCTTGCGGAGTGTAATGCTGTATGTTCGGGAGGAACTGGGAAATAATCAGCAGAGTCCTGGTATTTCAGGGAGAAAAGGTCTGATGTGGGGGGGAGAAGGTGTTGTATCTGTGAGAAAGCTGGTGTTTCTGGTAGAAAATGCCAGGTATTGGTGAGAAAACAGATGCTAGAGAGGGAAAAGGCCATCCCTTTGGGAGAGAAGTGGTACTTCTGGGAGAAAATGCCCCAAATCGGGGAGTAAGTGTCATCCTGAGGCGTGTCATGGAGCAGATTTGGGAAGAAACAGAGGTGTTTCTAAGAGTAGCGGTACTTCTGGGAGAAAATGTCCTCAGTGGGAAAGACAATGTCCTCTTGAGGGAAGAAAACAGGTCTTTCTTACAGCAAATGTCATCCAACTGGGAGAAAATCTCCTCTCTTGGGGAGAAAAGTGGTCTTTCTGAGAGAAGGTGTCCTCTTCTTGGTTGCAAGTGTCCCATTTGGCATTGTCATGGAGGCTTTTTGGGAGAAAGCGCGTGGCAGTTGTAAGAGAAGGGGTATTTCTGGGAGCAAATCTCCTCTTTTTGGAAGAGAAGGTGAAATTTCCAAGGGAAAAGTGGCATTTCTGAGAGGAAATGACATAGCTAACATACTAACTTTTCATACATTAAATTTGATTTCTAAATCAAAATATACCTAAGTCAGGTTTCAGTGTAAGATATTTATAAAGTAGCCAGTATTAAATAAATTGTTTGAATATTTATTTTACAACTTGAAAGTCTATTTTGCAACTGTAGCTCATTTTCTTTGGCTCTACTTCAAAAAAAAAAAAAAAATCCTTTTGTGTCTCACATGTCTTAAATCATCTTAAGATGTCTAAGACATCTTAAGTCACTGCATGTGTTTAGGAGCTGGTTGATCACATCTGAGAAGTGCTTGTAAAAGGAAGCAACTTTGTAGTATCTTTTATTCCAACAAGTTAATCAATAAATCCGCTCTGCTTTCATTGCGCATCATCTGTAAACTGAAAAGCTGAAGGCTGACTTGCATATTTGCTAATGCACTAATGCAGTAAATGATAAGAATATGTAAGTGGTTGATTCTAATCACAGCCTTGTGAAGCTATATTGCAGAAAGCAGAATTAAATCCATAGGGCTACCCTGGACATCTGTTGTGTGGAGCTCTGACTTTGCAATTCCTATTGACAGCTACATCAAACATCCGAGTGCTTGAAATATTTGAGTGAGTGACCAGAACTCTTTAGGCTCAAATGAGATGCTGCATTACTGCATTAATAATCAGAGGAATGTTCATCAGTTCAGACATCTACAAGTTAGACACTATATTTCTATCTAAACTCTGAATTTTAAATAGACATGTTTTCTTAGAATGTAAGAATATTTTACCATTGTGTGCATTGACACAGCTAATCATAGCAGCTAATCATAAATGAGCAGATTTGTAGAAAGATTCAAGCATTAAGCGTTATCTGGAGTATTATGTTCAGGTCTGGGGCCCCCAGTACAAGAAGGAAAGGGAGTTGTTAAGGTCCAGAGGAGAGCCACAGAGATGATAGAGGGATGGAGCACCTCCCCTACAAAGACAGGCTAAGGGACATGGACTTGTTCAGCCTGGTTAAAAGAAGGCTACGGGGTGACCTCTTGGCAGCATGTGACATGGAGTATGGAGAGATCAACTTTTCACAGTCTCAGCAAAGATATATTATGCTTCAAATTATGATAGATTCAAAGAAAAACAGAGATTATGCATGGAAAAGGGATGACAATCTGTTCAGCTTATTACTAAAATGCTATCAATACTGAAGGCTTTTGTGGGGTTAAGAATGTAAACTGGGAAATAATATGTAAGAGCCATTTAAAGTTCAATAAATATGCAGTAGAACCACATGACTCAGGAAGTTTTTGAGCCAAAACTAATTCAAAAGTAGAAGAACACCGTCTGGAAGCAACATACCTATTTTTATTTTTTTTATATATACACTTCTTACCAGATCCCAAAGAGATGGCCTTTTCTTACATTTATATATATATAAAAAAATATATATATATATATGGCCTTTTCCCTCTCAAGCATCTGTTTTCTCACCAATACCTGGCATTTTCTCCCAGAAATACCAGCTTTCTCACGGATACATGACCTTCTCCCCCCCACATCAGACATTTTCTCCCAGAAATATGTCATTTGAGCACAGAGATCAAGTCTCCCCGAAAAAGCACTTTTCTGAGAAATACCTGACATTTTCTCTCCAAAATACTACTTGACACTCCTCCAGTGGACATTTTCTCCCGTGTTTACCATATTTTCTCCCCAAGACCACTTGGCACACCAAAAATACCGCAGTTGCTCTCCTCTACAAGACAGTCTTTCCCACCGTTTCCCACTTTTCTCCCTCATTTATCTCATTTGCTCCCTGAAGTTCCAGCTTTCTCCTCATTCGATGACATTTTCTCCCAGAAATTCCCGTTTTTCACCCAGAGGATGGCATCTTCTTCCAAAAAGAACACATTAGCTCCCAGAAATACCAGCTTTCTCCAATCCAATGAGATTAGCTCCCAGAAATACTGCTTTTTGCCCAAACACACGATCTATTCCACCACAACTATCATGTTTTAATCCTCAAGAATACATTTTCTACCAGACCTATGCCATTTCCCCCCACAAATACCACCCTTCTCCCAAATACGTGGCATTTCCTCCCTCAAGTACTACTCGGCCATCCAAAAGAGGACATTTCCTCCCCAAAGAAGGAGACTTGCTCCCTGAAAAAACAGCCTTCTCCCCAAACAGATGAAGTTTTCTACCAGAAATACAGCTTTTCTGAGATATGCTTCACGCTTCATCCACAAAATACTATATGACAATGCCAAAGGTGACTTTTTCCAACAAAAATACGATCTTGTCTCCCACAAATATCACCATTCTCCCAAACAGATGACATTTTCTACCACAAGTACTACTTCACACTCCACAGGATGAGACTTACCATCATCCTTTTCTAGACTTCATATCACAGTTTCCTCCCAAATTAGATTTCCTTCCAGACATACCAGCATTCCCCGAAACAGAGCTCATTTTCCCCCGGAAATACCATCTTTTCTCCCAGAAATGCCAGCTTTGTCAAAGATATATGAACTTTTCTTCCAAATCCATGATATTTTCTCCCAGAAATATCAGTTTCCTTCTTCTCCAAAAAATACAACCCTCCAATACCCAATATGTCATTTTCAGCCAAAACTATCACATTTTCTGACAGAAAAACCAGCTTTCTTCCAAACATATGACATTATCTCGACAAAATACCACCATTCTCCCACAGAGATGGCATTTCATCCCACAAGTACTACTTCACACTCCACACGATGATACTTTCCATCAAGAATAGGGCATTGGACCACAGAAATACCAGCTTTCTGCCTAAGAGATGACATTTTCTCCCAGAAATACCACTTTTCTCCCAGAAATACAAGAACTTTGTCTTCCAGAAACACCATGCTCATCCTCTCCAGATGTTGTTTTCACCCCAAACACTAGGACCTTTCCTCTCACTACTCCCTGCTTTTTCAAAACTAGATGGTCTTCTCTCCCAGAAATACTAGCATTCTCTGCAAGATGGGACCTTTTCCAACCAAAGATGGTAGAGTCTCCCAGAAACAGCACTTTTCTTCATCAGAACTGTCATTTTCTCCAAAAAAATACTACTTTCAACTGTTCCAGGTGACATTTGCAGCCAAACATAGGAGAGATTCTCCACAAAGTACCACTTTTCTCTCACGTAGATTGCCTTTCCTCCCAGAAATACCACATTGCAACTCGAGAGACCACATTTCCCTCCAGAAATACACGATTTTTGCCCGGAAATACCAGCCTTCTCCCAAAAGAGAGGACATTTTCGACCAGAAAGACCACTTTTCTATCCTCCCTATTGCAGTTTCCTCCAAAAATAGATTTCCTTCCAGACATACCAGCATTCCCTCAAAGAGAGGACATTTCCCCCCAGAAATACCATCTTTTCTCCCAGAAATACCAGCTCTCTTACAAATACTTCCCATTTCCTCCCCATTATACTACTTCACACTCCTAACTATCAGACGGCCGTTTCATCTCCCAAAGGGGTGACATTTCCTGCCAGAAAGACCAGTTGTCTCTTCAGTATAGGATGTTTTCCCCCAGAAATACCAGCTTTTTCACAGATAAATGACCTCACCCCCTTCCCGAAAATATGTGACTGTCTCCTGGGAATACCACTTTTCTTAGAAATGCCTCATGCTTTCTCCAAACAATACGACATTACAATCCTCAAGATGACATTTGCTCCAAAAAGAGGACATTTTCTCCCACAATACCAGCTGTTTCCCAAGCATATGATATTTTCTCCAGAAATACCAACTTTCTCCCAAATAGATGACATTTTCTCTCCGAAATGCTCGTTTTTCACAAAAAGGACGGCATTTTCTTCCAAAAATAAGACACTATCTCCCACAAATACGAGCTTACTCCCATCACATAACATTTTCTCCCAGAAATGCAACTTTTCGCCCAAACTCATGACATTTTCCCCCACAACTATCACATTTCAATCCTAAATAGGACACTTTCTTCCAGACATATGGTATTTCCTCCCAGAAATACCACCGTTCTCCCAAATACATGACATTTGCTCCCACAAGAACTACTTTTCCATTTCCGAAATCAGACATTTTCTCCCTGAAAAAACAGGTTTCTCCCCTCATAGATGACATTTTCCAATGGAAATACAGACAGTATTCTTACATATTCTTCATGTTTCATCCACAAAATACTACATGACTATACCAAATGTCAATTTTTCCAACAAAAATAGGATCTTTTCTCCCAGAAATACCACTATTCTCCCAAATAGATGACATTTTCTACCACAAGAACTCAGAAATGCATGCTTCTCCCTCACAGAACGGCATCTTCTCCCCAAATAAGGACATTATCTCCCAGAAATACCGCATTTCTCCAATCCAATGACATTATCGCCCGGAAATACAGCCTTTCGCCAAATCGATGACATTTTCCACAACAAGTGTCCCATTTCGACCAAATACATGGCATTTTCTCCCCACAGAAGGAGATTTCATTTATTCATGAAAACCATGATTCTCCCAAAGATGTGACATTTTCTACCAGAAATGCAGGTTTTCTTAAATATACGTCCTGGTTTTTGGGTGGTTCTCCGATTCTACAATTCTGAAGCCTGTGACGAAAATGTACAGACGGGAAAGCTTCTCGACTAAGACATTTCGTGCATTCTCAGATGAAAAAGAAAAAAATGGACAGTACTTCCTAATAAGGCAAATGAATATTCGGGAACCTGCAGATGTGGTGCTCTCACGGAGAACGTTATAGAAAGTATAGAGCGATCGATTCTTGCCTGCGGAACAAAAAGATCCTGGTCGGAGGAAAAGCCTTAAGCTCAATTCGCACGTTTTCAGCATCGGAATTTCGCTATTTCGCTCTCGTTGGTGGACAGCGCCAATCTCTGTTAACCGCTACGGAGAGTTTGCAGTTGCTGGCTGAGAAATCGCGGTTCTCCCCGAATGCCGCTTGCAGCCTTCAGCAGCGGTCTCGTCTCTCTCGCATGCCGAGAAAGAGCGACTTCAGCCGGATGCTTTTCTCGGACGAGCAGCTTCTTCTGCGCACATCGCAAAGGAGCGGTTCTGACTTCTCCTTGTGTCCATGTATTCTGCATTACGCTTCTCTCTCATTCTTATGTCTTTCTCTTTATTTCTAGCGACATTTCGTTTTGGTGTGTTTCCCCGATGCTACACTACAGCATTCTGTGACGAACAGAGTAGAAGGGAAAAGCCCCTCTAATAAGGCAGCTAGAAGTTCCAGGAGAGACACACTTTGTGCTTTCAGAGAGGACGTTACAGAAAGTCGAGAGATGTGGATTTTTTCCTGCGGAAAAAAAAAACCCTGTTTTCAGGAAATGCAGTATGCTGAATTCACATGTTTGGCATCTCAATTCCACTATTTCGCTCTCGTGGGTCGAAAGCGACACACGCGCTGAACCGCTACGGAGAGTTTGCAGTTGCTGGTCAAGGGAAAGACATAAGAATGAGAGATGAAGATGTGGATGAGGCGTGAAGCATATCTCAGAAAAGCTGTATTTCTGGTAGAAAACTTCATCTGTTTGGGGAGAAGGCTGTTTTTTCAGGGAGCAAGTCTCCTTCTTTGGGGAGGAAATGTCCTCTTTTGGATGGCCAAGTAGTACTTGTGGGAGGAAGTGCCACATATTTGGAAGAAGGATGGTATTTGTGGGAGGAAATGGCATAGGTCTGATAGAAAATGAATTCTTGAGGATTAAAACATGATAGTTGTGGTGAAATAGATCGTGTGTTTGGGCAAAAAGCAGTATTTCTGGGAGCTAATGTGTTGTTTTTGGAAGAAAATGCCATCCTCTGGGCGAAAAAAGGGCATTTCTTAAAGAAAATGTCATGACATAAGGAGAAAAGTGGGAAAGTGTGGGAAAGAATGTCTTGTAGAGGAGAGCAACTGCGGAATTTTTGGTGTGCCAAGTGGTCTCGGGGAGAAAACATGTTAAATACGGGAGACAAAGTCCTCTGGAGGAGTATTTTGGAGAGCAAATTCAGGTATGTCTCAGCAAAATGCTGTTTCGGGAAACAGTAGGAGACTTGGTTGGAAAATGACAGGCATTTGTGAGAAGGCTGGGTTTTTTAAGAAAAAGGCCGTATTTTGAAAAAGGAAGTGGAGAAAACGAGCTCTACTGGGCATAAAAATGGTTATCTGTGATAAAATGCCACATTTCTGAAAGAAACTGTTCTCTTGCGGAGTGTAATGCTGTATGTTCGGGAGGAACTGGGAAATAATCAGCAGAGTCCTGGTATTTCAGGGAGAAAAGGTCTGATGTGGGGGGGAGAAGGTGTTGTATCTGTGAGAAAGCTGGTGTTTCTGGTAGAAAATGCCAGGTATTGGTGAGAAAACAGATGCTAGAGAGGGAAAAGGCCATCCCTTTGGGAGAGAAGTGGTACTTCTGGGAGAAAATGCCCCAAATCGGGGAGTAAGTGTCATCCTGAGGCGTGTCATGGAGCAGATTTGGGAAGAAACAGAGGTGTTTCTAAGAGTAGCGGTACTTCTGGGAGAAAATGTCCTCAGTGGGAAAGACAATGTCCTCTTGAGGGAAGAAAACAGGTCTTTCTTACAGCAAATGTCATCCAACTGGGAGAAAATCTCCTCTCTTGGGGAGAAAAGTGGTCTTTCTGAGAGAAGGTGTCCTCTTCTTGGTTGCAAGTGTCCCATTTGGCATTGTCATGGAGGCTTTTTGGGAGAAAGCGCGTGGCAGTTGTAAGAGAAGGGGTATTTCTGGGAGCAAATCTCCTCTTTTTGGAAGAGAAGGTGAAATTTCCAAGGGAAAAGTGGCATTTCTGAGAGGAAATGACATAGCTAACATACTAACTTTTCATACATTAAATTTGATTTCTAAATCAAAATATACCTAAGTCAGGTTTCAGTGTAAGATATTTATAAAGTAGCCAGTATTAAATAAATTGTTTGAATATTTATTTTACAACTTGAAAGTCTATTTTGCAACTGTAGCTCATTTTCTTTGGCTCTACTTCAAAAAAAAAAAAAAAAATCCTTTTGTGTCTCACATGTCTTAAATCATCTTAAGATGTCTAAGACATCTTAAGTCACTGCATGTGTTTAGGAGCTGGTTGATCACATCTGAGAAGTGCTTGTAAAAGGAAGCAACTTTGTAGTATCTTTTATTCCAACAAGTTAATCAATAAATCCGCTCTGCTTTCATTGCGCATCATCTGTAAACTGAAAAGCTGAAGGCTGACTTGCATATTTGCTAATGCACTAATGCAGTAAATGATAAGAATATGTAAGTGGTTGATTCTAATCACAGCCTTGTGAAGCTATATTGCAGAAAGCAGAATTAAATCCATAGGGCTACCCTGGACATCTGTTGTGTGGAGCTCTGACTTTGCAATTCCTATTGACAGCTACATCAAACATCCGAGTGCTTGAAATATTTGAGTGAGTGACCAGAACTCTTTAGGCTCAAATGAGATGCTGCATTACTGCATTAATAATCAGAGGAATGTTCATCAGTTCAGACATCTACAAGTTAGACACTATATTTCTATCTAAACTCTGAATTTTAAATAGACATGTTTTCTTAGAATGTAAGAATATTTTACCATTGTGTGCATTGACACAGCTAATCATAGCAGCTAATCATAAATGAGCAGATTTGTAGAAAGATTCAAGCATTAAGCGTTATCTGGAGTATTATGTTCAGGTCTGGGGCCCCCAGTACAAGAAGGAAAGGGAGTTGTTAAGGTCCAGAGGAGAGCCACAGAGATGATAGAGGGATGGAGCACCTCCCCTACAAAGACAGGCTAAGGGACATGGACTTGTTCAGCCTGGTTAAAAGAAGGCTACGGGGTGACCTCTTGGCAGCATGTGACATGGAGTATGGAGAGATCAACTTTTCACAGTCTCAGCAAAGATATATTATGCTTCAAATTATGATAGATTCAAAGAAAAACAGAGATTATGCATGGAAAAGGGATGACAATCTGTTCAGCTTATTACTAAAATGCTATCAATACTGAAGGCTTTTGTGGGGTTAAGAATGTAAACTGGGAAATAATATGTAAGAGCCATTTAAAGTTCAATAAATATGCAGTAGAACCACATGACTCAGGAAGTTTTTGAGCCAAAACTAATTCAAAAGTAGAAGAACACCGTCTGGAAGCAACATACCTATTTTTATTTTTTTTATATATACACTTCTTACCAGATCCCAAAGAGATGGCCTTTTCTTACATTTATATATATATAAAAAAATATATATATATATATGGCCTTTTCCCTCTCAAGCATCTGTTTTCTCACCAATACCTGGCATTTTCTCCCAGAAATACCAGCTTTCTCACGGATACATGACCTTCTCCCCCCCACATCAGACATTTTCTCCCAGAAATATGTCATTTGAGCACAGAGATCAAGTCTCCCCGAAAAAGCACTTTTCTGAGAAATACCTGACATTTTCTCTCCAAAATACTACTTGACACTCCTCCAGTGGACATTTTCTCCCGTGTTTACCATATTTTCTCCCCAAGACCACTTGGCACACCAAAAATACCGCAGTTGCTCTCCTCTACAAGACAGTCTTTCCCACCGTTTCCCACTTTTCTCCCTCATTTATCTCATTTGCTCCCTGAAGTTCCAGCTTTCTCCTCATTCGATGACATTTTCTCCCAGAAATTCCCGTTTTTCACCCAGAGGATGGCATCTTCTTCCAAAAAGAACACATTAGCTCCCAGAAATACCAGCTTTCTCCAATCCAATGAGATTAGCTCCCAGAAATACTGCTTTTTGCCCAAACACACGATCTATTCCACCACAACTATCATGTTTTAATCCTCAAGAATACATTTTCTACCAGACCTATGCCATTTCCCCCCACAAATACCACCCTTCTCCCAAATACGTGGCATTTCCTCCCTCAAGTACTACTCGGCCATCCAAAAGAGGACATTTCCTCCCCAAAGAAGGAGACTTGCTCCCTGAAAAAACAGCCTTCTCCCCAAACAGATGAAGTTTTCTACCAGAAAAACAGCTTTTCTTAGATATGCTTCACGCTTCATCCACAAAATACTATATGACAATGCCAAAGGTGACTTTTTCCAACAAAAATACGATCTTGTCTCCCACAAATATCACCATTCTCCCAAACAGATGACATTTTCTACCACAAGTACTACTTCACACTCCACAGGATGAGACTTACCATCATCCTTTTCTAGACTTCATATCACAGTTTCCTCCCAAATTAGATTTCCTTCCAGACATACCAGCATTCCCCGAAACAGAGCTCATTTTCCCCCGGAAATACCATCTTTTCTCCCAGAAATGCCAGCTTTGTCAAAGATATATGAACTTTTCTTCCAAATCCATGATATTTTCTCCCAGAAATATCAGTTTCCTTCTTCTCCAAAAAATACAACCCTCCAATACCCAATATGTCATTTTCAGCCAAAACTATCACATTTTCTGACAGAAAAACCAGCTTTCTTCCAAACATATGACATTATCTCGACAAAATACCACCATTCTCCCACAGAGATGGCATTTCATCCCACAAGTACTACTTCACACTCCACACGATGATACTTTCCATCAAGAATAGGGCATTGGACCACAGAAATACCAGCTTTCTGCCTAAGAGATGACATTTTCTCCCAGAAATACCACTTTTCTCCCAGAAATACAAGAACTTTGTCTTCCAGAAACACCATGCTCATCCTCTCCAGATGTTGTTTTCACCCCAAACACTAGGACCTTTCCTCTCACTACTCCCTGCTTTTTCAAAACTAGATGGTCTTCTCTCCCAGAAATACTAGCATTCTCTGCAAGATGGGACCTTTTCCAACCAAAGATGGTAGAGTCTCCCAGAAACAGCACTTTTCTTCATCAGAACTGTCATTTTCTCCAAAAAAATACTACTTTCAACTGTTCCAGGTGACATTTGCAGCCAAACATAGGAGAGATTCTCCACAAAGTACCACTTTTCTCTCACGTAGATTGCCTTTCCTCCCAGAAATACCACATTGCAACTCGAGAGACCACATTTCCCTCCAGAAATACACGATTTTTGCCCGGAAATACCAGCCTTCTCCCAAAAGAGAGGACATTTTCGACCAGAAAGACCACTTTTCTATCCTCCCTATTGCAGTTTCCTCCAAAAATAGATTTCCTTCCAGACATACCAGCATTCCCTCAAAGAGAGGACATTTCCCCCCAGAAATACCATCTTTTCTCCCAGAAATACCAGCTCTCTTACAAATACTTCCCATTTCCTCCCCATTATACTACTTCACACTCCTAACTATCAGACGGCCGTTTCATCTCCCAAAGGGGTGACATTTCCTGCCAGAAAGACCAGTTGTCTCTTCAGTATAGGATGTTTTCCCCCAGAAATACCAGCTTTTTCACAGATAAATGACCTCACCCCCCTTCCCGAAAATATGTGACTGTCTCCTGGGAATACCACTTTTCTTAGAAATGCCTCATGCTTTCTCCAAACAATACGACATTACAATCCTCAAGATGACATTTGCTCCAAAAAGAGGACATTTTCTCCCACAATACCAGCTGTTTCCCAAGCATATGATATTTTCTCCAGAAATACCAACTTTCTCCCAAATAGATGACATTTTCTCTCCGAAATGCTCGTTTTTCACAAAAAGGACGGCATTTTCTTCCAAAAATAAGACACTATCTCCCACAAATACGAGCTTACTCCCATCACATAACATTTTCTCCCAGAAATGCAACTTTTCGCCCAAACTCATGACATTTTCCCCCACAACTATCACATTTCAATCCTAAATAGGACACTTTCTTCCAGACATATGGTATTTCCTCCCAGAAATACCACCGTTCTCCCAAATACATGACATTTGCTCCCACAAGAACTACTTTTCCATTTCCGAAATCAGACATTTTCTCCCTGAAAAAACAGGTTTCTCCCCTCATAGATGACATTTTCCAATGGAAATACAGACAGTATTCTTACATATTCTTCATGTTTCATCCACAAAATACTACATGACTATACCAAATGTCAATTTTTCCAACAAAAATAGGATCTTTTCTCCCAGAAATACCACTATTCTCCCAAATAGATGACATTTTCTACCACAAGAACTCAGAAATGCATGCTTCTCCCTCACAGAACGGCATCTTCTCCCCAAATAAGGACATTATCTCCCAGAAATACCGCATTTCTCCAATCCAATGACATTATCGCCCGGAAATACAGCCTTTCGCCAAATCGATGACATTTTCCACAACAAGTGTCCCATTTCGACCAAATACATGGCATTTTCTCCCCACAGAAGGAGATTTCATTTATTCATGAAAACCATGATTCTCCCAAAGATGTGACATTTTCTACCAGAAATGCAGGTTTTCTTAAATATACGTCCTGGTTTTTGGGTGGTTCTCCGATTCTACAATTCTGAAGCCTGTGACGAAAATGTACAGACGGGAAAGCTTCTCGACTAAGACATTTCGTGCATTCTCAGATGAAAAAGAAAAAAATGGACAGTACTTCCTAATAAGGCAAATGAATATTCGGGAACCTGCAGATGTGGTGCTCTCACGGAGAACGTTATAGAAAGTATAGAGCGATCGATTCTTGCCTGCGGAACAAAAAGATCCTGGTCGGAGGAAAAGCCTTAAGCTCAATTCGCACGTTTTCAGCATCGGAATTTCGCTATTTCGCTCTCGTTGGTGGACAGCGCCAATCTCTGTTAACCGCTACGGAGAGTTTGCAGTTGCTGGCCGAGAAATCGCGGTTCTCCCCGAATGCCGCTTGCAGCCTTCAGCAGCGGTCTCGTCTCTCTCGCATGCCGAGAAAGAGCGACTTCAGCCGGATGCTTTTCTCGGACGAGCAGCTTCTTCTGCGCACATCGCAAAGGAGCGGTTCTGACTTCTCCTTGTGTCCATGTATTCTGCATTACGCTTCTCTCTCATTCTTATGTCTTTCTCTTTATTTCTAGCGACATTTCGTTTTGGTGTGTTTCCCCGATGCTACACTACAGCATTCTGTGACGAACAGAGTAGAAGGGAAAAGCCCCTCTAATAAGGCAGCTAGAAGTTCCAGGAGAGACACACTTTGTGCTTTCAGAGAGGACGTTACAGAAAGTCGAGAGATGTGGATTTTTTCCTGCGGAAAAAAAAAACCCTGTTTTCAGGAAATGCAGTATGCTGAATTCACATGTTTGGCATCTCAATTCCACTATTTCGCTCTCATGGGTCGAAAGCGACACACGCGCTGAACCGCTACGGAGAGTTTGCAGTTGCTGGTCAAGGGAAAGACATAAGAATGAGAGATGAAGATGTGGATGAGGCGTGAAGCATATCTCAGAAAAGCTGTATTTCTGGTAGAAAACTTCATCTGTTTGGGGAGAAGGCTGTTTTTTCAGGGAGCAAGTCTCCTTCTTTGGGGAGGAAATGTCCTCTTTTGGATGGCCAAGTAGTACTTGTGGGAGGAAGTGCCACATATTTGGAAGAAGGATGGTATTTGTGGGAGGAAATGGCATAGGTCTGATAGAAAATGAATTCTTGAGGATTAAAACATGATAGTTGTGGTGAAATAGATCGTGTGTTTGGGCAAAAAGCAGTATTTCTGGGAGCTAATGTGTTGTTTTTGGAAGAAAATGCCATCCTCTGGGCGAAAAAAGGGCATTTCTTAAAGAAAATGTCATGACATAAGGAGAAAAGTGGGAAAGTGTGGGAAAGAATGTCTTGTAGAGGAGAGCAACTGCGGAATTTTTGGTGTGCCAAGTGGTCTCGGGGAGAAAACATGTTAAATACGGGAGACAAAGTCCTCTGGAGGAGTATTTTGGAGAGCAAATTCAGGTATGTCTCAGCAAAATGCTGTTTCGGGAAACAGTAGCAGACTTGGTTGGAAAATGACAGGCATTTGTGAGAAGGCAGGGTTTTTTAAGAAAAAGGCCGTATTTTGAAAAAGGAAGTGGAGAAAACGAGCTCTACTGGGCATAAAAATGGTTATCTGTGATAAAATGCCACATTTCTGAAAGAAACTGTTCTCTTGCGGAGTGTAATGCTGTATGTTCGGGAGGAACTGGGAAATAATCAGCAGAGTCCTGGTATTTCAGGGAGAAAAGGTCTGATGTGGGGGGGAGAAGGTGTTGTATCTGTGAGAAAGCTGGTGTTTCTGGTAGAAAATGCCAGGTATTGGTGAGAAAACAGATGCTAGAGAGGGAAAAGGCCATCCCTTTGGGAGAGAAGTGGTACTTCTGGGAGAAAATGCCCCAAATCGGGGAGTAAGTGTCATCCTGAGGCGTGTCATGGAGCAGATTTGGGAAGAAACAGAGGTGTTTCTAAGAGTAGCGGTACTTCTGGGAGAAAATGTCCTCAGTGGGAAAGACAATGTCCTCTTGAGGGAAGAAAACAGGTCTTTCTTACAGCAAATGTCATCCAACTGGGAGAAAATCTCCTCTCTTGGGGAGAAAAGTGGTCTTTCTGAGAGAAGGTGTCCTCTTCTTGGTTGCAAGTGTCCCATTTGGCATTGTCATGGAGGCTTTTTGGGAGAAAGCGCGTGGCAGTTGTAAGAGAAGGGGTATTTCTGGGAGCAAATCTCCTCTTTTTGGAAGAGAAGGTGAAATTTCCAAGGGAAAAGTGGCATTTCTGAGAGGAAATGACATAGCTAACATACTAACTTTTCATACATTAAATTTGATTTCTAAATCAAAATATACCTAAGTCAGGTTTCAGTGTAAGATATTTATAAAGTAGCCAGTATTAAATAAATTGTTTGAATATTTATTTTACAACTTGAAAGTCTATTTTGCAACTGTAGCTCATTTTCTTTGGCTCTACTTCAAAAAAAAAAAAAAAAAATCCTTTTGTGTCTCACATGTCTTAAATCATCTTAAGATGTCTAAGACATCTTAAGTCACTGCATGTGTTTAGGAGCTGGTTGATCACATCTGAGAAGTGCTTGTAAAAGGAAGCAACTTTGTAGTATCTTTTATTCCAACAAGTTAATCAATAAATCCGCTCTGCTTTCATTGCGCATCATCTGTAAACTGAAAAGCTGAAGGCTGACTTGCATATTTGCTAATGCACTAATGCAGTAAATGATAAGAATATGTAAGTGGTTGATTCTAATCACAGCCTTGTGAAGCTATATTGCAGAAAGCAGAATTAAATCCATAGGGCTACCCTGGACATCTGTTGTGTGGAGCTCTGACTTTGCAATTCCTATTGACAGCTACATCAAACATCCGAGTGCTTGAAATATTTGAGTGAGTGACCAGAACTCTTTAGGCTCAAATGAGATGTTGCATTACTGCATTAATAATCAGAGGAATGTTCATCAGTTCAGACATCTACAAGTTAGACACTATATTTCTATCTAAACTCTGAATTTTAAATAGACATGTTTTCTTAGAATGTAAGAATATTTTACCATTGTGTGCATTGACACAGCTAATCATAGCAGCTAATCATAAATGAGCAGATTTGTAGAAAGATTCAAGCATTAAGCGTTATCTGGAGTATTATGTTCAGGTCTGGGGCCCCCAGTACAAGAAGGAAAGGGAATTGTTAAGGTCCAGAGGAGAGCCACAGAGATGATAGAGGGATGGAGCACCTCCCCTACAAAGACAGGCTAAGGGACATGGACTTGTTCAGCCTGGTTAAAAGAAGGCTACGGGGTGACCTCTTGGCAGCATGTGACATGGAGTATGGAGAGATCAACTTTTCACAGTCTCAGCAAAGATATATTATGCTTCAAATTATGATAGATTCAAAGAAAAACAGAGATTATGCATGGAAAAGGGATGACAATCTGTTCAGCTTATTACTAAAATGCTATCAATACTGAAGGCTTTTGTGGGGTTAAGAATGTAAACTGGGAAATAATATGTAAGAGCCATTTAAAGTTCAATAAATATGCAGTAGAACCACATGACTCAGGAAGTTTTTGAGCCAACACTAATTCAAAAGTAGAAGAACACCGTCTGGAAGCAACATACCTATTTTTATTTTTTTTATATATACACTTCTTACCAGATCCCAAAGAGATGGCCTTTTCTTACATTTATATATATATAAAAAAAATATATATATATATGGCCTTTTCCCTCTCAAGCATCTGTTTTCTCACCAATACCTGGCATTTTCTCCCAGAAATACCAGCTTTCTCACGGATACATGACCTTCTCCCCCCCACATCAGACATTTTCTCCCAGAAATATGTCATTTGAGCACAGAGATCAAGTCTCCCCGAAAAAGCACTTTTCTGAGAAATACCTGACATTTTCTCTCCAAAATACTACTTGACACTCCTCCAGTGGACATTTTCTCCCGTGTTTACCATATTTTCTCCCCAAGACCACTTGGCACACCAAAAATACCACAGTTGCTCTCCTCTACAAGACAGTCTTTCCCACCGTTTCCCACTTTTCTCCCTCATTTATCTCATTTGCTCCCTGAAGTTCCAGCTTTCTCCTCATTCGATGACATTTTCTCCCAGAAATTCCCGTTTTTCACCCAGAGGATGGCATCTTCTTCCAAAAAGAACACATTAGCTCCCAGAAATACCAGCTTTCTCCAATCCAATGAGATTAGCTCCCAGAAATACTGCTTTTTGCCCAAACACACGATCTATTCCACCACAACTATCATGTTTTAATCCTCAAGAATACATTTTCTACCAGACCTATGCCATTTCCCCCCACAAATACCACCCTTCTCCCAAATACGTGGCATTTCCTCCCTCAAGTACTACTCGGCCATCCAAAAGAGGACATTTCCTCCCCAAAGAAGGAGACTTGCTCCCTGAAAAAACAGCCTTCTCCCCAAACAGATGAAGTTTTCTACCAGAAAAACAGCTTTTCTTAGATATGCTTCACGCTTCATCCACAAAATACTATATGACAATGCCAAAGGTGACTTTTTCCAACAAAAATACGATCTTGTCTCCCACAAATATCACCATTCTCCCAAACAGATGACATTTTCTACCACAAGTACTACTTCACACTCCACAGGATGAGACTTACCATCATCCTTTTCTAGACTTCATATCACAGTTTCCTCCCAAATTAGATTTCCTTCCAGACATACCAGCATTCCCCGAAACAGAGCTCATTTTCCCCCGGAAATACCATCTTTTCTCCCAGAAATGCCAGCTTTGTCAAAGATATATGAACTTTTCTTCCAAATCCATGATATTTTCTCCCAGAAATATCAGTTTCCTTCTTCTCCAAAAAATACAACCCTCCAATACCCAATATGTCATTTTCAGCCAAAACTATCACATTTTCTGACAGAAAAACCAGCTTTCTTCCAAACATATGACATTATCTCGACAAAATACCACCATTCTCCCACAGAGATGGCATTTCATCCCACAAGTACTACTTCACACTCCACACGATGATACTTTCCATCAAGAATAGGGCATTGGACCACAGAAATACCAGCTTTCTGCCTAAGAGATGACATTTTCTCCCAGAAATACCACTTTTCTCCCAGAAATACAAGAACTTTGTCTTCCAGAAACACCATACTCATCCTCTCCAGATGTTGTTTTCACCCCAAACACTAGGACCTTTCCTCTCACTACTCCCTGCTTTTTCAAAACTAGATGGTCTTCTCTCCCAGAAATACTAGCATTCTCTGCAAGATGGGACCTTTTCCAACCAAAGATGGTAGAGTCTCCCAGAAACAGCACTTTTCTTCATCAGAACTGTCATTTTCTCCAAAAAAATACTACTTTCAACTGTTCCAGGTGACATTTGCAGCCAAACATAGGAGAGATTCTCCACAAAGTACCACTTTTCTCTCACGTAGATTGCCTTTCCTCCCAGAAATACCACATTGCAACTCGAGAGACCACATTTCCCTCCAGAAATACACGATTTTTGCCCGGAAATACCAGCCTTCTCCCAAAAGAGAGGACATTTTCGACCAGAAAGACCACTTTTCTATCCTCCCTATTGCAGTTTCCTCCAAAAATAGATTTCCTTCCAGACATACCAGCATTCCCTCAAAGAGAGGACATTTCCCCCCAGAAATACCATCTTTTCTCCCAGAAATACCAGCTCTCTTACAAATACTTCCCATTTCCTCCCCATTATACTACTTCACACTCCTAACTATCAGACGGCCGTTTCATCTCCCAAAGGGGTGACATTTCCTGCCAGAAAGACCAGTTGTCTCTTCAGTATAGGATGTTTTCCCCCAGAAATACCAGCTTTTTCACAGATAAATGACCTCACCCCCCTTCCCGAAAATATGTGACTGTCTCCTGGGAATACCACTTTTCTTAGAAATGCCTCATGCTTTCTCCAAACAATACGACATTACAATCCTCAAGATGACATTTGCTCCAAAAAGAGGACATTTTCTCCCACAATACCAGCTGTTTCCCAAGCATATGATATTTTCTCCAGAAATACCAACTTTCTCCCAAATAGATGACATTTTCTCTCCGAAATGCTCGTTTTTCACAAAAAGGACGGCATTTTCTTCCAAAAATAAGACACTATCTCCCACAAATACGAGCTTACTCCCATCACATAACATTTTCTCCCAGAAATGCAACTTTTCGCCCAAACTCATGACATTTTCCCCCACAACTATCACATTTCAATCCTAAATAGGACACTTTCTTCCAGACATATGGTATTTCCTCCCAGAAATACCACCGTTCTCCCAAATACATGACATTTGCTCCCACAAGAACTACTTTTCCATTTCCGAAATCAGACATTTTCTCCCTGAAAAAACAGGTTTCTCCCCTCATAGATGACATTTTCCAATGGAAATACAGACAGTATTCTTACATATTCTTCATGTTTCATCCACAAAATACTACATGACTATACCAAATGTCAATTTTTCCAACAAAAATAGGATCTTTTCTCCCAGAAATACCACTATTCTCCCAAATAGATGACATTTTCTACCACAAGAACTCAGAAATGCATGCTTCTCCCTCACAGAACGGCATCTTCTCCCCAAATAAGGACATTATCTCCCAGAAATACCGCATTTCTCCAATCCAATGACATTATCGCCCGGAAATACAGCCTTTCGCCAAATCGATGACATTTTCCACAACAAGTGTCCCATTTCGACCAAATACATGGCATTTTCTCCCCACAGAAGGAGATTTCATTTATTCATGAAAACCATGATTCTCCCAAAGATGTGACATTTTCTACCAGAAATGCAGGTTTTCTTAAATATACGTCCTGGTTTTTGGGTGGTTCTCCGATTCTACAATTCTGAAGCCTGTGACGAAAATGTACAGACGGGAAAGCTTCTCGACTAAGACATTTCGTGCATTCTCAGATGAAAAAGAAAAAAATGGACAGTACTTCCTAATAAGGCAAATGAATATTCGGGAACCTGCAGATGTGGTGCTCTCACGGAGAACGTTATAGAAAGTATAGAGCGATCGATTCTTGCCTGCGGAACAAAAAGATCCTGGTCGGAGGAAAAGCCTTAAGCTCAATTCGCACGTTTTCAGCATCGGAATTTCGCTATTTCGCTCTCGTTGGTGGACAGCGCCAATCTCTGTTAACCGCTACGGAGAGTTTGCAGTTGCTGGCCGAGAAATCGCGGTTCTCCCCGAATGCCGCTTGCAGCCTTCAGCAGCGGTCTCGTCTCTCTCGCATGCCGAGAAAGAGCGACTTCAGCCGGATGCTTTTCTCGGACGAGCAGCTTCTTCTGCGCACATCGCAAAGGAGCGGTTCTGACTTCTCCTTGTGTCCATGTATTCTGCATTACGCTTCTCTCTCATTCTTATGTCTTTCTCTTTATTTCTAGCGACATTTCGTTTTGGTGTGTTTCCCCGATGCTACACTACAGCATTCTGTGACGAACAGAGTAGAAGGGAAAAGCCCCTCTAATAAGGCAGCTAGAAGTTCCAGGAGAGACACACTTTGTGCTTTCAGAGAGGACGTTACAGAAAGTCGAGAGATGTGGATTTTTTCCTGCGGAAAAAAAAAACCCTGTTTTCAGGAAATGCAGTATGCTGAATTCACATGTTTGGCATCTCAATTCCACTATTTCGCTCTCGTGGGTCGAAAGCGACACACGCGCTGAACCGCTACGGAGAGTTTGCAGTTGCTGGTCAAGGGAAAGACATAAGAATGAGAGATGAAGATGTGGATGAGGCGTGAAGCATATCTCAGAAAAGCTGTATTTCTGGTAGAAAACTTCATCTGTTTGGGGAGAAGGCTGTTTTTTCAGGGAGCAAGTCTCCTTCTTTGGGGAGGAAATGTCTTCTTTTGGATGGCCAAGTAGTACCTGTGGGAGGAAGTGCCACATATTTGGAAGAAGGATGGTATTTGTGGGAGGAAATGGCATAGGTCTGATAGAAAATGAATTCTTGAGGATTAAAACATGATAGTTGTGGTGAAATAGATCGTGTGTTTGGGCAAAAAGCAGTATTTCTGGGAGCTAATGTGTTCTTTTTGGAAGAAAATGCCATCCTCTGGGCGAAAAAAGGGCATTTCTTAAAGAAAATGTCATGACATAAGGAGAAAAGTGGGAAAGTGTGGGAAAGAATGTCTTGTAGAGGAGAGCAACTGCGGAATTTTTGGTGTGCCAAGTGGTCTCGGGGAGAAAACATGTTAAATACGGGAGACAAAGTCCTCTGGAGGAGTATTTTGGAGAGCAAATTCAGGTATGTCTCAGCAAAATGCTGTTTCGGGAAACAGTAGCAGACTTGGTTGGAAAATGACAGGCATTTGTGAGAAGGCAGGGTTTTTTAAGAAAAAGGCCGTATTTTGAAAAAGGAAGTGGAGAAAACGAGCTCTACTGGGCATAAAAATGGTTATCTGTGATAAAATGCCACATTTCTGAAAGAAACTGTTCTCTTGCGGAGTGTAATGCTGTATGTTCGGGAGGAACTGGGAAATAATCAGCAGAGTCCTGGTATTTCAGGGAGAAAAGGTCTGATGTGGGGGGGAGAAGGTGTTGTATCTGTGAGAAAGCTGGTGTTTCTGGTAGAAAATGCCAGGTATTGGTGAGAAAACAGATGCTAGAGAGGGAAAAGGCCATCCCTTTGGGAGAGAAGTGGTACTTCTGGGAGAAAATGCCCCAAATCGGGGAGTAAGTGTCATCCTGAGGCGTGTCATGGAGCAGATTTGGGAAGAAACAGAGGTGTTTCTAAGAGTAGCGGTACTTCTGGGAGAAAATGTCCTCAGTGGGAAAGACAATGTCCTCTTGAGGGAAGAAAACAGGTCTTTCTTACAGCAAATGTCATCCAACTGGGAGAAAATCTCCTCTCTTGGGGAGAAAAGTGGTCTTTCTGAGAGAAGGTGTCCTCTTCTTGGTTGCAAGTGTCCCATTTGGCATTGTCATGGAGGCTTTTTGGGAGAAAGCGCGTGGCAGTTGTAAGAGAAGGGGTATTTCTGGGAGCAAATCTCCTCTTTTTGGAAGAGAAGGTGAAATTTCCAAGGGAAAAGTGGCATTTCTGAGAGGAAATGACATAGCTAACATACTAACTTTTCATACATTAAATTTGATTTCTAAATCAAAATATACCTAAGTCAGGTTTCAGTGTAAGATATTTATAAAGTAGCCAGTATTAAATAAATTGTTTGAATATTTATTTTACAACTTGAAAGTCTATTTTGCAACTGTAGCTCATTTTCTTTGGCTCTACTTCAAAAAAAAAAAAAAAAATCCTTTTGTGTCTCACATGTCTTAAATCATCTTAAGATGTCTAAGACATCTTAAGTCACTGCATGTGTTTAGGAGCTGGTTGATCACATCTGAGAAGTGCTTGTAAAAGGAAGCAACTTTGTAGTATCTTTTATTCCAACAAGTTAATCAATAAATCCGCTCTGCTTTCATTGCGCATCATCTGTAAACTGAAAAGCTGAAGGCTGACTTGCATATTTGCTAATGCACTAATGCAGTAAATGATAAGAATATGTAAGTGGTTGATTCTAATCACAGCCTTGTGAAGCTATATTGCAGAAAGCAGAATTAAATCCATAGGGCTACCCTGGACATCTGTTGTGTGGAGCTCTGACTTTGCAATTCCTATTGACAGCTACATCAAACATCCGAGTGCTTGAAATATTTGAGTGAGTGACCAGAACTCTTTAGGCTCAAATGAGATGTTGCATTACTGCATTAATAATCAGAGGAATGTTCATCAGTTCAGACATCTACAAGTTAGACACTATATTTCTATCTAAACTCTGAATTTTAAATAGACATGTTTTCTTAGAATGTAAGAATATTTTACCATTGTGTGCATTGACACAGCTAATCATAGCAGCTAATCATAAATGAGCAGATTTGTAGAAAGATTCAAGCATTAAGCGTTATCTGGAGTATTATGTTCAGGTCTGGGGCCCCCAGTACAAGAAGGAAAGGGAATTGTTAAGGTCCAGAGGAGAGCCACAGAGATGATAGAGGGATGGAGCACCTCCCCTACAAAGACAGGCTAAGGGACATGGACTTGTTCAGCCTGGTTAAAAGAAGGCTACGGGGTGACCTCTTGGCAGCATGTGACATGGAGTATGGAGAGATCAACTTTTCACAGTCTCAGCAAAGATATATTATGCTTCAAATTATGATAGATTCAAAGAAAAACAGAGATTATGCATGGAAAAGGGATGACAATCTGTTCAGCTTATTACTAAAATGCTATCAATACTGAAGGCTTTTGTGGGGTTAAGAATGTAAACTGGGAAATAATATGTAAGAGCCATTTAAAGTTCAATAAATATGCAGTAGAACCACATGACTCAGGAAGTTTTTGAGCCAACACTAATTCAAAAGTAGAAGAACACCGTCTGGAAGCAACATACCTATTTTTATTTTTTTTATATATACACTTCTTACCAGATCCCAAAGAGATGGCCTTTTCTTACATTTATATATATATAAAAAAAATATATATATATATGGCCTTTTCCCTCTCAAGCATCTGTTTTCTCACCAATACCTGGCATTTTCTCCCAGAAATACCAGCTTTCTCACGGATACATGACCTTCTCCCCCCCACATCAGACATTTTCTCCCAGAAATATGTCATTTGAGCACAGAGATCAAGTCTCCCCGAAAAAGCACTTTTCTGAGAAATACCTGACATTTTCTCTCCAAAATACTACTTGACACTCCTCCAGTGGACATTTTCTCCCGTGTTTACCATATTTTCTCCCCAAGACCACTTGGCACACCAAAAATACCGCAGTTGCTCTCCTCTACAAGACAGTCTTTCCCACCGTTTCCCACTTTTCTCCCTCATTTATCTCATTTGCTCCCTGAAGTTCCAGCTTTCTCCTCATTCGATGACATTTTCTCCCAGAAATTCCCGTTTTTCACACAGAGGATGGCATCTTCTTCCAAAAAGAACACATTAGCTCCCAGAAATACCAGCTTTCTCCAATCCAATGAGATTAGCTCCCAGAAATACTGCTTTTTGCCCAAACACACGATCTATTCCACCACAACTATCATGTTTTAATCCTCAAGAATACATTTTCTACCAGACCTATGCCATTTCCCCCCACAAATACCACCCTTCTCCCAAATACGTGGCATTTCCTCCCTCAAGTACTACTCGGCCATCCAAAAGAGGACATTTCCTCCCCAAAGAAGGAGACTTGCTCCCTGAAAAAACAGCCTTCTCCCCAAACAGATGAAGTTTTCTACCAGAAAAACAGCTTTTCTTAGATATGCTTCACGCTTCATCCACAAAATACTATATGACAATGCCAAAGGTGACTTTTTCCAACAAAAATACGATCTTGTCTCCCACAAATATCACCATTCTCCCAAACAGATGACATTTTCTACCACAAGTACTACTTCACACTCCACAGGATGAGACTTACCATCATCCTTTTCTAGACTTCATATCACAGTTTCCTCCCAAATTAGATTTCCTTCCAGACATACCAGCATTCCCCGAAACAGAGCTCATTTTCCCCCGGAAATACCATCTTTTCTCCCAGAAATGCCAGCTTTGTCAAAGATATATGAACTTTTCTTCCAAATCCATGATATTTTCTCCCAGAAATATCAGTTTCCTTCTTCTCCAAAAAATACAACCCTCCAATACCCAATATGTCATTTTCAGCCAAAACTATCACATTTTCTGACAGAAAAACCAGCTTTCTTCCAAACATATGACATTATCTCGACAAAATACCACCATTCTCCCACAGAGATGGCATTTCATCCCACAAGTACTACTTCACACTCCACACGATGATACTTTCCATCAAGAATAGGGCATTGGACCACAGAAATACCAGCTTTCTGCCTAAGAGATGACATTTTCTCCCAGAAATACCACTTTTCTCCCAGAAATACAAGAACTTTGTCTTCCAGAAACACCATGCTCATCCTCTCCAGATGTTGTTTTCACCCCAAACACTAGGACCTTTCCTCTCACTACTCCCTGCTTTTTCAAAACTAGATGGTCTTCTCTCCCAGAAATACTAGCATTCTCTGCAAGATGGGACCTTTTCCAACCAAAGATGGTAGAGTCTCCCAGAAACAGCACTTTTCTTCATCAGAACTGTCATTTTCTCCAAAAAAATACTACTTTCAACTGTTCCAGGTGACATTTGCAGCCAAACATAGGAGAGATTCTCCACAAAGTACCACTTTTCTCTCACGTAGATTGCCTTTCCTCCCAGAAATACCACATTGCAACTCGAGAGACCACATTTCCCTCCAGAAATACACGATTTTTGCCCGGAAATACCAGCCTTCTCCCAAAAGAGAGGACATTTTCGACCAGAAAGACCACTTTTCTATCCTCCCTATTGCAGTTTCCTCCAAAAATAGATTTCCTTCCAGACATACCAGCATTCCCTCAAAGAGAGGACATTTCCCCCCAGAAATACCATCTTTTCACCCAGAAATACCAGCTCTCTTACAAATACTTCCCATTTCCTCCCCATTATACTACTTCACACTCCTAACTATCAGACGGCCGTTTCATCTCCCAAAGGGGTGACATTTCCTGCCAGAAAGACCAGTTGTCTCTTCAGTATAGGATGTTTTCCCCCAGAAATACCAGCTTTTTCACAGATAAATGACCTCACCCCCCTTCCCGAAAATATGTGACTGTCTCCTGGGAATACCACTTTTCTTAGAAATGCCTCATGCTTTCTCCAAACAATACGACATTACAATCCTCAAGATGACATTTGCTCCAAAAAGAGGACATTTTCTCCCACAATACCAGCTGTTTCCCAAGCATATGATATTTTCTCCAGAAATACCAACTTTCTCCCAAATAGATGACATTTTCTCTCCGAAATGCTCGTTTTTCACAAAAAGGACGGCATTTTCTTCCAAAAATAAGACACTATCTCCCACAAATACGAGCTTACTCCCATCACATAACATTTTCTCCCAGAAATGCAACTTTTCGCCCAAACTCATGACATTTTCCCCCACAACTATCACATTTCAATCCTAAATAGGACACTTTCTTCCAGACATATGGTATTTCCTCCCAGAAATACCACCGTTCTCCCAAATACATGACATTTGCTCCCACAAGAACTACTTTTCCATTTCCGAAATCAGACATTTTCTCCCCAAAGAAGGATATTTTCTCCCTGAAAAAACAGGTTTCTCCCCTCATAGATGACATTTTCCAATGGAAATACAGACAGTATTCTTACATATTCTTCATGTTTCATCCACAAAATACTACATGACTATACCAAATGTCAATTTTTCCAACAAAAATAGGATCTTTTCTCCCAGAAATACCACTATTCTCCCAAATAGATGACATTTTCTACCACAAGAACTCAGAAATGCATGCTTCTCCCTCACAGAACGGCATCTTCTCCCCAAATAAGGACATTATCTCCCAGAAATACCGCATTTCTCCAATCCAATGACATTATCGCCCGGAAATACAGCCTTTCGCCAAATCGATGACATTTTCCACAACAAGTGTCCCATTTCGACCAAATACATGGCATTTTCTCCCCACAGAAGGAGATTTCATTTATTCATGAAAACCATGATTCTCCCAAAGATGTGACATTTTCTACCAGAAATGCAGGTTTTCTTAAATATACGTCCTGGTTTTTGGGTGGTTCTCCGATTCTACAATTCTGAAGCCTGTGACGAAAATGTACAGACGGGAAAGCTTCTCGACTAAGACATTTCGTGCATTCTCAGATGAAAAAGAAAAAAATGGACAGTACTTCCTAATAAGGCAAATGAATATTCGGGAACCTGCAGATGTGGTGCTCTCACGGAGAACGTTATAGAAAGTATAGAGCGATCGATTCTTGCCTGCGGAACAAAAAGATCCTGGTCGGAGGAAAAGCCTTAAGCTCAATTCGCACGTTTTCAGCATCGGAATTTCGCTATTTCGCTCTCGTTGGTGGACAGCGCCAATCTCTGTTAACCGCTACGGAGAGTTTGCAGTTGCTGGCCGAGAAATCGCGGTTCTCCCCGAATGCCGCTTGCAGCCTTCAGCAGCGGTCTCGTCTCTCTCGCATGCCGAGAAAGAGCGACTTCAGCCGGATGCTTTTCTCGGACGAGCAGCTTCTTCTGCGCACATCGCAAAGGAGCGGTTCTGACTTCTCCTTGTGTCCATGTATTCTGCATTACGCTTCTCTCTCATTCTTATGTCTTTCTCTTTATTTCTAGCGACATTTCGTTTTGGTGTGTTTCCCCGATGCTACACTACAGCATTCTGTGACGAACAGAGTAGAAGGGAAAAGCCCCTCTAATAAGGCAGCTAGAAGTTCCAGGAGAGACACACTTTGTGCTTTCAGAGAGGACGTTACAGAAAGTCGAGAGATGTGGATTTTTTCCTGCGGAAAAAAAAAACCCTGTTTTCAGGAAATGCAGTATGCTGAATTCACATGTTTGGCATCTCAATTCCACTATTTCGCTCTCGTGGGTCGAAAGCGACACACGCGCTGAACCGCTACGGAGAGTTTGCAGTTGCTGGTCAAGGGAAAGACATAAGAATGAGAGATGAAGATGTGGATGAGGCGTGAAGCATATCTCAGAAAAGCTGTATTTCTGGTAGAAAACTTCATCTGTTTGGGGAGAAGGCTGTTTTTTCAGGGAGCAAGTCTCCTTCTTTGGGGAGGAAATGTCTTCTTTTGGATGGCCAAGTAGTACCTGTGGGAGGAAGTGCCACATATTTGGAAGAAGGATGGTATTTGTGGGAGGAAATGGCATAGGTCTGATAGAAAATGAATTCTTGAGGATTAAAACATGATAGTTGTGGTGAAATAGATCGTGTGTTTGGGCAAAAAGCAGTATTTCTGGGAGCTAATGTGTTCTTTTTGGAAGAAAATGCCATCCTCTGGGCGAAAAAAGGGCATTTCTTAAAGAAAATGTCATGACATAAGGAGAAAAGTGGGAAAGTGTGGGAAAGAATGTCTTGTAGAGGAGAGCAACTGCGGAATTTTTGGTGTGCCAAGTGGTCTCGGGGAGAAAACATGTTAAATACGGGAGACAAAGTCCTCTGGAGGAGTATTTTGGAGAGCAAATTCAGGTATGTCTCAGCAAAATGCTGTTTCGGGAAACAGTAGCAGACTTGGTTGGAAAATGACAGGCATTTGTGAGAAGGCAGGGTTTTTTAAGAAAAAGGCCGTATTTTGAAAAAGGAAGTGGAGAAAACGAGCTCTACTGGGCATAAAAATGGTTATCTGTGATAAAATGCCACATTTCTGAAAGAAACTGTTCTCTTGCGGAGTGTAATGCTGTATGTTCGGGAGGAACTGGGAAATAATCAGCAGAGTCCTGGTATTTCAGGGAGAAAAGGTCTGATGTGGGGGGGAGAAGGTGTTGTATCTGTGAGAAAGCTGGTGTTTCTGGTAGAAAATGCCAGGTATTGGTGAGAAAACAGATGCTAGAGAGGGAAAAGGCCATCCCTTTGGGAGAGAAGTGGTACTTCTGGGAGAAAATGCCCCAAATCGGGGAGTAAGTGTCATCCTGAGGCGTGTCATGGAGCAGATTTGGGAAGAAACAGAGGTGTTTCTAAGAGTAGCGGTACTTCTGGGAGAAAATGTCCTCAGTGGGAAAGACAATGTCCTCTTGAGGGAAGAAAACAGGTCTTTCTTACAGCAAATGTCATCCAACTGGGAGAAAATCTCCTCTCTTGGGGAGAAAAGTGGTCTTTCTGAGAGAAGGTGTCCTCTTCTTGGTTGCAAGTGTCCCATTTGGCATTGTCATGGAGGCTTTTTGGGAGAAAGCGCGTGGCAGTTGTAAGAGAAGGGGTATTTCTGGGAGCAAATCTCCTCTTTTTGGAAGAGAAGGTGAAATTTCCAAGGGAAAAGTGGCATTTCTGAGAGGAAATGACATAGCTAACATACTAACTTTTCATACATTAAATTTGATTTCTAAATCAAAATATACCTAAGTCAGGTTTCAGTGTAAGATATTTATAAAGTAGCCAGTATTAAATAAATTGTTTGAATATTTATTTTACAACTTGAAAGTCTATTTTGCAACTGTAGCTCATTTTCTTTGGCTCTACTTCAAAAAAAAAAAAAAAAATCCTTTTGTGTCTCACATGTCTTAAATCATCTTAAGATGTCTAAGACATCTTAAGTCACTGCATGTGTTTAGGAGCTGGTTGATCACATCTGAGAAGTGCTTGTAAAAGGAAGCAACTTTGTAGTATCTTTTATTCCAACAAGTTAATCAATAAATCCGCTCTGCTTTCATTGCGCATCATCTGTAAACTGAAAAGCTGAAGGCTGACTTGCATATTTGCTAATGCACTAATGCAGTAAATGATAAGAATATGTAAGTGGTTGATTCTAATCACAGCCTTGTGAAGCTATATTGCAGAAAGCAGAATTAAATCCATAGGGCTACCCTGGACATCTGTTGTGTGGAGCTCTGACTTTGCAATTCCTATTGACAGCTACATCAAACATCCGAGTGCTTGAAATATTTGAGTGAGTGACCAGAACTCTTTAGGCTCAAATGAGATGCTGCATTACTGCATTAATAATCAGAGGAATGTTCATCAGTTCAGACATCTACAAGTTAGACACTATATTTCTATCTAAACTCTGAATTTTAAATAGACATGTTTTCTTAGAATGTAAGAATATTTTACCATTGTGTGCATTGACACAGCTAATCATAGCAGCTAATCATAAATGAGCAGATTTGTAGAAAGATTCAAGCATTAAGCGTTATCTGGAGTATTATGTTCAGGTCTGGGGCCCCCAGTACAAGAAGGAAAGGGAATTGTTAAGGTCCAGAGGAGAGCCACAGAGATGATAGAGGGATGGAGCACCTCCCCTACAAAGACAGGCTAAGGGACATGGACTTGTTCAGCCTGGTTAAAAGAAGGCTACGGGGTGACCTCTTGGCAGCATGTGACATGGAGTATGGAGAGATCAACTTTTCACAGTCTCAGCAAAGATATATTATGCTTCAAATTATGATAGATTCAAAGAAAAACAGAGATTATGCATGGAAAAGGGATGACAATCTGTTCAGCTTATTACTAAAATGCTATCAATACTGAAGGCTTTTGTGGGGTTAAGAATGTAAACTGGGAAATAATATGTAAGAGCCATTTAAAGTTCAATAAATATGCAGTAGAACCACATGACTCAGGAAGTTTTTGAGCCAACACTAATTCAAAAGTAGAAGAACACCGTCTGGAAGCAACATACCTATTTTTATTTTTTTTATATATACACTTCTTACCAGATCCCAAAGAGATGGCCTTTTCTTACATTTATATATATATAAAAAAAATATATATATATATGGCCTTTTCCCTCTCAAGCATCTGTTTTCTCACCAATACCTGGCATTTTCTCCCAGAAATACCAGCTTTCTCACGGATACATGACCTTCTCCCCCCCACATCAGACATTTTCTCCCAGAAATATGTCATTTGAGCACAGAGATCAAGTCTCCCCGAAAAAGCACTTTTCTGAGAAATACCTGACATTTTCTCTCCAAAATACTACTTGACACTCCTCCAGTGGACATTTTCTCCCGTGTTTACCATATTTTCTCCCCAAGACCACTTGGCACACCAAAAATACCGCAGTTGCTCTCCTCTACAAGACAGTCTTTCCCACCGTTTCCCACTTTTCTCCCTCATTTATCTCATTTGCTCCCTGAAGTTCCAGCTTTCTCCTCATTCGATGACATTTTCTCCCAGAAATTCCCGTTTTTCACACAGAGGATGGCATCTTCTTCCAAAAAGAACACATTAGCTCCCAGAAATACCAGCTTTCTCCAATCCAATGAGATTAGCTCCCAGAAATACTGCTTTTTGCCCAAACACACGATCTATTCCACCACAACTATCATGTTTTAATCCTCAAGAATACATTTTCTACCAGACCTATGCCATTTCCCCCCACAAATACCACCCTTCTCCCAAATACGTGGCATTTCCTCCCTCAAGTACTACTCGGCCATCCAAAAGAGGACATTTCCTCCCCAAAGAAGGAGACTTGCTCCCTGAAAAAACAGCCTTCTCCCCAAACAGATGAAGTTTTCTACCAGAAAAACAGCTTTTCTTAGATATGCTTCACGCTTCATCCACAAAATACTATATGACAATGCCAAAGGTGACTTTTTCCAACAAAAATACGATCTTGTCTCCCACAAATATCACCATTCTCCCAAACAGATGACATTTTCTACCACAAGTACTACTTCACACTCCACAGGATGAGACTTACCATCATCCTTTTCTAGACTTCATATCACAGTTTCCTCCCAAATTAGATTTCCTTCCAGACATACCAGCATTCCCCGAAACAGAGCTCATTTTCCCCCGGAAATACCATCTTTTCTCCCAGAAATGCCAGCTTTGTCAAAGATATATGAACTTTTCTTCCAAATCCATGATATTTTCTCCCAGAAATATCAGTTTCCTTCTTCTCCAAAAAATACAACCCTCCAATACCCAATATGTCATTTTCAGCCAAAACTATCACATTTTCTGACAGAAAAACCAGCTTTCTTCCAAACATATGACATTATCTCGACAAAATACCACCATTCTCCCACAGAGATGGCATTTCATCCCACAAGTACTACTTCACACTCCACACGATGATACTTTCCATCAAGAATAGGGCATTGGACCACAGAAATACCAGCTTTCTGCCTAAGAGATGACATTTTCTCCCAGAAATACCACTTTTCTCCCAGAAATACAAGAACTTTGTCTTCCAGAAACACCATGCTCATCCTCTCCAGATGTTGTTTTCACCCCAAACACTAGGACCTTTCCTCTCACTACTCCCTGCTTTTTCAAAACTAGATGGTCTTCTCTCCCAGAAATACTAGCATTCTCTGCAAGATGGGACCTTTTCCAACCAAAGATGGTAGAGTCTCCCAGAAACAGCACTTTTCTTCATCAGAACTGTCATTTTCTCCAAAAAAATACTACTTTCAACTGTTCCAGGTGACATTTGCAGCCAAACATAGGAGAGATTCTCCACAAAGTACCACTTTTCTCTCACGTAGATTGCCTTTCCTCCCAGAAATACCACATTGCAACTCGAGAGACCACATTTCCCTCCAGAAATACACGATTTTTGCCCGGAAATACCAGCCTTCTCCCAAAAGAGAGGACATTTTCGACCAGAAAGACCACTTTTCTATCCTCCCTATTGCAGTTTCCTCCAAAAATAGATTTCCTTCCAGACATACCAGCATTCCCTCAAAGAGAGGACATTTCCCCCCAGAAATACCATCTTTTCTCCCAGAAATACCAGCTCTCTTACAAATACTTCCCATTTCCTCCCCATTATACTACTTCACACTCCTAACTATCAGACGGCCGTTTCATCTCCCAAAGGGGTGACATTTCCTGCCAGAAAGACCAGTTGTCTCTTCAGTATAGGATGTTTTCCCCCAGAAATACCAGCTTTTTCACAGATAAATGACCTCACCCCCCTTCCCGAAAATATGTGACTGTCTCCTGGGAATACCACTTTTCTTAGAAATGCCTCATGCTTTCTCCAAACAATACGACATTACAATCCTCAAGATGACATTTGCTCCAAAAAGAGGACATTTTCTCCCACAATACCAGCTGTTTCCCAAGCATATGATATTTTCTCCAGAAATACCAACTTTCTCCCAAATAGATGACATTTTCTCTCCGAAATGCTCGTTTTTCACAAAAAGGACGGCATTTTCTTCCAAAAATAAGACACTATCTCCCACAAATACGAGCTTACTCCCATCACATAACATTTTCTCCCAGAAATGCAACTTTTCGCCCAAACTCATGACATTTTCCCCCACAACTATCACATTTCAATCCTAAATAGGACACTTTCTTCCAGACATATGGTATTTCCTCCCAGAAATACCACCGTTCTCCCAAATACATGACATTTGCTCCCACAAGAACTACTTTTCCATTTCCGAAATCAGACATTTTCTCCCCAAAGAAGGATATTTTCTCCCTGAAAAAACAGGTTTCTCCCCTCATAGATGACATTTTCCAATGGAAATACAGACAGTATTCTTACATATTCTTCATGTTTCATCCACAAAATACTACATGACTATACCAAATGTCAATTTTTCCAACAAAAATAGGATCTTTTCTCCCAGAAATACCACTATTCTCCCAAATAGATGACATTTTCTACCACAAGAACTCAGAAATGCATGCTTCTCCCTCACAGAACGGCATCTTCTCCCCAAATAAGGACATTATCTCCCAGAAATACCGCATTTCTCCAATCCAATGACATTATCGCCCGGAAATACAGCCTTTCGCCAAATCGATGACATTTTCCACAACAAGTGTCCCATTTCGACCAAATACATGGCATTTTCTCCCCACAGAAGGAGATTTCATTTATTCATGAAAACCATGATTCTCCCAAAGATGTGACATTTTCTACCAGAAATGCAGGTTTTCTTAAATATACGTCCTGGTTTTTGGGTGGTTCTCCGATTCTACAATTCTGAAGCCTGTGACGAAAATGTACAGACGGGAAAGCTTCTCGACTAAGACATTTCGTGCATTCTCAGATGAAAAAGAAAAAAATGGACAGTACTTCCTAATAAGGCAAATGAATATTCGGGAACCTGCAGATGTGGTGCTCTCACGGAGAACGTTATAGAAAGTATAGAGCGATCGATTCTTGCCTGCGGAACAAAAAGATCCTGGTCGGAGGAAAAGCCTTAAGCTCAATTCGCACGTTTTCAGCATCGGAATTTCGCTATTTCGCTCTCGTTGGTGGACAGCGCCAATCTCTGTTAACCGCTACGGAGAGTTTGCAGTTGCTGGCCGAGAAATCGCGGTTCTCCCCGAATGCCGCTTGCAGCCTTCAGCAGCGGTCTCGTCTCTCTCGCATGCCGAGAAAGAGCGACTTCAGCCGGATGCTTTTCTCGGACGAGCAGCTTCTTCTGCGCACATCGCAAAGGAGCGGTTCTGACTTCTCCTTGTGTCCATGTATTCTGCATTACGCTTCTCTCTCATTCTTATGTCTTTCTCTTTATTTCTAGCGACATTTCGTTTTGGTGTGTTTCCCCGATGCTACACTACAGCATTCTGTGACGAACAGAGTAGAAGGGAAAAGCCCCTCTAATAAGGCAGCTAGAAGTTCCAGGAGAGACACACTTTGTGCTTTCAGAGAGGACGTTACAGAAAGTCGAGAGATGTGGATTTTTTCCTGCGGAAAAAAAAAACCCTGTTTTCAGGAAATGCAGTATGCTGAATTCACATGTTTGGCATCTCAATTCCACTATTTCGCTCTCGTGGGTCGAAAGCGACACACGCGCTGAACCGCTACGGAGAGTTTGCAGTTGCTGGTCAAGGGAAAGACATAAGAATGAGAGATGAAGATGTGGATGAGGCGTGAAGCATATCTCAGAAAAGCTGTATTTCTGGTAGAAAACTTCATCTGTTTGGGGAGAAGGCTGTTTTTTCAGGGAGCAAGTCTCCTTCTTTGGGGAGGAAATGTCTTCTTTTGGATGGCCAAGTAGTACTTGTGGGAGGAAGTGCCACATATTTGGAAGAAGGATGGTATTTGTGGGAGGAAATGGCATAGGTCTGATAGAAAATGAATTCTTGAGGATTAAAACATGATAGTTGTGGTGAAATAGATCGTGTGTTTGGGCAAAAAGCAGTATTTCTGGGAGCTAATGTGTTCTTTTTGGAAGAAAATGCCATCCTCTGGGCGAAAAAAGGGCATTTCTTAAAGAAAATGTCATGACATAAGGAGAAAAGTGGGAAAGTGTGGGAAAGAATGTCTTGTAGAGGAGAGCAACTGCGGAATTTTTGGTGTGCCAAGTGGTCTCGGGGAGAAAACATGTTAAATACGGGAGACAAAGTCCTCTGGAGGAGTATTTTGGAGAGCAAATTCAGGTATGTCTCAGCAAAATGCTGTTTCGGGAAACAGTAGCAGACTTGGTTGGAAAATGACAGGCATTTGTGAGAAGGCAGGGTTTTTTAAGAAAAAGGCCGTATTTTGAAAAAGGAAGTGGAGAAAACGAGCTCTACTGGGCATAAAAATGGTTATCTGTGATAAAATGCCACATTTCTGAAAGAAACTGTTCTCTTGCGGAGTGTAATGCTGTATGTTCGGGAGGAACTGGGAAATAATCAGCAGAGTCCTGGTATTTCAGGGAGAAAAGGTCTGATGTGGGGGGGAGAAGGTGTTGTATCTGTGAGAAAGCTGGTGTTTCTGGTAGAAAATGCCAGGTATTGGTGAGAAAACAGATGCTAGAGAGGGAAAAGGCCATCCCTTTGGGAGAGAAGTGGTACTTCTGGGAGAAAATGCCCCAAATCGGGGAGTAAGTGTCATCCTGAGGCGTGTCATGGAGCAGATTTGGGAAGAAACAGAGGTGTTTCTAAGAGTAGCGGTACTTCTGGGAGAAAATGTCCTCAGTGGGAAAGACAATGTCCTCTTGAGGGAAGAAAACAGGTCTTTCTTACAGCAAATGTCATCCAACTGGGAGAAAATCTCCTCTCTTGGGGAGAAAAGTGGTCTTTCTGAGAGAAGGTGTCCTCTTCTTGGTTGCAAGTGTCCCATTTGGCATTGTCATGGAGGCTTTTTGGGAGAAAGCGCGTGGCAGTTGTAAGAGAAGGGGTATTTCTGGGAGCAAATCTCCTCTTTTTGGAAGAGAAGGTGAAATTTCCAAGGGAAAAGTGGCATTTCTGAGAGGAAATGACATAGCTAACATACTAACTTTTCATACATTAAATTTGATTTCTAAATCAAAATATACCTAAGTCAGGTTTCAGTGTAAGATATTTATAAAGTAGCCAGTATTAAATAAATTGTTTGAATATTTATTTTACAACTTGAAAGTCTATTTTGCAACTGTAGCTCATTTTCTTTGGCTCTACTTCAAAAAAAAAAAAAAAATCCTTTTGTGTCTCACATGTCTTAAATCATCTTAAGATGTCTAAGACATCTTAAGTCACTGCATGTGTTTAGGAGCTGGTTGATCACATCTGAGAAGTGCTTGTAAAAGGAAGCAACTTTGTAGTATCTTTTATTCCAACAAGTTAATCAATAAATCCGCTCTGCTTTCATTGCGCATCATCTGTAAACTGAAAAGCTGAAGGCTGACTTGCATATTTGCTAATGCACTAATGCAGTAAATGATAAGAATATGTAAGTGGTTGATTCTAATCACAGCCTTGTGAAGCTATATTGCAGAAAGCAGAATTAAATCCATAGGGCTACCCTGGACATCTGTTGTGTGGAGCTCTGACTTTGCAATTCCTATTGACAGCTACATCAAACATCCGAGTGCTTGAAATATTTGAGTGAGTGACCAGAACTCTTTAGGCTCAAATGAGATGTTGCATTACTGCATTAATAATCAGAGGAATGTTCATCAGTTCAGACATCTACAAGTTAGACACTATATTTCTATCTAAACTCTGAATTTTAAATAGACATGTTTTCTTAGAATGTAAGAATATTTTACCATTGTGTGCATTGACACAGCTAATCATAGCAGCTAATCATAAATGAGCAGATTTGTAGAAAGATTCAAGCATTAAGCGTTATCTGGAGTATTATGTTCAGGTCTGGGGCCCCCAGTACAAGAAGGAAAGGGAATTGTTAAGGTCCAGAGGAGAGCCACAGAGATGATAGAGGGATGGAGCACCTCCCCTACAAAGACAGGCTAAGGGACATGGACTTGTTCAGCCTGGTTAAAAGAAGGCTACGGGGTGACCTCTTGGCAGCATGTGACATGGAGTATGGAGAGATCAACTTTTCACAGTCTCAGCAAAGATATATTATGCTTCAAATTATGATAGATTCAAAGAAAAACAGAGATTATGCATGGAAAAGGGATGACAATCTGTTCAGCTTATTACTAAAATGCTATCAATACTGAAGGCTTTTGTGGGGTTAAGAATGTAAACTGGGAAATAATATGTAAGAGCCATTTAAAGTTCAATAAATATGCAGTAGAACCACATGACTCAGGAAGTTTTTGAGCCAACACTAATTCAAAAGTAGAAGAACACCGTCTGGAAGCAACATACCTATTTTTATTTTTTTTATATATACACTTCTTACCAGATCCCAAAGAGATGGCCTTTTCTTACATTTATATATATATAAAAAAAATATATATATATATGGCCTTTTCCCTCTCAAGCATCTGTTTTCTCACCAATACCTGGCATTTTCTCCCAGAAATACCAGCTTTCTCACGGATACATGACCTTCTCCCCCCCACATCAGACATTTTCTCCCAGAAATATGTCATTTGAGCACAGAGATCAAGTCTCCCCGAAAAAGCACTTTTCTGAGAAATACCTGACATTTTCTCTCCAAAATACTACTTGACACTCCTCCAGTGGACATTTTCTCCCGTGTTTACCATATTTTCTCCCCAAGACCACTTGGCACACCAAAAATACCGCAGTTGCTCTCCTCTACAAGACAGTCTTTCCCACCGTTTCCCACTTTTCTCCCTCATTTATCTCATTTGCTCCCTGAAGTTCCAGCTTTCTCCTCATTCGATGACATTTTCTCCCAGAAATTCCCGTTTTTCACCCAGAGGATGGCATCTTCTTCCAAAAAGAACACATTAGCTCCCAGAAATACCAGCTTTCTCCAATCCAATGAGATTAGCTCCCAGAAATACTGCTTTTTGCCCAAACACACGATCTATTCCACCACAACTATCATGTTTTAATCCTCAAGAATACATTTTCTACCAGACCTATGCCATTTCCCCCCACAAATACCACCCTTCTCCCAAATACGTGGCATTTCCTCCCTCAAGTACTACTCGGCCATCCAAAAGAGGACATTTCCTCCCCAAAGAAGGAGACTTGCTCCCTGAAAAAACAGCCTTCTCCCCAAACAGATGAAGTTTTCTACCAGAAAAACAGCTTTTCTTAGATATGCTTCACGCTTCATCCACAAAATACTATATGACAATGCCAAAGGTGACTTTTTCCAACAAAAATACGATCTTGTCTCCCACAAATATCACCATTCTCCCAAACAGATGACATTTTCTACCACAAGTACTACTTCACACTCCACAGGATGAGACTTACCATCATCCTTTTCTAGACTTCATATCACAGTTTCCTCCCAAATTAGATTTCCTTCCAGACATACCAGCATTCCCCGAAACAGAGCTCATTTTCCCCCGGAAATACCATCTTTTCTCCCAGAAATGCCAGCTTTGTCAAAGATATATGAACTTTTCTTCCAAATCCATGATATTTTCTCCCAGAAATATCAGTTTCCTTCTTCTCCAAAAAATACAACCCTCCAATACCCAATATGTCATTTTCAGCCAAAACTATCACATTTTCTGACAGAAAAACCAGCTTTCTTCCAAACATATGACATTATCTCGACAAAATACCACCATTCTCCCACAGAGATGGCATTTCATCCCACAAGTACTACTTCACACTCCACACGATGATACTTTCCATCAAGAATAGGGCATTGGACCACAGAAATACCAGCTTTCTGCCTAAGAGATGACATTTTCTCCCAGAAATACCACTTTTCTCCCAGAAATACAAGAACTTTGTCTTCCAGAAACACCATGCTCATCCTCTCCAGATGTTGTTTTCACCCCAAACACTAGGACCTTTCCTCTCACTACTCCCTGCTTTTTCAAAACTAGATGGTCTTCTCTCCCAGAAATACTAGCATTCTCTGCAAGATGGGACCTTTTCCAACCAAAGATGGTAGAGTCTCCCAGAAACAGCACTTTTCTTCATCAGAACTGTCATTTTCTCCAAAAAAATACTACTTTCAACTGTTCCAGGTGACATTTGCAGCCAAACATAGGAGAGATTCTCCACAAAGTACCACTTTTCTCTCACGTAGATTGCCTTTCCTCCCAGAAATACCACATTGCAACTCGAGAGACCACATTTCCCTCCAGAAATACACGATTTTTGCCCGGAAATACCAGCCTTCTCCCAAAAGAGAGGACATTTTCGACCAGAAAGACCACTTTTCTATCCTCCCTATTGCAGTTTCCTCCAAAAATAGATTTCCTTCCAGACATACCAGCATTCCCTCAAAGAGAGGACATTTCCCCCCAGAAATACCATCTTTTCACCCAGAAATACCAGCTCTCTTACAAATACTTCCCATTTCCTCCCCATTATACTACTTCACACTCCTAACTATCAGACGGCCGTTTCATCTCCCAAAGGGGTGACATTTCCTGCCAGAAAGACCAGTTGTCTCTTCAGTATAGGATGTTTTCCCCCAGAAATACCAGCTTTTTCACAGATAAATGACCTCACCCCCCTTCCCGAAAATATGTGACTGTCTCCTGGGAATACCACTTTTCTTAGAAATGCCTCATGCTTTCTCCAAACAATACGACATTACAATCCTCAAGATGACATTTGCTCCAAAAAGAGGACATTTTCTCCCACAATACCAGCTGTTTCCCAAGCATATGATATTTTCTCCAGAAATACCAACTTTCTCCCAAATAGATGACATTTTCTCTCCGAAATGCTCGTTTTTCACAAAAAGGACGGCATTTTCTTCCAAAAATAAGACACTATCTCCCACAAATACGAGCTTACTCCCATCACATAACATTTTCTCCCAGAAATGCAACTTTTCGCCCAAACTCATGACATTTTCCCCCACAACTATCACATTTCAATCCTAAATAGGACACTTTCTTCCAGACATATGGTATTTCCTCCCAGAAATACCACCGTTCTCCCAAATACATGACATTTGCTCCCACAAGAACTACTTTTCCATTTCCGAAATCAGACATTTTCTCCCCAAAGAAGGATATTTTCTCCCTGAAAAAACAGGTTTCTCCCCTCATAGATGACATTTTCCAATGGAAATACAGACAGTATTCTTACATATTCTTCATGTTTCATCCACAAAATACTACATGACTATACCAAATGTCAATTTTTCCAACAAAAATAGGATCTTTTCTCCCAGAAATACCACTATTCTCCCAAATAGATGACATTTTCTACCACAAGAACTCAGAAATGCATGCTTCTCCCTCACAGAACGGCATCTTCTCCCCAAATAAGGACATTATCTCCCAGAAATACCGCATTTCTCCAATCCAATGACATTATCGCCCGGAAATACAGCCTTTCGCCAAATCGATGACATTTTCCACAACAAGTGTCCCATTTCGACCAAATACATGGCATTTTCTCCCCACAGAAGGAGATTTCATTTATTCATGAAAACCATGATTCTCCCAAAGATGTGACATTTTCTACCAGAAATGCAGGTTTTCTTAAATATACGTCCTGGTTTTTGGGTGGTTCTCCGATTCTACAATTCTGAAGCCTGTGACGAAAATGTACAGACGGGAAAGCTTCTCGACTAAGACATTTCGTGCATTCTCAGATGAAAAAGAAAAAAATGGACAGTACTTCCTAATAAGGCAAATGAATATTCGGGAACCTGCAGATGTGGTGCTCTCACGGAGAACGTTATAGAAAGTATAGAGCGATCGATTCTTGCCTGCGGAACAAAAAGATCCTGGTCGGAGGAAAAGCCTTAAGCTCAATTCGCACGTTTTCAGCATCGGAATTTCGCTATTTCGCTCTCGTTGGTGGACAGCGCCAATCTCTGTTAACCGCTACGGAGAGTTTGCAGTTGCTGGCCGAGAAATCGCGGTTCTCCCCGAATGCCGCTTGCAGCCTTCAGCAGCGGTCTCGTCTCTCTCGCATGCCGAGAAAGAGCGACTTCAGCCGGATGCTTTTCTCGGACGAGCAGCTTCTTCTGCGCACATCGCAAAGGAGCGGTTCTGACTTCTCCTTGTGTCCATGTATTCTGCATTACGCTTCTCTCTCATTCTTATGTCTTTCTCTTTATTTCTAGCGACATTTCGTTTTGGTGTGTTTCCCCGATGCTACACTACAGCATTCTGTGACGAACAGAGTAGAAGGGAAAAGCCCCTCTAATAAGGCAGCTAGAAGTTCCAGGAGAGACACACTTTGTGCTTTCAGAGAGGACGTTACAGAAAGTCGAGAGATGTGGATTTTTTCCTGCGGAAAAAAAAAAACCTGTTTTCAGGAAATGCAGTATGCTGAATTCACATGTTTGGCATCTCAATTCCGCTATTTCGCTCTCGTGGGTCGAAAGCAGCACACGCGCTGAACCGCTACGGAGAGTTTGCAGTTGCTGGTCAAGGGAAAGACATAAGAATGAGAGATGAAGATGTGGATGAGGCGTGAAGCATATCTCAGAAAAGCTGTATTTCTGGTAGAAAACTTCATCTGTTTGGGGAGAAGGCTGTTTTTTCAGGGAGCAAGTCTCCTTCTTTGGGGAGGAAATGTCCTCTTTTGGATGGCCAAGTAGTACTTGTGGGAGGAAGTGCCACATATTTGGAAGAAGGATGGTATTTGTGGGAGGAAATGGCATAGGTCTGATAGAAAATGAATTCTTGAGGATTAAAACATGATAGTTGTGGTGAAATAGATCGTGTGTTTGGGCAAAAAGCAGTATTTCTGGGAGCTAATGTGTTGTTTTTGGAAGAAAATGCCATCCTCTGGGCGAAAAAAGGGCATTTCTTAAAGAAAATGTCATGACATAAGGAGAAAAGTGGGAAAGTGTGGGAAAGAATGTCTTGTAGAGGAGAGCAACTGCGGAATTTTTGGTGTGCCAAGTGGTCTCGGGGAGAAAACATGTTAAATACGGGAGACAAAGTCCTCTGGAGGAGTATTTTGGAGAGCAAATTCAGGTATGTCTCAGCAAAATGCTGTTTCGGGAAACAGTAGGAGACTTGGTTGGAAAATGACAGGCATTTGTGAGAAGGCTGGGTTTTTTAAGAAAAAGGCCGTATTTTGAAAAAGGAAGTGGAGAAAACGAGCTCTACTGGGCATAAAAATGGTTATCTGTGATAAAATGCCACATTTCTGAAAGAAACTGTTCTCTTGCGGAGTGTAATGCTGTATGTTCGGGAGGAACTGGGAAATAATCAGCAGAGTCCTGGTATTTCAGGGAGAAAAGGTCTGATGTGGGGGGGAGAAGGTGTTGTATCTGTGAGAAAGCTGGTGTTTCTGGTAGAAAATGCCAGGTATTGGTGAGAAAACAGATGCTAGAGAGGGAAAAGGCCATCCCTTTGGGAGAGAAGTGGTACTTCTGGGAGAAAATGCCCCAAATCGGGGAGTAAGTGTCATCCTGAGGCGTGTCATGGAGCAGATTTGGGAAGAAACAGAGGTGTTTCTAAGAGTAGCGGTACTTCTGGGAGAAAATGTCCTCAGTGGGAAAGACAATGTCCTCTTGAGGGAAGAAAACAGGTCTTTCTTACAGCAAATGTCATCCAACTGGGAGAAAATCTCCTCTCTTGGGGAGAAAAGTGGTCTTTCTGAGAGAAGGTGTCCTCTTCTTGGTTGCAAGTGTCCCATTTGGCATTGTCATGGAGGCTTTTTGGGAGAAAGCGCGTGGCAGTTGTAAGAGAAGGGGTATTTCTGGGAGCAAATCTCCTCTTTTTGGAAGAGAAGGTGAAATTTCCAAGGGAAAAGTGGCATTTCTGAGAGGAAATGACATAGCTAACATACTAACTTTTCATACATTAAATTTGATTTCTAAATCAAAATATACCTAAGTCAGGTTTCAGTGTAAGATATTTATAAAGTAGCCAGTATTAAATAAATTGTTTGAATATTTATTTTACAACTTGAAAGTCTATTTTGCAACTGTAGCTCATTTTCTTTGGCTCTACTTCAAAAAAAAAAAAAAAAATCCTTTTGTGTCTCACATGTCTTAAATCATCTTAAGATGTCTAAGACATCTTAAGTCACTGCATGTGTTTAGGAGCTGGTTGATCACATCTGAGAAGTGCTTGTAAAAGGAAGCAACTTTGTAGTATCTTTTATTCCAACAAGTTAATCAATAAATCCGCTCTGCTTTCATTGCGCATCATCTGTAAACTGAAAAGCTGAAGGCTGACTTGCATATTTGCTAATGCACTAATGCAGTAAATGATAAGAATATGTAAGTGGTTGATTCTAATCACAGCCTTGTGAAGCTATATTGCAGAAAGCAGAATTAAATCCATAGGGCTACCCTGGACATCTGTTGTGTGGAGCTCTGACTTTGCAATTCCTATTGACAGCTACATCAAACATCCGAGTGCTTGAAATATTTGAGTGAGTGACCAGAACTCTTTAGGCTCAAATGAGATGTTGCATTACTGCATTAATAATCAGAGGAATGTTCATCAGTTCAGACATCTACAAGTTAGACACTATATTTCTATCTAAACTCTGAATTTTAAATAGACATGTTTTCTTAGAATGTAAGAATATTTTACCATTGTGTGCATTGACACAGCTAATCATAGCCGCTAATCATAAATGAGCAGATTTGTAGAAAGATTCAAGCATTAAGCGTTATCTGGAGTATTATGTTCAGGTCTGGGGCCCCCAGTACAAGAAGGAAAGGGAATTGTTAAGGTCCAGAGGAGAGCCACAGAGATGATAGAGGGATGGAGCACCTCCCCTACAAAGACAGGCTAAGGGACATGGACTTGTTCAGCCTGGTTAAAAGAAGGCTACGGGGTGACCTCTTGGCAGCATGTGACATGGAGTATGGAGAGATCAACTTTTCACAGTCTCAGCAAAGATATATTATGCTTCAAATTATGATAGATTCAAAGAAAAACAGAGATTATGCATGGAAAAGGGATGACAATCTGTTCAGCTTATTACTAAAATGCTATCAATACTGAAGGCTTTTGTGGGGTTAAGAATGTAAACTGGGAAATAATATGTAAGAGCCATTTAAAGTTCAATAAATATGCAGTAGAACCACATGACTCAGGAAGTTTTTGAGCCAACACTAATTCAAAAGTAGAAGAACACCGTCTGGAAGCAACATACCTATTTTTATTTTTTTTATATATACACTTCTTACCAGATCCCAAAGAGATGGCCTTTTCTTACATTTATATATATATAAAAAAAATATATATATATATGGCCTTTTCCCTCTCAAGCATCTGTTTTCTCACCAATACCTGGCATTTTCTCCCAGAAATACCAGCTTTCTCACGGATACATGACCTTCTCCCCCCCACATCAGACATTTTCTCCCAGAAATATGTCATTTGAGCACAGAGATCAAGTCTCCCCGAAAAAGCACTTTTCTGAGAAATACCTGACATTTTCTCTCCAAAATACTACTTGACACTCCTCCAGTGGACATTTTCTCCCGTGTTTACCATATTTTCTCCCCAAGACCACTTGGCACACCAAAAATACCGCAGTTGCTCTCCTCTACAAGACAGTCTTTCCCACCGTTTCCCACTTTTCTCCCTCATTTATCTCATTTGCTCCCTGAAGTTCCAGCTTTCTCCTCATTCGATGACATTTTCTCCCAGAAATTCCCGTTTTTCACCCAGAGGATGGCATCTTCTTCCAAAAAGAACACATTAGCTCCCAGAAATACCAGCTTTCTCCAATCCAATGAGATTAGCTCCCAGAAATACTGCTTTTTGCCCAAACACACGATCTATTCCACCACAACTATCATGTTTTAATCCTCAAGAATACATTTTCTACCAGACCTATGCCATTTCCCCCCACAAATACCACCCTTCTCCCAAATACGTGGCATTTCCTCCCTCAAGTACTACTCGGCCATCCAAAAGAGGACATTTCCTCCCCAAAGAAGGAGACTTGCTCCCTGAAAAAACAGCCTTCTCCCCAAACAGATGAAGTTTTCTACCAGAAAAACAGCTTTTCTTAGATATGCTTCACGCTTCATCCACAAAATACTATATGACAATGCCAAAGGTGACTTTTTCCAACAAAAATACGATCTTGTCTCCCACAAATATCACCATTCTCCCAAACAGATGACATTTTCTACCACAAGTACTACTTCACACTCCACAGGATGAGACTTACCATCATCCTTTTCTAGACTTCATATCACAGTTTCCTCCCAAATTAGATTTCCTTCCAGACATACCAGCATTCCCCGAAACAGAGCTCATTTTCCCCCGGAAATACCATCTTTTCTCCCAGAAATGCCAGCTTTGTCAAAGATATATGAACTTTTCTTCCAAATCCATGATATTTTCTCCCAGAAATATCAGTTTCCTTCTTCTCCAAAAAATACAACCCTCCAATACCCAATATGTCATTTTCAGCCAAAACTATCACATTTTCTGACAGAAAAACCAGCTTTCTTCCAAACATATGACATTATCTCGACAAAATACCACCATTCTCCCACAGAGATGGCATTTCATCCCACAAGTACTACTTCACACTCCACACGATGATACTTTCCATCAAGAATAGGGCATTGGACCACAGAAATACCAGCTTTCTGCCTAAGAGATGACATTTTCTCCCAGAAATACCACTTTTCTCCCAGAAATACAAGAACTTTGTCTTCCAGAAACACCATGCTCATCCTCTCCAGATGTTGTTTTCACCCCAAACACTAGGACCTTTCCTCTCACTACTCCCTGCTTTTTCAAAACTAGATGGTCTTCTCTCCCAGAAATACTAGCATTCTCTGCAAGATGGGACCTTTTCCAACCAAAGATGGTAGAGTCTCCCAGAAACAGCACTTTTCTTCATCAGAACTGTCATTTTCTCCAAAAAAATACTACTTTCAACTGTTCCAGGTGACATTTGCAGCCAAACATAGGAGAGATTCTCCACAAAGTACCACTTTTCTCTCACGTAGATTGCCTTTCCTCCCAGAAATACCACATTGCAACTCGAGAGACCACATTTCCCTCCAGAAATACACGATTTTTGCCCGGAAATACCAGCCTTCTCCCAAAAGAGAGGACATTTTCGACCAGAAAGACCACTTTTCTATCCTCCCTATTGCAGTTTCCTCCAAAAATAGATTTCCTTCCAGACATACCAGCATTCCCTCAAAGAGAGGACATTTCCCCCCGGAAATACCATCTTTTCTCCCAGAAATACCAGCTCTCTTACAAATACTTCCCATTTCCTCCCCATTATACTACTTCACACTCCTAACTATCAGACGGCCGTTTCATCTCCCAAAGGGGTGACATTTCCTGCCAGAAAGACCAGTTGTCTCTTCAGTATAGGATGTTTTCCCCCAGAAATACCAGCTTTTTCACAGATAAATGACCTCACCCCCCTTCCCGAAAATATGTGACTGTCTCCTGGGAATACCACTTTTCTTAGAAATGCCTCATGCTTTCTCCAAACAATACGACATTACAATCCTCAAGATGACATTTGCTCCAAAAAGAGGACATTTTCTCCCACAATACCAGCTGTTTCCCAAGCATATGATATTTTCTCCAGAAATACCAACTTTCTCCCAAATAGATGACATTTTCTCTCCGAAATGCTCGTTTTTCACAAAAAGGACGGCATTTTCTTCCAAAAATAAGACACTATCTCCCACAAATACGAGCTTACTCCCATCACATAACATTTTCTCCCAGAAATGCAACTTTTCGCCCAAACTCATGACATTTTCCCCCACAACTATCACATTTCAATCCTAAATAGGACACTTTCTTCCAGACATATTCTCCCAAATACATGACATTTGCTCCCACAAGAACTACTTTTCCATTTCCGAAATCAGACATTTTCTCCCCAAAGAAGGATATTTTCTCCCTGAAAAAACAGGTTTCTCCCCTCATAGATGACATTTTCCAATGGAAATACAGACAGTATTCTTACATATTCTTCATGTTTCATCCACAAAATACTACATGACTATACCAAATGTCAATTTTTCCAACAAAAATAGGATCTTTTCTCCCAGAAATACCACTATTCTCCCAAATAGATGACATTTTCTACCAGAAATGCAGGTTTTCTTAAATATACGTCCTGGTTTTTGGGTGGTTCTCCGATTCTACAATTCTGAAGCCTGTGACGAAAATGTACAGACGGGAAAGCTTCTCGACTAAGACATTTCGTGCATTCTCAGATGAAAAAGAAAAAATGGACAGTACTTCCTAATAAGGCAAATGAATATTCGGGAACCTGCAGATGAGGTGCTCTCACGGAGAACGTTATAGAAAGTATAGAGCGATCGATTCTTGCCTGCGGAACAAAAAGATCCTGGTCGGAGGAAAAGCCTTAAGCTCAATTCGCACGTTCTCAGCATCGGAATTTCGCTATTTCGCTCTCGTGCGTCGAAAGCGGCACTCCCACTGAACCGCTACGGAGAGTTTGCAGTTGCTGGCCGAGAAATCGCGGTTCTCCCCGAATGCCGCTTGCAGCCTTCAGCAGCGGTCTCGTCTCTCTCGCATGCCGAGAAAGAGCGACTTCAGCCGGATGCTTTTCTCGGACGAGCAGCTTCTTCTGCGCACATCGCAAAGGAGCGGTTCTGACTTCTCCTTGTGTCCATGTATTCTGCATTACGCTTCTCTCTCATTCTAATGTCTTTCTCTTTATTTCTAGCGACATTTCGTTTTGGTGTGTTTCCCCGATGCTACACTACAGTATTCTGTGACGAACAGAGTAGAAGGGAAAAGCCCCTCTAATAAGGCAGCTAGAAGTTCCAGGAGAGACACACTTTGTGCTTTCAGAGAGGACGTTACAGAAAGTCGAGAGATGTGGATTTTTTCCTGCGGAGAAAAAACCCCCTGTTTTCAGGAAATGCAGTATGCTGAATTCACATGTTTGGCATCTCAATTCCGCTATTTCGCTCTCGTGCGTCGAAAGCGGCACTACCGCTGAACCGCTACGGAGAGTTTGCAGTTGCTGGCCGAGAAATCGCGGTTCTCCCCGAATGCCGCTTGCAGCCTTCAGCAGCGGTCTCGTCTCTCTCGCATGCCGAGAAAGAGCGACTTCAGCCGGATGCTTTTCTCGGACGAGCGGCTTCTGCGCACATCGCAAATAAGCGGTTCTGACTTCTCCTTGTGTCCATGCATTCTGCATTACGCTTCTCTCTCATTCTTATGTCTTTCTCTTTATTTCTAGCGACATTTCGTTTTGGTGTGTTTCCCCGATGCTACACTACAGCATTCTGTGACGAACAGAGTAGAAGGGAAAAGCCCCTCTAATAAGGCAGCTAGAAGTTCCAGGAGAGACACACTTTGTGCTTTCAGAGAGGACGTTACAGAAAGTCGAGAGATGTGGATTTTTTCCTGCGGAAAAAAAAAACCCTGTTTTCAGGAAATGCAGTATGCTGAATTCACATGTTTGGCATCTCAATTCCGCTATTTCGCTCTCGTGGGTCGAAAGCAGCACACGCGCTGAACCGCTACGGAGAGTTTGCAGTTGCTGGTCAAGGGAAAGACATAAGAATGAGAGATGAAGATGTGGATGAGGCGTGAAGCATATCTCAGAAAAGCTGTATTTCTGGTAGAAAACTTCATCTGTTTGGGGAGAAGGCTGTTTTTTCAGGGAGCAAGTCTCCTTCTTTGGGGAGGAAATGTCCTCTTTTGGATGGCCAAGTAGTACTTGTGGGAGGAAGTGCCACATATTTGGAAGAAGGATGGTATTTGTGGGGGGAAATGGCATAGGTCTGATAGAAAATGAATTCTTGAGGATTAAAACATGATAGTTGTGGTGAAATAGATTGTGTGTTTGGGCAAAAAGCAGTATTTCTGGGAGCTAATGTGTTGTTTTTGGAAGAAAATGCCATCCTCTGGGCGAAAAAAGGGCATTTCTTAAAGAAAATGTCATGACATAAGGAGAAAAGTGGGAAAGTGTGGGAAAGAATGTCTTGTAGAGGAGAGCAACTGCGGTATTTTTGGTGTGCCAAGTGGTCTCGGGGAGAAAACATGGTAAATACGGGAGACAAAGTCCTCTGGAGGAGTATTTTGGAGAGCAAATTCAGGTATGTCTCAGCAAAATGCTGTTTCGGGAAACAGTAGCAGACTTAGTTGGAAAATGACAGGCATTTGTGAGAAGGCTGGGTTTTTTAAGAAAAAGGCCGTATTTTGAAAAAGGAAGTGGAGAAAAGGAGCTCTACTGGGCATAAAAATGGTTATCTGTGATAAAATGCCACATTTCTGAAAGAAACTGTCCTCTTGCGGAGTGTAATGCTGTATGTTCGGGAGGAACTGGGAAATAATCAGCAGAGTCCTGGTATTTCTGGGAGAAAAGGTCTCTCACGTAGATTGCCTTTCCTCCCAGAAATACCACATTGCAACTCGAGAGACCACATTTCCCTTCAGAAATACCCTATTTCTGCCCAGAAATACCAGCCTTCTCCCAAAAGAGAGGACATTTTCCCCCAGAAACACCACCTTTCTCCCAAATAGATGAGAATTTCTACCAAAAATAGGACATTTTCTCCCAGACATATCGGCTATTTCCCAAATAGATGACATTTTCTCCCTGAAATTCCCACTTTTTCCTAAACATATGATATTTATGCCCATAAATACCAGCTTTCTCCCAAATGGATGACATTTTCTCCCAGAAATACCCGCTCTTTCCCAAGCTTACACTATTTTTGCCCCAAAATTCCAGATTTCTCCCCAGTCGATGACATTTTCTCCCAGAATTGCCCATTTTTCACCCAAAGGACGGTGTTTGCTTCCAAAAAGAAGACATTAGCTCCCAGAAATACCAGCTTTCTCCAATCCAATGACATGATCTCTCAGAAATACTACTTTTCACCCACACACATGACATTCTCCAGCACAACTATCACATTTCAATCGTAGAGAGGACACTTGCTTCCAGACCTATGCCATTTCCTCCCAGAAATACCACCCTTCTCCCAAATACTTGCTCCCACAAGTACTACTTTTCCATCTGAAATAGTACATTTCCTCCCCAAACAATGATATTTTCTCCCTGAAAAATCCGTTTGGTGTAAAATATCTTATTTTGATGTGCACGCTCGTATTTCTGTTTGCAAATGTCATATATTTTAGATTAAAGATCCTAGTTTGGGTTGTATTTATGGGAGAAGATGTCACATACTTGAGAAATAAAACTATTTCAGGGAGAAAATGTCAGAGATTTGTGAGAAAATGTCACATTTTTGGATGTATACCAGTATCTCTGGAGAATATGTCACATATTTGGGAGAAAATGTTATATCTTTGGTTGGAAACTGATATTTTTGGGAGAAAATGCAACATATTTGGGAGATAACTGGTATTTCAGACAGAAATTGTAATATATTTCGGAGAAAGTGTGATACTGTGGGTTGCAAAGTGGTATTTCTTGGAGAAAACGTCATATATTAGGGAGAAAACTGGTATTTCTAGGAGAAAATGTGATATATTTGGGAGAAAATGCCGTATTTTGGGGTGTAAAGTGATATTTCTGGTAGAAAATATAACGTCTTTGGGAGAAAATTGGTATTTCTGAGATAATAAGTCATATACTTTTGATTAAATGTAATATCCTTGGGAGAAAAGTGTTATTTCTGGAAGAAAATGTGACATCTTTGAGAGAAAACAGATATTCCTGGAAGAATATCCAAAATCCTAATATCCTAATCCTAAAATAGATTTGGGATTAATTTAATATCCTTGGGAGAAAACAGGTGTTTCTGGGAGAAGGTGTCATATATTTGGGATAAAACTGTTTTTTTCTGGGAGAATACATCATATCTTTGCAAGAAAACTGTTTTTTTTTTTCCTGGGAAAAAATGTCATATCTTTGGGAGAAAACATCCTATCTTTAGGAGATAAGTGGTATTTCTGGGAGAAAATGCCTTATATTTTGGAGAAAATTTTCTGGGAGAAAAGGTTACATATTAGGCAAAAAACTGTTATTTCTGGAAGAAATTGTATTACATTTCAGAGAAAATGTCATACTCTGGGGTATAAAGTGGTATTTCTGGGATAAAATGTCATGTATTTGGGATAAAATGATATGTTTTGGAGTGGATTCTGGTATTTCTGGGATAAAATGTCATATTTGGGATAAAGTGTCATATTTTGGGGTGTAAACTTGTATTTCTGGGAGACGATGTCATATATTTGTGAGAAAATATCCTACGTTTGGGTGAAAAGTGGTATTTGTCATAGAAAATGTCCTATATTTGTGATAAAAATGTCATATTTTTCAGTGTGAAGTAACATTTCTTGGAGAAAAAGTCATCTATTTGGGAGAAAATTGATATTTTTGGGACAAAATGTTATCTTTTGGGAGAAAATGTCATACTTAGGGATGTAAAGCAGAATTTCTGGGAGAAAACATCATATATTATGGTGAAATCTGTTATTTCTGACAGTAAATGTAATCTATTTGGGAGAAGACCATAATTTTGGGTGTAAAGTGGAATTTCTGGGAGAAACTGTCATATATTTGAAAGAAAATATAATATTTTCATGAGTAAATGTGATATATTTGGTAGAAATCTGGTATTTCTTGGAGAAATTTTTGTATTTTTATGTGAAAATGTCACTTTGAGGACTGTGAAGTGGTATTTCTAGGAGAAAATGTAAATATATTTGGGAGAAAACTGGCATTTCTAGGAGAAAATGGCACAGATTTGGGAGAAAATGCCACATTTTTGGGTGTGAACTCTTGTCTCTGGAGAAGATATATATTTGGGTGATAATGTAATATTTTTGGGAGAAAACTGGTATTTCTGGGAGAAATCGTAATATATTTCGGACAAAATACTCTGGGTTGTAAAGTGGTATTTCTGGATGAAAATGTCATATATTAGGGAGAAAACTGGTATTTTCGGGAGGAAATATCATATATTTTGGAGGAAGTGCCATATTTTGGGGTTTAAAGTGATATTTCTGGTAGAAAGTGTCATGTGTTTGGGAGAGAACTGGTATTTCTGGGAGAAAATGCCTCATATTTCGAAGAAAACTATTGTTTCAGTGAGAAAATGTCATACGTTTGGGAGAACATGTCAACTTCTAGGAAGAAAATGCCTTATAAATTTGATAGAAAACTGGTATTTCTTAGAGAAAAAGTTACAAATTTTGGGAGAAAACTGGTATTTCCTGTAGAAGATGTCCTATATTTGGGATGAAATGTCATATTTGGGAGCGTAATGTGGTATTTCGGGGAGAAAGCGTCTTCTATTTGCGAGAAAGAGAGAAAACATCCTACTCTGGCATGTAAAATGGTATGGTGCTCTCGGCACACTGACAGAGCGCTCCGCAAAGCGCCTTTCCACCGTGACACGGGTGCTCGTCCAGCCAGAGCCGTGAGACGTTCTTTCTTTTCCAGAGGTGCCCTCGTTTCTCACGCCGCTTAGCTTGCTCCACAGCTGCTGCTCTGAACAGTTTTTTCCAGCTGCTGCTCTGAACAGTTTTTTCTTGTGGTCCCATAATATGTTAGGGTGAAAACAGGTATTTCTATAAGAAAATGCCGTATTTTTGGGAAAAAACTGGAATTTAATTAAGAACATCCAATACTTTTTGGAGAAAGCTGGTATTTCTGGGAGTAAACGTTATGTATTTGGGACACAACTGGTATTTCTTGGAGAAAATGTCATATTTTGGGGAGAAAATGTCATACTATGGGTGTTAAGTGTTATTTCAGTGGGAAAATGTCATGTTTTTGAGAGAAAATGTCATATATTTGGGAGAAAAATGTTATTTCTAAGAGACAATATCATATTTTGGGGGAGAAATTGTCATATTTTGGGGTAGAAAGTGTTATGTCTGTGAGAAAAGGTCATGTATTTGGGAGAAAACACGTAGATCATGGAGAGAATGTCATGTATTCGTTACAAATGAGAATTCTGGGAGAAATGAGATGAGAATCTGTGGGGTAGCAACGAGAGTAGACAAAATGAGAATCTATGGGGAGGCAACGAGATGAGACGAGAATCTAAGGAGTAATGTGCTGACAAAACGAGATGAGAATCTGTGGGGCACTGAAGACACATGAAGAGAATCTAAGGGGCAGCAATGAGACGAGATGAGAATCTATGGGAAGCATCGAGATGAGATGAAACGAGACTCAATGGAGTAGTGATGAGACGAGACAAAAATCTATGGCGCAGCGACGAGACAGAAATCTATGGGGAAGCGTCGAGATGAGATGAAAATCTATGAGGCAGTGCTGAGATGAGACTAGCATCTGTGGGGAAGCAACGAGATGAGATGAGAATCTATGGGGCAGTGAACACAGGAGACGAGCATCTGTGGGTCAGCGACAAGATGAGATGTGAATCTGTGGAGCAGTGACGAGATGTGATGAGAATCTGTTGGGCAACGATGCAGCAAGATGAGACAAGAACCATTGGGGCTCCAACGAGACGAGATGAGATGAGAATCTACAAGGCAGCCACCAGATGAGATGATAATCTGTGGGGCAGCAATGAGAGAAAATGAAACAAGAATCATTGGGGTGGCGATGAGATGAGAATATATGGGGCAGCGTTGAGATGAGATGAGAATGAGAATCAATAGGGCAGTAAAGAGACCTGACGAGAAGAGAATCGTTGGGGAAGCAACGTGATGTGACAGGACAAGAATCTACGGGGCAGAGATGTGACGAGACGTGACAAGAATCTACGGGGCAGTGACTGGAAGAGACGAGAGTCTAAGGGGCAGCAACAAGACATGATGAGAAACTATAGGGCAGCAACAGGACGAGATGAAAATCCATTGGGCACTGACAAGATGAGATGAGACTGGAATCTATGGGGCAGCAACGAGACAACATGAGAATCTATGGGCCGGGGCAGTGAAGAGATGAGAATCTGTGGGGCAGCAATGTGACAAGGCAAGATGAGGATGTATGGGACAACAATGAAACGGGACAAGAATCTATGGGGCAGTGATGAGACAAGACAAAATGAGAACCTATTGTGAAGCGCCTAGGCGAGACAAAAATCTCTGGGGCAATGAAGACATGAGACGAGAATCTATGGGGCAGCGAAGATACGAGACGAGAAACTATGGGGCAGAGAATCTATGAGGCAGCGAAGAGACGGGACAAGAATCTACGGGGCAGTGATGAGACGAGATGAGATGTGAATCTATGGAGCAACGAGAGGATAAGAATCTACAGGCACTGAGGAGACGAGAATCTACAGGGCAGCAGCGAGATGAGATGAGAATCTATGGGGCAGCAGTGAGACATTACGAGACGAGAACTATGGGGCAGTGTATAATCAATGAAGATACGGATGTTACAATTAAGAAAGATACAGGAAAGTTTGGCTAAGCAGCTGATCACACCAAAGAAGAATGGATGGAAAGCTTACCCGTGCCCTGGGCTCGCTGAGAAGACCCCAAGAGGAGCGATCTCCAGCAGACACCCTTCCCCACTGGCAGTCAGCTCCTCTATGACTCTGGGAGAGGTGCAGCTAGGCTCCAGCCCTTCCGGCAGCACCGCTGAATAGCCTCCACTGTGCTCCCAGGGCTGAGCCATGGCTCGCCTCAGGTGGTCAATCAGAGGTTCAGGCCGTGACTCAGCACTCACCCACCCCCCATCCATCCTCCCTCCCACCCTTGGGCGGCCTGAGGGAGGAAATCTGGGGGTTCAGTGGGAGCCCAGTAGGGGACGAGGGACTGTGGGTATCCTTGAGGGTCTGGGGCTGTGTGGGTTGCTTTGAGGGATACAGGGACATTGGGGTTCTGGAGGAGCAGAATGCTGTTCAGGAGAAGCAAGATGTGGGGTGCAGGTGGGACGCTGAAAAATGGGGTGCCATGGGGACCTGTATGGGGGGAACAGGGGGATATGGGGAACATTTTTGGGTAAAAAGGCGGGATGTGGGGTGGTGTTGGGGTGCATTTATTACTTCTGAGAGGGGACTGGGGGTCCCTGTGGCCCAAAGGTGGGGCCCTGATCTGTAACCCCATATGAGCCATAACCATAACCCCACAAACGTAACAAAAATAACTCTGTATGTGCTGACCCCATGGCTGCACGTGACCTACAGTCCTGTGTGAACCATACCCCTATAGGACCCTGCTTGTCCCCATCGCACTGCAACCCCATGTGGCCCCATAAAACTGGGATCCCTGCCCCCACTTCACCCCCACCCAATAACCCCATGTGACCCAGAACTCCATGTCACCCCGTCTGACCCAACCATCCCATCTGACCCATCACTGTGACACAGAACCCCATCTCACACCATACCTCTGTGCCACCCCGTATCCCCATGCAACCCATAAAATCAGTGGCCATGCAGGATGCCCAAGTGACCAACAACCCCATATGCTGACCCGATATGGCCACAGAACCAGCTCTGTGGGGGAAAGGCATCTCCTTCTCCTTGGAGTGGTGCTGACCCAGAGCTGTTCCAAAGATGTGGTGCAGAGTTATGGGGCAGAGATGTGGGGCAGGGATGGGGTGCACAGATGTGGGGCAGGGATGTGGGACTGGTATTTGGGCAGGAATGTGGGGCACGGATTTGTGGCTGGGATGTAGGGCAGGGATGTGGGGCTGGGATGATGGGTAGAGATGTGGGGTACAAAGATGTAGGGCTGGGATGGGTGGCTGGGATGATGGGCTGGGATGGAGGGCTGGGAAGTGGGGCAAGGATGTGGGGCTGAGATGTGTGGCAGGGATGTGCAAGTGAGATGTGGGGCTGGTATGTGGGGCACAAAGATGTGGGAGTGGGATGAGGGGCAGGGATGTGGGGCAGGAATGTGGTGCAGGGTTTGGGGGCACAAAGATGTGGGACAGGGATGTAGGGCTGGGATGTGGGGCAGGGATTTGGGGCAGGAATTTGAAGCTTGGGATGTGGGACTGGGATGTGGGACGTTTTGGGGGCAGGGTGCGTGGTTAAGATGTGGGGCTGGATTGTGGGGCTGGGATGTGGGACAGAGATGGGGTGCTGGGATGTGGAGCTGAGATGTGGGGCCAGGATGGGGGCAGAGCTACGGGGTGGGACATGGGGCAGGGATGTGGGGCAAGGATATGGGGCTGGGATGTGAAGCTGGGATGTGGGACTGAGATATGGGGCACAAAGGTGTAGAAGAGATGTGGAGCTGGGATGTGGGGCACAAAGATGTGGGAGTGGAATGTGGGGCTGAGAGGTGGGGAAAGGATGTGGGGCTGGGATGTGGGGCAGACAGATGTGGGGCAGAGATGCAAAACAGGGATGTGGGGCTGGGATGTGGGGCAGTGATGTGGGGTTGGGATGCAAGGTAAGGATGAGGGGCACAATTATGGGGTTATGTGGCAGAAACGTGGGTCAGGGATGTGGGTCAGAAAAATGTAGGTCTGGAATGTAGGGCAGGGATGTGGGGCAGAAATGTGAGTCTGGGATTTGGGGGTGGGATGTGGGGCTGGGATGTGGGGCAAGAATTAGTGGCAGCGATGTGGTGCAGAGTTGTGGGGAAGAGTTATGGGGCGGGGATGTGGGGCTGGGATGAGGGGCTTTTATGGGACAGGGATGTGGGGCAGGGGTGTGAGATTTGGATGCTTTGAAGAGGTGTGGGGCTGGGATGTGGAGCAGAGATGTGGGGATGGGATACGGGGCAAGGATGGAGGCTTTTGTGGGGCACGGATCTGGGGCTGGGATGAGTGGCTGGGTTGTAAGGTTTGGATGTGGAGCTGGGATGCAGGGCAGAAAAATGTGGGTCAGGGATGCGGGGCAGAGACGTGGGGCGCAAAGATGTGGGGCGCTGCAGCAGGGCTGTATGGAGTTAACTGGGCCGATCCGTGCCAGGGGGGGCGCCGGCTCCTGGCCCCACAGAATGGGATGGGAAATGAAAAGGGCTGGGAGAGGGGAGCTGTGCTCAAGGAAAGGAAAAAAAAACAGTGACAGTGATCTATGGAGGAAACCTTGTTTTACTACAATAGCGGAATGCAAGATAACACAATTTAATGCAATCTAATTGAAATTGAGACTAATTAACCAAATAAAATAGGGGAGAGAGAGAGTTCCTGAGAGCGACCAAAGCTGAAAAGCTCGGAGGGCCAGGAAAGCAGCTCCAGCAGCTACAGGGCACACAGAGCCGACAGCATTCGGGCAGCGCCTGGCACAGCACCAACGGACCGGAACCAAAACGGAGCATCACGCTGCTGCTCCACATCGGGGTGCTCTGCGTCAGGTTGCAGTGTGGGATCCCAAAACAGAACCGCAAACCGTGACCTTCCAGGCCTCACCCTGCACCACTACATCCTGCTTAGAACGCACATACTGCAGACAGTGATGGGAGCGCACGACACTGTGCGCACACCGAATTCCTGGCTGCGCTCCCAGCACCCCGGTGCTGCACGTGCAGTCCCATCCTGCTCCGCCAGCACCACACGCTCCCAGTTCCTGGTGCAAAAGCCGTTCCACCGGAGCTCTGCCATCTGCAGAGGCTGCAAGGCCTGAAACCGCAGTGCCTGGTGCATGGACTGGGATGGGAGCGACCCAGATCGTTAATTACAGCTTCTCACATCACCTACGTACCTTCACAACTTTTCTTTTTCCAGCTTTCCCAGCTGCCCCTGCGACTTCCCACCACCTCCACATGCCAGCAGAGCATCCTGCAAACGCTGCCAGCCATCCACGCGGACTCCAGTCGGAGCCGTCAGATGTTCTGTTCTCCCAGAGCTGCCCTCCTCCTCACGCTGTTCCTCTCACCGCTCTGAGCAGTTTCTCCCGTATTCCACAAAGCTGCTTTTCCCAACATGATCTCACGTGAACGGCAGGGCCCTCATCCCCGTCTATGGTAGCTGTGGAGCCGGATTGTGCAGGGCCATCTTGACTGACCCACGCTCTGGTGCCGACCAGCCAGGCAGCTTCTGTCAAATGCTTCTCCCAGAGCTTAAATGTCCTGCCACCCACTGCTTTCAGCACGGTTTTAACAGCCTGTTGTTTATTCAGTTTCACCAGAGGCTGGTGCATGGTAGGGATGTGATAAACGCACTCGATGCCGCGATCTGTGGGCCCAGTATCCACAATGAATTTTTGAAATGAGTGCCATTATCGGAGTCAATTCTTTCCGAGGTGCCACGTCACCGCAGGACTTGTTTCTCCAGCCCCGGTCTGTGTTTCTGGCGGTACTTTGGGTGCGGCGTGTGCTTGAAGCCAGGCAGTGCTTCTCTCATCCTCCTGGCTTGTTTGATTACAGCGTGTCACAGTCATGAATAACCTGTGCAATAGCGTCCAGTCCACCCCTCGGTCTCCAGCCCATTTGTATCTTGCATCTCTTCCTTGTTGGCCTGAGGTCTCATGGGCCCACCGAGCCAGAAATAATTCACCCTTGTTCTGCCAGTCCAGCCACGTCAATTCTGGCAGCTCGGTCTACCTGATGGTATCTCACTGTTCTGGTGCACACGAGCATCTCCATGGCACACCTTTACACCCACATCCTTTTTTGGGCAGCAATATCTTCCCACAGCTCAGCAGCCCAAATAGATTTTCCCTTCTGTTGCCAATTGTTCTGCACCCACTGCTGTACCCAACCCCAATAGAGCATTTGCCACCATCCATGAGTCAGTGTAAAGATAAAGCATTGGCCATCTCGCCCATTCAGCAACATCTAAGGCAGTTGGACAGCCTTTACCTCTGTGCATTGCCTCGATTCTCCATTCCCTTCAGTGGCCTCTGCAACTCATCGTGTGGGGCTCCACACAGCAGCTTTCCATCTGCGATGCTTCCCCACCATACAACACGATCCATCAGTGAACAGGGCATATGTGTTTTCATTTTCTGGTAGTTCATCGTATGGTGGGGCCTCTTTAGCACGTGACACCTCTTCTGCTGGTGACGTTCCAAACTTTTTACCCTCAGGCCAGTCCAGGATCGCCTCTAGGATCCCTGGACAGCTGGGGTTCCCCATCTGCACTGTTGCGTAATCAGCACAACCCACTTCCTGCAAGGGGGATCAGCTGGGTGGAGGGAACCTTTCCTTTAACACTCAGTTCAGCAGTCGAGGTGCCAGGAGGAGCTTTGTCTCAGTGCCAGTTACTTCAGAAGCAGCCTGCACCCCCTCATACACGACTCGGATCTCCTTTTCAGTTGGAGTGTAGCCCTCTTCAGACCCCCTGTACACTCATCTCCAGAATCCCAGGGGTCGGTCTCGGGTCTCTCCTGAGGCTCTTTGCCACAAACTCCAGGTGGGACCTTTCTGTCCAGCAGCAGTGCAGTTGATGTTCTTTACACCCTGTCCCATCCGTACTGGCCCTAGGGCCACGGCATGGGCTATCTCCTGCTTCATCTGTTCAAAGCCTGCTGCTGCTCAGGCCCCACGTGAAGTCATTCTTCTTTCACGTCATCTGACAGAGGGGCTCACAATGAGGCTGTAGTTTGGAATATGCATTCTCCAAAAGCCCACAGCACCCTGAAAGAAATTTGCCCTGTTCACAGCTGGATCGTGTTGTGCTGTGGGGAAGCACTGCGAGCAGCTCAGCGCCAAACATGTTGAACCACCAAGAAGAACAGAGCTATACATGCCAGGAGAAGTCGCTTCAGCCATCTGAGATTTGGTAACCAACTAGGAAGTTTATCCCCTGGTCCAGGGGAAGCCATTCCCCAGCCAGTGTTATCCCTGTTTACTTCATACAAGACTTTGGTTTGTTCCCAAATTTTTCCTAAATCCCTCTCAATCCTCTGATCCTTGTTTATATATGCACAACTTTCATTTATTAGAGCACACATTCCCCCTTCTTCTGCAGTCAACAAATCCAGCGCCATTCTATCTTGCAATACAACTTTGGATCAAGAGGACACCTCCTCTTGGATCGCCCGCAGGACATCTTCCGTGCCATTCTCAATTATTTCTGAAGTTGCAGAAATGTTCACTGTAGGAGCAGGACAGCTGGAAAGGCTAACAGCGGGATAAGGGCTCTCAGGAAGCGATGGTATCCTGTGTTACACCTTACCAGCGGGTTATTCACCCTTTTAGCCCTCCTTGGATCTTGATGCTGCCTGAACAGAGTTCTCACTATGCCTGGTGGGAGTTGTTTTGGATGGACGCTGGTAGGAGGTGCTAAGTATCCTCCTATACAACGTCCTTCCCTGTCAGAGCACGGTGGGAGACAGACACACGACCACATAATTGATCAGGAAGTGTCAACTTTAATCAGAAGGTTGCATGCATTTATGTTGGCACTAATGAAGCTCATGCATATTGCAAAGCCCGAGCTCCTGATAGGCTCTTCAGCTACTTGTAGACCATGCTAATTGTCTCATTTCTACACTCTGCTTCCTTCTTTCACATTCTGTTACATTTCTCAAGGGCGCCTGTTGCATTGCTCAGGGGCGCTGTGTCCTTGTCTTGTTTACTCTCGCCTCATCAGCCGAATACTGTCTATGTGGCCTTTCTCAGCAAGCCAGGACTCAATCACGCTCTCCACGCTTCCCAAGTTCCCAAGTTGATTTTCAAGCTCTCCCATCTCCACACAGCCCCAGAAACCTTCACCCACATGGCACCTGCTCACTGTATTACTTCCATTATGACAGCCGTGCCACTAATGCGAGTGCTGCTACTTTCCTTAAGAGCGGCCTCTGTTCAAAATGGCAATGTAAGGTTGATCCAAATAGAAGGGAGAAGGGTGGAAATCGTACATTTACCAATAACAAATCAATCAATGAATATAATAAGGAGAGGTACAGCATTACCACCCACAGCACTATTGCAACCAAAATGTGAAATGTAACAGCACACAACATCAGCTTGCCACAGGCAGCACCCTGTGTACACCGAGATAAAGCAAATTAGTAACCGACTCATCTTCTCTTTACGAGTTTAACTTCTGGTGCACTTCCCTTGACGGACCACGCAGTTCCTCAGCACCTTGGAATAACCTCCTGCAGCAACACTTCAGTTACCCCACGTGACTTATTAGCTCTACCAGGGAATGCCTCCGGCCGCTGTAAGAAGCCGTCAGACCAACACACAGTGATACCTCTTCCTTGGGAGGTCCCGTAAATCGAACTGCCCTTGCTGCCCTGGAAGGTTCTCTTTCCCAGTAGGCCCACTTGTGCCCTGTTCCTGGTACCAGATCGTACTTTGTGGTCTCTGTCTGCCCAATATATTATCTTCCCTAAGAATTGTTTTTTATAAGATACTAAGGGGCATAACTGTGTGTCCCTCTGTCAGCTTGCTCTCCTCCCTTCTAAATCACTAATTAGATTCCTATTCTCTTCAGAATGTTTTACAGGTTCTGACTCAGGTTCAGAGATTTTAAGCTTTCCGCCTGGAATTAAAGCCGCCTTCTGCCACCTGACCCACCATCTTATCTCCAGTTTCCTGTGCACAGCTTCCTTTCTGACGTCCTTTACAACGTATAATGGCACGCTCTTTAGTAGATCTACATCATGCTGTTTTCCTTGGTGTGAGTAGCCCTTGCTCTTTTCAGACAGTGGTACGAGTGTGCAGCATCCTAATACATAATTAACACCTGTCCATCTATTAACACCTTGTCCAGGCAGTTATTTCAGCCTTCTGAGGGAAAGTCCCCTCAGGTCATGGTTGCACTTGGATTGCCCTGTCAGTAGCAGCTACTGCATATCCTGCCTTATGGTTTCCTTGTCTCACAAAACTGCTGCTGTCAGTGAACCAGGTGTCTGCTGCACCTTCTAAGGGTTCATCCTTCAGGTCCAACCGACCGGCTGGAATGCACAGCTCCAGTTGTTTCAAAGCAGTCATGAAATGCTGGTTCCGCTAAGGAAAGATGCTGGGTTGACAATATGAGTTACAATTATTTTTGCACCACCCTCCTCTACCAGGATGGCCTGGCATTTCAGGAACCTCTGGGGCATGAGCCAATGCCCCCTTTTGCCTCCAATCCAGCAGACAGTGTATGAGATATTAAAACTGCTATTCTTTGGCACAGTGTAAATTTGCTGGCTTCTTGAACGTGAAGTACCAGTGCAGCCACCGCCCTCAGGCACTCCGGCCATCCCTTTCTTATGCATCAAGCTGTATGGAGAAGTGTGCCACTGCCCTCCAATAGGGTCCAAGGCTCCCAGGGCCATTCCTTGTTTTTCATGCGAGAACAGCCAGAAGGGTTTAGTCGTATTTGGTTACCCCAAAGCAGGGCCTCCACCAGTTCTTGTTTCAGCTGAGGGAATGCCCTGCTTGCCTCCCCACTTCATATAACATTTTGGCTTTACCAACAGTCTGTAGCTGTGTATCCACGGTCGGCACCATCCTGTCATCCCTGGGAATGTACGGAGTTCCTTGGCAGTTTGTGGCTCAGGGGTTTGGCAGATAGCTTCTTTCCTGACAGTCCTTAAGGTTCCAAGTCCAGCTGTAATCTCATATCCCAAACATGTCACTTGCTGCTGAGTTATTTGCGCTTTCTGTTGAGAAACTTGATGATCATTTAAACCAAGACATTCAGCAAGCTCACAGTCCATTGCACACAGTCCTCTTCTGTTCTGTGACATCCACATACTGCAGTAAGGTTCCACCTGGGATGGAGGAACCCAAGTCTCAGGCTCACGAGCTGACCAGTTCTCAAAAATCATTGAGCTGTTCTCACATCCCTGGGTAACACTGTCCAGGTTAACAGAGTCTTTTCACCCTGTGTTAGGGCTTTCCTAATAGGAACCTTCGGCTTTCTTTGGCCAAACCAGGCAGAAAAGGCATCCTTCAAATCCAGAAGGTAAACTCCCCTTACTCATTCCTTAACTTGGTTAACAAAGTGTATGGATTTGCCACCACTGACTGTATGCATTCAATAATTCTGACTTGCCCTCAAATCTTTTACCAAACCATAGCACTTGCTCTACTTGGATTGCATTTGGATTCATATTCAATTAGTAATCCAAGCTCCAAAAATTATCTATTATTTCTTGTATTCTCCTATAGTCACATATCATCAGAGCACACTGCTTTACCCTGGCTGGACTGGCTCCTGCTTTTAACCTCACTTTATTTAGCGCTGCATTTTTGGCTCTGCCAGCTATCCCTGATACCCACACTCCTAACTTCTGTAACTTCTGGAGGTACAAGCTTGTTTTTCCAATTTGTGTTAAAGCCAGACTTACAATTTTCAATCAGTTCACATTGTTTGACCTGTAGCTCCAGTTTTATTAAATTTCTTGCCAGAGTGGCCTGATATGTACGAGAATTTATGTATTCCTACTTGTTTTCTCAGCCTATATTTAATTGATCCCAAAAAGTAAGCTTTTTCTTACTGGGCAGTAGCTCCCATTACTGTTACAAAATCATCTACGGGTGGTAAGAGGCACCCGTATCCACCAGAAGATAAACCTCTTTATCCTGCTCCCCTAGCTGCAATTTAACCAGTGCATCTGCTGGGGTAACTTCCCAGGTTCCCATCCTTCAGCTTTGCAACCAGGGATGTTCCTTCTCATTCAGCTTGGTAGGATTTCTCCATTTCTCCCATTTCCCTGCAGTTTGCAGACCGCTTTCCTTCCTCCCTGGGCTCTTCCAGCCCCCCACCTCTCTCTGAGTGGATTTCTGGTCCTACAGCCTTGCTCTAGGGCTGCAGCAGTAACAGCTGATGTTATTCACAATTTCCTTACTATCTCTGTTTTTCAATCAGTTTGGCTTTTTTTTCCCTTCACATCGCTCATCTCTCTTTGATCCTGACATCCCTGTCACACTCTGCTAATCTTTGCCTTCCTCAGCCTGTGTCCTTCAAGAACTTCTCACTTTCCAAACTCTCATCATTACATAAACTACTCACATCATATTTCAGTTTCACCTCCTCCTCTCCCGAGGGTCCCAGTGCCGAAATCCACTGGGATTTTGGGTTTCCTAGATCTCTGCAGATGAAAAATGTTCTCATTTCCAGTGCCCATCCTCTCCACCTCCCCTTCACAAGTGATGCTGCTTACAGCAGCAGTCTCCATCCCTGGCTCCCTCTCACACCAAGTTCTGCCCATGGGAACAGTGCAGGGGGTGCTCTCAGCACAGATAAACTCACTTTCTCTTTAACCCTTTTTCCTTTGTACTCTATTCCACTATTTGTACCCTCACTTACACTTCCACATACACTCAATTCTATCTTGATCTACCATTAACAATTATAGTTTCTTATACCATCAAAACAGCTTGTCCCATTCCCTTCAAAACCCAGAAATCAAACCATAAAGTTCTTCAGTTTCCATATGCACCCTTCATACCATGTAACTTCCCCCTAACAATCCATGTTGTTTGGTCATAAACACCTCTCCGCAGAACAGCACTGACTGACCCACCTCTCTCACACAGCTCTTCACATTAGAGCACGATATTACATAAATGAGTTGACATTCATTCCCAAATGGAGCGGGCATCTCTCTATGGGTTTGTTATCCCCATTCATAATTTCATACAAAAAACATACAGACAGACAGACAACGATCGTGGTTACACTCCACACTCACCCTGCAGCTGTGCCACAGTGTCTCATGTATCCAACACATCACTCGCAATCACACGCAGTGCTGGCTTTGCACTTCTCCAAATCAGAGCTCTGGACTCCTTTCGAGTGCTCTGATAACAGTGCTCAAACACACGGCACCAAATGCTTACAGCAGATGGTGATAACAACAGTACAAGCCCTAACTCCCGTAACTTTCAATTTGACAAGATACCCACTGTTACTGATCACCTAAGGGAGAGCTGTTGCTCTTTCCTCACTTTCAACTTACAGGCCCCTTTGTAGGAACTTCCCCAAGGAACCTTCCCACCCCAACCAGCCACCCAGCCCTGAGCTCACATACCTCAGGGGGGAGATGCACGATGCACGCTCCTTCATACCCCACATAGGATGCTTCTTCACAATTTACGGGCTCCCCCTTTCCACACACACACCTGGTCTGACGATGGACAGTCCTTGTCTGTTCCCGCAGTGCTGGGATGAGGAAGAGGAGACCTGCAGACAAATGTCAGGGCGCACCAAGGTGTCCCCCCTCTCAGCCAGTCCTTCAGCAGAACAGAGGCTGTCCCAGTGCCCGTAATTTGGATCCTAAGCAGGGTGGCCCATGTTGTCTGCAGCATTCTCAGAGCACTGGGTCTGCTGTCTCGGGGTCTTTCATTCAGGTCCCGCAAGGTTTCATACAGTCTTTTCATCCACCCCTGCAGGGACTGGGAGTCTGTCTTCAAGGCAGCCTTAAGAATACCATTATAACATTCAATGAGGCCTGCCCCCATTGGATTATATGGCAGGTGGAATTGCCATTCGATGTTGTTTTCTTCTGCCCAGCGCTGTATCGTTGCACCAGTAAAATGAGTCCCTTGGTCGCTCTCGATGACTTGAGGTGTCCCGTAGGCAGACATCAGTTTAGTCAGTGCCTTGATGGTATATGCCTGGTTTGCTTTCGGCACTGGATAGGCCTGCAGTAGCCCACCTGCAGTGTCAACGCAGGTCAGAGCATATCTCACCTCCTCAGACCGAGGAAGGGGCCCAATGTAATTGATCTGCCATCGCTGGAGAGGATTGTGTCCTCTGGCAAGATGGGCTGTCATTTCCGGCAATGATCTCAGTCTCATCTTAGAGCAAGCATCGCAATCCTGGCATGCCTGGATGGTGTCAGGTAGCTGTATGGGCAGCCCCCATGCTTTAGCAGCTGCCCACATTGTCTTTTGTCCCGCATGCCGTAGCTTCTGATGTAACCAACGGGCGATGTTCTCAGATGGTGAATTCTCAATCCATCGAACTCAGGCCAGCGTGTCGGCTTCATCATTTCCCGGTGACTGTAGGGGCTGATGACCAGAAACATGGTAGACACACATAGTCCTGTGTTTGACTGTGTTCCATATGTCTAACCACATGTCTTTGCCCCAGATTGGTCGGGCATGGATAGTCCATTCCTGGGTGGCCCACTGTGCAATCCAAAGAGTGAGCCCCCAGTACACAGCCCAACTGTCTGTACAGATATTCAGGATACCATCACTGGGTTCCTTGGTTATAACCATCCACACGGCTCACTGTTCTGCCCATTGGCTGCTCTGACCATCCCCCTCGTCAAACCAGATTGTCTCAGTCGAAGGATGGTATGCTATCGCACTCCACTTGCTCGGGTTGCCCTTGCTGGACCCATCCATGTACCAGGCATCTTCAGGGATAGGATATTTCCCCTCCTGAATGGGACTCTTCTCTGGTGGAGCAACCAGCGTTTCTTTTGGTGCATCACGATGATAGGTCACTGGGCCTAGGATCTTCTGAAGCTCTTCTTTTAAGGGTGAAGACGACAGACTTTGGCTGAGGTAAGCGACCCATCGTGCCACTGTTTGTGCTTGGGCCACCCCTGTCTTAGGAAGGGGGTCAGATCTTTCACCCACCCCTGAATCGACAGAGTGGTCTTCACTATAACTTCAGCCGTCTGGGTTATTGGCTCTACTGCCTGTAATGCTGAATAGGCAGCCAATAACTGTTTTTCAATCATACTATATCTTTCTTCTGCTCCATGCCAGACCTGAGACCGAAAACCAATGGGGGTCCAAACAGAACTCTGGCGTTGCCACAGGCCCCAACCAAAGCCATCTTGAGTAACATGAACATCCAACTCAGCTGGGAGGGTAGGATTGAATATACCCAATGCCTGGGCTTGTTTAACTGCCAGTTTTGCCTGTTGGAAAGCATCCTGTTCTGTTTTCCCCCAGTCCCATAGCTGCCCCTTTTTTGTGAGTCTGTACAGTGGCCTTAGCAGCTGCGCTAGGTGAGATATAAAGGAACGCCAGTAACCCAGTATACCTAGAAACTCTTGCAGCTGCTTCGATGTTGTAGGGACTGGGAACGCCTGAACCTTATCTATGACAGCACTGGGTAGTACTTTGGTATTTCCTGCCCAAACCACCCCCAGGAATTTTACAGACAGGCCCGGACCTTGCACCTTTTGGGGATTTATAGCTCACCCTCTCTATTGTAAATAGGCGGTTAATGAACCTGCTGCCTGCCCTACTCCTCCAGTGAGTCGGATGTCAGCAGGAGATCATCAATATAATGATACAGGTTAACATCATCAGGTTTTTTCCAGTCAGCCAGGTCACGCGCCACTAGATTGTGACAATACGTTGGTGAATGCACGTACCCCTGTGGCAGGACCTGAAAGGTCCACTGCCTGCCTACCCACGTAAACGCAAATTGATCTTGCAATTCCTCAGCAATTGGGATACTAAAGAATGCATTTGCTAAATCTAGGACACAATGATAGGTTTTTATCTCCCTACTCAACGTATCCATTAGGGAGGCAATATTGGGTACGGCCGCATGAATAGGCAGCGTGACCTTATTTAATTCTCTGTAATCCACTGTCATTCTCCACGTGCCATCTGACTTCCGCACTGGGCATATGGGGGAATTATATGGGCTGTGTGCAGGTCTTATAATGCCCACTTTTTCTAATTCCTGCACCGTTCTCAATATTTCATCTTGCCCACCCAGGAGTCTGTACTGTCTAACATTAGTAATCCGGTGCGGTTTCGGCAGGCAAATAGGCCCATGTTTCGCATGGCCTCTTAATATTGCCTGCACCACCCAGATACTGATACATCTCTGTCAAAGTCTGAACTCTCCCACAGTTGTCTGGAGAGCCAGACCCCATAGAATATCCATGCCCAAGATGTACTCCTGGACTGGGGCAATAGATACCTTATACTCCTGGGGTGGGAGACACCCAACCCCCAGTTTCAACCATGTTTGGGTGACAGGAATAGTCTGTCCCCAAAGCCACCAATCATCATTCTGTCTCCATCAAATTTGGTTGGATCTCTGTAAATAATTGATGTTTCTGTTCCGGTGTCCACTAGTGCCATAACTCTTTGAATGTTTTTTCAGGACCAATAAATCGTTAATTCTACATAGGGCCTCCGGTCCCGTCTGGAGGCCCTAGGGGGACTAACATCCCTTGTCACGCCATGAATTGAGCTATGGCCAATTCTTTTGCTTCCAGTGGCTCAGGCATTGTAGCCCGAGACACCTGAGGCAGCTTTTTTTTTCCTATTAGGAACAATGAAATCCTCTAAGTACCATGTCATTGTTGGCGTTCTTTCTATAACCCTTACCCTTGGTTTCTTAGGGTAGGTCTGAAATTTTTGGTTGTCTTTTAGTTGTTTCCACAGTTGGAGAAAGATATGGTTGGGCTGGCCGTCAATCTTAGCAAATTGGACCCCAGCCCAAATTAAATCATGAAACATTTGTTTTCGGGAGACCCTTATGGGTCCTGATTGAGGAGCTCAAGTAGCCGGTATTTTGGTTTTAGTCACCGGCAAGACCTCGGCTTCTTCTAGTGTCCGAATGTTGCGCCTATTCCGCAGGCGTTCTGTTTCTCCTAGGTCGGCCACTAACTGCACAGCCTGCTGGACAACTGCTTCTGAGGCCACTAGGGGATTTAATATAGAGACCAGAGTACCATACAGATGGGAGGGAGCTTGTTGTAAAATTAAGTCTCTCATCCCCGCTGAGAATTTGACCAGATCCAGGCCATCAAAGGTATCTTCATAAATCACTTCCCTTACACCTAGCTCAAGGATGTAATTTTGAAGGTCCTCCATGGAGGACCACATCCCTGTATGTAAAGGAATATCAGATTTATTGGGCCATACCATACGGCAGACCACCATTAACCATTCTACTATAGAATGGTTTTCATCATTATATTATTACCTGCATATAATCTCTGTCTAAGAGCAGGATGGACGGCCATTGTGGCCAATTTGGCTATTTCCAGGCCATTCACCAGAACACTTTCTGCCCCAGAATCCCACAGTCTTAATAACCAAGCTGGCACACTTTCTCTAGGTTTCTGCCTGAATCGTTGGATTAAGTCCATCAGTTCTGTTGCCGTGTACGGCCAGGCTGTTACGTACAAGTGGGTTTGAGCGGGGGGCCACTGATCAGGCAGCACCCCTGCTGGTCTGTCCTGTACCTTTTTAATTTTTTGAGTTATAACAGGACGGACTTCTAGTGCATCTGTCAAAATTGGAGATTCAAGATCTGATTTAGATTGTTTATTTTCCTGATCAACACAGTCCGTTGATTCAGAAGCCTGGTCATTGTTTATTGAAATATTACAAACTTGACCTATTGGAAGATGTAGAATTGGTTTTTTTTCCTGTTAATATGCCAAGTTCCTGTTCTAACTTTTCAATACAATCTTTTAAAAGTTCATTTTCATTCACTAAAGTATTATTCCTTATTTCAGCATTGTTTAAAGCATTTAACAGTGGCCATGCCACTACAGAAGCAGCTAATTGTCTTTCTCTTATGACTAATGTATCTTTGCCTAGTCCCTGAAAGTAATCTGCTAGGTGATATGGGGAAACATTTCCCACAACACGTAGGGGACCCCATTTTTCAATGATAGTTGCCAATTCATAATAAGGGGATCCCACAAATCCTGGGATCTGCCCTGGAATTATTTTATCTAGGGGGGGGTAGTGTTCTCCCCCTTGAACCATTTACAGAAATTCCAAAGAAAGGACATAGTTCCAAAGAAAGGACATAGTGTAAGTTTTAGTATATTCAGCTTGCCTGCCTGGCTCACCAAGTGTATAATTAATGAAAATTATATAAAGGAATATTACATAATCAAATAATACTAAGATGTTATAATAATGAAATAAGCAAAATAGTTAGGTACAGTGAGACAAAGAGAATAAATAGGATGCTTACCTGTGGCATGGGCTTGTGCAGGAAAGACCAGTGGAGTGGATCTTCCAAAGAGAGAGAGAGATCCTTCCCCACTGGTAGTCAGTTCTTAAATGGGTCTAGGAGAGGTGGAGCCAGGCTTCACCCCTTCCTGCAGCACAGGTGAAAGCAATTCAGGGCTGACTCATTGCTCGCCTCAGGTGATCAATCAGAGGTTCAGGCCATGACTCAGCAGTTCCCATACAACAGTCAAATCATTGCGGACAGATGGGCAAGAGGTGAGAGGCAGGAGTGTGGAGATGAGGGAGGGCCCCAGGGGCTGATCCTGATCCTGATCCTGATCCTGATCCTGATCCTGATCCTGATCCTGATCCTGATCCTGATCCTGATCCTGTTTGTTGCTGTGTCTCTGTGGCCTGCAGGAACTGTGGGAAATACCTGTCCCGTGGGATTAAGCAAACTGCATGTTTCCCTGGGCAGGGGCTGGCCTGCTCTCCCCTGGGTGGGAGGAGAGGTTGGCACCAGCTCCTGAGGGAAAGGGTGGCAGGCAGCCGTGGGCTGGAAGGGCCGAGTCTCCTGCTTTCCATGGCCCTTGCCAGAGAGCCTCTGGGAAACAGCCCCAGTCTCCTGGCTGGTTTGCTGACCCCATCTTCTCTTTGGCAGCGGTTCTCCAGGGCAAGCATGTGGGCTCTGTGTGCTCCAGCCCAGCCCAGGGGACAGAAGTGGGGAGGAGGTGGAGGAAAGCAGAGGGCCCTCTGCGAGGAACTAAAATGGGAAGAGCGATGAAGCTGGCACTGCATGCTGAGGAAACGTGTGCAGGGCACATCTGGCTGCCTGAGGCACTCGGGCAACTGTGATGATGCTGCAGCTCAGGGGCAGGCATGGCCCAGGCCAAAAACTGCTGGCGGAGTGCGAGGGCGGGGACATGCGGCAGCACAGGGGTGCGGGGCTGGGGAGGGGAGAGGCAGGGGGGGCTCAGCAGAGCCCGAGGGATGACTTTCTCCTCCTGTTGTAGCCTCCTTTCCCAAGGAGCGCCTCGGGTGCTGCAAAGGCTGGTGCCTCACCTGCATCAGCAAGAGGCTTTTCTCCGGCTCTGCTGAAAGAAACCAGCAGAAGCTGGAGCTGAAGCAGCAGCTCCCCTGGTGAGCTCCATGGGAAGCAGATCCCGACAGCTGGGAAGCAGATCCCGACAGCCGGGCTACAGCCCAGCCTGCAGTACTCCCTGTAACGCTCCGTACGCTGCTGCTTTCACCGCCCTGGTGCTCGATGCTCACACTGCAGTGGGGGAGGGTGCAGGCAACGATGGTGACAGAGGTGGAGGTCTCAGCAAGGATGCTGGGAAGCTGTCCAGATTTCCACCTGTGAAGAGAAAATCAGGATCGTTGGCGTTGTTTCCAGGCAGTCTGCTGATGTCATGTCTGTCGCCTTCAACAAACGTGAGGAAGCTGGGCTGTGCTATAGAGAGGAATTTGGGCGGCAATGAGAGCTGTTCCCGAGAGCCGGTATGCCTGTGCTCACCAAGTGTGGGTTCCCAGGATGGCAGCCATCTCTGCTGGCCGTGCGCTTTTCCTGTGCAGAAGTCGTGTGTCACCTTGTATCCTCACAGCTCCCTCCCAGCAACTGGAGGCAGAGCCATAGGGAGCTCCATGGGAACGAGGAGCAGGAATACGAGGGCATCCGAAAGGCCTCTCCGTTTCCCAGAGGGCTCGAGACCAGCTGGGGACTCCATTGCTAAGATGAATGTGCTTCTAACTGTAGCCAAGGAGTTTCAAACTGGCTGTTACACTGCTGTCCAGAGAACACTTACAAAGATTTGAGGAGGCACTCACATTAAGTCCACATTAAGCTTTACTGGAACATCTGTATTGTGAAAAAACATTTTCTTTGCCACTGGGGACACAGCTGAGGACCAAAAAGGGGGGAACATGATGGGAAAGGGGGGGCAGATGGCTCAAATTGGGGAGGTAAACATCTGGAAAGGGGGGTGTATGGTCTAAACCGGGGGGGAAATGAATATAGGAGTGTTGATCACCCACATCCCAGCAGGCCCAGCTGGATATGGGAATTGATGGTTTAAACAGGTGGCACAATTGGAATGAGGATCAAGATTCCAATCTTGATTTTATTACTTTTTTTCTTGGGGGGGGGGAGAGCACAGGTCCATACATAGAATCCTATTATCACCAGGTTGGAAAGGACCTACAAGATCATCTACTGCAACCGTCCTCCCACCACCATCACTACCACCAGCACCAACCCATATCTCACAGCTCCTCATCCAGACGCCTCCTGAACACTGCCAGGGACGGCAACTGCACCACCTCCCTGTGCAGCCATTCCAGTGCCTGGCCACTCTCTGAGAGAAACAGTTCTTCCTTATGTTTAATCTAAATCTCCTCTGGTGCAACTTGCAGCCGTTTCCTCGGGTCCTGTTTGTTGCCTGGGAGAAGAGGCCAAACCCTCCTCACCACAGCCTCCCTTCAGGAAGTTGCAGAGAGCAATGAGGTCTCCCCTGAGCCTCCTCTTCTCCAGACTGAACAATCCCAGCTCCCTCAGCCGCTCCTCGTAAGATTTGTGCTCCAGACCCCTCCAGCCTTTCTTTGAACCCGCTCCAGGGCCTCAATGTCTTTCCTGTAGTGAGGGGCCCAGAACTGAACACAGCACTCGAGGTGCGGCCTCACCAGAGCTGAGTACAGGGGACGATCACCTCCCTGCTCCTGCTGGCCACGCTGTTTCTAATGCAGGCCAGGATGCCGTTGGCCCTCTTGGCCACCTGGGCATTGGATGGCATGCAGCAATCCAACATCATGCATCATTCCTCCAGCCCTGAGGGTCTGTTATGACAGATGGAGCTCAAAGTCATGGACTAAAGGAACTCCATGGACAGTTTAGAGCAGGTGTGTCCAACCTATGGGCCACATTCAGCCCCAGGCAGTCAGTACCACATCCCCACGAGACTGCAAACTTTTAGCATTACTAGGAGACTTTTAGCAGTATTTTTCATGAGTTGATTGCACAGAGCTCGAGCACTGCCTGCACAGGTGACAATGGAATGCTGTGGAGGGCAGGGAGCAGGGCAGGGCCTACCATAGTCACTCAGGCAGAACTTAACCTGCTTGTGTTACACTGACACACGTTTGCCATTTCTGAGTAGAACCCAGTGGCTGACAATGATAATATTTCAATTTACCTACACACGTGTCTGCATGTAAAGGCCTTTTTTGTTATTAAGCAGATACATAAGTTTTCTTATTTAATTATTAATCTTGGGCTTGTGCTATTTCATAAAATAATCTGATAAGTTAGCACATTCACTGCAGAAGAAATATATTAATAATGTCGTATTATATATATCTTGCTTATATGCATAAACTCTATTATATATTTTACACACAGCTCAAGACAACTCCTTTTCACACAGTGTGGCCAGGCACAAAAGGTTTGGCACTTGTGATTTAGAGGGATAGCCCACACACTTGCAGGAGTGATATGTGTGTATATATATCAAAAGGCAGGAAAGGTGATGGCGACCAACCAGGATGTAATTGTGGGACTTGAACATGCTGTAAATGATATGGAATAAGGAGCAGATATTGCACTGTTTTCAGATGGGACAGAGTTGATTTTCTTCATAGTGTCTGGCTTTGGTAGAAAAGCAGTGTTGACAACACACCCATGATTTGTTTGTTGCTGAGCAGTGCTGAACAGATAGTCATACAATCCTTAGAATTGAAAGGGACATTTAAAGGTCACGTAATCCAATTTCCCTGCAGTGAACAGGGATACCTGTAGCTCAGTCAGGAGTGCAGAGCACCATCCAGCCTGACTTCCAATGTCTCCAGGACAGGGCAACCACCACCTCTACAGGCAGCCTGTGCCAGTGCCTCACCATGCTTATTGTAATAAACTTTTTCCTTATCTGACATCCAAATCTCCCCTCTTTTAGTTTGAAACCACTTCTCCTCGTCCAACCACAACAAACCCTGCAAAGGAGTCTGTCCCCTTTTTTACAGCCCCTTTTGATACTGAAGGCTGCTCTTCTGTCATCTCAGAGCCTGCCTTCTCCATGCTGCACACCCTCAGCTCTCAGCCTGTCCTTGCAGGGAGCTGTTCCATCCCATGCAGCATTTTTGTGCTCCCCCTGTGGATGTTCCAACAGCTCCATGCCTCTCCTGCACTGAGCACTGCACATCTGGATGCAGCACTGCAGGCAAACCAAGGACATTTCAGCTTCTCATACTGTCCTGCCAGCAAGGAGCTGAGAGGGGACTGTGCCAGGACAGCTGACCCCGGGACATTCCTTACCATATGACGTCACCTGAGAAAGCTTTAAAATGGATGGGAGTTGGCCGGGGGCAGCCAATGCTCAGGAAAAGGGTGGATGGCGAGCAGTCGCATTGTGCACCACTTGTTTTGTAAATATCTGCATACCATACGTGCATGACATCATCGCTGCTATTATTTCTCCCTTCTCTTTCTCAGTAAATAATTTTATCTCAACCTACAAGAAGTCCTACTTTTTTTTTTTTTTTTTTTTCTTTTCCCCAATTCTCTCCCCTTTCTCACTGGGAGAGGGGAGTGAATGGCTGTATGGTGCTGAGCTGTCTTCCAGATTAAGCAACATGCGTGCAGAGCAGGGAGTGTGCTAACAGCAGGAAAAGATGTGACAAAGCATGGGGTTGCATTTAAGCACTTGTTGCACTTGAGTACTTTGAGACAGCAGAGGAAGGAGGATGTGCAATTCAGTTCTGGGATAGAGTTAAGAAAGAAGCAGGGCTGGATCTAGGATATCTGGGTTTGGAGTCTGAAATCAGCTGCCCTGTTTAGCGAAATACTTCAAGGGCTCAGGTGGCATCACCAGTCACCTGCACCGTGCTGTGCTACCACTTTCCACTTTCTTTCAGCCCCAGGGAGAGGTACCTCCACCAACGCTTCCCTTCATGGCTTCGTCATCAGTGACAGCCGTCACGGAGGCACTAAGAGCCCCAGAACCTGGAGGTTTGTGGCTGACTTCAAGACTTCAGGAGAACTTGTTCCGTTCAGGTCTTTAGGAGCTGCAGTTCGGAACCTTGGCACCAGAGGGCTCATGGAAACGCACGGCGCCTTTACAAGCCTCTGCATCTTCTACATTATTAACTCTTCCGTTCTTGTCACAGAAATCACAGAAACACCAAGGTTGGAAAAGACCTACAAGATCATCCAGTCCAACCACCCACCCATCACCAATAGTCCTCACTAAACCACGTCCCTCAACACAACGTCCAAACATTCCTTGAACACCTCCAGGGAAGGGGACTCCACCACCTCCCTTGGTAGCCCATTCCAGTGCCTGACCTCTCTTTCAGAAGAGCAGTATTTCCTGACCTCCAACCTGAATCTCCCCTGGCGCAGCTTGAAGCCATTCCCTCTAGTCCTATCACTGTTACACGAGAGAAGAGGCCGACCCCCAGCTCACTACAACCTCCCTTCAGGTAGTTATAGAGAGCAATGAGGTCTCCCCCTGTGTGGTCTATTAAAGAGATTCCAGGAGTCTAGTGTAAAGGAATGATTTCAACATGAAATAGCAAGACATTTTCTTCTTTTTCCCAGCATTCTTTGTTTTTCTGCTTCAGGAATAAGCAGTATCAACAATCTCCCATTCATATGGATTCAGACTGTTGCATTTTAAGTCTGAATAGGTGGGGAAAGGATTTTTGTCAGATACTGTATGGGCAACCTTCATCCCAGCCCTCCTAACTGCCATTTCTCTCATCGGTCACATGGGACTTCCACGCTGTTTCTAATGCAGGCCAGGATGCTGTTGGCCCCCTTGGCTACCTGGGCACACTGCTGGCTCATGTTCAGCCGAGCATCAACCAACACCCCCAGGTCCCTTTCCTCTTTACACTCATCCAGCCACTCGTTCCCAAGCCCGTAGTGCTGCATGGGGTTGTTGCGGCCAAAGTGCAGGACCCGGCACTTAGCCTTGGTGAACCTCATCCCATTCACCTCAGCCCAGCGATCCAGCTTATCCAGATCCCTCTTGCAGGGCCTCCCTACCCTCAGGCAGGTCAACACCACCTCCCAACTTGGTGTCATCTGCAAACTTACTGAGGGTACACTCAATGCCCTCATCTAGGTCATCAGTAAAGATATTGAACAAGATGGGCCCCAGTACCGACTCCTGGGGGACACCGCTCCATTAACCACTACCAGTTGGGCACAGTCCTCTAGCCAGTTTTTTGCGCAAAGGAGTGTATACCTGACCTTTTCCCATTCATGCTTTTTCCATTAATAAGAATTCCGTTATCTTGAAAACCACTATTCAACAGGCATCCCATCCCACCAGCTTTCTCGTGGCCTGTCAGCTGAACAGAAGCAGCACAATCATCCAAGGGGAATAAAATGGGAAATCAATGGACAGTGAAGAGGAAACCTATAGGTATTCAAGGGGAATCACAGAATTGCAGGGGCCTGAAGGGACCTCAAGAGATCATTGAGTTCAAACCCCCCAGTAAATAGGTCACACAGGTAGGCGTTCAGACAGTTATTGAATAGCTCCATAAAAAGAGACTCCACAACCTCTCTAAGCAACCTGTTCCAGTGTTCCATCACTCTTACTGCAAAGAAGCTCTTCTGCATCTTTGTCTAGAACTTCCTATGTTCAAATTTTTGGCTGTTGTTCCTTGTCCTATTACTATACATCATTGAGAAGAGCCTAGCCTAATCCATTTGCCTCCCACCTCCCTTTAGATATTTAAAAACATTAATCAGATGCCTCGTCAGTCCTCCTTTCCTCAGGCTGAACAAACTCAGGTTACTCAGCCATTCTTCACAAGGGAGATTCCCCAAGCCCTTTATCATCTTTGTGGCCATCCGCTGGACTCCTTTTAGGAGATCCCTGTCTGACTGGAACTGGGGAGGCCAGAACTGGACACAATATTCTAAACGTGGCCTTACTAAGGCAGAGTAGAGGGGGAGGATCACCTCTGTCAACCTGCTGGCCACTCTCTTTCTAGTGCATCCCAGGATCCCATTTGCCTTTTTTGCCACAAAGGCAAATGCTGGCTCATGGCCAAGCTGTTGTTCACCAGGACCCCCAGGACCTTCGTTGCAGAGCTCCTCCCCAGGAGGTCATTCCCTATCTGTTCTGTTGCAAACGGTTATTTCTCCCCAGATGCAAGACTCTACACTTGCTCTTATTAAATCTCATTAGCTTCCTCCTGCCCAACTCTTCAGCCTGTCCAGGTCTTGTTGAATGGTAGCACAGCCTTCCAGTGTGTCAGGCCAGTCCCAGTGCCCACAGCGTGCCCCCACGATCCCCATCCTCAACACCTACATGTCTCTCATTGCCCGAGTCTCCAGTGTGTTCCAACCACACCCATTACCCTGAATGCCAGTCCCTTCAACTCAGTGTGTTAGATGAGTTGGACAAGCTGAGTCCTGTATGTTTCTTTTGGGGAAACTGGCTGCCCGTGGCAAATGCAAAAAAAGTACAGCGTAGGTACACAAGAAGGAAGAAATGTCACAAGAGGACAGTACTGTGGTACCAGAGGTCACCTAGATATAGTTTGTGGTCAGCTCACGGCTTTGTGCTTCAAGGAACAGCTGGAGAAGGTGGAGACACATCCATGATTGTAGAGAAATGCCAGGGTGAGAGCAAGATGGGCAATGGGGTTGGGTGTCTAGGGCCTTCAGGCAGGTGTCAAGTGGCACAGGAAAGCCTGCAGCAGAGCAGGTAGAGGGCGCTGGCAAGGATGGAAGGCCTCAACAGCACTGAAATCTTTGATCCGTTGGCCATGGCTAATGAGGAGACACGTTATACTCCTGGCATGGAGGACCTGTTGCTTCCTTGCATAGGCTGAGGTGTCATACCATCGTCCTTCACTTCACACTCCACACATCCCACATGCTGCCCTGCAAGGGCCCTCAGTAATGCATGAAGGGCAGATCTCCTCTCCCAGTGTCTGAGATGAGACCTTGGCCCTTCCGCTTCATCAGACAGTTTTCTCAGCACGGTGCTTTGCCTGTCAGTAATCATGACCTTTAATTATCAGCTCTATAAAGTCCATGGGGAGTTTTGTAAATAATGGCCCTCATTGGGGGCCATTAACACTGCAAGTCCCTTCAGCTTTTCCTTCTGAGTTTACCTTCTCAACCAGTTACATCATTCTTCTCTCAATACCTGAACTTTGTAGACTTAGTACCAAACACATCGCAGTGCAGAAGCAATAATGAGTCGCATCTCTTCCATAACTTGATAGAAGGCTGGAAACTTTGTCAGCCAATGTAGAGGTTACATAGTGTAATTAAAAAGGAAGATTTCAAGGGGCACCTAATACTAATGTTTTCTGGTTTTAAAGGCTGTATTTTATGCTTTTCAAGCACCATGCTCCACTTGATATTGACCCAAGGAAAAAGCAGTCCACTCCTCAGCTATATATCTCCAGAGAGGCTCATCTTCCCCTAAAGATAGCTCTACAAGAAGTGTTTTGTACAGAGAGCTGGGAAATAATAAAAATAAACACGTTTGCGAAGCTGGCTAAGGACACTGACAGACTACTGAAAGACTAGCAAACTTGAATGCTCTGAAACTCAAAGCAGCAACTGGGCAGGTGAGAATCTGAGAGATCAAAGAGTAAAATAATAGAATATCTGAAGAACAATGGGAACTATATAGGTCCATGCAGGCTTCTGGAAATGTGGCTTTCCAGCTTAATCAGGATAGATGAAAGCTCCTGGAAGATTAAGAAGACTAGATGCACACCATGACTGAGCAGTGGCAATGCAAGTAAAGGGAAGGATCAATAATTCTTCTACAGTGTTTATACACTCTGAAAATTCATATCTATTCAAGACAGAAGTCAGGCAGTGTTACATTATATTGAGAGGATGGCATTATTTATATTATTTATTATTAATTATTACAGGCTGCCCAACCCAGCACACAAAACCCTCCCAGAGACAAGTTGGTGGGCTCTTGGGATTGACCCACAGTTGAAATGGCCATTGGGAACCTCAGAAACTTGGCTTTATTCTTACTGAACACCAAAATGTCTCTGAACCATCTTAGGTCATCTGTGGCAAACACAGGCTGAAAGATTAAGAGCAGGTCACTTCAAGTGGCTGAGGCAGAACCATTCAGCTGCTCTCCATGCTCCCAGTGTGGAACATGTTCCCTTCTAGCTGGGAAAATTAAAGGGAGCCATGTGAAAAAACCCTTCAGGTCTATCTTCAGAGTAAGGAAAACTATATAAATTTATTGTGCCGTAGAGACAGAAGGCAACAAGCATTGGATTGGGCCTCATATTAGTGAAAGAGAACTAATCCATTTTACCTGTGTCTTAAAGCAAACAACTGAAGCAGAGCGAAGGGCACTGTCTTATGGCCTAATGTGAAGAAGAAGGCAGATCTCCGGTGTGATCTTGTGCCACAACCAATGCTGGTTATGCTAGAGTAAGAGCACCAAGCCAGCATCAGTGTACAGAAGGAGTGAGTGCAGACTGACCCAACCTCTGCTGGCAACAGCTTGAAAAAATAAGTGCATCTTGGTATCAGTGGGTCCTTTTTGTAACAGGGGACCAACATGGAGACCACTGCTTTTAAACTGCTGTTTAACATCAACTTTTCTCCATGAGGTTTCCTGCGTTAAGCATGAACGCTGCCAGGCCTAAATGTAACATGTTTCCCCCGACTGCGTCATCACACAGGGCAAGTGGGGGGGAGATGATAGCAAAGGAATGCATTTGGGTGTAGATGTTGTGGTCCAACAGAGACATGGAGCCAAGGAAGTGAACAGGGGAGAGGCAGGAAAGGCAACAGAAGTGGTGATGGGTAAGAATTAATGGGCAGACTAACAGGTGATATGTTGTGAATTTTTACTACAGGCCACCTGACTGAGATGAGAAGTTGATGAGGCATTCTGAAGTCAGCTGGAAGTATTCTCACAATCACAGGCCCTGCGGAACTTCATGCATGGGGACTTCAGCTAACCTGATATCTGCTGGAGAGATTTTATAGCCAGGCAGAAATAGTCCAAGAGGTTTGTGCAGAGAACTGATGGTAACTTTTGACACAGGTGATGGAAAAACCAAGAAGAGATGTGTGTATCTGGGCCTTGCACTAGCAAATATGAAGGACTGGCTGGAAATGTAAAAGTTGTGGGTAGCCTTGGCTGCAGCAACCATGAGATGGTAAAGTTCAGGTGTTTTTGGGGAGGATTCAAAGCAAGAAATAGAATCGCAGATTAGGTTTCTTCAGGATCCTGCTTGGAGGAATCTCATGGGATGGGGCACTAGAAGGAAGAGGAGTCCAAGAGAGGAGGTCAGTATTCAAACATCTCATCTTTCAGGCTCAGAGTCAGTGCATTCATACTAGTAAGAATTCCAGCAAAGGAGGCAGGAGAACTGCATGGAAGAGCAAGGAGATGATGAGAGCTTTTCAGCATTTCCCCTCCCACTGAATCAAAGAATTGTTGAGTTGGAAGGGATCCTTCTAGGCCATCTAGTCCAGCTCCCCAGCAATGAACAGGAACATCTACAGCTGATCCATTGGTCAGAGTCCCGTCCAGCCTGACCTTGGGTGTCCCCAAGGACGGGGCATTCACCACACCTCTGGGCAACCTATTCCAGTGCCTCACTATAAAAAAACCTCATTATAAAAAAACATTTTCCTTAAGTCCAGCCTCAATCTCCACTTTTACTTTGAAACCATTTCCCTTTCTTCCATCACAACAAACTCTGCTATCGTCTGTCCTCTTCTTTCTTACAGCCCTTTAGATACTGAAGGCCTCTCTCAGATCTCCCCAGGGCCTTCTCTTGTCCAGGCTGCACAGCCCCAGCTGTCTCAGCCTGTCCTTGCAGAGAGGTGTTCCAGCCCTTGGAGCATTTTAGTGGCCCCTCTCTGGCTGTGCTCCAGCAGCTCCATGTCTCTCCTGCACTGAGCAGCAAAATTACCCCATCTTCCTAAAAAGCCCTCCATTAAGATTTTCAATCTTCTCATTTCTATTTTGCAGCATTATTTCCTAAAAGCAATGATTGCCAACCTCGTCAACTTTAAGAGACGTGTAAAGACTTCCTCTCTAAAAATCCCAGTATAAATGTGAGCCTCTGTAAAGTGAATGCAATTATTTTAATTCTCTTGCTTTCTTTTTTCTAAGTCCTATGGATCAATCAGTCTTCCTAAAGACTCTGGAAAAACACAGATGCTTTTCAGAAAAGTTTTCCACTGCCAGGGGAGTAGGTGAAAATTTTCCTATATTCTTAAGAGCAGAACAAGCACAACATACTCTTCCACTCTGATTTTAGGAAACCATAATTGGAATATAACTCTCAGCAGACAGAGTGACCCAAGGGTTTTGAGGAAAGAGTGAAATAGCAGTGCCTTATCTGCTCGGCACTTTGTCTAGATGAAGCTTTGATGAAGGGTGTAATACAATCTCAGTTTTTGCTAAGGCAGTGTAGTCCAGTATAGTCAATTGATTAAAAATACATCAGAAATTACAGTCAGAAAGCCAGGCAGAGGAATGAAAGAGGTAGTGTGTACTGGGATAGAGACCTGGTGTAGAAATTGATTGATTCTGTGAGAAATTTAGCAGCCATGGAAATCACCATGTTTTTTTGGCAAAGCTTTAACAACTTACATTGAAAACTACATCACTATGATGAGATTCCCCTCAGAGGTCAGGAAGGATTAGACTGATTCATTGTCTTCCCAGACAGAAAGAAATACTTCGATTTTTCAGAAAAAAAAAAAATAGTGTATTAATGTTTCTGATTGTTTTTCTTGCTGTCTTCTTGGAGTTTATCTTCATGATCTTAAATGAAATCAATTTTGAAAGTGAAAGCTTTGTGTACAGTAATTGTTTAAAACTACACATTTGTTCATCTGTTCATTTCTGCACCCTGTTCTGCTGTTCTGTTAGAGACCAGATCTTGAACTTGCTCAGATTCTGCCTGGCTGCTACAGGCATCAGGATCTGACCTCACCTACATCTCAACTACCTTCTTTGGAAACAGCCTCTCATTGTGTTTCTTCATTGTCAGTAGAAAGATATACAGATGAGGATGTGATTTATTAAAATAGCAGACAATGATTTTGCTTTGGTATAAACTGCACCTCTAAGTGCCTGTCTGTCTCCTTTGGCTATAACTAGTTCAGATGAAGATGACTCCATTCTCTCAAATCATACCAAAATGCTGAAGAGAAAATAGGATGCACCAGACACTGCAACCTCTGTGGTCAGGTGCAAGCTAATTCTCTCAGTTCCCCCTTACAGCCAAGGAAGAGAAATACTGTCTTCTCCACAAGGCTCTTCATCCCATCCTGATTACCCTACTAAGAAGAGGTAAGTTGAATTGCATTACAGAGAGGCTAACTGACTGGCAGGCGCACAGAATTGACCCTGATCCTAGGTCTGTCTCTTTAGCAACATGGCTAAGGTTTAGTAGAATGAATCCAGACCTGAGTGACTGATTTCACTGCACTCAAATCCATGGTGAAGTTGGGTATAACATTTCTCTGGTGGTTTGGAAGGGGTGCACCGGTGCATCCATCTTCAGTGAGTCTGTGATTTGCTTGTTAGGACTGGATGTGGAACAGAAGTCGCACCCATGTGAAGGAGTTCATTCTAGTTGGATTTCCTGGCTCTCAATATTTGCAGCTAACAATGTTTCTCTTCCTCCTCTTTGCATATGTGCTGACAGTCATGAGCAATGTCTCCATTATCATTCTGGTGAGGACTCACCGTCATCTCCACAGCCCTATGTATTATTTTCTTTGCAATTTTGCCTTCCTGGAGATCTGCTTCACCACTGCCTGTGTCCCAAAGACGCTGGTTAATCTGGGGTCACAGAGTCAATCCATTTCCTTCACAGGTTGCCTCCTTCAGATGTACTTTGTCTTTTCTTTCGGTTGCACAGAATATTTCCTCCTCGCTGTCATGGCATACGACCGCTACTTGGCCATATGCTACCCCCTAAGCTACAGCACCATCATGAACAGCACTCTGTCCAAGTGGCTGGCAGTGATTTCTTGGATAGGTGGTTTCCTGACCATTTCAGTGCCCACATCTTTGATTTCCAGGTTGTCTTTCTGTGGCTCTAATGTCATCCACCACTTTTTCTGTGACATCTCTCCCTGGATTATCCTTTCCTGTACAGATACCTCCCTTGTGGAGATGGTGTGCTTCATCACGTTTACCATTGTCATCCTTGGCTCCTGTGTCATTACCTTGGTCTCATATACTTATATCATACATACCATACTGAAGATCCCATCTGCCCAAGGCCGCAGAAGAGCCTTCTCCACTTGTTCTTCCCACCTCATGGTAATAATTATTTGGTATGGATCCACTATCTTTCTCCACGTCAAGCCTTCCGTCAAAGCTTCCTTGGAGCTGACCAAAATAATCACCATTTTAAACACAGTTATAACTCCACTGCTAAATCCCTTCATCTACGCGTTCAGAAACACGGCAGTGAAGGAAATTTTGAAAAAGACTTTCAGTTGGAAAACAGAAAGCCATGCCCAGAGGTTTTGTCCTGGACTGTTTCTTGAAGCATAGCAGAAAAGAGCAGCAGCTTCAGGGACGTTTCAAGTTTCAAGAAAAGATTTCTTCTAGAATGTTCTTAGCTCCCAGCTAAGTTATACATTTGTATTCATGACATGACCTTCTTAAACTTTCAGAACAGAAAAAAGGTTTGCCAGCAACACAGATATAATATATGTTTGGAAGAAAATCAAGATGTCTTTTCAGTAACTGTGCTGTCAGACTGGAAATGAGCAACCATCGGAGGTACAAATGGTGACAGAGGACTTTCTCCTTTTCCAAGTGGGTCAGCACTTCCGTTCCATTTGCTTCAATCTCAGGGTTGCAAATTCAAGTGTCTTTTTAGGCTATGATCTGAAATGATTGAAGCACATAACTGCAACTTAGCCTTGCCTGCCCTTCTCTTGGGAAACACAGGGCACTAAAGGAAAAAAAAAAAAAAAAAAAAGCAGGGGAGAACTTTAAAAAAAATAAAACAAAACCCGCAGCAATTGTAAATTTCCCCCTTTTGATCATTCTCAAGTGTACAAACTTCTTATTTTATTTTTAGAGAAATCCCATTTCCCTCTTCTTCCTGCTTGTGTTTCTAAGACAGATCCAGGGAAGCAATTGTCCCCTCACATGTAGCACTTGTGAGGCTGCACAGTGAATATTGTCTTTAGTTTGGGGCCCTTTGCTACAAAAAGGTTACTGACTTGCTTGAACGTGTACAGAGAAGAGCAACAATGCTGATGAAGGGACTAGAAAATAAGACGTAGACATATGAGGGAACTGTGACTGTTTAATCTAGAGGAAAGGAGGCTGAGGGAAGACTTCATCACTCTCTATAACATCTGTTTGCAGGGACAACCCATAAACTACAGAATGATATCTGCTGTAAAGAGCAGTGATGGTAATTGGGATGTATGGGAAACTGTGGGACCTGAATATGCTTTAAATGGTACAGAATAAGGCGTGGTTATTGGCCATGTTTCAGATGGAATGAAGTTGATTTGATTTGCTTCAGAGTGTCTGGAATAATGCCATGGTTTGGCTTTAAGAGAAAAACAATTTTGATAACACAGCATTGTTGTACAGCTATTGCAGAGCAGTGCATTTCATTTTCTTGTACTGCCCTGACAGTGAAGGGGCTGAGGGGGCTGAGACAAGAAGCTGAGAGGGGACAGTACCAGGACAGCTGACTTAAATTGGCCAAAGGGATATTCTGTACCATATGAGAAACCTATGTCACGTGAGAAAACTATAATGTGGAGGGAAATTGGCCAAGGGGCAGCCGCTGCTTGGTGAAAGGATGGGCATTTGTCAGTGCATGGTGAGCAATTGTGTTGTGTATCACTTAATTTGTGATATAAATTTATAATTATTGTTATTTCTCTCTTTTTTTCCTGTCTTATTCAATAGCTTATATCTCAACCCAGAAGTTCCACTCTTTTTTCAATTCTCTCCCCATTTGACTGGGAGGAGGGTGGGGATGAATGGCTGCGTGGTGTTCAGCTGCTGCTGGGTTAAACCACAGCCATCTACTGCATTACTCTGCATGTTATTATAAGCTGATCCATCATGAAACTCTTTAAGACTTAGTTTGGACAGCTAGAAAGCAGCCATTCTTTATTCTAGGCACCAAATGCAAAAGGGAATCCTTCCACCTAATTGTGCATATCTTATACTAAATATCTTCAGCTTATATACATGTGTTACAGATGCAAAGTATTTCCTGAGCAGTACGTACATATTCAATACTCCCCCCAGAATCCCTAACATAGAGTTCCACCTCCTTGCACGCTCAGTCTTTTTGTGGTGATGGTCTCCTGGGCTCCCTGGTGGTCGTCAGTATTCTTCCTCACTGTGTCTGCTAGTTGAACCTGGTCTTCACACATGCTTGGTTAAGCTTCTTACCTTGACTGCACAATACTTGTTTCCATGACTCCTTTATCTGCTCGATATAAAGGCTTGATGGAACTTCCCTTAGTTGCTGGGTACAAGGAGTTCGGCATATCATCCTTATCTGCTTGGTACAAAGACACGACTTTTACTGTTTTCTAAACAATCTACACGGCTGTCCATCAACAAGCATTAGCAAGCTTAACAATATCATTACAACTTGTATCATGCAAGCCATCAAAAATGAAAGCCTTATATTTCAGTAAGCAATGGCTACTCAGAAGTTAGTTTATTGGGTTGGTTCCAAACTCTCATTCCTCTGAGGTTTGAAGTCTAAGCACATGTGCACTAGCAATCAGTGATATTCAGAGTAATTCTATGTGTGTGATCAAACCAGAATTTTGGGGCAATTTTTGAAGCAACACGTATGTCACGCATATCACCCTACAGAAGTAAAGAGGAGTCAGAGACCAGACACTGTACCGGACACTGAAGAAAATCAACTCTGTCCCAGCTAAAAGCAGAACAATATCTGCCATCCTATTAATTCACAGAATCACAGAATCACAGAATCACAGAATCACTAAGGTTGGAAAAGACCAACCATCCACCTATCACCAATGGTTCTTGCTAAACCATATCCCTCAACACAACATCCAAACGTTCCTTGAACACCTCCAGGGAAGGGGACTCCACCACCTCCCTGGGCAGCCCATTCCAGTGCCTGACCACCCTTTCAGAGTAGTAGTATTTCCTAATATCCAGCCTGAATCTTCCCTGGCGCAGCTTGAAACCATTCCCTCTAGTCCTATCACCAGTTACACAAGAGAAGAGGCCGACCCCCAGCTTGCTACAACCTCCCTTCAGGTAGTTATAGAGAGCAATAAGATCTCCCCTGCGCCTCCTCTTCTCCAGACTCCCTGTCCTTCAGTGGCAGGGAAGGATGCTGATAGGAGCGGGAAAACCCTTCTCATAAATACATGACTGAGAGGCCGGTGTAATTGCAAGAACATGGGGTTTTTTGATCATGGGGTGGTTTACTCAGCACCTGGCCTGACAGCTGTGGATGAGTCTTACCTGCCACAAAAGGAGAAATGGATCCTAGCCCAGGAGCTGGAAGGGCTTGTTGAGAGGTCTCTAAACTAGATATGAAGGGGAAAGGGGATAAAAGCAGGCCTGCTAGAGATGAGCTTAGGGGAACAATAATGGGATTGGGGTGAGGCAAGGGGCTGGGCTGAAGTGCATCTACACCATGCATGCAGCACCGGTGCTGGAAGCCACTGTGAGGCAGGCAGTCTGTGACTAGTTGCCATTACACAAACGTGGTGGGATTGCTCCCACAACTGGAGAGCTGCAATGAATGGCTATAGGAAAGGACAGGCAAAGAAGGAGGGGTGCTGGCATGGTTCTCTATGTTGGAGAGTATTTCAATGCTGTTGAGCTTCGGAATGATAAGGTTGAATCTCCACGGGAAGGGATCGGGGGAGGGCCAGCAATACGGACATCCTGGTGGGAGTCTAATAGATAGCCTGACCAGGATGAAGAGACAGATGAGGTGTTCTACAAGCTGGCAGAAGTTCGTGTTCACCAGCCCATATTCTCACGGGGAACTTCAACTTCCCTAATATGTGCTAAAAATACAATACTGCGCAGAAACAGTAGTCTAGGAGCTTTCCAGAGTGTTCGGAAGGCAACTTCCTGATGGAGCTGGTAAGACAGCCTACCAGGGGAGCTGCTCCTCTAGACCTCCTGTTCACAAAGAGGGTCTGGTGGGAGATGTGGGGATCGGGAGCTATCTTGGACAGAGTGACCACAAAATGGTAGAGTTCTCACTTGTTAGTGAAATCAGGAAAGGGGCAGCAAAACTGCTGCCTTGGACTTCCAGAGGGCAGACTTTGAACTGTCCAGGACATTGGTAGGGTGAGTCCCTTGGGATTCAGTCCTGAAGGGTAAAGGGGCCCAGGATGCTGGTTACTCCTCAAGGAGTAAGTCTTCAAGGCACAGGAGCAGGCTGCCAGCCCATTAAAACACGCCATCCTTTTGGCACCACTGCAGGGCCCAAAGGGTTAGGACAAGAGGAGATCTGACCAGAGTGTATCAAAACAAAATTATTATAAGCATTACATTAAGTTTCATAATTGCTCGTCATGGTGTTGATTTTTCTGCTCTCAGAATTGATGTGCCTGTTTTCAGGGGTGTGCTATGTAGCACCTGACTTTCTCTTTATATATTTAATTGTGCTGCTGCTTATCACCTCTGGAGACTTCACTGATAATAATTTTATGTACTTTGTAACACTGGTTTATGAATGAGCGGCAAAAGGACTCCACTGCAACTGGCTCGTAGTCTCCATGCATCTCAGGAGAGGGTACTTCAAGGACCCAAAAGAGTATCGGTGGGCTTCTGGTATAGCTGCCTTGGAGATGAAGGACTTTGAGCAGTTGTCTACCCTAGCTGGTCTCTCAGAGGACCCTTCTGTTGTGGGGTTGCTAAGAGTAGAACAGCAGGTGCAGATCACTGCTATAACAGTGCACTAGTGGCAGTACTGCACCCACTGGGACTCTGATTCCCATTCATCAGTTGATTTGTCAATTGAAGAACCGAGGAGTAATCAGAAAGACTTACTCACCAACAGCCCCACATGTCCAGTACAAAAGGCCAGTGGAGAGTGGAGGCTAACAGTGGACTATCATGGCCTGAATGAAGTCACACTACTGTTAAGTGCTGCTGTGCCAGACATGCTAGAACTTCAATGGAGTCAAAGGCAGACGAGTTGTATGCCACAGCTGACATCACCAATGCTTTTTACTCAATCCCTCTGGCAATGGAGTGGAGACCACATTTTGCTTCCACTTGGAGGGGCGTCTAGTACGTCTGGAATTGACAGCCCCAGGGGTGGAAACACAGCCCTACCATTTGTCATGGGCTGATCCAGACTGCTCTGGAAAAAGAGGAAGCTTCTGAACACCAGCAATCACTGGTGGCATCACTGTGCCGAGCAACACAGCAGAGGAAGTTTCTGAGAAAGGGAAGAAAATAATACAAATCCTAATGAGATCTGGTTATGTCATAAACAACAGTCAAGGGACCTACACAGGAAATCCAGTTTTTAGGAATTTTTAGACCCCACTGTATAATATACTATATTATACTTTACTGTAATATACAGACAGTAAGCAGTAGCATGCCTTGTTCACTGATGCAACCTGTCACATTGTGGGAAAGCATCAGAGGTGGAAGGCTGCTATATAGAGTCAACGTGACAAGTCACTGAAACTGCAGAAGGAGAAGATGAGTGGAGCCAGTTTGCAGCAGTGAAGGCCATACAGCTGGCTTCAGACACTGGTGAAGGAGAGAAGTGGCCATGCTCTACCTCTACACTGACTCCTGGATTGTGGCCACCTCATATGGGGTGGTTACAGCAATGGAAGCAGAACAACTGGCAGCACAGTGGCAAACCCATCTGGCCCCTGCACTGTGGAAAGGTACTGCTGTCTGAGTGGAGAACTTGGTTGTAAAGGTCTCATGTAGGTGCTCACATACCTAAGAGTCGTGTGACTGAAGAGTATCAAAACAACCAGCAGGTGGATCAGGCCAATAGGACTGAAATGACTCAAGTAGATCTGCACTAGCAACATAAGGGTGAATTATTTCTAGCCCATTGTGCCTATGACACCTCAGGCCATCAAGGAAAAAATGAACAGTTAGATGGGCTAGGAACTGAAGGGAGGACTTGTCTATGGACCTTACTGTACAGGTTATCCACTAACGTGAAACATGTGCTGCAATCAGCCAAACAGATAAAGCCTCTTTGGCTGAAGTATAAATCTGGGGAGGCCGGGCAGGTGGGTTATATCAAACTCCCACAAACTCACCAGGGCAAGTGTCATAAGTGTCGTGTGCTTGCAGTGGTGGAAGAAACCACTGGATGGCTGGAAACATATCTTGGGCCTTGAAAAGCAAGTCTTGCGGTAACATGTACCCAGAAATAATTGAGTCAGACAACGGGACTTTCCAAAACAACCCCACAAACACCTGGGCCAAGCAGTATGCACAGGTATATCATACATCCTATCCCGCATCATGTAATACAATGGACTGTTCAAGAGTATACTGAGAGCAACGGGTGCTGGCACATTTAAACACTGGGACACACATTTAGTAAAAGCCATCTGGTTAGTCAACACTGGGGAACCTGCCAATCAAGCTGGCCCTGCCCAGTCAAAACTCCTGTGTCCTGTAGAAGGAAATAAAGTACCTGTAATGCACGTGAATAACATGCTGGGCAAGACGGTTCTGGTTCTTCCTGCCTTGAACAAAGGCTAGCCCGTCCATGGGATTGCTTTTGCTCAAGGACCTGAGCGCACCTGATGGGTGATATGGAAGGATACGGAAGTCTGCTGTGTACCCCTCACTTCAAAGGCGATTTGAGGATGAGTGAGCACAACCAATGATTTCAGTTGTATTATGTTAATTGCTACTTAAAACTGCATGTCATCATTACTAGGTTTGCTATATGCCTTATCAATGATTTTGCTTCAAGAATCATCTACATTAATGAAGAATGAATTCTGATGGAACCAGAATGGGCTTCAGCATAGAATCACAGAATCACAGAATCACAGAATCACAGAATCACCAGGTTGGAAAGGACCTACAAGATCATCTACTGCAACCGTCCTCCCACCACCATCACTACCACCAGCACCAACCCATATCTCACAGCTCCTCATCCAGACGCCTCCTGAACACTGCCAGGGACGGCAACTGCACCACCTCCCTGTGCAGCCATTCCAGTGCCTGGCCACTCTCTGAGAGAAACAGTTCTTCCTTATGTTTAATCTAAATCTCCTCTGGTGCAACTTGCAGCCGTTTCCTCGGGTCCTGTTTGTTGCCTGGGAGAAGAGGCCAAACCCTCCTCACCACAGCCTCCCTTCAGGAAGTTGCAGAGAGCAATGAGGTCTCCCCTGAGCCTCCTCTTCTCCAGACTGAACAATCCCAGCTCCCTCAGCCGCTCCTCGTAAGATTTGTGCTCCAGACCCCTCACCAGCTTTGTCGCCTTTCTTTGAACCCGCTCCAGGGCCTCAATGTCTTTCCTGTAGTGAGGGGCCCAGAACTGAACACAGCACTCGAGGTGCGGCCTCACCAGAGCTGAGTACAGGGGACGATCACCTCCCTGCTCCTGCTGGCCACGCTGTTTCTAATGCAGGCCAGGATGCCGTTGGCCCTCTTGGCCACCTGGGCATTGGATGGCATGCAGCAATCCAACATCATGCATCATTCCTCCAGCCCTGAGGGTCTGTTATGACAGATGGAGCTCAAAGTCATGGACTAAAGGAACTCCATGGACAGTTTAGAGCAGGTGTGTCCAACCTATGGGCCACATTCAGCCCCAGGCAGTCAGTACCACATCCCCACGAGACTGCAAACTTTTAGCATTACTAGGAGACTTTTAGCAGTATTTTTCATGAGTTGATTGCACAGAGCTCGAGCACTGCCTGCACAGGTGACAATGGAATGCTGTGGAGGGCAGGGAGCAGGGCAGGGCCTACCATAGTCACTCAGGCAGAACTTAACCTGCTTGTGTTACACTGACACACGTTTGCCATTTCTGAGTAGAACCCAGTGGCTGACAATGATAATATTTCAATTTACCTACACACGTGTCTGCATGTAAAGGCCTTTTTTGTTATTAAGCAGATACATAAGTTTTCTTATTTAATTATTAATCTTGGGCTTGTGCTATTTCATAAAATAATCTGATAAGTTAGCACATTCACTGCAGAAGAAATATATTAATAATGTCGTATTATATATATCTTGCTTATATGCATAAACTCTATTATATATTTTACACACAGCTCAAGACAACTCCTTTTCACACAGTGTGGCCAGGCACAAAAGGTTTGGCACTTGTGATTTAGAGGGATAGCCCACACACTTGCAGGAGTGATATGTGTGTATATATATCAAAAGGCAGGAAAGGTGATGGCGACCAACCAGGATGTAATTGTGGGACTTGAACATGCTGTAAATGATATGGAATAAGGAGCAGATATTGCACTGTTTTCAGATGGGACAGAGTTGATTTTCTTCATAGTGTCTGGCTTTGGTAGAAAAGCAGTGTTGACAACACACCCATGATTTGTTTGTTGCTGAGCAGTGCTGAACAGATAGTCATACAATCCTTAGAATTGAAAGGGACATTTAAAGGTCACGTAATCCAATTTCCCTGCAGTGAACAGGGATACCTGTAGCTCAGTCAGGAGTGCAGAGCACCATCCAGCCTGACTTCCAATGTCTCCAGGACAGGGCAACCACCACCTCTACAGGCAGCCTGTGCCAGTGCCTCACCATGCTTATTGTAATAAACTTTTTCCTTATCTGACATCCAAATCTCCCCTCTTTTAGTTTGAAACCACTTCTCCTCGTCCAACCACAACAAACCCTGCAAAGGAGTCTGTCCCCTTTTTTACAGCCCCTTTTGATACTGAAGGCTGCTCTTCTGTCATCTCAGAGCCTGCCTTCTCCATGCTGCACACCCTCAGCTCTCAGCCTGTCCTTGCAGGGAGCTGTTCCATCCCATGCAGCATTTTTGTGCTCCCCCTGTGGATGTTCCAACAGCTCCATGCCTCTCCTGCACTGAGCACTGCACATCTGGATGCAGCACTGCAGGCAAACCAAGGACATTTCAGCTTCTCATACTGTCCTGCCAGCAAGGAGCTGAGAGGGGACTGTGCCAGGACAGCTGACCCCGGGACATTCCTTACCATATGACGTCACCTGAGAAAGCTTTAAAATGGATGGGAGTTGGCCGGGGGCAGCCAATGCTCAGGAAAAGGGTGGATGGCGAGCAGTCGCATTGTGCACCACTTGTTTTGTAAATATCTGCATACCATACGTGCATGACATCATCGCTGCTATTATTTCTCCCTTCTCTTTCTCAGTAAATAATTTTATCTCAACCTACAAGAAGTCCTACTTTTTTTTTTTTTTTTTTCTTTTCCCCAATTCTCTCCCCTTTCTCACTGGGAGAGGGGAGTGAATGGCTGTATGGTGCTGAGCTGTCTTCCAGATTAAGCAACATGCGTGCAGAGCAGGGAGTGTGCTAACAGCAGGAAAAGATGTGACAAAGCACCAACCTGAGTAATTCTATGATTCTATGATTCTATGAAAGCATGGGGTTGCATTTAAGCACTTGTTGCACTTGAGTACTTTGAGACAGCAGAGGAAGGAGGATGTGCAATTCAGTTCTGGGATAGAGTTAAGAAAGAAGCAGGGCTGGATCTAGGATATCTGGGTTTGGAGTCTGAAATCAGCTGCCCTGTTTAGCGAAATACTTCAAGGGCTCAGGTGGCATCACCAGTCACCTGCACCGTGCTGTGCTACCACTTTCCACTTTCTTTCAGCCCCAGGGAGAGGTACCTCCACCAACGCTTCCCTTCATGGCTTCGTCATCAGTGACAGCCGTCACGGAGGCACTAAGAGCCCCAGAACCTGGAGGTTTGTGGCTGACTTCAAGACTTCAGGAGAACTTGTTCCGTTCAGGTCTTTAGGAGCTGCAGTTCGGAACCTTGGCACCAGAGGGCTCATGGAAACGCACGGCGCCTTTACAAGCCTCTGCATCTTCTACATTATTAACTCTTCCGTTCTTGTCACAGAAATCACAGAAACACCAAGGTTGGAAAAGACCTACAAGATCATCCAGTCCAACCACCCACCCATCACCAATAGTCCTCACTAAACCACGTCCCTCAACACAACGTCCAAACATTCCTTGAACACCTCCAGGGAAGGGGACTCCACCACCTCCCTTGGTAGCCCATTCCAGTGCCTGACCTCTCTTTCAGAAGAGCAGTATTTCCTGACCTCCAACCTGAATCTCCCCTGGCGCAGCTTGAAGCCATTCCCTCTAGTCCTATCACTGTTACACGAGAGAAGAGGCCGACCCCCAGCTCACTACAACCTCCCTTCAGGTAGTTATAGAGAGCAATGAGGTCTCCCCCTGTGTGGTCTATTAAAGAGATTCCAGGAGTCTAGTGTAAAGGAATGATTTCAACATGAAATAGCAAGACATTTTCTTCTTTTTCCCAGCATTCTTTGTTTTTCTGCTTCAGGAATAAGCAGTATCAACAATCTCCCATTCATATGGATTCAGACTGTTGCATTTTAAGTCTGAATAGGTGGGGAAAGGATTTTTGTCAGATACTGTATGGGCAACCTTCATCCCAGCCCTCCTAACTGCCATTTCTCTCATCGGTCACATGGGACTTCCACTACTCAAGTTAAAATCTCAGCTTTTCCCACGACAAAGCCATTGCTGAATGGCTTTGCCTCCACATCAGTTCCCACCAACTCTGCTTGCAGAACTGCCTGCGCACAGACATGGGTTTCTTTGCATGAACAAAACAAAATGCATCTCCTCAGTTCACCAAGGATCTTTTTGTGGTAACCAAGTGCGTTCCTGGCATCCACACATCTCCTTGTGGAACCCAAGCACGTTTGTTAGCCACACAACCATCACTCGAGGGCACACAAGTACATTCCTGGAGCTTTTCCCCAGGGCAATCAATCAGCTCCTTGGAGCACACAGTTCTCCTTCTGCAAGTCCCATGGGGAGCCTAGCCACATCCCCGGGGATCGCACCCAGCTCCACGCTGCAGCAAGGCACCTCCCTGAGCCGCACAGGGTCTGCCACATTGAGATGGTCAGCATCCTTGTAAACCCAGCTTTAGTGAGCTTGGCTGAGCGAAGGGCCGCCGCGTGTTTCTTCATTGCTTCCCTGCTGCCCCGTGTGGTCCGAATAGCAGAGCACCAATTGAATACACACCGCACAACTCATTAACAGCAAATTACTTTTTGCTTTTTGTGCTTTGAGATGTTGAAAATTACAGGCTGTCAGCACTGTGCAAGTATTCTGGATATTTCTTCTGCAGCGAGCCTGCCAACTCGTTATTTTACAAAGTCACAGATAACTTTAATGATCAAACGAGAAAACTTTCTTCTGCTTAATAACAACCATTAGGCGTCTTCACCAGCACGCACAAACGCTGCTGTTGGAAGCAGGGATTGTGGGCATCAGTACCGGTAGTCACGAGGACTGGAAACGCCACTTCTGCGGCCGGGGCGACGAGGAGATCGAGGGGATCCGAGCCGCGGGCTCACGGGACGGCCATCGCGACCCCGCTCCTATCACGACCCGCCCCGGCCATCGCGACCCCGCTCCTATCACGACCCGCCCCGGCCATCGCGATCCGTCCCTGCAACACAACCCCCCATCACGACCCCTCCCTTCCATCAGGACCCCTCCTATCACGACCCCTCCCACCACGATCACGCCCCCCGTTCGTGCCGCGCTGCGGGCGGCGGCCCCGCTCGGCGGCGCGGAAGGGGCGGAGCTGCCGCCCTATGGCGGCGGTTTCGGGGCGCGCCGGCAGCGCGGCCGGCCGCAGCAGCGTCCCCAGGGCGGGCAGCCGGTGGAGGTGAGCGGGGTCGGGCAGTCGGCGCCGCCGCCGTCGGACCCCGGCCGGCCCCGCTCCCAGCGCCCGGCCCTTTGTCTCCCCGGCAGGTCGCGGCGCCGCGCTCCGTCCTACTGCGACGAGTCTCTGTTCGGCAGCCGGCGCGGGCAGCCGGCCCGGGCGCCGCGGATGGGGAGAGCGGACGTGGCCAAGCTGCACTCCCTGCTCTGGAGCCCGCCGCCGGCCCCTCGCCGCCAGCCCGGCCCCCCCTCCGGCCCCGCGAGCGGCCCCCCGCCGCCAGACCCCGCGGGCTCCGGGACGGCTCGGCGGGGCCGGCCGGGCGTCTGCGAGCATCTCGAGGGCTGCGCGGGCGCCGGCGGCCGGGCCGCTCCTCCCGGAGGATGCTCGCGGTCCCTCGGCCGCCCGAACGCCTCCTCGGATCGGCCTCGCCTCGCTCCGGGCCGCGCCGAGGCAGAAAGGCGTGAACCGCGTCGCCGTCCTGCGGCAGCCGCCGCCCCTCCGCCCGCGGCCCAGTCGAAAAGCGCGTGCGGGCGCTGCGCCGGGAGCTGCGCGGCGGGACGGGGCTGCGAGGCCAAGCCTCCATGGCGGTAAAACGAGAGCTCGCTCCGCGAGCGCGCGGCCCTCGCGGACGTGAGCCGGGCACCGACCGCCCGGCGAGGACTCTGCCGGGACCCGGGCCCGATGGAGGCCGCGAGCGGGGCTGCGCCATGGGGAGGATGAAGGAAGCGATCACAGCGCTGGAAGGACGGCGAGCCGGGCGGGAGGCGGTCCTGCGGAAGAGCGGGATGTCGGCTGTGGTGATGTCCGGCTGTGGTGGCGATGGCAATCTCCACCAACCAGCAATCTTCTGAAAAGATGAGGTAACCAGTCCGATTCCTTTTGCCGGGGTGTCTGGCCAGGAAGGCTGAGCCCCGGGGGATAGGACCTCCTCCAGCAGACGTCCAGCTGCAGGAGGAGGCTCGACTGCCGGTCCATCGTGGGTCAGGCTGGGGTGCGGAACTCAGGTGGAGCTCCAGGAGCAGCTGACGCCAGCAAGGTTCTGGAGACGCTGGGTGAAGAGTCCGGAGGGCAGGAAGCGTGAGGGGCAGCTGAGGTTTCTTTTGGGTTGCCGGGTGGAGTCAGGAGTTGGACCCGATAATCCTTGTCCTTCTGACTCAGGATATTCTGTGATCCTTGGCAACCCCTGATTTCGACAGCTTCTGGTGATTTGGGAGTGCTGACTTGGACGCTTTGTGTCAAAAAACATGATTCATATTGAAGGTTATGAGTACTGCTGCAGCAGGGCAGTATTGTAACCAAATAAATGATCGAAGGGAAACTTTCTGAGGCCTGTGTTTTGTATGCAGGGCGGTGGGTGATCTGGCCCTGACAGCGAGCCCAGGCCTCCCTCGGCACAACTCACGCCTTCAAATGTTTCAGCAAAACCACTCCTCCCCACTTTCTGTCCCACAGGTGGTAAAGAGTAACTTGGTCTTCAGCAGCGCTTAAAGGAGTGCCTCTAAAAAAAGCATCAAGGAATGCAGGTAGCGAGGGAGAGTCTGCTAGTTCCCCTCCCCCACCAGAGAAACATTCTGTCAAATCCAGTCGAGAACAACGCAGTCCGGGACAAGCACAGTATGATTCTCCTTCAAAGCCAGCTGGGCCTTCTTGGTGCAGAGTGTTCAGCACTCAGCCTGCTAAGGCAGCAGCTGCAAACTGGAGAGCCTCCAGCAGGTGCCCTGCACGCCTACGTGGAGGGATCCTGCCAGCTATCACAAAACCTGGTTGAACTGCACGTGGCTGCCGGATTGAGCCTTTCCAGAGCAATCAAAGCCAGGAAACGAGCCTCGATTGGATATTTCAAGAGGCGCTTGTCCAAATACCTTCGTGCTTCTCTGAGCTCCCCCAGTTCCTTATCGTTTGGAGGCACTATGGGCACTGACTCGAATTTGAGCCCGATAAGCTTCATCGGATACTGGGGCAGTGATACAGGCTGTTAGGTCTGCAGTTCTTCCAAGGGACTGAGAGGAGCAGAGGTGCGATCTGGACACTAGATGGAGACAGCAGGATTAAGAATTGACACGAGAGCCCCGTTCCCTAACAGCGGGCGGATGCTGGGAAGCAAATTAACGAACTGAATGAAGTAACTGTCCTGAAACCGCCCGGGAGAACTGCTGAACCGAGAGCAGGACGCAAAGCGCAGTGCCGAAGAACCTGAAGGACGGAGCCTCTGAAGCGAAGAGACTTTATCTAAGGGAACGGGTTTTTGGTGGCTCGGCTCAGCACCGGCCGCTGTGCTCAGACGCCCGCCGTGCGCTCACGCTTCGCCCTTCCTTTGCCCCAGCCCCACCCGCTCTCTCAGGAGCGCGCCAGCTCCCGTTTAGGGCGCCGCTCAGCCTCCCGGCCCAGCCGTCCCGGCCCCGCGCCCCGACGCCCACCCGTCACGCGGCGGTACGCGCGGTCAGCCCGGCCGCACACGCGCCGAGCCGGCGGCGGCGCTGCCCGGCGATCGCAGCGGGAGGCGGCAGAGCCGAGGCGGCGGCCGGTGCTCGCGATGGATTCGTGCGGCGCCGAAAGCGGCGGCGCGTTACGGCGGAGCGGCGAGCACCGCAGCGGGCTTCGCGTCCTCCTGCGGAGCTTTCCGGCAGCCAGCCCCGCCTCTCAGCGCTTCGGTGCCGGCCGTTGCCGGGTGACCGGCGTGCTCACATCCGGCCTTGAGCGGAAGGGGTGGGGCGTCCTCACACCGCGCAGCCAATAGCAGTCCGCGTCGCTCTCCCGAGAGCCCGCCCTTTTCGTTCCCGTCCGTAAGCGTAGGCCCGCCAGTTATGCCAAACGCGTCACTTCGAGCCAATCGGCATCCTCTCTTCTCCAGATAAACACCTCCGCTGCCCAATGACGGGAGGAAACGCTAGAAGGAGGCGGGAAAAATCCGGCTCCTCTCGCGGGGGGCGCGGCAAGACGGCGGCGGGCGGGGCGTAAGGAGCTCCGAGCGCCGATTGGCGAGCTGGAAGGAGGCGCACCGCCGGGCGGCCAATGAGGGGCGGCGGGACGGGACGGAGCGGCGCGGAGGCGCGGCGGCGGGGCCCGTAGCGGTACCGGTACCGATACCGGTGGCGCAGGCCGGGCCGGGGCAGCCCGGTCTCGAGTGCCGCTCATTGGAGCGGCGGAGCGGCTCGAGCCCGGCGACTGCGGGAGGTGCGGGCCGGCCGTGACCTCGCGGGGACGCAGCGCTGCCGGGCCCGTCCTAACAGCGCTTTGCTCCTTTCGGAAAGGACCTCGCGGCTCCGCGCCGCCCGGCCCGCCGCCGCCATGCCCCGCGCCCCGCGCCCGGCTCCGCGCCCGGCCGTCCCGTCCTCGTGGCACCGCGCCGTCCCGTGAGCGGCCGGGCGTGGGGACCGCGCTGCTCCGATCTGCGGCGTCCGGAGCCTCGGAAGGGCGGGGATGGGGGAGCGCGGCTCCGCGTTCCGGCGGCTGCGGGAGAGCCCCGATGGGAGCTGTGACGGGAGAGGGATCTGAGGAACCGAGCCGTGCGCGGAGCTGGAACCAGTTCGAACTGCTCGGGGAAGGAAGGAGCTTCGGGAAAGCCGGGATGGCCGTCAGCATGGATGACGACGTCCCGCTCATCCTCACCCTGGATGACGGCGGAAGCGGCGCCTCGGCCCCGCGGGACAGCGCGGATCGGGAGGAGCTGCGCGGCCAAAGTAAGGCGTGCTGCGTCGTTTCATTGCTGCCCAGCCAAAGTAAGGCGTGCTGCCTTATCTCACCTCTGCCCGGCTCCATGCCCGTGTCGGCAGTGCCGTCCTGCCCTGGACCGCAGCTCGGCACCCCGCGGCCGCCTGAGAAGCCGTGCCGGGAGCCGGCTGTGATGCAGCTCGGTGCGGGCAGAGCCGTGCTGCGGCAGGTGGGCAGAGGACGGGGCGGACCGGCCGTGCCTCTTCCAGCACGTTCTGTCTGTCCTTTGCACAGCGCGCTGTGGCTCCCTGCCGTGCCGCCCAGCTCTCCCGTGCTGGTAAAGAGCTGCTCCTCGCACCGGCTGTCCTGAGCTGCTGTGCCATCGCGATGTCAGGTGCAGCAGCTGCACTGATGTAACTTGCTGTTTTCCATGAGGAGCTGGCTTTTGCAGCCGTTGTTTTGCCTATTTCTAGTTTACATTCTGACTTCTGCAATAAGGACACGAATGTGTGCTGATAGACCTTAAAATCCTTACTGTGTTGCTATCAAAGAATCAGGAGTGTTTGGAGACAGTTTGTACGCAGCCCTGTTAAGCCAGCTGTTCAGTGGGACGCAGCCAGCCTTGGGCATAGGGAGCACAAAAGCTCCCATCGCTCAGCAGCTCTGCTTTCAGCTCAGTGAGCATTTGCTGGAGCCATTCCCCTCTGCAGGTGAGATGCAGACATTGGGTGTGTTAAAGCGTGTTTGTGGGCTCCTGCTTGATGTGACACCTCATGAATGTGCTTTAGCAGCTCTGTTGGATATATCTCTCGACTCTCAGCTGATGTTGCAGGTGTGCAGACCTGTACAACTCTTGTGATCCTGTGCAAGCTCTGCTTCTGCAAGCACAGCATTTCTATCAGTCACGCTGTTTCCTGGCCTGTAGCTCTTCACTGCACTGTGCCTCTTTTCCCCATCTCTGTGATTTCTGTGGTTTGATTTCCTCTTGCAGTCATACGGGTTCCCTTACTTATCTCCTCCTCTGACTTCCTGAGCTAGTTCCTGGTTTCTGACTGTCAGTTTTTCCTCTTCTGTCCCAACTCTACAGCACACATCTGTGGCTAAATCACCGCTCCGTCCTGCACTGCTGTTCCATCACATCTTCTTGTTTTAACTTAAGCAGGAGGCTGCATCCCTGTTTTCTCATGTGTTTAATAGGCTTTTTACTGAATAACGTTATTCACTTTTCTGTCCTTTTTTCTTCCACCCTTTAAAGAAGTTACGTGTGTTTTGTCGTTTGATTAAAGCCAACAAGGTTGTGTTGAAGCATAAGCGTGGGAGTGAGCATATTAGTAAGTAAAAATAGTCCACAATTTGCTCCCTTTGAAATACAGGGAAATTGCTGAGGAACTAATTTTATGCTTCTTAGAAGACAGCTGTGTGGTTTTTGAGAACTCATTTCCTGGAATTCCTTGACCTGGGTGTCTCTAGATATTGAAGAACTGTTACTTCACTCTGTGTTTTTAATCAAGTTGAGCTTGCTGAAAAAAATATTAAGCCTGTTCTATGGAAGTGATTCTGGATTATATGAAGCCCTCTGAAGACAGCAGTGCTGCAGGCATGGAATGACAGATTGAGACCGGAAGGCTGGCATCAACACCTTGAGAGGCATCTTTATCTCTGCGAAAGGCGAGGCTTAAGCTAATGAGTGGACCAGTGCCATCACTTGCAAAATAGGCTCGTTAAAAAATGGGGCATGGGGTCCAGCTTTCCTCCTTGCTTGTGAAGAAAACGTTCTGTGCAACACAGAGAAGTTGTGTCTCCTGGAGGCTGTGAGGGATTCCAGCATGTCTCTGCTCTGCTGAGGACTGGAATGGCATTAACAAAAGCATGCACTTCTGTGTTCTTATCAGAGGCTTGTCTTCTGGAGGGATGAAGTTTGTGAGAAGTCCTGTTTTCAGGAGAGGTAAAGCTTGCCAGAGGGATGAGGATAGGGAAAATCAGAGAATAGGGAAAATCAGGAGCTATTTCCTTCTGTTTTATTTTTCTTATGCCTGAACTCTGATTAGAGAACACTGAGCCAGAGCTTGGAGCATCAGCTCAGCTATTACTGTGCCTGGCTGTGGGCTGCTGGGGTCAGGGTGGCAGGTTAAACACAGTGCATTTCTTCAGGTTTATCCCCAGGTAGCAGCTATTAGCAGCAAATCACCCACTGTCTGCTTCCCAGGTGACTCTGAGGGAAAGGCAAAGTGGCTGTGAGCACCTTATCAGCCTCCAGCATGTGATTTAGAGTAACTGAAAGCTGCGTGCCTGTTCTGTGTTGCTGTGTCGTTCACCACTCCAAACTTTAACATGTATTCCAGGCTGTCTCAGCCCTCTCTCACCAAGATGTGTGTTCAGATCTCACTACTGTTTTTTGTTTGTTTGTTTTTTGAAGGAACTTCTTGTGCCATTCTTAAGTTGATCCATGACACAGCTTTTCACACAGAATCACAGAATGGCCAGGGTTGGAAGGGACATCAAGGATCATGAATCTCCAGCCCCTCTGCCACACGCAGGCCCACCAACCTCCACATTTCACAGCAGCCCAGGCTGCCCAGGGCCCCATCCAGCCTGGCCTTGAACACCTCCAGGGATGGACGGGGCATCCACAGCCTCTCTGGGCAGCTGTTCCAGCACCTCACCACTCTCACAGTAAAGAACTTCCCCGTGATATCCAACCTAAATCTCCCCTCCCTCAACTTAACACTATTTCCCCTTGTCCTGCTGTTATCAACCTTTTCAGAGTTGATTCCCCTCCTGTTTGTAGGCTCCCTTTAGGTACTGAAAGGCTGCAATGAGTCACCCCACAGCCTTCTTTTCTCCAGGCTGAACAAGCCCAGCTCCTTCAGCCTGTCCTCATAGGGGAGGTGCTCCAGTCCCCTGATCATCTTCGTGGCCCTCCTCTGGACCCTCTCCAACAGCTCCCTGTCTTTTTTGTACTGGGGGCTCCAGACCTGGACGCAGTGCCGCAGATGGGGCCTCACAAGAGCAGAGTAGAGGGGAACAATCACCTCCCTGTCCCTGCTGGCCACCCCTCTTTTGATGGAGCCCAGGATCCCATTTGCCTTCTGAGCCACAAGGGCACACTGCTGGCTCATGTTAAGTTTTTCATCTACCAGGACCCCCAGGTCCTTCTCCACAGGGCTGCTCTCAAGGACCGCTCCTTCCAGTCTGTAGGGATGCCTGGGATTCCTCCGGCCCAAGTGCCAAACTCTGCACTTTGCCGTGTTGAACCTCATCATGTTCACCCAGGCCCACCTTTCTAGCCTCTCGAGGTCCCTCTGAATGGCATCCCTTCCTTCAACCGTGTCGACCGCACCACTCAGCTTGGTGTCGTCAGCAAACTTGCTGAGGGTGCACTTGATTCCATCATCGATGTCATTGATAAAGATGTTACAGAGCACCGGTCCCAAGACAGACCCCTGGGGGAACCGCTCATTACCGGCCTCCACCTGGACATGGAGCTTTTGCCACCAGATCCTTTAGGAAATGAATCTCTATTCTAGGCTCTGAGATTTGGTTGTCTGGAAATGCAGACAAATTACAAGGTTGAAATAAGTAGCAATAGAGTTCTTTGAAAACAAACTTGTTGCTGATGTAAAAAAGAAAAGACTGAGGAGCAAGAGTATGTTTCTTTCAGAATCTTGCAGGAGAGGTCTGTACTGGGTAAGTGATTGCTTTGGGATTGGAATAAAGGAGCTAAATGAGAAAATTATGTGAAAAATGGCATTCTTAAAGAAAATGTCCAGCTGCAAAAATTAATCTCCCTAATCACGCAGCTTTTAAGCTCGTAATGGAAGAAAAGACTTGCGTGGGGAGGAATATTAAAGCTCTGCCTTCCTCGAGTTGTGCTGAAGTATATACCTCCAGGGGAGCTCCTGCTTTCAGCTGCCCTGGAAGGTCAGAGTCCTGCAGAGCCAACTGGAATTCAGGCTGCAGCCAGAGAAGTGTGGTTTCTGTGCTGCAAAAGGTTCTCTGAATGCAGTGCGGAGGATTGTGATGCTGGGTAGTTTTTCTTACAAGCTCCAGCAACTGGAAGAGACAGAGAGAAGAGCTTTCATCCCTTGAATCCGTAGCATACACTAATTAAAACAAATCTGCCCTTCCGTAGTACAACTTATCTGAGAATCTCAATGCTCTGTGCACTGTAGTTAAGCTTCCCAACGCTTGTTTGTCATGAATGGAAAGTAAAACAGAGATGCTGTTGTATGACCTTGCCCAAAGTCGTGCACTGTAAATGCTGAGCAGCAGCCTGGGCCAGGTGATTTCTGGTCCTTCACAGGACTCCAAGGAAGTTCAAACAGAGTCTCAAAGTGTGAGGTATGCTTTTCCTATACAAAGGCAGCGCGGATAGCCTTGAAACTCTAGGACAGTGTATCTCCTTGAGCTGATGGGAAGTGTAAGAAATAAATGAGTGCTCATTGATTTATCCTGTATTAGATCAGATATAAAATTCTCCTTTGCCTCCTGCATGGAAATCACTGTCGCCTCAAGTGGAGCTCAGTGTGTTCAGTGCAGAAAGTACAGCTCATGTGTTGTGCAGGGAACAATTATATTTTCTGTCTGTTTCTCCCACACAATGGATTATGGCAATAGACGTTGTCTTCTTTAAATTCTGGATTCTTATGTGAAAGCAACTGCATCTGCTATTGAGGTAAAAGGAATTACTGTGTATGAGTGAGGAAGTGGGGGGAGCACACAGCAGCAAAGTGTGATGTTTTCTACAAGCATTGCTGGAAAAAAGTCGTTTATAACTTTGAATGGTGAGGTGTTTGTTCCTGCTGCCCAAAGAGTAAATTTTCAGGAAGAATGGATTCAGCCTGACCCTTTGTGTAGAAATGATGGGGCTGTTGGTAAGTGTGCCTCCCGTCTGTGCACTGCTGAGGAGCAGAAGGCAGCCCAAAGTGCATGAAGAGAGCACTCCTCATTCAGGTGGGGATGGAGGGGCTGGCCCAGCTGTGCGTGGAGGAGCTGGGTTTGGACGAGGTGAGTCACCTCTGACTGCTGCTTGCCTCCTGTGCAGCAGAGCGTCAGGGTGCAGGGTCTCCTGCTCTCTGGGCTGCTGGAGGAGGGTCTGTCTTCTTGGCTCGCTTCTGCCCATTCCTTGATGGAATGTGCTGAGAGGCACCTGGCAAATCTGTTCTGACTGACTGATGGAAACTCTTGTGATGTTTTTGAACACAAATTACAGTGTGAATTTGGAATTGTATACAACAAACTCATCTTTCTTTTGAATAAACCATTTATTAAACCAGGTAAATGCATGCCTCCGGGATGACACAGCATCCTGGGCTGCTGGGCTGGACAGCTAATGTTCTTTTGAGACACTTGTGCAGACTAGATTTCCGTGTTGTCAGTGATCAGTACAACCTGCAGTGATGGACTTCTCTGCAGGATCCATTTCTGGAATATGATTCTATCAGCAGTAGAAGGAAAACAAGTCTGTCCTCAAAGCCAAGTCTGCAACTCATCTGGTCAGCAGCGCCCTGTTGCCTTCCTCCTTCTCTTGCTTCCTTTAGTGCAGAGAGTGGAGGAGAGAGATTGCAAATGGGTGGGTGGGTTTTTGTTTGTTTTTTCCTGGGCTGCAGGAATGGACAGGCACTGGAAATTGGATGAACAGTAAATAATTTTTGGGAAAATGCTGTGATCACACAAGCCTGTAGTAGCACTTTCTGAGGAACCACTTAGCTGTTGTGAAAGCATTATTACTTTGCTTCTTTTGAAGAAAAAGAGGTGCTTGAAATGTTAGCTATCTAGCGGACTTAAGTAATCATCTGGCTTTTGATCTCTGAATCCAAAGAGAGTACTTAGAAGCTGTTTGCGTGGACTTGGGCAGTAGTTCTGCTGTGGAAATGCTGTAGCTAACTTGGGAAGGAACAGGGGACAAGTGAAAAAGCGAATGCTTGCCTCAGCCTTGCAGACCCCGAGATCTCTGACAGACTTTAGATTCTCTGTTTGCTTTCTTGAATGCTACACAGAATATTCTCTCCCATCGTGGCTCCTAGTTTTACTAATTTGCCTTCAATTAGTTCCAGCTGCAGCATTGTCTCTGTGGCATTTGAGGTGAAGCACAGCCAGATCACAGGCTGGGATCTTGTCTCGTGGAGCGACCTGGCTCTGCATTGAATCTGGTCCTTTACTAAGAGACACTACTTAACATTGCTGTGGTTAACCTGCCTCGTCTGCAAGGTGTAGATGCACCGTTGTGTGGGAATGGGCAGGTGGGCAAAATTATTTTATTATCAAGAGTGTCTGGTTTGCAATTCTATGAATGATTTCGCTTTTCTTATTATGTACCTGCTTAAAATTTATATACGGGGGATTGTTTTCTCTGAAGTGCTCCATGCTGAATTGTTGTTTATGCCTCTTCTCCAACCTAACAACCTTGTATTTTTGCAGCTCCTGCCAGTGCTTCTCTAATCCTTGCCTGGCCTAGATGGGCTGTAATGAATGCTTTAAGCAAGCAAAGCAAAACTGTGTCTGAGAAGAGAAAGGGGTGAAAATCTTGGAAAGGATAACGAAGACCCAAAACATAAGGAGATTATTGTTTTCCCCTTCAGTCAATCTCTCTTCTACAATTTATTTCCCTGGGTGATGAGCTCCGTAAGCTCAGAGGAAGGAGGCAAATGCTGCTTTTTAGGATATGTTGGGCATCCTTCAATATCACATTAGAAGAAGTGGAAAATGCGTTTCTGCTGTGAAGCTCCAAATACATCAACCTCTGGAATCTCATTTATACTGAGAATTCAGGCTTTAAGCAGGACTGCCTTGGCTGCACTTAAATACTTGCAGTAATGGGAGGGTAGAGCTGATGTCTGTGATTCTAGAGGAACAGCACTCTGTGTTGTCCAGACCTCACAAAAGCATTTTTGTCAGGGGATTCTTAACGTAACTCTGAAAACGTGGCACCTGCAGAAGAGAAACCGTGAGCGAAGTACCAGGAGGCATTGTGGGCCACAAGCAGTGTGTGTATTTTTTCCGAGCCTGCCTTGTTTTCTTAGCCCTGCAGGAGATCGGTTTGCACAATGCAGACATTGTGTGTTTCACAGTAGGATGCTTTGTCAAACAGAATCCCTGCACTGTTGACTCTTTCTTGCTGTAAAAAATCATAGTGATTTAGTCTTGAATGCCCCATGCTGTTCAAATCTGAGCGAGTAAAAGCGTATACGAGGTAAGGACAACTTGGTTAGCGTCGCATTGTCCCGGAGCCAAATGGTTCCTTCTCCTTTGTCATCACTAGTGCTCAGGCGGTGGGTATCATCTTTCGTGCCCGTAAGATTGCGAGGAGACGGAGGGGATGGTGAGGGCTCTGGAAGCTTCTTCGTGCTCCGTGCAGATGACCTTGCTGCTTAGAGGGAAGCGCCCGATCCCTTCGCACATCCCTTCCCAGCGCGCTGCACTCCCCTCCCGGCTGTGAGCAAGGTCAGGTGAGGCTGTGCGTTTCCTCCCGGAATGGCCGTCGTTAGCTGGAGATGTGTGCGTGCAGCCCCGTGCCACAGCAGTGAAGGGCTCCGCTTTTCAGACAGGTGGTCCTGGATCTATAGAAGACGTTAAGGAGTCTGAGAGTGCCTGAGCTGCAGTTTTCAATCGACAGCTTTCCAGCTCTATTTGGTCACTCCTCAGCCGCTGCAGCTGACTTGGGAACATTTGGCTCAGGAAGCGGAACAACAGTTGGAGACAAACAGCGATTAGTTTTCTCATGGCTTCCCAGGGAACGCATCAGTTTGTTCGCTTTTCCTCTCATTTTTGTGGCTCCTGTGGATTTTTAAGGCCCTGTAGTTGCAGGATATTCAGTTTAGCCAAGCTTTCTTACTGCCAGATTAAAATGAGCCAAGGTTGAGCACGCTGAGTTCACTCATCATAACCGATACGATGCGTCTCAGAACTTCCTTTGCCCTTGGAATCTTCACTGAGGAATCCTGCCTTCTGCTGTCAGCCCCCCTGCGTTGAAATCCCATTTCACCCATTTGAATGCTGTAAGAAGTGCTGTAAAAACTAAACAGGAGCATCTGTGAAGTGGTTAGAGTTGTTGTTGATTGCCTTTTCCTTATTGCCTTCAGGGGATTTAAGCTCGAATTTGCTGGAAGTAGAATTTATGAGCCAGAACGCTCCATTTCTGATCCTTAAGCTGGGAAAATTGTGGTGAATTTGATAGGTCTTTCTCTCCACTCCAGTGTCTCTGGCTTTTGGTCTGGACCTCGCAGGGCTCTCCCTCTGTCTCTAGCATAATTGCTTTTGCATATTGATACACAGCCTGATTTTTACACGGCTGCTTTCTTTACAGAGAGCAGTTGGAGCAGCTTTAGGATTTCAGCCATCTGCCACTCAGAGCAGCTCCTGGGCTGTTGGCTGGGCTGGGGGCAAGGAGGGCAGGAGGCTGTGCTCAGCTCTGCACTGCACTGCACTGCTCTGTTCTGCTCTGCTCAGCTCTGCGCTGCTCAGCTCTGCACTTCAGCACTGCATCGCCTGCAAAAGGTCTGCAGGGCGCTGGGGCGTGTGCTGGCATTGAGTCATAGCCTGGATAGCAGCATCCAGTGCTGCTCTTCTGACCTCAGACTGGCTTGCAAGGAATGGCTTTGCTTTTTGTGCTCATGAAAAGTGAAATTGAGGATGAGCGTCCATGCAATGCTGTGTTAAGTTTTCTGATGCTGTGGAGCTGAATGGTTTAGCAGCTCTCTGTGACTGCCTGCCTCTCGGGTGTGTAGATGTTGTCAGCTGGGAACGCCTGATCACCTGTATTTTATTCCAACCATAACCATATTTTTGAGAACACTTGCACTGTCTTCTGTGGGTTTGGGAAGGTTTATATGCAGAAGCAATGCAGCCCTCTGAAGGATTTCACTAGCTGTGTTCCTGCTCTTGGTAGCTAAACAAACAGGTGCCTGTAGCATTAAGACTTAGTGACCTATCCTGCTGATGGGAATGCTAAAACCTCTCCAGGGTCAAACTGCACCAGTGAGTGGCCGTGTGTCTTGCAGTGTGGTCAGACATGTGGAGTGACAGGCTGTCAGCCTGCAATGCTGGGGCTCCAAAGGCAGAAGCCTTACCACAGCGTTTCCACAGCCTGTCTCCTCCTGCCTGTGGGGTGGTCACGCTGGATGAGGAGTGATCAGAGCTTGCTTAGAGGCACAAGGGCTGGGGCATAATCTGTCCCCATGTGCAATGTTCCTACAACACTGGCCGACCATACCCAGCTGGTTGCTTAGCTCACTGCTGGTGATTCACCACTGAAACAGGAAAATGCTGCTGTTGGCCGCACAGCTGCTTGTTTTTCCTGGCACAGAGGGGACTGCTGTTGTGCAGGACGCTGAGCAAACCAGAAGCACTGGAAATGTGATTGAGCAGAGGAGCGTTTGCTGAAACTCTCTTGGATCTGCCCTGTCACCCTTGAGTAGTATTGAATGCTCTGCTTTGTTCTGATCTGCTGGCAGGTGCAAACAAGTGACCACGCTGGTCCTGATGAATTGAGAAAATGCTCCTAGGCAACTTAGTACAGAGAATTTTGGCATTAGGGTCAGAGAAGGGGGAAGGAAGTGACCAAGGCTAAGGCCCTTCCTTTTAAGTACAAGACTGGTGACAGGGCCTTATCTCTAATAGCTGTGGAAGGAGAGGCTTCAAAATGCTGAGTGCTAGCTGATTCTGAAGTTCAGCATTTAAGTATCAGCAGATCTTTTATTTATTTTTTTACTTCAGGCTCTGAGAGTGACAGTCTGAGTGCTGCTAAGACAGTGTCTTTCCTCCAGCCCCAAAAAGAGATCAACAGGACAGCCACTGCAGGCCAGCTAGCCAGACAGGATTTCCAAGCAAAATAATGGGAAGCCAGCAGTAGCTCTTCCAAAACCTGGAATTAAAGGGAAGTTTTCTGTGTCAATCGGTGTGGGCTTATGAGCAAGAGCGTCATATGAACCCAAAGTCATATGTTTATTTATCTTGTGAGGTGACAAGATTACTTGTCTTGGCACTAGCGTAGCATTTTCAGCTGAGCTGAAACCATGTTGGGATGCTTTCTTAGGGGCACATGTATTCCTGCATTCTTCAAATAAGTAACAGTCAGGGAGGGAGGTGATGTTTCCACCTGTGCTGGCTGCAATAATGGATGTGTGTTAATGCTTGTCATGCTTGCAGTGCCCTCGTTCCAGTTCACCCGAGGGCTGAGCAGAGCAGTGCCCTGAGCGGGAGGCTGTGAGATGGGGCAGAGCAGTGCCTGCCTGCTGGATGAAGCTGGAGAGCTTTGGGCAGGTGTCTGACAGCAGGGTTTGGAACCATGCTGGAAGAGTCGGAGGGGATCTGCAGTGCTGGTAACTTTTGTAATCAAAATTATGCATTTCAGCTCCATATGAGGTCAGACCTGATGTAAGGACCGATCTGGGGACAGCCCTCTGACATCTGGCTTGAAGCTGCCAAACTGATGGTTAACCTGTGACCTTTCTAGTGCCTGCCAGCAGCAGTGTTCACCAAATATGCAGGAATCTTTCCTTTTTAAAAAATATTAAAGAGAGCAGTTACCCAGCACTGGAGGTTGGGGTTTTCCCCTTTTCTTAACGAGCATCTTCCTCTGCTGTTGGTAGCTGCTTTTCCCTGGATGGGACACTGAGGCGGTTTCAATGTGGCAGTGCTGTATTTCAAAAGAACTGGTGTAGCAGAGTCCCACCAACACCACAACCTCTGCTGGGCTTTGTAAATCACTTTCTTTGATCTCAGCGTGCAGCAGAAAGACAGAAGAATACTGCCGTGGAATTACTGAATTGACTTGTTGTCTTGCGATCGCTGTGTCTTCAGGCCAGCACGGCACATGCCCAGTTACCATTGCGTTTGGCCAGCTGCTTCCTAGCTGTGCTCCAGAGCTGGCATCAAGATGCAATGCGTACTTGGGCTGCGGAGACCAATGGAGGTGGAGGGCCAACATTTAGGCAGCTGCCACTCTGCAGTAGTTGAGAGGGCTTCATTGCAAGGCGCTCGTCCTCTGCTAAGAAACTGGCCCAGGTTGCCCTGGGCTGAGCTCTGCAGGATGTTACTGCAGGAGGAGTTGGCGTTGTGTGGTGGGGAGCTCTGCTAGTTTCAAAGGAACCTGAGAGCTATAGCCATGCAGGTTTGTTGGTCAGATTCTTGCTGCTTTCTCAGGTAAGCAAAGCACTTCCTCTTTGCTTCCTGCTGCTGACGTTGCAGCTTTTCCAGGGAGCTGCAGGCGGCTGTAGCTGGAAGGCAGACCTGGCCTGGTTGCAGCTCTGTCAAACATCTTTCCAAGCTGCATCAGGAAAATCCAAAGGCTCTGCTTTGGGGAATCAAGATAAGGAACATGTTTTTAAAATGCTGACGTTGTGTTGATACTAAAGCATCGTGTTGAACGTTAGCATTTTAACATGTTAAAATCATGAGGCGTTCATTTCCCTTTTTGGAACAAAAAGAGGAAATGCATTCATGTAAGAGGATGTATTTTAAAAAAAAACCACAAACCTTTATCTGAGGGATTCTGATGTTGTCTCTCTCCTTTTCTGTTACTTCCCTAAAAAATTATGGGTTATAAAAATGTGCATATACATTTCATGTCTGGACTTTCTCCTGAGTCAGAGCCTTGGGCACAGCTTGTCTCTTTTTTAGGTGGGTTCAACAAAAACTGTAGCGTGTCTAGTTTGGTTGGGTTTTTTGTCCATTCAAAATGAGCTGTTTCAATGGCTCACTTATTTAATTTCAGTTACAGAATAATCTTATTTCTGTATTTCTAAAGCCCTGGTTGCTGTAAAGTGATTGGACTGGCAGGACCATAGGGCAATGTCCCTTGGGTAATGTGAGGCTGTAGGAGATCTTCTGTTGTGGCTTTGGCTTCCCCTTGTGGTACGGAGCTAAGATCACAAAGTGTGTGAAACAGGCAGCAATTTGGCTGAACACAGAAGCTGAGGTTGTAATTCTTAATGATGTTTTCCTAATGCAGCCTTCCTCTTCTGTGACTCTTGCTGGTTATAAATGCTTTGGATCCGGCACTGCAGTTCCAGCTTTGTTAAAAGAAGCAGAGCCTCCTCTGCTACATGCACTCACACTGTGCAGGTGCCTGGTTCTGGCTCCCTAGTGGGAGCGTGTGGACCTTTCCATGAAGTCTATGAATTGTTCTCATCCCTGTTTTCTTTGAAGCATCTTACTGTTTATTTTCTTTGATTTTACTTAGGAATGTCCCATTGTCCCCAGCAGGGAGGAGCAGGAAGGAAACGTTCGTGTGAATCCTCACAGCTCAGCGGTTAGTGAGCGCAGAGCAGGCTGTGACCTCCGTGCTGGCTTTGCTCTGAGAGCAAGATCTGTCTGGAAACACGGCGCCTGCTGGAACAAAGCAATTCCCTGCGATGCTTTGGCTCTTCTGTCATTGAGCTTAGCTTGTGCATTGGTGTTTCTAAGTGTTTTGGTGCAGATGTTAGCGAGGATATAGCGGTCCTCTAAACAACCCGGAGTTTGAATTGTATTCCATATAAGAAGATAGGCAGCACAGTTGATAAGAGGCAGTAATGTGTAAAAAGTGGCTTACCGTGCTGAGGGACATCTGCTCGTCGTTCGTGCGGATTCAGCTCTCTGCAGCGTGGCGGATGGCAGCACGAAGTGAGCTGGGGTGTGTGCTGCAGGAACTCCCTGCCTCCTCAGATGGAAGGATGGGAACCTGCAATTGTCTGCTAGCACTAACAGGAAGAGGCAACATGCATGTTCTGAAAGCTTGTGTGTGTTACCTGGGAAGCTGGAGTGGCTTTGTTTGTTGAGGCTCACAGCCAGCGAGTGCTGTGAGAATTCAGCAAGACAAAGAGCCCGAGGCTGCTGCATTCTGACTCAGTTCTGCTGACTTGAGGAGTTCAGCAGCGTGCTGTTTCTCCTGCACCTGTGCTCCGTTGGAGATGCCCTGTTTTTCCCCTGCAGCAAACTGATGGTAAATTGTTTTTAGGCTTCCTCGTGGCTGTTAAACTCCTTCCCATAGCATCTCCTGAAAACAAGAGGGGCGCTGGGATATTTTGGGTCTAAAGGATATGTCGTGGGATGCTTCAACAGGCACAGAGATGAAGTGGCAGCCAAGCACTAACAGCAGATTCTGCTGTCTCTCAGCTCTGAGATGCGTGGCTAGGAGCTAAATCAGCTGTGCGTTCTAGGCAGCTTCCAGCTTTCTTTCTCCCAGGTCGGTGAGCCTGGCCTTGAAGAGACAAATGTATGTTTATGCCTCAGCACCTGAATAAAAGGAGCAGGTTCTTATTGACTGCGTTGGTGGAGAGTTGAAATAATGAATTAGCTGGAGGTGAAGCTATGATGTCCCCCAGGAGTCGGTACTGGGGCCCATCTTGTTCAATATCTTTACTGATGACCTAGATGAAGGCATTGAGTGTACCCTCAGTAAGTTTGCAGATGACACCAAGTTGGGAGGTGGTGTTGACCTGCCTGAGGGTAGGGAGGCCCTGCAAGAGGGATCTGGATAAGCTGGATCGCTGGGCTGAGGTGAATGGGATGAGGTTCACCAAGGCTAAGTGCCGGGTCCTGCACTTTGGCCGCAACAACCCCATGCAGCACTACGGGCTTGGGAACGAGTGGCTGGATGAGTGTAAAGAGGAAAGGGACCTGGGGGTGTTGGTTGATGCTCGGCTGAACATGAGCCAGCAGTGTGCCCAGGTAGCCAAGGGGGCCAACAGCATCCTGGCCTGCATTAGAAACAGCGTGGCCAGCAGGAGCAGGGAGGTGATCGTCCCCTGTACTCAGCTCTGGTGAGGCCGCACCTCGAGTGCTGTGTTCAGTTCTGGGCCCCTCACTACAGGAAAGACATTGAGGCCCTGGAGCGGGTTCAAAGAAAGGCGACAAAGCTGGTGAGGGGTCTGGAGCACAAATCTTACGAGGAGCGGCTGAGGGAGCTGGGATTGTTCAGTCTGGAGAAGAGGAGGCTCAGGGGAGACCTCATTGCTCTCTGCAACTTCCTGAAGGGAGGCTGTGGTGAGGAGGGTTTGGCCTCTTCTCCCAGGCAACAAACAGGACCCGAGGAAACGGCTGCAAGTTGCACCAGAGGAGATTTAGATTAAACATAAGGAAGAACTGTTTCTCTCAGAGAGTGGCCAGGCACTGCAATGGCTGCACAGGGAGGTGGTGCAGTTGCCGTCCCTGGCAGTGTTCAGGAGGCGTCTGGATGAGGAGCTGTGAGATATGGGTTGGTGCTGGTGGTAGTGATGGTGGTGGGAGGACGGTTGCAGTAGATGATCTTGTAGGTCCTTTCCAACCTGGTGATTCTGTGATTCTGTGATTCTGTGATTCTATGCTGAAGCCCATTCTGGTTCCATCAGAATTCATTCTTCATTAATGTAGATGATTCTTGAAGCAAAATCATTGATAAGGCATATAGCAAACCTAGTAATGATGACATGCAGTTTTAAGTAGCAATTAACATAATACAACTGAAATCATTGGTTGTGCTCACTCATCCTCAAATCGCCTTTGAAGTGAGGGGTACACAGCAGACTTCCGTATCCTTCCATATCACCCATCAGGTGCGCTCAGGTCCTTGAGCAAAAGCAATCCCATGGACGGGCTAGCCTTTGTTCAAGGCAGGAAGAACCAGAACCGTCTTGCCCAGCATGTTATTCACGTGCATTACAGGTACTTTATTTCCTTCTACAGGACACAGGAGTTTTGACTGGGCAGGGCCAGCTTGATTGGCAGGTTCCCCAGTGTTGACTAACCAGATGGCTTTTACTAAATGTGTGTCCCAGTGTTTAAATGTGCCAGCACCCGTTGCTCTCAGTATACTCTTGAACAGTCCATTGTATTACATGATGCGGGATAGGATGTATGATATACCTGTGCATACTGCTTGGCCCAGGTGTTTGTGGGGTTGTTTTGGAAAGTCCCGTTGTCTGACTCAATTATTTCTGGGTACATGTTACCGCAAGACTTGCTTTTCAAGGCCCAAGATATGTTTCCAGCCATCCAGTGGTTTCTTCCACCACTGCAAGCACACGACACTTATGACACTTGCCCTGGTGAGTTTGTGGGAGTTTGATATAACCCACCTGCCCGGCCTCCCCAGATTTATACTTCAGCCAAAGAGGCTTTATCTGTTTGGCTGATTGCAGCACATGTTTCACGTTAGTGGATAACCTGTACAGTAAGGTCCATAGACAAGTCCTCCCTTCAGTTCCTAGCCCATCTAACTGTTCATTTTTTCCTTGATGGCCTGAGGTGTCATAGGCACAATGGGCTAGAAATAATTCACCCTTATGTTGCTAGTGCAGATCTACTTGAGTCATTTCAGTCCTATTGGCCTGATCCACCTGCTGGTTGTTTTGATACTCTTCAGTCACACGACTCTTAGGTATGTGAGCACCTACATGAGACCTTTACAACCAAGTTCTCCACTCAGACAGCAGTACCTTTCCACAGTGCAGGGGCCAGATGGGTTTGCCACTGTGCTGCCAGTTGTTCTGCTTCCATTGCTGTAACCACCCCATATGAGGTGGCCACAATCCAGGAGTCAGTGTAGAGGTAGAGCATGGCCACTTCTCTCCTTCACCAGTGTCTGAAGCCAGCTGTATGGCCTTCACTGCTGCAAACTGGCTCCACTCATCTTCTCCTTCTGCAGTTTCAGTGACTTGTCACGTTGACTCTATATAGCAGCCTTCCACCTCTGATGCTTTCCCACAATGTGACAGGTTGCATCAGTGAACAAGGCATGCTACTGCTTACTGTCTGTATATTACAGTAAAGTATAATATAGTATATTATACAGTGGGGTCTAAAAATTCCTAAAAACTGGATTTCCTGTGTAGGTCCCTTGACTGTTGTTTATGACATAACCAGATCTCATTAGGATTTGTATTATTTTCTTCCCTTTCTCAGAAACTTCCTCTGCTGTGTTGCTCGGCACAGTGATGCCACCAGTGATTGCTGGTGTTCAGAAGCTTCCTCTTTTTCCAGAGCAGTCTGGATCAGCCCATGACAAATGGTAGGGCTGTGTTTCCACCCCTGGGGCTGTCAATTCCAGACGTACTAGACGCCCCTCCAAGTGGAAGCAAAATGTGGTCTCCACTCCATTGCCAGAGGGATTGAGTAAAAAGCATTGGTGATGTCAGCTGTGGCATACAACTCGTCTGCCTTTGACTCCATTGAAGTTCTAGCATGTCTGGCACAGCAGCACTTAACAGTAGTGTGACTTCATTCAGGCCATGATAGTCCACTGTTAGCCTCCACTCTCCACTGGCCTTTTGTACTGGACATGTGGGGCTGTTGGTGAGTAAGTCTTTCTGATTACTCCTCGGTTCTTCAATTGACAAATCAACTGATGAATGGGAATCAGAGTCCCAGTGGGTGCAGTACTGCCACTAGTGCACTGTTATAGCAGTGATCTGCACCTGCTGTTCTACTCTTAGCAACCCCACAACAGAAGGGTCCTCTGAGAGACCAGCTAGGGTAGACAACTGCTCAAAGTCCTTCATCTCCAAGGCAGCTATACCAGAAGCCCACCGATACTCTTTTGGGTCCTTGAAGTACCCTCTCCTGAGATGCGTGGAGACTACGAGCCAGTTGCAGTGGAGTCCTTTTGCCGCTCATTCATAAACCAGGACAGCTTTGGTGCTGCTGGGGTCTGCCATCTGCCATGGTGCACATACAGCATTGCTGGATTCCTGGTTACGTTTCCCTTAAACCGAGAGCATAAACCTGTGTCTAGCAAAGTTTGGGTAACAACGGGTATGCAGTTTCTGCAATAGAAATGCAGTGCTTGAAATGAGAAGACACCAGTTAAATGGTGAAGTGCAGCAATCAGAAACTGCAGTGTGGGCTTCTTTGTGCTCTTGCTGCTTGCACAGGGATCAGACCCAGCAAGGGCGATGCTCGCACACTGAGCCTGAGTTGCATATCTGTGGACTTGTGCAGCACGCTTTGGAAGCATGCCCAAGCTCCAAGAGCCTTGGTCAGCAGCCACTTCTGGATCGGTGTCCAACTCCGACTGGGACGCTGCTGTCCCAAGGAGAGATCTCTAAAAGTGTGCTCTTTGACAGAGAAGTGATGTACACACTTGTCAGGATCTCTCAAGGCAATGTGAATGAAGATGTCCTGCCTCCTAATTCTCAACTTCTCTGCACTTCTTTCTATGTTTGCCAAGGGAAATGCTACTAGTGAATGCAACTCCTCACACTAGCAGATTGCATTTTGCTGTCCTACAATGAGTGTATGGGGTATGTCAGCAGTATGAATGGCATATTTAGCTATAGGAATTTTGCTGAATTACATTACTTGCCCTGCCTTCCATGCAGTTTGCGGCTCTCTGCCAACAGGATGTGCTTACTGAAATAGCGCTGTGTAGACAGCATGGCAGCCAGCAGCACCACCAAGACCTTCCTCAGCCTTCTGAGAGCAGGCCCTCTTAAGTCAAGTGAAGACACATGGCTCTGGATTCTAACTGGAACCATCTGAAGCTGCTTCAGTGAAATACTGTAAACAGCCTGTTGGATCTGGAAAGCAGAACATCTGCAAAGCACACTAATGAGAGCCAAACTGGGGAAGCTCTGAGGCGAATGTAAGAGCTAGCCTGTAGCTAGCTAGCTGGTAGGAGGCTAACCAGTTGAATCTTTAAATTATTTCATTTAGTAAAACAAATGCAAGCACCAAAGATCAAAACTGAAGATCCTAATTGTCTTCAGCTTAGCTTAAAATGGGCTGGCTGGGAAGGATGGCTTCTCCCTGGTTCCTGTGAGCGTGCTGTGTTCCCCCATCCCCTCCTTGGCTCTGCCCTGTGCTCCCAAAACAGCTGCAGAACCCGCCTGCCCCTCCTCCCTCCGAATGAGAGAAATGTGTTTGCCCGGAGAGCATTTAGTTCCCCTAAGTAGGGAATTTGTTTTGTGAAGGGAAAGGTTTGGGCTCTGGAGAGTTTATGCTCATTCTTCCTTTCTTTTTGTTTTTTGTTTTTTATTGTAATGATGACATATGGAAACTATTTACACAGGAGCATGCTCCACTGCACTGAATGGAAATGTTGGAGTCCCGGCAGTGTCATTCCGGATGCCTTGTGTAAGCAGCCAGCTGGTTTTGCTTTTTCTTTTTTCATTTTTCTTTTTTCTTTTTTTTTTCCTGCCTTTCTTTTTTCCCCTCCCTCTTTCCCATCTCAGGGAGCACCAGGGATAAGTTGCACAAGTGTGGAAGGAAGCTCTGCCATCTGTGAGCAGCTCCATTTGCTTGCCGTCATGCCCCTCACACCGTGAATTTCGCCAACCTCTATTTGCATTTTTTTGCTGAGAGAGGTAGGGGAGAAGTCTTGCTGTGACGAGTCAGCGGTGTCAGCACTCTGACTCCTTTCCCGTTAGTTTTCCTCGTGCTGTCTGGTGAGCAAATCCTGCTACATGCCAAAATAGGAGAGCTTGGTCTGCAAATCCTTGCTTTACAGCCGCACTCATACTTAAAATGCCTTTCTCCAGCAGTGGAACATTCAAACATCCTCCTCTAGGATAGCAGTGGAGAAGCTTCAACTGAGATCTGAGCCACCTTCCTCCAAGGGAGGGGAGAACGCGTGTAGTTCTGCGGGGAGCAGGGAAAACTGTCCTGTAAGTGAGGACTGGCTCTGGGACGGAGGAGCCCCGGCGCTGCCTTACCTCTGCTCCCCAGCTCCAACACACAGCGCTCCTGTGCCATGGCTTCCATGCCTGCCATCTCCCTCGAGGACTGCGGGAGCCCCTGGAGAGATCCTCCTATCTCTCTGAGCTCAGTACTAATGGTAAAGCTGCTGAGGATGTCCTGCAGCACGGAGCAGGGGTTGTATTAGTCTGTGTCATTGTTATCATGGGAGCAGCTGAGGAAATTAGCTAGCTGGAGGGCTGCCAAGCAAACAGTCAGAGATGATCTTCGAATTTATTATTATTTTTTATTATTTGTTGCCCAGATGATGTTCTTGCCTCAGGGGTACTGGAGCAGCCTTCTGGTACCTGATGGGGGAAGGAGCTGATCCTCAAAATGCAGCTCTGCACTGGAGCGCTTTGCCAATATGCTGTTTGTTCTCTGTGCCTGCAAAATGCTGCTGGTGTAGGCAGGAGGAGGATGTCTTGGTTTCTAGAGCTTGTTTGTTTGTTTCCAATTTCTATCTCTGAGAACTGTTTCATATTTGCAAACTTGATCTTGCTGGGCCGTCCCTTCTAGGTCAGCTGTGAGTCTTCTGAATGTGAAACACAAAGGGATATCCTCTTTTTTTTTTTTTTTTTTTTTTTCTTGTGGCACAGCTTTTCCTTGAGTTAGTCCTTTACAAAGCCAGCTTTGTCTCTGAAAGAATTATTTGAAGATTGGACATAGCTTGGCACCTTTTGGTAGGTGCAGCATCCCGGCGTTTTGTTCAGTACTGCACAACTTTGTAGATTTGCTCTGATGTCCTTAACACTTGAACGTGTTCCAGTAACACAGTGGCACAGTTGGTAGCCTGGTTTGCACGTCCCTTTTACCTGGAAGAGCTGGTAGCCAAGCTGTTGATTCCTTGCTGCCTCGATACCTCTTGAATCGCAGGAGGTGCTGGATTCCCTGGGTGCTCGCTGTTCTGAGGAGCTGTGCAGGGCCTGGGCTCTGCTCCTGCAGCTCCACCAGGCAGCCCGGGCCGTTTGCAGCAGGCAGTGCAGGAGCTTGGTGTCACGCTTCAGAGCTGCTTCAGTAGTGCTACGGCTGGCACAGATGGCCTTGGTGCAATGGGAGGAGGCTGTGCTGGCACCTGTCGCCCAGCAAAGCGTGGGGACGTTGGGCAGCAGTGGGCTGCATTGGAACATTCAGATCTGCAGTGGTGTTTTAGAGAATGGAGAAGGTGAGGAAGAGAAGTAGGCTTAATGCTGTGGGAGCGTCAGCGGTCTGCTCACACGGCTCAGGTAGCAATGAGCTTTGTGTGATGTGGGTGGGAGAGGCAGCTGTGCTTTGGCATGGGGCTTCCTGACCTCGCAGGGCAAGCAGTGCTATTTCTACTGATGTGCGTGCAGTTTTGGGTGCAGGCTCTTGTAACTCCTGAGGGCTTTCTAGAAGGCCTGAATCCCCTGGTTTAGCTAGGATTATTTTATCATAGAAAAGAAGTGCAGCAAATCCCCAACACGCCTTCAGAAGAGAGGAAAAGTATCTTTCTGTCACTTTTCTCTACTTCCCCAACAGAAACTACCCCATCACAGCTCCTGTGCTTATGAAAGGGGGAAATCAGCACTTTTTGCATTGTCAAGATAATTTTAGACATTCCCTCTTTGGCAACAGGAGGCTATGGAGGATGGGAGTGCCTAAGAGCGAGACCCTGTGTGGTCTGGGAGCTGTCAGGTCTGGGGACCTGAGTGCAGGTCTCTTCACATAGAGCCCTGGAGCTGCAAAATGAAAGTTCTCTTCCCAGAAGAAGAAACAAAATGATGCTATCTTTTTGCACGGTACATGACGACTGTAACATTTTTGGCTTTGTTTTCATGTGTCTTAATAGCACTGAGGCTGTAGAACACAACTGGCAAGTACTGTGGTGTTTCTACACGTGCCCTGCTTAGCTTTCCTGGGAAGGGCACTCAGTGTACGTACTTGGCAATTACTTTTTTGCAATTGAATTGTATATTTCAAATGGAATTTTTATTTTTGGAAGTCTTGTGCAAATGTTCAATAAAGCATTGCTTTATAATGCATCTCTTAATTTAAAATAAATCTGAGATCAGCAAAATCCATTTTTTGTCCTTTTTTTTCTTTCTTTCCTCGGAAGGATGTCGGTACTCATTTACACCAAAAGGAGGGTGCAAAGATGCATTGTTTAATGACTGTGGAAAGCTCTGACAAAATGGGATGTTCTCCTGAAAATACCATGCTACTGCTGTTAGTGTGTTGTACAGCTCTGTTCTTAGTCTGGTTCCCCATGTTGTCTGTAGTCCTGTGCTCCCTTCTTCGACAGTCCTCTTGCTGTTAAATGCAAAAACCAGTGTTTCTCTTGCAAGCTCATGTCTACTTAGTGGGTTGAACATCCTCAGAGACCTCTGTCAGCTTATTTGTAGTTTGGCTGTTGGCTGTATTTTGTGAACGTGACAACACAGATCAGGTCCTGCCTTGACAACTTAGTGGATTTTATGGTGGTGTATCTGTTAGTGGACAAGGGCTGGTGTCATCTGTCTGGACTTCAGTAAGGCCTTTGACATGGTCCCCCACTACCATCCTTCTCTCCAGATGGGAAACATGGATTTGATGGGTGGACTCTTTGATGGATGAGGAGCTGGTTGTGAGAGCATACCCAGGGAGTTGTGGTCATGGTGGTCATGGTGGTCATGGCTCAATGTCAACATGGAGATCAGTGATGAGTGATGTCCCTCAGGGGTCAGTACTGGGACCGGTGCCCTTCCAAATCTTCATCAATGACGTTGACAGCGGCATCGAGTGCACTCTCAGCAGTCTGCAAATGAGACCAAGCTGTGCGGTACAGTCCACACCCAAGGGATGGGATCTTCAACAAAGCCAAGTGCGAGATACACACCTGGGTGGAGGCAACCCCCACTACCAATACAAGCTGGGGGACGAAAGGATGGAGCACAGCCCTGCTGAAAAGGCCCTGGGGGTCCTGGTGGATGGCGGCTGGGCATGAGCCAGCACCGTGCCCTCACAGCCCAAAAACCGACCGTATCCTGGGCTGCATACAGAGCAGTGTGAGCAGCAGGGCGAGGAGGGGATCTGCCCCTCTGCTGTGTGCTGTGAGACCTCACCTGCAGGGCTGCATCCAGATGGGGAGTGCTCAGTGCAGGAGAGACATGGAGCTGCTGGAGCACGGCCACTAAAATGCTCCAAGAGCTGGAACACCTCTCTGCAAGGACAGGCTGAGACAGCTGGGGCTGTGCAGCCTGGACAAGAGAAGGCTCTTTGGAGATCTGAGAGAGGCCTTCAGTATCTAAAGGGCTGTAAGAAGAGGACAGACTATAGCAGAGTTTGTTGTGATGGAAGAAAGGGAAATGGTTTCAAAGTAAAAGAGGGTAGATTCTGGAGAAAGTAAGTTTGTGGGGTGACCTCATTGCAGCCTTTCAGTGCCTAACGGGAGCCTACAAACAGGAGGGGAGTCAACTCTTTGAAAAGGTAGATAACAGCAGGAGAAAGGGAAATGGTTTTAAGTTGAAGGAGGGAAGATTGTGTTTAGGTTTCAGGGGGAAGTTCTTTACTGTGAGAGTGGTGAGGTGCTGGAACAGCTGCCCAGAGAGGCTGTGGATGCCCTGTCCATCCCTGGAGGTGTTCAAGGCCAGGTTGGATGGGGCCCTGGGCAGCCTGGGCTGCTGTGAAATGTGGAGGTTGGTGGCCCTGCGTGTGGCAGGGGGTTGGAGATTCATGATCCTTGATGTCCCTTCCAACCCTGGCCATTCTGTGATTTAGATTGGATATAAGGAAGGTCTTCTACAGTGAAGGTGGTTTGGCACTGGCCCAGGCTGCCAGGAGGGGTGGTGGATGCTCTGTCCCTGCAGACCCCAAGGCCAGGCTGGACGGGGCGCTGAGCAGCTGGTGGGGCTGTGGGTGACCTGTGCATCACAGAGGTGTTGGACAAGGGAGGAGCCTTGAAACATCACTTCCAACTCAAGCGATTCTATATTCTCCTGTGCCAGGAGATCCATTGATTGCATTAAATAGGATTCTGTTTTTTCTGATGACTTTCTAGGAGCATTCTGATGTTGGAGTGCTGAGTCCTGGTGTGTCTTTTAAAAGTTCCTGTTGGAACAGTCTGTTACTCCATGTACAACTGCCCGTTTTCTTGGTTTCTCTGCCACGTCTTGGTGCTTTTATCTTGTCCTACCGCCTGGCTGTTTTGTATTCTCCCCAGTGAGTCTCTACTCACTTAATTGCAAACCAATTTTTCTTTTTCTCTTTTTGTACTGCTGCAGATGGAGGTAGCTACGACATTATTAATGATGCATCCAGCCCTGCTGCAGGGGACTGCTGTGCACAGCAGAGCTCTGCCCAACACAACTGGGAAATGAACTACCAAGAGGCAGCAATCTACCTCCAGGTGAGCCCTGATGCATCGTGTGCAGTGCAAGAAGTAGTCTTCTGAAGTTACAATAGTTCTTGATTATAAGGAGAGTGCTTAGTCTCCAGATTAAAAAAAGAAATAAATAGATGTTTTAGAAAGGAGTCTGCTCAAAGAATGGGAATATGCCAGAGTGTGCCTCGAAGGGTTTGACAAGACATTTGGGGACACAGAAAATGGTAGTGCCATTCTTCCACCCTGCTCCTCTTTGTTCTCATTAAAGAGAGTTGCATTGCAGCTTTAGGTGCTCTGGACCCAGGTGGTTTTGTTGCCTGAACTGCCGCAGGGCGTCTGATGTTTGCTCCTCCTAGCTTCTACCCTGCAGAACTGAGGACTGTCGCTCCCCTGATGCTTTATAACCTCTATGCTAGAACCTTGGTAATCCTTCAGCTTGAAATCCAATGGTAACCCCAGCCTCTCCTGGGCTTGTGTTCAAGCTCATGATTATCAGAGATGCTCTGCAAAGCTTCACTGAGTTGCTGCAATGTCTGATGTTAATGGACGCAGCAGGCTTGGCCCTTCAGATGCAGATTAGTCTTGCTGCTGTCTTGACCAATGTCCCTAATGACAGTGTCCTTGAAATGGAGTAGGCATAACTTTAAAAATATGCAGATTGTTTACGTGAACCAGTAGCTGCAGGCAAACATCCGAACAGGAGACTTTACTGCCCAGCCACGTTTATAATTGCTTGGCTACCAAGAGGCAGAATTTAGACTGTTTTTTCATTCTGCAAATGTGTTTTTTCAGGCATGAATAAGAATGTCCTGCCGATCTACGCTAGCTCTCCCTTGGAGCGGGGGGCTTGCCTCGGATGGAGCTTGCTGCTGCTTTTGTCTTGCCCACAGTCTGGCTCCCTGACCTGGCAGTGTTTGTTTGCTTTTACACAGAATGTGAGCTTGCCTGTGAGATGCCAAAATGAGAAACATTTGAAACTGTCTCCTGACTGAATCTTGAATGCCTCCCCTCTTAAAGGAGGTCCTGTTTCCTAGTCTTGTTTCTAGTCTCATTTGCAATCAGTTATTATGTTGCAGTAGTAATTGTTTACCAACCTTACAGTAATTGCTTACCTGGAAGTATATTTAAATAAATACGTACATGAAACCTAATGAGGTTCATTAAGGTCAAGTGCAAGGTGCTGCGTTGGGTTGGGGCAATCCCAGGTATTTGTACAGAATGGGGGAAGATCTCCTGGAGAGCAGCCCTGTGGAGAAGGACTTGGGGGTCCTGGTGGACAAGAAGCTGACATGAGCCAGCAGTGTGCGCTTGCAGCCTGGAAGGCCGACTGTGTGTTGGGCTGCATTAAAAAGGGGTGGCCAGCAGGGAGAGGGAGGTGATTGTCCCCCTCTGCTCGGCTCTTGTGAGGCCCCATCTGCAGCACTGCATCCAGGCCTGGGGCCCCCAGCACAGGAAGGACGTGGAGCTCTTGGAGCGGGTCCAGAGGAGGGCACTGAGATGTCAGAGGGCTGGAGCAGCTCTCCTGTGAGGAAAGGTTGAGGGAGCTGGGCTTGTTTAGCTTGGAGAAGAGAAGGCTCTGGGGAGACCTCATTTCTGCCTTCCAGTATTTGAAGGGAGCATATAAACAGGAAGGGGAACGGCTGTTTATGAGGGTGGATAGTGATAGGACAAGGGGGAATGGCTTTAAGCTGAGAGAGGGGAGGTTTAGGTTGGATATTGGATATTAGGAGGAAGTTTTTCACACAGAGGGTGGTGAGGCACTGGAACAGGTTGCCCAAGGAGGCTGTGGATGCCCCATCCCTGCAGGCATTCAAGGCCAGGCTGGATGTGGCTCTGGGCAGCCTGGGCTGCTGGTTGGCGACCTGCACATAGCAGGGGGTTGGAACTGGATGAGCATTGTGGGCCTTTTCAACCCAGGCCATTCTGTGATGCTTCAGAATTGAAAAACATCTCAGCTGCGAAAAAGTGATCTCTTAGGACAGTTTCCAAGAGCCAGAAAGTTTCCTGTAAGTGACAGAAGCCCGCTGGCTTGAACCACTGGCTGAAGAAACAAGCTGCTGGATGGTTCTACGTGAAAAAAACCTGCTCTAAATTCTAAGCAAACAAGGTTTTTTCATAGAAGTGAAAATAGTGATGATGCAGCTATTTAAAATCAGCTGTAGACAATTTGTTCAGATGGAATATTTGTCCCCTTAATATTAAGATCTCTTGTTTAGAGGGAGTGACATATCAGCATAGATACATGTTAATTTTTTGTGGAGTTTGTCTCTCTTTTCAAATTCCTTCACTGCCTGTTCTGAAGCTTGTTTTCACACAGGCATCCTACAAGGCCAAGATAAGCAGCAGAGCTACTGTCAGCCATGTGCTCTAGAGCTTATCTTGTGCTTTTGTGCTCTGTCCTGGAGAAGTTTAATTGAAGAAGGCTGCAGACATGTGAAAGTGGCTGGAAGTAAATGATGTGCAGTGTTTGTGTTGTGATGTAGACTGAAGTTTGCCTTTCCCTGCCTTTATAAAGCCTTCCAGGGCTGCTCTTGTTTTTGAAAAGACTCGAGAGTTTCCAAAATGGAGATTTGTGTATATTAATGAGTTTCATTGCTGAAATGTGCTTATGAATGGAAGGGGATGCCCCATGCATCTTTAGTATTCTTTAGTAAGCAGATGAATGCCAGACTGTAAAGTGGGAATACTCTGGGAATTAGGTAAAGTTAGGTGGAAAGCTCTGGTATGGTACTGACTTACTAACGCTGCTCTCTTCTTTTTTATCCCTACTGCCTTAGGAAGGAGAAAATAATGATAAATTCTTCACTCACCCCAAAAATGCCAAAGCACTTGCTGCCTACCTCTTTGCACACAATCACCTTTTCTACCTAATGGAGCTGAGTGCAGCGCTGCTTCTCCTGTTGCTGTCTCTCTGTGAGGCACCAGCTGTTCCTATGCTCCGTCTTGGCATCTTTGTAAGTACTTTGGGGGCATAATGGAGAATTGTGCTTGTTTTGCAGGGATGGGTAGGAGTAAAAAAAAGTTTAAAAGGAGAGGAAGAACGTAGCAATAGCAAGAGAACCATCTGGCTTGTTCTGCAAAATGTTTGGCAGCAGATATGCCAGCCAACAAAACATCCTGTTTTTGCTGTTTTCATCTGAGGTGCACAGAGCAACTTTGAAAGTGACACTTTTCAAGTTACCAAGTTTGTGCAGATCTTAACTTTTCTAGCTGTGTAGAAGCCTTTTTTTTTTTTATTATTTTTTTTTTTCCTTGAGAAAGCTCAGGAATGTGTGTGTGTTTTGATAGGGTGGCTTAATGGAATATTATAGGGGCAAGTGTAGAGTCTTGCCTCTGGACAAGAGCAACCCCAGGTACCAGTATAGGCTGGGGACAGACCTGCTGGAGAACAGCATAAGGGAAAGGGGCCTGGGGGTCCTGGGGGACAGCAGGATGATTGTGAGTCAGCACTGTGCCCTTCTTGTGGCCAAAAGACCAATGGCACCCTGGGGTGTATTAGAAGGCCTGTGGTTAGCAAGAGAGGTTCTCCTCCCCTTCTACTCTGCCCATGAGACCACATCCGGAGTATTGTGTGCAGTTCTGGGCCCCTCAGTTCAAGAAGGACAGGGAACTGCTTGAGAGAGTCCAGCTCAGAGCCACAGAGATGATAAAGTGAGTGGAGCATCTCCCTGATGAGGAAAGGCTGAGGGTTTCTTTAGCACGGAGGAGACTGAGGGGTGACCTTGTTAATGTTGTAAGTGTGTAAAGGGTGAGTGTTGGGAGGATGGAGCCAGGCTCTTCTCACTGACATCCAGTGATAGGACAAGGGGCAATTGGTGCAAGCTAGAACATAGGAGGCTCCTAGAACACACTGGTTCTCAGCCTGGGACGAGTTGCTAAACCTTCTCACATCCTCTCCTCCTGTGTTGTGAGAACTCCTTTTAACACGTTTGCGTTTAACTTGAAGTTTAATGTCTAACCCTAAAAAAAATACAGTTTTCAAGAAGGAATGGACAAGCCATGGTGTGTAGTATTGGTCCACAGCTGCTTCATAAGGTACCACTGTCAGGCACAGTGCTAGGAACACTGTTGTTCCTGGAGAGGGAATCTACATCTGCTTTTGGAGCTGCAAGTGGCATCCTGAGTGTGTGGCAAGGTGTAAAAGAGTTTGACAGCCTTTGGATCCAAATGTTCCTCAAAATGTGTCAGAGCTGCATAACAGCATTTGAGTTTTGAGTAATGGCTAAAGTGAAAGTTGTAAGAAATTTCTGTCTTTGTGATACATTTTGCATGTCTCAACAGAGGAGGTGTCCTTCCCTGCTGCCAGAAGCTCCCGTGTTTTCCTGAGCTGGATCAGGACACTGTCTGTGGTTATTTGCAACCTATTCCAAGAGAAAACTCTTCTCTGTGTAAATTATCTCTGCAGCTCTATTTTGTGCACTTCAGCTAAAAATTTGCAATCCCAAGCTGCCAAATTCACATGCTTCTTGGAGAAAGAAGGGGCAGAAGCATGGCCTCTGTGCTTGTGTTTGTAATTGGAAGCACTGTTTAAGCTTTGCTGTTTTTTAACAGGTCCATGCAACCCTGGAGCTGTTTGCATTAATGGTGGTAGTCTTTGAGCTCTCAATGAAGATGAGATGGCTGGGCTTCCACACATTCATTAGACACAAGAGGACTATGGTGAAGGTAAGTTCACGGAACTGTGGAATCATAAAGGTTGCAAGGGATCTCTGGAGATCATCTAGTCCAATTCCTTCTAAAGCAGATTCCTTGCAGCAGGTTGCACAGGAAAGCGTCCAGGTAGGCTCTGAATACCTCCAGAAAAGGAGACTCCACAAACTCTTTGAGTAGCTTGTTCCACTGCCCTGTCATCCTCAAAGAAAACTTTTTTCTCATGTTCAAATGGAATCACAGAATTCTTAAGAGTTGGAAGGGACCTATAAAGGCATTTGGTCCAATACTCCAACACCTCTGCAATGAACATGGATATCTACAGCTTGGTCAGGTTGCTCAGAGCCTAGCCCAGCCTGGCCTTGAATGTCTCCAGGGATGGGGCTGCCACCACATCTTCTGGCAGCCTTTGCCAGTGCCTCACCACCATAAAAGACTTTTTCCTTATATCCAATCTAAATCTACCCTTTTTTACTTTGAAACCATTTCTCCTTGTTCTGTCACTTCAGACCCTGCTGAAAAGTCTGTCCCCTTTTTTCCTGTAGCTCTCCCTTAGATACTGAAGGCCTCTCTCAGATCTCCCCAGGGCCTTCTCCCGGCTTGAGGTTCTCACAGCCCCAGCTGTCTCAGCCTGTCCTTGCAGAGAGGTGTTCCAGCCCTTGGAGCATTTTAGTGGCCGTGCTCCAGCAGCTCCATGTCTCTCCTGCACTGAGCACTCCCCATCTGGACGCAGCCCTGCAGGTGAGGTCTCACAGCACACAGCAGAGGGGCAGATCCCCTCCTCGCCCTGCTGCTCACACTGCTCTGTATGCAGCCCAGGATACGGTCGGTTTTTGGGCTGTGAGGGCACGGTGCTGGCTCATGCCCAGCCGCCATCCACCAGGACCCCCAGGGCCTTTTCAGCAGGGCTGTGCTCCATCCTTTCGTCCCCCAGCTTGTATTGGTAGTGGGGGTTGCCTCCACCCAGGTGTGTATCTCGCACTTGGCTTTGTTGAACCTCACAAGGTTCTACTGGGGTCACTTCTCTCTGTCCAGGCCATAATGATGAAACTTACTGTGTTCCAGTTTGTGCCCATTGCCCCTTGTCCTGTTGCAGGACACCACCAAAAAGGGCCTGGCCCCATCCTCTAGACACTCTCCCTTTAGAAATTTATAATTATTCATAAGATCCCCTCTCAGCCTTCTCTTCTTCAGGCTGAACAGCCCCAGGTCTCAGCCTTTCCTCATAAGGGAGATGTCACAGGCCCCTCATCATCTTTGTGGCCCTCCGCTGGCTTCTCTCCAGCAGTTCTCTGTCTGCTTCTAACCTGGAGCCCAGAACTGAATGCAGTTCTCCAGGTGTGGAGCAGAGCAGAGGGGGAGAACCTCCCTCATCCTGCTAACCATGCTCTGTGCAGTGTATCTCAGGATACTATTGCCCTTCTTGGCCACAAGGACACACTGCTGGCTCATGGCCAACCTGTTGGCCTCCAGGACACCCAGGTCCTTGTCTGCAGAGCTCCCTTCCAGCAGGTCAGCCCCTAACCTGTAATTGTTGCATGTGATTATTCCTCCCTAGGCGCAAGAGCCATTTTCCTCTCTCCCCCAGCTCTCAGCCTGTCCAGGTCTTATTGAATGGCAGCACAGCCTTCTGGTGGGTCAGCCACTTCTCTCAGTTTGCATCATCAGCAAAGCTGCCGACAGCCATCTGACTGTCAGTGTTCCTCCGTCAGCATCTTTGGGAACCAAAGAATCACAGTAACTCTTGGCCTTTACTGTAGAAGTGCAGCTTAGAGATGTGTCTCAGCTGCCAAATGATTCTTGTGAGGTTTCCAAGCTCTTGGAGACAGTTCCCACCTTGCAAGTGCCTAAAGAAGTGGGTGATCAGTGAGAGCTTTGTCTTTCCAAGGGAGACTGCAGCTGAGCCTGTCATTAAACCCCTTTTTTGCAGACTTGTGTGCTGTTTGTACAGTTCATAGAAGCCATCGTGGTGTTGGTGCGCCAGACCTCGCACGTCCGCATAACGAGAGCTCTGCGCTGCATCTTCCTGGTGGACTGCCGCTACTGCGGGGCAGTCAGGAGGTGAGTGGTCAGACCCCTGGGTTTTCTGCTTTATGGAGGAGGTGGTGGAGGAAAAGCACACTGGTCCTGCAGGCAGCTCAGGGAAAATAAGTATCTTTTGTGAGCAGTTCAGTTCTCAGCAGTCTTCTGCAATTGAGATTGAAGTGTCCCTGCTGCCTTGCCTATATAGGGAAATTTCATAGGTAGTAACTGGCTCTAGTTGCAGAACACAAGCTGATGTGTGCTGTCCTCATCAGCATAAGCTACTTCATGGAGCACAACATGTGAGTGGGGATGCTTTGCCTCTGGCTCCTACATTTGCCTTTTAAACTGCTCAGTGCATTACAGAGGTACTGTCTTGTGTCTGGAGAAAGAAAGCTGACATTGATACTCATCGCTTGCAGTACCTGAGCTGACTGCAAAGGGGAAGATAAGTAGCCTGGAGTCAGTTTACCTTGCTCTCTATTTTTAATCCTTGGAGGAGGAGTGGGAGGAAGGTCATTCTCAAGTGTACTGTTTTGTTGGGTTTTTGTCCACTAATCACATAGAGGATAAAATATGCAAGTTTTAGTTTCTTGATGTTTTCTCCATTTTCAGAAACCTGCGTCAGATCTTCCAGTCCCTCCCACCATTTATCGACATTCTTCTCCTTCTGCTTTTCTTCATGGTGATCTTTGCCATCCTGGGTGAGTTCTATTTATGGAAGTATGTGTTTTTGATGCTCTGTCAACTTCAGTAAGTTTAGTCTGGACTTCCATGAAGCATACCTGTTACAGTCCTATCTTCAAAATACTTGTTTTTCTAAAAGGTCAGTGAAATGTCACTTGTTAATACATCTCAGTAAATATGGAGAAGACTTCCCAGGTATTTGAGGAACATGGGCCTGGCAAAGAGTAGAGTCAAGACTGAAGTCTCCTGAACTTCAGGAGAGCAAACTTGCAGCTCTTTAAAGAAATTATAGGATGAGATCACCTGAGAAAGTGTCTTCAGGGACGTAGGAATGGAACGGAGACGGCAGTTCTTTATGGACACCTTTCTGAGACCACAAGAGCTCTCCATCTCCCTGCATAAGAAATCAAGCAGGAGAGGTGGGAAACCAGCATGGCTAAGCAAGAACCTGCTGATCAAACTGAAGGAAAAGTACAGGCAGTGGAAGCAGAGATGGGTGGCCTGGGCAGAGTACGGGGTGCCCAGTTGTGGATGCCCCATCCCTGGAGGCATTCAAAGGCAGGCTGGATGGGGTTCTGGGCAGCCTGATCTAGTGGTTGGCATCCCTGCCCACAGCAGGGAGATTGGAACTAGATGATCTTGAAGATTCCCTCCAAACTAAGCCATTCTGTGATTCTTTGCCTCCTGGATATTCAGGGATGGGATCAGGAAAGCCAAGGCACAGAATTGGGTGGATGGTCATATCCAGAGGGTTGTGGTCAATGGTTCTATCCAGATGGAGGCTGGTCATGAGTGGTATCCCCCTTGTCTTGGGACTGATGCTCTTCAACATCTTTATCAATGACACAGATGATGGGATTGAGTGCACCCTCAGCAAGTTTGCTGATGACACCAAGCTGAATGGTGCAGTTGACACAGTCAGAGGAAGGGATACCAACCAGGGCATTCTGGGACAGGTTCTAAAAGTGGGCTCATGGGAATTTAATGACATTCAACAAGTCCAAGTTCTGGCTGTTGCACTTGGGTTGGGGCAGTCATAGAGTCATAGAATGGCTTGGGTTGGAAGGGACCCCAAGGATCATCAAATTCCAACCCCCCTGCCACAGGCAGGCTGCCAACCTCCAGATCTGGTACTAGACCAGGTTGCTCAGGACCCAATCCAACCTGGTCTTGAATGCCTCCAGGGATGGAGTATCCACAACCTCTCTGGGCAGCCTGTTCCAGCACCTCACCACTCTCCCTGTGAAGAACTTTCCCTTCAGATCCAGTCTAAACCTCCCCTCCTTGAGCTTAAAATTCCAGATAAGTGTACCGACTGGTAGAAGAACTCCTTGAGAGCAGCCCTGCTGGAAAGGACTTGGGGGTTCTGGTGGAGGAAAAGCTGGATATGGGCATCAGTGTGCTCTGGCAGCCTGGAAGGCCTACAGTATCCTGGGCTGCATCAACAGAGAGGTGGGCAGGGAAGGGATTGTCCTCTTGTGCTCTGCCCTTGTGATGCCCTGTCTGGAGTACTGCATCCAGGCCTGGGATCCCCAGTACAGGAAGGATGCAGAACCATAGGAGCAGGTCCAGAAGAGGATAATGAAGGTCCCAAAGGGCCAGAGCACCTCTTCTATGACAGAAGTGTGAGGGAGCTTGGCTTTTTCATCCTGGAGAAGAAAAGACTCCAGGGAGACCTGACCGTGGTTTTCCAGCGCTTGAAGGGAGCTCATATAAGACAGGAGGGGCCAACTTGTTACATGGTGTGATAGTAACAGGACAAAGGGGAATGATCTTAAACTAAAGCAGGCAAGGCTGAGGTTAGGTGTTAGGAAGACGTTTGGTACAGAGAGGGTGGTGAGGCACTGGGACAGGCTGCACGGAGGAGCTGTGGATGTCCCATCCCTGGAGGCATTCAAGGCCAGGCTGATGGTTCCTGGGCCATCTGATCTAGTGGATGGCAACCTCCTTCCCACGGCATGGGGTTTGAAAGTCGATGGTCTTTAAGGTTCGTTCCAACCCAAGCCATTCTATGATATTCTGTGCTCTGTGATGCAGGAGAATGGCTTTCTGGTTGTTGGTGTGATTTTGTTCTTTGTGAGCAGAGATCCCTTGCTTTCGCTTGAAATTAAACAGACTCCATGTTTCTTCTCTCTCCTCTCTTCTGCTTCTGTAGGTTTTTACTTGTTTTCTCCAAACCACTCGGATCCCGTGAGTGCCACTGAGTCTTTGAATGGGAGCTGAAGTGCTATCTTGTCTAGTTCAAGAATCAAGTATTGCTGTGTGGCTTATTTCTGTATGGTGAACTTGGGAGGCCAGACGTTAGCTGGTGCAACAGTAAAAAGAAGTGCAGAGGCTATGTGTGACAAGGCAGCTGGCAGTTTTACCCAGGGTTAACACCTGCTGGGAAGGAAGACAGTACTCTGAGGGAGCTTCCTCAGAGTCCCAAAGGAGCTTTCATGTAATTGTTCCTTGTGTCTTAATTCAGTCAAATAAGCCACTTGCTCCTGCCCCCAGCGAAGGGAGGGATCTGGGTGAAAGCTTGACTTTCCCAGACAGTGGCTGCCAAAGTCCAGCAGCCACTTGTTGCTGCTGTGCTGTAAGTCTGTAACTTACTGGGAGTGATTGCTACAAAATGTGTAGATTAGCTTTTAATTGTTTTAAGCCTTTGTATGCCACCTGTCAGGGACCTTTAAAAAGGACCAGTGCTAAAGTACCCTCCTACTGGGAGGCATGGGGGACCTGTAGAAGTGTTGAAGTAGAAGTATTGAAGTGTTGGTTTTATAGTTTGTTTTTGAGTGAAATGTCACTGTGAAATTCTGCTTGCATTTTATCATGAGTGTTTTTTCTTACAGTACTTCAATACCTTGGAGAACAGCCTCGTGAATCTCTTTGTGCTTTTGACCACTTCAAAGTAAGTTTGGAGCTAGAAAAGCATCTTTCCTTTTATCCCAAAAGAAATCCTAGCTGAGTTGAGCCTTTATTTGCAGAAATGCTGTCTGCAAATATAACCACTTCTCTGCACGAGAGAGATTTTCCTGGGTTAGCCTGCATGGGAAGGACTGGTATTTTGTTTAGGGACACTGTGACCCCAAATGCAGAGCTATCTCTAGGCCACTCAGGCCAGTTTATCACTGTGAGGGCAACAAGGGCAAGATTGGGCTCTGGTCCAAGGAGGGAAAGCTTCTGTTTGTACTCTGTACTTCTGTTAGATAGCAGTTTATTGTTGTGAAGTAACTTCTTATTCCTCTGCTTCACTTCCCCTATCTAGTAAACAGGGGATAACAACAGTGAGCAAATATTGACCTGCTGTTAGGGAGAGCTCTGAGGATTACAAAATTAGCAAAAGACAATAAATCTTAAGTTGTCATTCTGTAGTTCTCCTTATAGCAGGGGTATATTGCTGTCACTGCTACATATTACAACCCTTAGCCATGCCACAAATCCACTTTCTTTGTTTTTTCAGGATGTGCAGGAAATTTGCTTTTTCCTTTCTTTGTACTGTGCCTCCATGTTCTTGCTGCTTATTGCTACTGTCATAAGCAGCTGTGATTTGCAAAAAAGCACAGGTCCATGAACACGGGTGCACACACAACCTGTTACCTATGTAGTGGAAGTGTAGCATTCCAGTGCTTCAACTTGTCTTTTGGATACAGTTTCCCAGATGTGATGATGCCGTCTTATGCTCGGAACCCGTGGTCCTGTGTCTTCTTCATAGTGTATCTCTCCATTGAGTTGTACTTCATTATGAACTTGGTGAGTACCCACTTACAGCCTTTGATTCTCTGCCCAGATTTGGAGTTCACTGTCCAACAGTCTTTCCTTTTCCCAAGAGCACTGTATAATAGTCTGAGACCCTTTGGCAGAATAATTCCAAAAATGGCACTTTATCTACAGATAGAAGCCTTCTAATATTTGGCCATAAGGAAATGAAATAAATCACAAAAGCAGAACGATATTGAGTATCTTTCAGCTTTCCTCACATTAGTATCATGCTAGGAGTGACATATTCAGTTGTACAAAATGTATTGTCCTTTTCTGTCTTAATTATTCACATAAAATGGCATTTTATTATTTGGACTTTGCTGAAATCCCTTTTAAATCAGTTTGAAAGGGGTGGAATTGCTAAGGATGGCAGGATTTGAAGAGTGCTGACATATGCAGTATGAGAGTGGCTGCTGTACTTTTTCTGCTTCTTGAACCATCCAGGGCAGGGCCGAAACCAGCTCAGGTGAGGATGCAGGCAGTGAAAAAGAGGTTTTCAAAGTTGTTGAGGAATTCTACTACCCAAGGGAGATGATTTTGATGTCTGGAAGAGGCTTGAATTTCACCATTGCCATACTAGATGGACTTGACATGTATGCCAGAGCTCCTGTGTCAGGGATGAGTTGTGACAGCAGCCCTCAAAACCCACTTTCCAGGAAGATACAAGGGTATTTTAACAAATCTTTTCTATTGCTTTCTGTTGGAATACATGAGATTTAGCCTTAGCTATGGAAAACAATAGTGAACATTTAAGAGAGCAGGCCCTCCTCAAAAAAAAAAGAAAAGAAAAAAAAAGAAGGGTCGACACGTATGTGATGCGCTCCTTGCCCTTATGATCAGTGACACCTCACTAACTCCGTTCTGCTTCAGCCAGTGCAGCACTCTGTAATTGCAGGCAATGCCTCTCTAGACTGAGCATTCCTGCCTGTTTGAGAAGCACTGACTCAAATTGCTGCAAAGAATGATGATCAAACCTTTCTTGTCTTCTCTCTGCAGCTTCTTGCTGTTGTGTTCGACACTTTCAATGACATTGAGAAGAGGAAGTTTAAGTCCTTGCTGCTGCACAAGCGCACAGCCATCCAGCATGCCTACTGCTTGCTCGTCACCAGACAGGTACGGCGTGCTGCGGGGAGCTGAGAGCAGCCTGTGCTCTGGCAGGTGGGGAGGTCAGCCTCTGGAGAAGAGGAATTGGAATGTCAGCCCCAAACGGGGCCATGGAGGTACCTCAGTAAAATGAGAGAAGCTTGTCCTAGAGCGCATGTGGTCATTGAGTTCTTCCTGTGGGTGACCTGGGGACTTGTCTGCTGAGCACCAGAGCTTAGAGGAGGGGATGTTACACGTGTGAAGGCACAGCCCAGCTGCTAGCTACTGCATGAATAAATGGCATGCAGACACAACTAATTCACCTACTAACAATTCTTTAGGGGGACAGAGCGCTTTGGGAGGGAGTTGGTTTCTTGTTTAACTTACAGAGTGGGAGAAGAAGTAAGGCTCAAGAATAACTCTCTTTTCTCCAGTAAATTGATTCACATTTAGGGCACTTTGGTTGTATTGAGGATTTCTGAGGAAGGGCTTTTTGATTCATAATCAATGAATATACAGATGTTATAATTAACAATATAAACAAGAGAGTTTGGCTAAGCAGTTATTATACCAAAAAGAGGATAGATATAGATAGAGCGCTTACCTTTATCCTGGGCTTGCTTTGAAACTCCAAAGGAGGGATCTCCAGAAAAAGAGATCCTTCCCCATTGATAGTCAACTCTTCAATGGCTCTAGGAGAGGTGCAGCCAGGCTCCAGCCCTTCTGGCAGCACAGCTGAATTGCCTCCACTGTGCTCCTAGGGCTGACTCATGGCTCACCTCAGGTGGTCAATCAGAGGTTCAGGCCATGATTCAGCAGTTCCCATACAGGCTTGTAGTCTGAAAAAGGTGTCAGTAGTAGGGACCTGTTAGGACATCTGATTTCCCAAGAAGAGTGGTTGAACGCTGCTTGGCGTGTCTGGTTGGACAGCTCTTAAAGGATGGGGGCAACAGAGAACAGCTCTGTCTGAGCTGGAAGAACCAACTGCCAGGAGAGCTTTGTGTGTTCTGGGATAAAGTCAGCAGGTTAAAATAAATAGCTTCTGGTGCTTTAGGGGTCAGTTATCCTAGCATCCTGCAGTAATACAGAAACCCTGTTTAAAACAAATCCAGAGCAGTAATTGAATATGTATGTGTTTCTGTCTGATGTCCCTACCATGGCATTCCTTTTTGTTCTCCTAGGGGCCACCTGGAATTTCCTTCAGGCATTTTGAAGGGCTGTTGCGGTTTTACAAGCCTCAGATGTGCAGCCGGGAGCGATATCTCACTTTTAAAGCACTGAATCAAGGCAATACTCCTTTACTCAGGTAGGGTGGTCTTACTGTAGCACCCAGAGCTTTGTGCCTTAATGTGCCATGAGGAAGTGTTGAAAATGGCATAAGGAGGAAGGCTGAATTCTTAGATGTAGATACTAATGAGAGCCTGAGGATTTCAGCATCCTAGCTTTCCAACATCCAAAAGCTGTTACAGGTCTGACACTGAGCACCTAAATAAGCACTTGTGTTGTAGTTTCTTTGGTTGTGTGTCCCTTTTCACTTTTTCTTACATTGAAAAGAACATTTTCAAAAGCGCTAGAAAAGGGTTATACAAGTAGTTAAGGCAGTCTGAGATTTCTTCATGGAGAATAGTGCAATCTCTGTCCCTTGGAGTTTGCAGTCTAAGCCTGAGGTCTTTCCTCAGTGGTAGAGTTCCAGAGTTAGCTGTCAGTTTCCTCTGTGGGCTTTAGGTCTTACAGGAGGAGGTAGCATTGCGAGCCATTCTGAGTACTGTCAGCCAGTAACCTCTGGCCAGATCAGGAAGAGGTCGTTGATTTATCAGCTGTGGCTGCAGTTCTAATAAGGAGTTTGCAGTTTCCAGAGACTCTCTACTGACAATGCCTGACAAGGATGATTAAGGATTTAATCAACTCCAAGGCTCTGATCAGATGTTTCTTTCTATTTTGCAGTCTAAAGGACTTTTACAATTTCTACGAAGTCGTTGGCTTGAAATGGAAGGTAAGTATGTATTGGGTGGAGAATAGGGGAATTGTATGGGGAAAGGAGGCCAGTGATTAAAGAGAAGGTGGGTGAGAAACAAAGGCAGTTGAAAAGCAGATGGTAGGGATAAGGTGGGTCTCCATCACTGCGTGTTTTCTGGGTGGATGTAGCACTGATTTATTTTGATCATGGCTCTTGTGGTTCCAGGCAAAACGAAATCGTGAGCACTGGTTTGATGACCTTCCACGGACAGCATTCCTTATTTTTAAAGGTAACAAGCTGTGTTTAAGTGACAGCATGTGTTGAAGTAATAAGAAAAGTATTTCTATACAAAGAAAGGGGCCTCTGAAAGAGCTTCCTTGCTTTATGTAGAATAAGGTAACTGTTGGCAGTAATGAACTAAACCCTGTGTGAGGTCATGGAGGGCTGTTTTCTTTTATCAGCATAGAGGTTTTTCAGGCCAGGGGATTTATGGTTGCTGAGTCTAGCAGAATTTACAGTTTGTTTCTTCATACTCCATGTAGCAACTCAGAGCTGTGACTGTGGAGCGGGACTTCTGTTTTCACAGAAGCTGCTAGGCTTCCCAGTCCCACTGCGTGAATGCAGTGCTCATACAGATCAAGCGCAGCTGCTCAGGACAGGGAAGGAGATCTGAAATACCTGGCCGTGTAATCTGCCTTGTCCCATGTTTCCTGATTGCATGTAGCCATTCAGAAACAAGTTCTTATTTGTAACTTTGTTTTCGTGTTGTATGCTGGAGGGAAACAGACAACAGCATCTTGATTCAAATGTACAGCTGCCATAAACGTCCTACCTATCTTGGCATTTACTTTTTCTTGACAGCATGTGTTGTTCCAAAGATGGGCTATTCTTCATCAGTTTTTACCTCTGTCCACATCACAGAACTGGTATATAGGGGCGGGGAGAAGCATCTGCGGGTTTAGGATACTGAGTTAATTGCCACTACAATTCCTGAAGAAATTTCAGCTTGGTCCCAAAAAGTTTCTAATCTACTAACCCTCTTAATTTTTGTGCTGAGGGTTGGTATGAGAAATATCTCAAAGAAGATAGAGGAAGCTGTGTGTAAGGTGTAAAAGACTGCTTAAACATTTATTTTGTCATACTTTCCTTCCTGTAGGCATCAACATCCTTGTGAATTCCCGTCTGTTCCAATACACCATGTGTGAGTAGCAGCAGCAAGCTGTTCCTCTGCGACGCTCCCTTGATTGCACGGGTCAGGGGTGCTGTCTGTGCATCCCTCCGAGGATGCAGCATGTGGGGCCTGGTCTGTGGGCTGAGCTGTGATTCCTGTATGAATTCTGGAGTTAGGATGGAGAGGGAGGGAATGTGTGCTTGTACCGACCATACTGCAGCTCGAATTTGCAGCTCTCACAGTGTTGAGTCTTCTGGAGAGGCTCAGGTTTCGCCGTTTCATGATATACTTGTGATCTTACCTCGTAGGAATTGGCTTATTGCATTTAGATACGTTGGTGGTTAGCTTTCAAAAGCCTTGAGGTTTTTATCTTACAACTGAAGGGTGCTGGATGAGGAACTGCCTCACCAGTTGGCCTGTTTCCTTTCAGAAGGTTTGTGCATCATTGCTGCTGGAGAGATTGCTTGGCAACTGGACTGCCAGGGAGAATGATTCTCTGCTCCTCTCGAGGAGGAGTGCTGACTCGTAGTGCTGCTTCTTGTGGCCTAAACAGTCTCCTGCTCAGTAATTTGTTGGCTGTTTTTGAGCATCAGAGGGAAGAGATTTTTGTAAATTAAGATGCTAAACAAAAGAGAGGGTAGGGGTGTGTGGAGATCTGAGTGAGAAGGTAAAATCCTGCACCTTCGGATCCCGGGTTTGAATGGTGGGAAGCACTGATAGAGCCAAGATGACTGGGGCCTGGCACTGCTCGGAGCACTTCCTCTGCCCTGTGCTGCTGGGGACATGGTGGTTCTCAAGATCTGGTTGCAGAACTAGGATGAAGCTGAAATGTTCTGCCATGCTATTACCTGTGTATAAAATAATCTTGGGAAAAAAATGACTGAGTGTGATTCAGATCATTGGCTTGGTTTGGTTTCTTTCCTTCTGGAGACAAAAGTCTGAGTTTTGTGACTCCTCCAAGCTACAAATTCAGTTAGTTGAATTGGAAATACTGACCCTCCCACAGGGCCTATATTGTAATCTTTTTGTTAGCCTAGGAAGTAGTTATCCTGTGATCCAGGAGAGTTTTTGTAATTTGTTTTTTACTTTGTTTTTCAGATACTGTGGTGGCTGTGAATGGAATTTGGATTCTTGTTGAAACCTTCATGCTGCAAGGTAGGAAACTTTGCAGCTTGTTTCTTGGCTATGATGCTGGGTGTTCGAATAAAGGGAGGGCTAGAAAAAGTTTTTCTTGTGTCTTGCAGGAGGGAATTTCTTCTCCAGAAATGTCCCATGGAGCTACATAGTGTTCCTCACAAGTAAGCTGATGCCACCCAGTGTGACTGTGTCATTTCATAATGAGTTGAGAATGGAGTGAGGGAATAGACAGAGATTCCCAGAGAACACACTCACAGGATGCTACTAGGACAGAGGGGAAAGTAGATGATTCCTCTCTGAGATCTCTCTCTGCAGGCCAAGCCTAGGCTACCCATAGCATCCATGTGCTGGATATTTTCTCATGGGATAAAAGGAAATGCACAGGCAAGACTGAATTCTGGCACAACATTCTGGCCTTATGTATGGGAGCTTGTGCCTCAGCATTTATAGCATGTGAGCCAAGCTAACTGCTTTGTAGGCCACTCATGTTGTTTTGGAGGGAAACTGTTGTCCTTTTCATCTCACTAAGAGCAAAGATGGCTGTTGGGTGTCTGTGAAACCAGTGTTCAGCATTCCTCTGCTCAAAAGACTGCTCACCTGTGCGAAGTACAAGCCTTTGTATAAGCCCTCCATATAATGCTGCTTATTTCTGTTCATGGCTCTCAAATTGTTTTACAGTCTATGGTGTGGAGCTGCTCCTGAAAACCACTGGACTGGGGCCTGTCGAGTACCTGTCCTCAGGCTGGAATCTGTGAGTGCACAGTGATGTTTTGGGAGGTGATAAAAATTGTTGCATTAGAAAGACTGACTTCTACCGGGAAGCAGGCGCAGGCTTCTGCTCATAGCCTTGTACATCCTGCTGGGGTGAAGCAGCACTGAGAGCCTCCTCTCTCTGAAATACTAGGGACCTATCATTGCTCTTACTTTTTTTCTTTTTTCTTTTTTTTTGTTTCCAGCTTTGACTTCTCAGTCACCCTGTTTGCATTCCTGGGGCTTATGGCACTGGCATTCAACATGGAGCCGTTCTACTTCATTGTTGTCTTGCGACCTCTTCAGCTGCTGAGGTGAGACAGGGAGCACAAAGAACAGGTGGGGAAGAAAACGGCAGTGTATGTTTTCCATCATTTCAGCTGGGGTCTGAGCTCCTACCCAGGAGAGGGCAAGGATTGCTCTGTGGGTACGTGACCATGGCAAACACAAATCACGTAGAGTAATGAGATTAGCCAGCGTTATCAAAATGAATGATAACAAAAACTTGGGATGGTATATGAAATCCCGTGCTTTGGAGCTTAAGCTGATCTCTAATAGAGATCAAGGGATTTACCGGGGGCAGATTATCCTATGTCTGCCTTCGTGGGGTTCTTACACCTCCTCTGAATTGTCTGATGCTGTTCAGAGAAAAGCTCCTCTGCCATGGTGAGACAGTCTGAGCCAATTTAATAATTTCCATTGAATTACCTGAAATTACAGTTTTCAAAGGATACTGCTTTCTCGGGTGAAGTACAGCCCTGCTCTGGCTGCATCTCACCATAAGCGAGGCTGAGGCTTGTAACCTCTGCTGCTCACTAAGATGGGCCTGGTTAACCCTCTTGTTTTAAGGTCAGTTCACCATTGCAGGCCACTCAGAGTCAAGAGTCATAGGTGGAAGGCATTTGAGAAGCAAAGTACTGCTTTGTTAAAGGCAAGTTAATGCAGTTTAGCTCTTCAATGAGGATTTAAAGAACACTTTGATGCTCAAGTGGGGGGATGAAATGCTGTCCCCTGCCAAAGCCTGTGTTTGGCAGCTTAGCTTCTCCATAAAGGCTGATGGCGCTGCCAAATTTGAAATTAGCAGGCACATTGTGGCTTCCTTTTGTCAGTTTTCACACAGTCACAGAGTAAACTCAGGAAAGTTTCTGTCTGGGAAAAGGAATATTGATTCCTGACTCTGTACACAGGACTAGTTGAGACTTTTTTTCCTGAATAATAACAGTAATTTAAAAATCTTTGAATAAGAAGATGCGGGCCTTTCCTTGAGAGTTACTAATCCTGTAGGCACCTACCTAGATGTGTTGCAGGCATTCAGATGAAACAGCAGAATGTTGTTCAGTAAGCAGAGATCCCTAGAACAAGTAGAGGTCCCCTGGATTTGATGTCAGAAAACCTTACCTGTTTGTTAACCTGGGAGGTTCGGAGAGCCTTCTTTTTAATATTCCCAACAGCTCTGGAGAAGTTGCAGTGCATAGGTAACTTCTGGCGTCTCCTTTCAGACTCTTTAAATTGAAGAAACGCTACAGGAATGTTCTGGACACTATGTTTGAGCTGTTCCCTAGGATGGCCAGGTACTGATTCACACTCTTTGATTGGAAAAAGGGGAGGGTGAAGTTTAGTGTCTAGGGCTGCTGTCCTTTTTTTTTTTTGAAGAAATTTGTAATGGGAAGCTCTTCTGGGACACCTCCTGCTTCTATGAAGATAAGTAAGAGTTGATGTTCAACTTTTCTACCCCCTGACTTTGGTGAAAGGGAGGCCCATTTGTGAGGAGCATTGGCGGCAGGAATGCACTCAATCCCAGGTGTTTCCTTGTCCTTCATACAGACACTTCAGAGCATTATTGTGAAATGGTGGGGCAGAAGGAGCTTGTTGTTCGAGAGAGGCATCTTTGGATGTTATTTTCTTGGAGCAGATCTGGGCAGAGCATTTTAGGTAGAGAGCATTGTTCTTGGCACTGTCCCAGCACCTAAGGATGTGGAGAGGGCAGAACTAGCGTGTTGGTTTTCTAATTAAACAAACTTCTCTCCACGGGTTTTCTAGCAGAAAAAATACAGGAAATCCAAGCTGTTCTATAACTTCTGCCTTGAGTGAGTGGAAAGTTCCTTGTCCAAAGACCTTTTGAATGAATGCACAAAGAACAGCAGGGTGATGCTGGCAGAGAGGGTGGTGTTTGGTTTTTCAATTCCGCTTCCTATCCCTTGGAAATTCCGTCCACAGCAATCAGCCTGTGACTTTGTATTTTCCCTGCCTTAGTAACTTCTCAGTGTTACAGAATTTGTGGGTTTTGCCTCCAGCCTAGGTTTAACCCTGCTGATCTTCTACTATTGCTTTGCCATCGTTGGCATGGAATTCTTCGCTGGTGTGGTCTACCCGAACTGCTGCAAGTGAGTGCTGCCAATCCATCCCTGTCTGCAGTGGGTTTGGTGCTAAGCTAGTAGTAGTGCCTCTGGCAGCCCTGTCTTCCTACGGGGAAAGGGCCAGAAAATGTGTCTGAGTGGGGCTCTGTAGCTAAGGCAATGAGCTGGGAAAATCTACGTGACGTGCTTCACTTCTCATGGTAAGATTGGATGAAATGGCTTTTACATTGCTTTTGGAAAGGAAAGATCTGACTGGTTTTAATGAGATCTGTATTGCTCCTCATCTAGATGTACTAGGAGAACTTTTTTCTGATATTGTAGCTAGGAATGATTTTAATTTCTGTTCTAAAGCAAAGTTAAGATTTTCATTTCTGTTGCACTAGGGCTGCCATATGTTACATATTTAGACCTAACTTTCTACACAACAAATTCACCTTGAATTCACCTCTTCTTAGAAGCTAAGCTGTCCTGTGCCCTTTGAATGTGATGGCAGACCATGTGGAAATGCTAATCTTTAAAGATGTGAGCCAACGAGACAAAAACATTCGAGTTCTCCGGTCTCGTGTTTGCTGAATGATTAGAAAGACTCTCTGTGGTTTGTGCTAAGCTCTGAGGGCTTTTTCTTAGAGAAATAAGTGTTAGCCAAGAGGTAGAAATTGCCACTCATCTCACCACCTTCTAAGCTTCTGTGTTTGGAACCCTGAGATATTGCTGCTCTCTTCTCATTCTTTGTCTTCTTCAACCAGCACAAGCACAGTGGCAGATTCATACCGCTGGGTGAACCACACGGTTGGCAACAGGACAGTTGTGGAAGAAGGTTATTACTATCTCAACAACTTTGACAACATTTTGAACAGCTTTGGTAAGGACAGTTTTTTCCCTAGCAAAGATTGTTCCCTAGTGCATCTGTGTTCCTGCAGAGCTGGATAGCAGCACTGCAAGGCTTGTGTAGACCTGGGACTCTCTAAGAGTTGTCCTAGCACACCTCAGACAGCATCCTTCTTTTCTGGACAATGTCAGCTGAGTAAGCTTTGTTGCTTTGCAACAAAGTCAAGACTCATCTCTTAAAAGCCAATGTGAAGCAAGCACATCTGTTCTGACTGGTAAGCAGACCAGATTTCCAGAAATGTTTAAGGAGGCCTTCAGCTTACTGCCCTTCTGCAGGGCTAGCAGTAATGCTAATATATTTATTTAAACTGATAAAGAATAATATGAATCTGGTGATTATTCTTAACAATTCTTCTTAATGCGTGAGTAGAGATATTTATCTCCTGGGAATTTCAGAGCTCTCCATACTCTGTTGGAATAGGGTCAGGGCTCTTTCTGACTGTGAAGAAACACAGATTAAGCCGTGTTCCTGTTTCTATGTGTCTACTCTCTTTTGTCATCAATGGGAGGATGACAAATCGCAGTGATGAGGGCCTGCAGTCTGTATCTGGAATTGCTGGCTGCGTTGAAGCTTGGTATCTTGCTTCAGTCTTCCCTGTCAAGTCCCTTATTTAGAAATTCTAAAGCAGGTCAGGTTGGATAAAGCAATTGTCTTTATTTTTCTCTTACTTGTATGCAGTTACACTGTTTGAGTTGACAGTCGTCAATGATTGGTACATAATCATGGTAAGTAAACCTCAGCTACAAACAGCACAGTCTCTTGCCAGTTGAGCTTGATCTGTCATGCCACCACTGCTTTCTTCCCCTTGCATTTGGAAATGGGCAGGATTAGTCCCAACACTGTCACTTGCTGTGGTCGTGTGATCCTTTTAATCCCTGGGTGATATTTGACCTCTGTGACATGCCACCTGATATGTTTCTTATTGAACTTGACCAGCCCTCAGGCTGAATTTCGCAATCTGGACAAGTGCAGTCACGCTATATTCCAGTTTATCCCTCTGCTGTCCAGGCTGTATTCTCATAGTAGCAATGGTTCATACAGCCACAGGCCTTAAGTGTTCGCTCTGTTTGCATATAGGATCATTTTGCCTTTAGAGACAGATTACCTGCAAGACCCAGTGGAGCACTGAGCATTGTGCAGGCAGCCTCTGGTGTTAGCTATGGAGCCACGAGTATGAGATAGATGGACGGTATTTATGCTGCCTTACTTCTGTTTGCAAGCAGTTTTCAACAAGCTCTCCCTTCTTATGCGTAGTGGTAACTTTTTTCCTGTCTTATCTAGGAAGGTGTGACATCTGAAACCACTCACTGGAGTCGCCTCTATTTCATGATCTTCTATATTGTGACCATGGTAAGTTTCTGAAGATGCTTCCTGTATCAAATTGGGGCTGAGGAGAAACAGCTTTTACTGTGTTGCAGGGGGCGCTTCCATCCCTAAATGAGCACAGCTTTGTTTCTCTGCATAATGTCTTCCAGAAAAAGGCGTGAGCCCACATCACTTGCAGGAAGTTACATTTATGAGCACTGACAGAGTTGGTGCTGCACAACTCTGGGTCTGGGTAAAGACTAGGGCAGCACAGCCTTTTTCTGGCCTGTTTGTGATTGACTGCCACCGGTTGACTTTCAGGCAGATGTGTGAACTGGGATGCGTGCATCTTGGAGCACCAGGAGCTGAAGCATAGACCAAAATGCTCAGCTTTCTGTTGTTGAACTGGACTGCAAGAATTCCCCAGCAGCAGCCTCCTGATCATATGTGTTCATGTCCTCTCCCAGGTGGTGATGACAATCATTGTGGCATTTATTCTGGAGGCTTTTGTCTTCCGCATGAACTACACTCGGAAGAACCAAGATTCAGAAGGTTAGAACTGAGGACTGGCTGACCCAAACATTGCATCTTCTCTTTGGTGTCTTATGTCTTAAGTTCTTGACAGAGAGTGGTGAGGTGCTGGAACAGCTGCCCAGAGAGGCTGTGGATGCTCCATCCATCCCTGGAGGCCAGGTTGGATGGGGCCCTGGGCAGCCTGGGCTGCTATGAAATGTTGATGGCCCTGCATGTGGCAGGGGGACTGGAGCTTGATGATTCTCGAGGCCTTCCAACCCAAACCATTCTGTGATTATGTCTGGAGGAGAGAATCGGTTGACTAGCAAAGACCAGATTTTTAATTTTTTTTTTTTTTAAAGCCTGAATTCCTAAGCTCATTCTTATCTTTTTGTATGATATTTCTATCTGACCTTTCTGTTCTGCCCATCACTTCTCCCTGCCCTGCATGCAGAGCAAGGAATGCTGCCTATTGAGTCCTCTTTGTCTCCCAGTTGTACTTGGACTGGTGACATACGCTGGGTTTGGATGTACCTTTTTGAACCTTTTAAGAACAGACTGTGACTGGTCTCTCCATCCTGTCACACCTCTGTGAGTCATCACTTCCTCACTGTCCTTTGTCCCCTGAGCTGTGCATTTTTAGCTTCAAGGCCTGCTAATTTAGGTACCATCAACATATTAATTTCTTGAAGGCCTTCCCTGATATTCCCAGGAGATTTGCACCCAGACTTTTCAAACATTGTGTAAACTAATCTTAATTCTTTACAATTTTCTGCAGAGAGAAGGTGTAGCTACTGCACTTTGATACACCAGAGAATCTTCTTTGCAGAAAGATGCAGTGGAGGCCCCAGTCACAGGAATGGCTGTGATTGGCTCATCTGATCTTTCTTAGGTGCCAGAAGATCCAAATACGTGGTGTCATGTCAGTAGGAGCCAGGCATTATTAGTTTCAGAACCATTCCTCGTCCTGATCCTTCAGGTACCCAGTTTGAAGGGTGCAGTGAAAGGCGTTAGTTAACATTTACTTCTCAAGCTGTGTTGGGCAGCTGAAGGCCAAGAGGCAGCAATTAGTGTTTGATTGTTTGTTTTGCTAGTTAGCTTGCAGGTGGCAAAAAGCTACAAGGCTTTAATACATCAGGCTCCCTGGTATCTTAAAAGCTGAGACATGCTTGCTGACCCTACACACTAATTTTCTTCATCCCTCTCTTGTTGGAGAACAAGGACATATGTGCTCTAGTCAAAAAAGTGGATGTAGACTGTGCCTGATGTCCCACTTGGGCCTGCTTGCTTTGCCTTCCAGGGTCATGGAAGCAACATTCATCTTGCTGACTTCTCTTCCTCTTTCTTTTTCTTGCCTGTCCAGAAGACAATGGCATTGTGCTGGAGAAGGAGATCTCCAAAGAGGAAGTGATTGGGATAATTGAGCTGTACAAGCGGAATTCAGCTGCCACTGAAACTTCTCAGCTGCAGAAGATCATTTCGCAGATGGATAAACACGGGGTAAGAGGAAACCCATAATGTAGGTTCTTGGCTTGAAGGGAAGAAGGCACACCAGGCCCGCAGGTACCTTTTTGCTGTCTTCCAGAGGAAATCTGTGTGCATCTTTGTCATGTTTAGAGCTGAGCTGCAAAGAGGAACTGTGTGGAAATGGCACAGAGTTGTTCTGCCCTGGAAAAGTCTCAGCTAAATGTCCCTGACAAGGATTCGTTACAGCCTGCAAACTTCACACAGAGCTGTCCTGGCCCAGTACTGGCTGGAAAGAGAATATTTATCTTTCTCCAGAAAAGCCACGGTCTTATTCTCCTGCCTCTCCTTCTGTCCATCGTACGCTTAGGCCCAGACAGTCCTGAAGCATAATGCAACAGTGTGTTCATATTGATCCAAACACCAGCTTTCTGTTCTCTGCATCATTGCTTACTCTTTCATTCCAGGGCAGGATGGACAATTGGAAAGATGAGCTGACCTGGCTAACTGCTCTTGTGTCTGAGAACTGCTGGCTTTTGCATCTGAGAGGAGTTTAAATGATTGTTTTAATAACAACTATTGTATTTGTGCATCCTTTATGCAGAGTGCCAGTGCTGCAGTCCCTTAGTGGATCTTTATTTACTTTGGTTGGCTTGGTAGTTAAATGTTGAGTTCTTGTTCACATAGAATAGTGATAATGATGCTACTTAGAAACAGATTTCAAGTTAACCAAAGGATGATGTCTTCATCCTTTGCCTTGCAGTGGAGTATGGAATGATGGTGTGGAGTTTCTTTGGTTCTCAGTGCTGTTCAGTTGACTCATAGGCAGAGAGTAATTCATAACTCAGCCCTCTGCTTGTGTGATCTAAAAAGTCTAGACCTGTGGTATGTGCTAAGCAACTGAGACCTGAAATTGTTCTAAGCTGAGATCTTCCTTTGGAATGTTGGGTTTGAGCCTTGTTCCAGACGGTATGTTCTTCTGACAAAACTGAGTGCCCCTGACACAACTGTGTCCATTTGAGCTGGTCTCCTGCAGCACTTTGTAGCCTTCAGGGATCCCTGCAGCGAAATACATCTCAGCCTGGAGCAGATGCCTACGTTTAGTCAGGTGATGTGTGCTCTAAAATACCATTGTCTCCTGGCAATGAGAAGAGCCTGGAGCAGCCTAAGCTCTCCAGTGGGTGACAGACTGAAGCTCCAGCACAGCTCTTGTGAGTTGCTCAGTGACTGACGAATGCCATCTTTGTGTTCATCTCCTCCTTCCCCCCAACTCCTTAGCAAGTGTCCACGCTCTTTCTGGGACGCAGATCAAGGACCAAGAGTGACTTAAGTATGAAGATGTATGAGGAAGAGATCCAGGTATGTGGGTGTAAGTTGGAAATACCAGTAAACCTCTGTCATTAACAGAACACTTCATGCTGCCTAGAATAACAAACTGACATTTCTAAACGCAGGAGGCGTTTTCCCTCTGAGATGCGGCTCTATGAAAGGAGCAGGCAGTAGATGAATTGTGCTTCAGATTCTTTAGTGCTGGTGTTGAGGGGCTTTCTTAAACTTGTCACAGTCTCCTCAGTGGGTTCAGGAGCCCAGCTGTGTTGATGACATGCATCAGCAGTGGCAGTAACAGTGCTGGCTGCATGTACGTGCTCAGCTTGCTCAGCTTACCCGCACTCGTGAAGGTGGGCATTGGTTGCTGGGCTAATAGCATGTGCACGGAGTGTTCCTGGGCCTTGGCTGCATGAAGCTAATTTGTTAAGGCGCTGGAATGTGATTGTGTTTGAGCTTGGCTTCTGTTGCACAGACACGCCCAAGTGCTCTGCAAAGGCCAGTTGTTCCTTCAGAATAGCAGGCTAATGAAGATGGGAAACGTTTACATCAGCTGATTCTCTGGATTGTTTAAGGCACTGCCTTAAGTGTTCTTTGAGGTTAGGAGCCTTATGCCATGAATTTGGTTACTGTTAAAAGGTCACGGACTAGTATAATGATTAGCAATGAAGGCATTAATTTCAAAACCATTAGAATATTTCCTTTGTCCCCTGGCCAGCTAGCTTGGGGATGAGTCTTCAGTCCTGCTAACAAAAATAAGCACACTAATCGTGTGGAGCTGGATGGTAATCTGCAGTGAAGCTCCCTGCTTCTTGTGCTTGGTCTCTGACGCAGGGATGTAATGTCCTGTAATACCCTGGTGCAACTTTGTGAGCCGCAGATGTCACTGTGATGTCAGTGTGACAGTCCCTGGGCGACATCTGAGTGTGATGTTTCCTTGCTCTGGTTTGTCAGACCTGACATCTCAGCTAGCTGTAGCTGAGCCACGGCTTCTCCTTCTTGTCCAGGCTGTGAATGCTGATATGTGAGTGCACCCTTCGTGGCTGTGCTGTGGTTGATGAGGTTGTTTATGTAGGCCATAAACAGGGCCTTGAAAAAAGCCCCTCTGTCTGAGCACACAGACTGGGGTCCTGCTGGTGGCCACGTGGCAGCTTTGGGGCAGAGACTGATCTGTTCTGATCTTCTGTCACAGGAATGGTATGAGGAACATTCCAGAAAAGAGGAATCCCAGATACCATTGCAAGAGTCTGCATCTGCTTCCCAGAGCTCTCTGAAGCCCCTGAGCCTCCGACAACGTTCCCAGACCGTCATCTAGGCCTGGCTAGTGCAAGCTGCCTTCTATGCAATAACCTAGAGTATTACTTCACAGCATATATGTTGGGGTGATGTATATAGATCTGTTCCATGAACTGGTTGGTGTTAGGGATAAAAGCTCTTCCGTTAAGCGCAAAAAAGCAGGTGGACTCTGCTACAACCAGACTGAGCACGGTGCTGTGCTCAGCACAGAGCGACCTTCTGGACAGAAATGGAGACCTTCTTCCTCTGAGCTGCTTCCCAAGCTCAAGCCTGCTGTTTGTCTTAGCAGTAACAGACCCTGCGGGAAAGGGATGTGTAATCCATTAACAGCAGGAAATGCGCTGAGGCTACATGCTTACAATTTAAAAAAGAAAAAAAAAAAAAGGCCCTTTTTGAAGGTCTGCTACACTTAAAGGGTACTATTAACCTAGGAATAAAAGATCAGGGAGGGAGGTGGTTTTTGCTTGGTGTTTTGTTTCTGTTGTTTTTTTCCTCTCTGCCCTCCTTTTGCAAAGCAAGAGGAGGTGCTATGGAGCTTCAGCACTGGTGGAGAGCAGTCTGCCTTTTCCCTCTTCTTGGTACACCTGGACGCACTCCCTGCAGTAGATTCAGTTCTGACTGTTGAATTTAGCTGTCCCTAAGCCGTTCTGTGGCAGCTGGTGAGGGGCAGAAATCTTGTTGCATTATGACCATAGTGGGGACAGGAATTTAGGCAGACAAACTTTTTGCCATGGCTGTCCAGTGTTTGCATCTCTGCAGGTCGGTTATGCCCACGGCACTGCCTGGTATCAGAATCACCTCTGTAAACCCCTCAGCTCTCATCTTCGTAGGGAAGGGTGAGCTCTGTCACTTAGCCACCTGCTTGTAAATGGCAAGTCTTTGGTCATTAATTCATGACTGGGAAGGAGAGGACTTTGCAGCTCCAAACCTGTGGCTTATTTCTGCTTGGGGCTGAAACTTATGGATAGGGAGTCCATCAAACAGTATTGCTTGTTAGCCCTCAGGTAGGTCGTTGCTTTGTTTAACAGGAGGGTCAGTCAGCACAGCAGCATTCCTCCTCCCTCGTTCTCACCCATGCAGAACTGTTCCTCGAGCTGGCAAGTGCTGACTGGGTCAGATCTTAGGAGGATCCTCTGCTGAAGGGCTTTATTGTTCCTTTGAATTCTGGATGCAGAACTGTGAAGGACAACAATTCTTCTCATTTGTCTGCTTTTCAGTGTCTGGCATGGAGGCTGCTGGACCAGGTAGCTGGGAGAGGAGGAAGGAGGGGAAAAGGGCTCCTTGGCCAGCTCTGACATGTAAATTCTGGGATCGTGGCAGGTTGCTTCATCTCTTGTGTTTCATTATTGCAAAGTGGTGACAGCCTGTCTCTGAGTTCCTTTCTTATCCTGTCACCACAGAAAGTGCTGAGAGTGAAGATTGTCAGCATGGAGGTTCCCCATACCTCTTCCTGTTTGATCTTTTCTCAGGTTCAGATTACAGTGGATGTGGCAGGGATGGGAGGCTTTAACCTTCCTTTGGGTGAGCGGGGTGATGGGATGTAGGGAATGGGCACACATCCCAAGTACCTGTTTTTTTTCCTAAATAGAACCAGCACATGGCTTAAGGACAGGGGTACAGGACTGACCCTATATGGGCGCACAGAGAACATTTTTGGGAAACGATGAGATTTTTCAGAGGCAGGCAACGTGATGTGTGCTCCTCTTCTCTGAACAGCCACGTTCCCTGGGTGCCTCAGGGCAGCTCTTTTTTTCTCCTCTGGGCTCTGCAGGTGGTATGAAAGTAATTCTGAGCTGAACCATGAAGGACCTTAAAGGGCTATTTTCCAAACCATAAATTTGACCACAAATTAATGAGCAGTGCAGTGTTTGTCTTGCAGTTGCTCTGCGTGGGACTGCAGACTGGGAGACTTACCTGCGTTAATCCTGGGGCTGGGGGAAATGTTTCCAGGTTATGGGCAGGATGAGCATTGAGAAGGTTAGAAAAGGAAGTGTGGCTTTGTTTAAAGTCTTTGTCACCGTGGCAGGGCTCTCACTGACCTGTTCTGGAGCTGCAGCTTTATGCTGTGCTGCAGAGGCACTGACCCACTCATGTGGGAGCAGGGCTCTGGTGTGGGGAACAGCACTGAAGCCCCTGGGCTATGGGGCTCGGGTGCTGCTTTTCTGGCTTTATGCTGAGATGTGGGTTTGCCCCCGTGTACACAGTATTATTTTTTAAGCAAGGAAGATCACAGAAGTTTACTTCTTTGGAAGGAAAAGAAGTAAGAAGTTTTAGTATGGGGCCTCCCCTACTATTTGCTCTTCCTCCCCACCTTACCCACAGACTAACGACAATCATTTTGTAGGGAATGAGGGAGGAACACAGGAGGGTTTTGTATGCTGGTCTTTTGTTTATAAAGATAATTTTATGGATGTGTCTGTAAAATGTTCTCTAGATTTTTCAAGCACACTAATAAAGAGCATCCTCAGCTTTAGAGGCAGCAGCTTGCTTTCCTCCTGCCTGCTGTTTCAGAAGCAGGGCTCGGTTTCAGTTTACAGATTGCCACATCCTCTGCAGAGGAACTGTGCCTGCCCTCTCTCTCCAGTGGCGGCTGCTTGCAGGAGTACTCGTCACATGCATGAATTCTTGCTCCTGGCCCTTGCCAGCTCCCAGCCTGCTTCTTTCTGTGCCCCTGACAGTTTTTCTCTCTGTTACCACAATACTTTCAAACTTACGTTTTGCTTTTATAGCTACCCCCGAGGGGCAGGAGGGGCTGCAGAAGCTGTTGCTCCTTCACCTCGGTGTCTGTGCTGCGTGATGCTTGTTGGAAGCTGGGGCTGGCTGTGGTAAATCCAGGGCAGAGCCAATAGCAGCCAGCAAACAGCACCTGAATTCTTGTGAAAGCACTTACACAGCCAGAGAACGGAGGAAGGATCTGGGCCCGGAAGGAAAGAGGAGCAGGCTAGGAGAGCCTGAAAGCTGCCAGCAGCAGAGTGCTGCTTGTGCAGCTGCCCCCTGTCCCCACAGAGTAGCACTGGGCCAACCACAGCAGTGCAACCCCGCATCAGGACCAGTGGCTGTAGTCAGGGCAGACCCATGTAACGTGCTGCTGTGACAGCAACTTCAGCTGCATGTGACTGCTGTTGGGAAACGTGCAGACACTAACCCCAGAGGAAACTGTGGCCCCAGGCAGTGCTGCATGGCCTCTGCCTCACCACAAGCAGCCCCAGGTCCTCCCTGCAGTCCAGCCCTGCACACCCCGCTTCACAGCAAACACCACCCGTGGAGGCTGTGTAGTTTTTAATTGCAAGTTATCCGTTCTTACAGTGTCTAAACCTAGTTTTGCCAGAGGCTGTCGGGCACGTAAGAGCCTCCAGATATTAAGTCCTTTGCTACAGCTCTGTGCACCCTCTGAGTATCTTAAATTCAGGTTGAAAAGTATTGCTTTAAAAAAAAAAAAAAAAAAAACAACGGCTCATTATCAGCTTTGCGTGCATGAAGCCCAAGAACTGCTCTGGTGCTTTGCCTCACCTTAACACCTCTGGTTGCTCTTTCAATTCACCTGCTGAAGGCTTGCTGCCCCTTGCAATGACAGACGTTCCCAAAGTTGCACTCAAGCCTTTACTTTCCAGTTTTCCCACAACGCACAGCTGCCAGCCCCCAAGGAGCCCAGATGGGGAGATGAAGGGGTGTCCTAGCGCATGCTCCCCTGCGGCTGCTCCAGTCCTGTGCCCTGGGGCAGCAGCCAATCAAGCCTTTACCCTCATCCTTGTTCAGAGACACCCCAAGTTAAACGAAGTTCAACAGAACGGAGCGAGGAGATGGCTAGTGCTTAACAAATCCTCTTTCTTTCCCAAAACACAACCAGCTCTCTCTCCAGAGAGCAAATGTGTGGCCCCGCGGGCTGCGGCAGGGCAGGGATGGGGCCCTGCAGCGCTCAGGTGGGAACCAGGTGGATCACCTGGAATTCGGTGAGCAGGGCCACGCAGAGAAAGGCCAAGTAGTAGAGGATGAGGCAGGTGCCGTACGCCCTGCCCAGCTGGAAGCACTGTGCTGGTACCGCCACGAAGGAGAACACCAGGCTCAGTCCCAGGGCCCCAGCCAAGATCCACACCAGCAGGCTGTCAGGTTCCAACTGATGGAGAGACAGAGGATGCCAAGTGACGAGGGGATCCTGTCAGTGCCAGCCCCACCACACTGCGGCCTCACCTTCACCACCATCTGGCTGCTGGTCATCTGCAGCAGGCAGCCCAGCCCCACGCCCACCAGAATATCTGAGGGCAGTTCAGGGTGAAGAATGGCATGGCATCCCCCCCAGCCCTGGCAATGGGGACAGCACCATCCCTCTCTCCCAGCCTGCATAAGGCCAAAGTCTAGACTGCTTGAGGACAGGTGGCTGTGTCATGGTCTGGGGCACCCTGGGGAGGCACAGCCTCTTCCCCTCCCTCCCTGTGGCAGACTCCAGGATGGATCCTGCGCAGCTCAGGTCTCCTAGAAGCAGGCCCAAGTAGCACCCCACCCCCAGCACCCAGCTCCCCAAAGGATACTGAAGATGATGCCTCCAAAGCAGGCAGAGAAGGCCATGCGGGGGTATCCCTGCCGTGCCATGGTGAGGTCAGAGAAGGTGTCTGCAGGACAAGAACAGGAGATGCTGGGGCCCCTGCATCCCACTGAGGTACAGTGTGCCACAAAGGCAGATAACACGGGGCTCTTACCTCCAATGCTGTTGCCCCAGGCCAGCAAGGTCAGGCCCAGCACAGTGTTGCTCAGCTCAAAGATGATACCCAGGGTCCTCAGGACGTTCACCAGCTCCGTGGCTGCTGCATTGATCCACATAGCACTGGCCAGGAACCCGAGGAAGGCGAATACCTGCCGGGACCAGGTGAGCTGGACCCTGGCTGCACCGGGACCTGGCTGCACACTCTTGGGGCAATGGAGGCATGGTCCTTGCCCACATGGTGCTCGGGGCCAGGGGCACCTTACGCAGTGGGATTTGGGTGGCTCTTCGTTGCGTGTGGTCACAAAGATGATGATGGCCAGGACGGAGCCAGACAGTGCCACCAGTGCCCAGACTGGGAAGATGCCCTGGATCTGATACAGCCCATCTGCATCAGGGACAGAGAGGGCAACTGTGTGGCCCCACAGGCTGGGCAGGACCTCACCAGCCTGGGGGCACAGCACTGAGCCTTGTCCCCTGAAGCCAGCGCTCTCCTCCCCTGTTTCTTTCCCGAGACCTGGATAGAGGGGCCCCAAGAAGCTCAGTGCCGGGCCATGGCTGCAGTGACACAACGGGAGCCCCCCACCCTGCTAGGAGAACCAGGGGAGATGGAGAGAGGAGGCAACCCCACAGCAAGCCAGGCCTCCAGCATGGGGCTTTGGGGCCTTCCCAGTCTCAGCCCCTCCTCAGGGCTGTGAGGGTACCACAGGCTCTTACAGGCCCCCGACTTGAGGGTGAGGATGCAGGTCAGGGGCCCGGTGATGATGTGCAGGCAGTTGAGAGGTCTCTTCCAGTTCAAGTCATCCTTGTCAGGGTCCACCACAGGCACGGTGAACAGCAGTACCAGCTCCACAGGGATCTGGGAGGAGGGGATTGTGAGTGCCGCACCCCCCAGCACAGTGCCCTTCTCCCATCCTGCATCCCTGCTCACCTTGAGCACCTTGAAGAGCCGCCAGTACCAGGGCTTCCTCCTCCACTTTTGCTTGTCCAGGGGGTTGAGGGCAGTGCCAAGAATGTGCAGCGAGGAATCGCGGTAGGGCAGCAGGGGCCGGTACTCCTCACCTGTGTGGGGCCACAGGGCTGCGCTCCGCAAGACTCCCCCCACCCGATCCACCGCTGGAGACGACCCCACAGCCCACCCTACCGTAGTCCCCGCAGTTGGTGCCCGAGGACTCCCGTTCCTCAGCTTCTGTCCGTATGGCTGGGAGGGAGCAAGGAGAAAGTGGGGGTGCCGAGGGATTCCTCCCGGCACCGCAGAGCGCTCCTTACCTGGCTCCCACGGCCCGGGTTGGGGCAGCCCATCCCCACGCTGCCAGCGGTGAATCCAGGTGCACAGCACCACAGCGAAGACGTAGAAGACGTAGAGCCCCAGGTACCCTGCCATGGGGCCAGAGAGGTTATGGGACCCCTGGGCTGCCGCACCAGCCCCCGCCCTGCCGCGGTGCTCACCGAGAGCCTCCCCCAGTGTGATGCGGCCAAAGTAGAGGATCAGGAAGGTGAGAAAGACGGCCACCATGTAGAAGATGATGTCCCGGAGGAAGGGCCTGGAGGCAGCTGAGAAGGGCTTCACCAGGGCAATGCCGCCGGCCACCACCGTGGTCACAAAGATGCCGGCGCCTGCCAACGCAACGCAGCCCATCAGCGGGGTCCCATGCCCCCAGCCCCTTTTGGCCAGCACAGCTCTCACCAAAGACAGCCCCGACCGCTAGCCCAGCCGTGCGCGGGTCGGAGAATGCCACCACAGCACTGAAGACGTCCGGGGCCCCATTGCCGAAGGCCAGGAAGGTGACACCATGGAGAGCGGGCGTCAAGGAGTGTCCCACCGCACCGGGTCCCCGTCACCCCCCCCCCACCCCAATCCGCAGGAGGCCAAGGATACTGCCACGTTGTGGGACAGCTTCAGCGTGGTGGAGATGGCCGACAGGTTGGGGCAGAAGCTGGAAGAGCACAAAGAGGGGTGACAGGGGCACGGAGCCGCAGCGCCGGACCATTCTTCGCTCTGCGCGGCCCCGGCACTACTCACAACTTCTCCGCCGTCACGCCGAGGATGACGAAGAGGTAGAGGAGCCAAAGCACCTGCGGGCGGAGAGGTGCCGCGTCGCCCGTGGCCGAGCATCTCCCAACCGGGGCCGCCCGCCCACCTCCCCCCGTCCACGCGCTCACGTAGAGGCCGACGGGCAGCGGGAGAAGCGCGGCGGGGAAGGCGCAGAACGCTCCGCCGAGATAGTCGAGGAAACCGTCGTCCAGGCGGCAGTCCGGGGTGCTGCGCACGAAGCGGCACCGCTCGGAGCTGTTGCGCTTCCGCACCTCCCGGCACTGCGGGAAGAGCCGCGTGTCCCACACGCGTCCCCAGCGGGCGGGCGGCGCTCACCCTGGGGTCGCGGCCGCTTCCGTCCCTGCCTCGCTTTCCCCCTCCGTCCCACGTCCGTGGGGCGTCGACGGAGGTCGACGCAAGGGCAGGACCCGTCACCCCGCCGCCTCGCGTCCCCACTCACGTCCACGCCCCGGTCGTGTCCCGCGCCGTCATCCCGGGTCCCCGCGTCCAGAGCCGCCGGCGGCCCCGAGCGCTGGGACCCGTCGTGCCCCGCCAGCGCCCCGGCCACGCTCAGCGCCCCGGCCACACGCAGCGCCCACAGCGGCCCCATCGCATCCACGGCTCGGGGACAACTCGGGCTTCGGGGTGCGGGGGCTATTGCACGCGACGGGCGGGAGCCATGGCCAGGGGAAGAGACGGGGACAGGAGCAGGAGTGGAAATACGAACGGAAAGAGAAAACGGGGATAGAAATAGGAATAAAAACGGGAGAGGGAAATGGAAATGTAAAACAGAAGTAGGGTTAGAAATAGATCTAAAAATACAAACAGAAATAGGAATTAAAAGAGGCCACGGGCTGCGGCTTGGTTACCAGCCCCGGCGCTGGACCGAGCCGCCACGTCCCCGCTCCGCTCCCGCGGGAGGAGGAAAGCGAAGCCGAGCGCGGCACGGGGCACCGCGGGGGAACCCAAATCCAGGGGATGGCGGCAACCCAACGAGCGGCAAGGACGAAGTACCGCTGGGGCCGGGGCCGGGGCTGCTGAGGCTACCCGGGAACCCTCCCGCCCCGCCCCGCCCCGCCCCGCCCCGCCGTGTCACGCAGCCCCGCCGCCGTGCACGGGCAGCTGATTTCCCCCTCGCCTTAAAGGGGCCGCCACCCTCCGCTCTTAAAGCGACAGCGCCTGTCTGTGGCACAGGAAGAAGGGGGGCGGGGGACCACTCGGCAGAGCCCCCGCCGCCCGGCACTCTCAGGGCACCGCGCTCGGCGTGGCTGTGGGCGCGGGGCCGTAGGTCGGCTTGGCGGCGTCGCGCCGCCGACACGAGTGTGCCAGGTGTCGGGTGGGCACCCGCGGGGGGTCGGGGTGCGACCGGGCGGGTAACGCAGGACCGGGCCGAGGGAGCCGCGTGCTCCCCGCGGGTGGGGGGGCTCCGAGCCCTCTGCCCCCGCTTGGCGCCTCCCGGGGACTTTGCCCGCCGAGCGCAGCGGGGAGGGCGGTAAACAGCCGCGATTGCGTAAGGCCGGGGCTGCCGCCGCGCTCCCGCGTCACCCGCGCTCCCGTGTCACGCATTGCGCACATCCCACGGCGGGGGTGGGCGGCCACGGCCAGGAGGGGCCGTGGGGCTGCCAGCTGCCACCTGCCGGGCACGGCGTGGCCGGGGTCGGGGCGCTGACGGTCGCGTCCGCCCTGCGTGGGGCTGGGAGGGAGCGTTTGTGGACGCGGGGAGGGGGTCGGCACGGACGAGACAGGAGGAAGCGTCTAGGGCCGGGGATGTCGGGGGACCGGGGCGTCCACGGGGGAATGGGCACCTGCAGGGCGAGGGGCGGCCGGAGGAGACCCGGGCATCCGGGCACGGAGGGGCGCGGCTCGTTTCGTACCCCGCCCGCCTCCTCTCGGCACGCCCCCCTCCCAGGCGCGGCTCCGCCCCTCCCGCGATGGCGGCGCTGCGGGCGCTCTTGGTGGCCGCCGCGGTGGCCGCGTGGGTGCCGGGGGTCGCGTCCGGCCCGACCCCTCCGCCCCGCAGCGCCTCCGTGCTGCTGGAGCCCGGCTCGGGCCGGCTCCGCGTGCTGCCCGGCCGCCAGCCCGCCGCCGTCGCTTGGGCCGAGCTCACCGACCACATCCAGGCCGTCGGGTAAGGGCCCGGGGCCGTGCGGGAACGTGCGGGGCAGCGCGCGGCCGCCCGGGCGCTCCTCGCTCTGAGCGGTGCCCCACGCTGCAGGTGGGCGTTCCTCGAGGTGTCCGCCAACGCGTCCTTCAACGACAGCCTGCAGGCTTACGCCGCGGGGTTGGCCGAGGCCGCCGTCACCGAGCAGGTGCGGGGCGCGCGGCGCGGGTGCGGGGCGCGGGGCGGTGCCGGCGGCGTTGGGTGCCAGCGCCGTGTGCGCAGCTCATCTACATGCACTGGATGAACACGGCCGTGGGCTACTGCGGGCCCTTCCGCTACGAGACGCAGTACTGCCGCCGGCTGCGGGGGTACCTGGAGGCCAACCTGGCCTGGATGGAGGAGCAGATGGGCTCCGGCCGCGACCGCGCCTACTGGCACCAGGTGAGGCCGTCCGAGCCAGGACCGGCCCTCGGGAGCCGACCCCGCACCGCGGCCCGAAGATAACGTCCGTCCCCGTCCCGCCCCCCCCGTCTCCCCGCCTCCCCCCAGGTGCGCCTGGCGCTGCTGCAGCTGCAGGGCTTGGAGGACAGCTACCGCGGGCGCGTGGCCCTCCCCGCCGGCCGCCTCTCCCTCTCGCCCTTCGGCTTCCTGTAAGGAAGGGGTCCGCCCCCGGGCCGGGCACACCGAGCCCCCCCACCCCGGGAGCGGCGCTCGGTGCGGGTGCCCCGGCCCGACGCCCCGCTGCCCGCAGCCTGCTGCAACTGGGGGGGGACCTAGAGGACCTGGAGGCGGCCTTCAACCGCTCTGCCCCGCGGCGCCCGCTGGGCTCCGGTTCGTGCTCGGCGCTGCTCAAGCTGCTGCCGGGCCGCCGGGACCTGCTGGTGGCCCACGACACCTGGGCGCCCTACCAGTCCATGCTGCGCCTCATCAAGAAGTACACGCTGCCTTTCCGCGCCGAACCCGGTGGTGCGTGCGGGGCTGGGGGCTGCTCCGTGCCCCCGCCTGCTGCCTGACCTGCTCTGCTCCCCCAGGCACCGCCCGCGTCCCGGGCAGCGTCCAGGTGTTCTCCTCCTACCCCGGCACCATCTTCTCTGGAGATGACTTCTACATCCTAAGCAGCGGGCTGGTAAGTGCCGCTTACAGCCCTGCGCCCCCCGCCGGCCCCGCTCAGTCCTCCCGTCCCCACAGGTCGCGCTGGAGACCACCATCGGGAACAGCGACGAGGCACGCTGGCGGTACCTGCGGCCCCAGGGCAGCGTCCTGGAGTGGCTGCGGAACATCGTGGCCAACCGGCTGGCCCGCAGCGGCGCCGAGTGGGCGGGCATCTTCCAGCGCTTCAACAGTGGCACGTGAGCAGGGTCGGGGCGGAGGGGAAGAGCGTCCCCTCCTCAGGGCGGCCACCGAAGGTCACTGTGCCTTCCTGCAGGTACAACAACCAGTGGATGCTGGTGGACTACAAGGCGTTCTCTCCGGGGCGTGCTGCCCCGCAGCAGGGCCTGCTGACGGTGCTGGAGCAGATCCCGTGAGTGCCTCTCATCCCCCAGTGCCCAGCCCGCAGGCTGCCCAGTGGGCCGAAGTGGGCTTCCTTTGCTGGTGGTGGCCCTTTTGCCAAGGTGTGACAGCAGTGGGGCTGCTGCTGATGGCTCTCCTGCATGTGGGCCCCTGACACCCTGCTCGAGACCCCCAGGTGGGTTTTCTCTCATCCCTGCTGTGCTTTGCCTTCTGCTCTGACTGTTGCCATCCTCCTGCCACAGGGGCTTGGTGATGGTGGCTGATAAGACAGAGCTGCTGTACCAGCAGGGGTACTGGGCCAGCTACAACGTGCCGTAAGCTTTGTGCAGCCTCACCTTTCTGCCCTACCATCCCATGCTGAGGGCAGGGGAGGCTGACTGTCCCTGCCCCCCATCCAGGTACTTTGAGGAGATCTTCAATGCCAGCGGGAACCTGGAGCTGGTGCAGAAGTATGGTGACTGGTTCACCTATGACAAGAACCCGCGCGCCCAAATCTTCCGCAGGAACCAGACTCAGGTCCGTGATGTGGACTCCATGGTCCACCTGATGAGGTGGGTGCTGGCCCCAGGGATTTTCCAGCCCTCATGTCAGATATTCACCGGAGTTGTCGTGTTACTTCCTGCACCCTGTCTCTCTCCCTGCTGCCCGGCAGGTCCAACAACTACCTGCAGGACCCGCTGTCGCAGTGCCGGGGCTGCGACCCGCCGCACAACGCTGAGAACGCCATCTCCGCCCGCTCTGACCTCAACCCAGCCAACGGCACTTACCCCTTCGCTGCCCTGCGCCAGCGCTGTCACGGCGGCACTGACACCAAGGTGGGCACAGCCCTGGTCCCTGCCGTGCCGTCACTTCCTGGCACTCACATCTCCACATTCCTCCCCCGCCAGGTCACCTCCTTCGGCATGGCCCGCACCTTCGGGCTGGTGGCTGCCAGCGGGCCGACGTGGGACGACGTGCCGCCCTTCCGCTGGAGCGCATCGCCCTGCAGCCACCTGCTGCGCATGGGCCACCCCGACCTCTGGAGGTTCCCTCCTGTCAAGGTCCGATGGGACTGAGCCGGCGCCACGCCTTTTCCTGTTTCTGCAGGATGGGGGGGCTGCAGGGAACTGCCCCCCGTGTTTTTCTCCCCGTGCTTCTCTCACCATTTGCTGCTCCTGTGCCCCATCTGTGCCACTGCAGCTGGGGTCGGTCAGTGGGCTCTGACCCCGGACCCAAAACCAAGCACGGAAGGAAGGCCTCCCACAGGGCTCCTCATTCTGGAAGATGGGTTCCAGGAGGTGGGGCTGGTGCTGGGACAGCTGCATGGCAGGGAGGGGTGAATGGCCGGGGTTGGTGTAACAAATAAAATGCTCTGTGTGCAACGGAAATGCTGGAGGCTGCACTTCATGCTCTGCCAACGTTCTGAGGTGCGTGCTGTGCTGTGGTACCCCTGCGCAGGGATGTTGTTCTAGCGTGCTTCCCCCTCTGCTGGGTGCTGCCCCAGGAGCATAGAGCAGTGCCTGCAGTGCAGTGCTGGGACACAGCGGCTCGGGGTTCTTGGCCTCTGCTCAGACTGCTCAGCGATGACTCCCTCGGGTTCCTGGCAGCAGCAGCAGCAGCATGCACAGCTGGAACAGGCAAGGGAGCAAGCCTGCCCCAGGATAGGGTGACCATCCTTGTCCCTTTTGTTTCCCCTCCTCAGCCACCTGTGTGCCCCCCCAGCCCCAAAACCTGCAGTGCAAAATCCTCTTACTGCAGCTCCCTTGATCAGCTCCATGTGGTGTGGCTCGTTAGGAATAACGAGGTAATTACTGAGGGATTAATGAGCTGACATTAGACAGTGCTTTGAAGGTACGAGGTTCCCACCAGGTCCAGGCTGGCTGATGTCCCACAGCCTCGGACCTGGTTCTGTGTCCCCGTCATTCCAGGCACACACTGGCATTTGTCACCTCCAGAACAGCACAGCCCTGTCCTGCCAGGACCCATCCTGCTCCTCCCTGCCTAGGGCAGAGCCAGCTCTGAGTGTGTGGGGCTCACCTGGAGGTTGATGAGAAGGGGCCATCCCTGAGCAGAGCAGGGCTGCTGGCCCCACAGCAGTGCAGCCCTGCCAGGAGCCCTTCCCCCAGCTCGCTGTGACTGGGACACGCTGTGCCAGTTCCGGTGCCAACGAGCCGTGGTACGGCTGCCTGGAAGGGCTGACTGCCGTCCTGGGCCAATGGAACAAAGTCCTCAAATCTGCTGGCAGAGTACACTGCTGACAAAGGACCCAGGGACGCAACCGCAGCCCCTCTGAAGTCACTTTGCCCTCCTTGGTCCCCAGACGTCGTTCTGGGACGTGCAGTGAGCCCTGCACCGGCTCTCACGTATCGCCCTGCAGTGATGGCAGCCCAATACGGGGGAGGTGAGAAGACCTTCCACATCGTGTCCCCGCTCCTGGAGAGCCTAACCCTGTCCCGGGCAGCAGGGACCCAGGTCTACATGAAGCTGGAGAACGTGCAGCCCACCGGCTCCTTCAAGATCCGGGGCGTCGGGCGCCTCTGCCAGGAGGTGGGTGTGCTACGTGGCTGTGTGGCCTCGGGACACCGTGGATACGTATGGCCACGTCCTTCCTCTGTCTCCTTCCCTCCCCGCAGGCTGCCAGGAAGGGCTGCCGGCACTTTGTTTGCTCCTCAGGTAATTGAGACCTGCGTGGGCCTTGGGGGGGCTATGGGATGGGGGTGCTGGGGAACACCCCTGTGCTCCCAGCCCCTTGTCCTTGTGCCTTCCCACCGGGTTTTGGGGCTGGGGCTGGGTGTCCCCTCTCTCCCCTAGCAAAGTTCATCCTTTGGGTCTGGGATGAGCTGGGGGATAGGGGGAGGGTGGAACTGCTCAACCCACTACTTTTGGCAGGGGGGAATGCTGGCATGGCTGCAGCGTACACAGCCAGGAAGCTGGGGCTGCCGGTCACTGTGGTGGTGCCCAGCAGCACCGGCCCCAGCACTGTGCGCAGGCTGGAGGAGCTGGGGGCAACAGTGGAGATCTATGGGAAGGTACGGCACCCACACCCCAAACTGTGGCTGGGAGGGCATTGCGGCCCTCTGTGAGGCTGTGGGCGTGTTCAGACCCAATGCCTGCATCACCCACACCCTGCCTGGATTTCCACTGTCCTCATGGCATCAAGGGAGGGGTGATGGGGATGGCGCACTGGAGCTGGCTGCAGCCCCACTGAGTGCCCACCGCCTCACAGGTGTGGGATGAAGCCAACCAGAGAGCCCTAGAGCTGGCGCAGAACGAGGGCTGGACCAGCATCCACCCCTTTGACCACCCCTTGCTGTGGTGAGTGCCATTCGCCCCTGTGCTCTGGACAGGACACAGGCAGCCACCCACTGTTTCCATCCCACAGGCAGGGCCATGCCAGCCTGGTCCTGGAGTTGAAGGATGTGCTGGACACAAAGCCTGATGCCATCGTGCTGGCGGTGGGAGGTGGAGGGCTGCTGGCTGGTGTGGTGGCCGGGCTGCAGCAGGTGGGATGGCTTGATGTCCCCATCATTGCCGCTGAGACCTGGGGGGCCCACAGCTTCCATGCGGCGCTGAAGGCTGGGCACCTCGTCACCCTGCCCGACATCACCAGGTGTGTGCTGGTGTCAGCATGGGGGCACCTTCATCAGCATAGGGGTCCCCAATGTGATGGGACATAGAAAGTGCAGGGGGCTTCACCTCTGGTGCATGTCACGAGTTGGCAGGTCTCAGCCAACGCTGTGGTGGAGCCCCAAGGGGACAAAGGGTCCCAGCGTTACTCTGACTCGTTCTCCAGTGTGGCCAAGTGCCTGGGGGCCAAGACTGTGTCAGCACGGGCGCTACAGTGTGCCCAGGAGATCCAGGTCATTTCTGAGGTGGTGGAGGATGCTGAGGCCGTGCGCGCTGTGGAAAGGTTTCTGGGTGAGCGGGGCACAAGGACAAGGACTTGTAGAGGGGTGTGATGGCGACAGGCACTCAGCATGTCTCCACCCTGCAGACGACGAGCGGATGCTGGTGCAGCCAGCGTGTGGTGCAGCACTGGCCCTGCTCTACTCGGGGCGACTGCAGCAGCTGCAGCGTGAGGGACGCCTGGGGACCCCGCTGGGCCGTGTGGTGCTGGTGGTCTGCGGCGGCAGCAGCATGACAGCCACACTGCTGAGGGACCTGAAGAACCAGCTGGGCCTGGAGTGACTCTCATGCCACCCCACAGCCACCCCGTGCCCCCCTGTGCTGCAGTGATGGCTGCTGGATGTGCCCCGCTCCCATCACTGAGCAGGATGGGGAAACTGAGGCGTGGTGGCGTTCCTCCCTCCGCCCCCAGCAAATGGCCCTGGGGACGGCCGCGTCCCTTGAGCTGCTGCTTCTGGCACCGACCACGACTCCCCACTCCAATTAGCAAATGCTCCCTCTGACTGATTACTTTGCTACCGTCTCAATGCATTACTCTAATGCTTATTAACTTTTACAATCTTCTTCTGTTCCTGCTGCACCGTCTGCAGCCACGTGGTTCCTTGGCAGGGCCGTGGGGCCTTGCTCTTGCCTGTGCTCCCGGCTCTGAATGGTGTCCAGTTTACCACCACTGCTCCAACTCACTTCAGTTGATCTATTTCACTCCAGTGTCCGTTCTGCCCTTTCCTTCCACAAAACCCCTCTCAGCCTCCTCCTGTCCCTCCGGAGCAGTTAACAAGGCTCCTTTTGCCCAGCCGCCTCCCAGGAGCCCCCTCCTCCCCACTTTCTTTTTTCCCTTTTCCCCAGTAAATCCCCTCGGCCTGGCAGGCCCACACCATGCTTCCCAGAGGACCCACCCCATAAATCAAATAGCCACCGCTCCATTGTGGGCAATATCTTATGTAAAAACGTGTTTCTAGGGAGCGCCGGAGGCTGGAGAGTCTTATTACAAGGCACACCATTAATTATAAGGACTCAGCCCAACCTCCTTCCACAATTTTTTATCCTGGGTCCAGAACCAGATTACTTTCCAGCTTCTGCACCCCAGTCTCCTCACACAGAGCCCCCACTTCACCCCAACTTCCCCCCCTGCAGCCTGGGATGGGTGCTGCGGGTTGGTGTACCCCGCAATTAGCGGGGCAGTAATTACACAATACTCATAACAATAGCAGCCAGCGCGTGCCCTTGTGCTCTGTTTTGCAGCCCTCCTAATGGCAGTGGCAGGGGGTCTGCCGGCCCTCACACTGCCCATACACATATTGCTCCGGGGTCCCAGCGGGTTGTACTGTGCCTCAGTTTCCCCCATGCTGAGTGCTTCAGGTGCCCCCGGCTTGGCTGCGGCCCCTCATTACCACTCGTCATGGCACAGGAAGGATAAATTCCTCTGCTTGGCTGAACAGGGAAAATACGCAGCGAGGTGGCTGCCTGTCATCCATCACCGGCTCTTGGTGGCACCACCACGCCGGGACTTAAAATTCAGGTCAGAGAGAGGGGCTCTTGGAAGCCAGCGAGGGAAGGTAATTTATTCTGTTTATATCTTTTTACTACAAGACAAGGTGGGGGGGACGGGGGGGGAGGCACATTCTTGCCTTGATTTTGCATTTTAAATATTAGCTCGGCGCCGCTCATCGCTCAAACCCCACAATGAAAGGGACCAGGTGCCGGAGCAGGTAACTAAAATGATTTTTATTCACATTGAACAACACGAGCTGGTCACACTGACAGCCTCTGCAAGAGGCAGTGGGGACAGGAAACCCACGCTCAGAACACAACTTTTTTTCTTCCTTTTCCATTCTCTTTTTTCCTTTCCCCCCCACCCCACTCTATCCTCTTTCCTTCCACTCACCGCCACCCTTTCCCAGCCTCCAAAATAGAAAAAGCTCTGAGCTTCCGATGACTAAGAGTACAATAAATAATCAATAAACACAAAAACATACTTTATTTGTTTCTCCTTTATACAAAATAAAGAAACTAGAAGCAAAAACTATAATACATCCTCAGACCGCGGGGCCAGGGGGGCTCGGCCCTCCTGCACTGCCGCACTGCTCGGGTGGGTTTTGTTCTCTCCGTTTTTCTGTTTGTTTGCTTTTCCCATTTCTGCCTCTTCCCGGGTTTCCCAAGCTCCGCGCACCCCCTCCTTCCACTCCCCTGCTCATCCATCACCAAAATTTCGGTATGAAACCACCTCCTCCTCGGGGATAAAACAGGAGCAATGGGAACAAGGGCCCGGGAGGGGGCTTAAGGAGCGTCCTGCTGTCCCCCATTACCCCCACCGTTATGCTCGGATGAACGGAGGAAGGGGATAATTAAAATGGGTGCTAATTAGCGAGCGAGGAGCCCCGCGGCAGCCCCCGCACCGGTGGGACCCGTGTCCTGGCGAGTTCAGCTTTGGTCCGAGAGCGGCGGTTCCGACGCGGCGGGGGGAGCCCCTGGCCGGACGCGCTTCGCCCCCCGCTCCCCCACTCATAACAGCACGGGGATGCGGAGCGGTGCGGGCGGGCGGGGAGGTAGCGCGGTGTCCCCGCGGGGGGAGGAGGGAGGGGCGCGGTGGGAGGATGCGGTCGGACGTCGGAGCGCGGCCGCGGCGTCGGGGGGGGCGATATCCGTCGATGGGGCCGCGGAGAGCCGTGCCCCGGGGCTGAGGGGCGGGGGAGTCCTCCCCTTCGGCCCTACCACACCGCTGCCTCGCTCAGCTCCGGGTTGGGGTGCGCGAGGGCCCCGCTGTAGCCGCTATTGCTGGACATGGAGAAGGGTGGACTGGGCCCCCCGCTGAAGACCTCCCCCGGGATGGGGTGCAGCGAGCCCGTCATCCCCGGCTCGGGGCTGGGGGTGTCGGGGTGCGAGATCATATCCGTGTACCTTTGGTTTTCTGAGGAGTGGTGTCCGCTTAGGGGGGGCTCCAGGGGTCCCAGGGGCGTGGAGCCGGGTCCTGAGTTCTGAAGGTAGCTGGGGTCGGCCGGGGACTGGGCCTGGGAGGGGGGCCCGTGGGGGAAAAAGTCATAGTTGCCTCCCGGCCCGTAGTAGTCACCTTGGTAATCTGCAAAGGTGGGGAAAGGTTGGAGCCGGTCCCTGAGCCACCACCCCGAGCACCTGCGGGAAGTGGGGCTGCACCCCCACGCAGGGACGGGCATGCTTCCCCCTCCTCCTCTCCCCTCCCCTCCCCTCCCCTCCACTCCCCTCCCCTCCCCTGGGGAGCTCGGTGCTGCTGCAACGAAAGTGGGGCTAAGCAGGGAGAAAAACGGGCACCTCAGCACTGATGATGGAATGGAAAGTGGGGAGGTGGAGAACAGGAGGGGCTGGGGGCAGCCCCGGGGGGAGAAGGTGGGCATAATTTCGTTCTTAATTACAACTAAGAAAAATATATGCGTCTATATACCTACACATACATATACATGTATGCATGCATTTATAAATACATAAAAGTTATATACATATCTAATAGGAAGATATACATAAATGAGATACATAAATAAAGGCGAGGTATAGGAGACATATAAAAATAAAATGTGGAATACTTATATATGTGAGGAAAAATACACATCGTATCTATATATATTAGCTATAGAGGGGTTCTGGTAGTGGTGGGGGCAGAGGGGAATTGGTGAGAGCTCTTTGCCCAAAAGTGGGATATATTGTCCCAAATGCTGTGGGGTTCCCTGTCGCACCCCGTCCTGTCGGGGTGGTGGTGACCTTCCATATGCTGCAGGCCCGGGGCGGTAACTGGGACAAATGCAGCCTGAGAGGGGCACAAAAACCCGCAGCTGGGGCTTTGTTTCCAGGGAGAGGGGCCGCGCTGCTGCCACCGCCACCCCTGCCACCGCCCCGAGTCCGGGCGGCAGGGGAAAGGGAGAGCCGAGAAGGGAAGGAACAAAGGCAGGGAAGGAAACGGGGGAAGAATGCGGTGGGACGGCACGGGGACGGCGGGCCCAGCTCCCTCACCTCCGTAGTACGTGTAGGGCGTCGAGCCGAGCATCTCGGACTCGTCGAGGCGGCCGCCCAGGGGCCGCATCCTGCGCGGGCTGCGGAAGAAGGCGTGCCGGCGGGCGCCCAGCGCGCTCAGCTGCTTCATCCGGCGCTCCTTGGACCGGCGGTTCTGGAACCAGACCTGAGGCCGGGCCGGCATCAGCACTCGGGGCCGGGTTGCCGTGGGGACCCCAAGTCCTCGGGGCCAGCCCTCCCCACTTAGGCCAGGGATGGATGGGGGCAGGGATGGGATATCTCGCTGGAAGGGATTTCCCAGCTTGAGGTTGTTTTCACACTACCCCCTCCTGATAACACCCTGGGAGGCAAGGAAAGGGGTCATTAAAGCCCCGGCACCTCACTGCGTCCCGTGGGGTGCGCCGTCCTCACAGCCTGCCTGTGCCCGGGCAGTTTTCTCCAATGGGGGAGCCGGACAAAGGAGGGGATAAACGGGGGGGTCACGGCAGGAGGCGGGGAGGGGGCTGGAAGCAAGCTGGCCGATGGGGATGGGAATAAAAGGGAAGGGCGGTGCAACAGCCTTCCTCGGGGGCATTCTCCCTCCAAAGCGCAGCTCTGCTGGGGGAGGGGGAATCTGCGCTCTTTCCCCCCACATCTGGGCACGTCTGGAATGCGCACACGTCCCGCGGGTCCTGCTTCCCTCCGCCGGGAGCTGGGCCGCCTGCAGCAGAGCCGGAACGTCCTCTCCTATTAACGCCGCTAATAAAGCCCATTAATCCCTACATTTCCGCAGGGATTTTCTTGCCGGGGGGATTGGTTGGCAGTGCCGTAGTAAGGTACAGGGCTGCCTGCAGGGCGCAGTGGCCTCTCCTTTTCTCCACCTCCTGTTCTCACATCCAGGGCCCTATCCACATCCCCATCCCTTCCCTGCTGCCACCCCAAATTCTGCTGTCCCGGATCTGCGCGGGTCACGTTGGTGATGTCACGGGCCGGCCCAGTGACATCATGGGGGGCAGTGGGATGGCTATGGAGTGGCCGTACCTGGATGACCCTCATGTTGAGGCCGGTCTCCTGGGCCAGCTGCTCGCGGATGTGCCGGGTGGGCTTGGGGGTGGCTGCGAAAGCGGCTTTGAGGGTCTCCAGCTGCTTGGCCTTAATGGTGGTGCGGGGCCCTCGCCGCTTGGTGCCCGAGTTCTGCTCCTCATTCTCGTTGTTGGTGGTCTCCTTGTCCGAGGAGGTGGAGTTGTCCGTCTCCTTGGTGTCGTCCTGCATGGGGTCCTGGAGATCCGGGGACAAACTCCTGTCTGTACATGAGGACACTGTAAAGGAGACCCAGAGAGGGGGTGGGGGGATGGGGGGGTGGATGGCTTAGGAGAGAGATCGACCCCCCTCTCCACTGCCCTCCCCTTCCCACCGAGCCAGGATGCTTTTCAGGGGAGGGGAGGAGGTGCTGGGCAGCAGCAAGGGGTGCAGACGCCGTTGCCCCCGAGGAACCCTGAAGCACCCCAAAGAACAATGAGCTCGGGCTGAGCATCTCACAGTTTGGCCCCCTACATATGAAAGGCAAACTCGGCAGCAGCCCCCCAACCCACTGCTGCACAGGGGCCATGCAGCCGGGAGGGGGCAAGTTGGGGAGGGGTCGTCCCCACCGAGCACCCCACAGCCTCTGGCGCTTCCCCTCTCCCCCCACGCCGCGCTTCCCACACCGGGAGCTTGGATGCGCCGCTGGGAGAAATGCAAGAATGTATGGGCTCGTGGGGGGCTCCGGTCACTGCCTTGAACCTGGCTCGCCTCCCCCAGCCGCCCCCCCAGACCCTGATGCCGGCATCACCCAGGCCAAGCTCTACTCGCCTCGCTCGCAGCAGCGGCCCCACTGACTCGCGTGGCAGGATCCGGCCCCGGGTGCTGGACGGAGAAAGAGCCCACGGCAGGGGGTGAGCACGGGCGGCCGGCACTGCTGGGCCAGCAGGAGGGGGCCTGATCCCGCGGTCCTGACGCAGAGACAGCTTCCAAGGAAGTCAAATGGGAGCTTTGCCTCTGGGTGAAAGGAGGCGAAGGATCAGGCCCTTGGCGCGGGGGGACCGGGCAGCCTCGCAGGGGGGGTCCCGGGATCGGAGCGTGCGTGGGGGACTCGGTGGGGGCAGCCGCGGGCTCAACGCGTGTCTGCGTCCCGCGGGAAGCACGAGGTGAACGCTTGCATCCCAAACCCCCTCCCGGTCCACGGGGCGCTGTAGAAACCTCGGCAGCGGCAGCGCCGGGAGCGGCGCCGGGAGCGCTGCGCTGCCCGTGGGGAGCGGGCAGGACTCGGCCCGGTGCGGTTCGGTTCCCCGGGCTGCGCCGCTCGTACCTGAATTGAGGCTTCCTTCCTTCAAACTGGGAGAGTTCAAATAGTCCTCTTTGCAAACAAATTTGTTTTCGTCTATGATATACAGTTCCTCGCCCGTGGAGAGCTGCTTGTTGCAAACCATGCAGGTGAAACAGTTCAGGTGGAACACTTTGTTCCGGGCTTTCCGGACTAGGTCGCTGGGGGAGATGCCCTGGGAGCAGCCGGCGCATTTGGTGCCAAACCTCCTGGAGGGGAGAAAGGCGAGAGGTGAGAGCTGGGACGGGACCGCGTCGCTCCCCTCGCGTCTCCGAAGCCCCTATCCCCACCCCATCCGAATCTCGGTTTTCGGGTTCCCAGAGAGGTGCAATGGGGCCGCCCCAAAAGGCGAGGATTTCTTTCTCCGTGCCCACCGGGGCAGAATTTCAGTCTCCGCGCGCTCCCAGCACATCGCTGCAGGACCGGGGGGTGGCAGCGGCCTCGGAGCCGGGGGCAATTCGGGGTGCGGGGCGGAGCGCCCTGCGCTCCACGTTGTTTTTTTTCTCTTCTTGGAACTGCCGCTTTGGAGAGCTCCGGTTTCCCTTCTTCAGGAGATGCTTTTATTTTTATTTTTATTTTATTTTTTTCCAGGGAAGGCGAAAATTCAGAAAACGAACTCCCCGAGGGAAAAAAAAAAAAAAAAAAGAAAATAAAAAACCTTTCACGGCGGCTGCCAGGCCCGGGGGGCACCGAGGCTCTCCTTTTCCCTCTTGGCCGCGGCATAACTTCAGCCCCCCGCGCTGCTGCCCGTGACGTTGATGTAGTGAAGGCATTACAAGTCGTAAGTCATTTTCCCCTTCCCATGCTGGCCCCTAATTTCCTCCTCGGCACCTTATCGCAGTCATTAGGGGCGTTTAAGGTGCGGCGCAGCGTGGGGGCCCCCGGGCTGGAGCGCTGCACGAGGAGCGGCGTTTAGGTGAAGAAAGACTGCGGTGACGGTCGAGAGGGGGAAAACGACCCCAGCCCTGAGGCCCCCGGGCCTGCTGCGAGGCGGAGGCGGCGGCAGAGCGGGCCACTGGCCCGGCTGCTTTCGGAGACAAGGTCACCCGGGGTGGGGGGGTGAACGGCCTCGCTCGGGATGCAGCGCAGCCGCGGACACAGCGGGGCCGGGACCGCGCCGGAGAGATGTGGCGAAGACCCACGGAATAGACGGGTGGAGATTGGAGGGGTGCCCCCAAGCGCCCTCCCTCCCCCACAAGATCCCAGAAGGAGCCCCAGAGTTCTGCTACCCCGCCGGGCTGGGAGCGGCGGTTCCGCAGTCTCTGGAAGGGCTTGTGATTGCTGGGGGCTCACTCACCTGAAGAAGTCATTCTTGCAGTAGAGTTTTCCTTCCCTGGAGAAGCATTTCTCGGTAAGGTTGCATTTGCACTCGCAGCACTGGACGCATTTAATGTGCCATGCCCTGTCCAAGACGTTCAGCAGGAAGCGGTCCAAAATCGGCCTCTCGCAGCCCGCACAATGCACCATCATCACCGCGCCGGGAAGGAAACGCGCAGACGAAAGGAATCAACCCCGCGCCGGCACACGACGGGGTCTCAAAAATTCAGACGTCGGGAAGAAAAATGCTATTAAAAAAATAAATAAATCCCAAAACCCAGAACAAACCAAACAAAAAAAAAATAGTAATAATAATAATAATAATAATAAAAAGATAGACTAAAAATAATTAAAAAATAAAAAGAATTAACAAAAAAAAAAAATCAGAAAAAAAAATCAGGGAGGGAGAGCGGAGCCGCTGTCAAGTTCTTCCCCCTCTTCTCTCCGGAGCCTCGGTAGGAAAAAAGCAGTGCCCCGAGCGAGAGAAGCCCGAGCCCCCCCGCGGAAGCCCCCCGAGTCCCTGCGGAGCGGGCGGGGAGCGGCGGGCGCGCTGCGTGCGGGTGCGGGAGGGGTGCATGAACGCCCCCGCAGCGGCCGGCGGCCCCGGTGCCTCGCTGTGCTCCGCCGCCGCGCCGCCACTCTCATGCTGTCCCCATCGCCAGCTTTGTCCCCCGCCTTAGTAATTCGCGCATCCTTATTCAGATTTGGTGACGTGGGGGCCCGCGTCGGGCGGGCGACGGCCAATGGCAGCGCGGTGGCCATGGCAACCTCTTAATTTATAGCATATCTAAATTGGCTCCAGCCTTGTGCTTGGCACAGAGGGAAAAAAACAACGCGCCTCTATTGTTGAGGGTGGCTTGTACCTGCGCCGCCAAGTGAGTACGCACCTGGCCTGGGGTGCCGGGGGGGCTCTGCTCAGCCTTTCTCTCTCTCTCTCTCTCCTTAATTCTCTCTTTGATGGGGATGCTCGTTCCGGGGGTCCCGAGCGGGGACGGGGCGGCCGTCACCTGTTCTGTCACTGTTCGCACCACTCCCGCAGCTGTTCCCCTCTCAGCCCGCTCTGTGCCCGGGGTGGGCGGTGAAAGCACGAAAGGGGTGAGGGTGGGGGGGGGGGGGGGAGGAACCCGGGGGTGGGGACAGAGGAGACGAAAAGTTACGCGGCTCCGCGCAATGCCGTGCCCCCCCGCCGGTCTTTGTCGCGCAGCCGTGTCCCCTCCGGGCCGCTCCGTCGGGAAAGGGGCTGACACTGAGCGGGAGGGGGGGGGGGGGGGCGAGGAGGAGGAGGGGGACGCCGGAGCCGGGGGTCGCCGCACTCTCCGCTGTTTGTTCTCTTCAGTTTCAGGTGCGGCGGAGCTGCCGACAACCGGCGCCGGTGAGGGACGCCGGGACACCGCGCTTCGACACTGGGGTGGCACTCCCGTTCCTCCCTCCCCCGCAGCCGCCCCTCTACATCCGTTCCCACTCGATCTCCGCACTGGGGAGGAAGGAGCAGAGCGTTCGGGTTGAAAGAATCTCAGTAGCGGCCAAAAAAGAAACCCCAAAACCGCAGGATAAGGGCATCGCCGGGCAGGGGAATGAGGATCGGTGAGTCTGGGGAGAGAGAACCGAGGAGAGGAAATGCGGAGGCCGCCAACAAAATAAATGAAAAGAGAGGAGGAGAGAAAAGAAAAAGAAAAAGCAGGAGGGAAAATAAAACGAAAAATACAGAAACAAACCAAACAAAAAACCAGAACAACCACAGAAGGAAACAGAAGACAAAAAAAAAAAAAAAAAAAAAAAAAAAAAAAGAGAGAGAGAGAGAAAGGAGGAAACGAGGGCAAAGAAAAAAATAAATAACGAAAATAAACGAAAAAGAAAGGAAAAAATGAAGATAAAACAAAAAGAAAAGAAAAAAATGAAGGTTAAAAAAAAGAAAAGGAAGATGGGGGGGAAAGAACGAAAAAAAAAAAAGAAAATAAAAATCATGAGAGAAGAAAGAAATGGAATAGCAAACAGGGAAAACAACAGAAGAATGAAGCGAAAAGATGAAAAAAAATAAAAGAAAGGAATAAGAGAAAGAAAGGAAAGTAAAGAAAACGAAAAAGGGAAAGCCAGGAAAGAAGCGCACGAGAAAGCGAGCGAGAAGAGGAAGGAAATGAAAGGAAACAAAGAGAGAAGGAAATTCAGAAGGCAACAACTGGAAAAGAAAGAAATAGGAAGGAAAAGGGAAACGGAGCGGAGAGCGGGCGCCGCTGGGGCCCCGAGCCTTCTGCCGCAGCGCCTCCGCCAAAGTTTGCCCTCGGTCCTCCCCGCTCCGCGGCTCTTCGTGCTGCGAGAAGCGGCGGTGCGGGGCCAAACCTCGGAGCCGGCCGCATCTCGGCGCAGCCCCGGCCCCGCAACTCTCGGAGGCAGCGCGGCAGGGCCGGGACCCAAAACGAGCCGTTCGCCGTGTGCACACAGCCGCGCACCCCGATGCGCGCACACCTCCGGGCGAGGGCAGCGTGCGGGCGGCGGAGCCGCTTTTCACGCTCGATTTTATTTCCACGGCGGCTCCCGGTGCGCCCCGTCGGCGCCGCGCGGGGCTCCGCGCTGCGGTAGCGACCCCCGGGACCTCCCCGTGTCCGCCGTGCGGGAGGGGCCCCGGGTGCGAAGCGCTGCGCTCCCCCCGCCGGGCTCGGCCCCCCGTTTCGTTGGAAAGCCAAAGAATACATAAAGGGAACGGGGAGGGGAGAACAAGGACGCAGCCCGGTGGCCCCCAGCCCGTTCCCGCCAGACACATTCCCTTATGGGAACAGCCGGTGATTCAGGCGGCGGAATATCGCCTGTATGTAACTAATAAACCTATTGTGTTTTAACAGGGCAAGCGTGGAGGAGCGGCGTCGCTTATACAAGATGTTGATGGAATTTACTATATAAAAAAATCCCCTTTCAAGAATAAAGTGTATCAACTTACAGCACAACAAGCGACAGAGGGATAAGTGAAACAGACAAAAGACAAACAAGATAATAATCTGTTTCCAATCAGTTAAGCCCTGTAGAATTTGTAATACGCGGTTTGCATATTCCCCCTGTGTTTTGTAATTAATTATCTATCTGTTAGGATGCTCCGCCGCCGACTTTGTTGATATTTCCAACTAGTTTTGGTGGAGCCGCCGGGGAGCGCGGAGCAGCGCGGAGAGCGGGGCCGGGAGCCGAGCCCGATCCGCGCCCGTCCGCGGGGCTGTGCGGGGCTGTGCGGGGCTCCCGCCGCCCCCCCCCCCTCCCCTCCCCCCTTCCGCACCCGGCAAAAGCGGGACAGTGCGGTTTTAACATTAAACAAACCCAGCAAGCATCTCCTCGCCGGGCCATAGGCGTTTCTGAGTGACTGCGTTACAAATTGTAAATTTAAATAGCTCACAGGATTCATTACCTCCCGCGTCTGATTTCACCCAGCCGTGAAAAATTGTCCTGGTGTACCACTGAGAAAGGGTTTGCTGCAAAAAACCCCGGTCTAATCACCAGCTTTCTCTCTCCAACAAAAGTGTAATTATTTTGTTTGGGGTGTAAATATAACCCACGGTACAAAAAAAAAAAAAAAAAAAAAAAAGAGAGAGAGAGAGAGAAAAAGAGATAAACCTCCAGCAGCGTCTGAATGCATTACGGAGACATTTAAAAAGATCCGTCCTAAATTAATATCAAGGTTAAAGGGGGGAAGGCAGCTGGGACGTGGAAATTTCAACGTGCTGTGGGTGGCGGAGGTGCGAGCGCAGAAAGCGCGGAGAGGGTGCGCTCCCACCGCCCGACCCCGCGCACAAAGAGCCGCGCATCCCCGCTCAACGGCGCAACCCCCCCCCACCCACGTCCCACCAGGTCCCCCCTCTTTTCTCATCTCGGTGCCGGGAAGCGGGGCCCCCCGCCCGCCCCGTGGCTGTTTTGTTGAAAGGTGGAGAGGGGGTGGGGTGGGGACAGAAAACAAACAACCAAACAACCCCCGCTCCCCCCAAGCCGCGATCCAAACGAGGGATCGGGGGATTTATATATATATATATATATATTTTTACCCCTTCTTTTCTGATTTTTAACGAATTTATTGTTTCCTTCTCTCCGAGCTCCAGCCTGGGCTGTCGGAGGAAGGGGAGGCACAAAACGAAAGCCGGCGTCAAGGTGAGGCCCCGGAGAGGCGAAAGGCTCCGCGATTAGGTTCGCTCGGTGCCGTTTAAGGGGGGCGGGAGGCAGGTGGGAAAGAGGAAAAAAAGAAAGAAAGAAAGAAAGAAAGGAAAAGAACAAAAACAGCAAGCAATCAAGGAAAGAAAGAAACAAAACCCCAAACCCACAAAAGCAGGAGAGGGGAAGCCGCGCGGCTGCGGGATGGCGCGGATCCCCGGTGCCGGCAGCTCCGACACGCCGCCTCCCGCTCCACTGTGGGGCAGCCCCAGCCCCAGCCCCAGCCCTGCCCCCGCCCCGGCCCTGCCGCTGCCCCCATTGCCCCTTCCGCAGCACCGGGCCGGATTTCGTGGGGCACGGATTTCTCTGGTGTTTCATCGTTTGCTTCCCCCTTCCCTTCTCTGTGCTGTTTTAATCGGTTGGTTTCCTTTTATATATATACATAGTATATTATATACTTTTTTTTTTTCTTTTCTTTTCTTTTCTTTTTTCTTTTTTTTTTTTTCCTCCCGCGGATGGCAGTAATTGGAGAAGCTTTAATTGTTCCCCTCCTCGAGCCCCTCCTAGATCCTGCGCGATTTCAGGACCCCGTTCCCATCTCTGCTCTCCCGTCTCTGGCCGCTCCCTGCTTTCCCTCCGCGGGATCCCGCTGCCCCGCACCCCGGCTCTGCCGCTCCCTGCGGTGCCGCCGTCGGCTCGGACAAAGCCGGGCTGAGCCACGCGTCTCACAATAAACGAAGTGGAGGCTGTCAAGCACGCAGCGTCGGAAACTTATTTACTCGGGGGCTGTGAAGACCTCGCTCCAAATTTCCTCGGGCGATCCCCGGCCCGCTCCAGCCTCCCGTCGATGTGACCGCCCCCCCGGAGGGGCTGCTCGGGCAGTTCCCACCCGCTCCCCCGTCGCCTTTCCCGCTAATGAGCGTGTGTGTTGACACGGAGAGGCGATGCCCCCGTTTGCCTTTGTTTAGGAGGTGTGAAAGAGGGAATCTGCATAAGAAAAGCCGGCGGCAACCGCGGAGCTCCGAAAAGCAGCGGCGGGACGGAGCGAGCCGGTGCGTGGGGATTGCGCCCCGTCGGGCAAAGCCCCTGGAGCTGGGCGATGGGGAGGGGCAGGTCTGGACCTGAAGCTCTCCTCGGTGTTGGCAAGCCCGAGCAGGAGAGGATCTCGCCGCGGCTCCCCTCGCCCCGCGTTGCCGTCGGGGGTCGAGGCCGATCCAGCTTTGAGGTCGTGGGGTGGGGGGGAGCTGGAGTTCACTTTACCCCAAAGGAGGAGGGGAAGAGCCGGCGGAGTAGCGGGGCTGGGTCGCACCGAGTCTAGATGTGGATCGTGCTTCGCATCGGGGCTGATGGGGAGGAGGGACGCGTGGAGCGTGTTGAGCGCGCCCTGAAGCCGCATACCGTGGCGGACAGCGGAGCCGACAGGGGCAGGAGGGGCGGTGGGAGCAGCTCCTGGCGGGGGCGGGGGGGGGGGGGGGGGAGGAGAATTGGGCATTTGGGAAGATCGCTGGCGGCGGGGAGCGGGGATGCCCCTCTTCCCACGTCCCGGGTCTGGGAAGGAACACGAAGTTTTGCTCCGAGGCGGGTCTGGCACCGTACTTCGGGACGAGCCTCGGGCGGGGAAACCCCGGGGGGTCACTGGCGGCCCCGAGCCGGGAGGGGTCCAAGCCGGCCCCGGCACCGCGCTGCCCCGAGCCGCACCGCGCGGTGTGCGCGGCCCCGGAGCTATCCAGGGTCCTGAAAGGAGCGGCACGAGCCGTCCCGGCCCTCGTCCCCGCCTCACGCCGCGGGCAGCAGGCATCGCGCACAGCCCGCTGTTCCCCCCCCGACCCCCCTCTTTTATTTCGTTCTTTAGCTCTCTCACTCTTCCCCGTTCTGTTTTACTTCTTCTTCTTCTTCTTTTTTTTTTTTTTTTTTTTTCTGTCTCAATTCCTTTTTTCTTGCCCCCCCCCCCTTTTTTTTTCATTTTCCCCCCTTTTCCTCTTTCTTTTTCTTTCTTATTTTTTTTCTTTCTTTCCTTCCTTCCTTCTTCCCTTCCTTCCTTCTTTCCTTCCTTCCTTCCTTCCCTCTTTCTCTTTCTCTTTCTCTTTCTCTTTCTCTTTCTCTTTCTCTTTCTCTTTCTCTTCTCTTCTAGCACATCCTTTTTTGTTTTCACTATTTCTCATTTTATCCTCTTATTTCACATTCAGTACTGATCTCTCTGTCTCCCTTTCCATTATCCCCTCCTTTCCCATCACACTCCCTCCTCCCACAGAAAGGTATGTTTGCCAGAAAGCATGAAAATTTTACAAACATGATGATATAATTAGAAGACATTCATTGGAGCCTCCCTGTCTCCCCAGTGCTGTGGAAGCATTAACAACTTCACTCCAGTGCAAGCCAAGCTATGCTTCCTGGATAAACAATGAGCTTCAGATACTGGATCCAGGATAGCTGCTGGCAGCAGCTCAGTGTGATGCTCTTACTCAGCTCAGTGGCTATGATTAAAACTGGAAACCAAATTGCCATTGGTGGGGTGGGCAGGTAGAGCCCCTTCCCCCAGTGTATGTGATCCAAGGAAAAAAAGTCATGAGTGAACAGATACGAGTGTCATGGTAAAGTGATGCTCAGAAACATCCTATCTCTCCTGCAGAGATACTCCTTTCCTTGCACACCCCTTGCATTGCCCCAGGATAGTGAATAGGCTGGACCACCAACATGCTTGGGCCATCACTGTCACCTGGGCACATGGTCACATTTCTTTTCACTCCTCTCTTCCCCTCTGCTCCATCCCCCATGAAAGAGGAACTATCTCCTCTCCACAAAAGCAGCCCACCTCAATGTGGTGCCATGTCAGTACCGGTGTACCAACATGCCATGGGCCAGGGGAGAGCAGAGTCCCTGCAGGATGGGGAAGCAGTTGATTGGTTGCTTTTCATTTTTTTTAAATGATTCTCACATATATATATGTATATTTCTGGAGCAAGACAAAAAACTTCATGGGACAAGCAGGTTCAGCATTTCCATGGGAAGTAAGCTCTTCCAGGGGTGGGCTGGGCTGCCCATGGAGACCAGCTGATCAGTGTGAGCAGAGCATGGCATTGGGCCTCAGAGATGCTTAGTGAGGCAGAGGCACCTCAAAGAGCATCCTGGGTACTCAGCAGGTGAGTCCCAACATGGAATGGCCTCAACTTTTGCATGCTTAGGTGGTGACAAAACTCCCTTGTCTCCAGCACAGGCTGGTTCAGTGGATTAGCAAAGGCAATAACAAGCATTCAGACAAGAGAGTTTGTTGGGCGGTGCTCTGCTTTATTATTTTACTGTAAACAGATGATGTTTTAGGCAGCCTCCCATATGGGCTCGTGTAAATTTGATGAGTGGATTTGGGTAGGGAATACAGGCAGAGCTGATGCAGGCTTGCTTGTTATGAAAAGATGAAGTATCTCTGTGGGTACATACAAATGTGATGGCAATGCACACATATCCAGCATAAACAATACAGGTAAGGCCAGGGGATCACAACCTTCCCTTGGCACTCCATGCCACCCTGGCTCTGCTCATGCGTCTGTGCATCCCAGTGTACTTCTGCCCACATGTTCATGCACACAGCTCCTGGGTAGAGATGGCACAGGGCTGAGAAGTGAGCATATTCCTCTGTGCCCCATCTCCCCAATCTCATGGCATCAATCAGAGGCTGTTCTCTCTGCAGAGTCTGAACCTGATTCTGCACCTGAAAGCCAGTGGGGATGAGATCCAGCAGAGGCAGGTCAGGTCTTTGGCTTGCAGATGCTTTGGGCTGCAGCAGGTACTGTACAGACATTGCTGAGAGCAAACCTTGCCTGGCTCACAGTTTCTTTCCACTGGTGAGGAGAACAGCAGAGAACACAGAGCTGCATCTCACAGCTCTGTGGTCACTCCTCACGCAGCATCTCTCTTTGTTTCCCACAAACCCTTTGAAAACCGGTCTTTGGCTGGCTGCAAGCTGTGGACAGCAGACCTGCAGTGGGCTGGGGACAAATTATGTGGTTTTTTTTTTTTTCCTTCAGAAGCATAAGGGATAAACACAATAATTTCAAAGAGGCGATAGCTTTCCGCTGGAGAAGCCAACAGGGACCTGCTGCAAAGTCCTGGTACGGTGTGTTGCTGACACTGATTCAATCTGACACCTGGGTGTCTCCAAAGCCATCACATTGTGTGCTGCAAATGTATATTAACATTAGTATGCATTGGCACAATATGGATCCATTATTCCAAATGCTTATGAGAACTAGGTGCTGCATAGGAGCAGCTGCTGCTTTTTAAGCCTCAGAGCATCAATACATTCATAGATTTTAGGGCCAGAAGGGACCCTGCTGATGGCGCAGGCTGACCTCCCGCAGAGCGCCAGCCATAGAGGCTCACCCGCTAAACTCAGCCCGGCAATTCGGCGATCTCGGCGTCCTGCCTGGCGTCTCCCCACCCAACACCACTGGGCTCAGGGCTCACACCAAAGAAGTTTCTGCTGCCCTCGGTTTCACTATCCACCTTGTAAGTCATCAAAGAGGATTTTTTACTCCAAAGTTTGTCTTGTGTAGATCCAGCTTCCCACCACCGAGTCCTCCTGTGTGTCCCCCCTTCTCCCATACTCCCTTCTGGTACACATGAGGAAAATGCTTTTCCCCTTTTGTTGAAGTGGTGACTGCCTAGCAGAAAGGAAAAAAAAAAAAAAAAATCAGTGTCCTGGAATGTCCATCTTGAAGATTCCTGTGGGTAGGAATGGTATCTGGGAAATGTTGGTGTTTGGGGTAATTTCCAGACTGTGAGATACAGCAAACTGAAGTCTTTGTTTTGAGAAATCTACATACATGCATTCTGCAGCAAAAAGGTGAGGCAGCAGAAGGGCTTTGTTTTACATTACTTCTCCTGCTCTCAGGAAATGAAACAAAACAAAACAAAACAAAACAAAAAAAAAGAAATCAAAGAGAAAGAAAAAAAAAAAAATAAAAGGGAAAGCAAATCCAGTAGATCAATGAAATAAAAAGAACTAAAAGTTCTATCACACACACAAAAATTCTTCAGACACTGCTGGTGTGAATTCTAAAGATGGGTCGGGTGGCTGTAATTCTCATCTCCAAATTGGTGGTAAATCGCCTGAGATCAGTTCCAGGGTTACCTTCATAGGGGTTTGTCCTTTTGGTCTCCGCTCAGTTCTGGGGACAGCAGCACTACCGTGGAGGAGGAGAGGCAGTGCCACCTCATATCCATATCCTCGACACTGAGATTCAGTGATCCTGGGACTGGGGGATGTGGTAGCTGCAACTCCCCCAGCACAGGAACTGGGATGTTCACCCCTCAGCTCCATTCCCCATGTGAAACAGCTCTCAGGAGACCAACACAGAGCTAAACATGCGCTCACATCCTTGAGTGAAGGTGGTAGCAGTAAGATTTAAAACAAGCCAAAGCAGCTGTCTCTCCTTGCAGGGAGTTATCTGTGCAACTCCTGGCTGGAGGAGCTTAGTGGATTAAGAGGAAGCTGGGCCAGCTAACAGGAGGGAAATTCCTGGTGGCATGGTGGAAGCACTGAGAGCACAGTTGGCTCGTGTGTCTGGCAGTGCCTGGGAGAGCATCCCAGGGAGCTGCTCCAGCCCTCACCCTGCTCTGTGCTCAGCTGGGCACTGCTCTCCTCTGTAAGAGGTTTGTATTTCTCCCGTGTGGGGTTTCTCAGAGTCTGAGGAAGGAAGGACCATTGGTGCTGCTGGAAAGGATGCATGCCCACAGCACATCTCCTCCTATTCTAACTCAAGTGAATTGCCTCTTTCTTGGCTGCTAAGCTGGATCCTGTTTTGCCTTTTCTGTTCCACTGCTCGGCTAATGTCACAGCAGACATATCCCTCACCTCTCATAATCTCTGACAATGATGAGAGGAAATGAAAAAAGATTATTTAGTATCATTTTTTCCTTCTACTAGACGTTTCATGTAGGAAACACTTTCAAAGAAGAGGGATGAATCACACAGCCACAGAAATTAGAGATGGAAAAGACCTTTTAGGTCAGCCAGTCCATTTCCCTGTGAATGCAGAAAAGCTTCTGAGTGCAGTTAGATTTTCAAGGACTTTGTCCAGTTTAAAACAACTTTGGTGGAAAAAAGCTTCAACTTCAGTCCATTCCAAGCCAGCTTTGTCTGACAGAGGGCTACTTTTTGGCCAAGTGTGGTTTGAAGGCTCCAGAACTTGGCACCGGGAGAGGTCCAGACCTGCCATAGAGCTGAGTGCTGAGAAGATGCTGTGCAGCTGGGAGCACAAGGCAACAGGATGCCACCCTTGGCTCTGTGCTAAGGGTTATCCAGATCCTGCAGAGGTCTGCTTCCCACAGGGAAGGGAGAGAATGGAAAAAGCAGGGAAGAGGGAAGGAGATAAACCCACAATGACATTAATGTTCAAAGATCTCTCCAGTCCAGTGCTTTGCTGCTGACTGCAGCCTTTTGGCTGTATGAACTTCCTCCTAGCAATTCTGTGAATCCTTACATTCATTCATTCATTCATTCATTCATTTATCTATCTATCTATCTATCTATCTATCTATCTATCTATCTATTTATCAATCACTGAGCATGGTTATCTACCCAGAAGGATCTTTCTAATTAACCAGGAGTGACAGCAGCACCCCTTGTCTGCATTGACCCTGTGCTGTTAGGGTTGGAGGAGCCTTGCCATCACTCCCCTGGGCACTGAGCCTTAATCTCTGTACCCAAATCCAGCCCTGAGCCATACAGGGATGGCCATGTTACAGAGACAGTGTCATAACGTGCCATCTCCTTCTCATAAGTGGTCACCTGCCAGCTTCAACTGGAGGTGTAATTACCATCCTTTAGGCCTGATCCATCTTATTCCCCTTGAAGTCGATGAGAAAACCTCCCAGACTCTGCTGGAAGCAGTATTAATGTCCCCCATCTCTTTTGCCAGGATTTATCTCCTTCGAGGACAGGCGTCTCCCGGGAGCGGGAGGTCTGGAGGGAGCGGGTGCTGTGGGGAGCGGGACGAGGGAGAGAGAAAGCAGAGCAAACACAGGTCCATTAATCCGCAGTTAGTCTGCCTTTTTTGTTAGGAAGATGAACTTGATGAGTTAATTAAGCCACAGCCTGTAAAACCAGTTTATTTGCATAGCAAACTCCTGGGCCAGTGTGCTGTGAGCGGGCATAGACGTGCAGACAATTCCGGGGAAATTACAGCCTCATTAATATGCTAATCTGGTTGCAGGCCTGGAACGAGTTTTGGGTTTGCAATGCTTGGGTTGGGGGGGGGAATCGGGAAGGGTGTTGCTTAGCAACCCTTCCCTCCAGGTATCCCTTCTCTTGCTTGCCCTTGATATCCCCCAAGGATGGTGAGGGATGGGGGGGGCCTGCTGCTGTCACACACCCGTGAGCAGCGTGCCAGCACCCAGCACCACCTCCTGGCTGCACCCCGCTCCCAAATCGGGATACAGAGATACAGAGATGATGTTCTCTCCATCCCACCCTGCCCACCACTGTCCTGTTGTTCTCAGTGTCCCATGAGCCTGGTGGTCCCTGCCTGCTCCAGGGTGGAAGCGTTAGGTGTGCAGGTGTCTGCAGCACCTCGGACCCTGGAGCAGATCCCTGGGCTGTGTCTCTTTCTGCAGTTTTCTCCTATGCCTTCAGCTATGCGGTGTGACAGCATGCACGTCATGTCACTGCTGCCAGGGTAAGGCACATGCCCTGCTGATCCTGTGTCCCGCAGTGCTGGGCCCTGCTGGCTGCCCTACCAGCACATTCCCATGGGGCCTCTGCAAAACTAGGCCAGGGCTGGGCAGGAGACTGGGTCAGTTCCATCCCACACTATGGCTCTGTCTCGGGTCCATTCTTGCAGTGAGTTCAGCTGGATGTCACAGAGGGTGTGCTCAGCCCCCTGCTCCATCGCCATCGTCCCAGACGTGATGAACCAAGATCTCACAGCTATGGGATTGAGATGCCTAAATGGCTCAAAGAGTTGGACACTCTTTGCTTATCAAACCTGGCTCTTCAGATAGAGATGAGAAGTTCATTTTGGGTGGATGGCTCTCCTCTTCCAGGATGCTTTGCCTAGGGCAGGTTAGGAACAGCCACCTCTATTCATTCACTAGCTTGCTCTGAAGGGTTAACAAGCATGCCACCCAAAAAGTTGTTGCAACAGAAGCAGCCAGAGGAGGTTGATGCAGTCCTTGGATCAGCAGGATCACTTCTGGGGACTCTGGTGTAAGACAGGAGCTGCTGCCTTCCTAATGGAGAGTGCCAGACTCTAGGACTATCCACCCGTTAGCCTTCATAAGCTCAAATATTTATTGTTCATATTACCCCCAAAATGTGCTAAAAAGATGAAAAAAAAGAATTAATGTGCCAGATCTTGCATCCACCTTTTAGCTTATTATAGTGCTAAAGCAGTATTAACATTTACAGTATATGAGCTCTGCTTTACTTGTGCCTGAGGCCAGGGGGTTTAAGCCAGCACTGGAGTTAATAGTGAGTGCTGGTTAGAAAAAGCCCATTATGTCATAAAGTTGGAATTTCACTTGGGCTGCAGCCACGGGCTCCTTCCAATCGAGATGCAATGCTGTTCTCTCAGCACACTTCAGCCCTGATGCTTGCTCTAGCTCTCTCCCACTCATCCTCAAACAAAACCAGCATGGGGAAAATTGTTTTTCTTCCTGGTACTGGTGAATTGAAGAGCACTGTGTAGGTAATTGGTTCAGATGCCGACCAAGGGGCCTTGTCCCATCCCAGTGCTAAGAGTTGCCATGTGGCCAAATGCTCTCAGGCACCGGTCAATCTGTCATGCAGGAGATGTCATGTCAGCTTCCTGGAAATCTCCTTTGTTGCCTGAGCTTATTGATTCAGCCTCCACACGTGTGCTGTGCTTCAGATTTGGGTTATGAACATCTCCTCTCTCTTGCTGGGATGAGGAAAGCTCCATTCTGCTCCCCAAGGCACCAGACTCTCCTGGCAGCCCTTGTGCTTCAGTCCTGATTGTATTGTGGCAGTGGAGGGCAGGTGTGTTCCAGTTTGATGGGAATTCTTCCAGGTTCTCCCTGCTCTCTGTGACTCCACAGTGACATGCAGTGGTTAGTGCCATCCAAAGGGACAGGGTACCTCAAACAATTCTGGAGCTACCAAAAGTCACCTTTCCAGGAGCTGCCATAGACAAGTTTTCTGGGGTTCCAAAAGCTTCAATGTCCATATGAGATCCAGTACCTTTATTCATACCAGATAACACCTGTTCATTTTGCATGAATGCTGAGCGAACACCATATCCATGTTGTAACAAAGCCCCCATTTGGTGCACCCATACCATTGAATAGAGGCAGCTGCTGGTCTCTGTGGGCACTGAAAAGCCTTAAAGACCCTGACTAGTCTCACCTTGACCTGTACCAACACCCTCTGCCCACACTGGGAGCTTCTGTTGATCAGAGCCTTCTCTCACTTTCTGAGCTTTGCTCTGGGTGCGCCTATTTCAGCCTTGCCTATCCCTGGCCATAGACCCTCTTGGTGAGGGCATCAGCCCAGTTCTGGTTATGGTGTTGGGCCTGTCATGTCATTGGAGACTTGCCTATTGGTCCCTGGGCTGTGCTGCTGGATCTGACCCTGACTTGCATTTCCAGATGCAAATCTGCCTCATTACTGCTGGCTTGGAGGTGGTGGGACCAATCCTGTGATGCCCCTGGGCACTGCTGTATGGTGGCACAATGGGCAGCACTGTGTGGAGCCTCTGCCAGGCAGAGCCCTTTGCTGATATGAACATGACTTTGGCAAATCTCAGTTTATCTTTGCTGTATCTGAGGCTTGACTGACTTTCTTTTAAGCATGAGGAATATTACAGCTGTGGCTGCTTTTACAATTCAGTGCTCCTATTACGTTCCCATGCATGGGGTAGCTATTTAAGTGATCCTACTGAGGAAGACTCTGTAGAGAAGAGAAGGCTTTATTCTTTAGGAAATCAAATATTGCATCTAGCTTTCCTCAACCCCAAAGTATGCAACTTTGCAGCCACAAGCTGGGGGTAGTGAGTGTCCAGCAGCATGAGTGACACCCTCACAGCACTGCAAACTGAAGAATAAGATTTCCAGAGGGTTCACCATCACATTTTTTAGCAGAGATCTAGTTTTATGCTGTGGGAAGGCAGAGGGTGGTGCCTGCATGCTTGGAGAGCCCAGTTATCCTGGGCAGAGTTCTCACCACATCTCCTAGCTTGGTGTCTGACCATTTCAGTCTCAGCTTTTTGGACTCTTTCCCCTGTGGCTATTTGTTAGCAGAGCCACACAGACTATGAAAATAGAGCTGAGCCCTATTTGAAATTCAGAGGGCACTGTCAGCCCATGTCACTGCCAGAGAATAAATAAATGCCTCCTCTGAACAAGTCAGGAATGATGTGTCGCTGGGCTCATTCAAGGTCATACCCATAAACATGCGAGAGAGACAGAAAGCAAACCTGAACAGGACTGAATCTCAGCCCTCATACTCCTGCAGGACAGAAATCCCCACAGCTGCAGGAGTACCTTGCACACAAGGGACAGAGCCTGGGGGAAGCCCATGAGCCTCTGCTTGTGTCCTGTCTGGGCGATGGGTGGTTGAATAAGGGTGTTTCAGAAGGGCTGGCTGTGCCAGTGGGTTTCAAGGAGGTCTGATGCTGCAACATGCTGTGCATCATCCAGTATGTGAGCTGGTGGGACTTTTCCATAAGGGTGCTGGATCCTGGTCTCAAGGGTACCCTAGGTCTCTGTGTGACTGGAGGATTTCCCAGCATCTGTGTTTAGAGAAAGGTGCTCTGTTTTTGGTGGTGAAGACCAGGCTGCTTTGTGGATGTCCAGATGCTGGTGCCACACACCAGCATTTCACCCTCCTCTGGTAGCTTTGCAGAACTGTGCATTTCTCCTTCCCTTCATTGTGTGGGGTGCCAGGTCTCTGTTCACCATGGTCCTTTCCTCCAACCCCTGTGCTAAACCTGTTGGAAAAAGCAAAGAGGGAGAATCCAACCAAAAAATCATCCTCATCCTGGCAAGAGCCCACTAGGTCTCTGGCTAGTGCTCAGACCCCAGGTCCAGAGCTGCTCAGCTCTGACTCTTCATGGCACTTCTCACCCTTTGACGAATCCTGGCATTTACAAAGTTATTATACCTTATTATGAATTGGATTTTAATCTATTGTAAATAGTCCGACCATTATAGTGTCATAAGAAGCAATTAGCCCCCCTGCTTGCTTATATGCATGAGGAGAAAGCTTTAATATCACGGAGCAATGCGGGCTTGATGGGGCTTCAGCCTCCATGTATTCAGGAGGAGGCTGTGCTCTCGGGGTGTTAACCTGCTCGTGCCTGCTGCATCCAATGCCTGCAAATGTCTCCTCTGTGTTCTGAGGAGGTCTCCAAAGGGAGAGTCTCCTGAGCTGATACCAGACTGGGTGTGCTCTCTTTGGGTGTGCTCTGCCACACAGCTGGAAATCTTCTGGAGGATGGATGTGGTTCAAGCAGATGATAAATTGTGGTTTCTCTGCGTTGCCCTTAACCCAGTCACAAAGGGGATTATCATCTGCGGGGGGGAGAGGTGCCTGGAGTCCAGTACCTGCCTTGCCTCAGGGTGATTATTTCCAGTCTTGGCAAACCTTTCCTGCTTTGTGATGTGGAGGAAATTCATTATCTGGAGCTGGTGTCTCTGTGGGTTATAAATGAGCCTACCTTCTCTGTGCCCGTGTTGTGGAGCTGGGGGGACTGGGTACTTGGACGTCATGGCTGTCCCTGCTGGGTGTTGTTCATGATGAATAACACCTCCTGGTTAATGGGGAGTCAGTGTTCCTCCAGCAGCAAGGAAGGGGTGGTATCCTCAGCCCCGGTCGTGACTGGTGCACCGTGGGAGCTTTGGTCATTGTTTTAGGGGAGCACTGAGGTGGCTCTGCCTGGTGATGTGCCTGCAGATGATCAGTGTGCATGGAGCAGAGCTGGGGGTGGGGAACTGTGCTGCAGCTGCCCATCCATGACAGAGGCATGGTGTGTGGTGGACATAAGTGTTCAGCACTGTCCCCAGGCCTGCTGCTGAGACTGGCACCCACCTTCATTCCACATCCAGCAGGGATTTGTCTGGGAAAAGGTTTTCCTTGCCTCTGCCGAGGATGGCCCATGTTATGTCTTTCCTTTCTCCTTGCCCTTGAGGTCCCATTTTTGGGAAGTGCTCCCCGCTCCCAAGAGCACTCCTGCAGAAATTTCCTCACACGGATTTGCCCCAGGAACATAACCTCCCCCCTAATCCTTTCTTTGCCACATGAAAGGAGCTGGCTGCCTGTTAATTGCATGAACCTTCTCATGGGCAATTGAGCTGGCTGTGTGTGCACGCATTCATGCTGCCTGCAAGTTCTCGTCTGATTCATGCTCACAGGTGACTGAAAAGAAGCCAAATTTTTGCAACAAAACACAGCACTGCTGGCTGTGTCCACCTGCATCCAGGCAGCATCCTTTCTGCCAGTGCCCATTTTTGCCCCAGGCACTGTTTTTATACTGTGTGATGACACATCCCCATTGCTGAAATGCTGCATCTCTGGACACACCTCTGCCTGTGAGCTCCCCTCTTTGTGTCTGGTTGCATTTATTGGTGAATTAGAAAACAACAATCCTTGGGGATGTGAGCAGTGTGCCTCTCTTTTCCCACCACCTTCCTTTGCTTATCTGCTGAGATCAGGGCCAAGCTGCCCAGGTGGGTGAAGCAAGTTGAGGCAAAAGCTTAAAGCAATGCCAGCATCTCCACTTTACACATGGAGGGGGCTGGGAAGAGGGGAGAAAGAAGCAGCTTGTAATTACAGAGTAAGAGGCGACGATAAAATGATAATGGGAGAGTTCTGACCCAGCCGAGCCAGTTCTGTGAAGCTGTGAAATAAATTTAGCAAAAGAGTGAGGGCACAGGGGCTCTCAGGCTGGGTTACAGCTGAAATACTGGTTTCACAAACAAGATGTAAATTGGATTGCAAACATCTAATTAACCTCTTTGCTTATTTTTGTTGGGAAAGGCGACAGATCCCAGCCAAAGCTGGCACTGCTGCTTGGTCTCACCGCGTGACAGAGGATCTGGAAGAGAGGGGAGGAAAATGCTGGTGTGCTCCTTGCTGGGAGGCACTGAAGAGAACAGACTTTCAGGCTCAGCTGTACGGGATGGAGGCTGTGTGCGGTGTCTGTCCTTGCTGCGAGGGAAGGCGCTGCTGGGGTCCCCTCTGAGGTTCTTTGTTCCTTTCATGGAGCTCTCATCCTGCAGGGGCTGTCCTGTGCCCCCCAGCTGTGTGCCCTGAGCCAGGGTTGCCCCTTCCAGATCAGAGCCAGGCTCATCAGAGAGCAGAAGCAGAACTGGAAAAGGGCCTTCTGTGCTGCTCCCTGGCCTCCAAGGTTTGCTGTTTATCTTCCTCGAGGGCAATTGTTCCACATGGCTTTCAGAAGCGTAACATTGTGACCCCCCCCCCCACACTCTCGCTGCCTCCTGCCTCCCCCTCACCCCAACCTCTTCTCTTTTTCACCCCACATTCCCCCAGGGGCTTCCAGCCAGTGCAAATGGTCCCTTGGCAGCAATGATGAAGATGGATGTCTGATTGATTCTCTCTCCTCTGTGCAACCCCCTCTCCAGCCCCCTCTTTCCCTTTCCCCTCCCAGCCCCCCCCCCCTCTTTCCATGCCCTTCTGGCAGAAAATTAAAAGGCTATTTGTTAAAGGGTGAAAGCCCTCAGGTGCAGCCCCCGGCTGGACAATTTGTCTCCATGAAAAGGATGCTATTATGAGAGCGGCTGGATCCAGGAGGAGGGGGAGAATTTGCCAGGAGAGACAGGAGCAGCAGGGAGGGGGTAGGAGGCATCTCGGAGGGACAATGCGGTGGTGGAGCTTATTGCTGGGGCTGGCCATCCGCAGGGCTGGATGCCACTCAGTGGGGACAGCCATGTGCCAGAGGGAGCAAGGTCAGTGGTGATCAGAAGTGCCCCCCTACCAGTGCTCCTCCAGCAGCGGCTCCACAAATCCTCAAGTCAAAGGGGATGGAGGGTTGGGCATAGCGAGGGCTACCAGGGAACTGTGCTGAGCTTGGACAATCCTGCAGATCCCCATCCACTTTTCTGGAGTCTCTTCTTATCCAGTGAATGCATCAGGCAAGCACAGCTATTCCATGGTGCAGTTCATCTCAGCGTGTATTTGTCCAACATTTCACCCACCAATCTCCGTCCTTCTCCTGCCTCTATCATCAAGCACCCATTTGTCCATCCTCTCAATTTTGCCTGTGTCTCTGATGGTAGGTTTTAATATGAGCACACATCTGAGGACCCACAATCCTTAACAAATGAGGAAGACCCCCAGGAAACCAGTGGAGACTCCAGCCCTTCCTTCTCCAAAACAGATCTTCACAAATTAGAACTGGGCAATGAAATACCACTGCTATCAGTTAGGTATTGTGGGAGTGAGATGTGCTCAGAGGTTGGCTCCAAACTGGGAGATGCTGAACATCACTGAGATGGGAGAGCCAAGGGCAGGATTGAAACTCTTGGCTCACTGTTAACCCCCACCTTTAGCAAAGAAGAAAAATGAGGGAAGCAAATGGGCACTTGCCTTGGCAACAAGAAGAAAAGCACTTGTGACACTCTGGTCTGGGGTAGAAGTGACTTTGCTGGAGCATTTCAGAAAATTAATTGCAGAATCACAGAACATTAGGGGTTGGATGGGGCTCCAAGAGATTGTTTTCTCCAACAGCCCTGCTAAAGCAGGTTTCTTACAATAATCCACACTGGGTGCCAGCTTACAGCTGCTGGATGGGAAGCTGATGGTGAAGCTGGTGAGATGCCAGTCCTCCACCTCATCGCAAAGCTGGTCTCCACTAATGGTGGAGTTTTGGTATTCAGCCTTGTGGTACACAAAGTGGGACCTGATGGGAGGGCACCTCTGCAGAGGTTCTTGCTGAAGATCAGTTGGTGAGCCTCCAAGAAACAGGACAGAACTCTGGGTACCAAGGCATGGAGAGCATGAAAGAATGGGAGTGATGGGATGTGGAGGGATGCAGATCCTGTAGCACCTCTGATTTGGTTCATTTGGAGTGCAATTCTGATGCTGAAGGCAGGAATGTAGAGCAGAAGGAGAAGAGAACAGGATGGCCAGTTGCTGACCTACTTTTGCAGGAGCTGATGAACCACCACTCATTTCCATGCCATGCAATGGCTCCAGTGCTCCAGACAGAAATTCTGCCTTCCTTCTGTGGGTATGCTCTCCCAGCAGCTCCTAAGCCCAGCTAAAATAGATCACACTGCAAGATTTAATGATTCAGCATTTCTGCTGATGATGATTTACTGACTGATGCTCAACTTTTTATCAGCAGAAGAACTGCTTGGCCATCAGGATCTGCAGGTGGCTGTGAAGGGAATTAAATAATAATATTTTTGGGATGTTAAGATGGATAGGTTGGATGCAGTGAACAGCCATACAGGCGGTGAAGTAAAAGCCAAGATAGGAGCTAAAATAAGGAGGGAGTCTCTGCTTGCGTCTGCAGCCTGCCAACACTAACACAGGCTTAACCTACACACGTGCTCATGTTCTGTTAATTTATTTTAAATTTCTCCTTGCCAGAATCACCTGTTTGATCGAGGGATGCAAGTGATGTGTCGATCATGTATGAGTTTTGTACGATAAGCAACCTCATCCTTACGCAAGCAGTGCAGAGCAAAACCATTCCAGAAGAATATGCAGAGGAGCATGTCACATCCCCAGGTGACGATGAGGATGATACTGAGCCTGGAGAACTTGAAAGCAGCAGGAGATGCTGGTGGGGGAGGAACAGATGTGCTGAGAGGAGGATTTGCAGAGTGGCTGTGAGCAGCTGGAAGACACACGAGCAGAGAGGACAGCCTGAACTAGCCCAGGCAGAGCTGGAGCTGCAGCTCCTCTCTGACCTGGCCCAGGTGAGCAGAGCTCAAATGGGCTGGGGGACAAAAGGAGGGAAAAAAACAAGAGAATAAAATGTCCACGTCTGAAAACAAGGGCTCTCTGGAGATGGAAATCTTAGAGCTGCTCTGTGATGGTGACTGAAAACTTTGAGGAATATGAACTGGAAACCAATGAAGCGCAGTGAGCATGCTGGAAGTGGAGCCTAATTGAGAGACAAAATGGGGAATGGATGGGTGGCCCTGCCCAGCACTCTGGGGGCTTTGGGGCATCCTCTGTCACAGCCCTTCCCAAGTCCTCACTTGCTGGCTCATCTCACTTTCCTCTGGGCCTTCAAAGCTCTGCTTCAGCAGCAAAGTCCTGTAGAGTGCAGATGCCCCAGTTCTTTGTTTTCAGGGCTAGATTTGGGAGTGAGGCTTGGGGACAGAGGATCCCACTGTCTGATCACTGTCTGCTCCTCCTGCTGTGGCTGTGGGGAAGCCTAATGAATTAATGCTGATTAAGTTCCTTCAGGTAATCATATAAACGTGTCATAAAAGTGTTTTGCAGTGATGATGGTGTGCTTTGTGGTGAGGAGAAAGTTATGATCCCAAATAAAACGCCCATACTAAGCCACGGGAAAGCACAAAGGTGCCTTCAGACCTGAGGTGAGCTCTGCATTGGGGAAGAAATGCGTTACAGCCCTGGCCAGGCTCACACCTCTACTTCCACAGGGCCTCCTCTTGACCCAGCCCTCCTCTCCTGGAGCCTTCCTGTGGTGACCAAGATTAATTGCCTCTCACTCAGCCCTTTGGGCTTCCCCCATCTGATAATGTGTGAATGAGGCTGACAGGCTCTCACAGCTTTCCATCCTGCCTCCCGGCATCACCAAGCTCCAGCAGGACCATGGCATCCCCAGCCCCCTTCCCAGGCTCCCCCCCTTCCCTCAACCTGCAGTACCTCTGGAGGGGAATGCCACGGGGCTACTCCTGCTGGGATAAGAGGAATCAGCCCCCAAACCTGAATATGCTAACACAGATTTACTCCCAAGCACATTGCAAGCCTTGATGTGCAAGGCTGCCTTTGTCCAGGGACACTGCAGCTGGGAGACATCTAATGGCGATTAGAAGGGACACCAGCCTCCCTCGTTCAGCTGAAAGCCCGTGCTCCCAGGTTGCTCGCTGGAAATTGGCTGCAAATTCAGCAGCTGGTGCCAAGCGGCTGTGCCTGCCCAGCCTCTCAAGCAGCTTTTCTTTCTTGTTTTCTTCCAGCAATGTCTCCTGGCAGGCATGCAGGTGGTGACATCTTGGACTCTTACCCCATGCTCCTTCCCCAGTTCTGGCGCCTTTTGGGTTGCTTCCCAGGGAGATTATTTCCATTGGCTTTTTCCCTCCACACCAACAGGGGTTTTCTTTTTCTTCTTTCTCATCAAAGTGAATGAACTTGTTTCACCTCAGAGTTAAAAGCATCGAGATGAAGTGGTCCAACTTCTCCTGTGTGCTACCAGTTAGAAGCATCTGTTTAGCTAAGCTGGTTTTCCAGATTTGATTTGTATTGAATTTGTATTTTTGAGGTGAATTTCTCAATCATCCTGTGAAAGCATTCTGAAGAATGCAAAATTTGTCTTTAAAAAATAATCAAGCAGATTTTCTTCCAAGCTGGAGCCCACTTAACTTTCTGTCAGGACAACATCCCAGAGGAATTGCTGTTCATCCTGACAATGAGGTGAGCCCTTGTGGCTGCAGAAGGTGACTTCAGTCAAGTTTGCAAATTGAAGGGGAAGGATAGTGATCCTAAGGTTCCCTTTGACTCCCTGCGAGCTGATGGCAACCAACACTCTATGGGATCAATTGACCTCCCATGGTTGAGCTCACATGGTGTTCCCATCCATCCTTCCCTCTGTGTTCCCTGCCCCTGGCAGCCCTGTGGGGCAAGAAGGTTTGCCAAAGAGAAAGGAAAGGTGCTCTCGAGGTCTCCCCAGACCCTATAAAGCTCAAGATTCCTTTCTGTTTGGGTCACCAGTGGAGGAAAACTTGTGATGCCCATAGGGGTGTGTCCAGCAGTGCTGGGTCTGCTCGGGGAAATTTGAGATGGGAGAATACAGAGCCATTCCTGCAGCAACCTAGCTGTGTTCTGGAGCTGGGGCTTCTCTGCTCACGGGTTGGGGCCGAGTCTGTGCTGCCTTTGTCCTGGCCATGCGTTTCATCTCCCGCCGGCATACGTGGGCTGGGGAAGCGCGGCGTGGGGTCATGTTTGTTGTGTTTCCAAGAAGCCCCTCCAGAAAAAACATCCTTGAAACACAGAGGTTTCCCTTCTGCGGGCATACAAATGAACCCAAACAGAGCCCACTTCAAAGCCACCGTCTAATGAGCTGCTCCCCGTCCCAGTGTGACGAGGGCCCTAACGAAGCTTCAGGATTACAAAGGCACCAGCTTTGCTTTTTGAGCTTGCTCAGCGGAAAAAAAGAGAAGGAAGAGGGGGCAGGGAGTAGGATGCCAGAACAGGAGGGGCTGATGCTTTTCTTCAATGTCCCCTAGCCCTTCTCCTCTCCTGGAGGACTGATCCCAATTCAACACAAAGTCCCCAAGCACGGAGGTGTAGGTCTGTGGGTTTGGCCCTGGCACACTGGGGGCTGCAAATACTGCCCTTAATCCCCAGCACGCATCAGCCAGCTACAACATGCTGGCCCCAAAAGCCTTTGGCAGGTGCAGGAATCAGCTACGACAAAACAAGGGCAGCAGCAAATACTGGCTGCAAATCCCCCAGGAAACTTCAGGAAGGGAATGGACTCATGGGTTTTCCTCCTGATTTTGAGCAGGGAACAAACAAAAATAATTTGTTTGTGCAAATCTTTGCTCCTATTGCTTTTTCCCTACCACAGAAGATGCTTCCTTCCTTCCTGAGTTTTTCTGGTTTTGCTCACAAATATATTGTTTTTCTACTTTCACTTTTTCTACAGTATTTTTGGCTGCCTGAGGTAGCATTTTCTGCCACAAAAATGTGAAATGAAACTAAAAATTACACAACCAGACTCCGTGTCTCCTCATGTTGCATGGAAGTTCTGCCATCCGGCAAGCAGGAGATATTTTCCTTGGGGCCAGATATCCCCAGTGCACCCAGGGCTGCTTCAGCCCCTAGATCACAGGGTGATCCTGTGCCCATGGTTGGTGTGTGCTGAGCCAATGTGCAGAGCCAGGTGGGATGTGCTGCTGAGGCTGCCCTATTCCTCCAAACTCAGCCTTCCCAGAGCAAAACTACTTCCCCAAGCGCAGTACCCCCTTTCTCCTGCAGTCTCAACTCACTCCCACTCCAGAGGGCCACACGGTGATGAATATACCCAGCCAGGCATTGTTCCAGCATGAGGTAATAACAAATCTTCGATTGCTGGCTGCTAAAGCTGCTGACACCCGGCTGCGTTCAGAGCGGCTGCGCGCTGGCAGCGGGCGATGGATGGAGTGCCAGTCTGTGGCCAAGGTGCCAATACTGCTGATCGGCCCCGACATTGATTCCCACCCCTTCTTCCATATTTTTTCCCTCTTGGCCAGGGAACACGTAAGTATGCGTGGCTGGCCTCATGTGCCTGGGCTGCAGCTTCTCACTTGGGAGCCCACTAAAAGGACATTCTGGGCAGGAGCATGCTGTACTTTTTCCATCCACAGGGAGCCTTGAGCATCACCCCGCACCTCCAGCCCCACACCCTCCTGGGATGGGTGGTGATGCTGGGTGGGGATTTTCATTTTCATCCATTTCCAAAGTCCCCCATGAGCTGATGCTGCACATCCTGGCTTCTCCTGCACATCCCAACTCGGACCACTGCTGGCAGCAGCGCAGTGGCCCTGTAGCTGCTGTCTGCATCGCTCCCTGGAAGTGGGAAGCTGGGGCTGGAGGTGAGCTTGTGCCCCATTGCGTCCCATCCCTGCTGAACCCGGAACGAATTCAGCCACTGCCTCTGGTTAAAAATGAGACAGTGAGCAGCCTCCCCCAACCCGCTGCCGAGGGAGGAACAAAACCTGCAGGAAGGCCCTCGAGCGGGTAATCTCTCCTTCAGATGTGTCCCAGCATCCCTCCGCCATGCGCGGCCCCGGCAGCCACCACTTGAATTAGCACCAAAGGATTATGGGAGCCACAGTCATTAATCTAGGTGACAAACAGGACTCTGAAGGAATATTTGCACCCCGAAATTGAAAAGATTAGGCCATATTTGTCAAGGATTGGTAGGCTTTATCGCCTCCAGAGCAGATGCTGTTAAATATTCATGAGCTGCATAAGTGGGAGAAGACCTCGCTAGGCCTGATGACTTTCAGAGAGAGGAGGGAAGGGGGAGATGAGGACGGGGGGAGGGGGGGGGGAGGAGGTGCGTGGCATCGGCACGCGGTGCTGCTGTGGGGTTGCCCCACGGAGCCCGTGCTGCTGTGCTGGTGCTGCAGGACCAGCGGCCACCGCTCTGCCGCAGCCACGGCCCTGCTCCTGCCCCTCGGCTGTGGGCTGGACTCTGGTTTGGAGACGGTCCCCTCTTCGTCCCCCTGAGAAGTCCCGCAGAGCACATCCCTGTCTTCGGCCTCCACAGAGACTCCTGGCTCAGGGCATAGGACACATTGCAGTGCCCGTGGGGTGGAGTGGGGTGTGGGCAGTGGGTGGGGAGCTGGGGACGTGGGTGAGGAGGTGGGTTTGGGAGCGGGGAGGTGGGGATGAGAGCAGCCTGAGGAAGGGAGGCATGGGAATGAGGGGAGGGAGAGAAGATGTACTCAGAGAGGGATGCTCAGGGAAAGAAAAAATGGAGCAGGAGGAAAGAGAATAAATAGGAAAAATGTACACTGACATGCTCTCCCTCTTCTCCAAGCCTCCTGTTCCCCCCACATTTAAGGGCAGCTTCTACAAGGGCTGGTGAGCCCACTTAGACCAACGCCTGGCTTCCCGGGTGGGTTGGGCTGCCTGTGGCACGTGGGGTGACCGCGCCAAGTGCTCGGGCTCAGTGCTCTTGCTCAAAGCCCCTGACACTGGCTGAGGTTTTCCAGGATGCAGCTCTGGAAATCTGGGGTTTCAGGCTTTGCTAAAGGGGACCCTCAAGTCTTTCTCTGCAGGGCTACTCTCAAGGAAATCTGCCCCCGGTTTGAATAAATACCTGGGATTGCTCCAACCCAATGCAGCACCCTGCACTTGGCCTTACTGAACTTCTGCACACAGCAGGGGGTTGAAACTAGATGATCATTGTGATCCCTTTCAACTCAGACTTCTATGAGTCTGTGATGTGAGGAAGCCCCACAGCTCTTCCCTTCCCATGTTTTGGCAGGAGGATGGTGCTGTGCAGGGGCTGAGGTCTCCCTGCCCTCCCCAAGTTCCTCCCTCTATCTCCCACATGCATGCAGTTGGTTTAGAGCCAATTTGAACCAAAACTCTAAATCTCAAAGAGCCAGGGAGAATTTTCAGCACACCAGAAGCCTTGATTTTCAGCCAGCTGTTTCCCCTAGTGTCATTCAACTGATAAAGGGAAAAGCCAGGGCTGGCATTAGGAAAAGCACCTCGTAAGCTGCAAAACCAGCAGAAAAAGCCTCCATTGCCAGGCTTGTGGGGCGACAGACACTTAATTTAGTGCAGTCTAGGGATTTTTTTTTTCCAGTGTTAGTGGAAAATCCTGATTCATCAAAACCACAATTCTTTGAAAGAACGGGTTAGTCCCAACAACTTTTTTACTGCATTTAAAGAAAACCCCCACCAATAGCAGTGATGGCATTTTGTGCCCCATCTCTTCCAAAAGGGAAAAAAATTTGCTGCTTGCCCAAAATGCAGGAAGCGTGCAGCTACTTATGGTGAAAACAGATGACATCTACAGAACCGTTGGAAGCCGTTTCTGCAGCCCCACAGAGAAGTTCAGACAGGTCAGAAAGGAGCAGGTTTGCCCATCCTGCATGTGGGAGCTGAGCCACATCCCAGTGCAGCACCTGGTGCTGCTCAGAGCAGCATTTCCCACCGCACTGGGAATGGGTGAAACGAAAAAAGGAAAGTGTGGTGATGCTGCACCACCTGCTCCCCCAAACCCTCCTCCACACTGTAACCTTCAGGCAGGCTCCAGTTCTGGCTCAGGAGGTTCCTGGCCCTGCTCCCTCCTGCCCACACTCCCCATACTTCCCCAGCCTCAGCACGATTTAATGTCTTACAGATCTGTCCCTATTTGACAAACAGGTGATTTTGCTAATGAGGAATAAATGAGATTCACAGGATGAGAGAAAGGGAACAGCAGCTGTCGTGAGTGCAGGATGTGCTGGCTTTATTAAAATAATATATGGCCACATGCTTAGTATTAGAACTCGCAGTTTGAGAACTCCCATCTCATCCCTCCCCACTCCCCCCACTTCCACTCCCCCCACCCCCTCTCTTGGTCCTCAGCCCCTTTCCTGGAACATTTTTCAATCAGCAAATTACTGGCTGGAGAGCCCTGGCCCTCCCAGTCCATGCATACAAAATAGGGCTGGGCTGGGGAGGCGGGAGGGTGTGCATACATGTGTGTGTGTGTACACATGTGTGTGTACGCATGGGCGTGTGTGAGAAATCTCCTTTTTCTGAAAACTTCTCCTGATGTTCTTAATTCAGGTTTCCATTATTTTCCTGGCTGGGTTTCCCTGCGCTTCCCCTCGCAGTTCCTGGGGAAGTGGTGCAGGACAGCCTTCGTGTTACCCAAAGCACGGTGGGGCAGATATCATTTTTCTACATGCTTCCAGGATTGGGGTTTTGATGATCCCTTTTCTGCCAGCATTCTGTGCAGCTGGGAGGAAGTCACCTACTTAGCTGGCAGGAGAACCCAGCAGCGTTTGCTAAAGCCAAGCACATTCTGCAAGGGGCACTTCTGTGCTGGAGCAGCAGGAGAGGAAGGAGCAGTATTTCAGTAACATTTCTACTATTCCAGGGACCCAAGATTAAAGAAGAGATGCACTGGTAAAAATAGATAAACAAATGAATAGTCCTCCAACAAGCTGCCCATCATTCATAGTATTGTTTGAGCTGGAAGGGAATCATAAAGGCCATTTAGTTCAACCCCCCTGCAATGAGCAGAGACACCCACAGCTCCATCAGGTGCACAGAGCCCCGTCCAGCCTGAGTCTCCATGACGGGACACCACCACCTCCCTGGACAACCTGTGTCAGTGCCTCACCACCCTTAGCGTAAAGAACTTCCTACATCCCACCTAACCTCTTTTAGTTTGAAACCATTTCTCCTCATCCTATCACCACAGACCCTCCTGAAGAGTCTGACCCTTTCCTTCTCACAGCACGAGGTGTCACCCCTTGCCCGCTTGCTCAGGGTGGCAGTGAGCAGCTTGGGCTGAGCAAACGAGAGCTCTGCAAATGATGTACTCACTGAGTGACAGGAGAGTCACCGTTTAACAATTTGCTGGGCAAATATTATGTGACCATTTCTAGAGCCACCTGAAGAGGACAAATATAACCTCCCCATGCGCCGTGAATAATTCATTTGGCAAAAGTAGGTGGAGATTCACCCGATGAATGACTGATGGGCAGGTGGAGGGGTGGCACCACCGGTGTGCCATGGGTCAGTGCTCCATGAGTGGGGATGGGGCAGGGCCTGGCAGCAGGAGTGGCCCCATCTCCCTGGGTTGTACGTCTCTGGGGGATTAAGCTCCCATATGAATGCTTCTCCTCCATCCGAGGGGGGAAGAGAGGAAGCATCTGGGTCTCTGCATGCAGGCTGGAGGAGGGGACGTGGAGTTAGGAGGCATTCCTGCCCCACATGGTGAGGGCTGTGGAACAAAAAGCCGGAGCTGCATGGGGAGCATCCCCTGCTGAGGCCCCGAGGATGGTGCCTGCCCCTATTGAGGGGCTGCGGCATGCATGGCTCCAGGTGTTCCCAAATCCCCCCCGCAGTGTCCAGCCCACAGCCCTTGGCCGGCCCCCTCTGGCTGTGGCACCTCTCATCCCCTCCTCCCAACCAGTTCCCCTCCAGAAGGCTGTGGGTTGGATGTGGGGATGCGCTGCTTGGGGTCAGGCTATGCCTCGGTTTCCCCAAGAGGTCCCAAGTGCAGTGCCTTCTACTCACCAGCTTTGTCTCTGGCTAAAGAGAGCTTGGGAAATGACCCAGAGAGCACCAGCAGCTTTTCACTCCTCTGTATGGGTCAGAAATTCAATGTTGTCAGGTACCAGAAAACAATTAATTACAGAATGATCATTGCAAAGGGCAGCTTTTTCTTTTTTCTTTTTTTTTTCTTTTTTTTTTTTTTTAATCAGAACTTGGAGAAATTTGGTAGCAGTGAGTGAAATCCTGAGCCCACATGGAAATGATGTTCAGAATAAGCCTTGTTTCAGTCCTCTGCCCTGAGGGTCACTGCACCTCTCACCTCTCCATTCCATTGTCATTCCACCCAGTGATTAAACGTGGTATTATCTTATTTATTTTGGCTTGCCTCCTTGCCAGTCCCCTGCTGTAAATTAAATGATTGCCGAGTTAGATTAGCAGAAAGCATATGTGGAAATTACCTTTTAATTTCTTAATTACATTGCATTCACCTGCAGCTCAACCTGCCAGGGTAAGGAGAGTGTGAAGTTAATTTCCATTGATATATTATCTGCATTCTTATAAATTAGGATCCTATTAGAGAGGAAGCATACCAAGAATTCATTGTTCTCAGTCAGGCTGTGGGACATGGATGGGATCAGGGCTGATTTACAGGCACTGGGCTGCCTTCAGCTCCGTGGGAAGAGAATGCCCACTCACACTGTAGTGACTGAGCTTTCTGAGCCTTGTAATGTTGGCTGGTGAAGAAGAGCCCCAGGGCCAACAATTTTTTTACCTCAGCCTTTTATTTCTGAGGGATGTCTTATCAGCTAACTTTAACCAAGCTTCTTCAGTCACAGGACTTTGGTCAGGGCTAGAAAAAAATGGGCAGGTGGCATCTTCCAGTCCTTGCAGCAAATTAATTGGGAAGTCTGAGTTCTCCCACCATTTTCCTTCCTACTGGGCTGTTTCAGATGAGAATTAAGCCTAACTCTGACCTTTTAAAAAGCCTCTCAAATCCCTTGGCCCATTGCACATGCTATTGAGGCTCAGAAGCACCAGCGATCCACAGAGCCATGCTACAAGGCACTGAGGAGGGATCCAGTGATGCTCTTCAGCATGCACTTTGCCTGTAGGGATGTGGCATCACTGGGCTGTTGGGGTGTTGAACTTGTATGGACACAAGGAGACACAAATGTGGCAAGCTGCTGTGCTGCACCTCCAGTGTCTGCTTTGTTTTGTGAGACAACAGATGTGTTCTGTTCTCTTCTGGAAATTGTATTTCTTTTCTTTAGTTGTCAATGGCTTTCTGCAGTCTGTAATATTTTCATATTCCCTGAGCAGCCTGTGTCAGAGGAACTGGAGACAGCAAATGGATTTCCTATCATAATCCCTCTCCTGCTGTGAAGAGGAGGTGGTGAGAGGCTTGGCAGGAAGACCTGTTCATACACCGCTCACAGACATACAGATGTTGAAACTATTTTGTGTTGAATTTGTGTCCCAACCTAGCAAAGCCAGGGTGGCAGAACAACAAGGTAAGTGAGGGATCCCTGTTTGGAGGCGTCCAGGAGCTGACTGGAAGCAGCTCAGCCTGAACCCAGCACTGAACTTGCTGTGGGCAAGTTCCCTTTGCACCCAAAATAGCCAACAGTTATGAGTTGTTGTTTTGCTGCAAGGGGCTGAAACTGCCTCTTCTGATCTGCCCATCATGCTTGTTATGGACCTCAGCACTTTTCAGAGTGGGATTGGATATGGATGGATTTCAGAGCATTGTTCCTCTATTTCTATATCAAACTCTTCCAACCATACCCGAAAATCATCAGGAGGTGGAACAGTTCAGTTGAAAAACAAGATGTACTTAATATATAAAATGCCCTATAAAATCCAAAGCTAAGATGGAAGGTGCCTGATTTTTGCCTTCTGCTCAGAGCCTCACCTCACTTGACCATGCCACAGTCATTTAAATCTCCTCGTTCCCCACACAGAGGTCACATCACCTATTAATCACACTGAAGAGCCCCTCAATTATCTGAAACCATGATTACCCCAACCCATTCCACGTCCCCTGTGACATTTGGATAACTGAGGTTCTTCTGTATTATTATTATTTTTCAATTGTGGTAATTATTGTACATTAAACCATTAGCATTCATTACTCCTACAGTGTGTAATTAGAACAATGGTGGATGGATTACTACCGACTCTAATGAAGTTTTTATAATTGTAATTTATGGCCGTCAAATTACCTTTCTTAAAAATGAAGCCTAATATTAGCCTCTTAAGTTATGGGGAGGGGGTGGTAATTACTTCTAATTGATGGTTCTTGTTTGCTCTGCATACGGAGCGACGCTGATCCAACCTCACTCTTGTTCTTCACCGAAGGATAGGGGAAGTATCATCATGCACCTCGCCAGCCCTTCCCAGTGGCAGTGACGGAGTTGCAGAACCATGCTTGGGTCACTCCTGGCTTGGTGTAGCTGGGAGATGGAGGCAGCTGAAGGACAGGCCGGCAGTTCCCGGGACAGAAACTGGGAGAGCCCGGAAGATTTGGGGTAAGCTTCATGGTAGGGTGGGGATTACGGTGAGGCGGGCGCTATAGCGGGGGCCGAGCGCGACAGTGGGGCGGGCGGTGGCGCTGTCCGCGGTGCTGAACGGGGCTCTGGGCTCGGGGCGGGCCGGGCACTCCGGGGCGGCCCTGATGTTGGTTTCTCTCATTCCGCCGTTTCCAGCTGAAAGGAATGCGTGTAATGCCACTTTTTAATTATTATTATTATTTGTTGTTTTGGTGGTTGTGAGTAAAAAATAATCCGTGCCTTTGCTTTCCCAGCAGGGATCTGAGTTTTGCTTTAATTGCCTCTATTTGAATCAATTCAGGCTCAATTATGCTCGTTCTTCAGGTGTAATTGAGATGTTTGTGCCTATCTGTCTGAGGTAGATGCAATTATCCCCGAAGCAGTGTAGATCAGAGAGGCTGAGGGCAGTGACTCGATCACCTTCCTAATGGTTGGCCCTAGGTGGGCTCATGAGAGGATTCCCACAATCAACTCCTTCCTTGTTGCTGGGGCACACTAAGGCCAAATTTGAGCAGGGAGGTCCCTAGGCAAGTTAGGAAGCTACAGCTGTTGGCACCTTTTGGGAGTACAAAGCTCTGACAGAGGACCATGCTAATGCACCCTGAGATGTGCCCAGTTCTGGAAAAGGTCAGTAAAGGAGCCCTTGCCACCAGAAGAACTAAAACTTTAGGCTCTGTGGCACACACATACACAAGCAGGAATAGTTTTTTTAATCATCTGGTTATGGACAATGGTTCACATATGAATTTCATCCCTGAAAAGCCATTGTGTATTGGACAAAGGCCATCAGATAATAAATATGAGTACGCTGTTACACTTGAAACAATGAGTAAGGAAACTCAGCCAAAGTGGAGAAACTCCTGTGGGACATGATGTAAAACTGCCAAGCTTAATGCCCATCTCCCACCATGACATCCTTGAGATGCAGGCTTGGGTCTCCTGCTTAGCTGCAGCAGGAAATTTTTATTGTAATACTTGAGGAACAGGTGAATTTTAATGCTTGAGAAAACTCCATCAGTAGTATTAAAGTGATATTTTTTTCTTCTTTTAACTAACTACAGAAAAAAAGCAGTTTCTTTTTCTTTTTTTTTTTTTTTTTTCTTTTCTTTTCTTCTCCTTTCCTCTGTTGGACATTTCATTGCCATTTTCCAACATTGCTGGGATCTGAAACCAGGCTCATCAACAAGGAAATAGCTGATTCTGAGACTTCTGCTTCAGTTTCTTGGATTCATGGTCATAATTAGAGAACTAGCCAGTGGCTGTATTTTCTGGAGGTTTAAAAAAATAAAGCATTTCTCAATTTCCAGCTGACCTCCAGCAGGTTCACTTTTCTCCCTTGAAAGTAGTACAAACCCAACACTTACATCTAGGTCTTTTAACAAGATGCTAGCTGCTTCTCATCTTCAGCTCTTGCAAAAAAATGGAAAAATATGGAGTGGAGAAGCATTGCTGAAAAGTGTCACTGACGAGTAGTGGTTCTTTTGTGAAGGGTAGTTGAGGTTTTTCTAACAAGCCCATTCTCTATTAAAAAAAAAAAAAAAAGCTTACAAGCCCATGCAGAAGTTTTAAAACCATGGACTACACTTGCAGGTCTCAGCATGCAGTTCTTGGGTACGAAACACCACAAGTGCCTTCCTCTTCCAGAGTATAGTGCTGGTGATGGGAGCTTGAGCTAGCCTTTCCCTTCTCCCAGAGCTGGCATTCTCCCATCACCCAGCTTTGGGGCACACGCAGAAAAAAAATGAGAACTGATTAACCCGTGAGCCCTGGTGCAGGGGAAAGTGCCAGTGCTTTGTTTCCATGTGGACTATCCATGCTGGGGCTGCACCACATCATCCCCGGGACACAGTCTGATGGAAGGAGCATCATGCTGCTGCTTCCCTCTGACTTCAGTAGTAATTTTGTCAGGGATGCACTTGGCCAGGGCTCATGGTTCACTTAGCCATGGCACGTAGTTCCCACTCTATTCCCACCTGCATCCACCAAGGTCTCACCAAAGGGCCTTTCTTGTCTACTCAAGCAGTCCAGCTTGAAACATTCCTATTTCCTTGTCCATGGAGCACCCATTCCATCCTAGATGTAGGGCAGAGTCCCCTCCTCGTGCCATGCCCCCCCGTGTGAGCAACTCACTGCTCAGAGCTGCTGGCACAGGCCTGGTGCAGCGCTGATTAGATCGCTGTCACCAGGGAACGGAAGGTTAATTGCCATTCTCTTTGTGTGCCGCTCAGAGAGGAGACCAATTTCAGCTCAGTAGCAACAAAGTGTTGCCTGCTTGCTTTGGCTGGGGGCAGGGGGAAAGCAAACCAAAGGGGAAGGGGGGGGCTGGACAAGGGGGCAGGATTGTGCATGGACTTTGAGCATAGCTGTGTCTTGTCTGGTCTAGCAAAAGAGAAGTGCTTAACAAGTATTAAGAGACACAAATAATTCTCCTTTTCTCCTCTCACCCATTCTTTTCTCTTTCTCTTTGCTTGTAAATCCTGCTTATCGCATCTGAATAGCAGAATGGTTTCACACCGGACCTTTAATCTGGCCCAGAGCAGCCCCCAGAGGGGCAAAGTGGCTGAGGATTACCTTTTATTTTATTTGATTTTTCTTAGCTTTCTTCCACTCCTCCCCTCCCTCGTGGGTTTTTTATTTTTCTAGTTTTTTTTTTTTTTCCCCCTCTCCATTTGTTCTTGGAAGGAGTGAGGAGCAAAGGCTTAAGGGGGGGAAGGGGAAAAAAGAAGTGTGTAGGGGGTGTTACAAACTTAAGGGGATCTGGACCTATTCAGAGGGACTTGTCCATAGCCTTGCTGCTTTTGTTCGCCTGCCATTCTTTAGCTGATTTCTTCACTTCAGTAAAAGCGCTTTAATTCCCTTGTAGATACCGAGAATCCCTCCTTCTCCTGCTCTCCCCTCCTTCTCCTTCTGCAGCCATGCGCACCCTCTTTCTATTTCTCAGACTCTTTATCCAGTGTCCTCCTTGCCACCAACAAAGCCCAGGAATGGCAAAGTTTTCTTTCAGAGGAATGAAAGAGATGGAAAGAGCAGGAGGAGACAGGGAGCAGTGCATTTGTGTGTTCATGTGCATCATTATGTGTGTCACCTGCCCCAGCTACAGGTTTTCATCTCCCCCTGACATTGTGGATATGGTTTTTGATCCCAAACAGATTTATGCATGGCCTATTCAGCTCCAAGTGTAAGGGACGTGGCAGTAGGTCCCTTCAGGAGAAAAGCTGGGGGTGCTGAGGGGTATCACACCCAGTGTTCCAGTCAAGGGCTCTAGGAAGGGTCTTCCCATGTTCACTTGAGCCACCAGAACCAAACCAGGAGGCTGAGGGCCTGTCCAGAGACCTAGGTTTGGCACAACGGGTCAATAGATGATTGTCCCCATCAGGCACTGGGAACAGCTCATGTCTTCCTGCTCTTTTAATTTTATAATTGAATATTGAGGATTTCAAAAGGCACTCAGGATTTTGACAGCTGTCCTTGCTCAAGCCAAAGGTTCAGTTACTGTAAATCAAGAACAGAGAAGAGATTAAATTTGCTGAGGGGTGTTCCGTGGCTCAGCCCACAGCCATGAAATGAGTATTATCCACAGGAAGCCTTTAGGTTTGGTCTGTAGAATCTCCCAGCTGATGGAGGTAGGCTGGAGGCAATTCTCTGGGGTACAGGAAGGGAGCTGTGTTGGATTTCAGATGGTGAGCTGCAACTGCTGAGACACACAGAGAAATCTCTCAGCACTGATCCAGCTGCAGAAGGTGGTAATTCCTCCCTCTCCTTCAATCCCACCTTTTGGCTTCACTGTAAACCAGCCCCGTGCCTTCCTGCAATGCTAAATGTATTGTACTGAACCAAAGCTCTCTTCAATGCAATCTTTTAGCATTTTCCACCACCACAGTACTTCGAGCTACACAGACTGCATCTAGCAAGCATGTGAGTTGAAAGCCAGATGGCAGAGCTCAACTGAAGAGCTCTGCGGGCTGGGGAAGACAGCCGTGATGTCATAAGGAGTTAGATCACCACAGTTGGTAAGTGCAGATTTTTGTGGGATCCCACAGCTTGCCATAAGCTAGGGTCCTGCTAACACTCTCCACGAGAGACTTTGTATCTGCAGAACATGACATTCATATGTCCATCCCTCCACAGCCTACAAAGCACTCACTGAGCTCCATCTGCAAAGAAACACATCTTCATTAGCACCCCAAACCTTAACTGGGGTCTGCAACAAGCAGAGATCAGGGACAAGGCCAGGTGTCCTGCACTAGGGTGTCTCCTGGGGGGCCACAACGTTACTGCAGTTGATAGGCGATAGAAGAGGACAAAAGCCAACTCATCAGGAGAGAATCATGAATGTGCAGAGATAAGCCTCATCAGAGCCCGGCAGGCACTAATTGGCCTTAATTACTCTGATGAGCCTCACCTGGGGTCCCACCCCTGTCTCCACCCAAAGCTCAACACTGCTGCCCCTCTCTGGCCCTTTAGTGTAAGCAGTTTGTGTGCAGGCCCTTAACCCTGCCTGGAGCTGTTGCAGGGGTTTGATGGGCACCCTCTCTCCTGGGTAGACTCTGTATGCATAGGCATGTGTTCCTGTGTAGAGCAAGTTAGGGGACTGAGGGCTTTTTGCAACAACCCTCGTTCCCATATTGGCCAGGATTAGCTCCCCTCCCGTGCAGTGTGGGACAGAAGCGGAGGCATTTCCTGTGGTAACTAATTAGATACAGCTCCCAACAACAACACGCTCCAGAGAAAAGCAGTGCTGAGCAGGACAAGGTAATGAGCCTGTTCCCCTCCCCAGCAATTCCTCCCACTAATCCCAGACAAAGCCCCAAAGGTCGGACCGAGCTGCTGCGCGGTGTAAATCAGCACTGCTCCATGTACTGCAGCAGAGCTCTGCTGATTTACAGCAGCTGAAGATTTCTCATCACCTGTAATTTATGTCTTGAAGAGCACTAATTTTTTGCATTTTGCTTTCTAATCCTTTCCCCCTGGGGTGCTGTGGGAAATCAGGACAGTGCCAGCACTGGCAGAGGTGGATATGGGGCTGCTGTTGCTCTTAGAAAATGCTAGATTTCTCCTGCAGCCATTGTGGTGACACTGGATTAAGTTGCAGGCCAAACACACAAGCAGCTTAATAATGAATGATGCATGCATTGTCAGTGATGAGTAATTCACACAACAGCGTGTGTAGCACGGCTGCTGTTTAAGCACCTGGCCTTCAAAGGGTGAATGAACATTAAGGCTGCTCCATAAAAACCAATCCAGCAGTTGCAGAGGGGAATGTTTTATGAACAGAGTGGCAACCTGGACATAAGCATTTTTGCGGTAGTTTTCCAGCGATGGAAGATTTGCGGTTAAGTGACATGGAGCATCAACATGTGGGGAGACAGCATAGTTCCTTAGCTAGGGTTTCCAGAGATCTATCAGGACCCGCTTAAAAGTCAGAAAGGGCTGAGTTCACAGCTCCTGTTTTCTGTTCTGTCCACTGAGCAAAAGCCATTGAATGTCACCAGCAGCAGCTCAGATGGCTAGCAAAGGTGTGCTCCAGGTCTGGTGTTGCTTCCATACCATAAAAGTGTAGGATTGGGCCCAAAGAATAAACAAAATCTCATCAAGGAATTTGTGACTGCAGAAGATCATACTTGGGCATGCAGGCTTTAAAGACCAGACAGATTGAAGGAGCCAAGAGAAATGTTTAGCAGCTCCCAGTGAGCTGGATGTTGATGAACTCTGGCCAGCAGGTGTGATCCAGCCTGTTCTGGTGCTTTCATCAGTTTCTCTCCAGAGCCTTGAAGCTCGACTATCCTTACTGCTAGCTGCAGTACAGTGAGATGAGATTTGTCTCAGCTGATGGCTGGATGTAGGTCTGCCACTTCAACCACAGCATGGACCCCTCCAACTGAGGATGCGCATGCTGCATGACATGGCACCCCCTGCTTTACCTCCTGACTGCTTCCAGATGAACTCCTCACACTGGGGCTGCAGCCAGGGGAGAGTTTGAGATCAGCACCAGAAACCCAGGAGCCAAGTGAGGCCCAAAAGCATTCTGCCTTGGCTTGTAAGAAGTACTCCCGCTCTGCAGCACCAAGTCCCAAGTTTCTCTGCAATGACACCTAACCCTGGCAGGATACCCAGTGCTCTGCAGTGTCCTCAGTGTCTTTGCTCTCCAGAGTGCGGCTCAAGCAAGATAGAAAATAAACAATACTGAAGATGAATGTAGGTTTTAGATAAAATTGCTTTTCCCCCTCCCCCTTGGTTTCTATGGTGCAGACAGGCTGGTGAAACAAAACCATGCTTCTGTCACATTTTTTCTCCTCTTGGGAATTTCATCCCTCCTTGCTTGGGATGCACCATCCTGCCTCCTTGGAGCACAAACTCAGGAAGGCTTGGGAGGAACAGGGGAGGGAGAGGAGGAGCAGGAGATGTTTGCTAGCAAATAAAGGACTGTGTGCTTAAACACTCTTCCTCTGCCTATCCCCACCCGGCAGCGTTTGCTCAGCAAACACTGCTAATTCACCAGCTTTCCAACGTTTGATTCAGTCTGCAAAAGCAAACCTTGCCTCCCACGTCCTCAGCGGGCTCCTCTCCCTCCCCTCCTCACCAGGACATGCTGCTCGGCACCAGCCCAGCTCACCTCCCCAACACCTGGGATGTGCACTGGTTGGGGTGCACGTGTCCGGTAGGGATGGCAGAACACCCCTTGCAGCAAAATTCTCCTGCTGCTGGTGGGGAAAAGCTGGCCCAGAGTGCTCTGCTGGGATTCCACTCCTGCCTGAGCACCAGGCACAAGCAAACTGGTGAAGTGTGAGCACAGTCCCTGTGCAGGTTTGGTCCTTAGCCAGGTTGTGGGGAAGTAGAAGAAGGAAAGCTGGCATGGGACAGAGGTAGTGATTTGTTTTCCTTTCGAAGATAACCAAGAAGTTTTACAGGAGCTATGAGAGCTGCAGTCCTGCCTGCAGGAAGCAGGACAGCACCTCATTTGCTTGTGAATGGCTCCTTTTAACCAGTTGCTCTCCCAGGGACAGGGCTGAGCCCCTACATTTCCTTTGGCTGCAGCAGTGAGAAGCACTTCCCTTGCTTGAGAAATCCCCATGCTCATCCAGAAAGTCTTGCACTGAGGAGTTGTTGTCTATTGAGAAATCACTACAGGATGCAATAAGGTGATGTGGAGAGATCAAAATCTCACTCACATGCTAAACACTCAGATGCCAAAATATCTCAACGGCTCTAAAATGTTGAGTTTGAGTCAGAGAACGACATTCTCTTTATTCTGGGAGCGCAGTGAGAATATTCTGCTGAAATTGTCATTCATTTTTGCTTGGACAGGAGCTTGGGAAGAGTTTCCAAGACAGGTTTTGTATTCATGCTGACTAGCAGTTCTCAGGTGAGGAGGTGCTCTTGGCTACCTGGGTCTGGGTGTGCTTGGATGGACACCTCGAGGGGACAGTCAGGGTGCTCTTGCCGAGTAGATCACCCCCAGTTGCTCTCCCGTGTTTTTCCTGCTCACACCTGAAGCCAGTGCTGCAAACATGCCCACACTTGTTCCTTTTGCACAGCCCCCTCATCCAAATAAATCTTGGCTTGTGCAGGCAGCCCCTATGAGCCCCTTGCATGGCTCAGCCCTACAGCAAGGGTAGGGATGCTCTGAGCCTGTGAGTTTCTTGCATGAAATGAAACTGTTTGAGCCTCAGAGTGATGTGGGCACACAGAGATAAGCCCACAACCCCTGGGCTCTGTCACAGGAAGGGCATTCATCCTGCAGGCTTTTTGTGCCATTGGGAGATGTCATTGCTTGGCACTGCTTTTGGCAGAGAGGATGTGCAGCTGGGTGAGGGGTGAAGTGGGACTCTGGAGCAACCAGATCTGTAGGGAAGAGGCAAAGCATGTTCTAACTTAGTGTTAGGCAATATGACCCAGAACCTCAAACTCAGGGTAGGCTTTGATCACTTGTTTTGAGTTCGCTTTGTATCCTGACTTTTGTTGCAGCTGTTGTGAGAACAGCAGTCTCTTTGTCCCAGCAGGACATGGTGCCGTAGGCACCCAGGTGTCCCTCACCCCTCGGGATGCAGGCACGTGGGTGCTGATGTTCTCAGCACTCTGGAGAGAGAATACATGCTCAGAAAGGCAATGCTCTGTGCCTGCCTATCTGCATGGGAAACATCCTCCTGTCACTTCACACCAGCCCTGGAGCTCTGGCGGTGACATATGCTCCCTCCTCGCCCGCCTTTCATCACAGGTCCTCACAGGAGGCCCATTAAACACTTAGCTGACCTTGGACCTCTGCCCGCGCCAGCTGCCCGTGGGAGCAGGCAGGCACGCGTGCGCTGTGCCATGCACACCAGAGCTATCACCAATGATGTACTGCAGCCGCAGGGTGGGTGACAGTGACACTGGGACCAGGCTGGGGAGTGGGGCTGGCACAGCGGTGCCACAGGGCTGTGTCTGGCTGCTGCCATCCCTGCTGGCCCTGAGCTGTGCCCCACCGGGTTCAACCCTGGGTCTTAATTTTCCAGTTGAGCTCACTTGCTGCTGGCTGGGCAGGGAGGGGGATGCAGGCTGCAGGGAGCAGCGCTGGTGCTGTGGCTGCAGGAAGATGCAGGGAAGGAGTAGGTGTGCTGGGTTGTCCTGGTGGGACCAAGCCTGCTGCGGAGGGATGGCAGCATCTCACTCTATGGTGGCCAAGAGAGCATCCCTTGGAAAGTGGCATTAAGTTCTTGTCACTTCAGTTCTCGATGCTACATCCTAAATCTGAGACTTCACCCCACCCCATCCTCCTCAGCCTTGCAGCTTAGCCAGCGTTATCTCAAAACCCAGAAAGGCTACAGATTTTCCACAACATCTTATGAAATATCCTTCAAGGTCTTAAAGGATCCTGGTGGCCTCCTCCCCACCTCTGGGGTCCTCTCTGCTTCTGTAACAAGTCCTTTCCCAACCCAAATCAGAGGGCCCTTCAGCCTTTCACAGGGCTGCCCCAGGACACTTCTATCTTGAGGCTGTTCTATGAAACACTGGATTTCAGGCTACTTCGTGGGAGGAGGCAGCAAGTGAGAGTTGTCTCTGGCAGTCTCTGTTTGCAGATAGCTGGAAGAGAATGATCCATGTAAAAAGATGAGGGTGGGGAGACCTGAAGGATGCTTCAGCTGCACCAGCAGCAGCAGCAGGCAATGGTAAGCTGCAGAGGTGCCTCCCCCTTTTCTTCAAGCTGTATTTGGGAAGAGCCTTAGGGAAATGGTATTAAGCCACTGCTGTAGCAGCCCACTCATCATGTCCTCAGACCCAGAGGGAAGTAATCTCCACCATCCCTGCTTCTCTCAGGTCGCCTCTGGGGGTGATGATGTTCCTCTGGGAACCTGTTGTGGTGTGCAGTGAGCTGCCAAAAGGAGACATTGCTGCTCTGCATCACAGGCAGAGGATGGAGAGCGTGCCTATCTGGGGGAATCGGCTGGTGGCTCAGGGAACCTCTTCAAGGGGAGGGAACACTTCATTCCAAACTCTCAGGAAGCATTTTTCATACAGAAGTGCTGCAGACAGCTGCTAAAATGAGAGCAGCATGCCCACAGCAAACCCATCTTCTTGCCCTGAGACAGTGAGCTCACTTGAAGATTGGGCATCCAAACCTGCACCTTCCTACCCAACCCAGCATGCAGCAACCTCCAGGGAGGCTCTTCACAGTCAGGAGGATGAGGAGGACTCATCACAGTCCCCACGCTGAGGATGTCCCCAGGACTCTGACATTTATCACCCACCAGGAACTGGAGGCCAAGGTCTGCAGCTGTGGTGAGCGTCTGCACCCAGAGTACAGCCAGACCATGAATTTCAGGCACAGACTTTGATTTTGAATGCTTTTGTGAGTGATGCGAGGTGGTTCAAAGGACGCTTAGCTGCAGCAGGCAGCTTGCACCGCTTGTACCATATCTCTGTTGGACTCGGCACGACTTGTGCAGGCAAAACTGAGGATCTAAAAGTGTGTGCCTTTGAAAATCTTCACTTTGAGACTGGGTTTGACATAGTAAGGAACAAAAAAGGGTCTGAAGCTGCTCAGGGGCAGGCAAACAGAAAGATGTGATGGAGAAATGCTGCTTCTGGTGCTGCCTTGGTGCCTTGGCTCTGAAATAAATGCTCCAAGAAGTGCTGGCCTGAAGACTGCTCGATATTTCTCTGCTTAGCCATGAAAGCCAATCCCCTTTTGCTTTGTTTGGCTTGGAAAAGAACCTCCCCTCAGGGCTTTGGGGTTTTGTCTTCATTCCTCCTGAAGAATATCTTGTGATGGAAAATGCTTTACAACCAGATGTGTACATGCTGCAGGTGGGAGATGCTAGTGGAGATGTGGGATGAGCAGGTCCCACCAAGCAGGAACCGATGCAGGGACCCTAATGCCTTGATGTAGTGATGGAGCACTTTGCTGTCTCTGCCTGGGTCTCCAGTGTATGCCACCCTGCAGAAGGAGTCCTTTATCCCCCCCCACCCTCACATTATTATTTCCCCCCCTCTTTAAATTCATCTTCCTCAGCCATCCGGGGCTGTCCCTGCTGGAAAATTACTCTCACAAAAGCTCCCTCAGCAGTAATTACCTAAATGGGGGGAAGGGAGGGGAGACCCATTTAGAATCCACTTCATTGCAGGATTAGCTAATTAATTAACGGTTTCACTGACAACTCGAAGGGGAAGAGTGTGTTAAATAGGAAAGCTCCGGAGCTTGATTTATGTGATGTGACACCCACGGTCTCACTGCCACACTGCCATCCTGCCTGCCTTGTGCAGGGAGGTCTCACTCACTGGGGACGCTAGGAGGCTGGAGGGGACCATGTGGTGGTGGGCACAAACAAGGGAGCAGTTAGCCAGCAGATGATGCTGGATTGAGGTGGGGTTGTGGTCACTGAAGTGGCAGGACCGCCCATCTGCCACGGGATGGTCATGCAGAAGAGAGGACTAGAGTGGCCCCATCCCCACATGACCAATGGGGACAGCAGGGCTGGGGGTCATGTGCTGCCTCGGGCAATGCTGGCAGTGCTGTCCTCCACTGCCCAGGGTACTACCCAGCCATGGCTGGAGTGAGTTTGCTGGATCTCAGGCAGAAATGGGCTGCCCTGATACACAAATCCAGGCAGATTTTGGCCTTTTCTGCCCACTGTCGAAATCTAGTACCTACTGTCTGGTGTCTCTTCTCTGCACTGACATCTTGGGGGACAAACAGCTGTGTGTTTGGATGGGAAAAGTAAATCTTGAGAGTTTCCATCTGGATTTGTTAATTTGAGGCAAAGGCCAAGATGTGCACTGAAAAAACAAGTTTTTTAGGGTTAATTTGCATTTGTTTGTTTGCATTCTGCAAGGGCTGTAATTCCCCTCGGAGGGAACAAAACTGCCAAGTTTCACACCTTCCCTGGAGGTGAAAATTTCTCACGTTGGTAGCAAACCCACAGATTGGTTTGGGGAGAGGGAGGGGGAGAGTGGTGGACCTGGTTTTCATTGCACTGTCACCTGAAGTGCTGGGAGCAAGGGGAAATGCTGATGAATAATGACACCAAAGCTACCCATCCTTCCTGCAAAACTTGGGGGTGAGGTAGGGCATTAAGAGCAGCTGTCACAGCACTCAGCCACGGGATGGGCATGAGGAGCATCATGGGCTGGGGCTCATCCCAGCCTTCAGCTTGCTTCTGTTGGGATGGGAGGATGCTCCAGTGGGAGGATGCTCTGGATGGAAGATTCTCCAGTGGGATGTTGCTCTGTTGGAAGAATGCTCTGGGTGGAGGATGCTCTGGCAGAAGGATGCTCCTTCTCCAAATAAAACCTCTCCCACTGACTTTGCCGATTGTTTCAGCCACTTGAATGGCAGAGGCAGGGAGTGGGTTAAATCTAAATAAGTGTTCAATCCCAAGTAAATAAATAAAAGCTGCTCTGGGGTGGGGCTGGGCTGCGCCTGTGTCTGGCAGGCCTGTGCTCCCCCTGCCATGTCCCCCCCAGCACTCGGATGGCTTTTTTTGATGGCTTCTAAATAGAGGCGCCTGATCGCATCTGGAAGCAAAATGAAACAGATTTCATTTTTCACACGCGGCACAATGGCTGCGCTGACAAAAGAGGAAGGCAGCCCATTGTCCCGCTCTGCATCTTCACATCCTACCTCTGTCCCCCGAATTAACCCCTTTCACCTCGGCCATTGTGGTAACAGCACTTCGGAGATGCCGAACAAAGGCGGAAGAAAGCCCTCTCCATGTACCGGGGGGGTGATTGGTGGGGGGGGGGGGGCAGTGGGCTGGTGTCCCTCTTCTCGTGTCTGACTGTGGCTGTCCTCAGCCATCATCCGCTCCCCAGACAGGAGCCTGCCCATTGGGGATGTCGTGCCACCATGTGTCCTTGGCTGCGGGGAGACCCACAGGTGTGGTGACCCCAATAACAGCATTGTCCTTGCACACGTTCGGGGCGTTTTTTGGCTCTTCCGTACCATTTTAGTCTTCTTACTGACTCTGATGGTTGGGTTACTCCATTTAGATCCCAGCCATGAAAACCCCACATATAAGGGGGAAAAATTGCGAAGTGCTCTTGATCAAAGCTTGAGTACATTTGGAGTTTGCTTATCTTTATTTTCCCCCAGGCATCATGCCTTCCAAGCTCAGAGTGCACAGATATTTACACCGGTGAGAAAGCAATCACCAATGCCTGGATTTCTGACATTTCACCATGCCCCCACCTCCAGAGCTGGTGGACAACTGGGGACATCTCACCCTCTCCTCGGAACCTTGTTTTGAGGAGGCTGCCGTGCTTTTTCTCTTCTGATCATTCCATTTGCATGCTCACATTTATCTGACAACCTGCTCCATTCAACGATGACACCGCTGAGATGAACCCTTTGATAATTTCCTCCGCTGCTGCAATCGATGCGCTCTCATGCAAAGGCTGCGTGCAGCTGCAGTGGTATAAAAAATCCATCTAAAAAAGATGGAAAATCACACCTTCGTTTTTCCCAGCTTGGTCTCCCCAGCTCGTGGAGGTCAGCTGCCCATGGGGCTGTGCATCCACTTGCTGCCACTCTAGGCACACCCTATCTGTTCCCATTGCCTACCATTTGTAGATGTTGTGTTGAAGGATCAAGCCAGGCAGATATTTCGGGGATGCAGCCACTGGGCTTTCCCTGTGGCCAGTTTCCTCCACCCCAAGTCTCCGCATGTCCTATGGGGAGGGCAGGGACCTGTCCCCAGTGGTACCCATCCCCATTCCTTTGCTGCTGTGTTCCCAGCTGCAGCATCCCTTTAAATACCAAGGGACTGTTCTCACCCAGGCCTGCAGGAGGTTAGATAAGAGAACACAAACCACAATGCTTGCCCTTTTTTTTTTTTTAATCTTTCCTTTTTTATTATCTTCTTATGGCTTTAGAATTATCTTCACAGACACTACATGAATTTAGTCGGGGCAGGTAAGGTCACACACAGACACAGTTGCTCATATTTATGTATATTCACCAGGCAGAGGAGATAAATGGGAAAACAGACTGGGGGTGGGGTGGGGTGGATGCCACCCTGGGGCAAGACAGGGATGGGCAGCAAGGAAAGGGCAGCACCTGGGCAATGCCATGACCACTGCTGCCTGTGATGGGATGGTGAGCAGGGCTTGCTGCATGGCTGTTGGGAAGGCTGAGGCCTGGCTAAATCCCAGCTTCTCCATCTTTAAGGCCTTCAGTCTTGGGCTCATAAGGCTAGATCAACCTGTAAGAGCTCACTTAAGACACCAGAAATTTAGAGAAGGCGGCTCTCAGCCCTGGTCCTTGCCACAGAAGGTCGTGCTGCATTGAGTGTCAGATAAGGTTTCTAAGCTCTAGGTGGGACCATGTTGTGATGAGGTAGAGATGGCCCTGTCAGGGATGTGACCACAGAGGTGATTGCAACGTGGATGGAGATGACCACATCACAAAGATGACCAGGCCATGGACAGATGGAGGTGACCACATCATGGCAAGCTGGGCACTGTGTGACCTCACGTTGGCTAAGGCTGGGAAGCAGATCACAGCAGAAGGAAGAACAGCCATAAACTGCAGTGTAAGGACCAGCTCTGCCTATATGGGAGTGCAGAGCAGGAGCTGGCGCAGCAAGCATTGATCCATGCCAAACCCTGGCAGATCCATCCAGGGAGAAGCTGGGTAGGCAGTGAGACCCCAGAGAACACCCTCCCTGAGGACACGGGGATGATAAATGGGGATTTGCTGCAGCAGCCAGCTGGGATGGGCACCCCAAAAGCGGCACATCAAGACAGAGACACTGAGCCCATGTGGACAAGGTTTGGGCTGGTGAGCTGTGACAGAAGGGTCTAATGCTAATGGCAGGAAGTTTTCTATGCAGCTGGATACTGTAGCACAGAATGCTGCTATTTCAAGGAAAATATATAATGCACCTAAAGAAATTTTACAGAAATTGCAAACAAAGCATGCTCAGGGGGATATAAAATACCGCTTACAAGGGCACCCACCGATTATAACTTGATTTAAAACCACTTAATTCACTAAATAACAAATGCAGATTTACCAGAGGTGTCAGGACTAAAAGCATGCCTAACAATGCATTTATTTAATAACTGTTTGCTCCCAGTGTCAGGGCATGGTATCTAGAAAATGCAAGTAGTAAAATAAAGGCTTTGATTTTTTTTTTTATTATTTTTTTTATTTTTTATCCCCTAAGGCCTGGGATGTCTGGGGAGAGGGGAAATCAAGAAAGGAATGCTAGAAATTGTAACAATCCAACAAATGTGAGGCTGTGCTTCTCCTTACCCAAGAAGAAAACAGGAGAGCCTGATGTGAGCAGGATGCAGAACGTGCTGAGAGCGCTGGATCCCCGTGTGTTTGAGCGGGAGGATGAAGGAGAAGCACATGCTGCTTAAATGAAGCCTTCATCAGTGGACATTAGCCAAGAAAAACTGACACAGAAATGACACCAAAGTTTGCAGATGGGAAGTAATTAATAATATTGGATTGAGTTTTGCCAGGGAAGACAGGAGGTGAGGAATACTCTTCTAGTTGAGGCTTCTGGTTGGATGTTGGGAAGTCAAACAAGTGCAGAGCTGGGCTGGTTCACTCTCCTGGCATTTGAAGGGTACTGGGCTCTTCCCTTGGATTGCCCAGTTCCCATGCTCAGTGCCATGAGGTAGAGTACCCAGCTCCTGGGAGGAAGCTGAGGGCGGATCCCACCTTCTGTCCACCTGTAGCTTTGCCCCATAGGAAATAGTGAAAGACCAAGATGACCTTGCTCAGGAAGACCTGTCTGCTGCAAAGTTTGCTGGTGCTTCACATCTACATGTCCAAATAAAATCCAAAGAAGCAAGTACCCCCATGACCACCACCAGCTCCTCTGCACCACTATTTGCCCCCTTGCTGGCACCAAGTATCCACTAGTATATGAAGTTCCTGAACCTGACAAGGAGAGCAGAGTGCTGGCTGACCTTGCTGATGGCTCCACGAGGGGATGCACTCAGGAGAGGGCTGAAGAGCCCCCAGGACTCATCCCCAAGGTCCCTACTGCCTTCTGCTCTATGCTCAGCCTGTCCCAGCACAGCTCAGGGAATTCAGGTTCATCGCCTTCTACACCCTCTTGTTTTGGTCTTTTCAAACAAACTCCATTTGTATCCCCATGCTGGTGCTGGTGAGCTGCCCCTGGCCTGCATAATCCTTCCCTGAGTCTTGCATTGTAGCTCTCGGGGCTTCAGACAGGGCAATTTTAAACAACTCCTCAAATTTCCCAAGCACTTGCTATGTAAGCTGATGTTGACAAGGATGTCAGGCTCTGCAAGAACAGCCACAAGTCCCTGTTAATAGGTAGTGCTTAGTTTTCCTGTGATTCAGGAGCCATCAGCCTGGGTCAGGGCTACCTCTGCTTTTCTCATCTGAAGGGGTCTGCACTGTGCCTCTGTGCCAGGAAGAATACCGTGTATAAATACACTCTGTAGCCTTTGAAAAGCCCATGGCTGCTTGCTTACACCATGAGATGCTCTGTGTGCAGAGCTCAGGTCACCCCAAGTCTCAGAGAATGACGCTCTGGGAAAAGCAGCACATGTACAAGCTTTGTTCCCATATCCCCTCTCTACAGAGCGTGGTGTTAATACAAAACCCAGCAGCTGGGTGAATGCGTCCTGCAAACCTTCTGTGCAAACATCGGAGTGGGGAATGGTGGCTTGGTGTGGATGGAGCTGAGCTTCTGGACTGGGGGCTGGGCAGGGGGCTGTGCTGGGGCTGCAGGGCAGGGCACCCTGCTGAGGGCATTTTGTGGGTGGGATGAAGGGGAGCCCACACTCCTTTCTGCTCTTTGTGACGCACATCCCTGGGAAGCTGTTATATGCCCAAACCCTGCAGCTGACAAAGAGCCCCCAGCCCAGCCCCGCGTCCAGCTCCAACAGAGGTCTTTGCTGAGCTCCTCTCCCCTATTTCCCCTTAGCCTCCCCCAGCACTGTCGCCCAGCCTTATCTTCTGTTGTCTTCTTGTGGAAGAAGAGATAAAAGTAATTCTTATGGATGCTTCTCCAGTGAAGGCTTGCCTCCTTCCCCCCTCGCCTCCCCCAGCATCTCCCTGCTCCGTCCAGATAAAGGGTGAGGACCAAGCACATGTCATTTTCTTTGTGCAAAATCAATATTCAGCAAAGTTTATCTGTCCGACATAGCAGGAAGCGCTAATTTCATCCGCGTCAATTACTTTGATGAACGCTCATACTGTTCAGGGTGCGAGAACAAGATAAAAGAATTACTGAAATAAAAAGCATACACCCGCCTGCATGGCCCCCTCCCCTCTGGCCCCCACCCCAAAGCCCTGCGGGGCTGTGGGGCTGGGCTGCCCACGCGCAGACAGCTGGGTGGTGATGGGGCGGATGAGACTGCTTTGGGTTCGAAAGGTGGGGATTTGGGATGGAGACACGGCAGGACCACACCCTGCAATCAAGCACAGGTAGGCACAGAGGTGCTGCGTGGGGATGTGTGCACACAGCACACGTTTTCCTATGGTATTTGTTTTGTACATGTGAAGTGATGCCTGGGGAATAAGGAGAAGAGCTGCTCCTGCCCCAAACCACTGGTTTCTAACTGTGGTTGTAGCCGCTGCGGCTGAAATTGTGCGGAACACTTTTATAGTATTACTGCTGCAGAACGGAATAAGCAGATCTCAGGGCCCAACACTTTAATTAACCAGCGAGGTTTTGATTTTCCAGAGAGGCTGAATGCACAGCCACACGTGTCACACGGGTAGTGTGGCCCAAAGCCTGCTCTGGGCTGCATTTCCGGCTCCATTACAGAGTCCTCAGCACTGGGGCAGCAAAAGGGACTGAGCTCTGGTCCCTGCCATGCTCGATCCTTGGAGCACAAAGTACTGTCTTTCATTTTGTAGAAACTCATTTTTTTAGCACTGGGCTTAATCTGTCCTCCACAGCAACCCATGCCCCTTCGGTCCCCAGTGGGAATGGTTCCCCCGCTCCGTGCACATCCCTGGCAGGAGTGGCGACAAATGGCTCATGGAGTATCTTTGATGCTGCACATCAGAGGCGATTTGTCAGCCCTTGTAGGCTGCCTGTTGCTCCTGTCCCACTGCAGTGGCCACAGGAGACATCTGGGCTGCTGCCCCCCCAGTGACAGCAGTTGGCACAGGGTGGGGGAGGTTGGCCCTCAGATCACCCCAATCTGGAAAGCCTTCATAGCCTGAACTGAGGCACGCAGGGAGATCCCAAATGCTGGGTCAGATGGGGATGGCCCTGCAATGAACAGGCTGGACCCTGCCCTACCTGGCAGCAGAGGAAAACGTGGCTTAAGCAAAACCCGCACATGTGCAGGGGCTGCCAATGCGTGCTGGAGTGATTTCCACGGCTCAGTTCGGCAGCAGGAATTTGTTAAGTCACGGCAATTTGCCAACTCTGCGTGGTGTGACCAAGAGGCTGTACCCATTTCTCTGCTGTCCCCATCCCTGCTGCACCAGGCTCCCGAGCACCACGCTGGCACCAGGTATCTCCAGCAGCAGGACTGCCCTTCGCATGCCTTGTGGGGCATCTCCAGCACAGCTCGGGTTTACATCCCCCCTGCTCTGTCCTACAGAGGTGCACGGTGATGCCCAGCTACAGTGTGTGCCATGGTGTGTGCATGGCTCCAGCTACCAGCCCTCCTGCCCCAGGGAGGATGCCCTGTGGGGACACCCTGAAATGGGGACATTTGGGTGTGACTTGACCTCACCACTACTCTGCAATGGGGCAGTGCAGATGGCTATGGCGTAGTGTGGGCTGGCAGAGCCCCCAAAACTCGGCTGGAGGATGGGCTCCCCTCTGCTCCCGTGCTGCCGTGCCTCTCTCCCGGCGGCTACAGGGGGAGCCACGACATTGAGCTACATGGTTTGCTCAGCGCCTGCTGCTGCTGCTGCGCTCTGTGGGGATCCACAGCCGCTCAGGGATCCCCACGTCACCATGCAGAGGGGGCACAGCCCAGAATGGGGACAGACCCTGCCCTGCTGGATCTCTGCTCAACATCCCCCACCTCCGTCCTCTGCCTGGAGCCAGAGAAACAAAAGGGGAATGGAACCACGGGAGGTGCGTGAACCTCAAATCCATCACAAGCCGTGCACATAGTGCAGGGCTTGCCAAAAAGCCAACCAGATGCACAGCATGAGATGAAGCCTTGAAAACTGCCCAGTGGAGGAAGATTTAATCTGGGGGATAATTTTTCTTTTTTTTTTTTCTTTTTTTTTTCCCTTAAGTTAGACTTTGTTAGCAGCAATTTGGGGGGGTTTCTTGAAACAGTTTCTCATTAGCAGAAGTTTGGGAAGAACCATCGTTTGTTACTTTGAATTGAGAGAAGCAAGCTGAGTCCGGGGGAGGAGGAGGGTGCAAGGCAGAGCGTGGCTCCCTGTGCATCTCAGAGCTGTGCAGAATCTCCAGGCAGCCGTGAGGCATGAGGCTGTAGTTCATGTGTATGCGGATGGGGTTGAGGCTTTGGGGTCTCTGTGTCCTCCCCAGGCGGCAGGATCTAGCCCCATCCCCCCAGCCCTACTGCCACCCGCTCTCCCGCAGAACACAAAGCGAGGCCCTGGATTATCTTCATTTCCATATGGAGAGCGATGTAAGCCCGTTCAATGCATGGCCGGTCATTTTGTTCACAACTTTGCAGCGAGCAGGAGCAAAACCCACTGGGGACATTAACTATTCATCTCATCTCACCTTGTGTGTGCACGCATAGATCAGGCAGAACAGCCCGGGGAAAACAGAGCCCGCTGCCTCCCTCTCTGCACTCCTTTGTACTTTAGCCAGGGGCTGAACACCACCCACGGGTGCCGTTCTGGGGTCACACATCAGCACAGGGGGCTCATTTCCCTTCGAGGGGAGATGCATTGTAAGCATCCTCCCATCCCCGAGCACAGCACGGCTGCCTCCTGACCCAGGCCCTGATCCCCCTCACCCCGAGTCCCAGGCTGCTCTACTCCTGTCCCGAAAGTGCATCCGCAGATGTCACCTCTCCCGCTGACCTGCAGCCCCCTCTGCTGTCCACGGCCCCATAGGGCCTGGGGGTCTCAGCACCCACGCATTGCCCCACTCCAGTAGCCCATGCCTGTGGCTGTGTCCTCTCTGTCCCCATCTCCTGGGACTCCCTGAGTCCTTCCCAGCCAACACCGAGCAGTGACAGTGGCCTTCTGGGCATCCTCCCCAGTGCAAGACCAACACAACAAAGGGATAAGGGAATGAAGAGCCGATATTCAAAAACTCAACCCTAGTCTCCCATTCAGTTTCCCTCTTGCCAGGGCTGGGGACATGGTCCTAGTGCTCCCTGAGGGGCTGAGGTTGCAGCTTGGATGTTGCACAGGCCACTCACTGGCAGGATGAGGAGCTGTGATGGTTCTGTGCCACCAAATTTTACATTGGGAACTCTGACCTCATTAACAGCAGTGAGAACTGTGTGTGAGTGGGGGCCCACATCTGAGCCATTCTCCCCTGTTTGTATATTCAGCTGTGGCCTCATGCACCAAGCTCTCCCTGCACTGGACCCCAAGCATCATCCCTGCTGCCTTCTGAGCAGGAGGAAAGGCCAGCGCTACATCCCTAGTTCCTTGGGCTCCCAGGGGTTCCTCCAACACTGGAGCACAGGCACAAGGTACACCAGTGCCCTGCTACCCCACTGCACCACCAGCAGCCTCAACCCCCAGTGTCCCCAGCACTCCCCATCCCCTATAGCCCCTCATCCCTTGCAGATCTCTGACAGCAGCCCCCTGCCGCAGAGCAGCCTCCAGGAGCAGATGGAGGCAGGATAGAGCCCGCCGGAGATGCTGACCACATCTGCTCCTGCCTGGTCCAGGGAGCAGCGATGCGCTGTGCCGAGCAAGAATGTTTTTTTTCTTTTTTTCTTCTTCTTTTTTTTTTTTTTCTTTTTCCCACCCCTTTCCCCATTCCCCCTTCCATGCTGCTCTCCCCTGGTGTCAATGCGGCATGGGTGATAGGACACGGTGATAGATCTGCCTCGGACACACTCCACAATAGCTCTCAGACAGTCTATTAGTCAGCAATTGTCTGCCAGGCAGCCTGGCCGGCCCGTGTGCCGCAGCTGATAATGGCAAAGAACAAAGATGGCAGCTGCTTTGTGGGGGAACAGATTTGTGGCAAATCGAGATAAAATAAAGAGGAAGGAGAAAGGAGTGTATGAGAAAAAATGCGGAGAAAAAGGGGGCAAGGTGGGAAGGGACTGGGGGGAGTGAGGCGGCTGTCAGCCTGCAGAGTACTGCGCAGGAGGGAAAGCAGTGTGGGAGAAACAGGCTGGTGAACATGAAAAACATCATTTCCAGGCTCCTGGAGCATGGGTGCAGATAATCAGAGACACTGTGGTTATGAGGTGCAGGGCTGGGGAGGGCAGTGTTTCACAATGTGTCCCCACACCATGAGCCAGCATGGCCTCCAGGCCCCAAGAGCCTTTCCCCTGCTTTGGGCACCCAGGGGCTCACACTGACTGGCCCTGCTGCAGGGTAATAATGGTGCATTAACATCATGCCCTGTGGGCGCAGGGGTACACTGCACATCCCAACCTGCCCCTCTACACTGGCATGGGGCAAAGGTAATGGGGCCTTTGTGGGTTGTAGTACATGGCTCCAGCAGTGTGAGAGCAAAGGTGAGGCTGGCAGAGAGCCTGAAGTGTTGATGTGCACACATAGGTTTGCATGGAAGGATTTGCACACAATGGTTTGCATGGATAGGTTTGAACACAAGTTTGCACGCAAGGGTTTGCACACCATGGTTTGCACACAATGGTTTGCATGTAAGGGTTTGCCCACAGGGTTTGTGTGCAATGGTTTGTATACAATAGTTTTCGTGCAAGCATTTGCACATATGGGTTTGAATGCAAGCATTTGCATGCAAGAATTTGCACACAGTGGATTGCAAACGAGGTTTGACATGCAAGGGTTTGTACACATGGGTTTGCATGCAGGAATTTCCACTCGTTCATTTGCATGGACATGTTTGCACTCCCACATCTGCCAGCCCAACCTCACCAGGACACCACAGCCCCCTGCAGCACCCACAGCTTCTCGAGGCCATCACCCACCTCCTGCTCAGCCCATGGTGCTGTGACCAAGGTCCTTGCAGAGGGTGCTCCACAGTGACACACTGCACCTGATGTGCAGAGAGAGCTCTGGTTGCTTTCCTGTTCCCACCTAGCCAGTGCTCTATGCGAAATTAAAATTTAATAAATTAATAACCAGTGAGAGGGGTAATTGGCCATTTTGTGATACATCAGGGCACTGCCAAATGTTCAGTCCTCAAAGCAGCAGCACTGTGCTTGCAGGCAGGTGAAAGCTGGCAGGGTTGGGGTTGCAGGGTGGGGTCACCTGGCCCTGGGGCTGTCCCTGTGCAGGGGTTGGGCTGGTGTGGGGCTGGGTGGATGTATCGGTGGGGTGGGTGCTCTGTGGATGAAGAACATCCCTTCCTTCATGGGATAGGAAGCGTCCTTCCCATTCGTGTGATGGGAAGCATCCTTCTGTGGTGGGAACATCCTTTGATATGTGGGCTGGGACCATCCTCAGCTTTGTGGGCCGGGAGGACCCCCGGGCAGGGCTGCAGGCAGGTTCAAGTGCAGCACAGCAGATAACCTTTGGTGAGTCCGTGGGAGCAGGAAATCCCGCAGGAGCAGCGCTACTGAGAGCCAACTGCCTAATCTCCTTATCGCTGCCGGCCTCAGCCTCGGGGCTGCTTATCACTGCGGATAACGGGGAGGGACACGGCGCTGCCCCCATCCCAGCACACAGCCCCATAATCAGCCGGTGCCGCTTCTTTCATCCCCCTCTGCAAATCCCCAGCCCCTTCACGCCTGAGCAGCACCGGGATGCTCTTATCGCCCACACCTGCAGAAAACGGGGTGTGGGGGCTGCGCGCCCCATCAGTGCCCTCATCAGCAGGCCTGACCGCTGGGGGCAGCTCAGCCCCACGCATGGCCCTCTCTTGTCACTGCCTCGCTTCCATCCCAGATCCATCTCTGTTCCTCTGCTTTGTGTCTCCCTTCTAAAACAAACGCTTCCCCTCCCATCCCAATTCCTAGCTCCTGTATTTCCCTCTCCATTTTCCCACCTTTTGTGAATTTTGCCTCTTCCCCTTCCCCAGCCCTGTCCCCACTTCCCTCCTTTCCCCCATCCTTCTCCCTTCTCCGTCTCCGTTTGCTCTTTGTCAGGTTGTTCTCCATCCCTCAGCCTGCCTCTAATTTCTGATTAATATGTTCTTAGCCAAGGAAAAGAGAGAGAGGGAGAAGGAGAGAGAGAGAGAGAGAAAAGAAGGAATCTTCTAAATAAATCATTTAGTCATGTGAGGAGCTAATCTCCAAGTGACGGCCTGTGTTTATCTAGTTTTTAGCAGTGCATGTTAAATAGTGATATGGGACTAATTTTTTTTTCCGCTGGAGCTGCTGTGAAGGGATTTTTAACTTCATTTCCCAGAAAGAAAAATGGTGAAAGCAGAGATAAGGCCCCCGAGCAGCTCTGCCCCTGAACTGCTAGCCAGTGCAATTAAACACCAGGCGGCAGAAGGGGTAGTGGAGCAGGGGCTGCCATTTATGGAGCCGGCCCCATGCAGGGCATGGCACTGCCCTGGCCCCCAGCTGCCCCATGCCCTGGTTTCTCTGGCTGGAGATGTAATTTTCACCATTTGGCAAAGCTGGGCTGAATTTCAAGATCTTCCTTGTTCCTTCAAAGTAGCAAGGATGTATTGTTTTCCAACAAACACGCTATTCCCTAAGTACATTTCCACCTTATTTCTTAACTTCTGGTGAATGATAAAATCTCCTGAGAGCTCTCTGGAATCTCTTGTGGGCTCATCCTTTGGCTCATTTTCCAGAAGCAGAGCCATTCCTATTTTGTCTCATCACTCTTCTTCCAGCAAACTCTCACTCCTGCTTTTGCACTGGTGTCGCACAAACCCTTCCTGTACTCCTACAGGACAGGAAGGATGAGAAGGTAAATGGTGCAGAGGGGATTTCAATCCACCACCGAAGCTCAGCCTCCTTGCAGCAGCTTTTCCAGGAGTTCTCCAGCCCCAGAAACACAGACAGCTATGGGGAAACATTCAAAGCCCTCATCTGACCCTGTAGGCAGGAGTTTCCCAGGAAGAGCCCTGGGATCCTCCCAGTCTATGGGATCCCAATCGGGCAGAGGCAGGTGATTCCCACTAAGCCTCAGCAATTAAGCCCTGAGCATTAAAATGCCAGTAATGAAGGGCTAGGTTGAGGGGAGGCAGAGTGCTAATTTAAATGATGGCCGGCTCAAATATGGAACATCTAAATGTTGTCTGGGAGAGATTTATATGTGCTCAGGCCTACCTAGCTCATTTATTTTGTTAACTGGCTCTGCTTGGCGCAGCTCCGCACTGCTGTGGGGCGACACAGACAAGAGGGGTGCAGGTGTAGGAGGTGGGGGTATACGTGTGCTCTTGCCCCTGCTCTGCCTGCCCCATGCACTCCTCCCCCTGCTTTACCCCATAGGGTGTGGGTGTGCTGAGCTGAGCTCTGCAGCCTGAATTGGGGCAGAGCAGTGGGTCAGCAGGTAGTGCCCACCCGCAAATCCCTCCTTGCCCATGGCACCGGCTGTGCTGCCTTTGTCTGCAGTGAGCAGCTTCCCATCAGCATGCCTGGTTTTGGAGATGGGGGTGGTGGTGGTGGGAGGGAATCAATTAAAAAAAGGCGGATTTATCCCATTTCTTGCTCTCCCGCTGCTGTGGTGGAGCAAAAACCACGCAGAGCTGTGCAAAGGGGAAGCATGAACCCCACATCCCTGCTGGGAGAAAGCAGCCCCAAAAATAAATCCATTTTGCAGGGCAATAACAGTGCCCTGTCAAAATCCTCCAGCCCTGGGTGCTGCGGAATGGGCACCCCTCCCCACGGCCATCCCTGGTCCCCGCCGTCCCCTGCCTGCTCCCCACAGCAGTGTCCCTCGGGCAGGCAGCCGGGAACAGCTGTCAGAGAGCCGGGATCTAATGGCTGCCTGGAGAGCAGTTAGTGGATAATTAATATTTGCAGCACAGAGCTGTGATTGCTCTACATCTTCCTCCCGACAGCAGCGTGAAGATGATGGGGTTGGCGAGATGGGAGTGCAGAGCCGAGGCAGAAGGGATGGGGCTGCCCCACATCCTTGAGCATCTCCCTCTGTGTACGAGGAGGAAAGAAGGAGGCACACATGTGGCACATATAGCAGTGGGGTGGGAGATCCAGATGGGATGGGAGATGCAGGCTTTCTGACTGGAAAGTCCTTCCCAGAGGCTGCAGGGCTGTATGCACTTTGCATGGGTGCTCGGCAAGGGGCCTGGCTGAGCTGGGAGCACTCTGGGCTCTGTTGGGCACAGTTTTATCTCCATGGCTATGAGAGCACTCCTCCTTTTCATTCTGTTGTGTTTGTTGTGCTTTTGCTTTTTGTAGATAAGGCATTAGATAAAAATAAATAAGTAGGAAAGTGCCAGCAACTTCCTTTGCAAATAGAATAAAATGAAAGCAAACCAGCTGGATCACATGCAGGTGGACAGCACTGGGATGACTGTGCACTGAAATGCTCATGAAAAGCGTTGGGAATTGCGCACAGGAGAAGCCCCCACCCGTGCCCAAGCCCTACACAAAGCTCCTGTTGCAGTCCCATGGAGGAGGCTGGGGAACAGCTGGAGTAGGCTGGGCTGCAGAGCAAACCTTAGAGCAGCCCCTTTGGGTTGGTTTTTAACTGAGAAGAAAGATGCTGGCGCTGAGCAAGCATGGCGTGGTGACACGGCTGCCTGCATCTCAGGAGCAGCCCCTGAAAGCAGAGCCCCAGCACTACCAGAACTGAGGAGGGGATGAGGAGAGCATCCACAGGAGCCCTGCAAGAAGTCCGGAAGAAAGGAGGAGAAATAAAAGGCCCTATGCAGCAGGGGGGGAATTTTCTTATCCTTTTTGCTTTTCTTGGTGCTTTTTTTTTTTTTTTTTTTTTTTTTCTTTTTTGGCAAGGAGCAAATTCAGCTGTCTCTGGCTGCGAGCATGTTTGCTGCAGCTCGCGGCATGCAGCTAATTCCCTGAACTGTTTAATTTAACAGCCTCTGAACATGCAGACATCACACTGGAACTTGGCTTCTTGCAGAGCAGTCTGGGGATGCAGCCAAGAAAGGAAAAGCACAAACCCTGCCCTTGGGCACTGCGAGTCTGTGGGGCAGCAGCAGCATCCATCTCCATCCATTCCCATCCCATCCATCCCCACCCATCCATCCTCATCCTATCCCTCTCACGATGCTGGCAGAGTGCTGGTGCCCACCATGTGCTCTAGACTGGGAAGGTGATGTTGCCCCATGGCATGTTGCAAGCACCCAGGTCACTGCAGGATAGGGTGTCTCTGTGCCTCAGTTTCCCTAACTGCATGGCATAGCCACATTGCTTCTCTGAACACACTGAGGTATTAAAAATATTAATATTAGCATTCAGCCACCATCTGGAGCACACGTCTGGGGATGGAGGACAGTGCAGTGACTGCTGATCCAAGCAGTGTTCCAGCTCCTGCAGGAGACAGCGGGAGAAGTCACAGGAGGATGGGGACACAAGGGTTTGGGGACACAAGAGGTTGGTGACACAGGAGGTTGATGACACAAGAAACTGGGGACACAACAGCTTGGGGGCACTTGAGGTTTGGACAAAAGAGGTTGGCGACACAAGTGGTTAGGGACACAAGGGGTTGGATAAGAGATTGAGGACACATGAGGTTGGGGACAAAAGGAGTTGGGAACACAAGGGGTTGGGGACACATGAGGTTGGTGACACAAAAGGCTGGAGATACCAGGAGCTTGGTGGCATAAGAGGCTATGGACACAAGGGGTAGGGGAAAGGTTGGGGATGTAAGAGGCTGGGGACACAGTGGCCAGGCTGGCTTTGATTCCAGCACCTGACACAGGACATGGGTCTCCAAACGCCTCAGCCGAGGGGCTGGGACCCAGCATGGCCCCAGCAAGTGGAAAATCAGGGCTGCTTGTGCCACCGCTCCCCAGATTAAGAATCCCATCTGAGGGGCGGCACCACCCCGCAAGGAGCCCGCTCTGGCTGCAGCTTGATCCGCCGCCTCTGGAATTATCCTGCTGCAGCCCCCCGAGTGCCTGGGCTCGCACACGCGGGAGTTCACACCTCCAGAACAGAGCCTTATCTCTGCGCTCTGTGCAGGACAAGGCTGTTTTACTCCTCCCTCCATAACCCTCTTAGACTTAATCCCGTCTTTAATGCCGCTTGGAAGGGGGCTTTGAACGGCTGTGCAGCCTAACCGGCTCTGACCTCTCCGGCTGCTCTCTCATGCCCATTTGGAGAACTCCCGACTTTCAAAGAGATAACAGAAGCCTGGTAAATCCTCGCTGGGAAGCTAAAGCGATTGTCACACTTAGGGAAGTTTACTCGGAAAGCAAACTTAGAGCAGATTCCTGGCCCCGTTCTGGGGGGGTATGGATGCTCGGCCTCCGGCCCCACAGAGCCCAGTGTGGGGTGTGGTAAGTGGCTTTGGGGCAATGCAAGGAGGGGAGGTCAGGCTTTGTTAATAAGGGCTTCGGATAGAGCAGTGAAGGGGATGAGAACATGAGAATGTGTGCTCTTCTTCCATGCTTGGTGCACGAGCATGCCTGGTGGGATGCAGGAGTGGTGTCCAGCACCGCAATGCAGTGACTCACAGCATCCCCCTCAAAACAACAGAGCCCCAAAACACCCCACTGCCAGCACCCTGCTGCTCTCACACACTCTTGGCTGCTTCCCACCCCAGGCACCAACTGTCCCCACCCCCACCCCCCAGCTTTGGGTACTGTCACCAGGCTGCACCTGGTGGGTGCCGGCAGCCCAGGAACCGACACTGTTCCGTTCCGCTTCAAATTAATCAAACCCACCGCCCCTATATTAATACTGTGGTGGGAATTAAAATCATGCAACGCATTAAAGATGTAATTTAAAATTAATAACTCATAATTATTTATCATGGCGTATCAGCGGGACCATGAATTTTCTCTTCTTGCCCGGTGTTCATTTCCTTCCCTCCTTCTTGCGCCTCTAATAGCTGCCGGACCATTATGAATATCTGTGAGTGATTTTGGGAGATGCTGAGCTTCGGATACAAACGTGCTCCATTTCTTATTTATTTATTTTTGATCTTCTCAGGGCAGATGGGGAAGAAAGCCTTTGCTGTGGTCAGTCTCTGAAGACAAAGCGGATGCTGCTGGCACGCCTGAATGACAGCACAGGTTTGCTGACAGCTTTGTGTGGAAGCATCGTTTGGGTTTGCACCTACAAGTGCTTGGCTATGGCAGCAAGGCATCCCATGGAAAGGCCAAAAAGCAGCAGAGAGATGCAGGGAAGGAGGAGGCAGCACGCACTGCGAGTCTGTGCTCTGCCAGTGGTGCTGCTGAGAGCGCGGACATCCATATCAGAGCCAGCAGCTGGGAACAGCTCACAGAAGGGGAAAAAATGGAGCCAAGGATGGTGCTGTCTCTTTAAAAATAAATAAATAGATAAAGACTAAAAAAAAAAAAAAAAAAGAAGAAAAAATGCAATAAGTATATGCAAATGTGTTGAGCCGAACATCGCTGTCTGTGAAACAGATGAGGGAGAAAGTGCTTGAAGCTAGAGAGGAATGAGGCAGCCAGTGCTGACCCCAGGGTTAATAATTTTTACTTCTCCATCTCATTCCCTCCATAAAAAAGGATACGAGGGGGGAGGGAGGGGATGGGAGCTGCAGCCCTGGGCACAGCACTGCAGGTCGAGGGGATGCAGGGGCCCTCCCAGAGTGGAAGCACCCAGTGCAAGAACCACATTATTTTGCCTCTGTCACAGCTGCTGCGTCCCACGTGTGTTATCTCCTCATTTCAGAGCAGATGATGGTGGAGGCAAAATGTTCCGACATCCCCCATCACCACCCCTCCAAACATCACCGTCTCTCCCAAATGCTGATGAGATCGGCGTTTTGATTGACTCAAATCAATGTTTTTCTGGACAGAACACCCACCCAACCCGCACGGGATTCCCACCAGCGTCACTCCCAGCGCTGCGTGCATCTGCCTGCGTGTGGGACCCACACCCTGCTGGCTTCGCCATGTGGATGCAAATGTTGCCGAAAATTACCCAAACGGAGAGGTTAATGCCTCCAAATGCATCACCAGCTGCAGGGGAGGAGGGAAAGAGCATGCTTCCTGGCTTTATTCAGGAGAAGCGAGGATGGATTTGAGCTGCAGCCTGCGAAGACTGAGAGCAGATGAGGAAAACCCAATGTCTTGTGGCAGGAGCACTGGGCATGCTGCAGGGAAGGAGCAGGGATGGCAGCAAGTTGCAGGAGCTGCTTTTTGGGTAGGGAACATCTCAGGATGGATCCCTGGTGCCTGCACCACCTAAAGTAGCAGGATGGGAGCCCTGGCATGAAAGATGGCGTTTGGCTGTCATCAGGCTGTCCCCCCACCATGGCCTCCTGGCTGGCCCTGCCAGCCTCAACCCTGGCCTGCCTGCAAAGGAAAGCATCCAGTTCAAAACGCAGAAATTCTGCACTGCCCTCCACATGCAAACCTGCAACACTCCTCTGCAAACCTGCATTTCCCTGTATCCCTCCTTCTATTCCTCCCATACAAACCTGCATCCTCTCCTGCCTCCCTTCCTGCATCTCTCCTCTGCAAACCAGCATTTCTCCTTCTCTCCCTCACATGCAAACCTTCAGGTTTTCTAGCATCCCTACCATACAAACCTGCATTTTTCCTGTGCGAGCTTGAATCCCTCCCTGCTTCTTTCCCTGTATTCTTGCTATACAAGCCCACATGCCTCCCTGCATCCTTCCTATGCAAATCTCCATTGCATCCATGCAATCCTGCATTCCTGCCTCCATTCCTTCCAGTATTCCTCCTGTGCAATCCTGCCTCCCTGCCTTCATCTCTCCCATGCAAACCTGTGTGCTCCGCCCAAAGCAGCCCCCCAACTCCCAAACCATCACCCTGTCCCACCCATTACCCCATGCCCAGCAATGCTCAGGGCTGTACCAAGGAAGCACCACCTCCACCCCCACACACGGGTGCTAAATGGAAGCGGCAGATCGATCCCGAGTGTGCCAAACTGACACGGAGGCTCATTAGGGGTTAGTTTTTATCCTCCTGCTCCCTGGCAGCCTTCACATTATCCCATAAAATTTATTTACTATTTCATGAATACATAAGCAGCAGGCAAACGCTGGCTTTTTATATATTTACACTGTATATATTTCACGGGAGAGTTATGTGTGTCTCTGAGGCAGAGTGGAGGGAGTGAGAAGGGAGCAGAAGCAGAAGGAGAAAGCAGCTGTGAGGGACGGTGGGAGGAGAGGAGCAGGGCAACAGAGTGGGCCCTGGGGTGTGAAGCTGCCCAGCCCCACGGACCCCTGCTGCCTCCCGCTACCATCCTATTGCCACGCCACTGCCATCTCACTGTCCCCTGCTGCCATCCCACTGCCCCTCACTGCCATCCCACTGACACCCGCACTGTCCCCTACTGCCCCTCATTGCCATTGCACTGCCCCCCATGGCTATCCCATCACCCCACACTGCCATCCCACTGCTGCCTGCTGCCCCCCACTGCCCGAGTGGGGCTGGAACACTTCAGCCCTGGCTGCACTCCCCCTTACCCCCTCCCCCTGCCTGCGCCGGCTCCAGCGCTCTCTGAATTGTGGCTGCATTCAGGTCTCATGGCTGGGAAGTCCATCACGATTTGGGGGTAAAAGTGGGGAAACAGTGCAGCAGCAGGCGGCACAAGGCTGTGGGTTGGCAGCATTATGTGTCTCCGTAAGACCGTGCTGGGGTTTCTATCAGCCCTGCATACGCAGAAGGTCTCTTGGGTTCTGCAAGCTCTGTGCCCAGCTCTTTCCGCATTCTTTGAATTTGGCAGAAGTTGGGTTGCCGGGCTCAGAGAGAGACAGAGGGACAGGAGAAGAGCTGACACCTTCCCTAGGAACCTGAGCAGAACAAAGATTCCCCCTTCCTCAGTGAATGCAAGAAAAAAAGCCCGATGGTGTTCATTTTAAGCATTCAGCCACTTGTAGCCTGATGCCATTAGAGAAAATAAACAGACAAGAGCCACTCAAGCAGTGCGTGAAGCAGGGAACAGGGATAAAACAAGCATGGGATGACAGGAGGAGACACGGGACGTTGGAAGGGAAGGCTGCACAGCCACACCCCCCCATGTCACCCCTCTGGGCTCCGTCCATCCATGTGGTGCAGGCAGGGAGCGGGGACAGGGCCCACACCGTGATCCTTGGCCTCCAGGTTGGTTTTATACCAGACCCCTCTGAGGACATCAGTGCTTGGTCCCAACCATATGCCACCAGCACAAGGTGTGGGAATCTGTACAAACCCGGCAGTGTCCCCGAATGTCACACCCAGCTGTCCCCGCTGTCCCTGTCTGGTGAGGTTCAGACTTAATTGCTCTGTTAACACAAGGCAATGCAACAGACAGAGACAAGGGAAAGCAAAACCAAAGATGTGAGGTCTCGGAGGGTGGATTCCTCGTGACGCTGCTGGGGTTAAACACAGAGCCATGCAAAAACATGGCTGTTGGAGGGGAAAGGGAGAGGCACCAGAGCAGAAGAGCTCCTCAAGCCCATCCGGCAGCATTTCCCCACTGCTCCCCACTCCATCCGCCACTCCTCCACCTCTATCAGGAGCAGAACAGAAGGGATAGCGCTCTCTCCTTCCCACCATCACTGCAGGTTGGCAGCCTCTGGCTGCAGGCTGTCGTCTTTGGTGCCCCTCAGCCTGGAAGCGTGAGGCCTGGGGACAGAACAGCCACAGCGGTGCGGAGGACCCGCAGCATCCCAACCCTGCAGAGCTGCTGTGTGACACTGCCACAGCTGCTGGCAGCTGTCACCACAAGCCCTGTTTTCATACCAGCGCGAGGCAGCAGCTCTCTGCTAAAGTCAAGAGCTCTATGTGAAAAAGAAGTTGCTGGCTTCTTCAGCTGCCCGCACCATTATTCTCCCCTTGGAGATGGAACGATTAAAATAGTCCGATTCCCTTCATCCCATGTAGCAGCAGGGCAAGCTGCAAGTGGCTGCCAAGGGAAAACGGGTGAGTACTGAGCACTGCAGAGCCTGAGCATCCTTCCCCCCCATCACAGAACATTGGAACCGGGCTCCAGACCTGTGCCTCCATCCTGCACGTCTCAGTGCTGGCGTGCAGTGGAGCACCTGCTTCCCAAACCAAATCAATGCAGTGCTAATTTAAAAAGCAACACATTCCCAAGCCCCTTCCTCCGGCGTGCTCAAACTGGCACAGTGCAGCCCCACCAAACGCAGAGCTCTCTGCTGCTGGCAGCCTCAGCAACCAGCACCCCGATGCGGTATGCAGGGAGCCAGGGGCACTTTGCCTGGGCAGTGCCTGCTGATGGCAAGCCTGGGCCTGTACAGGGTTTGCACTTGCAGCACGTGCCAATTAACAGCATGTCACCATCAGCACCGCAGCTGAGTCCCTGGAGCTGACAACAGCATCCCCTGCCTCCATGGCATCCCCTGCATCCACCACATCCACAGCATCCACAGCCCACTCAGAGATGTTCTGTGAGCACTATGAGCAGAACAAACTCACACCTTGCACGATGTCCACCTTCCAAACCTCACTTCATCTGCAGAATTTGCACTTGGTTACAGGGCAAAGAGACTCCTTCTGTCCAGGTTCTCCCTGGTCCTGGTCCATCCCCATGTTCTTATAAGGACTCTGGTCTGTATGCACACCAAAGGAGAGCAGAGGTTTTCCAGAGATGCAAAGCCACCATCAGAACTTGTGGTTTACATTCAGGACTCAGCACTTCCCTTGGTTAATTCTTAGCACACATTGAAGGGTGTCTGTCATTCAGTTTACAGAGTGATCACAAGCAGGAAAGAAAACTTGGAGCTGGAATATTCATGACCAAAGCCATATGGTTGAAGCAGTCAATAAAGGTTTTTTGAATATATTCAAACAATTACTACATGTGAGAACATTGCAATTCCCTCACTGCTAGTCCACAAACAGAAAGAAGCTAAATTCATTAGATTAATATTTGTGGAGACTTATTAGTTTAGCTCTAATTTCATGATCAGATGGCATTTTCCGGAAGTTGAGAAGCAAGCCCTGCAGGCTCCCTGGACCCAAACCATGTCATGAAGGAGCCACTGACTAATTTTGCAGGAAGAAACTCCGTGCAGAGCTTCAGCTTTTCCTTTGGCACTGCTCCCCCAGCCAGAGGTGCAGGAAGCAGACTCGTGTTGGGCTTAACCCATCACCTATCAGGGTCAGCACTGCTGCAAATAGCAGCCAAGCCCCCGTGTCAGCCCCGTTCCCAGGGCACGAAGGCATCTTTCTCCTCTTCCTCCTCCTCCTCCTCCTCCTTCCTGCAGCACACACATGCCGTGCTCACCCAGCCTCGTGGCGGGGGGGTGGGAGGCAACATGACCCCCGCGGGTCCCTCGCTGACAAAAGGCCTATCTTCTCTCCGCCTAAATGATTTAAATTCTAATCAAACATCATTTATGGTACATCTCGGAGCCGTCTCCCGGGAACTGCTCCCACGTGAGCCGTTGCCAGGGCAACCAGGGGGTCTCATTTCAGAAATGTCAGATTGCATTATTGTCTTCACACTTCTCTGATAACCTGGTGGCTCTCCCTCTCCCGCCGCCGTCCCCGCAGCTCCCGCCAGCCTTCCCCCTCCTCGCCCGCCGTCCCCGGAGAACACCTCCTCCCCCTGCCCACCCCGCAAGAACTGCGTCTCTGTCGGAAGGGGAGATGCTCCCATAGCCACCCTGCTGCATCACCACATCGGCACGGTGGTACTGAGGGCTGCGTGGGGACGCGCCGTGTTCCCTAAAGAGAGGCAGAGAGCAACAGGGGGATGTGCTGAACACCAAGGGGTTGTGCCAAGGTACTGTGACTGCCCAAGTGGGCCCTGCTCCCAGCAGCCTTCCCAAGGCTCTGCTCCACTGCAGTCACCTGCTGCATGCCCCACAGGTTAGCCATGCTGTGCCATGTTCTCCCACCAGCTTCCAGCCAGATTATGGAGCCCAGCTCATCCCTCTGACTTTGTAATTGTCTTCTAAAATGACATACGAGAGGTGTTTAATTACTATCTACACACTAGAGAGTCTAGGAGGAGCCCTTGGCCTTCTCCACAGTGCCACAGGGACACAGGTTAAAGCAGCTGGGCATCAGCAAAGCAGCAGACAGCTCTCATTAAGGTCACAACCAAGATGAGCCAAGCACTCGTTAAGGTCACAACCAAGATGAGCCAAGCACTCATCTGAGAGTGGCCAAAACAGCCACCCAAAGCAGGGAGAATGCTCACTAGAAAGGACATGGGTATTTCATGCAGCAAGAGCTGGGCATGCAGCAAGTGCTTCTGTCACAGCCGAGACCTGTTGCTCGTTGGTGCACCTAGTTGAGCCCAGGAGCCATGTCACCTCTCCTCAAGAGGATCCTACAGAAGCTTCGGATTCCCTGTGCTGCCACTCTGCTTGGAGGAACTGCCAGCTCCTTGCATTCAGCCCTTTCTCATGCTGGCACACAGTGAGTTTCATCCACACCTGCACTGAGCTCCCGAGAGACTTGCATCTCTCCAAGGCCAATCACTGATCTCTTCGTTTCTCCATTATGACCTTTTAAAAACCCTCTTGAACCTTTCCAGGAAGAAGGACGGTGGCCTCTATCCCATCAGATCCCCTGGGACAGGCTCAGTGTGGGAATGTGGCTGTGCTGTCACCTTGGTTGAAGAGCCAATGATACAGCCATCTCCCCTGCTCTGCTCCCTGGGGTCCCTGCACCCCAATGTCTTCCACCTCCACCCCATCCACACACATCCAAACCTCCTCTGCCCTCCTGCTCAGCTCAAGAGGATTTGGCCAAACAGCCAAAATTTCCATTTCCCCCCCCATTTCCTTGTATCCCATTTTAAGAATGGCAGCTGGGAAGGTGACAAGGGATGGCCCCGGTGAGTTGGGCTGGTGATGGTTCTGTTCTTCTGTACTCGTGAGCTGTCCTGCATCAACCCATCCATTCATCCTTTCATTCTTTCATCCATCCATCCATCCATCCACCTATCTGTCTACCCATTTGTCTGTCAGTCCATCCATCCATCTATCCTTCCATCCATTCATCCTTCCATTGGTCCCTTCATTCATCTGTTCATCCACCCATCCACCCATCCACCCATCCACCCATCCACCCATCCACCCACCGCTACCTCCCTACCTCCCTCCCTTCTTCCCTCTCTCCATCCATCCATCCATCCATCCATCCATCCATCCATCCATCCATCCATTCATCCTTCCATCCATCCACCCACCGCTACCTCCCTCCCTCCCTCCTTTCTTCCCTCCCTCCATCCATCCATCCATCCACCCATCCACCCATCCACCCACTCATCCATCCATCTATTCATACACCCATCCATCCATCCGTCTGTTTGTCCCCCCATTCACCCATCCACTCTCCATCTGCCGAGTGTGCCGGCCACCTGACAAACTCCTAATGAACTCCAATGCTGCCTCTTCCCAAAGAATTAACCAGCCCTGGCCCAGGCGGTTAATATTTAACTGAATAAGAGCCATAAATATGGAAAATGGGACTTTTAATTAAATAAGCAGCTTTTAAAAGGGCCCTTGGGCCGAAGAGGCTTTTGTTTAAATATGATTGATTTGACATTTCCTTACCCTCCCGTTTTTTCTCTCCCTCCCTTTCCCTTTTGGTGTGTGGATGGAGAGAAGAGCTGCTCGGCCCCATCATGGCTACCCCATGGTGGACAGGGCAGGACCAGCAGGGCACAAGGGCATGTTGGGCAGTGATCAGGAGGGGCTGACAGGGGCCCAGGCCCTCCTTAGCCACTGCTTCTATCCAAGCCCTCAATCATCTCAAAGGTGCTGCGCTGTTTCAATCCCATTTCCTCTCATCTGAATTTTTAAGATCTGAATTTCAGCAGAACACTCCCCAGGGGGAGCACACGGTCGTCACTTTTCCCCTTGCTTCTTTTTTAGGCATTACCACTGCAACCCCTCAGGTTCAATATTTTCCATGAGCACTCTTCTCTGTAGGGGGCTGCAGCCACGTGTGTTTGTGTATGGAGAGTCCCCTGCAAGCAGTCTGGGAGGGGAAAATGAGGCAAAGAGCAGGGGAGACTGAGGCAAGGAGCAGGAGCCCAGTGCCTATTCAGCCCAGAGGCTTCAGCCCTCAGACTCCTGCACAACCTGGGCTCCCTGCACTCTGCACAGCCACAGTGGGTTCCAGCCGGGGGATCACACAGTTAATTATCTCCAGAAATGACTTGGGGGAAGCAAAGCATTCCCAGGGCCTTGACCTGTTGCTTCAATGGGATCTCACATTAGTACTGTGAAATGGGGAAAAAAAAGAGTGAGCGCGATCACAGAGCAGAGCTGTTTGGGCTTCATTCAGGGGTCCCTGGACCAGGGACCGCAGGCAACGCACACAGCTATGTGGGACCCAATGGGTTGCACTGCTGCAATGGAGTGGGGTAATTCTGACGTTCAACACGATTGTTCCTACGTAATTCCTAAGAAACATTTATGCTTTCCTCATGAGGGCACCATCTCACTGCTGTCAGTGGAGGTGAGGGGTGCTGGGACATCCTACCCTAAACTGCAGCCAGAACTCCTGGCCAGGCTGATGCAGGCGCTGAATGGCATTGAGGGCACTTCAGTGGCTTGGGGCTCTGATGGGACCACGTGACACACACAGTGGACATAGACCTGAAGAGATGCACAGGCAGTGTGATGGCACCCCAGGCACTGAGGTGCTTCAAGGATCATTTTTTTTTAAGGTATATGGTTCTCAAAAAAAAAAAAAAAAAAAAAAAAAAGGCCCCGTGTTTGCAGCCAACATGTGTAATCTGTTCAGCCCTTGTCAGACAAAACAGTTTTGCCGTAAGACAGCGATTCCCAGAGGGGAAAGGGGTGAAGTGAAAATACTTTATCAGCTGCGTACATATGTAACGTGGTAGCCTGGCTGCAAAGCAAAGCCTCTTTCCCTTTGAAAGCCAGGCAGAGGTGGGAGGCAGCTGCCTGCGAGAGGGGACAGAAGTGACACAGGCAGAGCCGAAAGCACCACGGCCCCCGCCCCGCTCCCTTATCACCCTTATCCACCCATCAGGACAGAATAACCCCACGAATTCAGAAATACATCCAAGCAAACCTTGAGATTTCGTAAAGCTCTTATTAAAAATATATGCATGGCTTTTAATGTATACAAATGATCATTTACTTCAGACATGAAGAGCAAATCTGCCAGACTGATTGGGGCTGGCCAGGACTCCCACCTCAGTGCTGGCTCCTGCCCTGGTGCTGTGGATGGAGGAGGGTCCTGGGGCAGCAGCACAGCTCTGCACTCTGGGGATGGACTGTGGGTACACAACAGGTGAGTGTTCACTGAGAATCCATCAGTTCTCCATCCATCAGCCCTAGGAAAAAAGAATAAAGGCAATGCCATGAAGCAGCCACCAGTCATTGCCACACAGCTTGCAGGAGGTGGTGGGGCTGGAGGAGCTGAGGTGCAGCCCTGGGTCCTGCAGTGCTGGGGCAGGGGGGTGATGGAGAGGGAAGGGAAAAGATGAGAGTGGGTGGGTGAGGGGGAATGGCAGGAGCGTGTGTGTGTGTGCCCATCTGGGCGATGCATCACATTGAGATTGTCCTGCATTAAAAATTCACCAGCCAGAGAATTTTCAAGGGATTTGTAGTAATTAGATGACAAAATGCTGGCAAATCTCAGGCTTGCCAAAGATGTTACTCAGGGGTCAAAGACTCGACACTTTTGGCTGGGTAATTTGTAAGTGTCAATCACACTCAGCCGTCAGAGGGAGAGTGGAGATCTGAGGGCTGCATCCTAACGAAGCCACAGCTCTGTTTCCCGCCTGCAGGGCTGGGCACAGTGCTGCCAGTGCCTGAAAGCAGGATTTGGGAAGGGCATGCTGGCTCCTGTGTCCCAGCACCCAGCTGGCCCTGGCTCGCTGCCCCAAGCATCCATCCTGAGTTCATCCTCATGCACCAATTTCTCCACTCTCCTTTTTTTTTTTTTTTTTTTTTTGTGGCTTCCTTCATTTTCAGCACCTTCCACCCCATAAAGCCCCATGCAGGTTTTCCCCCTTTCCTCCTCTTGCATCCCGCACGCACCCGGATGCTCGCGAGCTGCTTCTTGCACACCTGCAGGCTCCGTGCCAGGCGCAAGGCAAAGCTTCTATGCCTGCTGCCAGGTCCTGCAGCCCTCAGGACAGCCTCATTGTGCAGTGAGCGGCAGCAGTCACAGGCACCGACCTGTCCCACGGGCCTGACATCCAACCTCAACCCACAGCCCTGCAAGGCTCTGCTGGAATGTGTGATGGGAAAGCGCCAGCCCCAGGCAGGGTGCAGAGTGCTGCTGCTGTCCCTCTGCCCCACGGACCCCTGGCAGAGCCGTGCTCCCGCTCCCATCGCTTTGCATATTTCTCCAATTCAGGTCACATCGTGCACATATGCCTCAGCCAACATTTGTTGATATTCTCTCTGCCTCTCTTCCCAGCTCCAGTTTGGGGTGAAAGCCTCCCTTATTAGCCAATTTGGATACCCATTTACTGTGAATTACTGAGCCTGATTATTATTCATGAATGGATAAGTCTGAAATCTCAAGCCCTGCCATGCGATTTCTCCCCCTCTCAGATGCATACATTTCGGGAAGCAGGAGGCAGCGCGTCCGTGTCACGCAGTGCTCCGGGGCACAGGGGCTGCTGGCTGTGCCCAGCAGCAGCGGGGCGAGCAGTACATGCAGAGGTGAGAAGTTCATGCCCCTACCCCAGCACAGCTGCAGCCAGCACCCAAGAGCCGCCCCACAGCTCAGAACGCTGCTGTTACACCTGCTGTCATCTTAGGGTGCGTTGTGTGGGATCCTCCGCATGCAACAAAGAAGTCGGGTCCTTGCCTGCAGAGCGGGAATTAACTCCAACTGTTCTCCAGAGCTGCGATCAGCACTTCCATAATTAATGTATGGGCACAGAGCTGTGTACATACACAGCCCCCCCACCCGCACACATCAAACAGATTTCCCCGATACCAAATTGCCTGAAAAATTAACCAGTGTCGAACTGCTCAACGAGATAAGTATCATTAAGGGAAAAAGAAAACCTTCATTATGTTTGAAGGTATGGAAAAAAACCCTTGTGAATGTTTTCCAGCCCATATCCAGACAGGGAAATAACATGTTTTAAAACATATCAAAGGGTTAAATTAATTTTCATTAAAATTTAAATTTGGAAGGCTCCCTCTCTCCTATCATCCCTCCTCCCCCCTTTGAACATTTGACTGGCAACCATTTCATATTTCAATCTCGGCAGAACAAATTGAATTAGATGTTGAAACCAAACTCTGCTCTGTTCTCTGAAGCCTACATGCTCAGCTTGCGCTAATCCTTTTCGCCGCCGCTGCAGACCTCAGAAATGCGCAGCAAGAACCCTGCCCTGCCACAAAAGACAATGAAGGGAGGGAAAAAGACAAAAAATAAAAAAAAAAGAAAAGAAAACCAGCACGGGAAAATCCAACCCAAACTTGTAGCCCTGCGAGGCTCTGCTGAAACTGAGTGCTGGGGGCAGTGTGTGGGCAGGGCCCAGCTCAGTCCTGGCTGCACTGTGCTGCCGGTGCCTCCCTCTTGCTGAGCATCCTTGTCCGACCCTTGTGTTTTACCTAGCGATTTGTATATACATTATTACCCTGCAGCACTCTTCCCATGGATCTTGGGATGGTTTTCATCTTTTCTTGCAGTGCCACGTGCCTCCCATCCCTCCCCATCTTTCACTGTCACTTCCCCAGAGATGTCTCTTTCCCCCAGGCTGAGCTGATGGCAGCCCCCTGACACACGGGGCTCTGCTGCCCACGCTGCTCCCCTGCTGTCACCCTCCCAGCCCTGCCAGGATTGTCACTCATCAATGCCAGGCAAAAAAAGTCTAAACAACAAAAAAACCCCAGAGATTCCAGCACTCTGCACTGAACTCATCCCTAGTTGAGTTCAGTGACAGTGTTCAGACAGTGTTCAATGACAGTGACCATCCCCATTCAACTGACAGCTGCTTTGATAGTGCTGCTTCATCACGTGCCTCTGTTTTTCCACCTGTACTATGGGCACAAATACCTGTCCCAGGGCAAGGCTGAGGCCTGGGCATTGTGCTGGGGTTGCTGCAAAGGGCAGGCATTAGTACCCCACAGCCTGTGAGTGAGTCTGGGGGTCAGTCCCAGTGCCTGCAGTGCTCACTCCTAGGGGCAGAGAGGTGCAGCGTGTGGCTCCAGGAAGCAGCAGCAGAGCTGGGAGCACTGGCTCCAGTAGCAGAGCAGAGCTGGGGAGGTTTGCAGACACTGTCTGTGGGCAGTGGTACAGCCTGCTGGGGCAGGCTGTGTCCAAACAGCTGGGTCTGCCTGGCTCTGGACACTGCTGCTCCATCCCTTCTCCAGCTGCATGCTGTAGAGCTGCTGGCCACTGGATGTGTCCTTCAGCTGAGCAGCTCCAGGGGAACAAACGCTATCTCGAGGCCATGTACACACTGCAACTGCGTGACGTGGGCAGCAGTATAACCCTGCTGGGATTGTTCCTGCAGCCATGTAACCCTGCTGGAATTGTTCCTGTCCCTGTGGGGGAAAGGAAGCACACACCGAGCATGGCTCTGAGCCACCCACGTCCCTGCCCCCAGGAGCTGTCCCTCCTCACAGCAGCAGCACATCCTGCAGGGCCAGCACTGCCATACCTACCTCACCATGCTGGAGACTGGCTAGAGGGCCTCATCCTTGTTGCCCCCCTCCTCCTCTAGCTGCTCCAGGATTTCACCCAACACCTCTGATCGCTTCTTCCTCTTTGGGGAATCTGTAGAGGCACAGGTAGGAGAAAAATGAAGACAAGGGTCACAAAGGGGTACGTGCACCACATGCAGCCCAGTCCTACCCACCAATCCCATGGGCACCACTGAGGAGCTGTCTCCACACCCACAGCATCTTTACTCCAAGGCTCTGCTGGAAGCCATGTGCTCATCTCCAGCCAACACGTGGCAATGCCAGCCCTTAAATGCAGTTCACCCATCCCAAGTCCAAGAGTGGCCGCAGGAGCTGTCCGGACACCAGGCTGGTCCCTTGGGGCCAGACCCCAGTCCTAGTGGAGTTCAGATGATGCTACAGGCCTGCAGTGCTGGATCTGCCTGCCCCATGCCGGGTGCACGGCAGTGCCACGTCCCCCCCACCAGGCACAGAGTGCCCTCCGCAGAAAGCTGCCCCCCCCCACTTCCTGCCAGCGGCTGCAGAGCACATGGAGAACAGCTGTTTGAATCCTGCCTCAGACATCAAAAGCCTCGCCGGGTTTCTCAAACAAACAAACATACCATAGGACTGAAGAAAAGGTGTAAAATAAATAAATGGAACAAGCTGTGCGTTTTCTTTTAGTATTACAGCTGCTGCGGGAGATAAACAACAAGTAAATGTCACAAAACATCAATACAGAAGAAATTAACCTGACAAAAGCTCACATCCCCCTCTTCTGCCTCCCCCAGCTTGGAACAGTTTTGCATTTCTGGAGTTCCCACCTAACGATTTTATTTTTCAATTAATTCCTTGTCAGAGTGCCAGGGCCCGCCTGCTCCTGGGGGTTGTGCAGCAGCCACCCCAGGCCCCATGCACAGCTCTGCCCCATCAGGGCACTTACAGACACAAAAAAGGATGGCCGAGGCCAGATGAAGGCTCTAACCCAGCTCCTGCTGCCTGCTGCCCTGAGCTGAGGTGAGACAGCACCAAGCGTGGTCCCACATCCTCACATCCACTGCAAACAAACCTGGGGCATAGGGACATCCTAACCCTGCAGCCCCTCAGAGGCAACTTGTGCACTGCCCTGTGCAATCACCTACACCCCATGCACAAGCACCCACACCATGTGCATGGACACCCATGCCATGCCATGTGCCACCAGGCAGCCCACGGCCACCTAACAGGGAGGCAAAAGAGGATAAAGAAATGAAATAATATAAAAGGAGGAGGGTGGAAGTGGATCGGTCGTAGGTCCGTTCTGCTGCTCCAGGCTGGTTAGGGTTTGCCACTAACGATCCCATTTACTCCCTTTAAACAATAGCCAAAGCCGGGGGCGGGCCGGCAGGGATTACGGCGGGATTACACCGTGGCGGGGCTGCGGATGCCATGCTAATCCTGCGGGGTTTACTCTCTGGCTATGGCATGTGTTTGCATTAGTTACAGATGCGCTCTCAGAAAAAAAAGAAAAAATAAATAAAAAAAAGAAAGAAAGAAAGAAGAAAAGAGGAAGAAAGACAATACAAAGCGAGCCACAACCGATGGGGAAGTAGCAGCTCAGGGGCTGCAGCTTGAGCAGGGAAGCAAGCGGGGGCTTAGCCCCTGCCCTCCTTTCTCTGCCCTCTCCTACTCAAACAAGGGCCGGACCCAGCCCCACGGCTCCCACTGCTTCGCCCCCCAGTAGGAGCCAGCCCTTCCCCTTCCTGTGCTCGGTGCAGCATTTCCCATCTGTCAGTTAATTCTCTGATCGATGGCGAGGAGCAGGAGGAGCGCCCGGCGCAGCTGGCGCCCGCGTTAGCGCTGGCAGGAGGCCGGCGGCCTGCTGGCACTGTGCTCCCAACACAGGTCGATGGCAATGGGGAGGATGGGAGCGGGACGTGGTGCGGCCGCATTGCCTGCGGTGGGCATGGAGGGAAAGGGATACAAACAAAAGGAGGTGGACGGATGGATGGACGGATGGATGGATGGATGGATAGATGGATGGCTGTGTAGGTTTGCACACTGACAGTACGTGAACAGGGGGATGCTCATGAATGCACACAAACAGTTCTGGGTGGGACTGCAGAGCACCAGGTGCTGTGCAGTGAGGGAAGGGGCCCTGCTCCATCCTGCTGTGTCTGCTGGATCTTTGCAAATGATGACTCAGATATGACCTGTCTGCTATGACAAGAGACGAGACTTGGGGTCCACAGCTCTCCAACCTAACAAACAAGACCTGAGGGGTCAAATTTGTGTAAGCAGTGTCCAGAAGTAAGGTGCATGACTGCAGCACAGGGGAGGTGGAGCTGGAATGGGAAATGCTTCACCTCCTGCAGCTCAGCTCTGGGCATCAGGAAGCACTTCTGTGCTAAGACCAAACTGACACTGCCCCAGAACCGCTGAGGGGCAAGCAGCTCTTAACTATGCCATAGAGCTGTGCTGCACAGAGCCTGGCCTGAGCTGTGCCATGAGCTGCGCCACTTGGAGCCTGGCCACGGGCTGTGCCATGGAGCAGTGCTGCCCAGAGCCTGGCCATGGGCTCTGCTATGAGCTGTGCTGCCTGGAGCCTGGCTCCACACTGCTACTGGGAGCTACACTCCGGAGGGTGCATCCACCTCTAGGCAGTGCCTGTCCTCCCTGCTCCCCATGCATGCCTGCAGCTGTTATACATGGCAAACACCACTGGGCTCCTTTAGGTCTTCTCAGCGCCCAGGCTGGTGCTCAGCCCATGTCCCACCCCACCACACATCTAGCTCCCACTCACCACTGGGAACAGTGCTTTGCCCATCCCCACGGTGCTGTGCCACCCCCGGTGACAGGCAGGTGTGTGGCAGAGGTAAGGGATGCTGCAGGGGATTCGGGAGGAGAGCATCGATCTCCAGCTCAGTCCTCCAGCCCAGGGGAGCCCTTCCTACATAAATATTTGCCAAGCCAAGTGTTTGCGCTGTCAATGGCTGTCAATAGCAGCCTGCAGTGCTGCTATCTACCGAGCTGTCACTCTCGGGCACCTGATCCAAACAGCACTCTCTGGATCCCACCCGATGGTCACATTATTTGTTCTTTGTAACCAAGCTTCTCTATGACCCCATCACCCTCCCAGTGCCCATCCCTGCCCACACTCCTCTGCTTGGAGGTTATCTGTGTGGCACAGTGCCAACAGGGCTGCTCATCCCCTGCTGTTCCCATCTCCACAGCACTGCAGGGTGCCGGCACAGCAGAGCCTGCAGCTGGCACAGACAGCCCCAGTGCTGCCAGTGCAGTGGGTAAATGGCACATATGCCTGGCCATGTCAGATGAAGCAGCCAACCTGCACCCCTCTGCTCGACCTGCACAGAGCTGCATGCTGGGCTCCCTGAGCGCAGCAGTTTCCCAGCAGTGTGTCCACCTCTCCTGGGTGGGGAAGGGCCGGCGCAGCATGGCTGTGTGCCAGTGAATCGGTGCCAGCTGGGTGTGCCAGCAGCCAGGAGGATGCTTTACCGTGGAAGTGGTCAGCTGTCCTCCGCCTCAGGGCCTCCACCGTCTCCTCTGTGTCTGCCCACTCCAGGACCAGCCTGCGGCCATACAAGTGCGTGCTGTGGCACAGGGCATTGAATGCTTTCTGAAGATCAAAGTCAAAAAAAAAAAAAGCAGAAAATAAGAAGTAAAGGAAAACAAAGATGTCCCTCCCTCCCTCCACCCTGAATCTGAAAGGGAGTGCACCCTGCTCTGGGCACTCTGCTCTGACAGGGCAGAATCGTCTCCATCAGCACCTCTGGCCTGATCATTTATCTTCCACACATCTGCAAAGAGCAATCACCACCCTCTAGCCCTGGGACAGCCCTGGGGCCAGCAGTGCTGCTGTCCGGTGAGGTGGGGGGCAGTGCAGGGGGTTCAGGTCACACCTGGTGCCTGTTGGCACTGTGGCAGCACGTGCCCTTGAGAAGGGAAAGAAAGATGCAACTAACTGCCTGGTGCACCTGGGAACCCTCCCACTCCATGCTGGCACAGCAAAGCACAACCCAACATCAGCAGAGGCTGCTCTGAGTCCATCAGCAGGACGAGTCTCAGCCTGTGCCAGGAAGTCTGCCTTCCCCTTGCCTTCCCCCTGCTTTCTCCCTGACTTCCCTTTGTCTTCACAATCAGCCATACAGCAGCTATATCTTGCTGACACTGAATGCAAGCAAGCTGGCCAGCACAGCTGTGCAATATATGGCTAGGCATGGGGCAAAGCAAAGAATCCAGCATGCTCTTTAAAAACCCTCAGCCAGGATTAGGATTAAGTAAATTCATGAAGTCTGTAAGCTCACTCGAGGCACAGCAGACAGAAACACGCCCCTCTGTTCAAGCCCCACAGAGATGTGGCACTGAGGGACATGGACAGTGGGCGTGGTGGGGATGCATTGGGGTTGGACTTGTGATCTTAGAAGTCTTTTCCAACCTTAACAATTCAGTGGTTCTGACTCTCCATCACTCCCACAACTCCCATTCAATCCAGAAGAGAGGAACACATCTCCCATTCCCTGCACCCTGCTGCCATATCAGTGCTCTCCATCTCTCCACCCTGCCACTCCCCCAGACCCACACAGGCCTCATTTCTGGGGGGCTGTGCTTCCCTATGAGAGGCTGCAGCCTTCTGCAGCTACAGCTGCCTTTATTTGCCACTGCTGTTGTTTTAAAGGCCCATTTCCACTCAGAATGGGATCCAATTAGCAGAGCAATGTGTTGGCTTAAACAAACACTCAGGGGGAGCAGCAGTGGGGAGCTGTGATGGCTGTTTGCATTGGCACAAAGAGCCATTGCCATCGCCTGGCAAACAGCGGCAGTGCTCACCATTGGCTCTCATTTGTTCATTTTGACTTCTGGATTGCTCACAAGCTGCAGCACCAGGCAGAGGAGGCTGTAGGACAGGGCATAGGTATATACAGCATCCCCTGGACCCATGATGCAGAGGGATGCTGTGTGATGGAGGAACCTGCTTGTGGGACATGGGAGGTGCACAGCTCCTGCCCAGCCCCAGTGCTCCTGCACATCAGAGAAGCAAAGCACCCAGTGCTGCAGGGTTCCCCAGGCTGGGGATGCAGAGGAGGAGCTGTGCGCTTCAGGTGGAAAACACCCAACATCATTTCCTTTGGGAACCACTGAAAATAAACAAGTTGAATTTGCTGCTTTGAGTGGGATCCATACTACCTCAGGGAAGAGAGAGGATACGCTGGTGATTTAAGAGACAAAGGGGTGAAGGGGAGTAAAGCTTCCCCCATGCATCCAAAGGCCCAACATCTTCCTGCAAGAAGGGGAAATGTGCCACTGCTTCTATTGCATGAAAAAAAAAAAAACGAAACAAAAAAAAAACAGGGAGGAGAAAGACACATTTGAACAGGAAAAGTGCAAAGGGAGGACGAGCAGACGGGCTGTGGGCACGAGATGCTCCTGGGGGCTGCACCTGCTGTGGGCTGAGCACCGTGCTGCATTGGACAGCTGGGCTGGGGTGCTGTGACCATTCCTGTGTGCTCTGTTAATTTGAGGACAGGGCTGCTCTGCCTGCAGCCCCCTGCCTCGCTCTGTAAAACATTCAAGCTGAAGAGCCTCAGGCTGGCAGCATTGGAGGGACAGAGGGTCACCACCATTAGGAGACTGATACATTTCCCTTCCTCACAAGAAACAGTCCCACCCAAGGATGCTTGCAGCACCGCCAGCTGCACACAGGATTTTTCCTTCCATGTGTGCACATTTCTAAAGGGCTGGCTGTCTTTCCCAAAAGGGCAATTTCTATTTGGAGACCAGATGTATTTTTATATTGACGAGGGAGAAAAGTGGAAACTTGGCTCCCAGTTAATAGTTTAAAAATAAAAACAATCCCACAACAATTCTGCATGGGGAACTTCAGGAAACGTATCCCGTGGTTAACACTTCCGTACCCAGAGTTGACACTGCATGCAAGGTGCCCACCTGGTGCACACCAGGACCACCCCACAGCTCCAGGGACAGCTGCAGGAAGCAAACTTCACGGGCTCAGCCCCAGGACTGCAGTGGGAGCCCACACCTCTGTCCCAGCTTTGAAGAACCACTGCAGGTGCTCTGTCACGGCTCAGAGAAAGACAAACGGGGAGGTCACAGGTTTTAAATGCCCAACAAAGCCACCGTAACTGTTCTATTATAAAAGCATCATGTTTTATAAGATGCTTATAAGCGATTTCCAAATTACCACTCTTAGGGAAAAAAAAAGTCATTGATCGTCTGCAGCCATTCAGCTCAGAGGTCTCCAGGCCCACTCCCCTCCTCTCTCATTTCACTTAGCAATAAACTCTCAGCCAATTACGGCTGTGTTTACAATATTCAGGATCCTATTCATCAATACATAGCACATCCTTTTCCAGACGGCCAATGGAGTGTACTTGATGTGCCACTTGTGAGACAATTAAATCCCTAAAAGAGAAGAGGTTGAAAAAAAGGAAAGAAAAAAAAAAAAAGGAAGGAAGGAAGGAAGGAAGAAAAGCTGCTTTGTTGGAAAAGAAGAGGAATCCTTGGAGTGATCTTTCTCAGGGCTCAAGCTCCAGGGCTGTCCCTGTGTTGTGGGACCAGGGGAGTGTTGGTCCTTGCTAGATGCTGGCAGCAGGAGCACCTGGAGCAGGGCACCTCTCTCCTGCACCGGGCTGCTCGTGAAAGAGCAGCTGGCAGAGGCTCTGTATGAGCAGAGGTGCACCAAACAGAGCTGTCCTGGAGGTACGCAGCCCAGAGGAGAGCATGGTGCTGAGTCAAAGGAGGTTTGAATGTGGATCAATAGAGGACTAACACAGAAAGCCCATGTGCTGTGCTATAGGGGAGGTCATGCTGAAACAGATGATCTAATAGTCCCTTGTGATCTTGGATCAATGGATCCTGTCTAAAAATATAAACATAGGCTATGCCTGCTCTCTGCTCCTCCCTCTATCACCTCTGCTCATGGTCTTGAAAACTGGGACTGGTTTCAGGCAGTAACACCACAGTGATGACCCCTGGCCCATACCCACAGCCGCTCCTCCTCCAGATCCCACACATCGCCAGCAGCAGGGACACCCAAACTGCACCTTCACATCAACTTGCACCCACTGCATCAGACACATACCACAAAACAAAGCTGCCCTGCACAGTCTGCAGTCCTAGTGGCACTACCTGCTGGCTGGAAGCACTGCCCCGCACACCAGCTGCTGTCCTGCCTCCCGCAAACATGTTTTGCTGGTAGAAGCAAACCCTCCCCAGCTCTCCTTGCAGGAGTGCTGGAAGACAGGGGCTGGGATATGGCTGCTGTCACACAGCTCTCTGAGCAGGTACTCCTTGCTCAGAACTCAGTCCCAACCAGCACAGCTCAGGATCCCAGGATATTCTCCTGCAAGGTACTCCAGGAAGCACTTTGAAAAGAGTGATACTGTGATGGTATTTCTTTTCCTTCCCATGAGCCACCTCTGGTTAGCCAGCTCAAGCAGGACCACATGGGACCATTTGTTTTCTGGGGGTGAAGCCCATGCCATGTCCCAGAGCCAGCTGTCCCCAGGAGCCCTGGGTGTCAGCTCCATAACAACAGCGCACATCTGACTGTCCAGTGGCTGTTAGCACTACTCTGAAGCCATTCCTCCCACAGGCAGAGGCTTGCAGGTCTGAAGCATGGTACTGCAAGGCATAGCTGTGCCAGCAGCCATTCCTGACCTTCCCCACAGCCACAGAGAAGATCTGTTCAGAAGTCACCTCTGTAGGGTGTAGGTATGTTGGCTTCAGAGGGAGTGACAGTATGCCAATGTCCCAAATGCAGACACAAAGAACCTCTGGGGGCTGCCCAATTTTGGGGTTTGGCTCCATCGCAGCTCTGTGGTGAGTCCAACAGCATGTCAGACCTGGGATAAGCCCCAGCAAGCAGCCCCCGCATCCCCCTGAACCAGGAAAGGGCTGGGAAGGGAGTGAGCCTCACCTTGGCATCCTGCTTGGTGAGGAAATCCACGAAGCCGAAGCCGCGGTGTGAGCCCGTTCCTGCCATCTTCTTGGGCAGCCGGACGGTCTTCAGCTCCCCGAAGGTGCTGTGAACAAGAGGGGGAGAAGTGAGGACATTGAGACTGATGAGAGGGCCATGTTTATCCCAGACCACAGCACTTCCAGCTACAGGCAGCCCTGAGGCTGAGCAATCCATGCTCTGAGGCCACCCACTTCCTGCAAGGGAAAGCACCCCCAAAGCACCCCGTAACAGCTGGAAGATCTGCTGGATCCCAAAGGCCATTCATCTGTCCTGCCGACACCTTCACAGAGCAAACACCTCCCTTGGTGTAATTTCTGTACCTCCCCTCCTTTGAAAAGATGTGCAGGAAGCATGGCCCTCGGGCAGGGCTGTGCCTGCACCCAGATCCGAGGTATGGGCACCCTGCAGCCCCCACCCCAGTCCCAGGAGCATGACTCCAGCACAGCTCACTGCGTGCCACCCCTGACAATCCAGGATAACGCCCATGTTCTGCCGGTGTCCAAGCTCCTGCTTCCCCTCCCCTCGCTTCCATTTATCAAACACATGCACAAACTGCAACCAATAAATATTTAATGCAGACCGGGTCGGACTGGATGTGTTATTTTATTTGAAAACCTACACACACGCGCGCACATACAAAAGGAGCCCGGGATGCAGCAGTGCCAGAGAGCACCTGGGAATAAACACAGTAAAGGCCATAAATGCTCTCATGAAATGATATAAGCTAAATCTGGGAGTTAACCCTGCGCTCTGGCAGCATGACCAGGCATCCATCCGCCCAATTTCCTGAGGCAACGCGCTGTGTAAATGCACCATGATGAAGCCTCAAAATGAATCTGCACGCATCCTCCTCGGGGCTGCCTGAGCTCTCCCTCCCTCATGCCCCTTTCGGGCCACTGCCACGCAAACAAACAAACAAACTCCCCTGAGGGGACGCATGGCCTCGGCTGCAGGGTTGTGCGTGGGGCACAGAGCTCTGTGTCCCTGCGGGTGCTTGGTACCCTGGGGAGAGGGCACAGGGGTGGCCAACAAGAAGACTTCCTGGCCAGAAGTCAGAACTGAGCCCTCACCTGATGCACTATGGGAGCCCCAATGCATTATCTGTGGGAAATGAGATGTGTGGCATGGGGGAACAGAATGTTGGCTGAAGTGCTAAAGCATTGCTCTGTGCACGAAAGCACCAAGCACCTCCCTTGGGCACTGTGCTGAGAGCTGATGCACAGCACAGGGAACAAGAGAACCACACGGTGAATGGCAGCACGGCAGCTATGGGGGCACAGGGGAGCCGTGGGGATGCAGAACAGCAGAGGGAAGAAGTTAGATGCAAAGAAACCAACAGTGGAGTCCTAACCTGGAGCAGCAAGTCTGTGGGATCAGGGTAGCAGTGGGGCAGCCGTGGGGCAGCCGTGGGGCAGCTGATCCAGGACAGCAGCACCCAGAGCAGCAGTGCAATGCTCACCAGGGCAGTGGGGAACAGGGCTGGCCCTGTGGGCTGAGAAGCAAAACACTCCCCTGCTGTGGTGCTAATTAGAAACCACAACACAGCAATTACCATCCCAGGAGCTGTGAATGAAGTGGAGAGCCCAGGCCTTTAATGTTTTCCTCGCCAGTGCCAGGCAGAGACTCACACCTCTCTTTTCCAATTATTTCCTCCAGATTTGGGGAGGATGGGGGAGAGAAGCAGAGGCAGGGGAACCCGATTACTTCCTGTAGAGCAAGGCTCCTTGGGCTGGGCCATCTGCAAAGCCCCTGGGAGCGATGCTGTCAGTGGGGACAGGGACATGGTTTGTCCCCATGGGGTGACAAGAAGGAAGGAAGAAGATGATATGCAAGGAGGTAACCTGCAGCTCTCCAGTGGGAGCACCAGACAGAGCAACGTCCTGGCTGAGGCTGTGACCAGCTGTAGGATAACCACCGAAGGTGCAGACTCCCACTTGGTGACAGCACATTGCATGTTGGGCTGTGCTCATTTTCTGGAGGTGTTTGTGCAACCTCCGTTGGCACGGCCACACGTGGAGGATGGGCTCAGGGGATGTTCTGCAGGAACCTTCTTCCTCCTTGTGCAAAACAAACTGTTCTTATGTCCTCAGATACATACTGATGTCCCACTGCATGGGATGGTCCTAAAGCAGGAAAAAAACCCAATGCCAATTATGGCATGGGAAGTTGGCTGGGGATGCACGACACAGGTCCAGGACAGAGCTTGGGCAGAGGTCCCACTCACCGCAATGGCTCTGGAAGGGGACACAGGGCCCAAGCAAGATGAGAACTTTCCCCTCACACAGCCACGTCCCTGCAGTACACATCTGCTTAAACTCATTCCTTCGATACACAGTCACTGTCAAGTTGCTTTTTTTCCCTCCCTCCTTTCACCCTCAAACAGGACCTTCCCTCCCCCAATTATGTCCACGCCCACCTCTGCTTCTGTGCTGATGTGCTGATTACAGGGGGAAAAGGAATAAAAGGGAAAAAAGAATGTTCCTTCCTGTTCCTCCACCCTGGAAGCAGGGCCCTGCCAGGGGCTGTGCCGGGTGAGCTGCTGGCCCACCCCATGCGGGAGTTAATGAGATCCGCACGGAGGGCCCTCCCGCCCCCCGCTGCAGGACTCGGGCTGACTCCACTTCGGCTAATCCCATTACAAGAAAATAACGTGGATAATTCAAGCTAATGAAATCGTTACAAGAATGCGGACAGCCAGGGGTGGACATTCAGAGCCAATTTAACACTCCTCGGTGTTGTTATCCCCAGCACAGGAAATACCTGAAAGGAGGAAGGGAAAGGAAGGGAGAAAAAAAGCCCTCCTCTCTTGTTAGCTTAAATCCTGTTAGGGAGTTCAGGAATTAATCTGCCACCTATCTCCCCCATTACCATTATCACCAGCACCATCAGCGCCGTCTCCTCGGTAACCCTGCAGCTGGGGATGGGAGGGGCATGCAGGGCTGGGGGGGCACCTGCAGAGGGGCACAGCAGCTCCAGGGCACAGCCAGCCACCAACAGCTGGAGCCCACTGTGTCTGCAGCCAGTGGCAGCTGTCCCCATCCTGCACCCAGGCAATGGCAATGCCCGATGCCACCACAGACAGCCCCAGCATGGTGCCGCCTGCATGGCTCCCAGCCTCGGGCTGCCCCAACACTTGGTCCTGGGGAGCTCTGGGACACTGCTTGTGAGGGAATGAAGGGGCCGAAGGACACATCAGGCTTCTCCAGGAGGTAGGTGCTGGAGCCAGCCTTTCCACGGGGAAGGCCATTTGACTTACTCTGATAGAAGAAGCTCACCAGCAGCACTTCCAAAGACTCTGCAGTCTGGAGATGGCCACGAGGCTCAGCTCCCTGTCCTGGCGGCCTTGGAAAGCCAACTCTTGCCCACTGCTCGAGCTGATGGCTGCTGCTTACCAGCCTCACACAGATACACAAAGCCTGTCAGCCAGTGAAGGCATTTGGGATTAAGAAAAGAAACGGTGCAACACGACCTGAGCATTCAGTATGTGGGACAGAGCCAAGGCCCTGTGCAAGCATCCAGGGCAGAAAAGCAGCTGCAAGAACCCCTCGGCAGCACAGGGGCACAGGCAGGTGCCGATAGCCAGGCCGTGCAGAGCAGCATGCCCACACCCAGGACACAGATCCAATACAAGAGGACAGGGTCCACAAGTGCCATGCTGCTGTACTGCAGGGAGGAGATGCTCTGGGCCCTGCAGGAGGCTGTTCCCTCTCTCTGCCATGCAAACTCTTGATACACAGAAGGGTTCTGTATGTTTGTGCTATGCAGCAGCAGCAGCATCCACCTCTCACCTAGGCCTTACTGTCACTGAGCTCACAGGAAAGCACTGCCAGCCCTGTTCCTACCCCCAGACATGACTGGGACAAGCAGCTCTGTTGCATTTCTTGGGTGCTCTCTGGCAAGCATGCCTAATTACATCCAGACGGTGCTTCTGGCACACCTGCTGCAGCAACTGTTTATCTTGCTGACAACTAAAAGAGCATCATTTGCAAAGTTTGCTAGGAAAGAAAGCCAATTAGCACGTCGCTGGCCAGGCACAAAGATCCCCATGCTCCATCTCTGCCCAGCATGGATGGACCCGTTGTGCTCATTCCCTCCTTCTGCTTTGGATCCTGCAGCTGGGAACACACAGAGGAAACCCAAAAGCAAAAGAGGAGGGCTGTGCGGAGGGTGGCATAGCAGACAGCCTGCTGTCACCTGGCTGACCCCCGCGGGATACATACAGTGCCCACAAGGCAGAGCTGTGCTGAACGGGGAGCCCAAAAGCCAGCAGCTGTGGTGCTCTAGGAGAAACGTCCTCTGCCCCTCTGCGCTCCTATTACCGGGCTGCTGCCTCCTGCCTTCCTTCCTGCAGCAGCTCAGTGCTCACATGGGACCCCACCAAGGCTCTGGGAGCTCCCGAGGCTCCTGCTAAGGGCTCTCAGGCTCTGCTCCGGGAGTCCCAGTAGCTTCCCTTCCTCCCAGGACACACGACAGGACTATGGGGGCTGTTTCCTCCTCGCCTCAACTGCTTGCTTAAAAATGTAGCAAAACATTTTACCCCTTCTCGATTTATTTTCTTTAACGTTGCTTATGAGGGACCTTATCAAAAGCTTTCTGAAATTCCAAGTAAATTAGTCATTAGGCAGGTTTTCAGAGCAGTAATTAGGCCACTCCGTGCCCCTGATGTATTATTTACCTGAGAAGATATACATAATTAGGGCTCTTCTTTATAACTGGTATTACACGCACTAAATTCTACTCCAGTCTATCGTGTAATTACGCAATTAGGCTGCATGCTAAACAGAAAGAAACCAATTCTGAAAACCAAGCAAAAAGAGGGACAAAAACAGCCCGGTAATTATTATTTTTTAAATCCTCCATCAGCAGCACAGTGGCAGGTTTTAAAATTTTAATATCCCTCCACTTAAGTCATTTTTAAACAGGTGCTAGCACCGGGTTTGGTAATGCTGTCACGTTTAATCCCGCTCCACGGGGCTCAGCACGGTGCTGGGATGCGGCTCCTTACCGGGTCTGCCTCATGTCATGGCTGGAGGCACTCCTCCTCTCTTTGGCAAGACCAAAGAGAAGTGCCCAGGACTCACCGAGCATGCTCACACCGCCTGGGTGGACACCTGGGCATTATCTGCAATTATTTTCATGCTTAAAGATTCATTACTGAAAGCATGAACGGGTCTTCTTCTGTACCTCTCCATCCCAGCGCTCGGGGTGGCAGAGGGAAGGTGCAGTGATGGGTTAGGCATGGCACCAGCTGAACAGCACTGCAGGCACCAGGAGAACTAGGCTGCTACCCCTACATCCCAAACCCATGGAACTGGAATCTGTGGACAGACTTTACACCCACAGTGCTCTGCGGAGCTCCTGAGCATGCAGCTCCAGCACAGCACCGCACAGGAGCTGGGCTGAGGAGTGGCGGTGCCTGCACCCACCTCCTGCATGTTGGGATTTCAAAGCAACCCACAGCCCAAACAGCACCGAGATTGGGGATTCATCTCTTCGTGGTTCTTTTGAAAATCCTGATCAGAGCGCAGCTACGGTCAGAAATAAGTTATGCTAAAAATAGTCTTGCAGGAGGGCCCGGTACAAATCTTCTTTGCTCTGTGCTCCTTATGAGTCAGCTTGTTTCAAAGAGGGAAGAGGAATTCGTGCAACTGGCAAAGCACTAAACATGAGAAAGGAGATGCAGCCATGTCCTAAAGCCCCCAGAGGGATGCACAGGGCACCCTGTGTGGAAAATAGCAATGCTGCAGGACACTTTGTACACAGCTGCAACCTTGTACCTACAGGCAGAAACCAGCACAGACCCGACTGTAAAACCTCCTGCACCAAGCTGGAGAACAAATATAGAAGCAAGGAGATATTTATAGGCAGAGAGCTATTTTAACATAGCTCTGCTTTAAAGAGAATCCTTATTTAAGCCTTGTCCCTGTAAAGCTGCAGGACGACTTCGAAAAACAACCAGATTAATTATTTTCATCAGGAAGAATGAGAAGCATGTAGGGAAGATCAAATGCATGCAAATGCATTCAGAACGCGGAAGCCTGAGTGAAGCACTTGTATTCTGGTGCCTCAATACAGCAAGGATGGCGAGATCTGTGCACAGCACAGTGCACACAGCTCTCACAGACGCATCCAAGCTCCTCAGACCAGGAGGAGACAAAGGATGTGGAGCTGAGCACGGCTCAGCAGCAGCACCGCCGCCAGCTGTCAGGTTGCATGCAGCTGGATGCACTGCAGAAGCACTGTAAGCACAGGAATATTTCCGGATGTTTGTGTGTTCCCTCAGCTTGCACCACAACAACCGAAAGAGAGCAGCAGAGCCCTGGGTGGGAACCAACCACCCCAGTGCTGCACTGCTGGGACAGCGCTCCATGTTGACACAGCTGCAGGCTCAGGAGCAGCCCGTGTACACCACGCACAACCCAGCAGTGCTGCTTTCTCCTGCCCTGAACCCATGCTCCAACACCAGGCACAAAGCAGGCACCCTTAAAGTGCTCCTCCTCCATGGGAGGTGATGCCTCCCATGCGTCAAATCCACAGGGCAGGTGAGAGGCTGAATGCAAGGGGCTGGGGGTACCGGGTGTGCTCTCCTCCCTTTACCTGCTCCATCTGCAGCACAGAGCAGCGCTGGCAAGCGGGAGCTCCCTGCTACAGGAGGAGAAGCTGAAGCACCCTTGCACAGCACCATGCACCCTGGCTCTGCTGGCTGCTGCATGCAGTGCTCTAGCTGAGGAGAGCTGGGAGCTCCCTGCGAGCTGCTGGGGGGAGAGCAGAGCGGGGGTACCTGCAGGGCTGCGGCTGACAAAGGGCCACAGCTGTGTGCCAGTAGTGCGCTGCAGGGCACACCTCAGAGGATAGCATCTACAGGAAGAGGGACCTCAAAAGGAGATGGGAAAGTATGAGTGAGATGCTTAGGGGAAGACTAAAGAATACAAAATAATGCTGGACTCATTGCCACTCAGCTGGTTAATGGTATCAGAGCACTGGCAATGAGCAGCACTGCACGCTGGCAGCAGCGGTCTGTGCACCATTTTCCATCCACCACCATAGCTCATCCAGCAGCCCTGCATCCTCTTCAGTCTCAAGGGTAAGAAGTGATGTGGGCAGATGGAGAGCCCTGTTTCCTCAGGAAAAAGGCTTGTGAGAGCAAGCAGGTCCTGCAGGTTGCAGGATGGCCAGCATCAGCTCCCACCCAAGGGCAGGCAGAGCCGTCCTTCTGAGTCTGCTGCACACACGGGAATTGAGGTGCTGTGACCTGGGAGGGCCATGTGCTGCAAGGAGCACAGCTATGGGAGGGTGATGGGAGGCAAGGAGGAGATAGCCTGACCCTTTTAGCCTAAACCCACAAAAAAAAAAAAAAAAAAAAAAAAAGAAGAAAATAGAATATCACAAAGCGAAGGAGGTGATGCAGGCAGCACAGAGGTGGCAGGAAAGCTGGGCTGCAGTGGTGTGCAGTGACAGCAGAGGCTGCTCCCCTCCCTCCTGCTGCAGCACACCTCATTTCATGGGGTTCTTGCACAAGCAGTGGGGTGGAAAATGATCAGCAGGAGTGGGCGGCTGGAGAAGCACCACAGACCCCTGGGCCCTCACAGGCAGTGGGAGCCCAGCCCTGCTGAGGAGGGCATGGCGATGGGGACAGGGGCTGCAGCTCTCCTCACTAGCATCCCCATGGCAGGCGGAGATGAGCACTCCCCCCTTCCTGGATGCTGACGGGAAAGACAGCGCAGTCCTGCGTGACAGCGTGAAATTAATATGATTTTGGGGGAAGCTGGCAGTGAGTAATGAGCATCTGAAATACCTCAGCTCTGTACCCCCCTCCCTTGCCCCCGAACTCATTTAACCCTTTGGCTGCTGACACAGCCATGTGGTGAAGGGAAAGAGGACAAGAAGTCAGACCCAAGCTGAGGAGAAGCAAAGAGGGAGCAGCAGTCCGTCCACCATTGAGTATGCAGAAAGCAGAGCATCTTCCTAGGACCAGCTCCCCGTGCCCCTTGGTCTGAAAATAGGCACTGAGTAACGGGTGGTATGTGAGCTGCTGGATGCCTAACAGGGGTCTGTCCCCAGCACCCTGCTCCCAGGAGGATGAGCCACAGGAGCTACCCGCACTCACTTGGATCAGGCTGTCACATTTCAGATCCCTCTGCCTGATGCCTGGAAGCGCTCAGCTGGTTCAGGTACTGCTGAGGGAGGAGCAAAGGCAGGCGAGAAGGCAGATGGCAGCGGGCTCTGCCTTGGCTTGGTTTCATCAGGAAAAGCAGTGTGCAGGGGGGAGTGCAGACAAATGCTCATAGTGCCATGGGCAGCAGAAGCCAACAGAAGTGCTTGGGCACAGGGAGAGCTGGGCAGGGCCTGCCCGGAGCAGCAAGAGATCAGCTCCAGGGCTGGAAACCCACAGGAGAGGGAGAGGAAGAAACACTGCAATGGGCAGCAATGTAAATAGACATGCAAATAAAGGACACTGTCGTCATGAGCTGGAAACTGTGATTCATTAGGGGCTCGTTCAGGGCTTTCTTGTGAAGTGAGACAGAAAAATACTCACATGTATGCTAGCAAAAGACATGGAAGGTGGCTGGGCCAACATCAAGCTAAAGAAATGACACAGAGTAGAATTTTAAAATCAAGAAAACAATCACCTTGATTGCTCCATGTGCTAAAAGCTGAGATACAAGCTCAGAAGTTAGGCCAGCATCACTGCAACTTCCCACGTCTCGCAAATCCGCTGATAGCCCTAGAGGGATGACCAATGGCCAATGCAGCTACAGCGTGAGGCTCTGCTTTTTTGTTGTACATGTTTTCACTTCCTTATATACAAACATGCATGTAAACTTCTGCGTAGTTCAGACAAAAGAAGACCTTATAATACTAACAGTAAGAGCGGGTTGCTCAGAAACCCTGGCTGCTATCTCCTCTATGGGCTGCATTGCTCGTTTCCTATTGAGCAAGAAAACAACATGTGTGCACGCACCTGTGCCAATCCTCAATGGCACAAAAAAACTGCAAAAGCCCCAGAGCAGAATACCACGGTCCCATCTGACACACGTGTGACACGCAGCCCCTTTGCCAGCTCTCTTCACCTCCCCAGCCCCTCTGCGCTGATGACTACAAATGAATGGAGCTCGATGAGAAGCACTGCTGCAGGGGAGCAGCCCAGCACTGCCCTGCATGATACTGGGCAACGGGACTGAGCAGGACAGGCAACCGGAGGCTCCTTGTGGCTCAGGGACCTGCGGGTGTGGAGCACACTGAGCGTGGGAGAGGGGAAAAAAATTAAAATCCAGTGCTGAAATGAATATTCAAGGCAGGGAAAGGGATGTACTGAAAAATCTTCCTTCTGCTCTTGGAAAGATCCACCTTTTAAAGCAGCCCTGCCAAGATAACACAGAGTTAAACATTTCCTTATCTATGTTAAACACCTTTTTGATTCAAACTGAAAAACAGCACTGAAAACCTATTTCACTCTCCTGCACCCCATGGCTTGTTTTGGATAGTCAAATTAAAGCAGTCGGTTATGTATCTACTCTCTGAATAGCAGCCCAGTACTGCTGCGTTTGGTTTTCCAACACAGAACAAGAAGGACCAAAAATATATACACATATATATTAATTTATGCTTTTTGAGATAGCGCCAGAAATAAAGCAGCCCCACAGATCCCAGCAGCTCTCAACACACAGATCTGCACGGCAGTGCCCAGAGCCCTGCATGGGGGCAGGACACCATGGGGCAGGATTCTCAGCCAGGAAGGAGGCAGCCATCACTCAAGCTAATCCCTAACTGCACCAAAGATGCACTGTTTCCAGATGCTGTCCAATCTCACCTGCAGATGATGCCTGTACAGCAAAGGCTGAGAGGGGCTGGGCTGCAAAGGGAGCATCTGGGCTGAAAGCACTGACCTCAGAGCAGCTTTGTGCAGCCCCAATAGCCCTACACAGACACCCTACGGTGTCCGCACCTAAGGTGCAGTGTGCACACCTCACATCCTAACAGCGAGCTGCAATCTTGCATTAAAGATGTGCCATCATCTGCTAGCATCACTGGATGCCCCTGCACTCACACCCCCCGAGGATGGGGCTCTCAGCCAGTCCCACTGCTGTTCCAGGGCACGCAGCCGCACAGCACTCCAGGCCCAGGTCTGCAGCACTCAGGTTTCAGGAAACTGTCTTTGAAATTGAATCAGCAGCATGTATTTTTTTTCCCCATAAGATCAGCAAAATAGGGGAAAAGCTCTGTTAGCATATAATCCAGGGTATCCTGGGGGACACCAGGGCACACGCAGGCACCTATGACTGCTCTGCAGTCCTCAAGGGTTGACTGCTTATTTAAACTGCTTACTTCTTTCCTCAAGGACATAACCCACCGATTCCACTGAATTCCAATAGGAATGCAAAGGCCTCACCACAGCTGTCAGCAATCACACTTGCAGTCAAGTCTCACCTCTTGCTCTTCAGCTGCTCCTGCCTGGTCCCACTTCTTGCATGTCTTCTGCTGCTTTGCCCCAGCCCCCAGCACCCAGACAGGGCAGGGGGGTGTCCAACACTGGCCCCATGACTACAGGCACTGTGGAGTAGCTGGAGCTCAGCTGCACAGACACCTCCAGGCCTTGCCACAGCAGCATCCATTCAAACATCTCATATACTGATCTCTTTTCAGTAGCAGGGTTTGCTTCTGCAATGCACCTAAACCCCCGTACGCAAAGGTAGTGAGGATGAGCTTTTTTCCCCACTGCTGTAGACTGCTCCAGAAAAGGGGTTGTCAATCTGAGTGCACCAAGGGAATCCCCTGCCCACCAGGTCATGGAAGGGAACACGAGGCTCTGCTTGGACAGAAACAGCCTGAGGAACAGCTCTTTTGCTGCAGGGGCAGCAGGAGCTGCTGGCTTCCAAACAGCAACCAACCCCGGATAGGAAGAGTTTCACTTTGGTTTTGTTACTATACAACACCTGTCCCCTCCTCCCCAGTGCACAAGTCCCTCAGACCAGCTGTAGCTGCAAGCTGACTGTTGGACCACCTTGATACAATGGCCTAGAAATGCAGCTCACATACACAGTCCAGGCAAGCAGGGCACAAGCCCAGCAGCTCCCCGCAGCCCTTCTTACAAAGGGGAAATGAGTTCCCCTTCTCCTGCCCCAGTAGTGAGGTCCAGCCCACTCAGCGCCTGCACAGCTAGCAATCCCACCTCTGCTCCTCAAGTCACTGAGATGGAAATAGAAGCAACTAGGAGGAAGAGCAATGGATTTTGAAACCTTTCTAGTACAACATCTAGGGCTTTAAAAGCAAAATATCACACAGAATGAGCTGACACTGGACAGCTCAGAGAGTGATGTTTGCAGCGCCATGCATCCCAGGGGCATTTCCACTGTGCATCCTAATTAATACTGCCCAGCAGTTGCTTAACAAACTCACAAGTTTATGAAGGCACTCTTCTTTTTCTTTTCTTCCCTCGTCTGCCTTTCAGTAGCAAAGATTTCCACAGCTTCAACAGGGCAATGTTACTCGTTACTCCAGGAAGAAGAAATTGTCTGCAGCCATGTAGGCTCCATTACTAGGAGAAAGGTGTGAACAGCAAGTGTGTCTGGCAGACGGACTCATTATACCATCGTGTCCTTCATAATGGGAAATGAAAAGCCCATTCTGATAACTACACTTTATTATAATAGGTCAGAAGAAGTGAAAGGCATCATCTTATAAAATTAACTTCATAAAGACTGCCTTTAAAAAAAAAATTCCCTGCCAGTTTATCCATTGCATCTCTCTTCAGAGATGTTCCTTCTCCTAGCAGAGCTCTCACTCTGATGCCCCATCCCACCACTGCTCTCACTTCTGCCCTCTGTCAGAGGGAAGAGATCTGCTTCCTCCTCATCAGGCTCAGGCACTTGTTTTGCCAGATGAATTAACTGCCACATCTTTGTTAGGATGGAGAAAATCAGGAACTGCCCTGACACCTCATCTTGAGCAGTCCTCAGAATTTTTGGTGCCCAATTGGCAGAGGAGGGCTGGAAGCAGAGGTCATGGCAATTTTAGGACCCTTCTCCATACTTTCAGGTATATTTTGCAAAGAAATTAAAATGAAACAGTGCCAGCCTCAGAACATGCAACTTAAGATGCAGTTCCTTTGGTGGCAAAAGCAGCAGGAACGTCCAACTCTAGGCAGGCTCTCTGTCTCCATCTATATCTCGGGTAGCATTCAATGGGGCAGAGATCTGTAAGACACTCTTTCCAAATCGAACCACATCCTTTTTGGCAAAAATAAAACATGTGTCTCCTTGAAATGATATGGGCAAGCTGCAAATCAGCTGTGTCTTTGATATCCATGAAAGTTGATGCAGGTGGGGGGAAGGAGGATGGCAGAGTACGCTGTGAAACAAACAGTTAATTGAAACATCCAATGAAGGTTGTATGGATCTAATGTGATAGATTTTAAAGGAGACTAATTTTCAGAAATTGCCAGAGCTCCAATCTGTGAAAATGTGGCTCTTCACAGATCTCCAATTCAGCCTGCCACATCTCGAGCTCCTTTTGGAAAAAAAAAAAAAAAAAAAAAAAGTCACACCATAAAAGCCCCCCAATTTGGTAGCAAAAATTAGCAGTCTTCATGGGATATCAATGCCTTTGTCTCTCCCCCCTAACTATGGCTCTTTTGGAAGAACGAAGGACCATTTGTCTTTTGTTATTTTTCCAGGTAGTGAAGATAACAGTAGAATCTAATAAAGAACAAAAATGGGGAAAAAACACACCCACAAAAGCTAAATCTTCACACCTAGCCCAAAAGCTGCCCCTATAATTGAAAAGCATTTCTCCCGCTGGAGAAAATAACATCCATCAGATCTCACAAAACCAGCCCCGATGGATGGCAGAGGGCAGCACCCGGGGATGGGAGGGCAGAGCTCTACAGCAGCACTGCACACCTCCATGAGGCACAGCTGCGCTGCCCTGGCAGGATGGGCAGCATGGAGCTGGGCACACGGAGCCCCACGGCAGCACAGCCCTGCTCACAGCCAGCATCGGAGGAAGGCAGCAGCCACATCTATTGTCATCTGCTGTTGGAAAGAGAGCAGCAGCGCTGGGTAGGTCTAAGCGTTCGAGCCACAGATCCTTAATCAGTGACACTAAAAAGCAAGTGGGGTAGCACTGCCAGCTCAGGAAATCCCGAGTGGTGTACAGAAGCCTTCGCAATTTGCTATTTAAAACATCCAGCTCCCTTGCTTTGCTGTTTCAGCACCATTAACACCCACCCGTGAGAGATGTAGAAATGAAGAGAGCTTTTCGAAAAAGCTCAAAACATGTAAATATTTGTTTGGGGGGTAAAAACACATGCATTTTTTCCTGCCAAAGCAATTGAGAAAAGGCAAAAAAAAAAAAAAAAAAAAAAAGCACAGAAGGGAGCAAGCTGAGAGACACCAGCTGCAGGGCTTTGGAGCACGTGAAACAATAGCTAGTCCTGCAGGGTCCCCGGCTCGGCTCCGTGCTGGGGCCGTGCCCTGGCTCTATCCCCGTGTCCCCAGGCTGGCGGTGCCACGCACAGCCGGCTGCTCTCCTGGGCAGGCTAAGAGTGCCCCCTGCAGCCCTGCCGGCCGAGCCGCCTCTGCCGCCCAACTATTGTCTGCGAATTCAAATCAGTAACAAAAATCAGACGGGTTCCTGAACACAGAAACACAGGAAGCTCCAGAACACAGGCATCTGATGTCAAAGAGCCGTCTCAGAGGACAAAGCACTTGGCAGTGCTCAGCTGTGCTCGGTTTCAGCCTTTCAGCAGGCCAGGAGGGCTGGCTGGGCGTGGGGAGGATTGTGGACCCCCCCCCAAGCCATCCGCTGTTGTTTCGAGAACCAAACTCCCACCTCCACAGAGTCCAGGTAAACAAAATGGATGTTTGTGCACCCCAGAGCGCTGCTGCTGGAGGCTGTGTGCTCCCTGCCATGTGAATCACAGCCACCCCGCTTCTCCCCAGTCCCAGGTGTCAGACAAGGCTGAAGAATAAAACACACAGCAAAGCCCTCATTCTCTGCTGGACTCGTCTGTTCTCTTGATGTTCACAACTCTCCCCACTCCATGAACATAGCTCGGCACCCAAAAAGGCAAATAGGTTCCAGGCTTTTGTTTGTCCTGGTGCTATGAGGGACATGGCTGCAACCACTGGGTTCTGCAACTGCTGGGTTCTGGATGAGCAGCGCCTAACATGCTCCCTCAGCACGCTGCTGCCCTGGAAGCCCCAGGCTTTTTTGGGCCTTGTTTATACTGGGGCTCTCAGGGCAACGCTGAAACAAAAGCATCCAGACCACACCTGCACAGCACGAAAATCCTTTTGCTCTTCTACATGAGTCCTTACACCACGCTCTTCCTGAACACGTCTGGGCTGAGTCATGGTGTGCACCCACTTAAAGCCAAAGACCCCACTCCAAAACAGCATTGCAGCATACAGCTTTTGTCACCACCAAGGCTTTCCTCTACCCTACAAGAATACAGGCTGTAGCAGCATGGACCTACTGTCCTTATCCACTGTTCTTACCACCGTCAGGGCAGGAGAGCATCACAGCTCATAGAGGGGTACATAGGGAAAGGAGCTTCCCTTGCTCCCAGCAAAGCCTTGCGGCTCTGTGCAAGGCAAGTTCTCGGTGCATGGCCTGATAACTTTCACAGGGTTAAAATGGTTCCAAGGCTGAGGAACAGCACAGCCCCGACCTGGCAGAACCACTGCCTGCTGCTGAGACAAACACCAACTCCACTGTAAAGCCTCCTCCTGATCCAGGACTTCACATCCTGCAGATGGATGCTGTCGCCCTTGGTCTTGCTGACAGCAAAATGGATGGACGGAGGCTGGAAAACAATTCTCCCAGATTTCCTCCAGTAAGCCAGCAGCACAGCAGGGAGCATGGCCTGGGCCCACCGCTCGGATTCTTACCCTGGCAGCAGCAGATGACATAAGCTGCACTTTACACAGCTGCAACTCTTTTCTGGAATACACTACAAGGCTTATTGTATCCCTGTGTGCAGAACTGGGCTGAGAATACGAAGAGAAGAGAGCAGCCAGTACATAGCAGAATGCAGGCTGTCTGCAGTGACTCTCAGTGCTCTTCCCAGCCAGGTGTGCCAAGCAGCAGGAATGCTGCTGCGAGCCTTACAAACAAGAGGGAAAAGAAATATCCAAGGCTGTGTCATCTGTTGGATGTGGGGAGATGTCCATCCTCTGTGCATGCCTACTGCAGAGTGATGGGCCACCCAGCTGTGGCAGATCAGAGCACTTGAGCCAAAACTCTGGCATAGTCATCTGTCTCACAAACAGCATAACTATAGCAGAAAAAGCAGTTACATCATTTTTACATCATTACAAGTTCACTTGCTCCCATAAAGAAGTCAAAATTCATCATTACAATCCAACAGCAAGATCCTGCATTAAAACCTTGCTGGCTCCTGAGCAGGGCATTGCCCAGACCCAACAGAGAATGCTTTCCTACCTGAAGAGCTCCCTGATCTCCCTGATGGTGGCCTGGAATGGGATGTTTCGAACTAGGATCTTGGAAGTCTTCTGCTTCTTGACCGTCTGCTTCTTTCGGGAGGACTTCACAGCAGGCCTGTCAGGTGAACATACAGGGCAGGTAAGGGGCACCGCAGATCAACATGCCCAGGGCATGTTGTCTGCTTGAATGCCAGCCATCAGAATTAGCCAGCTAGCTAACAATGACATCCTTGCTGGCTTCATACTGGTGACAATGGATATTTCACTGGCTGCACAGAGAAGGAATGAATGCAAGTAATTTAAATCCCAAATTTAAAATCAGAGCTTCTGGCTTACTGAGTGCAGCCACAATGGAGTTCAGGCAGCAGGCTTGTACTCACATCTGCCACCAACTTGTCTTCTGACTCCAAATGTTGTCTATTCAGTATCAGGTGATGAGCCATTTTCACATATTTAAACAAGTAGTCTAATGCAAGCTAATGTTCATTCTTTTTCCTACTGACTTAGAAAACAGTAAACAAAACTAAAATACATTGCTAAATTATTTTACTCAGGTTGTGTTGCATTTGAACAAGATAAAAAATTACCTAGTATTAAAAAACAGCAACTTAGAGTAAAGCAATCTACATTACAGGCTGGATTTTAAAATCCAGAATGGGTATGAATGCTTTATAGAAAAAAAAAACAAACAAAATGCGGAGTGCAGTGAACTGTCAGCCTTCTGGGCCCGAGGTACCAGATTTGCAAAGGAATTATGCCATTTAAGAGACACCTCTTCTCACAGCATTTCCAAAGTGTCTACAAGACAGTTTTTAGGGTGCCAGTAATCACCTTCAAGCACTAGGTTTATTTTTTTTTTTTTTAACTTCATAGGTACAGATCATCAAAATCCCAGTGGACATGAGTCATAGATTTCAACAGTAAAGCTATAAACCTGAGTCAGTCACCTTCTTTATATGACATCAGGAAATGTAACTCCACAGAAAGGTCTGCCTCTGAGGCTCCCCACCAAAAGAACCTTAGGCACTTTTCAGAGAAGCCTTTTCCTTAAATATGAAACAAGTATCACGTGCCTGGTCTCACTTTGGACCCACTTTTGGCACCCCATCAGTGTATGCTGCTCAAGTTTTCACTTGGAAGTCAGTCTCTTAGCAAGCAACCACCTTCACATCTGCTTTTTTTTTCTTCTCGTTTTTTTTCCTTCTTCCTTTCCAAGTACTGACTAAAGTGACTCCACGCAGTGTGCAACAAAGGCTGACGTGTCAGACAGCAAAAGCACTGCTGGCCACACATCCTTATGAAGAAGACATACTAGCTTAGAAATGAAGAACCTACTAAGATCTATCACAAACTAAATGTAACCATGCTACAGAAGAAAGACAGCTTTACCTGACAGCTCTCTCAGAGATTTTGACTTCCAGCTTATGGCCATCTACAATGCAGCCCTAAAAGTTTAAATGAAAACAAACAAACATGAGCCACAACAGCATTCAGGTTTCCAGACTACAAGCACAGCATTTCACAGAATCACAGAATAGCCAGGGTTGGAAGGGACATCAAGAATCATGAATCTCCAACCCCCCTGCCACATGCAGGGCCACCAACCTCCACATTCAGTGCTAGACCAGGCTGCCCAGGGCCCCATCCAATCTGGCCTTGAACACCTCCAGGGACGGGGCATCCACAACCTCTCTGGGCAGCTTGTTCCAGCACAATCTTCACATTTCACATCTTTGTTCTTTCCCATATATTCCTTCCCTTCTCCTAACTAAAGTTCTTCCTCATTGATACAAGGCAAGGTTCTGATATGAAGTTGGAGACAGTCTGACTAACTGAGGAAGCAGCCAGCACCCTGATGTCTGCCCATTGGCCTCAGCTCTGCCACTAACCTGGCAAAGGCAAGTCACTTCCCTGACCTGGGCTACTGGTTCTTCTTCTGGACTGCAAACTCTTCAAGGCAGGGAGCACCTTACTGCTTGTTCTGGAATGAGCCAAGGATGACTCACTTGCTGTCAGTAGCCAAGACGGAAAGTCTTCTGTCTCCTGCTACCCACACATTAAAGCACAGAAAACAAGCAGCCTCTTGCCTAATCAGTTCTAAAACAGCAGAGGACATGCAAAGGCTTTATGCTGGGAACCTGGAGCCCTGCCGCCCACTCCCTCTGCAAAATCTCCATTGTCCTGCTTACTCTTACACCCCAGGATTCTGCTGTTCAAAACAATGCAGAACGCCCATCTATCTCAAGACTACACCAGCTGTGGAATGCAAAATCACCACCTGTTGAAGGTGAGACCTGTGGATTGCAGTCATGGAGCAAACGGCCATTATACACAGAGCAATTCCTCCAGGTCTATCTAGAAAAGAAGCGTTCCTGCTGCCTGGCCTGCATCACCCAGGTAATGTGGACTAAGACACTAGGGTGTTGTTCAAGCGGCAGCAGAAATGACTTATTCCCTTGAAGAGCATCCAAGCCCTATGGCATGTGTGACAGAGAAAGTGTGAGGCTATAAGTACCTGAAGCACTGGCAGAGTCACAGAAGATGAAACTGAACACAACACCAAATACTAAGCTATATTTATTCTGTGGGGGGCTCGGGTCACCACTGCAACGGAAACCTTGCAGAATAAATTTGTTGAATTTTAATAACTCCACATTTTCTGCCATCTCTGCATTGGATCAGTGCTAGTAAACGTTCTTCTGTACAAGCTATTTCCCTTGCACAGAACCACAGAACGGCTTGAGCTAGGAGGGAGCTTGAAGCATCTAGTTCCAACTCCTCTGTCATGGTCAGGAACACCTCCCACCAGATCAGGCTGCTGAGGGCCCTATCCAACCTTGGACACCACAGGGATGAGGCATCTGCGGCATCTCTGGGCAATCTGTTCCAGTGACTCAGCACCCTCTGAGTAAAGAACTTCTTCCTAATATGTTATCTATTATCTCTTGTCTTATCATGACATTCCTTGATAGTGTCCCCCTCCTGCTTTCTCGTAGGTTTCCTTCAGGTGTTGGTACGAAATACCCTTCTAAGTACTTGTAGGAGGAGGGTACATACCCCTCTTCCTCAACTAAATTTTGAACCTCACAGTTTATCTACACCATTGCCCACTATCTCTGGAAATAAACCTGGCCCAGCAACACCTCAGCTTACCTGGAGCCGTCGCAAGGCTTTCTGAGCGCTCTCTGGCTTCTTGTACTCCACAAATCCAAAGCCCATGGAAAGCAAAGTGCCTATAAGATGAGAAAGGAAAATTGTTATGATAGCAGGAAACAAGGATACTAAAAAGTACATATAAAAATAAACCAGAAGAAAGTGCTGTTGCATACTAACTACTAACACTGCCACAGCATTACATGGATTCATACCATTAACTGCAGTGCCCAACAGGATCCAGGGACAACTGTGAGCACAAAAATTCTCTGAATCTCTGACTGTTAGAACTGGGGGGGGACAAAGGGGGAGCAAAAACTAATACACCAAAGAAGGGGCCGGCCTGTCCATGCCCTGTCTGTCATATTCCTCATTAGCACTCCTTGCCAGCTTGCATGGAACAAAACACTGCTCTAAAATGGATGCTCAGTTTGAAGAGCTTGTTTTGATGCTGATATCAGAGATGGCATTGTATGCCAAACTGATTTTTAGCTCTGTGAGATTTCAGCACAGCCTCCATAAATAAAACAATAACTGTATGTCCTATAGAACAACCGAAGTTTGTAGTCAGGGTGACTGATCCTATTATAGATACACAAGCCTCTGCTTATACACAGGACATTTCCCTCGTGTACGAAACAAGACCTTCGCTGGGGAAATTTGTAAACAGCCCAGACATAAGTGTGACTTTTGCTGTGGGAAAGAAATATGCAGGTTGCAGTCTGGTCCCCAGATGAGGATTTTCTAATCTGCAACCCATTCAGAAATTGGTTTTGGTTAACACACAGCAAATAGGCACTTAATGACCACTGCTGGGAATCAAGCATTTGAGATCTGTTTAAATGCAAACTGTCATGTGCTAGTAATGGGATGATTTCCCACTACAACGAAACAAAAGCCCAACATTTGAGAGACAGAACATCTGTGATGCAGGCAAAAAGCAGAATATGCTTCTGTGAACCTGGAAAGGCAGTTGCAATTTCCAAGCCCATAAATAAAGCTAGGAGAGGAAAGGAAAAATCCACAAGCAAAAACACATCACCAAATTTCTAACTTCTGAACTTGAGAGGCAGCAGGATACTGAGATCACCCTGCAGCAACAGAAACCAATAGTTCTGGTAGGCGGTATGAGCTCAGACCAGATTCAAATGCTGCTGTCTAGTCATGAGCATGCCAGACACATCAGCAGCACTGAAGAACTGACTTTATTCTTTTTCTTTCAGTGAATCAGAGTTTTTAAGCATCCCATGCAAAAGGATGCCTAGGGAGTTATTCCCCAAGGCAAAATCCCACAGAGCTGTGCAATCCCTAGCCTAAAATCTGAAAAGATGCAGCCCATCCAGCCATGCTTGCCTTATGCAATCCCCTTCCTGTCCAACCCCATGGGAGGTAGGCAGAGATCCTGCTGGGATCAGTGCAGGCAGCAAACAACACTCGCTCAGTACAGTACTCATCCAAGCACCCTTGAAGACTGTGGCTGCTGTTGTGCACATGTTCAATCATTTAAGTGCACTGGTCCCTTTCAACTTGCATCCTGCTCTATGATCCTGAAGGATTTGGCTTCTCTGTCCTGATCTCAAGAGAAGGCCACATCTCCACAAATTCCACAATTCAGCTTAACCTTCTAGACTGAACTCCAGTGTGTTTTTGGCTGCTGTTTTCAGCCATTTCAACAGGCACACTTCTAGAAACACTGAAGATTTCATCAATGCAAACATAACAAATGCTCATCAAGATGAATGCTAACGCAATGCCACACCTGAGCCCTCAGCAACCAGCTGCGGGAAGGAATTGAACAGTAACATCTAGAGTACCTGCTTTGTCTTTCTTCTTGGATATTGTGCAGCTCTTCACAGCTCCCACTTTGGAGAACGTCTGCAAGGAATTCAACACCCTTTGTCAGAGGCTTATAACTCAGTTTGAGTGACAGTGCAGCACTCTTTCAGAGCCAGAGGCACGTTTGCAAGCCTACCTCCCCGCCAGGCACACCTGACAAGCGGGCAGTACAGCTGCTTTTTCTCTTACAAGATTATTTCTGCACAAATACACACACAGACTTGTAAATAAATCAACACAGATGTTCCCAGAAATCCTTCACCACTCCTCAGAAACCGCTGACCTCCCTGGTTGTTGTGGGGGACCACAGCAGATTACAAGCTGTCCGCACCCAGGCAGGGACCCAACTACAGGTAACTCCTGTGATGCCTCCGAGAAAACAGCTCCTTCCAGAGTTGTAAGAGATGTGCTGCAGGGCAGCATGGGCTGTCCTACAGTGGCACAACATTTGTATGATTCCCTTGTAAAACTGCAACTGGAACGTAGGAAGGAAAAAAGAAAGAAAGAAAAAAAGTCCCAGTCCTCTGAACATTACATGTTTGTCCCCACAGCCAGCTGGATCAAATCCATATCAGAACCTCCATCCCAAGATGGAGCAGCACAGGTCCAGGATGGACATTCCACCACCATTCTTGGACCATGAAATATGGCACGTCGCAAGGCTACAAAGAGTGGCAGAGGTGAGAACTTCCAGCTGTTTTTTCCCAGCCTCATTATTAATATTCTATGTGGTTTTAGAAATGCTACAATCTCCCCTAAGTGCTTTGCTGAGGTAAAGTAGCACAGACAGCTCCATACTGGCACAAAATTTAAGCACATGTCAGTGAAATAATCATTTATTGCCTTAGCACGTCATGCAGTATTACAGCTGCACAAGTGCTAATTCCAAGGAGAAGAATGGGAAACGAAGAGTCTTAAAAGATTTCCTACTGCCTCCACCTGTCCCAAGGTAGAATTCAAATCCATCAAAACTGTTTCAGATATGTTTGTCTAATTGAAGCCTAAAACTCAAAAGTGGAGTTTTCCTGCCCCATTACTCACAGTGCTCCCTCATGTACCATTAAGACCATGCCATTGACAATTTAACTCCTTTCAACACCATATCTTTAGCACATTAGAGGTGGAGAACACCTTTCCCCCTGCACTCTACAACACAGGTGAGCCCTTTCTTCGAGGCCATGCAATGAGTAGGGGCCTTCCAGCAACAAGGGGCCCAGTGTGGTCTCAACCTGTTCCTATTCCATCAGAGCAGCCTGCCTATACTAAGCAAAACCCAGACTCCACTCCTTGCTTATGGCTTACCTCCTTCAGCGTGACTTCTGTGGTGGTAAAGTTGAGGTTCTTGATGAACAAGGTACACCCTGGAATGCTCTCTTCCTCATCTTCCTCTTCATCTTCTTCCTCATCCCGTGCTGATGTTTCCTCTGAGCCCTTTATAGTTATGTCACCATCTGATACAGAAAGAGAAAACTTAATGCTGTAAGACACAAACAAGACAAATCTGGGGTGAGCTCGTCCTCTGCCCCAGCTGACAGTCACTGCTTCAGCAAGATCAGACCACTCCTCTACTGGGTGAACAGAGACTGAGGCAGACTCAGCACGCACATGTGAACAAGTCCCTGTAGAAACAAAATCCTTTGAATGTAGAAAGTCTGTAAACCTGCTCCTCAGCCTTCAAACACCCCCACATCAATCCTTGCCAGACACCTACTGAATTAGGCAAGGAGCCCTGGACTTGCTTAAATACAATTCTGCAGTGATCTAACACCTCATCTCTTGATAATACATACTTATAGGGTGTGAAACCACAACTTCCCCATCAGCACATGAAGGCTGTTGTTAGACACACTAGCTGTCATCCACTGGCTTTCCAACTTCTTCCCTTCCTAGACAACTAGTTTTCCATACCAACTTCAGCCCCTAACAGCATAGCTGCTGCTGTGCTCAAGGGGACCAAGCTAAGCAGCTCCCTCTGGCATTACTACCATCCCCTCAATGATTTTTCTAGGCTTAGTGCTCTCTCATTTGGTATGAGAGAACCTGCATGGAGCCAGGGGTGCTTAGACACTTCTCAGCTCTACCTCCAGAGCCAACTTCCCCCACAGGGCTCCATCCAGTTGGCCTCCCTACCCCTGGCACCACACAGCCCAAGCCTTCCCAGTCGGGTGGTCAAAACCTCCTTGTCCCAACCCACAGGGTGTTTGCCAACACAGTATGGAAAAAACAAGCCTTTAAAGATAAGTCGTTTGAAGAAGGGGAGGGAAGAGATTTAGTGAGACAGGGCAGGAGGAAAAGGTGCCTCCATCTGTGGCTGGCACAATAAGAGGCCATGTGCTGCCGCCCAAAGCCCTTTTGTGAACGAAGCGATGAGTTGCACATCCTCTCCCTCCCCTTTCCTAGATACAGAGCTCCAGAGGCTGGCAGAAAAGACCATTATCAGCCCTGAACAGCCTTCCAGGAGCTCCTGTGCTTAAAGCCCTTTATCTTGAGGTGAGGGTCTCGGTTACAGGAAGATAAAGCAGCCCCCCCCAGCTCCTTCGGGCTCCAGCCATACAGCCATCCCCTGTGACCCACGTGCACAACAGCAGCCCAGGAAGAACAGCAGCCCAGGAAGAGGCTTTTCATCAGCTTTTCTCCTCCCTCCCAAAATCTCAGTCCTGAAATAGCTTTCAGTGAAACAAACCTATATAAAGCCAACCTTTTCTTTTCTTTTTTTTTTTTTTTAAAAGTCTTGAAAGGTTTTAAATATACAGGTGAGAATTAATGTTTACAGCCCCTAGGATGTGGAGAATGACAGTTACCAGTGGAGGGAAGGCTCTGCCCTTGCAGCAGTGGAAAATCATCCAGACAAAGCACACAGCAGGGACTGATGCAAGAGGAACAGAGAAAGACGAATAGAGACTTGAAGCCTGCCACTGGCAAGTCAGCTGCCAGATCCTCCCGTTGCTGTGCAAGCCAGTTGCTCAGGTGCTCTTGCACAAGGAGGGTGCCCTTGCAGAGCATGTGACCACATGCACTCAGGGGGTTAGTGTTGGCCTACAGAGTAGCTACAGCTCCCAGTGGCTGCTGTCAAGAGCAAAACGGACCAAAAATTTCCTGCCCTTGTCCAGAGCATCAGCTCCAATCCAAATTGGATTGGTGTACTGTGGGCAGTACCACACTCTTCACATCTCATTAAAGGGGCAAGGAGTGAGACAGGACTGAGCCCAGAACTTGTGTGGGAACATCAATAACCACACTGCACAGTTAAGTGACCCTAAGAACCACGTAGAGAATGTCATGAGGCTGGTTCTGTACCAAAGTTACAGAATAGCTTAGGTTAGTGTATAGGAGCTGCTGATTAACAGCCTGAACCACTGACTGAGCACCTGGAGAAAAGACTGAGTCAGCCCTGAAAGCACAGGTGAAGGCAATTCAGCTGTGTGACTGGAAGGAGGGGAAGCCTGGCTGCACCTCTTGTAGACCTCATTTAAGGGCTGACTGCCACTAGCAGAGGATCTTACCAGAGATTCCTCCTTTGTGGAGTCTTTCTGCAAGCCTAGATCTTCAGAGGCAGGTTAGAAACTTTTTTTTGTAACACCTCATTGCACTGGTCCTGCTGCCATTACAGTTGGAAAGGACCTTAAAGCTCATCCAGTTGCAACTGTCCTGCCTTGGGTGGTTGTCACCCATCAGATTGTGCTGCCCAAGGCCCCCAGCTTGCTCCTGAATGCCACCAGGGTACCCACACAACTTCTCTGGGCAACCTGTTCCAGTGCATCAAAAAGTTCAGGAACATCAGCATTGCTACTTTACATGGAAAGGAGCGTGGAAACAAAGACAGATTCCTCTGACACAGTTAAAGCTCTTACCAGGTACCAGCCTTTCTTTTTCCTCCTTCTCCAGAGCTTCTATGTTTTTTTTCTGAAGGGCTGGGCTGGAGAAGACACCCATTGGAGCCCATTCCAGATACAATGGCACAGAGTGAAACTGTGGAGAGAACATAAGAGAGATGTGAAGAGCAAAAGTTAAGGCCTGAAGAAAAGTCTGCTTTCAGCTCCATTTTCCCCTCAAACACCGCGTTATGGAAAAAAGAAAAGCTATGCAGCATCTTTGTTTGGCTCAACCATCTTTCACTAGAGAAGTGAGTCAGTATCCAACCTCATACAGGACAAGTCTATGGAAACCAGAGGACAAGGAACAAGGAAGGCCACAGCTAGGAAAGGGTTCCCAAGGAGAGCTCCAGGCTTCCAACTCCTCCATAGCAAAGGGCATCAGAAACCCTCTCCCAGGCCACAGAAGGTTTTTGGACACTTGTCACAGCTCTATTTCTCCAGCTTTTTTTTTTTTTTTTTTTAATTTTTATTTCTTTGCAAGTTGAGAGTCCTATTCAGCTACTGCAGCACATGGATGCACCAGGCATCTTCCTAAATCTAAGAATGAGGGAGTAACACAGTAATGCTATGGTTTTAAAGTTTTTTTTCTGGAAATGGTTTTAAGTTGAGGGAGGGAAAATTTAGGTTGGATGTCGGGGAAGTTCTTTACAGAAAGAGTAGTGAGGCACTGGAACAGGCTGCCCAAGAGATTGTGAATGCCCCATCTCTGCAGGTGCTCAAGACCAGATTGGATGGAGCCCTGGGCAGCCTGGTCTAGTATTAAATGGGGAGGTTGGTGGCCCTGCGTGTGGCAGGGGGGTTGGAGATTCATGATCCTTGATGTCCCTTCCAACCTGGGCCATTCTGTGAATGCTGTTAGCTCACTTCCCTCAAAAACCATCTTTATGTCACATTTCAGCTTGCACTCTTTCCAGGAGCTTCACAATTAGCCAACTTCCTGCAGGCAGTTGCATACTCCCAAGGCTACACTCACCTTGGAGTAGGCCAGCTTAGTGAATGCTTGTTTGGCCTCGGTTGGCTCCAGGAATTCCACAATGGCTGTGATGCCTCCAGCTGGGAGCAGCACCCGGCCCAGGCTGCCATGTTTGCCGAAGACAGCCTCCAGCTCTGCTGTGCTTGTGGTGGCTGGGAGGTTCTTAACCAGGATCACAGTTTTACTCCGCTCACCAGCAGCCTGACACGTTCAGTGGGAGAAGAGGAGAAAGAGGACATGGGACTTCAGAAAGCAAAAACCAATCTCTTACTAACTGAAGATTTCATTTTCAACACAATGTGCTCTCTCATGCCATGTCACACCTTTCCAGGATACAGAAGTGCCAACAACCTCTTAGCAAAGGATTTCTTCTGAAAAGATGCATGCCCCAGTACAAACTCCATTATACAAATTCTCACATGCAGATTTCAGTTCCAGCTGCATCCTGCTACAGACACAGGACTTGATCTCTGCTACTAACATGTTGTCACACTATAGCATATACTTCAACTATCCCAAGCACGACTTCATTTGTAAGAGTTCAGAACAATTCAAAACTGTTTTAATAGTTCAATCCTGCACAATGCAGAGCGTTAATTAAAAATCTTAAAGAGAGCTTAGGATGTCAGGACTGGGCAGAAAAACCAAGCTCGCTCTGCAGCCTCATGGCAGGCATCTCACCTGACTGAAGGAATCCAGGCTAACTCCATTTTCAATGAGGAACCGTCGGATTTCCTGGACCAGCTCGGTTTCTCCCAGAGCAACCCTCACTGCCACGCTGTCTTTACTCTCCTGCAGGCATGAGTAACAGTCAACAATGTGTTAAGTGTTCAAAATGGAAGCAAAGGGCCTGGTCCAGGAACTTGCTGATCACTTGTTCCTGCTGCTCTTAGAAGCAACAGGAATTTGGCAGAGAACCTGAAGATAAAATGCTCCAGTTCCTCTGAAGCTGCTGGGAGTTTTGCTGTTGGAGTTAGAGAACTTCTCAAGGAAAGTGAGGTGATCTTAAATTTTAGTCTGTGAATTCCCATCAACTTTTAGTCACGTGCAAATACAAACTTCAGCCACAGAAAAGCCTAACAAGAAGGAAAAGAGCAGGGATAGGAGTGTCGTTTTGACTTATAGTTTCAGAGACTGTCACTCACAGACAGGCTTCAGGACCACTGATCTTTCAGTCTGTGTGGAGCTTATGATTGTGCAGCAGCTTTTGCTGGGCAAAATGACCAGGCAGGCATTAGCCATGAGCAAAGAGGTCAGAAAATGGTTCCCCACCCCATTTAATCAGTAACCCAACTCACATGATCCAGCACTTGGCTTTTGGAAGCATTGTATTTCTGAGCAATAGCATCAGCCACAGCATTTGTCCCCACAAACAATGTATTCCAATTGTGAGAGCTGGAAAGAGAAAGAGACAGATTCAAATCTTGCAGTTTTTTCTTCCACTGCCATCTCTCTGTTCACTGGTCCTGGAAAAGAAGAGCTGTCAAGGCCACCACTAGTAACAAGAATAAGATGGAGGGAAATAACAGTAGAACATCCTTAGAGAATGGACAGGATGAGAGACATGACTGGTGAGCAAACAAAGGCAGCAATGCTGGCACTTTAGCTCTTCTTCCCTAGCAGGTGAGTGGCCACAGCTATGCAGTTATAGCTGGAAGCTGGCTCAGAGGAACGTGTTTTTTTTTTTCCATGTGGTTTCCTAAAATCACAAATCCTGTGCGAGGAAAGTTGCATTCCTTGCCCGTAAGGTCTGAAAATATTGTCAACTTTCAAACCAATCTGTTAGAAAGATAACTCCTGAAAGTTTTAGAATACAGGTGACTGAGTGAAAGAAGTAACTGATTTGTAGCCACTACCCTGAAGAGTTACAACATGAGATCAGTTTTTATTAGACACCAGAGAAATTCATACACAAAGCCAATGAAAACCACGTTTCTTTCTGTATATGCTATTTGCTGAATTACTAGAGCTACTTGGAAAGAGGGATAAAGTAGGTAAGAGGTAAAGGAAACAGAACGCTGCATAACAAATTCTCTACTGACTTTGGTAATCTATACAGCCCCTACAAAGACGCATTCTGGCCATCTGGTAATTTGGCAGGTTGTGTTGTCTCACCCTGCTACAAGACACCTCCATACCTGGCACTGCTGGCTTTGTCCTTGGCCTCCTTCTGCTTTTTGTAGGAGGAAGATTCTTCTGCATCAACATCTTCAATTTTTTCTTTTTTGATTGTAGAGGGTAAAAGATGTATCATTCTGCCCTAGAAGAAAAGACAAAATTCAGAATCACAGAACTGCAGTGGTTGGAAGAGATTTCTAAGGATCTTCGAGTCCAACCTCTCTGCTAAAGCAGGTTTCCTATAGTAGGTCGCACAGGTAAGTGTCCAGATGGGTCTTGAATATCTCCAAAGAGGGAGACTCCACAACCTCTCTGGGCAGCCTGCTCCAGTGCTCTGCCACCACTGTAAAGAAGTTCTTTGTGTGAAAATTCCTATCACTCAGTTTTTGGCACTTGCTCCACGTCTTACCACTACACACCACTGAAAAGAGTCTGCCCTCATCCAACTGACACGCACTTTAGATATTTATAAATACTGATCTGAAGCTCTGAAATAATTCTCAGAAGTTCATGAACTAAGCAGAGGAAAGAAACTTTCAGACATTTCTCTTAGTCAAGTGAACTAGGTGGAAGTAGGTAATCTTCCTTCCTAGAGAAGGCATGCTGCAGCTAAGAGTAACCATACAAAGCATGACAGACAGACTCAGACCTCAGTATCTGTGAAACTATTCAAACCAGACTGCTTTGCCAGAGGCAGTGGTGTTCCCAGATAGTAAAGCAGAATTGACTCTACCTCTTAGCACCTAGAGGAATTCTGCTCAGCAGCACATAGGAGCAAACACCTGTCCACTTCACTAATAACCACCTTTAGCACTTAGGCTGATAGCATATGAGACTCAAGTCACTGTACCTGGAACACCTGCCCATCCATTTCTGCATAGGCCTTCACTGCATGTTCAGGAATCATGTAGGTGATAAAAGCAAATCCTTTGGGTTTCTTTGTCAGTCTGTCAACAGGGAAATGGATCTCTGAGAGGGGCCCTGCAAGAGAAAAGGCCTTTCTGTGAGAGATCACTTACACAGCCACCACACTCCCCAGCAGCACTCTGAACAGGTATCCCCCTTGGTCACAGCTAGGAAAGGAGCCAGAGAGAGAAGAGCAGCTCTGAACGCTGCAGGAAGGTGTGTGATGAGTCTGGGTGAGGAGCCACTAGCTGTAGACCAACAAGGAGGGCCCAGCAATGGCATCCAAGTCTGGATATGTTGTAGCACACATGGTTTCAACTGCTGGATTAAAGATATGAGGCATGAGGGCAGATGCATATACAATATACTCTGAGCTAAGTGGTACAGCATCAGTTTCAATACCAAGCAGCTGCATGCTGTCACACCAGCAGTGAAGATGATTTGAGTCTATGTCTGAGAGGTGTGAGATGCACAGATACATATGTCCATTCCCACCCAGAAAACCTCTGCTTGCAAGGAGACACAGCATTGCAAGTCCCAGTACTACAGCAAGTACGTACCATACTTGGAAAAGATCTTCTCCAAGTCTTCCTCAGTGCTAGTAAAAGGAAGATTTCTGACAAAGAGTCTCCCTGATTCAGATAAGTCTTCCTCTTCCTCATCATCCCTCTTAATTCGTTGCCAAGGCTGGTCATGAGTTTTTGCTGTAACAGTTTCTTTTGGGGTATTCTCACATCGGGATACCTCAATGTATCGCCCACCTAGTCAACAAACATACACAGGCACATTAGATGCTTCCTGAGGCCATGGGCTATCAATACCAAATTGTTAAGAGTCTAGGCTTACAACAGTGACAAAAGCAATCACAATTCAAAAGAACTGAGTAGAATTCTGTCAGATTAAATAAAAGAATGACAGATTCAAGGGATTAGCAGAATGTCTGCTAGTCATCTTCAGACTCCTTTCCCTTCAGACAGCTTCAATCCTTCTGATTCTGTCAACCTCATCCACAGGCTTCTAAGTCTATGTTCCCATCCTACATGGGATTTTTTCCAAGTATAAGTAGCTTCACTAAGGACTTCACTAAGAATGGGTTTCAAATGCAGGCTTGGAGAATCATTTGTACAAATCCCCTGCACTATTCCAACTTGATTTTTACAGTATTTTTTTTTTTTTTTAAAACCAAAAACAAGCTACATATTGGGCACATAACAAATATCAAGAGCCAAAGAGTAACACACATAGGTCAGCCAATCTAAGCTGCTCCTGATGGCACTTACATGGCAACTGGTTATCCCACAGCAGCTGTGCAGAAGAAACCTCCCCCAGCATTTGCCTGGAAAAAACTAAAGCAATGGGAGATTCTTTCACAGGGAGCACTTTAACACCTGAGTACTCTGTCACTGACATCAGAACAAGAAGGAACAAACAGCACTTACCTATGTATTCTTTTTTCCGCTTCAAGGCCCTTTGCACTTCTGCCTCACTCTTCAAATCAACAAAGATATAACCTTGGAGGAAGCAAAGGTTCAGCTGAGCATCATGCGAGGAAACACAGTCACTAATAGGCTAATTAAGGGTGAATCAGGCTTTTTAAAATATAGATTCCTACAGATAAGGCATTCAGCTCCCATTAAATTTTCAATCCAGCCTGAAAATGGCTGTAGCAGACTGGAAGGCTGCCTCTTAATACTTCACTCTCTGTGTACAAACTGAACAAGCCTGTCTTAACAGCTGAAGTAGGCTTTCCACAGGTGCCATCAAGAGCAAAGAAATGGTGCATCTGCTTCTAGACTATGAAAGGAAAGCATATAACTAAGTTCCCTGCCAGCTCTAAGGACCTGCACCTTCTGATAGGTACTTCCAGTAGTCACAGCCAGCCAGGAGAGCACCTTGGCTAAAGGTAGATCTGCAGCAGCAGCTTTTCCCAGAGGAAGGGGCCTTTCCTTGGCATGGTTTGGGAAGTTTAGGAAAGCTTCAAAGACAAACCAAAGAAAAGGCTCCTGCTACTGTGATGCTGCTGCAATACCCTAAGGGAGTACAGCCAACATTACTCCGTCCACAGCATCCTATGGCCAGCAACTAGGGCAGGTGAGCTGCAAAGTCACAGAAAGGTCAATAAGAATTGGGACACAGGCCAGTAATGTAGAACTACAGATGGAAAGAGCAAAGGTGTGACTGAGAGATCATCTGACTCATAGAGCCAACCCTCTTCCACAAATACACATTACCTGTATTTTTCCTCTGGGCATTTTTTCCTATCCGGATTGCCACTGGCTTCAGAGGTGAGAAGAATTCTCGAATCTTTTGCTGCAGAAAGAATAAGAATTGCTTAAATGAGCTATTGGATACAGAAAGCGGGCATCAGACAACCTTTTCTTAAAGAAGTACCATAAAAACACTACCCTACTTACTCTAAAAGTAATGCATCCTATTTATTTCCATGAAAGCTACAGTAGATACAAAGAGCATGGTAATATTATCTGATAGAGACAGAAAATATTATTTTTCAACATAGTCACTACCATTAGCTCTGTATTTTCACCAGCAGTGAACAGGAGCCTGGACGCTGTGCTTGTAAAAATCTGCACCAGAGGAGGTAACCCAGAGTCACTGTTGCCACTGCTGAAACAAAGCACTCACCCCTCACTGTGCTCACATCCACTGTTTGGTCTCCATCAATGTTCAGCAAGCATTGACAGATGTAAACGAGCAAAATTTTTTTCACAAGGAGAAACTCAACTCCTCATCTTTGCTTCATATGCACTTCCATGTCAGATACCATTTTGTCTCTCTGCTGCCATCTGTTGCACAGCAACAAAATGTAAAGCAATATTGGTGGGAAAGGCCAACTCTTAGTGCCACACCAACATCCACTTCTGATGTCACCGGCCAACATAAAAAAAACAGGAGGCATTACTTTTGGAGCAGTACCTGTACAGTATTTCTGCACAAAGCCAGGTAAAAAAGCTTCCCCAACTGCCCATAAAATCCTCAGCACAGTTCAACCAAGTGAAGACACAGCCTCTACAAAGACCTTGCTGAGTTACAAGCTGGGAATTCTCAGCTCGGGAACCAAGCTTACCTCAGTGATATTCAAAGAAGCACCACGTAGTTTCACTGTGTGTGGTGTGCTTGCTTCTGCTGAACTGACTTGGTTCTTCTGCTGCACAGAAGACTGGAAAAAAAGAAGCTGACTGAGAAACCATAGAAATCATGACACAACTAGGTGATTTTGAATAGCAAGCAAGAGGCTGAAGAGTGGAGGAGGAGAAACAATTCAATCAGCCTGGGCAGGAGGACTTGGGTAAGGGTGCAAAGTCTGACTGGGATGATCAAACCCAGATGCTAAAAACAAGCTCTGCAAAAGTATTCCCTGCAGACATACATAAGAAGAGAGAAAAGCCCATGAAAGAGGCACGAATACTACCTCTTAGGAAGTTCTGTTTTCCAGAAAAAGGAATTTAACTAGCATTGAGAGGAGATCTGACAAACCCATTTTTTAAATGGGTCCGACTCAGTAAGCCAAAAAAGCTGGTACCCAGGGGTCTCACAGACTTCAAGCTTTCAATTACATCCCTGGAGTGACCAACACACACCTACTCTTCCACGAAGCTCCTGCTTTAAGCGTGATAAAAGTGTAATTCAGTTCTACCTCTAGTGTGGATCCTTTTTTCTTCTTCTCTGCTGGTGTCTCTTGCTCTGCTTCTTGGGGTTTTGACTTTCTCCTTTTTTCTGTGTTTTTCTTTACAATATTTTCTGTAATGCCTGAATCCTCCTCATTCTTGCTTTCCTCTTCCACTTCCTCACTATCTGTTTCTTCCTCTGTACTGGATGAAGAGTAGGAGGAGGAATCCCTCACTACTTTAGATTTCAAGTAATCCATATCTGAGAGGTCTTCTCTCGTAGCTGCCTTCTTCTCCTGTTGTTTCTTTGCTGTCAGAAAGAAGAGACCAAAGAAGTTTTGTGTACAGATACTGCTGCTCTCTCCCCAGCCAAGTTAAAGCTGAGGGCAGGCACAATCACTATGACCTTCTACTCTACACTTTCCACCTAAAAAGAAGTCTAGAAAACAGTAGAGCAATTTTAAACCAGCACTTCTACATTAACATGCCTGGATTCTTTCTTTCTTTCTTTGAAGCAACAATTCACATATAAAACAAATTAGAGAGGTCTGCCCTGTTACTTTTCCTAGGCTTTGAATTAATGACCCAGGAGAAAGCACAAATGCCATCCCCTGAATACCAGAAAGAGTGTTTCCCAAATTTCTCTGTACTGGGGAAGCCATCTGCACTTCCACAGTGCACACATGCACACATGAGTTATGGGGAAACTACCCTTCTGATTATAGTCTCTGTAAGCAGGACACTGAATCAAGTCCCATCAGCATGTTTGCTCTCCCATTCACCAAGTCAAACCAAGCAAAGGGTGATAGTCCATTTTAGTACCTTTGGTTTCCTCCTCATCTTTAGAGGATTCACTCCCATCCTTCTCCTCCTCACTCAGATCCTTAGACTCATCTGAATCAAAGTTCAGATAATCAGCCACTGGCTTTGATTTTTCCTTCTTGGGCTCCTCCACCAAAGTGTCATTAGCCCAAGTGGCCACCTGAGACCGTTTCTGGTGAACCACCAAGAATTCCTGGAATGTTTTATCTTCTTCCAGCTGTTGAAAAACAAACCAAGAAAAAAAAAAAAACAAAAACAAAAATGTGAAGACAAAACTGAAGTAGTAGCATGTTAAAATTCAAAGAATCTCATTTCCAGTACTATAAAAAAAAAAAACAATTCATAAAGAGCAGTCCACTTTACACTCACAAAGTGAGCACTTAGTCACTAACATCTTGTCAGTCTCTCAGCCCTATTCCTTCTTGTACTTAATGTTTAGAAAACACTTTAAAGAAGACAAGAAAATATTAAAGAAGGAAAAAAGTGTGCAAACTAAATATGACACAACTTGCATGTGACACAACTGTTGAAAGACCTGTCCTGGATAGAGTGCTTATTCATTGAGAAGTATTTAATGATTAAAAAAAGATAAAAATTAATATATATACATATACACACACACACATCAGTTCTCAGTGTTGAGATTGTTAAAATCATGATTTGTTAAAGTGGAATTGGACTGCTATGGAGTTCTTTAAATCATACATCTTACTGAATTTATAATGGTGAAAGCAGTACAGAAAAGGGCTATTCAACTGTCTTTTAATACAACTTATCATTAATGTAAGCATTGGAACTGAAACTCTACTCACCTCCTTAAAGTTTTCTGATGGATTTTTCTTCTTTTTATCCTAGGAAGAGAAGCCATTTTTAGAAAGCCTTATTAGAAGCAGAGCCAGTAACAGTTCTCAGGTAACCTAACAATAGGAGGTTAAATAGGTAAATTTCCTAAGGCAGAAAATGCCAGAATCAGGACTCCAACATCAGCTGTCCCCTTTTCTACATGCCAGGCTACCCTTCTCTCTGCCAAGTCACTGACACGTGTCAGATCTTCAAGGAAAAAAGCAAGACTTACTTTTTTTGTGCTTGCATGATCTGCAATTGTCACAGGTTTCTCAAGCTGCTTTTCCAAGGCAGGGACTTTCTGAGAGTGCTTACTCCATGCTTTGGGCTTTGAAGGGTCACCGAAAGACTTGCATAACTCAACCTGAGAAGAAAAAAAATCAAATTTTTAATTAAACTCATCTTCAACAGTCTTGTTCTGAAACTGCAGGATGCATCTTAATAAAGAATCTTTCTTATAATCCAGACAAAATGGACGGTGTAGGTTAAGGATGTTCTTTCTAGAAGTATACAGCTTCATACTTACTCAAAATGGGAGTTTGTTACACTCAATTACAGAGAATCAAATAAGCTCTCCCGCTTATAATGAATGAAAATTCCTATCTAGTACAGTAAGATGAATCACTTTAAACGAAAGAAAAAATAAGCTCAAATTCAAAAATTCAGATTATTACAGCTCAAAAAGTTCAGATTATTACAGCTCAAAACCTGACATTTGCTCCAACCAATGCTGAAATCACTGCTAGTGCATAGAAGACAGTCCATTCGTATCAAGTACCTGCCTGAAACAGCAGCAGTCTTGGCATCAAGCTTTGCTGTTTTCATAGAACTGTATCATAGGATGGCCTGGGTTGAAAAGGATCATCGAGTTTCAACCCCCCTGCCGTGGGCAGGGCTGCCAGCTGCTAGACCAGGCTGCCCAGAGCCACATCCAGCCTGGCCTTGGATGCCTCCAGGGATAGAGTTTTGCTGCAAAAGTCTTCAGACTTTTCTAGCCCTCAGGTGTTCATCTGTAAGACTATCAAATCCCCCAGTGACTAAGTTTCTTAAGAATCAAAAGAAGGTATTTTTAGATATCAACTCACAGTGACTCTGGAGGTGTCTATGAAACTTCTGTTGAAATGGCTCAGTGCTGCTTGAGCTTCATCTTCAGACTTGTAGCCAATGAAGCCAAATTTCCGGAACTTACCATCCTTGGTGAACTTCAAGCAACAATCAGTCAGTGTGCCAAAGGCTGCAAACAACTTCCGAAAGCGATCTTCCTTCATCTGGAGAAGGGAAGGAGAAAAGGAAGGCAGGTCAGCAACTTAACTATAGAGATGTTTTACAGATAAGTCTAAAGCAAAACATTTACTAACACAGAGGACTTCTGAAGAAATCTCACTATGTTGTGGCAAGGCTGATAAGAAATGCATGTCAGCTATGAAAGTTTGTCCTCTTATTCATGAATTCCTTACACGTATGCTTCTGTGCCTACAAAACCTCCATAACTAAAAGCTGCACCCAGGTGTTGGGATGCCCTCTGTGGAGCATCCAGCCCACCCACAGGTAACTTTCAGTATCCCCAGGAGGGAGCAGCACCGTTCATACCTCTCCTGCCTCCCTGGGAACAAGGGAAAGATAGGGAGCCACAAACTACCCCTCTCCTCCACCTTAGAAGCTGCTGAATGTGCCCGGGGTGCAGAGGCATGGGCTGGGAAGCAGCTGCAGGGTACCTCCTGACCCCACAGAACCCGAATCGTTCTTCATGCAGAGCCCTCCATCCCCAGGGCAGCTCCTCGCTCCTCCACAAGGCCCCAGGGCACCTCCACAACTCATAACCACCAACGGCCATCTCTCCCGGAAAACGCCCGCTCCCCCAGAACCTCCACCTGCTCTTCGCCCCGTGCGCCCCTCCCCAGACCTCTCCGTGAGGCACCTCTCCTCCCCCGGCCCTCTCTCATCCCAGCAGCCATCAGATTCATCTTTCTTCCTGGGCCCAGAACGCTGTCATACAAAGGTCGCAGACAGACTCACCCCGTTGGGGAGGTTCTTCACGATGAGCCGAGACATGTCGGCAAAAGAGAGCAGCCCGACAGAACACGACACTAGGCCCAACCCGCCTCAGAGTCCCGCACGCCACCCCTGGGCGCCGCCATCTTCCCGCTGCATCACGTGAGCACGGAGAGGCAGCGCGCAGGCGCGATGAGGCGGTGCCTGGCGGCGTGCCCTAGCAACGGGCCCTAGCAACGGGCCTTAGCAACGGGCCCTAGCAACGGGGCGGAACTGGGCAACGGCTCCTCTCGCTTCCAACCGCGCAGCTCAGCCTCGTGCGGAGGGCTTCGTCTGCAAGAGGAGGCTCAACTCCTGCGCAGCTCCAGCCCTGCCCGCAGGAAGAAGTGCGGGTGGTGGTGATGGAGGTGGTGCTGGGCTTGCTGCTGGGCCCAGTGCTGCTCTGCTTCCCCATCCCCTGAACCCTGGCAGTGTATGGCAGAAGGGCCCTTCTGCATCCCACCAGGACTAGAGAGCAGGAGTGTAGCTGGGGAGAGCAGCATAAACCCAGGTGAGCAGGAAGGGAAACACCTGCATTTCCAGGGAAGAAGAACTGGAGGGATGGACAAGCTTAGTGCACAGGAGAAAGGAGAGAGCGGGATGCTTCAGGATGGCCGTCTGCTGCTCTGCTCTATGGGAAAGCGCGCAGCATGAAGCCTTCCTCCTGCAGCCTGGGAGGAGACGTGCCTGCTCCTATTGCCCTGCTCCTCACAGGGGTCGGCATGAGAAGTCAGCGCAGGGCCTGCTGCTCCTGCCCTCTGCTGCCGTCCTTGCCAGGCTGTCAGCCTCTCACTGGGACACAGGCTGGCACTGACAGGGCCCTACATACCATCACTGACACATCCAGACCGTGCCCTTGTCACTCCTGTCCTCGCTGGGATGTCTGTCCCCCTCTATCCCTCCCCATCTCCTTCTCACCTGCTGCTTGTGGCCGCCGGCGGGCGCGGCTTCAGCACGCTGTGCCCAGGACAGCTCTGTCCTTGTCCTTCTAAGCAGGCACTGCTGGGACGGAGCTGCCACCAGGCAGCGACCAGCTGATCTGTGCCATGCAGGACATCTCCTGCCCCAGCCTCACCTGGAGCTGCAGTTTCTCCCAGCAGCTCCTCCTGCAATAGGGGTTGCTCTTTCCCAGTATCTTTCTGCTGTATCTGTGCCCCCTCTGAGGGGGCTCAAATCACAAAAAGCCAGCTCCGGGTGGCACAGCGACATGTCCTCCACACAGCTGAGCTCCAGGCTGCCTCAGTACCCATGGGGAAACATAGCTTTTGCCAGAACCACAGTAATATACATCTTTGCTAACCCTCCTTCTTTAGTAATAACATATTTTAGCTTCCCCAGATGCAGTGATATATCTACAGAAGCACAAGATTTAAAAAACACCGACTTTGTAGTTGATTTCCTTTGCTCATTTTACTCCCAAGAATGCCTCCAGATCCAGTTTTTATGTTTGCAAGTGTGAAAGCTAGAACAACTTTTATTTTTGAAGGTTTTTTGCTCTGGCAAAACCTGAGATTTCTGGGGCATCAGAAATAGGTGGCTGTATCAGCGAGGAAAGATCCTGCAAAGCAAGCCCCAAGGCAGGCTTATTTCTGAAGAGAGACCCCAGCCCCAGGCAGGTGGGAGGGAACCTGAGGCCCTAGCTTGAGAAGGTTCAAAGGATACTTTGTAAAGCAGCTTGCAGTGCTTGAATATCTGTCCTAAGGACCATCTTTAGCCCTTTTGCTGCTGGCACACGGTGTGGGTAGGGAACAGACTGGGTGTTGCATAGCATGGGGTGCAGGTCAAACAACTCAACCACTGAACTACACCAGAGCAGCCTCAGAAACAGACTGAATGCACCCTGTTTTTTGCTCTTAGATGATCCCATGCACATGCCTCGGGGGATTGCATTCAGTCAAATTCAGGAGGGTACCCAGTGGGCAACGCACCCAGCAAAATTGATGTGCCATCAATCTACAGCCTGGGTGTCTGCAGATAGAGGAGCAGGGCTACTCTCCTATCCCTGCCGAAAGCTCTGTGTAGGGCTGTCACGGTAGTGCCAGGATCCAGGCACTGCCTGCCCCCTCACCCCCTCCTCCAAGGTCCTCCAGTGCCTGGCAGGGGGTGACTAGTGCTCTGCCCAAGCCCACCGCCAACAGCAGAAGACGCGGTCCCTGCGTGGTTCCAGCTGAGCTGTCACAATGTGTTTGGTGAACGCTCAACAGCAGGACGGACAGGGACTTGCACAGCACCAAAGAGCAGGGGTCACCTTGCTGTAAAACACTGCTATGGGCTGCCTGCAGCCAAGAAGCTGAACTTTGGGAAGCAGGGCTGGAGGAGAGAAAGGAAGAAGCTGCTGCTGCAGGTCCTGTCCATCCCTGGATACAAGAAGGGGTCAGATGCAAAGCCTAGCACAGTTTTGGAGAGATGCTTCTTTTTGTCATGTGTCCAAAAGGGCACCAGATGTTTGCCCCTGGTCACCCACAGCTTGCCCACCCTGGCTGCGCCAGTCCTGCCTGAGAAGGACAAGCACAGCTGAGGGCAGCCCTTCATGCCTGTCTGAGCAGGGGCACTTTGTCTACAGCTAGTGCAGGGCAGCTGAGGGTTTCTTGAGCCGGGGTCACCCTCACTGGACCAAGAGCAGGATGCTGTTAGGAATTCTAGGGTGCCTGAGCCTGTGCAGGGGTGCTGAGCATGCCTGCAGCCCTGGAGGACATCAGGTAATGGAGGTGCTCAGCTTCCCTGGAAGTATTCCACTCCCTCCCTTTTCTTCTAGATGTGGGTAATGAGCAAAATTCAGCCTCAGGGTGTTCCCACAGTGGGCTATGAGCTGGCTGAGGACCTTTTTCACCTAATTTAATAAACCCACAAGTACTAGCAAGGACAAAGATGAGCATGACCCAGCAACAATCACCAGTTCCTTTTGCTGCATAGGCACTCTGAGCATGCAGAGAACATTTCAGGAACAGCTTTGCTGGAAATGCTGCCCTAAGTTTGATTTTGCTGCAGTCAGCTCCAGCCTGCATCTTTCGGAGCAGAGATGGCTGGAACCACCTCAAATCAGCAAACTGACCTGATCCTAGAGGAAGGACATCAAGATCTTGGAGGTGTGGTGCCCAATGAATCCATCTCCCTCGGACTGCACAAGAAGATGGAGCCCATAGGAAAAGCAGAACATGCTGCCTTGCTGAAGGGCATCACCCAGAGTGGGCAGATCCTCTGCTACATGGAGAGGATGTTTTCCTGCTTGCTGATTGCTGCAGCATCACCATGGGCAGAATTCACCTTTCATCCAGACAAATTGTCACCTGGGCTTGCCTGCTTCATGGTCGGCAAATGTGTCCTGTGGTCCTGATTTCTGCACTTCCTATCTGCAACTTTGAAGCAGAATGTGTCTTTCTGGAGTCTGAAAGCTAAATTGTATTTCTGAGTAACAAGTAGACAGGTGAGAGGATGGATAAGGATGGGAGAGCTCAGAGGAGCCCCAGGCACCAACCAGGGTTGCCATGGGGCATTCAGACATAGAGATTCAGGTATACAGGACTCCAGCAACATATCAACCAAGCAGAAGTCAACTTATGGTCCTCCAGAGAGACTGTAGGAGACCTTAGCATTGTGCAAACAAACTTCTTTAAGGCTAAGGGATCAGCTTTAAGGCTAAGATCACTTGACATCCCTACTGAACCCACCAAGCCACGAGAGATGTTGGCTGCATCCTGCTGGCCATGCAGCTGCTCCCGATCCAAGCAATTACTGCCATCCAGCAATGACAGCATTTCCTTCAGGTGGCAGATAAGGCCCCAAGCCAGACTTCAGCATCTCTCCTGACCCACTAAGGCTTACTGGCATCCTCCTGGTGTCTGCATATGGGACACTCTATGAGGGTTCCGCCTGCTGCTGTCCCTTGTCCTCTCTCTCCTCCATCCATCACAATTCCCACCTCCTTTGGTTTCCTTCGTGTTTCTGTATTTTTAGTTGTGTGCAAATGGGCTCATGGGAGGGTCCAGGCAACAGCTGCCTTTGATCAGTGCAACATGTGGGAGATGGAGCACTTCAGGAATGCCGACTCCTGATCAAAGGTGGGAAGTCAGTGACATCCAGGATCCTGCAAGAGCCCATCCCTGCTAATCCCCAGTAGGGAGCTAGAGTAGGACCAGCAACCCACACAGTCCATCTGCCTGCCAATCAAAATGGACGAGCTGATGTGTCAAAAGGGATGGGAGGCCAAGCTAGAGAGTGGCCTCCAAAATTCATTGTTGGCACCTGAACCCAACCATGCCTTTTGGTAGCAGAAATACTATACACAGTTGATTGCTCCAATGGAGAGGTGACACAGAGGGAAAATGGGACAGCAATGCCTCAACATGTCACCTATATAAAGATGAGGCTGGATTGAAAGGTGGCTTCTAGAGGAAAAGAAGAATGGATCATCCTTGACGGTTGAACAGAGCTCACTGGAGGAGAAGTTATAGTCCAGCCTCCCTTTCAGAGGGGAAACCCCACAGTTGAGTGAGTCTGCATGCAGCCCCCCAAGACATTCCCACCACTCCTTTTGCCCCAGATATTCTTATCTGCTGTCTGTTTCCCTGATAACCCCAGGCATGAAGCTGGGAAATCCATCTGCATGGAGCAGGTTGGCCCATCAAGGCAGAGTGTGAAGACCCACTGCCCACAGTGTTTGGCCCCTCCAATGGGAGGGATGCTCCTCCCAGCCTCAGCCCCACTCAGCAAACAGCAAAAGAATCCCTTGTTGGCCACAGCACGCTGCACCTTACCCTGCCCCATCTCTATTTGGATATTTCTTGGACATGACTCCTCTGTCATGTTGAAAAGGGAAGCTTTTAGAAAGAGCTGATAAGGGCATTTCCCTTGGGACCTCCCTGGGCAGGGTCATGGGTCGCTTCCTAGCAGTGCTTGTCCTGATAACGAGTCAGTGAAGGCTGGGGTTGTGGAGACAGCATTTATCAGCAAACCCTGGGAATACCAAGACATAAAGGTGTCTTCTCATTTGCCAGACTGGGGAGATGGAGCAGGAACAAGCCCTGGTGCAAGGATGGAGGTCTCGGGGTGTGGGAGCCAATGGGCCAGAACAGAGAAAGGCCGTGGGAGGGAACATGGGAGAAGAACAGTGTGAATGGATGGGCAGTGCAAGGGATGCATTTCCTGCTTGCTTTGGGAGCAGTGATGCTCTGCACCATGATGGGATTGCCATGGCAAGCAGGGAAACAAGATGTGCCCAGAGCAGGATAGGTGACAGCCAGTGAGAGGTTGTACATGGGAGCCAAACCCTGTATAAGTCCCACTGCCCAAAAACTACCTACCAAACACCTGCCAGTGTAGCCCAAAGGCCACAAAGTGCTTTTTCCCCCCAGCTCCCCCATCCCATCCAGACAAATCATAGCCAGACTCTGGGCACAGAGGGATGAATGATTCAGGAGAGCAGAGGAAAGAACAGCTCAGCATACCACTGTAGAAAGGGAGAAGAGAGCATTGGGTGTGTGGCACAGCCTGTCACTGCTTGGGATGCTCTGGGTGACAGGCCACCACTGACACATCAGCACTGCTGACACACTGGCAGGCAGCATGGCAAGGGCAGGGCACAGTGAATGATGGGGCTGCTCCTAGGACTTAACCCCCTCCTCAGCTTCTCCTCCACCGTAGATATCTCTCAAACACCTTTCTCTATCAGAAACTTAACAGGGCTAATATTGAAAGCACCTGCCTCCCTTGGCCGGGAGTCAAAGGCCCCAGTGCTGGATCCTATATTCACCCAGCACAATTATCGCTGACCAAATGCCGCCTTGCAAAAATGTAGGGCACCCTCTCTGCTCACCTGCCCTAAACTGGAGCACAATGCAATTAAAATAAGCAATGCCAGATGGTTTATTAGCAGCTACAGAGCTACAGGCCAACACTTCATCTTCCAGCACAGAGATCTCCACTGCAGCTCCATTGCATCCCAGGGTCTTCCTCTCGGCAATGCACAGCCCTTCTTAGCAGCACCTCCTTGGGATCAGTGCACCAACCACAAGCATTTCCATGGACTTGCATCGGTCAGTCAACCTCATGAAAGCCAAAGTGCATCCAGTGCTCTCATGCTTATTTTCATAAGGAAATCCTGTAATTTCAGCTGTGGGTGAACCCTGTATGCTTGGCCAGGGCGGTCCGATCATTACTGCACTGTCTTTGTGCTTTACAGGAGCAGGTAGGTCTTCTTCAGGACCAGGAGCTCCAGTGTTGGTGCAGCAGATCTTGGCCTGAAAACACACAAATCCAAAATGCTGAAGAAAGGAAAGTCACAGGAATACTGACAGAAGGTTTTCACACTAAATATAGAACCATTTAGGGGGCACTGCATGCTTGCTACCCAGCCCAACCCTTCTCTGACAGTGTCTGACCTCTTGGGCTTTGCAGAGATGTCAAATCTCACATTTCTGCCATGGGTTTTATTCTTCCTCATGACATATTTACCACTCACATTGTGTGCATCCCAAGCATTCCTTGCAAACAGAAAGTTGGTTCAACTCTGTGGTACAGAGCAAACCAGAAATCATCTCCCATGCCTTCTACCAGCTGACCATGAACAACTGCAAGCCTTCCTGAGAGGGCTTTCCCAGGCCCCCACATCCAGGACCACTTTTGCTTTCTCTGCACTTATTTGCCCACTTCTTTCACACCACAGAGGAACACTGGGAAATGATGCTGAACTGGACCAGGATACTGCACTTCTGCCCAGGAGAAGAACTGAGTGCTGGCCATTAGGTTTGCAAGGACCAGATTAGACTGCATCAGATCTCAATGCTCTGAAAATCCCTCTGCATTCCCAGGGGTGTACATGGGCATCCCTATGCTGCAGCATAATATCTGAGACAGTCACCCCACTTATAAAGGAGAGGACAGAATGGATCTTGCAGCACTAGCTCAGCCTCAAGTGCTGCAGTCACTTCTCCAAGCTCCATCCACATTGTTCCAGCACCAGTCTCAGGGTTTATGTACAGCATAGCCTTCCTGGCTGCTGGGAGCAGAGTGTTGGTGCTCCTTGCAGTAGAGCAAGTGGTTTGGGGATGGGAACAAGCTGTTGCAGCCCTCATTCAGCACTAGGGCTCAGCAGACTATGTGTAGAGCCCTAACTGCTAACACAAGGTAAGGAGCTCTGCCTCAAGCCACAGGAGTGCATAGCCTGCTCGAGACCTGCACCGTCCTGTGCTGTACACCAGGTGGAACAGCATCACCAGTTTGGTGCAAGCAGCTTGATCCCAGCACGTTGCTCTGGGTGTGTCTCTGTAAGGAAGCACCAGTGAGACTGGGGTCCCCCCAGACAAACCCCCACCACAGCTGCAGGAAAGCCCTCTTCTCCCACAAGGACACCTCATGCCGTTTATTTTTCTGCTGGCAATGCTGGATGTTAGGAGCTGCCAGGCGAGGGGCTCTCCAAGCACGGACTACAAAGAGGGCTGACACCTCTAATGAATTACAGTAATACCAGCTCGGGTGAACCCTGAAGTGCCTGTTTACACAATCACTGACCTCCCTTCACCCACGCTCTGGTCCAAGTCCCCCCTCCCTGCCTTGATGGATCACAGCTGAATGCAGGCAGAGCCTAGTGTTTATCATCTCCCAGCTCGAGAAGGGAAGAAATAACAGTATTTCCTGGCACGTCGGCCACCACCAGCGATAAAATGCCCACCCAGCACTCACTCTGGGAAACACCCTCTGTGAGGCATTCTTTTGTAAACCCACTGCTTGAGAGGAGGGCACCATGCATGCTGCTTTTGCAGATGGACTTTGCTCACGGATGCTGCACCAAACCCTGTCCATTATGTCAGTCCCCAGCCAAGAGATCGTGCCTGGCCCAATGTCCTCATGCCTCTGCCTGGGCTCGTGGACAGCAGAACCCAGTCCATTATCTATCTCTAAAGCTTGCCCTGGTGGAGAACCACAAGTACATCCATCCTGAGATCAGCCAGTTCCTGGGAAAACAGCAAGCTGGCATGTGGGGCTGGGATAACACATCCCAACTTCACCTTGTTCCAGCTCCAGCCATGCAAGGGAGAGAACTGCAGTTAGACAAAGGGGAAACAGTTTGATGGTTGCAAATGGCCAACAGGAAGGAAGGACAGGGGGATGCTCTGTCTCCCAGCTGCTCTTACTCCAGCCCTTACAGCTCATTACAGCCCTAGCATGAAGGGAAAGCCTTTCATGTAGCTAAGCTTTCCTTCTTCGTTTACTCTGAGGGCAAAAACTTCAGTGCTGGCCCCCAGGGAAGGCGCTTCTCCATTTCTCTTCTCACCCCCCGACCTCCTCATTTTGTTGCAGTTATTTTTGGAAGTAAAAAGCTTTCTACTCTGCCCTTCTCCTGGCCCTCATCTTTCTGCCAGCCAAAGTGGCATTTTAAGGCTCCTGTCCACTCGACCAGAAAAATGGTGGCTGTGGCAGGGCAGAGTTAAACCTTTCCACCCACCAAGGAAGCCAGAGCCTTTTCGACCCATTAACCCTCCAGCAGCTCAGCCACCTAGAGAGGGGCTCTCAGGGGTTGCTGTGGGTTGTATCTGACCTCACATGGATCCATGGGGAGGAGAGTTGTGACCCCCAGGATAGGGATCCACCCTCATCTCCTTCCCTACAGCACTCCAAAACCCATTTAACTAAAGTACTGTGGTATCTACAGCTCCACCATACAGAAAATCCTAGCTGCACCTCAAGTCCTGCTTGCACTCAGAGCTAGATGAATTCAGGAGGTCTTACTCCAAAAAAGCTGTTGGGACTCAGAGACTTTGCGCCACTGCCAAAAAAATGCATGATGCTAGGTTTACATTGGCCAAAGGTTTAAAACACCAGCAGCAAGGAAGCAGCAGCACAAGATTTGCAGACTTGAGACTGAGCTGAATGAAAGGATGTCAAAGCTAGGGATCACCAAAAAGAGTTGTGGTGCCAGCACTCCTCGCCTACTACGAGATCTGCTCTGCAGCTGGATGCACTGCCACACAGGGGTGTGTTGGGCATTGCGATGGGCTGCTCCACAGCTGGGAGGAGGCTGGTCTCTGTCATTTGCAGGGCTGGGATGGTGGCAGGACAGTGTCTCCAATGACTATAATTTATGAAAGCCAGCAGTACAAGAAAGCCCCCAGTACAAAAAGGACAGGGAGCTGTTGGAGAGGGTCCAGAGGAGGGCCACAAAGATGATCAGGGGACTGGAGCACCTCCCCTATGAGGACAGGCTGAAGGAGCTGGGCTTGTTCAGCCTGGAGAAAAGAAGGCTGCGGAGTGACCTCATTGCAGCCTTTCAGTACCTAAAGGGAGCCTACAAACAGGAGGGGAATCAACTCTTTGAAAGGGTTGATAACTGCAGGACAAGGGGAAATGGTTTTAAGCTGAGGGAAGGGAGATTTAGGTTGGACGTCAGGGGGAAGTTCTTTATAGAGAGAGTGGTGAGGTACTGGAACAGGCTGCCCAGAGAGGTTGTGGATGCCACATCCCTGGAGGTGTTCAAGGCCAGATTGGATGGGGCCCTGGGCAGCCTGGTCTAGCATTAGGTGGGATGGTTGGTGGCCCTGCGTGTGGCAGGGGGGTTGGAGATTCATGATCCTTGAGGTCCCTTCCAACCCTGGCAATTCTGTGATTCTGTGAAGAAGAACTCAAGACAAATACTCAACATCCTCCTCCTTATACCAGCAAGCATTGGGCACCCAGGCAGGTGGGTAGAGAATGCATGCATAGAGTTACTTCTGCCTCAGCTGCTGGTGGTGGGCAGCAGTCTGGGGACATCCAGAGTTCTCTCCAAACCAGTGTTTCACATCGTCTGCTAGAGAGCCACCTTCTTCCTCAAGGTTTCCAGCCCGTTTTGAATCCAGCGAGATATCTAGCTTCCATGGCACCCTGCAGCCGTGAACTTGGGTTTAACTGCAGGTCCTCATGGGTTTCACTTGGGTTGGACAAAGCCTTACTGAAGAGCATCACTGAAGTAGGCGAACCCTGCAAATCATGGGTCTGGGAAAGCCTCAGAACCTGTGATTTCTCCGTGCTCCAAGCAGCTCCTTCAGCACTTCCCATTACCTCATCCTTACACCGTGGACAACAGGTTTGAACGCCAGCCAGCAGGGAAACCTGGCAGCGGTGTCCCAGCATATTTGTCTGCAGCTCCAGGTGTTCTCCTCCGCATGCTCTGGTCTGAGCCGAAAAGGCTGAGCAGCCTCTGCTAATGCAGCAGCATCGCTGCACAGCCCTGCAGAGGAGCCGCCACCACCAGATGTCACCCGCACCCTTCTCCCGAAGCCCCCCAGGAGGCCCCGTAGGGCTGAGCGTGGAGTGAGCTGAGGGCAACGTGCCCTAGGCCCCCCAGCCTCTCTGGGGTGCTCACACCTCAGCACCTCATCCTCTCGAAGCACCAAAGGACACCAGACCGCATCCCCAGCTCAGCATCCGTTCATCTCCATGGAAACCCTCTGCCTGCAGCATCCCCGATGAGCAATGCCGGCCAGGGTTGGTGAAGGTGCTCTCCGTCCCAGCCCTGTTCCTCCTTGTGGAGTCGGGGGATTGTTCTTGAAGTCCTCATACATCCAGAGTCCTGCAGCCCAGATTGCAAAGGGCTGAAAGAAGCCAGCTTGAAAGCTGGAAGGATAAGCTCTCTGGCTCAGGGGCACAACAGGAGGTTTGTGCAGGGAGATGTTCAGCTGAAATACCACAAAGTTAGAGTAGTATCACCCTGACTTTGAACAATATATCCTATTTTTATAAATAAATTGGAAAGTTCTGTAAGCTACGAATCCGTTGAGATATTCTGCTCTAATACAGGTTCTGAGGTTCTTGTTCAGATTAAGTGAAATAAAAGAAATAAAGGTTTAAAAGAAAAGATTTATCCAAGCCAGATAAATGTCAGGACTGGCTGGAAATACAGAGAGGCATGCAGTTTTGACTCAATGAGAAACTGATTTTTCTAAATCAATGTACAAGAGGGTCTGGAATGCCCACAATATGCCTCTGTTGCCATGTCTGTATTTGTTCCAGCTACAAACATTGGTGAAAACTGCAAGCAGCACCAGCCCCAGCATTAGCACAAGCAAGCCTTAGGCATTTTCTATAAATGCCAAAGTGGGCCATTTGCCACCCCATCCCTGACAGGGAGCAGACAGCTGTCCAGCAGGTCAAACCTGGGCTGTCAACCTCTGTAACCATCCCACGAAATCCTGGAGAAGGATAACCTTCCCAGAAGGGCATCCCATAAGCCCTAAAAGACAAGGCCCAGCACTAAAACCATACAGACTAGCAGCATTTTGTCCACTGCAGCAACAACCAACCACTCTGGAAAAAAACAGCCTGGGTCTTTTTGTCCTTGACCTCTTCTGCAGCAGTACATTAGGCTCTCTGTGCAGGCACTCTGCTGGAAGTGGGATGCTGCTGAGTTTATTACAGAAGCAGAGGGGTCGGCTCAGAAGGTCCCTGGGGCTCGGTCCCCTGCTGCTGTTTAGCTCAGGTTGCATTGTTTAATGGACTGGTTTACAAAAAGCAAGTCTGTTGCGAGCCCCCACAGTGTCTTATAAAAGTCAGCACCAACACTAATCCCCCAGCCTGGCTCCACAAACGGGTTATTGCTTGTAAAAGCCCTGCTCCATAGGGCGAGCCAGCGCTGCCCCTAGGTACGGGCAATAAAACTCCCACCCTCCATTCTCAAAGAATATTTGATATTTGTTGCTTTGGGGTGTCCAGAAAGGAAGAAAATTACTGGCCCATTACCCACTGCCCCTCGGCCCATTTTTCCATGTTTAAAACAATTGGCAGCGGGGTCGGCTTTAAACATTTGTTTTGCCTCAGATTATTTGCAACACTCCATAAACTCGGTGGCTTTTCACTCCCCCACTATGGGGATTTCTCCTATGTGTTTTTTCCATGCATCTCCAACATATGGGGCAATAAAAACCAAGCTCATAGCTACTATCATGAAATACTCTAGGGGTGGGAAGGGGACCATGGAGAGCGGTGCAGGAGTTGGGTGGGAGTGACCTGACAGAGACCTGAGCCTGAAGGAAACTCAGATTTTATAGGGCAGGAAATTGCAGGCTCAGCTTAGGCTGTGCCATCTGTCTGAACTCTACATGACTCCTCAGGGCTGGGTAGGCACCAGGAGGCATTCAGCAGAGACATAGCTAGAAGGGGTAAAGTTATCGGCTGGGAAAAGCACCCATGGGCCACTCAAAGAACATAAAGAATTCATCTGATTTGTTTGTTCCCCTTCTCCCCATAATTGCCAAAAAAGTTATAAGCAAGTGGCCACGATGCCCCATTCTCCAGGAGGATGTCCTGTGCCATCTGCCTGCAGACAGCTGTCCCTGTGCCCAGCACCCTGTCTGAGCAACCCAGTTCACCCCAGGACTCTAACAGGACTTATATTAAAGACAGGGAGAGAGGGCTATGCAAAGCAGAGAGGTGGGACCAAGTGGTAGAGAGTGACAGAAGTAGATTCATATCTTTCTGGCCTTCCTTTCTACACATTTTGATTCACGAAATGGAAGAAAAACCAACACAGCTCATTGTACTTCTCTAGAACACAAATCACTTCAGCAGTCCAGTTCCAGTGTTTCCCAGCTTCTGTGCCGTCCTAACTTGTTGTTTCAATAATGTCATCTCAATGAAGATCTTTGGGGTGACTCTTACAGTGGTTCCCCAAGCAGCCCCACAAGGGCTTTCAGGCATAGAGCTAACTCCATCCACTCCAGTTCAGCCGCATGTTCACAGGGAGCCTCTGCCCTGTCTCCTCCTTCCCTCTCTGGCTCAGATTTTCAGCACAGAGCCTGGAGTAGCCCCATACAGCGGGGGAGGTTCCTGTGGGCTCCATGCAAAAAGCACAGCTCTGCAGAGGTTCTGCACCAACCACTGGCACAACCAATGAGTTCAGGAGCTGCAGACAGAAGTTTTCAAGCAAGATTTTCTGTACAGTGAGAAGACAATGTGTTTCTCTGCTTGCTTTTTTCCTTGCATTGGGAAGACATTGGGAAGAGGGTGACAAAACACCACCATCCTTCTGGGAAAACTCACACCTACCTGTAGCTTCCCTCTTTGGTAATGCTTCACACACATTCCCTGCAGGCAAGCAACCCAAACCCAAGGTCCAAACAGACCTCGGAGCATAGCTGCATGTTTGGGGAAGGCACAGTGGACATGTCTGGACATTAAGGAGAACACAGCTCCCTGTGCTCCACTCCCCGTGATGGGCTGGAGCCGGGCGAGCAGAAGGCTGGAGTTTGTAACACGGTGTCCAGCTGTCATCACTGGCATTTGTCAAATGAAGTGACCACTCTCGGGACAGGTACTATTTCAAAAGTGGACATCACTTTTAAAAAGTGCTAATGTACAAGGCTGTCAGGTTCTGGCCTCACGAGCAAGATTGCTCCTCTGATGTCTGGAGCGAGATAAGGCTGTGGCGCACTCGCACTGCAGGAGGGAACAGCCTGGGCTGTTCCTGCACGTCACTCACAGCACAGACCCGGTCCTGCAGCCGTGCTGCACCCACAGCCTCTGCCCAAAGCTGGAGCACAGAGACATTCAAGTCACCCTCCCATTGCTGTTCATGCACACCCCACCCCTCAACAAGCCACCTACAATTTTAGGTGCCCTTATTTGTACAGGGCACTCACTGCTGCTCCTAACCTCAAGAGCTCCACCCACCAAGCTCTCCTTCACCTGTGGCATTCCAGAGCTTTCCCCCAAGCCCACCCTGTTCCTGAGGCTGGCAGAGGGGCCAGCGCTCTACCAGACGCCAGCAAGTGCAGCAGGGTGTGGGGAGCCGAGCATTGCCCACAGCAGCCCTACATCAGCCCGCAGCTCACCTCCTTGAACACTAGAGGAGTTCTTTCACCTACCACTTCTACTGCAGGACCACCTGAAAACTGTTTATTCAACTTATTTTCTCCTTGTCAGTCTTGTTTTAAGGTAAAGGAGAAAAATAAAGATCCAAAAACCTGATCTGACCCATTTCTCCTTTTTGCTTTCTCGTCTGGAGACAGCCAAGCCCTCTCTTGAGCTTTGGACATTACCCACCTGGTTCTGCTCCAGAACTGCCCTGACTGGAACAGGAGCACTCTTCTTTAAGAGCTTCGAAACAGCTTCTGACAGAGGGACTCAGGGTAATCCTCCTGAGGACAGGGAAGGATTGACTGCTGCCCCTTGGTCCCACAAATCATAGACTCATAGAATGGCTTAGGTCGGAGGGGACCTAACAGATCATTGAGCTCCAACTCCCTTCCATGCGCAGGGCTCGACCACCAGATCAGGCTGCCCAGAGCTTCATCTGCAAAGCATGGCACTCCCTCTGCACAATGAACACCAACAGCACTCAGGGCAGAACCCTTTTCTTCCCAAAACAGGCCAAATAAGTGAACTGCACTTTCCCACCCCACTCCCCAAACAAAATCAAATCTCCACATACCTCACAGCAAACACACTCAGTGGGGCTTCTTGGAGTTAACTGGCATCCTGTTTTAACCACCAGTTATTAGGTCACTGAATAATATTAGCATAAGTAACCCCATCGATTCATATCAGCAAAGCTGGTCAAGCTTTCTTCAAGCAAACGATTTGTAAAGTATCATGTTGCTTTGGAATTAGCTTTGCAACTATAGATCAATACTAACAGTTTGTTATGCTGACACCATTTGGATGATTTTGACTGTTTCTGGAAAACTGCAACTTTTCCCCAAACTTTTTCCCAATCTAAACTAGCGCATGATCAAGTAGTTGGCAAACCTGCCCATAGTGTGTATGTCTTATGCAATAGATATAACATCATAGAATCACAGAATGGCTTGGGTTGGAGCTAGATGGTCATCGACGTCCCCTCTAACCCAAGCCATTCTTTGGTTCTATGATGTTGCACCTGTTGCATATGATGTACACCTTACAGTTATTTCGCATAGACAAATAAAGACCAAAGAACCAAAGTAACGCTACAGAAACACAGTGGGGGCCTTCATTACCATACAATGTTTGACTGCTAATTGGTGTCTTAAAATGATCACTTTAGGGAAAAATTCAGGGGTAAAAATATTCCATCCTAAATCAGAACTTTTCATTAATCTCTTATTGAGATTGAAATCTCTTATTTGTGGATAAAAAATGTATCTATTTATTTCTAAAATTAATACAGATGTTTATTCCTTATCCATAGAATCACAGAATCATGAAGGCCTGAAAAGACCTCTCGGACTCCCAAGTCCAAGCCCATCCCACCTCTACCATGCCTACTGACCATGTCCCCATGTGCCAAAACTTCACTGCTCTTGAACTGCTCCAGTGACAGTGACTCCATAACTCTCAGCTTCCTGTGCCAATGTCCAACTGCTCTTTTGGAGAAGCTTTTCCTAATATCCAACCTGAACCTCCCCTGACATCACTTGAGGCCATTCCCTCTCATCCCAGCACATCACGAGCAGGGAAGCATTTCTCATGGCACAGGCTGCCTCTAGCTTGAGGAGCTGTGAGTGGAGCGAGCTTTGGTCCGTCACAAAGGCTGTAGTAATCCCTTCCTGATCATTCCCAGTAACTGGCAGTGCTCCTCTGCTGGTGCCCACTTCCAGAACTCTAGCTTTTTTTTCTTTTTTTGGCAACACTGCAGGGAAATATCAGAGGCACCCATGTGGCCTCCTCTGGCTCCAAAGGGAGGGACTGGCTGTGGAAGAAACACCCAATTATTTAGCAGCTGTCAGTTTTAAGCCCGGTAACCCCAGGCCAGGAAAGCTGCACTCCATGCATCCATCCCCTGGTAGAGGGCAGCCCAGCACAGCCTGTGCACCACGTGCTGTGGGACAGCGGGTGTGGGGAACGTGGGGCACTGGGAGTGTGTGCCCGACATGGTGCAGGACTGGGGCAGTGCCCATCCATCAGCGCCCATCAGGTGCCCTGAGCCTGGCTGGCCGCAGGATAAATCACACCACGAAGGATGGGGGGAGGTAGGGAGTGCAAAGGCAGCGCGAGGGAGAGGAAAAACCAGATCAAAGGCAGAAATTCATCAGAGATAACGGAATTATTTATTTTTCCTGCTGCTAGCGGGGATTTTTTTCCCCCTTTGAGGCCCCCCAGGCCTTCTGGGCTCCTACGTCTCCAGGCAGTCTGTTCCTCTGCAGCGTCCCTGCACCCCGCCCGCCACAAAGCACCATGCTCACTCCATCACGCCGCCCCGTTCCGCGCAGCAAGACCTTTTGATCTCCATCTCTGCAGTGTTTATGTGTGACAGTGCAAGAAATGTATTTACAGTACCCAGGGCTCTGTTAGACACTGCCTGCCTGCGTTTGAACATTAATATTGGGAGCAGGGGAGGGGGGGAGCCGCTCTCCTTTAATTCACCCATCATTTATTAAAATGTTTATTTGGAAATCTGCAGGCCCATTTATCTGGTTATTACTCAGAGCAGGATCAAATAATAACTCAGGTTCTGTGTGTCACACAAGACAAACCAAATCCACTCTCAATTAGGTCCCTGCATACCCCATACCCACCCGCCGGGCGCAAAGCTGGGTGGGCTCTGGGACACATAGTTCCATTTCTCATTTCCACCCATGGGCACAGGGCTAGCGGGACCAGCTGCTGCTGCTGGCCGTGGCCCCAGGGCCCCTGGTGCCCATTGGCAAGGGGCTCAGCTTGGGCTGCGCCCAGCTGTGGCTCACACCTGGGTTTTGACCCACTCCGTTCATGCAGGAACAGTGGTTTGCTGGTGAGCTCAGAGTCACCCCAAAACTCCAGTTCCCAGCCCCTGGGGGTGAAGCAGCCCAGCACTGGGATATTCTGCAAGGAATCCGTCTTTCTGGGGCTGAAAGTAAAGTAGTGGTCACTGAGCCCTGGTGGGCACACACCATTTCCCTCTGGCATTCCCTTCCCCACCTTACACTTTCCACTTTCTTTTGGGTTGCCCAACAGAGCCATGTGATGGATGATGGGGTTTGGCAAAGTGCTGATTTCAAGAACTCAGCAGCATTAGGGTTGCCTGTAGGACTGCATGCAGATGCTACTTAGTGCCCGTGGAGCTTGCTTCCCAGCAGCCAGCTGCTGACTAGGAAAACACTGTGACTACTTTTGGGCAGCACTTGGCAGCAAGCAAGGTGCCTCCTGAACAAAGAGGCTTCGGTGATGATGTGATGCCATGAAGGGGCATGTTTCACATGGCCACAGCGTGCTGCAGACCCAGCAGAGACCATCCAGCAGCACACAGGTGCAGGATGAAGCCAGAGGTGCCATGACACATTGAGCACCTTTGGTGCCTGATGGAAGGAATAATTACAGAGAGCGACTGATAGAAGGAAAATTGAGGAGGCTGGGCTCTGTGCACTGTGCACCTCACACTGCAGCCTCATGGCCCCCTGATCCACAGCCTTGCTCCTGATTACAGCCATGAAATTCCAGCTCTCAAGTACATGACATAACAGCTCTTCCCATCAGCAGCTGTTTGCAAATCTCATTTTAAAAGTGTCTTGTGTTACCAAAGTGTTGAGCAGGCACGACATCAAAGCCAGCTTGCTCAGGATCACCAAATAAGTGCCTTGGCATTGGGAGTGGTGGAACAAAGCACTGAGCCTGGAGCTAGAGCCATGTCTGTGCACTTGACCAATACTGCCCCGTACATGAGCCCAATGCATGATTATATAAGCATAGAATCACCAAGTTTGGAAAAGACCTCTAAGATCATCCAGTCCACTGCCCACCTATCACCAGTATTTCCCACTAGACCATGTCCTCAGTACAATATTTAAATGATGCCTCTGACTTGGTGGGTCTCAGTACAGAGCTGGTGCTGGTGGGAAGTAGAGCATCCTGCAGTGCACAGACACCTGGGCTCCCCTCCGGGACCCACAAGAAACACCACCTGTCTCCACCTCCAAAACAACAAGGTAAAGCCTAAGTAGAGCTGTTACAGTATCATCCCAGAGAATGGTGATTTAAAATCCTTGCCTCCAAACAGGAGCAACCCCTCAGAAACAGCAGCACTACTGCTGTGCCTTCCTTAACACGCTGAGCCTGGCATCCTGCACTGGGATCCCTGCTTCTATCCAGGCCCTGCAGGGGTTCCCAGCCCAGCCCAGCCTGGGTCTGCAGAAAAGCGTGCTTGCTTTTCAGCAAAAATGAGATGTCTGTTTTTCAAATCAACATATTTTTTGTTCTGAAAGTGGGTTTGTTTTAGCTACTTGTACAGACGTGCTGAGAGAGAAAGAAGCATCGGTTTTAGCCGTCTGCTACGTACACACATAGGCATTGTATGTAAGCGCAATGTTTTGACTACATTACAAACGGTTCAAACACCCTCCCCTTTACTGCCTCATGCTTCATAAAAGAGTTTGCATCTTGGCCTCCCACCTTTGTTACAATCATTTTAACTCTTCCAACTGACACTTTCTGGGGAGCACCCATTCATTTTGCCATCCTCACTCCTGAAATCCTGCAGTGATTTTAATCCTTCCTGCGATCGGCTCCCTGATAAGCACCCACGTGGACCTCGCTGAATAAAATCCAGTAATTAACAGCTTGAAGAGGCTCTCCTTCATTATTTTCTTTCACCTTTACTTTCAGTCCTAACTCTGCAGGAGCGGGTGAGTCACGGCTTTGCAATCTGCACTGGATGCCAGCTGAAAACAGAGGCTTCTCACGATCACATTGACAGATGACGCGGAGGCAGCCCTGCTAGGCACAGACTCATCCATATTCTGAGTTAAAAGAAATATTACATTTTTAAGGGTAAAGAAACATATTTAAGAGATAAAGGAGAAGAAAAGTTTGCTGGTCATCAATTATAATAATAAAACAGAGGGGGGGTGTGGAAGAGAAATCCACTTTGAAGATGTGCTAAAGCCCCTCATCTTCAAAGAGTCGGAGGAGAGGGCTGCCCTCACACCCCTCCAACAGGCGGCAGCCATGGTGCCATGGAAAATTGTCCCAGGATAAACTTTACCTGAGCCCAGCCAAGCACCAGAAGAGCAGGAAAATGGGCAGCAGGGAGTGGTGGGGATGGATTGCAGGCTGGAGGTTAAGCCTTGGGGCCATTTTGCAGTCTGGAGATGGCAGCCAAGGGGAAGAGTAGGGTAACTGGAGCAGTATGAGCTCCAGCTCTGTGCATGGAGCACAGCTTGGTACAAAGCCCACAGCCCTGTCCTATGACAGTATCGTGGCTGTACCCCTACAGCTTATGCTTACTGCTCAGCAGATCTGAGCTCTTGTGTCTGCGCCGGGTTACCTGCAGCAGATGCAGCACATGGAAAGACATATGCACGTCTCCTGCCTTTATTGGTTTTGAACATGAATTCAGTTAGCAAATACATTAAAGCCTATGCTCCAAGACTCGCTCTAAGCAAAGCATTCAGCCCCACTGAAAGTTGCATCTATGAACGGGAATACTCCATCTATGGGCTGCGTTTCTTAGTCCACATGTAATCATAGAAGCATAGAATGGCTTAGGTTGGAGGGGACCTTAAAATCACCTTGTTCCAACCCCCCTACCATGGGCAGGGCTGCCAATCATCAGATCATGCCCAGGGCACCATCCACCCTGGCCTTGAATGTCTCCAGAGATGGGGCATTCACATCTTCTCTGGACAACCTTGTGGAAAAGACTTCTGTGTAACCCTTAACAATGCCTTTCCACAAAGCCTCAGTTTGAGAATGCGAAGCTCAAAGGTCCCACAAAAAATCCCAGGATGAACAATGACAAAGCTGGGAATGCTGGGTTCTGCATATGGGACAGACGTGTCACAGCCCTTTGGAAGAAACCAAGCAGCAGTGAAAGCAAAACTTTACTGCAGCACACCTCCACCTGCAGTTTCAATTTACTGGATTATCAAAACTAAATCAAGAGAATAGGTGGATATCAATTGATGATATGTCGGGATGCAGATGTTGGATACATTATAAGCACTGGAGTCCAAGCTGAGCCTAGAGGGTCTGGAGTTACAAGTTGAGCAGGTTATTGTATGAACCTAAGAGCTGGTATTTTTCCTTATTTTCTTCACAAACAAACCCTCATGCCTTGAACGTGCTGGTCATCTCAGCCTTAGCTCAAAGCCACTTCTTGTGCATAGCTGCTTTTTTGGGCTCCTTGCTTATTCCTAGAGCTCCTCTGCTGAGACATGGCATGCAGCCATTCTGCTGCACTGTCACAGACACGTGGTCCCTTCAGGACCACTTGTCCCTGAAGGACTGGGTCCTTTGGCTGGAGAAGACCTTTCCATAAGCCTGGCTGTTGAGTGACCTCAGTCTGCAGGAGGCAAGGGCCCAAGCTGCTCCACCCTAGCGTGAGCACACACTGTCTTCTTCCCCTTTCTTGGTTTCATGTCATCCAGTGGCATAGTTGGACAAAAACAGTACAGAAATGAAAGATGGATCCTGTTTATTTTCACCAAGCAGAAATGAAATAACTCTCAGTGCAGCCCTGTGCTCACCTGTGGGTTGCACAGTGAGAAGGACATAGCTATAAATGCAGTTTCTATAATGCAGATCACAAACTCACGTTGGTGCTCCATGCGCAGCGCTCAGAAGGCACCTCATGTCTCCTTCTACCCCTATAACAAAGTCTTTTAATGCCTCCCTGGCTGCTCTCAGCAATGCTCCATGCTCTGTGAATCTGGACTGTGCCCCATTGACCCCTCATCACACTTTTCCATAGAATCTTTTCCACAAGAGGAAAATGAGCCAGGTGTACCATGAGCCATCCAGACCCACGTTACATGCTGTCGAAAGCCACATTCAGTCTGGATCTTGCACCCCTGCACATCCAGATCATAGAGCCTGCTTTACACACCAGAACCTAACTGAGGACATCGGAATACGTTGCCTAAGGAAGTTGTGGGTGCCCCGTCCCTGGTTGTGCTTGGGTCCAGTCTGGGCGGGGTCCTGGACAGCCTGATCTTCTGGGGCACAACCAGCACACAGCAGGGGTGGAATTGGATGGTCTTGAAGGTTATTTCCAGCCTACACCATTCTGTGATTCTATGATTTCAGAGCTAAGCTGCAAGGAAACCCACTGAGGAAAGATGGTTGCTGATTTGCCACAAAGCATGGTGGAATCCCAGAGCATCCGAGAGAGGTGCAAATGAAAGAGGCTGAGCATGGAGTTGAGTAGAATTTTACAAGTTTGATTAGTTCACCTTACTTCTCATGCATAGAACATGGAAACCAACTCTGAGAAGCAGAGGTGTGCAGGTGCCCAGGCTTCAGGGAGAAACTCTCATCCCACCCTGTATCCCATGGCACCTTGTCTCAACACTCATGCTCACTGGGCTTGTGCTGTGCCAGCCTCCCACCCTCTCCACCCCTCAGAGGTTTGTAAAAGTTGTTTCCAATCTCAGAGCCCACTTGTGTGGAGAGTTTATCACGATGTTCAACACCAAGATTTTTCTTCAGCTTACAAGCCAAAACTAACATAAACAGCCAGCTCCACATTCATTATTCTAATTCTGCCATAAAACATGCCAAAGCCAGTTCTGACTGAGGCTGTAACTGATTTACCGCCCTTTCAGCAGGCAGTGTCTAATGAGTTGGGTAAGCTCTCAGGGTAGATTTATGCCAGAGGAGCAGCTGGAGGGGAGCTCACCGTCGACACAGGCTCTCCAGCCAGCCTCACCATGCCCAGAGCAGTGCAAACACCACTGGCCTCATGGAAAGGGACATTTCCAAGGTTTCCTATTGACCACCATGCTGAAGAGGCTAACATAGCACATCAAAGAGATGTGAAGGAAGAATCTGGAGATTTTTTTAACACCCCCTTGCTAAGGCTGAAGAGCACGCTTCAAGGTGGGGGTAAGCAGAGTGCAGCTCACTGCCAGTTCAAGCAAGACCCCACGAACAGGGCATGAAGCTCTGGCATCCAGTGTTGGGAAGGGCGCAGCAGCAGCTCCTGTGCGGTGGGCTGTTGCATGAACTCAGGGATCGTGCATTGGTAGGCAGGTCCAACATCATGATGCCTGGAGCAGCTGGAGCTCCTGAACACAGCTGCCCTAAACCACTGCTTCTCCTGGATGCATGCTTCCTCTTTCTTTCTGATGGAGGAAGCTCTTCCCAGATGCAGCAGGAACTGCACACAACTATGAGCAGTCTCATCCGACCAAAACAGCTCCACCACATGTTTTATCCAGAATTCCCAGCCAGATCTGCTTTCAGGTACTCCAAAATCCCTTTGCAAGCCCTGCAGGCAAGAGGGCAATGCCATGTGCAGCATGTAGCCCAGCCTGGTTTCCCTCCAGCTCTCCCCGCCAGAGCCCCTCTGAGGAATGGTGCTGGTGTTGGGTGCTCCTAGTGAGGTTAATCCCCCTCACATGTAAGATGTGTGCCATTTTCTTTGTTTTTCTATATCAGTTTGAAAAACCGTTTCTCAGGGAGGCTGGCTTCAGAAAGAGGAGGAGTTCAGCTCAAACCTTAACCCTCTGGTATCCCCATGGCTCTTATTTTGGAGGAATCCTTGAGGAATTCCTTTTTTTTTTTTTTTTTTTTTTTTGCCTGAGGTGCTTCTAATTCTAACTAGTGCCCAGCTCATGCATAAAGACTCCTGAGCAGCCTTTGTAAAGCCACATATCATGCATGTAATCCATCCACCTGCTTTGCACAGACACCAATCAGCCATGATGCTTGCTGGCTGCAAGAGGCAAGGATGGAACAAGTCCCAAATCTATACCCATTGCAAATATCATTTCCACTTGAAAAACAGAGAAGTGAACAGGCATTCTCTTCACCAGGGAGCTTCCAGGTCAGCACAAGTGTGCACTGCAGACACCCAGATGGCTCCAGGTGCTGACACACTTTCCCCTCATTCCACAGGCTGAGTGCTTTATCAGCATGGATACTTCCATCTTCCCATCCAGCTCTTCCTTCCTCCTGCAGAACAGTCTGATTTACTGCTGGCTATGCAAACGAAGAAGCAGGAATCTGGGTCCTTCTGGGCCTTCAGGGCTGCAGAAACAGGATGGAAATCCTGGCAGAAGAGCCCTGTCTGGTCCCAGCACCTCCTCCTCAATAGAGGATGCAGCTTTCTCCAACTGCCCAGTTGCTTGGCAGGGCATGCAGAGAGAAGAAAAACAAAGCCTTACCAAGATGCAGATTTTCTTCTGGGTTGGCTAAAACCAGGCATAAAACCAGTGTCAGGTTGGGAATGAGGAACTCCTGTGGGTTTAGCTAGGGAGGTGCAAGGGTTCTCCAGCATCTGAGCCAAAACACATCTCTCATACAAGTGGGAGGAACATCCTGCAGCTTCCTCCTGCCCCTACATGCCATGCACTGTTATTTTCCTGTGGTCACATAGAGAAGATCCCCTCACCAGCATGCCATGCATCCCCAGCTGACACCAAGCTCTTCCCCTGTCCTCAGACACCTTCAGTGTGCTCAGATACCCATCCTTTCCTCCAGCAAAATCATCTGGGAAGCATTTATTATGCTGTCCCACTCCCTGTGCCTCAGCACCAAGCCACACCAGCAGCACGCTCAGCACTGTGCCAGCAGCTTGGCCACAGCAAGCAGCACTCCCAGCAGCCCCAGCCCACTCTGTGCCCTGATGTTTGTCCTCGTGGCTGTAGGCAGAGGGAAAACTGTTCAGTATTGCAGCACATTCAGTAATCAGGTGACGTCCACATACAACCACCTCCCCCACCTTCCTCTAGGCACAAGGGCTGCGATTTAAATTACACGGAGGGGTAGGATTTAGTGGGCTGCTGGGAGCGGACTTGGCGTGCAGATCTCCAGCTCTGGAAGGGCTCTGTCCTTTGTGTATTGTGTTATGAGACAAAGGCGGAAGAAAACACCTGGAGCAGTGAGGCCAAGGTGGGGGGGAGAGATGTTGCCATGACTGCTTACAAGATTTGGGCCAGATTTATAGAGGTATTTGCAGATCTGCCACCGGGAGCTGCCTGCTGTGGCTGTGAGCAGCCAGCTGATGCATGGAAACATGCAGAGTTCACCCAGCATGGCCGCAAACACCCATCCTCAGGGTTCTGCATTCTGGCATCAAGTAGTCAGTCACCATACCTCTCTGCATTGGCTGTGCACATGCAGCTGGGACCACCTCCCGTCATGGGCACTGACAACACTGTGCTCAGGCACCTACAGATATGGAGCGAGGTGTCCACTGAGACAGAGCCACTCTGGCAGCTCCCCCAACCTCTCAATTTTCAAAACTCTTCCTCCACATCTTTACCAGCACTTCCCCTGCCAAAGCCCTGGCACCCTCCTTAGTCAGGATACAAAAAGCTGGCTGGGATCTCAAAGCAGCTCTGCTCTGCCTGTGGGACAGCACAGGTCTCTACTGCAGCCGGGAAGATGGATGTAGCAGCCAAGGGAGGAGGATGAGAGTTGTGGATAACACTCCATGGAAATGCTCTGTGAAGAGAGGGCTGGGGGCTCAAAACGCACTTTGCACTTTGCTACAGATATGAATTTGTGAAAGCAGAAATTTGGACGGCGCCTTGAATTGGGCATGAAGGCAGCAGGGCAGGCACTGCGGGTCCTCCGCCTGGAAGCTGGGGCAGGCGGGGAGCAGACTGACAGTGTGATTTAGGACCTGTCTGCAAAGCAAACAAAAGCAATTGAAAACTGCATCATCTAGGCAAACTTAGTAGGTTGTATTTTCACAAGTGAGGACTGATGGTAAGACCAGCTTAATCCCCCGGCGGACTTTCCACACCTCCACATGCTGGCTGACAGGGCCAGCTGTTTTGTCTTGCAGCTGATTGCTGAAATAACATCTCTGGGCTCGTGCTGTGGAACAGGATAGGCTGGGAGGGAGCAGCCAGCAATGCAGACAGCCGGTAGGAAAAGAAACGTGCTTGGCTGCCAAAGCTCTGCCCTGTTCTCCCCAAAACCTGGGCACCCCTCGGTCTTGGCAGGATTGCGCAGGGATGCCCCAAAGCGCACTGCCTGTGACAGCTCCTCCTGCACACAGACACTGAGCACTGCAGAAGCAAGGCTTAGCTGAACAGCATTATGCACATGCAGACAAACCACCACCACCCATGCCAACCTGAAGCTTTCTCATGATAATCTCATTTGCTTTTGGTTTGGACAAAACCACTGAGTTCTCTCATCCTGATTTCCCAACAAATTTCAAAAAAAAGAGAGTGAAAATAGCATCCTTCTCAAACCAGGGCACCCTCTTATTCCCTTCCCAAACCATCACTGAAATTAAGAACACATCCTTTTTTTGATGTCAAACCCATAAACAAAGCTAGAAACCCCACATTTAAACAGCTTGACACATCTCCTGCATACACACGAGGCATGAAAGCAGCAAAGCTGCTTTCATTGATACGTACAAATTCATCAGCACACAGCTTAACATCTGCCTGGTGGTCAAAGAACAAAAGCAAAGACCAGCATGCTCCTACACCCAGTCCTTCCAAAGCCATAGGTTTCAACCTACAAGCTGCAGGACCATTTACATGCTTGTATGGGTATGGATACGTAATTAAATGAAGATGGGAGGTGGTTAACCTGGGATGTTTGAACATTTGGGGCTGACAGTCTAACAAGTTCCTGCCGGGTAAGAAGCCGAAGTCTGGCATCTGGGAGCTCAGGTATTTCTCCAGAATCAAAAGCAGCTGAAGTATCTTGGAAGCTGTGCTGAATGCAGAGTTATCTTCACTAGCTGCAGCTGGAGGAATCATAAGAGAGAGCGTTGCCATTGCTGGTTCATTTCCCTTCATTATGACTTGTCACTTTTCACTGACGGTTAGGTTAGCTAGGAGCATACATGTAGACATGAATGTTTTTCACCTTTTTAAAACATGACATTAAAATGCAATCCACAAAATATTCAGTTGCTTTCTGCATAGAAAGTTTTTCAAATTTTGATAATGTGGGAATATTTGCTTACGTTTTTAAAACAGCCCCCATAATTCCAAAAAAAAGGATCTCAGCACACAGGCACACAGGTGACGAAGAGGACATTAGCAGCCACAAAAACCCAGACCCGGTCTCTGTGCTGGTCTCCTTCAGCACCAGCCTCTTGTTCCCAAAGCTTGGGCTCCTGAATACATGCAGCTCTGCTCAATCCATCAAGTCCAACCTGTCACATAGCTCCCTTCTCTTCTGACAGGCTGACTGTGTGCTGAGCAGAGCTGTGCTGCAGAGTGCAGTGGTGCTGCTCCCTGTGCTGCCAGCAGCCCCAGCCCCATACAGGGATGAGTGAGGGACGGGTTCGTCCTTATCAATGCCACTAAATGTGTCTCAGTCTAAAGCCTAAAACTGCATTTATTTTCATCTTTTCATTTGAAAAAATAAAACAAAGCACAGACGTTTTCTTCTGTGGTGGATATAGGGGGTAAGGGATTTTTGTCTGCTCCTGTTTTCCCAGTGCCCTGATGCCACCACCCTTATTTCCTGCCCTTGAGTCCTGTTGCCACCACGGAGACAGTGATAACTGCGTTCCCGAGCCCCCCGCAGCATTGCCCCCACCCACCACTCAGCATCCCCCCTCAAACACAGCTTCACACTGGCAACAACAGCATGTGGATCTCAATCCTGCAAGGGTACCATTGCATGAAATGGGGGAGGTTTGGGCTGAATTTATTTGGTGCCAGCTCAGTACCAATGGCAGCAAGATCCTGGCTCATAAGACACCAGCCTTGCAGTTAATCTGTGTGAAAGGCATCCTCTGTGGAACTGGAGCACGGAAAATTATTTACCATTGACACAGCAGCTAGGAGATACTCTCACACACACAAAAAAAAAGACAACAAAACTCATTGCAATCACTGCCAGCAGCCTGTTCAAACAGCTTTTGCGCCGCAAGGTCTGTGTTATGGGGTTTAGACTGCGATGGATGGCTCCTCACCATCCCTCACACCCTTGCAGCACCAGATATTTCGTGCCATGCCTGTAAATTGACTTTCTATTCACATCCCAGATGCCAGCCAAGCACACAGCTCACAGAGCCAGCACTGCGCCGTCCTGCTCTGCACAGCAACCAGCGCTGCTGCTCAGAGGCTCCTGCCAGGACCCTTTGTTCGGGCTGCGGGGCGCGGAGCATGGAAGGTCTGAGCACAGCACTTCAAATGAGGAGTTCACGCATGGCTAAAGGCCCTTTAAAATGGGATTAAAAATTCACCTTTTTGCCTCATATTTTTTTGACATTTCTAATCAAACCTATCCTGAGACAAACACAAGGACAGGTTTGGATCACTAATTTTCCATAGTAAGACTGGTGCTTCTCGGGGGCCATTTGTTGGTTATTTCTGATTTTAGAATAGATGCAATACATAGAATAGATGCAATGGATAGAATAGAGATTTTGGAAAGAATAGGTGCAATAGATACAATAGGGGAATCTGATAGCATAGATGCAATAGGTGGATGTATTAGATACAATAAATGCATTAGATGGAATAAATGCAATAGATATAATAGATGCATTGGGTAGAATAGATGCAATAGATACAACAGATGCATTAGATGGAATAAATGCAATTGATACAATAGATGCATTGAACAGAATAGATGCATTAGGTGGAATAAACGCAATAGACACAGTACATGCAATAGATACAGTAGAGGCACTGGGTAGAATAGATAAAATATATATAATAGATGCATTAGATGGAATAATGCAATAGATAGAATAGATGCAATAGATAGAATTAGTGCACTGGGTAATTGCTATTGCTCCCGTGCAGGACGGGAGCCGGGAAGGCTGCAGCAGCAGGAGGAGCCCTTTGATCCTGGGGCAGTGGGGCCGCAGGATGCGGCAGTGCGCAGCCAGGCTGGGCAGCCAGCCCTCCTCGCCTAATTCCCTTCTGAAGTGCTGGAGCCACTGTCATGTCTCATTAAAAGAGGCCAATACCCTTGTTTTAATTTTTAACCGGAGCAAACGGGATAATAATATTAATCCCAGCGGGGGGTGGCAAGAGAAGGCACCTCCTCGCTTCAAATGTTTGGACAAAAAATTTGCTCTCATTAGGGCAGAAGGCCAGAAGATGTCTTTGTAGGAAAGGCACACGATGGGGCTTTGCTGTGTTTGAAGTGCTCCTCATCCCCTGTAATTGGGGCCAGGCAGGGACTTGATGGGGACCAGAGAGAGACAAAAAGGAAAAGGGAATCTCCAGGTCTCACTGCAACAGATTTCCTCTCTGTAAACTCATGTTTTGCTGAAAAACAGGACGGCTGGCACCATGGACTTCCCCGAAGTCAGGAGAAATGCAGTGAGCAACCTGAGGCAGTGGGGGTAAAAGCAGGGCCAGATCCCTGCTATCCTTCACACAGCACCCACAAACTGTGACTCAGATGTTCCTCCCAGCTCTATCATCCCTGGGAAGGGAGCACCAAGAGGTAAGAGCTGCTGTGAAAGGAGCAAAGAACTGCCCAAAGCAAGCAGGGATCAATGAAACACCAGGCAACAGAGAAAAGCAATCAGCACACACCTCTCCTCCACCAGGAAGCACACTGTCAGCCAAAGGGATGCGAGTTCAGCTCAGCCTTGGGGAAGGGGGGAAATTAAAAGAAAGTGTTCAATTAATTCCTCATTTATGGCCAAATTCTAGGTATATTGCTTCCCTTGCTTCCCAGATTGCCCACTGTCAGTATGTTTAGAAACAAGTTGGAATTAATGTTCCTCCTGTCGGAAAAGATAAGGGGTTTCTGTGCAAGGTTGATTTCGTTACTGTGCTATCATTAATGTCACATGAAACCCACAAAGCTGCTCAAAAGCCGTTGAGTCAGAAGTGAACAATCTAAGCACAGCATTGAGTTCATGAGCATTCCAACCCATTGCTGCTGTGACTGCATGGCTCAAAACTGCAACGAGAGCTTTGCACATTAGAAAGGGAAAATTACAAAATAAATAAAAAATAAATAAAAAATAAAATCAAAACAAAGGCAGAAAATATGGATTCACTGGACCACGATTCCTACAAAACAAGCAGGGCACTGGGCTCCTGTTAGCTCCTCCAAAGAGCAAAATGGGTGCTTTGAGAAGGCAGAACATCCCATTGTGCTGCAGAACCCAAAACCGTGCCCTCAGAGAGCCCGTCTCACCAAACTAAACTGAGGGTGTTTGTCTGAGGTCGAAGGACCTCGTGCACCAAGGTCAGAGCCCGAAGGGCTCTGCTGTGATGGATTGTACGGAGTGGCAGTCAAGAGGCGACCACAGACAGGCTCTGTGCTGAAGGTTACATTGGTGACCGGCTTCAGGCCGACACTGTCTCATTAATGTCTTCAGCAAGGGTTTGGTTATCAAGATTCTGTCCTTCAAAGTAGGGAAATGCACCAATGTGAGTCTATGTTAGTCCTCAATAGAAATTTCAAAGAAAAATTGGTCAGATTTTTAATATTCTCATTCAGCTTGAATCAGATTTTAACTCTTCTGCATACAGAAATAGAAGCTATTAATTCCGGTTAGTTGTACTGAGTACTGCAGAGATTTCCTCAAGGTAATACCAGGCACTTTAAAAATAAAAAAGAAACACATGCTGCAGCTCTCAGAAATCTTGTCAACACCCCATCTGCTGCAGATCCATTGAAGGTAACTTGATGGGACAAACCTCAGCTGTGATGGGACAAATGACAATTGTCAGGTTATTTTGAGTAAGCTTCTCCAGACATCAAGATCAAGTAGAGCCTCAGGAGACGGGATACAACCTTTGCTCAACCCTGAGTCTTCTCCAGGCCGGTATTGTCCCCACTGCCATCTTCACAGCACGGAATGGGAAAATCAAGCATCAGAGAGCACCCAACACAACATTGTAGAGAGCACCCAACACAGTGTTGTAGAGAGCACGCAACACAATATTGCTGGTGCAGTGATTTGCTGGGGTAATCAACGTCGCTGCAAAATGGGACTGATCATTGCAACACACTGGAATACCAAGCCAAGGTGCAATAAGAGCCAGCTGCATGGACTCTGGTTTATTTGGGATACAGCCCAGCAAAGCTGTTGCACTGGAAGAACACACATCAGAAGTGGTTGGTAAACATTATTGGTGGAGGTCTGCCTTCCAAAACCACATTTGGATAAAAATCAGAACATTTTGCACAAAGTTGTTGATTTCTACTAAATTTTCATAGCCAGAGTGTCAAAGCATTCACCGTGATTTTTCAAGGGCAGTGCTGGAATGTTTCTTTTCATTTTTGACATTGTTTCATTGGAGCATTTGTTTGAATGATACTAAAGTATTTGAAGTCATATTATTGCATGTTAAATGCAAAAATATATTTTATGATGTTAAATCTAAAATATGTATACAGAGCCCAAGCAAAATATTTTCTTATATTAAAATGTCAGATTTTTATTTAAATTAACGGATTTCTTTTTTTTTTTTTTTCTTTTTCTTTTAAAAGTGTCAGGAAGCTTCTGAGAGTTCCAAAATTCTTGTTTGCTTTTGTCCAATTTTTACTGCATGAAAAATGCTGACATCTAATTGCTTTTCAGAATGTGCAAACTTCTTTTTCAATTGTTTTCAGCTAAAAACTGCAGTTCTCAATCAACTCTCAAGCTACTGGAACTTCTCAGAATATTTTTTCTCTCCTCCAAGGAAAAGAAAAAAGGAAAGACATTCATTTCCATTGCTGTTATTGGGTGACCAATGAAGCAAAACACCGGGGCAGTTGATAGAAGAGATTTCAATCTCTGATGACCCGAGAAAATGGAACCAGTGACAAACATTACTTTTTCTCACAAAAGCCAAAAGTATGCAAGTGCAATGGAGCTGTGTTCATCTGGAGCACCAGGTACCCCCTGATACAAGGACTCAGATTGGACAAAGATTTCCAGTCCCATACTGCAGAGGATGGCCAAAGTTGGATCATCCCTAAATGCCAGATAATACCAAACACCAAAGACACACTACTCTTCTGGGATGGAAGACAGCACAACGTGGTTTTTGGTTAGCAAGGCTCTTCTTCACCTGCGCTTCTCCATCTGCTCTTCTCCGTCTGCTTTTCTTCATCGGCTCAGCTGGACTGCACTTCTCACCTCAGCGTTGTGGTGAGGCCTATCAACCTTTTGCACACACTGTCTCTCAAAAAGCTGGTGCTTTTTGTTGCTACCCATGGGAAATAAAAAAAACCCCACGTCTTCTTTGTCCAGCTGGTCCTCACATGTCTTCAAGGATGGAGATCCCACCACCTCCTTTGGTCCAGCAAAGAGTCATCCTCAGAGTAAAAGCTGCTTTACGTGAAGCCAGTCATATCCTCCCACCTCAGCTTGTACCACTTCTCAATATCCTAACCTCTCCCTTTCCCACCATGATCATACCCACAGTTTTCCTTCATGACCAATAGGTGAATTTTTTGTTTGGTTTTGTGGGTTTTTTGTTGGTTGGCTCATTTGTTTTTTTCATACTGTGCTCTTGGGTGTGAATGAGACCGTTGGCTCTGAAGACCACTAAGCACCTCACAGCACCATGCTCTGCATCTCCTTGGGATAGAGGATGGTCCCACAGCAGCACTGTGCTTTTAACCAGCCTTGGGAGCTTCTCTTTTTTCCCAGCTGATGAATCAGCCACCAAGCAAAACAAGGGACATAACCTGATGGTGCAGTCACCCTTGGTCTGCCAACATAATTATTAAGTCACCTCACATATTGTGCCTCCTCAGAGCACACCGTGAGGTTTTTATTGGAAAGGGGCTGGTCTGCCTGCATTACTTACCCACTAGGAGAGCTACGATGCATTCCCTGGTGGAGTTGCAAGTCAGCCTCTTTCTCCATTATTGGCTGTTAGCTTTACAACACAACCAAGACAAGCTGCTTCGGAAAATGTTCCATTGACTTCATAACAGCAGCAGCTTGAGCTGGGAGGAAGCACTGCAGGAGAGCAATTCCCACTCTCACAGTGCCTCAGCTGGGGCCCTGGCTCTGCTTCCTGCTCGCAGCTGGGCTGGATGCCTGGTGGGACCTCCAGCCCTTGCCCAGCAAGCACTGGCATCATCACACTGCTTCTGATTCTTGACACATCTCCCTGGTTCTGCAGGTCAGACCACCTAGAATCTTTGGAAAATGACATCCTAACACTACTATGTGTTTATACATATGTGTACATACACACATATAAGAAAGAGAGACAAGGGGCAGGACAGATATGTCCCAGTGCTTTCAGGCAGCTGCCTACCTGTTGTTCCCAGTCTTCTCTGAAAAACATCTGAGTACTGACTGGATAAGAAGGCCAAGTACCATGAGTGCTGCGTTCAGTCTGAAGCCCCTCACTACGGGAAAGACATTGAGGCCCTGGAGTGCGTCCAGATAAGGGCAACAAAGCTGTGAGGGGTCTGGAGCACAAGCATTAAGGGGAGCAGCTGAGGGAGCTGGGATGGTTCCATCTGGAGAAGAGGAGGCTTGGGGAAGACCTTATTGCTCTCTATAACTCCTGATAGGAAATTGTAGTGAGGTGGGCACTGGTCTCTTCTCCAGGTAACAGCAACAGGACAAGAGGGAATGGGCCTCAAGTTGTGCCAGGAGAGGTACAAGTTGGATATTAGGAGAAACTTCTCCAAAAAAGTGGTGATGCACTGGCACAGGATGCCAAGGAGTGGTGAAGTCGCCATCCCTGGAGGTGTTAGAAACATGCAGGTATGGTACCTGGAGACATGGTTTAATGGGCTGATGGTAGGTAAGTGGATGGTTGGACTAGGTGATCATGTATGTCTTTTCCAACCTTAACGATTCTATGATCGTATGATTCTATGTGGGATCAGAGGCTTGGAAGAGATTCCCCAGGCAGGAATCAAAGTAAACCCAAGTGAATGCTTCCCAGTTGCTCCATCCTGAGATACCACATCCCTCACACTCCACAGAAGGTTCATTCTGTAAGAATGCTTCTGCCTTGAGCCTAGTTAAAATAGGATTTAGATTACAAGCCCAAAGAATTCACAAGATACTATGTCTTAAATGAGGAAAAGAAATTTTAAAAAAAGCTTTCTATCAGATGAGTTTAATGTTTCTGTGGGTTTTGAAGTAGAACATCAGCCCAGGCCAAGGAGCATGCAGGTGAACCCCCAGAGCCAGCAAGGATAAGCTGCTTCCCCCTGACTGCAGTGACCACAGCACCATAGCCAGGCTGCGTGAGAGATGCATGCATAGAAGCAATCCTCGCAGTCTGGGCTGAAGTTTTGATTGCCTGTCAGTTCTGCCACACCTACAGCTTGAGTGCACAAGTTTCTTGAATGTTTTCATTATTTTTTCATTTGTGATTTTATTTCATAATAGTAACAAGACACCCCAGGGCAATGTGTTTCCAGGGGATTATTGCCTTCGGCTTTTTGCTTTATGACACATGCCATAATCGCAAAGAAATGTACAAGCTGTCATATCTCATTACTTAAACGTGGGTTATATATCCATGTATTAGGCGCGATGGATAGACTAGGGCCATAAAATTATATGGACATTTGGTGGCAAAAGTTAGTTCGTGCAAGCAGCTCGTGAGAATGGCTTGCAGATGGGAGAGCTCAGCTTGGAGCCATCCTCAGCTCTTAAAAGTTGTTTTTGTGCTTATTCTGACCACACAGACAGACCCCAGTGTGCAGGATGAGCTCACAGACCATAGCCCAGCAGCATGGATGGGCAACACTGGCCTGAGTTAGGGGGAATAAGGAGGACTCTTGCGCAACCCCAAGGCACCAATGTCATTAGACCACAGGTTCCTGACCAAGTAGAGCACAGGATTGAGCTGAAGTATTGAGCTGACTAACCTCACAGAGCCTGCAGGCTGCAGGGAACCTCCATGGAAGGCTGTGGGGTGAAGAGTCCTTTGTTATGGGGGCTCAGATCCTTGTGGGAGATGTCAGTGGATCTAAGGCATGGCAGAAAAGAGCAGGAGAAATCGCCATACCCATCTTACTGCAGCAAGCAGTCCCAGGATGCCGTAGCAGACACTTTACCTTTCTCTGGCTGGGGATGCTCACAGCAGGGCTCTGAGAGCCAGACCACCGGGCAGAGCATGATGAGAGGGAAATTCAGGCCCAGTCAGTGTGGCATCACTGCTGCAGCCCATCTCTGAAGGACAGCTCTGTGCTGCTGGAGCAGCTCACACTGCAGTCTGCCTGGCCAGCCCAACACCATGGGAGGCTCATTCCATGCACAGCCAGGCTTGGAGAAGGTCTGCACTTAACCACAGAGCTCAGAAGAATCCATGACCTAGCCCTTCAGCAACGCAAGCATGAAATCAATCCACAACACAGCTTTTCAGCTGCAGACAAGTTCATCTTTCCTGAGCCCGGTGCAGTGACACAGGGACAGAGCTGTCCTTCTGTCCTTTCTCGGGGGGCACTGGCAATGGGGCTTGCAGTGGCTTCTCTGTGTGCCATTCCTCTAAACTCTCTATACTCCTGCCCAAATTTCCAACAGCAGCCTTTTTGTTCTCCAGGCTGCTGCAACTTGCAGACACATGCACCATGCCCCCTTTTGCAGGGAGATTTTTAATTTTTTTTTTTATTATTATTATTTGTTTTAATCTTTCTTGCTGTTCTTCATAATCTAAAGCAAATGACATCCAGGTCAAAAATACAGGGCTGAAATTTTTTTTTCTAGACAGCCTCCTCCCTTCGTAAAAGCACTTTCTCAATTGAGCAGATCTAGCCTCCTCCAGATACCAAAGACAATTTATTAAGATATAAAATACAGATACGCACCATCAGATGCTCCTCTTGGATATATGGAGACAAATCTCATTTGCTGCTCTCCTCAAAAAGCATTTCACAAATAAAGTGCCTACATCACTGCTGCTATACCCGCTCACACTCGAGTTTCCCTTTATTCTCCACTCGAGAGGAGTGAAACATAAATCTCAGTTCTTCCTGGTAACTTCTAAAGGTTTTTCTCTGTGCCAAGTTTCCTTTCAGCTCCTGGAGGGCAAACAGCAGCCACACAGTGCCCTTTGTGCTGTGGGTTCCCTTAGCACTGCTTGGGACTGGCGGGTCATCAAAATGGGCTTTGAGCAGGAGCTGCTGCTGGGTGCCCACAGCTGGGTGCCCCAATGAGTTCCAGAGGGATGTCCCTCTGGGGGTATTGGGTAAGGGCTCAGCTACCTGTATTTGGGGTGGTGGAGATGCCTGGGAGATGCTGTGTGCAGTTGGGCAGTGGGGGCACAGGAGACTGACTGAGCGGGGAAGATTGGGGTCTCTGTGTCTTGGTTAGAAAAAGGGAAAACACTGAAACTTGTCCAGCTCGATGACAAAGGAATGAAATGGTACAGCTTTAGAAATGGGATTCACCATCCTGGGATGTAAAAATTCAGACACAGAACAGGAGTGTGCTGGAGATGTTCCTACCCAGCTCCTCACTGTGCCAACCTCCCTTTTCCCTCTGCTCTGCCCATGGAAGCAGCTTTAGGGGTGCTCCCTGTATTGCAGTCAGCCAGGGCCACCCAAGAGATCATCAACAGCAGTTTAAATCATGTCCAGAGGGTGCTGACATGTCCTGATCTGCCAGCTTACATGTGGGGACAGCGTCTTCCAAGAGGGAACGGTCACACATGGACACCATGGACTCTGGCATCCCAGAGTATCTGCAACCCTGACACCTTCGCTCTGCAGCCTGGAGGTCTCAGACATGGCTAGGACACTCCTGTCAGATGCTGAGCCATCAACATTGGATATTGGTGGGCACTGGGGTCTGCCCTGGGCCATAAAGACTTCTGGGGATCCCATGGAGCTACAGAATTCCCACCCCAAATCTCGGACACTTCCAGATAACTCCATCCTACTCTGCAGCATCTATAGCAAGGGGAAATCCTTTGGGACAGTTGTGATGCGTCACTTGCACCCAGGAGGTAAAATCTGGAGCTGCTAGCAGGCACAGGATGTCTGTGCTCATGCTTACTTCATGCATCTAGCTCTGGGAGGAATGTATTTATTTATAGAGGAAAAAATGAAGCTGTGATCTCTTGTCTGGGATGAAGCAGGTTCAGACAAGTCAAGCAAAACTGTTCAGGTTCCTGCAGGGACCAGAAAAGCATCACCCCACACGGTTCTGCTAGCAGACGGATTAGCTGCAGGAGGACACTTTGGGAACATGCTCCAAGAAGAGCAGGGTAATTCTGATTTCCAAAGGGTCCTTATGTATTAAGATAGAAGGGGTGATCCAAGGGGAATGCTGACAAAGTGTGTCCTGCACAGTTCTTTCAGCATTCTCAGCACGGGGACTTTCCAGCCCAACTCTTTCCTCTACATTTCACAAGCCATGCCATGGAGGAACAGCCCTCTATCAATCCCACATCCTTTCCATTACAAATATCCCTCCATTCCCTGAGCTCGCCTTGTTTTCCCAGTCCCCAGCTCCTGTGCAGCCTTGCAACTCTCCATTGGCCACATCGTCATGAGGAGCACCAGACTTCTTGGCTGTGCATTTTCCCAGTGCACAGTATTTCTCATCACGATGGCTTAAAATGCATTTAAAATTAAGCATTCTAAGAAGTTCCCCGTTCCAATTGTTCTCAGAAATCTCAAACCTAAGTTTCCCTTCTTGGGGAAAACCAGACGGGGAAACGAGCCTGCCAGAGGTGCTGGCACGCTGCATGTGCTGGGGGCTGTCGTCCAGGTGAGCTTCACACAAAGCAGTGAGGGAATCATCTAATTAACTATTAAAGCGATCCAACCCTGGGCGTGGGGCCCGCTCCGGGACCGCTAGGGGGCAATAGCGGTTTGTCCCACGCGGGAGCACGGCCGGGCTGCGGGGATGCGCACGGTCCGTACGGACACCTCGGGGCATCTTTTCTTTCCTTAAGGCACGAAGGTACCTTCGAACTTTCTCTGGTCGGTTCGGGCGATGCCGCTGGGTGAGGGGACGAGGTCCGTGCCGGCATCCAGGACACTGCAGGTGGCTCAGAGCCACCCCTACAGCAAAGAAAGGAGGTGAGCCACCTTTTGTCCCCTGCTTATGAGGTTAATTAGAGAAAACCCTTTCCCACCCGCGATAGGCAGGTGTCAGTGGCTGCTTCCCCCTTGCTAGGAATATCACAGCCTGTCCAGCATGCCTGTAATCCTTAGAGAGATGTGCTCCCTTCCTCCCACGAAGCATCCCATCCCCTGTGGCACGCTCCCTTTGCACCAAGTCTGGATGCTCATTTCTCCCAAGCACAATTTGCTACCTGCCACTCCTTGGGGAGGTGTCAGCCCAGTTGCCCCAGGGGCTTCAGCTCCTTCTCCAGCACCCTCCCTAAAGCAGGGAAGTGCTGAAGCCCCTCCAACTTTGCTTCCAGCTCCATCCCCAGCTATGGGTGCTTCCCCCAGCTGCCACCAGCACCTCGGTTTATCAGACTGGAGCGGTGGGAGATAGGGAAGGAGCTGATAAGCCTTCAAGTGGCAGTGTGCTGTAAACATTCCCACTGGTGCTGTTAGATTACAGCGCTGGGAAAATCCCTCCAGCCCATGGGCCACCAGCGCAGCAGCTGGGCTTGGGAGTTCAGAGCTGTTGAAAAGCGTGGCAGGAGGAGCTGTGTTGGGGCAGAAGTGCTTCTCCGGCAGGCTGCAGGCCTCCCTGCTCCTGCTGTGAGCATAGGGACATCCAGCAGGTTGCACATCACATGCAGGGGTTTGATTTGGGGTGCGGAGCACAGGAGCTGCAAGCAGTTTGTCATAGAGTGAGATGGGTTCTGTCCATGCATCAGCTCCTCCTGGCTCTGTGGCACCTTCAGCCCTGCGCTGAATTCATCTGTATTCAAGTTTGGAGATGGGTATGGTGACAGAGACCCTAGAGCTGGCTCTGTAAAGTGAGACTGGTCAATGCAGATAGACTAGAGCTGGAGCACCTCAGCAGTGCCATGAGAGCACAGCAGTGTTCAACCTGAACAAACCCTGCCCTTCAGCACCCCAAACCATATTGCTGAAGGCTTCAAAGCCAGCCCTAGTTTCAGCATTCACAGAGAGCTGAAGCAGCTCATAAACATCTCAAAGGAACACCAGAGTGGGTGTCTGATGGGGGAGTGTGACCCAGCACAGGAACACCACTGCCCACTCCCAAACTCCTGGTGCACACAGCAGTAGGGATCCTTCCTGCTGCTGCAGGCTGTGCAGTCATCTGTTCAGACCATGTTGTAATCATCTGTATGCTGGTAAGCTGAGCCTTCAACTCACAGAGCCCAGTGCCTGTGGCCCCCATAGTGCTGGAGTCCCAAGTTATAAACCTGAGATGCTAGGGCTGACACCTCTGTAGGGGTGGAAAGGTGGGCAGTGGCCTCCTGGTCTCTCTGCTGCCCATTGTGCCTTTTCTATTGACTGATCCAGACACGGTGCCACCTTTTTGTGACTATGTGAGCAGGAGACAGCTATGGACTATAGGAGTGGCACTGTCCCAGAGGCACTTGGAAGGAAGGAACCCCAAGAACTGAATGCTGGTGGACTGGCACCAAGCAGCATCCCTCACCCTAACCCATATCCATGCTTGTGTGACTCTCCAGCATTATTCTGCACCTCTGTTTTTCAAAGGGATGAGTGAGGCGTCTGGACCTGGACCCAATCAGATTTGGTTGATGGAAGCTCTCTGTCCTCCTTTTTTCCTCTGTAACTGGGAAACACAGACCTCTACCAACACAGCCCCATGCCCAGCACCTCCCTGGCTGTAGGCAGGCAGCACGGAGCCACAGGAACCTCTCGCTCCCACCTTCTCCCTTGTATTTCCATGTATTTCCATTGCAAGTAAATCTCCATCCTTTTAGAGCTCTCAGATCTATTATTTTTACATTTGCAGTGGATTCCCTGGCCCTGTTATTAATGAAAACCTCCAGGAAAACTCCTCAAGTACAGCTTTGACATTCTGCCCAGGACCTGTGGACAAGGAAAAAAAAAAAAAAAAGCAACATTAATAAAGCAGGAGGTTTCTATTAAGTCTGAGGGACTGGACTCTCTGACTTTCTTGGATGCTGAAATCCTCTGGTGCAGGATAAATCTTACACACTTCATTTTCCCAATCTCTCCTTCAATATATTTTAAGAGCACGTTGCTGGTACTGGAGTAATACCGTCCTTGCTGCAGGCGTGGGGTCTGCATGGCACAGGGTCAGCCCATGGGCTGCATCCTCCACTGCAGTGTGCTTGTGGCCCTCTTCCTGCAAGCAGCAGGCTGAGTGAGGAGAGCTTTAAATTGGCTGTGCATGCAAACAGCAAGCTGCTCCCGGGAGTAAGGGGGTGAGCCGATGGTATGGAGATGTGCAGAAATTGCCTCAAAATGCAAACCTCTGGGCTCTGCTATCTGCACCTCAGTGCAAACCAGACCTGTCCAGGCTTTGCAAGATGCACTTCCTATCTGCAAGAGAGGAAACTCCCTGTTTGCAGGCTCTGCCAACTGCTTTGCATATCACCTGCGCTTTGTGCCTGAGGATGCCAGGTTTTTCTTTGTGAAAGCTGTTATCTGCAAGCATGCACAGCAGCTTTCATGGCAGAGGAAAAGGGAGCAAGTCCACGGGGCCCTGTGAGGCTGAGGTCAGGCTGGGATACGCTTCCCCACTGTTTTTATGCTGTTCAGTGCTTCACAAAGTGCGCTGGGTGAGAGCTAAATGTGGGATTGTCAGTGCAGGGGGTGGAGGAGCCCCTCTGGCTCTCACTTCAGCACCGAGGGCTCACACGCAGCCCTGAGCTGAGGGCAGTGATGTGAGCATGGAGCAGTGTTACACTTTGTTGGTGCAGCAGCACTCCTTCCACCCCAGATGGCTGCATGGGGATGGGAATTGGCTGATGCCTTGGGCTGCATCGTGAAAAACATTCAGAAGGCTGTGCAAGCTTGAAAGACACAGTCCTCCTCTGTAGTAGGAGCTTGCATTCTCATACTCGTGGTTCTGACCCACTAGGATTCTTAGGTTTTGCTGTACTGCAGGTGCAGATGGGTTTTAACCATAGTATGAAAATTAGCTTTCTCCTTCCCCAGAAGGGCCAGCCCCAGTCTGCAGAGACAGCAGGGTTCAGACAAAGTCAGGCAAGCCACTAGCAGGAGCCTCAAACCCACAGCATCCCAATGCTTACACGTGCACCAAAGCTCCCTGCAGTAAGGGGTAGATGAGAGAAGGGAATGGCATGGAGTCAAATTAATCATATCCAGTATAGCTTATAAGACAGACCTGGGGTTTAAAAGGCTGCCTGTGGGGGACTCTGGACCAAAATGGACTGTAGGGCTGGAAAGCACCGTTTGTAGTAATTCCAAATAGTCAGGAGAGGGATATTTGGAATTATCTGTCCTGTTCAGAGGCCACCTAGCCTGCAAGCATGCCCCGACTCTTCCCATGCTATCAAGGCATTTATATTATAAAGCCAGTTTAAATCACACTTAGAAAGCCACAGGGTCCTATGTAACACCCAAAACCAAGGTGCAATCACATCTTTTCAGATACAAAGGTACAAGTCTGTCTTCTCCAGCTGAAGTTTCCTCTGGTAGGAAGACGCATCCAGAAACAGCTCTGGAACAGGCAGCTGTAGCTCTTGGATGCAGATGATGCATTCTTAGGCTGTAGCAACATAGATCCAATCCATTCCTAGCACTGCCAAAACTTGAATAGGCTCGTGCTGTTTCTTGCCTGGACAGGGTAAGGACAGGCTGAGAACTGAGCCTGTAGGTGATGCTCTGCAAAAAGAACTTGGGTTTTGGGGTGGGCTGTGCATCTCATCCAGAGCTCCGTTGCCATCCATCCTGGGAAATCAGCAAAGAATTCTTTTTATTGGTGAAATGTAGTAACAGCACCTTCATAGCACTCATCCTCTCTGCCCTCCACTTCACCCGTTCCCCCACAAGCCAAAACAAGCACTGCCAGGATGAAACCTTTGCCCTGCTACGGCTCCAAGAATGGAGACCTATGTGCATCCTCAGGCAGTGAAGTACAGAATGGGTCCCCATAGACAACACAGCTTTAATGCCAGGACAACATCAACAACATCACCCTGTGTCCATGAGGTAGATTTGATCAGGCTGGACCAATGGCTTGGAAGGAACTCACTGCCCTGCAGGCTACAGAAAACCCTGCCAGGGGCTGGGCACAGAGTTGCTCTGCCTCCTTCCCCTGCAGTGGTATTAAGGGACTCCTATTCAGTGTACATGTGAATTTAGGGGAGGGGGCAGAGAGAGTAACTTCCAATGAGAGGCCAAATGTAATAAACACAGTCGCTAACCGCTCTTTGGAATACACACACAGTAATATGTGGTGTTTAGATTGTTACCACCCCAGAGGGACTTTGGCAAGTCAATCAGACTTTCCCACCCTGACCCAAGTAAATGTTCAGGAGTGGAAATAACAGACTGACTTTGCCTGTAATAACCATGTGCTCATTCCAGGGGGATGTCAGCTGAGTGATCCTGTTTCTCCAGATCAGCTGGACCTCACAAAGCTTCATCTCCTCGAGTTCTGCAAGGACCCATTTGCATTGGATCCAAACTCAGCTGAAGTCAGTGGAAAGCCTCCAGCTGGCTCACGTAGGTTTCAACAGTCCCTCGACAATACAAATGCTGAAAAGGTTGAATGGGTAAAGTCCAACCGGTTCTGGACCTCATTAGAAAATCTTTGCCCATTCTTCAGCCTCATCCCTGAAATATCCCTCCATCCTCTCCAAATCGGCTTAAAAATACCACCAGTGGGAACTACGCTTTCTTCCTCCTTTTCTTTTTACACACCAAAACCAAACTACTCTCCTCCTCCCTCAGCTGCTTCATGTAGAGCAAAATTTGAGAATTAAAACTGAATTAGAAAGCACTGGTTTTTTCTGTCTTCCAAAGACACTCTGCAGGAGCTGGCACTAGATGCTCAGTGCTGCTCCCAAGCAGGGGCAGTGCCTTCTGGTTTCTCACAGCACAGGGTTATGTTTCCATCACGACTTTTCCCCTTGCTGGTTCTGTTGTCGTGTGAATATCCTTGAAAAAACATGGTCTTTCAAGGAGCTGCTCTGCCCTCCATCCTGCTATGACTGGGTTCCCCCCTGGTGCTTTTGGAATGGGCAATCTAAAGCACAGTGTCGTGACTGATGTTAATTGCAAAACTATGGCAGTTGGTCCCATTCTGAAAAGCTGAACACTGCTGTTTCCTCCTGAAACCTCTGCTCTGCCCAGGGTAGGTGTCCTTCAAAACCTCCAGGAGCTCAACAGTTTTTAAGGCCCTTGGCATCATCAAAGATGGAGGTTTAAAGGTTAAGAAACAGTTTTCTTTGCACCATGTGGAGATCTCAGCTGTTCACCTTCAGTCTGGTGGTCTCCCCCCACCCCCAGATGAAGCATCATCATCTCAGTTGAGGTTCCATAACTACAGAAACAGCTGTTGTCCTCTTTCTTGCCCTTGATCAATAGTGTCCCAATCTCAGAGTTCAATGGCATAAATTATTTATTTCTAATGGGACTGGATGCTTTCTGGGTCCCAGTGAATCAATTAATGAATATTTGCCATCGGAGTTCTTGGTGCCCTCAGAGAGACTTGTCACAGCAGCACCAGTGGGAATCATCACAGGAAAAGCATAGGGCAGCAAAAGGGGAATCTCTCAGGCGCTGTTCTTTTGGAGGATACGCTTAATTGTGATGGTCATCAGGTATCCGATCTGGAAGAGGAGTTGCAAAAAATCTTTGATCTCAGTACGAGATTTCCTTGAGATCTCCTTGAGGTCTGTGTGGAACATGGAGAAGCCTCATGTCAGCACTGCCAATCTGCTCCTACACCTCTTTCCTGTTCCGCCTGTAAATGAACAGCTTTCCACCCCATTTTTATAACATGAAGGCACTTTTAAAGGTCAGCATCAGTCTGTCCCACTCTTCTCCTGACTTGCTTAGGGTTGATCAGATGAGACCACGCTCACACTGATGCAGTACTGCGTAGTAGTGATCCAAGGCATGCCACCAGCTGCCTTTGATAATGAAGGATCTTCCTTTTCAAAATTATCATTCTAAGTTCTGTTGATGTTTAAGCATGTGTTAATGGTTTAAAGAAGCAACCCACTAGAGAGTCTCATTTGTCAGGAGCAGTTCCTCTAAATTTCATCATAACCGAAATAAGGCAAACCAGAATGGTGCAAGCTAGAGCGAAGACAGGAGCACTGATGGATGGTTCACACCAGCTGCTAAAATAGTCCTTTGAAAGCTCTTTGAGTGGAGGTTCTGCAGACCAGCATCAGTGACTCCTGAGCAGAAGCAGGGCAGCTTTGCTGGGAAGGCTGCACTGTATTTCTGAGCGATTGGGCAGTCCCACACATCAACACAGCGCCTGATAATAATGCCCCTCATCCCCTGAATCATCCATATGCTATTTGAAATGAAATAATGTGCTGCCGTGGATTGTGATGACTGTAGAGACTCAGGTATCACCTTTAGAAGTGCAGCAGAGCTTTTGGAAGTGCATACTTATATATAGAAGTAAATCTAGCACTGTTGCAGTTCCAGGAGATCTTCAGCTAAGAGCCTTTTCTGTATTTTTAGCAGAGAGGCTACCCCTGCAGTCCTGCTTTTCCTAACTCCTCATACTCTGGCTAACTGAAATTGCTTTAAAACACCAAAGCACTGGGTGTGAATAATTGCTTAATATTCCTGCAACTGATCCACCTGGGAATCACAGATAGGCTTGCAAGGAGGTGCTCCTCCAGGCTGTGAACAAGGAGGGCTGAACAGGTTAGGTGCTGATGAGACCAAGTGCAGGAGAACAACCAAGGCAGCAAATAACTCCTAAATTTGCCCAAAAGCTGGGCTATTGTAACAGAGGATACAGAGAAAATCGAGGAATGAAATTATGTCAGTATGAATGGATGGAGAATGGCTGTTTGGTCCTCCTTTAGAACTTCAAAATATAGGAAATGGGGTCTTCTTCCTTCATAGTGACAAGTGCAGCATGGACACACCTCTACCTTGACACACCATGCAAGGAACAGAGTTCACCATAGCCAGAGATCGCCTGAGATGAGTGAGGAGGAAAGGAGTGGTCCAGCCAGAGGAGTGCCAGGAGGGAAAGGACACTGCTCTCCCTGCACAGGAGCATTTTCTTTGCTCCCATCACAAAGCTTTATAGCATCTGCACCAGCCCTCTCCAAGCTGATTTTCCACAGATGTTGTGCTAATGAATAACAATGTAATCTCAGTGCCTTAATATAGTGCTGGGGTGTGATAAGTCCAAAATTGCTGTCATCATCAGTGTGAGGACGATCTGGTCATTGTTCAGAACTGTCCTCCTCTGATGATTACATGAAGAGGAATTTATTTTCCTCCATCTACTCCCACTCCGCTTCCAAATTTAAAGCTATTCAGGCATTAGATATATCTATTTTTCTATGGGCTTAATAAGAAGCCAGGATGCAGATGTTCTGATAAGGCTGTGACAAATTGTGAGTGGAGAAGCCATATTAAACTTGGCCTGCTGCAGGATGCCAGACTCTGCTCTGTCTGTTGAAAAAGACCGCTGTCGTTCTGCCAGAGCAGCTGCTACCACCATGTGCAGCATACTGGTGAGGGCAGAGCCGGCGGCTTGCAGCCCAAGCAAGTCTTGCTGCTCACAGCTGAAAGCCAGAGATGAAGAGCAGGGCTTGGGGAGGGAGCAGGCAGACAGGGATAGATGGCTCAGCTTCTTCATTATCCTCCAAGGGATAAAACCCACTTTCTACCCTGTTCTATTCCTTCACCATCGTCCCTAGCTGAAGAGCAGAAGCAGTGCAAAGTCAGGGCCAAGGGGCAGGATTCAGAATTTAGCTTGTTCTACAGATAATTAGGAGGCACAATTCAAATGAACTGAGATTTGGTGCTCAAGATGTAACTTGCATTCATGAGCTATTTGTCTTCAAGAAAATCCTCCTCGGGGCAGTGCTTCCTGGTTGTATTTCTTGACACATTCTGCATGCAGACCAATGCTCACCCAAAACACAGCCTGTGAGGACTGATCCATATCTATCAGCATTTGTCAGCTCACCTTTAAAAGATGTTGAAAAAGTGAAAAGAATTCATGCACAGCCATAGAACCTAAAGTCCTGGAAGGAGGCAAGCAGCTCTGGGGACATATCCCATTCCTTTGCACCTTCACTTGCACAGAAACAGGCTCACCCATCTCCACCTGGAGTGCTGAGACCACATCTTCTCTTTTCTCAAGCTCCAGAGCCTGATTCTCATCCTGAGAGCCAGCTATGAAGATTCCCTATTGCCAGCTCTGCCAGCATTGTGGGGTCACCCTCCAAGGGCAGGATGATGGAGGGGCAGCAAACACTCAGATGAGCCTCTGTCACCTAGGAATGACAGCAAAGTGGAGAATCTTCTCATGATACAGTCCTGGGAAGATGCTAGCTGTGCTCCTTTCCTTTCGTATCCTGCTGGACAGCTAAATCCCATTCTAAGCTTATGAAATATCACCTCCTCTTTCTTTACATCTGATGTATTTGCTGACAGTCCAAACTGACATCTCTGTGGTTCCCCCTTCCCATCTCGGTGCTTTCTGGTTTTGAGAGCAGATGAAAACACAATGGTAACTCAATCTAGCTTGCTTGGTGTAAAATGCAATAAAATGGGGGCCCAGAGCCCAACCCCACGGCTGTAAATTTTCTGCCAGCACTGCAATGTCATCCTGCACAGGGCTTCAGCTGCACCTCCTCCTGGGACCCGTCTGCAGCCACTTTGCTTCCCTGATCGAGGCTTTGCAAAGGAACTCAAGCAACAGGGCTTTCATTCTGGTCAGAGTTAATTCGAGGAAAAGGGGAAAAGAAATAGAGCAGGCTCAGTCTGCCTTATCTAGCAGGCAGGTAACTGAAGGGAGGCACATCCATAGGGAGCACAGATGCGTTCTGCTCCGTGCAGGGATGTCTTGGCAGCACTCAGCCCAGGCTTGTCTGCAGCAGGGAACACCACAATAAGATGCTAATTACTGCAACATAACTAATTGGTTTCGTTATTTACTAGGGAATGAAAAGTCACATGTATTACACACTGTCCTGACTTGTCAGCCTTACATCTGTGCCTGCTTTCAGCAGACTTGTAAAGAGCATATTTAAGTAACAAAGCCTTACCTGCTGCTGACTCTGTGTCACGTATGCTCTCACTTTGATATCCATTTTCTTCTCCCTTGCCCAGAAATGAATCAATACCACATCAGTTCACACCTTGTTCTGACTGCACCATGTCATCAGAGATGGCCAGCATGTGTTGGCAGCTGCTGCGCTGGGGGGGAGCTGGGGAAGTCACAGCTCAGAGCCCTGTACTGCTGCAGCCTTCCTTCCCAGGAGATCATCTGCAGCACAACCCTGTGTCCCCAGCTGGGGAGAACATCCCCAAACTTTGGCTAGAGCAGATTTGTTCTTTGTGTGACTGAAGTTTGGTGGGCTGGCGCAAGGCAAGGGAATGCTACTGTTCAGCTGAATCACCTGAGTTATGCAGCAGAGAAGTTAAGAACTGGGATCCCAGAGAGTGGAGAGAGATGCTCAGTTTCTCAGCTCCCTAACACCTCCCTCCCTACATTTTGCTGCCTAGAACCTCTCGGCAGAGCACTCCAACACCCTATCTCCCTAAGGGAGGACAGGAACCCTCAGACCATGTTCCTGCAAACCTCTGAAGCGCCTCTCTTCCCCTTCACTCCTGCAAGAGGAGAGCTCCGCTCCTGGAGATAGGTACTGAGTTCCTTCAGGGATCCTTTTCTGCAAACCAATCTCAAAGCCTCTGAGTGCTCCAGCTCCAACACCAGCATTGACATCTGCAATGTCTGGTACCTGACCCAGCCACTCCGGCCATTACCTGCACCCGGGCACAGCTGTAATGGTGAGGGAGGGAGCTGGGAGACTGAATATCCCCGACTACATCATCCCCATTGCTTCGTATTACAGCAGCCCGTGACACACGCTGCAATAAACATGCAGATAAAGAGCAGTTTTAAAATGTGATCCCCACAAGCTGTTTTGTAAAGGAATTATCTCACTGGAGTGTTATCTAGAATTACCCCTGTTGCTCCATTCTCTTCTGCTGGTGTAGCCCTGACCAGAAACTCCTGATTTACAGTGCTCAAAGACACCAATTAGGGGGTTTCATTAAGGAAATTGGTTTTAAAGCCCTTCCTTTATAGATACACGAATGTCAAGGTGGGTTCAGCCTCTGATTTGACCTCCGGTGACATGAAAATGATATCATTGTGTACAACGTGCCCTGAAGAATCTTTAGGTCCATTAACATTCAGAGAGGTGCTGTTGGGACAGCCCTGTCCTCAAAGAGCTGAGCTGCCTTCCCCAGGGCTGTCCTCAAATTCCAGCTCAGCTACAGCTTCCTGACGATGATGCTGTCACCCACTAAAGAGCTCATAGAACAGAGGCTCAAAAAACCCATCCAAGCCCCTTCTGGAAATGTGCACTGGAGGTGGCAACTCATTTTCTACAGGGAAGAGTTGGGGCTGACCACTGGCTGGGATTTTCTCATGCACAGCTCTGCTGGTGATAACTTTATTTGGATTGATACTTCACAGTGGATTGTAAAAGTTTGGTTAGAAATCTTTTATTTCACATATTGGGCGTGTAAAAATTTACATTAAAAAAGTATTTGGAACAAAAGTGTAATTTGACATCTGAAAAGTATTGTCGCTCAAACAGTTGAAGTCTGACTCATTTAATTAAGTCTACAGCTTCCCATTTAATACTCAGTCATAGTGCTTCTTTTATAGGAAAGAACTGAATGCCATTTTGTTCCAAAAAACAGAAATCCATAATGTAAAAAAAATCAAGGTGCTTTCCTTATCACCTTTACTATTCTGCCTTTTTATCACACGGAAGTATTTTTCTAGGTTGAGGAACAGAACAAAAAAGAAGCCTGGAGCAAAGGTGCTGCCCCCTCAGCCCCAGGGTTCAGAAAGGAGGATGTTGATGGCAGAAGCTGGACAGACCTGGTTGTCCTTCCCTATGAAAAGAGGGTCAGAGCCCAGAGGTGAGGAACCTGTGTACAGGACACGGTGCCTGGGAGCCTTCCTTGTTCCTCCTCCTCCAGCTCCACCTGAGGAGATTCCTCCTCGCTCTTCTTCATAAAGCCTTGCACTAACACTTTCCTGGGAGGCCACATAAGGCTGTGATGCCCTCCCCATCCAGGTGCATGGGTGTCATGCGCTTGCCCACGAGGCCAGCCATGATCTAAGGACAGGGACATCCAGTGGGGACAGGAGTGTCCCACCACGGACACCTCTGCCGTACCGTGGATGGGCAGCGGGCACAAAGCCTCGCACCGGAGTACCTCTGGAAGCCCATTACTGTTTTATGGAGGTCACCCTCACCTAATTATGCCACTGTTCCTCCCAGCCCCAGCCTGACCCTGCCTGATCCTGAAACGGATTAACATGTCTTGGTCACTTGAGCGTGTGGTGTGTGTCTGCTCCGGGAGGGCAGCGGCTGAAGGTCTGGCCGTATCTCAATGTTATTTTGACCCCGGCCGTTTTTTTCCACGGCGAGCTCTTCGCAGACCTGTTGAATGGGGCTTTCATTTTGCTGACCTCGGGGGTCATCTGTTTTCGGAGCATGAAATATGGCTGCCGGTGGACAGGAGGGAAGAGATAAACTTCACTGAGGAGCCTTAACAGGCCAATGAGCCGTGACTAATGATGATTGTGGTTTGTCTTTCGAGGGCATAATTTATTGGGCTGCTGACCACTTAGTGCACTGGCTGGGGAGTTAACTCTTTCAGGAGAGCACAGAGCAGATGGAGATGTGACCAGGAGCATTGGGATGCACATTGCTCATCTTGTTCCCTCTTTGTGCAGGTAGTGAGCATTTCTCCTTGTGTCTTTTCCTTCTGAAATGCCTCCTGTTGTTTTTTTTTTCAAGGCTTTGTAACCCAAGATCACGATGACTCTCAGAACAGTTATCAGCCCCTTTTCTGACCATGAGGGTCGTGGTGGGTCATCGCAGAGGAAAGCCACAAGAACCAGACTCTTTGGTGGGTCAGCATTCCAGCACTGCACCCTGCTCTGCTGGCAGGGGTGAGTGCTGCAGGATGGCTTGCACCAACAAAAGGAGGAGAAGCTGCCAAAACGGCTTTCACATCTCACAGGGCTTCCAGCAGCTTTGTGTGACAAGAAGTGCCAACGCCTGGCAGCAGATTCCTGGGCGGACCAGGAGAGAGAGCAGATGAACTGCTGGCATTCCACCCAGGGAAGCACAGCAGCAGCCCCACGGCCCTAAAGATGTGCAGAAGCAAGCTCCAGTGCAAGCTCTGAGTTCTGCTTTCACCCCCTTTTTAACTTTATATTCACATTTTGGAGGGGTAATTGGGAAAGGTGTCCATTGGATTGGTTTTGGTGAGAGAAGAGACTGAGACAGTGAGGAGTTGTTGGAAATGGGCTACTTCATGTACATCAGTGTTTGTGGGACACTTGTGTTTTCCGCTGCATCCTTACGGTGTTAGGAGAAAGAAATAAATCAGAGGTCATAGGAGTGCCCTAAAGCCTTTCACTTATTTTAGCAGCTAAAATCTGCCTTCATCTTTATTGTGCATTGCCCACAGCTGCACAGGGGTAGCTGCTGCCCTGTTTGGGGAGCCCAGCTCCTCACGGGCGTTGGGATGCACTGCCTGCTGTCTGCAGTCCCCTTTCCTTTAGAACAGAAGGAATTCTGATAGCAGACGTAAACTGTGTGATCCTGCACATGGCTGTGCTCAGTGCCATGGGTGGTGGAGCAGAGGGGATCGTGTTTCTGGAAAATGCTTCTTTGCGAGGGTCCTGGAAAAGCCAATTCCAAGCTACTCATCAATTGGATTGGTTACATCATCAGACAAGTCATGTCTGATCCTGTAAATACAGGAGTGGTGTCCTTTAGGTAGGCCTGTCTCTGCAAAGAGAGAAGACATCAGGAAGCCTGGGAGAGACTAAAAGTATTTCCCAAGCACTCACTTCAAAGCCATTCCATTCTTTGAAACAATACAAAAATGGCATGTCAACAGCAGGGGACACTCGGGCAGGTCTGGGGACCACCACCCTGGTGCTCAGCATTCACCTTGCAACATGTGCTAGGAGATATCTTTACTCTACTTGGGCTTCTGGGAAGGTGCCAGAGAGCTGCAGCCTCTCAAATCATCACTGCAGAGATTTCATTGGGAAGTGGGAGGGTTGGCCACTGGAAACCCAGAGCGAAAGCAGCCGGGTAGGAGCACCTCTTGTTGTGAGGGTGTGCTGTGGTGGCTGAGGCTCTGCAGTGAGAGGGGCTGGAGGGATTCTTAGGAATATAATGTGTTTTACCTGAACCGTTAGGAGAAATAAGTATTTCAAAAGAAAAAAATATACATATAGTAGCCAATCTATTAGCTCAGTGCATGCCTCCTTGCTTTTTCAGGCTTTTCTGTTTAAGCTTCTACCTCAAAACTGAAATAAATAACCCCGATGCCTCTTCTTTACACTTTCCTTATTAAAGGATAGCAGTCCCCTCCCGGTTGATCTCTCCTCACAGGAGATCTTTCTCCCACTGTTATTGCTATCCCATGCAAAGCCCAAGCAGGAGAGGCAAAGCTGTATGCTGGCTCCCAGGTGAAGGACCACACACGAACAGCACGGAGCTCTGCAACCTGTGTGCTGGGGGATGCACTGCACACATCAGGCTGCACAGCCAGCGTGGCCAGGCAGAAAAGTGACGTGGGAAAAGTTGCACTGAGTCAGCAAAGGTGGGAGGGAAGGAAGAAGTGGAAAAAAAGCACCAGGCAGGCTGAGAAATTGAGCTCAGTGCACCCCTGTGGAAGATGCAGAGCTTTAGGGCTACGATCTGCAGCTGCAGTGATTAGCCAAGACATGATCCAGCCTTTGCTGGCTTGATCCAGGGTAAGAGGTCAGCAGCACGCTGATAAAACGGAGTGATTTCAGCTCCTCTGTAGGGTGAGGGATAAAAGTGGAGCTGCAAAGCTCTCTGGATGGAGGGCCCTGCAGTCCCTGACATGCAGCCCCAAAAGCCCTCGGTGGCCAACAGGGCTCGCTTCTGCTGTTGTCCCTCAAGACAGCCCATCTGGATGCAGAGGCAAACAGGTCTCACAAGGGGAAATGACAGCTGCTGCTTCCTCCGTCGTGCTTGAATGTTGTTTTTCAGCAGTGTAATTTAGGGGTAGAAATGGAATGATTTTGTCCTTTTGAAGTGATGGTTACCTGCTGACGTCTCCTGGCCGGGCTGAATCCCAAACCCAGCCTTGTAAAATAGGAGCTGGATGTAAAAGAGAGGGAGAGATGTTTAACAGAGCCAGGACCTGTGGATCAAGAGGAGAGAGGCGCATCCCAGCACACCCAGTTAACCCTTACAGTACTGAGCTATACAGCTCTGAAAGTTGACCTGGAAGAATCCCAGCTAAAAAGCAACATGCAATGAAGCAAGAAATAAAAAATGGGGCTCTTAAAATTTTCCTCACAGAAATATCCCACTATAGGCTTTGGGACAGCATCTTCCTCTCCCCTGGAGCACAGCTCAAGCCCCACAGCTTGGGGGCTACTGCACTGCTGCAAACTCATCAGCTCTGCTACAAACACTTGGGTGATTTGAGGTAAAAAGCCTGCTGTTGTTTTGCACATGTGCCTTACTGTAAGATTTGGTGAAAGGTTTGAGATTTATGGCCTTGGAAAATGATTTCTTTTTTTAAAGTCCTGCAGCTGATAAAGCTGGGGAAATGCCAGGGTGCTAGTTCCCTGCACTGCCTCTTAGTCCAGTGCTTCATCTTGGAGATGCCAGCACTACAGAGAGGGAATAAATGCATGAATGAAAACAGCCACAGATCTGTTGCTTATTGTGGTGGCAATTTCATGGATCTGTTTGGGCACAGACCCAGCCACCTTGCTCCATTTCCACCACTGAGCTGTCTTCAGAGAGCAAAGTGACAGACTGGGAATGAGGCTGATAAAGACCTCCTGACCCAAGGAGGGTGCTCAGCAGGTGGCCAGCAGCATAGCACCCCCAGGTCAGCAGGGACCAGAACTGCTGAAGCACAGGTGCTGCCTCCCCCAGATCCACCATAGCCACAGAAATGTTGCCACAGGCATTTGTCAGTTGATGCTCATCAGAGATGAGAAAATCCTTGTTAACCACAAAGTTGTCTCACCTGTGGAATTCTGCTCCACTCTCTGGGGATGCTGGGAATTCTTGCTCACCAGTGGCACAGCTCTGACTGCAGTGCTCAGGTTAAGGTGGGAGGTTGCTGCTGCCTCTGTAATCACCTTTAGCCACTGTCTCCTTGGGGACAGAGAGAGCATATGGGTTAGCATGCCCTGAAGGTATCCAGCCACCCTTGTATGTCAGGCAGAACCATTCCTTCTGCCTCTATCCAGTAAGCAGAGACCCAGCAGAGAGCAAGGAAAAAGGTGGAGATGCTCTGTGCCCATCTGTGAAGCCTTTGAGGGAGAAACTGGCACTCAACAGGCTCTCGGGGTCAGAAGAGCGATGCTGCAGTATGCCCATTCCTGGGAGCTGGGGACAAGGCTGTCCCCCAGGACAGGCACAAGCTGCAGCATCTTCCTTGCCCATTTAACAGAGACAAGCTGCTGTCAGTGCTGTGGCTACTTCTGACCCTCTCTGTGAGGGAGAGTATTTCTGTTTCTGAAGCTGCTGTGCTGATATTTTCAATGGGTTGATGTACTGTGCTCGATGGCTCAAGTATGAGGTCACAGTCAGGACTCCTAGATCCCATTCTATGGCTGTGGGGTTTTGTTCTGGTGCAGTTCCCCTACCATTGACCCCCTCTCTGCCCATCATAACGTAGGTAATGCCTCAGCACGGAGCTTGGGAAACAGCTGGCGTTTGGAGGCAGATGGCATCTTCCAACTGAAAACTTTGTTTTCTTGGTATGACAAAAGACATGTGGGGTTTGAAGAGACAGAAACTTTCTCACCTAAAAATAAAAGCTGTGAAGAGTCTGATTCTCCCAGGCTAGAGCATACCACATGGAGGAGGCAGAGATCTAGGTACCCCCGAGGAAAAGACCTTTGAAACACATCACTCCAAAGCTCAGCACTTCACCAATCCCATCTCCCTCACCCACTCCCTAAGCACAGTGTAATTACTTGGGCATTGTTGTGGTCACCCCGAACGTTGGTTCACCTTGCCTGGGATAAAATTCAGTACAACAGCACTGGGATGAGACTGGTTGTAACGCTTTGTGCTATACATCTACAGCCAGAGGTTAGCAGAGTTCTCATTAAGCAAAGTGGGGTTGGCTGTCCAGAAGATGGGTTGAAAGGCAAATGTCTCCCTTTACAAGTGCGGTGTCCAGAAGAATAATAATCCCAGCCTGTTCTAGATAAGGGAGCGTAGGTATGTCTTAAATATTTCTATTACTTCAAAGTTCATAAATCTATTGGTTTAAAACTGTCAACAAGAAAGACGAAATATGAGCTAGAGACATGGTTATCACCAGAAAAGGAATTTCCTCCAAAGGGAGAGCAAGACAGTAAGTCCAGGAAGGAGGGATAGATAGGGAAATACCTCTATAAGATGTTAGGAATCTGGACTAGCCTGATCTATGGACATCTTTTCATTGACTCCAGCAGACTTCGTCTCTTCTGCAGCACAAGAGGGATGGCCAGGGAAGATTTGTTTTCAACTCACCAGAAAAAGAGTAATAGAAAACGTATGGTTTTATTGGTATCATTTTGTCTTTCTAAGAAAGCTTTTGAAATATTTCAGGCTTTTGTGAAAAAATAAATAAATAAAGCAATGAGGCAAACGTGGCAATGAGAATGAATGGTCCCTGGGGCACAAAGAGGGTGGAAACCCTGGGAAAGGAGACTTCAAAGAAATAACTTCTGGGCTCTGCTTAGCAGGGGGAGCAATGCAAACTGGAGGAGAGAAGAGGGACTGAAGGAATGGGTGCTGCTCTCAGCACCTGCTGTGTGTTTGTGCAGGGTGAAACACGTGGCACTGCCCCTCGAAGTAACTGTTCCATCCAGAAGTGTTCAAGTCACCAACGGCGTTCAGCTGTGCTGCCCTAATATCAGTATCTGCTCAAACACTGTCCCTACTCCCCCTGAGCCACTGATGCTCTTCAGACTTCCCCAGCTTTGGAACACCCTTGAAGCATTGCTGATACTAGCAAAGGGAGTCTGAGGAGCTGGAGCACTCCCAAACAGTAAAGCAAAGTGGCAGAACATACAGCAGGAGCTGCACACAGAGCAGGTACTGAGACTGTATCCCTGCAGGTGTATCAGTAAATCCTCAGACTCTATTTTGTGCAAAGACACAGGTGGGCTGTCGTTCCCATGGCTCTGCAGCCTGCTCCCAGTACTGGTGGGCAGAGGGTGCCTCAGGCATCAACCTTCTTGCGCCCACTGGCTGGGGGTCTGGTTGGGCTGCACCCCATCACCTCGCAGCACCACCTTGTGCCCCCATCCTGGGAACACACGGAGAATGGTGTTTCCCAGAGATGTCAGAGCAGCACTGAATCCACAGAGGACATGTTGGAACAAACACAGATAAAGGATCAGATGATCACATCCATGCTGTGAGCAGCATGGAACTGCAGTTATGACACCCACCCCCTCCAAAGAAATACATACATACATACATATATATGTACACTTTCTGTGTACATCTCCAAATGGTTCTTTAATAAGCCTCATCATTTCCCCCACCCCTTCCCTTCCCCTTTTATCTAATTCTGCCCAAAGTCACCATCCTGTCTTAGGGCAAAGTTCCCACTGCTGCCAGCCCCTCCTCTCTCTGCTGATAACTGAAGCATTTGCAGCTTGTGCTCTGCTCTGTGGGTAAGCAGTAACTTGCTCATGTAAGAATGTTTACGTTTGAATATAAGTACAATTACACGAGCTGATCTAATAGTCTTCTCTGTATATGTTACTGAGTACTTAGGGCCCTTTTTTTGAAAGCCATTATGCTCATGTGATTTTCCTCAAAGCCTTTCGAAGGGATTTTGTTTTGACAGGAGGGCATTAAGGGGGTGAAACTGATAGCATAAGTACCACTTACAGACTTTGATCAGCTTGGGTCATAATTCTCCTGGAGAAAGTCTTGTATATATTAGAGAAGGAAATTAATTTTATTGCCTCTGTGGCTTTCCACCCACCCACCCCCTCCAGTAAGATCCAATGCCTTGTGCTTATGTTTTGTCCTGAGCCCCTTTTGTGCTGAGCTGATGCACAAGCTGGGCTCTCCACAAGGGTAGGTGCTGGACAGCCAGTGTGACTGAGGTCCTTGTGTCTGCCCACATGGTTGGTGGTTCTCCCCACGGTCCTACAGGAGAGTGGGAGAAACTCAAAGCTCTTCCTTCACAAACGCTGGTTTCAAGTGACGTAGGGATGAGCTACTAGACCTCATGGATTGCTGCAAGCATTGCCACAGCTCAGCTGTGAGCTGTGGGATTTCAGGCACATCTTTAAAGCAAGGCGAATAGATGGGGACGAAGCAGCTGTGCTCTGTAGGACTACAATCATAGATCCAGTTTTGGGCCAAGGAACAGCTGAGCCAATGTGGGGATGGTGTTGGATCACAACTACTGCATGCGTGAGTTGGTCATAGAAGAAACAAAGATGAAAGAACTCCGAAAGTTTCCCCTTGCATTTTTGCTGGTGTTTTGCTTGTCTGGTCAGGTGGTGCTCCAACTGTCACTTTCCCCTGGTGCCACTCAGTGAAATGAGGGGACAGGAGAGCACAGACAGGTGATCTCCAGGAGCTAATAGCCATCTGCAGGTGTTGCGCATCTCAGCAGCACCTCGTCAGCAAGTAGGACCTGGCTGAGATCTGTAGCCTGCAGTCATCCAGGACATTCCCTCCTTGGAGACAAGTTGATGATGTCAGCCAGAAGTGAAGGCTTGTGTGGATCTGTTCCCCAAATACTTCACCAGTGCATGCCTTGGTGTCTCCACCAAGGAGGAGAGAACTCCACAGGCCACCCCGTATTCTCTAATGCTTCCATGAGATGGAGTGGGATTAATCTCATTGAACTCAGAAAAGTGAAAGTGACATCTAACCTAAGCTAATGTTTAGTCTCCCTGCAGTGAGGAAACTCCTCAAAAAGAGTCTTGCCCCCTTCTCAGCCACCTCCAGAGGTGCCAGTTTTGTGCCAAGAATGGCAAAAGAAGCATGGGAACAGCTGAAGCTGACACTCACTATCCCTTCAGCCAGAGCCAGAAGGATTCCTGTCCTCGTTTCATATCTCTACTGCAATCCATGAACTCCAACCTAAAGAAAACATATCCAAAGTATAAGAAATCCCTGCAGTATGGCAGAACAGCCCCTCAGCCAGGCAGGGATGCTACACACCACCTGCAGCTGACCTGAATGGTCAACTCAGTTGAAGGAAAACTTCTGCTGACTTTGTTCCCAGCAGTGTTCCAGCCTATGTTGCCAGGTGGGAGATGCCAATGGGCTACAGTTGGTTTGAAGCCTAGGTGTGTTCCTGAACCCATCCCAGGCACAGCACACACAACAAGACACCCAGTATTGCTGGTAGTAGTAGTAGGTTTGCACAGGAAAAACATATTTGCATTCCATTCCATTCCATTTGGAGTCTAAATGGGACCTAACTTCAAATTAACAACTATCAAGCTATAATTCAACTCACATGTGAGCATTTCCCACTAAGGGAGTGCTGCAATTCCACCCAGGCTAGCCAGCCAGCCAAATGGGGTGAGCCTTGGTCCCAGGGCATCAGAAGCAGTGATGTTTCTCACAGCAGTGGGTCTTGGGGCACGGTGATACATCACTGGTGGGTACCAAAAAGCAGAGCCCCTCTCCAGCCATCAGCCCCTCCCCCTCCTGCCAAATCCAGGCTGGAATCGAGAGCGGAAATGTTTGTGCGTAGCTCATGAAGCTGGTTGGAAAATTTTTGTCAAAACAGATTTCCATCAGAAAATGACACCCTGTTGGCTTTGGCAAATTTTTGTTCAGGAACAAAGTGGAGAGTGAAAAAAAATGTAAATGTCAGCGTGCCCTTTTGACATTTTCCCCAACGAAAAGGATGGACTTGCTTGCTTCGAAATGACTTTTCCTTGACATTCATTTTCTATGTTCAATTCAAAACAAATCAACTTTTTTACTAAAGCAGAATTTGTCAACTGCTTTAAAAGGCTTTTTCCTTTTGGAATGGACTGTGTAGAAGTTGTAGGATTCTGGCTTGTTCCTGAGTCAGGATGGGATCAGAGAAGAGCTCTTTTTCTAGCAAGTAATAGACTCATTTTTTGCACCAGCCACGGCTGCACTCTCATCTGCATTTGTCATCCTTTCCTTGCTCACCCTGCAGGGATATTTACCTAGTCTCTCAATGTTTTTCCTGTTTCCGTCCCAGTCCTAAGCCTACAATGGACTGCCTCTGAAAAAAAAAAAAAAAAGAAAAGCACAACCTCAACCATGCATGCTCAGCTAGCACCCAGCAGACACAGAGTGTTCACCCTGCAAGTCACCATCATCTCTGTGCTCCTAGCCTCTCCCATAGGGTCCACCCATGGCTCTCAGCCCCAGAGGAGGAACAGCAGCTCTCGGTGACCATTGTTGCTGGGATGGGAGTGACTGCCCTGCTGTGCTCTGCCTTCACACTCGCTCCCTGTCTCCATTAGGGACTGCTCTCAGCTGCAGGATTCCTTTCCCACCTTCTGCAGGAGAAGAATACACACTGGGAGAAGGTTAGCCTTGTTTTCTATAAAACCAGCTCTGGTTTCTCATCTCAGGCATTGTCTAATGAAATGTGATCTACTTTCTCCTTTAAGCAATATCTTCCCAAAATGATTGGGATTTAATTCAACAAAGAGTGCAGCATAGATGCATTTTGCTTAAGCTTAACCATCTGCAGAAAAGCGTCTCATCTCGGCTGGCTGTGTGGCCAACTTTTGCCATCAGACAGAAGATCTGCATCTGCAGGGGGAGAGATCCGACAGCATCGCTCCATTGTCTCTAAGAAACACATGATTCACAATTAAGCAGCAAACTTTAGCTGCCCATAAGTCAGCTAAGAGACACAGCACATCGTTGCTTACCTTGGAGTGCAGTTCTGGATTCATACCAGCTTTGGCAGTTAGGACTCTGCTCCATCACCACGGTATTTCTCAGTCTCTTTGCTGTAAAAAAAAGAAAAGGTCTCAAATACATTCTTGTCTAACCTTAGCAAATACAGCTCCCAGCTACTGGAGATTGACGTTGCAAGCAGATTTTGTAGTAAACCTATAAAATGAATTGTCATCAATATAATACCAAAAATAACTGCTGGTTTTGTTGTGTGGGGATTTTTTTTGGCTACAGTTGCTGCTAAAAAGGCAGCACATATGTGTCATCAGCCAGAGAACAATATGGCAAAGCAGAGGTATAGCCTTTGGTGTGTCATCCAACACTGCACTGCTCTCAGTTTGTGGCTATGGAGCCCTCATGGGCCACAGGCATGAGGGGATGCATGAGACACCTGGGGAGAGCACAACTGTAGTCAGGAACTCAGAACGCTGCTGCAGAGCCCCAGGGGAACTGCAAACGGCTAGACTGAGTCTCCAACCCCTCTTTGCTGATGAAACATTTTCTCTCCCACGGGTGAGATATGTGAGGTCCTGCCATGCCGAGAAGCACCAGAGGGCTTGGTGCCACTGCCCAGCATTTCCCTTGGGAGGGCAGGTGATTCAAACCAAGTTAGGATCAAACTCTACATGCTTTCTGCTGCACGCAAGAGCAGGTACCTTGGGAAGGAGTTTGCCAGCTCCTGTTGATAGCCCTGGAGAAAGCACAGCGTGAAATAGCATCTCAGTGGGATTTAGAGAGGCCGAGGAAGAAGATTCAGAGCTTAGGCATGCTCGTGGCTGTGGCATTTTGTGAGCCAACTGATGTGCTCTGGGAGCTGTGGGTTATGAGGTTACGGGCCACCAGACCTCCCCAGTGTGATGAAACTCCAGAGGCAGGAGAGTAGTTCAGATAAGAAGCAAGCAGAGAAAGGGGAAATGAGCAAGAGTGTGAGGCATTTGATGTTGTCAGTCACAAACCTCTAAGATCCCTGTTGAAGAGGCAGGACAGGAGTTGTGCCGCTCAGGGGCCATGCTGCAGGTGCAGCATGCTGCTCACTGGCTGCCCCATGGTCCCCAGGGAAAGCAGCTCTGGCACAGCAGCCACTGACCCTTGGTGCTGCAGGGAAATCCAGGCTGACGATTTATTGATAACATCAAGCCACACTTGCACTTTTCTCCATGGACCTGAGTGCTTCCTGCTCCAAGGAGCATGGGTTGTGGGAGTGAGGGCTGTTTTCTCAGGTCCCACCTGGCCTCACACTTGTCTTGCTGCTGCTTCCAGGTTCCTTTATGGAGAAAAATCGATGCATCCTGGTGTGACAGTCACCCCGCTCTGCCCTTCCTCCTGACAAACCAGGCACAGCTTCTCTAGCATCTTGCTGGCAGCCTGTCACCATTGTCTGATTTGACTCCTTTCTTTTTGGAAGAAAGGAAGAAGAAAGAACGGAGGTGAATATGTGTTTAAACAAAGGTGCATGCTTACTCAGTGGGTAAAATCAGTTGTTACAAGTTAGTTAAGACTGCAGATCTGCAGAGCCATACTGGGTGTTACCAAAGAGAACACATCCCTTAACACCCGTTAAAACATCCACCTTTAAATTAATTTCATCGCTGTTAGAATTGCATGAATCCAGCCTTCGTGAAGGGGCAGCTGACAGCAAGGAGCTGCAGTGCTCTCACTGCATTACTCCAGAAAAGCTTCAGTTGATGGTGTCACCCAGACCTAAGATCATAGAGAACTCTCCGCACAAGCTTGGCAACATCACAGGGATGGATGAGAGCGAGCCCAGCCACATTTTTGCCTGCTGAGCATGAAAGGCTGCGCGGTCCTCTGAGTTTTATGCTGGCACTTTTGGAAAGGGGCAGTATTCAGTTTGGCCAGCTGAAAAGTAACCAAATTAAAGGATGAGTAATTGCGCTCATCTTCATTAGAAGGAATTTCTTGATTGGTTGGAAATATCTGTGTGCCAACATCTTGTACAGCCAGATCTCAGCAACTCAAATACAAAATTTATTTTGCAAATGTTTCAGCTCTTCCTCTTCCAAAACCATTTTTTTTTTTGTTTGTTTGTTTTTTGGGTTTTTTTTGCATGCTTGACCTGAACACTCCAACCAGCCAAAATCAATGCTTCCTGAAGAGATAATGCAACATCACAGTTTTATTTTTCTCCTCTGTTGCAAAGGCTTTCTTCATGTGAGTCTGAGACATTACCCATTGGAAGAAGACATTTCAGAGCTGTGTACTCCAAAATACAAAAAACTCCCTGTCCCACCTGGCCAGCCTACAGCATGGCATAATCTGGAGTTAACAGGGCTGAGGGGTATTCCAGTGCAGGAAGCATTCTCAGCAGTTGTGTGTTGTCTTGGAGGTTCTAAGCACAGCAAGGCTATGGAGAGTCCAACAAGGAAGTGATGAACCTTGTCCAGAGGCCATCCAGTGTGGAAGATGAGAGAGGGCTGGAGACACAGCTCACGTGTAACTGCAAGAGGGCAAGTTAGAAGATAACAATGCAGTCAGGTTGCCTGCAGCAGAGGCTCAGTCCATCCCAGAGGCAGGGACTGAAACCCACCCACAACTTAGCTCAATGAGAGAAGGAAGTCAGGCACAAGGCTCTCCTTACAGGTGGCTCCAGGCCATGAGAAGAGGTGGTGATGGGGCAAATTTAGGGTCATTAGCAGCAGCAGCATTATGCTCAAGGTCACCAGCTTCATCTGCTCCTTCTGCAGTTCTTACCCTGGAAGGGTAACCTTGGAGACAAGGACAAGGGTTCTGGGATGGAGCTGAAAAATCCCCTGAGGAAACAGCTCCCTAGGGCCGTGAGGGTCTGGATGTCTCTCTGCGAGTCAGGCTGGTGGGAAGCAGGCAGCAGGATCTGGTGTGGCTGCTTTTCTGGACATAGGGAGAGAGAAATCAATTCTGCCAGTATCATCGTGCTTCACACAATGTAGTTTGTTACTACTATAAACATACCTACATACTGTGTGGGACATTTTGCCTGTGCCTGCTCTGGATGAAGACCCCTGCGAGCAGAAGGCTTTCCCTTGGTGCGCTCCTTTCCCTCCACCAGACTCACAGTGCATGCAAGCATCCTCAGCCATAACACCCCAGCTCACAACACTCAAGAAAGGAAAAATGTACTCATCACTGTGGCTACACATGGAAGAGAACAGCTGACGGCAGAAGATGGATAACAGTGGAATGCACAACCAGCCTTGCACAACCCAAAGTCTGCATTGCTGCTGCCCAGCACTGCGGTTCGGTAAAGGCAGCCCCAGAGCACACACGGACATTGTTCAGCAGAGGGAGGCTGTCAGAGCATGCTTTGACTCCATGCCAGGACCAGGCAGTGTGCTGCTTTGTATTAATTTGTGTAACTTCATGAATAAACTGTGCTTGGCTTGTATATGAATTTTAAATGAATTGTTAACACGTTTTTATGAATCAGGGAGGAGGTGCTAGCCAGAGAGGCTGGCTGTTTGTTGTTTAAAGCAGAGGAAACCAATCATGGTTTTTCGCAAAATAAAACTTTATTGAGCTGTAATAAACAGATACTTCTAAAAAACATTTAAAACCACATAAAAAAAAAAAAACAAGTGGAAGGTGCTTGACTTCTCCAGGTTGAATGGCAGGTCAGCAAATGCATATTGGTATTGAATTGCTTCACTTTTTTCCTAGCATCAAGGAAGAAGATATGTTAACATGCTACACTGGTGGAAGGTGTGTGTGTGTCCTGGTGCTTGGTATCATCAGTGGAACACACACAGATGTCTGGATGTCAAGCCTGAAGATGTCTGAATGCCAAGGATTTGCAGTGCCAAAGGCTGCCCACTGCACTTCATAGCACAGGAACCCCACCCTTGGGCTGTGATTTCTGCTCCCATCCACCCTTTCTCTTCCTTCCCAGAGACGTTTCACTCCTAAATTGGTTGGGAAACACAACTTCCTGTGTCTATTTCTTCATCATTCTTTTAGCTATGGCAAAGGGGATTCTGCTCAAGGCTGCTGCTGAGGAAAACAGAAGCAAGAAATCTCTGTTTGTTTTCCACTGGAGACGTGAGCAGCTCACTGTGGTGATCCCTCAGTCCTGCTCTCCACTGGCTGCTCACACTCAGAAAATGAAGCAATGCAATGCTACTCTTCCTCCATCCTATTGCCTCAAGAAAGGAAAACTTCAGGTTTCAGTGTGGGTGCAAGAGGGCTGAAGAAAAAAAATGTGTGGGTTCTCTGGATCTCCAAGAGATCCTGCACAGCAATCAGGTCTCCAGCAGAGGCAGGGGAGAATCACCTGCAGCAGAAAGCAAGCATCTCCCTGGTTATGTAATAGAGGTGTATGTAGTGGAGAATAAAAAGAAGATTGAAGCCAAGAGGAACCCTGGGTGGAGAAAACTCACATTGCTGCCTGATCCTGAAAGCCGAGGTCCTCCCAGCCAAGCTCCTCCAGCCAGGAGACAAAGCTGTTCTGCCACTTCCCCTCCATTTGGAATGGGAAAATCAGACTGGAAAACCAACGGGCCAGATCTCACTTCTTCTATTACGGAGCTGTGTTACCGTGCTATTCATGTAAGCTGAGTGACCAACTCCTGGATTGCTTCCAAGGATTATTTAAACTTTTCCATATTTTGTAGGTCTCGATGTGAACGTGTGATTTTGGCCATTGCATTGATTGATGTTGCTAAAAATGCTAGTAACCCACCCTCCAGAAAGTATGTGTTTTGGAATGTCTCTGCATTACGCGTACTTCCAATCATGTGCTCCTTGCTGGAGATCACCAGTGCTTGTTGTTAAAGTAAGAGGATTACTTCAAAAGGTAATTCCCTGGGATTACCACACACTCTGGCTGCCATCTGGGGGTCTGAGGACAGAAGACAAATTTTCCATGCTTATGAACAGTGCAAGGAAAACACGAAGGTGTTCCTTAGCTGCTGCAGCCAGCTTCCTGCGCCTGTGTATCATGGCTGCAACATCTGCTGTCCCATAAAGCAGCAACTTCAGCTGGAACCTTGCCCAGGATTGGATCATTTTATTGCATCTTCATCCTGCACATGTTCCCAAGCTTTAACATGGGTGGGACCACCAGAGTTCCTTACTCATCACCAGGTATCACTGCTTCTCCGTGGCATGTCCTGTCACAGCAGCATCAAATGATTGACACACCTAATAGTCAACAGAGAAGTCATTGCACCTGTGGGTGGGAAGAAAGAAGCAGCACTTTCAACCCTGCTATGTGGAATGGAAGAGTGGGGAGACATGCTGAAATGGTAGGGCAAGGGGTTTTGAACCTGGGAGCAGAGCATTTGTTGTGGGATTGTGGTTTCCCTGAGCATAGGCAACGCAGCATCGCTCAGCAGAATGGAGCTCGGAAAAAAAAGCTGGGCTCTTCTGGGAGACAATTAAACCTGACCAGCAAAAACTTGGGGTTTAAACTTTGGGAATTCAAAGCAGAGCTTGGATCTGAGACATACTCATGGAAGAGAAGTCCTACCAGCAAAAGGCTGCTGTGCAAGCTGGGAATGGTAACCTTTCTATTTGCCTTCACTGCTTTCTGCCCGAAACTATGTGTCAGCCAACAAAATATCTTCAGTAAGTTCTTGAAGTCGGTGAACTTGAGATGTCAACACACTCAAGGCACAAATTCAAGGTCATCTGCAACATTGCAAGGCTCAAGGGGTAGAGGAAGACTTCCAACAACCCCGATCTGCAAGAGCAGATTGCGAAAACCATGACATGAAGGGAAGAGAAAAATCGAAATACAAAAACTAAAGGTAGGGTTTTCATTATGTGGCTTCTGAGCTCATGAGAGGTCACATTTTCTGGCTATTCTCTGAAAATATGTGTTAGAAATAAGCTTTATTTAAAGTAAATGGAAGCTCAAGTAATTACAAGGCTTCAGGAGCCAGGGCTCTAAGAAAAACATTGAGTATTTCAAGAGCTGGCAACACTGCCTGTGGAAAAGGAGTGAGTCATGGCGTCGTTTTAGACTCCTGGGTGGGTGAGAGACACCAGCAGAGTGCTCCAGCTTGGTGGGGAGTTTTCTGAGCTGCTCACATGGCTGCAGACCTACTGGCCACCCCAGCATCACTGTGATGGGAGCCCCACAGCCTACTGCTGTGATGGGACCAGGGCCTCGTGTGCCCACAGTGTGGGCAGCTAGCAGGATGGTGATGACGCAGGAGACCTTGCAGAACCAGGGTAGGCATCACATGTCCCTCAGCTCCATTAGCATACACTACTGGGAAAACACGGAACCAGTAGGCCCCGAGCCTTGCAGGGAGGTAGCAATCCCCTTTTTCTTTCTTTTTTTTTCCTGTGCAAAGACTTCAAAATGCTGAATTTCTCCTTTCTTAAAGGGACGCAAACAGAGCTATCCTTCCTGGTGCTTGTGGGACTCCAAAGCTTTGTGATGGTGAGAAAGAGAGGGCCTTGAGCCTATACAAGGCTTTAGGCATTCTCAAGAGGAGTTTGTCTCTCACTGTGGGCTGTAGCAAGTGCTACAGAGGTAAAGATCCTCATACAACACATTCCTTAGGTGCATGAGGTACACTGGGAACAGGCAGATGCTGCCTTCTCCATGTGGGACCCCACCAGATTTATCAGCAGTCTGGTTGTTGGCCTTGGTACAGGACTGTTAGCTACATCTGCCATTTTGCATCAGGCTCCACACAGGTTTTCAGGAACCACAATGTGCCTCAGTTTCCCCATGTGTTAGCTGGGAGCACAGAGCAGATGTTATAGGGAGGATCAAGACATTAAACACACACAGCACGGTGGGGGCAGGAGTATGTTATACTTTGCTTGAAAATTGCAATCAATATTTCAGCAGTCCCAAGCCTGGCTTGCTGTTTTTCTTGTACCTAATATCCTTCCAGCCTGCTGTCTTCCTGGCCCTCCTGTTCTGCTTTGTCCTGCAGATATCCCTGGTCCCAGTGCATTTTAGACAAATCACTTTTCCAAAGTAAGGAAGGCAGCTTGAGTGTGTCCTTAACCCAGCCACACGCTGTTAGAGCATCTGCAGCAGCGGAGCTCTCTGTGGGCACACAGCTCCCAGGCCGTGCTGTCATGCCTTTCGAGGAGATGTGGAGCAGCTCATTACAGGAATTACTTCCAGCCAGGCAGCTGCAAGGGTCATTGAGCTCCTCATTGATTTCTGCCTGCCCTTACTCCCAGCAGAGGGAATTTGGGAGATACTTCTGCATTGATCCAACCTGTTGTTTCCATAATGGGGTTTTGGCCAGATGAAGTTCACAATAAAACAAGATCAAAACAACAGCAAAAATCACATTATTTTCAGATGTGTTTAAGCTGCCACTGCTCCCAGGAGCAAGCAGTGGCACCATGTCAAAGAAATGATCCCTTTTTCCTTGACAGTCCAGCAAGCAGGGTGACAGCCTCACTCCTCTGGTACAACCATGTCATTACTGGTTCTGCCCAGTGAAATCTTAACTTATGTCTGTGGTTATCAATGGGCATAATTCTATGAATGCACCAATGCAGAATCAACCCAGTGTCCTTTGCACATTCAGCTTGCACACTCATGCTAGACCTGTCTGCAAAGGCTGGCACCAGCACTGCTCAGTGGGGCTCATAGCCCAGGCATGATGAAATCAGAGGCACCAGAGGACCCCAGGGATCTTGGTGGCTCCAGTGGTCCTTGCACATGGGAAGAGTCATCCCAGCAGAGCTGCTGCAAGCCTGAGGATCAGTATCCAGCCAGGAGCTGGATGATCTCATTGGGACCCTATGAAGCCCCCTCTCCAAGTCATGTAACTCATGCAGTTGTTGTTAGACTAAACTAACTTCTTCCCTCATTTCCTTTTTCATCCACCATAGGAGGGAGTGATACTATTATTTTCTGCTCGACAGAGTTCTATGTCTGTTTGCTCATATAGCAACCAAAAGCACTAACAACTTAGGCTAATTGCAGAGTGAACGATCCGTCTATAAGGAGAAAGACAGATACACGGGCATTATTTATGCACCTGCCTTGCTTCACTTGCCAACTCCATTTTCTTTTTTTAGCAAGCACATTTCATTTCTCACTCCTCACTGCCATCCCTTTTGTGTGTCTCATTCAGAAAATTCACCACGTGTCTCTCTGATACCTGGAGATATGAATCAGCACCAATTATGCTAATAAAATTTTCAGAATAATTAATTGTCCTCATTATTATTATTTACCTTAGCCTGAAGGCAATTCTTGCTAATGCCTCTCCCCTAAGAAGGATTTTAATGGCCTTACTGGCTTGGCAACCCAACTACAACACCTTCTGCTGAGTTTCTTAATGGGGCTGGTTCTGCATCCCTTGGTCTGGGGTTCTCTGTGGGGTGGTGTCCAGCCTGGGCTAGCTGTGCCTTCCTCACATAGGGGCAGGATGAAGTACTTGGGATGCGTTTCCTTGCAAGCATCAGAGATCACTCCCATCACTGCTGTGGGATCGCCCAAATAAATCCTGTATCTCCCATTCTGTGTGCAGGAAAGGCCACACAGACATCTTGTTTGGGATTTTCAAGCCTGCAAGTGTGAATACTTTTTCCCCTCTGGTTTATCTCATAAGCCACAGCAGTGAAGGGTCTGTGATTCTGGTCTGTGCTGTAGAAGCAGTGCATAAATAAGCAAACACCCTGGCTTCCTTCCTCACCTGCCTCTCCTCATCAGGAAAGACAAACTTAGGGCATGATCTTTCACCAAATTCTGGAAGCCATCTCTTGCTCCTGGAGAAAACCCTGAACAAGGAGCCAACGTGAGCATTCCTGGTTTGGATAGAGTCCCTGAACTGCAGCTGTACAACGGCATGCAGCCCAAAAAGCCAGCCCCCTCCTTCCCTGCTGCCACCCAGCAGCATCTCCTCACCCCAGGTCTCTAGGAAGCAGGCACAGAGCGGTGCCAGCTCTGAATCCCTAACCTTTAGTTGTGCCTGGAGTCTGTAACCTCCCACCCTCTCCTCCCAAACACCGTGTTCAACAGCCTATTAGTGGGAGAACAGCCTGTCCCCTGTCAAAACACACAAGGTGCCACAGTCCCCGCAAGAATGCTGGCAGCTGCTGACAGCGCTCCGGTGTGCCTGCTGGCTTCTCTGCCGGCATTATTTCAATAAAGACATGGCCACACCAGAACATGGTTGGCCAGCATGTTCCCACCCTGGAACCCAGGTAATCAATAAGTCAACATTCATTTCTGTGCTGTTAAACACACTGGGAGGTGAATGTCACCTGTCCACGGCCATGGTTTTGTGGGGCCATGGCAGGATAAGCACACAGTGACAATCTCATGTTCCATTGCTCAGACCCTCTCCATCCCTCCAGGCTCTGGAACAGACATCCAACAGAGCAGTCCCTGCAGCTATGCTGCTTGTAACTCTTGGCCCAAAGTAGGTCTGATGCCTTTAGTGGGGCTCCACCTCTCCTGTCTGGTCCCAGTAGTCCAAGTTTACCATTATTTGGGTTAAACCCTGTTAGAGCTGAAACTCCTTCACTGTTTTTCCTCCACAAAGAAGCTTTCCTGTCCAGCTTCCCTCTGGGATGAAGCACACCAGGTTTAATCTTAGCCCCAAACTGAATTTTTCAGTGATTCATAAGGAATTGTACCAACCCTGTGCATCACTCAGCTCCCCCCAGTAATAATTTCAGAAATTCACAGTTCTGTTTCAATCAACTTGGATGGAAAAAAACCCCAAAGCATTTGGAGTTTGCTAGGTTTGATGTCTGTAGGCAGCTGGATAGAGGAAAAATTCTACCTTTCTGCTTTTGCTGGGATAAGGGCCACAGCTGGAGCTCAGCAGCGCTGTTAGATGCTGGAAAGGGCACATGGGAGAGAAGAAATACTTGAAAGGCTCCAACCTCAGGAAATGTTTCAATCAGAGCTCACACCTTATTAGGCATGTGATAATCCAGCCGCGAGACACTGAGACACAGGAAACCAAGCTCCATAAGCCCTACTCCTAGCGGATCAACTTAGACCTTAAAAAAACACCATGAAAAGCCCTTCATAAAACAGAGACTTCTGGAGCAGGCACTTCGTAGCCCTCCTGCCACAGCTGAGATGTGCACCGGGACTGCTGGGAAATGCAAACACCACCATTAAAACTAAGACACATTGAAGAAAGACAAGCAGGATTTCCATCTAGATCTAAAGAGGCACAAGGGTCCACTTTAATGAGACAGCACATCTCAAAATCTTTGAGAAACTGCAACTACTTCAGAATGACTTTGTTTGAGAAGCAATTCTTGCCTTCACGTTTATCGTGGTTTTATTCTATTCCTGTGAAAGATGTTGCATGACTACTGAAAACCTGGAATTCACATCACAGCCCCATTTCTTTATCTGGAGAAGGTCTCCTTTGCTAGCATGGTAGCTACAAACCAGTAGCTATGTAGGTTTGATTAATCTGATCTTGATTAGGGCTGAATGACATTTTTTGGCCAGTCATGTTTTGAAGCAAAATAAGAGGAAATTCAATCAGAGCAAACCATTCTGTTACACATTTTTTTAAACACAAATAATTTGGCAAACTCAGCAACAGCAAAGACCAAAATAATTTCTTTTGCTATTTTAAAGCACAGCCTTTAGTTATAGTCCAGTCTTAATTAAAAATGTCTTCCCATTTTCTCTGAAAAATGATTCCCAATATTTATTGAATGCAAACTGAAATGCATTTCAAATTGAATAGAAGATTCTTGGATGAAAAAATATTGTTGCTTATTTTCTAAATCATCCCAAAACAGAGCTCTGCCATCAGTCATTTTTCCGCCAACCAAACAGACACCAAGTCTTCCTTTAGCTCTGCACTGAAGCATCAACAAATCCAAAGCCATAGCTAAACAGCAAGAGCTGATATAAGCTCTTGGGGCAGCCAAATGGGGATTTGAAATGCTACTTCCAATGCTATTTATTCCTCTAGCTGATATGCATGTATGCAAATATGTTGTTATGGGAGGGAGAGAACACAGACTGGTATTTTCACTTAATACGCCACTAACCTGAGGAGGCTTAGGAGTCATGAGCCATGGCCTCCTCTTTCACATGAAGCAACCACAGCCAGGAATTCCCTCTGATTTCCTACTCCAGCCACTTGATTCCTCCTGCTTCCTTTATTAATACGTTTAACGATCCCTGACATGCTTTTGGCAACCTCCTCAGAGATAATCAGGTTGTAGCGCTTGAGACCAGCTCTGCTCAGATAAAGAATAAATGAGTGATAAAAGCCAGTGATGTATTTGCAGATCAGAGGCTGGGCAGCGGAGAGCACGTTGTGTTTTAGACTTTTGATCAGAAGAGAACGCGCGTTCCTCGTTACTGCTGTAATATGGCAGGCACAAGATTTTTCTCTATCAATTGTCAAGCTGGAGTTAGAGCTGGAGCCTGCAGCCCTGTCTGAGAGACTCAGCTCCTTCCCTGGTGTATTGTACACAGCTCCTATTTTCTACTCTCACAGATATTTCTCAGCAGAAATCATGCCAAATGCATTACATCCTTGTAGACCTCAACTCTCTCACAACTACCCTTCAAACCATAGCCTTCCCAAGGGTTAAATCTGAAAAGTTTTCAATAGAACAGAAAACTTACAGGGGAAAAAAAAAAAAAAAAAGGAAAAAAGCAAACAGAAAAGAAATATGATAGAAGAGAAAAGAAGAGAAAAGAAAAAAAAAGGAGAGGAGAGGAGAGGAGAGGAGAGGAGAGGAGAGGAGAGGAGAGGAGAGGAGAGGAGAGGAGAGGAGAGGAGAGGAGAGGAGAGGAGAGGAGAGGAGAGGAGAGGAGAGGAGAGGAGAGGAGAGGAGAGGAGAGGAGAGGAGAGGAGAGGAGAGGAGAGGAGAGGAGAGGAAGAAAAGAAAAGAAAAGAAAAGAAAAGAAAAGAAAAGAAAAGAAAAGAAAAGAAAAGAAAAGAAAAGAAAAGAAAAGAAAAGAAAAGAAAAGAAAAGAAAAGAAAAGAAAAGAAAAGAAAAGAAAAGAAAAGAAGAGAAAAGAAGAGAAAAGAAGAGAAAAGAAGAGAAAAGAAGAGAAAAGAAGAGAAAAGAAAAGAAGAGAAAAGAAGAGAAAAGAAGAGAAAAGAAGAGAAAAGAAAAGAAGAGAAAAGAAGAGAAAAGAAGAGAAAAGAAGAGAAAAGAAGAGAAAAAGGCACCACCACAGGGTTTCTGAATCTATGAAGATCTCCACAATGAGAGAACTCTATTGATTTCTCTACACCTCTGCTGCCTGACCCATTAAGCATGGCTCACTGGCAAGGTGTGAGATATCCAGTTGCACTTTGTTACATCCTACAACATCTCTTCTGTTTGGAGATGCTCAACACCTCCCCAGCTTTTAAATGTTCTTACTTTAACAGAGCTCTGGGTGAGAGGAATTTGTACATAACCCAGTTTGAAAATGCTCCATTCTATGTCTGGACTCATGAAAGCTGTGCTGGTTGGGAGTCATGCACATAGCTTTATCCATCAACATTCCCAGGCCATGTCTGCAGGCAGAGTGGAGGAATGGGCTACTCAGAACATCTTTCTTCCCACCCAGCATTGGCTTGAAAGCACTGATCATTCTCTGCTGGCTACAGATGGAGTGTGGAAAACAGTTAAGAGACGAAGGGAGTTACTTGAGAAGAATTGCTCCTCTCAGGCATAGCCAGCATCTCAGCAAGGGGCTCCAGAGCAGCTCCCAGACTTTTGTTATCAGTATACATTGGGACACACCTCAGAGTTATAAGTGACAGTCTTTCCTTCCAGTTGTGATTACTGTCTCTTCTGGGAAGGATTTGCCCAGGCACTTTTCCAGCTATGTGTCTTTCCTGCAAAGAACTGGCCCTGTTTCTGTGCCAACATCTTACCTACATGCCCTGGGATGATGTCCGGTTTTCCAGGACACCAGGTAAGCCTCGGTGTTTCTGCAGAGAAAGCTAGACTCTCTGCCTCCGACACAAGCACAGGGCAGGGGATTATCTGCTGCTTCCCAACAAGTGCATGGCCCTGCACAGAGAGGCAGTAGGCTGACCCTTGTCCATCCTGAGGTCTGGCTGTGCCCAGGACCCCTGTGATCTCAGCATAATGTGATGGCCCAGAGCCTGCAGCCTTTATCTCCAGCAAGATATTCAGAAAACCCAGACAGATGTCTGTAAGCTCCAAACACATTCAGGTATCTTATGGGGAGAAATAAAAGGAAAGATATGGGCTAAACCTAACTGTATGCTAACTCATGGATATCCCACTGGTGTCCATTTTTCTACACTTCTTGGTGCACATCAGTGCCTTGCAAAAGGATGCACCTGGATTGGGATTTCACTGGGACTGAAATGACAACAGTGAAGCAGAGGCAGGTACCTGCCTGACAGGGAAGTACTGAGGCAGAAGGAAAATCCACCAAGTGCAGGAATTTCTTGTTTAAAGCTCTACCTTTGCAAAGAGTTGACATGAAATCTAGTGCAATTTCAGTATCCTGCGTGCTCTGAAGGCAGTAAATCAAGGTCTTCTCAGTGCTGTGATGAAAACATCACAGGAGAAAACTCCTCCACAGCCAAAAGTACTTTGGAAACACTTGCCCTTGTTCTGCAGCACGTCCCAGAGCTTCCAGTGGGAGAAACGGTCTGTCTTACCCAATTTTCATCCCAAGCTTCTCTGTATAATTTCCAATACATGGCACCTTTTCCTGGAAGTCGGTGAGGTCACTCGTTTTCCATATAGTTGATAATCCAGCCTCATGGGTCAACGCACAGATCTTTATCTCACGAGGAGTTCCCATCAGCCTGGCAGCTGGAGCTCTGGCTACCCGTAATGGATGTGCCCTGGCTGGTGTGTCAGTTCCACCCCCCTTTTTTATCCAGTGAATTGTTAGCACTAGTGAAAAAAATGAAGTGCATTTATCCTGTGGGCACGATTCTGGTAAAGGGTACCATAACAGAAGGTGCTGGCTAACTGCAGGATTTGGCCTTATTGCATTTGGTCAAAAAATAATCGTTGATAATACCTACATTATTACTTCTGACTTCAAACAAACTATGACATGAGCGAGGACAACTTGAGAACTGAAGGCCTTCAGTAATGTACACTTACTAGCATGTCCTTACTTGCAGAAGCGTAATGGGGTTTTACTCCTCAGACAGCAGAGTTTAAATAACACATTATGGATACTGCTTATCACTGTCCAGGGTCAGACACTTTCAGAGGGAGACTTTTCCAGGCAGAAATCTGTATTTCCCTGTTGGAAAGTCTCTCTTCTTCCATTATTTTGGAGCTTCCATTGCTAGTCTCACCCAGACCCAAGTATTAGAAAAACTCTTGAAGCCTGATATGAAGGGCTGCTGTGGCTCTGGATGTAGCTTACCATGGCTTAGTCTGCTCTAAATACACAAGGAAAAAAGAGGGAATCCACTGGTTTTGTGACACCTGCTGTAATCCGCCCTGGAATGCTCCTGAAGAGACGCAGAAGAAATTCTTAAGATATATTTCCCTCAGACCACAATATATTCCATATGCCCCAGAAGTGGAGGAACAGGGAACTGGTACACTGAGCTAACTCTGGTAAATGTATCATTCCCAGCTGGGGGGACCAAGAGGAGGGGGGCAGGGAGCACTTATCAGTGTTTTCTCTGACTTCACAGCTGGAAGAAATTTACAGCCAAACACACTCCTGTTGCAAAGGACAGCTAAGCCCTCCCCAAGCGTGCCTACAAGCCGCTGTTGTTATCAGAGGATCGGGGGCTTTGGGCCCCCTTTCTTGCTGACCACCAAGGACTCTTCTGATGCCCACTTCTTGCAGAAGTGCTAGGCAAACTTCCCCAGCATGGGGCTGGGACACTGTCCTGCCACACTCTTGAAGAGGGTATTCATGAACTTTAGGTTATCCATGAGCAAATACCATTTTGAAGACTAACAATATACATTTTGTCCCCTCTGTCTGAAGTTCCTGTTTCAGCCAAACTCAGCCAAACAACTTTACCTGCATGCTGCAAAACTCCTTTCCACCTGGAACCCTATAGGTCCCATACGCATATCCCATTGCAGCAGCTACAGAGGAGGCCAGCACGTCAATGTGGGTTTCTTCTTAGTGTGACCTAAAAGCCAAGCACATCTAGGACCCAAACTCCAGTAGCTTCACCACTGGGCAGAACATTCTGTATTTGTAACTCACCTCCCGCTTTTAAAAAATTGGAAACCATCAAGCACTCAGCTACAGCCTTAATTACTGATGGGCATTAAAAATGCAATTTGATAGGTTTTATAATTACTTACTATTCAGTAGCTTTTCCCAATATTCAGTTTTTAAAGCCTTTGCTGAGTGCTCAGACCCATCACTTTTCAGAGGATGAGCTCAGGTGATGGAGGCTGAGACTGTGACTCCAACCTGCCGGGAGCTGGGGTGCTATGGAGGGCTGGAAGATAATTGAATGTTATCCAGTTCATGACATATTCACAGTTAATTTAATCTGAACTTGTTTATATTTAGTTAATCATCAATTGTTATCTAAATTTAAAGCAGGATAAACAGTGCTTCAAATCTTTGCGTCTCTTCAACTCATTTCTGCCATTAAATATTAGACTTCATTAAAACTGAAGAAGTAAAAGGAGAAGAAAAAAAAAATCAGAAGATTTCACATGTACTGTTTTCCTTCAGAATAAATTTTTCTGCATTTAATTTTGTCCAGCTACATAAAAATCTTTGATTGCTGATGAGTGAGTCCAGGTAGACAAGCCTGCTATATATACCTGCATCTGCACGTGCCTCACCATCCCCAGAAACATGTTCGCCAGTAAGTGGACATTTGCAACGCAGGCTTTGCAAAAGCCAAATATGAAAACAAAGTGTGTTCATAATAGAAAGGAAAGTCCATGAGGAAGCAGATGTAAAACTCCAGCTTTCAATTGACTCTAGCAAATAACCAGTGAAAGAATAATGACTTGAAAGACGCCAGGCCAAGCTCTGTGCTGGCGCAGCTCCATCAGAGCTGGTGGAGATGGGCCAGCAGCGGATGTTTCCCACTTCGTCAGTTGAATATGAAGAGTTTATTTTCCAAGTCACCCTCCTCTTACTTCAATCCCCTGGCATTGATCGATGGGTGTCCCGAAGACTTTGAGTGGAGAAATCTGTTGCTTACAGAGCTGGTACTTTGCTGAATGAAAACAAAAGATCTGGTCTGGAAATGGCAAGGAGATTTCTTCAAGCAGCTGCCAAAAAAACAGATAAAAGAAAAATCATAAGCTAGAGGCTGTGCTTTCTAAGGACAGTGCCAATTTTTAAAAGAATAATCCCAGTAGATACAGCATTATGTGACAAAAATCCTGCTGTGGAAATACTGCCAATTTTTCAAACATCAGCTTTTTATCTCTTGGCAATGATAGAAGTCCAATTGTGCTTTTATTTTCTTTTTTTTTTTTTAACAATAAATAATAACATATTTGCATACTTAATAGTAGCAACATTCGTTCTGAAGAAGGTTGATTTGCTCTGCAATTAGTAGTCATTGGCCTGCAAGGCCACACACATCTAACAGGGATCAAAGCAGCGGGATGTCACTGCTGGCAGAGATGGAGCAAGGAGAGGAAGGGAATCTTTGCCAAACACCTGACTGTTTCAACCCGATTTTCTTTCCAGAGCAGTTAAGAAGACAACAGGTTAAATACCATTTTATTGAGACAAAACCACTAGATTCTAAAATATGAGACTCTGATACTTGAAAATGATATTTAGCTCCTCTTATGTGTACCAGCTCTGGCACAGTAGAGCAAATAAGCCACCCTTTTTAAGAAGAGCTTAAGATTCTGGGACCCAGAGATGAGCTGGGACAAGGCTTTCCCAGGCAGCAGAGCATGAAGTCACCAGTCAGCAGGAGGGAGGGTGGATGCGCTGGTGAGAGATGAGAGATAGAGCCAAGGTGGAGATATTGGAATGACTGAGAACACTGATGGGGCACTCCAATCTAAATGAGGAAACAAACATCTTTGTTACCATTAATTATAAGTGGAACAGTCAAAGTTTGGTAACACATGGAAATGCATGGCGTTATGGCAGTGCCATAACAATGTAGGGAATTGCTTGGTACAGACACACAAATTTTCATCTGCAATACATAGACCAAGAAGGAGCAGTATGCCTAATTGTGGCTCCCTCCCACAGCCTGCCCAAGACAAGCCCAAGCTGCTCATTACTGAGCCCCAGCCCTCCCATCCGGACAGACGACAGACACGTGGGATTGTTCACCTGTCATTTTGGTTTCCTCCAAGACCTTTATACAAGTGGGCAGGGCTGGCCACGGAGAGCTGGGCTTTGAAAATTAGAGGCCCCCTGCAGTGGGGATGGAGGCACCGGAGCCCAGCCACACAGCATTGTGTGGGGCTTTCAGCTGGCAGGGAAGCAGCAGGAGCTGTAGAGCAAGTGAGCAGAAGGTCAGCAGGGTTCGAAGATGGAGGCTCTGCAGGGGGAGGAGACCATTGCTGCTCTGCCTGGCTGTTGGATTTCCTGGGTCTTTTATAATGGTGTGGTTGCCCAGGGTTGTTCGGCTTTAATGAAGCAATTCATGCCAATTGCATTGGGGAGGTGTGGAGCTGCCTCCAGCTCCCAGCTCTGGCTTTGGAGATGGGCATTTTCCATCCTGGCTGAAGGAAAATGAGGTGGGTTAGGCTGCTCATGGTGCACAGCCACTCCCCGTGCCCAGGTGGTTGTGCAGGAGAACAGCACTGTGTCCCCAATAGGCCACGAATGTCCAGAACATCAAAATACCTGATTTGTGTAGATGAAATTGCTTGTTTGAAGTTTGTCGGGAGAAAGGCCCCTTTAGAAACAGGCTGACCCTGGAGAATGATTCCCAGCCTCCTGTTAGGAGTGGTTGGAATAGATTGAGTCTATAAAGCATCAGCAAATAAAACCATAGAATCCAAGAATTGTTTGAGTTGGAAGGGACCTTAAAGGCTACTTAGTCCAACATCCAGTAATGTTTGGTTCCCAGTTTGGCTGCAGTGGTAGTGCTGGCAATGCTGGGACTTTGCCATGGGCTGGCAACCATAGCAAAGCTCTGGATGGGGCAGGAGCTCAGGGCTGCAAACCTCATCATAGTTTTCCACCATTCACACATGCCAGGAGGCAGCTAACCAAGGCCACACCATGCAGCCAGAAAAGGCTCAACACAGACCTGCGTCATCATCTACTCAACCTTGGAGAGGGACACAGAGAGGGGACAAGTCCCCAGGGGAGCACATCCATGTATACGGCTGCAGCAAGGGTCTCCTGTGGAGATGGCCCCACTACGATGCATCCCCAAAGTGACATGGATTAACAGCTTGCTTTCAGTCAGGCTGAACTCTGTGCATAGTGCTTTACTGGACGTTTTACATGAACCAGAAGATGTGTTATCTGATGAAAAATGCTTAATTTAATACCCTGGCCTGACAAGCAGTGAACTGTACATCTCCTGGAGAATTTGCCAGTGCAGATGATTTTACTTAGCTAGAAGGATTAAGACAAACCCCTTTCTTCTCCCCAAGACTCGTGGCAGAAAGCGGCCAAGGTAAGCTCTCACCTGCACTATGCCACTGTCACCACAAAAATAACTTCCTCGGAACGGAGAGAAGCAGTGCCAAGAAGCAGATGGGATCCAGCCCTCAGAGCAGCACTGGTGTCACAGGACATAAACCCCACTCTCTGAAAACAGAGCTCCAGAGGCAGATCATCCCATCACATTGCTCCAATAGATGGGAAACCATAGGGCTGTTCCTCAAAGCAGGATGAGCTCTCCCTTACCTCACAGAAAGGAGCAGGCTATTAACTTCCCAGCAGAGCTCTCCAGCAGTGCAAGGCTTTCCTGCATGGTCCACGCCGTAGGCTAGGCATGCTTTTGTGGGGAAGCTCTTTCGGGCTGAGCCATAACTGGGGAATCCACAGGCAGGTTTGAAACAACTGCAGAGCTGCTCCTCAAGCCTGCAGATTCATGCAGATACAAATGTCACAGGAAAAGTATCCATTACCCTGACCTTTCCCCTTAAGCACAAGAGACCACAGCAGTCTTGCAACAATGAACAAACTTTTCCTACCAACTGCTCTGGGGAAGAGAAAACAGATGGACAGCTCTGTATAAGCCAGACCCTGACAAAGCACACGCCTTCGGGCGGCTGAGAGATGAAGAATCCTGAACAACAAACCTCTCCTGAAGATCTTGCCATAAACTCATTGCACATATCTTCTGCACTTTGGTATCAGGCTCTCACTTCTGTAGACATAATGCACAAATGTAACTATGTAGGCTTTATCCATGCTGGCAATCTCGTCCAAATGCAAGGCTTTTATTATAATTGAAGATTGGTATGATTTATGGTTATGTTTTTAAACTGCACGTAATTAAGTGGCAGAATTCATTGTCATACAAAGTTGTGGAAGCCAAAAGCTTAAAATGGGTTCAAATAAAAAATAAAGAAATTGAAAGATCCATCAAGGGCAGTTATACAGAGGGATGCAAATATGTCAGGAAGTCCTTCAATTCCAAATTGCCATGACTTGGAAGGGCCATAGGAAGTAGCACATGGGATTTGCAACGAGCTTATATCTTGCCCTCAACATTTGCTGCTGGCTCCATAAGAGACAGAATATTGGGCTAGATGCAGCTTTGGTCTGAACAAGCATGTCTAACCTGACAGCACAGCAAGGCCTCTGACAGATCCACTCCTTCCAAAAGGCAAACAGGCCAAAACAAGTTTAGGTTGTTGTTAGGTCTGAAAGATACAGACCTGACTTAGAAGCTGTATCTTCTCCATCTTGGAGGCTGTGCCAGAACCGCAGTTCAGGAGACTGGAACAGCTTCCAAGAGTCAGACTAGGAAGGCCTACAGATGGGAAGCTCTCACTAAATGAATTTTCATTGGCTGGGGAGAAAACCTTGAGAAACAAATGTTGTAATGCTAGTTACAGTTTTCTGATTCCCTAAGTTGGCAATGCTTTAAAGAAAAGTAAGTATCAGGGGAGAATGTGAACATCAGCCTGGCTCACAAAATGCACAAATGCACACCCATGACTGGTGTTCACAGGGGTCAGCAAAGCCAGAAGGGCAAGGTAGCAGCTTCAGCCTGGGGAAACACCTCCACGTACATCTCCTGTTTTGCAGGATTCATCAAACAGTTCCCCTTCAAGGGAAAATTTGATGGATCCTCAGTCTTAAATCCTGATGGTCACTTTGTGTTGTCTCAGACAGACAAGGTGACAGAAGTCGACCTTTCGATGGAACTGCTCATTGACTTAGTGTAGCACTGAAGGAAAACCTCTTTAACTTTAACAAAGTAACTAAAGAATGATACAGCAAAGCCCTTTGCTGCACTAGATTGATTCAGCCAGGAATAAATCAAAGGAACTAAGCTTTTTTGTACCGGATGAAAATCTCTCTCTGGAGCATCTGTTGCTTACATCTGGCCTGGAGGCGACACTGATGATAGGGCAAAACCCCAGACACACCTCCCAGTGAGCAGTGACTTACCAGGAAGCCCCCACAGCATGATGAAAATGTGCAGGGGCACAGGCTATCAAGTGATGGAGCTCCTTCTCCTGCTCTTCTAGGTGACCTGAAACACTGACACAGGTACTGAAGAGTCACTGCAAGGGGCAATAAAGGAGAAAGATTGTTCTTTAAGAGAAGCAGTAATTCGTGAAACTTCATAGAATCAAAAAGATTCCTGTTCAAAGAGCTCAAATCTTTATAGGGCAACAAGGGAAACTCAGCTAGATTTATATTCCCACAAAGGAGATGTGTCCATGTGGCAATAAGAATTGTGCTGAATCAAGCTTAGTATGGGAGCTGGCTGGCAGTAGGGAGCAAAGGCTTACCTTACACTAAGGTTATGCATTTAGGCAGAGCTGACAGCTATCTTAGTGCTGGGTGAGGCAGCAGCTGTTCACAGTCAGAGGAGCTTTCAAAGTGCTTAAGCAACCTGGAACTTCATCTGCTTGAAATAACTGGATAGAAAATGAGGCTGATTTCTCTTCAGCCACCTCTGACTGGATTAACACTGCTGTTGATACAGAAAAAAGCACAGATCTCTTGCTGGTTCCTTGTCACGGCACAAAACCAATGGTGGAGGTCCAACTACAGCTGGAGAAAAACTCATCTGGAATTTCCCAGGCTCAGGGACTCCTCCAGACACTGCAGATACTCTCTTGCACAAGATGGATAGAAATCTATTTATGCACAGGCATCTGACATTGGTGAAAATTAGGTGTCTAGAAGCCCTTGAGATCTTTGACAGGATCTGTCCAGCTATGTAGACATTGTGTAGGAGAATGGAGTGTGAAACCAAGCATGTTTACAGGCATTTTTTGGAGCTGTAAATGATAGCGCAGAACAAAATACAAAGGAAAATCTGACCCTAATATTCAGGCGTATGACTTTTAGTGGTGGGGCATTTTGCAAGGACAGAGATGTCATAATCAAAATTAGCTCATCTTGTTCTTAAATGGAAATCAAAGGGGTAATCATCTGAGAAGGCTCAACATTCAGTCTCTGAAGATTTTCCACCCACCCACTGATATTTTTGGCCAGCTCAGGCTTAGAGAGGACTTCCCCACAGTGTCTTGGGCTAGCCAGAGAAAGGCTTAACAAATAATAAATGTCAGACTTGTGGGTATGGAGGGATGGGATTCCACAGCACCTCCTTGCTATGAGTCTGGGAGCATGCACATCACATTAGGCAACACCAAAGGGGAGCTGGCAGTGCTGGAGAGCTGCAGCAGAAGGTGGCAGGGGAAATTGGGTGAGAGGATGGGTAGCAGCGGAGCCACAGCCAAAGTGAAGCATCTGGGTAGGAAGCAATGGCATGAATTATGTGAGCAGATGCAGGGGTTGGCAAAGTGAACCGGACCCACTCAGGAATGTGGGATGTAACAGACTTGAGAATCCTTACATCATCTGGGACACCATCCATGAATTCAAACTCCCTGCACATCCATGCTCCACATCCCCATCTCTGTCACATCCTCACCTTCCTGTGCCCAGGTGTCTCCTGCTGAAGACATGCGTCCAGCCTGCCACAGTCATGGTGCTCCACACCAGTACCCCCAGTCCCAGCAAAGCAGCCTCCTTTTACGCAAATAGACCTGAGCATAACCCGCCCTATCTGTGCAGGATTTAACCTGGGAGGCAGACACTGCTGGAAACACACAGCTGCTGGAGCACTGCTCAGCAAAGACAGGAAACTTTCATTTTCCTTTTGCCAGCGATATTTGGAGAGGCCGCTTTTGTCAGCAGCTGCAAGACAGAAGCTCAGACTTGAGAACAAATATTTTGGGAAGTAAACGTCTGTGGCACATAGCTGGAAACTATGGTACTCTAGGAAGAGAAATATTATGGACTCATGAGAAGGAGGGTTTCTTTTCAGCCTCCCAGAGTTTGCAGATTATATTGGCCAGCTCACATACCATCTATCACCTTGGCCAGTGATTTACAACTTGCACAGTTTGCTCTTTTTCTTAGTCTTTTTAGCCTAACAAAATGCTCTTGTCTTTGCATGCTTCATTCGGGTGAAGTTACAGAGTTGGCATGGGTCAGTCCATCCTCTGCCCGTGCAGAGGTGCTGATGTCTGAGTAGCAGCACCAATTTCATTATTAGAAATATGCTCAGGCAAATGAGCCAGCGAAGATTTCCTATTGCTGTCCATTGCTGGGAATCAAAGTGCTTCTATAGCCATAGCTTCATAGAAGATCCTGGATGAAAAATCCCTGCTTGGAGAAGGAACACGAAAGATTATTTTGTTTGTGTGGTTGATTTCCTCCCCTACTTCTGATTTGATTGAACATGGAAGCAAGCTCAGTTTGTCAGAGATGACTTTTTTTAGCCACAGAAAGACTTTTTCAAAGGCCTTTCTCCCAGGCAGCCCAGCCATGAATTTACCCACTCCTCTCCCAAAATCGATTGTACAGCCAGATCCCTTCAGCCAAGAATGCAGACCTGTCAAATCTCAGGCACCGAGCTGGAGACATGCAATCTGCTCTGACCCTCTGCTCCCTTCCAGCACAACCCTGCTCTCCCACCCTTGCCCCTGCCCCGTGACCCCAATGCCAGACACAGCCCAGTTCTGTTTGACCAAGCACCCATGCCTGGTGCTGTGCTGGAGCCCTTCTCCCTGCTGCTCCAGGATGCCTGATGCTCAGAAATTTCCACGACCATAGCTCTCCTCTAGTGCCCTTTCCCCACCTTACATGATGTGCATGGGTCTTTCCTTGCTGCATATCTGGGCATGGTGTGGTCAATACTGGAGAAACCCCAAAATTTTCCTTCTCCACTTTGTGACAACTCGTATCCCATCTTGCGTTGAGTACCACAGAAAAATGCAGTTGTCATGGGCCAGGATCATTTTTGTACAGCAGTAGAGAAGTTAGACTCTTCCCCTTGGTTTTACTGATTTATTTATTCGTTGCAAAATGGCTTGTCCACAAACATCCCAGCTTGTTTAAATCTTTGACATGTAAAACATTTCCAGAAATTCTTGCTGCCATCCAACAAGAAAAATGGGTAGGACTTGGCTTTTTTTTTTAGCTCTCTTAAAAAAAAAAAAAAAAGATTCCTCCTCACTTTTCAGTTTTCTTCTTTCCAGTGCGACTTCATCCCTGGCTTTCCCAAAGCAACGTGCTCATTTATCAGCCTTGCAAGTTCTTACGCATTGGCAGACTGCACGGCTTTCCGTTTGGCTCAGGGCTCTCAGCCACCATATGGAATGAGTTGCACGTTTTCACTCCTTATCAGAGTTTAAGATGGAAATATTTCCTTGATTCTTCTCAGGGTATTTCTGCAATTGCATACATGCTGGGAGTATTTAACCCTGACATTGCTGATGAGTAGCTGTTCCTATTAAAATGCCATCAAAGATTGAACTGAAAATCTTTTACAGTGGACTACGCCAGCAGTTTGATTCAGTTCCTGGTTACGAATAGTTCCTTTAATAGTTTTGGAGTTACATGCGTATAACACAGAAGAATCTGGCTAGCTGTCTATTTGTCTGTCTGCTTGTCTCTCTAAAGAGAAAACTTTGTCTCCCTTTCTGCATACTGCTCCAGTTCTGCTGTAGGGCTGTTGTTACAATGATAGTCTAAGGAGGTAAGAAGAGCTATTCCCTCTCCATCCTGCCTTTATTAAGCTAGATGACAGCTGAAGACAGACCATTTTTCAAACACCGATCTTCCATGCATAAGTCTACCACTACTACATAGCTAGCTGAGAGGTTTTTTCTCTACTCCTGCAAGGACACACCTTGTGCTCAGGGTTTATTCCAGCTCCCTTTTTAGCATGGGCTACCAGTTGGCATGTTCATAGGATGTAGAGCGAACCCATCTGAGTCAGAATCAAAGCACAGAAGAGACAAAGGCCAGGCTAATCCAGCACTGAGGAGGGATAACAAGGCACAGTCTCATTCACTGTTTAAGCTGTTGCTTACAACCAAGACCTAGGCTTTCTGTATTAGATATCTGAGCCTAAAAGCTCTGGACATATACTAAGTTACACATCTTGGGTAGGATGAAGTCCCTAAATCCACATTCAGAGAAAAACCACAACAAATCCTATAGCCTAAGTACGCTGCAAGATCTGTGTCATTGCTAGGTTTAGACCTCGGTGCTTGTTCTTGAACATCTCTGACCAAGAAGCAAGGACTTCTGCAGATTCCCACAACAAAAGCTAGAGTCTAGATCAAGTCAGTCCACATTGTGTTTTACAGCTTGCTGCAGCTCAAATTCATCACTGAAGTCTGTAAGAGCAAACTTTTCACTGTTGTCAATTCTACTTTTCTCATTGTGATTTCTGGACATGATAAGACTTGTTTGTTATCCCACAAAACTTAGTTTGCACTGGTAAGAACACATAGGCCTTCAGAGGGAAGGGAATTGAATACAACTTTAAGGTTGTAAGGAAGGCTGCCAGAAGATTGTAAAACAATGTTATTATAAATGGAAAGCAGGGTCTGGCATCCATACATCTGAGGTTGGATATTAGCCCTCCATTTGGTTATTCTTGGTCAAATTCAATGTTTTCTTCCATATTGGCTTTACCTAATCGTATGGATGGCCTTAGAGCATTTCAATGTGAACACCAAGTATTCCCATCAAGCTCAGTGTTCATCCCATGCTGATTTCCATGTCAGATCCCTGGTTTCAGCATCTGCACCACAAATTCCAACATTAGTTCCAACTGCCAGAATTTCACCTTTACTGAGAGCATATCACCATCAGTCTCTGAAGTTGTTAAAAAATTGTTTCCACAGAAATCACTGTTGATACTAGTCTAGCTGTCTGCTTTTTTTCTTTGTGTGCCTACAGTTAGTATGCAGCATCATATCCTCTGTAGCAGGAGGAAGATCTCACGACCAAGGAAACTCTGAGGTTACTGGCAGAGGACAGGTGGGATAGAGTGGTGTAGACTCACTGAGGGTTTAGAAAGCAAGAGCGCACTTGTACCAGTGGAGCATCTACACCACCCAATGAAGATGCAACTACTCTGTTGCCCCATCTGGATTGGAGCTACAGCCAACACCTCCTGAAAATAGCCAAATATGAGCTGGCTGAATAATTTTCCTTCTTTTTGTTTACAACTGAGGAACCTGTGAGAGCACTACAGTCGTGAACCATTTTGGACACTTGGGCAAAGTCATAGGAAATAAAATACCAAATCATTTGCCAGTTTTTGGCCTCCATTAAAGGAAGGCCAAATATTTAAAAAGTCTCATTCAGCTTCCATGTGCTTGTCTCCTCCCACACCAGCCTGCTCAATACAGGGAGGAAGCTGACCCAAGGGAGGGTTTGGGTTGAGTTCCTAGCAAGCAAATGACATTTCCCCACTGCGGTAAGCTTGGAAAGGCACTACGTTAGCAATGTCCAAGTCAATTTTTTCCTTATGTTCAAAGGAAACCCTAGATGTGTTTTCTAAATCGCTTTCCAGCCCTTTCAACGAACAGGAGGTTTTGAAAACACATTCTAAAATCCTTCTCTTCATCTCACTGCATCTGTTCTTTTTCTTCACCATCTGGACAGCAGCACAGGTATGCAGACTAGACCCTGGCCTTTGGCCGACATGATCTTTCCAAGTAATTTTTGGACATGAAATGAGAAATCAATCCGAAGCTCACTCTGCAAAGGACTTTTATTTCTATGAGTCCACTTCAAGGGGCTGCAGTGGGCTTAGTTTTGTTACTTTTCTCCCCTTTCCAAATTAATAGTGGAGCAATCCAAAGCTTGGATTTGGACAACTGTTGGACTGTTGATGAAAAAAAAGGAGCCTCTTCACTTGTATCTCTAGAGTTGAGTCTTGACCACTAAACATACAAGAGATTAAGTCCTTACTGTCATTCTCTATTTCAAGATCAGACTCCTGGACTGACTTCAGACAGCTGCATTAGGCAGAAATAAGAGCTGGCGGTAGACAAGTGATGCCGCTATTTATCCAACAGGAATAGCAGACCTCTGGAGGTGACATTGGCTGGTACTGAGCAGGCACCTCTGGGAGGCCAGACATGACCGGTGTCTGTGAGCTGCCACATTCATGGAATGAGGACAGGGCTGAAGTTAACCTACCCAACACAGATAAACTAGTGCCCCTTCAGCAGTTAAAATGCAGCACGGGGAGAGATGCTGTTGCCAAGGGGAGAAGAAAAGATAACAAATATGGCATCACATCAGGTGTTTTAGGAAAGAAAGGATCATTTTTACCTGCAATTAAAAAAATATATATATATATCAGTCCAGGAGGATCATCTCTGCCAACTTCCCTCAGAGATCTATGTTCACTGAGCAGGTGTTTTGGCTTCTTGCAAAACACTGCAGAAACTCATGGAAGGAACAAGCAAGTTGAAGTGTGGGAAACTGACAGAGCCAGGGCTTCCCAGCAGGGCAACACTGCAATGAACTGGTAGAGGAAACCAGCCTCTAGCCTCAGTGCCTTCTGCCAGGAACCTTCTTGCCAACAGGTGACAGTGACAGCAGTACCCTGGGGTGGGGGAACAGAGCTGCTGGGAACACAGCTCCTCAGCCTCCCAGGAATGTGGGCTGGAAAGGCATGAAAGAAATGAGCCTGGAGAAGAAGGAAGGGAAGCACATCCATGTGTAGATGAGAAAGTGGGAGCTTGGTTTTCCAAAATAAATGCTTAGCCCTCTGAGCTTGACATCCTGCTTCCCCAGGCAGCCAGGGCATGAATCCTCCTGCCTAACAAGCCACCCTCTTTATGCACAAAATCACTGTTCTATTCTCTCTTTTTGCTGCCAGATGAGAGGAAGTCTTTACTGATGGATTCAAAATGATCAATGCCTTTTCCAGTCATGGTAGATTCTATCATTCCCTTGTGCATAACCACTACCATGACCTAAAATTAAACAAAAATTTCTTCTTTAAAGACAGTTTAAACCACTTCTTTTTTATTTAATCATTTATTATTTTCCTCCTTTTTGAGTTGGGGAGGAGCATGAGAGGAAGAAAAACATTGGGATTTTAGCACAGATTATCAACCTCAGATCCAGACAGAACTGATTCTGCTCAAACATCAGCTTCCTATTTGTTGGCCTATCCAACAGCCAGACCTTCTTCTCCTTTCACACAGTATACGGCCCGTTTTGCAGAACATCTGATTATGCATGACTCTTGCTGATATCCAGGTTGAATACTAATGGTTAGTTCAAGTGCAGCAAAATTGGGAACCAGATCCTAGAAAGATTTTTGTGGTTTCTACAGGCAGCCATCCTCCTTTTCTCCCATGAATTGCCTTTCATGTTCATCTCCGAAGGCAAACAAAACTAAAACATTTCTCATCTTGATTCTGTGAAGCAAAATTTCTCTTTCAACTCACTTGGGTCAGCAAGAAAGTTTCCAAAGATTTTCCTAAGTCTCTTCTCTAAGAAGACAGAGAAACTATTCCTGGAAAGTGGTCCTTTTCTTGCATGCTAAAATGTTTGCTTTGGATGGTAGAGAAACTTGTGTCAGTTGGGTGGAAAAAGGGGATTAGCTCTTTGCATACAGCTATTTATCCCCAGCATTCACCTCTTGACAGAGTTAAGCAGATGCGTAACCATATTTACAGCAGGAAAATGAAGGTGCATGGTGAGACATTCTAGATCAAGAATGAAAACAACACTGGTGGAGATGTAGTAGCATAGACCCTATGTATGTCCAAATCGGGGACTGTCTGTACTAATTGCCAGCTTGTGCAAGCGAACACAGTGATTTCACCTTCACTTATTTCTTGGCCAAGGGCAGGATGGTCCCCTTGAGGCCAATGGATTTAAACAGATGCTTGATAAAAATTATTAGGATTTTTTATTGGCCTAAGGTTTGGTGAAACACAAGTGTTCCCTAAGGCCAGTCTTTGGGCAGAGTTCTTGGCTGTACAGCGGCCGTCTCCCTCTTCTGCATGCCTTGCCAAATGCAGGGAAATCAGAGAGTCTGGCACTCTCCATAGCTATGCTGGTCCAAGCCCACCGCTGCTGGAAACTTCCTCCACTCCATCACCTAGCACACTTGCCAGTCTCAGTAGATGTTGGTTTGGAAGGGATTTGCCCTCAGTGGGATTAACAGAAAGAAAACGGCAACGGATTCTGAAGTGCTATAGAAGCCCAAGTAGGGCTGTATCTGATGAGCCACAAGCTACACAAATCTCCTTCTACTTCCAAACAGGAGATTGTCTTATCTTTTGTTTATCATCATACCTGGGTGACCTGTAGAGCTTCCTGCTACATGAAACCAAGTTTATCAGGACTTTTTTCTAATGTCATTTTTCTAATCCTGGCAAGTCTACAATTGCCTTATACCTAAAATGAATTCCTGAACAAATGGGGTTAGCCAAAACACGATTGTGCCAATGCTGTGTGTGCCATTTACCTCATGATGCCTTGATCCCAGCACATCTGGTTAAAGCAGAGATGTTTGAATCATGACTAGCAAATTCTGACAGTCAAAGAGAATGGAAAATCTGCCCTTGGTTTGCAGTGGTACATCGAACTCCTGGATGTTGAATCAGTCAGCCCTGGGGAAAGCCTGAAGCCAACCAATTTCCTTTTGTGGCACCGTATCTCTCTTTCTATTTCTAGTGCACTTTAAAGTACAGGAGGCTGTGTGCTCCTTATCGCTCCCAAGCAGTGCTATAGCACAAGAAGCGAGCAGCAGACAGCCCATGCCAAAACATGAGTTGGGAAACAGGCCCAGTATGAATTTGTTGTTGTTGTTGTGATTATTATAGTTCATGGTCATCTTTGTCTCTGCTTTAAAGGAACGTAAGTACCACCAAGAGCAAATATCAGAATAAAAGCTGTTTTTTCTGTTGATTCAACTGCTGTTTCTCATTCCTCTTTATCTTTCTGTCTAGGTATAGGAGAGACTCAGCACAGAGGTCTGACTCTGTGCCAATGTCTTGTGTTCACCCAAAGCCCGTATTCCACCTTGCACTGCCAGGGCAACACCACGGGCATGCACTTTATCCATATGTTTGATGCACAATGAACCTGTGATGTCTCTAGGAGCCAAAAGATACTCACTTTGCTAAAAGAAAAGCCTGAATGGGTAGTTTAGATTCCAACATCTACATTTTAGATGGCTGAAGTTAGATGACAAGGACTTCCAGCTCCGATTGCAAGGACAGTTGATCCCTCTGGGAGGCAGAGCTTTCTCATGCAAAAAAAGAGTATTACAGATGAGGTTACATGGCCAGCAACCCCTCGCTGTCCCTGCAGATGAGCACATGTGATGCTGTGCTTGAAAGTGAACTGCAAGTGCTGATACAACCTGGGTTATACCCAGCTCCCAAATCTTTGATGATTACAGTGCATATGGGAATATACATCACCTGGATGCAAGTTCAAGATGCAACTTGCAGGCAGGCACCTCACAAAAACTGCTCCACATGGACCTGTCCTCTTCGGGTCTTGGTTCAAGTTCGCCTCATACAACAATCCAGAATGGAAGTTTGCTGGAAAATTTCCTTCTAGGTAGCATGAGGGAGGTCAGGACACAGATGACAGCTGACAAATAGGCAGTTCTCAAAAAGGGCTGCAAGCCCCAAAACACATCCCTGTTCCACTTTATTGTGCCCTGTCCCTTTCTTACACTTCCACTCATTTCCTTCCAAGTTCCTCACACACAGCTGTTTTTCTATAAAAATGAGTTTTACAAGCACGTCATGCCTTTGTGTCCTTGTTGGCAACAGCCTCCATCGTTTTACCTCCTTGCCAGGAAGAAGTGTGTCTGCAGTTCCTTTTTTACTAACAGCCAGACCATGGCCCAAGTGACTCTGAACCTCCTCCACATTGAGCCTTATTCATTCCTTTCCTAATTTGGAAAACCTCTGTCTAAGTCCCCTACAAGAGAATCCTTTGGCTCTGGACTCATCCTGATGGCCCCATCCATAGGTCAGTAGCATTCATTCACACAGCCACACACACATGTGGTCATTATTTCAGGTGTGCTCAACTCAAACTCTCTACCAAACGATGCCATACCCATATCTCATCTTTAAGTTCCCAGTTAATCCCTTAGTAAAGGGAACCCCAATGTCCCACATGCTTTTTCAGCTTATTTTGTTGTTGTTGTTTTTGTTTGTTTGTTTGTTTGTTTGTTTTCCACCCAGCAGCCTTAGAGCTAAAGGCATCAAAATATTTGCAATTTACACAAAGGCTTTTTGCCTTTCTCCTTTCCTTTTTGTTCTAATAATCCAACCTCTTGATAGAAAGCATTCTGATGCCTCATCACATGTTTTCAAATGTACACATTTTTATGCTGAGAAGAGTAATTATTGACCAGGAATTAAAGAAACCTTGTTATTTCAGCTCTGGAGAGCATTTAAGTTAGAAGGAATCTTCAAATTCAAACTTCAATCTTCAATCTAGTCCAAATGCCAGAAGCAGGTTAGTACCTTGTCTTGAGTAAGAGCAGAGGCTAGAAATCTGTCTGCCTGCCTCACTCCCTTTTGGACACATCTTTCAAAGCATCACTTCAGAAAGTGAAATTCCAAAAGCTACAGACTTATCGAAGGAGAGGGAACACTGCCTGGCCATCACCTGCCCCCAGAGAATTTAGAATGACATGAAAACAAGAAACTCAAAGATTACATTACAGAAAACTCTCCCAATGTGTTTGGAAGACAGAATATATCCAAGCCTGCATTTTCCAGACCCGTGGTATTGCACACTCCAGGGATGCTCAAACTCCTCTGCTTTGCCAACATTTATAACACATAGCTTGAGGTCATTTCTCACACCAAAAGCCAAAGCCGTCCAATTTCTCTTATCTGTTCTCCTGTCTTTACTCATCTGGGAGACAATGTGTATTCATTTTGCCATCTTTCAGACTTTGTCTAACTATTCATCAAATCATGAAGTGGAGACTCCAGTGCCTTGGAGCTCTGAACACTTGGGAGAGGAAGGCTGGATGTATTGGAGCTGTGGTTTTCCACATGTGGCCTTCAATCCCTGGGGCTTTCTGGCTCACTTTCAGAGAGAAGGGCTGATGCTGGTGGGTCTGAAGTTCAAGCCTGCACAAAACTTTGCAGAGACTCCAGGAAGAAAGGTGATCAAAATAATGGTAGTGGAAGAGAAAAAAGAGGGCAATAGAAGACACTCAGTAGACATAGACAGGAGCAGAAATGGGAAAAGAGTACATCCCAGCTGCATTTTCTTTCATTTCCATCAGAATTTCTGCATTTCCTCCACAGAGAACCAGCCTGTAGGGGCACCTTAGCAGACCTACAAAGCCACAGCGGTTGAAGCCTTTTCTTCAGTTCTCACAGCTCTAAACCTCCCCTGGGGGCCAGGCCTCCAGGTTGCATGCAGCTTTGCTTCTTGTTTCCAGCATGCCAACTGCCCGAAGGGCAGCTCGCCACCTGTTGCATCTCAAAACACCACCTCCTCATTGCAGCTTTACCACCTAACACAACGGAGACCCTTCCTTCTGCTCACATGGGAAGGCTGAACTCCAACAGGGCATCTTGGGAGTCCCTGACAAATCTCCCAGTTGAAGAAAGCTGAGTAAATAGCCAGATGGACAGGCGGAGGGGCAGATGGATAGGAGCACATGCATACATTGGGTTGGATGTATGGAGAATTGCAGTGTCTTAAAGGCAGTTTCTGTCCCACAGCCCATTCAATCTCATATTCAGTTTCTCCCTTGCTTAAGCTAATAATCTCACTTGTGGAACTGTATCAAGTGATGTTTGACAACCCAGTAACTATATGGCATCCAGGAGTATTTTGTCCTGTACCATAACAGCAATATCTCCAAAGAACTCCTACTAAAGCCAGGACCACTCCTCATAAATCACACACTCACACTGGCTGTCTGTTAATCAATCTTTCCCAGGTGTTCCCTCACTAAACCTTACCATGATCATCTGGAGGATTTTCCTGGCAACTCTGAATTATTTTTTTTTGCTTTTTTTTTTTGCTTTTTTTTTTTTTCTCTCTCAAGCAGCTGCCTGGCCATGATCAGGGCCTTTGTTTTTTGTGCTCTCCTCTGATAACATCCCATTTTACCATTTTGCTGAAGTCTCAATGATCCTTACAAACCTTCTTCAAATGCCCAGTGAGGTCATAACTTCCACAAAGATATTAAGTTGGCATCTTTGCCTCAGTGTTTAGCTGTCCACCAATCAAGTAGATTAAATGTATAAGGTATTTGTAAGGTGTCTATAGAATATTTATCATCCCATTTAATTCCTTTTCCCTATCATCATGGCATGCAGCTACATATCTCCAAAAGCTCTTCAGTGGTACCCAGAGGAAGTTTTTCCTCCTGAAGCTTTCTTGAAGGGAGAATGTAGTTTTTCAACAGTACGATTGTTTTTATCTTAAGCTGCCTGATATATTTAAAGGCAGCCAATAAATCATTTAAAAAATTCAAAGATGTCTTAGCACTGAATCATCTTGTAATGAAAAAGCTGAGTTTTGCAATGTCTTTCATTTTGGACACATTTATTTATCTATTTATTTATCTCCTTATTGCTTTCATCCAGGCCTTTAACAAAAAACATGCTGTTTGCTGATGAAACCTCTCCTACTTCTCCATGGAAAATAAAAATAAAAATAATATAATACTAATGATAATAGAAGGCATTGAACATACTTTTAAGTTCTATTTTTGGTAACAGCAGAGGCTTAGTGTCAGGCTGACAGAGCCACATGCCTCCTAGCACGGAGCTGGCTGACATCCAGCTGAGGGTGCAGGTGGAGAAGGTCATGTTTGGCTTGCGAGAGAGCTTGCAGACCCCTGAAATTCCTGGCAGGTTCTTTGCTTGAAGGCACACAGGGGTGCATGAGGGTGCGCTGCCAGCAAGTATGGTACCCCCAGCATCCCTGCAGCAGCATGCAGCCAGCACTGAGCTTCCGGGGATGGGGGGCTCTGTTTTTTGGTGGGACACAGACCACTTCAAAGAGGTGTTCAAAGTGCTGAAGCATGGCTGGGAAGCCAAGTAACTCCTCCAGAGCTCTGGGTGGTCCTCGCATAGAGCTTCTTCCCATCTACACCAGCAGCATCCCAGTGCCTGCAGAGAGCTGAGCACAAGATGCTTCCCTTTCTGGCCACAGTAGCATTTTGGGATCTGCTGAGATGCAACTACTGTCACAAGAGACAAAACCTCAAAATGTTCACTCTGCTTTATTGCTCTGAAGTCCCTTGTGTGGGTTTAAAGGGAAGATTGGGTGTTTCTCAACCTGATTTTGTTTTATTCTGGCTGATAATAAAATCATGGAATTATTAAGGTTGGAAAAGATCTCAAAGATCATCTAGTCCAACCACCAACCCACCGCCACTATGCCCACTAACTACCAGAGAAAATGACCTCCCCCTCCTTGCAGGACCATTCACATGGCACTGCTGCTCTGAACCATTCCCAGAACTCCCAAGTCTGTTTGGGATGTTCTCAAACAAAAGATTTCCCAGACAGAAAACAAAATTATGTTTCTAGGCAGCTTTAGTATATAGTCAGAAGGAGGCCAGCTCTGCTGAGATGGAGCCTGTTGTGCCTGAAGTGTTAGCCACTTCAGATAGCACAGAGAAGTCATGGTCCCTGCCCTTTTTATATCTATTGCCTAGTTCTGGAAACTATCCGTTAAGTAGCCACTTTGACTTTAATAGGATGAATCATTGTTAAACCCATCATGTGCTTATAAATGTTTACAGGACTGGGCCTTAAATGGAGATACCATAGCAGGGGAAAGAAACAAAGCTGCACTGCAGCTGAGTAAAAGACACTTGTCTGGAGGGCTTCAGAGCTGTCAGTGGAATGGACAATGGAAACCTCCCAGGTACAGAATTCCTGTCCTCTGCACCTGGGAAATCCCCAGTTGTATTTCCTTCACTAATAAATGTCACCAGTAATGTTGCTGCTTGGTGCAGAGATAGTAGCAATGGTGAAGAGGTAATCCAAAGGAATAAATATATCCTGGCACTGGGAGTCACACCTTAGGAATGGCTCTGAGGCTATGAAAAAGCCATGTTCACCCAAAAGAGACCACTGAGAAATTGCAATGGGCAGTGACTTTCCCCTGAAGAGCATCCAAAGCAGAAGTACACACATGGCTTCCACTCCAATGGATGATTCTGCCCCACACCATCTGCCTTCTGGACAAACTCCCAGGACCTCCAGCCATTCCTCTGCCACCTTTTCCTTGCTCGATTCTTTACTCAAGCTATCACACTGCTTTTGTGTATGTAAGATCAATTCTAATCTTGGACCAAAGTTTAGGAAACTTTTGGAGGTTGTTCCTTGCAACCTCTCGTGTTATTTTTACACAACATGCGGGCTCAGGATACACTGCTGGCATGTTTAAGGGCATGGTAAAAAAAGGCTCCTCGGGGTTAGTGGCATGATTCCCACCAAGTGCAACAACTGCCTTCTGTGAGATAAACTTCAGGCCCCTACCAGACTTCTCTGGCATGGGATCTGGGAGCTGTGCCATTGGCTTTGAGACTTTGAAGCAGGGCCAAATGATTGCAGCTCCTGGTTTCGGGGAAAAGGAAGCAGAAAGGAACTACGGGCTTAAGGGATTAGAAGGAAGAGCTAAAAATAAAATACCAATAATTCCAGACCCTAAACTTTTACTGCTTTCTTTGCAAAAGGATGGTTTTTCCTGTTGTTTTACTGAGGGGAATCTGCTTTCTTTGTGACGTACAAGAGCAGAATGCTGATGGAAAGCTTTGATATTTCCCTCCAAGATCAGAGCTGTTCCTGTTTTTCTTCCTTCTTCCCGGGTCTCATGCTCACTAAACGTGGGGAAGAACAGATGGCACAGCCTCTTCCTTTACCATTTCTCATATGCTTCAGCACACTTCAATTAAAAAAAAAAATTACAATCCATCAATGCCAGAAGACAACATGATGAAAAGAAATTGGGCATTCCTACTTGTGCAGGCCACACTGAGGACCCAAGATCCGAGGAATAGCACTGCCTTTTTCCTCCTGTGTTGCTGTCCATCTGCTCCTGCCTTTTTCTCCAGCTCCACACTGTACTTTTGATATCATCCAGACATGACACTGGGAAACAGAGGTGGAAGAGAGCATATGGGAGCAGTAAACTGGGACACACCATGGTGGTTGGACAGGATGTGGGATGGGGTAGAGGAGAGCCATGCAGATGATGCTGTTCTTGAGATGGGGATGTGCAGTCACACAGAAACCATCAGCTGGAAGCACAGTGTCCCCTACAGACCAGGAGCCAGATGTAATTCCAGCTGTAGAGACAAGTGGACTCCTGCAGAACAGCAAGACCAGCTGCTGGTGAGCACCAGCGCAGCTATGGGGTGTGAGCACAGCATCTACTGAGCTTTGGAGCTTCACTTGCTGCTGACATCCAAATGCACTGCTGTGTGAGGGAGAACTCATGCCTGGGATTACCAAAATCCTTCTGAGCCTTTGGGCTCAAATCCCAGTTTTCAGTCTCACTGATCCAGTCTTGGGAGCTGGATCACCTTTTGGGGTCCTTTGGGGTCTTCCCTTCTAGACCTATCCCAGGTCACCATAGACAAGCAGGTGCAGGTGCCACAGGGACAACTTTCAGTCTGTTAAAACTCAGTGAAGGATTTTTCTGGGAAGGAAGGAACAGCACAGAACTGTGTTCAAACTGTTTCTTAGCAGACGGCTCACTCTTGAGAGGAAGCCCAACGCTTGGACCTAAAAACTATACACACAGAGATATGTTACATATTTATTCAAGGCAGAAATTGGCCAGGAAACGGCCATAAAACACACATTTTGAATAAAAAGAGGGAGATTTATGGCTCTTTTGCAAATCTGAGTCATATCTTTCTGCATCCCCCAGGCAGGAATACCCTAATCACTAACATACCCCCAAACATGTACACACAGTGGGCCGAGAATTGCTTCCTTCTGGCCACAGCTCCAGCTAAAGACGTGATACGGATTGAGCTACTTTATCTGACAGTCGGTAAATGAATTGCCAATTCATTCTGAGCTTGGAGGGGGATTTTTTCCCCTTTAAAAAAAGGGTCCTTTTATATGTGTCTTTGATCAGTCAGGGCCTTGACAAATTATTTTCCTAGGAATTTCTTTAGCCCTAATGCCACAAGGAAAAAAAAGATTTGCTCTCAAAGAAAAGCTTTTATGTCTCAAAAAGGTACAGCGATGGAAGGGGCTTTCCTCCATTTCCCCCTCGTCTTGCTTGCTTCAAGAAATGGAGGTAGATAGCCTGAAGATTTTTCCATCCCATCTAAAGGCAGAAGGGAGGAGGAGAATGGAGAGGAAGCACTGTCAAGTCTCCCAGCCCCATTACTCCTGGTGTGGAGGAGCACTGCTCAACTCCAGCACAAACTCAAACAAAAGGTCATGGTCATCACTGACACTATTAAAGAGACACTTCGGCACTAACATGAGCAATTGGAGCAGAGGACAGCTCAGGGTCATGTCACCAAGAAGCTACTTACTTGTCCCAAACAGCAGCACAAGGCACTTTGGAAAGGCTGAGATACCAGGGAACATCTCCCCACCTGTATTGCCAGGTGCTAGAGTCATTCTAAAGTGAAGAAAACATTTGATTTTCATTAATAGAGTCCAAGGTGTGTGGAGGAGTTGGGAGGGGGGGACCTCAATATTTGTCACATGGCAAGCATTGCATCCTTGATTGAGTTCCAAACAGTGTGGGCAATGGATAGCACAAATCATGTCTGGGGCATGACTATACTTCATTATAATGAATTAACAGGGAAATAACTCATCCCCCAGTTATCCCCATGTGTCCTCCCTAAGGATGGACTCTCAACAGCATAAGATCTCAGCATTACAGTTCCAGAAGACCAAATTTCACCAGGATGGCTTAAGTTCAAAATACACATTTCCAGCCTGACCCTACATGGGCACACACATACCCTGCCTATGGGAATATTCCCACTGGACCCCAACAGTAACCCCGCTGCAGAAATGACTGCTGGATAAAGCCTTTTGTTTAGGGATCACCTGGTCCAGACAAATTTCTGCAGCTGAATTTCCCAATGAAATGTGCCAAACCAAGCAATAGATGCTGCCTCCTGGGAACCTTTCAACTCCTTCAACCAAATCAAATGACTTTCAACAAAGACACATGACTGAAAAATTCAGGTGGGTCGCTGCTGAGGGTCCCCAGGAAGAAGGCACTGAGCTTGAAAACTGTCTCAAGCTGGTTCACTTTTTCTATAGTACCTGTTCAACTTTTCCTGGCTCACAAAGTCCCCAGACTTGGCTTTGGCTGAAGCCCTAGTGTAGGTTATATATAGCTACCTGCTCCTCTCAGACACAGGGCCACTTCTGCCCTTGGAAGTCCATTCTCCTGGGAAGAGACACAGACCTGTGCCCATGGGTTGAACACAGTAAATGAACTGAGGGTCTCTTACCCTATCCATCAACAACTAATCAGGTTGTTAAAGTTGTCCTAAAAGCTGCTCCAGTCAGATGAGAAAGGAGATGCCATGCACAAATTTCCCAGACTTTATTAACAGCTATGTAAAATCTGAGCAAACTGCCATTACAAATAATTCCTCATGAAGATCAGCGATGCCCTGAGTGATGAGCCTGCTCAGTCCAAGAGCTCACTTCCTCACCAGCACACGTCTTCAAATGTCGTGATCTGAAGCGCTCTGGCTGAAAGATGTGCATTAGGAAAACATTTAAAGCTTGTTTTGGATCTTCATTTTAGTGTCACAGCCTTAGAACTAGAAATGAGGTAGCCTTTTTGTTACTGATGCTGACTTTGCAGTACTTCATTCTTCTTTTGAGTACTGATTGGAGCTGAGCAATATTTTGGAGGTGTCTTTTATCTCCTCAAAAAGGTACATTAGATCAAATTGTAAAAAAGCATTGAGCAACTGCTGTAACAACTGCCCTCCTCTCCCATCCCAGCAGCAAAAAGTTATGTCCATGTTTAACAAACCTGGATGTCTCCTATTCAAGGTGATGCTTTACTTAGGAACATACTTTATTGTTTCAGGTGAGATGTTTAAAAACAGAGGAGAAAGTACGATTATTTCTTTGGAAGCTAAGCAAATGATGTCATCCATGCATAAGCAATGTTTTGGTGCTGATTTAATACACCAAAAAAAAAGGGAAGTTATCTGCATTGGTCCAGTAGCGCTACTTAATTTCCTTTCTGAAGTGTTTGAAGGTCACCCAGCAATGCAGAGCAGCCAGATCTGCAGGACATGCCCATTGCTGTGCGATGCTGCCTCCTTCCCAGCTGCACAGTCTCCATGGAAGATACTTGGAAACGACCCAGAACAGGGTTTTATTATTTGCTCCCCACACAGGCAAGTGCTGAACTCACTGCCAAGCTGGGTTTGTCATCACCACCTTGACTGGCATCAGCCCAATAGCAATACTGGTGCCTATCACTCAGCGAGGCTGTTAAAGCGTCTGGGTTCACACACACACTCATAACTCACTGACCAGCTCCAGACTGCTTACAGCATTGTGGACAGGCTGTAGTCCATTGACCCATTGCCTTAAATTAAAAGCTCTTCAAGTCTGGAATCACCTCTCAATCCCTGCCTGGGCATGCCAAGCACCAGACTCAGGCAGAGTAGCCAGCACAATTTGAACAGCAGCAAATATATCATGCTAGTCCAGCTTTTCAACCAGCTAGGCTTCCTTTCCCCAGGTATGCACCCCACAAAAGCCATCCTGTGCTGCAGCAGGCTGCTGTGTTTCTAATTAAAAGCGCTGATGAAGAAGGTGCATGCAGACGCCTTAAGGTTTACAGTGACCTTGAGATGGAAGCCCTTGGGTGATCTCCCAGACCATGCTTCTGATGAATGTCAGAACCTGCAACTGATAATCTCAAGAGAGATGGGATAGAGAAATCTGCCTTCCTATAGGCAAAGAAACGTTGGAGAAGTGCACACAAATCCTGGCTTATCAAAGGCTTCAGAAGTCTCCTGTAGTATTCTCTCAGCTGAACTGACAAGTTATGGACTGGATAAGTGGGCAGCAAGTTGGGTGGAAAAGTGGTTTTGTCATCAGGTGCAAACAGTGCAAGAAGTCCAGATGTTGGCATCCTTCGAGGGCCAGAACTGGTGCCAGAGCTCGTGGGCATCATTACTGATGACCAGGAAAATGGGGCAGAGCTCACAGATCATACAAATTAGGGAGCAAGCACTCCATGGGAGCAGCAGGGGAGCTGCTCAGAGGGTTCCCACTAGAAAACTGGAGTGGCAGGAACCTTATGCAGCTCAACAAAGGCAGAAGTGAAGCCTGGCCTCTGGGATGAGCTACCCCATGAAAAAGGGCAGGCAGGGGCTAGCAAGAAGCTTTGCAAACAACCTGGGCATTCTGGCAAACAAGTCAAACAGAGCCAGCTATGTGCCCTTGCAGCAAGGACTATCTGCACCCTCAGCAGTGTGTACATCCAGGGGAGTGACTCCTTTCCTCTGCACAGCACTCGTGTACTGCCTACAGTACTGCCTCCAGTCTCACTGGTCATAGGGATATACCGCAAGTCCAGACAACAGAAAGAGGAAATAATACTCCATTGTGATCACCTGGTTACCTCTCAACAAAAACCTTCCATCAAAAATCCCAAGGACAACAAACAAGTTCCAGATTCATTGCAGTCCGACGCTGTGAAGGAGCTGAAGTGCAACGCTGGAGACCCGCGGTACCCTGGGATAGCAATGGGGATATTGGAACTGCACAGAGCCCCTCCGTGCTACAGACATGCACTGCAAACTTGTTCTCCATGTGCCAGATCACACAAAGCAGATGAAGAGCTGCACTACGTTATTATTATCATGATAATAAAAATAATAATATACATGTTCAGCCTTAGGCAACAAAAGCATCTCAAACACCAGCATTTACAACTGTACTACTGGAGCTCTCAATCCCTTGCTATAAAGAGCGTGCCATGTGCTCCCCCTCCACTCTAGGTCTGCACTTTCCATACATAATTCAGGCAGTGTTTTTGTTTGGCTTCGAGGCAGGTTACAAGCCATTTGTTAGGGCTGAAGCAGAGGCCAGCTTCTTCCCACACACAATTACACAGCCCCGAACAAGGTTGCATAGAAACCCCTTCGTAGGGACTGATTTCCGTCTCCATATTGCAGTCTCGTTTCTTTACTCAGCCTAGAAGTGTGTTTCCCAGCAGTGCCTCTTCCCTCCACCACCATGGCACAACGGCTCATCCAGGTGATGGATCTCAGCAAGGCATCTGATGCACAGGCAGCAGCACCCATGAAGGCAGTGGCCTTCCAATACTTGAAGGGAAGATATAAACAGGAGAGGGAATGGCTGTTTACAAGGGTGAATAGTGATAGGACAGGGGTGGCTTTAAACTGAGGAGAGGTTTAGGTTTAGGTTAGATATTAGGAGGAAGTTTTTCACCCAGAGGGTGGTGAGGCACTGGAACAGGTTGCCCAAGGAGGCTGTGGATGCCCCATCCCTGCAGGCATTCAAGGTCAGGATGGATGCGGCTCTGGGCAGCCTGATTTGATGGTTGGCGACCCTGTATGTAGCAGGGGGTTGGAACTGGATGAGCATTGTGATCCTTTTCAATCCAGGCCATTCTAGGATTCTATTATTCTATTATTCTATGATTCGCCAAAGGAAGGATGAGAGCTGCTGAGCATGGGGCTTCCCACTGAAACACGTCACAGTTTCATTCTGAATGGAATGTGGGTGGAAAAAATTTCCACTGGAATTTCAGAAGAGTAAAAGGTCCTAAATATAAAGAAAATATTCTTTTCTTTTCTTTCTTTTTTTTTTTTTTCCTAGGGGTAGGAATTTATTCAGGCCACTTTCTGAACATTTTCCATTCACTTCAAGCTTTAAAAAAAAAAAAAAAAAAAAAAAAAAAGCAAAAGCATTCACTTTTCCAGGGAGAGCACGTACCAAAAAAATAGAAAGCAAAATATTTTTGTCTGGTGATGAATCCTCATCCCACCTCCAGACAAGCTGCTTCTTTTCTGCCTCACTTTCTTCCCCAGTAAAATTTCCATTATTATTTTGTAGCCTAAAACTGAGCAGAGAAAGGGGAAAAAAAAAGCTCTCAGCATCCTTTGAGAATTTCATATAATCACAGGGCTCCAGGAACTGGAAACTTAAAAAGAGAAAAAAAATAAAATAAAAAACACTGCAAATCACACAGGACTCAGCATAAAATTGTCGAAGTTGGCAGCACCATACAAATCTATGGTATTGTGGGTTGGATTTATGGGCAAGAATCCTGAGGCTTTGGACTGTTTTCTTCGCCCAGCCCAGAGGCACAGGGCTGTTTTCTGTCTGGGGCGGTGGGAAAGGCCTCACAGTGCCTCTGCCCCACTCAGGTGGCCTCACCCCCAGCAGGAACCTCACTGTGTCAGGCTGCCAGGACCTGCAAGTTCCACATGAAAAGTCAGCTCCTGCTAACAGCCCTTGTCCTTGCTGCCCAAAGTTGAAACAAGCTGATAGGGGCAAACAAAGAGGTCTCTATTAGCCTGCTCAGGGCATCTGCAGCTTCCCTAGGTAAAAACGACGGTGACTGCAGAGTGGTTTAGCCCAGGCAGGCAGCTGCAAAAACAGCGTCTGTGACCACAGCCTGCACATTGGCGTTCACTCCTTAAAAGATGTTTTGAGCAGAGGTTGAGTTTCTCTCTCTCTTCCTCTGGTTGAAGGAATTGCACAGCCTGCATTTATTTATTATGGTTCATACAGAAAGCTCTGTTTTTCTGCCTAGGAATGTTTCATGGCTGCTTTTCACGCTGCCAAGGCAGCCTGAAGGCCATTACCCCAACATGGGGATGGGCCACCACCACCTTCTGCAGCCATCACGTCACTCTCAGTGACCAGGGCCCTCCTCTCTTGGGGACACCATTCACACTCTGGGTACTTTGCCAGGAAGAGGCTCCAGCAAGTCCAGATCTCCAGGGCTCTTCAGAGAATCATAGAATCATTAAGGTTGGAAAAGACCACTAAGATCATCTCATCCAACCAGCAGCTCATCACCACTATGCCCACTAAACCTTATGGCCATATTCCACCCTTTCTGTCCCCAAGCCCATGGCAGAGGTACCCTCAGTAGTGCTTATGGCAAAACCACAAGGTAGCGAAGCCACAAGGCAGCTCTGAAGACTGTTTGATGACAGCTGGAACTTGTAGGCAAAAAGGGAATTCTGGAACCATAGAATCATAGAATGGCTTGGATGGGAAGGGACCTTAAGGATCATCAAGTTCCACCCTGCCTGCAAGAAGTTGCCTTGTGATGGCTATGTACACTCCCCCATACCACACTAGGATGTTGATACCCAAGTTTCAGTGTTGCTGAATTGTCAGCTTAGTTCTGGTTAGAGTTTAATTCTTTCAATGACATCCACTTGCATGTAATTTCTCCCTAGCTTGTGTATCATCACTGCCATGATTCTGCTGAGGAGTAAGTCCTTAAGAAGAGAAACGAGGATAAATCCCTTCAGCTGATGAGCTGGGAAGACATACAGATCATTTCTCCAGGCCCAGCACAGGAAAGGCATGTTCACACCCAGGCTGGGACTCACCACAGCCCTTTCAGGAGTCACTTTTTTTCTTTCACACAGTGTCACCATTGCAGCCCTACTCATGCAGATTGAATAGCAGGCTGTGCTCTTGTGGTGCCACTGTTCCATGCTAAAGCCCAGCAGTGTCGTACTGAGCTTCACCCAGTAACAAACTCAAGAGGAGCAGAAAGCAGGACTGTGTCCTCCCACCCACCCCAGATTTCTGGTTTTGCCAATGTGATTGTTCCCATGGATGGCCCCTTGCTCCTCATACCCACACAGCTCCCTGAAGAGCCAAAAAGGTAACTCGAGGGATGTGGAGGAAGTTAGTAAAACTGAAAGCTTTTCCTTCAGTTTGAGAAATATTTTACCATATGGGTTTAGTTTCCTTAGTATTCTTTGAGATACATGGTACAGATTTCTGGTAAGACCTCTCTCCTTACTGTGTAACCACTGGCCATTTAATTACATGTAAATTGCCATAAAGTGATAAGATGATTACATGATTAGCAGTGGGATGATAAAGCCTGGAAAGTACAGTGTAATTGACAGCTAAATATGGTGCATGTTTTATTCCTTAACTCAAAATTCAATTTACTCCATCATTAATCTTGGGTAACTGCAAATTCTGGAGGAACAGCTCGTGATTTACGGAGCAAGGCAACATTTGAGCAGTTCCCTGAGGGTGGCCCCATGGAGACAAGCAGTTCTGTGTGTAGCTCCAGATCCCAGCCATGCCCACAGACTATACAATACTTGCATCTCCTGCCGCTGCCCAGCGCAAGTTCCCACAGGGGCACAGCATTGCTTATTGAGCGTGCATGCCCCATCAACACCAACATGTGGCACTCACTTCTTGCATGCAGAAGGCAGTGAAAGCAGAGAGCAGACAGAGGTGCACTGCAGCCTTCACCAGGGTAGCCCCAATGGATGCCATTCCCCATGTCCTGCCTGCAGTGAGGCTGGCTGGGTGGGATCACTGTCTGTCCCTGCTCACATTCTGCCCCTCAGCAAGGTGTCTCCAGTACCTGGCCAACACTCCTGCTGGTATGGGCACAGCTGGACCTCTTGTGTGCAGCCTTATTTCAGTGCAATCTCTTTCTCTGACTCTTATCTCATCTTTCTCCCATTTGTGAAGTACACAGCAACCACCCCGTCTTTGCTGAAGTTGGGAGGCAGCCCCACGCCTCCCCCAGGCCAGATATCCCCACCTGCAAGGGAAGAGGCTCAGCTCCACCTCCATAAGGTCCACACGCCCAGCTGGGTTTCCAAGGCTGCTCCTAATCTTCTTTGCGTGGAAAGCAACCCTGAGAGCCTTAAGGCTGACAAGGAGAGATTGTTGGGTGGGAAGGGCCCAGAGACCCACACAGAGCTATAAAGGCATTGAGGTGGTGTAGCTGGTCCACCAGTAAGAAAGGAAAATCAAACTTCTGGGTATCAAGCAAAAAGAATAGGGAAAAAAAAAAAAAAAGAAAGAAAGAAAAAAGAAAAAAAAAAAAAGGTGGCAGGTCCCTTGTACTTTGTAGCATGTGGTGTTTATTAGATATAAACTTCCACAAAAGAATAGGAAAGCATAGCTAAGTCAGGATGCACGGTGAGGGTATCTGTCTGGGTCCCTCCTGCACGCACACACGCATTCCTGCGCACTCACACCCATGTTTCTACTTTGCTGACACAGGTATAGCTTTGGTGGTTAGAATTACTTTTAATAAAAAATATATATAAATTATATAGAGTGTGGGAACAGCTTGGAAGAGGAAAAAGAAGAAAAAGAAGAGAAAGCAAAATTCAGTTTCTATAAACTGAACACTATGTGTCAGCTTTGCTGGCTTTGTAACACAGGAGGACTTACTCCAACCTCCATAAATAAACAGTACCAGGAAATATGACACTTGAAGAGCCCTGCACAGACATTACATGAATTTGCTCTTCCTATTCTTCTTGCCTCCCCCCCCCCCCCCCGCCTCCCAATGTCCATTTTCTGCTTTGTTAAAATACACGCACTCAATAGCTCAGCATACCCAGCCATGTATCTTTTTTTTTTTTTTTTTTTTTTTGTGTGAGAGAGAGAGAGAGGATGAAAAAGAATTTTTGATAAAATAATCATGGTTATCGATTTTCCAAATGCCGTTTCTCCTCTCTCTGCCTGCACACTCTCCTTCCCTGCTTCCCTTCCTCCCATTCCATGAGCTGCAGAGCACCAGCAGCAATCAGGCAGTGGGCCCTTCCAAATGGGAAATACCCCCTTGTTTGTGGGGCAGCTGGTGGGCTGAGAGACTGGGAGATGGGAGATGGGAGATGATGGGGAAGGTGAGAGGGATGAGGGATTGGCAGCGGTGGGAAGGTGCTGCTCATTGGCTGTGTGTTAGGGATGTGATGTTTTGGGGGAGTGGGGTCCCACTCACAGTAAATCACCTGGGCGAGGTAGGTGAGGTAGGTGCCTGGCTTTCTTATTTTCTTATTTCAAAGCACATTTTTGCCATCAAAGAGTGATGATGACCATACGAATGGAAAAAAAAAAAAAAGAACACCACTCTAAATTCCACCCTTGGTAAAAAAAAAAAAAGAAAAACAAAAGAAAAATAGGAAAAAAAGGCTGGTGTCTTTTTTTCTTTCTTTTTTTTCTTTTCTTTTCTTTTTTTTCTTTTTTTTTTTGAGAAAATGGAAAGAAAATGTATATATATATTATTATTTATTATATAACATTGCCAACATCAACACCACAAAAAAAAAAAAAAAAAAAAAAAAAGTAACATCATAGTTGTTTTCATCCCTGCACTCTGGCCATGTTGAGAAAGGCAGCAGGAGTCACACGTCCCTTTGGGAAGGAGAGGAGCAGGGGAAGGCCGGACAGGGGAGGGCTGTGGCAGCGACAGTGATGGGGGGGACGTGGGGGCTGCGCTCTGCTCCCCTGGTTTGCCTTCAGAACCAAAGCACTGGGGGGGCACATCGTGCTGTGAGTGCTCCATCTGTGCTTCCAACCGTTGGCACGGTCAGTGTCCATCCCTCTTGAGTGCTGACGGTGAACATTCGCTTAAAGGAGTCTTGCAAAACACTCTCATTTTTGTTATCGATGGTGTGTTGGATTTTTTTTCCCTTTTCTTTTTCTTATTTCCCCCTCCACTTTTATTTTATTTTATTTTATTTTATTTTATTTTATTTTATTTTATTTTATTTTATTTTATTTTTTTCCCATTTCCATCGACTGCCTCGTTAGCTGTTCTCGCTCCACTCTGGCACCATGCCCACGCCGTGCACCGAGTGGTACTGGTGGGGCGAGAGGGTTCGAGGCACACCATGGGAATAGAGGAACTCTGCGGGCTGCAAGCTGCTGGGGGGGGACTGGATGCTGGTCTGAGGTCCGCACTGCCGCACAATGGGTTGGTGAGAAACCGAGGTCTGGTGCTGGAACATGCTATGGGTGTCTCCTATCTGGGGGGACGTGTGGTTGGCCACACTGCTGAGCCGGGGCATCAGAGGCCCTGAGGTGAAGTGGGCAGAGAAATGCTGGTAGGGTAACCTGTCCATGGGTTGCATGGCAGACACTGTGCAACTGCTGTAGGATGGCACGCTGGGCCACGTGTTACAGCTGATGTCTTCCAGGCTGGGCACGGGGTCCGTGGGGGGAGCAGAGCTGGCGTACATACATGCCTGGCGTTGGGCTGATTCAGTCCTGTACGAAGTGTTCAGTCCCTGTTGCTGGGGGTAACTGGATCTGTAGAAAGGATCCTCTTCCGCTGGTGAAGTTTCCATGTAGGGCTTCTTGTAGGGATGCTCGGTGGTGGAACATTCCTCATCTGCTGGGAGAGAAAACTCCTGTTAGCAAACAACAATGCCATGCCCTCAACTGAACCTCCCTCTCTGCAGGCTGCCAGGACCATCCTCCTTCTACCAAGGGCACAGCCCACGCAAGGCTGAGGCAGACGTGCCCTAACGACCATCTAGCTTCAGTCTCTCTGCTGCAGATGCATCTCCCAGTGCTGTCACATCCCTTCCTTGGGACTGTCCTGAACAGATCGCACTGAAGCAGCTCATCGTGCCTGCTGGGCTGGGGAGGGAGGGATTAGCTGGGAGCTCTGGGAGGAGAAGCAATGCTATAAGATGCAGAAGGGATCTTGAGAAGTATTATTTCTGGTGATACCCCATGACACCAAACTCATCTCTGTTGGCTGCCAGCACATCACAGCACTCTAATAGACATCCCCATTCTCAGAGCTGATGCTGTTAATTAAAAGCTTATACAATTATACACTTCTGTGATAAGTGAAACAATAAAAATTCTACTGTGAGAGCACCAGCTATGACAGAGGTGAGGCAATCAGATTGAACAGCCCCAGCCTTCAGCTGTGCCAAGGGGCACATAAATCCATGCAGGGCTGCGTGCTGGGGCCAAGCAAAATGAAAAAGTGAATTTTTCTCCAAACAAGGCACAGCTTGCAGAGCCCTTTGTTTCCTGCAGCATCTCTGTGCCAACAGCAGGAAGGAGATAAACAATGTAGGTGAAATCACTAGAGGGAGTAAAATGAATAAATGAATATGCACTTATTTATTCATTCACAGGGTCATCAAATGAAATCCAGCTCTGCTGGAATGGATGGCAGAGTTCCCAGGAACAAGAGCTTCACTGAGAGATTTTAAGGTCAGTGAGGAAAGGAAGGGAGAGCTTATTCTGACCCATGTTAGCTTGGTGCTCCTGCTCTAAGAGCAGGATTCCCGGTGCAAGCAGAATATGGCACTCCATCTAAAGGCATAACATTGGAAAGAATACCACCAAGAATTAACCCTTACTACTGTAAGCAGCCATATATTCCTCTTGGAAGCTGCACCCGCTCTGCTTGTAATATAACCCATCACCTCACTCAGGTGCCCGCCCAGTGCAGCCAGCACATATAGGCACCAAAGGGCAGGAGAGCCACATATTGAAACAGCACCTTTGGCACAGCCAAAATGGTACGTGGGTGCAGCAGTGTATCACTGCTCTCACTTCTGATTGGGTTTGTCGTATAGGTGAAGGTGATGAAAGCTGTGAGTCCTGGTTCTGAGCGTGGTCCATCAGAAAAGGAACATCTGCAGTACCAGTCGGAGTGCTAGCTTCTACACACAGCCTAAAAGCTTTGGATCCTTAACCCACCACTGAGTAATAAGAACGCTGGGGTGGAAAAACAATGTCTTGTAAAATGAAGCATTGTTCTGCTAATAAAATTTTCAGCATTAAACCGCATTACTCTGCTGGCATTAGAAGCTGCTGGCTTGGGGTTTGACTGTTTATTTTATTTTATTTTTTTAAGTATGAAGCTCAAAACAGTCAAACCCTGTTTTTCCATTGTGCTGAAGTGTGCCTGACTTACAACCTGAGGTTGCTGATTTTTCCATTGAGCCCAGACGTTCCACTCCCTGCTGCAGCACAGCCAGGCAGGGCTGCAGTCACAGGTCTGCTTCCAGAATGCATTGCAGGTGGAAAGAAGAAAACAAAACCAAACAGCACAAGAGTGGAAGCCCTACAGCTGCCTCTTCTTCTTTATGAGCTCTAGCAAGTTCTCTGCTGTCCTTTCTAGACCCATGCTCACTGATGTCAAATGTGGGAAGGACACGGCTATTCCAGTTCTTAAGGACTTTAAGGGGACTGTACCTACCTCCAAAGAGGATGTTAACAGAGGATCACAGCCCATCTTAAAAGTGCCTGCCTGCCCCCCAGCCCCTCTTCCTACTGCTTTTCCACCTCTCTCACAGTGCTAAAAGAAGAGGCATTTCCATCCTGGGCAGCTCAGAGCCAATGCCATCTGCTCCAGAGCCTGGGCATTGGATCCCCAGCCCACAATCCTCTTCCTGCAGGTTCTCTCACATCTTCAGCAGGGCATAGTGGATAAACACCTGCTCTGCTCTGGCTTTGCTTCTTGATGCTGGTTCCCTAGCAGCCCCCCCTTGTCCTTTTCCTGGTGGCGCACCTCTGGGAGATGCTGACCATTCTCTGTGCTCATTACTGTTCTTGGAAGCCAGGGGTGGCAACCAGCTCTCGTGAGCAGCCCCTTGATACTGCACAAATCTCCAACAGCAGAAGGTTCTGCCAAGCAGGGGAAGCTGCCAGAAGTGGATCCAAGGAAAATGGAGCCTGCAGAATGCGTGGAAACTGGCTCCCTCTTAGATGATCTATCTAATGAAGGAGCTTGAATGAGAGCAAAAGCAGTTCCAAGATTTCCGGTATTTACTACTTCCAGCTGGATTGTAAATACCACACAAATGACTTTTTAAATAGAATTTTCCCAATTCCAGGATTAGACCTATTTGAAATGAAATGCAAACTTGTAAAATCTCTGGACTTCAGGGTACCTAGGGCCCACCTCTTCTCCTGGTGCAAATCCCCTGCAAAAGAGAGCTCCTTTCCAATTCATGACACTCATCTCCCTGGGATAGAGGACAATGAAGAATGGGACCCAAATGTTTCAGTTTCTAAAGCTCTCTCGCGCTTCCCAGACATTACAGTAGGTTCGTCCCAACTTTATGAGGGACAGACAATGGCTGATTATCATTAACGCTGTTGTTTTGCCCATTCTGGTTTCTCATCTGAATCTAACATGAGCGGGAACAGCCAATCACAAGGTACAAAGCCAACGAGGGCTGTCAAAGAAGAAAAGGATGGACTCAACCAAAATGTGCATCCCTAAAGGGCAAGTCATACGTCCTGGGACATGAAACCTAAAATGTGTTGTGGCCGTGGCAGTTATGTTAGCAGTCACACTGCTTGCAGTGGCTGCATTGCACTGCAGGGGAACACAACAGAAAGAGATATGGGGCAGAAAAAAAAAAAAGAAAAAAAACAGCACCAGAAGCTGGAGGCAGCAAATGGCTGGTACTGCCTGCAGAGGCACAGAAAGCATCGCCTGGTGAGGCAGTGGGGTGTCTGCATGAAGCAGCACTGGCCTCGTGAACATATCCTACCTCGGAGGCAGGCTCCTCTGCAGCCCATTGCTCCAGGCTTTGAGCTACATCTGCTGCATCCTCCCAGGCTGCAGACACCTCTGGCTGTGAGGTAGCTCGGGGCTTGACCAACTCATTGCAACTCCTAAAATGCTGGCAGTATGAGAAGGTCATCCTACAGCTGGCTTTTATTCAGCCTTGGTCCTAGAGCTTTTCCAAGAGAAAGAAATCCCATCTCCCCATGATGAGGGAGAAATCAGCTTGGTAAAAGGTCGGCCTACCCTAACAGTGCCTGTTCTTGAGGAAAAAGGAGAAAGACACTGCTGCATCTCCACCAACCTCAGCAGAACAAGAAGAAGATGAGTGATATATACTTTCCCATGGGCAGGGTCACATCCAAGCTGAGTGGATGAACGACACAGTTCTTGCTGGTTGGAGCCGGTGGATTCTGCCGCATCCCTCTTCTCCCTCAGAGTGCCAACATGACAACTTTTATAACCTCCCCTGGGAGAAGCTGTTCCAGTCGCCTCCTGTTCAGCATCACAAGCATCCCAGAAATCTGCCAAGTGGTTGGGATTGTGTAAGGCTGGGAGGGAGCAGAGGTTTAGAGGGATGACTTTTTAGTTCACAGGAAGTCTGAGAGAGAGGATAACACAAGGGAAAACAAGCCCTGATGCCCTAGTTGGGATGTGGGGCTAAAATGAAGGTCAGAAAGCCAGCTGCCTTCTGGCAAGTCCTTTTGGGCTTCTCAAGCACATCAGTGAGACAGGAAGAAATGGAGAAAAACTAGAGAAAAGGCAAAGCTTTAACAGATCTTTGTTGCAACCTAAAAATCCACATCAAGAGATGAGGACACTCCTTAGGAAGACACAGTTGTAGAGTTCATCCATCCATCCCAGAGCAGTCCATGTGAAATGCCATAGGCAATCTCAGTCTGGAGCTAGGATTCAACACAGGACAATCCAAGCCTTCAGGACTGCTATTCCCTAGCATTCAGCATGTTCAAAAAGTGCTTGGAGCAGCAACCTGTCACATCATACTGGGGTCATTCCCAATGCCTTGACCCCGCGTTCCCACCCAGGCACCAGGAATTGCCACATTGGTGCTCTGGGATGTGTCCTTCCTTCCTCACCCAGAAGGGGTTCTGCTCCCTGAGACAGAGGAGCCTTCAGAGATAACATCCCTGCTGCTCTCCCCTAATGCAATTCCATATCAGATCTACAGAGTGAATCCATCTTGACTTGACAGCTAAGAACAACACTGTCAACCACAGAGTGAAATCTTGGTCTCAAGTCACCAAGAAAGGAGAAGTTGAATAAGGTGCCATTTAACTGCTCAAACAGACCCATTCTTTACCAAGCAAAAATGAAGAGTCACCCTCCTGATTAGAAGGGCTCCAAAGAAACACCATGAGATGTCAAAGCTGGATGGAGCAGTATCCAAGAGCCTATCTTAGAAAGCAGGGCTGGTATTTGCTACAGAAGATATAGACACCAACTGGTCTCAAACACAGCCAGATTGCCCTCTGCCCCTAGAAGCACTTATCCATAACCATAGCCTCATGAGAAGGAAATCATCTGCTGGAGACAAATCCTAATCTGACTGAAGAAGATCCAGTGCTTGAGGAGTTGACTGGGACTGCACACACTCCTACCTACACTTTTTCTTCACTGAAAAGACTTATTAAAATATATGCAGAGAGACTGCAGTAGGAAAGCAGGATAAGAGGAAGAGTTTGGTATTTCACTGAAGGAGAAGAGGTTGCAAGAGGAAGATAAATATAATAGACAAGATTATTTCCCCTATTTTAATGCAGACCCTGTTCAGCGCTATAAGAAAGTGCCACGCTCAGCCTGCATTTGAGATGAAACCTTGGATCACATTCTGATTTATCTGAGAAGAATTGCTCATCCCTCAGTTTCTGTTGATGTTGTTGTTGTTTTAATTAATTTCACTTTGCAAAGCGCTGCTTGGCAGCTGACTTTGGCTCTCTGTTTCCCATTAACTTTGTGTTTCTTTCCTTTAAGCCCCATGACTGTTTTCGATTTGCTGCATGCATGGGAGGGGAAAAAGCACAGCAAGGAGAGCAGAGGCTCAGGCTCCTGAGACACACAGCTTGGGGAAGAAGGCGGTGGTATCGGACAGGACGCTGCTTCTCTTTGATTAAAGCATTTGGCGGCTTTGATAAAAGGCCTTAACTGCTTGTGCCACTCAAGCCATCGTGGAGATAATGAGGAGCCGTCGGCCCTACAGACAAGGACGCGCTTGGCCAGTCTCCTGCACTTCTGCAAGGGCCACGCAGGCCAGAAGGGGCTGGGGAGCTTATTATGGGGCAGATAGTCGTCTCTCTTGTGACAATAAGAGGAAGTGAGATAATTGAGGGATTGAGGGAAACCACCCATGGAGACACCACTTAGTGGGAATCCCAAAACTGGAAGGAAACCTCAGATGATTCCTTATCACTTTACAATGTGGAGGCAAATGATGAATTGCCCTGTGGTGCAGGAACATGCAGATTGTCTGAAGGGCCGCTGCCATTTGAGTCAGCTTGTTTTGTTCAGTTTCAGTGGAGGGGAAGAGGAACATCAAAAGCTCAGCTTCCAGGGCACCGAGGCTGGATCTCAAGCTGAGACACCAAGGGCCACGGTGACCTCTTGTCCCACTTCCAACATAGGGCTTAGTGGCAGTCCCACCACGTCCCAGCAGCTTGCACCCATCATTCTGCAGCAGGATGGAAGGAGCAAGGGTGGTACAGCTCACTCAGGCCTCAGAGGACACTCTGGAAGGGCACTGCTTTTCCTTACTCTCTACTTGGCTGCTCTCTTCCCACCACAGCTTGGATATTGGCTGTATGAGAATCAGGGTCACCCCACCAGCTGGAAGACTCAGAAAATTATGCCTCCATTTCTCACTGTTTGGCTCAGCTCCACAACATGAAAATATTAAGATTTCTCAGTGATTTTTGTTTTGCATATATACATGTATGTCCACAGATGTGATGCTACAATACTTGGAGAACTTACCAAGGGTGAGACCTCTATTTCCACTGTCCCATCTGCCAGCACTTCCTGGCATCTGCCACTTTCACCCTGAGTCTGCACTGCACATCCCAGTGCCCTGGGGTTAGGATGCTAAAAATAATGGCATGTGGCTTGCTGATAGGACCCTCCAGGGAAGCAGGAAGATATCTGCTGTAGGAAGAGGCTACTGGGCTGGAGCAGTACATGGTGCAGCCAAATGCTGCAGTGCCTGCTGTCTCCTTTTGGCTTTTCCTTTGCACCAAGTCCAAATCCTGGAGAAAAGTGAACCGGATAGGCAGCCACAACCTCCTGCATATCCCATAACACTCTGCCGTGCAAATTCCCTATTTTTCTCTGAGGGTCTAGGCCTGATCTCATGTTTTTGCTTTCCCAGTCCTGAAACATTTCTGCATCTGGGCACACCCATTGCTCTGGGAGGGGAAGGGAGAGCCTGCAAAGTGCCTGCTCCTCCCTGAGAACAATTATCCCGCTGGTACCCCGGGCTCTTCACGCCAGGACGAGCTGAGCAGTCAGTGTAAAGCACTCACAGTGTGATCCCTCAAGCTCTGTCAAAGCAGGTCAGTCACGCCAGAGGGGAATGAACATGGATATCATGATTTTCAATCCCATGCCCCGCTCATTAGACTGAGCATTTAAGTGGAAATGCTTTCTGCATATGGACAAATGTCTTCCAGCCGTGAGACTTTTAGACAAAAACCACAAAATCCAAGCTGTCAAGGTATCTACATTCAGAGATTAACCCTGTCTGAGGGCTACAGAGTCAGATAAGTCAACTTTATCTCTGGCACCAGCTATCTTGCCAAATGTGGATTCACCATGGGTGGAAGGTGCCAGCAGCTGTTCTCAGCCCAGGGCAGAGGAAAGAATCCAGGCTCCCACTGGTGAGAAGAGTTTTCTAGACCTACTCCATGCTGCTCCCCACTTCCATTGCACAGCACTCAGCCCTTGCCCACCTTCAAGAGGCACCACAAAGCAAGCCAGAGCCTCCCATCCCACAGCAAGAGAGCACTACGAAGTAATGGGCACAGTCATGCTAGGGAAGGGGAAAGTCACAAGAAGCAGTATTGAAGGTCTGACCTTTTCTCTTGGTGCAGTGGTAGATCTGGCTGTGCTCCTGGGAGATTGGGTAGGGGTTGGCAGGTGGCAGCAGGTCCTGGGAGGTGCTTGACACCCCGTTCTCACACTGGTACTGGGAGCCCAGGTTGGAGGAGGTGGAAAGGACCCTGGTCTCACCACTGAAGGGGCTGTGATTGGAGGACACTTTCTGTCTCACTGTGCTCCTGGGAACAACCGGGTACTCTTTACTAAAAGCAAACAAACAAACAAACAAAAAAGAAAAGCAATCAATTAATAAATAGATCAGTGAATTAATAAGTGAAGGCAGCACATTAGCATCATGGTGTTAATGAGACTTTCAGAGAAAGAGACGCCCCTCCCAGGAGACTGCAGCCCCATCACACGTTGTCACTGCAGCATTCTCTCCTCTCTTGCTCTCCTTTTGGTCTCTTTCTCTTTGTATTCTTGCCTCTTCACCACTATTATTTTACACACACATAAGATAGATGTATGAAGTCATAGCAAAATACATAAAATTTATATGTACACAATATGATGGCATTTATGAATCACTTCCGATTTATATAAAATATATGAGCATATATGTAAATAAAAACCTCATTTCTGCCAAGTTGCTTACAGGGAATCAAACTGATGTGAAGCTGGATTAAATATTTAGGTGTACTTTTTCCCTGTGTGGTTGTTGTCCCCATTCCTTTTCCCCAGGCTCCTCCAGCCTGGTTGTCCTGAATGGGGATCTCTGGACCAGAGAACAAGCTCACTCCCAGAGTGCTCAGAGAAATAAAATATCACAAGGAGCCATATGCCTGAGCAGAGCCACTCCAGGAGGGTGAACACTGGTGGAAAGTGTGGTTTGTTTCCTTGTTTTGAAATCTGGTTTGAAGCAGTGGTGCTTCACCAACAGGGGCTCCAAATCCCTCTCCTACAAGTGTGCAATGTTTTAGAGGCATTTCTCCAAGCACACTGGCAACATCTGGCAGGACAAGATTATTCCCACAGGAAAGAGTAGGGGAGCTCAGAGACCAGAGACCTCAGGTGAGGCACTAACCTCCTCTGCTTCTACAATGGCCAGGCATTTGCTGAACCCAAGGACTTGCTGGGCTCAGAGCAGTCTGAACAGGAACCCAGATCACAACACAACTTTCCTCTTTGCAGTCACAATCTCTGCAGCAAGATGGCCTGCAAGGTGCCCTGCTCACCTGCCCAAGGGTGGATCCTCCAATCCCATCTTGAACGGGCTCGCCTGGCCACATATGTATGGAGGAGGAGCCCTGAATCTCCTCTTAGGCCTTTTAGAGAGGACCTATCACAGCAACAACTCAGAACTTATTTACAAAATTTAACAATACCAATTATATAAACCTACTCTCAGCAGGGAGCTTTCATCCAAACCACTGCTGTGGTGACTGCCAGAACCATTAGCAACAGAGCTATTATAGAGGGGAAACTCACCCAGGAGCTCAAAACCAAGTGAATGTGTTTCTCATTGTGCCACAAATATTTTCCAAACCCCAGGCACTGGTGACTTGCCAAGCCTACACCAAAGGTGGGGTTCTTCCCCCACCAGCCCTGCAGTTCCTTCCCACAGCTAACCGACCGTGCAGCTTTTTGCCTAAAAGTGAATTCCAGGCTGTGCATGGTGAACAGAAAGAGAGGTGGGCTGGTAGGAATGTGGGAGGAAATGGGGACTCATTCTTCGGGTGCACAAGGCAGTAATGGGTGCCAGGAGGTGCTGTATGCTTCAGAAAACCTCTTCACCAGTGGGCAGCCAGCACCTATGTTTCCATTGCAGATTATAGCTTTGAGCTGTCTGCTTTTGCCATGCTCCACCTTCACATATGGATCTTCATGGAAACAGTACCAGCACAATGCCCAAAGCTGCCATCCTCACATTTCCCTTCTAAGGAGACAACATGCCCAAAGCTGACTCTGCTCCCTGATCAGAGACTGCTACGTGGACTGACTGATTCGTTCTTCCTCAGCTCCACCTCTCCCAGAAATCATAGAAACATAGAATCATGGAATTGCTCAGGTTGGGAAAGACCTTAGAGATCATCGAGTCCAACCACAACCTGACCATACTACCCCAACAACCCTCCTCTAAATCATGACCCTGAGCACCATGTGCAGATGGTTTTAAAACACATCCAGGGATGGTGACTCAACCACCTCCTTGGGGAGCCTATTCCAGTTATTAACCATCCTTTCTGTAAAGAAGTTTTTTCCTAAATCTCCCCTGGCACAACTTGAGGCCATTTCCCCTCATTCTGTCACCTGTCACCAGCGAGAAGAGACCAACCCCACTCCCTCTGCAATCACCTTTCAGGTATTTGAGGAGAGCAATAAGGTCTCCCCTCAGCCTCCTCTTCCCCAGACTCAGATGACAAAGTCCTCTTTGTTTCCCCAGTGGAGTGCCTATGAGCTGCCACAGAGGAGGGACACACTGTGGGCTGATGTCACACCATGCTGACTGTGACTCTTTTGGAGGACATCAAAGCTGAATGCTGTCACAGTTTCTCCCTTCTTCTGGGGTGGAGGTATTGGATGCCCTTTTGCAGGTGTTTCTTCCAATAACCTCTCACAGGAGTTCACAGGGACCTCCACTTGCATCATGCTCTTGCTGTGCAAAGCATCATATGAACACAGAGAAGCAGCCCTCACCCTGATACTGCTCACCTATAACAGTGCTTTCTCTGTCACTACAGAGAACTAATTGTTTTTTATTAATAAGAGATATTTTCTTTCTCTAAAGGAGCTATGTGCCTTAAGCTGCAATATTTTTACCTAGCAAAGTTGGTGTCAGGGTCCCATACTCCTGTTGAGCACTAGTTCCTTTCCAACTGCTTTTCCCAGGGAAACCACAGCCTCTGTGACTGCCAGAGGAGCATGGTGCTCCATGGCATGGCAGGACATGTGCTGGAAGGAGAGCAGTTGGAAACGCCACATCTCTCTTCCCAGGAGTTAGGACAGGGACTTCTCTTCAGACAGAAATATTTCCATTTCAGTCAAACGCATCGGGTGTTATTTTTGCCCCCAAAATTAACAATTTGAGGAGTGAGAGACAGGAAACTAAATATTAAAAATATTCTCTTCCTTTCGCTTTTTTCCCTACCATCAAAGGCAATTCTCTCTATATTTGTACTCCTCTGTTCCTTACAAGCTCTGAGTTCTAAGAAAGATATTGCTTTGGTGCATTGTAACACTACAGTCATCTTGAAGCGTTTGTACTATTTCCAAGAACACAATACACAGTATGCATGGCTACAACTATAGATTGCCTTTTGGTCTTCAAAAATCCATCTTTTTTTTTTTTTTTTCCCCAGTGAATACCTAAAAGTCACTAATCCCAGAATAGCCAGTTGCAACCCTGTTTAAATCCACAGTTTAATAGAATTAACGGTTTCATTCACTGCTGGCACACAATGCTTGTTGTGTCCAGAATTACTGCTGTCCGAAGAAAATGGCAGAGAAGTTGGAAGGACTGACTACTGTGCAAGACAGGAGGTTGTCTGCATAGTAAGAGATAGATTGCTGTTCCTGAACAAGCATGAGCTTGATTCTATATGGGATCATTAATGGACTACATTTTAGAAGGGGAAAAAAAAAAAAAAATTAGAAGAACAAAAAATTTTTATTTGGGAAAGAATTTACGAGGGAAGGAGATGTCACTGATACACTTTAAGTGAGTTCAAGTTAGTGTTGATGAATGTTTGGTTACCAAAGCTCGTGTATTACGACAGCAGAGGAGGACTGGGAGGAAGCAGGAGTGCTGTGCAGGGCACTGAACGAGCTCTGCCAGGTGAGATTAGCAAACTCCTTCCCACTGTCACACCTCATGGCATCTTCCCCCTTTCCCGGCCAAATGACACCCTCACCAGGACATGAGGTCACTTATGCCACCAATTCGTATCTAGGAAGGATTCAGAGGAGGAAGTTCAAGAAGGTTTTGTAATCTTAGAGTCATAAACCCCTTTGGCCTCTGCACACTAATAAAATCTGTGGAAAATGATAAATGTATATCTTCACAGAACGGCATCCAGTTCACTTTCCTGCTAATCGCTGTGTTGCAAAAGAATAGTGAATTTTCAACATATTTTCATGTGCAGACTTGGAGTTCCCTAATTTATAAGTCAAAACAAAAAGTTAAAAATCCCTCCATACATTCAGTTTATAACTTGGAATCTTCTGTCTTGCAACATCCAGTCGCTAGTGGCCCTAAGCAGGTTCTAGTATGTTCTACTATGGCAACAAAGCAATGGGTACCAGGCTTTTCAGAGCTGTTGTATTAACAGTAACGAGGGCACAAAATAGCCATTAAGTACCAAGTCCCAAAGATCATACAATAAGAGATATTGTATGATCGAAGTCAGGATGAGACATGAGATGGAAGAGGATTTCCCCATGGTTGGTTGCTGCCATGTTTTCATAGTATCCTTTGGAGCCTCTTTGCTCAGCACCGTCTACAACTTCTTTGTGATGACAATTCCTACCCTCAAGGCTGACCTATGGTGTATCAGTGGCCAATACCAGATCCCTCTTCTCTTTTTCTAAAGCATCATAAGATTTAAGTCATCCACTCAGCACTAATGGATGCAGTGATGCAGGATCAGACCCTTATTCCAGATGTGCAAATACAACTCAAAGTTATTTGATTTTGTATTACCCAAGTTACCAATTTTTGTCCTTCCTGCTGAGATTTGAGAGTAGGAAAGAAATGAAAGTAAGCCACACAAGATATAGAGAGGAAGAGAACATAAGTGACTGCAATAAGTATAACATCTCCCAGGAAAAAAAAAAATACCAGCAAACAATTGCCAATTGTCACTGTGCATTCATTTCAGCTTATTTCCAAAACACTGCAATAAAACCAAACCTCTCTCAGGAGACTGTCTGGAGAGACTGAGGTGGATAATCTACAGCGTGAGAGGACTTATAGGGAGGGGGACTACTGAGTACTTCCTTCAGTCTTAGCGCAGATCAAATGAGCTCTCTCTGCATGGGGACTGCAGACTAGTCCCACAGAAAATGATGCCCCGGACTGGATGTCTACTAAAATAAGTCCAAATATCCAGAGAAGTATGGAAGGCTGTTCACAGCAACAGCCTTCACCAACACATCAGACATCCTGACCTTCTCACCAGCATGTAGAGGGGCCCAACGCAGCTGTTTTGGGGGAACATCTGTGTTAGGTACCAATGCCCCTGTCACTCAGGGCAGCACAAAGAGTCCATTGCAACGAACCCAAAGAACCAACAGAGAAATTTCTAGAAATCCAGAGCTCTCATCTTCAGGTAGATGAAAAGCTGAGTGCCACAGACAAATACTGCTGTTCATGTAACAGGAACTCAGGAGAGTAAGGAAAATGGACGTTGTCCAGAGGCAGCATCAGCAGGCATCAGTGCTGGGCAGAACTTCTGCAGGTCAGGTCCTGATGGACAGATCGAGCAGTGGGGGAAATAGCAATACCCTGTGAATATCTCACTTTAAAAGAACGGTAGATATCCTCCAGTGAAATCCACAGTCTTATTCTGGATTTCATCTGAATCTCATCAAATTCTACAGAATGCAGTTCAAGCCTATGGTTTCCACCGGGGTTTTGACCAGGAAACTTTCCTCAGGGACGTTTGTTGGAGGAAAACATCGTCTCTCCAACAGATGTTACAACCCTAAATCTCGCACTGAAAATGCTTCAGACAGTATGTAGCCCTTGGGAGATTTCAGTGATGGAAGATGGGAAATGAAAGTGGATGTAAAGATGCAAGGAGAAGATGCGAGGAGAGCGAGGTTGTCTGTGGTGGACTGAGTCCTACTTGCAGGAGACAGAACAGGGCCCATCAGTCCAACACGATATCAGCAAGTTGGGGTACATCACATTTTTAGAGCCTAGAGGCTCATCCATTTACTCTACAGGCAAGCAAAAATGCACCATCTTCTCTACTGTACCAGTTCTGAATCATGGCACTGTTTGTATATTCTATGAGTCTGGCCCAGTTTCTGTTCTCAGTTACACCAGGAAATATTTGGAATAGCTCCAAAGATTACTGTCGACTGATGCCAAAGGAAGCAAGCTACGGCTCGAGGTCCTTGATGGAGAAAAGCCATCCATAGCACTGAGCCACATCTGTGAATCACACTGCCGCTTTGCCCTTCGCTGAGCGCATCGCAATGGGTCTCACTTAGAAAAGGCCTAGGGCAGCCACCACAGGAGCTGAGAGCCACCCTTCCACGTCACTGTCTTTCCACTCAAAAGCTTTCCCAATGAGGAGCTTCAAGGACTAATTGCAGCAACTTCAATGAGCAAGGGGCTGAGATTTCCAGGAGCTCTTCAGCACCCATAGAAATCACAGCAGACAATAGGAGTTGCAAATGATCAGCAAAGTTGGCTAGAGGATTTGAACAGAATTGCTCTGTCACAGAGCCCTAGCCCCAGACACACAGACACTGCTCCCCCCTCTGTCTCTTGGCAATAACAGATTAAAAAGATAAATAAAAGCCATGACTTGTATGCAATCTCCCAACTCATTCTGTAGCCACGGTCTATTAGTACAGCTCCTCTGACTGTCACGCATGGAGAATTGTTAAGGGTGAAGCCCTACACTGGCATCTGCAATGCAGACCTCATCATCTCGGAGGATTTCTGCTATGCATTTTGCTCTTTCTCCCTGCACCAAATTCCCCTTGGCACAGGCAGACTAGCCAGAAGGGATTTCTGCAGTACAGCAACAGATCTGAAAGAACTAGTTCGCCTGATATTCCCAGCACCACAACCACGTGGTTCTATTCACCTGATTTATGCCTTTCAATTGCAGCATGACCACAGGATGCAGATGTAGTATAACATATTCCCTATGCATTTTCCTGTAGTATGTTTTTTTTGTTTTGTTTTGTTTTTGTCTTAGTTTGGTTTGATTTTTTTCCTAAAATAATCAAGAAAGCAAAAAAACCTGACCTCATGCTTGGAAAAAAATTGAGAGTTAAAAAAAGCATGTAGTCCCAGAGCACTTATCCCATCAGAGAAACTGCTATGGGATCACATTTGCCTCAGGAAAGAAAGGAGGGAAGTGAACTTGTGTCAGGAGTCTGTTTGCACTGGAATTGGGATCTCTCTGAAGCTCCAGGCTATTTGTTCTGAACGAAATCATTTACTGCTGAAAGGCTCAATGACACTCCTGAATGAAGTTTTCTACCTACACTGACTTATTAACTTTTCTTTTGGGAAACCGGAGGGGGAAAAATCACCACAGAGGTCTTGCAAAGAGGAGCCACAGAGAGGGCTGGGCTCACACACATCCACGTCCGCCCCACAGAACGCCCACTCCTGGGGGGCTCAGGACAACGTGCTGCTCTTTCTTGGCCACAGTGCGGATGGGGATGGAGGGAGAGCCCTCAACAAGACACCTGAGACCTTGCTCTGAGCTCACACTTGGCTCTCAAAGTTGTCTTCCTTCCCCACTTTGGCTTCCTCCCCCCACCCCCTGCCGTCTGCCAAAGGGAGGTGTTCAGCAGAGGGATCGCCATCACTGAGAGCTGCTATACGCCACTGCAAGACCTGAGCTGAGCAAAATAATGTTGGACCCAGCAAGCGGGCTTTTGTCCTGTGCTCACATCTGCTGACAGGCACAACTCTTCAGGTCCAGGTGGACTCTTCTCTCATAACTCCAGCTATTGAAAGGCAGACGTTTACTCTAAGCACATTGTCCAGACTACAGGCAAGGCAGGAAGGGTTCCTCAGCCCAACCTACACTCATATCACACATGACACTCATGTCACCACCTTCTCAAAAGCAGTTCTGCTCTCTGGAAGCCACTTTTGCACAGAGGGAGCCCAGAAACCAGCCAGGTGTTTCTGCTTCTGGGTGGTGTCTGCAGCCGCTTGCTGCCACCAGGTCCGTGCCCCAAGGGACACAGTAGGATCAGTGCTGGGAGCACATCTCAGGGCTCGGGCCTCTCTCCAGCACTGCCCCAAGACATGCAGATGATGGGGGTGAGAAGGGAAACACTCCAACCATGGCTGGAATGGCTTTCCTCAAACCCACAGTGCTCTGAGCTCACACAACCCTGCTGGCAGGGTTCTCAGCTCTGCTCTCGGCTCTGAAATGTCCCTCTGCACTGGAAGCTAGGACACAGTTAAGAAAACAAAGGTGCTTAGGCTTTCCTCAGCATGAAAAATTCATTCCCTCCATGGCTACACCCCCTAATGAGATGATCAGTGACCTGATGAATGTCAGGTCACCGGTTCCCAGTACTAAAGGCTGTGCACTGTTTTGTAAAAGCATGTTTTTTTTCCAGCTACCTTCTTTTCCCTGTAATGAAGAAACTGCCCTAAAAGTACGTTCTCTGAGAGCACACGCAGCCATCACTTCCCCAAAGCAGATGTACCAACATCTGCCAGCCAGTGGAGAAAACAGCCTCACTACACGTGTGTATACACACATACATTGTATTTAAATATATATTTATATATGAAACATAAAACCACAAATGTAGATTAAACTTCTCTAACATACCCAGTCCTGAATGGTTATTTATCTCATATATACATCACCTACATGTTTTGATATATTAATACATTTTTTTATGAGTTGTGATACATAAGAAGCCCACAAATGTGAGTTCTTATTTGTCTGTATTTACAACCCTGGATGGGTCTTCATCATAATATAATAACCCAACCCTGCTTTCTTGTTAAAAAAATGACATCTTTCTAAGGGTACAAAACTCTTTCCATGTAATCTGTACAGAGGATAAGTTATTAAGGAAGCAAGCATTAGAAATTATCCTATAAAATCAAGATATGGATTTTAACCCTTTCCACCATGTCAGGTCTGAGCATGTGTGTTTATTCCAAGTTCTTCTGTTCTCTGCATCAGAGTATGACCACAGGCCCCACAGAAAAATGCCAAGCCATTTTTAGCACAAGCTCAGCATGGCTAGGTGCCATGCTCTTCATATGTCATGAAGCCCTTCTAATAGTCCTCACTGTTTTGCCTCCTCCCTCCCCCCTCCAAAAACCCCACAATGAATGTAAACCTTCAAATCTTCCCATTGGCCATAATGAAAGGGTAGTTTAGCAGCAAAAAAAAAAAAAAAAAAAAGGTGCCGGGACATCACTACTCAAGTTCCAGTAAAGGTTGGCAGGCTGGCACCAGGGGAGTAAAGCTATTTCAACTGGCAGTGCATCCCCAAAATAATAAATAAATAAATAAATATTGAGACATTGTGCCAATAGGATCTGTGTGAAGGGGGGGCAGCAGGCAACACCAGGCACATTCAGGGATGGCTTAGAATGAGAAGAGTAAGTGCTTTATATATATATATATATATATATATATATATATATATATATACACACAGGCTTTTTCTGATCTGAGCCTGAGAATGGTTGTACGCAAGCATACATTTGCCCACTCCATTTGGGTAAGGTTATGGTTGTATTGAATAAAGTTCTGGATTTGCAGGATTACAGGCATCATTTGGTGCCCACCTTTTGCTGTAAGATCTATGGGTCACGCAACTGTAAGACTCGTGGATCTGCATAAACATCAGCTCCCAAGGCAGCAGCAACCACTTACAGCCTGGAGGGATCAGCTCCAGGTTCCTGGGCAGCCCATGGGTGGATGCTTCCAGAAGGCATGGGCCTCTACAGCTCTCTGCTCAAAGCCAGCTTCACTGCTCCCAAAGAATAAGGGATCTAAAACACTCCTATCTCCTGGATGGAAAATACTGAGCTTCTACATCTGTCTTAGGTGTAATCACGGGTATGGCAAAGTTCCTGCAAAACATTTGCACCAGGAAGTAACTTGACACATGTATGAAGTTCCAAGTCAAGTGAAAGGCATGAAGTTAATTACCAGCAGAGCCTGACATTTAGAAAAGGACTTTAAACAGGATTTTTAAACAGGATTTAGGCATAAGTTTCAGCCTACTTATTTACATCCAAAACGGAGATCCAAAAAGACCTCTTCAGCCACCTGGCCCTGGAGATCCCAACATTTCCTAACACCTTCCTGTTTCACCCTGAAGTTACCTTATCTATATCCCTGCTTTGAGAACCCAAGACTGACCAGGAAAACACATCCTTCCTGCCTAAGACCCTCTGAGAAACCAACACAATGCACCAAGTCTCCAGGAGCATCTGGAGAACACTTAACAAAACTGCTCTCAGAACAGAGTTGAGGCCTTTGGCTCTACAGCACTGCCAGCCGGGGAGAAGATATCCTCCAACTCTTCTGCAATAGCTCTGTATCCCCATGGCCACAAACCCTGCCTCTGCAACCCAAGCATTAAAACCGGAGTGGAAAGTTGTGGATGTTGGCCTCATGTTGGAAAGGTATTTCACCGACTTGATGTAAAAGGCACAAGAAGATGCCAGGGAAGGGACTGTCACCACATCCTTGTTCGCCAACCCACCAGTGACAAAGCAGAGCCCAGAGCTCTCATGGGGCTGGGGATCCCCATGATGGAGGCATGCATTACCTCTGCATCCTGGACATCCTGTGGAGCTCCATGTCATCGCTGCCGCGGAAACCTTTTGCAAAGGGGTTGTTCTCAATCTTCAACTGAGTGATCTGAAAGAGAAGAGCAATGGGTTCATTGCAAGTCCAAGGCACGGCCAGGGAGAGAGGGGATGCTGTTTATTATACCCAGGCCAGTAAAGATAGTGGGGGAAAGACACTTTTGGGAACTCAAGTCATCCTTCAGCTCAGGCTCTGAGCACTCCATATGGGGCTTCCTCCAGCTCTCTCGACTGGAAAAATATCTCCTGTCAACTGCCTTTCACTTCCCTCAGGCTTGTCCCATACCTAACACACACAATTCTCACTGGAGGAAAGCTGCTTTCTGAAAGTTCCATACTGTCTTTTTACAGCTGAGATAGAAAGGGCTGCACTGAGCAGAGGGCTGGTGATGAAGGTGGCATTACCCAAACAAATTTCACTGACACCAACAGATATTATCTCAGCTGTGCATAACCATAACCAAAAACTCTCAAATTCTAGAGCCCACTCAGCCAAGGCTCACCCTGTCTAGTTACCCTGTCTGGTAGCAAGCAGCTACTCGCACTCTGGGAGCACTGCAGTTGACATGCTTCCCCACCCAGATGCACACTTGCAGCAACAGATTAGGAATATTTATCTCCTAATTAATTATAGAACAAATTAAGGAGATTGCTTTGCTCTCCTAGTTGGCTACTTTGAGAGTCTGAAGTTAGCTTCCTCAATCACCTAACTTCAGTCCTCCTGCAACATCAAACTTAAACATTTAAAGCATCACCTACAGAGAGTGTCCCTTAATCCAGATCAGCTCTGTTGCTCACAGAGATGCAGTCCTCTCCTTCTGATACCTCCTCTGAGGATGTAGGCAAGGATATGGGTTTTCTTACCCTCAGGCTGATGTTAAAGCAGATATCACCTGTCGGCCAGCAACACTCCCCTCCACACTGCTAATCTTGTATGAGCTCTCATTGCTGTGCCACATTTGCCTCAAGTGCTTTGGTGGCTCTGCAGAGCAGAGCTGATCAGGTGTGCACTGCCCTGAAAGCCAGCCTGCACAGCTGCTCCTCAAGAGCTGGCATGGCAAAGCGAAGGCAGCATGAGTTTTGGCTTGCTTGACAGAAACACAGCCATAAACTCACTGCTGTATGAAACAAATCTGTCTGCAGCCGGAGTCAGCAACCTGGGAGCACCAGCCTTGCAGGGAGAGGAGAGGGCCAGCCTCTGTGCAAAGCTCCATACCAACCTTCAGCTTATGTTATATCAAATACATAGGCAGCAAAGGCTGCAGTTTCCCTTCTTCCCTTTCTCCGTCACTGCCAGGCAGTCCAAGCGCAGGGCCAGAAGCAAGGAGAGCCCTGTGCCTGGAGCAGTTTCATGCGCTCAACGTCCTTCCTTCGCACTGCCGGTGGGCCAAAGGGAAGGGAAGAGCTTGAGATTGATGGCGGGAGAACAGAGAGAGGTTCATGCTCACCAAGCCGAGCACACACAACTGGACCCATCTCTTTGCCAAAATTCAAAGAGAGAAATCTGGCCCGCCCAGTGTCAATAGCAAGCCCCGCCAGGTGTCTGCACGACCAGCTCATTTTGTTTTTTCTCATCGTATAGCATATTTTTTCCAAAGGCTAGTTGTTTACTTGACTTTTTTTTGCCTAATTTGGTCCCAAATCACACACAGCCCCCATCACCCACGTACACACATCCCCACAGGCACTCCCATTAAGTCAGGACCTAATTCACCACATAAACAGGCACTGCTTTTTTTTTTTGTCACACATTTCAAATTTCAAAGCAGAGGCTGAACAAACAACCCATTTGGACCAATCTGCCATTTGAGCTGTTGTCTAGCAGTAAAGCAGTGATATATTTTATAATTAAAAGCCCCAAACTGTTAGAAAACAGCTGTGTATGTTGCAACGTAACTGCCTATCAGTTTCCACCGCTGAGGTGGTGGCACTTCTGTAGTGAATAATAGGCATTATTCAACTTGTGGAAGGTTCCATTTAATCTGCATTCTGAAATGCACTAAATGTACGGGTTGTCCTCACTTGCCGAACCCAATGGCAATATTTGCTTGCATAAGAGAAGTCCTTCATGGAGTGAGGATTTACAGTATTGGCACCAGCACACAACCGTACAAAGGCGCGGATTCATCCCAACCTAACCGAAGGCTCTTTAACCAAGGCGCCTGCACAGAGGACCTCAGCTCCCAGTGTTCCTGCTGGAATCAAGGGAGGAGATGGGGAGTGCTGGAGGGCAGGCGGGCTCCGGGGTGGGCAACAATTCCCAAATTCACTCTGCTCACTGAAGAAGGAGACACCAACATGAGAGCCCTTTAGTTAAGCATCTTGGCTAACTGCTCTTTTTGACAAATCAAGCCTTCAGTCCCCCAGAGAATGTTGGCAAAATATCATACAAGACCTCCATCTTGCAAAAACATTGCTTTACTAGTAGAGAAACCTCTTAACTCTCTTTAGGAATGCTTCAAAACAATGGGATGAATGTATGTGTTGATAGCAGAAAGCCCCAAGTAGATCACCTGGAACTGCAAACACCCTAAAACAGAGGATCAGCTGTGCTGGAGGGATCTAAGAGCTCTGGGGTACAGAAGATTCTAAGTTAGGTCTGAGCTCAGTAGTGGACAGCCTTCAGATGGGTTTTCAACTGGTTCTTTGGATAACACTTCGGGGCATCAGCCCTAGCTGTCTAAGACAGTTTTAGGAAAAAAAAAAAAAAAAAAAAAAAAGGGCAATAAATTAGAAAATAGAGAGCAAGCTGGTGAGCATCTGCTTTAGAAAACAGCCTCTGGAAGGTATTTTTTTTGGCTGCTTTTTGTCTGAGTTCAAAACTATTCAGAAGTGGAAAAGCAAACAAATGGGTGGAAATTGCCTTCTTCTGGATCGGCTTTGCCACAGCAAAACTCTGTTTAATTGACTGTAATTCGTTGGGGGTGGGGACAAAAAAGCTGTCAGAAAGTCAAATGACAGTGACATCATTTTAAAATAAATAAATAAATAAATGCCACGTCCCACAAGGTCATTAAGATGGAACGCTTGGGGCTAAATCACAGCACAGATTCAACAAAAACATGGAACTTTGTTTATTGATTTGTTACTAGAAGAAACTGATGGCAAAGTTATGTTTTAGCCACTGATTGCTGGTGCTGCTGCAGACCCCTCAGTGACAAGCGCTTTTCCAGTGCAGCCTTCCCAATCTGCACTTCTCAGTGCCTGTCTGACCTATGGGTTCATCTTCACTTTAACGGGAAGCGACAGTTCCCAATGAAATCTCAGCGCCGCTCCTCTGCGCCTTTCTCTGGGCTAACTGACCACAGAGCACGTCTGCTGAGACATTTCCAACGGCATCTCTCACTCCAGCAAGATAAAATTGAGCTTTGCATCTAGTTAGGTGGAAGAAATACACTGTCTTTGCATTTTTCGTTCTTGCCCAGCCTTGTATTTACACATGTTTGTGTCTCCAGATTCACAAGCAGCCAGGGTCAAACTATCACTCTGTATTGATAAGGTTTCTCTCCATTATTTCTAACCGCTAAACTTTGTTAGGGCTGAGATGTTCCACAACAGCAGTTTGTTCTGGTCTCCTTTCTATTTACATTCTTTTCCTATCAATCAAACCAGTCCTACATTTTTTGAGCACCATAGCCAAAGGGAAATACACCGCTCTGACTCTCTGGAGGCTATTCCAAAGCCATCCCAAGGCTGGGCATTTTGGAAAATCCCCACAGGTGCTGGGAGTAACCAGGAGACTGGGCTTTAGGCTTGAAAGCACAGAGCCTTTTTCTTCTGTGCTGTCACGTACCCCAGGTGGGAACCAAGTCAGAGTGGTGGAGGAAGCCAAACCAGAGTGGTGTGAAGGGAAGGACTAGATGAAGACAAGGTGGCTGCTGAGGCTGTGTGCATCTGGCTGGGGCAGGCAGAGCAGCTGGATGGGGAAAGGGGACTCAGAGCCCAAGGTAAAGGCTGGCAGAGGGGAGAGAATGTTGAACCCAAAGGGCAGTGAAGGAAATGGGAGGGACTGTGAGCCAGTGACTGGTCAGAGCTACTGGTATGAGACAGAGGGGCCCATTGAGGAGGCTGTTGGCTGAACTGGGAGGCAAGGACAGAAGAGGAGACAGACCCTGCACAGTGCTTGGGTGGGGAGGAGGTAGGTCAGGAGATGGGAGAGGGTGAGAGTGGGGAGAGCTGTGGTGCCCAGAGGCCCCTCAGAGAGAGAAGGAACAAGCTCAAGGGCCCCAGGCAGAGCAGGGACGGGCTGGGGGACAGGGCTGGGCCCAGCCCCTACACTGAGGCACTCTATGGGATATCAGCTGAACCACGTATCCATGGTCTCCAGCATCCTGAAGAGATGGATGTAGTTCCCTGCAATCCAACCAGGAGATCCAATCTCTGAAATAAAGCATCCTGAGCCCCAGAGCTGCCCTCCTCAAAAGAAGAGAGAGCCTTCCCTTGTTGTCCACATCACTGTGGTGCCTGCAGCATCCCAGCTAGTGCTGATGTTACCCGAAAGGAATTTGGGCTACTGAGAATGATGAATAACTTGGGGGGAAAAAAATCAGCATAAAACCGGATATCCTGAGGGAGGGAAAACTAATATAAAGCCCAAGTCCAGCTAACAGGGAAAGTAGGTTGTAAAAATTAATGAGAATAATTGTTGTGAATTCTTGCTTTTGAAAGAACCCTCAAGAGAGCAGAACCTTAATTATTTCTGTCTATTAGGGTTCATTTCCTGGTCCTAAGTAGAGAGCTAGTACCTAATAACCAGTAACACAATGATTTAAGCTACAGAAAAACGGTACTTAACTGTAGGGGAAGTTAATATTTGGGAATCAACCTGATTGCAAGCACCCATTGTGTAAATGGCAAGGAAATGAAATGCGCATGTGACCTATTTTAACACCTCAATATTTCTGGGGTCTTTTTTCAGGGCTGCAGTGACAGGGGAGGTGGCCGACCCAGCTGCTGACAAGTCCACTGAAAACATTACAAAAGCGTTCTTCGTAGCTGAGCCTTCCTTTTGGGGAGCAGGCTGGGGAGAGGGAGAGCCCAGTGGGCTTAAATATCTTTGCAGGCTGCCTAAAATATCAGGGGAAATAAGCACAAGCCCTGTATTGGGATTGCAGCTGTGCTCTTGAAATGAACAGACTGATCCGCAATCAGACAGGTATTTCTGTAAGCTGTGTAAGCATCAACTCGAATGCAGTTATGGATGAGTCATACAATTAATATTACATACCACAACATCATGCAAGTATAACATAGTTTTTGAAAGCACACACGTGTAGATTAGTGTGTGCACCTGTGTATGAAATTGTGCGTGTAAAACAAATAACTATATAATAATGGTGTGTAATTGCATGGACAGGAGGATCTGTGTGAAGGGTGCTTTAAGGGTAATGGGTGGAAGTGAAAGAGGTGGCAGTAAGTGGGTAAGAATAGGTAGTGCACTGGAAGAGACACATGAGGATGGACAAACAGACCAATCCTCCTCGCTGAGCTCTACAGACAAAGCCTATGATCATTTATGGCAATAGGAAGCACAGCCCAAAAACACACTTGGCCCCCAAAACACCCTGCTGTGACAGCAGAACTGAGGCTTGTGCCCACCGAGCAGCCCTACATGTGATGGACGTCACCATTCCACACTGCCAGCGCCAGCTGCACCCTGGTGCTGCACCTCCTCGGCACAGGGGCAAAGTACAGATTTTATTCCCTTCCCTGGAGGGAGATGCCATTTAGGATAGATCATTCCCTGGTTTATTTTTATGGCCCTATCTTTCTCAATTGGGGCTTTATCTTGGGGCTACAGCCATTCTTTTGCTCGTTCCCCCAATGACTCAAGGCAACAAGGAGAGGAATGTGTGTGCTGGGGGGGAGAGGGATGTGAGAGCATGTAAAATGTGTAGGGGGTGTGTAAAATATGTAGTGGTGTCTGTGTGCATGTGCATGTGTCTGCAGGGATGCGAGCGCGTGTGCGTCTGTAGAGATTCATGCGCTCGTCAGTGTGTGTGTTTTGACAGAGACGGATACGCAGATGTCATTCCTTATCATCCAGATGTTGTTGATTTACAATCAAATATCCCCGCTCCTCCTAATATGGCAGTTTTCCCAAACTACTGTACTTACATGTTTTTGCTTTGCTTTGTTTTATTTGCGTGGTAATTTTTTTCCCCCTACATAACAGTCCTATTTTTCTTCAAAGGAAAGCAATTAAATTGAGGCCTGTTTTCTCATAGGGAAATGCATTTAAAGCAAGCAGTATGTCCTGTTTTATTAACTCCCAGTTCTATTAATATTATATTCTTTCTCTGAATCCATCAAGCAGAAGTTAAACTTGATTTTATAGCATCCACAACGGAGTTATAATTTAAGGCATAATTTGGCGATGGCTCAACTTGGATTCAGTCTGCTTGTCCTGGCTGTGCCAGCAGCTCCTATTTTAAAGGGCAGGGAAGTATTTTCTTTTCTCCCTAGTTACGGTGAGACACTCTTTCTTCTCCAGCCTGCTTCTGCTCTCTGCAGCTCCCTGGCCAACCAATGGATGGAGGAAACGCGACCATTTCACGCACATTTAGGAGCTTCCCCGTTACATCTCCAGGAAAGCATCCAGAATTCAACTAAGGTCTTATCTGACCTTTCTCCATTTGAAAAAATAATGGAATGCTTTCACTCTGTTGAGCATAAGAGGGACATTCTACCTGCCCGCAAGTCCAAGCAAAAACCCTGCTTTCAATGCCATTAGGGGAGCCCTCTGGGGGACACCCCAAGGAAGTCTATATTGACACATTTTCATACATTTTGCTTTGTTCTGCTCCGGCAGGAGCTGACTCCAGGCTCAGAGCCTCCCTTCCTGCCAGGGTCTCACTGCCCTCAGTTGGTGGGGACGGAGCCGTCCCCAAACAAAGGGACAGAGCACAGCCAGCTGGGGTTATCAGAGTCCCGGCCACAGAGGGGAGCGCCCAGCTCCCTTCTCCAGCACCAGATTACAGCCTTTGACCGATGTGGGGAAAAAAGATAAAACCAACTTCCTCGGTTGGTCGCCTCCACTCTGAGCAAGCCATCCTGTTTGAGCTCATTCCCCCTTGGCGCGCCTTGAGCCCCTTCTTTGGATGCTTTGTGCGCACTGCCAGGAATAACAGAGGGAACGGGGACAGGACAAATCTAGACAGACGGGGAGGAGTGCAGGGATGGGGAGGGAGCCAGGACTGTGGCAAGTGGGGAGGTGAGGGAGATGATGGTGGGGTAGAGAGGACCTCAAAAGGAATTGTGTCAGGAGGGACTGAGGAAGAGGAGACACTGTTTGCCAGTGCAAAGGCCGGGACGAGTTCTCACCTTGTGGTTTTGGTAGGATGTAACAGCGATGAAGGCAGTCTCTGGGAAGACATGGGTGCAGAAGGCTGTGTTCTTGGAGCCAAAGCCATTGTTCTCATCTGCCTTCACGATGTGTAGCCGGGGCTGGTATTTGTGCATGGAGTTCAGGATGATCTGGGCATGGGAAGAAAGAGAGGACAGACCATAGGAATGGAGGGGGCACAGCTCAATGCATTCCCAACCCATGCAACCTTGTGATGGAGAGAGGAGGCAGAGAGGGACCTCCAGTCTCTTCCTCAAAAGATTCTCCCACATCAGAGCTCCTCGGAAAGGATGGAGGAGGAAAAACCTCTCCAGAGAAGCATTCCCCCACAGCCAAGGAGCTCATTAGGGCCCCTAACATATTTCCCACAGCTGGAGGGGGCTCTCTGCCTTTTGCAGCACCCCCAGCACGGATACCTCAATCTTCCCAGCAGACCAACAAAGCAAGGGGTGAGAAGCAGAGGAATTCGTGTGTCCACTCCCCCCCCACCATGCCACCCGCAGAGGATGGGGCAGGAGGGTGGTGGGGAGGGAAGCGCTGCGCTCAAGATAAAAAGCGGCCCCTGCTCCGTACCGGGTTAATCTCCGGGGACAGTGGCGGGGATGGGGACGATGGGGGAGGGGGGGACTCGCGCCGATAATGACCGGACCCTGGCGACAGCGAGACGCAGCGCGCCCCAACGCCAGACCCCGACCGCCTCGCCGCCTCCCCCGTCCCGGGGGTTTAGGCAAATTGCTTTGACATCCGGGAAAGCCGTAGACATCAACGGTGAACGATCTAATGGTTTTTAATTTCATTACCGCGACTCTAATTGAGAGGCTCCCGGTGCAGCTCCGCCTCTGAAGTCCCTATTGACCCAGCAGCCCGACTCTGCTTGCAGGGACTTCTCCCCAGAGCCGCCTGCTCGCAGCAGGGGGTGCCTGGCCCCGGGACCCTGCCGGAATTCCCCCCCCCAAAAAAAATCACCCCCCTCCAAAACAAAATTATATTTAATAATAATAATAATAATAATAATAATAATAATAATAATAATGGAAAGCAGCAGCGCTTGCAAAACATCTTAATTCGGGTCCCAAAGGAAAAAAATAAATAATAAATAAATAAACCAACCAATCCTGAATTGGAGAGGGAAAGCGCAGCTCGCACAGTGATGCTCAGCGCTCAGGTGCGCTGCGGGCTCGGCTGGTTTCCTCCCACTCCCCACCCCCACCGGACAAGATTTAGGAACACGAGGTTTTCGGCGTTAAAAAGTGAAAACAGAAGGAATAAGAAGAAGAAGAAAAAAAAAAAAAAAAGCTTGGGGAAAAAAAGTGAAACCGAAGTGTTGAAATGAGACTGGAGAAAAATGGGCTCTTGGAAAAGGATGGTGGGATCTGGATTCATATACTCGCTTAAGTAATTATATATATTTTTATAGATATATATATTTATAATTCATAGACGCGTATATACATTTGCTCAGAGAAATCCATGTCTTTGGAGACCTCCGAAGGTGGGCTGCTTCTGGCTGCAGAATTCACACAAGCTTTCACGGCCCCTTGGGTCTAACAATGGTTGGTGGTGGGATTTGGCTTTTTCTTTTTTTCTTTTCTTTTTGGTTCGAGGGATCCACGTGATTGTAGGTCCTATTTCCTCGAATAATTATGCCTGATTGATTTTTACCTGTTAGCCAAATACATGGAAGGTACGAGCAAATTTTAAGGCTCTCAGACTCCCCTTCGGGTTAAAACCAGGTAGCTAGGGTGTCATTGAAACCAGGCACTGTGGTCTGTAATCAATTCCCACTCAGTGCTGTGAAATAAATCTTTAAAAAATGGGCTATGCATCCTTCTTTTGGGAGGGATGGGGAGGAGGTCATCACTGGGGCTCATCCCGTCTTACCAGAGAAGATAATACCCCACCCAGATAATGGATTTAGACTACAAATTCTGTGGCTCTTGGCAATGCGATGCCACTCCTAGGTACCAGATTGCGCGTGGGATCCCACGGTCGCCCTGTGAAGCGCAAATCCGCGTCTCCTGGCCCTATCCCAGCACGGTACTCACATGTCCGAAGGGGTCCAGGTGGTTGTTGGTGAGCTTGAGCTTCTGGAAGGAAACCAACTGCCTCATCCAATGGGCTCCGGTAGCGGGGGAGTCGGGGTGCACGTAGAGGCGGCCGGGCATGGCCGGCTCTGCCTTCCCGGTCACGGACCTGCGTGGGACAGAGGCGCTGAGCTCCCACCCGTGGGGTCCCCCCTCCTGCCCCCAGCACCGTGGTGCCCGGCGGTCTTCGGGAAAAAAAAAAAAAAAAAAAACGTTTACGGACACACACAGTGCGCGGAGAATTAATGGAGATCTTTGGCACTTTTCCCGTCGAGATGGCCGTTTCCCCATTTAACCCCATCCTTCCTCCTTCCTAATTACGGACACCCAAACAAGGAGCAAAGAAAACACCGCGTATCCATCCTTCAGCGTCTCCCCCACCCGGAGACGCTGCTGCCCTAAAGGTAATTAAACCATTGGCATCAGAATGGCCAACGATCTCACAGTCAAGCATGGTTCTCTAATTGGGTCTCTCTTTTGTTTGTTGGGGCTTTTCTTGATGTTGTTTTCCAGAGGTGCGTCCCGAGACCCTCAGGTACAGCCCAGCAGCCAACAGCAGCATCTCCCACCCAATGCCGCCCCGGGCTCGGGCAGCCCGACACGAATCAGCGCTCCCTTCCCTTCCCCCCCTGCGTGCGTACCATTTATTATCTGCAAATTTGTATCTGTGGTCATCCGCTGGTACAATATCCATCAACAGTATGTACTTCGTTTTTGGATTGAGTCCAGTGACCTTCACTTTGTAACTGGGAAACATACGCCTATAAAAGAAAGAAGTGCGTAAATATAAAAGCAAAGAAGGGAAAGTTTCCCAAGGTGGATCTTTGTGTGCGGTTTATCAGAAGTGGAGGGGCCCTGCAACCAAGCGGGGGCACATCCTGTACGGGGAGAGGGGGGACAGGGGGTACATGAGGGGGACAGGGACTTGAAGAGGCGGAATCGTAGTTACGATCCCAGCGGGTTGGTTTCTTCACCTACTCCTCAATTCGCCTATTTATTATCATTTCTTTCACCAATGCTTCGATTTAAAAAAATAATAATAATAAAATTAAAAAAAAAAAAATTAAACAAATCTGCCGCGAGATCCCTTGGAAGCAACTTACTTTCCTGTTTGCTTAAACTGTTGGAAAAGTAGGGGAAATATGCCAAAAAAAAAAAAAAAAAAAAAAAAAAGTAAAAAAATATGTATATTTCTGCAAAAGTACGCGTTTTAAATATTCACATTTCTCCAAAGCTCCCGTGTGAATCAACCGCTCTGCTCTCAGATGCTTAAGGAACACACGCGCTCAGGTGCAGCACCGAGGACGTGCATACAGAGACATCAGCAAACACACCTGACAAATACTTGGAAGCACACGGATACACACTGAGGACAGCGGCTTTTCGAAATAGTTTCCATTACTGCAAGGCAGGGACTTAAAACACTGATGTTATTTTAGTTTGAGCTTTCCAAATATTTAAAAATAAAGCAGATGAAAACGTAGCCCTTGACTTAAAACACGCATAAACAAAAAGCCCCACACCTCTAAAAATACTGCGCACTTCTCCGGGGCTCGAGTTCTTATCTGTGCGATAGGGCATCTGGGCCGGTGTGTAAATTCACATGGTAAGAGATGAAGGGGGGTGAAGCCGGTGACTGAGGGGAGGTTATGGGGGTAGACTGAGGGAGAAGAAACCAAATTCCACCCGAAGACGGACCTGAGCGTCTACCTCAAACACCTGATCTGCAACGGCGCGACCCCGAGCTTCTCCAGCAATGAGCATAAGGAATTCTATGAAGAAGAACAACTATTCTGTGCCTGCCCCGGTGCTGCGTGCGCTCTCCCCTAAACACCCCGCTCTATAAATGTCGGTTTTATAGCTCTCCAGACGACGTTTCTATGCGTTACGCTATTTGTTTGAAATCTCCGCAAGGTGGTTTTTGTCCGTCTCTCTCCTTGCGTTGCTTTCTGAGAGGGAAAAAAAGAAAAAATCTGCTTTTCTTCGCTAAGTTCCCGTGTCCCCGAACGGAGGCAGCGCGCAGCCCGTGTCCCCTCAGGGTCTGGGGGCGGAAGGACAGCGCTGCCAGCAGCTCCGCAGCCGCGCATTTCCCGCACAGGTCGCCCTTTCCAGCAGCAGAGCAAGGCGAGCCGTGAGACAGACCCACTCGCAGCACTGTCTGCAGCCAGCTCTATTTTTTTTTTTTTTTCTCCCTCTCCAGGCAAATTTTGGAAGACCACAACAAATACCAGCTGACAGAGCAAAATGAAAGTCTGACTTGGCGTTGCTTACTGTGCCCTCGCCTTCTAACGCTGCCATTCTTTTCTTGCGGGAGGCGTTTCCCTTTTCAGACCGAGCCTCGGGCAGCGCCAGGTACGGCAGTTCGTTTCAAATCGTAGCGAAAAGAGCCCCGAGCTCGCAGGTGATCGTTCCGCTGGATCTCCCTTGAACAGCCCTCAAAGACGCTAGTACTGAGAAAAAGCTAAATAACCTCAAACGCACTCCAATACATCCGCGTACACATACAAATATCTATGGATCGGGTTTACTAAGCCGGCCATGGAATCCATTACGCACAATCCCAATAAAGTTGGATTTGCGAGGCTGTATATTTTTCTACACACCCACGCAGGCGAGCACACACATATAGAAATGTGTATCTGGACGCGGTTAGAAACGCATGCTATTTATTTGCGGGCACATCTATTTATGCATCTAAACCGTTACGCTATCGGTATATAAACAGTAGCTTAAGACCACATACACTTTTAAATAGGATGGTGTGGGTGTTCTGCATATGTTGGCCTCAATGAGCGCGTAAGAAATTAGAAGAGTCTGGAGAAAAAAAAAAAAAAAAAAAAAAAAGAGGACGGCGTTCCAAAATCGCGGAAGGACAGAGCTGCTCCTTTAGTTAAAAATAATGGTAATATTAACGAGATCGCCCAGCGAACGGCTCTAAACAAGGTCAGCTTTTGGCCAAGTGGCTGCAATTCGGCGCTTGCCTGGAAAGCTTCCAAAGGCCTGAAATTGGGATTAACGATCCAACTGTTCTGGTTAAGAAAGGAGCCAGAAGAAACAATTTCTTCTCAATCCATCCTCGCAGGGGTGTCACGGAGACCCGGGGCAGCAGCGGGGCTGAGGCCGAACACCTCCATTCCCCGTGGGCACGCACTCCCCACGCACACGAACACGCATGGAGAAGCTCAGGGTGTGTATTTGTGCAAAACTCTCCCCGCAAACACCGACGGAGGAGGAGGATTCGGCCCCACGGACACAAAGGGCGTGCGGCTGCCTCCCCCCGCTGTACTGGGGCTGCTTCTTACCTTCCAGCCTTTGTTATGATCATCTCCGTCCCCACCTCGTGAAATTTCAGCCACAGCTCCCGCTCGTGCAAAAACACTTTGATCCCCTCCATGCCCTGCGAAGGAGAAAGACAGAGCCGTGAGCACCGAGCCCCGAGGAGGCAAAACCAGGGAGGGAAGCAGCCGGGCGGTGGGGCCGGAGCTCGGAGAACGCTTCCCGGGCAGCACAGGATCCTGCGGGCCCCGGTGCTGCGGGAGCGGGGAGGGATGGCCGAGGCCGGCTGCGAGAAATTCCCCCGTGCAGCGGTCGGAAGGCGGCCGGAGGAGATTCACATCCTTCTGATGAGTTATTTACACCCGCTTTTGCAGGCTGGGGCCCAATGGCTGCGATCCCCGCGCCCCTCGGTGCTCGTCTTGTTAGCCGGGTCCGGAGGCATTGCTCGGAGCGGGGCGGGAGGGGCATCCCGGCAGCCCAGCAGCCCAGCAGAACTCCCAAACCGATCACACGTACACCCCTAATGATAACAGAACCGAAAACCGAGGAGGCATCGGCTGTGGGGTCTCCTCACAGGGTTTTACCTGCGGCCGCCTAAGGATCCCAGCACCGAGCTCCGGGACCAGCTCTGAGCGCTGCCGCAGTCCGGCTCCTTGGCCCGGCCCTCCCCTCCTCTGCAGCATGGGGACCTCAGTTTGCTGGGGCCCGCTGGTGAGCCCATGTGTGTAACCACGACTCGGGGGGGGTCCATCGGGTGAGGGTTGGTGGGGATGTGCGGGGGGACCTCGGGTGTGCCCAACCCCCAGGTGGCTGCGGGCTGCCCACGTGTGACACCAACAGAGTGCCCTGGGATGTGTGGGTGTAGGCAGAGCTGTGTGTAGTCGGGTACACAGGCACAGTGTGTTCAAAATATACGCTTTTATTTGTATATATGTTCATACATCTCTTAAATCAATCCACACAGGCACATAGCAAATACACAGCTGTCTGAGTGTGCATCTGCACGTGCATTTGTACACTCAAGCATGGACTGTGTGTGCCTGTCCTTGCACAAACGGATCCCTCTCTGTGACATTCACGGTGACTTTTTCCTGCCTGCCCCCCCAGCACTCAAACACACCACAAAGAACAGCTAAGCAGGAAAGAGCCCACCGCCCTGACCATCAGGTGAGAGCTTTCCTTCCCGTGAGGCCTAAAATGACTCATTCCTGCCCAGCTCAGGAGCAGAACTACAGCTGGGATCGGGGGAAAAATGCAGAAAAATGGCAAAAAAAAAGGAGAGAGGGGGATGAAAGAGAAGGGGAGCTGCAGCTGGATCCTTACCTGCTGGGTGAAGGCTGCCTGCGGAGAGGTGGGGGCCTTGCTGGTGGTCCCCAGCTGGGGGTCCTGCTTGGCCTCAGCCTGCAGCTCCTTGGCCTCCGAGTCAGCCGGCGTGCTCGGGAGCCCAAAGCCTTCCTCAGTGTCCGCCATGTTACAAGCTTCCTTCGCCGAATCCCCCACTGCAGGCACACATCGGGGAGAGAGCAGAGATAAGAGGCACATAAGTCAAGGCTGACGCTCAATCAAATATATATACATCTAACGATACACATGCGCTGAGCCCGGCGCTGGGCAGGGCGGGAGGGCGAAGCAGCGCTGCTTGCAACTCACTTCCAGCAGCCCGGGGAAAAGACGAGGCCCTTTAACTTTTGGAGAGGGAGAAATAAAGACTTTTATTTATTATCACAGCCCGCAAGGAATGATAGGATTTGGGGGTGGGGGATGGGGAGAGTGGAGGCGGTATTATTAAATGCATCTTTTGGACAAGGTAAACAGCCGCCTTCCCGCAGTCCGCCCGGCATCGCGCACGGGGCACCTTGCCGCGGGACCGAACCGCTCAGCACACGCGTGGCCGCGAGGTGGGGTGTCCCGGGGACCCGGGGGATGGGGCCTCCCCATCCCCCGGGCCGATATCTGGCTCTCTGCGGCCAGGGAGGCCGGAAGATCCCCCCGTCCTCCCCGAGAGGTGGGAGCCGCTTTCCAGCAAGCAAATGCCACCGCCACGTGACGCCGTTTATATAACCCCAATTTCAAAGAAAATTCAACTTCATGCACCCCTGAGAAGCGCGACCTTTCCGCCAAAATAAAATAAAACGAGCCTTTTATCCATCCTCCAAAACCCCAAACTCAAAACGCTATCCCGAATAGTTGCAAATCAAGTTGGATTGGACGGACGAGACGGTTAAAAAACATCTAAAAAGTGCGGATCAATCCGATATGGTGCAAAGTAACGTGCGCATGGAATGCGCATGCAGTGAGCTGAGCACTAATGGGAGGAAAACTGCACCGGCAGAGCCTGAGAAATCCGCCGCTTACATCTGATGCGAGCAACAAGAGCGAGTTTTAAAGGCGGTGTTTCGTGGAGCTTTGAGGGCTCTATCAGGAATGGTAAAAGTTCCAAGCAGAAAAAAGAGAGAGAGAGAGAGAGATAAAAGCAATTCAATTATCTGTCAGTATTTCTTTTTTCGTTTGTTTCGAGGAGTCCGGAGTTTTAATAGCTTTTTAAAAACCTCTCTCGCGTGTTTCAAAGAAGAGGATTCGGTTTTGAAAGGCCAGCCATATGGAGACAATATTGGTTTTAAGTACACGAGAACGGTTTGAAATGAGCCCTCCTTCTCCCTACAACAATATTTAAAAGCCTTTAAAAGAAAGCATAAAAAAGGCAATTCTCCTTTAAATGCGAGGAGAATTGGGAGTGAAAAGGTGGGGGAGAAAATGCTCTTCCCTGTTAGTGCCGGGTAATATATACATACACGAATATATAATTTAAAAGGACAAAAAGCAAAGGGACTGCGGGTCCACACCTCCGGAGCTAAAGATCATTGACAGAAAGGCCACCGTCCCCAGGTCCCCACCCTTCCCTCCCCTCTCCAGCGCTCCCTTCCCACAGTGCGGGGCAGGAGAACCGCGCCCGGTGGGGACTGCGTGGAAAATGCGCGGCTGGGAACCCGCGGACACCGAGTGCAGCCCCGAAGCTGCCGAGCCAAGGACCGTAAGGGGTTTTTCTTCCCCTCCTCCTCTTTTTTTTTCTAGCTGTTTGGGTTTTTATTATAATTATTATTTCCTTTTCTTCCCCCCTCTCCTTTTTGCTACAGCCTCGGAAACCCCCACTATCAATTTTGAATCGATCTCCCTCCAGCGAGGATCTATTCTTCCCCTTGGGCCGGCAAAGTTAGGAGGCGGATGGGGGAGAAAAGGCACGTTTATTAAAACAAAGAGGGACCCAGATATGGCAGAGCAGGGGACGAGCCCCTCTCCCCGTGTCGGCGGGTCAGGGAATAATTAAGCAGATTAAAAATAATAATAATAATAAACCGAGGGGTGACGGTGGAAGGAAAAAAACAAAAAGAAGAAGAAGAACCCAACAACTAAGAGCAATTGGCGAGCTACGGCTGCTGATTTTTTTCCCCTTTAAAGAGCTTCTGAGAAGAAATGGAGCTTGACAGAACCAGGCCGCGATGGCTGTATGAAAAACGCATCCCGCTTCGCTAAAGTAGCACTGAGCTGGTTCGCAATATATATATGTATATATCTATATAAAGAAAAAAAAAAAAAAAAAAAAAGGAAACCCAGCCCACCCTCTCCTTTTGTTCCAGGCTGCTCTCGTTGCGCCCCGCGCCCCCCGGCCCCCCCCGGCCCCGCACACCGCCGTGGAGCCCTGCGGAGCGGCCCCCCCGCATCCCGCGTCTCCCGAGGCCTCGCCGCTCCTCGGCACAGACAGTTTGTGTCTAACAATGACCCCGGACAGCCACTTTCGCTCTCTCGGTCGCACACGCGCACACGCACTACAGACACCGACGGACATACATGGCAATGGAAGAGCTGTTACCTTGCTTGTTGAATTCCATGCAATCAATGCATCTCCATATATATATGTATGTGTATATTTTCCCCCTTGGCAATGGAAATTACAATGGGATCAGGCTTCTCGTGTGCATATTTCCTTTTATTTATTTATTTGCGGATCAGCATGTGAAAACCCAGCCTGGAAGAAAAAGCTCTATCCAACGCAAGCCGCCTGCCTGCCTCGCTCTCTCTCTCTCTCTCTCCTGCTCTCTCCAAACACTTCCAGGTTGTTAGACGCACCAGAAAGGATCCTGAAACCAAGATAAAGCCCCCACCCCCACCCTTTTCTCAGCCTGATCTGGAAGATGCACTTTTCCCCACCCTAATCTTTCTACTCCCCCCTCAAAATAAAAAAATAATCATTAAAAAAAAAAAAAAGGGGGGGGGGGGGGGGGGAGGACGAAAGAGAGGAAAAAGCCACCAGCACCCCCTTCGAAAAGAAAAAGGGAAAAAAAAGTTCCGGGCGGGCTGGCAGCGACCGCTCGGGGCAGGTTCTCAGCGCGGTGCCACCGCGGGGCTGAGCGGAGCCGAGCGCGGGGTGTGGAGAAGAGCGCGGAGGGGACGTGGGCTCGTCCAGCTCCGTTCGCCAAGTGCCGGGACCCGCTGCCCAACCAGCTGGGATCCTGCTCCGGAGAGACTCCCTCACCCAACCCTCCCGCCCGCCCCCTCCCCCCAAACCTCCTTTTCCAGCCTATTTTTCTGGCCGGCAAACAAGAACAAGGCACAAAGACAATCGCCAAACTCCCCAGCAGCCCTCCCCCTCTGTCTTACCTCCTTCCCTCCCTCCTCCATCCATCTCTCCCAACCAAAGAGAAAATTCAGCGCCTGGGAATATCCCCCTTCCCCCTCAACCCTTTAAATAAATCGCTGGCTCCGCTAACCTCACACCACCCCCGCCCCCTGCAACCCCCCCGCCCTCAGAGGCTGCCCAGAGGTGTGGATGTGAACCCATCTCTATCTTTGCTTACATAGGCCTTAAAAAAAACTAATAATAATAATAAAAAATAATACAAACCTATGGAAGGGGGAGAAGAGGGGGGAAGGGGTTGGGGGGAGATCCCCTCAAGTGGACCCTACTCCGTATAAGCAGGGAAAAGGGATGGAACAACGCGGAGAGGGACTGAACCCACCAAGGCTGACCATGCAGTGCGTGTCTTCCCCCCGAGCCCCTCTCTCCATCCTCTCCCCCACCCCTCGCCTCTCTGCCCGGCCAGGGCACGCAGCCCCGCAGCCTCCGCTCTGCTCAAATAATCAAACCGTCAGCGAGGAACGGGGACGTGGCTTTATCTGCGTCTTCCTCCTCTCCCTTCTCGCTCTCTTTTTAATGTATTATTTTGAGGGTAAAGTTGAATAGGTCAGCGCAGGGTAAACAGCCTTCCTGTGGCATTCTGCAGCCTGAAGAGAACCAGATTGGCGAGTCGGATTTTTGATAAGACTCGGAATAAATGGCATGTTTTAGATCTGCTCTGCCCACCTTCCTCCTCCTTCCACCCCCTCCCCTTTGCTCTAAACCCCCCCCCTATCCCCCCCGAAACCTCAACCCTTTTCTGCCTCTCGGCCGTTCCTTTTGCATTTCGCGGAAGTTTCGGAAGAGCCACAGCGCTGCCCAGCTCCGCAGGGCTCGGGGACGCCGCAGCCTCTGCGAGTTGCAGGAGAAAGCAGCGGGCGAAAAGTCCGGGGGGTGAGCGGCCGGGGGGGGCGTGTGTGGGTGTAGCTTGGCATTTCCTAAGGCCCCCCCCAATGCGTTCTACCGAGGAGAAACAGCGAACGGTAAACGGTTGCAAATCAGAATAATAAAATAACTGCACTTGTAGCCGCGGAGAATTAGCCAGCGAGCGCTACTTAAACAAACAGAACAAAGCTTGTCCCGTCTTTCATTATTTTTAGAGGGAAGAGAGCCGAGCAACCCTTCCAAACACAAACAAACGAGCGAACAAATCGCGCCGTCCTTCCGCCCGGTGCCGCGGCCGCTCCGGCCTCGGCCTTGGAGAGAGCGGGCACGGCCCCGGCTGCCCTCCCACCGTCACGGAGAGGCGAATACAAGCCGCAGAGCCCGGTCGGGCTGCGGGAAAGCCGGGTCGAACCGGGGGGACGCGACTGTTGGGAACGCAACCCTGCTAAAAGCAAGCCAGAGGAGAATTATTAGTATCATTAATTATTATTATTTCATTAAAATATATCCGAGCAACGAGGTAAAAGCTTGCCTGCATCGAGGAAAAAGGTTGCCCGCAGCTCGTAGTGAGGGAGAACGCGACCCTCCCCTCCCCTCGCCAAAAAGAAGGCAAAAGTGGAAATCTCGAAGTTTGCAGAAGCGCCCTCGAGCGCGGCTGCTGCCCGGGCAGCGCTACTGGCGCGGGTCGCGCACTCACCTCCGCAGCGCCAAAGAGGCTCGCAAACACCTCGAAGACAAGTTGAAAACGATGCAAATAAATCGAATTTATTTCCGTCTGCAGGTTGGGGGGTGAAGAAGAAGGAAAAAAAAAAAAAAAAAAAGCTGGGAAAAGGAGCGCAAGCCCAGGCTCCCTAGGACTGTAATGTCAAGGCGAGGGAGCCTTCCAGCTAGAAGCCGATTTGTGGTCTCAGACAAATTAAATATTACTGTTTATTACCAGCCATACTCCAATAAAATAAAGAGAGTTCAAGGCGATAGCTGCTATCTCACGAGCTTTGCTCCTATAGGACACGGAGACGTCACCAACCACGCAACTGGCCTATTCTGTCATGGTTGACTGCAGCAGTAATGGAAGGTTAATTTGTATTATTCTCCTCTTTTAAAGCCCTATCAGTGAGATTCCTGTGGGTTTTTTTCGTTTTTTTTCTTTCCTTTTTTTTTTTTTTTTTTTCCTCCAAAGAAACCATTCGTCTCTAAGCAAAATACACCGAGGCTGCGCGCACCCTCTGCATGTGTGTGTATAGACACGAATCTATCACACAACGCACGCACACGTATATACGTGGGTGTGAGGCAGTGTGTGTTCTATACGAGTGTGCATCACCAAAGAGAGCACGGTGTCGCTGGAAACTCTGGGAAAATCCGCTCTTGGAGTGGAAAAGAGGGAAACGAGTAGAAAAGCTCCCGCCTCATCAGGAGCAGCTCGCTTAATCCAGCGGTACTGACACTACTTAGCTTAATTTTTTAGGAAATCAATTAATAATAATAATAATAATAATAATAATAATAATAATAATAATAAAAGCACTGTTGAAGAGAAAGTTGTCAAAAGAATGCTCAGGCGGCCTCTGGAAGGAACCACTCTGGGCTATATATAGTAAATGATAACCTGGTTATTTGCACAGATTCAAGTGTGCTTCGGGAACCAATTATTTGCTCTGATTAAGAAAAAAAAAAAAAAAAAAGTAGAAAATCGAGGCCATTTTTTGCCAAACGAGATTGAGTTAAAACGAGATTAAGTTAAAAAAAATAATAATAACAAGAGAAAAGAAAGAAAGAAAAGTCACAAATCACCAAATGCCTCCGAGTGCAGTCAGTGGCTGCAGAGGAGCTGCCGCTCCCACCGCCCTCTTCCCCTCTCCCATCGCTCCCTCAACCTGCGCGGGTTTCGCGATGCACTCGCGGCAGAGATTTCACCAAAGATGCTCAACCGTTGTTTCCTCCAACAGAAAGAGAGAGGAGGAGGAGGAAGAGGAGGAGGAGAAATAGGGAGAGGAAGAAAGAGCATCACCTAAGGAAGAGAGAGAAGTTGCTTCAGGACTGGGTAAGTGTTCCCAGCAGGGCCCCAGGCAGCATCGGCCCAGGGGCTGCGGGCAGCTTCCTTCTGCCTGGCACAGCCCCGGCTGGGTATCCCTGCTGCCTGCCTTCCACCATTCCCCCCATGCTGCTCCCTGCCCCATTCCCAGCCCTGCAGACAGCCAGGCCTCGGCAAAAGACGGCAGCGAGGATGGCAAACAGGGGCGGAGAGGAGAAGCCCCATATCACTCTGCAAAGCCAAAAACAAAAACAAACAAACAAAAAAACCCACCAAAAAACACCCCGAACCCAAACGGGATGCTGCGAGGGGCGGCTCCTCAAGAGCCCAAGGAGGACCGCGCACTTTGCAACGCTTTCTTTGCTCTGCTTTGGGAAAGCCAAATGCACTCCGCACGGGGAAATCCACACACGTGCATATAGGTGGGTGTGCGCAGATGAGTGTGAGAACACGTGCGGTTTGCAACAGCACGCGTGCACGCGATGCCTTGTGCAAACGGTGTGGGTGCGCACTGCGCGTGGAGCGCGCCTGAGCGCAGGATTACAGAGATAGGTGAATATTGGCGTGTCCTTCTGTCTGTACAGAGCGCACATCACAAAAACGCGCACTTTGTGAGTGTGCAAGTAGCGAGATAGTCGTGCACACTCGCACAGAAGCACACGGGCCCCATCCGTTACACACACCCGTGGCTATTTACATCCTCCTCCATACTTTACGCCCACATTTTGGGTGCGCGCAGGCATAAATCCGCCCCCACCTTCAGCACGGCGTTAGAGCCCGATCTCTCCCCCGGGTGCGTGCAAACCCGTGCACACCTAAATGCACGGCCGTATACAAACGGACGTACTCCATAGGCTCCCGCACCGCACCGCATCCTGCGGCGCCCGCCCCGCGGCCACTTACCTGCGTGTGCGGGGGGGTGCGCGGCTGCGGCTCCTCGCTGCGATGCGGACAGCGGGGTCGGCCCCAGCTTTCCTGCCCGGAGGAACCCCCGCACCGTGGGGCCGCATGGCCGCAGCCCCCCGCCCGCTCGCTGCCCTGGAGGTTTTTCCTTGCGGGTTTTACCCAGGAGAGGTGGAAGGAGGGGGGTGGCCGGGGTGCCGGCTTGCAGTGGGGTCGAAATGTCAGCAATAAGAAATAGTGCCGAGCGTGAACTCGCTCCCCCCACCCTTGAACACACCCTTTAAAACACCGCTTCTGGGGTCGGCGGTAGCACAGCGATCGGTCCCCGTGTTCGGCCGCTGCTGCTCGGGAGAGACCGCGCCCGGGGCCGGCAGCGCTGCGCTCGCCGCCCGGAGCCCATAGGAAGCGAGCACTGCTTTTTTTTTTCTTCTCATAGATTTAACTCCCCCATAGCAAGAATATTCTTTTCCTTTTTCTTATTCTTTTTTTTTTTTCCCCTTCAATTTTTAGGTATTTTACTTCCACACTACAATTAATTTTTCCCTATTTTTTTTTTTTAATGTACGTATATAACTTTTTTTTTCTTCTTTTCTTTTTTCCTTTTTTTTTTTTTTCCCTCATACACTCTTTTTTTTTTTTTTTTTTTTTTTTTTTTTTTTTTTTTCCTCATGCACTCTGGCGAAATACGCACCAAGTATTTGAAATAATCATCCTCTATGGAAATACTGTCATCCATTCACTATTATTTTTTTTCCCTCTTGAAGTGCCTGGGCAGTGACGCTCTGTATCGATCAGAGGATTTATCGGAAAGATATTTGTCTCAAAGTAACGCCAATACGGTTCTCTTCGTGTCAGTATTTCCATCTCTAAAAACCCGCATTTAGTACAGTTCTACCCCTCCTGAGTAGATATCTGGGTCAAGCTTTCTGTTTTACATTTCGCAGCTTTTCTTTAAAAGTTTGTGGTTTCGGTCCTATTTCCCACCCTTCTCGTTACTTTAAAAAAAAGTTTGCAATTAAAAAACACCCCCCATCCCCCCCACCCCCCCCCCCCACACAGCCCATTCATTTCCCAGGCGAACTGCGGACTTTAAAGCAGTGACGGGAAGGAAACAGCGGGCAGAGGCAGAGCTGCGAAGCCCCCTCCTCAGCTTTTTCTCTGGGTACAGCGCTGCCCAGGTGAGGGGCCATTGGGTTTCCCTTCCCATTCTCCCTTCTCACAGAGTACCCCTCGATTCTCTCCCTGCCCCTATCGATGGCTCCTGATGGAGCGAGGCGCGTTACTGATGCCGGAATAGAGCCGCTAATCTGCTATTGCCAAACAGGGTGTCAATCAGGACTTTATCTCGGGCCGAAGGAGAAAATAAAAGAAGATAAGGCCTCGCTCTCGCCCTGGGAAGAAAGCTAAAGGGGCAAGAGGGGGAAAGTCTTCAGCGCCCCGTGCCTCTCCCGGATAGTGATCTTGCAGCGACCTTGAGTTGCGGATGGGGTGGGCAAAGGGGCCCGAGCCGAGTAGCTGCTCGCATCCTTTGCCCGAGGGACACCTGCGATTTTCAGTTGCCCCGAGGCGGCCCCACCACCTCCCGCAGGAGCCGACAACCAGCGCCGCGCAGCCCCCTGCCCCGCTTCCTCTCTCCCTGACTTCCTACTTTTTTCTCTTTCTCATTTTCCTCCTTTCCAAACACTCTCTTCATCTTCCTTCCCTTTCTCTTTTTTCCTTTCTTTTTTTCTTTTTTTTTCTTTTTTTCCCCCCTCTCCCCACATTCCCCTTCATCCTCCAGCCCCCGTCCCTGACCCGCAAAGCAAAAACGCAGACAAGCCTGGTAGAGCCGATACGAACGCATCCTTCACCTTAACGGAACCTCCCAAATTTCGGGACCCTCTCCCAGTCCCGTTCCCAGCTTCATTCCCAGCCCCGTTCCCAGCCCCGTGACGCGGACTGCAGCCGTAACCCGGCTCCATGCTGCTGCCCCGGGCATCCTCGAAATATGCACTGTTCTGACGCTGAAAATACAGATTATACGTATCACCTAAACGGCTCCTGAAAAGTTTGGTTTGTTTCCTTTAGCTCGCGTTAAGCGCAAAAAAATAGAGATATCTACAGGATCAAAAAAGAGCATTTCCCCCCGGTCCGTGCCCTTGTCCTTTGTGCAAAGGTTGGATAAGGCCAACATGGTAAACGTGTATATCTGTACATCTGTGAGCACGGAGGGGAGTTGGGGTTGGGACAGGCAGAACCAGGGGCTGCAGGCAGTGAGGCCGGGCCGCACTCTGCTGCCGGGGCGAGGAGCTGCTCGGAGTTTTCCCGAGAACTTTCATCCCTTCGGAGGTGAAGATCCGGGTGCAAAGAGCCGCTTTGGTTGGCAGAGGGTTTGGTGAAGCTGATGTCTCGCAAGGACACGTGCACGCGCACCTCTACATCCTAGTAAAAATTAGACCTGTTCCACGTGTAGCGAAACGGATGCATGTTTGTCTCGTTCTGTCTGAACGGAGCAGTGGTTGTGTGCACAGAAAAACGCGCTTTGAGAGAACACTCGGAGCTCGTTCCGTGCCCGTCTGTTTGCTTTAGGAGGCGGACGTGCGCTTTTACCTGCTCGGCTGCGCTGCCGAGGGCTGGAGGGAGCGGATCTCCTGCCTTCGGGAGCACATTTTAGGCACCACGCGATTGGAAATTATTCGTTTCCACAGAATATTTTCTTTTATTTAAGGAAAAATAATCTGCTTCCACTTCAGTGCCAAAGCCTCCGAGCCGAGAGCCGGGCGTTACCTGAGGGTCCGGGCTTCGGATCTCTCCTACCCTCACCCGCGGCTGCAGCAGCGCCGCTCGAGACAATGCCTATTTTCTGTCATTAATAACTCGTTTCTTTAAGGAAAAAAAAAAAAAAATCTCGTTTGGATCCAAGATTGTTTTTTATGATTCAGTTGGACAAGACGGAACACATGTTAGTTTAAGCAGGTTCATGAAATAGCTGTAAATCAAATAAAGTTTACGAGTTTAGCAGGAAATACTGAATAGATGAAAAAAAAAAAAAAACCCTCCGCCGAGGCAGAGAACAGCAGGCTGAAAGAGCTGGTGGAGTTTGTCCTGCTCTGTGTTTCTCTCTGTTCTCTTGTGCATCTTGCCGATTAAAGGCCTCGAGACCCCTTGTTGGCGCCAAGTGGCATGTTATTAATCAGTTATCCGTAGGTTCAGTCCACATAAGAGAGAAATTTAATCACCAGAAACCAGACCCGACATAAAAGAGAAATCTAAAATCAATTCCCGCCCGCCCGCCCCCCCCCACCTTCGAAGCCATCACAACGAGCAGAAGCAATCAAGATCTCGCTCCTTCTCCCTTAATTGCACCGCGCGAAATGAGAACTTCTTTGGGCTTTACCCCGAATTACATTAAGGAAAGAAAAAAAAAAAAAAAAAAAAAAAAAAAGAAGAAGAAGAAGAAGAAAAGAAAAAGGAATAATAAAAGGAAAAATAAAACAACCCGACAGAGAAATTTTAAAAAGAGGGAAAAAAGGAAGAAAAAAAAAAGATTAAAAACAAACAAACAAACAAAAAGAACACCCAAAGAAACAAGGACCTGCAACCACAATGCAACGAGCGTGTCCTTGATCTCACTATAAAAACGTGATGGGGGAGAAACAACCCAGGCGGAGCCTTTCATAATGAATATATATATATATATATATTCCAACGAAACGCGCTGTTAAAATATCTTTTGAAGGCTCCCAGAGAGTGATCCCCCACTCCAGATGGCTGCAGGGGTTCCAGCCCTGGCCTGGCTCTGCTGCCTTCAGTGGCAGAAGTGTCCCGTTTTTCTCCCTGTCCCCCCACCCCGAGAGATCCCAGAATGAGAAGAACCCCGCAAGGTTCTGCGGGCTGGCAGCAGTGCTACTGGGAAACGAGCACCCCAAAACTCTGACCCTCCAAATCCCGAAGCTGAGTGCTTCTTTTGGGCATTTCCTCCCGGCAGCAGCGACATAGTTCTCTCCTCCAAGGCATTTTGGGTGGAATTCCCCGGTTTTTGGCTAGGCCAAGTGCTTAGATGAGGAACCTCTCGATCCTCCTTGCTGTCTCGGTAGCGGGACAGGCAGGGATGGTGCCCTCCTTCGGGAGGTGAAAGCAGGGGAAGGAGGTGAAAGAAGGAGAAGGATCCGAAATTTCAAACACGGGACAACAACATCCCGTTATCCCACTCAGAGGACCCCAAACACTTCCCTGCTTGTACCCCTAAGACCGGGCCCACACTGCTTCCCCAGAAATCGGGCACGGAATTGCAGATTCCCACGCGTGTTTTGCGTGGACAGCGCGATCCTCCCGTCTAAGCAAGGCTGGATGAACACCCCCAGCTCCGGGGTACGGTTCGGGGTGGAGGTGCTGCGGCTGTCACCACTCTCACTGCATCCGTCCTCACCTGTACGGGGAGCCGGCGGCTGGGGAAGGGCACCGGGGAAGGCTGAGGGGGGAGACGGGCGCTCCGGAGATATACTTGGAAAAGAATTTCCAAGCTCTTCCAACAAATCTGTGCGAAAGGTACCGGCCCGACCAGAGAGGCTGCCCTGAGGGTTGCCCTTCCCCGTGCCCCACGCTGCCCGCACTGCCTCACATCGCTGCCAGCTTCCGTGTCCCACACCGGCGGGGATGGCATTTATTCCTCGAAAGGGGACAGGAAGAAACACGCACGCACACACGCACACACACACGTATACATATGTATACGCATATATTTTGTTCAAAGCTTTGCGTACCCTCGTGCAAAGAGAAGCGCTTCGCTCCGGTCTGCCTCCAAGCCCCCACTGGCTAAGGTTAAAGCAAGCAGCCCCACACGTGACCGCGGGGTTCTTCGTGGAGGGGCTCCCACCTTGCCCGTGCCACACAAACCTGCTTTTTCTGCCTTTAAAAGAAATTTAAAAAGCATCAAGGGCTGTTCTGTGGTCTCGACCTCGGATGGACATCGGATGAGGGAGAGCCCCCCACACCCCCAGGCCCCAGCTGAGCAAGCCCGCTTAGGATGGCTGGGTGAAACCCGTCGTTTTCCCCGCGTTTTCCCTAATCTTTTGCCTCCACCGACTTTCTCCTCCAAAAAAACCTAGAAAGCATCGATTTGGCTTTACTTGCCTGACCTTTTTTTCCCCCCTCCACGCTGTATCTGATCGTTTTCTTACAGCCCAAATAGACTGGAAACCACAGAGAAAATAATCAAAGTGCAGCATGTTTTCCCACAGTAGGAATGCATGTTAGCACTCTCTCCACGTCTTGATCCTCTGTTTGCGTGCGGGTATTCAGACGGAGATGCGTTCGGGGCAGATCTCGCACAGATGCAGAACGCGTTCGTGTCATCCGTGCCCCAATCCTGCGAGAACCCGAACAGACGGAGGGAGGGTGGGGGTGATTCCGTGTCCTCGGGGTGCAGAGTCTGAATTATTGTAGGAAACACAGAAAAAAAAATACGCGACAGTGGGCACCCGGCCAACTGCTGCGCGCACGTATCGCTGTATTCATACGCGCCCCCACTCGCGCACCGCCCCCACCCGTGCCCGTGGATGCCACGGCACCACGCAGCCCTGCCCTAAGAGTTCATCCCGTGCCGAGGACAGGGATGGGAAACAGGGGAAGAGGATGGAAAGGGATTTGCTCTCCTCGGCAGAGACCCGTGGCCCCGACCCACGGGCGCGGATCCCACTCCGTGGGGAGGAGGAGAAGGAGGAAAGAAGTCTCCTTCTGGATCAGAAAACGGTTTTCCAACCCCCACCCACCACCGAGCTCGGCCGTAACCCCTCCTCTCCCCTCCTCCCGCAGCTGCGCGGCGTAGGTAGCTGCAGATAAGTGAAAGTGGTATTTTTATAGGCTGATAAAAGAGACTTATCTCGGCTTTCCCGAATCTGACAAAGATTCCCTAATTGGTCATTTGCCCACTGCGGCTTTCCCAGCCCGGAGCGCGGCTATTTTCAGCCGTCCGAGGGGTGTCGGCCCAGCTCCCATCCCCGCTCGGAGGAGTTTTCCCTGCCCGCTGCCTCCCGCACGATTACTCCTCAGCCCCTGGCCGCTCCTTGCTGTAGCGGGGGGAGTGCATCAGCTGCTCGCTGGGTCCTTCCCGACAACCAACGCTTTTAAGCAGAGCTGAGGCTCTCTCATGTGTGTGGACAGTGGATAAGGATGCAAGTTTTTGCACAATCCCATCCCCTCTGACTGATCGGGTGCGGTGATGAAATAGAGATTCAAGATGAAAATTAAACAGACACTTTAAATACAAAATTAAATAGACCATTTAATAGAAGTTTGTTTTCTGTTTGTGCATCCTGGGGCACCCCTGGATCCCCACAGGGCTCAACACCAGCCTTGGATCACTGCTCGCAGCTCCACTTCCTTCCTCTCATGTTACCAAAAAAAAAAAAAAACAAAAAAACAAAAAAAACACCAAAACAAACAGAAAACAAAACAAAACAAAAAAAAAAAAAAACCACCCCCAAACAAGACAGTAACAACTGAGCACAGAGGAAACGCACTCATTCCTACCTACCCAGACCATGCAAGCAGCTCACATCACAAGCCTTGAAGGGAGCTGGGAAGTCACCCACTAAACTTATTTCTCATTTTCCTTTTCTTTCCTGTGAAAGGGGGCAGGGAACTGAGGGATTAACGGCCCATCTGACCTACCAGTGCCGTATGCGCATGAATCAAGCACAATCAAAGGGCCCAGTGTCAGCATTAGCTTGACCCCTCCGACTGACGACTGGCGTGGGGCTCCGTGCGTGAGGAGGACTGTTCTGGCCAGAGCAGCAGAACTCTTCCCTCGGGTTATTAATGCCCCCGAGGGCCCTGCCCAGCCTGAGGGTTGGGGTTACAGCCACTCTGGGTGCAGAGATGCTGGAAGCACAGGGGGCTGCCTGGCTGGCCTCACTCCAGCAGCACCAGTAGGATGCTCCCACTCCTTGGAGTCTGAGCATTGATTCAAACTGTACACTCAGAATCATAGGAAGGAGGAAGGAGGGTGTTTTGTTTGTTATTTATATATATCTTTTTCCCCCCAGAAAGTGCAGAAAATTATGTCCTTGTGCTTTTTGTCATTCCGTGATTTTGTAGGTGTGATTTCACTGAGGTGATATGAAGGTAGAAGCTCAGGTTTCCCTTGGATGCTCTATGACTGGGAGCAAGCCCAAAGCCCAAGGGAACAGACGGAGGCCCGGCCATGCCATGCATTGAGTGGGCACACACAATGTGCTCCAGGTCCATCCTTGATGCTCATTCTGCCTTCATGGATCTTTGCAAAAGGTCCTTTAACCAAGTCTCCATCAGCAGAGCACTTTGTATGAGCTGAGTCAGATTCGAGAACTTCAGAAGATACCCCACAGTCCATCTTTCCATTAAAAATTCCCCACATTGGAGAAGAGTATGTGAATTAGCAAGTGACCATGGGGAGCAAAGCTATGCAGCTGTCAGTCTGCAGGAGATGGCTCTGAGGGGATGTGCACAGTCCTGTCAAAGTTTCAGGTTCGCCCTCCATTTAAATGTCACGTTTAATGGAAATAGTGCACCCTCTTCTCCTCTCCTAGTCCAACCTGGGCTATTTTTATTTCTTTCACACACATTTTTACTTAACACTGACTTTTGCTTTTAACCTGTTCTTTCCAAATGCATATATATAAAAAGTTCTTCTATTAAAGAAATTGATGTCAACACTCTCTCAGCAACACTTGGCTCTTCAGCTGTAATGGGTTCACTGTCATTAAATCTTGTCATCTTTATTTTTGCCAACCGGTTGGGTGAGAGGGAAGCCAGTGGGAACAGGACTGGATGATGTAGGCTGGGGAGGGCTGGCATATTGTTGTCCTTGTCCCCATCCCAGCTCTGAGCAGGGTCTGTGCTGCTCCTGGCTCTCAGCAGGCTCTCTGCCACCAGGCACAACTGCACAAACTGCAGACAGCACTGCCCATGAGCCACCATTCTCGAAAAGCATTCTGAAAAAGCCAAAGCAGCGAGGAGGACACCAGGTAGAGCAGGGAGGACACTCATCAATGGCAAGCACTGCAGCTGCAGGGCTGCACCCTCACCCTATGGAAGTCCCCAGCTGGGGCCACAGCTTCTTGCTCCGTGTCTGTATCAGGGAGTGTTCTGCAGCACTAGAAATATTCGTCTCCCATGGATATCACTGATGTCATGATGCAATCGTGGGATGGGATGAATAGTTAGATGTCCACTTCCATGTCAGCTGGGTGGAGATTCCTACATCTCCGCTAGCTTCCCTTAGCCCTGAGATGTGGCTCACCTTGTTGGGTTGCTCCTGAGCTGGTTTGGTGGTGTCTGTACACTTTTTAATGCATAGGTGTTATTACAGAACCAGCACACGCCCCATGCTCTCAGTTGGTCCCAGAGTAGTCCCCTGGTGAGCTCTGGGCAAAGACTGGGTGCATCAATCCTGATCCCCATAAGTGCTAAAGGCCACTGTGCCTAAATAGTTGCCTAGGAGCTTGGAAACTCCAAAATTGAACAAGTTTGGAGCCATTTTTTGAAGAATTGTGGGGCCATTTGTAAAATGGTATGGTCTAAGAGATTGAGAGAGCATATATCCATCCCTTCCTAGCCTCACTCTTGACACTCTCCAGACCATGTATGTAGTTGGCTTCATTAGTAGTGCTTGGAGACTCAGCAACATCTAATTTGTGTATGTTCTAGGAACTGCTCAAAAATCCATCAGCTTCTGATTAAACTGCAGCCTAGCTAGCTCTCCCTGCAATTACTGCCATAACCGAGAGCAGAAAGTCTTATCAGAGAAGGAAAAGAAAGAAACTGGGTTGGGACTGCAGGAAACAGAAGCAAATTTGCCCTGAGAACAAGTCCTTCAGTATCTGTGAGTTGGGTTTAAGTGGCACTTAGCACTATTACAAGCCCTGTGCATCACAGAGCATTTCAGCGGTGGCAGAGAGCAGCTGCATTATTCAAAATCAGCCACAGCAGTTGTACCAACTCTGAGCAGGGTTCCTCAGGCCAGGACCTCAAGTAAACCCTCCCAAAAGCTTTGTATTCCTTTCAAAAGACTGAGACTGATTATAAGCCATAATTCCAATGTATCATAGCTGTCCAGGGACCCTGGTACAGAAACAAAGCTGCTCAAGATGCCAGATAGCTGGGGTACCTGCAGAGGGACTTCTAGCCAGGTCACAGTGGTAAGCACCTTACTCATGGCAGCACTGCTGCAAAATAAAATAAAATAAGCTTTCAATTTCTACTTCTATGGGAAGTCCCTAACACACATTTGGCACAGTTTACAGGATGATGATGACAATGTGTTTCTCCTAAATAAAATCCATTTTTAAAGACTACATGTGCAATTACTTTGAGTTTTGGCCCGTATTCAGGAAAGAATTTCCCCTCGGGTCAGATTTGGCAGGGACTGGTGAGGTTTTCTTGCTTTCCTCTGTAGGGTGGGCTATGGTCCACTTCCTAAGATCATCTGGACATTTTCACCTAACAATTTCCCTGCTACTGCTGGGAGCTGGGACACTGGCAGTGCCCTTGATCTCTCCTGCATGTTAGAGTTTTTGTGGCTTTTGGTCTTTTGTACTAACGGTCTTAAATTTGTTATAGGGTGTTGGGAAGTGTTTTATGGCCTGCAGTGCACGCAGTGGATGTTCTGGGGACCCCTCTGGATTAAGCGGCTATTGCATGGTCACCTGTAATTGCGAGTGCCTTTGCTCACTGAGGCAGGTGGTCCCTCCCTGCGCTGTCACTCCTCCCTCACCTTCCAGTAGCAGGGCTCTGACATCCAACTGCAGGGCAGTCGCACACTGAGCAGTCACATGCGACATCCCTCCTTTCTTTTATTTGAAGTGGAGTGCTTATAAACCAAGGCGATGGGGGGGGGGGGGGGGGCATTAGGATAATAAACAAGGTGGAAGCCCTGGGACTGGGAAATTACAAAAACTGGGCTCTGCTTCTGCCTTGCTACTGGCTGACGGCAGGGCCTTCCCAACTTCACACATCACTGGATACACATTTAGACCACTGCTTAACCCTCTCAAATTGAAGAGACTGGAATGGGTGTTTTGCTCAGTCCAAAGACACTTCCTGCAATAGGACAGTTCAATACCCTATATACCCTACATACCTACCCACATACACACAGAGCCTAGACTAACAGCCTGAAGTGTCCTGTTGTTTTGATCTGTTAGCTCTTGCTAATACACACAATGAGCATATTGCCATGGTTCTGAGCTTGGACAGGTCTTCAGAGCTCCTACAGAACAGGCAAACAAGGGCACATCCATCCTTGCTAAGTACAACACTTCTGAAACCAAGCAGAGCACAAAGTGGCACAGCATGATGCTTCCTGCTGTGTGACATGTATTTGGGGACGTGGTTCATTCTTGGTTATATCATTAAGGTGTTCATGCAGCAAAATCCTAGGCATACGGTAGAACGGGTGCAACTGTTTCACTGGACTTTTCCAAGAGCTGAAGGTGACAGACAGACTTCCTGCATGGCAAACTGATGTTCAGTGACTAAATTTAAGCAGGTAAAAATCATGTTCCATAAAGTATATGAAAAGAGAATATTTTTACGTTTGAAGTTTCATGTTGAAGCTCACACCTGCCTGATCTGGGTGTTTCTGCTATTCACTGATAGCACATCATGCTCCTAAGACCTCTACTCCTAGATAGTGCCCAGACAGCTTTGGGTCTGCCTTCAGCAACACCAAATACCTGATGGGCAGAACTGCTGAGAGTCCTTTGGGATCCAGGGTGTGTGTGCACTCAATGTTCTAAGCCCCATGTCTTCAGACGTGAGCTGCACAGCCAGGAAATCTGGTCCGAAATGAGCAACAGAACCCCCATCCCTCTCTCAGCCCCAGTGTGCAGCACAGATATATTCCCTCTAATCCTCCAAAGAGAAAAACAAACAAGCATACAAATGCCAAAACATTTACTACTCCCCAAATTACTCAGACTACTGCTAATTAGTCTAAATTTACAGCAGCTGCACTACTGGAAGTGAGCTCAGCCGTTAGCCCTGGAAATTACTAGGACATATAACTTTTTACAGTTTTTTTTTTTTTTTTCCTGAACTTATAGAAATCTACAGGAATGTTCCAGCATACTAACTAACTTCATCAGCATTTCTAAGCCTCCTTTATTCTGCACACACTGGGGTAACCATGAAGCTCACAAGCATGAAATCCACAAATGCATTCGATCTCACAAACTCTTGCACACAGCAAGTTCAACCATGTATGTCCAGAGAACCACATAGGGAGAGGGTGTGGAGCTCCCCAGCCCTATTCCCTACACCTCGTTCATCAGCTCTTACTGATCAACACAGATCAATGCTGAAGGCTTTGGAGGTGTTCGCTGTGTTTGGATTTCATTTCTCCATTTCCTGGTGGAATTACTGAGCCATGATTTTTGGTGTGCGTTATGCAGGCTGGGTCTCAGCAGAATACAATGAAATGCATTTTCTGGCAGGACAAGCTCTAGATCTGTTTGTCACTGCTCTTCGGAAAGGTGGGAAGGTGCTCTGGGTGATGCTAGCCTGGAGCACCTCAGGCTTGCAGCACCCATTAGGGCTTTACTACCTTCCACCCACCCTTACATCTACGTGGCTCAAAGAGAAATTCTGCTGTGAGTAAAATTCAGCCACAGATCCCATGTAGCACCAAGCAACAGGTTAGTTTGCTTTGCTAATTCACCAACTGCTGCAAGCCAGCAGAATTTCCTCCTTGGGTAATTCTCATCCATTTAGATCCCCCTTACTGCTCCAGATCCGGAGATAAGATCATAAACAGTTTATTTGCACCTAAAAATGGATAGTGCAGAAACAGCAGGTAGGCAGACAGGTAGACAGACAGACAGACATGATGATAAGCCATACATCTGGCATGTAAGTATCATGGCAGTGGAATTACCATTCCCCAGCCAAGTTTCACGCTTTGGGGAGTTGTTTTGACGTGCTGTCAATGCAGCACCAGAATAACCTGATTTATTTCCCCTGTTCTCTTTGAAAAGGTCTATTTGGTGCCATTTATTTTGCACTCACTTACTCGCCATCCTATCAGGAGGCGGGAGGTCAGGGGGGTCACTCCTAAGAGAGTATCACGTTCTGCACAGAATAGAGAAAACGTTCTAAGTTAGTGGGAAGGGAAGAATTCATGCTGGGGCCTCCTTTCAGCCTCTGCTCTCCCACAGTGGGCTCGTATACCTCTTCCCTTTCCACATCCTTGCTCTTCCTTTCAAATGGAAAAGCCAGGACCACTTTTGCTGTTATCCCAGCAGCAGCGATGCCCCCCTGCTCAAACAACCTGCTTCGATCTCGCTTCATTTACGCCTCCTCCGATCCTTGGCTGGGAATTCTCAGGATTCCCACCTCAATCCATCCTCCCTGTGTCACACAATAAAATCCTTCAGGCTTTTCTGTCTTTGCCTATAAAATAGATATCAAGTCCCAAGTGGCTGTAAGAGGAACTGAAGCCACAGCAGTAAGCAGAAACCTTGCTGGTTTCAGAAGGGATTGGTACAACAGGCTGAGATGTTTTCAGGCAGAAAGGATATGGTGAATGTCTGTATCAGTATACACACCGCTGTAAATCTAGCACTCATGCTTAGTCCATATTGTCAGCTCTACACTGGGACAGCAAACCTCACACCCCCAGAGCTCACCTCAGCCCAGTGGGAAAGAACTGGGCAGAACTGTCCCACAGAAGCACAAAGCTGTTGTGACAGCAAATCTACTGCTGAGACACTTCAAACCCACAAAGCACTGCAGCGAAGTGGACTTGGTGGGATGGCAGCTGAAATGCAATGCATTCCACAACAGACAGCACCAGAGAGAACACACAGATGGGTACGTGACCTTCTTCTTCTTTTGGAACGTGACGCAAATGGGCAAAGCTGGAACAGGGATGGAAACAAAGCCTGATAGATAGGTCTGCAGCAGGAAGAGCAGCCCGCCAAAGCAGAGCTCAGGCAACTGTCCAAGCCCACTTGAGTGCCACAGCAGCAGCTCAGACCTGCCCAGTAGCAAGGCAGGATCCCCTCCCACTGAGTCTCGCCTGCTTTATCATCACCTCCTGCACACAACCAGCCCTGTGCACTCCTCTCTCGACTGTCACATCAGTCAGGAATACTGCCTACACGTCCTACGAGTGCAGCCACAGCTTTACCAGGACAATTTTAACCAACGGCTCTTCACCTCGCACCTTTGCTTTGTTTAGTTCATTAGTTGGGGAACATCCATGTTCAGTACTAGGGGGTGACTGGCCTGGGCATTAGATCATGGAATAACACGAGCTTGGTGTGCAGCTGAGAGCCAACACTTGACACCTGCCTTCCTCCATCCTTCCAGCCTGGTACTGCTGCTCTCCCTGCTCTGTTCATCACCCTCACACATGATAGCTTCTGCCTGCCCGGCTGTCCTCATGTTTCCAAACACATGAACCCTCTCCACTGCCTTGGTTCTCCACATCAAGCAGCAAGCATTGCGCTCATCACGTTGTGTGTGTATCAGAAATCAGAGCACTGAGAGTGTTAAGTACAGTCGAGATGAGCGCAGAGGCAAAGAACAGACTTTTACACGAAGATCTTCCCCCAGCAGCAGGAGAGGCACCCTCACTGTCTCAAAAAATCATTTAAAAAGAATAATAACAGCAGTTAAGAATTCCTTATTTATTATTCCTTATTCCTTATTATCATTCCAATTAGGAATGATAACAGCATCCCAGAAGTAGCAATCAGAGAATCCGGTACCACAGTCTAAAGTAATGTAAAAAGAGGCACGATGTCCAAGGGAAAGGAGGGAGATATTCCAGCACACACTGCAGCATTTCCCCCTGGAAATGCAGACAGGTTTGCTTCATTTCCTCTCAAGATTTTGCTGAAATATCAAACAGCACAAAGACCCCTATTTGCACTGAGAATATGACTGTTGAGTGCATAAGCTCTCTCCACATCGCATTAGGCACATTTCCATTCGCCAACCGGCCTCTCTCTGCTCCCATTCCTAGTCTGAAAAAGAGAGAAATCTGAACTGAGGAGCTGGTTCTGACAGTCCTTTATTTGCAAATCTGCTTATCTTTCGCAGGCATGTTAGCTAGGGAAGCTCACCGAACGGGAGCACGAAGCTCTCAATGGTTCTTACATTTGTCTGGAGAGAGGACTTCTCCAGAGCAGGACCAGGGCTTGGCAGGGAGGCACTGCCCTGCTCCCCGCTGATGGGCCCTCTTTGCCCTTGCCCGCTATTAGTCTGAGCCCTTTCACACCCTCGCTATTTAAAAGCCGGCTGCTCTCCCAGTCTTTCTGACCCAGACTTGTCTCCTCTTGCACTCCCAGTGCTGGGGAAGGACTGCTTGCTATGCGATCCTATATGATTCTACTATCTGGAAACCAAGCAGGAGACAGAAGAGCAGCTGGAATTTAGAAGAGCGTTCAGCCTACAGGCTGACAGCAGTGTTGGAGGAGCTCTACAGCAGGAAGGACTGAAAGAGAGGAGAGCAACCTTCCACACCGACAGCCACACCATGCTAAACAAATGACAGGCTGCTTGAAATCCCCAAACTGAATAGCTATAGGAGGGCGCCTACTAATTACCATTTTATTACTATGTTTTAGTTGCCTCAAATGCTTCGGGAGTGTGTGAAGGGATTAGGAAATAATGCTTTCCTTTGTTAACCTTTCTGTCAGCTTTTGCTGTTCTGCCAAGACCTGACATCCTCCAAAACAAACAAAATAAACGAACAAATAAAGACCTCATCAGCTCTGAAATGTACTGAAAAAAGAGTGGTGTGAAAAAACTTGATCGCATCAAACAGTATGAGACAGCATCTCCAAAATTCCCAATATGGGATCTTTTACAACAGAGATTGACACTGTGGGAGTAAGACAAGACTCTTCCATGTGCAGTTTGGTCTGATTTTCTGCAGCTCAGAGGCTACGTGCTGCTTCTTCAGCATGGCAGGGCAGGTAAAACCCAGGAGAGAGTGCAGCGTAATGCAGCTAGCTGCACTCCAGTTGTTTACCTTGGCCCATTTGGGATCTACAGAGGACGTCCCAGCAGCCTGAGCCTGGCTTGTTACCTGCTTTTAATCCTTGCTGCCATATGCCAAACCATAATCTGGGCAGCTAGCACAGCACAGCCTGCTTCCCTAATGGCTTTCTGTGAAAGCAAACACAGCTATGGGGACACTGCAGCCTCAGGCATGGAAGGAAGCAGTGCTCACGGCTGAGAAGTCACCTCCACAACATCTTGCTGTTACACCGTGGGGCTGTGAAGATGCAGGAGAAAGGATGGTCCAAAGGGTGACAGTATGAACCAGCTCCTGCCATGCTTTTCTGCCTTCCACAGGATGGCAATGGCTTCAAGCAATTGGGGCAGCACAAAAGCCACCTCAACCAGCAGATTTTCTCTCCATTTTTTATTTTCACTGCAGCCCCATTCATTGTCAGTTTGCAGAGGAAGAGAGTTCCTGAGCACCCAAACCCCTGAGATCTGCTGCAGTCCAAAGTCCCTTCATCATCCCTAAGACTAACATGAAAGTGGCTGAGGTTAATATCGGAGAAGCCAAAATTTAAACTGAGAATTACACTTCAGCCTAAATAAATCATCGCCTATGAGGCCGAGTGGGAAGAGGAAGGGGAAGGCACTGCTGGGACCCCCTGGGACTGGCATTGGGGTGACAGAGGGTGCTGGCACTGTGGATGCAAACCCAGAGGCCCCATCCAGCTGGTTGATAGAAACCTGGGTGCAGCTCCACTTTGGGGACCTGGCTCCCTTATGGAGAGCCTCTTCCCCCACCCCAGGGCTGCTTCCTCTCTCCCTGCGGGAAATGCCCCTCTAATGATTCCCCTGCTCTGCAGTTTGTCAGGCAGGCTGACTTCAAGCCATCCTGCATCTGTTTTGCCTAGAGAGCCGCACTCGCCTACATTTTAATAAACCCTATAATTTACACATTTCCCTCATACCCTGTAATTTCACCACCCTGAGACACGGCAAAGGGAGAAAGCGCAGAGCTGGGAGCGCTCATAGAAAGTGCTGCCAGAGAATCAGAAATAAGTAGAGGGCTTAAATCTGCAGCAGTAAAATAATCCAGGGGAGGGAGCCAACAATGACTGAAAAATAAACATCTCCCCCTGCACAGCCACAGCCGATCCCTCTCCTTGCAGCCAACCCTGCCAAGAGATCGGGTGCACTGGGAAATGCGCCGGGGGACTGCAGGAAAAAAATGGATGTGGATTATATGGACCCCTTTTATAAGGCAACTGCTAGCAGTAACTACATTTAAATTTATATGTTCAATAAAGTCTCTTTTTTTTTCTTCCCTCCCCAACCCCAAGTGCCAGAACCACTCGAGGAAACCGACACACGCTTCCCATTTGAAAATGTGTTATTTGACCATTTTTATTCTCTGCTTTTGTTCTCGGGGCAGCAGTCCCTCCAAATGCAAGGGGGGGGCACTCCTGTGCAGAGATCAAAGCAGCTCTGTGTATACACACACTCTTGCAAATTATGTATTTGTGATCAAGTAACGCAGCATCAGGAAAAGCTACAGGGGCATGTGGGAGAGTGAGATATTTACACAGGCCTGGCCAGAGGCAGAAGCGTTATTTTAATTGTTTTTTGCCAGTGCCAAGTCATCTGTTCACAAATGCATGTGTGCATGAAAGATGATGGAGAGACAATCCTGCAGAGCCAGGAAATGTGGTGCTGACCCCCCAGGTCTCTAACATCTCCTGCGTGGCCCTGGATCTTGCCATGTTCCCAACAACCGTATACCTCGCTTCGCTCATGGCTGGACACACGCAGGCCCCTAGTGCTTCCCTGAGCATGGCTTTATGGCTCACGTAAAGGAATATATATATTTCCCCTATAAAGGCACTGCTTAACCGAAGAGTCTCAAGCACTTCAGCAGCGGAGTGGGATTGAAAAAAAGAAAAAAGAGTAGTGAAAAAATAAACAAGAGGAAAAAAAAAACATCTAAATTGTGTTGTGGATCCCTCAAATTTTGGGGTGGAGATCGAGGACCAGGGCATGGGAGCTGCCGGGATGGGTGTTGTGGTGGAAGTTGAGAGACTGAGCCCTGCCCATGTCCCCTGTGGGGTATATTCCCTCGTGGCCCTCCCACCTGACCCTGAGGGAAAGACACCGACGGGACTGGAGGTGCTGCGCATCCCTGGGGGCTGCCAGGCTGGGCTGGGAGGATGTCTCAGGGCAGAGCTCGTGGAAAGCCAACGAGCTCCGAAGCAGCGGAAAGAGGAGCAAGAGAGAAGCCAAGTCTGGCGGTGTGTTTACGATGTAAAATCATGATAAAACTTACACTGAAAATATTTCAAACCCAAGAAGGGAGTGGGAAGAGAGCTCAAATGGACTCGAAATGTCCTTTGCAGGCGCGTGGCTGCAGGACGATCGGAGGAGAACGGATAAAAGTACTCCGGGGAGCTGTAAAGCTGGAAGTCTCTCCTGCTCGCCAGCACGAAGCCTGGGAGGCACAAGACAGCGCGGAGCGGCTCCAAAATCGGGCGCAAAGCACGGCGCAGCGCCTTGGAGCTTCGCGCAAAGGCAGGGAAGTGGGAGACCTCCCCCAGCCCCATCTCGAGTGCGGTGTCCGGGAGCTACAAAGGGGGCTGCGGCCCCGTGCGCCCTTTCTCGGTCCCAAAAGTGCCACTGGCAGCGCGGAGCAGCCCTGGCGGCACCGTGCACGCAGTTTGGGCCGGCTGCGGGGCTTCGTCCCCCACCCCGTCCCCCCACTCAATCTGCATTATTATTAGCAGTATTTTATCCTAGGAAAAACAAACGTCTCCCTCCCTTCCCATCACACGCGGGGGGCTGGGGGCTGGGGGGTGGTAGGGGGTGGCAGGCCCAGATAACAAAGCAGCTGGTGTGGAACGAAGTTGTAAGGAAATAATTGATATGTAATAAGGTTGAGTGAATCTATCCCAAAGAAAATATTGCGTAAGCGGTTATGATTAAACATGCCCGGGCGAAAGGCGCTCTCATAAAGGAGTAATGGAGCTAAGGAAACAAATGATCATTGGGAATGTTAAACACAGAGGGGCATTTCATCACACAAACATAAATTCAGCTTGAAAGAGACTTAGGGGGAAAAAGTCCCCCCTCTACCCCCAGGTTGTGCGATGGACGCCGTTTGAAGATGCTGGGAGCCCGCTGCTCGAGGGGGCCGGATCCTGTCCAGGCTTTTCAGAGCCGGAGCAAAACCGATTTTCCCACCCCACAAAGGGCTGTCCCCACCGGGAGCGCACCCCGGTCTCCTTCTACCCCAAACCCGAGTCGGTCCCTGATTTTTGTTAACGAACGAAAAAATAGAACGAGATTATCTCGGATAAACGAAAAACAGAGCAAATAAACACCTAGGCCCTCCCTTCCTTTTAGCATCGCTCTTCTCTCCCGGGCGAATCCCATTTCTGCAGGCTCAGAGGGCGTTCGCACGGTGGGAAAACTGCGCTCCATTAATTCTCGGTCCAAATCTCCGCCGCTGGAATTGTTTCGAGCTGGCAGCCGTACAGGCAACAACGTGCTGTTGGCTGGAACCTCTCAGCCAGGCATAGGAGTCCGGGCTCGGAAATTAGTTAGGAGGGATATAATTCTGTTTGGGGGGATTTGAGTTCGGGGAAACGGCCCGAGCACGGCCGGTACCGATCCCAGCCGCAAAGCCAGGCGCTGCGGAGAGAGTTATTGGGTATTTATCCCCATGCAATGAACAAATCAAAACCCCGCATTCGCTTGCCCCCCTCTCTAAAAAGCGGGGGCACCTCAGTCTGTCGGAGTTGCAGAACCGGCTCTGTCCCAGCACGCTTTCGTTTGAACCAGAAATCGGGGAACAGGAGATGGAAGGGGGGGGGGAGAGATATTTGTGTATTTGTAACAACTTGAAATAATTTACCCCAGAAAAAAGAAAAAAAAAAAAAAAAAAAGGAAATCTGGGCAAGAGTTTATCAGGCAGTTCTCTTTGCCAGCATGTTTAAAATGTATAAGTAATTTTAAAGTGTGTCTTCACTTAATATATTTTCCCCTTTCTCCTTCAGATGACAAGGAAGAGCAGTGATTGCAAGATGTCTACAGATAGCGCCCTTTAAGAGTTTCCACATTGTATGGTTAGGGGGGGGAAAAAAAGTGTTTGTGGTTCTTAGAGCCTCCCGACAACTTTCTTATCCTCGTCTCGTTTATGGCTCCTATTGTTCGGGCTGCGTACGGCGGCTTTTAGATCGCATTCGTTTTTCCCGTCAGAGCGGCACCCCTCAAAACGAGGGGAAAATATTCCGGGGTGTCTGCGTGTGTTTCATGGGGGAGAAAAGGATTCCTTCTAAACACACAAAACAGAGAGAAAATCCCCCACATCGCTGTTCCAAGCGGCGAATGCAGATTTACCGACTTCGCATCAGTGGAATTGGTGCATCGGGGGCTTGTTTTGGTGGGAGACGGGGCTTTGTAGGCAATATCAGCGAGGCTCTTTGTTGCTTTGCTTGTTTCTTTTAATGTTTTAATTGATTTTATTGTCTTTTTTTCCGCCGGCGCGGAGCAGGGCTGTCACGGCCTCGGTGCTAAAAACCTGAATCGCGATTGCTACGAATTCTGTGACAGTGCCGTGTGACAAATGACAGCGGCTTCAGCACGAGAGTAAAATCATCTTTTCCCTTTAGAAGGAAAAGAAAAAAACACTTAATTTCCCCCTTTTCCAGACAGGGGCATTTTTCCTTTCCCCGTAATTTAAAAGACGGATGCCTCCCGTGCCGGGAAGCTCTCGCATTGCACTTGCTGGAGCGAACCCGCCCGTGCCTTTGGCCAGAAGAGCTGTGAGTGTCCGAGGAGCTTTCGCAGGGCTTTCTCCGGCTCGGAGAGAAGATGTTTCATTCCTGATTTCCTCCCCGCCGCTACAAAAGCGCTGTTAGCCGCAAGGCTGCCCCCTCCCATCCCCTCGCCCACAGTTCTGCTCTCGAATCCAAGCTTTGAAAGCACCTGGAGAGCCGGAGGAGGAACGGGCCGGTTCGTTCCCTTGGCTTCATGGCCAATGTTGGGTCAGTCCGGACTTGTGCCGCGTTGCTGCGGGATGGGGCAGCTTCACAGAGAGCAGGGTGGGGGAACTGATTTCTGCTCCACGAACAGAACCTCCCAACCCCGGAGCTCGGGCAGCAGGGATGAGAGAGGCGGGTTTGCAGAGAACTATGTGCGGAGACGCGGTCAGCCCCGAACCTTCCGGGGCACCAAACGATCGCAGCGATCGGGTAGTTGAGTTGTGAGTCTCTTGGTTAACTTTTGCATCCACTCCTCAAACCAACGCTTAGGAGCCCTGATGCATTTTATCCCGGCGTCAAATGCAGATGTTTGCGTTTGAGCAGCATTCAGAACTCCGAGCAGAACTAGCGCTACGTGAGTTTCTACCCCGATGTTAATTCCCCAATCACCGTTTTTATTCTCAATCGACACTGCTCATAAGGAGTTTTAAGGAGTTCTTTCTTTCCCCCCCCCCCCCCCCCATGTAACGATCTATCCCAGCCCGACCCACTGCTTTAGGAATTTGAGGATTTGCGAACGGGCGGGGATGCATCACTCGGGCAACGGGAATTTCATCGAACCGCGGTTATTCCGGCAAAAAAGAAAAGGATTTTTTAAAATCTTAAAATGGGAGAAAACGGCCGATTTTACATTTTTTTCCCTTACAGCCTTGTGCACGGGCTCTGTTCGGGGGCGGTGGGGCTCACCCCAACCTCCCAACTCCTCACCCTCTCTTTACCACCTAATGTGTTTTGTAGGAATAATGGTTTTCACGATTTCCGAGGTGGTGGGGGGGGGGGGAGGGGGGAGAGGGGGGGAAGAAATGGGAAAAGAAACACGTGTTGCTGTTGATTTTTCGGACGTGGGCAGTTGCAAATGCTGAGCTGCAGAAAAGAGCCCCGAAAGAGCACTGCTCTGCTCCGGTGTGGCTTTCCCAGTCTCCCAGTAGCGACCGCAGAGCTGGGAGACCCCGACACCACCGGGGTTGAGCTCTTTTCTATTTCCTCCCCTGTTTGCTCCATTCCTGCAGTCATCCAGAGGGAAAAGGCAGCCCTGCAGGACTTCGGGACAAGTTGCTGATGCCCCTAAAGCATCTTAGAAAACACAAGGGACCAAAAAAGTAAAAAAAAAAAAAAGTCCCGAAAATTTGTGCCATCAACAATCAAGGAGTGCCAGATCGTACCGACGGTGCAGGAAAGGGGAGGCGGGGAAGGGGGTGGGTTTTTCTTTGATCAATTCCTAAACAATTCCTATTATTACTTTCTTTGCCAACCAAGGCTGAATACGGGGTCCAAATGGCAAGATTTGCCTTTCAAAGAGTAACATGAAATCAAAACACCTGTTCTACATTAGCCCTCTCCCACTTCCACCTCCCCTGTAAATGAAATCATTTAAATTGGGGAAAAAAAAAAAAAAAAAAAGTGTGTGGGGAGGAATACAAGAGAATAAGCTTATTGTTTTTCTTATTTGATACAGAACTGGAGAACCGGGCATCACTTCAGGTGAATACATGAGTAATAAGGCTTTGGCGAAGTGATGAGATGAATTCTACCACAGCATCTTTGGGCATTTTTGCATGAGAAACCCGAAGGAGGTAGGGGCAGCCCCAGCCCTTCTGCCCCTTGCAGCCACCTGGAATGCAGCAAGCCCAGAGGCAACCGCCAAAAATACACGGCTCCCCCAGCACCCTCCTCACCCGCACATGGAATCCACGCACCCCTGGCCACGTGCCCACCCCATCAGCTCCACCCCACGCACGTCAGGCCAGGCCAACCCCACGCGTGCCCACCCACAGGGGTACCCCCACGCACCCCTGCCTTCGCTCACACCCACTCTACAACCGCAGATGCAGTCCTACAGCAGTGAGGGGGGCAGGGGATCCCTTTTACCTTGGCGGCGGACAGAGTCTCATGGAGGCCGTGGTGCCCCTGGCAGCAGCTGGGTTGGCTACCGGCCCTATTTCCGTTTGTAACTATGAGGGGACCCAATGCGTGTCCCTGATAAGGTATCACGGTGTCTCTGCAGTCCACGGTCAGCACCTCAGCTTGGGGCTCGGAGGCACTGCTGGCAGCCGTGCAGGACAGCGGGGAGATGTCGAGGCATTTCTGGGAATAATCACATCACACAAATGCTTACATTCTGGCTTCCTTTCTCTTTACCCTACCACCAAGTTTGAAGTCACACCTTCTACCGGATTGTTTAAGGTCTCCGGGTTGGAGTGGGGGTGGGTGGCAGTGAAGGAGTGTGTGTGTGTTGGGGGGAGATTGCTGGTTGTTAATCTATAGGGTTCCTCCAGGCCAATAAAACTAGCATGGTCAGAAATTTCTCCCTTTCAATAGAAACGTCTCCCTCTTCTCCCCCTTCCCCCCCTCCCTCCACTGCCCCACAACCGCACAGCCCCTAACCATTGCTGTTTGTTTTGTGCCTGGACTTCAGGGTCTGCCAGGAGCACTGCTTGGTTGGGAGCCCTAAAACTGCTCAAGCAGAGCTTAAAAGTAACAAAAAGACTTTGTTTTCCCTATAGAGTCACATAGGGGTTCTTGTATCTGCATACACATTGTGGTAAATGCACCTGGAAAAGGGACTATATATAAAACTACCCTATACACAAATGCCAGGGTAAGTCTCCTGAAATGCAAGTGAAGGTCTTAAACCTGCAGCATCCAGAGGGCTCATGTGCATATTTGTACAGAAATAAAGCCTGTGTGCACAGGGGCCAAACATCCAAATGTGGACACAGAAGTGCAAATACCTCCGTACGTATCTAGTGCACACTTTGCATTTACAGACAGTTAACTTCATTATCTTCAGTGTTTAATGAATGCTAAAGGTGAAGTAGGGACTGGTATCCCACGGCTGCAAGCTGAAATTCAAGCCTTTCTTACAAAAAGTCACCCATCACAGTGATTCCCACCAGCATTTCATTGTGTTCTCCCTCTGCTCTCTGCAGTTCACCTAAAGTTTTGTGCTACCATCTACTGTACATTGTGCTCACCTCTCTAACCTTCCCATTTGAGCAGCAGCTGGAGATCTACTCGGAAATCTTAAACTCAGCCTGGTTATTGATGCGAGTAACAGGGCAGCAGAAACAAGCCCTGGTGCAAAGTGCTGGCAGGTCAGCTCCATCCCTCTGCTCATGTTTTATATCAGGCACTCTGCTTGTCTACCAAGCAGCCCAACAGACAAGGGCTGGTTTATAGCTTTCTGTTCATCCTTCCCCCCCCCCCCCCCCCAACACACACACACTTAAGATGCTCAATTTTACATTTACAAAAATGGCAACCTCAGGCATTGGAAGCACATCTGAGAACATGTCCCTCCTGGGCTGATCAGGAGGTATCCAGCACTCATGGTTAATGGGGAAGGGAAAACTCAGCAGGTAGAGATGAGCACTACCCGTCTGAGAGGCAGCGTGGGCCACTGCGTGGCTACTGTCAGAGGGCAAAGCCTTTGGCAGCGCCCTTGATCTCACCGTCACCCTTCTCATCCTTCATTTAGATCATTTTTTTCATACTGGAGCCACCCCAGGACTAAGAACTGCCTCTTCTTTATGCAGCTTTTGGACAAAACCAGGATCCCCATCACGCTGGGATTCTGCTGTGTCCTCATAAATAATTAGAGCATGTGTGCACCATACCTATCACCACAAAAGCTGGCTTTTGGCTTGGCTCTCCGCTTATCTCCTAATGCCAATAATAATAACAATAATAATAATAATAACATGAACATTGCTTGGCGGATTCGAACCTGCCAGAAAGGCTGCAAGCCAAGTATTACACTTGTGGGAGGTATCTTGCAGAGTACTCCAAGAATCTTTTGTTGGGCCTGGTCTTATTTAATATTTGCATTAACGGCCCTGTAAATGGGTTACACAGCCCATTAATAAAATTGGCAGATGCTACCCACTTAAGGGAACTGGTGAAGACCAAGACAGGATTAAAAAGAGGGGGAAGGAGGACAGAGAAAAATAGGAGAAAAAATAGGAAAAAAAAAAAAAAAAAAAAAAGAGTACAAAATAATATGGGTGGATTAAATTCAGGAAAGGTGTCAGGAGAACTATTCAAAATCCACGTTCTTCCATTGTGGTTTTGTCTAAAACCCAGTAAATGTAACTGATTGGTCCCAGGGAGAGTGTGGGTCAGCAGAAAAGCCCTCCCAGCATTTTCTACCGGGCTGAGAGGTGGGAGGTGTCACAGCTCAGTACCGATCAGATCTTTAAAATGAGATAAAGCTCACAGACAAGAAGTGGATCGATCAGATACAAAGAAGAAACAGGGGAAAAAAAAGGATGAAGAATGTGATATAATCGGTGTTGCTGCCTCTCCCACCTCCGATGGATACCCAGGTGGGTGCAAAGCAAGGAGAACATGGACAGGGGCTGCACACCTGCTAGGAGAAGATGCCACCCAATAAATGTATGGGTGCTCAGAGCCCTTTGTCAGCACAGGTCACTTGGATTAACCACAACCAGGTACAGCGTTACACCACAAGGGTTACTCAAGGGACTCACATCAGGTTCAGTGCCACCATGAAACCCTCTGCAGCATGGGATGGGTTCAGGGTCTGGTGCACTTGGTATTAAGAGCTGCTCATTTGTCCTGCTTACAGAGGCAAGCTCACGTATCCAAAAGTGCTCCTGTTCTAAGCTTTAACAGGTAATTGCATGCTTGACTTCTGAGGATTTGTTATGCCAAGGTCTGTGGCTTGATTCATATCTCAATTCATCTCTCTCTCTTTTTTTTTTTTTCCTGAGTAACAATGACAGCACTGCTTCCAAAAGGCAAAGAATGGAGAAAAAATAACGTAGGATCCCATTTACCTCTGTATTTCACCTTTTTTACATCTCACATACACATCCAAATATATATAATATATATATATAGTAGTATAAAAACAACTTGTATCAAGAAATCAAACTTCTGTTCTAACCCAGACCATCTCAGTGACACACAAATCCCCAAACCATTGAGCATTTTAACCTTTTCCCTTTCAGCACTTAAATGCTAGGCTTTGTTTTTTCCCTGTTAACATGGGCTCATCACTACAGAACCTCAGCCAAGCGAGGCGAAGGAATGAATATGGTTGTGGACTGCTGGTGTAAACAGGCAGGAAGGGGTAAAAGAGTGTGTGTGTGTCTGTGTGTGAGAGAGAGGGAGAGAAGGATCCAGATCCAGTTTATAAACATCCATCTCCAGTAATGAGTCCTCTAGGAAGAAATGAAAAATAGCCCAGGCCTGGTAAAGTCAATTAAGTTGCTTTTAAATAAGAGGTTACCCAGAGAGGCCAAGAGTTAACATGTAAAGGCTTATTGCCAGTGCTGTAAAAAATAAAAGGAGGCTTGAATATTTGAAGACATTTGGTTGCTATTATAAACAAGTGGATCTAATAGTGTGGGTACATTCATAGACTAACTGTAGAAGTTGGGCATCTTATAAGGACACATTGAAAGGAAAAACTGCAAGGTTCCCTGGCTAAATAATTCCAAATGGGTCATTATAAAACCACTGATACAACACGTGTGGTTGGGACGCAGGGCATTTATAAGGAAAGCTTTTCAAACCAACCAATAATGAGCAGCTAACAACAAGAGCACAGCCAAAGGTGTATGTAATCTGCAGAGAACACATGGCAAAGCTTTACGGTGCAAATTCTTCTAATGACCTGGAGAGCAGATGGTCCTGACACCAGTTCAAGCTGCTTGGAAAAATCAACTAAGGTTTATCACATTCTTGAAATTCAAAATTGGGAAAGCTGAGCTTAGTGAACGCATCTTCCAGAGAGGAAGGGGCTCTATTCCAAGAGGCAGGAAAAGAAAACAAATGAGATTTGAGGAGAACATTGATGCTCATCTTTTCTCCTGCTTGCTCTGAAAGGTCTGAATTTCTCTCCTGAAAGCAAAGATTCATTTTTGTTTGGGTTTCAAGGAGGATCATGGTGGGCTGTTGACATATTCTGGGCACAGACCTATAATTCCTGCGATCAACTAACCTAGAGGTGCAGAGGCATGGTAAGCCCAAGCAGTAAAGTCACCTCACAGGGATCAGAGCTGTGGTGTGATTTCCACACAGAGGAGTTCGGCAAAATATTGGAGCTTTTGCCTTTTTCTATTGAAAATGATGGCAATGGTGCTCGCTGCACCAATAGCCCCATAAGGACCGACCCATTCCATCCCATGGTGCCATCTGGGATGTAGGTAGTCCACCAATACCAACAGAGCTGCATTCACAAGATTCCTCCATTTTTCAAAGGAAAACAATCACAGCTCCAGTAATTGACAAGCAGCCACATCACCCCTTTCCAATGCAGATCGAGGACAACTGGCAGGACGTCTGGCCACCACAGATCCCACTTGCTGTGCAGCTCAGAGCTGCCCACCTGTTCATCCCCTACACAGTTTATTTGAACCTCTCATCACCATATCATACAAGTGAAGGATGGCAGTTGGGGAAACAGGTTCCAAAGGAACAGCAGGGACCTTTTTCAGCCCTAAGAGGAAGAGAGACAGCAAACAAGGGAGCACACGGAAGGACTGACACAAACTTGAGTTGAGCATTGGCTTCATCACCCAATAGCAACAAATGACCTCTTCCCTTGTTGGATGCAGAGGTGAGACCACTCCAGGAGAGGCTGATACAACTTCCCAGGAGACCCACTGTCCGTGCACAGGTTGCACTTCATCAGCACAGTGAAAGGGAATAGCAGATCAAGAGTCCCATCTTGGAATTCAAACCTCAAGAGCGGATCCTCAGCAAGGAGCACTTCTCTCCCACGTGCTGAGCAAGCAGCTGTGCTGGGGACCACCTGCCCTTCCTTCTCCAGCCTCCTGCCTGCCTCACACCTGCCTGTCAGCTGCCAGGGAGCACGAGCTCAGCAGACATGAGGTCAAGTGAATTAACGTCACCAGAAAGGAAATGGGGTCAGAGCTGAGCACCCTTCCCCTCACTGACTGCAGCCTGGGAGCTTGGATGGGGACAATTAACTCAGCAGCTTGATGAGGAGACTACACCTTCCGTTCTCTCTTTCTTCAGAGAGAGGGGAAGGAAAGAAAGAGCCGTTGTCAGGAATGGTTGCCATCTGAGGGCCATTGGGGAATGCAGCCCGGGTATACCTGACTGTGGGCAGAGCCCAGGTGAGCCCATAGCAAGCGGCAATCACACAGCTAAAGCTGCCTGCAGAGCACAGTGTGAGATGGAAGCAAAGGAGGAGAGAGGAGGAGTGCAAATCTGTCTCGGTTTGTTTAAGCCACCAGTAAATCAGCATTGCAAAGCTGCCAGCCTGACTCTGTGGTTTCAGGGAGATTTTTTCTGGCTTTCTGGTCTGGGGTATAATACACACAGGTTTCCTCTCTAGCCCTTGATAAATATTTTTGACCAACTACTCAGGAGGAAGAGATTTGGGGAGGGGGGGGAGAACATTCCCAAATCCCAGCGCAAAAACCCCAGTGCCTCCCTGCTCATGTAAACACTGCTCTGGTTGCAAGGGTCCCACAGGGCTCCCTGGGGGACTGCCTGCAAACACAATGCCTGCATGCTGTGGGGTGCAGCAAGGCCTGGTCCAGACTCAGCATTGTGAGCGGCACCAGGGAACAGAATCACAGAATCACAGAATGGCCAGGGTTGGAAGGGGCATCAAGGATCATGAATCTCCAACCCCCTCCCACATGCTGGGCCAACAACCTCCCCATTTAATATCAGACCAAGCTGCCCAGGGCCCCATCCAACCCGGCTTTGAACACCTCAAGGGATGGGGCATCCACAACCTCTCTGGGCAGCTGTTCCAGCACCTCACTACTCTCATAGTAAAGAACCCCTGAGCTCATTGATGCACTTGTGCCAACACCATCAGAGCTCATGAGATCTGGGGTCACTGCCAAGGACTTGAGCTTGGTGTGATCCTCTCCAGGACAAGATCCCAGTGCTCAGCTTGCTACCCTGAGGAAAGTAGGTGAGTTCTGCATGCGCTGCTTTTCTGTTAGTCTCCTTGTCTCCCCTCACAGCTGTAGGATGTTTTGTCCCACTTCCACCACATTTGGCAGCCTTACAGAAACAAAGTTCTTTTGCCGCCTGGAAAAGGAAGAAATCAGTGCCCTCACTTGACACAGCCACACTACGGGACATCAGAGAGCCCACAGATGAGCTCACCATTAGAAAAGCTACGTATACAGCAAGACGTTCACTAGACTAGACACCAGATAATCCCTCTCTGGGAATATATGTTTGGCAACCGAGTTTCTCCCATTTCAATACCCATTTATCCTTTCCAAACATGTTTTTGAGATCTCTATTACAGCTGAATACTGCAGCAGAGGTGCCACATCAGACTGAAAAGTTCCTCCAGCAGAAGTCTTCCAGCAGCAGCAGGAGCAGTGAGCCAAGCCGCTGTGCACTCCTTGCCAGCTCCTTCTCTTTCTTCTCTCCCTTCCCATGGCAAGCAGCCCAGCCCTGCTCTCTGGCACAGCTGGCAGGTTGTTTGTCCTGCAGCACTGAAAGGCTCAAGCCCATGCTGTGGCTGTGCTGCTCCCAGGTAACATCTGTTGCACAAACCTCTCTGTCTACATCTCAGCCTGCCTTCCCCACTCACAGCACCTCTCCTGGATTCTTTCTGTGCTAAAGCACGGCAGCAGAAAGAAAAAAGAAACAGAGAAGTGTGCGTGAGTTGCAATTTGGCTGCCGGGCAGGGCTGAGGCAGGTCCTGCAGCTGGAAGGAACTGGATAGTCTTATATAGCCTTGGATTTTTCTTTCTGAGGGAAGAGCAACTCTCTGCTCGACTTCACTTATGCCTCCAATTGCACTTCCAGCCATTCCTGGGATGCTCTGCATGTATGGTAGGCAGAGCCCAGTGCTACTCCTTGGTTTTACTTGCTAACTGTGACATGGACTTTCAGCTGCAGGGACAGCAATGAGCTGGCTCTCAGAACTCCCATCCTTTACTTTTGAGTCTCCTGATGAGCTGAGATGGACCTGATCCTTGGGGATCCTTTCCAACTCAAGATATTCTATGTCTTTTTACCCCATCAGCAAGGAGAAAACCACAAGTCTTCATGCAGGAGAAAGAAAATCTTGCATCAAGGAGGAGGCAAAATCCACACAGAATTGCATCAAAAAAGGACAGCTGTCTGTAGTAAGAGACCAGCCAGCACAGGGCTGTTCTTCTACCCTGAGTATATCCTTCAAGCAAACCCCAGAAGGACACGCACAGATGCTTTGGTTTCATCCTCCAGTGTGTAGCAAACAACCATCTCACTGCAGTGACCCCATGGAGCCCTGCAGCCATCTTGCAGGGCAAAACCCACCTGGAACTAACATGAGGAGCCCACACCCACCAGGGATGACCATGCAGTGGGGCCAGACCCCAGCCCAGCTGCAGCCCTTGGCCAGGCAGGTGCACCCCAAAGAGCAACTACTGCCTTTCACTGTTCATCTCTTGGGAAAGGCAAAGGGCAGAATTTTATTGCACTTCACCTACATGTAAATAAAATATTTTACTCTCTTTAGGATTAAATAGATACTAGATACTAATATCAGGCATTCTATTCTTTGTAACTGAAGTACATGTACCTGATCTGCCTGTTTCTATGCTGCTGGTCAGACATCTCCCCCAAGCTGAGGGGGAGGGATGCAGCTGAGCTGCCCATTAAAGCCCAGCTCTTGCTAAAGGCACTATTGTAAGGAACAGGATAAAAAGAAAAAAAAAAGAAAAAGAAAAAGATAATTCTGTCAGCACAGATGTCTCCTACGCTGAGGGGTCTGCAACGAAATAAAACCTGAGCAGCTCTTAGACCGTTTCCAAAGTTATGGACTGTAAACAAACAAAATGAAGCCATTCTCCCACCTATAAGATACCACAAGCCAGTGGGCAGCACTGACAAACTTGAGTCTTTCTGTAACTGGCTTATCTTTCTAATCCTCTGGATTATTAATAGTAGTAGGGCTGTGATGGAGACCAGAGGCTGCACTATGACACGGCACCACTGTGTGAAGCATCCAACCCAGATGTGGGGCTGGTCCTGCCTCTCCTGTGGTCATAGTACAGGAGGGTGGAGGCAAGGCAGCATACAGGGATAGGTGAGGTGCCCAGGTCCATGTGCTGGATTTCTGGCTAATCTGCTTTCTCCCAAGCTATTTGCCCATTCCATCAAACCTAGAGCAGGATTCTTACCAATTGTATCTCCCACTTTCCCCTCCAGCATCTTTTGGCTACATGTTTAAGGTATTGACAGCAGCCTCCTTTGGCTTGAACACAGAGCACAGCCACTCTCAGGACAGGGAGAGGACCCAGATGGTGTAGGACCCAGCAGTGAGGTGGTCAGATCACCTCCTGAGCTGAAATCCTGCTCCTTGGTCAGATTTTGCACAGGGTTGGTCTGCCATTGGGTCAGCTTAGTGAACCTGCTCACCCCACAGCCAGGCCATGCAAAGTCTGCTACAAGGGAAACAGGAGGAGTTGAGCACAGATAGGCAAGGCGAGGAAAGGATGAGCCCACCCACAGCAGCTTGCATATGCTTGAGCTGAGCTGGGACATTAAACCTTGCACCAAACTTGTGACAAGTAGGAACAAACTAAGTTTCATTAAGCTGCCCACAATATGAAGGAGAGTCGCTGCTCCACACTGCTGTTTTCTAATTTTTTTGCCTCCAAAAGCCCTAAAGATTGTGCTGAGTGGCATACTGGGACATGGGGATGCAAACAAAAAGCAATAGCACTGCAAAGCATCTGCTGTGGGCACAAATATGTGTGTTCAGCACATGCAGAATGCCAAGAATCATCACCTGTCCTGTCTGAGCCCATTTGAGAGACTGGTCCCAAGGACTGCAGCATCTCACTGCTGAGACTGGAGACAAGAATGAGAGGTGTCAGGAGGGAATAGATGCCCTCCGAGGTATGTTTTCTTGTTCTTTAAAAAGAGAACAATAATAAATAAATGTGAGCTTTCTAAGGGGCAGGGCTAAGGGCAGCAGTAAGAGGAGATCATTTCTGCTTCTCTTTTCACTGTGGTGCTCCAGGGGGACCCCAGAAAGTTGCTGAATGTTCTAAAGAAGAGCCTGAAGTTCAGTGGGATCTTACAGCAGTGCCAAGCCAAAATCTCTGCCTGCTTCCTGCCCTCCTCTCACTGCATTGGGGGAACTCTCTCACTCCAAGCTCTGCCCATCCTGCTGGAACAACACAGCACTGGATGAATAGGGCAACTCTTCCTATGGACAGATCTCAGGCCCCCAGAGGGATGACCAACCTGATGGCCGGTGCAATGCCAGGCACTTTGAACACCTCTGCTCCCATCAAGGCCTTGGCTGAAACTGCCGTCCACCCTCATTCCTACATCCTCCCACCCAAACCCACTGTCCCTGAGTGCATTCCCTTTCCCTCTTGCTCATTTGACTTGGCTCCTGCACGGATGCCCACAAAGCCTTGAATTTCCTGCTGGCTCAGGGCTGCTCAGGCTCAGCCCCATTTCCTCCAGAGGCAAATGGGTGCATTCAATGTAGCAATAAAAACCGAGCAACGTTCTGGGCACAGGGCCTAATCCAACTCCTAGTGAGGTGGAGGAGGGTTATTCCGTTTGGGGGGACTGAAGGCAGAGGCCACAGGAGGAGGATGGTTGGGACCACAGGGATGGGACAGCAGTGTTGCCACCCACGGGACCTCATCCGAGGTCACCACTGGGAAGGCAGCAAGTGGAAAATACTTTTTCCATTGCGTGGTTGCCCCCTTGTTCTCATTCATGTTTTCTCAGCATTAGCTTGTGCTTCTAAAGCAAGCCATAAATTCAGTCATATGGGTTTTCTCTGTCCTCTTTTTTTTTTTTTCTGACATCCATTTAATGATTTTTCTCTTTAATATATGGCAGGCATTTTCCTTCTAAAATACCTGAGGTTTAGGACAGGTAGTAAATGGAGACCTCTCACAGAACCACTGGCCCAGAACCCAGTCTTATTGGCGCTTAGAAAAGGAGATCCATTTTTCCTCTCTGCTCTTCAATTAGCTGTAATGTTTGCCTTTAAAACATAAAATTAGAAGCCTTTTTGGAGGCACAAAGCAATATTATACTGCAAAACACATTTTTATTCTCCCCTCCCTGCTATAAGTTTAGCACAGTAGATGTATTAGACAGCTGGTTTCTAGGCACCGCTCTCTTCTGAAGATTTAGGGTCCAACTTTCAGTTCCTGTGAAAATAATGACCTCTCTTTTTTTTTTTTTTTTTTGGTAGGTCTGTACTTGATCCTACTAGTATTAGCAGGATCTTTCAGATTGAGTACTACAGGAATTAATGTGGGAGAGCAGAGGTAACAAGCAGGTAAACATCTCAAAGTCCATCCAGCTGAGCCATTCATAGAATATATCAGTCGCAGGTTACTGCGCAGTACTGTCAGAGCCTATCCAAGAGCCACTTTCATAAGGAAAGGCTCAGCACAGGCATTCTCACCTGTACAGACATCTCTCTAGGAAGGAATGGGGAAGGCTTTACCAATGTGGGAAGGCGCTACCAATGGACTCTACCAATAGGATGTGGTGATGGAGATCTCAGGGCTCCATCCCCAAACAGAGCCACAGCCCATACTCCCACCTGACTCAGCCTTTCCAGCAGTAGCTTCAGTCCCCATTGCCTTCTCCATGACAAAGCTCATGCACCACAGATTGGCTGCTGTTGCTTAAAAAGACCAGACCACAATTTAGCATTTCTGCTAGACTTGAGCTCACACAAAACCCTTCCCATTCAAACCCCCTTATACAACTTTTGCTTCTAGTCTAAAGCCGCTTTGAACCTCTCACTCCACTGGGTAGGCAGCTTGGGCTCAAGCTACAGCTGACACTTTTCTCTCCAATTCCCCCGAGGCTATGGCCACCCATATGCTTCTGCATCTTTAGTTGTGTGATATGACAAAGTGAAGCTAACCAAGCTTAGAAGAAGCACTCCATTGGTGGTACTCAGTGGGGGCATGCAGCTGGTCCATGCCATTCTCTTCCTGGCACTGGCATTACTGTCACAAATCCATAAACACACGTATTCAACAACCAAAAAAAATTTGACATCCGTGTTTTCTTAAAGTGGTTCAAATCAGAAGTGGTAGATGAGAAAGAAAAATGCCCCAGGATGGGAGTTATTGATCTCAGAAGGCAGCAAGTTGTGCTCCATGTTGGATCAAAGGGGAGTACAAAGCAGAGCAGCCACTTTCTCCACCACACGCTGATGATTTTCCAGATGTCTTTTATGGGAAATAATGGCCCTCAGAATTCTGTTAACAGAAAGCAGCCAATTCAAGGGAAAGGGAGTCTTGACTCTTTTATCTCACTAGTGTTACTCATCCATCTCTAGAGCAAGCTGATAGCGGAGTGATTGATTCAGAAATTACTTTCAGGGAGAAGAGGAAAAAAAAATCAGTGAAGCCACTAGGACTTTTTAGCAGATGTACCTACTCCAGTAGTTGTGCCTGCGCCCCCTGCTCCCCTTCACCTTCTCTATCTGTTAACATACATGTGGTGACAATTGCCTAGGAGCAGAGGAGGTTGGATATCTCAAGGGAGCTTCCCACTGTGCTGGGATCCTGGTGTTTTAGAGAGCCCATCAAATAGAAAAGTTGATGAGAAGTCATGATACGTGTATAAGTGAACCCTTCATGCTTACCAGTTCTGAGTAACAGAAAAACCCCTGTTGTCCTGCCCTAAAGAATGTGCCAGCTGGCATAAGAGAAAGAAGGTGATTTCTCTTGCCTTTTCTCATTTTTACCAGGAATTTCATTTTCTCACCAGCTTTCTGGCGTCTCTAACCTGAATAGACAAAGGGGTGGGCTTCAGGAAGACAAAACACCAAAGCAAAACACCAAAAAGAAGACGCATTCAAAATGACAGAGTGTAAGATCTGGGGGCGACGCGAGCCTGGAGGTGCCCTGCTCTGCTTCCAGCATCCTCCAGCACATGGCAGCCAGTGGCTCAGTGCCCTTTCTCCTGGTGGTGGGAGGTGGTTTGTGGCAATGGAGGAAATGCAATGGGAGCCCTTCTGGGGCCCATTATGGGAATGCAGGGCCAGGGCTGAGTGGCTGAGGTGGTTGCCTCCCGACCATCTAACATAAAGCAGGTGTGCTAGCCCTACTGCTCTCAAACCTTTTGAAGTTCACCAAATGCCTTAAGTCCTTTATTTCACTGAATGCAGAAGTAGTTTTCCTGCTTCTCCAGTTCTTCCCTAAGAGGAAATGGTAAAACAGCTGAAGTGAATCGGCAGACCAAGTGCCCAGAGTACATTCAGGCAGCGAGAGGAAAAGGAGTGAGTTTTAGAGGTGGTGAACAAGAGCCCTCCTCATCTTTGTTGGAATCTGTGAGGGTTCCACATTTGTGAGAACAGCTCCATTTATATTTAGGTGCCCAAATACATCCAGAGCTGCAGAAATTTCAGTTTGCCCCTCGGAACCCTTAGCGTGTAGCTCCACATTCAAGAGCTCATTGAAAAAACATGGGGGCTTTTTGTGTATTCATTGACATGTCAGAAGAACTCCGGGTTTTCCATTCCCTCTGAGTTGTTTCAAAACTATGCGTTTTCACCAAAACCATTCACCCAAAACAAAACAAAACAAAACAAGTGGACTGTTTTCTGTCAAAGTTTCTGAAATGCCAACCCACGTCGTTTACAAGACATGGCTTAAGAACAGTGTAATTAATGGAAATGTTAAATCAGAGGGAAGAGAAAAATCTTCGGGAAAACTGAAGCGAAGTTAAAAACAACTCCTTCCGGAAAGAGCGTTTTAATTAAAAATAATATCCCTCTGGATAATTTATGCTTGGATGTAAGGATTTAAATAGCAGAAGCAGCAAAGTGGATTTTTTACTGCCATCAGCATCCAAGAGTGGAAAACATCAGATTTCAAATTCTTGCATTCTATATTTGAACATCTTGTTTCTATTTAATAGAAAAGGCCTCATTTCTCTGGGTTTTGCTCTTTTTTTTCTTCTTTTTTTTCCCCCCTTTTTTCTTACTATTTTCCTCTTTTTAAACTCTCTTCTTTCTTTTTTTTTTTTCCTTCTTTTTTTGCATTTTTCTTTTCTTTTTTAATTCTTTTTTCTTCTTTTTTTTTTGCCTTCTTTTTTTCTTTTTTCCTCCTTTTTTCTTTCTTTTCCTCCTTTTTCTTCTTCTTTCTTCTTCTATTTTTGCCTTCTTTCTTTCTTCTTACTCTTCTTTTTTTTTCTTTTTTTTCCCTCTTCCTTTTTTCGTTTTTTTTTCTTCATTTTTTCTTCTTTTCTTTTTCTTCTTTTCTTCTTCTTTTTTTTTTTTTTCCTTTCTTTCTTTTTTTCTTCTTTTTCCTAAGACATATAATTCATCCTAATACATTACAAATGACACGCTAAAAGAGCATGCCCGGAAAATATTAATAATGGAATTCAAATGAGTTTTTCCTAATAGTCGCTAGAATCGAGGGGAGAAATTCCTAATGCGTTTGGGAGGGAAAAGCCGGGGGGGAGAATGGAGACAGACATTTTTTCCAGGCGCTCTGCGAAGCGGACCGTGTGCCGTGTGGAGTCTCTCCGAGCACGACAGAGAAGGGATTAAAGCAGGTGACACTTTGAACTTAGCTTAGATAAGTGACCCTCAAAATCAACAGTCCAAAAGTTTAGTACACAGATTCCACGGACCCGTCTGGTCGGCTCTTCGTCAAAACCTTCCCGACTTCAGTACGGCAAATTACAATAAAGAAGACAGGTTGCTCGGGTTATCTCCTAATATTGTTTTAGCCACTTATTAGCACTAATGGACAATTAGTGGCCTGCGGAGATATTTTTCTGTTACACAAAGCAGAGGGAAAAATTCTTTGTTTGCTTCTGTGTGCGGGAATTTCTTCTGCGGTTGAATGTATAAAAATAGCAGCCAGAAAAGAAGTGTGAAAGACACTGGTTAAACAGTCCAATTTCCAAAGAAGAATATAGTTGAAAACAGATCCTTCTGCAGAGTTAAGAAATCCTCCTGATGCACTTGAAGCATAAGGAAGTCTGCACTTTATAAACAACCAAATATATGCCCAGGATAAAAGGCGAGGCTTTTTGAACTCCTAGCTGGCGTGTTAGGAAGACCTTTAATGACATTAGCAGTTCTTCAAAACCAGAAAGGCCACATTATTTCTGATCCTATATGGTCACCACATGTAGCTTTATAAAGAGGGAGAAGAAAAAAAAAAAAAAAAATCCTCTCTTCATGCCAATAAATAACTTGCCAGAAGAGAAAATATTTACCACCGCTTTTCAAAAAATTCTTTACGCATGCAGTAAAATCCTCTTCTGAGAAAATGAGCCCGTAAAGAAACCCGAGGCGTTTCCTACAGCACTACCGGCGCTGCGGCCCGGCCGCCTGCTGCCCCCGCAGCCCCGGGAAGCCGCTGCCAGCCCGAGGAGGGCACCGGCAGCACTCAGAGCAAGAGATATTGATGGAGTTATAATTGAGGGCTAACAGACACCTCCGGCCACCTTTGGTGCTCGGCAGGCGTGATGGCTTCCTCTCAAAATGCCTCAAAGCCGGACCGAAAATCGAGACCAATAAGAGAGTTCCTCCCTTTGCTTCTCCAGCTCCTCCAAGCCAAGGATTTGGGAACAAAAATCAATAAGAAAAATCTAAATTCCCTGGCTTCAAGCGGCGAGAGGAATCCCCTCCCAACCCCCCTGCGTCCCGGCTGCGCGGGCACGCAACTCCCGCGGTCCCCGAGCGCGCAGCCCCGTCCCCCTCCCTCCTTCATCCGGCACCTGGTCCGCGGGCGCGGAGCATTCCGGCTCCTTGCTCCCGGTGCAAAGCGGAGAGGCGAACCCTCCCGCGGATGTCTCCGCCGGCCGCGGGCTTTTCGCTTTTCGTGGAGATCAATGGTTTGTTTAAGTCGGAGGGGGAACGGATTCGCCCAAACACACAATAAATCATCCCCGGCCCGGCTGCAGCGCGGGTCCGCCCGGCCCGGGCACGGCCCTCGGACTGGGGATGCGAGGAGCTTTCATTCCCGTTCCTTCCCCGCAGCCGCCTGCATTTGCATGGGTCGGGGTTTCCGTACCTGAAAACCTTCCCCAAACATCTCCGATGCGTTTGCCCTTTTTCTCACATTTTCTAATCGCTGCGTTTCTTTATGTGTATTTTCTCTCAGTCTGTGCAAATTCCTTCTTACAAATGTACCAATAATAATAATAATAATAATAATAATAATAATAAAAATCATCTCCCAAAATATCCGCCCTCCCTTCCCAAAGCTGTCCTGTGCGAACAGCGGCTCTCCCCACCTCCGAGCTGGGAGCCCAGCTGCGCTTTCTGCGGACGGCAGAACAACCAGCGAGCGGGCAGGAAACTTCTTCCTGGGGAGCGGGCAGCTCCCGTCCGGGCATTCACCTTATCGGCTTAGCGGGACTCGGAAATATATACGCACACAACGAATGAAGTGAAAATGTAATATAAAATGTGGACTATTATTATTATTATTGTTTTACTCCCTCAAATAAACGGAGAAGGAAGGAGAGAGTCGCAGCTCAGAGTGACCAGGCGAGATCAAATGCATTTTTCCCCTTGCCCAGCACAGGGACATTGCCTCGGGGAGGGGATACAACACCGCAGGGGCGCGGGGAGGATTTTGGTGGAGCAGAGCGGCTCGAGAAAGGCAGAAGAAGCTGCTCTGCCTGCTCAGGAACCAGAGGCGTTGGCACCCGCGGGAGGTGACGGCACACGGGGCACACACATTCACGAATAAAACCTGTGCTTTAGGCTTATCTGGGTGGGTTTGGTGTTGTGCGTTTGTATTTTGTTTTATTATTATGATTGTTTCCTGAATATCAGTCCGGTGAGTTGGAAGGGCCGGCGCTCTCCCCGCGGTGGGGGAGCTCCCCGGTTTGCATTCCCGTGCTCCTGGCTCCGCCGTTCCCATCGAGTGCCGCCGCGCTTCGTGTTCTCCATCCTCGGATGCAGCGCGGGGCAGGAGAGCGCTGCTCCATCCCAAACCGCTTCCCACGGCGGAATTCACTCTTACCAAGAGATTCAGAAACCAAAACGACCTCCTTTTTGGTTAAATACTAACACACACGCGCGCATTAAGTGGGGGATGCCCCAGAGCTTTGCGCTGCAAGTGTTACATTCCCCAAAGCCGCGTGCAGAAGCTCGAAATTGCCCAAACAACAAACGCATCTCCTCCTCGCTGCCTTCCTCCGTGCCTCAATTTTTGGGGCGCTCCCACCGGACTTTCGGCCGCGCGCAGTGAGGACTGGTCCCGCAGCGCTGCCGTGCGCTCGGGGATCAGGAACGTTCTCCCTCCGCTTCCCCAGCGCCGACCCTGGCCCTGCCCGGCCAACTCCCCCGGCTACTTTCCAGGAATAGGAGGGAGAAAGCTCTTTGCCAAACTATTCACAAGAGCACTTCAAAATAAATGAGTTGCCTACTAAAACTTAATGTTATACAAGTTGTCCATTTGTCTATATTAGATTTTAAGCAGCTGTTCGTACGCTCGAATCCGCCCCCCTCCCGCGAAGAAAAAGTTTGAGCAGAAGAGGAGAAAGCGAAGAGATAAAACGGAGCATTGTTTATTTTCCTGGATCCTCTCGACTCCGCTTTCCCAAAGCGTTGGAGCGGAGCCCCCGCGCTCAGCCTGAGCGAAGCGACACGAACAGCAGCACCGGGAAGGAGGGGGGGGGAAGGGGGGGGGGCGCGTTCTCTTCGTCCGTTCCTAAATTGCTTCTTTGTTCCCCGAAGTGCCCTGAAAAAAAGGGAAAAAAAATACCAACAGAGACGAGACGGGGCATGGGGGGGAAAGGAGACAAAAGAAGAGTGCGGGGGTCCATGCCCCCCCGGCCCGGCAGCCTGTGTCTGCGCAGCGCCCGGCTTATCGGAGCCCAGTGCTAAGAGATAATTTGGGCCGTGAGAGCGGGGTTTCTTTCTTTCTTTTTTTTTTTTTTTTCCCTTTTTGTTTTGGTGGTTTTTTGTTGTTTTGTTTTTTAATTATATTTTGTCCTCCTCTCCTCTCCTCTCCTCTCCTCTCCTCTCCTCTCCTCTCCTCTCCTCTCCTCTCCTCTCCTCTCCTCTCCTCTCCTCTCCTCTCCTCTCCTCTCCTCTCCTCTCCTCTCCTCTCCTCTCCTCTTACTTTTTCTCCCTCTCAAGCTGCTGCTCGCACCCCCGGCCCCCACACGCCGCCGCCCTTGTGACAACTCGGCAAGAATCGCCACCAGAGGGTAAAACCTCGATAACCAAACGAGTTTTCGCTGGAACAAACGCCGAGGACAGCCGCAGAGCCGCGGCAGGCAGAAGTCGGGGAAAGAGGCTTCCTCTCCCCCCAAAAAATCCATCCCAAAATGCCACGGAAACCTCAGACCCATCTTCACTCCTTCTCCTGTCCGATTTCTGTTCCCGTTGCCCTTGGCCCATTCCGTTTCTGTGGGACAAAGCTCTGGAGGAACAGTTAGCAAAGCGGACTCGGCACCCCTTGGCCGGGCTCCGCGGGCTGCTCACGTTGCCTTTAATGCACCTCCATTGGCACACACGCTTCCAGCCGCGCCGAGCTGCACCGCCACCGTTTACCGAAGTATATCGGCTGCCTCCAGCAGCCTGGCTCCCCAAATTAAACCCTTTCCCTTCTGCTGCGAGGACTTTTGCTCTTTTTTTTTTTTTTTGGTGGAAAACGAGGGTGTTTTCCAAGCTGTTTGCACGCAGGACCCACCAGGTCTCAGCGCTCCCATCCCCTTTCGTGTTTCGGGAGGAGAGATGGGACCCCTCAATTCTTTCCCCGCATTGTTCGGTAATTAGAGAGCCGAGATCTACGGGGACAGGTAATCGGTTTTTTATTAGTCCAAATGATATATCGAGGGAAGGGAAGATAAACTTGCCGACACACAAACCCTTCTTCAAGTTCTAAACGTTTGCTTCGAGCCAAAATCCGTTAGTCTTTACTCGGAAAAAAAAAAAAAAAAAAAAGCAAACAAAACAACAGAACACCAAACCAACACCCTACAAGCGGGAGGTTAATAGCTTAAATGAGAGACTGGGGTGAGGAATGTGGATCAGCTCTCTCCCCCCATTAATAGCCTTAAACGACTTTGCATTTTTATACCCGGAGTTGAGTACTGAAGGACTCTGAGCGTGTTTGTAAGACTAGAAAGATCTATTGAGAGGCTTTCTTTTTTTTAACAGTGCATTAATGTTTCCCAAGTCTTCGTATTAACTCAAGAATCACTGAAGGTCGATTTGTAAGTGTCTGGACACTATAAAAGCGTTTGTAAAGCAAAGTCAGTTGCGTGCATTAAAATAAGGAGGTTCCTTTGTGAGATTTCATGCCAGGCCAGGAGCCCTTTAAATGCTATTCAACTGCCTCATTAGAAGGAGCTAACAGGAGTCAGGCCTCCTCTTTACCCCCCCCCCCCCCACCTTCCCCCTTGTCCTCCCCTCAAATCAGCCCTTTAATACATGGGCTGGCAGATTAGGGGCTTTTAAAGCTGGGTCTGTCCCGGATAGCCGGTTTCCTATCCCGCTATTGTGACAGCTCTTCCCTGCTATCAATTATATCCCACCCCACGCCGAACGCCCTCCCTTCCCTCCCAGGAGCACCTCCACCAGCTGAGCCAGAACCTCCTCCCCTGGCACCACGCTCACCCTGGCATCCGTTCCCCAAAAGAAGTGCATTCCTTCCTTTCCCCTTTCAGCCAGGAAAAAATAAAATAAAATAAAATAAAAAATTAAACAAACCCATATATACATATATATATATGCCTGGATCTGAAAATCCATTTCCGAATAGATTAACAACCCCTCCTGTGTTAACACCGGCTCTGTTCTTTTTCTTATTAGATCGCAGAGATGAATGGGTCGGTGGGGGGAGAAGGAGCGAAGCGGTGGGGGAAGGTTGGTCACCATTATCTGCACTCCACATGTGCTCTGTGGGTATATATAAAATATAGGAATGGAGTCCCCTTTAAGTAGTCCTTTTATGACTTGTTTTAACAGAAAACACAGAATAAGCCAATGTTTGATATTACAATATAAAACACATTTGTGGTATGCTGGGGGCTGGCTTGTTCCTCCCTCCTTCCTCCAGTTCGGTTCCTCACCCAAATCTGGTTCAGACCCCACCCTTCTTAACAGAGCAGGCACAGACCTTCCGACCCCTGAAACGCAGTGTCCACTCTGCTCTGCAGCCATGCACAGATTCAGTCCCTTGCAAGAGAATTTGGGCTCGCAGCTGATATGAATACAAACCTTCAGTTTTTTATTATTATTGCTACTAGGCATAATGTTAGAATCATAATTCTCCATTTATATGGGGGCCTGGATTCAAGAAGCTCATTGGAGCTGGACGGAGCAGAACAACATATAAATCTGAAATCAAAGCCAAACATGTCCTAATAAAAACCAAGCCAATGCAGAAATCTGGTGGAGAAACAGCAAACGCATTCTCGCTCTCCTGCACCAAACCCCCAATCCATTACTATATAACAATAATTAAAGAAAAACCCAAGCCCTCAAGCTGACCACAAATGCCATGCACAATCTTGGGTGTGTGGGCTGAAATACCAAGTGTCAAGAGAAAAAGCACAGTCGAGAACTCGCTCAGGGCACTTACTTTTGCAAACACTCTCAGGGTTGCTACCCAGGAGTAGGACATTGCACCCAGGCTGAGGTCCCATCTCTGTCCTCAATTCAAGCAGAATTCTCTCTCTGAAAGTCTGCACATTTCTCACTATTTATACTCAGTATTGCAAGATGTCCCCTTACAATGGACAAGTCTATCAGGGTATAATTAGAGCCCCTTGCAAGGCATCACCTTGTCATTTAAATTCAGTAAGTTTGCTTTCCACTGTTCTGCAAGGTTAGAGTGAGGTCCCTCTTCAAACCAGGAGAGGAAGGTTTGCTGGAGATTGGTCTCATGAGGAAGCCCTGGGAGGTTCAGATGCTGCAGAGATAGGACAAGTCCTTGGGGACAAAGTGAAGAAGCATTTGCACTGATTTGATTTTTAATCTGTACTGCTACTACATGAGGAACCCTGATGCAGGGCTGTAACCAACCAAACTACCCTAAAAAGTGAAGCAGTCTTGCAGTAGAATTCCCTGCCCTTGCAGAGAAGGGATACAATTCCTGATTTTCAGGGCAAATATTCCTTTCCAGACACATGAGCACAGCACCCAGCCCTGATGACAGTCATGTCTTAGCCTGGAAGGCCCCAATTTGGAAATGTACCCCATCAGCAAACCACTTCAGCACCTGCTTAACTTTGGGGCTGGATTAAATCGCCTTCCAGAACATGCTTTCAATTTATTAATAGCTTAAAGCAGCAGGAACAGATTGGGGGGTGAGAGGGGCAATTTAAAAGCCATGTTATATCGGGATTTCTATGGGGGAGAAAGAACTGGGAGGAAAAGAAAAAGGAGAAAAAAGAAAAGAAAAGAAAAGAAAAGAAAAAGAATTATTCAGGTGCAACTTGGGGGGGAAAAGAAAAAAAAAAAGGATGAAAGTCTCCCCAGATAGATAGATTTTAAAAGAAATGCCTCTGCCCATCCCCTCCCCCTGCTCTGCTAGCATATTTCAAGCACTTTGGATGTTTGTGTCTGTCTTCCTTTCAAGGAACCCTGAGCACATGAATGGGCAGAGCAGCAGAATGAATGGGACACTTCAAAGAAAATGAAAACCATTACTGGGAAATCTGTTTATAGAGAGGATGAATGATTATGAGAGAAGATGCCAAGTGGAGAGAGAACACAAGTGTGCGTGCTCTCTGCACAGTGCACAACAAAATACCTCAGGGTTGTTCAGAGCTTTCTTTACAGTTTCTTTGTGTAAGTTTGGGGTGAAAGGGCCCCTATCAGCCTCCCCAGCAAGCCTGGACCCCCTCTGATGCTATGGGAATGGTAGTATTCCCCATGACCCCCTGCACCTGCTCCTGAGCCCCAGTGGGGTGACTCCTCGCTCCCTCCCAGTGTCAAATTGGGATATATAAAAGAAATTATTTCCATCGCATGGTGTAGATGAGGAATGGATAAACAGCATGTCACTCGCCTTCCTAGTGGGTAAACTCCATTTAGCCTCAACACCACCACGTAGAGACCCTGCCCTGAGAACTGCGGGCTTTATCTGAACCTTGCAACATTCTCACAGAGTCCCATCCATCTCCACTATTGCCTCGTGCTCAGAAACTGTAGAGAAATTTCCGCTGTGTGTGCGCTGCCTGGGGACGAGAAAATCTGCACTGTGTCCTCCAGATGCAGATGTGTCCTATCCCGAATCCATCCAAGACAATTTTTGGCTGCCAAATCATCAGCCTGGTCTCTGTCTTGTAGGGGAAAGATGGGAAAGTAGGGACGGGGTTCTCTGACAACCAATGCAATCTTCTGCACGGGGAGCCTATGTGATTTCCATCCCTCTATACAGCACCTCGACAGATCTACCAAGACAGAACAAATGGCACCTTGTCATCCCCACCGCCATCAGCCTTGCTCAGCAGAGCATGCGTGCCCAGACACCGACAGATGAACAACACTGGTTCCCCAGATCAGTGCCATGACTGGTTCTTGCTCGCTAACAGATAGAGAAGGGAAATGCAAGTGGCATGGACTGCAGAAACAGTGTTATAAGGCCCCATTTAAGAACCAGAGTCTTATGGTAGAGCATGGAGGTAGCTGCAGAAAATAGCCCTCAAATGCCCTTGTTATTTTTGGCATGAAGAGTCAGAAAATACTCGTGCTTTTTCAAATACTGAGAATATTTATACCATGACCAGCATGGTTTTCACAGCACTCTCAGGAGATGTAGGGAGATGAATGCTGACATCCCTGGGTTGGGCCAGTGGCATGAAATGCTCTAACACTGCAGTCCTCCAAGAACCAGTGCTGATGTAGCATCAATCAGAGTTCCTGCTAATGGAGCCACCAATTTTTCCCATGCTGTCGACTTCTTCAGCGGACCTTTCTTAGACATGCCCCAGATAATAGTAGACTGCAAAGAAGTTTGATACTTTCACACCAGAAGGTCCTTTATCCTCTAGGGTCCTACCAGAAGGCAAGACCACAGAAGGCTGGGACCACAGTATCACCGAGGTTATCCCTACAGTCTCAAAATAGTATTATGCTTAAAGAAAAAAATGGGTCACTGACAACTGCAGCTGGGAAACTGCCTTCTAAAGACTTTCCTCAGAGGCTGTGACTTGGCATTAGCCTGTTCCTTTCCCCTCCATAGGATCTCAGTGCTGGCCACTTTGGCACTGAGCCACTCAGATCTGCTGCCCACCCAGCTTTCCTAGTGCAGCTATCCACTGCTTCGCACGTAGGTGGGCATCATCAGCTCTCTGCCATTCTAATCATCTCCCATTACAACTTGGACTTCAATAATCAAAAGTGAAACATGAAAGTAGGCTGAACTCCAGCAGAGCGTGAAGGCAGCAGCCGTGCCAACTAGCTTTCAGTGCTTGTTTCATCCCCTCCTCTCCAGGGAGGGATGGGAAGCACAAGTCGGTGATGAATCGGCCCAGTGTCAGTGACCCAATGCAGATGCCCACTTTCTCTTATCTCTCCCTTAATCCCCTCAGGATCTTGCCACAGCAATTATCTCTGTTGACCATGTGTATAAAGAGGTACCCACTTATCCTGACCCATTTAACTCCATGTGATTTAAGCTGCCCATCTTATAAGTCTAGAAGATAGCATCCATTCTGTCCAAGCCCAGCCATGGGTTGGCACAAGGAGCTAGAAAATCCCTGCAGCACAAGAGATTGCCTAGCAGCCTCTTTGAGGTTGAATACACAGTGCTCTGAGCAGGCTGCTGCAGCATCCCAAATACCTACCCTCAATTCCCTCTCTAGGAAGCATCTCCACATCCTTGCAAAAGCTTTGAGATGAACCAACCACTGGTACTGCAGTGCAAATGCCATCCTAGAAGTGCTAGCAGAGAAGAGGGAGAAGAAAACGCAACCATTTCCCATCACTTATTTTCAGAGCAGCATCCCACAAGCATCTGTCAAGGTGGGTGACCGCACAGGGAAGCTGCTGTTTCCCTCTGCACACCAGCCCAGCAATGCCATGAGGAAGTGCTCAAGCTGCACTCCCATGGTTTGCCACAACATCATCAAGCCCTCTAACAAATTTATCTAACAAGAACAAATGAATGGGAACCACAAACTGTGAAGTTATAAATATATCCAGAGAGGTGACATCATAACAAATGGGAGTATATATTTCCAGTGACTTACATCATTGCAAACCCTGGATGTACACATATTCTTGGATGTAATTCCACATCTATGTTGTTGGGGCAACTGTTCATCTTTTTAATTTGAAATAAATGACAAAATTTTTAATCTTCCTCTCCATTACGCTCGTCTTCCAACCTGAAGTCCAGCTCCCCTGTTTACTAAATACTGTCTGTTTCAGAGAATCACAGAATCACAGAATGGTCAGGGTTGGAAGGGACTTCAAAGATCATGAATCTCCAACCCCCCTCCCACATGTTGGGCCAACAACCTCCCCATTTAATATCAGACCAGGCTGCCCAGGGCCCCATTCAACTCGGCCTTGAACACCTCGAGGGACAGGGCATCCACAACGTCTCTGGGCAGCTGTTCCAGCACCTCACCACTCTCATAGTAAAGAATTTCCCCCTGACATCCAACCTAAATCTTCCCTCCCTCAACTTAAAACCATTTCCCCTTGTCCTGCTGTTATCTTCCCTTTCAAAGAATTGAATCTTATGCTAATGTAGCCTTTGCTTTCAAGAAACCAGTATCAATGAAAGCTAGGGTAAGCATAGGCTGACTGAAAACCAGAAAAGGATATGAGAACATGGCAAAGTTATGAGATTGCTCCTAAGTGGTTTGGGATTTTATTTATTTTTTTTTAGGAGATGGTGGAAGACAGTATAGAGAAGGGAGAGAAAACATTTTGTTTACTCAGAATTTTATTTTGAACATGTAGTAATTGGACTTGGAGGGATGCTGAGCGTCTCTGAGTTTCATTAATTTCCTAGACTCAGCAGGGAATTCAGGACTACAGACCACTCTTGAAAAAGCAAAGATTGAAGAAGTTTTGGAAAAGCAAGTCTATCTCATGCCAAGGCATTGTTGGAGGAAAAAAAAATCAGCTAGCAGCTTCCCCCATCACGGAACTGTCCCTGGGATGTTGGGTTGGGTTATGTACTGACAGAGTGCAATGGGGGTACGGTGCCCTTGAGCTGGGGCAATTCCTGAACAACAGGCTGCATCATCTGTGCCAAACCTGCAAGAACATTCTTCTCTCTTGCTCAGCTCTTGGATGGTTTTCCCAGAGGACACCATGCCAGCCGGGTGTGCCCCCTCTGGAGTTTCTTCCCCATGCTTCACACATGTTCTCTGGGCATACCCAACAGCAGAGGCATCCCCAAGTGAAAACTGAAACTTAATCCCTTTCCCTTTCAAAGCTGTGCAAGAGGCAAGAATTGGCCCACTGGGTAAAGTGAAGGATTGAAAGCCTTTGCCCTTAGCTTTCTGCGTCAAAAGAATACAGCTGGGTCTACATTAATGCTGGAAATTGAATTTACTGACAAGAGATTTTTATTTTCTTCTTTTTGTCTGCAGAGCCAGTTCTGCAAGCCACATGCTGGCCCAGGTCTTGGGAGGCCACATCAGTGTTTCCACCCTCCCCCCAAATAGCCTTCCCATGTGACATGGGCATGTTCTTTAGCACCTCTGTACAGGCAGGGAGCTGTGGCATGGGCTAAACCCTGCGGGGATTAACACAAGCCAGATTTCAGTCCGAGCAGCCTATTTGCATGAAAGTCTAGAGAGCTGCAGCTTAAGTTCTGCAGAGAATTCCTATTCCTACAGCTGGACAGCACCAAGCTTCAGCTCAGCCCTTGCCAAGGAGAATCCCAGACCCCAAAGCCATTGTTACTTCTGCCCTAAGTCAAATGTTCAAGCCCTTCCAAACTTCAGTGAAGCTCTACCCCAAGATGCAAGCTCTAGGGCCTGGTTTTTGATGGTGTATTTACTGATGAGGTGAAATATGAATCTGGTTTTGACTTTAAAAAGCCAATTGTATTTTGGGGGCGGAGGGAGGGGGAAGGGGTGCTCTGACCTGACCTGCTAATCTCTTTTTCTTCCTTTAAAGTTGTCTTCTAAATCTGAACATTAAAGGTGATTAGATACCTAAGGGACTTCCCATGTCATTAGTTAATACTTTAGAGCTTGTTTTGGTTCCAGCTAGCAGTAATGCAGAGCCCTTTCGATAATACATCACCCTGCTCAAATATGCCTGCACAGTCTCCAGATGATATACCCCACCAGTGTCTGCCTCTGTACAGCTCGCAGATTGGAAGGGTCGGAGACGAGTTTAATTTAAAGATGAGCCGCCCTTGGGCTGCCAAAGGAAATGGCGTGTCAGCTATGTCAAAAATAGATACTGTTGTGCAGATATATGGAGGGAGAGATGGACGCTGCCAGTGCTATCAATTACCTGGATTGCCTTTAAATGTCAAAGCAAATCCTTACCCATTCCTTCTCTAAAACCTAAATCACTGAGAGAGACAAGGTCAACCCAAGCAGGCTGGAATGCTGGGAGAGGAAAACACGTACATAACGGTGCGTGTGTGAGGGGATAATTTGTGCATACAAGCACTGATTGAGCTTTAAAAGCATATTGATTCGTGGATTCACATGCTGAAATAGGGTCGCTGGTTTTTTTGGGCACCATCCAGGACACAAGTCCCCAAAAGAAAGATCCTTTCCAAGACAATAAGTGGCTTCCTGGACTCAATATATTTTAAATTCTCGTGTCACTCCTATTTTGCAATGCTGCAGTATTTTTTTCTTCCATGGGAATATAGGTGCCTTTGACAGATTCAGAAGAAACCACACAAATCTAAACTGCCTCTGGGAAGGACCAGACTGAACTGCAACTTTGTGTATACCTTTCCGTCTCACTGCAGCACAACCAATATCAGCAAAACATATGTGCACCTACGTATCCATATCCTTCAAGGCAGACCTCATGGGAAACAGCCTGAAGTGATCCCTTGGGAAGGGCCCCAGTCCTTTCGGGAACAGGATATGGGGAAATTGAGGAGTGGGGAAAAGGGGAAATCATCAAATCCTACAGGTGGGTAAATAAAAGGAGACAAAGTTTATTACAATAGCAAGGCTAACATAAGGTTTAAGCTCGGTCTCTTAAGAAATGAGGTTTATGCAACCAGTCTGCACGTGGGATACATATATAAAATATAAATAAAATAAACATACTCATCTCCCCTGCCTCTAATAACTTCCAAATTTGCTGGCCAGTTCCAACCCAGCTCTGTGGAGGGGGCAGAGGTCTTACAGTTCTTATAAGTTTTATGAAAATAGGGCCCTCTCCTGTATCTTGAGACCTATTAATGCCCACACTGAAAGAAATTGTTGAGCTCATGTTGCAGCCTATTAGCAATATTATTAGACACTGGAGAATGCACAGGGGAGAGAGAAATATTAAGAATGCCCCAATGGCAGGAAAAGCTTCAGTTGGAGTCAGCGCCTTCTTGGACACTAGAGAATCCAACCACTAGACACCAACTGCTTGAAAACCACCATTTCTTTGCATCTCCTGCTGATATCCACTTCTATATAAAGATATTTTGTGTATTCTCAGCCTGGCCTCACAGCAAGCCCGTGCCAGCCAATTAAGCTGAGCTGTAATTTACAGCTCCCTGCTTCCTTCACCTTCTTCCTAGGAGGGATTAGTTAGCAAGGCTGAGACACAAAGAAGAAGAATGTAATCACAGGGGTACATTTATCACCTGTGTTTGCACTGGGGCACTGAGCTGATTTCTGTTCTCTTCTTCCTTCAACAGGATCGTCTCCTCTAGATAACTGCTGGGCCAACCAGCAGGCATACAGTAAGCACTGATCTCAGCCCTGCTGCTTCCCATGCACGGGACGAGGATAAAAATGTAAGGAATTTCAGATAAACGCATTTGGAAAGCCACTTAGGGCTACTAGACAGACGAAGGCAAAGAAGGCTGGGGAACATTTTTGCAATGAACAGGCAAAGAGGGGCACTGCTCATCTTGTGAACCATGTTAGCAAGCTGCTTTTTAATTCTAGACCCTGAGTTTTGGCTGTCAAGGCAATCTGCAAGCATTAAAGTCTTTAAATAAAGGATCCCTGTAAGAACAGAGGGGTCAAGTCACAAAGCTGGTCTGCGCTAAGACCATCACTGTTTTAGTTCCATTTATCTTGCCAAAAGAGAGAATGTATTCAACACAAGTGTGCGCACTGGTGTGCCTTGGTGTCATGCAGATGTTGCACAGAGGATCAAGCACTATTGGTATTCCCACATACACACGAACAAAGACAGTCCCCAAGACAAACCTCCTGGAAGGTTTCCCTTGGATTCCAAAGGAAAAACAAGAAAACAGTTGCGGGGCTTTAGATGACAACCACATAACACAAAAGACTACAATTCAGACCTGCTCCCTGCCCTACAGCACATCACCAGCATCTCTGGGCATCTGCTTGCAGCACATCAGCCTTGTTGTCCCCTCTGCTGTCTGTTCCTGCAGATTACCACTCCCTCCCCACCCCTAGCCTTTCGTCCAGGTCCCTCTGCATACAGCAGGATGAATTTTTAGGTGCTTTCTATGCAAAAAGAGAATTTTTAAATGTGTGTATGAGTGTTTGTCTGCAGACAAGTGTGATGAAGCAGAACAAGCATAAAGCAAGAGCTGCCCCATGCTGCTCTCTCACAGAGAGCCTCCTCTTCCCACAAGTGGAGGCTCAAAGGAGCTACAGGAAGGAGAAACTTGTTACTAGACCAAAGCATCAGGCTGGGCCATCCCATGGGAGCCAGCAAGCAGTGCCTGTGATTTCAACAGGACCAGGATCTGTCCTTCCCTCTTGCCTCGGGTTACTCAGAAGCAACCGCAGCCCTCCAGCTCTGTGCAGCAAGTGCCATGAACCCACCTGCCCTGAGCACCCTGGGCTCAGTTCCAGCCTCCAGAAACCAGCTTTGAGGTCAATGGGAAGTTCACCTCGGTCCTCAGGAGAGCAGAATTTGACCATCCAATTAACAGCTAAAACACTGCTGCTTCTTATAAAGTGTAAAGTCCCAGCGGCGTTGGGGTCTCTATGAGTAATTGATGGCCAGATGGAGCTGTGGTTATCAGTATGACTGCAATACTGTGCTGGGAAGAAACTTCCAGTCCATAAGGAAGAGAAAATGACTCCTTTCCACGTCGTGCAGCAATGGCAGTACCCACAGTCGCACTTGCTTCTTACCCAAGCCTGCTTTCACACATCGGACAGGCCCCCACGATGCTCCACCAGCATTTCACCTGATATGGGCTCAATTCTGCAGTCTCGAAGTTGCAATTTCCCCAGGAATGCCTGGAATTTCCCCCTTTATGCAACACACGTTTGCAGGTTCCCGCTTTGATGAGTGAATATCTTCATTTACCAGTGGAAATATTCCCACACACATGCTGTCTCTTTGAACAGCCCAAGCCACCAGCTTAAACCCAAGGCAGATGGATTACCCTTCTCAGGGCCTCTAAAGCCCCTGGGATTTTTATTTTTATTTTATTTTTAAGGGTGCATGTTTTGATTTAAACCTCACAGTTCTGAGCTGATTCTGGCTTTCCTTCATTTGCTTGTTTGCCACTTTGCAGAAAGCTCTGGGTTTTGCCAACTGGGAAAAAAATGAATCATTTAAATACTAAACGATCAAACCTCACCAAGAGAAACCCTTCTTTTGCAGAGGATGTTCCTATTTCTCAGTTTATTAGTTGACAGAGGAGTTGCTTTTATACTGTACTACATCAAAGAGAAGTTGCAGGCTGGGAATTGAAGATTCATACTTTGGGGAAAAAAACTCTGAAAAGCAGACCTGTCCTCTGTGCTTGTTACAGACTGAGAGGCTTGAAACTTCTCCAGCCCAAGTGTGTTCTTATTGGAATAAATTCATTTCATTTATTTGAAGATGAACAGTCAGGGTTGAGAAATGAAGCCATCAGAGATGTTAAACAATCAGAGACGGTCAGTGCTTAGGATGGGTACGGTAGTCAGATGTCTTAAACATGCTGCTGTGCAGATTACATGCAATGTTATGCTGAAGCAGCACTGTGTCATGCTGAGGTTGGTGGGGGCTCTGTTGAAACCACCCATCCTCAGCTGCACACTTTATGAAGTGCCCTGAACTGAGTTGCTGCTGTGGCACCCTCCCCTTCCCAAGGACCATTAGGGAGATGTGAGCATGCACTGCAGCAATTCCTTCCCTTTAGTCCCTACTGCTCTCTGAGCAGGGAGCTCAGTCCAAAGGAGATTGAGCTGATCACAAAGGGAAGTCTCTGGACCAGATCCCCACCTCATGCCAGCTGCTTCTGCCATGGAGCCCTCAGAAATTGTATGCAAAAAGCAAGAAAAAAAACAGCTTATGGGTACAGAGCCACCAACGATTCTGTCCCCCAGAGGCTCCATCTTCCAGCGCACCTCCTTCCTCTCAGCCTCAAGCTATGGCTTAAAATAGTCATTCAGGCCTCTTTTCCCCCATTAAAGTTCTGTCTTGGGCCATCTGCTGGGCTGCAGTGGGGTCCATCCCAGAACTGGGCAGGAAGCTGGGAGTCAGAGCACTGCCATCAACAGGGGAAGGGAGAGAACTGCTGGGACCAAGTGGATGGTCCAGATCCATACAGCATGGTGCTGGCTTTTGCTTTTTAGCTAGATCTAATTGACTGTTTTGCTGGGAGAATTCCCCACCTCAGTGCAGCTCTCAGTATGCTCACTGCAGAGACCAAAATATTGCCTCTCCACACTTGGAAATTCTGGGCAAAATCCCTGAGCCATCCTCAGTTCTTAGGTCCCTTTTACAAGAAAAGAGAGGAAAGGAGAGGAGAGGAGAGGAGAGGAGAGGAGAGGAGAGGAGAGGAGAGGAGAGGAGAGGAGAGGAGAGGAGAGGAGAGGAGAGGAGAGGATAATGATGATAACTGTTTCCTGAGAGTCTTCCCATCCGCAGAACCCAAAGCACAGAGTGCTGTTCGGTGGGACTCAAGCTTGTACCTAGGTGTTTATAGTGTTCCCCCAGCACTGAGGGTCCAGCAGAAGAAAACGAAGGAGACTGCCTGGAAGTGAGTTCCAGCACAGCAAAGACATAATAGAATCAGAGAACCTTAGAATTTGAAAGGACATTTAAAGGTCATCTACTCCAGCTCCCCTGCAGTGAACAGGTACAGCTCCATCAGGTTGCCCAGGACCTGATTCAGCCTTGCCTTGAAAGTCTCCAGTGTTGGGACATCAACCACATCCCTAGGCAACATGTTCTACCCTCACTATAAAAGATTTTTTCCTAACCTAAATCTCTCCTCTGTGATCTTGAAGCCATTTCCCCTTGCACTATCACCACAGACCCTGCTAAAGAGTTTGTTCCCTTCTTTCCTATAGCTCCCCTTAAGATACTGACAGGCCGCCCTCAGGTCACCTAGGAGCTTTCTCTTCTCCATCATCCCACTACAACACACCAAAGAGATCAGAAAGCCAACGTAATTGAAGCGGAACCCCCCAGCAGCCGGGCCGGGAGCTCCGGGAGCCGCGGGGAGAGACCGCGCCGCGTTGCGCAGCGTTGCGGTGCCTCCCTGTGGCCGCCGCCCCGCACTGCAGCCCGACCGCCCGGCCCCGCACACGGCGGATGTGCGGGACGACTTTCCAGGAAGAGCTGGAAGGATTCGTGTTGTTTAGGGGCTCTGTTCAGGCGATGTTATCTCGAGCCTGTTTTTTTGGATCTTCCCGCAGCAGTGACGTTCCCTGTTCTATTGAATCTTACTGAATCAAAACGCTTCTTTTCTGCCTGCTTTCTGCCACAGCTCAACCTCTTGGTGTGAACCCCTTCCTGAATGGCAGTATTTCCATCTAGCACCAGGCACACACCTGCCCTCAAAGCCTTGTACAAACACCACCCTGCAGCTGTGTCCTTCCACGCTGTCCACTGGTGACACAGAGCCCACGGCTGGAGCATCAGGTCTCCATCAGGGTGCAATGCTGCAAGATGGAAGTATGTCTGCACACAGGGCAAAGCAAGAACTCCTGCCTCTTCCCTCTGGCCACAGCATGCTGTGGGCACTGGGGGAGGTCAGCAGGTGGGGGCTGTGGGAGAGGTGCTGCAACTGCACACAGGTGTTGCCTTGGCTGAAAGGAGAGGCTAGAGGCAGGAGCCAGTGGTGTAAGTCTCCCTGTGGACCTGCCAGATCTGATAGCCTGGTGAGAAGCACAGCTCGTATGTGCAAGGAGATGAAACAATGTGCACTTAGAAAGAGATGCTTGCCCTAGGTGGAAAGACAGCACTACAGGCTCTGAGGACCTGCTTCTTTGACCAAGAGACCAAGACATCTTCACTGCTGTCCCACTTTCAATTTGAGTACAGGCTGCTCAGTCTTGAAAATCTGGGGAGCAGACATCTAGGCATGACCTCGTCCTTTCCTCAGGGGTAGCAGCAGCATTCAAACTTCATGCTGTGCTTGGTCTTTCCTGTTGTTCTGACCTATTTATGACTTGTTCTGTTTCTACAGTAGCAGGCCTGAAAAGAGGCTTTACTTTATGATATCCCATCTAATTCTAACAGCATCAAAACTGTGTGGTCCACAGTGAACTCAGAGTGATCTCTTTTGTCTGAAGACACTCTTTCCTCCAGATTCATGGCAGATAAACCTGCATGATTGACTCAGTGCCCCTCATGGGGCCCTTCCATCTCAAGACATTCTGTAATTGTGTGGTTAGAAACTCCAGAATAAATTGCAGGAGAACTGAAGTTAAATCCAAGCTTAATCCCACTCCGGGGGTGCATGACTTTAGACGTACCTTCAGGAAGATCAGACCCATCCTAGCCCACAGTCATAGAATCACCGAGGTTGAAAAAGATCATCCAGACCAACTGTCCGCCTATCACCAAGTTAATACAAAGAAAATCCATTCTATACAGTCTCTCCTTTTTCACTTACATAAATAATGATTTCTCTCAACCATTTAGCTTTTGTATTCCTATGTTTTGTATTTTTCATATTCATGACAACTGCAAATTACTTTTCGAAATCAGCTCCACTCTAACAAGTTTGAAATCAGAGCAGGAATACACACAGCGGAGAGAGAGGGATGCCCTAAGTACAAGTTCAGCTGTTCATCCGTATGACTAAGGAGATACACCTTAACTTGAATATTCACCTGTCATTCCCCTCCCAGATCTGTCAGAAGGCTTGGTCACCTCTCCATGAAGTTTCCCATGGAAATAATAACAGAGTTGTGCAAAAACTTGTAGCGACCTGTTTAGATGAGGCAAAATTAGGTAGCCTTGGGATTCCTCCGTGAGAAAAGAAGTCTTTTCAAAAATATTCAGTTTTGATTCATTTTTTTGCTTTTAAACAGTAATGTTTTTTGTGTCCCTCTTCACCTCTTCCTGCCCACACACACTCTAAGTAGAAAAATGATTCTTCTTGTAGTGATTTGTCATTCGAAGGGGAAAAGAATTTGTGCTGCACGCTGTCAGACTAGGAGTTTGCATTGCTTCTGGACAGATGATTGGCTAGAACAAGGGATCCCTCTCCTTTATCCCTGCCTCAGAAAGCAAGAGTAGGGGAAGAATCACAGCTTTGTATCTTCGGTTCACTCAGTGACACTTGAACACTTCAACTTCCTCCACATCCAGACAGAAATTGTTTATTCCCTGTCACTCATAGGCAGGTCTGTCTGACCTGAGCAGGAGACAGGGCAGGACTGAGGCCCAAGCTGTGAAAAATTCGGGTTCCACCCCCTTGTAGCCAGTCTAGGGCTTGGTGCGAGACCAGAACAGCTTTCCTTCTCAGTGACGTGGGCAGCAGGGTGCTCTGACACGTGCCCATGCACTGCCAGCAGAGAATCCACACAGGGAGGAGCGAAGTGAGAACGCTTTGTGCAGGCAGACCTGTAGTGCCAGTTACTCAGCAGCCATACACAGAGTTGAGCCGCGGGCTACACTCTCACTGCTCTGCAAATTTCCCACTTTTATGCATTTCTTCCAAACTTTGATGAAGGAGCTACTCCTCAGATCTAAATCCCTGCCTGAGGCACGGCAGGACAGAGTGAAAGTTCCCTTCTGAGGATGCATTTCACTCTCTCCAGTCTGTTCTTGCAGTCCCACCCACTTCCCAGCCCTTGCCAGGAAGATGGGTTTCTGCATGCTCATTCATGTGCAGGGCAAAGCCCTGGAAATGTCAGAAAACACACTTTGTTCCCAAGTTCTGCCTAAGTGAAGGCTGGGGATGGAACAGGACACGCCCAGGGAAACCCAACATCATGCAGCAGATCAGGTCCCCAGCTGCTCATCACCAGGCTGCCATACTTCCCAGGTGTTTTCCAGCCATGGAGAACAAATGAGGAGGAGAAGAGGTGCTCCTGGGCATCATTTTATGTCATCACCCACTCAGGGCAGTGCTGGGGTAGGAGCAGGACTCTGGACTTGCAGCTGGCCCTCAGCACAGGTTCATTCTCCTATGCTAGGTGACCTCAGTCGAGTCACCATGCATCAGCAAGCACACAAACAGAGTGAAAGCCCTTTGGGATAGGTCTCACCCAGGCTTTCCACCAGATTTTAAACCTGCCAGGTTTACCAGCCTGCTCAGGATAGCTTTTTGGGTCTAATCAAGCTGTTTGCAAAGCCTGGCTGCAGTACCACTGGGTGATGAGTGGAGGAGCATCCTTTAGGCATCTGGAGTGAAGCAATGAGCCATAAAGTGCTGGGGGGTGCACAGCTCCGAGCCATCCAGCAGCCTCACTGATGCCATTGGGACTGAGGTGGCTTCCTTGTGTTCCACCCAGAGCTGGAGGACAGCAGACACTTCCCTGCAGAGCTGAGCTCACCCACAGCCCCTCCAGCTACACAGCCACCAGGCTTCCCAGGTAAGAGATGAAAAGCAGATGCCATGAAGCAGCTTGGAATTGGAGGCCTGTGAAAGCAGAACGCCAGAAAGAAAAAAAAAAAAAAAAGATGTTTTTTTTTTTTTTTGGAACATCAGGCCTTAGGAAGAATGCTGAGAGCAGACGTGCTCCTCAGAGCTTGCCTCCAGGCATCCACCCCTCACTTGGTGCATCTTTAACACAACTGTCTGGATCCAATGTGGGCTGCATGCTGGCAAAGGTGGTTTGCTGCAGCAGCTCCTGCACTCCCTGCAGGCTAAATGCATGGTGCAGACAAAGGACAGTTCCAGTAATAAGATGCATCCATGGAAGAGGAAATCAGGTTGTCCATGGGTTTAGCCTGAGGAGTTCAAGCATCAAGATGTCCCACCTGAGTTCACATACCCAGCTGTTTGAGGCTTCTTTGAACATTCTTGCCTTTAATTATGAGCCTTCCCATACTTCTGTCTTCTCCATGCACTGTGCTGTGACTCATAGCTTGGAGTCACAGGGATTCCCATGATTTACTGGGACTGCTACCTACAGCCCCAGCAACAGGGCTCCAGCTGTGCACCACACTGGACAGACAGATTTCCTGCCTATATGGCAAAGAGGCAAACAAGGCTGTGCTTTCTTTGGCAACGTGGCTTGGATACAACTGGTATTAAAATTTTTCTCAATACTCTGCTGGTAATGCAAGCCATATGAACAAACTCATCTATTAAAGGTCTGAATGCTTTTTGTTCATCCCCAGAGCCTGTTGAACACCCCATGTTGGCAGCATGTCCCCATAGTCCCAAATACAATTTCTTTTCCTCCTGACCCATCTGTGGCACAGGTCCCAGGCTGCCTGCATCACGTTGGGAGCCACACAACACAAAAGCAGATGCACGCTCATCCAAAACGCAGCGACCAGGACATGAGCTGTGTTCTGAACTAAGCTGGCATTCACTGCTTCCAGCTTTGGATAATGAGAATCCCTAGTGAAGTGCCATTTTGCCAGAGTATGCCCAAGAACAGCACCCACACCCCCCCGCTCACCCATGGCTTGACCACTTGTGACAGGTTCCCATGTCCTGCAATTTCCCAGATAGAGATGTCTGGACCATTGATTATAACCTTGGATCTCTTCCCCTAACCACACTGCTTCAAAATAAGCTAAGAGGCAGAAATCCAAGCTATTTTCATTTCAGGCTTCAAAGAGGATGCTCAAAACTAAAGGGAACACTTAAGTAAAACATGTATAAACAGGGAGCATCTGGTATTTTCCCTGGCAGCATCAAATCTTGAGATATGCAGGAAAAAAGTTACCAATAAAGGTAAAAAAAAGGGTCTCTCTTTGCTGTTACCAGCTCATACACAGCAGTGTCTGGTCTGATTCTTGCCCTGAAATCCTATTCACTTCCGTGACCTTAAACAAGAGAAAAGTCAACACAGTTCAGCCCATTCAAAGGTAACATCTCTGCTTCAAGTCCCAGTGGGCGTGCAGCACTTTGGCAGAGCCTGTTATGTGTTAACCTCCTTCCTTTATAAAGACAAAGCACCATACAGCGTGATGCGCACCTGATCCTGCTGCTTGCATTTGTTTCTGCCTTTGCTTCTGTGCAGCTCTTTGTTCTCCTCTGCTCAGACAAAGGAGGCAGGCAGCCCTCTGCTTCTCCAGGGATACAGATCCACAGCAAGACACCACGGCTTAATGGAAGTGTTCCTCTGGGTCAAGTGGTAGAGCCAACTGCTGCCTCCATGCAGTGATCTTCATCCCAGAAAGGAAAAGAATCAATCAGCAGCCCACGAGCAAGGGAAGTCTCCTGGTGAGCAGTCACATTTGTCTTAAAGATGATACGCCATGCTTGCTTCGAGCACAGCTTTTTGTGCACTTGGGCCGGTTCCTCCACACCAACCCCAGCAATAGCATCACTGAAACTTCTGATCTTATCCAGGAGGTACCAGAAAACCTCAGAGTGAAGCTGGGGTCCCACTGGAGCATTTGCAGGAAAATAAATACTGTCACTGTAATAAAACAGCCCTTAGTAACTTCAGCTACTGTACAAAGATGGACAACAACATATCCACAGGAGAATTCCTTCTCTCCCCTTCTGTCATATCCTGGATGATTTTTAAATTATTATTATTATCATTATTTTTAATACTACTCCCCAAAGTTCCTATTTTCACAGTTCAGATATAAATGAGTGAAAAGATGACTCTGTTCCTGGAAGCTTGGAATTCTGTTGAGCAAAGCTGTCCTGCAACCCAGCTCATCTTTTGAGAGGATGTTTGGAAGCATCTCAAAAGAAGATGCTCTGGCTTTACTCAAGCCTAGAAAATCACTTGATGCCTAATTAACCTTATTAGAAAGCTACAGCAGCAATTCCTTACAGTACCAGCAGCATTACTGCTTCATCTCCATCTAAATTACCAGCAAAGAGTCTGGGCACGTATCTGCAAACTAACTGGTGATTAGCTTATGCTATCAATATATTGTTCCATCTAAGCCAGCCCCTTTGTTAAAAAAAGAAAACAGTTTCATCCAGTGTAATTTCCAAACAGAACACTAAAGTCACCAAGCAGAACTTATTTTGCAATTAAGCCTTTCTATAACAAGGAGTCTTTGTTCCATTGCAGTAAGTCAGGAGATCAAAACATGGCCTGCAGTGCTAAGCTTGGGTAACACCTAGGAAATATCAATACACTTCTGACATTATCTTAATAAATAATGAACATGGTATAGATAAGGTGATTGTAGACACAGTGAGACTACAGGTGTATTAAGTACAACAAACCTGTGAGGTATGATTAAGGGATTTATAGGTCTGTTTATTGCTCAAACAATTAACCCCGTGGAGAAGAAGACAGCACATGTTTGGTAGCAGTGGTAAATACCAGCCTTTTCAGATGGAAAAGACTTGATACAGAATGAAACTGAAGCAGAAAGAATGTTGAACAAGGTAATGTAAGATTGCCAGCCTGAAGGAGGAAGACTGCTACAACCTCTTGCATGTGTCAACAGATACCTACTCGTACAGAGGGTTTTTGGAGTGAAGAAACCCTCCGCTGATACTCCAGGAGACTGCAGCATTAAAATCATTTCACAGAAATGCTGTGTGACCATTTACATCCATTTATCAGTCCTTGTTAAGAAATGTCACTAATTTTAATGTTGCAAATGTATTGCAAAAACTTGCATCCATGGCATAAGGCACACCTCCACCTTACACTCAGTGTCTCAGAAGCTGTATCTGCTCTTGAGAAGCTGTGATTATGTTTTGGGGGTTTGTTTTTTTTTGTGGGTCCTCACCATCATCACCAACTTGAGGAGGGATGCAAAGAGCAGAGGAAGACCAGAAATAGAGGAAAGCAACGCTGGCTTGTGGTGAGCTAATGATATGAGCCTTTATGCAGGTGGAAATATTTCCACAAGTACTTTCTGAAGCAGAACAGCTTCTGTATGGGCAGCCCAGACCCATGCAAGAGGAATACCTACCACACCGAGAAAAAGATGTGCTCCAAAAACCTAGCCTGAAATGCCACCCAATACTGGTTGGAGTTAGCATTTCACACGGCAGCTACTGGTGCTATTTTGTATGACTGCTGGTGAGTAAAATATTCATGCGGTGCATGGGAGACCCAAACCCATTTCCTTTCAGAGAGATCCCCAAATGTGGCTCAAACAGCCACAGTGGGCTTCACCTAGCTCTGTCTCCTCTGAGGTCAGTGAATTCCCAAAAAAGTGAAGGAGACACACATTGAGCCAACACTTCTAATAGTAGATCCTGTCTTATAAAAAAAAATAAATATTCCTCATTTTACTCTGCTTAAGTCTTGCAATACCAAAAACATTTTGTCTGTCACTTGAGGCTCTGGTGTTTTAGCCAATGCCATTGATCTGTGGGTGAAGGATTGCTCAAGTCCATCTGAGCTCTCTACCAACAGTTTCTGCTGCCAGCCTGCACTGTCGTTACATGCCCACCACCATTCCGCACAGCTTTGTGCTCACAGAAGTGCCAGCTTTCAGGAAGGGCTCTGAATTCCCTGGAACATCTACAGCTGGCCTCAGCCCCTTTGAGGATGTTTGCATTTATTTAGATTAAGAAAATAATGGACTTGAACTGAAATGCTGTCACACCTCTCCTTTCCTCTCAGTCCCCTCCCTTTCCCCACCTGCCTCCACCAAAGAGCAAGGAGAGGAGCCTCAGCTTAGCTTTTATTTTTGTTAAAAACAGACATCAGTTTTGTTTCCACTAAAAATGGAAACCCAGACGTGGGTTTAGGCAGCAACCAGTATGTAAAGAAATCCACCTCTTGCCAGGAATTTGTGCTTCTTTAATAACTTCAAGAAAAGCAAAAATCTAATGATGAGCCAGAACATATCACTTGGTCTCACATGGGATCTGATCAAACATCTAAAGGCAGTCAGATTCCAGGAAAGGAGAGCTTCCTCATTCTTAAGGAATATTACAAAACGTACAGAAGGAATGAATTTGTTTCAATCAAGTCCCCTGTGAATTACCTTCTTGATCAATATAATCCAAGAGCTTTGAAATAGGCTGAGTATTCCAAGCTTCACCTGCAATCAATGGGAGACATAGGAAACCATTCAATTAAAAAATTATAAAGCATGCTTCGTTTGGTATTTGTTTGTTTGAAAGTCAAAAGGGTTTTCAGATCTGTGTGCTTAGCCTATCTCCTGCAAAAGCCATAAATTTCCCTCTTAGATCTAAACCAAACCATATTCTTTTCTTTAATCATATGAATGAGCTCAAGGACCAGAGGAATTTGTGAGCAACAGCCCTCTTCTTCCTTCCCGACTTACCCTGTGGCCTCTGACAAGGAGTGTGCTAGGGCTGAAAAAAACATTTCTTGATTACATAAATGCTATTCAAAAGCAGGGGTATGTCATGTTCGCCTCGGTGATTGACAGTATGCTATGAAATATACTACATCAATATGATGACAATATACTATGTCGGCCTGTAGAGGCAACATCTTGGTGGGATCAGTACTGGGGCCCATCTTGTTTAATATCTTTATTGATGACCCAGATGAGGGCACTGAGTGTATCCTCAGCAAGTTCGCAGATGACACCAAGTTAGGAGGGGGTGTCGATCTGCCTGAGGGTTGGTTAGGCCCTTCAGTTCAGAGTGAACTAGATAAGCTGGGTCACTGGGCTGAGGTGAATGGGATGAGGTTCAACAAGGCCAAGTGCCGGGTCCTGCACTTTGGCCACAGCAACCCCATGCAGCACTACGGGCTTGGGAACGAGTGGCTGGATGAGTGTGAAGAGGAAAGGGACCTGGGGGTTGGTTGATGCTCGGCTAATATGAGCTGACAGTGTGCCCAGGTGGCCAAGAGGGCCAATACCATCATCCTGGCCTGTGTTAGAAATAGTGTGGCCAGCAGGAGCAGGGAGGTCATCATCCTCCTGTACTCAGCTCTGGTGAGGCTGTGTTCACCTTGAGTACTGTGTTCAGTTTTGGGCCTCTCACTACAAGAAAGACATTGAGGCCTTGGAGTGTGTCCAGAGAAGGGCAACAAAACTGGTGAGGGGTCTGGAGCACAAATCTTATGAGGAGCGGCTGAGGGAGCTGGGATTGTTCAGTCTGGAGAAGAGGAGGCTCAGGGGAGACCTCATTGCACTCTGCAACTTCCTGAAGGGAGGCTGTGGTGAGGAGAGTTTGGCCTCTTCTCCCAGGCAACAAACAGGACCCAAGGAAATGGCTGCAAGTTGCACCAGAGGAGATTTAGATTAAACATAATTTTTCTCTCAGAGAGTGGCCAGGCACTGCAATGGCTGCACAGGGAGGTGGTGGAGTCGCCGTCCCTGGCAGTGTTCAGGAGGCGTCTGGATGAGGAGCTGCAAGATCTGGTTTAGTAGCTTGTAGTAGTGATGGTGGTGGGAGGATGGTTGGACTAGATGATCTTGTAGGTTTTTTCCAACCTGCTGATAATATGAATCTATGATTCTCTGAAAGTCACCCTGAATACACAACTGCATGAAAGAATGGAGTCACCAATAAACAACCTGTGTGGAGCATGGGTATGAAACTCTGGCAAGAAGTAGTAAGCACAGTAATAGTGGAAAGAAGCAGGTGAAATTCTGGACAATCCATGCACAAGAAGCAAGAGGCACATATCCTGGATGTAATTTCCCTGAGGATCCTAGATCATCAACCATTCTCCCTGGAAGAGCATCCTCCCCATGACAAAGATGGTCCCACAGCACAGGCCCCCACATCTAGGAGAAAAGAATTCCAGAATGATAAAGCCCACCATCTGCAATAGGTATATTTGGCCATCACAGAAAGCCAAGATAGAAATCCATGCTCAGACCCAAAAGGCTCAGTTAATAGTAAGACATCCTTCCTCAACATCCCCAAGATGTTCCTTATTCCACACCTGGCATGTTGTGCACAGCTCAAAAATGGAATGTTAGATATCATATGGGGCTGATGAATCCAAGGCCTCATTTCCACATGCAGGAAATAGCTCTGGTATTCTGTTGGTAACCTTGAGTAGTCTTTAAATCTTATCTTTTAAAGGAGGATTGTGGTAGCCTTTGTTGTTTAAACTTAATACTATGGAGGAAGAGATGGCCTCCCTCTAGGCAACCAGGCCATGGGAATGGAGAACATACTGTCTCCATGTTGAAAGGAAGCCACTCAAGCTTGTTTTGGCAGAGTCTTTAAACCTTTACTATCCCACATACTACAGTGCAGAAGTAGATGGAAAAGCAAAGAACAGAAGGTTGAGATCAAGGCAAGAAATAGGCCTGTGAATCTGAAATACTTTTGCAGTCCTCAGATATTCTTGCTTTCCTGGGGATCAGTTATCTCCTTGCAGAGGAGCAGCTGTTCACCAAACCAAACTCAGCTGGGCCCATGAGAGGTGGTCTCCCCCTCAGAAAGCTTTGGATGATAACCAGCAAGAACACTATTTGTAAGTACAGAAGACTACACGTTCCCACAGGACTCATGGATGGCAGTGATGAGCCAGAAAGATGCATTTAACAGTTGCTTAACTTCTGGCACCCACTCATTTCCTTACAATAACGTCCAACACAAGCAGCCTTCAGATGTTGTGTAAATATTGTCAGTGCCCTGGCAAAATTTCTTTTTTTTTTTTTTTTCACAATCTCCAAGAGTTTCATAAATGCTAATCATATCTCCTGATTCCTCTAGATGAGCTATAAGCATTCTATACACCAGGAAACTAAGGCAAAGTGAGAATTCCTGCTTCCCATTGGCAGCAGTGGAGGAGGCCGCTATGAGAAGGTGGCAACCTACCAGGAGCTAGTGACATAGACATTGTATTTCTAGGTTTCTTGATCAGCAGGATAGGAATTTCACATTTTGGGCTTCATAATGGCCATGCAATTTAAAATTCCATCTTCCCGTAACACTGTAGGGATCTTCAGTTTCAGCATCTTGTCATAAGCCGTACCATCTGCTGAACACTTCCAACTGTTTACGGAGTTCCTAGAAAATGGATTCTATCCGCAACTCCCTAGATATCTACTGCAGATATCTTCAAAGCAGTAACAGCACAACGAGTTCAGTCATGGCACAGCTCTCTCCCTTGCATTTTGCCCCAGCACGTAGCTACACAGGCTGAAGCCATCACTTGAATCCATGCTTTCTTAAAGACTGTTCTGTCAACCCTTGTGCACTTGCCAGGCACATTTTGTGCCAGGAAATATCAAAAGAACCAAAAGTGCCACAGAAATGAGTTTGGAGTCAAGAAGAGTTTCCAGGTGAGTGCTACCTATGTGCAAAGTTTCATGATTAATGACTAATTTGCAACATAGGAGCAATAATCCCCAGTGCTAAAGATACATTCAACTAGAAGTCACTTAGGTGCAGAGCACTCCTCTGTTTCCCATCATCTACCACTAAATCTATAGCTACGTCTTTTGTAAGGAATGATGGGTGTTGAGATGAACTGTGAGATTAAACTCAAGAGCACTTTGTGGAAGACAGATGGACACGATATACCTGGCAAAGACAGTGGGGCCTTGAGTCTTAGTGTTTTCTCATTACCTAGAAGAGAATAGTTCAGCAGCTCCAGACAGGTGGGACATGACCAGATCTCCTTTCTTTTCCCTGTAGTGTCCAGGATATGCAGGATGCCCTGCAAAACCTCCACATCATAGAATCATAGAACTGTAGAATGAACTGAGTGGAAAAGGAACACAGTGATCATCCAGTTCCAACCCCCTGCTGTGTGCAGGTCGCCAACCAACAGACCAGGCTGCCCAGAGCCACATCCAGCCTGGCCTTGAATGCCTGCAGGGATGGGGCATCCACAGCCTCCTTGGGCAACCTGTTCCAGTGCCTCACCACCCTCTGTGTGAAAAACTTCCTCCTAATATCCAATATCCAACCTAAACCTCCCCTCTCTCAGCTTAAAGCCATTCCCCCTTGTCCTATCACTATCCACCCTCATAAACAGCCGTTCCCCTTCCTGTTTATATGCTCCCTTCAAATACTGGAAGGCAGAAATGAGGTCTCCCCAGAGCCTTCTCTTCTCCAAGCTAAACAAGCCCAGCTCCCTCAACCTTTCCTCACAGGAGAGCTGCTCCAGCCCTCTGACATCTCAGTGCCCTCCTCTGGACCCGCTCCAAGAGCTCCACGTCCTTCCTGTGCTGGGGGCCCCAGGCCTGGATGCAGTGCTGCAGATGGGGCCTCACAAGAGCTGAGCAGAGGGGGACAATCACCTCCCTCTCCCTGCTGGCCACCCCTTTTTAATGCAGCCCAACACACAGTCGGCCTTCCAGGCAGCAAGCGCACACTGCTGGCTCATGTCAGCTTCTTGTCCACCAGGACCCCCAAGTCCTTCTCCACAGGGCTGCTCTCCAGGAGATCTTCCCCCAGTTTGTATAAATGCCTGGGATCTCCCTACACAGTAGTGTCGGGCTCTGCATTTTAAAGCAAAAATTACCTGAAAGAGAGTTTGGGTTAGAGCTTCAAATATTTTTTTCTCAACTGAAGAACCTAACTATCAGTTTTTGCTAAGACCTGACAATTTCACATTTATCCGTTCACATTATCTGTCCCTCTCTTTGACAATAAAACAGTAACAAGCTGCCATTGATAGAGAACATACCTACAGCTCACACCTCTCACAGGTGAACTCTAGTGCCAGCACTGCTGCATTTTAAACCAGCACTCTGAGAAAGTGCTCCCTTCAAGCTGAAATGGAGACCATGCAATGAAAGCTTTCTACCAGCCTGCAGGAAGGCTGGGATGTCACCTGGGCCCTGCTGTGCAAATAGCCAACAATACACCTTAAAAGCTCCAAAGAATTTGAGCTCATCCAAGGCTCCACATCTGAGCTAATTGCTTTAGCTCTAAGGAAAATGCAATGAGATCCTAGATTTGATGCCAACTCACTTGCTCATTTTCAGTCCCGATCCATTTCCCCTGTGATCCATGTTCAGAGGAGCACAACTGAAGCCTCCCAGCACCAGCAGCCGCAAAGCAGACGTGGCTGTGCCACCAGAGACTTAGAACAAGCCTGTGCAAGAAGGCCAGCAGCTTGTTCTCATGGTCTAGGACAGCTAGGAATATTTGGCAGGAATCCTCACTTTCCTTTACGTCTACCAGCTGTCCATTGCACAGCCACAGACACGGACTCTGCACCACTCCAGCCACGTTTCCTACCAGGTCTGAACCTTAGCCCTTCCTCCTCTTCACGATGGGAAAACTCATTCCCAATGGGAAGGGTTATCATTAATGGCCCTGCAGTGCCAGACAGGGACACGGGTCTGCCAGAGCTGACCATCAGTCAGGGTTCTGTGCTCTCTGGAGAAGGGAACATCCCCCATTACTTAGAGGTTAAATACTTTGCCATGAAGCACACCTGATTCAGCCAATCCAGTGACTTTTAAATATATTCTAAAGCAACAAAGAGTAATATTTAATAGAGGTGAAATGCCCCATAATTCAACCATAAACTTCTTTACCAGAACATATTACAGCCAATATTACATTTAAAATAAGCACAACTAAAAGCAAGAGGTTAAGCAACTCCATTTTCATTGAGAAGCAAGCTGACAGCAGTTTAATACCCTGCATTCACTGATTTGAGCATCAAATTCTACAAAGATGAGCCGTGCTCTGACATGAAAGCAGCAGGATTTGGGGGCATAGGTCATGCTTTGACTATGCTTGGCACAAAACACATTGCTCTTCAAGCACCAGAAAGACGTAAGACCAAGAGGTCAGTGCAGTTTGTATCAGATCCATCTCAGGATGTATCCCTGAAGATAGAATGTGCATTCTGGATTTTTTATTAGTTGCTTTATGGTCAGTTGGAAAACCATGTATTTTGCTGCTGCTCCCAACATTACTCTAAAATAAAGCAGCCTGTGCCAACTCAGCAGGCAAATTTTGGCTAAGGTCAGGAAGAGACATGTGCATGCCAGTCTGTTTTGTAATTTGAGTGCTTTATTGCATTACACCTTATGTACGGATTAGACTTCTAAAGTCCATGTTCAGACAGTTAGCAAGCCCCATGTTATTTGTGGCACACATTGTACATACCTTCAATCATATATTTTACTCCATGCACCAGCATTAGCAGAATTTTGGAAAAGGCACTAAGAGGAAGGAAGCAAACCCTATTGCACTATTATACAACAACGCAGCATGGCCCAGAGATCCAGCCACTGTAGGAAAAAGGAGTTTTCCACAGTTCCAAGAGCATTTGCTCTTTCAACATACAAGCCTTGTTCTGAAAAGCCCCACTGCAGCTTCACTGACACTTCATGACATTGTTACGCATACTCTTGCTTCATCCTTTGCTCTCTGCAAGCAGCAGTACTCAGTGCATGAGGCTGGCATGCCAGTGAGGCATCCCTGTCACAAGAACTGCACTGGGACACAGCTGGGAAGGGAGCCATAGAATCCTGGAATCACAGAATGGCTTTGGTTGGAAAGGACCTTCAAGATCATTGAGCTTCAGCCACCCTACTGTGTGCAGGGCTGTCGTGGTGCAGAGCTTTCAAGTGAGTTGTACACCTGCTGCTATTTTCCTCTCTGAAAATGCAAACAACCATACAGACCTCCATCTTCAGAACAGTTTGAAATGCTCTTTACCTGCCTGTCCTGTGACATGTGGCTTGTAGAATCATATAGCCCTCAAAAGCCTCCCCACCATTGTAAATTAACTAATCTCAAGGAGGGCAGAGCACTCCAAAACAACGAGTCCTCTAAGCAGGAATACTACCTCCGGGGAAGTTATCTTGCCTACTTCTCCTGCCTCCTCCATCTTACCCTTTATAAAACTCAAGTTCATGTCCCAACAGGCACTGCTTTTCATGCTGGGAGATGCACAAAGAGGCAGGGTACATGTGCTACTGAGCTGGAGCTGCTTGCTGCCTCATCTCCTCCCACTCCTGTACCTCCCTGCACCTCTGTTCACCTCAATTTCCAGGACACAAACTTTATGAAGATTAATGTGTACCCTCTAAACATGTCCCGTAACCCATTTGTAGAAAAGTCTCACCTGATTTCAATATTAAAGGATTATTTTTCCCTACCCCAAGCGCATGGAGCTTAAACATTGCTCAGCAAACAGCTCTGTGCTCATGTTCCACTGAGTCATAGAAAGCACAGCTAGCTCCAATTATAAAATGGCACCATTTTGATTTTCCTGTTTTCCTCTTCCCTGCAAGCAGCTGGATGTGCAAAGTCACTCTAGGTACAAACAGTTGGTCTTACATGTGGAGTATCCACAGGCTGCAAAGGTGACTTTTTGAAAAGCAATAGTCTGCTGGAACAAAATAAACATAAATATCACTCTGTAAGCCACCGTCTTTGACAAGCATTTTGTTTATGACAACTGGATCATGAGCATCCACAACCTACTCCAAACACAACCGATATTGCTCAGACTCAGAAATCCAGAGCAGCCTCAGACATTTCTCAACAGATAGAGCAGGTGGGAAAAAAAAGACAAGGCAGGCAATCCAGTTATCAGCCAGGCTGTGTATAATCCATGATATGAAATAAATTCCCACTTGTTTAAGGAGCGAGCATAAGTCATTCTTGCACTGGTCCTAAAGGCAATGCAACGCAATCTGCCCTTGCTTGGACTACTGAGAGGATGATGTACACCCGTTTATCACCCCTAAGTAGTTGGTGGCACCATCTTTAGGATTATCTTTCTACTTCAACATCGTTTTGGGACTTGCAGGGGGTAACAAACTTGACCATTAGTGTGTCCTGGCCTTGCCTTCCCAGGCTTCCATTTCAGCCCATTTTCAGTGCTGCCAAACTGGCCTTGCAGTAAGGCAGTATAGGACTGAAGCACAGGAGGGTAATTTCCTAGAGTTTTCCTTCCTTTACTTACACATCTCCTTGCCCTGAAGTGCTTTTCTCTCTGGCCAATATGCCCTGGCACAGCACTGGGATTGACAGGTAGTGCTTTTTTCTTCTTGGAGGGGAGGTGTTCTGTGCTTTCCATAACTCCCAGTTATGGAACAATCCTGCATCTAGCCACAGGAAAAAAAAAACAGCACTTGAAATCAGTAACCACCTCATGGTTTAGGACATGAAGCCTTGTTTAACAAACATTGCACAGCATGCACGGCAGCCCTGAAAGCACCTTTTGGGAATATGCCAAATTCATATTTCTGTCATTTTCCTCATCTTTCGTGTCCATATAGCCATTTGTACTCATTTCATTAGCAAATCGCCCCATCTATTTACTCAGCTATTTGTCAGTGTGGCTGTCACTTTAATTACCTCTGTCTATATGGATTGCTATTATTTATCTGTCTTGTTAGCAGTGCACCATCCACCAAATACATTCTTTTCTCGACTATAAGCACTGATGTTATCTGTGAGCTTGACCTGTAGAGCAATGCTCTTAGGAAGATGTTTCAGAGCACAGATTTGAGAATTTGACTGTCTCATTTAGAGCTCACATTGATGGCACTCAAGGAAAGATGGAGTCTTTGCTGTTTCCCTGGACAAAGGAGTCTTACACCATGACATCACCTATCTCTAGCAGGAATGCTGGGCACATGGACATAGTAATAGGGGCTGGCACAGCTAGCTAAGCTGCCTGCAATCTGCAGATACAGATCTGAAGTGACATGGATGATTGCAAAGCATTGAAAACATGTTAGATTTGGGTTTGCCTCCTCCTGCACATCCCTCTTGCTGTGCTTTTATTCCACATCTCTGTAGGGCTGCGTGGTTCACACTGCAAGAATGCCCCTTCCCTATAAGGTATGTGAATGAACTGCTGATCATACCCTGCACATGATCAGATCCATCCAAACACTGCTCCAAATCCAAAGGCTAGCTCTGCCTTCACCTTTTCCCTGCCTATTCTTCTCTATTCCTTTCTGTGATTTCTGAAATCATACAGGTTTCTTTCTGGACCAAGAATATTTCTCACCCTAGTGTCTTTCCTTTTCATTTTTGAAGTGGAAAAAAAAGCCAAATGCCACTTGAATTTACCCACCTCCCCTACCCCATAGCATTCCATTGGATTCAACAAGAAAAAGAAAAGCTCCTTTAGGTAGCAAGTGCACTGAGGGGCCTCCTTGCACACATCTACTTCTCTGCTGCCCATCTCCCATGATAGAAGCAAGATTAAGACCCCTCGTATTTCACTGTGTGCAGAGGCCAGCAACATCAAACCTGCCCATTTGGTTCAGGATGCCAGTAATGGAAAATCCCATACCTCTCTCCAGGGAATGTCTCCTTCCAATTCAGCACCTTCAGCAGAGTTCATTTGTACCAGTACAGGATGGTCAGTAGACAGATAGCATACCCGCACAAATTATTCAGCAAAATTTGCTTTGAAAGGTAAATCCATGATTGTTCTGCCTAACTGGGGTGCTCCTCTTTGCTTACTCCCCTATAATGAGGACTAATATAGATCTGCTGGCCAACGCCTTGGGCACCGGCTAATCATCTGTGGATAGGCAGTAGGAAGTGCACAGATCACTCCAGTTGTTTTCAGGCTACATCTCAGCTCCTCTGCACACAGCTTATATCCATAGAGCTGCATGCAACCAGCTGGTGAGCTCCACACCACTGCAGATTTCACTGTAATTCACTTGAAAGGACACACCAATGCCAGAACCAGTGCTTTTGAATCCCTGAATTACAGCCTATCAGCCAGACCCCTTAAGCACAGATGTAACAATCAAACTGAAGGTCCACATAGACAAGCATCCCACCTCCAGCCAGGGCAATATCCCACACCCAGGGGCTTTGTTGGGGCACACATCTTTCCCAATGTTTTCCCAGTCTCCAGCTGTCTGTGGTTGCAGTCTTTCAGAGCTCCCATGTGCATCCAACTCAGACGTTTCAGCACAGACCTATCTGCTGAAGCTGAGTTATTCCACCTACATTTTCTTGGTGGCAACACCAGCTGGATCACTGCCCACCCCACAGCACCCACAGCTTCCACACTGGCCTTGGGCTTGTCCAGTTCTCCTGTGGGCTGAACCCCACTTTGTAAGCACTGTTTCCTTTTGCCAGGCTATTCCCCAGCCAGATCTGTGCTCCACAGCACAGCCCTAGGCAGGGAGGTCAGCATGGGACCCCTTCAGCTACTGCTGATGATGGCGCAACAGCTCTTTAAATCTCAACAGGTGTTGACACCAAATCTCTCTCTGTGATCTCCAGGAGAGAAATGCCTAAAACAGGAGGACTCTTGGAAATACCATCCTCTTCACAAGCCCATCCAGCCCCCCAGGAAAAGCCTAAGGGTTCAGTGGGGAGACCAAAGGCCACAAGAACCCGTCTGTCACGGGGAAGGAGCTGCCGAGATCAAGGGCACAGCCAGTATCTGAGGTCCTTAAGAAGGTGGGAAATTTTCTCAGAGAAAGAAATGCTAAGCATGAGCTTTAAGCTATGGAAAAGTGACAATTCTCTCTTCAAGGCAGGCAGAGGATTTCACGTGATCTCTCCCCGAGAAGTAAATGCATGGGTGGAGGCTGAGAAAGAAAACCCTCAGCCTTGGAACAGTGGAGTACTGCCAGTTGTGATGGGTTTGCGATAAGCTAAAAAACATCCATAAGCATTCAACTTCAAAAGCAGGGAAAGAAGGAGGGGAGCAGCGCAGAGTAAGTCGCCTGGGGCATCCCATTTTCAGTCAGCACAAGGCAGTTATTTTTAGCAAGCCCACATATACCTACAGGACACCAGGGCTGGAAAGGAATTCTTCATCTTAGTGGTCCCCTCCACACACCCTTGGAGGTGACATATCCACCAGAGCAGCCACTCTGCCTCTACCCCATGGAAAGTTACCTGCAACACATTCCCCCAAATCAAAAAATACGGAGGCAAAAGGCTTTGGCACAAAAAACGTAGTTGCAGACAAGTTTCTGCCCAGGCCTCCATTTTGCTCTGCATGCCAGACTCCTGCCCACTTTCCATCTCCCATGGTAGTTTGCATTAACTTGTGGGAAAACCAACCAGAATACCCAATGGAGACCTACAGCGCTGGTCTGCCATGGGACATGCAGACCAGGTGGGAAATCTGCTCATGAAAAGCAAACATATGCACCTGAACTGCAACATTTGTGCTGGTTGTTTGGGGGGCTGGGAAGTGGATGAGTATCATATCCAAACAAATGTACTGCAACACCTCAGAGCATTCAGTGTTTGCAGACTCCAAAGGCTCCAACCTAAAAGCACACACAAAGGCAGATATGCAGTTGTTTATGGGCAGAAGGCTTTTGGAAGGAGCATGGAAGGTTGAGATGCAGCACTTTATCCTTTGCTTTGTCTTATTTCCAGCTCAAAAGGACACGTTATTATCAAATCAAAAAGGTAGTAAAAGATTGAGCTATGTAATCCATGCCACTATGCTCATTTTCCAGATGTCTGAATGCAACCAAGGAGGTTGCATTCCTGTAGGACACAGCTGAACTGCACTGAAGCAGTAATGCTCATGAGCACCCACAGCCTCAGTGACACAGATGCACCATTTCACAGTCTGGCCACTCCTTTCCTCCTCCCCAGACCATCACCAGAGAGCAAGCAGCAGCTGCCCCTCTTCCTGGCAAGCGATGGAGAGCAAAAAGTATGCTGCAAGTGCACAGGAGGTGTCACCTTTCACTCCAAAGATTCAAGTCACCCTTATCTACCGAAAAATGTACACGAAATTTGGCCAACTGTCCCTTTCTTCTCCCTCACACATAAATGTCCCCAAAATACAAACATATTTCCAGAAATGAACGAGCACATACGCTGACCTTGAAGGCTACGTTCCCAACCCTTCAATTTCTGCTAACATCAGCAGAAATCCCACCAGAGCTAGCAGAGCTGCATTCCATGCTCCAAAACCAAAACCAATTGATAAGGTTTTGCATCTTAATTGCCAAGAAAATCTCAAATCCCCAAACCTCCCTACCAAGAGATCACAGTCACAAGGATGCTGACAATGTTCTCAGTGTGTCTATGAAAGATATATGTGAGTCTAGTAGTATGATGAGTAGTTCATGATAGCTACCAGCCCCAGATGTTTGAGGTCAGAGCCACCAGCTGGGAGGAGAGCTTATCTAAGAGCTAAGTTACCCTCTCTGAAACAGTTTTGATTTTTCCTTTCTGCTGCAATAGAACAATCAATTCCCTAATACATCTTCCTCTCTGCACTGTCCCTTCCATCACAAAGGAACAAGACCTTTTCTTCCCCAAAGAAGAAAAGTAACCAGGGAAACAACCATCAGAAGTTCCTCCCTATATGAACGTTTTAAGATGGCCAAGAGAAAACTCTTGTTAGAAGTTCGGCAGCATCCCTTTAAATGAGTGTTGTGGTTTCAGCTCAGCATTTTCTTGTTTGCATGCTAGACACACACTTGGATGGCATCATGTTTCCCAGCTGAACCCAACCACATCCCTGCACCTGCATAGCTAGCAGCAACATGAGAAGTCTTCAGAACGCAATTCAGATAGGGATCTCTCCAAGCAGCTTTATTGATGTTAATGGAATTACTTGGGATTTACACTCACGTAAATCAGAGCACAGGTGGATGAAAAATTCTTGCAACTGGCAACAATATAGGGAAGGCCAATTTCACCCCTGGTGTAATGCTACTCATGTCAAAAGCCATGCATCAAGAAGCAGCTGTGTTCATCACACACCACCTTAATCAGGCAAATCAGCTCTTTGCAAATAGACCCGTATATTCACACAGCATTCCACGCTAGCTCCAGCAAAGCTGCACAGGTCCAGGACTCCGCCCAAAGGGATTGTGTTGCAATTTTGTTGCTCTAACATTCTGCCTTAAAATAACATTTTTAGCAGACTTGGGCATGCAACAGGGAACCAACATTTGCTCATAGTTGTCTCACCCTTTGCAATGATGTCACCTCCAGATATGAATTGTTTTGCACTAGCAGCTGTGTTTGAAGCCACAGCAGAAGCTTCTTGGGGAGGCATAACCTTAACTGGCCTCCAAAAGGAGCTTATTGACAGTCTGACATGCAAGCACAGCAGCTGGTAAGAGCTTTCCACCTGACAGAACAACAAGGATGAGCAGGGAGCTGTGGCATTCCTATGCACACCGTTTCCCTTCCTGCTGCCACAGCTGACTGGGAAACAGTTCCTCACGTTTCAGGCCTTTGCTTTCTCACATTAGAGTTGGCAACCCACTTCCCTGGAGTCCTTGAAAACCTGACAAGTCACTCATCAGCAGCATGTTCTTTGGTTTCTAAGGGCCTATAATAAGAACCCGGCTTCACTGGACTTTTGAACAGAGCAGCAAGAAAATCAGCTCACAGCAGGGACCATTAGTACCCAAGGGGAGTTGAGCAGCAGTTGACTAATGTCCTCAGAAAGACCAGTTGTTGGAGAACCCTGAGGGTAACAATGACCTTGGCAGCAGAGTCCGGAGGCAGTGAAGGTCAAATAGACAGGAGAGATGGTAAATGGGCCAACAGCATCTTCCTGCCCTGGACACAAGTCTGAGCCTTGCAGCGGGAGTTAGGACTATGAGAGTCAGATGTAATCAAGCAGCTCCTAACTAATTGGGACAGCTGGAAACACATGTAGGAGCACATTACAGACAAGGCTTCCTACGAAAGTCTTCACCTGTCCATCCATCCAAACACCAACAGATTTATGGTGGCTGCAAGTGGGCTGTCCTCCCCTCCATGCCTGGTGACCAGGGTGTATCTGCTCCTCAGGGCTTAACCACCCACACCATTAACTGTTGGCCCCTCTGCCATGACTGATCCCAGTTTACAACCCAGAAAGTAGTGGGAAAAAGAATCTGATCAAAAGGACAATCCTCACAGCACAAGATCTGTGTATCCAGTTGTTTCAGGAAACTTAATCCACTGGGCCTTTTCCATTCCACACTTGGGCTCGGGTTGTGATTTGCTTAAAGCCATGAGAATTCCCTTCTCCTCAAAAAAAATCCAGCTGTAAAGTTTGACAAGAAAGGAAAACCAGGGACTCGTGCTACACTTTTACATTATGATTCAGGAGCTAACAATCAGCCAGTTGGCAATTTTCCATCTGCAGTATCTCCATGCCTCTGAATGCCAAAGCAAATACTTCATTTTACCTAATAAAACTTTGCATTCGGCTGAACAGATTTGTTCTTATGCTGACGCTAAAGGCCACCACCAGGTCCCACAAGAACCTCTTGGTATTTTTGGGGACTGACTACTGCAAAAACACTGGAATTGAGAACTGTTGCAGTATCACTGTTCTATTTGGAGAAAAGAGCAGTTTGGGGTCCAAATACTTTTTTCAAAGAGGGAAAATCAATGTATTGCAGTAGAGGCCAAGCCAGCAAGCAGGAGCCATATAGCATTAGTCACTCTTTTCACTCTTACCTTGCAGAGGATAATCCAAACCACCCAGAGGAAATACCCATTCATAAACTGCTGAAGTACCCCCACTAGATGGGACTTAACTCTCCCCTCATCCCCTACCATTCTGGGTAATTCACTCCAGCACTAAGACCCAGGCTTTGCTGAGACCTTTTCTATTCCTAGGAGCAGAGAATTTCCCTCGCCTTCTAGATTTAAGGCAAACTGAGCTCAGCCTCTCTGCAGTGCCCTCTGTGCTTTGGAGATGATCCAATATCCTCCTGATTCAGAGGTTTTCCATTGGTTTCAGTGAGTTCTGGAGAAGGGCCCTCAAGATGTGTTTGTGCTTTTTTTTCCCTGCAGTTTGGAAGAAGTCAGAACCACCTTGCCTGCGCTTTTACAGGAGGCAGATGGTGAGAGGTTAAATAGCCAGACAACATAGCCAAACCCAGGGGAGTCCAAAGAAACTCCTATTTGAGGGCTTCTGTGCCAAGTTATTGTTTACAACCTTCTTTTTCAGGAAAGGGCTGTCTGTTAAGCCAGAAGGTCCTGTCCACTCTATTTAATGATCAAGTATCTTTTACAAGAAGGCTCAGGCATACCAACAACATAGTGTGCAAACTATCTTAACAACAAATTCATGGGGAAAAAAAAAAAAAAGGATAACAAACAAACTGTGACCCACTGCAGAAGCATTAAGGAAGAAAATTATTGGGCTTGCAGATAGGTGTCAGTCTTTCTTCACTCATAACCTTCAGGAATGTGGTCATCTTGAGCCCGCTGTTAGTTGAAGATCACATTCTCAGTCAAGATGCTTTCCTGTCTCAGCAGGAAACATGAACACCTCATAACATCCCAGAACCCTTTCAGAATCCATAGCAATATATGGCAGAAAACCAAACAGAACAGAGCAGGCAGAATTTTGGGAGCCTGAAAGAAATGAAGCCCACAAGCCTGAAGCATGGTAATGTTTTTTCATCTACTTCAACTCCTCGACTTCTTTTTTTCCCAAGAGAATAATTCTCAAGAAACCAATCCCATAGTCTTGAAAGCAACAACTGATTTTTGGTGCATTCATGGGGTTAAGCTCAAAGTCCCTTTGGAAAACTGATTTTAAAGTCAGCATCCAGCTGACTTTGTAGGACAACTCAGAACCTTTATAAGCATCTCACACTGAATGACTTCAGCAACCTTGAACAAAACATGATAAAATGCCAGGCAAGAGATCATCTCATAATTCTTTATTGAATGCTGGATCCTCTTTCCTGAATCACGCATGGGACCTCAAGTCAGGATACCAGAGATAGTTACCAGCAAGATCTTGCCTATGTCTTCCTTCACCTTCTATTCAGGTTCATACACTCTTCAATGTAACAGGGAGAGATTTAGAAGAACTTTCTCCAGGAGTTACAGGCCACTTGAAAAACCTGCCCTAACACAAGTCTATTATTGTACGCCCTGTTTACTTAAATTCATTCCACAGCCTGGGAGACTTTGCACAAGTAAATTTACAGCTTGAGTTAATAGAGCAAAATGTAAAACTGCTGGCTTTTGGCTGAGGCTGTGAGCATTGGACAGGCACAGGTTGTGACTGGGGGTGTTTTCACAGGGCCACTGACACAGAATGTGTTTTCAGGGAGTATTTATTTTAAATAAGGAAAGTTTATACAGCTTGAGAAAATTATTGGGAAGGAAATTAAATCTTGTTCTGTTGCTCTTCCGTCTCACCTTGACACTTGCTGTTCTCCTCCCTCCCCCAGGGCTTGGTTAGGGCAGGTTTCACTTGCAGAAAATTGCCTTCCTCATGCATACTGATTTACAACCAGCCCACGGACTGGCCTTCTACACTCATTTCAGGGGAGAAGGGGGCAAACAAGACTCATTTCTCCCCTACCTCTACCCCTGGTTGCAGTTCGGGAGGACAAGGATATGTGGCATTAGGTGGAGGTTGCGTCCTTCCCTGTGAGCCATCTGCAAAGAGATGGGTGACCCAGGCAAAACTACCCTCAGTTAAGGGGATGGGAGCAGCTCTATCAGAGCTCCTCCAGAAGCAGGGCCAATGCTATCCCAGCCTGGGAGAAGTACAGCTGGCTCAGGTTGGCATCCCTCCTTCCAGCCCAGACACAGCACCAGCATGGCCTGTTCATCCCCTGCCCGACACCTCCCTGCTCTGCTGAGCCAGACAAGTAACATCAGCACCAGCTGCACAAGCAGCCATGCAGCAGGGCCCTTTGGTGCAGCTGAGCCTGTATTTACAGGCTATTTTATTATTTTCCACCTTAGCAAGAGTTTCCTCTCACCTCATGGTGATATAACCAAGGGCTCCCAGCAGAGACTTGGGCACTGAGTCCAATTGATTTCACACTGACTCTATAGGGTGGGAATGACATAGAATATAAGGCCATAAGAAACCATCTGAGGCAACACCACCCCTGTTTCCTCCAGGCACGCAGTTCTCCATTCCTAAAGTCCCACAGAACGCTCACTTCCCCCTCCTGCATCCAACATGCTCACCACAGAACACTCAGTTCCCCACATCCACAGGGATCCCAGTCTACCACCGCAGACACCTGAATCAGCAGCAACCAGCCTAACAAGGTCAGTGAGAAAAAACCTCTCAACAGAACACTGGTAGGTTCACTCGTCTACTCCCATGAAGCGAATAGGTGGTGTGAGCTCAAGTACTGCAGCAGGACCTGCATCCTGCAGAGCAGGTTCAGCTCGACTCAGAATGCTCAGTAATAATTACTGCACTTTTCTGCCTTTCACCTTCCAGAATTTCCTCCTGCTGCAGTTAAAAAACCTGGCTGAGATCTGCAGCAGGTGTCAGGCAGTGCCTTTCCATTCCCATCAACACAACAGCAGCAAGATTGACTCAGCAGCTATTTGCCATGGTTCAATGGAAATAAAGGAGTAAAATCCAAACACAGAAGCTTCCTTGGTTCCCCAGCCCCAAAGGGCCCAATATCAGGTTTCAGTTTATTTGTCACAAAGGAAGTTCATACCAGGAACATCTGCTTGTTTATTTTTAAGAACGGTCTCTAGAAACTGAGAGGAAAACAAAAGCTTTGTATTGGCATTTGAGTGCCGACAGGAATAAGATGAAGATAATCTGGTAAAAAGCTCCTGGCTACAGAAGAAGACATCTCAGGTTTGCCTATCTCTTTCTGGGCCATGCTTTGCTGAATTTATCTATGGTTACCCAGAGCCTCTTTTCCTAGCAAGTGTTATTTCAGCTCACAGTTGTATTGAGACCAAAAAAAGGAGATATTTGCCCCAAACCATCCCAAACTGAGTGAGGTCAGTCACACCAGTTCACACAAAGGATGGAATTTCATAGGAGGAAAACAATATATCTCACCCTAAAAGGACCTGCACTCTATCTTGAGGTTTTTTTCTACTGCCAGCTGATGGCCCCATGTGAAACAGCAGCTTGTCCTGTGGTTTATGTCTGAGGGCAGGTTGGTGTTGTAGAGCAAGAGGTCTTGTGGGAGAGCCCTCATTCTTTCTCTGACCAACTCATAAATCAAACCACTCTTACAAGCACCATTACCCCGTCCTGTGCACCATTATTTTCTGCTGCCATCAGGCAGGCACAGCAGACAGCACTTAAGTTCTTTTGAGGGCTTCATCGCGTGTCTTTCAGCAAGGGAAGTCAATTCAAGGGATCTTGGTCTTTCCACATTTGTCATTTCTCTGGAAGACAGGAGGCAGCAGTCTCAAACAATAGATTACAGGTTTTTTCAGAGCACTTGAAACCCAATGAGTAATTAACCCCGACACCCTTAGGTGTTATTAAACCCACTAAACATGGGTGGAAACCTAGAAAGGAAGCCAGACAAACCCTTGGATTCGTACCAGTTTGTCTGGGGGGCAAAGCCTGGCGTGGAAGAGTAGCGCGGCTTCCCCGCGGCCCCATGAGAAGTCCATATCAGAGGGAAGAAGATGCAACTTCCCTGTCTGCAAGAGCAGGTACTTCCCCAGCCTGCAGCAACGTGCAAGCAGGGATGGAGCCCCGGCAGCCCTGAGGGGAGCCTGCCCTGCAGCCCTCCCCAGCAGCACTCACTCATCCTGCAGCACTGCAAAGCCTCCAAGATCTCATTTTCAAGCAGACTTTGGTGTCAGCACGTCCCAGAAAGCTGGCCTTGTGACAAAGAGACAACGTGTTCCCTCCCCATGCTTTCCCTCTCAAGTGAGGCATACAGCAGTCAGCTCTTCTCAAAGGCCCATCAGGCTAAGCTCAGCAGTACTCTCCATGGCAAGGCCCATTCCCTATTTTACACCTCCCCAGGTTAGTGATTTTCTTTATCTCTCCATCACCACTGCAGCTCCATTAATTAAAACCTCCACAAGAACTCATCAGCACCAGAGAGAATGGCTCCATTGTCACCATTCAGAGCCTCCTGGTCTGCAGAGACCCAGGACTGAAGCATGGGCCGAGGGCACTTTCCTAACCCCAGAAAAAGCCATTTTCTGCTTTAGAAATGACCTGGAATTATACAGGGACCTAAATATCAAATGGGATCCTGCTTCCAGTTGGAGTAGCCAGAACACAGGATATTTTGCATCCCTCTGCAAGGCCAGCCTCCAACACAGTCCTGCACATCATAGAAGGCAGAAGTGAAAGACAACTTACTTCGCCATCTCAGCTACAAGATAATCCCCTGAAGCTCGGCCCTGTGCCCAAGTGCCATCATTCAGGCCAGCAGACACCACAGGCCCACTCATCGCAAGGCTGCACACATCATTAACCCTCATACGGGATTTCACACATAGCCGCTGGTTTGGGTTGGGATGGAGGGAGCTGCTTATAGTTTACCCAGTTCTCCAGGGAACCTGGCTAGTTCTCCAGCCTGTCTTGGTCTTTGGCACCTGGAAATGCCATCTTCACACAGGACACAGAGACAGCATCACCAGGCAGTCATTCCTTTCCCCGATCGGTGCCCAGATAGGACACGGTGCTACAACAGGAGCTTGCACCGCTCCTCTGGGCAGGTTCCACACCTGCATGCTCCTGTGATGCAACACCCAGCAGAAGGTGCCGCAAGAGATAAGGCTGTGTGGGAGCCCTCAACCTTCCTCTTGTTCTTTCCCACCGCTCGTGTTTCAGCAATTGGGCTGCGCCAGCCCCAGCCCTTCCCAAACCACAGAGATGAGAGGAGCTGCAGCCCCAAGGCAAGGCCAGGTGCCTGCTGGAGGCTGCCCTCCCTCAGTCCCTTGGGCCCCACAGCCTCAACGGGCTTCTTCCTGGGGCCATCTAGTGGCATATTTTAATATAGTTCTTTAAAATATAAGTGTGTTCACCTGGGGTTTATGCAAACGTGGCTCTGAGAGCTTGATGTGCATCCTTGTGCCTCTAGGAGCAAACCAGGATGTGCGGCACAGCCGGCAGCTCTGGCAGCATCCCGGAGCCCCTCTGGCAGGCCAGGAGCAGCACATACTCCCACTTCTTTACTTCCTATCTATGCACAGACAGAGCTTGTGAGGCTTCTTCATCCAAGAGATGCTCTCACCAAGGTACCAGGCTGGCTGACAAAGCTTTCTGGGCCTCTGAGTCCAGCACCTCACAGCCAAGGCAGTAGTGCCAGTACTCACTCCAAGGCTTTGGTCCTTCAAAGTTAGAGATGAACCCTTTTGACTCAGGGTCTCTACATCTATTCTTTTGTTAAAGCGGAGATTTTTCCAAATTATTTTTTCAGATACTTCCAAAGAGAGCTGTTTCTCTGCACTAACTCCTGTGTCAAAAGCAACCAACCTTGGCCTAAAATTGATTTTTGAAACAAAAGATTCCTTCAAATCTTTCTCACGCTTAGAAAGAAGAAATATTCCCCAACCCAGGTGAAGTTATAGCAATACCAGATCAGTGAAATGGTGGTTTTTCTCCCCAGAGTGGTGGAACAAAGGACCAACGCCTGCAAAGCTGGACCCCAAGAGGAGCCAGCCCCAACAGGTTGAGTCATTAGTGGCACAAAGCAGGAGGATGAGGGCAGCCCTGCTCCTGCATGCAGGATGCAGCCATACAACAAGGGACTCAGGGCAGCTCATCCCACAATGAGCAGAGGGATGTCAGCAGGGATGGAAAAGTTGCTTGTAGAGTGCTCTTAGACAAGTCAGCTCTCACAGAGCACAGGAGACTGATGTCTAAGTCCCAAAGCAGCCAAAGCTGTGGTCTTGATCCCCTCCTATTGCTCTGTTTGCTGCCTCCATGCCACTGCAGAGACCATAGGGCCAATTACTCACTGTACACCCTGCAGCTGGCTCTTCAGCCTTCAGCTCTAAGGTACATCCATAACAAGCTCTTTCCTCCTCACCTGACAGGTCACCAGTCATCATAAGGCCAGCATCTGAACCTAGGATTGGGACAGGTCCTGGTCTTTCAACATGCCCTTCTGGAAGGAAAACAGGCTTCTCATGTAAACATTACACTTATTATGCTCCTAGTTTTCACTGATGCTTATACAGAAGAATACTATTGGGAACATAACATAAGCATTGTCCTAGAAGGCTGCATAGTTCTTTCCTGCATACAACATCATGCGTTTTAGCAAATGAAGACTTAATCTAGACTAGTTGTTCCTTCTGGGGGAAAGATATTTCCTCAGAAGCCAAGTGTCTGGTGTCACCTTGTAGCAAAGTTTTGAAGATTAAATGCTTAATTTTAGATTTTATACTATTTGTGGAATTACACCAAGAGCTGCATGTGGCTATAGGAGCCCTGCTTTTCCCACATTGTGTCCAAGTAGCTAGTGTGGGTGACTGCAAGAGCTACAGCATGCATCATCCCTGTACCTACCCACCAGCCCAATGTTTCTGAGCCCTGAAAAGTTCTTAGTTAGGTTCAGACAAATTTTATCCATCCCTTTCCAGTACCAGACAACAGGTTAACTGGATTTAGCTGAGATTGGCTCAGGATCATCTTCCAGTTCAGCTCTCTGGTTCAAGGAAGGCATTGCATTTCCAAGCAGCAGAAGATTGGCCTATCCTGTCTGAACTGAGTCATCCAGACAAAATATGCTTTCATATTCTCCAATCAATACTATCTCAGCAATCTCCACACCCAAGAGAAGAGAAGTCTGTATGACAGAACCTAAAGAACAACACCTGCCTTACCTTGGAGTGCTGTTGGATGCAGTCAGTGGGAAAAACATATCCCACGTGCAGTGTTTCACTTCAGCTTGGACCCATTAAAGGGTTCATTCAAGACCTACGGAGACCCCCTGCTAAATCTTTTACCCTTCTATTTGCAGTTCAAGCCTATTTGCAGCTTTAGACTTAAGTACCTGTGAAAGTTGTTACGGCCTGATGTAGCCATGCTGCCCATGGCTCAGAAGCCTTTGCCAAGCCCATGGCAAGCAGCGAGTGGAAGGAGAGCTGCCCACATTCAGGAAGCTGACTGATAGTATGGAGAGTTGAGCAAAAGCAAATGTAGTCCACTTGGTCATGGAGTCCACTCTTTGGTTGACTCCCTCATGTTTGCAAACTAGCTAATGCTTTGGCCATTAACATCAGCATTTTCACTCATACATTGCTGATTTTCTGCAGTGCAAAAAGAGGGGAAACCCCTTCCCAGAAGTTTATTACTTCCTCAAACTCCCTTTCCATCACAGCATAGACTCCAGGACAAGCAGGTTCCTAACCAGAAACTGCAGCTAAACCCAACTCCGTGCCCTGGTACATTCTGGAAAAAGTAGATTTCAGAAGACTGCAGAAATAAGGCTTATTATCAGCAAAATCAACATAAAGAAGTATCTGTATTCATGCAAAGCCTCATATAGGAACTCTAAGAAGACCTTGTTGTTATTTCCCTGCATTCTGCAAGGATGAGACATGGAGCTTGGTTCTGCAGGGCTGGAGGCTGAGGCTGCCAATTCCATCACTCCAAGGCACTGACAAGATGAGCCAAACAGCACACATTTCAGCTCAGCTCTGCAGATCTTGAGTCATGTCTCAGAAACAGCTTCCTCTGGCACAAGTCAATGACTCAGTTTCCAACCCTCTTTTTAATTCACTCTCCTATTGTGAAAAGGGTTGTTGACTGGACAAGCCGGGCACAAAACCACCCTTGAAGAGGCAGGTAAGGATGTTCTGCAAAAGCTGCAAGCTGCAGTGGGGGAATAGCGAGGACTAATAAGAACAGTCACCAGAAATTGAGATGGGCTCATTTTGTGTTTCTTTTCACATCCTTCCAAGTTTTATTCATTTTGCTACATTCAAACTCCAGATGGGATAACAGATGGCTTTAAAGATCAAAGATCACTGTTTAGAAAGTCTCTGTCCAGTATGGTTTCCTGGGAATAACTTCTCTGAAGCGGTGTTTATTTCTACTCACTTCAGACCAAATAGTGCTATAGTATAAAATAACACCCAGAAACTGCTGCCACAGTGACTGCCCTATTTCTGTGTGCTGTTAGTGGCAGTGCTTGCCCTAGAGAACTCACAGACCTGAGTGGCACTCCTCATCAGCAGTGCTGTCCCAGACGGACTGGGTGTGCCTTTCCTAGAATGGAAAATTACATATTGATGCTTTAACTGACTGAGGTTCTTAAAAATAAGGAAACCCCATAGGTAGCTTTGGGACTTCTCACATAGGAAAGCAGGTGCTGAATGGACCAGCCAGCCTGGTGGATGCATGCAGGATGACAAAAGGCTGCCAGCCCAGCTAGAGGGAGCGTGTCACCTGTTCAGCAAGTTCCTTCCCCTCCAGCTACACTCCTAACTCTGAGCCTTTGCCACACTCACCCCTGATTTTCAACATCCTCCCAAATCCAGGTCACCTCCTTTGTTCCCCAGCCAAGGAACTCCAAAAATCAAAGAGTACAAGAGACTGATACCACAGGACCTGGCTGTTTCCTATCCACTTCCAGCTTGCCATAGTTTGGCTAAGATCTCTCTGCAAGGCCACACTGGTCCCTGGGAGCAAAAACCAGGCTGGGATTACTTGAACCCAGCTCCAGACCCAGACTACAAAAAAGAACACGTTCCTCAACAGAACTTGGAGGCAAAAGGGCTTCAGTGTGGGGCTTTGTGCAGCCCCACAATGTGTCAGATCCCCCCTCAAGAGTGGGGAAAGCATATGGAGGGTACAAATTATGTGGCATTAATAAAGGACAGCCTTCTACTGAGCACCTCATGGCTGCGCTTGCTGAGAATCCTGCCTCCCCCCAATTTTCTGAACCAAGCAGTGTTCAGCCCCAAAGTTGGCTTCTTTTCTAGCTATGGCTTATTTCAGTGCAAGAAAGAGGGGTGAGCCCCATGTGCATAGTGCTCAGAGAAAGGTCAGGGGAAGCATCAAAGTCCCCAAGTCACTCAGGGCATGGACATGCGGGTGCTAGCCCAACCCAACTGCTACAGCCAATCACTTCCATCACTTCCAGCAGCTGCTCAAATCCACACCTAAAAAACTGACAGAAATGCTTTCCAAAGGGAAGTTTTTGTGCTCTTGGAGTGGTCTCACACCCTGATTCCACCAGGATGGTGTGATTGAAGAGAAAGCAGAAGAAACAGTAATTGATTACCTGTAAAACAGGGTTATAATCCAATAAATAAATGATAAAGTAGGGTGTCTCCACTTAGCAAGGAGCTGGAGACCCAAAGTTCATCTGGAAGGTTCTGAACAGAATATCCATTATCCAAACTGATTGCAGCTACTCAAGTGGAAAAAGCAGCTGTGCCTTCATGTTTTCTGACACTTTTTTTTGTTCATTACACCTTCCTCACTGGAAATGCTTTGGACTTCAGATAACTCATTAAAGAGCAGCAGAGATTGCTCTTTTCCAGACTTACTAACAACCCACCACCAAGGAGCCAAGTGTGGTTCCTCTGCTGCATCTTGGCCAAATCCCTCTACTCTCTACTACTGCTGTCTTCCAAGTTGTGAATCCCCCCAGAGCCCTGTTCACACAGCTTCACTAAGCTTTTGTGGCACAACTGGCTCTTCTCTCGCACGACAGCCATCTCCCCTGCCGGTCCTGCAAGCATTAACACCAGGCTCCAAGGGTTTAACTCCTTCAGAAGTCTTTCAGGCCCCTGGAACCCAGGAATTACCTTCCCATTGCTCCCCACAAACCAGCTCTGACGCCTACATGCACACACACAATTCAGGCTCCTTAATGAGGGCACTCACCAGTATGGAGAGGGACAATGGGCATCACTCATCACTAATCAGAGGCAGTCAGAAAGTAGGACAGCATTGATTTGGAAGCTCTGTCAGACCTGGAAAGCTCTTCGCTAAGGGTCCCTCCGAGCTGGTTCAGAAGTTTCAGCAAAACATGCCTGCTTCCAGTTTCTTAAGAGGCGAGTATCTTCTTTCCCTGGGAAGGCTTTTTTCCCCATTGTGTGACCGCTGCACATTAAAACACAATCAATATCATTCCTATTGTTTACCCTGAAGTTTGATGCATGTCTTCCTGCTTCTACATCCTTGTTCTCACATTTTAGTGCCCCCAGTCCCTCCAAAGCACGTTGATCTCTCACCCAGAGAGAAGTCTTTCATGTGAAATGGCAGTCTCTGGTGCAGAACAGTTTTGCAACAAGGGAGGAGGCAGAAAACATAAGTAAGTGTATAATAAGGCAAACAGCTTATAAAGGACAGCAACATGTATGTATAAGAGCAAGAAGTGTAAGGAACAATATGAATAAAACTATGAAACAAAATGTAAGGAGGTGTTTTCTGTGTGTGCGTGTTTGTGTGTGCATAGAAGCGAGCAGAAGGTGAGGCCGGCACATAAAAAAGAAGAAAGCAAGAAAGCAAGACAGCTTAGTATGTGAACGTGGATATGTGAAGGAGGACAACAGAAAAGCAACAAGAGAAAGCAAGGGAGGCCTGTGCCATGCAAACCAGCTCATTCACTGAAGAACCCCACCTCTCGGAGCACAGCCACGCACACCTGTAATGCTTTGGGAGTTTTCCTATGAAAATGCCAGGCCTAAAGCTGCTTCCCTATAAATATCACAGAATCACAGAATCACAGAATTGCCCAGGTTGGAAGAGACCTCAAGTATCACAGTCTCCAACCCTCCTGCCAGAGGCAGGGCCACCAACATTTAATACTAGACCAGGCTGCCCAGGGACCCATCCAGGGACACCTCCAGGGATGGGGCATCCACAGCCTCTCTGGGCAGCTGTTCCAGCACCTCACCACTCTCATAGTAAAGAGCTCAGAATTTCCCCCTGACATCCAACCTAAATCTTCCCTCCCTCAACTTAAAATCATTTCCCCTTGTCCTGCTGTTATCTCCCCTTTCAAAGAGTTGATTTCCTTCCTGTTTATGGGCTCCCTTTAGGTACTGAAAGGCTGCAATGAGGTCACCCCACAGCCTTCTTTTCTCCAGGCTGAACAAGCCCAGCTCCCTCAGCCTGTCTTCGTATGGGAGGTGCTCCAGTCCCCTGATCATCTCTGTGGCTCTCCTCTGGACCCTCTCCAACAGCTCTCTGTGTTTCTTGTACTGGGGCCTCCAGACCTGGATGCAGTACTACAGACAGGGCCTCACAAGGGCAGAGTAGAGGGGGACAATCACCTCCCTGTCCCTGCTGGCCACCCCTCTTCTGATGGAGCCCAGGATACCAGCAATGAGATTCTCATGTGGAGCTCACTGAGACCTTCAGGAGCTGTCACATCAGAGTCGATGGCATTCTTGCACACATAAAAGAACAGAAGGTGCTCACTTATGATTAACAGTTCTTTCTCAGGCTCTGAGGCCACACTCTCCATTCGTGTCTTTCCTTATACTGCTGCTATTTGGCCCTCCTCACAACCAGCTCACATCCAGACACCCGGGGCCATTCGCACCCCCTCGCTGTCACCGCGGAGCCGCATCCCGGGCGAAGGAGCTGCTTTCTGGCCGTGCTGCCTCGCTGTCCCCACCAGGTGGCAGTCCAGGAGCGGCGGAGCGACGAGACCCGGCACGGCGCGGCCCCGGGCTCTGTGACCTCGGCCCCTTCCTCCGCTCCATGCAAACGTATGGGCTGCTGGTGCAGGTCCTGCTGCTGCCAGGATTTCGTGAGTTCATGATTTCGGAGCATTAGAGATACCTGGGGATTGAGATTCCCTCCGTGCATCGCCCTGCCCGTAGTTTGCCGCGACTAAATCAGGAATAAGGAAAAGCTCTCCCGACTGCAGAAATTTGGAGGTGTGGATACTGGGATGGAGGAGACGAGAGGACCACATTTACGCTTTATCTCTCTTCTCCACCCCACTCACGGTTAAACTCTCTGTAGACTTAACAAAGCAGAGAGCTGTCTGTCTGTTAAAGGGGGCGAGAACCTCCCGAGCTGTCCCCGGTCTCTGCAGGACGACGGGCGGCCGGAGGAGCAGCGCGGGGCCACTGGGCGAGCTGATGATGCTCACAAGTGGCCAGCAAAGACTTATTCACCCGGGACACGCGATAGGGCCGATAACGCCGCGCTAACCAAGAGACAGATAACGAACACAGCCGCTTGAGCCTCCCGGCTGTTCTCGGACGGAGCCGGGCTTCGCTGCAGTCTCTGGGGAAACTGGCGCCGGCCGGGGCCGAGGGAGGGCACCAGGGGCCGGGACGCGCCGTGCCCGATGTCTCGTGTGTCGTGCACGTCTTAATCGAAGTGAAAGGAATGCGCACACAGCCTCATCCCTTCCCATCAGCTTTATGTAACGCCATACGCACACGTACGTGGATTTGGATTGCACAAGTATTTGAAACGTATAAGAGCTGCTCGGCGCTATATACGCGCCCCGTGCAGTGAGAAGTACAGCTAAATAAAGTCACTCGGAGCTCCGGAGGCGGTATGAGCGCGATGGCAGAAATGCGGGTGCCGGGAGCTGCTCCTTGCCCGCTCTTCTCCCGGCGCACGGCGGGTTCCTCCGGCTGTTCCCATTGTTTGGGTTTCTTTAATTTTTATTTTCCCCTCGTAATTATTAAGAAAAACGGAAGAAAAAAAGAAAAAAAAAAAAGAAAAAAAAAAACTAAAATCGCCAGGTTTATTAAAGAAAGTCTCTACCGGCCCGAGACGCCGCTTCGGGCTGCAAAGCAAAGCCCACTTTTCTTCCTACCGAATGCGTTACATTTTCGGAGGAGCCCACACTGGCCGCGGTGCCGCGGGGGCTCAGCCGGAACAGGGCGCTGCTTCGCCTCGGGCCGCGTTCCTGGTGAGAAAGTACATTTAAAACAAACCAAGGAGACCACCACCAGCACCGTCGTGCGGCTCTCGGGTTAACCCCCCCCTAATGACTGACGGCTGGTGCCACTGAGACAAATAAATACATCGTAAGGAGGGCAATGGGTCGCGAGTCGTTTTGGCCCTAAGGTGAGATTTAGCAATGACCGCCCATTAAAACAAGCTTTTCACTTTTCCTAGGGTAGCCCCTGCCCCCATTCGCTCCGGCAAGCGAAGCGGGGGAGCGTCCCTACCTGTGTACGTTTGCGTTTGAGAGCTGTTTTGTGTTTGGATGTATTTTGTTTGTTTTAGTTCGGACTTGGGAGAAATGGAAACCGGAATGAATAGGGCTCCGGAGACAGAACGGGTTTGAAAAACGCCCTTCAAAATCAGCGGGAAAGGGCCCGAAGTGACGACGCTGGATAGCTTAAAAATAACAGTTTCAAAGCAACCAGTCGGAAACAAAATCCGGAACGGCGGGGAGAGGCAGAAGGGAGAGCCCCGTGCTCCGAGCGGGGCGGCCGGGAAGCGAGCCCTGCCCGCACAGCGACCCGAAACGGGACAGCGCGCCCTGCTCTGCAAAGCCTTCCTCTCCCTCCTGCACCTTTCCCGAAAACAGGCTCCGCATCTTCTCGACTCCACGGCCAAGGCGGTGTGAGGACCCCCACCTCCACCGCCCCGCTTGTAACTTTTCTATGGAGCAAGTCCATGGGAAAAAGCACCGCTGCCTTTTTCTGCCGGGTTTATTTCCCTGCTCATTCTATTTTGCTCTGGAGGCTCACGAAGAAGTAAAGCTGGGAAGGACTTCGGAAAGAAGAGAAGCCGGGGGGAAAGGGGGCTGCCGGGCAGGGAGGGATCGGGGTGCCCGTGGAGTAGGGGCTGTCCGGCTGCGTTAGAGCTCGGCGGGGTCGGCACAGCCCAGCTCGATGAGAGCGCTTGGGTTGCTGGTGTTTGTTCGGTTTTTGGTTTTGGTGTTGTTCTCTTTTTTTCAGTGCTGATTTAGATAAGGTCCTCCGCTAGAAAGAACTCTGGGAGAGTGATGGAAAGCTAACTCTAGTAAGAGCAGCGTGAAGTTCAGCAGGAATTACGGCCTCAGTGAGCTGCAGAGTTACTTCGGCCGAGAGTGAAAAAAATATATATAAGTAAATGAAAGAGTGAAAAGGGAAATAAATAAATAAATAAATAAAAAGGGGGGGGGGAGGGGGGGAGAGGGGAAGAAAAAAGAAAGGAGGAAAAATAATCACTTTCTCCAGAATAGTTCAATAATTAAAATAAATAAATAGATGAGAGGTTAGCAACGGGAAAACCCGAAGTAGGAGCAGCCCCGAGATCTGAGCCCGGAGCAGCCCGCACAGCCGCTGTGCCCCCGGGGGGAACCCATTGCGGCCCCCGACGAGCAACCGGAGCCGGGAGTTACATGAACGCCCTGAACGGCCACTTCAAGCTGAGGGCTTCGCCTCGCCGTGTTTTTACACGCCTTAATTGTTCGCTAATAATGCGGAGTTTGGGAGAAGCACGTGGGAAGTACAGGGCAGCCTGGAAAAAAAAAAAAAAAAGAAAGAAAAAAAGAAAAACCAACAAAAACCCCAAAGCAACCCCACGAGCCGGCTCGGGTGCTATCAGCTTTTCTCTCTGTTCGGAGTCAAAAGGCTTCACGTGGAAGCGGCTGTTCTGTGAAAGCTCGGGGGATGTGAGAGGGGTCTGGCTTCAGGGGGAGGTCGGCGGGTCAGGGAGATAACGCGCTGCCAGCCTCCAGGACACGGCTTGGAATGTCCCCGTGCGTGTCTGTTTGCTTTGGTGCGGTGTGCGAGGGGCTGAGGGTTCGGAGTTTCTTTACAAGAAGCCGCAAAAAAAGGAGTTTTCGATTTTTCCTGCTCCGTTTCCCCACGGTTCAATCCACCCCCGGCGTTCCCGAAGTTTCCATCACGGGTCCTTCCGGCCCGGTGCCCCCGGAGCTCCCGGTCCTGTTCGGCTGCGGCCCGATCCGAGGTGCGGTGGCGAGCGGCCAGCAGTGACGTGCCCGCAGGGAACGATGTGTCCGCAGAGAGCCACCTCTGCTCTCCCCCCTCCCTCTCCGTTCTGCTGGATCCCCGAGGAAATGGCCACAACAACTCATCCTTCCCCGAGACAACAAACTGACCCATCCGTCCGTCCATCATCCATCCGTCCATCCATCCATCCATCTCTGAGCCCCTCACAAGGGTACGGCGTAGCAGCAGCGCTCACCACCTGTGTGCTCCCCCCACGGGGGTACCCGAGTCCCGCAGGAAAACCCCAAGATGGGACCTCCGTGTGGGACCCCCGCCCCCCCACACCCTGGGTGCTGCCCACCGGGACACGCAGACCTGCGGCTCTGCGCGCTGCGTGCATCCACCGTGCATGCGGCTGATGAATTTCAAGCAACTCTTTTTTTCTTTCTTTTCTTTCTATTTTTTTTTCCTCTCCTTTCTCCTTCTCTCTCTCTCTCTTTTTTTTTTTTTTTTTTTTTTTGTTCCCCTTTCTCTCAAGCCCTCTCTCTCTGCCTTCCCAAAACTCTCCCCGGTGCAACGCTGCAGCCCGGGGCGAGGGCGGAGGCTGAATGATCCCCGCTTCCAAGATTTTCCGAACAATCCTTAAAGAAGGAAACCTTTCTCTCGAAGTCTCTTTGATCTACGAGGCCTGGCGCGCTGTGAGCCCGAGTGCGTGAGGGGCCCGTCGGCTGCGGGAGCCCCCCAGCCGGGACATGAAAGGAAAAAAAAAGGGCGGCCAGAGTACGGGGATCGACCGAAGGGCTCGAATATTTCATATTCCTGCTAGCTGTCAAGTCCAAAAGCAACAACCCGCCTCCCGCCGGCTGTTTGCAAAGGGCAGCAGCGTGTGTGCGCGTGAGGGGCCGGAGCGCACCGTGCACCGCGGCCGGGAGAAGGGAAGAGGGCCGTAAATTTGCACTTGTAATCAATCAATAATTAACTAATAACAGAACGTGGGCCGAGCGGGCCTGGCAGGACGGCGGCGGGAGCGACCGGATCCCGTGAAGGTGGCTCCCGTGCCTCTCCCATCACCCCACACCCCCATCCCCGAGCTGTTCCGTCCCCATTGCTCTCTCTCCGGGGCCGGTCCCACCTCCCCAACCCCGCTTTCCCATAGACTTTGTACCGGCGGCCAAAATTCCCTCGGGTAAAACCTTGCAAAACCTGCCACGAGCTCCGTTGCCCGGCGAGGGAGGGAGGGAGGGAGGGAGGGAGGGAGGGCAATTCTTCCCTCCCCTCTCCCCATCTCCCCACGGGACCCCCATCCCCGTTGGTTGTCCCCGTGTTCCCCACCCAGGGTCCCCTCGGGGCCGCCCCGCACTGCCCCGGCTGCCCAAGAGATGGCGCCGCCGCCCCGCCGGACCCCCCCGGCGCCGAGCCCCCCCCACCCAGCGCCGGGTCGCCTGCATCAGCCATAAAACCATTGAGGATATCAAGACAGGCGCCAGGTGAGTAATAGACAGGATAATCCAGAGAGATTGCTCGCTGTTTACCTCCATCCACAAGCGCCACAAGAGTTACTCATTAACGTTACTATATACAAATAAGATACACAAGAGATAAAGCCATTTGCAAGTCAGAGTTACACCTGCGGTACACGGATTTCTTGCAAGGGCATGGGGAGGGGGAGGTCAGCGTTAGGACCGTGGAAGGGGGGGATGAATCAATCAGGCCGCACCCCCAGAGCCTAAAACACAACAGTGAGCTCCGGTCCGCCTGCAAAGCGGCTACCTGGTGCCTGCAAAGGGAGGAGGAGGCGGCTGTGTTGCTCAGGATCAGCGCTGAGTTTCCTCTCCGACTCCCAGAATCTATCTCCACTCCCTCCCCCCCCACACCCCCTCACACACACACACCACAACAGCCCTCCCTGTGCGAGAGATTGCGGGGGGACAAGCAGCAGGGGAGGGAAAACAAACAGGCGTTCGTGAAACCGAATGAATGAAAAGAACGATACGGAGGGGGGATAATAGTGTGGAGCTGAAATGCGCCTCTTTGCCGGCTCTAAGGGGAGAAAGTTAAACCACGAAACTGCGGGGTGATCGTACGCCCACGGCGGTTGGTAGGGCCGCTGTGCTCCCCACTCAGGGCCGGCAACCCCGGGGACAGCAGAGGATCTGGGTGACAAGCGACATCCATCTCGTGGGGGTGCAGCCCAGAGCCTGTTTGTTTGAATTGTTGTTGTTGCTTTGTTTTTGCCAGCCCCGACGCCACCTCTCCGTCCATAAAAGCCCCACCTCGCTCCGAGGCACACCGGCACACCGTGGCATTTCCCCAGCCCTCACCTTGGGCAGGCTGGGAAGTGAGGAGAGGGAGCAAAAAACCTGGGGATGGGAGAGATAAAAATTCCGCTCAATTCAAACCCCCGGCGACCTGGCCGATGGTGTGTCCCGGGATTCAAATACACCCCTTAAAATGGGAATAATCCCCCCGAAAGCGAAGGATACGAAATGAACAGGGAAAAGTGCTCGAGGTGCGCGGGAGGGTCCCGCTGGGTGCCCGGCCGATGTGCTCAGCATCCCGTGACCCCTGGAGCTCAGGGGTAGGGACCCCCCCCCTCCCCCGGCAGCCGCTCCCAATCGGAGGTGGGGAAATGTCCCTTTCTGCCGGAATTTGCCCCAAAAACGAGCGGGGCTGGCCGGGCGAGGCGTCTGGGAGCTGCAGCCGGGGGTCCCCCCCGCCCCGCACGGTTGGGCCCGTCGGAGCTGCTTTGAAAATAAGGGGGAAAAAGCTCCGTGGCCGAGTTCCCCCTGAGCACTTATTTCTCTCGCAGGCACGGGACCCAGAGGCCGCGGGCCGAGGGGCAGGCAGAGCATAAAACAGGATCCGGGCTGGAAGTACATCCTTATAATATTTATTACTGGCGGAGGATGAATCACTTTCCAATATACGGGCCACTAACTGTTGAAGGGGGGGAAATCTCTTTAACGAGGAGGAATATATATGTTGTGCTTAGGGATGTGCTCACGGGCTGGCAGCGCTGCAGGCGGGGGCTGCCAGCTCCTCTCTCTGCTCCCGGTGACCGCCCAGCCCACGTCCCCCCCAGCATCACTCCGCTCCAGAGCTTATTCTCAACGTATCCTCAGCCCCACAGCACAAAGTGGCGAACCCCAGGAGAACCCCCCCGACCCCCGGCCAGGTGCTGACTGGAAGGATCCATCCCCTGCTCGGACAGCGCCGTAACCCCAGCGGTTCGGGAACTCTTTACCTGGAAACTTTTGAGGGAGGGTTCTGCATTAAATTTTAACCGATCTATTCTCCGATTCTTCACTTTTGTTTTATTAATTTATGACAGATAAAAGCATCGCTGAGCCGTTCTCATTAACTTTTCAAACGCCACTTAATCTCGTTCCATTAAAAGAGGTGACTTAGTACCCTCTGGATCCGCTTTAAAAGAAGTGTGTTGGGGGGGGGGAGATGGAAAGGTACATTAAGTAGCTTGCTTAAACCGCGGGTTTCCCCGGCCGAATCGTGCGGGATCCTTCCCCGATAAGCTCCGGGGATTGAGAGGGGACAGCGGGGGGGGTCACAGCGCTCGGTTCCCGCTGCCGGGCAGGTGGGGTGAAGGCACAGCACGGGACGCCCAGCACGTTTCAATAAAAATTTATTTGAAACTTCGGCGAGTTTTTAAAAGAGAGAGAAAAAAGGAAAAAAAAAAAAAAAAAAAGGAAAAAAAAAAATACAGAAAGAAAAAATACAGGAAAAAGAAAAAAAAAAAACTTCTCGACATCGATATCGCACAAAATATCCCTTCATTTTTTTTTCCTTTGAACCAACACCTGACTTTCAAGCCAAAAAGATATGCACCCACTCAAACAAAGACAACAGCAAGCACAGTAGTAAAACTTCATTGCGTTTCGTGGTGGTTGTTATTTTCTCCCTTTGACACACCAAGGAAATGGGAAAGAATAACGCAAAGTGAAGAAATTCCTCCAGCCATCATCTTTTCTTTTGCCCGAGCCGCCTGCAGAAGCCCGTTGTCGCGAATGAACGTATAGAAAACCCTTTTTTTTTGTTGTTTGTTTTTTTCCTCCCGTGGTAGAAATTTGAATCGGAAAGTAGCACTTGAACACCGGGGAGAACGAGGATTGAAAAAGCCATAGCGCGGCACGTCGCGGTTTCTCTCGCTGTTCTCTCATTGCGAGCTCTTTGATGAACGCTGTTTGCTGCCCCTCTGCCTCTTCCAGCCGCGGCTCTTTGCGAGGGGTGAACAGCAAGCGGGGAGCTGAGCTCGGAACCCGCAGGTTCGGCCCGGGCTGCTCTGAGTCGGGGTTGGGATGCGGGGGGGGGAGGGGGGGGAGGTAAAGGAGAACCGACTTGAAATGAAAAGAGAAGAAAACAAAAGACAGCTGCAGCCGTATTTACAGAGATATGTACAACGTCAATAAATTAAAGTTTAATTTCGAGTATTCATATTCCACGTATTTACAAGAGTTATCAAATAATTACATAAATACTTTGCTTTAATAATAGTGTCCGCTTTTTTTCTTCTTCTCAGCGTGTTTAAACCTTGTTATTGCATATACAATGAAAGAGGGAAAGCTGTGATAAATCTACAGTCGAGCTACAGAGGTTTTTAGATAAAATAAATCCATTTCTTTTTTTTCTTTCCAGCTACACTTCTTATTGTTGTTGCTACGGGGAGGGTCTTTAAGGGAGAGGGAAGAGGGTCTTCTTTTCGTTTTTATTATTATTATCATTATCATTATTATTATTATTATTTTGTCCCTGGGATTCGAAACGAGCATCAGAAATAAACAACGAAAACCCAACGAAATAAAAACGTAACCCCCCCCTAAAAAAGCAGACTACTACGGAACATGCAAAAAAAGCCACAGAGTGGCTCTCAGACATCACGATAATATTTTAAACACACAGCTTCCCTTAATATCGACGCAGAGGGCTGTCGCTACCAACCCGCCCCGGAAACAACTGGCGAATCACCGATATGAGAGTTGCTTATACAGTTTTCTTTAGGAAAAAAAAAAAAAATCGCTTTGCTCACTTTCTTTTATTTATACGTCCGTTCGGTGTTTTGCTTCGCTGTATTTCAGGCGGTTTTTTTTTTCCTTTTTTTTTCCTTTTTTTTTTTTTTTTTTTTTTCTATTATCATTATTATTATTTTTTTTTTTTTAGACAGTGAAGAAAAGAAGGGGGGAGGTGGGACACGCATTCCGGCGGCCCCTCGGTGAGGCAGCCCCCGGTTCGGCTCCCAGCCCGGCCCTTCCCCGCCCCCCCCCACCCCTCCCCCAGCTCGACACTTTTTGCTGATCAGCGCCCACAAGACGCCGGGCGATTTATATTAAAAATAAAACTTAAAAAAAAAAAAAACCAACAACAATAAAATAAAAAGGGGAAAGAGGGGAGGATAGGAGGGGGGGCTGAAAGGCTTGGCGGGATGGAGGATGTGGTTTCTTTCAAACAAAGTGCATTGCGAGACTGGTTTGAAATGAGCTGGCGGCTACGGGGAGCCGCTGCGGGATCTGTCCTGCTTGGGGTCGAGGCCGCTGACCAGGCGCTGGATATTCTGCAGTTCGCTGGTGGCCGCCTCCTTGTCGGCTCCCAGCTTTGGGGACAGGGATACGGAGCCGGAGGAGAGTGTGGAGGAGCGGCTGGTGAGGTCCGAGGCGGAGTCCAGAGGCACGGCGCCGGGGCTGGAGGCCAGAGCGCTGCCTTTGGTCTCTCCGGAGGTCGCGGCCAGGGCCCCTGGCAGCGCGGTGGTGAGGAGGCTGCTGCCGTCGGGCAGGGGCACTGGCAACGGGTAGGGGCTGTAGCGGAGCCGGGGCCGCACGGCGTTGAGGAAGGGATGCCGGTGCACAGAACTGGAGGCCGCGCTGGAAGCCGCCGCCGCCGCCGCCATGTAGGTGTAAGGGTAGGGGAAGAGGCTGCCGAAGGGAGACATGGCCAAGCCCTACGGGAGGGGGAGGAGGGAGAGAAAAAGTGTTAGCAGCGCGTGCCCGCTTTCTGCCCCCTTCTCCCCTCCACAACGTGAACCACAAAACCGGGCACGTCCCCCACTGCGGACCCCCGGATCCTCGAAGGCTCAGCCTCGTCCCGCACCGAGGCTGCCCGGGGAAGCACTGAGCCCAGAGTGAGGCACAAGGAGCTGGGGGGGTTCCAGCTGGGCCACTCCTCACCGGCGAGGCTTCCCCAAAGCCTCACACTCCCTTCCCCCCCCCGACCCAACTCCTTATGCAGCGAGGGGAGGTGCCCCGCTTGCTTCGGAGGGGCACTGGGGAACCTGCGGCGGAAAGAACCTGCCCACTTGGGGCCGTCGGGACGTACCTGAGAGGCCAGGACGTGCTGCTGCAGGTGGAAGGGCAGAGCGGCTGTGGATGCTCCCGAGAGTCCCTGGGCCGCCGCCGTGGCCATCACCGTGCTGTCCAGTCCCGAGCCGCCGGCGGAAGCCCCCGACACTGTGGCGAGCAGCGGCCCCATGCCCGCGGCCATGCCGGAGAAAGCCCCCCCCATAGCGAACTGCCCGGGGTGCAGCAGCAGCGGATGCCCGTTCCCCAGAGGGTTGAAGAACTGCTGGCCGGCCAGAGCGGGGGGAAACCCCAGGTTCTGCAAATGTCCCTGGCTCAGATGCGCCGTGCTGTCGGTCTGGACCGTGAGGGGGGCGAAGGGCTCTTTGCCCAGCAGCCGGTTCTCGTCTACTTTAGGGCCGTCCCGGAGGGGGCTTTTCAGTTCCTCGCCACTCAAGCCTCCCCCTCGGCTGCTGGAGGAGATGGTGGCCGGGCTATGCCGGGAGTCCGGGGGGGCTTTTTCCGTCCTCTCCCGGCTCCGGCTCGTCGCCGAGTCGCTGGGGAAGAAGTGACTTTTGGAGGGGCTGCCCCCCTTTTCCCGGGGGTCGTCACACGCGGCCGCACCGGAGCTGGCCGGCGCGGGGGTGGTGGCCGTGGTCGTGCTGATTTTGCCCGACTCGCTGGCTTCTAGCAAAGGGTCGTCTTTGCTGTCGGCATCGCTGTCACCCTCGCTGGGACAGAGATCTGCAAGACAAAGGCGGCCCGGGGCTGGGAGCCGGCACGGCGCGTCCCTAACCCCCGCCGGACTGCGGCAGGGTGCGGACGCTCTCTGGCTGGCTGGTAATTCCAATGACAAAGCTGGGGATCACTTCTTAAGAGAAAAATACGTCCACCCCATCCCCGCCCCGGCTCCCAGTGGGAAACGAGCATTGGTGTCAGCGCACAGACTCCGCACAGCCCGAGGACCCGAGGCCTGCGGTACCGCTCACCCCGGGGGCGGCAAACCCCGCCCGCCCGCCCCGTCGGGGTTCGTCTCCTATCAACTTTTCCGAACTTTGGAGCCCTTTCGACGGTAGAAAGTTGTAGCCTTTCCCCTCCTCGGCCTCCGTCGAGCTGAGGACCCCCCTTATCCTCCTCCCCGAAACGCTTCTCCGGATTCCTCTGCACTTCATCTCCTAATTTCAGCGCCCCAGGTGCGAAGATCTGGTTTGCTTTTCGGGTCCCCTCCCAGCTCCCCTCCCCTCGGCTCGGCAGGACTTTAAACAAACGAGTAAAGCAACAACAAAAAAGAGGTTGTTTCCTCCTCCCTCTGCTCTCCCCCCCCATCCCCTCCCCCCCCCCCCCCCCCATTGGATTAATACATGTGAAAGAGCTGCAGACAGCTTCCAACCCCGCACGGAGAGAAAGAGAGGGGGACTTTTCTATAACAAAGTTCGGGACTGTATCCAGGGGAAAGATCCTTCCTCTAATAACAGATTCAGGGAGGAATATTAATGGAGTGACTCCAGTTTTGAACTTTTGCCCCGTGGTCTGTCTTTGCTCCCTTGACTCGGAGCTGGCTCCTTTCTGAAGCGTGGAGGGGAGGAAGGAGCAGGAGAGGGGCCGGCAGAGAGGGAGGAGGGGGGGGAAGAGGGAGAAGGACAGAGGAGAGGGGAAGAGGGAAAGGGAAGAAAGTGCAAGCAGAAAAGAGAAAGAAGGAAGGAGGGGGAAAAGAGAAAAAGAAGGAGACTGGGAAAGACAAAGCAAAAGAAAGAACAAGAGTGGGAGAAAGGAATGGGAGAAGAGAAAGAAAAGGGAGAAGAGAGAAAGGAAAGAGAAAGCCGAGGGGAGGCAGGAGGAGGGCTGTGGCCATGGCACAGCGATGCACGCCGAGCTCCGTGCCCCCGAGCAGAACTTGGCTGTCCCTACTGCCCCTATAGGGCCGGGGCTCAGCGCTCACCTTTGAGGGCGGAGGTGCCGACGGCGGGCACGGCGGGGCAGGAGGACTGGGCGAAGCACTTGAAGGCTGTCTGCTCGTTGGACGATTCGTCCGAAGTGGGATTTTCTTTTTTCTGCCTCTCGTCGTACACCCGCATGGACTGCAGAGTCAGCTGCTTCCTGCCGGGCACACGGAGCTGCTGGGAGAGCGGCACCCTGCCCCCCCATCCCAGACCCCCAACACCCCATAGAGATCTCCTCTAAGGGGATCTCATATCCTTAAGGGAGCCCATGGGTGGGTGAGTGGGGGGACAGGGGCCGGGGGCTCGGGGGAATGCGCTGCTCTCAGGCAGAGCCAAGAGCTTGGCTGCTAATGAGAGGAGATTTCTTGGAAGCTGTTAGCAGCAATCCCGAGTACGGCAGATATTAAAGAATAGGAAGGGGGGCTGAGGGGGGGAGAGGGGGGTGGCAGAGGGAATTGTTCCCTGGAGATTAGCTTTTAAAACGCGAGGATGTTCCAGAGATATGAGCCATCTTAATGGTTGCTAAGATTGCTAGGAAGTGGTTATTTTGTTAGGCACTTTATGTAATCTTTTCACCAACAATTAACCCGGAGTAAAATCTATTTATATTTAGAGAGAAATTAGAAATCATTTCCGTCCTGTGGCTCCAGCATTGGCTTTATTTTCACACTGACGGACAAGAGGAGCTGGCATGTGTGCATGTGTGGTATGCTGGGTTCAGTGGTGGGCATGCAGAAAGGCCTCTTGTTTAACATTACAACCCCCCTTCTCCCTCTTTTTTTTTTTTTTTTTAATTTTTTTTTTTTTTAAGAAAGAAAAGGAACAGATATATTTATTCATTATCTAAAACTGATTGCAAATGGCTAAAATATCCTGTCTGCTGTAACAAAACAAAACGAAGACTTATTCCACATCGAGTGGGGGGGGGGGAGGGGGGAAGAAAGAAAAAAAGATCCCTTTCTCTATTTTGGCCAATATTTTAAAAAAAATAAAAAAAATAATGTGCACTATTCAAAGCTGTCTATCGGTGTTATTTCCATATTCCCGAGGTCCTATCAAAGCAGTTTGTTTTCACGTTTCTCCTCCACGCCTTTCAGGAGAGTCAGTAAGAAAATGCTGGGGGAGATCAGAGCTGCCCTCCCTTCTCACAGCTCCATCCCATCCACAGTGTGTGGGGGTGCGATATTCCTGCCAGAACTTAAAGGAAAACTCATTGCTTCAGTGGCATTCACCACCTTTCCCCTTCATCTGCAGCCATCACTTTCTTGCCGGCCCTCCCGTGCGATGCAAAAAGTAAACGGGGAAAGCACGGAGGAACTCACATGCAATCGGTTTGGCGTTATTAACGACGAGATCCTTATTAATTTTGGCGGGGGGAAGTGTGGTTTGGAGGAAACGCGAGGTGATTTTGACCTCTGGTCATGTTCTGAGCCTTGCACACGAAAACCAAACGAGGCGCCCATATATAATGTTTCCAGACTCACCTTTTTTCCCTCCTTCCATTCCCAGTGTCACGAAAACCTTTGGCAAAGGGGTTGTTGTCAATTTTTAATTGAGTGATCTACAGGGAAAGAAAAAAAGAAATCCAAAAGCGGGGTTGGGGCAGAAAGGAGATTTGATAAAAGAATGACCGACACGACCTCCTCCTCCCCACTTCCCACTGCCCAGGCAGCAGCACCCGATGCACAGGGTGGGATTTGGAGGTGAATCCTTGCATTTTGGGGCTGGCCGTTGAGTCGGGCAGTGGTGGCATTGAAAGAGCCCCACATCGCCGCCGCCGCATTGGAATTCAGTTAGCCGTGCAACGCGATCCATGCGAGTTATGCCTGCGCTTAAACTCTTTAAATGCCATAATTAAACCGCAAAGGAATCATGCCCACCCCCTCGCTATAATAAAATACTTCGTATAATCGCATTATGCCCCGCGCGTGTGCATGTGTTGGGGCTCTGGGGGTGCCAGGACCGGGCTGATTTGGGCTGGCAGGGATTTCAGCAGTCGTTTGGGGGATTCTATGGGATCTGGGCTTGCTCCACAATTTCCAGTTCAGGAGGAGAGTGGGATCCAGTGAGCAAACAGCTTTGGACCCTGAGCAGCACCGGCTCCCAGGTTCCCCCCTCCAACTCTTCCCACACACGTAGACAGGAGAGAGCAGTGAAAACCCTCAGCAGAAGAGGTGAGACCCTCAACTATGCGATCTGGGCAGTGCTCCTGACCTCCATTCCCCAACCCCCCCACGATATCAGAGCATTTGGCCAGAGCTGCTGCTCCATGCTTCCAGCTGTGGGATGGGCCGGACAGCCCCATGTGTAACTCCCTAAGCAAAGACTGCTCTGCACGTGTTCACCTTCCTTTTTCTTGTGAAAAGGTGAGCAAAGCGAGAGCAGTGTGTGCAGAGCACTGCCAGAGAGGGGATATGAGGAAAGGAAGGATGCAGCCCCTCCTTATGCCTGGCTCTGGGCCGTGGGGGATGGCAGCGGACAGAGAGACGGAGCGAGCGGGGTCTGCACAGCTCTGCTCTTCAGGCACATGCACACCAAGTTCTAATTTATAGACAGCAAAATAAGAGCCCCTTCTTGGCTCTTTCACTTCCTTCCACTTGACTTAATTATCGTAAATTCGCCTTTTGCCAGGCTCCCAAATGTACCACCTTCGTTGAGAGCAACAATAAAGTGGCAGAAATGTGAAGGCAGCGTCTGCAGCGCTGCAAACTTTCTCGCCCTGTCTCTGTGAGACCTTCCAGCTCAATTCGAGCGAGATACTCCTCTCTGATCAGAGCATATTTCTGCACCACAAAAAATAATAAAACACTGCAGGATGAAAAAAAATATCATAATATAATAATAATAGGAACCAGACGTGCGCTCCAGCCTTATTGCCAATTGCTGTTAAAGGAGCTAAAACAGCACAAAGGCCAGGAAGAATTACAAAATCTCCAGCCACGCTGCTCTCCCCCCCGTCTTTCGACACACGGATCAGATTCTTTTTCTGATGCGTCTTAGATTAAATCCACACTGAAAGCAGCGATCCCCACCCCATCCTGCCCCGTTTCCCCACACCGGGGAGCAGAAAAAAAAAATGTATATCCAAAGCACCCCCCCCCTTACACACACGCACACAGCCTTCCTTTTAATTGCTCTGCCCGGGGTCGGCTGCGGGAGAGTGCCTTCTCCCCTCCCCCAGTGCCGTCCCGAAGTCGGAGCGGGAGGATTTGGGGGAAACGAGCTAGGGTAGAGGGAAGCGGGACGAGCCCGGTGATTTTTAAGGGAACAATGCAGAGTAAAAGCTCTCTGAAAAGCCAAAACACGTAAAACAAATCCTTTCTTAATCTCCTTACCTTATCATTCTGGTATGCGGTCACTGCGATGAATTCAGTCTCCGGGAACACGTAGGTCCGGAACGTGCTGTAGGGAAGCTTGAGAATATCGTTCGCTCGGACGATGTGGAAGCGGGGCTGGTACTTATGCATGGAGTTTAAAATGGTCTGCGGTGCGGAGCGGCCGGGGGGGTAGGGTGGGGGGAAAAAGAACAGGGTGAGAGCCAGCAGCACCCGCTCGCGCTGCCCCATGCTTTCTCCTCATTTGCGAACCCCGAGCGCACCGCAAACACACGCACACGCCGCGCAGCATCCAGCACAAAGCACTGACAGCTCCAACTCTCCCGCTGGACGCCAGAGGAGATCTCCCGCGGGGGGGAGGAGGGGGGAGGGTTTCTGCGGGGGTTATTTGGGCTTCGGACGCAACGGCTTTAGATTTCAAGGCGAACCAAAAGAAAATAAAAATAAAGCGGAGACAGCAGCTACAATAGCAACGCCACCACGAGCGCCTTGGTCAGGTCTAATTGCTCGCCTCAATCCACTTAAGGCCTTCTGCGAGAGGCAAGAGCGGATCGTCTAATCGAATCATGGGCAGCGAATGCAATCTTCGGCGCATTAGAGATCCCCCGACCGCGGCCACCGCCGCAGCCCCGGCTCCAGACTTTCCCAGGAATAGAAAGAAATGGCGAGGAGCGGCGGGCACTTATCAGCAGTTTGTTTGATTTCACTCGCAGGGGGAGCTTTTTATCTCTGCACACCCAGTAAATGTAAAGGAGTGGATAGACATGAATGGGCAACTTGACCTTTGCTTTTGGTTCCTGTTTATTTTCACTCTGGCTTGCTTTACGTTATCCAGATTAATATATATTTAAATGTTTGCATACTTAGGCCTTTAAGCCCTTTATACACATATGCATATCATTTTCCTATGCTTAAAAAGTGTGATCGTCTCTATTAAAAATATATTACATATATGTATATATATCAAGCCAACGCAGCTCTGAGATATATCGAGTTGCACTATGCTGGAAACGTATCTCTAAAGTTTATTCTGAACGGTACGGATTGGGTGTTTGGAAAGCTTACAGAATAAACTCGCTTGTTTAATCCTGACCTCGGCAACAGAAAAAGAAAGGAACATTTTAACCGGACACAAACACACCAGCCGGCTGCATGCAGGGGCTGTTTATTCCCCATTTTCCACACGTTTGGTGCCCAAATTGCAGTGCCTGGGAAAGCTCAGGGCCGGGCACTGCAGGGGAACACTGCTTGGGGAGAGAGGAAAAGGACTCACAAATCCGTGCTTGTCGGAGATGTTGTTAGTGAGCTTCAGCTTGTGAAAGGTGACGACTTTGGACATCCATTGTTCTCCAGTGGCCGGGCTGTCCGGGTGGATGTACATTCTCTTTGGCATTTCAGGGTCAGCTTTGCCAGCTACCATCCACCGGGAATTATGGAATTTGTACCTACAGTCGTCAGCCGCCACAATATCCATCAATAAAATGTACTTGGCCTTTTTATCCAGTCCAGTGCATCTCACTTTAAACGGAGGAAACATTCTCCTACGGGCAGAGAAGGGGAGATAAAGAAAAGACGAGACGAAAGGGAAAAAAAGAAGAAGAAGAATCACAGTGTTGCAGTGAGCACCTAAAGCTTGGTGGCCCTCGTCCCTCAGAAGCAGAAATCTGCCCCCGCCCCCAATGCAAAGATTTCTCCAACGCTCCCAAGTTGCAGGAGAACGCCGTCCCTCGGGTGGGACACAGAACGTACCCCTGGTGGGCACCCACCTCTCCGTTCCTAAACAGCAAAGCCTCGTTCAGCCCTCTCGGATCTCTCATTATCTATAGATATATTTCCCTCTGTTAAACAATAGGAGCGGATCGCGCTCCAATTAAAAATATTCCTCACTTCTATGACCGGCTCCGTCGTTAGAGAGCAGAAGGGGGGCTTTTTTAATTAATCAAAGAGGAGAGGAGCCCACGGTGAGAGCTGCGAGGTCCCAGCGGCTGCTCACACCTCTGTACAGAGGCTCCCTGAGAACCGCGCTCCCCTCTGCTCCCAAGTCCGGCTCCAAACTGCAACAGGATACCACAAATTTGCTGTTTATTATATCGAGCGGTTGGCATTCAGCAAGCCCAACTTAAAAGGAAACACATGACTTTGCAACACGTAAGAGCGCCTAACATTCGCCGAGGCTTTCGAGCAAAACTTTCGGCCACAATTAAGAGAGAAAACTTGGGGAAGGCAGCGAAGCGGGCTGTTTGTTTTTTCCCCCTGCTGATCTCGGGGCTTTTTTTCCCTAAGCCCTCAGCCTGCAGCCGGCGCTGTGCGGGGCTGAAGCCGCAGCACGGCGACCCGAGGCGGCTCTCAGGAGCGGTTTCTCCCCCGGCCGCTCTCCTTGCAGACGGCACGCCGCTCGTTTGCTGCCTTCCCCAGTGCGCTTTACAAACACGGCCGAGAGAGAAGGGTTCGCTCGCTGCGTGGCATCACATCCATAGGTAGAGTTATAAAAGAGCACAGACAATTAGGAGCGAATATAGAGAGGGATTTCAGATGTGTAAACCTATAAAATGCTGAAATGCGGAGCGCGATACGCGCCGTGTGCGTTCATTCATTCGCACGTGAAGGTTATATAAATACATGGACACGCAGCGCGCTCCTGCAGGAGCTGCAAACCCTTCCTTACAGCAGCGCGGGTGCTTTTCGCCGCTTTTTCTGCATTTCCAGACATAATTACTCAGCAGAAATGCATGCCTGTATCACGGCAGAGACACAGGCACAAGCAAGGCAGCTGATAAACAGAATCTCCCTGCCCTCCTGCAGCTACCACCTCACCAGCAGAGAGACGTCGCTACAAATATTTTTTGCTACATTTCCCCTTCTCTCCATGAAAGAAGAAATACCGCGTGCAGCAAGGCTGCAATCAGGCCGGCGCCTTTTCCAGCCCCAAATTATTTTCTTTCTGCTCCCAGAAAGTATTAAGCTGCTGAACCATGAAGAGCCCCTCTCGCCCCCTGTGCACGCACCGAGAGCGGCCGGTTCGTGGTTCAATAGTTGAGCCTTTCCCCGGAGTGCTCTGCCCGCAGCGGGGCTTAGCAGTTGCCTCGCACTTCTCCTAATTCCTGATGAAATGAGCTCGATGGAGACAGTGCCGAATAAAGCCCTGCTCCGGAGCAGGCTGCCGGTGCAAAGACCGAGGGGGTAGGGAGCCCGAAAACCCAAGCACGACCCCCGCCCCACACCTACCTTCCCGATTTGGTGATCACCATCTCCGTGCCTCTTTTATGGAATTGTTCCCAAAGCTCTTTGGCTTCCAGGTGCACTTTCGGGTCGTCTTCTACTTCTTCTTCTGGCTCCAGAGTTTTTAAAGGCCTCAGATGGGCTGCTGCCTGGTGGCCCAGGGAAGAAAAAGGGATAGCAGTCTCTGCAGCCCCCACTAGCTGATCCATAATGGGCTTAGCCAGGGCCCCGGGGAGGGAAAGGGCGGCCGCCCCGTTGGGGGGCAAAGCCAGGGCCGGGAAGAAGGGGGGCTGATGTCCCAGCACGGCGCTCATGGCAAAGTCCGGTGCCCGGTGAGGTAAAAAAGGATGATAAGCCATGCTTGTCCCAGGGATCACTGGATCTCTCATCGGTATATTCATTCACTCCACTCCTCGATTTTCCTACTCCTGGAGTAGTCCTGGAGTGGTTTCTAACAGCACATCATGAAGAAGAAAAATTAAGATAATAACAATAACAACGAGAAACCACCAAAAAGAAAAAAAAAATAAGGTGGGGGGAAACAAGCTCTAAACAGCACAGTACATGGGGGAGAGGCAGAACTTCTACAGCCTACAACTTCCCGAGCCGGGACACATCCTCGGCCCTCGGGACAACAGGATAACAGGATTGTTCATTATTCGTCTTGCTTTCTGTGTTGTTGTTCTCCCTCTGCGGCTTTTTTCCCCGAGTTGAAGTCCTTGCGCTTGAAAAGCAGTGCCGAAGAAGGGGAGAAAAAAATCCACCGGAGTCGCTGCGTGCTCCCGTTGCCGCGGAAGGGCTGGACAAGCCGAGATCCTTTTTTTCCTCTTCTTCTTTTTTTCTCGTGCTCTCAGTCCCTCTTCTCTTCTTCCGTCGCGGAGGGTGGCGGCTAGAAGCCGGGATCGCTTTTTGGGTCGGCTGTGTTCCCCCCCTCCCCCCCACCCCTCCACCTTTCCTCCGTACGGGCAGGCTGCAGAGCAGAGGCTGGGGAGGGAGGGAAAACAGGGAGAAGCGAACAAACCCACCCCCCCTCGCCGAGCGGGGAAGGCTCCTCAGCAACCTTCAGGCAGCGGCAGCAGCAAAACTTGTAGGGAAATCTCGTTTCCGCCTCGCCTTCCCCCGCTCCGAGCAGGAGCTGGTCACAGTGCCCTGATTTCCATCAGGATCTCTTCTTTCTTTCACCCTCCTCCTATTTTTTTTTTCCTTCCCCTTCTCTTTCTCTTTCACTCTGCCTTAAAAAAAAAAAAAAAAAAAAAAAAAAAAAGTGAAAATAAATCTGGAAGAATGATACTCTTGTCTCCTCTCCAGCAACGCTCCAGCAAAGGAGAGAGGGAGGAAGAGAGAGGGAAAGAGAGAAAAAGGAGGAGAAGGGGGGGAGAAAGAGAGAAAGAGAAGGAGAGAGGAGAGGGAGAGAAGGAGCCTCTCAGCTCTGAGAATTCCCTGTGAGTCTGTGCTCTGCGTGCACCAGATTGTATGGATGTGTTGTGGGTTACAAGGGAGCTGGAGCCTCCTTGATTGGCTCTTTGACGCTTTCGGACCAATTGTGTGGCTCCATAGGCGTGGTTTTGACAGGTCGAGTGGAAGGGGGACAGAGCCGAGTTATAAAAAGAAGGTGTCGGAAACTGTAACGCTGCAGCAAAGCATCACTAGTACTCCGTGCCGTGTGAATATGTCAACATGATCAGAGGGGAGGGAGCAGGCGGCACCGGGCCGGGCGGCCGGGAGCCGCCTCTAGGGGGGGTTCTCGGGGCCGCCTCGCCCCCCGCCCGGCCCCTCCGTGCCCGGAGAGCGGCCCCGGCCCCGGCGAGATGGCAGCTGGGCGCTGCCGGCGCTCGGTAGGAGCTCCCGCCGCTGCGGCTCCCGGCAGCGCTGGGGAGGCGGCGGGGGCGGATCGGGTAGGGGGGGTGGGGAATTGAGGCGGCCTCCAGGCAGGGTGAACAGGGGGTCCAGCCCCGGGTGCCCCCAGTACACCTCAGCCACACCGAGCGGAGGTCTGGCCCGGCCCGCGGGAGTGGCCGGTGGGGGGAGGCGGCCGCGGGAACCTCGGTGTGCTCCCCCCACCAAGTCCCCCGAAAAGCCCCGGGGCTCCGGATCCCCTCGGGCCGCACACCCGTCCCCACTGCGTCGCTCCTTTCGCCGGTTCCCGCTGCCCCTCCGCCGCCGACTCGGTGCCCCCCCTTTCTCCCCCTCCGGAAAGTCGCTGCCTTTTAATGCAGAAAACAGCTCCAGGCCTGACCTCGGGCCGTTCCCCTCCCGACCCCCCCGTATCCGGGACCGAGACCAGGGGTGGGAAGCGGCTCGGGGACGGCAAGGCTGTGCGCTTCGGCCCGGCCGCGGTGCTAGCGGGGTGATGGCTACGAGCAGCCGGGGGCCGCGCTCCGCTCAGCCCCAGCTCGGCGGTTGCTGATCGCCTACGGACGATAAAGCGCTTTCCCCCACACCATCCCCAATTGGGAGGGGCTGAAAAAATTGAAAAATAAAATAGAATTTAAAATTAAAAAAAAAAAATTAAAAAGGGGATTATTTCTTTCTGTGCAGATGGGAGGAGTGCGGCCGCTCGGCTGGCCCCGGCGCCGAGAGGGTTAACGCTCCCACACCCCTCCTCTTCCATGAGGTGCACGGGGAGGAGACGGGAAGTGCGGCTTTCCCCGCGGCCGGGCCGCGGTGCGGGGCAGCGGCGGGCGGGGGGCCCAGGCCCGATTCCCCCTCTCGGTCCCTCTCCCTGCGGGGCAGCCCCCACGCGTGGGTCCCCGTCTGCCCCGATCCGCTTGCCGAGTTTCTGGGAAATGTGTTCCCGGGGCGGGGAGTGGGGGGGTGGGTGACAGTGCGGGGCCAGCAAGACGGGTCTAGTGCGAATGTCAGTGTGTGCGGGGAGTGTGTGTCCGTGGGTGCGCGTCCGCGGGTGGCCGTGCGTGTCGGGTGGGGGCGTGGGTGCGCAGGGCACGCGCGTTTCGGGCGGTGCCAGGAGGTGCCTGATCTCCCCGCTCCCCACGTCGTGCCTTAAAAGAGGGGTTGATAATCCTGCGGGAGGGGAGCTGGGAGAGCTGCCTGCGCGCAGATGGGAGCGGAACCTCTAAAGTGATTAGCTCTTCTAGCATTGCATTTTTGACGCACATGGTTAAGAGCGCTTGGCGCCAGCTTGGTGAAGTCCCTGTAGTAACCAGCGTCTAGGATCGCTTTGCGTTCACCAAAATATCTCCCCTTCGGTCGGGGGTGGGGGTGGAAAGAAGGGAGGAGGAGGGAGGGAAGGAAGCGGGAGTAATGCATTCAAAGAAGATGTAGGGAAAAGACAAGGGCGGGGGTGGGGGGGAGCGTGATGTATTTCAAGGAACTAGAGCTTAGCTGCCCGCGCAGCGTTCGCCTCGGCTGCGGAGCGGAGGGAGCGAGAATTCTCGAGAGCTCTGCTCGGAACCGGGGCCTGGGCTCCCGCCTGCAGCCGCAACGGGAACCCCAGAACCTTCCCCTGGCGGAACCCATAACAAACGCCCGAATAAGCTGTTGTACGTTGGCGGAACGGCTCGGAGAAACTTGGCCGCAATTTGCCCCAAGCAGGCCGCAGCTGTCTGCCAGGGACCGGGAGGTGCCCTCGGGCTCTCGCAGGACAAGCGCAGCCGCTCCCAGAGCCGCCTCGCCCCGCTCCCCGCGCCCGCCCCGCCGGTACGCGCCCTCGGGGCCGCGGTGGAGGCCGGAGCCGTTGGTGCCCTCCGCGCCCGCCCCGCACTTTGCGCAGAGCTCGACACCCACCCGCGCGGCGGCCCGCGGTTGGAAATGAAGCGTTTGCCGCTTATGATTTCCAATGTCAGCGTCTGGCTGATGGCGTGCAAACTTCCGCCAGTTCCGAGTGACCTCCCCGACGAAGCCCCCTGGAGACTCGTATTATGAAGGGAGGCTGCACTAATCTAAGATCAAAAGCGGGAAGGTGCGAACAGTCTTTGTCTCCCTTCGGCCGCCTCGTTCCCCCTCCTGTGTGTGATAAATCTACCCTGGCGCCGACTGCGCGCTGGATGATTAATTTGCAAGCAAACAAAAGGGGACCTGATGGCCAGCCATCTTAGTTAAATATTGGCCAGTGGTTCCAGCTACTTGTTAGCCGCCTCTTTGCCAGAAATAAATAAATAAGCGACGCGCGGAAATAAATAAATAAGGAAGTCAGCAAAAACGGAGAGCGAAAGGGGAGGAAAGAGAGTAAGGCAAAAAAAAAAAAAAAAAAAGATCAGAGCGAAGGGCCGGGAGCCGAGCGGAGGTGGGAACGGGTCTGTGGGGGCTGTGGTGGGGGGAGGCCGGGTGATAGCACGCTGAGATAGCCGCCTGCCCCCGGCCCGTCTGCAGGCCGCGCTGTACCAAGGCCGACACTATCTTGGAGCTTCAAAGAGCTATGAAAGGTCCCCGCTGGCTCCCCGGGCCGCGGCTCTCTAATCTCGGAGCGCAGGAGCCAAAGGCCGGGTCGGGGGGAGCGGCTTGCCGGGTCCGCAGCACCCCCGGCCACTTCCCGAGCCGGGAACATCACTGCTTTTTCCCTGGTTCAGTGCAGGCCGGAGGGAAAGCAGAGTTATCTTGGCTGCTGAGCGGCTGCGAGAACTCCGTTCGCTCAGATTTCGCCCTCCTAAGCAACTTTTTAGCGTTTGCACGAGAGATAGGGGTGTGTGGTAAGCCTCTCCCGGTAGCCCGAAGAGCCAGCTGGAGGGAGAAGGCAGGAGGAAAAGAATGGCAGCGCGACTGCAGAGCCCACACGTCCTCTCCCAAGCCTGCGGGAGCCGCTCCAAGGCGTGTGTGCGTGCTGTGAGCACCGTATGCGTGTGCAGGGGAGGCTGCGTGGGTGTGCGCGCCCCGGGGAGGGGGGGGCCGTGAGCTGAGTGCACCGCAAATCCGTGATCCAGCAGCGAAAGCCGGGGAGTCTCCTTGCACCCCCTGCGTGCCGGGCTGACAGAAGTGCTCGTGGGTGCTGTGCAGGAGGGAGCGGCCAGCACGCATCGCAGCCCCGCACACCGCACCGGTGGGACTTTCCGTCCTGCGTTTCCTTATGGCACTGCAGGTCTGAGCATCCCTCTCCTCTCAGGCACCTCCATCTCCTCCAGCCGCAGCCTCCGCTCGGCCCCCAGCCCTCGGAAAGCAACACGCAGCCGCGGTCGAGCTATGTTTATCCCAAATAAAATGCAGTGGGCTCGTTTACTTTGGCAGCTTTGCCGTAAATACTCGGGGGGCGGCGATGACGCGCTTATTCCGAGCTCTGCTCCTCCAGAGAAAGGTGTCAGGAGCTGAGGCTGGTGCTGGCACTGCTCCGTCCCTGAGCGGCACTGCAGGCCTCGGGCACAATGAAACGGGTCCCTGTAGGGCGAGTCTGTACACTCAGACCTCATGAACTGCTGCGGGGGAGGGAAGGGGGTCACCGCGGCAGCTCTTTGCCTTCCCTTCGGCAGAGCTCTTCCTGCAGTCGCCGGCTGAATTTTAGCTAAAGCCTAACCTGAACGCTTTGTAAAATAACCTGTCCGAGTCCAAGGGAGTATGGCGAGGGATTAGAAATACAAGCAGGAAAAAAAAAACCAAAACAACAAAAACGAACCCGATGCACATTTCTCTTTGGCCGGGCCACCGGTCCTCTTTCCTGAGGCTTACAGGACTGGACGGAGCTGGAGACAATTTTATACACACCTCCCCGGGGCACCAGAAAAAATACAAGTGAAGAGCGTGGTTGGAGAAAGGTTCTCATCCTCCAGCTGTCTCTGGGGTGTGTCCTTGTGGGAAAGACTGCAGTGTCCCGGCACGGCCCGGCACAGCATAGCGCTGCCCGGCCCAGCTCGGCACTGTCCGGCCTGGCACACGGCCTGGCTCCTGTTCACTGCCAGCTCAACAGCCAGCAGGGACACCAGGGTCCTGTATAATTTTGGAGCCCTCCCAAACAACATAACCACATCCTTGCAGCAGGACCCGCTGTCACTTGGTCCCCATCCCCAAACAGCTCTGACGCTCTCCAGCCCCATCCATTTTGCCACGGATGGGAGAAGAAAACGAGAGGGCACTCAGAGGCGAATCCCCACCCCAGAGCACCCCCCCCACCCCCGAACCCGGGCTGCTCCCCCAGCCTTGATCCTGCAGTGTGCTCTTAGCAGAGGCGCAATGAAAGCCCCGCTCCCCCCCCCCCCCCCCCCCCCTCCGATCCTTCTGCTCCCACCACCGCTGGCTAAGCAGAAATTGTAAATAGAGTTCGCTATTTGGATAAAGATTTTTTTTTTTTTTTAATAGCCAGGCGTATACATACAGTTTGCCGCTCAGGAAGTAGAACTAATTGTCGTTTCCTACAGTCAAACAGATCTATCTTTTCAATGCTGTCTTTGTGTGTCTGCATGCGAGAGAGAAAAAGGGAACGAGTGGATACGTTTATTCAATTATTTAAACACACAAACAACACAACAACAATCCCGAGGAGGGACGAGCCTTCCCGAAGGAGCCCTCCAGCTCTCCAGATGCGGCATTCCCCCTTCACCCCCGCCCGCTCCCTGCAGACCCAGTAGAACAAGGCACCCGGCGAGAGAAACTGATTTTATCTGCTTTGACCATCGGCCGTGTTCTTTAACAACCCAGCCCCGGCGCTGGAACCTTGCCCACCTCCCCCGGGGTCTGATCCGACCCCCCGCCCCCGGGCACCCCCGAGGCACCGGCGGGCGCCGGCTGCAGTGGAGCAAGGAGGGAAACCGGGAGCCTCCGGCACCGGCGCTGCCACACTTCGCTCCCATTTTCTTCGAGATGCCAAGGAGCCACCCGGCGATCGATTGATACCTCGGCCCGGGGGAGAAAGGAGGAGGGGGGGAGGGGGGAGAACCAGCTGTTGCAAAAGGACATGGTAAATCTAATAGGAGCTACTGTCAATAGAGAAATGACAGAGAAGAAGAATTGGCTTCTTAAAGTCTGCTGAACTAACACTCATCATGTAGCCGCGGACACGTATTCTCAATCGGAGCCTGGTATCCATTACTATTTTCCTTACTAGGTTTCAATTAAAGAGAGATCTAACCCCCCCACCCCCACGCACGCCCCCCGGCAGGAGATAAATGACAGGCGAGGGGAGGCATCGGACACGTCCTGTCTGCACGACACGTTTGTCACCAAAGCCGAGCTGCCGCCGTGCCCCAGCCAACTCCTCCGGCCGGCCAGGTCTCGCTGCCTGCGGTGATCGCGGTGCGACGGCCCCAAGAGTCGCCCTTCTCGCCGTCTATCTCCGCTCCCCATTTTCCTTTTTTTGTTTTCCCATTTTGTTTAACCCCTCTCGTCTCCGTCAGGGCGGAGAAGCTCCGAACTGAGCGGCTGCGGGTGGCTGCTCTCGCAGGGGATCCTTGGGGTGACACCGCCGCAGTAACTGCGTGTCACTTGTTCCCTCTCGAACGGAAGTTTGCGCCGAGAAGCGCAAACTTCTCGGCACCGAAAACACACACACGCGAAACAATTTAAAAACCTGCCGATTTCCTAGTGGAGGAGGGAAGAGCTTCATTTATTTCCAGTGCCCATCTGAGGGGCTTTGGGGGCACTTGGGAACAGTTTTTCCTCCTCTGCCTGACCCCAGGTATCTGCCCGAAGCCTCAGCGCATCCATCAGGGGGCTGCGAAAGGCACCGAAATGCGCCAGCCCGGCCCTGGAAAACTTAGAGATGGCAGAGAATTTCCCCGCACAACTTGGTCACCGCGGCCAGCCTAAAAGTGACACCCGACGTGCAGGGGAGGGAGGGAGAAGGAGCTGCGGGCTGGATCCCAGCACTGCTCCAAAAGGTGATACTGGACGAGGAAAGTCCTCTCATGCTCCCCCATCTCTTTCCAGCTCTCGGTGCTGCCAGAGGACAAATCCCTGGGGCCAGCAGCCCGACCCCAGCACTTCGCTGCCTTCGGGGCTTCGGGAAGCCCGGTCCCTTCTGCATGTCGGGGAAAAGCTCATTTCTCTCTGCAGACATAGAGATGGGACCCAGCGAAACCCTCCAGAGACGGTCTCCGTGGGGAGCAGAACGAGCTGGGAACGTTTTTTATAAAAGGGCTCTTCTCCGTCTTTAGGGCGTGGGAGGTTTTTTGCAGCGCCGTTTTATTTTAGTTTAGAATTTTGCACAAACTTTAGATTGATTTCCGGAAAGTGCAAATGCTCACACATGGGAAAAGTGAATAAACTGGTCCTTCGAGGTCACCCGAGAGGGGGAGACGGGATCTGTACCCCCTTCCAAAATAAAATAAAATAAAAGTAACAGAAGGGGAAAGATCCCATGCTTTTATAGTTTAAAACTACTTGAAATGATTTGCTTTTAATGGCACACTTGGCTGCAGGAAGGAGAGGCTCTGCTTTCGATCTCGCGCTTGCTCCTCGCTTTCCTGTAGGTGTGTGCAGACATACTTGTGTTTTGCAGCCCCCACCTGATGGCTCTCCCCGTCACCCACCCTTCCCGGACCCGCAGCACGTCGCAGGCCACGCTCTCCCGCCGCTGTGTCTTCTGCCGGGATCCAGAAGCACGGACACAGCCGACTCCTAACCCGGCGTTTCTCCGGAGCAGCGGGGGTGTTGTGAACACTTATTAAACCCAGATGATCCGAGAGTTGGGGCATACGGAAAAGATTTCCAATTAAAGCCGAGAGCAGCCAGCTTCGCGTCGCAGGTGTAAACAATATTTGTGCAGCTCTCGCCCCCCATCCCGTAGCGGATCCTTCCCCCCGCTGGATCCCGCAGGGAGGAGAGGGAAAGGGACCGCTTCTCGTTCCGGGCCCCACTCGCCCCTGGCCGGGCTCCCCACATCGCTCGGTGCGCATTCGGGCGGCTCTGTGCCTGCAGCCCCTGGCCCCGAACATCCACCCCTCCGCTCACCTGTTGCTGCAGCCGCTTCCGTAAAGGCAGGGACTAAAAGGAGAATACAATAGCTCCGGTCTCGGAAAGCGGCGGCGGTGTAAAGCGTTGCGGTGACACGGGAGGTGGGGTGGGACGGCACGCGGGGACAGTGGGCATCACCGCGGGCTGCTGGGTACGCGCTCCCGCTTGGAAAAGTGCTTTCTTACAACTTTGATGCCGGATTTAGAGGAATCTGGGAGCTCAAATGCAGCTGGGAGTATGTTTCCCAGTTCGCCGAGAGCGTTCGGGTTCACGAAGCACCTCGGAGGCCGTGGGAGCGGACCCCGAACAGCTCCTGCCTCGTTAGCGAGACCGGGCACGCTCGCTTCGGAAGTTCCAGTTTAAATAACGGAGAAAGCACTCACGTATGCTTAATTCACGCTTTCTTTAAATACCATTATGACAATTGTCTCGATCCGAGGTCAGGGAAAAATCCTGTTCGGTGGAGACAAGAGGCCGACAGAGTGGCAGGGTGGCTTTGGGAGCGAATCGGTGGAAGCGCCGTGCGGGCAGCTCACCTCCCGCAAAGCAAGGGCGCGGTTGGTGCCCGCCGCTCTTGGAGCCGCTCGCCCTGCCCCGGGGCAGGTTATGGGAGGCACAGACCGCACAGCCCCTGACCGTCCATCCCCGGCAGCGAAGTGAGCAGAGCGGATTGCGAAAGACCGCGCGCACTGGGATGTGGAGGGGGGTCGAGAGGGAGGGTGGAAGGAAGAAAACAGAAGAAAAGCCCGTCCCAAAGAGCTGAAGTGGGCAGAGTATTACATGTACAAACATCCAAACAAGATTGGAGCGGTACAAAGCGTCGGAAAATCCAGAGCAGCCACATAAAAAGAAAAGTTAAGTAGGAAGTGGTGTAAAAGCGTTGTCGTTTATTTCGCCTTCCCTTCCAGATGTTCTGCATAAAGCCCTATCTGCAGGGAGGAGGGAGCGCGCCCGGCAGAACCGAGCTGATGGAGCGGGTGCCGGGGGCTGCCCGGGGCTGCTCGGAGCTGCGGCCACCGGATGGCGCAGCCACCGCCCGCTGTCACCTGCGGGACCCGCGTTCACCTGCGGGTGGCCCCGGGCCCTCCCAAGTGCTGTCGGGGTAGCAGAGGTTGGTGCGGGCACGGTGCAGCACCGGCCCGGCCCCGGCGTTTTTGCACCGGGTTACGGGACCGAGGGACTCGGGGAGTTCGGCTGCAGGCAATAGGAGTTTGGCCGTCAGGCTCTGCTGCATAGGGTAGGGAGGAAACCCCTGAGCTCCGAAGCTCGTCTCGAGAGAGTAATAACGCGTTGGGGAGAGAGAAATGCGGAGCAGGGTTTAAAGGCTGGAAAGGGAAAGATCGAGCTTTGTGGAACAGCTGTGCTGAAAGTATCCGCGGAGCCCCTTGAACTTAGGGCTAGAGGGAGGTGGGTGAGAACTAATATCTCAGGTGACATAAGAAGGGAGCAAACATCCTGCCAAAACTGCGTCTCGTCCTGCGCCGCCCCCTCTCCCTAAATACAGCGTCCACCCCCCTGCCAATTCTCAAGCAAATAAATCCAAAGGCAGGTCTCGCTGTCACCGGCCAGCAAGAAAAAATTAAAAACTCGCTTTTCATGAGCGCTGCCCGTCCTGGCAAGAGCAGGGAAGCAGCCCAGAGCCCCGCACAGGTGCCTTCAGGTGCACTCTCTTTCTCGCTAACGAATTTGCAATCCCAGCCCGCAAGAAAGCGCTAAGGACAGTAGCAGAGTTTAAGCTCAGAGAAAAGCTTGTTTGCTGCTTTATTAGTGTTGAGTCTACTCTAATTACGAGAAATCGCTGCTGTCAGTCCGAAACGGCGTGTTGTCTTGTGCTTGTAAAATACATTTCAAATAACTCTTCTCTGTCTATAAAATACAGTGGGCGGAATATAAATAAACCGCTGTCCATTTGTTTAATGCTATTTTAGCCAAATTGACTGGCCGGATTGGAATTCGACATAAAAGCTTTAAGTTTGCAAAACATCCGCACTGCAACGTCTGGGAGACAGGGCTCGCTCTGCAGCGCGATGGGCACGTTAACTGCATTAAAACCTCTCCATACATTTTCTAGCTTTTGCTTTTCTTTCCCTTTCGCAGCACATCCACCCGCTCTCCCCGCCTCCGGGCGCCCGCGCCTGTTTTTCTCCAAATGAAGTATTTTACGTGATCGATGGAAGGAGTCATTTGGCCCATAATTAGGTCAATAAAATCAATGTTTATTCCTCGGATGGCCTGAAAGCTAATAAATTCCTCTTTTATATTCTCTCCCTCCGAAGATTAGAAACGAGCTGCCCGGCCCCAGCGTCGGAGCGGAGCGCGGAGTCATCCCCGATCAGCGACCATCGCCCCGCACCCGGCGGCCTCAGAAATCCCCCCCCGAAGGCTGAGCCCCTTCTGCACCCACCCACTCCACCCCGGTGCTGTTTGTTTTCCAGCTCGGGACGTTTCACAGAGAATTCAGATTTGCTCTAAATCCCCTCCAACGCGCGCTCCCCGCCTGTCTCGCAGATCACTTCATTTCACTTGATTCCCTTTGGAGTCCCTAAGGGAAAAAAAAAAGAAAAGAGAGAGAAGGAGCGAGGCTTTTCACGAACACCAAAGGGATGTTTGGAGACGACTTGGAGAAATCCTATTAGAGATCGGGAAGGCGAGGCTTTTTAAAAAGGTGGAAAAAGGAAAGCCACATTTTTTTATTATTTTGAACTCAGTAACAGCGAATGAAAAGCAACCCGGTCCTAATCAGATCAATATAGAGACACACAAATCTTTGCAAAGGTTCAGCAGTTTACAGTGGGTTCCAGACCTTTGACATACATTGCGGATTAATTGGGCACTGTTAAGGGGGGGGGGGGGGGGGGGTAGTATGGGGGTGGGGAAGTGGGATTCCAGTTAATTAGTCGAGAAATGAATAAAAACTAAACATTATCGGAATTGTCTGCGGGTCCCGGTTTGTTAGTGGGGATTTGGGGATCAGCTTTTGTGCGCCGTAAATTGGATCTGAGTAGCGTGGTGCTGTCTTACACTGCCGTTTTGTGAACTGGCGACAGCTCGAGTCCATGGGAAAACTTAAAGGGAACCTGGGGCCGGTCACGGAGCCTCATTATCTCATGTCGGATACCATCTTTAGGGGAGAGCGTGTAATCAGCGGTGGCACACCACCAGCCCCTCGCAACCTGCGCGAAGCCCACCTCCTTCCGCACACGCCCCGCGGCCGGGAAATGCCGGCCCGGACCCATATGCAAAGAAACCGACCCCAGCCCGGTGGGGGGAGGCCGCACTCCGAGCTGGGAGGCCAAGAGCCCCCCTGCAGCCACCCCTGTGCTCGTAGCTAAAGGCTCGGTCTCCGCGTTGCTTCCTAGGGTTGACCCCCGCCCCGCAGGAGCCGGGCCCCGCATTCTTGGACGGGGAGGGCTGGCGGCCGCTGCTGAACGGCCGTGTTCTGCCAGTCGGTGCCTCCCCGGGCGGGGGTTAGCGGGGCCCTGCCGTGCTGTCAGTTCCGCTGGAAGGAGGCAGACAGGGAGTTTCCCTTCGTTCTCAGCGAGGTAAATTCCCAAGCAGCCGCCCGCCCTCCGCAGCCTGCCCCGAAGGTTCTCGGTTGGCAGGAAGGGGAAAGAAGGGGAAAAAAAAACAACCAAAAAGCGATGGAAAAGAACGGGAGAGCCGGGAGTAGCTTCTCTCGGCCGCCGAAGTGGATTCTTTACGGGGGAAACACCTCGAGCACTGAACTGAAAGTACCCCCGGCACCTCTTCCCTCCGGCCGCACATCCCCCCACCCCCCGGAGCGTTGCCGGGGAGCAGAGAGGGGGAGCCCTCAGCCCACAGGAACTCCCCCGGCTGGGTCTCCCAGCTCACAATTGGTGCTGGGACAACCGAGAGGACGGACGGCCGGGACCGACAAAACCTCCGCTTCTCGTTCCCGCAGCTTTTTGGTGGGGAACAGAGCGGAACGCATCCACGCCCTGCCCCGGAGATCCGCCGCCTTTCCAGGGCTCTGCTGTCGGGCAGGAGACACCCTCGGCGACACCCGGGGCAGCACCGCGGCCGGCCGGGCAGCAGCTCGTCCTGAGCCAGTAATTGGGCGGGCTTAAAATCAACCCCATTAACAAGCCTGCTGTCCTCCTCACCCCACCCCCGCGTGTGAAACATTGTCATTAGGCGTCTAATATCTCCGGCGCTTCCAGGGGGGAATGGGAAGAGGTTGCTTGGGGAAAATAAAAAAGAAAAAGAAACAAAAAAAAACCCCTCAACAACAATAGAAAGTGTGTGAACTCCCAGCGCTCATATGCGCAGCACAATGCAAAGCGGGTTAATATCAGTTAGCAGCTCTGCAGTGACCTGTAAAGTTGCCTCTTTGGAAAGATTCTTGATGTATTACTTAACATGGCTACACAGTTATCTGTCTCGGCATTAATGCGTCCATTAAATCACTGTTGAGTAGCATCAACCTACTCCCGAGTCTTTCCGTCCCCTGGGAATATGGTTTCTAAACAGGATCAAACATGTGATGCTGACAAGTCATGAGATAAGTTATAATTAATTAGAGTTTGCTACATCCACAGAATGGGTACTTGGGGGAGTGGGGCCGGACTGGGCCATTAAGGACCTCAGCCAGGAGGGAAGATCTATAATATCGAGTTGGGAAACAGAAGAAGTAATAATCAAAGGTGGCCGAAGAAAACTGCAAACCTTTAGCTTTCAGAACTCAGTCGAGATTAAAGTTGTTTTTGATGTGAAACACACCATCCCCTACTTAATGAAAACCATGGGGAGATTGATGCTGAGGATGGCTTCTTAAAGCGGGACAGAAAGCCTCGCTCCAGATTGGAAGACAAAAATCCCCAGCATGATTGGCAAAGGAAGGGGAGAAAAAGCTGACATGAGGGACCTGCCTGCAGAAAAACCATTTCCAGGGGTTGTGACCCCCCTGACACCCACTTTTTCTTAGATGTCCCCATGCTGGAAGCTGCTGAGACCTGGCAGATCAGCAGCTCCTACTGCCCTGGGTTGCGGCCAGCCTCCTGCCCTCCGGGCCTTTCTGCTGCGAATGACAGTTAAAAATCAAACTGCTAACAAGTGGATTTTGGTCTGAGCCACAACAGCCCTTATTTGCTTTGCTTTGACAAACAGTTGGAGCGGGGTGCTTTCAGGCTGGCTGTAAAAGCCCTGCTCTGAGGGGGAAGCAGAGAATGGAGGTTTTTCGGCGTCTTTTCATGCCCCTCTCTGAGTCAAAGCAATGGCTGTGTTTATTTGCTTGCTTTCTGCAATAAATGGTAGCCCTTCAGGTGAGAAGATGTTGGAAGGGTGGAATGACAGGACAGATTTACACCTGTCCTTACAGCTTACTCTGACAATCTCTATAGCCTACAGAAATGACCAGTGGTGCCGCATAGTCTGGGGAAGCCAGCAGGTTCACTCTGTTTTTTTTTCGTTGATTCTTCTCCTTTTTTTTTCTTTTCCTCTCCTGATTCTTATTCCCTTTCCCTTTTTCTTTATGGCATGGAATGAAGTGGAGAGAGATCTTCCTGATAGTGACAGTCTCCCAGCTTCCCATTGCCTCAGGAAGACAAACATCACAGCGGTCCCTGCAAGCCCCTTCTTGGCACTTGAGTTGTGATGAGCACTCTGCAGCCACCACCCCACAGCCTCCCCACCTGTGCAGCTGCCAGCTTCCCCTAAACCTCAGCTGGCCCCTTCCAGCAAGAAGGCAGAAGGGAGATAACCCCCCTTATGTGCTTCCCACAGCGATCCCACCTCGATGACAGAGGCTGTCCAGATGCCTCTGGAATCTGTCTAGACCTGGCTGCCATCTTCATCTGAGGAGAGGACAAAGGCTGCATTCTGAACCCACCAAGAGCCTGTTGCCACTTCCTAGTGTCTGCTGAAAACCTTCCTCAAATCCAGCTCTCAAGTGTGGCGTCTGCTGGAGCCGGGGCCACTCAGCCCTGTGTTCAGCACTCCTGGGTGAAGGGTTGGCTGCCACCACTCATCCTGAGGGCAATGGGGATGTAGTTGAGGGTTCTGTTCCCTTTAGAGAGAGGTGGAATGAATTTTGATAGCCCCTACCCCAAAACATCTTTTGAGCAAGTGCACAGCCCAGAATCTCATCATCCAAACACTGCTGAGCAGGGCCAGTGTGTGTTCTTTTCCAGCCTGGGCACCTAAATGAGCCAGATATAAAGGTGGCATGATGCTGCAGCATAGAATGAGCTCTCTCAATGGATACCATGGCGCCCACATTCTCCAGGACAGAGCAGCAAAGTGTTCGAACATGAGGTGCACCGACATAGGATGCCATGCAGAGTGACTGCCAAGTCCTAAGCAGCCCTAATGGGCATCTGTACCTGAAGTTTGATAGGTGTCATGTTCTGCTCATGGTCTCCAGCTGTGATACCTTTGCCACTGTAAGCAGTTGAGCCAAAACCACCCATTCTCACTCTCTCTCTCTCTCACACACACACACAAGAGAAATTTTCTCGTTTCCCCCCATCCCCGTACCTCTTCTGTGGCCCATTCCAATGATGATTTCCCAATGACATGAAGTCAAGCAGTTTCAACAGAGAAGACAGAGAATGCCTGATGGGAGGACTCACCTTCCCGGGGGCTAGGAAAGTGTAGAAAACCTGTCCCAAGTGAAGCAAGCACGGGGATTTGCAAACAGGTCCCTCTGCTCACAGCCACAGCCCTAAGCTCTGGGCTTGGGTTATGGCCAGAGGCAAGCACTCGAGATTCCTCTAAAATCTTTGGGAACACCTAAGGGTACGGCACTTCTGAAAATCTCTTTAGGCTTCTTCAGATGCCCAGAGAGAGATTTTGCAGCTTGCTTTCTCTTAATAGCTGAGTTTTGATTCTCTGGTCAGAGAAATAGGTGTGCCTACAGTGCACGTCGTTAATGTACAGCAATCATGAGATAATCTCCTCTTCCACAGTACAACTCACCTCAGTGAAGAAAATGGATGAAGATATCAGGAAGAAAGCGGGGTGAAGGAGATGGAGTTAAACCTTCTATAGCCTAGAAGAACCAGAGGTGACTTTCTATGCTGCATCGCTTTCTGGAAGCTGAGGCTTACTGGGAGGATTCTGCCAATGGAAATAGTGCAGGAAGCGATGAGGCCAAGAATATCCTTCAGCAACTTTCAGAAAATGATTTGGGAGGATTTTTGTTTTTCCATCACTTTTTTTTTTTTTTTTTTTTTGGATGCAGTTTTTGCTGGCTATGCACAACAAGCAAAACAAAGGTGAGAGCCAATGCTCAGATAACAGTGCAGAGGGCAGCAGAGCAGGGATGCGGCTGGTTTATAATCTGCAGCATGAATGCTTGGGCTCAGCAATCTGCACAGGACTCCTTTGTGGAGGAAAAGCCTCTCAGGGGAGATGAAGAGATGTTCTTTGGAATTGGTGGGATGAAGAAGAGGATGGAATAAAATCCTATGTTGAATCATGCCTTTTCCAGCCACTCTAAAGGGCTGACATTCAATGTCAGGGTCAAGGATGAGGCTCTGAGCACCTGACTGAGCTGTAGATGTCCCTGTTCATTGCAGGGGTGTTAGACTAGATGGTCTTTAAGAGTCCCTTCCAATTTAAACAATTCTATGATTCTGTTCTATGGTTTAAAGGGAAGCATACAGATGTATTACCATGCAGGGTTAGGCATTGCAGTGCATCCCCCTCTTCATGCAGGCACTTTCACAGACATCACTGGCTGGAATTTTAGGCAGTGCATGAATTCTGCCCATGTTTGGAGATCTCATTGCTTTAACATTGCTTTACACAATGTGGATGCTGCCTTTTGGACAAACCCCATCCTCCCATGTGCTGGGATGACTGGAGGTGCTGGAGTTCATGCCAGAGGTGTTTGCTGACAGCAGGCTTCGTTCAGTGAGAGATGCCTAGTGGGACAACCTACTCCCCACCTCTCTTCACCAAGGCTTGCATTTGCTTTCCTCCTGGTGGAGATGCACTTTTTCCCAACGTGGATTTCCCAGATGGGAACAGGAGCCTGTTCTGTCCTCCTGCTTGTGGCAGTGCTGCTCCCCACTGCAGAGCACACACCACACACCTGAGGCATGCCAGCAGTGCTGTGTGTGCTGCATGTCCCCAAGGCACAGCCTGTCTGCATATATTCAATGGCTGGGAAATGTGGATGCTTTCTACCTAGGCATAATTTCCCAGCATGGAAAAGGGTGTGCTCAGAAACCTCAGACATTTTATATGCCTAACCAAGACTTGCCACGATCAGATACTTTGTCCAGCCAAAGAAGTCCTGGAGATGGAGCACATGGCTGGGAAACATCAGATTTGAAAGAAGTTGAGGACACTCAGAAGACACTTCTGAATGTGCAGTTTTTCTTGCATGACACACAGGGTCACTCTTGTCAACAAATATCCTATTTTAATATTTCATTAAATTTTCATGTTGTACTTCAAGTCCGTGATACAGGCACAGTCAACAAAGCTAAAAATCAATTAATAAGTCCCTAAGCTAATACCCAGTGAGAGGGAGGGAAAGGCTCCCATCAATTTCTCCAGACTTCAGGTCAAGCCCTGAGTGTACAAAGATCAAAAGAGGCAGAGATGAGCATTGCGCAGTCATCGGCGTCGAAGGGCTGTGTGAGGAGATGGGCACAAAATGCCCCCCTGCCTTTTCAGTTGCCCTTTTTGCAGTGAAGCAGCCAGATTTCTTTGTCGTAAAGAAAGGAAATGGTGAAAGAAGTTGTCTGTACTTTCCCCCAAAGTGACAGCTTTCCCAGGGGTGTGTGCGTGCCTTGCACACACACATCTGAGTGCACACATCACTCCTGAGTTCCCAGGAGGATGAGTGACAGGCAAATTGCCTTGCAGCCCTTGCGCTTTGCACATTTCCCCTGCCAGGTCTGTGCTGAGAACAGGTGGCTTTCACACCTAGCACATACTTCTTCTGGCTGAGTGTTAGCAGTGAAATCAAACCCTTTCCTTTGACCTAGGAATTTTGATGGGAGAGGGAAGGGTGTCTTGTTTGAGGAGGTGTGGCACTTCTTTCTGCGGAAGCATTTATCATTTCTCTGCTGAAAAAGAGGCCAATAACCCATACCCCATGCCTGTTATTACTCTGTGAATTCAAAAGTGTCTCGTTTTTAATGGGCCCTTTAGCAACAATGCAGACAACTCATCATTTATCATTTCGTGCTGACACCTTCCTTGATGCACAACGCTCCTGAGTGGCACTTCTCAAAGAGGTTCCAGCTTTGTGGGGTCTTGTATCTTTTCCTACAGCTGAGCATGGGAGGGCCTGAGGCATGAGTTATGGCTTTGCCTGGGAAAGAGTGACAGCACTGGATGGGCTGTGCTCCTCTCTGTGGTGTCTCCAGCACCAGGTACAGCACAGGGGGGGTGAAAGTGGCTTATGAGGGCAAGGAGAGTTGTGGGATGGGGCAACCCTGCTCCTTCCTGCCTTCTGGCACCGCGCTGCAGCCACATGGAGTGGGGACACCCCTGCTCAGCCCAGGCCTGACCCCAATGACTTCCCTTCCTCCTGAAATGAAGGAGAAGCCAAGGGGTGAATCACAGCTCTGACCTACAATTTGGAGCTTGCCTTTTTTCCCAGGGCTTTAAGGAAATCTCGTGTTAAATCCATAACCGAGTCCTAAGGGAGACAGGCAAAACATCCTCTGTCACAGCTGACCTCCTTTCTCTCTATCTGAGAAGATGTTTTTCAAGGAACTAAGCCAAAAACTCAGCTTAGGGAAGTGAGCAGCGTGGCTCTGCTGGGCAGGCACTGCCTCAGAACCATCCCCTATGCAAATCTCTGCCCCACGACCAGCAGCCGTACTGTGCGCCGTGCTCCCTCCTCCTCCTAGCCGGGTTTGTGCAAATACAGTCTGGCTACAAATCCATTAGCAATGGCCTTAAATGACAACAGCTGATTTTGACGCTCACACAGTAAATCTTCCATTTTCCCTCGGAGGATTTGGCAGCGCAACGTTGATTTTCTTTTCAAAACCTTGCCTGGCAAACGTTTCCCTATCTCATAGGGAAACACAACGCTCTGTAATTACTGGGGCCAGAGTCTTTCATTCAAGTGCCTTAAGGACTTTGAAGCATGAAGAATTTTGACTCGGGGCCCCCTGAGGCAAGAACCCAAGGGTTACTTTGCCCAATTTACTTATGAGCAAACTGAGGCACAGCATAGAGGAACCTCTAATTTTTGTGAGTTTGTTCATTCAGTGTTCCTCATTTTCCACACTCACAACTCAAAAATGCCCTAAGGGTTTCAGTATTCAGGACTGCTGAGCAGCCAAATATTTGGCGGAAGGATTTTGCGGCACTCCAGAAAGTCAACTCCGTCATCTTCTAAACCACCCACTCAGAGAAAATCAGGGCATCCAAAACTGGTGGTTTGTAATGCTCTTCTGATAACAGGGCGTGCAATTGCCGAGCCCCAAATCCCAACCGTTCTGCACATTCAACGAAGAGATACCCAGAGGGGGAAATGAAAGCAGGTAATGTCTTCCCCCACTTCTGCCCCACAGCTCAGTGTGTGGGCAATGAGTGAGCAGAAGGCAGATGTTCCCAAACAGCTTCCTAAACATGGACCTTAGTGACATCCATGATGGCCCTTTCTGGGTGCTGTCCCCCATGTGAAGCCTCAGACATCTGAGCAGAAATGTGTGCTTGTTGTAATACCACCTTGGTCCCTCCTCCCTTGTCCTTCGTCATCAATTTTCACAAAAATCTTAGGGAACTTCCATCCTTTGGTTAACTTTGACTGAAACCACTGCTTCTATTTGAAGTACTGGGGAAGGGGGTGGAGGGGCAGGGCAAAGGCACTTAGATCTCCTTTTCTTAGCAGCTGTCATAAGAAAAGGGACTGATAGTGCATTATCCACATGCAGCCAGAGAAGAAGTCACAGGAAAGAATCAATCAAAGAAGGAAAGGAGATTCAGATATTCAAGGAAGAGATTGCTGTGTTGACTTATGATTTTTCCTCCAGGATCTGATTGCAAAAGGCACCGTGCAAACACACAGTGAGAGACAATTTCCTGCACTAGATATATTAAAATCTAAGCTGCTGAGACAGAAAGAGTGTGGGAGGGAAAATAGGAGGGTTAAAGAGAATTGAACTGACTCACCCTGGGTTACCTATCTGGTCAAGAGCAGAGACAGCGAGAAATAATCTGAGTCTGCAGAGTGCCAGTGCAATGCTCTATTCTTCAGACAGGTTTGCCACCACCCAACCCTTTTCTTTGTTCCTATCACCAAGCACAAGGACCACCTCATGTCAGTTAGGAAGGAGACAGAGGGTAGCAAGTGGAGAAATACCAAGACAGGATTGTTGCGGCCATCAGAGAATGCCAAACACTTCTGAGTGTAAAGAGTCTGTTTCCAGAAAAAAACCCAACGCAGTGTCACATGCCCATGGGCATCGGCAGGGTCTGCTCCACCTCATCCATTTCTGGTGCTGGGTAGAGAAGGGAGGAGCTGTGAGATCCATCAAGGCCATACTCCCACCGGGGGAGCAGGAACACATGATCCCAGGCCAGGGATTGGGATGTGTCGGGGAGGATGAGAGAGGGGTGATAAAAAGAGAATAATGCCAGAAGAGTGAGGTAGATTAACCACCCGGAGTACAGGAAGAGAGAGCGGAATCTGGCCCTACTCAAGGTGAATTAAAGCTTCCTTGTCCCCACGACCCCCTGAAAGAGTTAACAAAATAGTAGGAAAAGGAGAACAGAGATTCTAATTTATGGAGAGGTTCAAAGGGCTTTTGATAAAGCCCTTCAGTAGAGTCTCTGAAGGAAATTTTATAATCATGGGGTTGGGAGATAAAGCGCTGTCATAGATTAAAAACTTGTTGAGACAGAAAACAGAAGAGAAAGAAATAAATGGCAAATGACCAGCATGGAAATAATTTAGGAGAGGTGTCCCCAGGATGAATTTGGAAAGTGGTTAACTGTAAGCATGACTGTATGACTAACAGCAATTAGACCTGGTGGAATAATAAACAGAACTGTACCAACAACCCCAGCCCGCGTCCATTGCCTGCATGTGCTGCAGGGAAGAGTCCAATCGACACCAACCTGTCTGCCTTTCTTGGTCACTTCAGGTGCAAAAAAAAAGTCCTTATTTCCATACATTCAGCAGAAAAGTGAGAAACGAGGCGTCCCAATGACAGCCCTCTGTGCCCACGCTCCCCCTGCACGCAGTCGGCCCAGCGGCGCTGGCAGGGAGTACCTGGCAGCGGGAAAGCGGAGGAGCAGGATTTTTTTTTGCTTTCGATTGCAATAAATTTTTCTGAGGTTCCCTCCCCCTCGCTTCACCGACCGCCTTTCAGGATCCTGTACAGGCCGTGACACACAGGAGCCAGCAAGCACTGTGTTTGTTTGGTAACTAAATTGTCTGGCCAAGTTGGGCCTGAGCTGAGAACACCTGCAAATGCCAGAGGGACCTGAGAGGGCAATGCAGCGGGGGCTTTCTGCAGTCCCAGCCCCTGCTGTCCATGGAAAAACAGCAGTGAGGTGGTGAAACACTGCAAACAGCCTTAACTGAGTCACGTGGGCTCAGAATAATTTGGAAACAAATGAACATTTATGCATTTTAGTAGGCAATGGCAAGGCTGGCTGCAGTTCCTACAGTGTATGGTGGAGAGGTGGGCACACAGCACTTGTGTCCCTGGGGGTCAGGGCAGCTGCTCCCTTTGGTGCTTTGAAAGACCCAGGCTGGGAGTGAGGAGGCAGTTGCATGCATCCTGCTTGCACAAGATGGCTGGGTGCCTGGCCCGTCCAGCCCCTCTGCTGTTTCTTACCCAGTGCACCCGCGATGACGGCTCTTTTATGACAGAATGATTTCAGTGACCCTAAACACAACGTGCCTTACAGCTGTAATTCTGGGACTCCTTGAGCATGAATCATATGATGCATAGAGCTGATAGTAAGAGCAGAGGCATTTGCTTCCAGACAGAGGGACAGAGTCAGCCTCCATCTGGCCCAACCAGTGTTGCCACTGCTCCCGCACCTTCTCCCAGGCACTGTGTCAGAGCAGGGCCAGCTCCCCGCTCCCTGCTTGCTATGTAAGCTGCAGGATGTCTGGGGAATCAGTGCTGATGATGAGGGCTCGAGGCATTCCAGTCCATGGTCTGTTGCAAAATCTCATGACCTCGTGTGGGCAAGGCCACAAAATTCACTTGTTCGGCTTCATTCTCAGCCTTTCATCACGATTGATGGGGAGGAGAAAGGGGAAAAAAAGGAACAACACAAAGAATCAGAAACAAAAATTATAGCATAGAGGATGGATCTTGCAGGGAGGGCTATCTCACTGCCCATCCCTCCTGGCAGTGCTGCAGGGGATGCAGTGGCTGTGAGTTGTCACTGTGAGCAATTCAAAGGCTGTGGGGTGGACTCAGGGTGGCCCTTGTGGGCTGTGGGGCACAAGGGAGCAGGAAGGGAGTGGGAGGAACAGACCAGGAAGGATCACTGCTACTGGGATCCCCCCTCAGCATCAGCCAGGGGTTTGTGGTGGTGGGAGAAGCATACATCGCTTCCTCTTATTTTCTTATTTTCTTATTTTCTTATTTTCTTATTTTCTTATTTTCTTATTTTCTTATTTTCTTATTTTCCTTTTATTTTCTTATTTTTCTTTTTTTTTTCCTTTTCTTTTTATCTTTCTTTTTCCTTTTTCTTCTTTCCCTTTTTTTCCCTTATCTATCTATCTATCTATCTATCTATCTATCTATTTTTGTTCTAATTTTTATATCACCACCCTTTCTCTTATTCTTTTCCAAACCTGCCAGGTTCAAACCCACCTATCCAGGCTTTCCAGAACAAAAGCAGCTGAGGAGACCCTGGGACAGAGACATGAGGATCAAGGACTGAGAACAGGGAGGACATGAAGCAGGCACAGGTGCCTTCCCACAGGCAGACAGTGCATTTCCACAAGACCCAACAGCAAGTGGCATCCTTCCACTGACTTCAAAGAAACAATGCTGCCCAGGGTCAGAATCATTTTCCTCTAGCAAATACTCATGGCACTTTTTTCAGCCATGCCGATGAGAAGCAGTGCTGTCCCCACCACCTCCTACTCCCTGACGCATCTCCAACACTTTGCTTCTGTTTTATTTATGTAGCCTCACTCAAAAGGTCATGGGCACAAAAAAATACACCAATTTTACTATTTGTAGGTCATGAGATTTCACAGGTATGAGTGTCCTTTTATAGCGTATAAGCAAACAGCTAGGAACATATTTTGATTACCCTTTAAATCTTGCAATAAAGGTGTTAAAAGGAAAGAGTGTTTTTATGTGCCATGTCAGGGTGTAATCTACTCCATATCTCACACGCACACTCTTCCAGCAGAGTGCAGTTGTTTCAAGTCTGCCTCCAATTTTTTTTTTTTTTTTAAGCAGCACTTGTATAACCAGCAGAGGAAAAGCAGAGAACCATATCTGTGACAGGCTTTTTAAAGCAGCAGCTTGGCATTGTTGCTGTGCTGCCCCAAGGAGCAATGTGTGACGCTGCTCCTGCCTTCCCTTGGGAGGTGATAAGAAAGTTCGGGCTCCAGTTACCAACAGTGACTGTGAACTCCACAGATTGAGCCCTTGGCTAAAAACCCTAAGAAAATCTAGAAATCTAAAAATCTAAAAAGCTGCATGTTGCTTCCCATTGTCAGAGGCTTGGCTATACTTTATGGGGCAGGAACTGTGTATCTCAGCACAGCATACAGCCCCATGCTTAGCCCCACATACAGTGCAGGAAGAGGATTAAGGTCCTTCAGCCAGAATCAGAGGAGATGAAGCACTAAGCTCAGTGACAGAAAATACTCAGGGGTTAAGTCTAGGCTTGGTCTCCCTTTCACTGAGAGCTCTAGCAAAACTGGCATGAGGAAACAGAATATTCCTTTTCCCTTTGGCTATCTGCTGTGGAGTTAGGGAAGGATACCCTCTAATCCCATTCCTACAAGAGAGACCCCCTCCTCAAGTCTGCCAACAGCCCCTTGTACAACACAATTGCTGTGACTGCCAAATGACTCTTGGTGAGGTCATACATTTGCATCCATCACATCCATCTCACCCATTGCACCCAACCCATCCATTGCAGCCATCTCATCCATCTTGTCCATCTCATCCATTGAACTCATCCCATCCATGGCATCCATCACATCCATCCAGCCCATCTCAACCATTGCACCCATCCAATCCATCGCACTCATCCATTCACTGCAGCTCTTAAGACCAAAGCCATTTGTAGACCTGTAAGGTGATGCTCTTGTTCCCTCACAAGCTTTATGTTCACAGAGCCACAACTTGGTTGCTGACCACTCCAAAAACAAACGGCAACTTTCCTAAAAAGGAGAGCTCAAACAAACAATTATCACCTCCCCCTGCTTCTGGATACCAGCGGTGCAGAATGAGCCTGCTGCTCCCTGCTTCTGTGTGGTCTCCCTTATAGACAGGCGAACATAAAGGACTAAGTCCCTGAAACTTAACGAGTTACTGCTCGTTAGCTGAACCACATTAACTGTCTTGTGTGCGCACTCCCCATGGATAGTTGGAGCAAATTCTTTTCAGGAATTGGCTAGGACAGCATCTTCCAGCCCAAGTCTGAGACTGGTGTTAAGAGGTTTGAGAAAGGCACCTGGAAACCAAACTGCTTGTCACCAGGGCTAAACCACCGCTGGGATCCAAAGAAAAAAAAAGCATTAGAGGGCTGGCAAGGCAGGGTGAGAGCATGCCAAGAGCATGCCCTTAGCTGGTTAATGCCGATAAGTGGTAGCTCACAGTGCCTAATTACATGCAACTACCTGTCCGTGCTTTTATTCACGGGTGTGACGAGTTCCTCGAGATAGAGCCGATTGCAGCAGCTGCTCTCTGCTCCACTCATGCAGGGTGCCAAGCACTCAGAGGGAGCCTGGTGCAAAAAGAAGCAAACGAGCAAGCAGTTAAAACGCCCATTCTGAGAAAAGTTTATATACCTGCAGAACCACTGAAGGCCTAGAATTTGTCTGCTCTGGAGGGAGGAGAACTGCTTTCCAGCTCTTTTGATTTGTCTACTTCAGAGTGCTGCTCATTGAGATGCCTTTCAAGCATTTTTTAAGTGAGTAAGAAGAGAAAATCCATGAGGGAGAAAGGGAAGGAGGAGTCAGAGAATCATAGAATCATAGAATGGCCTGGGTTGAAAAGGACCACAGTGATCATCTAGTTCCAACCCCCTGCTATGTGCAGGTCGCCAACCAGCAGACCAGGCTGCCCAGGGCCACATCCAGCCTGGCCTTGAATGCCTGCAGGGATGGGGCATCCACAACCTCCTTGGGCAACCTGTTCCAGTGCATCATCACCCTCTGTTTGAAAAACTTCCTCCTAATATCTAAACCAAACCTCCCGTCTCAGTGTAAAACCATTCCCCGTTGTCCTATCACTATTCACCCTCATAAACAACCGTTCTCCCTCCTGTTTATATGCTCCCTTCAAATACTGGAAGGTCACAATGAGATCTCCTCGTAGCCTTCTCTTCTCCAAAAGGAGAGGTCTGCTCTGGGTGACTTCCATTGGGAATGGGAAGAGCAGGTGCCTGGGCAGAGGTGAGCAGGCGGCAGGCTGCAGCGTGTCCGCATGGCCCTGTGTCAGCAGCCCCATAATTACACCTCTTTCCTGGACATGTGCACAAAGGCAGAGCTCCAGGCAGAAAGCTGCAGCAAACTGTGTGGTGGCATCGCTGTGCCAAACAAGATGCCTTAGTACTGGAAAGAGTGAGAAATGAGCTGTGCAAAGTGAAGCACTGAATGCATCACCAATGCCCTCCCTGCTCACCCTGGGCTGTGTGTCCCCGTGAAGGAAACCCTGAACAGGTGAACATGGGCTTGAAGCCTCTTGGTGTACTTCATGGGGGTCTGAGACACGAGAGCGGACACTTCAGACCACGCTTCTGCTCAGAGGATTCAGTTTTACCATCATTCTCCACTAGCAAAACTTCTCCAAAACCTCTAGGCTGCTGAATTCTCATGCAGGATGCCTGAGTTTGGGTCTCTTGTCCTCTGTAAAGTACTGCAGCTCTATTTCAGGGCTGGAAATTTTGCCTGAAATCCAAGCAGACTTTATGATTCATTTATGTTGCCAGCTCTTTTATTTTTAATAACTCCTGAGATCAACAAAGCAATGATGTTTTCAGAAAAGGTTTGTACAATCTGTCCAAATGTTCAAACACTGATATAGAAATACTCCAAGAAAAGAAGGCCCTGCCTGCTGTCATTACAAGAAACACATTTGCTATTGTACTATTGGCAGAAAACCCCCACTGGTGATCGCTAGAAGTAAATATCATTTTTTATTTGCAGTTTTTCTGGGCCTTTCTGTAAGTCATCTGTCTAATGAACTCACCCCAAGTAGTGCTTCCAACTGCTGCCACACTATCATTTATACTGCTGGACTACTAATTTGATTTTCATTGGGGGAGGGGAAGAAGATGGAGGGACAGTGACGGTTTTACTAAATTGCTTCACTTTGGATAATACTCATCCTCTGGCCACTTCAGATTTATATCTGCCACTGACAATTCCAGTTCCTTGCAAATTAAAGAAAGAAAAATACCCCAATGCAGGACTGAGGGATGTCAGACAGGGCTCAGTGAAGAAAGCTCAGCAGAGCATCTCCTGCACACAGGCTGCTCCATGCCATCTGAAAGGCACATTTCAGGGTGCAGCCACACCGCTGGCCTGGGGGAAAGCACAGGGAAAGAGCAGGTTTCTCCCACTGCATCCCTGTGGGACAGGTCCTGCTGCAGGTGCTTGGCCGCAGGGCCCTTCCTCTTCGTCAGCTCCTTTGGGGCTACCGGAGGGGACCCTAAGTCTCTTCCCCCCACAGCCTAACCATGGGGCTGTCCCACCCCGGGCAATGCTGACTGGGATGGTGCTGAGCAGATACTGTGCTGCGTTCCAGCTTTGGAGGAAAGGAGGAGAGAGAAAAACCCAACCAAGGTGCCATTAAAGTTAATTGTTTTTACTGCTGGTTTAACAGTGTCTTGTAAATCTTTTTATGACCCAGGAACACCAGTGAGGCCTAAACTGCATTGGGAAGGGTGACAGAAGGAGGATGGAAGGAGCACGGTGTCTGTTGCCTCCCCTTCTGGCTCCTTTGGTGATGCGAGGTCCTGGGATGTGACACCCAAAACAGAGTCTTGGTAGCACAAAAGAAGACAGAATAAAGCCCCAAATAATCCATCCAGATCCTCCCTACCAACTCCAGCAGAAGCCTTGGCCAGGCCCACTGAAGTTCGTTTCTGTCGAAACCCTGTGAAAAGGCTGCAGGAACTCATGTATTCCACACCACTGCTGCCATGAGCACGGAGCAGGGACACCTTGATAAGGTCCCTGTAGAGCATGGAAAACCCCTTTGATCTGGTATACTTGCGAGGAGAAAGCTAATCCCATGTTGTGATATAAGTACCAGATGCTTCTTGGAAGAATTATACTGGGGCATAGGGTTAATGCTTGAGCTTTTCTTTAAAGTGTCCTGTGGATTATTCCCTGATTAAAAGGATTGTTCTCCAAATGGCTGCAGTGTCAGCCTGACTGTTATTGTTGTTGTTGATGCATGGGATGGGTGAAAGGACAGTGGGTGCAGGGTGTTGGGATTTATTTCAGCCCTCAATAACCTTTTGCCCCCCTCTGCCTGACCCCTCACAGCTCACCGGGAAAGGGGTGCCAAGGGATTTTTTTTTCCATCTTCTACAAGTGCAACGCAGTGCACATCCAACCATCCTCAGAGCCTCCACTCCCTGCAGTCCTGGGGCACACAGTGGGCACTGCCAGGCTGTGGGGCTGGGGGCAGCCCTGGTTGGCTCCTGATGCAAAGAGAGAAGGACTTGGACCTGGGAACATCCAAATATTTTAAAGCATGACTGTATCGGGCTGGGCAGGGAAGGAAATGGCAGCTTTTGAAAAACAGGGAAAAAGCAACTCCTAAGGAGCACGACGATGGGATGCAGGGATCTCCCCAAAACCAGTCCCCAGCTCCCTCACCAAGGAACTAGCAGAAGTACTTAGGGTCAGGGAGTACCACTCCTCTCTCCTCTTGAGGGACATGAAAATTACCCCTGAGGAATGAAGTTTAGGGAGCATCCCATTACTACTCTGCTCCCTTATTTAAAGGGCTGAGCTCACCCACAACCCGAACTGACCACTCTAACTAACCTAGGGCAGATCCATCTCCCTGGTGCAGGCTGGAGGCTGTACCCAAAGCCTTGAAACTGATTTCAGGGGCTGGTGGGCAGCCGTGGCTGGGCTCTGTAGCCCCTCTGCCCTTGTTGTCCCTTCTAAGGGCTGCTCCATGGTGGAGATTCTTCTAAAGGATGGGGTTTCCTCTCCTAAAGAGTGGGGATTCCACTCCTAAAAGGTGGAGATTCTTTTTCTGAATGATGGAGAGTCTTTTTCTAAAGATTCTCTCCTGAAAGGTAATTATTCGACATTGAAAAGATGACAATTGCTCTTCTAAAGGATAGGTTACCCCTCTCCTAAAGGGTGGTTTTTCCACTCCTAAAAGATGAGTAGCCCTTTCCTAAAGGAGAGCTAATCCTCTCCTGAAGGATGGATACTCCTCTCCTGAAGGATGGTTGTTCTCTCCCAAGGAATGGCCACTCCTCTCTTAAAAGATGACTACTCCACTCCTACGAGATGGGTATACCTCTACCAAAGGATGTCTGATCCTCTTCCGAAGGCTCACTGCTCATCTCTCAAGGGCTGATAGCTCATCCCCCAAAGGCTGACTGCTCATCTCCCAAGGGCTGACTGCTCCTCTCCCTCTGCCCCAGCTCGCTGCCGGCAACCTGCAGCCCTGGACCCGGCCCGGACGGTTTCCCGGAGCGCTGCACTCCGCCCGCAGGGACCGCACCCGGCGGGGAGCCTCGGGCAGCTCCACGGCTCTGTTGAGTCCCAGCTGCTTCCCTGCTTCCGAAACTCGTTCCGTCTGCATCGGTGTTTTCGCGTCCTCTAAGCGCCCAGGGCAAGCACACCGCCCTTATCTGCCTTAGTCTGCATAACAATCTGTTTTATGCATTAAGCACTGTACAGCCACGTACCGGAGAGCTGCAGGGAGGAACCGAGCGGCCCGGCTCCCCGTTTTTGCCATTTTCTGCCCTGCAATAACTCCTGCATTTCCTCCGTCTATCCTTCACATGCTCTCTCGAGGGCTCTCACGGCTTTTGCTCTCTGCCTTTTGAGGGTTTCGAGTTGTGTAAGAACATCAAGCAGGAGACGAGAAGACATAGTAAAACCCGTGAGAAGAGGGGTGAATAGTAAGGCCTGATAAAGAGGGGAAAAAACCCCAGCAGAACCCTGCCGAGCCCGGCACGGAGCTTCTCCAGCTCAGCAAAGAAGGGACGTTTTTTCCACATTAAGTGTCGGGAAGGCAAAACCAGGGTCCATAACAGGGAAATTATAAAAGGAAGTAAATCCATCAAAGCAAATGCAATTGGGAATACAATTAGGCAGAGGGCTGAAAGAACACAAAAGGAGCGGAGCTCGGAGGGGCTCTGCCGCTGATTGACAATGTGCAGGCTGTGAGGGAGCGGGCAGCGGGGAAGGAGGGGGTGGAGGGGAAAAAAAAGTCCCGACAAATGCGATTTTGTGGGAGGCTCTGGGCGAGCACCGAAAATCGATAGCGACTGAAAGTGGGAAGAAAAGGCTGCTCGGCTTCCCCGCTCCGAGTGGGTCTGGGGGCGGTTTGAAGGGAAAAGCGGCTTTCTCTGCATACTGGCGGAGAAATAGCGCTGGGGGCAGCGGGGACAGCCCCGGCTGCAGCTCCCCAGAGGGTCCGAGCTCCAGATATGCCACCTCCATTCTCACAACCCAGCCCGTTCCAGCCGCAGCGTTCCCCGTTTTCAACGCCCCAAATCCTTCTTCTTTCCCACAGCTTCCCCCCGGCCCGGGTAGGCAGCAGGCAGGGTGCGTTCTGTCCCACACTCCCGGCATTGAGGCGAAAAGCTGCTGAGAAGGAAGAGGGGAAGAACCCAAACCCTCCAAATCGCGGAGGCAACGCTTATCCCAGTTTGCCCGGTTTCTTCGGTGAGGGGGAGGGAAGAGGAGGCAGGAAGGGCTGGAGGGTCGGTGGTGAGAAAAGTGAAAACATTTTATGCGCTTAGATCTCTCCCCAAAAGCCCAATTTTCTTTTGTTCGTAATGCAGCCTATAGCACAGCTTTGGAAACTTGCGGAAACTATTTATGTACCTGTGTGGGGCTATTTATACAGCCTCTAATTAACGCATACACGCACTCAGAGCCTTACAAGGCATATATTGTTCAGCTCTTTCTTAAAAACAATGGATCTCTCGTCAGAATTTCCTATTCGCTATGCTTCAACACATCCTCGTTTCCACTGAGGGAGAAGAAACGTGTCGGGGTAATCAGCGCTTTTCAGCAGCAGTGATTATTTTCGATAGGGGTAAAAAAATAAAGAAAGGAAAACGAGCAAATGCAGTATAAACACGCAATTATATCGCAAGAGTTTTGCACAAATGAAGCTAATGAGTAAAAAAAAATATATTTGTACTTAAAGGCTTTGCCCCCTCACTGAACCAGATTAACAGTATTTGTTGCTTTTCTAACTATAACAAAACTGCAGTAATGAAAAATAATCTTGACATCGTTTAACTTCCTTAAGGTCTCTTTCCCCCGCAGACGCTCTGAAAGCTATTAAAGAGATGAGACGAGGTTGTATTGAACTGTTACAACGCTCACTTTAATCAAAATTAGACGGAATCGCTTAAAATAGTAATTAAGGCAAGCTCCTGTTGTTTTTTTCTCTTTTTCCCCTCTAATTGGTTCCTAGCATCAGCAAACTTCAGCATTACCAGTTCCTTCCCAGCGCCGGGAGTTTGGGATGGACACCGAAAGTTTGGTGGACACGGAGGATTTGACCACCCTGCAATAGGAAGGCGCTGGGGAGGTTTGGGGTTTTGAGAAGGGTCGCGGTTTTGGAGATCCTCGAGATTTTGGGAAGCCTCGGGACTCCCTCGCTCCCTCTCCAGCAGAAGCGGCTGCCCGACCCCAGCTCCTCCGCCCCAGAAGTGACACACAGTGTAGCGGCAATGACTTCGGGTCCCACAGGAGCTCCTGCTGCCATCTCCCACTGCATGGAGCCCGGCAGGATCCGGGAGCAGCGGATCCACACCGCGCCCCGCAGCGCCGTGTCAGCAGCTCGAAGCGGACTAGGGAGGCTTGGGTTTATTTTTTTTAGGGTAGAAATCACAGAATCATTAAGATTCCTAAGACCCCTAGGATCGTGTAGTTCAAACATGAGGAAGGAAGAGGGGCGAAGGACTGACGGCAGCACAGAAACCTTGCTCAGGTGGCTGGGTTTGGAGAGGGCTTCCTGCAAATCCCAATGGTTTGATGGGGCTGCCCGGGGCACTGTGACACGGCCGGGGCGGCCCCACGGAGTGGTAACCGAACTTCCGAGCGCATCATCGGGGGAAGCAGCCGCCGCCGGAGTTGCCGCTCTCCGCAGCCGAACTGGGCACAACAGGGAGCTCGTGGGCAAAGGTAGTTCCGCCCCTCCCCCCCCCACCCCCCCATGCCCCCTCCACCCTGCTCCAGATCCCCTTTCTCCGAGGAAAAAGTCATAAGGTAACCACGGTTGGCTGTAACCTAAGACCTGAGGATGGCGGCGAGATTTATTTTTACACTAAGAGCTGCTCGAAGCTGCAAACGTGACTCCCGGTGAGATTTGCGAGAGAGGCACGTGTAGTCATCTCTAGCAACACATCTCAGCCCGAAATGGTGCTGACGCACACATACACACTTGTAGTGCCCCGTGCAGTCCCCAAGGCACACACACACCCGGACGCAGCACCCAAGGTATTAAAAGAAATTTAAGCTCCAGCCTTGAAACCGATCTTTCTTTCCCCGGATCACACTTTTGATCTAATTTGTTTCTCTGTCCAAATGACTTGGCTCAGCCTTCCCCCTGAAAATTCGGTGTACAGTTGACATCAATCATGTCTCAGTCTAGGGAGGGATAAGGATAGAATATCAGAGAGGTGACCATGCATGCCACATGATTCAAATCATCTCAGCATTGATTAATTGGGTTCAATCTGAGTTTCAGAATCATAACAACTGTTGTTCCCCTTCACATAACATCAACAGGGCCTTTAAAGCAGAGTATCCATTTACTCCAAGGCATGTGATGCATTAAGACCATCATCTTCTATTAAACCTTAAAGGCTGGATGGATTTTAGACAAACTCAATTAGCTCAAGATGGTTCTGCAGTGATTAGACACTGTTACCCCTTCCTCTTCATCAGGGATTTTTCTACCCCCTCTACGTCGCAATGTAAAGGGCAAAGTATTTTGACATATGGAAGATGCATGCATGCCTCGAGACCATTCTGGTGCCGCTCTGATTGTGCAGGTAACCTGCTGAAACAAAGGCAAATCCCTCTACGACTCAGAGAGGAAATACCTCTTACAGCATGACCTACTGGACTCAAGGAAAAACTGTGTGTATATCAGAGTTGGGGCACAAGATGAAGCAGGAGCAGCTAGAAAACAATGTGATTTGGAGTTGGCCAGGAGAAGATTGCATCCCAAGCTCAGCAGATGGGAAGAGCCAGCCAATGATCCAAGTCCCCTATAAACTGAATGTCCAGGACTTACAACTCCACCACCCAGCGATAAGTTGAGTTTGGGTTAGGTAATTTCTCATCTATTAACTAAAGCTAAACCAGGACAGAAACACTGTCTGGGCAGGCAGGGGTTGAGCAGGGATGGAGACTACTTCTACCATTCCATATGTTAAGAAAGATGAGCCGTATTTGTGTGTGTTTGATTCTTATCTACCAGCTGGGATCACTCACTCGGGTTGTAAGTGAAATAATAATGATTAAAGAAAAGCATGCATGCCTTGTAATGTTGCAAGCATGGGTCTCCACATCACATACATTCAGCCACGATTGAGGAATGACCTATCACAAACGCAGCCCTGAGCAATCAGAGGAATATCATTTCTAATTACTGTTTTGCAAGCTGAAACCCTATTAAGTACTTCCCTGTTGTGCCTATTATGACTGGGTCTACACTAAGAACAAAAGCGGCCTTTTTTTAATCGTTCCACTTTGCGTGGGAGCACATCACTGTGCCTCTGCTCAGGGACTGCTTCATTTTTCTCTATCCTTACTCCTCCAGAAAGGCCCCCACCTCAAGCTTAAGTTGGCCTCTTGAATGTGAGGCACATGTATTCTCAAGCAGCAAAGTTCTGCAATCACGCTATTGGGAGAGCTTGAAGAGAAGTTTAAGTCTTTACTGACACAAACTGTTCTGCTATGAGCATGCCAGCCATGAAAATGGAGATATGATTTTCACACAATATTATCGGGACCCATGGGACATCCCATGACTGCACCCCAGGGGGGAACCCAGCATGGATCCCTCTCTGGCACCGCCCAGAAGCTGCCACCGATGTGAGTGATGTTGCAATATGTGAAGGTGATAGAACATGAACTAATATGTGAAATGCAGAGCTCTGTGTTGTTTACATGCAGCCCAAATGAGCAGAAACTTCTAGCTTTCTTGCTTTCTAGCTAGAGTGACTGAGTAACATCCTTTTATGCCTCAGTGTATTGGGAAAAGACAAATATCAACATTTGGGATGTGTGTGGATGTGAAAGAAAAACTAGCAGAGATTCCTATTTCAGTCCCTGCACCTGGGACAGGAGGACAGGGTTGTGCCAGCAATCCCAATGGGTCTGTTATGGAGCAACGGAGCAGCAGCAGCCCTCTGCTATGGGGTAAATGAAAAGAGAAGGGTCTGCTCACCTGGAGAAGAGGTGAAGAGGCCCTTCAGTGCACTGTGACACACATCAGTGCCTGCGCAGAGCATTTCCTCACAGGGCGTTCTTTTTCTCTCTTTCCTCATCTCATTATTAATCATCTGTCCCTCCTATGGATCCTACATGGATTCTCAGATTGGAAACCAGTGCTGGCTGCAGTCTGAGAGCAGCATTGGTACCTGGGGACCGGCAGCAGCAGGGGGAGCAGAGCAGCACCTTGGTGCAGTCCTTGGGGGGCACACCCATGCTCCATTCCATGGGGATACGGTTGCTATACATCCACCCCCTGCATGCTGCAAGGAGTGATACGTAGCCGGGCATCCACCAGGAAGCTCTGGGTGGGTGCTGTTCCAGGTTTCCTCTGAGCCCCCATTCATTCAGTGCTCACTGAGTGAGCTATGCCAAGAATGCGCTGGGCTCAGGTCCCAGATGGGGAAGGGGGGGAGCATGCAGCAGTGCTTCTCCCCCAGCTCCCCCAAGCACGCTTCTTTCCCTGCCTCCAGCCAACATCCCCTATGTGATCCGACAAGTTTCTCTAATAAAAATATAGATGTGACTTTATTTAAAGTGAGCGCAGTGAATGTCCTATGGATAATGCGTAATTAATAACAGAAAAAATAGCGTTTCCCCTGTTATTAAATCAAGGCCTCCCGTGCCCTCTCACCCCCATATAAGTGTCTCTGGTTTTATGACAGCACTGGACAAAGTTATCGCGTGTCTGCATGCACACATCTTCACGAGCAAGGGGCTTACCTCACTATTGCTGGAGTTGGTTTAGGGATTTTCCTCCTTTAAGATTAAAAAAAAGAAATGCCTGCAGTAGTTTGTATGACGCTTGGCCCCCAAATGAACTCAATCAGTGCACAAAAGTAATCTGCTTTCATCAAGAGCTGATTCTGCCCTCAGCCTCAGTGCAACACTATCTATTTACACGTGCACACTTGCCACTTTTCGGCTCCCTTGTGCATTTCCAGGCTTAGATGGATGCTCCAGGAATGCATCAATGTTTAGACATATATTTGTGGCACACGAAGAGAAAACAAAGCTGAATCCCCTGGAAGAGGTCTTTTATTTATTTATTTATTATTTATTTTTTATTGTAATGCTGTAAAATCCTTACTCCTTCTCTGTCTGCTTTCCTTGCTTTAACACTTGCAAATGCTCAGCCCCCAGCTATTGCTGCTATTTGGGAGAGAGATACAAGGGAAAATTAGCGAGTTTGGACATGAAAGTACATCACAATGTTCAAGAAATTAATAAATTTGAGTCCAGCCTGGTTCCTCCATAGTCCCCCTTCCTGCTGATTCCCAGTAACGCTTTCCATCCCCAGAGGTCACTAGACTCATCTGCTGCATGTTTCTCTTCTGATTCATTATGTTTGATGGTTGCTCCTCCAGCTCTCAGCTTGGCACAGCCCTCAGAGCAGTGGAAGCTGCACTGGCCCCAATGCAGTAATTCTGAAGCCCTGTGTCCATATCAGGTCATGAGGATAAGCAGCCTGCTCTCCTGGCTCAGAGACGCTCCTTCTGATCAGCAGCAGTGGGGATGAAAACCTCAGGTCCTGTCCTGCTCTGCCCCCTGTCCCCCCAGACCCATCAGTGGTGTGTGCACCCCATGCAGAGGGGACCCCCTTCTATCCCATGCTTCTTTATTTGCTTCATTCCACAAGCAACTAAATCTGTGCTCAGCCCGGAGCTGTGCCTCTCCCAAACTCTTTTCTCTTTGTCATTCCTTGCAGTGCTAAAAGAAGTGTGAATGTTAGATTTTTCCAACGTTTTCCTTTAAGGAAAAGGGGAACTGCTCACCTTACGCACACAGCAACGAGCCTGACCCATCCTACTCCTGCACTCTGAGTGCATAGAAAAGTGCAGGGAAAATTGTTTCCCTTCTGCAAGTGGGAGGGGAATGCCATCACACAAGCAGATACATCCTCATTCTCATCCATAAATACACCTGCAAAGCTCCTCCAGCTCTGGAAATATGAAGCCCTGTGTTTTGCTGGTGCAAACCATCCATTGCAAGGCAGGTTCGAGGATGCTCGGTGCCCTGGGTCCTGCTCCCAGAATAAGGGATATTCAGCTTTGGATGGAGATCCCACTTGAAGGGGAGATTTCTCAAAAGCAGCTGCATGGCTGAACAACAAGCTTTCCTCTGTCAGTCCTCCTGCATTTCAGGAGGGTGAATGGTCCTGAAAGCTCCCAGACCCAGGCAGTGAAGGCTGGAGCTGAGTAGTGCTGTCTGGTGGTACCCAACTGGCTTGGTGCTTGGCTTGAAGAAGTTGCAATGGGACCAAGGAGTCAGGGATGGTCCTCCAAATAGCACCATGCAGCTCATGGGAATGGGGCAACATGGAGTGTGCCTGTTCACATGGTGCCCCACCAAAATCTGCCATTTATACACTGTTTTAACAACTCTTTGCAGGATGAAGGCATGAATGGCTGCAGCTGTTTTGAAGAAGGCAGAAACTGGGAAATTTTCTATCTTCCAAGTCACCATCAAGTCCTCAACATCCTAAAAAAAATTTGCAGAGCAGCAAAACAAACCACACATGCACACACACAGAGCCAGAGCCTTTCCAAGAACACAAATACTTTCAAGTTCAACAAAATGTTTCATCTCAGTGCGCTGTGCACACGCTTTCATCTGGTTTCAGAGTCTCTTATTCAGTTTCTTCTCTATGGATTCCCTTCCAAAAAAATGAAATAAAAAGTAGCTTTCTCAGTCTGAAAAGATTCAAATAAGGCATTTTGCAATTCAAATAAACTCCCCATCTCTCCCTCTGTTTCTTCTTCTTCTTCTTCTTCTTCTTTTTTTTTTTTTTATATCAAGTATTGCAATCAGCAGTGCATTTTGTGAAGAACAATCCTGCTTACATTAAAATAGTGTTTTCTGTTTCCCCACTGCCACCAAGACCCCTCTACCAATCCATGTTCCTATCCAACAACTGCAAGCACACGCACCCAACACAACCAACCCACTCTGTTTACTGATAAATATTTATTCAGCTATTTACTGAGAAAACATGAAAGCTGTGTGTATTTCCAGTATCGGCGCAGCAGGGCGTTCCTTCCAGCTGCAGAATGCCCTGCTGCTGCTTCTCTCTGGCTTTAGGTGCCCTCCTTAGTTCTGATGTATGTTGGCTAGTGAGGGAGGGGGTTTGTCTGCATAAGACTGCGCGGCGCTGTCTCATTTGCTAATATGATGGGCACTTACTGGAAAACAAGATGTCTAAATAGAGCTCTGCTGCCACTTATTATATCAAAGCTGTGGTTTCTTATGTAGGTAGGGAACCAGTTACAGCAACAGATCCCCCAAAATATTCTAACAATGCAAATAGAAATTATAAAGAAAGAAGAAGCGTTCCTGAACTAATGACAGGAATGTTCCTAAAGAAATTAGGCCCAGACATTTGAAAATCTCATACCTGCAAAGATTTGTCCATGTACTTAGGCTTAGCTTCACTTTTCCTGCAGTAGAAAGCAAAAATTCATGAGCGCGTCAAGAAGCAGATCGAGTAGTCAAGCCAATTTAGAAGAAACTAATCCATCACTGCTCAAAAATCACTGCGTGGAAATAAGCAGATATCCTGGTCAAAATAACACAGAGTTTTGCAAGAAAGGCTTTTTTTTTTTTTTGCTTGCATGTTTGTGCCCAGCTATGAAGTTCTGCAAAACCAGAGGAAATGCTCCTGAATTAGAATGAAAGTGGTCGCCTTGGGGTTTCTTCTGTACTTTTTGGGGATACAAAACAGATAAATAAAATTATGAGGTGGCACCTGAAAGCCCACTCAATTGCAGAGGAATGTAAACAGGTTGCTTTGCTGGTTTCCACTGTTGATTTCAGAGAGCCGGGACGGAGACTCAGAAAATGGCTCCGCCGCCTCGACAGAGTTCCAATAATAGATGGTGCAGGCAGATACTTCATCATCCCCAAACCAGGGCTGGCTGTGCCAGACACAAAGCCCTTGGCTCACGGCAGGACACAGTTAAGCTCCTGCTCAGCCTGCAGGCGGCATGCAGCTCCCGGCTCCCCGGGGAGGGGCTGAGTGGGGCTGTTCCATGACAACCACCTCGTGGAAATGCTTTTTCCTCCTTCCTGACTGATCTTTGAGCTTCAAATGCTCTGTTTGCACCTTGCTGTGCCTTTGCCAACTCCACTGCAGTGCTCAGCTGCCTGGTGCCTCAGTGTTACACTCTCTCAACTTCGTGTACCAACACCTCTCCCATTGTATCCTTTCCTGGTCCCAACAAGATTCGTGGTCTCCATGTACTCCATCAGTCTCCTAATTCCTGCTAGAGCTGAAGGAAGAGCTTTGCTGGGTCTGAAGTCCACTCCCTCTTAGGGACACAGATCCCCTGGCCATGGTGACCTGGCTGTACGATGTCAGTGCTCAGCTATGCTCCCACATGCTGGCAAACCTTTGGGTTCCCTGTGTATTGACATCATCTCCTAGAGCCACAGTAATGGGGTTAAGGGAACTGTGTGCCTCATTATTCAGCTGGAGCTCTGCTAGGGTGTCAGGGCAGCACTGCTCCTTTGAGATGTGTGCTGTGGGGTCCCATCTGTCAAGAGCACCCATGGCCTTGTGCCCATGTCTCATCCCTTGTCCCTGGGTTGATGTCCTACTGGCTACAGTCTTGGAATGGATCTGGATGAGCTGAGGTGAATGCTTCAGCTAGCACACATCTGCCTGGCTTGAAATGAATTTGGGAAAGCCTCAGCTTCACTGCCAACACCCCACTGCAAAGCCAAGTGAGCAGCAGAAGCATTCACGTAACGATTCCCAAATTACAACAGTATGGGAAAAGGGAGGGAGCCCTGACCTTAGCACATGGGAGCCCAAATCTCTGCACTCTCTCTGCTCTTAATACTGCAGCTGAGCAGATGAACTGTGGTGCTCCCCTCCTAGCCTCAGCTAAACCAATGCAGCTCTGTGTTTCCAACAGGCAGGATTTATTCCAGGACCCAAATCTTTGCCATTTCAAAAAGGTGAAAAATACGAGCAAAAAAATCCCAATCCCACTCATAAATACCTCTGCTCTGCACCATGTGAGCCAAGCAGACAGAAGCGTGACATTGCTGTAGCGAAATATTCTGGGAAACAACTGATGTGGGAGCAGGATCAAGAAAAATAAGCCGTCCCGAGCCATCCTAGCGGCATCCCGGCTGGCAGCCCGGCTGGTGACACTTGTCCATGGGCTGTCAGAGCCGCTGGTGTGCACCTGAATGGGTGCCAGTGGGGATGCAGTGGGGATGTGGACTCTGTTGGAGCTGTCACAATCTTCGTCAGATGGATGAGTGGTGGAAGAAGAAGCAAAATGAAGGGGAGAGTGGGATTCAGAAGCTCAGAACCCTTCAGTTGCCCCTGGAGAACAGCACAAATGACCTCTCCTCTTCACACCAGATGCTCTGTTGACCTAGACAAAGTGAGCACTGCCACACATTCTCCTCTGTGGGACTTGGAGGCTATTTTGACAGTACAATTGGAAGGCACAAAAGCGCAAAGCAAAGCTTTCAGCATCTCTGGTGCAGAGGGGAAGGGCACTCTCGCTCACTCCGGCATCACGTAGAGGATGGCAAGGGAGCCAAAAGCACCTCTGCTTCCCTGCCTCCCTCTGGTTTCGCTGTTAATATTTGGGATTTCTTTGAAATTATTCATGGAGCTGCCTGGGGATTTTGCCTCCCAGGAGCAGTCGTAATAGGATTAGGTGGCTGCGTTGCTTGTACTGAGTTATTCTCCTTGCTCTTGGAGTGAAAACAGCCTTGTTTATTCCGCTTCCTTTTCCAGCCAGCTCCACAGCTGATGACAAGCTTTGCACTGGCGTTCACTGGGACTGCTGGTGGAGGCAGGCATGGAGCAGTGGCTCCTTGGGATTGCACTAGCTGCTCACTCGCACGCTCCCAGCCCAACAAGACTCTGCATGCAGGGGGACGGGGTGTTCCATGGATCAGGGGGATTTTTAATAATAATAATAATAATAATATTACATCCCTCTGCAACACCTAGAAGACAAACAAACAGACCAAGCAATGCGGCCTGCTGCAGGTTTCAGTTCTGCTCAGACTTGGCTGGCCATGTAATCACACGCTCCCATGCTCATATAAAACCTTGCCTAAGCAGTGAGAAACCCTTGTTCAGGGCCTGATTGCAATGAATTAGCAAGTGTCATTAAGAAATGCCATCTCCCAAAGCCAGCGTGGCCAGTAAGTCTCCCTTTGTCATTCATCCCAAGGAGCTGTGGTTAAAGCAACAAATACAACAGTGGGTATTTTGCTAAGGTAAAATAAAACATAGCACAGTCTCTGGCATATCTTCCTATCGTATATGTAAGGGTGGAGCCTGAAAAGTGAAAGTCCTGAGATCAGTGTTGTTATGGGCAGGTTGTCCACAGCACCTCAGCACATGGGAGCTGCATGCAGGAGCAGCGCCGCTTGATCTGCAGCACCTACATTTGGGAGTGCAGTGTGACCATATGGCACCGTGCCAGTAGAAGGGAAGAAAAAGCACCAAACTAAAGTGGAAATCTCTGTTAAAAAAAAAAACAAAAAACATTGAGAGCAGTGCAAGTGGTACTGCCCCTCTGGCAGTCCACTCTCATGCTGTTCTCCTGACTCTTAGCAGCTAGCATAGTTACCTTCTGCACCCTTCTGTCCAAAGCAGCATCAACATCCCTTCTGAAAGGACTATTTGGGAAGAAATGAAACCTGCACTGGAAACTCCCAAAGCTCCCAGTCAGCATCACTTGCTGCCATCTCCTCGGGCCGAGAGCAGGAGGACAGGCTGGTGATTCTCCCACAAAGCCACTGGCAGTGCTCCCTCCTGACAGCTTGTCTCCTTCCCAAATTCCCTAAGCTGTGGTTTGCAATGTTTTGCTTTTCAAACACTCTCAGAAGACATTGGGGTGATGAAAGCCCTACAGAGAGCTCTCAGTGCGCACAAAACCCATAAAAGATGCTGTCCCCCTCAGTACTCCACCGTGCACCCCACTCCCCTTCCCACTTTTCAACCCCTCTCCAGCACCTGGAGTCTTCCCACACTGCCTCCAGCCTCTGGCCTCACTCACAACACAGTACCAGAGACCACAGTTTTATTTCAGCCTTCTTAAGACCACAAGAAATAGGAAGGAGAGAGAGAAAGAAAAAAAAAAGAAGAAAGGAAATCAGGAAAAATTGCAGCAGTTCTTGTAACTAAATCTGTTGGAGTTGCAAGTGTGGTAAATGAGGCTCTTTGGACGCCTCTGCTCTGCCTTTAGCAGCTGCTGTAATAAACTTCCCAGAAAGTATTGGCTTCACAAAAGTGTTACTAGAAACCCTAGCAGCAATCTCACAGAGAAGCAGCAAACCAGGGAGATAAGCCCTGCTACAATAAAGAGAGATTTAAACTCGGTTTCCTCGATACGAGAGAAAAAATAAAGCTTGCCCTTTGCATTTTAAGGGGGGGGGAAGTGAAAGGAGGTGAGATCTAATTACGATGTCTTGAAATTCCTTCTACGTAAAGTTTCTTAAAGAGCTGCCAAAAAAGCAAACTCTCCGAGATTGCATTTTAGGTGCCGCTCTCAGCTGAAGTGCATGCGGCTTTGCCCTGAGATGACAAAACATTTAATTACAGCGATCCCAATGCCTTCCACATTTGGAAACTGGATTCTTGACACACATAATGTACCCCATGCTGACATGACTATTTGGCAAAAGCCGAGCCTGTGATCTCACATTAATTGCTACACAAATATACTTATTGTGGGCATGGGTTTTATACGGCTGAAGCCTCCATTTGCACATGTTCACAATAAAAACACTTCCCCCTACCCCCCCAGTAACGGTTAATGTTTTTGGGGGGGGGGGTTTTTTCTTTTTTTTTCCTGAGATGCAGTTTTAACGGCATGAGAAATGTCTGTAGTCTTCCATTATCCCTTTGTTCTCTTCATTTCTCACTTTACATGTATTTTTATAAGCCTTTTAAACCCAAGTCTCCCAGTTCTTAATTCTTCTCTCTCTTTACTTTTGTTTTTATTGTAGGGCATCAAGAGTAACAGAAAGATTTTGCTGGATTAAAGACACTGCTGTCACTTGAAAGCCATTCCTCTGATAGTGATCTTATAGGATCCCACCATTTCTTCCATCTCGGGCCTCCTGCAGGAGGTGGGGGGATGGGGACGTGCTTCCCCCTGTCCTCATAGCACTGGAGGTGGCAGCTCCCACTCCACAGGTGGAGCTGCCACAGCCATTTGGGCTCTGCCCCTTCCAATCATGCTAAATGCAACAGTTAACCCCACACAGATGCTGGGACAATTTTTTCCCACAAATTGGAGTTTCTTTTCCTTTTTTAAAATCCCAGTGGAGAACCCAGTGTTGCAAAATATAGATTTTGTTTGGGAGCAGAGGAGAGAGTCCCCACTCCAATGGCCCCTTGGAATGGGAATTGCGTAAAGCGGTGATTGGAAACAAGGAGGGGAAAGAAAAAAACTGTTTCATTTCAATAAGGCAAAAGTGTCTCCCTCGAACAACAGGATGTCTTCTGTAAACACCAGGCGACCACAGCTGTCAGGGATAGGAGGGCTGTGTGAAAGAGTCTCATTTTGTTGCAGCTGAAATGGGGCAGCCAGCCCCTCCTCTGCCCTACCCTGCCAGGAGCCCACCTACTAGGGAGAACCTTTTTACTTTAATGGAAGTTCCTTCTCCAAAGGGCAAGTATTCCTCTAAAAAGGTTGCAGGCGCTTCCCCCCCACGCACATATATGGTGCTGCCAAGTCATAATTTTAACAGCAAATCCTTTTATTTGCTTTTTTTTTTTTTTTTTTTTTGCCTTAAATCACAAGCACTTGGGGTTTATTCCGTGTATGGGAAGCAGCTTTCCTGATGGGAGCGAGTTTTCACACGCGATGTTTGTGTGGTTCAAGCTTATCCCAGCAGAGCAGCAGTGCATGGGCAGGAAGAGCCTCACGGAATGATCTTGTTCCCTCTGGACACTCGGGGTCCCTCCTCCTCCAGCCAGTGCTGGAGCAGCTCATGCCGCACTGATAGCATCTGCAGCATGAAACCTTGCATCTCATCTATGGCACCCACGGCCCACGGTTGCGGCGCAATGCTGGGATTTAGAGCAAGGAATTATCTTTTTGCTATGGCTTATTTAAAGTGTTTTAGATAAACGAGGCGGGCAGCAACCAGCCCCGCTGGAAGGAGGTTCAGGCGAGGGCACGCGCGTGTGCTATTTGTTTGACCGTAGGGTTTTGGGGTTGCAAAGCCAGACATTAAGCTGGCTGAAAGGCCAGCCCTGTGAAGCATTTGGAGCTGGCAAAGTTTGCTTCTGATTTATGTGGCGCAACAGCTCCGGCCCTGGGATGCATCTATAACATTCGTTCCATCTGTCGTCGGTGGGGATTCCGCTCTGTGCTGGCAGCGCTCAATCCCAGACCTGCTGCAGTCAGTGTGGGGGAGGATAGGGGCAAGAGGGGAGGCAGCGGCAGCCCCCATTGGTGCTAATGGCTTCACAGAGGGCCTCAAGTTCCTCAGATTCCTCCAGGCATCTTCACTGCAGTGTTAATCTTTGGCAGCCCATTTGGGAGCAGAAGGGGAAGAGTGGTTTTCAATGGGACTTCAGAATGGATGTTCAACAATGGCCTTGTTTTGTGCCCTCTATTCTTACTTATACTGAAACGCCCTCACAAGCACTAACAAAGGATAAAGATCCGGAAAACCACTGCAGTCCTCTTGGTTTCCTACCTCTGTGTTTCTTTTAGGCATATCACACACCAACTCCCTTCCAGGCAGCTAAAGACCCTGGTAATGTGCATTATCTTCTGAAGCTATGTGCAATTCAGCCTGAGCAGTGCTTATCTCAGGCACAACAAAACACCAGAATCTGTTCTCCAATCCGGCATGGCCAGGGCTGAAGGCAGTGCTGGGGAAACCCCACACTGACAGAACTGAGTGCTGAGTGCTGTGCCATCATTCACATCAAGCACATGAAGCCTCTCCAGCAGATAGAGACTGCTCCTCCTGATCACCTCAACATTTGGGAAGGCTGTGGACAGCCCCTCCACAAACCAGTGCAGCTGTGCAGCAGTCAGGGTGAACCCCCCCCAGCGAAACGCTGATGATGCGATTCCCCTCCGAACTTTGCCTTATGGTTCCTCGCCATTCCAACGCCTCCTACATCCACAAAAAGCTGGAATTTCCTGCCAGCTCAGTGGTGCAATTTCAAATGCTTTTTGGTTTTAGACTGCGCCCTTTAATCTCCAGCCAGCTGGGCCCGTGCGTTAGAGTGAAGCCTGAAAGCTTTGGAGCTTTGGGCAGTTAGTTTTCCAAGGATCTCACCTGTGGGTGGAATGGTTTGCTGCAGCTCTGCATTAAATTAGGAAGAAATGCGTGCACAAAACCATGTGTCTGGGCTGCCCTGCCCCAGGGGAACGCCGCAGGCCAGCCCTATGGCCCAATGCCCCGCACTGGGGACTCCTTGTGCCACCATGGGCACGGGGCAAACAATGTCCCCAGCACCTCGATCAGTGAGGGCCAGAACTCAAATCTCATGAATTAACCTCACGTAGGTATCTGGAAGACAACCTAAATGATAACATCCACCATCTCCATTTTCCTCCCAGTATACAAATGAGCTCTTTTCCCCAATTCCCCATGAGATCTGTGTAGAAAACTACTCCATCTGTGCTGTGCTGCCTGCACATAGGGGATGCTCACAGAGATGAGGCTGAGGTGAGCAGCTCCTCATTTCTTCAGGTCCTGGACATCTTCTGCAGCCTGAGGAGCAGGGAGCAGATGCCAAGTCACTTTGCTTTGATGCTGTTCGTAAATCAGTGCTGGTTCCATCAGCTGAGGAGCTGCTCAAGGAACACAAATGACCAACACCAACATATGCACCTACCGGTGCCACATCATCAGCATTTGAAAATTGACCTCAGGCAGATAAGCCAAGAAAGACACGTGACCCAGAGGAGAGGGGGTATGATGGAGCCCTGGTACCCTGCTCACTCCAGCATTTAAGAAAAAAAACCTGTTTACACAAAGAGATCTGTCAAGAATCACAGCAAATTGGACAAGGAGCTGAATACGTAAAAGACAAAACCATCACTGAAAATAAATTCAATTATTCGTTTTTGCTTAGAGAAGCAACAAAGTTTTTGACGTGTTTGTTATTCGGTCTGTCATTAGAGCTGAAAGATGTCTCAATAATGTTAAAGTTACATTTTTAATATCCACTCTCCTCCGAGCAGTTTGCATATTTTCCACTACGTTAGCTGATCAAGCCATTAGTTACAGTTACTTAAAAATAAATGAGCTTTATATATTCCTTCCTCTGTGCTCCCCATTGTGTAGCTAAACAGCAGAGGGGGGAGCAGGGAAGGAAGGTATTTAGTTTGCAATGAAACAACCCAACAGTAATGGTTAAATGCTCAAGTTCAGCTGTGCAAAATGAGTACACCTGAGGAGAAAAAGCAGAAGCATCTCTCATCAGGCAAGGAACTGATAAGCCTAAACAGCGGCAAAGCAGGCGGAATGAAAAACATATTTGTACAAGAAACTACAGTGGGGAGGCTTATGGCAGCTGAACGAATCCAGCAAGAATGGAGGCAGAGTGGAATTTCGTCGAGTGTGTTGATCCGCATTTACTTGCCAAACTGAGTTTTAACTACAGCTATTCCTTCTGCTCTTTACCCTAATCCTCCCTCCTCCCCATTAGAAAATACCATCAAGTCAGTCCATTCTCGTGAAAAGGTTTCTGTTTTTACTCCTTAAAGATGCAGGTAGTATTCATTCTTCCATCTCCTCTTTTCCAAAATTCAGCCATAAAAAAAACCTCAAAGCAAAACCAGCAGTTTATGTTTTGACTGCTGAAAAACAGAATCTGAAAGCAATTTCACTGTTAATTAAGACTGCAAAAGTGGCAGACCTTCTTCCATGCAGGCAATGAAATCAGCACATCATCTCAGCTATCTGTGAACTGCACAAAAGCACTGGAGAACTCTTCGGGTAGAGAAAAATACCAGCATGGCAGGAAAAAAAAAGGCACATTACACTCATAGACCATTGGACAGTGCTCACTTAGTCTGGATTTGTTTGTGGGATCCAAACTCATCCAACACGTTGACCACCGAGTCACAAGCATCAGCCGTCACACCCAGTCTGCAGCTACTGTCCTCAACCAGCAGACATCCCACTGAGATGGAGTCAGCTACACCAGGCTGCTCTTATCATAGCTTTACCAGAGAAATTAAGAAAAAAGTCCTGCTGCCATGTGTAACCTTATAATTCTGGTCTCTCACAGCCCTGCTTTGTAATAATGAAATTTTAGAGCTAACCATCTTTATAGCCCATAAAGAAGTGCCATCCCTCCTGGTGACATCCTCAGCTCATGTCATGCCACTTCAGTTTTCCCAAGGTTCTCTTCTGCTCCACTCCATGATCTGGGCTTCCCAAAACCCACAGTCAGCAGTGACCCGCAAGCATCTCCATCAACCACCCATTTTCTCATCAGCTTTAACCAACAACTGCTTATGGAAAGAAATTCCAGAGAAGAAAACATCTCGCCAGAGCTGCTAAAATCCTGTAGGCTGATGGCGATCCAGACTCTGCCTGGGAAGTGTATGGGCTTTCACCTGCTCCTGGAGCACATTCTGCTGTCACATGTCACACAACAGCTGGGGGTTCCCTATTTGATCTTTGTCAAAGAAGATGCTGTGACTTTCAATACGAATCTGGAGGACTGGGTCCTAGCAGTGCTATGTTGCACCTCCTGAAGGTGTGCAATTACAGACCTTGGGAGGCCCTTATTTGTAGGGGGAGCTCTTGGCCTTTTTGAGAGCATCACCCCTGCATGTAGTCCTGTGCTTGAGTACATTCTGGCTTTGATGTTCGGCTTTTAGAACAAATAAAGCCTAGGTTTCTGGAGGACCTTTTCCCTAGTGATGCAGGACGTTTTGCAACACCTGTACATTGGGCACTCGTCTCCTTCCAGGTACATCCCAGCACATAACTCAGCTACTAAGCTCCCAGGAAGCTGCAGACACACTGCCCAACCCTTATGAGAACACTAGGGAGTCCAGAATGCCATACTGGGTTCTGACTGAATGTTCCAGGCCCAAGGGGACAGTCTGGGGGGTCAGCCCAGTTTAGGAAGAGCGCAAAGATCCCACGCATGCGTCCTTCATCCCAACCGCACCCTCGGTGCTGGGGTGTGAGAATGCTCCATCCCCTCCAGCTACAGGGGAATTCCCAAGCAGATGGTTAAACTGGATTTCCAGCTTCTCTGCAGGAGCAGAATGGGGGAACTCGCCAGGGCAGAGGCACAGGGCCAGCTCATGGTGCCCAGTGCGCTGAGCTAGTGACAGCTCCGCTGGTCACTGGGGTTTCAGTAGCTACAGTTGAACTCTTCCCTTGATATTTGCAGAGCACCTTGAGACCTACAAGCCTGTCATTTGCACAGAAATATCATACGAATAATGCAATGCATTATGGAAATGTGGCACATTCTGGCTGGGAGGCTCACGCGCTCCTTCTAGGAACTGAATTTCCCTAGAGCCCCTGGGGAAGTGGGAACCCAACCCTCTCAGACCATGGTTCCCGTACTTCTGGGGCTCCGGTTCCTTCCAGGCAGGAGCCTCAGGCAGCAGAAAGCAGGTGGCTGAACACAGAGCCAATAATGTCAAAAGAAATAAAGTCACTTGTTTCTTGCTGTCACTCCCAGGTTACTGCAGTGTTGACTCTCAAGAGTGGGAGAAAGAAAGAAGAACAGAAAATATGTGGACAGAGAAAATCAGACACCTGAGAGAGGACGTCAGTGACGTGCCCCTTGCTGTGCTGATGGCTGGGAGAGGTCTGGGATTTGGGAGTGTGTCCTGGACAGTGGTGCCAGCAGGGAAGAAATATCTGAGACCTCCTTTCCTGTCTAGCCTTGCAAGTCCCCTCACATGCAGGTCTCCAGCAGCTGCTCCTTTCCTTGGTGGCAGGAAGGATAAGAAGAAAAGAACACATAAAGCCATTATGAAAGTTCTTTCTCCCCAGGGTGGCTGCATTTTCACAGCTTTACAGACTTATATGGACCCTGTGATGAAGAATCAGAAGACTGGTCCTCCTGCTGGCTCTGCCCCCGGCCTCAATATACAGACCTGGACCCAGATTTTCCTTTTTCCCCTTCCCCATCTCTAAATCCATAGATCAGATTAGATTTGTCCCTTTGAGACCACCAAGATGGGTGGAAAGAAGGAGGTGAAGCACTGATGTGCACCTCACTCTTCGTTTCTGCATCAGCTTGATTCCTACACCTCATGGCAACATTCCCAGCCATCTTCTCAGGAGCACCCATCACTGGAACCGGCCACACTTCCAGCTCCCCACTATTTTTTTCATAGGGACATCTGGAAAGACTATTGGAAATGTTCTCTTGAGCCCCCAGGGCTTTCTGCCTCTATTCTCAGCACTGAATTCTGGCTCAGAAAGCTTTTCTCACAATATTTTCCATGTTCAGTGTGTATAAGGGTATAAATATGTAGCACAGAGAGCAGCGATGTCTAAGAGAACCGTCAGGGCTGTTTGAAAAAGTTGAAAAGTTGAGGGGCTTGCTGCCTCCTTCCAATCTGTTTGCCCAGGCCAGTCAGTGGTGAGCATCCAAATGCACTGCACAGTCCACACTGAGTTAAGACGGTTGCACCTTCTAAGAGCAAATCACTGGGGGTTCTTCACATCTGTGGAAGAGAGCACCCACACGCAGCTCTGAACCTCAGGGCTATTGCTTAGCCTTTGATTTCCTCCTGTACTGAACAACCAAGCGAGGACGATCCCAATCTGCCACCAGCCCTGGGGCTGCATTGTCACTGGGGTCAGGGTGCGATATTGATTCCTGTTGGTGGAGCTTTGCAGCTCAGTGTAGCTGAGAATCTGGCCACTTATGACTTAAATAGTTTTCTGAAATGTGTCCAACAGGAAATCCTAAATCAAAAACACTCCGTGTTTCATGGAGATGCCTCTCCCTCAGATCCAAACCCAACTTAAAGTTTTGCAACTTTTTCCATTTTAGGAATGAACGGCTTTCTGCTCCTATCTTCCTCTCTTCCCAAACAAATAATCAAGTACACAAGAGCCGCAAACAGGCTGACTCTGAAGGCAGCATGTTTAAAGCTGGTCAGCTGCATTCTGACCAGCTGACAGCAGAGGCCATGGCTGGGACAGCCAAACAGGCGCTGCTCCAGCTGCAAACAAATGAGGCAACACCTTCAGAGAAGGAATAGGATTTGTGGAAGTGGCCACGATTCAACTTGGAGTTCCCTGCTGCTCTTCCAGCACTGGCAGCTGGTGAAGGCCAGATTCTCATCAGGAGTAAACTGGCCACATTGCTTTGCCTTCCCCAGGTTTGGACCTACATGCACCTATATGCACCATGAGGACATGGTGCAACCTAGTTAATGTTTGGGCTTTCCTCTGCTATCTCCCCGTTATCACTTTCATCTAGAAATAGCAGGATTATATGAGAGAGAGAGAGAAGGAACAACATCCAAAATTTGTCTTTGTCCAGAAATGATTTCCTGGAACTTAAGTCTTTTTTTTTTTTTTTTTTTTTCCTGAAAGGAGATAAAGTTGTTCATTGTTTGTCTTGGCTGCCTGCAAGCTCATGCTGCTGAGAGCAGCCTTTGATCACAGGGCTATTGGGAGGCTGACCCCTGACAGCCAACCCACTCCCTGCTCTTTCAGTCTCACCAGCCCAGGCCTGACTTCCTCTTTCATAAAATGCCATTAAAAAAAATACACACACATTATCCAACAGCCCTCACAGCAGCTTAGGGATCCTGATCTAGCCAGCTCAGACAGCTCCAACATGAGAAACCTCAGCGATTCCTGTGACGGGATGGGGATGGAGGCAGCTCACGGTTGCCGCTGTCCTGCCCTGAACACGGCAGTTCCAGCCAAGTTGTGAGATGACAAAGCGTGCATAAGAGCGTGTGGAGCCAACATGCTCTTTAGAAGGAGCAAACTCAGTCCTGCCAGATGCTGCTGCGAGACAAGAGTTTGTTTTGTGCCCTTTTTTTTTTTCTTCCTTTTTTTTTTCTTTTCCTCCACTGAGGAGTTTTTGGACATTTGCACAGGGTTTGTGTGATCTGGTCAGAGCTCCAGCTCTAGCTGGTTTGCTGCACAGCCAGAGCATTTTTACAGCATGCGCTGCCCAACCACAGCGGCTATATGCAAAAAGCACATTCCCTTCTGACACCTAGCAGGGATTTTTTCTACGTAAGCCAATCTGCGATGTGACTCATTGCTCCCACGCTTCATGGAAGTAGCAGGCTTGGTTTATTTGTGCATTCCCAGGCAAGGAGAACCATATTCCCAGAGCACTGGATTTGCAAAGCTTGTGTAGACGATCTGAAGCATGAGCATGATCAAGCTGTGCTTTCCAGCAATTCCATAGGGGTGTGAGAGCCCAAGTCCTATCCTTCTCTGCAGTGCATCTGCCTGAGAGGCTACAAAGTTCACACTTGGAAATAGGAAAAGTAGGGTTTTTTAAGAAAGATGACGCACAGATCTCTGATACTTTTCTTTCTACCAGTATGAACTAGTGGGTTCTGAAAGCTGGGGTGGTAGAATTGGCATTAGCTGGATTTATTAGACATCTCCTTCATGAAAATCTAGAAGACTTAGATAATATCCTTATCTCCTACAGATTCCTTCTACCTGTTGACATCAGAGTCAAGCTTTCACTTTCTTTGCTCTTGAATTCTTGTATCACATTTGAGTGCCAACAGTCCAAAGTCAGTGCCATTCATATGTGCAGCAGCACAACTACATTGGCTTAAAAAGCAGAAAGTTCCTTTTGTGCAGAAATATGGGGTTGCCAAGCTACTGTTAGACCAGGCTCAGAAACATGACAGGTTTAACTTACACTCAGTAGTGTCTGATAAATTAGCTTTGAAAATTATCAGACAACATTCAGACTAACATCTTGCTGTTGTTGCTGGTCATGTGGTATAATGTTAACCTCCAGTTTGTGTGGTCTGAACAGACGCAATTGTCAACAAATTATTTCCAGTTCACAATAACAATACCAGGGCATAGGAGGGAGCTACGTGGCAGGTCTACAGATTCTCAAAAACCTTGAAGCAGGGAGAAAATCTAGCTTGGCTCTAACAACAAGACTTTCCTTTCTAACCCAATCACCTACAAAACCTGGACAGAGTGGCTAGGACAACCTGTTTGTGTGAGATGAAACTGTTGTTTCATTTTCATCTGGGAAGAAGGGGGGAGCATAGTTATAATCACACGAACCGTGTTTAGTTCTGCTGCTGTTTGAGCAACCTGGTTGTAGGAAATACATTGGATGGGGCTCACATGTTCACAGACCCAATTCCAGTGATCATAGTCACACATTTTCCTACATACAGCAAAAACTCTTCCCAGGCCCTCTAGGGAGACCATAAAAGCCACAAAACCTGCAACATACCACAGCAGAGCTCTAAAAGTATCAGCAGTGTCCTAAGCAGATGCATATTACATAAAGATGCCCAGAATGATGAAATACAAATGTGAACGCACGCCTTTCCAGCTTTCCCTCTGCCCCCAAACCCAGCAATTTGTCTCTGTCCTAGGCTACGTGCCCAAACCCCCCAGTATGAGAAGGCTAAATGTTAGCTATGGGATAAGCAAGCTACATGAATCGTTGGGATGTCACAGCCTCAGTGCCGCCTCTTGGAAATCAAAGCAGCAATCCTGAATTTTGTTACTCTTTAAGACTGGGTGCATAATTCCAGTTAAGGGTGAGACACACCCAAAATCCAAACAAAATAAATGCACATGAAGGGTCTGGCCATGGGGACGCTGTGTCTGGGGTTTTCATAAACACATGTTTTTCTTGTTAGCCGCTTACCAGCGTATGAAACAACACATCTGAAAAGTGCCAATAATGCTCCTCAAAACTCATCCTGGGTTACGCTGCTGCAACAATACACCTGTGTGCCACTCCATGCAATAATGCCACCGAAGTCCCCTGGAATGACCACAAAATTGGAACATTTATATTAAACAGAACTCAAACCCTGGCATTCCCTTGCTCCACACCCAGCAGCACCTTCCCCATCCTACATTCCTGCAGGACAGAGAGCTGAAGCCCGAGGGAGGGAGGGATGAGCTCCGCTGCAGGAGACCTCACAGCTGCAAGGACCAAATGGCAGCTCCCAAAATAAGCAGCATCAGAACAAGACACAATGGCAAACACACCAAGTTGGAAACTGCCTAAAATAGCCACAAGGACATTTGGGGAGAAGTATTCATTTTAACCACACTATCCTTTAGAAATTTACACTTTATGACTGTGCATATAAATTGCTCATGTTTTAAGAGACCAGGGCTTTGAGCTTCCTTCAGAAACTTTGGAAACTATTATTCTGTTCTGTCCACAGCAACAATCACTCACAACTGCACTGTTAGTCAGACAGTTTGACATCATTTGCCTTCTTCTTAAAAAGAAAGCATCTCTGCCCAGTACTACTAGTAAACTGAATTGTGCCCCTCTTATCACCTTAAAGATCAGGGCCATGGACACCAGATGGGACAGCCTTCGGGGGCTTGGATGACACTGTTGTGCTTAGTGTAGCAGTTCCTTGACCAGCAGTGGGATGCAGAAAGCCCAGAGACAGAAGGATGTAGAGCTGTGGCAGAAACTGAGCAAATCATACAATCATAGAATGTCTTGGTTTGGAAGGGACCCCAAGGATCATCAAGTTCCAACTCCCCTGCCACAGGCAGGGCTACCAGCCTCTAGATCTGGTATTATCTCAGGTTGCTCAGGGCCCCATCCTTGAACACTGCTAGGAATGGAGCATCCACAACCTCTCTGGGTAGCCTTTTCCAGCACCTCACCACTCTCTCTGTAAAGAACTTCCCCCTGACATTCAATCTACTCTTCCCATCTTGAGCTTAAAACCATCCCCCCTTGACCTAACAAAGAAATGTCCTTCAAAGATCCAGACCTGAAGTCTGTCTTTACTACCTGGCAGTTGAGTTTATGCAACATTCTGCTAGAAGAATTTAATGTCATCTGTATGAGACATCCTTCATCCCTTCCCTCCAACTTCCGAATGTCTGTGTTCCTGGTCCTGCCACTGGATCTACCACAGAGATGCTGGATGGCCAAAAAGAAACCACTGTATTGCTTTCTCATCTGGAAAACAGAGGCACTGATCTCAAAATCCTAAAGGAAATAGTGATGCAAGCAGATTGAGAAAGAGATAGCACCGAATCAGCGTTTTGAGATGCTACATGGTTATGACACAAAGCAGCAGGATGTCAATGTGATTTTAAAATGATGGAAAATACATTGACAGAAGCCTTTTAAAGTGTAACCGAGAAGAAAAGGGATAGAAAACCCAACCAGCTTCACAGAGGGGAAAACTGGGAATGCTCCCTCCTGCATGCCCTCCCTCCTAAGCAAAACAAAACTAGGAGCCAACTACAAGATGGACCTGTTGCTTCAAATCTGAATGGAAAAATCCAGGCAACTCTCCCATGGCATTCGTGCACCAGAGGTTAAGAATGAGGGGCGAAGCAGAAAGGGGAGATGGAAGATAAGTTACTTAGATTCCGATCTCCCCATTTCCTCTGCTTCTTAAGAACTGGGTCACATTATAAACTTATGCAAATGTGTTTACTTTACATTTTATTTTGGTCTTAGCTGTGCAGTTGTCAGCCTGTATCAACATGTCAGTCTGTTTGTGCAAACAATCGTTCCTTCGTGGAACCGTTTCAGTAAAAACAGACAAAATGTTATGACATACAAAAGAACTTCTTAAACATGACAATAAAGGAAAAGACATAGAAAAGGATTTTCCCTAGCAATTACACAGCTTAAAACATAAGAAATCACTCAGTGCATTTGCAGGGTGGGCGCGAGCAAAGAGATGTGGAGCTCATCAGCGCTGCCCATGTGCAATCTGTGCCACCTAATGAGAGCTTCTCCATCTCTTCCCCATGCAGCATCTCCAGATGTCAAAGAGAAGTGGAACTGTCCTTCTGCAGTGGTCAGCAGTGGTCACTAAGGCTGGAGAAATATCAGTGCCCCGAGTCTCTTGCAGAGGATGTGAGGACACAGGAGGGCTGGAGATGGGGCAGCAGAGGGACGGCAGCTGCAGGGAACAGGGGACAGTGCTGGGCCGAGATGCCAGCACTGTGTTTGTCCTGGTGCCAGTTCTCAGCTGCTCTGCTTCTCCAGTGATGTGGCAACATCTGCCCTGCACTGCTGTATTTGCCTTGCGGTGTAACACACTGCACCACGTGATGCGTTCTCAGAATACGAAAAAAAACTGGACTAGCTCCTTACACAGTTTGCCCAAATGAGAGCAGGACTGAGGTCATGCAGGGAAGTGAATCTGTTTCTTTTGAATTTTTTCCCGCTTGGAAGCACTGGTTTGGTTTGTCAGAGGCATCTGCTGATATTTTCTTGCAGGGAAATAGAAACAGCGGAGACTCAACCCCAGGTCAAGTACTGACATTGAATGGCTCTTGAGCATCAGTGATTGCATTGTGCAGGTCGAAAAGCCCAGCACAGAGCTGCAGTGCGTGGCTCTGCTTGGCGAGCCAAAGTCTCTTCTTTCAGAGCTGCACCGCTGCTACCACAAAGCAGATTTCACACGTTCCCCACAAGGCGAAGCACACCACGCTGTGGTAATGCCATGATTTAGGAGAAAAAGCCACTTCCCTGCAGACTCCACAGCTCTTGGTGCAAACCCCAACACATGGAGCTGCAGACACTGAGACCCACTATCAGAGCCCACAAGGACCCACCCAGGTGCCTGGCACTGGCCTCGCTCTTGATGCAAGACTCACCTATGACTAAGGCAAGGCACACAGATGCCTTCAGCTAGGAAACACTGATTGAGGCCTCTCTGTTACCTTAGGTGCTCTCAAAATCTTCCAACAAATAATTAAAAGCATTGTCAGCACGAAAGCACCCCTGTCTGAGACAGGAAGCATGCTGACGGCACCTCGGAGCTTACCTCGTCACTGTGGATCTGCCCTGGGCACCTGGCACCGATGGGATCACGCAGCCCCAGCTCTGCTCCCCACGCACTGGGAACCTCCTGCTCTGTTCCTCTGGAGCCTACAGAGGGCATTGTGGGAAGGCAGAGGATTCCCAAATAATCTGTCTCTCAACGCGCTGGTTGTTGGGTGGGCAGTTTGGGTGAGGTCTTTCTTGGAGCTGCTGGAGCCTTTGGGGGTAATTCTCCTGGCCGAGGAGGTGGCCTGTTGGCTCGGTAACAACATGGAGGTGAGTGGCTCCTGCAAGGCTGCAGTGAAACAGACCTAAAACATGAAGAGAAAAAGGTTTTATCCCTCCCCTGCCAGGCAGCCTGTGTCTTTGTTGCACAGGATTTCAGTTAATGTAATGAGAGTGGTAAGGGCACGGAGTCTAGCTTATACAAAGGCTGCAATCTTGTTATTGTTAGCGGGCTGAAGCTGCCTGGGGTCAAGAATCACTAATTAATTACTAAATGAAATGTAGCTTTCAGGGTTCAGGTCTTCCTGCTCTGCGCACGCGGCACAGAAGAGCAGGGCTGACTGGCTCAGTGTGTGGCAGTGCCCAGCCAGCCCAGCTCCCTCTCCTATCCCCTCCTGCCCCTGTCCTGCTGCCAGCTGCAGCACCTGCACTGACAAACCAGCTCCTGCATCTGCTGGGACAGATCCAAATGTATCTGTAGTGACTCATTCTGCATGGCTGGGGCTGCCGGAGAGCTCCCCTCCATGCGGTAACTCCACCTTTTCTTATTTCTGTACCATCTGGAGAACACTGTAGGTTGTCTTGCGCCTATTTGACAGCCTGTCTGGGTTTCCAGAGCAGGGGTACCATTTTGTAAAGCTTGTTTCTGGTACCCCAGATCTTCTCTGAATAGTAAAGTGGAGAAGCTCACTTTTAAGGGTTTGTGACCTTGATATCTACTCACCCTCTTCACGTCTATCTCTTTGTAGGAAGATTTGGACCCTGGCATTTGTAGAAATCACAATGTATGGTTTCTTGTCCCCTGCTACAGATATTCACATCACTCACAGGATGACATGGCACACCAGGGTGTGTCCAGGGCTCATCCACAAGGGTAGCTGCTCAGAAAGAACTGTAAGCTGTTCACTCCTCTGCTCTCTTATTTGAAACTTCCATAAGCTTCTGTGAGCAATGTGAGCTTCCAAAGACCAAAACCAAAGCATGTTTATGCATTTGGGTCCAAGAGCCTGCTGAAATTTCAGTAGTCCAGACTCTCAGGGCTTCTCTCTGCAGAGCCCATACAGCTGCTTTTGGAACTGGAGCTGTTACTGGTGGTTGTGTTCCCAGCCCATTAGAGGAAGGAGGTCTTGGCTTTTGACAAAAGAATTTTTTATCACAAGAATCTAAATTAGAAAATTAGGACAAGACTTCAAAGTTACTGATAAAAGGAATCTCGTGACCTAATGTCACTTGACTTTTGGGGCTTCGTATTTCCACAGTGAGAATATCTTCAATATGTTTTGGGAGAAAAGCTGTTCTTTTTTCCAAAATAAAGTTCTCGGAAGAACAGTAACACTTCTCAAAATATTCTCATCTCTTCAAGCATAATTTAAAATCTTCAGCGAATTTCGGTGGAGTTTCTTATCAGGCTGGAGTTACCAGATATTAAAGTCAATGGAAGTGCCTTCATGGGGCAGCTGGAAATAGGAATATCTTCATTTCCCACCAAGGGCCAGAAAAGTAGATGCAATCCTCTCCATTCATCTTCCCACCTTATTCTCTGCCTAGGGCTCTACTGTGCCCTGAAGATGCAACACAGACAATATGTGAATATCAAGCTATCCTTTGTTTTGATAGTCTACTGTCCCTATTTCCCTGCACTATAACACAACTTCCAAGCCGTGAAAAGCTTTGTTTCATCCTGAGAAACTAAGTGTGTTTGCAACTTGATCTTCGCTCATCAAATACAGGTTTTGGCAGAGTGAGAGGACATGGGCACACTGCAGGTGGCTTGCAGGTCACACCAAGGCAGGTACTACTGCATCTTCACTGCATCTGTGTCAGTGATAGCTAGTATAGATTTGCCTTGAGGTCTTTCAGGAAATATAACCTTCGACTCTCGTCCCAGCTCACACAGCAGGTTTCAGAGTGCACTAAAGGTTTAGATGCCATGTATTCACATATAAAGAAGGGCCTTTTCTATGGGTCCCTTTACCAGCTTTCCCACTCTAACTGGCCACTGCAGCAGCCAGAGAGGAATCTGTGATTAGCCACTAACAGCTACAATGTCAGATTTGCCTCCGTGGCCAAAAGGAGCCATCAAGGTTTTCTGAGCTGTGGCTGTGTAACTCCCATCCCTTTGGAAGGGCAAGCAATCTTGCGTCTCTGAGTTACAAATGAAACTGTTGCTTAGCCCAGACTGGGGCAAGAACCATTAAAGCTAACAGATACGCCATAAGGGAGCTGCATTCAGCATCAGCCATGTTAAAAACAACAGGAACGTCTCCAAGGAATGATCTTGTAACGTATTTTAAAAGTAGAGAGCAAAATGCAAAATAATTCTTAAAATATTCAGCCTTAGGTGTGTTGGAAGGAAGATGTAGCCATTTTCTGACATTAACTAGCCTAAGTTGTGCACTGTTCCGGCTCCACTACTTTTTCTAAGCCTGTAGATTATTTAATATCAAAGGGGAAGGCTTCAGCCTAACTGAGAAACTGCAGGAATTCAGAGTGACCTGAAGGGAATTACAAGAATGCTGCTCGCTGATCAGATTAAAGGGAGAAGTGGCGGGGCTCCCAAGGGTCTTCTTATTCAGCCCCTGCTGCTTACAATGCTAGGCTTTGTCTCTGATTTCTGCTCTTTAAAATGATTCGAGTTACTGCCCTGGAAACACCACTGCCTCAAGAGGCTCGTCTCCATCCTGAGTTTGCTGGGATGGCAGGAACACCTGGCCAAAGAGAGACGGGCTGGATGCTCAGGTGCCAGCCCCAGCACATGGCTTGCTTCCTGTTGCCTACGATAACATCTAAACGCCGGTAAGCTCTTTTCTAAAGGATCAATGGCATTGTAAACCATTCATTCACCCTCCACAGGTCCAAAGCTGCAAAACATGCTACAGAGAAGGAAGATATCTCCAATCTCTTTTGCAAGTCTGTGGTATTTCTGTACTTGCAATCTTGGCTGGCCTCAAGGGTGGACTTTAGCAAGAGTAGAGATGCACAGCCCTCTCTTCATTTGGGTATTTGCTCTCTCTTTTTTTAGAGTCAAACTCTCTTGTTGTACCTTCTTCACTGCTGCTTGAGGAGAATGTGGTCCTTGAGAACTACCTCCTGAAAGGCTTCACAAAAACATGCAACACAATTAGGAAGTTAAAGACAAGTCTGGTCAGTGGTGCTCATCCTGGATCACGTTGGCTCAGTAGGTGTGAGGACAGAAGAAAGATGCTCCACCAAGCAGTAACATTGCAGACAGGCTGCTAGCACAGTTACTGTTCATGTGTCAGAAGCTATGGAAAGAGCCCGGAATGGCAGAGGTTGGTTTGTCGGAGAATTACACATATCAGTTTGAACACTTCCCTCTGACTCTTTCAGAACTCCAAATCACATTTTTTTTTCCTTTTAACACTGAGGGCCTTTTAGCACTTTTGTCAGGATGTCCAGCAGTCAGTTCTACCTTAACAGCAACGTCTAATAAACAGTTCCACTCTGCATCTACAGACCAACACCTCTTACTCATGCCTCCAATTATTTAAGAAGGTAACTATGCACTTCTGATCATTTTTCTTCTGAAAAGCCAATCTGAGATCCAAAAATGCTCCAACTGAAGGGAAACTCCTCAGATCTTACTGTATGACACAGATGTCCATGACTCACTTCTATTCCTAAGCATCTACCAAAGGCAGGGCGTGTTAAGCCAAATCCATCTCTCAGCTCCGGTGATGCTACTTCAGCAGGCTAAATGTGAGTCACTGAGATCACTGCCAAAGACCACATGAGGAGGAAGTGCGCCGAATTCGCTCACAGCTCTCTTTCATGTGATCCAATATATTTAGGTAGCATCTTTTGGTGGAGAGGCCTTTGATCTCTGACATTTCTGCCCTGTTTCCACGGTGACAAGTTCACCCTCTGTGTTCATGAATGAACCCCATTGTGCTCCTCCCATCGTCTTCCTCCCCAAATTACCCGTACCTGCTAATGCCAGCAAAGTGAGGCCATCTGCACAACTTCCACCTACCTCAAAAGATTAACTGCAGAAATCTACCTTTCCCCTCCGCTCCTGGAAAACAAAATAACTTAATGACTCAGAACAATCCCCTGAAGGAGACCAGGTAATTCTAGGGTTCATCACCGGGACACCCAGCTTTGCCAGCCTCCCCCTCCCCCTTTCACATGGGGATGGCTCCCAGTGAGAAGTGGGACTTCATCATTACCCACCGTGAAACCCAAGAGGGGCATGGGCAAAATCAAAGGGGAGCTGTAGGTGAAAAGGAGGCAGAAGGGTGCCTCCAGGGCCCCCTTTCATGCCCCCCCCCGCCCGACCCACCAGTCAAGGCTCCCGAGCAGGAACAGAGACGCCATTCAGGACAAATCTGGATGTTATCCCAGGGCACCGGGGACACAAGTAAAGGGAAAGTTTTGACAGGTGAAATGACCTTAATATAATTAGCCCTGCCAGCCCCTCCTTCCTCTGCCTCCTTCACCTTGCCATGAAAACGGTAGTCTTTTAATGAGACCCTTTTTTCCCCTGTAATACAATACTGTGGCTTCTCCACTCTTCTGCTTGCACGTTTCACACGGGACATGCATGGTCTCCTCTGCCTGCACTCCCCCCACCCGTGTGCAGCTAGATGGACATCGAGAGATATTGCCATTGATCCTCCTGCTGCTGCTGGGTCGGGTTGTTTTGTTAGAGAAAAGGCTGAAAGGAACCCCGGTAATAGAATGATTTGGCCTGCAAGTCAAATCCCCCTTGATGAACAATCAGACACAAATGTCAATAACAATTAGATTGGCTAAGGGCTCCAGTCACTTAGGACTTCAGTTTTCTGTCTACAGTGCTCGAAATGAAACCCTCAGCACTGTGATCTCCAAATCAGGTTTGGCATCAGGAATGAAAAGACATCAACAATAATATTATTAAAAGGCTGATGGCAGAATAAGAGCAAAAGACAGACAATGGGGTGTGTGTGCGTGCACATGTGCGCGTACCAAGAGAAGGGAAATAAAAAAGTGAGAGCTGATGTTAAAATCCATTAAGATATGAAATCAGTCCTGCCCAAAAGAACCTGAGGGCCTAGCCTCTCCTCCCAACAAGTTTTGTTCCTCTGGGCTTTCAAATTTCCACCTCCTCCTGTCCAAAATATCAAGCATGGGAAGCAAACGGAGGGAAGCAAGCCCTTAAGTGCAGGCTGTATTTTTTCCTGTTCCTAAATTGTAAATATACAGCAGAGGCAAGAAGTGCCCAATCTAATTAGGAGCAGTTGAGAAGTATGGAGACAGGGTCCTCCCAACGGGAATGCTGCAGGTTAAAGAGGTTAAAAAGAGGAATGTTCTGCCTAATGAGGGGAATTTACCATTATGAGCACACTTCCCACTGGTGAGGCATGGGAAGAAGCCATTATAACATGGAAGATGTGGTTCCACAGCAAGAGCAGGCATATGCTTAGTCCCAGTGACAACAAACAATGAATGAGATGTTTTATGTTTGCAGCTTAGCTCAAAACACCTCTCAGGAGGTTCAGGAGCTGCACTGAAGCCACTGCCCTAAGGTCAGAGCAGCCTGTTTTGTGTGCCTCCTCTGCGTGTTTGGGCTCCGCGAGGTGGCTGTGCCAAACCACCAGCACCACGCTCCTTCTGCATGGGGTGACTGCCCAGACCACTTTGTCACATCAGCAAAAAGAGATGGTTTTATGCCAAGGCACCAGTTTGGGAACCAGTGCAGCTAACATCTGGGCATGTAGCGCTATCTCTCCTAGCAAGGCACTGTTCCATAGGAAGAAATATTTCACACCTTGTCTCACTGTACACAAGTTGGAGCTGCGCAGCAGCAGGTGAGAAAGGAGACAAGAAATGCTGTGTGCTGAATATTCCCAGCTTTGAGCCAGGAGAGCCTTCATCCCCAATCCCTGTATGTCAGAGCATGGACTGGGGTCCAGCTGCTCTCCTGGCCACCTTCCTGTGTCCTTGGCCAGGCACAGCACTGCACCCACCATAGCTGTCCCACTCCCTGTGCTACCCCGATCTCACTGTCTTTGCAGCCTGTGATGAGTGCTCTGCTATCAGTCTCCTCTTAGAAACCAGAGATGGAAAGAGTGCTGCTCAGCCAGGCAGATCTTTGGATCTCCAGCTCAGATTAGGCACTTGCCTCCCATGAATGCCCAACAGGACAACATGCCTGAAGCCCTGGGCCAGACATCCTGCCCTGGGGTGACATGGCAGCCCTTGGCAGTGCACAGCTCCCAGCCTTGCTCTAAGCTTTCAGAGTGCTTTGGCATCTCCTGCTATTTCTGCAGCAGATGAAACAGAAGTGCACAACCATAGAAAAGCCCCAGAGCCTTAGGAAGAAACATTGCAAAAGACCTAAAAAACAGAAAATGCAAACCTGTGCTGAGCAAGTAGTGTGGCAGCAGTACTGGGCATCACTGTATGCCACTGGCACCACTCTGCCACCAATTGTCCCCATGGGGACAGTGGCCAGCCAGGTCCCCAGCCTGGTCTCCAGCTCCAAGAGGCCCCAGGGAAGGGACAGACGGAGATAGACTGCTGGGACACATCTGTCTCCACATGGCTGTGGATGTATATGCCCATTCATGTGGTGAAGGGGCAGGGGGAGTGCAGCATCCTTGCATGCTTTGGGATTGCGGCAGCCAGGGACAGGACAGCCACCAACATGCAGGACTCCCTTCTCCCACCAGGGCAAAAAGAGCGTGCATGCTCACTTCTGCATAAAAGAGCTCTGCCCCCTTCACTTACCCTGCAGAATGGCCATGGCCCAAGAAAGTTAGCAATGAGTTCTTGGGAAGTGGCTGTGACTGCAAAAATAAAGTATTCATTATTGCTAAAAACTTTTTTCATCTTTGAGGGGAAAACACATACCACATGATTTCCAAAGAGGAGCTGGTCTGGTTTACAAATACAGTACATTAATAGCTTTGTAAACATTTATTCAGTATGACAGCTGACTGCAACATGTGGCATTAATTAGAAGACTCAGCAATGTAGCATATTAAGAGCTAAGTTAAATCTGAATTAGCTGGGTTTGTTGAGACTAAACACCCGTGGGGGAAGTCCTCGGATCTAATACATTATGACTCACTTGACACGGGAGACCCACAGGCCCGATTCCCAATACACTGGGGGGCCCTTATTCATACTCCATCTCCACACGAGAGCTGCAAACTCTCAAGATACCATAGATCAGAGGGTGTTGATGCTGGGATGTTGCGACAGAATGGGGCGCATGACTCCCTGGCTCCCAGCTGCCCCAACCTTCCCAAGGAGGTAACAGCAGAGAGGCTACAAGCTCGTTCCTCCTTTCCAAACTCAAATAGCAGAGCACAGACCAAAACGATTTTATAACCCCTTGGGCTTGAGGATGTTGCTCAACACTGCCATGAAGTTATCTCCCAGTGCAGGGATGACACAGCCTGTGCCATCTGATGGAGCAGCAGCCAGGGAACTCTGCATTCCCAGGATGTGCTCAGCTCGCATCCTGAGCTCACTGTCCGCCATAGCCCCACACTTGCCTTTTGGCTCAGAGTGTGGAAGCACCTTTGGGCTCTGCTTTGCCTCAGCAGGGTTTTGGGGAGACATGATTAGGAGCTGCAAGGGAGGCCCAAGGAGATGGGAAATCCTTTGTTGTTCTTGGTTTCCCCTCCAGCATGTACTGCAGCTCCGGTCACTGCTGCCCTTTGTTCCCTTGGCTGGCCTCAAGGGTGGGTGTCCCCATCTCACCAGAAAGTGGCAAGAAACACCAGCCTTGCTATCAGCCCTGCAGAGCTGTCACCAGAACTGAGTACAAGTGGTAAAACATTGAAATGAGCATGAATGGTGGCCTGCAAGCACAGCAAGGTTGGTGGAAGTTACTTCAGCTGCAAGAGGGGCCAGCCAAATCACAGAAGCCTAAATGGGCAAATGCTACCCATTAGAGAATTTCTACCTTTCAGGTCCATTCTTATGTCATTTGCGTTACTTCAAAGCAGGGCAGCTTGCCGGTAGCAACTGAACAGAATTAATTCCAAGACTGGAAGGAAGTTATCCATCTTCTATCAAAGAAAGAAGGGGATTACATAGCCAAGCAGAGTAATCAACACAGACCAGAGTGTGTGCTACCATGTCCCAGCTGACCCATGATCACAAACGCACAAAATCCTGGTGCAAATGCACAGGTTGCCCTACTGTGATGGATATTTAGGACAAATGCAGGATAAGCATCTTGGTTTGCATTCAGCCCCAGCAAGAAGATGCTTTGTGAATTAAGACCTTAGAGCCCTTCATAGTCCTCGCTCAGAACAGACTGCAACATCCCTTTGCAAGGGTCCAATGGGCTGGTGGATCTTGAATTTTGGACCTGAGCTGGAATCTGAAGCAACAGAGGCAGCGGGGTCTCTCCTACCAACCTCATGCAAAGCTGCCATGGGGTGGGCAATGGGCAGCTGCCTTGAGGGCTAATGGCTTTACAGTCCACAAGTGATACCTGGGCAGTGTAACACAAAAGCAAACACAGGTGTTACTAACCTCCTCACAACCTGTGCCCGGTTAGCAATACTGCACCCAGCACCCCTCCCATCTGCACCCCTACCCGGAACATGGACAAGATAGACGCATGACCCAGCATGTAGCTCAAGTGCCACTTTATTGCTGTGCAACACTCTGTTATATACCGTGACACGCAACTGCCCCGTGACCCGTGATCCATTAAGCACCACCCAGAACCACCCCCTATAGCTACCACCCACCTTAGCCCAAGTACCACCCCCACCGAGTACCACCCACAATAGGGACTGGTCGCAATTAGCTGGAGCACAGGACCCCAGCCCAAGCTACAGGTTCAATGAGGAAGACTAGGAGGGTGAGAAGTGATGACAGACAAGCCTGTGTCTCACCAGCAATGTATCTGATCTGGCAGCCCCACCAAAGCACAGACATATTGAGCAATGCAGCTATGAAACATCCAGAGCAAGTCTGTTTCCACCTCACAGCATTAAAGCAATTTTTTTTTTTTGCCCTGGGCTCCCTTTGTTGGATGCCTAAAAACTTCGTTTGATTAGAAGCACATATGAAAGTACCTTCAAAGGTGCTGAGTCCACGCATCCTCTATTGAGTCAAACTCATGGTATTAGAGCTGGATGAACCATCTCAAAAGCAATAACATTATTATCCATGGCAGTTCCAGCTCCCCAGATACAATACTACTAATGCTAATTGCCAAAAGCAAATAAAATAAATCTCTGCATGGTTCTGTCTTCTTCATTTCCTTGGATCAGATGCTACCACTCTTATCCAAGTCTCTCCTCCTTCATCCTTTCACACACAATTTTATTCACCATAGATCTGCCAAAAGGAGAGTAAAACTACTAATGTGTGACAGTGACAGCTATTTCTATAATTTAAGCCTCTCTGTTCTTATTAATGTTGCATCAAGGTATGCTCTCCATTGGCCCTCAACAATTGTTTTTGAACTGGGTCAAAACCAAGAGTGAATAACAGTGAGAAATAAAGTAAAAAAAAAAAAAAAAAAAAAAAAAAAAAAAAAAGAATTAATTACCAAATAAATCATAACACTGTGTTTCTTTTATTTTCTCAATTTCAACATGAAATAACAGAAAGATCTGGTCAAAAGTTGAATATTTGTAGGGAAAAATAAATCAGAGACATCCACATTTCAAATAATTGGCTTGGTTTCAAACTGGCGTGAAAAGCCCAAGCTCTCAGACTGTGGGAGAGATGAAAACTGATGACATTTTGTTGCAATTTTTTTTTCTTCAGAATAATTTCTTTCAATCAGAACTGATTAATTTCACTTCAGCATTTCAAGCAGGGTTCAGATCTTTATACTATAAATATTGTTTTCTTTATGCTATAAATAATGTGCGGTACAATGGAGGAAAGAATTAAGGCAAGAGGAAGCTTTTCAAGATCCCCAAAAAGAAATATTCTGATATAATTCTAATTCTTTCCAGTAAATTTTTTATCGGAAAAAACTCCCAACTGCTGCTATAACAGTGATTAGTAGAACTAACAAACACCAATAATAATACTCTTTACACGGCAATTTCAAAGCCATCTAGGTCTTGCACACTAATAAAGTCTTCTCTAAAGTAAAGTAAAACAGAATTGCCAACTTGTGACTTTAACACAAATCTCTGAATTTACTTAAAGGCCTCAACTCCAGGAAACAAGCAATTATGTGAGAGTCTCAGCACTCATTAAAGGAAAATAAATAAATTTAAAAAAAAGCAAGTTTCTTTGCTATTGCAAGGAAAAACTTGAGAGGGTGACTCAAGTACATCCCAAATGCACAAAATCCAGAAGCCAAATAAACAGATTCCTTACTTTTAAAATCTTATTAGCTTTTGATGCTTATCTCCTGGTTTTGGGCCATTTTGTGCTGACAGATGTGAATACTGAAACTTAATAAAACTCTTCAGAACATTTCCCTTCTACTCCCTATTCCTTTTTCCAGAACAGAATTTGAGGTCTAAACTGCGGTTCCCATGGAAAGGTATTTTTAGAAATCCAGTCATTTCCCAACATTTTTCGGAACCAAGAATTAAAAATTAAGAACATCAGGGGGATAAAGCCAATTTCAAGGTTCTATCCAATGGCTCAGAACACATCTCGCTGAAGAGCAAACCCTCCAGCTGCAATTATGTGCCTAATAATGCTGTTCTGCATGACACTTCCTCACCGAGACCTGAAATCAAGGCCAGTTCACAACAGGACAGTGACTACATGGGACCATTGCTTTCCTTCAGGAGGAACAAAGCAGCTCTGGTGACTTACGGAGACACAGTGTGAGATAACAGCATGCTGAATGTACTTCCTTTTCAGCACGGGTTCCTTTGACACGGAGAAGAAAGCTCCTGTAATGCCCAAAGTTAGGCACGGTGAATCCTACAGGAAACTCTTACACGTCCCTTGAGATGGATGCCTACCTCTCTGATCAGTCTGGAGAATGGCATTTATTTTGTAACTGAATGTAGACAAAGCAAACTTCATACAAGCTGACAAATAGGAAGAGGAAAACAGAATATGAACATTCACATTTTTCCCTTAGTAATGCTCAGCACTTAGAGCTTGAGGAGTGCCACAGAAATGGGTAGAAAGTGATATAGGAAAAGCATATGTGCATCACCAAATTGTCATTTGCTTTACTATTCTAAATGCAGAGATATCAAACCAACTGATAACATTGCAAGGTTACCAGCAATGCTCGCAGTGAGATCCTCTCCCTATTGAATGGTTTGCCAAGCCTGCTGTTACTTTGTTCTTTCAGTCACAAGGGTGTATCCAAGCTTTAGAGCATTGCTAGGACAACCAGAACCTCATTCAATGGCATCTTTCACCAAGACCTTTGCGCTGTGAATGCTCCAGCAGTGAGCACTGCTCTGCCAGCACAGAGGGGACTTGGGACAAGCTTACACGCTTGTGCCACCACATTCATTCCATCCACCCATGTCCTGGGAGAGGAGCGAGTTCTGGGCGCAGTGCTGTGCTAACAACTCCTCCATGTGGGAGTTAATGTTCTCCCTTAAATATCCCCATATGACATCTCCCTTCCCATTGAAGAAAAAAGCTTAAATACAGCTTGACACAATTCTTTACCAGTCATCAAGCTCAGTGCTGGCCTACTACTCTGGTTCTTATGAAGTCCAGGGACCTGAAGGTTAACCAGCTTCCTAAATTTCTCAGCCTCTCTCTGCCTTCCATCACCTCTGAGCACCAGCAAACCACCAGCATGATGCAAAGGATGTCCTTCCCATATAAGCATTGTTGCCCATCATGAGTACAGCTCCCACTCCTTGGTACTCAGAGAGGTAATAGATTCAGTATTTCCTATTTTGATGGTCTTTAACACTAGTGTGAATCTAAAGATGGGAGCCAGAAAAATGTTATGATCCTCAGATCACAGAAGATTCAAAACCTAGAGAGTTGGGAGGTCTGGTTCCAATCTTCAGTTTAACACCAGGGTGCAACTTCAGGCAAGCCTGGGCTTCTCTTTCCTCCTTTGATTGTTTTCACTGTAAGCTCTTTGGGGCAGGAACTGTGTCCCATTGTGTTGTTACAGGGTGTAGAACAATGGGCTCCTGACCTCAGCTGGGGAATCAAGAGATTACGAGAATTATTTAGAGGAAATCTGCGGTTAAACAAGGAATTGGAATCAGACCTCAAGTCCCCGTCAAGTGCCAGTACCATATGACTATCCTTTTTTACCCTTCTTTAAAAAATAGAGACTTAATGCACATTTATTGTTGCCCAACATTGGCCATTTTTCACACGTCTGCTCGCCCGCCTACATCTGAGCGCTGCGCTGTGCCGCACGCTGGGTCAGCCTCTCGCTCAGTGGCGGTGCCATCACACTGCTCTGCTTCTGATAAAAGCATCTATCTGGTGGAAGGAAGCGCAAAAAGGAAATCAAAAGGAAGCGCAAGGGCTCGCTGCGCTTGTGTGTGCGCATGGGATTCTTCAGCTGTACGTAGGAAATTAGTTCCAGCCAGGGTGAGCTCTGTGTGGTCTCACTAGCCATCCAAGTCAAACTCCAGTTCACCCCGGCTGCCAAGTGGAGCTGGGGAAGAGAAAGAGGTTCAAGACAACGTGGAAAAGGAACAAAGCAGCCAAATAGAGTGAGCTGTTGGTATTTTTCTCCAATTTTTTTTTTTTCTTTTTTTTTATTTTTCCCCCTCCCTTCCTGTGCCTCTATTTTTTTAAACAAACCACCTGGATTTTAAGATCTCCAGAATCCCATTAAAGGGCTTTTACTCCTTCATGAATTGGATGCGTTTGATGAAAAGGGGCAAGGGGACAGAAGTGTGTCTGCCTGCGGGAGGGAGAGAGGAGGGGGAGATAATGGGGCATAGGAGGCCCTAATTCCTTCTGTCTCCCTGCCGGTAATAGCGCTGGATGTAAACACTGCTCTGGTGAATGTTGGAGAGTGATTACAGGAGAGCTGGGGAAGGAGGAAGCATTTTGAAACCACAAGTAGGAAAGCAGCTCTTTGATGGAGGGTTAGGCAGATCTTTTTTCTCCGTGCCCTTCTCCCTTGCAGAGCAGCCCCCCTCTCCCTCCACGCTCTACCTTCTGTAAACACAGCGGCAGAAATTAGACGTGGTCCAATCTGTTAAATGTTTGAAGACAAAGTGGGCTTGGCAGCAGCTCTCACTCCATTGGATACAAAAGAAGAGGTTAATAACACTGTAATGGGCTCTTCTGGTCCTTTCCCAGCTGCTGAGAGGAAGGAGCCGCATGCTGTGGATGCAGAAGTGCCACTGAGCAGGAAAAACGTTGGGAAATGAAGACTGCAAGCACCACCCAAGTACTGGTGGCTGAGCCAGCAGCAGCTCCAGGGTGTCCATTGACATGGAAAGACCAGAGATGAGCTTAGTGGGGAAGAATTGAGGTTCATCCAAGTTGGTTGAATGGGAACATTATCAAAATCCTACACCCAGATGAGTTCCTGGAGTCTGGTGCTCACTTCTGGCCTGGGAGACACTTGGGTATTCCAACTGCTTTGCTCTGCTTTGCTTTTCCTCATGGCAAGGCAACAGGAGGCAATTATTGCTCTGGAAAGAACTTGTGATCAGTGGCTGAGAAAAGCTGGAAATCACTGTTCCAGCTGTCTGCAAATGCATGGTTCTGCCCATGGGGTCATCCGTCAGCATGAACTGGTTGGTCATCTGCGCTCATACAGGAGGTTTCTGCGCTCCTAAACATCAGAGATGCTCCTGCAATCCCCACCTGTCCTTGAGGGGAAGGGCAGAAAGGACAGAATATGGTCTCTCTTTTCAGGAGCTATAGAAGATTTAGGACAACACCTCCCTCCTTAGCATTTAGTCCTGCAATGACTGCTTGTTGCTTTACTCCTGCTGATCAGAGACAGCAGGAGCTCACAGTGCATCCCAAATATAGTGTTTGCTTTCCAGTATTCAGCAGAGAGCACTTTACCCTCCATGAGCCAAGTCTATTCCTGGCAAAGGCCAGTGATATTACAAGATTGAGGATGAATTCAGGCTTCGGATTCTTACTAAGCACTCCAGAGACTTTAATGAGATATAAATGCCCCCATTCTATACAAATCCCAAAGGTATTGGGTATCTAACTCTGCCAACCTCCACCAAAAATTTGTTCATGAACCTCAGATGGTGATTCAGCTCTAATCAGTTTTTAACTGAATATATTCCTTAGCTGGAAGAGATCATGATGGTCCTTTAATTAAATCTCCTGCTTAATATATCCAGCCCCCCGATACCTAATACTTTTTGCCCCAGGCTCACAGTGTTTCCTTGCACGACAGCATCCCCATGAAAGCCTTCATTTAAACAACTGTAAATAATGAAGAGTACACATCCTGTGCTAAACATGCATGCTTTACAAGCTGCAATACACCGGGCAGATTTGTTACATGTAGAGTCATAGCTATAAAAAGGTCATTATGTTTCTATTGTTTATTCATGTAAGTTTGCTTAACATATATATTTATGTATACATTGATAAATATGCATATATATAAAGCAAACACATATATATTTATATACATACATAAAAGACAAACCAACAGCTATTTATAACCACTCTTCTGTTACGTCTCCTTCAATGCAAAAATGTATGCATTAACTACAGGAACTGACCAAAATGAAAACTGGTAAAGAAAACAAGTCTTTCAAACAAGGTGGCACAACCCCAGTTCTTCTAGGCACCTACCCAGCACTCATTCTTCCCATTACTTTCCCTCTCTAGCACTGTTCTCAAGATCTTTGGTCCATACACCTGCGATAGTTGAGACTGTAGGCTATAATTAGAGACTCTCAGCTTTAGTGCAGTTATATCCTATTTTGTGACCATCACAGCCCTCGGGTTCAGTGCTGCCTTTGGGTGTCTGCCATCTAAAGAATAAATGAGCTACCATTAAATCATTTTTGAATAATTTCTCTGGCACTTTGTTTCAGTTTTCATTTCTACAAAGGTTTTATCTGTTGTAGGCTCAGCAATAATGTGACTAAGTGATGAAGAAACACAGTCCTATGCACTGATGATTCCCGACCTTTCCTTTCCTCCACTTCCCCCTTCCCCTACACCATATAGCACTGTTTCTTTGAACAGGATGGAAATAAGAGATAGTAATATTGAATATTATCTATTATTCCCTCCTTCTTCTGCCTGTTTCTGGTATCTGAATAAACCTTTGGAAGGTTTATTCCCATCACCAAAACTAGAAGAATCATATCAATGATTATCACAAACACTGACAGTGAAACAGATGGGACAAGGCTCTCTATCACCAAAAGTTTTCACATCAGTGCAATCTTACAAGAAGGTCTGGTCCCACTTCAGAGAAGTTTTCCCTCCTGATGAACTGGGATTTTCTTCCCCACTCCCAGTCCCTGAATGTATAGTTTCCCACCCTGGGAACTACCGACCCTGTGTTTCTGAGCCCTCCTCGCAGCATTGGTACAGTGGAACACCACTCTGTTGGGCAGAAATGGTAAGACAGCCACAGGGGCAGATGGAATGACACAAAACAGACTACAAAAGTTGAGGAAGAGAAGGGCAAAAGCAGTTACAATATCAGAGCATAGTGATTTGGAGCCGTTCAGTGCTATGCACCTTTAAAGTCACAGTATGCCATGGCCTTAGCTCTTGTTCCTGATGCCAGAGCCATGTGGAAAGAGAGATGCTCTCCCTCTGCTCCAGGATTTGCAGCAGTAGCAGCAGCAAAGAAGTGGGGCAGGAGCCAGCAGGAGGTTTGCTGCCATTGCTACCACACATACCATACTTCTACCACCCTCCATCATGCCACTTTGCTTTACCTTTTCCTGTCAAAAGCTGGCATGCAGTCTAATGCTACTTTTGTTAATGAACAATCATGATTTAGCCATAAAACAATAAGTGGCGCCATGAGCTCATTAGACATTAACAACACTCTGAAGTTCAAGCATGTTATCTCCAGCAGAAAATTACAGGGAGCGCTTATCATTTGGGGAAAGCTGAGCTGTGGGCTCCTGGGAGGGTTCAAATGTCATCTGTGGATGAGGAGGGCGAGAGGCAGAGTAACTGGAGATGATCAATCACAAAAAGGCAATAACTGAAAACTTAAGAAGATATGAAAGCACATTAGTTCCCACAAACGGCTGAGGATTAAACCCAAGCATAGTTATAGCCAGGAGCACATAGCCAGCCAAGGTACTATTGAGGCGTGATGTTATTACTTCCAAGGGATACCATTAAAATTCTGTTTACAAACCTAATGTGCCAGGGAATGGGTCAAGGAAAGAATTATTAGCAACAAAGCTATTTGATCTCTTTTATGATCCAGTGAGTCATATCACTCTGTACACTAGAAGGTGAATAATGAAAACCTCAAGACTGTTGATTTATACATGTGTCCAGAATCCTGTGTTCTTTAACCTCAGATGCCCTCTTAAGTGTGATTCATCCTAAATCAAATGGAAGGTTGGGTGCTATCATCCACATACTCTCCTCCCACACACTAATTGAAATGGTGATTGACATCATGGTAAAATAAAATACCAGTGCCCAGTGATGGATGGCCAGGGCGGAGAATAGGGTCAAGATACAAGAGTTGCAGATATAACTGTCTTCCTCCCCATATGGGATGGTCCTAGTTTCACCTAACACTCCCTCTGGAATGCTAGACCCAGAGTCACTGAATAATTTAGGCTGGAAGGGACCTCTGGAGGTCATCTGTCCATCTGGACATACTTTAGTGCGGCAGATCTGAGTGGATATAAAAGCCTTTCTTTTCATGTCTCTCACTGCTGTAGCTTCACCAAGGGCATGTAACCATGATCCCAACTGGCTCAGAAATTGCATCAGAAAACTGCAGAACCCCAACAAGTCAAATAAAGAGATGTTTCTTAATGACATGCTAGTCTTAGTGATATCCTGACACAAGCCATGTGGGTTTCCAACAGAAATCCTCCTCTTTATTTCAGGTCATTCTTTCAGCTTCTCAACAGTCCACTGTTGGGCAAGCCTGGTTTTGAGGTTCCCAGAGGAAACCTAAAACTCCTAGCAGGACATTTTGGCTTTAAGAAAGATAGACTGCTCTTCCACCAGAGCAGCCCAGATCTCCAGGGTAAGCCTTGAAAGAGGCTGCAGAGCTCGTCCTCATCCCTAGAATGTTTTAATGATCTAGCTTTTTCCATCATGAACTGTCTGGGCCCAAGGCAAATCATGTTGCATGTGGGACTGGGGGAACATCTGAAGAAGTTCAAAATATAACTTCATTTCAGCATTGAAAATTAAATAAAAACAGGGGGAAACAATCTTGTTTGTGTGTGCTAATAAGAAAATATTTGGCAATCATTCCAAATTTCAAGCAAAACATCACTGAAACAGTTATGGTTTTTCCACTGGTGGATAAATACCATCCAGAACCTGGCCATAGTCTCATCAAACTTCTTTGCAGCATCTATGAGATTTCAGAATTAGCACTTTGTACGTATCATCCATTAGCGCCCAACTAGGGTGCAAAAGTAATCTTCCTACAAAATAATATATTCTCTGAACTTCACATATTTGGAATGAGGAATTCAAAGAATATTTTCTGTCATTTCCCTGCCTATGCAAATAGTTACCGTAGAGATCTCCCCAGGTTTTGGAAATAGAAACCACTTAGTTCAAATTTCTACTCCTCTTCAGAGGTCAGTGTCTCACTAAATGTAAGCACATTCGGTAGAAAGCTTTTATTTCTGAGGAGAAACATGAAGGGTGTAAGAATCTGTTGTTGCCATTGTGAAAGTAAATATTGTGGCTCAAGACTAGGAAAAAGAAAAAGCTGATTTTCTTGGAACATTCTTATTTTCTAACAACATAACATCAAAAAGTTCAATATTCTTGAAATGTTGTATCTTGCAAATTTTCTTCTCTGCGCATCTCCAAGGTATTTGGGACAATCCAAGAAAATATCACTGAAACAATCTGAGGGCAACCAGAGGCCTTACGTTTTCCAGTACGTACATACTTCTGCCCTCCCCCCCTTTCTAATAGTTTCTAATAGTTTCACAAATACCTGGACTTATGTCTAACCCTGGAGGTTTTGAAGCACTTCCAAAATGTATGGCATAACCATGTGTATTTCTGGGCCTTGATCAACTGCTTTGCTGTCCAGCAGAGAAAATATCGCAGGTCATTAGTGGTTTTCTAGTCTGTCTTGCATTATTGTATCCATTTTGTCTGTTTGTCACAGTGCTTACTAAGGGTGTAAAGCAGTTTCGGACACCAAGCAGGATTCTTTTCTGCAGATCTGAGCTCTTTGTAGGAGATACCAACAAAAACCCCAAACAGACTCACAGGATTTGCTAATACCCAAGCTCTGGTATCTATCCAAGATGCATGTTTTTCTTGTGACGAGTGAATGCAATGAATCTTGACATGGTGTACCTTATATTTTTCATTATAATGCAAAATTTTGTTGTTATTTTTTCCACAACTGAAGCCAGGAAGAAAGAGAAGCTGGGATGACAGAGCAAGGCCATGATTAGACTTTAGCAGTGTTAAGAAAGCTATGCAACCAAACTGAGAGATCTTTTGCATTGGCACTGCTTTGAATTTGCTTTTCAAACCTACATAATCCTTGACATTTTTCCCTTTGATAAGCAACTTTCACAAATGCAGAACAGAAGCAGAAATGTGGATTAGAGGGATAAGAGCTGCACTAAACACCACTTTTGAAGAAGGTGCTAATACACAGAGAACAAATAACTGAAGTCTATCAAAGATCAGGAATGATGCTCTACATTCTATACACTGTATCCAGTTATGACAGGATTGGAACAAATATAATCTTTTCACTTTGAAAATTTTGATCAGGATCCAAAGTATACATCTTCTTGGGCTTATCTTGGCACCATGTCACCAAAATGATGAGGTCAATCTATTCCAATTCATACAGATACATAAATCTACATTTTAGACAGCAGGTTTGAAAATGAGCTGATCTACACAAATATATAACCTGTTCATGAAAACATTCTACTGAGCTGGCCCAATATTGCATATGACCTTTGCAGTTTCAAACAGTACAGTGAGAAATGTGTGTACAGCAGAAATTTAAGCAACAATCAATCTGGGATCTCAAAGTTTTTTGGATTAAAGCTTACTCACAGATTGCTTCTGCATAGGAATCCTACATTACAAGTTAGATTCAGAGAACTGTCAGGTATGCCAATCTTGTTCTGGGTGTAGTTTTCTCTAATATCATGAAAATTAGGCCTATTAGTTCTTGTCTGTTGCCAAACCTGGCCAATTAAAGTCTGCTATCTTTACAACATCTCTTAAAATTTGGCAATTCTTCATAGCGTCCAGCATAATCCCAAAATTTCCACATTCAATGAGAAGCAAAAGTCCTGTAGTTCCAGTTAACAGTATTTGACACCAGCCTGCTATCTTCTTTCTGTTTGGTAGAAATATACATACATGGAATTTAGATATTTGTTTTTACTTTTTGGCTACCTAGCCACAAGCATAACTGCCATGTGTAGTAGTTAACAACTACTGTATGTGTAAAACCATTGAAAACTGGGTTTTGGATTTAACCTGCATATAATACCATTGGTCACTGCAAGTCACAAATTATGTGATTTCAGCAGAAGGATTAGCACCATCAGTTCTAACAAGCCACTTTGTTTTCAAGTACGATCTAAAAATTTACAGTGCCTGGAATTGCAATGATTAAGTGGAAAACAGAGTTGGATATATCAGATATAAATAACTTCTAATTTACTACTTATATCCAGTAACCAATCATTAACTATCCAAAGTCCTTTGGTCTTCATTTATCTCACACTAGAATATTTAAATGAACAACAACATAAAAAGATACATCACTGATGTTACAGTACTGGAAAATCAATGACAGATATGAGGGTAGTCACTAACTCCCAGCCTTAGGTGTCCTGTTTCCAATTCTGGCTATGTTGGGGAAAATTAAGAGAAATGCCAGAGAAATGACACAAAACTGAAAAATAAAACCAGACCTACAGAACAAGAATCTTCAACTTTTTCTGATGCAGAAAGCCCAAACTCACATATCCAATTTCAGAAAATTCATTAATCCCATTCCCATGAGTAAAGCCTGGTCACATACCTATAGACCAAGACCCCAGACTAAGAACGCAGCTGGTTTACAAGAGCTGAAGAGCAGTAATTATCTTTAAAGAGCAAAGATCTGAAGAGATGCATTGGTTTTTGATGACTTTTAAAATGAAAATGTCAGAATATTTGTTATACTTCCATATTATTTGCCACGATAAAGAAGCTCATGCAAATAATTCCACTGAGAAAGCATTTTGTTAATAGGGTTTTTAAATTGCTCTGCAGGACTCGATGAGTTTAGCATTTTATTCCTACTGGGAACAATCACTTCCTCCCTCTCAAAATGCAGAATTTCTGAGGGCGTAGAAATTCTCTTTGGTATCTTCTGTACTGCAGATGGCTACAAGGAGGTCTTTGACATCATTTTTTAAGGTTCTCTTTGCAGTTCAGGTCACTTAAGTAACTATAGTTCTACCACCTCTTTTTTTTCCTCACAGAAATGGGTCAGAGTGGAAGTCAATAATTCAGCTTTTATGCCCTTCCTCAAAAAGTTCTTCCTTTTTCCTTACAAAAAGTTTAAAATTTACATGCACCGAGGATTTTACTTATGTCATAGTTTGGGTCAGTTTTAATCCAAATTCACCTACCTCAAGCTGTGACCTCCCCAAAACAGGCCAATCCACCTGGAAAAATTAATACTTCTCTCTTTCTTTCCACATTAAAGTAATGAAATAAAATAATCAGATGCTGGAATGCGTCTTGGCATGAACAACAAACACAGACAGCTAGCTTTATTAGCTGCTTCTCTGGAATAAAGCTCCCATGGCCCTACAAATATTTACTAATATGCACTGTGAATGACCTCAGATCTTCCAGGCCAGGCCAGGGCAAAAGCTCATTTAAACATCTTTATAACTCACTTTATACTTCACTTCATGACTTGCAGGGAAGGATGAAAAAACATTCCCATTGCCTGGGAAGCCAATGGAAGGAAGAACGATGCATTGCAAGCGGGGACCACAGTACCTCACAGACAGGCTGCCACAGCACATGGGTTACACTCAGATTGTAGTGTTTAACAGTCCACTCTATTTTGAGACAGGGAAATGCATGGGATCCCTGCAGAACCCAGTGCAGAACTGCATGATTCTCAATCTTGGAACTGTCAGTGTTGGGGGAAAAAATCGATATAACCTGCTCTGGGGATAGGGATGATCCTTTGGGTTAAAGTGCTCAGCAGTGTAGAAAAGATGTCTTGACATTTCAGTAGCAGAATTCTGTTGTCAGAATACCTCTGGCAACAACTGGATGGCCTAGCTCAGCTGACCCTCACTGCAGAAGGGATCATACATTCAAAATTAGTGGGTTACTAAAAAGTGAGTAGGTAACAGAGAAGTGTCAAACTAGTTACTCTCATGGGAATTGTCAGCTCCACTTTCCCATTGTCCTGAAACTTTGTGTTGAGCAGCTAACAGAGATCTACACTATTAGAGACAAAATCTGTTTTGTCCTGTACTGGGAGAAGTCCCAAATGGAGCAATGGGCTTCCACCAGCCACATGCTTGCACAGCATCTGACCAGCCAGAACTCCACAGCAAATAGGGCAAGACTGAGGGAGGAGGGCTGCAGCAACAGAAAATGAAGAGAGAAAAAATAATTTAAATATAGCTCATCCAAGACAGGAGGGAAAAGATGACCCAAAGGTAAACAAGAGTTGTATCATGGGAAACAGAAAGGAGTTAAATGTGTAGATAGAGGCAGATGACCGAGGTGCAGGGCAAAGGTGGGTTTCTTTAAAGAGCAGAGGTCTTCTGAACTCTGTTCTCATCTAAATCAATCAGCAGTTTCAGAGAGATGTCAGCCAGTGCTGGGAAGTCCTGCAAGAGTGTCCCCTGATTGAAAGGGGCAATTGGGGAAGTACCAACTCCTGCTCTGGCCATAGGGAAAATAGGTGGAGGTGTTTCCTAACCTACTACATTCCTCACCACTAGATGTCAAAAACACTTTGCAAAAGCACTCAAATATTCGTGCCTCCACCACAGATAGACAAGACTACTCCAGTTTCTCCAAGTTCATTCTGCAAACCCATGTTCAAGACCAAATCCAGTGCTCTGACCAAAAGAAGTGTATGCGGGACCATGGATGGCGTCTTGGAGTAAGGGGTCACTTAGCAAACCAATTCACTAAACAATGAAGCCTAGTGAGGGCTTATGATGTTTCAGATGGGTAGTCAAGCCTTGAAAGCAGAACACTGCAGAGCGCAAACCTTGAAAGTTTCTCTCATATAAAATCAAATTGACTAGGCCTGATGAACAGAGTGCCTTACTTATACTCCAGTAACTCCTTTCATTCAAAGGCATGACTTTCAGTGATGTCAGGACAAAAAAGAGTAATTGCAAGTCTCACAGTCTCTGGAGAGAGGTTTGGAAATTTTCTCTTTGAAGACTCCTCATAAATGAAGCCTTAAAATTCCATTTTTCCCCCCAATTCTCAATCTGATGCATAAATATTATTTAAAAAAATCCAACACTTGCACAAATAAAAATATAAATGCATTCTGTGTTCTCTCCCACACCCCATTCTTCCTCCCTCCTCTTTCCTCATTGTTTGTTCAACAGGATGTTGGCTTTGCTGTGAGGTACACCAAGCCATCTGTCAAAAACATGGAAACAGTTAACAACGCGCACACACAGAGGCTGGAACGACATGTTACAGAGCCTATTTGAGGTCAGAATTAGAGACCATGCCTTGAGAGAGCAATCCAAGCCCCAAAGCTGCGTCTACTTAAACCAAATTATAGCTTTTTCCCTTCTTACAAAGAGAATGTCACTTTTCTTAAGTGGTAGCTCTCCTGGGATACACAAGAGCTGGCAGTACAATGTTCTGAGAGGATCACAGGAAGGCCTGGCACATCCAGGAGCAACTGAAGTAGCATGGTTTGCTAGAACTCAGAAGCAGTTGTTCTGCATACATGAAGATACCAGGGGAATGAGAAGGACATAGGAACATTTTTGGAAGTTTATACTGAAAAGAACGGATAATAATAATAAATTATCACAGAATTTTAATCTCTAGTGACCTCTTTAAAACCTTCCACCTGAAGTTAGATGAGCTCTTTGTAGAGTCTTGCTCTTGGTCAATGTTTCAGCTGATGCCTGTGAACATCAGAGACTCTCAGGAGATCTTGCACTGCTCTCAAGTTGGGGAAGATGGATCTGCCTGAAATGAGTGGTTTGAAGCCACATCTTGATTCACTACCCCCTCCAAAGGGTTACAGAAGGGAAAATATCTACTTCAGAACTGCAGTCTTGCATTAGGTTGATTTGGTTGGCAGGACGTTCAAGAACACTGTATTCTCAATCCCAGGCTGAAATACCACATCTAGAGAGGGATGAGTGGATTGTTCCACAGCCTTTCAGTCCTCTGGCATGCTGAGGCCATCCAGTAGAGCTTCTAAGCAGCAAGGTTGCACAAAGAAATATGATTCTCAGGTAAGAAGAGACCCCAGCTCATTCTGTGGCGGAAGAGAGGAGCCAGATGCTAAAGCCAACACCACTCATGACACTGGAGCGAAGACGTACAGGTCAAAAGCTCCATAAACCATTACCAGGAAAACACACAACTGGAAACAAGTGACAGTAAAAATTGCAACATTTAGAGATCAAAAACCTTAAATCATCATAATTTCTTCAATTTAAAAATACAGGATGAATTGAAGTTAAAATGTTCTGCAGCACATTTACATCAACTCATTGTTTTCCAAGCACGTCCCTAATTTATTTCACAGCACAAGTCTGAGAAAGCATTTATAATTTACCACTAAACACAGATGGAAGACGTGGTTTTTATAAAACCGCACTTACAAAGGTTGCTCTCTCCTAAAAATGCTATCAACAAAAACCTGACAGCAATAGAAAATGCAAGTGGCTTTAACTCTAGACATCACTGAGAACCATGATTACCCTTTGAAAAAAGTGTCCCCTAGGAAGTAAGACAAAGAAATGTCAGAGCCAATAGTACCAAGTGCTGATCTTCAGGTCAAGTTTTGTTTGAAATCACTATTACAGTCCAAATTGTGATAAAGGAGTTAAACCTTTTTGTTTCCCTCAGCTTCAAAAAGCTGGTCTGAACAGTTGGCGATCTGTAGAAGGGTTGAAACACCCTGGGCACCTCAAGTCGCCCTCAAGCCCAAGTTCCCCAGTTTTGAGGGCTCCTCACAGATACCCACACACTACCCAGACCCTCACACATCAGCATACCCTCAGCATACATCAGTGATAAAGGAAAACAAGGTGGTTCTTCAGCTACTAGCACTGAATGGAATTAGCTGAAACAGCATAGCAAACGAAAATACAACTGAAATGTACATCAGCATGTGAGGGCTAAATAAAGCCAGCTTCTTTACTTCTGGGTCCCACTCAGTTTTCAACCACTGAAAATGAAAACCTTGCCCTTTCTAAGAAGTTAGACTGCTCTGACAACAATTTATCAAAAGTCTCAAAGAGTTGTTTGTTGATTATTTCCCTCCACAAAATTCTAGATTGCTCTTGACTGGTTTACAGAGCACTTCTGTATTTGAAGAAGGAAAAAAGCTCATTTTGATCCTAATGGCTTGTCTGGTACCTGGCCAGGATGTATGTTGAGTGCTATCTGGTTCAGGTTTTTGCCCTTACAGTGAGAGACATGACAGACTTTTTAGGGTCCATATATCATAATAACATAACGGTAGATTTACCCCAAAACCAAGAAGCCAAATGGACCACAAAAAATATATCAGAATTTTACACATTTGGGTCAGTACTAAGGAACAGTATGGCCCATTTATATTCTTCAGTGCTTCCCAAGAAGCGCACCAAGTCTTACACCTACACAAGTCAATGGGGAACAGGGTCAGACTCCAAGGCAAGCTCAGTGTGGATGTAGCCCATACTCTGCTCCTGAATCTACATCTGGGCTTCACATTTTTCCCTTCTATCCAGAATGGCATAAATGCAATAACAAAGGTCACATTTTTAGTATGAGCGTAGTGAAGGAGGCTCTGCTTAACACCCAGCACTAGCCCAGCTTTGGTAGCTGCCTGGCATTATCTTGTCTACTGGCCTTTGTTTGATGAAATCGGAAGACTTCCAAGATATGGAATGCCAAACCACCAAGTTATTATCTTTCTCATGTACCCTTCCAGGCACTTCCACATGCCCCAGGAGGATGGCAGCAGTTACAGGACATTCATTTGTCATTTTTGTCATTTGTTTTTTTCCTCCAGTGTCTCCCCTGTCTCTATCTAATCAGGGGGATGTTTCCTGTCTTTGTTCTCAACCATTCATCCTACGGGAATGATTATTATCATCAAACAGTATTAAAATAGAAAGCCTGGGGCCAGCACCCAATTAGCATGGAGTTAGGGAAGAAAGCAATGGAACAGACCAGGAGCAGCACAAATGGCAAAGAATGGATGGTTTAGGTGCCATTCAAACACAACATCACCCATCTTCAGAAATAAATCTGGGCTTCAAAGCCAGCATGGACAAGTTTAAAATCAGTACATTTCACATACATCTGGCACATCATCAATAGGGTTCGAAAATGACACAACTGCCAGTCCCTCCAACAATTTAAACCTTAGGCTGCCTGGAAAAGAACTCCAGGTCTCAGAGCATGGGAAATTGGTCAAGTTTCCTTTGTGCATCAAAACCCTGCTTCTAGGAAGCAATGTCAATTCTCTCCCAAAGGAACAGTATGATAATGGTTAGGTCCTCAGGGTGAACGAGTTATTTTAAGTCTAGGGTCCATATTAGAAAAAGACTACTTCTACAACCCCCTACATACTCTTCATTGTTATAGTTAGAAAAAGTTCATACTTGTACTTAGTTTACATGTATCAGTGAAGGACAAGTGGCTAATTGGAAGACCTTTCCAGGTTGTAGGGAGTTGTGGGTAAGATACAACCAAAATTTTGACTGACTGATTAATTTTTTCCTCAGAAATTGTCCCTTCTATATATTAAAAAAGTGTATATTCTTGAGATAATAAAAGACATCATTATGATATTGTTTTTTATTTTTGCAGAAAAACAAATCAACTCACAAAACCAAACTTGCTTTACCTTGATTTCTGATTAAAAAGAAGAGTCAGTAAATTAAAGACAAAATATTAACTATTTGAAGTAGGAAATGAACATTTTACCATTCTAATTTGAATGGTAAATTAGAACAAGGTCAGTCTTTTAAACCTTTTCAAATTAGAATTTTTCCAATCTTTTACAAAGCAGTTTTCATGTAAGCCACCCAGGGCAGTATAGAGGAAGATTTCCCCTGTACTCGGCACTGGTGAGGTCTCTTCTTGAGTACTGTGTTCAGTTTTGAACACCTCAGTACAGAAAGGACATTGAGGTGCTGGAGCAAGTCCAAAGAAGGGCAACAAGGCTTGTGAGGGGCTTGGAAAATATCGCATACGAGGAGAGACTGAAGGAACTGGGGCTGTTTAGTCTGGGGAAAAGAAGGCCGAGGGGAGACCTTATTACTCTCTTCCAATACCTGAAAGGTGATTGCAGCGAGAGCAGGGTTGGTCTCTTCTCACTGGTGACAAGTGACAGGACGAGGGGAAATGGCCTTAAGTTGTGCCAGGATAGGCTTAGGTTGGATATCAGGAAAAACTTTACAGAAAGAGTGGTTAAGCACTCCCAGGGAGGTGGTTGAATCGCCATCCCTGAATGTGTTTAAAAGCCATTTGGATGGGGTGCTCAGGGACATGATTTATCAAAGGGTTGTTAGAGTTAGGGTAGTATGGTCAGGTTGCAGTTGGACTTGATGATCTTTAAGGTCTTTTCCAACCTGAGCAATTCTATGATTTTATGATTCTATGATTCTAAGAGCTAGCAAAGCCCAGCACTGTTCCTGCCTCCCCAGCCAGGTTTTCTCATCACCTGCAAACACAAATCCACCTGATGACAGAGTTGATGGGATGATGTTCTTCCACCACTCTCTGCATTAGCACAAGTTGACACAAGTGCCAGGTCATACACATACATAGGGACAGGTGCAAGGTTGTGCCATCGCTCCTCCTCACTCAAAGTATCTCTGGTTTGAACCTTACTCTGGTCCCTAGTTTCTTCACTTGCTACATATACAAAAAACTACCCCGAGTTGGGACAGTGTTCTGACTTTCTGCATTGCTGTGCCATTATTAATTTAATTGCTATAACTTGTTTCAGGAGGAAAATTCCAAGCACTGGCCTCCAAGAAGTAGAGAAATTGAGAGCTGAGGTTTTGGCTCACCACTTTACTGCCCAGTGGAAAAGGACAGAGTCAGGTTTAAAGACACATTCATAAATTTAAAGTTTGGGTTTGTAATTATTGTCAGTCTATGTGTTTTAATTTTCCATTTTTCCTACTTTTTAACTGTTGAGTAGTAAGAAAAGCTGTAGTGGTTTAAAGGACAAGTCTGTGAAATCACATTTTTCTTCTTTTTTTTTTCTTGCTCATCTTTATACAGCCTGGCGCCAAACTTTACATTGGTGTAAATCATGGAGTTGATGGGAACTTTGCTCATTTATATCCAATAAGCATCCAGTCTCCAGTATCTCCAGATAAAGATCTTGTTGTGTTTAATGCTGCATAAACACACAGGATGATGCGTTCCCTGTTTTTAAGAAGTTTGTTTAACTTTTTGTGTCTCATCTTTAGTTACAATAGCAAACAACGGGAGGGAAGGGTGGAGAGAGGGTGAGATAGCAGCAATGAGATCATGCAGCACAGAATCCGGTAAACTCAAGGGTGAGAAGTCTTTCAAACAAAACTATCTCTGCAAAATCAATGGGGGGAAAAAAAAAGAGGCTAAATTAAGCCTTCATTCTATTTAAAACCCGTATACAGCATCTCACATAATTGCATTACATAAACACAACTGTGTTATATTTACAGTTCAAAACAAAACAAAAAACCCTCAGTTGTAAGACAAAGTCCCACCCTGCTATGGCATTTGCATGCTGAAGGAGCACATCCACAAGTGAGATGTGTCACGCTTGCGGATGTCCATGTCCTGCTGCCCCTCCAAGACCAAGAGCCCTGCTGCAGGACAGCAAGCCCCAGGCACCAGGTACAACCAGTGCCAAAATACAAAAACACCCATCAACAACGTGGTACAAAGCACTGGCCTGTGAACAAACCAAACCACGGGCAACTTGCTCAAGCCATTTCACAGTTTCCAGCCCTTCTGCAAACGGCTCTGGATGTTTCCACAGGAAAATCACCAGCCATCCCCCAGCCAAATTCTTCACTGCCCACTGGAACATCTGCTTACCAGAGTCATCCAGCCTCGCCTGTCACTGCTTTCTGAGTCACACGGGAGGCCCATACCAGTTGCTCTGCAGGGGTTGCACAGAATTCAAGTGTACAGTGGAGTGGGAACATTCAACACCCAACAGCCTGTGGATGCCAAATTATGGCCACTGATACAGCTCCCACAGAGTCCTTTGGATTCAGTGGCAGGGCTGGAGGGCACTTTGCAAAAGTTTCCCAAGGTGGAAGGAATTGTGGTCCTGCTGTTGTGCAACACGTGAAGTCATCAGTGGTTGTATCGAAATAAACCTTGACCAACGTGATGCAACAGCCTTGGAACAGATTTTGGTGTAAATGCTTGCCCTGCAGGGCACAAAAACATTCATCTCCTTGGGTAGCGGTGTAGCAGGGAATCCACAAAGCCCTATTTCTCCATTTCTCTGTTCTGGTTTTCCTCTCCACCTAACTTGCAGATCAGGATTCCTCCAGGTGTTCTTCTAACTCACCTTACAGCTGTCACTGCACTAACACTGGTGCCAGCTGGACTCCTGGAGGACTTTCACACCTTCCTACTTCCTATCTCTGGATCACTTGTCCTCACTTCTGCTTCTATGAAGTTCTGATGTGCCTTGATCCACAAGTGAACTAAGATTTACCAAAAATATTTAAATAAGACCTTAATCTTGTGAATACCTAGGACAATTCATTGCAAGCATCATATTAGCTCCCCAGTTTTTTTTTTTTTAAAAAAAGAAAAAGTAAATAAACCATCTTTTCTTCTTTTTCTCATTCACAGTTCCATTCAGCCCCAGTCCACTCCCTTCCTTGGAGTGCATGGGACCTCAGTGTAACAGTTGTGTTCACTTCTTTCCAGTTTGCCTCTACCATTTCTACTTGAATGAGGTATTTTGCAGCTGATGCTCAGCTCCAGCTGTTTCTAGGCATAAGAGGTGGCTAATGGGATCAGGGACCGACCTTGGCACACCAGGCATGTAAGCATTTAATTCTGCCACCCGATTTATAACCTAGCAGACACTCCTGTGGTGATACCACTTTGCATCTACAATGCAGCCACCAATGCGGAGGTGATAGACACTGCTTTTTAAAAAGACATCAGCTCCTCAGGGAAAAGAGGGAATCCAATTATAAAGAAAATTAATTTCTTTTTTGCCATCATTATCCTCAATCTGAAAGAAATCTCAGACAGAATGACTAATCAGGCTCCAGCCAGCACAACCTCAGCTGCTGGCAGGGAGAAGCAGGTGAAAGCAGAGCCAAGCAGCCACAGGTCCCTCCATCAAACACGGGGATGCTGCTGGAGAAGGGGATTGCAAACTGTTGGAGGAAAGGTGGGGAGTTGAACGCCTCTAAACACCAAAAACAGAACAGAAAAAATCAACAGAAGGGATTCCTTGTAGTCACATGACTTTAGAAATATATTCTAATATATTCCTGCAACATCAGCTGGTGGGAGATGGTGTAACCTGCAGCTAGAAGCAGCAGAGAGAGGAGCCCAGTTTGGAGGAGGGATGGATGGATAGCTAGGGCCTGTGGGTGCTGTGCACATGCTGGGCACATGTTGGTGCACATGCTGGGCAGCAAGCTCTGAGGAGTGCCACTTTCTCCTTGACTTTAGGCTCTGGCTAAATAAAGCTGCATTGTTTTGTATCAGGTTCTGCTCCCGCAGCCCTGCTGGGGCTGAGAAACAAAGGGGATTTCATGCAGGACAAAAGGGGCCTGTTCTACCTAATGAGGACCAGTTGAGAGGTATGGAGACAGCACCCTCTCAGCATCAGCCCTGGGGCTGCGAACAACTGCTGTCCCGCGGCTAATGAAGAGCAGTTGAGAGGTGCAAGTGGTGTGAACAGTCCGGCTGGGGCAGTAGGGCCAGCCCCGTGGGACGGCAGCCCGGTCAGGGCCGGACCAGTGCAAGGAGCCTGATGGGTTCATCTGTCACCGCACTGGCTGCTGACCTGGGGCCCCAGCCTCGCTCCCTGACCTCTGGGCACGACCTCCCCACTGAGGCGTGGGTGCCCGTGCAGGAGCTCTCTATTGACTACCTGTCAGAGGGCACCTGCTTAAGGAATCCCATTGAAATTAAAGTCAGAAAATGAGTCACGAGGGACTGGTTGAGCTGGGAAGCTAGCATTAGTCCCTGGTTGGTAAACCAATCTCCTTAATTATCTGTCAGAAGAATATCTCTTGCTTTTTTTCTCTTTTCTTTTTCCCCTTCCCCCCCACTGCTCTCTTCCCAGTCATCTCTTCTCTTTCACTCATTATCTTAATTTCACATTAACTGAAGGGATTAAAAGCACCTTGTGAGGGAAGGGGGGCAGGCAGAGATTGAAGAAAGAAAAAAGATTCCAGGCTTCCAAACGGAGCCTTTGGGGAACTGAGCCGAGCAGCAATGTCACGAGCCATGGGACTGCTTCCACCCTGGTGATCTGTGTTGGGATATCATGGATGTGGGATGCTGCACTCCGCTGTGCTTTCATATACAGCCCATATCTAGCATAAAAGAAAACAAACCCACAACGGAGCAGGGAAACCAAGCCCTGTTTAAGGGAGGACGTGTAGCTGGTGCTTATTTCCCCACCCTTCTCCCCTGCAGTGTAATTTCATGCAGCTACTGAGGTGTCTCCAAAGCTTGTGGGTGTTTCTCCTCTTGGGCACACTGCAAAAAATTTGCTGTTACAAAGCCCATGGAGATGCTCTCTGCTGCCAGCTAGGCTGGGTCTCACTGTGGCACTCCTTGCACCGGTGATGCTGAAGCTCTATGGACGAGATAGGCTCCTAAGATCTCCCTGAATGGAGATCTGTACTGCATAACATTGCATTACTTCTGCTTTACTCTGATAACATTAGGAAAGGCACAGGAGTGTCATGGTTTGCCAGACTTGGGTGTCTTTTCTTTACTCTCCTTCGCTTTGATGGGACAAAGGTGGGAGTGCTGCTACTCCCCACCATGCAGCAGGGCTGCATAGAGCAGAGAAAAGCCCAGGGTGGGTTTATCTCCTGCAGCTGCCCCCTATGTCCAGCACCTTAGTTCTGCTGACACACAAAGCACATCAGTGGGTCACAGCTGAGGGTCCTCCCTCTAACTCTCTTAAGCCAGCACATCCCACCCTCAATAAGTTCAGTTAGTGTTATGGCCCAAAGTTCATTAAATACATTACTGATGGGACTGATGATAACACTGCACTTCTTTGAGAAACAATATTTTCTTTATGGTTTTTTTTTTGGAAGGGAAGGCAAGGTTAATGATACTCACCCGCCCAACCTCCAAGGAAGCCATCCTAAAGCCACCACACCACTTCAATTTCAGAAAACTCCAGCAGAGCCAGCCAGAATTTGACTGTAGAGCTGAGCAATGATCTCCCACAAGCAACAGGAGTATCTGATCCAAAATCCTTTCCTGAAAAGCTGAATGGGAATCACCTCTCTTTTGGCTGCTTGTGGTACCCAGCGGAACATCCTGATGCATCCCATCAGGATGCCAGGGCCAGCACTAAGAAGCTCTTGCTCTAGAAAGACAATTGTTCATTATGCTCTGAAACTTCTTAATTACAACAATAGCAGACAAATCCCAAATCCCCAAAACAACAACCCCCTAATCTGGGATGTAATTTGTTCCCAGCTCAAGCAGTTGCTCTAAGAAGTGAGGCCAGGTGGGCTCGAGTGCCTCCCCCAAAGGATCATGTCCAAGGGTTTATGGCAGAGATAGCTAGCAGGGAATTTTCACATGGGTCTAGGTTTCAACATGAAAAACTTTGCCTTGTACTGCTCCTAAACCCTTAAAAGGACAGGACTGCATTTCAATTTTGTTCACAAATCTGGCTGTAACCCATTACCCTGTTAAAAGGCCAAAGATTTAATAGTATATAACTCTGTAGCTAGTCCCATTGGATTCCCTGGGATTAGTTTTGCAGCCAAATACTTGCATTAAGTGTGAATAAAGACATCAAACTACAGCCTTACGTGTCAATGATTCATTGTCAGAATTCCTAGAAGAGAAGAAACCCACACAACAGCCTCATAGCTGTGAAGTGACCTAATAACATGTTGTCACACAGATAGGAAAACTGCACCCACGGAGAGAAGAGAAAAAGTATATTATCTAGTGGGGAAGTCACTGGAAGCAGAGCTGAGCTCACCCCAGAACAGTTGGTTTAAGCAGAACTATGACTCTTCTCCTTTGCCCCTAGCACCACCACCAAAAATAAATGTTGGATGCATCCCAGAGCCAGTGCTCCCCTCACACCTGAGGTCAGGTATATCTGGTCACTCTACAGTGAACCCAGGAAGTTAGTTTTGGCTGCTGTTTTATTGGGTGAAAACATTTGCTCACAGTCAAATGATAAGGAAGGCTTGATGCAATGGGCAAAAAGGACAAGGAAGAAAACAGTGGTAAAAAGACATTTTTAACATATTTTCTCCCGGTCATCTTCCAGGAAACTGATAAAACTGTTTTCAGATGTAGTTTTTATTCAAAATGCAACCACATATCTTTTGGTTGAGTAGAACAAAGACTGTAGCACAGGGATGGAGGGAAGGCAGCTTGCCCTGCTTAATGGCCCACAGCCGTGAGAAGGCATTGTAACTGCAGCAGGAAAAGAAAGCAGCACAATTCCCATTTCCCATCCCCACTGGTACCTATGAGGGAGCTGAAGCGTCTCCAAAGAACTGTCTGTGCTTGCAAGGGTCTGTGGTTTTACTAGAGGTACCTGCTGAGAAACACTGTTAGCTTAGCTGGGAACAAATGTCATGAATGCAAGAGCATACACGTACAATTCAGTGTCATAAATGGGAAAAATCATCCTCTGGGCTTCAGCCTGCAACATCAACGGGCCTGAAAACCAAACTCTGAGCAAAGATAACATCCCACCTTAGTGTAAAGACCTTTTGCCTTTTCCTCCCAGTTCAGTCTCCCTTTTTTTCCCCCATTAAGGACTTTGCTTTATCCTCCAATGGAAATTTCATGCATTTTAAACAGCACTATTGAAAAGAAACCCCTTGAAGTGGAGCATTAGGACAACAAAATGGAGCATCAGCATTACCCCTGGGACACTGAGCAGGCCCAAAATGTCAGTAAGTGGGGAGGAAGCCGTGCTCCTCTAAGCTTTGAAAGCATCTTTGTTTCAAATGCTTCTCTGAGGATTAAAACCCAAGAAAACCTCATTTGCTGCAGTCAAAGGCAGCTTTCCTGAGGCACATTTTGGAGTTTTCAGCACCTCCCATTCTTGGGCACTGTGGCAGGGCACAAAGCAAGGCTTCCTGGCTGTCTGAATTTCTAGTGTGACAAAACTCACTTAGATCCCCATTTGGAAAAAAACAGCCAAATTCTTAAAAGCTTTCTACAAAGTAAAAAGTCCCAAAGAGTTTTCATTGGTGAAAACCATGGAGTGCTTTCCTGGGAAGAAAAGTATATCTTTTCTGTTCTGGTAAAATGAAAGTTCTGCTGTGAATGGGAACAACTCAGCTGCTGAGAACTAAACAGAGGAAAGGGAATCAGCTTCTTCTCTGTGCTTTAGGTCACCATGGCTCAAAGTGTTGCCTTGCCTCCAATCACCCCGCAAAGCCAAGGACCTGGCTAATCAGTTCCTTTGGTAGGAGGCAGGCGGTTCCCACCTGTCCCCATTAAGTAAGGGTCTGTTACACCTGGCATTTCAGTATCACTGCAGCACCAGAAGTTTATTTACTCCACAAGAGAAACCATAGTGAAGTGAGATGATAGTGCTGAAATTAAGATTCTAGTCCATTGATGCAAGAACCTTCCGATGGGAAGAGAGCAGGTTTACTGGGTACATGCTCAGATTTGTGCTGCATTTTGCCATACAAACACTGACAAACCTCAGAGGATACCTCTGGAAGAGATCCAAACCTGTGGGCTGGCTCCCATTCCTGCAGGCTCGGATGGGGCAGGGCCACCTTTTGCCTCTTTTTTTTTAACCAGCCTGCATAGAGACATTCTGTACCACAGTAGTGAAATCAGTGCCTTAGAAACGAGTCAACACACACAAAAAACAAGAAACCAGCAGCAACACCTCTTCCTTGAATGCACAGGAGTGAGAAGCAAATGCCAGCAGGCCAAGCTAAGGGTAAGAAACCATGCTGAGGTGGACAGTTCCTCAAAGTAAAGTTTCTACTGAGCCTTCAGGCTAGGTGACAGCTTGGTACAAACCACAAGTCAGAAATAGCAAAGCTGTAAGTTTTACATGTCATAAGGAAAACAAGTGTAGTTGATACCACATGTGAGCAAAGCAGCTGAACTAACGATGTCTCAGCCTACTTACAGTGTGAAGTTTCCAGATCATGTGGGTTGGGTTTCCTGCCCTTCATGTTGCAGCTGAACTACTTTTACAAATGTAACAAGCCAGAATCATCTCTTGTGCTCATCAGAGGATACATAGCAAATTCAGCTTTTGGCTACGCAGCCCAAGCTGTTAGTTCAGGCTGCAGAGAGAAGCTACCAGGGAAACCCCTGATGCAGTAGGAGGTGAGTAGGAACTCACTGCAGATGGTCAATCTCTTCTGTCCAAGACTACAATGCTCAACACCTCCAGAGTCTGAGTTCTGGGAAAGACTTTTGCAGAGATCCATCTCCTGCCCCAGCCACGCACATGCACACTTCTTGACTTCGCTTTAGCCCTGCAACCAGATAGACAAACACCATGTTACCATGCTACACTGGGACATCTCTGATCCTTGCTCAGAGGCTGCGAGAACAGCTCTCTGCCTCTGGTACATCAAATATAAGAACTCACATGCCTTCCTCCAAGAACAGCCCGCTTCTCCCAGAACAGCAGAGACATGGATCCTGCTCCAAACTGGCAAGCAGTGGCTCAGAGATGAAGCCCCAGGTATCATTGCAAGACCTTTCTGCCAGGCCCAGAGATACAAAGGCACAGAAATACAAGGAAGAAACAGGTCCAGATCACCAGTGTTTTATTTGAGAAAAAGGGAAGAGAGGGATTCCTGTTTAAGCACTTGAAGGATGCCCCAAGGTGCTGAAGCCCTGAGGTTCGAGTTCCATCACTAGATGTCCATCTGCAACACTCCCTCTTCTCTTTTTCTTTTCCCAGACTGCTCAGTCATCTCAGAAATGGAATGAATCATTCATGTTAAAACACTGACTGGAGTTTAAAGTGAACTCACTATGTAATGGATCCCCTTTCCCTCCTGGTTGGCCGATCCGTGCTGCTGCTGAGCAGCTGCCGCACTCCATCTGCGGGGCAGAACTTTGGGGTGAGCGAAGAGTCCTTCTGGTGCCTGTGCTTTGGCAAAGCACTCAAATGCATTCCCAGGTTTAGGCAGGTGCTAAAATTCCACCAAAAAGATGTTGAATCAAGGCCACAGAGGGTCCTGCAGATATCTCCAATGCAGTGGCTAAGTACTTACGAGGTAATGGTTAAATGAAATTGTGGAATTTTTCTTTTCTTTTTCTTTTTTTTTTTTTTTTTGGTTTTTCTATACTTGGTGCCAAATGATTGCTGGGATCCTTAGCGAAAAAATAACAAAAAACCACAACAGGACGTGTTCCAAATCAGCCACACAGCACAGCAAATAAATTCAAACACACAGGACTACTCCCTTCAACACTATAAATAATAAAAACAATATACCTAGGCTATAGAAACAAAACCAAGTAAGAAACAAACATGTCTCGAGCCACGGGTTGATCCATATATCTGAGTATCCATCATCCCTCAGTTTCTCTGTCTATTTTGGCATGTGGCATTAACCAGATTTTTAGAGACAACCTTTAATTTGTTCACTCTAAAGCAAGCCTGTCTTGCCAGAGACTTAACAGATGATATACTCTGGCTCCAAGGAGTCAGCGCTCCAGAGCCTTTGAGCTCCAGATCCGGGACAAAGCAGGGCTAAGCACAGCACGTAATACTTCCACTGCTCCCTTTCGGTCTCTTAGACCCATGGAGTTATTTACTACCTGGTCTGGCTGCTGGGAAGACTGGGGAGGGATTGGAGTCTCCTGCGAGAACCCTCTGGGTCTGTGGTATCCCCCGGGCTATCTTCTGGATTAAGGAGTTTCCATTGTGTTTTTCTGGGGGAGATGGTGGCTGAGATTAACAGGGAAAACATTTTCACAAAGCTCAGCTGCCTCCCATGACTCAATGCATGGCCCTGACCAGTCCTGTGTACCCCACCAAGGTACCAACAAGCACTCAGCAATGTGCTCTGTTGCAGTGCTTGGAGACGCCGGGCTTCCCAGAGCCCACCCCTCCTCCTGACCCCTGGTCTGATGGAGGCTTTGTTCTGCTCACTAGGCAGGAGACGAACTCTTCGATCCGTACACGGAGATGGAGAGCAAGAACACAACGTCCACCCCAAAGCCCCAGCCCTGGGAGGCATCTGTCCTGGCCCAAGATCAAAGGCTCCATTCCATTTTTATCCACTGCCCTGCCCCACCTTACAACTGCAGTGCATCCAAGCATGTTTTCCCATCATTTCATTGTGTGCCAAAGGATAAACAAAGCCACCCCCTCAGTCAGAGGGAAGGATGCATTCTTGAGAACTGCAAACCGTCCTCCGCAGATAAGTGCCTTTCCCACTGTGGGCTGCGACAGCTACTGTAAACCTTGACTGAGCCAGTTTTCCTGAGCTTACATGACACTACAGCATGCCAAAGAAGATGGATGGCTTTATTTTTGTTAAGAACAAACCTACAGATGTTGGGTTTAACCAATAGAAGGAAAAAAAAAAAAAAAGCTCTGTGAGTGATCGCTATGCAGTGGGAGGGGAAGAAAGAGCAGTCCAGAGATACATACAGACAAGTAATATATACAAAGTGCTTAAAAATAATGCCAGTGGGAGCTGACATCATTCGTTTACTAACGGTCTGCTTGTGCGTGGCTTTGTATAACTGAGGGGAGGGCAGCAGGACACATGGGGCCTCACCCCACAGTGCTGGTCCATGGATCCTGCAGAGGGACAGGTCATTAGGGCTGTACCTGTTCTTCCTGTAGAGGGCCCAGGAACCCTCCTGTTAGGGGCAGGGATGGACATCCCCATATGGAGGGTGTGAAGGTTGCTTCATCTTGCGTGGGGACCACAGCCAGCCCTAGTGCTTTGTCGTCTCTGAGGTTCTTCATCCTATCACCGCCACCCACAGCAATGTTGAGCGAAACCAGAAAAATATTCATTAGAAGTTGTCATGTTCCAAAATTGTGTCCTAATTATGATGTCTCCAAGAGCACAAAATGGCAAAATAATGTATCCCGTAAGTGACTGGTTTTTTTTTAGGCTTCATCTGAGCAGCTGTTTTCAGATCCGTGATGGAAAGAGAGGGCACATATCCTGGCTGAGGGAGAAGTGAAGAGCATCGATGGTCCAAATCCATTACGGGACCTGAATCAGGGCCAAGGTCCTGCACTTTTCGTTTTGGAATATGCACGCTTTCATTTGTTCTCTCTGTACCTCAGTTTCCCCAGCTGGAAATGGAGATGAGTGCGCAGCCCTACGCTGGAGTCATGTTGCAGATGCATTAATGAAGTAACGCCTGTAAAATGCTTTCCAGGTTCTACTTTGAACCTCTTTGGGGAGAGGCAGAAAGCCAGTGACATCATTTTAAATGAAGTCCAATGCCATAATGTCTTCGATCTGTTTGCAAAACATAAATCTCACACACATCATAGCTTTGACTGCTGACGGGTGAGCATCAGGCAAGGAGGTTCTTGCCACAAAGCATCATTCCTTTTGTATCTCAGTGAGAATAGAAGATGTCTACACAACACCATCACTCTCAGCTACCCTGCTGCCTTCCCACCTTACGAGTTCCTCACGTGTTACGTACACCAGGATCTCACCTGACAAAGCTCCCCCTAGAAGCAAGTAGGCTGTGATTCCATCTCATGGCCTCCTCCAGCCATTGGACTGGCCAGCAGCCAGGCGTTACAGCGTGTTTGTGTGCATCAGCTCCAGGTACCTGGCTGTCAGGAAATGGAGTGAGACCATCCGCTTATTGTACATAAGCCATCAAATGGTAACAACTCTCAGTCACTGGTATTGACTTGAGCTGCAGTTGAAAAGGCACTGGTGAGATGAAAGGCTCTGTATCCCATTACTAATCCCCAGAGCTATCCAGTCCCCCAAATTTGGTAGAAGTTTTAAGTTTCACCATGAAATGTTCATAAAATGAAATGCACATTTTTTGCCAGCTCTGCTTATTCCTATCCAAGCATTTCCTCACACTCTCTCCCTAGGAGCATTAGCAGCAAAGTCTCTGCTGCTGCTGGATGCCATTCTTTCTCTTTGGCCTCTCCGGATACCAGGGCTGCCTACAGCACAGGATGACCCTCTTACCTATCTCAGAAGGCTTTCAGGAAGACACAGTCTTTCTTCAAGTACAGGGGGTTGCAGACAGATTCAGATCCATCACCTGCAGAAGCACAGGGTTGGGCTCTTGCTGCCCTCAGCATCTTCTCCCGCAGAATATCACCATGCCTGTGATGGTGGTCGCCTCTGCCATGCAAGCAGCTTGTCCCGACTGCATGCATTGGGCGTTTGGGAATTTTGCTGAGATTTTGGAGGCCTGTGCCATGCAGCTGGACCCCAGCAGAAGGCTGGGAACAATGTAGGAACATGCAGAAATATTCATGTCCCACTGGAAGGCCTTTTTTATCCTTTCCCCAGATCTGAGCCACCCCCAAAGAGGAAGGCAAACACAATGCTTATTAGCAGCAGGGAAATCTCTCACACATTTTCTTCAGCTACAGACCAGAGAGCAAAGCCCATTTATATCGCTCACATGCTGCAGAGCATCTTCACACCCGTGCAAAGGCTGCTTCTAAATAAGAAACAGCCTCACTAAATATGGACATTGCAGAAACCAAGCTAGTTTGGGATATTATTGCTTAAGAGAACAACCTCTTCCCAGGGAGATAATGAAGAGCAAAACAGCCACAGGAAGGGGAGCAGTTGTACCAGAACCGGATGAGTACCACTCTATCCGCTGGGAGACTTTTGGCAGCACGATGTCCTCCCTTGAGGAAGGGTGAGAGGCCTGCTGACAGTCGTTCAGCAAAGCGCTGTGGTCACTTGGGAGAATTCTGCACATGCTCCAGCAGTGCGTCATTGCCCACAGGCACGTCCTGGTCCTTCAGCTCTTCCCTGCAGACCTGTAGCTGCTGAACTGCAGAGCCAGACCAGAGCGGGGCTTTCTATGAAGGAACCCCTTGACAGTGCTCACCAGCTAAAATAACTCCTTTCTTTTCCTCCACGTCTCTCTCTTTAAATTTATTATTGGCTGATGTTGTGTCCAGAGACACTGACCTCATGGTTAAGAACACCTACAAATTATAGTGTTTTGGGTTGCCTGCATGAAGTGTGCAAAGCTGATGACAGTGCTGAACAGAAGCTGCAAGGCTGATCACCAGCACATGCATGCAGCCTGATGCACCTCTGGGAAAAACTCCCTGCCCACCTTCCTGCAACTCCACATATATTTCTTTGCCATGTCTGGAGGCAGACCTCACAATGAGGAAGCTGCAGAACAGACCAGGTCTGACTTGACTCCAAAGGAACCCATCTCTTCCACACTGGGGGTGTGATTTTCCTCTGGATCAGCTGATTGATGCAGCTTGCCTTGTGGCACCAGGGACAGAACAAAGGATGCAGTGGAATCAAGGGAAGGGTAGCTGCCTATGGGAACTCTGGGTTGAAAGCAATGGAAAACAAAATGCTTGGTGTGTCATCTCACATCTAGCCAAAACTGTCTGAAATCTGTCCTTCTAAGTCTTGCTTTTCTCATTAACCCCCTTCTTCTATTGGCATGAGCACGCAACAAGCTAAGCATCCACCCAAGGATGGATCCACCACCATCAGAAAGGCTGTTTCTCTTTAAAATCAACAACCTTGGAGTAAAGTCCCAATTCTGTAACGCTTTAGACAGATATTTATTACAACAACTTTCTACCTAACTCACTACCAAAGAAGCCAAGAATGCTCTCTGCATTCATAGCAAAGATGCTTAGAGCAGCACTGTTCAACTGGAGACTCATGGCTATTTCCAAACTTGGGGAGTTGTTGGGAATACAAGAAAAACTGTTCAGAGCAGAAGCTGTGGAGCAAGATAAACAGCAGGGAGTCTTGTGGCTCCTCGCAGAAAAGCTGAGGCTCAATGACATTGCTTGCAGTGGTAAGCCCAGCGTATCCCATCATACTCCCCCTTCTTCCTCCATCCCAAATCACTCCCAAATCCTGATCACCCCTCAACTGTGCCAATCCAACTGCTCATGGAGCCACATGGTGAATCAGCTGAGGGAGCTGATCCTGAAAAAAATACCAAACAGTAACTTTGCAAAAAAAAAAAAAAAAAAAAAAAAAAGGAGAAAAAGAGAGAAAAAAAGTGTTCAGTAAGAAGGGACCTTAACAAGAACTGTAAAAATCCATGGAGGCAAACTGGATTTTTAAAGGGTAACTCAGTATTGCAACTACTGCCCTCACATCTGTTTACTGTTATCCCAGCACAAGCGAGGTTCCGGATACCGGCACTACAGGGGCTGAGGCATAATAATGCATGGCACTTGGCTTTTCTGCTCCTATTAGAGCTGATTACAACTGTCTGAATTTCAGTGCTGTGGATCATTCTGGGGGCAGGGGGGAGAATATAAGAAGGAGGCTTTCAGACTGTTAAAAGACTCGGAAAAAGTTCTCACAAACAGCTTTCAAATGTCTCCTTCAAATACCTTGCAGCTCTCTTTTCTCCCCTGATTATCCAAGGGGGTTATCTTAAGGGAGTAATGCTGTGCTCATAAAACCCCACACCACTCCATGCTGATCTGTACAGGTAAAGGGAAACATTCGGCAATTGGAGAGGAAGCAAAGGGAGAGGAATGGAGCTTGCAGACAAATCACCAAAACGCGGCTTTTTAGAAAGTACATTTTTCTTTGCATGAAAGAACTTGATATAAACATAAACCTCTGCCCCTCAACTCCTCCTCTCCATTTCCCTGACACAGTCATTACTTCTCCACAATAAAAATGCCAGATTTATGCAGTAATATGGCAAACAACAGCTGAAATTTATGTTTCAGAGGATAAACTCTTCTCGTACTGAAGATCCAGTCTTGCTCAGGTAATGGTCCATAACTACTGTCCTGTCCCAGGCAGTCCTCATCATACTAGGCAAACCTCCCTGCTGCTCGAAGCTGGCAGCTGGAATCTGGTTGTGGAAAGACAAGAGTGGAGAAGCAGAAGTAGTGAATTTCTGTGCTGTGGGACACTTTCAATTAACCCAGTTTGATCTCCAAGTTTTCGTGGTCATGCTGAACAAGATCATGTTTGCGTTTCCCAAATGACTAGGAAGGGAAAGTTGATTTGTTCTTTTCTTTCTGAGCTCAAAGGGTTTACCACGGAAACCTACAGCTACAATGCAAACATCACGCAGGCAGAGCAAAGGAACAAGCCCCCAAACACCACCACACATCTCCCACAACAAACAGTGGTTGACAGGAAGCCACAACAACGGGAGGGAGAGAGCCGTGGTGGTCTGCACAGTTACATGATAACCAAGAAATCAGAACATGGGAATGCGATGACCACAACAAACAAGCAGCCAAGGACTCAACAAGCACAAGAACAAACCCATCGTCACACATCACAGGCAGAGATGATGGCTACCGCCTGCAAGCAGCCCCATCACTTATAAGCACATTGAGCCACAGTCAGCCAAACCCACAGCATATCCCAGCACAAACTGTTCCCAGTAACTGATCCCAATTGACTAGTTGAGAAACCATCCAATCCTATGACAAAATTAAACTGAGTTTCTAAGACATTGAAAATCATTAGCCTATAAAAGTGGAAAAACACATGGGATATGACAGAAAACACTTCATGTGATCATCTGCATTTCACCAGGGTACTTGGCCATGAATGACAGCAGCTAGTCTAGGAAATTAGGGACACATCAGTCTAAATGGAGATATGCTCCTTGATGTCAGCCTATGTGCTTTTAAAGGAGAAATGAGTGACACAGTCAGCTGGGGAAACTCCTTAAGAAGGCAAAGACACAACTGTCAGAAGAATGATTAGATACACAAAGGTTGTATTAAAGACTAAATTTGCATTCTTCTTTTTTCTTTTTTTTTTTTTTTTTTTTTTGGTTAGGACTTTGACTTTTATCAAAACTGATATCTGTAGTCTAGTAATTTCTGATCCCACACAAAAAAAATGCAAAATCTTTTCTCTGGCAATCAAAACAACCAAAAAGGTGAAAACGGTCCTGTGTTAAGTGGTGGGCTCAAAGACAAGTCCCTGTTATAGGGAGAAAAGCAGTTTACCCTGTGTCAAGCTCGGGCAGTACAGTGAGGTTTGACTGCCCCATTCCCTTGGGGCTGCAACCCAGCAGGTCACGCCTGGCAGGAGAAACACCAGCCCCTTGCAGAAGGTGTGTTGGGCAAGTCTTTGGCTCACTTGCTCTACAGACAGAGGTTAACAAAACTATAATGCAAGCTTATCAAGGCAGCCTGATATAAAGTGGACAATGCCTTGCCATCTTCTTGGTGCTACTTGATCTGGCAATGATGTAGCTCAGACAAGAACTCAGAGTGCTGAAAGTCCAGAACTACAAATAAGAGGGCAAATTCCTTCTCCTAAATGAGATTTTCAGATGGTTTGAGGCTAAATTAGCTGATGATGTGTGTACATTTTGTAATCTAAGTCATCTGAGGGGGGGGAAATTGAGGTAGGTAAGTCAGGATTTAGACACATCTCTACATCTCTTATTGGCTGGACTTGACAGTCTAGTTGAACCACGTGCCCCAACAGCTTGGAAAGAGATCCCAGTAATGAGGGGTAAGTCTGTAAAGCAGGCAAAATCAGAGGTTTGAGACCAAGCTTGAGGTTAAGGTCCATGCTTGTTCCATCTCAAAATTCCACCAGAAAAGCCAGAATTATGTACCCTCAGAAACAAATCCCTCAAAGGCCCTCTGATACTTCTCCTTTTTGAGGAAACAGTGCCAGAGCAGAATAATCCACTTGATTTGCCTTGACATCTACAGAAGGCTGCATCCTACAGCATCCTAAATAGACCCCATTCCCCACATGCATACAAGGGGAGTCCAGATTGACCAGCTTATGCACAGAATCCTCAGCACAGACATTTGTGCACCTTCAGATGATGTGCCCCCAGCACAGCATGTAAGAAACTTGAAGATTTTTGCATATAATTGCTACTGCTCCTATTTAATGGCATTTTGCCTGATTTCAGTCTTTACAGTAATTCTCAGCACAACGCTATCGGGACATGGCAGGATCTGGTCCAGTGCCCTTTTTCAGCCGATTAAAGAAAGACTCAAATGACAAGATCCTAGCATGCACCTACTTGGGGTGCAACCTATTCCCTTTTTTTTTTTTTGATTAAATAATGATGCAGAGCAGAATGAGGGAAAAATCTCTCTTCCAGCATCTTTATCTGAGCTTTTGGAATGCGCTATTTTTAGACGTCCTCCTGCCACTTGCAGCTTCATAATATAAATGATTGCTCTGGGCATCTTGAAGTAAAACAAATTAATTTAGTTAAAAAAAAAAAAAAGAAAAAAAAAAGTGATTTCCAGTGACTTAGTAACAGCACTTGACAGTCAAATAACTCAAGGCTTGGAGTCCCTGAGTGCCCATTGACACAGAAGTCAGAGCTGGCTTCCAGCACATGAGAACTCTGAAAGGCACAGAATGCCATAAAAACATGTTTTTCAAACAAAATAAATGACATCCTGTAATGCAAAAAGCAGTTTTAAAACTTGCACACATCTGCCCCATTCCTCCTCTCGCTCTCACACTCTGTCTCCCTTCCACATAATCTATTTATTTCTCCCACTGGTCTCAGGATGTTTTGTTTCTTGTTTATCTACAAGCATGTCCACTTATAGCTCTGGGAGACTCTGTGATTAGACCTGTGTGAATTTCTTTAGGACTATTTGCATGGAAAAGACAAGTTTTCCAGGACTATAATATATTACAAACGCCTTTTGATACAGCTAGTTTGATATTTTTATTTACTTCCAATGCTCAAGCCAACAAATTAAAGTTTCAACACTTTCAGGAATCATTTCAATTTGAAAAGACTCCTCTATATGTTTTTTTTTTTCATTGCATTAAGTAGTATTGCAACATTAACACAATTGCCACTGTGGAAGACAAACACAAAATCACTCTCTTCGGAGTTTTTGAGCTCTCATTATACATTAATCACTGGTCTTTTTTTTTTTTTTTTTTTTTTTAAATAATCTATTTTGTTTGGGGTTTTCGTTTTGTGTTTGCTGCTGTCCTGTCACAAAACAGGTGCTGAGCGCACTGGTGCTACGCTCTGAATTTATCTAAGAATGGGCAGAAGAATGAAAGCTCATGAAGAACGCAGGGCAGCATCCTGTCCTTTGGACACTTCTTGCACTGCTATAAGCACTAATCCCCCCAGAACCAAAGCAACACAAGAGCTCAGCTGGAAGCACTGAGACTTGGATTGTTGCTTCAGCACATCTATACTTGTGCAAGGTGGAGACCAGCACTCTGCAACCACTCCAAGCACCAGTACAGCCTGCAGCCCAAGAGCAGCTGTGCTGAGCAGGAGGCACGGCCTGCAGGGACGTCAGGCTCGACATGAGCCAGCAGCACATCCTCAGCACAGCCAAGGCAAACCATTTATCCAAAAAAAAAACATGGCCAGCAGATCAAAGAACATTGTTATCCACCTCCACTGAGCACTGGTGGAACCCTATCTGGCCTGCAGCCTCCAGCTAAGGTTTTGCCTGCTCACAGAAGGCTCCAGCCTAACAATACCTCTGCAATTTCACTATCTTTTCATTCGGTCAAATGCTGCCCACTGCAGAACTGACACAAAGCTCAGCAATGACAGCAGTGACACACCAGAGGGACAGAGGCCAGGCTCCAAATGTGGGGAGCAGGAGCAGAGAGGAACAACAACAACAACAAAACAGGAAACAAAGAATGTATGATTGAAAATGATGTTTCAATTAGTGCTGGTAACTAGCAACTGCGTGACATGCATCGAGCACATGGGCTCTGCACGCAGCTGCGAGCATGGCACGAGGAGAGATGCAAGTCAGCAAGCAGCATGGCCAGGAGCGCAACCATGGCTCCAGGGGACACAAGCCTCCCACTGCCCTTCTGAGGCTTGCTGACTGCACCAGGAGATGTATACATACGTGGCTGCATGTGCAGCTGCCAACTGTGCATGGAGTGGATTCCACTGTAACCTCCCTGTCTTGCCCCTTCCTGAAAGAAATTGGGAAATTTTGAAACAAGGGGTTCTTGGTTGCTGAGGGCAATGATTATCGTTCCCTTTCATTCTGTCATACTTGTGGACTAATGCCAAGTCAACACAGATCCTCCTAATTTAAACACCACTGGATTGGGGGCTTTGAGATCTTCCATGAGACAGCGTGTTGCTGGGTGGGGAATAAACAACAACAACCAGACACAGTAAGGACAGACTGTGGACTTTTAATTTTAATTGAAGATTGGGTAACTTCAACCAAATCCCCAGCTGGCAGAAAAGGAGAGAAGCACATGTGCATTTTATCAAAGAGGTGTCTATTTTCCCTTGGCCTTCAAAACGTCATCAGAACAACAGAAGTCCCTCCAATTCAAAACCTCCATTTCTGCACGTCTCTGATGCAACTGTCCCTTCTGGCATTACAAATCAGTTTTGCTCCTACACACAGATACATACAGATGTTATCTATCTGTCACATATACTATGCGTCTAAACACACACGATATTCTCTTTCTTCTCTTTTTCACTGGGAAAGAGATAACAGGTAGGCAGACAGACCAACACATGTAGAATATTAGCTATAGGTCCTGTAAAGCTTATCTTATCAGCTTTATTTAAACCTCTACTCACAGCCTTCTGCTGCCGAAATCTTTAATTCGGAAAATGTGGCGCTGCATGGGGAACCCTGACATGTGCCGAAGAACCGAGCAGCAGTGCTATCAGCTCCCTGCCGCCTCCCTGCCCAAACCACAGCCGCCTGCCCCTCGAAATCCAGAGGCAAAATGAAAGGTTGAAAGGGAAAAGAAACGGCTTGGGATAAAATGGGAAGTTTTAGATCTCACAGGAGGAATGCTGCCGAAAATGAGAACCATTTGAAAGCTCTGGGGGTTATAAAGTGGAATTCCCACTCATACAGTACACAAGAGTTATTAAGTGTGTATATGAGACTCCTGTTTTACTTCATGTACATGATTATTTTATACAGGGAAGTTTGGAAAGAATTATAGACTGAGCCTGAGGCCAAGCCAAGAAGCAAGATGAGCAGCAGCAGCAGCTAAAGGAGAAAGGTTGAGCTGGCAGTGGAGAAGCAGCCGGCCAGACAAGGGTTATTTATAGTGCCTGGAGCATGAGAATGTTAATTGAAATCAATCAGTGGCCATGAGGACACTAAGTTGGAGTGTCAAGCTAGAGCAATTAAAAAGCCCATCTCACGGGATGAGCATGCTCTGACTTTTTTTTTCCATGGGATAGAGATTAAATAACCATTTACTAGAGAGCGAGGAAGATGCAAGGTGGGAGTACTGCACATATATAAGGCAGGAAATCAAAGCACCACTGTTGTTTAAAATACCCACTGGAAGCACCAACAACTCTGCTTTCCCTTGTCAAGTATTTCTATCAGGGAAAATGGTGGACTTGATGAAGTAGCACATAGGAAAATGGCCAATCTGCCAAAAAATAGAGGAAAAAAACTGCTTTAGAGTGTATTCAGTTCACCTTCCCTCTTTGGCAACATGGCCATTTGGCCACTCTGACATCCGACCTGTGTCAAAGAACAGCAGTTTCCTGTTATGACTTAATTATGCCACGATTAAGAGAAAGATGGATTTAAAAAAATGAAGCAGGGGCACTGCGGTGCCCTACATCGTGCCAGGGAGAACAATATTTTGCTATTCAAACAAAAGACCTTAAACTGAGCTCTGTGAGGAGGAGATCGCGCAGTGAAGGGCTGTGCAGCAGCCGGGTGGCGGTACCACTGGTCCAGCCGGATGCCAGGCAGTTGAAGGAAAAGAAGAAAATCAGCATCTTTAGTCCTGATACAGTTATTGTGGAAGAACCAGGTGTCAAAAACAGCTTCAGCATCAGGCAAGTGAACCAGGGCAAGTGAAAAGCGAATCGATATGTATTTTAATTGCACTGTTTCAGTTGTTGACAGAACGCTTCCCACGTCTTCACCTTCAGCGAGGCAAGGAGAGCACTCTGTTAGCTCTCAGATAAGCCACGTGTGTGCTTTGTGTCCTTTTATTTATCAGGGAGATAAGCTCCAATTGACGAGGTTACAAATATTGGGAAATCCACAAAGTGCATTTTAAGTGCTGCTGGGAGGGGGAGGATAGAGGCTTGGCAATGCTGCACATTTGGTGGGAAGGAGCAGGAAAGACTTTTCTCTCTTTGGAACACCTGGCAAATTAGCTGCTGGAATCCTGAGGGAGGATTCCTAAAAACAAAGTGCACTCCATGCCTTGGAGAGAAATCTCTGAGATACCTTTTGTCAGTTATTCACTGAAGAAGTCCTACAGTCGTAAAGCACCATTCATTCATACAAAAATAAATGGCGAACACTTCCTTTTCCCCCAGGATTTTTATTTTTTAATTCTTAAAGAACATTTCTGTACCTGAAAATGGCATTTCCAACCCTTTCAGTGTGCAGGAAAAAAAAAGATTAAAACTCAAAATGGTTCCAGCTCCATTCCTGGAATGCTAATTCTCTACACACGATCGCGTTTCCTTTGAACCAGGACCTCACGCAGGAAGAAAAGCTGCCTCCAGAACCTGCTCTCCTTGCCTTCCCCGAGCTGATACCAGGAACACAGCCGGCCCTGAGTCCCTGGGAATGCGAGGCCTTGGCTGTGACAATCACCTCTGGATTGTGTCTCCAGCACAGCTGGATCTGCACATGCCAGACCTCAGCCCTGGCCAACAGTTTGTACATAATTAACCCTCCTGATGTTGCAACTTGAAGGAAGTTCAGCTGACTGTTGGCAGTAAAACACCCAGAATCTGCTGACACCAACAAATTACACAGTGAAGAAAGCTTTGGGATTTTAGGTTCGGCAACAAAGGACGATTCTTTTCTTCCACCCACACTTTGGAATTTAGATGATGCTGTTGACTCAGTTGCATTTCTCCTGCTCATCAGAGGAGGCTCACACAGGGAGCATTCACCAAGGTGCTTTCGCTAAACTAGCAGGTGCACTGACCGCTTAATAAAGCAAATGCAGCAGATGCAAAGGTGGGGCTCAGCTTCTCAGCTCTTCGCTAGAAAAGTGCCATAACAGGTATTTCTGTATCAAACAGCAACCAGATCAAGAGTAACAACAGAGTGCAGTCTGGCATTGCTTGTGCAAGGATTCCTAGGACTGAGTCAGCAAAAGAGTTTGCAGCAACAAGAATAACTTGTGTGTTGCAGCTCAGCCTGCTCCTTAAGAAAAGCCTATTTGCTGGAGATAAGTACGCGCATGTACCTACGTGCATGAGAAAGAAGAAAACCTCTTTGACAGAGGCTTCTGTAATTAAGTTGGGGTTTGTTTTACCATGGCACCCCCACCTGCTACCCTCTTGGCCACACAAGTTGCTAGATGTTCTGTTGACTCTAGGCGTTTCCACTTTTTTCATAAGCAGGCTAAATTATGAAGGAATTTTCGTATGAAAATCTTTCATTTGAAGAGATTTCCAGTACTGCAGGGACAGTGAAGTTTGCTGTTTATAGACAGAATATGGGCTCATGTGATTTTGAGGGCATATAAAATAACAAGCGTGTTATTCCATATATGTAAATAGGAGGCAATGTGGATTAAGGGGAGAAAAGCAATACAGAGCAAGTAAAAAGCAGAGAAATTGCTTGACCTACTGGGAACAGTGAGATCACAAGCGTGTTGATTTCAGACCAATTCACTTTTCTGAGTCCTTGAACTGTGTTTGTTTTACATCAAAGACCAATGAATTGGCACAGAGGCAGAGGAATGGAGCTGCCTCTTCATTGCTTCTTCATGAGCATCCTGCAGATGTTCACCAGGGCACCATTTACCAGCAGCACATTTAGCATTTCTCACTTGTGTGTGTACAGTGTGTGTACAGTGAAAAAGACAAGCCAAAATCTCTCATCATGGATTCCTAGGATCATCTGATTAAAATTCTGCTATCAAATGGTGGACTTTGCCCTGGTCTTTCTGATACTCCTCCAGCTTTGGATCAGGAGTTTAATTAAGGTCACCACACCACAGATGTCCTTGCACATGTCCTTTTTTTTTTTTTTTTTCTTCTTTCTTTTTTTTTTTTCTTTTTTCTCCCAGAGACAAAAATCAATCTCAGCAAAGACAGGAGTATCAGGATATTGGTTCGTGCAGCAGCTCTAACTAAGCACCCAGATATCTGGAAACACCACAATGAACATGGAGCGGATCCAGCCTTTGGCACATGCCAGACTGCCAGATCCAAAACACATGCACCGCACTGTTAGACCATGTCTGCAGCCAGCAGGTCTTAGTTGGATTTATTATACTCTGACACATCTGCCTATATGATTCCATCCAGGAAACCAAGGCAGAAATTTGCAGGCACTGGGGTTCATCACTGCTGTTCTCAGTGACTCAGTGCTGATGGATGAGGATATTTAGGGAGATTCTAATGAGGGAATTCACCTGCCAGCATGTTTTCCAAAATTTACTTTCAGGGAAAGATGTTATCTTGCAAACAAACACACACTGACACTTTCAGACACACACTCCTGATTGCACAAGCTGAACTCTGTGCTGTGCTATCAGTACTCTTATGTATTTTGCAGCAACAACATATAAACATTTCCAGCAAAATAGCCTTCATTTAAGTTTGTTTGCCAGGTGACTCTCCCTCCTTCCCTGTATGGATTTCTGAGAAAATTGCATTTAAACAGGAGAAGAAAAGCACTGGTACACTGCAACTTTCCTCCCTCAGCAGTGCAAAAACTCAGCTCAGGATTCAACACCCATTTACAGCAGGGGAATGGTAGGAGTCCTTGGAAAATCACAGGCTCAAAGAAAGGTGCCTGAGGCAGCTGTTCAACCTCTCTTTGAGATGCACTTGTTCTAGGATGTCCTTCCCCTACCTTGGCACTAAAATAGGTCTTTTCAAAGCCTTTTCGACTACTGTACTGGTTTTATGCCACGTATTTTCAGGTGCTTGGGTGTACTCCAGTGCACCCGTGCTGTTTAAATATTGTAAGATATATTGTTTTATATTGTAAAAGCTACCAGCAACCTTACTGCACTCAGATTACCTGCTGACACCCAGCCTGGGCATAGCCTGTTTTGCTGCCCTTGTAGTTGAGCTCACACTAAGGAGAAGGTTGATCTCAAGGTTTTCCCCCTTGCTGGCGTACTCCAAACTCATCATATGCCCATGTTCTGGGGGCAAGTTGTGCTCAGAGCACACACAGTCAGCTTGGTCTGAGCAGAAGTCAGGTACATCCTCAGAGTGACTGTACAAATTTAACTCTGCAATACACTCTCAGAGATGTTATTGGTTGCAAGTAAAGGTTCTGAACATGATCAGAAACTGCAGGGCAGATCCTTACCCTCCCTCACAGATTATTTATACGCTCACCCCCTGGTACATAGGATAGGGCTACTTGTGTGAGCCTCCCAGGTGAATCTCTACTAAGCAATGCCTTGGAAACCAAAGGAGTTCAAGCTCCAAAAATCACCTCTTGATACCATCAGTGGCCCCGCCATGGGCCTCTTCACCCAACTGTACCCATCTGAGCAAGGTGCAACCCCTGTTGTATCTTTGACACTCCTGTCCCAGCTCTTAAATCTGAGCCCTCAATGCTGTTGGCTGAAAGGAAAAGGCTCCCAGCAGCACAAGCAGAGAAATCTGAACCAACTATGGTGTTCTGCCTGCATTCATCCCATGCCTCTCCATCTGCCCTGCCAAAACCAGCAGGTTCTCTCACAGAAATGCAGACCACAGTGGAGCTATGCCAAAGATAGTCCTTTGCATATATAAGTTCTAAGTACAGCTAAATATCAGTCCTCAAGTTAGATCCCTGGTGAAAACGGCACATCGCTTGCCATGAGAAATGGTAGGCTTGGCCTTCTGAATTTCTTTTTCTTTTTTTTTTTTTTTTTGCTTAAGAATCCCTAGAATGGCAAACAGCTCCCAGATCTGGCTAGCTAGCATACCACAGCAGTGCCCCAAATGTTTCCTATGAGGTCATTTATTGCTCTATAAGGCTTTGGAAACAAGCAATGACAGAGAAAAAGTGGCAGATGAAGGTTATAGACTGCAACAACCCTTTTATTGGGAAACTCTGCCCCAACATCACAGAGGGAGTGGAAGCGACAGTGACTGCTGCAGACACAGTCCTCCAGGGTCACTAGTGCTTGCCCGAGCTCTGAAGCAATCAAATGCCCAAGAACAGTGCCAAGACTTACTGCAAAATAGATGTGATAACCATCTGCAAGGCATCCTTGTGGATGCTATTTCACAATGCCTGACTAGCAGCTCTCTTGAGCAAGGTACAATACCAGAAATACCCAACAGTGTCAGGGCAAAATGCTGCACACCTTTCTTAGAGTACAGATGAAATACAACATAGGTCTTCTGCTCTGACTGGCGGAACACTTCTGGGGCTCTCAAGTCTCCCAGAAACACACTGTTGGTCTGGTTATTATTTACCTCATTGCGGAGGACCTTTTACTCAGAGCAGCACAAAGGCAGCAGAGCCCTTCCCATGGCTGCCCAGTTCAGCCTACCAGAAGGCTGGAGGCTGTGGGGCCTGTCCCTGCCCTGGCCCTGTGCTCTCCTGAGCTTTTCCCCCTTCTGTCTCCAAGCCACCAAACAGCAGGATCGAACCTCATGCTAGGGAACAACTGGGTGACCCTTTCTAGGGATAAATCCCTGAATTTTATGCCCGAAGGACAATTCCTTTCTCTCTCCCCACAGTTCCCTCCCACTTCCTCCCTCCTCCCTGAAAGAAAGATGAACGACTTTGCTGGAGGAAAGGGTGAAATTTCATCCTGGATCAAAACCATGAGCAGAATACCCATGTGACTGCTCGCAGAATGTGTTTTGCATGCAAATATCATACATGCAAAGTGAAAATGAGTCATTTCACAGCCGCTCTGGCTCTAGGCACTGAGTGACTTCTCCTCAGTGACTCCTGCACTTGTCTGCTTCCCCTCATTCACCAGCTCCGTCCCTGTCATCCCCGGCTCCGGTGGTTTCTTAGGCCTTTTTGCCTGCTTAGGCTTCACTCATTCCAGAGTGAATATTAGGTGGGAAGGAAGCAGGGTGGTTTAATTAATTAATTATTTACTTAAGCTGTTAGTTTTGATTTACGTTCTGGTTTTCACAGCTTTGAGGTTTTCACTCACTGCTTTTGCCATCGGCTTCAGTCACCGTGTTGGCTCCCTAAATCCAGAGAGGCCAGCTGAGTTTTCAAAACACAGTGGTGGTATTTGTATTGGCTGCTGAGCTTGCTTGGGCAAGGACATGGCTTGGCTTTCTCTCCCCGTGCACATGAGCTGATTTCTTTCATTATGGCTTTTATTGTTTGCTTTCAAGATCTAGGTATGGGGAAAATCAATATAGGAACAATCAAAATCAGGAGAAAAAAACTGGGCTCCTTTCCCCCCTTCCCCCCTCTATCACCCCCTTTGTCATTAGCTGATCGCACAGACTTGGAAAGCAAGGGCAGGATGAACCCTCTGCACTCCATGTTGGCACATGGAGGAGAGGGGAAGATGGAGGTTTTGGCTGCCTGGATGGAAAAAAAAATCCCTTCCCACAGATGAGCTATTCACACTTTGGATTAATTCTGGCAAAAGCCACCTAGGAGCTCCTTCAGTGATAATAATGGGTCTGAAAAGATCAGAGTGGACCTTGGGGCTGTGAAGAAGATTCCTGCTGAAGGTTTGCATGAGTCAAGATGCATGCGAGATGTGGAGGGGAGGGAAAAGCATAATGAGAAAGAAAAAACACACATGTTTTTTAAAAAATTACAAACCTGCAAGCCAATACTAAATCCCACTTCTCTTAAATCAAACAGTAGCTAAAATAGCAAAAGAGAGCCCCGGTTTCACTTGGAAAAGCAAAGCTTTAAAATCACCCGGCCATTTTTCTGGCAGCAATGCAAATCCAAAAGCCAGCAACTAGCACAAAGAACAAGAACGGACTGTAAAAATGAGCGACAAGACCTTGGATCTCAAGCAGGCGTCCAGCTAGTCTGTACAAATGGAGCGGTTCAGAGCAGCCATCACATTCAACCGAGAAGCTGAAACTATTTGTCTGCTGTTTACCTCCCCACCCCATATCCCCCCCGCCTTTCTTCCCAATTCTTCCCCACCACTGACCTCCTCCTCCTGCCCTCCCCACCAATCAGCCAAGCTTGCCAGCACAGGGGTTACAGCATGACATAATTGCAACATGCATAAACAACATTTGCCATTAAGGGATACTTTTAATGAGAAACAGAGCTGCGAAGGGGAAGCATCAAAGTGGCTCACGGAAGGAAACCGCCTGGAACAAAATCCTACTTGATGCCCCAATTAATATGTTCCCTAATTCTATTTCCTGCACTTGTGGTCCCGCAGCCTCCTTGCTTTAATTTCTTTGGGAGGATGGAGAGGAAGGAACCTGGAAATGCAGCGTCTTCATGGCTGACTTGATGTGCAGGCAATGCGCATATTAGAACAAATTAGAGAATTAAAAAATAACCGACGACAGACTGAGGAAATGTCATCCCCAGGATAATAGTATTAATTGAGACCTGGGTTTTGCAGGCCAGGCCAGCTTTCGAAAAAAAACAAAGCCGAAAGCTGGAGTAATATGACTGGATTAATTACACTGGGAGGTATTTTACTCTGCCCAGCTTCGATCTTTAACTCAGCAACACTGTTGTGTGTTACTGCGGCATCCTCTTGGCACAAAGGCAAATGTGTTTTCGGCTCTCAGACATGGCAGGAGGGAGCTCTGCAGGGCTTCTGTGCTAAAGGCTATGCAGGTCCATTTGTAGCGGAGCCTTAACCAAACTTGGATGCATCCTAACTGACACGGAGACAACGCCTTTTGCAGATCTGCCGTGTTACGAACAAAGCACAGCTGAGCACCTTATGTTTTCCTGACCTTGAGCTTGGCTCCAAAGAAAAGGGTAGAGTATACTGTTTACATTAGCATTTAACATATGTATTTGTACACAGCTGACACTCTGTAGTCAGAAATGAACTCTGTCGACACATCAGATGTCACTACAGCAGGTATGTCCAATGATTCCTGACTCATGAGCCACAGAGATATATTGAGAGTAAAAGAGAGAAAGAAAACAGTTCCTGTTGATAAAACGCTCAACAGCTGAGCATGGAAGAGGGAGCAAAAGAAACAGGAATACCCTTATGAAAGGAGAGACCTGGGAAGATGAACCATGTGGTGAACATCTCTGCTTAACCTTCACCAACAGCTTGAAGATAAACAGAGTCAAGACTCAGCAGTGATGTAAGCCTTTCCTTTTTTTTTTCCCTGATTCCTATGGAGACAAGACTAGAGTGATCAGGGTTTGTCCGCCCACAGTTACCTCATCATCTCTGAGCCAACAGATCTTTATTTAGTTGGAATACTTGGTTTTTCAGGAGGGTAGAAAACTCAGAGTTATGTAGTTCTGACAAATATTGCACATACAGGAAGCCAGGTGGAAAAGAGCTCCCATAGAGGTCCAGAAAAGGAGAAAATGAAACCCTTAGCAGCCACCAGAGAATCCTACAAGAGAGAAATTCACAGCAATTCAGATTTCATTACTTTGCTCATTGAACAATTCCTTTTAAAGGGCTCTGCCTTTTTCTGCAAGTCTAAGCTATAACTTAGAGCAGCCAAAATTATCACAAAGATGAATATTGCCTTTGAAATTCTAGCAGGAAGTGGACGAAAATCTTCTGAGAAATCTCACACAGAAGCTTGCTTTCTGCAGAACTTCAGTCATCACATGAAGTGCAAGCAGACTGCATGAGTTTAGATTAAATTCCTACTTATGATCACTGAAATAAAAAACACCCTCTTCCACCTGTGAAACACAGCACAAGTGACAACCAGCTTGCAGGAGATCCCCTAATCATTTATTAGATAGAATAAAGAGTAATTTGACAGAGACTGGGCTCAAAAGAGACGTGACTCAAAACCCTCATTAACATTTCCAGTTTTGGTCTCAGCATTGTGAGGAAGAGGATCTGGGGAAGTCACAGTCCCCCACATCCCAGGGATATCATAATCTGTGGGAAGTTGTAGGACAAAGAGAAATTAAAAAAAAAAAAAGAAAGAAAGAAAAAAAGAAAAAAAAAGAAAGGAGAGAAAAAAAGCCGGAACCAAAGAGCTGGAGGAGCAAGCTTCTCCTGGTTTGCAGCTGTTGAGAAGTTCCAAGTAGACATCAAAAGCTCTGCTCACACATTGCACTGCCCGGTCTCCATCCCAGCTGATACCGTAGCACAGCCATTGAGAAGTTAATGGACTGTTGGGTATGGTAACATGGTAACACACCTGCCAGCCTGCCTTGTGCTCTTCAGGTCTTATGCACTGGACACAAAGCTGCATCTCCTCTTCTCCTGGGTTTGATTCATGAGGTTTGACTTCTGCTCCCAGGCTCTCTCACCAGAGGTGCGGGAATGGAGAGGCTCTGGCAGCTTTCAGTATGTGCTAAGAATTTCACAGAAACAGCCCCAAATCTGCATCAGACTCTGGATGACTGGATGGCATGTGCACTGCAGACAAGCAGCCCTTACTTCTCTCATTCTGATTTTACTCATTTGAGATTTGTTAGGGAGACCAAAGCATTTGTTTATGGATACAAAAGACAATGACAGCTGGCTTAAATTTTTGGCATGAGAAGTGTTTTATGTTGAAACCAGTCCTTTCCCATTTTCAAAAACAAAATTTTTAGCCAAAATTTCTTTTTACTGTCGGCATTTTCCAAAGTCTGCTGGATTCTTTTGGTATAATTTATCAGTATCTTTACTGAACGTATTCAAACTGTTATCATAACAAGAGTGTACTTTTAACTCCTTGCCACAGCCGCTGTTTTCGGAAAACGAAGTTCACTGTAATCAAAGATACAGAAGCTGATTACTAAAATTAGTTTGCTAAAGCTATTTGAGAAAGGATTGAGATTTAAGAACATTTCAAATCTTGTGAGCTAGAAACAATCTGAAGTTACAGCTTTTAAAATATTTGTGATAAAATCTGTCACCAGCTTTAACTGGAAACTTGTTTTGCAACAAGGACCTTTTCTCCTTGTGGAGTTACACATTTTCACCTCTTTCACATTGAAACAGATTGAAACTAAATTTCGAAGTGTATTCCACAATGTAGGCTCAGGTCTTTACAAGGAATCTCAGAATATGACAATGAGAATTAGCATAAAGAGAAAAAAAAAAAACAAAACTTCCTGAAACTTTGCAGACTCTGTTACCCAGAAATCATTTCAAAATGGTGTTATTATATACTGAATTCACTAGAAGCATTGGACTCCTCACTTACTGAGAATATATTTAACATATGGGAAACCATTAAAATGCTTCATAATGAAACAAGAACCTACACAACCTTTCCTCTTGGTTCAGGTTGAGCTCAGGACTATCACAACATGCAGTGGATCCCACAGTGGCTGCAGACATACAATGCTCCTCAGAGATACCACCTGTCTGCATGTATGTATGTTCTGCAGAGCTTTCTCCATCTTTCTCCATTTTTTAAGATGCTTGGGCAGTTTCTTGTTCCTGGACAGGCTGTTAGTACTGAAGTCAATGTCCTGAGCAAATGCAGAGAAGTACTAATTGCTGGCTTAGGTCCTAGCATGGTCAATACAAACAAGATAGGGCGAATTTTGAATATAAGTGGACTTAAATTTGGAAGAAAATGGGTGATCTGAAACACCTAGGAGAAACAGCAGATTTTCACCACAGTTTTCAGATGAACATAAAACTATGGGCAATTCAACCATTTCTGTCATAATACAGACCTAAGCAACATTAAAACTTAGTACTTTCAAGCAACTTTTCCAAGTCTGAGGATTTGAAAATGTAATTCATCGTAAGGCAATGGGAGAAATATTATGACACTTTTTATACAAGTCCTGCTGCCATTCTGACAGTCTCCAAATCCACCCATTCATCTAAAGAGAAGCATCAGCAAGTTAAAGGCTCTGGGTATAGGAAATCAGGTCATGAAGGAGAATAAAAATATAGATGCTTCTAACGCTACATCAGCATTTTTCTTAGGTGATTTTCCTGTACCTTGCCTATTGCTTGACACATCATTACCTGGTAATAGGTCTCTCAGCTCTGGGTGGGAACCAGTGGAAAGAGGTGCTGGGAACTTAAGGACCATGGCAAGTCGTGGGCTTAATAAAACCAGAGATGCATGTCTGGAAAAGGTAGAGCAGACATATAGAATTGCAAAAGAGGCCCTTGCTCACATGAACTGGGGCTCAGCCCTGCAAAACTGTCGAATACCTCCTGCAATGAGTGGGAGTTAGAGGTGCTTGCATGACTTTACCGGATCAGTTGCTCATTCATTGCTCGACTCCTGGTTTTACTATTCTCCTTAATGGACTCAACTTCCTCTCTTTTCCCTGTATGAGTGTGTTGAAAGGATCGGACCTCCACACGGGCTGACTCAATTGGAAAACACTCCATTATAATTCACAGGGAACTCTCTCATCTGCTGTCTGTGACACCTTCCCACAGAGGATGTGCTTTGTACTGTCCTGCATGGATAAAAAATATTGCAAAACAAAACAAGGACAATCATTTTCCTTGTTTAGATTTCATTGGAGCTGCCAGAAAATCCAGCTGGTTGAAACATATTACATGTGTTTTGCAACTATTTTCCTTAAAGTTTTCTTTTGTAAAACCTCTTGAATGTTTCTTTTGCACACACAAAGAAAAATAACGCCAACGGTTCTTAAGAGAATTTTTGCAACTTCTCTTTCTAAACTTTTACTTCAGAAAAGAAAACTCAAAAACTTCGAACAACTCAGGGTTTACTTTCTTCTGCAGATTTTTGTTTTGAGTGAAGGTCAGAGCCTTTTAAATGTTTTCACCCTTCACTGAACAAACTTTTGATACCAATATCCATCCACATATGAATGCATGAAACTGTTCGCTTTATCTGGGTTGCAGTCTTCCAAGACATCAAACCCTCAGCTGAGAAATGGATGCAGCTACCCTGCTTTAGTTTTAGAGCAAGCAGTGACCCCGCCTGGCTTGGCAGTTCATGGAGAGAAATGCATGCCTTGAGGGACACGAAGGGCAATTTCCCCCCAAGTCACTTGCTTCTCTTCAGGGGCACATGTGGGAGCTGCTGCTGACTGGGTGACACATAGCTGCCTACTACCAGAGAAGCCAAGCCTGCCAGTCCCGTTAAATGTTTCTGGCACTCAGACAACCCAATATTCAATGATTAAAGAGCTTGCCTTGTTCTTTCTTTCCTCGAGACAGAAATTAGCCACCTGAGGTTTCCTCATTGCTCTCCACAACCCCAAAACAATCAGAAGGCAAATTTCCAACCTCATAACCCAGACTTTGGGAGTCACTCCCTAATCTCCCTGGTTTATCAGCCACATCATGAGATTACATCATGGCCTGGTCTCACCCAGCCTAGAGCCAGCCAGCGGGCAGCCACACTACCATTTAGGATTGCTTGTTGCTCTGTTTCTAAGGAATAAATTGAGCCTCTAGCATATGCAATGAGGCTGAGCAATGGCTGGTTAATTTTCATTTTCATTTTATTTTTAATAACCAGCTCATATCCTTTCCTCTCTGTCCCTCCTCCCCAGCATGGGCTGACTGCTACAGTAGCAGAATTGTACCTTCTCTGGGTGCTTTCACTTTCAGACAGGATTAACATGGCTTCTTAGAAATCATTAATATTACCAGAAGTGAATCTGCAAAATACGATAATTCAAGTCCAACCGGTTTAATTTGGAAAAACATCAAGAAGATGCAAGTTATCAGATTCTACTACATCTGAAACACTACTCCAAGTGCAGGAGCTCAGCTGCTTTAACTTGGCCTCAATAATTTACAGGAAATATTGTGCCTCCTCCCTAGTTCCTCCCCACCTTTAGAACACAGCGTTTACGTATAAGGTAAAAGTGCATCTCAGATGTATGTTTTTAAAGCCACTTCACCTGTAAGAGCTCAGCTTTGCTAAGAGCTCTGCATAAATACATTTTGTCTGGTAAACCTGGCAAGTCAATGACAGCACATTTCTCAATATCAACAGGCACAATCCTTCCTTGCTAGAAAGCAACATAGCTCGTACAAGATTCCCAGTATCTGTCAAAATTACTTCCAAGTCATAATGCCATGCCTGGAGATGCTAACAGATCCCCTTTGAATTTCCTGTTTCAGACTGGACCCTCCTTTTGGACTGCCCTTGTCATTCATGTATTTCAGCTGCCAGCTGCTGGAAGCAAAGACTGGGAGTGCGCCCACTGCCCAAAATTTTGCAGGTGACTTCGCCTTAGCTAGTGCATCTGTGAAATTACAGGGAAATGAGACGTCTCAGTCCGACATGACTCAGTTTTCCAATCTGAGCTCACTTTCTTCCTCCACCACCTTGCAAGGCTTTGTTGGGAAGAGAAGGGATGAGCAGAAATGAAGTTGTATACGTTTCCAGTTGTATACGAATTCCAGCCTTCTTTCATGGTGTTTCAGAGTGCTGAAAGACCTCAGAAAGCTATCACACACAGCACAGCCCAGTGCCGGAGTCACTTCTGCAGCTCAGCCCTCGGCTCCCCAGCTCAGGAACTTGGCTCACCAGCCGTTTCATTACATGTGAATGGCTTTTGCATTACCAGATATCAGGCCTGTTTCTCCACCTCCCAGCCCCCCCAACACCCCATGTACCACCCCTGTCACTTCCTGCAAGCAACAACACAAGCCTGGCTTCAACCCTCCAATTTGTCTGTTTAGTGTCTTCATACAGGAGGTAGAAAATGAAAGAAAGGCTGGGGGAAGGGGATGGGATGACTGAATGAGTAACTTGTCTCTTTAATTTCTCTGCGTGCCCCCCCATGCATCCCCTGGGGACACAAGCTTCAAAGTGAGCTACAAATATTTACTAATTCTATTAACAGGATACAAATTGTTTTCAGGGGAGCATCAACCACACAGACCCGTGTCAGTCCCCTCCTGATCACAGACCCCCGGCGCACACCCCCACACTGTGCAGCCACATGCGCTCCATGGCCGGCCGCTCCTTCCCGCCCCCCCAATTTTTCCTAAGTTCAAGATGAGTTGAAGGGTCAAAAAGGCAAAGGGTGTTTCAGAAGTTTAGCAGACAGCATTTGGTAAAGAGAAGGCAGCGAAGGGCGGGAGGGGGCGGGGGGAGAGGAGAGAGGAGAAATCTGGCATGCATTAGGCTGAACAGTTCCAAACATCCATCCTCCACAGACTTGTTACTTTCTTTCTTTCTCACAAGAGGTTTTTTTTCTTTCTTTCATAATTTGTGGTTTATTTAAGATTTTTTTTTTCCATATCAGCCAACAACTGTATTGTAATCTCCTTCTCCCACTCTCTTATTGTGCCTGCTTGCTTCCAAAAGCTCACTTGCAATATTCGACAACTCTCCTAGTGAAGCTCTCAGACACATCCTACATGTGCTACCAAGTAGCTGCAAGGACTTCAAAACAGTTGCCGGAAACCAGAAAGGTGAATAAAATGCTCTACTGTGGATGAGCAAGGTGCACAATGTGCTTAGATGCTCTGTTCCCAGCAGAACTGGGGAGGGGAGGCACAGTGCTTGCATCTGGGCTCATCAAGAGCATCCCAGCATTCAGATGTAATGCCACTGGTGAGCTCTCTAGAAAGGAGAGCAACACTCACTGCTTTAGTCAAAGGCTGCAGTTGCTGTTACAGAGTTCAATGGAGTATAATTAGAGCTAATACCAGCTAAGCCTTCGGCTCCACAAAGTCTTCCAGGATGTAATTTTCCACAGGACTTAAATGTTGACCCATATCTCGTTATGTTTTATGAGCTTCAAATAAGAGCAGCACAGGCTACATATTCAGAAGAAATAATACTTCCCAAATGTCCAGCTACCTAAAGCAGATCCATCTGGTTGGCTGGACAGATGACCAAAGCACTCCCAAGGATGTCAGGATGCCATCAGTTGGGGCTGTTGCATGAAACATCTGACCTCTGGACACTGCGTTCTCCACCTGAAAAATTATGGACAGGACAGCACTGTGGACAAAGTGGACACTGGAGAAAGGCATGGGAAGTGACTTGTAGAAGATATGTCCCTTTGCTACTACCAGACTGCCAGGTGGGACGCAGGGGAGATCATTCTCTTCCCACTGAACTGATGTCATGGGGAGGAGAAGGCTGTGCATCACTTTATTTTTTAACCTTTTCTGGCATGCCAAATATTTTCACTTTTGTTCTGGGTCAAAGAGTGCTGAGGATGCAGCAGAGTGTTCAGCATATTGTGGAGGAGCTGTTGAAGGACCTGCCTTCTGCCAACCAGATGTGAGAGATAGAAGCTGTGGCACATGGGTTTGACAAAGAACAAACAACCTGACCAAAGACCCCTCCAGTACCACTTCAAATCTTGTTTCTTTTCTTCTCATGGGACATGAACCTGTCAGTCCTCCAGAATATTTTCTACAGCCAGAGAACAAATAGATAAAATCTTATGTTTTACTGGAAATCTCTCCTCTCTTCAAAAAAGAGAACTCCCCCAACTTTTGGAGGGAGGAAAGGAAAGGGCACATGCACTGTGTGGATGATGAAAGGGAGAGCACTGCATCCTGTTGTACATCACCCAACTTCAGTCACACGTATTTGAAGTCACGTTGCCCCTGTCTTATCACTGAGAGAAATAGGTACCTACAAAGGGCAATTTAAACCTCAGGTGGATTGAAGTGCCCTTTGGCACTAAGCAGTTCAATAGTGCCTGAAATTAGCCAGGATGAATCTGGGCCTTAATCAGCAAATGGACTTTTCATTCCATGAGAAGTGTCAAGATTGCAAATTATTTTTCTTCCAAATGAGAACCAGAAAAACCCCACCAACATTTCACTTTTCCCATGATTTATATTTAAATTCGTTTGAGCTAATCAAAATATATATTTTCAGCCCCGTCAAAACATTCCAATTTAATTTTACACATCTTTAATTTGTCTAAATATAAACTACATTTTAAAAATTAAAATTCCAGTCGTCCCTCCCCCGCAAAGAGAAAGAACAAACTCCCTTAATTTGGAACTACTGAAGTTGGACTTCAGATGTTTTTTTCCCCTCTTATATTATTTAAAACAAGAACATCTGAAAATGTAACCATTTGCCCATAGAAAAATAATCAGTTTTCCATCAAGGTGATGAGTTATTGGAGAAAAAACAGATACAGTGGCATTTTCCTAATCACTTACAATGGGCAAGACTTAATTACCCTATAGAGGAAGATAAGTCAAGGGCTGGATGGGGCTTTGATGAATGTCAGTTAACCCCAGCCCAGGATACAGAGAAGCTGAACACTTTCCTAGCTGCATGTGGTGAGCTACCTACGTTCCTCCTAATATGTGCTATCGTGTTTGACTGTTACTTGAGCAACGTGGACCTGTTAGGAATATCAGTCTACATTAGAAGTCTTCTAACATACAGTTTAAGTGGGAAGGAGGGAGGAGAGGAAAAAAAATCTAGCACCAAATTAGTTCTCTGATTGTTTTCAAATGTTCAAAATGTCAATCTCCTGGCAACACCTGCACATGGCACATAGACCTTGGCTTTCTGGAGTCCCTGTAGCATCTTTTCGAGTAATCTACAGAATAGAAGGATGTGGCCTTGGAAAAAACCTCCTAAGTGCATAAACAGCTGTGGCCACATTTCCTATGTCTGACATCTCAAGGTTGCTGAAGGAGGGGAGAATGAGGACAAACAAGGCTCTGTAATAGATTCACCACAAAAAAGTATTATTCATGTATTAGTTATTCTTTAAAGAGCACAACAACTAAATTTGTAGAAAGATTTTAGTTGCTTTTTGGTAGTTTTTTTGCTATAGCAGTGGGGTAGAATATCTCCATGCTGCCTACTTACAAACATTTTTGGTACCTGGATATAAATGATATATGGATATTTGGGTAGATAAAGTTATGGATGTGTTAAAACACAGTAGTAGAAACATTCTCGTTCATACAAGTGGACTTATGAAACGTTAATATGACCACAAAAGTCAAACTCATTACGAAAGTGAGAGCATTATGCTAACAGCAGATAGTCCCAAAATTAAACTAGAACAGCTTCAGTTATGATCATATCTACACCATCTGTACCACTTGACAACATACCAGTACAACTGAGGCAGCAAATCATTTCCAATTGGAACCAAGCAGTCTCTCTCTCGGACGGATCCGATGACAGCACTCACCTGTGAGGTGGTGCAGTGGATTCAAGGATCTGGAGCAGTGATTAGTGGTCTGGTTAGCTCATCACAGAACTGGAAGACATGAATGCTGGTCCAAGGAGGGCTGTCTGTGCAATGCATGCTAGCACTGAGCACAAGTCTGTGAGGGGCTGGGGGTTCACAAAGACCAGTGTGATGTCCAAAGCCACAGGCTGCAGGGATGAATATTGGCAGGTGGGCAAGGATGGCACCAGAAATAATGCCTTTGGCTGACACAAAAGCAATCCGCCTGCTAAGAGCGATCTCAGTCACTGACTCTTAAATTTGAATTGCTACACTCTAGAAATCCAAGCCCTGCACTCCTCATGCTATCAAAGAAAGATAACACTGAACCTAGGATGCAGATCAGAAGTACAGATGTGAATAAGTCACTTAAAGAAGGCAGCTTTGAACACTGCTGAGCACTCAGTCAGGGACTGAAGAGCTGCAGGGGCTGTGGCAGGTGAAGCCAGCTGTTGTGGAAAATGAGCAGAGCGTGAGGGGCTCTCCATCTATTCCCCTTGCTGGGCTCAACTCTCCATAATCCTTAAAAAGGGAGGAAACAAAACAAAACAAAGCCTCTCTGCATCAGCCTGTTTTGGCCATACATCCTCTCCACTGCAATGGCACTCAGACCATCGCAGCAATCCAATGAAGTGTTGCTGTAATTAAGGTTTAATGGAGCTGCAAGGCTATGTCATAGCAAAGAGCCTTATAACAGAGGTGGAATGCAATTTACTACCCACCAGGTATAGAGCAATAAATCTGCAATATTTATTGGCAAGAGAGAGAAATGTGATCCAGAATTCCATATGCTGGGTTGGGGGAGGAGATGAACACCACTTCCAAGGGGAAAACTTCCTCTGCTACTCTGCTGATACATCCTATAACAGCATTTACGTGTAGCCATTCCAGAAGATCCTAAAGCAACCTCCAGACTGAATACATGCAGCACCAACCTGGCTGCTTCAAGGGCAGGGAGTGGCAGCTCCCTGTCCCATGGTACCCTGTCAGTCATGGAGGAAAGGGAGCACAACAGCCAGCACATCTGGCCAGCCCTGCATTCTTGCAATATGAGCCCCAGGATAATGTGAACACAAAAACCTTGGGGCCAACTCTACAGCTGGTGTAAGCTAGCAAAGGCATACTGATTTGCACCCACTGAGTGGCCGGCCTGGGGTTCCCCTCCACAACTTCTCTTGTGGGTATGCAGTAAACTGCATGTTATTCAATTTATTGTCCTCAGAAGGGGGAAAGGCTGAGCAAGCTGTAGAGCTGAGCCTGCTGTTCCCAAGGAAAATTCCTAGCCTGCTTCTTGAGGCCATTGAACTATCCCTTCTGATACTGAGACCAACTCCGGGGAAACCTCTGTGGAACCCCTAGAGCAAAAATTTGGGTCAAATCACACTGCAGTGGCATACAGAGTGCAATGGCACTAGGGAAGTGGTGGGATGAAGAGGCACTGACCTATTCTTGAAGCACAGAGATTCCGAAGCAGTAAATAGAGAAGATCCATGTTTCTCAAAAGTCAGACACTGCACAAACAATGACTGTGCTTTCCAGCTTACACAATACACATTTCTCTCCATTAATTTGTTTTTAAGCCAAGATGAAGGGATGGGGATGCCTGTGTGCAAATGGGGCACAATACATTTTTCATTGTCTGGAATTGGATGGTCAAATGTCAATAGCTGAGAAATGCTACATTAGACAAAAACAAAATACAGAACTACTTCCAGGTGGAAAAATAACCAGAAAAAACTCCACAGCATCATAGTCCTAAAAGGCGGTGAGTACCTGTGCTAGAGACAGTGAGAATGACAAATTTCTAGTCCCTCCCATGGGACTGAATTAGTTGTTTCCTATGTGTCCAATAGACATTTTCTTTCTGAGCAAAACAACTAGCAGGTGGCTAGTCCTGCCTTCTGAATTGGCTGTGGCAGATGCAGGGCTGTGCTGAAGGGGAAGCTAGAGTTTCACGTCCCTTAATTCCCTGCTAGCTAACTGGGTTGTCGGAGGGTCACCAACATTTGTTTTTCTGCATGTGTGAGTGTGTCAGAGACAGAGCAATGGACAAGAGGGAGTTTCCCAGCAAGATTAATCCTTTACCAGAACTGGCTGTGTCCCAAGAGTGACTCTTGGAAATGCTGGCATAAATTGGCAATTAATATTGTTGCTTCAATGGAGTTACTTGGGAAGCAACTGTTTGGCCCAGTGGGTGCTGATCCCATGGCTTATGCTCTCATTTTCCCCCTCTGAATTTTCCACATGGATTTCTTACTCATTTCTACAGTTCAAATGTTTAGGGAACAGAACTACTTCACTCTATTGGAGTGATTCCCATCGAAGACCTCAGAGAAGACGCCTTGGCAGCAGCACAACTCATACCTGGTACCAGCTGTTGTACCTTCATGATGACGTTAGTGCTCTGGCTCTTTGCAGGCAGGAGGAGAGTGAGGTGACAGGGCCAGGGGTCCCTTTATGTGGTTTCAGCATTTTAGCATGAGTGCATTGCAGACTCTGGCAGCATTTCAATGTAGCGTTCAAGTTCACTGAAGACGTGCCAAGATGATAACCTTGGCCATATCTGCTGAGGCAAAGGTTTCAAAGGCTCTTCATGAGTCTGACTTCACGTTGAAAAAGCCCATCATTTATTGTCTTAGGGAAAAAGCCTTATTACCAGCGGGGAGTGCACTTCAGATGGGTAACCCTAAGAAACTGTAAATCTACCCAGTATGCAGACTCTTGTTCTAAGAGGTGTTGCATTAGCAAGCAGCTTTTCAGTCCACTTGGCATGGCAGCATGCCTCTGTGTTGTTGGCAGACGTCCCCCAGCCTGCAGGGGCTAGACAAATTACAGAGCTGGGCAATCACCAGCCACATGAAATGTGGCCACAAGAGAAAGTAATGGATTCTGCACCTGGGAAGGACAAACTCTGGCTATACACACAGACTGGTGGGTGAGACACTGGAGCAGCCCCCTTGAAAGCAATCTGGGAGTCTTGGTCAACAACAAGTTGAACATGAGTGTATCCAGGCAGCCAGGAAGGCCTACTGTATCCTGAGATGCATCAAGCATGGCATTACCAGTTGTGTGAGAGAAGTGATTATCCCTCTCTACACCGCATTGGTGTGGCCTCACCCTGAGTAATGTGAGCAGTTCTGTGCACCAAAGTACAAAAAGGACATAAAACTACTAAAGAACACCCAAAGGAGGTCTACAAAGATGGTGAAGGGTCTGAAGGAATGACTGAAGTCCCTTGGCTTGTTCAGCATAAAGAGGAAACTAAGGGGGAGACCTCACAGTGGTCTATGGCTTCCTCATGGGGTGGAGCAGAGGGGCAAATGCTGATCTCCTCCCCTTGGTGACCAGTGATAGAACCTCAGGGAACAGCACGGAGCTGTGCCAGGGGAGGGTCAGGCTGCATATCAGGAAAAAATTCTTCACCAGATGGTAGTTGGGCACTGTTACAGGCTCCTTAGGGAAATGGTCGCAGCACCAAGCTTGCCAGGGTTCAAGAAGTGTCTGGACAGTGCTTTCAGACATGTAGTCTGATTTATGGGTGGTCCTGTGTGGAGCCAGGAGTTGGACTTGATGATCCTTCCAACTCTGGATATTCTATGATTCTATGGTTCTACCATCCTATCCTGCTCTGCCCTTGCTGCCAGTTCCAAGGGCTAATTACCATTACAAGGTTAATTTCAGCCTTCAGACCCCTAGGACTTCAAGTCTAACACTGGACTGCCTGTAGTGGGCAGCCCAAAGACTCAATTTTTTCATCTAGATGATGGATAGGACCCGCTCTGGGCCAAACATTCTCCCACCTCTGCAGCTCCCACTCCACTTCTGCAGCTCCCACTCCACTTCTGGCTGTACAGCACCAAGGGCTAACCCTCCTGAAATGAGCCCTTTCTGCTCAGAGAAAAGCCCCATCTCTGGCTGAGGGCAGACAACTCCTCCTTCCCGAGGGCCCTCTGAAGCTGCATGCTGCCTAAGCATAGCAAAGATTTTGTTGTTGTTTTTTGTTTTCCCCTCCTTCTCACTGCCTACAGAGCCAAAGGGCCTGTTTGTTTTCCTTTTAGTTATCAGAAAGGTTTATTTGCGATTGCTTGAGAGGGGAAAAAAACCCTCTGTAGCCACAGGCAGACAAGCTCAGTGCTCAGGAACATAATGGCTGGAGCCTGCAGGCCCATATGCTCGCCATCCTGCGAGGTGGAAGGCCAGCTCCGATCATCTCCAGCTGCTCAGGATACAATTGATCAGGTATGGCTGAATGTCAGAAAATGGGGTCAGGTTGGCTGGGGGCTGCAGCGGGCAGGGGAATGGGCAAGGAGCTATTTAAAGCGTGTGGCAGAACTGGGAATGTTCCTCTTTGGAGATGTCAGGGCTGCAAACACAGACACATACACAGTCCCCGAAGGGAGGGAGGGAGGTTATATTTTCCCTGTCAGCTGCTATAGCATCTTCTGAGCTCCATGAGAGAATGGACTAAGCTTTCATACTGCATTGAATAATTCCTGCATTTTTAGGTTCCTATTTCCTCCTCCCCAATGAATTAAGACCTAGGAATTCAGCTTGTTTGTTGTTTCTTTTGTTACCGAATATCCATGAAAAGCTCAATGTCCCTGGGAACTAATTAGGTATTAACCCTGCATTATTGCTGCATATCAACCATGGAAACATGCCATTTAGATAAATCTCCTTGAAACATGGAAATACTGAGTGATCAGGTGGAATGGCTAAATAATAAGTTAAAAAATATCGGGTTTCTGACACAGGGAAGGAAATAAAGAAGGAAGTATTTCTAGTGAAACAACTACGTGGTATTCTTGTACACAATTTCTATGAAGTGACGAGACAAAATTAGCAGATAGGAACAAAACTGTTTGCAAAAAAACCCAGTAAGGTCTAAGCTACCACTAGGAATAGTCTGGGAGAGATGTGGGTGGGTTTCGGAGCTATACAGGGTCCTACTCCAGCCTAACATGTACATTTTCCAGTTGTTTTGTGCTTAGCACCTCACCCTAACCTCCATGTATTTGTGATGGACAGTTTTGGAAGATCATCAGGTCAAAGACTGGACCGTTAGTGACATTAGGTTTTGTGCAGGCAGTGATTTTGTATTTCACAGGATCTCTACACACTGCAACCTTTCACAGCCCACTATCACTTGATGCAGAAGCACAGACCGCTAATAGCATGAGATGAATAAGTGAGTACGTATCTATTTTTTATTACTCAAGCCATTTCAAGAATTCTCATAATTAACTCTGAATACTTTTTCATCTGTTTTCCCTCAAAAATCTTCCCATTTGACTTAAAACCCTTATTTGCGGTCCAAGCAGCAGCACACTTAATCAGACTGAACAAGGCACATCGGCTCTGAAGATGCCTTAAAGCATCTGAAGAATCTGAAACCAAGACGTAGGAAATAGGATTGCTCTCACGCAGCCTTTCCTTGACTCAAACAGCGCCCCTCTCCTAGTCTGTAGTAGAAACAGCAGAGATCCCGACCCCAGTGGCAGGGGATCCAGCACCCCCAATTTGGGTGTTTCTACACCATAGACAAACAATGACTCAAGGCAACACACTATGAACCAAAATGTTTTGATTTGATGAGACAAACTCAAGAGCTGTTTAGACTTCAGCTGACCAGACTCACATGGATGTTTCCTTTTCAGCTTCCCCTGTTTACCCTCATGCCTGCCATCATTCTGTTTGGTGATGGCAGCCAAATACATTCCCTTCTCCTTGCCTCCAAATCCCTTCCTTGAACCTCAGAGTCCCAGTTCTTCTAGATCATCTCCTGCTGCTTGCTTACAGGAAGACAATACAACAGGACTCTGGATGTCTTTGGGAAATCCCACATGTGGCTTTAACAATAAATTATTATTTTAGTGGTTTGCTTTCAAGTTGTTGTACAAGTACTTCCTACAACCCACTAAGGAAGTAAAAAGCCTCATTTCAATTGGTAAGGGACTTAAAGAATTCAGTGGGCCTTGCCAAAATGCCCTTGTCTACCTATTCCAATAAAATAATCCTGCCCTGATCACAGCTACACCCAGCCTGCAAGTTCCCTTACACAAAGCACTCTTGAGAGCTCGCAGTGGGAGGTCTATTCTCACATCAAATTAAAGCCAGACAGAATCAATTAAAGCAAAAAGGATGGGTTCTACTGAGATGACAGAAGGCATTTGGGGCAAATGCTCACAGCTGAATGAGGAAGAGGTGCCATTGATCAAGCTTTCTTGCTCCTCCATGAAAGCTTATGAAACAATACACCTTCTCCAGAGGACTGGTGACCACTGGTTGTAATGTTTTGTGGTGCCTCATGATGCTGAATAGCAAGAAGAGTAAAGTTTAAGACAAATAGAAAAGGATATGAATGGAACATCAAAAATTATCAGAGGAGGGGCTTTTAGACTCTCCCTTCTGTTATTCAGAGGTGAGTAATTCCAGTGCAGGCCCTGAGATAAGAACAGTGAATTCACAAAAAATGCCCACCAAACTCACAGATGGATTTCATTCCTAGGTAAGACTCATTCTCCACAAGATCTGTGTATTTACACTTACTCCGATAGCCCCCCATAAATGCTCTCTGATGACCCAAAGCCATTCCCCTGGTCTTGCCTGAAGCCAGCCCTGCCTGCAGTGGCTACAGCAGAGCACTTCAGCCAACACCTTCATCAATAGTTGCTGGCTTTGTAACTCTAACTTCCTCCCAGCCATACCCTTCTCTTCCTCATCTGGTGTGTTCAGCCTACAAATTGTTCAACTTGTTACCTGCAAGGGAGATCAGGGATCAGCTGGGTGCTGAACATCTCTCAGCTTGGGGCACCTTTAGTCAATTCCAGCTTTCTCCACCCCCAAGAAAGGTGTTAGTTGGAACAGGAAAAGAACAAGAGAAATAAATTTTCTTTAGAGAGATGCTGACACAGGCCCCAGTTAGTGAAGGAAGATTTTTCGGTGCTGTTTCCCTCCCTCTTCACTGTAAATTCCCCAGTGTTCTAACAACAACCCCCTAATTCTCAGACATCCAGGAGGGTCAAATGCCTCTGCAAGATCCTGAGATTCCCCAGCTTCTATTGAGAGCAAGTGAGCAGCATTAGCTCTTCTGAGTTTGCCTTGCTGGGCTGATTTGTGGTGTGAACACACACTAATTAGCCATTTAACTTAGGAACTAAGACTCCCAAGAGAAAAAGATTTCAGAAGGGAATTCGGAGCTCTTCAGACTGAAATCATCATCGAGTGCCTAATGTAACTGTTCTGCTTCTCCTTTTCAAAACTTCTTTCCCTTCATCTGACTATTAAAATAGGCACAATGAATGTTGCACATCTTTGCCAAACAATGGGTGGTGTATCCTCTCTTGAAGTCACTTGTGTAAATTCACAACACATTTTGTCTTCTGGATTTGGGTAGGGAAAAGGAAGATGTCTGTACAAGAGATAAGCAACAAGAGATACTTTATGCCTCTTACACAATGGTTGGCAACTCATAGAATATGGTTAAAAACTCTAAGTCTACCAGCATGTAAAGCAACTCTTAAAGATTAAAGATTCTCTGAACACCAGGCTTGAACTAGGTTGATGATCAAATCTTAGTTTATATCTCAATCCAAGCAACAAATTGGAGTCTGCATTTTAAAACAAGTCTTATGTTAACCGAACATTCACAATCATAAAAAAATCTCTTCAAACAACCCCTATGGAGTGCTATTGTTGGCCTCTTTGCTTATGTACATCCAGAGACTGAAAAGGCTGTATTTATGGTATTACCAATTCCAGCATTGCCAGGCCAACCAACTTGAGCTTAGCACAATACTTTCCCCACATTGTTCCCTTCCTGACAGAAAAGACAAGAGACTTTGTGCATGGTTTGGAAAGCTTCCAACTAGTTTAGCAGGACCCTGTTAAGTGATTTAATTCTCTGAAAAGATATAGGCTGTGCAATTTTTGGCTTTACATAAGATAATAGCCCAACTTACTAACTGTAAAATAAAACGTACTGGGCATGCTAGTGTACTGGAGGAAGCCCCAGCGTGGGATTTGGGAGACTTGCAGCAGGATTCAGATCACCCAATCAAGTACCTAAAGCATGACTTTGTTCAAACACCCAGAATATCCACTCTGAAGTGTTTCCTATTTCAGAAGGTCCAAGATCTCATCAACACCTATTTCAGCATGCAATACCCTCCCATGCAGCTTCTGGGTATGCAGATTACAGACATAACCCTTTTTCTGCTCCAGTCCAGATCCAGACAGTCATCCACAGTTCCTCACCAGCTTAAGTGCTCTTACAAGATTCCCAGCTCAGCAGAAGACCACACCATGATGCTTATGGATGCATCCAGTTCTCAGTTAATTCTAAAACTGCCTAGGCACCCTCATGCCATTGTTTTTGGGCAAACATCTACATCAGGTGCTGCAACGCCTAAGGCAGGCATGTAAACTAGGTATTACAGTATGAGGTTGGGCTTCCAATCCTGAATTTGAAACTGTCCTGCAAGATGATTTTGAAGACACTTCATCTCTGAGTGCCTCTCTTCAAAATGTTAAGACAGGTAACATTCACAGTGTATTGGAAGTAAGACAGCAATTAGTTCTAGGTGCTTGTGAATAAAACACGCTTTACTTAAGACACTAAGAGACTCCATAAATGGGCTGCTAACTGAATCTGAAGACCTACATGATACCAGATAATTTGGCTAAGTTATATGATAGTATTAGAAGGTAAAACCAAGCAGATGTCTTGGTTGCTATTGTGACTCTACAGAAATAAATTCTTGTTACCAGTAAACAATAGCCCTTCCACTTCTAACAAGAGAACCTGTCTTTAGTCTGCCACAAAACAAACAAACATACAGACAAAACCCTGTTAAAATCTTTTTTGATGTTGCTTCAAGCAAAGTATGAAAAACCTGCCTTGATGACAGCTCTCCCCGTCTTTGGAGCCAAGCTCTGCAGACAGCCAATATCATGTGCGTCCACATATGATGGATCTTACTTGGGCATGAAATTTTCATTAGTTCTTGAGCAGTGCACAGATGCAGGGTTTGACCAATCTAATGAGCTAACACATACCACTGCCTGGCTGGTTATAGCTGCAAAAAAAAAAAAAAAAAAAAAAAAAAGCTAAGAAAGAAATCTGATTGATCCTGTATACCACTCTTGGTATATTTTTCCACCTTACGCTATAACAGCATTACCAGATCTCCTTTCCAGTTCTAGAACAGAGAAGAGAATGCTGCAGGCCAGTAACTTGAGAAGATCTTTGTTTCCCTCTATAATTCCTCTAGACACAATAAAAATGATTTTTTATGTTTTTTAATGAGAAGTGACTCTGATTTGTTCTTCAGTAGGACAACTTCTAGAGGAAGTCCCGAAAAGACATAAAGCAAGGGTGTTTGTTTTTGTTTTCTGAATAGAAACTGCCAGAAAAATCCTCAAGCTCTCTAATACATGGGAAATCTTAAGTAATCAGTATCTCTTAGAACTCTGAGCTGGAATTAAAGACCATAGAAAAGACTCTTCAGAGTACAGTAAACTGGCAGTTGACTTCATCTCACCTATTCCTCCTCTTCAGTATGGTGCCCATAGGAGCTGAAATTCTGAAAAGAACCCATTAAAACTAAGTTCTTCCTTCTGTGTGTTCTTACCCCAAGCATACCACTATGCATAACAGAAAAAGGATAGCACCCACTCCCAAGAAATTAAATCTCTGGATAGCCTCTGAAACGTTTGAATGTCATATTAATGTATCTTATACTCTTAGTCCCTGATCTCCCAGCATTACCAAGAAGGTAGTAACAGCAGACAATACAAGAATACACAGAACACTTTTTAAAGTTCCTCTTGTGTCATAGCTCTGGACACCAGAAAATTCCTGAGAAAGAAAATATTCACATATCAATGAAAGGAAAAATAAAGTCATCATCACCTCAAGATGGGAAGAATTTCAGCTGACATAAAGATAAAAGTAACCCATAGATTGAAAAAGAGCAAGTTTTGTCTCAATAACATTTGAACAAAAACACTTGTACTTGAAATATCCAAACCAGGGGCATGTTTCCCAGCGAGGAATCCTGTCTGTCACTGATATATAAAGGTCCAGGGCTTTCTCCTCTAAAGACTAACATTCAGACGATGATCCAATATACAACAGTCCAGTTTCATTGCACAAGTCTTCACACAGCTGGACCAACAGCCCCCTCAGCGGCAAATCACAGAAAGAAAGGCTCTGAGTTCCGTGAGTACTTTGCAGCTCCTTGCAGAACACGCATTTCCATGCTGACAAGCACTGCCTGCGATCTGCAGGAGCGACTCTCTTTCTTTTGCCCACGAAACCGCCCGTTTGCCCCGGCCCGCGTCGCGCAGCCACGCAGGACCATGGACAGCAGTCCCGCGGCGTGGCACGGCGCTCGGCCGCCCGGCCCCGGACCCCGGCACCTGGCAGCTCCCAGCCATTCCAGAACCAATTCTGTTCATCCTGAGGTGCTGCAGTCCTCCGGTGAGCACACGTTAGTGCAAGGAATATCATTAAATGGAAAGTATAAGAAAGATGGAGGTGCTTTTTTTTTTTTTTTTTTTTTTTTTTTTAATGTGGTCTGATAGCCATAGGAGGAGGACTGATTTTAAACTAAAAGAAGGGAGACTGAATTTAGATGTTAGGGGGAAATTCTTTACTCAGAGGGCTGTGAGAGAAGTGTGGGTACCCCATCCCTGGTGGTGCCTAAGGTTACATTGAATAAGACACAGGAAAGCCATTCATGCCTTGTGAATTCACAAAACAAGCAAGAAACATTGTGACAGTGCCTCATTTGTGTATCAACTATTTTATACAACTGCATTTATAACTGTGTCACACTGGGTGTATATATCCTTCTATAAGGAAAGAAGAGATGGTATCTTATCTCTGCCTTATTACAATATCAATGTCGTTTTACTGAGGACTAATTATGAATTCTCTCACTTACAAATTTGCACAGCAGACTGTAAGTGGACTATCAGCCAAATTTAACTAGCTGCCAGCAGCCACTCAGACAAAGAACACATTACTAAGAGTCTACAAGACCAGTGCTCCTATAAGGTTTCATTCTCATTCAACATCCAAAGTTCAACTTGGAAGATGAGGAAAATGAGAGAAATGGCTAGTGACAGTAAGCCTTGATGGGGTCATGGGCTTTGCAACAGCTTCAGCATACAGGCGGGTGAAAACATCACTCACAAAGTAAAGGGACAGAGGAAAGAAATGAAAAAGGGGCAGGGGAGGGGAGGGAAGGAAAGAAAAAGGGAAGGTTGATGGACAGTTGGACTTGTTGAGGGTGAAATCAATTAAAGTGCATCAAATCCAGAATTCATGCTTTTTCAAAGTGACAAATATGTGCTGGAAACTGAGAAAGACGAAGGGAAAATAATGTCTTTGACCTCCCAGAGACCGGCTGTTCCTTCCGTCAGAGGAGCCAAAAGTGAAGTGAGATGCGTTCATGATAAATTGTAACAGCCAGGCAGCCACCTTAAAAAAGAACGAGGTGAAAAGGTTACAGAAGGGACCCAAAATGCAAAGAATTCAACCAAACATCAAGATAAATCAACTCAGGCCCTTGTGTATGCGTGCCCAGCCTTCACAGAGCTGCTGCAGCTCATCTCAATTTGTTAGTCTTACTTAAAGTGTAAGAGACACGCACAAACACTGCTTGTTTACCAAAGCTTTTGTAAACAGTGTTCCAAAAGATTGATTCAGTGAAGGCTGAGGCCTTTCCTAGCCAAAGGATGCACTGACCACTTGACCTGTCATTCTCTCTGTGGCAACTGCTAAACAGCTAGAGAAGGTCTTCAGCACACACAAACACCTGCATTCTGCTCTATTCAGATGAGTTTTGGGTAAAAGTTTTTAATGAGCTAGAGACCTCACTCCTAAAAAGAAAGGAAAGCAAATATTCTCAAAGCTTCAGAAAGGGAAATCTTGGTGTATGCCTTATTTTCTCTCACATTTACAGATAATTTTCTAGTTCTCAGCTTCAAAGCACAATAGAAATGTTAGTCTGGATGCTTTGCAACTTTAGATCTTTTCACTTGCTGGCAATCAAGTGCAATTCAGTACACTTGTTCACATAAGGCAGGATATACTCAATACAACTCCCTTTCAGATGCTCATACTCTTCCAGACTTCTTGAAATTTTAGTAATAGCAATTGATATTTCCATGATATCTTTGATTAAAAGTGACCCAAGCTACCCTGGCCCAAGCCAGTTAGATCTTTGTAGAGGTCACTGAAGAAGGCATGTGTGCTCTCCTTTCTTGGTCTGTTGCTGGCACTGAGGGGACCACAATAGGCAGTTCACAACAGTCCAGATACCATCAGTTGAGCCTCTTAACAAAGAGTTGACTGCTCTGTGGATGGTCATGCTTGTGTAGTCTAAGCGTGGGAGATGCAGGAGATTCCCAGTTGCACTGGGGAATTTCTGTTGCCTGGGATTCAAGCTGGCATCAAGAGCTTATTGCTGCAAACACTGGCACCAAGGGGAAGGAAGCTTGTATTGACACGGTGGCTGTGAGGAAGATTAGCTATCTAGTCCTAGCTGGCATCCTCACAACTCTGCCTTCAGAAAGCACTGGTCATCTCGCCAGCTCCTCCTGACAGATGCCCACCCCACTGTTGCATTCCTTTTTACGACAACCCTCTCTGGACAGTCCCTTCCCTGAAACAGCATGATTCTCTCAGGGAGACACGAGTTCACATCAACAAATTCTTCCCGACACTGCCCTGAAGCACTTTCGCTGTGATCAGCTATTCAGAGTGATGGGACACACTAGTTAGATCTCTCTGTGTGTTTATCAATCCCTTCTCAGCCATTTTCCTCTGTAAATCCGTCAAACCTCTTTTTTCAAGTTCTGTGGGAACAGTTAGGAGCTATCTCCTCAGAGGTGCCTACCCTGCCACTTGGATTTCATTCTCCTCTGGAGGAGATGGCTGCCAGCAGCCAGAGGACTGACCCATGCAGTGCAGGCACAACAGCAGTGCTGTTACTGCCAGTGTTCCTGGAGTGGATGGGTCCTCATGAAAAACCCTTAGGATATCTGCTGCTCCTGTGCAGGAGTCAGAGGAGGCTACTCTTCACCTGGGACAAAGGGAGAATGGAAAAAGCACAGGGAGGAAGTCAAGGGAGTGGGAATTCTGTAATCCTTCAAATCAGACACAAGCACCTTGTTCCAAGTTGAACCAGGATACAAATCAAACTGCTCCACAGGACAACAGGATTTTACAGGATTTCAAGGACACAAGACCTACAAGTACATTTACCTTTTCATGCATATCAATATTTCAACTCTCCATTGCTATGATCCTTAGCCAGTATGATGCAAGACATTTAAATGGTACCAAATCAAGAAAAGAATCAAGTACATTGCTACAACAAGTATAAGTAAAGCTACATACACCACCAGGAGATTTAGGCCTTGTAAAATTCCTTTTATTCCTCCAGGAAACTTGCAGCCTTAAAAGATGTGCATCTTCCCTTTTCAGTAGGGACTATTAGATGGTGTTTGCCTTATATTAATGCTCACAGCCTTCGTGGATGGCAGTGAATTGCCAGGCAGTCTAATTCATCATACATGCTGTCCCATGAAACTAGAGTATGCAGCCTATATACAGTTTGATTGTGCAGATCTAGGTCAGCATCCTGCATCCTGACAAACGTCAGATGAGAACACTTATTTCTCCTTTCACACTTGTCATCAGCCGGGCTGGTTATCAGCCCCATTTGCAGCCGTGGAATGAGGCCCAAAGCTGCAAAGTGACTTGCCTCAGGCTACTTTGCAAGCCAGTGCCTTTGGGAATCAAGCCCATGGAAGCAGCCTCCAGGTCCTCAATGCCACCACCCAAAGCCATTCCACATCCATAGGAATAACTCACAGGGCAGCTGGGAAGTTATACACAGTGGAGGGCCAATAAATGCCATTTGTAGAGATCAGCACTTAGATTTCCTAATCGTCTACCTGGTGAGTATACCACCATGCATCTCATGGCCTGTATAGCTTTCCTCATGATAACAAAAAGACTAGAATTTAGGGCAACACCTACTGTGTCCCAACAAGCTGCATATTCTTTCTTTGCTCACTAGCCAGAAGGTTTTGGATTCCTTTCTTCAAGCTCTGCAGAATGGGGCATGAATCTCACAGAACAACCTTTCGTGCTCTATTTCATCAAAGCCACTGTATGCAAGCACAGAGACAAACATGAGATTAGACATACGAAATCAATGGAACATTTTACCATCCAAAAAAAGGGCTCTGTCACTATGACTGAATAGCTTCTGCTCCTGCTTCTGATGTTTCATGTCAGGAGGGGCAGATGAGAAAGAGCCACGTGGCAGAAACAGCTTCACAAAATAGAGTCTGGTAACTGGCGACCAGACAGCTCCGTATCAGACACATCCACAAGGAACAAGAGGTTCTCAAGAACCAGACAGCAACTGTTAGCCTTTTAGGAGTGAAATTTGTCTGTTTGTCCAAAAATATTTGCTATCTGAACATCAGCAATTTTTATTCCTATTTTGGAGATTTTGTTGAATTCCACTAAATTGCTTTCATTCACTGTACAAAACCTTCCATCTACTCAGTGTTTCGGTTATTTTTTCCATCTCTTCTAACCCCTTTTTCCATTTTTGTGGATTTGAAAGTAATTTGGTGCTGATATATTTTGAATGAATTTAGAATGGAAAAAAAATTCCCCTTGTAGGGAAGAAAATAAAGAAATCTTTTTTAAGCTATTGTTTCATTGCTGCTCATTATAAAAATGAAGGGTTTTTTTTTTTTTTTTTTTTTTTTTTTTTTTTTTTCCTTTTTAAAGGAAAACCATCAGTAAAACGTGACCAAATAAAAACTCTTTGCTGATCCATGATGTTTGGCTTCACCACAACTGCTGTCACACAAAGCCATACTAGACATCTGGGATTTAGTTCCCAAGAAAGGTAAAGTTTTTTTTGTATGTATATATATAAAAATATACATGTGTATATATACATATATAAAAATATATGTATAAATATATATGTGTGTATATATATATATCAGCACAAGTTGCTTTTTTCCCTCTTCTTGAAACAACACAGACACCTGGTAACACACCTAATTTGCAGAATGACAAGGTTTGAGTCCCAGCACAGATTGATGAACGTGAATCTTCCAGGTGAGACACAAAGGGAAAGCCCAAACACAGGCCCAGGCTGAAGGATGAGGGCTAACCTGAGCCTCTGGACCAAGGAGTGGAGTGCTGATAAATCCAGATTAGGCTCCTCAGGCCTCACTGGTGCATTCAGTACAATGGTAATTGTTACTTAATTGCTACTCATAGAAGATGGGAATATATTCTTGGAACTTCTAACTAACGAAAGTTCCAGATTTCTGAATGGGAATGGCCAGAAGACCAAAGAGAAACGAGTGGACTTCAAATCCAATCTAGATGTCTTTCAAAACACAAGCCTAACTACTATCTAGGAGTTCCAACCAGGTAGCCAGGCTGGTTTTGAATATGATTATGCTTATGAGCTAGCATAGCTCCTCAGGACACAATGTACTTCTGCTTCTGAAATATCCCAACTGTTTCTCCTTAGAGTCAAAGCATCCTTTAGGCTTTTGACCTTAAGCAAGGCCTTTTCTTTTGCAAGGGAAAGTGGACCCAAACAGGGCTGGTGAAACATCTTGAGAGGAGGCCCTGATGTGAAACCCTCCCAGAACACAGCCTAAAACCCAAAGATGGACAAGCACAGGGGAACAAGGAGCACAAAAGGCCGTAATTTGGGTTCCTCATCAAGGTGACAGCTCTCCAAAGGCACTTACAGATGGCTCAGCTTGCTGGGATACCACCCTGCCTCCAAGGCAGGCTGTAACCTGCCTCTTCTTTCACTTGCTGTTTGCTTCTGCTTCTCTGCTTCTCTGCCCTCTTTGGCTTCACAGAGTTCAGAGATGAATTAAGCACAGCAGCTAGGAATTGCTTGTTTTATGATAGCCTTTTCCTTTCCTTCATACTCTCCTCACCCCACCATCAGCTGCCCCCAGATTGCTCCTTGACACTTTGTACTTCTCCTTGCTTTCTCTTCCAAGCCCCCAGTAGCATCCTCCCCCCAGTCCTGCTGCCTGCTATGGCAGCGTTCCTGCACCAAGAAGATAATAAATACATCAAGCCTGTCAGAGTCGTGTTGTTTTGGCTGGGAGAGGTGCCCCCCTGCTGGGTGAGATCACTTCCCTCTGAGATGTATGGCTTTCCCCTCACTGACAGCTCTCCAACGGGGAGTAATCGGAGTCCAACTGTGAGGAGCAGGCAGCTAACACTGCTAAATGGAACTCAGGACTGATGAGGGCAACGAGAAAGAGAAAGGAGCATTGCAGCCTCTCTCTTGCTTGTGTAGTGTGCTGACAGAGAGACAAACTGGATCTCCTTGCTGGCCCTGCCAGTGATTTCCCAGACGGGAGATGGTGAAGAGAAACATGGAAATTGATATTGCTGCTTGAGTCTCAGGGCAAGTGTCAGCCTTAATCCTACAAGAACACCTGTGGCTTTTAGAGTGAAAATGTTGTAGTTAATGTGAAATTAAGAGAGGAAGGATGTCAAGAAAGAAGGACTGCCAGAACACCTGTGTTCAGTGATGGCCAGCCTCCCCACAGCAAAAGCTCTGGCAAAGACCAGCCCTGAGCTGTGCTCCTGGCACAGGGCAGATTTCTGGGACAGGAGATGGCAGAGAAGTAAAATTCACAAAAACGGATTTCCCATGAAAAAAAAAAAAAAATCAGAAAAAAATTGATTTGGTATCTTTGCATTTTGCAGATGTCTAGGATGTTTAGCACTATCTGAGACACCTGGGCACAAGCAGCAGGTTTCTCACTTGCAGGTCACCAGCTCACTTCAGAAACCTGTCATCATTGTGCTGTTGTTTTTGATTAAGCCAGGTGAATTAGCTTTGTATCCTTGGCTTTTTTTTTTTTTTTTTTTTAATTAAAGAAATATAAAAGATCATTGAGACATTGTGACCAGACTATGCGATATTAAAATGAGTCATCTGGAGTTTCTCTACTTCTACACCAGCCTCTTCAAAGACACTTAAGGGAATCAATTGCCCGTATCCCACTAAAATCCTCTCTGTACGTGGTTCATGAAGCTCTGAGCTCCTTTCCCACCCCTTCAGCCTCCATCCCTCACCTCTGCAGTCTCTCTAGTCCATTATTCTTGAGGCTGATTTGTGAACAACATGTTCACTTTCCGTACAGCCTAATGAAGATGTTCCTGCCCCTGAATATTCTATATGCTGCATGCTTAATGGAAAAAAATAGCTATTATTATCATTGGAGGTTCAGATGAGTTTCTTGGCAGTGAGAGTGGTACAGTTATGTGGACAATCAAACAAGCCAGTGATTATTGCCAATGCATTTTTGAAGAAATCATTGCTGTTTAAACTCCAATCACAACAATACCTCATTTAAAAGCATAAAAGCTTTCACTCAGCAGACCTATTTTTTTTTTTTTTTAATAGCGAGACAATTAAGTAAATCTCTTGGCACTTAACCATCATTTACCCAACAGTCAGAAAATGGACTCAATGCCTTCACATTAGTTAGATTATGATATTAAAGCAGAAACTGAATAAGTACAAGCAGGTGAAGGAAGACCTTTGAGGAGTGTACGCAGAAAAATTTCTTTTGGAGGGGACAGGAAGCCGATTTTTTTTAACTCATTCAGATATAAACTACAGTCCTAATACATCATAAATAGTGTTTCATAGATTTCAGCTTTCTTGGGAGAATGAGAAAGCTGCTCCTCCTTTTATAAACAAAAAACTCAAGTACAGTGCTGATGATGCCATCCTGAAATTCTGCATCTGAACCAGGAATTGAATCAGGATGTGGTAAAACTATTCAGCACCATAACCTTTCGACACTTAAAACTTATGCAAGCTCTGTTTTGTTATCATTTCCATTAGAACTCATACATGGAAACTTGAATGTAAATGTGGATTAAAACCCAGGAGGTCAAAAATTTTGGGATCTATTGCATGTTTGCTGGAATCTTGGGAAAGATTGCTTTATCTTAAAAGACAGTCCCAAAACTAACACAGAAGCAACTGACCCTGAACAGGTATGAACACTGTTGACAGATTATGGGGTTTTTATTACCGGTGATCCTAGTGGAGCTCTTTATTCCTGGCTCTAGCACTTCTCCCTCATTAGGATCCTCAGGTAAAGAGTATGTCCTTCTGGTACCATTCTTCAGAACCCAATACTAAATAACTCCTAATTTTATGACATTCAACCTTCAGCTACCAGCGTGTCTGTAATAGGAGCCTTTCTCTCCCCCAGGTAAAAATAGTGATAGAACAAAATCCCTGTTTTCTGAGAAGTGTTCAAGTTTGAGATGGATTACTAAATATTCACAAACCTATGTTAAATTTCATGGTCACTTTCATAATATTTTGTTCAGGAAATAAATAAATACATAAAATAACATTGATCCAGTCTTATGCTAAATAACTGACATCTACATAGGCAGCTAATTGCTTCCTGACCCCTGTTTATTCAGTTTTTAAAGAGTTCCCATAGATAAATTTTAGGTAAGTGGATCATTGTTTTTGCCTCCCTCCTTGCCCTATACTTATGAACTGTACCCTCACATTGCAAAACAGTCACAATGGGTTGGAAAGAGTTAAAACCTCATCTTCCACTCCTCCCTCTTTATCGTTTTAATTGGCTGTTCCGATGACCTGACCACCTCTTTGATACGCATCAAATGCCGACCCGTGAAATATGGAGTATGTCAGCCTGCTGAACAAGGGTCAACCTGATTGTCAATAAGGCCATCCATCAGAGCTTCTGGCATGGTGGATCCAATCCAGACCCAAAGTCCCAGCTGGAAAAGAAGTAGCCTCCTGGTGATAACAACGTGTGCAACGTAGGCCTGACAACTGGCACCGGGGTCACTGGCCCAGAGGCCAGAAGGCGGCGAACTTCAAACTGGAAAAAGGTAACAGTGAGCAAACAACAGAACCTCCAAACCAACAAAAAAGCAACTCTCTCGGCCAACCCGACAGTGGCTCCAAATTAAAGCAGCCCAGTAAGGTGAGAGAGATGGGAGGACACACAGGGAGTCAAACGAGGCAGTAGGGATACAGCACTGCAGCACATGTTGTGCCTCACATCTCCCACCTCTGTGTTTCTCCTCTTCCCGTTCCCACAGGCAGGGAGGGGTGACAGCACCACGAACCAATACTACAATTGCACAAGTATGCCTTCCTACCTCCTCACCTTCATTCATCTCATGATAAAGTGAATCAGGGAATAGATCTAAGGTAAAACCAACCATAATTCTTGTTGGAGATTCTTTGGGACTGCACAACAGAGCTTTCTCACCTGTTCTAGCAAGGAAGGAGAAAGCAAGGATTTATGAAATTCCTGCTTGCCGTGTGCTCACAGGGTGTGAGGGCCGCACTAACCCTAGCAGTGTCTTATTTTTCTCCAGATAGTCACTGTCATTGCATTCACTTAAGATTCTCTACTTAGGGATGGGATGTAGAATATGGCTGATAATCCAAACGATTCTGAAAATAGAAGTAGCTCTCAGATGTCAGTCATTTCAGAAGTTGGATTTCCAGGTGTTCATCTGAAACATATCACCACAGCACAGGCACTGGGGAAAGGAGTTTCCTCTTGCAGGCTGGAGGAAAGACTACTTCCTTCCAATGAGAAACAAAATGGTATAGAAAGGCCTGAAGACACCATCCATCTTAAGCAATTTTCTGGCTCCATCAGGGGTTGGCCTGCTGTGAAGGGGTAAAGCCTGAATCCTCAATAGATTCAGGGCACAATGGTAGAAAACTCAAGACAGAGTGCCTCACTCACCTCAGTACATGTCACACAGGCAGTATACACCTCCCTGTACACCAACATGCCCACTCATATTTCCAACCCACAAACACACAGAAGTGTATGCACGTAATGTATTATTTTGAAATGCAAAAGCCTCAAAATAAAGATAATGCCAGAAAGCAGCACTTGGCTTGGCGTACCACACATACACCCCTAATGCCATATCCTCTTGTCCTCATTGCCCCAAGTGTTGTTCTGAAGACCAGGGAGTCCCTTACGAAGTGCTCCAAGCCAACTGCCCCAGCTACTGTGTGCTGGTTTCGCACCCTGTGGCTTCCCACCCTGCACCTCACCGTGTGGCTGCTCACGTCTCATGGCTCTCAGCCCGGTGTGGTGCAAATATTTGCTGCACCCTGGGAGGAACACAGTGCACTGGCCGCCAGGGGCAGGTTGTCTGCATATTTATTCTGGAATAGCAAACAACACGGTGAGCAAAGAAGGGAAAAAGCCAGATAAGATAAAAGCCTGTTACCGTGTCTAACAACATAAAATCAACAAGGACCACAGAGAAAAGTTATCTGTAAAGACCAGCAAACCCAGCAGCAACTGATTCTAGCAGAGGAGCCCTTTCACAGGTTGGATCACTCAGATGACTGGCAATATAAAGCAATTTGTCTCTTGGACCACCCAATCTCAGGTCTGTTTCATGATTTACATGAAAATATGCTGCAGCCAGCACCTTCATAATACAAAGCAGAAGTAAAAGACTTCCCCACGCATTATAAGATAATTATTCCACTGCAGCAGCTAATTTCTAGTATGGAGTGGGACTGAATGTTTCTTCCAGGAGATAGATTCACCCAGTTGTGAAGGTTTCCTCTGCCATTTTAAAAATAATACTTGATGAAGTTTTGATTCATGTATGTGATTAATTTATAAAGTGAAACAAAGTGTACTTGTTATATAAACTGCACAACGATGAGTCCACAGGGGAAAAATAGAAGGAGGTACTAGGAGAACCACATGTGAAAACCATATGGAAGGGTGTTCCAGCAGCTTGGAACCAGATGGAAGAAAACACTGTCCCTGGACACTGTACAGAGTCCTACTGATAACACATGATAAATCATTCACTGAGTGTAAGCAGGAGAGTGAACATCACCACATACCAAGCTGTGCAGGGACAACAGGACCAAGAGCTGGAGAACCAGAGAGAAAAGGACAGCACTTCATGCTCAGATGCTACCCTCTGTGTAGATCTAATCGAAGCTACTATCAGCAGTCACAGTCAGAACGAAAGAAAAAGCACAGCAGCAGTGTTTGAATGTACCAGAAAACCTGTAAAAGAGCTGATTTTGCAATAACTGGAAATTGAACATCATAGATACTGGAAAATTGGCAAAATATTCACCCCTACAAAAAGGACACAAATTTTGTCCTGTACCGACTTCTCTTTGTGACCTTTGATAAGTCATTTAAGGTCCTCCTAAGTGGAAGGACATCCTCCCATTCACTCCAAACACTGTTCACTGGCTGCTTTCTCAGCCACGCTTCATTTCCCAGGGAGAGAGAAATCTCTTCTATGCTCCTGTGAGTTTGAATTGAAGATTCCTAGGAAGGACAACTGCTCCTGACACAAGAGGAATCCAGATTTGACCAGGTCTGATGAGAGGACAGCAGAAGACACAGCAGTGACTCTCAGGGGGAGGCTGGATAGAAGGAGGCTGTGCCTAACATTCAATAATTCATATATAGTCATGAATATGAAAAAGCACAGATTTCTGTGGCGGTTCTGCTAGAGGCAAATGGGCCGTTACATGGATGAGGAATTGCAGATCTCAGACTAAAAACTTGTCAAAGCTTTATATTCATCTCAACTATCAAATTCTGATTACGGCCTGGAAGGTCACTCCTGGCAGTGACTCCTCTTCTCTTGCCAGTCTTTCCATTTCTGCTTTCACAGGGAATTTTCCTATCTTGATGGAAGGGAGCCTCACAATAAACATGACTATTTTGTGCCCTCAGTAATTGCCATGTACAAAGTATTTGTATAGGCACAAAATGACTTCCTGCCCTAAGAAGGGCCTGAAATCTCTCTTACAAGTGCAGGGGTATTTTTTTTTTAATGGTACAAGCCTGTGAAACAGACCCAGGAGCAGGATGAGACATTTTGAATAGAGGCATGCAGACAAGGAAACTGACCAGAACACATGTATGCAGGACCACCAAGGATGACCCTAAATTAGACCACCCAGCCACTTCATTGGCCCCATTTTGAGGAGCCAGAATCTCAGAGCTCAAAAGGGTGTCCTCTCCCGGGTTCCTTGGCCTGTGTTTTAGACCATCACGTATCTCCAGTCACTTCCTGCTGCTGACCTCTTTGAGTAAATCATCCTCCTCAGCCTCCCTCCCTCCTGGCAATATCCTGTTCCTTTCTCAAAGAAAACCTCCCACTCACAATCCCAAGGTTTGATATCAATCTTAAATAAATGCCTCTCTAGACTCAGCTGCATTCCCCAAGCCACCTTTATCTCATGCCTCTCTAGAACGGCTGCAGTTCAAGAAGCTTGTGGAGAAGCCTCTGATGCCTTTTTAATTTCAATTGTTCTCTAGTGTCTTCTTTCTTTCACATTTTTTTTTTTTCTTACAGAGAAGTAAATTATCTTCAGGAGAATATAAACTGCAATATATGTGTGCTTATTGTTACTTGGAAAGGGAAAAAATGAAAGGCCCAGAAAAACATATTTCCATATGAAATATAGTAAGAAGAGAATCTGCAAGTGAGGTTCTGCCCCAACATCTTCCTCCTCTGGTTTCCCTCACTTCATGGTTTGGCCGAGAGGAAGCTTGTCAATATATCTACCCATCAAAGTCCCATTTTCAGCACCTAGAAGCTGAATCGCTCTGACTGTTCCATTATTTCATCACTTTCATAACCTTTTCTGTTAATACATTTTCATCCACCCTCAAATCCTTATGCTCAGTGCTGTCCAGGTTGTAATCCTTTCCATAAATGGAAGACACTCAAAAGCAACAAAATTTGCCTGCTTTTTTCACATTTTCATGGTTAAATGTGGTACTGTTGCTTACCTGCTCACCCACACTTCATTTTACTTTGCTCTACACTCAGCCATCCTTGCCTTTACAGGCTACAAAAATGCTCCAGAACAGCTACACCAGCTACACGGAATGTATTCCAGTGAGGATCTGTTTCTCCCTTGAGAGAAGTTCCTTGGGTCTCCCCAGACTCACATCTCTCTCTCTCTTTTTTTTTTTTTAATGTAAGAGTAATCAACTAATTCATTAGCAGTTCACTTGATTAGTGAGCCAGTGACCATGCAGCTATGAACGAGCAGAATTCCAAGTCAGAGAAAAAAAAGCTGGAGAATAAGCAAAGAAAATATGTTTTAGTCAGAAAACCAAAATAGGTGAATAAGATGGCATGGCAGGCTCCTAAAATGCCCTCAGAGTTCTTAGAGTAATCTTATTCCAGCGCACACATCCCTCAGATGCCCTGCCTCTCTCCTTATCATCCAACTCGCTCAACCATGTCACTGACATATGTACTTAGCAGCAGTTATCGTCAGTGGCACATAAATAAATGGCAGGTATCAAAGAATCAAGGTCGTCAACTCGTCATGAATATTTCAGAGAGAAGCAACATGAAAAGCTCGAGTGTCCCAGCCTCTCACATTTCCAACAAAAGGAAAAAAATTTAAACTACAGGCAGGCAGGCATGCGCGCACACACACACTGGGTCTGCTGGCTTGGCCATCACATGCACGTAGTTCATTTCAAGGCAATACCACATATGTTACGAGACAATCTGTCACATTTTAAAAATATATAAATATATATTGTACGTCTCCTCTGTATAATGTGCAAACTCTAAGCGGCTGGCAAGAGGGCAGTGGTGATTTAATGTAAGAAAACTGCGCTTTGCTGAAGGGGCTATGGACTAGATAGCTTGGGCTGTAACAAGAAGCCTCTTTGACAAAGGCGCAGAGTGGCATCTTTTCACACAATTATATGTGGGTCACATTAACCTCTGCTGTGCAGGATTCCCTTAAGCTGCTTCTGTCTGCACATCGCTGCAGAGAAACGAAAGCAGCAATTCCTCTCTCCCTCTCTTTTGCTGCATAGGGCGATGCAGCAAAGTGATGGAGAGGGAGAGGGGCTCCAGCTTGTTGCAGCGAACAGGTCGGAAAGGGAAAGAGCATTCTGCTGAATGCAGGGGCAAACTCCACTCTTAGACCAAGCACTTTCATTAATCAGATGTGTTAATCAGTGGGCAGATTTGAGATCTTGAGCTCTTTATAGCACTATAATATTTGGATATACGGTTACATATAGCAGGAGACATTTTAAGTTTCACTTTCAGCACATATGCCAGATGCTGCTGAGAAACTCTTTGAATTCTGTTCTGTGAATAGAGAGATGGATGGATGGAGGCAGGGGAGGCATTTTTTCCACAGACTTTGGAGATACAAATTTTCTCCTGTCAAGTTCAACTCAAATCTGCAAACAGAAATTTCATCAGAGCCCTCAGGATTTATTAAAAAAAGCAAAGGTTTCTTTCACAAAATCATTTGGTTATTCCACTGTTCTGGTTTTTGCCTTGTTTTTCTTTGGTCTGCAGGGTTTTTATTTATGTATCAGAAAAATTCTGGGAGCATACACCAAACATACAAGGAACTTAGTTTCCCACTTTCTTATGTCTTGAAAGTTAGATTTTAAAAATTATTATTATTGTTATTATATTCAGGCACCTCACCTTCAGGTTACCTACAGATCTAGATGGCTCAATGTGGCATATGGCAGATGATTTTTATGTTCCACGGAAAAATGGATTTAAATGACAAGCTCTTCCAGATCTGAGAAAGTCACCGTGGAATTCTGCTTTTGTTCATTTAAAATGGGACCTATTGAGATAACAATGCAAATTCATGGTGGAAATGAAGAATACATTTCTTGCAGTGACAGCTGATACTAACACTGCCATTCAACTCCAATTGTTTTGTTAATCCCCCTGCTTTCAATACCAGTGTCCTGTGGGGTTTTGAACCTGCAGAACACAAGAAGCTGGAAAAGTCTCAGAAGATGGCTGGAAACTGAGATAAGGACACAAACTGGAAGCACCTGCCAAGGCAACTACCACTGAGGTTTTAAGACTAACAATTTTAAAGGCATTTGAACATTTTTCACATGTTGCAATCAGTGCCAGATTATGGTCTGATATTATACAGTACACAGTGTCACTACAGGAATCAGTCATTGCCGCTCACCTTTCACCTTCTGTTGTTCATTTTTACTCCATGCCAAAGAGCTCTTTCCACTCACTTGTGCCAGTAAAACTGTCTGCATGACCAGGCAGTGAACCAGACTGAGCAACTTTTCTTGCTTTAAACAAACACTAGGTTTTTTCTTTTCCGGCCAGGTTGGCTTGCTCCTCCCATCTGGTTCCCAACCACAAGAGTCCTTGTGCCAGCAGAGCAGTGCAAATGAAGGGCCAGGAGACAGCAACATCTTAAACCAATGCTACCAACAAACACTCTGCAAGATCAAACCACAGGCTAAATCTCAGCTAAGAGCTTTTTGGGTTCAGAGTGAACACCTCTATTAAGATGAATTAAGCACTTCAGTGTTCAGAAATGCAGTTTTGAACACAGCTAAAATCTTTATTTTCAGCACTCTGCCCTGAAACAGAAATGGCTTGAAAGAATCCAGATAGGAAGGCCATTAGGCCATTAACTCTGGGTTTCTGTTGATGAGGTTTTTTGTGCAACCATTTTGTTTAATAGAAAAGCATAGCCCTGCACTGCAGCCACTGCCACTGTGACTCCACTGTACTGCAGAGATACCAGAACTACCTTAACATTAGCTAGTCCAGGTCCCGATAACCATCTAGTCTCAACAGAACAGGCTCAGCATGGACTAATTTGTCCTGACAAGATTATTTGCAAATTAGGTGAGGAGGTCAGACAGCTGCCCTATAACCATGTTAAAATGGAGTAAACATTGGCTCCAAGTTTATGCCTTACCTACCTTTTAAATGTTTCTCAATGGGGCACTCAATTCATGTACCCCCTTCAGTGCCAAGTTTTGCCTTCTTGTAGGCCTCTTTTCAGCTCAGAAAACGTTTAAATGTTCTCAGTCTGATACTGCAGGTGTGTACTGATGCAAGTCAGGAGTCTTAGTGAAAGGGAGACTGGGAAGATGCCTGAGCGATGACATTAAATCACACAGAAACAAGATCACAGGAATTAAACATGTAAAACCAAGCAGAGTGGGAGTGGGTTTTGCAGAGAACTAGGGGGAAAAAAAAAAAAAAGAAAAAAAAAGAAAAAAAAAAAAAAAAGAAGGCTCTTGGATGTTTCTCTGTGCATATCTGTGCAAGATGCAAGGGCCTGCCCCATCTGGAGGGCTGAAAGAGTCAGATGATGTTACTGTGAGAACGGTTTTGGATCACAGTCAGAACATTCTCCTCTATTATGCTTTGCAAAGGGTCTGTCTGTTTTGTCATGAGGAGATGTGAACTGTTTGTCAGTGAAATGAGCACAGTACCGCGGGTTTTCCCACGCAAAATGATTCAAAGCCCACGGACTCACATGAACCCATCCAGATGTCTCAATGGTTTGTCCTGACACGTAGCATGAACATGCCCAAATGACAGAATGAGCTGGAAGAGGGCTTGCTGTTAATTCTAAACATTGTGGGCTATTTGGAAAACACATTTCTGGATTTTTATGCCTAATTTTTGGAAGGAAACTGTTCTTTCAGTCCAAGAAGCACTAACAGAAACAAGGCTAGCTGGCTGGAGCCACTGCAAGACCTGCAAAAATAAAAATAAAAAAAAACAACCCACAAGGTACAAAGGTAACGTCCTTCTAAACTTGTGTGTAGAAATGGTGTCTGACCACTCACACCAGTCCCACTGTAGTCATATCCTACATGTCAACATATGTAGATAGGCAGGACACAAAAGCAGGCATGCAGACTAGACTGACAGAAAAACTTCTGGTGAAACTTTCCAGCTAAGTCACAAGAAAAAAAGGTGCAAGAACTACTTAAAACAAGAATAAGAAATGTCATGTTGCATCAGACCAAAAATCAACCTAGCTCAGTACCTGATCTCTACCAAAAGGCAGGAGAACTCGCAGGAGAAATGTGAGAGCTCACAGGACTGCCCTTTCCTTGTTATAACTGGCTGTTTTTTTAGTAATCTGCTTAAAGACCCCCCTACATCAGGTGGCTAGCAGAGCCACCTATTTACACATCCAAATGTTCTCTGAACATATTTTTGCCTTTGGCCATCATATTTACTTCACAATGACTTCCGCAATTTATTTAGCCACTAATGTTGCAAATTGTTTCCTTCTATTTGTTTTAAACTTATTACCTGAAGGGTTCTTCTGGTCCTTCTGACTCCAAAACCTCCTTATGAGAGCTGCTCAGGAAATTTTCCAGTACAATTTCATTGGGAAAGGTCAATTAAGTTTAACTGAAATTTCTCACAAAAAGAAAGTAAAGAGTTTCAAAAAGAGTATATTCTCAGTTCTTTGATGGACTTTCTTTTGTCCCTCCATTCTATACCTTTATTTTTAGGATTACCTTGTGCAGTGTGGTGTACCCAGCGTTAATTACATGCTTCTCACGATTATTTTGTCAGGTACACAAATCCGAACAATTCTATTGCAATGTGGAAGACTCTGGTTCTAGTCTACGGTACAAACAATGTAGAGCAGAGTTGAGTTTTGGTCTTCTATCTCATGGCCACATGCCATTGGGACTGGCTTATTCTAGAGTGATTTAATTTATTTTTCTGATTTTGAATGACCACAGGTTTACCCTGAAAGAGAATAGACATGAAAACACTTTCCCAACTCTGTTCTGTGTACATTTCCTGTTCCTTTCTTCTATCTTTAACTTCCTCATTAAATGCACCTTAATTGTGTATCAGAAATTTCCATTGATTCTGAAGTGAATCACCGAACTGGAATTTGCATAAATAAAACATGTAAATATCTGCAATGTAAACACCTAAACTCCTGTAAAAAAAAATCCCACTTTCTGTCTTTTCTACGACTCCTTGTGGTTACAATGCAACAACATGCACTCCAATTAGTTCCTTGTCATGTTGGACGCTTTAACAGAAATGAATGCTCTCAAAATCCTTAGTTCCACTGGTACTGCCTTCTTCTCACTTTCCTTCTTTTCCTGTTTCTTTTGAGCACCCTTGTTTTCCACCATTCACTCCAGCTGGTATCTGACAAACTTATTACCCAGAATTCCTACTATCCAAGTCTTCTTGTCCCAGAATAAAACTGAAGACAGTTAGGATTGAGTTATAATCCTTAGAATCATTCTACAAGCTCTTTAGATAAAGTATTGAATTGGTTTCTGTCTGAAAAAATACCATGTATGAATAGGTATTTTCATCAGAAGGTGGCATAACCCAGATGTCATGTTGACTTGACACTGACTTTACAGCACTCTACAGAGAGGAAGAAACTTCCCCTTGAGCAGCCAACACCCAGGACCTCTCCTGCCTCACTGAGAACTCCCCATTGCACTTACCTTCCCTCAGACAAAATGAAATGTTGCCCCATATACATCATTCATCAAAGCCATGCCCCATAATTAACAGCACCATCCAGGGGATTTCAGTAGGTACTAAAATCCAAAGATTCAAAGCTTGGATACTGTCTTACTGCAGCTTGGGTAGATAAAAATGTGTCAGGAAGATTCATAGACATGTGGCACAGGAATCATTCTGCCTCTAAAACGGTGTGTAAAGATGTGTCAAAGCTATGAGATACTGCAAACCAGGTTCTCAGCTCCAACACAGAGGACACTAAAAAGGAGTGTGTCACCTGAGGGGGATCAGCTTTTGGTGTTTTGAAGTAACACTGTAGATTGGAATTGTCCTCACAAAAATTGAAACAGGTAGAGCTATAACGAATACAAACCCCCAGCAATCAACATGCCAGGAGCAGCCAAGTACACTGCAGGCCGGGTCACACTTTTTCCTTTGGCAACGTCTTCTGGCCCAGCAGTAGGAAGAACAGAGAGCTCCCTGTGAAGAGTTACTGTCCAGATCAGAGGTCCAGTTTAGACTTCACAGCCAGTAACACAGCACTCATCTGGGAACTCTTTCTCCCTAGCACAGCAGCACAGAATGGCTCACCCCAGCACAGGACCTCAGCCATCCTCTTATAACTCCACAGCTTCTCTGAAATTATTTTTTGGGGCCTGTGGTTTTCAGCAAAGAGGAATCTAAAGAACAAAACCTTTGTTCATTACATCATGGCTCCAGTAATGTCTAGGAACATTTTTACATTTGATAAAATCTCCCCAGATTACCTTTTGAAAGCCTGCGGTCAAGTCACATGGCTGGAAGCACAAGAATGATGTAAGTAACCACTGAGTAGCCCATAGATCAGTTCTCTCATGATGCTAGCACAGAGGCTTGAGAGAGGCATCACTCCTTCAAGGGAAGGATTAGCTGAAGTCAAGGAACAACTGTGTCTATAGAGAGACAGGAAGAATGGCCTGGAGTTATCTGTGCTTCTTCTCACTTTGTAAGAATTTGAGGCTCAAGTCAGCTTGCAGTTCCAATTCTCTGCATTAACACTGCCCATCCCTATCTACTCCTCTGTGTCCGTTTCCTCTGGGTATGTTGCCCCATTCTGTCTGTGGTTTGGAAGCTCTATGGGGAAAGAAGGTGAAAGACCTATCTTTCACTGTGAGTTTGTGGCGTATGAGACTTTGCTCTCAGTCCTACTTCTTTTAAGCAGAGGTGAGCCTACCTTTCAGTGAGAACTCAAATCTGAAGTCTGAATGTAAAGCAGGTGGTCGGAGGACTTCTCTTCCAGACAGCTCAATTTGGACAAAAACGGCAGAGAAAACAGGGAGATGAACATGCCAAGCTATGCAGGGAAAACCTGAGGTAAACTTTTCCAACAAACTAATTACTTTAAAGGAAATCACTGTTTCATACTTGTGTATTATGCCTTCAGGAGAAAAACACTTTCACAATCTATTATTTCCAGGATAAGCCCTGTGCTTTGGTGGCTACTGTAATCTGCCTTTCATAGACAAAGCATGAACCTTCAATCTTCAAGTAAAGCCACGTAAGTACAATTTGTATAGTTAACAATGGAAGGATGGGTGGGAATCATCTTAAAATTCTGACCTCAGGTGACTTCTCTGATGTCAGAAAGTCAGAGACAAATTGAGACATAGTAACCAAGAGTGCTGATTTCCAGACTGTACTTGCAACCACTAATTCATGCTGCTTCTCATCAGAGCAATGTTACCATGAGAGCTTTATTCAACTGAGAAAGCAGTTCTCACACAATCTTTGTTGTGATTGGCCTCTAAGCTTTCCTTGTCACACCATCATTAGTTAGCTGGACTGTGTTACTGCACTTGGGGTATTCATTCGCAAATGCATTTGGATGGCTATTTCAAAGACAAATCTCAAAAGAAGATTGAGATGTTTCTCTTAACTAGGTGACTCATCCATTTCGCCTACTTTCTGTCATGGACTTAAGGCCTTTATTTTTGCTTTGAAGACTCAAATCCATTGGAGTTCTTGTTGTAAGCAAGAGTCAGGGAGACTACCTATACTAAAAAGCTGGCTGTCTAGAACAGGTACCAAGCAAAGAAAAAAAAAAAAGTATCAGTATTAACATTATTTCCCGTTCTTTTTAAATTGAGAAAATAGCCAAGAGGAAATGAAATGACTTGCCTTATATCACTATAGCTGCATCAGAACTCAAAGCCCTGGGTAATGACTTAGCCAGAAGACCACCCTTCCTCTCGAACAGTAGCTGGAGGTCTAAATGTGAGTAGCCTGGCAAAGGAGGGGATTTGTTGTTCACATAGCTGAAGATTTCTGGACACCCTGAGGCTCATGGGATCTCTGTCAAAGCAGCTAAAGAGAAATGCTCCTCTGGTGGTATTCCCAGTGGCCCATCTGCAAGCTTCAGTGCTAACTTCCTGGTAGGTGACTCCCTTTCAAACTGGAATCCAATTTACAAAGCCTTTAATTTTAAACTTTCTCATCACTGACTTAATAAAACTAAATGACAGGTAATGGTCCCAGAAGCCAGGAGCTATTAGATCCTTCTCAACACTAATCAGGGCTGATCAGATGCTTGTGCACTCCTTTTCCAGCTCACAAAAGCCCAGCTCCCCAAGGACTCTGCCACCGGGAGGGAAACAGGAAACCAACCCTCTCACAGGCAAGTGAAGAAGGGCAAGGGAAGAAAGAAAGAAAGAAAGAAAATAATCAGGAAAAAACAACGTTAATGTGAGCACTTACAACTGGAAACTAGTAGCAGGATCACCATGGATAATGCCTGCTCTCTCCCTGGAGTTCATCTGGGGCCCACGTGCTCGCTCCATTTCCCCACCAGGGCACTGGGGGCTCTCAGAGGCGCTACAGGCATCATGGCTACATGGAGGCATGTAGCAAACCGGCTCTGATTTCTGCCCAAAGGCATCAGTGTCATACCGGTCGGGATGTCAGCTTGGGAGAATGTCAAGGCAGCAGTCACGGTGTGCTGTCACAAAGAGAAATAGATATCATTTCAAACACACAGCTCTGGAGAGAGGAGGGAGAGGCAGAAAAGAGAATCCCGTCATGCACTTTTAGTGGGGGGGAGAGAAGAGGAGGCTTAACTCTGCTTTGGCCATACTGGAGGAGGCAGAAGGAGAGGATGTACCACATCCTCACAGCCACCATGCCACTAGGCTAGGAGGGGAAGTGCTCCAAAGCAGACACCATTCTTAGCTGTTTTATTCACTTGGTTTCCAAAGGAACTGGAATTGGCCTTCAAGGATTATTTCCTGCTTTATGGGCATCCTTGGCCAGTAGGAAACTTTGGTTTCAGTGCAAAGGAGGTGGATAGTGACATGGTGGCAATGAACGGCTCCACCAGCTTTTTTTCCTCTTCAACTTACACCTCCACACACCAGTGATAAAGGAGGTTTAAACCCAGCCTCCTTCCTACTTCAATTGTCTCATTAAGAATCAGGCCTTGTAGCAGGCAGCCCTGGCTTATAGACATTGCATGACACCCGTCTCCATAGGACGGAGAGCCATAGGACAGTTGTTAGAGTCAGATCTTCCCCTGTTACATGGGCCTTTTTTGGAGATATTGCATCTACCACATGGGTGAATTAGACTGCACTGTTCCTGCAGCTGTGAAGTTCCCAGGCCTTGTTTTGCAAAGGGAAAACAAGATGGAGGCATTTTATCCAGGTGACATAAAGCAGCCGTGGCGCAGCCAGGACTGAAAAACAGAGCATCTGAATCTCCCTCCCTGCTACAGGACCATGCAGGGCAGCTCCTGTCTCTTCCTTTCCCTTTCTTTCTATAAATAAAACTTAGAAAACCAAGTTTTGCTTTTGTTTCACTGCAATTCAGGATGGCACTAGGTCTGCTGCTAATTGTGCCTGCGAGACACATTTCTTTCCTGGTTGGTGGCACTTGTCACCCAGTGCATGCAGCTGGAACACTTCTCTGTTAGAAGGGAGAGAGAGTCTTCACTCCAGTCCCTTTCTCAGAACATACAGTATATAACCATATTTTCAAAGCAGGAAACATTTTTGAAATAAGGCCTTTTGGTGACACAAAAGTGCCACCCAAAGTGCACATGTATTTTAAAGAAAAGACAGTGGATTGATTTAAATGTTGAGAGAAACACAGCATTTCCCAGACCAGATTATTCCTCCTTCCTCTCACAGTATTCTCTTTCTGTCCACGTGCACAGAGGGAGCAGCACCAAGGAGTCTGAGGCTTCATCTTTTAAGGCATCCCAGTGGAAGGCTTGGAGACGACACAGTGAGCGTATCTTATTACCCCCTGATATCTGTGTAACTTTTTTGATATACAAAGTCTGTATCATAGAAAGCTCTGGAGCCTGCTGTAATATAATTAATGTGATAGGAAAACTTGAACTGGAGCACAGCCAGGATTTTCATCACACTCAAGCCCCACTCAGTAACCACTGGACTTTCCATTCCTCCCTCAGCTACCCACCTTATTTGTCTTTGCTTCCCATCTCCTCTGAAGCACCTTTTAAACCCTATTGACATGTTTGTTAGCTATAGTAGCATGATGGATCTATGAAGGACGCCCTGTCTGGAGCAAATGCCTTGCTTGCTGGCTCATCTCTAGCTTGAATCAAGGCTCTCTTATCCTTGCATATGACACTAGCTCATATAGCCTTGAAACCTCTCACTTCCCTATTCCCTTCAGACTTTCTTATACTTAAAGTAGTTCCTCCTCCCTCGCTCTTGTCCTTTTCCTCCCAAATTTGGCATTCTACATAAAATTCTTCAAGCTTTTCTAAACTGTGAGACATTTCCCAAGACCCTGCATTATGCTGCTTACCCCATACTTTTCTCTGTACTTTGGATCTCTCTGATAATAAGGTGTGTAAACTGTATATCACAGCTGCAGAAAGAAAGGGGATATATAGATGTGGCCTCTTCTAAGTGCAAGACACTGGCCTGGAACCTCTCCCAACATCTGCTCTTAGTCTGGACAAAGGGAATGGAAGATGTAACAAATTTTGTAGCTCATGTAAGAAAGATCTCAGAAGAATTGCAATAGCACACTCCTAACCCACAGGAAACAGGTATGGACAGCCTCTTGGAATGAGGTGTAGCATTAACAGGGATGTTCTATCTTGTAGCACTACCTTTTTCACTGCACTTTTTAGTAGTTAATAGCAAATAGCATTTGCATTTCTTCTTACAACACTGTATTGTTGGACAGATAAAAATATCTGTCGCCCATCACAGACAAGGTTAGTAAAAGGGCTTTTCCACATCTGCAGGGACAGTAGAGTGAAGAAGAGAAGCTGGTGTCTAGGATTACACAGTATTTATCCACATATGTTTATTATTTTGAGAAAACATAAACTTCTTTTGCTCTATTTCTATCTTCTGGTTACCAGTGGGCTACATCAAGCTGTCACCCTCATCCTGGTGCTGGTTCACTTCATCCAAAATCTCCTTCCATAGGCAAGAATAAGCCACCCCTTGCTAGTAGTTTTGACTTAATCTAGCTCTGAAGCAACTCAGCTCTTCTCAGTAATTATTCTTTTCTGTCCCCCTTATAGGGTTTCTGTTCCTGGTCAGAACACAAATCTAACTGTCCATGTAAAGCTGAACACTTAGATAAATCCATAGGATTGTATAAAAATTTTCTTGGAAAAAGGTTTTATGTGTCTGTTTTGGGCATGATCATATTTTAGGCTAGAACAAAAGTAAAGTCTGTATGTCGGTTCACTTTACAGAAGACAAGTTGGTCATAAAAGGTTCATTATAAGACCACTAATTTCACAACACTCAGATTAAAAAAAAAGTTCTAGATGCTGGAATTCTTTTGTATCTCATCTGAAATGCCCAAAAGCCAGGTTTACCCCTAGATCCGTAACTGCAAGTTACCCGCCCTCAGGTTTTTTTTTTTTTCCATGGGATTTCATCACTTCAGATACTTGCCTGAGGTTTCTCAGCAGTGTCTGTGTTGGACCCCTATCAAAAGCACAGGCAAACAGCTCACAGGTGCTGATCTCATGTCTGAGTTGCACTGAAGTCCCTGGGTAAGTAAATGGAAGCTCTCATCTCCCAGTATAGACTTTGCAGATAAAAAACCAAGGACAGCAGGATTCCTTTTATGAGCACTATTGATAGCTAAAGTTCAGGTTAGGTATTTCATCTACTACAGAAAATAATGACTAAAGGGGGCATTTCTGTCTTGAGTAGAGAAGAGCTGAGTTGCTGTCTTGATTCTGCTACCACTTCTTTTTTTAGATGGGGGAAAAATGTTGTGTCTGCAAATGGGACACAACAGCTATGTATCTCACTACCTCTTACCATTCACTCTCTTGTCTACCCAAGCATTTCACAAAAAGAAATAGCAAGGTCTAAGTGCAATGGCTTCAGCCTTACAGGAGGGGCAAATAATAAACTACTAATAAACTAAAGAGAGGAACTGTTGGTCCCAACAAACACAGAATGAAACATGAAACACCGTAATTTGGACAAACAGATTTACACCCATGTCTGTGCCATGGCCCATTTGACTTTAGGAGAGGTGCACAGTATATGCATGAAGCAGCTGGATTCTTGTTTTCCAAGCATAACCCTGAGACTTTTGAAGAGAATATTAGCAGTAGGATCTCCCTGGTTGTGTTCTCCTTAAACTATTATCTCTTGGAAATCCTCCTTCCCTTCTCCCCTCCCGAGACTTTACTTCTTGAGTTCCCAGGACCATTTAACAAGGTGTAGTTTTCATAGGAGCAGAAGCATGACCAGATGATCTGGCAACACAGAGCTTATAAAAAACAAATTGTCCACAAGCAGAAAACTTAGGATGAGCGTGAATATTTGAAACAGCTCTAAACATAGATTTTAAGGTGCACCGTTGAAGGAAAGGTGGAGGGCCTGCACTGCTTCCCAACTAGTACCTACCCAGCCACATATATTACACACACACATTCTTTTCATTGCTTGTTGTCTTTTCAAAACACAACAGTGTCATTGTTCAGATGGCAACTTCACAGCAAAAGGCAATTGTCACATCCCTCGGCTGGAATTGGCTGCAGTTCAGATTTCAAAGCCCAGAGCAAGGTTTTTTCACTGAAGCTTTTCTTCTGGAAGCACGCTGACAAGCAGAGTGGCTTACCCTCAAATGTGCCAGGCCATAATAAAATCACCAGTCACCCAGGATCTTCTCCAGACCAGAAAAAGGTACTGCAAGGGCAGGCAAAACAGATGCCCTGCAAATACCAGAAATCATGTGGTGTTTACTGGGGCTCTCAGCTTTGTTCCTGCCACTCAGCTGGAGCAGCTCCAGGCGTTCCGGGTTCACACTGGACTGACTCCAGATTCAACGACAATGTAATAATTTATGTGCATCTCCACGCTTTGGTTTTCAACCCTACAATTAAAAGGATACAGGGACACAGTAATTTCCTTGCTGAATCAGACCTGTGGGCCCATTAATGCAGGATCCTGCATTTCCACTGGTAAGTGGAAAGTTGACAGCATAGTTCTCTATGTCCTGGTATTTGGCAAACTGGTGCTTTAAGAAGGACGACAAAGGAAACCTGGATAGTGAGTGAAAAAAAAAAAACAAGGTTTTCTGAAAATAACAGGGAACTCCTGCTGCAGTATTTTGAGGATATTTGTTAAGCGAGGATGGTTCAGTCTGTTTGTATAACTGCTGCTAGGAGGAGAAAAAGAATGAAGTTCCATTTGATAAAGAATTTTGTGCTTTCATTAATCACTTCTGTTTTGCTTTTGAAAAGAACCCAAACAATCTCATTATGCCCTCCATAACTTTGTTTTGGGTCTGCCGGAATACACTGCAAATGTCTTATACTCTATTAAATACTACTAGAAAAAGAAGCAAAAAGCAGAACACCAGTTGGAAAGAAAAAGAACAACTAAATAAAAATAATGTCTTCAACCCAGTCAGGCTCATATTTTATTGTTCCTCTGAAGACAAAATAGAAAAACAAAACACATAAACAAACAGTCAAATCAACGTGATTTCCTCAACAATTTTCTTTTTGTCAGTATGTCATTTTCCAATGGAAAACCACACTGTCAAAATGTTACTGACTAATTCTATGTACAAAGTTCCTAGAGAGCATCTCTGTGTGCTGTGATAATTAGGACAAGATTTACAAAAAACTAACTACATGGCTGTGAGGAAATTCAATGGCTGCACATGGATAATATGATGCAATGCAATTCCTACCATTATTTTCACCTTCAGCTTTCAAGATACCAGCTGAGTACAACTTCTATTTTACTGTCAGCCAAGAGATGTAGCTTATTAGAGAGGAAATACGTATATCAAATAGCAGCTGCCATGAAAGCTTTGTTCTCGTTCTATCTTCTTTAGCTGTTTTCTCTTAAAAAGTCATTAGACCGAAAGTAAATGGTCACTCTTTATGGACTAAAAACATTGTGTATCCTTAGTTCATCAGCACAAAGAACACAAAACATAATGGATATTTATCTTGTCTAGATGCCAATTAAACTTCTATAAAAGTGACCAGAAATTATTCTTACCAGCTCAAGAGAATCCTTTCTGGGGAAGATATTTCATTGCTAACAGCTTTGATTATATGAAAAATACTTGCAGAAGTACTTTCTCAAGACATCTTGATAATCCAGCTGCCAATACCAACCAGACAGAGGAATCTGAGAAGGGAAGGAAAAATGCGTAAGTGTTTGTGCAAGATGGTGAGCTCTGGGGCAGCTTGAAAAGCAGTGCTGTGCAGCTGCCCTGCTTAGCAAGAGCTCCTGCACAAAATACTACTTCCACAGCTATTTCCTACCAGTGGCAAGTTATTCCTGGCATACAAAAGCAGTGAATTGCTTCCTGGCCCCACACTGGCTCAGCTTCTTGGCAGAGGAGAGGTGAGAGGCCATGCTCTGCCTCTCTTCACCATTTTTCCACCCAAAAGCTCTTTTAAAGCATTCCCACCTTCTCCTCTGTGCTCAGACACAAAGCTAAGATAGTACAGATAGATAGCAATACACTTGCTATTCCAGCTCCCTGGGCATAAATACTCTGCTTGACTCAGACTGGTGGTGCTGCAGTACAGGGAGATACACATAAACGTGTCCACCTCTTCCAATGCATTTATTTTCATGTTTTTCCAGTCCTTTCAATCCTTTGTTTGGTTTGGGTTCTGTTTAGAACTTGGCTGAGAGATACTGCCAGTTGCTTACCTGCACTAACTCAGCCTGTCCATTCCTGTGAATAACCTGGACAAACCCAATCCAACCCAACGACACGTTCCTCTGCTGGGCTGGGAAATGACTTTCATATATGTCTGAAGGCTAGAAAGGTCCTTATCTCCACACTTCAAAGAGCCTCCTCCCATTTGACAACTTGGTGTCTCCCCACGGATAATTTGAAAATCTTATTCTCAACGGTTTTAAGCCTTTTGATCTTCATAAAAGCCAGGTCACAGAACATCTTATACCGTATGCCTTAAGGAATGCCATAAAGTCTGAGCCATTGCCACATCCAGGCCTCACTACATCTAATCTCGCAGTATTTATGAGCTCATATTTTCTTTGAAGGGACACAATCTACTTGAAAATCTTGTATTAAAATCACCAATGTCAGCACCAGTGCCTCATTTTACATTAGTAAAAGGGGAATAAAATCCATAATCCACTCATTTTTCTCCAACCAGTCCAACTTTTAAGCCATTTGCATTTACTCTCCAGTAACAAAAGCAGATGAGGAAATTTCCAGCCAGCTTCGTTCTCTGCAGATGCCAGTTCTATGAACATTGTATTGCAAATATTGCAGTGAGTATTTTAATCTCAGTAAAGACAATGTCAGCCTCGTGTCTTTAAAATACATGCATGAAGCTGTTTTAGAAAATCTTCATAAGGCTGTTATAAATTCAGGATATAAGCTCGCTGATGACGTACATTTAAGGAACTCAGAAGATCAAAAGCAGAACGAGAGGGATTTATTTCCACATATTCTTATGACATCTTTTACCCATCTGTCTATATGTTAGCATTTCTGAAAGTGCTTTTCATCACCCTGTTATCTTAGGTCATGATCTCTGTCCATAGCACTGAACAGTCCTGAGGTGCAGAGGGCCCTCAGACTTCAGTGATTACATTGGGAGCCACCAACCTGCACTGATGGCAGCTTTGCCAGGTACAGGCACAGTGTCCCAAATACTGTCAGCAGCTGTCACCAAATATATCTTTCTGCATTTCCTGATGTAAAGCAAGACATGGAGCTGATCCAGGTGGGAGAAAGCAGTAACATATCCTGAACTCAAGACATTACTGAACTCCAGAATTCATAGGGCAAATTGAAGGAATGTGCCACAGATCTAAAATGAGACTTGTAAGATCAAACTATGCCTCTTTTCCTTCCAAAAAGAACAGCGAATTGTGAAAACTTGTGGCATTTTTACTGATTAAGTCAAGCACAATACAAGTCTTCCTTTTATAGACAAGGCCGTGGAGTTAGCTCCTTCCTTCCTGCTGGGTCAATACTCATAGAAACATTACATTTGATTTGGATTACAGTGATGCTTCACATTTCATGGAGTATTCTCCATCCCTCATCCACAAAAGTGACAACGAGCAAGTACATCCCAAGTCATGAGGGAAAAGATGATGAATGTTAAGGGAATCTATTGGAATTATGCTGCATTACAGAGTAAGGGAGAAATGCTTCCGATGTCATTAAATTTCTCATTTGTCTAGTGCATTTGTCTAGATCATAAAAATCACATCAGAGAAAAAAAAACTAACATCTACACAAAATCAATAGGAAAAGAGGAAGGAAAAACTGATAAAATTTGCACTACCCAAGAGCTAAGATCACCCAAGATGGCAAGTTTGACATCTTCTTTCTCTTCCACTTTTAAGCGTAGGTTAAGGCAAGTAATGAAATTTTATACTCAGTGCAGAGAATGACAAAATGGGAAATAAATATTAAAAAATGAAAAGGAAATAAATAATCAGGGTCTATGGGATGATGCTAGAAAAAAAAAACACGAGAAGGGCATTCCTCTTGCCAGTTGTCAGAGACATGAAGGCACCTAATACAACCTTCATCTATAACGGCTCAGATCTGTATCAGGAGACAGCTCCAGTGGTTTGAAGCCTAATTTATGATTTTCAGACTGCCAGCTGTGACATAACTCACTGGGCAGCAAGACTGAGGTCAATATACGTTTAAGTTAAAAGGTTTTTTGTAAGCTTGTGGGGTCAATCAGGAAAAGCTGCCATTATTGCATGGGAGGGAAGATGGGGAGAACGGATGGGCTGGCAGGGAGAGAAGTGACCAAGCAGTCAATTCCTGTTAAGTAACTAAGGCTGTTTTATTGCTAAACAGCAGTCTGGCAATAAAGCATGTCCTGGAGTGTCTGAGCCAAAGGACCTGCACCCCTTGGAAAGAAATATTCTACCAATTCCTCTATTTCTTCTTCCCTGTTATCCTCTAAGAACCTTCTTCTCAAGCACAGTTAGAATTCAGATTCAAGGGCTTCTTTCAGAAAGACAATTCAGAAAACTACTCAGCCACCTGGACAGGGTTTGTTTCAAAAAACCTAAGATCCCTGTGCATGAAAAGCACATTACAGGCCCTGCCCAAGCCCTGCACCATGGCTTCATCTCCCTGTCTAACCTGAAAAGTAAGGCCTTCCAGAAACCAAGGTTCCCAATTTTACTTGCACTTACCTTGCAGCCACAGTGATGTTGTTCATACTAAGACAGTATTCTTCTTAATTCCTACTTAGTAAGCACCTATATATAATCATATTTAGGCTGTAATATTCTTTGTGGACTGCTCAGTAGCAAAAAATCATGGCGCCTAGATCAACTGATGTAGCTTGTGTCTGCTCCTCGAAGGAGAATGCTCTCTGGTGCAGAAGTGGTTAGTTAAATGTTCCCTGGCCAAATCTGAAGCCTGCAATGTGCATTCCTGATCCAAGCCAGGCCTGTATACAAGAGAACAAAACCAGTATCTGTGGTCGATCCCCCCTTCCTTAGAAAGTATGGCACTAGCTGCGCATGCTCAAGTTGCCAAGATGAGATCTGGTCAATAATGACAGACTTAGGAGATTGAGCTGGAGTCTCTGCTCTTCTGTCTGCAGCAGTCCAAAGGAACAGAACCCTTTGCTTTATCTGACAAATGTTTAGAGGAGTAGAGCACTGGACACAGAGGGAAAAGTGCCCTGTTGGAGCACAAAGGGTGGGAGAGATTAACAAAGTGAAGCAAAAGTTTTGATACCTTTTACTACTTGTACAGTAATGCCTTGAGAAGACTTCAGAAACAAAGATAATCCATACCAGTGTATTTATAGGATGACCACGAACAGAGAAAGCATAGAAATCACCTTCCTGTAGACCGTCTACGGTAAGACCTGGTAGCTGGAATAGGCCAGCAGGCTCTGGGTAACATCTTAACTGGCTGACAGCACAAAAAAGCCTGGGAAGCTGCTCTCCAGCCAAGCTGGATTGGGAAGCAGTGTTACTCATCAAGATTGCACCAGTGCTGTTCCAGAGAGCACGGACATGGCCACGGAGTCCAGCTTGGTTTGGCACAAAGAGGTGGCTGCATAAACAGCGGTTAGAACGAGATCCAAAACCAAGCCTATTGCTCCCACAAGTGAAGATGGCACGACACAAAAGAGACAGACCGCCATGGGCAGCGACCCAAGGCAGGGCGTAACAAAATTAAGTTTCATTTCTAAGGCTGGGCCATGACTGCTGACAGGGCTGGCATGTCCTGAGAAGGCACTAAAAAGGAAGTCCAGGTTTCACCCATGAGCAGAAATGTATATTGTGACTATTATGACTTTTCAATTCTAATGCAAGACCTCACTCTGACTCACCACACGAGCTGCTTACTGTTCACACTCAGTTTCAAATTTACTTTCCAGCTTGCTGGAGGGAAAGCATGTTGGCAATCATTTCTTTTCCTTCTCTGACTGCTTGAATCTATTGCTTTATAGTACAGAACTGGCTTTTTTTCTCCATACTCGGAGGTTTCTCTGCTCTGTGTAGGACTGAGAGCATCTTCAAGAAAACCCCTTGTTGCCCACATTCTCCTGAGACTTATTTCTGTTCCAGGTAGCTGGGTCATCTGTGTTACAAAAAAAAAAAAAAAAAAAAAGAAAAAAAAAAGAAAGAAAAACAGTGTGAAAGCAATGCTTTTATAAAACTGCTACATATGAAAGAAAAATATGATAGCACATCCATTTCAGACGCAAGCTCTCTCGAGTAACAGGTATGAGTTGTTGGTCGAGGTCTCTGTTTTGAATAACTGAAATGTAAAGCAGCGCATGAGGCTTTGGAAGCACTCGATTTCAGCGTGGGACTCAGGAACACGGCTCTTGCACATCCACAGTTGAAGATTAGATACACCTACCATCTCTGGGCTGAGTACTTTTGCTACGTAGCATTTCAGATGGACTTTTGAGAACCACAGCTGTGAGGTGCATACAAGATTCAAGTATTCCCCTCATTATTATTGCAGAGGCCGTAAATGGCAAAAGCAGCTCATGCTTTCTCCTGGTTTCTAACTTGCGGGAAAGCTCGTTATCAGCAGGGCATCCTTGAAACAGCAACCAAGAGCATTAACTTTTAATATTTAATGTATTCCTCAGGCTCTGGGAGAGCAATGTGAGAAATATCCCGTAAAAATCTATTAGTGTTAATAAAATACCACCCAACAGGTTGTCCATTATCAGCAATTAAAGTTTTCAAAGCAGGTCAGATAACTCCCTGGAATGATTTGTGTGGCTTTACATCCGTTCTTCTCCTTTATTATTTTTTTTTTTTTAGTTATTAAACTTTCTCAACTCTTTTTTTCCTCCCTCCCACGGCACAGACTGAGCCCTAACCAGTGAATTATAGCACTAATGAGGTGTTTATACTCTCTGCCCATCAATCACAGATGTGTGTGAGTGAAAGCGCCAGCCGATAGTCGGGAAGTGCTGCAGCCTTTGCTGCAGCCAACAGAATATTAGACTACAGTTAGATAAATCCCCGGCTCTCTCTGTTGCTCATACTACAGTGCATGAGCACATACACTCCATCTGATTTTCCAGCAGTGTAAAGACGAGGGCATCACTGTAGGTCACATCTTTAATTTCTTTCTGCCCCATTTGCCTCACTTTAACCCTTAACCAGAGCATTGCTTGCCTGCAAAGTGAGAGTCCCAACGACTGAAGGGGCAGATAATGCAGCACTGTGAGCTAAGGCACCTGTGAGCAGGTGCCTCTGCTGCTCTGACCCCACAGGTCCCACTGCTGGCACCCTGAGGGCCCAACACCCAGAGCATAATTAAAAAGTAGTTAATTTAAGATTTGTGTATCCTTAAAAATAAATTTAAAAACAAAATAAACCAAAACGCACTTGGACTTTTAATAGTGAGGCTTTAGCTTTCTCACTGGTAATGAATTCATCTTAGAGAAAATCAAAGCAAATCTAGATGAATAAATATCCATGTTTATACCTTTATGCCTCAAATACCTCTACACCTACACAAACACAGTAATAAAATGAGCTCTCTGTGGCCACAGTTTAGCATAGACTGGCAGCTGTGGGAAGATCACAAATATGGTGTTCAGGTAGAATTCCTCAAGGTGTGTTCACCTTGTGCCTTGAAGGTCACAGAAGACAGCAGGCTTCAGGATGATAACCCCCAGCCCTGCACAAGAATAGAAGGGTCTCTTATGTGATCTTTAAGGAGCTGTGAGCAAGCAGACCGAGTTGAGGGGACTGAAATCATAAAGTAGCTGCTTCTGTTCTGGTTTGAGAGGAGGATCCTCACAAGCCTGAATTCCCACATTCCCATAAAAATGGGGACACAGGAGCACATGCTGGGGTGCTGCATATTGGGAACCCTGAGCAGTATGCACAGCACTAGCAGTCCTCCTCCCAGGAGCTGTGGTTTAAGTCTCACATCAGGGTGAGGTTCTTCCTCATCCTGTTGAAGGATTGGTATGGAGGGCTTCCATCTTGTCCTGAAAGAAAGCTGTGTTTTCACGGGGATGTGGTTGATTTCTGTGGTGTTTTTTGCAGCAGTATCCCCACACCCTTGGATTTCACACAAATAGTGACCACTCATCCCATCTCCCCCACTTCCCACCGTATTTATCTCACAGGATCCTGTTCTATCTTTTCCGTTTTATGCTCCACTCCCATAAATAATTCTCCTCTTAGCTCCTGCTCTCTCCACACAGCCCAGGTGCAGACCCACACCATGGGCAGTTCCCTGGGTGCTTCTTCCCTCCCCTTGCCCTGCAGCTGCTTGCCCATCATCCGTTGTCCTTTTGGGGACATCCTGCTCCCTTTGGGATGGAGGTTTCTTGCTTTCCCCCAGGTTCATGGCTAGGGCAGAGGTTTCTAATTCTTTTCAACCTGTAACCTCCTAGTATTTCTCTAAGGAAGTTATAGTTCCTTGTACAGCCGATTTGCATCAACTGCCAAAAATCACCTCTCTGTAGCTGCTTGAGACAAACTCTGTCCTAGTTAAGGCTGCCAGGACCAGCCTGCTGATCGAGAAACTTAATGATATTTTCCAGTGGGAATAATAGGTCAGCTACAGGGACAGATCCCCATGGGGACTAGCTGCAGACTCTTGGGGGATACCTACCCCACATTCAGGGGCAGCTCACCTTCTGGCAATGTCTGTAAGCACATTGCTCAACAACACTGACAACATCACCCTACAGCCAAACAGCTTCTGGTGCTCAAACACATCTGAATGTAGCTTGGGTGCCTCCCCCTCCCACTTTGTCTGCTGTACAGGCTGCTGAATTAGAAATTGGTAGGGATGAGAAGGGTGGGGAGGGAGACAAGCAGACACTGGGTTTTGTGGTAAGCAGTGGGGAGGGGGACTTGGCAGCTCAGCATAGCAGGGCAGGAAGTCTTAATGCTTGGAGCCAGTTGAGTAACCTCACTGATGACCTTCCATCATAGGCGCCAGTGCTCTCACACAGGGGAAAAAATAACAGAAGGAAAGAAAGGAACACAGGCTTAGAGAACATGGTGCAAGCAAGCAGTGCAGCGCACAGATGAAAGGCACTTCATGCTCCAGTCACCTGCAAATATGGGGGAATACTAGGAAGCAGGACAGCAGATTTCCTTCCTGGGTGCACCTCACAGATTTGATTTCTGTGAAGACTTAAGTTTATATTTATGCACCAAAGCAAGTGGGTGGATTTTCTCAAGAACTTGGCATGTTGAGAAAATGTGGCTTTGAGTGTCCCAAGGGCTACATGTAAATCATGGGGTAGGTGTGTTGTACAGCCTCAGCCCTGAATCACTCTGCCTGGTGACAGGATCAGAGCACACTGCAGCTCCCTGACTCACATGCCCAGGATTCCTTCCTGTGGAAACCAGAGCGTGGGAGGGGAGAAAACAGAAATGGTGCACGGCCACATCTGGGAAGAGAGGAGACAGTCTTTGACACAAGAGTTGGGAAACACTGAGTATCCCACAGTTCAGCTAAAGCCCCAGGGAGCTACTGGGTGAGAAGTTCCCCTAAGAACTCAAGTTCTGAAAGTCTTGTCCTGACATCCCAGACACCAAAAGAACAGAGAGAACAGGGATACCCTACTTCACTGCATCCATGAATGAAACAATCTCTCTCTGTATACATTTCACATATTCTTTCTGTTGCTGAAACAGAGCACTCAAAATATACATTGTCTCTGAAATATTTTATATATCTCCTTCTTTTCCCTTAGTCCCGTGTAATGAAATGTATACAGAGAGTTTAGAAAATCGTTTCCTTTCATCACAGATATGCAGTCACCTCTAAGTAGGAAAAATTTATATGCTTAGCAATAAAACAACATCTATGGTGGAAAAATACATACAAGTATTGATGACACCTGTGAATGCTCCGAGACAACGTGTGCAAGGACATGCAAGAGAGCCCATGAGGCTCTCCTGGTGGATCCCACTTCCCCAGCTACCCACCCACCTGTCTGCAGAGCAATCCACCTTGTAGCAGTGTCAGCAGAGAGGAACGTGCCTCTATGCACACTTCAGAGCCTGGGAAATAGGGAGGAGAGAGTGTGCAGTACAGTAGTTTATGGGTAGGACTTTCATGTTTAGGACAATACCAGCAGTCAGCTGAAAATCATTAAGATTGGTCACTTGAGCACTTTTGCAATCCATGCCATTGGCATGAGTCTGAGGCAGCCATGCCGCAGGATGATTCATGCAGGGAGCATGTAAAGATCATACATGCAGAGTGGCTCATACAACAGAGCCAGATGTGTAAGGTGTAAAAGAAACAAAAGTCTAATTAAGGTCACCCTTACATACGTCACAAGTGACAGTGGCACTGATGCATTTCATATCCGTTTTGAACTTGCACTATAGCCAGGATGGCAAAACATGCACCTTCCAAAGACAACCAAGATCTTTTGAACAATGCCCAGGAATTCATATGTTGGGTTTATACCAGCAAAGCTAGGTAAAAACAACCCTGCACAGCCACAGCAGTGGGTAAGTATGGAGCCAGCCTGGGCAAGCTGGAGTAAAAGTCATCAATCTGTATAAATGCTGGGGGCAACACTGAATTTCCTCTCCTTGTTGTATTAGAGTATATGGAAATGAGAGTGAATTTGGATTGAATTCCATTAGACTATATGGAAATGATGATGGGATCAGGGAGAAGAGAATGGGGGGGAAAATCATGCACCACAATGTTAAGCCTCAAAAGGTAGGAATTAATCCCAGCTAACAGTTTGATTTCACCTTATATTTAATGGAAAAAAAAAAAAAACCCAAACACTTATTGACGGAATGGAGTTTCTCCCATCTTGAATTATGTAGAATACATATTCAACCCAAATACTGTGCTTAAAACTTAAACATGGTGAGATGAACCCTGCCCTAGATGTCCTACTCAGATCACAGTGACAAAGCCAGGAAGAGACTCCAGGAAGATTCCCACCTCCCCAGGCTCCCTGTCTTCTGTTTCTGCTGCCTTTTCTCAAGCTGATCTTCACCCAGTGCCCTGAGAAAGCCAGTCAGCCTGTCAGTGGTGAAGTCTAACCTGCAGAAATAAAGGCAGGATTTGTGGGAACACAGGGATGAGAAGTGGTTGGTTATTTCAAACAGCCCATTTCAATTGCACAAGACTGGGACACTTTCTCTTTGGACAGCCTCTTTGACATATTTCTAAGATAGACGAATTATTGGGCCCTGATAATCCACCAAGGACAGCAGAGCTTTCTTCCCAGCTTCCTCTTGCTAACAGGCACAAGAGCTTCAGACCCAAACTCCATCTCTCCTCTACCTTCATGTACTCTCTGCACCCCAGTGCACACACACACCCATGGCGAGCAAAGCTCAGCCATTCTGGGATGGAGAACAAAGGCAGCTGCCAGCAGGCAGGGCTGCCATCAGTTCCTGAGTGCCAGGGGGGTGCAATTCACCTCTTCTGTGCCAGGTTACACCAACTCTGCTATCCATGACATCCCTGGCCTCACTCAACAGCTTCCAGCAAACTGCACAGACTTGCACTGATACAATTACTCTTCCTCAGTCCTGGAAAAGAAGAACTCGTGAAAAATTGCGTTGAAATCCTACCTCTTGCAATGCTCACAACTTCCTTCTTTTCCTCCTTTCTTCATTTTTATTTCTGAAATTATTTCTCCCCCTTCCTTTTCCCACCTCTTCCCCCATTAATAGGGGGGAAAACACAATAAAGAAAACACAGGCAGCCAAAAGCTCATTAACATACTCGACCTTTCTGAAGAAAATTAATTCCAAATTCGCACATACCGGCTGTGTTGCTTGGTTTTGTCAAAACGGTGGCATCATTAGAGAGGAGAAGAGATGGCTCAAGGGGACGAGATGTCTGCCACCTCAATGGAACTTGCACCGAGTTACTGAGTGCTGGCACAAATAAAGCAATGACATGGGCCATTCTGTCAGCTTTTCACATGAAATTAATCTTCGTTTCGTTGGCTGTGTAAATTTTTATCACCATGGAGTAGGGGGTGATGAATATACCAAAGCATCCTGACAGCTATGGCCTGAAAACTCGAGATTGTCTCAGCATCTTAACCGCAGTGGTGCTGGAACAATTCTCTTCCCCTAACATTCTCCCCATGCGTGTGCACACGTGTGTGCCTGAGTGCGGGTGTGCGTGGCTGTCGATCTGTGTGAGCGAGCTGCTGACACTCTTCTTCGATTCAAATGTGCTGCGGCCTGGGAAATGCTTGGGGTTTGGATTTCCTGGCTCGAGGGCAATGGCAAACAAATTACTGCTTCTCTCTCTCACTCTCTGAGTCCCAGTCCAAAAGCCAGTGTGGATCCCGGCATGCTTTGCTGGAGTTGGCAGGATTTCCTAACAGACAAACAAAAAGAGCAGCTTTGCCTTCTCCTGTGGCTCTGCAGCTTGTTGGCGCTGCTGCTTGTACAGCGCGTGTCATGTCACAGCCCAGGTGGAGGCGTGACATTGTTTGCTGCTAGCAAGGATGTGAGAACAACACACCCCTCAGCACTGCCTCATCCTTGGCACCAGAACAAACACTGCTGAGGCACCAACGCACACACTCAGCCCCCCCCATTGTACACTCAGCCTGATACATAGGGTAAACGCAGACCACCCTCACTCTACACTCAGATGTACTCACACACACAGGCCCAGCTTCACCATTCCCCCTGCACCTAAGCTGTCGGTCAGAGGCAACATGCTAGGCAGAAACTGTGCTGCTGACACTGCTGGCTTTACCCAGAAAGTCAGGATTTGGTTCCTGGATCATAGAATGGCCTAAGTTGAAACGGACCACAATGATCGTCTAGGTTCAACCCTCTGCTTTATGCAGGGTCACCAACCACAAGACCAGGTTGCCCAGAGCCACATCCAGCCTGGCCTTGAATGCCTCCAGGGATGGGGCATCCACAGCCTCCTTGGGCAACATGTTCCAGTGCCTCACCATCCTCTGAGAGAAAAACTTCCTCCTAATATCTAACCTAAACCTCCCCATCTTAGTTTAAAACCATTCCCACATGTGAAGCACGTGTCGGTTCCCAGAACAACCAACACTAATTCTGTCCTAAAATGTGCACACACAGAAGTCTGGAGAAACTTGCAGATGCTGCGCAATGATGGAGGCACATCCTGACATGTGTACTGAACATCCACATAGACTGGCAGAGTGGAAGGATGCATATACCACATAAGAAACCCATCTTCACATGTAGATAGATGTCTTCATACACATTAAGTGTACACACATAAACATATAGACAGACAGATGTCCACTTTTTTGTTTATTTGAAGATAACCCACAAATAACCATTATCAATTTCTGAAAAGTAAACATAGGTGGAAACACACAATAGAGGTCAACTGCTATTTTTAGTTATTATCAATCTTCTGCCATTCCAACAAATTTTGCGCCTGAGTAAATCTGTAATGGGAACCAGAGCTGAGCCTCTCTGAAACTGAGCCACAAGCAGCTAAAAAGAAGATACATATAAGTACATATCCATGCACGTATGATTCACATCTGTATGCTTTCTCAGCTCACCACTGCACGAACCTCTGGTCAACGATCACTGTCATGTACTCCTACACTGCTGTCCCTTGCACTAAGTAAAAAAATAAAAAAAAAATCAAAGCCACTTCAGCTTGTAGTTCTTACCTCATCTGTGGCAACCAGATTCCTGTCCTTTCTGTTTTTGTGGAGCAGATGAGAGTCTTAAACCTTGAGCTCTTTCAGCAGCAGTAGAAAGTCCCTGGGGAAGCTCATCTCCCTTTACTTGTGGACAAAAGAAAAGAGTCATGAAGAGCTGGCGAAGAGGAGTGCTCAGGCTTCCAGCCCCTGTCCTGATCCTCATCTGAAAAAGGAAGAGCTACATGAGAAAGAAGCTCCATAGGAAAACACCACAGCAACACCTGTGCTCTGCTCCAGATTTTCTCCCAGCTTGAAGATAAACCAAATAACCACGAAGACACATCTGTTAATGCCCACCTCATAAGTGTTCCAATCTTCCCATTGTTAGTGTTGGATGAAACCACCATTAGAAACAGAATAGAATCTGATGTTGGGAAAAATTTTAGCTGAATGTTTAGCCACCAGAATATTGTATTATCCAGATTTGGGTAATCCCATGGCATTAGCAAAATTTGGTGTTTGGCCATAGAAATAGAAAAAAAAAAAAAAAAAAAAACACTAATAAAATGTCAGTTTCCTTTATTTTTTTTCTTAAGATGAAATTTTGCAGTTGTTTATTTCAGCTTTCCATTCACCTGAGTGTTTCTGCTCAGGACTTCCTTCTTCTTGTAACTGAGAATGGAGGAGGAATCTCCTAACTGGGGTCCTAAAGGACCTGTAACAATCAGAAAGATCAATGAGATGGAATGATGATACAGGAGATGTCATGGCAAAGGAACTAGCACAATGGAAAGGTATTACAAAGGAAAAAGGAAAGTGCTCACCAAACTCTGAACATCCAGGACAATAGATTTGTAGTAGTCTCTACAGAACTGAAAGTTCTTCCACACACTAGGTGTTGTAAAATGACAAAATTCAGATTTTTCATGATGTGGATGAATTCACAAGTACTTGGTGCACAGCTCTTATCTATGTTGGATACAGTGATAGTACAGGAGCACTAACACTGTAAAAGCACAGTAAGCTGTGTAAAGCTGTTCCTTGTGCCAGTGATTGTGGATGTCTAACTAGTACTCCTTATAAATGGTGAGACTTGAACAAGGGCTTGTGACCAATACGGATACCAGCTACTACTAAGACAGGACTGGAAGAGAAGGATCCTGGCTGAACCTCTCCAAACATGGGGAAGTAAAATGTTCAGTGGGTCTTCAGAGCCAGAAAGAAGAGCAACGAAGCTCATGACCATGAAATTATGAGAGATCTGGTAGGTCATCTTACCTACCCTGTTCTCTGATAGCTAGATAAGTCCTGGGATCCTAATATGGTCATGGAACTCTTTGAGATCTCTACATTTTAGCACAGGCTGGTAAGAAACAGTGCTCGCCGTTTGGTTTACTTATTTACTATTTTGTTATCAATTCAATTATAGCCAAGCACCCATGGTTACCCAGCTGAGAAGCACCCGGCAGCAATGGAAGCTAACCGCATCCTGCGCTGGACTAATAGGAGCACAGCCAGCAGATCAACAGAAAATATTAACCCTCTGTAAATTGTTAGACCCCATCTAGTCTGTGTCCAGCTGTGGGCTCACAAGTACAAGGAAGATGAACAAATCCAGAAGATGAGAAGGAGGCTGGAGCACAGGTCCTCTAGAGAGGCTGAAGGAAGTTTGTCCAACCTGCAGAAGGCTTAGGGGGTACCTAATAGCAGCCTGTCAATACCTATGGTGTTATCAAGTAGATACACACAAGCTCTTGTTAACATCTGTGTCAGAGGAGCAAAAGAAATAAATTAAAGGTAAAAATAAAGGTCATAAATTGAAGGAGTGAACACCTTGCTTGGACATAAGGAGAAAAAAATTGCATTATCAAAACTCTGACTGCAGGAGGTTTTAAACATCTGATTGGATAAAGCCCCAAGCAAAGCTTTCTAAGCACATTGTTGAGCATGCTTGGACCAGGAGCCTGCACTAACTCTCAGGAGGTCCCTTTACACCTGATTTATCCATCTCTTCCTCCACATTCTGCAACATCTTTGTGAGGTGAATAAATGTACCTGTATCCCTGCGTGCGTGCTTGCAAGGCAGAGGCTGCATGTGTACTGATGGCAGTAATGTGTACAGCAGCATGTGCTGTTGGTTGGAGTTTGCATGAGTGTAATGTGCTCAAATAAGAGAATTTCTCCCTGTGTGTATGTGTAAGCACAAAAAAGGAAAAGTATTTGTGTATGTTTAAGTGTGTCAGTGTACTTACACATCAGTGAAATTGCTGCAGGAGAGAATGTGTGTATGTGCATGCACGTAAGCTCAGGAGAGGAAGAGTATGTTTCCAGCTGCATGGAAATCGCAGAAAAGATCTCTGAGGAAAGCTGTGCTAACAGAGGATCCTTCTCCCTCTTGCCAGCCCGTTGTGGCTTGTTGAAGTAATGTAGTTTTTGAGGAGGGAAGTCTTATATCTTGAGACAAACCACATACCTCCAGGGTGTGCATCCAGCCTGGGAGAGAGTGGAAGTGAGACAAGAGAACAGTCCAAGTCTCTCGGAGGTGTCATTGTGCGCGCTCTGAATGCAATGACTTGGCCCCATCGGAAGCGATGGGGTGAGAAGAATGAGCGAGCTTCCTTGAGAGGGCTTCAGAAATAGAAACAGGACAATCCAAACACACATCCACTTGAAATCAATCCCCGTGTGCATCACCAGCGTGTCAAGGATCTTCTAATACGATTGCAGTTGAAAAAGTTGCTCAAAACCAGGCTTAAAGAGAAACATGGATTGCAGTATTAAAACATAGTGTCAGAATACATGTGTAAAATAACATTTGACATCAAATACTCTTAACCTAAATATTCACAAAAGAAGGAGCTGGTTAACCTTCAATGCTTTAATAAACCTCTTGCCAACCTGGGTAGGAGCAGAGAAGTAGCACTCCCAAATTCCACAGAGATGAATCACTGAGTAACCTGGGGGACCCTGGTCATGCTGAGGTGAAGGAGAATTGAAACAGATTGTGGAGGAGCACAGAGGCATACTGTGGGAGGAGAAAGACACAGAGCTAATTGCAGTGCATTCAGCAACACACATTCTGCTGCAGTCTGTCACACACAGTAACGTGAGAGGGATAAATCCCATCCAAAAGCTCCAGCTCTGATTTGATGGAGGCTGCTGCTTAACAAAGGAGGTTACTAGGCAGCCCTGGGAGCCCTTTGGAAGTTCTGAGTTGTTGCTGTTCATCTGCTGGGCTATGAGCAGTGAGCAGTGTATGCAAGCCAGGGAGTTGATATTGAGCTCATTTCATTGGATGGGATGGGAGAAGGGAGACTCCTGACTAGGTGACCAGAATAAATGATTTACCAAGGCACTAAAAGATCAAGGCACTTATTTCTAAAAGATCTCAGAGCACCTAAGGCCTAAAGTGTTATGGTGTTTTTAGGTCTACCCTCAGGCTGTCAGCCTTGCTCCAACTTCTTGGAATAAGTAATCTGTCCTGTTCCCCATTAGCCAAGTAGAAGAAAATCTGTTCCAAAAGTTGCTTGCTTACTCCCCCAAGAAAACAGGCATGTGATAAATATCTGCCTCTTAAGAACAAAGAGCCAGGAAGAAGGATAAAATTTCCACATTTTGCAGTGCCAGGAGTATGAAAAAAAGAAAAAGAAGGAAAAAAAAAAAAGGCATTTGAAAATGCTTTTTCAGCGTCAACTCAAATTCTCACTCCCGGTTTCACTTTAACACAACAGAAGGTTCTATGCCTTGACTCACTCTTTGGTCCTTCTTGATACCCCCTTCAGTTCACAGCTATTTCTCTGATGATGTGACCATAACACCAAAACCATCTAGTTTCTCCCACTGAACATGAACTGTTGGGCCAAAGGGACTGTAAGTGCAGCCACATCCTATCCTGTTATGATCACTATGGACTGCGAGCATTTTGTGATTGTAAGAAGTCCCAGCAGGTTGGTAACATGTTGCTCCAGAGCAGGTTGTATGCATTGGGAACGAATTTAATACCTCAGCATTTTAAATGACATTTCTAAATGTTAAACTAAAAAGCACTGGAGTGAAAATGGCTGCTTCCATTTGCCGCAAGGCACTCATAAAACTCTATGTGGCCAGTCACTAGAGGGGGCCAGAAAGGCACCTTGTGTCAATCAACAGGGGCTGTACAATCATTGTGGACCAGGATTTGATCTACCTTGACTTGTGCAAAGCATTTGACACTGTCCCACATGACATCCTGGTCACCAAGTTGGAGAAAAATGGATTTGATGAATAGACCGCTTGCTGGATAAGGAATTGGCTGAATGGTCACACTCAGAAGGCTGTGGTCAGTGGCTCAATGTCCAAGTGGATACTGGTGAAAAGTGGCTTTCCTTAGAGATTGGTGTGGGGACCAGTGTAATTTGACACCTTCATAGGAGACATGGGCAGTGGGGTAGAGTGCACCCTAAGCAACTTTGCAGATGACACCAAGTTGAGTGGAGCAGCTGTCATGCTAGAGAGAATGAGTGATACCCAGAAAGACATGGACAAGCTTGAAAGGTGGACCCGTGCCAAAATCATGAAGTTCAACAAGGCCAAGTGCAAGGTCCTGCACTTGAAGAAGAGATTCACTTTTTCAAAGTCACATTAGTGCTGATGTCAAATTGCCATGCAGACATGTCACATGACCCAACCAGAACCCAACTAAGTTCTGGTTGAAACAAGAGCATATTTTCTATTAATTCAACTGGGCACCATGACAGTATTCCTGACAAAATCTTCTGTCCGCATCTAGGGAACCAGAATAGAAATTCTGCTTTTGGTTACTGAATGCACATCCTTGGGCTCTGCTGAAGAAGGTTGACCCATCTCAAGCTGTTCTCAAACCAGCCATTTTCCCAGATAATTTTCTCTTTTGACTACACCAACAGCATGAATCTCAAAGCAAAGACCAACCTGAGACCACAATCCCACTGACTGAGCTCCCTCTAGATGCAGGTGTACTGGAAGGAAGCAGTGGCATTCTGACTATGTTGACAACCATGAGGGCTTTGGCCAACAGTGTTTCTGTTTCTCACCCTTTGGCTCACATGGAGAAAGGAGGTTTCTGGAGAACCTGTAAGGCCTTTGTGAAAAGTGACCAATATAAGTTCTTATGAGGGCCTACCTGGACAATTTTTAGGAATTCACAAATTGAAAACCTTCTCTCTGCTTAAATTCACTTCTGGAATTCAGGCTGTAAAGATGTACCATGTGCTAGGAAGGAAGAGGATCTACTCCACTACCAGACAGCCCTTCACTTTAGCTCTTCGTTGGCATAATACCCATAATGCAAAGCTATGCCATAAAAAGGTCTGATTTAAGTTATGAAAAGCTGTCAGTGATGAGAAAGGTAAGATTTGCTTTTCAAGTCTTTTCTCTTAAACTGTCATTAAAAATGATTCACGATAAAGACAAAGTCTAAGCAACTACATGGTTAGAACTGAAACCCACCATAAATTCAGGCTTTTCTTTCTGTTCTTACCCTGTTGTGCTGTATCGGGTTACCAGAACAGAATAACTGTATGAAGCCTGAGACAGCCAAGTCTGACAACTGAAACTCAACTGCTACTTGTTTAAAAGGTAAGCGATATCTCGAGAAACACATGTTGGCTGTGTGGTTTAAAACAATGGATCCTTGTAGAAAATAATAAACCCCTAGTTTAAAAAAAAAAAAAAAAAAAAAATTAAATTGTAAAATGACATTTACCATAAGCAGCAGACTGTCAGGACACTGAAACCACGTGCTGCAATACTTTTTCAGCACTGCTCAGGGGGAAATGAGAAGAATTGAAAAACTGAGCACTCCTAGAATGCATGAGCTATTGAAAGAGGATGAACAGAGAATGCTTTTCTTCATTGTTTCTTTCTCAGAGAGAAAATGAATGAAAATAGAAAGTGAGGATGAGTAAAGGAGCAGGGGGAGGTATAGAGATGAAAAGACTGGCCTTCCTTCCTTCCTTCTTTCCTTCCTTCCTTCCTTCCTTCCTTCCTTCCTTCCTTTCAAGTATTTAGTTATAGCTTAAAATTTTTAATGGAAAAGCCAAAAAATTATGGAGCTCAAACAAAATCTTCTCATAAATATAACATCAGTCACAAACAGTAAATAATAATAAAAATAATATAATGTTTTATTATGAAAACTACATCACAATCATATACTAGTTAAATGCCACCTGCATATTCACCACTACTAAACAACTTCAGATAACATTAAATAGTTTGGCAAATTGTGTTCTGGCAAAAAGAAAGAAGAGTTTCATTTGCAGCTTAAGGAACACTGTGGCCCAGCAGTACTAAATGCTGGCTCCTGGACACAGAGATACTAGGAAGCACCACGTGAGAAGAGCTGAGACTGTTAGCTGAAGCACAACATCTGCCTGTCTCGCCCATTGTTTAATCAAAGTCAAACCTCTGTTGTATGAGGTGCAGAACCATTTGCTTTAAGCATCCATTGGTGTGCATATCTGAAAAAAAATCCTTTTGCATGAGATAATTGCCACATTTCTGTAAAGGTGGGTAAAGTTCAGATCCACCTCCTAAATTCACAGAGACTCTGCACAATGCCCAGTGTGTGTACCTGTACAACAGCTCATGGATTTTTCTCCCAGATCCAGCTCTCTGGTTCTCACTTCCTTGCGTTGATACCCTTTCTCACTGGGTGCACAGGGCTGGCAGTATCACTGCAGCGTTACTGGCCCTGTTTGCACCAGCCATCTCCACTGAGCCACTGTTGCTGTAGATACTGCTACAGTAACATTAGAGTTTCCACAAAGATGCTGCAGCAATTTACTGTGGCGATTAAACTGTAGCCACTTATTGCATAGAATAAATAACGGGATAATGGTGAATTATGGGGCTACGACTCCATCGATGGGTTCTGGTGACATCATAAACCACAAGAACCAAGCTCAAGTCATCAGAACTCCTGAGATGGAATTATAAGGTCCATCATTCAAATTGTGCTCTTTAAAGACATCTGATATTATATATGGAGCCAAAAAAATAGAGAGGCAGAGACAGCTCACCAGTCTCTTGGGCCAGCCATATACTGTCCTGACCACCACGAGCCTGCAGCCGAGACTGGGAACAAACCAAGACTCTCTGCTGGCTGAGAATTTTCTTTTCTCTTAGATGGGCACATGTCCACATTGCCAGCCTGTTGTAAACTACTGACATTGATTTAAATGAGCCAAGGCTCTGGCTACAATCCTACTGTGCAGGGATAGCATTTACCTGCAACTGATGGCTGTAGAGGTTGAACAACATTGATTGCTTTGTACGTTCTTGCCCATTAGATGTTATTTAAAATACTGATGTATCAGAGAACATAACAATCTATAAGATTAGTGACAGCAGATGACTTTTCTCGCTTGTAAATGTTGTTTGTTTGACTTCAGTGCTTACCAAAAGTTATCTTTAGCAATTAGCAAATTTGTAGGGTCTTTTCCCTTTCCCTTTCCCGTTCCCTTCCCTCCCCTCCCCCTCCCCTCCCCTTCCCTCCCCTCCCCTCCCCTCCGCTCCCCTCTTTTTCCTATTTGATTGCAAAAAAGTCCCTGATGGGAAATCACAATAGAAATGTCAAATCAGCACTGGCTGGGACAGATGAAATGGTGAGTTCTACATTGCTCTCTCTCCCTCTCATCTCCATTTCTCAAACAGAACTTTAGCATTACAGAACTTAGTCTTGGTATAGTGATTCCTCTTTAAATATATATGTAAGGGTAGTATTTTAAAAATCACTCATCGTTGACCTAAAATGTGATATTATTTGAGGTCAACATTATATTTTCCATTGGGGACAGTTTGACCAATGTTGAGTACTTCTAAAATTTCCACCCATACATACATATTGAGAGAGAGGGGGAGAGCGTAGAATGAGATGTGTATCTTAATGTACCATACTAGACATAGAGACAAAACCACATTTTTAATAGCTTTCTATACTGATTTCAGAACTATTTATCATGTGACTGCAACAGCACACACTTGCAGACTTTTAAAACTAAAGCTAAGCTTCAAAATGTTGGACTCAATCAAAATCTCATTGCAAATTTATAATGCCTCCAATGAATATAATTGCCCCAGTGCAAGTGTGATCAGAAACAGGTAGTTTTGTTTCATTGTGTTACTCTTTTCACCTTCTTTTGGATGGGAAGTTCTGTGCGTGATCAACTCACAACTGTCCATACATTTTGCAAGTTGGCTAAAATGACTCCTTGGAGATGCTTTTACCTGCAGCAGATCTAAATTTTCTCCTCTTCATCTACCTTCACTTCACCTTTCCCTGTCACACAAACACACTCATTTAAGTTTTACCTCTCCCGTTTGGCTTTTACCTTCTTTTCTCTACCAGGGATCCCAACTGTTCCCAGTATTGCAGCTTATTTTTCCTCTTGGTATTTCCTGGACATTTGCAACTGACAGCATGGGCTTTAAAGGTGTGTTGAAATCCTGACCTATTTTTCAACTCCAGTTTCTTCAGCTGTCTTAAGGGGAAAAAAAAAGGCAGGGTGTGTGGTTAAAAAAAAAAAAGGCTCTACAGTTTCAAAAGCAGAAGAGCTACCAGTGAGCCTCACCTAAAGCCAATGCCCAGTCCTGCCATTCTGCACATACATAACCCAGAGTACCTCAACCTGCCCCCCCAAAATGCTGCCTGTTCTGGAGTGTTTGTAAAGTTGCTGATAAAATGCTACATATTTCACCAGTTTTAACACAAACATCCTGAAAACTTGAATAGAAAAACAACCTTCCCTCAGCTGGAACTGTTGTTGCTTAGACCACAGGTAAGCAAAGAAACAAGAAGGGTTCTGTGATACCACAATAGGAACTGTGAACAATGAAAGGTAACACCTGAAAAAAAAAATGACACTCCTTGAAGAAACCTATGCTACTCAGCTAGTGACCATATCCAATGTAAAAGTGTGCTGGAATTAAATATTAGTTGACAAGTAATTTTCTGCTTAAAATAATTTTGTCATTAATATCCTTTGGAAAAAGGTATTTATCAACTTCTACCTATCAATGTGCTCCACTGATATTCAGATTATCCATACATCTAGTACAAAGTAAATGCATTGTCAAGATGAGCCAAAGATTATGAGCAACCGTTCCTTCCTCTGAAGTACTCAAGGGTGGTGGAACAGTTCTCCTGTGCCACCCTATCCATTAGCCAAAATGTTCCCACCTAAGCAGTTTAACATGATCTGAGGCATAGGTTGCTGTTCCCTGTTTTACTCTAAGTTATTTTTATTGCAGGTCAATTTCTCTAAAAATCTACACAGTAGGATGATGAATTGCTGTGGTTAATTAGTATTTTGTTGATTGTGTGTTTAGCAACCAAACAGGATCTATACCAATATGAAACATGGCATACTCTAACTGGAAAATAAAATAATGGAAAGAAAGCATATGAAGCAATGTATTTCACAAATACAGCACTCAAAGCTCTCGAGCATCACTGCAATGGGCAATATCTCAGTAGCATCATGGTAATGGTAGTTTTACAAATGGCAGAAGTGCAGATAGGGTGATAATGAGACTGCCAATGGACACTCACACTTTACATAAGGAAAAAGTGGCCATGTGTGCAGGGTGAGAACATTGTCCATGACATCACAGAGCATAGGCTTTGGGATCATTTTTAAAGAGACCCAAATTGTTCTAAAACAACATGATGCCAGCAAGATAAAAAGCAGAATCACAGCCCCAGCGTTTAGGAAACAGACTCTGGCCTTTTCAAGAATCTACTCTGAAGTACTGGAGGGATTCTGGTGAGAAGAGTCTAGGAAACCTGGATGATTTGCGAAGATCCAGGACCCCTCCTGCAAGTGCAAGAGCAGTCCATCTTGATAAGCAGTAAACTGAGCAAAGGCAGCAGGAGAACACGGAGATCCTGACAAAAAAAATGAGAAGAAAAAAAAAAAAGAGAGAATACAAGAGGCAGAAGCAGGGAAGAATATACAGAAACATCATTTAAACATGCTGGAAGTAAGCTAGGAGGGTTAATGCTCAACTAAGCAGTTGAACGCAGTGAGAGAAGTGAAGCAAGAAGAGCTCCTACGTGTGCATCACCAGCAAGTGGAAGATTTTGGAAAATGTGGACCCACTGGTAAACAAGCAGGAGATGTGGTGAAAAGGACACAGAAAAGGCCAGGGTACTTCCTCTCAGTCTCTACTGGTAAGTTCCAAGTAACCTGGTGTAGCTGAACCTACTTGGAGCAGAGTGTCAGACTAGACAACGGTCCCTTCCAACATCAGCTGCTCCGTGATTCTTTGAGAGATGAAAGGAAAAACACCACTTTAAAATCGGAGTGTTCTACTTCTAGCAAGGGAATTAGGGCTGAATAAAGGAGATGCTTCCACAGAGAAGGATGCAGGATTTAAAAGATCTGAATCTCCTCTTTTCATTAGTTCCATGTAGACAAGGCACTCAAGCTGACTTACCTATTGTGCATACATGGTGCATGTGCAGTTGGAAAGGAAGCAGGAGGAACTGCAAAATGTGGCATAGCCTTTAAAACACAGGGTCTATTGTCTCACTTGACCAAATCTGCCTTAATCAGGTGCTGGCTCCGTTTCTCTTCTTGAACACGAGCTCCTGGAGCTGCAAGGCACACAAGGAACTTTAAAACCATGCAAGCTCTGGCCTAACAGAAAGGGAAAAAAAATACCAACAGCAAAATACCTGAGATTGCTCTTTCATGTTACTTCCTTTGCCCAGGTGACAAGACAGTTTCACCTGGCCAGAAAACAGAAGAATAGCAATAGGAAGATCAAATGGAATAGGAGGAAGTGAGAGCAATGTAAACTGCCAGTTGTTTTGTGTATGCTTTTTTTTCTCCTCCTTTAATTTCAATTTGAAAAGACAGTGAAATGGAAAATGTGCCTCTAGTTATTACCCCTCTGTGCTTCCTAAAAGCCTTTCTCTGAACTTTTAAGTCTCCTCAAGTTTCAGGTCCCCTCTCTCTCTCTCTCTATTTTTCCCTCTTTCTTTCTCCCCCTTTTTTTTATTTAAACTAATCTAAAAAAGCTATAAAAAGCCTCTGACACTATAAATTTCCTTGTAAACTCTGGTTTTATAGGTTTAATTGCCTCATTTTACTGCCTTGCATGCTTTGTTCCTTCAGTATTTTAGAGAGCTGCCCCAGTATTTAGCAGAAGCAGGCATCTCGGGGAAAGAGAGGCCATCTCTGAGCCCTGTACTAGAATTTGGATGTAGTCAGAGCTTTGGCACGGTTAACACCCTATGGAGACTGAGCCTTGAAATGGCTCCACTCAGACTCATGCATGTGGGAAGTTGACCTAGACAAAAATGAAGAAAAACCTCAGCACTGGGAAATTCAAGTGTCACTTGGCATGGGATAAAATCACGCTCACAAGCCTTGAGGGTATGAGAGAAACCACAAAGGATCTTTCACAGGGGAAGGGGCTATGGTAAGGTTCTTCTTGGTATTTCTATTACATAAATAGTTCATTTTCTGAGGGTTTCCAAAGTATAATGCAAGAATCCCAAAGAATCCCAAGAAAGTAGGAAGGACAATCTTGTGCTAGGTGCTGTACACAAAATTGAGAACTTGGTTTAAAGAGCCCCGTGTCTAAATAACTGTTCTCTTCAAAGGGAAAAACAGGCATGTATGAAAATCCTACCAAGATTTCCCCTTCATTCTTTGTAGTCAGTAGACTTGATCATAATTTTGATCCTAAAAACTTGATGTTGCAAGCAATCAGCAAAACTCACCTTTGCTTCAAGCACATGATTTCCTGATCATGCCACTGTCTGCTGGGCTGACTTCCACAGATCTTAACAGGATACTGTGCCTGTCCTGTGTCCCACATCAAGTGGTGCAAAGACAACAGAAGCACAGAAAATTCAAATGGGAAACCAAAAGAAACCTTTGTAACTGGAAGGGTGGAAATGGCTCCGATTTTCCACCATGCAAGCAAGTAGACAGGGCTGGTGCTACTGGGGAGAGCTTCATGTCAATATCACTACAAGTTGTGGAGGAATTTAGTAGTCTGCCTTAGGGGAACCCAAAGACCTCGACAGCCAGAAATGATTCTAGGAGAGTATTTTGGAGGGCACTTCAGAAAGCTATGCAATCCACCTTTTAGTGTTTTGCACTCTCAGCTTCCCTGATTGCCTAGCTTGGCATTGGCATGATCTTGGTTTACTGCCTGATTCTAGCATCCATGGACATGGTAATCTTTTACCATAGCTAGCTCAATAATTTCTGTGAAACCTTATGTGCCTAGGGGTTCCAACTCTGCAATAGCAAAGGAGAAAAAAAGCATCTGAAAGATAGTCAGTGGGCAGAATACTATGAATGTTTTATCCTTATCCAAGGAGAATAAAAAATAAGAAATAGAAAAAATCCACTTCAGAGTGGAACAGCAATTGGAGCGCACCAGGAAACTCAGTTTTGAATCCTTCCTCCACGTGAATTTAGAGGATAGATTTAGCCTTAGTCTTCAAAAGACAGACATCTCAAAAAATCCATGCTTGGTCTCCAGTTTTTTCTGCATAGTAGGACTTCTGAAATATGATCTGATTTTCTTTGTTCTCCTAATAATTTAGGCTGTGGTACAGACTCCTTCCTTTCTTTATCAGTTCTAGTTCAGGCATGGGAAACAGAAAGTACTGGATAGAAGGGAGAAATAAATGAAAAGGCTTTCAAACAGTTTGGTTTTAGCTTAATTGAGGAAATGGTGAAGGGACCCAAATGTGGGTTTTATTGGCAAATGAAGGTTTTTGTTGTTTTTTTTTCCTGTGTTTTCTTAAAGAAGCATAGCTTGTGAATCATGATGTGTATGCATCTGTCACTACTTTCTGGTTTGCAGTAACTTGAGGCAATGTTGAGCATTCTTAACCAAGTATGTCAGAAAGAAGTTTTGAGATTATTAAGTGTCTATAAGTTTCATAAATGCCAGTCAGCCAGTAAAGAAGTAAGATACAAATTTGTTTCCCCATGCTAATGGGGAATCTAACCTTATAGAAGCTTAAATTTCCTCATGCTGTTCACCAAGTTACCATTCCCTAAAACAGCTCTCCCAGATATGATTATAGGAGAAAGGAACATACACAGTGTGTGAAGAACTGTTACCTTTGGTTTCTTCTGAAAGTGCTTTTTCTGGAAGCAGGTAAGAGCAGCAATCAACTCATTTTTTCCAGGCCACTCATGATTTTATAGCTTTATTCCTCCTCAGCTACCTCACAGGCTGAAGATGTCTGGCCTGTTCAATTGTTCTTTGTAAACACAACACTTTTCACTCTCCTCTGGATTTCTTTTGTTAGCTGGCTTCTGTGAAGAATAAAGAAGAAGCATTCCTTAGTCATGGAAGAACTTAAAAGTACGTGTTCATACATATGCTATTCCCTGTGAACAAGCAGAGCCTGACAAAATAAATTGCTTGCTGGCAGCAGGGCAGGCAAAGGGAACAACGACAGAAATCTCAAAAGGGAAGGGAAGAGGAGGGAGAGGCACTTAGAGGATCAAATCTAGAGGAAAAGTATGTTAAAAACAAATGAACTGAAGAAAGAACTTGTTGTTGGTGAAGTTGATCCTTCATGCTGCCCTGCTATCTTGTAAAAGGAGTTTTATTTGCCTTTTTGTGGGAGTCCTGGGAGGAAACTATTAAAGGAACAGGCTTTAGGCAGTTTGTGGGGATGTGTATATAGGCATGTGCGCAAGAGTGTGTGCGTGTGTGCTTGTGCGTGCATGACTGTGTTTTCTCCCTCCCTTTTACAAGGGCCGGTTAGGTCGCAAGGTTAAAGCCAGGGGGGACTTATTTTGTGTTGTAAGAATTTTTACAAAGTGTAAAGGATCAAAGTAATTAGCTAAGGGTGAGAGCCCAAGACTGTCAGAGAAGTAATGCAGCCTCTGCCCAGAGTCGTGATCACAGCCGACCAGACTGAAACTCCAGATACTGGGAATACATTAACCAACAGGTCCAAGCAGCATGGGGTATGTTGCTAGATATGAGACTTGTAAGAAAGAGGAAAGGCAACACTTTGGATGGAGCAACTGGAAAATGTTCCAGAAGTGTGGCTGAATGAAGCACAGGAGCTTTTAGGTGCGAACATTTTAAAGCCAGCTGTCTGCTGCTGCATGGGCTGCCAAACCACGCTGGCACTCCTCGGAGACTGGGCCACTGCTTCCTGCTCCCAGCTAGCTGGAACTGCTCTCTGGAAGCGAGTCAGGGCTCCCAGTAAGAGCTTTTCCTCTAAGCTTACATCAGTTTTCTCAAGAAAGAACCTCTATGAAAGTATGTCTTCTGTGTCTATGAAAGTAGCTCTAGTTTTCATTGCTACAATGATGGTGGTATATGTGCACACTATTCACTTCACAGCAAGAAATTCAAATACTATTTGCATTGCACAGTCTGATCTACTGTTCCAGGTTTCTCATTTTTCCATTTTCCTCTTGTGAAGAGAAATATCCAAAATTAGGAAATACATTCTTGACACACATTTTTACATAAAGGGATGAGAAAAAGGGAGTAAAGGGATAAGAAAAGGGATGAGAAAAGACCTCTCAAAGAGACTGTCCCACCTATACATGACTTCCTCAGTTTCAGGAGTGGCTTCTGTGTGCAAAAAGCCAAATTACAAGGCAAACAAACATGGACTACACCACGGAGAGTCTGCAAATCCGTGGAGCTGCATTTTTGACTGACAGTAGTAAATGAGAAGAATGGATTATGTCCTGTCTTGGAAACAGAGACCAAGGTCTTCCAGCCACAGGGGAGCTTGCTGGTCACTATACACTTCTACCAGCCAGGCCACCAGATCCATCACCTCCAAGCATCATTCAACAAAAAGTTGATAAGCTGCCACATCTCACCAAGGGGATTCAAGGGGATAGGAAGGAATTATGGAATGGAGCTCCAGCTATCTTCTCTGTATCACAGCTAGCAATAAGCCATCTGCACTACACAGAGCACTGGGATGGCAGGAGAAGTTGTCTCTACACCCCATCTCCCACTGCTGTTTGAAAGAAATATATTTACTCCTGGAAAAACTTCCTTTTTAAAGTACTGCATTAATTTTATTAAATGTTCATCATCTACGTTTCACCTTTCCTCCCCAAACTGTGCTCATCTTTGAGAGAGAAAAATAAACCTTGATGCCTAACCACAAGTTGGCTCGGAGCTGCCTTCTGTCTCCAGCCCCTGTGAGGATGAGTTAGTGCTTTGGAGCTGCTATTGATCTCCAGGCACAAACTGTCTGGCTGCACGGTCCTTGTGTCTCCAACCCCGCACCACTCCTGCCACCTGAGAGCTTTCTTCGTTTGGCATCCCTCTGCTTCTAAGCCTATTTGAAATGCAAAATGTACAGCTGGCAGGTGTGGCTCCATGATGGCCCGCAGCCATTTATCACACAGTTCTCAATAAGCTAATAGCCCTAATGTGTGAAAATTGATTTCTGGGGTGAATGCAAAAGTCCCAGTGATTTACACTCTATTTCCAATTGATGAGGCTCAATTGATTTCAATGAGTACTAAAATATTTACCATAGTGAAAGGCAAGGGGGAGGGCTGTGGTGTAGTACTGGGAACAGGGTCATCACTCATGGAGAGGCATCCAGCAGTGCCTGCAAACCGTCAGCCCATGGAAGGGCCCATCAGGAAATGAGGCTTTAGGTGCACCAGGAAAACTACTGGCTCTGCACTAAGTTACAAGAAGAGGGAAAGCAGTGGCAAAAAAGAAGGAAAAGCCAATGTGCTGTAAACACAGACTTCCAGCTTCAGGGTGAGCTAAGATTCACAGTGAAAGAGCCATCACTTCAGGAATCCTCTGCTCTTTGCTGCTGTGTGCTGCCAACATGAGCTCCAGGAGGCTTTGCCCTTTGAGTCATGTAGCCTCCATGAGCCTCATGACAACAAGGCTATGCTTGGAGCTTCCCAAACACCTAACCACAACCACTGTCCACTCTGAAGAAACTTCTCCAGGCACAGCTTTTCATAAGATAGATCTTAGTGCTGACTGCACAGTTTAATGGTCAGGGTGTCAGAGGGCAGCCCCAAGTAGGACACCTCCTCCCACTGCCTAACACCTAAGTGTCATGTCCCCAAAACAACTGCCCCAGCAAAACAGATTAGTGTGCTCAGGAGAAAGTGGGGAAGGGAATGGAGAGAAACAAAAGCTGGAGCACTCTCGTAGCCCACAAGATCATTTGCTTCTCTTTTCCTCAGCCCCACAGACTTACTACTCTTTTCTCCTGTGTCTTCTTCCTGAATCTGAACCACCAAACCTAGCTCTTGACTCCCACTGATCTTTTCCAAGTCTTCCCCTATTTATCAATCTGCTCTTCTTCCCTTGTCTCTACAGGGTAAAGTTCCCATTTACCAGATCAAAGGTTAACACTCCTCAGAACAAAAGCTGTGATAAGCATCTCAGCAACTAATCATTTCCAAATTTGGAGCTGCCCTCACATCTTTTTCTTTGTCACTTTGAAGAGATTCAGGGTTAGAGGCTTGTGAGCATCACACAGAAAATGATGACAAACCATCTCTCACAGTGGGGTCAGACCTAGACCTAGGTGTGAAGCTGCGAACAGTTATCAGGCAGGAGGGGGCAACGGGACTCATCCATTGCACACTGCACCTGTGGACCCTACCATGGGAATGGAAGTGCTGCCCCCTCCCAGCCTTCAGAATCCTGTCTGCACTGGGACTGCACCTGCAAATATAACACTTGAGTCTGTACTTCCAGGTCAGTGCCACCACAAAAAGCCAATATACCACAGTTTTTGGGTCTATTGTGGCATGATCTATTCTGAGATCACCTCTTAGTATGTGGTTGTGTATATCTCCAAAAGTCTGTCTTTTCCGAATTTTGAAGACGCTGCCATAAGCAGAACTTCTCTATCACTTATCATCCAGCTACTCATGCTCCTGTTCACCCATGATGACAAAATGTTCTGGAGACTATGAAATATCAATAAATAAAGAGAATAAATTCTGCTAAAAAAGATATCCTCTTTCTACCAACCTCCCAATGCAGCAATGTCAGAAGATCAGGAGCATGACACGCACTGAGCTTAACGTACAGAGTGCCATGACGTTACCCCTCCAAACCTCCTGCATTAGCCTATTTGGAGATGTAGCACCAGGATCTCAGAAGAAGAAACTCAAGACAACTTGGTAAAATCACCCAAATGAGAATCTGCTTTAAAAATACTCAGTAAATCTTTAAAAGAAGCAGCCACAGTTTTCAGCCCTTAGATAACTCGACAGCTAAAGCAAAGCAAGAAGCCAATGGAACTGTATCAGTCTGTAGCAGGCAAGTCACTGAACCTTTACTTTTATGATTAATAATTCTTTGCAAACTCCCAGTCTTTCAAACATGAAGGAAATTACTGACCACTATCTACATTATTCACCTGTGCTATTCTGTTCTTGGAAAGCACAAATGAAAACACCAGCCTTGTTTTTTTTGGCAGCTTTTTTTTCCTGGTCTTAAAGTGCTCTTCAGTCTGAAAGAGCTCAGTTCTGAACATTCAGAACACCTCACTGCCAAGGGAGTCTTTGAACTAATATCAAAACCTTGCCCTTTACTTCTCAGCATACTGAATGGAAGCACAATTCTTCCCTGGATGTTTTCTTCCCCTCCTAGCACTCCGTGGCTGCTCCTTTAGAAGAAGTTATTTGACCACGCAAAAGTACCTCTTGCTGCTAGAAAGAGTCTTTCTGTTGTATTTGTTTTTCTCATTTCATTTGAAATGTCAGAAAAGGAGAAAAAAGGAAGATACTGATGTTACCATCAAGTGTGTCAGCTACAGCAGTGATGAGTTCTGTATAACAGCTAATCTTCTCTGTCACCTTCTGATTTTCCAGTTCCCTATTTCAAATAATTCTTCATTTTTTTCTCTCAGTATATACAATTCAGATGATCTCTCCCTTGCAAATTCAGAAGATAAGGATGTGCCAAAAAAAGAAGAAAACAAATATACATCGCCACCCACAACTAATGGGCAAAACCAAAACAGTTGCAAAGTTTTCTATTTCTCTGCCAGGCCTACTCTGTGACATCTAAAGACCTCATCAGTTTCTGCTTTTTCCCACCGTTCTGACTTGCTGCAGACCTGCTGCATTTGGATAAATTTGGTGCAATAAGCTCTCACCAGCATAAAGCAGCACTAATTGTTATTCACCTTCAGAAAAAGATGACGTAGTGTTTCATCAGCAAATGTCCCCAAAGACAATTTAGCTCTCTAGGTGAAAAATGATACTCAAGTGCAAAGTATTTTTAAAAAATACTGGAAACACATTTTATAAATAATAAAAGAGGAGAAACTTCCATTTTAGCCTATGTCTGTTCCTCTGGCCATCCCTGCTCCCCTTTCTCCTGCTCACTCTGCATAGCTGTATCGAAAATCAGAATCCAGCCTCAGCAAATCCTATTGACTGTCTCCTGTCACTCACCTGATTAAAGGTTCCACTTACATCCAAATGGTTAGAGCCATGACTCCGAGCCATTCATAAAACTCCTATTGAAGGATTAGCTTTCACAAACTTTGCCTTAATGATTATGCATTCTATTGATCAGTGGGGGAAACTATAAAAATTGACACCAGAATAAACTTTGAAGGACTGCTCTCACTCAGCAGAACTAGGATCAATTTGAATCGACCGGGATGATAGGGAAGGGGGGAAAAACAACTGCTCTCCATTAGCTGGGTGTAATTCTGATTAGCTAAATGTTTAGGGTTTTTTTTCTTTCTTTCTTTCTTTTTTTTTTTTTTTTCTATCTGTCCCTATTTGACTGCTGAAACCCAACAGCATTTTAGTGTGATGCAGATTATCAGACCCCGAGGTTAACTCTAAAATGCTCTGGTGTATGCTCATTCCACCTTTGCTCCACAGATAAGCCCTCATTCATGACTACTTTGATGCTCAGATTTTCTTATCCCACTTTAACACAATCCAACACACCCCACAGATTATTTTGTTCACAGAGGGAATAGGTATTAGCCATTGATAACAAAAAGGAAACAGAATGTTTATATGACATTTATTCCTAAAGTCAGTCAGGAATTCTTTGTTTTTTTTTACTCCTCGAATTCTTTTCTAAACCCTTTTTAGCAAGCATAAGTATACTATCAGGTATCCAGTTTTGACTAGCCTGTCCTAAAGAGGAGATGACTGGAGGGAGATGCACCCAGAAGTTCAGTGGCTTTCCTAAATATTTCATTTGAAAAAAATATATATATATATCTGCATAATATTATATTATCTATTGTATATACATATACTATCTATGAAAATACTATCTGTAAAGTTTTCCTCTTTCAAATTTTAGACCCTCATGGATACAATGGAGAAAATAACTCAATTTATCTGTACAGTTTTCCATTGAGCAGACTGTTTTCCAACTGCTAGCCCAAAAATCCAAACGTACACAACTGACTTTCTCCAAGCAATTGCAGGTTAACTGGGAATACCCAGTTCTAGTTTTGCATCTTTGTATTTTACTGTCTAACCACAATTACCCAATGTCATTTCAACATAGTCACTGTTCATCCCACCTGAACTTTAGGAATTGCCAGTTCACGGTACTGAGTTTGAAACAGAAGTTGTGGAGATGGATACATGATAATCTCAAGGCATTTCCCCTTCAGTGCATGGAGAGGAGGAACAGCAGCAGCTCCCCAAAAGATTTTACAAGAGCTGCATCCAGAACTTGGCTAACGTTTCCATGTTAGTTGCTGTCTTTTTTCCAAGAAGAATGGATAAGACCCAGTCCAAGGAAGCAGGTATTTTAAATTACTGAATGAAACCTGTCTAGAGCCTAGCCTTCATGGCCACTGGAGTCCAGCTCAAGTTTATATTACGCTAAGAGATTTTCCCAGACTCAATTTCCAGGTGGTCATTGAAATTCTTTTTGGTGGTCTCCTATTTACAGTGAATTTATTCACAGGATTAGTGACCTGTTTTCTCTTGTTTTGATACTCACACCTACCATTTTACATGGCAGCCCAGACAGTTAAGCTAGTCTGTGGGGACAAGTAATCAAAAATGAGAGCTGAAAATGAGCTGATAGACATGGGCAATTTGAAGCACTATGGTACTTCCAAAAAACCAGGGTGGTTAAGACAGAATTTTCCCTAAAGACATTTCTAGTGTTATACAAAATAGGTGACTGTGACTGAGGAGGATTTGTCACAGCTAGCTGCAGCAGTTAAAAAGCAAGACATGGCCAAGGTAATCACCCCAGCTCTTTACTGAATTAATGGCACAGGCACCTCTAGGAGGTAGTACAACCCATCTGTTCTACACGCCTTTTTCTGGGACAAAATTGCTTCCCTTCTAAGCAGCATGCGCCAGACACAATATCTGAGTAGCAGGTATGGGTTAGAAAGAAGAAAAAGTATGGTCAAAGCAAGCAGCCAAGGTCCGTATGATGAATACAGGCGACATTTTAAAATAATTCTTGGATGTTTTCAAAGATAAAGGCTCAGTGAAAGAACAAAATGATGCAGTCAATAACTCAAATGCCCCAAAGACAATCAGAAATAAAAGTGGTGTCATGAAAAGGAGGACTGATGCAACTTAAAGTAAAACAGTGGGTGGACTATGTTGACCAGAACCTGCAGACTGACATACCCACATTAGCAGTTAAACACTCAAAAATCATGGTAATTAACTATTACAACAGACAGCTAGGAAATGTTGTACATCATCTATTTCTGAAAATTTGGAAATTTCTCTGGAAGATACGTCTGGTACTTGTAACTTAATGTATTCAAATGTACCAGAATGCTTTGCAGAAGAATTCAGACTAGATGATGGAACACCTTGATCGTTAATTTTATGAATCTAGGAAAAGAGGCTTATTTTCATGTTTGGAAAAGAAAAGCCACGTAAGTAAACGTATCTTCTGACATATGCAATTTAAGTGAAGGCATAAAATAAAAACTTCAACACTTAAAAGAAATGCAAACAGTAACTACCATAAATAAAAATATTCACAATCTTAAGTGCATGCAAGCTGCAAGTAAAGATCAAGTCAATGTCCTAAAGTACACTCTTTGAATGTTACTTAAATAAGTGTTGTCTAGCATTCATTTCACTCCCAAGCTTTTCTAATAGTTTCTAAAAGCTCTCAAAGTGGTGACTTTAGAGTAGATGATACTCTCATTTAGATCAGAGGATTGAAAAAATATGTGGGTAATCATTAGTTTTGCAGCAGACCAAAGAAACATATCTATGGTTGAATTTGAAAAAAAAAAAAGGAAAAAAATGTAATAATAATAATAATGATAGTACTAACAGGAGTGTTTCATAACGGATGCAAGCTGAGTAAAGATAACTTAATTGCTGATCTAAGGAAAGCAAAAACGATAGCTAAAGTGTTTCACCACACAAAGCAAAGCAGGTAGAAAGAGATATATGAGGATGATAAATTGATTTGGCAAAATTCACTCAAAATCTATAGATGGTCAATAACTCCTTGTGGAAATTATTGGAATATGAGATTGGTAGCATTCAGCAAAAAGACATTAATAGACATCTAAGTGGTTAAAATAATTTATTAACAACATACTTTTAAAATATTATGACATGACTAAGCTGATTGCATTGGGAGCACTGCTCCATGCAGGCATAAAGTGTCTGTCAGACTTTTAAAGTCATTCCCAAAAGTTCATCTCATTAATGCAGTCCTCGGGATAGCATGGAAAGGTGCTAACCCCACACATGGCCTCCACTGGGTCAGGGCATTTCTTTGGCCTATTTGTTGGTAAAAACAATAAAGGAGTGCTCTAAACGTGAGTTTCATGGAAACACTTCTGGGAACCTCAGACACTAACCCCCAAACATATTTTTTTTAAAAATTGTTCCCTGGCTGTTTTCTGCTCATCACATCACTAAGCATTGAAAAGGATCTATCCAATAAAGAGTTGTGATGGTGAAAATAGAACTAAGAGGGAAGCTCACCCCTCTAGACTCTGATCAACACCTCTGGTTGACCTTCTTGGTCAACCATTTTGACCAAGAATGAATGTTGTTGAGGAACGATCACAAGGAGGGGTTACATCTGAGCTTCTGGGATATCACCAGATAGTAGTGTAAGTATTTATCATTCTAAAGAGCAACATGGTAAAGAGTACATTCCCTTTGCAGTTGCCAGTGATAATGGATGCTGTGTGAGCTAAAAACCCAGAAGTTAAAAGCTACATTTATTATCGCTCTATCTCACACCAGCAAATTTATGATCCCTTCCAGACCTAAAACATCAAAGCAGAGCAGGAGTCAGAGCCTTTTCAGACTGTTATTTTTTTGTTCTTCTTTTCACATAGATTGCTTTATTTATTTTTTAAAAAGAGGTGGGCATTAAAACCAAAATCTGACCTTTGATCCCCTGAGGCAACTCATTACTTACAAGGGCAAATAGGGAGCTGAAAGTTTTTCCTGCATGAAACCATAAATAATTCTTACATACATCCACAAATCACTCTAGGTTGGTAAAGTAAATAGTAATTGGTGGGTTTCTCCCTAGAGGCAGGTCTGAAAGAGGTTGTAGATTAGAGTTAGGGATTTTTTGTAAAAAAAAAAAACTTTTAAAACCGCGTTCCCCCCAGCTCAATGTTCCAGATGCTCAGATAATATGAGAAGTTTTGGAAGTTTGCGTATGGTAGAAATGCGGGGAGGGGAAAGTTTGGCTGTTTTTCTTATGTTTAGCAATTTCTCATGTTGGAATTTAAGAGATTCACAACTTTAGGGCAAAGGGGAGTATTAAAAAAATTAAATGCCACATGTGTGCTGCAGCCTTTTCCCTGTACAACCCAGGATTCAAGAAGGGACATTCTTCAGATCTCCTCCTGAAGAATCAGCCCCATTCATGAGTTTGCAGAAGCAGAAGATTATTGCCTCCTACCCTTCTTTTTTAACGTGAATGACCCACCATAGTTAAACACAATGCATGTGGAGCACACATTATCAGCTTTCAGTGTTAGATAAACTCTACCTGCACCATCTTAAGTTTACCAAAGATCAAATCCCCTTTCAACTGTTTAAATCGTTATCTAAATGCATTTATTCAATAGCAGTCATTCACAGAAAATAGAATAGAATATCTGTACTTGTTACTGGATGTACACAGTTGTTACAGCTAATAGAGTGAGAAGGTACACTAATATTATCAACTCCAGTTGACATCTTCCCATGCTGTACCAATCAGACCTGCCTATCAAAAAAATAGGATTACTCAGTGGTGCACCGTTACAGTGCAGTGATTTTCTCTGCAGGAAAATTATTTAAGAGCTTGCTGATAGCATGCCAAAGAAAAGCCATCAAACAGAGCCGCCCTGTGCAAAACACTGTGGTCACAGAAAAAGAAATGCATAGCTGTTACACTTTGATGAGAAAAGTCATAATCATGAGAATAGCAAGAAAATGGAGCAGGAAAAGGGATGTTTTTAAGTGTGACTGACACGTTTCTATCTGTATGGACTGACTACAGGCAGACACAATTATTTGCAAGAAGAAAACATGTCCCAGGCGTGATTCTATTTCCAAGAAAAAAAACAGGGGCCATAAATCCACCTTTAATAATTGAAACAAATGGCCTGACTTTCAGCCAGGCTGAGCACAGTGCACCAAAGAAACCTAAGGTATTGATTAAGACATAGGATTTTTCTACCTGGCCTCTGAGGTCTTCAAAAACTTCAACGTCCAAAGCTAAAGCCATGTGGAGTTTCATCTTAGACAAGATTAGGTTTGAAATTTCTTAGGTTTCCTTTCCAGCTTCCTTCAGCCCTGAGACCTATGGCCTACAGCATGTGCCAAAAGAACTGTTAGGGGCTCTGCTGATATCCCTGAGACATTACAGTAGAACATGCAAGAGTTGCACTGATCTTCCTTCACAGCCTCTTTTATTACATACCCCATGTTAGATATAGCCGGTTTATAAAACTGCAATAATTTGAACAACTGAAAATGGGAGTAGCAGAACCACTTGGTATTTCTACCTCTCTGATTTACAGTTTTCCCCAGAAAGGATTTACACCCTAGGGCAGGAATGGCAAAGCCATACACGGAGCTGGTCCTGAGCTGCTGCAGTTTGTATACAAAATTACAAAGGTAAAAAAAAGTAAGTGTGGGTGCACTTTAAATAAACTGAGTTGAAATATATCATCCATTCAGAGTGTGTTTCACAAGGAGTTCAGTCATCCTTTCTGAAATAATGGGAACTCAGGCTTTTATTTTTCAAGTACATAACAAGAAAGTGATTTACTTTCGCTCTCCCAGCAAATCAGGAAATTGTTGCTATTCCTAGACACAGAACAGAGGCAAAGGAAGATTAAACACTCAAATATCACACTAGAAGCCTTTGGCAAAGTAGGAAACCAAACTCACCCTCCTTTCTGAAACGTACCTCAGCTTCTGAAACACAAGAGCATCACTGCAGCCCTCACGTGGTCACAGACAGACACCTTCCGCAGGGCTCAGGAGCACGAGGCAGCAGTCAGTAAAAGATTCCCGCCAGCTTGGACTTCAGTCCTGTCTGATTTCAGGAAACAGGTTTCTGGTTTCAGAAAGCACTGAGCTGAACTTTGCTTCCATCAGTTGCAATCTTTTCAATGAAACAGAGAGATTTTTCTCCAGCAAGTAGAGCTATAAATCAGGACATCTCCTGAGGTTCTTTCTTTTGTTTTCCTTCTTTTTTTCCCCCTAGTTAGTGTGCCCTCCCTCCACTTTCCATCCCTCCAGACTTACTTCATAAACATTAGCTTTCAAGCATCTCTTCCCCCAGAGGACATATCATAAACATCATGTTAAATATTTAGAACAGGAAACCACCTCACTTTTCTAGCTACATAAAAGCTATCTTGGGAGGGTGCACTTTCTGTTCTTAAGTCTTTTATTTATTTATTTCCTTGTGCAGATCATTTCAGTACTCAGGGAGCTTACATTGGCCAGGGACATTTGACAACAGTGTTAAGAAACTGAATCTGGCTTAAGGGGGTATGCTCCTGGATGCCTCAGGGATAGCCAACCCCCCAAAGCACTGTAATCCTCACAGTGCCTTTGCGGGCCTCAAATAAGATACCACCATATACATAATTATCATTATTTAGGCCGAAAGAGATCTTCAACATCATCAAGTCCAACTGTCAACCTAACACTGCCAAGCCCCTCACTAAGCCATGTCTCTTAGTTTCATATCCACACATTTCCTCAATATCTCCAGGGACAGGGACTCCACCACCTCCCTGGACTGCCCAATCCAGTGCTTGATCACTCTCTCCATGAAAAAATTCTTCCTGATACACAGTCTAAATCTTCCCTAGTTCAGTCTGATGCTGTTTCCTCATTGCCTATCAGTTGTCACCTAAGGAAAGACACCAACATCAACACAGGGTAACTACAGGGCTTGGAAGAGGGACTCAACAAGACAAGGACTCTTAGGGAAGTCGAACTTCCAGCTTGCCCATTCAGCATTTATGGGATGACTCTCTCTTCCTACTCTTTCTCCTGCAGGCCCATGCACAAGTAGGACAAGTGTCCCACCTGAGTATGTGGCTGCAGCCACAGGGTCAGGCTGGGAACCAGCTGTGGGCTACTCATTTCTCCACCACCTGCCCCTTCCTCTGCCTGGCACAAGGGAAGGCAGTGCAAGAGTCAGGCAAACCACAAGGCCCTGCTGCAGTCCTGTTTTGAAGATTTAAAAGGTGCAAAGGGGTTGATGTTGGCATTTCAGATGTGGACAAATCTCACCCATTGTACTTAGGTGAATCAAATTCTCAGTGATGTAAACTGAAAATTCTTGCCAAGTATGCACACAAGAGAAAGAAAAACAAAGACTATAAAGATTTATAGATTGCTTTAAAACACATTCACCCTAAACTATGAGCTGCTCCTAAAAGCACTACCAATCTGGCTTAAAAGTGAAGGATTCTGCTAGAATGAGTGCTTTAGTGAAGACCAATAGAATTTAAGAGCTAAATTCAGATTATTAGTTCAGTAACTCAAAACAAAAACACTAAAAGTTTAATATCTTTGAATTACATGTTTAAACTAAGAAGGACTTCTTACACCCTAGAGACACAGCACCACAGCGGTCCACTTCTTTATGTTCACACCTAAAACATCTCATAGAACTGCATCAGCTGTTTGCTGTCAGGTCTGCTGTTGTGGCTCCGTCAAAATATATCCCTTCAAAAAGCAAATCCAGCCATCAGGGTAAATCTTCAGTCATTCACAGGGCTAGATCTTCATGCACAGTTTAACAAGAGTATGCAAACTCCAAGCTGGCAAAACCGAGCTAAAAATCTCTTTAACAAGAACAAATTCCCTTGCCACAATCCCAGTGTTTCCTGCTTTTAGTTGGGATAAAAATGAGGAGCAGTCTCTATGGCACTAAAAGCATGGTCACTTCCACTATGCTAGAAGTGGGATCATGAATAGAAGTGTGTGAAAATAAAATGACCAAACATCAAAAAATAACAACAGATCATATTTTGCGATCATTTTGTTTCAGGCATGAAGGCTGAGGCTGGTTCTAATTTGAATCTAACTGTTGGCCAGGCCCTACCTTATATATTATCTTTGGAATGTGAGTCATTTTGTTGGCTTAGTTATTTCTTCTTCTGTAACATGGCACTCCTGACTACAGTGGTATGTGGAAGCTATTTTTATTGGGTAGTAGTGAAAGGAAGTGATGGATAGAGCTGGTTGGGAACATTTCAACAAAACATTTTTTCATTTGAATTTCCTAGTTAGTCAAATGAGAAGTTGTTCACACTGAAATGGTTGGTTCCAGTCTTTTTTTTTTATTTGAAAACTAGCAAATTCTAATGTTTCTAGACCAAAAAAGTTTCAACTGCTTCAGCCAAAAATTATTTTGTTTTAAAATTAGAAGAGAAAAATTAAGTAAAAATTGAAAAAAAAAAAGAAAAAAGTTATTTGAGAAAGACCAGGCAGGCCTGATGATGGAGCCTTTTCAAAGTATGCAAAGCCAAACACATCCTCTGCATAAGAATGAACTTGACTTTTTTCCCTTCCAATCTTAAGTTCTTGAATGTTTTCAAGGCTTTGGCTTTTCATCTTACTCGGAACAGTTGCTCCTTTTCTTCATGGCCTCTTCAAGAATTTCAGGAACATCAAAACCCTCCACTGGTTTATTTGGCAGAACAAGAACACTGCATGGGCATGGGCTTGGGAAGGCAGGATCCTTGAAATACTTCCTGGTCTGGGTCATCTTGGTTCTGTAGCACGCGGTCTCTACATGATGTGGTGTGGTCAAATGCAGATGGTAAACCACATGTTGGAAACCTACCAGTCCCAGGTGCCCACAAAAGCCAAAAATTAAAAGGGTGTATCCTCAATGGATGACCAGCCACTCCTGAGACCTTGCCTTTCCCTGTGGGCTTTTCCTAACAGCTTTCAAAAGCACGGACAGCTATATCTTAAGCAAAGCTGGCCAGTGATCTAGGAAACTCTTCAATTATAGATGAGCACCAATAAACAGCCAGTGATTTGCTGGAAATTATGAAGTATAAATAATTGAAAAGCAGGGAGTTGGCCCTGAGGTACCCTTCTCTCTTGCTGATTCGTCTTAATGCATTTCCTTGATGCAACTCCCTGCTGTGTACCTAGCACTGAAGGGAGCAGCAGGATAATGGCCCTTGAAGAATATGCTGACCTGCTGGTGCACAGAGTTATAAATACATGAGCATCTCCCAAATGAAAGGTGTAGCTATGGAAAGGGAGTTAACTCGGTGAACCCAATTCTCACCCTGCTTCAAGTAAGGAAAGCAGAAATTCTGAGTAAATAGGAGTTCTCCAGACCCAATGGAGAACAGTGTCTGGGAGAAGTTTACGTGAAAGAACTGAAGTATTTATTAGCTGCTGCTTTCTCATGGTGTCATTAAACAGGAGACTCGATTAGTAGAGTGCAGGAAGCTGCCCTCAGTTATTTAATGGGCTAACACTTGGAGCCCTTATAGAGGAGAGAGTTAACTTCAGAGATTCCAAGCTTCCAGCCCTGACAACTATGGTCTGCAATGGCTTTTCAAACAGCCACATCCCCAAATGAGGAAAGAAAGCCTTTCTAGGGGCTGCAACACTGGGGCAAGGCATGAAACAAACACAAAAAGCTGAGTCTGCAGCTCAGCTCTCCAGAAATGTTTCTTTGTGGACAAACAGGATTTCAGCTAGAGTTTCTTCTTTATTACAAAAAAAAATAAATAAATAAATAAAAATCCATGTGGATGCACAGATAGGACCATCAAGAATATTCATAAAGAGTCAGGAGCACCTCTCCAAGCATGGATGAATCTAAGGGAATTTTGCTGTTAATACCCATCACTTAGCAGCTGTCTTGCATCTTGATGCTTATGCCGCTTTAATGTTTAATGTAACTGTGGATGCTGTCACAATCTGTATAAAATCTTTCGTTCTGTAAACACCGAGGTTTCACTTACAACCAGTAGCAATGGTTCCCGTTCAGTAACAACATACTGGGTCATAATCGTATCTGCTTTCAGGAGCTTTAAATGAAAATCTTTAATGAAAATCTTCCGGCTCTTGCACTGAAAAGTAAACACCATAATTATCTCAGTTGTATAAGCTGGGAACAGGGAAAGAAGTGCGGGAGAGGGATTGTGGAACTCAGTGATGACTCGATATGAGTTAACAGCTAAGTCCAAATTTAATGGGTTAATGCAGCAATATATACGCCAACAAGTACCCTTGGCCATATACAATTGGTTATATGAGTCCGTGTGTATCCTGTCACCGGATGAATCCTGTCACCGTGACAATGCGGAATTCCCCGGAACTGCCTATTTTTTCCAGCCAACCTCATCATTAGACACAACTCAGCAACCATTTGTTTATCTTGAATCCTCACAAAGTCCCCATGTCCCTAACATTTCCAAAGTGGCCTCGCTCTTCAAGCCACCCCTCCACAATTCCCCCTTTTTCTTTTTGCGCTACAAATACTGAAGGAGCAAACTCGTGCATAGTTTTTGTAACTGATTTAACAACAATGTTAAAGCCAACAAGCATCAAAACAGCAATTAGAACCCAACACAGCCCTTCCAAAAGCAGGCTTCGTATCCATCCTGAACCACGTAACTGATGGGACCAAACTCCTGCAGGGCCTCCACCAGGTTGGCTTCCATCTCCAGTCTCATGAGGTGGCGGTTCTGCATTTTCCGTCTTCTGGCGTTTCGGAGCTCGGCCTCCATCGCCCTTCCCTCTGTAGTACCTTGCCAAGCCACCTCCTCCTGCTGCCATTTTGCCCATCTCATCCCCTCGGCCACTGCCCTCCATGCTCTGCAGGCCCCACTACCGCTGCTGCAACATGGCGCCCCACTCCGCCGCACCACCTCTGCCACCGGTATTACTGGGAAGGCTCCACTAGACAATTTCCCTACCACCTCCCAGTCTCCTTCCAATACTGCATCATTCATGATAGCTGACCATTCCCCCCCCCCCGGCGGGTGAAAACAGACTCCCCCCCACTCCTTAACCCTTTGCCTCCGGTTTCGTAATGGCTTTTTGTCATTTGAGGATGATGAGGTGTCCAAAGACTCTCCAGTATCAGGATCCTGAATGGTCACTTGACCCCGTATCCATAGGCAGTAAGCCTCTGTCTCCACTGGGGGTGGGGGAAGGTCCTCCACCTTTGGCACCGGCAAGGGCAGCAGTGGAGCTGATGGTGCCGCCCCCACTGCCGCTTGAGTGGTGCCTGGATGGCAGACCGGGACCTCTGGAATCATGGACGGCGGCGAAAGGTCAAACAACGACCTGGGACTCACCCCAAATAGGCCTTCCATGGTCTTAGGAGGCTCCTCCAGCTGCAAGGCTTGCAATACATTTTGGGCAGTCGAGCGTTCTATATGATACTTCTTCAAACAATTAATTACTTCCCATCATAGACCCTGTAATTTCTTAGCCCATTTTTGTCCGTCCATTACTGCATCCCAGATCATATCGCCATAATTCTGCCACTCTTTGACTTCAAAGAGGGCAGCAGACAAGTCATTAAAGTGCACTTTTGCCTGGCCCATCGCTACCAAAGTCGACAGGGCTTTGGCACGAAGCTTTATTCCCAGCTTCTCTAAGAAGCTAGATAATAGCGACTGGGCTACCTCCTGCTCCATGTCATCTTCTCCACTCGGCTTTGGTACGCACTACCTGGCCGATTCTCTCCCTGGCTTTGGTGCGCTTCCTGGCCAACATCCTTTCCCCCGCGGACAACTTCCCAAGGTGCAGCGTTGGAATACTACTGCACATAGGCGAGTCCCTGTTTGGGTGCCATTTGCAGAAGCAGGATTGTGGAACTCAGTGACGACTCAATACGAGTTAAAAGCTAAGTCCAAATTTAATGGGTTAATGCAGCAATATATACACCAGCAAATACCCTTGGCTGCGTATGATTGGTTATACGAGTCTGCGGGTAATCTATCATCGTGCGTATCCTATCACCGGATGAAACCTGTCACCGTGACAACGCGGAACCTCTCACCGTGACAACGCGGAATTCCCCAGAACCGCCTATTTTTTCCAGCCAACCTCCTCATTAGACACAACTCAGCAACCACTTGTTTATCTTGAATCCTCAAAAAGTCACCATGTCCTTAACATTCCCGAGATGGCCTCACTCTTCAAGCCACTCCTCCATAAAGAAGAGCTGAAAGACAAAAGCAGCCTCCATAAGGAGAAGTTACTAATAAGACCTTCAAAGCTGCTAAGGATGGGTCAGGATCTAAGGATGCACAGGATGGGTCAGATCTAACTAAGATGTCAAAAACTGAGGGGTCTACTTCATAGCTCATTCCCCTTTATTTTATTTCTAGCGTTTGCAATTGGGCCATTTGCCTCACTGCAAAACAAGCCTCCAAGACTAGTCACATGAACTGCCCTCTGGAGGTGTCTGATTGTCACCACTGATTCACATGAAGTGACACCACAGTGCTCAGACTTTCACTTCCAAAGTTCAGACTTGTAAAGGAAGGTGACACAAACGGACTGTCTAAATACTCCAAAGACACGTTTTCAGTTCTGTCACAACAGGCAGGTCACTGTGAATAATGTGCTTCAGCCTCTGATGGCCAAAAAACTCACTACTGAATAAAAGACGAAAACCAGGAAGATTAAAAACAAAACAAAACAAAAACACACACACAAAACAAAACAAAACGAAAAAACAGTATTGTCAGGAAGTGGGTGGGAGAGAAGGGTTGGGATGGCTATTGCTTTGTTCATGGGTCTGCCTTCACCAAGAAATGCTCAGAAGTATGGGGGTCTCTGGGGATTCCTCCAGGCAAAAGAAATAGGTTGGCACATAGGGAGGCTGGATTTCAGGGAAAATGTTTTCCTTGTTCTTCTGGAGGGCTATTCCACTCATTCATGGCATAATATTGTCTTTCATATGAAGATCATAATGATAATTTTGAAACAGCTGTGTATGGTGAGTTATAAACAGAGGGGTTAGGATTACCTGGTCATCTACCAGGTGGAAAAAATTACATGAATGCTGTCCACACAACCCCCTCCTGCTCCTGTGCAGCATTAGTGAGCAGTGTGCAGGAAAGCTGACTGCAAGAAAGCAAACATGAAAAGGAATGGGGCGGCCACAAGAAACACAAAATCCTCCTGGTCTAATGAGGTGGCTGCAGAAGGGAACTTGGAGCTGGCAGTGTCTCTAAGGCCAGCATCAGGGCAGGATGGGCTGATGAAGTCTGAGTAGATGCCACAGCTTGTAGCTTTGAAGACCTAAGGACGCAGCGTAAAGGGACATGGAACCAGGGCTCAGTATGCAGATTTTGCTCCATTATGTTTCTGAGCTGTTTTTTTCTCTTTTCACTCCCAGCTATGGAAGACGCCAAAGCTGTTAAATATCAAGCATGTATAATGGGAATCCCATGAGCTGGGGGAATGGCCAGGATTCAAGGATATGTCCAGAGCGGAAAAAAAAAAAAAAGAGAAAAATAAGAAAGAGAGAAATAAGCATAGAGACGTGGGTGGAAGCGGGGAGGAGGGGGAGAGCTTAGACCCATGACTTCTCTTTGGTTGCTCTATTTTTTTTGAGGTCACAGCTTAACAGCACTAGAGTTTTATTGCTGTTTATACTATTGTTATTATTACATTATTTTCTTTGGGTCCTGAGAATCTATAATGAACACAGCCCCTTTTAAGCTGAATGCTGCACGTGAGCACACAGACACACCACTGCCCCGAGCTCTCCTGGGGCAATCTCCATGTTCTGCAAGCTATGATTTGGGCAGAGCACAACTCATTCTCAGCCCAGGACCAAAGGAAGCAGGGGTCACCCTGGCTTTGACACCTTCCCATAGAACCATGGCACTGGAGGAGCCTTGTCCTGACCACAGAACACTGCACTGCTTTCCATCAGAGACAGCTCCCTCCTGGGCACAAGGCTGTGTCATTAGTGCAGTGAGAGCAAAAAGCAGTTCCTGGGGGCAGCAGGTTTGTGCTCCCTGTGCATCCCAAGCTGGGTGTCGAGGTAGGGAGAAGATAAGAAATGAGATGAGAGAAGGGTGTGTGATACAGTGCTTTTCAGATGATGTCTCTGACAATTTGGCTAGGATCTCCTTATTACACAGGATTTTACTCAAACCTCAGAGAATTCATACAAAATATATAGACCATAGAAAACTGCCTTTTCTATGCGACTTGCATGCGCTTAATATAGGACACAAGATGAAGTGGGAAATACCACCACTGCCCCAAGCCACCAGAGCTGCCAGCATTAGATATGCAGGCTACGCATTAGGTGCAGAATGCTATGAGGAATAGGAGGGCAATGGGATCACTAAGGACCTGGCACTCTCACATTGTAACAGCCAGAAGCTACTGGCATTTGCACCAAAGGGATCATGAATGCACTCAGCAAGGAACAAATTGTTTGGGTCTGCTCCTGCTTTCCACCTGAGGTCTCTGATCCCATTCCGTTCTGCCACTGTCAGTTGGGATCCTTGGCTACCTAATTCTGAAACCACTCCTCAGTATTTTCCAAATATATTCTTTCTTTCTTTCTTTTGTTTAGCAATTTCCACAGGCCTTGGAAAAGCAAAGATTGCAGGAGAAAATCCTCTGGAAGGGGTAACAGTAGAATGAGACAAAAAAGTTCACAACAAAGAAAGATAAACTGAAGTTACAACAGTTCATGGTACTTCACTCAAGATTGAGCTGAACTGTGCTATTTTTAAGCATTTTCCTTGAAGTAAATACTATACTCTGCATTTTAGAGATGGCGGAACTGAGATACCTGGGCAAAAAAAGTGCTCTGCCCAAGGCTATAGAAAATGGAGGCAGAACTAGGACTCCAACCCTGATGCTGTGTGCTCATCCTAAGGCTCTCCCTTGGAAGTCATAAACTTAAGTTTAAGAATCACTACATATGAAATATACTATGAAATTTTGGCTTGAGGATGCTCATCTGTCACTGTTCACAGGGAAAATACTTTTAAAACAAGATGAGTTCACTATTAAAATGTTTAATTAAAAACAAATAAAAAGCTCTCAGCTTGCAAAAAGCCTGGCATGGCTGTGGATAGGCTGCCAGAAAAGGCAGCAGTTCTTCCCTTCCCATTCCACTTTGCCTGAGTTTGTATAGAAAACACTATGCAAAAGGAGGTGGGCAAGAAGAAGAGCTATTTTTATTTCCTCAGCCACTTAGCTAAGAAATGCATCCAAAAATGCAGCTTTGCTCAGGTCTGTCAATTCTCCTGAAAAGGCTCCTCCTCCATTTGTTTCTGCTGGTTTGCTTCACTTGCACAGGTGAACCTGAAGTTCAGTCGCTGCTGAATCCCTGATGGAGCCATTTGATCTCAGCACAGCTCTGATTAAACAAGCGGCTGTTTTCGGCCCATCAGTCAATGTCAAATCTCAGACTGAGAGACAAGCACACCACGAAACCCCATGGCTTCGGCCCTGCTCCCTGGCCAAGCCCTGAGCATCAGCACCGAGGTTGCATTTCTGGAAGCTTTTTATATCCCACACAACTAAAGGAGGTGGGGAATCCCCTCACGGTGTACCAAAGAAACCCACTTTGGAGCTGCATTGTCTCTTGCACTCTCAGATTCATTACAAAGATTTAAGAAATAAAGGAACAATTTAATAGGATGACGAGATGCAGATAAATCTACTGAAAAAAAGACAGATATTTAGCAACACAATAAGAATCACTGCCTCTTCCAAAACCATCTCTCTTCCCTTACTTTCCTGAAACCACTTCCCCCTTTTCAGGCATAAGTCCAGAAGGAGAAAAATGATATTTTCCCCCCTTCTTTTTGATAAAATAATCCATTTTACTGCTTCAGACAAGCCGTTATTCATCTTGAACCTGTCCATCCCTCCCACTGGGAGCACCAGATTGATTTACCAGCTAATCCAGTTAGCAGCTCCTGCCAGCCACAGCATTCCAACATCCCCTAATACAAAGCAGAGGAAAAACTGCATACATACCTATGCGGGTGAGACAGAGAACACACATATGCTTGTACACGCGTGTGTCTCCGTGTGTGTTTTTAGGTCAGAAAGAGAGAGAAAGCCACCAAGAAGTTACGTTAGTTCAAAATTTCTGGCTTGTATAAGAAATAGTGTTGCCAGCATGAGCAGGGGGTTAAAAACAGATAATCATTATGATCCTTTTCAACCCAGGCCATTCTATGATTCTATGATTATCCCCCTGTACTCAGCCCTGGTGAAGCTGCACCTTTAGTACTGTGTTCTGTTTTGGGTCCTTCACTTCAAGAAAGACTCTGAGGCCCTGGAGCGTGTTCACATTAGGGCAGTGGAGCTGTGAGGGGTCTGGAGCGCAAGTGTTATGGGGAGTGGGAAAGGGAACTGGGATGGTTCAGTCTGGAGAAGAGGAGGCTCAGGGATGACCTTATCCCTCTCTACAGCTCCTGAAAGGAGGTTGTGGTGAGGTGGGGTAAGCCTCTTCTCCTATGTAACTGGTGATGAGAGGGAATGGCCTCAAGTTGCACCAGGGTGGATATTAGGAATAACTTCTTCTCCAAAAGAGTGGTTGGGCACTGGGATGGGCTGGCCAGGGAGGTGGCAAAGTCAGTGTCCCTGGACAGTGTTGTACTGCCAGACATGGTTTAGTGGGAAATATTGGTGGTAGGTGGACAGTTGGACGAGATGATCTTGGAAGTCTTTTCCAACCTTGGTGATGCTGTGATTCTATGATTCTAAGTTTCTTTTCACTCTCACAAAAGAACAAAACTTCCAAGCTGAGAAATGGAGAAGCTCTAGCAGAAGGTTTATTCCTGCCCACCAACAATTCCCTTCCCTTTCCCTGGGGTCCAACAGTTGGTTACATTACAAAAAAAAATTCCAGATTCCAGTTCCTTGAAAGTAAGACAGGACAGTTGGTGTGGCTATGAAGAAAAGGTTAATCTATTTGGAAGACCATGTAAGAAGCAGAAGTAAGGACAAGTGAAGAGGATGCACATGCAAGACAGTCATGGGTGTATCTGTCAGAGATAGCACGCATGTCCTTGCTGAGCGTGGGTATGTGTCAAAGGGCCTGGATGCTGTTTCAGGCACAAGGGGCTGTACAAGATGGCTCCAGATCGGTGGGTCACCCCTCAGCTGCTAAGCCCTGCCACTCTGTGTTCGTTATTCTTTTACTGAGAATTGCTGTAGCCATATACCGGGAAGGTAGAAAAGCAGAGAAGAGCACTAAGTGGGAAATGAGCAAGTGTCACGAAACAAAATCAATAGCCTGGAGCCAAAGCTGTTTCTCTCCCTTTCCTGTCTCTGATTTGTGTATGTGCATGTGTGTGTAACTGCAGGGTGTCTTTACCTCCTCCATTCTCTTCTTTCCCCACCACTGCAAACGTTGCAGAGCATGATAATGAAAGCTGGTGTCCAAGCCACCAGACAAGCCCATCACTGCAATCAAAGCAACTGCGAGAGATGGCAGCCTGCGGGCTCATCAAGCTGTCCTGACACCGGCCAGCCTCCTGCACATGAAGATGCCAATCTCGCCTCTCTCCCATTCCTCTTTGGCAGCCCAGTCTCCTCACCCTCCTCCCGCTGCCACGCTCCCCTCCTGCCCTCCCCCTCTGCTCGTCCACGCACAGCACCAGGAACGCCAGCCCGGGCCACATCCCAGCCGCTGTCTCTTAACGATTCTGATAGAAAATGCCCAGCAGGCTGAATCTTTCCTAGAAAAGCAAGGGGAGGTCGGAAGGCATATGGTTGCTGTCCTCTGAGCTCCGGGTGACAAGGTCTGTGATGCTGCATCGTTCCCAGGCAGAAAAGGGAAAAAAAGAGAGGGAGAAAGAGAGAAATATCGCCTGCTTGGGAAATCACAGGCTGCTCCCTGCAGTAAGCAAACCTCTCTGACCCCGTGCCGCACTACTGGGAACGTATCACACCACGCTGGCAGAACAGAGGCTGGCACTGTCCTAAAACTGGAATTTAAAAGTGCACAGATACTGAAATCTCTCAGTGTCCTTTAGTAGAGTCATGGTCTGCCCTACCCTTGGGAGAGAGCAAGCATCTGTCTGCCTCTCCTCCTTGGCCTAGAATCAAGAGTTTTAGCACATTTAGGTCCAAAGACAGCAAAATATCCCTGTATCTTTGCAACTTCTGTTACCATTACCGGCAGATACTTTGTCTGGTTCTGCTCTTATTGTGACTTAAAACTCAGATGGAACCAACAGTTACCTGGCAGTCCATGCAGCGAGCTGGGCTAAATGTCTGGGCTGTGGTTTGTGGAGAAGAGATCACCACCTGTGGGGAGATGAAGGTAGGCACTGGGCTGCACTCCTCCCAGGGCTCACTCTTTCATCAAACAACTGAATTCAGAGGCTGCAAAGATTCAGGACAACACTATTTCCAAGTGCTTTGTAGAAATCATTGCAACAAGCCCTGCCCTACTCATCCGTACCATTGGCATGGAGGAAAGTCTGCAATTCCAGAATGCATTTTGACCCTAGCTATAGAGTAAGTATAGGATATTACACTGCAGGACTTCTACAGGTGTGTCTTTCAACAGCAGCATGTTCTCATAAAACACAGAATGGAACTACATGCATTTCCTCACTAAATGAGCACAAGGGCTCCTCTTTCATACAAATGAGTTCTCTCAACATACGAATTCACTGATCTCTCTTGCTACACCAACATAAAGCTTCTTTCCAAACCATAGACCTCACCTTTAATAATCAATATTTCCTTTCCACTTGCTCAGTTTTCAAGGTCATATGTTGAACAGATTAATCACACTTTTAGAAAATCTCCTTTTCCTAGACTGATGCTAGCACCGACATTATGAGGAATTTAAAGCAAAAACACACTGAACAGGGCTTGTGTTTGTCTTACCAATGGAATCCTGGGCCAAAAAAAAGAAACTGCTGTTTGTCCAGAATAAAAAAGGCAAATAAAATTATTTCCAGGCTTTTAAAGAAGCTGTTACACATAGCAAAGTAAAACAAAAATTACTTGATGACAGTGGCCTTTTACAGCCTTACAGAGAGCAGGCGCACTACAGCGTAAGCCAAACACTCTCTATATTCTGCTGCTCTTCCATGTACTCCTAGGTCCTGCTTTAGAAAAATGGCCATTCATGGTCATGGTACTTTATTTGTAACACAGAACAATTACCTGTAATCCTAGATGCTATCATCTCCATTGATTCCATACAGTACCTTTTAAAAATATTTATCTAAATGGAATTTCAGAATGCGGTAATACTAGCCTGCATTTGGAAGGCAGTGCTCACTATAAGCAGCATGAAACAGAAGTTCAAGAACTATTTGTTGTCTCTCTTTTAAACACAAAATTCCTCTATTATCAACATGATTTGTATCCTAAAATCAGAGAAACAGAGTAGTTACACAAGGTGCCAGTGAGCACCATCACCTCTAGGAAAGCTGTGGCTAGCCACTGTGCTAAATGAGGTATCTGCTGTAACAGTCAGAAAGATCAGCAGGATGGAATGGTGATACAAGAGGTGTAATGGCACAGGGACCAGTACAATAGGAAGATGTTACAAAAGGAAAAGTGCTCCCCTGTCTCTGAAAATCTAGGCTCATAATACAATCACCACAGTCTAGGGAAGGATCTGGCAGTCAGCTCTTCAATGAGGTCTAAAAGAGGTGCAGCCAGTGAAGGTGCAGCCTTCACCTGTGCTCTTATGGCTAACCAGGTCCTTTTCCCAGGTGTCAATCAGTGGTTCAGGCCAGGACTCAACAAATACCGTACATCTGCTGTAGTTGAGCTTGAGCTACAGTCTCTATGCCTACATTGGGAATGCATTGGTTTGGACAGCATTGATTCCAGCAGAAGGAAACAAGAGTCTGTCAAGCATAACAGCCCAAGTCTGTTCAGTCTCAGTGTAAGATGGCCCTAGGGTTCAAATATTTCAGCACTGATACCGATTTGAAAGGGAGCTGTTTCCTTGAAATGATTTAAATGGAGATATCCCCACTGAAAATTTTCAGTGAGATTCTTCATGTGAGATTCTACATCATACCAGGACCACGTCTCTCCAGATGTCACAGGATTCCTGCCTTGATTCAGCCTTCATCCTGGAGTCTCTGTGCCCAGCTCTGGAGCCCATCAACTCTGGAGGACCACTCTACAGTACCACTCCACTGTTGACCACTGTTTTACTTTCGACAGCATTTTTACCCAGTATCACATCTAATAACTCCAGTCATCCCCTTTCTTGGAGGCAAATAAAACTTACTGCCTTTCTGTGGCAGACAGGTACATTACTCACAATGAGCTGACATGAGATGGAGAAGGTCAAACAGTAATGAAGTGGCAGTGGTTTGGAGTAGAACCCAGAAGTCCGGTAGTCCAGACCCTGTTTAATCTACTAGACTTGGCCAAAACCAATTTTTATGTTTCAGAAGGAAAAGCAGAAGAGGAACGACTGTGACTTATCAAGTGTCTAAAAAGAAGTAGGGGGAAAAAAAACCAAGTGTGCTAGGCTGTCTGACTATTACAAAATGGTGAGCACTTCTGCATCCATTCCTCTTGCCATGTCACTAAGAATTACAGTCTGCCTTCAATGCCTAAGCACATTGAGAACATATAATAATAATTATAGTGTCAGAATTCCCTTGGAGATCTGAGCAAGATCTTGTTTCCTAAAGTAGCTCAGGGAGAAGAGACCGTGACTACAATTTGCCCATTCTTTCATAAGCACTAAAAATGTGGATGTGTTTTCAATTCCCGTTGAAGGGGCAGAAAGGAGCCACCTGTGCAGTGCTGCTGATAGTAACAACATGTTTGTGACACCGCAGTGAGGGCATGTGACAATGGATTCTGACATTGCTCCATAATGGAGGCCCTTAGATTTGGCAAGAGGAACAAATTTCAAAGTCTAGAATACCTGAATGTGTCTGAACGCTGCATCTCAACTTGGCAAGCCGGTGGCTCATTTCATGCTCAGAGTCTTCCATTTTAATGATTTCTCCATTTTCTGCTCTGCTAGAGTGTGACCACACCACTTGCCAAGGAATTTCAGCTCCCCTTGCTTTCAGAGGGGAATGCAAGTTCTCTGTCCCTCCACGAAGCACTGCTCCCTTGGAGGCTGCCCAAAGAAGCCTTCAAGACATGCACAGCTCCTGCCTACCAGTGCCAGATCTCTGCATGCTTTCTGGGCCAGGAATGGGTTAAAGCTATCAGGGCAACAACAAAAGCAAAGATCCTGAACATCATTTCATGCAAATGACCTTTCAGTGGCTTCCTGTTCGTTCACTGTGCTCTTGTCTGCCAGGGCCCCGGGGCCTTCAAAACCTGCGGCTAGATTTTAACTCATCTCCCCTTATCTGCTTGACTGACTGTCAGCCTCGCACATCTCCCTGCTTGTGATGAAGGCCTTAATTAGTGCTTGTCTGTTTACCCTTTTCCTATTGCCACCTCTCTTTTCCTCTCCCTCCCGCTATTCTTCTCCTTTCTCTCTCCCTCTCCCATCACCCTCGGGCTTGTTTGCTTAGCTGGGCAACTCTTGTTTACTCAGTAGGGAGGTTATAATATATGTAAATAAAGTGAGCCAAAAGTCCATGGAAAGTAAAAATATAGATAAAGAAATATCAACACAGAAACATATTTTCACCTTCACTGTTAAAGCTGGCCTCTCTCTTTTTTCTAGCAAACAAAACATTTTGCTGCCTTTTGAAATCAACAGCAGTTAGGGAACGGAGCTGCTTCCCCCCCCCACACTTCCTGTCTTTGGAGACTTTATTATCACGAAACACAGACAGCAATGATCACCTACTGCCCACCTGGCTCGGTGTTTCTGGAGAAGACACTGCCCACTTCAATCATCTCAGGTTTCCTGCTTGGAGAGGACATCAAGAGCTGTGGAACCTGTCCAGTTTCCAAAAGATGAAGGGACATAAGATGCACGAAGATGAAGCAGGTTTCTCCTCCTTCAAACAATCCTGCTGGCTACCAATGTGCCATAAAACTATCCAAAGAAATTGAGAACAGAAGAAAAAAGGCTTGCAAGTCAGACTGAGCACCCAACTTCCTAGCATTAGCTCTCATTTTTTTTTTAGAATCACACAGTCATCTTGCTGCAGAGGTCTGGTCAGTACATAACTGCAGTCTGAAGCCCTCAGACAAGATCTCAAGGCAGAGACAAATACTTAGAAACCACAGATGCCTTGAAGATTTCTTGAGCAAGCCAAAACACAGCATGGAAGATAAAGCCAATCTCATGCAGCAGTTTACTGTCAGCCTCAGAATCAGAGCCCAAACCTTCTGAACACCAGACTAATTCTTATCCATCAAACTTACCCTCTATATGGACTGTGCTGTAAAATAACACAATAAAACTTGCCTGCTTCCTACATCCATTCAGCAGACAGGCCTGGAATGCCCTGCTCTCATGCAGTGTCTCTGCCCCATGCCCCAGCCTGCAGATGTCTTCTCCAGGCTTTCTGTTGTTTGGCACCACAGGAAGCCTTTGGAAAATCTGTGCCAAAGAAGTCCTATCACTAGGACTGCTTACAGTGTGTTTTATTATGTGTCCCCTCATGAAACAGCTCTCCATAGACAAAATGCTGAAAAGCTTTGATGGAAACAAGACAAGTCAGTGCCCTTCTGCAGAGGAAGCAATGACAAAATCAAGAACTTGTGATGCTGAGGATAGGTGGCCATGGTTTACACATCTTCCCAATAAGCCGATGACCAGAGCTAGCCTGGGCGGTGAGAATTACACCTTATATCCGTTGATAATGGGATGCAGCATGCATTCCTGCAGTGACATCAGACAGCTGGGAAATCTTACCTGCAGAGTTTCTCCTGACACATTCCTCCCTAATAAAAGCTGCTTCATGCCTGTAATATGGCTCATAAAATTTGCTTTGTAGCTAGATGTTTAGCACAACTTCTGCAAGGCTTACAGGAAAGCGTGTAGGTGTTAGGATCAAAAGAGGACCCGTAACTGTTCACGCAAACACATGATATGGGCTGGAGTTCTGAGCTGCTCGGGTCCTTGCCAAAGGAGTTTCAAGACTTACCAGACTTTGCAGGAAGTAGTAAAGCTCAGTGGCTGCCAAAGAGTAAAGGACAGAAAAGAACGGTTCTCCCATTAGCAAGTAAAAGCCTTTAGATTTAACAGAGTGTCAGGCTCACATCATGTAAGAGAGGAAAAAGGGGAACTGGATTGAAGAAAGTAGGGAAGGAAGCATGGAGAAAAGTGGAAATGAAGAGAAATAAAGCAGAGGAAAACCTCTCCTCTCTCTGAGAGTGGATTAGCAGGATAGAATCATTCATATTTGTGAATAACTTACACGCTGTAGTGGAGTCTGGAATAGACAGAGATGGGGATTCTGAGGTGAGGAAGAAAGGGAAAGACAGACAGACAGACAAGAAGACCTAGCATAAAAGAGAGAAAGGAATGTGGTAACACAGGGATAGATGGAGACAGGGCTGGTGAATGTCCAGAAGACAGTCATAGGCCTGGCCAAACATGTCCTGACCTATACAGCAGCTCAGCTCCATACACAAGGCAGACTGCTGGTCCAGATGCCGGGCTGTGCCACTGGCTCCCAGGAAGTGCAGGGCTCATCCCGCTCACTGCAGCTTTCTGGGACCTCACTGGGAGTAAGATCCTCACAACAGATCCAGTGAGGTTAACAAGAACAGAGTAGAAATATCAAGGGAAAGAAACAGAGCCAGTAATATTTCTTGTGACAGTTTGTAATATTTCTGGGTTACTTCTTGAAGACTTGACATTTTTATGCCTAAATCTGTCAGTGGATCCACTCCCAGCTATGAACGGCTCATGAATCAGAGATGCAAGGTCATTTTTAATTGGGTTGAGAGATGTTTCAGGGTCAATTTGCAAGTATTTGTAAAAGGTGAAATTTTAGAGACTACTTACTCATTAACGGGGTGTGTGTGCAGGCAAACAATTAACTGCATTTTAAAAGATGATCAGGATTGCTAGCTGCCTGTTGAGGCCTGAGCTTTAAGATCTCCATTTGTCCTGATAGTATCTTCTAAGGCCTGAACATTGCAAGAGGTTGCGTCACTCTGTGGATTTAAATGTTAGTGACATACTAGGTGAGAAACACCACATCTCAATCATAGGGTGAACAGAGCAGGGATCCACTCATTACAGGCAGTTATTTCCTCTTTGCCTCTAAGGTTCAAGGGCTGGAGCTTCCTCATCCTAAATCCCACATTCTTCAGGTCTAAGAACGCTGAAAGCACTGACATCAAAAGGAAAAAACAGACAGAAAATAAGTCCTCGTGCATGAGCTCTTTCTTGACCCAGGGCCTCAACATGCATGTGATCCTAAAAAATATGTAACTGAGCAGAAACATACCACCAAGCTCTATTTTACAAACAGTGAGAACAGACCTGCATGGACCGAGAAAAGATTAGAGGAAAAAGGGAGCAGAAGAGTCCATCCCTCCTCCCTGCTCACCTCCAGGCAGTCAGGGAAGCTGTTATGGGACACATGAGCAGGATTAACACTGGAGCTCATGTGACAAAATAAATATCGTCTGGCCACAATCTCTTGACATGGGTTGGGGTAACCAGGAATTGTACAGACAGCCAATAAAGGCTGTCTCCAAGAGTTGGTTTTACATTTTTCTCCATTAAATAAATAAATAAATAAATAAATAAATAAATAAATAAATAAAATGGGTCAGTTGCAACTAAAACACAGCATCAAACAAAAGCAACAAACCCAGCCTGATACAACTAATTAGGAATAGAAATAACAGACATAGGGATTTACATTATAAAGCAAGGCAGCAGCCCTGAAACCCACCATCCCCTTTCCCTGACAGCTGACAAAACTATTCTGCCTTGTAGTGGGCATCTGCCAATACCTACTGCCTCTGAAGCAGACATCAATGCTTTGCTGACCACAGAGCTACTTTTATTTACCAGGTACTGCCATACAGCCCAGGAGCTTGTAATTCCCAAGACGACATGCAGTACAGATCAAGGGGGCTGTTGTCCCTCTCCTGTCTCCCCTTGTCTGCAAGGAGTTCACCAAAAATGAAAACAAACAAAATAATAAAACCAGCATAACTTTCAGAAATGACACTCTAGAATATTAACTGAAGGGCTAAAAATGAGTTGCCAAGTAAACCCCACAGAGGATACTTGCTTAAGTGCAAACTAGAACCTTCATCTTTTATTTCTCCAGAGCTCCTGGATGCAATCCATTTGGTTCTCACTGAATACTGCTTCTTGACATGCAAGTGTCTCATCGTTATTACCTGAAAAGAGTTCAGCTGCAGCAGTAACTACTGCCAGCATCTGCTGGAAAAGAAAAAAAAAAGAATATTCAGCTGCTCTGAAATATTCCTTTTCTTTCTGACTGCTTCCCTTCCTCATGCAGTGATCTAAAAGATGCCCATTAGCCCTCGATTCACACTCTCCTATTCAAAAGCTTAAGAAGTTTCAGAACATGTTCCATTCTTCAAATTTATTCTTGTGGCTAATAAGTACTCCAGACCAAACAACACACTCATCAAGTTAACTTTCCATATACACTAAGTGCAGTTAACAGGAGCCAGGCGAGCTCACCTTAACACTGAGCCATAACATCACTAAAGAAAGAGATGCTTCATTTATTTTGCTACTTTTTCCTCTCAAATCATGTATTTACTCTATTCATATTACTAGGTCTCTATTTACATAGCATTTCTGAATCCTATTGAATAATGTTTTACTTTTGCATTTCTGTTTTACAGCTAACAATGGTGATGTCTTCTATACTCAACATTCTACAAGGACTGCTCTGAAAGTAATGCCTCCTCTTTTATGATGTTGGCCCATGAAGTCAGAGGCAGATGCTGGTGGCATGGCAGTAGGGGTTGAACCTTCCCACCAATATCCCATTACATTTTGTTGATGTGTGGCAGATGTCAGCAGAGGGGAACACATGGAAGTGTTCATGAAGCAAATGGGTGGAATTCAGTTCCTCCCTGTGGAAAAAAATGGTACCCACTGGCATTCACTGATGGTTGCTGAATGGTGATGGAGACCAATCAGTGGATGTAGCACAGTGAGGGGTGGGTGGTGCCTTTCAGCAGTAGTGACAGTGGCAGTGGGTCACCTCTGCTGGTGCAGACTTCTACGAGCACAGCACGCAGCTCTTGTTCATTGCTGGTGAAAATGAAGAGCTAATGGTGATGACTGTGCTGAAAAACAGTGTTTTGTAGCTGAGAATGTACTCTATAAATTTGTGTTATTGCATTCTTTGTATCTGTTGTAGTTTCTATGGAAATAAATAGGAGGCATTACATTCAGAGTGGCCCACATCATTTCACCAACCTATAGAAATACATCTAAACACAACCATATTCTTTCAGAAGCACTTGGGAATGTGTCAAAGCCCCCATCTCTAATACGTTTGGTGTATTTACTATCATTTAACAGTTCAGAGTTCTTGCCAGCACTCCATTTACAAAGAGTACATGTTCACATATTCTCAGACAAAGCAGAGCAGGACAGCACCACTGGGTTCATTTAGAAAGTTCAAAACAGATAAACACAAAAGCTCTCGCACACAAGACTTGATTAAACTGGGACACTCATTGCTACAGGAGCCACTCTTACATCCATTTCTGAAGTGCTGGTTATTGGACATTCAGAAATGAAACAAAGCAGTAGTGGTCTCTAGGGCTGTCTTATCGAGTACTTCTGCCCATGCCTTACCCCTGAGACACAAGGGTCTTCCCTCCAATGCAGCCTGGCAACAAGCACAAGTTCTATATTATTTTTAACATTTAATCACTAAAAAATTGTATTAACACTGCTGGACTGTGAGACAGGCTTCTCAAATGGAAAATGTTCCACAGCTCTGTCTTGTAAAGATCAGCCGCAAGCCATTGCCCTGACTCCACAGTCTCCAGCAGAAGAAAAATGCCAATTTTTCTATACTAATTAATGCTCACCAGGGCAAATTAAAGAGGACAGTTATTGCACAATGCGCCACTTTGAACTTCTACAGATGTCTGACAGCCCTTTGCAGACACACAGCCAGCAAGCTCTGCAGTCCCCCTACCAACCAAGCACAAAGTCCCACTGCTGGGTTTTCTCTGGGAGGAGGTACATGATGTAACCAAAGGAAGAATAGAATGAGCCTATGAGCGGGCCAGGAATAAAACCTGTATCTACTGATGCTCAGTTTCAGTGTCTCCATGGCAGTGCGATGCCAGGGCTGACATTATAGCATGCATTAACCTTCTGGCTTCTACCCAGCACACCACACAAGGAGAGATAACCCATTTGCTACTGCTGGGAATGATCAAGGGCAGAGGGCCTGATGCGAGCAGCGGATCTAAACATGCACCTTGTTGCGTCTGTGCTGGTCTTCCACTGCTCCAAGAGAAGGCAATGTGCAAGCAGTGCTGACTGTACCTAGACTTTGTTTTTTGGCATGAAAAGAATACAGCTAAATAAAGCAAAATACTCCTGGATGGTGCCAGTTACACAAAGGAAGGCGTACCCAGTCACATCTAGGATCATAGAATCACAGAATGGTTTATGTATCTAAAAGATCATCCAGTCCCAACCCCTGCTGTTGGGCTGGTTGCACCCCACTGCATCTGGCTGCTCCATCCAGCCTGGCCTTGGGCCCCTCTGAAATGGCACACCCACACTGCTCTGGGCAACCTGTTTCAGATGGCTGTGAAGCCTTTGGGGCTTTATAACCTTCCGAAAATTCATCACATTTCTCTTGTTGTGAGTTATGGGAACACTCTAAGAGCAGAAAGCCATGGCACCAAAGCAGCAGCTGATGATTTAAAATCTCTTGAACAATTACACAGATCTGCAAAACAGAAGGATGTAGCTGGTTGTGACACAGCTTCATTAGCAGGATGAACACTTCTTCCTTTACTAGAAAATCCTTCAGACACATCAGGATGGGACTGTACCCAGCTAGTACATCCCATTACTCAGCAGAAAGAGTTGGGTCAGATGCTAAATTCAAATACATCACATTTTGTGGGTCCTCTTATCTAATTCTCTATGATGTACTGTAAGATAAAACTGTCTGTGCAGGCAAAATGATTTCGGAGCACACCTTGACTAAAATTGGTCTAAAAGCAGTTTCTGTATAAATTTCCACAGCGGAAGAAATAAACTTCCTAATTGTAATGAACCAGAACAAGAAACTAAAAACTGAGAACTACCCCAAACTGATAATCCTGAAGAATGACAGCCTGTTTGGTAGAATGGAAAGATTTTTATTTACATAACAACAATTATATTTTTATTGTATTTAATATTGATTTAATTGTACAGTACATATGAATGCAATACATATACCTCAGAGTTAATATTTTACCACGTCGTAAAAAAAATGAAATGGAACTACTTTCAAAATATGATGTTTCAATACTGTCAATATTTACATTTTGCTACTCATAACAATTAAGGATTTAGAGTATTTGTGCTTCAATACCTCCACCGAAGCTGAATGCTCCCCAGAACCTCTGATTTTCAAGGAACAGTGCATTTAATCAACATCTTCTGTCACAAGACGTTCTGTCCCCAACACGTTTTAGTTGGGCATTCCCTTTTTCTCCCTCCTCCTTCTCTCCTCTCTCACACAACAGTTGCTCCCAACGAGCAGCCAAAATGCTGATGTTGTTTTGCTTCCACTTTCATGCCAACCCTGCTGATGCCATTACCTTGGCTTTGGAAATGGAATTTGGGCTTGGAGCCAGCTGGCACCACCTCAGCAGCATTTTCCTTTCTGGAGCTTGGCGTACACCACACCAAAAAGACACTCTCCTTGATAGGTTGTGCAACACTTTGTGGGAAAGTCAGATTAGTGGACAATGTCCCTTTCAAGTTCACAATGGCTCACACTGGAAAATGAATTAAATATTTTCTTCCTGCCACCTGCAATCAAGAATCACAAACTGTCTGCGTTCTTTCTAGTTTTGGTTGGGGATGAAGAGAAGGTTTGTTTTTCCTTCTAATCATTACTTTTTTTTTTCTGTTTTTTTTTTTTTTTTTTTTTTGGTGGGGAAAAAAAAAATCCAAACAAAGGAACAAAACCAGAAATACCAATAAACCAACAAAAGCAGAATGTACTGAAAGAAAAGAAATGATTCTGGGGACGGGAGCCCCCATCCATGTAGACTATAACTCACTGCTAGGTAAAAGTCAGCATAATACTTAATCCCTGCTTCGAGGTCAGCAGTGAGGGTAAAGAGAGCATAGGGAATTGCTTCTCTTCCACATGGGGTAAATTCATTTATGAAGAATAATGGCTGCACCAGTTCTGAACACGTCCCTCCCTCTGAATAGCTCTTCCAGCCCAAGCAGCGCTGAGCTTGAAACCTGGTGCTTTTTCCTTCCCACCTGAATCAATAACAGGGATGAGCTTTCATCAGACAAGCTTCTTTAGATACTGGCAATTCCATCTGTGTACCTGTTTTGTACCAGCTTCTAAAGTCTATTAGAGAACAACTTTTCTAATAATTACAGCTAGAAGTGAGGAGGTGGCAGAGAACTTCTCTGTCCCATGAACAAACAGAGACCCATTTTCTTTTTGAACTCAACTTTTCAGAAGGAGGATGTGTGTTCCAGTAGCAGGTTTAAGATGGAGGGAAAAATGTAGAAAAGATATATAATATTTAAATTCAAATCCTCATTATCCATTACTTTTGAAATCTTACTGCTCTATGGCTTGCCCTGCTGCCAGGCTTATTGCTGCTGGTTTGTATTTTCTCGAGCACAAACCTCTCCCTTTTGCCACCTTTCTACAGACACCTGGCAGGACAAAAGCTTCAGAGGAGGAGGCAAGGAGGCACAGATATGAACACAACCTTTCTGTTTCCACTTTGGGTTACACTGTGCTGCACCTTTGGCACAAGCTCCACTAAACGTTTATTTTCCCACAGCTAGCAGCATTTCAAAATCAGGTGGCCTACATCAGCAGCTGGAGAACAACTCTCAGAGAGAGCGCAGATGGGTTGCTCTCCTGTACGGGACCTGCACCTCATAGGTGGGAATTTGCTTGGTGTTAGGCTCCTCTACGTGTATTTTAATGTTGCCCCTTCCCCCCACCATGCACTCATGCCAGGCTGTGGGCAGAGGTAATGGGAGAGGAAGAAAAGCTGCGCCTAAGGAGTATCGGTGCAGGAAGCAGCACCAGGAGTTTCACTGAGTGTGATGCACTTGAGTGCAGCTGACAAAGCCAACTGCAGGAGACTCCCTCTGATGCTCTCTTCCACTCTTGCCCTACTTCCTAGAGCAGCGAGTGCCCTATCTCTGCACAGCCAGAGGTTTCTGAACACTATGCCAGAGCTACTCAGGAAGAACAACAAAAAAATCTGACAATGAGAACAGACTCAGAGAGGGCATCTCTAAAACTAAACACAAGCAGCCATTCACTTTGTGCATGGAAAAGCCCCGCAAATCCAAAGAAAAAGGACCTCATGACTCTCCCCACAGCCTGAGTACACTGGCATGGTCCAAAGCTCTGGCTGTGGCTGAAGTCATTGCTATCTGTTGGCTCACATGTTGCCTGCTATGAAATGTATCTGTTGCTTCTTGTTTCCAGCATGGACTGCATTGCTGAACAACCTGTCTTAAGGGAAGGTGAAATGGGTAGAAGAACAAGAGCAAGCTGTCCTCCCCCAGATTCTCCAATGCAACATGAGAAAAAAGAAAAAAAATAAAAAAGACAAAAGGAAAAATGCCAAAGGAAAAACAGGAAGAGATCCCAGGTAAAGAGGGCACAGCCACAAATGGAGGAATTGTACACAGAATAGATTTGTCAGATGTTGGTCAGCCTAAGATAACTGGCTTTCAATTCCCACTAAGAGGAGTTCTACAACTCCCAAGGGATCCTCTAAACCTCAGATTTACTGAAGAAATATTTAATTGACTAGAAACTACTGGAATCCGAGAGACAGTAAACATAAAGAAACTGTGTTTAGGAACTCCATCAATAATAAAAAAATGGTTTTCAGTTGATGTTTCAGGATGTAGCCAGTGATTGTATTTGAATAAGCAAATAATTTCACAGGTCATTCTGATGTAAATTGATCAAATTAAATAATAATTTCAGGATAACTGAATTACCTTAAACATAGAGGTTTGAACTCAGAGATGCTATGGGGTGAGAGTAGGTGCTCTCAGCACCTGTCAGGATTGGCTTTACCTTACCTATTCCATCACCCTGTGAAGGTAGTATCATGTTTGATTTAGGTTATTCTCCCTTAAAAAATGGATTAAATACACAGCTGCCAGCTTTATTTCTCTTGGCTTTTCAAACACAGATAAATTTGCCTTTTAACCTTACCTACAGAAATAACTTCCTACAAAGTTACAACAGTCTCCAGTTAGATTTTGATGTCTCCATCTTCACTGTCTGTATTAATTGCACAACGTAGCATAATATAAAAACATAAAAACAAAAGAAGTAAACTTACAGAAAAGTTCTAGGTAATCACATGTGATGCAAGACATTTCTCGTTACCTGCTCCAGTCCATCAGTGCAGATTAACTTCACCTGAGCCCACTTCATGCACTGAGAAAGTAGCCTGTCCACCTATAGATCAACATGAGAGACATCAGGACACCAGCACAAACACCACATTCATCTCCAAACACATTAGGTTCCTATTTCCTGCTTCTGTTTGGGAGATCCACCTGTCCAAACCTTAAGAGAATATCTGCATTTTTCTCATTTTTTAATCACAAGGAGCATGCCTAGTGCTCAGTTTACCAGTAATTATCAGCCCTCACCATCTTTAGCCATCACTGTGGGGCCACCTCCTGCCCATGAAGCAGAGGGTCTACAACATTGCCAGCATTACTCTGATTCCACAAGATTTGCACTTTCCTGTGCCTCACATTTCTCAGATGAAAGCTTCTGCACCATTTATGTACAGCAGTGCTTGTGTGGGCTGCTTGCACTGCCTTTCCTTGAGAAGGTCTAAATTTCCATGTGTGATTTGAACCCCGATACCCGGGAGGTGCCATTCTGTAAATCCATCCCAGGACACAAGTGTTTGCTCAGCACTGGAAGTCTAGGTCAAACACAGAGAAAAACAGCCTGCTGCCTCATTTCAATATTCAGTGAACACGGCAAAGATTAACATTTCCTCTCTTGAATATCTAAATATTTGCCCATAATCCCCCTGCTAATGAGCAAAGACAAGTGCTGGTAAGTGGCAAGCAGCATTAAGCCTAGAGTCAATCAAATGAGTCCAACAGGCCCTTCAGCGCAACCACAAGGCCCGTGCAAGCTGAATTCAAAGCTGGTGGCTTGCAAATGGCCCTTCTCTCCCGCTAACTCTCCCCCCCCACACATTCCTCCCTCTCCTTTCCTCTCCACCCCCTTTTCCGCTCCATAACCCACTCGGGGGCATAAAAAACTGGTACTGAGAAACCTGCCAACTGCTTTAGACTTTGGAACATAGGCTCCGGTCTTGTCAGCTCTGAGCCTTCCACACAATGGAAAACATTACACATTTCGTTAGCTAACGACCGCGCTGCTCATTTACATGTCGTAGGCAAATACTAACAAGGTCGCAGCCAGAAAAGTGCGGTCAGGAGCTGCTACCGCTCCTGGCAAGAGGTTAGTGCCTGGAAAAGGGCTGCACGGGAAGCTCTTTAAACACCTTGGAACATGTGCTAAGCTGCTGAAGTATGAGGTGTGGTGACAGCAAGGTGTTGAAACAGCACTTTTAAAAGCTGCCAGTCATCATTAACACATCTCCGCAGAGTATTGGCAGCCAAGGCAAAGCCAACACCTAGAGCATCTTCTTGAGGGGCGGGTGGGGAGAAGAGAAGAGGAAAGGAAGCAGGTGTGGGGAAAACAAAGGGAGCACACAAATCACGCGGAGGGGTTTTCCCTCTTGTTAGCGTGTTCAGAAATTCCCATCCTTGCTTCTCTTTGGCATCAAACAGCTGGGCAACCTGAGAGGGAAACTGTGAGCCTCTGGGAGGTTCTGACCCTGTCCTCATTACTTTGGGATCAGGTGTTTCTGCTACTTTTGAGTTTCATGGAGCAACCAGCACAAAGCTGGGAGCAGCGCGAGGAACTGGGAGCTGCTGGGGAGGCAGCAAAGAGCTGTCAGCTCAGACAGCCCAGGCCACCAGCAAGAAGTTCTCAGCGGCAGATGGCCAGGCTCAGAGCAGTGCAGATCGGAGCCCATCATCTGTGTGGCTGTATACAACATCTGCTCTGATAGAGGTACGCAAAGGCCTAGGAAAGGAGTTTCTACTTACTATGCTCAGGCAGTCTTTGTATTTCCTCTAGGTAACTGCTACTGGAAGTGCCTTGGAGGAGGAAATCCATGAGCACAGAAGAAGCCCACAGCAGCTGCTGGCTGGATATGCAGGGAAACAGCAGTGTTCAGCCCTCCTGTTCTTCTATTACTCATGGGTCACCTGAAAACACACAATCCAAATTCCAGAAGAAAATATACTTGTCACTTCTTGTGTTCAACAGAATTTGTCCAAATTTTATGGATCTTTTCCTGTCAAAGTTTTGACTGATACATTTTTTAGCTGCATGCTTCCTGAGATTAGTTCCACCTTTATTGAGAATTCTCTCTATCTCTGGCTTTATATACCCAGCCACTTTATAGAAGACTCAAGTCACCAGTATGAAATCCTGGGCTAAACTGCACCAATCATGATCTGTTCCTCAGAATAAAAACTAGAAAATGGAAAAAAAGAAGGAAAAAGTAACACTACAAAGCAGCTGGATACCAAAGTTTGTGTGAAATAAAAGAAAATAGACAAAACTAAATGCAATTCTATTTCCTGAGAGTCTAAAACTATTGTGCATCAAAATCTTAAATATTTATTTGAAATTATGCACCCTAGTTATTCCATATTCTAAACCTGTGCAGCAGAGAGGCTGTAATTGTAATGGATTTAATAAAAGCTATCATATTCCATAATTCAGCAGGAAAGATTATGCACAGCTCCTAGATGCAACTAAGAATAGCTAAGTTTTTTTCTTGCTAGTGATTGCTCTGAGAACTAAAAGAAAGAAAATTATACTTCTTTTTCCTTTTTCTCTCTAAAGTACTCAAGAAGCATCATGTCCTACTGATGTGCAGAATGCTCTGTTCCCCTTTCTTTAATGAGCTTCAGAGCAGTTGATTCGTTAACCCTTAACAAGCACAGGGTTCCTCAATATTTAGCAGATTTCACCTCTAGGTTTCCAGGATGTTGTTCTAAGTAAAAAACAGTCCTTGCCTGACTCCCTAAGAAGCAAATATTTAGTGTGATTGGGACCTTTTAAGCCTGTGGTCCCACCCCGGGCAATCCTGAGATGGGGCAGAGATATCCAGCACCTTTCCCAAACAAGGCAGCTTTCCCAAGGAAGGCAGCTGAAACCCTGCAGCTCACCTGCCAGAGCTGCAGATCCCTCTCCAACCACGGTCTGATTCTTTGCTCTGCCCAAGCGTGATGGAGGACTCAGCAAGGACAGAAATGTCATAGAGTAATCAGATGTGGACTACATGTCTGTGGGGAAACCAGGTGGTGTTCAATATGCTACTCATGGAAAAAAAAAAATGTTGCTTCATTCACTTCCTTTCTCTTTTTTTTTTTACTAAACCTTAGTAAAACTGAAGCATTAAAATAAAAGAAAAAGATAGATTTTTAGAGATATTACAGGGGTTAGGTACTTCATTACTATTAAAAAAGTCTGAAGTGACTTGCTTAAAGATACAGAATGACTGAAGCACATCTCTCAGCATCCAGATTTTCAGCAGAATCACTAAAACTTTTTGATCATTCTTATCTTACTGTGGATAATCACTACTGGAGAAGAAAGGTGAGGTTAAAAGAAAAAAATTAAAACCCTTCTTCAAAGCCAGAGAAATTAAAATCACCATCCAACTTTCTCCTTTTCCTTCTGTCTCCCCTACACTCGCACATGCTCACATACCCATCTTGCAAACACGCTCCATCAGCGTGATGGATAGATGCCACACCTGTTCCCAGCCCCTGTAGGGAGGTTTTCCTCATCCATCTTCCAGGCAGGGACTGTCTCTTCATTTTGTGCCTGTGAAGTCCTCAGCACAATGAGGCTGGGCCCTCTAGGCACTATCAGCATAATAAATAATCATAACTCAGGAGTGTGATGCTTTCAGATCCCAAACTTACATTCTTCTGAGCTCCCACCATGCTTACACACATATACACGCCCTTCTCTCTTTCTGAATTTGACCTCTGCTCTCATTCAAAGCCGAAACCTGTTTCTGCAGGGCTCAGGTTTGGAGGGGGATTCCCGGACAGCCCGCTCAGGCTGCATATATTCCTGTGCCGCCAGGTGGGACAGGATGGCCATCAATCTGTTCACACCTTGTCAGCAAGGGGCCTGCTCTGAACACATCCCTCCTCTGGCTCTAGGAAATTGCTGCAGATGATGGCAAGGAGCAGCGAAGAGGAGTCGCGCACAGCTGAAGAGACATCAAAGAACATCTCGCACCTTATAGTCAGTGCATGACTCTGAAATCTGGGGCAGGGCGAGACTGAGAGGAGGCTTCTGTACCTCTGGTTTTGGATACCCTATGAATTCTGGGGGTGACTACTCCTGAATCCCAGAATTACCATCTCCCTTTTCTCCCCAAGGACAGACAATAGACCTGATGACTTGAGTGTGGCTCTGCCCAATAATCTGTGCCCGCCATGCCTTCATGCCGCCCCACACGTCTTCCCTTTTCCTCTCCCTCCCCTTAATTGTAGCACTGTCTTCCTCCCCTCATCTGGGGTTTTCTCTGTGTTAAAACTAATCGGTTTACCACATGTTGGAAAGCAGCAAAAGGAAGTGGTGAAGTGACAAATGGGACTGCTCATGCTTTAATTTATTATGACAGTCGTGCCCGGGTCCACAAAGTAAACTGAGTCAACAGAGAAGGACTTTGTGCCAAGTTATTTATCCACTTCTTGAAGTGGGGGATCTCTTTGTCCCAGCCAGCCGTGAGGCTGGTTAAACTCATCAAATTTATTGATGAACAGAAGCAGCGGGGAATTTTCTCACAAAACATGTTGTTGTTGAAAAACTTGGATTCATCCAAACCAGAACCTTTCTTCTAGGAATGGCGTGGTGTCATTGAGTTTCCAGAGCCAAGGGGAAAAAAAAAGATTGGGGGGGAAAAACCCAAAATAATCAAAACATGCTGGTAGAACATTTACTAAAAAGACATTTGCTTTTTGTTCAAAATAACATCCTGTGCCGTCTAATTAAATTCTGAATAGTTTCATTTCATTTTTTTTTTTTTTGTTTCTTTCTCAACTTTTTCATGGAGATGTCCAAACATAACATTTCAACTGAGAAAAACTTACATATTTTTTTTCCTTTTTGTTTGTCAGCACATGGCATTTCTCAGGATTTTCACTCCAGTCCAGCATCACTGAATGTCCTAGCCAGCCATAGTCATGTATGCCTCCTATTAACCCACTGAAAGTGAACCCAACTACAGTCAGTTGTCCTACATGGCTGGTGGATTATTTGTCCAAAACCTCAGTTGTAGGAAGGCCAGAAGACAAAGTGCTGCCCAGCACATCACTAGCAGATCAAGGCACTTGACAACCTCTGCTAATTACATTTTGGAAGTTTGCAGAGGCATTTCTTTTGTAATTAACTAACTGCCCTTAGTATTGCCAAGGAACCTATTTTTGCCCCACTTTAGCTGTCTGGCTTTTCTCTGATTATTAGTGTAAATCTATTCCTGGAAGTGCTGTCCCTGATGGAGGTCATGGAATGATTTCCTTCCGACCCAGGTAAGTTCTCAGCTAACTACAGCACCTCATTTTCAGATACAGTTTTTCAAGGGGAAGGTAAAACTGGACAAACCTAACAGAGGAGCCAAAGAAATGCTGAAGAACTTTAGAAATCACCTACAAAGAAAGATAGAAGGAGCTGTGTCTCTGCAGCATGTGTATGGAGTACAAGCCCAGAGCCATGCAGACTTCCACTTGTACCCTGAGCATGCAGAGATCTGCATGATACCCCTTTAAAACATTTCTGTGTCTTTGCTACTGAATCACATTCCAATATCGTGACATAACCTCCAAAGTAGTATTTTAACAACCTGCAGTCAAAACAAGAAACCATTGTTTGCCATCCTGCTTGCACAAGCACCCTCGCTATTGAGCTGGAACGTACCCACATCCGGATAGAGGACACCAGGACTACCAATAAATATTGCATCCAATAGAGAATAACGGGGCTTTGATCCAGCAGGTATATCAATCAACAGCAGCCAAGTATGCCAGCTCAGTCTAGAAGTCTGCAGTTTGACCAGTTTGTGTGGATATACCTCTCACTGCTCCTGCTTCCTAGGCTGAAATGAGGCAAAACCAGGATCCAGGCAGAACCTATGTGCTCCCCTTTGTCTGCATCTCTATGGCCTTTGAAAGGAGGGGAGAAGTTTGTGTTTGCTGAAGATTTTGGTTTTAGATTGTCTGCAGACTCAGGCAAACGCTAGTTGAACTCCAGCCATATTTTCAAACATTTCTTCAGATCTATGACAGCTGAAAACCTTTGTGTATCTGTTGGGAGTGAAGGAAAATGAAAATTGAAATGTTGGTCTTCTGAGATTAGAGGTCAGACATTTTCCATCTGCTGTGGGACAGCTACATCCGTACCAGTAAACTCCACATTTTTTTTTTTTTTTTTTAATCATAAATGCAAGGAAACTGGCATTTCCAGACTGTGTTTCTTTATCTAAGCTGCCAGGATGTCTCCTGTGGGATGCATTGGGATGCGTCATTATCACCACTGCAGTCACATCAATTCAGATGAAGCATCCAATACCGTTGCTGTCCATACTCTGATGGCTGAAACCTGGCCCAGCTGCTGAGGGTCTCCAAGTCTGACAAAGCTCCAGAATGGACTGCTGCCATTCCTTCTCAAGGATGACATGAGACAACTCCCTTTTTCCTAAATATGGACCTCTCTCAGTCTCTCTTTACAAGCTGTGCAAGTTACTGACCTCTGGAGGAGATGCTGGACTTTACCCAGCTGGTGAACCTGTTGCCCAGTCTATTGGCCTGCTCCTCCAGTGGGCAAAGTAGCAAAGTTTACCTTTGGTACAGCTTCCTGAAGTTACAGCTCATATGGTGAAAAAGCAGAACATGGTAATAAGATTTGCCTCCTTCCAACAATGTTAAAGAGTTATAATTCATAACTTCCAACTGAATTGACTGTACAGCCAAGCGTTTCTAATGAATCCTCTTAATGATCTCGCTCTAATGTTTGACTTCGTTATGTCACTTTTGCAACAGTTAAAGTATAGAAGAATGTGTCCTTCTTTCAGTAAGGATCATTCAACTCACCCAACCTCTTCAGCTGTACAGAGAGGTGGCCTTGGGGAATCCTGCTCTTTCCCCAGCCTCTGCCAGAAGGACATGCCACAAAGAAAGATACAACAGAGCTGGAAGGGCAGCATTTCCCAGCTGGTCCTGACCAAGTCTTTTCGCCAAAAGTTTCTTCACCTCAGCTGTCCTAAACACACCCTTCAGATATCCTAGGAAACTTTCAGTTACTTCAGGAAACTTTCAGCTACTCCAGTCCTTGCCTTTCTATTAGGGATGGAGCAGAAATTCATTCATAGCAATTTCCAGCTTTAAAGTGCTGAGAATAAAAGCTCTAGGCTTTTTTTCTTCTTTTTTTCTTCTTTTTTTCTTTCTTTCTTTCTTTTGTAGGGTTGAGAGATTCAGAATTAAAGATGCTCCTGACATTTTTTCTTGTGCATTACTCAGCCCAATCTGTTTAATGGGTCTTCATCAGTGATTGTGATTGCTGATTCGTGCTGGCGACATCATTCAATTGGACATAGCTTTGAAGCAGAAGAATAATTATTTCCCATCTTCCAAAAGACCATTTAATTCATGCTCCCCAATCTCAGGGAATAGATAACCCATAGCCCTTCTAGTTCATTAACTCTCTGGGGCTGTCATCAAAAGATTGTCAGCTGCTCAGAGGGAGGTTGCACAGTTAGGAATTTACAGAAGAGAAGAGTGGCTGAGAGCCTGCAGCATCCCTTGTACCAGGACTTGGCATATGTATCCCCTGCTATTTATCCTGTCCCATTCAACAGCTTCCCAGAATGGAAGGAGAAAGAGGAGAGCAGGGGGATTTCAATTACCTTTCTTTATTCTACCAAACCAGAACCAGATCAGCATGCAATCCAGCAGCAGCTGTCCCAAGGAACACTCAGTGCCAACACAGGAGAACACAGCAAACCCAGATACCAGCAAAGCCCCAGTGAAAGTGGTGGTGATGTGATCAGAAGAAGCAATGACAGTGCTGGTATTTGGGATCCAGTAGGATGGGCTCAGGGAAAGGACACCTCCACCATGGCTAATAGTGGAACCCAGCACCCAGACAGGCCAGCCTGGAGCTACAGCACAGGACATATCTGAGCTGGCCATCTTTAGTGAACACAGAAGTAAGATCTGGCAAAAGATTATTTTCTTGTTTCTTTTCTCTTTCTGCCAAAAATACCAAGATAGCTTGAAAAAAAGGATGACAACAAATAAACAAAAATGCTGCTTTAAGACAGGAACAGAAGCTAGATCTGCGAGGAGCCAAGAGCTCTAAACCCAGCTAACAGCATGCTACAGAGGAGGTGGGTGCCACCATTTCTCCTTGGTGAACAAGGAGCTGAAGCTGCACATGAAGGCACATCGCTCCTCCAGCTCCCCCAGCTGCCCCAGGCAGAGCAGCCACCAATGTTGTGTGTCCTGTGCCCGCGTCAGCATCCATCTCTCAACTCAGGCACCTCCATCCTCAAATTAACTTCAGGCACTGAGTGCACTTGGAGCTTCTTCTGTTAGATGGTAAATGCGCAGACATTGCAGCCAAAAAACTCCACCTCTTTGAGATTATGAGTGGAAAGAATTTAGCTAAGAGGCTTCAGTAAATCAGCCTGAAGCCTCCTTTCCTCGCTTGTATTATTTATCTCCCTATCCCCTTGACCACATTAAATTCTTAAAGGCATCTTGGCAGTATACAAACACAAAGAGGGAGCTTATTGAAAGTACTAAACATGTCCTAATTGTTTTCTCCTGCACTACTCCACTAAAACTTCTAGTGCCATGAGTGGAAGCAGAGTTAGAAAATTACTGAGGCACTTCGAACGTGTCCTTAATGTATGGGAAGTGTATGTATGTAAGTGAATGTATGGCGAAGTTTAGCAATGCCAGGACCTCTTGAATTCAAATCTTTGCTTTGCAATTCATTTTGCCTTTCAAAAAAGACCTTGTCTCCCCTTCTCCAGCAGCATTTGGAAGACAGTAACCTTGTGTCCCTAATCACAGGATACTGTGAGGTTCTCTTAAACAATACTCATTAAAAAGCTTTGAAAATGATAAAGTGCTAAATAAATATTCAGTTGGACTGCAATTAAATTTTTGGCATGTGGTTTATGTGTAAGTGAAGAAATGCCATCAATAAAAGTCAATGCATTCCTTTTCCCCCTCTCTCATTCTTACTTTCTTTGACTTTCTTTAGCTATTCCCCAGATCTCTGTCAGTGTTTGCTGAATTTTCATAAGGGAAAAAATTACTTCCTAAAATGTTCAAAAGCTTTTCCTTGGTTTGTTATTAGAGCAATTATCTAGCATAACACAGTGAAACAGCACAAAGTATTCTAATGGGAAACAAATGTGCCAAAGAAGTGACCAAACTTGGAATCTTTATTGAAAAATGAGGGGAAAGCGATTAGCTGAAGAGGCAGCAACGGAAAGATTTTCCACCTGGCCTTGGGCAACACATCAAACAGATCTCAAAAGGGTGCTATTTATAATTGTTGTCTGGCTGTCTATGGACCCCCGTCTGTCTGTCAGTCTGGTCTGTTGTCTCCTCCACCCCTCCTCTGCCACGTGTCCTGTCTGTGATTTGTTTATACAGCACGTTTTCAGCGGGAAGGGTAAGCACTGGAACCCACAGCAAGGATTCCGATCTCACAGCCCTATTGCTGTGGAATGACTCCATCGGCTTCAGTGAAGTCACAGTGCAGTAAACAAGCAGAAAACTTCCCCAGACACTTTTCTGCACATCTGCTCTGTCTCCCTCAGGATACAGAAACTCCTGACCTGTTTGCGTTACTACAAAAGAAGACAGACATGGGCCACTGAATCATATAAGAAGTACGATATCTTGTCTGGTCATTTCCCTCAAATAAAATCAGTTCAAACTGGAGGAAAAATGTTGGCAGATCAGGCAGGTCCAATTTCACCTCCACTTTGCTCTGGTATAAACAGCTATGCAATTTGTAGGTCAAAGGCCCATCAATCCCAGGGAGTTTGCTTTGGTATAATTCAAGAAGCAATTACATTTTGCAAATATTGAGATGATTTATAAGAATATCCGTACAAGTTTTAGGACCTTTGGCATGACAAACATAGGATGTGAAAGAATCATAATACTAATTTCTCACTACTCACTAATGGTCGTTTATCATTCTCCTTTAATGGTTTCATTTATTCAATTTAAATTGGAGAATAAAGGAAACACTGAGTATCTAGATCCTCAGCTAGTATAATTTCTTGCAGTTTAATCAGAGCCCCTGAATTGGAATCTTACAGCAACTAAGGGGCTGCTCTTCTTCCTACCAGTATTTGTAACAAACCCCCAGCACCAGCACAAATGGAAACAACCAAAAACAATGTTAGAGTGACCAGTTTGCAGACAATACCTATAAGCTGTCTAGGAACTACAAGCAAAGATAACATTAATGGAAAACAGGATAATTGAGTGACAGATCTGTGAGCAAGTAATGGGCAGCACATTGGCAACAAGAACTATTCTTAGCAGGTGCCAAAAGACGGAGGCGCACAAAAACCCACAAGCATGACACAGCTTCATTAACAAAACTAGGGACTTTTGAAGTTCAGACATGAAAAATAAAGTTTGATTTTATCTCTCCTAGATTCCATTTACCCAAAGATGTCCAAACCTCAAAAGAGGTCAGATGTTCAGTGCAGATAACCACACAAAGTTGGGTGTGTAGTTGAAGTCTATCCAAATTATTCCAGGATCTTGAGGATGAAGGATGGGAAACCTTATGAGAAGAGGTAAGAGACACCACCAGAAGCTTTCTGGTACATTCTGCTTTCACTCTGATCATAAATACTGCAAGAACAGCCTTCACTGTGGTATTTTAATGTTTCCAACTTCTCTCAGCTCTGCTTAGAGCTATGCAGTTATAAATGCTTACAATCTCCAGGTAAAACTCTGCACCTATGTTGGAAGAGCAATGAATAGCAGGAAGGATCTATGCCCTCATTCACCCTATTTCCCATATACAATGAGCCATCCCAGAACAACAAAGCCTCGGATATGAACAGAATTTCATGGTGGAAAGGAATGGATATATTCAATCTCATGTTCTCCCTCTGATCAACAAACGACCAGATGAGGAAAATTTGGTAGTTTTCCTCCTCTATCCTAGCAAGAAGGGGAACAATTTGCTTTTTACCTACATGTGTACCTGCAGTGAAGCTTCCCATACTGTGCTCTCAGGACATCAGTGGGAATGAGGCCATGCAAAGCATTGGATTCTGAGGAACTGTCCCACACAATCTTGCAAATATTCTGGTGGTCAATGAGAAAATGTTGGTGCCTACAGCAGGGGATATCTTGAAACACAAGGATTTCATGTTTTAATTGAAAAGACTATACTCAAAACTTCCAGACTGCAAATGAATTGCCATAAAAAAATGACATTGTTCTGTTTACAGTTTAGCCTCATTAGTTCAGCTTTACACTTCAGCTGTACCTGGGGCACTAACTCAGAGGAGGACTCTGATCAGACATGGAGGATCTCCTGTGAGATTTCTGACTTTAGCAGTCACTAGATAGAGGAAATGAAGTGATGTGCCTGTGATCTCACAGTAGGACATCAGCAGAACCAAATAGAAAGTTCTCCTATTCCCTTGCACATACAACTAGCTGTATAACATCAAGGAGAAAATCTTCACTACAGCAAATCCAGTACTTTATGATGCTCTCCTGTAGCAAACCTGCTCTGAATTTATCCTTTGTATGTCTTCTGAGGGTACATCAATACAGTGGGCATTCAAAGAAAGGAGATTAGCTGCAGATGCCATTCTTATCTCACCTTTGGCAGGACAGCAAGCCCAAAATCCACCCTGACACATACAGTGAGCCAACGACATACACATTATAACTACAGGGATAAATGCAGTGCTCTGTAGTATTTTTCACCCTTCAGAGAAAGATAAAAACTGGAAATTGATCTCAGATCTATAAAATCACTCTCTGAATAACCCTTGTCAGTCTTTATGGGTAAGAACTGTCCCACATCTGTTTACAGTCTCCCTTCAGCTATGGTCCAAAGCTTATCTTCATGATTAACCTATAACTTCCTTAATATATTTCTTCCTTCCCTCCCAGACACGCCCTGAAGCACCTTGTCCTTTCTCCCAAACCAAACTCAGCAGCCTCACACATCACATACTGAAATATTTAACCATTCACATCTTCCACTGAAGGGTGGCTACACAGGCAGGGTTTTCCAGGAGACAATGGCCTTATTTTCTCTTCTTCTGACAGAGTTTATAAAGGGATATTATATGTTGTGTGAAGCATGATGACTATCAGCAGCTTAAAGCCCTGTGGAAAGCATAAATTTCAAGCACATCATCTACATTCTTACTTCCAGTTACAGAATTGCAGCTATGGCTCAGGCTCCCTTAATCAACTTGCTGACCACTGTGTGTGCTAGAGGAATAGTTATACAAAAATAATAAAAAAAATCTTTTGTATTTTCAAAATTGCTTTAAAATGAATGACAATGCATCCAGAAGACCATTAGCCCTCTCAGGCCGCAAGAAATGCCATGAAGACAGCCCAACTAATGCCAGTGACCAGTATGGGGTCTTTCTGAAGGTATAACTAACATTTCCTACTTGTCTTGTCAAAGATATTGCATATGAAACATTTTTCCTTGTAGGTCTACTTTTGAAACTCAGTCAAAGTCATTACATGTATTTTCCTAAACCAGAGCTGCACTCATGTCTTCCTAGGCTTGCTATACTCTTTAAGAGTGACATCATACCTACACATTAAAACACTTCACTAGCAGTCAGGTAATCTGCATTCAGGTCCAAGCCTCACCACAAAATAAATGACCATGGTTTGGCTGAGCAACTTAGCTTCTGTTTTTCTTCAGGCTTCCCCTCTTGTCTATTGAGATTGCGTGCTCTGCATGACAAGAAAAATGTTTTCCTCAGTGTTTACTCAGCAGCCAGATTTCATCATGGTAGGGCTGATAGTTACCATCTAAAGAGCTGTTATCTAACCAAACTGTCCCCTACCTGTTCTGGATAGTGATTTACTGTCTGCAAGGGAGGTTCTGATAGAGCAAACATGTTCTGAACTGACTTCACACGGAGACCTCTTCCTCATGTGCTGGAGTCTGACTAGAGCAGGACTGCAGATAGCAAACCTTGAGTAGCTAACTGAATAAGTGAGTGAAGGGACAGCATTTCAGTCACCTGTGAATGCTTGTCCTCAAAGCCAGTCTCTGGCTTTCTCTCTTGTTTAGAACCATGAGAAGGAATAGCAATGGCTGGGAAATTAATTGAGTTTGTGTCCAGTTTTCCAGTGGTAGCAAACACAGTCCCTGATTGCTGCTGTTAAGAACTTAAGGACAACAAGATTAACATTAAATGCATTAGATTTTATATTAATAAATTAATTAATAGAATCTTAAATATATTAGATGCACAAGATTTATTAATTGTGGGTTTTTTGGTATGTTAAATAATCCAACAGTTTCTATATTTGAGTTTCAAAGACTTCACAACGTGTACTCCTAACACTTTCATAAGTGGAAGTTTTATTTTTGTTTTCAACTGAAAAGCTACCATCCAGACTAAGTCCCTGATAAATAGCAGTGTCTTCACACCACGCAGCTACAGGATTCCAGAATTGTTAATTCAACAGATATAGTTCTAAGAAGCAACACAAGCAGCAAGGATGCTCATGAGAAGCCAATGAGATAAGTACAGCATGAAACCTACAGACAGAGAAGAGAGCTGCCTCCCTAACTGCTCTTTCCAACCCCTTCAACCATCTGAACTCACAGCAGCAGTGATACATGCTATTTCCATCTTTGATGGAAATGAACCCTGCTGGGTTACATAAACATACATAGCTCAAAAGATGTCACAAGCCTGACCTCCGCCTTTCTTGTTGGATTTCTCAGTATCTGACGCTGGCTGTCGAACAGAATAAATGACGGGATGCACAGAGAGAAACATCAGTGAGACCAAAGGAACTCTGACCAAAAAAAAGAAGACAACAAAGGACAGTGGAAATGATCTAAGGATGTCACTTGGCAACGTTATTATTGTCCTGTTCTATATGTATGTCTGGTTTAGGAAAGCTGGTAATAGTTCATATATACCTGTTGAGATTAGAAGACCAAGAGGAGAGAAATATTTTTTCAGTTCTTTCCAATAAGAAGAGCAATACCATCATTCTACCAGGTAAAATATCTTTTTGTGTAACTCCAATAAAACAATGAAGTTTTGTCAGTGTTAAATTTGGTCCAGTTTGTCATGATGCCAAAATAGCAATAAATGTGCTGCTGTTGCTGGCATCTCTGGTGTGAGCAGCAAGGTAAATAATGCCCTGATATGGTCTCCTTTTCAGAAAAACATCTGGATTTCTACAGCTTGCAATTTAGCTGCATAGACAATGAAAGCATTATTGTTGCAAAAAGCATTAGAGGGTTCTACAGCGCTGGCCATATTCAAGTGACCTTCAGAAGAACCAATTTTAAAAGATGGTTTTAGCACACACAGAAAAAGATGAGAGGCACCTCATCACAGCTACTTTCTATGCCACTTACTGGAGTGAGGTTCTGCTACATCAGCTACCAGACGGTTGTATAGGATTTAGTGATGAATTTAGTAGGTCTCCAGAGGATTTTATCATTCTTCTACAGAGAAAAAAACAAAGTCTTACAAGTCCTGATGCCAGTAAACATATAAAAATAACTGATGTGCCAATATGAGGAATGCTGTACAGCTGCCTTATTTGTACAACAGAAACAAACTTCTGGAAGCAGAGTCTCATGGCCTGACTTGCAGAGGGCATTAGGGGATTTCATTCTGCATCAGCTGTTACTACTCCACTGATAGCAGTAACAAGGTCACAGATGATTCTCTAATGCTATGAATTCTGTTCTAATTAGGATTGGACTGAGACCACCAACTCACAGATCAACATTCTTTCATTCTTATCAGGAGCTGGGGTTCTTATCAGCTGAAAATCCCACCCAGTAACCAGCAAGCCACTGTGTTTTCAGCTTCCGAGAGCTATATTTTTGTTCCTTCCCTGTGGAATAACATTGAATCAAAGAGCTCTCTTGAACACATCATGTCTGACCCATACTCAAGCTGTAAACTTTACAGGAGAAATATGTTTAGTTTCAGCTGTTCTCCTTCTTTTCCATCATTATTTTGCCTTCTTTGCAGAGAGGTCAAAAAATCAGGGCTTCCCATGTGCTAGAGAGCATGCTACCGCAATGAGAATACAACTGCTGGCAGCTCTCATCCCCAGGAATGATTCTGCCGTTCATAACCTGGATTAATCCATGACTCAACAGTCTCTAGTGCCTATATGTTCAGCTGCCTCATTTTTCTCACAAGACATTGCTACTTAGTTTCTCAACTGCTAACAGTAAAGCTATTAGCACCATCCCCACACTGCTTTCAGTACTGTGGCTTACAGATGTTTCTGACCAAAAAAAGGACCTTGGGGGACTTGTGTCTAAACTTCCTTTTGGGGTGAGAAAAAAAAAGAAAAAAAAAAAAGGCTGGCCTGATCTGGACAGCTCTAATTTGATTCCCAAGAAGGGAAATCCCTTTTCATTTCATGCATCCCTCTCGCCCCAAGCAGTGCAGCTGTGCAGTGGGATTAACCCAGGAGGACACAGCCAAGCGCCCTGCATGGGACTGCCCATGGCTCTGCTTTCCCACTGTGTCTCTCCCACCAAACACATGATACTGCTTCTCCCCTCGACACCTCTCAGAGGTCATTATTGGTTGTAGCAAGAAAAGGAAGTGAGTTGTCAGTACTAAAACGTAAACCATCTTAACTTATCACGGTCACAGCGTGTTGTTAAGTCTTCAGCAAGTGTTTTTCAGCTTCACACCAAAGTCGTGAAAGATGTCGTCAGACTTCTACAGCACTTTAAAGGGACTATGAGAAGGACCGCTACATCTACACATTGCTTGTATACTTACTTAACATTTCCTGGTTCTGCCTTTAAATGCAGATTCCTACCAGGATGTAGCTGATGCTAAAATGGTTCATGTTTTTCTTTACATTCTTCTTTCATACATTTTAAGGTATCATGTAGGTCCATCAGGTATGTTAGCAGTACATACAGAGCCAGATACTTCCCAGTGAACCTACAGATGTCATTAAGAAAAGAAGTTTACTCCCCTATAGAAAACCCAACTCTTATGGTTTTCATAAACATTATTCTAACCTGTGGGGTGCTTTCCCACATCATTTTGCTTCTTCCTTCACAGTTCAGTGAAAATCCTAGTTCCCACAGGAAAGCACTCTTCCCAGAAAAGAATGGTGTCATACTGTGGCTCGAGCAGGGGAAGTATTCTTCTTTCTGCCTTGGTGGCAGTGGCAGTCACAGCTCCTGGATGCAGGGTGAGGCATGCACAAGTGAAGAAAAAAGCATTTGTCTGTTGAAATTTGGAACATTTGGTAACTGTGGCTTAGCAGGATCAAGGGTGACATAGAATCACATGGCTGAGTACCACAAACAAGGAATGCAATACTAAGAGAGTAGCAAGCAAAGTGAATTAACCAGCAACGTTTGGCTTAAATTATATTAATGCCACAATGTCAGTCTGACATTTTAAAATATACACAGTCATCTGTTTTGTTATGTCTTTGAAGAAAGCAGAACATGTAGGAACAATAATCGCACCAGGGTCAAGAGTTGAGATTGTTGTCATTCTTTATAGTTTGGCAGTGCAAGAAGCAGCAACCCGGACAGAAGCTTCCCTGTGCTGGGCACGGGACTGGTAAGCAGGGGAGGGGAACAGAACAGAAGGACAGAACACCAGGTAGGTCTCCTGAACAAGAACTCTCTAATCACCCACTGTTCACTTGGTTCACTACCATTCCAGGACACAGAAATGAGAAAAGCACATCTCTTCCCAGATTAAACTGTTTCATCAATTTTTTTCCTGTTTCCCTCATTGCTACAATACACACAGGGAGACTCTTTCTGCTTTAATTGCATTCTGGAGGAAGAAAAAAAAGCAAACAGCATGGAATATTTTGTTTCCCGTATGTTGCTGTGTTTTCCCCAGTGAGGGGAAAAAAAAATCCACCTTGCGAAAATAACACCTTGTTCCTGCACATATTGGCACTTGCACTGCTTCCGTGTCATGTTTGCTCTGTCAAAACAAGTTTTCCTCACCCCTCAGGGTCAACCTAGCTTTTGAAAACTAAGCTGTCGTCTCCAGGCATCATCACTAGCAGTAGCCAGATAACAGACTATGAGTTCACATTCCAGAACGGTTATGACTAGTGATGAATGAGCCAGCTCAGAGACAGAAGGAATTTCCTACAGGTTAGACTGACCTTCCAAGAAACACTTTTGTCTGACCTAGTGGAGGCAACAAAGAGGATGCAGTAGTGCAGGGGGGAGAAGGAGGAAGAGAGGAAACCCCGATTACAACAGAGCGGGATATGATACAGTACATATCATTATTGTTCAATGGATCTGCATCTTTACCCAGAATGTTCCAGGTGCCTTATCAAACCATAGGTAAAATAACTATATAGTAAAGCAACACAAAGAGATAATTATGTTCTTTACACTGTTGTAGAGGAAAATTGAGGTAAATGTGGTAGACTATAGGATAACTTGGAGATGCCCAAGGTCAGGTAGGACAGGGCTCTGAGTACCTGATCAGCTGTGAATGTTCCTGTTCATTGCAGGGGAGCTGGGCTAGATATGGCCTCTAAGGGTCCCTCCCAATTCAAATGATCCCATGATTCTATGACAAGGAACAATGTGCTGGACAGTATGACCATTTGCAATTAACTCACTCAAACAACAAGAGCAACAAATTGACAAAACATCCCCATCTTCACAGTATTACAGGTGTCATGCTCACCCTGTATTGTCATAGTCCTCACCCTCTAGCTATACAGGGGTTTCCAATCTGAGATGGGAACCAGTCTTCACTGCCTGGGGAAAGCCAGAACCTACATCCACAGCCACATCTTTACTGCTGTGATTGCCAGCTCGGACTGCTGTTTGGACAGCTTCAGAGTATCTGAAGGCACACCAGGCCATCAATCCAAGAAATCTATTCCAAATGTCGCATTTCAAATAGTCTATTCATATAGTGCTTGTTATGAGATTATGACTAATCCATCAATTGATAGCATCTACATTCCCCAGATCTCAGCTGCAGTCCTAAACCGTTCCGCAGATCTAACGAGCATTAATTCCCCATCGATCACTACCACTTGTGACCACCACACAAGGATGAGAAATGTAGCTCCTCTCTGTCAGCCAGTCTTGAGTACGTTACCAGTCCCACCTCTACCCTACTGTAGACAAAGCCACCACCCAAAGCTCAAGGTGAGTTCACCAATGACAGAAAGGACAACAGAAGACTTTTTGCCATTTTCTGCAGAGCTCTGATGCAGTAGTCCTGACAGAAAAGAATATACAAAAGATATATTCAGCTCCAAGATACTATCATAAACTCAGGAGAAGGTATTCAGAGGGTGTCGATCTGCATAGTTTCACTAATCCTGCATCAGCTAACAGTCTGATTCTTGTCATTCACCAGCTCATTTATTGGAGACAACACCAATGCAGAAGGCACCAGAGAATGAAAAATTACCTTTAGGACTAGTGAGTTTGTAATGCTTTGGGACAGACTGCACATTTCCAAAATTAAATTTTCATATTTAACCAAGGAGAGAAATGGAGACTTCAAGGAACATGACATGCTCTCACCAGCTGTAGAAGCTGTATGTAGCATTTTGAATTTTACAACAATATTTAAAACTTCAGAGAAATTACAAAAGAGAAAATTAAGAAAATATTTTCATTTACAAACTACTTTTTTAAAAAAACCTTTTATGAATCAATAAGTCTTGCTCTTTGCTGAACCAGAAACATGCTGAGAAAAAAGTTTTGATTGCGCTATTTCAGGATTTCCTCCCACAGCAAGAAAGAGGGAGTGATAAAAAACCTTTGGACTTCAAAAAGCATTACAGTGAAAGTTCAACTCAGTTCCCATTGTTTTCTGACCTGGTGTCTGTAATGACTGTTAGAGTTTCATAATACACAAAAGTCTTTTTTTTTCAATCACAAAAAGGCAACACAACAAATCAACAGATTTGCTGCCATGAGAGAATTGTGTCCAATTTGCTGCCATGAGAGAAATGTGACTCGCTGCCTACAGGTCATGAACATTCTCTTAGAATGAGCAACAGAAATAATTTTTAAAAATATGGACTAATGTCCATATAATGATAGTCAGAAAACATCACTAACAACAGTGGTGACATACATTTGTTCTAATTCTACAGTTTTCTGTTGCATGCTGGCACTACACAAGGGTATGTCCAAGCCCACAGAACAGCCAGCAGAGAATCCTTCCACACATTGCTCACAGGGCAAGGGGAACAAACGTGTGGGCTGTCATTTCTGCTTATTCTGCCCAGTTCTCTCTGCACTTTGTGCTTCATCACTTGCCATAGTCAACAAATATCTTCTGAAGGACCTCTACACACAAGGGGAAGGTTCATTCCAAGTCCTACTGAATGAGGTTACAGCAGGGAGGAGGCATACATTTTGAAAAAGGACAGATGTTTTGACCCTGAAGCAGCAGTAGCCCTGCAGGGACCCCCGATCTGAGTCCCTGTGCGCTAGGAACACTGAGTACAGGCACCTCTTACACCAGCAGGTAACAGGGACTGCGAAGAATGCGGTGATGAAACCGTGATCCAAAGGGAGAAAAGGGAAAGGATGAAGGGCCGGGATGATGCCCTTAACCCTAAAAGTCACACTGAAGCACAGTGCTCAGGTCAGCTATGGTAACATCAATTTTTTGAGTACTATAACTATTTCCACTCCTCTTAACTCTCCAACCTTCTCCCCCTCCCTGCACACTACATCACATCATAAGACTAATGAGTTTGACCCTTCTCCAACCCCTATCTGCAGTCTCTCATGGCTCCGTCACTGTGTGCTTCCTGCCTTTATTAAATCAGATGGGCTGTGTGCGCTGTGAGTCCCAGGGCCAGAGGAACACAGAGAGACAGAGAAATGAAGGCCATCCTCTGCAAGCCTCCAGGGCTGTGTGCCTTGTGCTTCCTCACTATATTACTTCAAGGATGTTCCACTCCATCATTTTTTCTCGCTCCCATGATAAAATCACTGCTTCCTCCTACTAGAAAGAAAAGGAAAGAAACACGTGTCTCTTCATCATGTCATTCTGTATTGTGCAGGACTGCAGTATGAGCTTTCCAGGATATATATTATTACACTGCCTTACTTTAGCAAGGGTGATTCCTGCAGCTTCTGTCCCTTGCCCCACTCCCCATTTCTCTCTTTCCTTGTCTCACCTCCCTGCACCTTTCACCTTTCTATTCCTTCTCCCTGTCTAATTCTCTTTGACCATTTGACCCTATCTTAACATCACTTACTCATCCCTTCAAGGGAGACAATTACCAAATCTCTGGCAACCTGAGGATTTCTAACGTTTTTACTCTACTTGCTGTTTACCTCCCTGTGCTGGGATGGCTAATTCACTCTGCTTTTCTCACTTGTGTTTGGATAGTACCAGGAAAGATGAAGTAGAAGAATTCCAGCTTAATACTTCTCTTGCAAAATCAAATGGAAAGATTCAGCAGGGACAGATGAGTCTACCTCATTTCTCATGTGAGGTGGGAGATCTGTCCGAGCCTTGGCAGAACTGCCTACCTGAACTTCTGCAGAAATGAGTGCCTGAGGACTTGCAGCCCAGGTCTCAAAGAAAACCCATTCCTTGCACTGTCCCTGTTAGTCTCAATGTTAATGAAGATTTTCAAAATCCATGTATATCAATTCCAATTTGAACAAAACCAAATAGACAAACATCAGCAAGCACACTGCACAAAAACAGTTACTTCTTTCTGCAAGGCTCCAACCCAAGCAGCCCAGTACTAATGCCATCATGCGCTGCCAGCAGCACTCACCTGTCCTGACAACATCTGGCAGATAAATATACATAAGTGAGAGATTTGTGTCACTCGTTACAGTAAGTGGGACTCAAAAGTAGATCCTGGAATTGAATGCCACACTTCCTAGGGTGGCGGATGTATAAATACTGCATGTAGAATCAATAAATGATTACTAGCTCTGTTAACAAGTGGCTAATGTCTCGTTACAGACTTTTATAGAGTCCAGTTGGTCAATAGGTTGCATTTAACCAAGACTTATGATCACCTACATCACATAATAACTATGCCTGTAATATGCTTACACAGTCAATTCATCATGCATTAATCCTTTTAAATTTATTTATTAATATGCTCTTATTCTAATGCTTCACCAAATGGAATAACAACAACTGGCAAAAGATGAAGAGCTGTGCATTGTGAAACCATGTTTTACCATCCGCAGAGAATAAACCCACCCCAGAGATTAGACCCGGAGCATTAGCTCAGGCTGGGAGCACACTTGGAGCCTGTCAGCATTTGGTTAGAGGGAATACGGATCAGCCATCCCAGAGAACAACAAAGCAGGAAGCGCACTGAGATGTCTGTGGGGTAAAAGCCATAGACAACGAGAGATTAAACAGTCCAGAAGTGAAAGGAGTAGAAACTATTGCAAAAATCTCTGCTTAATCTCTTTGGACTAAATGCTCTGCCTACAAAGTCCTTCATTGCAGATATGCAACTCTTTCACGTGAGGAGCTGTGCAGCCACATGATGCACCCACAGCAGCAGTGAGAAACAGGAAGCCCCTTAGATCGCACATCTTCAAATGAATTATTTCATATGCAGAATACATCCTGTATTATGAGGTCCAGCTTGTGCCTGCTGACTTGCTCTTACATTTGTTAAGTGCATGGATTGGATTCCAGTAACATTCTCACAGACAGAATAGAACAACTTTGAACATCAGTAAGTAGCCTTTTACACCAACGTTGGTTCCCTCCATATCCTTCTGGGAGCAAAGGCATTAAAGCACAAGACTCCACATCCACTTTCTTCTCTTCCTATTGCCAGAGTGGTGAATGCAAGTGTCAGTTATAGTGCATACAGTTGTGAGGAGTGTGAAACTTTGCCTATCATCTTAAAAATCAACCAGTTAGAGGGTATTTCAGAAATACTTAATGGGATTTTCCCACCAGTAAACCTTGTGCTCAATGGTACATTTTAATAAGAACAGAATCAAAATCTCATTTATAGACTAAGAAGGTTGAGGGTAACGTTAGGGGAGGCTTTGCCAGAGAAAACAGAAGACTTAATAAGAGCCGGGCTCAAGAGTATTAGTAAGAAAAGTTGTGAGCTGCCTACAGGCTTTTTCTCTTCTGGTATCAGAGTGGAAGAAAAGCCCCTGTGGTTGATTCATTATGCTGTTTCATTTCTTCATATATAATTTACATGCAATGTAAATACGGTAAATTATTATTTCTGGATTGCATTCTTGGGCCCTGATCCAAAGCCCACTGAAGCTGAGAGAAAGTCTTCTAGGTTGCAAAAATCAAACGTTATTGAGAAACAGGCTTATTGTCAGCCAACATTCATTAGAAAGGAGTTTATATTCTAGCAAGGGTTAAAGACCCAGACCCCTGCTCAGCAAAATGTTAAGTACATGCTTAACTTTAAGGTTACACTCAAATCCCAAGTGGATCTAAAGCACATGTTTAATTGCTTTGCTGAATCAAAGCAAGTACAGATTTTTATCTGAATTTAACTGCTACCAGCAATAATCTGGACTACTGGTAGCTGATACCACAATGAACTTTATTGAAGACTTTAGGAACTTATTCTAGACCCATCTAGACGCACACATACAGAACCAACCCAATCAACCAAATAAATAAAGAAAAAAGAAAATAAAATCACCACCAGAACCATTAGAATTGTTTTGCAGATAGGGGGAATGGGGAAAAAAAAAAGGTTCTGTGTCATTTTAGTTCTCAGATGTAGGCTTGCATCTGCTTTTCTTTCACATGAACTTCTGTGTTCCTCACTGCTGTTTTGATTCTCTCATCTTGCTGCTCCCAGGGCTCAGTGGGTAAAGCTTTCTGCCACAGGAGCAGAAAACACTCCTTATTTGGGTGGCAAAGCAAAGCCAAGTGTCCGAAATGTCTGTGCCTTCTGATCCTAATAATCCACTGTTGGAACAAGATGACCTCAAAGGTCTTTTCCATTAAAATCTTACAGACATAACAGTTCTTTTGGATAAAAAGCAGTAGTTCAGATGCTCATGGCTTATCCACCACTCCCTGCCTTACCTTCACTGTCTTGCATTAAGGTGGGGGTACCTTACTGTCTTCACCTCCCTACTGCAGCCTGACTGCTACAATTTATCCATCATTCCACTCTTCCCATACTTGAATTTAAAGACAACTTCACAACCTTCCATCCTCTCAACACCTTCTGTCAGGCAACGAAGAGCGATTAGTCCTGTTCCTAAGCTTGGGAACCAAAAGTCTGGCAAGTTTAACTATGGACAAACATGCTGCTGCTCCAGTTACTGTGCAGGTCCAAACAAGCTTGCCTGTTCTGGGAGAGTAGCCTTTTTAAAATTCATATTTCAAAACTCACAACCCTTGTCACAGAAACTCTCAGCAATTTCCCTGGGACAACACAAAGCACAAGCAAAGCAGTGACAATACCTTGGTCACAAATCCACTAACTTACCCCGGTGCTGAAACATCCAGCTCAGCCACATCCTTGATAACAAACCATTCCCACAAGCTCCTTCTCAGGACAGGCAGGTGTTTCGCAGCTCAGCAGCTCCAAAACCTTCCCTTGCATTTCTCCATGTGGAGAATGCTCTCAGAGAAATCTTATGCTTTTCTCCCTCTTACTCCGCATATGAACAGCAAGTCCGGTGCATAAGGACGGCTGCAAACAGAGAAAAAACTTTATACTGCATGCACAGATCAGATATCCATCAGTCTTCCTGCTCGGGCCTTCTTGTCACCCTGCAAATTCACAGAGCCCCCAGTGCACACCCTGTGTCACAGCCTTTCAGCGCCCTTCTGTTGGCCATGGCTGCTGCTGCTTTGGGGGATCTCTTGAGAAGCACAACAGAGTTGTACACTGATTTGTTAATGTCATCAAGAATGAGGAAAGATTGCAGGGGCGAACTCATACATATTAAAAACAGAGAGACAATGCTGACGTGTGTGCTGGAGGTCTTTCAAGGTTAGCATATACCACTGGATTAATCCCAGCAGTCTTAAGACAGAGGTGAGAAATGCTCAAATTATTTGACTAACTTCAAAAGGAAAGATATTTATGCCTCTACCTTTTGGCATCCTTATTCTGTCCCAAGCCAGGAAGAGCTAGAAAACTTTCAAGAAAGCCAGCTCCATAGCTCTGACCAATAGGTTCCAAAAAGTGTTGTAATCTTGGCTCACTTAAGCCAATTTCAAGAAAAAAAACATCTGTGTCAGACTTACAATAATTGTCTGTCAGGAGCCTCTTTGTTGCAAGGAATATTTTTTGCATTTAAGTGGAAAATGGGACGGCAATGGAGAAATATCAAAGCAGCATTTTGCACCAGTGAAATCTTCTGACCAAGAGGCAACAGCTAATTCCCTCCCCATTTATTATCATTTTAAACAGTCTCCTAGAAACACGTTGCGACTGTTAGTGGTTGCCCACAGAGAATGATTTGTACTGACCCTCTCCAGATGACCAAGAGTTCTGATTTGCCATGAAGCAGCAGAATTGTATTCAAAATATTTTCAGTGATTTTCTCTTCTCCGCTTCTGCTCCAAAGCTGCCCCAGCTGCTGCTCCCCAAGAGGCAGCGGAGGATTCAAAGACTCTTGGGACTCTAAGTCCTCACTGTGCCCAATGACATCTTCAGTTAGAAATTGCACAGGAGCAGCAATACCGTTGGGGTTCAGCTTCCCAAGCCTTGCTGTGCAACCAGCCTGCTGCTTAACCTTTTGTAGCAATGGCTTTTGCTCTGGCTGCCGGTCAGCAGGGAATGGAATAGCAGGTATTCCCCTTTTCCAGAAATGGAAGATAACATACCATTGCTGTAGGTGCAAGAAGCTCACACTCATAAATCAGGGAAATTAATTCCACAGGATTACGTATGTGCATGGCTTACCTCCCATAATCCCACCCCAAGGAGAGCTTCCCCACAGCCCCAGAGCCTGTTTTACAGCTCTCTCCGTGCCTTCAGGTGCGGCTGCTGCATTGCTGCGGGGGCCATGGGAAGATTTACAGCATGCAGCTGGGGGGCTGCAGACCAGCACAGGGCAGAGCCCCACACTGCCTACACTGCCTGCTGTGCCACCTGACTATGCGGGCATGCAGGGCAGAACCTGGGTTGTCTGCAACCTGAAGGACAGCCTCATGCTCCTGGGAGCAATGCTATGTGGCATCTCCAGATTAAAAAACACCTTAGCTTTAAATTCAGCTGCCTACTGTGTAAATAATGTTCCACCTAGATGCTTTCTAATGAAAGCTAGCAAATCTATTGAGATGGCAGTTTTACAAAACAAACAGAGAAGAGAAATGAGATGTCTACAAAGGGTTAAGCCAGAAATTGCTGCTGTTTAATGACTAGCGTGCAATTTTCCTTTCTTTGGAAATAAGTTCTTTCTTTGCTGGAAATTATGAGGAGCATGAAAGTGAAGAGATTACTGAATAAAGAACAAAGATAATCTAAAAATGAGGTGGAAAACATCCCACCTCGATGATATCCTGGAGGCTGGCAGAATTCCTTCCAAATCCGTTCTCCCTCACTTCTCCTCCCTTGGCCACCTCTCCTACACAGGCCACCAGAAACATTGGGTATACCAGTTATTAAAGAAACTGCTTAGACAAGAAAATGCTGGGCTGGAAACATCTCTGTGTTATAGGAATAGGCTGATGGGTTTCTTTCTGGCCATCAGAACAGGCTGGATGTGAGCAGTGATTGTAGGGTAACACACACATTTGCTTTCTCTGCTGCTGCCTTCTTATTGCTGCAATTTTTCCCCTTGTCTCATGTTCTAATAGTCACTGCTTTCATTAGTTTAGAAATAATACACTGTGTTCTCTAGGTCAGTAATTTTGCGTTTGTTGTCTGTGCTGTCATTAACATCATGCAGCCTCAACGGAAAAAGCTAAGCACCCTTCGCAGTTTACAGTAAAGATCAGTTAATAAGAACTAAACACCACATGTGGAATCTGAGGTCTTGCCAAGAAGAGATGTTAAATTTCTCCAGCAAGTCTTCCTAGTCCATAAACAGCTGAATTGTCACACCACACGGTAAGACACTAAACCAAGTGGCTATTTGCAGGTGTGGTGGTTCCCAAACTCTCCCTACAGCAGCACAGAGGCCATTCACCTCTGATGGGATCCTGTGCAAAAACCTTGCTCTGAAACCACCACTCTCTAACTCACACTGTCATTTCGTTACGCACTTGGCTCGCACCAAGCCTGCTGGCCGCAGATACATGCCAGCTGCGTAGGAAATTGCAGTGTACTTCTTTCATGCCAGCTTTTAGGTGTTGCAGACTTACTCATGCTCGTACCATCAAGCTGACATGCTCTTGATTTGCCCAGACTCGAGCTGGCATAGCTTGGGGAAAGACATTACTGGTCAGCTCCAGTTGACTCATTCCCAGTGGTTGTGCAGTCAACAGAACTGACATACATCCTACACAGAGCTTAAACTTTGCTTTACCTCTACTGGAACAAAAGTGGTTTCTCATCCCTGTAATTACGTACACTACAGTGATCTTTTCATATTTCTGGAAGATCTGGTTTCTTATGTCATGTGTATTAGCAGCTATCCCATTGTGGGGAGACTTATTTTTTTTCAGCATCCTGGCTCTTTAACAGGTTCTTACGTATCTAACATTTCCTGACATCACCCTGCATTTTCTCTAGACTCCTCCCATTCTCTAGTACAGGTCTCTTAATTTCACTCCTACATTTTATTCATCACAGAAATGTTTAAGCCCGTTAAACCCGCTGGGTAGCCATGACACACTCATTAGCCACCCAAACCTCAGTGACACCTGAAGCAGCCTCTTGGCAACACCTGCTGCTAACTGGGTCTTCACTACACTACTAGAAAAAGTGAAACTGAACTCACAGCAAGATGGGCCAACTGTCAGCAGTCATTTTGTCTATGCTGGGAACACCCTCAGAGTCGATTTTTCTGTATCAGATCCCTAACAGCCCGTTAGTGGAAAAACAAGCATATCCAGATACCTCACCTCATCATGCTCAGCATGGAAACAAGTGCCCTAACTGTGCTCACGCACACATACATGTACATGCAGTTGAGAGAGCAGGAAAACCTAAATTGTGCCAGTGAGAACTTGGAGCTGATGCTGACCTAGCAATGTCAGTATGATGTCTGTATCCAATTCAACTATGGGCATCAGTGCTCATGAACACCAGCTAAAATTAACAGGAGGAAAAAGATTTTGAGTGTATTTGCTTGCTAAATTTCATGACGGCGAATTTACATGCAATATACAACTATTTAAAGTGAAATCAATGTAATTTCCTTTACTCAGAATGAGAGAGCATATTTTGTAAGTCCTGTTACAATGAAGCATCTGCTAAGTGAAAGCAAATGGCTCACCTGGAGGTCAAATTTGAAAGCGTTTAACCAATGTTAACAGAAGATCCAAAATCTCAAGCTTGAGAATACGAGAGTTTCACCATGATCAGTAACTCCAAAGAGGCACGTTTTATTAATGATAAAACTCTCCTAGCACAAACGCCTTTGTGCAACCATCTTATGACAGTCTCCCTTCAAAATGAATTAAGGCTAGAAAAGGAAAGAAGTACCCTCGTGGTAACTGCATCCATTTCCTTGGAAGGAATTTGTAAATCCATGAATCCTGAGACACTCCTATTCTGTACATCTGGGGCTAGGACTTGAGTTGAGAAATGAACTTTAACTACAGGTACATAATTGCAAAGTTCTTCATCCTGAGGAACTCATGCACTTGCACATAGAGCATCTGGTATCGATTTCATATGCCATTGACTGAATCCAGTACAGCGATTCCCTTGTAAACAGCAATCATCTCCTGACATTATCTTCATTAAGTGGGAACAGGAAGGGAGAATAGACAGGAAGAACTAGAAGTCAGATTCTTAAAGTGTTCAAAACCATCAACTCAGCAACGGATTTCAAAGAACTTAGCATCCCTTAGAGAAGGGCAGACTTCCAGCAGAGATCAGATGTTGGCAAATACAGCAATCACAAAAGCCCACTCACCTGTTCAGATGGCCAAGCAGCGGTAAGGACTTCCAAAAAGGTCCAACTCATATCTGTGGCAGTCAGAGAGACATCAGAGGAGGAAAGTACTCATTGGCAAGAGGCACGATGATGCAGTGATGGAAGTAATTAAAAGAATCCAAGAAAGAAGACTTAATAAATGAAAATAAGTTAAAAAAAAAAAAAAAAAGGGACCCCTAACACCAGTACTCAGCATTTTTTATCTGTCATTCCTGAAAACATAAGGAAATAACTAATGGTTTTGTTCTGGGTGCTGGCCAGCTACATTTCTCTGACACTTTTTGCCCTGTCCTAATCTCCTTTACCTCACTTCATCTTCCAAGTGGTATTAATTTCAGGTCACTCTCATGCAAGGGACTGACAAATTCAAAGGATTCTGGAACTAGAAAGAATAGAAAGCTATAAGGGCTTTATAGTACCCCAGATAATTCTTGGAAGAACCCATATCCCAGATGTCTGTCTGCCAGATCAGGCCAGTATCAGCTGTAAAGACCTCAGCAGATAACACTGCAAGACAAATTGATCATACTGACCAAGGTGAAAGGAAGCATCCCAAGACATAACCACAGAGGAGTTAATGTCAGAAAAGGTACATGTGAATTTTTTCAGTTCTCCATGCTGGAGAAATGCAGCTGATGCCAACCATTACCCAAAATTAACTGAACTATCCATTTGTAATATATGTCTTTTTTTTTTCTAAAATATTCGCTTTTCTGTAACACCAGACTTGCAAGGGAACATTTTCCTTGTCAATCCTTAAATATCTCTTTATAATTAGGAAGTATGTCATTCCTGCCCTTGTCTCAAGATTCCACCAACTACAGAGAAGGTCAAGGGGCCAAAGACCATACCTCGGGCACTTAAGGTAGAGGTCTAAATGTTAAAATGAATGCATCTTCCCAAAGCACAGCGCTTTCTGGAGTGCTTAGATGAATCAGGTGGAGAAACTCTTGGAAGTCAATCATCCTTATGTTTGTAAATGCTTTGACTTTGCCATTACTCACCCGACTCCAGTGCTTTGTGCTCTTCTCAATATATCAATATATAAACCCAGGTCATGGACAGATGGGTGTTACAATGCTTCCCCAAATATTAGTGATTTATTCCCAGTCTCTGAGATATTATTTTAATATATCTTACTTTGTCAATATAATTGTGATGGAATGCCCCTTCAGGTGAGTTGTAAAGGTGAAAAGAAAAACACACCGTTCAAAGCAGCAAAGAAATAAAGAAAAGCAAACAAGCAAGATGTGTTAGATACTGTCTCAGAAACACCTGCATTTCAACAGTAGTTAAATGGATGTAGACACAACGTCTATCAGGGCAGGTTTCAATCTCAGACAGCTCTCCCACTGCACATTTCTAACACATTATTCTGTGACAGCTCATGCAGACTAACAGAGACTGGGATATGCTTGACATGAAGCAAAACATAGGCAATAAAAATACTTGTCTCACAAATTTTAGAGCAACATGTACCTGGAAAAATCCTATGGAAAGAGAAATGAATGTTTCTTATATGCTTTAGCTCAAAGATGATACATACTTACATACTACAAAAAATTGTTTATACTAGAATACTGAGTACAAAATATAGAATAAGCAGAAACAGTGATACAGTTTCACCATTTTAAAAGCTCACAAGGAAGGAAATACAAATACAAACTAACTACAACTTTCATTATTTTCTATGGTGTAAGCACGGTCTTGAATGCTCCTGCATTTCTTACCAAATATAGGACTTCCTATAATACTCTTCACATGAAAAGACGTTTCTGAAAAGACAGACATGACATGCAATCAGCTTGAGCAAACATTTTGGTTCATAGTTTGTATTTTTTGACATTTTGTGCAGCTTTACTATTAAATTAATCTTGTTCTATTGCATTTAATGGAGCAATAGTTGGAGCTGACAGCTAAGTTGCTACCACCATCAGAGCTTTGGGATCTCAATTTCTTTTCAATTAAGCCTACTTTCTGCAAGCTTCATTGATTTCGGTAGAACTTCCTGGTCATACCTTGATGATGACAGCAAATGAGGCCCAATGTCTTTCAGGGAGCTTTTCATCACCTGACAGGTAACTCGTTTTAAACATGTTCTGTGAGAAGCAGATTAAATACCTTAAAACCTCTTTTGGAGGCTGTGTCAGCTCCAAGCCTTAAGCACTTTCCGAAAACCTCTGGATCCAAGAAACAGCCATCAAAGCCAACAGCATCTTATAGGAAGAAAACCAGGCCTACCTTTATCTACAAATTGGGCCCCAAAGCTTACCCACCCTGAGTGTCAGGCTGGATTAAGCGTAGCTGACCAAAACCAACACTCTCTGAAAAAGCCTCATTATTACTTGATTCTTTTTTCCCCAGTAATGGACAGGGAAATGCAGCAAGGGATAGGAGTACAAAATGTAAATGCAGATGTATAGTTCTTCTATTGCCTTTTTCCTCTCTCTTTCACTGTGTATAAATACAGCCTCTCTCTATATAAATATATAACTATGCATCTTTGTGTACTGGAGCCCAGGGCTAATGTTGAGCTGACAATAGTGGCACTAATGCTAATGAATTCTGATTATTCGGATCGGTCATTAAACTAATAAGCCCATCTCCAAATTAGCGTGGCTGCTTCAGCCAGCGAAAATTTAATCAAATCTGCTTCATTATTTCAGACGTGGTGCACTTGGCGAAAGTGACTGCGGGAAAGGAGAATGGGACCCTCATCTGATAATTTTATCACTTGACTGCCAGACCATGAAAAAATCGGTGTGATGAATTTTTTTTTTTTTTTCTGGGGGGTGAGGGTGTGGAGCAGAGGGTGGGTGTGGGTTCGTGTGCTGCTTCAGCTTTCCCTTGTGCTCCCTCCTAATTAAACTAAACCCATCCTCCCTTCCTCTGCCCTGTAACTGTTTTGTTTTTCCACATCTTCCCCACCCCCCTCAATATCTTTGCTCTCTTCTCTTCCTTCCCCCAGGTCCTGCTGTGCCCCATCTCCTAGCCTTTGCACGCATGACGAAGGAATAGAGCTTTCAGCATCCACGACAGAGGTTATATAGCAATACAGTCTATCTCTTTCCCAACCCCAGTCTCCCTGTACGCAGATTTGCCCCCCTCTCTTTGTCCTCTCACCCATATTTTTCCTTTAATTTCTCGGAAAAGCAACAACAACAACAACAAAAACACAGAAGAAACAAACGTGTCCCCTGGCAAAGAAAAAAAGGCATTTTTTGTTTCCCTCTTTTCCTTGGATTGCTAGTATTTTCAGTATAATGGGGAACATAGAGTCTACGCACTACACATGTTTTTATGTACAGGAGCATAGAGCAAAGTAAAGACACAATCCCAGGACACATAACCAAATACATAAGCACTTAGTTAAATGCAAACTCAGAATTACCTTTAGTGGTTGCATTTTGTAGTATTTTTACACTTGTGTATAAATTAGAAGCAAATTTCTTGGCTTCAAGGACAGTGCTGCAACTTCACTCTTTATCCAAAAACATTTTTTCTGGGCAGTCTTCTTCCTCCTGCACGAGTAAAGCTGCTCCAAGAGTAAAGGCAAGCAAGACTCACCTTTCGCATTGTCCACTCACAATGCCTATAAGGGAAAGAGAATCATTAATTCTTCCAGTTACTAAAGAGAAACAAAACATTATGCTATTCCCCAAATCAGCTGTAGGTACAAAAACAATACTCCAAAGACAGATAGTAAATAAAATATGAAATAAAATCAGGTCTCATTAATGTGCAGCATGCTCCATGCTCTTATCTCAGGAACTGTGTTCAGAAAGATAAATCTCACACTCCTTTCAGTACTGGATAGCCCAACTGGAAGTTAAATAGAGAAATACATCTTGAAAGTAGTAAAGCACCACAATAGCCAGGAGGAGGAAAGGAGTCAAAGCAGAGCACTGCCTTCTCCAGTAATGAGCAATTGTTCAAAATCCAAGAAGACGTGTGAAGGAAGAACAGTCATTTAAAACAGCACTAGCCATTCCTGCTACAGCACGGAGATTTAGCAGCCCTTTGTTGACAGTGGTATTGAAGCACCTGAAGATCTCACATTGTTTCCTGAGGATTCAAATTATATTAAGACATTTACTCTTAAAAACTGACACTCATTTGTTACATTTCACGTCTCATGACTTTCCAGGTGTAATCTAGCCACCTGCACAGAACTGGTGCTTCCAAAAGGCTACTCCATGATTTCAGTCCTACATCTTCCATTTTAAGATGCGATGAATGCTCCCTATATTATTGCCTATTCACTGGTTACACTTGAAATACAGACAGTTTAGTTTGACTATAACTAGGTAAATTGACTTCTGGACCAAGGAAAACTTATGTGTGATGAATCTTGGCCTGACAAGGCCTAGTGAAGATCTGGAACATCTAGGTGCACAAGATTGATCTGCAACAGAAATTATTATAACTGAAATCAGACACTGAAGATAAAATTGACTGGCAGCCGACCAGTCTGTCAAAAGCATCAAGCACAATTGTACAGATGCTTTCCTACTAAAGGTACCAGAATGATATTCTGCCATCAAACATATGAGCTCTAAACACTAACACGAAAGGAGAAAGAAAGGCTATGAATCTACTGCTATCAGCTCAATGAGGCAAACAAAATGCATGCCCTACTAGTTGAATCTCAGCCTGCTTACTGCTTACCAGATGCCAAGTTTCAGTATGTTACATTTTCCTTTTTGCTAAAGTACTTTTTTTCCAACTTGCACATCTCATCTAGACATCCTTACTTGTGCAAAACCCAACCTGTGGACCTCCTAACAAACAGGCATCTCATCTAAACGCTCTTTGGATTTGCACAGTGGGTTCCAAACAGAATGGTCTTCCTAGTGCAGACAAGCAGCCAAAGCTCTCAAACAGGACCTCCCTTCAATCTCTCTCCCCTGAGCTCACTGAGACAATAAAGTGGTTCAGAGCAGTTCAGCTCCTCCTGCCTGCTGCCCTGTTAAGCTTTCTGAGCTCACTTATTCAGTAAGACATTTTGATCTAATTTTAGATTGGAAGAACTGAAAAGCTAAGAGAAAATTAGTCTTACTAAGGCTGTATAAGGTAGAGCTAGGAAAGGAACTGAGACCCTGTGACTGGCCATTTTAGCTGTTTGCCAACTTTTTCTTTCAAGATTCATGTCGATTACACTCAGAGAAGTATTTCTCTCACTAACCCATGTAAAAAAATGCCAAGGCGACAGCACAGACTGGTGCCCATGTCCAGACTGCATTAGAAAGAACGTATGCTAATTATGAGAAACAAAGCAAAATGAACTAAGCTTAGAGTGGAAACCACAACAGTATTGACTCCTCAAACTACAGAAAGACAAGCAATCTCAAAAACAAATGTAGAGAATGATCTGTGCAAATCATATCTGAATTTTGAGAAAATAGCTAGAGAGAACACGAGCAGAAGTTCACAAACTAGGATGGGGAAACAGGCTTTGTTGTTTGCTTTGATGAGTTTCATTAGAATACTCACAAATGGAAAAAAACATACTTCTGGGCAGAAGAACCAAGTAAGTGTTAAGTAGGCTGAATCAGAGACAAAATGTCTGCAACACACAGAATCAGAGAATCAGTTAGGTTGGAAAAGACCATGAAGATCATTTAGTTCAACCATCAACCCATTCTCACCATATCAAGCAATCGTGTCACTCAGTGCCATATTTACCCTTTTCTTGAACACCTCCAGGGACAGTGACTCCACTACCTCCATGGACAGCCTGTGCCAATGCATTACCAATCTTTCCAAGAAGAAATTTTTCCTAATATTCAACTTGAAATTCCATGCAGTTCTCAGCATCACCGCAGTGTCTGAAAAAAATCATGATTTAGCAAAATAACACAAAGAACGTTCTGGATGCTAGCTACTAATAGTAGTGATATTCTATGACCTTTGGGATATCTTTTTCAGCTACCACAGTCTAAGACCATGTCAGTTCCATCCACCCAAAAAATTAAAATAGCATTAGACTGGAGCTAGAATCTTGATGTGCCCGGAATAAGAATTAGAACCTTCCTTTTTCAGTCACCCGAGAGCAGAGTTGAAAGCATTCAGCAACACACAAAAGATGTAGCACGGACTTTCCAACACTACAGGAACCAGTGAATACACCACTAGAAATGAAGCTCAAGAACTGCCATGCAGCCATGCCCAGCCAGAGATATGCTGAGCACTATTCATTATCTCCCACTTTTACCCACTTGTGAGAGGTACACTACAGAAAGGGAGCCAGAAAACACTTCTAAAGCCATGACCACAGCAAGGCATTTAGAAATGCGCTTTCCTAAGTGAGGCGGGCTGACCCCTCTATCTCTTTGAACCCACGTGGCAGAAACTATTCCTCTTCTTTTTGTCCTGGTGTTGGTGACAGCCAGGATACAGTACACAGAGTTGTACACCGATGCACCCGCAAAGCAGGTCTGCAATGAGAGCTCTTGTGTCCTATCGCCTGGAGGAGGCCAGGACATTTAGACTGTCTGCTGAGAGGGCTGGGGAGACCTTTACAAATGACACGCAGTTTAGGAGCCCTCAGATTCAAAGAGACAGGTATTCTGGTGGCCTTCTCAACTTCTCAACTCTCTTTTCAGTCGTCAAGACAAAACCCCAATGCAGAGGTGAACTATCCCCTCCTCGCAAAGGCCTTGCAATAGATCTGTGTCAACAGTGATTAGCTGTTGCCTGGCACGTCATCCATTTGCCATTTGTTAGGCCAAACATGCCAACATTGGTAATCTAATCTATGGCCAGCAACGGCCTCTTCCAGGTTAAATGTATTAAAGGAGCCGAGGGAAGTGGGCTTGTTTCGCCGGCTGTGGCCTGCAGCTCTCAAGCAGGCCTGACCCCCCTTCCCGCCCCCGTCCCCTGGAGATTGCAGAGGTCAGGACCCGCACAGCATGGAGCTGAGTAAAACACTAACAGAGAGAGATGAGAGGATATTGGAAACATATTTGCAAGGCCTCAGCGCTTTGGAAATCTGAGAAGAACATGAGGCGTTAAGTTAGAGCTTTCACTGCTGGGTTGTGTGCATGTGTGGTTTTTTTTTTTTTTTTTAAATAAAACATGTTTCAACAAGAATTTGATAAAGATATCAGTTAGAAGGACAAGGCTGAGGGTTTTAACACAGCAGTAGCAAAAATGTGGTGCTCTGTTCATGGGCACGTTACAAGACCTCTTAACCTAGAGCTCACGTGTTGGGAAGAGGGATTGCTTGATTTTAGAGATATATCAAGTAAATCTTCTCCAGCAAAAATGTTCACTTTGGACTCTTCCACACATCTGAAATATCCAAAGCTCACAGCACTTCTTGGTGCTGTGGGAAGAAATGTTCCTGGAGATTCCTAGAACAGAACTGCACATCAGAAGCTGAGCAAATTGCCATCAGGATTCATAATTATATTTTCGCCCTGAGAAGTAAAGATGCACCTTGTCTGTTTGTAATATCCTCTTGAGTTCCATCTCAGACACAAGGAACAGACCAAATTCCCTAACAAGAATGAGAAATGAACAGAAGGCTTTAGCGCAATGAAATGTATACAGGACCGTACTAAATGCCAGCTAGTCACTGGAACAGCCTAACATCAAATCACAGATGAAAATGCATATGAAAGATTTCCCAGAAAGTTTCTTGCTTTGAAAACAATATTTAGGATGTTTCACAAATGACGGGAAAAAAAAAGAGAAAAAAAAAAAAAAAAGAGGGGATTTCTCTGGCTTTAGTCCATCACAGCAGCCAGGATTATGTTGATTCCCAAAAAGCTCATGGTCATGAGCTGCCCATTCTCATTATCATCATTGTTCTTGCTTTTATGGGCAGTTTTCTCTCCAAGCACTAGCTTAGGCCATGCATATTCTCTGTCCTGTAACATCTGTGAACCTGGAGAAAATTTCATACTCACATAAGAACTGTGTGCAATCAAGTGCCACTGCATCAATGCAGTGCCAATTCTGAAAAGAAGACAGCTTTCCCGTACAGTGGCAAACTCCATAATTACATGATTTGAGAATTCTCTTTCTAGTATCTCAGCACAAAGTAGCGTTTGCTTGTTGGAATTGGTTCTTCCCTTTGGGAAAAAAAATATATTGATCAAACTAAAACATTTATGGCTAGATGTGGCTTGTTCCTAGGCACTGATAGTTCTGAGATGTTTACTGAAAGCTAACTTCAGGAAGCCAGCTCTTTCTTTGTACTTTGCTTGGCATGAATGTGTATTTTTTACTCAGTTATTTCTTTAGTGCTAATTCATTCGACATCAAATAGTCTGCTGACACTACCACCAGTGGGATGGGAGCCAGATACAAAGGTGGAATCAATCAGCGAAGGGAGATGATCAGCACAGACTGTGCTGGCAATTCAGTGCTAAGCAGACAGAGCCTGACACCCAGAAGAAGGCATTTAATACCATGGATGCTAAGTGGAACAGACAGGATACAGCAGCTGCAAGCAAACTTCACTTTCTTTAATGCTGTATTTCTGTTTAACATCCCCTTCAAGAGAAGAATGGACTGGAGGAAATGTCCGTGATCTGCCTTAAGAGATGAGAGGATTGGGTCTTCTGGGGACTGCTAAGGGACAATGGCTGTGGGCAATAAAACATTAAGTGCTAACCCATCCACCAGTCAAACTTAGCATACCAGTTGGGTGGCTCGAGCATCCAAAAATCGCAACACAGATTTATACCTCACTGTTTAGGCCTGCCCTCACAAATGCAAGCATTATGAGAACAAGTGTTTTCAAATGAGATCATGCTGTGCCACTTAAATTCTAGAAGAACCACTCTCTGTGTTTTCCACTTTTTGATTCATGCTAAGAAGAAGGCAAAACTACTTCAAAGAAAAAGAAGAGCAATTTACCTTGCTGCTTAACTGCTTCCCTCTAATTTGCAATAAAAACTTGTGTCTGAAGAACTTACTTTACCTACAAAATCCAATTGCAAAACAAACACATAGCAAGATTCCCTGAGAAAGATCATATTCTCATGTGACTCAAAGTCCTGAGAGCTATAAAAAGTAATCTCATTTATACTGAGGACATGGGAGCAACTGCTGCAGAGACCAGCTGATATGCTCCAACCATCAACCCCTTAAGAACAGGTCCTTCTCAGGTCTGGACTCTGGAAAGCACTTCTGTTTTACATCCTCTTCAAATGATCTGCAAGATCTGGCTACAAAGCTTACTCTCCCTTGCATTTTATTTTTCCCTCAGAAAGAAATGTTAAGAGAGTTCAGGAAATGTTTTCTATTTTGGACAAAGGCACTGTTTTCCCCATTCACAATGTGTATTATCTGTGCAAAGCCAGAGCTGAGTAGGATTGTATTTATAAATATGTTTACTTCAATGAATTTGATGGGATAACTTAACATTTCCTGATCTGGCCCCAGTCCATCCTTCACAATATCATTTTCCTTGCTGCTTTCTGGATGAGGTTTTATGTTTTGTTTTGCTTCTGTTTTCTAACTGACAAGGCTCAAACACATGAAATCTGAACCAGACAAATCTGAGATCTACTGGTGCCAAACAGGTTTGGTATCAGATCCATATAAAGACTGACTAAATGTTTACTGACTTCTGCACATTTTTGGACCAGGCCCTGAAACTACAGGCACAGTTGTGTGGGTTGTTTTGTTTTTTTGTGTGTTTTGTTTCTTTGTTTTGTTTTGTTTCTTTCCAGAAGGAAGCTGTTTAGGGCTCTTTAGTGCTGTTAAGAAACAGAAAGGGAGCTGCAGTGGTGAATTATTGGCATGACATTACTCTTGGGACCCCAAAAAAGAAATCCTATTAAATAGAGTCCTTGTGATCTCATCGCTGCGTATTTCATTGCTCTTCAAGAGGTTCTGCTAAAGTCATTCACAGAAAATTTCCCCTGGAAAGGCCCAGGGGACAAAGGGGTTGGATCACCAGTTGGTCTGTTTAGCATTTACTGCCTCTGAAAGCAAGAGTTTTTTCTACAAGCAGCACCACTGTCAAACGATGCATGGAGATTCCTGGAGGAAAAAGAAAATGTAGCCAGGATGCAATATTTCACAACATTCTCTTTTTATAGGGAGCCCTCAGGTCACAGTACACCTTCACGTATTAGAAGTATACTACTGACATTGTTCCCACTAATAAAAATTACCTTTGGTGTACACAGCTAGCCAAAAGTCATAGTGCAGCGTGACAAGGACATCCCCTACTAAGAGTCTGAAATCCTGCTGGCCACCAGCCCCAAGCAGAGAGCGAAGAGCTGTCTCCAGGATGTCACCAACATTTGTTTTTATGGAGGAACCCCAAACCACTGCGTTCCCTGACAACTAATGCAGAGGTTTTAATGAAGTTCTTCACAAAAGGGCTCCCTGGATAAAAACCCTCTTCACCACAGATCTAATCCCTTGGGATGTTTCCCGTGTTACAGATCCTAATTACTGATTACATTAGTTCAGCAATTGTAGGAAATTAATTCTTACCAAGATGTGATCTGGAAGCACTCATCCATTCTCATTTTTGCTATATTTTCTCACTTTTTTAAGCATAACAATCAGGTTAATGCCAGAATTTAAAACTATTCTTACTGCTTAAACAGCCAAACTCAAGTCGGTGGCATTCCCAATAAGTGCAGCTGGAAACAGTGAGGGAAGATGCAATAATAGCCTTATCAGAGCCTATCCCAATGCTGCTTCACAGTCTTGCTGCAGAATCTACAGACCCAGTCCCTCCAGAGAGCTGCATGCAGGCATTGAGACAGCTTGGTGGGTTGGAGCCTCCATATTTAACCAAGATGCCAAGGACAAAATCCAGAGACAAAGATGGGCATAGGGTGAAAAAAACAGAGAGGGAGAAATCTGCTATATTTTGTTGTTAGCAGATATTTGTATTCATGCAGTTATGTTAGCACCAGACCCCTGACAGGAGGCCAAAACTGGACTTCCTCCCTGAAGTATTTGTGCTACCAGAAAGAGTACCACATCGGGGCCTCCTGAGCACCACTGTGTGGTCTGAGTGAGATTTAAATGGGCTGCAATGAGGAAACAGGAATGTTTTCAGTTTCACAAGTATAGAACAGGAACAACAACACAGTCCGATGGGGAGAGTTCCTTTGTCCCATGCAGGGATGGCAGCAAATGACATGGAGGGACTACAGGCAAAGCCAAACCAAACCGTGAGGATTATTCAACAGAGTCACTAATCCTGAATTCTCTCTGCTTTTCCAAAACAGTGAGCTCATTGTCAGCAGCTCTTGTATCTTAATGAGAATACAGTAGAGAATTCTCAATAATTTTATCTAGGTTTATATTCTCTCAGATGAAGATATATTACTTGTGTCTTGAAAATATCAGAAATATCAAGTTGGCTTCCTTGGGTTTACTGGAAGACTGCTTGCATTTGCCGGAGACTTCAGTCTGCCACTGAAGGAAACATTCAGATACTGCGCTGGCTTAGTGGGAAATGTTGGAGATAGGCAGATGGATGATCCTAGCAATCTCTTCCACCCTTGGTGCTTCTATTATTCTATGAAATCAGTAGCTACAAAGAAAAATATTATGCTAGTGCTACTAATTGTTATTTTATATATATATACATATAATCAGTACTAGATTTAAGAGCTACACAAACGGTACAGCCTTACAGATTGATATCAGCATCAGGCACTCTCAGTTGAGATGACTACTCATACCAGACATATCTCATACTTTCTTCATTGTGACATTTTCCACAGGAAAAGTGGTGTTGTAAAGTTCAAAGCTCAACACCATTTGAAGCACAAACGCTGCAAATGACATTTGACTGAAGTGCAAATGAAGCATAAAGTAACAATAAGTTTTCTTTGCTCACCATCAGGTACTGGCAGAGAGCTCCCTTGACCTGACCACTACTGTGGGATGTTTTCTCCCGCCACAAGCAGGTATCATTAGAAATCTTCAGCTTTACAAATAAATAACTGTCACTGAAATGGTGACATCAAGTGACACAAAATGCTGGAAGCATTCAAGAGCAAAAGGAATTTAGTTAGAAACCATTTAGTGTTTTCTGGTTTCTGTTTTTTGGGGGTTTTGTTGTTTGGTGTTTTTTTGTTAATACTTACCACTATTAACATTAACATATCAGACTTAAGTAACTTTGTCTTAAAAATCCTTCTCTCTTCAGTTAGGAATCTAGAGCACAGTGTCTCTGACAAATGCCAGCAGTCTTCCAGTAATACCCAAAGAAGTAAAATTCATATTTCCGATATTTTCAAGATACAAGAAATACAACTTTTTTTTTATATATATATATATAAAAGAAACACAAAAAGAAAACACTTGCAGGTTTTCACTATAAAGAATACTAAGGCAAACCTCAATTTAAAAAAGAAAAAAAAAGTCTTGCAGGTCATCTTCAACTACACATCTGCTTCATGCCTACAGAAGGCCACCACAATAAAAACTCTGTTTTCGTGTAACCAGCACCATTTGTTTAGAAACTGGGTCAACCAAACTGTCCTTGGATTGTAGCTACAACACTTCTTCCTCTACAGATGTGAGGGTTGTTCTCTCTTCATTTGCAAGTCCCCATTTTTCATGCAACGTAAAGGAAATGAAATGGAAGTGGGAAAATGAAGTATTAAATTTGGGAAATAACAATTGATAGAAAATATTCTCAAAACAGTCAAATCAGATTGATCTTTACCTACAAAACTGTTATTTTAGTGGGGGGAAGGAGGGAAGTGTGTGGATCCAGTTGATACTGGAGTTTTGCTTTTGGCTGTGAAGGAGCCTACAGACCCCTCTGAGCAGGAGCTAACAGAAGTTAGTCCCACTGATCTTGGTGTGTGCTATCAAGGTAATGAAAATTAGGCCTGAGGATGTTTATCTTCCCCTCCTTTTCCTCTTCTCCTCTCTTCAGAACAGAAAAATTCTTCAGTGTTGTCAGTCTCAAGGGAGAATGTGGGGAGAGGGAAAAACAGAAAAAAAAAAAAGGGTAAGATTATAGTTCACCTAGGTTATGAAGTCTCTGCAGAACAAAACTCTGTGCTGCTCCATCTTAGGCATTGTCTAAAGGATTTCTTCCTCTGATAATCTGTTCCTTCCGGTGAGAGTGCTCCATACGTGAGCTTTGCCTACAGCTCCCTTCACATCCCATAAGGAAAGACAATATATCCTAAATACCTTCTTGATATATGGCAAATGGCCGCTTTCAATTTCCAATCACTCTCTTCATGTTTGTCCATATGTTGATTGGAATCTACTCCAAGATGATACGTATTTATTTGCTGGGCTGGATACAAAGGGGAAACTCACAGAAGTTAACTTTCCAGGGAATTGAAGAAATGGCTCTAAATTACAGCTGAATGGAGAGACCTTCCGATACAAATCTTTCCCCAAACTTGGCAGTAAATCACCTGGTAGACATGTCTCATGCAGCTGTAATACAAGCGAGTAAGCAAGAGGAGAGGATGGTCTTTCTTATCAGGAATAGAAGTTACAAAATGTTACATTGGGAAATAAGTCAGAGAAAGATGATTGAGGAAATAAATGGAAACTTCAATCTGTACAGAACAGTCACTTTGTGAAAGGGTCAAGGGAATACAAAGGTTTAAGAAAGAAGGAAGAGTGCTGAATCGCTGTATTTTTAACAAGACATTTCTTGGCAAAGCTTTTTCATCGTACGGTAGTTTGTCTCTCCCTGCTGCACTGCCTCTTGTAGGAAAAAAACACAGATCTATGGACAGTTTGTTACATTTCAAAGCAAAGAATGTGCAAAGAAATTTTATTCTCCAGTCCCATTAGTGTGAGGAGTTTGATGCTCTTGGGGTTATTTCAGCACAATTTAGTCAAGGGATTTCTGTTGCTTTTGTAAAATTTCTTACAGTGTGGCAGGGATCTTTGCAAATTCCCAATGCTGACACCATGATACTATATTTAAAGAGAAAGAATTGTTACTGAGACATTTATCCCTGATTGGATTCCATATTGCCTTAAATCTCATCCTGACACAGAATCCCTGATTTTATACAAAAGAAAACCAACAAGCTCAGTGCAACCAGATTCATGCTGTAAGGAGCCTGAGGTGAAGAACAAGGTTATCCCTACAAACTGAGACAAAGCCAGGCAACAAATTGAAACGCAAGATCAGAACCTGAGGAAGTGACGAATGTCATCCTAAACACTGTTTCATTTCAGCTTCACATCCTTTCTTTTTCCAGTGACTCCTGCTCACAGCTGGTCTTATTAGAAACAGTCAGAAGATTTTATTTAAGAAAAACAAGTGGAAAAAGACACTGGTTTCTACTTTGTTTCTTTCTCGTAACATGTCTGCCTTTCAAAGATTATAGTCAGAACCTCATTAGCAATTTCCATCCAGTTTAAATTAAAAGCTCATTAAAAAAACCTTAATTTTTTCATTCATTGCTTTCCCAGGAAGCGAGGACAACAGTGTTTCTCTCACAACAGACAGCCGACATCCACGCTTGCACAAGAAATAAAACTCATCCTTCCTGACTTTTAAAACTTATTTTGTAAGCGTAAATATTGAAATAACTTAAAATTTGGGAGTATATCCATTTGTTAATTTATTATTTAAAATCAGTCAAGCAATTTTTATAACCCTTTTCATGACCTCTACCTAACAAATGACTTGTTACTAACCCTTCAAACTTTCCACACAATTAAAAAATGATTAAAAGCTGATGAATGGGCTACAATTCAAGAAATTAGGTTGCAATTAAGAAGACATTTAAATGAATGCTTAAAACTACTTGGATTATAATTAGAACCAGATCAACTACGAAGGTCACTCTGGAGTGGTGTTCTTGTGGCATTAGAGATAATTCAGACAATAAAGTTGAACAGTGAGATTTCAGTGGTCACTGCTGACATGGGATCATGTATGGCTGAAACCTGCTCACAGGATTAGCTGAGCCCACCAAAGCCAGAGGCTAACCTTAAAGGTGACCTTAATGCTGCAGTTGAATCAGTGTGGTCCTTTCAGAAGCGTTTCTCTCTTGATAGCATCTTCAATGTTTTACCCAGAAAGGGCAGAAGAAACATCATGGCATGAGAACAGCAAGAAATACCAGAATCAGTCAACTTTTCTAAATAAGAATAGTTTTTCCAGTCATGGTGACAGAGATTTCTTCATCAGCATATGGCTGAAAGCAAGGTAATTGTGTGTGAAGTACTCGGAATAGATTATTCATGGTCATTCTGCTAATCTCAGACATATTTCAAGGCACTCACGGTAAAGGATTTTCTATCTGGACACCCATTTCAAATGGCTTAAGGCAGTTTGGAAAATCTCAGCCAAGAGCTAATATTTCCTTCTAAAAAAGTTACCATCTGTATTTATTCAGTTTATCATTTATGCACATCAATTGCTCTACACAAAGACAGTCATTATTAAATTCAATTCAAGAAAAAAGAAAAGAGATTCATATAACTAACTTTGGTGGTCACACAAATAATTCGAGAAACTAAACACTAAGAAACATCCAAATAAAAAAAAAAAAAAAAAAAGATCATTTTGATCATTCATTTTCTTCACAAAACTAACCAACCCAGTACTGCTATCAAAGCATAAGAACTTCTACAGATACATCGTGGTCTGTGTTTACCCTAGCAGTCATTCCTTGTGACTTTTCCATCTGGCCCGCTGCCACTGACCAAAATATTGCCTTTTACTGCACTCATGTTTCCATAATTGTTTCTCCCTCCTCAATGCCAAAAAAAAATGACATCACATTTTTAATTGAATTATTACCCTAGAATACTCATCTTCTGTGAATTCCTTCCATTTTTTATGCTCTGGAGAATGAGTTATGCCTTTCTTTTGTATCTTAAACATTTCCTAGCAAACAGCCAGGCCTTACCAAACAGCAGAAAATACGGCTGTAGCTACTGTCACAGCACATGTGCTTCATCAGGCTCCATAGCAGAGCACATTTTCCAACGATACTGCATTGGAGCACCTGGGAACATCTTCAGCAACAGGGCCTAAAGACCCTGTTGGCCATGTTGACATGTCCCCAGAGCCCCAAAATGCTGTGAATCAGCTTTGTATACTCAGATGCCTGCTTCTTAGTAGCAGGAAAATGTAGGGCTTTGTAGATTTAAAGTGGGTAGAGAAAGTTATATAAAGGAGTTTCAAATCAGATTGAGGTTTGTTTTGGGGAGGTTGATTCTTAAAATGGAATGCAGCAATATATATCTACAAACTGGCATGAACAGACATTTTTAGGGAAAGTAGAGACCAGACATCTGTAGTAACTACAGATGCCTCTGTTCACTCATCAAACACAGGAGAGAGAGAAGGTATAGTAAAGAAGACTCTGCTAGATGATAGGAGATGAGAAATTCAGCAATCCTGTAATATCCCAGACTTCTTCAAATCAGCATCACCAGCACCTCTCTTTCCACGGGGTTCAATATTCACTGAATTCAGTGTAAACTTGTAAAATGTAGGTCGGAAACCAAAATAAAATGACCCTTTAAAACCAAATCCACAGCTGAATCAAAGCCTATGGAGAACTTCCAGTTTCCCCTAGGCCTGAACTGAGCTCACACCATCCCATTGTCCCTTCTGATGTCAAGTTGATGGATTACAACTTCCTAATGCAGGATTGATGCATTATGACATCCTAATGTTGGGACGATTGATTGTGACTCTTTTTTTAAGTATGGCTTACTAGGCAATTATTGACACCATCCATGCATTAGAGCCCTAATTCAGCAAAAAAGGGCTGACAGACCAGTGCTCTGGGAAAAGATTAACCTATTCTAAATTTTATAGATCAGGGTGAGACGGGGCTTGTTCTGGGACAGGGCCACCCTCTCATTACAGGCCTTTGGAGACAGCAGAAACTAAACAGTTTATGCCACATCTTGAAGAAAATTGCTTTATTCCTTCACCTTTAAGTGGATTCAGACACTGCCAGTTGACTTGGGAGTGCTTTGGGGTCAGTGCACACACGCCGGAACATGGAGAGAGAAAAAAAATCCAAATAAAGGAAAGAGAGAGGTAAAAGCCAGTGCTGTCAGCTCCTACCCTCTAACATCTGTGAATAATGGAAGTGCGGAACCAAGGCTGGGAGGTGAAGGGAGAAAGGGATGGTTGTAACAGTGACAAACAAGTCTAAGGGGACTTCTCTCCTCTCAAATGTCACTGGGGGAAGCAGACAGGAGACGGGGGAGGTAAGGAAGAGAGAAGGTCATGGCTGTTATACCCAGAGCGAGTGGACAATCAAATGTTTGCAGCTGGGCTAGGAAATGGCAATCCAGTTGCAGAGCACATCTGGCTCCCTTGCTGCACGCCATGGGGGCCACCTGGTTTTAATCATGCTGGGATCACCTTTGAAAAACAGAACTTAATCATAGGCCTAGTCCTAGCAATAGTGTTACATCCAGACTTCTCTCCAGGGGAGCAGAGGGTGGGAATGGGGGGAGGAGATTAAAAAAAATATATTATTCTCTTTTGCTCAATCAAGGCTAGAACTTTGTCAACAATTTCTCTTTGTCAGGTTCAAGGGAGTCCCTTTTTATTTTCTACTTCTTTGCATTTGATTCCTGCTTAGTTTACACTTTCCTTACTCGTAGTTATTCAAGTTAGCTTAGTAGTTACTCAAGTTACTTGATATGTGTACTGCTGAAGAGCAGAGCAAGTAGAGAAGCAGCTATTTAAGGAGTCACTGTCTTTCTGCCCACTTCTTCCCACCACAGACATAGACAGATGCATCATCTTTGGGACTGCACAGCCTTACACCTTTCCTGGGCAGTCTTCAGGAACTCACCCTATGGGTGTCATGAGGAAAAGCCTTAGCTGGCTGAGAAAAGGCCCAAACAGCAGCATGATTATTCCCTGTAACAGCCACACTCTGTCAGACCAGAAGTCCCCCTGCCACCTGACTTTCCTTCCAACACTGGAAGCAGATATTCAGCAGAAAGATAAAATAAATTTTCCTAACAATTTGTTTCACCAAATTTTTAATGACTAGCTTTCTCTCCCAGATTAACTGTAGTCAATTAACACATATAGATCTGAATAATGTGGCAAAAAAAATAAAAGAATACATGCTACTTGACCTGGGATATTTCCTTGAACATCTTGGGATGATCAAAATCAATTCAGCTATTGCAAAATATACATATTATTTGCTCTTCTATTAGTATCTAGAATTCACTTACTTTAAGGAAAAAAACAACAAATCTACTGCTCTTACTCACCCTCACTTTCTTTGCCTTCCTTACCTGGTTACTTGTCTCCCCATATCTAATCTCTAATATTTCTCATTTCTAGAGAAGAAGCACATAATGATACTGGACACAGTAGAAAATCAGCTTTCACTGTTTTTTGGTAATGCCTTTTCATAATAATCTGAGAGCATCAAATGAAGGTAGCAAATGTCAGCAGGTTCAGAATAACAAAGGCAGCACTTCTTTAAACAAAACACTGTTAAATGATGGAAGTCTTTGCCACAGGATGTGACAAATTCCAAGAGTTGATATGGACATAGATGATTAAATCAAGTCCCAGAAGGTAAAAATATCCACTGAGAGTCATTAAACACAGAAATTTCACCCTTGTCTCAGGAAACGCCCAGGTCACTGGAGCTGGAGGGGTACTTCTAAGAAGTATCACTCTATAATTCCATTATTGGTATATCCTTGCTTAAGCTTTTGCTTTTCATGACAGAGAAGTGGTCTAGATGGATCTTTGATGTGAGCCCAGTGCACTCTTTAATCACCAAAGCAACTGCCATTTCAAACAAGATGGCAACTGAAGAGCAGAATAAGGAAAGAGAAAATTCAAAGGGAGATCAGGAAGCAGGGAAAAGATACAGTCTTGAAATAGAAGTTTTCTATGGGCAGAAATCATGATAGTGGAACCATAGCATCCTCCCACAAAAACCAGACCTTTCTTGCTGACCAGTTGTTGAAGTAGCAGTAGCTCAGCCAAGCTCTCAGCCCTACTTTGCCATCACAGAGACGAAAACTTATTATTTCAAAGGAACTCCCACTTGAGCCAACTACTGTAGCAGAAACCTGAGAAAGATTCACTAGGCTCACAGATGTTTTCACAAACAGAAATCCTCCATTCAGTTCTTCACAATTTAACCCATACTGTAGGACCAAGAAGCACTCTGGATATGAGTGCACATGAAGACGTGACAAGACTCAAGACATGCACTTTACATATCCTCATAGTGGAAAGGAAACCTCAAACCTCCAGTCCTACCAATGAAATGCTTCAAACAAGTAACCTTTCAATCAGAGTTAAGATCAGATAATGAATAATCTGTGCATTAAAGTTCATTTTGTCACAGATACTGGGGATACATTCACTGAAATGCTTCAGCTACTTCACACTTGTCATGCTGCAAAGCCGCTTCAACCTCAGCTTAACCACACCAACCACAAGCTGTTTTATATCTCATTAGAAAAATGACTTAATTTCCAGTTATAATCTTGTACAGAAGTTCAAATCTGCAACAGAAACAGAATGCCTATTGTAATATAATCTAGAAATGTTATAACAAAAATAAACATAGTCAGAGACTATTTTACAAATGTTAATTATTTCTAGGGAAGAAAATCCTGTCAGGCAGGTATGCGATAGTAACAGCTATCTTATTTTACAGGCAGGGAAACTGAGCCAGAGATTAAGAAGTTAAGTGACTTGCCCAAGGCCACGAAGAGAAGCAATGTTAGGGCAAGGACTTGTAAGCAGGAATTCCCAGCTGCCCTGCAGGCTATACGGCCCTTTCAGTGTACCTTTTTCACAGTTCCCGAATCAGTTCCACTCGAGTCCAATGGCTTCTGACGAGATCTTCTGATAACAAGAACCGCCTGAGAGAGAACACATAAGGAGTGTGCCTAAGACTTAAAGTTATCTTGATTTTTAGGAGGTTGACTGCACGTTCTCTCCGAGCTTTATCTTGAGAACAGTGCAAGAGAGCACAAAGTATCTCAGCACAGTGGACAGAAAAAAACTGTTTTCTCTGAACATGTCAGAAGAAAAGCTTTGGAAACAGCTGAGAAAAGCTATGGTGTTTTGATAGCCAGCATATCATACTAGCCTTTTTTTCTGTACATAAAGTCTTTCCTATCGCAGCTGGTTTTGCACTGGAAAATGATAGGAAAGGAAGACAGTGACTTAGTTCTGTGCAGAAACACAAGGCTCGCTGTGCCACCTGCAGGGCGAGCCTGAAAAAAATGCTTATTGCAGGGATTAACACTGTCTCAGAAATCAGGAGCCACTGTTCTCATCCAGAACGACGTAACTTTGCAACATGTAATTAGCTTGGTGAGCAAGAGCATAAAATGGACTATAGAAAGAACCTGTCTAATTCCACTGGGATGTTTCATTCCATTCCTGCATGCACTCACCTACCTGGAATATTCTCTTTATTATTGAATGAGAGAACCTAAGATAAAGGAGCATGGATGCGAATCTAAATCAGTTACAGCTTACACACAAGTTCTGTGGAACCCTCTCCTAACTATATATACCTCCATTTCTTTCTACAATGAGCTGTAGTTATCACTACATCGATCCACTTTGGATTTAATGCAAATGTCACCATATAATTAATGAGCAATATTTCTCCAAAAATACACTTCTTTTTTCCCCCCAGTGTATTGCTGGACTAAATAAACCAAAATAAAGAGTTCAGGATTCAGCCTAAATATATACCTAAAAGCAATTCAGAAGAAGATGGAAGGTATTTTGTCATGGTTAAGAACAAAGGTTGCATTTTGGATAAGTCTTGCTTTAAGTTCCTCTTTGGTTGTGAGAACCTACAATGGAAGGCAGCGGCAGCCAAAGTGGAAGTTCTGTTAAGTCATTGTCCTTTTGTTCATAGCAATACAGCCTGGACAGGCAGTCCAGAATAATGAAGACCTATGTATTTGGTCCTCTTGCTAACCTATGATTATTCTCCAACATACTGATGGCTAGAGCTTTCTGCAAAGTAGTTTTACATGTCACAGGGGATGGGGTGTCTACGACTTTCATTAAGAAACCCTTCACATAGCCTAGTAGATTTGGTCCCTGGGGAGATTTTTTTATTGTGTTTCACTGAGTCTAGAAGGTGTTGGTCAATGATTGACTATTGTTTGTATTGTGGTAGCACCTAGAGGCACCGGCTGAAATTGCAGACCTGTTGTGCTAGGTATGTACGTGTGGGAAGGAAGAAACAGGTTCTTCCCAGTCACCTTAGAGTAAGAAGAGTAAAGTCCAGCAAAGAGGTACCAAGAGTTAAAACGATCAAGCAACAACATATAAAAACAATCAGGAAAGGAAAGAAATTGTTATGAGTCTGGGTCCTGTGCCTCAATGCTATCCTGCAGGCACACCTAGGTACAACATCCAGAATCTCAACTTGAGTATCCAGACAAACCTGAGCAACCCATGAAAACCAAAGCCCATCAGGCATGAGAGTCGCTGTACATTGCTCCTCAGTTCCAGCAGAAGCCACCTGCAAAGAGATGCACCTTCACTGCACAATTCCCCCACTAGCTGTGGGGAAAAACAAAGAGAATTCCAAATACAGTAACAGAAATGAAGGAAAATAAAGGAAATACCAGAGGTTAACTCATTGGAGGAGGTTGTAGATGTGATCCTCTTGAATTTCAGTTCAATTCTTTCCTCCACACTTTCAACAAATCCACTTTTGGAAACCCATGTCTTCCTTCCCATTTGCTCTCAGATGAGGTTTATTACTGGAGACAAGCAATCAAACAAAGCATCATTCCAGAGTTAAAGTAAACATTTGTTGTCAGCCTGACTTCAAAAAAGGCAGAGGAATCATGGTTAACACCTTCATTCAACGAAGCTCTCCATTCAGTTCAGGAATCACCCATCAGCTCTGCAAACTGAACCCAAGATCTCAGTGATTTTGTTACCTCGTGAGTCTCATTCACAAATCACCAGAGAACAGAAATACAGTACCACTTCTGAATAGTAATAATAATAAAAAAATACTGTTCTGTGGTGTCTGTTAATCTGGTGGATGGTCAAGACAGAAGTTAAAACCTGAGATGCATAAATAACTGATTTTGTATTTTGTTTCACTACACAAAAATGAATGAAGAAAAACCAGTTGGGCAGTAGCCCAAACTCCTTTTTTAATTCAGACTTTTTTCAGTGAACTGAAAAACAAACAATGACATCTTGGGCTCAAGCAAAATATTTGAATGAAAGAAAACAAAACTTACAAAATTACACTGAAGTTAATTTCTAATTTCTCATCTGAAACAAAAATACCAAACAATTTTTTCTTCCCAGTGTCTAGGTCAAAGCATTTTGACTGTTCTCAGACCTGGTGGCATAGCACAGAGTCCATGCTTCAACTAAAGTATCTCCATATGAGATACTTCCATATTTCCTGGTGTGGAAAAGAGAAAGGAAAAAACAGAGGAAAAGAGAGGGAAAGAAGAGAAAAGAGGATTTTGGCCAACAACTGAGTTTTGGTTGGTGCATGTTGTACTTGCCTTTCTCACTACTTATTACAGTAGTAAAAGAAAAGTGAAAAGCAAACAGTTACATTCATAAGATCCTTGTTTTCCTGGAGACCTAAGCACGTATTTGTTGAATTTCCCTCTATCATCTCTAACCAAAGGCTTTTCTGGCTGCTGATAGCACCATGCTAGTCTTGCCCACTGCACTGTCCCTGTGGGGTTGGTAAGCACTGGCTGCAGTCTTGCTGGCACTGAACTTCATTGGCTGCTACCAGTTGTGTCACCATTAGTTCCCCCATTTCCCAAGTGTGCTTGTAGTATTGGTCCTCAGCAACAAAGAAAAACAGAGGACATGAGAATTTTCTCAAAATATTAAAGCTCCCTTTCTTGTGTTGGTGTTAGATGAGCCCGGAAAGCACACTGAGGCATACTTAGCAATTTAACCACAAAGATAAGGCATGCCGGATTGTGGGTTAAGGGCTGGTTTTACTCCCAACGTCTTTCCTGCTGTAATTTGTCCTACCAGAAGCATCTCTGGGGAATGTTCTCAGTCACAGCATATGCCAACGTCATTTGGATCCTCCTTTCTTATCCTTGAGCTCTATTTACGAGGCTGAGAAAAGCTACCAAGAAGCCCATGATAATCCACGGTGTGTCTGAATATCCACAAGAGCCCTCCTCAGTCACGAAGATGACAAATGTGTACCAGCGAGAGCTGTTCCCCACTCCTTCAGTTTCAGCCATTCAAAACGAACATTTAGAGCATCGTGACCCTGCAAAGCCAAACAGCGCGTCCCTTGAGACCATCTCATTTCTCTCTCCCCCTCGCTGCAGCCCCCTCATCAAATAAAGCCAAGAGTATGTGCGTCATTCCGACACATACCCTTCAGGAAGTGATGGGAATAGGATAGATTTTCTTCCTCCTAATGCCCTGACTATGTCCCTACAGCACGAGGTCCCTCATTCCCACAGTAACAGTCCTCCTCTCGCACAGCACCGGCGGGTAACCTGAGCAGCCATGACCAATGGGATGTCGGATTAGCATCGCTCTGTGACACTGTCAGCAGCATTTTGCGGGCTCTTTAAGAGAATATCCTGCTGTGATTCACAACAAGTCTTGTGTTCAGGAGACACAGAGATCTCACCCAGCAAATTAAAATGCGCTACAGTGAATTTCAGTCTTTCTGCTCAAAGGTCTCCCAGGGAATGACCTAAGTTGTGTATGGTGTATCAAGGGCAAAAGCCACCTGCTCCCAAACCCATCCCTGAGCCACTATGGTCCACCTGTGACAAAACAGTGCATGGCTGGGACCAGGCTGCAGCCCCAGACACTGATCTGCAGCTGGGCAAAGGATGAAATAGGTTCATTTTGCTGCAGCAATTTGTCTGAAACATGTTGGATCACATATTGGTAATTCTTCAAAATATTCTGCATTATTCACTGACATATATTTGTTATCTTAATTACTAATTACAAAAAGTGGCATGATCCATTCCCAAGATGGGTTAGAGAGACCACTGGTTTTACCAGCCCTGCCAGCTCCATTTGCTGAGCTGCTGGTAGCTGCACAAACAGCTGGCTGCGAAGGAATGGCAACAGAACCTACTGTCTCAAAACCTCCTCACTTCAGTCCATTTCATCTGCCGTATGACAGACGAAGCATTAAGTATCGAGCCCGGAACAACGAGCTGAAACTCACTGAAATATTCATAACATTCTGAGTTTGAAGAAACACTGAACAGTGGATGAAGGAATGCAGGAATTGTTTGCATTTTTGACAGACAAATTCCATAGTGCTGGAGAAAAATGCTGCATCCCTAACAAGCAGCAGCATAAGTGCATGCAGGAGGAAACCCTGCTTTAGCAAGGGAGTTGGACCCAATGATCCCCAGAGGTCCTTCCCAACTCCTATGGTTCTGTGATTCTCTGACATGAGTACCTTAGTGAGTAGTAATGGTGTCCAAGGACAGTTGGACTAGATGATCTTGTAGGTCCCTTCCAACCTTGTGACTCTACGATAAAGAGAGGAATGTTATTGTTTTCACTGGAACATGCTAAAGATACAGGCTTTAATACGTCTTTTCTTGCAAAATGAGTTCTGTATTTCCTCTAATGTTAGAAATGTGGTTTTGCATCTCCTTGGGAAGTCAGCGCTCACACCAGTGCAGCACATGCTAAACCCAACACCGACCACTGCTCCTCTTTTAACTGAGAACCAAGTGGCAGCACTCTCCTTGCTTGCCATAGCGACACTTCCCATGGCAAATGCACACAAAAAATTACCAGCAAAGCATGCCCTGCTTTGTTTGCAGGAGCCAGCCATAATTGAGCCCCAGGTAATATACCTCCCAACACATTCTGACTACCCCAAAAGAACAAAAACCCTCAGCTGTGCCGCGGCTCCTCCTTTTTTCTCCCCCTGGCCTCCCACATCACAGATGAAAACAAGAGCGCATCTGGCATTTGCTGAGCGTCAGATACTTGGCCGAGACCTCCAGGAAAAAACGGCCCCGGCTGCCCTGCTCTGAGCTGCTGAGAGGTCTCCAGCACGGCGCAAGGGGTCAGACCTAGGAACTGTCAACAGCTACCTAATGTATGCTCTTTCTCTGGCAAAGGGGGGTCCCAGGTTTTATAGCCTAATAGATTCGTTAATCGGAACACACACAGGCTGGGAAAGCCACTGTTTGTTTTCTCTGACAGGTTTGGCATTTTCCTCCTGGGAGCCAGGAAGCTTTAAAGGCGTAAGACTCTCCTGCTTAAGTGGACAAGAAAACCAGTCTGGACAAAGCGAGACATGTCACTGTGTCTGCTCAATTCCGAGCCAGAAGGTGCCATTTTAGAGACTTTACAACGACATCAATGTCAGGGTAAAGGAAATTAAATTCCTCTCCCTCTCCTCCCCTGATGTCTCCATTTTCTCCATGTTCCCACCCCTGTTGCTGGGGCCAGAAACTAGCTACCACAGGCACAATACATGTAATTACGCTGAGGACAGTGATGTTCAGTTTAGACAGCAGCTCTAGGGAAGCATTTAAAGCAAAGGATAACTATCTGGTACACCAGGCAGAGTGCCCACAAACTATGCCTGTTTGTTCATGACAGTGGTTTGAAACATGGGAACATGAAATGGCAAGCACAGCAAGAAAAGCTCCTGCGTGGAGCTATGCACCCGCCATCCACAGTTCACAAGTTGTGATGGAGTATCTGCCAACACAATAAGGATTTGCTATCAATAACCTGTGTATAATCATAAAGGTGGAATTCAAAGTGTTTCCAAGGCTGTGCAGCAATTGAAAACAAGAAGATGCATCTCAAAGCCTGAGTTTAGTTACTACAATTTAAAGACCTGGAAGAGACATGAAAATTCTATGCTAAGGTGTTATGCCATCAAGAAGAAGACATTAACGGAGGGATTTCAGGAAAAATAAATCTCAGTCTCTTTCCCTCAAGTCTGGCCTGTGACATGGTTCCTGCATCAAGACCCAACCCTCTCAGTCTGAAGGCATCCCCATATTCCTGTGGTATAAACCACAAGAGCTGTGGTTTACACACAGGGGCCAGCTCAGCAAGTCCCCCAGGCACCGACCCTTCAGCACTTCTATATCTTACACTGTTTGCCCAAGTACCTGCTGTAAGGCATTACCAGACACAGCTCCCACAGACTGGTGGATCTCCACTGTACCTCTCACTGCCAATGCCCTGGTTCACTGGTACACTCACTTTCTTCATTCCTGCTATTCCTATGTCCTTCTTCCCCTTGACTAGAAACCAGCAGTCTCCACAAGATCTTCTTGCTCTCATACTCCAGCTACTACAACACTGCATGGCAAGTAAGACTTGCCATGGAAGACAAAATAAGACTTGCCAAGGAAGCAAGGAAACCAAGGAAATAAGACTTGCCAAGGAAGGCAAAATAACATTTAATCCAGCAGCAGTATCTTGCAGGAAGCACAGTCAATCATCATTCTTTTGAATGGAAACTAGCTTCAACTTTGATTTTTAAACACTCCCTCCCTCCTCCAAGTCCTGCAGTCACTTCTCCCACTACTGATAGAAGTGATGCTTATGTCTTGTTGAAGTCGAAGTATGTCCAGTCAAAGTTACAATGAAACACTGTGCTAAAGTGCTTTGCTGAATCAGAGCCATCATAACTATCCATTAGGCTTTGATCTGGTTAATGTTTGTCCAAATATGGCCCCACAACGGGAAAGCAATGGACCATTATTAAAAGAAGGAAGGACAGCTGGAATTATTTTAGTGTACAGCTATATGCTCAAACATACACCAAGTAACAGACTGAAAAACTGCTCTTTCTACTGCTCAGATTACCCTTCTCTCAGTACCTAATTACAGAACTGATAATTAGGGCCTTATTTTTGTTCCCCCTACATTTTAAAGCACTCAGCACTCACCCAATTTGCACACACAGTTTATCTTTGTAAAAAAAAAAAAAAGAAGAGGAATCTCTGGGCAGACGTGGAGGGGAGAGGTGTTTGTTCGATGGGAGGTGTTTTTTCAGTGGGAGTCAACAACATCACTCAGTCACTGCAGAACTGAAGAAGGAGAAAGACGAGGGAGACTGCCTCCTGCTATATATATATGCCACAGAAATGTGATGTGCACAACTGGAAAGTAATTAAGTGAAAACTTGCTGATGCTTCTTCACTCATGCACACAAGTCTATTCTTTCCATTTATTAACCAGAAAGAAAAAAAAGAAAAGAAACAACTGGCCTGTCCCAATTCAGTTTCACGAAAAGCAGGTTAGCTGTCAGAAAACGCAGAAAGTCCTCAGGACTCCACCCATGACAGCAAGTTTAAACAAGGCAAGGTCCATCCTCAGCAAAATCAGTGACTTTCTTCCTTTCTGACCTGACATTGTGCTCTGTCTCAGGTGACATAAGACTTCCATCACGTCATTTGCTTGCACAATATTGATGATGCGCTAAGAGATGTTCTCTGCTGCCCACTCCTGGCCCCTGGTTCACATGATGGAGATACCCATGGAGAGGAGTCACTCCCTACCTCAGTACATGGGGAGCTCCAGCACATTCATTTGAAGGGCCGCAACAGTGAAACCATTGTTTTCTGAATCCTCCTGAGCTCCTTTTCATACAACAGCAGTGCAGGATTTCACCTTTGCCATTGCATAGATAACATATGTTCTATTTGGACAGCAGAGGCTTAAGAGATAAGGTAACAAACTTTGTGGTGTGTTCTGATTAGAAAACCCAAGCACAAGGCTCTCTTGATCTGCTTGGTTAGGCTACTACAGACAAGACAATTCAATGATCTCTCATTCACCCACAGTTGATGAAGAGGAGATTTTTAGAGGACTGTGTGTTGGAGCAAAAGCATCTGTGCCTGTGTGGGGATACCTATGCTCAGTTCCCCAACATTCCACTTCAAATGGGACCTCATATGACTGTTTCACTTCAAGGAAACATAAATATCAAAGGCAAACTTAACAAGAATGTGAATAAAGGAGCTGCTTGCCATAAGTTTGACTTGGACAGGAGATATCACCCTGCCCATTTCCTGTTTTCTACTGCTGCAAGAACTCCCATTCCCCTGCTCCAACCCCAGGTCAGCAGCAGAACTTCACAGACATTGCCCTGGGGAGAGGAACTGCCACACACACAAGAAAGGGCCAACTGTGTGGCTGCTCACAGATACGGAGAGACTTCCATTTCACAAAGTTGACTATGGCATGTGATGCTGTGGCCACAGCTCCTATATAGGGCTGTAAGGTTTGAATTGCCTCTCCAGCTTTGCCACCAGCTGTGGGACATTGGGCCTTCACAGCTGCTAAAGCAGTATGGCACTTCTGGCCTCATGTTTCTCAAGCTTGGTGTCCCCATCTCCAGACTGGGGAAAAAAAGCATAATTTGTGCCATCCCTGTAAATGCTTCAAAAGCCAGTGACAGGACATGCTAAGCACCCACACCACCTCACTAAACTTTTGGATCCCACCTCACCAGGAAAAGATTCCAGTCTTCCCCACAAGCGCCTTCTCCTGGCTGCTCCAAAGGGACACCTAGCATCACTGCCCCTGGAGACCACTGGGTTTGGCATCAGGTGGAAAGTCCATCCCAGAGGAACATACAAAACTGCTTCACTGGCTCAGTCCCGCAGTTCATGAATTTCAATAAGATGCAGTCTACTCCAGCTCATTTACTGGAGCTGCTTTTTTTTTTTTTTTTTTTTTAAAGCTTCTTTCCATTCAGATTATAATTCTTCATTTCAAAACAGAGCAATGAAACAAATTGGAAAACCTTTTTCCTCTTTTCTAACACTATAACTTATGCTAGAAGCCTATTTTTAGAATTCTGACATGTATATAAAAATATACGTTCCCAGAGGAATTTCATACCACTATGCAACATGAACTTGTACAAGAACTAATGACATGCCTTGATTTATTGCTTCCCATGCTTTGACAATAGTTTATTTTTTGATGAAAAACAAAATAAAACTAAACTAAATCAAATCACAACAAATAAAAAGGAGGGTATTTGTACATTTAGCTAAAAATAATTAACTTTTATAAGTCAGGCACTGATAAAAGATTTCTATTCTTTGTACACAGCTTTTAGACCAAATTCTGGCCTTTTAATGGAGACTTGATTAAAATAAAAATAATAATCAAGCTATGCCAGTAGTTTTAAAACTCTTTCCAGCTCCTCCTTGTGTTGATGAAAAAGAAGCCCTAACAAAAAACTAAGAATTTGCCCTCAGAAACATTCAGGATTCTCAGAGTAACACCATTTGATTACATCTGGACAGATCTGAAGACACTGATAAATGACTTATATATGAAAGTTCTACAGTTTTGTTACAAAGTATTTTCAAACAATCTACTCCTTAGTCAATTTAGAAGACTGAGCACATCTGAAGGATAAGCTGTTGTTTAAGATCTTGAAAACAAGTCTTCGATTGAAAAAATGGATGTATGGGGAGACACATCAATATTTCTCAGGTCTTAAACAGATTTAGTAAGACAGATGGATGGACAAAGGAAAGAATGACAGGAACTAAGGAAAGCACTTAATTAGGTCAGGAGAGGCACTCTCGGCCTCCTGGCGGGCTGGTCCTCATAATGGAACACTGCCCATCCTTTGAATACCAACAGAAAACGATGGGTGCCGAGCTCAGATGAGAGAATTTCATCTTTCCTGAGGTTTTCATGAACTTCCAGATGTTTCATTCCTGCTGATTCAAGAAAAAAAGGACCGTCTAAATACCTACTAAAATTTGTCTCAGTATTTGCCTCAAATTCACATATGGGGCTATGGCTCTTACGCATTTCTCAAAAAGTTACTTTTGTCTTTATCTGCAAGGACTGCACTTCCCATTTCATTTAGATCTCACCTGAAGCACGAATGCTGTGTACTTTCAAAACATGCACCTTTGTTCCACGCACTTGGCCACTAAACAAGACTAAACAGCAGAGAACATACAGCTGCAGTACACTTTCAAAGTCTGTTAAATCTTCAACTCACATTCGGCAAGAAAAATGGACATCCAGATCATTGACAATGCAGATAAGCAATACTGAAAATCAAGCTTTTTTCTGGGTGTATGTTACAATCAGATAGGTCAACACAGTGGAAGGGCAATACAGGAGTGTAAAAGAAAAGGGACTAGCATGAATAGAATGGCATTACAAAGGAAAAAGTGTTCGCCCATCTCTGAAAGATCTAGGCTTACAGGAAAACTCCACAAGGGAAGAATCTCCAACCAGAAATCCTTCCCCAGTGGCAGTCAGCCCTTAAATGAGGTCTAAGAGAGGTGCAGCCAGGCTCCACCCCATCCTATCACACAGGTGAATTACCTTCACCTTTGCTCTCAGGGCTGACCAGGTCTTTCCCCCAGGTACTCAATCAGTGGTTCGGGCCAGGACTCAACAGTTACCATATAGTATAAAAATATGTGTGAATATCCTTTGCAAAGCTGTTCTTACAGAAAAAGCTATACAAAGTCCCTCTAAATCTTATATAGAACCTTATGCTCACTTTGCTTCCCTCCCAGACACACAAAAACAGAATTAAATCCACAACTTATCCATGCTCTCCTCGGTGATGACAGCCATGAAGGTTCCACTTCCCAAAGAGGTGGTGAGACATTGGGTTAACGGGGTCTCAAGCCAAGTTCCTATCTCTGCAAAACAGCTGAACTTGTCTCAAACATTCATATTCACCCATTTGAATCCTCTCCTACAAATTAACAAATCCACTCTGAAATCCTTATTATTCACTAAGGCCTTTGGAGCAGAGATTTGGAAGTGCCTAGTACTTCACTGTTTTTACCCTAATAACAATATTACTCTGCTAAAATCTCATGTAAGAGGAGCATCTTTCCATCTTTCTTTATGTAAGACCTCAATTCCAAAGGAATTTGGCACCCTATTGAACTCCTCCTCCTTGCCAGGTCTGCAGGTCAAGTACTGCAAGTTGTGATAATCAGGCTGGATTCTGACCATTCTGACCAACAGTTGTTGTCATCCCGACATCTTCTAAATCATCAAGAAGACAATGAATGACTCAAGCAAGGTTTATTTTTGGTAGACAAATGTAAAGGAAAATGTAATTCAATGTCACAATGTTTGCCACAGTCTGCTAGGAAATCTGATTTCAGAACACACGAAGAATCTCCTCAGCCCCAGAGTGTACTTTCTAACCAGATTTCTCTTTCTCTATCTCTCAGATAGGATTTTTTGTCTTTTTTCCCCCTTCTTTCAGTTCAAAATTTTTAAAATATCACCCTTCCTACAAAGCATTTTCTGCCCCTAGGAAAACTTCTGTCATGCAGTGATGTGCACATAACATCTCTGTAAGTGAATAGCAAACAGAAACAACTGTCTTTAATGTACCAACAGCAGGGACGAAAGAAAGGTGAGGAGCAGAAGGCATCACCAACAAAAGTGAGAAGGTTAACCCAGGCCCTTTTCTGCTTTTGTTCCCTTCAGAGGGCCACCACAGAAATCACACACGCTGCTTCAGATTGGTGACACCCTGCTATATTGGGGCAATCCTTCCGGAACTGTGCCAGCCATTGCCAGCAGAGTTGTCCCTAGCAGCCTCCAGGAGGGACATGCTTCCAAGGGCCCCAAGCCCTTCAAAGTAGCACACAGAGTTCTGTCAGAAAGATTCTATGAAGAAAAGCCTGTGCTAAGGTGTGTAATGCGTTGGTAGTTCTGAGAAGGAATGGCCCTGACATCAAGGCCTTAAAGCAGACATCCAGGCAACCTGCATGACACTGGGCAACAAACTGCTCTTGCTGGCTGCTCCTCAGCCTTCCCAATGAGAATCCTGCTTTTGTCATTTTAAAGTGTTGTTTTTCCATTTTTGAGATTGCCACTCATTCTGTGTACACACAACAGGCACTCGATCTTATTTATGGCTTCCTGGTTGCCATTGTAATAACTTAAAATTATGGAGTGTCTTAAGATAATTGGGAGACATTTGCCTAGGCTTATCCAAAGTTTGGGGCTGCAATTCACAGAGAGCAGTGTAGACTATAAATGTACAGATCCCTTTGTCAGCTCAGCATTTACAGCTGCATCTTCAGAACAGTGAAAATAAGGGACACAGAAACACTGTGCCATTCAAATTAGAACTGCAAAGTACACTAGCAGAAAAGGCATGCAAAAAAGAAAAAGGAAAGCATAAACTTGCCAGGTGCAAAAATTACTGTACAGATTCACATTCCTGACATTTTTAGCCCATTTATGTTCCTTTCAAACTATTCTGCAGAGAGATTTTTAAAAGCCTTGAAAAGAGAATGCTGCTCATTCATTTCTCTGTCATTTCCATATTTATTGATTAATTTTTAGCAGAAAGGCTCATTCGTCCTATTCAAAATAAAACCTACAGAAATATTTTGTATGTAAAATAGTCTGGGAGTACGACCACTGAATGCCTGAGAAAATCCTTGGCTGGAACAAGTGACCAGTAAAGCTGAGCCACATTGTTTTTTTACTAGCATATCAGGCTCAGGTAAAAGAGACCTCTGCCACACTTTTCCAGAGGCCTTCACTTGATATTACACCATCACTGGAAGTCTATCTTTCTGTTCCCCAAGAAATGTATACATGGATAGGCTGCATGTTCTTACAACACATCTTGGGCAATGAGTATGAATTTAAAAATTAAGGGTAAAGTCCACAGATACATAGGTCACTCTGAATGTAATACTTCCTATTTATTTCCATGGAAACTACAGCAGCAACAAAGAGCACAATAACACTATTTGATATAGCAAATTCTCAGCTACAAATACTGTTTTTCAGCATAGACACAACAATTAGCTATATATTTTCACCAGCAATGAACAAGAGATGTATGCCGTGCTCCTAAAAATCTGCTCCAGTGGATGTGACCCACTTCATCACAACTAGGAAGATGTTGCCCACACAGTCCAAATTTAATTGGCTCTAACACTTGGAAGTCAGAAAACACCAAATCCAGACTATACAGTGGATGTGGTAGGACAGTCTAACCAAGATTGGCAATATGCTCCATAGTCTTCAAACTTCTGTGGGGCCTGGTGATAACATATTACAAAAGAAAGATTGCCTTCCACTTTGGTCTGACTCTGAAGTTTAGGTCTTCAGCTTAGTCAGGGTTGTGATGCCGCAGTCAGAGCTGATTGTTTGCCCCAGGTTCCAGGAAATCCAGCAGGATCATCCCTTTCCTATCCCAACAGACAGAGGACATCACTTTGCCCACTGAGGGCTGCATCTTGAATTTTTTCTTTGATGGGGAATTCACGTCACTACTTGGTGACATGGACTGTCGTTCTGGCGTTGGCTTGTAGTGGTGACACAAAGTCTCAACGCTGGTAATGATGTGATCCAGGACACTGTCACCTTCAAAAGCTCCCAACAAACTTGCATGCAGTATTCCTTCTGTTCCTGGGTGAGTATTCATGGGACTCACCTGATGCGAACTTCATGATATTTCAGCGTTGCCACCATTGCAACAAAATGTAACAGAATATTGGTGATATGGCCTCTACTGCCATTCCACAAAGCATTACTTTTGGAGCCTCATATATCAAGCATCATCATGTCACAGAATGAAGGGACTGAGATTTAAGTTTTTTGTGACTAAGGCTGCAGCAGAACAGGAGACCCACACTGCCCTGTCTACTATCCAGAAACCAATCAAGTGTAAGTCTCCATAAGCTGCCACCAAATCCTTGGGCCATCTGGCTCTCTGATGCAAGGCAGATGAACTTCCTCAAGGCAACACAACATTCATTTTCACTTCTCTCAGCAATATTTGAAATGCAAGGAACAGTACAGCATGGCTCAATACTGGACCATACATTCAAACCAGCTCAGGGAAAGAGATATAAGTGTGCATCACCCAAAATCTGGGTGGATATTACAAAGCCCAGATCCTTTCAAAAACCAGACTCTGCATTGCCTACATAAAATGACATAAAATCATTAAAACATTGGTTTCAAGTGCTCAAAGAAGTGTACTAAAATATTTATCTGTTATATTACTTGTTTTTTTATGTCTCCTTAGATTCAGAAGACATTGCAAATGCGAAGAATACCTCAAGTGGATAAGAACTGCAAGAATAGCCGCTGCTATTAGAATAGAACTGCAGAATCCCCCCATTAGGCATGTTTTGCTACCAGAACTATTTCTAATTCTGAACAGTGGAACAAATAAGGCACAGGAAGCAAAAAAAAAGAAGGAAAGAAAGATAGGGATCACATTTTTTCTGCACTGAAGTTGGCAGAAATTTTGCTGGAAGAAAAAGGCTCTGGAGCAGAAAAAAAGTTGCACCCTTTTTTCCGCCAGTCATTGGTGTTACTATTTCTAAATTCAGAGGAAACATCACTAGGCTCATACACTGCTCTTGGTTATACCATTATGCATTTTACCATAAATCAACCATCAGCAAATTCAAAACAACTCATAGCAGTAACTGGACAGCAGCATTATACAATCACGTAAGGAAATGTAGGCACAGACAACCTATTGATGCAACTTGTTTTATGCAAATGCCTGACATAGGACACATGCAAAAACTAGGAAAAAAAAAAAAGTATGATCACAATACTTCCCTTGTCACTGCAGTGACATTTACTTCCAAACAGCCTTTACAATGGCACCAGAAACTGACTTTGCCCTAGGGTGAGAAGGAAACATCTAATTAAAAAGTCTTAAATTCTGGTTGTCAGGACTTAAACAACGCCTCAGAGTGGGCAGACAAATGTTCTGCTTTTTTGCAGGAAGCGGAACCAGGATGGACTAGAGGGGAGTGCTGAAAAATAGCAAAAGAGGAAGATATCAAAAAGAAAACTGAAAAATAGTTTAGTTAAACTATCCTCAACAAAAAACCTTGAGTCTTCTTCTTAAGTTCCCCTTGATTCAAGCTAGTTGAAATTAAAGTTTCATTGAGCTTTGCATCATGGATGTCCAATTCTTCCTTGATCTTTGTCACCTGAAAGAGGAGTCTGGGGGGTTGTCATTAATGAACATCATAACCTGTATGATAACTAGCATGATGGCATTGCAGAGACAGAGAGGGTTGTTCTACCAGGAGTGTCAGCACTCATTTTTTTCCAGTCTCCACTGAAACTTCCACAAATACAAATGTAAAGCCCAAAGCCAGCGAAAATCCTCGGCATTAGCCTGGGATTATTGAGGTCTTTTGCAACGCAACCTCTTGTAACTGTGCCTTTCCCCACAAAAGACAGATGCTGAAGATTCAAGACAAGACAGCCACAGACCCATAAGTAGTATCTAATGCTATCATAAAAGTTTATGGGCCACACCCGCTTAAGCCATAGCTCTCCATCTCTATCCAGATCAGCTCCAGGTAGTTAACCTCCCAGCTATCTTCAGATCAGAAGCAGAGGGCTCAGCCACTAAACGGTGCTTAAGCTCCCACCCAGATCCGGCGGGTTAATTCATGACTCCACCATCATTGTCCCGCATCTTCAACTAAACTACTGGGGGGAAAGATCTATTATCCCACAGCTTACATATCTGGCCTCTGCATAAATCTGCTGGCCGTTTTCTTAAGTACAGTATCAGGCACAGTAAAATTAAAAATAGTAAGAAAACTTTAAAATAGCAGGAATTTATTCTGGGTACTGTTAAAAGGGAAACACAACTCCTTAAAGAGCATGGAAACCTGTTAAACAGACTTGAGGCATCAGCACCCAGCCCTCCCAGCAAGGTCCGGTTTTATTAAATTTCTTTTCCTGTACTTAGGTCAATGGTCATTTCAACATGGAGCTCAAAACTCCTCTGATACTTTGGCTACCAGCTTCTGAAGGCTGGAGTAGATCAGTTGCAATTGTCCTGTTTATTTATATTCTCTTCTGAAACAGCCACTATGAGACACTAGGTTAGATGGGCCTTAGGACTAATCCAGTATGGGAAATCCCCGTTACGGGAAACCAAGAGACACGCGAATATTAAAGATGTGTATTAGAAGATGGAAGCCTGCAGCCAGTGAGAGCTTCTCCATTGCAATGCCTGCTTCTACCCCTCATACGAAAACCTTGCTGGGTTGAGATGTGAACATACTTGCAGAAGAAGGAGCAGCATGAATTTAAGCACTGTTCACATACTGCCAACCACCTCCATGCTCCTCCCTCAGGCTACCTCATGCCCAACAGCAAGCCAGAAAAGCCACAACATTCTGGCCAGTATGAATCAGACCATCTCTTATTTCCTTTTCTTCTCACCACTTTTTTTTATCTTGTGTGTGTACATACATGTGTAAAAAAAAATATATATATGAAAACAACTTACTGTAGTGCAAGGTCATAGAATCATAGAATCATTTGAGTTGGAAGGGACTTTAAAGGCCATATAGTCTAATCCCCCTGTAATGAACAGGGACAACTACATCTCGATCATGTGCTTAATGTCCCATCCAGTCTGACCTTGATTGTCTCCAGGGATGGGACAACCGCCTCATCACAAGCAGACCATTCCTGTCTGAGGTTAGGGAACACACCCCTGCACTGCTGAATGCAGTGCTGACTAGGTTTCCTGAAGAAACTCCTCAAGTATTCCCTATAAAGGAGGCTGACATTATCAGTTGTCTCTAAACAAGCAAAGTCTATCTACTGGACCGGTTACAACATACGAAGCCATAAGAAGCCAAAGGTGCTGTTCTTAGAGGACTGAAGTTATAACATACAGCAAAAGGCTTATAAAGTTAACAGGAAGCATTAAGGTGGCATTAATGTGGTTGTCATGTGGACGAACCCAGAAAGGTCACTGTCACTGAGCAATTAGCTAATGGAGCATTGCTAGTTACTGAAGATTATAAAAACTCAGTAGTCAGATCTATTTAGAATACCTGAGAACAAAAGATTATCCAGAGTCTACAGAGAAATAAGAAAGTAGATTTAAGAAGCACCATTTAATAGAACACTTCTTATGATAAAGAAAAGGGCAATTTATTTCTGTGTTGAGAACTTCTTTTGCTTTTAAATCATCAATCACTTTCATCTTTTACAATATTGGCACACAGAAACACTCCTGAGGATGAAGAAATGTGCTGGGTAATAAACCTGGACTTGCGTCACACTGATTAGAACTAGTCAAGCTTTCTTAGATTTCACTGGAAGGTTTTTCAGTTTCAGAGTTTTGGATATGACACTGCAGTCTGAGCATTTCTCACCTCATTACTGCCAGAAGATTCTTCCTTCATTCTTTCATATGAGCACTTCTTTCTTTCTTTTACATTGGTTGGCAATGGTAAAATACGGTTCTCAGAAATATAAAAAAGTGAGATGCTTAATTAGTATTAAAATTAAGCTGCATTGTATTTTGATTTAAGGAGACGGCTATTTTAAAGCAAAGTTTTCAAAGAAAGAGGATTCAGTCATCTGATGACTGTAAATCTTCAAATACATTCTTCCAACTTCAGAGAACAAAATGCTTCCTATCTGCCATTAGTTTTCTTTGCATCTTAACACATGAGAAAAGTTTGATAAACTATCCCTGCTTCTCATCTCCGTGTGGTTTCTGAGCTGAGATACAGATACTTGACCAAGAAAAACAGTTCTAACAGCAAGATTTACAAAGCTCAGAATTCAAACTCCAGTTGAATTTGCTCTCTTTAGACATAGTTAACACAGGTTCTGGTATTCAGATGAGAGCTCGCCAGCTGAACAAGATAGCGTGGGTCTATACAGATGCATTTTAGAGCAACACATAGACAGATGCTCCCAAATTGCTTGGATTTGGGGTAGGGCACACAGGTCACAAGGAAGAAGACTGTAACACCAGCTGAAGAACTCTCAGCTTGCTTTCTTATTTTACAGGGAAAATAAAAAATGGAGACAGCGAGCAAATAAAAGGTGAAAGTTCATCTCCCCACGAGTGAGGGCCGGAAATCAACGTGCACGCTGTATGCTGTTTACTCATCCTTGCATCCAGATGAGAAGGCCATCTGACTCCCACACGCAGCCGCCTTCCCGGTAGCAGCATGGTGCCTGTCCCTCACTGCTCCAGAATGGCCATTGAAACAAGCCGATACAGACTCGACGGCGCCAGCAAACCCACAATAACTTGTTCGTTGCCACAGTGCTTCCAGGGCCCATCCCATCACCTATCTCCATTCACACTCCTCCTTATTGCTCACCTGATAACGATAGGCCTGACCATAATTGCTGGGCTGTGCTGCAGAGCGGCAGAGAAGTGGATAACGAGTATCTATCCCTTCTCTCAGCACAAACGTGTAAAAGTTTGTTCAAGGTTTTATGAGGCACGGAGCAAAACAGCTGCTTTCACTGAGAGCTGAGGTGTTAACTGCTGAGGTACAGCAAGATGGCTCCTGCCAGCCCACAGTGTCTCTCCGGACAGCCCAACACACAGACTTCTGTGTCAGGCTGAAACAGGTGTTAGGAAGGAAACTACTTCATAGTGGAAGGTGGGATGGAGGCAGGGATTTCTTGAAGTTTTAAAGGTCTGGGAAAAGTTGTTTTCAATTGAGGCTTCAAACAGAAAATAAAAACTTGGGAAGTTAAGGCTTTCCTTGCCAAGTCTCCAGTTCTCCACCTCTGCCTGGTGTTTCTGGCCCATTTCTAAAACTCCAAGGGGAATTCAGCTGTCTCCAGATCTATAGCATCTCCTTCCAGGCTGTCAAACTGTGAAAGTGGATTCTGTGATGCAGTTGTGAGTCCTCTAATGACCAAATGGAGATTTCTGACTCGTTTTGTATATAGGCCACAGAACAGCTGTCATGTAGTAAAATGTCTCAGGTGCAGGAGCCAGGCATTAATCGGATGAGAAAGGCATGATTCTGAGCACAGGCTCTTATTAGTGGGCTTTTAATACTCAGTATTCAAATGTACACACACACACACAGATATTTCTAATGTTTACTGGACATTTAGTCCTCTCACCTGGGGAAGGCAGGTGTTGCAAGCTCCATTAAGAAAAGCCAAGAGGAGGATTTTCACCTCATTTTGTCAGTACGTAAGGCTTATTCAAAGAAGCAGACTAATCCTTGGCCTCTGCTATGGCTGGCTACAAAGTCAAAAGGAAGGTGTGTTTTTGACAGTAACGACCAACCGCTGGGTTAAGATCTGTGAGAGGCACCTCACCAGTGCTACCAAACATGTCACTAGGACATTATAAATGGAGGAATCACATTGGCTAACACAGGCTTCCAGCTGTTCAAACAAACTCCTCAAAGCTTGCACTGCAAACCCCAAACTAGCTGGGGAAGTACAGCAGAGAACTATTGTCCCAGCAGTTCATTAGGCCCCTTTGTTTTGCAAAGCACCCAAGTCATGATGAACCACTCAACCACCACGTGCTACCACTGCTGGACTTACTGCTGACTTAGGATGGTACAAACAAGTATCCCAATGTCTGCATAAATGGTTTGGGTATCTTGTTTTTCTCTCTCTAGAAGTTATATGTCATGTATAAGATACTATACAGCTTTAAATCACAGCCTGTTGCTGACCTCCTTCAAGAACAAACTAGGTCACAAAAACTTGGGACTGTGGAAAATGGTCAAGTGACCAATGGGAGGATTGCAGATGGCATAAATGTGAAGAGAAGTGGGAACTTCTGTGCGCTGGAGATAGTCTGGAAAAGACGGTGCAAAGGGGACTTTGGGTAGGGGATAGGAAAGGAGAAAAAAAAAGAGAAAAAAAAGAAAGGGAGGAGCAGTATCAGAACTACCCAGTAATGGGAGCATATAGCACCCTAAGACAGGTGCCTCAGACCTCAAATAAGCACCAATACTGCAAGCATATGAAAGGTCTGCCCCTACCCTGTCATAAACGAGAGCAGTTCTGGACCAAGGCTGGAAAATACCACCTCAGGGCAATAAATCTCCCATTGATAGGGTCTGGCAAACACAAGCTTGAGAAAGGTTGAAGTCAGCTCTGAAGTATATAATGACTCACTTAGGATTGAGGGAATTAGAACGAAAGGCGACACTCAATCTAACAGCGACATTAATAAGTAATCACCGCTGCAAATGTCTGGGCAGTTATAAAACATTGGCAAGACAGACTTACAAGCCTGGCTCAACTGCATACAGCAAAATGTTCTTTATCAAGTAACCCCGGGGAAAGTCCTCCAAAGGATCTATGCTGATAGACGATCACAGGTATCTGTTACACCTCAGCCCACACCTCCATAAAACCCCATCGTTCAGTAAAGTCAGAACCCTTCCCAGCGTCTCCTTCACAGTCTTTCTGAAGATGCTTGTCTGTTCTCCCCCTCTTTTACATTTGGTCCCATAAGGGAAAATTATTCCTGGCCAACTCCTGAGTTTTGTACTGTACTTTAAACAAACCAAGGTGCTGGAAGGTAACACATAGCATTGGTGTAATCTGAGAAATGAGAATTTTGGTCATTAGAAACTCAACTAAAACAAATAATAAATATAGTGCGGTGACATTTATGGTGAAAGCCGCCAGAGCTTAGGAGATTTCCCTGCCTGGTGCCATAAAGGCCTTCCCAGCACCAAAGGCATTTAAAGCTAAATTAAAATCCTCATTAGCTGCTCTTGAGTGTATTTGCATTGATGAGGTCCCTAGTGGATGTGGTTTTATGGGCGTGGAGGTAAACCTGTGTGGCGTAACTACAGAGAGAGCTTTCAGCTGCACTGATGTAACCTGTATGTGATATGTCAGTGAATGAGATATTCCATCATGAGCCAACCTCCTAAGAGTGCTCCATGCCACAAAACAAAAATAAACAAACACAAAACCGACAAACAATTGTCACTGCATTATCTGATTCAAAGAGGAAGATGTCAGTTTAAATACAGGCAAGGATGTTTATCTTCATGCCCTGATATATGACTATCTCAGAGCTACCGTTAATGTTTACAATGAAAAAACTGACCAGTACATTTTGTTCAAGCCTAAATGTGAACTGGATACAATCTGTTTGTATGAAAAACACTGGCCATACCTGCCGCTGCAGCGTCTCTCACACCACGTTTCCTGGCATCAGCTGGATTTTTAATTTAACTTCATTTAGTGCTTTCTTGTGACGGTGATAGGTCATACATAAAACCTTCAGAAAGACAGACCGGCACATGAAACATATCCAACCAGCTGCAAGTCACAGTTAAAAGAAAATGGGAATTCAAGAAGAGTTCCTGAAGCACCTTTCCAAGAAAAAGAACTCGAGGTGTGAGCTGGGATGAAAGGAGGGAAATGCTGTGAGAGGTATTGCACACGGAGCAGAAACTGTAGGAAAACAAGCCCTTTGGGAACCTCTAGATGTGTGGTTTGATACAAAACCCCAAGATAGCTGTTTAAGTGTGGGTGTCTAATTTCATATTAGAGAAGCACTGTATCTCGCACATACATCTCCATTACCATGATGAAATAATCCTCTCAACATCCTGGCCAGGTACTGGAGATGAAACTCCCTGCAGGGGGATATCCAGTTGATGTTATGCCATCTTGCTCAATGAAGTCTGAGTCAAATTATATAGCGGGCACTGTAGTGCTTCTGCAACAGAAAGCTGATGTTTAAATACAGTTCAGGATAACTACATTCTACCAATTCATGATAGTACTTTGAATCCTTGGGATACAGAACTCTGCTTTCTGTCTAAAGAGTCTTTGTACATTTTACAGCTAACGCCAGTTTCCATTCCAGACGTGGCTGCCTTTCTGCACAGGGTAAGCACCTGTGTGCAAACATATGTGTGCACGTTCTACATGCACACTACTTCATACTGCCGTAAATGGGTTTGAGGTTTGCAAAATGGTCCCATAAATCATTAATTAATGATAATACAAATATGAATAATGCAAGAGGCAGAAGGGCAAGAGTCACCACTCCATCTTCAACACCATCTCAGATGCTTGGATAAGCAATGTGCCCACAGTAGTCTTCTCTGCCAAGAGCACCATTACATACAGAAATGCTGAAGAATCACAAAAAGGTTGCAGTATGATCCATGGGAGATGGAAGGCCTTCATCAATAGCAGGCTAATGCAGACAACCTTAACCCTTTAAATCCTTCTGTCTGTTCAGACTTCCCAGTTCCTGTTTCTCAGAAGTGGTCCATGGAATTACAAGATACTTCTGCATCCTGCTGTTAGAAACTGAACTGCAACTGGTGAGCAATTCATAAGTTCACAAAGGGAGTTTTCCAGTCTTATCTTTATTAACTGTGAATTTATCTCTCTTCCCAGATACAATGTTGAGAGAGGAGGTGAGCTGGAGGGGGTCATTCCTGCTGTACAAGGATCAAATGCCATAAACAGCCAGAGTGTGACTGTGCTTCGCCTGTGCCCTTTTAATTGCCCCCGTTAAAGCACACATTAAACACGCAATCCCTGTGACCAAAGGTAAGAGGGAGTTTGGGTGTAAGCAAGCAATCACTCGATAAGACAACAGCATTTCAAAACACCATAAATTAATTCCCTAGGCTCATTTCCCTAAGAGCGATGGAGATAATAAATCTCATTGTTGGCGTTAAGGGTGACTGAAGAATCTGCTTCATGTGCCTGCCAATATGCTACCGGAGCAATGCCACAGAACTGAGGTTTGCTGGCTTCTTCCAGAGGGGAAGAAAAATGAAGAGAGAAGACATGTAAAATCATGTTGCAGCCCGTGCTGCTGGGGCAGGTTACTTTCACTGAGGAGGAAGAGGAGGGAAAAATAAAGAAAAAAAAAAGAAAACAGGAAAAGAACCATCAATGGTTCAAGCAGTGAAACAAGTAGGGAAATTTCACTTGGCAGACTGCAAGAGATGTTCTGAAAAGTGGGACAGAAAATAATCCTTGAAGTCACAAGACATAAATCTGAATTACTGTGGATTAATAAATCAAGAGGAATAGGTCAGATGGGGGAATTTGTCCTTGATCCATGCCAGGAGCTGCCCTTGAACTTTAACAGAAGACCCTTTATGCAACAAAGTTCCAAGAGGTTCATAATGCCTACTCACCCTTCCACACAAAACAGCTCACAGGCTCTTTTTCTCAAGTGCATGATGACTGTCAAGTATCCCATCTTCATTTCCATCCTTTCAAAATAAATCTGTTGTGCACTGAAAGTCAGTACAGAGCAAGACTGTATCTTACAGCTTAGAAATTAGTCAAATCACCTCCTGTATGTTTACACTGAAACCATTTTTCCCCCACGGAGGTTAAATAAAATTCAAAATGTGCCCAACAAATACACGTGCTGCTGTGTGAAAAGTCTATATCCACCAACACCAGCTCTAACCTCCTTCACAACAATTTAAACTAAAATCAATGTAGGTAACAAAAGCCAATATGATAGCAGGATGGGATGCAACTTCTCCTGAGTTACAGGAGTTTACGATCTGGAGAAGCAGTCAGCTGACACAACATCTCTCCCTTCAACCCAGCAATATGTTGGCTACACCTGTCTTCACTCCAACAGACCAAACAGTGGACTATATTGGTTCGCTGTTCTTAGAGCTGCTCAGAAATTCTTCTATGTATTCTTATAACTGGAGGGCTGGCAGGAAGCAGAAGCATACAAGTAAAACACAAATTGAAGGCAAAACAGAACTGTTCTTTTCACAGTAGGGTCTCCAAAAGTTTGAAAACTGGTCCAGATGAGTGCATGAGGTCCTCAGAGATGTAACAAATCTGTACTTACTATAGGTCCAGAAATCTTACTAAAACTGGGAAGTGATGATGAGAAGCAACCCTGACATCTACACACCACTGCGTGCACAAACAGACCTCTGCTGCTATGAGCCCACATCAGCAATGACTTTGTTTTGAAAGTCAGGGAGTTTTTCATTTAGATTATTAATAATATCACTAAGGGCTAAACAGCTTTGCATTTCTGGCAAGTATTTGGATATCTGTGCATAAGGGAATAAATAAAGGAAACCAAAAGGAAAAACAATATATTTTCTGTTTGTATATTCATATATATTGTGATGTTTAGGGTCATATATCTCTCTAACCATATTGTGCATATATGTCTATTTCTTAGATAGGCTATGATATGTATATATAGCACAACACACTGAAGATTTTAGAAATAATTTATAAAATTGGCTGTATTTCCTACTGTTTAGCTTATATGGTACAACACAGTATATTTTAACAACCTTGGAAATTGGCCAATTTTCTAATATTTAAATATCTGTGATGGATCATCACAAACATTTTACAAAAGAAACATATGGCTGGTTTTGGACTCTTTCCAAATAAGTTAAATCCAGACCCTCTGATACATTCATGATCTGCAAAGAATCCTGCATTTTCATTATTTCAGATGTACTGCTTCTGACTTGGAGCCTTTCACTGAATGTTTGTCAACTAGAACGAAGACTTAGTAATTTCAGAGGCCTGAATTTAAGAGTGATGAGTGGTTCAGCAGCAGTGTTAAGGCACCATTTATTCAGTTTGAATTGCAAAAATAACACACACATTGCAAAATCTACAGAGTATTACTATTATTTAAGGGAATGGGAGAATTCCAAACTGAAAGCTTGAAGTTTTTACCGAAAATTTTGAAAACTGCATTCCAATAGAGAAGTTAATTAAATTTTGAAGGAAGGAGTTGTCTTCTAGATGAAGGTTAATTTCATATGAGATTAATGTTCCTGTGAAGGTGCTTCTCACGGAATTGTTTTTCAACCAGCAGACTACTTTCAGTGCTCTGCTAAGGTGGGCACTGCAATGGCAAAATATTACGGTCTGTAACATCCAAAAAACAACATCAACTCAAGAACACAAATAAAATAAAGATCGGCTTTGGTTCTTCATTTATATTTCTATCTCTTCATTTATATTTCTACCAACTCTTTAGCAGCTCACTCCAATTCTTTCCAAAGAACAAAAGCTTACACACATAAAGAGAGCAGAAAAGATGTTCCCCACAAGGACTCTCCCTGCTGACAGATGGATGGCTTCACGGGTCAGACTTTTTTGTGTGTGACATGTTTTGAAGAAATTTTGAACCTCTTAGCTTTCATGAAGAGCTGAATACAAGACTAGGCAGCACTGAGTGAAGAAGTGTGTCTCTGGTGTCTGACAAAGGTATGAGTCAAGTATGTGATATTACAGAAGGAGGACACGAGAGGGGTCAACAATTGACATATTTCGAAGAATCAGTGTAAGAAAACGATGACATGAAAACAATGAATTTGATGTCATTTCGGAATTTCCAAAGACCAAGATGCCAATTAGCATAGGAGGAGTCACACACTCAGCCTCAGTAGTTTTTTTCTTATCGCAGGAAGGAAGAGACTATTTGAAGATGTAAGACAATGTCAGACAATAGGCAGGCAATTCCATAACTGGAAACTCACCAAGTTCAGAGGGAGGACAAAAGTGCACTATAATGTTAATTATATCCACGCACAGGATAAACAACACAGTTGCCAATCTTACTCATACACACACAGAAGATTTTCCCTGATACCAATAGAACCAGGAATCCAATGACAAAATTTTCAGTTTATTGGATTTCGGCTTTCGTGTCTACCTCCGCATTTATTGTTTATATTTTCTACACCTAAAATGAAACTGTTTCAAACAGAGCTAAAGTTTCAAAGCAGATTCAGATTCTGCATGCATTCATAAAGTTTGCCTCTAAGACCTTCTAACACCGCCATCACCTGAATATTTTCCTACAGAAATCTGAATTTGTGCACAAAAATGGTCTGCATGCATTCATAAAGTTTGCCTCTAAGACCTTCTAACACCGCCATCACCTGAATATTTTCCTACAGAAATCTGAATTTGTGCACAAAAATGGTCACTTTAGAAGTTTACACATGCTTTTGAGATGGATTTTTAGTGAAGAAAAAAGGGAAAAAAAGGAAGAAAAGAGAGATACAGATAGTAAGCACAGACTATAAGCATGCTCTACACGTGAATGCAGCAGTTACAAGTGACTTAACTGAACCCAAGATCCTGGAATACTTTGAGTTTTCACTCATGAGGACTAGTGAAAGAAGCAGAATTCGGCAGAGTAGCATAAGTCACAGAATAATACGGTGCCTCAGTACCCTTCTCTTCCCAATGAGAAATGAAGCTATATAATTCAAGCCAGATGCTTTGTAATTCAGGGCTGATATCTATTTGAATTCAAAAATAACCTCTGAATCTATTCACACGGAGTTCAAGAAGGCTGAGAAGTACTGACCATGGAGGACTGCATCTTTAAGTATATTAAATGCCATGGTAAAGAGGTCCAACAAAAGTCCACTCAAACGTAACAAAATGTGGAATTAATTTTAAAGACTGTGAAGCAAAAAAAAGAAAGCAACCAATTAAGAGAAAAGATTTTGAAATAGCCCTTCCTAAAGCATTATTGCTCGCTCGCAGAAGTAAAATAAGTTCATAGTATCTGGCACTGCACCATGCCTGCAGGGATATACAATGGAACTTTTTGCTCAGGACCAGGTAAAGGACTTAATCTGTCTGAAGAACAAAATTGCAATGAAACATGAAAGTGTATCTGTTCAAAGATTCCTTCTTCTCTGCACATACCAAACTAATTCACCCCATTTGGCCTATTCATTGAATCTCTCTGACGTTACTGGAGAACCTGCCAGAAGAACACAGCGCACGTGTTGGAAGCTTATATCTCAATCCACAGATGTGTCTTTAAACATGTTTTACCCTGCATCATCTGCAGTGGTATGACAGATGCCACCTGATGTGACAGCTGCTGGCTGCTTTCCAGCTGCAGTCATCACACCACTCATTACAACTTGTTGCAAGCAAGAGAGCTAAGATGCTGCAGCCTTCCAGTCCAGCTCCACATGGACAGTGTGAGGGGATTCTCCTTGCCTGCAGTTTTGAGGACGAGGGAAGAAGATTTAATTTTTCAGCAATTACCACAGAGCAGCTAGCACGCGTAGTGACTTTCAGCCCACAGGCAACACCCTTCTCTGTAACAGATCCAGTTCAGAGGAAGTGACTACCAGTATTGATTTATATATCACCAGTACCTTGAACCTTCAGCTGATGTCAAAAAGTACTGCTCTGGGCATTACACAGAGCATAAGGGAGGTACAAAGGACAGGAGTGGAAAGAGAGGAACAGAAGCTGAAGATGTTGAAGGGAACTGGCAGAGATAAGCACCGGAGCAAATAATGCACAGTGAAGGACAGCTTGTTACCTGTGCTCGCCCACAGCAAAATCCCTCTGTGGGATTGCAGCTGTGCAGATGGAAAACCCACTCACTAAGATGGGACTGGCATTAGGTGAACAGGTGTGGGCTGCATGTAGCAGGAGCGAGTGTTGCGCAAATTGTAGGAGAGCCTTTACCTATCGAGTCCTCCAGAACTGATTCAAGAGGGACTAAACTTAGCATGTGATAACGATCTCAAAACACAAGTTATCACTTCCTGGTTCTGCTCCTCAGACAGAGCGCACACAGACCAAACGGCATTGCCAATGGCTGCGCATGCAGCAAACAATGCAGACAACATTGCCAGAGCAACATAATGAGGTTTCCAACTCCTTTTTGTTTGTGCCGTAAGCTCATACCAGCAAACAGCCAGGACCCTTCTGATCACTTGAAAAATAAAGATTCGCTAACCCTGCTGCCTTAAATAAAACTACACTGATGCGAAGAGATTGTGAAGGCTCTCAATCCCAGGAGTGGAGCATAGCAGGTAGAAGAGATCCAATAAGTCATGGAGGTACAGGGTAGAGAAAGGAGAAATCTATCTGTATCCTGTCAGCTAAATACCAATGTTTTCATCAGAAGGTTGCCTAAATCAAACCACTGTGGAATTATCATCTCGTCATGCCATTAACCTTAATGTCAGCATCAAACACCCCACTGACTGAAACAGCCATAAAACATGCCTGTGAATGTAGAAAACATGCTTATAACATTGCCACCACTTCCACTGCTGAGAGTTTCAGTTTTTGACACACCTAAGTGTCAGATGTGGAGTACCACAAGCCATGTTTGCAGCTCACAGGTTACTGCTGTAAGAGGCACCTGTGTCCCTGTTCTCATGAATTCTGCAGGCTTTCTCATATCTCCAACCAAGCGAATGTGTGACAGCACCTGGGAGAGCAGAAATCAGGACTACAGATGCCACATTGCCAAACCCCCTTGAGATCTAAAATAGTACTGGAACAGTTGGTCTCATCCTGAAATCATGCATTGTGACTACATTTTTTTTCACAAAATGTTACAGAAAGAGGGAAATCTTTACACAGTATTCAAGCACAGCAGAGGATTCTGGGACAGAAATAGCAGCAGATGCTGTTTAATACACATAGTTGTCACAAACATACATTAGTTTCCTGCAGGACACGTAGATGCATTTGCATAAAGATCAAGCAGAAAGGGGAAACAGGATTTAGGAAAGGGAATTGGGGCAGCCCAGACAAAAAGTTGCTCAGTTATTGTGACATTGGCCCTGTGTGTTTCAGAAATTACTGCCAACCATGAGCACTGAAATGGCACCTGCTGGGCGATGTGGGGCTGCCTGCTGCCCCCATTATGTCCATGGGGACATGGGCTGCAGAGAGTAGGATGGGGGGACACGCTGTGGGACTTCTTCTGTGTCCAGCCTCTCAGCAGTCCTGCTAAGCAGGAGCAGCCCCAGTATGTTTTGTGCCACCTGAAACAAGCTGCTGTTACTAGGGCCATTTTTGCTAAGGGGCCAGTTAGGCACAGGCATACACATACTGCATCTTCCCTCATCTTCCCACCTTCCCAAAAGGTCCGTTTCATTTCCTAAGGAGCCTAAGCATCACAGACCAGGCTCACCAACAAATTAGGCAAGTGTCAATGCTCTTGTTCTTTTCCCAGGGAGATATTTTCGCACAGCAGTCACTGGACGGGAGGCAGCATGCCCTCTGCCCCGCGCTCCCCCCAAAGCCTGGGGGTTCTGGGAATACAACGGTAAATGACACTACCAGCTGAGACGGAATGGTTGGAGCTGCAGCCGCTTCCTGTCTAGCAGGAACCCGAATGCGTAGGAATGTGGGAAGACTCCAGTGAGCCTCCTTAAGCAGCCAGAGTGGGCTGGGAACTAGAGAAAAGATAAGGGATGCCCTTTCCTCCTCCACCCACTGCAGCAGATAAGCATCATACTCCTCAGACATCTTGTCCACTGATCTGGGCTTTTCTACTGCGCCTCAATATCTCTGGCTCTACCTTCCTTCCTCTGCCGCCGAGCACACCCCTGCTTAACGAGCCATCCGCCCATGGGGCTGATAGCTGTGAACGGCGACGGGTGTTCGAGGGCTTCGCAGCCAGGAGACACCTGTCTGTCCTGGGGAAGGAACACGGATAAGAGACACAGGCTCCACAGAAAGCAAACGTTAGTGTTTGAGGAGACAGGTGTGCTCTGACACACAGAGTCACAAGCTGTTTATTCAGGCACCATCCGCAGTCCAGGCTCTAAAAGCAATTGATTTATAGCCTGTTTGGAAAGCAGTACAATCTCATACAAATAAAAGGTTAAGTAAGATTGCCATGAAATTGCTAGACCTTGCTCAGCATACCGCAGCAATGTGCTAGTGCCCATCAGGTGGATGACAGAGGCTGGTGAATGGCAGAGGGACAGGCACCAGCCCAACCCAACAGCACAGGGATGCCTTCTTGCTCCACCAAGGGATGGACAAGCGTGCCGCTTGTTCCATGAGTCACTGTGTGGTCAGAATGCAGAACCAGGGCCAGAGAGCAAAGAGGAAGGTTGTAAGATAAAAGTTCAGGAGGCAGCAGAAAGAGCTGATCGCAGATTGCACATGTTCTTGCCTCTGGAAAAAAGGCACTAAATAACTGACTGCAGTCCTTGAAAACTTCAGAACAAGATAATGACAATAACAGAGGCCGCATGTCATTCCAGAGCATCCCATGATGCTGGGACAGAAGGCAGCAGCCAGTCAGGCAGTAGGGGAATTTAGGGCCAGCAGGAACTAAAGATAAAGGAGAAAAATTCTTAAAGAATGGATCTGGGGAACTTTAGGTTTCCAAACCAAAACAACTTTTCCACCTACTCATCTCATCAGCAACCTCCCCCAGTAAAACTAATACCAGAGTTAGTTGAGATAAAACAGTCCTAAAACTATGTGGAGATTCGGAGGACTAGAAAAACACTACTTTTTGCACTCTTCTAAGGCTTACTTGTTGCTTCTTTAAATGTTTGCCAGGGAGCCTGAAAAAAAAATCAAAGGAAAGAATTCTGAGTCTCTGGCTTATCATCAGCCCCACTGCAGGAGCCAGGAGATAAGAGAAGTCAGGACTGGGCCCAGAGAAAAAGCTCAGCCCTGGCACAGAGGTTTTCCTTTCGGAGAGTAATTGCTTGAAAATTGGTTTAAAAGGCAAAAGAGAGAACAGATTCAGCAGCGCTATGAGGTTTTCCTTCAGATGACAGGAGGATTTTATTTTAATATTGCCTTTCCACATTCCTTCTTGTTTAAGCCTTCCTAGATGAGCAGCTACAGCTTTTCAACCAAAGCTCTCAACTACTTTATTCTTCAAAGTTTCATTATTACCAAGTGGAAAAAATTAAGCATTCTAAACACTACTTTGTATTACAGTCTTGCTTTGTACTTACTATCCCTTGTCTCGTACTGAATACTCAACATGTTCAGAAACTATTGCCCAACCTGGTAAATTTCTCCTGTTACAGGCTTCATCTGACATAACATCAGAAAAGCTGAAAGATTATGAAAGAGATGAGTCTTGGGAGATTTCTGGTTTGGTTCTGTAAAGTCATTTTCAAAGAAAGGACAATCTTTATCTGAGCAAGTTCTCCCCATCTGCTGTACGAGCTGATGCTGACTGATGAAGCATTGCCACTCTTCAGCTCTACCCCATGCAGCAGTGTGTCAGTAAGAACACAGGCCCAGATATTTGAAGTGGTACCAAAAGAGCTCTCCTTCAAGCAAAATCTGAGCCTTTCCAGGACCAGCCAAGTCTGTTCCTAACAAGAATTCAATAATGTATTCATATTTCCACAAGGAGAGCTCACTTACCACTGATTGCACATTTACAGCACTGCCTGGACAATTAGGACAGTCAGCGCTGTGGATGTCAGTGGCATTTTGCTGTCTCTGTCTGCCCCCTCTCCCTTCCCATATACATGCACACACACTCCCCTTTGTCAGCTTCTCATTTGGCTGTGATTGACAGACTCCTGAATTATGAAAAGGTAGAAAGAGCCTCAGAGAAGCACAGAGGTATTTTTATCTCAGACTGTGCTCCCCCCCTCATATATATGAGAACAAGAATGCTTTTACACAACTAAAAAAAAATCTATAGAGTCCTCGAAGGAACAGTTTCTATACTCTTCTCAGCAGCCTGTCCTCAGCCTAGCTCCCTTTTCAATGGGCTGCTGGCTCCTAGCTGTCTGCTGATAGGAAGGATTAGCTACAGAAATGGCACAGGGATAGAGTCAAAACCAGAGGGGAGTACAGACCTCCAGCCCACCCAAGCAATTTGCTTGCATTCAACCACAGTTCCATAAAAGAAGAAACTGCAGGTGCTGCAATATTGGCTTTTGTTGTGGCCATGCCATCCACCATAAGAGGCAAGAGTCAAGTGTGCAGAAAAGTCTGAAAGAGGTTAAAAATGATGAAATAATAACAACATTATTAATGTATACACTCTGGCCTCCTTTCCCATCATTTTCAGTTTCAGAGGCTAGGCTTCCATGCCGCTCCTTACAAATATGGACAGGCATTTTAATCTGTTTTCACACTAAATGCTGTGGGTCAGAGTTTTCAAATCCAGATGCAAAGCCAGACTTTGTAACCTGAGTTGGTCATTATTCCCAAAGCGTTGAATATTTCCCCCACTGCCTTCCACATGCTGTCTTGAACTAAGCAACTTCTCAGCTCAATGTGGTGATTCCATTAACCAGAAACTGGAAATAAAACTGAATTCACAGCAAACTGAATGCACAGTTTTCATCACTTGGTGCTTGAAAGGATGCCCAGTAACTAAGGAAAAAAGAGCTTCTTCAGCACCAAATACTCAATGCTTAAGTTGTCAGTCTTCATCTATTCCTTCTATTCACAGTTAAACATATTTAGGCAAAGAAGATGGCCTGAGGTTCCTCTTAGAATGACTTTTTAATGCTCTCTGTCACCAAACTGTGTGGATCCTGAACCCCATAAATATCCTGATCTCTGAATTGAGGCTGCCTGTGAGGAAAATATGCATGTCAGATCTGTGGAGAGCTCTGCACTGAAGTGCAATGCAAATATCTCCAGTAGGACTTGGTCTTGACCCCCTGCTTAGTTTGATGACCGTGCACATCCTGCACAGATACCTGGACTAAACTGGCCTAAAATAATGTGAAGAGAGAATTAGAGAAAGGACACTTATCTTCAGTCTTTGCTGCATTCAAAAATCAGTTCAACCTCTTCTTCAGCCAAAATATTTCTCTGCCTTTTATCCTTCACCCTCTCAGACATGACATAGGCTCCAAAGAGGGAAAAGCAGTTAGCTACAGAGTTCATATAACAGGATACACAGCAATTAAAACTTAATAACATAGGCTTGAGCAATCGAGGCTCAACTACTAGGAGCTGCAGTTCCTCTGCATCCCCAGGAGTACAAACATAAGGCAAGAGGGAGCACAAAATCCCAAAGTTCACACTTTAATCAGGACAAAGTGTATCAGCTGCCTGTAATAAGCATTTTAGTATTTGCAAAATGCATCCTCTTGTTTAGAAGATGCTCTCAGCCTGGATTATCTTATGTGGCTGAGAGATAATTATTTAGAAGCTGGGTAACGTATTCACTCACTGTGGAATGTATCTACTTTGGTTTGAGAATGAAGAAAAGATCTTTCAGATGCTGACAGTCCTCTGGTGCCTTCCCACAGCTGCTCCATATTCACCAGGAAAAGAATGCTAATGCATTGGTCAAAGAGAATTATGCCATACTCTTCCTGACACACAAGAAAATACAGGAACAACACTATGAACATGGTATTTCTGTCTGAATATACAGATATGAGAGGAAACCAACACTATGTTCAGATCTGAGTCCCAAACATCACAGTCAGGTGAGCAGAGAGAAATCATTAATAATGTTTCCAAGCCAGACTTTAAGTCACTAGCAAAGCCAGAGACAGAACTTCAGGGTTTTTGACTGCATAAGACAATTTCTTCCCTCCCGTAATGCTGATTGTTCTACACTTGGGACATATAAAAAAGAAAAGAATTGGAAGAGTTTGACCTGTTCACCATGGTGGCCAAGTTTTTAATGAGACCCTCCACAATGCTTTGAAGGAGAGCTCTGACACTAAATGCATGCAGCACCTTGCAAAGGAGTTCATATCCCTAGTAAACATGCTATACTCCATCAATCACTCAAACTTTTACGATGCTTGCTCTATTATATCCGTACTAATTTTCAAAGCTTGCCATGATCAATCTACACTGCTGAATCAACTCTCCCTCTGCATCCCAAATAACAAAGGATTTTTCCACTTGACAGGATTATTTGGGAGAAAGAATTTCCAAAATGGCATTTACATGCCTAATTTCTGTTTAAGATCAATGAGGCTTCGGAGCTTATACCTTTGAAATGCTCCCTAGGCTACTGCAGTGTATATACACTGTGCAGTTTTATATTTATTTCCCAGCAGTGTAAAAAGTTATCTTCTCACCCATTTTAAGTACATGAACACAAGTAGGCCAAGGCCTGCCTTCCTGTTTTAAGAAGTGAAAGCGCTAGGGCAGACTGCCAGAGGACTTAATATAGTCTTAGATCTAAATTTAACAACAATAACATGGCTCCAGTCTGACCCTACAAAGAAAAGTTTTGGGAAAAAAAAAAAAAAGCAATTCTTCACAAATTAAGAAAACAATAAAGGTCCCTTTCAAGTGTCAAGGAATATTCTTAGCCAGCCTGCAACACCTAAATCAAGAGAGAGGTTGTTAAAATGGCATAATACCAGGAAATTCGCCTACAGGGTCTACTTCCTCCTTGGAGACTATGGCCTAGAGTGCCGGAGTCAGTGTGCTCGTGATGGTGGGAGGTGGGAGGGACAAACAGGGATCTGACTGAAGTGACTCTACATAAAGAAAAAAAAAAAAAAAAAAAAAAAAGCCAGAGCTGGATATCAACACGGCAGTCTCTAGATCTAAGATGATACAACCAGTCTTCCTGGCCCGAGATTCCGAGTCACATCAATAGCCTCTTTAATCCTTTCCCACCCAACATTTCCTGACACCGACCACAAAAGTCAACAAGTTCAAACCCGGCACAGAAAATTAGCACTTGCACACAATACAGCCAAGTGATAATGCGGCTGTATTTATAGCACAGAGACAGCCCCCTCAGAGGAGTTATTAAAGATCCTGGTGGGAAGAAAACACAACTAGAAGAAAGTTATTCAAGTAAGTTAAAGATACACCTGAACCCTCCCTTCCTCTCCCACCCCTCTCTGAGGTCATAACATCACAATATAGTCTCCTAAGCGAAGGACGTTCCTCCGGGACACTCTGATAGGGAAAGTGTGAACAACAAAAGCCCATTGTTAGCAGGGAGCCTTGGTGCCACTTAGACCCTCGTTAAGTTCCCTGGGGGATGTGGTTTGCGTTATGCAGGCTTAAAAATAAAAGGCACTAGGACAAGGGACAAACAAATAATGAAGTCATTTCCATTTACCTAAACCAGCAAGGGGGTTGCCAAGCAGGGTAACCGGTTATTGCTGGGTGTTAGCAGCATCTCCACCCTGGGACTCCCACCTCCTCTATTCCACACTTTCCAAAGAAATAATTTCACATTCAGCTATTTAAGGAGTTCAACCCTGACCCAGAATTTGAGATGGATGACATCCTCAGACTGATATAATTTCTTACAATCTGCCTGGGAATCTATTACAGAAGCACAGAATGGACAGGGTTGGAAGTGACCTCAAGGATCATGAAGCTCCAACCCCCCTACCACATGCAGGGCCACCAAATTCCCCATTTAATACTAGACCAGGCTGCCCAGGGCCCCATCCAATCTGACCTCAAACACCTCAAACACCTCGACATCCACAACCTCTCTGGGCAGCCTGTTCCATTTTATAGAAAATATGTACTTAAAGTCTTGTTAACGCCTTTATGTTCTGCCATTTTCCTAGTAGATACTGGAAATCTCCCAAGAGTTAGAATAATTTTTCTTAGCATGGATTCCTTTAACTACATATTCACTGATGAGTCCTTGTTGGTTCTTTTTGTCTTCCACTCAGGCATGTGCTCTCATCCTCTCAAAAATATTTTATTTACTAGAACATCATCTCCCTACATACGTTATGGAACTTTTCCATTCAATTTTCCATGTATTCATATGTGGACACTGAAGATTAGACAGTCATTCATAGTCTGGCATTCTAACATAGCAGCTGTGAGTGTGCAGAGAGTATAGGGGGGAATGGATGACAAGATGACCAGTACTACAGAATCTGTTGCTCCTCCCCAGAACAGGAATACAACTTTTAATGGGATTGTGAAGTTCTCACTGCACATTCCTCCTTAGATCAGGGCAAATTTTTACAGGAATACCTCAGCTGCATATTGCCATCAATTTACCTACCCTCCAATTACTATTCCTGATCTATAAGGATGAGCAGTTATATCACCTAATAATGTTCTCACTACCAAATTTGAAATGTGCATGACTGATAAATGCCATAACTCTTGAATCTATCAAGCTGCTCTACTGATTCTTTCCCATTCACTTGTATTCATTTTCTATACAACCCAACAGCACGTTGTCAAAGGATTTAAATAGGGTCACCCTAGATCCAAGGCTGGAGTAGATGTGTTAGTAGCTGATGAGGTGCATTAACCCAACACGAGCATTTCCACTTGGATCAAACCCTTTGAATTAGCAGCATGGCCTCATTTGGCTGGAGAGTTCTCTTATGTGAGTGGACATCATGTTGAGTGCAATACACACGGCATGAACTAATCTTGCATCGAATAAAAGCCTACAAGGTCTGACTGTAGCAGATCAATACAGCCCTCATACCTTCCTTCATAAATGCAAGGCATTTACGAATTTAGCCTGGAAAGTCCTCCAGTAAAGGTAAACGTTGGTACGATCCATATACCCACCTTCACATCACACATACCTCTGGAAGCCCAAGAGGAAGCATTTCTGCCTTTAAAGTGATTAGCAAAAACTAAAGCAAAAGAAAATAAAGATAATATCAATTTATATTTGGTATCTGCTCCAGTTGCACTGAATGCTGCTTCAGTTTATACCAGGAGCAATCTCACATAGTATAGCATCATGAGTTTCCCCCTAGTCCTGGCTTTCTCAAACTGTGAAACCTGTAATGTCACTGGAAGCAGCGCACATGTTGCAAGGAGGTCCTAGAGGCATTAATACTATGCTGCTTCTTTCCTGCAACTCACTCTTTGGCATGGACTGCCAACTGAAATCCTCCCTCATCCACAGCAGCTGGCATTGATATGCCCTGAAGTTTTGAACAGAGGAAATCTGAAAGAATGACACTTCCCCGCAGCCACAGTTTCTCCCACTCCAGGCTTACCTTCTCCCAATCAGGAAACAAGAGAGAGAAGGCAATATTTGTGTCCAGAGAGTTCAAACAAACAAAAACCCACCGCTCTGGAGAGCTGAATAACACCTCTCCACCTCAGTTCAGTGCAGGTTGTTTCTTCCTCCTGCAGTTTGCATGCTTTACAGTAGGAGACAGGACTTGGATGCAACCCTGAGACAGCATATAAACTTATCTCCACTCAAGAAGGTCCCTAAACAGGTGACACAGACATGCCTTAGTTAACTCACCATTCACTCATAAATAAGTGCAATAAGTGTTTTGAAGATTAGTGTCTTTCCTAATAACAAATCCTACTTGTAATTTCATTTTGATGACCCTTGACCTGCTTAGTTCACGTATCATAGAAATAAGCAAAATAAATAAATAAATAAATAAAGACTTTAAAATCCCATACATAGATTCCAAAGTTACGCTTCAATGTCAGTGCAGGCAGCACTCAAAATTTTGTTTCAAACTTCTCTTCGTTACAACATTGGTGCCTGGAGTCATGTGATTACACAAGACTGTCAAATCTCATTCAAAAAAAAAGGAAAGTTTTTAATCCTCATGGTTTAGGGGGACAGTTTGAAGACATAAGACCCAGGAGGAAGAAAAATCAGAAGGCAAACGTAAAAGGCAAATGTAAAAACAACAAAGTTGTTCTCAGATTATTTTTTTTAATCTCATCATTTTTAAGCCAGTCTCCATTTTGGAAGGCCTGATTCATGTTTTCAAAGGCTTGTGGTTTTCAAGACTGTAAGGCTGAAATGCTGGAATGGCCCTCTGAATGCTGTGGGTCGAAGCTAGCTGCTGGCTGAGGCTGCAGCTGGAAAGTGTCTGCATGTCAGCTCTGCTGGTAGCAGCTTGCAGTTCAGTACCAAGTCTGTGGGTCTGTGCACTGAAAGAGGTCACTTTACAATACAGTATGCATGCTGTTTTCCCTGCCCTTAAAACAGAATAAAATGAATGTTCACCACAACTGAATACTTGTGAAGCTTATTTAACATTTGATTTCAGTCCAATCACAAACCACTAGAAAATCCCTCATGCCATGACTGCTCCCATTTGTCTTATGATTGCATATTTTAACGTCTGGTTATTTCCAGCCATAATTGATTATCAGTAATCATGAGAAAGCTGCCTTCTTTAATCCTGGAGTAAAATCATAGAAAGTAGCTGTTCTACCCCAAACTAGTCCTCTTTTCCCAGCAGCATGCTGATATCTACGCGTAGCTGTAGTACACGACTGCCATAAAGACAAACAGCAGTCTGATACTCTATTCTCAGCTCCTTTGTCTTCAAAATGCTTTGTGATCCAGAGTGAATCATTTATTTTTCCCTCTCCCTCAGTTTCCCTTTCTGTAAAACAGTATCTTCATCTTGGGTGGGCTGAGAAATACAGTCTGAGAATACTTCAGTATGCAAATAAAATATTTATAAGTGCTAAGTATTTTGCCATTTACTATGATATTAGTACTAGCAGCTGTGTCAGGATTAAGTCTGCATCACAATTTTCAATTAGAGGAGATTTCATAATGTGAGAACACCACACTGTGACCACTGCCCCTACTCAGCCTATTATTCTAACAAAGGCTGGAGGTTTGTTTTGCCTTTACACTAAGGCTGCTTTATACATCCTGGCAGTTAAAAAAGAGCTTTCAAGTGTATGTAATACTTCAAGTCCCTTTGGTACTACTTGTAACAAGGTTTTAGAAGGAAGGCTCCAAGCTTCTGATTAGTTCATAGCAAGGACTGTGGAGGAGGTACAAAAAGAGAGGAGTTTAAAACTGACTGCTCACTGGAAACTGAGCTGGCTCTGAAAGGGTTCCTCTTAGTAACAGTTTGTTTCCACCCACCATTTTCAGTCCTTAAACCCAACATCTCAGAGAAAACCCACTCTTTTATTAATTGTAGTCCAGTTCCTATACACGATAGCCACATTCTGCCTGGACATGCTGACAAAGATAGCCAGGCTTTCAAAAATCCTTACCTGGCACCTATATACAATTCTTCATATGGCCTTCGTGCAAATTCAGCAGAAATTTTGGGTACGTAAGCTTGGAAAACACTGCAGAACTACTTTGAACCCTGAGTAAAAGGAAAGGACACTGCTTACAGATGACTGCCAAAGACAATACGATGAACATGTCTGCATAGGTCCACTGTGGGTACTGCCCAGTCAGAAAGGGAAATAGAAGCCAGGACTTGATAAAGCCACATTACTTTATCTTCCTTTACATTTTCATTTCCCTTGGAAGCAAGGCTCTGAACTTTGAGGTGCGTTCCCAAAGTCAGCAGAGCCTTCTGCAGTTTTGCAGTCAGCAACATGGCAGCAGTAAGGAGCGCTCTGGGGTGGCTGATGATTCACATGCAGTTCCGGATACACAGATCAAATGGGCCACACAATGAAGTACATTTACTAAGGAAATTGACGCTGCTTAAAAAGAAACACTTTGCGGAGAGCCAAGTAACATCTAAGACTCCTTAACCCAATTAGCCAAACACTCTTCTGCCGCTACAAAAAAAGCACCTCGCAAAATTGAGATGAGTGAGTTTGGGATAGAAAATGATTATCTTGATAAATTGTTGGTATCTTTGCCTGCCAGAGCTATTAGCCAAGAGTCTGCTGAGTCTAGACAAAGGTTTGATTTTGAATTGAAGAAGGGAATCATTTGCAGAGAGTAAAGTAATTTAGGTTTTGAAAAACAACCATGAATTTTTAACTATTAACCCAAAAGAGAGACAAAGAGCCTCCACAGGCACAGAAGGCTTTTAAATATTACCCACTGCCACAGGAGGTCACTGAGATTGGAGCAATTTTCAGAACAGAGAGCTTCATTAGGCCAAAGCATTTAGCCTACGGAGGGCTAAAGGAAGGAAGACATGAGATTGGTTGGGCTAACAAAGTGAAGGGAATATTTTGTGTTCATGTCATTTGCTGAAGCCGTTGGTTCTGCTCCATGTGATACTAACAGGCAGCAGCTGACAGACATGAATGGCGAGAGCAGTAATAAGTATCAAGTACCAGGCTGCCCTTGTTCCCTCCATGTCTGCACACAAGACAGGGCTCAGGAAGCTTTTTTCTTTATTGGAGCCCGTGAGTGGATTTAGATATTATTTCCCGCACAAGAACATCCTCCTTGCCACGTTTCAACAGAAAGGTTGCAAACAGAAGGACTGCACCAGGTTGCAGACACACCCAGCCCAGCTCACCCTGGGCACGGTGCAAATGATACCCAGGCAGGGCTGCCCTGCTCTCACAACACCATAAGGGGAAGAGGAAGGCAGGAGGCCCATCACTTAGCACCTCCACCACAGACAGCAGGCTGCAGCAGTGTGGACAGACTGATGGGAAATTCTGTTCTTCCTGCAGAGAATTCCAGTAGGAACTGACTCTCCTGGGATAGTTTCTCTGACTGTTCTATGAATAGGAGAGATAATCACTTTCTACCACACAGAGCTTTGCAAACAAAGCAAATGAAAGGCAACAACATAGCCAAGGAGATGTAGCTGAGATCCTGGGAAGCACCAACCATTGTCTGAGTATCAACATGAAGGAGGGAACGTGTTGCCATTGGATCTGCTACTCCCAGTCAACAGTGCACATTGTCACTGATGCAGAAAGGGGTCCCTGAGTGGCATCAGAACGACAGCTGGTGTGGGCCAGGCTGCTCTGCAAGGTTTTGTGTCTGAGGAAGCCAAATAGGAAAGGGCTCTGTACCGACCTCACATGTTGTATGCTAGAGCCATGTAGGCTTGTAAAATTAGCACATGCCCTTCTGAACAAGTGGTTGTTTTCTTTCAAGCCCCACAGCAAAATGTTACAAGAGGCTGCAGATGAGAGCAGTGCACAAAATAATGGGAGAACAATGGAGTAACAAAAAAACGAGCCTCTTTACCTTCTGTGATTTTGTGTCACACAGAGGAGCCTCAAGGCACGTGGTTTGATCTCAGTTTCCTAAAGCAAGAATATATTTTGATTCCTTTAGCAGTTGAATAACATATAATTCCTCTACAGCACGTTGACCAACACTTCACAAAACATCAATCATTTGGCAGTGGGGAAACTGAGGCGCTCAGAAGGGAAGGCACTTCTGTGGTGCCACTCAAGAAGAGATGGACTCTACCCACCGACTCTGTCCACTGTACAACAGTGCCTTCTAGTGGATGGACACCATTTATGCAAGGAGAAAGGGGCCAGGAGTGAGACACCATAAAGGAAACGCAACATCTATTTAGCACAAAACTGCTGTAGGCCTGTATCTCAACTACTGTCCTCTAGGAATCGTTCTGCACTGGGCAGTTTTTGTTTCACGTATTCAGGCAGATTATTTGAGACAACACAGAGTCATGCTGGCCTTTGAGGACCCCCAGTAATCAAGCATCAGGAAGTCCTCGTTTCAGTTGCCACTAGCAGACCAAGGCACATCGTACTCTAAAGGTCACAACAGTGCAATGGGACAAATATATTTTTCAGAAGGCACAGTCTCTGCTTTTGTGTTCTCATGACAATGATTGTAATGACGCAGCTGGAGTGGGAAATGGCCCAGCATAAATCCATCCTGGCAACAATACTCCGTAACAAAAACTGTAAAAGGAGGCAGGCATGTTTAGGATAAGTCGGAGATAGTAATCTGGTTATTATTCAGAGGCCCCGCTTAGGCAGTACACTGAGGAGATCCTGATTGTGTCACCTTGGCCCCATACTGCACATATCCTTTGCGTGAAGAACAATGTAAAACGGAGTCTCTTGGACCATATGAAAATGTGGGAGATAATTCTCAAAACAGGAAATTACACCCCGCAGTGTCTGCCACAGTCACTAATGGGGGCTGCATCATGCAGCCAGGCAGTTAAAATTACAGCTCAGCCAGCACTGCTGAAGTCAAGAGTTAGAAAGATTTGCACCCGTGGAAGAAAGTGCAAAAGACACTGCCTTGAATGAAGACAAGGAAGAGCTCTGAAAACCATGTCTTGAGATGGCTGAACCAGCAAAGAGAACATATTTATTCCAAATGGGGTTTTCATGCTTATAGTGTTGTATGCTTGTGTCCACATCCATGGAAGAGAGAGCAAGCCAATAAAGGCAAAGCAGCTGGTCAGGAAAGCTGGTCAAGGAATTCACTGATGACAACATCTTTTCTTGAAACAGTCAATTGGCCAAACAGAAATATGATTTTACTCCAAATAAAATAGTAATAATAATAGGCCTCATGTAAATGTAGAGATGCTTTATACCAGACCATTTTACTTCCCATTCCATATGGCAGCAAATAGAAACAGTGGGAACAGTACCCATAACAAAAAGACTTGATCATTTTAACTATCAACTATCACAGAATATCCAGAACAAAGCAGATTTCTAAATAATTGCATGATACTTGCATTGGAATCCTAACAAAAAAGTTTTATTTCCAGAAGCAACAAGAACTGTCAGCAAATGAAATAGCACCCATGGAAGACTGAATCTGGGATGGGAGTATAATACTCCCAAAGATCAGCCCCCTTGGGTGTGCAGATTTTGTAAATCAAGTATCTCAGAACTCTGGTCCACAAATCAGAAATTCCCCATTCCCCGAGGAACACGTTTCAGGGCAGGGGCTAATCCAGTTTAAAACTGAACCTTTCTCTGTTCAGCAGTGCTCTTGTACAATCTGAAAAGTATAAGAGTGTGGCTGACTGCAACCACATCCAGAAGAAGTGATTTCTAACGTGACCAGGTGATTTTTTGTGCTCTTGATACCTAAGCAGAAAATAAGAGAAAACACTCCAAAAACATTCCAAAACCATTCAGCTGCCATTCCATTCCCTGTCCTAACATAATAAATACAGCCGCTAAACCTTAGGAGACCATGTTACACGGCTTATGAGCTGCCAGTGCCTCAGACTGACAGAGTCCCTCTCATGAATCACACAAATCTCTGCTAGCTTTTCCTTCCCAAGTATTAGTTTATATCGCTTTCATTCCAGCTTATCAGTCTACCAGTGGACGTATTCTAACTGCTATGATATTTCAGAACAGACTCACAAAGATATTTCTGCTGGCACAGTTTAATAAGCTCATTTTAATATTGTTGCCACATTAACCAAACGGAATATATGCTTTCTACCAAGATGTGAAGTAAAAATAGGAAAATCTGAATATTTGTCCAATATGAAAAAAAATCCTCTCTGCATACCTCCTCCAAAAGCCACTGATTTTGCATTCTTTTTAGACTACAGGATGAACCACAACGGAGGAGGTTTCTATGTTCCTAACTTTGGCAGTTGTCTGTTGTCCTTGGACTAATTCTTCTGGATTTGCATTTCGTGCACAGTATTGTCAGCTCCTGCTCCTTGGCCGGTCCGTTGTGATCCAGAGGAGGTGCTAATCCTCTAGTAATTAGCACCTCATTGGGAGGTCAAGAAGAGGTCATGAAAGTGGGCTTGTTTATTTTTCAGAAGGATTCTGGTTCACTCCTTGTTTTCATTAAAGCTGTGAGATCTTGAGGTGTTCCAGCTTCATGCATGCTTATGCTTTAATAACCTGCTTTGCTCTAGGCATAGGCACCATCCAGAGCAGCTAATCTCCAGAGCAGAAGGGATCCCAGAAGAGTAAAGCAGCAACGATTCTCATTTTGGCACCCTAATACAATGGGGTCCCTGACATATCTGGCTCTCATTTCTGCCTAGGTCTGGTTTTCTCCAACTTCCTACGTACAAACAATGCTTGTGTGAAATCTGTATTTTGCAGTAGACCGAAATACATTCACTTGGTCAAAAGCCTGATGGGATTCGTGACTCTTGTTTGTGAGCGATTGAGAGTCTGCTATGATTTACACAAGTGAGCCAATTTTTTTTAATGAATGATTTAATAATGATTTAATGAATGATTTAATAATGATTTAAATGAATGGGACAGTTCCACATAATTTAAATAACCAAAGAAAACTCCATTCAGCTTCAAACCAGGCAGCAAGGTCATCTGAGGAGAACAGCTGTCTTCCTTCAAAAGCTGCTCTCTTTCTCAGCTCTCCTTCCTCAGCTGATATATCTTGGATGAGGAAATCAGGCCCTGGCTGATTACTACTGCCTAACTCTCAAGCACAGCCAGCTCTTCTCCACGTCCTCAAAAGGCCTATATGCCTTTTCATTTTTTCTAGAACACTCATCAGTAACACAAGGGAACTGATTTGCTTTCAGTGGCCACCACTGCCAACAAATACAGTTTAACTGGTATCACACAGTAGATCTCTCAGCAAAACAGACCATCCCAAACCTAACCAGAAGCCCACAGAGAATGTGTGCATGGCAGATACAAGGTGTATGGAGAGCTCCTAATAGATTGTTAGGAATCTCATTGCTATCAGAACATTCAGGGAAAGCCCTGGATGCCCCATGGCAAAAGTTCAGGTCTCCTGCTACATGCCCTTCAGATGAATAGTAATGCACCCATGAAAGCTCAAAAGGATCATTTGAACCCTACCAATCTTCCTAAAAAGGGCAATTACCAGTTTTTAGGGAGGGAATTTGGTTCTGCAATAGTGCTGATCTGAAAGGTTACATCCATCACTTACAGCTATTCTGCATTTGCTAGGTGTTCAAAGGAAGGCATTGCAGTCAACGCACACAAAGGACATCTGAATTCCAGTTGCATTGTGCCTACAGCTCTGCTCTAATCACAGATAGCCCTGCCAGTTTGTGTGTCATACTGCAAAAGGGCACTCCTCAGAGGACCTGGGGCATCCACGCATCTCTAGTTGTACCTATAGGATGCTTACGAATGCCAGCTAACAATAAACGAGATGCTCATTTTCATGCAAAGGCCAGGACAATTGCATTCTCTGAGGGGTCAAAACCCTTCTTCCCTTCGCTTGAATACTCTTTCTCTAGAAATTCCTCATTTCTCCAGAAACTGCAAGCACTTGTTCACTCCTCCACCTAAAAGCTGTCTGTCACAACCACTCTCACTCTCACTCCCCCATCCGTTCTCAAGCTAATCCAAAGAGACTGCAGAGAAAGAAATGCTAGGACTTAAATCAGCACCAGTGATGCCAAGGGAGCCGTTACTGCTAGAATCCACTGTTACTGAGTGGTCTCTATTAAGATCAATGAACTCTTGTGCTAGGCCCAGTACACAAATTATTAGCTAGCAGACACGTTAACTATTACTGCAGTGTCTATAATGACACAGCATCCGTGGTCACTGGTTTCCATCAGGAAAAAATCAAGCATGCTTAGTATTTCCCACATCTTCACAGCAAGTTCCTTTGCTATCTGTATGTGAAAATCATTTTTAAATATACACTGCATAAAGCACAAACTTAAATTTTATTTTACAGATTTGGACGGTTTTCAATATTTTAGTGTATTTGGAATGATCCAAATATGTTTTCAATCTATTTCAACACATTCCATTGTCATATACAAGTCTGTATATTTTACTTATTAGTAAAACTAGCCAAGTATGTGCTATTTTTCAATATATTTGCTGTATCGCCTCATATATTTTAAAGACATTATTGTGCAGCACTCTTTAGGAAAGATATTACAAAAAAAAAGGGATCATTTTTCTCTTATAGAAAGGATGTGGTTTGCTAAATCACTTGGAAGACAGAAGACAACCTGAACTGGACTGCTGTATCACCTGGAACAGACTCTGAGTACAATGCCTGGGAGAAGAACCAGACCAGAGATTTCTGCAGTGCCCAGAACAGTCCATCAATACACTGTCTAATCCCTACAATATTGGAAGAAGCTCTTTTTAGATGCGAGGCTAAGGAGCAGAATAACCTAATCCATCTATCCAAAGTGGAGTACGTCAAAAAACTTGGAAAGGTGTATGTTAGAGCTGACCTTCCCCATTCTCTTTAAAATTAATAAGCTGGCATCACAATGTGCCTGATCGAATGAGAACATCTGATGCCAGCATTGCCTAGTGACTTCACAGTCAAATCAAACTTCCCACAGACTTCACATTCACCAAGCAATGAGAAAATCAGCAGCTTTCTTACTAGTAGGAGAGGACAAGGAAAAAGTTGTTGAGTTCCAAAGGAGAAATGTCTCCAGATCTCACAAAGCCCTCGGCTCAACAAACAACTCTGAATGTTAAACTGAGTCTGGAGGAACTAAGAGCTGGCTCAATCTATCTGCATGTTCTTTAGACTTCCAAAGGATTGGTAAAGTCAAGTCAGCATGTTTAGTTAGTTGCATCAGCACTTGTTTGAGAAAAGATTGCTTATAGGGCGCATTTGATGTTGCTGGTTGCGCTTTACACAGTTAGTGGAAGCTCCTCGTGTTTTCTCTTGATTCCTAGATATTTACAGACATTTCAGTCACATAACTGGGTTCTTAATCTCTACTCCAGATGACATTTCAATGTCTACTTCAAAAAGGTTCTTATGGTTAGAACTCAGCACAGAACCAGGAGAAGTTTGAACTTGACCGCTACTGGAAGAGATAGCCCTTGCTATTTGTATGTGAAACAGTTCCACCACATCTTTTGAAAAAGCCTACATGCATCTAACTTTCAAATACCACGCCAAACATAGATGAAAAAAGCAGCACTAAGATGATGCAAAAGGTATTTGGCTTGATAGAAAATATTTTTGCCTTTGTTATCATGAACTTTCTTATCGTGAACTTAAGAGCGATCCATTACTTAACAGATTAGAGCACATTCTTGCTGCAGGTCTGAGCACAACAATCCAAAGGGAAAAGTCCTACCCAAAATGCCCAGACTTGCGACACAACAGGGAATACAGTTAAGGTTTTAAGCTTCAAATTCTGATATGTCCATGGGAAAGCATTGGCTCTTCCAAATTTGAAAAACGCTTACAAAAAGCATGAGCAAACTGTTGGAAATGACATGCTTTTTGCTGCAAAGACAACTGCCAACACCTTCTGTCAAACTGTTGTGTTACCTTTCATTTAGGCCTCATATTATTTTGGGACTGGTCACTTGGATCAAAAAGAGCCAAGTTCTTCAAAAGAACTCACATCTGGGTTTCCAAAGTGAACATCACATGACTACAGCACCTTACATGGAAAGCTTACCAGAGGGGAAAAAAAGCCAAAAAAACTCGTAACCCAAACTAATGAACCCTTTTTTCTTGGTTGCATGAGTGCTGAGCAATTTCAAAAATCTGGTGCTTGTTACTCATTCCATTTCCCTAATTGTTCAGCTTCTCTCATCCGAGCAAATAGATGCATTTTGCGTCCCCTCCACAGGAAATGATGCAATTTCCCATTCTCCACCACTCTAATAGCCAAAAAATGGGGAGGGGTGGGTAATTCCTTAGCTATAGTCAACTAAGCCTTCAAAGATGCATCCTCCCCATTAGATTAAAAAAAAACAAAAAACCATTCTCAAACTCCCTAGAACTTGATAGAGTACATGTTAATAAGGTACAGTAAGACATTCATCTTTCAACTTAGGGGAAAAAAGGCAGATTCTTACATCCAAGGCTGAAAGGGAAGTCATCACTGGAAGAAATCCTAGCATAGAGTCATAACCCTAAGGTCTTTGCCACACCAGTTGCATGGCCTTTGGGCTTATAGATTTTAATGAACCGAGACTCGAGTCCTCTTTGGATGTCTGAAAATAACACAAGCTGCCTGTCGTCTTCCAGGCTCTCCTCCGATTTGTTTCCTTCCTCTAAGGCTGACAGGAGTAGAGCTGGCCTGACTGCAAGCCCCAAAGCAATTCATTGACCCACATGATACTTCTGCACTCCAAAGGCAAATGCTCCTGCACTCCAGGGACTAGAAGGGTCATTAGAAATCCAGGAATTATGACTCCTAACAATATCATCTGATTGTGAAATGTGATCAATAAAAGGAGCAAGGATTAAACACTGGAAAAGAAGCATTTTTCTTTTGTTTAATCACCTTTCAGTCTCATCTCACAGTTTCCCTGTAGAATTTCCTAATCTGTAAGAACAAGAACAAATCCTAGCAATACTGAGGGACTGGTAAGGGAAGTCCATCCATCTTTTCCTGTTTCTTGATTTCTTTGTCACATTTTATTTAAATAAAATTTTAAATTCCAAGCTATAATTAAGTTCTGACTCTTCAGGAACAAGACAGAAATTCTGAAAAAAAATAAAAATGTAAAATAAAATAAATTATGCTGTCCTTACTCTATTTTGTCTCTGCTGAATATGAGACTACCTTAAATGATCTGATAGTCACTCCTATAAGGCTATCGATATCTATAGTCTTTTTTTTCCAGACTTTCAAGTTCCTTTTTCAGTGGTTTTCTCAAACTGGAGGTGAGACCCTATGTTTAACTTAAATGGTAACTCTTCATCTCCTTGGAATTAGTTCTTCCACTCTAAATCTCAGGGAAGGATGACACGTGTTCCTGCTCCTCCTCCATCATAAGAATGGCTTGTGTTCAAAAAGATTTGCAGTTTTGTATGGCATGGTTTTACTGCTGCAGGTACTTCTTCTAAAAATCAGCATTAACAAGTGACATCCAGGAATACCTTGTTTCATTGGCTTCGTAGGGCGGTGTTTGCTGGTCTCTCATTTTATGGTGTGTCATCAGCACACAGTCACACTCCTGCTTATCACAGCTGGGATTATACCATAGCTAACAACTCAACTGTTTTTGCGACTGAACTAATCATTAGCCTAGAAATTAGGTAGTACATGCACAAGTTGGGTGGCCGGTGCTTGTAACCCAGCATTTTCACTGTGTGAAGCTTTCACACAAATCTTTGCTCTATGCTGTAAGTGTGATGTTGTTTACTTGTCAAATATTCTCACTGTGGAGCTCACCCAAATGATGGCTGTGCCATGTTTCCTGTACCACTCCAGCTAATGGCACTTAAAGACTCCATGCATGTGAACTTAAACTAGCTCAACAGGATGAGAAGCATTTGCAGAAATGTCCTCTGTTGAGAGCAAACCTGAAACCTTACTTCAACAAATACATATCCTCAAAGTAAGTTGAACTAGCTGCTCAAGTACAAGAAAATAAAGATCCTCTTTTAAATATGATGGAGACTTCTTTTTGACAGCAAGTTAAAAATAAATGAAGAATTATACCCCAAAGACATGTCTATATAGAATCAAAGAATGGTTTGGGTTGGAAAGGACCTTTAAGATCACCTAGTTCCTACCCCCTGCTATAGACAGGGACACCTCCCTCCTGCCTAGGTTGCTCACTGCCCCATCCACTCTGGCCTTGAGTGCTTCTAGAGTGGGAGCATCCACAACCTCTAGGCAACCTGTTCCAGTATCTCACCACTCTCACAGTAAAGAATTTCTTCCTAATGTCTAGTCTAAATCTACCCTCTTCCACTTTCAAGACAAGAGTTGCTTGACCTTTCACTGTTGATGAAATTGAGGTTCAAAAAACTCAAAAGCCTACAAAATCTTTAATAAGAAATAAAGGCAAGAAATGGTAAGGGAAAAAAAATAGAGGGATGCCCCACTTCTATCTTCTTTCAGCAGAAGTCACCTTCAGAATCTGAATCAACTATGTAAAACAGACAGAGAAAATAAACATAAGCCACAAAAACCTCAACCCTCACTGAGACCATTTAGAAGGAGAAACTCACAGGGCTTTTCCATTCCACCTCACCCTGCTCATCAAATATTGATAAGAAACAGCAGTGGCAGTTGTTAGCTGGAGCTAGTAATGGAAGCATGAAAAGCAAAAATCAATGGGATTTTTTATTTGACAAAGAAAGGAAAAAAAATGCATGTGGTGCAACTGCTGCATGTGCCTGGTAACTACTTCTGTTTGCAATACATATGGATATTATTTGGTGCACACACACACACACACTAATTCCTCTGAAGTCACATTTCTACATCCATTGATAAAACTGACTATAAGAGGTGATGCTCTTCATATATCTGTATGCATCTGTACATCTTGAGAAGGGCACGTGTTCAGGCATGGTCATGGGGAGTGTACAGCAGTCAGCTGAGCTGAATGGAATTGTATTTATGGTTCTGTTTGTGGTAGTTTCTTGCCCTGGATATAAAGGCACATTTTAATGTTATTGGTTTGCAAAGATACTCAGGAAACCTCAGACATTCTTTGCCCTGCAAGTACAGATAATGAGTTCCCTGATCTGTAAAATGCACACATTCAGCACTTTCTAGCTAGCTATCTGCTAAGCCCCAGCTTTAAAGAGAGTGTTTTTGTCTACTGATATTAAACAGAGGTAATTAATATCCATTTACCATGTAAAAATTACCTTATTTCAATGTGATGGCAAGTGAACCTTCACAGCAGCAGTGATATCACTAGTTCAACAAGAACTTGCTTATCTAAAAGGAAAGTCAGAACACCTTTCATGAGATTTCTGTTTAGCATCTTGCCTGTATCACACACAACAAAACACTGAAGGAGCAGATTCTCTCACTGGCTAATGGAAGAGTGAAGTCTTAGGTTCAGCTACTTCCTGCCTCCACCTCAGTCAAAGTTACAGTAATCACAGTCTTACGTTAAAGTTATTTTTCAGACTGGATTGAAGCAGGAAGCTGAACAGAAGGTGTGAATCAGCAGGTCTGTCAAACTGATCTCCTTCAGTTTGGGGAGGGACTTTTTATAAAGGCACGTAGTAACAGGACAAGGGGAAATGGTTTTAAGCTGGAAGAGGGTAGATTTAGACTAGATATTAAAAAGAAATTCTTAACTGTGAGGGTGGTGAGACAGCTCACTCAGAAAGGCTGTAGATGCTCCCACCCTGGAAGCATTCAAGGCCAGGATGGGGCAGTGAGCAACCTGGGCTAGAGGGAGGTGTCCCTGCCCACAGCAGGGGGTTGGAACTAGATGATCTTAAAGGTCCCTTCCAACCCAAACCATTCTGATTCTAAAAAAATACTTGGATGAATGAACACGAAGAAATTAATCTAAATTCATCTAATTCATCTGAAGCATGTGTGCAGACTCAACGCATTAGGTAAGGGCAGCAGCTTAAAAAAAAACCAACCAAACAATATTCTGTAATTCAAGACTGCGGAACTGGCTTCTTCCCTTTATTCTGCAGTCACAGATGCCTTTCAAAGCGATACTACACATAAAATGTGGAAATAAGAAAGAAGAAAAATAAGACCCAAGTTGATACAATGACTCTGTTCTTTGATTTTCCATGTTCAGCACTGAAGAGCTGGAGGAAATACACAGAAAAAAACACTTTGTCCTCTGCTTAAAGCCTTGATTCCAAGACCACTGAAGAAAGAAGGTCTGGATCAGTTTTGTTATGGGCTATCAACACAACAAAAGAGAAGAAGCAGACTTGTTATTTGGAGCCGTTAAAACTGCAGCTTTTCTCTGTTTTTCCAATTCAGGAAACAACAAAATGTTTGTTTTTTTTTTTTCTTTCTTAGAAAAATTGTAGGATGTTTTCCTTCTTTAAAGCAGTTAGTAAGATTCAAAGGTACAAGAGAGACTCAGTATGATGCAAAAGGGAGTTTCATGCTTAAGATGTGAACTACTATTGGCATGACCTGGGCTTGGTTTCTTCCACTATAGACACAGAAGCTGACACAGGATAGAAGCACTACAGAGATCCTGTCCAAGACCCCAGCTCCACGTTCTAAGCATAGAAACATATCCATCCCTACTCAGCAGAGTATGCACCCAGCTATAAGCGCTTGAGTCATCTGAGTACAAGTGTATTGCTGATTCAGATCCAGGTGCTACAAAGCAAGAACCCAGTGCAGTACAAAATAATGTTCATTACAATAGATTACAAGAGAGATCTATTCAACTCAAGAAATGAACTCAGTAATTACAGAGCCCCTTGTGATATAATCTCTATAACCTCCAGAGTGTTATGTGGTTGAACAGGGAGTAGTTTGGTTTAATCCAAATAGATTTGTCAGATTACACTTACAGCTAGTTAAAGACAAACTAAGACCACAAAGAGACAGTCTCACTGCTCCTAACTACATGTTCCTGTTGCTTTCTTTCCATCAGCCACTAGATAACTAGATAACTCAGCTTTTGGATCTACAAATGAGCATAGCAGGTAAAAAAAAATTAAATTAAAAAGGAAAGGAGGATGGATCAGAATGCTGATGTAAATACTTGCTTGTAAGATTGCTAGTTGACTCAAGGGAAGGAACAAAACACAGTACAGTGAAGGAAAATGAGGGAAAGAAGAGATCATGAATGCAGTCTTACGTTCCACCAGCTGTGCAACTGCATTTTGGTTAGGTGGTTATGGGCTGGCCTGGGTATCTCAGCACAGCACTGCACTACAGAGATATAACCAGTGTGACTAGGAAAAGGAGTTGATCAATATGCAGAATTCTAACTCTTGTGCTAAAGGTATTTGATATGTCCTGTAGGACCTGCCAATAGTTCAGGAGTAAATGCCAGATTACCTGAGAAAAAGATGCAATGAACCTGTGCAAGTCATAAATCCTTTGATAAGGAAGACTGAACAGAGACAAAAAAAAAAAGTCATGTACAGCATTTTTTAAATTACTTTTTTTTTTTTTTTTAAACCTTGTACAAGTCTGGCCCAATATATCTTTGATCTGCAATGGTTTGCTTTTCTACTAAGCTTATAGGCTATCTTAAGGATGCCATATTCTAGAAGTTTGTGTCTGCATGGAGGAGGTCGGCATATTTTGACTGTAAGTCAGAACTGATTGTTCACGAACTTGGGATTTGGAACTTAGGTTTTGAAACAAATCACTCCAGAGCTTTCACTCGTTTTCAGCTTTCCTTAGTAAAAGTGACGTGCTGTCAAATGAGTTTAAAGGCCTCATACATCAGTTCTATGATTACACTTCGAGAGAAAGAAAGAGGCAGAGAACTTCAGATGCCTAAGCCTTTCACCCACGAAACTGCTCATTGTGCTAATTCATAAAAAGCCTAGATATCAGGACATTAAAATTTAATTTTAGAGTAAAAACATTATTTGAATTCAGTGGCCTGTGATATATCTATCTATTCAGAACATTCTACCAAGAGAACCTATTAAAGTACTTACCGCAATTATTATTTAATATCGATTTTATACCAGCAGTGCCTTGAGGCCAAACAAGTCAATGTTGTGTTACATACCACACAAATGTAACATTACTATAACAGTCCAAGGATGATCATTTTAAAGTGATGTATGTATTGTTTTGTGGAGCTCTACAGGACCACAGTGACTTCCATGGTTATGGTCCATCTTCAGGAGGGACAAGGAACATGAGCATGTTGTGATTTCTAATGAGAATAAAGCACTCTAATGAATGAACCAATGCCAAAATAAGAAACGAAAGAATTCTTTCAACAGAATTAAGAGATTTGTTTTCAAATCCAACTTGGTCACATAATTACTTGAGCTCATTCAAAGACGACAGGTACACACAGGCAGGGATGAGGCTGTACCTCTGGAAGAAATGACTCGCTTCATAAAAATCACCCTGTCTTAAGTCAGTCATGAAACTGCATCACGAGGTTTCTGGTATGTGGATACTCAAGACCCTTTGACCTGAGCACACTGAGATGAAGAAAGCCTAAGAACACATTTGAAAATCTGGATCTTTTAGGTCTGGAGACCTCTATATCTGGATTTGAGGGACAGGATCTGAATTCAAGAGAAATTGGTTACAACACAACACCCTTGTCAATGTTGTAGTACTGCACTTTCATGCTCCTATTACTTGGACTTTCTGAACAAACGATGGTAACCATGGAGTGGGGTTTCTAGAGAGATTGCCAGCTTGCTACTAGGATGTATTAGAGGCTGAAGTACCACGTCATCTCTGGTAAAGTTATTTACCCTGGCTAACATAGAGTAAATGTATCCTAACATATTCTGAACTCACACCTCCATCTGACACATCAAAAACAGCTACACAAATATGTCATTTCTCCTTGTAGGAACTCTGCTCTCAGCACAGCACAGACTTAATTAGACTTTTCCGGCCTATTTAAAGTCTTAGAAGCTGGGATTACCTGTAATTGCTTGTAGACAAAATTCACAGCTCCTAATCCAAATCTGAATCGAGGTCCTAACTGAAACAATTATTTCTGTATATAACAGCAACTTTGTGCAGTGCAGAGACTGGGGATTTCTGGGGAGAGGAAGGTTGAGATTTAAAATGTATTACTGGCACTGAAATTGGCACATTCATCTTTAAAAAGAAAAATGATGTATGTGCATTTGTAAGTGAGAATTTCTAATACATAGCTGATGAACTGTAGGATGTCTCATTCTGCCCTTACCAACCTGCATTCTAGAAAAACAAATTATATGGTAACAAAGTTCCTTGAGAGCACAAAGAGAACAAAAGATTTTGCAAAAAAATTCAAGCAAACAATAAAGGATTCCATAATAGCAGGTTGCGCCAAGACAAAGAACTTCTCTTCAGGATAAGGACAGATGAAGACTGAGAACCTGGACAAAGTCAGCAGGAAAAATTATATAAATGGAATATTATCAGCATGCATCAAACAGCCAAAATATCAAACAACAACCTAACCTCCTGCAAACAGAACTCTGGGCTTTCTCACAGACATTTGAAAGATGCCATTATCAACAGCAGACCTGATCCTAATGCAGTGCAGTGCACTGGAACATTTCTAGCTCAGGACCAAGGTAAAACTTGCATTCTTAGAAAACAAGGAGTAGAATTACTTATCTACTTAGTTATACCAACCCAAGTCCTTAAGTAGAAAAAACAGAAGACAGATGTTTTGCTGTATCTGTAATGTAGGAAAGACCAGCGTCTCCAGTTCCAGCTTTCTTCTCTTCACCTCCCCTTCACGTTTTAGGATTTTACCACCTAAAGGACCACATCAATTTGACCAAAACAGATTAGACAGAACTCACACAAGCATCTCTACAGACACGTCCAAGGCAGCATTCACCTCCAGCATGAGTTGTAGAGGTAAGGAGCTAGAAGAGATTCAGCACTCAGTAAGTTGTTCCGTAGGCACTACTAACCACTGAGCGCACATTCGCCTACAGAAGAGCCCAATAAAAAAGTGTTTCAGTGGAGTCCGCAGATAGAATGTATCCTGTACAAGAAAGAAAAATAAACAATATGTATCTGCAACATCCTTATAATTATAACTTCCCTGCAGATACAAACAGCAGTTTCAATTTTACTATGTGTGTTCACATAGGTAATGCAGCAGAAGTTTCTATGTGAACTAGCCTTACTAACATCAGATACATTTAAGTCTTCACCACCAGAAGTTTCATGGGGCCTTTATAAGAGTGACACGCGCTGTCACCACTGTTCTTCCTAACCTTGTATGTACAAATCAGGACTCATCCCATTTCAGGGTACTGAACATGATCGTAGCCTTAGCTGCCATTCTGTTTAGCCAAAACTTTTATATATTGAAGGCCAGTAAACCTCTGGCCACTGGAGAAGCTGAATCTTTGGAAGAAAGAATCAAGAAGTAGCGAGGTAGAAAACAGAAAGTGCACAAAGAGGAATAAAAGATCATTAGCAATTCTCACTATTAATTAAACAAAGCTAAGAAGGAAGAGGAACACAGCACTTCAGATAGCTCATCACTGGGACTGGAGGCAGGGGGGTGGTATTCTCCAAGGCCTTTTGTGGGTTACCACAAAGAGAGTTCACAGATCTTCCACTCACTTACTTAAATATTTGATATGAAATTAAAGCCCTGTTCCAACTTTTATGACCACTGTCTCCCTCACTCTGCCCTCCTCCTATTCCCAGCAGACCCCTTCATCCTTCACATGCCTGTCCTCAGACCAAGACATCAGCACAATTAGCACCAGCCCACTGGCGCCAATTAGCAGCCAATAGTGTCTATATTCTGGGAGGGGGGGATGGAGGAGCGGGTCCTGTGTCTCCAGCCTGCCTTCACACTCAATTAGATTAAGTGGAGTCTCCTGGCTGTGGTTGGTTGGACAGTTGTTGCAGTAATTGTGTCTTCTCTGTTGCTGCAGGCAATCTCCTCCCAGGCTCTCCGATACCCCCTTCACTGACTCCCTGCGTTGTCCACTTACATCAACAAGCACTTCTTCAAAGAGGAAAGCAGGGAGGGGAGCAAAAAGGAGCAGAAGGGGTTTAGGGAAAAGAGAGAAAGACCTCAATGTCTACATTTAAAACTTCTGAGCCTGAAACTCCAGGGCTGTGTCACTTTGACCTCCCCATCATTGTTTCTGGTGACTGCCACATGCCCCAGCCCCAAGTGGGGACAGAGCAGGACAGGTTTAGTAAAAAGCCTTGCCAGTGATCCAACTTTCCTAGCATTTCACAGGGCAGCGCCAACGTCTTCGTGGGGAATGAAACACTAATGTTTTTAACTCAGAAATAAGAAATGAGCCAGTAGTTTCTCATTTTTGCTCTTGGATGTTGGCAAACGCTGGGAAATGAGGAGGATAATGGAAACCAGGCTGAAGTTACACTCCTGTAACTCTGGAGCACTGCTCAGCACTTCTTTCTCTACGGCGTAGTTCTCCTTCAGAACAACACTTTGCAGATATCTGATGAGCCTGAAATTCCAGAATTTTCAATACAGAGGTAAAAAGAAATCTGTTTTTCTACATATTCCCAGTTAATTTAAGCTGTTTTCTAACACCAAGTTGAGATAGTGCATTACTGTCAGTGCTATAACAGAACTTACACTGACAGAATACTCTCTGCTTTCATTTTATTTTTAAACTCGTGAAGGACAACTGCTACTTAGCACAAATGTAAATATTTGGGCTTCTTTTGTAGATTCAAGTGCCTTCCTGTTTTTAACAGGACAGCCTTATTCTGAATAGGGTTCATTTCTGTTTTGACACCTATTTTAAGATGGGTTGAATTGTGTTCTGGAGCTGCTGACGTTCTCATACTGTCTACAGAAGAATTCCAGTGCCTAGCTTAGATTAGATGGAAGATCTTCCAATGACTCAACCAAAATGAGAAAAATCTCACCCTCAATGTCACACAGCCAATGGCTGTTATTCCAAGTACTGTTACTGACATGCAATTTAAAAGCAATCAGAACATAGAAAGCACATATGAACTTCCTAATATAATACTTGATACAAAGTAAAAGAATCAATTTTCCAGAGTAAGATATTTCACAATGCTGGTGATGAAAGGTATCATCTTGGGGGGAAAAGGCCCAAAATTTTGACACAAATGCATGACCAGGACCTGCTCGTGCCTCTATAGTAAATATGTTAAGGGAAGAGATAGAGGAGTAGGTTTTCAAGGAGTATAAAGCTATCATTTAATTTCTACATCAGAGGCAGAAGTGCTACACACACTTGGACAAATCTCTTCAAGTCACAGACAATACTTGCTATCCCAGTGGGGACTATGAAGGCTTATTAGCCAGTGTTCATAATTTGCACAGTACTTCAAAGGTATTCTCTCCTGCTTTGTGTCAACAATGAAGCTTTTCCCATGAGATGCTGGCCGAAAGGAAGCTATAGTATTGATGTGGAAGTTTTACCTGTGTTGTATTTGTTGGTAATCTTACATTAGCATAACAGACATTTCTGGACTGAAAATTTTTGCTTAAGTATTTCAGCTAAACTAAGGAACTGACAGCTAGAAGTAAGAAGAGCTATGCCCTTTGTCATAGCTCTGTTTCTTTCCCAACAGCCTAGGGAGCACTGGCAATGTCTTCAAATTATTTATTGCAAACTTGCACAGACAGAAAGGTGTGCAAAAAGAAAAAACTATTTAACAAGAATACAAGCGAATGCACAGAGTACTCATGAAAGATAATGTCACCAAAAAGGATAACTGAGTAGTCCAGCACCAATTAGTGAGGCGTCTTAGGAAAGGAGGGCTTAGATCTAAGCAGGCATACATAGTATTCCATCTCCAAAAGACTGGACTTTTTGGAGCTAGATGGTTTTGAAAAAATTCTACTGGCACAGTTTGAGAATAGTATTCCACCAAATTGAGCATAAGACTTGTTAAAAAAATAATGTTTGAAACTACATTGTGCTGTATTAACAGCAAAGTCTTCGAGTTTTTGTTTCAGTTTGTTATTTTACAATCTGATTGTATTGAATTTGAACTATGTGACTTATTACATGAATGGCATTCTGCTTATTCACAAAGTCAAATGTCATTTTTCCAAGATATTTGGATCAAATTCTGCATTATATACCTGTCCACAAAATCCCCTTCACATTAATTATGTTCTCTGCTAACATCAGAAACATGCACAGAACCCAAACAGTGAACTGGAACCATTTCTACAAACAAATGAGCAATTCCAGCTCACAGACTAGATTTTCAAAAGTGCTCTTCTACTCCAAAGCTTACCTTGAAAACATAATGTCACATTCTAGAAAGAGAATATATGTGATAATGAGCATCCAAGACCAAGTCTATCTTGAGTTCTAGCAATCAAGCCCAAAAACAGAGCTATCAATCATCTATATTGAATGACCCTCAACTCAGCTTGCCTGTTTCCCATCCCTGCTCTACTCCCAGGATTTGTTCAAACTATAACCATGCTGCAGCCTTTGAGCCCACCAGCAACAACCGAACAATGCCTGGTTCAGGTTCATTTTTGCACTTCTCTTCCTGCCTTTAACTTGAAGTAGTTGTCTTTCTTTTGCTCTCCAGTCAATTGACTATTTCCAAGGTATGATTAAACACTTTATGTGCCAGAAGTACTTTCTCCCTGCCTCTTCCCTTCTCTATGCTCAAGATTCCTCTTACAAGCTGTGTCCCATCTTTAACTGATGAAGCTCTTCAGTGAAATGGTTATTTTAGGTTAAACACTATCCTCCACCTGTTAGAGCATTCTTCATTCTTTTAGCTCTTCTTGTCCATTTCCAGTGTGCTTGCTTTCAACATTTCTTATCTCAGGTCCTTTCCCACCTATTTCTCCACTGCCACTGCCCTCCATAAAGAAGTCTGTTTTTACTCTTGCCATGTTCTACTTTCTCTTTTCCTTCCTTTGATCCTTCCCTCTCCTTCTCCTCCTCCACATAACCTCTCTTCCTATCCCTGCATCCTATTCCCCAATTCTTTCACATCTGTCCTCTACTTTGTCTGTTTTCCTCTTGTCCATGAGTGGGTTGTGAAGATTGCTGGCTTTTTGTTGTGATCAGGAAACATTTATTGACATCAGAAACATCCTCATTAGCTCAGGACAGGTGGGAAGCATCTTTGTTTCCTGCAGGCACCATCTCCTGTCTTCTCAGTAACCCAGAATGACAGCCCCACGGCTCTGACGTGGAGATATCTGCTGCTCTCCACCCTTCCGTCTCCACCAGTTAGTAGGGCCCCAGCTCAAAACCCCCCCAAGGTGGAGAGCAGGAAGAGGATGATGGGCAAAGACGATCCCAATTAAATCCTGTTAAAACTCTTTCCTCTCCTTTTGACTTTGCAGGGTTTGGAAGGTCAGGCTCAAGGGCTAAACATTACAAAGCTCTTGCATCTGACTATTGCAGAATGACAGAAGTCAAGCAATTAAGATTGTGAGCAACAAACAAAGGAAGAGAAAATAAAATGGGTTCAAATTATTACCCACATATAGGCAGTAAAAAAAAAAAAAAATTTATACCTTGATTTTTTGAAGTGTTGAACGCAGGTCAATTAGAAGTTAAGGACCTGGTTCTGAACTTACGTACCAAATACTAAGCATGAAAACTGCAGGAGAGCCAAACACATTTTACAGATTTAAACTGACGTCAAAACAAGACAAATCACCTCTTTTCAGAAGACTATTTGTCTTTCATTGCATAGTGCACACATTATCTGACAAGGCACTGGGAGGTATATGCTCAAACCCACTACATTATTACCTCTAATGACAACTTCATATAGAAAAAAATCAATAAATTTCTTCAAAATACTAGAAATTTCTAATGTTACTTTGGTTCTTAACGGAGGAATCAGGGGACTCTGGGCCAATAGTTCCCACTGCAGCCTGACCATTTCCAAGGCAATGCCTGGATAATTGAACTACCTTTGAACATTCTGAGTGGGAAACTGAAGAATATGTGTCAGGCATAGCTCATCAGCAAGATAAATTTCTTTGCACTGTTCATGATACCACTGCTATATCAATTTCTCAAGATAGATACAGTTTCATTTAGAAGCATCCTTACTGCTTGCAGACAATGTTGCAGTGACTAACATGTACATATATTCTTTAAGCATAAAACCCTGATCTGGTCTAATTTTCCCACTACCTGCTAGTACAACTAGTGAAGCAGGACTGCTCTGCCCAGTTCTGCCTCCAATTTGATTTGCAACATTCCTGGAAGTTGCAATTGAACACTAAAAGCCACACTTAAGGCAGCTGGTTTACCCCATGGATTGTTTTTTCTTCCTCAGAAAGAAGCTACATGTTGTTTAAAGGATTTAGTGATCCAGATGTGTTCCTGAAAGAGAGCCTACTTCAAAATCTGTTCAGAAGAAATGAGTTTTTCCTTGTTTCAGATTATTTGGAACCAAACCTATGGGTCAAGGGAACACAGCAGAATTAAACCCTCAGTTTCATCTGCCCATTCAGTCCTTACATAAGTAAGGAGGTGTTTATTCCATACTTACAACTGCCTTCTCTCCCAACCATCAGGCTGTAACCTGCTGCTCACCCCCTCCCCCACTACGAACCAGGGCATCAACTTTGCTTCTGAATCAGGAACCAGGAGGAAGATTACTCTTGTGTACCTAAATGTACTGCAAGGATATCTCAGACACATCTTGTCAGCACTTAAACATCCATGACAGGCTTCCCACAACATTTTCCAGGTGAGCACCCTCGCTCCTTCTACCGTGTCACACGCTCATCATTCACCACTCACACACGGCAGGAGCAGCCTGTTGACATGGTTTCTCTCACTCTTCCTGGCCCCTGCAGCTGACCTCCCGTCTCCCTGGCTAGATCAAATCCAGAAGATGGTACTTAGAGCTGGGTCACTGGATGGTGTTAAAAGCCTTTCTCTTCTTCTCTCAGCAACCAAAGTTGGAAGGTGGCAAGTGAGAGAGAAAACACTTCAAGTTGATTTTCCTTCAGGTGATGCTTCCTGTCAGATTGGAAGGGCTCCAGGATACAGGCGAGGGACAGGAGGAATTGGCACAACTGCATATTCATGTTTTTGGAGGTTTAAGAACCACAGTTAGATGTGCAGAGGCAGTGATCATATTACCAATTTTTACTTTCTCTCAACAATAGGCATACAACAAAGGCAATGAGAAATGCTGTGTGAAAGACCCTGTCTCATACTTTCTGGTCTATCACCGCCTACCTAAGAATTTGACAAAACACATTTGCAATTCAAACCAAACAGTGCCCTTTGGTATTTGAAACAAACTAGTCAAGTATCTCATGCAATTTCAAAGTGATGTTGTGTCAAATTGAAAAGCTACTCTTGAGTTTCTGTGCAGAGAAAAGGGCTAGGGCATCACTACAAAGACTGAGACTCCCACTTTCATGACCTGAGCGTGCTAATGGATCTTACCATCTCTGGACAGCCTCGCTTAGGACCTGCATCCATACAGTCTCTGCACCTTGGTCCTGGAGCTTCATGTAAGCCTAGATTCACACTCCATGTCTGGACTATGGCATAGAAATACCTGTGTCCCTCCTGTCTTTGTTGGTCTTGATTCACTGGCTGGACTTCCTACTTTAGCCTCAAACACTACTTACCACCCTGCACTTGCCTGATTTTGCAAATTAATCTGTCAGTGGAAGGTGTTATTATCAACAACCCAGTCAACAGCTCTCTGGCATAGTGGGACTGTGGTCACTAGCCCTGCTCACCCTTAGCTCCCAGCTAATCTTCCCAAGGGGAAACACCCTTACTCTTGTGTTGCTCCCTTATAACAAGCGCCCTCCCTTTTACATGCTTATTCTATTATTGTTCAATACTACTGTGTAGAGAAAACTAAGACAAAACTGAATGTGACACTCCATCTCATACTTTGCCTAATAATCTTCTCCAAAGCCTATTCTATACTGATTATCTTTACCTTAGAAAAATCCTACCAACAACTTTACATTGTACTATTGGGAAATAATATCAGTGGAAGGTAATCTAGGAGTGTTAGGGCCCCTCACTACAAGACACCAAGGCCCTGGAGGGTGCCCAGAGAAGGGCAACAGAGCTGTGAGGGTTCTGGAGCATGCATGTAGCAATTGGACAGATCAATACAATGAGAAAGGTATTATAGCAGAGGTGTGCTGACAGAAGTACCAGTATGGTAGAAAGGTGCTGTAAAGGAAGGGAAGAAGATTACTCACCTGTATCAGAAGATACCAAGTTTACAGCAGAAAAGCTCCACCAAAGAGGAATGTCCAGAGAAAAATCCTTCCCCTGTGACAGTCAGCCCTTACATGAGGTCTAAGAGAGGTACAGCCAGGCTCCACTCCTTCCTATCACACAGCTGAATTGCCTTCACCTGTACTCCTGGGACTGATTGGGTGTTCTTCTCTGGTGCTCAGACTCAACAGTTCCCATACAACACGTCTTATGGCTCCAATCCCAATCTCAATGGCTGAGGCAATTGGGATGCTTCAGTCTGGAGAAGAAGAGGCTCAGGGGTGACCTTATCACTCTCTATGAGAGACCTGAAAGGAGGTAGTAGCAAAGTGGAGATCCAACACTTCCCTCAGGTAACAGCCATAGGATAAAAGGGAATGGCCTCAAGTTGTGCAAGCAGAGAGTCAGACTGGGTATTAGGAACTATTTCTTCCCAGAAAGAGTGGTGATGCACTGGCACAGGCTGCCCAGGGAAGTAGTAGAGGCAATGCTTGTGGAGGTGTTGCAGAATCACGGAGATGTGGTGCTGAGGGACATGTTCAGTGGTCGTGGTTGTGATGGGCTGACAGATGGACTTGATGATCTTTGAGGTTTTTTCCAGCCTTAATGATTCTATGATCCTGTAAATGTAATAGCACCATTCAGATATGAATAATCTTCTGTCCAAACAGAACAGGCCTTGCATCCCTGTAATGACTGGTGATTCAACCATTCTGCTGTCATTTCCACCTTCTTTGAATGGTACTACATAGTACTGCATTGTAAAATGACTGACGAGCCCATAGAAAAATCCCACAACTCAGCTTCACATAGCAAAGAATCAAGCAGAGTGAGTCAAATTTGAATGGACAAATTAATCTCCTCTTTCAAACTTCAGTTAAGAAACACACAGTTCTCACCACAGAACTGATTCTCTCCTACATGCTATGAGGTTACTTACGCCCACATATAGTAAGTTACAGTGGTAAGGCTTTCATACTGTCATCTTACTCACTTGAAAAAGCACTATCAGATACAGATTCTTCAGAGGCCAGTGACAGCACAGAGGGCCAGCTCTGCAATCTGGCCATGCAGGAGCTTATACAGGAGCTTGCAGTCATATAAATGAGCTGAACAACAGTGATCACGTCTAAGTGGGTGGCTATAAAATCACAGCTACTCAGTAGATTATTTTTGCTGTGATTCAAGGAACAATTCTTCATGTAATACAATTCCATCACACGTATTCTCTAGCTAACTCATTCTGTGATAATGAGCGCAGTCTCTTAAAATACAAGGCAGGGTGTTAGGATATTTTGTCAAAAAAACTGAAAATACCATCACATTATGGAACAATTTCAGAGCTGGATGCACAGCTAAGGTGCTTTCTTCCTTTATTTTTATTTATTTATTTTTTTAAATTTTCCTTGGCCTCCATAGGTAGAACCATTTCCCTTCATACAACAGAAGATGAGTCAGCAGCTGATCCTCATGTGAGCTGAAGTTCGTACCCTGGCCAAGCTATCCCACAAGCTCTACATCACGTAAGCCCCCTAACCACAACTTACACATTCACAGGTCTTCTGCTAGCTTTCTCTAACTGTACATATTGCTGCTCTCCATGTAAAACACCCGTCTGTAACCACTGAAAGAATCTGCACTAAAAGTAGTCTTCCCCTTCCCAGAAGCGGTAATCAAACGTTTCTGTGGAAGCCATCTCCTTAAACGAGGCTTCCTCTCTATTCAAAATGATGTGGTTGGGATGCTTCATCCAGTCCATTGATCCCAGCACTTTATAGCACAAGCCATAAAGCATATTGGCAAGTGAGCAAAGCTGCAAACAGAAGTGTGTCAGCGTCCAGCATGTCAGATCCTTAGTGGGTTGGCATAAACAAGGAGGGTAAAAATATCCCATCATTGCAGCAGGCATAGAGATTTCTCAAGTGGCTTTTTTTAATAGGTCATGTGCCCCATTCAGCAGCTCCAGCTGATGCTTCCAAAAGAAACCCATTAACAGCCTCCCCTATGTGCTCCTTATTGTTTGCACAGCTTTAATGGCCCCATCTGGTATCATCTTAAAACCTCCTGGTCAGAAGCAAACAGCAGCTTCTGGTTACAGTGGTACAGCAAGTTGCACTTTTTGGTCTTCTTTCTTTACTGTCAAGATCCTACATTCAGAATAAATTTATCTTCCTGACAAGGCAAAAGTTTGAAGGTGTGTAAGCACCTGTAGTCTGAGTGAGGCCACTCTGATATCAAAGTTAATTTCTCTTCCTTAACAAAACATCCATGTCTGCACATCTGGTGTATGGGCTTCCTTATCTGTTGTGGTATCTATCTGTACTACTCCTGAGAGACTCACCCCATGGACAAAGAGAAGACAATCAAAGCATGTCCACAGTGAAGAGCAATAGGAGAGGCCAGCCTCTGAAACTCCAGCACCTGGACAGGGCAGGTTTCTGTTACAAGATATATCATCTCCCAGAAAAACTTGAACGTCTGTGTATCATCTATTTTACTGTTGAAGATGACTCCTCAGATATGACACCACGATATCCTCAGGATAGAAAGCATTCAGGTTACTCTAGGGAGCTCCCAGTGTTGTTTTATTTAGGCCAGCATGGACAACAGCAGTGGTAAAGATAAGCTGGACAGGCTTCAACACAACTGGGAAAAGTAGAGTGAGTATCCAATAGCACCTGCTGTGTTTGCCACCACAAACCAGCGTGACTGTCTCACCAATTTATTTGACTGAACTGACATTCCCTAACCTGGGAGAAGTACCTCCACTTGGGAGGTCTCAGGATAGCTCTTGGGCTTCCAGATAAACCCAGTTTATCGGTAACAGATGCTGTTTAGATATTCTTCAGAAGGCCACATCCTCTCTAGGTTTGACCCTAGCTTGTCTTGTTACAGGAGCCAGGCACGTGTTTTTGAGGTAAGCCCCAGCCTAGCCAAGCATTTAAAAGGATGCATACTCCTATCCTACATGGGCATGAAATCATGAAATCTCTTGGAAAGCCTTTAGGCCGCAGGAACCTTCTGAAAACCGGCTTCACGCCATTAGGAGGTTCCCAGTGTGCTTCTGGGAAGCAGAACCAGACAGCGGGGTTATTATGAGAGTAAGAGCCGAGGCAGGAAGCTGACAGTTTGTTTTCGGCCCTCTCCCCTTTCTTCTACAAAACAGTGTTGCTGAGCGCTAGCTGAAAGGCCAGAGACAGTCTGCAGTCGGCTGCTCTTTACTAAACAAAAGTTTACTTTCATCCGCTGCGCCGCAGCCGCTGGAGTCACTTCCTCCTTCCTCCGGCCTTTCTTCAAGGCGAGAAAACAGTCGGCTCTTTCACCACGTTAAGAAACCCATTACAATCAATTTAGCCAGCTCACAGACAGACTCCATGTCTACTGTATTCTGTTACCAGTGGCCGGGGGGGTGGGGGGGGAGAGGACCTGCTGCCCAACCTCCCCTCGCGCTGCCTTCCGTAATGGAACGATGCCGGCGCCACCAGCTCTTGGAATCACGCTAACAAATGAAGCTGTCATCAAACACCTCTTGGGGCAGCAGGGGAGGGTGCGTTCTTGCTGTGGAGTTGCCTTCACTGCAGTGGTCCTGCTGGCTAATTGCTCAGCGCGGAGAGCGCACACTTAAAGCGCTATCGTCCTCGTCAATAATGGGGTATTAGGTGCCTCCTGCTCAGCGCGGCATTGATCTGTTCCAGCTTTCCCCTCTTGTTGTGTTGGTGGGTTGTGTGTGGTTTCCTCCCCCCCCCCCCCTTTTTTTTTTTTTTGTAAGTGTTTTCTGAGCCTGTGTTTAGCATGAGTGCTGCTTAAGTGCTAATTGTTACACCACAGATTGATTGGCGACAAGATGGCTTGCCAAGTTTCTTCTCCCATCTCCCCGGGAGGGGTGTGGAGGAAGGACAGAGGGTGGGGGCCGAGAGGTGGGGAGAGAGGGAATCCTTTTGCACTCACCGACTTCCTCTCCCACCGTCTTTCTGAGCTGGAAACTCGTGGCCTTTCAGACCTCCTCTTGCTAATTTCCATTCCTGTTTTGTTGCTTTCCTCCCTGCTGCAGCAACTGTATATAGATCTCTCCATTATTTGACATTTCCTTAAGATACCATCCTCTTACTTGATGGTTAAGAAGAATGCTGTAATGACAGAACACTAAGCATCTTGCTTTTTCCTTCACAAAAGAAAAAAAAAAAATATTAAACCAATGGCAACACAAACCAAAACAACAACTAAAACACAGCAACCACCTCTGAAAACTTCATTCCTTCCAATGGTTCCTTTCTCTCCTCTGCTTATGGTTCCAGAAACCTGAATATCTGAAGCCAGCAGAGAGATGGAGTGAGAACTGCACAATAAATGGCACAGCAACGACATGACTCTCTAGAATCCTGGCAAGCCTGAGAGCAAAAATTCGAAACTATTACAGTTCTAAACTATGCAGATAGCGGACTTGATTACTACACTATTAGTGTTTTTCCACCTGCTGTTAGAAAAGATAAACTCATTTTCTTCCAGTATGTTTAAGGACATATAACTCTACCGTACAAGTGCATGAATTCCCTCTGGAAACCTTTAGGCCATAGACACCTTCTGAAAACCTCAGGAAACCTTCTGAAAACCTCAGCTGAAGAAGTCCACTAAAACCAAAATCCGTTGGTTGGTCACCAAACATTCATAAATTGCTATTGTACAAAAAGAAAAAACAGTATCTCTGTGAAATGTATGAGTCCATTGTACAATCCCCAGTTCACAGGGAAACTGTGGCAGGAATGACAACTAGGAAGCTTAAGGACATGGAGTTCATGTCAGAACTGAAAACAGAACTCAGAATTTCCTGAACATGGTATCTGAACAGCAGCCTTTAACACTGCATTTATTACACCCTCACAAACATTTGGAAAACCAGTATTCCATGGTATCAAACCTTCCGTCAGGCACTTGTTACTGTTGCGTATCCCAGCCTTATTCTAAATGTTGGAGCTGAATGAACAGCTTAGCACACACCCTATTCAAACATTGCCATTTTTTTCCAACTTCCTCAGCAAAGCGTACAGCTGAATATAATCATTTTGATTCCTACCCAATGCTAGGTGGTTATGCTGCTGGGAAGCATGATTTTATAACTTATCAAAAAAACGAGCAAGTTGTGAACTGAAAAAAAAATAAATAAATAAAATAAAAATTAAAAAGGTAATGAAATGTATTAATTCAGCTTTTATTTTGCCTACTACAATAAATTCTGAACATAAGGGTCTGCTCCCCAGATATAACAGTTTGTATCAGTTGAACTAAATTTCTGGATTTGCTTAAGGTTTAACATTTAAAAGTTCTAACAGAAGACATACCCTTAAACTTTGCTTTTTAATTAACATTCATGCTACTAGCACTTCTGTACACTTGAACATGACCAGAAAGCAAATGCAAGCCTCACAAGCATGCTTGAGTTGAAGTTTGCTTTTGAATTCAAGCAAATACACACAGGCATTTTTTCTCACTGATTCCTCAAGCTCTGTTAAATACACAGGAGTCTTGCCCTCAGAAGTCTGCAAGAAACAGCTTTAGCATTACCAGCAGCAGCTCATAGTCATTCACTGACCAGGAGATTAAGGACAGCCAGGACAAGGATATCCCACAAAAGAAAAGCTTGCTCCTCAAAGACCAGGTCAAACCAAAGGAATAAAAATGGCCCATTACATCTTACTGACATTACCTTCTAGCAGCACACGCAACTCGCCCAGTTCTGGCTACATCATGGACAACCAGATAAAATGAGAAGTGAGAAGCACTCTTAAAAACTGGCCAAGAGGATGTCAGATGCAGGCAGAGGTTCACATGCAGTAGAATGAGAAACAGTAGACAACAAACTGGGAAAATTAGAACTTTTCTAATTTCCTATTGGGTATTCTGTAGTCCATTCCCTGCTGACCAGATATATGATAGTAATCGTTACTAGCTCATTCTAACCTGATTTTCAAAAGGCACCAAATAGAAAGTTTTTCATCACCTTCAGGAGATCTATGGAGCTTCAGTGCCTTTGAAAGTAGGTCATAAAAATACACTGAAAACATCTCAGAGAAGCTTCAATGGGAGAAGGTCAAAGGGAAGGGATGAATATGAGAACTTTCTAAACAACGTTTGCTGTGGTAAATTCTCACATTGACAACAGTAAGTTTGATTTCATTTGGTTGCTAAATACATATGCATTCTCCACCTGAAAAGTTCTATTACCATTTGCAAATGTTATTAACTTCCAAAAAAGCATTTGTTCAGGTCTTCTGCAAGGCAACACGTAGCAACACTGTGAAAGAAAGAGCTGAAGGTGCAGCTGGTCAAGTGGGATTTACAGTGAGCTTTAATCACATGTACATGTAACTGGAACAAACAACCCAACACAGAGAAAGAAACACACACTGGAAGAAAGGACAGTTATGCTTGGTGTGTGCTTGCAAGGAAAACTGTTTTCTGAGTTGCCCTTGTCCAAAAGCCACAGAACAAATTGCTGAGGCTTTCCCCCGCCGCACAAAGTGCCTTTTAGCATCCAAGGTTTTCTCCTATGGGACAGGAGAGAAAGGAAAGACAACTGGCGTCGAGCTGCATATTGTCTGAAGATGCTGTCAAGAACATCATAAGGAAAGAGCTGTGTCTGAGGTCATCAGATTAGAGAAGGAACAAGGAACCGAGTGGGGGCTGGGAATGGCAAGGGAAAGGGGAGGCAGAGTGACCTGTGTGACCTCTACTGCACTAACTTGATATAACAAATAGTTCTGAAAAACCAAATACTGTTAACCCTTTTAAATTGGGTCATTCCCTGCTGTGGATGGCTCACAGAACAGGATCTTTAACTCCTTCCTCCCCACAGGCTTTCAAACATCTCCAGTTGACAGCACACTGAGACACGTTAAATTTATAACTCTCACTATTGACAAAACCATTCTAAAAAGAATCCCACTCTATTTAAATGAACATATTTCAATGATTTCAACTCCAAATTTTAGCCAGATAATTCAAGGCAAAATGCAGCCTTTGCAAACATAAAGGCAATCCCTTCTCATATAGAAAAGCTCAAAGACGAAGGGACGTTCTCGAGGCGTACAGAGCACATTTAGTGAAAATCTCTCTTCTCTTATATGAGAGAAGAAAAAGGTAGTGATGCTCCCCCACTGCCTTGGATTCCATGGAGCACCAAGTGCAATTTAAGGAGCGGAATATCTTGCACTTTCAGGGCCTTACTCTTAAAAGATCCCTTTGCAAACCTTTTGCTCACAACTCCATAACTGAAAACCATAACTATCCAGTGTTTTCACACTGAGAAGGAAAAAGCTCCATCTCCACTCCCTCCGAACATACATGTAATTGTAGGGTATCTTAGACTCCCTGGTTCTATTCCCAGCCACAGATTAAAATGGAAAAAAAGGATCCAGAAGTTTCAGAATCCTAAAAAAAACAACTTTAAATTCCACGCTTGTTTTGAACATGGATAACTATTTCAACAGAGATTCCAAATTTTCAATTACTACTCTCTTATTCTTATGAAAATCTTCCTTTTCTTACCCTGCTATTACAGTGATAGCCACTTGTTAACATGCACACCACCATAGCAATGCATACTTTTCCACTTGGGTGCCTGAAACGAATTTGCAATTTTGAGACACCCACAGCAAAGCCAGACTGCTTCTATTTAAGACAGAGGACAGACAGTCTCCCTGTGGCACAGTTGCCATGGAAAGGCCATTCCAGCAGTCAGGTCTGGCAGCACAGCAGCATCTGACTCCTCACAGCCCTAATGGGAAGGAGCCAGTTTGTTGTTGCAGGAGTCTGTGAATGGACAGCAGCATCCTGATCTGCTATCCCCCTCTGCTTAGAGCAGGGCACAGATCAGATGGCTTCCAGAAGTCCCTTCTGACTTGAATTATTCTATAGTTCTGTGAAGAGATATGGATTGCTTTGAAGAGCTGTTTCTCCTATATCAGGTGTCTAGAAATCAAAGATGAGGGCTGTCTTTATAAATAATTTCTTAAGTGTTAACAGGCCAGAAAAACGTGATATTCTCATTCAGTTGTATTTTCCATCACAGTTAACGTATAATAAGGTATAGAAATTACTTCTGGAAAGAAAAATGCATCAGATTTTGTAGAAAGTGTACAAAAAAACCTAAGCAGAACAAAAACCAAACCATCATGGATATGATTCTGCCTGTTTCTAAATGCAGAAAAATATTCAAAATCCAGGATTCATTCTCCCTGAATATGGTAAGGTTACGAAGAAGTCTGTTGAGCTTTTTCCACTTCGTAACAGTGGTTAGAGATGAGATGAAAATCCAGTCCATGTCCCATCACTTCATTTCAGTAGGAGAGAAGTAAATTCCTACCAAACCTCTGACACTTCTTGAACAGTTTGCTTTCAACACAGCACTCCCAGGCACACCAGAGAGACAGGGCACAGGAGCCCTGAACTCCATCTGGCAGGCCAGTAGGAACAAGGGAGATAAGGATGAGGCTGAGAGCCAAACCACTGCAGCTTCATAACACTTACACTAGTACTATGAGACTGATGATGAGCAAAAGCTGATGCTTCTTTGATTCTGTTTGTATACAAATATTTTCCACAGTAACTATAAATATCCAGATGCTTTCCTCTTCTGCCCCAAAGAAAAATTACAAGCTCCAGCATTAGCTGTGCTGTAAAGCTCCATGCCCTATCCACAGAACATTAGCAGGATAAGCTCTATTGAGGAATGGCACTGGCATTCCACCAAGATTGCTATCGTGAGTAAGTGGGACATCAATCGGTTGTTAAAAGTAATAATTGACTTTAGAAAGATGATGTTATTGGATAACAAACTGGCTTGACTGGCTTGAAAAAACTGCCTATGTCTTTTACATAGAATATTCTACATGCAACTTGAATAGTTCACTCTACAGAAATGGGTGTCCAAATGCAACCACACAGAAATACTGAATGCGCATAGAAAGAATGTTTGAGTTTAACATAGACTTGTGTTACACTTTGGCTCAATCACATCAAGAAGGTGAGTTCAAAAGCAAATTTACTCATATGGAGGAGACTTCAATTTGAATCCAGCAGCTCTGAATTCTTGAGTAAGGAAAACATGAGAGTACCACAAAAGTGGGAAGAGTCCAACTGCCCAGCAGCAACCAGGAACTTGGGCAAATACAGCATTCTCACATATTGATGGTTCCCTCCACATAACACCTGCTTCAGAGCAGCACATACATCCCACCCTCCACGTCTTTGGACTGTAAAAGATCAAATAAACAAAATTTTCAGTAGACTTTATATTGAGTTTAAAAGGCTAGATAGCCACCACCACTCTAAAACCTAAGGAAGAGAAGAAGCCCTCAACCTGTGAAGCCATGAAATGATGCACTTTCTTACCTAGTGGGAGACAGTGTTCAGTACTGACAAAGCTACCCCATCCCTACTATTTCCCTACTCAGTCTGTCCAGTATAAAGCCTTAAAGGCAATGAAAACCATAACTGTATCCAGTGTTTTCACACTGAGAAGGAATAAGCTCCATCTCCACTCCCTCCAAACATACATGTCCTTCCATTAGCAGAACTGAAAAATGCCTGCCCTAGCTGCATAGTCCTAAAATTTTCCGTCTTTGATCTGAAAATGGTCTGAAACTGATCTGAAACAAATCCTACAAATCCATGTTTGGTTAAGCCACTCAAGGCATTTACACCTGTATCTCAAGCAATTGCCAGAAGTGGGCTAGCCAGAAAAATCATGATCCTGAGAATCCCGAGTGACCTTCTGAAGTAAATAAAGAGCAGATGGAAGGATCAGGGCCTTTCACTGGTAGCATTTCTGTATCATTACTACTGGCAAGATTCTCAATTCTCACGTAAACTTAACAGTTCCCAGGCTAAATATCATCTGATCCAGACTCCAAGAACAGGCTCTGTGTAATGCGCTTACTCTTTAGCATCAAGTAAGAGTCAGATAGGACCTAGCTACCTTTAACACTGGTACCTACGGCAAGCACAGCACTGTATCTCATAGCACTCCAGCTGCAAGAAGGGTGAGGAGTTGGTTCTGCATTTCTTTTCCTGATCCTTCAAGAAATATCTCCTAAACCCAGCATGTGAGGAGATCTTCTTGGCCCTGCCTTTCTAAATAAAGAAGAAACTTCTCAGCCGCCTATTATGGGACGATTAAGGGGGAAGGGAGAATCTAAAGCAGTCTGATTGAGAATTTACAGGTCGTTGGCTTCCTTTCCCGCTGTCAACCAGGGGGCAACCCTTAATGGGGCGAAACGGCTGCAGGAGAGCACAGGGCTCGGTCTGTTCAGCCTCTAATGAGGGGCCATCGGCTCAGCTAGGTCAGCTTGTTAGGAAAGGAAGAACGCCAGCGCAGAGTGAGAGTCAGAGATGGAGACTTACAATAGCTCTTGAGGGGCCATGAGCCTAAGCGCTGGAGCTCCGGGGGAGGGGGCAGCAACCACATCGGCAGACTACTCCTTGCCTCCTGAAATCCCATTACCTTCCTTTTATTTCACGGTAGAGACTGATGGGCAGGGAAAGGGAGGGGGAGATGTCCAGGAGGAAGTGCCACTGTCTAGTGCCTTCCTTCCACAGAGGTCGGGCCCATAGGATCAATTTTTCCCCTGTGTATGTGATTTTCTTGTCTCTCTCTCTCTCTCTCACTCGCTCTTCTTCTTTTCTTTTCTTTTTTTTTCTTTTCTTTTTTTTTTTTTTTTTAAACAAGAATACGGGCGCCAGGCTTACAAGAGGTTCTCAAGAACTGTCAATCAGGGCATGAAATATTCAGAGAGCTTAATCTTCTTAGGAGATCTGTAGAGACCCCCTCATGGGGTCTGAATGCTCTTCATGAACTTGCAAAGAATGGGTAAGGGGAGAGAGGAAAATAAACACAGCTGAAAAGAATGAAAAGAAAGACATCCTTAGACAGACACCCTTATATCTTGGTGAGGGGCATATTATAAGAATTAAAATGGAATAGAAAAGACCTTTTAAGACCCAATTAGTGAAACAGTCTCCCTTCTGACTGGTACTCAGATAACCACCTTTGGGTATTTTTCATCATGGCTGTTTCTTTCTTTTTTTCTCAACAGGTAGCCCAGTTCATTGGTATTCCTAGCTAAATCGTGACCTAGTTTTTGACCGTATGCAAATTACTACTTCTCCACTTTCTGTGGCCTGGTCAATACAGGATTTCTATCAGTCTAGTTGGTTAATGTTTCAGGATCACACAGACTGGCCCAGTGAGTAGCTTACATAGATTTCCTTTGAGATCTCAAGAATCAAGTGGAATTTTTCAAGGCGATCACATAGTTCAAGTAATGATGGTCTTCAGTTACTTAATTACTAATCTGCACAGTAGGGACAACAGCAGGTACTTATAGTAAAGCATGACTCTCTGACTCTGAATAAACGTATCCTGAGATGTAACCCAGATATGTGAACAGTAAGAGCCCATACACATATCTAAGTTACATTAATTCATTTTAATATAGAACAAGTGCAAGCTTGATCAACTATTTTTTAGACTATTCAGGGGCAGGCTTTTTCCTACCCAAAAGTCTCAATAAAAAGTGAAATAGGATTTTCCATGTTTCTCTCTCTCTCTCTTACACATCTTAAGGCAATTCTTTGTAAAGAACGAACACTGCAAGTAAAATAGCTTGTACCAAGTTGCAGTCATCACCAAGTCTACAGTGTCTCTAAAAACTGAATCTCCCAGTTCTGCTGTTTGAAGAACTATGACTAGTACCTCTTACAAGTCACTGCTGTACCCCATGCTCAGCACCCTCCTCTTTGCGAGCACAGTTGAGACATGAAGAAAAAATATTGTTAAAATGGACAGAGAAACCACCTACACTTTTTCCTTCCATCAGTGTCTGAAATGCAGAAAATTGCACTATTGATGCTTCTGCATTTAAAGGCATATAGGATATCAGTCTAAGTATCTCATTAACCACTGGGCTGCAAAAGAAGTGAAGAAAAAAATATTGCTTACTACTTCTAGCTGGTTCAGTGGATCCTAGTTTGGGGAGCAGCTGTGCCACCCGAACGTTTGGCTTTTGCCTTTCAATCCCATCTCTCATTAACATGTTTTGATGTTAATAGAAAAGAGAAAGTACTTTTCAGGACTAAGCAAGCACAATATACCAGAATGAGCCAGAGAAGGCTTACTTTCCTTCCTCCTAGCCCTCATAGGGCAATGCTGCCTTTATGGCATCTTACAAAAACTGTGGTGCAGAATTGTGCTCACACAGTTTAACACCTGGATGGCACAGTGAGGTTGGAAGCATTTGCTTGTTAATTTGAAAAAGTATCATTAGAATAGCTGCAGCTATGCAGATAGAACAAAGTGGAGAAGGAAGAGGAATCCAGTAAACAGCTTGTTCAGCCTGCAGGCGAGAGCTCTATACGGTGGCATTTAGGAAGAGAAGGTGCCAGTGTAGTAGAGAAAGAGGGCAGCACAGGAGCAAAGGCAAGGTACATATTTTTCAGTGGTAGAAACAAATCTAAAGAAAGAGAGAGCAGCCTTTTTCCCCCCTCCTCCTCTCCTCCTGCACCTGAGGTCATGCTGTGACCTTTTAGAAGATGGGATGTAAAAGTGACCTTTGTCAGAGTGTGACAGAGCATCCAGCCCGGGTTTCCACGCAAAGATGTGGGAAGCCTACAGGCAGCTCTTCTTCTGTGGGCACAGGTCCTGACCCGCAGCAGCACACTCGCAGGGACAGGTTCCCTAACCCCAATTGTTCTGCACAAAGAAACACAGATGAGAAGACAGGCTAGCAGATAAAGAGTCTGGTCTTTAAACTTTCTCAATCCACCTGTATTGACTGGGAGCTCTGAGACAACGCTTCTCTCTTTTCCCTTCTTTCCCTTCCCTGAGTCTCAAAAATAATCTTAAGAAAATGCCACAACCCTTATAAGCTTGAATTGCCTTCAAGAAGGCAGAGGTACACCTGCAGTTCTCTCAGAGACAAAACAAAGGGAAACAGTGTCAGAGTTTCCTTGCTGTTTTACATCCACTGCTTTATAAAAATCACACAACCCAACACACCTAACTGGGCATATTGAGGAAGCACCCAACAAAAGAATGGATTTGTGGGCGTCCTTCTCCATCTTTTCTCTGAGAATGTGTATTGCTAAATGCTCTATATCCCTGAGATACACTTGGCCATACCAGGGTAACCTTCAAACACTCATTTTCACAATCACAGTAGCTCAAGAAAAAAGATTCCAGCAACAGGACAAACACCCATTTGTTTCAAGTCAGTTGGTTCTAAACAGCCAGCCAAGCAAACCCTGGAGGATACGAAGAGAAAACATGCTAGGAGCTGTCTGACACTGGGTCAGCTCCACACGGGACACCACTGCTCTGTTGCCACTCACAAAGACAGGCACTTCCTCCTTTCCTACCCTCATCCTGTCTCTTAGCTAACATATAGCAGACCTTCTGAATAAACAGATCTCTGTTGGACCTGCAGTTCAGGTGCTGGCTGCTCCAGCTGTGAATCCCTCATCTCACTGCTATGTCCTGGAGGCATGAGAGGGCAGAGGAAGCAGGGCAATCTTCAGCCTCCATCTCCTGCTGCCCCACGACCTCTGGGCTGCCACCATTGACCTTGCTGGGGTTGCAAGGGGTTGACTAATTTGGACACGTTCAGGCAGTTGCTGTCATCAGCTTCCTGCTTTGTTGATCAGGGAGGTTTTTTCTGTAGGCAGGAGTCAATTATTTGGCAATCTCAGGATGATCGGAAGAGACTATTAGTGTTTGACATTTTAAAGGGAAATGGAAAACAGTCCACCTCTCCCTCTCTGTCAGCTAAACCAAGCACTTCAGATTAAACTTTTCATAGCTTCTTCCGCATACAAATTAGCTCAACAACTGCTGTTCTTCTACTATGTCAGTGGGCCACCTCAGAAGAAAAGGCTTGACCATGACTCATAATCAGCTGCCACAGAACATGGCCATCTGGACTGCAGCAGAGACTCTAGAAGTCTACGTGCAGCAAAGATCCCCTCAGTGGAAGACATAAAGAAGGTTGAGCAGAAGATTTGTGTTTGGAAGTACCCACAAATTTGTCAAAGTAAACCAAAACAGAAATTCATGCTGTATGTACGAATTTCATCGCCCTGATCAGACAACATGTGGATGAAATGTGTTTGAAGCTTAAAAACAATATTTCAGAGAAAAATCTGTGTGAAATGGAAGTGTGGTAAATTTGAAGCTGTTCAATAAATCCTTGCAGTTCGTGAGAACAGACTGAGTTTTCCAGACTTTTTCAAAGTTATCCTAAACTTCCTTATGGAATGAGTGGCCTATCCACTTCTTCCCAAGATCCCTTTCTAGGGATTTGTTAAACATTTATGCAGAAAATATATCTTATCTTGACACTGTGAAGTGGAGAGTCTGATAACCTAATTGGTAAGATAAGCAGTCAGAAGTCATAAAACAGTAGTCTTGGTTCCAACCATATTTAAGAAATAGCCCTTAAGAAAGAAAAGAATATAGTGGGTCTCTCGGATAACAATTTCCCCACAACTGTCAGAACAAAAAAAGTGATGCCTCCTGACTGCTGGGACAGGATTTGCAGCTTGGGTGCATATCTCCTGTCTTTCTTGACAGCAGAGTATGTGGTATGTCTAGATCACCAGTATTGTTTTGCAGGCATATGCAGAGATCCCAGCCAGAATCAACCCCTCATCATACCTCAATGCTGTACAAATTTGCAGAAGAATTCTGACTTACTTCTTTAATACTACAGATTAAAGTTTGAACAGTGGATTTTGTATTTCCAGAGCCTTAGACAGACTGACACCAGTAAACTCTGAAAATCAGTAAATATTAACAACCTGCTCACACTGCATCCCAGAAAGACAGCTGAAGCTGAATTTCATACTTCTCCATAAGAACTGAGACAGGAAAGCTACTGCTCCAAAGCAGTTTGAAGGCCAGTTAGCTGCCATGGCTTACATTCTGTAAAACAGAGAGAGGAAGAAAACTTTAAAGTTTCAAGATGTCCAGGTTCTCCACTGTTACAGATGCAGTCACCTTCTTTCTCTTGAGGAATAACACATGACAGAGTCTAATGAGAAGCCTGTTGGTGGCAGATTGCCCTCTCTCCACATTATTACTGCCAGTATCCAGTTGGACCAAGTCCCCCTGGGACTGCCCAGGATTTGTCTGTATGCAGACAGCTCTGATGTGGCAGCAGGGCAGACTCTAAGCGGTGGTGTGATTTAATAAACAGACACTTAAGGCAGTTTACGCTGGAGTCAGCCCACTTTGGATGGCCTTCTCTGCTAATTTAACACTGGCTGCAGCCCCCAAGCTGGCGTCTCCCTGCTCATTAGGGAAAAGGGGTGCATACGCATGCGTGTGGGGGAGGAATTCTTGCTTCACATCGGTGTTTGAGAGACTTTATTATACAGAGCAGCTCATTTCACTCACTACACTGCAGAGAATTTTTATGTGGAGAGGGGGGAGGTAGGGCATGCCAGTTAGGATGCTTCCCTGTTGTTATTTTCATTAATTTTCTTCCTTCTTGTTTTGGTTGGGGGGGATGTGACAAAAAAGGACAATAATTGCCATTTCCCGCAGACTTTGAGGAGTCCTCAGCCATTACAGATTAAATTGCATTCTGTACAAGTGTCCATCAGGCCCCAGCTCTAGACTCCAGGCTAGTTAGAGGGCAGCGGATTCAGCTGCAAGAACATTTTGCTCCACTTCTGATCTGTCCTAATTATAAAAAGGATGCTCTCTCCTTTAACCCCTACAATTCTCTACTTCCTATTAGTACAGCTATGATACAGTCCTTCAGCCAAGTATTCCACTGGCTTACATGAATTACATGGACTGTCAGCAGCAGAGAAGCTAAATAGATCCATGCTGCCTGAACATCTCTTTCCTGTTCTGTAACTCTATAACCAATTAAGTATTTCAGATTTCAAATATAGAGTGGCAAAATCAGAATGCATTCTGGATCTGAAGCATCTGCATTAAAAACAAAAACAAAAACAACCAAACAAAAAACAAACAAACAAACAAATAAAAACTAAAGAGAATACCCACAGTTCCAGTTCAAAGCATAAATAGCTTGATACACATGGCTAATTTTAAGTTGATAAGCATCAGTACATTTAGCAGTACAGCAGCAGGGTGAAGCAGAGTCTACAACACTTTTTTTCAGAAGATAAGCTTATAGGCCCACATGGAGCTTATTATGGTTCTGGCAATGCAGCCACCAAGCTAACATATGTCTCAGCAAAACTACACAAGCCATGCTGACAGCACTGCAATGTGAATACATAATAAACATCTGGATTACAACCAGGAAGTAGTAGGTTGTCATTTTCCCTCCAGCTGGTAAACAGCTCCCACTTTAAAACCTCTTACAGCAGGATCTTTCCACATCTTTTGTTACAGAGTAGTGCAACAAGACTACAAGCAAAAAACACAAGGCGGGTGCTGGTCACTTCAAGCTCTTCCTTGATGCAGCTCAGACACTGACTTCAGTTAATTCACTCCTGACTCACGCTGGTTTACATGAGACAAGAATATACCTTTATTTGATCTTGCCCCCCACAACATAGGCAGTGAAGTTCATGCTTTCCTCCCCTCCTGCGACCAAGCTCCCATCTTTCCCCACCCCCACCACAACTAATTCTTACCCAATCTGCAGCTCCTCTCCTGAAGGAGGAACAGAGTTGATAATCTATGTATTTCTGAAAACTGGCATTGTTTTAACATTGCCCAGAGTGCTGTGAACAGCTATGACCACACAGCACCACAAGAAGAGCAAGGCCGGGGCTTAGCACCACTTCAGAAAAAGATACTCCTACAGATTTGCAGGAAAGTATCAATAATGTCATATGGTCTGAACTGCAAAACAGACTTCTCAACACTCCTTTAGGGAAAGAATTATCCTTCCCCACTACATAAAGTCAGTACTAAAAGCAATATCTCATGGTTGAAATGCAGCATAGTTTAAGACAGACATGAATTCTCCCTTTGTACACTCCACATGACGATGAATCAACCACATCCTATGGCAGTCTGTTCCAACAGCATCTTATTCAACCAGCTAACATCTTGCTTTTATATTTACAACATCTCTTTGTCCTGAATAAAAGAGAGTGTGTGGTTTAGAAACATCTTGCTCTGGGGATACTGGCAAAACCAATTTACACTGCCAGACTGTTAAATGTTGGCTGATAGCATCTACATAGTTGTTTTTTTTTTTTTCTTTTTAGATGGCTCCTTTATTTGTGATAATCACTTTGCCCTTTACTGAAATTCCACTAATTTTTTTCACTCTTTTTGTTTTGGTGAGTCTGTTTGTCTGTTGCTGTTATTTGTTTTCTAATGAGTTTACTTCCTGTAAAATATTTCTTAGAATCAACAGCCAACAAGCCATGGGCAATATCTTTTAAATGCATTAGTGGAAAATGTAAAAATGTAATGTAAAAATGTAAAAATGGAAAATGTAAAAGAGGAGCAGAAAAAGAACTTCAGAAAATCAAAAAAGAAAAGGGGAAAAGCAAGCACAACATCCGCCTTCTCCAGCCAGTACTGGACAGCTCCCTCCAAGCGGGCTCCCATACTCTAGGTATAGCAAGGGACACAAGGAGCCTTTTAACACTCTCTTCTGATGCAAAATATAACATTAGCCGTTACAAAACCATTTGTCTGTTCCTAACAACAAATATGAATGCAGCTAAGGAACACTGCAAAAATCTTGCAGCAAAAAAAAAAAAAAAAAAAAAAATCAAGAGAAATGTTCCCTACCAAAAATTTCCCCTTACATTCAGTAGTGGAAGGGCCACATCAGGTTTGATATCCCTGCCAGACAAGTTACTTTTATGAAGTTCCTTACCACTGCACTTGTGGCACTTTCTTATTTCTTTTTTCTAAATATCCTTTCATTGAGAAGTATACTTTGTCCACATCATTCACTACAATGAAGAGCGTATTCATGGCTTATGGTCTTACCTATCCACATATGTATAACTTAGAAGACAGAGGTGCTGGTCAGAAGCAGGCACATATTTTAGTGTACATCTCACTGACAAGTCCTTTAATGCGTTGTGGGTGATCTCTGTTTTCTTAAAATTGCATCTCTGAAAATTAAGAAGTTTGCTACTTTAATGGAGAGAAGAGTGGCATTTTATCTACAGTACCTTAAAGTAATGACAGTCTATTCAATGTTATAGTTTGTTCCAGAAGTTTTTGTTATATGTTGAACTAAGTAAGGGTCAACAATCTGTGCAAATTTCCATCAAGTATTTCACACAGATATGCAGAGAAAGGTTTGGATTCGAACACAGATATTTTGGCAGAAAGATAGAGGCTGACATAGCAGAATTCATGTTAGCCTTCTTTTTAACCGTGATGGCTTATTGGCAGTTGACAGAGGGTTTGAAAAATACCAACAAATAAAAACACCTAAAAAGAAATCTTGTAGTGTTCTATTTAGATAACTGAAGCCAAACAGTCACTGATGAGTTTAAAATCAAGACCATAAAAAAGTACTGTATTTTCTGAAGACTTGAAGGTATTTCTTTTTAAAAGGTATTTAATCTCCAGATCTAAACTGTGGTTGGCAAAAAAAAAAAAAAAAAAAAAAAAGGCCCTGAAAGTTTCTCTATGCATAAATCTTCTACTACTAATGCCAGCACAACTCACAAACTGCAGCAACTTACTGCAGGTGAAAGCAGCACAAACTTCCTATTGCAGATTTACATATAAGTACTTCTTCGTGAAGAAGGAAAAACAATAATTATATCAATGTGATCTTATGTTCAAAATAGATGTTGAACTTCAGTAAGTAACAGTTTAAAAATATCACACACCTAAGTAAAATATTTATAATGGTATAAATTCTATGCGTGAATGAAGCTGTAAGGATCCGATGCATGATCAGTGATTGGATGTAAACAAGGTACTGCATTCTACTGAGGCAGTCAGCTGAGCTGCTGCAACTGCTCCTGTGCATGTTCAGTTCATGTTCATTTTTAAAAATAACCAATTGAAATCAATAGCTACTTAATGAGTATTATTTCTTTATGTACTGCTGCTAGTGCCAGGAGGCTGGGGGAATGAGAGGTAAGGGAAGAATATTATTAAGTGTGAGACACGTGTTTACTCAGGGAGTTTCAGAGGTGAGGAAGGCAAAGACTACTGCAGGGGAGGTAAACCGACTCTGAAAATTGCTGTCTAAATCTAATTAAAACAGGTGAGGATGGTATAAGGAAAGTAGCAAACAGTAATTACACAGCAGAATCACCTCACAGTCTCTGCCACTGACCCAGAGAGAAAGAAGGTCCCCCAGAGGAAGACTGCAACAATAAGTGCAAAGAGCTCCACCTCAGTGAGTAGAAGAACATATTTTGACCAAAAAGCAGGTGTAATTTATTCTCTGAAGCACTGCCATCATTTCCCAGTCACATTCTATGAATTCAGGACCTGGCTTAAGGGAAATTCCTTCTCCTCATTTTCCTCCACAAGCATGTCGGAAAGATGTCTATTCTGGGTGGAAGGAGAGCCCAGTTTAAGAAAAGGAGATAAAGGCCGAGCCTTCAGCCATTTTGTGCAGCAGTTTCCAGTGCCTTAGTACTGAGCTGATCGTGTCAGTATCTCAAGGTCCCCAGAGACGGTAATCTTATGTGTTCAGAGAGGCTTTAGTTCATGCAAGGTCAGAGTAATTGTGCATGATTAATGGTTTATCTCTTCCTGAAAGCCTTACACAAAGGCTCCAAACCAAGTTAGCCGTAATTCCATACTCCTTACAGTCCGCTTAAAGGGGCAGCATCCTATTTCCTGTTGGTGGGGCCAAGCAGGTTGACTTTATCAGAATTGGAAGCGGGCCATGTGGCCTTTCACAGGAGGCCCTCTCCCCGTTCAGCTCCCTAAGTAATGTAAATACATAGAAAAAAAAGTCCAAACTCAGTCTAAACCACCCCAAAGTTAAAAAACAACAACAAAAAACAGACTTCTCTGTGACAGCTCCCAAGCCTTTTGCTCTGAGATTCTTTGGTTTTCCACAGAACTGCTCCTTATCGTATTGTCAGAGCAGGGCATATTAGAATCACCTCAGGATGCCATTTTTTCAGCTGCAGCCTTATTTTGTTAAGCAAAGGATCATTTTTAATCAATTACAGCTTTGTGACCATGGGCAGCCACATAAGCTGATTAAATTATGATTTGCAGATAGAGCTCGTGCTTACAGATAATTCCTTAGGGATAGCTGCAAATTTAGCCCTTTTTTTTGTTTTGTTTTGTTTTCACAAAGCATTAAAGAAGCCTGATCGCTTTGAACATGCACCATCTTTTGCTGAAGATTTTAACTGGCTGTTTTCAGACTGCAGAGCATTTGTGAACCACTTTTTAGTTATACACTGTGTAATTGGGCACGTAAGTCATATGCTGCTGTGTCTGCTCTGAGTGGATGTGCAAAGCCCTTTCCACAACACAACAGTGAATAGTTCTGTTCAAATACCAAAAATCTCTGTGCTCTCCAGTGACCAGGACATTCCAGCGCAGCGTGCCCTGTGGTTTTATACAAATGAAACTCGTGCTCATCAGGTTTGTGCACTGACAGCAGATGACAAGAGACCACAAATACGGTTGAATCTAAGCAGTGATATTCAGTCAAATATTTTTGGTAAACGCAGTTCCCACCTAATCAGACTGAGCTTTGATTTAATTGGGAAGCTGAAATATTCCATGTGGATGCCCCCTCCGTGGAGGCATTCAAGGCCAGGCTGGATAGGCCTCTGAGCAATCTAGTCTAATGAGAGGTGTCTCTGCCTATAGCAGGGGGGCTGGACATAGATGATCTTAAAAGTCCCTTCCAACTCAACCATTCTATGATCCTACGTCTTGTTGGGGAGAGGAAAAATAAAAGCATGCAGTATAGTTAGAAAATCCCACACAGAAAAAAAGTCTCCACTAATGGTCAAAGAAAGTCAGCTAGCTAGCCAATAAAAATGCAACACTGCCAGACAGTCTGACTGCCACATCCTTGGGAATAGCTTTTTCTTTCAGAAGGTGGAAGAGCTGAACAGTGTCAACAGCTATCTTAAATCTCTTCCTGTTTAATAGGAACAAACTGGCTGAAAACTGTAACCAAAAAGTTAACTTGGAGGAAGTTTTATTCTCAGAGGAAAGGTAGATTAGACAATGAAACTGGACTACAAAAAAGGGGATGATAGCAAGCTGGGGGGAAACTGGTAGACACAGAATCTCAGACTTCCAATGGGAAGCAGAGTAAACCTGGCACTTAAAGGAACAGACTAGACAGTACCAAACTGATACAAGGTAAGTGGAATGTCTCTGATCTTAATTGACTCTAAAAAATATATATTTGAAATATCTCCCAGGGAGAAAGGGAAACACTCTAAACTATCCAAGCTGTCAAACAACTTCTGCACTTCCACAAGGCTTGTAGCAGCACTTACTCACACAGCCAGGAACTGGGGGGAGCACACCTCTCCCTGTAAAAGTAGGAACTGGGGTGGAATTCCAAAACAGTGCCTACACTCCATAGAAGCCACATCCAGGTCATCCTAAGGTATTTACATTTAATTCGTTCAAGTATGTAAAGTCTAACTTTGTCCTTAAGCAGTTCAAATAATATCTGAAATAGTTAACCTGTGAATAACTAGTATTCATTTTGATGTGGTTCTAGAGAAACAATGGGCAAAGAACCTATCTTTAAAAGCAGAACTTACTTAACTGAGTTATCTAGAACACTGCAAGAAAAGTTAAAAACAAAACAAAACAAAACAAAACAAAACAAAAAAACAGTTTAGAAGTAATCAGAAGGAAATAGGATGTTTAAAACAGCCTGTACAGAATGATCAGGAACAAACTATTCAATCTATTATATTATGTCTAATGAGGTAACAGTTGTGGTGATTATGGGGAAAGTATTAGAGCTGATCTACTTTTAAAAATTAAGTAAAAAAGCAATGCTTTTAATTCTTGCCCACTTAATGTTTTAAAAGCATACACAGGAAATCTATGATTCTGTGAAAGGAAATCAAACGTAGCTTAAAACCATCACAATTAGTAGGTAAAGCTATCTACATAAGTCTTCTTAAATTACTAGTAATTTTCTGTCCAACTGACAGGACACTTCTGACAGGACATAGAGTTCTAAAGGAAACTATATTAGCTCCACTTTCATTAGCATAGTAATTAGCATAGATAGCCCTTAGGGTTATGCAGCAACCACTCTGGCAGATATCATTATAGGTCAACAATCTCAGTAAACTGGAACAAAATGCAATATGGAACAAAATAATGACCTGTACAAAATATATTCACATAGATATGAATAAGTGACAATATTCAGAGAAGGATATACAAACTTGTAAGTAAATGCAATAAATGCAAACTGAATTTTTATCTATAAGTTGATGTCTAAAAAAAAAAAAAAAAAAAAAAAAAAGAGAGGAAGACATCCCAAACCAGAGTGCACTGACAGGTGAGACATCCCAAATCAGAGTGCACTGACAGGTGAGGAAGAAAAGATACTTTTCCCTGTTTGTACTGGACATAGATGAAGTTAAGCCAAGACATTCAGTTTTGGCCACATCACTGCAAGAAGTGATATGTGAGACCATCATGATTGGTAGAAAGGTTCAAATACATCACTGGAGGGAAAAGACTGATGAAACTGGACATCTATGTTGCATCTAAAAGAAAGAACAGGAGATGATTATTCTTTTGCAGGAGACATTGCAGAATTGACTATAAATAAGATGGTCATTAATTTTTTTTTTTCTGAGTCCACCTGGGGCTAGAACAAAATGTATTCAGTATAGCATAGCTGACAGCAAGAATATTTGGGTTTGATATTACCAAGAGCATCACAATTTTTAAAAAAGCAATGGAATAAAGCAGCTATATACATAGGAAGAAAACAGAATTTCTTTCAAAGGAGGACTTTAGACAGATTCATCTTGGGGGTAGTCTGAGTATGCAATCACAGACATGAGCAAAAGAACCCTCAAGCTATGGGCCATAAGTTTACTGTGGAGATTTCTACTCACCTGAAAATGCTTGTCCAGCTCTGAAAAGGACCAGCCTAGTCTTAGGATTTAGGCTTGCAATTAAATATGCAGTTTGTGATACAAGATGAGCAAGGTCTGCATGATTAGTATAACTACATTAAGCTGCTACCTGCAGGTCAAAAAGCCTTCCAGGCAAAAATGCAAAAATAATCAAAAGTATCCTGACTGCTACTCCTGATTGTGGCAGGTGAGCTCAACATGGATAAACTCTGATTCCCAACTGACCCAACAAGTAAGTTGGACCTGAACTAGCACTGTGGTAAGCCCAGAATGCTCAGCAGCAGGAATGGCATTCAAGATTTTGATTTGATGAGCAAGATGTAGATTTGCAAGATTCACCAAGAATAGAGAATGAGAAATCCTGAATCAGCTTTCAAGTCTTCTGTCAAAGTGCCCAGCAAGTTTTGGATCTGACAGCGCAGAACCCAACAGCGCCATACAAGGTCACAGTGCAGCATTTTCTCTAAACACAGTGTTATATCTCAATGTCATAAGGCAGCACTGTCTGGTATGTGGTCAAACCCACAACAAATGGTGACCTGCCATGTCAAATTTCCCTGGTTCGATGGTTATAAAGTTAGTATGTGATGCAGAACAGATTCAAAGAAGAAAGAACTGCTTGTATCTTCAGCGCACATTTTCTGAAGCAGACTTGAATTCACATAAGTGCACTACCTCCTATTGTTTGCAAAAAGCATCTATCCTATTTCCCTTAAACTGTCTCTGCACTGTTGTCTCCCACAACAACCCTGGTGTGGGATGCAATGTCCTCTACAATATGGTAGCAATATTTCTCTCCAAGCACTTTAAAAAATACAACAAAAAATACTACATTACGGTTACCAACAATTTGAACAACCTACCTCACAGTTGCTGTGGAGTCTGGGCCTCAATTTCTTTTTCCTCCTGTCTATTTAGGCTAAAGTAGATTTTTATGCCAGATTAACTAAAGTGCTTCTCTTCTTTGATCTGCAGTTCAGGCCACAGTTCTGACCGGAGAAGGGAAAAATAATTCACCAGGGTGTTCCTAACTTAGCAGCAGCCAAAAATGCTTGGGTTTCCAAGATTTCCCCTATTTCCTTTTCTGAAGGGATATCAAGAAAATAGTAACAAGTTAAATATGTTGAAAGAGGTTTGCTATTAATTTCTTTCTCATGCTATAACTTTTTCTACAAATGCCATTTGAACAAGCATTGACCTTAGAAAAGCCTCAGCACGCACCATCAGAAGGTGTATAAAATACTTGAAAATCACTAAATCACAGTAATTTAAATTAAATTATTAATCAGCTCATCCTAACGCTCAGTTTCCCTTTTCTCTTTTGTCTCTTCCTGCCACTGTTTGGGCAGGTGGCCTTTGCAGACCACTCTCCAGCAGACATAGCATGACCCACACGGCAGTGGGTTATAACCCAAGCAATGTGCATTATGGACCACAGCACCACTTGTTATAGAGCTTCCCCAACACCTATTTAATCCAACAAATAGCACTTTGAAATCAGCTGAACTCCTCATGTAAATTTCATTTTAGAATTAACAGTCAGAATGACAGAAGCACCAGATTTTTTTTTTTTTTTTTTAAGATTTCTCACCCCGCATTTCATAACTTCCGTAAAAAGGAAAATTGCAAGAAAGGTTAACTCAATCTGGTGCAGAAGAGAACATACGACAGAGGACTTATCACATTCCTCGGTTCTTACACTGAGCTCCAACCTTTCCTTAAATTGATAGCATTCAGCAGTCTCTATGCCTTTAAAAACAGTAATAATAGCTGTAACTACAGTTGAAATGAAAGGTTTCTAAGTTGAGATCTTAAGTCCTTCAGAAAACAGGAATAAAGTCATACAAAGAGGCTAGATTTAGGGTCTTCCTGCTGGTGAGCTAAGTTATTATAGTACGACAGTAATATCTGCTTACTCGTGATAAAGTTAGCATTAAAGTCTGCATAATTCAGACACAACATAACACAGACATAAACAACACTAGGTACTTAAATAGCACTTAGCCTGGTGTAAATTATATCACATGTGAAACCCTCAGCTCCGTCTTTCATCGGAGCGGCTGCCAAGAAATGACTCTCCAGTGACACCAGAGGATTTGGAAACAGCTCATTAGCACTCTGTAGAAAGAAAAAAAAGGAGTAAGTCATGCCCCAAAACATCCAGCTCATAGTTACAGGGCCATTCAACTAAATTCTGTGCTTTTTAGAATCATCAGGGAGTGAGAATTTGATAAAGGTAGGTGGTAAATGTTGAGGAAGAAAAGCAGCCATGCTCAAAAGGAGCAGGTGAACTTCATGTCAATGCCACACAGTTCTTCAGATCAAAACCCATTTCTCTTTTCTAGCACTACAACTCCTTCTCTCCCACTCTCTATTTAGAGTTACAGAACTCCTCCATTTGATGTTTGGTCAGCCATCAAGCTCAGCCAAAACACATATTCTTAATATTCTTGTCTTTCCTGTGAAATAGCTCAGCTGTTTCTGAATCAGTCCTGACATAACCCCACCTTCTCTTTTCTCTTAAATAAAAGCTGTGTTCTACACTGGGACAAACTGATTTCAACAATGCTGGTTGTTATCCTGTACTGGAAAGTGCATTATATGAACAAATGCTAAAAATCTACAACTCTATGTAGTAGAGCCCAAGTCTGGGATTCCATTCAAGATATCAGAAAGTGATTGTTTGTTTTTTTCTTGTTACAGTATTCAGCATGCAATGAAAGCAGATGAGTTCATATATATATATGTTTTATACTAAAAGAAACAACCATGGCAAACCAAAATCTGATTTTTTTTTTTCTGATATAGGTAGCTGTTGTTGACATATTCTACTAAGATGATCAGAAGGCTGGACACCTCTCCTATGAAGAAAGGTTGAGAAAACTGGGCTTGTTTAGCTTGGAAAAGAGAAGGCTCCAGGGAGACCTCATTGCAGACTTCCAGTCCTTGAAAGGAGCATATAAACAGGAGGGGGAATGGCTGTTTGTGGAAGTGGATAGTGATAGGACAAGGGTGAATGATTTCAAACTGAGACAGGGGAAGTTTAGGTTGGATGTGAGGAGGAAGTTTTTCATCCAGAGGGTGGGGAGGCACTGGAACAGGTTGCCTAAGGAGGCTGTGGATGCCCCATCCCTGCAGGCATCCAAGGCCAGGCTGGATGTGGCTCTGGGCAGCCTGGGCTGCTGGTTGGCAACCCTACACATAGCAGGGAGTTGAAACTAGATGATCATTGTGGTCCTTTTCAAGGACCAGGCCATTCTATGATTCTATGATATGAATCTGGCCTATAGACAAGCAATACGTCAGCAGATTGTTTTTCACCCCACTGCTGAATGCACTTTATAATGAGAACTCACCAACATTTAAAATGCAGTTTACGAACTCCGAAATACCAAATGGATGTAATCCTCCTTTGGAAAGGGTGTGGTTTTGCAGAATGCCAGAAGAAAGCAGGTTGACTGGGCCCAGAAAAAGCTCATATCTTTACAGAGATGCAAGACTTTACAGAGTCTTGCTTGAGCTTTGTGATTCAAGCTTCTTGTTATAGGAACATTCCTACCTATTCCAAGAGAGAACTCTGTTGTCTCAGAACATCTTCCTTCCACTGGGTCTGCAGAACAATGACGGTACCTCTATGCAGAATGGCACTCAACAGCAAATGCCTCTAGGAAAATGAAAAAGGTTTTCCCTTATCCATGTTGTTGCATATAAAATCATGGAAAGCAAAACGATCATAAGCAACTGCTGCAGTACCTTACTGAGTTAGCAGAGGCTTAGAAATAACAATTTGAGATGCAGATTTCCTTATGTTCTACTAAGCAGAAAATACAAAGACTCCAAATAATGTATTAACTATTTAAATTCTGATTCCTTCAGTATACATAGTCACTCACAATCAAATTGTTTTGATAGGTGTTAAAATAGGATGAGCAAAATGGATTAAGCAAAGCAGTAATTTTCTAATAGCTAAAAACAGGAAATACTGTCTCCAAGCATATGCAACATTGACACACTAGCCAGAGTTTGGCAAGTATGATTTCAATAGGACAGCAAGCACTGCACAAACACATTTAATGTTTTACCTTAATATATATAATACAGAAAGGAATCTGTTAACAAGAACATAGGAAACTCCTTACAAATTGGTAGCGTTGGCAATTTCCTGCAATAACTTAGAAGATTTTCACTTCCTTGGTTGGGTTGATCTCTCATATCCTCAGGTTGAAATTCAAGAGCCTGAAGTCTTGACACACAATCCAATGATTAATAATACAGACTGTACATTAAAAAACCCATCATATACCTCTATTAGGCACAACAAAAATTCTTTCCAGACAGATTTTTGATTTAAAGACATTTTCAGAGAATTTGTTATTGGGGAAGAAGCATAGAAAACTGACTCTGTTCAAGTAAACCTACGTATAACAGTCAAAGAGAGCTATGTTCAAGAGCAAAGAAGGAGCTGAGGAAAGATTTAGGATTTAGGGTGGGATTTTCAAAATAAATGGAATGATAAGAGGCCTGTGGAATGCTTTTTTGGAGACAAGAAGTATTTAGGCATCTTGCTCCTGTGTCAGCTTCTAAGGTACTAAGTTGTTTATCCACGATTTGTAAAATTTCTCTGCATAACCCCAAACCTAATAAGCACTTAAAAAATTCTAATGCTAGCTTCTTGCACTAGAAAAGGTTAAGTCCAACTGTCCAATTGGGTGAGTCCTATATGGTTAGCAAGGAGCACACCATTTTCAAAAGAACTCACTATGCAATTGTGGGTTAGTGCTGAGCTCTTCTGAAAATGTACTCATTTTACTCTCTTGCCAAAATGTTGAATGTGACATACTGAAAACATTTGATAGACAAACATTTGTAGATCCTCCTCTGACCTTCTCCAAAATCCATATATTACTGACTGGAGTTAAAAAATAAAGCATTTGGATTAGCAGATTTTTGTAGGAATCTACTTCCATTCTTTCTTTTTTTTTTCTTAATTTTATTTTTATGACCATAGCTTTAGTTGGCTGTCACAAGTGAAATGCTTCTATATTTAAAAATAGAATATATGAATGCTGTGTATTACATATGAGGAAAACAGGAGGAGAAAGAAGCGAGGAAAACACCCTGAAATCTCTGCTGTGAACCAGATGCTTCCACCTCACAGCTTGACATGAACCACGCGGTTTGATGTCCAAGGGGCAGAATGTCGTGCTTTAGTGTTATATTTTTCTCCCCCATAGCAGTGAGTTGCATTACAATCTGTAAAGTAGGAAATACACATACACCATTATAAATAGCTACGGTATGCCCCAGAGTGACTGCAGCAGAACTGGATCTGCGCTCTGAGCCCCTCAAGGAAATTTCAGCTGTGGCCTAACTCCAGGGACATCGCTTATCCTATCAGCCGAATATCTATGAGACAGGTAGATGTGGGCCTTCACACAAGATGTGACAAGGTGTACAGCAACTTCAGCAAATCCACATTTGCTGGGATAAGGCTCTAGGGGACTTCAGTCTCTGAGAACAGCAGTCATCTCTGCACCAAAGTCTGTCTCCTACAGAAAATCATCCTTCTCATCCAAGGGAGGAAGCTGTTGCAGAGGCCCCAGCTCAAGAAATCATCTTGATAATAAACACAACGCAGAGCTTCTTCTCTAGCTTGTGCAATGCAGTTCTTGCATGCTTCCCAGTGGAAGTACTCACAGTTCCCATGGCCAAGATGCAATTATAGCATCTGTCTTGCTCCACAGACCTTAGGGAGAAGCCATCAGCATAGCACACAGCCACCAACTGCAGGACACTGCTCTGCACAGCTGCTGCATGCCCCTGTAGTTGTGTCGATTCACAGCCAGGCATGCTGTGTCCCAACCCTAGTTCTTTCCAAGTGCTAACACAGCTTGAGGAGCTCTGCACTTTTCACCAACTAGTAAAGTAGGAAAAGACACCTATCCTGTGGGAAGTCCTCTGATTTCCTTTTCCTCAGTTTCTCCATTTCAATTTCTAACATACTACAGTCACTAGAACGGAACAAAGTTCAATTCTTTCTCTCTGGTGTTTGTGTCAGCAAGCATCTCATCCTGCAGAATCAGCCTAGGAACTCCTCCCAGGTCTTTCCTGGTTTTGTGGGTGACAATGACTATTCAAAACTGGGGGAAACCAAGAACTGGAGAACACTCCCAGCATCTGAAAATCTTTCTCACATAACTGGGTCTGAAATTGACAAGTATTTTCTTTTTGCATTTCTCTTTTTTTCTCTCCACTAGTCCACTTAGCTCCTACTCAGAGCTTTTATTATTTGCTTCAAGAACCTGTGTGGATTGATGCTCTGCCTCACTGAAGGATTCCAAGAACTCATTCACATGCCAGCTTTGGTATGCAGCCTCAGGCTGTAGGCTTCAGGCAGCCCAACTTTTATCAGGCTTTACCATCAGGCCTTACCTGCAATGGACAAAAGGAGCTATGCAGATGCTATCTTCCTTCATAAAGGACAGTGCAGGACCAGGCTGTGCCAGCAAAGCAGTATGCCCCTGAGAACAATTCCTCCTACAATGCAAAACATATACATAGGTTCTGCTGTGCCAGGCCCAGCACAAGGACACAGACAGAGTGGGACTGGGCCGTGCCACGCTCTGTCTCGGGCCTCCTGAAACAAGAGCAGAGAACAGGCACCTCTGGTCACCCAGGAAGCAAACAAGGAATAGCCAGAAACTCTCTACTTCAGGCAGATTTGCATTCTGCTGCATTTCATTTCTTAAACCACCTCGCATGTTCACATTCAAGACAGAAGCCGCTGTCAGCCCTCAGACAGGAGCCTATCCACATCCATACCTGGGCAATCGCTGCACAGACGGCACAGCGCTCATGCCTCCGCGTGTGTATTAAAGTGCCGCAGCCAGCTAATTCTTTACAGCTTGCACTTCTTAGCCCTCGTTATGGCAGACAGTTGGGCGCCCCTGTACAGTTAAAGATCACAGGCCTTGATAACCTGGCTCTTTGATTTATGACAGCCCAGACCTTAGTGATCACCTAATGAGGGGAACCTGGAGTGTCAACCTGTTTATTAAATACCCAGAACCAGCTGTAGACCAAGCCAAGGAAGTAAGTTAATCATATTTCTCATTTATTTTGCGTATCCCTCCCGTTCCCTGGCTCTCCCCATTCTCTCCTCCGTTCTGCCTGGCTCCCTCTTTTCATCTCAGAGGGGAGGGATTTCGGACAGGTCATTTACGGAGACTGTCAGGGGGCCGAAATGTTTGCGATTTCCTACTGATTTCTTAGGTGTTTAGAAGTTAATAATATTCAGCACCTCATGATTCTTTCCTAGATGTCAAACAAAGACATGAAAGGCAAGGAATCCAAGAGGAAAGGAGGGGGAAGGAGGGAAAGGGATGGAGAAGCAGGGGCAGCAGGAGAGCAACTTTCCCCACAGTTTTAAAGAAAGCTGTATCTAAGGAAGTCTGGCATTAGTCCTAATACACAAATATATATATATATATATATATCACATGAACACTGTGTAAACACTCCTCTGTTGCCTTGAGTGAACAAAATCTAAAGCTCCAAAAGCAAAGATTCAACCTGTAATTACTTCAGACTTGTGCGATTTTCCTTCTGTCCCTGTTAAGGGCTTCTACTTGCCTAATCCAGTGAAAATGTTATTTCATACTTTAATCCTTTTGAAGACACTTACAAATGACAAGACTTCTTAAAAAACACTGAATCCATCCACCTGGTAGGATACAACTCAAAAATCTAGGGAGAAATATTATCAGATATTCTAACAATATCAGACAAGTTAGATACAGAATTAGGGCTCAGAGAAAATCCAATCCTATTTATATTAACATATTATTAACATAATAATCATTAAAAATATCATAAAGCTCTGCCATCACTCATTCAAATATTTTCATTTCCCTTTGACTACAGCAGATCTCTTTTTTGAACCAGAAGAGTTTTCATCAAGAAAGTATGTCTTATCAGTGAGCACAGGTTCTGGTATCTCACAAGACAAAACTGCCCCCAACAACTGTGAATGTGCCTCTGAATGAGCTCTCTCTCAATCTGGGTAGCTGAACCCAAAGAACACAGGGAACGTATGTCCTCATTTGTAAGCAACTCAGAGAAGTGAAGAAACCACTGATAACTGATCTTATCCCATAGAGGACAATGAGTCAGACCAAACACCCTGCACTAACCTCAGAAAAGATGAACCAGCTGATACAGAGCACCAGAAAACCAAAAGCTGTGTTCTTCAACAACTGTTTCCTACCTTTTACTCCATCCAAGCCAGCAGAACGTTACTTGAACAGCAATCAGAACTTTTCTGAAAAGCTGGAAGTACATTTCTGCTTGCTAGCCTAGAGGTACCAGGGATGGATATCACAGAGGGTAGTTCTACAACCAAAAGAAATAGTTAAAGTCTATGGCCTATCTGTCAGGGAAAGAGGTATTGCTTGCTTCTGTCATCTCAGAGTCCAACAGAAAAGATGGCTACGGGATAAACCTATGCTTTTGAGTTGCAAATGTCAGATATATATCTTCACTTTTGGCTCAGAAATAATCAGATCTGTTTTCTAGGCCTGAGCTGGTCTTACAGGAGTTGCTGCTGCTCATACCTCTGCTTCTAACAGAAACTAGAAGGGCAGTAATTGGCTTTTCAGGAAAGGAGAAATGGGCCTGAATACTACCTTCTTGCTGATTAGGATTTTGATCCTTCTAACAGTGCCTTCAAGTCTTCAAGTAACAACCTTTCCCATCCTTTCACAGCTGTGTCAGTGAAAGACAGGCCCTTCATGGCTGGACTAAGTGAGGAAAAAACTACTACGATTCCTAGTAGTTTCAAGGTGCTGAAGAAACAAACCTTCTTACGTACCCATCCTGAAACCCACCCGTCAGCATACTGCCTGAACTTCCAGCAGTGAAGCTTATCGGAAATTATTGCCTTGGTGTTCCAGGCTCAATATCTGCAGAATTACCTTAAGACATCAAGTCACTCTGTTTACAGAGGGTCCACATTGAAACACAGCATGGGATGACTTTCAAGTGTATCAGACACCTTATCTCAGCTGAACTCTGCCATTTCAGCCCATGTATATCGATGTTGCAACCTCTCTTCTCACCTGAGGCAGCATTTAAGGTTATAGGCAGCTTTCATCTTGGTATGCATCTGCATTTCCTTCTGCACCTTGCCAGGCCTGCAGTCACATCATGAGCTGCCTTTTGGAGTTCAGCAGCCCTCCTTTGTTAGCAGACAGGCTCACCAATTGGTCCCACTGCCTGCTCTCACTGGAGAAATTCAAGCTGCCTAACTAGTGTATCCCTGTACCAAGGGTTTGCCTAAAGCTTCCCCACATCTCTCTCACATGCACAGCTCAGAAAAACCCATAAGGGCAGCCCAGACTGTGCTTTCTCTGGTGTTTTGTCCAGCTTATTTGGAAATGACGGGGAAGTGCTTCCAGTAGCTGCAGAATAGCCTGATTTCTAGCTTCAGAAACCTTAACGCTTTGCTTGGTTTCCTTTTATCTGCCTCTTTATCTGTTTAAATTTAGCCTGGTTTCTATATGCTGTTTCCCAAGTCTGAGCCAATATCAGTTACCCAGCACCCAAGGGGGTGCCACGTTCCTTCTTCCTTCAGCTTCACTCATTCTCTCTCAGGAACTGAGGCTCCCTTGACCCAAAACAGCTATCCTGCTGGCAGCTGCTGCTACCGGAGGTAAGATATCTTCAAGGCATGATAACAAGGAGTGCTGCAGAAAATAGAAGCACATCCTAAAGGCTGCCTGTGTCTATGCAATACATTTATTTAATTGATATGCTCTCAGCTTTCCTTAATAGAAATAGTCAGAAGCATCAAGCAAAATTGCCTCTTGCTATTTACAGGGTCCCCCAGAGCAGGCAGGTAGCAGATGGGGATGGGAGGAAATTGCTAACTACCCTTATTGTGTGGAAATGAGCCTGCGAGCACTTGCAGGAGAAATATCTCAAGATTCAACTGAGAAGTAATAACATGGGCATTGCAGCAAGCAGCTAAAGTGGGAAACAGGAGCAAAACAGGTCTGTGTTGAGAAAGGACTTGAAAGGAAGAGAATGTACCAAGTGGCTGCTTGCATCAAGAGGCAGGCCTTGGGGGTTCTGAAGAGGGGAGGGAATAAGACAGTTGTTTTCCTTCCCTCTGCGGCCCCTGCAGCCAGCATGACTGGCACCTGTCATTCAGCGCCTGTCTGCTGTGCTCTCTTTCACTCAGACGCCCTCGCTGGCATTGAAAAGAGCAGGATGTGTAAGGAAGCCACTCCAGGCAGCTGCCTCGGCCGCTCTCTCAGTCCTCAAGGCAAGAGGGAGAGAGAGCAAGCAACACACAGAGCTGTCAGTGGCCTGTTGTCAGCCGGACAGTCACAGCTCTGAAAGGCCTGTCAGATCAGGATGGCTCCAGAGGGTCAGCAGGGACATGCCTCCCCCTCCTCTCTGCTATGCTCTCTGCCTTTAATGTTTCTGACTTCGGTGCAGCTGCAGGGGAACGAAGGGAGCCTTGTGGCTATACAGCCCACGCTCTTCCCCTATCACAGACCCACCTTAGGGGAGGAGACCAGTCTAAATCCATGTCTGTTTACAGCAAATCCCTGTCACTACTCTGCTGCATGGTGGAGTCTTCTGCACAACGTGCTCCACAGATCACCATCCCTGTTGGTTTAAATCCCTCAGCAGGTCTGCCAGGAGAAAGGATTTTCCATCCTAGATGAAGAACTGTTTCCACAGTTCTCCAGCAAATGGATCTGAGATAGCCAGGCTGTGGGGGCAAGACAAAGAGCTGAATCTTTACAACTGGGCATGCAGGAAGCTGGTTAAAAATCCTCATATTCTCTTTTCCCTTTCTGCCAACAGAATAGCAATCTGTTACCATCCTTTCAGAATAACAGAGTATTACCTTCTGTGGAGGCCCTCAGGGCCAGCTACAACTGTGGAAGTGCAGTAGGAAGAAGAACTGCAGCGGTGCGGCTCTTTCATGACTTGCAGCGGCTGAGCTGAAGCTTCCCATGCCACATGGCAAACCTGGGCATTAAGTTTGTAAGGACTCATGGTGGCAGAGACCTGAAGGTTCTGACAGAGCTTTAGCAGCAAACAGAACTTACCCTCAAAGCTTCCAGTTACACAGACAGATGAATCTTTGAAAAAAGTGCTTTAGCTATGCTGGCACAAAAGTCCATTGGCCCATTGTTTCCCATTCTTTTTTTTAAATTTTCCCTGCACTTCTGTCAACTCCTACTTCCTTCACTCTTCCTCTTACTCCAAACACATTGCTGTTTTTGCCTTTTCACACTGCCTGACATTGACTGCTTTGTCCTCACCACTAAATCCCCTCTGCTACAGAGGGAAGGCAGGAATGCCATCTTCATCTCTCTTCACTGTTGGTTTTGTTAATGCACAACAAATGCATAGTGTAAGTAGGCATTCTGGGTTTCAAACAAGTCAGTAATTTCAATTTAATAAATGCCTTTTGTCTTTATGTTTACTCATAATTCTGTCAGGCAGCGTTTTCAGAAATGCCTATAACACTGTCACCTTTAGCAAGGCAGAGCTGAGCTCCAACATAAGACGGACTCCCAGAGACCAACTTCACAAAGCTATGTAGGCAGCCTAGGACACACACCTTAGACCAACCTTCTTCTCTCAACTACTCACTTTGAAGTCAAGAGGAGACAGGTCTAACTTATTTGGTGCTTTTGTAAAGATCAGTAGGCATTTCAGATGCCTAGAAAGCTCTGTAAATCTGGCCTCGAGGCTCAGACCCTCCAAAAAGGCATTTAAAGCTCCGGGCCTCCACTGCCTTCAGTAGAAAATAGGCACCTTAATACATTTGTAAATCCAGTGCTCATGCCTAAATCACCTTTGAAAATGGCACACAGTGAAAGTCAATACCACACAGCAGCACATGGGGCAGAGGTCCCTAAGCTGCTAAATCCACCACACAGTAGAGCAGAAGGCTGCCTGGGTGCCCTGCAGTCCAGAAGCAGCCCAGCCACATTAGTAGGTTGCTGCATTCCCACTAATAAACCCCACCTGGTGAAGACATGCCCTGAGGCCTCTATGTCACTTAGGTGCTTTTAAAATGTTGTCCTTCCACTAAATCCAGCTCCCAATCAGTCTAATGGCAATTCCACCCCTTTGGCTCCACTTCTCAAGCATTTATGTCACTGGAATTTGCTCACACAAGCATGTCAGTTGTTTTTCTCCTGTAAATATAGATATCCACATATAAATCACAGTATTTGCTCACGAAACTTCCCCAACAAACTTGTATATAGAAACACAATTACTTGAGGGAGTCCTGACAAGCAAGAATTCAATGCAAGATTGCTAGGCAGCTCATAAATTTGGCTCACTTCTGCCGTTCTCCCTCAGTCAGGAAGGAACCTAGCTATTTTTAAATCTGGATTCATGTATGTAGCCAAATATAATGTTCTTTCTTCTGTGAAAGAGAACAGGAAAAGATTTTAAATGTCCTAACATTTCCTAGGCTAGCTTATCTCTCTGTCACTCTCCCCAGGAGGGACCCACTGTCTGCCTTGTCTGTTTAGACTACCGTTTTTTTCTTTTTTTCTTTTTTATTTTAGGCCACAGCCATCTTTTACTACGCATTAGTACAATGCGTACCAGCCTACTCAGGCTACTGCTGTCATAGGAAGAGTAAGTCTGTGCTGGGGGTGTATATGGCGACATATAGATCCTCATTTCCCTAAGGGATTAGCATGCAGGTCTATGCCAAGAAAGTATGCCAAAATGTCACAATAAATAAATAAATAAAACCAAGAAATAGAGATAACACTTTCTCAGATATGGGAAGCTTACGTCTATCCACATATAATTTCCTGGGACCCCAGGACGGTATTCTTCTTTGGTGGAACTGTTCCCAGGCTTAAGTATAAACAAGTACTTTTGTACTTTTTTGGATCGCAGCCGGCGCTGTCTGGCAGAGTGATAACTCCCAAAGCTGATGAGCTTGGTGCGAATGCCTAGACATTAAGGCAGCCAGACACAGGCCTTTCAAAACACATCATTATTAAACAGAGGTGTGGGTGGGAGGAGAATTCAGATCAGAAAGACACACCCAAGGTTACCACATTGTGTTCTAATTTTAACACTTCTTATGACCCAGCAGCAGTACCTCTCTGGCTGTAGCTCATAATACCTACAAATCCAGGAAGCCATTATGATTCTCCAGGGTCAAAGGTTGCTGGCATTGTAATTCGCTTCCTCCTTTGGAGATTTAATTTTGGAAATATTTTTAATTGCCATTGTACATGACATTGTCTCTCAGATAACCAAGGAATGATTTTTCTGTTTGTCCACTATGACTCAACCAATCAAAAGAAAAAAAAAAAAACAAACAACAATACTCTTTGGGACAATGATTTAATAGCAACACAGCCTTTGCAGAGTGGCTGTTCAAGAGTCTCAGCACTCAGCTCCAAAAATAGGAGGGTGGTGCCTCTCATACCTAGGGTGTAAGGATTAAATACGCTGACACGCTGTCAGTCTTGAAGCTCATTGTAAACAGTCTCCCCAGCTGTCAAGATCTCCCTTCCAATTAGGGACTGTTCCACACTCGTGGAGATAAAACTTTTCAGCAGTCTTGAGCAGCATCGGCTACTTGGCTCCTCACTGCTCCACCCTCTGGTCCTTAATCTTCGTATGTGCCAGCTCTGTCCAGGCTCTTCTCCCCAAAAATCTCCCTGTTTTTTTTGGCCCTGCCTCCTTCCCATGTTAGTTTTTCATTACTTGTTCTGTGAACTCCAGCTTCCTCCCTTTTCTTGGTTGTTGTTAATAGCCTGACCACAATACTCACTCCATTTATGTTTGTAACACTGAGGACCTTCTTAAAATCTCTTAAAGAATTGCAGCGTGGCTGATGCTATACAAGTAAAAAATAGAATAGAGAGAGGATGTCATCCAGAAGAAAAGCATCTCACCCTTAACACAATCCAAGGCTGCAGGAGCTGTTTAGTTTCTCTTTCTGCCCTGGTTTCTTACATCAGTAACTTGATCATTTTTGCTATTAGTCATTCTTCTTTCATGGCAGCAAAGGGCCATAAAGGATGCACTGCGTAAGCACCCAGAAAGTTACAGATTCCATCCCCGGGAGCTGGAAGGCCATGAAGACAAAATACGAAAAGGAAATAAGAGTGAAAGTGACTCAGCCAAATCCTAAGGTATGGCTGTGGCTGATCCAAGAACAGAAGCTGCTTTTCTAACCTTCCTAGTTAGCGTGGCAGGCTGCAGTTAGCACAGAAGTTCTCCGGATGAGGCTTAAACTACGCTGACAATTTGTTTTCAAATGTACAAGAACAAACAATACATTTGACTCACTCTATGGCTCCATTTCCCTGACATGTGAGAAGCTCTTTTTCATTCATAATACACTTGTTCATCTTTATTTGGAAGACAAAAACATTACAGCAGAGAAGCCGTGTTTGAATCAATTTGGAGCCCAGCACCTAGCATACTGGAGTGTGAATATTCCAGCGGGGACAGAAGGTGCTGTTATAATGCTATTTGTAAAGAGAGGTCAGGATATAATAGATCTGAGCAAATATGAGTTAAAAAAAAAAAAAAAAAAAAAAAGCATTCGATACAATTTAAAGAGATTTACATCCTTCTGCATCTGTAACGTTTTTGTTCCACCCTCTGTCAGGAATTAATGCTTTACTTAAAGAAAATGCTGCACTCCTTTCAGGCTTTCAAGTGCTAAGGACTAAATCCTTTCAGACCCTCCCCCTCCCCCAACAAAATCAGCCTTTAGGATTAACAGCTTACCCCCAACAGTCCGCCCAGTTGTGCTGCTGGCAAGGAGGAGGACTGTAAGGGAATTAAAGCACTTTCAGCCCTGTTGACACCATGAACCAAAGAGGAGGGGCGGGGTGGGCTGAAAAGGAAGTGTTACAAGTCAGACCCTGCTGGAGAAAGTGTGAACAAGCCAATTAAATCCTGACACTTCTGGACAAAGAGGTCTCTTAGGAAGAAAGAGATTAGCACCTCCTATTCATCAACAAGCAGCAGCCAGCTCGGGCCGATTGCAGGCGCTGCGGCTGCAGAAGCTTTCCAGGGGCTGCTGATGTATCCCAAATAGCGATGCGAATGAACGCCTGCCCCTGCTGTCGTCGTTGGATGTATTTGGAGGAATGAGGATCTGGATGAGTGTTCAGGCCCCTGATGGATCTAGGGACAATCAGAAAATACGAAGCTTGTTCAGAAATCACCATGATGCATGCAGTAAGGCTGTGCTGGACCTGGCATGACAGAAGGGCCCTGCAAACCTGCATGTTGGGCTTTTAAAGGCTCCAGTTTTAAAACAAACAACAACAAAAAAAATCAATGGCAGGAGGTGTAGCATTCCTACAAGATGAAAAATATGCAAACCAAGGCATATAAAACGTCTGTTAAGGCACTGTAAATGAGGCTACAGAAGTACTAGAAACTAAGCTTCTTGGACGTACTTCATTTCTGATTGCGCTGTCATTCTGACAGTACAATTCCCAGGATCATTCACTTGACAGCAACTGTTGTTCACCAGTGCAGCTCCACTTTCTTTTACAAACTGCTATACTTTCTACTTGTTTAGATAATAACAGTTTCAAATATAGCCTGAAGTTTGACAAGGCTCAGTGAAGCCTATGTCCAAGCTCTGAGGTGAATGATTCCATGTTTACCCAACCAAGGCAAGCCACCAGAACACAAGCAGGTGATGTGGTTATTGGAACAGGAAATACATACTTTTTTTAAAATAGCAAATAGTGTGCTAACAACCTATCTTTAAAAACCATGATCACTTTGAGACTTCTCATTCCTCTTGCTTGCCTTTTAGTTTTACACTCACCAGGAGATACTTAATGCCAATGATACCAGTAAGATTTTAAGAACCTTTTCCTTTCATTCAATTAGTTAGCACAGAACACACACATATCTATAGGAATCATTGCCCAAGTAAGATTGCCTACAAATCAGGTCCAAAATTCATATAAGGTCAGCTGAGGTACCTTAATATAACTGACTTCTGCTTAACTCAGCAGCAAAATTATCTTCAGTGAATTATCTTCATGCGTCCTGGGTTCAGATACCGTGTGTGTATGGCTGTAACTGTACTGTCTCTGACATAGGTCTCAGGTGAACCTTCTACAACCTGAGTTAAAAGGACATGTACCATTTGATGGTTTCCTTGAACCTCTCCACACCTCATTCCCTTGCTCTTGACATAATGCCAGTGAAAGCACAAGGATGGAGAGCTAGGTTATTAATGTGAGTAGTCAAGAGGAAGCGAGAAGCCTGAACTACCAACTACTAATGAGAGCTGATCAAATGCTCGACATTTTTTGTGGCTATTCAACTCATGAATTCATTTTGCCTGTGTTCTAGTTCCTTTGGGGTTCACTTTCCGCAAACAGCCCAGCCAACAAGTTTCTTGGCAGGAAAAATCTCAGAAGCAGCCAAGTCCTAAAGAAACATTTAGAGAAAACTTGTGGAAAAGGGATTTTTAGGTTCTCTTACTCAAATTTCATCCAAGGAATTGGTTCTGTTGTATGTGTTCACCTTGTCAGGGTACAGAAAGATGCTACATGATCAAACGATCCAAGAAAAAAATTGACCAAATGAGTTCACTTCTGAACTTCAAATATTCACACCCAGATGCTTACCATTTGCCAACATTTTCCAGGCAGTTATTAAAAAAAACATGTTCTCAAAGACCAGAAGCTATTTGCAAAGTAATTTTTAGAAAATCTCACTACTAACCTGAGCTTCATCCACAGACACAAAATCCTTTAACTTCCTTACTGTGACAGCAGCGTTAACCAGCAGGAATGGCACATCACCAAGTAGTTTTCCAGGCCTGAAATGCTGAAATGTATGTTCTGCAGTATGGACTGAGACAGTCTTTATTTGTACTTTTAATTGCTTGTGCCATCTTACAATTTTGCCTGTGGCAATGAAGGACAGTAAACCTTTCCCTTTACACCTTGGGAGACTTTCTGAAGTGGCTCTCCTTATAAAGCACAGACTCGCAACTACATGCTGGGAACATAACTAGAACAAAAAAGCCTTCTTCACAATTTGGCTGCTCGTACTTGGCCAATTTCAGAGAAGTATCTTAACTGTAGATAACTTCAGTGACCTTAGGCAGAGAATAAATATATTGTCCATGTCCAAGCTGAGATCTTTTTATTTCTAAGTTCTCTGAACGTAAAAACTATCCCTCAGTCAAATAGATACAAATTGAGTTAGGTGAGCATAAAGAGAAGAAAGCATCCTTTAGTATGCTTGCAACTGTAAAGTAACTTTACGTCTTTCAATTGAACCAGTGGCTTTCTATATCAGAGATCATTAAGGAAAAGTGAGTTAGGTTGGTCTGTTTGGTATTTTGATTTAAAACCTTCCAAGTCTTTCTCCTTAGGGCGTGTGATCACTGGGTCTCACTGTGTTCGGTTCTTTTCCCTTCTCCTCTTGCATTTAATCACAACATTACTAATGAAAACAAAAAAGAAACTCTAGCTGTGCCTTGCATGATTTAGGGACCAAGTAAACAGTACTTAACAGTTCTAATTGAAGGTCAGTAAATCCCCAAGAGATTAAATGAATCCTGCAGCGAGATGTGTAAATCTCACTGCCTTTTACTGCGTCCCAGCCAAGACCTTATGCTCAGTTGTGCAAGACTTAATAAACATGGTATGCACTTAATCAAAACCATTTTGCCACCAAAGGGGCAGTGAGTGTAAATCACAATTACTCTTGGCACTAAACCATTGGCACAAAGAGGCTCACCGATGCCAAATATCATCAGGGGCTGACTTCTAGCGCCTAGTTAGCTGTCTGGCACTGCTTGCAGGTCTAAATGCCCATTTTGCTGCTCAGCAGGGGGAAACCCAGATGGGGAAAATAAAACACTAGAAAGGATAGTGAATGTATAGGCGTTTTGCTTCTCTCCATCTCACACTCTGCTTGCCCTCTGCCAGCTCTCACCCCAATTTAGTAACTATTAATAAGCTGAAGCATGCAGTTTTGGCAACAGAATAACTATTTGCAGTTAAACTTTCATAGATTTAACAAACCCATCAAAGTTTATGTTCCAAATTGTATTTCCAGGTTTAATGGCTGGTGCATGGAGAATACTCTTGAAAATCTTTGTGATTTTGATTTCTTTTTCAGCAGTCAGAATTCAGAATGGGCAAAGGAAGACTGACCCACCAATAGCTCACAATGGCCACCTTTGACCTTTTACCTGTGCCAAGATCAGCTACTGAAATAGAATTCTGAGGCACAGATGCTTGGTTCCTTAAGAGTGTAAGTTACAAAAGTAGATAAGGACAAAAAATGGAGGATACTCCGCTTCAGTGCTGAAGATCATAACATCTACGGAAAGGAAAATAACATTTTACCAAGGTTACTATAAAGGAGAAAGCCAAGTAAGGAAAATACATGAGAATTCCAAATAAAGCTATAGAGGAGCGTATCAGTTGTAAGAGATCAAACATCCTTAGTATTCAAGAAACTGAACTGGAAAAGTAAGTGAGCTATAATAGTGCTATGAAGCAAGAAAGCATTTGCAGTTCATCTGCTCAACTAATAATTCTGGTGTTATCTCAAAAGCTTGAATCTTTTGGCACTTTGATATCCTAGGGTGCTGATCAAGATCTCTAAATCTGATCTAGTAACTCAGGAGCATTTTTTTTTCATGGCACTGCAGGTGACATACATGTCATCTAGCTTTCCAAGTCTTAAAATTAAGCATAAATTCCAAGCTATCCATTATGAAACAGGGGTCTAGATGTATCTGAGGAGTGGCTCTTGAAAGTAGTTCAGTGTTTCTTTCTGTTATTCATAAAGGAGCCTAAGGTAAATATTTGAGGCAGACTAAAACTGAGATGTGCACAAAACCCCACACAGCCTATTTCTTCCTGTGTACAACACTAAGATCAACAGTAGGTTCATAGATCTTGATTATAGCCTCGAGACCAGAAGTTCCTAAACTAAAGATTACAAGATGAGGGTTGTTATATAGGTGTTGCCAGAGGGTCAAAAGAAAACCAAAGTTTTATGCCAGCATTTGACATTGTGAGCATTTCTGAACAGGGGCTTACAACCTAAAATACACATGTGACACTGTTCTGCACAAAATCACAGCAAGAGATACTTGGGAGTGTTTTGTAATTCAAGATAAACTAACAAAGGCAACATCATGTCTCAGAAGAAATAAATTAATGCCATACATTTGCTAGATTGCATGCCTGTGCTGCACCTTGTCCCTAGGGGAATACGACAGGTATCATCTGTTACAGCTTTATGCAAATCCTCCACCTGTCTAATAACATCTTTTGTGCTGAATACAGAGAAATCTTTTATGTTTAAGAAGCAGAATAGATAAAGTTCTTTGCATACAGTGTTGGGCCTCACCAGGGTAAGTCTAAAGAACTGAAGGCATTGGTGCTTTCCAGTCAACCAGGGACAGCACTGCAAGGCAATCTCCTCCTCTCAGGTCCTGCCCTCGTACCTTCCCATTCTGCAAAGTTCTTCTTCACTGACAGCAATTGCAGAACAGCAGCTAATTTACACAAGTAGCTCATTGAAATTAGAAATAAATGTATTGTCCAGAACTGTAGTTGGTAGACTGGGACAATAAGATCATATTCCCATCAGCCAGCAGCAAATAACTAAAAGTGCACAAACTTCCCTTACTTTTCTGCTTTCACTTCTCTTCTTGCTACCTGTCTCATTCCATTGCTTTCTCTCTCTTTTATCTCTCAAGCTCAATCACATGCTATTTCCTTTATTGCCTTCCCACCTCTTCATTCTTCACTATTTCTTCCTCAAAGCTTCACTGTTCTTCTTAAGATATTTTCACATTTCTTCTCCCCCCCATCTTCCATCTGACTTTTCCTATACTGTTCTTATTGCCCATTCTTTCACATTTAAGTTTCCCTTCCCTCTCCCTTCTATCTTTTTTCCCCCCTTTCTCTTTCTTCCTCCCCATTATTTCACTTTTCCCTTCTACCTTTTTACTCTCTCCTCTCCTCCCCCAGCGTGCCCGGAGCTCAAGCAGAAAGTCGGCTGGAGCCTTAATTGCTGCTCCCCTGGCTGACGTCAATTGGAGATGACATCTCCTGAACACAGAGCTGCAGCCGTCTTTTTGCATATTCCCTCTGTCTGGGTGCATCAGAAGAGATGTCACAACCAGAAAGCTAGAAGCCATTGAAGAATCAGGGAGCCACACAGATCATTTTGAAGCTAGCATAAAACATTGAAGAGGTTGGTAAACCTCGCTTCCACAACGGGTTCTTCCAGGCTTTCTGCACTGTTGGTCTCAGGATCAGAGCATTTACAGGAACTGACATTTCAAAAGTTGCATAGCAATGTTACACCAGGGCTTTTAAACAAAACAAATGTTTGTGTTCAACTCCATTATGGCTCTGTGGCTCCCTATGGGAGGGTGACTTTCCAGTAACTGAGCAAAGATGGTATTTCATAGCATAGGGGAAACTGAGCAGTTGCAGTGTTTTAGACCTGGTCTTCCAACTGTGAAAGTTAGATGCTCACAACATGGAGAAAAGGAACTTTGTAGGCAGCTCTGCCAATGCACTCAGTGTGAAGACCTGACACAGAAGCTTCCGTGCACGTCTTCCCAACAAGATGCACGCTGTTTGCACCTCAGCTCTCACATCCACACGGATTTCCTCCAATCTCTTAAATGAAGTTATTACAGTGCATCTTGCCCTTCCTTCTCTAGTCTCATAGTTTTCTCTTCAGATCCTTAAATCCAATTTAATCCTGTAAATACAGTTTCCCCAGATCTGCAGAGATCTACACAAACTACAGAAATGTTAAGTGTTGCTTTGGTTCACATCAGCATACTGAAGAGAACTTCCAACAGGGGCTGGAAGATTTCCCACAGAAATTCCACCTGTAGCTCATGTAAAACAGTGCTTGAGCTTTAACCCTCAGAAATATTAGGGCTAGCAGTCTAAATTGTACAGGAGAATACAAATAGTAAGGAAATACAGTCTGAGCATTTCTTGATCACTGTTTGCTCGTATTCATGAGCAAGCACACTAGCTGCTGTCCTTCTTGTACACTAAAGAAGCAAAAGAAAGTGCTGGTAAAGAATACTTTCTCACCAAATAGAAAAAACTTTGTAGCAGTTGTAGATTCTATATCCTATTTCAAGGCTTTGTCTTACTTTCACAGAATTGTTTGAGTTGGAAGGGACCCATAGTAGTCATCTGGTCCAACCCCCTTGCAATGAACAGCAACACTTTTAGCATGATCAGTTGCTCAGGGATGTGACATCCGTCACCTTTGGGCAACCTGTGCCAGTGCGTCACCACCTGTATCATAAAGAACTTTTTCCTTACATTCAGTTTAAATCTCCTCTCTTTTCCTTTGAAACCATTTCCCTTCATCCTGTCACAGCAGATCCTGCTGAAGAGCCTGTCCCTTTCTCTTTTATAATCCCCCTTTAGATAATGAAAGGAAATTTAAAACTTATTGATGTATATTTGATTTCCATTGCTGCTGTAAGACTACTGGGTATCATATACCAACCGTGTGGGCTGAACAGACAGCTGCTGTTCAAATCTTCCATCTTATTTGCATTTCAGAACTCAAGTTCAACACTTAAAGGCCTGTCCTGCCTACAATAACATAAGCTGAACCTCTTTCAAATGTTTAATATACACCACCTCCGATCGCACAGATAAACACATAACATGCACTCTCATGTGCATCAGCAACTGCATGTGGTTCACATTACACAAGAGTCAAGAGTAATGTTTAGAGCAAGAAATTTGTTTTATTTGGTGCCTCTGAGAGATTTGTTTTAAGGTTTTACCTGAAACAGACAGTAAATGTCATGTTAAAAGAAAAACTCCCAAAAAACTATAATTTCACTTTTTTTTTTTTTTATTAGAAACAAGTGTCAAAACATCCATGTTTCAATTAACCACCAGACTGAAAGATTTGCTTTCATGATTTTTTTATGATTTTTAGTGTTTCTGTTTTAATCCTCTTTCCCATGCTATTTTATTAACCAGAGGCGATATGGTTAAGACGCAGACTGCGCCATGCAGGCATAACATCACTAAACACATACTGATCAGAAAGGCCTTCACAGAGCACAGTAAGTATCCTTAGCACCACACTACATATGAAAACACTGAGACACCAAAAAGGGAAATCAATGTGCTGTATGACCACAGGCAACTTAAGAACTCATGTTTCCTGGCTCACAAGTCACTATTAGTTCTCATCATATTGGCACTGAAAATTGCTTCATTGCACAGAGACTTGGGACCAAGGCTAGTGCTCTGACTTGTCTAAGCTTTCAATTTCTGCCTGCTTCTACGGTTTACAAGCACAGCTTTATAATAAAAATTAGACAAATTAAGTTAAAATATTTGAGTTATCTGAAGCGTACCTACCTTATCTAGCTACTAACTAGCCATTCAGTAGCTGTTCTCTACTCTTGCTCTGTTCTGATCAGTTTCAGATGGATTTTATTATGAATAATAAAAAGCAGCAGCAGATTTATACAGTTCTGTGCTATTAACAGGTTTAGAACCTGTAAGATTTTATGAAAAGAAAAAAAGAAAAAAAAAAAAACCTATGAAGCCAGCTACCTGAAACCCAGACACCTCAGCAAAGCAGGAAGGAAAAAAAAGAAAAATGACTGGGAGCTACAGCAAATCACCACCTCCAACATAAGCAGGTAAAGAAAGACTTAAGAAAGAAGAATAAGAAAGATATTTACTGGACAACAGCTCCACATTGTTCCATGCAGCCATCTATGAAGTGCATTTAACATTTCTCCTTCCAAAGACAGTGAAGACTCAGAGCTCCTGCTTGGATAAGGGTGGTGGGTGGCATTTAGCATCTTGGACCCCTGGCTGGGAATACTGTGAGACTGAAACAGAATGGAAGTTACAGACAGACTCCATATTTGCTTCATGCTAAGCTTTTCTGGGTTTCCTTCGTTGCCTCTTATATAGTTATTTGGGTGTTGCTCTGGAGCACACACCTCAGACAGTGTTGACTTGAATCACATATTCACAAGGCCAAGTTGGACGGGGCCCTGGGCAGCCTGGTCTAGTGTTAAATGTGGAGGTTGGTGGCCCTGCCTGGGCAGGGGTGTTGGAAATTCATGATCCTTGAGGTCCCTTCCAACCCTGGCCATTCTGTGACTCTGTGTGAAGAGGAACACTGAATGTAATCTGAAGGTACATAGCCCCAGTTCTGTACTCAAGGAACTGGGCACAGCTACTGGAAAAGCCTGATTTTGAAAGATGCAGCCACTAACGCCACTGACTTTGGGAGCAACAGTGAAATTTAAAAACTTTGTCATATGGGTATGTAAAGCAATCCTGCCTTCCCATTTTTAAGAGTTGTATGGGACAAGGGTTTTCTGATTCCAAAAAAAAGCATCCATGAAAACACTACCAGGCAGACAGAGAAGGATTTCCATCGCTTGCTTTAATGAGTAGAATAGAAACAGACATGAAAAGCAGAACAAAGAATCTCTGAACGAGTCGCTACCATTTTTTGCAGAGCTCCTCAGCTTGGCCTAGGAAAAGCAGCTTCAGTTTCTAGGGAAAAGACAGTCAAATGCAAAACAAAACCCAAAATACACAAAAAAAAAAAAAAAAAAAAAAAAAAAAACCCTACAAACAATAAGATAAACACCCTCAAGAGACTCTGTGCTGAATCCAAAGGATGGATGGGCACAAATGAGGGCAGAGAGTGGTCTTCAAACTAATACAAATGTGTGTATATACATATGCACCCATGTATGTTATACAGAGATTTCATCAATGTAAACCAAACAAAAACCAGTTTTTCATCCACACTGAAATCCAGTCTTTTATGATAATCTGATACATCACCTGATAACACAGAGGCACTTGTTTCAGGCTGTGACTGTATGAACCCAAACACACTTCAGGAAGCTACAACTAGACAAATAGAGCTAAAGCAAGCAAGAAAAGATGAGAAAACTGTTCTCCTGATCTAGTAAAAAGCCTCAGGTTCATAGAATGGAATCATAGAATAACCTGATGTGGAAGGGGTCCTTTTTTCACTCCAGTCCTAACAAGAGATGGACAGATTAGATTACATTTTTACAGAGTTTCATAAGTCATCAAAAGAAAAAACTTTGCTTAGATCAGTTAAATCATACATTGGAAATTCTTAAATGTTGCATTTGTGAGTGGTGGCTTGATAAAACCATGATACAAATTAACTAAACTTTCAAAATAACACCTCATTTTGTGTTAGCAGTGCTTTATTTTGGAAACACTGAAACATGATTTTACTGATCATGATTTTACTGATCAGCTAGAGCTAAATATAAGATCATGGGAAAAGGAGCAGTGTGAACAATTTTAAAACTTCTTCCTTTGAACAAGTGTTTTTATATTCAAGAAACAATAATTAGCTTTCATAGTTTTGCTTTATAAATTACTAACATCAGAAACAGTCAGGAAATTTGACTTCTACATCACAGAATCACAGAATCGTAGGGGTTGGAAGGGACCTCCAGAGATCATCGAGTCCAACCCCCCTGCCAAAGCAGGATCCCTACACCAGGTCGCACAGGTAGGTGTCCAGGCAGGTCTTGAATATCTCCAGAGAAGGAGACTCCACCACCTCCCTGGGCAGCCTGTTCCAGTGCTCCGTCACCTCACCGTAAAGAAGTTCTTGCACACATTGGTGCGGAACTTCCTATGCTCCAGCTTCTGGCCATTTCCCCTTGTCCTGTCTCCACACACTGCTGAAAAGAGTCTGGCCTCACCACTTTGCCCCCCACACCTTAGATATTCATAGTCCTGGATCAGGTCCCCTCTCAGTCTTCTCAAGGCTAAACAGACCCAGTTCACTTAGCCTTTCTTCATAGGGGAGATGCTCCAGGCCCTTCACCATCTTTGTGGCTCTCCGCTGGACTCTTTCCAAGAGATCCCTGTCTTTTTTGTACTGAGGAGCCCAGAACTGGACACAGTACTCCAGATGAGGCCTTACCAGGGCAGAGTAGAGGGGGAGGATCACCTCCCTCGACCTGCTGGCCACGCTCTTTTTAGTGCACCCCAGAATGCCATTGGCCTTTTTGGCCACAAGGGCACACTGCTGGCTCATGGCCAACCTGTCGTCCACAGGACACCCAGGTCCCTCTCTGCAGAGCTCTTCTCCAGCAGGTCATCCCCCAACCTGTACCGGTGCACGCAATTATTCCTCCCTAGGTGCAAGACTCTACACTTGCTTTTGTTAAACCTCATCTGGTTTCTTACTGCCCAGCTCTCCAGCCTGTCCAGGTCTTGATGAATGGCAGCACAGCCTTCGGGTGTGTCAGCCAATCCTCCCAACTTCGTATCATCAGCAAACTTGCTGAGGGTGGCCACTATCCCCTCATCAAGGTCATTGATGAAGATGTTGAACAAGACCGGACCCAGCACCGACCCCTGGGGAACACCGCTGGTTACAGGTCTCCAACCAGACTCTGCACCGCCAATGACAACCCTCTGTGCTCTGCCAGTCAGCCAGTTCTCAACCCACCTCACTGTCCACTCATCTATCCTGCACTTCCTCAGCTTCGTTATAAGGATGTCGTGGGAGACAGTGTCAAATGCCTTGCTGAAATCAAGGTAGACTACATCCACTGCTCTCCCCCCATCCACCCAGCCAGTGACAACATCATAGAAGGCTAACAGGTTGGTCAAGCACGACCTCCCCCTGGTGAACCCGTGCTGACTACTCCTGATAACCTCCTTTTCTTCCAGTTGTCTGGAGATGGCATCCAGCACAAGCTGTTCCATCACCTTTCCAGGGACAGAGGTGAGGCTGACTGGCCTGTAATTACCTGGATCTTCCTTCTTGCCCTTTTTGAAGACTGGAGTGACGCTGGCTATTCTCCAGTCCTCAGGCACCTACCCCATTCTCCAAGACCTCTCAAAGATGATAGAGAGCAGTTCAGCAATCACCTCTGCCAGCTCCCTCAGCACCCGTGGATGCACCCCATTGGGTCCCATGGATTTATGAACATTGGTGTTGCCTAGGCGCTCTCGGACCACCTCTTCCCTGACTAAAGGGAAGTCTTCCATTCCCCAGACCTTCTCACTAGCCACCAGGGCCTGGGATTCCTGGAAGAAGAGCTGTTTAAATGCCGACCAGCTCTCACAGGCCCCCTTACCTTCTAACACCCTAGCCCATGGGATAGCTCCAAGTAGGTCCTGGAAGAGATCAAAGTTGGCTCTCCTAAAGTCCAGGGTAGCAATCCTACTTTTTGCTTTGCTCCTTCCACTCAAGATCTTGAACTCCACCATCTCGTGGTCACTACAACCCAAGCTACCCCCAACTTTTACTTCCTTAACAAACCCATCCTTATTTGTGAGAATAAGGTCCAGTAACACCCCTCCCCTCGTCGGTTCCTCCACCATCTGCATCAGAAAGTTGTCTTCGACACATTGCAGGAACCGTCTGGACCGCGCGTGCCTGGCCACGTTGCTTTTCCAGCAAATATCTGGATAATTGAAGTCCCCCATAAGCACCAGCGCCTGGGATTGCAATGCTACTTTCAGTTGCTTGTGGAAGGCCTCGTCAACCTCCTCCTCCTGTTCAGGGGGCCTGTAGACACCCACAACGGTGTCACCCATACCAGCCCGCCCCTTGATTCTCACCCACAAGCTCTCCACTGCTACATCACCCTCCCCCAGGTGGAGTTCAATACATTCTAGCTGCTCTCTCACATAAAGAGCAACTCCACCACCCCGCCTCACCAGCCGATCTTTCCTAAAAAGCACATAGCCCTCCATGACAACATTCCAGTCATGCGAGCTGTCCCACCACGTCTCTGTGATCGCAATGAGATCATGGCCTTGTGACCACACACAGATCTCCAACTCTTCCTGTTTATAATCTTCCTTTAAGATACAGTTTCTGTATCAAAATGATTGGATGGAGCTGACAAGAAGTTAGAGTAGCAATCAGAATGAAGGCTGCCTATCTTTACGTGTGCAGAACAGCATGTGATCCTTTAATCCACTACCTATGAGACTAGCATGGAGCTCTGCAGCTTGAAGTTCTGAATTGAAAGATTACTTTTTTTTTTTTTTTTAATAGATTTTGCTTACAGAAATCTCAACCAAATAAATCCAGAGCTGTATTTTCCTAACAGTACTCATGAAATGGAAGAACAGTCCTTATTCACCTCAACTGCTTTTAATCCTTGAGTCTCAAAGGGATGATTTACATGTTAGTTATTTATCTTGTTTCACTGCTGGTCATTAGTTAAATACTTTTGTAGACATATGCATCCTATATCTAGAGTCTTAATCTTGTGCAGAGGTGAGGATCAGAATCTTCTCCCAGGTAACAGCAAGAGGTAATGGCTTCAAGTTGTACTGGGGAGGTTCAGATTGGATATTAGCAGAACCCTCTTCTCCAAAAGAACTGGCTGCCCAGAGAGGTGGTGAGTCACCATCCTTGAAGGTTGTATGGAAAGGTGATGGCAAATCAGTCTTAAATTACCTGAAAAGGGGTAATGGCCACAATCTAGCTAAAGAAAAAAAAGATTTGCTCACCTATTTCAAGGATCAAAGCTCACCAAATACTCTAAAAGAAGGGATCTCCAGGTAAAGAACCCTCCCTTATGGCAGTCAGCCCTTAAATGAGGCTTAGGGTTCCACCTCTTCCAGTCATACAGATGAATTTCCATCACCTGTGCTCTCAGGGCTGGTCATGCCCCTTCACCAGGGGCTCAATAATAGGGTCAATCTATGACTTAGCAATTCCCATACAGAGGTATTCAAGCAACAGGTGGATGTAGTACTTAGGGACATGTGGGCATAGAGGTAGGTGTCTGATTGAACTAGATGATTGTAGGTCTTTTCCAAACTTAATGATTCTATGATTCTATCACTATTGTTTCACAAACTGGTATGGAATTCCTATACAAAGTCAAAAATAAAACAACACTATCCTTTTCCTCCTTTCTCCATCTTCTTTACCTTGTCTCCCTATTACTTTTCTTTAACCCAGCATGGATGTTAAGGCAGCAGATTGAGTAGGGGAATTCATATGGACCACAGCTAATACCAACCTGAACCTCCCCGGCACAACTTGAGGCCATTCTCCATCATCCTGTCACTGTTACCTGGGAGCAGAGGCTGACTTCTACCTCACCACAACCTCCTTTCAGACAGTTGTAGAGAGCAGTAAGGTCTCCCCTGAACCTCCTCTTCTCCAGATTGAACAGTCTTAGTTCCTTCAGCCTCTCCCTATGAGATTTGTCCTCCAGACCCCTCACAGCTCCATTGCCCTTCTCTGGACACACTCCAGCGCATCCGTAGCGAGGGGATCAACAGTGAACACAGTACTCGAGGTGCAGCCTCACCTCTCAGGATATGGCTGCTTATGGCTTGTGCTAGTCTAGGCCAGGACCTAAGCATGAGATGCCAGAACAGACCCTTCTTCCCCACCAGCTACAGAAACTAAGCAGTAGAGACAGTAATAAGTCATCAAATGGAATATTTTGGAATCAATAGTATGAAGGAATAATATCCTCAGGTGAAGTAAGACTTGAAGTAAGTCATTTTCCTATCACTGACGGGACAGTTCAAAGACTTAAAGTGAAGATTTGTGTATTCAGGAAGGGAGAGTAGGCAGCTGCATACAATAAAGCCTAAAAGTGTTTCAGAAATAGAATTAGGCAATTTGTTCAGTCAACTCAGTTAGGCTGGAAGGCCAAGACCACACAAAGGGATGTTTGTCTGAGATTCAAGCTCAAAAATCCTTGCTTACAATAATGACAAAAGACAACATGTTAGTTTAAGAAAGTACCCTTACTCTCCCTCTGCAACAAACCTCTCCAATCATCACTGACATGGTAGCACTGAGCAGGATTTGCAGCTTGATGACAGGCAGAAGTTATGTTTCTGAAACCCTCAAAAGGAGGAGCAAAGAATGAAATAAAGGAATCTTTCAGAAAGTAGAGAAAATGTATCTGAAAAGCCATGTTTTAGGTAGCCCAATGTTATTATTATTATTTTAAACCAAGATCTGACAGTATGTTAGAGTGAATCCTCCCATGCAAACACTCAATAGTATTTCTTCAACAGCAAAAAAATAGCAGTGGATTGTAGCAGTTGCTGTACTGGGTCCAAACTATAGTCTGTCTAATGCAGTCTGTGACCTTTAGCAGAATCCAATATCTAGGGAAAGAGAAAAAAATGTACAATTCATTAGATAAAATTACCAGATTTGAAGTGATTCAAAATAGCAAATGCTAAAGCAGTGCTGATGCATTGCTATGTTAAAATTCCTTGGGTTTAATTATGTTTATCTTGATTGTACTGAGCACCTTCAGCTTAGCAGAGATGGGGATATATTAACAGTTAAACGTGCCACTAAGTATCAAGTGCTTGTACAATTAAGGAAGGTTGTGCCATGATATATTTTAGCACACGGTTAAACTCGATACTTCAGCTTCTGTGTTTGCAACACACTTGAAAGCAAAACAAACCTGCCTATAACCATCAGCATGCTCTGTGACTCTCAACTCTCCATTCCTGTTCCCTCCTAATGCAGACCTGACCATGTTGAAGTGACTCTGAGGGAAGGCCATAGCATGGATCCTGAAGCTGTTCCTTTGAACACAGATCCCCAAGGAATACAATCTTAACTGTCTTTCACTCTCCAGAGGTGCCTCCTCCTGTGGCTCAGAGAGAAGCTATGAAACAAAGTCGCAGAGTAGCATTAAAGTGTTAAAGGGAGTGTTAAATGCACATCCATTAAATCACCCCTGATAGAACACTCAGCATAGTAAGACACCGTACTTATATATTCACCCACACATCTGTCTACTTGCAAGCTATAAAATCTTATTCCCTGAAGTGGGTTTCTAAAATCTCACTAATGTCCAGCAAAAGCAACACTGTACTTATCCCTAGATATTGAACTCCTGGTTTCTTGAGCAGATTTTAAAAATTTCCACTTTTCCCTGTATTTTACAATGGGATTCGGATAGACTTCAAAAAGTTTCACCTGGTGGGAAATAGTTTATTATGTCTCCATCCACTGGGATCGTAGAAAATATCGATCTTCTATACATCCCATTCCTCTCATTCTCTTTCACTCCCCTCTTAACCCCTCCCTGTCTCCTCTCGGCTCTCCCTGTCCCAGACAGAGCAGCTAAAGACGTTAACTGACAGACACAAAAGGCGGCAGAAATCAAATAAAAGGCAAATGCAGCAGCCGCAGGTCAGCCTTGTATAAATATTTATGCTGGAGGAAGACTCAGTGCCTGAGTAATGACCTTGTGGCTGGTATTAATAGAGATAATGTGAGTCTGTAAAGACATGCTGCCAGAGAGGGGGAGAGTTTGGAGGGTCATAAATCTCTGCATCAGGCTGCAATGCTAGCTGACCTTTACTCTGCTCTCTCTCCTGCCTTCCATCGTTCTTTTCTTTCTTTTAATAAAAGAAAGATTGGTAGAGCGCATTAGTGAAGAAAAGAGAACCAAAATCCAAAGCACTAATACAAATTGTCTTGTGTGAAAGACAGATCTTTACAGAAGCAAAAATCTGAGTGATGAATCTTACACGTGCACAAATTCTCCTACACTGCACATAAAGACCAGCACAGACCCTTCCACAAGCATACCTATGTGTTGCTCACACACAGAAGCACACTTTCTATGACTTGTCAGAATGTATGCACATACATATTTGTATCTGTATTTATATATATGCAAACATGCATATGTATACGGCAACACCCTGGTACCACATACAGACATCCTCATGACATTAAGGGCACTCTCATACACATAAAGTAAACAAGACAAAGAAAGGAAAACTGCAAAGAACAGCTTTAGTGAAAATGTAAGGCCATGCTGATAGAGCTACAGTCTCTCCTGAGTTGCTGCCATGTACAAACCTGCAATGGGAGTTTTCAGGAGCTACGGCTGCAAGAGTTCCTCTACTAACAGCGGAACATTTCTGAAGTATTTTCAGCAATGGTAGCAACTGGGGACAAAAGCTGTAGTGTAAAGCTCATTAGAATTAAAAGTAAAGTCACTTCCCCCGTGAACAGTGGAAGACAAAAAAGTAGATCTCAATAAAGAGTGTGTTCTGGTACCTTAGCCTGGATGACTGCATCAGGAACAGAGCAACACATGGTCATTAAGTACACTGTTGGTGGTGTTGCTGGATATCAGCACTCACAGTTTTCATTGACATTTCCTACCCCAATTTCTGAGATGAAAATCTGACCACGGTAGGTTGACCATTACAGCAGAACAAAAAGGAGAGGTAGGAGCAAGGTTTTGATTCAGAACGCAGCACATGAACATTAAGCACTGCTATCCCTTATTAAGGGCTATTCCTACTGCTACCAAAGTTGTAGACGAAAATTCCAAATGACTATAAAGTGACTAAGACTGAGGTCCAGAACAGCCACAATTCCCTCTTGGGTGAGCATTATCGAGCCATTAGTCTCAAGTCCCTGTAAGATTAACCCTTTGGCTTTTGTCATGCATCATGGTATCCGTACATTAGTCAGGCATCCAGAAATGAATGCCACAGAAAGCAGCAGCATTCAAACTAAAATTTAGGGGCTAAGAGATGGAAGAGGGGAAAATAGTTGCTTTGTGGTTTTTGCTGGCTTTCCTCTGTAACACTTGAGTAAAAAGAAAGCAACAAACCACAGCAAATGTGTACAAAGCTCCATTTGGTAGGCACTTAGTCTTTAATATAGATTTATGTCTTTTGGTATTTTTCTTGTGGAAAAAAAAAAGGAACAAAAAACAAACAAATAAAACAGCCTACCTTTATTAATATTTGATGAAAAAAGTCATTTGTTACAAACAGACTCCACAACCTTCTTAATTCAAACATCTAAATGACAACTTGGTTATTTTATTGTACACTGACTCAGAGTTGGAACTGTGTTCTTCTGAGTCATTAGATAAGATATGAAATGTATGATGTGATGTGGGGATGCACCACATAATGTTGTCAGTGTGAAGTTAAGCAGCTAGAAACCTTTGAGATTCAGAAGCATTACTGGACCAAGAGAATGGGTTTCGTACCGTCATTTTGAGGTCCGTCAGTTACCTGAGAAAATGTTTTTAAGATGAAGGCAGGCTGAAAAGATGCCACAGACTTCCTCGGAGAGGTAACAGAAGGCAGACAAAACCGTATGAGTTTCACTGTGGTCAGACATTAGAACTGGAGTTAGACTAGCATATGCTTCATGTGAGAACATTGAAGAACTACCGCTCACATTACTGACAACACTTCCATCACCAACACAACATTCCACCCAGACGTCAACTTATCCTGGTTCTGTGGTGTTTGTAATACTGGTGTTTGCTTCAGTCTCCTCATAGGCAACCTCTGGAACACTTTTCTTGAATTTTTGTTCATTTCTACACTGCACAAATGTTTTTTATCGTTATTCCACTGCACACAGGCATGCGTTTGATGCATACAGAAATCTTAAGCTATCATAGCACAACAGTGTTCACAGGGATCCAGAATATAATAAGCTGTTGTGAAGTATCTCTCTGCTTTTTTTCTTTTTTTTTGGTAAAGTCTTCGTAGCAAAATCCACAAAACAAAGTACATAAGCAGCCTTTCTATTCCACATTTAATTCTACCTGAGCTTCATTGAAAGTTTAACAGTGAAAACAATAACCATTTCCAACAACCTTGTCCGTTCTGAAAGGGTAATATGTCACCAGATCCTTGATCCATATTTCACCACTTGCATCATTTGGAATCCTCACTTGTTTTTCCCTACAAGGCATTCATTCCATGTATGACTTGTTTTGATTTTTGAGCTATGCTGTGATTACCCTGCAGGACAGGATTCGCAAGATCTTCCCTAATACATACAGACATTCTTAGCCCAGGGATATTGCAAGAAGATACTACCTACATAGATGTCTGTGAAAAATCTGGTCTTTTGGTTGGTATATAATATATGGTTAATGCCTAATTAGCCCGTTCATGGATAATTCATGATTAGTTACTAACAAAAGCAAGAACAAACAAGAGCTATATGTTAAAGCTCTTAAATCACAGAACTAGACATGTCATACAAAAAGGAGAATGTATGATTTATTCAGGCAGGCAAACGTGGAGCCAGGCGACCACTGGGCAGCACAAAGCACCTCCACTCCAAGGAACTAAGCTTGTCAGTCACCCAAGATATGCAGTAGTAAATTCCTGATTAACAGACTTGTGTATACGGCAACTTCAGAAGATATAGGTTTGTGGCTTAGTTCTGTCTCTTCTGAATAGGTCTGCATAAAAGAGAACAGGATTCTAATGGGCAAACAAAGTGGCCCCAAGACATTTGACTTAGAAGCTGACACACCAGTACATCTTAATGGATAATTTAGGGACTCTATTCTCCGAAGTACTTCCGACATTTTTTGTCTGAAAAGAAGCTGAATGTGGTCAATAAGCCTGCTGCACACTGCTATGCATGCAGCAAGATAAAGACTTGAGCACATCGTCCAGGACAAGGAGCACCAGTGGGTGTGCACTCCCCTCTCCAAACATTACGTTCTCTCTCATCGACATAGTTCCCCTGTGTAATTAAGAGTTCATTGTAGCAAACACAGGAAAGATAGCCCATAACAGAAGATCATTCCGTACTTTGCACAAATATTTAATGAAACTGGAATTGTTCTCAGTGGAAGAATTTTAGGAGCTCAACTCCAAGCCACCTCAAACCTTAAGATAAGACTGTGATTTCCTGAAATTCATGTGCAAATTTCACTGTGCGTAGCTCAAGTCAGGATCTGAGCAGCGGAACAAATACCTTCTGAGCTTGTTTCGTAATTTCTGAACCATGCTTGTGCTTGGACACATTAATTTTTTAAATGGCTGTTTGTGCAAGTATTGCTGAGGTTGCTTCTCTCCTATGCAGCTATTTGCAAAGCAGTCGTTTCTCAAGCAAAAGAAAAGAGCCATCTCTGAAGACCAAGAAAGGTTTCTCTAAAAAGTTCAGGTAATAGTATTAGAGAACAGTTAAATTTTTTAAAAAAAATAAAACTTCAGGAAGTTGAAATGCTATAGTACACACTACAGAACACAAAGACACAAAGTCCCCAAGCAAATAAGCAGAAAGAAACAGAAGAAATTTGTGCAAGAATAGCCCTATAGGCAGAAGCATCTCCATATAAAGTGGTTGCTGAGCAATTTCAAACAATGAATACATTCCTAAAATATGTCTACTTGTGCATAATTCATTAACAGAAACAAGTACTAAATCCATTGGATAAATTGTGGACTATGAATCGTTTGCCCTGCTCTAATTATAATTCCATTTCAGCCTACTAATGGTACCATAAACAATTTGAGTTTCACTCTTGTGGTTTATTGCCTCATTAGCTCTCCTTTGAAGTAATTAATGCTTTGTCAATTTACCTGAATAGAGCTCCCATGGTGGCTATGGGTCAGATCCAACCAATTTTGTGCACCCAACAGACCTAGAACTTCTGCTCAAGTGGAGGACTTCAAACTCTTTGGGACAAAGGCTGTTTTCTTGTTCACACAACACCCACCATAACATGTTATACATACCTCATTGATTACTATTTTTGAATGCTTCACTAAGAAACATTTAAAGCTAGATATTAATGACTGTATTTATAGGACAATGATTTCAGGATTAATTACTGAGGAGACTTTCACAATTCAGCCAGCACTTTGCAGTGATATAATTTTCTCTCATGAACTCTCTTGTGTAAACAAGGGACACCAGATCTTGGATTGGTTAGTCTGAAGTTAATAATGAAAAAAAAAAAAAAAATCTAATCTTTCCCCATTCCTCTTTTACTCATCTAGCCAGAAAGCTTGAGAGAGGAGAATCTTAGGCTTGGCATAAACTACTCTTTTGAAAACTTAGCAAGCCCCATCATTGGATTCAAAAAACTGGACCACACGTGAGAAATTCAATAAACATCATTTGTCAGAAGCCTTTGTTGGCTCACAGCTGTATTTATTTATAGGCTCCCTTGTTATTTATAGGCCCTTGCGCTCTATATAAAAGCTTTGCAAAGGAAAAGTGGTCATGATGCAGGGGGAAGGGAAGGCCAACTGTTTTACTGCTTATACCAACACCAGAGTCTCCTTTCTAAGGAGAACAAACAGCTGAACGTCTACTTCATTTCCCATCCCCTTCATGTGGGCAGTGGAGCCAATAATTGTCAAAGCCAAGTCAAACTACTTTCAATTGAGTTACAAAAACATTTTATGAACTACACTGGTTTAAGAGTTTCCAAGCTTGGCATGCTGCAGACACATACAAAAGGTAAATAATTTCTGCACTTACCTACCATGGTATCTTCTCACTCAATATACAGGAACCTCTGGACTACAGCCATTTCTCCTGCCACCCAGTTTACCAAACCTTCCATCAGGCAATATTGAGAATATAAAGATCAGCTGAGTTTATCTTGTGCAGGATGAAGTAGCACAGTTCTACGCTGACTCTCGATTATCCTTTTTGAATCTGATCTTTGAAATCAAGTTTTCAAACACACTTTCAACACTCTAAATATTGAGTCTCCATTACTCTTACTTCCAGATTTTTTTAAATTGCATTCTTGTGTTTATAATACCTACTAAAGATCAAATTTACAGAACAATTCAAATCTACTGAGCCCCCTACATAGAACTGATGCTACTTAAATTAGTGCAATCTGAACTTTAAAATTAGATTATAACAAACCCCCTTGACTGGGGAGTTTTAGTCCCCCTGTAAAACTCAGATCCAAATGCTCAAATTTCAAGTTCAAATAATTTTTCTAGTTTTATAAGATGTTTTAATGAAGGACCAGAGTTTGGTTTTGTTGTGGAGAGTTTGTTTATTTTTTAGTGGAGAATCTAGAGTAATAATTATGAAAGTAAATATGGCTGATGTCACACTTTTTAAAAATTGCCCATTTAAAGCAACACTTCAGGGCTCATAAATTCACAGCTGAAAATAACAGCTGGTAAGGATGACATTGCAAAATAAGTTTCTGCCTTCATAGTTTTGTTAAGCACATTTTTTTTCCTCACTGACTCGTATTAGCTGCAATGAATCAGATCAACCTCATACAATTAAAAAAATAAATGACTTTCAAGTAATTCTTTATATAAAAAGTGGTAGACAGTAGAGTTTAAGCAAAGCAGAAGCTCAAATACATAGATTGTGTTATGAACTATGAGAATTTCACAGAACAGCCCAATTATACCTCCAAAATGAACCCATGTTTCCTAGTTAGGATTTTTTAAAATCCATTTTACAAAATAATAATAAAAAGAAGAAACATTTATGATGTTCAAAGACTTACTTCTTTCCCCATTCCTCTTCCAAAAAAGAGTCCGAAGAAGGTCCAAAATTCTATTGGAGTTTTGAGAATGCTCCAGTGATGCTTTCATGTTTTTCTGGTCTAGAGGGAGGTATCCCTGCCTGTAGTAGGAGGGTTGGAACTAAATGATCTTAAAGGTCCCTTCCAACCCAAACTATTTTATCATCTTGTAATTCTATAAGTTGCGACCCCCTATTTGAACATAAAACAGATGATATGAAGCAACATTTTTACATGTTGGGTTGCTAGCCTAATGAAAAGAATACAGGACAAACCAAGAAACAAGAAGATAATCAGCCACAAGTTCTTATAAATTATATTCACTATACAGGAACGCTCACCTCCAAAACCCAGAAAGCTGCATATGGACAACTAGTAATTCAGACTAATCAATGAATTTTGAAATTGAAAGAATTAGTAAGAATTATTAAGTGTTCCTGTGAGTAAAATAGGACTTTTCATAAGAACAGAACTTTTAAATATATGGAACCATAAAAAATAACAGTACTTGAGTGCAAAGCTCCAGTTGTGAACATGTATTTGAATACTAACACTACAGCAGCAATTGGACAGAAAGAGACCCTTTCCAGTGACAGTCAGCCCTTCAGTGATAAGGCAAGTGTAACCAGGCTCCATTCCTTCCTATCACACAGCTGAATTGCCTTCACTTGTGCTCCCAGGCCAATCTGTGCTCCCCAGGTCCACAGCTCGATCAGTGGTTCAAGCTGTGACTCAACAGTTACCATAAAGCTACATAGATTAATATTAAATTCAGAGGACGTTTCTATTCTTCCAATCCAGGGGGCATATCTATCTCTGAATATAACATTTTATATTTTTCAAATTAAAGGTATTACAGGATGCCGTATACATTGATTTTTTGCTGCAACAGGGGTGTTAATAAGATTTCTGTACATGCACACCTTAAAGTAGCAAGAATGCTATGAGAACTTACAATAAGGAGACAAAACTGGGAAAATAATCAGCTGTTAGACTGAACAGGAGAAATCTATGCATAGTTCATTGCATGTTCTGGAGTAAGACTGTACTGTAAGACTGTAAGACTGTACTGTAAGACTGTAAGACTGTACTGTAAGACTATCTGTAAGACTGAGATATACTAATGCATCTCTTTGAATTCATAATAACAAGTAACAAATTCTGCCCTATCATTTGTGATGTGTAGGATAAAGAGTTAAAGAGTTTCACACTGCTGGTTCTCTGTCAAGCTTTACATTCAGACCTTACTTCAGATCATCAATAACTGCTGCCAGCTTCTACTGTTTCCTTGCAAGTCTACGGGCACTTCCAGCATAGTTCCAACTGGAGATCCAGCAAGAACTTAAAATCTAGACCCACTTAAAACTTCCCTGGTGCAAATTAACACAATCTTATTATAATTAGAATTTATTATAATTTATTATATCTGACATGGAACAGAAATTAATATATATATTACTAATACAATAACTAATCAAACAATAAATCCATTTGGGATTTCCACTAAAAGATTATGAAGTTGTTTGACAAAATGAAGAGGCTAAAATAAAATTACCACATTGCTGCCCTACCAAATATGTTAAATTGTGGATGTCCTTGTCTTTCTGTTCTTTTACCAAGCGCACAAGTTGTGGCAGGAAGAATATAGCTCTGGTTCGAAATATGCTCCACAAGCTGTACCTTGAAGGATCAGTGAGAAAACAGCAATTATAATGCATGATGACTATATTCAGACATCTTATTTTAAGGAAGGAATGCCAGTGTCATAAGACAAGAAAACCTTTTACATTCATCCATGGACGTATTACTAGTAGAACTAGCAGGCTGGTGGTTTGTATTGTAACATTTGTGCTCCTTGCCTGTGAACTGCTCCCATTTGAAAGGGCAGTAAGTATCCCTGGTGTAGCTGCTTACTGCTCTCAAAAAAGAAAATCTCTAAAAGACTGTGGTTGGAAATAGCCTAATGTCAAAATCTAGAGTTACTCTCAGTGGGTAAAGTCAGATGAGCCACTCCTGTGAGCCAGATTCTGGTGTCAGTCTCACAGGGGACACACACAGCAGCCCTATTGAAGTAGCCAGCAACACTCCAGATGTATCCTGATAGGACAAAGGTCAAAGACCTGCTTTCTGCTAGGAAACTCTTTTGCCTTACTTTGTGTACATCCCACTGAATTAGAATTACATCTCCCTGCCTTTCCCTTCCCATTGATTTCCATGAAAACAGAATCTTTGTTCCTTAAGAACTGTGGCCAAAATATGTGAAGGCTTGTTCTTCTGGAAACTTAGTGGCAGTTCCTGCATTCCCTGCTGCTTGTATCCGTTGGCAGAAATTGGCAGCAACACACAAACATTCTTTGGTTGGGATGTGGGAGGATAGAAGCAACGTTTGAAGAAATATTGGCTGGTAAACCTTCATGCTATTTTTGGCAGGTGTGCATTTTGCGGAAACAAAAGGCTTAAGCAGGCTCTCCTGGAGCAGCATGGCCTGTGATGTTACATGGTGAGTGAAATATCAGAAGGCCTGGGTGTGTTTGCTCAACAGTAAGGAGGGACTCATTTTACAATGGCTAATTCTGAGCTTGCAAACAGCATGACAGAGAGTTCTGCATGAGGGGTTATAAAACAAATACATTCTCTTGATGAATTATTGAATCCAAGGCATTTGTAACCATGTCCAACAGAAAGGGAATGCCTGTATTGAAGCTGTATTACAAACATGGCTATCCCAACTTCAAAATCCTAATCTACATACACTGCTGAAAATGCCATTGTAAGATCTCTCCATAGTACAAATTCTGTGCTCAGTCTGTCTCTCTGGGAATGACTGTGGCACTTCAGCTCACCATTTGTCTTCCATGCTTCCCAGCATGATTCTTTACACAAGCTTAAGCAGTCAGAGCCTGAATTAGATTTTGCACACCTGCAAAACCAATACATAAATTCACAATTCCAGGAATTCGAAAGTCAGATCTTAAAGCCAAAGAGACAAACTAAAATCAACCTGTAACTATGAATTTTGGTAAGAATGAAAAGATGCAGGGGCTGTTTCTATTTGTCTTCTATTTTCTTAGCCACTATCACCCTTAAGGATCACACTTTCAAGTTATTCTCTACAATCATGAAGACTAGAAATTTGACTCTTCAGTTTGGTAAGATTTTAATGAAATTCCAGGATACAACACACCCCAAATACTGAAAGATTTCATAACAGTGAGGCAGATGCAAATCTAACATCACCTTCTCTTGTCAAGACATTAGGGATGATAGTAGCTCATGTCAATTTAATTTTATTTGGTCTGTATAAACTGTAGGGTAATCAAATCATTCCAGATTCACATCTGGCATCAGATGGAAGTTATAGACTGAGGTCTGAGTCTGAAGCATCAGCAGTAACCTTGTTACCTAACTTTGTCATCTTCTCACTTAAATGAGAAGGAAGGAAGCAAGTAGGAGAAGGAAGAAAACAAGGGGACAGCAGCACAAGGGAAGCTGGAAATAAAGACATTAAGGTGGATGGCATTAGTGTGCTATAGTTTCTATTACTGCACTTTCTATTTCCTATAGCTATTCTACCCCACCAGGGCAGAATACTAGAATACAAGAGCTTGAGCTCTTGCGTAAATTTAAGCCACATGCAGCCACTAATGGATTTTTAGCCAATTTTAGCCACTGGAGGAGATCTTCTTTTCACGATAGCAATGCCTAGTCATGTATTTTGTCACAAATTCACTTACTTGACAAATGAACAACACTATTTTCTGAAATGTTTCTTTTCTCTTCCAGAATTAGTGGATGGAGACCTGGAGAGTGCTTAACATGGTTATTATCTAGAGCATCAGATGCTATCAGAAATTGCACTCACGTGAATACTAGTTTCTGAACCTCCATACCTTGTGCTGATCACATTTGGAATCCTCAGCGCTCATTTGCCATCATCTGGCCCAATTTTAAGACTCATTTTTCACTGAAAAGTAACAACAAAAAGTCCATGTAATGGGGTGAAAGAACTGAATGGGGAGAAACAATCAAACAAAGGGAAAGCAAGACAATCAGCAGAATCTTTCATTTGGAAGTAAAAATTTCCTAACAGGAAACAAATCGATGCTTATGTTAAAAAAGCAAACAAGCAAACAAACAAACAAAAAACCACCTTTATATTCAGCTGATTTCTCTGAACCATAGGAAACTTGTCCTTTCTAAGCACACGTTCTGTCCTAGCTATCTCCAAATCACTACCTGTAGTGTTTTTCTCAAGCAGCTGGTGTGAAAAATTAGAGAAGCGTATCTACTTTGCAAACTATTGCTTCAACCAACATTCACAAGAACTTCCTTGCAATACTACATAGCATAACAAATATCTACCAATACTACAAATTAAGCTGTATTCAAAGGAAGATGCACTACACAGTCACAGTCTGTGCAACGACTTCTAAATTTTGAGACACACACAGAGCCAAAAAAAAAAGCAAAAAAATATAGGGCAACCAAACCAAGTGAAAAAAAGGGCAAGCGGAGAAAGACTCAGCTATGCTTTGGGGAAGAAGACATACTAGAATACCATAAGAATTTCTCCAACCATTCTCTAGCACACCGCACAACATATTTGAACGTATTGTTGTGGCAGTCACTATTAGCATTTCTATTAAAAAACTCACTGTCTTTGCATGTATTTCTACCTTTTCAGCACATTACTTCTAAGCTAGCACTTGTTGCTGGAAGAAAGCAGATGAAGGAGTTCATTTATCATCGTGTCAAGCCAGACTTGCATACAATTTCTGGCAAATGTTACTTAACAAGACTGTCCAGTGAAGCTGATCCAACAACAGAATGAACTCACAAACAGTATCATAACACCTCAAGTCAGAGCCAGAATCCTCTTTGTCTAAAAAGATTAAGCTCCTTTTGTTTGAAGAAAAGGGTTATGCATAAATTTTCGAAAGTAGCAAAGCAATTAGAACACAAGTTCCTTTGAATTAATCAATCCACACGATGCAAGCCAGTTCTACTGCATCTTTTCCCTAAAGCTAGCCACAGTGTTGCTTATTATTAGCTAAGTGATGTCCTTTTAGACATACATTTGAAGCAATCCTCCTCTTCTGGGTTTGTTTATAAGGATCAGGCCCTTAGAAGAGAGCAAAGCATTTCTCTTGAGATACTGAGAGGTGATTCTGTGAGCTGAGAGCTGCTAAAAGAAACAAGGGAGCAACAAGACAAAGAGCAAGTCTCTTGGCAACCCTTGACTTTAACCTCTACTAGCGTTTGCTTTGCCAGAGGCAAGGTGGCAATTATACTATTTCCTCACCTTGCAGGGGTGTTGAGCTAGTTACCTAATGTCTTCATTGTACAAAATAAATGCTGACTATTATTTTTGGCATATTAAGTACTACCAAGTCCCTCTGCTCAGTAGGATAGGCAATCCTAGGTGGGGAATTGCAAAAGTAACAGCTAAAAGCTTATTCACTTTAGTTCCCTCAATGTTTTTGTTTTCAGCTGTCAAACAGCTTTATAAGAAGCAGTTCATCTAAGCAACCATTTACAATTTGGTTTTGTTTGCTTCTTAACCTGGAAACGGGTGTCTCTTGTCTTTATTTCATTTCCAAGTCAAGCCTGAGAAGAAAAATGCTTGCAGAAAATCCTATAATTACCGGATCTGATTTTCATTTGAACTTTGATTCTTTTGTATAGTACCAACAACCTTCCAAATTCAATGAAACCAATGTAATTACAATTTATATGGAAGAACAAGTGGGAAAGTTTTGGAAGGGTATATATGTGATAGACTCTATAAGAAAAATGTATTTATAGGATAGCTACACAGTCATTAGGTCTGCAATATTTGAACCAGCTTTCCTGAGGAACCCAGACTCTATTTGGGCATTAAAGTAAGGGGCTAGCTATTCTAAATTCCCTAGCTTCCACCATGCTGAGCAATTTTGATTATCTGGCCATAAAAATGTCTCCGTGAGAACTGCTGGGTGCCAAGCACTTTTGGAAATCTGGGCTCAATTGTGGGCTCCGAGCATTTAGGAAACCACTAGCTCCAAATGTAAACAGCAGTTCTATGAAGCAGTGGGTGAGGGTCATGTAAGAAGCATATACAGACTTTCAAGTATGTACATTTTCTCAGTTTCCCTTAAATGCTGTAATCTATCTCCTCCTCCTGCACGTTACCATATAAATAGACATAATCGTGTTGCAAATCTTTCTATTGAAACAAAAACAAACTTCAAAATTAAGTTAAAACCTGTTCTAAGTATTTTCTACTTCAGTGCATAGTCTGTCAGGAAAGATATGATGATGCTCCTTAAAAATTTTCCATCTTCTTCAAAATGATGCAGTGTTGGTGCCATCAGAGGATAAACTCTATTAATGTGACAGGAGGAACCATAAATTCAGTAAGAGTTGGATTGTGATGGACAGAATGCATCACATTGCTGAAAGTGACACTATCCTCCCAGTCCCACTGGAAAAGGAACAACAAAGACGACACAATCCACAGGATAGGAATTGTGTGATTGGAAATAACAAACACTATTTCCCTAACTCATACCAGTAAGCACATGTTTACAAAATAATACCAGCACCTTCTGTTTTTTTACCAACTGCTTGAATTTGCTCTGCAGATGAAGTTCCAGGCTGGTCTAGGTATCTATCCACAACAGCTCAAATTTTCTGAATAGAGGTGATGCCAGTTGGTTCAGTATTGACATTTAAAGATCCTATTGGCAACACTCATTCCCTCCCTCCTGTGGGTCTCAGGACATGCACTGCAACCTCCTGCTTCATGCTGTTGGGGAAGATTGTGTAAAACACTGCTGTTGTGAGGCCTATTGATACAAGTACTCCACAGCTTCAGTGAGTTTATCCTAGGACTACACTTCCCAGGCCATTCTGTGCTGTTTGGAGAACACTAGCATATCCTGATCCCCAAGAAGAAGACACAAGGGAAGTTCAGCAGTATTTACTACCCTTTGGGAAGCACCCTTTGCAAACACGTGTGCCAGAAATTCCTAGTAAGGAAAATGTTATAGGGCTTGTGCTCCTGTACTCTGCACAACTGTTTGTTCCATCAGTGTGCATGTAGCTTCGCTGATAAGGTTCTTCTGACACTGGGAGCTCCTGTAATTGACAAACAGAAAGCATATCGTGTGACCTACAAACCAACTGGATACAAATTTTTGAGTCGTCCAGGAGAAACTTCTCAGAAAACCATTTGTAAGCAACCCACGGGCTAAAATATGGTTAGATGTGACATTTTTTGAATATTTTCCAATGACATGTATAATTGCATAAATGCTTATGGAGCATTTACAGTCAAAGTTTGCCACCACAAGCACTTCATTTTGCTTGCAAATAGTTTTTTCCACCTCAATCTTGCAGTTGTATTACAATAATGTACATAACTTCATCACTTTTAATCATTTACAAGCAAGCAAACAAATTCCAACCAATTCAGAACACTGCAAGATAAACAGTCACTGTGGCTTTATGAAAAGTATGGTTTCTGCTAATCCTACATGCCAGTTACTTTCATTTTGTAAAAAGAAAAGGGGTTGGAACTGTTGCATAGTGCCCCAAGGGACTCTGCAGCTTTGTGTAGATGCTGCTAATCTCAATAGTTGCGCCAGAATCACAAAAAGAAATCAAACGCTCCACACAGACAGAGCTTCATTAAACATTAAATTAAACTGGCATCAATGAGAAAAGCACTGGTTAGTAATTTAATGAGAAAGATGGACACACAGAAAGCAAGGTAAAACAGGAAGACAAAGACATGAGTGGGGAAAGAAAGGAACATTTTCTTCAATTGCTTTCCACGCTCTTCAGAAGGGAATACACAATTCAATGAAGTAACATTTGAACAAAGAGGGTATTTTTGTTCCAATAAACGCTTCATTTCCTTCAAATCTGGATGGCAATGCTTCCTCTTTCAAAAGTGCCTCCTATTGATTCATAATAGTTAATCCCCTCATTTTTAGGTGACTCTTGTCTTTGCAGAGAAAAAAAAAAAATCAGAAAAAAGGGTTTTGTTTCTTACTTTGTTTCCCTCCCCGTTGTCTGAGAGCTTATGGAAAACGCATTTCTATTTGTAACAGGATTCCTACCTACTGCAATTTAAATGTGCTAATGGAAATGCTGGGGAAAAAAAAAATCACTCAATTTTTACACGTAGAACTGTTTCTAAATTAAAACAATGAAACTTCTGTTGTGAAAGCTTTGGCTGAGGTTTCTTTGCTTCCCTCTTCTCTACCCTCGAGCCCCCTCCCCTGCCTCTCTCCCCTCCTCTTCAGGTGCTTAAGAAATCAAGTGGCTGTTCTGTGCTTCCATCTACCAGTTTGCAATGCAAATGGGATCACACAGTGCAGATTATGCCCTTTAGGCCTTCATAGCACAAAACATTTCTTTTTTCCTTTTTTACTGTATAAATCACACATTTCTTCCAAGTTCAACCACCACTGAACTACGCCAAACCCTCCTCATCTGCATCAGTCAGAAAACCATGCTCATACACCAAAAGAGGACTGGCACACTGCACTCAGTGGCTTTAATCAGGACGAGGAAACTGAAGCTCAAGTGCGCAAAGCATTTGGAAGTTTTCTCTTCCTAACTGTTCACAGTAACTTCTGTTGGATACAAGGGCCCCTAAACAGCAATATGCAGAGAGATTCTGCAATGAATCTGAATGTGCTCTGCGATCAATTGCAAGCATGCTCAGTCAGATCAGGGTGCAGAGACCGTATTTGGATCAACCACACGGCGCAGTGCAGCCTGCAGCACAGCACGTCTGTGGAGCCCGTGGACATTCAGCAAAGACAGCAAAACTGGAATAGTTGAATGTCAGGAAATCCTGGGCAAACAGGCAAAGCATGGAGTTCCTTTCTATTATAAACAAAATTTCTGGGCAAGTCACGTTTGTAGGCCGCGCTCGCCCAGCTACGAGTCATAAATGATCGCCACTTGTCAGGAGGAGCACTTTGCAACCCAGGGATTAACAGCCTTTGTGTACAACGCTTTCTTTTGGTCAAACGCACTTGCATTCTGCTCCATTTTGCACAAAGGGGCAGATTTTCAGACAGCCTTAGCTGATATTTAGGCTACAGAATTACAAGACAGATTTTATGAATGAGCTAAACTGTTTGGACACATCTCAGATGAAGAAAATGCATTGAATCCAGCATTTATATACCAAGGTGAGAATGGAAACCTTGTGAACATCTGCTTTCCTAACAGTGGGTTGCAGTCAGAAAGGTAAATACCTTGGTTTGGTATAAAGAAAACAAATTATTTTGAATTAGGCCTGGCAAGAATTATTTCATTTTCCAACTTCTCATGGACCAGATTTTTCAAGATAAATCATCAACATGAACTGATTTTATAAATTAATTATTAGCGGAGATTATCTTTTCCTACTCCATTGTGTTACATTGCACTGCAAGTCCCTTAGAAGTTAAAAATTGGGAAATAGTTCTTCAAACTTCTTTGTATTCTTTCAGTGCAGCATTAATGACTTGGTTTCACCCTAGAAGGAGCTGCACTTTAGAAACAATTTCTAGAAGGTACCATACATAATTCCAGTCTATGCAAGGTGGCTATGATGCCTTCTTTCTATCACAAGTCAAATGCATAGATATGCAGAATCTTTTTGTTTTTAAAACTTGGGACCACTAGACACAATAGTGGTAACGTTTTTTGTTTTTCAACAGCCAGTACAATCATGTCCATATTTCTAAAACCAATCACATGCACAGGAAAGTGATATGGTTATTAAAATATCCTGGTATTGAGTTGCTTGGTTTCATTTAATGTTGTTTGATTATTATGCTAAGAGAACAAGGACTGCAGTTATCCACCCTATGCACATTTTCATCCTGGACACGTTAGGCCAGAGTCATAATCTTGAGAATGGTTTGGATTTTTAAAATTATATTAATGCTCATCAATAATAAATGCTATGGAATTATAGGCAATATTAATTAGGGGCTCATTGTGGGCACAAAAGAGACACATGCTATAAAGGATGTGCTGTATTTATGTACAGACACTTCTGATGGGCAAAGACGAAGGGCAAGGCTATTTCAGCACCCACAGAAGATAAAGATGTTCATACATGAGTGTATGTGCCTGTATAAAAGGTATGGAAGCAATTAGTGCCATTTGGGTGCCCATCAGCACAGCCATTAAGAGACCTTTGAGGGCATCCTTTGAGCCCTTTGCAGCACCAGTTTCACTGTTGAAAAATATAAGTTACCCCAAACCACAAGAGGCCTTTCAGAATTTGCATTCATATGGTTTCAGCGTTTGAGACCCCGTTTTGTTCCTAATTTCAGTCCTGCAATGTAGAGTACATTACACTGCTTATTTTTCATTAATTATGCAGTGTTAAATAGAGTTTAATCTCACCAACAAAAATTAAAATGTAAATTTGAGATTGTAATTCATGAGAAAAAATAGTGTTTCTTAAACAGTTGTGCTACTTTTGCAGTCCTTCTTGTGAGAGGCTTCACTGCCTTTTCTCACACAGGGCTGTGAAACTTTGCAGAGTATTTGAAATGAAAGGGAAGGCGAAGTGTGAGTTTGTTTTAAATGGGCCACAAAATATTTCAATATATGCTGCAGTGTTTTGTTCCCCCGCTCTCCCCAAAAGAGAGAAAAGCAGTTTGAACCTGCCCTAAATATCCATGAATTCGTAAGTATTCTTACGCACATCGGATCCTATTTGGTCTCAACTGCTTTTCAAAGGGAGCAACCTCATCCTCACTGAGTAATTAGCTGCCAGCAAACAGCCACCATGGATATGCAGTGTGTATTTATTTCTGTCTCCTTTCGGACGCTGCAAACATTGGAGGTACTTTTGCATTCGATTTCCTCTGTCACTTGCTTTTAACCTGAGAAAGGAATACGAGCCCTTCTCTGCTGTGTACTTTCGTGATCTGAGATATACGGATGGAGTGAGTCTGTTTAATAGGAAATTATTTCCCAGTATTTTCTGCCCTGCTTGGATTTCCTTTCTTTTTAGTATTTTTAGTTGCCAAGATTAAAAAAAGTAAAAAAGAAAAAAGAAAAAGAAAAGGAAAAAAGACAAAACAAAACACACACACACTTGGTTTATTTGTATTGTAAGACAATCCACCAAATAAAGCATGGATCACTGGGAGACTTTCTTCAATGAAAGGTCCAGTTGAACTGGTTCACTTTTAATTTAATGAATGGCTCTTTCCTTTAGACGAGGGGAAAGCCACAGACGTTTACAAAGACACAAAAGCCAACCCTGGGCTGTTTTATGTTAGTTTCTTTTCTTAAAACATTTGTTTTTAACTTGAAATGTTCGAGGCAGAACTTGCGGATACAAATCCTTCCCCCTATAGAAACAAAAGTGTTTATACAGTGCATGGTAAATAAATTCTAATTAAATGTATCCATCAACCCTAGTTCCTTTATTTCACTTGTTAGTTGTATTCGGAATCTAAGATGATGTTTGATGGAGACTGAAAATTAAATCTTTATCTCATATTGAATTTCATTTTTCTTTAGAATGTTACAAACTCTTTTTTTCTTAGGAAGAAATCATTCTCCATACGTGCAGCTTCTTACCACCAACTCCATGACAATTTTCTGCCCTGTTTGGAAGTATTTGGACAGAAAACATAATTACTCGATGCCATCATTTGTTGCCTCCAGTTCAGCCCAACTGGTAATTATTGCACATTTCTACAAAGGATTATTTCCTCTTTTCTTCCTGCCTCAAAATGAAAATGCAAACAGAATAACAAAAAAGGGGGAGGGGGAAGAAGAAGAAACAAGAAACATGCCATCTAATATAGAGCAGAATCCTTTTTATTGTTTTTTACAGAGGTTTACGGGGAAAAGAAGAGGGAAAGAAACATATTTTGTTTTTCTCTGTGTGTCTTTGTAGTGGTTTGTGCTTGTTGTAGAAATAAAGTATTACAAATAGAAACCAGAGAGAGGTCGGGGGGGGGGAGAAAGAGGGGAGAAGAAAGCTCGTTTAGTTTCCCTTTTTCATTTCCTTTGCTGGAATAGTGGTTCGGAACATCTGAAGACAAAAAGGATTTCCAACTTGGGTTTGTTTGCGGCTCCACGAGCGCTCCGCGCCACGCCGGTGCGGGGGTCGGTGGGGTCACAGCGCCCCCTGGCGGCCAGGAGGCGTCACTGCACCCGGACCGCCGCCGCTCTGAGCTGAGAGGGGGGAGTGGAGGGCGAGCTGCTTTATACGAAGCGTGCCTCTTCTTCCCCTTAAACCCACGTTAGACGGGGTCTGATTTTGGCTCTGTGGGTCTCAGCTGCTCTGTTTGTGCGCGCAAAGAGAGCTGCTCAGGGTTGTTCAACATCTTCACAAACTGGTTCGTTCTGATAGTTTCACCATTATTACCAAAGGCTGCTCGTAATCTTTTCAACTCTTTCCTTCAGCGGCACCAATAAACTCAACCAGGGAGAGAGTTCACCAAATACACAAACATCTGTCATACTCCTATACAATCATTCTAAAACTTGTGCTGACTACAGAACTGATAGTCATGCACTGATCTCATTATTTTTATTAGAAAACCAATTCTTTCAGTTTTGATTCGAAAATGGTGAAATAGAGTTCCTTTTGTGCAATAAAAATATCCAAAGCCTGGAAGTGTAAGGATCCCATCTTTGCTTCATTAGGACATAATTCACTATGTATGATATCTCAGGGGATGCAAGACAAAGCTGGTCATGGTACACTGAGACATGGAGGTCATTTGGTACAGTTTTTTTGTTTATTTGATAGAAATTGAGATATAATGAAGAAAGACTTATTTTCAATGTTTTAAGATGTACCACCAATCACAAATGCAGCCCAGTGTACTCTTCACTTATTGTTGTTCTATAATTTCAGTGTTATTGTCTCCAGCGTTCTTAATATCGTGTAAACTCTTCCATTCCACCTCATTTTTAATTTTTTTTTCCTGGTAAGTATTCAGTAGAAGATAACTTCAGCAGGAATTACGACTGTGTCATTTTTTTAGTATTATTTTAACCACAGGTGCACACACACAAATGCACTGTCAGTGGTAAAGAGAATGCCAGGTTCAGCCGTAGAGTTGCACAGTCAGATATTTCCTGTGATTTTGATCATTCTGGCAGCTTTTTTTTTTTTCCCCTCTCTAACTCAGAATTAATGTGTTTTTCTTTAGGTAGGTCTGATACTTTAAAGTCTGTTTGATATTTCAAAATGCATATGTAAAATTTATAAAGTCTCAGAATGGGAACAACAAATATTGTACATCCTTAGTAGTGTCAATCTACATAGGACAAGTCAGTGCAAAACATCCATCTGCACTTACAGTAATGCTTTTTCAGTAGCACGTAGGAGTCTAAACAAGGTTTAATATATAATCAATGGATGTGTCTGCCTTGCAAGCAATTCGTTAAGTTCAGAACGTAGAAATACGTGCACATATGAAAGTGTTTCAAATTCTGCAGACAAAATCACAAAGTAGAAAGAAACCGCTACGCCAGATCAACGCCAGTACAACCTGACAGTGTAAGTACACACATACACAAACATTAACCACCTTGAGAATACTAACCTGAATTCTTCTTCCACGCTAAGCAAGGAGCAAGCACTCTGCCTTCAGCTTTTGCACAACTAAAACCTCAATTTCTCGCATGTTTTTTCCAACTTACTGCAACAGCATCTGGCTGTGACCGAATCAATGAGATGACAGATCTTGTTCTGATCAGATTCCCTCACTCCTACCATCCGAGCACTCAGCTTTCAAGCAAGTTCCCTTAAATCTGCTGTGAGGCAAAAACTGACCCTGGTGACATTAAATTGACTAGAAGCAGAATGAAACACGGAACCCTAGCAATTATTTGTACAAAAAGACCGAATGAAAGACAGTGCTCCACCAGGAGACGGAATTCTTAGATCAAAAGTTTGCAAATCAAACTTTCCTTAAAGCTGGAAAGTACAGGAGATATTTCTCAGAAATTCTTCTCACATTTAGATGCTGTTTTCCCAGTGGCTGCTATTCCGAGTGGCACAACATTATGGACAATTTTTGAGACATTAAAGACAATTTTTCAAGGTTATGACCCAAATGAATAAAAGCCATGAAGAGCAGCCTTAGGATTAATACCATGTTCTTACCTCTCTCATCATTGTGCTTCTTCCCACCAAATCACCCTATGGTTGTGTGAGGCAAGTAGGAAATAGCAGCCTTAACTTACATGTCTGGGACTCTTTCAGCTCTGTCCAAAACCTTATTGTTACCCAGCCACAAATGAATCCTTTTCTATTTTTGGGTCTGTGCTGTGCATAAACACAATATACAACTAATTATGGAAGTAATGAAAAGACCCAACTAGTGGCTTTTTTGCATGGTTTTAAGAAAAAAGAAATCATTTTATTGCTGCGACAAGAACGTGGAGTGATAAGAACAGCAATAGCTATCAAAGAAAAACAGGTGATTTTCTGTCATTAATTCTGCACAGTGCCTCGTACTATTTAACATCAGTAGCGTTCTGGATTGCATTATATGCAATTCTCTAAAGATTTTTGCATAGGAATACAGTTCATGAAACATCCAAGTCCATCTGAAGCATTTAGTCCAGAAGAATAAATCAACTAAAAAGAAAAAAAAAGGGGGGGGGGGGGGAAGGCAAAAAACAAAGAGAAAATAACAGAGGGAATTGGTAGCTAATCTACCACTATTAGTTTAGTGCTTAATACTTCAATAACACCGTGTGATGAAAGACTGAACATACAGGTTTTCTCCGTGTTGATTCTCTGCAAGTTCTTTTGCATATTTTCTCCAGCAAAATGTTTAAACTTTAACAGTATTTCAGCATTCAAACCATGATATATGTGCATGTAAAACTTGGGAGCGTGTACATAGTTATTCATTAAAACAAGCTTTATGGCACTTACAGTTTATTTCTGCATTTTTAAGGTGCATGCAGAAAAAAAAAAAAAAAGAAAAAAAAAAAAAGCATTTCAGTTGGATTTCATTGAATGTGTCAGATACCTTGACATTTTAGGTACTTTAATGTTTTTGGTTTTGTTTTTTTTTTAGCTACAAAAAAAGTTCTTGAAAGAGGTTTGCTGGGGAGGGGGAAGCCCTTTTAGAAGAAGGCTTAGGGCCAGGGGGTGCAATGGGTGAAAAGACTTTATTTTCTTCAGCTCAAATTCCAAAGGAGGAAGACAGGGAGAAATAGGAACTGAAACTAATTTACCTGCATTCCTTTGTCACTGCTTGGCCCTTGACTAGTAAATGATTCCTTTCACTAGCCAATAAAACCAAATCAAAAGCAGGCTTAGAGAGCAGAGGGGGAAAGGGGGGGGGAAATAAAGTAGAAGAGAGAATCAACTTAAACTCCAATACACACAAAAAAAAAAAAAGAAGAAGAAGGAAGAAAGCAAACTCACTGCTCGTACTTTCCAAAAGCTCTGAGGAACTCTGTGCCTGACTCCTGCCAACTTCTCAGCATCAGCACAGCACAAAGATGTCCTCTACCTGCTGTCTTGCAGCATTACCTGAGGTTATTCCATTGTTACGCAGGATGGATTGAGTTGCTTTTGTCTCCTTGTAAAGCTGGCCCCATAAACCCAGCCAATTTAGATCCAGTGGAAGGATTATGCAGCTCCTTCAGAGATGAAGAGTATCCAAGAACAGGTTTGCTCTGCACAGACGTGGTGCACAGACAGCGCACCCCTAGGATCTGGTAAATGCTCCGTTCAAAAAAGTGCTGCATGCCAACATGACAGAGGCATGGAAGAATCTGAAAAGAAGTGTGTCTGTACTGATGAACACTACAAAAACATACCTAGCAGTAGCTTCTGCTCCTTTACATTCTAGAGAAGACAAACATTCAGAGAACGATGCAGGATGTATTGACATAATCAGTGTGTCCACACATTACGGGCACATAGAAGCCAACTAAAATGTACTTAAATTTTTTAACGTAATTTTTGCCATATTAATCAATTCTAACAAATCTAGAATCAAAGAACAGTTTGTATAGGAAGGGAAAGATGAGCTGACTCCATCAAAAACAGATAAGTGATATTTTTTGTTCTTCTTGAAATGACCATATCACCTTTTTAGCTTCAAAAAGGTTTTCTCAGAGCTGAGTAGATAGTATTTTTCACAATTGGACTCTAGGTATTTCTTCTTCCATCCCTCTTGTAACAAGAAGGAATAACCGGGTAGCAGTTAGACAGACAAGCAGGTTGGTAAAAACTATAATAGAGATAAAACAAACATCCAAATGCTGTAAACAAGTCTCTGCAAGTGTTACTAACAAAGTCCAATAGAAGTCATGAGATGCGATCATAAATGGAAATACAGATAGTCTACCAGATGGGTTAGGCTTTATGCCCCTCTAAGTCAGCTTATGTAAAAATTCATGTTCTTATTTTCAAGTATTATCTGTTTACAGAGAAAAGAGGCAGAGGGAAGAAAAGGGAGAAAAGACCTACTCTTGTCAGACTGAAACAGAGAACATCACCAAGAGCTCTAGAACCCTATGCATTGTTCTACACAGCAGCAAAGCCTGAATCAGTGGCAGCATGAACCACACCAAGCCACATGGTCAGGAGCAGAAGTGAAATTAGACTCAATTTTATTGATACCAGCCTTGAACACCCTGCATTCAACTGAAATCTTTCTATGATATAAGAAAGGACAGGAGCACAAACATTTATGCCATTTCCTCCTCTCTTTGAGAACTGTGAAAGAATACAGCAGTCAGCCTCTTTTGTCTGAATATGTTATTGGGCTGAACAAGAAGGGCATGTTGCCATCTTCAACATAGGGCAATCAAGATGGATGTCAGCGTAGTTCTTTTATGGTATTATTTATATCTGTGCTGTCAAATACAGAGGCCTGTGTCAGGGAACTGATGAACTTCCTTCTACACAAAAGAGAGAGCTGTCTTAGGGCAGCATGACACTTTTTCCAGCTCTAGTAACTTTCCTCCTTAGGGAAATGGTGACTCAAGAAGTGAGTTCCGCATTCAAATAACAGGTTAAGAAAACATTTCTTCCCTTTCAGTTTTCAGCATGAGGGAACACTCAAGATTCCCATTAAGCAGATTTGGGGGCTTCACATAGAATACAGTTGATAAATTTCTATTTACTAGAATACACAAGATAGAATTCCAGGTTTTCAAAACTAGTACATATACAAGAGAGAATTCCAGGTCTTCAAAAGTTTTCTTTTTCTACTATGCACATTCATTTATCTGTGTATATACAGACACACAGGAGCACCAGTTTTACAGCCCTTGTCTCCAAAATGCTTAAGCAATACTGTCACAAATATCACAGGTATGGTCTATGTTGCTTTTGCTATGATTCTTAATAGGGGAAGAAGAGAACAGTTTGTACCACAGAAGATTTCAGAGGCTCCAAATAAAATAAATCAAGAACGCTGTACTGATAAGAACCAATGTTCTATATGTATGGGATTTGTTTATAGTAAAGAAATAACACCAGAATAAATTAAATGTCCTGGTGCAGCTGGCTTCTGTTCCCTTACAACCCCATCCTGCTCCAAGAGTTGTGTACCTCTGAATGCTTCGGCTGGGGACCAAGAACTCAAGCAGAATATTATTACTTGCACTTCAAAGCTTTCTAAATACCAATAACATTCTACAAGGCCAGATAGCTGTAAAAGTTTCACGTCTTAGAAAAAAGAATACTGGGAGCTTAAAATTACAGGAATCTAAAACATGAGATACCTCGTGTTCCCTTTGGTATTTTACTTAGGAAGTATGTCATTCCCAGGCCTGAAGAAAGGAAAGTAGAAAGTGAAGCAAAAGGATTTGTCCTGTGCTGTATGCAGAGCTAGAGGTTAGCCAGGATCCAACACTACAGCTCCTGAGTCTCAAACTTGTACTCATTCCTTCAGATAAAGTTTCTCACAATTAGAAAATGTTCTGTCAAAGAACCATTGTCTCCAAGAGCCTCAAGTCCTGCAGTGTGTCAGCAGCGCTCTTACAGACAGAACTGAAAAACTAAAATAAGGACTTGAACGTCTATTTCACATGTGCATGATTTCCAGAAAATGAGACCGAAACAATTTGTACAACACATGGATGATTGAAGTGAACTTGCTAGCATGCAGCAGTCAGCGCAGTAACATTTAATGAGCATTTCTTTCCTTCTTTTTCTATCACTTTTTTCCTCCACTTACAGTTTTTAGAGTTAAAGCTAATCTACAGAGGGGAAGGAACTTCATAAAACAGCTCTTAACTTGAGGTATCGCTCTTCCACATTCTTTGAATGGAGTTTGTTTCAACTACAGAATCAACAAAGACAAATGGGAATCCCTTGATGCTGTGCTCTTGAATGTACAGATTCTAAAAGCATGCTCACAGGGTCAGCAACAGCCACTAGCAATAGTGCTCCTATCATATGTTATCAGCTTCTCAGAGAGCTCTGAATGATGTGCACATAGTCCTGTCCTGATTCTTCCTCAGTCTGACTCACTACCAGAATCTTTCAGAAAAACTGCTGAGAGTTACTATCCAGCTCAGACTGAATTTCAGTGAAAGAGAAGCCTTTATTTCTTTGTGAAACCTGGCACGCATGTTCTAGGGAACCATTCATGCTTGGGAAAGCAACTTTCCCTGCAGCTCATGGAGCAGCACAAAGGAAGATGTGCCCACTTAGGTCTGTGGGCAGACACCATGAGCTAGCAAGCTCTGATGACACAAGTAGTCAAATATTAGTCAGGAGAAGTGTTAGCGAAATAGATCATAATTACCCAAAGATGTCAGATCTAACAGTCATAAAATATCAGAGAGAGCGCAGTGATGTTTGTGTGCAGATTTATTTTGACAGAGACATCTACCAGCATTTACCTCTGCATTCACTAAGACTCCAAAACTCAGAAGCAGAAGTTGTGACACAGTGATAGCCTCGGCCAAATTGCACTGAAGAAAGGCTGCATTTCAGAAGTGCCATATTGAGATTGGACTAAATTTAGAGTGGCCATTTCAGTGTCTTTATTCCCTAGCCCTAGCATCAATCTCAACCTTTTAACCACACAGTGCAGGTCGTCTCTGAGGGTCCTTAAAAGAGAACATCAAAACAGCAAAAGAAGGCTAAAACAGAAGAAATTGTGTAGAAGATAAATAGACCTCTTCCTGGTGGTGGGAAGATACGCCTCACAGAAATCTTAGCTTTGTCAGTGCAGATGCTAATAAACTAATAAAGTCTGAAAACTTACATCAGATTTAACGCATCACACATTCAGACACATCTGAAGGAATAACAATAAGAAGCAACCTAAAAAATAAGTTTAGTCAGTAGGAATATATGAAGTCTGTCAGTCTGCTGGAAAGGAGGTGGTAGAAACTAGGTTTAAAGGAAAGGCACTAACCTTATAGCACAGCTGTATAATGTGAAGGGCTGAAGGCATTGCATATGTCATGAAAATCCAGTGGAGACAATGGGAACATCTGAGATGCTCCAGAAAAAGAAGATGGCTAGAGATGGATTACACAAGAAATGGGCAAAGCAGCCAAAAAGTCTTTATGAGAAATAACCAATTACTGTATGCATAGAAACGCATTGCCCAGGCAACCAAATTCAGACCAGACTAAAATGTCACCAAATGGAGTGTGGTACGAACATACATTGGTCACTCTGAAAGTAATGCCTCCTATTTATTTCCATGGAAACTACAGTAGATACAAAGAATGAAATAACACTGTTGGATAGAGCACATTCTCAGCTACAAAACGTTACTTTTCAACATAGTCATCACTATTAGCTCTGCTTTTTCACCAGCAATGAACAAGAGCTGCATGCTGCACTCATAACGATCTACACCAGAGGAGGTGATCCACTACCACTGTTGCCTCTGCTGAATGCACCATACACTCCCCACTGAGCTCACATCCATGGGTTGGTATCCATAAGTGTTTAGCAAGCATCAGTGAATGTCAATGGATGGTAATTTTTTTTTTTTTTCCACATGGAGAAAATCTATCCCACACCTTTGCTTCATATATACTTCCACGCCAGTCACTACTGTGTCTGTCTGCCCCTCTGCTGCCACCTGTCACCAGAATGTAGTGGGGTACTGAGGGGAAGGTTCAGCCTTTACTGCCATACCGACATCTGCCTCTGATCTCCTGGGTCAACATCATAAAAATAGGAGGCATTATTTCTGGAGAAGCCTTTGTACAAGAAGTCCTGGCCCCTGTCTTGAAGTATTTGTATTTACTGATATTAGGAATTCACAATGTTGAGTCGGTAGGGTTGTTCAATGCTCTATTTTTGTTGTTGTTGTTGTTTCATTTTTTTGTTTGCATTCCTGGCTCTCTCAAACGTGATGCCGATAATTTATGAGCGTTTTTACTCATATGGCAGTATAAACATATACTGCTTTCCGTATCCTTGGTTACAAACAGGTAAGGCAAACTGATTATATATCAGTTCTAGCAGTAGGAACTTCAGCATATTTAAGGTATCTCATTTTTCTCACTTAATTCTGCAAATTTTGTAAGACTAGCAAATTACAATGATAAATTGTTGCATGGAATAATCTTCCTTGCTCTCCCTAATCTCTTTGTCTCCACAGAGTCTATAATTTAATGGAGCAGGATGCTTCAAGACGTTGCCAAGGCCATTATCTCTAGTTGTATTAATAAACTTGCCCTCAGGACACACCCATATTAGCACTACCACATGCACAGGGTATAAGACCTGCTTGACACAGAAGGCACACAAAATGCCTTAGCACCCACAGGCAACATCTCAAAGTACTGTGCAACAGAACTAGGCAGGGCATCGCAAACGCAGACATACGCGCATGCAAAAAAACCCTTTCTGATGCACAGGAAAGCAGGTTGTGCAACTTATTTGCCAAGCTGTAAGTTTCCTCAAGCAAACAAGTCAGCAGGAAACTCCTCAAACAAGCCAGAGCTGGCCACACAGAATGTGTCTACTGCAAAGTAACCCCTCCCTTTAGTTGCTAGCTTCCATAATGGGACAAACCCTGGCCAGAGGGCTTGAGGAATAGGAAGGCAGTAACAGAAGATTTCAAGATTCAGCCCATGAAATACCATAGGGAAGACTGCCTACCAGAGCCCAGAAACAAAACAAAACAAATCAAAAAACAACGGACAACAAATACTGAGTCTGTAACCAGTAACAACTCTTGCAGTAGATATTTGGATCTAAAAGCATAAAACAGTGCAGTGAGACAGTGTTCCCAAAAAAGTACAGAACTCTGCCAACTGTGACTTCTCTCAGCAATATGCAAATGCACTGCAGATTAATACTGTTATACATACAATCATCTTAAGAGGGCATTGAAGTAAACACTGAGTGTTCCTGGTACCTTGTATCCGATCTGCTTGCCACCAACATGCTTTCTGGGTACCACAGGAGGAAGAGATGACGTTGGTCAAGTATAATCAAACCTACAAGGGGAAAACGATTTCTTTCATGCATTTTTGACCCATGTTGCAGTTTGAATTTTTATTCTCTGAAAACACTACAAAAAACAGATTCGACAATCATAATGCCTTTCTAGCATTATATTCCCACTCTATCCTACTGTATTTGCAGATAGGTATATTAAGCCAGCCTTGGCTTTAGCTAAGAGCAGGCTGATTTGCAAACACTCAAGATCTTCCAGCTTCTTTCCTTGTTTTTCTGATAGTGAAGTCGGTTCCCCTTGCTGGCTATTAAACATACCCACTGATTTGTGTCAGGACACCTTACCTCTTTTTGATGCCTTCTGTACTGTGTGGTCTGCTAAACCAGTGGAGGAGACAACAATGATTTGTCACAACTTCTTCATGCTCTCTGCACAGAGCATCTTCTGCCATTTCAGTAGATCACAGTAACCCAGTGCAACAGAAGCAAAAGAAGGTATCAGGCAGTTTTTCACATTCACACTACTGAATTCAGCCATGACAGTGACCTCTCTGCCATTTTATACCTCTGTGTTTCTTTCCTTTTGTCTCTGGCTGTTTCATCTCTGTATACCTCAGCATCCAATCATCCATTCTACCCTTCATTTCCAAGATGCTGTCCACTTAAGAACACCTACTAGCAGTGATGGAAGAAAGGTGTTGTGAATCTCAAGTTAGACTAACAGAAAGACGTGCTGATGTCACCCTATCTCCTTGAACTGTAAGATTTAGCCTGGTTTATTATTAATACATTAAGTCCCATATTTATGTCTCCCACTGCCTTCTCTTTATCCTATAATAGACAGAGCTGCAGATAAATTCTTTTCCTCTCAGAAATCCATCACACTAGACACTGAAGAGTTGGAGCAAGGAAATATATTAAAATAAATGAGTTTTGTTCTTTGTTTCTATCTGGCAAAGGAAGTACTCTCCATACCATGCCATTTCAAGGCCTTTCTTTGAAAATCCTTCCTCTTCTTTAAATAACAAGGGGTAGCAGTCAAGGGGAAAGCACGGGCTACTTGATCCATTGTTTGGCCCCCAGCCAGGTACTGCTGGCCCCTCTTTCCCTCTCTGCCACCCGTTTTTCTATCGTTCCTGTAATTTGGGGAGATTAAGATGTATAGCCTGTAAATTGGCTAAACTTTTCCAGGCTGCTTTAATGAGACTTCATATAATAGAGTTGGCTTTTTTTCCCTTTTTTTTTTTTTCTCTTTTTCTTAATATTTTCCTTAACGTGACCCATATGGAAATAAAAAGATATATTTTTTAATGTATGCTAGATTATGGCCGACATTTTCCCCAAATTAAAATCCATGCTTCAGCAGCAGCATACATTTTCAATGATGTCAAATATATTTTTTCAGCCAACTGGCTGGGGTCACCGTTATAACTCAAAGTTTAAGTGTGCTGGATAATCAGTAGAACATGTGAGCCTCTGTGGGGCACTGTGGTTGCCTCGGTGCAGCAGCACTCTCCTGCTAAGGAGCACACTGGACCTATTCTACTCTCAGGCAATCAGAGAGGCAGCACAGGGTAGTGCAAAGCTCTGCCTCCAATGGGCTGACAACCACACGGCTCACAACGGGAACTATGTGGCACCAGGCTATGTCAACATCAAGATCCCCCAGCAGAGATCACCAGAATGCAAGCATCATGCTCAGCAACAGACTAAACTTACAGACCAAGCTAATAATGCCAGGCATTTGCCCTAATAATGCTCTCTTGACAGATGAGATGCCCTTCACTTAGGGATGCCATTCAAGGCTTGTCAGCCATTGGTGTTACCATTCAGGGAAATAATTCCCAATGGAAGCAGCCAGTGGCTGTTCTTAGTATTGTTACAGCATGTACACTTCTAAGTACTGACTTCCCTGATATTTCTCACCTTAAAAATACAAATGAAGTTGGAAAATCGGTTACAGATTAGCAAATGCTTGGTCCCAACTAATGATGTTCCTTAAAAGAACACATGTAGCCTGCAATTATGCAAGAATCAGTATTTAAGTGAAATTCTTTTAACATATCTGGGTAGTCTAAATTCAAACAAATTGGAAAAATATTTACCAAATGTAGGAGCAAGAGGAAACTGTAACGATTTTGTTACGGATATTGATTTTTCTATTTAAACTGCTCTTTTCATTAGAAAAGCATTTAATAACAAAGCCTGATTGATTTGGGAGCACAGATGAAACATCAGGCTTTCAGTGATTTTGCTTTAATATTTTCACATTATAGCTTGCCATCACAGATTGCATTATCATCCTGTCCAGTCAGAAATTCCAGTTTCCAACAAAAGGATGTTCATTCAGCTTTCCAAAACAATGTGTTCTGACTAATTTCAGAGCTCACACAAGAACACGATGATGTCTTAGGATAGAAAACAAAGACCTTGTCCATAGCAAAAAGTGCCGTGTGGATGTTTCCATTGGCTGGTGTGGAGACAGTTGCCCCAGTAGCCCCAGAATGGATGCATTTCAAATAGGAAAAACCCACCATTTTGCTTACAGTGTTTATTTTGAAGAGTGGAAAATTCTTATCAATTGTAGCAACAAATGCTTCTCTCATAATGGAAGTGACTCCACTCAGAAGATTAAGTGTGTTGGCTCTGTTGGTTATTTACAGTGACAAGCCCTCTGCACTTAATGCATAAACACCAACCAAAACTTGACTGACAGTTGAAGTGGCAGATAATTTAGGCATGAGGGATGATGTTACCTCAACCCGGATTTGAAGAGGTTATGTGATACGTGCCAGGCTTCTCCTGACAATACATTTGTTGTCACACCTGCCTTGCCCAACCCCTCCAACTTAGCATCACTGCTGTGTTTCTCCCACCTGACATCTGCTGAGTAATGTTTCATCGCGTGAAATATTCATTTCTCACCTGTGTCTCACAGGCAAGGAGCCCCCTGGAGCCCTGCTCTACTGCTGCACAGCCCCACAAAAAGTGAGCTAGCACCAGGCAGCTGCAGCAGGAGCATTCAATGGAGCTCAACCAGGTAGGGGACCTGCCAGCCCTGCAGGCAGGGAGGTGCCATCAAGAGCTGTAGCCTGTTGATACAAGCTGGGAGAGGAAAAGAGAGAGTTAGGTAAAGGACTTGGGGGTTCTGGTGGATGGCAGCTGGACACAAGCCAGCAATGTGCCCTCACAGCCGAGAGAGCCAACTGTATCCTGGGCTGCATCCAAAGCAGTGCAGCCAGCAGGGCGAGGAGGGGATCTGCCCCTCTGCTGTGTGCTGTGAGACCTCACCTGCAGGGCTGCGTCCGGATGGGGAGAGCTCAGTGCAGGAGAGACATGGAGCTGCTGGAGCACGGCCAGAGAGGGGCCGCGAAAAAATGAATGGAACACCTCCCTATGAGGACAGGCTGACAGCTGGGGCTGGAGAAAAGAAGGCTCCAGGGAGACCTGAGAGCTGCCTTCAGTATCTAAAGGAGCTGAAAGAAGGAAGGGGACAGTTTTGCAGGATCTGTTGTGAAATGACAAGGGTAAGAGGTTTCAAAACTAAAAGAAGGGAGATTTAGACTGGATATAATGAAAAGGGTTTTTGTGATAAAGGCACTGAGGCACTGGCACCCAAGGTTGCCCAAAGAGGTTCTGAGTGCCTCATCCCTGCAGACACCCAAGGTCAGGCTGGACGGGGCTCTGAGCACCTGATCAGCTGCAGCTGTCCCCATTTATTGCAGGGCAGCTGGATTAGATGGCCTTTAAGGGATCCTTCCAGCTTAAACTGCCCTATGATACCATGATTCTATGATTGCATGATTCTGAGGCAGTTTTGTACCACAACACTGAACACATGAAGTGAAACTGGGCAGCAAAACGTTACCTCGTGGGTGTCCAACCTCTTGGCATGCCTGGGCCACACTGAGTGAAGAGGCTGCAGAGTTGCTCCAAAAGAAATGCCTTCTATTTTTTTTTTCCACAGAAAATACAACCGATGAAAAGAGAACAATAACATTATTTGATAGGGCACATTCTCAGCTACAGAACATTATTTTTCAACATATTCACCACCTTTATCGATGCATTTTTGCCAGAGATGAATGAAAGCCTGAATACCATGCTTCCATGTCAGATGCCATTCTGTCAGACTGCCCTTCTGCTGCCACCTGCCCCATGGCAACAAAACACAACGGGATTGGTAGGAAGGCTCAGCCTCTACTGTCGCACCACCAACATTCACCTCTGATATTGTGGGCCAACATAATAAAATAGGATACATTGCTTTCAGGGCAACCCTTGTAAAATATACAATATAGCTAATGTGTTTAAATAACAAAACTTATTTTAATAGTTAATATTTTTTTATCAAAAATAAAGAAAAGAACAAAAATGTAGAACTAGTCAGATATTTCACCTTGCTTTTGTGAAATAATGCTTCAGTCTGGTTCAGTGGAAGAGGCTGCAATCCTTGGTGAGTTCTCAAGGTGCTCATCAGAGATTTCTGATGAAATTTTATTCTTCCTGTGTTTCATCCTTGACAATAATTGTTCATAAATGGACATATGCCACAAAGCAATGACATGAATAAGACATGATTTTGACGTGAATGATATTTTCTCTGGTAAGACAGGTCTTATTAAAGTCTGGTAGAGAGACACAATCAGATTTTTGAGTTGGATACCTGAAAGCCAAGAAGCGGTGTTCCAACCACTTGTCTGGATGAGATGATGTAGAGAGTGAGAATGGCTGACATGGGTTATGATACAAAAACATTGTTCTCAACACTGTAAAACAAAAATACTTTGAAAGGCCCAGAATATTGCTGCTGCTCAGCAGAAGAACGTTGCTACTATCAGCTGAAATATGTTTTTGCTATCCGAGCTATGTATGTGCAACCCTAGGACTTAATCAATCTCTGAAAGTCACAATTGCAAAGAACAAAACCCATTTTTGGATTTTGCAAAGAACACAATCCTTTTTTGTACCATAATATCAAACTGTTGTACTGTGCTAAATGAAATCTAGTATGCTACCATGAAGCAGAGAAGCAGATTTCTGAAACTTCTTCAGTTGTGAGTGGGCTGGAGGGAGTCCCCTAACACATCCAACCACTTGATTTCAACTCATCTCGCTATGTGTGGTATTTGGAAGTGAGCTTCCTGAAGCAACACGGGGAAAGAGATGCTGTAATCATGAGAATAGAGCACAGTTTTGTCAACATATCTGATTTCTGAGTCACCCATTTGGCTGCAGAAATACAGAGCCAACTGCAAATAATAGTACTCGTATGAAAGAATTCCCACTCCCAATAGATGATTTCTTTCAGTATGTATAGCACTGCCTTCCTCACCACTGGGTATGTTATTTTGCATTGCTACAGATTGTCTCTGCATATTGAAATTAAACAGTTTTCAGTGACAGAGAATGGATAGATCTGTAGAATTGGGTCCAAGATGGAATACAGCAAGGGGCAGGAGCAGCATTCATTCACAATTTAAATAGAGCATTGGTATGTATGCTATTCTGATCATCAAAATGTTTTGCACTGTGCAATAGTAACAAAAACATGAACTTTGCAGCTAAATCTCCTCATTCCATAAATAAAACAAGAAATCCCTTCTGAACTTTAAAAATATATATATCTCATGCTGTTTTTCTCAAATCATATATAGCTGTTATGTATCTCCAGGCTTCACTTGGAAAGTGAAGGATGGAATAGAACTAAAAGCCGAAGAATGGTACCTCTGAACTGACAAAGATTCAGGTATACCAGAAATCTCATGAAAAGAATGTGAGTTATGTGAGTTCCAGAGAGTGCTCTCATCCAAAGATGTCCAGAGAAACAGCCAGTCATCCAAGTGGGATAGAGAAAACGTGGAGTTAAGGTTTTTTTAAGAGATTTGGAGATGCTGAGCAAGATAAAACTCCAATGGGGAATGGGAAAAAAAAAAAAGAAAAAGAGAGAGAGAGAGAGAGATCAGTTCTTGTTTTTGCCATCAGCAATAGATAATACCCTAGTTTGGCTAATGATATGTAGAGAAAGGTACAGAGGACTTCTGAAAACTCAGACATGAGAACTGAATTTCTGCACTCTTTTAAGATTGCCCAGGCAATGGGTGGATCAAAATCTTATCTGCTGTCTGATACAGCTGTGTTCAGCCATACAGCCATGTATAAGAAACTTTCATCTAGCTGCCAGGACATCCGTAGTGTAAAAGCAAGTAGCATAGGTTCATGCCACCTGCCAGCTTCATACCGGTGTAAAACAAGTGCTTCAGAGCCACTGCAGCACAATGCACTTTTGTTTCCCACTTAGGTACTCTGCAGTGTACCTGTAAAATTATTTCAAATGGTCATGAACACTAGTGAGTGTTTTGTTTTTTCAAAAAATTGATCTAATGTTTATTATGGCACTTCAGGAATGAAAATAGCTGAAGCCAAGCTAGAAAAATGCTATATTAAATGAACAAATATCATTTCTAGTGGACAACTGTAATAACTTCTAGTTACAGGGTTGTGGAGAAACTGACAGCATCGTTTCTTTCGGATATGATGATGTCACAGGGCACAACTCCGGTCTGTTGACCGAAGGAGATTTTGTATTCCCATGTATCTTATCATCAGCACTTTCCAATCAATTTTATCCTTTTGAGGAAGGGAAGTGAGAGTTGGAGGTTGGGTTTTTATTAGACACAGCTGGTCTGAGGGACGTCATTTGTTCCTAAAGCAAGGGCTGTCTTTCATGAAACTGTTAGCAATAGGGGCAGACGGTGGGCAGGGGGAATCACTAGAAGTAGTTTCAACAGCCGGGGGTCAAATTATGGAGAAAAGTGGAGAGAAGTGAAATTTATAATCTATAATTTGAAACCAAAATAAGAATGAGACAAGCTTATTTGAAGGACTGAAAGGAAAAGGATGTGATATATGGCCTGATTCTGCCAAGCAAAATGAACACTGCCATTGCAGTATTACTTTGTGGACAATCCAAAAAACCAAAAGGACCAATTAAGGCTGTCTCTGTGGAAATCTAATTAGGTCATACAAACAATCACCGTTGTTAATATGACCCTTAAACTGTACATGGACACTTTAAGAAGTCTGTGGCAGATATACAAGAGATTGCAGTCCATGAAGGGAATAAGAATTGAATTAGCGAGGAGTAACAGATTAGGAACTGCTGTAGAGGAAAGTCTACAAAGAAAGGAACTAAAGAAATGGGAGTGGAACATGAGAGCCAAATTATTCCCCAGATATTACACTGTCCTGTTATGGGAGGACTCTGAATCTTCTTTGCTTGCTTTAACTTAAGGGAGTGGATAAGAGCAATTTATAGGAAACAATGCATTCTGGGGAAAAAAAATGAAAGCGCTTCCAAATATAACAATGTGGGAAATACCATGTTAAAACTATGTGCTTGCCTGGATGGAGTCCTGACATCAGTAATTGCACATAACATCCTAGTGAAGGAGTTATAAAGGAAGCATCAGTCTAAATTAAAAATGGACAAGTGTGACTACTTCTGGCTTCAGGAGAGCATAAAGAAATGCGCCAATAGTATGTGGATCCTCACCACTTCCAACTGTGCTGGTTAAGATAGCAGCACAGTGGGACATATCCAAGCTCATACTGAAATTGTAGTCCATCTTTACTCTCATTTGCTTCTTTTCATTCCAGGCTCCCAGGTAGCAGATAATTTTCACTCCTAATGTTCCTATTAAGTCCTAATAATGTTGTGGCTTCCTCTGCGACAGAGAACTTCTACACCTGCACTTATGATAACTAAATGTTGAGCAAAATTTCTTTGAATATAAATTATTAATTAATTAAATAATTGTGGACTTAAACATAGTGAGATACTGTATAAGCTATTGATGTTCAAGTTATATAGCACTGTATCTACAGAGAGGGAATATAATGTAGGAATAATTTTAGAAAGCACACACTGAATCATAGAATTGGTCGGGTTGGAAAAGACCTTAAAGATCATCAGTGGTACTGTTTGTAACATACTTGGGATGCACTGCTTCGTAACCAGTGAGGGTACAGTATTCACAATACCTGAGCCATGTAACTAACCCACTTTGGGTAAATTTAATTTACAGATGGGATATTCACAAAAGGAGAGTTATGAGCTATTTGCAATGAAGAATAATGCACCCCAACATTTACAAGTAACAATGCAGAATGTAATATTTCAGAATGACACAGTCACTTACAAATAGCTCACTACTATAAAGAACCTAATTCAGAACTTAAAGTCATACAGAAACTTCCTATAGACTTCAAGTCCCTCTGATTCAGATCCCAAAGGGTCAAAACTTGAGAAATACTTTAGGCACTTCAGTAGGCATATACATTCTAATCCAGCAATGCAGAGGTCCTACTGCCTTTATTGGTAGTATTTGAACTATTTAGTACCCATACGAGAGAGGAAATACTTTGTTTATTCTGTGTTGAATAACTTCCTGATGATTGTGTACGAGGAACCTATTTCTCAGCCCACATTAAAACAGCATCACTCTCTGCCCAATTCCTTCACTCACCATCAAGGAATGTTCCAAGTCTATCTGTCCTGTGAAAGGAGATGGATTAGAAGAACTGCTAAGATTATTTTCTACCTTGCTGTCTGTGATTCTCTCAACTCATTACCTTGGATAGATTTCACCAATATCTGTTGCCTTAGAACCAAAAGCAAAGATTGAACGCTGCCATTCTCAGGAGGAGGCTGTGAATTTTAGAAGCAGCTCTGAAAACAGCCTCAATAATGGTAGGTACATGAGGCAGAATTTCTTTAAACTTAACTATTTCTGAGCAATGTTTTATAGAAAAATATCCTAATTATGGAGTATTTTCTTTATTCACAAATCTGTCATTTGTATATACAAAGGAAGGAAAGAATTTTATGGGAGTTCAACTTGACATAACTGAACTGCATTTCATTTTGGGTTGAGAGGGAACTTGTTTACAGTAGATTTTTACCTGTTGCAAATAAAACTGCAAAAGTTTACTAGCAGGGGTTTATAGAAGGCCAAAGTTATAAGGACAAAAGCTATTTCTAAGCATTTATTAAAATGAAGCAATATATACGCCAATTATATTCAGACACCCTGTATATCAGCAGGTGCCATGGCATATAGGAAACTGCAGGCAATGATTTGGTAGCACACTAACTGAATTGATACGGTATTTTGCTGGCCCCTATGACATCATCATTGCTGGATGGCTCTTTAGAATAAATAACCTCTTCCACATGCCCCTAAGCACATGGCTCCTGAAATAAATTTCAGTTGCTGTAAGGCTCAAGGATGTCCTAAATCACCTTAGGTTAATAAGCAGCAGAAATAGAGGAGGAGGGGATCCCAGTTTTGTTTTCGTTATTCCATTGGAAATATTTCAGATGAAGTCATTGGTAAATGCACTAGATAAAATGCAGGGCAATTGAGAAATAAAAATGTGAGGGTGGGAGTAGTGCTCAGGTCGGATGTACATATGAAAAACTGTGGGGCACAGTGAGGCAATTCGTGTATTCCAGAGCTTTTCTTGGAATCACGGCAGCTTTCAAGACAGGCTGAGGTTCAATAACTGTTTAAAGTGCATCTCTGTTTGTCAGGCATCTCTGTGAGATCTGTGCTAAGAGAAATTTTTTAGAATAGAGAGAAAGTCGAATTCTGCTGTTTGGACCTAATCCACAGCTCTGGAATGTAAATGGTACTTCAGTCTCACGCTGTCTCTCTGAACAGATAAAACTGAGAAGGCCTGAATAGATGTGCTCTGGTTAAATAGTAAAGAGCTGCCAATTTAATTAGAAGTTTCAAGATTAGTTACTTGCTCTTTCAGTAACTAGCATGAAGATAAGCCCTTACTGAGTTTATGCTATGTCTTCTAAAAGAGTTCAGTTGATCTATTCCAATGCTGTCTTTGCTCACCAGTCTGTACAGCAGAGAAAACTGTCTCTTGAGATAACTTGTGGCACAATTCATATAGCATGACCTATCATGGCAACAAAAGGTAGGCACTGTCCAAAATACTCAGCTTGCTTTTCATCAAATTTCTGGAATTTTTGGATGTGGTTTCTAACCATGCACATGTGATGCACCATAAAGAATGATAAGGTTGGACTCCCTAAATGTTTATGAAGTTTGAATTTGAATGTGATAACTGATCAAAATTTTTTACTACTCTTCATAGCAGCAGTAGTAAAATAGATCTCTCCCCAGTTAAATCCAGAACTTTTGGATGTTAAAAAGATGGGGAAAATCTTTGCTAGAATTTCAAGAAACCTGCTGCTCTCTAGAAATTCTAGCAATTTATTGCTTATAGTCATGTTCACTTTGGGTACTGAATCTGAATTGCAGAGCTCTATATATTGGTTAGAATCTGGAAAGCTACAAATCTAACTCTCTGTACTGCAGTACTTTTAGGTCCAGAAGAAATCTTAAAATGCACAGATAGAGGTGCCTTCAGGCTGGAAGAACAGTCTTTTCTTTTGGAATTGGCTTCATGCTTGGCCAGAGAACCCAAATGCATTAGGACAGAACAAGGGGTTTTTAACCTGGAAAGAGTTGTTTTGATGATGATGGACCTCATTTTACTAATAAGATTGATTTTGTGAAGTTCAAGGGTGATGAACATGTTGTTGGGAGTCACTGTTTATAACTGCGTAACCTGCTGCTATAATTGATCAAATTGACTGTGAACCTTATGGCATACATGTCAAAAGAGTTGTACTGTTTTCCCAAAATGAGTTAAAACTTTGCTGTACAAGGAGGGATGAAAATGCATTTATTTATATCCAGGCATGTATATCCTTATTGCATTTTAAATATTATTTCATGCTACTTCAATCACATAAAATTAAAACTGCTGGACAGTACATGGCTAGATATTTACACTTAATTTGTTTGCTCCTATACCATATTTTCTCTGTCCTGCATGCACAATAGTTTTGGAATTTTGACAGGACCCACCAGAAGAGTAGGGGGATCTGCAGTAGCATCACTTGTTTGTGTATCCTTCTGCTGCCTTCCTAACAGATGATGATTTCCCTCTCTCAGTTGACCTCACATAGACATTCCACTTGATTCAGTATCATAAGCATCCTGAATGTTACATCTGCAGAAGAGGTAACTTTACATAAAATCAGTCTTGGCTTTTCAACCCTTTTCCCAGTGTCTCTGAATGTCTGTAGTGGAAAAATACAGTATGACTTCAGTCTGCCCAGGAAAGTGGATAGCTGCACAGGAGCAAAGACACACAAACTGTTTGGTCAGAAAGCAAGAAGAAAGGGGCAAGTGTAAGCACACAGGTGTTGGTAAATTGTAGGTACACACAGAATGTACAAAGACAAGGTATTCTCTGAGTGTGTAGGACGTAGAGGCTGGGAATTAGAACTGGGACAAAGTGATGATGTTTTCCAAATATAAGGTTTTCCTTATCCTCCCGTCCCACATTATGATTTTTTCTCCTTAGACCAGATAATAACAAAATACATAAGCGTAAAAGCTTTATCTGAGTAGTATTTTCCTTTCAAGAGCTGTAAGGGGTCCATTTACAAGGAATTGCTACCTCTGTTAAACAGAACAAACAAAAACAAGATAAGAAAATCTGAAATGGAAGCAGTGTATCTGCTTTCTATGAGAAGAAATTTGTTGAGCTTGCAAATGCAGTGCAAGAAGTGCCCAGCGTCCAGAAACAGTTTTTCCCTTTCTTTTTAAATGTTGTACAAAGCAATCCTTACACTGAGCTGAAAACAAGTTCGCCCTGAAAGTAATACATGCAATATTGCACACCTCAAAACAGTTTGGAGAGTGAAATTCCAAGTCCTTTTTCTGTTATTACGCTGTTGAGAACAATGTCATTTTTGTTCATGGTAGAAGATAAATAAGGCAAAAAAAAAAAAACACCGCTTACTACACTAAATGTTGGGCAGTTCTTTGGTATCAGGTGGCAGGTCAAGTGCTGTACAGCTGAACTGGACTTTGAAGCTGTGACAAGCAGTCTTTTAGTGAGGGAAATATAAGATAGAAGTCCAATTGCATCCCTTTATGCACATCCCTGCCATTGCATAGCAGTTCCCCACAGTGCAATATTTTCCCTTGTCCTTTGTTCAACACTGTCTTAAATGATCCAAACAGTGTGGTTTCACAAATTCCTTGCAAAGTCCACTCATCATCTGACATTTCATCCCACCACTACTCACTAAACTGCTCCAGAGGAGCTGAGGAATATCTTCCATGACTTTTGGTTGGATGCTGGTGTTTTCCACTTACCCACTGCATCCAGGGCAGCTGTCAAAAGGTGGAGGCAATCGGAAAGCAGTGAAGGGGAAACTGGAGGGGAGCACCCAGCATGGTGAGATCACATTAGTAATAGCTGGTTTAAAATTTCTGTCAGTGATGGGCGGTTGAGAGACACTTGACATTTTTATCACAGGATAGTGGAGCACATGGTAATTTCACTGTTAAATACATGGTGGCATGTGCTTGCATTTTACTGGTGTTTTTCTATCTATTTCAGCACTTATCTGCCACATTTCCCTGAATGCAATGACTTGGTTGATGAAATTGCTTTGCACTTGTTGTCTTTCAGCCTTAATGCCACATTGCAATAGAAATTCAGTAGGAAGGAATTTCATTTATATATTCCATCTCTAAGAAGATACTCTTAGAGACAGGATGTTTTAAAATACATGAATAAGGTAGGAGTTTGAAGAACAGTCCATTGAGTAGCCATCTCAGAGAAAAAACTTTCTTTCAGGCCTTCGGTGAGCATTTCATCCATTATTTGCTATGTGGAAACAGTTCTCCCTGATCCTGAATCTAAATCCCCCCCATCCTCTGCCTCACCCCCAACATTTATAGAGCAACTACAGATCTTGTCAAAGTGACATTGCACTGTTATTGTGCCCATCACAAACTAGATATTGCCATATTGCAGCCTTTCAGATTCACATAGAAACAGCACTGACTGAGAAGACTATGTTTGCTATTGTTTCTATCTGAATGTATTCACATCGCACGCCTTACGGACTATTTAATGGGATAACTACCAGTGACACAGTGCTGCTTTAGATGTCCTCATCAGAACTAGGCAGAGGTTTCATCTTCATATTTTAAAAGCTCCCAGATTGGTTGGATCTGTGTTACGAAGATTCCAAGCTACATTTTACTGTCGTAACATGCTTGAAATGATACATGCAACATACCTACCCTTAACATTAAATCTCACGAGGCAGAGGGACCTTGACAATCATTTCCCAGAAGCAATAAAAGATGCATGCATCAGGCCAGATTTTGGTAAGACTTAACTCGTTCCACAACCGGTAAGGGTCTCATGCAGTAAATTTTAAGTATGCGCCTTAGGATTACTCCCAAGATTATTAGCATGTGAAAAAGCCTGCATGCGTTTCCATGCATGCTGCCTGCTGCATTGAAGCAACGAGTTAGTAGATGACCGGTGTGTGCTCTCTGACCTCCCAAGAAGAGAACCCAACTGAGTCTCTGACAAGCCTCGTCCTTCACACCCTTGAGACCTTGCTATAAGCACTGTTCCTGCGGAGCAGTCAGGGCAGCAAGAGGAAGGCTAGGACAGAGGACAGCAAGTCCAGGGAAGTTTAGTTTAGCAGGCTATAAATCCCCCTTCCCCTCCTCCCCTCTTTATTGCCTGTCTTTGGAAAACACAATCCGATATAAACCAGAGAGAGTGGAAGCAGGGCAATAAAACTGTACGGCAGGAGCACCGAGTGTCGCAGGGGTGTTATATTACTGGCATTCCAAGTGCCTGATGTCAGGCAGTGAGCACTAGGGCCTACAAGCCACCAAGGCAATGAGATTTCCCAACTGTCCATTGCAGCCCTCTGACATCCCTTCTGCTCGGATCTGTTCTTGGCTGTTATGCCATTCATCTCTTCTGCCCTTCGCTACGTCCGTGTCCTTGAATTATGGCTTGAAGGGCTGGGCTGCAATGTTTTGAGTCAAGATGTTCTTGAAACACCTAGTGTAATGTCTGGTCCGTTTGTCACGTGATCAGCAATGACAATCAGACAAAGATTATTTCTTAAAATTCACATAGCTGTCTCAAAGTCTGTTTACGCATTTGCTTATTATTTGAAAAATAATTCGCATGAATCTAACTCATTTTATATGGGGCCAAAAATGATGAGCTGTTCTGAGTGCATTACACAAGCTCTTTAATGAGTGATAGTTTTCACCAGACAGGCTCCTTCCAGCTATCTTTGAGGCAGCAAAAATTGTGCACTTAAAGAAGACAGTGTTTCCAATTGTCTTTGGCAAAGTTTGCTGTGAAAAATTGAAGAAAGATGTTTAACCACAAGGCACGAGGTATAAGTATTGCTCAGAAACCCAGACCTATTTATATTCATAAGAACTTGCACCAGTCTGGGTTCTTGGGGTTAGGTTTTTCTCTTCAATTGTCTGACAGTTAGGTCTTTGCTATTAACTAACTGGCAAAGCTCCCCGTATAACTGCTACAATGTAGGAAATATCTCTAAAAAACAATTCATCCTGCTTTTTTTTTTCAGAATATTCAGAATATGGTTGCACAATCAAAATAAAGCCTTCCTAAGTCAGATGCAGCCATTCTTCTGTAACTAATCTTTTTCCCATCTCTTTTTGTTGTTACTGTGGTTCAGATTTGGTTTTGGTTGGATCAGTTTCTTGACACAATTCGTTACGCAGCTGTATGAAAGCCTGCTGGCACAGGGGAAATGGCAAAGCGTGCAGCTAGGGACAAGGGAATACAAGGTGAACTTCATTGTGGACAGTTTGCTCTTGAGTTGACATAAAGCAGCCTCAAAGATGCATGACAGAGTGGTTTTATTATGATAGAATCAATAAAGTTAGAAAAGATCTCTAAGACATCTAGTCCCACCATCAATTCATCTTCTGGGGCTGCGTGTCCCTTTCCGTTTACTAGGCCTCGAGCCTTGACTGCAAAGTTAGACCAGAAATCTAACATTAGACAGCTAGGGTAGTTGAAGTAAATCCCACCATTATTCATCATTTAAAGTATATCCCAGTTCTGAGGAGTGCTCAGCAGAACCAGTAGTCTCATAAAAGCAGAAAACTGAACGTATGTTCAGATGCCTTTTCCCTGCTCTAGGTTCTGAGCCATCTTATAAATATGGCCTCTGCACTCTGTGGTAATTTATGAACATGTCAGGAAAAAATAAGCAAATTAACTTTTGAAGTGGACTAATTAAAGTGTAGTAAATCCCTATGTAGACACTCTTCTTAGTATTGAAGAGGACCTAATTCAGGCCAGCCTAATTTATTTTGAATTGAAGTAAAACAAATCAAATAAAGGTTGCTTTAATCCTAAATGAGAGTGCCTGTGCAGGCGGGTGGAGGGGGCTTAACGCTATTCAGAATTTAATAGTATTTGATAGCAATTACTTATAACAGAATAATCTCCTTTATGAGTTTTTTGGACCCTCCTCTACCATTCAGTCTTATTGTGCAACTGTTTGTTAAATTATATTGAACAAAGATAACACTGAGAGTTAACATCCAGAGGGCTTTGCATACAAAGGATGTGGAGGTTTACAATGACCAAGGCAGCAGGAAAAGGACATTTGACTATCTCGTTGTTGTTGAATTTCTATTGGTTTTTACACCATTCATATCTGTGTATTTCTGCAAGTCTGTGTGGTGCTAGCTTTTAGTTCTGAGCATTTTGGTACAAATGCACACACCACTTTTAATGAAAAGCTTTTAGATTAATGGCTGAGTTTCCTGATATACAGATGAGGGAAAGTCCTCTTCTGTTCATTTCTCCATACCCATGTATATTTAATGAACTGAATATAATCCTATTTTGTACTAATATATAACACTTAATCCTGTCATCTCCAAATGCCTTTTCAATGTCAATGAACAAAGCTTCCCCACTGATCCTGGGAAAATTAGGTAGTGCCACTGTCCCACTTTTACAGATAGGAAATACAGGATCCTAAGAAGTGAATTGTCTTGGCTGTGGTCACGCACAAGGAGAGAATGACTGCATGGAATAGAGCAAATGCATCTAAATCCCTGCCTTGTGACTCAGTCACAAGACTGTCCTTTTCCATTGTTTTATAATAAGCTTTTATTCCTCTACCTCCCTTTCCAGAAATTCTGCTGTCAATAAAAGCCTTCTTGCAGTAGCTATCTGTCTGGCTCTATCTGGTACGAAAGATGGAGAAGTTACTGGTCATATGGTTTAGGGCTGCCCTGGCCCTTCAGTGTGGTGGGCTCTTTCTGCTCCTAATCCATTGTATTGGCTTCTGGCAATTCAAGCACCGTCTACTGAATTGCTAGGGGTGAAAGGTCAATGCATTAAGCATAGCAGATTAATACACTGCAGTAAATCCCAGAACCAGCACTTTAAGGAGCCAGTAATATTTCACACGTGATTGTTCTACCAATTGATTGCACCATCTTGTGAGTGCGTGTGTGTGTGTATTTCTTTTACTCCATTTACGAGCTTTCCCAAGCTCCCCTGTTTAGTGGAGATTGCTGTGTCCCACACTGGTTGCACTTTGATCAGGGAAATTCAATACCTGAGGTCTGGGCTTTATAGGAAAGCAAGGTCCAGATTAAGGGAATTAGCCACAGTATATCACAACTAATAAAAGAGTGATTGAGCCCCACCACAGTGCTGCCCCAGGGGACAGGAGGAAAAAGGGGAGGGGGGCACTGTTAGCAGAGAAGGGGGAGGAAGGCGCACAGATAAAGCCATGTCCATAATTAGAAATGAAGAAACCTGCTATCGGATCACACCTCTTACAGTCCTAGGAACAAAAACAAAAATATGCAACAAAGTCTTTCAGCTACAGCCATTGCTTTCCTTTTGTTTTTTTCCTGATACACGTACAATACTTTCATTTTTCTTCTGTTAACATTCTCCATTCCCAGTTTTATAGTACAGTGAAGTACTTTTTAGGAAATATATGGAAAAATAAATTGCATATTGATTCCACAGGCTTTTTGTGCACCTGACATGCTAATTAAATAACTCTCAGCTCCAGGAGATGCTGTTTCAGACACTTACAAAAGCAGGACTAGAAGCTACCAACACTGAATGTTAGGATTTCTCTCTAGAGGAACCTGAATGCTCATTTATGAAGACCTACTTGTTTTCATGATGAATTAGATGAGAATCATTAATCTTCTTTGTAATGCTTGAAAATCGGATCTGAGAAGATAGTTTGCCCCGTAGCTTTGGCTGGGCTAATTTTTTCTGAATGATTTCCCAGTGATGTGCCTAGACAGTCTAACATCTACTTAACTAAATCAAGAGATAATAGTATTTGTTATTTTATAGACAGTGATTGAGGAAAGTGATGAGCCTGCTATCAAACAGAATCAGATGGCTGCATTATCACCATTACTCAGTAGCAAAAATATTGTGTGAACTGCCTTTGCTTAGGATACACACTTATTTTCTTCAGATGGGAACAAAATCCTATTTCCTTGCCTATTTTTTTTTCCTGAGTTCTTAATCCAGACAAATCTTCCCTTTTTTTTTTTTTTTTTTTTTTTTTTTTTATAAATAGTTTTTTCACTCCTTACTCAAGCAAGTCAGTAGAAGAACAACAGCATATAATTACTGTGTCTGGCATGTCTGTTGTTGTAAACATCTGTGATTCAGTACGCTGTTGGTGTACTGACACATGGGCAATCTCAGTTCCTTCCTGAAGTCTGGGTACCCTTGTCCATTACATTTGTTTGAAGAGCAAATATAGACAAATAACTAATTTTATGGTATTAGTTTGCATTTAGACATCTGTTTTCAAAATAGATATTTGCATTTATTAATTTAAATTTACCCCTGTGGAGCAAAACCACGTAAATACACTCTTTATTTGATCGTAGTGTGCTTAGGATCTTACTTAAGAGTTAAATACAGAGCCACAATAACAAATTGTAGCATTATGAAAGAATGAATGTATTAATTATACTTAATGTTTTACAGTGTTTTATGATTTCTAAGAGCTGAATAAATATCAATACCTTGTCCAGTGACAAATTCCTCTCTTGTACTAAATACCTTAATTTCTAAACTCTTTACCATTACAATATGAACAGTGGCAAATACTGAAGCCAATGAAACAGTGAGTTGAACTGTGCATTAGTTAGATTATTGTATACAGTATTAATAAGCAATATATTCTGCATAATTGGACTAGCTTGAAGGAAATGCCAATTCATTTTCCAGATAATGCATTTTTCACTCCTGTGGGCAACAGTTTTGATTAATCATAGTAGAGGACTGAATTATTATTATTATTATTATTATTATTATTATTATTTCTAAGAACTTCTGACCATGCACAGTACTTGAAAAGCATAAGAAAATAATTTTTCTCCCCTCATGCCTTACTACTAACTGAGTTTGTCACAGGTTTTCAGAAGTACAGAAAGTCAAATTTTTCTAGGACCAGGGCTTCCTACTTCCCCAGAATAATTAAGATCAGAAAAACCTCAAAGATGATCTAGTGTAAGTATCAACCCATTACCACCATGCTCACTAAACCACATCACTCAGTGTTCCATCTACTCTTTCCTTGAAAACCTCTGGAGACAGTCACATTTCCCTGGGCAGCCTGCCCCAAGCCTGTAGCAATGAAGGAGGTTGTTGTGACTGAAGGGCAGAACCTTACACTTAGTCTTTGAAGCTCATATAATTGGTCTTTGCTTTTCATGAACCCATGCTGGATGGGCCTGCTCCCCCAGTAGTCCCACATATGCTGTGTGATCACACCCAAGATGATCTGCTTCATAGCCTTCCCTGATTCTGAGGTCAGGCTGACAGTCCTGTAGTTCCTCTGATTCCCATTCCAACCCTTCCTATAAGTGGGCATCACACTGACAAGTCTCCAGTCATCTAGAGCCTCCCCAGTTGCCAAGCTGCTTTCCAGCATTTCTCTGCAGTCCTGTCATCTTTCTCAGTACCCATAGGTGGATCTCATCCGACCCAATGGACTTGGAGCAGCAGTACGACCTGTTTTCTCCTGTATTGAGAAGCTTTTATTCCACTCCCCACTTCCATCTTCCAGTTCATGGAGCTGAGTTATTCTGAAGATAACTCATCTAACTATTTAAGAGACCAGTAAAGAAGGCATTGAAAATCTTAGCCTTTCCTCGTTCTCTGTGGTAATGTTTCCCACTGTATCCAATAAAGGATGGAGATTCTCCTTGGCCCTTCTCTTTCTGTTAATAGATTTGTAGAAACATTTTTTATTATCTTTAAAAGTAGTGACCAAATTAAGCTCTTTCTGGGCTTTTGCCTTACTGATTTTCTCTCTACATATCCGGGCCATCTTGTACTCTTCCTAAGCTCCTGACCCTTCTTCCACGGACAGTAAACTCTTCTTTTCTCAGAATCCCAGCACAATTCTCTATTAAACAAAGCCAGCCTTCTCCCACAACAGCAGCTCATCTTATTGTACAAAAGGACAGCCAGTTTCTGCACTTTTAAGATTTCCTTCCTGAGGAACGTCCAGTCTTCCTGGACCCTTTTGCATTTCAGGACAGACTCTCAAGGGATTCTCCCTACCAGAGTCCTAAATAATAAAATCCACTCTGCCAAAGTCCAAGGTAACAGTTTTGCTAACCCTCCTCCTGACTTCAGCAAGAAGAGATATCCACCATTCTGTGGTCAAGCTCCCCAAGACAGCTTCTGACACCATACCTACCACCAGTCCTTTTCTGTTCATAAACAGCAGATCTAATGGGGTGCATTCCCTTGTAGGCTCTCTTACTAGCTGCGTGTGGAAGTTATCTTCCACACACTCCTAGACTGCTTCCTCTCTGCTGGATTGTATTTCCAGCAATTGTCAGGTAACTTGAAGTGCCCCATAAGTACAAGGGCTAATGACTGTGTGACCAGCTGCTCATAGAAAGTTTCCTCTGTCCCTTTACCCTGGTTGAGCGGTCTATAACAGACTCCCACCAGGATGTCAGCCTTGTTGGCTCTCCTCTTGATCCCACACAGACTCAACCCTATTATTCTCAGCATTGATCTGTACAACATTAAATCACTCCCTTCCTCACCTATCCCTTCTGAAGAGCTGATAGCCATCTGTTGCAGCACTTCAGTCACGTGAGCAATCACACCATGCTTTGGTGATGGCTACAGAATCACAGTTCTTCTGTCACACACTGAGTTCCAGCTCCTCCTGCTTGTTGCCCATGCTGCGTGCACTAATGGAGATGCACTTCAGCTGGGCCATCAGTCTCACCCCTAACCCTGCTGCTCTGTCCCTAGGCTCATCTCTAGCAAGCCTGGCTTCATCCTCTTCCCCCTTCAAACCTAGGTTAAAGTCCACTTGATGAGCTCCACTGGCTCCTGGGCTAGAATGCTCTTCCCCCTCATCAACAGCAGTCTTAGTGCTGAATAAACTGCCCCATGATCAGAAAAAAATTCCTCCATAGGCACCAGCCTCCTTGGCACATTTGTTGATCAGGTGGGTTTTCCTGTTCTCTCCATATTTTTCCCTGCTACTTGAAGGGGTACGCCACCCGAGCTCCCATTCCTTCCAGTTACTGCCCTGATGTCCTAAAGCCCCTTTTGATGGCCCTCGGGCTTCTCCCCACAACTTCATCTCTGCCAACAGGAACAACCAGAGCTGGGTAATAATTGGAGGACCACACCTGGCCAGGGAGCTCCCTAACATTACTAGGAATGCCCCAGGGAGGCAGCAGACATACTGGGCAGTCCAGTTGGCATACTGGGTTCTCTGCTCCCTTCTATGCTGTATGGGAACTGCTGAGTCACAGCCTGAACCTCTGATTGATCACCTGAGGCGAGCACTGAGAGCCATGGGAGCACAGGTGAAAGCAATTCACCTGTGCTGCAGGAAGGGGTGGAGCCTGGCTGCACCTCTCCTAGACCATTTAAGAGCTGACTATGAGTTAAAAAACTCAGGAGAACAAAATTATTTTTAAAGTGACATTGGAAACAACAACATAAATAAATTCACAGTTCTGTAATTATCTGCTTTTGAGATCTTTAACCTAAATTTTGTGAGGAAATGACTTAAATGATTTTCTTATGTAGACTGTTACCTCTCAGTGGCTAAAGACTAATTCCAGTGACAGGATGTCTATGGCAACATTACTCTGAACTCTATCTTGCTGAAAATGGCCATTTTAGCACTAATGATAGGCAGTTTTCTCTATGCTAATCCTTATGATTCTGTTATTGGTTAGTGCAAGCTGGTTTAGATTATCCACACTAATTTTTTTATTAATCACCAAGAAGAAAAAGAAACAGTAACACTATAATGGGATGATAATAGCAGAATAGCAAAGACTTCTGCTACAGCAAATGAAAATGAGCCCAAATGCAGCAGCCACAGATGCAGAAATGAAGGAAAAGAGCTGTTTATCTTCAGAAGGCCTCAGGTGCACAGGAATCTCCAACAAGACACCTATGCCAACTCTTAAACAAGGTGTGAGAAGGGGTGCATCCTGGCTCCAGTCACTCAGGTACGTTGCATGCAGCTGAGCTCTCCTGGGTTGGCCCTGCCTTCCCACCAGGTGCTCAATCGCTGCTTCAGGCTGTAACTTAGCATTTCCACTACAGAAACAAAAGAAAGGCTAGAGTGCTGTATCTAATAGGACAAGAAAGGTAATAATCACCAGTTCCCAGCTCAATATTAAATGAAATAACTTAAATAGAATTATTTTTGTTTTACATTTATTCAGTAAAAGATTATCAGAAGATGCTTTCCGATTTTTCTGGTATTTTTTTTCCAATCTGTTGATGATGTACACAGAGGATGGAATTCCTACTTTGCTGTTTTTTTCCTTCCTGCTCCTATTCAAGTCAATGGTAAGATTTGGATAGGTTTGAACATGGTATGATCAAGGCAGGAAGAGCTGATTTAAAGTCTGCTGAAGATCCTGATCAATATTCTCAGTCTTTGAAGCAGGATCCCGGATGAGTGTAAATGTGAAGCAGTTCAGTGGGATTACTTAGAATAACCCCAAACAAGTTTTTGACTGTAACTTAACAGTGTTTTATAAAGTGGCAGGAAATGAAGACACCATTGATGGTCAGAGCTCAGGAAATTGATTAAAACCCTCAATCTCTGCTTTTGAGATCCATCCCCAAAAGCAGTGGATGATAAAATACCAGTGAGCAAGGCCAGCCCTCACCAACTGCCTAATAATGTTTTGCCAGATGAACAGATTAGTTATCAGAGCAGGAGGATATAAATGATTTGTCAATAACTGTATGTTGGAATTTTGGCAAGGCCAGTTCCTTCCTCACATCTTAAGACTGGAATTTTGACTTGTGATCCCTGCTGAGAATGTGATATAATGCATATAAAATAGAACTAATTGTAAGTAGTTCCATTGGTTAGTTGCTAGACAGTAAAATAGCTCTGTAAAGATAACCTGAGCTGCATGTTGCTGTATAAGAGCCATCCAGACAAAACATTAATATTATGCTTCAGTCATCTCTGTGTAGTCATGAAAGATACTTTTATGAGACTTACACATCCACTCCAGCAGATATTTCCATTTCCACGTAGACTTTACATTCCAGCACACTTCAAGTCCAGCCTCAATTATCCAATAAAATACATCTTTCATTTGAACACTTTATATCATTTATGTCAATGCATCTTACAAAGGAAGCTCACTTGTCCTTATCATTCCTTGATAAGGGAAGAAAGGGGCAGTGATTTACTCATGGTCTCAAAACAGTTTATTGGCAGAACCAGCAATAAATGCAATCACTTTCTGACTCAGTGCCCTTACAGTGAACTACACTCTACTAGTCTAATGTTCTGTAACACCCACAATTGTGGACAACAGTCTAGTTATCAAAACAGTAATTATCTAGTATTATGCATATCAGTAATGTAGTGCTTACAAAGTGCTCAGCTTTCCTAAGAAAAGAGACTCTACCAGATATTAGGTATAATACCTACTGTACCCCAACCATATAATAGTTGCCATCCTGCCCTCCTTACTAATCATTCATTATTAAGACATTTTACTGAAGTACAACTTTAACAGGGTAGTAAGGAAGATTTTGACCTCTTTGGTGTTAATGTTACTCTTTTATTTCCTTCAAAGAAGTGCTTTATTAAAGTAGGAACATTATCTATTCCAGTCTTTTTCCTTATAGCAAGTTGTTGGTCTGACCCACTTCTTCCCTTTACATGCATGCCAAGTGTGGTTCTTTTCTGTATTCACAGAAAACTGTGAACACTTGTTACTGCTTCAACTCAGTGGAGTCCTTTTATGCGTGTAATAAGGAGGTTTTTTCATTCTATACTTGAGCTGGCATCTTTTTACCCTCCTACAGTTAACATCTACCACATCACAGGGGCTACTAATCACAAGCCTGCTCCATATTAACAAATTAACAATTAAGCCATTAGGCCTCCTGTTTTTCCGAAGTGAAGAAGAATAGAACATCCAGGACTGGAATTGAAAGAAGGCGAACAAAATGCTTCCCTGGTCAGCTTGGAACAAGGGATATTTTGTATTCTTGTTTTCTGAGGACATGTCAAGAAGATGTTCAAAACTTTTTCAGTGTTTCCTTATATAATAACGACAGTGTGCATGGAGGCTCCTTGGCAATCACAATAAAGCAATCCTTGGTTTGGGAAGCTGTCAGATCTTCTACCATAGAGATGAGTATCATTTTATCCTGGCAGCTTCTTGTTCTAGGCTGCCACATTTGGCATGGCTTCTGATTACCATTATGTGCTAATAGACACTATGCATAACATTTTCTAGCCAGGTTGCTGTGATGAAAAGCCTTCTACATACATATTCTGGCTGATCTCCTTTTGCTCCAGGGTAATCCTAACAAATGAAGTGCTGCAGTCAGGAGCAGATGTTGGTATACACGCATTCAGAAAGGGTAGGTGTATTACTAAAGATAACATGGAAATAACACAGTAAACTGTGTATCTAAGCACCCCGATGCCTTCAGTACTGATTTCTCCTACAACTGAGAAGCTATGTACATAAAAACTCTTATAACCTTGTATTAATTAACTATTCTGTATTCTTCAATTTTTTTTTTTGTGGCTACTGTGTCAATAAGAATGTGAGTATCCACAGATAGGTTTAAGATCTCGTGGTTTTCCTGTGTCTCGAGGACAGATATGACAGCAGAATTTAGGAGAGGACAGAAGACTCATCACAAAAAGATGAAAGTTTCTTGTCCTAAGTATTTTTGGTCTCATGGAAAGAGGGCTGGTTTGGACTAGAGGTTGAGGTGCCAGTGACTGCAGTAGCATTAGCAGGGGAGGAAAAAGATCTGTTACATGTGTTCCATGTACCTAAACTTGCCATGATACCAGCTGGAGAAATACAGACATCTATCGCATTGTATAAATAAGGAAAATAATTATAGGGAAATCTCTGCTAGCTGTAGGCATGGAATGCCCTGAAGCAGCAGTAGAAGTACAATAGGAAAGTACAGAGAAGACTGAAGGAGATGCCAAGCACCAGGTGTGGAACATCAGAGGATCTGGGCAAGCCTCAAAATTTGGCAAATTTGAGACAACTGGTACCTCACCTTTCTTTCCTCAGAAAGGGCTGTGACACCCATGCTTACTTTGTCACTGAGCTGGGCAGTTCTACAGGGTCTCCATGCCAAGGTGATTGCCTACAAGGAAGTTCTTTTCAATGAGCCCTCAAGGCCTAGCTGAGATAAAGTGAATGCTTATCCCTTTCTTATGGTTCTCCTGTCTAAATTTCCAGTAGGCATCTAAAAAATATTTTCACCACCCTAGAGGCAAGTTCCTAATTTGCTTCCTGCTCTGCACTGTCTTACTCTTTTTTATATTTTTCACTTATTTTGAGGTTAGGGGACTGGGTTTTTATAGTGGCCGTGTTAATCGTATCCCTGGTGGCCACAAAGGAGTTTAATAAAAGGGGTGGGTGGCTGGTTTAATTATTTTTTCCATCTGTATTAGTAGAAGAGTGTTTTAAATAAATACAGCTTCTTGAAGCAGAGGGGTTGTGAGGATAACGTTGTTTCCCTTCTTTTTTCACCTATCACCCTCCTTTCCTACCTCCTGGTTTATTTCCTGTTGTGGAGACAAGTGACTTAATAAACTCTTAGTTATTTGTTAAAGATGTCTCTTCCCAGTGCTTTCTTTCCTGTGGGGGAGATGAGTGTCAATAAAATATTTCCAAAGGTACCTACTTAACAGTTTAGTGAGTTTCCTCATAGCCCGCTGCATCAACTTTGAGCCTAAGTCCTTTCTGTACAGCATGAGCACAGTTCAAGCCTGCACCAAGGCTTGTTTTGTTTAACAAGGCTCTGGTTTAGCTCAGGTTTCTACCACACAAATTTGCTAAGAAGGACGGAGACCTTAATTTTAAACAACTTTGTGGAACAGTTGCTGGGCAGGGAGTCTTACAGGTTAAGCACTGGGCTTGAAGGCCTTAGGCAACCAATCTTAACATCAGATGGGCAACCAAGTTTTTTAATGTTTCAAGGTAAGAGTGATTTTTATTATTATTATTTTTGGTTTTGTTGTTTTACTAGATTAGTAGCTTTGGAGGAGACTGTAAAAATATATATATATATCAGGTTTTTGCTGTTCTGAATGGACTATTTCCACCATTGACACATTCATTCATTTTTATAAGAACTGGCATTAATTTTATTTTCATGCTCAAAATCCAGTCTGCCATGCTGAGTGCTGTATCCAATATCATTCTGCTTTCTTCATAGAGCTCAGTACAGCTTGCTTTATACATATTTCATACTAATACTTTGTATTATTAAAAATAACTTTTTTCCTCCAATACCCTATAGTTAGAAATTACTACTGTGCAACCTTCATTAAGGGAATAGAGGCACCACAGCATGGTGGCCCAGACAAGTTTACCATTCTGACTTTAGGAGCAATTAATTTAAAAAGCCAATGGCATGATGCTATAATCTTACCCTATTGCATCAATCGTAAAGCCACTGGTGAAACTCCAACCTTTGGGTCCTATTCTTCCTTGGGAGAAACCATCAAGGTTGATAGATAAGAAATGCAGGTTGACAAGAATCAGAACTTGGTGTTTGTGTGGTAACTTCCTCTTAGAGAGAACGCACACAGTCATAGGTTCATCAGTCCTCTAGGGATCAGGCCCATCCAGTTCTTCAGGATAACATGAACCAACACAGTGCTGCTATTAGATGAGAACTCCCACCTGTAGCAGGTTTCAGAGCAAATTCTGGTTTTTCAACACTGGTGATGAATCTGGCACAGCTGTTAAGCTTGAATTTTGTTTATGCTTATTTTGCATCTGGCTTCCTGCTATTCCTGTCTGAAGCAGAAGAGTACTCCAGTACCATTCCAGAAGGAAGGAGCTCTTCGTGGTTCTCTGCTTCCCCCAGGTGGAGGCAGGTGGAGGTATCTGAGCTAGCAATTGGATTTTAAGACTGGCACAGCCTTTGTGATGGAGAGGGCATGTAGGGCTAAGAGCAAGACTCTTAGGCTCTCAATTTTACGGAAACAGGATAGGTACAATGTTGCAGATGATTTTCCTGGGCTAAAAAGGGAATAAATTACTATAGGTAGTCACTGAGACAATATATGGAAAATAAATTAGCCCCTGAACAGAAGACAGGAGTACAGGTAGTACAGCAACTATGTGGGAATTCTTAAATTGTGTAAGAGGTAGAATAAGATTAGAATGACTAAGATATGGGATTGATATAATCTGTCTGTTATCCTGTACAAGCTGGAGACTACCTGGTCTCCATGGACCAAAAATGCTACCTTCTCATCACAGGATGAGCTCAGCATTACCTCAGTGTAGATAGATGTATATTATTTCTGAAAGAGTTTTAAGACTGTCTTCACCACTTAGATGAACTCAGAGAGAAAAAACTATTCAGAGAGAGAGGACTAGTGAGAAGACTTGGAACATCAGAGAAAAGAGGCGGCAAAAGACCTTAGGTGATTGGCTTCTTTTCAATTTTTACAGTTGGCTTATTTGTTTAAGCCTGGATTTACAGTAGCTCATACAACAAGTAGGGACTCCTTATCATCTCACGTTGTAGGACAAGCCAGTTAGAGTGCTTTGGCACACGTACTGTCAATGCCTGTAGTAGGGAGGTCACACTATGTAGCTCACCTCGCAGATTAGTTCATTCAACTTGTGAAAAGATGGAGAAGTGTTGAATCTGCACTGGACAAAAAAATGAAAGAAAAAGCCTGGAGGAGGAAGTTAAAAGATATTTCAGAAGTGTAAGCACTGAGAAGTGGCAGAGGAATCTGCTGGAGATGTGTAGAGCACAGTGCCACACGAAGATACTGACCTTGTGATGAACTGAAAGAATGCAGAGGAGACCTGGGAAATAATCCTTTTTTTGCCAACTCAGTTGTCTAATCACAGGAAGTCACCAAACAGAGATGAATCAATGCATGATAAAAATCAAGAGAGAGGATGGTGGATCTTGATTGTTTGCCAGCAGCAACAAGCAAATGTGCAAAACTTGGAGACAGATAATTGTAATCGAGATTCAGTCCCACAGCAAGTTATGTGGATGCAAATTAGAGAACAGAGATTGCTAACTTGAAAAGCTAGAAAAATATGTGAAGATACTTCCATGATGAAATAACATATTACTTAAAAGTATTAAGTTACACTATTCAATGTGATAGGTATGGGAGCTAATTGGGACCGAAGGATGATCCCATTTTGCCAGTTTACTTTAAGAAAGTTGAATCACATGAGCTTAATTGACTTCAGACAATGGAACTTGAACAGTAGTCCAAGAAACTATTAGTTCTTACTCATCCACAGCATTCCTCAAAATAAATCTAGCTGACGCGTTTTGTTCAGTATGACAGCAGTGTTGAAGTTATGCCATGATTGAATTTGAGATACTGAAGAAATCATCTCAAGGCTGATGGTAAAACTAAGTGGGAAGTGGCGTATTCAAAGTAGTTGAAACAGTTCCAGTCCTGGCTTCCCTGTAGCTAAGGTGTGATACAGTTGGTTTAGGACACCAGCTTAGTGATAAATAGTAAATAGTGCTGCATGCTGTGACTTGGAAATCTAGGTATGTCTTTGATAAATATCTTGAACATACAGGTTGCCTGTAGAGCTGGGAAGTGGTTAGCACTCAGATAGAAAGTTATTCAGTCCTGTTCTGACTGTTATTTGTGATAGAAGTTTTAGAGGGCGAGAAAAAATGGGTACAGTGCCCATTATATCCTGAGTTCAGACCATTTAAAAAGGCCTAGGCTGTAAAAAGGGCTGCAAGGTTTTGTCTTCTGATATCTTCTCAGAAGGCCTTTTGTACAACGACACCTTACAGTTCCTTGTTTCATCACTGTCCCACACTGGGGGATTTTTGTTTACGCAGATCTGTGAAAATCAAATCCTGGGTCATAGGTTCACCACTGTGACATGGGTTATTCTGCAACCACCAATGATGTACAGTACTGGAATCTGAAATCAGCATCTTCCCATACCATTAATGACATCTTTTTTCTCAGTGAAGCCTTCACTGATTTCAAGGACAGTCTTGACTGCGTAATAAGCAGTTCAAGCTTTGGTCTATAGCAGTAGTCATAAATCTTTATTGTTCATTTTTGAAGAGTCTGATCCTCCATCCACTAGTGTTAATAGAGAAATTCTTATTTGACGTCATTTGGGAGGAGCAGATCCCAAGGCGCTTGTTCTCAGGAATATCAAAGCAACTATTTTGTATTGTAAGTGAATTAAAATGCAGTATCCTTATGTTTGCCAGGACTGTAAATCTCAGCATCGCAGATCAAATCCTATTTGCATTAAATATTCCAAATGAGACTGGGACAATCAGCCAAGTTGGTGGATAACTGATCTTTTCAAACTTTTCAGAAACAAGACTGTTTAGTCAAATTACCTAAAATTACTTCTTAGTGGCTGAAATACAACGTGATTTAGATTTAAACCTCAGTTACAACAGAGTTTCAGTTTGGAGTTTCTCTGCATTTTCTCAAGGATGCCTGAAGACAGAATGCCTCCTGAATGAGCTACTCTCTACACTGTCCAGAAGGTGATTGGACAATTGACACGAGCATTCTTCTGGAGGGCAAAACTGGTAAATCTTTTTAGTTAGAGAGTCTTGCTGCAATGTTGTCATGGAGGAAAACAAACTCTTTATGAAGAATAAAGGAGAGAGAGGAGGAAACAAGAAATTCGCGGTTATTTCAGTTTTCAGTAGCAGAAATACAAAATAATATTAAATTATCTCTCATCACATGGAATTTCAGTAAAAATGCCTGGATATTCAGAATAATTTTTAATGCAATACTTTCAGAATGTTTTCTTTTCAGTCTAGCAGCACATATTCCCCTTCAATTTTGTTCAGTTAAAGGCTAGAACGTTTCTGACTCTATAAATTCAATTGAGTGCTTTATATCTTTATTTTAAGAAGTTGTTTTTTTTTCATTTTGTTTTGGTTTTTGTTTTGTTTTGCTTGTCACACCATGAGCTATTTGGCTATCTTGAGTGTCTTGCACTATTTACTTGTCATGGAAATCTTAGGGCATATGTGTGTTCAAGTGTACACACATATATATTATAAGAGAAACAAATGAGTTAAATGAGTTTCTTTTCTGTTTTTCTCCAAATTTTCTTTCCAGGGAAGGCAACTATTTCTAGGTTTTTATAAGCTGATGGAAGAGGCTTGTCAAATAGTCTTTATGAGAGAAGAAACAGGAAGATGGCTTGGTTTGCAGACAGAGGGTTATTGGGCAATTATGTTTTTTATAGAGCTGTTGTAGGACAAATCACGGGCCTGCTTTTGCCTTTGATGCTACAAGGCAGACGGCCCAATAAAGATCAGAACAAGGGAGGGCAAAGGGGGGTCAGGGACAGAGCCTTCCCTTGGGGTCCCGCTTCTTCCTCTTAGCTCAGAAACCAGACACCTCTTCCAGATGCACTGTGGCTGCTCATCATGAGGCTTCGTTGTGACCCTGCTGATAGGCTGTGCTGTGAAAACTGGGGACTCCTTCAGAAAGTTTTCACCCTGTACAATTTCATAATCATGAGACCACAGCTCTCTACCGTGTTCTCTCAGAACCAAGCATGTGGTTTGTTACTGTGCCAAAAAAGCCATTGCACAAACACTAAGGAAACTTATTCCAACTGTATGAAAAATAATCACCTTACATGCAATTGAATGACTGGCATAATCTCTCCCTACATATGCTCCTTCTTTCTAATACCGATTTCCTTTTGTGCTGCCTGAACTCATTTCACAGTCATTCTTTAACTTTCTACAGTTAGGAAGAACTTTCATCAGGGCTAGCTGGCCTCTATTTTAGTTTTGAGTTTATTTCCCCTTCATCTTCACATTTCGTGAAGTCCTTCTCAGATAAAGAATCTTGGCTTATGTAAACTAGAAATTAATTTCTGTGTGCCAGTTCTTTTATTTAAGAACAGCATTTATGTTCACCTTGGGGATATATCATGTGCCCACATGGAACACACTGGGATAACAAAATCTCTGAAGACAGTATTTCACACTGTGCCTACTCACACAAACATCACAACTATCATTTATAGATATTCCAGTTGGGCAGTTCAGTCGACAGCAGAGATAAACTTGAGAGGAAGGAAGCAGTTGTATGTATAAAGTCATACTTTCCTCATTATTTTTAGCAGTGCATAATACAAACCTGAGCCACCTCTGTTTTGATTTAGTTTTCTCTGAGACACTTGGATGACATCAGTAATGTAGAGGTTGTGTTCACGTGAAGTTATGACTAGAGTTGTCACTGAGAATTTTCTGCCGTGCTCTCAGGCAAGTAACTGGGATATGTCAGGTGCAAAGGAGGGAAACCCAAATCTTTGGTGTTTGACTGACCAAAGCAGTATATATGCAGGTAACACCCAGAAAATGCTTTGAGTAATAAATACGTTTAAATAAAAATTTTTCATACAGTTAAGACTGTGGCTTAATTATGAGACAGTTCCTGTACTGATATTTGCTGTAGGTTTCTAAATGTATTTTGATCACTTCCACCACTTTTTGTTTAACCCGTGAGGAAAATATGCTTAAGTACTGAGAAGAGAAAGGAGGGTGTAGGGGTAGGACAGTGAGAATCATGTGACTGTACACAGCACACATTACATTTGAGAAAATGAAAATACTCAGAGTAGGGCATTTTGACCCTTGGCTTCCTCTGCAGAGAATATTGACCTCTTCACCACTCGTGCTACCACTAAATGATTTGTTTAGTATGAGCTGAACTCAGCCCTCACACGCTGCCAGTCAGCTTTGTGTTAGTAAATCCTTTCAGCCACTCCAGAACATAATTTGTCACTGCGCTGGTTGAACACCAGTGGGAAGGGGAGGAAAGTGTGTTATTTAATGAAACTCACTGCTGTCTGCTGTGTAGTTTATTTGCTAAATGCTTGTTCTTTTGAAGAGAAAAATAAAACTGTCATAATAGCTTTGAATATCAGAGAGATTATTTAGGTAATACATAAATGGTGTATAGATCAATCAGATCTGCTCACTGTACTTCTCATTTTTAGTATGGTCAGTTTTCCTGCTTTATAAATCTGTAACCTATCTCCTTTCTCTGCCATCAGGCACGATTAGGCTTTTTCTGACTAGTCTACTGCTTCTCTGCGAGACAACCTTCAAATGATAGTTTGTCTATGGCCAATTCCACATTTAAACTACATAAAATTTACAAGACTGGCTGGTTTCACTACTGTTATTCAAAGTTCAGCATCAAAAACAAAGTCTCATTCTGTGTCCTGACTATCTAGGAAAGCTTTGATTTGTAGCACTTGCCCTACCTTCAGAGCCCTGTAGAGCATCAGGGCTCTACAGGATGCACAGGATTTATGTGTCCATAATCCTACTTCAAAATGTGAGATGTAAGGAAAAAAAAAAGTTTCATGTCTGAGAAAGCAAAGGTTTGGGGCCCCACACGGCCCTTCTTAATGTGACTATTGGAAGTCTGAAAGTCTTGAAGATGAATGAATACAGAGCTTAAATCTTTACTTCCTTGAGCTGAGAAATCCCCACATAACCCATTGCCTGAGCAGCAGGTCACTGACAACCTGAAGAATTCCAAGAACTGTCCCTTAGGCCTCTTCCAACACAACCATGGGCAAGAGCCAGACAGAAGCACCAAGCACCATGTCTAAGACATCTTGAAGACATAAAGGAATTGTAACTGCATACTCCCTGCCCTCCTATCTGCCTCTGCCCCCAAGTCACATTTGACTCTGTAATTCACCTGCCTTTGGAAATCTGCAAAATCTCACCTGTGACAGCTCTGCTGACAAACAGGGGAGATCAGAGACTTTCATCTGGATGATGAACTGCCAGCCTGTCAGAACGGTGGAGGATCTGTACTGTGCTGAGACAGGTCAGAGCTGCCGTAGGGGGTCTCCGCATTCTGACCTTGGAAGGGTTTGAGGAGGACTTTCAGCTGTACCTGTTCTCAACTCTTAGGGCCTATAGGGCAGTAAGTATGCACGTTCTTGTGAGAAACGAGAATGTACTGGTAAGCAAAAAAGCTACATCCTGCAGTGCACACATGGGTTGGAGAATCTTAGAGAGATTGGGATGATCAACCTCCGTTTCTCAAATGAGGGCCTCCCACAGCGGATGATTAATTGGCAAATAAGTTCTAGAAACTGATAATGAGGTAATTACGTGTAAAATTAGGTCTTTTAAGTAGCTAAGTATGAAGCCTAGAGCATGGTATTATTTACCCAGTTCTTACCCAGCCTAATTTGATCAATTTGTAGTTGTTTGCTTTAGAAAGATAAACAGTGGCATCTTGGGTTCTTCAGCCTGGTTCTGCCTCCCTATGTGCAATAGTGATATTAAAAGAAAGTTCTCTGCTAGGTACTGACCCATGATGAGAGGAAGTGACAGAAAGTTTTCGACTTTTTATTTCAAGTAATGTTGTCCATCTGCTTTCTCCTGCACTAATTGCCCTCAGCACAGTGACCTAGATAACCACACACCTGGTTCTAGATTACAGCTAGTTGCTCTTGAAGCATTTATTGGAGCAAGTAGAAGAGTCTGTAGGAGAAAAATGGTAGCAGTAAAAGAGGGGAGTAAGAGCACTTTTTTTTTTTATTCGCTGCATCGTTGCAGCATTTAATTCTTGTTTATGATCTCAGTATTGTGGCTAACAATTCATTTGGTCCATTATTTCCATCTAAATTTAGAAGGTGAGGAATAATTCACAGTCAGCCTAACTGCTTTCACCACTTCCATTAAAAAGGGACTTGTTCTAGTTCTTGTTCTAGAACAGAATAAATTGCTTGTGCAATTTACACAAGGATTTGAAAATGAGGAAATCCTAGACCAGATTTAGAAACCATTGAGATGCACAGTACTGAGATTTTTAGACAATGGATTAACAAGTCTTTCAGAAGTGTCCCCTGTCTGTACTTTTAAGCACTGTACGCATTTAAAAATGATCTGGCTGAAACTAGCATTTTCTGATTACCCTCACTCAAAAGGATATCACTTCCCATTTTTAAGCCTCCATTATTTAGTAGCACACTTGTATAGTTAGCAAGACAAAAGAACAGAGCTGCAACCCACTGAAAATAAAGCAAAATATGTACACATTAAATACTGTATCCTTCATTATCCAAGGCCAAGAATTAATATTAAGAATTTTTTTTTTTGTTATTATACATGGCTGAAACTCAGCACCTTCTAAATAAGGAAGAAAAAAAACCCACTCAAAACACTCACACAAAATGTTTTTAGTTGAAACAGAATGAAACAATTAGCTCCAGCAGATGCAGCCACCGAGAATGGTCATATACTTTTAATTGAGCTACTTCCAAGAGGTCTCTGGAATATGAGCTCTGTAATACTGCTCTACATGACACCATACACATAAAAGCAGCACGTGGATACTTCAGAAATTTCTCAACATGTCCTTTTCCAGCTTCAGTGGCCTATGAAAATAGGAGTGGCCTATGAAAATCTCATCTGAACATTTTGCTAGCTACTGTGAGAAAGCATTCAGATTTCGGTTCTTTCCGTGATCATTACTGCTGGGGTCAGCTCACTGAATAGCTCGTTGCTGAGTATTAGGATAGAGAAACAGCTGAAACAGTTAACAGTTAACTTCTTGACTGGAAATAGCTAAACTACTGAGAGTAGATTTTCACAGCCTCTAGCTCCCATTAGAAAACACAGTATCTCCCACAATTAAACCTTTCAGTAATTAATTTATATTTTTTTTTTGGTCTGACAGCCAAATCCAAACAAAAAAGCAGGTTCAGATTACATTAAATAAATTATTCATTTTGCTACTAATACAAGGCAGAAAGTTCTATGCAGTATTAAGAAAAAAACATTCAACTCAAAAACAGATCTCACAATTTCTTGGAGGAGAAGGAAAGTGCACGTTTATAGGAGAAACAAAGAAACCAGGAGTTACATCCATAAAAAGTACTTGCCATTGCTCCTTTATTTGTTTGCCTCTTACAGAAAACATCCGCCAAGGATTTAGAAAGCCCACTTTCTTTATCCCTTGCTATCTGAAGTAATCTGAACCCACATCTGATCTCACTCAACTGAACGGTTTGAATGGTGGGCTAAGCTTGTGCCTAGGCTGAATTCATATATATTTATGTGCATACAAATACACACATCTACATTTAAAGAACAGAACCGAACTAGAATGATCAAGAGCATCTCTAACCCCAAACATTCAATAGCTTTGTCTCAGTGCTTTCATAAGGAAGATAAAAAAACCACAGGCTCAAGAAGTGAATGAATGCCTTTGAGCCACATTATTGTCATAAGGATAAAGTCTTCATGAAGTGGCTAACTCTATTTCAAAGTCTCCCTTCAGCTGATGTTATTTTATTATCTCATAATTATCTTTTGTCAACACAGAGGAATTTTCTAGTGAAAGTAACCCAATTTTAACCCATTATAGATAAATTTTGCTGCACACATTTTGAATGTATTACTCCAGTATCAACTTAGAGACGGGGGAAGTGGGAGAGGTGGCTTTCATTCAGGTAAAAGCCTGTAATAGAAGCTTTTGTCATCTATTTGTAACATCAGTTCTCGATGGGACTGAGTTGCACTGAGATTCTTCTATGCTTGTCCTGTTTCTTATAACCTTTCCATTTAAGTCACCATCCATGGGGTTATTTAAAAGAGTGTAAGTCACATTACACTTAGGGGCAGGGTTGAATGGTAGACTTGGCAGTGCTTGGTTAACAGTTGTGCTTGATGATCTTAGAGGTTTTTTCCAACTTAAATGATTCTACAATTCTATCATAACCTGAGCTATGATTCTATGATTAGCATCCACTAATGACCATTGTAACAGACAGGGTGCTGAATCAGGTGCAATTGTAATCTAGCTTGCCTCCATTTGTGTCCAAATCCCCATATCTCCAGTGAGAGGTTTAAAATACTTACCAAATTTAAATAGTTTTGATCATGGAAGTTATTGGGCTGGGTTGCATGAAAGCTCTCCACAGAAAGACAGTGACTTTGTTCATCTGAAGTGGAATCGGGAGGCCTCTCTTCCAATGAAAAGCAAGTGCTATGGTTCTTTTTCTCTCTCACTCCCTAAATTTAAGGCACTGAACTGTTAAGATCAGTTGCCTCAGGTTAGAATGTTTCTCAGTGATATAACAGGATACTCTTCTCCTGGGGAAAGTACCGTGTCTAACTAGTTAGTACCTCCTTGCTTTTGGTGATTTATTTATAATGGCAGATGCCGGAATTCCCCTTTCAAGCTTTCCATAGTAGGAAAGGAAAACTCCCCCCTCCCAATACTGTTTAACACTTTCTAAATGTACATTTGCTTACTTGTAGCAATCTAGTATTATAACAACTATGTACATTTGCTGTGTCCTGGTTTTGGAATTTTACTGTTGGTCCAGCTAACTTGACATGCACATAGTAAGTTATAGCAAGATGTTCTGGTCAATTGTTGATTGCAGAGAGGATGTTATGATGGTGGAAGGTAAGCCTGAAAAAGAGGAAAATCTCAGAACTGCTTTTTTGGACAATGGACTAGGCTGCCCAGGAAATGGTGGAGTCACCATCCCTGAGGGGGGTTCAAAAAATGTGGAGATATGGAACTGAGGGATGATTTAGCAGTTGTGATGGGAATGGGCTGACATTTGGACTTGGAGATCTTAGAAGTCTTTTCCAACCTTAATGGTTCCATGATTCTATGATGCTATACACACTCCATGTCAGATGCCATTCTGTCAGACTGCCTCTCTGCTGCCATCTCACAGATGCAGCAGCAACAAAATGTAATGGAATATTAGTGGGAAGGTTCAAACTCCATTGCCATATCACCAACATCTCCCTCTGAGGTCATGGGTCAATATAATAAAATGAGAGACATTACTTTTGGAGCAACCCTTGTAGAATCTCTGTTGCATTTTAAGCCATCTCTGCTGCTTTCCCGGTACAAAACACACTTGCAGAACTGGCAGAAAGATCCCAAAGGAAACTGCTGTTTGAGAGGTCTTTTCCCTCATCATCCAGTCCCTAAAATTAGCTCACTAAAATATAAGAGAAATGAAACATAAGCACAGCACTAGAAAGGATGATGTAAAAGTGCTGGGCTGGTTCTACACAAGTGGTATGAAGGGGGCTTTAACAAGCAGGTATAGTTAAAATGAAATAAGGTGAATGTTAGTATCAAGATCAGTATCTAGCACCAAGGCCAATGTGTAGTATTCCATATTCATCCTCTCCACTAGCAAAAGAACAAAAAGTTTACCTAAGCTAATCTTAAAACTTTCCCTGTTATTTTCCTTTCTAATTGTCTCTTTAATTCAGATCTTACAGATATCTCCCACAAATTCTGCAGAAAAGCGAAATTTTATACCTGCAGTGTTGTGGACTCAAGAGAAAAAAGACAGAAGGGAACACACAGTTTAAACTGTTCAGTCTGCTGCTTTTCCTCTTATCTCCCTCACTCTACCTCTAGGAGATATATACATTACACCACATTATACTCCCTGTTGCTCTGGGAGTAAAACTAAAGTGCATAAGGCAGAAAGTGGGAAGGAAGAAGGAAAGGAAAGAATATGATATTCTTGTCATTAAAAAGGAAGCAGGTTCAAAGCACTGCAGGTTTTACAAGCAAAGCACAATGTTCTGAGTCACTCATATCCTGCTAGCTGTGTACATGATACAGAGCAATCTCTGTGAATGCACTTTGTGGTCATTGTGTTGTGACTGAGCTCACTTATCTTGTTTAAGTCAATCCAGCTCCTATGTACTTTATTTTCTATCTCAAAGGCTTTTTAACAAGCATCCTTCCGTGTGATTTGCAAATACTTTCCCCAGCCGTGCTCAGCTGCCAAACAAGTGGTGCTTGCTCAGGTTTGCTCTGGAAAACAGGAAGATCTGCCTTGCTGCCCTGCCATTTGGGGCTCTGTCACTAAACCCAGGAGCTGATGGGAGTACAACCAACTGAGTTTGAAACTACAGCTTGTTTGACAGAAATTAAAATACATAGGTAAAAAAGAAATAATCTCAGGAGGCCAGCCAGCTGTCTTTCCCACAAATAAAAACATCAGAGAGGGGCTTTCCTATACTCTTTGTAGAAATAAAGAACTGAAATCCCATTTCACCTCCTGATCAGGACTGCCTGCCTGTACCTGCTCCTCCTGTCTCTGCTGGTCTGGTGTGTGTGTTTGGAATGAAAGATTTTCCCTGCAAGCCACCCTGAACCTCTTCTCTGGCCTGTCTGTCAGACTCTCTTTTATCAGCACAGGTTTCTCAGTGGGCCACAGTGATTTACTGTCCGAATAGTTCTGTTCTTTGTCAGAGATTGTGATCGAAAAGCCTTACTTTGCAGCTAATAAGAACCTCTTCCCCTTTCCCTCATTTTTGCCTTTCTTCAAATATTGTTTTACGAGCCTGTTGCTCGCTATCTGCACAGAATACACAGAAGCTGCACCTCAGGGCATCATTTTCTCACCACCAAGCCAAAGGGTTGCTTCTTTGACGCTTGGTTTGAAAAGCTTGGAAAGACTCCACATAGGGTATTCTACCCTATCTCCCCTGGGCAATCTACTCCTCTGAGGAAAGTGTCCAACAGGGTTCAAACTGGCATTCTTGGCTGTTTTGGCTGGGTTTTTTTTTGGTGTTTTTTTTTTGCAACTGAAACAGAAGGACATGAGTCTTTCATTTTGGAACAAACCTATATGAAGGTTCTGTACCCACCCAAAGCAAGGAAAGTTTCTGGAAAGAACAGGAAAAACCCTGATTAGTTAAGCTCTAAATGAATGCAGTTGAGAATTCGCACAATCTGTTAAATTAAAAGCAATTGTCCCCAAAAGGACGATATGACTAATCTCCTTTCCAGTGGTCTCAATTCTGTACTTAATTAAACTAGTAGCTGAAGTCATAATCAGAATTCCCATCAACGTATTTTAAAGTAACTCTCAGGATTTCTGCTTCTGAGCTGTAAATTCAGTGTCTAGGTTCGGACTTGGATTGCTGTCTCTAAACTCAGCTGGAAGTATGCCAGTCTAGCTCTGGTTTAGATCTATTAACACAGATAGATGCTATTCCTAACAGTGGGACCTGTTCCTAAACTTCATTTTGTTCCAAATCTAGAAAGCTGGAGAACTAGAGTAACATTAAAAAAAAAAAAGGAGAAAACCATAACTGCTGGATCATGAGTTCAAGAGTTTATGTGAAAGTCTAACACACACCTGAATTACACCTCCAAAGAGTTGTTTCATTTGCACTCTAGTTAATTTGAGTACTATCAGTATGTGTTTGACACTTAGTTTCTCTGATAGATGCAGTAGCTCTTTGCAGCATGTATGTCACAGGGCTCTATGTTCTTCTCATAGAATCTTGGTTAACTGAAGGATTCTATGAGAAATACTTTTAGATTACCTTGTTAACTAAGAAAACCTGGAAAACAATCAGGAATTTTCACTGGATTTTTCAATCCATCTGTAAGTCTCAACGTTCATTCTTTTATCTATCTCCTTAAGAGAGGTTGATGCTCCATACATGGGTGTATTCTCAATGAATTTGAATAATGCCCTTAATCACATGCTTAACTTTTGGTTAGTCCTGAAGAGGTCAGGGCTAAATCCTTCCAACTAAAGTACTCTATTCAGTAATTGGACTTCCATGCTGTTTAGGGAACTGTTTTGAATACCTTTTTTGTTTTGGAGCACACAGGCACACAACAAAGATTAAAGACTGAAATAAGAACTGAACTGAATATCAAAACATTTTGTAAAGGGAGAGGACTTAGTATTTATCAAATGCTAGGAAACAGCAACATCAATGGGAATGGGGAAATGCCTATAGCTCACTGCACGTATCTCAGGTTAAACTTCAAATAGTTGGGCACTTTGTTCTTTAGAGGTCAACACAGCCATCAGGGAAGGGGATTTTGGACTGTGGTATACTTACAAAAAAATAGAAAAAGACAGCTATCCTCTCACTAGCCCACAACTTGAATTACTAACTGTCAAAGTCCCACATGAATAGGAAAGGTGATGTTTTGACATTGATCTCTAGGAAACCAGAAGACTTAATACTTTGTTTTCATAAAGTTTCTCACTCACTGCACTGTTTCCAAAAAGATCCCATTCTGTTTCTACCTAGAAAATCACATACTGAAAATACAACCAAAACCGTTAAACAGTATCTTGTCTTAAAATTCCTTCAGCTTTGTAGAAAGATTTTTGTAACAGCTAATAAATGGAAACGGTAAATGCTTTATATCTTTAATTCAAACACACAACTGCAGATCTGATGCTTTCAGCTGATAATATTTCAAGCACAAGGCAATGGAGATGTCTATGCTACTCACAATTCCACTCTAAATGGATTCTTTCCCCTCCCCCCCCCCTTATTCCACATTGGGGAATGCAAGTGTGCATTTCACTATTTATCTTCATACAGTAAAAACGTGTATTTTACCTTATCATTTTTCTCAAATGCATGTTATTATCTTGGTGTACACCTGAACAGCCATTTGACAGCCTATCATTTTCACATGTTAGAACACATTTTAAAATGTCTATTAAAAGAGCCTGTTCTTAACACCAACTCCATTCACCCTTCAACAGGGCTGCTTATTAATCATCATTCACATAAAAAGCTGTTTCCTTTGACTGCAACAGCACACACGCAAAGCAAAGGGCAAAAGATAAAGATGCATGGATTCTTTGAAATTCAGTTAAGTGCAATTTTGGATTGCATGCCATCTCAAGGTGTGATTTTGTCAAATTCCAGACATTTAAGCAGAATTACAGGGCATTCAATGATAAGAGTTTTAAGTAGCTGCAGCATTGCAGTAAGTGACGTAGATCACGCAGTTCATAGTGTGACACGGTTACTAAACACCCTTGCACTCTTCACAAGCGTAGAGGTGCTAATCCTGACATCACATCCAAATTCCAGCTGTAATTATATTCTCTTCCTTAATATGCTATTGAATCAAAGGATACTAAACTACTGTGCAGCACCAGTTTATCACATCGAATGGCTGCCAGTTTCTGCCCTGAAGGTGGCTTTATTTAAGTGGTGGATTAGTGACGCTCCTTGATTGACCAAAACAAAGCTTAGGTCCTTGCTGAAAAAAACTTGTTTCAAATACTCTATTGCACTGTTTAGCTCTTAGAAGGAAAAATAAACTTGGACTTCCCCAACTGGTTACAGTGGTATGACACCAAGAAAATCAAGATTACCTGTCCATGGCATTTGCTCTTTGACTAAAGGCCATCATGTAATTTGAAATGGGCAAGAGTTACTGACATGACGTAAAAACTTAACAAAACATCACATGAATAGCTCCCCATTTGTTTTCTCCCCAAAGTCAAGAAGCCTAAACTTGAAATAATAATAATAATAAAAACACTTAGACTGAATAAAATCTCTTTCAAAGTTATATTGAAGCCCATAAACTCCTCTCCGGTTGATTTCAGTGAACTTTGGCTTGTATTCCTTAGCTTACCAATACAAATTTGGTCTGTTTCATTCAGTTGTAATGTCTTCAATCTAGTTTATGGTCTAAGTAAGAATGAGCACTCACTGTTGTTGTGTATAAGATCAGTGAGATGTCATTGAGATGAGCAGTACAAAGGAACAAAATGCCATCTAAAATGCTTATATCTGAAATGCTTTGACTTGGATGAGTGACTTAGTTTCCCAAGATGCAAGGAGTGAAGACACTCCTTGTGAAGAGATGCATAGGGGAATGGTGTTAGACAAATGCTGCTACCAGCCAAGCACAAAGAAGGCTGCTGCAACAATTGGATAGATCACTATGGTGGAAAAGGCATTACAGCAGAGGTGTGATGAGGAAAGTACCAGCGTGAAAGAAAGGAAGCTATAAAGGAAAGGAAGAAGTTTGCTCATCTGTATCAGAAGATTCCAGGTGCACAGGGCAAAGCTTCACCAAGGAGGGATCTCCAGAAATGGTATCCTGGGCTCCATCAAAAGAAGGGTGGCCAACAGGGACAGGGAGGTGATTTTTCCCCTCTACTCTGCTCTTGTGAGGCCGCGTCTGGAATATTGTGTCCAAGTGTGGAGCCCCCAGTACAAAAAAGACAGGGAGCTGTTGGAGAGGGTCCAGAGGAAGGCTACGAAGATGATCAGGGGACTGGAGTACCTCCCTATGAAGACAGCCTGGAGAAAAGAAGGCTGTGGGGTGACCTCATTGCAGCATTTCAATACGTAAAGGGAGCCTACAGAGGGTAGGGGAATCAATTCTTTGAAAGGGTTGATAACAGCAGGACGAGGGGAAATGGTTTTAAGTTGAGGGAGGGGAGATTTAGGTTGGACATCAGGGGGAAATTCTTTACAGAGAGAGTGGTGAGATACTGGAACAGCTGTCCAGAGAGGCTGTGCATGCCCCGTCCCTGGAGGTGTTCAAGGCCAGGTGGGATGGGGCCCTGGTCAGCCTGGTCTAGCGTTAAATGAGGAGGTTGGTGGCCCTGCATGTGGCGGGGGGTTGGAGATTCATGATCCTTGAGGTCCCTTCCAACCCTGGCCATTCTGTGATTTTGTGAAAGAGATCCTTCCCCAGTGGCAGTCAGCCCTTCAATGAGGTCAAAGAGGTGCAGCCAGGCTCCATCCCTTCCTATCACACAGCTGAATTGCCTTCACCGGTGCTCCCAGGGCTGACTGGGTCCTTTCCCCAGGTGCTCCATCAATGCTTCAGACTGGGACTCAGCAGTTCCCATACACCTGTGTAACAAACTGACGTTCAAACAGAAAGATTTAAACTTTTACCGCAAGAGCTACTGAAATTCAAAAGACATCAAAGACAAGACTGACAGGGATTTTTTTGTATGGCCTTTGGATAATGTGCTGATATTTATTATGAAGAGTTTGAATAAATTCTACTGTAAATCAAAAAAAATACAGTTCTTTATTTGATATGTGTACCAAGGGAGGAAGAAAAAAATAAAAAACAGTCCTTAAAATACACCAGAAGGCAACAGTTTGCCAGCTGCTCAAATCTAATAGCTGTAGAGTTGAAAAGTCCTCAGTCACAGATGGCCAGGCTCAAATCAGGATGCAACTGAGCTTCAGAAGCTGTCCCACTGTACTGAATAAAGAGATGGAGTCAACGTTTTTATGGGTGGTGTGACTTGTGATTTCTCTCAGTCAGAGAGTGATCACTGCATTCTGGCACTGACAAGTCTGCTGCTTTCCTTCTCAAAACCTGCACATCTATTTAATCCAGTGCATTTCAAAACTGCACTGGGAGAGCATTTATTATATGAACTGACTCTTACGTTCTTCATGACGCTTCTCAGTTGAGTAGGCAAGAATGTTTATGGTATGCACAGTTTCATTCCTCCAAGCTAAATTTGAATTTGTTCTGTAAATGCTAAGTCTTTGTAGTCTGCCTGGAAGTGTTCAGCATTAGTGATTGTGTTTGAGGGTACTGTGCTCAGATGTGATATTTCTCACCCTTTCCTAAATCTAAGCAGCATTAGAGAATGAAGCCTTAATTAACAATGGCATCTCTCAGCCATGGTGACTGGTGACTGCCATCTTGGTTCAAAACCAGCATCCTACTTGACAGCAGGGAAAGAAAGAGAGAGAAGGGCCATGTTTACAAAATTGCAAACCCGTGTTCCATTTTAAAACCTCTTTTATCTGTTTAAGCTTCAGGGCCGCTTAATTTTTTAGCCTCTTAATTGTTGAACCAGCACTTCAGCATTTTAGTCTCCTCTGCAGCTTTCACGTTGCCCATGTCAGAAATGATGTCTCTCACCAGCCAAGTGCCCACAGGCACAGGCACTGAAGTGTCCAAAATGCCAGCTGCAATTAGGTATTCCTGTTATGAAGTCCCACAGTTTGTGAATGGTCAGAACAACCTCCCTCATGCAATAGCCTTCCCTTCCCAGCAGTAAGAAAAACTGCTGTTTTTTCCTCCTTTTCCAAGGAGAGTTTTGCTTTCAGGTACTCATACTTTCTACAAATGTAAGTATTAAATACAGATTATTCACATGTAGATTTGAACGTGTGACCCTATTGTGCATCCATCCACTGCTTACTGGGGACAGAGATACAACTCATCTCATTCCTTCCTCAGATTTCTCTCTAAAATAGTAATCTACCATGTCAGAGGTGTTTACTTCAATGTTGCTTCCTCTCTTACCAGTCTTAATCAGCTTCATAGACAAGGAGTTTGTTTTTACTGTGATCACCCAGCAGAGCTAGTGCAGCCAAGAAGCTAAACTGGATCTGAGTGTTTCCTGCTCACAACACAGAGCTGACGTTAGCTGTCTTAGATTTGTCCACTGCTGCTGCATGTAGAGCAAATGCAATTGATGTAGTTTGCCACGAGCTTTGGCCTATAAACTGCCTAAGCTGATAAGGAGCTGACGCAACAGACCCTCCCATTTCAGTATAAACCACTGCTTAAACACTTCTCCCAGTTTTGCAGAGCCAGCAGTCAGAAGTGAGATAATTGTACTTGCAAAGTAAACAGGCTTGATCTGATGTCTTTGCTGCATGGTACGAGACAACATTTCCTTCCATTTCTTTTAATGTAGAATGGCCCTAGAGGCCCTTGTTCTATGTTTATATGGAACTCAGTGTTACCACCTCGGGTGGCTTAATTCATCTGGTTGTAACATTCAGGTAATGCAATACTTCACCCTGCACAAATAGGTTTTTCTTCTTGTTGCAGAGCAAGCAAGTTCAGATAATGTAGGTTTGCTTCCTTCAGGGATGGAGGAGAAAGACCACTGGGGCAATACAATCCATTATACCTGTATTTTTATATCTCCTTGTCATGAACTTCTAAGAAAAGGGACTAAGAGGATCACTACTGAGAAGAGCACTGTAATTGTAGCTCCTGAGCACTGCATGTGGAAATTGCCAAGGCAACCGTTCATTCCACAGCAAGGGCAGAGGTAGCTGAGTTAAAATGAGGTTGTTACAAACCCCTGTTGTGCATAATCATATAGTAAGCAACGTTTTTAAAAGGCTCTTGAATAAAATAGGACACGGGGAAAAGCAATGAGAGAAATTAATTTCCTCTATTTTTCTGTTTGCTCACTGATTGCAAGAGCAAATTATATGCATGTCCTGCACCTGAGGACATCGGGGGTTGGCAGGGAAATGCTAGATGCTTTCTTCACAAATATAATGCAGATGTTATGACAGGAAAGGCAATGGGCTAGTTTTATGAAAAGATATAGTTTTGTTCCTAACATTTTAAAATGCAAAGCCTGAAGAGAGAAGTGCTCTGATGCTGAAGTTTAAGTCTTTTCCATTTTTATTACAAACTGCATTCCCAGAGGGATGTTTGAAGTCAACAAGATCTTTTTGCACACATGATTTATAGTATGAGATTCACAGATCAGAATCCTAAAGATGGGAAAGGACAGGTCTTTCCCTAGCTCCCTCTGCTCCTACTTGCTTATCTGAGCTGCTGGAAATAGATTGTCATAGCAGTACTATGATTAGCAGGGCTGGGTGATCAGCTGAAGCAGCCAAGTTTTTCTGGTTGAAAGTAACCTTTACAGGGGAATATTTCAGTGATTCAGTCTCTTCTGCTGCCCCAGAAACAGTTAATCAGCATGACTACAAGGGATGTCCATCCATGGCATAGGATGCTACTAAATTAGATTCACCACCAAAGAAAGTGCAGCATGTTACTTCACTGAACAGAACACACAACTCATCACCTTCCAAACCATTGGCTATTTCTTTTTCTTTTAAATAAAGAAATTATAAAGAATAATTGCTGCTTCACAAATTCTGTTTTCTTTGGTCTTTCCTCTTTCCTGTTTGGAGCCATGTTCAGTTTGTTGGCATCAAGGAGAAAAGGATCAAAATGGAATTATGTTTCTTATCCTGGCAGTGAGTTGTGTTCTCTTCTCCAGTCATCTCCTATTGAATCAGGGCTGGCAATGGTCACTACCCAATAACTGCACTGGGGTTAATTATATATAATTAATTCCTTCAAGCCCCACAGGAATGCTCCTACATTGAGGGGTTTGACATGCATTTCCAAAAAATGGCATAGCTGTGTGTGTTCTTTACCACTAGCCAACTGTATTTTGCACACAAGACCCATTTTCTTGGTGTACAGCCCTCCCCTATTCATGTCAAAACAAAAATCATCCCCATGAAACCAAACACATGAGATACCATGATATCAGATATCAGAAGTGAGATTGTGAGAAGTGAGATTGTCCCACAGTGACACTGTGCTGACCACCAGTCCCAGCAGGGGTTGATTTAAACAGAAACCAAAAGCTCTCCCCAGGCATGGCATTTTCAGACCGTGTCATCATTCATGGCCAGCAAGTCTACATTTGGCATCTCATCAAGTGTTGCTCCCTATCACCTGAAGCATGCCTGTTAGTATTATTTAATGGAACCTTGGAGTGTACTAGAACCTTAAGGACAAATAGGGCCTGCAAATTATTCTGTGTGTTTATGCTACTGTCACCCAAAGAACATATTAATACGTTAAGCATATCTGTATTAAGCACTGCTCTCCCTGTCTCCATCAACACCTATGGCATAGTATTTGACAAATACTTCAGGAAAAACCAATAAGTTGGTTATCTGCAAATTTTATCCAATTAGACATAATGGAGAAATTTTGTGCTTCTTCCAAAGAAACTTTAACAATCCTGATCATTAAATTATCCTCTGGAGACCTCAGTTTGTACAGTCTCTCTCAGGGCCTTCTGCATTGCTTATCTTACACTTTAAGTCTTTGTAGAGAAAGAGGACAACTTTTTTGCTGCTTCTAAAAATTCTTCATAGTTGTGGTAAGCTTATTGTTCTTTCTTTAGTGCCAAGGTTCCTCCTTGATACAGTAAAGTTGAGGCTGGAAATAGGGCTTCATTGGAAGGCCAGTTTTTTCTGGACAGGTTTGCTAAGAAGAGCAGAGAAGAGAGACTTAGTACACTACTAAGTGTCGAAAGGGGCAAAAAAGCCATGAACATTTTGGCACACTCATTTAACCAGCTGCACATATGAGTACAAAGCCCAGAGAAGCTCTTTCTGAACTCATCCCACAGTCTTTCCTTATATACCTGAAACCAAACAATTGCAGTTAGTACACTCTGAAACCAGGATATAAAGCGTTGTGGAGGAACAGATTGCCCAAAGAGGTTGTGAATGCCCTCTCTCTGGAAGCGTTCAAGTATGGGGCTGTGAGCACCTGGTCTGCTGGGAGGCATCCCTGCCTATAGCAGGGAGTTGAAACTAGATGATCTGAAAGGCCCCTTCTGACCCAAACCATTCTGTGATTCTATGAACAGGTGCATTCTGAAAAACTGTTATTGATAGAAAAACAGGGACTTTAGAAGTGCTTGACTTGCCTGAAATTTTGTGTTAGATTAGTTAGATTTTTGCTTTATTTGTGATTAATGGAACTGGTCAGTATTTAAATAGATCACTAGTGACAGACTAATTATAGAGCTTAACTGGATGTTTCTTACACTGAAATTAGGTTCCATCTCATTCTTCAACAATTGAATTTCCAACTACCTGTATATGCCCTTCTATATGCTATTTTTTTTCTCCTGAAAATATATGAAAACTTTCATCCAAGAAACTGAAAATCAAGTTCTTTTGGTTAGAGGAAAATACCTCTTCCATAATTGTGAGACGACTAAAGGTATGGATGTACCTCTTACTTAATATTCTGAGCCTATGGGAGAACAGTTAGTTGATCTGCAGTTCAAGTTCCACCTTCATATTCATGTCCTAAGCCCTCTCCTCCTATTTTATGATCCTCAGAGTAAACTGCCCATTTTTCATTGACATACTCTATTCAGCTCCTTTCCTTTCCTTTGTTTTAATATAAAAATGGGTCGCAATTCCACTGTCATCCCCCCATTAAATATATATATATATGTTTCCCATTCCATGCACTCCCTTCAGCCTGCAGTACCACTTCTTTTCCATGATGAATTTAGGTGTGGGTTTTGCTCAGTTTTGGTGAAGAAGGACACTTTTATGTTGAGGCAGACACCTGCGGGTCAGGGCATTTAGGTTCTGCCCATAGGGTTTTTTATGAAGTTTTAGCAGTTTATGTAGTAAGTCACTACTTGCCTTCTGTGGCACTGCTAAAAAAGATAGGAATAATACTTCAATATTTCAAGCCAAAACAAAACTAAAGTAGTGCTTTTTAAAGCATGCTGAAATAGCCTCTTTCCCCTCAAACTGGAAGTGCAATGGAGGCAGTGGTGTGTCAGTGTTGTCTATTTACTCCGTCTCATCTGGGTTTTACATGTTTATGTTGAGTAGGTACAAATATTGGACATCACATGATTATAAGCTGTGAAATATTTGCTATTTTGTCCATGAAAGCTTTCTGGAGAAGCACGAAGGTAATTTTAAGAATCATGAGAGAGTTTTCATGCACCAACAAAGATTCTATCCTCTTCAGAATCCTCACGACCCCCTCAGTGTGACCTGTATGTCCACCTCTTCTTAAGTTTAATGAGGGGTTAATCTACAGGGCTAACTCATACTGTTATGGCTGGCTTTGTTTATTCATACATTCAAACATAAACTCAAAGCTTGGTAAGATCCACCAGGTGACATCTGCCATGGAGACACGATGGTTCTCTTTCCACTTTACATTGACTGCAGTCAAGTTCTCTTCTGGTACAACAGAGACAGGACACAGGAGAGCGATGTTTGCCAGGACTTTCTCCCCAAACAGAAATAATATTAACTGATAGCATTTGTATAACAGCTTATTTCCACCATATGGAAGCCGTAAGAATAGAATTGCATGGGAGTTGGTGCTACTTGGACTCTCCTGAAACCAAGCTGTAGCTTAGCTGGCTGCTTTCTGTCACACTTTTGCCTTAAAAGAGGATGGGAACCTCCATCTGATTCACTCTACTCAAATTCCAACCAAAAATGGAGCCTAAATAAGCAGGAGAAGTGGGAAGTGCCTCGAACGAAGCTCTAAAAGTCTTGCCTCATTTTACATGCTTTACAATCTCAACCATAGACACTTGTAAGGCTGCAAAGTGCCTGTTAGTGCCTTAGGGTAAAAGGGCAAGACACTTCTGGTATTACGGCTTTGCTCTTGCTCAGAAATCAGCAGTACTCTGCCTCTGAAGGAGGAATGCAGCATTTCCAACCCAGGGAGCATGGAGTGAAAAGCAAACCAAGGTGTTCTGCACATCAGCACAAGGTGCTTTATCAAGCCTGCTGTGCAAGGGGCCTTGTGTATATGACAGGGACATTTCCTTACAAAATGAGAACCTGTTTGCCTTCCCATCATTTTGAAAAAATACAGAAAGGGCTTCAGCTTATCAGGACGAAGATGTTACAGACCTGTCTCTCATTTCTCACCTAAAAACTGCATTCTGATGGCTCTCAAGTCAGCCTTTATCTCCCCAAATACGCTGTAGGAAGAAAAAAGTTATTGAACTCCAGGGAGAAACTGGTTTCTTTTCTGAGAGATTTTGTTCCCTTTCTCATTCCCCATGAATGTCACCGTATCTGCTGTTTGCTGAGCAGGAAATGCATTATTAAAGCAGTTTCTCCTCCATAAACTGCTTTGCATCTGACTGTTTCATTTTAAATCCATCACCACAAAGTCAGGCCACCTTGGGATAACCCAACATGAAATCTGACCTGATGAAAATGGCTCATGCCTCCCGGCCTGCACTGCAACCTGTGAGAAGGGCTTTTATTATTTATTCAAAACCTGTTTAAATCCACCCCCCTTCTTTTTTTTTTTTCCTGAAACAACCATTTTAAAAATATTAAAACGCCACAGCTAAGCTGGGAGATTAAACAAGTTTAAACCTTATCATCGCAGGTGGGATATTAGTTCCAATAAAATGAGGGGAGATGGCAGGCGGCATGGTAACTGGAGCCCCTTCTACTCAGTAACTAATCACTGAGAAAGCATTTGGTGAAGGAGGGGGAGAGTGGATGAGGGAGTGAGACAAACAATGCACCCAAGCTCCTGGCAACCCTAACTGTTTTCCATGGTGATGCACAAAAGGAAGAACGCCATGCGGAGCAGCAGACCTGGAGCTGTCCCCACAGCGCTCGCCCCGGATTCAAGTGCTCTGAGAAGCTGAAAATGTGACCTTCAGAACGTTCTGTTGTTGTGGGCTGAGGCTGCACCTGGTCAACCCTGTACCAAAGCGGGCAGAACGGTGCAGAATGTATACCTGTATGTCTTCTATAACACATCTTTCACTTTTTCCACTTATTATGCTTCTTAAGTGGAACCACAGTCTGTGAGTCACTTTAACACAGAATTATCGTTTCATTGAAAGTAATTGGCAGGAAACATTGGGTTCTGAAATGTGCAAAGGGAGGGATGACTTTTTAGAATATTTTTTCTTCCCTCATGGGAGTAAGATGCACTAACAGGCAACTAACCTGGTCCTGCTGGAAGACAGCACAGCCTCAGCTTCCCAGCCAGGAGCAGCCTGCCACAACAGCTCCAGCATCCCACAGCTGGGTCACCCTTCCCTTCTTTCCCCAGGGTTCCTCTGCAGATACAAGCCTGTATCCAGCCCTGTGGTGCAGGAGGACCATGAGTGGAAGCACAGAAGATGGAATGTTCAGACAAAAGAATCCTGTAACCTCTAATGAAAGAGTTAAACAGAGGCTTGAGACAGAGTGCAGACACTTCGCCATTGGAATGGTAAAGTGCCAAGAGAAAGGACACTGATTGCTTGCAAACATTGACCTCCTTTTGTCACCAGCATTAAAATCTATACACTTGTTCTGATTCTGGGACATCTTCTCCAATAAGAAAAGGTGCAATAAAGATTTTGAAGTGTGGCATAACTGTCCTGAGTGGCAGCAACCATTCGGTATTCTTTCAGGAATTTATTCTGATCATGATAATATGATCAGTGACGAATATTCTGGCTATGAGAGTTTTAAGTACACAAACTCCAATACATAAAACCCACTGTGATCTCAAGTAGCTGGAGACCAAACAGCTAGGAATGGCATTACTCCTTTCCCTCACTGCTGAATGTGACAAAATATTGATACAAAAACGAACACCCCCACCTCTCCATATGAACACACACATACTCTGTGAGGACAACTGTCCGAAGGAGAAGCAGAGCTCTGACAGCCTGGAGCTGGTTCACGTGGGCTGGATAGCTTTTGTGTGGCCACCTTTGAGGAAATACCTGGTGTACATTTGTCTGTTTTAAACACAAACCTTTTCCTAAGAGGGGGGAAAAAAAAAAAAACAACAACAACAAAAATCTGTGCTTTTACCATGTATAAAAGGTACTTAGCTCCTTAGGCAGACGGTGTGATTTGTATAAATTAAATAGCCTTTGGCCACTGCTTATAGTGAGACAAGTACCAGCCTGAACTATGTACTTAAATTCTTAGGTGAGGAAACAAAGGGGGAAAAGTTAATAGAATCCTCAGAGAGCAAGCAAAACACCCAGAAGGACTTCTGAACATTGCATCCAGAAAGAATTAGGAGAAAGGATCTAAAAACAGTAAAATGTTCTTTGCTGTCTCAGTGGGGCTGCACAGATATCAAGGAATTAAGTGCACTGTTATATATTGGTGGGAAAATCATACATATCCTTGCAGGATTGCTCGAGAAAAGAACAAGGAGTGACAATACAACGGTGCTGCACACCAGCAGCAGGCATGGTGCAGGACCAGCCCCCAGCCTGCATTTACAAGCATGCCTGCTGGTGCAGTCGCTGCTCATGTTGCCAATGCCTCAGCAGTGCTGCGTGCCCCCCTTTCATTGACATGGCAGCAATTCAGACACCCTCTGATTGAAAGAGCTCTCCTGCCAAGGAGCAGGACAAGGTTTATCTCATTGGATTAAAGATCGCCACGAGATTCCCGTAGCACTTAAGAAGAAAACACACAGGGAAGACCCATGTGGGGCACCAAGCATCCCCATCTGCTCTCTCTTGGAGGACGGACTTTCTACTCATAATGCGATAGTTTGCTACTGGCAGCTTCATAGGATTAGACTGATCACCACCCCCACCCCCCTTTTTTTTGTTGTTTGCTTTCTTGCTTTTTCTACTTAATCTCCTTTCCTCCAAGTGCAGCCTTTGCAGTCTAGGATGTTTCCTTTTACTGAAAGTGACACAGTTCCTCCATATTCAGTATTCCTATACACAGTTTAACTTTAGGCAGGGGATAATCATCATTTCCTATCTCAGCTATATTTATCTCTTCCTATATATTTGTCTCTTCCTGTATGCCAGCAACCTATGATTACTGTTTGGGATTTAAAGCATGTTTAAGACTTGATGTTTAAATAATCATTGTCTGCTTTACCATTGTAATGCCACCATCAAAGAGCTGTAAGAAAAACCTCTCAATATGACGTGCATGATTTTAAATCATCTCCACCCTTGGCTATTTGCTGTTGCCAAGATTGCACTTGGAAAATGCCACCCAGCTCTGGGTACTGCATTTCAAGTACAACAAAAGGAAGGCACTGGTAGCAATTTCTTATTGAAGTGCAATGTCACCCCCTGCAACTCCCTGAAAGGAGGTTGTGGTCAGGTTGGGGTTTAGAACTGCTCCCAGGTAACAGCAAGAGGACAAAAGGTGATGTCCTCAAGGTGAGCTGGGGAAGTTCAGGTTGGATATTATGAAGAATTTCTTCTCCTGAAGAGCAGTAATGAATTGGCAGATGCTGCCCAGGGAGTGGTGGAGTCACCATCACTGTAGGTATTTAAGGAAAGGGTAAATGTAGAACTTAGGGACATAGTTTAGTGCATTGTTGGTACATGCATGGCTGTACTAGATAATCTTAGAGGTCTTTTCCAACCTGAATAATTCTTTGATTCATTAAAATCCAGGAATTACAGAGATGCTCCACAAGATGCACAATCGTGCCTTCTGCACTCATGATGTGGTCCCATGATTCTAAGACAGCTGCGTCCTCAGTGAAAGAGTCCTTTAATTTTCTGTCTGCTTCAATATAAGCACCACAGGCCTTTCTCAAATCTCATCTGCGTGCAAAATTGCAGTCCCTTGTCAGATCAAACGCCAGGTCCATCCTTATCTGAAAGCTGGTTAGGCTTTAACACAAGGGTTCCCATAAGAGGCAGCAGGTTTGGCAGTCAGCAGACAGAGACCCACGTGCCCACCTTCAACCTCAGCCTACGGACTTGCAGGTTAGACCCTGTAAGCGCACAGGCAGCACGAACCCCTTTGGATGCACGCCTGTAAGATTTCCGCGTGAAACTTCACCCTGCAGCTGCGAGCAGCACCGAGGAGGCACCTCGGGGAGCCGAGTTCCAGCATCCGAAGTTCAGACCCCGTGTGGGTTTGCTGCCGGAAAGCGGGACTCACGGCTGGGCACGGGACGCGCTCCGCAGCTGCGCTCCCACCGCCGGCGCTGCGCATCCGCGGTCTGTGGCGCCACCTGCCGGCGGAGCGCGGTGCGCTGCGGGCACTGAGCCGCTCCTCCTCCGCTGCCACAGCCGTCGGGCCGCTCCTCCGACGGCTTCTGTTATTAACACAGAGTGAATGAGTTTCGTTCCTGCTTAAAATCTGCTTTATTCGTTTTTTGGCGAAGCAGGATAGGCAAGGCTTTGTTTCCCTAGCAGGATAGAACAGCAGGGAATCATAGAATCGTAAGGGCTGGAGATCATCGAGTCTATCCCCACTGCTAAAGGAGGTCCCTACTGCAGGTTAAACAGGAAAGCATCCAGATGGGTCTTGGATACCTCCGTAGGAGGAGAATCTGCCTCCTCTGGAAAGCTTGTCGCCCTTGAAGTCTAGAAGCTCTTTCTCATATTCAGATGGAACTTCCTGTGTTCCACTTTGCACCCATTGCCCCTTGTCCTGGCACACAGCACAACCAAAAAGAACCCTGGCCCCAATCCTCTTGACATCAATCCTTAGATATTTATAGGCATTATTGATCAGATCCCCTCTCAGCTTTCTCTTCTCCAGGCTGGACAGCCCCAGGGCTCCCAGCCTTTCCTCACTGGGGAGCTACTCCATGCTTCTCATCATCTTTGTGGCCCTCCACTGGGCTCTTTCTAGGAGATCCCTGTCATTTTTGAAGTGGCAGAACTGAATGCAGTGCTGCAGATACAGCCTCCCCAGGGCAGAGTAGAGGGGGAGGATTACCTCCCTTGACCTGCTGGCCAACCCTTTTTTAATATGTGTTCATGGTAAGATCTTTTCTGTACAGCTGCATGCCCATATAGATGAATGTGGGCAGGTCCTGGGAGGTGACTGTAGGTATGTGTAAGTATAAGAACACACATAAGAAAGTTAAGTCTCAGGTCAGCCCCCAAACTCTCCCAAATAGCACAAAGCCTTTTTTCTTGTTAAAACCTTTGAATGGTGATATATGGGGAGGATAAAATGGTGTTTGGGGATCCTTTGAACATTTTCTGTGTTGCAACTAAGTCATTTCCACAGGAAACCCCTACACACACATTCCTATTGCCTGTGTCAGTTGCACTGAAATGACAGGGAAGTATTAGAGGCCCCTATCAAAGATGGAACCTCCCAAAGTCTGAGCAGCAAGGAAGAGCAGGAAGGGTCCTTATCATTTTTGGGCTTCACTTTGTGAAAGCAAGTGCCTTCCACAGCTCTGAGACACACTGGGATGTGCCTTTTCTGTTTGAACCCATCAAGTGGAACAGCCTGGTGACTACAGCAACTCAGAGAGCTCATGCTCTGTGCATCCTTCAGTCCATGCTGATGTTGTCATATAGAATAATACCTAGCTATAGAGTAATATCTACCTTCCCCCCTCTGCAGAAATTAAGTACTGCTAGATGCTTGTTTTTCAGTCTCAGTTCTTCTCTGTAAGGTTCCCCCCTCCACCCCTCTTCCCCCCACCTTAATAGAACAGCACACGTGACTTAACAGAACAACAGAACAGCTTTTGAGGCCTCTTTGCAATTCTGCAGGCTTTTGACACATTCCTCAGGAAGCACAAGGACTCATCTAGCAAATGATTCAGATAAATATCAGCCTGGCAGCTAAAGATGGAGCAAGAGATGAATATAGAACTGGCTTGAGCTTTCTGGAACCTCTTCACAGTCTTCAGCCTCCTCCCCTGGTTCCCATCTTTGGAAAATAAACAGCTCTGATTGTTGCACACTTGAGATTATGAAAACATCAAGTCCATTAGTATTTGGCAAAGTGCTCTCTCATTTCCTTCTGATGTAATAATTGAGAGAGGGAGCAGAGACTGCAAAGATAGCACAAGGCACAAGTTAATGACCTTCTCGCATGTATGTGTGGGCTCTTTTATAGGGAGCCTTTTCCAATCCTCATCTCGCCTCCACTCACAGCGTTTCAGCTGAAACAGTGCTTCAATGTGGCTTTTATTATTTGATCTGATGTCCCTTGGCCGGCCTTCAGAGGCAGCTAAATGGCAGGCAGGTGTGGGGGTCTAAGAGACAGAAAGCAAATGGAGCTAATGCTTCATCATGCCGCACAGCCATTGGAGCTTCACTCCAAACAGGAAAACATCACTGCAGCCAAGTTCTTCTTGCCTTCTTTGGTTTCTGTGATACATTTAAGTTAAGGTGCATTGAGGAGTCCTGTTTCCCTTTGTGAGAGATTTTCGGGAGACTGCAGGCTCAATAAGATCAGCACATAGATGGAATAACCAAGTGCAGAAAGGAATCAGCTGATGAGAGAAAATTAACTGAAGTCAATCGTTGTCACTATGAAGCATTGGACTGGCCCTCTCACTTATTTGGTTGCCAAATTTAGAGCTTTTCTTAATGTACTTAGAGACAAATTAAGCTCAGATAAATTCCAAGGAAGGGTATAGTGTTCCCTACTTGCTTTCAAAAGGCTTGCTTTCATCTTTTGAATTGCCTCTAGAGGCTTCTACAGATGCATAGCTTTCTACTGTAGTTTAACTGGAACCTATGCCAAAAATGCCATCTTATTTTGACAAAATAAATCTTGATTTGACAACTCAAGTTTTAGGGAAGTGAAGATTACCTCTGTCAGAAGTGGTCTTAAGTTTGAGTTTTCCATCTGGGAGTGGCAAGTTACAGGCCTTCCTGAGCCAAATGCTGGTAATGTAGTTATTCATTCTCAATCACAGACGTCCACAAATCCAGCTGTGGACCAGCTGCCCTTACCCTGCAGCAGTGGGCACTCTGGGAAGAGAAAGTACACACAAGACCATGGTAGATCTCTGTGAAGCATTTACTCCTGTAGATAGGATTTCTCTCAAGATTGACAGTAGTGCTAGAAGCTACTTGGTGCCCAGGGAAGGAATTCTTCCACCTTCCTCAAAATAAGGATGTGCATACACCTGTTGTATTTGTATCAAAGAATGTTTTAGTTAAAGAAGTAAGCTAGTTTGTTTGATGTCTCAGCAGGGTTTGGACTGTTGGTTGTGTGTGTGTGTGTTTGCCAAAGGACTTAGACATCCCTAGGAAAAGCACATCTCTTTTGTGCAACAGCACTAGAAGACCTGACAGGGGCTGAGTTATCACTTTCTTCACCTCCAGTTCCTAAAAGAAACTGACAGATGGATTACAGGATTGATCAGTCCCAAGAGATGCATGATTTTTGAAAAGCCCTTTAGAAGGGCCCCCTTCTAATTTCAGGACCACATAACACAATTTTCTTGCCAATATAAGATACCCTCAGCAGTCAATCCGGAAAGATTTTGTGTCATAGAAAAAAAATAGTCTTTTCACAGACCTAGCTGCACACAGTTATTTCCTTCTTCCTTGCAGATTTTCTCCCCCCAAATTTTATACATGCAGAAACGTTCTTACCCCTTTCTGCCATAGTTATGTAGCCTCAGTTCTGATTTCATCGATTACGCACACCAATGTCTGCAAAGCTGCCTTAAGTAAGTTGACTCAGTTGGGAATTCAAGGTGATTACATTTTTCTCCTTCAGATACATTGTTTTAGTTAAAAGCCACTCTGGCTGCTCCATAACAAAACCAGACACAGTGGGCCCCATTGTCCAATTCTTGGCCAAGGTAGCGTGTATGGATTAAGTGATGAATTGCAAAAAGAGCCTAAAAGCCAAGCTGTAACTTCACAAAAAGGCCATTAAAGGTGAGCGCTGTCGGTAAAGTGCCCATTTAGAATTGCTTTTATGACCCTCGGTCTTCCCAAGATGTACACGAGCCACAAATTGTTCAGCCTCCCAGACTCTTGCTGCTGCAAAGTGACAGATTCTCATTTGAACTTGGCTGGGAGACTTGCCTGCGGCTGGGATTGTGGTTCTCTAACTCTGATGTTTCACTCCCAACTGGTGAGAAAACGCAAAACCTTTGTCCTGGTAGGAGACAAGTAATGAGTTTAACGGTGGTGAGACTTCAAGAAGGAAAAATTAAAAATTAGGGAAAAAAAAGTAAGACACCTGCTTTCTGGCTTCTCTTCTTCTGTCCCCCTTCAGTTCTACATGAGAACCGTTGCTCCTTTTATACATCCTGGTGTAGGTTTTTCAGTAAGTCTATAAAGCACTTCAAATTCAACTCCTTGCAGATTTCCAGTGGTTGGAAAGTCCATACTTGGCTCTTGAAGGCGAAGTAGGACTACAGAAGAGGTGTTGAGAAGGACAGAAAGTATGTCATAGCATTTACAGCTGGTCTTCCTCAGTTCTGTGCCATTAAGAACATCAACAGTTCTTTAGCAAATAATTCTTCATTTTTTTAAAGACTGAAGTTTCAGTCTGTGGAAGGTAAAGAACAAATACTCACCCTTACTTCAGTTTTGTTATAGATGAAGGTGAGAAAGGAAGCATAAGCCCTCCATGATTCAGAAAGCTTAGGTTGCCACCACTCATAAGGCCTTCCAGAGTTCCTTAAGAAGTGTAATGCTATAATGGGATGGAAAGCACCTCCATAATAGCAGGGTGGCAAAGTCTTCGGCTACAGCAAATAAGATACAGAAATGAAGGAAAAAGAGCTGCTTCCTACCTTTGGAAGGCCTCAGATACACGGAGATCTCCAACAGGAGACACCCTCACTTCCACTGCCAGCCCTTAAATGAGGTCTGACTGTTACATCACTCAGGTACATTGCATGCAGCTGAGCTCCCCTGGGCTGGCCCTGCCTTCCAACCAAGTGCTCAGTCACTGCTTCAGGCCATGACTTAGCACTGCCACTCAGTCAGTTCCATTTTTTTGTGCCTTGCTTTCTACTGTGAGGGAAGTTAAGAATATTGTTGGAATAGAATTGAAGCCTGTGATAATCATTCTCTGATTTTAGATTGCTTTCACAACCCTGACTGGAAGGTATTATAAGGACTGAAATGTTTGTCACATAGAACGTTGTGTGATCCAAGATATTTCCCATTCTAAACAGATCCATGATGACTTCTTCTTTTTCCAAATGTTTTCATGTTTCTTCCAGAAGATTAAAAGCATCTACCAAAGCCTGTTATAAAAACACAACTTGAAATCTGACTACATTTGCAGTCAAATTCAAGCCCAACTTACACATTCAGTCAAAGAATTGCAACTCAGATCGTTTGTGTCCTAGAAATGGACATGAAGTAAAAGAAAGCACTTGAAGAAGTGAGGTAGCAGGACCACTGGTGCTGAAATGCAGGTAAACAGAAGGCTTGTCAGTTTGGAGAAGGAAGAGAAATAAAACATTTATGGTAGCTAAAGGGAAGATGTAGAGAGTTAACAAAGAAAGAACACACAAAGAACAGGGTATGAGCATCCAAGAGGGATGTGCAAGATGTCTCTTATGCAGGGATCTAGACAAAATGGTCAGTCAGCAAATCAATGACTTCACATACCTTTGCTTCAGCTATTTTCTTTATTCCTCCATCAGAATTCGGAGAGAGGTAAGTAATTCCATTTGCCAGTCCAGGAGATTGTCAAGTACTTTCACAGTGTTCTAGGCAAAGCAATTTGGATGGCGCAGGAGCTACCTGTTTCCTTCCACACATTTGTCAACAAATACAAATTCTACAAGCCCACAGGAACCCAAGACTTGCCCTACAGATACCTCTGATTTGGTTTTACATCAGAAGAATTGTAGGCAGGCTAAGATGTATGCAGTAGTTGCCCCAACTAAAACAGGCTCTTAACAAGGAAAACAACAAGCTATTAGCAATCTGATACAGTTTTACAATCCCTGTACAAGTCCCTGTGAGAGAGCAAGCCTGGTGCATCTTTGGCATATGGCCCACTGAGTAATGCCTCACTGCAGAACAGCAAAAAAGAATGCTAAGAGAACAGGAAAGTTTATCAGCATAGGAGAATTTTTCTTCCTTTACATGCTATTATGGCTGAAAACGGACTCCATGGATCACAGTTCCTTACACAAGGGCTACTTAGAAATCCCAAACAGATTTTTTTTTGCTTTATTTTTAAATAAAATAACACCAACACATCCAACCACCACAGTCCAAACAAGAAGGTCTCACAGAATGCATATATAGCTTATGTAGGTGTGTGCATGTATTTTGTTGTTCCAAAAAGTTTAATCAGTTGTTAGTCCAAAAGCACTTCATCTCTATCTGCCGGGTCTGCCTGGCTGAGTGTAATGGCTCTTTCTACAGCTGTTATCAATAATAAAAGCATTCAAGATGTAACTTCCATAACTTCCTTCTATTTGCTAGAAGGGAAACTCTGTTTTCAATGCACTTTTTGTGCTTGAATTGTCTTAAATGATATGAATCTTATCTAGTGTTTGATCATGAAATAATCAGAGATATATCTATACATATAATATATCAGATATATTTTTGAAATTCTGTGGCTTTCCCAGTTTAGGATTCCGCTCTGAAGCATTTGCTCTGTAACAAAAATTGAGATTATGTGAAGACAACAACAAAAATAATGTGATTACTCTTTTTCCTTTTCAGTATAAATATATATATATATTTTAAGTTTGCATTGAATAAGGCATTTTAAATGCCCCCAAACAGTGTCTACGTTTGTAGAAAGTTTCCAGATAGGTCATAGAAGGACACAAGTTGCCAGTCCAAAGAAATCTGACTAACATAACAGCGCTTCTGTCCATTGGATGGCTTCATGCAGAGCCCATCGTATGTGAGAGGTAAAGAATAGCTCCGAGTTGTGTCAAAACACCCTTCTTTTTGGCTCTACCTCAAGCACTCATCATTTGATCATCCATGCTCCATCTGGAGCAGCAGAAGAAATCCCATTTGCTGCAGTACTGCACTGTACCACCAATCCAAACCCTTCACCCAACCCTTTTTGTCTTCTGTGGAAAATGAAAGGTATTGGTTTCAATAGTCTGAGCACCTTCCAAGTGTATGTTTCACTGGTGGCAATCGGAACTTCTGGGCTGGTTTTGTCACACCACTGTGCTGTGGCCCATGTTTGGGTGTTACGTAGATCTACTGAAGTACCTTCAGCAACAGAGCATGGATTCTGAAAGCTGTCCTGGCAGTGTTTCAGGCTATAAATACAGGTGTTTGCCTGTAAACCAGCTTGCTCAGTGCACACAAGAGGCTGAACTAGCAACACATGGTTACCTGGTGTACATCTCCTGAGCTGTAAGCTCACCTTTGGATTGTGACACATGCACTATATGGCAAAGACTGATACTCTCTAGAAGCTAAATGTGTGCCTGAGTTTCTTTACGTATTGGATTAAGAACTGCAGAAGGTGAAGGAGATGGGAGCAAACCTGACCCTGACTGTTGCCATCACAGTGCAGTGGGCACATAAAGCTTTAAAAAAACAGTTTGCAGAGCAGCAGATTTATTATAGGTATTTCAATTACTCCCTGAAAGAAGAATGTGCTTCTCTCCTCATCTGGGAACTGAAAGGAACGGTTCACTGACTTCCATGTGATGCTTCAAGATCTGTAATTTGGTGGGCTTGTGAAATGTTAGATGATGGATTTGAAAAGAGGTCTGAAATAGAGGGTTCTGCAGCCTCATTGCAGTGTGTCTACTGAGAAACCAGAGCGGGAACCATAGTGGGAACAGCTCGAGGAAACAGTCACCCTCACTCTGGGATCAGCAGCTAGCGGTGTTGTTGAGCATCTGCAGTTTAGCCTGAACTGTATTTCCTGCTTTCCCCAGCCATTGGCTGAATTTATTTCTACAGTCATCAAGGAAGACAGCAGTTTTGAAGGCATTTCTCCCTCCATAGCATCACATCCCTCAGTAGCATTGCCCTTCTGCCCCAGCCAGCTTTGCTGCCATCTCTCAGCTTTCACTGCACTGGTACTTCTAACTGGCATTCCTGCTTCACACAGGGTGCAGTTCGTAGCCCTTGCCTGCACATCAGCTGAGGAGAAAAGCCAAATCCATGTGCTAAAACCAGCCAGAAGTCTTCTGAATTTGCAGTCGTTTGCTCTGATGCAGTAATTTCTACAACAGCATCCCCGGACATCCATGCTCTGCTCAGCCCTAACAAAGCCTCTCTTTTGGCACAGGGCCTGTGTTTGGGGCTTCGCTTTGACATGTCATAGCCTCACACATTGCTGCGAAGGTGTTGGAAAGGCACCGCAGCCTCTCTCAGAGCGGTGCTCTTTAAACTTTCCACTGATTAGGGGCCTTTTAGCACTCAGCTGGCTTTTCCTAATGGATTTTTCCTTTTCATTGAGACTGTTACTTTTTTTTTTTTTTTTTTTTATTGCAGGCATTGCCAAAGTAAACAGTCCTGGAAGGCTGTTTGGAAGGCAGGGGAGAGAAGAAAGAGGCAGAGAACCAGAACTGGTCCAAATGTGTCCAGATAACGGCTATGTATCCATTAATATGTGATGAGGGCCAAGAGCTTCCTGGGTGAAAATCTCTGGGAAGAGCAGGCTGTTTGTTGAGAGGCAGCACAAGAGACAACTGCAAGGCCTTCCTTTGGACCAGAAATGCTTCACCTTTCGGCCTGCAGCTGGGGTGGGTGTGAGGCTAGCATTAACCAGCCCCCCTCTGATTTATTTGCAAAGTCTTGAAGTCAGAGAGAGTGTGAGCAATTCTAACCTCAGAGATTTCAGGCACATCATTCTTTCACTGCTCTGAAGTAGACAGTTTAAATTTCAGTCAGCTTGCTGTGTGGGAGCCCATGAGGCACTTATCTTCAAAGAGACTCCCTTCCTTCTGTGCTGCCCTGGTCAGAGGAAACTCCACATCTCTTTTTGGAGAAGTTCAGAATTCGGTTCAGGCTGATAATGGAAATTGTGCACTGCAGCTATGCTGTTCCCAGCTGGATAAGCATGGTTATTCACTTTTGTGTAGGCCCTGAACGCGCTACAGATGTGCTATGGATGTAATATGGACATGGCCTGCATTTTTTTTCAATCACTCAAGCAGGCCTTGGGGCTGCAAGGAAAATGCCCTAGGTTTTACAGTTCCTTCTACAAGGTAAGGGAAGAACACATCACATCTTTTGTATATGAAAGCCTTTCTTCCCTGCTCTATGTCTGTATGGCTTCTGCCTGTTTGGCCCATTCCGCTTCCTCTTCAGATTAGCAGCTAGGGCTCAGACTTCCCCTCATCAGCTCATACTTGCTGATTGCTGGAAGCTTCTGCTCTGTACCATCATGTAATGCAATGAGGGTTTACCACTTTTGCCCCAGTCAGTGATGAGTAAGCACCCATTGCAGTGGGTTGTTCTGCTCCAAGTTCCCTCTCCCAGCCAGTGCATGGCCCACGGGACGAGTTGGGCTACAGAGCAGAAGACCTGGGTTATGGTTATGGTAATGGTTATGGTTAGGATTGGGCTACAGTTCACAAGACCTGCCTGGAGTTCTCTGATGCTCAGCGTTAGCCCAGGTCTGCTCTCCCCACAGCACAGCCCCCTGTGGCCAGGTGACATTGATCCATGCCAGGGCTGGATTCCAGATGGACACCTCCCCACTGTTGGCCTACAGGCATGTTTGACATAGGATTGATGGGGTGTTAATGATGGTGAAATTTCAGCCAACCTTCTTAGTCTGAACTGGGAATGGCGAGAGCTCATTTTTTAATCAGAACCCGACTTTCAATAGACACTTCTACCTGCAGCACAGCCAGGGGAATGGCTGATCCACCTGAAAGGGGGAAGTGAAGGAGGAGCACCTGCCCATTGCCTCCCTATAAGCACAGCAGTGGCTCTCCATATTTTACAAGACCTCTGCTAGGAGTGTACAGGGGAAGCTGTTTGGGCAGGAAGGCCTTCACCATCATGAATAGGCGAGGTTCTCATTTGGCACACTGTGCCACACTGTGCACAGCACCAGGCCACGGCCTGCTCAGTTCCGCAAGCAGCTGAGCCTCATGCCCCTGTGGTCGCTCCTCTCATCCCAAAGTGCCTCCCATTCCAGCAGCCGAGCCCTCTATCCTAATGGCCATGCCCTCATGTCCCATCCTATCAGCTGTGCCTGCAGGTCTCACAGGCACTGTGCTGCTTTTTTTCCCCCATGAAATATCTGCAGCAACTTTGAGATCCTTTGAATGTTTCATCCCAGTCTGTGTTATGTGTTAGGTTACATCGTAGTTTAGAGCATGCATTTGGCATTATTTTTTGTCAGCTTTTCTTGTCATGCTGTGTGTTTCCTGAATCTGAAATACCGCTGCCATTTCATTGACCACTTGCTCAGCATTCTGGGATCTTTTAGCAAATCTTTGCGGGACGCTTTAGATTTCACCGTCCTGAATAATTTTATATCAGCTTACTATACTGACTGAAGCTTGCAGACTAACACTCCGCATTCTTCTGCCTTGGAGTCTTTCACTTACAATGAATCTGGGATGCAGACAGCTGTATCAATAGCAGTGTGACTTACGCAGACAAAGCGTAACTAAGCCAACAATTTGCCCAGTACCATACATCTGTTTTGGCAGGCTTAGAAATAGAGTTTAGATCTTTCCTCTCTGCCTTGCTTATTTGCTTATTAAATCTAGAGCTGTTCTTCTGCCTCACTGTGGACTTAATAACTGGAAACACATTGTTTAGGGGGCTGAAATGGTGGATCACAGTTGCACAGAAACTTGGAACAGCAGTTCCATTCCACAGCTGCTTGCCTCAGGCACACTGGGATTACGCATTAATGCTTCGTGTCCCTCATCTCCATCAGTACTTTGGTGCCTTGTGCTTGTGCCTCACTAGCTGTGCTGGTGGCAGTGCCTATGGAACTGAGATAGCATTATTTGCCCTGCCACTTGCTAAATGTCAAAGAGAGAGGCAGGAGAAGGCAGAGAGCTGCGTGGGACTGCGGGACAGAAGCAGGATGTGTTCTGTATGATGTGAAAGAAAGGAAAGGTGGATGTGTGGCCCAGTGCTCTGTTCTTGTCTTATGGCAAGATGAAGATACTACTTGGCATGGCAACTCGACAGCTAACCATTTGTGTACCAAACCACTGTGTTCTCAATACACATAAAAGAAGAGAAAAAGAGCAGTTTCTGAGTTTCTCAGTTGTACTGAGATTTTGCTTTCAGGTTTTCCTTTGCAATGACATTGGCTAGAAGTAGTGTATGCTCTTTATCTGGGCCTTGGTTCTTACACTGTGGTATTTAGAAAGAACAGAGATCAACAAGTGTTGATCAGAAGCAATGAGAAAAGAATTTCTGTGGAGGGCTCTACAGATAAGAGTATTGCAAATGTAACAGAGGACACCCTAAATTTTACTGATCAAGAACCTTTAGAGTACAGCAAAGGGTTTATGTTGCCTGTATGGATCTATGATAACTCTGTGATCTGGGTTGCTTTCATAAAAAAACCCAGTGGTGTTCTGGGAGGATGAAGATCTCCCACTCCCCAACAGGGGTATTCTCAAGTTGGAACATTTGAATGGAACCTTCTCCCTCATATGCTTTTTTTTCTTCTTTTTTTGGGGGGGAGAAGGGGGTCCCTTCAATATTCTCTCTTCTTCTGGTTAAAATTGTTTAGAGAGGGAATGTTTTGCCACCTCATTGCAAAAATGCACCTGTAGAAATAATGCTGCATGTTTAGGTGAGAGTGCCAGAGGAAGAATGATTCTTTCAAGTGGAAGCAACATTTCACTACCTAAAAAGTCCCACCACCAAAACACCAGTACAAAGTACCAACAGAATGGTGAATTCAGGCTGGATGGGGCTGTGAGCAACCTGGTGTGCTGGGAGGTGCCCCTACCTACAGCAGGGAGTTGGAAGCAGATGATCTTAAAGGTACCTTCCAACCCAAACCACTCTGTGATCCTGAGTGATGGGGAAACCTCCAGTGCCACTGCCAGCAGCAGGAGGGATGTCCAATCTGCCTCTGCCATAGCTCTGCACTATAGAACGACACCAGCCCTGATGAAATAAGCCCACTCCAAACTATGCATTGCTTTCCACCTGGGCTCCCTGTTATTTGTGCCTAAAGTCAGCCTGAGAGCAGACCCAGCCCTGCTCCACCAGCACCCGTTGCTGGACAATCCAGCTGCACACCGGTGCGTGTCGTTGCAGCAGAATGTCTTCTCTACGCGCTCTCAGCTTTTGAAGCAGGAAAGAAACACAAGGGCAATTACTTCTAACTCCAAAGCACTGCTTAACCCAGCAGCCAGGAGCACCGTGCACTGCACCTTTCTTTTAGCACTTCCATGGGTCATTACCCTGCCGGGTTTAACAGCCTCTCTCTCCCCACCAGACGTACCTCACCCCATCACCTGCTTCTCTCGCGCTTGTCTTTTCCCCAGGCACTAATGAAATTACCACTGAAACCGATTACAAGGAGGGGTGGAAGGCTCTGACCACTGAACCCGCACCTGTTCGCGTGGTTGACCTTTAATGAGCGGCTCGGTAAGCGCCCGGCTTCATTTAGGGCTGTTTCAGTCGGCGCTGTTAGCAATCTGTAGTTTTATTCGCCATCAAAACGTGACCCCTGCTGGAAGAAAGAGGGCATGACTTTGGCTTTTTCACGCTGGGGACAACACCGCCTGGTGCGGAGAATACAATAGATGTGATGAATGGGACAGCCCACAGCTGTCACTGCAGGAAACCACAGGGAATAGAAAAAAAAGAACCCAAATGGCTGGCTTACCAACTGTGTAAAGTATTGTCCCAGCTACAGAGTTTATAAATACACGTTCTTCTTGTCGTTCTTCTTGTGTGTATGTGTGCTGCTCTGTAAAGCTGGGGTCAGGAAGTTGGAAGCCAGTGGTGGGGAGTTCTCCAAAACCTGAGGAGGCTGCAGTGCATTTCCCAACACTGCTCATGCCCAGAGCTGTACCACCATTTGACATTGCCTTGATTTAAATAAAAACAATCGGTAGGTAGGACTGGTAGGTCGGTAAAAGCTGCTAGGACTTCAACATATATCTCATTTGCTTTGTAAGGAAAATAGATTTCGTTGGTGAAGGATCCAGGCCTGCTATCACTGCCATGTGGGTTGGAGCAGCTTTCTGCTGGTGTGCACTGGTTAAATGAAGCCAGCTGGAACGAGCATCGCTGCCTGCTGGTGTAGATGATGTGTAGCTGACAAATACCTCACAGAAGCAGGTATTTCTGAAACGAAATGTCTGCTGAACCTGTATGTGTGCACAGAACCTGGGAAGTGCAGGTGGAAGAGGTGGTGGAGGTGCCGTAAGAGCTGCAAAATGAGATGTCTGGTGTGGAGCAGGTGGTAACAGCGGGGCTGTGCGCCCCCACATCTGTGCTGGAGCCTAGCAGTGATAACCCTGGATGTAATAAGCCAGCCTATGTGATGCAAGCAAAGGTAGCGTGTGAGTTCAAGCAGGTGTTTCCCCAGATTCTTGGTTGCAGGACAGTGAGAGAGAAACTCCCATTCAAAGTCTACATAGTGAGTTGTGGCTATAATAGATAGTGCCATTCATTTCTGAAACAACCAATTCTTTGAACAACCAATTCTTAAAGAAGAAAAAAGGCTAATACTTATACAGACATGAGAATATATTTTGTATGCTTATGAAAGCGACACGATGTGCTCTTACAGCTTGGTTAGCCCCCTGGTTGACCAGTACCCACCCACAAACACAGCAAGAGCCCTGAGCCCCAGCCAAGGAGGTACAATGAAGGGCACTGCTCTGCCTTCAAAGCTGCCCTGCCATGGCAGTGGATGTCTTCTTGCTCCATGGTTTTGAAGAGCTTTGCAGGCTTTGTTAAAATAGCACTGAGGTTTATATATCCTCTGGAAAACTCAATGGGGATCGCTGCTTTGATACCTGGTAGATGAGCACTAAAATGGGGTCTGCCCACATAAACATTTGTTACTGTGTTAAGGTTCAGTTTCAAAACAGGGAAGTGGAAGCAGCATCGTTTTATAAATACAGCTTTGTTGCTAAAGACCAAAGATTTCCTGTTTGGGCTGTTTCCATTTCCACTATAAATAAAGAGACAGAACATAAACCAAATGTTTACTTCCATGGCTTCTGATGCTTTCTACCCGTGCTTAAGCTGTTGTCAGGTGGCCATGAAATTTGCTAAGAATAGAAACGGTGACTGGGAAAAAAAAAATTAATTTCAGCCTTATGTTTAGAAAGCTTTCTTTCATTGGTATCACAGAGTCCATACCCACAGTAACATAACCATTGTCACTGCCTTTTATTCAGTTCTTCCCCACAGTCCCCATGGAACAGCACAGTGGACTGGTAGTTCTTTGTTGTCCTACTTTTTTTTTGTTAAAGCCAATGAATTGGTCACAAAGCAGTCTCCATGTTTAAAGACACTGCTGCACAGCAGCCCCTCACCTACTCACAGCACTGCATGGAAGGTGGAAGCGGAGAGATTCCGTAAGAATCCACGTGAGTTCACTCAATGTAACTTTTTAACAGTGAACTGACAGCAAAGTGAACTAAAAGGCACAAACTTCCAGAAGTTTTTCTGAAAGTTATAAATCTAAGGAACTGTTTTGTGTAGGACTTTAAATTTAGAAATTAGGTGCATCAACAATTGAAGTAGACTGGAAACCAGAACTGTTTATGAAATCCCAGTTGGTCACTACAACAGCCATGAAACTGAGTGGTAATTCATCGACAGTCACAGAACTGTGAGCACGGCATCAATTTTCCCCATGGAAAATGAATTTCTGAAGTGTATTTCACAAGAAGGAGCCACAAGACCAGTTTTAAAAGCATTTTAAAAGCATTCTGGTCCTGCAGAAGTGGTCTCACCTGATTTGATGATGGCTACCCAGCAGCAGCACAGCCCGGCTCTGGGCAGCGGTGCAGCCAGAACTGGTGGAGGTATGGGGTGGGTGGTCGACTGCTTTTGTTACTTCTTAAAAGCAAAACAATGGTCATGGATTTTAGAACATACTTAAGAAGGTCACAGATCTGTAATTTAAGGTATAGACAATTATGGATTATCTGAAGATTCCACTGAAGTTTTTCCAGACCTGCTCCTACAGAAGATGACGCAAAACAGACCTCTCATTTTATATAAAGGCTTCTCGAGGCTTAGCACCACAGAAGGGCTTGGGTTCCAGTTGCAAGCTGGTCAGGTTTTGCACTTCTGAACCTGCTAAATACAGAATGTCTAGGACTGGAAGGGACCTCCTGAAGGCTGTCCTGGGACTAACAAGTCCTGGGTATAACAAGACCAGGCTGCCACATTCAGTGCAGACTTCAGCACCTCCAGGATGGAGATTCTTCTGCTTCTGTGCACAGCCCGAAGTTGGCAGATCTGATCTGGTTTTGTATTTTCTCATCTGGGGCTGCCTGCTCATCACTTATCTCAGTTGCAATCCTATGACAGGGGGAGGAGGTTACATGAGCTTGAGCTGCCACTGCATTCTCCTATTTTGTCTGTAATTCCACCTGCTGCTCCTGTGACACCAGGTTACCCAAAGCATCCCACCCCAGCTGGCCGGACTTACAGCTCATCATCCCAACACTGACATCAGTGGTACCAGTTTTCTTCTACAACAGGCAAGCTCTATTTGGTATGATATCAGTCTAAAAGCACTGTTGCACTGTGAACCTTTACACATTAACACGAGTCTCAATGCAGTGAAAAGGAAACTGACTGCATGAAGCCATGGCTGGACGTTCATGCAGCCAACCCAGGAGCACAGACCAAATGCTTGAAAGTAAACCAACACTAAGAGTCTTTGAATATACTTCAGTTCCATCTGTATCACACGGAACCCAAACCTGGTAAAGCAAATCCCTCTGCACTAGCAATGCTTTAACTTAGGAGCTACAGAAAATACTTAGAAGAATGAAACTCCACCAGTAGTTTCAGTAATTCAATAATTTATTCATCTAAAAAAGTGTGTAAAAGTATATAGCTCTCATCCACAAGGTATATATGAATGACATTTAAAATGGAGGTCTTTATTATTATTGTTTCTTTTTATCAAAGTCTTTTTTTTTTTTTAGTGTATTGTACCAGCGATATACTGTAGATTTAAAATGAACTTCACTTTTTTTTTTTTGTTTTCTTTCAAATTGTCGGCTATATATAAAAGAAGCTCACTGCAAAATGCTCAGAGGAAAAACAAAAAAAAAACCCAAACAAACAAACAAAAAAAAAACAAAAAAAAGAAATTCAGAACTCCCCAGAAATGTACAGCTTTTACATTTAAAAAAGGTTCTGAAATATACATACAAGCATGCTGGACATTCCCCGCCCCCCTCCCTCTCCCTTTAGCTCAAACAACTGTAATAATAATTCTGATTTAGGCATGAATTTCCAAAGTTAGAAATAAAAAGAAAAATAAAATAACTTTCTTCACTCTGTAGGAAAGCCAGGGCTTGTACATTTCAGATTAATTCAGTAAAAAACTCACAAGTAAAATAATGCATATTTAAGGGAAATATTATACAGAACTTTTCACACTGAAGTACATAAGATTTTTCTTTAAAATCTATTGCCATTCATTTATTTTGCACAAAAACGTATAAATATGTCACCAGCTTCTCTTAACTTAAAAAAATTAAATAAAAGACACCAGATGAAAACTACTCCTCGCTGCCCTTTTGGATTTTCCATGTCTGCACAGAACCAGGTTTCTGGGGAAGAAATGCCCCTGGATAAAAACGGCCCATTTAAAAAGAACAAACTCAACCATAATCCAAAGTCCCGATGAATCCTGGGAACAAATAACCCCCAAATGGTAAAAGATTACAAATGTCTACTTTACATTTTTCCTCCCCAAGTTAAATTTTTTTTTTTTTATACAAGTTTACAATCTTCATCTTTTTATGCTCTTCAAAAGGCCTTGAGAATTTTCTCTTCTGATTAAGAAAAAATAGTACTGCAATATTTTAAAGTCAATTTTACACTGTACACACATTAGATACAAATGGTTTGATATCAGATTTTTTTTTTTTTAAACCTATACATTGCAAAGAGGATGCCCACACGGGAGGTTCGGTGCAGAGAACGACATCATCCATTTACAGGTTACTTCTCTGACTTCTCCCTTCCATGACACAAGCGATACTTATATCATTTGCTTTAAATGTTTACATTATCTCAAGAAAAATACTTTTTAAAATCATAGAATTTCATTTTTCTTTTCTTTTTTTTTTTTTTTAAATTATTATTATTATTATTTTTTTTCCCCACCAGAACATGAAAGTCTTTTGGAAGAACTTTTACAACGTGTTGGTTTTTCCCCTGCTGACAGATAGCTATGGGTCACAGCGCCTGATCAAAGTGCCGACCCCTCGCACACAGCAGCCCGTGCCTGCTGCACACTGCAACAGCAAACATCAGAAAACGGAGCTTAAATATAAACCCCTCGGAGCCTGGAATGAAGGAGTCATAAAAATACTTCAATTAGCCATTGACCTTTCGAATGGCGATCATTTTACTCAACAAAGTAACTTTTCCACCGCAGCGGTAGAACTTCAAGTACTAATTTAATGATATAATTTTCTTTTTAAAATTATTTCTTTGAAATAATATTCCTATAGTCAGAAAAAATACACCAGATTTGTAACTGATTTCGTGTAAACAAAAAGCACGTTTTTGGATATGTACATGGACGAGTCTGCCCAGAATTACAGGGCGACTTGGGTTTCAGTAAATAGCTTTCTAGCATCACTAAATTTATTGGAAATATATTTCAATCATAGCTCTACAATAGATTAATTTACCACTTTCCATTCGCCCTTTAAAGGGCTTTAAAGTATTTTTCCTCCCTACCTCTCAGTTACTCTTCTTCTGTTAGGTAGTGTTATCCTTCATTAAATGCTGGCCTTTCCTTGTTTTAACCAGGCTAAATGCAGGTGAGAATTCCTTAAAACACAAGTGTATCCTTATCAGGACATGCTCCCCTTCCCACGTGGGACTTTGATTGTTATTAGCTTTTTGATTTCTAGGTCAGAAGAGCGAGAGGTATGTAGATAAATAACCCTACGGTGGAACGGAGCTGGGTTTTTAAGATATCCTACTGTTCCTGGTCCTTTATAATTTAATCCCTCCCCTCCCCAAAGCTAAAAATAAAATAAATATCTCCAGACCATTCATATCTACATGGACAGGTAACAAATGCATGCATTCATCCCAATCCACTCTGACAGGAACTCCAGGTAGACTGAAAATTGCAATATTTATACGAGACTACGACGCTGTGCATTTTTTTTCCTGCCAAGTCCCAGTTAAAGATGACCAAAGAACAAAGAACTTCTGACAGCCCAAAGTGGTCACTACACGATGGTTTCACTCGTGGGGCTGAAACTGCCTAGGGTTGTTCAGCAGAGTTTCTAATCCAAAAAGATATTGTAGTCTTCCTTAAAAAAAATAAAAATAAAACAATCTTAAAAAAAATAATCAGACTGACCAGTAGTTACTGGGCTGCCAAACTAACGCCGACTTGAGGTTACTCTGTGTTCACTGTTCTCGGGTGTTCCCAGAATTGGACTGAAGCTGCCAGAGATGTTAATGGGTGTTTTACTTTTCAACACTGCAGAATTCACATGTGCTTTTGGAGGAACAGAAGCACAGCACAGGACTGGTCTGAAGAGAAGCAAAACTGTGATCTTTGCAGACTGTGGCACGTTTCTCAGGTTGAGGGGAGAATAAGCCAGAAGAACAAGTGCTTTTCTATCTATTAAAGTATATTCATGATGGCATTGTACAATTGAGTGAGCACCACAAAGTGGACAGGAAGGCAGGAGCTGCGATCCTGAGTGGCAGGGTTACACGTAAGCCAGGACAGTGCATTATACTGCTCCAAAACGAACCTGTGGAAGAGAAATGCAGGGAAAATGAAACTGGAATTTTACTTCTCATTTTTTTCTGGAAGATTTGACTTAAACCTATCTCTGTTTTTCCTGGTGATGCACTGTGGAAGGGACTGTATCAATGCTCGTGGTGCAATAGGAAACTGAGCACAAAATGCGTGCAGGTAGGGTGGGGGGTAAGTTTTGTTCTTAATTCATTTGCACTTGACCCACAGTTTGATTCTAGGCCATTTCCCATTAAACAGCAGAGATTACAGAATCTTCAGAGAAATTTACATTGGACTGAACCTCTGGAAGTTTATTCTACTGCCGTATTAAAAACCCTGATTCTTGGACATCTCTGAGGATGGAGGCTCCACAGACAGTTCCAGTGTTTGATCACAATTTAGAAAAAAAAAACCTATTTTTCCTTATATCTGACTAGAATTTCCTATGTTCGAACTTGTGTTTGTTGCATCTCATTCTTTCCTTGTGCATCTCCAAAAGCATCACCTTTTTATTTAAGAGGATGCAAATTCAGATCTAGAATACTACATAATGCCACCAACTTGTAGGTTGTTTTTCATGTTTCCTACTGATATTCTCTGCTTGGTAGCAATGTACACATTTGTCCACTGGTGTGTTTGACCTTATATTCTGTCTCATAAAAGTTTATTTTCAGTGGTGAAAATAAATGAAATGAAATAAATGAAAAGTTTATTTTCAACAGGTGACATAGAGGCAAATAGTCCTCTACTTATCTTCTGCACTAGGATAGATACACAGTGCTGTATTGATTCAGGAAGTGTCTCCTTTATACTCCACCTCCTAAGATAGTGAGTATCATGAGAGTACCTCTACTTCCTTTGATAATTCAGTTTGATTTGGTAAGTAAAAATAATTATTTACACAGGCCAGCTTAGATTGCCAGCTAAACCAAATCTTTGGGAAGCAAACCAAGGTGCCCACTCTGTAAGGCAGAAATTATTCCTCTTCACTGCTTTGCAGAGTAGGATAGAAGAGTAAGTGATCCTCAAAGCCCTGTTCTTTTGTTGTGGTCTTGGGATCTGTGGTATATATTGCTTTGTTTATTAAAAAATACACATGTAGGGCATAACAGAGGTGTAAACTATTGATAAGCCCCAAAAAAGGTCCCTCTGAAATTTCATTTGAGTCCCCATAAGCCAAGGAATGAAATGCAAAAGCTAGAAGGCGTTACCTCAAGACATCTGATGTAGTTTTAGAGTCAAGGGGGTGAGGAACTCGCTGAGAATTTCTGGCAGGTAGTAGTTCGTCTGTCTGCGCTATGGAGATGTGATGATGTAACGAGGCCTGTGAAAGTAAAAACAAAAATGAAACAACAACAAAAAAACAATTCAACTCTTCACATAGCAAATATATATTCACAGTGAACAAATATATCCTGAATTGTCTCAGGACAGCTGGCAGTTCTCTGCAGAATCCTCCAGGACCAAGTGTGCTCTGAAGTTCCATAACGGTTACACTTCTGAATAAAATGACTATTTCTTCTGATTGGAATTAAGGATCTTTAAAAAGCAGGCTGAATTCCACTCTTAATTTCAGTCAGGGAAGGAGTGATGAAGGAAAACACCTGGAGTACGTCAGTGTTTCTTTTTGCATTTCAACAATACAGCATTCTAATTCTTCAAACTCTCCCATTTAGGAGACCCACCCCAGAGTTCTGGACCCATCACGGACTGAGATGCCCAACCAAACACAGCACAGCCTTCCTCTTGCTCTCTGCTGCCATGCTTTCTGAATAGCTCTTGTCTTTCGTTCTGGGGTGAGGTTTGTGCATTAGTTTACACAGGAGCAGAAAAGGGATTTCATATTGATCATGTGCCAGGGGTAGAGGCAGCCATGTAAGCCTTTCAAGTGGGTAGCTCAATAGGCCACACGGCCTGCTGGGGCAAAACCTCGAGTTTGTGCTCCTCCAGTTATGGCACGCACCTCAGAGGTGGAATGCTTCAGCTCAAAAAGACTTAATCCAAATCAGACAGAGATGACTTAAATCTGTATGTCTCACATGCTGTGCAGGTTTCTTAACTGCAGCGCCATGCAGCACAAAGGAGACAGCACCAGCTGCTCTCTGAGCTGTTACAAGTTACTGCACGAATTCAGCCCCTTGCTTTTATTAAAAATTGTCCAAACCAAAACAGTACGTTAAATTAAACATTTGATTCAGCTTGGATCTGAGAAAGCAACTGCGTTGGGTTAAGGGGGAAGGGTGGTGGCTCCTTCTCTCCCGTACAAAAATCTAGCACAGGCTTACAGAAGGAATTCATGGAGTTGCCTAGAGCTCTGCTGTGTTTTTAGAGCTGGAACCAAAACACAGTTTTTGTATTATTACTCATTCACAAAGAAAGGTAGTTTTAAGAGTAGGATAAAACTTCATATCTAGCTCCAAAAATACGGTGGCTTATTTTTCGTGTTAGTTTGAGATCTCTATTCCACAGGTTTGGAGCAAAGCTCATAATTCTGGGAAGTCACCATGAAAACGTGGGGAATTTGGTAGGTGATCTCAAGTACTGCAGCACTTTGCTAGTGGATGCTATACTGAACGTAAAGCCCACCATACAGACTGCAACAATTGTTCTCAAATTATCAGTCCATGGCTTTTAGGCATGAGAACTGAGAAATATTGAACCCCTTTATTCTGATAACTGCCTGACAGACACGTATGAGAGAATTTAGCTAAGAGACTTCAAGAAATGCTTTGTATTTGTTAATTAAGCTGAGAATGGATAAAGAAAATGGTACTATCTTAATTAGTTTATATTTTGCTTGCTTGAGTATCCACATGACTTTATTCAAGGTAGATTTTTCACCTTTTTTCCAAGCTCACTAGCTGACAACCCAGTAAGAAACTGCATATCACTCTACTGGGATGAATGAATCTGTAGTAGTTGAACCAGTTCAGCTCCTGCAAGCAATACACCAGTACCTCTTGCAAGAAATAGCAATCTTCTGAATTGGCAAATACTACATACACTCTGACACCACAGACAACACCATGCAAGTTCTACATCTACGGGAACAGGACCAGACAATAGATGCTCTGTCAGGAGGTGCTACTCTCTAACTTTTTAATCTCTGCATTATGACTGGATCATGGCAGAACAGGAGGTATGCCTCTCCTGTCTTGGGCTGACTGAAATTTAGGAAATTAAAATTGGGAAAGACTGGATACAGCTTTGATGATTCTGTATTTAGCAGATGCCAAACTGTTCAATTTTCAGGTAATAGAAAGTAAATGCTAATAGCCAGCTGTCTTCAGTGAATTTACATCTGTATTTCTTAGTTATTTCCAGTATTGTCAGTAGAGGTAAACACAGCTGTCATTTTCAAAGGAAATGTATAGGATCTAAATACAATTTTTTCTCCCACCAAGAAAGAACAGCAAGACAGACCTTCAGGAAGAGAGGACACTGGTTTTGTGCCTGAGGACAGGATGACCAGAACCACTGTGGAAGATTCTCAGCTTTGGCAGTTGACACGAAGTATCCAAGAGCAAGAGGCTGCTGCTTCAGTTCTTCTGGGGCTTCTCTGGAAAGGAGACGTTCCCCCTGGCTCTGAAATAAGAATTAAAGGCACATTTGTCGCTTCATGTCATTACATCTCCCTCAAATAACTTTCATCTTGCTTACTAATCATCAAGTTCTGTCTTGGTATTAAGGAGCTATGCTCCAGTTATTTGTGGATCCTTGTGCTTTCCTTTCTCCCTTGCACCTGGGCTCTCCAGGCTGTGTTGCAGGATCACCCAACAGCAAGTTGTGCTGAGCTTTGGGGAGCTGCTACAGAGCAACTCAGAGGTACTGGACAGAAGAAACTGTTTTATATCTGTACTTACCAAGTAGAGATGAAGCGTAGGAAAAAAACAGCTGTCCTGCTTTCCTACTTGTATCATTTATTTATATACTATATTTTGTAGTATTAGTTACTCCTATTCTTGCATAGAGACAAAAACAGTTACTAAGACACAGGAGCTAAGCAATTTTAAAAGGCTTTAATACCAATTTCATCAAACTTCAGGTTGCTGCCTGTCAGGATATACATCTGTGATTGTATTTCTGCAGTCTAAAACCAAGACGGATGAACCTTCCATACCTGAGGCTGCTGAATACAAACACTTGAGTGTGAACTTATTTACCTCTATAGAGAAAGAGATAAAGCCTTATGTATCACGAACTCCATTACCAAACCTACAAGGGGCTCCTTGGGCATCAGAAAATACACAATAAAGTACATTCCTAAAATCAACCTTTATTATTTTGCTTTCGTTTTTTTGTTTCATAGAGAGGGAGAAAAAAAAAGCCTGTTATTTATTTTAGCTAGAAACGTATCTCAGAAGAACTGAGGTGGCAGTCCATTTAATCCATATACATCTTTTAAGTCAACAGGTAAAGAAGATTTCACTGAACAGAAACTGGCTTAATCACAAAGCCTCCAACGCAGCCCTTCAAGCAGGTCCTTCTCCACCAGTAGTATCTTGCTCAGTAATCAGAGGAAGTTAAACAGTCCATAAAGCCTAGAGAAGGTTGCAGCTCACCTGGCTGTGGGCGGTTGGAAAGCATAACAGCAGACCTTGAAACTGGCTGCTGAGCAGTCAGGGCTTACACTGTTAAAGTGCAGCAATCAATTACGGGTTACATGGACGAAGGCTCGACCTTCCCTGCCCCACGAGGTAATGATCACACACTGTTGCTTTTTTAAAACCAAAAATTACACGTCAATTACTAGGCACTCATTAATGGTTAAACCGAATTACTCTGACAGCTTCATCTAGAAATGGCTCGTCCAAGTTTCTAAGCCCTTTGGTCATTAACCTTTCAGTGCTTTTCTTAAGGCACTTAAGGACGGAGTTCCACTGAGAATAAGGTTTTTAAATGCATTTTTCTCTATGTGGCAGAGAATAGAGATTACTGAACAAGCTAAATAATGCGATGAGCACTGAGTTGTGATTTATGCTTGGAGGGTTTGGTACCAGAGTTCAAAACTTTTAATTTGCCCACATACCAGGTTGGAGTAACCAGAGGAGAGAAATGAGTTAGCCTTTGAAAATGGAATTAACAAAAAGCAAGGTGGTTGTATACTGTGATCACAAAATACAGTATTAGCATTTTTGTGGCTGATGCAAAAGTGATCTTTCACTCACAGTCCTCTATTAAGCTGACCACTGAAGCACTTTGGCAGGGATTACAAGGAAAATACAGGGAGGACTTTCTCCTTCCAGGCAGTGAAACTGACATGTTGTAATCTTGAAAATCAGTCATCTTCAGGGAGTGAGGATTCTTAATTTAAATTTAGAAAAATGACCTTTTTTTTTTTTAAACATAAAGCATCATTAGGAACATCATCATTCACTGTCAAATACGTTAGCTGCATGTACACCTTTTTTGTAATTCCTTCCATACCAGATGTATGATTTATCTTGATGAAACTGTTCTGAGCCACCAGTGAGTCACAGATACAGATCCAGTTGCTTAAATTACTGCAGATCACTAAAAGTGAACTTTTAAATGCATGAAGTTTATCCAGTTTTTCCAGAAAAGCCTATTTCTTTATTAAAATATTGTGTTATTTATAAGAGAAGTAACATGCTGCTGTGAATGCACTGCTTCTGGAGTAAAACTTCTCTGCAGGAAATGATGAAGCACCTTATATTTCTCCATATTTTTAATGGAAAACTGAAGAAGAACTAAGTCTCTTACACAGCTAAATGGCACGAGTAAGAATTCCATCAAACTAAGGCTGATTCAAAAAGTACCTTGATTTACCAAAAACGATTTGCATTTTAAGTAACCACTGACGTTGGAACCAACTTTATAAAAGCCACTTCAAACAAAAGTAACTTACAAACACTATGTGCTCTGGGCTAATTTTTACTAAGAAAACAACATTTGCATAAACATGCAGCACCTGTGAAGTTTAAACTGATAGGGTTTTATTAATAGGACTATTATCTCCCTTCTCCCTCCCCTAGAATTTCATGCGATCAGAGCTGTCGTGTCACCTCTATGCCACAGACTTGTCACTTTGTGGCAGGGATATCCCATTTATCCAGAGAAAAATGGATGAATAGAAATTAACTGTATACAAGGGGATTAAATACAGCTCTGCCACAAGAAAGCAAAGCCTCCTTTCTCTCAGTCATCTTGTATGTAACAATTAACTTTAAAGTTGGAGATGTAAATGGTTTTGACAGAGGCATCTTTTACAATAGTATTTAGCCAGTCTCTCCAATTTTAACATTAATTTTGACTGAACAATGCTTGAAAATTAACAGTGGGAAAAAGATTTTGTTGGAGGGTTTGGGTCTTTCTGTTTTATTTTAAGTAGCTCAGAAGTGCCCCAGCCTTACCCTACTGTGTTGGTAGTGAGATCCCACTCCAATACCAGATGGGGATCCAGGGGAAGGAACTGGGGAAGAATTTGGTGAAGAGTGAAGGTTCCCTGTTATTAAAATTCTGATGTCATTGTCCATGTCATCTGGGAACGGGAGGTCAAACATATCATCTGGAAAGGAAAGAAAGAAAAAATCAATTTCAATCTGCTGTGTCCATTTCTATCACAATACTGTTGTAATTTATGGTCATTCTTTTTTTTTTTTTTTTTTATTGGCTCTTGAGACAGATGAAAGCAGTGATAAACATTTTACTATTTTACTGTTGAATCCTTCCTCATACCTCTGATTGCAACCACGCAGACTTGGAAGCAGAAGCTGGCTGACATCTATTAAAATCACATATTTTACCAACAGTCAGAGTGAACAAAGCTCCCGTTATGCCAATCTAACAACAATCCAAACTGAGCTTTGTAACAGACAAAATGACACCTCTCTGCAGTTGCTCACAGAAATCCATTTAAAAGTATAGTTGAAATAGGCTAAACAAACCTACATTTGTTACCCACAGCAGGTGCTGCTCTCCACACCTGTGCTACACAGCTTGGCACATTTACCCCAAGTATTCTGGGAGCAGCCCCAGCAGTTTCAAGGAAGCTGCTCACAGCATCAGGTAGCATTCAGCAGAAGGGCAGCAAGGCCTGCTCCACGTTCACATGCAATGTACTTTCATGATCAATTCAAATTTCCTACAATTCAGCTTTTAACGTTTTACTTTCATCTCAGAAATTAAATGCAGTTTTATTATCATAGCTTGCTATTTTAATTTGCCTTATGTTAATTTGTGGGAAGGCAGTAAAGATACACAGAAAATGTGTTTGCATTCTACGAGAAGTACATTCCATTGCTCAGTCATTTGGAACATGAGTTATGATAATATGGGTAATTTCCATGACGGAAAGTAAAGACATGGGGAACACAGAGCAGAGAACCACAAACATCACCATACAGTTTAAACGTTTTTTTCCTCATCCAGATTTTTTCAGCAAAGATGTTTAAACAATAATATGTTTAGTAATAAGACATTTAAACAGTAATAAAGACATCTGAAGTACCTTTTGGGGGGACAGAAAGGGACACTGGGAGCTGTCTGAATTAGAGTTGCAACCAGATTTATAGGAAAATGCAGAGACCTTAAATACGGGTAGTACATTTCTACATAATTTAAGAAGTACCATACAATAAATAATTTCTCTTGAAAAAGAATTTGCTTGGCATGAAATGGAAAGGAATGTGTGTCTTGAATTAATTTATTTCAACCTGAAGCCCCAGTGCTGGAATAGGCAGGTGGTTGTTTTTCTTCATCTTCTGAAGAGAAAGACTGGATTTCAAAAGCAGTGAATTAACTCAGTTTATTAACTTCTGTCCTACAACCTCCCTGAACAAAACAGAACTAATGTCATGCTCTGCTTAGCCTCCAAAACATAAATGAGACGCCTAATAGCAAAGGAAGCAGTTTAATCATTAAGTAGAACAGAGTTAAGAAAATTAAATTTAACACCATTTTGGAAAACGCCAGTTCTTGTACCTGATTCTAATTAGCATCTGAAGCACTAAAGGGCAGGTTAATGCAGGTTAAATATTCCTCAGCACAGCATTCAGTCAGGATTCTGGGGCTTTGAAAGGACAGCTGCTTAAGTATTAAGAGGGGTAACTTCCCTTCTTTGAGGCCCACTGAAATTCCAGGAGGAAGAGATCAAAGCAGATTCTTTCATTAAAAATAGTGTGCCTTTCTGCTTCTCTCTACTGTAACTTGCCTCAGTGAAACGTCTTTATTCTAAATGGCTAGTGAGTTTGAATTATTTTACAATCATTTTTAAAAACCTATGGCAAAACATTTAGGAAAATACTTATTATGAAGTATTAGGCTGAGTCTTGGAAATATAAATTATAGAGTTAAGTATGCTTAAAAATCCACACTGCTAATAATAGAGATCTCACAGTTTGGTCTATTTTGCATACTTTTACAGGAAGATAAAAATTCTAAAACAAACACCTTCCCTCCTCACGAGCTTTCCACGCCGTAGACCATGAAGCAAACAGCTGCTATAATCAGCTTGGCCTGACTGAGTCACAAGTTAACCACAATGACAAGAAAAAGCATTTTGTAGTCCGTGCCATTTTGTGTACTGATTGGCCAGTACTGCTTTTGGAATAAACCAGCAGGATTCTCTGAACAGACAACTCATAAAAACACAGTATACTGTTCTTTATCAAGTAGGTATTGCTTATGCTCTTTACATTAAATTAGTGTGCTATGGGGTCCATGGGAGAAGACAGATCCATCCAGATCTCACTGTTAACGAGAACAGCTCTGCTTGTGTTCTGAACAGGACACCAGACATGCTGACTTACCATTAGTTGGGCTGAACCCATCCTCATTGGGATAATTTGCTGGTGCTACCTGGATAGTAGCAGAGGTTGGGAAAACCAGGATGTGTGTACAGGAGGCATCCTGAGGGGTATTCAGCTGAGATGACTGCAGGTTCAGTGCAGTACTTCGTCCAAACACTGATCCCATAGTGACAGCATCTTCCAAAAAAGAAGCAATGGCAGAGGCATTAATTTGCATCATCTTCAAAATATGCTTTCAATGTCCAATTAAATTTCTAAGAATCTAATCTTGATTTGCATGCTAATAAAAATGTTTAAAGGTTCTTATCTTAAAAAGAATAAACTACCAGAAAAGCCTGAAATTAAGATCACAAGTCATATAGATAACATTTAGCTATGTGAATTCCCATACACTACCCCACCTTTCCTTTCAAATTTGCTGCCCCTTAATCAAAGATTTGCTTGTTAAATGAGCAAGGCAAATTTATTTTGGACAGGCACATCTGTAGAACTCCAAATTATGCAATACACCTCACTTTGGTTGGCACTGAAAGAGACACAACTTGCCATCTACTTTCTCATGTTACAAAACCTCTGTTTTGAAAGTTATTCAACTTGGTATTTTTCAAGCTCATTTACTTTCTGTTCCACATAGTAAACTTTCCTATATAAACTAAAAACCAGGGTAGTTTGTAAGGATATCTCAACATATACACAAAAAGTATGTGCTTAAGCACATACAAAAAATAAGGAAAGGGGAAAAAAATGCAGCATGGAAGGGCCTCAAACTTCAAAACCTTTCAACTGAAGCCTATAGATCAATGCTTACAGAAGAATTATCTAAAAACATTCTTAAGTATAAGAAATGTCAAGCAGATTTATCCTTACTCCTACTTCCCTAGCCCCCAACTCTTTCATATGATAGACTGTAACAGTGTCTGCATTCCTCCTTGCATAATGGTTTCTACAACACATTTCAGCTAATGAGAACTGGGTGATTTGGAAACAAGACCTCCCCGAGGAAAAGGTCATCAGATTACCAGTGGCACAAAGTAATCTCTTCTCCTAGGAGTTAAGGCAGCAGACAACATAACCCTTCCTGATACTTTGGGAACTCTGCTGGCTCAGCTTATGTCCTACCACATTCAGCCATACCAGTCTTGTTGGGCTCAAAAGTCTCCCAAAATTGACATGCTTCTTATGTGCTACGTAAGATAAAAGAAGTTAGAACAGCTGGATAAAATTCACCTGGCATGACGACAAATGACCCCTGTGGCTCCATGGCAACTAAGCAGGCACTGAGGATAGAGGGAGAGTCTGCTGATGAGATGCCACACATGCGGCACACCTCCTTCAGCTGTTTGCTGATTGTCTGCAGGGAACATTCCCCAAGGAGGATACTCCAGTCTGAAACAAAGCAAATTTAGACAGAACAGATAATGAGGTTTCTAAAAATCCAGAACTTGCTTGCATAATGTTTCTTTTTTTCAGTGTTTTCATTTACATGGAAATCTTTTTAGGTACTGCACTGATTCTTTTTTGAAAAAGAACATCTGTTCTCAGCTGGCATGCAGCATAATTGTAACGCTTGAAATGTAAGCAAATAGGTATGAATTCACACACTGAACACAAAAGGAATTTTTTTAAGCCTTATAATAAGTAAAATACACTAAACAAAACAAAGTGAAGGCTTTGTTAGAAATCTTTCAGTGCTGTGGATACACCTTTAAGAAACTACATTTAGCTACTGAACTGACTTTCAGAAGGGTGTTGCTTACTAAACTCTGAGTTTGTCATCCTACCTTCATTCCACTTAACTCCCATGTAATGAGGGATAACAAATTCCCTTAACAGGGCAGGCAACATCCCTTCTTCCCTGCTGGATGGGTGAGGGCATTGAATTGGTGCTTCTTGCCCCTGGAGTAATTCTCTGTGCTTTTAGACTGAATTGTTATTTATTGTGCACTGTTTTTCTATTTTTTTCCCATCTTATGAAATACAGAATCTCTTACAGTAAGTTAAGTAGAGGAATTCACATCACATTCATTTATTACGATAAAAGGACATTCACTCATGAAGTGTCTGTGTTTGCCTGCCTAATTTCTCTTGCTGTTTGAATTAAGGAGACGAGTGAAGATGCAGAGCATCTTCTCAGAATAGTATTTTTTGGCCAATCAGACAAGAGCTGACTAGTGGCCACAGTCATTAGAGGAGGAAAAGGAGTTGCCAAATGCATCTACTAGTGAGAAGAATCACTGCTGAAATGAAGCAAGGCACTTCCTTCCCTTGCTACGTTAAGGGATCTGACCCTGAAACACTCCAGAGGTCCCTTTCTGTTCCATCTGAGCTGTTAGGAATGCTAAATCTTGGGAACTCTGTGGACTGCAGGGAGCCTTATTGCTGGTTTATGCCCATCATCACTTAGTTTTGTATACCACAGAAAAAAATATTTTTTAAAATTCATTAACCTCATTTGCAAGTATTTCTGTTTGAAAGTGAAGAATCACAACTGAATCCTGTTTCTGTAACAGGGCAACTACTGCTAGGTTGTGGCTGGACTTGATGATCTTTAAGGTCTTTTCCAACCTGAGCAATTCTATGATTCTGTGAAATCTTTTCCTAATATGACCAAACCCACTGCTGACTTCCGCTTGGAAATATCCTCTGCAAATGTTAGTTATGTTAGCACTCTATAACTTCCTGACAGGAGGTTGTGATGAGGAGGGGTTTGGCCTCTTCTCCCAGGTAACAAACAGGACCTGAGGAAATGGCCACAAGTTGTACCAGAGGAGGTTTAGGTTAGACATGAGGAAGAACTTCTTCTCTCAGAGAGTGGCCAGGCACTGGAATGGCTGCACAGGGAGGTGGTGCAGCCGCCATCCCTGCAGTGTTCAGGAGGCATCTAGATGAGGAACTGTGAGATATGGTTTAGTGCTTGTAATAGCAATGGTGATGGAAGGATGGTTGGACTAGATAATCTCGCAGGTCCTTTCCAACCTTGTGATTCTATTCTGTAATTCTATGTTAATCTACACAACATCTATAAGATGTGTGAGAGTAGCGTCAGGCCCAGTGTATAAACATGGACAGATTGCAGCAAATGCTTATAAAAAGCACTACAAAAATCCAGTGCCAGGATTGGATTATCAATCTAAATTTCCCAGCTTTAAAGGTTGGTGATCAACTCTGTAAATCACCCTGCTTTGCAAAACAACCAAGACCACTGGCAGTGACAGTGCTGGCATCACAGACCTTTTAACTCCCCATGGCCGAGGCGGCCGAGCCGCCCTATGACAACTCTCCAAGGCAGTGATGTCATCTGTACAATACCAATACACCATTCCCACAGCTTCTGCAGACCGATTTTACGTGCAGAAAACTTGCTCCTCCTTGACCTGTAGAATAACAGAGAAAAAAAAATACAAGTTACAGAGAATCGAGGATAATATTCAGATTTCTACTGTACACAGATACGTCACTGCTTAACATCTACAGGAGTTCTTGCAGCTCTGTAGAGTGCCTACCTTACCTTCCTCATATGAAGCAGAAAATCTGCCTGCTTTCAGTACTGATATTGCAATGGTAGTGAGAGGTGTCAATATGCTGAGCAACATACAAGTTCTTGAAGGTAAGATTTGTAGGTAGCATTTGTGAAACAAGTGTAATACAACAACAACTTCTCTCTCTCTGGTCTGTAAGTTCATACTATAAAATGTCAATTTAAACATGATCACAGCTAACATTATTGTGATCACAACAGGAAATACCACTAGAATGGGATGTGCAAGAAAGAAATGCAGTGAGGGATGATGGTGAGATTTGATAACTACAGAACTAGATTTAATGCCAAAAAATCAAGGTTTCTACCTGTTTGGTAAATCAATATTAACTATGCAGGTTTCCAGCAATTCACCATGAAGATCCGTGCAGGATGCCAGCAGCCAGCGCTGATCATGAGACAAACAATAGCCAACAAAAAGCACGTTGTATTTCTGACTGGCCTCTCCAAATGTTTCTCCCAGCTCTGTCTGTTTGTCCTTGATGGGTGCCAGTATGAAAGGAGGTGAGTATAGCTGGATTGGGCTAGGCCTCTGCAATAAAGTCAACAAAACAATCAGCAGATATATTTATAACTGCTTTGTGCAAGAAGTATACAACATAGATTGGCAGCAAGTACAGAAAAATATGAGTTTGAAACAATGGATAGGTTGAAGACATTCATAGTCAAAGGAGATTCTGGAAAAAGGGGTGACGTAGACAAATCATTCCTGCTAGTTAAAACTGATGTAATTCAAAACTTACTTATCTAAGGACTTCTTTTTATATATAGGGAAACTATGGAATGAAGCAGCCTTTGCACAAGCTGCTATCAATCTCCAAGACAAGGAGGACATGAAACCTGTACTTCTATATATTATTTGCTAAAATTGATGGCATCTTCTCACTTTTGTCCATTCACATACTGACTGCAGAACTATGGATGCAATTTGATGTGAGGAATCAGGGAGTTAAAAACAATAAAGGCAGAGCTCAAACTATTTCTTTCCATCTGGGCACTAGTTATATCATACTTTCATGAGCATTAGGCATGATGTCTGAAATTCACTAAGTCTCTTTTATCTCAGTTTCCTTTCAGAAATACTTTGGTCTTTGATACAGCTGAACATTGGCCTGCTAATTAATCAGATCCTCTGAATGCATTATACTGCTTATCTTTAAGAAATAAGCCACCAGCAGCCCCTCAGAAATCTAACCTGTAGGAGTCTGTAAGAAATCAAGGCCATTTAATAACATTTAATGATAAGAGGAGGCAAGTTAGTATTGTAAATAATACCACGTACAGTTCTCCTACTGAGCCTAATAGCAGTAAATCATTAAATCTGCCTTCTTTTTCATCAAATCATGGAAGGCTTAGACTAGAAGGGACCTCCTTCTCAAAGCAGGGACAATAAGATAAGGTTACCCAGGGCTCTGGCCAGGCAAATTGCCTGAGCAACCTGTCCAGTGTTGGATCACCAATGCAATGACTGAGCGTTTTAGGGTTAGGGTTTTTATATAAACTGAATTTCCTGTATTTCAGTTTGTGCTGCCACTTCAGCCCTCTCGGCCTCCCCTCAGATGTCAGATCTGTCCTTTCATCATCTCCGTGGCCTTTTGCTGGATATGCTTCAGACCCAGTACTACAGGTGTGGTCCCAGCAGTACTGAGGAGAGGGGAATAACCACTTCCCTGGCTCAGCTGCCAGCACCCTTGCTAATGCAGCACAAGGTGCTGCTGGCTTTGCTGTAAGGGCACATTGCTGGCTTACATTCAACTTAAATAAACGGGGCCCCAGGTTATCTTCTGCACAGTTGCTTTCCAGATGGGCCCCAAATCTGTCTTAGCTTTACAACTCCACTCTGGAGAAAAAACACCATGGGCCTGACAAGACATAATTAACAATTTAGATATAGCCAGGGTATTTTCCTAAATTTTCAGGCAAAGTTTGGCAGTTTGCAGTGCAGATGGAGAGCAAGTGCATGGAAAAACAGAGAGAAGAGACATCTCATTAATGATGCTAAATGCAAGCAGCTGCTCATGAAAACATTTACCATCCTATTCCTCTGGCTTTTTTTTTTTTTTTTTTTTTTTCCTGAAGAGACCTTCAGAAATTTAAATACGAAATGCAAAATGCAAAGTGCAAGGTAATAAAGTTTACACTATTTTCCTGGTATCATTTCTGCTTATGACATTTTGTACAAGTATACCTTGGCAACAGTATAGGAACATTCATTAAATGGAGGGAGACACTTGCAGGGGTCTTGCAAGTTTATTGCTCTTCCCTGTACACACAGCTACACTGATGTCAGACCACTGCAACTTGCTGCAGAATTCATCCTGTGGAACAGGCATCCTTCTGATGGAAGAATGAGGTCAGAGTGCAAAGAGGATATGCCTGGGGTGCTGCTGCTTTCAGACATCTCCATTGACTGCTTCTGATTTCATATCAGTAATGAAACATACTCATATTTTGATTTTATGATTATTTTGAAACTAGGTTTTTAAACTCTAACAAGCACATCTTGACCCCAAGGTAAGTGCTGAAGTGCTGTGCTGGCTCATTAAATTAGATGAATCAGTTACTGTTATCTTTCGAAGAATGAGAAATATTCACAGAAAGTAGGATGGGTTATTATCCTTTTGAAATCCCTGATATTCCAAAGACAGGGCTTGAATATTTACAGTTTAAAAAAGCAGATGAAAGATAAGCCCACTGAAGTAGGGGGATTTCTCCATTACTTCAGAGAATCAGTATAATATACATAATTATGCACAGCAAATTATTTCATATATAGGCATGCATATACAAATGATAGACATAAATACTTTCTTGTAGGTCTAATACAGACAAAAATTACAAAATATCTCAGAATCCCAAAGAACATATCTTTTCTCTTTCTTTACTCAAAGTGTAAATTCAACCTCTTACTTTAATTCAAAACCTTAAGCTTGACATTTTTTGAAAGCAAGTAGTCTGGGATATTTCTTACTAATTTCTATTTAGCATTATCTTACCTTTTCCCTTTGAAAAAATACTTCTTTCTTATTAAGTGATTACAATTTATTAGCAAGCTTTTATTCTCTTGACACTGATACTGACCTCTGGATTTTTGAGGGTCATCTCGATGCTGGCAGCTGGCCCAAAGCCTGTGAGAGACTTGATGTGAATCTGTGTGGGCAATGGCCTCCTGCATTGGCAGTATACTGAAAATGCCAAAGACTTCAAGTGCTGAATGTAGAAAACCTGTTCGTCCTTCATTGTCTGCAGCATGTACTGGCAAGGCACAATCTGTATAGTTCATATAAACAATAAAACATGATTAAACGTCTTCAAAGAGCTGTTCATTAATACCAACCTCACCCAGACTAACACATCCATGATACTTGGCCTGTTGCATTCATTTATTTTCATTATTGTGCCAGTTATTCCCCATCTGGGCTGCCACCTTTTTGCATGAACGATGGCACCAGTCACTGGCTATATTCTGCCATGCAGAAGTGCTGTTTCCATTACAGTGATATATTTTAAGGTTGTGAAATTTCAGCTAAGAACAAAGATTTGTTTGCTGTTCATACGTGAATCAGCACTACAGTATCATTCTTACTACTGTAGAGAACAGAACTTAAATGACAAGATTTTCTGTAGTTTGAGAACCTTCCAGTAGCTGGGCTTTTCCAACACTGTGAATTGTAATACGTATGTATACATAATTTGGTTTGGTATATTTTGAAAGAAATTTTGAAAGAGCATGCAGCTCTTGTTCATTGCTGGTGAAAATGCAAAGCTAATGGCAGTGATTGCCATTGAGTTGAAAAAGAGTGTTTTGTAGCTGAGAATGTGCTGTATCAAATAGTGTTATTGTGCTCTCTGTATCTGCTGTAGTTTCCATAGAAATAAGTAGGAGGCATTACTTTTGGAGCGATCTAAGTGCATACCATGTACAGCTGTGAGAATACTGGGCTGGTGAATACATCCCTTAGTAAAAATTGCCTACTGTTCTGACTTCAGACTTGTAAAATGCCACATATTTTGGGAATCAAACAGTAAGTGCCCAGACAATGAACAGCACGTATCAAAAGTCTGCAAGCCCATTCATCAGTTGTCCAACATAGACTAAGACACAATTTCAGAATGCAGGCTACATATTCTTGTTTTTTTTGGCTACTGCAGTGTCAGTAGCTATCAATATTTTTAGCATCTTCATCTCTATATCAATTAAATTGCCAAAAGACTGCCACAACTTGCAATTGTGACTGATTTTCAGTTCATCCCCACACACTGAGTGTTTTGGTGACAGTTTTCCCTCATCCATGCATTAATGATGCATTAAAGACACCATGAATTCTAATACAAAATTATTTAATGCAATTAGTATAGTTCAGATCTGAGGAATATGGAAAAGCTGACTAAGTATTAAGTCTGTGAGTTATCTTATGTTTGTGCTTGCCTCGGTTTTGGTGTTGGTTTGGGGTTTTCGTTTGCGAAGAAGGAATTGAGAACTGAGTACCAAAGAAAATATTCAAAAATGACAAATATTTGCCCAATATTATGCCCAACTTGAGATGTTACAATAGCTCCTGATTCATCCTTTAATTAAAATGAAATATTTTTAAGGCAAGTTGTGCATAAGTGAAAAAGGCATTCAGAAATTCTTCACATGCTGCTTCTTGCACATGCAGCACACATGCATGCACAGCTCGTAATTTCTAGCTTCCCATTCTCCTTTGCAGTTATTTAGGCTGAACTTCTAGCAGTGAAAGAAGAGGCATGGCAAAATGTAGCCAGTCTGGGCAATAGGCCAAGCTCTGTTTCTGACTACACAAATTCAATTCTTGAGTAATTCCATAGTAAGTAATTATTATTATACGCCAAGTTACATGGTAAATTATTTTTAAGAAGCAGATAATAACAATACTACAGTTAAATTATGCATTAAATGTCTGGTTGCACATACCTCTTTTGGATTAAACAGTATAATTCAGAGTGAATATAAAAAGCAAACAATTTAACATGCAAAGAAATTAAAGGAGAAAATGGACTTTTTTCCCTTGGCAATGGCTACTCAAGTTGCAAGTTAAACAACAGACATCCCTCTTCAGAAAGCATCTACTGCATGTGATTGCTGAAGCCATGCAACACATTTGTTGCAAGGATACAGTGGCTGCTTTAAATTAATCTCATCATCAAAACAAGTACGAGCTTTTGCTTCTAACTATGTAATTTGTAACTACTTCTGAGATTTTGTATATTGTCCTGCGTTTTGTCTCCTTCAGTACAACAAAAATAAAAATACGCTGTGATAGAATGACTCCCACATAGGAAGATGCAGAATGAGGTAGAATTACCTGGAGAATGAAAGAATTCCTCATATTCTCAGGCAAGTTATCCAGCATTTCTGTGTAGCATCTCATCAAACTCAATAGCCAAAAGTTGGTTGAGGCCGATTCTTCATCTGCGGTGTAGGTAAAAGGATCCACCATGTAGATGACAACTGCTGGAGGATAGGCATTGCTGTCTGCAGACTCCGGTTCAGTGGGAATCCCTATTCTCTCTCTCTCTGTAACACTAGAGATACGTGTGTTGTTACATTCAAAGGTACATTAGAGTTGTTTTTGGAGTAAAGCTTGAGAGGTCGAAGCAGGGGACTAGTAAGTGATTCTTGTGTTCAGAAACAAAACTAAAAACAACAGCAGTGATTGAGGAAGGATGACTTTTACTCACAGGCACTTAATTCAAAGCACTCTTTGGAAATGATGCATTAAAGACACCATGAATTCTAATACAAAATTATTTAATGCAATTAGTATAGTTTAGGTCTGAGGAATATGGAAAAGCTGACTAAGTATTAAGTCTGTGAGTTATCTTATGTTTGTGCTTGCCTCGGTTTTGGTGTTGGTTTGGGGTTTTCTTTTGCGAGAGAAGGAATTGAGAACTGAGTACCAAAGAAAATATTCATGGAGACTGAAGTCCTCTAATTAGTTACAGAAAAGGTTCCCTTGGCAATGGAGGGAGCAACTGAATGTTTTTAACTTTGTAAAATACTCCTCCATGCCTCAACCATGACGGGGAGGCCCAACATCTGTAAGTGATAAAAGCAGCTCAGACTCATTCTGTCAGAAACCCCACTGCAATTGATAGAAGTATTTTGCATAGATCTAGTGAACAGATGTCTTAAGAATAACCCAAACTAGTACAGGATGTGGGCTTTTCACTTAAGATACAGGAACTCCACAACATTCATCATAACTATTAGTAATATGCATTATTACATGTAATGAAAAACATGTTCACTCAGGAAGTCACATAAGACGTTAAAAAACATTTTCCTAATTTTTATGTTTGATGGATGACTATAATAAGGTCCTCATTTTCAAGTAACAGGAATACAACCCTTCTTTCACATGGGTTTCACAATGTATCTGCACATAAAGCACTTGCAATACAAGATATTTAGGGGAAAAAAAAACAACACTATGGATCTTATTTTGTTTCTGTTAATATTACAGGCATGACAGAGTTGCCCACCTAAGAGGTGTTAGGTGCCACATGAGATATCCTGCAGTACCAGTCAGTAGGGAGATGGAGCTAGCAGACATGGCACAGAACTTAAAACACCTTGTGTTTTTCTTGAAGTGCAAACACCATCCAGGTGGGGTACCCTAGGGCATCTCAAACAGAGCCACAAGAGCCATGTTCATGTAGCTGATTCAAGCTTAATTTCTTATATCGAAAAAAGAAAGTTATTTTTTCTGACTTCTCTCATCAGTAATGAGGGTAAATTTAGGTTGGGTATAAGGAAAAAGCCTTTACAGTGAGGGTGGTGAGCTGCTGGCAAAGGCTGCCCAGAGAGACTGTGGATGCCCCGTTCCTGCAGACACTCAAGGTCAGGCAGGGCAGGGCTCTGAGCACTGGATTGATCTGTAGGTGTCCCTTCACTTCAGGGGAGTTGTCAGGGAGAAGTCCCTTCCAACCCTAAAGATTCTATGGAGCTATGACTAGAAATGAATAAAAAAGAGCCCTGTTTCATTTACATCTGGACAGCAGTACTGCACATATCCAAGGCTCTTTCAAGGACTTAGAAAAACATTATGAGATGCATAAAAGCAGGAAAACATGGGTTTTATTTGTATTTTGAGTAATTTGAGCACTTACCCTTCCTGTCCTTCTTGTTGCTGTTGTGGTAAGTTTTGACCTGCTTCCGTGTCTCCTCCAGGACCCGTGCTTCCCTGTGAGCGATCTGCTGCATTTCCCCCAGTGCTGGTGTTTTGCCCTGAACCAATGTTCCCACTAAACCCTGGAGTAGGGGTAGCGCTCATCTGGTTAACGCCGGGTGTTGAAGAAGATGCTGACAGCTGTGGCACAGAGGATCCAGAGGATGAACTACTTCCTGCAGGAAGGCTAGTGGTCCCACTGTTGGGTGTGGAGTTAAAAGAACTGCCTGTCGGTGGTGCCCCAGAAGTGGAAAGACACGTTGAGTTTGAGGGTACAGGTCCAGTGTTCCCAGGTATTGTCTGTGTCTGGCTTGCTGGCGCTGGGGTTTGGTACTTCGGTGGTAGCAACAGGCTGCTGTCAAGCTGCAGAGTGGCTAAGTAAGGTGCTGAAATGGCATATAAAAAGGAAAGGACATTAATGAGAGTCTTAGATAAAAGTGAGCTGGATTAACCATAAAGTCATACAACTTCTTCTATGTCTTTTAGAGTATTCTAAGAATGTACAAAAGCTAAGTGAATATAATCTCCATTGTAAATATTTAGTTTGGAGTCCATTCTTCAGAGTTTCAGTTCAACTGATGTGAATCAGATGTCTGTAGAAACAGGACTGACTTTGCAAAGCTTTGTGGATCAAAGTTGGTACTGACATGTTATTAGCTCCGGTTTGACTACGTTAGGATAACAGCCCTACTTGGTGTTTGGCTCTGCCATCTATTACAGGTTATTTTCATCAGACAGAAGATCTGAAAGACCTTTTTACTTGAGCTACAATAACATCACATTTTAATGTAGTTATTTCTGTTCCTGAACGTCAGAAAAAGATATCACAGTGATCACTTTAAAATGCTGTGCACACGCTATGTATTTCTACATGTAAGCCTCGAGTTCTTATGTTAAGGAGTAACTTCTCCCTCTCAGTTTTGTGGTAAATTAAAACTAAAAGCAGAATGGATATAGAAACTTGATTATTTGAGATAAACAAGCCCTATTGTGCTCTGCCAAACTTTCCTCAAAGGATGGATGAGGCATTCAGCAGTCTGTGGAACTGAGCAGATAATTCTCATCTCCATACGCTTTCACAAACTTCCTTTTCCAACACCAGGTCACCAGTGCTCTCAGTAAGCAGACTTAAGCACAGTCAGTCCTTTCCCAGAACGAAGGGAGTTCAAGAAACCATTCACAATTCCCAGCTTTTTAAAACAAAGGGTGGTTTGTGCATTTCAGCTCAAGTTTAGATGTGTGTGCTCTGTGATCACTGCCTATCTTGCTAACCAGCACTGTCTCAGCAACACTTTGGATTGGGTCCCTGTCTCAGGCTAAGATCTTATTTCTCAGTCAAGTATGCCATACATGTCACACTGCCTTCTGAAATGGAAGAAGACAAAAACTGGGAGCATCAGAAATGTTAGATAAGGCCAGGGACTGCTCAGCCAGGACCTGTTTTCTGATAGCCCAGCAAACTTCTATACATTTTTTACTTCATTCCACAATCTGTCATCCAACAAGCACATTTGATATATGTTATAAAAGCATAACCAGAGCAGGTAGCCATAAAACACCTCCTTTTTAGTCTTATAGAATGTACCAGTATGTTCCAGGAAGGAAATAAGCCTACATGTGGTCCAGAGGAGACAATGCCTTCCACAAAGCTGTTCAAAGTATTATCTCACTTATAGAGGAAACTGTAGGCTCTTTTTTTTCCACCTGCATTAACTCATTCTTCCTTTGCAGTTTTAGTGATCTCATCTTTAATTTAAATAAATCTTATGTTTGAAGACACCATGTACATCCCTCTACAGTGATATATCCCATATGAATAGCATATAACTGAGATCAACTCAGTCAGGTGTGGAACATCTTTGACACGCAATGTCTTACACCAAACTGACTTCTTAGAAAAAGTAATAATTTGCTTTTGAATCTTTAGCATGACCACCAGACTGATAAATAAGAGCAAACTTTCTGAATAGACAAATTTAACCAAGAAGCGATTAAGGAAAGATACAACACGATCATATGCTATTTCTAAGCAGATCTTAATCCATATCTTAAGAGAAACTCCCTTGCTTCCAACAGCTGCAAATACCCTCTAAAATACCTTCAGCCAACCACTAGCACCCTGGCACACTTACCTAGGTGATGCCGGCAAACTTGAGCGTAAAGTTTGAGCCTGGAATGATTGTCGCACTCCTCAGTGCCCCAGGGCTGGTTGAACCATTCGCTCACCAGCTCATCTGTCAGCTTTTGTGCCACAGTCTTTCCCACCCGCATAATCCCATCACGTAACACTTTGCAGATTGGTTTGTGCTGGCCAAGCCTACACATCTGGTGAGGAAAGAAGAAATACTTGTCAGTAGATGCTGAGCACCCTAAGGAGTTACACAGAGTGGTTTGTAGCTTAAGATCCATATGACCAGCACACTTATGGCGACTTCCTATTAAACATAAAACCCAAAGATAATTCAACAAAGGGTTGAACTGAAGGTTACAAAACAATCTTGTCATTCAATAGCACGCAATGACCATGATTAAACAAAGAAAAAGATAACAGCTGCTTTCATCCACCCCTTACTCTGTAGATTTGATTGGGTCTCAGTGTGTAAGATTGCAACGGTATCAATACTGGTAGTGCACCCTCTGAAAATTTCAATCAAATAAGGTATGTTCCCAAGCCATGCTCCCCATCCCATTCACTGCAATGGTACAGAGGCCAGCAAAGCACAAGAGATTAATACATTACATAGAAAATATTCTTCTGCTGATTATAATGAGCTACTGCTGATCACAGTGAGTTCCTGCTGAACTGACCAGCACCCTGTATTAAACAGTGGTTTTAGCTCTTTATAGTTTGTTCATCTCAGTGATGTTTGAGGAGTATCTGATGCAGATTTAGCTTATCCAGACAAGCTACACAAAAATATTCAGTTGATACTACTGAAACACCAACCACCACTGCACATGGCTGTATTACAGGAATGAATTTCCTTTTCATAACGGAATTAAAATCCTAACAGTATAACTCAATTAGGCTTTTTGACTCTGAAAGTGCAGAAAGTCCTCAAAGAAAATAAATCTGTATACAAATAATTGTTTAACAACTGAGGATGTTTCACAGGGAACATTCAGCAAAGCAGAAATGATGCATAAATAAGAAATAACTCAGCGAAGTTTTTCTTTCCAACCTCATATACAGCACTCAAGTCCCTGAAGAAAGTTTTGGCTCCATCGAGCAAGGCCTCATTTTCTGGACACACCACAATATAGGCGACATCCCGATGGCCCCCGTATGGGTCTAGCAACAGCCTCTCCCAGAATGGCAAGGAGAATGGAGAGATTGTCAGGAAGTCCTTGTCATATCCCACCAGTAAAGTTGGGATTGGAAGAGGCTCAGGAGATTCCTCGGAGCCTTAGGAACAAAAAAAGAGAAAAAGAAGATGACGTTAAAATAACTGGTTTAACTGCAGTGGGTTCTCTGATGAAATACTGGAAACCACCAATCCCTTGCTACATTTTATACCATACTCTAAATACATGTACTACCCCTCCTGAGTCTCAATGTTGCCGACTTAGAAGAGTTTTTCACTTTGTCATAACCATAACCAAACCTCACCAGTGCCTATTCAACCAAAAGCAGTAACATGAATCCAATAAAATCTGATTTTATGGAGCAGCCTCCAGCTGGAGGTGCAAAATTACCGAATAAAATGGTTAGCCAAAAATTAATCCTAGGGCATATATTAGTAAGCAAAGTTATCCTAATCCAACAAAACTGCCTTCTGTTCCTCTCCATACTGAGGCACTCTGATGTCACAGCTCACAGGTCTACCATCAAGTTCAGCACACTATCCTCCAGTCACTGCTCATTAGAAAAGATACTATTGAAAAAATCCAAACAAAAATAAGCTGATAGTTTCTGCAGAGTATAAACCCACTTCATTAAAAAGTCAACATTCAATAAAAATTGCTGAATCTGTACCAAAGGCTCTGCTACTTACTATATAGCAATTCTAGTTTTGTACTCTGATAATAGTTGGCAGATGCTAACTAACTCTTAAATTTACAAATGCTGGATAAAGCATTAGATTAGAAATACTTCTTATGAAGCAAAACAGCTTTAGACAGGAACTGCAGTTACACAGAACTGTCCTAGCCTCAAAGAGAAGTAGCAATACATCAAACACCAGCAGAGGGAACATGAGGCACAACAGAACAGAGGAAAAAAACTGCCTAAGCAAGACTGCATCAGTTAAAATTGAAATAAGCTGCAAGCAAGCAATACCCATCTAAAGGTCAGTCATTATTATCCAAGCATGCACATACAAAACCTATTTTGTAATGCGTATTTTTGAGAAGCATGAATTGCAGCTTGGAAATACTTTAACTGACACACCGTACAATGAGCGTAACTCTATGGAGAAACTATGCATTTTTAGTATTTGGAGGGTTTGAGCATTGGCTCAGGAACCTCCCCTTCCTTTATTATCTGGTACAATTTTAACAGCTTCCTCTCTTTGTGTTATGTATATACAGTGCAAACCAAAATACAGACTCAGCTTGATTCTCACCCAGCAGCTCTGCACAGTGTAAATGTTTACTGTCTTGAAGGACAAAACCTCCGCTGCAGTATTCAAGCAATGTACTGCAGATGTCATTTAAGACCACTAAAATCTAACCAAAGTGCCTGCTGTTCACAGTGTCTTTTCCAGAACAAAGTGTACATACATTTTTAGAAAACTATACTTTCATCTCAACTGTTAAGCATATCACACAGTATTCGTACCATAGGTTCCTCGTCCCGCCATCTTATGGAACTGCTGCCATGTGAGTGGTCCCTGCACGTGCTGGATGTTCTCCCAGGTCCTTCCTGTTCGCTTCTTCTGGATGGCATCCTGGAGAAAGGGCTGCAGTGACAGCAGCATGCGCACCACATCCTGGGAGGAGAGCATGCTGATGTCCAACACTGCAAAACACAACAGAGCGCACATCATTTCCAGCAAGAAACAGAAAGATTTTTTTTCGAGGTGACAGCATTTTTTTCATTTATTGTTCCTTTGTAGTGCTCTTCACAGTGCCCATAAAAGCTGAATAACTCCAATTAGCTTAATGGAATTTAGTGTGGTGCTTTATGAAGCCATTATGGAAATAAAGCTGTCCTAATAGTCCTTTTCAGATACCTTTCAATGTTAGTTAACACTGCCTGTCTCCACTTCAGCTTTGTGAACCGATGCAAATTCTGAGATTTAGATCACTATGTCTAAATGCTAAGAACAACTGGACCACTATGGTTTTCTAAGTCATTTGTAAAGCTTTCAAAAACCTACTTTGATTCTAGAATGTTTTAATGCACTTCATTTCCCACATAAAGTTAAATTACTTTTGTCAAACACACTTCTAAAGTTCAAAGAAATCTGTTTGGATCCATACCATTGCTGTGAGGCCAAGAATGCACAGTGGCACTTCTTACTAGGGCTTCATCCACTTTCCCACCAGTGGGGTTATCAACGTACTGCCTGCCTTGCTCAAGGGCATTGAAGCATTCTATCCAGGAATCGTTACTGTCTGCCTGCAGTCTGTCATAACTCCAGTTCATACATGGGAGTGTCTGACGATTATTGGAGGACATGTAATCCAAGCAGCTCAGAGATGTGAAAGGCTGCGTGTGCTGATTCTGGAGGAGGAGGAGGAGGCTCATGGGAGGTTCCTGGGTCCTTCTAGCTCCCTCTCCCATCTGAGAGATCAAATTACTTTGACATATCATCAGTCGTCTCTCTGCGGCTTGGCCAATGTCCGAGGTCTTGCCAAAAATATCCAACTCATCCTCAATGAAGAGCCCAGAGTTGTACCCTAGTTTACGGTTCATAATAGCACTAAAGCCACAGGTGCAACGGTACTGATCCTCATTAGATGAATCTGGGATGTATAATCCGACATCTGCACCTTTAATATTCATGTTACAGGCGCATATACAGCAACTATCGAAGTTACGATCTTTGAAGATGTTCAGCACAGAGTCTGAGAGAATCAACGTCACGTAGAGGCTGTGGGCTTCTGGGATGGGCTGAACAGTGGCTGGTTCCACAGAATTCAGCGGTCGTGTTGTAGAAGGGGTAGAAGCAGGCGAACCTTGATCTGTGCTGTCATATTTTACAGATCCTTGACCGCTCGCAGTCCCCCCACCCCTGGGAGTCCTTGGGGTCCTGGGAGTGCGCGGGGTAGGGACAGAGAAGCGGGGAGTTGCTGGTGATGGCAGAACTCCTGCTCCACTGTTGCTGGCCGGAGCAGTGCTATTCAGCGTCACTGGTGTGTTCATCTGAGGAGTGTTCATCTGAAGATAGTCTTGGTCAGCCAAACTCCCAACACTAGGCACATTGCTACAAGGAATACAAGAGAAACAGTCATACGCAACAATCTGGTTGCTTGTGAAGACTGATTTCATCTAAACTTATGTTTACACACAGAAAGTCGATGAAAACCCAAAGGATTCACTGTAACTGCAGTAAAGGAACACCGTCAGACATTGTGCTCATAACCTTTTATACTTATGTCTCTTTCAAATAAAACTGTAATCCTCGCCTGTTTCTTATCAGTATGATAAAATGGGATCACCTCAGGCACTTAACCCTCCTAAAGATGATTCTCATGGGATAAAACTCAAATGCTCTTTAAAAGAATCTGTAGATAAATTATTAAGTTTTCAGGATATTTGTTAACTCTTCTAAGGAAAATGAGAAAAAATATTACTTATTGTTTTAAGCACAATTATCCGTAAAAAGATGTACATCAGTGGAAATTAAGAAAGTATTTCAGAGTCATGGAAATGTTACCTTATTTTAGAAATGATCACTTGAAACAGTTTTCAAAGTAACGCAGCATGTGGCATTTATATAAGGTATTGCCTAGTGGCAACTGATAATAGCATTTCAGGTACTACAAATGCAAGTGCCCACTCAGAACTACACAGCACAAAATGACACATCCCATGGCAAACCTTCAATCCTGTAAAGCTAAGAATCGTGTTTTTGGGGTTCTTGTCCTCAATGATTTTTATTACTCTCATCATTTGCTGTCAAACTTAAGTGACCAAAGCACAGTTTGCATATTGCCCTGACACCCACCTTCTCTCTGCAGTGACTCTTTATATCAAGTAACAGGTAACACAGAGCCAAACAGAACAAAAATCTTTACTTAACTCTTTCCAAGTTCCTAATAATTTGTTCATTTTTCTTGTAATGTCTTCATTACATATTAGGGCAAGGAAAAATTCTAAGGATGCAGTATGTCTCTTGATAGAAGAATGAAAACAGATCTCCTTTTCACTTCTGTTTTCAGAGTGCATTTTATGAGTTTTTTAAAAGGAGTACCACTGTAATGTTCTTGCAACTTGAAAAGGAAAACAGTAAAGACCAGATTTCTTACAATCATTTTATTACCTTGAACTGATGCATGTCCAACTCCAAGCAAGAGGAAAAAAAAAATGAACAAAGGTTTGAAGGAGCTCTGAATCTGAAGTACACTGAATGCCTCAGACTAACAAAAAAAGATGACCTAGAAACCTTGATTGGCAATCACCACTCTGTTGGAAGCCTGCAGTAAAAATTTTCACTCTAATTGGATTATATTGAAAATGAAAGGTTCTTTCCCTCAACAAATACCTGAAATTAATAACCAGCTCAGGCTGGTGAATCAGTCACTATTACAAAAAAAACCCTGAGAATTAGATTGCTCCCTGGGCACTACCAAGACTTTACAATTTCTTTTTTGCAATTCTTTTGAGAACACTGAAGGATCCTTTGGAGCTGGAAAAGGACTGACTTAAAGGATTTATAGACTGATTTAAAGACACAGGTACCTCCTCTAGAAAGCAGCGCAGTCAAGCATGGAGACCTTTGTACCACACCATGCCTTTTAAAAGATTTCATAAACTTAATGGTGGAAATTCTTGATAGCTTTGCAGATCTCCAGCAAAGAATTTCTTCCACAAACATTACTAATTTCTGAGAACTGAGTAAGGAACACAAGCTTTTATGTTAAATAACAGTGACTGCTTATAGGTCACAGCACTCTGGAAAGAGATGTGGTATCTTGTCTTTTGGTATTTAGAAAGAGGAAGATAAACTGCATCTGATCATTTTATTTCCTAACTTTACATTGCATTACACTGTTTTCCTGTTCCAGAAATCACAGTTAATTCTTGTTCATTCGTAAGAGTGCAGTGAACATATACTGTCCTAACAATTCCCAGAAAATGTTCTTAATTCAAATGTTCAAACAATCACAATTTTTTGATCTGACAGAATGACAGATTTGAAAGGTGTAAAACACAATTGCAGGCTATTTTATGGTTCTGGTGCTTAGCTAAATACTCATTAATATACTCAAGAGATTTAAATAACAAACTACTTGAAATGCGGGGATGACAAACTCTGTAATTCCCAACAACATAGCACTTACTTGTAGCCATCTCTAATGAAAGTGGCTGGTGGCAAAGGAAGTTGCTCAATTTTAGGAGGAACAGCCCAAGAAGGCCTGAAAACGCAGGCATCTGGTATCTTCAGAGGTAAGAGGCACTGACTTGGCAGTATCTTCAGTGGAGCAAATACAGAGGAGCCCACAAAAGGTTGAAATGATGGAACTTTGTGCACATACGAAAAATCCTGTAACATCCAAGTGACATTGTTTACAACACCACAGTAAGGTCAAACTTTACATTCACACAACTATTTTTCCTTAAAACTTGCTGTACTGTTTGAACCCTCTATAATTATATTTTTCCCCATCATTAAGTGTATTTATTCATTCTACGAAACATTCAAGAGCTGATCCTTCAAGGAAATTCAGCTGAGGCTCCTTGGTACACTAAGATACTGTATGGCTTTAACTCATGCCAGCACATTTCCCAGTTAGACTACACTCATTAAGGACGAGGTACATTTGAAAAGCAAATGGTGCACTGAAATATTCACATTATCTAACTTAAGGCATCTACTTTATGCACGTCAGAGGTTGATCTTTTCAAGACTTCCACACTCACAATGGAGAGGTTGAGTCATATTTTGAAGACAATTTATTTGCCTTTAAGTCAGCCTCTTGGAGCAACCCCCACATCGGGAATTAATATAATCCAACCAGTAACAGTGCACTCTTTACACTAGCATCACTTCTACTACTGGACATAAATAATCAACTGAACATTATATTAAATATTAAATGTAGTTCAGTCAAACTGGACTTCCAATGACTGTTATGCTTGTTTGCAGACAATGATGACAAGAACTTGAGCCAGAGTTTCTAAAGCTATGCCATGTTTCCTTCAGAAGAAAAGAACTAGTCCTTTTGATGCACTACTGCAAAGTAAAAATAATTATTAAATAACAGCAGTCTCTCAGAATTCCAGCATTTAACATCTCATTAGATATTTCCATTTTTCCCTTACACCTTGTACAGCGTTGAGAGATGAGAAATGTGTGGATCACTATCTCCAGCTGCTGAATACTCAGCAGAAGAAATCTACTTACATGTTCTCAAAATGATCAGCAATGGGTTTTGGTGCTTGTTTCCCCCACTGGTGTATATGAGCAGGTGTGACACACTTAAAAGCAGAGTAAACTGTGCTTGTTGGAGATGTTATCAGGCAGAAATAAAATGCATAGTTCAGCACTTCCAACAGCAATGACACCCTAAAATCTGTTCCCACTCAAAAGCTTTCAGCTGACCAAATCACAATACAGATTTCATTTCCAGGGCCAAATTATTCTAGTTTTAGAAAGCAGTTTATTTGGAAAACAGAATAAAACAAAGCAAGGTCTGTTACAAACCCTGCTATAAACTTTAAACTTCTATAATTGTATACAGATCTGTTGACATCCGAACTGTACAAAGATAGTGGACAACAGCAAAGCCTTTAGGAACAAGCTTTTTCTCATCATGCCTTCAAGTTCTCAAGTCAGGACAGAAAGAAGAAGAGGTCTTGCAATAACAAAGCAGACTTTCCAGGTGGCTGGCTGTCTTCACGAGGGGGACACTACAACTAACTTCCTCGCACTTCTGACTGGTCACAATTTGTTTCTATACATAGACATAAACCTCGAATACAGCAATCTTACTTCCACACAAGCACATACCTGAATGCAGAAAGTCACCCTGTGGTTCACCTGTGCTTTACTTTCAGTCTGCCTAAGTTATGCCAGAGGTGCCACGCAAGAAAAACTTCTCATTCACAGCTGACTAAATCATATATACTTAGGCAAGGTTATGTTTCAGTATTCTCACTTTGAGTTATAGCCACTTCTAGTCCATGCAACTACAAGCTGTGTGTGTATACCTCACTCAGCAGTGCCAATAACTAAAGCAAGTCCTCAGCTACTGCCAGCACTCGGGGGGAGCTGCTGCTGAGGAAAGAAATGGCTGCAGGAACAGAAGGAGATTTGGGACTGGTTGGGTCTGAAGGAGAGGAATCAGGTTATAAAATCAAAGGTTAGGGAATACCAGAAAGACAGTTCTTGTGTGTATCTCCCTATTGAATATCTGTGAACAAACAAGCTTGCACTGCTGCAGAACAAGGAAAAGCGCACTTCTAAATTAAAAAACTCTCAGCCTATATGCATGGAAATATGATAAAGATAACTTCTGATAAAAAATTGGCCAAAGAAGTTAAGAAATGCAGAATGCACACAATCAGGCAGAATGATTTTAACCTACCTGTTGACCTGCGCTACGGATGGAACAATGAAATACAAATCAATGTAGACCAGGTGCTTATGTTAAGTCTTTTCATGTGATGCTATGGAAAAATGGATACATCTGGATATGTAAAGCAGGGGAGGTGAGTACTAGTACCCCACAGCAGAGTCCCCATTTAAAAATACTTCTTTACTCAGATATACTATAGGACTCAATAGAGGAGTAACTATGTGACATTACCTGACCTGTGTTATACAGAAAGTCAGATAAGAATGGTCCCATCTGGCCTTAAAACTTGTGAAGTAACATCAGCTGAAGAAGAAACAGAGCAAGTTCAACCCCTGGGCTTTCTCAGTGATTTTCAACCCTAACCAAAAAAGGCAACATTTCAGAGAGAAAAAGGCAGCCTTTCTACATGCATGATTTTATCCTAGCTGTATCCCCAGAGACTGGCAGCAAGGAGTGGCTATACATAAAAGATACAGAAAAATTATCTGAAGAAACAAACCATATAAAAGCTACATAGTCACAAGTACCATGTTTTTCAAATAAGTTCACTCTTTCTGTTAGGCATAGGGCTCATTTCACATACAATACTGTTTGTTTCCTGAGAGCACCCAAAAACATTACAAACATAAAATTACACCTATTATATGAGAAGAAAAGCGCCTATAGTTAAAATCAGAGAAACAATTACAAGCTCTTTTACTAGAGAATTTTTCTGTTTTTTTTTTCCAACTAAAGACCAATACAAACTTTATATGGCTCTAATTCCCATTTGTTACAGTAGCCTGCTAGGCACACTACAGGTGACTTCTTTATAAAAATCCAAACATATGAAGGTGAGATTATGAAAACACCCCATGTGTGGTATGTTACCTTAATTTCTTCAGGTTTAGGGCTACCTAATCCATCTTCCACCTCCATTTTGAACTCAGCAAGCTGTGTTGGAACCATGCTGACCATGGGACTTTCCATCATTCCCAAGGTGGTTACCGTCTCTGAACTTATTCCATCTTTATAACTCATTACTGGGGAGAAGGCAGGGTGTTGTTCTAAAGAAGGTGGTGTTGGGAACATCCTTTGGAGATCCGCCACAGCTAAATATGATGAAAAAACGTACTGTTAATCATTACAATACTCAAGAAAGCCCAATAAAACACAAGGAGTTACTCACTACTAGCTCTTGTTCTGTAGGTTAAAACCTAGCAAAGATTCTATAGACTTAGTACAGTTCTGACACCTGTATAACTCAAGGCTTAGAAGTTAATTCCTAGGGATACATCCCAAAAATTTCTAGGGACGCTTTACAAACTTGATGTTCAGCAGAAACAGCAAATTGGTAGACACACAACTTTAAACAGGCAGGTTTTTTAATTAAAAAACCCACATATATATATATTCTTAACAGAAAAGATTACGTGATGTGAATGGGAAGTTCACCCCAGGAACTGCTACTAAGGAGACAGAATAGTTTCTTCTCCCTTTAGGGCTGACACTGAATCTCAAAGCAGAGTCTTTTGGAATAAGCATGCACTTAGCTGTGTTTTTCCACTGACATACAGACACTGCAGTCTCATTTGGTCCATAGCAACATAACTCCTGACAGAAAAGATAGGCTACTGTTGCTAACACAAACATTTCTGACTGGAAAATACTCAATTGTGGAAATCAAAACCAGTGAAACATAGTCTCAAAAACTAACTGGAAATAACAAAGTGATGAAATTAAAATTAGATAGAGTATCTGAGTACATATACAAAGAGCAAATTGTGTTTTTGTAGGATGCTACAACCACATGTCCTGTCTCCACTCTTAACTTAAAGAACCAAAAAATCTTAATTTTGTTCTTTTGTGCAAAGAGATGAGACAGCCAGCCTCCTATTTAATTCTTCAGACAAAGTGGAACAGTTTGAATGGGTGAAGTGCCCCCAGAAATAGAGTTCTGATGGAAACAGCAGTGAATGCTGAACCCAACTGTTCCACAGCCTGGAGCAGCAGAGTAAATTAATTGGCAATGGCTGATTCCTATTCAGTGCCTTTTTTTTCTTTCTCAGTCTTACTGTGAATGAAGACTTGAAAACAACTTAGTGTTGTCCTGATAAAGGATTAGTAAATGTTGAAAACAGCTTCAGTGGAATGGAAAAAAACATTTTCCATCCAATGCTAGTACAAAGTCTAATCTTCAGGATGCCACTTGGATGAAGTGTTGCCTCTGCTGCTCAAAGAGAAGTGTGCTTCAGGAAGCAGAGAAATGGGACAGGAAAAAGGGTTAAAACACAATGTAGTCAGTAGGACTTCATACAGTGTGTAACACATTTCATTTCCCTGCAGATACTGCTGTGCCTGGACAGCCGGTGTCAAGGGGAGAGAGCTACAGAACAGAAGTGGAGTGTATCTATATAACTTATTTCATGCAGCTCTATAGTATGTATTTCGCTCATATTTGAGCCCCCGTTAGCAAAATTCTGCAGTGCAGAGTCATAAAAAAGTTTAATTACAAAAAATTCCCAAACCCTACAGCAACAGGCTAACTATCATTATTCATTTTCATATGTGTCATGCTTGAAAAAGCTTTGCATATTTTAAAAAGCTATGGATCAACTAAACCTGTCAAAATCCAATCTCTGTATACTCCAGACTTGTACATTTGAGTAAATCAGCACAGCTTTTATGGGTGCATAAAACTCTGACTCATCTCCTTCACACTGTTATTTTTTTTTCCCCTCAATTTGTCCTCATTACCAGATAAAGTTAATGAGAAAGCATTAAAGAATGATTTGCAGAGAGATTTGATTTCTGCTTGTAGAGGCCACAATAATCAAGCATTCTTCCTTTTTGCTGCTAAGTAATTCATTATCTGACTGGTTGGTATCACACCAGAAATTCTCATCTTCCTCTTCCGACACATGCAAACACTTATATATATAAAAATCTCAGGAGAAATGCTATCTACGTAAATAATGCAAGAAAACCCATACATCTCAAGAGAGTAAAAGCTATAATTTTCAAAAGCTGTTGGCACAGTCCTTACAAAAGAGCCCTATTGTTTTAATTTGCATATTTTAGTATACAGTTCTATTTCTGCATTCCCTGCACTTACTCTGGTTTGTGCTACATATGTAACACCTGCACAAGCATCATTTCTACCATTAACATCTCCAAGAGGTTCACAATGTGTCTTCAGTTAGAAGCCAGTACTTCTACTGTATTCTAGGCTCCTCCACACCTAAATTAAATCCTGAAGGTGATTTTAGTCTGAATTCATTCTACATCAAATGCATACCATATGTTGCAAGTCACACCTTACATTCTGAATAATTGTATAAGGAATGACTTATACTAAAATATGAGGTACTGCTGTAAATGAATAAATGAGATTAAATATTGATTTGAGAATACAAGGGTAGTTTCTAAATGAAGATTTTTAACAGCTCCCTTCTGTGTCTGTATTATAAGACAACACTGTCGGAAGCAGAGCATCACAAATCTCTGTAGGCACATTAAAAATGTATGTCTATATTACCATCCTGTGTTTTCATTAAAATACTCCCACCCTATTTTACTGTTAGCATCTAGAATCACAGAACAAAATAGGCACACTGGCTTTGAGTTCTGAGTAAGTGACACTGCAAACCTTCTATAAAAAAGGCAGCACGGTAGCAAACCAGAAGATTTTAACTGTAAAAAAGTGGTAATCAATTGATGCTACTTACTTGGTGGGTAAGGTACTGCTGTTCTACCATCCTTCCCCACTGGGCGCTCCTCAGACCCCACCGCAGGCATTTTTGATGACCGAAGAGCTGGTGATACAGCCTAAAAGCAGAATAATTACATACCACACTAAAAACCATACGAAATAGTAGAAATCAAAAGCTATTAAAAACTGAAAACTCTCCGAATGAGATTTAACAAAAAACATCTTAAGTGCAGTTTCTGTGAAACCACAGAACAGGAAGAAGTGTAAATAAACTGGTGTACATGGAAAGTACTGCCAAGAACCAGACGTTAGAGATTTAAGCCATGTTATCTACTATCAGTCCATTTAGGATCCCGCTTTGTAACATTACGCCCATATTAGATTAAGCTTACAAAGAATCCTGATTACTTTTTTCTGGTAATTGATGTAAATCTCCTTTTCCCTCTGTATTTCCTGATTTCCTTTTGTATCTGCTAATTTCCTTCCTCTTTGCAAAGCATAAGCTGCTTACAGGCATAGAAAGGAACATGCTTCCAAAAGTTACTTACATAAAGTCGAATTTATTTTGATTTGGGCACGTTCTCAAACAAGGTAAAAGAACAAATCATTGGATAATGAAACTGGGATCTTTTCCACAGCTCTAAGAAACACAAAATACTGACAAAAATTGAAGATGCTAAATTAGACTTAATACAGTTAAGAGGCAACTACACTGCTTTAGCTCAGGAAGCAATCTTACAGCTTGTCTCTGCATGACTATGACAGCAAGTTAGCTGCATTTTCCTCAGAGTATACTGGTTCCCCAAGTGACTGAAAAACCATCAGATGAGACAAGCTTTGATGTTACCTAAGAGATCTTCTAATATTCCCAAATTGTACACAACTATTTATCTTCCTTGTAGAATCTCCTTAAAGGATTCCTCCACTTGCTTTCAATTCTTCCTGGTTAAAAAAAAAAAACAACAAAACAAGCTTGCCTGCCTGGAAACAGCTTGTCCTATCTATAGGGGTAATTGCTCCACGCTAGGATTGCAGCATCCTTCTGCCTTTTTATTTTTCCTTTTGTCAGGATCTAAGTCTGCAGAACACTCAGTCAAACAAAGACTTACACCAAGCTCATCTTCATCTGAATTATCAAAGATGTTATCTAGATCATGGAGTGATGGTGCGAGATCTGTCACCTGTGTGAGGCTACCAGAGCCTGCTCGGCCTGCAGCATTGTCTTGCCGGGTATCTATCAGGAAGGGAAGAAATAATCAGTGAAAAACAGGAGTAAATTTTTAATCTCATTCTAAATAGAGAAGAACCAAGAATCACTGATGACTCTTTTCTACGACTTAGCCCACAAATAGCCTTGCAGCAAGTTTTATGCAGTGACAAAGAGTCAACTGGGAATACAAATGTAGCTATTGTTGAGCTTTATTATTCTAAAAATTACTGTATTGTTATAAAAAGGACAAGTGGAATCAAGCTCCATATCAGAAGCCGTTTGTAACTCTCATGCTATAGTAAAGTGTTCAGTGTATGAACTTTTCCTTTGAAATTTAATGGTGTACCTTTGAGTATTTTTGCTTTACAGAGTGCTTTTACTCACCAGCCTTAGGAGCAGAACTGAAAATAGACATGGCATCTTTTCCATCAGGAACTGGTGTAGAATGACCTGTTGTGGGGATTTCCTTGGTTCCAATTCCATCTTCTGACTATACAAAAATGCAAAGAATTTTTTAGTGGGTGTTAATTTAATCTATATAAGAACAAACGTTGTACTGTTGGTTTTCCTATGTCCAGCTAAACTCAGAGCTCTCAATTCAATATTTTATGAAGCACAGAATGTTTCAAGAAGGGAAGAGAACACATTGGTCTGCTGTTTATCTGCGTATCAGGAAAAACATGATGTAGTATTGAGGATGGTGTACAAAGGACTCCACATGCATCAGTTAACTTCAACAGGCAGTACAGATATTTAGCCACCTCAGTTTTTCTAGAAAATGTATCTTCTAGAATATTAATATTAATATGGTCACTACCTACAAGTACAAATGAATGCATAGTGAGAATGAAACAGCTCCATAGTGGATAAGATATATAAGAAATGCCATGTTTATAGGGCAAGTGATGGCCAGTGAATGGTGACCAAATTGTTTTGGAAGATGACCTCTAAGGAAACATTCAAACCACTACCACATCCCCATCACAAAGTAAAAAGCTAAACTAATTTTGGACAAGGGAAGGAAGAAAGATGGATTTGGGCTGAAGAAATCTAAGCTTTGCAGTGAGGTTATATGTCAAGCTGAAGAAAGTAAGAAAAATGCCCAGCAAACCCTTCTGTCTCTACAAGTGAATATAAGGCTTGAAGTATTTTACTTCTTGCCTTAAATCTGGAACACACCACTGGTCAAGCTGAATATATACTCAGAGGATGTGTTCCCTACAGCAGCAGTTTTCATACAGAAAAAGGTTCAGAGGGATGGCAGCAAATAGAGGTTCAAAAATACCATACTTAAATGAACTTGTTCACCTGTACAGGAAAGAAATGCATAACTCCTTTAAGTTTGACCTGTGCAGTGGGTCTGTGTCCTTCTGAGAGCTGCATGACAAATACTGTGCTATGTTATCATTACCCCAACAAGAACGTTAATGATAAAGACTCTGGGTTTCCGTGTTACCTTGTTCTTTTTCAGCAGATCTTTTTCAGCCACAAGTTTGCATTTTTTATTGCCAGTGAAGCTGTACTTTATATCACCATCTTCAAAAGTGTAAGGATCACTAGCATCTCCTAAACCTTCTCCTGGTTGTTGTATTAGAGGCAAGGGGTCAAGATAGCTCAGTGTCTGCACTGGTTTCTGTTCTTCCAAAATCTTAAACCGTTTATTAGGTTGTGCTAAGAGCCTGAAAACAAAAATAAGCAAGTAAACAAATCCATCATGAAACACAACATGCATATCTTTTACAGCAGACAAAAATAACAGCTCTTAAGATCTGTAGGTGTCACACACATATACAGCCCATGTCTCACTCCTTGATAGAGAAAGCATACATTCTTCCTGAAATAAGGGATGCATTTGCCTAAGTTCAGTATTAAATGCCGCACTGTATCAAGAACTTTTACTTCAGGACAATGAGAAAAGAGTAAAATCTGTCACTAAATCAAAATACTTCGAAGTACACATGACCTTTTCAGCCTAGGGAGCTCCACAGTAATTACCAAAATTAACACTGTCATAACTCAAAAAGATTGCCTCAATCAACTTTTGCTTAACCATTTTCACTAAATCTTCTTTGCTGCACTTTTTTTCCACTGTCAAAATGCAGAAGTAATTTTAAGCCTGCACAAAATCAATTCAGATTCTGAGGCTAAAGTTGACATGAAATACCTTCACATATCTTTACGTACTGCATCCAGGACTGAGGCCCCCAGGGCAAGAAAGATGCAGAGCTCTTGGAGCGGGTCCAGAGGAGGGCACTATGATGATCAGAGGGCTGGAGCACCTCTGCTATGAGGAAAGGCTGAGGGAACTGGGCTTGTTTAGCTTGGAGAAGAGAAGGCTGCTGGGAGACGTCACTGTCCCCCACACCAGGGGAGGAATAACTGCACACATCAGTACAGGTTAGGGGCTGAGCTGCTGGAAAGGAGCTTTGCAGAGAAGGACCTGAGTGGACAGCAGAGTGACCAGGAGCCAGCAGTGTGCCTTCGGAGCCAATGGTGTCCTGGGGTGCATTGCCAGCAGGTCAAGGGAGGTTTTCCTCCCCTCTGCCCTGCCGTGGGGAGGCCACATCTGCAGCTCTGTGTACAGTTCTGGGCTCCCCAGTTCAAAAAAGGCAGGGATCTCCTAGAAAGCCCAATGGAGGGCCATAAAGATGATGAGGTTTTCTCTGATGAGGAAAGGCTGAGAGCCCTGGGGCTGTTCAGCCTGGAGAAGAGAAGGCTGAGAGGGGATCTGATCAATGCTTATAAATATCTGTAAAGGGAAGTGTCAAGAGGATGGGGCCAAGGCTCTTTTTGGTGGTACCCAGTGACAGGGCAATGGGTACAAACTGGAGCACAGGAAGTTCCATACAGACACAAAGAAGAACTTTTTTACTATGGGGGTGACAGAGCACTGGAACAAGCTTCCCAGAGAGGTGGTGGAGTCTCCTCCTCTAGAGATATTGAAAACCTGCCTGGACAATGTCCTGCTCAATCCACTGTAGGGACCTGCTTTAGCAGTGGGGTAGGACTTGATGATCTCCAGAGGTCCCTCCCTAACCTTGTGGTTCCGTAAATAGTAAAGTTCCTACCAAGTTCAAAGACTAGGCAGTGGCTACACAACACTGATGCCATTATAAAAACAAAACAAAACAGGATTATTCTATAATACTGTATCTGTTATTATGTCCAGAAAGTGCAATTTTAAAACCATGCATTTGGACAAACCACACTGAATTGCCTCTACAGTGCAATGAAGTGCATCTCACTTGCTATAACCAAATACTTATGTAGCTGTAAGGGTGCATAACTGAACACAATTTTTGGTTTTTAAAATGATCAAAACACATAAGCATAATGCAACTCTTATATTTGTTCATTTACTTTCATAAAGGTTTTTTTAAAAGATGCATCAGTTGTTACAACGCCCAGCAAAAATCCAGATGAGAAAAAAATAAAGCATACTATAATAGCCCATTCCTACTTAAGTAGTGTTAACTCCAGCACATACCATCTTTAATGCTACAGGGAAGCCTTCTACTCATTACAGAATTTTTGGGGGGAGCACATAAATTACATGAGAAAACTGCTGCTAAAAATCTCTCTTCGTTAGTTACCTTCCTACAAAAGTCCCCATTAAAAAAATTACCAGAGACAAGTTCTGTCTTCTACACTCACATCATCCCTCAGGTTTTGATACCACAAGTGAATTCAAAGCTTACTACTGAAATGAGAATTTAATCATGGTTAGAATTTAATAAAAGCACCATTCAGGCCGATTTGCGTTCTTACCTTTTCAGTGCAGTGCAGTCTGAGTTCTTCACTTCCATCTTGGCATCATCTCTCTCACATGGAAGACCTGGTGGCCTGAATTCTGGATCATCACTTGATGGGACGCTATAGGTCCTCCACATATCTAGTGACTCATTGTTCTGAATTATCCCACAGTATAATGCTGTTTCACTAACCTCTGCCATCAGAGGTAACCTCTGTCCAACAAGAACTGTCCTCTCATCTAAGCTGGGCAACGGCTGAAGCTCCAGCCCACTGCCATAGAGTGCTGGGTTTACAGGTACAGAAGGTGGGTCCAGATTCTCTGCTTCCTGACCTCTCGGCTGGGGGCTAAGTGTGGGAGGCAGAGGGGAAGAAGGGGAATGGGGTGAATCCATAGGATTCATATTAATTTGCTTGCTTGGATTTCTAGCAGGTATAGATAGCGGCTTCTCATATTTTCTGGCATTTGGGACTTCTAAAGAGGGTTCCATTCCTGCTAATCCCAGTTTCTGCCCTGATGTGTCCTGCTCCACGCATAGCTCTTCAGTCACAGAGGGCCGATGGTGAAATGGCATCATGGGCCTTTTTTGCAGTTTCTCTCCCTTGTCCTGTCTTTCTGTTGCTTTGTGCTTTGAAGAGGCAGGAGGTGGCAACGATGAGGATGACGATGTTCCCACACTGAATCCTGCTTGATTTATCGTTGGGGGGCGGCTGGAACCAGCAGCACAACGCTGTTTGAAAACCTTGTGCCTGAAAACAGAGGCAAAAGCAAATCACTGCATGGTTCATCCTATTATCTGCTCTAATGGAAAGAACCCCAAAGAAATCTTATGTCTATTGTCTGTCTTTTAAGAGATTCTGGAAATGCCACATGATCTGCACTAGGTAGAGCCCAACATGACTGCAGTATGTCTGACCTATAAATGGAGAATGGGAGTCCTCAAAAAACAGAATTCAAAGCAAAGAAGATCTAATATTTATATAAAGCTTAACACTGCTTATATGCAAGTTAATGTAACAAAATAAAATAAATCAGGCTTCAAGTGAAATGACTGCTGGGGAACTGAACTGCTATTCTTGTACGCCCCCAAAATACAGACCTGAATTGGTTTGGTTATGTTCACTGAAGCAAAATACAGCAAAATGCTTTCATGTCAGTTTCCTCCAGATAAGGTTAAAAAAAAAAAGAAAAAAAAAAAGAGGCATAACTAGTCCAAAAAATAAGCAACTAAGAATTGATGTATGAATAAATATTTGAAAGCATTCAAAACCAGAAATCCATTAACATGAAAACTTATTACAATGTTAAGATAAACTATATTATCTGAAATAAAGTGGACGACTGGACGGAGGAAAACTAATTCTGCTTCTCTGACTTAGTTAGCAAGACATCCAAGTTTTGCAGAGCAGCTGTCAAACATACAAATACAACTACTTGTACTGCATCTTCTTCCTGTAACCATCTTACACTGCGTGGTGTTGTCCTGGCTTTGTGTTTGTTTTATTGGTGTTATTAGGAAATATTACAAGTTCTTTGCCACCACAAATCATCCTGAGCACAGCATCCATGTGGACCTAATGCTCTAATAACTGCAGGTGTGCCTTAAGCATGGGCTTACAACATTTTATTGCACTCATTTTCCATCATTCACCACACCAACATGACTACAGAAGTTACTGACACCAGACAGTCTGTTTTCCAAGACAGAAAGTAGGGTCTATAGAAGATTGAATTTGATGCTGAGTATCAAAGAACTCCATATATGAGATCTTATCTTCACATTTGCACTCACATTTACGCAGTGCTCACAACAGGCACAGTGATTACTAAGACAATTATACTGATATGACAGAATCTGTCCAGCTTCTTCACATACACAGAAGTTCCATGGCACACATTTATTGTTGTTTGAAACTGCTTGAAATTGCAAATGCAGCTCAACCTCTCTACAGATTCAGATCTCCTTTTTCCACTATTGGTTCCCTAAGCTTTCCAGGCAAGGCTTGACTTCAGTTTCCTATACAGAACACTTGGCATCCTGACAAAACATTCATTTGTTCCACATTCCTGAGTATACATACAGCCAACAAATAATCAGAGTAGAAGTAAGGCTGCAGAGGACCGACATTTTCACTTCAGAAAGCACAGACTCAGCTCTCTGCCTTCCGTGTGACACGCAATCTCTTTGTATTCCTTTGTCTCTTCTTCCAAATATGCAAATAAGAAACTACTTTGTAAGAAGTCAAGCACAAGGCACGGGGACAAAATCAGGCTTTCTCATTTTCTAAACAACCTTCCACTGATCAATGGAGTGCTATATTCCCAAATTTCTCTGTAAGGCCAAATCTGCACAGAAAGCCCTGCACAGACTACTGTGACAGGTCAAACATTTAAGAATTTGGTTAGACAATTGTTATCATTAACTACAGCATTATTCTCAAGCTTGCCTCATTTTTGAAAGAAAAGGAAAAAAGAAAATCAGCTCTGCCTCCATCAGCCAAAAGAACGGAGAATCATTTCAGCCATATCATCAGCTGTTGACTATAAATTCTGACAAAAACCCTTCTTGTAGTATTTAAAACAAAACAAACAGACAAACAAAAAAACAGTGAAAAAAAAAAAAAACAGAAAAAACCCAAGCACGATACCACAGGGGCTTGGTTAACATGGCAGTGTTTCTGCTTGAGCACATGAATGTCATTTACATCTTTGAATACTTAAAAATAACTTCATTAGGTCATATAAACATTTTTACAAGTCTAATAAGTAGATGGTGACCTCAGGAATTAGGAATTTCAGTAAAACTGTTACACAGGAATGAACCAGAAGCAGTACCAGAAGCAGGTTTTCTGGCCATCTCAGGCCAGAATATCACCTCTGACAATTCTATAAAACGTTTAGTAGAAGTGGTGCTGCTGGTTTGCTCTCCTGTGTGAGTAGCACTAGAACTTCCAGTATTCAAAAATGACAGATAATTGAATAAACTTCTAAAGTGCTCCTTTACTGTGCTGTGATTTCTTTTTCATCCATTCACAGCAGTGACCCTGCTGCAGAGCTGCTCTTTTGTCTTGGTGCCTTTTTGGTGTCTGGTGAGTCATGGCAGACTGACTGGAGGATAAACAGAGAGAAAGCCATTCTTAGGGAAATTTTTCCTCTTTCTCCAAAGGAGTTCCTCAAATCAGGATGCACTGAAACTCAGGCAAGACACAAACTCATTCACTGATTTGTAACAAATGTTTATTAATTCTGAGCCAACTCTGCATAAGTTGCCATCTGAGTTTCTGCTCCTCTTCATCATAATTTTAGCACTCCAAATTTTGGAGCTTTGAAGCTCACATCTCTGAAAAGCCTGAAGGATGGGTTGATTACAAATGAGAAATCTTTGAGTGATTCTAGACCTTGCTCTCTAATCTGGGACCATTTTTCCACTTAAGTTGCCTGCGACAAGTAGACAATGATAAGAGATGCTTGTTAATCACCTGAATGTGATTGATGTGCAGTTTTAGAGTTTCCTCTTTTCTCAGCTAAAACATAACTCACTTCTTAAAGGGTACCTGTATCTAACTGAACAGTGCTCTTTCAGCACGAGAAACGCTTCCTGTCTTTGAAGCTCACCTGGAACAAGAACAACTGACTCTTTGGACTGGATCCACAAAATCCCAAGAAACAGTATTGTTAGGAACTTCCTCTTCCAGATTTGCAGTGGTAATTTGACTCCTCCTAAGGAATAAACAATTGCTTTAGTAATTATTACGCTGTGTAAAACAAAACCTTAAATAAACAAGCATGTGTAAATTCACATCTGTTAATCTCAAATAAAATTCCTTTCTACTACTTCCCCTTTGAAATATAATTCTTTTTTTAACAGTATTTCCTTCTAATACATCTAAAAACTTTGATGGGAGGATGGTACCAGCTCCACATCAGATAGATGTCTGTCTGGCGTTTGAGAACATAAAATAAGATACAAGCAATTTAGAATTCTGAAAATTCGTCTGACATATTCAGATATGAAACAATAAAAAAATAAGGATTTCAGGGCATCTCGTGCCATGAATGTATTTTAAGTAATAAAGTAAAAATTTAAGTAATAAAGACCTGCAATGCTAAAAACAACCCACATCCTTATCACTAGGAATTTTAGTCCAGTTCCTTAAATACTACCCTTGGAGTTCTAAATATTAAATACACCCCCTTGGTTCTTCAGTCACCCAACTTTCAGTCTAGTAACTACAAGTGGAACTAGAAACTGCAGTCACTGAATCTGAAAACACCTCGCTAAAGGCACCCTGTATAGATTTTTAACCTCAAAGTCTGATAAAGTTAAGATACATGACTGCAAATGGAACATGAATAGCTTTAAAGAGTTTTCAGATGAATACAGTAACAAATTTTCTTTGGTAATGCTGCATTGCAATATTAGCTTTGATTAGTGGCAAAAGTAATTCTGTCAGGAATAATATCTAAGGCAAAATTATTAACATTTTAACTATGTATTATATGGTATTAATAAGGACTACCGCCTTACTTGGACTGTGACCTGTTGAGAATGCATTCCTTCCAGACACGGTGAACCATACGATTGTGAAATTTTGGAGTAATCTTGCTTGATTTCTTTGGACTGTGTACACTAACTGTTCCCTCCTGTATAGCTGAATGGCTGACACTGCTCTGAGAGCATCCACTTTCTCCTACAAGATAAATTAAGCAGTTGTTATTTGAAAGCACAAATCATTTTTTATACTCAAGATAAAACCTCAATGAAGAAATGAATGGAACATGACACTACTTCTTTACATTACGCCTGAACTGAATTACCAAAATCAAAACTTGCTTCAGTGAAGTCTTACAGTTTAAATGTACACTATTAGAGACCAGTTTAACAGCTGATTGTTCATATATACAACTAACATTACATGTGAGGTTCTAAGCTGTACCATGTATGACAGAATCAAGGGCACCCTCAGCAAGTTTGCTGATGACATCAAGCTGAGTGGTGTGGTTGACACAGTGAAAGGAAGGGATGCCATTCAGAGGGACCTGAACAGGCTTGAAAGGTGAGCCTGGGTGAATCTAATGAGGTTCAACACGGCAGAGTTTTGCACTTGGGCTGGAGGAATCCCAGGCATCCATACAGACTGGAAGGAGCGGTCCTTGAGAGCAGTCCTGCAGAGAAGGACCTGGGGTCTTGTTGAATGAAAAACTTAACATGAGCCAGCAGTGTGCCCTTGCAGCTCGGAAGGCAAATGGTATCCTGGGCTCCATCAGAAGAGGGGTCGCCAGCAGGGACAGGGAGGTGATTGTTCCCCTCTACTCTGCTCTTGTGAGGCCCCATCTGTAGTACTGCGTCCAGGTCTGGAGCCCCCAATACAAGAAGGACAAAGAGTTGTTGGAGAGGGTCCAGAGGAGGGCCACAAAGATGATGAGGGGACTGGAGCACCTCCACTATGAAGACAGGCTGAAAGAGCTGGGCTTGTTCAGCCTGGAGAAAAGAAGGCTGCGGGGTGACCTCATTGCAGCCTTTCAGTACCTAAAGGGAGCCTACAGAGGGGAGGGGAATCAACTCTTTGAAAGGGTTGATAACCGCAGGACGAGGGGAAATGGTTTTAAGTTGAGGGAGGGAAGATTTTGGTTGGATGTCAGGAAGAAGTTCTTTATTATGAGAGTGGTGAGGTGCTGGAACAGCTGCCCAGAGAGGCTGTGGATGCCCCGTCCCTGGAGGTGTTCAAGGCCAGGTTGGATGGGGCCCTGGGCAGCCTGGTCTAGTATTAAATGGGGAGGTTGGTGGCCCTGCGTGTGGCAGAGGGTTGGAGATTCATGATCCTCGAGGTCCCTTCCAAGCCAGGCCATTCTGCGATTCTGTGTGATTAGCATCATATTTCATAGAAATGAAAATATTACTCAACACATTAATAAGCTGAAAATTCCTATTTACACTCTGCACTTCACTTCTTTCTGTCTGTGAGACAGAAACCTTATCAGCTGTTGTATACGCAGGTGTTTCTTTTTCTACTACGCAGTAGGGTTTTGTTCAGATTAACTGAAATCCAAGAGTCATCTTTAAAAGCAGAACCTGGAACAGCAGAGGGAGCTTTAGGCTCATTTGGCTCAGTCACTGAGCACCGCTGCGCTCTGGATGGAAAACTAAGTAAGGATATGCTGCATCTTAACAAGGTCAAATCAGTGTACAGAACACTTTGTCCTTCTGCCTGACACAATTTAGAAAGCCTTAAGAATGAAACGCTGGATGTATTCACTGCCATACATTGCTACATCCTACAAGGCAGTTCTGCTGACTTCTATTAGGTGACGTTCAAAACCCAGCTTCTACAATTGCACACACGCTGCCTAACCCCGTATCTTCTTCCATTCTTCACACTTACACTTATTTTCTCCAACTAGAACTCTCCTGCTTCTCTTTTCACATAGAATTTTAACAAAAAAGAGGCAATCAAAAGTATATTCCTACACATACTGAGGTCAGTGACTAACGATCTATGTAACTGGCTTTCAAATGTTCAACACTGCTTGTGAATTCAATGTCTTGGTAATAAAAACCATAAAAATCAGATCAAAACTTCTGGAATTATCGCATGTGCTCCTTTTCAGAGGGAGATGTGTGTAAATAAACAAACATAATGCACACACATACACAATCCATAAGCTAACAGCAGGATGGATGTAACCACCAGTGTGAAAGAAGTGATGGAGAGGGAAGAATTGGAGGTAAAGGAGGATAACCACGGGTCTACCAGAGCTTTGAGATGAGTGCATTAACTATTTTTTTCCCAAATGAATACTTTTTATACTACACTCTGGTTCTACACCTGAAAAAATCCCATTCTATAGTTCCAGCGGAAAGTTGTTTCTTTACATACATTAGAGACAACCACAGAAAGTGTGCTTGGAAGAGATCTGAAGAGATCATGAAGCCCATCCCTTCCTTTGTCCCTGATTGACTGCAATCTTATTTCAGAAAAAATATTTGACTAACCCACTCTGAAAGAGAGGGACAGAGGGAGGGACGGAGGGAAGAAGGAAGGGAGGGAGGAAGGGAGGAAAGAAAGGAGGGAGGGAAGGGAGGAAGGAAAGGAGGGAGGGAAGGGAGGAAGGGAGGAAGGAGAAACAGAGAGAGAGAAGGAAAGAAAAAAAAAAAAAGAAAAACCAACCCACCCGCCTCTCTGCTAATGGTAGCTTCCCACCAGCCAATTATTCTAACACTTCATTATCTTCACTCAGAGAAAGTTTTTTCCCAATGTTTAACCTAGATTTGCTTCGCTCTAGTTTAGATTCATTACATACTGGTTGCAGAGGAAAGATTATTATTTTTCCCTTTTTATGTCTCTGAAGACCGTTAGACTGTCTCTCCTTCAGATTTCTCTTCTCTAGACTAAACAGCCTCAATTCTTTCCATCTTTCCCTGTGGGCCCTGTCTGCAAAAATCTATCATCATTTATACTGTGCTTTTCTGGACTCCGTTCAATTTGTCCACATCTTTGCTTAATAATAGTGCTCAGAACTGGATGTGGAACTACACCCATGTTTTTACCAGCATGGAGCAGAACTGAAGGATTATTCACATGCTTCAGATTAACCCAGTTTATGTACCCATTTACCAGTTCTGCACAGCATGACATGTTTTTCTGATCCATTTCTCCAATTTGCCAAGATCTTTTAAAATGGTAAATGATACAAAATAATGGAATCCTTTCATTATTCTCTGGGGAAGCACCAGTTTCATACTGCTCTCTTAAACAACAGCAGAGATCAAACAGAAATTGTGGCTGCCAGATTGAACAATATTAACATTTTTTTAGACTTTAATAGTTATGAACACTGTAAAACAGAATTCCCTTGCGATATTATACAAGTTTAACAGGGATCTGAAAATTTTAAAAATACAATGGCAATTTTTCAGATGCCTTCAAAATGTTTTTTTGAACAATATTCACTGAGTTCTTTTTGCTGTATCTGATAATTCACTTTTTTCCCCCCTTTACCATCTTAGACGCCTGCACACAAACATGCATTTCACTCCTCTATGGCTAAGACTCCTCTGTTCCTCCATCCTCATCTGAAACTGCGATCCACAATTAGTTACAGTACAACCCCTCCAACCATGCTAGGGTCTCATTCATACTCTAGATGACAACAGACAGTATATATACATTTAATTTCTGAGGAGCAACCCAATACACACATTTATTTCTGAAGAGGTGAGGTACTGAGGATCTCATCATGGCCTTCCAATATTTGAAAGGAGTGTGTAAACAGGAGGGGGTACGGCTGTTCACAAGGGTGGATAATGATAGGACAAGGGGGAATGGTTTTAAACTAAGATGGGGAGGTTTAGGTTGGATATTAGGAGGAAGTTTTTCACACAGAGGGTGGTGAGGCACTGGAACAGGTTGCCCAAGGAGGCTGTGGATGCCCCATCCCTGGAAGCATTCAAGGCCAGGCTGGATGTGGCTCTGGGCAGCCTGGTCTGCTGGTTGGCGACCTGCACACAGCAGGCAGTTGAAACTAGATGAGCATTGTGGTCCTTCTCAACCATTCTAGATTCTACGATCTTGTGTCCCATCTATCAAGCATGAAGATGACTTGAGATAAGAACTACCATGGACCCAATCACACAGCAGGGCACATTCTATGCAGACAGAAGAGGCAGTGGAGCAGCAGGCACCACACAGCACCCTGCGTGCTGGGCACAGAGCATGGAAGCTCATGTCAGCCCACATTTGAGAGGCCAGCTCCTCATCACCATGTCTGGAGACTTATGCATTTCTTTTGAATGGCCCTAACTAAAACCCAATGGTGGCAGGTAAAAAGAGTAGCTTGTATTTGCATGTTATTATTACATAAACATGACTAATTAGTTAAATGCAATATTTCTAGCTTTGTACAAAAAGAACTACATACTGCTGTATGTTCACTATACTCTTGTACAACAATAAATTCAAAATACAAAACACTCTCATCTCAATGCAAAAAAAACACCACTTCAGAACCACACACAAAATCCACCTATAACACTGGCATAATCTAGTCTGCCATGTATTTGCAATAGTGCACAGAAAATAAAGCTGGACAGAATTCACAAAGTTTCGTTTAAAAGTGTGTCTTCTTCAGGAGTGTTTAGAAGATCAGTTGCCACTTATCACAGACCTACGGAAAAAGCCGTCTCTTAAATCTCAGTCTATTTCCTGTCTTTAATCTGCTACTGTTCATACACTTATCTTCACACACGTAAAAATGAAATAGCAACTCCAGGCTATTAGGGTTATTGCTTACCCATAACAGCCTGCTCTGGAGAAGTGGGTGGAGTGAGAGGCATTCCACAGGTACTAGAAGGATCTTTCACGCTTCCAAGCCCCTGCTGCCCCACATTTATATGGCCTCCAGCACTGGCAGCGTTCTGTGACATGGGGATGTCACTCTGGGAGATGAGAACAAAGGCTGAAGGATACACCATCCTTACACCACCTATAACGAAATGGAAAAACAAAAGTCTTAAACATAACATATAATATTCAGCAGCCCTAGCTGCTTCCACTCATTTTCAATGTCAATTAGGCAAAACTTGTCTGAAATACAAAGAGCTAAGGAATTTTACATACTAATAAACATTCAACCTGCTATAACCAGTACAGGGATGAAACAAGGAGCTTGATAATGTGAATAATAGCATATGGGATACAGGGAGTAAAGAAGCTTGAGGCAAGATAACTAGTCAGATGTTCCAGCGTCAAGAGAGCTACAAGAGAAGATAGGAAAATTATAATAGCTGTTTCTGATTAATTAGATTTTTTTTTTAAAGCATGTGGAAGAAAATAATGCTTCAGGCAGAATACTGAAACTTACCAACAATGACTTCCACTGCCACAGGGAAATCGTTGTCATATCCCAGCTCTTCCTCTTTCATCCCTTCTTTTTTCTTCAGCACCATAGGGTAAAAATACTGCCATTCCTCCATCAGCTTACGAGTTGCTGGGTCTGACATCTTATATGACTGACCCGTGAGTGTACCATTCAAACCATAAGGACTGACCAAAACTGCAAAATAAGAATAACAGTGCTTACAGTACATTTCAATTACCTGTCAGCCATTCTCTGCCTCGCTTGGCTCACTATTTCATTTGTATGCTGATTTAAGGATCTGTCTTCAAGAAAAAACCACTGGAAAATCAGGTAAGGGTGGGAATTTAAGGCTTCATTACACTGCACTAGCTTCTTTTATGGCTGTCCTTACTGAGCTAAAAACAGACCTTTTTGCAGTTTAGATTAATAATATCTATAAGAAATTTATCTAAGTGTTCTGGAACAACACTCACTGGTAAAGGGATGACCATACATGGAAGTAATAGGAGACAGACACTTAACAATAGCTTTTACCAGCAACACGTGGTACTAAGGCCTTCTCAGTGTTAAAAGGATAGAGAACCTGAAGAAGACTACAGTTGTGGCAAATAGGGATAACGAGTTGCTCAACACAAGTATTTCCATTTGAACTTCATTTTGCTTTTAGTTATATTTGATTTAAGACAGCAAAGAACTCAGCTTGCTGAAATAAAATCTTAAGTGGTCTAAGAGTCTATGTTCTGTCAAAACTTCTTATCTTGTAGTGAAATATTTTTCAACCAAGTTTCTTCAAACACTCATTTTCTAGTCTCTGGGTGTTGCTTTATTTCAGCGCTTAATTTTATAAAGATCTCTTGCTTTAATTACTTTGAAATCATAATTTCAGTCTGTAATGACTCAATGACTGAAATACTCTAAATTTTAGAGGTAGAGCATCACACTGCAATTGCACCATGAATTTTAGCAGCTTTAACTTAGTTCTATAAAACCCTGATTCTATGATTCTACAATTCGAATTGCTTACATGGGCAAATATATAGTCACAGATGCTTCAACATTTCATTCTTTCTGGTGCATTTTCAACCCTACTTAATATTTGTATACCTATGCTCTTTGAGGTACAGGTTTGAAGTCACTGATGCCGACACCACTCAAGAAGTACATTCATTTTTTAAAATAACACGTAATTCACCTTTAAAAAAAAATAAATTACTACACATTCAGACATAACGTTCATAAACAGAAAGCTCTAGAAAATTTGCACGTTATTTATGGCTAGCTATAGTTTTGAGGTCCTATCAACATTTTCCTTTATGTTCCTACCTTCCTGAATAGAAACAGAGTTGGAAGAGTTGCTTATTTTTATTCATCTGTGAAGATAACATCACCAGGAGCAGGTTCCTCCCATGCAGGTGTGAAGTTTAAACGGACCACAATCCCAAACCTCCTCCCTTACCTTGGAACGGCGATGGAGAGGACTGGGCCATATGGATATGCTCTTCATTGATCAGGTAGATTGGCTGGTGCTGAGCAATCTCCACACTGGTGCACACATTGCTTTCCCCATGAAGAAAGAATGTGAAGGCACACGACAAATGCTCACTGGGGATGGGAGAGACAAAAAAGAAAGGAATTTATTAACGTTAGTGAACTGATAGGTTAGTGATTTCATAGCCTTAAGAAGCTAAAATACACTCTTGCCACCAAGTACAGGTTCATCACCTGACTGATGACCAGGTACAACAGCAGCACCCATTGCTAAACAACTATTTAGCAGAGCTGGCACCTATCTCAAAGATTTGTTTCCCTGCTTGTTTCAATTAGTAAGATCTCTGCAAACAAAAGGGATTATCTGGAGCTCAAGAGATGAAGAGCATTCAGTAACATTCAGCACTCAGTAGTTCACCAACTAGGAAAGGAACAGGAAAGGTGCCTATCAGCACCTTTTGAGACCCTACTGTAGAGAGCACATGAATGTTACAACAAGCTGACAATGGTTTAGGATGAACTGTGGTTTTGTCACTGACTACTGCACTGAATTTGAAGTGGATGGTATTTAAAACTTTTGACTTCATTCTATTTATGAAATAACCTCCCATCACTGTTAACCACTTGCTGGCAAATCCCTTGCCACAAAGTCAAGAAGAAATAAAACACATTTCATGTTTTTTACGTATCATTTTAATCACCTAAAACTTGCCAAAGCTGAAGAGGCAATTTCGCAGTGACTCTTCAGCCCAGTTCAGAGCTGCACACAGCGTGCGAGTTGCTGCTGGCTTTGGCACGGGGCTGGCCATGATGCAGCCTGCATTAACTGCCTTCAGCAGAAGATACACAGCCAACTGCAGCAATTCCACGGGAGTATTTAAGACAACCAAGTGCTCAACTACTGTCAGTTATGTTTAAACAAAGGCACTGATGGTCTAGAACAGGAAGCTGTATTAATCTCACTAAATCTCAGAATGATTCCACGTGTCGTGTAGAACAGGATATTGCCCTTAACTGTGAGCCTCCAACGCTGCCACAGAGGAACAGAAAATGGTCAGCTGAGAAAATCCAGAGAGAAAAGGTTACTTATATTACAGATGGGTGCTATCATTCTGTCCTTAGAACTACTTTGTAGCAATCAATTAACACTGTGAAATGAAAGGTTTTATTAGATTTTCATTTTCACAAGGGAAAGAAATTTCAGGTCGTTGAGCTCTGTCATCAATGCTGTAGAAGTAAATTGCTCGTTAATTTACATGGCAAGTGGCAGTAAGGAACAGAATGGCTACAGGTGTTTCTGTCAATCTATCTTTCTTGCCCCACATAAAAGGAAAAGCAAAAAGAACGGATTGTGAGCATCCATGACACAAACAAAGATCAACTATTTAATCAAAACCCGTTACTTCCTTGATATGGGACAAATATAAAGAAGACTCTAATAAATAAAAAGAGGATGAGAAATCTGGTCTAAGATCAAGCGGGGATAATCCCAGCAGAGAAATCTGTGTGCAGCACGTCAGCCTCTCTAAAGGAGCGAGCAAAGCTGTTTGTTAAGTCGTCATTTTCAGCTCCCGTCTTTAGGATATTACACAGAAATCCTCCCGATTCTGCACGCTTCCTGCAGTGCTGGACTACAACAGTCCTGCTTGTCTTCCATAGAACACAAGGAAAAGACCTTCTGGGACCACACAGGACCCTTTCAAGTGGTCTGGTGTGAACAAATCACATGCAGTCCTACAAAATTCACAGCTAACCACAAATGCTGTCAGAATAAGAGATGGACAACATCAAGAGTTTAGAAGACAGAAGATGTTTGTTTTTGCAAGGAAGTTTTTGCATCCCAGTGACTTTTCCCACAGAGATCAGCTAACACCAGAATTAATTGTTACGCTTAGAAAATCAAAGGGGAAAATAATTTTTTTAAAAAAGAGCATTAAGTCTGTTTTAATTTCCTGAAAATATGACCCAGGAATTATTGCAATGATCGTGACCAGCATTAAATACTTGACCAGTGCAGGAGCACGACCTCCAGCCCCAGCCCTCAACACACTGATGCCCTCATGGGTCCGTGCCTTCCTGTGCCCCCCAGCCTTCCTGCCCCTGGGCTGCAGGAGAACACAGCTATGGGATGCTGTGCTCCCTCGGTGTCAAGGCTTTAAGCTCAGCTTTCAGGACCAAAAGTAACAATGATCAAAGCCTGGGGACTTCCTACATTCCTAGTAAGCTTCTGGCAGACTCTGAGTAAAACATTTACTTCAGTAACAAATACAGATTTTAATTCAAGACAACAGCATCAGAGCACTGTGATGTCCCCCAGCCAGGACCGTGCGCTCCAGCCAGTGCCATTCCTGGCTTCAGTGCGTCTCACACAATTCCTCAAATGCCAAGCTGCAGAAATCACTCCTGCTGCGGATGTGAGACGTCGCTGAGCAGGATTCACACAAAGCTCACAGAGCTACACACAGCCTTCAGGAGCAGCTCTTCAGATGCATTACACATCAGAGCCGCACGAGCGGCTCCGGAGCTCAGCGGGGCCTTACAGCACTGTGTTACAATGCCCTGTGCCTATGGCAGAGCTCGAGCTCGCACAGAGCTGGCAGAGGCACAGAGGAATGGCTGAACGAGAGATGCAGATCAGACTGCTCCTGACACCGGGCAGCACGATGTTCAGATTGATATTTTATATTTTATTTAAATCTACCTCAACCCTGTTCAAAACCCAAAGCCGAGAGGCTTTTGAAAACCCATTCTACTATCTCAACAGATTTTTGAACTTACTCATTCCTGTACATTTTCTTTCTTATCTCCCTGACACCCCGAGCATCACAAACCACCAGAGGCACGTGAGATGGCTCCCCAGCGGTTCCTGCTCCACAAAGCCTGCCGGGCCCCACATGGTGCCTGCTCACAGCAAGCACAGTCATAGACGTGCTATGAAACCCGAACTGCTGCACCAAACATGCTCTTTGCATGAATTAACGACGACAGAAGGATGGCGACGAGCTTTAGAACTGTTTGTGAGCCTGTGCTGCTGCCCAGATGGAAGGATGAAGGGCTGGTCTCCAAGCTGTGGCTACGTGAGCAGCCGGCCTGAGGCCCTGATCCCCCGGCACAGGGTCCAAAACAGAAAGCTGACAAACACTGTCATAATTTTATGATTTTTGGTTATCTGTATTCCACATCATAACATCAGGTAACGTTTGACTGTGCATGCTCAAGTTCCGGGTGCCTGTCTGGAGGAGAACAACAACTACATTCCCCAGGTGGCTCTGCAGCATCTTTGAGCATCCACAGTCAAACATTACCTGATGTTATGACGTGGAATACAGATAACCAAAAATCATAAAACTATGACAACCACTTAAGCGTCTGATGGATTAAAAAAACCACACAGTTGGAAGTATTTAAACTTATTTAAGCCCTGGGCACAGTGTGAAGTCAAAATGCTTAGTGACATACCCGTGAGCTTAGCATGATGCACACCTTGGCAGGATGCATCCAGCTAACCAGCACTGAGGGTGTGAGGTGTAATTCCTGCTGGCTTTGCTCAGGCACAGTCAGTGCCACCAGAGACAGCAGTCATTGCCGTAGTCCTCTGTCACAAAATTTCAATACAGGTTTCCATAAGACCTGTGTTTTTTATTCTACCTTTGTAACCATTAAACACATCTTAAAGGAACGCCAGTAGTGCCTATGTTTCCCCATGCAGGCTCTGTGGTCTCCCTGCAGAAGCTTCTCCCTCTTTACAGCTGACTGACACCTCCACAGCCATGCTGTGCCATCCCCAAACAGCGTGCTTGCTGGCATTTCCAGCTATTGCTGCATCTACACCAAGCTCTAACAACGCTGAGCACTGCAGCCTTGAGCCAGCAAATTCTCTAGCATACACTTTAAGGACTATTTCTATTACATTTACTGAGGGAGAGACTTGCTAAAATTAAAATAATAAAGGAGGCTTCTATTAATAGAAATACAAGGAAAAAATACCACACTCCAGTTCCACAGTGACAGTTATTCCACGTCAGTTCACTTAATTGTACTTTGAACCCGTTCTCCGTGTTTAGTTTCTAACATTTTAGAGCAAGGAAGTTGATAAGCAAAAGCCCCAAAGAGAAACAGCAATGCAATATCATCTTTTGTAACACAGGCAAATGTCTGCGCTCTTCTCCTCAGTGTTATCAGCTCTTCTGTGTTTTTTTCCTCAATTTGTCATACAAAGGAAACAAGATGCATAACACAGAAAATCCTTTCAATAAGGAGCGTTTGCATGAATCAGGCCTTCAATCTGGCACCTCATCACCACAACTGACAACAACCGTCTTTCAGAGTTTTTCCCCTGGGCCTTCATTACCTTAAATAACCTTGGAGATAGCCAGAAAGGTAACCGAGTTGCTTGTTCATGTAATATTTAGGACCTCCCATAATCTTTCTGAGCAGCAATCCCTAGGTTACTATAAAGGACTTAAAGGGAAATACATGAAGTTGAATTTATGTACGTATAAAAATCAGACAAGGACTATGAAAACACAACCAGGTTTAAACTACACGATGCTGGCAGAGAAAGAGCATCTGACAGATTTATTGTCTTACTCATCCTCTATATTGTAGGTTTATATAAATACCCAATGGAAGGTCAGCTGGTCTGCATTCAAACTTTAGAGAGCTTATTTCCACACAATTAATCTCAGGGAAGAAAATGCTAAAGAATTGCATTTTATAACTGAGTTTTGAATGCACGTACCAAATGGGAACACGGACATGAGGAACAGATCGAGCACTCTGACAAACGTTATTATCTCTCTCACCCTAAATTAAGACTGCACATATTACTTGTTCCAAAATCCTCTTGTTACCAGTACAGTTCTTGAAATTGTTGTTCATCATCATAAATGTAACCTCAGACTTTGGTATGCTTTTGCTTTCCTGGAGTACACTTAAAACTTTCCCTTCCTACAACAGCCACCAGCACACTGAGCTTGAGCTCCTTCCACGCTGCCAGCAGCCTCCTGGTTCTCTCCTTTCATTTGTAAGCCATTATTAAAACCACTGTCTGTGTATAATTAATTATTTTTATGAAGAATAATCTCTATTGCTTTTCCAGTACCCGTCAAAATCACATAATAAAGTCTGATCTTGGAAAGAGACAGCAATAAGCCCCACACATTAGGAAAACATGCCATCACAATGAGACTAATCACTTGCTTGAGGTGGACTATAAAAAAAGGAGGGCATGAACATACTCTGCACCAACACACACAGCTGGGAGAACACAGTGCCATTGGTTGCTTCGGATCTGCTCATGCAGGACAGCCCTTGGTGGGTTACAGGGGTGGTGTGGGCAGGAGATGGCAGCACCCGGACACTCCACAGCCTGCAACACCCACCGAAGGGCAGCAGAAAGCTAATGCTACCCACGTGGATGGGCTGGCAACAGCCCTAGGGCTGGGGCTGCCCAAGAACCCCTCCTGCTGCCATCAGGGTTGGCTGACTGTGGGCCAGTGCTTGGGACTGCTGCCTGGCTGCTCCAGTGCGAGGCAGAGCATGCACATGGCTCTCCTTGTGCTCACAGACAACCCATGACATACTGTGCCTACCAGCTGGACTGTGGATGTTGCCCATCTGAAATAAGATCAAGTATGTTATTTGGAAGTACAGCGTGAGTAGTTTGCAACATGCAAAAATTTAAGAAACGTGGTATAATTAGCACCAGGTTTGTTTTGCAAAAACCACAATCAAACCAGAACAGAAAGCACTCCTAGCCATGAGACAAGCAGAGTTTTTGGACGCAGCAGCTCCCAGTGAGCGGCTGGCAGCACAGGGCCTCTGCAGCAGACACGAGACTCACACAGCTGCTGCATGCCATGGCCTTGATGCTGCTCAGCTGCAGCCCACAGCCTGTTTTGTGCTCTCCTAGAAGAAAGGAAACTGACATTGAGAGAACTCTGGATACATAGGGAAAACAGTGCACATGTCCGTAGCTGTTTTAGCTGCTTCTGCCCAAAGTCACAAGTCTTCATATTGCAAAGAGTAAGAACACAGGAGGCCAACTTGCAGATTGGGTCATGCTGCTTCGGCAGCTGCTCTCTCTCTGCTTTCTCTCTGGAGGCAAGAGGAGCATACAGAGTACTGCAATTCCCAGAACTGCCCAGGCCTTCTCATGATTGGACTTCAGACATCATTATGTTGTCTCACATGCTCTGTTGCTATTTTTTTTTTTTTTTAATGCTTGAGATATATTTAATGTTTGCATTACAGATTCACTATCTCAGCACCTCCTCGATTGTCACCAGCACCTCTCAGCAAGGCTCACACCCCTCACTCTCCACCCTCATCCTCTCACCAGCCCCTGCTCCCTCCTCCCACAGCACATGGGAGGGCACAGGGGATCTGCAGTCTGTACTCCGAATGACAACATCAATCTGCAGCATGACAAGGCTAGGACAGTACGAGAGGGCTGGCCCACGTTGGGGGAACTGCTGCACATCCCATTAGCCAACACTTGGAGGAGTAATTATACTGTAGTCTTTACATACGAGATGTACTTCAAGTCTTTGCTGGAGGAAAGGTCATGTCCAACGCACATAACCTTTTCTATACACAGCATAAACTGCTCTGTGCTCTCCATGCTGGCTGGTTATGAGGTCTGAGATTAAGACAGTCCCATTCTTTTTTCCTTTTTTTTTTTTATGCCCTTAATAAGGATGGACTGAGCTACACACAGAGCAGCACTTCTGCGCCCTATGAGCACTGTACTGCGACACCACAGCAGCTCAGGAGGGAAGTTTTCACTCTTTTGGACAGAAAATCACCAGGCTTTTGCCATACAAATTCTGCACAGAGGAACTTGTTCTGCAGTAACAGCCACAGTAGTTCTCCCTTAAAACTACACTTATATAGAAATAAGCAAATTTTTTACATTAAAACAGTTTATCATTTAGCTTGCTTATTATGAATGGATTGCTTAACCTCTCTAAGTAGCATGCCCAGCCCACTGCACTGGGACCACGCACAACCGAAGTAGCAGAGTTACTCCTTTCATCCAATGAAGGATGAAACTGCATAATACACTGAGCACTTGTGCCATCTACATGGGAATAGAGGGGCAATGACCAGCAGCAGGAGAAGGCAGGTCAGTGCAGCTGCTGACAGACACCAACCTGTCAGAAGTCAGAGAAACAGTTTCATTATAACTAAACACTGATATTTTACTTAAATCCACTTTTCATTTAAGCTTTAGGCTCTGGTGACTACTGAATGCATTTTGTTTTTATTCGTGTTGCAGTTCAGAATAGGGCCGACTTAGAACCAAAACTATTTTCAAGTATTTAATATTGCAATATCAAAAAACGATCCTGTTAGTTATCACATTCATTATGAATACCAATTCATAGTGATCAACTTTGTCACTTTTTATGATGGTGTAACTGCATCTGTGGACAAGGGAAGGAGAAGGGAAGAGCCAGTGATGTAACCTCTCTGGATTTCAGAAAGGCCTTTCATGTGGTACCCCATAATATCCTTCTCTCCAAATTGGAAAGATATGGATCTGATGGGTGGACTGTTCAATGGATGAGGAACTGGTCGTACGACCATAACCAGGGAGTGGTGGTCAGTGGTCCAGTGTCTGGCACTGAGGAGATGAGGTACTGGCATAGGTTGCCCAGAGGGGCAGTGGATGCCCCGTCCTTGGAGACACCCAAGGTCAGGCTGGATGGGGCTCTGAGCACCTACTGAGCCATAGGTGTCCCTGTTCATAGCAGAGGGGTTGGACTAGATGACCTTTAAGGGTCTCTTCCAATTCTTCCAACACTTCTACTGCAGGAAAGAATACAGTTTTTACAGCAAAATCCAAAAATATCGTAAGGAGAAAAAAAAAAAAGCCATCAAGGTGATTAAAGAGATATCCATGTTGATGCTCATTTTCACTGGAAATTATAAACTTCCTGAGGAAAAAATGTGTATGCCCTTAACAATGTCAGGAATTTGCTCTTAACTGTACCGCTCTCAGCAGATATTTTGAAAACAAAAGCACAGTTGTTAATAGCTACAAAATGAACTATGTTAAGCAGAGAGTTGTCAGAAAGGACACAATCTTTTTGCCCTAGCACACTCAAAGAACAACAAGAGGAAAAACTGCATTGAAAATTTCTAAAATCACTGCTGCCATCATCCTTCTGACGTGTCTCATTACCACCCCACCTCCCTTGTGATTCAATGGATTTAGAGACAGAGCATGAAACAGATTCCACTGGAAAATTCGTTTCCACAGCAGATCTAATGCTCCATATAGTGGGACTGCAGCTGGACAAGCACATATATCCAAAATGACACACAGTACTAAGGTACCAAGCTACATGCTAGGTTACACGTAACTCAAGAAAGCAATCTGTGCTGTGCTCTTGGCATTTCATCCAATAAAAGTGGGCATAAAATCACCTCCGAATTGTTATGAGCAGTTCTGCTCTGCAGACCAGGACTGAAAAACATCCTTCTGAGTATTAATAACCTAAAATCAAGAACAAGCCTGACTAATGCTGATGGAGACCAGCCAACCAACTGCTCCGTTCTTTTTCAGCCTAAGGCATAAACTGACCTTTTCTCAGCAGCTCAGTACTGCAAAGTTTAAACCCCGGATCTCCCTAAATTACTCTTTCCTTGCTAATTTTATAGCAGATCACGCAGCTCTCAATCACCCGGTCTCACCAAGCAAGCAGCATTAGAATCACCAACCAGCACGTTTGTAACGGGATTCATTGTGGTGTCCCAGAGCCACAGGGAAGCTGAAATCTCGAGAAGAGGTGGCTGCTCTCCATCCCCCACAAAGGTGCTGCCAGCAGCTGTACAGAAGCAGTATCCTTCCCCTCCACAACAGCCTCACGCAGCCTAGGACTAGCAGTATTACTGCTACAGGGATTAAAGCCCTGCATTACTCTTTTTTTGTTAAGCACATCCTTGTTGCACAGACTCACCCCAAGGCACACGTACATCTGCCACCACATTTTGCTCTTAATTCTACAAGATTCACGTTTCTGAAATAGTTTTTATTATATGGGATAATACAGAATATCTTCCAAAGGAAAAAAGTTTTTTAATATATATATACATATACCAAAAATCACTCAAATTCTATCTCAACGGTTATGTCAAAGTTTGCTTTGAAAGATGCAAATTTCAGGTGTTCAACATTCATCTCAACAGGAATTTGTTACAAAACGATCGCTCACAATGCCTCTGTAATAGCAAAGAGTACTGTGATGCAAATAAACACTACTGTATGTACTTTAGGGGGTACTGTATAATCATCATAGAATCACAGAATGGTTGGGGTTGGAAGGGACCTTTAAGATCAGGTAGCTCCAACCCCCTGCTACAGGCAGGGACACCTCCCACCAGACCAGGCTGCTCACAGCCCCATCCATCCCGGCCTTGAATGTAAAGACTGCAATCCCACATTATTTTTTGTACCAACACACGGCTTTATTCACACAAGTAACAGTTCTCTGTTTTTCACTACCCAAGAAAACACTTCTCAGTGCGGGAACACCCAGCACAGTACTGCTCAGAGCAGGCCACAAAGACAAAAAGGAAGAACAAAAGCAGCTGTCAACCACTCCAAAACAAACCTCAGCGTAATGCACGCCGTGGATGGGGCAGTAACACCAAACAGCAGGTGATGCTCAGCTTGCTGTCAGCACGAGGGCGATGTAAAGCAGACTGAAAGCACTGCCACTTCAGCACGTGTTTCAAGAGACAGACGTGTCCAGCTGCAAATGGACTGTTTTCCATATCCTCGAAGATAAGAATGTTATACATAGATCCTAACAGTAGGCCTCAAAATAATGAAATCTGAGATCTCATAGAAGAAGACAAATGTTCCCAATAATAATGGAAACTAATTTTCTAAAAAGCATGCGCTCTTCTTTGTCATTGCTTTTGGACTAATTTAAGCAGCGCTGGCACAGTAATATCAATCCATAGTATTTTACAAGCTAATAGACGCTACAATTAATTTGCTGTATCTCAATTTAAATTACTTTTTCAATCAGTCACAGATACGCTCTCCAGACTTGCACGCAGGCTCTGCCCCCAGTGAAGGCAGCAGAGCACAGAAATGCAGCACGTCTTGATGTCTGAGTTACAACACAAACACAGCATCAGCACCGCTGCCCCGTGCAGCAAGGCTCCTGAGCAGACGCTTCTTTTTGCTGCCTGCTAATGTAGGTTGATGCAGCCTTCCTGCCTTCACCCCCATGAAAGCTGAACGCTATTATCCAAAGTAGCATTATATTAGATTAAGGCCATTCAGAAAGGATTCTTGAACAAATATGGCAAACTGGGAGGGAAAGAAGGGACATGAGCCTGTACTTGGTTGCCATTAATGTCACCAAAGATTAAATTACGTTTATCAGTATGACTGACAGAAAGTACATCAAACAAAGCTAGTTGGTTCCCTCAACAAATGCAAAAAAAAACCAAAAAACACAAACAAACAAAAAAAAAAAAACAGGAAAAAATGTTATTCTTAAAATCTAGAAATGACCAATGCACTTCTGATTTCTCACTTCAAACAGTATGAAGCGGAATTAAATGAACTGCATCATCACTTTTGCACCACATTCACACAAAAACAAAACCAACAATGAAGCCACCTGCTATTAAATCCATGCACCCACTTCCCAGCGCCGGCTGCTGCTGCTCTTCCAGCAGGGGAATGCTGGCACTGAGCTCCCCACACAGCCCGGCTCCTCCTGATCACCTCCAAGCAATTTAGCAGTGACAACTGGAAATAGGATTTGCAAACGTGGGAAGACGTGACTCCCCTCTGTGGTGGTTTTTCTCCCTAAACAAATTTGCTGATACCTTTACATAATTATAAAGCTACGACACTAAGCCTGCGTTTTAAATTACAGAGCACGAAGCAATATGAAACTTGACAGAGAGCTTTAATATTCCTAGGACTTGCAGCTAACCTCTTAAATTTTGCCAGAGGACAGCACTGCTAGAGAATGAATGCCTTTTCTGTCCCCTAACAAGGAACAAAAAAACCCAACTACAACCTGACTGAACTGAACCAACAAAAAAAAATCCCCAGCAAAGTACTTAAATCCCTCTGCACTTCTTCGCACACCTCATCAAGGACCAGGAGCTCAGTGTTCTCTCGAAGAAGGATGTGATGCCCTTCACACTGCTGCTGAAGAGCACGAGGCTTAATGAGCTGCACAAAAGGGGCCCAAAGTTTGGGCTGAACCCCACTCAGTTCCCAACACGGCTTCAGAGAAACTGATCATCCTTCACCGTGTTATCTGTAAGAGGGGCTGCATGGGATGTAAACACCTACTGAGACACACGAGGCTCAGTGCTGCCAGCCTGCTACCAGCTGTCCTTCAAGAAGATGGTTGTGCAAAATTATTTCATACGCAACCATTATGCAGTATGCTCACAATTCATGGAATAAATTTTATGACCCAAAACCATATTAAACAACAAGCAGAAAATACTAAAGCCATGAGAAATGCATTAGTTTGCTCATTGCCATGTGCTTGTGATCTTTCCGCTTTCAGAGTACATTTTAATTGACTAGTTTAGAGACCAATTAATCCCTTTATATTTAAGTCAATCACTGAATCCTCTCCAAATAATTTAGCTTCTCCACGCTCTCTCCCACTCGAAGTCCCTGGGGAGTGAATGCAGCTGAAACAGGTGGCACACAAATCATGTTTAGCAATAGAGAAAGAACCACATTAACAGAGATACAAAGCATTAAAACGAAAGCCTTAGAATTTTGTCAACCGTATTCCCTGCCTGCTTTCTACCTCTCTCCCAATCAAATCCCTCATTTTTTTCTTTTTTAAGTGACAATTTCATTAGTTCTAGTGTTTTTCTCCATGGCACCTGATCTTCCCCTCTTCCATCTTTTGTACATTTAAACTACTGCTAAATTGGCTTGAATTATCTCCAGAAGGTAACACCTTGCTTGTCATCTCATTTCTTAACTTAAAAGCCCCCTGATTCCAAGTTCTTTAATAACCACCTTCCTTCTAGGATTACCCTTCCATAATAAGAATTGCTTTTCTTCTTGCCAAGCACACACCCCTAGCTTAACAAACTCAGTCCCACCACTTCACTTCATGGTGCTTCGCAAACACCACGACTTGAAAATCATTTGGTATTAAAGAGAGGCAGAGTTAGATCTGTCGTAGAAGGACATCATTATGCAGATAGGTAACCACTGGCAGACAGCACCCGTATCCTGTAAGTTGGTTTTGGAGAAAGTAAATATATACATGTATTTACACACACAAACACACACATATATATATTTACATACATACATATATATGTATACATATATATATATATAGGGTTTTTTGCCTATTAAAATGACTCAAAATCTCACTCATATTAGAACTGGACAGGACATTGGCTTTTCCTGAATATAACACAATAAATGGTAACAGAATGAACAAGGGATTTCTCTGCTACACCAGTGAAGTACATTTGAAAATGGGTCACAGTGTTCACCAGAGCTATCAGCTGCCCAGGCAGGCCAAGAATCTGAAAAAGAGAAATATTTCAAATAAACCACAGTTAAAAACACCTCCTAGAAGTACGCAAAGGCCAAATGAACAGAACTGAAACCGATTAAAGATATCATATCTGTACATCAGTCCAAGATTTATAACATTTTTAACAACTACACAGATGTGTGACAAACAGACCATCGGAAAATTTTTCTACAAACACAAGGAAGTAACACAAGAAGGAAAAACTGCTGTTCTGCTGTATTAACTGCTACACTTGCTGCTCTCTGTTGCACCAGGTAATCTCATAATGCCAATTACTTGCCCCTTAGTTTCTCCCTTGTATGAAGAACAACTTTCTGCCTGAAAAAAACAAGCAGCACAGCCACACAAAAAACTTCTGTGGTGATATTTTACATTCATGCCAGGCATAGCAGCTATAGGCCTTACAAGAAGTACGGACAGAGCTGCAGAGTGCTTAACCAAAGCAGGGCTCTGTTGGGCACCACAGTAAAGCACTGACTCTAAAGGAGCCCCATAATATTTATTGAGCCTCAGCCTTCAGCTATGATAAAGGAGAAGCAAACCACGTGCAAACAGGTTCTGAACCTCTGCTCTGAAATGCAAACCTCTGTGCAAGCTCTAAGCAGGCTTCCTCATTGCCTCCATGCTGCTGGCTGAGGATGGCAGTATTGACTACAGTCCAAAATGGGCAATAAAGGTAAAACACCAACTGTTAGAGCCAGCCTCACCCATCATTTACCACGCAGGAAGCTCTGCTCTTGCACAGACACAGGCATCATGTGCAGATGTGCACAGCTGCAGCTCTGAGACCTCACGAAGGATCTCCATGCATGGAGAAAAGACAGTTTGCCCTGATCTCCAAACCAGCCTCAGGTAGCACCCTGAAAGGCAATCCAAATGGAAAGGCTGACATCCGCATGCTGGATGTGGGTGTTATTGGAAGGAAAAGTAGCTGTACTGCCACAGACCTATGAAGCACTTAGATTGCACAAAGTTTATGAAAGCTTTCTGAAAACCCCAAGGACTTCATTATTTCCAACAAGTCACTGAATATGGCAAGACTTTCTCAAGGTCAAAACATTCATTTCGTGCATTCAATTAAATCCTGCTGAATTTTGACTGAATTACAGGGTGAAGAAAAAATAAATAACTGCTTCCCAATTCCGATTCTTCTTTCCACCTTCCTGTCTCCCCATCCCCCAGGTACAACTTGACAGCCTGCCAAAATCTCTGACCATTTCAATTCAAGTCCCTGCTAGAGCTATTACCATTGCCATCCTGTTCCGGAAGAATCCAAGCACAGAGAACACAGGTGTCACCAGTAAATGTGGGAGAAGGGAATTGAGTTAGACTGAAATCACATCCATACCCCTCAGTATAATTTGTGGCTTCGGGATCTGAGCTCCTCTACTCTTGTTTTTTAAGCTTCTGGCTTTTGCAAAGCCTCACCGTCTACAAAGTGAAGAAGCCATGCTTACTCTGACAGACACACAGGTTTTGCTCCCCAGAGGCCCCTCTAAAAGAACTCACAGAGCTGCAGTGTGGGGCTGGCTGCCAGGTCAGGCTGCTGGCCCTAATTGTAGCCCTACTGCTTGTTAATACTCTATAGCTCAGGAATAGCTCCTTGCTCCTCATCCAGAATTCCTGGAGTGGTTTGGGGTGCAGAGCAGCTCCATGCCCTGCACACTGGAATCAGCCCAGCCCCACGCCTCCCTCTGCACCCATGGAAAGAGCTATTGGTGGAAAACAGAAATTTCTCGGTAACATTCAGCTGCTCTTTTCACCCCTCGCACCTGCAGGCAGTCACTGCAACACTGTGCTCACGTGCTTTATGAAAGAGACAAGTCGCTTCCTTTTGAAAATATTCTGGTCGCTGGTAGTGATGTTCACGAATCTGATTTCTATCAGGAAAAACAAGGCACACAAGAAAGCTTCTGAAGACATAAGCACAATAGTACTGTTTCCACAGAGAGCTCACGCTTCCATCACACACTTGAATACCTGTCTGCACATACAGCTTTATCAAACTCCTTTCTTCCAGCACAATCAACCACTGTATGAGACACGCTCAAGTATTCTAGCAGTAAGGGCACGCAAACACATGTAGGCAGCAGAGCAAAGTCAGAGCAAAGAGGATAACATGGGGACTTGATGGAAATACCATTATTTAAGGATGGAAATGGACACACTGCACCAAAAGTTCCTAATGCACTTCTCTGTTGTGTCCTAATTTCTCCGACCTTATTACTGTGGCAATGACAGAACCAGCCCGTGGAAGAATCCTCATCTATAGAAAGGCAGAAGACAAGTCCTAAGTGGCACTTCACGTTTTAGATTTAAATTCTAGAGTAAGAGGTAATGGTTTGACCTAAATCGGCACAGAACGAAGCTATAAAGTGCTGCTTAAGAATAGCACAAGCCCCCTCTGCTCTCACCCTGAGGGTAACAGAGGTACTCCTGCCCATGTGAATCTTTTCTTCTTCCATTTCCTCAGGAGAGATGAAAAGCTTACCAAACACCTCGTACAAAACTCATAGCAGCATTTAGTCCAGAGACAGAACCACCAGTGACTGGAAAATATTCAGCAAACTCCTCATTCACAATCACAATCTGTGATTCTGCGTTTCTCATCCAAAATCTATGAAATGACCCTGATATTAAAATGAGATCTGTGTGCATGCTTCAAACTTAAAGTAGTTCATTGAAGAAAATGGATTTGGGATGGCCTGCACAAAATACAGCAAAAAACTATCATAATCTTCTGGGTGACCCAGTCAGATGTACAACCTACCTGAATTAGGGCAGTGGGCATCCTACTGAGGCTAAAGCTGTTGGGAATTGTTACACTGGGTGCTTTTCAGTATTGTGCTATAGGTATTTGTCTCGTGCACCTAATTAACAGACTCCTCCAAATGGCTGATTGCTGTTTTTAATGTTTTTGTATTACCAGAACATAATATTAACATATACTTAATAAAGATTGGGCTTTACATTCTTTTAGAAAACAGCTGGGAAGCGCAAGCTGATTTCACAGAAGAGCAATAACCTTCAGAACATCTGAAATTCAACAAAATGCCTTGGGGAGTGCTCTGAACAGCACTCTGAATTAAGAAAATATTTTCATTTATTTAAATTTTATCTTTCTTATTTTTCCCCATTTTTCTTAATTAAACGTATTAATCAGAAAGAGAAGGAAAATAGTAAGTATCTAAGATACAATTCTAATTTCTTATTCTGTACAGCAGACAGTGGTTTCTGAGACCTTGACTCTAAGGCTAGCCTGGCAGGTCTCCACAGAGAATTACTGCTCGAAGCCCTGATATTCTCTTCCTACCCTTACCCTGCATCCTGTCAGAACAAATCCAACGCATTTATTATCTGCTCTTAAGATATCTCTTTGCATGTGAGATAAAAACAGAATTCCGTTGTACAGAGAAGACTGGAGCCAACCATTCATCTGGTCAAACACAGAGCACAACGTGGACTTCAGTTGTGCAGAGGTCCTATGCTCTTTAATTCCACCCAAAACACTACCTGTTGTTATTTTTTTAAATGCATAAGCAGAGTGTAAATAGACAACATCAGACTTAAATAGCTTTAAATATCTTTAATCTTTGGGCTGAACTGTAAAATAAATTATTCCTTTATTTTAATGAAACAAGATCTTCCTAGCATCAGAATTAGCTACAAGCAGATTCTGAGATCACCTTACTGCACTCCTTCCTTCTTCCCACCTCGCTAATACTGGAGTGCAAAACAGAATAATGAACTCTGAGTGTTGTTTCAAATCAGACTGGATCTTCACCTCTCTAGATAGAAGACCACCCTGCCTCCAAGAACTCCCATGTTATTGAAGGAAAGGCTGGGGAGCCTGTGTGTGTGTGTAGGGCAGAAATCCTGCTGGGTGAGCAGAGGAAGCCCTACACCTTCCCAGTGTCCCTGCTGTGCCAGTGAGCACATGCAATAGCAGCGGCAGGAGAGGCAGCATCCTCCAGCCAAGGGCAGGGGCACAGCTGAGAGGAACAGGTGGGGAGCAGAAGCGTCCCAGTCCGTGTGTGTGTGTGTGTGTGTGTGTGTGTGTGTGTGTGTGTGTGTGTGTGTGTGTGTGTGTGTGTGTGCGCGCGCGCGCACAGCTACTACAGGAATGCAATCAGGCTGACTGAAGTTTCAGGAACTCATTGCACAGATTGAAAATGCGCTATTACATCACAGGGTAATACCAGTAGGCATGTTTATGGATAATATTTTTAGGTATGAATACTATGAATGCAGATTCCAAGTGGATTGGCTGTTTACTGGTAATGTATTTCCAAAGACAATCACACGGGTACTTTATGTCTAAGAGCAGAAAACAGATGAGATGTCAGAAGCGATAAAAGATTTTCCTGCATTCCTGATGAGGACTCAGCTTGCTCGACACAGCATTCAGACATTTATGTCTTATTTCATTAGCTCTCCAATAAGAGCAGACTAAGCTAAGCATTGCTGGTACTGCTCCTGTCCTCTTTGACAAGGGAGATGAAATAAACAATTCCAATGTAATACCTCCTATGTCACTGAAGAAATTCATTTGCTGTACTTTAAACTGCACAGGAGTAGAAGAAATAGAATGTTATTCTAAGAGCAGTTTTTACCTCCCTGTAACCCCATCATCACTTTAAATAAAGCTTTCACAATGCCCTATGTCAGCAGTTAGCAGGAAAACACTTCTCACTCCAACATACCCCAACATTACATCTCCTCACATACCTACCAAAGGAACAGAGAATGATTACTTACCATTATCAGTACCCTTAATTTCCTACACTTTGCAGTAAATCGACAGAATGAAATAATGATGAAAAATAACACCACAGATTAAGGGAAGATGCTGAAGGTTGGTGAATTTAAAGAAAGCGCCTGAGCAACTGGCTGCAGAAGTGCTGGAGCTGTGAATCAAATTTCTACCCATCACAGAGAAAACAGTGAATATATGAATGGATTCAAACTTTCTGCAAGACAGAGGACTGATGATTGAATGGGTGAGAGACTTGAAGGGCGTGCAGGATGACGGCACAGTCGAGAGCCTGGAGCAGGCAGCAATCTCAATTCACATCACCATGTAACCTTTTGGTCCAACCCAGCTAAGTGTGCAAGGATCCAAGGCCACAAGTTTCCTGCGCATTCTGCGTGCTCCTTTTTCCATTTTTAAGATGCTGTTAGTTAAGACAGGATTTCAGAGATACAAAAGAATACTTCTGTCCTAAAATTAGGTTGAAAATAGTGCTCCAGCTATTAAGTCTTTGCTGCACCGGTAAATACGACAGGAATTGTGAACATCTTATATTCTGACATTCAACAACTTGCAGTGAGTATCAGTAATGAGACAATTTGTTTTGTCAGTGTGCATGCATTATACCAAAATGAGTAACATTATGCAAAAAAGCTGCACATTTGTACTTCACCTAAGTACAGCTTTCAGAAAGTATCTGCTGAGAGATAAAAACCAAAATAGATTTGCGAATATATATATTTACACATTCATATGTGACAATTACTTTTGTTGCACATGTAGTCAGTTTCAAAATGAAACCTGTATGGAAAACTGTATGGAAAATTCTGGATTGATCTTCTACTGCTTTATTGCAGCAAAAGTGCTGGGGAAGCTGAGAGGGTGGTGGTGAAGGTATGGCAACTACAGGTGCTGCATACCCTTTCAGGAGGAGTTTCTGTATCCAGTGATGGGACAAGATACTCTTCTTATTTCAGGCTCAGTGGAGGACTATTCATGTGATTAAATGAAAGCTATCCTTTATGGCACTTCTATAAACACCCTGAAAAGAGTTATGAATTGGAAACAGCTCTCATTCAGTACATCCAGTCAGCTCACCTGATCCACCTCACCGATTTCTTCTTGGGGGAAAGAAAAAAAGAACCAAGAGAACAAATGTGATTATTTATCTTAGGGTGAAGAGTGCGGAATATTGAGATAGGATTTTCAGGTGTAAAAGCACATCAAAGCATCTGCTGGTACGAAGAGGGAAGCTCCAATCCCCGTCAGACCTCACCATGCTGGCTAAAGCCCCACTGTACACGAATCTACATAAGCAAGGCATTACTCTTTGCTAGCATTAATTATTTCTCTTGAGAACTGCTTTACACCATTTTAATGAAATAATTCCTGCACACTTCAGCTGTGTGAGGATCAGCCAGGCCTGCTGGCTCATTTCTTCACACAGTGTGCAAAGAAAGATTTTTCCAGCAGTTCTGCTCGAGTCACTACAGTCAACATTTAGTGGTGAGTATTCTGAGGTGCACACGCTGAAAACCAATCCTTTTCATTACACATGAGTAGCAGCTGCTGGAAACAAGGCAACCATGAGCATCTACTACAGAAAGCCTGTAAAAGCATACATAGTTATCATACAGAGTACATGTGAACTGGAAGCATGAGATCACCTCAGTATAAAAACAGGCAGTATTTCACAGCCAGTTACACGGCTGTTGGGATGTTCAGAGGAGGAAAATATCTTCCTGCAGTACTAAATTTCTGCACTAAGATATGTAATGACTTAAAGAAAGGATGGGTAGTGGGGATATTAGCAGTGACAGTAAAAACAGCACCTCACAGCAAGTTCTGTAGGTGATTACTGATGCCTATGCATGAACCAATACAGACTGGATTCCTTATTGCTTCATTTTTTTCTGCCAAGATTCTTGAAGTACCTAAAACACAGCTCACGAGGACTTTGCCATTAACCACGCCTTCCCTTGCAGTTTGTGCTTCCATAACATAACAAAGGCTGATTAAGTGAGCCCTATAATTTCCACTTCTAAAACTCACTTTGTAAAGCAGAAAGGATTTCAATTTTCCAGCAGCCACGGCAATTCAAAGGTGCTGACAAAAAAATCTGTTTGGATAGATATTTTAACACGTGAGATTTTGAAAGAAATCTAAATCTGAGAAAATTATTTAGAACAGAGACACACAAGACAGCCTGCTTCCGTAAAAACTGCGTCGATTTAGTATCAAGGCAAGAGACTGCCATCAGATGGCTTTAGCAGGCTCTGCTCTCCTTGCGTTTGGATCAATTCATGAGCTGAGTATGAGAGAAGACTTCCTTCAGGGTTGAAAGGGTAATTTAGTTTCTATGGTCCATTAATTCCCTGGCTTCTTTCCCCAGACTGCTCATTAGCGCGAAGTGCAGTGATGAGTTTCAGAACATGGAAATTGAAACAGTATCTACAAAATTCCTTCATACAACGATTACAAAACATCTATCAGAATTAAGAAAGCTTTGAAATTTTCTGACCTAGAATTCATTCCGGTGGCCTGAACCCAAAACCACATTTACCTTTAAAAGTGATTCAAAGTCAATTAATTGCATTATTCATGGCTTCTCACAGTTATTCGTCAGCTTTTAAGCCAACAGCCTCCAAACAAACCAGTTTTACTTCTGCTATACTGGTAACAAATGGAGGTGACGCATTACTCTTAATCACAAGGTTAAACAGATAGTTATGAACAAACCACAAGTCTTCAATATTATCTGATCCTATCAAATGCTGCACGCACAGAGGAACACTCAGGCAAGTTTAGGAACAAAGAACTCCTTTGGTCAACAGCACAGATGCGTTAGGAGCAGGAAGAAAAAGATTTAAGATTACACTTCACGTGTTCCCATCCTATACCTCAGGGCACGGTGCTTCATTTCTCAAACCAGGAACATAAACCTGAGGAATGAGTAATCCTCTTGTTAGGGTCCACGCTCAATTTCAAACCTCTATGCAGATTTTCAGCAGAAAAAAAATACCTAAGTAAAGACACACACATTCAAAGAAATGCTTTACAGGATTTGGCTTCATTGCAAATACTTGACAAGCACACACAAATGCTGCCTCGATTCCTGCAGCCCGTGATGACTGCAGCAGGCACGTGCTTGTAACCAACTCCTCTTGACAGAGGCAAGGAAAAACTCTTTAATGACAAGTACCCCTCCCCAGTGCCCAGCACTAGGAGCTTGTAGGACCGAAGCAGCTCTAGCCATACGGCAGGGCTGCCTTGTGCTCAGCTGTACCGAAGTGCAGAAGAGAGAACGCACTACAAAGCAGGGGCAGAACACAGGCCATGTCACTTTTCCCTCCCTACATTATATTTCAGTTGTAACACATATGGGCGAAGTATGACATGGATGGTCCCAGCAAGCCTTACACTGCTGCTGGGATGCAGCCAGCACCGCTCCTAGCAGCAGGGCAATGCGGCACTGCGGGTCTTCTATAAGGCTTCAGTGTTTCTTTTTCTGTCATCTCAGAGGCAGATGCTGAAGAGGTTGCTGCACTGCAATGGCTGAGCCCAGCACAGGGGCATCGCAGCAGATGAAGAAGTATTACAGTGGTGTATCTGCTTTTGAAAAAGCAGACAAAACATGAACTTCGCATGGGAATAACTTATTCCATTGGAAAGGAATCAGACCACCTGCATTCCTTTCTGAGTTGCAACAACAAACGCCCTCCCAATATTAAAACGATGTGGGCAGAACAGCTCGGCTAACATTTTCCAGCCATTAGCAAATGTTTTCACAACGCTACTGTTGAAAGGCAAAATTGTATCAAGAAAGGTTTCTAAATGCATCTAAAAAAGCTGCTACCTACTATCAAGATAGGACAGACCCAGCTGCAAACAAAAAACATGCAAGTACTGAATTCAATTATCAATTACCCAGCCACAAAAATTCAAATCTAAAATTAGGCTCCTAAAAATATGACATTTTTGAAGTGTTTCTTGAAAGACAAATTGTACCCTGTGCAGTTTGCCAAGAAAATGATCGCATGAAATGGGATTTTAAGTAGAGAAACAGTGATATAATAGAACAGTGATGAGGAGATCGAGATGTTTTTAATACGTACACAAAGATACAGCCACACATTTTTAGTATGTACAAAATCTAGGGGTTCACAAGGGAGACCGAGCAGGGCAGACACACAGCATGCTTCATAACCTCATTTATGTTGGAGAAGTTTCAAGATCAGCTGGACTGCTCTGCACATGGAAGTCCAGTGCATCACAATTTTATACTCCAAAGCGAGCTAATAACTACGTTAGGAAATAGTCCAAAAAAAGTTACTCGATTTAAAATGGACATTTCAGTCCCACATTCAGATCAGAAAGCAGCCCTGGCAGCCTGCGTGGCTGGGAAAAGAATCTCTTTGAAGCTGTTCATGCGTTTGGAATGTAGAAATACAGATCGTATCCTAATTCAGCCAGACAAGGAAGTAAGGACATTACAATCATGTGGTTACAATGGCTTCAATGGAATGCCATACTCTGAAGTTCTGTGCAGCTCCAGTGTGTTTTAATAGGAACCTGAAGGAATCAAACTGCCGATGAAGGAGTCGGAGCGGTGTTAAACCCAGCATGCATCAAACCATGTTTAAACGCTGCTGTAACTGAAATACTCCAAGTGCTTTTCTCACCTCGCTGTTTACCCTCGCTCAGAATTACTGTTTCAGGGCACACCAGTCCAGCAGGCCCACACTGCTTTCCCTGCACTGCCAGATGCAGGCGTAATTTCATTCTTCAAACGCACCTTTATTTTATGGGTAATCCCAGTTCACATGAAAAGAAATAATTCTCAACTGTTCAGCACAGCTTGATCCTTAAGCAGTGCAGTTTGGCTTAGGAATTCTAAATTGACTGCTTGGATTTTGGTTTTTATATATGAAGAACACGACCAGCGGTACAAATCTACCTACAGATACACACAAGGATGTCAGGAGAACACATCTGTTGTACCATCCTACAAGCAGCGTCCAGGCATCATTTTTGAACCATTTCTACAGTTTATTTAAAACTAATAAACAAATAAAACCAAAGACCAAGGCTTACTAAGAAAGATGACCACACACAGGTGTGTCATCTGCACTCAGGCAGAAGTTCAGTTTGATCAAGGCCATCCCCTGGCGCATCCAGTAGCTGAACACACCGTGATCCCAGGAAATCCCTTCCACTTCATTGGCAGCACAGATAAAAGCTGCTCACACAGGGTCAGCTTTGCACAGTCAGCAGAAAGAAAAGTAAAAACAGCTTTCCACTCCCACTTCTCCAGGGAAGGCTGAATATTAGGCTATTAGGCAGTCAGATACATTATTTTATAGCTAGCAAAGCCCCTGGGTAATGAAGAATGAGTGCAACTGCCACAGGCAGCTTTACAGGAAATTGTGTGAAACAATGACAGATGCTCCAGAATTGTTTCAAAACAAAGGCAGCCTAAAGAGCACTGGATCAGCTGAGGGTGGTTTCCCTTCCTCCCAGACTGTATTCCCCACAATACCGACAGAACACAAAGACAAATTTTAGTTCAAAATTACACGCACATATGTGAGCAAACTTAAAAGCTTCTGCCAATAAGCAACTAACAAATGTCTGTTTACATTGCCATTCTCAAGAACAGAAGAACCTTCCCCTTTTAACCCAAATTGTTTGTATCAAAGAAAGCAAGATAATAGGAATAAGTGACAAAAGTCATATTTTACTATAAAGCTTTCCACAAGATGTCTAAGTCCCTTTTTCAATGGTAATGAGAGTACTAAGCCTCTCCAAACCTGGGTTGCATCAACAGCCTTCGCTCACTGCTAGATGTGAACTTAGAGCCCCAAATCACTTTGGAACTCTGTTTTAAAAGCTTTTCAAAGTTGCTCTAAGACAGAAAAGAACACCGAGCAGCATCCTGAAGAATCCATTTATGCCTCATACCAGTTGGAAGGAGCATGGAGTAGGTGTCCAAACACGTCTGCAAACCCTACAGGCAGCTACTTGCCTATTAAACCATGGAAATACCATAACTGCCCCCAAATCTGCTGGTTGGCAACCCTGCACATAGCAGGGCGTTGGGACTGGATGAGCATTGTGGTCCTTTTCAACCCAGTTTCCCCCCTTTCCCAAGGTTTTTAAATACAAGGGAAAATGACCCTACAGATTTAGAGGCAGAAGAGCTGAGCCTTTCTCACAGATCAGCCACTGATCTGCTCACTCTTAGCAGCTCGATGTTCAGCTCATTAGCTTGCAGGGCCATAAGGCTGCTTAACAAACAGGGCTCACTCTCTTCCAGTAGTTCCATGCATCTAACCTTTTCTTTCTTAATATATGTTTACATTTTCAGCGCATGTTTTCCTATAAAATGCTTTAATCTATTTGCTTTAATATGCTACCCATGCAGTACATAACAACTAATTTGACCGGCGTTTATAGAGGCTTGTATAATCAGCAATATTTAAAACTTTAACAGTAAAGTCACAAATAAAATTAACTTCATACTTGAGGAAACCAAGTGCTGGAATTTCAGTAAGGTATGCATCTGCAAAGTGCAAAGACAGGTGGAACTGCTGGAGCACTGCAAAGCAGCCAGGCACCCGCATCCAGCTGTGCTCCTATAGATGCTCACTGGGGCTTTTAGCAAACTCTGCTACTTTAAAAACAATTTGGTCAGACTTTAGACTCCATTAGGAAAGGAAGGCTTGGTTCTCTAAAAGAAGCCTGAATTTTTTGAAAATTTTGAAAATGTGTAACAACCAGTTCAAAAACACTCTTAATGTGAGACAAAGCGAAGAAAGACTGCTTACATGGGTGAATAGTGACACAACAAGGGAGAATGGTTTTAAAGTGAGACGGGGGAGGTTTCGGTTGGATATTAGGAGGAAGTTTTTCACACAGAGGGTGGTGAGGCACTGGAACAGGTTGCCCAAGGAGGCTGTGGATGCCCCATCCCTGCAGGCATTCAAGGCCAGGCTGGATGTGGCTCTGGGCAGCCTGGGCTGCTGGTTGGTGACCTGCACATAGCAGGGGGTTGGGACTGGATGAGCACTGTGGGCCTTTGCAACCCAGGCCAACCCAGGATTCCACGATCAAGTACTGCTTCCCAAAGAAGTTACAAAAGGAAAAGGAGGTGAAACCTCAGTCCAAGCTCCTCAGCTCTGTATCAGGGGAAGCGTACACCCAGCTTCTTTAACACAGCCTGCAACAAAACCGGGAGAGGGAAGCAAAGCACGCAGGGCAGCAGCAGCCACATCACGCCGTCAGGAAGCACCAGGGCAGCCTGCCATAAAGCATTGCAACTTCTACACCGCTGCTGCTTACACCAGAAATAGATTCTAAACTAAGTGTGAGGTTTGATGAAGTTGGTCCATCCATTCTCCAGGGATGCTGGAGTTTTCTTCTGTAATGCTGCCTAACTGACAACACTGCACTGTACGAAGCTACTCTTAAAAACAAATACGTAAGTCACAAAAATGCACCACTCCACAAAGACAGTCAGTCTCAACACAGTGCTGTAGTTTTCAACTGAAAGATTTAATTAAATGGAAGCACTGAACTAACACTCTTACTCCCACATCCGCTACAACAACATATTGTGAAAGGACTGACTAGTTTATTTTCAACTCTAAATAACTCATCTCACTCACACAAAACAGTGTCTCGAAATTTGAAACATTAAATACATTTTTGAGTATTCTTGTACTAAACACATCCAAAATGCAACTTCAAACACCATGAATGCTACACAAAGGGAAAATGGAACACAGCTGAAATTAGCAGTGTGTGTGTGACACGGCTGCGAACGTTCACACGGGTTTGTCTCTAGGAAGATGAAGCACAACAGAGAATTGCCATACTTACATATTAAGAAAACACTCTCTGTAACAGAAGATAAATGTAGTCCCATTAACTGTATCACTGTCATCTCTTGTAAAGAGAAGTAGAAGTGATGAATGGGGGTGGGGATAATTAAACCCATTGGTAGTACAATTTCTTCATCAACTGTTTTACAATATTTAACTCCTTAAATTAGAATGAAATTTTTCTATCCCAACTTCCATCAGCAAGACGATTATTTCTCTATTTTTATGAGCACTCCTTTACTTCCTTCCTTTATGCACACAGCACAGCTACATCAGCACCACTGCTGGGATTGATTCTGTTGCTGGCACTGCTTCAGGTACTGAGACACAGCCCTCGTCTTCATTTTGCACATAGAAAGAAACATCACAATTGTTAGGGCTAAATGGGGAGAATGAGAGGAAACGATAACAAATTTTGTGATTGCAATGACACTGAAAAATGTGCAAAAATAGATCAAGGCAAAGAACTACAGAACATGTTCAGAGTTAGTGGAACTTCATTAGAAAAAAAAGGTGCAGGAGTCCAAGACAAATTTATACATGGACATTCTTCTATATAATCTATATGATATATATAAAATATTCTTTCTTAGGAACTTTGGCTTTGACCAAGATATTACTAGCCAGGAAAGAACCCAGTAGATCTATAGAAAACATTTCCACAGAGATATGTGTGTTTAGAAAAAAAAATCCCCCCCAGAAACAAACAAAAAACCAACACAACACTGAGAATTTGAGTATGTATGAAAAACAAACAGAAGAAACTGTTTCAGCAGCCCATAAAACCAGAAAGTACTCATAACAACAGGCGTCGTTCTCAGTCTTCTCAATCTAAAGAAATGCCAGCAGGAACAAGAAATGCACCCAAAGTTAATTACAAAGAAAAGTACAGAATGGCATCCACACAAGCAGCAGCTAAATACATAAGGAGTCCTCCCTGCAAAGGTGTAACTAAAGAGGGAGAGAGAAGAGACACCTAAAACCCAAGGGCAGATCAGAAAGGAACCAGCTGGTTACACTGCTTACTTGGTGCTTTGAGGAGACAGACATACATTGGTGAACAAAAACAAGTTTAAAAAACAACAAACCAACAGATTTTTTTCTATTTATTGCACAGATTAACTACAGTATTAATTAGCAACAAATATTTGTCCATGCTAAATTTCTGTGTGTTCAAACTCAATTAAGCTCACATAAGAAAAATCCACCAACAGTTACTAAACACAAAAATATGTCAAGTTGTACTGCCAAGATCAGCAGGAAGCTGACCAAGCGTACAGAAAAAAATCACTGTATTCCTGGCATGACCTTATGGTCTTCCCTAAGCTGCTTCACTTCTGACAACTGCTGGAGACGATTTTTACATTAAGGATTGCTCGAGAAGAGTAGCTGGGCATATTTCTTTAAAAGAAACTAAAAGCATATAATGGCAGCTCCCTGCAATATCCAGAGTGACTGTATTACACCGCTTGTTAACTCACTCTGTTGGATGTCACATCTGTCTCATGGCTGTGCCCAACGTAGACAAGACCTGAAACACTTCAGGCAGCATCTCCACTCCCTCCTAAATTAAATCTTTTTCCAGGAATTGGATGGGACAGTAAATCATTCAACCACATCTCCCTGCAATAGAGAAACGTTCTTCAAAAAAATCAGATCAAAAATACAGTTTAGGCAGAGCTGTGTGCGTTTCTGCGTAATATGAAGAGTAATAAGAAGGTAATTCCATGCATTAGAAATCCAATTCCGTAAATTAGATTGTCAGATTCATTTTAAGATCTTTCTTCAGATCTTCTCTATCACCTTCGGTGGGGATTTTCTCTCTAGTCACCAGATGGAAGTTATATCATTAAACACATTGATATCATCATCCAAAAATGCTTGCAGCTCCTCTAGTCATGAACAGTTGGTAACAAGAAGAGATTAAAAAGGGGAATTAAAAAAATACAGAAAATTCTCTTATCTGGTGGGAAATTCCATCCACCTTGCAATACCATCTTGTCCTTCCAAGATTATTCTCCTAGGAGCTCTGCCATGAGTGCTGCTGGGGCCATTGGCATTAAGGCTTTTACATGTCACAAACCCTGGGAGCCCACACCTCCTGGCAGGAGCTCCCACGTCCCATGGTACACTCCACCAACAGAGGAAGATGAAAGTTGAAAATCAACTGTCATGGTGACACTGAGACTGAACAAACAGTGCAAGTGTTTTCTGTGCAAGTTTCAATGTATGCCTACATATCCTGGTATTGTTGGCTCATCTGTCCAGTAACACACTGCAGAACTCAAAGGTGGAAATCATTACAGAATGCACCTCAAATTGCTTTTCAGTCCAAACCTGAGCCTGTTCTCCAAAATCCACTGAGAGCTTAAGCCAGAAGTCAAGGAGAAAAGATAGGGAAAAAAGGGGAAGCCTATTTGCGCAGGAAGAAAGTACCTTCAGAAGTCAGACACTGAAGAGGATCACACAGACATTATTAAATCCAACAGCACGTGAGGTTTTGTTCTTATAAATTACCACGGACCCAAAGGAATTGCTACGTGAGCATCTGAGATCACAGTATCTGCCACCTGCAGTTCCCACACAGATGAACCCTGACCAAAGCAATCCCACACATCTCTAGTTTCAAGATTTAAAGTGACTCTTTCCTATCCAATACAAACATTTTGGAACAGACATCAGCTCTTCCAAAAGCAGTACATTAAATCCTGAAAAACAGTACCCAGATCCAAGCATCGTAATGGCACAGCTGCAGAGGTACAATCGAGACAAAGGAGTTTGGACCACACGCTTTACCACAGATGCTAGCCGTGGTTGGATCCCTTCTGCAAGGACAAAACATGAGGTCAGTAGATGGCAGTATGAAGCACATTATGGGTAAAGAGGATCAGTTCGCTGAGCTCTTTGCCACTTGGCAAAAAACGTTTTTCCTTCATGGTAACTCATTCTCAGCTTTATTATCAAGAGTAAAATCCAGTGAGACTAAATGCAGTCTGAGTTACTACAGCTATTTTTATGTTTACTGATTTTTAGGAAAGAAAACAACATAAACACAGCATCTGCTGTGACCGACGGTGAAAAGGAGGACCGTCTATGCTGCAAGTCAGAAACGGGAATGCCATGCAGGTGGAGTTATCCAACCCAAAGAGAGAGCTCTGCACACAGCTAGCAGCTCCTCTTTCCTTCTTCAAAGCTATCCACTGTTTGCTCACTTGTTCAGGGTTTCTCAATTCTGTAAACAAACTCTCTCAGAACATCCAAAGCTGCTTCATCAAAGTAAGAGCACTTGGAATCGGCCCAGGATTTGTGCTTGAGAAACCACCAGCTCCACGTATTGCCCTCCTCTAGCCTTAGGCTGAGAACTGGTATTACTTCTTCTCTGGAGTTCAGACAGACGGACAAACTCCAAGCAGGATGACAGGAAGCTTCTCCACAGGAAAGGACAGTCTGAAAACCTCAAAGGGCAAAACTCCTCAACAATGTATCCCTACATCTATTTGAGGTAGGTGTATAATGTAGGCAGCTCATTGTATTGCCTGCAGAAACCACACCTTCCCCACACATCTGCACCATTCTACAGAAGGAAAAGCTAGACCTCTTTCACTCTGAGACTGATCAAACATGAAAGTAACCACCTACTCCCCAGTCAATACCTGATACAATGCACTTGGACAAAACATCCAAAAATAATGACCAGTTGGTCCTTAATACACAACCTGCGAACCAAGTTCATCCCACCAAGCACAACTTCTCCAACTGCGGCTCTTCCCTTTCTGGACTGGTTTAAAAAATAATCACTGAGCTCAGAACAGAGTTCAGCTACAGCAACAGGACAAAGAACAACCCTCAGAAGCAAACATAAGGGGAGAGGTGAGGAGAGTTGACTCAAAACACGCAGCATTATTTCCGTACTTACAGCAATGGACTGGCGACATACTCTAATGCTGCTTTACTCAGTTGCCAGGGAAGTGGAAGCTAACAAACCTCATTAATGATGATATATTTTAAGAAGCATCCACTCTAATTACTGTACATCAGCAGATTGGTCCTGTGCAATGTTCGTCTTAGTCATGAAAAGGATGGCCTACAGCTCATTATTAGAAGTAAGGACAGCGTTACTTAGATTACTAGTTTTACACAGAAGAATAACAGAGCCTTACTTATATTATGATATAGCCAGTGTTCGTTCAAGGTCCCCATCTCCTAAACTAGCAGTAAATTAAAACTAAAGACAAGCTACTTTAGAAGAGTGCCAGAAGAGTACCTTGAATCTGGAAATTTCATAAGCCAAAACATTAAAGGGATTCCAAAGAGTGTAATTCAGCTTTCTCTTCTTTATAAATGGCTGCAGCCAATTATTTTTCAAAAAGATAAGCATTTCCGTAACTTTTTTGATGCAACATCAGTCACAGAACAGACCGTTTATATCGCATCGCCGCGTGATTCCCTAACCAGGCAACGTGACTGCGCAGTGTCAGCCTGCTAGCTTTCCTCTGCACTGTTCTCCTCGTACTGAGCACAGATGCCAAGAAGGCTCTGCAGCATTTGGAATGCTTGCTGCATGGAGCGCACAGCGCGGCCTGGCACCCTGCCTGCCACAGGGCGTGCGAGGGAACTCCTCAGAGCTGTACGTGGGCAAACCTGGGGTTTGGGGAAAGGATTTAGGGAAAGGAGAGGAGAAGAGAGACTGAAATTGTCATTTTGGCCAGCTGCAGCATGCAAGATTGCAAAAGTGTCATTAATAGCTGGAGGTTTGCTAGCTGATAGATTAACTAAGAATGGGATGGCTCCAGCAATAAGGGGAAAAAAAACAAACAATCAACCCACAGTAGTTCAGTTTCATTTCAGTCTGTGTCTTCAGACATTAAAGGTTAGCAAAGAAAAACTAAGCAAACGTAAGTCTGAAAGAGCACTTTCAGAAATAACCTAGATAACTTTCTTCTGAAATAAAGCTGTATTTCAAAACCTTTTGTTCAACATTAACTTAATTTTACAAAGGTATAAAAACCATCACGAAAATAAATGAAAAGTTATACTGCTGACTGAAATAATTCAATGGAATTTCTTCATTTGAATTTTTCTTTCTTGTTTTTGGAGAAAGATTGAAGATTTTTGGCTTTAGTCATCAGCTCCATTTGGGAACACGAAGAAGTGTATTTCATTCTGAATTGGACTCAACACAAATCCATACAGTGCCACTGTTTTCCCAGAGCTCTAAAGGCCACCTGCTGCCTGCAAGGATTTTAGATCAGTTTAAGCACAAAATGCAGCTTGATATTCAGACCTTCAAGAAAGCTGACGCCTCTTGTGCAAGTTTTTGGAGTGCAGGAAGCAGAGCTATAGCAGTAACTACAATTAGAGTTCCAACAAAATAAGTATTCAAAACTAAGGCCCTCTAAATATCTACAAAAGCCCTTAAGTCAATTCATTACTGATACAGTAAGTGACAACACTTGTGTTTGGCAGGCAGTACAACTGGGAGCCCTGACAAATCTAATTAACAGCACATCAGGGGCACTTAGTTTATCCTTTATATACAGTGCCAATAGCAAACGCATAATGAGAAAAGGAGCTTAAACATTAGTGGGACTTCACTAATTGGTCACCAAGTCCTGATTAAGGCAGGCTTCATATATAATTATTGAAGTTCCAAACAATTCATGAAGATACAAAGTCACTTCTAAACTAGATAAATATAAATAACTAAGAAGCGGCAGAAAGTAGAAGTACCTACCCATGCTTTTTCTTTAACAACTTGCTGTTTGTATACCCCAGACACAAACATTTCAAATCTTCAAATAATTATTTTTTGAAAAGTGGTCAAGTGTGAAAATTAGTAGTGTCTCAATTATATTAAATTACGCAAATATTTGATGTACACGTAGGCCTGTCAATAGCCTTACATGGGTAAGCATTTGAATATGAAATAAATGTTGCCTGCAAGTAAGAAGCTCAGGACAAAGTTGTAAAGAATCCTAGAATAAAAGATGAGAAGAGCAGTTTTATACACGTCTGACCATCTGTATTCATCACATCAGTAAAATGATCCTTATCTCCAAAATCCTGGCTGTAATGGATACTCATTACAGACTTCTGTGGGTTCCAGTTGATATCACCATACACCCACAGACAGCAAAAGTGGTGACCTCAAGTGTGCAACTGGCTGCTGATGGAAATACCTCCCAAAGCACTTACTGTCCATTTCCTGGCTTCCTCAAAATCCTTACAACAGTAGCTGGAAGCATATGCTGAAAGTGCATGCTCCATCATGCTTACTGACAGCACCTTGAATTTTTCCACTTCCTCAAAGTACAGCCCAGGAGAGGGGGCTATCCTAAGAGACAAGAGCTTGTTCTTCTTATCCTCTGCTGTTGTGAGAAAGAATTCTGCTAACATTTTGAACTGGCAAATACTGCCCAGTAGTGCACTGTGTTGGAAAGGCACGGGAGCCAAACTGGAGCTTACAAAAATCCTCTCTGGAGGTTCCACCACTTCTGCTGCATACACCCCTCCCTCCCACCAAACGCCCACCTGTTACAGTTTCTGCACGAATTCAAGCACAACTTACTGTGGTATGCGAGCACAATAAACTTTGTTTGGCAAGCAAGCAGCAGTCTCATTTTGAGATAATGCTGCATCCATACAAAGAGGCTGGTGCAATAGTGTAAGCCCTGCTATCAAGACAGGGCTAAGTTTGCAAAGGTGGAACAAATGGCACACCTAACAACAGCCTACCCACTCTATCTCAGCTGTCTGGCTCAGCTCCAAGCCTTCAGCAAACAACTGTGTAAGACATCCTGCAGCATCAATTGAATTAGCTGAAGTGGATACACACAGCATACTAGAAGCACTGCTCCTGTGACATCTTCCAGTGACCCCACGTAGGGAGTCTCTCTGATATTCCTGGGACTTCATCTTCATTGGCAAGGGTCAACAGATCTGAAGAATTGGTGCCTGGGGTTATTTTGCCACTGTCTTTTTAATGCTCTTACCCCAGGAAAGGGAGTTGAAAAGGTTGGGTCAACCCGGGAAGGAAGCAGCCCTCAGCAATACTTGCTACAAGTGCATCCATCTAGCCTCTGGTTTCATTGACTGCAGGACATTCATAAAACCTACCAGCTGTGGCTACGTGCCACAGCGTACGGCAGCACGGAGAGCACAAGCCAGGCAGGATATTTCATGTGCTCTATGAAAATTTTACAGCATGGTGACAGTCCTTTCCAGCTTTTTCAAAACACTGTTTTATTATTTTCATTACTGAATGAAAAAATACTGAGCCACTGAATAGAGAATACCCCTACTTAATTTAGAGCTCATCTAGAAATTTACCATGGTAATAAAGCACCTCAAGGCTTGCAGTCCCCACTTCTGCACAGTGTGTGCTGACATCCTGAAGAGCTTTACATACAGGATTCTTGAAATTTGGCACCAACACCCCAAGGTTACCAGCAGCATATAGCAGGTCGTAAGAGTTTAAACAGTTTGGTTTGAATACTGTTCTTCCAAATTATCTTAATAACATCCTTAAGTACCCCTAAATTATTAATCTTTTACTGTCTCTATAAAAGCATTTATTGTATTTACAAATCATATCACATTAATGCACGTTAGTGTAGTTTAATTATATTAACTTGCTCTAAAACATCAGAAGTTTCAGCACACTGATATCAGCAACATCAGGTCTTGTAAACTTCAGCGTTTTTAATGCTTTTTCTTTTTGCAATCCGTATTTTGTACCAACTCCTTCAGCTAAGCACGAACACAGATTGCACTCCCACGGCTGCATTACCCAATGCTGGAAGGTAAAATCAGCTTTAGTACACAAGGCTGCTGGTTTGGATGAAACAAACACACACCAGAGCTTGCTGCTGAAACCGTAAGACTGAGAAAAAAACCTCAGAGATTAACGTTGCTTTTCAGAATTTAAACCTCAGAGGTATAAAAACCTCTGGCTGGGAACTAAGCTTCTTCTCCAACTACAATAGAAAACCCTATTTTTTCAAGTATGGGAATAATTTTTGAAAAATACACAGTATTTCTCACTACTCAGAATTTCTGTAGTTTTTATTTAAGAAGTTGGGAATTAATCATACCTGATTTAGAATTAAATCAGATTGTTCTCCTTGCAAGTCTTTCCTCAGTCATGAAGCTGCTGGTTGGCTTCAGCATGCCATACACTGTAAATACTGCAGTACCACTGCTTTCAAGAATATGATCACATCACTGCAATCCTATTTACACTGCTAAAATACAGGTACAGAAGTAAGATTTCTGATACAAGATCAGAAATAAGAATCAAAACAATTTAAATGGCTTGGTTCTTAAGAAAGCAACAAACCAACCCAGTTTTAATGGAACCGCTCTCCCAGCACTGCATGTGCACAATCAATTACCATTCCTCAGCCGAGGAATTCAAATCCCATTAAAAAACTGTAACTAGATCAGTTAAACTTGTTCTGCCGTGCTCCTACTGAATGATGCCATTATTTAACGAATCACCTTGATGACATTTGCCAGAAGACATTACCTGCTCAATGCCACACACCACAGCCCAACCCCAGCAGCAGACACAGCACTGGTGCTGCTCACTTCCAGGCTCTCCTGGCCCTGCACTGCAGCTTTCCCAGAGCCCACTAAGCCTGATGCCTTCAGATGAAGAATGACTGACACGAGTTCCTAGCATAGCAAAAAGAGAACGCAGCTTGCAGCCTTACCTGGAAACAATGGTCAATGCCAGCAGAGGCATCGCTGATCAGCCAGATATTCCTTGGCTAAGTCCTACAGCTACTCCCAGCAAACCCAAGGCACCGATGATTTTCAAGAACTCAAAGCAGTGCTTGAAGTGCCTGCAGCACTCAGCCCTCTAAGGTGCTCCTCTGTGCCCCACTCTGATGCTTGCAAAAAGCAGAGGTGTGGATGTATTGACTGAACTCTGCTAAACCATGGAAACCCCAAGGGCTCAGATCTGAGGGAAAAGAGCTGACGTGTGAAAGCTTAGGATAGTTTATTTACTGGGACACTGTAAGCTTGTAATTTAGAGACTTCTACCAGTGCCACAGGAGGATCAACTGCTACATGGAACAGTAACAAAAATTTGACTGGAAACTGAAATAGAAGAACTGTATCATCTCACAGCAGCCTACCTGCACTTCGCTCTTCCACCTGCACTGCTTCAAGTGCATGAAAGGCAGCGTGGCTACTGAAACATCACTGACCTTTCTTATTACTAGGAGAGAGCTGAAGAAGTACGAGAGAAGTACTTCCAAGTACTTTACTGACGGAACTTTTCTTGCTTTTTTTTTTCTCTTTAAGAGAAGAAAACTCAAACTTGGAAAAGAGGAGTGGACCCACCAGCAATGTAAGTCATTTAAAAAATAGTTTAACTTACATTAAGTTGCTCATGCAATTCAATATAAACAGATTTCTTTCTCAATTTCCTACTACACCAACAAAACAGACACTGAAATCACACTACTTAAAACCTCAAAAGATGATGGTGAGATTTTTCCCCCCTCGGTAACGTGCTCAAGATTTGTAGCAGTGCTTTCAACAATCCAAAACTTGGGAAGTGACTGCAAACAGAGCAGAAAGTATTATCAAATCCTTCTATCAGTTGTGATGATAAATAAGCAAGGTTAGCATTCTTCAGCAGTCGCTTGGAAACATATTTCAGACACACTGCTGTAGAACAGACAATAAAGCATGCAGCATTATTTAGCAAGCGACACGTACTATTAACTAGTGCTACCAACAAAAAGGATACTTGGGAAAGAAATCCACAAGCACCGCGCTAAATCTCCTGTCAAAAGCATCTGGTTCCCCCTGCAAGCAAAACAATCGCATATGGATCTGTAACTCCCTCTGCTGTTCCCTCATGTCTGAGCAGAGCAGAAGAATTCATCTGGCACATTGTTCCTCACGCTGCCCAAGAAGGTCAGCCATTGTTCCTAGGCCTCCTTTTCACATCTCAGGACTAAGTGGGTCACGGCCACTGCCACGCTCCACTTCATCTTTGACTTCATTCTAAACTCACATCTCCCCACCCTTCTCCCTTAATGCCATTCACAAAAATCACAGGCCCTGAATGGATTTGCTCCGCGAACGCCAGCTGCATGAGCTCTGCTCCTTCCCTGGGTGCTCAGACCCAGCCCACCTCCCAGTGTCTCTGCTGAGATGAACTTGGTGGGCCAGGATTTCCAAAGCTGGAGACGACTAACTTTGCCTGAAGTGTAAAACCAGACTGCAGAACTGCCTGCATTTCTTTGTCTGAATGACATCTGATAGCTTTCCATGCATTCAAAAAGGGGAAAAATACATGTGTGTACATACACCTTCTTCCAGCCAAGGACAACACTGTATACATTTTCAATGTGATTACATGGTCCCAAACTCCAACCTAATCAGTGTACAGATCCCAATTTATTTCTGGCATTTTATACATTTACTTGGGGTTAGTTACTGTATTTTACAACTTTTTGTAGCCATGAAGGCATTACCACCAGCAGTGCTAGAACACCTACCCCCTGCAGCCGGCCTGCTCATTGTACAACTGTGCTATCTGCAAGCTGCTGCAATGAATTTACATGGAATAAACGTTAATACCTTTATGTAAAGATAGTTTACTGTGCTGTACTGAGACAGAGAAAGAGAAAAAATACAAGAGATTTAATTAAGTCGGGACAAATTCATTCTTAAAGCCTCCTGCTATTACTGACACTGTCTGAACCGGATCCTACTGCCATCTTCTGCAGTCTGTACCCCACTTCTCAATAAGATCAGACAATTCCAGTGACATGGTTGCAACAGAAGAGTTACCAGCCTCAAACAACCCAAAAGCTATCTCCAACTGGGTCATAAATGCTCTTAAAAAAAAAAACACACAACTCTGTATATCCATAGGATCAATAACAACAATTAGTTCCATTAAATAAAACCCAACAACTACTATTTCTTGAAATCACGAGTCCACTCATTAAGCCTAAAACTCCCCATAAAAATGCTATGTTACATACAGTAATAATTTAAATATCACTTCAGTGTTCGGCATTAATTTCTGTAATTGTCTTCCCTAGAAGATGTCATGTGCATATTGTACGTACATTACAAACCAACATAAAGATCCCCTGCAGATCACCACGCTGTTCGAGCAATTTGGTGTAACATACAAGTAAATAAGGCACAGAACCTACTAGCTTCCCAGAATTCTAAAGCAATGTTCCCCTGTGTCAGAGCTGCTGCTGTTTGACAGATGTTGTCTACTGCATCAGATGCTTCAGTTCTCAGACTGTCGCACACCAGGAATAAACACAAGAATCGCAGACGCATTTCATTCGTGCTCTAAGGCTGCAGTGAGGTTGATAAAACAAACAGCTCTTGCTGAAAGGAGCTGTCTCACTTTTCCAGTAATACCAAACCAAGTACCTAGCACCAATCCAGCACCAAACCGCTGCCATCTTCCAGAAAATTAGATATTGCTGCGATCAGAAAACAAGCATAGAGAACATGAGGGGGCAGTGGGTTATGTTCAGCCAGGACATAGGAAGACATGGGCAAAACTGGCTATTCAACAGCTTCTTGCCATTAGCTGAGAGTGAAGTCACAGAAGTTACGCTTACAGCACAACCCTGCTTAGCTACAAAGAGTCTAAGCAGTACATAGAGGCATCCCTACACTAAGTTGAAGCTTTCCATTTTTACAAATATGATAAATTTACGCCTAATTATTACGCCGTATCTGAAGAACAACTTCTGTCTCCATGTCCATGGTTAACACAATCTGTCACAGAAGAGGCAGGCAATGCTTTGTAATACCTCATTGTAGCAACAGTAAGATAGCTAGGAGACCAGGCAGAGGGTACATGAGCTACAGACCAATTTCCACCTGTACCTACAGCTGTCCTCAGACACGCTGCTGTGATTTGCTACACTGAAAGAAGAAGTTGCCACCCCACTTCGTCTCCACTTGCTCATTACCTTCAAATCTCCCAGCATAACTGCATGTTTAGTCACTTCCTAACCCAGTTCTGTCAAAATGATTCCCGTTAGAAAATCTGTGTTTCAGCTTAACTCAGATTATTCTTGACACTATAAATGCAAGTACCAGAAGATCTGAGAACATTGTAACCTTTAACGCTGGGAGAGGAAATAGCAGTGAGCAAGTGCAAACAGTTACCCCTTCCCATGCTTGTCCTGCTGCAAGAGAAGCACGTCCATCAGCCAAAGTCAGCCTGCCCCATCACTGAAAGCTGTATATCAAGGCAGGCAACTTTCAATAAACTTGTACTTAATTTACTGCTTAAAATTTCAGGTTGAGGAAAGGTGTCCAGAAATTCAAATCATTTGTTGCAAATACTGGAATGCTGTTGGATAATGAGAGTAACAGGTGGACACTATTAAAAAATATATCCAGAAAATAAAGCGAAATGAAGAGTCAAACACTGTGCTCACCTTCTCATCTCAAATTATCATCACCAACACTTCTGAAACTACTTAATTGCTTCCCACGTATTACTGATGTGAACACTGTCTATGTTTTTACTTGACAAATAAGGCGAAAACAATCCACAAAAGGCAGCATCAACTTATTGGCATGTGAAATAAACACTGACAAGAACAGTACTTGTTATAAAGGTCACCTCACCTTTTGTTAACAGGCTTCTCATCCTTGTCATAGGGTCTGATGAACCATTTTCCAATTCTCACGAAGTTTTTATCCATCAAGCACCTAGAAAATAATTACATCAACAATTACTAGTTACATCCGAAGATGTAATTAAAAACAGTCTTTGAAGACAGCAAATAGAAAGAGATTAAACAGCTGGTCTTCCCTCATCTGAAACCAACTCAGCAGCTCTGGGTTCAGAGCTCCATGTAAATTCCCCACTCCCCATTTTCCCACACTGGTCACAGCAGTCACTGTCCAGTCCCACGACACAGGCACTAATGCAGATATTCACACACACATTCTGTCCTCATCTTTGACTGAGTCTCTCCTCTTCCACACCATCTTTTTTTTGCTGAATGATCCACTGCCTTATTTTTCTAACCCCCCCCTTCTTGAATAGAGATGACTTGCAGAATGTGTTCTGTGTTTCTCTGAGACTTCATGACAAAGAGCACACGTTCCTGTATTTGCCACGTGAAAACGACAGCATAAACTAACAATAGAATATGAATGACAGGAAATTATATTAACCCAAAATTAACAATGAGCCATTTTCTATTCACATGATCTACAGCATTATTTCAGGTGCTGTAAATACAATAGTGCTTTTTCTCTCAGAAAACCTCTCTCCAGCAAAACATACTCCAGAAATGGTGGGCTCTGTGGCTTTGAAAAAAGTCCCTTTGAAAAAAAGGGAGAACCCAAAGTGATTAATAATCAGTTTAGGCTGACAAGCTGAAGATGTGCTGGATGACTTCCTATGTCCACCCGTACCGATAAATCCCACTTGCAATATGCCAAAACAATTTAAACACACTTTGTACATTAAACGTGCAGTTGAGCAAACTGCCTGAGGGATCACAAATTTGTTACGAAGGCTTATCTTCCAATAAGGTAAATATTAGGTTTTGAAAACAATGACAAACTGATTGTTGCTAGCGGTTCATATTACAATATGATTACAAATGACAGGCAATGTACAAGCCTTCTCTGTGTTTCACATCTAAATAGCATTCCACTAGTTGGATGGAAAAAGGATACTCCTCCATTCTTCAAAGTTTTCCAACCATTTATTTTTCTTGCAGTTGTTACAGACGAACCAAAAACAATCTCACCTCGTGTTCTGAGAAAGCACATTCTTTCATTAGAAAAAACTCTGTGTTGTATATTTTAAAAGCACACCTAAACCAGATAGGAAATGGACGACAACGCAGATACCAGCGTGTTCATAATTCTTCTGTATAAACTTGGCAGGGTTTTCCAAAATTAAAACTAGGCTGAAGAATATTCTAACCACACCATTTCTCTATTCAAGCAAAAATAATCCAGTTCAATTGAGTATTTCAGTATCTTAAACTGAATTTGGAAGCTAAACCACCAAAGATCTAAAGACACTGCTCTTGTGCTGGCAGAAAAGAGGAAATTCTTCAGTAAGTGTTTCCCTAGGAAAGAGGTGCTGTCTGGAAGCCTTTCACTGTCACCACGCTTCATAAAAACAAAGGAAGTAGAGTTTATACCAGATGCCTAAAGAAAAGAATCTGTACTAGCAAGAAGTACAATTTTAAACTCCCCCCACATACACATTTCGTGCCACATCATCATGTCTCGGGACGGCAGGCTCAACTGCCTCAAACAAACGTTAATTTCCCAGAAAGAAGTCTTCGTGAGCAGAGCTGGCCTTGAGAATGAGCCATCCCTCACACGCTGAGCTGAATCTCAGCTCGTTCAAGGCATAATCCTATATGAAATGCAAAGCATGATTGCAGAGGCACAGGTCTCAAAGATTTGGCCGAGTGAACAATTAATGACATCTCTGAATTAGGTTTTGCTCCATAAGCACCCAGCAGTAACTGGAGTCCTTAGCACTAAGCCATAACAATGAACTTGAGTAAAAAAACCACTGGTCATAAACCCCAGATGACTATACACTTTAAAGCAGTTAGTTAATCACATGGAAACATAAAATAGGCTGAACTCTTCTGCTTGCTCCTCTCGTTAAGACTGAGTGCTGTTTTCTTCTTGAGCACAGCTATTAAAACACCGCGCTGCCACCTGACCTCCTGTACTCCTGATTTTACTTTTCTAAGATAAAATGATCCAATGAGGGCATACAAATGATTATAAAATAGTACTGAATACTGTCTGTATTATTTCCTCAGATCTTCTCAGCATTTTCTGAGCAGGAAGGCAGTGAGCTGCTGGGGACAGCAGGAAGCACCATTGTGCCACCCAGGGCTGAGGAGCTTCAGACCCATGGCTGACATCAGCCTGCAGTGCTTCTGCACACTCTAAAGTAGCCAACAGAGGCTCAGCTCTGGGAATCTTTATTTGTATTTCCTGCCACTTAACAGGAGCTTCTGATTGCTAATTTGGGTATTTAGTAAACAAAAATAAAGCCTCCTCCTCTTCCCTATCTCAGCCTCCTCCCAGTCCTGCACAGCCCCAGGAGCTATGGCTTCACCTGGGCACAAGGCTCAGTGTCTTGGTTTATTTAAAATACATTCAGGCTGGAAGATAGCTAATGGATAGATATCTGATCACCTGCCCCCTCAGTCACCTTGACAACAGGTGCATTACAAACCTTATTGCTAAAGGCTAAAGCCCAGAGCAGGCTGCACCAGGAGCAGGTCACCATGCTGGGCCCCAGCCCCCTGCGTGTCCTACAGAGATACTCAAGACCCATCTGGACACCTACTGGTGCGACCTATGTAAGGGATCTGCTTTAGCAGGAGAGGTGGATTTGATGATCTCTTGAGGTCCCTTCCAAGCCCTGTGCTTCTGTGAGCATCTGTGGCCCAGGGAGAAGAGCAAGGCAGCCTCAGCCATAGGGTAAGAGGCCAAGTCTGGGGCTCCGGGGCACCCAGAGATGCTCCGAGTAGCACCCAAGGGTGCGTGCTGACCAACAGAATGCCAACAACCACTGCTGACAGAAACAGTGCCCCAGGGATGTTCTCTCAGCCAAGACAGAAGTGATATTACTAGCTCTGCCAACCCATCTCAGTACAGTTTGCTGTTGCTGACGATGTTTTCTTCATAAATTCTACTTCACGAGCTTCAAGTGTTCCAAGAAATAAGAATATCCATTAGGAGCCCTACTTTAAAGAGCGCTGGATGGGTACCAGAGATCAATAAGCACATGTAAAATGCATTTTTCACTTACACTCTGCAAGTGACAACAGAACTAGCGACCATCCCAAGATGAAAATGGAATTCCTGTGTTTCTATTCACTGGTTTTTATTCACTTTAAGCAGTCTGCTACTTCGATTAAAATCCCCCAAAAGAGCAATGAAGCAGGAAATAAGTAGTACAACGTCTGGTCCCTGTACCTGTGTATGCATGTAGGAGTTAACGTGCTTTGGGCACAAACAGGTACTGATTGTCAAGGGGACACGGTTACTATGCTCATGGAAATTCAGCCTCAGGAACATAATGCAAATCTGATTACTAGTAAGCAGATCAAAGCAAACAGGATGCTAAATGAGACAAGATGAAAGTGTTTTCAATTAGCTTACTTTCCAAGAAAAATATGTCTTGCTACATCCTGCAAATAAACTGTAACACAGTGGACAAGGAAGATGCATTCTATTTTATTATTCAAAAAAAAGTGGGAAAGTTTAATGACATAATCCTGAGAAGATCTAAAAATACATAAAAAGAACTGAAATATAACATAGGAAGATGGTGAAGACCTGAAGAACTGCAACAATAAAGAGAGAATGAAACGCACCAGTCTGGCTACCATGTCAAGCACTGAAGGACTAACAAAGAAGCTTGTCTTCAGCATGCTTAAGAGCTGCTAGCTGGCTTAAGAAAAAAAAAGCTTCAGGTGTATTAACTAATCACACAATAATTCTGCAACCAAACTATATACATATGATGAAGACAAAAGAAAGCAATGCTAGATTACATTAGGGCAGCCAGAGACAGAATTGTGAAGCCTCCCTCTGAATACTGTGTACAAATTGAGCCAAGTTGTAACATGCATGTCATTAAGATGATTGGAAGAATGGAGTTAAGGTCTTTTAGTACCAGCTGTTAAGATATGTACTATTTAATCCCAAAGGGACTAGGGGTCAGATATAATTATACTCTGCAAGCACTCCACTCCATAAACTTTTTAACCTTCTGAAACAGCTCCCCAGCACAAACACAAGGAGAAAAACACATCAACATTACTTGCTGTACGAGTATTTAGTCTGCACAGTCCTTTATGATGCATTACCAGATTAAATGACTTCAGAAATCCATTTTTCTCTCACATTCTTGTAGTGAAGTTCTACCTCTAAAAAATCTATGTTAAGATCGATGATATAAATGGTACATAAATATCCTGAATTTCGTTCAATGAAAAAATGAAACATTTGAGTGCAATAAAGTGCTTCTTACCTTTCCAGAAGGTTATGAATCGCTTTGAAGAGCAGGGTCCTACACTCATAGGAAAGACCATTCTCCCACAGTCCTTCTTCCACCACTACAAAAAAACAAACATCAACACGCTCAGAACAGAGGGCAGACATTTGTACTAAATGTAACTCCAGCAGCTTTAATTCCCCACGGCAGCATGTTTTGTGAAGTTATTTCAACTATTGAACATAATGCCGAAGGAGATATAAATGTTACTAGCTAAAGACAACAACTTTGAATTTAAATGGTGGGGGGGGAAGAAAGCCAACAGAACTGCATAAAGCAAGCATTTGTTGGTAGGAAAGGATTAAATATTAAAAGCAGAGGGTGAAGAATTCATGATCACATTTTGCCATAACTGCTGACAGATCATTTAGAATTTCTGAGCTGATAGAGACAACAAGAAACAAAGTGAATCGTTAAAGGTTTAAAGTCTATTTACACAACTTAAAAGCATTGAAGAACTCTATTGAATTTTCACAGTCACGCTCAAGTTCCTCCACTCCAGTGACTGATAATATTGCAGTGAAAATGCACAGCAGTTTTTTCTTCCAAAATAAAATCTGAAAACTTCATCTCACGACTGCAGAGATTTACGGGAGTAGAAAACACTACTGATATCTCACAGCTGAGTGCAGCATAAACTGCTCACTGGAATGAGAACATGAAGGACACACAAACCTCAGCAATACCTGCTGTCCTTATGGCACTACTGCTGAATTCTAGAACTACCAAGAGTAAAGGGCAATCTGTACCGGAATCAGCACCTCCTGGCTGCAAAAGGATTTCATCTCTACCAGAGTAAATGTGAGCCATGAAATAACCTTGTCAAGGAAAATGGATCTGTTAATTGTTGGAGTTCTGTCATCCCAACTGAATGGGAGTACTCTGTAGGTCTTTCAAAACGCAAAGAAAATTTGGCAACATGTTAAGGACTGAATCCTTAACAGTCCTCCTTGGCCAACTGAAAGGATGGAACTTTCCAACAGCACGTCTACCACACAGAGATTATCACCTAAGCATAGCTTACTCTAAACTCATATTTAAATAAAGTATCTAAGGAGTTTTTCCTCTATAAAAGCTATTATGATTGCCAACAGTCTCCAAAAATGCAGCTTCAAAGCCCCAGAGGCACACAGCTCAAACAAGAGGAGGCAGATGGCTGCAAACATGGGATGTTATGATGTGTGTGTTGGTAACGGCATCTCTCTCCTTGTACAGACTGTATGACCAAGGCCTTAGCACCCACATCACCCTACTGAATACTGCAGTTGCTATCTCAGAAGAAAGCAGAGGCAGACTCATGCTTCTGGGCAAAAGCACAGCCAAACCTCTCCCCATAAAATCATTCAGAGCCTCTTTACCTCCTGCAGAGGCTTACTAACCCCAGACGTGTAGCATGCCAGAGATGTTTACAAGGCAGATCTTCACATTTCACTTTTAAAACAGTATTTTTTAGGATGTTCAGAACGTCCATACATTCTGAGAACCACTGATTACATCTCCTGAAACCCAAAAAACTGAGTTACATACAGCTACTGGTATGGCACTGCACTTCAAAACTGAACACCATCTAAGAAGTTACGTGGTGAGGTATGAGATACCACAATCTGATTTCATTTCTATGCAAATCCATGTTTCAGTAAAGTTCAGTTTAGTCTTCAGTTAGACATTATCAGGAAATTAATAGAATCTGTAACAACAGGCAAAATAAACTATTACATAGCACTGAGCAGTACTCAAGTTTGACACTGACCTCATCAGAGCATTTGTGCCAGAAACAAGCACCATATCTGCATTAAGAACTTCATGCAAAATGAGAGACAAGAATCTACTCCATACTTTCCCAGGGAACTTCTTGCAGCCAGTTCTGATGTTCCCAATCACTATCCCTCTTTTTTTCCCCCAATCCAAGGTACGCACAACAGACTGAATGGGACTCAAAGAATAGCTCTTTCCACCTCTCAGAACTGCTTTCTGCTAGTTGAATGTTGCCACTGTCTCCAGAAGAAATAAGATCAGATTGCACTGCTTTGCGCTTTCCAAGACAAAAATGATGTAACCCTACAGAACATCACTACCAACTCATGAGGTGCTTGACATTACCGGTGTTTGTTTGCCCCATTAGCTGTGCCTGCTATGGCTTCCCTGCAGTCCTGTTCCTCTTTTACCACATCTCTTCAGTGACCTGGCTGTGTTCCTGTTACTCTATGCTCAGGAGAAGGCAGGACAGCACACCCCATAGCCTAGGAACAGTAGGATAATGCAATGCCATGAGAACCACCACCATGAAAGACCAGAGGCCAAGTCTTCCAATGAATGAGGCTGGCTGGGGAGCAGCTATGGAGTGGGACAGTGTTCACTGGTGAGTCTGAAATGGCATCATCCCTTAACACTTCTGTTTTGCAGAGCAATCATGTAAATTTTACTCCAAGCATATCATGATGTCTTTATAGACATTTTGCTTTAATGAATGCTGCCTTTGATTCTCAGATGCATTGTGCATCTTGCAGTTAATACCTCCTCAACCTGCTAAAAACGTTCATCTCACAAGCGAGAAGTGCACGTGTCTGTCACCATATAAACAGGGGCTGGGGGGATCAGATCTGCAGCATGGCATTTCTTCTCTGCTCTCTGGCTTCCTGATCCACCCTTCATCACACAAGGCCTTAAATAACTGCAACAGATCACAGCTCCAAATTGCGAATGGGGAGCAGTGATAAACTTGGCAAAGCGCTCTGGCTTCCACTATCTGCACCATTTGCAAGGCTTCTCACACTGTAACAATATCTTTAGACTTTAGAAGCTGAATATTTTAAATTCCCTACGCGGATTGAAGACTAGGAAATAACTGTTGCTCTCTGTCCATCTACACAATGATTTGTAAGGCTTTTGACACTCTGCTTTCAACCCAAGCCCCCAGGAGCCTCTCAGCACTGCCTGGCAGCATTCTCAGGCTCACAGCTAAGAGAACGCAGGTGCTGCACCAGTTCAGAAACAAACCTGCACCGAGCACCCATGTCCTGTCCTAGACATACATTCTGTTACCAGAGCCAAAACATTTCTCTTCAGAGGCATCCAATAAGACACTACACAACAGCTGTGAAAGCCATCTTTCAAAAAAAAAAAAAAGAAAGAAAGAAAGAAAGAAAGAAATTAGGGCAGGAGCCAAGCAAAGACTGGATAAGGGAAAAAGCATAAAAAAGCAGGTGCCTACTGCCCTGCTGCTTCTGCCACAGAAATGAGTTTGGAGAAGCAGCAAATCCAGTGGGACAAGGCTGCCCAATAGCTGCTTTAGAAGGCAGTGCTCACAGAGCCAGGCTGGTGGAACCAAGCAGTTTCCAACTGCTGTGTTGCTCCTTCCAGCTCCGATGACTAACGTTGTCATCCCTTAAGCATCTCATTTCTCCAATAGTTTTAAAAACACTAGAGCATCAGAACAATAGCTAGTGTCCAGCCTTCACAATAGCATAAAATTACCTCCTTATTACAGAATTAAATACCTACACTGTTTTTAGAGTCTACCCTACCCAGGACCTGTTACACAGATAAACAACTGCTGCACGTGTTCCGTTGAAGTGAAATCAGTTCCCAAAATAAACCACTAAATCTATAACTAAGTCTATTATTACTCAGTCTCTAAAAATCTGGACTCTGAGGAAAAAAGAAGAAACTATGATGCTATCTCTGCCATTTACTTGATGTCTATAAGCTGCCCCTACTACATCTTTCTCACTAAACACTCTTAGAATTCAGCGGAGATAAAAAAGCTAAAGAAACATATGGATCCTAAGAGAAGTGTGAATTTTTCAGCTTCTTAAAGAAGTGATTTGAGATAGCCTGTTTCCTACGAGAACATTCTGTTCGTATCCAAAGAGGCCTCAGTGCTGCAATCCATAAAAGCGATGAAAACGAAAAGGTAAACAGCCATTAGAACTCTCATATGAAAGTTGAATTTTCTGTGATGTTTTGTTAACTGTTACAATGGCAAAAAAAATAATTCTGTGTAAACTGACAGAGCGCTGTGGAGGAAGAAGAAAAGCTCCAGCAGAGCACCTGCTGATCCCCATCCTCCAGGACACAAGTGCTTGCAGGAAGGTCAGAAACCTTCTCCTTCCTCTACCTGAAAGAAAATACAATGCGCTGCTTCCCAAATGCAGACAGAGTTTCCATAGAGAACATACTTCTCATTTTCTTCTTACCAAGTCATTAACGACAAAACCCAAATAGCAACAAGGCACATTTGACATTCATCATAATGGATGATGATTGAGCTGCTCAATATCTGCCACTCGGTGCAGAGTGGGAACTCATCAGCAGTCTTCACATAATGCTCTTAAATATGTTTGTTATCATTTTGTTTCCATTAGCTCCAAAAATGAATAGGACATTTGTTCTGATTATTAAGTTTACCCTTGCAGTTCAGATATCCAATTAAAAGCAATCGCAGTGATTTAGACTCGTAACATAAATATATATAACTTAAACATATACTAATGAGCAACTTAGCGCATTTGGAGCCTTTTATTTTCAGATTCCAGACATTAAGGTCTTCAAAGCATCCAGCGACTTTTTTGAGAGCGTGGCTGGCTTCAGAAAAGAGCCATTATAAAAATTTCAAGGAGAAAAGTCACAGCAAAATATCAAAGCAAATACTTCAATAATTTTAGGTCTCCCAGCAGAGACACTGCAAAGATAATAAGAACTCTGTTCTGCTTCAGTGACCAAACTGACATATTTTACTTAAAAGAAACAGAGGAAGGAAGGAGAGAAAGCAAGTCGAGACTGCGCTGGCACGGCACAGATAGTTATACCTTTAAGAAACTCAGCCACCCACATTTTAATAATTCAGGTCACACCGCCTTATGCAGTTTAAAAGTAGAATTAGTTTCAAAGAACACATATTTCCTCAGAGCTATGTTACATATTTCCTTTTAATGTATCGTATTGCAGCAACAGCTGAAACGAACGTCTAGACATCAAAAACAGTCTTTATTCCCACCTACTGCTTTTTTACCTCAGGCATCAAAACTAATGAAACCTATTATCCAGAACACTGAGCTCAGTAACCACATTGGCCACTGCAAATATGAAAAAACACTCTGGGACAGGGCCAGTTATTCAGCCATTAAAATTACTGAAAATCAATTTCTTGCCGCACGCTGCAGAAATACTGATAGATTAAAGCAGGACGCGTGGGACAAGGAGATTACTTGGAGGGAAGATTACTGTGTCAAACTGCTGAGGACGGGGAGCTACTCAGCTACTTGGGATTGCTGTTCAGAGCAGCACACGTTCCTTGGGACTCTCTGGTATTTTGTCTGTGCACCATGAAATATGAAGAGCATGGCTTTTCTCCCACATGTGGACGCAGTTTTTAACAACACGTTGCCAAACAATTCAAACAAAAATCAGAAATTCAATTACTAAAACCAAGCATTTCATTTTTCATTTTAATTTTTATTAACTGTGGTCTTCAAACAATATTTCAAAGAGCAACCAGCATTTCTTCTAAAGAATTGAGTTAAAAGAGTAACAGAGCGATGCAATGGTACATTAATTTTGAAAAACTATATTACTCCCATAAAAATCCAATTAAATGCAACGCTATTGATTGATCATTGTTATACTGCCATTGATCACCTTGTAAAATCTGTGTCTGAAGTCATTAGAGATTAAATTGACTTATTGCTAAATCAGATTCAACTCACTTAGAGATCTAATTTCCTTATGCTTATGATCGTAGGGAAATTGTACTGCTTACTCCGACAGGACAGGGAATCCATCTTGGCACAGCCTGCAGTCAATTCATCAGCCAAAGAGAACCACGCAGATGAAATGCTCACCACAACGATCAATTTGTCTTAATCTATTTACAAACAGAACTTATCTGTAGCTCTGTGAACGCACAGGGCCCATCCAAGGAGTGCTCAGACTGGAGGTTCCAGTCAGGCACCCGTAAGCACAGGAGCACTGCCCTGCAGTGCAGGGAGATGGGAAAACCTGTGAGGGCTGCTGCTCACCACAGCCCAAATCTGCACTGCAAAGGCCCACAAGTTGCTATGTAAAAATGACAATTTTCTAGCAGAGCCAACAACCACAAAAAGAAAATTGGAGCAACAGCTGCTGGATATCATAGGAATACTACGGCGTTTTAGTTGCTGCACACTGAAACAGAAATTAGCATAATAACTATCTATTGAAAAAAACAGATGGTAGGTAAGTATCTGCACTTAGATTGTGTCAGCGCTACATCAAGCAGCACTTTCTTCATTTCCCCATTTTTTTTTTATTTTTTTTTAAAAAAGCTATTGATTAAATCTTAAATCATCCCCTCCTCTTCTGCCACGCTCTCACAGTTCCTCCACACCTGCATGGGCTTCTCCGTTTCTGCTTGTTTGGTCAGACATCACAGATCAGATATTTAGGGGATGCTCAGCATCACGGTTACCAATGAAGCATTTCACAGCCCCAGGAACAAACTGCACTCTTAGGACACCCAGTACCTCCCAGTTCTATAGATGGTCATTTCTAAATATTGTAAAAAATGAAGGCTAATATCTGACTTCTCCAAAACCAAAGTTATTACCCACGAAGTCAGTATAAACATGTCAGCTTTCCATGTAGGAATGCAAAACGAGCTGTGCTGCTCACTTCAGAGAAGTGCTTCCAAACAGAAAGTTCCATCTGCTGTGTGGTTTGGCTTTGAATGCCTTTCACAGTCACCAGCACTGTCCCAAGAAAGAGTACAACGAACATAAATAGGGCACAATTTTTAAGCTGTTTACACTGCTCAGTGTAAAACCTGCTCTCATGCTCCATAAAACTCCAACAAATCCCTGATCTAAAAGGTTGTGTTTACTTCCTCCCCCTTTTTTGTTTTGGGTAGTTTAATTTTCAAACTACCTCATATTTGTCATAAAGGCCCTTTTCTAGGGACAAAAATCCAAAACCCCAATTCCCAACGTGACCATAGTGACGATGGCCTACAAGGATGGAGGGATGCCTGGTGCCCTGGCTGTGTCACACACACAGAATCATCAAGGTTGGAAAAGATTTCTAAAATCAACAAGTCCAACCTAGCACCAATATTTCCCACTAAACCACATCCCTCAGTACCACATCTAAACGTTTGTTGAACACCTCCAGGGATGGTGACTCCAACCACTCCCTGGGCAGCCCATTCCAGTGCCTGAACACTCCTTGGTTCTGGGCAGCTTCCCACATTTCCTCCCATACCTCTGAACTTTTCACTTTCCATTACATCTAATTTTCCTCTGCAGCATTTCATCACAAGATCATTAAAAAGTAGTTTATCAGAGAATCCCAGAAGCAAGCCAAAGGAACTTCCCAGAAAGTCATCTCTACACCCTCAAAATCTGATTTGCTCTCTTCTTCCCCCTCCAAATCTCTCATTTTTTCCTTTCTTTGCTCCCATTTTCCTCCTCCTTTGCTCCCATTTTCAGTGACTTCCAGCAGCCCTCATTCCCCAAACTGGCTGCAACCCCCCCATGCCTGCCTTTTGATCTTTCCAGGTTCAAAGAAAATAAAACTACCAAATTATATCTGCATCAGTGAACCCTTCCTCCCTGAGCTGTTCAAAGGGAACGGGGGCCTTTCTTTCTCTTTTCTCAAGATATTTTTACGCTGCCCATATGCCCAGAAGAGGGAATCTGCTGGATGCAAGAGGAGCAGAAGGGCAGAGGGGCTGTAGAAAGGCCAAGCACCTACACAAGAACACCAAGGTGTTCCTAAAAAAAAAAATAAAAAAAAAAATATGGCTCATGTTAATCCCTGCCTGGAAAGGGAAGGGAACCACAAGGCTGCCCATCCCCTAAAGTCACCACACAACTCAAGCCACAGGGTCTCATTTGGAAGCACAGCCCTGTCAAACCCAGGCCACTCTTCATACAGCTCCCCTGGGCACAGCCCCATCACCGTTCCCAGGCATCCTGCAGCCAGTGCCTCCCATGGGGTCCATGCAGGGCTGCCCCTGGCTAAGGGCACTGCACACGTGGCCATGAGGACACAGAAGCATGAGTTGCTGGGCATGGCTGGAGAGAGAACACAGCTGCTTTGTGCAGCCCTTCAGTTTTACACATCGCTGGGGTTCATGCATTTCTGCTGCACAACTACTGCATTTCCAGACAAGAAAGCGTATCACCGCCTTAAAGGAAGGCAGCTTGCTGCTTATGTTTGTTTTCAGCTTTACAATACGCTTACAGGCTGCCACAGTTTTTAATTGATAGTTTACAGTTTTGGAAAGAAAGATGGGAAGTCCAATGAAACCATCAGTGCTGGGCGCCCCTACTGCTGTCTGTACCTGGAGATGCTGTGACATACTTTTATTCAACCAGTATGGGGATTTCAATTATCCAAAATCTGAGTTCACTCTTTTGCATAAAAATTGAAGTTGTGCCCATTCTTTTCTCATTTCACACTTCCTGCAATAGCTGAAGTGCTTACAGCCTGTATTACTACTTCCTCTCTTTTCCTTTATGCTTTTAATCTGATGCTAATAGAACTTACAACTTCCATTGAAAAGCCTTTTCTGTAACACTACGCTATTAGAAAACTACATTTTGATTTAATTAAGGAATACAGGAGGCTGTTATAGAGTATTCTCCCATTTTAATGGCAAATCATGTCATATAGACACGTAACTGGTGGCTGTAGGAGCGAACTGCAGCATGAATCCCATGATATACAGAACATCCATGCTAAGTCTTCCTCCTGCTTTCAAAACAACATGCTGAAACATCTGCTTCTTGCTTGCACACCACCTGAAAACAGCATTTTGAAGCTGCTTTTGCTGTTTCTCCTACCTCGCTTCTGAAGCTCACTGTAATACTCTACACAGTGAAGTACAAAATTGGCTTTCAAATTTGTTTACCGAAATACTTGAAGGAAAAGTTGAAGCAATTCATTTTAAAAAGCACAGCCAAGCACAGCAAGAGCAGCACATCTCCACAACACTGCCCGCCCCTCCCGAGTACACCAGTAGAAAGCAACTAAAAACGATAAGTGAGAACAAATTTAGCCCTGCTGGCACTGTCTGCAGTTGTTGTTTTGTTCATTTGTTTAAAGAAGCAAAGCTCCAGAACCAACTGTAAGGTTCCAGAGTCCCAGCTTTTGCTCTTCAACTCTTCAGCACAGCTGTGCCTGGGCTCCTCCAGTCCTTCACAGCCCCACAGAGCAGAACACAGCTGTCTGTGCATGTGGGGAGGACTGCCCCAACCACAGCTGCCAATAACCCCCAGTGAGAAATGAGCCTTGCATCCCTGCCCTCATCCATTCCAATCTGCTTTTTCAAGCACTTGAGCTGGGAAATCTACAGATGCTCTTTCTGATAGAGATGGAAAAACAAACTGTGAACGTGCACGTTTCTGCTCTTAAATAGAAAAGATTATGGGAAAAGATTATGGGAAAACAAAACCAACCAAAAAAAAAGATGGCATAACTTAGCTCCAATGCAGAATAATAGGAAAAAAAACAACAGAAGTTACTGTAGATTGAAGTCATTCTGGAAACACACAGATCCTTTGAAATACTCAGTTACAAACAAGATTTTACAGACCACCTGAGCCCACCAGATTGTCACAGACTGTCTGACTGAGCAGGTAACTTACTTAGCAATGACTTACTTATAGCCAGGCCTGTCCTATGAACATCTCTGCAACTCGTACAGGAGTTGAGGAAGGTGCCCCAGTGAGTGCAGGTACAGGCAGAAGCTGCCAGGGAAGGAGGAAGGTTGACTTTGGGTCCAACCAAAAATGTGATGGAGCTTTTGACTATTTGAAACTGCTTTTAAAAAGTCAGTTCCATTAAATTTGAGAAAGCATCTACAAAAAAAAAAATCCTTTTTACAGGGATTTCCTGTATTCCTTGCTGGAGTTGTTTCCCATGTTTCCATTGGAGCCATCTCCCTCACTGCCAATTCTGCAATGCAAATGTAAGATGCTGTTCACTTTACAGTCTGTTGCCATGGATATTAATGTGATGTCATAAATTGTTAGATCTTCATTGCAGAAACAAGATGAAGGGGCTCGTGAGCTGTGAAGAATAGGAACTCGTCAAAGAAAGCCCACTTAAGAACAAGCAACTCCAATACAAATCTCAAACAGAAAAAAGGCACCAATTTATGCCTCAACTGAGAATTGCTGAATGCTTCCCTACATTAAAGACTAGTACTTCATTAAAGATTACATCCATTTCATCTTACTGGACCGCTACCTGCACAGAGGGACCTCCCAGCATCAAATACAACAGGATTTGAGCTCATCTTGTCATCATAGCTGAGAATAGCTCAGATGTTCCTGAGCTCACACCTTGCTGTCAGGTAGTGGCCAACCACCCAGCAATGTCTACGCAACTCCTTCTTTCTTTTATTTAAGCTACTTTTTGGCTCGCTCATTACACTTATAGTATAAAATGAGCCTCATCAGAAGCATGGAAATTGCAAGGACTTCATGTCTGCAAAAATCAGGGTTGCGCATTGCCCTTACATTATTACACACACGTTTCTAAATTTTTGCTCTTCAAGGACTCCAGGAACAGAGAGAAAATTTGTCTTTGTTTTATTAAAACAGCAGTTAAGATTAGAAGTTAATCTACTTTATCTGTATATACGTGCAAAGACAGAAGGAAAGAATAATTTAGCTCAGAGAGAAGTACAGTGCAGTACAAAGCACACCCAGGCTTCACAGGCAATTACATCCTTTAGGATGAAGAGAAACCAGGATTGTTCTCATTTTCAATTAGTCAAACCCTCGTTTAATCTTTTTCCCAAACAGTTTAGCTTTTCTCCAAGTGGTTTTGATTAAGCCAAGACAAAGCACACAGCAACTGGGGAACGAGCAGGCACTTCTGCCCATGGAGATCTGCCAGCAATGCTCCACATGGGATGCAGGCCCCTTGCATGGCTCGGGATGCAGCCCACAGCCCTTCTGGTGCCACCTCAGCCCCCAGCACAGAGAAGAGCCACCCAAGGATGCAGCTGGCACTTGTGCACACTGAGTTGTTGTGCTGCCAGCCCAAGCCTACACACAATGCTCCCTGCCCTGCCGGGAAACCCTGGGCCCCTCAGCGCTCCTCTCCTCAGCTCAGACGAGAGAAGCCTCAGAACTGCCCTGCTTCTCTCAAGTCTTAGGGAATTTTTTATCCAAGCCCATGAGTTCAATATGAGAAAATCTAAAACTTACACTGGTAAATTGTTAAAGTGTTCCCACCCTCTTCAACCTTACTTGAATTCCACATGAAAATCCATACCCTTCCATTCAGATTGGCCATCCAATATTTATAGGGGTTCAGAAAACAGGACAGATCTGATCCTTCATGATTTAAAATTATTTTCCCTAGTCTTATCTGAAGCTTCTGCTTTCCTGTTCAATCTACTGAGAAGCCTTAACCTTTTCCCTGCAGTCTCTGTGCACTTTGCTCTCCATCATCATTCATTAAACACTTTTTTGTTCCTATGCCCCCAGCACTTATGGGGAAAGGAGAGCATGCAAAGAGGGGTAATATATAAAGAAGCACTTGCTATTCAAATCTCTCTAAACCTCAAATGGCTACTGAATAGCTGAATAAAAGTACTAACAAACCTTTTTTCTTGACGTCTTAAAACTGGGAAAATTATTCCACAGCTATGGCTTCCCTGGACTCCCAAAGATACTTTAACACCTCGCCTTACCTGGCCATGTCACTTGCTACCAACAGAACACACAAAGAACAGCAAACTCTTGGATCCAACAGGGAGCACAGCCCATGCAGCAAGGTGTGCTCAGTCCTGCTGCAGTGCTCTGAACTGGGCAGCTGCATGCTGTATTCCTGCTCCTGTTTTTAATTCCGTAGCTCGAGGGCAGAGCACCACAGACTGCCATCTCTGTAGTAGATGGAGCATTCTGGATATTGAAAGCAATGGATAGATGCAAAGTGTCCCACAGAGGAATATAACCGAGGAAAAGAGGGCTGGCCTTGGAGCTCTGCCTTCCACCCACCAGCCTGGTGACCGTTTAGTGAAATCAAGGGTGCAGACCCACATTAATTTCTTGCTTTCAATCCACATCAGGACTTTTTACTTAGATTCCAAGGTGCTGTACATGGTTATTCAAGTGGTGCCACCAAGCCCAGGCAGAACTCAGCCACACTGGCAAGCTCCAAGCAGCTCAGCAACAGCTACTGCAACAGGGAATAATATGAGAATGGATCCTCCCTCAAGGATAAGCCTATTCCTCATGTAATGCCACATACTTAAAGTCCAAGGTCAAAGGGTAATACAAAGCAGGCAGGCTTACATGACAGTCTCCAAGCTCATAGGAACACAACATAGACTGTGCTGAAACACCAGAAGCAAATGGATCTGAATAAGATGAGCGTGGCCACCTGAGCGATAGGGCGATCCCTGCTCATGGCGGTACCCCAGGTCCCACTGCACACGTGAACACAAAACGCTATTTTTTTTTTTTCCAAAGAAGTTATTCAAAAAAAGAAGTTTTATTTTTATTAATTAAAATGCATTCCTACTTAAAAAGCATAGCTATATAGAGACTATAATTCCTTCCACCTCATTAACGTTTTCCCAGCACTTTGATAAACAACCGCCGCATTCATGCATCCTCAAGGAAAGACCTCAGCTGTCAAGCAGAAGGACCAAGGCACGGCACTGCTTGCAGGGACTTCACTGCCATCAGAGCTGATATGGAGGGATATGGAGTCCCAGCAGTCCCTTCGTGCCCCACTCAGGCTGCCCATGCAGCCCACGTCGCTGCACATCAGCTCACACTGCAGCTCAGGGCTGCATCCTTCTGTGCTTGCCGTGGGCTGCAGCTTCTTTTCACAAGCATCAGCCCAACCCTGCTGGGTGCTCCAGGAATTTCACAAGCGATTCAGACAGGGAATCTGTGGGATCGTTTCCAAATGCAGGACAAAATAAAAATAAAAAGAACAATCTGTTGTCAGAATGTCTGAGCTGACATCTAGATACTGTAATGGATGTAATTTTCCTTTTCTGTCAAGGATTTTAATGACAAAGAAATAATACATCTTCAGCTACGTACCCAATAGACTGCCTGTGTGAACCATACCTGCTCTTCACATAGGCAAAACTCAGCTGAACTTATGTTTAAAAAAAAAAAAAAGATAAATCATTCACTCCAGTGCATGCCTACAGCCAACCTGAAATTCTCACCTACTAATTTCAGAAGCAGAAAAGCCACCCCCAACCTGACATTGCCACGTTATTGATGTAATGAGTAACTCCTACCAGGTACTTGCTGCTATCTCTGCTAAATAACACTCACAGAGTCCTGTTTAACTGTAAATCAACAATGAGAAGTCCCCATCTGAAACCCAACGTCAGGCTGGCTGCCCTGCTCAGCTGGATCTGCCTTGGCCAACTCACTGCACTGCCTCGTAACGTTTAAACGAGCTGACAGCAATGGAGGCTGACAGCTGAAAAGCACCGCGAGGCCGAGCTCTGCTCCTTTCTCCCCCAAGGAGAGTCTAAAGGAACCAGAAACGTACCCTGCTTGGAAATTTGCTGCAGTATATACTCTCTATTCTGGTCCACAGCAATTATCAAACATAACCAACAGATCAATCACTGATTAACACCACTGACAATTACAGTTATTCTGTACTCCTCCTTCCTTGGATATCCGAGATCTACACAGCCTTTGTCTTTAAGCAGAGAACCTTACAATGATTCCAGATAGCAGTGTGCTGGAAAAAAAAAAAACAAGTCACATTTAAATTTCTGCATCACAGTGGTGACTCCTTCCCACAAAATCAATTCTACAAATGCGTTTAGACTTTACTAACATTTTGCAGAAAGGATATTGAGAAGTAAAATCTTGATTTTACACACAAGCAATACCTAAGGTATAGGATTTTAGTCATTATCATCATCACATAGAAGCATTAGTACATTCAAATAGTCAACATGCAGCTTTTTCCTAAAATTATTGAAGAACTTCATAGATGAAAGATCTGAAATAACTGCACCACTTCTACCTGAGTTAAGAAAGCAAGCAAAGTCACTACTGCCAGCATTATCCCTGCATTCCCCAAACCAATTCTCAGCCACAGCAGTGGTGGGCTTTACCAGCAACTTCAGAAATGAGTTAAAATCAGGGCAGTGGGGATCATTCTGGACAGTTATGTACATTCATGCAATATTTAAATCACCCAAATTACCGGCCTTAACAGAACTGTACTACAAAATGCATGAAGTTCCTACCTTTAAGCATGAGAAATAATTTCACCAAATCTGGTGATCGCTTTCAAGTCAACACCATAAGAGAGACAGACAAATTACTTAGCAAGTACTTAATTTCCACTAGAATAACTTTCAGCATAAAGTAAGACTCATACTGTGATAGGAAAACAAGTTTGATAAAGCAGCATTTTATACCTAAAATTCTCCTAATCCCTGACAAATTTGCAACGAGTTCTCAGCAAATCTGTAAGGCAATGTATACTTGATGTTCTCACTACTGTCATCTTTTGCATTTCACAAGAACTGCTTTGAACGTCTTTTCTTTTGACAAGGTGTCATAGGAATGATATATTTATTCTGTATTTAAGAAAAATCTCCCCCACTCATCTCACTCTCGGTCTCTATATATTTTAAAATGCCTTCTAACACACCATCAGTTACAGATTAGCCCAAAAGATTTAAAAGTTGCTGCACTGTTTGTTCCACTGCACACTGCCAGCATTAGCTCAAGACATCTCTGGCAGATGCACTTTGCAAATACACATGTGCAGAAACCTCACAGACTTTACTGCTTTGGAAATGCTAAGACCCTGATCACAGAATGAAGATAGCAGCTCCTTACCCCAACCACTCCAGAAGCATGAGGCCATGCCCTCTCCTGCCCCACATCCCCAGCCGAGGACAGCTTACACCAGCACTAACGTAGAGACATTAATTCACATCAGAGATATTTAGGGAAAAAAGCATAGTTGTATGAACAGTAATATTTGGAAGATAATTGAGGAGGCAGATGCTTACGAAATACAAATGGCTTCAATCCCCACTCTAGCATTTAAAGATGCCCACACACATACACACCATTTCTGTTTCAGGATTCCAGGTTCATGCTTTCCAGCATGAGTTCCATTGAGAACAGCATACAATGCCCATGTCTGTTAACAGGAGACTACCCTGACACCAAATGGACGACTGGATAGGATGCCAAAAGCAAAGCCCTGACAAGATTAATGCAAGTTTCTTTGAACTTACTGCTTACTTAATTCTCAGCAACTCTTACAAGTCATCAACTCAAAACAGCAGCGACACATTTCTGTAACAAGCACAGCCAAACACCATCTGCACTGAGACATGGGTATTTTTGAGATGACCAACCCCATTACAAGTCATTATGAAATGAAAAGGGATTAAGTCTGAATTTAAGTGATGTGCTACAGCACAATTACTCACCTGCTTTGCTAAATGTTCTAAAAGGAATACTTTGGAAGCAGAGGTACCCGAGATGCTGATGTATAAGAACAGGTGTTTGTAAATGAGCTTTTTAGTACAAGTTGCAGAAACTGATTTACATGAGCTTAACTAAGAGGAAAAATGAATTACAGTTTAGTTTATTTTTACAGTATAAATCAAGAAAGAAGTGGAAGTGACAGACATCATTCAACAGCTCTTTATTAAATGCCATGCTGCGAAGGAAGGTGCATGTATGTGTGTACACACACTTATCTAAGCAAAAAAGGTCTCTTACTCTTCACTGCTTTTAAAGATACTGAATCAATTTTCAAATAGATTAAAAAAAATATTACAGAAAGCTCTATAAACACTTAAACATACATGATGTACTCATACTGCTTAGGAATGATACCTTCAAAACTCCGAGATATTCACATCAAACGTGTGTGCTGGAACCTTGGAATGCACAAAGGCTTTTCAGTGGAAGCTGTTAATTCAGTACTGGCTGCCTGCCCAGTGGATACCAGAATACATTTTAATCCAAACAACAGAATGGGAGGGAGGGAGGAAGCTCAAAAGCAATTTCAAATCTATCAAGATTGAAATATTACCTCAATACAACAACAACATTTTCACTTTGGGAGTTCTGCCAAAAAAGAATAGTTGCCCTACAGCAACTATTGCTCTTTGGTATGTTATTTTTAACATACCTTATGGATGCTAGCTGTCTTTTAAGCAGTGAGAGATGGAAGCTAGAATAGGGAAATTCAGCATCTGCAAGAACCATGGGCGAATATGTCAGGAAGATCCCACCCGCAGAGCCCTGACAAGAAGCATCCTTCCACCAGTCAAAAAAGCTTCTGCCATTCCATTCGAGACTGACTCAAGAATTCGAGTAAGAATACAGTCCCACTCACTAGCTCACCTGCCTTGAAACAAGTGGAGTCAATTGAACAACCACTGGTCATACAAACTCAGCACCCAAAGCCAAACAGTAAATTGGAGAGAGATTCCATCCAGAGAATCAACTATTGGTATCTGCTCACCACGCAGAACACAGCAGTGTGTGCTGTAAGCCACCCCAATGGCACGAGCACTGGATGCTGTCACACGAGACCACACAAAGTGCCAACAGCAAAATACACTGCAAGGAAAAGGTCCATTTAACAATAAAACTAAATGCTGTTGCAATTGTATTTACAAGCAACAATTCTTATTTTTAACTCCCAGTTTGATTAAATTTAACTAGTTATCATTTTTTGATAGCTAAATTAGCAGGGAAAAAAAAAGCAACAGAACTAAGAGAAAAGGTTTAAGATAAGCATGCTGTTGTAGCAGCGTGCGTTTATCTTTTCTTGAGCATTAGAGAGGTTTTGCTGTTCACGGATCAGTTATTTATAGCTCATCTGGGCAGCATCCACGTCTTTAATTCTGTAACAGCTTTCCTTGCCTTCTGAATTAAAAATTGAACTTTACTCCAACTAATTCTCAAGGGGAAAGCATTAAATGTGCCACATCCTGTTCTTTGTTTCAAGGCAGCAGTGTGAAATCATGTAAAGAGCTGGCACAGCCCTGATGATTACTGCATATTTCATTAAGACTCCACCACTCTTTGTCCCACTTAAAGGCTGACTGCATGCTTTTGGCCATATGGAGTTAGTTAAGCAGGCCCTGGGATTACTACTTAGAAAAATCTACAACATATACCAATTGAAGACAATTCTCAGTACTATGATTATTAAAGTTGCTTTTTTCTTTTTTTTAATGCCTTAAGAGGCAATCAACCATATCTCGAATGTCAAAAGGCCCTGACTTCTCAAAACGCGTTAAAGAGATGCAACTGATTATAAGCAGGGCTCACAACAAGCGACCAGAATAAATATAGCTGACAGGCTATATTTATTTTTGAGCATCTTTTTAACTAATTAACTTAAAATCAGAAATCAGATGCTTTTAGTAGGGTCAAAACACGTGGCTAAGATGATTCATACACTCCCAGCAGCTTGTCTTAACCACAAGCTCCTGCAAACCTAGTTACTCTTGCTGTCCATCAGCTTTCCAGCAATTTAAATGTGCTGAATCCTGTTCTGGCTCCGCAACATGGACAAATGTTCAGCCCCAGACGAATTTGTGACCAAAACCATTTCACTTGGGGCCCAGGAGGCCTTACAAACCCAGAGCCCAGCCCACAGCCAGCCACCATCCCGTCCTCCTCTCCAGACACTACAGGACTGTTTAGTTACACAGCTCCAAACAGACAAAATAATTAGATAATTCGTGTACCGCATTTGGTAGAGGAAGACACAGTAACGTAACCTCTGTTGACAGTTATATCTAAATTTCCAATGGACTGTCTTGTTCCTGCCACGCAGCCATGGGAGCAGCTGTCCCCAGAAGGCTGCCCTGAGCAGGGCCTTCCTGCTGCTCCCAGCCTCTGCATGGAGAGGACATTCATGGGCACGTGCCAGCAAGAACAATTTCTCCTTATCTGGAACCAGAACAGAAAGGCAAAATGGAGTTGCCAGGGGCTCCTTCATCACAGGAGAGCAGGAGCTCAGCACCCAGACCCGGCCCCGCAGCATGCTGTGCACACACTTCATGCCATGCCCCACAGGGCTGCACATTCCAACTTGGAGAATCTCAGAATGGCTTAGGTTGGAAGGGATCTAAACGATCATCTAGTTCCAACCCTTCTGCCATGGGCAAGGTTGCCAACCAGATCAGGTTGCCCAGGATCCCATCCAATCTGGCTTTGATCATCCCCTGAGATGGGGTATTCTCAACTTTTTTGGGCAATCCATTCCAATGCCTCACCACCCTCTGAGTAAAGAATTTCTTCTTAATATCTAACCACAATCTCCTCTCCTTCAGTTTGAAGCCATTCCCCCTTATCCTCTCAATATCAGACTGTGTAAAAAATAAATAAATAAATAAAGTCTCTCTCCTGCTTGCAAGCTCCCTTCAAGTGTACTGGAAGGCTCCCCACAGCCTTCTTTTCTTCAAGCTGAAGAAGCCTAGCTCCCTCAACCTTTTTGAAATTGCTGAAGCTATGCTGCACATCTCAGATCACCTCCTCATCTCACACGTGCCTTAACATCTGGTTCCAGACAGATCCACTCCATGATCCTCCCAGGCACAGTGAGGCTCACTGGCCTGCAGCTCCCCCAGTTCCTCCCTTCCCTTCTCCTTTCTTAAAAATACGAGTGATGTTTCCCTTTTTCACGTCACCAGGGGCTTCACCTGCCAGCCACAACTTCTTAAATACAATTAAGAGTGCCTTAGCCACTGTCAGGGTGAGAGCCTGCAAGTGTGAACTTCACGTAGCTGAAGCAAGGTCTCATCAACAGGCTCTCCTTGCAATAGACTGACCACAAGAAGCTCTTGGTCTGGTCCCTAATTTTAACCCACAAGCTCTCAGCCTTATTATGGCAGTCTTTTTTCTAAGAGGTAGCTCATTGCAATATACCCAGCCTTAAACATAGAGGGCAACTCCCCCATCCTCCTTGCCCCACCTACCTCTTCTAAAAAGCTCACAGCCTTCAACTGTGCTACTCCAGTTGTGCAATGCATCACACTATGCTTCTGTGATAGCAACCAGGTTGCAGGTTTCTATATGCACCACAGTTTCCATCTCCTCCTGCTGATTTCTCATGCTGCGTGCATTTATGCAGAGGCTCTTCATCTGGGCTATCAGTTGTGTTACCTTCCTGACGGAGCTCTCCTAAATTCCTTTCAGACAAATCTGAGGTTTCCCCATCCTGCTTTCCTGGCTCTTCTGTTACTCAGAAGTACCTCTCCTTCTCCTTCACATCTAGCTTAAACCTCTGGTGACCAGCCCAGCCAGCTTGCTGCCTAGATCATCCTTACCCCTTCTGGTCAGTTGCTTTCATTTGATGTCCACGTGTTCAGTCTATTAAAGGTGCATCCTAGACCGCAGTACACAAAACCCTGAGCCTGACACCATCCATGCAGCCGTTCATTCAGCTGCTCTGTTCTCTTCCTCCTTCTCAGGTCCCAGTATCCAACCAGGAGGATTGAAGAGAACACTACCAATTCCTTCAACATCTTTCCAAGGGACATGAAGTCTTCTTCAATATTTTGTGACTTTCTAGAGCAGGAGTGGATAGTAGTCCTCCAGCTTCATCATTTCCAGTAGCCTCTTCCTGCTGCCCCAAGAGCAGGCCCCCAGCAGGCAGCAAACCTCTCTAGAGAAATTATTTGGGCAGCAATTAAGAAAGGAGAGGACAAGGAGATAACCTCTGACTTCAAGAACCAGTGCAAGGAAAACCCCAGAACAGAACAACATCTAACAGAAGAAAAACACCATCTGTAATTGCCTGGATCCACGTAGATGAAAGAAATGTTTTCCTTCTTCTCATTAATTTCAATGTAAATTGCAGCACTTTTGAAAAATTAACATTATAACATCCCAGTAGAGTACTGCTGCATACATTCATCAACATACACAACACAACATCATAATCCAGTAACTTTGATTTAGAAGCAGCCCATTTTCAACAGCTGAAATGAGGATCTGATTATTTAACCACAGAGGATTCCTGCCCCGTTCTCTCTCTGGCAGGTTGTTGGTAATACTAATGGAGGATAATTAAAACCCTTCAGTTTAGAGTTAAACATCTTTATATTCAGCAAGCCTTGCATCTCTTCCATCTTGTTCATTCAGGACATTCAGACGATGCATAAAAACAAAGGCCCCTGAATGTTTCATTTTTAAAAAGTCAGGTTTCTTTTCATTCGCAAAATATGATGTCCAGTGAAATGGATTTTGTGCCAACAAGAAGGTGGTGCTCTCCTCAAAATGTGCTAAAACCAAGAGAAGTTGCATTTACCTAAATGCAGTTCGACTGAGTTCATTTTCAGAGAAGTGGGTGGAGATTTTCTTCCTCCACTTTGTTCATCCTATTCAAAATGGCTGGAGAAGAGAAACATCTCCAGAATTATTCCATAAAAATCAAAATACTCAGGAATGATGCTGACAAGTGTCAGGTCTTACAATACCATGCAATTTACATCAGCATATATGCTACTTTAAATAATTTCCCCAAAGGGAATTCAGTGCTGTTCTATTACTTGGTGGCTTATTATAGATAGTCCCAGTATCATAATGGATATTCAAAAGCAAAAGTAAAGAATTTTATGCAGAAAAACAACACTTACAACATATGCAAAAGCTAGTTTGAGAGCAAGCACAGAATTAGCTATACAGATATTTTTTCAAGTTTGACAGTTAAGCCTTCTGTGCTTGTCATGCATATGCCACATTAGAAAAAATAATATTCTTATGTAGTAGTGAACACATGTTTATTTAATGGCATCTGCCCAGAGGGATGATATATTTTCTAGTTAGCATTCCCAGAACTGCTTCTATCAAACCAAATCAAGTATGAAATATCTAGGTTAAAAATTACCCAGAATGGTTTGATTTTCAAAAAACAAAAGAGCTTTTTAACTTTTTAGAATTAAAAACACTTTTTTCTTTGCTGCCATTTACTATGCAGCACAATAGCCATATCTGAAAAAAAAATGCAGAGTAGATTATTATAATATTTAAAAAATGATTTTATAACATTCATGATCAGAAAACAAGGTTTCAAGCAATACACTGTAGTTTTATTCTGCCATTCCCTCTAGTTGCACTAGATATCCTGTTTTATCTACATCTTTAAGCCAGAGCCACAAGGAAATAGAAACTAATGCTTCAAATAGAAATGAAAACATTTTTGCTTGCCTTTGTCTTGTACTTAGGAAAGAGAGTTTTTTCTGCATTTGTTTGCTTTGCTTTGTTTTGTTTGGGAGCAGAGTGGTGGTTTTGTTTTTACTAAGCATGTTTGTTCTGTTTTTCCAAAAGCAATGGAATATTTTCTACTCTGAGTATTTGTTCAAGCAAATAAACACGACTCAGAAAAAAGCCTGTGGTTCCAGACTTATTCCTCTAGCAGATTTTTAAAAAAATGGTAGGAAGCATTGCATTGAGCTCTGTAAATAAATAAAAGTGAGAAACCCTTTATTTTATTTGTTTTCCTCTTGTTCATAAAGTTTGAGTTCAACAAACACTCACGCTTCCTAAGTCAGCACCACTGCCTACAAAGACCACTTCACTCACCTGGAAAACAAACCAGTGTTTCAGACGTAAGACTGGCACACGTCGTGTAAGAGACTGGGAATTAAAGCTACGATGGAACCACTTAGAATGGGGTCTGGGCCTTAAATAACAGACTCAAATATAACAGATTCAAGTCTGATCGAAACAAGTGACAGGGCTTGAAGAACTACGAACCCCTGCTCATCTTCCACACTGTTCTATCAGCAACAGCATCACACACAGCTGTCCATCCTAGCAGCTTGCTTGGACAGATGCTATCTAAAATTTGTGCTTCATATTTCTGTAATTCATTACAGCCAGCTCCAAACCAGGTAAGTGTCCATAGCGATCATTTGTCTTCTTAGCAAATTTAAAGAGTTCTCATTTAACAAAATGAAAACGTATCTGAATTCAGATCCATAATATTTTTGCACAGAACATCAAAAATTACGTCCATATTTGGATGAAATGAAAGCTAAAGTCAGCAGGCATAAAATGATTTATGTTTTCTGTATGAGACTCCTTACAGGAATTCAGACACACACTAAGCCTAACGGCACTCCAGCTGCAACATCAGGCCAAAGGGAAAGCCAACGTTCACCTGTATGGCCACAGGCTCCAAGGCCAGCAATGCCTGCTTGGGCTCTTTGTGGAGCAGTAAGAAGCAACTACACACAGCTCACGGATCAGGAGCAACAGAAAACCCCTAGTGAGCTGAAGTCATCAACAAACACACGTGCACACACTATGGGCTGCTCTGAATGTCATCCTGCAAGAGCAGGAGGAATTACGTACCTTGCAAGAGGTGTGCACTGCAATTTGCTTTGATTTAATGTGCATGCTGGCACACTGAAGTTCTGCCTAAAGCTCCCTAAGACACACAGATTGAAGTTCTGTTAGTAAACCAGGGTGGAAGGGGAATGCTGGTGGAACCCACCAAATCAACACTGGAACAAAAGGGAGGAAAACGTTACTGCCATTCTGTGTAAACATCCTGGAAAAGACAAGGCAGTATTTGAAATGGTATCAATGCCTGAACAGACAGGCAGCACTTAATCTATTGCAGGCAAGAGCATAAACACCTCCCCCACTGCATAACAGCGATTTAGTAATGTCTGTACACATATTGCCATATCTATACTTGATTATTTGAGGTGGTGGTGAGGTCTCTACTGAAAGTCCTAATCTTTAATCAGGGATGTTATTACCTACTTGTGGATGCACCATTCTGACACAGTGCTGATTTAAAATGGTTATCAAAAAAAAAATCCATCAACTAGTTTTACCACTGTGATGTTCTCCTAACATTTTATATTAGAATCACTAGGAAGCAGGCCCTTCCTTCAATGGCATAATTTCAGCTTCCATACAAAAGCAAACAAGTTACATGCCACAGAAGCAATAACTGAAAGAAAACAAGCCATTACAAAATTTTTATCTGTAACTGCACTCAAGACTGCAGTTTGGGCTTTGGAGGGTATTTGTTTTATAAGCTCTTGTCCCTTAGTTAATTTTTAACCAGACACATTATTCTTCCTAGACTACAAACAAGGTGTTCATCACGTTTATATATAAACCTCAGAAATGGCAGAGGAAGTGAACCACAACAGCAAACAAAAAAAAAAAGCAACCTTATCTTGCAGAAGAAAAATTGAGAACTTTGTTTCCTACAGGTGTAAAATAAAATAAACTGCTCAGATCAATTCCTCAGGCTTCCGCCATTTTCCTTCCTTTCCATCTCAGCATCCCTTCCTTCCAGGCGCTGTCTGTAGGAGAAAGCAGCTGTGACTCTAATCTGATTTAACTACATCAATGCAAATACTTCTATGAAGCCAGTTTCCAAGAATACTTCCAGGCTAAATCCCAGGTGTGCTCAGACGGCTGCCAGCAGCCACTGGGGCAGCCCAGAGCTGTGCCTGCAGCTCAGCCCCACGCAGCAGACACCAGCAGCCACGTGGGCTGTCTGCACATCACACTGTGCTCAGACCCCAGGAACCCTAAATGCAGATGGCTTCAGGACCGTTCAGAATTTCACATAACCTGTTTCTAGCAGTTTGGGTTTGAGACAGCTTTCCTCAGACAGCGCACACACCTTCGATCCAGTAGTGCTGTAGGTACTGAGCTGTAGCTCAGCACCAGGCACACAGAGATGATGTTGTGTGAGTGCTGCGCAAGCACCTGATGCCCCATTCCCCTCAGTTCAGAGGCAGCAGCAGTGCAGCCATGTACCACAGCACAGCACAGGCCCACATGTTCCCCACACTGCCCTGCATTCATACCTTGCCTTGTGCTGTATGACCCCACTCTGTGCCACTTTTTTCCATTTCTCTCTGCTTCTGTCAGAATCCAACAAGCACATGGCCACCCTGTGACTGGCAGCCATTAGTGGGGACAGACGGGGCAGAGAAGCACACTGGGGCAACAGGAGATGAACTGCCTCCTGGCAGGAGATTCCACAGAGGGGTGGAAGCACATCCTGCAGGAGCCAAGCTCCTGTCCTGCAGGAGCCATGCACTCCCAGGACCACCTGAGGGAAAAGACTTCAGGGAAATCATTTTATGGAAACAACACGTTATATAATCAATTACGGTTTAAACAATTCCACAAATGCTCACGGTGGTACACGAGGGTTCACACGCCATGAACAGCACAGCCCTGTCTGAAAGTCTCAAGTAGCTTCATATGTAACACATGATAATTACAAACACAGCATCCTGCTTCACCATTGCCCAAAGGACTTAACACCAATTGCATTAATATCTATAAGAGCACATAGCAACAGGACGAGGGAAAATAGCTTTAAACTGGAATCGGGTAGATTTAGACTAATATATTAGATATTAGGAAGAAATTCCTTACTGTGAGGGTGGTGAGACACTGGAACAGGTTGCCCAGCAAGGCTGTGGATGCCCCCTTCCTGGAAACACTCGAGGCCAGGCTGGATGGAGCTGTGAGCAACCTGGGCTATGGGAGGTATCCCTGCCTGTAGCAGGGGGTTGGAACTGGGTGATCTTAAGGGTCCCTTCCAACCCAAGCCATTCTGTGATTCTCCTGCAGTACTGCAGTTCTGTTTTGATGGCAAAAGGCTATAAAGCATAAATAACTTTTCCTCCAAACATTCCCAGAGACCTGAAGAGGCCATTTTACATTACAGTGTTTTGTAGCTCTTTGAGATAACATCCCCATCTCCGTGCCAGCAGAGGCCAGCACTCAGCAAGGCAGCAGTGCCAGTATTTGCTCCCAGTGCCCCCCAGCAGCAGGGCACTGTGCACAGAGACTGCAAGGACAGCAGCAGCCAGCAGCTACACACTCCGACTGGCAAAACAGCACTGTGACTTCACAACAATTCTGTGTTTTCTTTGTTCCTTTGTCCACTTTATGCTGCAGAAATTGAGGTTTCACGTTATTTCACATTTTCACGCTGCTAATGTAATAATAAATTCATTATGAACTGTAACATACACTATTTATTTCTGATAGATACCTGAAGCCAAGCTGTTTGTTATCCATTAATCTTTCAGAGGTTTCAGGGATGAAACAGAAACAACAAGCCTCTAAACAGAGGGTGAATGCCCTGATCCCCTCCCATGACCTGGGAGCACTCCTTGCGAGGCAGCCCATCTGCCTTTGTGCTCTTACCATACCCCACCCAACTACCATCACTGCTCCTGTTAGATAACGTAACATCCTACTTCATGGTTTCACCTCTATAACCACGCTGTTTGGGTTCTGATCCTTAACAGAATACTAATTACTGAAAGCCAAAGGACTGCAGCATAGCACTTCCAACATGCATGCAAACATGACAAGCTATGTAAACTACAATTGTAATTGAATATGGTGTCAACTTGATCAGAGGTTGTTTTGTTTAACAGTTGTTACAAAATACTTAATCTAATAAAGAGAAAGATTTTATTTTGTACTTCATTTGTTCTAGCCTTATCAAGTGTCTCACTTGCTGGAAAACAAAGCATCACATTTACTGACATTCTGTAACAGCCCTCCATTCTGAGGGATAACCCACATTTGCTATTATAAGATGATTCAGAACCACTCCCCAAATCCAAAGAGCTTAAGAGCTGATATTTATTAGCTGCTACATACCCTTTCCTGGAGAACAAAAAGTAAACTTTGTCATTCAGTTGTTGCTTCCTTCCTTCCTATAGAAATACCTGCATTATTATTAAGACAATACTTAAAGTTGTCATCTAATCTCAATTTGCACCACTGAAAAAAGAATACCAATAAACTCAGAAGCAATTCACATGTTCCAGATAAACTTAACTCCTATCTAAAAATAAATTTATTTATGAAATCAATCTTGGAGATTGCCAGGCAAATAAACAGGCAACAATTAGACGTACACTCACAGCAAAAGGCTGTTCAATTCTCGCAGCCAAGTGTACACCCGGCTCCTATTGTTATCCAGTTTCAAGAAAGCTTCAAGTGATGTTAAATTAAAATAAGAAAATAACCTCAAATGTAATCTTCCCCTGTTTCTAGTGCCACTACTCCAAGCCAGCATTTGTGTAGGCATGTGCCATTCAAATCAGCTTAAAGTTACAGGGTGTTACTTCAAAGTTTTGCTATCATATTTCTTTGGTGCTGCCTACTTGTTCTTAACCATCAGTTTTTACAACCTCTTCCATAATCCAAAGAAGAGACACTTGAACTATCCCATAGTTCATAAAACCAAGTGCAGCAAACATCTCAGTCCTTAAGAGCAACAGTACCTAAAGCTGACCTACAGAAAGGACAAAGCCGATCACCACAAGACCCGCCGTGTGTGTTCAGAAGTCCTCAAAGCATAAAACTGAGAAGCATTATTACCCAAACTTCCACATCCAGCTTTTCCCAACCTAAGGTTCTCAAAACCAGGCCTGCTGTTTCACACTATTTCTCAGTTTCGTAATGTTACATTACAGCTCTAGTGAAAAACTGACCCCGAGAAACAGATCAGCTGAGAAAAGCTGAAACCGAGGAAGAATGAAATATCCTAAGTCCCACTGCAAGTACTGTGTGTGCTTCCCGAGTTCTGTACTTCTGCAATGGAAACTACTTTAAGCACTACCCACAGCATCACCTGCAAGTGTCTCGTGGAGGACAACACACAGATAAATGTAAATGAAAGGGGACTTCTTTCCCTCCCTAAACACCACGAATTATTTTTAAGGTCTTGGAGATGTTCTGTGGGTCACAGCAACAAAGGAAATTTCTTTTTTAAATACTTATGTCACCCACATTCAACTACCAAGCAATCTAATTTGAAGCCAAATGCATTATACCTATATATGCCTATACTTACATTACCATCTTCTCACCATCCCTTTCCCGTACTACACACCCACATTACTAAATGCAATATTTTCAAACACATCATCCTCTGAATGGCATTAGAAGGACAGAAGAAATGTGATCCTTATCCTTCCTGTATGGGAGGGAGCATGTATGTATGTATGTATGTATTTACTTTTAATTTCTACTTGCAAGGAGTAACATAAATGAGAAGAGGGAAGTGGCAGGCCACAGATCACACTGGAAGCTATCTGACAACAAAACCCAACAGCTCTCTGGTTTTTAGCCTTGTGCTTTACCCAATATACCAGCCCAGTGTCCTCCAAGGCACCACAGGATGTACACAATCACAGATCTTAAAAGCTTCAGGATGTTTTTATCTATTTATGGATATGGATCCAGACTTGAATCCAGTTTTATCTGCACATTTTGCACTTTGAAAGCCTACTGCCTCATTAAATCAATCCTAGGCGCACCACCTTCAGGAAGTTTTAATTACTGAGAGAGAAGATGGCAGCATCTTCAGATTCTTCCCCATTCCCTGAAGAGAGTTGAAATCAAGCAACAACAACAACAACAAAAAAAAAAAAAAAAAAAAAAAAAATCACACTTCTGGTCACAGCTCCAAGATTCCTTCCACATAACAAATGACCCAAACTGTTTGAGGTTTTCTTAAGGCGTTGCTCCAAGATTTACCCTTCTCATGGCTCCAATTCTCCTGATCCAGCTTCTCCAATATTTTCTCTTGCCTCTCTAAAATAAACACACAGCTCACTAATCAGTGCTCTTGTTTTTGCAATTGCCATGTTACTTCACAGGAAACCTTTCACCTCGCCTGGTGCAGCTTTTGCTCAGTCTTTCCAAAATGTTTGTGTTTTCTGTAGCTATAGATACAGTTTACACACAAAAATGGATTTAATTTCATCTTCACTTAGCATCAGCAGTTGCTATTACATTGACCTGACCCCACTCTTAACTATTTCCAACATTTGTTCAAGCTCAAAAGAAGATATTTAGCAGCCACTCATGTTTGAAGCTTTTTATTTCTTTAAACTTACTGTTCAAAACTACTCTCATGTAAAACAAGTGATTTGGAATATTACATGCTTCACTGCATGACTTAAAACCTAAGAGCCATTTCAAGCCACTGTTTTCCACTCAAGCAGCCACAAGATGCTGTCACTGCCTGCAGGCTGTTTGCTCACTGCTCCCTCCTTCAGCCCGTGCCCTCGAGCAAGCTGCAAACACACACCTCTGTCTGAGGCTCCAGGGACTTCAGGAACCTCAGTGTGTGCACTGGGACATTGCCTGTATCTTCCAAGCCATAGTGAGCTTCTCACAGCAGAGAACCCTTTCAATTCTACTTCAGTCAACCCATGACACTAATACAGAGCCTAAGATGCTTGGGACTGCTAGCTATTTGAAACCAAACTCATTCCAGCTCCACAGCAGCCACCCTGCAATGTCCCACCAACCCTTCTGGAACGCAGGTGTTGCTGTGCACCAACTTTGTGCTCTGTAGAGGAGAACGTAGAAACCTGTATTGTCGGGACAAAGGCCTACAAGGCAAGGGGAAAAGACTGAAGATGCATGGGAGGCATTTCACATCAAATAGTTATCATCATCATTTCGTTAGCTTTCAGTCCAAACCTCTGTATCAAGCGATCTTACTAGCACACCATTTCTCCTCAGAAACTCCAAAAGTTGTCTGGTAACGGACAACAAATTAGAAATTAACAAAAATGTTGTTCAGCACAACAAAGCCAGGGTTCGACTTTGTGAATTAACACATGCTACTCTTGTGCTTCAATGTCTGAATATAAATATAACAGGATGAACTGGCCATCTGAGATAAGACAGGTTAAATCCCATTTGTGTCTAATTAGCCACTTCCCCATGCAACTGGCTTTGGCTTCAGAGTATAAAATTGCACGATGGACCTTTATATGATGATAGTTTGGAGGAAATGTTTTCTAAGAGAGGAAGCAGATAACATGCTAAAAAATAGCTTGATTATATCTCACAAAGTATTCACTCCCTCTTATCAACTTCCTCTCATTTTCTAAAACAGAATTTCTAAGTGGAAAACTGATTGCTCAGCGTCTCAGCCACCCTGCATCTCACACAGGAACACCCTACAGCCACAGAGCCCACCTGCCTTCCCATAAGGACAAGACCCCTCCAAGCACACACTAGGCAAGCCTTTGGGTAAAGGAGGTAAGTCCTGGGATATCCTGATATTCAAATCACAGTGAAGAGGAAGGTAGCTGGAAGCTGAAACCAACTACAATAGACATTCTTACAGAAGAGAAGAAAATGACACTGAGCTCCAAAGATGTGCGCCTGTGAGGCAAACAAGCAGGTAAAACCCATGGAATAGTAGTTCAGTGCTTGAGTGATTCTGTAAGGTCAGTGCTCAGGAGTCTTCATTCAGATGTCATTTATACAACATGGCATAAAATACTTTTTGTTCAGCTTGCATCATCTCAAGCCTTGACTGCTATATATCAAGAAGTGGTCAATTTAAATAGAAAGCAATAGTGACCCAAAAAAAAAAAGAGAGAAAGAAGAAGAAAGGATTACATTTGTGGAGAACGCTCCTTTGAGGATGCATTATGGAATGGTAACTAAATATTCTTCAGGATAGGAAAAAAAAAGGGTCATCGCACAATGCTTCACCAGCACTGGCGGAAGGCTCACACTAATCTAAATAACAAAACAGATGTTTCATTCAGAGAACTTCTATTTCTTTAAGACTGAAATAAAATAGAAAAAAATATTTCTACCTACCAAAACAAATCAGGATGGGGAAAAAAAAAAAAAAACAGGGCTGAGTTTTCCATAAAACATTGCAGGAAGCACTAACTAGAAAAATCAGATTCCTAATACTCATTCCTTTATTGCGGCTAATCTCTCAAGATGAACCCTGTATTAAAAAAAATAAAAAGAAACCTTCACATAAACAAGAGCCATATCTGCATCCATACAGGGACTCAAGTCCTCAAGAAAGACAAGCTTCAAACAGTACCCTCGAGCAAAGGAATCGCAGAACTGTTTAGGCTGCAGAGCTCAGGGGGCCACCTGCACCCCCAGTCACACGAGAGCCACACCTGAGGTTGGGCTGATTTGCTCCAGGAGGGCACAGAGCATCTCCAGCAACAGGAATGTGCCCAGCCCTGCTGGAAATCACACAACTCTGATCCCTCACTGAAGTTTCCCTGTTTGCAGCAACTTGTTTGCTGCACTTGCTCACAATTTGCCTTTAGGAAATCATTCAAATTACTTTCCAACTAATAAAGCAGAGAATGCTGGTGTATTATTCTACATTTCTTCTGTTCCATGGGAAATTTTTGGGCATTCCTTTGAGATGGCGTGACCCGATTCAGCAGAAGATGGCCAGGTGAGCTCAAGGATCACTGTAAGTTTGTAAAACATAACTAAATAAACCAGACAACCAGAACAGTAAGGCCAAACAAGCTCCAGGAAGCCATCTTAGCCCTTGTAAAACCCACGGATCAACAGATAGACAAGTCTGTTAAGAGTTGTTTTGTCTCCTAACTGTGGAAGGTAGGGATGGACTATAAAACACGGCGAAGCAACACACCCTGTTTGTCCCTGTATACATAGAAATGCACACAAACAGCTCAGTAACCTAACCCTCAAAGCTGCAGACCTATTTCAAGAGGGAAAGGAATGCTTCAAAATATTAAATCAAAAGCAGCCTTCCACATAAATACATGCCACCTTTACACAGCCAAATATACCACAGCAAGGTGCAGCTGAAAACGGCCTCAACAGAAAACTGAACAAAGTGCATCCATCTGCCCTGAGCAAAGGGAGAAGATGGCCAGGCAGGATGGGGCTCTGAGCACCTGGTGGAGCTGTGGATTTCTCTGCTCAGCGCAGGGGAGCTGGACCAGACGGCCTTTAGGGGTTCCTTCCAACTCCAACAATGCTATGATGATGCTATTATTGGTGAAAAAACAAAATCAGCACTTAAAATTTTATGGAGTTTACTACACCTTCATTAAGAGATAGTAGATAGAAATTATGCCACATTACAAGCAGCACAGCATTTATTCTATCAGTGCAGATTCTATTTGGTAAGAAAGCCGTCAATACGAGATCCGTATGAGATCCCTCTCCACAAACATTTTGTGCTCAAAGAAATGCAGAGAGCATGCTACCATAATATAAACTACATTTTGTGTGTGTATTAGAACAAAATCTTGTCCTTACATACGCATGTGCACACAGATACACAAACAAAATTCTGGGAATTCATTCGAATCACAGAGGTTGTGAAGAAATGACTATCTGTCATATAAAATCTGGAATCTGTTACCAATCCAACTGTTCCACTTAATCAAAAGCAAAGAAACTCGTAAGAGCTCTCTTGCTACTTCTGACAGCCAATTTCCAAAAGAAAGAGCAACTGGCTGCTAACAGATCTCAATAACTCACAGGGCTCAAAGAGCTTCAGATTAAAAAAAATCCAAGCTGGGAGGGAGGATTTTCTTTGACAAAAAAACAGCAAATAGCCTCTTGAAATTAGCAAGGAGCTGCACAGCCTGCACACAGCTCTGTGGGGCTGGGCGTGCTGACTCCAGCCCCTGCTTCCCCACATACTTGATGGCCTCAGTGTCCAGTGCTGCTATGGGCTGCTCACCTGGAGGGGCACAGCCTGCACCGGGTTGCTGAGGGCTCCTGGAGGTGTCTATGCTCCATGTACAACTGTGCTGAAAGCCACTAATGTCACGAATTGTCTGAACTGAAGGAAAAAAATAACTGATTTTCTCTTATGCTTTAAGTTCTGCAGTTATGGGAAAAAAAATTCTAGTAAATATCTTTGGTTAATTCCTGAAAGAATAACCAATAAAAATAGTGCTAATTGAAAGTGACAGGCTGTCAGATAAGCTTACAGGTTCCGATTATATAGAAATTGTAGAGGAATTTATAGAGTGAAATAACTTCCTACAGAACAAGAGAAAATATCTTAAGATATTTGTAATAGAGCATAGCCCTGAAGAAGCATTCAACTTCATTTTTTGTATTAAAAACATATGCTTCTGCAGAAGAAATGAAAGCCTAACTTGGAAGCGAAAATCCCTGCAAGATCCATTAAGACAATTAGGTGTGAAACTGTTGTTTAGCACTGACAGTAATACAGATGTTCAAAGCGATTTGAAAATTCTCCAATCGATGTGAGATGTTCATAGCAAAGTTCTACTTCTGCACCCAGCCACCAGCAGTGGTCCAGTTGCCCGCTGCCTAAGGTAGCCACACAAGTGCTACCAAATGGAAACAGGCAAGGTTTGTGCCCTTTCCCAGCACTGTCACTGCCCTGCCTCCCAGACAGCATCAGGCCTATACGAGTGAGTCTTGCTGAGGGCTGAGCCAGCCTGGCCCAGCTTCCTGCATGCATCTCCAGCCCTGTTAGCAGAGCCCCAGGGAAGCATGCAGGGAGCAGTGGGGCACATGGCAGACAAGAGGCCTGCCCTGCACCAAGAAGAATCCCTTGCTGAAACACTCCAAACAACAACATTTTTTACTTTTCTTAAGCACCGCCTGAAGAAAACGAAGCACAAAGAGGCCTGGAAATGCTGGCAGGCAGCTATCGTGTAACAAGCCAAACTGCAACCAGACCAACAACAGTTGGAAAAAGTCTCGCTCGCTTTCTTGTAAACAGTAATTCAAGTTTTTGGAAGCAAAAGAAAAAAAAAACAGGGTAAAAAGCTTCATCAGAAATCTACATACACAATAAGTGAGGAATAATCAGAGCATAATAATAAAAGCATAATAAATTAGGAATCTGAGAACGGCTGAGAATCCATTTCAGATCAGTACGGAATGTTTTGCTTTCTTGATTTGTAACTTGATTTAAAACCAGAAATATGCCACTGTTTATTTTCTGGCACCTCTGCTCATTTTGCTTTCCTTCACTTCTGAGGAAAGATAAGACCTTTGTTTCCAATCCCACAAATCACGAATGACTAAATGAATGCCTGCAGGGTTTCCTATTGTTGTTATGGCACTCTGAGCATCTCCTTTGTCATCCAGCAAGAGGACACAGCAGAAGGCAGGCAGAGGGACAGAGGCGGCCACCACTGCAGACTGGCAGGTAGAATCACCTTCACTCCTACTGAAAGTCTGCATTTTGCAGCTTTATAAAAAAAAGGTATGACAGCTGTATCATTAGAAATCATTCAGAAATCACTTTCAAAATTACAACTGAGGCAAATTAATATCAGTACTAGAAACTCCTCAGTTAAGCTCGAAATCTGCAGAAGTCAATGGAGTGACAGAACTGACAGAGGACTTTTCAATCAACACAGGAAAGCCCACTGCTTCCCAAGTTTCACTAGTACCATGCTAGTCGCTGCGTTTCACAGATGCTCTACCACTTAACATGAAGCTTTAAGCTTTCAAGAAAGAATTATTTAAACAGAGTAATTACACTGAGTATGAGGGCTGCAGTGCACTACTGTCTCTGCTTCTTGAGAAATGAAGGACTTCTGGAGGTTGCTGAAGGAGAAGCTCCAATCCTAAGAGAGCAAAATAAACATTCCCTAAAACTGTTCACCACTGCCTAAAAGAGGCAGAACACCTTTGGATTAACCACTACAAAGCTTAAGATTCCTTTAAGTGATCTTAAATCACTGCTTCCGTGAATTCAGGCTCTGGTCCCCAGGCAAGCAGCAGAGAACAGGGAAGTCAGCCTGGCAATAGCAAACTCCTGAACAGCATCACTGTGGGAGAAAGAGAAGGAAAGGGGTTGTGCTCAGAAGCACGCGTGACCAGACAACACCAGCCAGGACAATGACTGCATGTGGAACAACTCAAGAACTACTGCTTTATCTTCCACCTCCTACGTTATGGAGGGAAATTGCACACAGACCAGCACTGGTAGGAAATGCAGAGTTTCAAATATTTCTACTCAGTTTTCCCTGCAGAAGTAAAATGCATTCAGTACTTACACACCTGTTAACAGATCACCTTCCTATTTTTGAAACAGAAAATACAAATGCTTTCTCACATCTTAATTATTTTGTTGGGGGAGGAAAAAAGCAGTTCTGAAAGTACAAATCACAAAGCTATGAGACAAAGCTGAAACAAAATAGTGAAACCTCCAAGGAAGCACTGCTGGGAGATGGCAGCTGTGCACTCAGCTCACACAGGGTGACCGAGCAGCACCTCCACCCTCCCCCTGGCTCCCCAGGCTCCTCCAAGCAGTGACTGCTGCTAGAGCCACAATCCAAATGGGTGCAATCCAGGACCAGCTTGGGTGACTCACCCACCAACACCAAAGGCTGTTCATCAGAACGTTACAGCTCGAGAAGATTACTATTAAGGAACAATTAACCCGGCACCCTAAGCAACACCTGCTACACAGAATTTAAATACAAAAATTAAACAATTACATTGTATGTTAACATTATTACTATATTATTACAGGCTCAAAGACATTTTTCGGTTAATTTCTCAAATGATTCAGAGAACCATGACACTATTTGTGTTACTCTGCAAATTGCAAGCAACTCCTTGGACCTGGACACTGTTAACACTCCTATCCCTATATCCTACTGCTTTTATCCGATTCCTCAATCATTTCACCATTGTTTTATTAGTGTGACTCAGACACACAGCACTTTGAGCACTAAGTCCCCTTGGATCAGCACTACAACAAGCATTTCAGTTTACTGCTCAGCACAACACATAGGATTCATGAGTACCTGAACGCCAAGAACTACAGCTCACCAGGACACAGTCTTATTTTTCTCGTCCAACTGATGATGTTATTTCTACAGCTACTGAAAGCAGCAGATTTTATTCATCATTTCACCTTATTCCCCTCTTCTAAAGCACTAAGCACACCTAACATGAAACCAAAAATTCAATTTAAAAGCACCACCTGCCATACAGCGACGCTAGTAATGAAAGTCTGTCTCATAAACTACTTAATGCTTTCCCTTAGAAGCTCCGCATTTTGAGCTTGAGAGGGCAGGAGCAACTTAGGTCATTAAATGGCTTTATTGTAGAAGGCAAACCCCATCTGGCTGCACTTGGCTTTCCTAACAGCAGGACCAAGAAGCACGATACCTGGGTTTTCATAAGGATAATCAGAATACTGAACTGGCTCCCTTTCAAGTTTTGGGTTGTATTTTCCTTTTTTTTTTTTCCCTCCAGAGTAAAAACAGGGTTGGTATACACATGGATTCCTTCTTTCAACTGTGCTGTATTACAGCTAAGACAGAACTACAGGTGTACAGTATTAAAAGCCAAGGGAGGGAGAATTTGAGAAGCAAGAAGGTATTACTTCTTCAGCTGAGTATCAAAAGTTACCACAAAAAAGGAATTTTTGCTTCTTCTGCATCCCAATTCTCTGCCTGCATTGTTTGATCACAGGCACACCCAGCAGCCCTTACACACACTGTGCTTTTAACAGCTTGCTGATTTACATTTTAAAGAGTCCACCTACACATGACCAGGATCTGCTAACTCTGAAAGATGATCTAACTGTTTGAATCGAGTGCATGCCTGTTCAAACTGGTCTTTTCTATTTTAATACCGAGGAGCACTTAAATTCCTAATAAGTTATATCACTGTATTTACCAAAAGGTAACACATCCCACTTCTTCCACAAGCATTACTCAGATAGCAGATCTAGGCTATATACACATATAAAACCAAAGATGCTTCTGCACACACTTTCTTCTCATCGATCCTAAATTCACATAAGTTCATATTAACCTCTACTATTCCAAAGGATGGCAAAAAATTGAAATAGTGTAATTGATGCATAAAATAATTACTTTCAACTCTGAATCCCCTACAGCACAGAAGACAAAGAGGTATTTACTGTGCTACATATTGCATTTTCAGAGGAAAAGCCATGCATTTCCTTGAGGGCTTTTCCAAAAGGATGGGATTCACTCCTCCGTGACACTGACATGTAAACTGTGACCAGGCCGGACTCCAAAGGCTTTCAACCCAAATGACTGCTTTACAAGAGTACGTCTGCTTAGATTCCCCTGTCTTCACAGGGCTTGAATGCCAAATCCTCCTGGCACTGAGGCCAAATGCACATCACCACCCCTGCACCAGCCCAAAGACAGGTTAATATGAAGCTCAGCATCAGCAGTACCTCCAGTGCTGATATACATAAAGCTCCATTACAAGTAAGTAGGATTTCAGTTGCAATGGTTTTCAGGAGAACAGCAAACTTTTAAACACAGCTCTCTTTGAGCTGGAACAGACAATGATGTCTGGTAAAAAGATGCTGCAGAGTCTGAAAGGCTTTCATGAACAGAAAACAGGCAGGAGCTCTGATTTATTATTAGATGGTAACACCCTTAAATGTGACTGTAGATTGTGAAATTGTTTAAGCATTAACAAATTCTTGGGAAAAAAAATAATGAAGTAAAAAGGGGACTTCAGGAAGGAAAAGAACCCGCAGTGATTTTCTGTTTTCACCATCAAATCAGACATATAGCTCAGGAAATCAAAAACAACCTGAGATAACGACCTCATGTATTTGGAACAAAGAAATCCATCATTCTTTCAAAAGATTCTGGTTTCTTGATTGTTAATCTACCCCATTAAAAGAAAAACCTCTCTCACAGACACCTACTGTCTCCACAGAGACAAAATTTTGAGAAGGGCTCTCATTTATTTCCCCACCCCTCATCAAACCCACTCGACTCATGTTAGTGTCTGGAAATGCCTCCTCTCACAAACAAAAATACCACGAGGCTCTGCCTTCCCTCTAAGATGAAGTGAGCACTTCTGTAATCAATTTGAAAATAAATAATCCTACTGTTTTAATGCACCTTCCTCAGTCACACACAGCTCCATAAACCAGAACATCACGTGTAATGCTGAGCCTTAGGCCAGCATGGAAATACGTGCAACAGCATTAAGCAGTAAGAAAAGCACCATGCTTCCAGGGATCAGAGCCAGCATTACGGCCTCTCAGTCATCTAAAAATATGCCTTGCAACTTTGATAGACACACTTATCCACACCGGGCTGGAATAAAAGAAGAATAGCAAAATAAGAACAAAAAAAAAAAGCCAAAGCAAAGTCACAGCACTGGTTACAATGTAAGCAATTCCAAAGCTACACACAGCTCATTATGTATACAAATAAAGCTGGCACGGACTGTCAAGGGAATAACTTCCATATGTTTGCACTTACTGTTCACTCTACTAAACAGATCCCATTAAATCGAACAATTGCTTACTGTCTGCAAGATACATCCCTGAACAGGTGTTGTGATCAAATCTAGCTTTCACCTTTACTGCCCTTGGCTAAGAACACTCCAAACTTCAGTAATTCCATTTAAAATTATGAGCCAAATTCAGCCCAAGTTAGTCGGCATTACTGAGTCTGACTAATGAAGATTCCTTGGAGGTATTTAAGCTGCTACTTTGACTGCATCTTAATTTCCTAAGAGTTTGATCTCAGAACACCTCCTGAAAGGCAGGTAATAAATATATACTCAATAAACACAACCTCACAAAACAATACTGCCCTCAGCATTGCAGGGAAAATAAATCCTTTCTGTCCAGGCCTTCCTCTGACTGGAACTTGAAACAAGTGTGTTTCTGTCACAAAATGGCTGTGATTAAGGCTTTACCATTTAAAACACAGATGAGTAGAAACCCCTCCTTGCTGGCGTTTCACAGCAGAGCCCTCCCAGCCCTCAGCTCCACCATGCTGTGTGAGCGGAGGCAGCTGAAGCTGAACACGTGCGTGTTGGCTTGCTGGAAATCAACAGGTGAGTTCTGGCAGCCCCATGAGACCAGAAAGAAACAATGGCAAGGGAAAACGTAGGAAAATGGATGCTATGCAGAGAATCAGTTGTCTTCTACTGATTCTCTGCTACCTCACAGATTCAAGGATTAATTACCTAGAAATTACAGAGATACTGAACACATTCAATACAAACACAGTGATCGCATAGCCCAGAGATTATTACAAATTCCTTAAATCTGCGAGGAATAATGGCAGCACTTCTGTTTCAGTTCAGGAGGAATGCAGGTCCCTCCCTGGAAGGCACTGCAGAGGCAGCACCAACCCCTGCTCCCCAGAACAGGACCCACACTGCTTCACTGCAGCTGGCTGGCAGAACCTCTGTATATTTAGATGAAATAAAACCTTCAGAAAGCAGCCAAGTCCGTGCTCCAGAAATACACCAAAGACCCTCACGAGGCACAGAACTGCTGTCTGCAAACACAAAGTTGAGAACAGCAGTGGTTCACTCCACGCTGCTGCTGGAGGTGCAGCCTGCCCCAAAGGGTTCAACAGAAAGACAGAACGCAGGAGCACAGCCTCTATTGCACAGGAAAGAAGAGAGCGCAGCAAAACCCACAGAATTTTTTTTATTTCTTGCTTTTAAGAAAGAAACAAACCCCAGCCTCTTTGCAACAGATGTTATCCCTCCGTTGAATGACTTCAGACTAGACGGTTATTTCAATGCATTTATCTTGTCATCAACACCGATATGTTTTTAAAAAACAGTTTTTGTAACGCTGTCTACAAGCTCTGTGAACTAGGCAGCTCACAACGCTGGCACAAGAAGCCCCTGACAGGACAGAACAGAGCCATGTATCACTTTACACTCACCGTTTTCCACTCCATTTTTTTTTTCTTTTTTCTAGCAACAGGATTTCTTTGTTAAAACATAAACATATTCCCAAAGTATAGTCAATATTTTCACAGCTGATAGAGCGCTTCTCTTCCTCTCACCATGAGAAATGAAGCTAAATACCATACAGGACTATAACCTCATAAAAAGTCAGTAGGGAACAACAGACTGACAAAACCCAGATTTGCTTTAGGAAACTCCAAGCAGTAAAGTGACTGGGAAGGCTTTTTCTAAAGGAGCTTAAGAGGATTGATCAAATTTATGGAAAGAAAAAAAACAAAACACAAATGCTCCAGAGAACACTGCCAGCACATTCTGGGAGAGCAGAGCACGGCCAGAAGCACTGTGGGTTATTCAGTGGGCATCCACTGGCAATGCACTGCACAGCCCCGATCCCTGCAGCGCTGCTCTCACACCACCACACCCGCCGACCAGCTCTGTGGATCAGCTGGAAAAGCCATTCACTTACCGGTATTCTATCATCGGAGAGGTCAATATTTAGGCTGCGCTAGGAATGCCTTTTAATTTCGGGAGTGTCAAAAAAAGCTGAACAATGTTGAAGCACGCAAACACAAATAAAAAAGGACCAGTGGGAATGCATGGGGGTATTAAATGCTCCCAGCTTCCCAACTGTAAATAATCGCCTGCCAGGCTCAGCACTTGAAAGCAGCATCTCAAACACCACCCAGCCCTCATCTCTCTTCTGGCGTGGGCTGAGGACACATCCATCAATCTGCTTCCAGAAGTGGGAATATTTCACGGTGCCATTCTGGCTGATGACTGAAGCTGCCCACGAGCTCCAAAGCAGGCATGACTCCATGGGGCAGCAGCTTCACTGTGCAAAGCAACTCCCAACTGGGGACACCTCCTCCTCTGCAAGGTATGAGCAAAGAGCACAGCTCACCTGGAACATCAGAGCACACGGCAGCATAGCTGGAAAACCTGGGCTGCAGCAAGGACCTTCAGCTACCAGAACCAAACATCAGCACTTGTTACAGCCTCCTGACAAACCCACTGCTATTACACTTCAGTGTTTCTTCAACATTTTTTCTTCCATCTCTGCAGAAAACAGTTATTCGCACTGCTGCAGGCACTGAGACCTTCAGCAACAAGCTCACTGGAGATGGAGCTGCAAAGTATGTTCCAAAAGTTATTTTGGCCATTCTGAGTTTTAAGCAGTTCAATCTATATTTTACAATTTCCTAATGCTTCATACACATTTTCATTAAAGAGAGTAAAAGCTTTTTTTTTTTTTTTTTAAAAAAAAAAGGTTAAAAATAGCATAGCTGCATTTGGCTTTGATAATTTTCAAGAACTGTTCAGCTCTACTTGTTCAAGTGCATTCTGCAGCAGCAGCAAAATAATTAAATGAAGACATCAAACCAATCTGAACAAGGAGGACGTAAACAGAAACCTGAAACAACAGCAAACCAAAGGGATGGCTTATGGCTGTAATTCTAAAGGGCAGCATATGTTACATCAATACAAAATGCAGGGGCACTAAGGAAGGAAAGAGGGTGGGAAGCAGAGAGCTGGAGCCCAGTTGTGCTTCCTGCAACCAAGGCAGCGCTGCTCAGAAATACGAAGCCCAACGTACCTCCAGCTGCATGTGTTACATGGATATTTTCTACAAAAACTGGTATTATCATGTTAAAAACAGAACTTTTGAACATTTGTAGGTAACAAAAGCAAACATTCATTTTTGTTTTGTGTGACAAAGAAGTTACACTTCAGAATTTTGACCACAGAGTAAAGAAGAAGATAGAACACCCTACAGTTCTGCGTTCTGGCTTGTATTTCTGATGTTCCAGTGATTTTCTAGTCTCTATGTACTACTTGAATTTTTATATTTCTCCAGTAGTATTAATCATTATGTGAAACTATTTAAAGTTAAGAAAACAGATTATTCCTTTTTTTTCCCCAAGAAATATCTAAAAATTACAGAATACCAACCTATTGAGCATCAAAATCCCTGGATCCACTACAGACTTCTTCCAAAGTCACGACTATTTACAAGGGTGGATAAGATAGGACAAAGGGGAATGGTTTTAAACTGAGACAGGAGAGGTTTAGGTTGGATATTAGGAGGAAGTTTTTCCACAGAGAGGGTGGTGAGGCACTGGAACAGGTTGCCCAAGGAGGCTGTGGATGCCCCATCCCTGCAGGCATTCAAGGCCAGGCTGGATGTGGCTCTGGGCAGCCTGGGCTGCTGGTTGGCGACCTGCACACAGCAGGGGGTTGGAACTGGATGAGCACTGTGGGCCTTTTCAACCCAGCCATTCGAGAATTCTATGAAATAGCTAAGCAAAACATCTTTTAAATTGTTTTCTTTTTAACATCATGAAACTTTACAGTGTCAGGAGCAGAAATCAACATCATTGTGCAGACACCGCTCATTGTAAAGTCAAATGTAAACAACTGCAGCAGATGCAGGGAATAACCAGGTAGCCTAGGGAATTCTTCCTCCAGCAAGTTATCCCCCTATCTGGGCTTATCTATATTGTTATCACTTATGATAAAGTTCTGCATACAGTACAGAGCCCTGCAATCACTCCCTTGTATTTACGAACTGCATCTCCCAGATTTTACCAGAACACTTATGATACCTTTTAAGAGATCAGAATGTTTGAGGTTCAGACTTCCCCACCACATAGCTAAATAGAACAGAGCTGGCATGCCTGAAGATCTCAGACTTCTTAACAATTGACATCCAGAATAAAAAACATTATTTCAGGGCCTTTGCTTTTCATGAATCTAGTTAACACTAATTACCTCATTTCCTTTTTACCAGGTGACCTCGCAGAGAAAGCTGACCACAGAAATCCAAAGCAAGATGGCCCAGCAGCAGTTCAGCTGTTTGATCTGGCTCCTAGAGAAGCTTTACTTGACCCCAGGACTGCTAGTTGCTGAAGCAAACTAAACAAATGCGATGCATTTCTGTGCATTAGGTTGGTGTACAGACCCAAGCCATGCAGCAGCAGGTTTCACAGCTCACACAGAGCATGGCACAGCCACACAGCCATCCCCACGTGTCCACCCTGCCCCAGGCTACAGGGATAAACCAACATCTCCAAAACAAGAGAACCAGTTCTGAATGCCATCAACACACAATACCTTCAAAACAAAAGTCTGTTGCTAAAGCTGAATTACTGAGGCTTATTATTCAAAAGCCGTATCATAAATTTTCATCAGGAATAGAGCATTATGTTACTGTTTTATCAACAGGCTTCTCAACTAGGTTCCAACTTTGATAGTTACGATAGGTGAACCCGCCTGATATGTTTCTACAGGAACACGTAGCTGCAGATAAATTCAGGAACAATCTGTTTGCCTAAAGACAAAACCTACTTTTGCTTAAAACAGATTGAAGTTACTTTTATGTCACCTGGTTTAGATAAGCTGAAGTTTTGCCGGTTCCAATTTGAACAGCTGCTTCTTGAAGATGAACGGATGGTGCCAGAAATACTTAATAAATTTCTTAAATGGAAACACTGTTGAATCATTCGTTTTTCCTTGCAACAGATTGCGCAAAGCCTTCTCGGCCTAACCATCCCTTTAACCAGAAATAGGAATTCTTGTTGAGATTTTCCTGCCCCAGCATTAGCTTCTCCTAGAATCATCCACCTGGCTCATAGCCAAAGCTGTAAAAGGCCTTTATTAAAACCAAATTGTGAGGGATGGGGAAAGAGGAGGCAGGAGCAGAATTCACAACAACCGGAGTCTGTGCAGCTTTTTACCTACAATGCACCGCCAGGATTTTTCCTCTCCCTTGAGAACCAAACAAAGGTTTCGGAGCATCTTGTTTCTCTCCTGTCTTTGACTGGAGCACTTGTTCCTGACATCACAAAATTGGCAGAAGACAGATCCCCAGCCCAGACCGAGGGATGACTGCAACGTGTTTGTGCTAGCACAGAGCAACAGGCAGGCTTTGGGGCAGGACCTGATCATCCCTACAGAACCACCTGTGGCTGAGGCCACCCAGGAGCAGGGGGACCCCAGGATACCTACAGGCAGAGGCAGGTCTGGAGCTCAGAGCAGAGGTGGCTTCACAAGTGGGAATTCCAAAGGGGACCATCTCACAGCAGCTGACTGCTAATGCCTGCAACTAACAGAGTTTTAAGAAGTTGGCCTGAGAAGGCTGTAGCATGCAGTGAGGTGAAAATAAGTAAAGAATCTGCTTGTCCAAATACAAAGAAAATAACTCCTGTGAAAAGGGATGAACTTAAAAGCCATCAGCTCAAGGTAGAATCAATTAATCACAGGTAATCACTCTTAGTTTCCCCATATTGCTACTTTATTAAGCCGTAGTTCCTCCTTGACTTGCTATTCCACCATTGGCACAAAAACTTTAAGCTGAATTTCATCCAATCTTAAAAACAACTGGTATCTGTAGTTGAAAATAGCTGGGATTGTTCACTCCTCCTCAGCTCTGCTGCCACTTCAAATCCTGAACAAACGATGGAAACAGAAATGCTGCCAAGGCGAGCACCTCACAAATGTCAGCGTTACAACACAGCACAGAGAAACACCAGGATTGCTGCTTCATAACACAGCAAGCTGCAAGCTGCAGGCATGCTTCAGATTCATAGGCCCACAGGTACACCATGTGTGCATCTTACAATCATCATCATTAGAAGTGAACAGTCCTGTATGTTTATGAAGATAGTCACCAATTTTATTCCATTCAAATGCAGTCTTTATTTTTATACAGAACATAATACACATACTGTTTAATTACCCAAAGTAACCAAAAGTAGATCAGCTTAAGGTTTTCTGGTTCCCCAATGTAAGTATATGTAGGCAGAAACTAGAAGTCTCAGTATTCCATAGAGGAAATACATTTCACTGGTCCCATACTAAGCATCGTTTCTGATCAAAGCACTCGAATTTATAATAAAAGCTTTATGTAAAGATGAAAAATGTTTTCTGAGTAGAGCAAAAAGGGCCCCTTCCTGAAGGCTCACCAACTACTACACAGCCTCATGGAGTGCCAAGTCTTACAGCACATTTCATCCTGCACACTTTTGTAAACAAGTCTACAAGAACACTAAACTAGTCAGAAATCTTTGGAAGGTGATACATTTCAGGTTCCTAGCAGTTACCTGGCTGGATTGCCATAGGCATTCCCTGCCTTCTTGTCTATTGCTTGCTATCATTATCAACAATCTTTTCTGGATTCACCAACTCTTTCAGACCTGTTATCAGCAGCCACTGATGTGATGTGTTATAACTCTTCCACAATCCCTCACTGTGAACAAGAATGACAATGTGCTGCATAAAATGCTCTCAAAAGCCCACATTCAGATCTGAACATATTTGCATTCTTACCAGCAAGCCGTACAAACCAACAAAAAACACTGTACAATTCAGGTCTAAAAATAAAAACAACACTGATTTGCTGACAGCTTTGAAAAGAATACTGTCAGGCTGGCTGACAGTTCTACAACTCCATCCAGCGACTCAATTTTTCTTCCTGATCAACAGAGATGAGCCTCAGCAGCAGGAGCTCCTGCAGTGGGAGCCGGTGTGCACGCAGCCAGCAGCTCACACAGCACAGGGCCACCCAGCCCTACCTACCTCTGTGCCTCACACCAATCCCTCATTTCCCTCCAATTATGCTCAATAACACATGAAATCAAAACAAAGCACGTCTGCGTCCAACACCAGCCATACACACAGACCACCTCAAGGTGCTTCTGCTAATGCTTCCCTTCTCTGAGAACATTCTTCCCATTTAACAAATGACAATCTCACATAGCATGCAAAAAAAAAAGTTACTGTCACTGCAAAGCTTATGTATTGCAAAGTTTGGTGTATATTTTGGTGGGTTTGGGGGAGATTTTCTTTTTAGTTTTTACTTGGCCATCAGCCTGTTGCTGAATAATTTTCCTAATGAACTCACTTAGCGATGGGAGTTTATTTTGGGATCTGCTTCAGCTGCTACCAAGCAGCCGTGACAAGGTACTTTGGGAGCACAGAGCAAAGCAGAAAGATGTGATCCACCTTCAAGGAGACAGTTCTGCTTTATGCAATTTGCGAAGAGCTTCCGGATTGAGCCACAGTGACATCAACTTTAAAACATTTTCCACGAGGCAGACATCTGCTTAATGATATAACAACAAACCTACAGAATCCCCATCATATTTTAGAATGTCTGTTTTATCATAGACATTTCACGTATAACATCTAAATCATCCACTATATGACCACAGACAGACACTGCAGATTCATAAAAATATCATCTAATTGCAGCCTCTGCAGCTCTAATCCTGGTGACTTCCTACACCAGGACCTCAGCTCAGACCCAGAAGTTTTGCTGCTGGTGAAGCCCAGGCACACAAACCTGCTTAAATTACAGCCACCTTCTGTCCAGTGGAGCAGCTCATGGAGGAACAGCACTGCCATGGCGTAACAGAATGATCTGTGCTGTTCAGAAGGCTGAAAGGCAGTTATGAGTAAACCATAGCAGCAATAAAACCGTTAGCATAAGGATGTGCCTTAAAAACCTCAGAGACAGTACTTCTGCTTTTATAGGTGGGGAAGATCAAACGAATATGAAAATAGTCAGTGCTCCGATGCATTTATAAAAGCCTCTCAAGAACATCAGGCGAGCTGGCAGAAATTAGAAAATGCCTTCAGCCAAGTAAAACTGTGCCCTCAATTAACTGAAGCTATAGTAACCATCTGCTTTTTGTTGCCTCTGTACTTATACAATACTATTCAGAGCTATGATGTTCAGAGAAAGCGAGCGCAGGGGTCGGGGGAGGATTATTTACAGCATTTCTACAGTCCCCCTTTCAGTCAGATGTTCTATTTAAATATTCTGGCTGCTTCAGCCGCTGACTTAAACTGGCTTTTGTAGGCAGAACACAAAAAGCAAACAGGAGAAAAATTCCACGTTCTCCCCTCTTCAGCCAGAACACATTGAAAAGAATGCTGTGTTTAAGCAAAGGCAGAGTAAGCTAATTATCAAGTACACAGCTGCTCATACCTGGCATAAAGCAAAGGAAAGACCACTATGAGTCATCAGATGCAGCTCCTAAATCTGGAAAAAGCTCTTACAAAAATAAACTTCTACAAATAAGGGATCAGCCGTAGGGAAACATGCAATGCAGATAAAAAGATCATTATTTCAAAAAGAGAAACTGATTATACAGCTTGTAAATAAAGGGGTTTTCACAAGACAGCGACTGAAGGTGTCATTCACTGCAGACAACTTCTCTTCTGGTTTGCAGTGGCCAAGCGTGAGGGCAAAGATAGTCTACAGTCTGCTTTTCACATACCAAACGCTAAAGGGAGTGGAGGGGAATCATTCCTAACCCAATTAAGATGATCCTTATTCATCCCCATTACCATCAGCAGCTCTCAGCACACACACACAGCACTCCAGGTACTCAAACAAGAACTGAAGCCCGCACAGCAGCTCCCCACACTGCACAGTGCCACCTGCACTCCCCCAATCGAAATTTTTATCCCGACCTCAAGCTCCGAGATTAAAGCCATATCTAAGGAGAAATACAATGACTAAAACTTGATCCCACTCAGCAGCTTCATCGTAAGCTGAGAAGTATCACAAAAAAAATGCATTAGAAATACCAATGGAAAGCCACCTTTATACCTGGATCCCCTTACAACTATTCCTAACTTGACCTAGTTTAATGATCCTACATCTCTCACTTCCCTATAACAGCGGCCAGAATTTTGCATAAGGTTCATTTTAAAAGTAAGCCATTACATTCAACACAACCAGCATCTCCAAGTATTCCTTGCTTAATATTCTCCCACTGCTAAACATCTACCCAGTGACAAAGCAAGTTCAGGTATTTTAAAAGCACACGAACCCACTATGCATGGTAAGTGTGCAAGAACAAGCAAGCAATGAGAGAGCAGTTCCGACAGCATCGATCTTCCCACACAAGGAGAAAAGCCCAAGTTTTGTGAGAAGGTTGTCAAGCTTCCATCTTCCTCTCAGACTGGCCTTATATTTTCCAAACCTCGCATTTCCATCCAAAATCCATCCAGCTCAAGAAAGCCTCTTTTGGATATTTTCTTTTCTTGATGTCTGGAAAGGTTATCAGCAAGACACCAGCTCTTTCTTTCCTTACTCTCAAACCTGTGCAGCATCCCCCTCCACCAGAATTCCCAGAACAGACAGCAAGAGACTGACACTCAAAGAAAAAAATAGCAGGCAAACAAAGCACATACACCATTTGTGAGCATTAAAGACACCATCAGACTGATAAAACTAATTATATATGCTCAATCTCAGTGCAATTCTTACTTCATCTCTGCAACATTTCACAATGTTTTCTTAGTAGGCTTAATCTAATTTTCCAGAATCTCATTAGATACTTAAATAATGACATGCACGCTTAATTTGTTAAAAAGAAACAGACTGGATTAAGGTTTGCTTTGACTCATTTGTTAAGCATTAAGCAATTAGACTTTTCTTGTTGTTAGGGAAGGGATAAACAGGTTGCTCATTTGTGATCTGAAGCCAGATCCCAACAAGCACACTCTTTACCCACCAAAACATTCACTCTGGACACCAGGAGAGACTGCATTCTCACAGAGGTGTACTCATCAGCTTCTTCCAACTTGGCAATGGTACAAGTAGACACTCCTCCAGCACTGCTGATTGAAGAGGGCCTTTCCCCACTATTGTACTCTTAATGAAGAGTGTGTAAGTACTCTTAATGAATTACACAACCTAAGTCGTACTGAAGGAAGAAGGACAACAAATACATCATCTGTAGCAGAAATGCTAAGTCACAGCCTAAAGCAGTGATTGAGCACCTGATGGGAAGGCAGGGCCAACCCAAAGGAGCTCAAATGCATGCAATGCACCTGAATGACCAGGGAGCCAGGATCCACCACCTCCTCCCAGACCTCATTTCGAGGGCATCCTGCTGGAGATCCCTGCCTACCTGAGGCCTTCTGAAGGTGAGCAGCTTTCTTCCTTTGTTCCTACACCCACTGCTGCATGTGGGCTTATCCTCACTTGCTGCAACCTGGGACTCAGCTACCCCACTGCTGTGTTTTCCATCACGTTATATAGCATTACATCGTCTGGTAGGTTCTCAGACATTACAAAAATCTACAACATTGGTGTCATTCTTTATCTTTCTCACTTGCTTTCCATGACACTGCAGTTTCTGCAGATTAATGTCTTACACGCATGTACACACACTGCTCCAAAAGTAATGTCACCTATTTATTTCCATGGAAACCATAACAGCTACAAAGAGCACAATAACACCATTTGATAGAGCAAATTCTCAGCTACAAAACAGTATTTAATTTATTTTTTTTAAAAAAAAAAAACAAAGGCACAACCATTAGTTATGCAGTTTTACCAGTGATGAACAAGAACTGCATATTATGCTCCTAAAAATCTGCCCCAGTGGAGGTGACCCACTGTTCCACAGGGCTATAGTGGCACCATGCTAGGAAGACACTGCCCGCACAGCCCAACATTCGCCAGCCAGAACAGATGGAAGTCAGAAAGCATCCAGTCTGTATTGAGATTGTGGTAGAAAAGTCCAGCCAAGATTGGCAATGTTCTCCACGGCCTTCAAACTGCTATGGAGCCTGGTGCAAGAGAAAGGCTGCCATCTTCTCTGCCATCTTCTCTTTAAAATCTCTGATTTTAAAGTTCAGCTTAGCCAGCATTGTGATGCAGCAGTCAGAGCTGCTGGTTTGTCCAGGTTCCAGGAAATCCAGCAGGACAATCCCTTTCCTATCCCAACAGACAGTGCACATCACTTCATGTGCTGAAGGCTGAATCTTGAACTTTTTCTTCAAGGGGGAATTCACATGTCATCACTCCACAGACTGTTGCATTGACTCTGGTTCGTAGCAGAAACCTCTTCCAATAACCAAAGCTCCAGGTGTCAGGGTGAGAACATCTCAGGTATTTTGAATGCGACTCAATGGGCATCTTCTTTGTGACTTTCAAGCCAAACCTTTAGCATTGCATTAGACTTAAGACAGGCTACTGCATAAAGAGGGGATTTTTCAAGGTACTGAGATGCACTAAGAGGCAGGCCCCTCTAGAAGAATGTCCTAGACATCTAGCTTCAACCAAAGATAAGATGGCTATAATCCCATGCCCAAAAATACTGCTGTACCAACAAAGGTATCCAAACGCCTTACATAAAACCTATAATTCCTTTTCTTTTTTCCCTTCTCTTCCTAAAGGCCCCAGCAGACATCTATTACATCACATCCAGCAAAGATCAGTAAGATTAAGTTTGGCTACCTACAGCCCTACAAGAAAAATTCTAGCATAATCATGACAATGTATGAAAAGCCACATAAACCAAAATAAACTTAAATGATCACGTAATATTCTGTCCTCCTCTTCCAACAGAGGAACTTTGCATACAGCTCATAAATTACCATTCTCAAATGTAAACCAGCTGTTACAATTAACAAAACGCAACTTATCTCAAAAATGGCAGTTTTCCCCTTCTGTTCTTGTTATGGACTACTGCAAAAATTAAGATGCATCAGCCTCTCCCCCTATTCCATCTGACTTCACAGAGACTGCTGGAGAAAAGGAAAAACAAGCTGTAGGATGAATTAAGGAATGACCACAAAGCCTGAAGTTCAGCACATACAAATCACGCTGCTTAAAAACAAGGGCAGCTGATCCTGGTTGTAAGTCAACAAAGCCCAAATCAATCATAAGATAGGGTCTAGATACTTTGCATGCTCTATGTTCTAGGCATTCAGTATTAAGAAGTTGCAGAAATTCAGTCTGCACTGAAGGGGTAGAATTGCAGAGAACATTTTTAACAAGTTTTAGCTTGGAAGGGCTTACGCATTCACACTGCATCGTGTTTCCTGAGAGTGTTTACTCAAGTTGGTGTTTTCCATTACTGTTGTGACTCCTGTCACTCCCAGCATTCAGAAAGCAACGTGCTGCAGTCTCAGCACACGAAGAAAACAAGACTAAGCTTTCATAGGACACAGCTGATTCAGAAATGACAAAAGACTTGTATAAACTTTAGTTTTAATTTGTTCAAGGAAAGAATAACCTCTCAGAAATGTAAGTTTAGCTGGAACAGTCTAGATAAAACAAGGAAGTTCACGTGCACTTATATTGCATAGTAGAACAGACCAGTTTGTTATCTGCAGCAACTTTTCCTAAGAAAACATTCACCAGAAGACAAATATTTAATATTACTCAAAAGCAACAGTCACTGCTTAAAGCTGTTCTGTAAGACCAACAGCTCTGCTAGCCAAGCAGTGTTTATAACAAAAACGTGCTTTTTATATCAGACAGTTTGTGCTAACTCTGCAATATTTACAGTTCAGTACACTCTGTACCGCTGGCACTTGCCAGAAATTCAGTACTCCCAAAAGCTTTTTCCTATTTACTTCTTTCAAAATAAAAGAACTAATGACAGTATTTCGAAATTCTCTTCACAAATATTTAACAAGAAATTATTTTGCTGAACAAAAATACAAGGAAATAGTAATGTAAATACAACAATAGTAAAAGAGCTTAAGTTACGTAAATCATACACTCTCGTGTTCTAGCTTTAACCCAGCACAGCATGAAGCTGACCACTGCCACATTAGCTGCAAGGCCAAATTCAAGAGCTGCTCACGTGGAGACTGCAAAGGCTTCTCTCGTCCTTCCCCACCCCCAGCTGACCACAGGACAGCTAAACAACCCCCCCCCCCTTCATTTCAGTTCAGCAGCAGCACACTTTTTTTTTGCAATACTCAGTGGATATCGATAACATGTTCCTTTAAAAAAGAAGGAAAGCCGATCTTGGGGTTTGTTTGCTCTGCAAGGCTGGGAGCACAGGCACTGCTCACACACCAGCACAACACTGGCCTTCAAGCACAAGCATACAGGGCACTGCCAAGGACACGACATCCACAGCAATGAACTGCCAACCCCCAATGGCTATGTCTGCTCCTCATACCTAGGAACTGTGCCTGAAACATGTGGGCTCCCAACACAGAACTGCTACTTGCAGACATGGGTGACCCCCACGGGCCAGCACTGCAAAGCAGCCACAGGGAAGCAGCCACCAGGAGCTAACACCATGCACACAGCACACCTGCCATAGACAGAGAGTCTGCTGAGCCTGATTTAGATCCACACACAGTAAGGCCTTCTGCTCCACCTGAAACAAAACACCAGATTTCAATTAGCGTGGACTACAAGACCTCCAAAACCTTATCCACTGAGCTGCCTTTACTCCACTGAGTTACATCACCTCTGACAAACTGAGAACTCAAAGAATCAGAGCACAGGGATGCTGAAGATGCCTTCACCTGGCACATGTTCTGCCTTCATCCTTTCGGACACTGCACAGAGCAGTCAAATTCTTTTCTAAGTATCCATTAAATAAATTATCATTACATAAACACAGTTACATTTTCACAGTACATACGTTTGTGGAAATTCCTTCATGCTATGGCCTGCCACAATACTGAACAGAAGCTACAGTGTCACCGTAAATTGAAGGAGCTTTTCTAAGTCCACAGTTTCTGTATGTTTTAATTTACTTGCTAAATTTCTCACTTCTGGCCTACCATAGGGATTTACAACTGGTACACGCTGCAGTGCATTACAGCAACAGATTAAAATAATTACTTCAAATTGTTTCTATACATATTGACAACTATCATGCCAAATGAAACTTGAATCTTTCACACTCCATTTTGTTCTAGTGTATGTATATATGTGTATATATATATATATATACATATATGCAAAGTATCTCAACTCCTTTGAGTCTCTTCAAGCTCCATTAGTCACTGGCTTTAAAAAAAAAATACAGTGCATGGGATTCAGGGTGGTAGATTATTTGTATTTACAATCACAACCCAGATGTGGCAAATGCACTCAGCAGGCTATCTTTCTGGAGTATTACTCTGTAGGGGTCTTTGTGCCATCACCCTATGGCTTTATCCTGTGGGATTTAGCATGAAGACTTGTAGTTGGGCACAGTGAGCACAAGAAAACGGGACACTGTCTGCAATTCCACAGCAGCCCTCCCCACCCTGGTTTGCCCCTGCTACCAGAACAGAAAGACAGAGCCAAGTGCCAAGTGAGTGCACCCTAGCATTCATCCACCAGGCACTGCCCTCTTCCATCACAGCATGTAAAAGCAGCCATATACCAGAACTCCCTCCTGCCCTTTGGTACCACATCCCAGGCACACATCTGGGATAACTCCAAGTTCAAGCCCTGAGGAAACTTAAGCTGGGCTTAAGGGAGGCAGGAGGGAACTGCTAAATAGGAAACCAGAAGATTTGGCTCAGTAAGGTACCTTAGAATTCCTGGTCCCTGTCAGCCCAGCAGCTACAAGTCCTAGAGCACAACCAACCACCCTTACCTTCTGATCTCACAGCAATCAGCTGAAGGGTTTACAAACTACTGCAAAGAACCAGGTGAGAGTTAGGATGAAGACACAGGAGATTCATCATTCAGGAGACCTTACGCACTGCTTAAGGTGCTATTCTGATATAATGTCTTTCACCCTTTTTACTTGTACAATTTGTCAAACACTCATAGCATGCAGTGATTCACTATTCATTTTAACTTGTTAATTTAAATGGCTACTTGTGATTAAATAGTGACCGTTCTACAAAATCCAGAAATTGTGTTGTCCGGTCTTGGGACACAACTAACACCTGACAATCAGATGAGCATCAAGCTAGTGCTAGCACAGGCACTACTGAAGGTTGTAACACCTGCAGGACACATTTCCAAAGCTGTAGTAAAATCTGTGTTTAAACTACTAGTTATGTAGCAGAAGTACAAGTGTCCATTCTAAACACAATTGATACAAGCAGAAAATTATCCTATTGTTCAGGAGAGCAGCTGAACAGCACTTATGCCACTGCGTTAGGCTACACATCCATTACTCCCCACTTGAAGTCCCAGGGATTGCTATTTCAGAAGTTCCTGCTGCAGACTGAGCTCTGCTTTGCCCTCATCGCAGTCCCAAGGGGAGACTCTCAGCCCATTAGTTACATAAACTACTTCTGTAGTCTTACTCACCTCAGTAGGTCATCTAAATATATGCACCAAGATTTAAAAACTGCACTGCAATCAAAGCACTTTTTCTAGAACAGAGGAGCTGACGATTTATAGGCTGTTCGGTTTTGCCTGCTTTTATCAAGCTAGTTAGTCGAAAGAAAATGCACACATAATTACTTAATCCCATTAAAACAAAGACAAACGACAGTACAAAACTACACAGCTCAGCAGTTTTGAGTAGCAAGAGATTCTGAACTAACATAATAATGAATCATGCAGCCTTATCAGTGTGCAGCTCCTTCCCCATTCCTGTTATTTCAGCTAAATCAGCACCATGTTTCTTGCATATACAGTTCAGCCATATGAAGTGATATCTTTAATAACAAACAGCTACCGTAGATTTTCCAATGCACGGGTAATCCAAGGTCTCTACTTTCTTGGTAATGAGCACACATCAGTTGAACGAAGCATTGAATTCGGATGAAAATACTGAAAAGTCATTTGCTTTTTCTGAGATTGAGGGAGGGGAGCACACACAGGAGGCCTTTCTTCCCCCTTTCCCTTCTCCTCCTCTCCTTTCCTGATTTACCACGGCCCTCCTACAGATCTTTTGTTTGGGCCAGTTTTCAGTTCAGGAACTTATTTTCAACTTCAATTCAGTGTATTATGGTAACAGATCAAGTAAATTGCACCCAGTTACTGAAGACAGAAAGAAAACAAACATTTTTAAGAGGATTTACACAGGTTTGTATAAATAACCTTACTAACAGGAACTAATGGGAATAATTAAATTAAAGAAAAATACTTGTAAAAACACAAAAACCTTAAAGCTGAACACACAGAGATTCCCATTCAACTCAAAAATTACCTCCCAAAGGATGCTTTATTTTTTTTTAAATTATTTGTTTTCATATAGGCCATAAATAAAATCATTACAATGTTCTTCTTACATAATATAAAATAACCTGAGCCTGTTGGTTCAGAAGGTACTAAAACACAGGGTCAGCCAGACAGCAGCCCCACACCCCACCAGGACCTGCAAGCAAACTCCCTGCAGGGATTGGTACGCATTCTGAAGGCTGAGATGCTTTCAGAGACCAGGCAGGAGCTGCAGGGAGGGAGGAGCTACAACACTGAGTACTACAGAGCTTTCCTTTTGAAACTAACCAGCAACAGTTTCACAAGCAAGACATTTTCTTCCCACTTTCCAAGCTTTAACTGCAGCTTCCAACAAAAGTAATAGAGCACTTGGTACGGCCTGCTTTAGTTTCAGGAGGGTGCACAGAGGGGTACTGTCAGTCTGTCCAACTGCCTGAGAACTGGGCAGTACCTCCACAGACGGGACAGCAGGCAGCTGCCTACAAGTTGCGCGTTTCAATGGATCGCTTCTCCCAGGAACCAAATCCCTGCAGTGCTCTGTGATGCGCTGCTGCTTTGTGCTCGCAGCATTACCTCATCTGTTTATTAGCTCCTGAACAAATTGTTTCCCAAGGAATGGGAAGAAAGCAGATGACTGCAAACTCCTCCGTTCTGACAGAGCTCTGCTAGGCACAGGCAGGCAAGACAGACCCAAGGGCTGGGAGCACAATGCAGGCAGGGGAGTGAGGATGCCAAGATGCTTCAACAAGGTGTTTGGGGCATCTCCTGTTACGTATCTTCACGTTTCACTTCACTAAATCTTTAACGTTGTACAATTATAAAACTCACTCCTCAAATATACACTTTCTGCATATGCATTACTGCAATCTCTATAAATACAGCTCCCCCACACGAAGCCAATGGTGTCATTCAATGCAATACAAAGGTCAAGCACAAGAAACTCCAGATCACCAAGAGAACCAACAGCTGAGGAGTTCTGCACAGCTCTCCAGCTTGTTCCAACAGTACTGCTACCTCTGGGCTGGCAATACACAAAGTTCAGCATCCTGAAAGCAGGCAAGTGTCCCCAGGAGAATTAATCTAATGCCACTCCTCTTCAGTGCACCTGAAGGATATACTTCTGAAATGAAATTGTAATTACTAGTTAAAAAAAAAACTAGAAATGACTGAGAGATGGAAGCTAGACGAGACCACAGAAGATGCAAGTACAAAAACCTGACAGCCTTCAACGGATGTTAGACTTAAGCAAAGCCAACAGTACAATCCTTTTCAGGTAAATAAGGAGCCATAGCCCCATCTATGCAAAATGTAACACACACACACAAAAAAAAAAAAAATCACATCCAGCAAGTCATGAAAACATGATATTTCAGTAAGCACTTTGGCAAGGGGTCCAAGCAAACATACATAACTTTTGTCAAGGAAATATTCCTTTTGATAAACAGTCTTTTAAAGCAGCACAATTCTCAGGTCCATTCATGAATAAGATTAAGATTTTCATTAATTACCCCAACCCAATGTAGACCAACATGGTATCCACTGCTTACCTGCAGGAGAGACTCCAAGCAAATACAAAACCTGTACTTGCTTTATAATCACACTACTTATTTGCACAGCATTATCCAAAATAACATAATTTTCAAACAGGACAGAAGAAACAATGGGAAAAAATACACACTGGCTTCCCATTTTACCTTATGAAGGAGATGCCGGTAAATGTTGTTGACATATGACACAAAAACACTGCACAGAATAAATTTTATTTAACTTCCATTCTGCAGTGGGCCAACCAACTCCCAGAACCATAAACACATAAGACTATAAGCTCTCCTGTTTCCCCCACAGACACAATAATAATCTTCATACTTCCCATTTCTTCAGAAAGCATAATGGAATATATATGAATTTCTTTAAGAATTTCAAGTGAAAAATAGAAGCCAAAATACAATGATATTCTCATGATCTAGGATTTGAAATCTCCCTCGACAGTATGAACTCAATTATGTTCCAGAGAAAACAGACCAGCTCAAATGTCAGAGAAAGCTGAATTGTTTTTAAAGAAAGTTTCAGGAAAATGGCACTTACCTCCCCAAAAAAGAACATTTCTGTGCAGCTGCATTGCCACTGTATGACTTTCTGCATGTCAGCAATACATGTAAACGACACAGAAGCATTCCTACAGTCCCGTCTTTGTTCTACTGCTTGTCACAAACTACCATCCAACCAAACGAAAGCTTTCCCCCCTTTCTTCTTTTGCTTCTGTGCTCCCTGCGCTCACCAAGCCAGCCCTGCTGCACGCAGGGTGCATTCCCAAGGATGCACTGGGCCAGAAGCAGAGCCCTTAGAAGCCCAGGAGAGGAGGATCCCATTCCCAGCTCACAGAACTGCTGTTGTCCTGCACATCAACTCATGCTGCAGCCAAGCACTGTCAAGCTCAGGCTACATGAAACATATTCCCAAATTTCTTTTCCATGTGAAAACATACCTGCAAGAATCAGCAAAGGCTCAGCTGTATCTTTGTTCTCAGACTCACAAGGCAACAGCTACAGAGCTGCACCACCCAAATTCCCACATCTGTGACTGCAGCTGCCACGACTGCATGCAGTAACCCAGGTATACTTCTAATAACCCACGGCCCCAGTCACAAAAGCCTCTATGCTGGCCCAGAACACCTTTTTAATTCTCTAGGAGATGACATCAGCCTTATTCCACAAAGGCATTGCCCCAGCATTCCTATCAGGGCACTTACCAACCACTTTTTATTCCCTTCCAATGCTCCACACCTTTGAGCAGTATTTTCAAGTATATAAATGTACTTGCATTTCTATTTCCAGAGATAAGACACACCATAGTCACATTAAGGATGACTTCAGCCATGGAACCAGGCTGTTCTGTTCTATTTGTTCCCTCTGTAGAATCTGTGGAAGCTTTGCCTGTTCAAAGCCTTGGTCCTAACTACTAAAATTCCTTGAAAACCACATTTTAGGATCACCAGACTTGTTTCTACTCCATCAACTACGGACTTTTAACACTTAGTTTCTTCTCCTTCTCTATTTTTCAGATAGTTTGTGACCAACACTCAAACACACAACTTCCCAACAGGCCTTTAGCAGAACACTTCTCACTGTGGAACTGAAGACTATTCTTTAAAATGAACAGTTTCCATTAATTTGCCACATAAGGGAGAGACCTTTCTGCACTACCAGAAGCGTGAGGTGCTAACTTAGCCTGGTTTTTAGTTACTACTTATCAACTTAATGTACAAATCTGTACTATTTCCATTTGATCCTTTTGTCCCACAAGCAAAGAGTGCCCTAAGGCTTAGTGAAAACCAAGAAAAAGACTGGCACACAGCACACAGAGAAAGCACAGATAAGGACTGTGAAAGTCTTCTTGCAAGAATGGTTACTACAACACAACAGCTTTTTTTATCCAGTGCTTACCACTCCCAACAGTGGCAATGGGCCATAAGAGAACACCTGAGTTCCAAAGCACAGGATAAACACTAGTGCTCTCAGTAAGTCAGCACCATGGGTGGCAGAGGACAGGCAGGAGCACACCAAGCTGGCTGAGGGCCGTGATGCTCCAAATCTCCTTGTGAGCTGCAACAAAAGTGGATCCAGTGCCTGCTCTTATCAGCCAGCATCTGAGCAGAGTACAAAGACAAGTGTAATCCATGACAGAAAGGCACACAACAGTCACCCTTCTGAGAGCAAACTGAGCACAGGTACCTTCATTCAGAGTTATCCCTGCAATGCTTAGCTAAAAGCAGGGAGGAAAGGGAAAGAGGGGAACAGTAAGAACACACAGCTTAGACCAACATGAATGTAAGAGCACTTCAGCAGTGTGCCTGTCCTCTATTGTATACTTTTCCTTCAAATTATTTAAAGGTTAAGCACTGAAAAACAATTTAACATTGTTTCACTGGAAGTTCACATTCTAATTGCCATTACATGAATGAGCACACCACAGTTTTTTGGTTTGTTTTTGTTGTTCAACAGGAAGCAAATACTCAGCTAGCAACACAACTCCACCCACTTCTCATCCTATTGAAACCCACAACTCTCATGGGCAAGGAACAAAGAATTCAGCCTCATTCTTCAATTACTCTGTGTACTGAACTCAACTGCTTTGCATTTGCTCCTCTCTTTATTTCTAAGTAAGCGTATTTTTGCTTTGTATATTTATGGCTTGCTGTTTCAGAAGTGATGTATAATATACAGACATACCATGCCCTGTAGTTTCAAATAAACTTCAGGAAACAGACCTCATGTTCCAAAGCCTCCCCCCAGTGCACCACACTGCTTCTCACGTTTCATGGCTGATTGCTGACACACTGAACTGTGCAACAAATCTTGCTTTAAAATTGTTGTATGTACACGTTCAGGTATCCAATGTACTTTAATACAGATTACCATCAAATCCACAGGTAAGTGAGTGCACATGTATAATTAAGTTCACTTAAAATGAAACAAGTCTCGCCAGTTTGAGGAGAAGAATTTTGCATCAAGATTTATAACCTTTAATAGGAGTGTTAAAGTAAGTAACTTATGTAATGGAAACCATACTTCCCTCAAGAGAAACTATGGGTTAACTTCACAAGAGTCGTGTTCCTATGTTTCTATGTGCAATGCAGTAGCATGCATAAATCACTAAAAGTTCATTAGTTATTCCATACATTGCATTACCATAACGGAATTGGATGAGCACATGTTTTTGGGTTGGTGGTTTTTTTCTTTTTGGTTTTTTTTCCCCCTTTTTAAAGGCAGCAATTCATCTATTTTTAAAGATTATTTTTTTCCAGTAAACTTTACCCAGTGTTCTCAGGATTACTCAGTACAGAAAAATACAAACATCAGTAATGAGCTCTGTTAATGCAGATTTCTCTCCAAGCTAACTTAGATTTACTTCACATACTTAAGTGACTTCATTTCACTGGAGGAAAAAAAGAAAAAAGATTCCCTGAAGCAAAAAAAAAAAACCCAGCATCAACTACAGGGGATGATATTGCCCAATACATTGCTGAAAAATAAATTCTACTGATTGGATTTTTCCATTTTCCCCCCCTCAGGCAACACTTTTAAAAATACAATCTTTTAATGATTGTTTAATTTTCATATAACTAGAATATAAATCCTTTACATACTGCTTTGCTGCAGCTGCAGTATAATGTCTCATTTTTCATGGAAAAAAACTAATTACGTGGTTCACTGAGTTGCCTGTGGTAACACATCAATTTTATTTACATTCAGAAGTTGGACTTCAGTTCGGTCCCAACACTCTTGTTAATTCCAAGCACATTTTACACAACAGCTCTCTCCAGTTCCGTAGTAATACCTCACGCCAGCTTTTATGAAAGGGGTTCCGAGCTATTATGATCTTGCATTGGATTGCCAGCACTTACTGTGCACTAACAAATTTGCAGCACCAACTCCGTTCTGACCTTAGAAGTGTGCTATTCCCCATGAACTCCAGTCTTGGTGAGATGCTCTGCAACAGAATCACAGCTGGCCAGTGCAGAATGCAGCCGGTTATGTTCCACAGGAAATGCTAAATCATTTTTCCACACAACACACACAAAAACAGTTACTGGCTGTGTAACAGCGAGTGAAACTTAAAGATTAATCTCTCAGTTTCAACTATTTCAGTTGGAGGTTATACTTTGAAAGCCAGAGCTCTAAGGAAAGAAAATTGTGCTATCCAGTAGAGAACTCTGTGGTTTTTCCTTCCATCATCAGTACCCACACTTTAAGCTATTTGTTGTGGTATTTGTTGCAATTAACAGTAAAACCTCCAAATTCCCAAATATGGAAAGATTTAAGAAGTTGATTTTCGGGACAGCAGGAATGGAAGAAGCATTAGGCTGACTTACTCATGGACCCAAGGTAATCTCATTATTCTCAATACATTTAAGAACTCAGATATTGCAGACTGTAAAAAGGGAAAAAATGAGGAACGCTCACGTGATATGCCATGGATTAGAATTGATAATGAATTAATGGCTGCCATATGCATTCATTTGGTACTCTACTACACTGCAATTCACTGCTAGTTTTGAGAGAAGAAATGCTGCAGAAGAAGGATGAAGATGATCTGACATCTAGGTGGAAGAGCTGGATCTGACTCCTTCACAGAACTCATACGCTGTCTGTGATCACAAACCAAACTGAAAGCAGAAAGAGGGAAGGAGTTGGGGTGTTGGAAAGAATAGTTATTTAAAAAACAGAATAAAATGAAAACATTTTGCTCAGACACAATAAGGCTTTTGTCAATTTCTTGTATATAAAAGGAGTTGGCACTTTCCCATGAAGCAATTCCTTAATCCCAAACGATGGCATAATAACCTCACTTCAAATGCCTCCTTTTTTCTTTTAGAAAAAGTTTATTTTGTCTAAGCTAAACTTTAACTGGCAATCACCAGACACCAATTAACAGTGTCAAATATAGGGGTCACAGAACAATTCTGCAAGCATAGAAAGTACGAATTCACTTCTAAATCCTATCTTCTTCACCAAAACTTTTTTTTTTTTTTTTTTTCAATTTTAACTTTGTTTTCACGCCTCTGGAAATAGACTATGCTAGGCAATTAAGGAAATGCAAATGGTTTATCGTATTGAAAATCATCAGCCCAGAAACAGACTTCTCAGTAGCTTAATATTCCAACAAAGTCCTCTGTCATATGAACCTACTTGTTAATTCCACTCTCAACTCAAGAACTGGCAATTAACCATTTTCAGATTTAATTTCAAATTATTAATAAGTGGTACTCAGCTGCTTGATATTCATAACTGCTTTTCAAATTGAAAGCCTTCAAAAATATTTCCAAGCCAGCTCCTGTGAGATCCCTTTTATTCTCTCTTAGTAAACTGCCTTTCCACTTATTAGCTGTTCTCATTCCAAATAATACTATGTGTGACAATAGTTATGAGGTTTATGTATTCTAGCATACAGAAAACAAGTCACTGTAATGTGTATTTCTCTTTCATTAAAAGCAGTATTATTAATTTGTATACCCATTTCACGGGATGTAGTGCTTACTCCTGGTTTTATCCATTACTTCATATGTTCAGACAGACAGGAACATCTTATTCAATAATTAACATTAATCACTACATAGCAGCAAAGAACACATTTCGTACCTCCCTGAAGAGTCCTCCCAGTTCCTTATACCTGCAGTAAGTCACAGCACTTTGAAAGAACTCTAAGCGTACAATGGAAACAAAGTGAAGGAGACATGTTACTGCTTCTATATCCTCTTCTATTTTTGCAGAAGCAAAAATACAAAATTAAAGTTTTCCCAGGTTTTCTAAATCCCTAGTAAATACTGGAAAACATCACCTACTCAAGTCCTCTAAATTAGGTAAATCTTTGATCTGTACATGCTTGCTGATAAAATCAACTTCAAAACCTGGGAATGAGCGCATCACAAACTGTCCCTCTACAGCTGGTGGTTTTGGTCTCAGCACTGATCAGCACACAGGATCACAGCTGGCAGCCCAACAGAGCACGGATTCCTAACGGGATTAAGATGTCTGAGTAAGGTATAAATGAGAGCAAGCAAAGAGTATGCTACAGCTTCGCCAGAACTTAAAAAAATTACTATTACAGAAATACTAGTATGACAGCAAAACGCTGATGTTGTGTTTATTTCCTCTGAACGGACTTCATAAGGTTGAGTGCCTGTTTTGAAGGTGAGTACAGTAGCACTGACAGCCCAGCCCACTGCTGTGCCTGCAGGAACTGCCCAAAGACTCCTCCCAGTGCCCCCAGTTTCCTCCACTGCTCTGTGTAATGATATAATGGGATGGAAAGTGCCATGACAATAGCAGGGTGGCAAATTTTTTGATTACAGCAAATGAGAACAAGCCCAAATGCAGCAGCTTCAGATGTAGAAATGAAGGAAAAGAGCTGCTTACCTTTAGAAGGCCTCAAGTACACAGGAATCTCCAACAAGATACCCCTGCCTCTACTGCCAACCCTTAAATGAGGAGTGGGAAGGGGTGCATCCTGGCTCCAATCCTTCCATCACTCAGGTACATTGCATGCAGCTCAGCTCCCCTGGTTGGCCCTGTCTTCCCACCAGGTGCTCAATCACTGCTTCAGGCCCTGATTTACTGTCTGTCACAGAGGAACAAGTGATGGCAATCCCAAACACCTGCAGGAATCAATATTTTAGGCAATCAAGCTACTAACTGGGAAGTTCTTTAAAAGAAACTGCACCCTACCAAATGCCTAACAGCTTCGCTATTCATTTTCATGATGCTGCCTAACATTCCGACAGAATTCCAGAGTCCGTCCCCAGGGGTCACGTTTCCAGCCACCAGAACTGTATTCTCAGTAGCGAAGCACATCCTAATCTCTGCCTGATCCCACACTGCTCAAGCATTCTGTGCCACAGATGGAAGACAAAGCTGAGCGTATCCATAAACTCAAAGTGCACATGACAAATGTATTGACTAACCTGTCAAACAAAGAGTTCAAAATATCACACAAGTGCTCCTAGCAAAAAGAAAGCAAGCAACTAACAAAGAAATACTTATCGCCTTCTTACAGTGCAAGTGTAACATAAATAATATACATATCAACAGAAGTCAAGTATTAATTCTGTGTTGTGCTCCAGAAGGTATTTGGTCATGCAAGTGAGAGCAGAGACTTGCCAAACTACATCTTTGCTGCAAAAAAAAAAAAAACCCTGCAAAAAGACATGACCTCTTCTCCATTCTATTTCTTCCATAGAATTTACACAAACTATTCATGTGAAAAGGAACAGCAGTTCCAACACCTGCCAAGCCTCTGCAGACAGTAATATCATTAATGGCATTTTGTCCTTGGGAAAGCAACACTTCCAGTTAGAGCATCTTCAGCTTTTTCAGACTTGTGAGATCACCCTGTTTTTCCCTCCACTGGACCCTGTACCCATCAGCTTCTTTCACATGGGACAAAATAAAGACTTCCCACCTTCTTTCTTCAAACATCAAACCCAATAAACAACACAGAACACGACAACTGAGGCTGGCAGGAGTAAGCAGCTCAGCACTAAGTGCAAGGCACACCCAAAAAAATGCCTGGTTCTCAGCTGTGTGGCCAATCCAGCTGCTTCACTCCATCCATAGCTGTCCTACTAATCATTACTTATAGTTAATTTCCCAGGATAGTATTTAATTACTTACATAGTTTTGGAAAGCTGCTGCATAAACAATTGCTCACAGTAGCTCCTGTTCATAACTTCTAAGGTTGTCCTCCCTATGACTATCTCAAATTCTCTTTTTATTAAAAGCAGGCTGTTAGCAAAATTATCTGTCTTGAATGCTACAAAGAAAAGGCAACCCACATGGCTCAGATGCAAAACTAAATCGTGTCTCTGAAAGAAAAATCTTGGTCTAGACAACTCACTTGTTTAACTTAAGCACTAAATGCAATATGATTTTATACTTAAACATGTGAGTGCCTTTTCCAGATAACCAATTCTGATTTAGACCTGAGCGAATAAACACAGAATTCAAATTGCTGCTGTATTTTTATTCATCTAACCAAAAATTCACTTTCAAAACACAATCCCTAGGCAAAAAAGAACAAATCCAGAATGGCGAGCAACTTCACACTCAGCAAGAATTCATGATCTTATTTACAGCCATTGTATCCTAGAATCATACTCAATAAAGGCAGGATTTGTAAAGCTGAAATGTTTCAGGTAGAGTATATTCTTCCAATTGCATTTGCAGTTCCACATTTCTGGCTCCTACATGTTTGAGGACAATCACAAATCAAAGCTCTGCTTGCTGAACTAACAAGTTACTGACCATAGTGATAACCCAACCTGTAGGAATGGAACTCAAAGCTACTGCTGGTTACTTTATCTCTAAGCTATAGTAAAAAACATGGTTTGTTATCACAGCTTAACTGACAGACAAGTAAATCAGTGTGCTTCAGCAACTTATTTTCTGCTTGCACGCCCATATGCAAAAGTCCATTTTATTTTCAAGAGCTGAGGAAACTAAACTGTATTTTCAAACTAAGTAATTTTAGCTTTCAAATACTTCAGTACCATTGTTTACTTACACAACATAAACCAAAGCAACCTTGTTTCTTGTGCTTTGCTGCCACAGGAAACATTAAACAGTGTCCTTTGTCATATTTCAGGGAATCAGTGTACATAAATGTCTCATTCTGACAGGATCTGATGTTCAATAATTTGTCAATACAGATGTTTGAACAATAAAGAGCCACTGAAGCAAGACACCCCTATCAGTAGCACTACTGATAACATTTCTTACAATTTACATCACTTTGAACTATTACCTGGTAAGTGGGTAGAAGAGTTTCAATGAATAAAAAGTAAAGTGATTATATGACTTACACACATTAAGAATTCCAAAGCCTGCAGTGGAAGGGAGCAGAAAGAAAACTACTTCCCAGACTCTTTGGGGTCACGACAGTTAGTGGGAGCATATTTCTTCTTTTTTTCCAATTATAATGTATTTTCCATTCCCCCAAGTGAGTTATGATTAACGCTCCTTTCTCCATCTCTAAACTTAACTTTGCACCTTTTCACATCCCACTACATTTTCTCTGAGACATTACTTCACTTTAATTTGTGAGAACATTACAAATTAATATCAATGACAGTGCTATTGTGCAAGGGCAGACATACCTTTCTGTACAGCTAGCTGCAGTGTTTGTGAAATACCCCAAGATCTCCCATCTACATGATGCTACTGCTGTTAACACTTACTGAACAGTGCTCCTGCAGCCAATTTGCACATTTAATTCCACTTAGAAGCTATTGCACTGAGGGCTCTGACCTGGGTGCTTCATATATTTTGGACCAGGTCAAAATACATCAAAGTGACACTACTCGCTACTTGCTGCATCTCCTCCTGCTCCAGCAGGTTCAGCTCTTAATCCATCTCAGTGTTTCACCACACTGTTATCACTGGATGCAGCATTACACTGTTGTAACCAAAATGTTAGATATAAACAAGCTATATCATTTTACAACAGAAATGGAAGCTACAGCCAAACTTCCCTTTAATAAAAAGGTACTTAAGTCCCATACACTGCATTTGAAATATTAAGTAAATTATATTTCACAAAGAGAAAAAGCATATATTATTAAAGCTTTGCTGGGTGCACAGAAATATTATCTATGCATTCATTCAAAACAGGAGCCTCATAAAAAATTCACATCAGTGAAATGGCTTACTGCAGCACTTCAGAACCACCTCTTTAATTATACATGATCACATGGCTACCTGCATGAAACACTCCTAGAGATACTTAGAAAGCATTTCATACCTGATTTCACAGGCTGCACTATCGATCAAACAACCTGGTATTCATGAAAACATGAAGTCTGTAACTGTCCAAAGACAGGTGGTTATACAAGAATATGAACATATTATCTAGCCCAGAACCAAAGCAGCGTGGGGCAGAGGTGGGCAGATAACAGTCAACCGAAGCACACTTGACAAACACCACACGGTATATATTTGAACTGGCATACGAGTTTTATCAGCAGGCATCCAGACAGTATTATAGGCTACAACAATGAATGTTTATTGCATAACTCAAGGAATTGACCCTTGAACTTACTGTTTTACCATTATTATTACTCCAGGGTCGCTCAACTTTCCTCATTTTCATCTCAGACAAGAATAAGGGAAAGTGTTTAAGGAGTCCAGTAAAATACATTTTCAAAGTTAAGAGTTTTCAGGCAACCTACGTGTACTCACAGCAACAGTACATTAATGAAAAGATAGAGATGGATGGATCGAGTGGGTAGAGTCAAAACCACAATGCATTACATCAGGTGAAGTTAATTTCATACAATCATTTTATGGCTAGACATTCTGGAGTCAATAAGGACAATCAAGAATAAAACTCACAGTCACAAACTTATCACTGTCACTTATCCTACCTTCCTCTTCCTTTTACTTACTACACACAATTATTGGAGCTTCCATTTATGTTCAACTCTTGTAGCATGGTCTGTATCAATGTTGGGCCTTGTAGAACCCCACTGATGTACCTGTGGGATCATGGAGTCTACCTAATTCTACAGGAGAGGTGTGTCACTCTACTTACTATTACCTTATATCGATTTTTTTGTTGTTGCTGTTAAATTCCATTCAAATAACACTCAGTTTTAAGCATACCTGAGATTTCAGGAAAAGTCATATAACGACGTTAGGTATTATTCTCTTATTCCCCCTAAGTTCAAGTGCTATTTTGCATTTCATCTGCAGATCAGTTGCACTGGAAAAGTCAAATGTACCTGTTGTCTTTTTTTCCTCTTAAGGCCTCAAAACACAAGTTGTGACAAAACGGTAGCAAATTAAAGCCTTTAACAACAGCATTCCTTTTTCACACTAGATGTATAAGCAAAAATCAAGAAACAAAGAGAGATCAACTTACTGTGCAGCTCACGATGTATCACATCTACCAGGTTTGGTTCGTCCCCCCACCAGAATATCCACAGTTCCTTACAATCCGGTTTGACGTCTCGGCGCCACACACAGAGCAAGTTGGCCTGCAAGCAGCGGATGAAGCTGAGCAGAATTGGATCATCCTGCGCTGGGGCTGAGATGATAGGGCCACAGTCCCCATGACCTTCAAAATTGTACCTACGCCATTTGATGCCTGTGAGTTCAGCCTAGGGAAAGGAGAAAAAAAGCCATTAAATCACCTCATTTCAGAACTTGGTTGTATTTATAATATTGTTTCATTTTTGTTGTTAATTCCTAGAATTTAGCTCTAAGCAGCCAAAACTAAAAACTCCTATTTTCCACTTTCTCTGCCAAGAAAAAAATCAAAACGATTTTAGAAACAGTACTGAATAGAAAACTGGCTTATCCCTGCATTTAAGTTTCCACCACAATAGACTTATTTTCAGACCTTACTGTCATCTTACTGCAATCCAACAGGTTAAAAACAAAATAAAAGCCAAGGATGGGGAATAAGGCCCGTTCCCCTCTTGCTGACTGGCAGCGAAGCAATTCCAGTATCAGCCCAGAAGTGGAAGCATCAAAGCCATAAGCAGAAAGCGTTATGAGATATCTTACAGGAAATAGCAAAGAAACTACTTTCATTTGGTGATGTTGGAAGTGTAATATGTATACCTTTCATTTTGCTTAGGTGACCAGATGTGAAGCAAGAACAGTTGCCATTTACTTTTTCTCCACCCAAGAGCATTGTATTAACCACAAAAGGAGAACAGGAAGATGGCTGCCCAGGCTTCTGGGGAAGAAGTTCTGCAGAGGGCAAACATCTGAAGGAATGCAGGTATTGCACTGCACAGCAAAGTGAAAACAGCTGCCAAAGAGAAAGAAGCCGGAGTACTCAAACCATGGAAAAGCTGGTACCTGGAACCAGGATAGCAGAGCTAGTCCTCACTCCCCCTCCCCCCTTTTTGCTTTTAAATAGCAGAGACTCCAAGCTGTCATATATCTTGTTTCTGAAACCATTGGGTCCTACCTGTTTGTCTGTTTCCTGCCCTGCCCATTGCACTCCTCTCCCCCTGCCTGCCCCCAGGACCACAGGCCCAGAGCCTGTCCAAGGCACAAGCAGGACTCTCGCCTCCCCCATAGCCAACGCAGCACGACCATGTTACCAAAGAGATGAGCAGTGCACACACACTCCACGTTCACAGTGGGCTTGTATTCTAGTTCTTAACCATGTTACCACATTCTCACTGCTGTTATTACCTTTACTGCTTCATTGAAAGCATTCACACCCTTCACTCTGTGGCTCAGAAATAGCTGTTGTGCTCAGCTCTCAAGTGGTCCTACAGGAAAAGCCAGCTGGCCTACACAGCAAGCTGCAGGAGCTCCAAGCCAGCCACTGCTCCTCCAACAGGACACGTTGCTGTTAGGCAGGAGAGGAAAGGCACAGCAGCGGAAGCACTGCCTGCAGGATTGGGGTGACCCCACACTGAACTACATCTGCACAGTAAGCATTCCTCTCCTCTCTCTGGGCAGCACCTATGAAGAATGTAGATAGAATTCACAGAATCACCAAGGTTGGAAAAGATTTCTAAGATTATCCAGTTCAACCATCTACTTGTCACCAGTGCTTCCCACTAAACCACATCCCTGAATACAATGTCTAAATGTTTCTTGAACACAAAGAAGAGGAGCCAAGATTTACTGCTAAAGAAAACGAAAAGACTGCGAATCATGCAGTGCTCCTCCTCTCACTCTGCACATGGAAATTCAGGCTACTGCCTCCAGCACTCCTACAAAAGCCACGCTACATTTCCCATATGGAAGGCTCTTCATCTTTAAGTCCACACTCCTACTTCATTGCCCATCCTCAAAGTGCTGGGGAACAATGGGAGAACAGGTCAGAAGATATGCACAGCACACACGCCATGTTACTGGCACAAAGAAAGCAAATAGGAGAGTAGGAGGACAAGGAAAAGGCAAGGGCAAAAATCTATTTTTTCCACAGTAGGATGCAGTGTAGTGCTGGAATACTTCACACATGACATAATACTCTAAAAGAAAGTACTTACACATGCTTCTCCAAAACGTCTACATCTGTTCTACATGGATCCCTATCTACAGCATAGAAAAGGAACATGTGGAGTTTCTGAAACAGTACAGCAAATATTATCACAGATCACAAAGCCTCAGAGATCAGTGCCAGCATAGGGAAGCCAAGGAAAAACCACGATAAGTGTTTCTATGCTGCCATCCACCAGGAACACGCAATAGGAGGATGACAAAAAAACAAAACCAAAAACAAGTTACTCAATAGCACCACATGTTTGGTCAGCACAGCAATAACCAGAGATCAGCTGCAGAAGCAGTGGGCACATTCTTACATACACAGCTTATGGGTGCCCAGAGAGATGGACCCAGCACACTTCATCCATACCAGAGATGAAATATCTCTAGAAAGAAAAGTGCACAGAAGCCACCAGAGCCGCAACTGATTTAACATCACAGCAACACGTGTTGGGGGCAATCCTACAGGCTGAGAGGTACAGCCAATGACCCAAGCTGAGCCAGGCTGGCAGTGAGTGCCCACGTGAGCAACAAGTCCCAAGAAAAGGGAGAGTAGTTTGGGGGTGCTGAGGTTGGCGTCATAAAGTAATACCTCAGACATCTCACATCCTGGTCAAAACAGGAAAGCCTCTCTGGTGCATTTATTTGGATGCGTCCTTCTGTTTAAGTTTATATTAGGTGAGCACTGATACTCATCCTTCAGAACTTCCAGAGTTTGCCCCACGTTAATTACAACTGAATTCAAGAGAAAATCTAAATACAGAAGTAGTACAAAAGAGAAGATGGCAGCAGGCAGCATACATCTTGTGCCTCTACAGGCAGCTTTCTATTAACACTAACACCACTGAGGTACCTGCGCCCTTATTGAGGCTCTTCATATTCACTTGTTTAAACCAGCATTAGTCCCTAGTTCTAAGCCCTCCATCTGAGGCTGGGCATTACAACCCAGACTGCCCACGGCTCTGGAGACGGAATGGAAAAACATCCGCGGTCAGCAGTGCAGATGGGGAGGAGGGAAAGGCACAGCTGAGTGCAGCAGGGGGTCCCCTTAGGGACAGCCCTCATCACAAGAACAGGAATTACACTCTGTGCAGAAGCTGCTGATCGCCTTAGGGCAGCACACACGAGCAGTGCTGCCAAAAGCAGGCCTGGCCTTCCCATCAGCCTGCGCCTGGCTTCGCCCCATCCTGCTTTACGGCGGTGCTGCTGTCTGCATGCACTCATAACCAGGGGGAGCTGACTAAAAATCAGAAGCATTTATTGAACAGTTTTTTCCCTCCACTCAGATCAGTCCTCAAGCCAGGTTCATTACATAGCCAGGGAAATGCCTACACCACTAAGACAGGACAGCAGAGCGGGTCAGGGAGGGCAGCGCTGCTGCAGGTTTCAAGCAGCCCAAGGCAGGCACTGACACCAGCAGCCCTGGTTTCTGTCTGAGCACAGAACTGTGAACGTGCAGCTTTTTGCTCACAACTGTTTAGAAATGAATGCAGGATAAAGCAAAAGTCCTGCCAGGTGATGCAATCTATTGTGTTTCTTGCATTTCTCCCACATCCATAGTTTCAGCTTATTACAGTTGTTACAATTTTCTCAACACTAAAAATCAGGACAAAGAAGGAACTTAGGAATACTTACAATTAACCAACATTGTTAGTAAATCAGACGTTATGCAAAAGATGTTTGCTCTGTAAGGGAACGTACGTTTTGGAGGGCTGTGCTGCAAAGGGTCCAACTCAACCAACTTAAAAAAATAAAATTCTTATCAGCAGTTGGACACAGAACGAAGAGTTTGTTAGAAGGCTGTTCTGCATGTGCCAGGTCAAGCTCGTAAGGAAACAAAGAAATCAGACCTCTGTCTAACAACAACATCCAAATCTTCAATATTCCGCTTGCAACAGCAGAATTCCTAGGACACTGAAGATCTGGTTGTGATATAACCAAAGACAGCTACTGGGGTAAGAGTGTCAGCATTCAAACCCAATATTTCACGGAGGCAGCTGAACACATTCAAAACATACCCAGGAAATAGGTAATAATGAGAACACAACCATGTGAATGCTTTCATTCACTAACATGGCCAGAGAGTGCCACACACGGCTCTTGGCAAAGCAGGAGAACACAGACTTCCCGCTTTGTGGGTGATTGCCTTAATCATTGATTGCACTCTGCAGGGCAAAACAAAAAAAAAAAAAAAAAAAAAGAAGAAGAGCTAAGATGATTCAACCCTCTGATACCCCCTATATACATCAGGGAGAAGAGATAGAGAAAGCAAATTTGCACCTTCTCTTGCAGCCATTACTCCGCAGCCTTAAATACAGACAACACCTCCACGCAATCTGCAGCAGCTGAGGGCTGGAGCCATTTTAACTCCAAGACAGCATTCAGTTCTGTAAATCCCCAGTAGAGATAAAACCTAAGCTCTGATTCCTTCCCCTCCCCTCAGGCTTAAATCAGAACAACAGGCAGGCAGGGTCTTCTGCTGATCTCACAGTGCTCAGATTGGCAGAGTTTCGGCTGCTAAAAAATCACAATTCCCCAGCAACATTTCACACCGCACAACTTGATTCTGGCACGCTCCCAGCAACCCTGAGGATTTAATTAGTGCTGTGTAGCCACTGTGACTATTTTCCTCTTCTGCAGTCCTTGCAGATGGAACACAAACAAAACAGATCTTCTGCCACCTCTTTCTTGTGCTCATCGCCATCTAATGCTTTTTCCCACAAGATGTAGATAGTCCAAACCATAAACCAATTCTAAATTAACCTCCCAGAAGACTTAAGAAAGTCCACCTGTTCTATTGCAGAGCTTGGACAGATCACACCAGAACTCAGCAAGAGCAGCAGAAGGCTTGCAAAACCTTGTGTTTGGGCACGCTAAACACACAGCAGAGCTTTCAGAAGTTATATAACCACATGGCTTTTTATCCTGCTTCGTATAACACAAATGAGTGGGAAAAGCTAAGGCAAATTCAGGCCCCAGAGTGTGGGAGATCAGCACTCCAGAGCCTCCAAAGCAGGAGGGATGTACAGAAATGGAGACAAAGATCTACAGAACAGGCATGGAAGCCCCTTGAAGAGAAGCAGACACAGCCCAGCCCTCAGCTCTGCCCTGACCTCCTCAAAGGCCTTCATTCCGACACTGCTCAGGTCATTTTCATCCCTCTCAATTCTCCAATTCAAAGAGGAAAAAAAAAAAGGTCATTAAAATACTTCCCAACTACCCATCTAAATGGCACTTCTACAAACAAGTTACTGCCAGCCTGAGGGACTACAAAAAAAAGTCCTTTTTTGCTAAGGTGTCCAAGGTATCTCAGAATCCTGATTTATTTCCTAGCCTCTTGAGGTGGCTGAAATCTAAACCATTTCTCTAGTTCTCAATTTTTGCTTACTTTTATGTCAAACTGTACTTGACAAGTGTATTTAATCTACAATTTATGCTTTGAATTGGAACACAGAAAATGTAAATGTCTCAAATATATTTGCCAATTTTATTAGTCGCATCTTAGAGAGCTCCATTCAAGTAAGTAGCTGCACTGAAGCCACTGGAGACTCGTACTAAGGACTACTCACAGGAGGAGAAATCTGCATAAGAAAGCCCTTAGTTCATAGTCCAGGAATTTAAACTGTAGTTAAAGGTGCCATGGGAATTACACCACCATTTTAATTAAATGCTATAAGATCTTGCAGACAGATTCAAGATTAGCACCATCTGTTTTGGTTCTGAGTGTTCCATTTCACTACATCATTCTCACACAGCAACAAAATATCATTTCACACTCTACTCAGCCATTCAAACACCACACAACATTTATTTCATCCCCACTATGAAGGGAGGACCAAACAATGCTGTAGCAACCTGTGCTTATGGAGGGGTGAACAGCACACACTGACAACAACTCCTATCCCCCATTCTCACCTAAATAAAATATTTAGTAACATCTGCCTAAGACCCTGTCAAGTGAACAGGAAGAACAAAGGCAAAGAAAACACACGTACACCCCAAGGAATGGAGGAAACTGCTTTGCTAGAGGAAACAATTGGGGCAGCAGCACCTCCTCCAGCAAGGAGCCAAGCAGCAGCACACAGCCGTGTGCAGACATTCCCTCCCACCTTTTTTACTTCTGGGTTTTTAAATCTTCCAGTTAAAAAAAAGTAGTAATAATAAAACAAATGTCCTCAACCCCATGCAGTCTCTCAAAATCAGACCATTCACAAAGCTACTTATCACCATTCCCCTTCCATTTGGGAAGAGGGGACAGGTTTGTGCATCCTTCCTGCAGGGCTCATCCCTGCTGCTCCTTTCCCAAGGGAAGTGCACTGTGCTCAATGGGCTGCACTGAGTCCAGAATGGCATCTGTTGGGCACGACTGGCAGACCAGCCTGAAAAGAGCCGCATAAACAACAATCTGTACCAAATCTTGTCATGCTTTGAATTCAAAAAAGGAAAAAGACTGGTAGATTAGAAAAAAATAATAGTCTAATACTGAAATGGCATCCACATGGCCAACAGAAATATCATGTTATGCTCGGTGCTCTGAAGAGCAGAACTCAGCTGACTGCCATTTCCTTCAACATGCATCCACTGGGCAGCAGAACAACACATCCGACTTGGTTCCTGCCCTGCCCCAAGGGCACAGTCCAGTGGAGAAGGGACACAACAGCCACAAACAATCCCAGAAAAACAAGGATGAACACTTCAGTCCCTCTGCCCACCTGTTCTTAAAGACAGATTGCACCTGAGTGCCCCCACATGCAGCACCAGAGACCAGCACAGCACCCTGACCCCACAGCACGCAGCCCTGCTCTCTGTACCCCGCTGCACACAGCTGCCCCAGAGCTGTGTGTGACACACAGTGTGCCAGCCCTTATCTCCTCCAGGTAACCACAAGATCCTATTATCAGAAGTATTCCTGATGGAGGTCATACCTGGGATCATTTGAGACACTGCATCTTAGTGCTTAAGACCAGAAAAACCAAAATACTTCTAAAAACATCCACACATACCATTATTAAGAGCCACAAACCAACAGTGAGCTATCACGCTTAAGAAGTAAACAGTAGTGACAGGAAGGAGGGTTTTTTCTGTCTCCCAGCTGTCAGCACAATCCCATGTACGAGGGAGAGGAGGCAGCTAGGAAGATTAAGGGATTGTTTCAGAAAACACAAGTCAGAGCAGTCTCAGAAGGAATTTGAGGTGGAAAATATAAAAGGACCCCAGTACAAATGCTCAGGTTTCAGCAGTTCTGGCAGATGTAGGAGCTACCAAAGAAGTTTTGAGTGGCAAGCATAAATGAATAATCTGATACAAAAGCCCAAACTGCTGATATGTATCCCGAGAGCCATACAATTTCTGGGTTAAGTACCAAAATAAAAGTCTAAAATAAGCCAGCAGAAGGAAGACAAACAGGCACACACTGATATACAGGAAGAGCAACAGCACCTTCCTGGAGTCCGACCTCTCAGACAGCTATAGCCCAGCATCTGCTGAACTTGTGCAGGAGTGCAATAACATGTGAAAATGGAAGACTAACAAAGCATATACTAATTGCTAATAAACATTTAAGAAGATTTTTACAAGTCAAATAGCTACAGGTCAAGAGAGAAAAGTTCTGCTGCAGATTAACAACCACCTGAAAGGGAAAAGGAGGGAAGAACACGTTTGCAATTGTAAAAGGGGATACCTGGAACCAATGTAGAGAAAAGTGTTTCACAAGATTTTCCACAGATACTAAAATGAAGGAGGAGACTAGCAAACTGACAGAATCTGCTTACAAAATTGAGATGAAAGGATAAGAGCCCACTGCAAAGAACTTAAAATTGCACACCGTGGAAGAAATCAAGCCAGCATGTGAAATTCAGAAGATAAACATGACATAAATCAAGGGTGTAGGCACACAAACAAGAAAAACAGAACAAAAGGAATTTGTGCAAGACAACCTTCAGGCTCCATCAAGATCTCCTCAGTGCAGTGAATGGCTTTGGTTGACAAAGCTCCAGCCCTGAGCAGACCCAGCAGCACTCAGCACACGGACCTCAGCATGGCTCTCCAGCTCCTCTCTGCAGAAAGGGCTGCACCAAGTTCATCAGACAGATCTGAAAGGATAACTTGTAAACCCAGCCAGTGGCCAAAGGGCAGAGATTCAGCCACTGCCTGAAAAGATGCTCTCAAGTCAGAAATACTAAAGATATGACAGCAATATCTTCTCAAGTAAGCGCGCTACTGAAACCCAGTGGGCACACACCTGTTCCTTCTGCTCTGTGTGCCCTTACAGATCCATGAATTGTAAGCAGCCACGCTAGAGTCATCATCAGCGTGAGAAAGGAAGACTGAAAAGCCCGTTTCAACAACAAAACAGGTGCTGAATGGGTAGGAAGACCCCTGGAGATCTCATTGGATGCTACTGGACAAGATCTACCTGTATCCATGGAGAACTTACTGACCCACACAAAACATAAAAGCAGATAAAAGCACTCAAAAACAAGACACGTGAGTTTTGTTTCTGTTTTGGGTGTTTTTATGCAATAGAGAGGAAGAAATGGAACAATTACCTATATCAGAACTGAACAAGGAGCATAAATACAAATACACCACTGTATGCTGCAAAATGTCTGCAAGCAAAATGTCTTCTCTGAGAAGAGACAGAAGGAACTGAATACCCTATTTCAACTTGAACAACCCTAGGGTTAGGCACTTAATAATGTGTAATCCAGATCCTCTGACAGCTTGTAAAATTCTCCTTTAGTGGTTCATGTCCTTAAACAAGAACTTGTGGTAACTTCTCCCTGGTATTGTGTTCCCTGAACTTCTGCAGGTCAGGGTATGGCTGCAATTACACTGAGCAGGCTAAAGGAACCACAGAGTTCCACAACGCTCTGACCAGCTCCTTCACAAGGGGAATCAACTATTTTAACTTCTGACTAGATAGCTGAGAACAGAGAAAATGAAAACCACCACTGCACTTTTCCACCGCTTCTAACAGCACAGAATTCAAACCCATGTGCAATGGACTGCCAAAGAATGCTTTCCCTCTCTCTGAATGATCAGGTCTGCAGTTCCCTTCAAAAAGCCACCACCAGCACTAAGGAACTGCCCATGTTCCAAATTAAAAAATAAAACCTCTCTTACAGAGAAGTTATCCAACGTATTCAAAAAAGAAAGCAGAACACATGTCAACAGCCACAAGAGAGCCAAATCACAAGCAAATACGAAAGTGAAGGATTCTTCTCTCTTCCTTCAACTTTTTATTTTTAACTGAAGGAAGGAAATATCAAACATCAGAGTCTTACAATGGACTATCAGATGTTTCCCAAACAGAGTAATCTAACACATGAGCAGTAAAAAAAAAAAAAAAAGAAGAAGAAGAAGGGGGAGGAGGAGAGGAAATAACAACCAAAGTAGAGTAAACTTTGGCCCACTGAGTTCAGGAATGCAGTTCCTTTCCTGCCTTTATGCAAAAAATAAAAAAATAAATCTGCACCAGGAGCTCAGAACACTGTCACACACCACCACCAAGCACTATGGCTGTGGGAACAGCAGCTCAGAGATTGCTCCATGCACGAGCAGCACCCACAACCCAACCCAAGCTGCACCCTGACAGACCCGCATGGCACCAACAGCAGCAGGAGCACCAAGCAAAGCCCCACTTATTAAGCTGCCTGCCAAAACCCCTTAAAAAAGGAAAACCAGGAAAAAAAAACCACCCCTCTCAAGAACTCTTTTATACAAATCTTCCTTAACATAGAAAGTACAAATAAATCCACTACATGACTGGTCATGCAGGTTCCTTTTGCCAGTTTTCTTACTGTCACTCCCACACACACGAAGCCAGCACCTCCTCCCAGAAGGAAATTCTGGAAATTCACAGAACTCAAAATGTTATTTAAAGACAAAATTTGATTATCGGAAACACTGGGCAAACTCAGGATAAGGTAACCAATTAGCCTCCTCTGTCAGCAAATAAATTGTTTTCTGTATAAAGGTGTTGGCACGGTTACTACAAGGCATTCCTGGAAAGGATTTTATAGCTTCCCCAGAATCAGCTACAAGTTGTGGAACACAGCAGACATGCAGGAGCTGAGACTTACAAGAATCCACCAGCAAGAGACTGCAGCTGCACAAAACAGGCTCAGCGCTTCCTAGCAAACCAGAGGCTCCAATGAAGAAAAAAAGTATGGTTTTATATTGTCACAGTGTAATACATTACCAAAAGGCAGGAGGTTTTCAATGCCTGGATCAGAAATACAGAAGAGTTTTCCTATAAACTTTCTTTTCAATCCTCTGTCCTGTCAAAATACTGTGTTTTGTGGGCAAACATGGAGCTGTAAGAACAGTCAGCAAGGCAACGTCTGCAGCACAAGTCTCTTAAAACTAAAGGATGAATTAAATAAAGTTGTACTGAATGAGCTTTCAGTCTCCTCTCCTACACAGCCACTCATACCCAGCTTCAATCCGTGCTGCTGCCTGAACGTGGGGGGTGGGGAGGAGGGGGTAAGAGAATGAGGGGTGCAGTGCTGGGGGGCTGAGAGGGGACAGGAGTTCCCTGATGCAGGTGTACATGGGAGCTGAGTCCTGCCATGGGCAATAGGGCAGGGAAAGGAACACAGGGAGGGAAAAAGCACTCCTTCCTGTAATGCTTTTGTCTTGTCATAGAAAGACAAGAGCAGTACACAGCACTGCCATAGGGGCTGATAAAAGAAAGCAGAGGAAAGTTCCTACTGAAAATTGATATAGAAATGTGTCTTATTTTAGATTCAGACTTTAACCGGTGAGGGTTGTCCATTTTTCTCCAGTTTTGTAAGATGATTAAATCCAATCCTTAGCACAGGGACAAGGTATTTGCATGTTTGACCTCGTTGATGTAAATATTGCCTAGAGGCACATTATGCAGCAGCAGCACCATAAAACTTCCTGTTTCAAAGAAACAAAGGAGAGAATGCCACCAACCACTCAAATCACATTTCCATACACATTATTGCGATTCTGCTCAGGAAAGTGAATGAAGCCACAAATTAGCAGTGAGTACAGAAGAAACACACAGCTCACACAGAGCAGTAGAGGAATATAGAGATTTGAAAGAGTGTATTGCTATACTAGTCAGCCCCGAAGACCCCTTTACCCATGTTACTGGGCTGCCTGTAGGCAGCACACTCACAAGATTAAGAAAACTGCTATGCAGTTCTACAAACCTCTGAGCGTATGGGCATAAAGTGGTAACATTCCCGCATTAGGAAGGAACAATTAGGAAAAAAAAAAACACAATGAGAATTACTTGTTAGTATTGGATGGCACTGGCCTCTGCAGGAGATAGCACTCAGTCAATGCAGAATGAAAAATAAAAGGCAGAGAAGAGAGAAGGAACAGGACCAAAGCCTGTGGAAGCCAAAATCACAGTAACCAGAGGAGATGGAGAAGGGAAGAATGCGGAGAAGCAGAATGGTCCCAGTCACAGGATGAGAGAAAACTGCAGCAGCACTCCTGGTATGAGCAGGGATATGTTCAGCAGAAGGATGCTGTCCTGACCAAGGAGGTACACATGAGGTGAGCGGGTTCCCTGCAGTGAGCAAAGGAGATGGGAGACAAGGTGGAAAGTTCTCATCCCATAACCAGAAAGCTTATCAAACAGGCCTAAGTGTTTAACTTCTTACAAGGATGTCATTCCACTCACACTGATACCTCCAAGCATTTACAGAAGGGCTATCTACACCCCCACACCAAAGGGATAATTATGAATACTTGGAAAAAAAAAAAAAAAGAAAGAAAGAAATCCATAAAAAGTCTCTCCACCCAGTGACCAAAGCCAATTACGTTAGCAGGCAGCAGATACAGCTCACAAAAGTTTCTCCCCTAAAACTGAAAGATCTCCATCTCTATGGATTTCTTCAAGACAACTGTATTGCAAAGAAGGAAAATAATAGCAGAAAGCTTCACATATAGCATTGAAAAGTTCCTCCTTTTAACACTTCCCCATGAGGAAGTGCTCTCAGAAGCAGAGAATGGAAAAAAAAGAAAAAAAGACTCAAGATCAAAATGTTTTTGATAACTAGGGTTGTGATGTCAGTACCGTACAATTACATAGAACAACCCAGAAATACTGAATCTTTTCAGCCAGGATAAGCAAGTGAAAGTTACCATTTTTGATCAGCAGCTGTTTTTGTTTGTTTTATAATAAACACATCAGCCTAATAGTTGCGTATTTTCTTATGTCCACATTCATGGCAGCTCCCTCCCCAAGGCCCAGTGCTGTCACCAGCAGCAGGACCTGGTCATTGGGAAGACTCACAGCTGCAGGAGATGTGCACAGTCAGAAGCTAAGCAGGATTTCATAGAGCCTCACTCAGACATTTCCAACCAGCTAGCCCAGGCCTTTGGTCCTGAGCTGCAAATGTAACTGCTACACACTTGATTTCTGTGTGCTGCACACAGAAAAGGTTACTTACCTAACTGGCAAGTTGGATGTGACACACTTTGGATCCTACTCTATCCCAATCTCTTCAGAAATCTGCATTCATTTTGGTTTAAATTCACACCTGAATAGACTCCATGGAACTCCTGAATGCTCTCTGACTGCTTTCCAAAATGATTCTGAAGGGAACTTTCCCACTTCCATCCCATTACCCAATAAAATTCAGGATAAAAGGTAACTAAAGAATCAAATACTGATGGAAAATCCGACAGGTTAAGTCCATTCCTTGAATGTATCTATGTAAATTCACACCTACATAAAGCATGAAAGAAGCAATATACCGATCAGAACGTGACACAGCCACAGTAACAGCCTGCTGCTTGGATAATCCAGTGAGCAGGGCCAGGTTAATTTACTACTGCCTATGGATTTGGTTGTGCAATCAACTGTTTACTATGAAGTCTTTTACTGACAATTACGTAAGGTACCAAAGAGTGCCTCTACTGTACTCCTGATCTTCACTTCAGGATGTCTTGAAAACCCTTAAGATATTTCAAATGTCATTTCAGACTCCCTTGGCTTCTTTCAGTTTCACTACTAAAATGGCAGCAAGTCTCACTGATGGAAGACAACAACTTCTGTGGCTGTTTGGGAACTACAAGCAGAACCCCTGTGATCCTTAGGGTGTATAAATTCGCATTGGAAGGTAATGAGGAGCAGAGACAAACTCCTGCCAGTCAGACCTCTCCTGCAGCAGGCTCCTGTGAGACTGCATTTAAACACCTGCTCACAACCTCTTTGACAGTAGATTCTACGAAGCTTTACATAAATACATATCACTTTCCAAGCACAAAACCAAGTCCTTTCCAGGCTGAAGACTCCTACAGCATCCAGTCTTTCATCACACAAAAGCTGTTCCAAATTCACAGTCGCTCCTGACACCCTTGGCTCCATTCTTCCTCCTGGCCCAGCAGACATTATGCAACCTCGGCCCAGTTTTGCAGGGCTGTCTCGTGCCTCCTGATCCACCACTGCAGCACAGGCAGGCAAAAGAATCATAGAATCACAGCCTTTATCATCACAGAATGGCCTGGGTTGAAAAGGACTACAATGCTCATCCAGTTCCAACCCCCTGCTATGTGCAGGGTCACCAACTACCAGACCAGGCTGCCCAGAGCCACATCCAGCCTGGCCTTGAATGCCTGCAGGAATGGGACATCCACAACATTTTCCAGACTGTCTTTGACTGTCCTGATAATTATTAGTTTAAAACGGCCATGCAAGCTAAGAGCCCCATGTTCCCTACACGCCTTCACCTCCATACCATCAGCCCTTACTCACAGGAAAAAAATAAAATCAAATTAATTTCAGTACAACTACTTTTATGATACAGGATTATTCACAGGAAGACAGTCGGCCAGCTGGGCTGAAGTTTCAGTACAAAGGGCATTACTTCAAAACATGTGGCCTCTAAGTAGTTATTAGCCAACACTCGGTATTTAAATGAACTGCCCCTTAACAATTGCTTATTAGGCACTGTTGACAAACAGGCTTTCTTCTCCAGCAACAGACATCTTGACTACTGCTGCAAAAACAGAGTTAGGACAAATACAACTCCTTCTATTGCTCTGCAGGAGACAATAGATTTCAGACACCGTGTGCTCGTAATGAGCACAGCCATCAACCTGCCACGCACCACAGGATGGACAGGTTGCCATCCGAGGCATGTTCTGTGACCCTCATAATGCCTTACTAAGAAATGCTTTATGTTTAGGGCAGACATTGAGGTTTCCTTCTGCCTGCCTGACCAAACGCACACATTAACTCACTTTCCACAGTGGCTCTGCTTCCTGTGTCAGCACAACACGGAGAGCAGCCCCTCATGCCATGCCTGAACACCACTGCAGGTGCCAGACATCACTTCTGGTACCGCATGATCAGAGCTCATTTTATAACCTTAAGACTATGCCATCCCCTCAGGTGACATATTTTAAATTAAGAGCCTCTACAGATTCACGGCATCGCTGACAAAACATAACCAGTTACTAGAAAGCTTTAGAAAATATTTTTCATGACAGCAAGATACTTTCAAAAATATTTCCCCAAGAAGATCCAAGCAAACAGTGGCAGTGCCTACCATCTCTCTAAAGATCATCTACAGCTGACAGACAAACAAGCTGGAAATGATGAGTTGCCAAACACCCCAAAGCCACTGCCAACCTCAGGCACACAGCACAGTCCGGCTCCTCTGGCACAGGAGCTGCTGTTCCTCCTTAGACAAAGGGAATGTTTGTGGGAAGAAATGTTGCTCCAACACGAGCAAACAGAAGTACTATTTCTGAACTGTCATTCTCCAGGCAAGAACATTACTTTTTGATTCAAGCCCAAAATGAAGCTGGAGATTAAAAATGAACTGTAATACTCAGTGTCTAATGGCAGAATGGGTTTCAGACAGCTCAGTAATTCACCTCACTCCTACGGGATGAATGAGTTCCCATCAACAGCTGATTCATTTATGCATGTTTCTGTTCTGTTGTACTGGAAGAGTAAATGATGAGCAAAACTTCCTCTAATTAGCAATCCCTACTACTGTACCTTTAACACTTCATAAGTTTTTACATGAATATGACAATTTGAGGTTACAACGTCAGTTCTGTAACTCCCAGTCCCTATTTCCTTCCTTGGTATCCTTCACTGATGCATAAACCATAACAAATAGCAATTCAAATGAAAACAAATCACACCGATAGTAACTGCATTTGTATATGTATATATAAGTATGTATAAAATTGATATTTTTTTTTTTGCAAGACAACCATGAAAATAATGAAATCATTACAGTTGGATGCATAGTACCACATTACAAGTATGGATACCTTCCACAAAATTACATGAGAAAAGAAGAGATCACACATTAAACTCATAATGCCCACCTGCATTCTGATGGTATCACAGCCCTATTTCAGAAGTTCCCATTTACCCTGCCCAGCAGGAGGAACACAAAGCAGACAGACCAAGCTGCAGTCACTACGAAGTAACCTCATATTATGATGTATGCTAATGGCATGCCAACCATTATTTTTTTTTTTTTTAAACCAAAGACAGTCCTGCAGTTTGCGACCACACAAAGTTACACACCTCAAAAATAATCAGTTTTCCACGAATAAATGGGGGATCTCACAGCTCCTTCCGCAAAGCAGAGAGCACTCCGTTCCTCTGTCCATCCATACAGCCGTCTCCCTCACGCTCACCGTTTTTCCTTCACATGTAAGAGCAGGACACTCAAAGTCACTGCAACAGCTCCCACACCTCTGCACACACAGCACCGCTTCCTATGGCTCAGAGAGCACCGCCAAGGAAAAGCCCATGCACAAGGCCAGGTGATGGAACAGTTCATGAAAAAGCCAAAATTAGTCTAGCATTCACTCTCACAGAAGGAGCTCCGGGCTTGTTTCCCAGCAGCTGAGCGCTGAGGGCTCCTGCCCCACATTCTCCATAGGTATGAACAAAATAACAAATAAACGCAACAAAATAACAGAGAAGCAAGCAGAGGGAGGCAAAACAATCAACGTAGGGCAATGAAAGGTAAAACGACATCAAACAAAAAGATCATTCACATTTCCAGTCCGTTTTCTTCTTTCCCTTCCTTCTTGCAAGACAGCCAACAGCACCCTCCTCCTTTCTGCTGGAAATGAGAGATGCCACCAGCAGCCACCTCCAGTGCTCACAAGGGGAAGGACCTAACACCCCCTCCATCCCCACCCTGCACTGCACATTCCCATGCACACACCAAGTCCCCACCCCACCCCCCTCCTGGCTGCCAGGCCCCCCAGCACGGCCGTGCCCAGCCGCGGCAGGGTCTGTGGGCAGCAGGTGCACAGCCTGCTGGTAAACTGGTTTCCAATGGACGCTGCCCAACCTGAGTGGAAACAGTCTTGATAAATTTAGACCACACACCCCGTGCTGGCCAAAACCGACAGCGTAATTCCCGCACCATTAAACCAAACCATCAATCCAAGTACAAAAGTTGTCAATTACCAACGATACAGAAACACAGCATCAACGCTATCCGGCAGACAACATCATCTTCGGTTGTTTCTCTCCAGAGAAGGAATAAACGATTATTTCTGCACCCGCCGCGTCTCGGGGCAGGCTCTGTGCCAGGCGTGGCCGTACCGGGAGCCGGCTGAGATCCGCGCAGCGCCCCGCGCCCGCCCGCTGCCGCCCCGCCGTGCCGCTGTCACTGCGCACACAGCAGCCCCGGCCCGGGGGCACCGAGCGGAGCCGCGCACGGAGCGACACGGCCGCGGGGAGCCGCGCCGGGGGAGGGGCCAGCGGAGGAGCAGCCCCACGGCCCGGACTATAAAGCCCCCGGCAGCCGCACCCGGCGCCAAACCCGCAGCGCCCGGTGCGAGCCGCCGTCCCGGCCCACCCTTCCCCCTCCCCACCTCCTCCTCCGGCACTCACCAGCGAGAAGAGGTTGGAGTGGCAGTCCTCCAGGCTGGCCCCGTTCGCCACCCAGTTGGCCGCTGCAGTCATGATCCTCGGCGAGCCCCAGCGCGGGGCATGTCTGGGGAGCGGGGCCCGGCGACGGGGGGAGGCTGCGGGCGCTGCCGGCCGCTGCCCGCTGCCCCGGGAGCTCCGCTGCGCCGGCGGACGGGGGGCGGCGGCCGCTCAGGCGGCTCCGGCGGGGGCTCGATCCGACGGGGGCCGCTCAGCAGGCGGCGGCGGCGGGGGGCGGCCCTCCCGCGGGCCTCCAGGCCGCCTCAGCGCCGCGGAGGAGGAGGAGGAGAAGGGGGTGGGGGGGCCCGGGGCCCTTCTTCCGCGTCCAGCGCCGGCCCCCCCGGCCGCGGCGGGGCTCGGGGCTCCTCCCGCGGTCCGGCGGCGGTCCCTGCGGGGCGGGGGAGGGCCGAGGGCAGTGGCGGCGGCGGGCGGGGGGCGCTGTGCGGAGCCCGTGTCCCTCCCCGCCCCGCCCGGCCGCCCCTCGCTGCTGCCGCCGCTGGCGGTGGGTGGATGGTGTTTTCCTCCTCCTCCTCCTCCTCCTCCTCCTCCTCCTGCCGCTGCCGCCGCCGCCGCCTTGTTTACGCTCCGTGCGGGTCTCCCGGTGCTGCGGGAGGCGGGCGGCGGCCCGGGCCCGGAGAGGGAGCGCTGTCCGTGCCCGTCCTCGCCCCCCTCCGCCTGGCGCTGCCCGCACGGCGGCCCCGCTCACCCGCTCCTCCTCACACACTCGCCTCTGCCTCTCTCCACTCTGACAGCAATGGCGGCCGCCAGCCGCAGCTCGCTTCGCCATTGGCCGGCGCCTCCCCACGTGACTCGCGGCGGAGGGCGGGGGCAAGGCGCTGGGGCTCCCCCCGGCCCCTCCCTCCTCCGTCGCGAAGAACCTCCGGGCCGCGGGGGGCGCTGCGCGCTGCCGGCCGTCAGCGGGGCCGGGGGGAAGTCGGTGGGCGCCGCCCTGAGCGCTGCGGGCTGGGGCTGCGTTCCGTGCCGCCTCTTCCAGCCGGCGGGGTCCCGCAGCACCCGCGGACTCCTGCCTCCAGAGCAGGAACGCATTGGCACCCGATTGCTGTAATGGTTCATCCGGGCCCTTCGGGAGCTGCCTTCCCGTGCACCTGGGAGCTCCTGCCCGCACGGAGGCACCGTGTCTGCCCCGGCATCGGGCGGCACTCGTAGCCCGGGACAGCACGTGTACGGAGATCTGCTTCGTTGGCAAAAAGCCCTCTGTGCTTCGTGGCAGCTTTCCTTATCGTGGGTTCAATCTTACTTAGGCATCTTTTTTTTTTTTTTTTTTTTTTTTTTTCGCAATTCACTTTGCTTTGCGATAAATTAAGAAGATTAGCATCTGTTCTGATGATGGAATGGAGTTTGGATTTACCTCACAGTAACAGATCTCTGACATAAACATCACTGCCATTTACCTAAGCTGCGCGCAGTGGGAGACTTTTGGCCCAACATTCCCACCCAGCCCAACGTTCCTCCCTGCACAAGTGCAGTTCATCACACCTTGTCCACGTCATGTCACAAACACTGCCACTGCATCGTTTGGTGTTCCCAAAGACCGTTTCAGTATTCATGTCGGATCACAGATGAAAACTGTTTATTTCTTCAAACTTATCAGATGGCCACACAGACTCTAGACTAATGCGAGGGAGAGACTTTCACCCTCCTTTGGTTTAGGAGAATCAGTGTGACAGAGAGGTGTTGGGAAAGGCCTGAGCTGGTAGGCAGCAAAGCTGACAAAGTACTCAGAGTTTGAGTGAGTGCTTCCTGCGTGCTGGGATCCAGAACCAGGGAAGTGGAGTACTGGGGGCCATGTCACCTCTGTTACTTTTAGAAACAACTCTCGTAAACAGAGAACACAATGTGACACTCATTAATACATTAAGCAACATGTATTAACCAAGAAAGGCTGGAAAACCCAAGTTACAGCTTCAGCTATCCATCCATCATTAAATAGCGCCTAGGGTACAACGAACAGTTCTACAAAGAACGTGGTACATTTCAGCAATAAAATAAAATCCCTTATAATAATTTTTCTAATAATCTTATAAAAATACTTTGAAAATGAGGATCCCATTATTACTTATCCCAGAAATCTAACCAGTGTGCAGAATTAGACACTGCAGAGTGCATTTGTGTTTCTCTACGTACTGCTCACCCTCCAAACAGTTTACCCACTGGTCAGCATTTCTGCTCTGGATCTTCCAGGTAGAGATGACTTCTTATGCTTAATTTGCTCATGATCTCAAGACAACACACACTGGAGCCTTACATATTATTCAAATCCATTTTCATGGGGAGAAATTTTAATGTACTCCCACTCTGCTGCTTTGGCCTTTTTTTTCAGGGTTCTAATGAAAGCTGGCAGCTCTTTAAACTACAAGTCTTTTTGTGTAGCTGCATTACCCTTAATGAGGGACCTTTGTGAAGTTGAAGAGCTGCTGCTTGCACTGCAAAGCTTACATTGTTTTAAACTGGAAAAAAAAAAAAAAAAAGATAACATCTCAACTATTTTACCAGTTACTTGAGTTCATATTATGCTCAATTGTCACAGACGAGAAATATTTACAGTCCAGTCATTCGCAGCTCCCAACCAGGAAAGCTCCCATGCTGTCTTCAAACAATAGTGCTACTTAAAACAGAAATTGTTCCACTTGCAAATATCATATACAGGTACAAGTGACACTTGCTCATGCGTCATCATCCCGGATGGTATGTGGTGGAACGTGTTTCCCAGCTCAGGGTATTTCAGTTTTATTCCCTCTTTTCTTTTAGTGCCTTTTAAAAACTCATCAATGAACATAAACCCTAACAACTGGTTTTCCGCTTTAACCAAATAACTGTTTTTCAGTCACAGCAAGATATAGAACTTCTGTAATTAATTCTGCTGGTGCAGTCATTTGCAAGCTGCAGAACTAAACCCTGGAGTTTCCAGGCTCGCAGGGCCCGGCTTGGCCTTCACCATTCAAACTCCATGAGCACTCGGAAATGGAACCAGTTAGCTGTCCTTACAGACACCTTCCAAAATCACAGTGTTAGGCAGGAGAGTTTCATTCTAAAGCAGTTTACCCAGACCTGCAGTAATGATCAAACCTGTTCTTCCAGGAGGACAGCTCAGCCGATTCCCAGACTTTGGTTTCGCCAGCAGGTGCTGCTTCTGCTTCAAACTAAACATGGGGGAAGAGACAAAGGTGTCAGGAGGCCAAAGCAAAGCTAAAATTTGTCAAGCTGTTGCTTGGTTTTATTGTGTCTTAAAGCACACCAACTTTGCTGTGCTTTTAAGCCCTCCAATCTATGACAAGAACATTTACTTGAGGAACCCAGCTGTCCTGAGTGCTGCACTGAGGCAGGGCTCTCCTGACTGGCGGTGGGGGGTTGGCACTTCTTACAACAGGAGCAGCACTGGAGGTCAGCCAGTTTTTGTCAGTGTCAAAAAGAAGAAGTGTCTGACATTTCAGTTCAAATGCAACTTATTTCTAGGTAAAACAAAGGCTTAGAAGACCAAGCTGTAAAAGAACTCACCTCCCAGTTGCTGTTTTCTTTACGGACATTATTGCCAAGAGGCAGGCACGCATTTCTAAAGGACAGAGTGCCCCACACCAAACTGAAATACAGCAGTGGTGGCTATATTCACGATTCTGCGTAATTCTACATCTTGTCATTCTCCAGTGTTCTTAGAAATTAGCTTCTTCCCTGACATCCGGGTGCTACAAAGGCACAATCGATACAAATTACTTCAAAAAGGCAATGAAAATCAATAAGAGAAAGATAATCTTGTATTTCTCTGCTCAAATTCTATTTTTTAGTCTTACACCATAATAAAGACAAATCTGTAAGGACTTTGCTTATCCAGGGACTTAAAAAACTAAGGGTTGCAAGCTTTTCATATGGGTAATTTAAAGTTTATTTTAAAATTGTGTATACTCGTGTTTGTATCTCAGCTCCATGGAATAAAGTCAGAGCTTGCTCATTTCATCTGGGGATCTTGATAAAAAGTTTCAGGTGAACTGTGATCATTTTTAGTGTTTAGCTGAAAAAGCAGGCAGTTGTTTTTTAAAAAATGCTCCTATTTTTTCATACATCTGAGATAGTCACCATAGTAATTCACTGGAATAAATTCTAGCTTTTTCAGTGTAAGTAATGATTGTCTCATATTTAATTTAACCAACTGTCATTTTCACATTTTCTCACATTTTCCTCTCCAGATCCCCACAATACCCATTAATGAAAAGGATAGGATGGAAGAGAATGATGAAACCCAATTTATGAAAATAATACAAGCAGATGTACCCTACCCTGCCATGAGATGCTCTTAAATAAACTCTACTCAAGTTAGTAAATTCATTGAGGAATGCTGAAACTCAAAGAATTGTAGAAGTTTGTTGTCCATGATTCATGCATTTTGTTATTGCATAGTTTTGCAATACGGGGCAGCCACACAGCTCATTTTGGACATGTTTCCAGTAGGCTCATTGTCTACTTTTTATGAGACTCATGCATCTCTTGAGCATTATTTAATTCATCCAATAATTACATTTTTTTGTTCAAGTGGTTATGAATAAGAACACATAATTGTTTTGTTTTTAAGCCAAATGTCTTTGCTTCTACAAACTCAAGTCTTTAAAGAAGGAAAATAGTTCATTGGCATAAAGAAATTAACAGTATTTTGTTTTGACAAAAAAAAAAAAAAAATTAAAAATCATACATAAATCCATGCAAAATAGTTCTTTTGGATATTTAAAAAGCATTCATCATTTATAGATTGCCCGTTAACTAACTTTTTAATGGTATTAAGATACAGGGCTGGCTACATCAGTAACTCCTTGTAAAGACAAAAAATTACCCTAGTTTTACAACAAGATATTGTGCCTCTGAAGGAATTCCTACTTCTCCCTATAAGGAAAATAAATACATCAGGGAAAGAATTGTTTGTAGAGAAGCAATTCATGAAGCCCATAGTTTAAGAAATTAGCGATTAGGCTGTAGACTTTGAATTAGTCATCTCCGTTCTCCACCATTATCAGTAAACACTGCAGGATAAATCTAGGCAGTCTGCTTACAGCCACCTCTAACTACAGTGATAGCTATAGAAACTGAGTATATTTTTAGTCAAAATGAGTAACAGATTATTTTATCACGCACAAAAGCAAGACAACTGCATCCCACATGACTCCAAACCTCCCCAGCTGACACTGTCTGAGATTTTTACAGTGTTTCAGCTCCCCAGTATTTACACATTGTCAATCAACAGAAGCAGGGATGAGCTGCTGGGACTTCAAGAGGCTTCTGTTCCTTTTCCCCATCTCTAGATGTGATGCCAGGCGCCGTGGTAGCTACACTGCAGGAATAGTGAAATTCCTTCACATAGGGATAGCTGCACTTGACTCAATCTGTTGATGCTACCAGGATTACCTTCATGACTAAACATCCCACACAACTGTGTCAGCTTAGGGTTTGAGGGGAGTTCTGAAAAACATGCACATGGCAGAGGCCAACGTTTTGACGCATCTCTGACAGTTATGCACATGGGAATTCCCTGGAACGTACTTCTTTGTGGGAATGCCACAGTAAATTTACCTATCAAGGAGCAGTTTGAGGAAGGATTAATGACCTGGAAAGCCAGTCTGGGCAATTTTTTTTTTTTTTTTTTTGCACCTACAAGATAATATTTAAAGAAATCTCCCAACTGCTATGGAGAACTCAGATTAACAGGAGGTCGTGTCATTTGCAGAGAGAAAAGAGGAAGAAAAAAGGATTAATAGGAGAGTTATATTGGCAGGAATGAGACATCACACTTACTCAGACAGCAGAAGGAAATCTGTACATGGAGTTAAAAGAAAATTGCTTATATATTTTTGTCAGGAACCAGAGGAATTTTTTAGCAGCTCCTTGTTTTCTGGGCTGGAAGAGAAGCAGCAAAGGAAGCAGGGCAGGCAAGAGGAGCCCAGATGAGGTCTTTCAGTGTTGAGAAGGGGAAGAGGCCAATCTCTTAATGCAACGAATAAAACAGCAGCAGAAGCAGAGAAAGAACAGTGACGAATGTATGAACAGAGGAATGAATGGAGAAAGAAAGGATGGCACCAATGGTTAGTTATAATGAGCAATCCTAAAGGCATGGTGCCTTTAGCAGGGACAGAAGTGAGGGGGCAGGAACAAAAAATTGCTTAACTTGGTCATGTGAAGTTTAAATGGCCAGCAAACAACTCAAGAACATACAAGGAAGTTCTTTAAAATGTGGCTTTGGATGGAAGGAGAAAACCAGTTCAGGAGCAGAGCAGTAAACTGACCTCTTTCCCACGTCATGGTGGTATTCAGATGACATTTCAGGTATAACTGGAAGGGGTGAATTGAAACCACAGCCAAATGCAAACCGTTACTCTCAAGAAAATGCAATGCTCACAATAGAAGTTGTTAAAAATGGTGATAAATAAGATTAATAATTAAAGCCTTAGGTAGCCCTATATATAGCATCCTGTTTGAGAGTTAAAATACTGCTGAAGTGGTGGCAAGTTTTCACTTTTTTCTTTTTTTTTTTTAAATCATGAGAACACTTCATATGTAATAGAAGCCTCTGAGAACCTGACATGTAAGTGAGGGTAGGAATCTCCACAGAAAGTGAATTGGCCAACAGCAGCAGCTACCAAAGGAAGACAAAGGAGTGTGTTTATTTTTAGTCGGTGATAAAGAACAGTTTTGTGCACCAGCATGCCCTGCTGGTTTCTGTGAGACACGGCTGAAAAGCCTCATTTAAATATTCTGTAGGATTGAAGCAAATGAGCTATTTGGAAAGACAGAAAGAAGAAAATGACAACTGAAACTACTCTGGAATAGAGCAAAATAGCAAATACTTTTAATTGCAAATTACTTTTGAACTCAAAGAGGAAAGAATTGTGATGGCTGCCAGATACCTTGCATTATGAATAAATGTACCTGAGTCTCTACAGGATTGAATAATCTAACGTGAATCTCCCACAAGCCCTCCAGGCAAAGAGTGGGCCTGTTGGGTCATGGTTTCATACCATCAAAGAGATAGATTTCATCTTCAGATGTTGTTGTGCTCGCTTGGTAAGAATTCAGCTTATTAAAAGGTGTGAAATAAGATACAGGATAAAAATACTACCAGAGAATATTTTTAAGAAAAAGATTTAAGGCTAAAAGGCAAAGTAAACATGGAAATAACATTTGGCAAACACATTCTGAGAACAAAACTCTGAGTTTATTTACTGGAATAGATTGCAGGGTAACTGGGTGGGTGCTCAGCACTCTGACCCTGGAAGCAGCCAGTCAGGCAACACCCCATGCTGCACATGTGGAATGCACAGCTTTTGGCATGGGAGCTCAAACATTAGATCTGGCCCATAAATCTGAGTACAGTTTTCTGTGTTTAAGAATCTTATTTTATCTGGATTAAAGTCCTCTTCCCCTTTGGCATTAGAAGATACTTAGGGCTGTTAAAACAAAAATTGCAAAATACTGCCCTGAAATACATATGGACTTGTTCTGCCAAGCACACAAGTTTTGTCTCACAGCTTAGAAATTAAAAAGAAAAGAAAAGAAAAGAAAAAAACAAAAAAGAAGGGAAGGAAAGAAGAAAAGAAAGAAGGATGGAAGGAAAAGAAACAGGGAAAGGAAGGGCAGAAGGAGGGAGGGAGGGAGGGAAGGAGGGAGAAAATGGTATTTGTTTATTTATTTTTAATTTAATTTCAATTCTAAAAATCATTTTGCTTTACAGAAAAAGACAACACAAAGATTTTGTACCTAAAGCCCCAAGAAACCTTAGCTCTTTCCTTAAGTCATGTTCTAATTCTGCTACAATAAAGAGGAATGAAAAATATATATCTAGTGGTTGGTGACCACTGACCACACAATGCCTGAACCAGTGCAGCTCTTGTGGGTTTCTACTGTTTGGCTCCATTATCTTCTAACTCTTCTCCCTTCAAGTATACATTCCTCCTCTTCTAGAAATATCATCTCTCTTGTTGCAAATGGTGTAATTGTGAATGAAACCATCTGTGAGCTTGACTTCAGCACATCCTTGCAGTTGGCTATTTTGACTGTACTCTGGTGTAAACACTTCCACACACATGCAAGAAAGAAAAACAAGATCCTTTAGAAGACAGAAAAAAACAGAGTATCCACTCAGTGGAAGTACTTCATAACCCTTTTATATGGGGAGATATGGAAACAGTCACCACAAACTGAAAACGTACCACCAACTCTTCTAGACAACAGTTCTGCAGCTTCCAGCCTTCAGCAGCACCCAGATTATTTGTAAGGAAGGAATATCTCCTAGGATTTCATTATACACACGTCCATCACTCATACTCAAGTCATTACTTCATCTGAATTGCAATCTTTCCTCTTTTCTTCCCTGTAGATTCATTTTTTGTCTCGCTATTAGAAGTATACCTTCTTACAGCACTCCAGCTTTTGTACTTGTAGGCCTCTCAGGCCACAAAGGTTTATTTTGCAAACTGATGTGAGAAGAAAACACGAAATAAGTTTTGGATCTACAAAGAGGCTTGCAGTTGTTCCTGGACAAAATGAAGTGGCTGAAAACATGTGAGGTGAATGGAAACCAGTTTGAAGTAGATGCTGTGGTCACGGACTTCAGCGTTTAATGAGAGATTAAGGTTCTGATTTATATCCCCAAACATCAGCTCATCTGAACACTGACAAAGCCAGTCTGTCACTGGTGTACTGACAGAAATGCAAAGCCTACGTCCACACACTTCTCTTGGCAGACACATATATTGCAGTATCTATAATAATCTGTATTATTCACAGTTTATGCCTATTCTCCCTTTGTGCTGCCTTGCCTCCATCTCGACCCAAAACAACTGGGCAGGACCCACTGGGGGGCCCACGAGTTACTCTGAGAGAATAAGAAATGTTCTGATTTGTGCTCTTTTACTTCTCTCACCTCATTGAACCTGAGTTCTGGAGCCTGAGTCTCGGGACGTCCTTTTGGCTGCAGAGCTGTCACATTCACTCACAGCTCAGCTGTCAGACAAACAAACCAGAGCCCACAGTAATGTACAGCTAAATTCTGTCTTCAAACCATACATGAACTGTATTTCTTATAGAAAACGAAACTTACAAAAAGTGAGACTTGCTCTGTGAAAGACCCAACTACCAAAATAATTTACTGGGTATCTTTGATGTTCATTTCCTTCAGTTGTAAGCATTCGGTGATCCATCATCTGCAGATAAACGTTGTGCTGAAAACTTTTGCTGAAATTAGGAGTATGAATAAAAGAACTAGAGGCACACAACTTGCACAGATGCCCTGTGCTGACTTCTACATTTCCAAGCCCTATCAAATGAAACAACTCATTCCTCTCTGATTTCAAGGTTTCACAAACCCTATGTTTGAAAAGGAATCACAAAGGAAATCTTATTTTACTATCATTCCTACTACCAACAACTTACAAGACGAGTCTTAGATGAAATTGTACTCATTGGTGATAAAATATTTCAACTGCTTTTGATTTAATTGCTCAGGAAACCAGCCATGGCTTGCAGTGATGGTTTAATGGGAACCCATCTTTCAGTCTGCTAGGCAAACTTCAAGATATCTGTTCACCCTGCTTCTCTGCAGGCCACTGAATACTGCTTTTATGGATTTTTCTGATGAAAGCCACTTATCTCAGGAAGGAATTGAAATGGTTGTCTTTATTTGACATGTGATGAAATGAATTTTACAGTAATATTTATTGTTTCCCTATATGAAGACTGAAGCCCTTTGGCCTCATTTAAGACATATAATAAAACTAATACCTACGTATCAGCTCCGTTGGTAATTTTTGCTGAAAATTCTTAGAGATTTTATGCAGAAAAGGGCTCAAATGTGAATGGATTTGCAAAGCCAGATGGAAAGAGTAACGAAGACCGGGTTACAACAGCATTTGCTTTCTGGTGTCCTCCATCTTGTGCTTTACTTTCCCCTGCCCCCCTAACCATGTTGACTAAAAGCAGTAGTTTGTATTAGAAACTGCATTTTCTAAAGGCTGTGGGTGATTTTGTCCTCATCTAATCCAGGACGACCTTTGGCTTCCTGGCACATGGACACAACTTGGGCAAAGATCACCTCTGCTGATTCAAACAAACCCTTCAACTGATGTTGGGAAACACTCAATGTTTGTACTTGCTTTATTCAGGCCTTTTGGATACAGCTTTATTCTCAGATAATTTTTTTTCAGTTCGAAGTACCTTGAGTGTTACTAATAGAGATTTTTTTAAATGATTGACAAAGCTAGAAGTTAAAGTACACAGCAGTGTCTCAAATCTGCTCCAGCACTCCAGCTAATACAGTACTTGACAAAACACGTTTCATATTCCAAAAACATATTTGGAAGCAATATTTTTGCATAAAATCTAAAGTAAAACCACAGCTACTTAACTTGAGGAAAATGAGAAACTTAGGTATAAAACTGTCACTGAATCTCTAATTCATCTTTCAATATTAGCCCACAGTGAGTGAATGCAAATCACTCTGTCCTTCCTGCTAACGTTGTGAATACAGTGAATAAAGTTCAAGAAGATGCAGACCCCTGAACTTCAGGCTGAGCAATTCCCAGCATTGTGATCACTCTCCAGAGTATTGAGAACATGGAAGACAGGGCCACAAAATGATCTGAAGGCTGCAGCACATCTCCTGTGACGAAAGCCTAAGGGAACTGGGCTTGTTCATCCTAGAGATGTGTCTGGGGACCGTATTGTGACCTTCCAGTACTTGAAGGGAGCTTAAGTGCAGGAGTGGGACTGATTTTTGTATGGCCTGATAGTGATAGGACAAGGGGGAGTGGCTTTAAACTAAAAGATTGTGGTTTGATTTTAGGAATAAATTCTTCACTCAGAGGGTAGTAACACACTAGAACAGGTTGTCCACAGGGTTGTGGATGCCCCATCCTGGAGACATTCGAGGCCAGGTTGGATGGGCACTGGGCAGCCTGGCCTGGCGTTGGCAATACTGCCCATGGCAGGGAGGTTGGAATTAGATGATCTTTAAGGTCCCCTCCAACCTGAGCCATTCTGTGATTCTACGTTTCAATGATAAGACAAATAAGCAAAATTGAAGAAAGTAATTGGGAGCACGAAATCTGGAGAGCATTTGTAGCATAATTCTCAAGTCTTTTCGTGGCTTTAGGGAAGTCAGCTGGCTTCTGGATGTCTGTCTGCACTATGGGCCAAATATTTTTGGTAATACTTGCAGATTTCAAGTGAAGAATTACACTAGTGCTGTAAAAAGTTATTCCAGAATTCTATTTTTGAAGCTACGATTCTGTTTGTGTGCCAAAATGCAATTTGTAAGTGAGGAGCCAGGAGCCCTCATCCATCAGTTTTCAGAGGCTGTGCTTACACTGCCTTGCTTGTTCCTGCCACAGTCTCATCCCTCAGGTCCAGTTCTCCAGTGAGCCACCTGCTGTGTGCTGCTGTGTGCTCTGGCTGTAGCCTGCTCAGACAGCCAGCTTCCTGCCAGGGGCATCCTGCCACACGGTGGGCATCAATACTCAGACTCTGCACCTCAGGCAACTGGAGCACAAGTTGGCTGTGAGTGCTCAAGCCTGCATTCAGGAGGTATTGAAATCAACAGGATTCCTTCAGGTTCAGCTTTCAAGTACAATATGAGCTGTGCCGCTTTATCTGTGTACAAACTTTACATCTGAACAGCTGGAAAATCACTTTTGTGTTACGTGTGTCAAAAATCTGTAAAAAATAGAAGGATTCTGCACTGATTCTGATGTTGCACCTTACTTGAGAACCCACTTTTGATAACGTACTTGGAGCATCACTGCAAAGTCAAACAAAAGCACAACAGCCTGAGTCAGAAGCACTGCACATATCAAACCTAGTGTCTGGTCAACAGCAGTCCTTCAGACAGGGGCTGTAAGTAGTGGGCAGAAATACATCCCAAACTGTGCTATCAGAATAGCTCCTGTCTCTTACAATTACCTCTATGTGGAGATGTCTGCCAAATCCTTCCCAGTGGACATATGGGCTCGGCAGGTAGGAACTGGCTGAAAGTGCTCTGCTTGCACTGACGTCAGTGGGAGAAGCATGACTGAACCCAGCTCCCATGAAATTAAACGTTACCTGACCACTGCCTCTTTTTCAGCTTGGCCCAGCTCTTTCCACAGCTTCCTGAGAAGTCCTCAAGCTTTTTCTTCCAAATAGGAAGAGCCTTTACAGCTAATTAGAAGATAACACCAGTCAGCTTCTGCTAATTATTTGTGTTTTTGCTTAACGCTTATAAATCTACTTGTTCAGGTATTATTACAAGCTAATATTTGCTTGTAAGATGCATTAGTCATTACAATTAGCAAGTAGAAATAGATTAGTCATGCGCAAACAATCTCATAAATGAAGTCTTTATGCCCCCCTTGGGGATGGAAAGGAAGGGAATTTGAGACCTTTATGATTACCAAGGGAAACCTGAGTTGTCTCTTCTATTCACATCATTGTTTCAGGATTTTTTGTGGGGTGAGTAGGCTGGATGCGGGCCTTCAAAGCCCAGCAGTGCTGCTGGAAGCTGTGATGGGGATTTAATGAAAGCCATTGGGTGACACCTTTTCCTAGGACCACTAGTCAGCACTTCTGAAATAAATATCTTTTATTTTTTCTTTCAAAAATCTTTTCTGTTAACACGTCTGCTTTTCTGCACCTGGGAGAAACTTTATTTTCACATGTAGCAGCAAACAGGAACATTTAATGAAACCTAGGGTTTCTGTCACCCTGAGAAAGGGAGACTGGAGATCCCAAAACCTGAAGCAACACATCCAGGGAGGGCACCAAAGGCAGTGCAGGCGTGTGACCAGAGGTGTGCAGCTGACCTAATAGCTTTCTGCAGGGCTGCACCCACAGAAATCCATGCTGCAGCCAAGAGCTTCCAGAAGTAACTCCCGAGGCAATGAACCGACTGGAAATGTTGGTCCCCACATCTACTTACATGCAGCACAGAAGGAGTGGGTCTGTAGAAGCTGCTGCTTTTTACTCCATTCTGCACTGGCTTTTTGTTACATCACTGCCTCCCGTTCCTCTCCGACTCGATTAGGTGCTCCCAAGAGCTCTCTTGTTTCTGTGTACACAACATCTCCTAAAAAGTCATTTAAAAATAAGATTAAGTCAATGCATAAGGCCATTTATAAATTAAAAAGCGGAGTCATTCCATTAAGTAAATTTAACAGCAGCATTAATATAATACTTTCTTCACTGCTCACATCACTCTCCTGCATGCAGCACAGGTCAGGGAGCTCTCCTGACAGTGAAACATGGCACTCCTTTCCCACCCATGATTTTGCTCTTTGCTATCCTTCATTTGCTTTAATATTCACAACAGGGAAAAAAAAAAATAAATTAAAACAACAAATCATCCCAAACCAACAAGCAACTCACAGCTCCTTCCTCGAGGAAATGTTTTGTAAAGAATTTGCCAAGCTTCCCAAAAACGTATCGGGAGCAGAGAGAAAAGGAATATGTGTTGCTGTGCTGAGGGTGATTACAGAAATAGGTCACATCTTGTATCTGAAAGAAATGGATCACCAGTATCCAGCCCCACCCCCAACGCATCCTGGTCTCCCTCTCGCCACCCCCGTACGCAGTGCTTGAAGCATTCCAACATCCTTGCCAAATTCCCTCACAAATACTTTAATTCTTTACGTGCATGTCTCATTCCATCTGTTCCACATGCTCTTTATGCCATTTACATTCATTGGCAGAGGCTGTGAGATGACACCACACATTAAAAATTTGCTGTGTTTTCAAGCTGCTTGGTAGACCAAGAGGGAAATTCGGAGCAGCCCAAGGTGTGCGGTTTCTCTGGAGCCCTGGGTGAACGCAGCCCCCAGGCAAAGTGCAGTGAGCATCACCAGCAGGTTTTCACATCAGCGGGGCTGTACCTGCCAAACGTGCTCCATTCTTCCTTTCAGCTCAGGAAGGGAAAAAAACAGGCTGTCCTCTGCAGGATTTATGGGGTGACTGCGGGTATGGAGGACTCAGTGCCCAAACAAGCAACAGAGAAAGGCAAACGCCACGTGAAGGAGGAATAAAGGAAAGCAGTGCTTGGTGGGAAAGGCAGTGCTGAGCCGTGTGTATTGCTTGGGAAGCTAATGCTTTTGGTCTGATCCCCATCATGGGAGCACACCACAAAAAGGGGCCCACAGACTCAGAGTCCTCAGTCTCTGCCTTTGGGAAGAACACAGTGTGTCCTGGGCTTTGGAGTTACAGCCAGCGCAGCTCCCAGCAGCTGTAACCCGTCACTGATCAATGGGGACCATAGCAGGTGGCTGCTGGACACATTTAAGAACAGCTTCCAGGATAAGAATAGTAATAAAACAATCTCTTCAGGTTTCAACACGGGGACATTCACAGAACCAAAACCCAATCCGCTGTGTTTGGCCACATGCCTGAGACTCCCTGCACAAGCCATACGAAAACCTCAGTCTGTAACATTTCCTTTCTGTTCTAAGTGCTAGACCCAAACCTTTTCCCTCAGCTTCGTAAGAGCAACTCAGACAAAGACATAAGGAATCTGCACTTAAAGGACACCTATGTGTCAAGTGGAGATCCAGCTAAGAAGCATCACGAAGCCTGGAGCTCAGACATGCTGCCCCATGGCACTGGGCTGCATCCCATTGCACACAGCTGCCCCAGCAGCAGGCTGAGCTGCAGGAAATCGATGTAACAAGCACCCATTTCCCAGACCATTCTGCAATCCAGTCACTATTATCGAGACATTGTGAAAATACATATTATATTTTGTCTCAGGTCAGTCGAAAGTTCTAACCTTCCCTTTTCCCCAAGCAAGGCACAGCAGCTTGCTCACCTGGCAAGACAGATTTCTCAGCCTTTACCTCCTCATTTTTTCACATTCCTTTCCTCATCTAATTCCTCCCATTTAGCTTGCATGCTCTACCCAGCACCTTGTTATCTCTCACCCCATCTCTCTCTTTCTTTCCCATCTGTTATTACTACATTGGCTTTAATGTTTTCCCACTCCCATTTGTTGCCAAGCTATAGTTTTCAACCGCTGTGAAAACATTTGATTCATACAGTTCATTGTTTCTCCTGCAAAGGAATCATCATCTAAAATAACCTGCATATGCTGGAGTAAATGCAGTAAAGTAAAGTAAAGAAAATTCTTTGCTCGCTCTCACAGTTTGAAGCCTCGTAGGCTGCTGCATAGCAAATGAGAAATAAGAAAGATAAACAAGTGCCACCCTCTGGAATGGGAAAGGTGCTCAAGATAGTCTTCTCAGCATGGCTCTGGATTTTTGGTGCAGGTATTCTCCTGCTGAGGAAGGATAAGGGCTGGGCAGTGCCAAGTCAACACAGAATAGCATGTCTTGGATTCAGGACCGCCTCACACCTTCCTGTTAATTAGCAGAGAAGAATCAAGAGCATGAGGTGCTGGCATCACAGTTAGCTGGTTTGAACTGAACCTGAGAGCTATCAGTGTAGATCATCTGACTGAAAAAAAAACGGAGGGATAGCCTGAACCCTGGCTGTTGCATGGCTCTGTCTCAGAGGGCACACTTCTCACTGCAGGGTGCCCACAGCCACATGCACGGTCACAACATGCTCTCATGGAGCACAGCAGTCACAGAGACAACGTGCTGCTGAACGGGCTCCCAGCCCTCCAGTGGGAACACAGAGGAGAGCCTTGGCTATGAAGTTCTCCCTTCAGCAAGGCTGCAAACCTCAGACACTGAATGATGGCCTTCGTGGCCACCTTTGCTCAACCCAACCAAGAACATTCTTCTCAAGTTAGGAACCCAAGGTTTTTCCTCAAGAGAATAATTTCTTAAGATGCTGAGGTAACGTCCCCTTTTAACCCAGCAACAAGGAAGTGGGAGACGTCTGCCTGAAGAGGTTCAAACCCAACTCCCATGAAAATGACCCAACTGCTAAATTACAGAGTGTTCCAGGTGAAGTGGTTCCCTGCCCATCCTTTGATGATAGTCCTGCATGCAGCACAGTGAAAGACACACTGAGCAGAAGAGGAGAATTATTAAAACCACGATCGAGGCACTTATTTCCCCTCGTTTCACCACTTACTGCCTAATGACACCGCGGTCAGCCCTTCGGAAAAGAATGCTGTTTGAACCACAGAGTCCCTATTCAGTCCTTCAGTGAATTTCGTCTTATGTATCCAATTCACCTACGAGTTAATTTCCCTTTTAACTTTGTCAGTTCACCTTTTAGATTTTCTTCCCTTTTTTCGGTGCCAATTCTCTTTGCTATTTGCTGCATTATCTCCACATGAGAAAATTTCATCCTTTGCAAGTGCTGTTTGAGTAACAGTGGAGAGAAAGTAATCACATCATAAGTTCATGGAGGTGTTCAAGGCCAGGTTGGATGGGACCCTGGCAGCCTGGTCTAATATTAGATATGGAGGTTGACAGCCCGGCATGTGGTTGGGATGTTGGAGCTTGATGATTCTTGAGGTCCTTTCCAACCCCAGTCATTCTATGGTTCATTCAACGTACTCTCAGAAGGAAGAAAATTGTGAGGATAAGATGCAATAAATGATCAAACACAGGAAAACCAACCAGATAAGTCAATCCTACTAGAGCCACTCCGCCAGATTTAAGCTGTTCTACTTTACAAGAGATTCATTCATTTTACATTTCGCCTTCGTTCGGGCAGATTTGAAATTTCACTTCTTCACATCATAAAGTATCTCAGAACCACAGCATATAGTGCATGTATGTATGCATGCATGCTTTTTTGTATTAGTCTGTGACCACATATTTGGGGGTGAGAACCACATGAGACTGAAAATACGAGCAGTACCTCATGTGCTCTGGTTAGGTTGCCAAGCATGTATATGGACAAACAGAAAAATAAGCAGGGAAAGTTCCTAACACAAGTGTGTCTGCAAAATCACAGTCAATAAAGAACACGCTGCCATGTAATAAAGACAGCACTGTGCACTGCCTTTATTGCAAATGTGGCCATACGGAAACAAAGTGTGTGCTTTTGTTCAAGCGTCCAAAGGCTTTTAAAGGAGAAAGAAAACCATCCTTTAAAAACTGTGCTCTCAAAATAATTCTGAGGAAAAAGTAACTGCAGAATAAAATCACCACCCAAACAGCTTATAGGTTCATTGGCACTTTTTTTTTCCACAGGTGAAATGCCACAAGCAAAGACATGGGAAACAACAAGAGCTGTTATCTTCATCAGTTTAGGGGAGGGTCCAGTGTCTGCTGTGGTTTAGAAGCTTTCTAAGTGTGGGGGAAACTGGTGATGTGCACAGCACACGGAGCAGAAACAGCAGTGCTCGGTTACTACAGCAGGGGGAAAGCATGGTAGGTGTTCTCAATAAGCACCCAGCATATGGTGGATTGAATAAAATAATTCAGGGTAGCGATCCCAGAGGGATGAAAGCCAAAAGGGTGAAAGGAAGGGAGCGGGAGGGCGGCTGCACATCCCAGTCATGATTCAGGAAGTCCTGGAATCTTTCCTGACCCTCGAGGTCGGAATTTCTGACTGCTTCGACTCAGAATAGGAAACTGTATCCTGACTGCCTGCTTCTTTTTATAGAGTAAACTTTATTGCCAACTTCCTTTGGAGCACAAGATCATTCCTTACAGCCTTTGAGCAGTACGCTGATCATAGGACACAAGTGCAAGATCTCTGTTCCCCAAACACAACACAGGCTTTATCCAAAACGAAAACAATAGAACCAAAGCTTGTCTTTATTACCCATCTCAGTAAACACAGTGTGCACTGATGGGTTTTAAAAGCAGCTGGCTAATCTTTCTCCTCCTCCTTCTTCCCCTTTAAACTTGGCCAACATGAAAGGATAGTGATATGGTCCAAGAAATGCTTGCCAGGATGAGAGGCTAAATGGGAGATTTCTGTGTAATGCAGTAACAGGCTGCGGATGGGAAACGCGCTCAGCAGAGACACCGATCCCAGAGATCTCCACTGATTTCATGGCAGAGGAGATGGGACAACCCGGGGTACTGGGCAACTCAGAGCTGACTGGGGGCACTGGAACTGATGACTTTGCAAGCAGCAGAATATATTTTCTGTGATGGTTTGAGCTTTTGCATCAATTATGCCTTCAAAAGGGTGAAGCATAGAACACTTGTTTCCCCTTTTCTGTTTACTAAATCAAAAAGGCAATTTGATTCCTTCCACATTTTCATTGAACAGAAGAGACCAACAGTACCTCAATACGGCAACAACAAAACCCACATAGTTATGTAAACAAAGGAATACCCACAAACTTCTCTACGGCTGACCCAGTGAAAGAAATGCACTTCCTGCATTGAACCTTCATCATTCAATCCCTTGCACCTTACATACAATTTTTTGGAGCGAATGAATGATGCCAGAAGAAGTGATGCTAACTAACTGTTCCTTTTCCTCCTTATGGAGGCTTCTCTTTAAGTCAATGAGAGGGGCAAAGTCAGTGTGCAGGTTCCAGCTGTTGGCATCCAGTCTGGGCTTGAACAAGGCAGAGCTATTAAGTGGCTCACCCAGGGTTATGAAAATTTGACAGAGAAACAACCAAACAGAAACTGTAGAACCAAGACAGGCACTTACACTGAAAGGCTTCATCAAGGAATGCAAAAATAGCATCTCTTCAAGGAACAGAATTCCAGACAAAGGTGGATGTGATATTGTGTTTTAAACTGCCTGTTCTGTCAGGAGGTGAACATCAGGCAGTAAGCGGGTTGTTTCAGTAGCAAGCCAGCAGTGAGATGTTACATCTGTATTCCTATTCTTCCGTTGTAATAGAAATTGTATGGGCTTATGTTATGTCTGTTTTCAAAAAAGATTTTTATTCTCCTTAATCCCACCAGTGTTACTGCCGTGGGAAACTGCCTCTCTGTTTGAAATTAGGTGAAAGAATCTTCTACTGCATCAAGAAAACCTAAGTAAAGTTATTAATGTGGATTATTTTCTTTATGCTTCACCACTAAGATCACTACATCTAGCAAACGGACCTGTGCATGGCCTCATTGAACCTCACTGAACCTCACTGAAAGGACACTGAAGGTTCTCTGAGCTGATTTCTGTCCTCACAAGAGCAGAAATAACCTTTCACATACCATTCCCAAAAATGCCAGATTTCTCCAAGCCCCACTGCTTTTCAGGACAGCTAGGTGCTCAGATCCCAATATTTTACCATTTTTCCCCTTATATTTTCAATTATTTACCACATCTGGCACAGAAATCTGAACTGGATGCCTTGTCTGCCCCCTACCTTTCCTCAAATATAGTGCTTTAGGGAGGAAACAGATTTCAAAATGGCTGAATAAATAATTCTGCTGCTGATTACTATCAAAATACATTTCCACTGGGCTCTGTGATTTTTAATTTCTGTTTCATACTAAGGCATGGACACATGGACATACATGCATACACGCACCTATTTGTACTGATCTCTGACTCTTCGGGCAGAAGAAAACTCAAAAACCATCTGAGTGAGATGGAGGGTATTTCAATTAATATTCAATGCTGCTATTTCACCGGATGTATTCATTCTAATTAGCTGTGATGTAAAGAGAAAATCCTGCTTGCATTGCCTCAAGGCACACAGGAACAGCAATTGGCATTGGCTTTAGCATATTCTTCCTACACGAGGGAAAAACTTCCCTTCCCCTGTACCAATGCTGACAGGATTCATAGCCTCCTCACCCCGAGGCTCTCCTCCCTGCAGAACACTTTGCACGTGTTCTCACACGTGTGACAGGATGGGTTGGAGGGACAGTGGCAGCTCCAACTGCTCCAGGCTGGCTGCTAGTGGAGGAGACATGGGCACCTACCTGGCAGCAGTATGGGAGATTAGGGTAACAGCCTGCACACAGAGAACAGAAGATAGCCATAGGAGCACACAAACCACTGCCAAACCCCCAACTTCTCCAACAGGCATTTCCCCCAAGAAAACTTCCTCCACACGTAAGAAGTATCTTAAAATAGCTACCAGCAGCCTGACTTCTGTCTTCATCTCAATTTTAGGCGTGGGCATTTAAGGAAAACTAGGGGAATACTCTTCCCCACAGCCTGTTCTGCATTGTCTGAGCAAAGCCCATGCACGGAGCTCCCACAGATGCCCGTGGAAGTTTTATGCATGAAATGAATGCAGAAAGGCAGCTGAAATCCACTCTGCAGCAAAGGCATCTGCATTGCAGATTGGAGAGGAGAATTTTGCCCTGAGTGCCAAATCTCATCTTTTAAGAGCAAAACTATTTTTGTTTTATACAAGTGCAGAAAACGATCACTTGGGTATTACTGAACTGAGGACTTGAAAAGCTAAAAGAAAAAAAAGCAGCGACCTTCCAGTCTTAAATACAGGGGATGTATTTTAAAAAATACTGAATTTTTAAAAATTATTTACCAAAACATTTTTGTTTCTGCACATTTGTAAGAAGACCGACTGCATATGTTTATTTGCTTGCTAGATTTTAAGACCATTTGAAAACTTCAGCTAACGTGCAGGGCTAACTATTCTCTACTGATGTGATGAAAGACAGAACAGTGAAGGAAGGAGCCATAGCCATAATAGTCAGCAGAGGTTTTGCTCTGACAGCAGCAGTGGGCAGTCAGAGCAGTATAGCGAGGTCTCACGGCAGTTTGGAACACAAAGAGAAGAATGCCACGTAGAATGGAGATGTTGAAATCATAGGCAGGAAGTTAGATGTGGATAAGCACTCATTCAAGTCTGGGGAGAGATTTCATTTTTGGCCCATTTGGTCATGAGTGCCATGAGACATTTCAATTCCATCTTTCTTGCAATCTCAGACGTTTGAATGAGTGGTGGGGAAATACAAGCTTCTTGCTCTTCCATTCATGCACCAGACAACGCTTTTTTCCTTCTCTCCTAATCTTTGCCCCCCAGGAATGGCAGATCCAACGTGCATTTTTCTGTCATTTTATAGCCCAGCTTAAGTATAGGTTTAAGGAACACTTAAGAAGAGTAGATACATTTGCTGATACACGCAATGATCTGAAAAATCGGCACTTATGCTCATCTAGTAAGTGTAGTGGAAGCTTTGTTTGGAGTTCCAGATGGAAATGGGTTTCCTGTAGCAACGGCTTAGAGTGAAGAGTGCAGAGATGGAGCAGGAAATCAGAAGCTTCAGCAGTGTCAGTGAGTGCAGGACACAAGAAGAACTCACTCAGGAGATAAACCACTTTTTAGAGTAAAATGGAGTCAATCCATTGGAGAATCTTCAGCCTCAGCTCCCATATCAAACAGTATGAGAACAGCAATAAAGGACGGTCTGCTTTGTGTACTCGTAGCAATGCTTCAGGCACCCTGCTGCTCATCTTTAGCTTGAATACGGTGGTGCCCTTAACTGCTACCTGCAAATGACACCTGGTAGATGATATTGTTCACGTATTTGTAAAACCCCATCTGTGGGGCAGCCCTTTGTGCCTCTACCCGAGCTCACAAAATCTCAGTGGGTTTTCAGGTAGGCAGTGCAGTCTGTGAACTGCAGCTCACTCTGGGCTCCATTCAGCAAAGCAGTGCATCCAGCAAAGAACCCGGAGCACAGAGCTGAGGAATTCTGCTCCACGTTAGTGCTCAGTGCCACCACTTCCTATAAATCAGCCTTCCTTCCTCTACATGCTGTAAGGAAATACACCTCTCAGCAATCCTTGCATTAATCCAGGCCATCTCTGTTAGTTTGGATAAAATAGATAATGACTTAATCTGAGATTTGATGTAACAGTAAATGAAAATTGGCCTTGACATCAAAAGCATTTTAGGAGAGGGACATGGTCTTAATTATTGCCCGTAAACAACCCATCCATTCCCTGAAAGAAAAAAAAAAAAGAAAAAAAAAAGATTTTAAAAGGTCTCAGCCTATAATTTCAGGAGATGGGATCCTATAATGCTTTCTGCTTGAGCACTTCATATCCTTACAGCCTTTGTCCCTCTTACTTATACCACAGACTGGCAACTGATGAACAAATGAATATAAACTCACCTACTGGCCAGGCACTGGTTGTACATCTTTATCCAGGGAAGCAATGACCTCACTGTGCCTCAGAAATTGAAAATGAGGAATAAAAGAAATCTCACTGCCGTACTTGTTTTGAACACTGTGTGCATTTTCTTGCCCTCCATATTAATACTGTTAGATCATGTTCTTTTTTCACATCAGGTTACAGTACATTTCACTCTGTCAGCATGACATAATTTGCAGCAGAGGTGCTATATCTCCTTCGCTGAAATAAAAGATATTTTCATGCTGCTTAACAAAGCTCTCATTCTAATCACGTTCATCCCTGTTTGGTTCTGAAATGTGCTGGAATATTTACATTAAGGAAAACAAAGTGATCTGAGCAGACAATCTGAAAGGGTGAAAACAAGCTTTAAAGATTAAGAACTTAGCTATAATCAAACCCCTGGGAGGAGAACCTGGTAGAACTTTAAAAGCTGCCATTAAAACTCTTTACTCACAGTAATCTCTCTTTCAAAGATTGAGCAAGGAAGAAAAGGTTTGAATGAGACAAATCAAAGTTTAATTACAGTTAAATTACTTAAAAAATACTTCCATAGGATTTGGTATTACCCTTTCACTCGGCCAAGGAATGATGGATGCATTACATGCGTTGTGATTCATGAGGGAGGCAATGAGTAAGGAGGTGTGGGGACATTTCTTTCAGCTAATAGCAATTAATGCTCTCAATGGGCTCACTGTCTACCTTTCCAACAGAGCAATGTTCAAGATAATTTTAGGAGTGTTTTCTAGTAAATAACGGCCACATTTGCAAAAACTGATGCCTGTAATTGATATTTGTGCACTGTATGAAAAGCAACTTGTGAACGAGAATGACCAAATTTATACTCATGTCACCCGTGTACTTTTTTTATATAATATTCCTTAAGAGCTCTATAAGCACCAACTACTTTGTGTAGGGAGCACTGTCCTTGTCTCACACGCATGTTTCACATGCAAGGACTCCACAGCAGTGACAAAAGCTGCATTAAGCAGTTATCTACAGAGAGAGAATGAAAAGAGATGCAAATCCTGAGTATGATGGCTAAAGGGGATGAAATATTCACATGCATCATTCCTCATGTTACGAGGAAACAAAGATACACTTTGAGATGCCTCATAACCGGAACTGTGGAATTTATCAATGCGGGATGCATCAGGATTTGAAAGGGCATAAAACATTTTATGGAGGACTGACCCACTTGTAGTTATTGAAAATGATGACTTCAGTTTGTCACTCACAGAAAGACACGCCGTAAGCTACCTGTTGCAAGGAAGCAACGGGTTTTACCCTGTATATCACCTCCATGTAGCTCCAGTTTCCCCAGCACAACTGTTACTGCTTTTATATTACTCAGGAGCCATTCTCTGAGCTTTTCAAACAGTTTTGACTGGAAGTATGGGGATAGGCAGGGATACGTTTAACAAAAGCTCAGAGGGAGGTTTGGATTCTCAATCAAGTCCTCAGGATGACTTTGGATTCTGTGTCCTGCAGCAGGAACAGCCAGAATAACACAGCAATAAGCAATCTGAAACAACAAAGTGATAATATGAAGCTTCTAACCCAAAATTCATCTTAAGTCACCTTAACGTTCTATATTCTTTGCATAGGAACAAAGAATCACCACAGAGCTGCCCAGAAACTCAGACAAACTTCTGGTTTGTAGAGCTTGCATCTCAGGATAGCAAGTCTTCCCTCTCGCTGCTCTTCGGAGAGGAAGGGAGACACCGGGTTCCTGGGAGAGATGATCCTGAATGCTTGGTGTTCGTCACTGAGCCCAGCTGGTGGCTGCATCCCCTGCAGTCCCGTGCCCAGCACTCAGGCAGAAGCAGCCCTCGGACTGCATTCCCCAGCTCAGCCTGAACTTTCGACCCCTTTGTATACCCTGATGGCTGGAATCAGCAGGATTATTTCCACGACCTACTTTCCAGTGTGTTTTTCTGCTGCACGGAGGTATGACCCAACTGCCACAGCAGAACCGGCACATAATGCAACAGTGCTCCTGGACTCTGCAGGTACGTGAGTATTGCATTCAAGAAAACAGTTTTCATTAAAAAAGCAAGCTTTCTGCTGCAGGAGGGTCCCCAGACATCGCAGTAAAGAGTTTCTGCATGGTTCCTCAAGCTCACCAACCCTGAAATCAGAAAAACAGAGAGACAAAGCCAAAGGGAATTTTCCTAATGGCTTTATTAATTAAACAGATGTTCCTGAGGGATTAGTACGTGCACGCCCTGCTCCAGAAACAAACATATGTTCTGCCTGTGATATACGGCAAGGTAATGCCAACTACAGCCAGCTCCCAGAACCACGGCTGCCTCTATGGCAAGTTATCTCCTGTCCCAGTGACCCCCAGTCCTTCCCACCATCTGCTGATAGTCCTTTTCAGTTGTCCTCAGATTGCCCTGGCCTTAGAAGTTCATTTCTGAGACATCAAACACTCCAGTAAGCAGTTCTTTTCTCTGTGGTCCAACCTTTGGCATTGGATAGGTATGAAACTGGTTTGTTTAGTCATTGTAAGACTTATCCAGTATGATACCCTGTAAGAAAGGCAATGTTTCCACCCATCTGGACTGCTTTATTTCTGCTGGATTCAACTCCTGAATTCTTTTCACAAACCAGACTGTAAATAATGGATTGTGTCAAGATTCCCAGTGAAAGATTACACATTCTGATTCAGCAAGAGCCTGCAGACACTTTACCACACAACTCATTGCCACTCATGCTGTAGGCTGGGAAGCGTGCATGTCACCGCACTGCTCTTCAGGCAGAGAACTGTAGAGCAGCATGGGTTAGAAGGGCCCTTACAGCCCCCAACCCCTGCCCTGGGCTGGTTGCCCCCACCAGCTCAGGCTGCCCAGGGCCCATCCATGGCCATGAGCAACACTAGGGATGTGGCACCCACAGCTCTCTGGGCAGCCTGGGCCAGCACCTCACTGCTCTGTGAGTAATGAATTTCTCCTCATATCTAACCTAAATCTGCCCTCTTATTTTAAAACCAGTCTTCCTTATCCCATCGCTATCTACCTGTGTAAAGAGTCACTCTCCCTCCTGTTTATAAGCTCCCTCCAAGTACTGGAAGTTTGCAATGAGGTCTCCCAGGAGCCTTCTGTTCTCCAGGCTGAATACCCCCAGCTCCCTCAGCCTTTCCTCATAGAAGAGGTGCTCCAGCTTCTGAGCATCCTCCTGGCCTTTCTCTGGACCAGCTCCTACAACTCTGCATCCTTCTTGTGCTGGGGCCCCACGCAATACTCCAGATAGGCCCTCATGAGGGCAAAGTATAGGGGGACAATCCCCTCCCTGGCTGCTGCCACCCCTCTGCCAGTGCAGCCCAGGATATTTTTTGCCTTCTGGGCTACAAGAGCACACTACTGCCTCATGTGCAGTTTTTTCTCCACTGGAGCCCCAAGTTCTTCTACACTCTCAAGGAGTTCTCCCAGACATAATGGGGATCACCCCAACCCAGCCCAACATTTTCACCTAGATCAATCCTCTCTGCACCACCCTGCAGGCGTTTAGGAACATAGAGGGGGTCCCTGGAGCACCCATCTTTCAGCCTCTTCTCACAAAGAGATGCTTCAAGACCTCCAGCATCTCCTTGCCCTCCTCTGCACCAGGAGCTTATGGGGAGTTTCCCCATAAAAATCCAGTAAGATGACTCAGACTTCACACCCTGATGGGATCACACTCCCCAAAGCCCTGTACCTGTACACAGGTACCCATTCCAATCTCCAAAATGAATCAGAAATGGGAAAAAATACAACACAGAAACATAACTCAAAAACAAGCTCATCTCCCCTCTTTCTTCCCCCCTCTCCTGAGGCCTTGGTGTTTAACCATGCTGGTGGCCGTATCCAAACCACCTCCTACCCACCCCCAGTGTGACACCAGGTTCACGAGGGCAGAGCAGAGGACAATCCCCTCCCTGCCCACCACCACACTGCTGTTAGAGCAGCCCAGGATACAGTTGGTCTTCTGGGCTGCAAGCACACATTGCTGGCTCACAGCAAGTTTCCTTCACTAAACTCCTTCTAATGAAGGTCTTTCTCCACAGGGCTGCTCTCAATGATTCTTCTCCCAGTCTGTAGACTTATCTTGGATTGTGCAAGACCTTACACTTGGCCTTTTTGAACCTCATTAGGTTCACGTGGACCCACTTTTCAAGCCTCTGTATGCCCCTCTGGATGGCATCCCTTCCATCTGCAGTGTCAATGGCACCACTCAATTTGGTGTCATCTGCAAATTGCTGATTGCACACCTGATCCCAACATCTACATCATAGATGAAGATGTTGAAGAGCACTGGTCCCAAGACAGACCCCTGGGGGACACCACTCATAAAGTCATCCACCTGCACATAGAGCTGTTGACAACAACCCTCTGGCTACGACTGCCCAACCAATTCCTTATCCACTGAATAGACCACCCTTCAAATCCATATCTTTCCAACACAGAGATAAGGATGCTCTGCAGGACCATGTCAAAGTCTTTGCAGGATGATCCACTCTGTGATCCTCCCAGTCACAGAGGTGAACAACACCAGCCTGTAGTTTGCCAGGTCTTCCTTTCTGTTTGTTAAAAATGGGAGTGATGTTTCTCTTTTTCCAGTCACTGGGGACTTCACCAGACAGACATAACAAAGTATGGTGCTTTTGAGCTCTGCTAAAATCACAAGACACACAGCAGTAGAAGTATATCAGGCATCCACTGTTTTATAGGGGGCCTCACTTTGATGCCATTATGCAATAAGTGGATGCTTCTTGAGAGAAGCATTGTTATATCTCTGTCTAAACCTATAAGCAAGTCAGGCAGCTGCTACCTCAGCAGAGCTAAACATTGCCTTCTGACTGTGTTAAACTGACATCTATTTCAAGTCTCTTTGCAATACCAGGATAGCTGAGTTTTCACTTGTGATTTTGAGTATAGTTTTAATTACTGTCTGAACTGCTACCACCCAGCAGCTTATCTACATTACTGCTGCTTGACAGGGCTGTAAAAGGAGAGATAAAGCTCAAAAGGAAGTCCACAGCCTTAATAATTAACAACAGGGAAAAGAAAAACAAGTGCTGAGCACCAAGCCAGTGGTCCTGGCCTCAGAGAAACCCCAGGTTTAAGGGGGTCTTCTCACTGCGTGCACCGTGCAGTCACTCTGTTTGCATCCTTTTACACGATGCCTATTACTTCTCTGGATCTCTCTCTGGTTTCTAACAGCAGATAATCTCTGTGTCACCAGCCAGAGTTCCACATTGCTCTGCAGTCCCTCTCGTTCCAGCTGAACCCCTGCTTTCTTCTGCCAAAGTTCCTGCACTCATACAGTCCCTGCAACTCCCCGTCTCTGTCCCCTGGGAACCAAAATGGCTGTAAGTTGCTCTTTGTATGAGAATAAATCATAGTATATTTAAAGATTGCAAACGTCGTGTGGAGAGGCCTGAAGGAATAATTACACATGCATTTAAAATAATACTATAAGTGATTAAAATATTTGGTTTCGTTCATGGTCAGTAACATTCTGTACCTATGTTTTAAGTAGAAAGATTGCTTGAGGCACTATGTGGTTACGTAAAGGTTGAAAAAAAAGGTATGAGATATTCCTTGAGAGGAGCAAAGAACAAAGTATACAAGAAATCTCTGAATAAGGCAAACATCTTGGGATTATGATAAAACAAACAACAACAAAAAGAGATACTAATTATTCTATCAAGTGGAATTCAGCCCTCTAGTTTACCTCAAGTTTCCTGTACCACTCAAGCACAAGGTGTTAGGGAGAAGTTCATTACACAGATGGCAGTGAGGCTCTGGCCCAGGGAGCTGTGGGTACCCCATCCCCATGGGGCTCGTGGCCATGGGCAGCCTGAGCTGGAGGGAGAAACCAGCCCAGGGCTTTAAAGCCCCTTCCAACCGAAGCCATTCTCTGACTCAGTGATTCTGCACAGCCCTGCTGCCCACCTGGCCCTCTGCTATGATGGGACTGTGGGACTTTACAGGAATAATGGGGGCACATGAGTTGGTTTAGTTTGCATCCACACCAACACCAGCACAGGGCAGGATTGGAAAAAAAAAAAAAAAAAACACCCAGAAAGTGAAACTAACCCAGGCACTATGAGGCAATGCTGCAAACAGTTTAGAGCACTTCTATAAAGCAGAAGGAAATACAGCAGTGGGATCTGTTTGCTCCTCTGTGGTAAATATCTCTGCTGTAGAAATGAGTAACGCTCTCTAAAGAGCTACAGCCCTGTGTAATCCTGGTGGCAGCCAGCCAGCACCACTTATCCTGTAGGAGGCCCAGCACAGACATCTTTGGAGCTCGTCTTGGCTGACTGACACTCATCCTTCTCCCCCCGCTATAAGAAGGAGGGACACTTTGTGCGTTGTTTCTAAACAAGGCATTTTTTTGTAGCATTGCAGATGAAGAGTGAATGCACACGTTATTAATAAAATAAGGCGGTATATCTGGAGCATCTACATTTCACACTTCCTATAACCCTAAGGGAAATCCTTTTATTGCCACTTAGTGAACACCAGAATTAGTCCCCTGTTGTTGACTTGGGCTGATCTTCCTCAGGAAGTTCAGAAATGAGAATTCTGCAGGCATCTGCTGGAAGTGAAGTGGTCTGAGCACAGCCCTTGGGCCCAAGGGATGAGAGAGGTGCAGGCAGAAGTGCCCATGGGGCTCAGCAGCACAGGACACGATGCAGCACTGCCCTTCTTGAAAGCCTTCCCTTTTCAAGCCTGCTTTTAAACTTCTCCATCATCAATTTTCCACACACTCCATATATATATAAGGGTGCTCCATTATTTGTAGAGGGAATGGAAAGTTGTTCACGTTCTCATCATGCCATTTTGTGATTCTTTGCTCTCCACTGCCAACAACAGGAGTATTCTCAGGGCCCAGAAACTGGGAAATAAGTCATGAATTGAATGCGTTTAGGCTTTAATGATTTTAAAGCACCTGGTCACAATAAAACTACTGCAGCATTTCACTTTTATGATACATACAATTAACACACACTCTAACTTTGTTGCCTGTTTCAATAAACACATAGCTGTTTGCTGGGTTTCTTCTGCCCCAGCAGCAGTTTAACTCAAAAGCATCCAATTCTGCATAGCAGGACATGCGATGTTCAGAGTCTGTGGGGCTACAGGAGCATCTGAGCACTAGAGAACATGGTGGAAATCACAGTGTGGTGAGATTGCTGCTTTGTTCAGAAAGCTGTCGTGGGCCCAAACTCAATGCTCAGATGTCAGAGCTGTCAAGCAGGAGCGGGCAGAGGGAAAGGGTGAAGGAGGAGCTCTGTGCTGTGTTAACAACCCTGGAGTGGCATGAGTGAGTGCAAGCAAGTCTTCCTTCAGGAAAAAGGCCACAAAATGCGACTCCTTGAAACTGACTTATATCACCTGGCTGCAAACAACTTTTCCTTTTCACACAGGGGGTTGTGACACACCGGAACAGGTTGCCCAAGGAGGCTGTGGATGCCCCATCCCTGCAGGCATTCAAGGCCAGGCTGGATGTGGCTCTGGGCAGCCTGGGCTGCTGGTTGGCGACCTGCACACAGCAGGGGGTTGGAACTGGATGAGCATCACAGTCCTTTTCGACCCAGGCCATTCTGTGATTATTTGTTATGTCTGCAATAGAATCATAGAGTCCTTAGAGTTCAAATGAACCTCTGAAGGCCATCTAGTCCAACTCCAACAAGTTTTTTCTTACTGAATATAAATGGTTGGACATTTCTTCTTGCTGCTAGCCACGTGATTTCTTTCAGAGCATTATCTCTGTGAGCTGGAGAACTGTTCCCAAGGCTGAGGAAATTGAGAGAGTGAGGTATGGAACAAGGAAGGCCAGGAATAGCCAACCACGTGCATCCCTCATTGCCCAGAGCAACTAGGAGAGAACTTCCTAATTAGATCTCAGATGGGTCTGTTTTCCTATGTATGTTGCTACTCTTCGGCCTGAAAACATTACTTTATAAGGAGACTTGCCCACGAAGAGCAGGAGCCAAATCCTTGTCCAGGACTCAAATATCATTTTGGGGAAAAAAATGTTTTTTTAACCAGATACATTGAGAGAGTTTTCCTTCTTCCATTTTGCTGTGAGCAAGAGAGCCATCCTGAAGTTATCTTCTCTGAGCTACTGATATCAGACTTTTTCTCCCCTTACTTGATCCCACTGACATGGCCATCCTTCAAGAAAAGTTAATTTATCACCCCTGAATTTACTTTCTTTCAGAGACAGTAATTTCAACTGGCATGGCCGAGAAGCAGGTCCTGCTGCCAGCACTGCTATAGGTCTGCTGTGACCTCAGGCAAGTTATTTAACCTCTGAAGTCTCAGTTCACCCATCTGATGAATGGCGATGAAAACTATTTCATGATAACACACTTTCTTTAAAAAAGTTATTAAAAACTCTGCAATTACTGAATAATGATTATTTTTAGCCCTTCAGCACGATTCCATCTCTTACCAGACATTCAAAGTACCTATTGTCCCAGCCTGTTGCCCTGCCACTTTTGGAATGACAAGCTAATTTTCCTGCAGAACATCACCTTGTGCACATGTCCTCCTTTCCCAGACACAAAGCCCTTTCTGATTTTATTTCTTAAACACACTGAAATACATGCTTCTGGCCATTAAGCCAGACAGAGCTTGTTTCTAGGTCAACCCGCCATTATTGCTTATCTGAAATAGGGATAAAATAAAAGGCTGGCATATTTAATTTTTTTAATGTAAGCGTTCCATTCATTCCTTTTCTAATCATTCACCTTCAAGAATCATCTTTGATTCTGCTTGCTCTTGTGTAATGCTCAAATTACCAACAGCTGATCAAATAGCACAGTTTCTAAGCAGTGACCCCAAATTCTTGAAGAACTACAGAAGACACAGAAATGTGACCTGACCTGCTTAACCCTGTCTGACCTTCCCTGCCATACAGACTGACCTGACCTCACTCCTTTTATTCCTCCCAACACTCTTTAATAGAATCCACCAGGGGAAAGCAGTGGGGGGAGAAGTAGTCAGCAAGCCTCGACATCTTACTTCAGAGAAGTGTTTCCTTAGCTAAACATTATAACTCTCAACAGCGATTTCCAAATTGCTGGAACATTACCTCCCACCTCGCCGCTGTGATCAGCCCTTTGCATGGTACATCTCCAGGAGCATTCTTGAGCCGCCAACTTTTGCCAGCAGCAACTCGGAGCAAACAGAACACATTCCTGCGTAAGAATTTCTTGATATCACAGAAAGCTTCCTTATTCTATAGATAAGGGTGTTTGGGAATTTTATCCACCAGTTTGATGGTCTCTGCCACTCTGCTTAGATCTCCTGGGAGAGGGCGTGGGGGTTACAGCCTGTCCTTACATTTTGCTCCCATATAATCCTTATCATGATACAATAATAAACAATGAGTCGCAGGAGCAAACCACCCCTAGTAAAGAAGAGCTGGGATTAGCACTAACCACACTGCTGGATTTTAGCCAGCGACTCCTCATCACTTACTCCCCTCACTGCTGCAAAAGCATAGAGATACTTCTGTCTTTCCAGAGACCTGTGTTTGCAGGCAAGCCTGAAAACTCGAAGACATAACAGATGTCTCCATTCCCTTTCAATTTTTGCTTTTCTCTCCGCTTACATAATGCTAATTAATTTGGGCTGAAGATAGCTGAAATATTCCTTGCTTCCACAGCATACATTCCAGACTGGCTGCTCTCATAAGCAGTCTGATCAGCATTACTCTGTACGTTCCTGCCAAGTGCAGTGTGCTATTTTAACTAAACCCTGTGTCTCCGCTTGCCCCCGTAACATGAAATATCACTGCTTTTGAATGAATGTAGTGTAGGATAATCATTTACATTAAGAGGTACAAGTTGGTCTCCAGAATACACATTCAAAAGCATTTCCTAATTACTATAAAGAAAGTCTTCTGTCTTCTCAAAGAGAATGATATTTAAAAAGCCAAGTATATACAAACAAGAAATAAAACCACTGAAATGGAAAGCACTCATGCCAAGGAGATCGCACGCATGGAAATTCTGTTGCATGATGAGGTTATACCAAAGGATGGAAAGAACCAAAGGAAATATCAAAGGCTACATCCAAAAAAAAAAAATAAAATCCAAAACTGAATTACCTTGTGTAACAATCAGAAAAATCAGCGCAGTGGAATGGTGATACAGGAGGTGTCAAGACAAAGGGACTAGCATGATGAGAAGGTGTACAAATAAAAAGGAATCATGCTCACCTGCCTCTGAAGCTCACAGGGAAAACTCCACATTAGAGGGATCTCCAACCAGAGATCCTTCCCCAGTAGCAGCCAGCCCTTCAATGAGGCCTAAGAGAGGTGCAGCCAGGCTCCATCCCTTCCCATCACACAGCTGAATTGCCTTCACCTGTGCTCCCAGGGCTGACCAGCTCCTTTCCCCAGGTGCTCCATCAGTGCTTCAGGCCCCAACTCAGTTACCATATATCTTGTGTCACTATGTTGATCTGAAAATCAGAATGATTCTGAAATTCTGGCATCACGTGATGTGTGGGATGAGTTGGCAACATGAAGCTCCAGCACTCTGCAAGCTCAGCTACCATAGGAAGACCACGCCTGCTGGGCAAAGTAGGTGCTAGGAAAACCAAGTACAGCCCAACCAGAGACCCTGCTGCATCCAGAAGAACAAAGCTGCACTGAAAGAATCTGACGATAGATCCTTTAAGGTCCCTTCCAGCCTAAGCCATTCTGTGACACCAAAAACTGAAGTCGGCACTGTAAGAAGCCGCGTTCATCTTTAACTGTCCTCTTGAATGAAGGTTTTTCCCAGCAGGCTCAGAAATAGATTATTTTTTTAAGAATGCATGAAAGCAGATTTGGCTAAGGAAAAAAGAAGAGTCCTCGTGGAATGTGTTGATCTCCAGCTTTCAAGACTTCCACAAAATTTGTCCCAGTTGCTTGGAAGGCATATGGTAGAGGTATAATAATGCCACCACTGCCATCATTGTCACATCACTGTGACTTATTTCTTTAGTTTTCCACCTCTTTCTCTAGAAAGAGATTGAAGTATGTATTTTATATATTTGAACAGAAAACTTCATCCAGAAGCCTCACCCTAACTGTCTTAACATGCACATCATGCAGAGAGCCCTTTGTGGTGAAGGACTGAATCTTGCTCAAGACAAGACCTGAACTGGAAACCAGAATCTGGAAGGGGAATTGTAACAAGACAAATATGGTATTTGTGTCAACATAAACTCCTGGGGAAACCTGCACAGTAAATTCTTCCTCAGTGCTTGCTAACAGCCATTGTCATCCATCCTTCGTGTTACAGCAGGAGCCTACCAAGTAATTACTCTTAATGTTGTTTATTTGTATTGAAGACTATCAGCTAATGAAACAGTTTTCTGTTTTCTTCTCCATACTCATGTTTTCTCTGCCTCTACTGAGATATCATTTAATGAGCCTAGGAATGTAGAAGCATGATTCAGTGTTGGGAGAGGAAGAGCACTTTGCAATGAATTACCTCCAGCAAAGGCCTGAGCCAAATGCTTTCAGCATGCCTCTGTAACCCAGACAAGTAGACTTGGAGATGAGCACACAGGTATGCCACTGTGTTAGTGTAGCAGTTGGACAGACAGTGATAGGAAGATCAGCACAATAGAATGGCACTATAAAAGAAGGAAGAAATTTGCTCACCTGTATCAGAAGATTCCAGGTTCGCAGGGAAAAGTTTCACCAGCTAGGGATTTCCAACCAGTGGGGGTCAGCCCTTCAATGAGGTGTAAGAGAGGTGCAGCCAGGCTCCATCCCTTCCCATCACACAGCTGAATTGCCTTCACCTGTGCTCCCAGGGCTGACCAGGTCTTTTCCCCAGTGCTCAATCAGTGCTTCAGGCCCTGACTCAACAGTTTCCATACAGTTATCAAAAATCCCCTGCTGGGCCAGATGGGAGAATGGAGAAATTTTGTTCTTTCTGATGATTAAAGAATATTTATGAGTTAGCAGTATGCATCTTAACCACAACGCAGAAGAAAAGCGTTAGTCAGGTAGAGAAAATGCAGAGAAGTAGAAAAGGGACAGAAAAGTATATGCAGCAATGAATACAGTATTTTCTATGTTTGATAGAGGCTTCATGCTGTGCTGTTTGGTCATTCTTCCCACCCAGGTTTTCCCAGTGTTTACACCTCGGGTTCATTTCATACTTGTTCCTGCCTTCCTTTCCTGTTTATTGCCTCTTTCTACCTCTGATCCACTTCCAGAGTCTCCTATCCAAAAAAATCACGAACAAGCATGATTTTTGCTGCCCTTACCTTCCTCATTCATTTTATGTTTAACCATTTGACTTCTTATCAACTATAGGTTCTTCTGGAAAGAGACTGCTATTTTGATGTCCCTCGATGGGCTCAGCCTTGGAATGCTCAGTGCCTTTTCATTGTAATGAGTGTGTCTGATTAGTTAAATACTTCAGCACTTCAAATGTTAACAACACAGGAAAATCCTGTTGAAATTTCAGGAAAAGATGTTGGCCATCTTTGACTACAGATCTGCCTGATTTGCTCGCTCTTATTCCCACTTCCATGTTTTTATACTTCTGCAAGTATTTCCTGAAGATATTTTCTTTTTCTGCTTCAGTGTCTTCTTTGGTAATTTATTACCTCCTATGTAAAATACTTTTTTCCTATTTACTCTTTGTTTCCAAAACTATAAAAAACCTTTCTCTGTTTCTCAGAAATCAGCTCACATCCCTTAGTCTCAGCTTTCCAGGATGGGATTCTTTTATCCCAGCCCAGGCATCTAAGCCAGAATGATCCAAAGAAAATCTCTGTGTTAGATTAGATGACTCTTCCTCAGAATTGCCCTCCAGCTTTCCCAGACTGCAGATGGAGCTCAGGATTTCTGCTCTGGATGGATGCTAAAGCCCTGAGCTATCCAAGAAATCTCCTGCCTGATGCCAATCGGCAGCGATCAGTGAGGACAACGACTCTTCCCTTTTCTAATACTCATGGCCCAGATTCAGACTGAGAGCCAAAGAAGGCACTTCCAGGATCTGTAACCTGACAAGGCCTCGTCTGGACAAGCTTTTCCAGCCATATTCTTTTAGAATCACAGAGTCACAGAACGGTTTGGGATGGAAGGGACCTCAAAACTCATCTCGGTCCAGCCCCTGCCCTGGGCTGGTTGGCCCACCAGCTCGGGCTGCCATCCATGGCCTGTGGCAGCGCTGGGGATGGGGCACACACAGCTCTGTGCAGCTGGGCTTCATCCCCTCTGAGTAAAGACTTTCTTGCTAACATCTCACCTAAATCTTTGCTCTTTCAGATTTTCATTTCTTCTTTTGCTGAAGCAGAGCTGACTTTCATTTCACAACAGCGCTCTGATGCGCCGACAGGCAGTACTCACCTTACTCACCTTCCATACGGCTGCAGAAATCATTTGAGACTTGTTTGTCTAGAGGTCTGCTTGTGCATCCTGGTCATTATGGCACACAACTGCAAGAAGGAGTGCTGGGCTCCCATCCCTGCTCCTAGCACTGCTCTCCAGGCTCACAGCACTCAGTGAATAGTTCATAAAACCTCTTAACCATAGCTAGCCCTAAGGAATGATGTCACAAAGCTACTGAAGGAGGATGAATCTTCCCTCTCCATCAACTCCAGTATTCCATCCATTGTTCCCATACACACAAAACTAATGGTGTTTTTACCACTGGAGTGCAGTCCTTTCTGGAGTGGAAAATGGTAGTTATGCAAAGTTCCAGTATAGCATTAAAAAGCACAGAACTATTTGGGATAGTCAGAGCAGTGCTGGTCGGAGAGCACCCCATGCAGAAGGCTTTGCTCAAAGCTGAAATTTCCTCCTTACCAAAGCTCATAAATCACTTCTTAAACGTTAAAGCAAATAAATTGGCCATTTTTCTTGCCATTCAGAACCAGTTTCTCTTAGTGTAAAGCTATGGTGGCTGAGTTCATGCAAAAATGTTGGGTTTGTACTGCTCTGATCCACAGGGTGTCAGTGGGGAAGGAGAAGGAGAGCACACAACTCTTCATATCTGCACACACCGTACACTCAAACTATGCCTGTGCTTATCCTGGCACTGCAAGACATGCTCACAAAATAGAATTAATTTTAATTCTATTAATTAATTAAAAAGCAAAACATATCTCAGAGTTTAGTAGCTGTAAAAGGGTATGTTGAGCCACAAAAGGTATACTTTTAATAATTAATTGCTGCTTTATTTAGCACAGAAGCAACTGCCTTAAATCAAAATTAATGTTCGGTGTCCATTTCTGAGTGCTGGGCCTTTCTGGTTGCTCAGACTCTGGCAGGGATGGAAGAACAATGACTTGGTTGTTTCGAGGATGGCTGCAAACTGAGGGTGAAGACACATACTTGGTGCTCTCACATGGAGATGCAGTGCTCATGCACCACAGTTCATACAGAACTAACAGGTGAAGATACATTCTGCAAATAGTATATTATCTGAGCTCCACAGAAATGCAAAAAGAAAGACCTCTGAAAGAAATACTTTCAGAGTTACCCGGGATAGATTCACTCATTCGTGAGCTTGAAAATCACTGCTGACCTTCAAGCTGAAGGGGTGGACTCATAAAGTGGGATTTACAGCCAAGAGAGGAACGTCCTTCTCAAAGCTCAATTTAACCTGAGCGTTCATTGAAATGGATTTACGGTGTTTTCGAGTAATTTTATTTGCTTAACCAAACTCCAGGATCTAATTTTGAGGCACATAGTCCACTACTTTTGCAATTATTTTATAACCATTAGTACCTCTTTGCTGCACTCTGAAAACCAACTCAGATGCCCACATAGAAGGCAGTAAGGGTGAAAAAATATTGGAAAAAAAAATCACAGAATCATAGAATCATTTGAGTTGGAAGGGACCCTTGAAGGCCATCTAATCCAACTCTCCTGCAATGCACAGGGACACCCACAGCTCCATCAGTGCTCAGAGCTCCACCTGACCTTGGGTGTCTGTAGGGAAGGGGCACCACCACTCCTCTGGGCAGCCTGTGTCAGTGCCTCACCACCATTATTGTGATAAACTTCTTCCTTATATCCAATCCAAATCTCCCCTCTTCCAGTTGGAAACCATTTCCCCTTTCCGTATCACAACACATCCTGCTAAAGAGCCTGTCCCCCTCCTTCTTACAACCTCCTTTTAGATAATGAAAGATGCCCCTTCACACAGGAAAGCTGAAGGTGTGTAGCCCTATTGACCTAATGTAAAAAAATAAAAATAATAATTAAAAAAAAAGGCTACTCCCTCCATATGTAGTTCTTTCTCAAGAGAAGGTCAGCAGCTGATAGAAAAGGCATGTTGCAAATCGAGCTCAAGGTGCACATGACAGATGTGGGACTGGAATAACACGGATGTCACAGCCTGAGATTCAGGTACAAAGAAAACAGGCTGCATGAGAGCCATCATCCAGGACTAGAAGGAGTGAAATATGTCTGAGAACTGCAGCTAAAACAGAAATAATGCTGGAAAGAGAGAACTAGAGAGCTGCAGAGTAACCAGCAGAGTTATGTGGGGACCAAAGCATGCCCAGCCATCCTGTGCCATGGCTAACAGTATGAGATCTGAGGTCTTGACCCAAGACTGGTCATCTCGTCTGTGGCTGCCTAAAAGAGGAGGCATGGTTGGTTGCAGTGGGGAGGACCTTTACATATGAGATAATTCTGCTCATGAGAAATAAATTAGAAACATTTGGAAAATAGGGTGTGTAAGATATTACTGCCTGAGGGCAGCAGGAAATTATGAGAATAATAGTGCATGCGTGTCTTCTGCCATTATTTACCTTGGCATTCAACAGGATGTGTGTAGTTGCCTGAGCAACTTCCACATCTCAGGGTACAAACACTATCTGGAGATCATTCTTCTCTCAGACACCCTCACATCCCAAAACTTGAAGCAGCAAGGCAGCTTCATTGGTAAGGCAACAACAAAGGGATGAAGGCAAACTCACATCTCAATTCATTTTTCATGAACCTATGTAGAGAAATTATGGACAAGAAAAGAATTCCAATGTAGACACGAGACCCCTCCCAAATTCAGGTGACACTCACACGACATCACAAGTTTGCTTTGCAGCTGGGGACTTGAGGGTGCACCAGCAAATTTGCAGGACAGTGCCACACTACAGGGAAACTTAAGAAAAAAGACAAAACCAATGAAGTAAAAGCAAAGGGGGACGCAAGAAGTAAGAACAGAAGGGGAGGAAGGAGCCATCAGTTGCTAGAAGCGTAACAGAGCTTTATAATTACTAATTACATGGGACAGGCAGTAGTTGTTCCCAGATTCCATGGTTTCAGTGGCTGTACTGCTTGTGCTTGGAGAGCAAGGCTGTCCACGATGTCCTGGGAAACCTGAATGGGATCAATCGTGCCAGGACAGAGCTGAAACATTGAGAGCTCATATCCAATGGAGAAAGATCTCTTCCTTTTCTCTTACAAGTAAAAACACATTAACAAGACTATCCTCAGGGTCACATCATTTATTATAATAAATCCATTCAGATTTTGAAAAGAAAGAGGGACACAATGTGAAGATGAGCAGGAGACCAGTGAAAGAGATAAATCATTTACTGTCACAATTTTCCATTAGTTATTCTCGTATACAGTAACATTGACTTTCCCCACACTGTGATTTATTCCTCATTTTGCATTTGACCCCAGAACTTCAGAGCAGTTTAGAAGGATTAGCCAGTGGGACAGCAGCTGGGGAGCAATAATATAGATAATTGATTTGGGATTCTGTTTTTGTGTTTCATGTGTGAGTGAAAAGCATTGCAAAATGTTCTCCCTAGCATTCATTGGATGCGGTATTTTTGTCCTTCTTGTTGCCTACAACCAGAGCTGTTATGTGTGGATAAGTGCCTTGTCCATGCTCAAAATCTTGCAGTGATCTCATGCATCTCCAAAGGTTTCTTAACGTCCAGGTTTCCGAGGCCACACGACAACCCAGGGCCAACTTTGCCTTAGTAGAAGATAAAAGTCCACTTCTTAGATTTTTCCAGTTCTGGAGAACAGTAAAAACTGAAGCAAATGAACAAACAAAGAACCACAGTTTAATTAATTCCATGTTTGTTTGTTTGTTTGTCTGTTTGAATTCATATTTTAAATGTCCTGCTTGAAGTTTTTTGGTTGCTGGAGTTTGTAATAAGGACATTAGTTTATGCACGGTCATGTCTGACACAAATAAGGGTGGATATGAATGCTTACACCCGAACGACAACATTTGCCATCAGGCAGTTCAGAAAATACCACTTGGGAAGCAGACATGACATTATGTACCTTAGGTGGCCTGACATAGTGCAGTGTAAAAACAAACCAGTATTTCACCAAACAGCCCCCATGCCAAAAGCTGTGGGCACAGACCAATGAATGGGAGATGCAATAGCAGGAACTCACTTTCAGGCAGAGACAAGCCTGTAGCAACTCACTGTGCAAAGTGGGGGACTTGTGGAGCAGCACTGAAGCTGTTGAGCTCCTGCTCATCTAAGAAGTACTGAGCACAGATGGCCATCACTAACTTTGGTAGAGCTGAGAACTGGAAACCTGCCCCAGCTGGTGACCTGTGGGCACCAAAAGGTGGACTCAGATACTCTGGAAAGTCGTACCTTCTTCAGAAGAAGAAACAAGGTTTCCTTGCTGATGGGCCCTTTGTTTATGTGCCAGCAGTTTGCAGCTGGGAAGAATGAACACAAGGCACCAGACATCCTTCTGCGTGGCCTGCAGAAGGGCAGCCTTGTGGGACAACCTGGCAGAGTCTGTTTGGTGCAGACTGACTTTGTTTCCTCATTTGGAAAGTGAAGAGTACATAATATCATAGTATCACCAAGGTTGGAAAAGACCTCCGAGATCATCCAGTCCAACTGTCCATCTATCACCAATATTTCCCACTAAACCACATCCCTCAGCACAACATCTGAACATTTCTTGAACACCTCCAGGGATGGTGTCTGCACCCCCTCCCTGGGCTGCCCATTCCATCACCTGACCACTCTCAGAGAAGTATTTCCTAATGCCCAACCTGAACCTCTCCTGTCACAACTGGAGGCTATTTCCTCTCATCCTATTGCTTGTTACATGGCAGAAGAGGCCAACCCCAGCCTCACCACGGTTGACTTCATGGGATTCCTGGCATGCGACTGCAGTAGTTCTGAGACCCTCTGAAAAGGATATTAAACCTTTCAATTTCCAGAGTGCACCAGCCACTTCCCACTGAGCTTCTTTCAGAAAAGGCCCCAGAAAGGTGGCACAAGATCTTACTAACAAAACCTCCCCCCTTTCTGTATCAGTGGAGCTGATGCTCCCCGAAGCTCTTTCTGTGTGTTTGCAGGGAAGCTGATGTTCCACTTCTCGCTCTGAATGCCTGCTATAGGCAGCGTGGAGCAGGCTGCCAGAGCTGCAGCAAAACCCGTTGGAGGGCTCCTCTTGTTAACACACATGTTCCATCGATACTTCAGGATGCCTTCAGGCACTGGCAGGATCTGGAGAGGTCATTCACACAGCAGGATGAGGGTGAAGGTGAATGGGAGCTCTGAGAAAAGCCCAGAGGCGTCGTGTTCTGCTAACACTCAGACACACAACATACCTGCCTGTGTTCTTCTGCTCGAAAACTTGCGCTTGAATTTGCAGTCTACCAACAGGCTCGTTAAACCGAGGCGGATTTGAAGCAAAGTCAAGCTGACAGCCCTGTGCAGGAGCGAGCAGCAGGCAGCTGATGTGCAGCCGGCTCTTCCCAGGCTGCAGGAACACACGTGTCTCTGCACCCCCTGAGCAGAAATTACCCTTCTTGCACTGCGCCAAATCGATGTGATGCTGCGGGGCACGGGGGCTACCAGCTGGGAGACACGCAGGAGTGCTATTTGCTGACAGAAAGGGGACACTTTCCTGCCTCTAACCTGCAACTAAGGAGGCACGAGGGGCTGCTGGGGGAGCCAGCATGAGAACAGCAGTGCGGGGGGACAGAGCATCACTGCAACTGCTGAGCTCTTGGTGCACGGGAACAGGGAGTCTACCTGCTGCACAGCCCCTGTTAAGAACAGGTGAGGAAGGAGCGGCTGGAGGACCTGACACCCACCTCACTCCTTTACAGGGCCAATGCAGAGCTAGTCCTGCTTTAATCAGGGAGATCGGGGCTGCTAGCTCAGTGGGTCCAGCATACAGCAAGGGACAGCTGGGCAGCCCCGCACATTCTTTTCTCTTGCACATGTAGTAATAATTACTATGAGCAGATCCCTTGAAAACTTCCACAGATGGATGGATCCTTTGTTTGATGGAGTTAGGGAATAAGGCCAAGCCCTGATGTTGCCCCACGGGCTGAACTGGGTGCGTGCGAGCAGCTGCAGCCAGCACCGGATCTCTCAGGCACTGTGTTTGGGAGTGTTTTTTATCGCTCTCATTCTCATTTACCCCTCTCCAGGCAGAGATAGACCTGTCCTTTTCCACTCCTTGTTTTAAAGTAGTATCTAGTGATCACATGCATCACAGCATAGCAGACATGAGCGAGGAGGAGGCAGGCGCTGGCAGGCTTCCCACAGCTTCTGGTGTGATTCATGTTCCTGTACTCTGACCTGGAAATCCTAGCGTTCATTCCCCTTTCACGGGAGAAGAGAAGCAGTGAGATAAGGAGGAAAATGTCAGAACTAATTTTACCCAAATTAAATGTAAGGCAGGGCTTCCACCGCGCTGTCCTTGTGCCTTCCTCCCTAGACCCATGTCATCCTGATTACTGTGATGGGGGAAGATGATTATTTTAGATGTGTATAAGCCAGATCACAGAGGAGAATTTAAGGTGGAATAAATTCCATATAAGAGAGTACAGAATGTATCAGAATACAAAAACCAAGATGCAACCCAATTATATGCAAACAACGTGAGTTTGGGGCTCTTCTTGCCTCGTATCTCCCACAGAGCACCAGCTCCGGAATCAGGGAATTACATAGCAGTCAATACTGTCAGTTAAGAGAGCTTCTGAAATGCATAGAAAGATCTGGAAACTGAATCCTTTAAAGCCATCTAATAAGCAGAAGGAAACCAGGACAACCTCTTTGTTTCTGGGATCTGATTTATGACTTTCGTGCACTCCGAATGTTCCGTAGTCGTATAAAGAAACACATGAAGTCAGCTCGAGATTCTCCTCTCCTTTAAAAATATGAGCTATAAATTGTTATGAAGGAGTGAAACTCCAATGTTTAAGGTTTTTCCAGCTACAGTTTTAAGCTAAAATGTTCAGCACTTTCCAGTTCATTCCAACATGCACATAGGGTGCAGAAAACTTCTATTTCTGTGCACATTGAGTTCAAGATTTCAGCTGAGGATATAGAAACACCTGTGCATGGTCAACATTAACGTATTTTAATTATATATAACACAGTATTAACAGTTGCAAAATTTGCATTGGAAATCATTTGGCCAAACAAGCATGCATCATCAAGCAAAGCATCATAACAATTAAGATTTATAGCATTCTCACAAAAAACAAGCCAAATAACAATAGCATTAGGAGGTAATATTTCAGGCTGGTACACCATGAAATTTCATAGAACTAATGGGAACAAAAAACTTAACTCGAATACAATGTCAGTGCTGCTTTTCTGTAAGAATTCCTTTGTTTCCTCACCCCACATGAGCTGGCACATACAGCAGAACCCCCTGTCCTCTAACAGGATTCCTGTCTGCTGTACAGCTCCAGCCCATGGCTCCATCTCTGCCCATGTGTGAGGGCTGCACCAGCCCTTGATCTGTGGTTCTCTTCTCCCTGGCCAAAAATCCACCATAGGATCTGAGGGATGTGTATTAAAGATTAAGTAGAAACAACTATGACATTCCCTCCTCTGAAGAACCAAACAATTATGCTTGTGCTCATCGTGAAGAAAGAGGAAATTATGGACAGCCACAGGGCACAGAGTGCTGGAATCACCCCAGCTGTTCTCTAATTCAAAGCTGAAAGTTTTTAAATCTTTCCTGTTTTAGAATAGTAGTAAAAATGATGGCATGCAGCCATGGGCTGAGGATTGCTGCCTCACCCCACTGATGAAAAGCACGAATGTTCACCTCCAGCTTTCTTCCTCATAGAAATAACCTTCTGTGGGGAAGGGAGGGAATCTAACATTAAAGTTCCCTGAGGTTGTCTCAGGTATCTTCATCCTTTGAAGAGCAGGTAGGTCAATCTGCAGTGCACCGCATGGGCTTGTAGGACATACTGACTTCCCATACCATGCAATCTACTGCTCTCACTTCTTGATAGCAAGTTTTAGTTTTAGTTCTCTGCTATGGGAATTTTCACAAGTCTTCTGCTGACTGTCACACTGCTTCTGGGGAAAAGAGGGGATGTCTTTACTGCATGGGTTTGGTAAGCAAAGAAGATCAGAACTTGCTGCATCTGCTAGTGCAAAAGTGAAGCTCTGTGGCAGGTATAGGGCTGCTTGGACTGCAAACTGTTGGGATGAGCGATGCAACAATATATTGGCATTGGTGTTCTTCTTGGTTTGCCTGTTTCTCATCTTTACATTTAATTCTGACATTTAAACCCCAGCCACTTCTGTCTACATCCTGCAAGTAACTTTTTATAACAGGAGCAGGTTAGGAACTCAAAGCAGACGCTAAATGCAGGCCTGGAGTTCAGCTTTGGACTAGATTGAGCGTGGCTGCATGCACCGAGTGCACTGAGTACCCCTGCTGTATTTTTGGCTCAGGGATATCCCAGAGACCAATCCTTCTTTTGGCTCTTTGTACCCCAGCTGGGGGATGTGGTGCTTACAAAGCAGAGCTCTGAGTGCTGCCTCCAGGAGAAGCTCAATGCATTCTCAAACCACGCTGTTGCATGGCAAAGAGAGGTGACTAGGGAGCTCACTTCAGAACTGCACTGTTGCTTCAAATCAAAACATTAATTCAGGTAAAGCTTCTTTCAGGTGAAAAGTAATCATTGATGCAGGGTCTTGGACAAGTGGGGTTCTGATAAGGATTAGTTGTCATTCATACAACCATTACAACGGATACCAGAAGCTCTGTGTCTTATAACACGTAGCTATCCTTAATTTACTTAACTCCCCAGCAAATCTTCCCCCAAACACAGGAAAGCCTCAGATTACATACAGTGGAAAGATGGGTGGCTTATGGTAAGCCCATCCCTGAACAAATCATATCCCTTCCCTGAGAGCACTGTATCCTTTGCCTGAACAACGGGAAGAAACATAATTATTTTTCAAAAGTAGTTGGATATATTCACATGCTGTGCATAGGACATAAAGACTCAAAGATATACAGTCCTGGCTGCAGTTGATAAATATCACATTCAGTAGTCTATGTTACATCGTGTGTGGATACGACACGATAAGCTGCCACAAAAACAGTGATTTTCCATTGCAAGGACAGCGAGAGAAAGGTAGAGGAGAACTGCAGCTCTTCTTCCACAATATTGGTGGCTTCCTCTGCTCCCACAGCAAAACTAGTCTGGACAGAGTTTTCCCATGGCTTCCAGTACAGCAGTACCTACCAGAATGCCACCCCAGCCCATACCTTCTGCTCCTCAGTATGAGGGATAACAGCCATAGGGCAATAAGATCTAACCCATACTGATGCAGAAAAAAGTACCAAAGCCCAAAGCCAATGCTGTGACCCACTCAGCACAGGTGCTGGGTCCGTGAAGAAGATGGGACAACTCAGACAGGGTCCTGGCTTTGCTTCTAGAACAACTCATTTATTGTTGGGTTGTTTTCTCGGACAAAAGTACACATTCATATTGAACAAGGGGATATACTACTAGGGGACAACGAGGTGAAATACTTCCTTGGCAAAATCTTCTCTCAAGCTTTATATAACATCACCTACCTGAAGAGAAGATTTAGACCTGTTACCATTTTTCCAACCTAGACAGAAAAGAAAAAGATGATCATATGATACCTGCCACTAAAAGCATCCAGTACCAACCAGATGCATAACCTGCATAGCTCAGGCTATCTTAGTGATCCCTCAGGATTCTGTGCTGCTTAACACTCTCCCTCCAGCAGCAGCACTCAAAGCACTGAAGGGCAGCAGTCTGGTTTGACGCCGGCCTTGCTGAACTGTCTGCACTCATTGCACAGCCCCCACTTGGGGGAAGCGAGATGAGATCCAAGATAAGACCCTTATGTATGACCCTTTCAGGACAGATCCTTTCCCTCACCTTTGTTTCTGCCTATAGATTTGCCCTCAGCAAACATCCCTTCTGTATTTCTCCTGTCCAACCAAATCAAATGCTCTGAGATCCATCATGTATCTTTTTATCCTTCCACAGCGTGAGGGGAAATGGGGGAGAAGAGCAGAGGGGACAAGGCTGCTTCCTCCTGCTACATAGCCTTAAAACAAAGGGGATGTTCTGCTACTCTGATCGTGTAATTGTTCTTAATCCTGTCATAAATCTCATCTATTTTTCCAGAATCTAATCGCCTATTTTTTTTTTTTTTTCACCTATAAGAAACTCCCACCTACTATAATCTGCCATTTATTGTTCATCCTGGCACTCCGTACAACATGCTGGACTTGATTTCTTCATTCACATTGCCCCCCCGGTGCACCAAACAAAGCATTCCCTTCCTTCAGGTCAGGCTTCCATTGCTGCTCCTCATTTTCTTGAGAAAATCCCTAACATGTTTCTTTCCCGTATCCTTCAATCGCCGATTGACAGCTAACTACTCCCCCTCTTGGATGTCAGCCTATTTATTCCTCGCATGTTGTACATCAGGATGAGGCTGTAAATTCCTCCAGGCAGGCATCTGCTTAACCTACGTGTTCTGAAAAAAATGTCGGTTGGGTCAGACTGATTTTTCATGTGAGAAGGGCAGAACGAAAGAAAAGAGCCGTAGGAAAAAAAAAAAAAAAAAAAGGAAAAAAAGGAACGGGGGGGGGGGGGGGGAACAAAGGCTGCTGGAATGAAGGGAAGAAAAGATAAATGAAAACAATTGCTGAAGAGTGGGAACAGAGAAAGAGCTCATGTATTTGAGGAAAACGCAACATTAGCGAGCGCAGTATGATTTGACAAGTGTGAACAAGCCCACACCAATGTTAAAAAGCACTACATCTGGCAATGTGTCAGTGTTCAAGGCAGCACTCTGCTTCTCCTTCCCATGCCGGGTTTCTGCATCCGTGATATTCCCTCAGATCTGCCTCTAAGCCGCTCAGGGCTCTGGGAGTGCATTTTGGAGGTGGATCGGACAGGGAGCGGATAAAATCAGCAGTAATTAAAGTTATTACCATTCCCTCCCTCCCCAGGTTACCTCGTTAGAAAAGAAAAGATCAGCAAAACATTTCAAAACGCTGATAAACAGCCAAACACGGGGAGCCATTTCATGCAGAAATGTTGGGGTTAACCATATGGCGTTTAACCTACGCATCCCCTTGGGTGTATTACTTTTACTCTAGCAAATGCACGGCAATGAGATCACTCGTCTTTTGGAATACAGCAACAGTTCTGGGGCACTCAGTTCAGCAGCTGCAGAATCTTAACTAGAGCAGGATGCATATGTGGAAGGAATTCTTAAAATTTCCTCTAACTTTCTTCGGGAGCCCACATTCTTTTTTCTTTTAAGGAAAGCTAGGCTCTCTCCCTGCTACTACATGACAAACTCTCTTTGTAGATATGCATATAGATTTGATTGTAAGGCTTATCAGTACATTTTATTGGCATGCATATATATATCATATACACTTGCTGTTTTTTGGGCCATAAAATCTCAAAACTTGCTCCATTCATATTGACAGTTGTTAGCTGGTTTATCCCGTGTTGCTTAGAATAGGAGTTAGTCTTTCTTCTACACTTCAGCTGTGCTCACTCACAGCTTTTTGTTCATTCGTTACCTCTGGGTGCACTGGTGGGGATTCCACCATCCCAGCTGAGAGCAGCAAGTCTCACTCCAATACGAGATAGAGAGTTCTGTATTTCATATAATGAAATCCCTCACGGCCTTTGATTTTGGAGGTGTTACGGAGGCAAAATCTGACTCCTCGAAAGCTCGTTCTGTATGACTTCAATTCAAATCAAACTTCCTGTTACCACAGTTTTGCTCCTGTACTGCTCATGTGAGCAGATTGTTGTTTATTGTCATATGTTAAAGCATTTGGAAACTATCAGTCATATGGAGGGGGTAGACAAGAAGGGAAATTCCCAAGATTTTAAGTGTAGGAACAAAGGCAGTGCTGGATTAACAGGTGCAATTGTTGTTTTTGCCAGATTTATTCTGTGTGTAGCGGGGCAGAGCTTAAGAAACAAGGGCCTAATAAACCAGATTTATCATTTGGACTAAACATATATATATATATATTCTCTGCAGCGTGTCCTGTGCTGCTATGGAACTCCTCAAAATTCTTTTGGTTTTGGCAGTAAAATGGTTCCTGTGGCAACACCATCGGATGTCACAGAAACGGGGAATGTGAGGTCATAAATCCTTCAGAGGGGAAAATAAAATCACAAAGGAGGCCCAAAACTATACATATTTGGGGTTAATGTTGACTTCTTTGTTCTCTGACAGTTTCACTCTCTTTTCTTTTTTTCTTTTTTTAATATTAAAATAAATAATTTAATTATTTAAATTTAAAAAAAAAAAAAAAGAAAGAAAGAAAGAAACAGCGGAAAGATTTGTCCCAGGAATTTCCTGTTGGCTGCTGCCCAGAAAACAGAATACCAGCAATAATGTGAACAAGGCAAGTTCCTCCTAAGCCTGCATGAAGCTTCCAAACCCTCCTATAACTTGGCTGGAATCTGACAGAGCTTTGGAGACGTTGTGAAGTCTAAGAGAAACATTCCAGCTCCAGCCCTACTCCTTCACCCTCCTCTGGACTTAAAGGCAGAGGAATCCAACAGGTCATGTTATTGAAATAAACATCCGACTACTGCACGGCGAGGAATGCTTTAAACAACTTGCTTTGTGAAATGAAAAAACAGGAGGTTGCATCTGCTGCAGTGCTTCCTGAAATGCAGCGTGCGGCCAACAGAGCGGAGCAGAGCACGAGAGGTGGGACTGTGAGCCAACAGCGGTCAGCTCCAGGCATTTCAAAGAGAAGAGCCAAGAGAGCCTGCAGAAAGCAGGTAGTGCTCAAACACCACGCTCGCGGGGTTTAGCAGTCTGTGGTCAGCATGCCTTCCAGTGGTGGCATACACACACACACACCTATGTATGCACGCACACATACACTCTTTGATTTCCATTTTCCAATCTACACCTTGGCAGAACCAAGATGTTTTTCTCTTGCAACTACTGCATTTTCCTCACTATGCCATGAAAACCCAAGGGATGGTAACAAAAAAGGGATGCGTGTCAGCAGCCAAAGCCCACATACAGACAGCCTTCCTGGCTCCTCAGCCCCATCCAGCCAAGGAAGTCAGGCAGAGATGGAGCAGAACTTAGCAAGGAACCAGCCACCTCCTCAGGGACCTGCTGGCCCAGCCAAAGAGAGACCTCCATGGGCTTCCAGGTCATGTGAAGGTTTTAAGAACTGAGTTTTTAATTTGCTTTATATGTTGATGTGTATTTAAGAGTACAGGCGGTTTGTTTCACAGTTTCCTTCTCAAGACATCTTTGAAAGTGTTTCTGATTTAGACTTTGCTCTTTTCTTAGGTAATGCAGTGGAAGCTTTGTCAGTAAGAGATACACTTGATCTTCGGAATAAAGTATGGCAGCAGAAATAGGGCCATGCAAATGATCCAAGGGATGGAGAGGAAAGGTTGAGGGAGTTGGGCTTGTTCAGTCTGGAGAAGAGAAGGCTCCAGGGAGACCTCATTGTGGCCTTCCAGTACTAGAAGGGAGCTTATAAGCAGAGGAGGAGCAACCATTTACACAGCCTAATAGTGATAGGATAAGGGGGAATTAGACTTGGCTTCAGACTAAAAGAAGGGAGACTTAGGAGAGATGTTAGAAAGAAATTCATTACTTAGATGGCAGTGAGGCGCTGGCCCAGGCTGCACAGAGCTGTGTGCCCCATCCCCAGTGCTGCTCCACGCCATGGGTGGGTCCTGGGCAGCCTGAGCTGGGGGGGGCAACCAGCCCAGGGCAGGGGTTGGAACTCAGTGACTTTTAGGTAAATTCCTTACCAACTGAAGCCATTCCACGATTCAATGATTCAATGCATCTATGATTCTATGAAGTAGACAGATAATGCTTTATAGGCAAGTCCAAGCATCCAAAATTCATGAGTCAGGAACTTGAAAAGACATTTGCTTAAATTAGAGACTGTATTAAAAAGAATATGTATTTAAATTATTTTTTTTGTCTAGCCTTACCAGTGCACTTAATTTCTAGTTGAAGTTTTCCCTCCAGGAAGAAAACCAAAAGTGCACCCTTTAAGGATTTCCCATATTTGCTTACTTCAGGAGCTGGAACTTCTCAAAAACGCAACAACTATCCTGAGACTCGATAAAATCATGAGTGTTGGCAGCACTGCTTTTAGGACAGGAAGCAATGAATGGTAATGCTTTCATTCAGAGCTCCGGGGAGAATTTAGGTACAACGCAATGACGAAAGTACGGATTCATACCAGGCTGTGCTTAAATATGCTCTCTGGGGGGAAAAAAAGTCACAAGACAAAAACCTGCCACATCCCTTAATGACCAGAAGAAGCAAAAGTTATCGGGTGTGCAATACATCACCATCAGCCCGCAGCCCGTGCTTCAGTGTCTCCCAGAGCACTGCTGAAGCCCCGGGTCAGAGCTGGCTTCAGTGATACTTTCTGCAATGTTTGGCATTCAGCTGTGAAAATACTGACTCAGAGCAGGGTAGCTTAGGAGATAACAGGATCACAGTGCAAACACTGTTGTGGGCTGCAATACAGCAATACAGAGTACTTCAGTATGCCTCAAATAGACACGACTCCAGACACGGTCCCTCTCCAACCACCCATTTCAGAGCTGTAAGTTAAATTAGTTATAACACAGTGCTGTGCACACAGATACACATCTTCCATAACAACCATAAGCCTGTTTGGAAGGTGAATGTGGATGGTGGTGGAGCACTCAGGCACATATTTCAGAATGCTCTGTCCAAAGAGCAGAATGTAGGCAAGGCTGTTATCACCCTTTGGATGCTGGCAGAAGAGGATAATTACCAGTGATGACCTAAGAGTGCTATATATACTTATATCACACACGTGGTCATGGAAACCACCACAAAAAAAATGCTGTATTTTCTAAATCATTGTATAAATTTCAAACTATTATATAAAGTGGCTTTATACTTCACTGCTGGGGTGAACTAGCCTCTTTCCATACCATTCACAGCATAGTTACTATAGTAACTAATGCATTGCAAAAGAGAAGAAGAAGCTAAAAAGAGGCTTAAAAAAAAAAACCCTAAAAAGCGATTAAGACTAAACAAAGGAAGTGTCTTTAAAAATAAAATAAAATTCAAAACCAAACAAAACCAGAATGGGAAGAATGCAGGCACAGCTTTATGGCCACTAGTAGTCTAGAGCTACCAGCACCATCTCACTTAGGATGTAATCACTTCAACTCACAGCAATGATTTAAACAAACAGTCCTGCAGCACGCAGAGTTTCAACAACTATGTGTACCTGAGCTTCAAAGATTATTTTCCCTTGATTTCAGTGAACCAGCATGCAGAATAACTTTCTCCATTCTCCAGTTACCAGTGCAAAACTTTAAAATCCTTGAAAATGTATAAAGCTTGTACCAAATGGAGTGATTGTATCTGGTAAGGCAGATCAGCTCCTGAAACCCATGACAAGATCAGGATTTCAGATTTTATCGGGATTTCACGTTTTATCAGGATTCTGTATTTTAAAGCATTGTGTGCAAGACAGCCACCTTCTTTGGCTTTGGGAGAGAAGTGTGGGACTGATGGATTCACAGACAAAGTAATAGAAACTGCTACATAATGGTGCACATAAAACAGAAGAAAGCCACATCAACGGAGAGTAATGCTCCTCAAGTCAGGGACTAAAAAGCTTTATATATCATTTTGCCTGTTTGTATGCCTATATTCCCACAACACAGGCTCTGATTTTCCACTACCTACCATCTTCAAACTTTCACTGATATGAAGTTATTACATCAGCATCGTATTCATTCCCACTGCCGATCTGCAGCTACGCAATGCAAACTAGCTGTGAGACAGTATGTCCAGATACAAGAATAGAAAGTCAACGGCTTCAACACGTTCAACGCTGGGTTGCTCAAGGGTGTGTCTTATAAAGCCTATCGCTCTCTTTCTGTGACAGAAGTTTCTCTTTCTTTGAAATTCCCTTCTTAATGGAAAATCTCTCACTAGCATTTTTTGTTGAAATGCTATTTTTTTCTCTGGTAATTCCATGAAGCTGTCAGGAAAGCCACCCTCACCATCACATCCTTAAAGCTTGGACAGTTGTCTGCAGAGTGCTTTCTGCAGCTGACATTTCCCAAATGTTTTCTAGAGAACTTGAAAAAACGTGTACAAATGCTTTCTGCTGGAACAGGTTTAGCCATCCATAGGTTCGTACACCTGGTCAAAAGTCGTATGTCAGCCACAGTAAGCTAAACCAATAGGCTCAAAAACAAAGAACACATGGAAAACGGCCACCACAATCAGTTAAATAATAAAAACCAACCATCTGGAAATTTTCCACAAGCTTTCATTTTGCAAATCTCAAAAAAAACCAACAACAATTGAAGTTCAAGAATGAAGGTTTGGCCACCAGTTGTTTTTGTTGGCTGCAATAAATGAGGTGACAATAAAGCTCAGCTCTGGCATGCTTCAGGCATCACAAACATAGAACTGTAGAATCATTAAGGTTGGAGAAGACCTCTAAGATCATCAAGTCCAACCATCCATCTACCACCAATATAACACTGACCATGTCCCTAAGTCTACCTCTACCCATTCCTTGAACACCTCCAGGGATGGTGACTCCACCACTCTCTGGGCAGCCTGTGCCAATTCATTACCACTATTTCAGGGGAGAAATTCTTCCAGAAATCCAACCCAACTGTTGAACTTACAGCTATTGTAGATAAGTCTTGAACCATTAGTAAGGGAAGAAATACCCAGAAATGCAACTCTCATTCCCTTGTCCCCTCATTCAGTGCCTTAGCTGGATTCTCAGATGTGGATTTCAGTTTAAAAAGAAGGAAGGAAAGAAATTGAATTCTGCAATCAGCCACACTAAATCCCACCAAAAGCATCTTACAAAAAGTTCTAAGCTTTTCCCACTGAAACAGAATCGACAAGTTCACCTGTATTTCCCATTCCTTTTGATTTTTCTCTTTTTCTCAACACACAGAAAAGATAGCACTTGCTCTTCAGACAGTCTAATATTTTTTTAATCAAAAGGAAATTAAAGAAGAGGCAATGGTTTACATTCCTTCTGGGGGAAGTAGAAGCCTCATTCCTATCCTATCTTAAAATAGCCCGATTGAACTACAATATTTGCATTACAATTCTGGGTCAGCTGCACCACGGGATTATGCGTGCAGATCAGAGGGGTGTTTAGTTTTTATGTTCAGCCGTGTGGATTTTTCACATTTTATCCATTCTCTGCACATTCCTCTTGGTATGATGCATCAGTGCAGTTTGGAACAATTGGAGAGGTTTACTCCCTCGATAGCTGATGCAGGAAGCAGAGCCTACAGCAGTTGTATGCACTGGAAGTGAAAATCTTGGGTGCAGAACTCTGTGCATCGGGTGTCAGCACAGATAAAAGAGTCTTTGATTCTTTTCAAACATTCACTCAGACTCTGATATCCTTCACTTTTCTATCAAATCATAGTGTTCCTCAGAGCAGCACTCCAGATTTTACCTGGGATGTATAAAATGAGCACCAAATAATGCTCTGTCATCAGTAAAGCCCTCCCCACCAACTACACCTGAATACATTTCTTACAGTTTGCAATTAATTGGACTTTCTTCAGATATTGCATGCCAAATTGCTGAACGTACCTTTTATTTGCAAGCATTCACTGCACAGTTTGTGATCGACTGACAGCTCTGGGTGGACTGTCCCCATGTCCAATCCAGGTTGGGCCACTCTGTTACGTAGCTCAGCTGTTCTCACACCTTCACTCCAGCAGCAGTGACTTTGCACAGATCCCATAGGTGCCCACCTGCACAGAGCTTCACCTCAAGCCTGTCTCCTTTTACCTGCTCGTGTGCAGCAGACTGAGCACTTGTTGATCTCAATAGGGAATTCAAAATATTAATTAAAGCTACTTTTTGAAAGAGGCTGCAAGAATGTGGAATACGACATGGCGTGGGCAGAAATAGTGAACAAATCCATAGAATTGCAAAAATTAGAGATAGAAAAGACTGCCTAGCCCATAGTCCTGATCAGAGCAGCAATTAGTGTATTCCAAGAACGTTCTTCTGCCTTAGTCAGTGACTGTGCCTGCACAATATTTCTTAGAAATGTGCTGCTCCGTACACTGACTCATCCTCAAGAACAAATTTCATCATCTCATTTCACCTCTGGAAATTGCACTCCTCTGCACCATCCTTAATGGTTTTTCCCCAGGGTTTTGCGCTGCACGTTCTGGGCTTCATTTTGCAGCCTCACAGCGTTTGAAACTTTCTGAAATGTTTGAGATTACCCAACCACTTCTCTCTTATGTTTCTCGTCTGAGCCGTACATAAAAAAGCTCTTTGGATCTGCCTTCATGAATCAAATCTTCAGATATTTCATCCTTTGAGCTGATGCTGATAAGAATTTCCCCTACTTGCTAAAAACCTTTCTTACGCTGCGACCTGTAAATAGACTGCAAGGCACAAATTCTAGGGAGGAAATCACTGGGAAAGATGCAAATGAAAAAGAAAATCAGCTTTACCCAGAGAAGTCGGTGTTCCTGACACTGAAAAAGATGTTTTCATTTCATTAAATGATTTATCCTCACCACATGGCTGTAACTTCAAAGCCAACCTGCTGGTGTACTCATCTGCCTGTTTTGAGAAGAGGAAACAGCAGAATTCACTTGGATACCAAAAATCGCAGCATTTATTGATATAAGAAATGCAGTAGACGTGACCAAGAGGTAGGTTAACTGCAATTGGTTATATGATTAATAATATATGTACATATCCTATTATTGTTGCTACTCTTCTGCTGATGTATTACTGCACGCTGACCTCACTCACTGATTTCTAGGCCAGTGTGAGCTGTGCCATGCAAACCAAAGCAGAGAGCTTTTACACCAGCTTCATGGCTGGAGAGACATTTGATTTGCTATAGCAGGAGGTTATTATTAAGAAGCATCATGACATATACCAGGCTGATGAGGAGCTGACTGACAGCCCTTAAAATTTAACATTTTCAAGAAATCCCCCATTCTTCATCATTTACTATGTATTTATAAATTGTAGAGCAAAATATCTTGGTACAAACTTGGATAAGTTTCCTTGCTGCCACTCATTTCCTGGACTTGACCTCCAGCATTCTCCTCCACCACACCCGACACAAGTCTTTGCTTAGAGCACCTTCTGAATATATCAAATACACTCTACCAGAATGACAAAGGCAGATCTTTTATTTAAAGCTACCTATGAATGCACACAGCACAAAGCTCTTTTCCACCTCCTCTGCTTCCATCTCTCTCTCTTGCACGCGCAGCTCCTGTGCTGAGACCCACAATGAAAAAGCCACAGCAAACTCCCCAGCAGACAACAGTAACAGCATTTCATGCATATTAATGAAGATTCATTAAGCATCTTTCACTGTGACTGAGCAAAACAGTGTTTGAAACCCATGAGCTATTGAGAGAGGCAGAGAGTAATGTCATAAAAAGAAACACTGCGATGACCTGAGCGAGCCAGGGGCAACACAGAGATTTTTCTCTTCCTTCACACCAGCATCTGTAATGGAGAGAGTATAGAGAAGTCTCATCAGTCTCTGTATGCTGACTGCAAATAGGATACTCTGGAGTACTTTCTTATGGCTTAATTGTGTTTAGTGTTATTGTTGCTAATACCCACTTAGAAGCAGGGAATTAAAATGCTTTCTGTTACTGCTATCATATTTTCTGTTTGGCAGACTGATTACTTAGTCTTCATTTCTAATGGGACTTGAAAGGAATATGATGTGAAATTTGTTCATGCTCTGGCTTTTTTCTGTGTCTCAATTGAGCATTGCCCAAGGTGGTTTAGTAGTTAACTTTCACTCCCTCTGCTGGCTCTCAGGCATCAGAGCAGAAGATGTTGTTTTGTTTGGGTCCTACTAAAATAAGACGCGTTTTCTGTATTTTTAATATGAATATAATGGTACCATTTAAAGGAAATTCCTGATGCATTAGAGCAGTTCTGAGTTCACTGTGTTTATGCATTTTGCAAATTCTTCAAATGTTTTAGTCTCTGTGGACCTTCCAATTCATTCTTCAGTTATTCTAATTGGCCACAGTGACAGCCAAAGCCTAGCAGCCCAACATTCAATCTTTAAAGTAGAATCACAGAGCAAAGCATCCCAAGTTGGAAGGGACCCACAGGGATATTCGACTCTTGGCCCCACATAGGAACACACAAACCTAAACTTTTTAAGACCTTACATCCTCATGTGGCTAGGAGTTCTCCCTGAGCTCTGGCAGCTTGAGACACAGCTCTGGGGAGCTGTGCCATGCTCACCACCCCCTGCTGCAGGACCTTTTCCCAACCCTCACCTGAGTTCCCCTGACACAGTTCCCTCAGGCCCTGTCCCCCCTCCTAATTTAGTACCACCTGCAAATATATTCAGTGTACATTTGGCTCATGTGTCTGACTCTTTTATAAAAACAGTGAAATCAGTTCATATAGAAAGGATACTCTCAACCACTGACACATTCTAGAGGCATTCAGGGGCGTGTTGGATGGGGCCCTGGGCAGCCTGATTGGCAACCAGCCCAAGGCAGGGGGTTGGAACTAGATGATCTTTAAGGTTCCCTTCAACCCAAGCCATTCTATGATTCTGTGAACCATTCTGCAACACTATGGAACAACGACCTCACTGTCTGCATCTAAAATACAAAGGTCTTTCTCATCCTTACAGCTGGCCTTTCTGCTCTTCCTTCCATCACCACAGCTGACATACTAACAAGTTTATCTCCCCAGCTCAGCAATAATCGCTGACAAGCATCTGCTTTCAAAACAATCTGAACACTGGATTTGCTTCAAAATCACGTCTAGAACAACCAAAGGACCCAGTTTCAAAAAGCCTGATTTAATTTCTGCTGTTCTTCATGATCTTCCAGAGAACTCCCATCTCAGACAGTGAGACCAGTTCCTTTAGGGCTGCCTGCACACGACCCTGGGAAGCTCAACTCTCCTAATTCACATCTGTTTCTCCTAGGTGGTCTGTTTCCAAATGGCAGTTTGCAGAGATGGTGGAAGAAAAAATTGTTTAGTCACATTGAAAGCACGGTCACAGCCAGCCAACAGCAATCAATAACAACAGAAAAGCTTCCAGTGCTGTGGAACCTGAGAGCCATCAGAGACATCTAGAGACAAAGGTTATGAGAATGACAAATAGACATAATGCATTCTGTTCTGAGCAAAGCAGACTCCAGGCCTGACACGTATACATTTTCAAAGACAGCATGAAGAAGTACTGAAAGACTGCAAAGGCTTATTAATTAAAAAGGATCGTTAGGTGATGCCATCAGAAGATAGCTTTCCTCAGGATTTCTGAGGCACAGAAAGTCTAGAAAATATTTTGGTCTTGAAGAAAAGAAACATAATTTGACTGCAGGTCTCTCAATGATACTCAGAGAGAGAGATTTGTAGAGAAGTGCTACACACATGCAGGAATGGTCCAGTTGGTTGATCCTTGGGTTGAGTGGCTTCGTAAGAGAAACACCCATGTTGTTGTAAAAGTATGGTTTAGAAATGTCATTAACTCCCCTGATGTTAGTGTTACCTGGCAGGTCAGTGCCCACTGGCTGCATTGGCTGCTCCTGCAAGGTGACCTTCTGCTCTCATGAACTGGAAGTAACGTGATCTCTGCAAAATGCACGGCACAGCTGAGAGTCAGAACTGCTTGAGGGGCTTTTCCTTTCATATATCAAATGAAGCCCCCGTGAGGTTAAAGAAAAAACAGTCTCTCCCTGACAGACCAACGTTCACATGAGACTCTAAGGATATGTAAACACGTAGAAAGAGTCTACGATTTCTGTGGGCAGAACCATAGGTCATACATGCTTAGGAACCTGTGAATAGGATGGAATAGAATCTGTGCACTGACAACAATGCACTAAGAAAGAAAAATATACCCCAAACAAAGTATGATTTAGTTCACCACTACTCTGTGCATTAACTTCCCTTGACAAGTGCAGCAAGGAGTGAGACTGGATCTGCCTGGCACATTCTGGTGATCTGATAGACTTGGATGGATGTTCCACTGAAGACTACTGCCAGACTTCCAAGCATTGGCATAAAGGCTGAGAAAGTCCTGCTCAGCGTTCACCTTGGCTTTATAGGATCCATACAGAAACACGTGCCAATGTGGGAACAGGCCCAATATGTAATTTGATAAGTTTAGAAATGGCTATTTCTAGATTTCAGCCTTTTGAATCTCAGTGAATGGAGCTTGTGATTCCAGCATGGAGCAAGAATCCCTTTTCTATCTAAACGGAGAAATACATAGGAATACGAAAGAAAGAGGCACAAGGATAAACTTTTCCAACCTTCTCCTGCCCTTTCCACGGTAGATGAAAAGAGCTGGAGCAGAGCATCTTATGAACAGCCACCAGAATCCTAGGCCTTTGCTCACAGGTACAAGCTAGTCTGAAATCATGTGGTCATGGCCTGGAAAAGTGTCATCACGCAGTCCTTTCCTTGCTCTGCAGCAAGATCAATTTGTGCTTATTCTAATTATTTTAAAATCCTCAAGCTTCCCCAAGGAATTTATTTCAGTGCTTTATTACCCCTGTCGTTAGAAAAGATTTCACAAAACCTTGACTCAGAATTCCTTGCTCAACTGTAGACGTCAATTCTTCCAAACTACAGAATTATTGAATTAAACACCTTTTTTCTCAGACTTACAAAAGAATAATAAAGAATTAATAGATAAACACTTAAGGGCTTAACCGATTAGTGGTGAACACTGGGATTCTGGACGTGAGAGAAAATGTAAGGCATGGATTGCCTCCTGAAAATAAAATAAATAGAACAGTGATCTTGATGAAAATGCTACAATCTATAGCAATCCTTGAAGAGCAGAGCATTAGAGTGCAGTGGAAGGGAAGCCAGCACTTGGCTGGTAGTGCATTAGTGCTCTATCACCTCTACTGCCAAAGTGAGCCATTACTTACTCAAAGTGCTCTGCAGACCGGCCCTTCTGGGACAGCATACCCATCACTTTCTGAAGGGTAGTTCAGAGGATTCTTCCCTTTTTGTTGGACGGTCCCCTGGGTTTCCACATCTTATGCATTATGGATAGGATCTTAATGGACGCTGGCTGCATGCGCACTGCTTGCTGAGCTGCTCAGCTCAAGACAGCCACTGCAGCTCTGTGCTTTCTGCTTTCTCTTTCCATCTTCCGTATGCCAATTAGACTCTATTTGATTTCTATTCTATCAATATGAACCCCATTAAAACCCAGTTCTGCTTATTGCCAACAGCTTTCTTTGAATAAAAACTACTTTCTCTCTAAGAATTCTCCCAGATTCATAGGTAAGGCAGTCTGCAGTTACCCAAGGTGTTGCCAGCCCATGCCACTTGGTCTGCCCCCCAACTTATTGAGAGTAAGGTAAGCCTCCAGCTCCTTGGTGCTTTGCAGCATGCCATGATGCTCTCTATCTTTGCCTTGCCAGATCAATAATGACAACTCTTGTACAAAAATACCCTCAAATTATTTCTCTCTACTGTAACAAAATACCAGTATATTCTCTGTAGTACTGGCCACACAGGCATGAGATCTTAGTGGCCTCTAGGAATGCATCAATGAGTCAACTTTAGAGGGAAAAGAAACTCGCGTATAAAATATTTGCAGCACCAATAGGTGATTAATATCAAACAATCTCTTAATGAAGACTGTCCCAGATTACAATGAATCTTTGTAATTATGTCCTAATGTTCTTTAGCTGAGAAACTCGGGATTTTATAAAGGTTATGGAATTTCTCTGTTGTTACAGACATAGAGGAATATGAGTGGGTGCAAGTCTTCTCCCATAGAAAAGAAAGGGGCAGAAATCATTTTCTTTCAGAACACAAATAACCTACTTTTACTATGTCTCCTTGGAAAAGAAAGAGCTTCAAGAGGGTGTGCTGAGGCTCTCCACATCTTTCCCTAGTGATGAGTAAAGCTCTTAAAAGCAAAAAGCTGTTGTTTTGAAAATTGTCTAAGTGTAGCTGGATAATAGACAACAAAATAGTCTGTCCACCATGAAACAGGGTCTGCTCCTTCATCTTTGCTTGTTAGCCATCTCTCTTCTTTATTACAAGTGGATATGAAAACTCTATTAAAAGGCAGTACACTTTGGTGAACAATTGCAAACAGAAGGTACTTCGGGTCTGGAGGAGATTCTACAATGACAGAACCAGCTTTGAAATCATGGAAGTTTGAGTAACGCTTGAATTCCATTATATTGACGTTGAGTTCCTTTCCAAAGACAATGAGGAATGATGCAGGCACAAAGATTTCTCTTCCCAAGAAGTATCTCTTGGAGAAGACTGATTTCCTAACGACTTCCCATGCTGAGGCTGGAGGAACCAGCATCTTCATACGACGATCTCAGATGGATGTGGTTTTGCTAATGCATTACTTGCTGACAGGTATATGTCATTCATAATATTCTTATCACATGCGAAGTAGGTGCAGAAAAGCAGAATGTGATGTTTTCCTTCTCCCCATGAGTTCTCACTTGAAGGTTTCTCCCCATAAGGCCAGCAGCTGAAACGTTTCAGGCTGTTACATACAAACAATATCTCAATTTCCTGATAGTTGCTCTGACTTTTTGTCTGAAATCTATCCATGAAGAAGGAACAGAATCAGACTAAAATTACTGAGAGGTCACAACAGAGAAATAAGAAGTAATTAAAGCTTACTTTATAGGAAGAAATATTGAAATCTTTAGAACAACACTCTATCTGGCTATTTTAAGAACTACAGCAAGCCTTTGCTGAGCTGTGCAAATGAGTAACACTTGCATACACAACAGATAACAATGAATATCATATTTTATTAGGTATACACGTATCTCCTACCATGATGAAGAATCCAAATTCTCATTCAATGTTTGCCACCTCAGCTGTATTCTATGCTCCAATTCTCTCTGAGGAGTTATAGGGATTATTCTACTCCAAACTGGCCCTCTGATAGCAAGTCTGGTGAAAGGTGTAATTCCTTTTAGTCACTGGTTCTAGCTAAACAAAACTTCCTGCTCAGACAATGCTGCAGAAACAAAGAGCTGCTGTTTTTTTCCACTTATGAACAACAGAACTTGATTTTAACAGTGACTGCAGCCTCTGGGCATCAACAAAGTTCATCTGAGTTCAGAACGGTGTAGGAAGCCATATTTACTTTTGGGAAATCCTGGGTAGAGATAAAGCATGATGTGTGCTCTGTAATATGCACACTGAGCTTCGTGTTTCTGGGAAGTGTAAAACCTCTGCAGCTTGCTGGAAGCAGTCCCTGCTGCTCTGGCCAGGCTGCTGGGCTGTTTGGATTCCAGGAGGTGGATAAAAGCCTCAAATATCATCCAAAGAATTTATCTGGGGGCAAAAAAAGACAAAGTCTAGATGATGCACATATATGGATGCTCGGGAAAGTGGAGGTAACACTCTAGGCTAGGTCAAATAAAGGAGTCCAAGCTTCCTTACAGTAACAGAAGTTTGTTTTTTTTATATCTATTTACTTGCCAGCACTGTTTCTTTCTCAAATCTTTTGGCAGTAAAGACCTTACATCCTCATGGGTATGCATGACTGGCTGCTACAGCACTATAGCTCCCTGGGTGAGCGTTTTTACACTGGAATAAGCCTATCCATACAGTAAGATATACTGGGAGAGCTAGAGCATTGGAATTACAGTTCTGTGGTAGGTCAGCAGAAGTTTCTATGTGGACAAGGCTAGAAAGAGGGATTGGCCCTGCTGCCCACCCAACAAAAATGCAGGTAATATGCTCTTCTCACTCTATAGCTAGTAGCAAAGGCAGCCTTTCAGTGTTGGCTTCAAAAAATCCTGGTCTACACCTACCACCATCATCAGTGTCAGAGATTCAATCAATTTCTAATGAAATCTAAACTGGTTTCTAGGTCTGACAAATTTTCAGGTAGCATCCTTATGATCAAACACGAATGTGTGTTTCAGGTATAAATGAAGATACGTTTTACCACCTCTGCACATTTTTCCAGGCTCTGCAGATGGGTGACTTTGGAATGAAGAGGGTATAGACAAGAAAAGCTGGATAGCACAGTGTGCAATGGCTTGGGAAGTTGTGTAGGCACAAAAGGCAAACAGTAACGTCAGGCAGATGGCCAAAAGCAGGAATGGAACCAGAAAGAAAAAGAAAGAAGTTGCTTGAGCAACATGCACGCACACTTACAAGGTCTCATTGGCAAATCAGGACAATGACTCTTTGTAGGAGGGAAATAAATTATACAACATAAAGCTGTATCACTCTGCACACAAAGCTGCATCAAACGATTCCAATGATTAATAAATCAGACATCAAGAACTACAAAAAACTGTCCAGGAGCTCTTAATGCTGCGTCCTTCAGATGTGCACACAAATGATGTTCTTTTGAGTGGTCAAACTGTGTCTTTTTACATGTGAGCATCAGAAGCCCTTTATAGCAAAGAGTCAGTGCATATTCTTTTCTAAGCCTGAATGTTAAGAGCCATTGCTTTTGGAACAGGACAGTTCAAATTCTATCTCCAGTTAACCACAAAGCCCCAAGTGACTATAAAATGCAGTAGTGACATCTGTACAGTTTCAGAGGCCACAGATTGTTTCCATATTCTAACTACTACATCCCATTACGATGAAGAAAAATCACTTCTTTTTTTTGAGTCACAGGAAGATCTTGTGGTTAAAGGATTCGCAGAACTCAGAGGCCTAGATTTCTTCTCTTTCCAACCAAATTGCAGACTTCCAGCACAATAACACTCACTTTCTTCCACCGAGCCTTGGAAGACTTTACACATCTGTGTTCATAAAGCGTTTTGATGTTCTAATTCAAATGACTCACACTGTAACAAAATACTTAAAATACCTTACAAGAGAAATTTAGATTATCACAGACCAGAAACGTTGAGAAGAGACACTCTGATCATTCTTTATGGCTGATTTTTTGGTTGCTATTCTTAGAACAGTAGCCAATAGGGGATACTGTGCAACACTGAAATTTCCCAAAGTGTAATCCTTGATTAGATCACGGTTAGGTGAAAAAAGTCTGCACACAACAGTGTTCAAAGTTCTGACCTTTGTAAGAGGTCCAAGGCACATGTCAACAACCAGAAAAGAAATGTGATCAACTGCATCTTGATGTTGCTTCCAACCCAGTGCCACACACTAATGATGTAGTTGTATTTATATTTAAGGCAGCAATCGGTTGGATGGCTGACACTGATAGGAACCTGCAATTCTTCACCGGCACTGAGAGCCTATGCCATCTTCTTTGGAAACTCCGTATTTCACGGGAAAGATTGAGCAACAGCTGGCATGATAAGGCATGCATACTCTTGTCCAAAAATATGCATCCTGGGTGTGGTATGAAGAACAAGGTCAGGGGATGTGAGCCTTCAGGCCTGGGTCCTGGATGGAAAGAGCTCTCATGGTGGAGTAGTGCTTATGTGGTGAGACCTAGCAGGGCAGCTCTCTTCTAAAAGGGTTTTCCATTCCAAATAAATGAGAGACACCAACGAGCTGCTAAGTAATTTAATAAGATTTATGTAGAGAGAGGTTTTTAGAGGCACAAAAAGAAATCTCTGGGCTTGAATCTCCCATGGGAACTCTAGAGCCAGAGCATCTACCAGGCAATGAAAAAAGCCGCTTGTGAATGGTCGTGAAACAGAAGTGAATTAACTCAGAGGACGCCTCGCTCACACTGCTCTAACACAGAACACTTGTCCCACAGCCAAGGAGTTCTGCAAGCCTGCAGCAGGCCTGTGAGCCTCCGCCTGGAAACAAAGGTAATTCCCTGCTCCAAAACTCGTCGTGTCATGGTGGGGGATCTCCAAGCTGTGAGTGACACAGACTGCGATGTCACTTTTTGCCTAAGCAGCTTGCCTAACTTGTTGCTTTATTTTCAGCCACAGAGGCAAAGTCAGAACTCTGGGCTTTCATTTCCTGTTCAATCTACAGTTATCCATTCTTTTTCTCAAATTGAGCTTGCACTGACATTTTGCAATACACAGCTAACTGCAAAGTGAATGGCATTATGGTGGTGACACCAGATCTTTGCAACCTGAACTCTTCAGTATAAAGAAAAAGCAGAAATGAATCCTCTGTCCCCTGAGCATTAGCAGTTCCTGAAAAGAGCAAATGCAGAATTGCTTCCCTTATGGTCAAAAATGAATACTGCGAGGAAGTGACTGGAGGGCATTTTAGATTTCATGTTAAAGAAACAAAGCACAGATTGACTTTTTATAAAGGTCAAGTGAAAAATTGGATCTTTTAAGGCCACAGAGAAATTCTACTCTGTGTTCAGTTCTGTTGATGTAAAAAAATGAGGAGAAAAATATAGTCATGGCCAGCTTAACAGAGGATCTGGCTTGGGAGAAACGAAAGAAAAAAAAGAAAAAAGACTATATTTTCATGACAGTCTGGTATTATAAACCGTATCATTTACAATAATTTTCCTCAATGGAAGTTACTGCATTGCCCTTTCACAAACCATTACAGCAGTAACAAATCTACGTGGCTTCCACATAACCCGCGGGTTCCAGCCTGTGCCACTGGTTTGTGAAACAACAGGTACGTCAGGTATAGAAGTCATCCTCAGTGCCAAAAATACATCACGTACAGAACAATACCCACATGGAAAATCAGACTTCCACGTTGCTCTCACCTGAGTTGTACTGTGTCCTGTGTGAACTGACCCAGCAGCTTTGGAGGAGTTTTTGAACGCACGCTCCTCACACTGATGTGTTAACCTGAATCCATCTGAACCATCACGTGTCGGGTGACTTCCATCCCACCATTTGTTTGGTTGTGCCATGGCTGAGACCCCACATGGTCTCAGGACTCTGTGGTTCACCTCCACCAAGTAAAACCAAGTCTGACCCAGGACACCACAGCCTGGAGGGAAGGAAGCGAGGGGGCAGCCTAGGAGAACAGCAGCAGCACAAATGGAAATAACAAGAATTGGAATGATCCAAAACACAGAAACTGAAAAAGGGGTTTGCTGCTTCCTTCCTTACCGCTCTCAGCCCTCTTCCTGCCACTGCACATCTCACGTGCTTGCTCGGGAAGAGAACAAGCACTGCCTTCCCAGCGATCACCAGCACATTTCACACAGGGCTGAGCAAGCTTTCCCAAATAGAAGCCACTGCCCAAATGTTCATCCATACACAAGCCCTCCCTCCCAACCCCCTTTACGCGTTCTGGTCAGGGAGATCAGGGTTGTTGGGTTTTTACATGCAAATGTTGGCTTTGATATTTGGATACATTTCCTCCTTTTTTTTTTTTTTTATTATTTTTTTTTAAATACCCTTTTGAAGCCAAGTTGTTGAGTGAATCATAAAGACACAGGATTCCAAGAGCGTTACTGCTCTGCTGTTCCCAGGGCAAGTCTGGGCCAAAGCAAACCCTGCTGTGCCAGCAGCAGCTCCGTGCAGGCAAGCAGCCGGCTGCACAGCTCCCACTGCCCTCGTAGAGAGTCCCTGTGGGGATCTCTCACTTCAACCCCTCCCCACATTTGCCCTGAGTCACAGAATAACGACCAGAAAAGAAAATGAGGAGAAGGTAAATGTTCTGTCCCGGATTCAGAACGTCTCTGCCCAGAGCACATCCTGCTTCTCAACAGAGCACATCCTGCTTCTCCATTCCCAACCCCATTTCTTCTACTCCTTAAAACGTTTCATTCCTGTTACAGACCCGAGTGGTTGTGTTGTGTCTGTTCCTTCAGCCACCCAATCTGATCCAAACTGATCTGAACTGCAAAGACTTCAATACCATTTTCTCATACATTTCACAGCGACTGTGGGGAGAACTTTCACCGTGCTTTGTTTCATTCCTCTGCCTCGTGTGGGTGAGTTTGCACCAGCTGTTCTCCTACCCAAACACCGATACCACAACTTCTGGTGCCATGTTTGTAGAGAGTGAATTTCAAATCCTTGTGGAACTAAGCCCTCAGGGGGATGTGTGCTCAAACAGCAAATGCAGACAACACCACCACAATTACAGTTTGTACGTCAAGAAATGCCAAAAAAACTGTTCACGGGCAAGTCTGATAGAACCGAGTATTCATCGTAAGAGTCTGATCGGTCTGATTCTAGATAACAAGTAAAACCAAGGAAACTGGGAATACTGAGTGGTAAATTACTCCTGTAGTTGCCTGGTCATCTTTAATACAGAGGAGGGAAAGCCTCCCGCTCTAATTTGCTTGAGGCATGCTTGTAAATGCTCAGGAAAATAGCATCACCAATCTACTCAAATTCATTGAAATGTCTAACAAATCACAGGAATTAATTACTCCTTTTAGTCCGTGTTATTTTCTTGTGGTTACAGTCCCCTCTCTTTCTACCACGGTCCTCTTTTTCTATTACCACTCCTCTCGGCTCCTGCACGACTCTGGCTTTTCATTTCCCTTGCCCGTGCTCCAGCTCTCTCTCTCACAGCGGCGCTGGAACATGCAGCAGGAAAATGATGGATGATCACCTGTCACAGCTTGTTTATTATACTTCAGACAATCAATTACATATCCCTAATGCCGGTTGTCCCGCTGGAAATTTACATGCTCGGCACAGACCGATGTGAAAATGGAATCTCATTTGCCAAATGCCTTTCTGTGGGTACAGCGTGATGATTACAGCCTGGTTGTTTCAACAGTTGTGTGTGTCTGACAATGTCATCACTTACTGCTTGCCACAGGTCACATTGCTCGAAGGCGTTATTTATCGTGCGGAGCGGGCTGAGGCTTTCGGAGCACAAAGATGCGGCTACAGCCGCGTGTGCAAGGCAGGCATGCAGCCTCAGCACCCACCACCTGCCTTTGTTTCCACTGGTGGGAGTTCTTACCCCTTCTCTACCTTCCTTTCTTTTATGGATGAGTGCGTTAAGGGGCGGGTGATCGCCTGCACTGACGGCGCTGGCAGGGGAAGTGCTGCTCGTGCAGTTAAATAATCCCAGCACAGCTAGCGATTTAATAAGAAGCAATGGGTTGAAGAAAAATGAGACAAAGGGGAAAACCAAAACGGGCTTATAAGCATTTAGCAGAAATGCTACACAGGAATCTGTGCTGAACTGGCTGGGAAAGGGTTACGTGGATTTTACTGACTAAATGACAGGTAGGGCTCATCCATCTCAGTGTGGAGAAGGTGGGAGACCCTTGAGGGAAGAAAACAGAGTATGGCCTGAGCAGCCCATTTGGGGCAGTTTCACCTATAGGAGCTGAAGCTTCAGGAAAATGAAGGATTCGTTTCATGTGTGAACAGTGTTTATCAGCAAGTTTAAAGATGCTCAAGTTTCTGTAAATGTAGGTTTAAGAAATCCTGTGTGTGAGATGCCTCATTTGTGCACAGACACATAAACATATAAATGTGCATAATGTGTAAAGGAAGTTTCCTTTAACGGAGGAGAAAGGAAGGGAGAGAAATGTATCTTTTCATGCAAGAGTCAAGCTTCTAATAGCTTGCCATTAATTGGAGAGAAGGACTCAAGAACTGTCCCATTAAACCATCTTGCTGCCTTAGGCTCAATGCTCTCTGACTCCAGTGCCAGCTTCTATCCACTTCTCTCTGCTAGACACAGACCAGCTTGGATTTTGTATCTGAAGAGCCTCAGCTACAAAGAACCCACAGAGCAGTCCTTCCTAGAAGGCTCAGGTGGAGTAAAATTATTATATCCCCTTTCTAAACATCAGTCTTGGTTGTGCACGTGGTTGAACTGCCTCAGTACAGCGCTTCATCCGCTGGGTCGGCTACTGCACTTTGCTGCAACTATGTTTGAGCGGTATGCTTTGATTTCATGACATGCACTCATTCGTTTTTCTGCTCCTTAGGAAATCATTTTGTTCAATTGTATTATTACATATTTATACTTGTATTGATAGCAAATGCTTTTCCAAAAGTTTTGCAAAATTAATGGCTTGGTTTTTTTTTTCTCCCAATGCATTTCCTTCTCAGTAAAAGTTGCATTTTTCATCTCAGAATTATTTTTTGACATGTATGACTCTGCTTCAGACTGCATTTAACCACAACAAAAATAAACAACTCCAAACAGTGCTAAATTTTACAGCCACAGATTGTAGAGCTCCCATGTAAGACTAGAATGGGCACTGGAGCATCCCAGCTGTCACTGTGGGCACTTTCAGAAGGAAAGGGTTACGTTGATCGGTACACACTGACTTGAAAGACTTTCAGATGAACTGGAACCATCTCCATGGGCAGTTTCCTGTTATAAATGCTCAGTGCTGAACAGAATGGTCTGATGGGGATTCAAACATATTCCCACAGTGACTCTCCACCAGACAGTCACCACTGCCTTAGAGTTCTGCACTCGGAAGATTTCTTTGCCACAGAAGGAAAAAGTTAAGGAAGGATGCGTCCCTGACATTTAAAGAGCAATAGCTCAGACACTGCCCTATATTGGGAAGGGTGGCAGGGCAGATACTCAGATAAGGGTGCCTGAAAAGGCAAACACAAGTTCAATTCAGAAAAGACCTCCAGGACCATCCAGTCCCACCGTCCACCTGCCACCATTTCCCCACTAAACCACATTCCTTAGTACCACATCTACACATTTCTTGAGTATCTCCAGAGATGGTGACTCCATCACCTCTCTGGGCAGCTCAGTCAATTGATCTATGCATGTATATGTATGCATGTATACTTTGGTACACATTCTGATGGAAAAACTGGGGCTTTGGCATGTCCTGAGCATAGCTAGCACTGCAGGTTCCTGGAGCACCAACTGTATGCCCATCCAAAAGATGGTTCATGTGATTTAGATGTTTGTGTGTCAGCTCTGTGAATGGCAAACAGTTTCCTGCATTTCTCATCCATGGTCTGCATTCTGTTTTCATTCATTTGTGCACAGTGCAATCACTTGTTCACTGAGGTTTGATCAGCTGTACATGTGCAATGTATGCATGGACACAGAACTAGGCCTACTGTGAATGGCAAAGATAGGGGAATATCTGAGGGTTTTGCTCCCTCTTTTCTTTCCAAACACATTACATTTCTTAAGACTGAATGTTATTACAGAGTCAGATATTGCCACTCTTATCTGCTTTTGGTTGTGTGAACCTAAAAACGCAAGCGGTAAGCATGGAAAACATCCTCAATTTCAGGACTGAGTATTGAGGCATTTGGAATCAGAACCAAAATGCACCTTAAAAATTACATTTCCTACATGAAAAGTTGTTGAGAAAGAAAGATCTACCCATTAAACTTGAGAGAAATGCAAAAACAGAGTGCATTTTTATGACTTTGAATGTTCTCAAACATTATCAGATGCTTCAGTGAGAGTTTTCCCAGCTATAGCCAATGTACTCATCTCAAAGCCTAAAAAGAAAGCGTTACACAGAGAGATGGATCTTGGTTGAATTCCACTGTTTGGAAGAGATAATGTACACGCATGAGGCTGAAACGCATTTTCCCCACTTATTTTAATACTTCCATCTAGTTAATATTTTATAGCAGAGAATTACAGTACAACTGCCTTGAATGCAACACCACGAGCCACTTGTCTCATCAACAAATGCATTTTAAGATCCGTGCACACAGAAATAGCACTATCTGCAGAAAAGCCATGGCCCTGATGGCACCCAACACAAAAACCTGGGTTAAACTACACGTTGCTACTTCAATAAGTAGGATGGACCCTGATGGGGGATGGTCTACAGCGAAATGTGATGTACCAATGGCTTTTAAAGACCTTCTGAACCACCTCCTGGTGTTTTCTCAGCTCTGTGTGCACATGGAGTCACAAACTGTGGGCAAAAGACAGCACTCAGCTCTCAGATGACAGCTCTGTCCCCTGAGTGAACAGATGTATGAGATGTAGTTGCCTGTGACAGCAGAGGGCTGGAGCAGATGAATTGGGAAAAGCCTCTGAAACCTTTGTTCCTAATGAGACCATTTGTATATTTATGGTATCCATGGTTCAGCAAGTCTGTGTGGAGCAGATCATGATGGTTATTTATTCATATCTTAAAAACTCTGCCTCAGCAGCCTTGTGGAAAGCAATATTGCTTGCAAATGCCACCGAGTCAACTCGAATCATAGCGAAGCACTCTCTGCCTGTACACATATAGATATGCATACACAGAAATACGTATTGTATTCATCCCAGGAGGTGCTTAAGAGAAGGGGAGATGTGGTTTTGGGGATATGGCCTGGGGGCAATGTTGGTGGTCAGCAGACGGTTGAATGGGATGATCATAGAGGTCTTTTCCAACCTTACTGATTCTATGATTCCATGGCTACGGTGCTTTTGTTTCCAACCAACCTGTTGTCACACAGAGGGCCAGCTGCAAACTGAGGCAACATGTGCATCTAATTTCACAAACGAGCGTGTGAAAGGGCTCCAGTCCTTCTTACACAGCAAAGGGCTTCCTGTGCTCCTGCGAGTTCTGTGTGAGCTGGCATGAAGCGGGGTCTGCTGAGGGCGTAGGGAGGAAATGGAGCAATCAGGCATGTGAGGAGTCACTGCTGCCTGCAGAGGGAAGCGTCCTTCTGAAGCAGGCTGGAGTGAATCACACCAAACCTTCAACCTCTTTTTTTTTTCTTATCCCTGCCCCCGTCCTCAGATTTTTGCTTTTCATGGTGGACTCGAATTACATCGGGCGTTTAGTTCCTCCTCCCTCTATCCAGTATCTTGCTGTCCGTGCAGGACTCATTGTATTACAAAGCAGATTTGTTCCCACACTACTTTTGCTGCTTATTTGTAGCAGAGGAGTTCTGAAAAGTTCTCTGTCGGTGCCGTTTTGGGCTGTTGGGCACTGTACAATCCTATGAAGAGGGACTGCCTCTTTACATCAGAGAATAAACAGACGATGGGCAGAAAACCAAGAGGCAGAGTTCATTCGTCCAAGGTCAAAAGCACAGCTGGTAATACAACCTTCCTATTCTCATTCCATTACTCAGCCCGCTAGGCAGAAGTGCCTCCCTAACCTCCTCCCTTCAAAAATCCCCCGATTCCATAGCGTGCAAACAGCACACAAATCAGTAACACATGCGGAGAGCTCCAGTGCTACACCATGGGAAGGATGGGATGAACCCGTCGGGGAGCGTGACTCAACGCACACAGGGGGCACTGCAAATCGTCACAGGGCTGGAGAAGGAGAATGGCTCTGCAGAGCTGATCTGACAAGCCCTGACTGCTCTGCTCCGACAGAGAGCAGCTTTCAGTTCCCTGCAGCACCCCGGCCGTGTATCAGCCTCACTCTTTCCACATGATCAAGTGCTTTTACAGGCATTGACAACTGATGCATACGATATATTTCTGAAATAAAGGCTGTGTGTTTGTTCCTTCTTAGCGGGCACACTCCCCAGAGCAGATGACTCCTGTCTCTCGGATCAGAACACCTCTGTCCCCATCAGTGAACACCTCTCCTGCTGCAGTTGTGGGGGGGCAGAGGGACCTTTTGTTCCCCCTAGCACCCCTGGCCCTTCCTGGGTGCACTTTTGGACGGTTGAGAACGGAGTTGTGCTGGGTCAGGCAGCTCCCCCAGCTGCTCACCGGAAGCACAGCTGTTCTGCAGAAATAAGCACCCAGACGAGGACCGGTGCTTTCTTAGAGAAAGCGATAAGAAAAACACATTGACCCTCCAACGCAGTAGCAGACTGCTGCAGCCGTGTGATTAGGTGCAGCCCTCCACCATGCATCATTTCAGGGCCTGTGCTGAGAGCTCTTCTGCTCCTCTGGGTGATGGGACGAGCCAGTGTCCTCCCCAACCTGAGTTTAATTAGGACAAGGAGGGGGAGGGAGATAGGCAGTAAGTGCAAGCCCACTTTGCGGGGTGATCCTGCATCAGATGGTGGAACAAAATGAGAGCAGCGCTGGCCGAGCTGCTGTTTCCCTGTGCCTGTGCCCCCAGTTGTGCTGCAGCACCTGTTCCTCCCGGCGAGCACAGCCCGTTCCCTCCAGCACACACGGTCACGGCTCTCAGATTCAGCAGCTACTTGGATTGTGCCCCAATTTCTTAAAGGGCTCCAGCTCCGTCCCTCAGACACCATCCCAGCCCTAGGCACAGCGTTGGCTTTGTCTCCAAAGTGGCCAATTAAAGGTCAGTCCTGAGCAACCTTGATCTCATTTCACCTCTCTGGCCAGCAAGAGAAGGGAGCTGCCCTTTCTCTCCCCCTCAGGGCAGGCTGCTGCCCAAGAGGTGGCACGCAGCAGTCCCCATCCCTTAGCATGGCAGAAAAGCAAAGAGGATCCCATGGCAAGAGCTAGAAAGCATTGCGTTAATGACCCCAGGAGTCAAAAGGAAGAGGATAATTAGATATCAGGAGAAAGGAATAGGCAGGGGGCAAAAGAAGAGCAAAATGTTGCAGTGGACAGACCCGAAAAAGGCAGAAAGCAGATACCGGTTCACACAGTAGTCCTGTGAACAACGATGGGTGCCCAGAAATTCTATTTAAAGGCTGTAATATTAATTTAATGGGGGGAAAATCTCATACGATTCCCACAGAATTTTTCAATTAAATTAGCGCGATGGGCTTTAAAAGTAGTGAGCATGATTAACAGAAATACCGCATAAATTACACGTATGCTTTAGAAAAACTGGCAGACAGCCTTGCTGTGCAGGAGACCTTATTCTAAACTCTGGCATCCAGCTGTAATTGTATTTAAAAGAATTTCCCTTCTCAGAGATGAACCATTCCCTCCTGGGATTTTTATCCTCGCAAAGTCTCGACTTGCAGCAATGTGATTCCAAAGAACCACATTTGGATTTTGTGTTGAGAGACATGGTTTAGTGAGAACTATCGGTGATAGGTGGATGATTGGACTGGATGATCTTGTAGGTCTTTTCCAACCTTGGTGTTTCTGTGATTCCGTGATTCCATGAACTAGGAGGTGCTGAAGATGTGAATTGTCCTTTTTTCTGTGTGTGCAGTGTGTAGGGGACGTGGGTCTGGTCTGTGTGACTTCAGGGCTGCTGCAATAAGTTCTTTACAGAGAGAGTGGTGAGGTGCTGGAACAGCTGCCCAGAGAGGCTGTGGATGCCCCGTCCATCCCTGGAGGTGTTCAAGGCCAGATTGGATGGGGCCCTGGGCAGCCTGGTCTAGCATTAAATGGGGAGGTTGGTGGCCCTGCGTGTGGCAGGGGGTTGGAGATTCATGATCCTTGAGGTCCCTTCCAACCCTGGCCATTCTGTGATTCTGTAATACCCCAGAACAATGCAGAGGTGCCCAGTTGCCAATGTTGGCCATGCATTACATCTACTGGCTTTCGGTTCAGGCAGGAATTGCAGTGGTAGAAGCGGTCTGTATATGAACACGTGTGGTGGGTACTGCATGCAGGCAGCACGGATTGCTCAGAAGCAGCTCCGCAGTGTGCCTGGAGAACAGCCATTGCTCCTGTGGTTTCAGATGGCTCAACACCGTATTAATTAGTGAGGGTTGTCAGAGAGCCGGATTATGGATTTTAAAATTCATAATGCAGAGGTAGGAGGAATTCTGGTGGAAGCTCAAAGCATTTGTTCTTGCAGTACAACCACTCCCAGAAGCTGGATGTATTATTTGGTGGATGAGCTCAGCATAGTTGTGCCCCTGATCTAATGTTTTTTTAGCTTATACCCACACATCGAGCTAAATGTTATCGCAGAGATACCACACATACATCTCATACTTCCTCCCACATAATCCGCACAGAGATGCATCCGACGAGCTTTGCAAACATTTGAATGAGAAGAGGATCCTCAAATAAAACACATCCAAGTTTTATTCTCAGCTGAGCTACTATACAAACTTGCCCCTGTCAGTGATCACCACACACAGACTCCCAGTCTCTTTTCCTCTCTCCATTTTGGAAAGCTGTGGGCCTGACTCTTCAGTTGTTTAGCACTTAATCCTTTCTGAAGAAAGCAGGAACCGATGTGTCCCAAAATCAGGACTCAGTTCCTTCAAATCAAGCCTTCTAACATTCAGAATGAATGGCAATTCTGAGTATTAGAGTCCCAACAATTCGCCTTCTGACTTGCAAATCTACTTCAGTGACATTGTACCAATTTCACTGTCATGAATCCTAATGAATATTCCACCTGCAGGACAGCAGGTGTTGGTGAGCACCAGGCATTCCTATTTTTCTTGTGCAAATGCTATCGGTGTCTCCGTGCTGACGGCATCCAGAAGAACAGCATCCAATGAAGAAAAATGGCTTGTCACTGCTGCCTCGAGATGTGGCATTGTTCAAGTTAAGCAGAAGCCGTATTGCTGTGTTTTCTATTTCTTTCATAAAACACAAATAAAGTACCCTCTGGAAATATGTGAGCTGAAGTGACAGGCATCTCTTGAATGCTTTTAATTGCTGCCAAAAATAGTCTGAAGCTTTCACCAAAGTTAACATAGACAAAATTTCCATGGAAAGCATCAGTTCCCTGTGAAAAGAAGCTAGCTATTGCATCTGTTAAAGAGAAAACAGCAATTACATACTTTAGCTCTTCTGCAAATCCCATTTTTCCTTATAAGAGTGGGGGACATTTTCAATGTGTGCTCACACCAGTGAAGACCCCACGACGTTTGGCACACCAGCTTATTTCCACCACCAGATGGTAACACCACCCCCAGCCACTAGTAGGCAGATTTTAATCATCATCTTTCCATCATTGCTATGATAGCACCCAATAATGCTAGCTGAGGACCGGAATCTCATTTGCTAAACTCAGCATAAAGATGGAGTGCTCCCAGCATGCCCAACAACAGATGTTTAAATCATGCTCTCAGAGCTTCTTAAATCTTCTATCACTGATAAAAATTCAAGCTCAGTGTGGTTTCTGGGTGCTCCCAGACCAGCCAGGAGGGTCTCTCACTGCCTGAAGCCCTATGCAGCGTGGTGCCAGCCACACACAGCTGCTCTGACCGAAGATGTTGGTACCACTCTGCTCATCCCACCGGTGTCAGCAGATTGCAGAGCATATCTCATGTCAAAGCCTGGCAGAAAACGCTTACCTTGCCTCATAAAACTTTGCAATTACCTTCCTCTTCCTCTCTCATCTATCATCAAGGAAGAGCGAGGAGGTCTCGCCGGATGCATTTTTCGGTTGTTTCACCCATTTTTCATGAAACAGGAGAGTAAGATGTCCGCGTACTCAAGGCACTCGTGTGGAAAATTGTCACTCTGTCTGCTCCAGCCCTGTGCCCTGACCTGGAGGTAACACCCCGTGTAAATTCTCTCCACGTGAGGCTGTTACTGCGATGGGCAACATGCTGGAACAGGTCTCCAGAAAGGTCTGGAGCTGAGGGACTGCACTGACAGCGTTCCCCAGCCATGTTCTTGATAAAGAAGGTCCATTAATGGGTGTTTTTTGAAATAAAATCTTTTTTCTTTTTTACTTTAAATATCCTGATCAGCTCCATCTGTAGCCTAAAACCTGTATTTCCTGAACATGACAACTCCCAGTCAAGCTGAAGAATTCACAAGATGTACATGATACAGGACCAGGCTCCTTGTGGTTAGTATTACTATTTTTCCAGTTTTCTTTATTCCAGTTTTACTTCTCTGGTATCCAGAACAAACAAGCATGGAAAGAACCCATTAATATGTCTAATGCTTTCCCCCTCAAATGCCATGATCTCACCGCTTCCAAAGCCCAAAGGAAATTGAAGCACAGCCCAAGAGGACGGCGCTGAAGGATACAACTTAAAACCCATGAAAGCTGGGAAACTTCTGTGCAAAGGCTGCAAACCTTGGGTAGGAAAGAAGGTTACAATGAGCTGCCATAAAATTATTCCAGAATGTAACCTGAAAAAAAGGAAAGTCTGCCATTCCACAAACAGGAAATCCCAGAGTTTATGGCTGACCCCGTTACAAAGCCAATGTTTGAAACAAACTGTTCTTTCCCTAGTGCCTGTGCTTTCCCCTACAGCACAAGGCCAGAGATGCATGCTTGGCTGCTGCTGGTCATGGCACTGGTCATGGCACTGGTCGTGGCACTTCTCTGGCACACCCACAAACACAAGATGAACCAAGTCACCAAGCAAGGGGCTGAGCCTGCAAGTGGGTCTGGCTTTCTTCAGCTGCAGCAGTTAGCACCATAACATCAATGGCCCTCCTCCTGTAAAGCCTGCCCTATTCATTCCCATTGATCATTGTAACTAGAGTACAGTTACTACTTCTGCTATAAAAGCTGGTGCATCGGTATGTGACATGCACAACTGTCCTCAGCCCATCCTACATTTTGTGTGTTCCTTGTGTATGCAGTAAAAGTGACTATGAAGAGAAGAAAAAACCAAACCCCTTCCCAGCTCCCCTCCCTCTCTGCTGCTGCTTGTTGTGCTTTGGGCTCAGTGGGACTGCTGGGGCAGCAGATGCAGGGGATCTGGGAGCTGTTGTAACAGTAACCGTGTGGAGGTGGTCAGAAGGAGAAGCTCAAAAAGGTGCTGGCCTCGTCAAGACAAGAAAAGAGGAGGCACGTTTCTGCCTGCTGGTTGCCACCACAGCCCTTCTCACTCCTTTGGGAAAGATGCATCAAGTCAGGAAGTGCTGCAAAAAGCCATGGAATCGTGGAACAGGTAAGGTTGGAATAAAGCACTGAGATCTCCAAGCCCGACCCCAACCCACCCCACCATGCCCACTGCCCGTGTCCCCCAGCACCACATCCCCACAGTTCTGGAACACCGTGACCCCAGCACTCCCTGGGCAGATGTGCCAGTTGCATCACCACTTTTTTGGAGAATAAATGTTTCCTAACATCCCACCTGAACCTCTCTTGGTGTGACTTAAGACCATCACCTCTCATCCTATTGCTGTTACCTGGCAGCAGACCGACCCCTGCCTCACCACAACCTTTCAGGCAGCTGTAGAGAGCAATAATCTACCTAGCACGTCCCACTCGACCTTTGTCATCCACATCCCCAGGTGTCCATGACACTGCAGAGAGATCAGCATCACCCAGATGCAGTAGCACTCGTATTGCAGAACACCGTGTCCCAAACAGCATGGCTTGGGAGCTCCTCCATCCCCATTGCTCCTAATGACAGCCCTTCCCTGCTGGCACAGGGAGCACATCCCCATGCTCGCAGGGTCACCCAGCAGAGGTTTTGCTGTGCTACCTGTGCTTTTGCAAAAGAAGAGGTGCACCAAGGAGGGTGGGCTCAGCTGAACCTGGCAGAGCAAAGCATGTGCTCCCAATGCTCAGCGTCAGCCAAGGATCTAACTCCTGCAAGCATGGAAGCCGTCTAGCAGAGAGAATCACTATGTCATTTCTTTGCCTTCTCTCACTCTATACTAGATCAGTTTAAAGAAACAAATAGACCTTAAAAAATAAATATAGAAGAATAAAATATTTTTCCCTCTCCAGCTATCGCATTGCCTGGATTCCTAAGTGCTTTAAAAACAAAACAGATATTGAATACATCTCTCCTCAGCGAATTGACTCTGTAGCATAAAGCATTTCCCACAGGAAATCTGTGAGGCTCAATCACTATGACACAGTCAAGGGAAATTTGGACAGTCGAGGAAAATTCAGAGTGATGTCTGAGAAGCTGGGACAAAAAGGATCAGCCCTTCTTGGAATGAAGAGAAGGTGCCTCAGCTAAGCAGGGCTGGCAGACCAGCTCCGAGATTCTCTTCAGATATGCAATTACAGTTCTCCCTGGGGGTTTTGCTTTTGTGTTGTTGCTTTTTAAAACCCTTCTCTGGAGTCAACAATTTGCCTGAATCGCTTCTTATTCGTTTCATCACCATGACTTCTGAAGGCATCTAATGAGCTGCTTGGAAGTTTGCCTGAAAACAAAACAGAATGGAAAAGTAAAAGAAAAGAAAGAAAAAGAGAAGAAAAAAAAAGAAAAAAAGAAAAAAAAAAAAAAAAAAAAAGAAGAAGCAAAAGCAACCACCCTGAAATGGCATTAAATCTTTTCCTGAAACTATAATTTTGAGGATTACAGCTCAGCTTTGTTTTAACACTCTCCTATCTAGGGATTAATGGGCTTTCTCCTTGTTAGGTTAGAGTATCTTGGGGAGCAAAACCCGAAACATGGCACCCACATTATGGTATGCAGGTATGGATGGGCAGTACATAGACTCAGAGCAGGGTCTGAAGTTTAAACTTTGTAGTAAGCAGTTTGTTCTTCCAGGTTTTGTTCACCATAATGCCTTGCTCTGCAGGTGTGATTGTGCAGTTCACAGTGAGACAAATCCGGAGTCACTCCTGATTTCCAGTAGGACTCTGAGTGCTTGATGCAGCCTCTTGCTCAGAGGTACACCCATAAGGCTGCAGAGTAAACACAATTAGAGGTACTATTTAACCTTATTGCTGACTCCCTCCCGAATATCACTCCACGAAGATGTGTATTTCTGGTAATGTAAGGAGAAATCAAAGATATGGAGGACCTATGGAGATGTGGGCATTCTCTGTGAGGCCGCAGGTGGTCAGATCCATCAGCTTCTGTGAGGTTGATATGGTTATTGCTGTCAGCTGAAGAATTTATTTCTTCATTTTAAGAAGAAAAATACTTTTCTTGTCTGGAAGATGACAATGAACACTCCTGTATACAGAACCATCTTCTATCGGGCACAATGGTGCCATGAGCCAGCTCTTCCCAAAGGGAGCCTGCAGCCTTCAGCTAGTTTATCCATTCACCTCTGCAAGGATGGTTAATGTGACGTGACAGAGGCTCCTCTGAATGCTGACAGCCAGGAATGGGCTCTCAAGGCAGCTCAGCCCCCAGCTGCAAATGGCCACTGCTCAGCCACTGCCCTGCATGGAGGCACCAGCATGTTTGATGGGCTACTTCATACACCCAGCCATGCAGTGATGGGGCAGGGATCACTCAGAGCAGCCCATCTCAGGTTTTCATGAGGTCTTGTGCCATCATGGGTTTGTTTTCTTGCTCTGTGCTTTGTTAAAGCCAAATCCTGGGAAGGAAGTGAGTCTTGGCACTGATGGGCAGGTTCAGGTCACTTCAAAATATGGGCACAGAAGGCAACAACTTATCTCACTATTTTTATCTCACTGTTTGCCTACGTTTTTCCTTCTGCCCCCATGCACAGAAGGTAAGCTTGTGACTTTTTCTATTAGAGCCACAGATTCTCCTGTTTTAACAGCAAGTCCCAAACTGCTGCTGGGACACGGCGCTGTGCCCAGCCTGACACACAGGTGGGATTAACTCGGAGTTGGGTTCTCCTCGTCAGCACCGTGTGAGTTTTGTAAGCAGTTCTGCTGCGAGCAGCAGCACACATACCCAGTGAGTCACAGAATGGAGCTGCAGTGCTGGAAGGCAAGGAGGACACAACGAGACACACCTTTGACATCTTGCCCATGCCTCTCTGCCGCTCACTCCAAAACATCATTAGATGTGCAGCTGCTGCTTGGAGAGATTTCCAGAGCTCCACGATGCACCAGCAGCGTGTGAGGCAGCCTCTACATGGAGAGCACATACCTTTCATTCCCTGACAGCACGTTCAACTCCAATTCAATGCAATTCCAAATGCCTCTCTGCAGCCACCACTCACCTTCAGGTTTCTCTCCAAATTCACCTGCCTTGAAGGAGCTCTACAGCATCAAGCAGAAATCTGATTGCAATTAAATATGTTTCAAGGAATACAGGTTACATTACTGAGAGATGGAATGAGGACAAATGAAAAAATAACATTAATCATGCTTTATGACAGCTCTCTCTCACCTGAAAGTAGTATTGTGGAGAGGGAAACCTTCAAAGCTTTGAGAGTCAAACATAAATAGGAGCCACTAATTCCTTATTCTGATGCTGATATACCAAAGTACCAGATTATTTATGAGATCTAAATAGCTACTTTTGCTCTAACAGCCTGCTAGAGAAGAAGCTATTTTATTTTCACAGCTGTTTGGAGGAAGATGCACACATTGAACTCAATCTTGGAAGTTTTGTTACTACTTAACCTTACATTAGAAAGGAGCTTTTTTAGCAAGTATTTCTGAAGATCTGTCCTCTGCGTGTTTGAGATATGACATCCAATAAACAACATTCACTACAGCACAAAGCAACTTCAGCTGCAAGAGATTGCTCCAATTGTGCAAGGAAACTCAGTGCAGTGCTGCATTATAAGGTAGGAAGGCACATGATAATATTCTCTCCATTGAAAAAAGATGCATCCCCAGCCCCACTGAAGTCCAAAGTGGATGATGAAGTTTTGTGGCCAAGGACCACATGAAAGTTAGTAGGTCTGCTTCAAGGGGGTAACGTTGCAGAGGTCAATAGCGGGCTTATTTGGCACGTTTGGAAAGTAGCAGCCATTTAACAAACTGCCCTGGATAGAAATAGCAGGCTCCAGATCCAAGAAACTCAAAGATTCATAGAGGAAATTCACGTGTAAATTGAGTTATAGCAACAAACAAACGATAGGAACTTAAGAAGCCAGTTATATTGTGGGAGCTCAACTCACAGATGAGACAAACTTCTATCGATGGGTCATGGTGAAAAAAACTCCTTGTTTTCTCCTTCTAGGGCATGTTGGTTAAGCCTTACAAACAGCAGGGATATTGACTGTGAAGTTTAAAAGCAAGGTCTGACTGAGCTCTACCTTGAGGATGTACTTAATTATTTTTTCTCTTCCGTGCAGTGTTCCTGGCAATACCTATGCAATTCTGTACTTCTGCTGTAAACTTAATGAAGTAGCAAAAGAATTCTGGCTGTCAGCCCAAAAGGCTTTGGGGTATCCAGCAGTATCTCCTGTTAATATAAGTAAAGCCCAGATCTGCATAGAACCATGGCTCTCAGACACTTTCTCAGGTAAAAGATAAAATTAAGATAGCCTTATTTCCTTTAGGGCTGTGTTAATTAGGCAAGAATCCTCAGGTATATAAGAACAACCTCAGCTCTGTTAACCACATCGTGAACTCACTGGTCATGGAAGCCTCCTATATTCATGAGACATGGGCTGAGGGGTCAGTGTGGATCAGAAGAAGGTCCTGAGGTCTTGTGGGAGGTTCAAACAGACCTGAGCTACGCCAAAGCATCGCAAGATTCACTGATCAGCAGAAACGGAGCTCTTGGAGGGGATTTTCCTGGTGTTTTCATTTAATGTAGCTGAAAGGAGACTCTCAAAAACCTGACTGTACTACAGCTACAATTTCCTGTTTATGCTGAACGTAGAGAAATGGTGACCTAACATCACACAAAGTAGCACGCACTTCAGAGACACTACTAAAATAAATAGGAGTTCACACAGCAGTGACACCCTCAATTCCGTGCCATTTGAACCTGAACTTCATTCACTTCATTGTGTTAGCAGCTGAGAGCTTGCAGATGCAGAAAGCACGACGAATACACACTGCCCTTTCCTTCTTGCACTCTGTTGGCATTGCCTTCACGATAGCTGAGTGCATTCAGCCTTACTTTCACCCGCAGCTGCACCAACTTAAGGAAAGAGTGACTTCCAACCCATTTATTCAGATGCTGGCAAAAGCCCATGCAATATGTTTATTTTGGTTTCGCTGACACGGACTGGGAATACGCAGCAGAGCAAAATTAAACATGAGTAAGACCCTCCTAAGTTGGAATAAAGCTGTCTGCATTGTGAATGCTGAAGTAAAACTGGTTTGTATTTTTTATCCAACTGTGTTATCCTCACTTCTGCATCTAGAAGTGACCCCTCTTCAGAGGCCCTCTGTTTTGTTGGTAAAGCATAAGGTGGGCTGTGGGCTGGTACAATCCTGCTGAGCTGTTCTGAGACAACTGCAGGCCAATGGATGCTTTGGGGAGACATTCTGATAAGCACCCCCCCAAAAAAACAGAGACTAACCTTCACTTTCTATTTGAGAGAACAAAATGGTTTATAAACTGTTGGCGAACCTCTAATCTGATACATCCCAACATCCATGAAATCACTTGGAAAAGAGCAGCACGGGGGAAGAAGGTGTTATAAATCATGTAGAAGGAGAAGAGCAGACCCCGAGCCCACCTTGTGCTGTGGGCAAAGCACAGACCCGTTCTTCTGTTATTGTTTTAAACTTCCACACAGGCAATCACTGCTGTCTGTACTACAGCCATCTATTATCAGAGGAGTTGGGTTGCAAGAGAAGGGAGGCAGCAGGAGAAAGAGGGAAGCTGCCAGCACCGGGCTGCAGCTCAGCCAATGCTTGATTGCAGGTATAAACATCACCCGCTGTATCAGCAAAGCTGCAGAGAGTCAGCCATAAAGCTCCCAGGAGGGGCTGTGCAGGGAAGGCTGACAGTGCAACTTCAGGGTCTGCGTGTTACTTGGAGACATCCTGAGCAGCTAAAAATACAGAGCAGACATTAGACAGAAAGAGAGAGGGAAATATTTTCCTCTTCCCAGTGCAAAGAGGCTGAGGAGCGGTCAGGGAAAGAAGGTGTTACCAAAAAGCACGTGGAACGTATAGCTCAGGGAGATCCTACATGTGTGCATAAGCAGGTGAGCCACCTGTGCTGCCACTTTGAGCTGTAGGTGCCTTGAACTGACTGCAAATGTAGGAAAGGTTGCAGCTGCTCTTATCATCACTGCACTACTGCCTTTAATAACTCATCTGTGCTTGAGCAGATCCAGCATTCACACTGCAGCTACTGAAACTGAATTACTGTCGTAAATAGAGTTTCCACATTCCTTCTGTGCATGCATCCCAACGTAGCCTATCAACAAACAATTAGCTTTACCATAAGAACTCACAGCATAGGAATACTGGTGTTTTATAAGGTAGATGCAAGAGGTGTGCAGTGTTGGGGCTGGAACTTATAATCAAGGTGCTAGCTCTTGCTTGGTCATTAAGGCTGGAAAAGACCACAGAGATCATCTAGTCCAACTGTTACTCCATCACCACCATCATGCTGTGTTCCTCCCACGAGCATTTTGCTGAGACCTGCACTTACAGTGCATTACTGGGCAAAAATTAATCAAAATGGCAGAAGCTTCAAAGTGGTTCTGATAGCCATGGCCACATTTTCAAATGCTTACCCTCTCAGGAGGAATCATCCAGAAAAACTGTTGGCAATGGAGAGTTCTGCAAGGAGGATGTGCACCTCCAACACCTGCGTAAGAAAATAGGTCTCCTCCTTATTTTTCAAGAGATGAGAAGTATTCTATAATTCAGAAATGAGTGTTGAATGTTGCTGGTGATGAAGGGGCCAGGGAGATCCCAGCTGGGTCTCAGAGTCTCTTTTGAATCTGCAGAACTCAAGTCGGTATTTTTGTTTTGGCCATAAATGAAATAAAGCTGATCTGCAGCCACTGAGACAAACGTGGAATCTGAGAGTGCAGGTGAGGAAATGCAAACTGCTAATTCTCAAAAGAAAAGCACCCCTTAGGAAAAGCATTCGGGCATTCACTAAAACAAGAATGGCAGAAGTGGGACCTAAGAGTAAAACTGTCTGCAATGCCAGGTGCCCTTCAGCAGAGGATTTCTGGTTCTACCTGATCAAATGGGAGCTGCCTTCTCCAACCTCCCTGCTCTCATGCAGATATCCCAAAGCTCTTCAGTCACTCTGGAAACTTGGCTTGGGACGCAGAAAAGCTCTTTTCCCATGACCTGAGTGAGGGTCACCCTGATCAATAATGGCAGTGGGGAGATGACCCAGGTGGCAATTCATAATCAGAATATGCAAATATCTCAGAATGATGCTGTGAGAATAGTTCTTGACTCCAGCCATTGACCAAATGAAACTATTTAAATTCAGACCGAGTTATTTTTAAAGGCTCCAAGATACAGGATGAGCAACAAGGCTGAAAACATAGCCAAGAAAACTGACCAATTTCCCTGAGTAAAGGTTCAGTAGTGCCATAACTGTTGCAGAGAGACAAACTGCAGCCTTGATAAGCAAGGTGCTTACAATGTGGCTCCTATTGCCATTTAGTCCTGGCAATAAGTTCAGGGCAGTTCCAAGTGCCAGGAGGAGTTGCTGCCTCTGCCATTGATGTTAAGTGACCCCGAATAAAGCACTGAGCCTTCCAGTGTCAGCCCATCCGATGGGGACGACATGCATCCCAGCTTTGCTTAAGGAATTAACTCCCTGATGTTTGTAAAAATGATTTCAGATCCCCGTGCAGAGGGTGCTGTAAAAGGGCACACTGATTATTGCAGCCATAGATCTGAACCGTGCGAAGGAAAGCTCCTGCAGAAATGCACTGCTAGGAAACTTAATGCAGCTGTTAATCCTGCACGGCTCGGATTTGCAGAACTAAGTGCAGGAAGTGCAGAGAGTTGGGCTGTGAATAAAAACGACCCTTTGCACACACACTGAACTTTTCCTACTGTAAAACCGTAGCGAATCACAAACATTTCCAGCACAAAAGGAGCCTTTTGCCCCCAGATGGCCAGCAGGCCACCCCACCAATCTGACAGGCTCAGAAGTGGGCAAACGAAGCTGTCATCAAGGAAAAATCCAGCTTACTGGTGGGCAAGGACCCAGAACTGGAATGCAGTGAGGTGGGGATGCCTCAGCAGAGGAGGCACAGGTAACAGCCAGCAGAAAGGAGAGAGGCCTCCATTTTCAGAGGATAAATCTAATGAATATCCAGTGACAATCCGAATCTTCATCCATCTTTCCCCTTTTCCTTCCTGCCCGTGTCATTTCCTTGGGGAAGATTTCAGTTCTTGTTCACCTCTGCTGTGATTCCCTTGAAGTCTCAGCTGTTCCAGGGAAAGTAAATAGGGTTTAAAATTAATTATCAATTAAAATGAGGTTAATCAGCGCCAGACTTGTCATCTATTATCCTTGTAAGTGAGACAATCCTGTCCCCCTGCAAAACCCCAACAGGGAACAAGGCCAATAAGACTCAGCAACAAAGCCCGTTCCCTCGTGACCTTTGCTATGTTTAGGAGGAACAGCTAAAATAAGCTCTAATACTCAGCCAGGCCAAACACTGTGGAGAATAACTGTATTTAACCCTTTTAATGCACCGTGGATGCAATGTGTCTGGACAGCAGAATGTGGTTTTTGTCCCACACTGCTTGTATTGGTTACAAATGTTCACTGGGACGGACCATCCCTTAGCACGGAAGCAGTTAACTTCTCCAAAGCCCTTAGTGACTCCATCAGAGTATTTCATGCTCCACATTTTTTGATCCTAATGGGATATGCTGGTTTGTACAATCCTTTATACGAGCTCTTTGTTTCAAATGCCTTCCGCATGTACTGCTGTGATTCTCCCATTCACATGAACAGAATTGTGCAGGCAGCTTGCTAGGAAACCAGGGTCTGCAGACACCTGCCTGCTACTTTACATTGTTGGGGATGCAAGAAATCTCCCCTCTACACACGCAATGTATGAAATGTAACAGCAGATACAGAGCCTTCCCAAGCTCTGACCTGTACGGGTGATTTATCTGCCTTAACACCCAAGAAATCTTTTAAGGAACTACTTACTTGTACAGAACTGTCAGTTTCCATATCTGCAATGTGGGAAAGTATTTAGTAGAGTAAAAAATAATTAGCGTCACTGAAGAGAAGATGGCTATGAATGCAGCATCTGCATTTTGGGGCTCAGATTTATACCCATTCACCTGAGGATACGCACGAACACATGGCAGGATGCTTTGTGCTGCCCCGGGCTCCTTGAGCACCATCCAGGCCTAATAACTTCCACAAGCACCCAAAGCTTTACTTAGAATCGTCATCCTTGCGACAAACACAGAGAGAGGCTTCCAGAGGCACAGGCGGGTTAAGAAAACTGAGTTGAAAAGACAACACGAGTGCTTGGCTCCCCTTCACATGTTAAAATCTCCCAGAATCAGACTTGAACCTTGGACCTTTGCCAGGGAACGCTGATTTCTTAGAATCTGGCTGCAGCCTGCTCTGCCTTGCATTCGAAGCCGTAGAACAGACAGATACACGTCCCTTCTCCAGCATCCCTTTGGCCTCTGTTTTCAACTGATGCTTTTTTTTGCTCCCATTATGAAGTAATTCAGCAGTATGTGTGTGTGTGTGTGCGTTCGTGAACCAAACTTCACTCCCAAAATACCTCTTTTTAAAAAAGAAAAACAAACCACAAGAACAATTTGTTCCAATCTGCTTCTGTGAGTTGTTAAGAGGGAAGCTCAGATGTTGCTGCCCTAATGGGCTTTATGCAAAGGGTTTCCTGCCAAGAACTGCCACAGAGCTCGAGCCTTCTCCTTTCCTAAGGCGTGCTATGAGTCTAGAAATAAATGGAGTTGATCTACAGGATCTGGAGGGCAATGTAACAAAGGGTGCAAAAGCAGCGGACTCCAGGACTGGAAAATCAGACTGCACAACATAGACCTGGCCTCTACTTGTCATAAACTATGCAGAAGACCAGAGAGGAGCCTAGTGCCAAGGTGTGGAGTCAATTAATAGGATGAGAAAGGAACAGGTTCTCTAGACTCCTCTGGTACAGTACTTTAATCCTGATATACAGATGGCAAAGGCAGCAAAGAAAGGAAATATCCCTCAGCTCTGGGGAGCACGGGCTGGGAGGCAGATGTGCACTCTGGGAACCACGCTGTGCCTTGGGCTTCTGTCTCCAGTTACTGCCTCAACACAGACATCTGTAAAACAACACTGCCCTCAGCTCCCCCTTCTCTCTCACTGCGTTACTGGGATATGTATTATATTTATATAAACATTTCATTTTTCTTAATCTTCCACTTAGAACATCGCACTGCATTCTTTGCCACAGAGCTTGAGATCCTGGGATGCAGGCAGGGTAATCCTGACATCTCTCATAGAGTGCTGGGATGGAAAGGTGTTCTCATTGGCTTACACACTCAGTCTTATCACTCTTTCCAAACTGAATAAATCACTGTATTTATTTTAGTCTGGTCAAACTAATTCCTACTCACCAACGTGTGTGTACGTGTGTACAGATCTATTTCCACCAGTACAACATGTAAGATTGATGCTAACAACTGATCCTGGGCAGAAGCAGGCTGTAACACTTCAGCACTGGCACAACTGCACCTACAGTACAAATTCTATACACGTATCACTCTTTTGCAAGGAAAACTGCAGTCTTCTTCCATCAGTTTTGGGTGCAGAAGAAAGCCCAGGGAGCAGGATGGAGCAGAGGGACGCTGTGTGCCATCCTATGGCCCCTGGGACTCACTGCTGGCTGCGGTGAGGTGTGGGATGCCCTCTAGTGATGCAGTGCTCGTATATTCAAAATATATTTTTACCCAACGATCAGCTTCTGAAGTCTCTGGGCAGAACAGCAGCTTGTGGCCTAAGGAGAGCAAAGCAGATAAGCACAGCAGCAGTAAGAGCAGCACAGCCTGAGTCCTGGGGAGGAAGAGGTGCTGGGGCCGTGTCACCTGGCTGCTTTTTGTGTGTGTTTTAGGGGGCAGGAATGTAAGAGCAGGGGAAATGGGTAAGGTAAGAAGCTGCAGAGAGTATTACAGGGGGTGAGGAAGCAGGAACCCAATGCTTGGTGAGGCACAGGGCCCAACTCCACGTCAGCCTTTGGGGAGGGTAATTTCTATTTGTTTACTCTGCCTCTAACTGCCATTAGACAGGTGATGATTCACATGCACTGATTACTGGCAATCAAAGGACTCACCTTATGTTGACACCCATTTACTAAATCCAAATTTCTTCTTGGCTTTTATGAATCACACGATACCACATGCCGGACTCAAAGCATTCAGTCTGGTAGAGCTAATTAGAATTAGTTATCTGTCTCTATATGCAGCAGAACATTTCCTTTTCAAGAGGTTTTACAGCAGCTTGGAAGAGCCAGGACCGAGGGGACGGAGCGTGCCCTTGTACGACTGGATCAGTTCCATGGCAATTATTTGATTCCACCAGAGGTCACCACCAATCTGTGCCCCACACTCCTGCCAGGACACAGCAGAGCAGCCACTGCCTCCTCCTTGGCACCAGGAGAAGCATCGCAGTGCCAGACACGGAACAGGAGACAGCATCCTGAAAGGAGAGCTGCAGCCAAGCGTCCAGCTGCACAGCCTTCAAAATGCATGAAAAACACGCAGCATTAGAAAAGCACTGTGCAAGACAGCCACTGAGGTTCATTTACACACAAACTGGGATTCAGCCAGTTTTAAGATACGACAGCCAAAAGAGGTACAAACACACAGATCTGCATTGAAATAAATGCCCGAATCAATCAAAACTGCTTTTTTGTTGCTTTAGCTCAAGGTGTAAGTAGACAAGTTCTTGGTTGTGGAACCACAGTAAAGAAGCAAATTAAGCATGCCTCCATGCAAGACAAGCAGTAAAGATTTCCCACTAATCTATAAGATCTGAAATCCATCGAGCAAACTCTCTTACCTCATACAAATAATGGCAAATAACTTGGTGGCATTCATCATTTCCTTTTAAAATGTCAAACAAGAGTGCAAGACTAATAGCCCAGCAAAGCTGCCGCTGCTGTCAGCAACTCATTTAATCAATGTAGATGTTAATTCTAATAATGTCCTGGACTCCATTTAATTTCAATTACATAATTGTTCTTCTCTCAGTAAAATTATTTGCAAACCTGAGCGGTGCCCAAGTGCTTTGCATGTGCTATTTTCTTCCTCTATCTTGAACCTTTTTCTCTGCTGCTTACGCTTTTGTTTAGCATATAGATTATTTGGCTGGGATCTAAAAAGCTCAAGCACCATCTGCTCTGATGCTGAGGATCCGACGGTACATTTAATGTTGAGTAGCCATTTGCCCCAGATCCTTGGTTAGGATTCTGCCCACGGATAACATTCACAGCACAGTTAGTTGCACTGTCACCTTCTCTCCCTCTGACGTTGGTGTATTTCAGTGACACCATCAAACACTGAAATAGTGCTACTCTTGACACATCTCCTATTTTGGTTCTTTCAGGTCTTTTTTCCTACCGTTTCTTTAGCTTCCTTACTTTAACAGCCCAAACTATAGTGTAAGCCAATAAGGGAAATTGTTCTAGACCTTCTATAATTAGAGAAAATATTTAGCTGGTATCTTAGCTGTTCTGCTGCTTATATGAAAGCAAATAAAACAAAGTTCTTCACTATCTGAAGCTTAGCAGGCAATTCCTTTCAGAGACAAGCTGTAGGTTGTTGCTAGTGAAATGACGACTCTTCTGCAAGGGTCACTAGCTCTTTTAGGATCCTTCCACCCTCAATGAAATGGATTTTAAAACAGAAAAATTCAATCATTTATCTTGCTTGCATCAGTAAAATCATCCGCCAACAAAAAAGCACAGACATGCTAAGTGCAAGTTGAATGTGGTCAGAATGGATATAGAGCAAGAACAGAATAAAATAAGCAAAGACAAATGGGAAAGTAGCAAATAATACTTTACAAATAGCTCCTGTGGTGATTGCTGGGCTTGAAAACTATTCACTAATAGCCAGAATGTATCTCAACTCTGTATCACAGAAGCACAGAATGGTTCTATGGTTAGAAGGAACCTTAAAGACCATTGAGCTCCAGCCCTGTGCAATGGGCAGGGTTACCAACCAGCAGCTCAGGCTGCCCAGGATCCTAGGATCCTACCCAACCTGGCCTTGAACTGCTCCACCGATGGGGCATCCACAGCCTCTCTGGGCAGCCTGTTCCAGCATCTCACCACCCTGTGAACAAAGAATTTCTGCTTAACCTCTGATCTAAATCCCCCTTACAGTTTAGAGCTGTTCCCCCTTGTCCTAGTGACCTGCTAGTCAGGCTGCTGGATTTTTGTGGGTTTTTTAAAATATTGATTCAGTAATTAGAAGTCCAGTTGTAGCAGAGTAAACGGTTTTTCACACTTGCTGCTTTGTTTCTAAAGCCAGAATGAGATCCCTGTCAAAAACACGTGTTATTGGAACAGTCATTCTAGATTTCACTTGGACCAGACAATTTATAGCTGTTTTAATGTTAATAATTTCTCTGTTTTGCTAAGGACCCATACAATTCGTATGTGACTCCCAGCACACATGAGCCTGAAATTCTGTATAATTGCCCTCGTGGCAGAGTTCATCCTTCTTACCCAGGAACTATAACGAATTTATTATGTGAGTTTTATGTCTGAGCTTGTCAGCACTCAATTAATTCTGTCTCAGAGAACTGGCTGGTCTGTCCTGACAAACTACTACTCTCTGCACTGCTGTTCTTATTAAGACAGGGAGCACTTATAGCTTAGCATTACAGAGCCAGTAATGCAATGGCACACCAGCTCAGGACGGTCTGCAGCCTTCCAGTAATTTGCGTTTGGCTAAAGCATATCTTTCCAGAAAGCTTGTAGTTTACATTCATAGCAAGATTTGGGACCCTGAGAACAAATATGAGGCATTTCTTTGAATGATGTTACATTTTCGGGGGCTGTAACAGCACAGTTGAACGCACATACTCCATTTTGAAGAATGATTCTGGTTTGTTTCTTTAAACTTTTCCATTGTACCTATTCTACCTCACTTTTAGCACAGTTTTGTATTATATGAAGAGATTGGATCAACCCATCCATTGACCCATCCTTTCCAAATGGCTTGCTTTAAGCTAGACACGGTAAAGCACTCAGCTCAGGGCAGGGGTGTGTAAATTATTGAGCACTAAACATATTTCTTTCTTTTTTTTTTAATATATATATATATTTTTTTTTTTTCAGTATTTAGTAATTTAGTCTTGAATAACATCGTGCTACTGCCGCTCTGCTGCTTATGGGCTCCCTTTTTCCATTTTGACCAGAAACAGGCTGACCTCTTGCTCTCTGACAGCTGTCCCCACAGCATCACATTCTTCTGTGCCCCTCTCTTCTGAGGAAGCACTGAGATTAGGATGGGTTTGGTTGCCGTGGTTTACTGGGGAATAAAAAAGGAAGGGGGTATTCCACCTTCTTGTCAAAAAGCCTACACATGCCACAGACATGCAGAAGCAGATGCAAGAATGCACACTATCACATAAACTTCTACACACAGAGCAGCACTGAAGCTCTGAATAGATCTCACAGCCCAAACGTGGCACAGAGAACGCATTTCTGGGTAGTTTAATATCTATGCCAGTAAAGCTATTGGCTGAGTTGGTCTTTTTAGTGCTCTGTATGCCTTGGAACACACTTTTACTACATGCAGTAGTGTATCTTTGAAGGCAGCGAGGCTTTTGGATTGGCACAGTCGTAGTGCTGGGTGAATTGTAACATCCTGGAAAATCCCCTTTAAATGCCAGAGTAGGACTTGGAGCACATCCAAGCATTTGCAGCAGCCACAGCAAAACTGCTTTTGGAATTTAGCCTTCATACTTAAGACAGTATAGACACCTTCAGTAAAGCTAAGGGCACTTGAAGTCAAACAGCATAAAACAGGGCAGGATGCTGGATTAACTGCCATGAGATTCTGCACAGGGAAACAGGGTGCTTGCCTGTTGGGTGAGCAGGAGGGGGAAGGCTGCTCAGCAAGCTCAGCCTTGGGTTCATCAGCAAAACATGGCAATACGACTTCTTCCCCTGTGGCTGGTAGGGATTGCTGGAGGAACACTTCTGATCCAGGAGAAGTTCCAGCTGTGTGCAGGGACTAACGATCTGAGCGTCCCAAGTGCTAATTGATAATGGGAGCAGATCTCAATCCACACTGTGCTACTTGTGCTTGTGAGAGCCCTCCCCTCTGGCTGCATCAGCTGGCTGCTGCACGCGGAGCTGCGGCGGTGTCAGGCTGCCAGCTGGTAGAAGCTCTTGGATGATCCCCAGCAGCCACGGCCTGAGCAGGAAACCCTTCAGCTATGGGCTCATTTGGGATCTCCCCCAAAATCAGTAAGCCTGTAGCTATGGGTTTCTCCAGATCCTCAAACCAGATCTGGCTGCCTGAAAGCAGCTCGTTTTCTCTTAGGTGAGGAACAGCTATAAAACTTCAAGCCAAATCCCTCTGTTACGTTTCCAAAATTGGCTTGTTTGCAGAAATTAAAACTGATCCTATTTCGACTATACACCTGAGTGGTGCAAAGGCCTGGTTGACAGGCTGCAGGCACGGCAAACAGGCTCAGGTTTTGTTCAGAGCAGCTACATGCTTCAAAGCAATCTTTGTCCCAGGACTGCCTCACCCTTGCTGCTATATGCCATACATCATTAGCGAACCCAGTGCTTTAAAGCGGCACTCTGTGGTGTGCTTGGGCAACCGCAGCAGCTTTAACCAGTGTCCCACATGTTGCTTCTCACAGGTATTTCTCTGTCTCACTGTTTGAAGAATCATGTCTGCAAGAGCTAAGGTTTGGGCTTGCAACAAACAGCGAGCCTGAATTTGGAGGATTAACAGTGCTGTGATTATTGCAAGGTGAATTTACATATAAAAACATTGGCTCTGGTTTCAGACTTCTCCCTTATCATCTGATTTCACTTTTATTTCATATTAACTTTGCAAGAAGAGCCAATATTAAAGCATCCTTTATTTTTCCCCACTGTCTGATTTCCAGGGTAGATGCAATGATGCCTTTAGGTACAACCCAATGACTTCCCAAGGGTTCACTTTTGTGACCTAATGTAATCGTTGCAGATTGCTGTCTGGGTTACCACACAACAGCTTGCATTGCTTCTCTGCTAATGTGAGGGATTTCTATTAGAAATATTAGCAGTATTTCAGGGTTTGCTTCTCCGGATGGCAGAGATCAGGCATGTCCAGCCCAAGGGCCACGTGGATCACCTCCAATGGTACAGCTCACGTTCATTGCTGGTGAAATGCAGAGCTAATGGTGGTGACTATGTTGAAAAGCAGTGCTTTGTAGCTGAGAATTTGCTCTATGAGTGTTACTGTGCTCTTTTTGTCTTTGATAGTTTCCGTGGAAATAATTAGGAGGCATTATTTTCATAGAATCACCAAGACTGGAAAAGATCATCTAGTTTCAGAGCAATGTTCATTGATGCAGCCCTAGACAATTCCTCTGCACTCAGTGCAGCCTAGGTGAGCCAACAGCTTGGACACTCATGGCATAGATCTGAGACCTTTCCATGCTGAAAAGTACAGCTCAGGAGACCCTGGGGCTCCTGTTATTACCAAAGCACCCAAATTTTTCCAGCCAGAGTGACACAAACTAATGGAAATAAGGAAGAAACAGAGCCTGAAGGGCTTTGTTTAATACTTCCTCACAAGCAGATCACTAGCTAGGAAGCCTTCGTGGTTTGTGATGCTGGTACACAAATAATCTTTGCTAAAACAAATACTGTCATTGTTTATGACAAAGTAACCTAAGGAAAATGCTACAGGAAAATATAACAAGCAGAAGTTATTATATAAAATGAAATGAAATATCTGTGCACACTAGAAGATTTCAACAGAACATCCAGCAAGTTTGTTTAATGCAGTGTTTTTCTACAATTCCTGCATCTTTTTGAACCAAAAATCTGCTCACTATTTTCTCCTGCCGAAATCCATCAGCATATTACATATAAAATGCTTAGATTACTTTTTTCCTGCACATAGAACTCGACATGTAGCCAAATGAAATTTCATCTACTATCACTGTCCCAGTGACTCTCTTATCTTTGCATGACATTGCAACTCCACAGCTTTTATCCACAAATCTTGAAAGCTTATGGCCCAATTTTTCCAGGTCATTAATAAACTTAACACATTAATCTCAACAGTAAACTCAATAACTAATTCCCTTAATACCGCATTTTGTGCAGAAATCATGCCTTTAAACTCCTTTTCCAAACGCTGTAATACAGATGTTTGTGTCAAAACAGTGATGGCTCCAGACAAGGTGCAAATTCATATTGAGTCCTCTTCAGTGTCTGTTGAGATTTTGGCTTCAAGAGATCACCTGAAGATGTCTTTGCAAGAAAATACTGTTCATTGAACTTGAAAAGCCTCCAAGAAGAGGAAAGCCCTGAAATATTGTGGGATTTTTATCTCACAAGGGAGGATTAGCAGGAAAATTTCTGTGGGAACTTACGTAAATTGAATGGTCAACTGTAGCATTCTTACATCAGAGCATTACATCAGAGCATCCTCACCAGCTGTGCTTAGAAACAAGGTGTTTGCAATTGCTCGTGTGACAGAAAAGCTCCCAAGGACTCCTGGTGTCTGCTCAGCATTTACTCTGAAACTTCTCCAGGCCCTGAAGTGGACATCTGCTGGGAGGCCAGAAGCAAAGACCTGGCAAAGCAAAGACCAGGCTGTAGAAGGGGCAGCCATCTCCTGTTTTCATGCCAATATGCAGCCTGTTGACAAAGCCGTTTCATGGGGCCTTGGGTTTTGACTGGAAGCAATCACTTGTGTGCTAACATAAAGAAAATCCTCCAGAGTTCTCCTCCTCTCACCTCAGGTGGATTTTTATGCTCTGACTAGCTATACAAACATAAGATGATTGATGGGAATATTCGTCCCCTGCTGCCTGTTTCATTTGCTGTACACTTGGGAAGCAGAGTGTAACGTAAGTCAAAAAGCCACCTCTGTGACTTCCCAAATCCTTCCTCAAAGTTCCCCATCCATTCCTGTGCTCCCTCAGCCAGCACATGGAGGCAGTCAGGCAGTTCATGAAGCGTCCAGCACACAACCAGGACATCACCAAGCTGTCCCATGCAGCAGCCTGACCCACCGATGGCAGAGGTTGGCCAAATGCAGACAATACAGCACTTCTCTTTCTTTGCATGTCCAGGAAAGAAACTCCCATTGGGAAACCTGATCCCAGGAAGACACAAGTAAACACTCAACTCCTATAGCCAAAAACTCAATTTAATTTTCTTACATTCCATCATCCTAAACATCATCCTGCAGATCAGTATCTAAGGTAGAGGCTTTGCTGATGCATAGTTAACCACCTCAGCAAGGGGACAATGTTAGAACTTACTCCAAAAAAAAAACCCACACCACTCTGAGAGATGCGTTCCTGTTTGCTGGCAGCTGACCTCCAGCTGCCCCAGATGGAGCAGATTCATTTGGGTGCATTCCTTCTTTTTGAAAATCGTCTCCTGACTGTGGCTCTGCAGCCCAAAAGCTCCACTTGTGACTCAATCTTGCGTTAGGAATTACAGCATTTATTGCACCTCATTCTACGTTTAAGATTGGTGACAGTGTCAAGAAGGGGGTGATACCTGTTGGAAGGTCAAAGAGCCATAAAAGAGCACATGCAATAAAATCGATTGTCTGTGCCAGTCTTGAATTGTGCATCTCTGGGGTAAAGCAAGTCCCCAGGAGGGGAGCACAGCAAGGAGGGAGCACAGCAAGGCACACTGCATGGTCCCCTCAGAGGCCTCCCATCTGGAGCAGCAGGGATCGGAGGGACGGCTCACACTGTTGGCGGCCCATTGCTAGCAGTAGCCTGCCATCTGCTGATCGACACAGCTGTGTTTATAGCCTTCAAGGTAAAGCAGCCATCCATCTTTTCTCACAGCCCTCTCTGATTTCAGCGTGTGCTGGTACATGAGAACATGCTACGTGGAGTCTGCTGGTCTCTGCTGCAGGCGAGCGGCAGCCCGAGCCAAAACCGCAGGATATCAAAGTGCAGCTGACCGTTACATCAAGATGCTTGGATCTTTGTCAAAAAGCCATTCCCAGTGCTCACAGCTTTGAACCACGACTTCAAAAAGAAAATGGGGGGGAGGGCAGAAAAAAAGAAAAAATTACAGCTTGCCCTAAACTAGATTCCAGCAAGTGGCCCTTGATACAGGGCAGCAGACTGTTCCATCGCCCAGCACAGTTAACCCCTCCCTCCTGTGCACCCTCCCCACATCTGCAATGTGCAAAGCCCTTTCCCTGCTCAGAGCAAACAATCTTCCTCTTGTTTTTCCCATGCACGAGTACTGCCAGAGCATGTGGTAATGCCATTCACTGCGTGGGGCCAGCTGTACAATTCCATTATGCAAATGGCAATGCTGATAATTAAAAGTGTTTATCAAGTAACCACAGAGGAACAGAAGTCTCCTTTACAACCAAGCCACCCTCTTCATCACTGTGAGACTGTACAGGTGTATGGGAACTGGTGAAACATGGCCTGAAGCACTGATGGAGCAGCTGGGGAAAGGACCTAGAGAGCCCTGGGAGCACAGGTGAAGGCAATTCAGCTGTGTGATGGGAAGGGATGGAGCCTGGCTGCACCTCTCTTAGACCTCACTGAAGGGCTGACTGCCACTGGGGAAGGATCTCTTTTTGGAGATCCCTCCTTGGTGGTTTTTTCCTGCAAGCCTACATCATCAGAGATAAGTGAGCACTTTCCTTTTTTACACCTTTCTGTCGTGCTCGTCCCTTTGTCGTGGCACCTCCTGTATCACCATTCCTCTACGTTGATCTTTTTAATTGTTACAACTTTTTCTTGTTGTTATGATTCTTAGCAGCCATCCAAGACAAAATAATGCCATATCTAAAAGTATTTCTCTAGGACACAACCAACTTTCACGGGCTGGGGACAATATCAGGGTGTGATAATTACAGAGATTTGGGCATTAACATCAGGAAATGAACTTTAGAAATACAGCTGATTTTGTCCTCCTTTTTTAAAGGGGTTCACTTTTAAAAGGTGAGAATTTCAGCCAGAAAAGCAGAAATGTGTGCCTGGTGCATTTACAGGTCAGATGAAGGAAAGAAATTTCAATGGGGCCTATTGTAATACTCGTGTTTTCTCAGAACTCTTCAAAGAGAGAAGAAAATGATAAATCATGTTGGCTTTTGAGTGCCCACCAGTCATGTGAAGTTAGGAAGGAAGGAAGAACAGAACGAAGTCCTAACTGAAATCTGAAGCTGGCTTTCATGTAGGGACACGAAATTACAGATTTGTCACCCGCAGTGGTTTTCTGTAACTGGATTTCAAGGGCAAACACGTGGAATTTATCCAAGAGGGAAAACAAAAATGGGAGTGAGTTCAGAAACATTAGGAGAAAAAAAGCAAAGCAGGACAGCCAGCAGACAAGTCCTAAGGGGGAGGAACCAGCTGGGGAGGCTGGTGAACTCATGTCCCACTCCATAGGGCTCATGGAGCCTGAGCACAACAGCCCTCATTTCTGAGTGTGACTCTGCCTTACCCTCAGGAACCAGCCACCTCTGGAAGGAGATGGTGCTTTATTTCATAAAGCTATGAAGAGCTGATTCCCATTTCTTTCATTTCATTATGGGTTCTAGCTGGGATTCAACCAGCTGTTTCCTGGGGAATAAAACCTCAGCCTACAGAAGCACTGCCAAGTGCACCAAGGCTGTCAGTGTGAAACCTATTACACGTTCCTTGGGCTGCTAAATGCTGGCACTCCTGAGGCTGATCAAATTGATTTCCTCAAAAAAGTGTCAAAATCAATTACCAGTTTGACCAAATCCATGCAAACAAACTTAGTAATGCTTTCAATGTCCCTGATAAGACTCTTTAAAAAAAAAAAAAAATTGTGGTTAACATTTGTGTGTTGTTAACGCTTTGAAATATGAAAGATAAAGAATTGGGTTTTTTATTGTAATGATGTTTTTGTATTTCTATCTTACTGCAAATAGATACAGTACTTCCTATAGGTGGGATTTTTTAGGGGTCAGACCAGAGACAATATCAGTGTAACAGACAATGGTAAGCAGCCAGATCTAGAGGGGAAATCAGGCAAAGGTCTCCTCATCACCAAACAGATGAGATTATTCAATACAGCTCCCCAGCCCTGGAGTGGTTACAGAGGACCAAAACTCTCTGTAAGAAGTTAGGAAACATACAGAAAGGCTGTATGGCATACAGAGCGACTGGCAGATGGTTTTCCCCATTGGATCTCAGGCAACCCTGAGCTGTTGCGTGGCTCCTGGTTTTGTAGGGGCTCAGAGTTCCACTGGGTAATAAGGAACCTGGGACTCCTTGAATGTAAGCAAGGCAGTGGAAAAAACAGATTTATTTACCTCTATAAAGATCCTTGACCAGTGCTGACAGTTGTTGTCACCCCTGTTATTTTTCCTCCCCATTAGAAAACATGGTCCTGTGCGAGTAAGGTACTCAGATTTATTGAATAATGGTGGGGTGGGGAGGTGAAGAGAGAGAGAGCGTCGCAGCCACTTGCTGCTGCTAAAATGCTTCTTGCTGGCAGCTTCATTTGGAGGAAAAATACAATCTCCACTAAAAGTGATTTATCACAATGACACATCTCAATGCAGAACTCAGCAAGAGGCACTTAATACACATACAGAAATGAGAATGAGAGGCAGTCATGGGGGGTGGTGGAATAAAAAAAGCACACTTTTCTGATCCCTTTGGAAATGACAGTCCTCTTCTCCACTCCCCACAGAAAGGGCAGCTTTCTTCTCAGCCCCCCCAGCCCAATCCTCTCCCAGTGTTATCCATCCATCTGAAAATTCTTTGCAGAAAATACAACTTCTTCTTCTGTTTGCAATTTGGAGCAAGCTTAAGTTCTGTATAACATACAAAACTTAAGGAAAGGTGTGGAATAGTCTGTCTTAAGTCAAAACTGATTTGTTTTTTTCATTTTGTCAAAAAGTCATTTTATTGTAAAAATAATAATACACATAGAAAGTTGTTGATGAGGCATCTTCATGTAGGAGAATCCCATCAGTAAGTACTTATGAACTTCTGGTTGACCCAGTGGTTGTTGTGATACCAATAACAGAAGTGTGGGATGCCTGTTCTAAAGCACAAGCCTTCCTGCCTGTGCAGCAGCCAGTTTTCACATGAAGCCTTGGATGCAGCTTGAAGGGTGCTGGTGGCACGCAGGAGGTGCACATCCACAGCTGTGTGCTCCTCCATGCAGCATCTTCTGGTCACAAACACCTGCTCATACTGCTCCAACCTCAATGCTGAGACATGAGAATCATGGAATCATAGGCTTGGGAAGGGACCTCTGGAGATCATCTAGTCCAACCCCACTGCTAAAGCAGGTCCCTACTGCAGGTTGAGCAGGAAAACATCCAGGTGGGTCTTGAATATCTCCAGAGGAGGAGATTCTGCCACCTCTGGGAAGCTTGTTCTGGGGCTGTGTCACTCTCAAAGTCTAGACGTCTTTCTCACATTCAGATGAAACTTCCTGTGTTCCAGTTTGTGCCCGTTGCCCCTTGTCCTGTCACTGGGCACCACAAGAAGAGCCCTGGCCCCATCCTCTTGACATCACCCCTGAGATATTAACAGGCATTGATCAGATCCCCTCTCAGCCTTCTCTTCTCCAGGCTGAACAGGCTGAGAGCTCTTTCCTCATCAGGGAGATACTCCACGCCTCTCGTCATCTTTATGGCCCTCCATTGGGCTCTTTTTAGGAGATCCCTGCCTTTTTTGAATTGAGGAGCCCAGAACTGCACACAGAGCTGCAGATGCAGCCTCCCCAGGGCAGAGGTGAGGAAAACCTCCCTTGACCTGCTGGCAATGCACTCATTGACACCGTTGACCTTCTTGGCCCTCAGGGCACACTGCTGGCTCCTGGTCACCCTGCTGTCCGCCAGGATGCTCAGGTCCTTCTCTGCAGAGCTCCTTTCCAGCAGCTCAGCCCCTAACCTGTACTGATGTACAAGTGTAGGACTCTGCACTTTCCTTGAACCTCATCAGGTTCCTCTTCACCCAACTCTCAGCCTGTCCAGGTCTGGCTGAAGGCAGCACGGCTTTCTGGTGTGTCAGCCACTCCTCCCCGCTTTGCATCATCAGCAAATTGGCTGAGGGTGCACTCCATCCCTTCATCCAGGTCACTGATGAAGAACTGGTAACTCTTCCTTTTCTCAGCACGTAACACCAGAGCAGCAATTCCCTACATTATGTTTCAGGCTCACCAAAGAGGTGAGATGAAAATATACCCACAGCTCCTTTCCCCTCTGCGAAAGAAGTCTGTAAGACATTTTTCAACACAGGGTGGGAACTGGACAGGTGACAACTTCGTTTTTACTGTCAGTGTTATTTAGGAGGATGGAAACCACAACACACAGGTGTAGCACTTAAAAGCTCAGTGTCTGCCAGCAGTGACATTCACTCACATCCAACTGCCTGTTAAGGAAGGGCTCCGTTTGCTCACCTGCAGCACAGTCCTTACAACAAGGCTCAGTCCTGTGTCCCAAGCTAAATCCTACAAAGGGAGAGAGTTTTATTTGGCATCCATTGCTATGGGTATTGGTGCATCTTGCTTTTAAATCAGTTCAGGTGTGGCTTAAACACTGGAAATAAGGGAAGCTGTAGAATTTTAGAAAGCCTGAGGACACGTTTCCTTTCAGAGATCAAATTTACTCATGCCGTATCGAATAGCATCTCTTTAATAAATAGCTAAATAAATAGATTCCCCTCAATAGGCACAAACTGCTGCTGTTTGTGTTGGGATAACTCCTCAGTAATTCCACGGCCTTAGAAGTTCTCGGTTCAAATCCCCAAGAAGAGACAGAATTAATGCAGCTTGCTTCCAGAGTTTCAGTTCTGTCAAGAAAGCTGGGGAAAGAACAGAAATAGCAGCAAATCTATGCAGTGAGCACTGTCTTTGTCTATGAATCACCAGAGTACCCCAGCAGAAAACAACAGAGCCAGCAATAAGCAATCACAGAGCAGCAGTTCATGGGAATTAAGCAAAATAAAGCACATGCATTAAACAAGATCAGTGAAGGGCTGGAAGAAGCTGCTATTTGAGTACTGCATGTGCTTACATGGGAAATGCTTTTAATGTTGTAATCTACATTTGTTTCTGTAAATAAATCATAAATGACCGGTTATAAAATAAATACTGATAAAGACCTTAATGGCAGACAATTGGGAATGACTGCAGTCGTGTCTTTTGCTGCTTAGTACACAAAATATCAAAAAAAAAAAATGCCTAGCAGATGCAAAACTAAACTAACTAACAAATGTTTCAACAGCTCCCTGGCTGGGTTGTGCCTGCCAGATCTCTGCCCGGAGAGGACTTTTATGTCCATGTAATAAACCTTCAGAATTATAGACTTGCAAAGGAAACAGCTGCTTAACCATCACGGCAATGACTGCGGTCAGATTGCAGAGCACCCAGCCTTGAGGCTGTGCCCTGTGCAGCACGAGGCAGTGCAAGCATGGAACTGAAGGAGTAGCTGACTGAAGGCTGCTGTAGCTGACATTCGTGCTGCAGGTTGAGGAGCAGCACAAAGCATCGTGTAGGGCTCGCTGGCTCACCCAAAATCCACAATGAGACACTGCTGTAGGCTCCAAAAGCAGAGAGGAACCATCCAATGCCCGTAGAAATGGTAAAATAAATAAATAAACAAAGCAGAAATGATCATATTGCAATCATCTCACGCACAACACTCCTCCAATTCCCCTCTGCTCACGTGACCCTGTGGATGGAGGCTGAGATTCCCATCACCACAGCTGCAGCCCTATGTGATGGGGACAGCAAACTCAAACAGGACTCTGGCTCACACAGAAATCATCACTATGAACAAGAAATAAAAATCATCAACTAATTATTCAGCAGCTGACACAGGGCAGCAGTGCCTAATAGTGTCTGCTCTGTAATTTCATGCTGGCATGACCATTTTTGGCTTAGTGAGCTGCAGTGTGAAATGTACAGCACTACCTAACTAGGAGTGCATTCACAGTGCACAGAAAATACTTGTGTGTAAACTGCTCAGTCCAGCTACAGCAGCACTCAGGACATAAAAAGTTGCTCCAATACTTAAATGCAAAATAGGATGCTGTTAAATGTCTCATCAGCCAACCACATCTTTGAGGAAAGCGGAGGCTGATATGATGCTAAATAATTCCTCTACAAATGGTGTTAAGCGCTGCTTGCAAGAGACCAGGACAGCAGTATTTGAAGAAGCAGCTTACAGATCAGAGACAAGTGACGAGGCTGATCTCTGCAACTGCAATTAGCAGTCTCTCCTTCAGTCTCTCTGGCTCAGTTCTAAGAAGGGTCACATTTTCCTCCTGCTGATGAAGGTTGATTAGCAGTCAGGTGGGGAGAGGCTCCGGGGACGGTATGACGCTTTAATTAAATCACTTCTGCCAGCTAAGTGATGACACTTTGATTTATAGCACAGCTCATTCAAGCAGACACTGGCATTTCCTGGGCACCGAGATGAGGAAAAGCCAAGCTGGGCAGCAGGTGGGAGAAGAGGGAGATGTGCACATAAAGGGAAAAGAACAATCAGTGCAGCAAACACCTGCAGCTGACAGGGACTATTTTCAAAACACAGCACTTGCAGGACCAGTAGGAATGGCCATGAAACGTGAACTGAACGTTATTTAATTCCCCTTTCCTACACAGATCCTGCTTCATTCTGTCTGTGCCCATACCAAAGGCTGGTTTAAGATAGAGTCTTTTAAAAATCTCCCCAATTGAACAGATACATTATTTCATAAGGCATATTTCAACTTACGAATTCAAAGAGTTCGCTGCCATTGACATGAGTCAGTGCTATTTCCAGGCACAACAGCCACAGCCTCAGACAGAGAGGTTCAGAATCTCCTCAAGGCAGAGCAGGACAGCAATCCAACCACCAGCAGTGGGTACCCGAGTCCTGGTGCTCCATCTCCTGTCAACACTGATGTCTCTTAAACACCGTGTTTCAATGCCTTCCCTCTGCCAAAGGGCGATCATGTTATTTCACCAACCTTTGTAAAGGGTTACCTTCATCCAACTTCATCTATTTTGCGTAGGAGTTTGACATTTGAAAAGGCTAATTTGGGCAGCCCTCCTGCTGGAGAGCATCTCTGTTGGTGACACGGCTACGTCCTCGTCCTTGGGAATCTCTGCTACAAATCACAAACCTGTACAAGTGAGGAAATACTCCTGGAATTCAAAATAGGTCAGAACATCCCTACGACATTTCACTCCTTCTTCAGATTTAACCATGCTTTGGTATTTCTTGGATCACTTTTTTTTTTTTTAATTTGAGAGCCTAAAGCAAGCATCTGAAAGCATTCTAAGGTCTACCATACAAGCCAGAGGCTTTTTTTAGCAAGACATATCTTTATAGTTACAAAAACAAAGGAGTTTGTCTGCTCTCAGCATTGTCTGGAGTGAACAACATCTTTATTTTCTGATAAAAGCTCTTTAAAAAGTAGGCAAATTTTCTGCAAGAAACATTTTGGTCATCTTAAACTAATCCAGCTCACAATACTTTGATGCATAAGAAGGGAACGATTTAAGGAAAACATGAAGCAATAAGACATTCATTCAGTCCTTTCAGTCAGTGGCAGTACCTTCCCCATCAACCTGTGCTGTGGCCTCAGACAGCACAGCACCACGTCACAGCAGCTGTGCGTAAGAGGATTTAATGAAAAGAGAATCCTTTTCCTCCAATCTTTCACTAGAACAGATGAACAAACCAAAACTAAAAGCAAACAAGCCAACAAGAGACCAAAAAGCCAAACCATCTCCACCAAAATGTCTTCCCTTGCAGCAACCAGTAGTAGCATGGCTGCTCTTATGGTCAATCTAAGTTCTGATCTCATGAACCTCTTCACTCAGCGCAAGCACCATGCAGTTTGTCATGCTTATCTAGATACATTTCTCCTTCCAGCTTGAAGCCTCGCTGTGTTTTTTGTAAGCAATTCCCACCTCTCCCTCAATGCTACACCTCATTCATTTATAGGTGCAAGTCCTGTAAACACGTGGTAATAACTTCAGCCCCGTAGCATCCCCAAAAGCTTAGAGCTGATTTGCTGTGGGAGACAGAGAGAAGAAACCTTTCCCAGGCACAGCACTGACACTGAACCTTCAGTCATAAAGGAACTGTGTAGCAGACCAGTGTTTAACCAATATTGTTCGTCCTCTCAAATGCTGGATAATGTATTTGGACTCTTTTGCGTCGTCTGCACTTAGTAACAAAATACTTTACTTAACACATGGTAGGTAGTGAGGTGGGGGTGAGAAAAAAGCTGGCTTTACACAGATCCACACGCATCTCCTTTTCATCATTAGAATAAATTTCCAGCGAGGTGAGCAAAGGTTTAGCTGCATGACTCTCATTAATGTTAACTTTATTTCAGTAATGAGGTGAACGTAGAACCACGGGAGCTGATATAATCACGGCGATGAGACAAAAAGTGTGCTGCAGCAAACAGGGCTGAAGGAGATGACAGTGACAAGAGCGATGGGTTGCACCGAGGATGGAAGCTCAGGCAACAGCAGCAAAAAATGCAGCCAGGATAAAGACCTTCCCTTTGGGTACGGGAGTAAAAGCTGACAGCTGACAGGAGCGATGCCAGCGGTGGGAACGAGGACTGCCACTGGTCAAAGGATGGTCCTTCGTGGTGCTCAGCATGCCAGCACTCAGCTCTGCCAGCTCTTAGCACAAACTGGGGATGAGAGGGGCTGACAGCATTGCACCCTTAACAGCCCTTCTGGAAAGATGAGGACGATTGCAGTATTGCACTGAGATAAAACAGCAGGTGTGGAAAAGCAAAAGCTACTGGTGACAGCCCCAGAAGACAGTCCTATTGCACCAAAAGTCCCTGCACAATGAGAAGTGTGAGAGCCGTCGTGCCATACTGCTCTGTTACTTCAGCTAATAGCACGAGGCTGGATAGAAACTTTTAGTAATCAGCAAACCTGTTGGTGTCCATCTTTCCCTGTGCAACACGTGAACAAAACAGGCGTAGCTATTCGGGGAAACTGGCAGGAAGGAAAAGTGGGAGAAGGAGGATAAGTGGGGCACCTCTGCAGAAATAAAATGTCATTACTCTGTATACTACAAAACCAGAATACGAGGATTTCTAGTTTTGTGTGAAATAACACACTGCAATATGAAAACTAGTAGCTATAAAGCGTGTCATCACCCACATCCAAGTACTGCTAGTAGAGAAGGAGGAATCATCCGCTCCATCTAATTCTTACAATTCAGTACCTCTGCAAGCAGCTCTGTGTAACTTCTCCCACATGCCATGAACAGGTCTTGTTTTGACCACTTTTGCCTGAAATCCTGTGATCCAGCGCGAGCTGCTCACATGGAATCCATGCTTTTAACCTGACAGCTACTCACAGTGTATTTGCAGTGCCATGCACAAGATGCGCCCTTTTCACTTGACTTCAGTGTCTTCCTGACCCTCTGAAGGCTGGAGCAGAATTGCTCTGGAGATGCCAAAGCTCGGCACTGAAGCTGCTCAGTACAGCCTCATCACTGAGGCAACACATCCTTGTTTTTGCCATCCCGGTTTGATGCATCGCCCCAGCACTGCGATGGCAGACATCCAGCCACAGCAAGGAGAGCCCTGATCGATACGTCTCTGTTGTGCAGACCTGAATTAACTACACCTCACTTTCCCTTGACAGAGACACAGATCACAGGCAGCTGCAGCTTCCAGCAGGAGAAACACAAATTCTGGAAGCATATTCATTACCTGGTTGTTAGAAGCAACAGAGTGTGCAGGCCTCACCCTGCCTGGGCTACCTGCAAAGCCAGCATCTCTGTCTGATGGAGCGAGTGCCAGCCACTCGCCTTCCCACTCTAACCTTGACGTGGCAGGGCCATGACAATGCATACAGTGTCACAACACACAGTGTTTCACTGAGCCTCACAATAGATGCCTTGATTTGTTTTCATGGCAAGTTTTATGGCAGTGTGTCCACTGCAAATCCTGGTTTAAGGACAAAATATATCAGCTTTCCTATGGAAACTACCCAAGGAGAAGCCCAAGGTGGTCCAAAGCTCTCCATCTGAACCCAGCTTACAGCACTTGTGGCATTCCGAACAATTCCACCAGCTCCCACTATGTGTTGTAGGACTCAGGATTTCCTAACAATTACAGTTCCTTAATAGATCCCCCATAGCTATTACTTGTATTGCTGCCTCCCCCTAAAAAAGCCAATCCCAAAACCACAAAGGACTTTCTATTTGCTGCGCAGAAAAAAACCGTGCTCCTACAGGGCGCAGTTGGACTTTTATTGTATTCACACTGCAGGTAACAGGGCTTTCCTTGTTGCCAACTCAGGAGTCTCATTTGTTGCAGTAAGGCAGACACGCAGAAACCTCAGCTCTCACACAGGAAAGGAAAAATGAGCCCTCTACAGTTGTAAAGAGGAACTGAAAGCACCGGGGCTTCAGGTCTCACCTCCGGACAATAAACAAGCACGGCCTCTCACTTATTTGTAAGCTCATCATCGTGTGAGCAGTGCACCTCTCTTGCAACCATTGAACATTCAGGTTTAACACTGTGCTTGTCTTTGTGCATCATAGAATCACATCACAGAATGATAGCATGGCCTGGGTTGAAAAGGACCACAATGCTCATCCAGTCCCAACCCCCTGCTGTGTGCAGGTCACCAACCAGCAGCCCAGGCTGCCCAGAGCCACATCCAGCCTGGCCTTGAATGCCTGCAGGGATGGGGCATCACTGATTCATCTCACTTTCAACTGCAAATCTCTCACCAAGAGGAATACACGTGATGCAGATAGAGCCCAGCTTCAACTTACAATCAGGACAGGAAAAAAGTTGTCCCAAGTGCCAGGTGTGTATTTATTTCTGTGGCATTACTCTTCAGCATAGGGCTGGGCTTCCATACAGCAGGAAGGAGGTCCACGAGTGCGGCTCATCTGGGTTCATTCTGACACAACTGATGCTGCTGCCATTTTTGGCCCATTAAATCACACACACCCACACATCAGAGACCTATTTGCACAATGGGACCCAGATTTGAGTTCCTTGGGGAAGCGTGGGAGAGGCAGCAACGCTCCTGCTCTGCTTCCCACCCCACATGACAGCATGGGAGAGCCCCACTTTTCTCTCCCAGAACTCTGGTTAGGTGTCGAGGTGCCCTTTAACACACACTGCAACCATGATGGCACGGAATTTTGCATGAATACTCAAAGCAAAGGCAGGCTGAGAAAACTGGGAGCAACAGCTAGCGCCTGATCAAAGTGGGGTGAAGAGGAATTGAAAAGGAGGGATCAAAATAGAGATACTCTGCGGCCTCAAAAGCAGGGATAGTATTGCAGTACCTTTGCTTACTGGGAAAAGGAACATTTCCTCTGGGAGTGAAGATTTCTGCTGTTCTGTTTCAGCCTTCAGTGAGATGGACCCAAAGCAAAGCAGGGGGAGGGAAAGAAGATGTAAGGGCCTGAGGGAAAAAAAATCAAGAGGAACCAGAGCAGGAAAATGAAAGTGAGTTTAGAGTGACAGTGGGACAAAGAGCAGAAAGAGAGCTCTTGGTGGAGCAGGTGGGAAAGGGAGGAGGAAAGCAGGTGTGTGAGGGGACAGTTTGATGTTCCTGTTCCTTACATCTTAGAATATGAGAGGCTTGTTTCACCCAAAACACCACAGCAGGCAGTCAGACCAAGGAAGCCTCCAAATCAGCAAATCTTCTGCTGAGATAAAGCAGCACGTCGGTGTTGATGTCAGTCAGAGCGCTGTTGATTCTCATCTCCATGAGACCTCCAGCAGCTGGGACTGGTGGGCACGCTGCCCCACCAGCATCACAGAGCTAATGGATGCACGTGCCTACAGCCTCGCATGTCACACTGGCTCTAAGTCAGGTGCTCAGCCTATCTGCATCCACTGCTCCCAACACTGTCACTTCCTACACACACGGAACACAGCATTACTCTTTCCAGTCCTTAAAGGGAGCTTAAAGCAGGAGGGAAATCAACTTTTTACACAGGCAGGTAGTGATAGGACAAGGGAGAATGGTTTAAAACTTAAAGAGGGGAGATGTAGATTAGATGTCAGGGAAATTGAGAGGGCAGTGAGGCACTGGCCCAGGCTGCCCACAGAGCTGTGGGTGCCCCATCCTGGAGGTGCCCAAGGCCATGGATGGGCCCTGGGCAGCCCGAGATGGTGCCTGGTGTAGTGTTAGGCAGCCCTGTTGGAACCCCAGTTGGAAGTTCCTTCCAACTCAAACCATTCTACTCACACCAAAAGACACATATAGAGAGGCTGCATGTGAAGCCATGATTAGAAGCAATCCGAACTACCTGAGTGGAGTTATTTTCTGGCTCCAAGGAACTTAAACAGATTCTGTGCATGGCAGGAACAGAACATAAATAGCTGGCATCTGATCTGCATTCACCTTGATTCCCACTCTGTAGGTGCATCCAGAGAGAGAGAGAGAACATACTGGATAAATGTGAGCTGCATTTTATTGGAAGCTTTGTTAAACTGACAAGAAATCATTTGCCATCTCTGAGTTCACTCATTAATAACAGAAACAGATTAACTGTAATCTCGCCCATGGAAAACTACAGGTGAACCAACACCTGCCTGAAATACATACTAGAAGGGTTTCTACAAGACAAGCTTCTCAGCTGGAATAATTTTTTAGTTTTCTCTGTTCTGTGACTTTGTGTTGCACTGTAGGTGTGCGTGGGAACTGTTGAATGGCCTGGAGCACTGATGGAGCACCTGGGGAAAGGAGCCCTGGGAGCACAGGTGAAGGCAATTCAGCTGTGTGATGGGAAGGGATGGAGCCTGGCTGCACCTCTCTTAGACCTCATTTGAGGGCTGGCTGCCACTGGGGAAGCATCTCTTTCTGAAGGCTCCTCCATAGTGAAGCTCTTCTCTGTGAACCTGGACTCTTCTGATACAGGTGAGCAATCTTCCTCCCTTCTTTTATAGCACCTTTCTATCGTGCCAATCCTTTTGTCATTACAGAAACGCCTTTTCCCATCATATTGATCTGTCCAATTGCTGCAAGGTGGAGCAGAGGTCGCAGCAACAAACATACTTCGATCTGAAGGCATTCTGAGAATTCTGGGCTAGGACCTATACTTCTAAACTACTGAGAACAATGATTAATTAAGGAAAATCTCTTGTAACCTGATTGCCTCAGAAACAGAAATCATCGTGTAGATAACACACATGTTGTCACAAGTCAGATTTCTTTGAAATATTCGTTAGAACTGTCTTTTTAATTAGATATTGATCAAAAAATGAACAACTGTGTACTCTCACGTTACTCCCCACAGGTTCTGAAGTTGGCATTTTTCCCTGTTCTGCATGTAGTTGTTTGCCCCAGGCTGTAAAACAAGGTAGAGGACTCTAATTAAAGCACCAATAATTTGCTGCACTCCATTTTTGTTGAACTTGCTGAGTTAGAGAATTCTTTTTGTTTCCTCCCCCACCTCTTCTAGACTATAATGACCGAAGAACAAATACCACGTTATGGAGCTAAGCTAAAGGAAGCAGTCTGCTTGCAGTTTAAGTGACTAGCACAAGACAGAACAACTCCTAAAGCTCAAGCTTGTCCAGCAAAATGACGAGGACAGTCAGAAAAGCATTTGCTTTTTGAAAGCAGGTCAGAAGTAAGACTGGCATTGAGGATTTGCTTTGTATTCAGAGCTGACAATCCACTAATCCTCGCTTAGTTTGCCTGAAGTTCCTCTGAGTGACTGGAGCCCAGCACTGAAAGGAGCTCAAGTGACAAACTGCAACTGGGAGTGAGATTGCAAATGTAGAAACCATGACCCCCAGCTCATCAGAAGTTTTGTACAGGCCTCCAATCAGAACTCCAGTCCACCACATTAAGAATTCTTCACCCAGTTCTCCTACCACCACCCCACAGAGCAGCACAGCATGTGGCTTCAAGGCCAAAGACTCAAGTTCAGCTAAAGCAGCTGTAGTGATCACTACTTCACCCTCGTGCCATAGGTTTCTCTTTCCAAACGGGGATAGCCAAATATACCTGTTCCTCATCAGATGCGAGCTGCTGCCATTTCTCACTGGTGTTAATATTATTATAAATGACAGAAGTCAAGTTCTGTTGTAGATCACGGGAAGACACGAGAAGCAGCAGTATTTTGGAACACAGATACATTTTTAATGGTTTAACACACAGCACAGACAATTTCAACAGCCTAACAACCAGGGAAGGAAGATGCACTCTCTGCCACAGTGAACGGCAGTGGTTACAACACACTGCTGAACATCCCTGAGAGGGAGCAGGAGTTCCCACTAAAGCCATCCACATTAAGTTGGTTCTGATGATTTCTCACAGTTACTGCTTCAAGGCAGAGACATCACCAGCAGAAGAATAAATACCAAGCTGGAAAAGAAATCCAGGGTAAGCCATCAGTACCTTGATCTTTGTGCAGCAATGTGACACGTGGGAATACATCCCAGTAGGAATGATATAACACGACCAACCCCACGGCCTTCCCTTATGAAGTGTGGAAGGGAGGTGAGGAATCTGTTTAACGCTGAAAAGAGAAGCGAGTAACCTCTGCTACCCTCTTAAGACAGCATTTCATATTGCACCTTCACCCTGCATCACGCTTGCTGCAGCGACCTGCCATGGGATGGCAGCAAAGGGGAGATGTTTCTCCCAAGGCTGCAGTGTGAGCAGTTTATCCGGATGGAAACAAGACTTCCAAGAAAATCTGCTGACAGAATCAATGTCTCAGTTGATGAGTTTCTGGGAAAGAACAATGAAAACAATGCAAGTGGATTTGATCAGGTGGTTGGTAACAGCACTTGTTTATATCACAAAGAATTTTAATTGGAAACATAGGATATCTTGCTCAGCACTGTACAGATATCTTTTGTGCAAGGACTCTCCACTGTGCTTGTTTTTTAATAATGCCTCTGTAGATTGCTTTTCTTTCAGACTGGGAATAGGAAGCAACAGTTTAAACATGCATATGCAAAGTCAGAATCACTGAGGTGGCCTTGCTGCACAGAGATGGCTGGGGTGAAAACAGGGGAAATGAGGCTTTGCATAGCAAAAAACAGCCCAGTTTTGTCTGGTGCTTGGCCTTCACACAGTGACATGTAGGGAAAGCACAGATTTGGTCAATATCTTACATGTTCTCTACCCATCTCCTCTGTGTTGAGCAGCCTTACTTAAGGAGTCAACTGTAGAAAACTGGGAGAACCAACTCTGTTCCACTGCCGTTCTGATCGGGCTGAGACTTGGGAGCAGCATGTCAAACAGCAAAGTAAAACACCCTGATGGTTTAACCAAGCTCACCTCAGAGAAGGGCTCGCGCCATATTCTAACATTCTAGCATATTTACTTCTTGAACATGAACGTCATTAGGCAAGGATCCTGGAAGAACTCCACCCTCCTGCACAACCAGAAGTGAAGCACAATTGAATTACTGACTCCTGAATAAATTCAAGCAAATAAATCTTCTTTGTTTCCTATCAGCAAGCGGACAGGCACAGAGCTGTTTGCAAGGCTTATGCTGCTCCTCCAGCAAACTGCTGCAGAGAACTAAGGAAAGCACTTACAGACAGTAAAGGTCCCATCACAGGGAGATCTCTGCTCTTCTCTCGTGCTAGGGGACTCTGACAGATAACAACTCCATTGGAGTTTCAAATGCTTTAAACTCACCAAGAGGAACGTAAGCACTATAGCCGTGAAAGCCAATACAAATCCCTTAGACTAAGGAGGGAAAAACACCAACCAATTTTAGCCAGGATGTAAAATATCCTTTTTACATGATACAAAGAAACGGGGGCTGAAAGGCATCAACAACTAGTTATGCAAAGCATCAATACTTCCAGCTGCAAATCCATATAAACTGAATAAATAATTCATAATTACAGATGTAGTGTACACCATGCACATCGGATAGCACTCCAGAGAAACAACAGGCACGCTTTACTCCCTGCAAGCAAAGGTTCTGTCATTATTACTGCCATTCTGGGAAGCCTCTGGACTGCAGAGACACTGAGCCTACAGGTACAGCTGCAAAGCTACATTAGACTCTTTTTCTATGATATTTTATAGGCTAGATCCACTCCATGCATCCTAAAACACAAGCTATTGCAGAAGAACGATTCAAAGAATGCCCCTCCTGGTGCCCCAAAGCAGGTGCACAATATCAGCTGAAGAAAGCAAGATCCAATTCCACAGAACTTAAGTCTCTTGCTTGCTCTGTACACCTCTGGGTTGGCCACTGAAAATACCATAAACCATTTACACTGAGGCTCTTGTAATGCAGCAGCTGTTGTCCTGCTCTTTTGGATTCTAGTCTCCAGTTCCTTCACCTTGCTGCTCAAACCATGCAGCTTTCACACAGGCAGCAGCTCGGGGGGATATTCTCCATAGCAGTACTTTGCAATTGGATCTCTGTAGGTGTTCTCATGCTGCACACTCTGTTGGGAGCAGAAGGAGAGACTTAAACAGTTCACACATACTGTAACAACAAACCCCTTCACTGAGGGTTAAAACCCAGAGTACAAGCATGCAAAAACTTCCCAAACTCTTCCACAGAGTACAGTACCTTCTGTAGTCAAATATCACTGCTTCCAGCATGTATAAATACAGTTATGTTACAGCATTTTTGCAGTGAATCGTAACTAGACAGTAACAATTCATCCCTATAGCTCTATTAAGAATTCCAGTTGCACGACACCTCCAACTGCATTCTGTAGCACAACAGACCAACGAACTGTAGGGCCACAGGTACTTTTCAGATATTACCCATCCTGGTGCCTTACCTGTGATGAAGTCCTACATTTTGCCAGACACAGCTCAAAACGATCTTCCACTGCCATGAAGAGGTTTTGGAAAGCCATAGCTGCCCGGTTCAAGAAACGTTCCAGAAGATGTTGCTACAATGGTCAGCAAGAAAATAATAGTGGCAGTCAAAAAAAGACCTTATTTCAATAAAGCAGTCAAAACCCACCATAACCTACGCAGTTCAGACCTCAGAGGAATACAGCTTCCAAGCAGGGCTGTTTACTAGCAAGCACCTCAAGGTGAATGCCATGACAGCCCAGCAGGACAGAGAGAATTGAGTGGAGCTCTTTTCTCTGCTTGGCCAGCAGAATACAGGGGAGTTCTTGTACTGACTGGCTTTTCTACAGTCACCTCCCTTCAGCGAACACAGAAATGCCACTACAGCTGATCTGCTGCAGCGTTCCCACTACTTTCTCTCCAAGGTGGAAAGGATGGATTTTTTTGGTTTATTTTTGTTAAGCTTTTATTTTTGTTAAGCTTTTATTAATAGCTTGCCACAGGCTTCTCTCACCCTTCAAGGAGCAGGAACCGTCCCCTGTAAGGAAAAGGCTCCTGGCAAGCAAGAGCTTCTAGCCACAGCTGAAAAGCAAAAGAAAGTCTGTGCACCTTGTTGGGCTGCAGGCAGCAGGACACGCAGTACTCATACACACTGCAGCAGCCATTGGGAAGGCAGCTGTCACAGCTGTACAGCTTGGTACTGGGCACGTTGACATTGCAACAGCCATTGACCAGCAAGTCCTTCCTCTCACAGATGTAGCCTGGAAAAAAAAAAAAAAACAGAAATAGAAAGAAATGAGAAGACTTATTCCATGTACATTCCATGGGAATGCTATAGGAAGAAATGCATTGCTTGACAGATTTGTTTTATTGTGACCCTCCTCAATTTGACTGAAGTCCTACATAGCAATTACTTGAAATGGGACTTGGGCATAGAGCTGAGCTGTACAACAGCTTGGTGCTGCCTGCACAGCTATGATGTACCTCATTAACACAGTATACAGAGCACCATTCTTTACATGTATAATATTTATGTCTTATTGCATAATATTTAAGTTATGTCTTATTGGCATAGTTTATGGTTGTCACTAGAAAGGGTAACCTGGTGATCATACTAGAACAAAACTGTTGTTCCTTTACCTGGTCTGAATCTGGGTAACTCTCTTTGCAGTTCATCATGAGGAAGGGACTTAGATTCATGCAAACAAAGCAGCTGTGATGTTCACTGCTTATAGGAGCCCTCAACAGCTTATAACCACAGCATGCATCCTTATGGAAGCTGTACCAGCCCTGCTAGACTGTGAAAGGCACCACCGATTCTAGAGAGCTTGGTGAATCAGCAGAGAGCATTAACTCAGCAGTGCCACATTTAATATCAGTGCACAAAAGATGTGCTGTTTTTTGTTAGCATTATTTTTATACAGTCTTCCGTTGCTGGCCAAGAGCAGCCCAGCACTGGAGCAACGCGAGGCACGTGCCATGGCAGGAAAGGCTTCACCCACCACCTGGAGTTCATTTGGGAACCTGCAACAGAAACATCCCAGGGTTTACAAGCCTTAGACGAGCTCGTTAGCTGCGGCTGAGCACTAATTGTGCCAATCGGGTTTCCTCGATTACTCTCGCTAACACGGCTGGCCGCAGGAACGCACTGCAGGGGATGCAAATAGCCCTGCGAGCACCCGGCCCGCGTTCAGCACCGCACGTTTAGGCGCTGCGTGAGGGCAGCCGGCGTTTGTTGGATGCACGGCAGCCCTGCAAACGGCACGCAGGTCCATAATATCAATATAACCACAGGCCCATGATATTACTATAACCACGGAAACGTCAACAGGCGAGGCTCAGCCGTAAGGTGCCCGTGTTAGCAGGCGCTCCCATCAGCGCAGCAAAGCGTTCAGCACCGAGCGTACCCAGCTCGTCCGTGATGAGCAGCTTCCCCTGCACGGAATTCCGGCACTGGTTGCTCAGGTGGCTGCCGTTCCCCGAGCTGAACTGCTCCTTCCATAGGATGGGCTGCTCGTGCTCCTGCACCTGGAGGAGGTTCCGGTCTCTCACCGTCCGTTCTTCCTGCAAGGAGAGACATCAGCGCAACCAGACAAACCGGCTCTCCTCCATCCCCCCCCCCCCCCCACGCACGTCCTCCTCCTCCAGCCCCGACCTGCTTGAAGGTGCTGCTGAGGAAATACACGAGGGACAGCCCGAAGACGACGCCGAGGACCCAGCGCTTCCTCAGCAGCCGCCGCCACAGCACGGCTCCGCACGGCACCATGGCGGCTCAGCCCGCCGTCCCCATCGCCGCCTCCTCCCGCGGCGGCGCCGCTCTCGGCGAACGCGGCCCGAGCGCTTCCGCCGGCTGCGGGGCGGGGGGGGGCGGAGCCGCGGATGTGCGTGGAACGAGGGGGAGCGGCCGGGCTGGGGGCGGTGCGGGGCGGCACGGTGAGTGCGGGGCGGCCGGCGGGGGGGAGGAAGGGAAGGGTTCGGCGGTGCAGGGGGGGTCGGTGCGCTGGTGGGCATCTGCGAGCCTAAGGAACGTGTGCACGTGTCCTTAGCTGGGCGCTCGGTGCGGCTTTGTGCTCCCGGCACGGCCCGGCAGCGGCTGCTTGCGTGCCGCTGTTCCGTGATGCGGGATGCGCGAACCTCCGTGAGACCTCCGGCTGCTGCTCGGTTGTTGCTGGGAGGTGAAAAGTAAGCCGGAAAGAGTCGGTGTCAGAGCTGAGTGTCTTTTGGGATAGAAGAATGGAATCGTAGCATCGTTCGAGTGGGAAGGGAGCCTTGAAGGCCATCTCGTCCTCCCCCCTGCAGCGCACGTGGGCACCCGCAGCTCGCAGCCCCGTCCCCTGACCTCGGGTGCCTGCAGGGCTGGGGCAGCGCCGCCGCTCCATGCAGCCTGGCGGTGCCTCGCCGCCCGTCACGGAACGGCCGGGGTTGGAAGGGAGCTCAGGGATGATGAATCTCCAACCCGCTGCCACCCAACCTCCACATTTAATACCAGACCCGTAGCGTAGCATAGGCCCATAGCATAAAAACTTTTTCCTTATATTCCGCCTAAGCCTTCCTCTTTTCGTTTGACACCGTTTCCCCTTGTCCTGTCACAACAGGCCCTGAAGAGTCTGTCCCTTCTTTCTCCCAGCTCCCCTTGCAGTACTGAAGGCCTCTCACAGCTCTCCCCGCAGCCCTCCCTTCTCCAGGCTGCACAGCCCCGGCTCTCAGCCTGCCCTCACAGGGCAGTGTTCCATCCCTGGCCCTCATCTGGCCGTGCTCCAGCAGCTCCATGTCTCTCCTGCACTGAGCACTCCCCATCTGGACGCAGCCCTGCAGGTGAGGTCTCAAGGCAGAGGGGCAGATCCCCTCCTCGCCCTGCTGCTCACACTGCTCTGTATGCAGCCCAGGATACGGTCGGTTTCTGGGCTGTGAGGGCACGGTGCTGGCTCATGCCCAGCTGCCATCCATCAATACCCCCAGGTCATTTCTGGCAGGGCTGTGCTCCATCCTTACATCCCCCAGCCTGTCCTGGTAGCAGGGGTTGCCACAATGTAGGTGCACACCTCACACTTGGCTTTGCTGAGGTTCTCCTGGGCCCACTGCTCAGCCTGCCCAGGTCTTTCTGCATGGCATCCCATCCCTCAGGCATGTCAACCACACTGCCCAGGATAACATCCATTTACATGGTACCTGATCATGTCCATAGAATAGGTTACATCTCTTGGAGCCTCATGTCTTCAATACTTAGCATTCATGTCACAGTCCCCTTAATAGCTGATGCTGAAGTTATTTCCCCATAGACCTGCATGTCATTTAAAACGCCATTCTCACCCTGCTGTCCCAATTTGGGAGACTTCTTGTGGTTTGGGAAGGAATAGGAGGTTCTCCAGGTTTCATTATAGTGAACCTAGAGTTGCTCACAGGTGGGAGAGCACTGTATGCACAGTCAGCTGGGACCTTGGCCATTTCGTCACATGTCAATTATTGTTTAGGTTAAAAGGAAATTTAAGAGAGTGTTGGTAATTTAGGTTATCAGAATACTTAGATTAGAGTTACATTTCTGGTGCTCCCAATGGCTGCCTGTGTCTTTTCCATAGCATTTGTTGCAAGTTACATTCTTCCTGCCATAGCTGATTGTTTACTTGTGTGTATTTTATGTATGAGTGTGTATTTCTATGAACATCTAAAGCAGTGTCCAGAAGTTGGCATCCCATGTTAAAACCCTGACGTTTTCTGTCCTTCGTGACTCAAATCCCATATTGTCCCAGCTCAGCCTGCTTGGTGGGAAGTCTGTGTGTTACTTTTCTTCTCATCCTTTCACACATTCAACACAGTTTACCTGTGTGATCTACAGATGTGGGGCTGCATGTATCTCAGGTTCCTGTTGCAAACATGGATATTATTTCTGACCATTGCACAGGGCTGCTAATGGCCTAAAAGGGATGGGCTGCCTATTTAAAAGAACGTTGTCATGCCTTGATTGTACTTTTTCATTTACAATGTTTATACATCTTTTTTCCCCCTCAGTTTTGCTCTTTACTGCTCTGCAAGTTTCTCCAGAAGAGGAGGAAGGCTGCAGAGAGCACGCGCTGATCCACCTCCCAGCTGGAGCTGCCCTGCTGGATGTAGGGCAGGCCATGCTGCCGTACAGCTGCACGCCCTGGGGAGCTGCACTGTGCTGCAGAAGGGGGTCTGCCTCATTCCTGCCCAACATGGAGACCTGTTTGCGTGTGCTCCCATTTGCCGTCTGAAAGCTGTTTCTTCACAAGTGTGCTGAGAAACAACTGCGGGCCTCTCTTGCAGAGAAGCAGATGCTTTTACAGCAGCCATGTCACCAGCTGAAGAGGTTTCCCAGCTGTCTGGCCCAGTGGATCTCTGTTAGTCACGCTGGAACCGCTGACTGGCAGGGTTGATGTTGAGTGTGCTGTGTTTCAAGGTGTTGAGGAAAATGCAGAGACGGCACAGCAGCAACACTGACAGCGCTCCTCCTGAAAGGTACGCAGCATCACGGAATGGCCTGGGGTGAAAAGAGCCACAATGCTCATCTAATTTCAACCCCCTGCTATGTGCAGGGTCACCAGCCACCAGGCCGGGTTGCCCAGAGCCACATCCAGCCTGGCCTTGAATGCTTCCTCCTCAGTTTTTCCTTCCTTTTCCTCTGCAGGTGGCAGTGTTCTGATTTAAGTGTGTGGTGCATCTCTTGGTTTTAGATGACAAAAGCTCAGAAGTGAGACAGACAAAAACTTCCTGTGTGTGGAATACAGCCAGGTTTTCTGCTTGGGTTTCGAGACAGATTTACTTTTCTCTTTCATGTTGGTTATCAGCTGCTGCCAACTGCAGTGTTTCACGTTTAGTGATGCACTGTGGCACACATGCAGACAGCTGGCTCGGGCAGCAGGGCGTTTGAGGCTCTGGAAGAGCAACCCACAGCACAGTGCTGCAGGGGTTCTGAGCACCAATCCAGAAAGGTCAATCTGTACGAGCAGAGCCTTCATAAAGAGTCGGGGTGATTCTTTATGTCATCCCAGAATCTGCATCTAGCTTCACTTACGTGAATATTTAGAAGCAGAATACTCCTAATTCATTTCTGTAATTATAACATCAACAAGGGAGGTTTGCCACTCTTGTTGTTCTGCTACTAAATGTCCCCTTGCGTTTTCCCACAGTTAGTGTTGACTTCTTTTTTTTTTTTTCTGAAGAAGAAACTAATCTAATTAATGAGACTAAGGTGGAACTAACAAACTGTACTGCTTTGGCTCAGCTGAGATTGTAAGTGAAAGATCTGGATCACAAACAGTCGCTAAGTATTTTCTGCTGCTTTTGCAGGCGGGGGTAAATACGTGTCAGTGAGGTAGGCTGAAGGTTTTCTAACTGTACAATGCTGTTGCCACTGACATTGTGACTCAGTTGACTTCACTGGACTCAGCATTTCATCCACGTCTGTTGTTAAATATATGCCTGGTTAGTTCCTTCCTGCTGCAAAGTTGTGTATCCTGGTGGTGGTGTTGCAAACAATACTTCTGCATTTATCCGTCCCACCCAGTGTGTTTGTGTTCCTGAGGTAGGCCCAGATCTGTTCCATCCCTGTCTTGTGTGTACATCCCTGAGTTGTAACCCTAGGTGTGAGACCAACATGGTTAATTTGAACCAGAGAGATGTGCCTTGTTGACTTGACTCCTTGCTGTGGAGAGACACTGGGAATGGGGTGTAGCTATAAAAAGCCTTATGAGGAGTTTACTTAGTGGGAAGGTGTGCCCAGGGGGGTTAGGAGTGTCTCTGGAGTCAGATGAAGGCAGTGCTCTGTGCCCTGTGGGAACATGGGGAAGGTTTCTGAGCCCGTGGGAGAGAGGGAGCGAAGGCGCTGTGTGTGCTGGCTCAGCTTGTGACCACTATTTCTGGAGCTGGAAGTCTCCAAGGCTTAAAACCAAGAGAGATGGCAACGTGCAGCATGCCTTACTTGTGGGCTTTGCCTTTTGCTGTGCTTCATTTATTCTTTAGTCTTCATTTGCAAGTTAAGAGGTATTTGCTGTCTGCAGGACGTTTGCTGCCTGAGGGCTCTTTCTGTACGTTGCTTCTGTTGTCCCCTTTCATCCAGACTTTCCACATGTTCAGTATTGGGCTCAGGTGAAGACAGCACATTTTCTTTTGGTGTTAGGGTGAAGATAGCTAGAACTTTCTTCTGCAATCCGGCTATAGTCTATGCAGCAAACTTAGCAACAAATCAGTGCCAGGAGCAATTCTGCCCTCTGCCTGGTCAGTCCATGAGTACATCCGTCTCTGTTTTGCTGAGAACATAAGAACAAAACATTTTTTCCACGATTCATGAATATAGCTTTGAAGTATTTGTTGGACTGGGGGCACGCAGGCAGCTCTCAACACTTCTCTTTTCCAGCTGCCTCTCTCCTTTGTGCTGCTGTCAGGGGCAAGCAGTGACCACCCCTAAATAAAGAAGGGATATTTGGGGGGCAGATCATTTCTTTGAATAGCACGATTGATTTGCTTGTATGTATGAGTCCTGTCTTGGTTGCACTGTGGGAAGGTCCACAGTTTGGGTTTTTTTTTTTCTGTATGTTTTTCTTTAGATCTTAAAATTACTACAGATGCTGAATCAGATATTAGATGCCTTATTTATCTGGTTCCTCCAAAGGGGAAGGGATGGTCTGGTGCCTCTGACCCTCAGAGGAAGGAACTGGTGCACCGTGAGCAGTGCCAGCCCCTGCACCTGCAGCTGTGACTTTGCAGGAGCAAATCACACCCGTTACCTGCAGAACTACACAGCTGGCAGTGCACGAAGGCGATGTTAGGATACTGTTAGGACGGGGCTACGAGTTCTGTGCCACTCATTTGTATTCAATCACTTTTCTCTCATCTCCTCCCTCTACAGAAACCGGAGCCAAACGGTCAGTTCTGAAACCAGCGTGGATGAAAGCGGAGTGTTTGAAAGCCTGAAGGCTGAGACTTCCTCACCACAGCAGCTGTTCTCCGGCCTGGCAGGAATCCCCTCGGGATCCATCACAGCCACACCGTTCCAGTCGGGTTTGGTCCTGGGCTCTTCAGCAGGAGGTGGGGAGGTGTTCATTCAGATGCCGGCCCCGAGGGAGGAGGGAGCCGGCCGCGCGGAAGGAGCCCCGTTTCACCACCGGCAGCAGCCCCATCATTTCCACCACAGCCATCACCGCGGTTCGTCCCTTCTGCACATGGCAGGAGGGGACCGGCACGGGCATGCTGAGGAAGGCAGTGAGGAGCAGGCTGGGACTCCAGCACCGGCGCTTTCGGAGCTGAAAGCGGTCGTCGGTTGGCTGCAGAAGGGCCTTCCCTTCATCCTCATCCTCTTGGCTAAAGTCTGTTTCCAGCACAAGCTTGGTAAGCGGCTGTCCTTTTGGGGTTGGAAGTGGACTAGAGGGTGGTTAGGAAGTTCTGCCTTGCTGGGATGTCTGATGCATTTATCCCCATAGCAGCATGAAGGGGACGTGTTAAAAGGCATGGAATAACAAGCTCTACTTTTCCACCTGACTTCCAATGCAAGCTGTTTTCATCTGTGTTAATCTGTGTTAATCCCATCTGCTCCTATCCTACAAGTGGGAGATCCTTTCTGTACCTGTTCCCAATCTCTCCTGTAGGGGCTGAGGATCAAAGCCCAACAGCATCAGCAGTTGCAGCTTGCAGTCGACACCTTCAGAGTTCTCTAGAGAATGTCTGTCCCAGTTTCTATATTGGAGCTTGAGCATTTCAGCCCTTCAGTGGTCATGTAAAATGCACTCACCTAATCCTTCTGTTCTATGACATGGTTTGTGTGGCATGGCTGAAACTGGCTACTAATGACTACTGGGTGTAATACGCTGAGATTACCATCATAGGGAAGCCAGTGATGCTTCAGTTTACTCTGCTTATAACCCAAAACCACCACTGATTTATGTCTGCAAAGTCTTGCTCTTTAAACTTGGTATTCTGCATCCTTTTAATAGTGAGCCCTGTGCTCTAGGAGCTGCCCAGTGCTGCTGTAATACTGTCTTCTAGCTGATTTCTGCTTGCACAGTGCAGCCACAATTTGCAACACTCCTGTTGTCCTGCTGTTAGCAGAGACTGTTCTTGGCTGGCTGGCAAGCACTCATTGTGGTGTCTTCATTTCAGTTCAGCTTGTATTTGAATTTTGTGAGGCCAGACTGCCATTTTTCAGTTGCTAATTTATTTTAATTCCCACTGCATCCAGAATATTACTCAGTAACTGTTCTTCAGAGCTCAAGGTGCTTATATCAGATGGCTTAGGGCTGAAGTTCCCCCTACCTAGCCATGTATACTCACAGTGCCTTTCCCTGCAGGGATTGCTGTGTGCATTGGTATGGCCAGCACATTTGCCTATGCCAACTCCACGCTCCGAGAGCAGGTTGCTCTAAAGGTAAGCACAGGATCTTGCTTTCTTTTGCTCCCAAGCAACATTTCTCTTAGTACACAAAATGTCTATACCGAAAATTCTTTTGCAACTTAGGGTTGAATGCTGTTATATAGATACAGATGTGTCAAGTTTGTGTACTATGGCATCATTCTCACTTCTGCCTACTTCTCCCCACTGGTGCTTTTGGGAAAGGAGGTCATAAAAAAAAGCAAGAGGGAAAGTCAGGGAGGTGCAAACGTGCTTCTGGCTCTGCCACTGGCTGGCAGTGCTTCATCAAGCACTTCTCTGTGCCTCAGTTTCCCATGGTGTGTAGTGGAAATCGATTTCATTAAATAGTAATGAGATATAATTCTCTAGTGTTTCATTCTTCAGATTAAGGATTTGCAGGTGCAGTACTTGTTTATGTCTCTATAATGCTGTCCTGATGTTACAGCGAGGATATAAAGAAACCAGGGGATCTTCTCAGTTTTTACAATCTTCAGTGTCAGCAGAATAGTTCAGCAGCTCCGAAAGCACAAAACAAGAATTGCTTTTTTGTAAGAAATGACACGGGTGGCACAAGCATACACTTATATGTACCAGTAGCAGTGAAATAAAGGTGATAGAGTGCTCAGTGAACAGATGAATTGCACAGTTGTGTAATAGATTGCTGTTGCCTTGCACTTTGCACCTCTGTCTTTCTAGCACTGTGCCCATTAATCCGCTGCTTTAAATCTCAGCCTAACATCCCTGGCTGTGGAATAGCTACAAACAGCTATATTCTTAATGCATCTTAATAAAGCTGCTTTTTTTTTTTTTTTTCCCTTCCCAAGAGTTTTTTTGCTCTCCAAAATAACACTGGGCCAAGACCCAGGACAAGATCTTCTGCCTTCCAGCTTCCATCTGGAACGTTCCTCGTGCTTTGAAATGTAAAATTTGTCCTTCTTTTGACCTGTAATTATTTCTCGAATCAAAAATACATGTTCCAGAGCCTCCATGTATTCAGACAACAGTCATGTGCTGCATACAGCAGTGGGCTATGCTACCTTTGGTTTAGCTGAGCCTTCTGAGTGACTTTGGGTAGATCTGTAAAACACTCCTTTTACAAAGTGCCATTCCACACAGGTTTAAACTTAGAACTGCAGTATAATACATGGAAGTGTATCCTTTAAACTGTGTCTCGAGCTGCATTTTAAATATCAGGAGAATTTAGATGTCCCAGGAAGGATCCCAACTTTGAACACTGCGTTCTGCAAACCAGGCTGTCGTTTCCACCAGTGTGTTTGCATTAATTTCTCTGAAGTTGCTCTATTTGCAGGGTTTGGGTGATGAGAGCCCTTTCTGCTTGTGTTCTAAGTGTCTTTACCCAGCAGCCTATTTGTGGGTCTTAGTCCCATGTAAATAACTAATTACTGAATTCTCAATGCATCCCTGTATCCCTTGGGTTGGCCCTGCATTTTTCAGCAGTCAGAAGCTCAGTGCAGCCCTCGAGACTTGGAATTTATGTTCTCTGCTTTTTGTTGCTCAGGAGAAGAGATCAGTATTGGTTGTCTTCTGGATCTTGGCCTTTCTCACTGGGAACACCCTCTACTTGCTCTACACATTCAGCTCCCAGCAGCTGTACAACAGGTGGGCAGAATTTACATTGCAGCTGATGGAGGCAGGTGATAACTGCCAGGCTGGAAAGGAGGAAGCCCACTTCTACTCAGTCTTCAGGAAGTGTGGGTGCTCACTGTGTTTGCTGTCATTGTCACACCGCTGTGGTTCCTTCCAACGGAGGAAAAGAACATGCCTATCACTTTGATCAGTGGACTGAGCCCCTATCAATAAGTGACATAACCAGGTCTGAATGAGCCAGCTGTGATGATATGCTGCAGTTTCTGCTTGAAATACATACATTTGCCATTGAAATACATACACTTCTTAAGCATCAAAGCAGGTTGGATAGTTTTTCATAGCAGGACTTTTCCATTCTGAACACCTTGACTGAACCTAGAGAGCGGGTGTTGGAAGCAGATAATGGACCAACAGGTTTGACTGGTCCTGTCCTATTTTCTTTTTGGTCTTTCCAGCTTTTAGTCTGTTACTGGAGATAAGCTGGTTGTGAAGCAGCTGTGTGTTACCTCATTGTAGTGAGCACTCGGGGGCATCTGGATCTGGTGTGTTAAGATGGGCTCAACTTCCAAATTCTGACTGAAGCACTTCTCAGATACATGAAAGTTAGTATCCATGGATTTGGTTCAGTACTGTCCCAGCAAAGATACTTAAGCAAAGAGAGATTAGTAGAATAAGTAGGAAGAAACGGAGCAATTATCAAACCCAGTCACTTGAGAAAGTAGTTTTGGCACTCTTAGTTAAAACTGCATGAATTACCTTCCCAATTAGCATATTACTTGTCCCACTGGAAGAAACTTAGAATGAAAATATTTTCTAGAGTATACAGTGTGCATAGTGTGCATCAGTTGGGCTATGGCTAGACAGCTCTCAGGTGTGTTCTTTCACTTAGTTCATTGCTTATTAGATTCTTCCCACAAATACTGCCTGTGCAGTGGAGGGGTCAAGGTCTGCCCACACCCATTGCTCCTAATGAATTAGGGTTTCATTATTGGAAAGCTGTGTTTGTAAAGAAGAGAGAGAGCTGAGGAGTTATGCATACGTAGGTAAGAATGAGAGGCAGTGAGCTGTGGGATAATGTCCATGCAGTTTATGGGAGACACGAAACAGGTATGGCAGAGAGGTGTGAAGGTGCCAAGAAGAAATTTATTGCACCGTAGGGAAGCAGTGTGGCTTTAGGAAGCAGGTTAAGGTTAAGCTCACAAATTGAAATAGTTTAAAATATGAGATAAGCCTCCTAAAGTACAAGGATTTCAGCAATCTGGGAGCATCCTACACATTGTTTAGGGCATGGTTTATTAACAGTCAGGGCAATGGCTTACTGGAAAACCCCTTCTTGCAAGTGATGTGTTGCTGCACAGTGGGGACCTGTGCCCGTTCACAAGGCAGGCCTGTGACATTAGAAATAACTGCTTGGTTTTTTTCTTCTTTCTCATTTATTTTTCAGTTCCTGATTTACTTGCTCTTTACTCATTTCTAGTGCGTAAATAGTAGTAAAGTCTCTGATTCTGTTTTTGTTTTAGGGTTTAAATTTTACCTGTTGTGCTGTGCCAATGTTGTGAGTATTTTGAATTCATGCTCAGGCTTTTCCTTCTGGGTTGTTTATTTTACCTTTCCTTTCTTTTTATTGTATTTATTTTATTATTTTTTAAAAATTTTTGCTTTCTACCACGAGGCTTTGGTAGGGAAATCCTGTGAAGAGGAATCCTATTTTTTCAGTGTGAGTAGAGTCCAGACCTCATTGCTGCTCAGGTCAGTTGCTCCTGCTCATGGCTGTGTGAAGCTGTGCTGGACAACCCTTCTTTAAAGACCAGACCTTCAGCCCAGTCAGTAGCATTAAGTAAAGACCACTGCCTTTCTGGAGCTTTGGTTGAGGTGAGAGTTGCTAACTAGCAGCCCAGAGGAGCCGTGGGATTAATCTGCATGTCTTATTGCTATTGCCTTTGAGAACTTCACTGTGGTTCATTGGAGTTCCTATGCCTGATGATGGGTAGAGCTGGAACCAAGAAGCCTGAATGAGGTTCTCCTCGTTGCTATTTGAACTTTGTTGTCGTGCTTTTCAGCCTTATATTTTTGAAGCCCAACATTGAGAGATTGGACTTTTTTGACCTGATGTGGATCGTGGGGATCACAGACTTTGTGCTGAAGTATCTCACCATTGCATTGAAATGCCTGATTGTTGCCCTGCCTAAGATCATCTTAGCTGTCAAGTCAAAGGTAAGAGCCTCTTCTCTTCTGGATCCATGGATGTGTATCTTTAATAACGTGATATCTTTACAACGTGTGGAAGGGCAGAAATGAGAAAACCCCTGATAAAATTTTAGCAGAGTCACCTGGGTTTTGGGTTTTGAAAAATCACAGACCTGAGCAAAGGTTTGCTAATGCCAGCAAGTGATTGAAGGCTAGAGAGAGAGGTGAGCATTGCTTGAGGAGTAGGTGCTAGCAGTGAGATAACTGCTTCTCTGGTGGGTGCTGCTGTTTTCTGAGCTGGCTTTGTCAGTCGGTATTTTTGAGGCACAAATTTTTTATTAACAGGAAGAAATTGCAAACGCTCATGTTTTTGACTTTCCACTTTGGGTCAAAAAAAATAACTTCGAAGCTACTGATACCACACAAGATCATACTTGTTCCAATCATGATTGAAGAAATATTTTAAGTAAACAGTTAAAATACTTCAATAAATCATACACAAACCAGGTCTAACATTTTAAACTTCCTCACTAAATCTTTTCTGAAGGCATCCTTTCATACATACGTACATATTTTGCTCTTTACAGACCTATCATGTTCTGCATTCTTCCACATGGTAGTGTCTACATTTCAGTGGCAAAGGTGGCAGTGCATACTGTTGGCATTTGGTAAAGTAACTTTCTGGCAGCTGCTGGTATGGAAGGTAGATGGAGATACCATCATTAATCGATGAAAGTCTCAGGCAGGGCACTTAGGGGATATCTAAACTGGGGATAGTTTTGCTTACAAATGACATGGGTGGCAGGGGAGTTGAGCAGTTTGTTCTTGCACAGCAGGGCTGTTGGAGATGGTTATTAATTTATTTCTGGCAATTGTCCAGGTCCTCTGTGTTGTGGGGGTTTTTTTTGTGTGTGTGTGTTTTTTTTTTTCTTCTTCTCCTATTATTATTACTTTATTTGGGGAGATTAATGTGCTGGGTCAGAGCATAATCCAGCTTGGGGAGGGGAGGAAAAAAATGATGTGAATAGTCTTCCCAAGATAAATGGCAGCATTGGAAGAGGTTCACAGCCTTTGGTTGCTTGTCTGAGAGCTATCCCAAGTACTCATTAATCCTTGTCGGGAGAGAAGAAAGAGAAGGGGGCTTTATTTGCAGCTACAGTGGGAGGCTGGTAAGATCACATCTGTCAAGGGCCTGTAATGATTCAGAGCACAGATGCTTCATTTTTTAATACCTTTTTCTGGATAGCAGTACTTCTCACTTTTTTTTAAAGTCCTTTTTGTCTTAGGATGTTGTTGATGGTCTCGCTGTCCCTTGACATCTGAGACTGCTGTTACCTACTGCTATGGATCTGGATTTGTTTTTTATCCTGCTCCATACACTGCATCCATACGCTGCCAAGCAGGGATGAGATCTGGTGTAACAAATTAACCGAGATCAAACTGGAATGGGAGAGCTCCAGGAGAACCACAGGATGCCACAGAAACCATCACTGGCAACCACATAGCCAAGCTCTTTCCCTGAGCCCTCACCCAGATCACTTCCACAAGCCAGCACAATTCTACTCATCTTGTTTTTCAAGCGACTGTTCTATCCCAAATAAGCTTGTTCTGAGTTAAAACAGTTCTGTTGCACTGTAGAGCACCGTAACATCAACCAAATTCTTACCAAGGTACTTGCCACCTCCTGTCTTAATATTTACCAGATACAGAATTATTGTCTTCCTTCCCAAATGCTTGTTTTAGTGTTTATGCTGGAAGCCTAGCCTGCGGTTTGTGAACTGGATGGCTGTTCCTTAATCAGCACAGATAGCAAGCTGTTGGGGAAATAAATGTGTAGGGTAGACTGTAAGGTCATGGGCTTTTTTTTTCCCCCAGGGAATGTTCACCAAGGGCCCCAATGGATAAAGCTGGCAGCCTCTAGCTCCTTAATATGCAAGACCTGAAGTGGGGATTACTGCACTGTCAGGGACAGAGTTCAGTGCAGCAGCTTTTGGGATAGAGGTATTTAATCTTGAGTTTCCTTGCATTATCTTCTTGCTGGTGGTAGCAGATGATAAAGCTTGCCAATGGGTGGAATACCAGGGGCTTTGATCATTCCATGGCCAACTTCGGAGCAGGCTCTTCAGATGTTCTTCGTCTGGGAAGTTCAAAGGCACTTTGAAAGCCAGTCTGGCTTTTCATACTGCTCCTTGAGATTCTTGTCTCCTCTGTTATATTGTTTTCACTGACGCTTGCATCGTTTTTTCATGTGATACATTGCCTCTCAATGTCCTTCTCTTAAATCTCTTACTTCTCCATATCCGTTGTGGCTGAAGAAAGATCAGATTGTTCTTCCTCTCACACACTCAAACCTTTGTATGTCCTCTCAGTCTTCTCTATAGAAGAAACAATTATTTGAGTCTTTCCTCAGACTCATTCATTCCAGATCTTTGTTTTTCTTATTGTTCTCTGCTGGACTCGCTTTGTTTCTTTAACGAATTGCCCCCCATGTTTTACAGACCATTTCTCTATTCTGTCTAATGACTCTGGATTATGAATCTTTCTTACAATGTACTTCTCAGTTTAGCCTCAACTGCGCATCTGACAAGCCTGCTTGGTTCTATCATTAAAGTCATTAATAAAGCAGTGAGTAGTATCAAATTCCACTTAGCTCAGATGCATCTTTTCACTTGGACAGTGAGCATAAAAAACTTTGGCTAGAGCAGTTCTCCTAGTCTCAAGTATATGGTCATGAATTCTTAGTATGGCCCCATCACAGGAAGGGCAGCATTTGGTTAAGGTGACATCGGTAACCATCTTGGATCCAGTACAGATTTAGAAGGAAAAAGAGGCTTCTCATTGGCAATGGAAATGAATCACAGAGTGAGTTAGGTTGAAAGGGACCATAAAGATCATCCAGTTCCAACCCCCTGCTATGTGCAGGGTTAGCAGCCACCAGACCGGGCTGCCCAGGGCACATCCAGCCTGGCCTTGAATGCCTCCATGGATGGGGCATCCACAACCTCCCTGGGCAACCTGTTCCAGTGCCTCACTGCCCTCTGAGTAAAATATTTCTTCCCAACATCCAACCTCAATCTCTCCTTCAATTTAAAGCCATTCCCCCTTGTTCTAGCACTATCAGACCACGTAGAAAGTCAGTCTCCCTCCCTGCTCAGGGAGCCTACGGAGGGGAGGGGAATCAACTCTTTGAAAGGGTAGATAACTGCAGGACGAGGGGAAATGGTTTTAAGTTGAGGGAGGGGAGATTTAGGTTGGACGTCAGGGGGAAGTTCTTTACAGAGAGAGTGGTGAGGTGCTGGAACAGCTGCCCAGAGAGGCTGTGGATGCCCCGTCCCTGGAGGTGTTCAAGGCCAGGTTGGATGGGGCCCTGGGCAGCCTGGTCTAGCATTAAATGGGGAGGTTGGTGGCCCAGCATGTGGCAGGGGGTTGGAGATTCATGATCCTTGAGGTCCCTTCCAACCCTGGCCATTCTGTGATTCTGCTTGTAAGCTCCCTTCAAGTACTGGAAAACCTCAGTGAGGTCTCCCCACTGCCTTCTCTTCTCCAAGCTGAACAAGCCCAACTCCCTCAACCTTTCTTACAGGAGCTCCAGCCCTTTGGTCATCTTTGTGGCCCCATTCTGGACTCACTGCAACAGCTGAAGGACAACCTGAAGCTTCACCTTATTCAGAATGAGATTTACTACAGCATGAACTCATGCTGTAACTGAGAAAAAAACAAGGTAACGTTAAGATACTGAAAAAGGTGTTTGTCTTTTCAGTTTGAATACAGGCAGCAATAAACATTTTGGGCCCAGGAAAGGTTGACAGGAACCAGAACAATACTCATTGCTTGAATGCAAAGCATGGACTGCTTTATCTACACAAAGTTTTCCAAGCTTGAATATGTTAGACACAGAATCTTCCCCACCAAGGGAAGAATGAAAATGTAAAAACATCAGAGTTTCCCAGGTTCCAAACTAGCCTGGAAAAACAGAGATGCCAAGAAAGTCGTGGAGAAAGAATAGTGTGTGCATAACAGAAAAAAGCAGCAAAGAAAGGAAAGTGACCCAAATCAGAGTCAGATCTTGTACCTCTGCACTGGGGTTTGGGAGAGAAGGTGGTTAACCTGGTTAAAGATGTCCTTTCACCCCAAGGGCTGTGTTGTACCCTTCAAAGCTCAGTGCAACTTTTAATGGCAGCTGGGTTGGCAGTTTCTTTGGGGGGAGCTTGGCTCCCACCCTGTATGTTGAAGGCTGTCTATTAAAATAAGCAAATAAGATCATTTGGTTCAATGTAAAATGAATTAAAGTAAATTAAACTGCAGGAGCCATGTGGCCTGCAGCAGCCTGCATTGTTGTGTGCACATAAATGGCAGCTTTTCATTTTCACTGCTAAGGAATGACAGCTTGAGGGGGGTGGAATTAAAAATAAGGAAATAAATAATAAAAAGACATTTGCCAAAGATTTCTGCTTAGGAAATCCCAAGTGCCTGCAAGTCTCCCATCCCCTCCTCATGGTGCTGTCAGCAATCTAAGCTGATATCCTGGGGAGCAAAGAGCAATGTGGGGGTGGGGTAGGGAAGGAATAGCAGGACAAAAGAGCTGTGTAAGAACCTGAGATAGACAGGGGAGAAAGGCACATAGCAGGGTCTAATAAGGCCCTAAGTCAGAATTTTCACTGCATGTTCTGTGCAGGTTACGAGAACGCCAGGGAAGCCCAGAGCTACATGTCTAGAAGGCTGGAAATTCACAAGGAAAACAGTAACGTTTGTTGAAAGCATAGCATGAAATTACTGTTTGAGTAAATAGTTGTCTGTTCTGCTTGAAAGATGAATCTAGACATTGCAAATGAGTTTAAGTCCGGGGTCATACTAGCATTACTCATGTGAGGTTTGTTCTATAGACTGTTCAGGTTGCATCAGTGGCAAGTGTATGAACCAGCACTGAGAGAACCTCACTGCATCTCTGGGAATGGTTGCTTGTGCATTTTTGGTTGGTTAGTTTTGTGTGTTTAGTTCTGTTTGTTTGTTTGTTTTTTTCTTCACGTACCATTTCAACAGATTTGGTTGGAAAAAACCTCAGTTTGTGTGTGACAGCCATTCTTTACATAACTTTGTACTCTGACTTTGGACCAAATACCTTTCTCAGGTGCAGCCTAAGTTTTCTGGTGGTTACAGCTCTATCGTGGAAACTGGCTTAACTTCAAGTAGCCCCAGTGCTCTTCTGTGTAAGAATGGAGCATGAGGATGTCTGTAGTTATCGTGTCACCACCTGTTTCTGTCTCTGTGAACAGCCCTGTGTAATTAAACAATTATTGTAAGGAAAATAAGCACAGTGGTTCGGGTTTCCAGCAGTCTGCTTCCATTTGCCATCAGAGCTCAGTACTATGAGATACCATCGTTGAGAGTTTTGGGACCCAGCCTCTCGCTGGTCAGACTGACCCTTCCTTGGTCACACAGGGGATTTGCACGTGCAGAATTTAAGTTCCTTGAGCACCTAGCTCACCTTGCACACTGCATTCCTATAGAACAACCCATCACACAGAACAGATCCCACTGGATCATGGGGGAGGAGGAGCAGTTTGCTGCTGCCATAGCAGTTCCTCTAGGCTGCAGCCTCTTCCAGAGGCTTGTGTTAAGAGGAGAGAAGCCCCTCTTTCATCCTGGTACAGAGTATGCATGAAACAATTAATTAAGGAGCTGGTATAGTACCTTTCTTCATATTGTGGGAAAGAATTATTGCTTGGAATGTTTGTGTCCTCTGGATGCTGTTCATCAAAAGCACGGAGGCATTAAAACAAATTGCACAAGTACTGGGAGTAGGAACAGAAGTGGTATGGTACAAAGAATGTCCAAGTATGGTCTTCCTGTTCCTTGTCTGGTTGGTGCCAGAGTTAATCTTAATCTCCTCCAGCAGTGTGGCTAGACAGGCGATGGGCTATCCTCTTGTTCTCCTCTCCTTGAGGATCTTGGATCTCTCTGGGGGAAACTCGCTCAGAAATAGATTCACTCTGCTTAGAGAACACTGCGTTGCTCCTCTAGAGCCATAGGAGGTCTGATGGTTCTGTAAATGCCTCCCGCTTGCAGCTGCTTTAAGAGATTTGTTGAAGAAAGAAAGAAACTAAAGCATAAGCCTGAGTGCTGAGAAACTGGGACTCTTTCTTCTCCCTAACAGGCTCTGAAAGTCACTGCTGCTAAACTTTAAAGAAAACAGTGCTCTCAAGCACCTTCCAAGTTTAACTTCCCAGTTTAAGCTGTCTGAGGTGTGTGGCAGAAGTGCTGTGCACTAACCATGAAAATCTCCTAGTCCTTCTAGACCCGCTTTGGAATTGCTTCTCATCAGCCTTGCGTGGATTTTCACCAGCATCCTCCATGTCACAGTGCTGTTTACTGCTCCTTCCTTACAGTGTGATTTGAGATCTCAGCAGTCTGCTCTCCTCTGATCCAAATTGTCAGCAGGTCTCGAAGTGTTTCTAGCATCTTCCTGCCTCAGTGTATGTCCTAATGCTGCTGGCAGCAGAGCAAGTGAGACTTGGAACTTCCCTTGAGTGCTAATCACAACTTACAGTTGCCTCATTGCAACTTGTCTCACTTCTTTTACATCCCGTTTTAATTCCGTGGTGTAAAGCCTCTTCCATTTCCTTCTGTGGAAGCACATGCACGCTTGTGCAAAGCCTTATGTCAAATGGGAGCCCAAAGTCAGTGCTTGGTTACTGTGTGTAGGAATTAGTGTTGCTTCTGCGGCTGTAACTGCTCCCCGTTATTATGATTAATTTTTTAATTACGTGATTTCGTGTTATTTTTCCGTAACACCTCTTCATCCATCAGCAGATGTGGTAAGCTGTACCCCAGGGTGCTTAGATTTACATTGACACAACAAGGGGGAATGGTTTTAAACTGAGACAAGGGAGTTTTAGGTTGGATATCAGGAGGAAGTTTTTCACACAGAGGGTGGTGAGGCACTGGAACAGGTTGCCCAAGGAGGCTGTGGATGCCCCATCCCTGCAGGCATTCAAGGCCAGGCTGGATGTGGCTCTGGGCAGCCTGGGCTGCTGGTTGGCGACCTGCACACAGTTGGAACTGGATGAGCACTGTGGCTCTTTTCAACCCAGCCATTCTGTGATTCTATGGGTTTCCATGAAATAAGAGAAGTCACCTGAAGGAGAAGCAGTGCTTGCCTTACCTCCAGTCATCATTCCGAAGCAGATCTGTATAGGAGCAATAATTGTATTGACGCTTAAGAGAACACACAATTCTTCTTAATATGGATGAAAAATAGCAGAAGTTCAAGATCTCACACAATTCAGCTCAGAAAACTTCAGCCTGGATAGCCAAGAAATAACAGAGCTGAAGAGCAGAAGGCAGAACGGAGCACTGAGTGCACTTACAGATGATGGGCGCTGCCTGCAGTGGTTTCCTGCTATCAGAAGACTGTTTTGCTGCTGAAGCTGTGGCTAACAACCTTGTTTTCTAAGCTTCTGGCTCAGAAGATCACAATTATCCTCAGCACGGCCCTCTGCAGAACCACTTCCATTTTCTCAGCACTTTCCCCAGCTTGGAGAAGGGCTGGTGTTGCACTGAGACAAGCTCTATCTGTAAACATTTACCATAGCACTAATTCTCAGTGCTGCTCTGCTGCCCTTGTGCTGCTCACCCCCCCTGTGATCACTGAGCTACCGCAGGGCCTCTCCTAAGGGCCGAGTGGTGATGGGAACAGCACAGTGCCTCGACTGGAAACCTCCCTGTGCTCTTGTGAGGGTGCTAAGCAGTCCTGGGACATTGCGAGCTGCAGGTTCACATCACGGCAGGGAGGAATTAGTGAAGCTTTGTCAAGGGTCCAAGTTTTGTGGTTGGAAAACGTGGAGTTTTGTCACTCGTGGCACATTTGTTCCGGAGTCCTGCAGCCATCGACCCACCTTCATGTGGTGCTGCAGGCTCAGCCACTTCAGCATCTCAAAAGCTTTGAGGGAGAGGAGTTCCAGCTTCGTCCTGATTTCAGCCTTCAGATGCCCCAAAATCCATCTGATGCAACGGGAAAGCAAGCAGTGACCCGGGCCAGCCTGTCCTGCCAGGGAAACGAGGCCGAACGAAAGATGCTGAGCCCAGCAGGAGGATGGAGGAGCCGAGCAGCTGGCAGCCTGCAGCTTGCTGGTAGCTTTCATCAGCGCTGGCTGAGCAGGGGGAGGTGGGGAAACGCCTGTGTGAAGGGAAGGGAACGGCAGCGCAGTCATTAGCAGGCTGTGACCCTCTGTCACAAAGGCTCCAGAAATAACCGATGATGGTACGGAGGCACGAGGCCCTCCGTGCTAATTTAATAAATTGCTTGCGTTCGGCCCCACACATTGTCGCCGTTACATTTTTGCTCCGTGATGCCACCTGGGATTAACGAGATGGGGGAGGAAGAAAACAGCCCGGGTCCGTTAGCAACTGCTGGTGTGACCTCACTCCCTGTCCCGGGGGGGATATGAGATCATGAGAATGCCAGAGCTCTCGGAAGGATTCGATTTGCCGCTATGGCCGCCGAGTGATCTCATCCCCAGCCCCAGGGAAGGGCGCTGGCTGCCGCTGTCCTGCCGGGCGGTGGGGCTTCATCCCACCCCACATCTCCGCAAACGGCTGCTGACCCGAGCTGACATCACTGATGACAAAGCTAACGGGGACAGCACAGCAGAATTCCAGGGGAATTTCCCCCTTCTCCCTGTTAGGATCGAATGGAAGCTGGCATTAAAATATTTCTGCGGTCTGGATAACGTCACTACACTGTCAGCATAGTTCTGGGCCCACAGCTTGAAGAGACTTGCTGTGCAGTCGCCACTTCTCCCTCTTAGACCCTGTGGGACAGAACACAGATAGCTCCTTATTGAGGCTGGGAGACCCCCACCCTTTCTCTACCTTAACGTCCTCAGGAAAGTTTGCCTTGCTGCATTTGTGGCATTCAATCTGATACTGGGATGAAGTTTGCTTTAGCAACCCTTTGTCTGCACCTGCAAGCACAACTCAACCTTCCCCTTATGGAGATAGGATTGCTTCAAAGGATTCCATAATAGGATTGCTTCACAGAATGCCTGGGATTGGAAGGGACCCCAAAAGGTCATCTGATCCAATCCCCCATCCAGAGCAGCAGCACACACATTAGGTCACACAGGAGTGCCAACAAATTTGTTGCAGTTGTTTTGCTTTTAGCAGACAACATCCATAGGAATCCTGTAGTGTGCTGTGTGGAGACTTCTCTGATTTCTGGTTCTGAATCAGAGAAACAAAGGCATGGGAAAGGGGAAGGAAGAGAGGAAAAATTGGCATCTTAGAGTGTAACATGCCTTGATGGTTTTTCAGAGCCAGTGTACTGTAGACATCCCAGCACCTGAGTGGTAAGGGAAGGACACTGGCAAATAGGCAATTAGATTCTTTGGGATGATCTGCAAAGCCATCATGGAGATGGTGTCACCTTGCATTTAAATCTCTGCACCTTCAGAAGATGTATAGCTTGAAAAAGATCTGTCTTGTTTTCCTTTTCTCATTACTGATAGTATCTACGTTTTATATATGTAAACCTGTAAGCCTTAACCCCTCCTGCTAATGTGCTGTACGGATATGCAAGAAGATACACACCCATATCTAAAAGCTTCAGATTCACAAATGTAAAATAACAGATGGATAAGTGAAAGAGCGAGAGGAGCACAAAGAAACACTGCAGTTGTCCTTTGTAGGCACCGGGTTGGGTGGCCACAAAGATAACTGCGTCTCATGGGTCCTTGCATAGGGTAACAAACTGCACAGGTGAACACAAGTCCTATAAGCTTCAAGTTTTGCACCTCTTAAATGTTCCTCTTTGGATTTCCTGATGCTGATCATCTATCTTTTTTTTTACAGGGGAAGTTTTATCTGGTTATTGAAGAGCTGAGCCAGTTGTTCCGATCCCTCGTCCCCATCCAGCTATGGTACAAATACATCATGGGAGATGACCCATCCAGCAGTTATTTCCTAGGAGGGATCCTGATCATCCTGTACAGCCTCTGCAAGGTGAGCAGCGCCTCGTTAATGAGCAGGAACAGAGCCAGAAGCACAGCTGGGGGGGAGAAACGCACCTCTAGATGTTGCCATCGCTAGGCAGGAAGGGAAGCTGCAGCAGCTAGGGACAGCCCTGTGCTTCACTGCCAGAGCATTCTGCTTCAGCACTGTGTGGGCATCGGTGAGCTGGAGGGAGACGTGTGACTGCTCAGCAGTGTTGCATCAGGCTGATGAAGTCATTGCTGCTCTCTAATAGTCTCTATTCTGTGAAGGCTAGCAGAGAATGACAGCGGAGCTGTGGGGGGCCACTGCTGGAAGAGAGCTTTGCTGTCTCCAGGCTTGTAGATTCAACACCACGAGGGATTGCAGCAGTTAAATGTTTCTCTCTGTCTTGTGAGAGAGAGCAGGTATTCGGTTACGCACAGCACTGAGTGCTGCAGGCAGCTTCAAGGACTTCCAGGTCCTGCCTGGACAAACAGGCAGTTCTCGCCCCATTCTAGGGGCTGGCATCTCTGAGACAAGTCAGGGGTCCCAGTGGCAGACAAATGCAACCGATGCTTGCTCAAAAATAACAAGGCATAGAGTCTGCCTATACAATTGTAACTGAATAGGTGTGACTTGTAGGCATGTCACAGACCTGAGGTCTAGAAGTAGCTGTAAGTCTCGTTATGTCGGGGCAGGGCAGCAGCTGAAGCAAACAACAGATGCACTGTTATCCATTCCCCTGAGAAGGTGCAAGTAAGTCTGGCTTGCTGCATGTTCTTTTCAGCATGGGAAAAAGGGCCTGCGGGACTGAAGAACGGAGAGAAAAGTCTGAACATACAGAGCTGGGAGCTGGTGGGTTGCTGAACCACGTAACTATCAAACGATGGCTCTTAATCCAAGATGTGCCTGCAGCTACAGCTACGTGTAGTACAGCAGTGGGCCATACGGCAGGCAGAGGAGGCAGAGGAGGTCGTGGGAATCTGTTGTGTCCAAGTCAAGGCAGCATGCTGCCAGAATAAGGGACACACGATGTCCACGTGATGGACGGAGATGTCACTGTGTGAATCTCCCTGGGGAATCCCTTGCAAGGCTTTCTGGCCTTGTGGGGGTCAGGTAGACAGATCACAACACAGGGACAGACTTCAAGTGATCTGTCTGGCATCCCTACTTGTGCAAGGGAAGTGACAATTGCAGAAGGGCAGCTGTCCTGCACTTCTACGTGCTGTTTCTCTCATCTGGACAAGTCATTGTCCAAAAGCATTGGGGCCCTCCTGCTCCTGCAAGGAGGGGAGCCAAGCGGAGCACAGGTGGAGGGACAAGGGCCTGTGTGTCCCATGTCAGTGTGTGGCAGCAGCTCAGCACAGCACGTGTGGCCAGGTTAGGAGTAAACCTGTGCCTGTTGGAGACCTTGTTTGGAAATGAGAGAGAAGAGCAGGAGCATGCTCCCAATGTAATACCAGGTATCTGCATCCCATTTACCATCACAAGAGTTGCAGGTCTCATTCCTTGCCGGAGACGCTGAAAATATACCCAAAGGAGTTCACATTAGCAAAGCCACAAACCACATTAGAAAAACCACAGAAGCCAATTTGGCACTCAGACCTTCTGTACGTCTGGCAAAAGGCCAGGGCTTGGCTGGGGCTGCATCCCCTTTGCCCACACAGAGCACAGTGGGAGCTGTCTGGGTGCTCTGACCATGTCAATGGAAACCTCTGATTTTTGTTTGTAAATAAAGGCAATGAGCTCTTAGTGTTCCCTATCCCGAACAGAAGCATCGGCTCAGGGTAGGAGAGATGCTAGAGGGAACAAACACCATGGGGTATGACAGTGTTTGCTTTGAATTCTGTCTCAGGCATGTACTCTTCAAACTAGCAAAACTGTAGCTGCTCTTCTATTGACATAAGAGAGCACTTGTTTGCTGGGAACCCGATTTACAATCCACCTGCTAGGAGGATGATGGGTGCAACATAGGCATCAGTGCATGGGATGTGAAAGGGACTTGTAGGACGTGCATCTTTTGGGGGTATAGGAAACTGGAGGAAAAATAAAGGAGGGGAAACAGGCTGGAAGAACAGGAGACATCAGAGCCAGAGCAAAGCCATTCACATTAGGAGCAGAGCAACCAGAAAAGGCTGTGGGCTGTGCTGTGGGAGGGAGCTGATCCCCATCCTTGTTAGAGGAGAAAAATTCTGTAGTAGTCGGCAGCCTCAAGTGCTAGTTGCTGACTGGAAGCATTACTGGAAGGACCCTGGGAGCTCTTTACATGCTGACTGGAAGCATTATTGGTGCTTTCATTTGATTCCACATCTACTGCACGATGATCTCATTGGCATTCCCTGCAGTGAGCCCACTTAATCATGCTCAGAAGAAAGCCAAGCCCAGGCATTTTGGTGCCTCTATGCTGCTACTCTGCTGCCACTCCACACCTTCTGCATCCCTGCCCTCCGAGCTCCTCCTCACCCAGGTGAGAAATGCAGGGGGCCTGTTGTGACATCTGGCCTTTCTCCTGGCTAATGCAGAACTGTGCTCTGCCCAATTATTTCTTCTTATCTAGTTCACAGAGCCCTGCCAGCAGGTAGGGAAGATGGCAAATCAGATTAGGTTTTCAGCTGTTTTCCATTTCAGTAGTAGTGCTGTGTCTTCTTCACTTGCCAGTTCTCCTCTCTTGCTGAGCCTTATATGTTTGTAGAGAGCTTATCATCCATCCTTTCCCCCACTCCTGTACTTCTTTGCCAAGCTGATAGTGTCTACATCTTTCAGTCTCTCTTCAGAAATCATTTTCAGCATCATTACTTTCTGCCCTTTTCTGATCTGTGGGTGCTGGGAACTCGTTCCCTTCCTGACTTTTAAGGTTTCTTGAGGCGAGTGGGAGCAAGCCAGCATCAATCCTGCTTATCGTTCCTCAGGCATTCCTTCTGTTGATGCTGTTTAATCACTGCACTCCTCTCCAGCTGGACAGGCAATTCCCACTCCTTCCCTCCTACAAGTGGCTGGGCCCTGCAGTCCCAAGCTGTGTGGGAGAGCCCTGGAAATCCTCTTTTCCCCACAGGCTGAGGAAAGCCGTTTCCAACCCTTCCACATTCCCCTCCTTCTCTCTCAAGATGACTGTGGTGTTTTCTGGCCTTATTTCTGGTCTTAGGATGGGAAAGGGTCTGTATTAGGGTGGACACATTCCCCTACTGCAGTGCTCTGATCTCTGCTCCTCTTTCTGCCCTGTGAAGTCTTTGAGCTGTATTCCATTGCTGCACTGCTGGTTCACATTTACTGCATTCCATAATTTCCATGGAACGTTTTCAGCACTGTTGTTGCTTGGGATCTTTCCTCCCTCCAAGGATCCGTTTGCAGAAACCCTGCCACGCATTTCCTGAGTCTCTGAGTTGTGTACATGCACACGTCCTGAAAAATATCTGCCTTTGTTGCAGTCTTTTGACATCTGTGGCCGTGTGGGAAGTGTTCGGAAAGCACTGAAGGTCCTTTGCACCCCACAGGTAAGTGGTCATCTGTTTCATAATTGGAGCTTTTCTCACTAATGAGTGACAGAGTTGAAAATAGCTCAGTGTATCAGAATTACAGAATCAAAATAGCACATTGTCCATGGCTGGGTAAGCCAGCATCCCTCATCGGGGAGACTGGGAGCCCATTCTGACATCTGCTCTGTCCTGTTTCTGATAGAGAGGCTGCTGGAAGCCTGGGCTGCCCAGTCAGAGTGGGAGCCCTGTGTGGCATGGGTGAACCCACCACCACAGAGCTTCACAAAGCTGGCAATGCTTTGAGCTGCAGTGCGTGAGAAAGATGTTAAAGCAGTGCCTGGTGTGTATTGCCATTCAAAGGGATGCTGCAGCACACAGAAATTGCCCCCAGTGTTGTGCTGTACTGATGTTCAGATCTGCTCTGATTTGTATTTTAAAGTGTTAAAACCAAAGATGTAGAGGAAAGGAACGTAACATAGTGGAAATTTGTTGGAGTTCACCTTGCTTGTCCTGTGGGTTTGTGCTGGGCATTTTTCCTCAGCATGTTTCCATTCCCCTTATGATAGTGTTACAGTAGGAGAAGCAACATTTACCTTCTAGATCCCAAAAAGGAGAAGTGGGACACCCCAGGGTGCTGCTGTTACACTTCTGTTGTCTGACTTGCTCATAGTAACGCCTCCCACCATCTAAACACCTCTGCAAATGATGCTGAATTAATCCTTTCAGTTCCCTGTTGAGCTCATTAAATTTCATTATCATTACTCCACGAGTGGAAATGCTAAAAGATGGAGTTGGCTCGAGGGGGAGACAAGGCAGAACATGGGATGCCAGACTGCCCAAATTCTGCATGCCAGTTCCCAGACCTCTCCTCCCCACACACAGTGGAGTAGCCCCACTTCCCTTCCCATGTCTTGCAGGAAATCTGAGTGTGAAAAGCACTGCGTGTATTCTCCAGCACAAACCAGATCATCTTCAAACCTTTTGACAGTGTTATTTTTTTCCCCCATTGTTCCTAACAGACCTACGGGGTCCGTGCCACCAGCCAGCAGTGCAGTGAGGCAGGGGACATCTGTGCCATCTGCCAAGCAGAGTTCAGGGAACCTTTGATCCTTATGTGCCAGGTAAGACCCCGAGCTTCACACATCACCTTCCCCTGGTGGCATTTCTGCAGCTAGGGAGAGGCATAGCCAGCCTAGACAATTCTGGCAGCTCTTGGATATAGGATATCCATTGAATATATATATATTGGATATGTGTTGGATATAGGATATCCAATTTGATATATCCCCTTCTGGATAGCCATATGAAGCTGAGCCATATGAACTCCACTCTGTAGGGTCTGATTACAGCCCTGCAGTCCCAGGACTCCCCTCTGGCAGTTCCACACCTTGGATCTGGAATGCAAGATTTTTCTATCTGACCCTTAGGGAGATGGCAAGCCTACTGAACTACTAACAAGTTAGCAGGAAATTGAGACTGTGGAAGCTACGGGGAGCTGTGAGCAGAAACAAATACTGTAAGGGGGAGGAGGAAGAAAGGAGGTTGTCTGAGCTAAGCAAAGGGTTGTAAACTAACCCAGTGCATTGGGGGTGGAAACAGGGTAAAGGAGAGTTAAAGCATGCTTCTATTCTCAGCTATTTCATTAGAGCAAATTTATTGGGCTCTTTTAATCCTTTCTAGAGAGAGCTGGAATAACGTAGAATCATAGAATTGCTCAGGTTGGAAAAGACCTTAAAGATCAAGTCCAACCACAACAAACATCCTTACCGTTGGGCAAACTGCTATACTAACGATGCTGGGATTTGTTTTTCCTATCACCCAAGGACTGCTAGTTGGGTTCTCTTTCCCCATTAACCTGAATGGGTTGTTGCACACGTAGGGATGAGCACAGCCCTGCTGCCCATGTTGTGACAGTGCCCTTTTGTCTCTGCAGCACGTGTTTTGTGAAGAATGCCTCTGCCTCTGGTTTGACAGGGAGAAGACCTGTCCCCTTTGCCGTTCTGTCACAGTAGAAACCCTGCGTTGCTGGAAGGACGGCACCACCTCTGCTCATTTCCAGGTGTATTAAAGCCAACGCATATCACCCAACAGAATGGCCTGCATGGAGAGTAGGAGGACCAGAACATCTGCTGACCCCATGTTGCTATTTAATCACCTGCTTGTTCTCCCAGCACTCTCTGTCCAACAACCGGTAGAGCAGCAATTGCTGGTAGCCAGAAATCATCCTCCAAGGCAAGGGAGACGTGCTTCTGTTGTGGTGACCTCCATGGCTAAGCTGGCTAAGCTGCAGCCAAGAATTTTCCTTGAACATACGTGGTTAGAAACTGATTGGTGTGTTTCCTTTTTCCTGCCCTTCTAGTAGAGGTAAACACTGCACGTAGTAAGAGGCTGTACCTCCACTCCCCACTGCACATGTGTGACCTGCTACACTGGAAAAAAGCTGTTGTTCTCTGGCTGTAACGTCCTTGAGTTTGTAACCTCATAGCATTTCACAGCTGCTGTTACATTACCTTCGAGAACAATTCCAAACCACTCTTTAGAACCACGTTCCCAAAGACTCTTTCGGGGCTTGGAGTTGTGTCATATCCCAGCAGCTGTGTTTCTGTGACTGATTCACAAACTGTGTGCTGTGTTGCCATCTTCCTGACATGTCCAGGATGGAGCTCCGTGCTGGTGGAGCTGAAGCTGATGCTTTCTTTCCTTGGGAATGCTTTTCCTCTTTAGTTTTCATGAGGGCCTTTCTGATTTCCTGGCAGATGGGGAGAGCCGTGGGAGGCAAAGAGAGAGTAAAGTCAGGTTTGGTTTGAATTGAAGGTGCCAACCTCACGAGTGAAGGTGCACCACGCTCCCCAGCACAACCACAGCAGTGTGACAGGACACTGCTCACTGCTTTGCACTGCAGCCCACCTGGTCCAAAAGCACTGTGCAGCACAGAGCCCGGGTGGCTCTGTTGCGAGCAGAAGGGCTGGGGCATGGGATACAGGGCATACAGGGCTCCTGCAGAGCCTGGCTGCAGTGAGATTTCCTGTCTGGAGGGTGGGATTTGTACAAGAGCAGCTGCATTGCTCCAAGAGCCAGCCTGGTTCGTATCCAAGCTGGACTGCCCACCTGAGAGGTGCAGGCTTCATTCTAGCAGCTCCGCTTCAGAAAAAGCTCTTTTAGGAGATGCCTTGTGTTGTTAACAGGAAAATTAGCACTCTTGGTGTCTGAGGAAGAGGAGATTGCTAGTTTCCATCTCTGCTGAGCATGCTGCAGGAGCACTCGCACGAAAATGGAGCTGCTGTTCCTTTGCCAGAGCTTTCTCCTTTGCTGCACAACCTCTGCTTTGTGCTCCTTGCCCACAGAAGGTGTCTCATTAGGCTTTGTGGCATCTTCTGTGCTCATTGCTATGGAAATGGCCGTAAGGTTACAATCCCACTTGAGTGGGTAATCAGGAAGAGCTGTACCTGGGGGACATGAGCCTCTGCGCAGGCACTGAGTGCCGCCTTCCCCTCCTGCTGTGAAACTCCACGGGGAGAAGAATTAAAGCAAACAGCAGCTAATGGTAACAGGATTAAGGCTCAACATTCTGTTGGAAATAATGGTTAAGTATGGCTGGAGGAGAAAGGTGAGGCAGAGCAGGGGAGATGGCTCACATCTGCTTTGAGAGATACAGGGAGGAGGAATAGCCGTACATTTTGTATCAACACACTTTGATTCCTATCTGTGGATCCCATGAAAGTGGAAAACCGAGGCAAGGAATCCAATGAGTATCTCTGGTGGGAACAGATTGTCTGGGATGGGGATGGAGAGCTCAGGAAGGAAGCAAGCAAGGCTCTCAGTGCACCCAGAAGCGCCGTTCTGTACTACAGCCCGGTGCATGCCTGCAGAATGGGAACCACAGACCACAGGGACAGGGTGATGTCTGTTCTAATGGCAGGACAGGAAATTCCTGCTGGTTTCCATGGGCAAACAGTTGGTTTGTGTGGAAGGAAACGATTCTCTCAAACTTTAGAGCAGAAATAAAAACCGGAGCCTTTTTTTTTTTTTTTTTTTTTTTTTTGCCATTGAACAGTAGTTTTTCTTTTTTTTAATAAAGTCATTATAAATATGTACAAAGAGTCTCAGCATATGAAATTCCTTTTACAAAAGAGAGAAGCCACATCCAACTACAAACAGGAGACTTTGTGAATCTGTATCAACAGCAAGCGTACGCTTTGCTCTTGCTTTTCTGAGGGTGGAAACTTCCACAGTGCCTCTGCAAGAGCTTACATCTGAGCCGTGCTAAACCAGAGCTGTGCAAGGAACTCAGTGCATCTCATCTATTTTGTTCTGTTAGAAACGCGTCCAGGAGCAGGCCGGACACTCATCAAATGTCCCAAGGATTGAAGTTAAGGGGGAGATTTCTTTTGCTAAACTGGAGTGATTGGAAAGGCCATGCTGTGAACATCCCCCAACACAGCGCGCAGCGCGGTGGCAGCTATAGCTACTAATGGGAGGAGACCAGCAGTTCCAGGCCCAGATGCCATCGGTGTCTGTCAAACTCACTTTCTGTAAACACTGAAAACCTTGGGAAATTCAAGTACTGAAAGAAGAGCCACGTTTGGGAGCACGTCCTGATGGAGAATGGCTCCGTGCAGCCAGAATGGGACACCAGCCAGGAGGACAGGCAGGGGGAGAAGCTGTACTGAACACTGAATGAATGAAAAGGGCTTGTGTGGTCAGAGCAGGGCAGATTCAGAGGGGAAGGCAGATGCCTCTCCCCCGTTCAGACAAGGGTTTTCCTAAAGAAGATCAAGTCCTGTTTGATTCAGACTCCCCTCAGCCCTCGGATTTTGAGTCCATGTGCCAGTGCTTCCTAATATTTGTAAGGAGACACGAAGCAGTTTAATGCAGTGTACAGAGAGCAGTGAACTCTCAGAGCATTACACGGGGACAGGGGACTGAACTGTGCAGCTCAGATCCAAATCAGATCTGCTCTCAGAAGAGCTGTGATGATACTGCTCAGCCTGAGGTGGAGGCAGAAGAGAGGCAGCAAACTGACAGGAGCCACAGGTAGTTTGCTATGCATAACTCAGCCTTTTGCTGAGATTAGGACAGCTGTCTTAGAACAGTAAGAAAATTAAAAATACATACCAAGGGAGATGTGTTATGCTGTCTGACCATAGCCATTGTGTACAGTGGTGTGGTGTGCAGAAGGGAAGGATCTCCTTTGGGTTCATGTACCCTTCCTGCTCTGCCCCATGGCAGGATGCTGCTCTCCTGCTCTGCCCATGAGGGCTGTGGCCATGGCACCTTGAGTGCATGGCTCTGTGCAAACATGGCAGGGACAGGCCTGGCTCCTCAGTGCCTGCGGACACAGCAACCAGCTGACACCAGATGTTTTCAATCACGTTCAGCAGGAGAAGTGCTGCTCCTGCTTCTGCAGTGCAGTTAAGCCTCGTATAATTTTAGCACGATATGGAAACAAAACGACTTCGCAGATCAGATTAAGCTGATTTAGCAAGTGTTTCTGATTTAAGAAAATTGCTTGAGTAATGGGCTTAGCTAAATTGGGATAATTTCTGCATGCCAACATGCGCTGAAACAGAAGCAGGATGGGTTTCTCACTCCCCGTGGCTGTTAGCTCACTGGTGGCTGATCTGCTCTGCATTGTTACTGGGTGGCTTTCGTCCCAGGCACGAGACAGCAGGCACTGCCATCCTGCACAGTGCGAGAGGTGGAACTCCCATTCCCTATTTCCTTACCTACCTACAGTAATTCTAAGGAATCTGGAATCAGTGGGCTCGATTCTGTCCTTGTAACACAGCTGTCTGTAAGCAGAATTCCTTCGGCCAAGTGACTTCACCAGGCAGGGAGAGCAGCTGATGAGCAGTCCGTGCTGCACTGCTGTTTTAACGTGAACGATGAAATTCTGCTATGTGACAGGAGCTGCCTTGGTGGAGTACAGCTTTAAAAATTAATAAAGACTTTTCTCACAGCCACATTATGCGGCGTTCTATATAGACTATGATCTCATAACCTCCTCCTCCAGCTTCACACGCGCCGGCTGCTGAAACCCAAGATGAGGGCTTTTTTTTTTTCATTTAGAGAGCACTCCCCAGTCTTCATAGAGGCACAACTGCAGAGCTAATCAAAATCAATGACTTCTTGGCTGCTGTAAAAAAAAAACAAAGAGAGGAGAGGAGCGAGTGGGAGAGAGAGGAACTGTGCTGGTTTCCTTCCCATCAGTAGCAGCTCACACAGCCGCTGCGATGTGGCACAAAGGGCACTAGGGGAGCATACAGCATGCTTTCTTGTCCAGTACAAACATCAACCAGGTTGAGAGCAGGTATTTTAAAAAGGATAAAAACACCCCTTTTCAAAAAACGGAGGCATTCAAGAATAGCAATTATAGCAGAAAACATAAGGCTTTGACAAATAGATTCCCTCTAGTAAGTAATGCGACTTCTGTACAGCGAGTGCTGGCTATAAAGTGCTGGGAGGCTGTTCTCAGGCAAAGCTTGCTTGACCAGCAACTAACAGATCAAAGTCTCCAAAAGTTAACCCTTGGTTCACACTGAACACCAAATTCAGAACTACAAAAGTGAAGTCAGTCAGGATGAAAACAGGGCTGGGTTCCATTCCTGCTCTTACCTACACTTGGGAAGCACCCCAGGTTTGGCTGTTGTCCCACGAGGGTAACAACAGGCACCACGTCTTCAGCCATTGGGGCTGAGCACTGGGAGCAACCAGGGAAGAGATCCCCTGGGAAATCCACTTTGTTTCTATTGGTTGGCTTGCGGTTTGGTTTGTCTGCTCTGCAGAAAAGCCTGTCTGTGGTGAGTTCAGACTGAGGAACGTGAGGCAGTCCCTGTTAGTGAGGCTGACACTGACTGAAGGGGCTTTCCCAAGGTGTACCACAGTACACTTAGCATAGCAGTGCTACGGTAAGAACAGAACTTTCTCCTTCCTTTGCTGTGCTGTAATGTTTCAGGGGAATTGCCATCTGGGAGGAATGCTACAAGTCTCCAGGCTGCAGGCCTGGATAGCCAGCAAGGCAGGGAAACAACGCGGTGCAAACTGCTTGCACAGGAGAGAGAAGGGAAAAAGTAATAATGCATATTCCAGGTTAGAAGTTTATTATAAACATTCAGATCTCAGGAGCTAGTAATAACTGATAAGGGTGAGGGATATGTGGGAGAGCCCTCTCTCTTGCACTGAGATGTGTAAGCCAGCTCCCCTGGCTTTTTTTGCAGAAAACTGTATTTTTTAGGCTGTACCTGATCCAGCAGTCACTAATCCTTGCAGCACTGCTGGAATCAGCTGGGGCTCCTCCTTTTGCTAGAAGAATTCTAACTTAGATCAGTAGGAGACTGAGCCGGGCAGGGATGTAGGATGCATCAGGCCACAAGTGGCAGAAAAGTGTTTGATTGGTGACTGATCCCTGCGGCTCTGAGGCTGTCCACACTCTATCCACAGACAAAATACACTTAGCTACATGATCCCTCCCACTACTGCACATGATATAAAGTAGGGCAAGGTTACTCATTAGGAACAATTTGCGCTTTCAGCATAGCCCTTCTGTTTGGGAACTGACTCGGATCAATATTCCCCATGAATACGTGTGCGGGTGCCCAAAACACATCGGTGAATATTTGATAAAGAGACAATTTAGCTTTTAGACTGCTCAGAAACATTTCTCCTGCAGTAGTGACAAACAGAAAGTTTGACTGGGACAGAGCAGTCTGCTCCCTGATTGTTTGCAGGTTAGGAAGTGTCTTTAAAAGACAAGGAACTTCCTTTGCAAACTGGATTCTTAACATCCCTGTATGCCTTTGGAAGTTCCCCCTGCCACATGAAGGCCAATTTTGTGCTGCAAATGTCTGAAGCTGGGAAAAATGTTTCTAAAAAATGTGCGTAAGAATTACTGTCTCTTGCTGAGCCTAGATGTAACTCTTCTTCCTGGATCACAGGAGTTGAGACTACTTACACCCCCATCCAGGAGGTTCTGCAGTAGCAGGCTTTGGCGTGGACACAGCTGTGACAGGAGCTGCTGTGTCCTTGCCACCTCAGTGAACGCTGCTTCCCAAGCTCAGAACCGTGCAAAGAAAAAGAGCTGCTCTAAAGAAAATTAGTTCTATAAAGTTCTGAGCTAGATGATTTGTTTTGCCTTAGTTTATGGAGAGGCTGAAAGAAAGAAAAAAAAAAAATAGCACCTTCTCAACAAGTAGTATTTTTTGCTCTTTTGTGTATAAATATCAATAACCAAAATAGATTTCTCCTTGTCCCATGTTTCAGAACATCCTCTTGGGGAAACTGTAGCACCACAGAGAGGCAATCTAGCCCCAGACAAATAGTAAATGTAGCACCAGAGAAACAAAAACCATAAGAAAAGCTTATCTCACCTGGTGCTATAGCGCTTAATATATACACACACAAACTGTCTGCTGTCCGAGCTGTTAAGCACCTCTTCCCCCACCACCACGGTTACAACATGCCCACATTGCAGCAGATATTATTTAACTCCAGATGTGTATCTATTTTTCCTAGCTTGCTGCATCAAAAGGGACACTTATGCCACCACAGACAAGGTGCAGAGGAGACAACGCTAGCATTACAGCAGGGACATCACTAATCTTTTGACCAAACTGCAGGAGCACAAATGCTCATACCACCATCATCTACAAGGAATGTTGCTTACGTTCTCAACAAGGCATGCACGTTTTAACGTATGCATACAGGAGGGTTTACATTCTTCTATATATAAGCATGTATGTGTCTCTGTTTTGCGGCTGGGCCCTTGAACAGCTCCTTCAGTGCAAATCCTTCTTCACGTTGCCCAAAGCACTTCCAACATCTTCCACTTCTTTCTTTATCTCCACTCTTCACAGCTGCTGCTCAGGCTCTGGATTCCCTGTAGGAAGAGGGGAAACAATTTTCTCCAAGGGCACAGGGTTTTCTCCAGCCTAAGAAAGCAAAAGAATCGTGTTTGGTTTTAATTATATTGATGCATTGCTTACAATAAAAGCTTCCTTAAAATTTATGCTTGAACCCTCCTGCTAAATTTACCGACTGGAAGAGGTATATAATTTATGGGGAAGATGGTTTTGTGGTTCAACCCAAGAGGAGACGCCGTTATCCCTGTGCTGTGCAGGGCTTGTGCTGTGCTCCCACTTTGTGAGGCCTCCTTTGGATGCTCCATCTTCTCTTACACCGTGCTAACAAAACTGTGAACTTTTAGGGAAGCCGTTCATTTTGCTACAGGTTGGCAGTGGGGTGCACTGAGCATCACGAGAGACTGGCAGAACTCACTCACTCCTGGTTCTGCCACTGATTAGATTTGTGGCCTCGGGCAAACCACCTCCTTCAGCTGCTGCTGGAAAATGAGGGCAGTAATAACTTATTTGCCTCACAGGTGGGCTGCGAGCCTTAATTAATAAAGTGCTCAGAGAAAGGCACCCATCTAAGTGCAAATTAGCAGGAGAGGTGCCCAAGGGGCATCTGCTCTGACACTGCCATTTCCCGCACCGATACCCAGGTCTGTCGGTGCCAGCCTTCAATGGGGCACGTCCCAACATTCAGGCTGCAGATCCCACAGCAAGGAGAGATCTTACAGCAACCTCAGCGGAGAAATCTCTGCTGGCCTTCAGGATGAGGTGATTTCACCCGGGCAGGAGGAGGGAGGGGGAGCAGCTGACTCTGCAACTGCATCAGCTATGAAGTCAGAGTGTAATTAGGACTGCAAACAGCTTTGGGGAGCATTCGGATCGTATTACTCCGGTGTAAACCCAGACTCGCTTCCCTGCCTCATGTGGTTCTGCTCTGCTTGTGCTGCTGCCAAGGTTATGACGGTCCAGCAGCACTGCCCCAGGGATTACCTGAGGTGAGCAGGAGGGTGGAAGGCACTGCCCGCAGCCCTGGTCAGCCTCGTGCCATTGCTGCCTGCTGCTCCATCCCACCTGCTGCCGGCTGCCCAGCTGCTGCATGCGCAGGATGCAGCAAGCACAGCCTCCCCCTCTCTGATTATGGCTTTTGCTTTCTAGTTTTGAGGAATCCAAAGCAACAGCACAAACAGCTCGAAGGACTGAAGCCAGAATGAATCATTGAGACATGAAGCACGTTTTCACCTGTCCTGCTGTGATCGGTGCTACCAGCGAGCCGCACTGTTTCTACAGCTTCCCTATCTCCATGTACACAGGCTGAAATGCCCTGCTGCCTCCAGTTCATCCCAAGGAGGAGATTCCCAGCTCTTACACTTCTCACACACGTTGACTTTATAGAGAGGCCTTTAAAACACACCATGTCCAGTGATGGGAAGGCACAGCACAGCTGGAGAGGCTGTGAGGTCCTGAGCCCTCTGGTTGCAAGCCAGCAATGTCAGTGCTTACACACACAGGTATTTACTCGAGTTACCCTTGAGTAAAGCCTTCAGGATTTCATTCAACAATTTCTTCCAAGCAAAACCACTCAGTTTGCATTTGTTTCTCCTGGAGCAGCACTCCCAAACACCAGCCCTGATCCCTTGCCCTACTCTGCCCTACCTGGCCCAATACAGATCCTCTGCGGTGTCATTATATTTTACAGACTGCCTCTCTGTGTCACTTAACATACAGAAAATCTTTAAAAACCCGTAAAAGTTGATAAATCCTACAACATCCTGAACTCCGGGTGATAAATCAGCTGTGGGGCAGGCAGGGAGCTCAGCTCGATGTCCACGCGTCTCAGGAGCTCAGTGTTTTAGAGATTAAATGACTCTTTGGTTTTGCATCAGCCTCATGTTGGCCTTCTGCAGAAAGGTGAATTTCATAGAAAGAATAAAAGAGAGCCCCAGAATCCTGGCCTTCAGCCCATCCGCCTATAAAACAACTCTGAATACCCTGGGCTGTGTGAAAGCCATTTCTGGGTGCACGCTGGCTGCAGCGCCAGTATCTGACTCATTAATGGAATATACTTGGAGCCAAATTCTGATCTCACTTACAGCACTGTAAATCCAGGGCAACCCATTTGACTTCAGTGGAGTTACTCCAAATTTCCCACAATAGGCACTCAGCAGATAGATCAGATTCGGTACTTTGGGTCTGAAAAAGGCTCAGAAAAGCCAAACTGCATCCTGCTTGCAATAGTGGGATGGATGGTAAGTTGACAGGAGTGCCAGCGCAGTCCCTCTGTAATGCTGCTGAAAATGTGTTTATTTTATGTGCCGCTCCTGTAATGTCAAAACTTTCTGGCAGGATTGTCCACTGTCACCAATTTCTTTTTTCATTAAGAAGGAAGGAATTATAACTGACTTCCTTTAAGCCAAATACAGTATCTAGTGAAAACATGGACTGAAAATGTGATAAAGCAAAAAAAAAAATCATTTTTGCTTTGAACTTTCCCACGAGAGCCAACGTTCCCTTTGGTAACACACCCCTCCCCTCATGGGCACGCGGGGAGATGCAGGACCCACTCAGAAGGCCTCTGGTGCTCATTTTGTATGTTAAGCAGTCAGGCTGAGAGACAACAGATCACATTGGCTAATATTTGCAAAACTATCTCAGCCAGCCCTGGCACATCCCATTGCTTTTATAGACCCAGACGTCCACACTTCCTGATCACTTGGAACTCTCCCGCATCGAATCCTACAGTTTTCTTACAGACTGCTAAGCTGCTGTTCAGCTGAAAAAAGAAAGTTGCGTGGGACAGGCATGAGCTGACCCAGGTGTGCTCTGATCTCAGCACTTCTTTAGCTCATCTTTATTCAGCAACACCACACCAGGCCATGGTTGGGTACCACCTGAGTAAAGCCCTGGGAAAAGCTGAGCCCGTGCCCCTCTCGCAGTTGGCAGAAGGAGCTCTGCTCACAGCTAACACAGCAGCATGTAACTTCTTGATCTAAATGGATTACAATTCAACTGGCATGCGTTCCACTCCTAATAAACAAAATAACTGTTATTAATACATTTAAAGAAAAAAATGATATCTGAGGGCTCAAAAAGCTTAAGGTAGAACAAAACAAGGCACTCCTGCTTCCTCCCTCACGCAGCAGAAGGTTAATGAGAAAACAAGGGCTAGGCAAGAGCCCTGTCAAATTCCCAAGCAGCCCGCATCCATGTACACTCACACTTCATTAGCATCTCTGTGGGAGACAGAAGGGTACCTTGCAAGGCAAAAAAAAACCTATTAGGAGGGGGCTCGAGGGGTAAGATGAAAAAAGAGTGGATCTACAGGAGAGGAAATGGGAAGGATGCTGTGTATGGGCGAGCTCACTGTAGGAAGAGTGGGTAAAGAAGTGCACAGGGGCTCAAACCTCCCCAGACAGAACCAGCCCACCTGGCCACTGCTTGCCTGAGGAAAGATGCATTTCTGAACAGCTGCTTATTTCTGACAGCTCTGCTGCCTGTTCATCACGGAAGTTAAAGCTGAAGGTTTCCCTTGCACACTTTGATGCTGGGGCTGGGGGTTGGCGGGGTCGGTGCGTGCGGTGCAGCCAGCAGCAAGAGCAGGCTCCTGCCTTCCAGGAGGGGATTGAGAGCCTCTGTGTCACAGCCCTGCAGACATCTGTCCTCCTGCAGAGCTGCAGTGCTCCTGAGCCCCTCAGCCCACCCGTGTCAGCAGCACTGCCTCTGGGCCTTTGTCTTCTCTGCACTCCTGCACCGCTCTGTGTGACATCTCCAGAAATCTTATCAACCCCATTTGAACACAGATAATTAACTGCATTGAGACTTTGGACAGAGTGGCTCTGCATGAACCTAGCAGCAAACAGCGGGGGAACTGCTGGCAGCACGGCGGGCACAGCACCAGGCTGCTGGAGCTGGCAGGGACGAGCAGGGTTCGATTTTAATACACTGCCACTTCTGAACTAATAGAGCGAAATACAAGTGACATTGTATGCCAAACTGGCACTGACAACTACACTTCATGCCCTGGCTGGATATTTCAAGGTGATGTCAGATTATAGATTATCAAACTGCCATTTACAAAGCCTTCATCTCCACATCCCAAGCACTGTCTACAGAGACAAAACGTCGGTCACATGCAGTGGGCCCCATCCTCCCTCCTCTGCCATCACCTGCGCTGGGAGCAGAAGTTCCCTGGCACAGAGGGCTGTGTCCTGAGCTGCACGGCCACATCCAGCCCTGAGGAACAGCTTCCAGCCCTGCTCCCAGCACTAAGGGACAGCACCCGAGACCATACAAGTTGCTCTCATCTTAGGAGCTGTACTACACAAGACCACAAGTGCTCAGAGCCCAGGCTTCCCATCTTGTTAGAGAATTAAGTTATTGGCACTCGGGAGTGTCTCTGAGGATGGCAGAAAGATACCTGTGGTGCTCACACCTAACCCAGCTGCACTCTGCTACCACTTGGCTCTGAGACACTGCAGACAATCAGCTGATCTCATCGTGTGAGCAAAGTGCTACTCAAGAAGAAGAATAAACAAATTAATGGCAGAAATAGCACGGGAACTGAGAGGTAGAGGACGCATTTATCACTCTGGAGTTGCACTGCAGCTCAGCCACATGATGCCAACAGTCAGACAGGGCTGCACCATGCACAGGGCCATACAAAGACTTTCCAGCCTCTTACTGCCCCACACCTGGCTGCTCCTCGAGCACGCTGTGCTGAGGGTAACGCTTAGCTTTTCTGCTGTGTCTTCCTCAAAGCCACATTAAGCACCTGGGTTCTGCTGGACCTGGTGTGCACACAGCAGTGGGGGTGAGGGCTGTGCAGGGCTGACAACAGAAGAGATCAGGAAAAAAATCCACATAGCCAATGGCATGCAAACCTGCACAGAAACCTGAAATCCAACAGCCTCGTGCTCCTTCCCACCCACCCCTGCTCCACACCAGGCAATGCCCACTCTGTGCAGGGGAATTCCCTGAGCTCTAAGAGAGCAGCACACTTGGGATTCCAGATAATGGAGAGCACCGCACTTCCCCGCGGATTCCAACTTTTCTTGAGCACAAACAGGCACACACACACCACACAGCTGGCTTCACTTCCAACTGCCGCAACCAGGCAAAGCGAGGGAAGAGAAGGCAGCACCCAAGCCCAGCCCCACACGCTGACAGCACTGCCCAGCTCTCTGAGGGCACTAACCTGGAGCCTCACCGCCCCGCTCTGATGGTCCCATACAGATGGAAGCTCTGATTCTCTCAAACAAAACACGGGGTTTGTTGCCAAAGAGATCTTTGCAAGGCACCCAGCTGAGCCACAGGCAGACTGAGCGGTGGGCAGCAGTGAGACCATGCCGTGCTGCACACACACCCCTGCTGAAGCCCCCGCTTTTCAACTCTCGAGACAAGCACGCTTTTCCCTACACTGAACATCTGTGTTTAATCGTACCCCATTACACCTCACAAGCACCAGCAGCCCCGCTCCTGCCTTTTGCAGGACCGTCCGTGGCTGCACGCAGCCCAGGCAGGCACTGTCAGAGGTCAGCTGCAGCATTAGTGCCATTTTTCATCTGCTTTATTTATTTAAATCCTACCTGAGCTGCATGGCATTGGAAGCATTCACTTCTCATAGAATCACAGAGTCTTTAAGGTTGGAAAAGACCTCTAAGATTCCCAAGCCCACTCCCACTGTGCCCACTGACCACGTCCCCCAGTGTCACTTCTCCACCTTCCTGGAACACCCCCAGAGATGGTGACCCCAGTGCTCCCTGGACAGCTGTGCCACCGCATCACCGCTCTTTTGGAGAAGAAATATCTCCTAATACCCAATCTGAACACATTTTTAATTTAAAGCACCTGAAAAAGGATTCACAGCTCCTACGTCTGCGGGGAGAGGTCTCTGTCCCAAAGCAGAGCACACAAATCCCTGAGATGACCCCACAAGGCCCTGCACTCCGAGGTGCTCAGTGCACATCCCCGCTGTCTGTGTAACAAACACCCTCCTCCTGCACTCTGCTCCCCACCAATGCCCGGCGCTGCTGGGGCAGAGGTGTAGGGCCATCCCAGCCAGCTCAAGGATGTTACTGGGGCAGCAGCAAGGTTATGGGAGCAGCTGCCCCCCACTGCCCTGCTGCTGGTCTGCTCAGTGCTAGAGAGGTTCGGGGAACCTTCACCATCTGCACCTGAATGTTTTTTTCCCTGGCGTGGGACCCCCGCCTGGGCAGAGCACGGAGCCGGGCACAGCCAGGCTGAGATCCGTGCTGCGCCTCCGGAGGGTCTGCAGCTGAGGGGTGTCCTATGGCACCGGCTGGTGCGGGACGTGGGGGAGAGCTGTGGGTCCTACGTGCCCCGGGCTGGAGCGATGCGGGGCTGGGGGAGGAGACAGGAGCGGGAAAGTTTGGGGAGGGAGAAAGGGGGAATTAGGGAAAGGGCAAAAGGGGAACTGGGGAAGGGGGAATTAGGGAAGAGAGGACGGGAGATCGCTGCTGTCACCGACTCCCCGCAGTCAAGCGCGCCGGGTACCGCGGACAGCGCGATCCGCCGCCCCTCCCCGCCCGCCCGTCCCGCCGCGGTGCCGACCTGTTGCGCGTCCCGCCTGCTCCCCGCTCCGGCCAGCGCCCGTCTCGCCTAGAGGCTCCTCCTGCGGATCAGCCAGGCCAGCGCGACCGCGGGCGTGAGGGCGCACAGCAGGCACACGGCGGCGGCCAGGCGGCGGCCGGCCCAGCTCGGGCCCCGGCCCCTCGCCTTGCCCCGCGCCGCGCGCTGCTCCAGCTCATCGGCCACGCGGCGCAGGCGAGCGGCCACCAGGCGGGCGGCGGCCGAGGGCCGGGCGGCGCGGCCGGGGCTGCAGGGGCAGGGCGCGGGGGGGCCGCCGCGCAGCGCGCACGGGCACATGGCTGAGCCGCCGCTCGCCGCCGAGTGCCGCGGCGTGTGCGGGAGGGAGGGAGGGAGGCGGCGGGCGGGGGCCGGGGGGGTTACATCATCCCCCGCGGGGCGGTGCTCGGCGGCGGAGGGGAGCGGGGGTGGAGGAGGTGTGGGGATGGAGAGTAGTGGGGGACGGAGTGGGGATGACGGAGGGATGGGGGGGTGTTGGGGTGGGGATGCGGGGGATGTGGGGGTGGTGCGGGAGGGGGGAGCGGGGTGGATTAGGGGACAGAACGTTGGGGAAAGAAGGCAGGGTGGGAATTGGGGGGGCAGAGTGGGGGTGTACTATGAGAAGCTGGGGGGACAGTGGGATGTGGGGCAGAGGACAGAGGATAACGGAGTGGGGGGACTGCAGGGTGCAGGTGGGTGTGGGAGGAGGCGCGGTGGGAACTGAGGGGCAGGGGACGTGGGGATAGGAGGGCTGGGTGGGAAGTGATGGACGGGGGTACAGAGTGGGGTGAAGGGACAGTTTGGGGCGTGCTGTGAGAAGTGAGGGACTGGCGGGGCAGGTGGGTGTGGGGTGCAGCTTCGGTGGGACTGGATAGGAGAGAGGAGAGGAGAGGAGAGGAGAGGAGAGGAGAGGAGAGGAGAGGAGAGGAGAGGAGAGGAGAGGAGAGGAGAGGAGAGGAGAGGAGAGGAGGGACAGTGAGGGTGTGGGATGGGGACACTGCGGGAATTTGAGGGATAAGGGGGTGGGAAAGCAGCGTAGGAACTGAGGGAGGGGGAATACAGGCTGGGCAAGGAAACAGTCTAGGGGTTGTACTGAGGGTCTGGGTGGTGGGGCAGGTGATTGGGGGATGTGGGGGAAGCTTTGGTGGGACAGGATCCAATTGGGGTGGGGGAGAGGAGTAGTGTGGGATCAGAGGTCAGCGTGCATGTTGGTGGGGGAAAGGGACAGTGTTCGTGTACTGAGACATCTGAGACCTGGGAACAGAGTTACTGGGAGTGCAGAGATGGAGGTAAATGTGGATGAGAGGGGCAGGCTGTGGGTGTGTGTGTGGGGGGAGTTTAGGTGGGAGGTGAGGGATTTTGGGGGACAGCGTGGGCTGAGGGGAGACGGTGAGGGGGGGGTCAGCGTGGAAATGGAGTGACACGGGGACAGCGTGGGAGGGGGCGCTGTCTGAGGGGGTGGCTGGGGGGGTACTGTCACAGCGTGGGGATGGGGGGGTTCAGGGAGCTGGGGATGGAGTGGGAGTGACTGAGAGAGCGAGGATGGAGGGGACGGCTGGGGATTACAAAGGGCTGGAGAGGATTTCATCAGCAGCAGCATTAGTGATTCTGACCGCAGGCCGTGCGCTGCCAGCAGGGAGCCCGCAATGCTCCGGCATCGCAAAGGGGCCCAAAAGACCCCCGGGGAGCTGATGGCACCCACCCCTCCATCCAAGCAGCGTTTGTACAGGGAAACCTGTGTGTGTTTGTTTATTTATGGAGGGGAGGGGTCTAAAGATAGCAGTTCCATCCCAAAATGAGGTAATCCACAGGAACAAGAATCCCTGCGCTGCTTCTCCGCCTGTTACCGCTGCTCTCCTGTGGGGCAGCAGCAGTGCCGGCAGCTCGGCGCTGGGCACGGTCTGTGGGCAGCGGGGAGCACCGAGGTGAACATCCCCGCTTTCCTCTATGTTCTCTCCTCTCCTCCCAGCCGGCCGGGCTGCAGGAGCAGCGCACGAAAGAGAGACGGCGGGGCGGGTGGGAGAAGGGCGGGCAGCACACAGCCCTTCCGCCGCCGGAGGCGCCGCCTCAGCCGCCCCGGGGCTCCGCCGCGCACCGCCCGCGCCTCGCGCTCTCCCCTCAGGCACAAAATGGCGGCGGCGCTCAGCGCCTCGTTCCCGCGCGGTGGCGGCGGGGTAGGAACCTTCGCGACGCGGAACTCGCGGACGCGGGGAGCGGTTTCCGGGCCGGCCCCGCCGCCATGGCCGAGGGCTCGGCGGAGCTGGAGCTGTTCCGCCGGCGATGGCGGGAGGAGCTGGCGGCGGGCGGCAAGAAGCGGCGGCGGGAGGCGGCGGAGGGGCCCGGCGGGACGGGGAGGGACGGGTCGGGCTGCCTGGCGTTGGCCTGCGGCCTGCTGGACGGCGAGAGCCCGGCCCCGAGCAGCCCTCCGCCCGCCCGGCCCTGCGAGGAGGCCGCGGGGGAGGAGGCCGACGACCTGCTGGGACAGCTCATCCGCGACCTGGTAGGGCGGGCTGCGGGGCGAGGCCTGTCCTGTTGTGCTGGGGGCCCTGGAGGGAGGGCTGGGCCGTCAGAACGTGTGCGATCTGGGGCTGCGTGTGCCCCGTAGCCCTACGGATGGGTTTTCCTTCCTGCCGAGCGGCTTTGCGGCGTTTTGCTTTAAGAATTTAGGTTTCTCTTCTGCGCCTTACTGAAGCCCCTGCAGTGCGGGTGTGTCGGATGCTCCGTGCTGTGACGCTGCTGCGTAGCAGGAAAACAAGTGTGAGTTCTTTGCATAGAAGAGTCAATTGGGAAGGAGCCTTAGATACAGTTCTGAGCCCATTAAAAGTTGTGTTGGTGAATCCTTCAAACGCAGTGGAGTTTTTATTTGCAGCTATGGGGAGACCCGTTTTTCTCACTGTCTTCACTGTGGCTGTTTGCTTTTTACTTAAAAATATATGTATAAATGAAAAAGAGCAGATTAAAGTTCTGCCTGCAAGGCATAGATTGATCTCTGCAAGGAATCAGCTCTCCATTGGCCCCCAGAAACCTGTCCAGGGGGGCAGCAGCCCCAGGGCTGTGCTCCTCCAGTACTCAGCCAGGTCACTGCTGCTCACCAGCACTGATGTTAACACTCTTAATATCCTATTAGAATTGAGTTCTTACGCTTACAGCACACAAGAATTGTGTTCCTGATGCTCACAGTGTGGCTGCACATTCTCCTGTAGGATAGTTTATAAATCCATGTGACTGCTGTTGTCCTTTTTGCCCTTTTCCCTGGGTGAGCTGTCCTTGCTGCGCCTGTGCTGGCAGGGCTGTAGGCAGTTTGTGTGTCATGTATGTTTGGTACACATGGACAGACTGGGTTCGAGTTGGCTGTGGGTCAGCTCCAATTTGGAAGCAATGTACTCATAGTGGTGCTGTGCCCAAGCCCATAAGCCCAGGGCTAAGCCCTGCTCATGGCTCCTCTCGTTCATTTGGGCTGTTTGTGGCTCCAAGAGCCAGGCTGGTTCACATCTGCCCAGCTCAGGCTCTGCCTGTGTGTGGCCGTGGCAATGCACTCGGAATCCATTTATTTATTTAGTGTCCCCTTTGGAGATAAAATCAGTTAAAGCCATGTGGAAACAGTGTTTGTGCAAACCTGCAGTGGGGAGCAGTGCCTGTGGGCCTCGTTGGGAGAGGAGAGGAGAAGGGATGCAGCAGGAGGGCCACTGCAGGCTGCCAGCAGCCTCAGCACATGGGCAGGGTTTGGTGCTTAGAGGCTGCTGCTGTCCCCAATGGGAGCAGTGCCCATCTTTGTGCTGTCTGCACACTTGTCTCTAGCATGTGGTATGCTTTGCATTAAAGCCTTTCAGTGTATTATACAATAGTTTTCTTGTGTAACCGTGCGTTAAACAAACCTGATGTTGTCTGTTTTGCCACTTCATTGGCACTGCAAATAGACTTGCTCATTAAGAGCAAGGTGCTCATGTAGAAGAGACCTGCTGAAAAATAAAGATCTTTGGGCCAGAGAAGTGCTAGGAGTCAGAGTACGATCCCAGCCTGGCTGACTACTGGCATACATGGAAACTGCTGGAGAGATTGTAGAAACACAGCATGGTTGGGTTGGAAGGGTCCTACAGCCCCCCACAACCCCTCCCTGGGCTGGTTGCCCCCACCAGATCAGGCTGCCCAGGGCCCCATCCATGGCCTCAGGGAAGGGGCACCCACAGCTTTTCTTCTGCAGCACTTGAGAAGAGGATGCAGGCACCAGGAAAACAAAACACTGGAGCAAAAATCTTTAGAGTGAGTGACATACAGAAATGTTTACAGTGGCCAGGTTTTGCACTCTCTTTGTTTGTATACTATAGAAACTTTGGAATCTCCGGGCAGAAATGGAGAAAAGGACAAATCTGATGCAAAAATTGCAGGAAGATTTATTAATGAGATAGTTGGAATAAAAAGCCCTGCTAGGATCAGCGTTTCTGCTGCATCTGGCAATTAGACAGAAGCAATGGATTCTTTGGTTTGCAGATGTTACAGTGGTAATGAGGTGAAGCAGTGGCCCTTCCAACATGCTGTGAAGAAAGAAATTGGTGTTATTGATGGACAGAAGTGAACAGCAGCATCTTTGCTTGGTTTTATATCAAAATATTCCTTCACTTTCCATCATCTGTTTGGTCTTTTTTGACACTGAAACCTTAGAGAAATAGTTGTGTTACAGCTTGCCTTGCCTTTCTGTGCCATGTGATTACAGATAAGCCTTATGGTTCTCTTTGATATGCTCTTTAGCTCCGCTTAGCAATGTAATATACTTTGTCCACTGTGGCTCAGAGTGAGCAGACTGTTGCTTGGGTGCTGTCATGCCAGCATGACCTGTCTGACGTTGTGCCCTTAGGAGTGGAGAGGGGGGATTACTTCTGCCTTTATTATGGAGCTGTGATGGCACTGAGGATACAGTGATCTTTCTTTATACCACCATAACTTTTGCTACTATTTAGCTATGCAATAAAGAAGACTAACAAATTATTTTCTTTCTTTTTGTTTTTCCAGAATGAAATCAACGAGGTTCCTTTCTTTGATGTCCATCTGCCGTATGAACTGGCATTGAAGATATTTCGGTATCTGGGAAAGGCTGAACTGGGAAAGTGTGCTCAGGTAAGCAGTGCTGGCAGTTTGCTTTCCACATCAAATGAGCACGTGTGCTCAAGCAGCAGTAGGGCACTGTGATGCAGGGAATGTGTGTGTTAGTCCTAGTGGCTCAGCTGGTTGTAGTTACTGGAAATTCTTCCTAAACTGCATATTGAAGAGTAATATTAATTGAGCTGGATTTATAGCCTCCAGTCGAGTATAGCTAACCCAAACATTTGTGACTTGCACATAACCAAGACCTTACAATTTAAAAGAAATGCTTGCAAAGATCTTTTAATTCAAGCAAGTGTGGTCAGAAGCAGGTGACTGTGTTGCTGCAACACTGAGAGCTCAGCACTTAAGAATGGCAGTAAAGCTGCTCCCCCCAATACTTCTCAGTTGACAGATGTTGTAGAGTAACAGCTTTTTGTCTTTAGTAGTTTCATGCAAAGCTAAATTCTTAAATGATGCTGATTTCCTGCCTCCTTCCCCTGCTTTATATCATTCTGTGGCATTACTCTGTGATAGCACTTTCACCAGTGTGTTCTCTGATGTAGTTCTCATGTCACCACTAACTGCCTCTCTCTCCAAGTGGCCTTACTAACTTACACACATCCAACTGTACTTAGACTACTGATCTGCTCTTCTTGAGCCTCTGTCTCCTTTCTCTGTGCAGTAAAAGATGAACCTCCTCTCTGAATGAGTCTCCAAAGCAAACTTAAATCAGCAAGTGCTGATTACCCTGTAAAATAGTGTTGTGAATGTGAATTGCCAGCTTCTCCCATCATCGCTGTTTAGTGCTTCAGGCAGGTGTTCATTGAACTCTTATGTACAAAACACATCTTGCTGCTGCTTAAAATCCAATCAGAATGGTTCTTTCTGTGATACTGGAAATACTCCCTAGACAGTTTGTTAGATAAAGAAATGTTGATGTGTACAACAGGGTAAAGCTTTGTAGCGGATGGCAAGTTTACTGCAAGTGTTAACCGAATGACGTGCACTGAAATTAAATTGGTCTGAGCAAGTCACAGTTTTAAGTAGTTATGGGTCTTTATTGCTTAAATCTTTGACTTGTTAATGCCTTGTAGGAACAGGAGCTGCTAGAAGAGAAGTACTTCCTCTCGTGGGGCTGCTGTGCAAAGGAAAAACATTCTTTGGAGTGATTCTTGGTGCTGTCTAGAAGAATGAAGCTTTTAAACAGCCTGAGTTTCAGTCATTTGATACAGGGAGATACAACCAATTAAGGCCCCATTCCACAAAATGGAACGGGATTGCATTTGGGGAGTGGATTACTTTTAGTTTAGTCTCTCTCTTTTGTTTCTCTCAGGCATGATCAGTTTACCTCGTGGTGTAGCAAAAAGCTTGGCTGCTACAGGGCTGCTCCTTTTCTCTGCACTTGAGCTGCACTCAGTTTCTCTCACATTTGTTTTAAATTTGAATCTGTTCTCAGAAGATGTGTTTAACACTCAGCAGATTTTCCACGTTTCTCATTTGCTTTCGAAGACTGAGTCAGATGCTCCTTTGTGGCAGCTGACAGGTAGCTGAGCACATGCCCAGTGCTTTACAAGGCTCTCTGAACGAGATGGATATCCAATGCTTTTAGTGCAGAGCTGGCTTCTTTTGACGTGTTTAAATAAAAAGCGGAGCAATAAAAATAAATGCCATTTTCATTTTTCTCTTGGTGATTTTGTCTTCTGAAGGGAGGCGGGGGAAAGCCCTCTTCTGTTAAATGGAAAGCCCCGCTGCTTTACGTTGTTAGCTTAGAAAGGTTTTTTTATTAAGGCGCCTTGGGACTTTAGTGAAATTGGGCCAGCCAGTGGAATTGGCATTGTGAACTGTGAGAGTGCCTTTGGAGAAAACCTGTTTGCTTAGTTCTTTAAGCCAAATTGGTAACAAACTAACAGTAAAGTAGCGTGACTGCAGAGTCTCTTTGAGATTTAATCACATCAGACTGCTCTGGAGAAGTTTAATTTCACCCTGATATTTCCCCCTCCCCCTCTTCCCCACAGCTTTTCTTTGATTTTTGGAATTAGTACCATAAAACACAAGCTATCTGTATGACACTTGGAACACTGAAGCCATGTGCAGCACATCAGTTAGTGGTGTCATCAGTTCCTGAGCTCTGGTGGGTGTGCAGAACCCGTGTGATACCCACTGGAGTAGACCAGTCCCTACTGATATCCCCTATTTTCAGCGAGCAGAGAAAGTGTCTGGGGCTCAGTGTCTCAGCAGCATTGCAGTGCTTTTTCTCCCAGGTTTGCACTTCTCCTACTGGACAGTTAGGAGAACCTTTTGATTTATTTATTTTTTGTCTGGCTGTTAGAAGAAAGATCCATGCAATGGGTGACTCTTGGACTGCTGTGATGAGGATTTGAGAACAGGTTCTCCCTCATTGTGGTTCTAATGTGGAGGAAAAAAGGGAAAACAATCACCTGGGCCACTATGGCACGTGGAATATATCAGAACCCTTCGTGTTATTTGGGGCTGGTTCTGCAGGGCTTTGCTCGTGGCCTCAGTGTCTGGCCTCAAACTGTCAGCTTTAGGATAAGGTGATGTGTCCGGTGTGTGAAGCTCTGTGCTCTTCAGTTGTGTTACTGCTCTCTAGTAAATACCAGAGGATGCATAAATTACATTTTGTGGTGGGAAACACTTCTAGACAGCGTGTATTGAATTTTAGCAACACTACGGCAGAGTTCTATTTCTGAACAGATCAGTGGGAAGTTGTCTTTGAACTGCTGGTGTTCTCATCTGAGAGACACTTGGAAATGTTTACTAACACAGCAATTGTGTATGTATCTAGGACAGGAGAGCCTGTTTCTAGGAATTTAAGAATGAATTGTCTTGCACAGATCAAGAATTTCAGATGCTTGCTGTTAAAGTGTCTGGAATTGTCGAACGTTCAAAAATCTGAAAAATAAAATCTTAGGTATTTTATGTTCATACTTTTGTATCATGATCGTGTACAAATAATCACCCACTGTCCTCTCAGCTAGGGGAGAGAGAGCAGAGAAAGGGGTGGGTGAGGATTTCCTGAGCTCAGGGCTTAGGATGAGACCTAAAATAACATTATGGCTGCGAATTGAAAAGATGAGCAGCTTCCACCTGGTAAATGTGCATCTGAATGGCTTTGGCTGAAATAGTACTTGGCACTAAGTATTGTACTGAATTGAAAGTCCAAATACTTCAAAATGAGGCCCCCGGATTCAACAAATGAACCTTGAATCTATCTTTGTGTGACCAGAGAAGAAAACAAACCTAATGAAGCAAAGGCAGTTATCAGATGGGGAGGGATGAATAAACCTTCATTAGGATTTAAGCCAGTTGATTAAGACAGGATTAGAAGAGTTCAGGATTCAATGGAAGAGGTGGATTTCTTTAGTTACTTTGTTTTGCTTGCTTTTGCAAAAACAAGTAATAATAATAAAAAAATCCCTAGACACAAAACCAAACAGCAAAACCGATGTCAGCAAAAGCCTCTGAAGTCCTTCAGAGCATTATTCCGTGCTGAACTCCAGACACAAAATTGTTCCTCTGCAGAGCTCAGGGGAAACCAAAGTTGCTTTGAGAATCATAGTAAAACAATAACAGGAACGCTAATGACAAAATTAAATTGCAGCCTCTAAATCTATAAACAACCCCATAAGATGTTGTTATTGATCACTGTAGGAGCTGGCATGGAGTGTAAATTTGGAAATAATTATGTCTGTCATTTCAGAAGAGCTTTGTGTGCAACAGCTTCTCTCCAACAAACAGAATGCGTGGGTGCATGCAGATGAAGCTGTGATGCTGTGGCTTTTGGGGCCTCACCTGAAACCCCGAGTCAGGCAGCTCCAATAAAGCTGACTTGGAGCCAATGGTTGGTTTTAATGTGGCAGCTCACAGTGGTGCTGTAAAGCAAAATGCTCGAGATACTTTTATTAGAGGGCTCTTGCAGCTGAGGCTCGCTCAGTGGGGCTTTTACAAGGGATTGCCATGCCAGTTTTGGTGTGTTAAGAAAAGGCTGCGTTAGGGACCCGTTGCCTGTAAAGCAGCAGGATTTGATGTAATTTGATTTAGAAAAAAAAAAAAATCATAATAGGATAGGATCTCTATTCCCCTTGAATGTTTATTCCTGAAAGCTGAATAGACATCTAGATTTTATGTGATTGTCTTCCCCTTCTCCTTTTTTTTTTAACTGTCTTTATGGAATACTTTTATGGCCTTGAAACCAGAAAGGTCTGCACAAACACTGTCTGCCTTGGCAAACTCCAGTGTTGTTTTTCCTTTTTATTAATTTTATTTTTTTCCAATTAAAGCAAGCAAAAGTGGGCAGAGTTGGGCTTGGTTGAGTTGATGCACAGACAGAAGCTGCTTCGTGGTTGTCAGCAGCAGCGTGCTCCTTCTGAGGCCAGGAGAGGGACCTGTGCTGCTGACCGAGCTCTGCTGGACTCTCTGCTGCTTTGTGGGGACACCAAACACTGTGTTTTTCCTTTGAGCAGTAACGTGTGGGTTTACATTGCTTTAAAATCAATTTCAGAGCAAATTCCCCATGAAACTCCAGCAGTTTGAAAATATATATATATATTTTTACTTTGAGCTTCCTGAGTGTGTCCCTGCAGCAACAGAAGCATTACACAAATTTTTGCTTTTGTAGCACACGATGACACACAGTGCAGGTACCCAGTATTGGTAATTTGTAAGGCAGCATTGTTCTAGCCAGGTTGCTTGCTTTGGTGGTGGAGAGGGGTTGTGTGTCTTTTGAATGTTTTGGTGGCTGAGTGGAATTGTGGAATGCTAGCTGCTGGGTTTGGGTATTCCTGTTTGACAGCTGCTCTTGTGTGCAGGTATCAGATCCTAAAATACCTACAGGTTGCTCTTCTTTTTACTTTCTCTCCTGAAAGAAACCAGTCATGAAACATGATGCAATTCTTCTTTCCTAATGGGACAGGATGTTGGATTTTGAAAGCACGACTGTGATGTGTGTCTTACTGCAACAAGCCCAATGGAGGCAGCACAGTGTAAATAAACCAGCCAGAAGCTTCATAGTGCTCTCAGGGGCACGTCCTGAGTCAGTGCTGCTGGTTGCTGAGCACATGTCCTGCTGCTGGGGCACTGTGAAGCATGCAGGGACTTCTTGCAGCCCTGCACCAGCTGCAGGGTTCTCACACCTTCAGTGTTCCTCCTAACCTATACCACTTTGTGAGGCTGTGCTTTGTGTTTAACAGCTGTGTTTCTAGCAGGGCTGGAGCAAAGCATGCGTGTTGATAACAAAATATAAAGGGGGTTAATTTTATTAAACAGGGGGTGAGTAATGTAGTTAATTTCTTCCTTCTGTGCTATGTTGTGTCAGTGTGGCAGCATTGGAAGCAAGGGCAAGTAGACATGGGGTGATGGGTGCTGTGGGGTTCTGTATCAATGCAAGACCTAGATTTTTGGTGTAATCTTGGCACTGGGGACTTAATTGTAAGCAGCTAAAAATGATGTCAGCCCAAGAAGTTTTTGGGTTTTTTTTTAGTCTTCTGGAAACAGTGTCCAATTGATTACTGCTTTCACTGGCAGAAGTTTTCATTGGTTAAATTTGTTGGTTTTTTTTTTTTTTTTTTTAAATTAAGAGTTACAAAGTACAGATGCTACTTAAGTTGCCTCTCACCTCTTGAATCTTTAATTCTAAGCCCACAATTGGTTATGATGAAGCGGCTTTCTCTGAAATGGACAGCAACTTGAGGCCACTTGAAAAACTTAATAATTCATTCCTATTTATGCATACTGTAATACAATAGGTTATAAATCACTAATGTCAGCCAGCCTAATCAGGCATTGTCAGTAGGGTGGTGGCGTGATCTGCAAGCTTTTCATAACAACAAATGTGAAAATAAACTCATATTTTTGCTAAAAGCTTACAATGCTGCCTTAATTGTTTTCTTGTTCCCTTTCGTTTCCAAATTTTCTGTGGTGCTTATGTCAGATGTTAGCAATGTGGCCACCAAATGCTGGTATCTGTGTTTTGTGCAGTTTTAGCAGAGCGGAATCTGAGTATTTTGACCAAGTTTTTCTCAAAAGAATCAACAGAAATGTTATGAGTTGTTTTAGAATAATCATAGAATAATCACAGAATGGCCTGGGTTGCAAAGGCTAACAGTGCTCATCCAGTTCCAACCCCCTGCTGTGTGCAGGTCGCCAACCAGCAGACCAGGCTGCCCAGAGCCACATCCAGCCTGGCCTTGAATGCCTGCAGGGATGGGGCATCCACAGCCTCCTTGGGCAACCTGTTCCTGTGCCTCACCACCCTCTGTGTGAAAAATGTCCTCCTGACATTCAATCTAAACTTCCCCTGTCTCAGTTTAAAACCATTCCCCCTTGTCCTATCACTGTCCACCCTCATAAACAGCCATTCCCCCATTTTATACAAAATCTGACATGATTTAATGTGAGATACGTATGTATGTTTGGCTTCCAGGTCAGCAGAACGTGGAAAGTGCTCGCAGAAGATGAAGTGCTGTGGTACCGGCTGTGCCAACAGGAAGGATACCTGTTGGATGTGAGCATCTCTGAGCGGCCCTGCTGGAAGCTCGCCCTGAAGGACTGCCGTGCCAAAGAGCGTGCTCTGCGAACCAACTGGAAGGTAAAAGGGAGAGATTGGCTTAATGGGATCCAGATGCTGGAGAAAAATGGGAACCTGGTTCAAACAAGTGGCAGTGAAAAGCTGGTCTTCTGTGTTGCAGCTTCTTTTGGCTAGTTAAAAGGGGAAAGCTGCTGAGGGATTTATGAGACTTTGCCCCAGCTGTAAGACTTCTTATTTTCTTGATGGTTAAGATTCCCAAGATGCTTTTGGGAATGAGTCTTTGCTTGCAGCTCTATTCCCATGACTTTGGTGAAAGATGTTTTTACTTCATCCATCCTTTGGTATTGACAGTCAACCTTTAAGATGAAGGCTTCTTCTCTGTTCATTACATATCCTGGCAAAAAGAAAGGTATCATTTCTTTGATGTCATGGTTACGTTTCTCTGCTTAATGATTACAAATGATAATGGTGACTGATGACTTCTTTCTCATTCTTTTTCTGTCTGTAAACGTTGCAGGAGGCAAGCATGAAATACACAGGTCTTCTCTCTCAGCTGCACAGCAACTTGTCAGCAGCAATAGGAAAGCTCAAAGCTTTCCTATCTGGAAGCAAACAAACTTGGTAGACAAATTAATTGCAATACTAGTAGCAAGTCTTGTCTTTCTGTGCAGAACCGCAGTGGTGCTGTGAGTCAGCTGCAATACGAGCTGGGAAAAATCCTGTGTGATGTACATTCTTGTGATGGAGTTGTTATTGCTGGGTGAGTATGACATTGTGCAGTGCTCATTTGCTCTTCACTGGTAGAAATCTCATGCTGCTTTCTGTACAAATTCAAAAGAAGTTTCAGGAAAGAAGGGTGATTTTTTTTTCCTTTGGCCCTATGGCAAGCAATAATTACAGGCATCTACAAATCACTTCAGCAGCACAAGTTTTTGTTGTAATGCTATCTTAGGTAAGTATAGTCCTTGTAAAGCCTTTACTTTCCAATGAATTGTATCCATTACTTTGCTGCAGAAACACTCAAAGTGAGGCTGATGTGTATTGGGAAATGCTTGGGAAAAGAGTAATAACTTTTCTTCTATGAAACTGTTTTGATCACGAAGATAGGTGTGTCTTGGAACAAGATACATTTAGGCTTGTTACTGTTTTCTACTATTTTTTAAGAGACAGTATGGAGGAAAAAAAAACATGGAGAAATTCAACTTCCTTTTTTTCAGTGTTAAACTTTGTTGGAACTGTGACTTAGTGATGGTTATTCACTTCTCTTATTCTTTCAAAACTGTTTTAAAACCATCCCAAGCTCTTGGCAGAGGTTGCCATGACTCGCATAGGTTGCCATGACTCGCACCAGTTGAAGTAAAGTTTTGCTGTATTCTGCTTGCATTCAGTAATTATTAGTCCTGCAGGAGAAGTCACAATAGTAAGTAGAAATGAAAACATCACAGGGCAGAGGACACTGTTCTTCAACATACCAGTTCTGTATTTTATGATACCACTCCACGTTAATGGCATGATTGTGCATTGTGGAATGAAAGGAAAACTGCCTGTAAAGTACTGTAAAATTCACTCATCAGTTACAGGGAAGGTGACTTGAAATACATCATCTGTAGGTAACTCCCATATACCTTAGAACCCTTTTGTATTCTGTTGGGCAGCTAGGAGCTGATATGTAACCTAGCAGATAGCAGGAATGAATGGAGGATTTTAAGCTTTATTGGAATTACTGTTGTTTCTACTGTTTACTAGATGCTTTCCCACTTGCCATACTACTTCACTTGAAGGTCTTGTTTCATGTTCTTTGCTGCCCTGTTGTCTCACTGACTGTTGCTTCTCTTTCTCTACTTTCCATGCAATGAAAAGGTGTCTGCCAAAGATGCATGTGGTCTGTGACCTCTGGAGGGGTAGTGCCACACAGTGGTTAACCCAGACAGTGACTGTGTGAAGAGGCTTGAGAAACTGCAGCTGTATAGCAGGTCTCACCTTGGCTCCTGCCTGATGTTGAGGCTTCCCTTGGCCACAGAGGCTTTGGTAAGACCCTCACAGGTCCCCAGGTGCTGAGGCTGCAGCTGGGACCCAGTTCTGCAGAGAGCATCCTGCCTTCCTTTGTGCCCTTCAGCCTGGGCACTGTGCTGCCTGGCCTTGGCTAGGGGTCTGCTCTACTGTATCTGCTCTGCTGTCTCTAATGAAACCTCCTCTACTTTTTTTCAGAGCCAGAAACCCCAGTTGTCATCACACTGCTGCCAAAATCTCCAGCTCTTCTTTTTCTTCATTTTCTCCATTGTGTTTATACATCCAAACAGGCAGCATATAGAAAGTAGGCAGAATAAATTTAGTTTCTAAAGGATTAATAAACAAAGGAGATTAATCCTGAGAATTAAACTCAATTGTCCGTACATTAGCCTGGTGTATTGCAGAAGTCAGGCTGAGGTGGTTTCAGACAAAACATTTGTGTTGGTTCCCAGCTCTTGCAGTACTCATAAGTGCTGGTGAGTTGTCCTTTGTTGGCAAAGTGAAAGGAGATGGGGAACTGACATTCCCACGAAGTTCACAAACATAGGTGAGAGACAACAAAGGGAAAAGTGGTTTAGGGTTTTCATTCCAATTACTTTTCAGTGATTTTCCTTCTTTAAGAAAACAAATTTTAAGAACGAAGTATCCTTTTATGGAGCTGTGACTATACAGTTGATAGAACAGCATGGGGAATTTAGATTTCAACTGTTTGACTTTACTGATTGCTAAAATAAATATTTAGAATATTAGAACACAAAAATTATATGACTTCCATGGGTGTTTACCTCTTCCCCCTCATGCTTCTTTGATAGCTCAGACCTCTGAAAGCATCTCATAAATTGCTGTGAACTGAAAGCTGTTCTGTTTCTCTTGCCCAGAAGAAGGTGAATTTGTTGTTTTACCAGTGATGATCAAAGCCTACAAGACAATAGCACACTGCAGTCACCTCAGAAATATCTTAAAAACTATCCAGCTAATTTAATAAGGTGGAACTGTAAGAAAATATGAGTGCTGTTATGAACGCTGGAAGTATCTGATGCCTGAAATGTCTTCAGACTCACATACAGGTCATTGTTACCCAGCACTTCTCTCATCTTGTGATTTTCACAACCTGAGAGAATGCACTTTTCAGGACTGAGATTTGCAGTTCATCTGTCAATGAATAATGAAATATTTTTTTGGCAGGTCTCCAGCATGCCCTCCTCCAATTTGTTTTTTGTTAGTTGCATTGCTTTGGTAAAAATTTGCAGTAGTAAAGAACAAACAAAACAGGCATGGTTAAAACCTGTGAGGATGTGAGTTGTTTGTGCAGGGAAATGCTTTGTTCTTTACGTACATTTGGTAAGAATTTAGCAGACTGAAGGGTTTTTGTTTTGTCTTTTAAACCCAAACATCACCCACCCCTTTCTCTTCCAACTGTAGTATTGTACTTAATGGCACTGTGCTTTCAAATTTGTCATAAAAGTGTAATGAATCTAGTGATCAATAGCTCGCTGTTGCATTCTTATAGTATAGAAGAAGTAATTTAATAGCTGAGGTTAACAAAAGTCAATTTTCTGCTCAGTATAAATATCAATTATCTGTTACATTTAATGATTATATCTCTAGTTTCGCACGCACTTATGTGCCTAGCTTTACATGTGAATAATCATAGATTACAGCAAGATTTGTCATGTGCATAAAGCTGAAGGGATGTGTGACCTTGCAGGACTGGAGAAATTGGTGGTGATCTTACAGCTAAGTTGGCGTATTGCATTTTATGTGGATTTGTCAGCAGTGGTTTGTGGCATCATTCACCTTTTTTTTTTTTTCTTTTCTTTCTCTAGACAGGTTGCTGCCCTGGAGAAAAATAGGGCCACTCAGTTGTGAGCAGGTTTTCTGATGCCTGACTTCGGGGAGCAGCTGCAGCACTGTGTCTGAGCACGGCCAGGCCAGCCAGGCATTACAGGCTGCTTTGTCACTGGGAACTGTGGCACTGCATAGCAGCTGCTCCCTGCTTTCCAGAGGTGCAGTCGGGATCTTGGGAGATCAGAGAATGGTTCTAAAAATTAAAATTAAAAAAAAAAAAACAACAAAAGGAGAGGAGTCTTGAGAGAGAGGTTTTCCAGCAGAAATATCATGTATTTTGGACCTTGGAACAAACCTGGGAAAAATGGTATTTGATCTGAACCTGCACTGTAATAGACCTGATCTTTCATGCTTCATTATACTGCTTCAAACTCCGCAGGAAAACAGAGTGATGCAGCTTTATTTTAGTTGCTGTAGAGTTGTTTTAATCTTTCAAAAAGGGAATTTGTACAGGTTGTGGACAGAGTGATTTATAACACTGGCTGTGAGTGTAACCCATAGAGACATAGCTTGCCTGAACTGGTCCCAGAGTGGATCTCTTTAATAATCTCTTGCAAAGAGGCAAAGATGAGCTAGACAGGGTTGGCTCTCCCTTAGAGAAATGTGCCTGTTTTCTTGCACTCTTCTGTATTTTTTCCATGCTGCTGCCAAAGCTCAAGCCAGAAGATGGCAGAATATCAAGGATTGATTAAGTGCAACCTGAGCTGTGAGTTGAAGGTGGCTGCGAGCAGCTCTTCTTTCTCAGAGAGCCTTGCATTTACTGGCTGACATCAGATAATTCAATCTGGCCTGCATGCAGAGCATCTTGTGTTTATCATTAAATTTTTATCCCGGCGGTTACGATGCTTGTTTTCTGGGTCAGACCTTGAATCCCTTTTCATTTGAGACAGCGGTGTTTGTGGTTACCTCACTCCCAATCAATGTTGTATTTGCCAGCCTTTCTACAGTTACATGTCTCAGAGGATCTTCTTTAAAGATGTTGTCTTCCCCCCCCCCCCCCTTCCAATCCATATTCAATTCAAATGTAGTTTCTTCTTTAAGTCAGAGTTTACTTAAAGCAATTATATGCCTGCTTACTCGGCCTGTATAAATTACTACCATTGCTTAGGTTCACTGTACTTAATGCAGCTGTGTGCTTGGTCTCAGTACAGAATGCCTGCATTTGTTCACCTTCCATTAATAAAATCTTAATCAAATCAGAGTTCTTTAAGCAAGAACATATTCAAACAGTGAAATCAGTACTTCTTCCTCTCAGCAGTGTTGACAGACACACTGTGATGGCTGTTTGTAGTCAGAGTTTAGCTCCTCCTTGAGATACAGATCTTGGAGCATGAATCTGGCCAGCACTTGTTGAGCTGCTGTGTTCTTACATGGTGGATCTCATGGTGAAGCATCAGAGGTGAGCTGTGGGCTGTTCTGCTGCATGGCTCTCTGAAGTCCTCACCTGTGGATGTCCCAGAGCTGTGCAGTAAGTTGCACTTCATACACCTGAGCCAAGTCCACATCAGTCCACATCATGGCTGATGTTTTATTGGGCACTTTGTTAACTTTGATGCTTGCAGAGAGGGCAATTTGGCTTTACTGCTGCAGTTTGTGTCTCTGAAAGCTTTCCAAGTGAAAGTAACAGCAGTGATCCATAGTAAGACTGCCATTCCAAAGGCACAGAAATATAACAGTATCGGATGCTTTTTCTTTCCTCAGTTTTCTTTGAATGAAGTGTGGTAGACTGTTAAGGGTTTTCATAAGTGGAGATCTAAGGGCATGCCTGCACTGTTACCTATTTAGACCTATTTAACAGGTGCTGCATGGAGCCTCTGCACCTCTCCCAGGCAGGCTGGGAGTCGCCCCTGCCTTCTTCTCTTCGTGTTTTAACCTCAGAGGGTTTCCACATTCTCCCATGTAATTATTGCCTCCTTTCCAATATACCTTTTCTATATTATTTATTTTCAGTTAAGAGCTTCTGAGATTCATCTGCTCCAAGTGCATCAGTGACTCTGTGGGTTAACGCATCCCCTTTCAGGGTGTTGCCCAGCTGACCCAGATGGTACTTCTCCTTTATTTGAGCAGTGATGCTTAATAAAGACAATAAGAAGCAAAAGAAGAATCACTGGTTTCAGAGATGACAATATACATTTTGGTTCTGTTGTACTGAAAAGCTAAATGCACCAAGAGAACTTCGGCACAGCAGACTTCATTCTGGAGGAGTCTTATGGGAGCTGCAGTTTAAACACTGCAGCATCTGCCAACAAGGTGAACCTTTTGGTTTAAGTCCCTATGAGCAAAATACAGGCAGGAAGGTAGTTCCTGCTCTGTAGTGACTTTCTTTGTTCTCTAAGATCACCTCCCACACTGCTTTCCTCTTGCTCAAAGGTGACCTGCAAATGACTAGTTAAAAAATGGGCTTGCCACCCTTTTTAGCTTCATAATGATGTGTGAAACTAGCCCAAAAGGCTTGAAAATACTTCTCTGCACTTTGAAAAACTTGATGTCAACTCTTGTCTAATTTGTTTTTTTCTTGCTGTAGGGCTTGTGGGCTATTCTCTAGGAATTTATTAGCTCTTGCATCTTAATTCAGTGTGCAGACCTGAGGAAACCAAAATATTAATTAGTAATGAAAATGAATAAAAGTTAACAAACCAGCGTGTTAAACAGCCTGGATAAACCCCCTTCCTTATTTAATTGCTTAAATTTCACTTGCATAATATCACAGCTTTGATAGGTTTCTTCCTCCGCTCCCGGTGACAGAGAGCCTGGATGTCAAACAAAGCAGTAAGGAAGAATGTAAACACACTTGCCTTTTTCCTTCAACCTTCGCCAGCCCTTTCGTGTCCTCTTCACTCATTCCTGTTATTGTTAAGAGGTAATAAGTGTCAGGCCTTCTGTTTTTCCATGTGAGTCACCTTTAGGAGGGTTGAAAACAGGATGACATCACAAGTTCAGAGGGGTCAGATGACAAACCACGGGTGTTAGGTAAGGTTGTGTGAAATGACAGACACATTGGCTTCTCTGTCAGCTTGTGGGGAAAAAGAGCCTTTCAGGTGAAACTAATAGTGGAAGCCTGATACTGAATCTTTGTGACAGCTCCCTTTGCCAGCCTGTTCCACCATTAAGCTATTGGTTTACCTGCAGGTCTTATTGGTGCAGTAAGATCTGCTGTGCATATAGTGATGCCCACTCACACCAGTTCTGTTCAAGTTTGTAAAACCTTTTTTTCTGCTGAGACCACCCTCCTTTTTTGTCAGTTTCTTGAATGTTTCATTTCCACAGTTTTTGTGACCACCCAGCCTCTGTTGCCACTAGTGCCTGAAAGTTCAGGCAATGCTTGTCTGCTGTTTGCAGTATGCTGCAGTTTGCATTCCTTCTGATATACAGATTGATTTACATCATCTTCAAATGATGTTTTCTCTCCTCTGTCTGAAACTGGAGACATTGTTCTATTTGTTGTACTACACAGTTGTATTTTATCAAATAATATGGCTGATGTGCCAGATCCTTCCCAAATTACATCATAGTTTCTCTTGAATTATCTCGAAATAATGTATTTTTCCCCTCTTGTGGCAGCAGCTGTAGGCAGTGTACACAGTAACGTGTGTCCTTGGTCAGAGCAGCTGGCTTTGTTAATGGACGTGGGCTGATGCAAGCTACTGGAACCTTGATCTTAATGATGGGAGAGCCTTGGCCTTAAACAGGAAATTACTGGAGACAGTTTGGCTTTCTCTAGCTTCTTTTTAAAGTGTTCATTAAAATGTTTTGCCTGCCGTATAACCCTTTGGCTTGCTTCTGTTCCCTTGGTATGATATTTGCATGCACTTAAAATTAATAAGAAAGTGAGGCATGCAGAAGTACTTAGGATGGTGAAATGTTAATTTTGTTACAGATAACAGAAAAATCGCATGCTATCTCGAGCAGCTTAACCCACTTCCTAGAGCTATGATTTCCTAAACAAGGCCATAAGAAGGAAGGTACAAGCTTTTTCCCAGCTTAGTTTCTGTAAGCGTGGTCCACAGATGGACGTGGGTTGATGAACTGGAAAGTCAAGTTCCCAGTGGGAGATTTTGGGAACTGATCATAGGGATGCTTAGAATGTATTTCCTACATGTTAAGTCTGAAAGCATTTTCAGATCATTTTTGGTACAAGTTTTAGTCTTTTTTTTTTTTCATAGCTGATCTCATACAGCGAGCAAATAATGTTTGGGTGGTACCACGGACGTTACCTTTCCACTTCACGTTCTTCTGCCACTGTTGTGATGGTTTCAAGTGCTCGTTTTAGTTTACCTCCATCTGTTTTTTTTTCTTGCATTTTCTGGTGTAGCTTTCTGCCGTTCCATGTAATAGCAGAAAAAATTATTTTCTATTCCATTTGTATTTCATTTTTGTCATCATCTTATATTTATATTCCTTTCTGCAGCACAAAGTAGCTCTCTTTACTCCATCACTGTATTCCTTAACTGCTACCAGACTGTTTTTCCTGAATTCTTCTCTCAAGAAGTCCCTTAGCCAAGCTCTCTGCTGGTTCTGTATGTAGTGCTGAAATCAATATCTGTAAATAATTGTAAATGAGAGCATATGAAGGCTGAGGAGCTTCTGACTCTTCCCTCCTGCCTTACTTGTGAGCTGTCTCTAGCTCTGGTAACTAAGTTAACTAAGTCAATCCTCCTCCCTGTCTTCAGGGAAGAGCTGTGGGCCTCGATGTGGATGGTAGTAGAATCTGTTCAATAATTTCAGAGATCGTGTGTTGCATCTGAGGTATCTTGCAACTTCCAACGTGTTTGATGAAGAGGATTTTGCAGTTGAAGGCTGTGAAAGATTACGTTCTTGTGTGAGATGAAGCTTAAGGAGCAATTGGAACTCATTAACAAAAGCATTTGGACTTGGGTTCACATGCTCCATTGAACCTTATTAAGCTTACTGAGGGGATCTGAGTAGGTACTTTAATTAACCATGTGAAGATTAGTTGCTTTGGTGGAATAAGGGGGAAAGGTCTGAGGTGCTTGTTGCAGCAAGACAAGGCAAAATACTCATTATTTTACTTGCTTATCATCAGGCATCCGTTCAAACAGAGCCATAGCTAGAGAGTGTTACTTGAGCAAAATTCCTACTGACTTCAATAAAATGCACTGACACTGTAAGGACTTCATAATAAGATCTTTTGAGTATTAACAGATGGTCACCGACTGCCTGAAACAAAGTTGTTGGATTTTTTGTTTTGTTTTGTTTTGTTGATCACCGCAGGTATCTGGAAACTGAACAGACTTTGCCTTCTGGAAATCAAACCTGACTGTGAAACAAAGGTTTTTCATTCCCCTTTTTTATTTTCTTGCCTCAAATCCGTTAGAGAAATTATGAAAAACAGATACTGATTTGTGAAGTGCCTTATCAGAAGTCTTTGGTGTTTGGATCAGCTCAGAGCAGCAGGACTTGCCCTGGCTTGGTGTGCTGCAGGCAGCCTACAAAATGGGCCCTCACCAATGTCCTGCTCCAGGAGAGCCCCAGTGGCAGTCTGGTTGACCCATTTGCTTCAGTGCAGTTGTGCAGTGCCAGCAGTAAGTGGGCCATGAAGAAAAGTGGCCTGTCTTTGTTGCTGCCATGGACTGAATGAGGAGAATATCCACTGTTTTGAAAATGTTCCTGTTAACAGTTTTTCTTTTGTGTATTTGTCAGTTTATATATTAGTTGCAGTTGTACTTTGCACAAACACTAATTAGACAGCCATCAACACTCAGGGCCAAAGGCTTACTAACAATGCAACTGTGATAGCAGTGTCTTAATTGGTTGAGTATAATTGTCATTAGGCAACGATAAAGACATCTGGGGCTCTGGAGGGAGATCAGCACCCCCTCCTCCCCTTCCCCAAATTTGTTCTGGCTATTGCTATCCAACACAGTTGAGCTTTTTCAGATGAGACCCTGTGTTTTGACCAGTTTCCTGATGTTTTTCTCCTTGTGAAATCGTCTGCCTCTTCAGCACCACTTCATTAGAGCGGTGCCCAGCCTCCAGCTTTGCCTCCTCCCACATGTGCTCAGCACTTCACCACCTGCTTCCCAGCCATGGTGGGACAGCAGCAGCTTTTAGCCCCCGTCTCCTTCGCCTTCACTCTTCTGCTTTCACTCATACCCTGTGAGAGGGTATGAGGAAGCTGTTCATCTCATTATGACATGACTGCCAGTAAAAGTAGTTGAAATGCTTTTGATTAGCAAGCAGGCATTTTTATTATACTATGTAGATACCATGTGAATTTAATTTTTTCAATTTCTTTGTACCATATGCAATCCAGCTATTGCTCCGTTTCAGCAAGTTCATTTTATTCATCTGCAAAGCTTAACTTGAATTTGCAGGCTCACTTTTATGGTTGTGTAATTAGCTGCCTAAGATAACAGTGCTGGATTGGTGGGGAGAAGAAGAGAAAATAGCTAGAAAAATATAGCTCATCCTCCTGCTGCTACTTCTCACATACATATTCTGAGATGTTTAGAAATGTGAGAACCACAGCAAAGTGAAATGCAGGTCCTTTGGAGAAGTTGAGTTACTTGCATGGGGAGTCTTGGGAAAAGCAGTAGCTCAGTGCTGTTGAGTATTATAACAGTGAATACATGGTATTATTTATTTTAAGATAAGTGGGTTTTGTTTGTGTTTTTTCTCTCCAGCAGCTTTTCATAGCTATTGCAGCAAAAAAATCAGTAACTCGGTGAGGTTGGAGTACTCTGCTGTCCTGAAACAGAAGACTTAAATCTGGGAATCTTTCATTTGGTAGCTAGTAATCAGGGAAAATTTTCATGGCAAAAAAAAGATTGTTGTGGTAGGAAATAAACAGAAATACAGAAATTCTGTAGGAGTAGTTTCTGTGCAGTGCAGCAGTTTTCTTTTCCCTGGCCATCTATATTGATATGGCAGATTTGCCAATTATCTGCAATAAAGTAGCCTTTTTATTTTTTTACAGCAAGGCATTGCTTTAATAGTTTAAAAGCCTTTTGTTGTGGTTACAAATTGAAAGTGTGTTGCTCTTTACAACAGCATTAAAAGCAGGGAGTTGAACCATTAAATTTTTTAGTTCTGAATTGGATTCATCTGTATTTGAAACTCTTCCAGTTCAGTTCTGGTACAGGCCCAGTGGTGCTGGAAACAGGCATGTAGCATTGCTGGCCAGCGGAGTGAGAGATGGTTTATGTCTCCCATTTCTCCATTTTGATTCCATGCCCAAACCTGGATCTCTACTTGGGTTTCCAGTGTGATCTTGGAACATCTCTGCAAATCCATTCGGTTTGTTGCACGGGACTGAGACGCTGTCATGCTGTGCTGGGAAGGATGTGAGTGAAATGGGGTGGGAGGGGTACTGGAGGGAAGCTGCCTTACTGCCCTTCTCCCTGCTCTTCCTGATGGACCTGAGGCTTGCACTGCACTTCTGGGATGCCTGGACAACAATGCACAAAGGCACAGGCTGGTTCTCCTGGCACATGGAACACTCCATTCTGATGGTCTCAGTAGGCCAGGTTGATGGTTGGATTTGATGATCTTGAAAGTCTTCTCCAACCTAGATGGTTCTATGATTCTCTTATCACGACAGATAAGAAATGGGTGTTATGACTGCAGTCTTCTTACATATTATTCAGTAATATCTGAGTAAACTTATTAGGGCATTCCTGAGGTACACCTAAAAAGCTCTTTTGTTGACAAGTCCGTGCTGAGGGTGGGAGAGCAGCACAGCTTTGTGGTGTCAAAGTGAAAGCTCTTCAGTGTGCATCTCTCAGTCACTAATGAGGGAGGGAGTGGGGCCTGCAACAGATAGGTATGATTAGCTGTCCTGAATACTTTTGTTATTGTATTTTATCCCCAAAGTTTGAAATCTATCTGAAACAACAAAAAAAAAGCTTTTCAGTGTTGCAAACTGAAGATATTTCCTGTAGACAAACCTGGACAGCTTGTTTAGTCCAGAATTAAAGTTTTCGCTTTGCTTTGTCGAAGCTTCTTTCTTGAACTGTTATTTCCAAGTAGTGCTGCTGTAAATTGGGAAGAAAAGCAAGGTTTATAGAAGGATTGGGACCTTATCTGCAAAGGATTAGGATGGAGAAGTGCCATCTCACCCAGTTCTCTCATTTTCTTCTATTTAGTGGTGTCCAGCACTGAAAAGGAAGTCTTGTCACAAGGACCCAACTCTCTTCTGAGTTCAGTACTGAGAATTAATGTACATCTCTTTGCTTAACAGTTCTCTACCACTTCCTCAGACACTCCAATTTGTTGTATAAAGTGGTACATTTTTACCCAGAGGTGTTGGAAGTAATCTGCTCCAGAGTACCTGCAGTACCGGTGTATGGCACAGGGTGACCTGTCCAGCATCATCTGAACCTTTGTTAAGCACCTTCCTTCACCTCCTTTGTTAACACATACTTTCTTATTGTCATCATAAATATGGGATATTGCTGCCCTGTGGAACCTCTGGGGCTAAGAAGAATTGCTCTTGAAATGATTTTCCCCCCAAAAGCAGAATAGAACAAAACTGGCAGAGCAGCAGCCTTCATTTCCAACAGAATCTGCGTTTCAGGTATGGCAGAGAAACACAGCTGAGACTGACTGTTGTCATAGTTCTGTTGAAACTTATTTGTAGATAACTGTAGATCTGCTCCAAATTGACCATATTTTTGGTCAGTCGTATAGGAAGTTTCTTCTCAGTCTTGCCTGCAAGATGCTGTTCTGATTTTTTTTTTAATTAATAGTACACTGTGGTGCAGCAGAGGTGACACAGAACAGTTCTTGTGTTGTTGTGTTACAGCCTTCCTTCCATTAGATGTATTCAGTGTCATTTGAGAAGCTGATTCTTATTTTTTTTATTTTTTCTTCAGCAAACTGTAGTGTGCCTGGTGTTACCAAAACATCAGAAAAACTACAGTTTAAGAGAGTCTTCTGTGAAGAAGGAAGCACTGCTCTAATTCTAAAGACAACACTTAATCCTGTGAATAAATTAATTAGTCTTCAGAGATGTAGGCAACTGTGATGTGTTGATGAGGCATTAGGAAGCTTATTTCTCTAAAGGGCGGCAGGTTGGATGGATGGATGCGTGTGAATGCTTGTATGTGTGTACATAAATACTCTGATTAAACAGCCTTTCTCTGGCACAACCACAACTGCACGTTCTTTAAAGACCAGAAGGAAACAGATTGAAGTTTCACTGTGATGTAATTGACACTCATTGCTGATAAACTTATTTTTCCTGGAGCCCTGCTCCCCTTGCATTTTATCTGTAAAGCTTGCCCCGATAGTTGATAACCCATTGTAGCTCAGTGGTGTCCCCAGAGCCCCAACTTGCCTGTGTTTGTGGACTTGCTGCTGCATTCAATAAATGGGAATAAAATGAACAAAGTTGGTGGGATTGCAGACATGGAGAGAATCCATCTAGGAACTGTATATGGCATTGAGTTTTCAGACCCTTCTTGTTCCTGCTCTGCTCCCTTGCAGCTACCTCTTTTCAGATGTTTTTGGAATGAATAAAAGCTTTCTTTTCCAGATACACGTCGGGGGAAGTGAGGTTGTGGGACACGCGCACCTGGGACTACACAGCCCCCATCCTGGAACCAGTGCAGGGTCCTGGTGATGCTGGACCTCAGCCACATGTCTCCTTTGTGAGGATAAACAGCTCTCTGGCTGTAGCGGCTTACGAGGACGGTAAGTAACCACAACTCTCCTCCCTATTTAGAAGAGGGAAAAAAAAAAGCTTTATAAAAATGAAGCAGCTGTGCTCAGCTTTTTGTGTGCCCGTAATCCTGTATATACACACACGCACACTCTTGCTTTTATGTGAGAAAGTTGGCCAATAACCCTAAATGCATTAGGAGGCATTGGAACATAGCACCCATTAAAACTGATGTTTAATTCCTACTGGAACTGCTACACAAAGCTTGAGTGCCAGGCTGAAGTCCAGCCAAACTATCTTAAGCAAATAACTTGTTTTGCTATAAAAAATATTAAATATTCTTCCACTGCCATTCTCCTCTGTCCAAAACTCCCTGAGGGTACTATGAGGCTTTGTAATGGGAATAGTGGTAAACTTGCATGTCTGATTAGGCTGTGTGCTCTCTTGTGCATCCATGTGCTACGCAGGGAATGCAGCTGAAGTATTGGTTTGCATTACTGAGTTTCATACTTTGATATAGAGAAATAAAAACTGTGCCCTAATATTTAATGAAACTAATAAAATCCTGGTTTATATACATTGTTTTAAATGTACTTAAATATAAGGGCTATCAAGAGCTAGAGACCAACTGTGCATCTATTGGGCATGAGAACAGCAATTAAAAAACACGAGTTTGAACAGTGCTTGACACTTGGGGTCCTAAGCTGAAGAGTCCAGGCAGGACTCAGCTCCTCACAGCTTTCTTTAGACTGTGTGATTTGGTACTTAAACTTCTCCTCGAGTGTGAATAAAGAGGATTTTTTTGTCTGTTTCTTTTTAAGTTAAGGAGTGCTGTATGTGTGTTATCTCTGATCCTGGCACTTTGCATGTGGAAGCAAAGCCAGAGATGGGTAATCCAAACAAAATCACTAATCCTTTTATTTTATAAGTAAATTATATGCTTTGTATCTGAAAGTAAGTGTTTAAGATGATCAACACTTTTAGTGGTTTTTCTAGTCTGGATTGTGCTATTTCCATTTTCTGTGGCTAAAAATTATTGATAGGCAACATTTTATGACAACAGTGAGCCTGGTATTACAAAACATGACTGTTATTTACTCAAGTCATAGGAAATTATAACAGTGATGGTTTTAACTGTTGACTTTTTTGTCCAGTGTGCCAAACAGTGAATGTAGCAGAGGCTCTTTTGTTTGCTTTCTAGTCTCCCACTGACTAATCTAATAATCTTTCCAGGTTTTTTTCCTGTCAGATTCCTTGTTGTCGGCCCTGTGTGTGCTGTGACTGCATAGTTTGCATAAAGCTCAGCATCGTATTCTTTTGGGTAGAAATTTTAATGGGCTCTGTGATATGGCAGTTACTCTGATTTGAGAATCCTGGTCAGAATAGATTAGTTTCTATGTGAACAGGGAATTATAAATACTGTTTTTAGAAATGTTTACCAACTCGAATCTGAAAGCACATATTTACAGTTTGATGGAGAGAATTATTTTAAACTTGGAAGGAGGGGAGGGGGGGGGAATGACTTTGAAGATAATGTGTTTGATTGTTCTTTGTTGTACTCTTCCAGCTCCCTTTTCTCTTTGTTTGTAAGTTTGACTAACAGAGAGAAACCATCTGCTAGTGTTGGAGGTAGTGCTGTCAGGCAGAGAGTCTAGACTTCTCTGTCGAATCCCTGGCTAGCAGACTTGTGCAGATAACATCAGTTTCTCCCAGTTCAACAGAGCTCACGCAGCGATGTCCTTGGCACCTGATCACAGGGAAGAGCTAACAGGCAGATCCTGCTCGCACCATGCCTGCCTCGCAGCGCTGCTCTGCGCTTCAGCAGGAGCGAGCACTTCCCAAGGCATATGAGGTACAGCGAGGAAAGGCTGTCTTACCAGGATGCCTGCATCCACAGTGAATTGCATCTCCATGATGGCACTAAAGAAAAATTGAATTGTGGCTTTTGGTGAATGTTTCCGACAGCGTCAGCCTCTGTGGAACAAGCTGCAAGGAGAGGGAAATGAGGGAAAAATGTACGGGGAGAAAATGAAGTTCCTTCTGCTCGTGCCAGTGCTCAGTGGGGGTACTGCATGTACACCTGGGGCAATGGGACTTGGCAACTCGATCCACAGTTGTGATTTTTGAATTCCAACCCACTGGCCTCATATTTCTTCTGCCTTGTTTCCTATTGTCAGCACTGGCAGCCCTCCAGTTTGATTTTACCACTAATTGTGTTGCACGTTACCGAACTGAAATGAATCAAATCAAAATGCTTTTCCTGGAGCATTAGATAAAGCAGGCGAGGGTTCTGGGTAATGAGCAGATGCTGCTAATGCAGGGACAGTCGGGGCCTTGCCAGGACTCCATCTGCTCCATGCTTGCCTGCCTTTGGCTGTGAGCCACAGCTTTGGGAAGCAGCGGTCTACTTTAGCCATCAGCCCTCCACCCTCCAGAGTCTTGTAGTTTGACTTGAAAACAATGTGCTGCAACAAGAAAAGTGGTTGGGTGGTGGTTTTCTTGGTTTTAAATGCAGTGCTGCATACATGTGTAGGCATGACAGGGTGATGCAGCACTGCTCCTTGTTCACAGCAGCTCTTTAAGACCTATGGGGAGAGTTGGTGGCACTTCCTAAGTTGCACAGCAGCACCTTGGGGCAGAGGAGGGTGCTTTCTGCAAGGATTGGAAGTCAGCTTGCTTCTTGGCAGCCTTTAGGAGGGGAATTTTGACAGTGCTTTCTGGGACAGGGAATCTGCTGTCTTGTCCATTCTGGTGTCCTTAGCACTGCTTGCAGGTGTTGTCCCTACTGTGCCCTGCTTGCAGATACAGAAATGGAGTGATGTGGTGGGAGTCTTCTCCCAAGCACCATGGAGTGCTAGGCAAAAGCTACAGTAGGAGACAGGCTGCCTCAAATTAAGGAAAGTTTTTGGGTTTGGGAGTTGTTTTTTTTCTTTTGTTTGAGGTTTTTTTGTTTGTCCTTTAAACAAAGCATGTATCTATAGGTGTACATTTACATTTATTCCTGAGAGCTGTGTGCAGGTGTCTGTGGATGCATATCCCTGGGTTTGGCTCCATGGTGCATGATTTCACCTCCAGGCCAGGGATGACAGCCTCCCAAGTCATTGAGCTGGGAATGGAGGAAGTGAAGGACAGGCATGCAGCTGCTTTTGCAGGATGCCCTTGTGCTCCCAGGTATGAAGAGCTGTACTGGAGGCTGCTGCTATTACTGAGGAACGACCCCAGCCCTCCTTTGTGACAGCAGGAATGTATGCAGTGCTGCTGATGTTTGCAGGAATGGACTACAGCAGTGCGTTGTGTGAGGTGTAATAGACCCATAGTTAAATGTGTTACCCAAATATCCTGCAACATAGAGTCAGTTGCGATAACTGGACCTTTCCCCAGACCACATTTCAGCAATATATGTGGTAAGTTACAAGCCTACATCCTTTGTACAGCCTGGGCTGAAGTGACAAATAGAAAGACCAGTAACGTCAAGTGTCTGCAATTGCACCATTTTCAGCAGCCTCCTGCACTTAACTCATTTCCTGAGCCAAGACAAAGCTCTGCAAAGTCCAAATTCCAGGAGTTATTGTTGGAGTTCACTTAATATAAACACAGTTGCCATGCAGATTTCAGCCTGCTGTGAAATTATTACGTATAACTTTGATTTAATGGCTTTCAGTACTCAAAAAAAAAAAAAAGAAAAAAGAAAACACGCATGTGCTTGCAGCCTTAACTTCACCTTAGCAAAGATTTCTGCTTTGGAAATGAAGTACTAGTGAGTGCTGGAGACAGGAAGATAGACTATGTAAAGCAGTGATCTCATCTGCACTGGTAAATCTTACGCCTAATTTTTTCTGTGTTGCCATACTGATATCTTCAACTGTAATGGTGATATTTTTGTGCTATTACACAAACGAGATTAACTGTTGCAAAGACTTACATACATACTAATAAATACATTTCGCCTTCAATGAAAAGCAGAGTACAGAATGCTGTAAGTAGCACTTGTAGAAGCAGTAACAATTTTACCTATTGATAAATACAGTGGAGTGCTTGATTTTCCAGTGTAGGAGTTGTTCATGTTGAAGTAGTGGTTCATCCCAATGAAATAAAGTGGTATTTCTCTTTGCATTCCATTTGAATTCTTTTCACTCCTTGTGTTGACTTATGACCTTACAAGTCAGTTGCTTTTTGGTAGCACCGAGGATATTTTCACACCATATTGTGCATCAGCTGCTGCAAACACCGTATTGTGAAACTTTCAGGTGTTCTGGACAGAGATGACTATTGAACATTTGGTAAAAAGCCGTATACCTGCCTTGAACAGATTGTATTATTGCACAACGTGCTTCCACTGTCCTCTCATTTGTGATGCAGTGACAGTGGATTTGCTGCCCGCTTTGGGGAGCAGAACCCCTAAATGCCAGCTCTCCCTACAGCACCGCGTGCATGCTGCAGGCCAGTGGTGTGTTGTTCAAAACCAGTTCAGTGGTTATTTACCTTTCAAGCAATTAACATAATTACCATTATGCTAAGAAGTAATTTTGGGAAGTTCTGCTCGCAGCCCTTACGACTCCATCGGGACAGTTTGAGTCGGGACTTATCTCTTTGATGGAAGCCTAATTGCAGTTTTGGCTTTGTGTGAACAAACAGAGGCAGCTAATTGTTTAGGCAAATAGCAGATTAATTTAAATATGCATCCCTAATAAAACAAAAATGGTCCCCATTATGGTGCATGTTCCCATGGCGAGGAATATAAATATTCAGTGGGAGTGCCATTAGATGGGGATCTTAAGGATTATCTGCATTATTTCACATTGGTAGCACTTTCCAGATACCAAATAATCTTTACAAAAGCAAACATAAATCAATTTAAACTCATTTAGATACCATTTTGCTCTGTGCAGTTTCATTACCACACTCTTGCTTCACCTCCTCTGGGACACGGGAGGAGTGTTTGCAAACTGGCATTGGTGCCCGTCTGCAGCTGTCTGTCAGAGCTTTTATGTCTCCTTTTGAAGGAAGAGCTGTCATTAATCATTTCATCATTAATGGGCATACTCAAGTAGGAAGAAGGCTTCTCCTGCCCCGGTCCTCTTGTCATATCTGAAGATTGCTTCTCTGTTAATTCAGTGCAAAGGTGGCCTGGGAGTCTGCAATTCTGTCTGGCCCTTCTGCTCTGTAATACGCTCCTAATTGCTTCAGGTTGCTCTTATTCAGATTACTGCTTTAATGTACCGTGCTTTTAAATAGAGCATTGGTGATCTGTGCAAGGAAAATCTGCAATTGCAAATGCATTTTCTCTTGACTTGCACTCCTGTATTCTTTGAGGTTTGCATTCTTTGGCTTTCTGAAAGCTTTGAACTCTGTTTGCCAGAGTGTCATTGTTCAGTTTTGCTGCTGATTGCAAACTGACTGTTAGGAATAGTGTTAATGTCCACGGCCTGATTGCTGTGTGTGCAGAGCTTCAAGTTTTTCTTCCTCACTGTGTTCGTGTTACTTCAGTCTAAGTGTAAGAAAAAGAATTTAGGAGTCACAGCACCACAGAATCATGAAGGTTGGAAAAGATCTCAAAGATCACCAAGTCCAATCATCAAAGGTTTAGGTCCGGTCTTCTGCAAGCGTGGAAGGAGGTAAGTCAAGCAGTCTTCCTCAAGGCAGATACCAGAGTTACATGAAAACTAAGCTGTGGGAATTGCAGAGAGCAGCACAGCCTCGAGTGCCTGCACACATCATCATTTTGGAAAGTTCCTTCTGAACCTCTGTGCTGAAATTCTGGTCCCATGCTCTAGAGTCTCTTTTCTGTATGCATACACACTGTTTTTGTTAGAATGTTTATAAACTTGCATCTTTAGATGATCTTACAAGATTTTCTTAAATTCTCACGTGTGTTTGCTTTGTGTTTGTATGCAGGTACTGTGAGTGTTTGGAGCTTGATGATAGGGCGCGAGCCAATCCATCGCTACCAGCATAACCAGAGGATACAGGCTTTAGCTCTGGGTTCCAAGGGTGCAACAGTAGCAACAGCATCTGGCTTTGAGGTCAAGATGGAAAGCCCTGATGACAGGGGATTCTGGCAAACTACAGGAACATTCGAAATCCAGAAATTGGTGAGTCTCCAGATTGCCCAGCTTCATTCCAGGAGCTCCTGATCTACTAATTATTTTTGGTATGGTTAAGAGGGATCTTTTAAAAATCTTATAGGAGTGTTGTGTGAGCTAGATAACAGCATTATCAGATAGAGGCAGTGATTCTGTAGCAGGTTAATGGATGAACCTTTCATTACTGAAGAGCAAGGGTGCAATGCTGGCTTAAGCTACAAGTGAAAATGAACAGAAGTCCATATGGTGCAGGAGGTTGGCTGTTATCAATTATTTTTTTTTGTCAACATTAAGCTAAGTTGGCTCATCTTGTAAATCAGTTTTCTCGCATAGAGTTGGAGCTAAAACTCGAGGTCTCATTCCAGATCAGCGCTATCTGATTAATTCTGAGGCAGGATATTGCAGACGAGCTAATAGTGTCACTTGTGAAGCTGTAACTAGTTGTGCAGCTCCTTCAGGTTGCACCTTCTGTCACTGAACTTTTGTGGCTGTTTTAATTAAAAACCAAAAGTGATCCCATTCTCTGAAGTTTTATTATGGCTCAGTGTGTCAACCCTTTTTGAAATGGGGAAGGAAGTGTGTAAGAAAAAATGGAGCCTTGCAACTTTTCTTTTGCAAAAAATCAACTGTGCAGCTAATGGGTATGAAGTCAATTTAAACCATTCCTGATTCATCCCCTCTTTCAAATCTGTCAGTCCTACAGTACTTAAAAATAGACAAAATCCCCAAACATTTGAAGAATTTTCCTAGTAACAGTGTTAAAACAACACCCTCTCCCTTGTAGTTGGATCCATGCTGTCTGTAAGCTATGTTCCATCATAGGAGATAATTTGCAGATATTCTGAAATAAAGTTAATGCTCAGACTTCTGAAAGTAATTTGTAACTGGGATGGTTCAAGATCACGGGCAATCTGTGCATCAGTAGCTTGTTCAGTTTAACATATCACAACAGACATTTAAAACAGTTTTTATCTGCAATAAAAATGAAGTCTGCTCTTTTTAGGTGAACTTCCTCCATCTGGTTCCAGAGGTCTGGGACAGTCCAGTGGCAGTAGCAGCTGCAGAAGATGTTGTCTATCTGCTGAAAGTAGAAGACCCTGGGAAAATCCTTCATTCTGTCTATGGTCAGCCTGTCACATGTCTTGATGTCTCTGCTCATGAAGCAGCCTTTGGGGTCAAAGGCTTTGGCTGGATACTGAATGAGCCCAACCAGGTATTTAATGCTTTCTGTCATGCTTTTGCACTTGTTTCATGAAAAAATTGTGCTTAGGATCATTTTCCTCTCTACTACTGAGCTTTTTTTTTTTTTTTTTTGGGTGGCAGTAGATGTAAAGTATACTTTTAAGTGTAGTAATGTGTTGCTAATTTCTAACAGTAAGCTGAAGGGGTTACTGTTCAGCTAACTGGGTTCATTGTGTAAATGCTTTGCATTCTCTGCTCCTCAGTCCCAGCTGTATGCTGCACCAGCAGTCCTCTAGGGGGAACTAGTCTCAAAAAAAAAACAAAACCAAGAAGAAAACAATCCAAAACCTGAAAAAATAAAATAAACAACCTCCGCAAAGAAACAAAAAATACACATACACTCTCCAGCCCCTGTGGTGAGGACCAGAGCTGTGTGCTGAGCCCTGCACGTGCTCATGTGCAGTTCTGGGAGGAGGCTTTTTTCAGTGTGTGCACTTGAGTGCGTGAGCTAAGTTACTTCTAAACTAGTGAGAGTGGTGTTGCTGCTGCATTAGAGGAAGCTCCATGCTGGTTGTAGATATGAAGCCTCTGTGACCCAGTCAGATATTTCATCAGCACATCTTGTCAGCGCCAAGGTAGATGAAAACTGCACTTATTTGGTAAGTGCTGAAGACTCATGGCTGAGGCATTGTTTTAATGCAGCTGTCAAACTTTTCTGCTTGCAGGATGGGCTGTTGTGGGGTTCTTGCATCCCAGAAGGTAACAGAAAGAACTGTGTATCTCTCTGGCTCAGAAACCTGCTCCTGGGTGCAGCCCCTCCACTGTGGTGCACCTCTCCAGGGCAGGGAGCAGGCTGCAGGCAGACCTCTTTCCAGTTGCCTTGAGAAGTGTTTCTGTCCCTTTCTTGCCCAACTTGCCCATTGCTTAAATCTGTAATGTTTGTGGTTGTGCTGCAGCACACAATAGGCCATCAGCTGAGTGGAAGAGGAGTGTGCCTGGGCAGGTAGAGGTGAGCATCCAGTAGGTAGGAGCTGTGGTCTGTACGAGAGTTTTCTTTGGCAAGTGACTTAAACAGGAAGGCTTTATTTAGGAGTAGTTCGTTAGGGATAAATTTCTCCACCTGCATCTAATTCCCCACAAAATTCACGTTCCCAGGGGAAATGCAGAGCCCACCATAAACACCTCGAGGGCTGGGAGGTGCTGCGAGACTGTGCCATCTTTCTTTATTCCTTTGCTGTCCTAATCCAACTCTTCCCCACAGAGGTGGGAGGTTAGAAGGTAAAACTGCCTTGTTTACATTACATTGGCAGTCATCTTTGTGCCTCATAAGGGAGCAGAGAAATCTCCATAGCCACAGAGCATTGCTCGGAACAGCCGGACACATCTCCTTTAGCCCTGCAGTGCTTGGTGGCTGCTTGCATTCAGCAGCACATCAGCCCACATCCTAATCAGGAGATGGGGCTGCTGCTGCCCAGACGGCCGGGCAGTGCTTGACAAGGACACGTGCTTGGCATTGCTGCAGCAGCTGACATCACACCGGAAATTAATTACTAATGTCTCAGATGATAATTGCTCACCTCGCACAGACGTGAAGGGACTTTGCATTGGTTGATTACACCGGTCATGAGTTGACAATCTGTCTTGAGGAGAGCTTTTGATCTCCAAAACCTGTTCGTGGAGAATTCCAACCCCATTTGCTGCTGGCTGTGTTGCTGTGGTAGAAAAGCTGTTGCCTCTCTGTTTGGGTTTTCTTTGTTTTTCCTGAGGGTTTTTTTTTCTTGTTGAGTGTCGGCGCATGAGCCTAACATTACTGAGTGGTAACCTGCTTTCTGAAGGCAGTGCAGGCAGGGAAATCGTTTCTGTCCCTCTTTTTTTTTTTAATCATTGTCTAATTTTAACCAAATCTGACAGCAGAGCAGAGATCTGAGGCATACATTTTGTAGGCACTTTTATGTTGGAAAGGAGAAAAACATCAAATCCACAGCATAGACTTACCTCTTGTTAGATGATAGACATCCGTGCAGGAGAAGGGAGGAACAGAAATGCTTCATCTGTGGGAGAAAGTTCACCTCCCACCTCAGTAAGCATCTGTCAGCCTGAGGATGGTGCATATTGAAAGTTGTCTGAGTGCTCCTCAACCCTTTTTTGTTTTTTTTTTTAAACCATTGAGCTAACAGGAATTTCTTTATTAAGGGATATTTCATCTATATTAAAGTGCAGTGTATTGTTTTCCTTAAGTACTAAATCCAAACACTGGGGCCCCTGGCTTATGGGTGGGTAACAGAGTACAGAGCAGGCGATGTACTGCAGGCTGGTGTTGCACAGACAACACGTTACCCATGTCGTGCTGCTGGGAGAGCTCAGCTGTTCACCTTTTTGCACACTGTATGTGAAACTATTTTCTAATTCCATGGGCATCCATAGTTTTAATCTGGAGGTAGTTCTGGTGCTGTTCATGCCAGGATGTCTGAACTGGGCAGTAAGGATTAACTCTGTGATCAGATTTCTGGTGCATATATCTCACTGATGGAGTGAAGCTTTTCTTATACATTGTATATTGATAAGCTTCCCTGCATGGAACTTCTATCAAGTAAGTCTGGACTCCCATGACAAGCCCACATGAGCTCTGTCCTACCTGTGAGTTCATTCAGTGAGATGTACAGGTGCTTTATTCTCCTGATGGAGAAGAACAAAACACACACACACACACACCCCAGAAAAAAAAGAAAACAAAAGCCACTCAACTTTCTCCTGCATTTAAAGCTTAGTTGAAATCATTTCATGTTTTTGGCAATTCTTGTTAATTACCTTCTATCATCGTGGCAGGATTTTATTTTTGCACAACCTTCACCATTATTTCGGATGGATGAGGGTGGGAGGAGGGCAGTGTGGCATCTGGGCCCCCATGTCACAGGCAGAAGGGAGGTGTGCTGAAAGCAGTGCCCTGGGAGCTGTTTGTTCTGCTGTCATGTTTTCATCTGCTCTGAGCTGATGATTGGCTTGTGCTGATGGATGCTGCTCAATATCACCTGTCTCTTCTCATCAGCCATGGAAACGCTGCCTCTTTGTGCACCTGTATTTAACATTTCTGCAGAGTTCTTCAGCTGCCTGCTAACGTCAGTTTATCTGAACTGGAGTTATGTGAATAAAAAAAAGTAGAAATCAGAAGTTGTAAAATAATCCTGTCAATTGAATCTTGTAGTTTAGTTTCCCTTGGGTGATGTTTTTAGGTCACAGATATTCCACGTTAACCTTTACATCTTTACCCTCTTTTAACTGAATTCCTTTTCTTTGTGCACAGTGATGTTGTGTGGTCTCTTCTGGTGTCATCATGTCTCCAGTTCCGGAGATTTCAGTTTTCTGTGAGTGCTTTTCAGTTTTCTTAGCCAGCACAAATCCTGTAAGCAGTTTCATCTTTCCAAACTCTTGTCCTCAGTTGCTGAGGGCTGAAGGGGACAGGAGGGATGTGCCCACCAGTCAGGCACTGTGAGGAGCACAGCCCTGCTGAGAGAGCAGGAGTTTTCTTTGCCTTAATTTTGCAGGATATATCACTAAACCTCTGTCTCACTGAAAAGTAACAATAATCCACCTTGGTTTCTCTTTGCTTGCAAATGACCAATAATCATTTTGCAGCTTGACAAATAAAGCTCTTTTCTCCTGGCTAATGTTAATGACATTCAGGTTGGTTTTTTTTTCCTATTCACACATTAATATGAATACCTCAAAATTGGCACAGCTTCTTTGGTGGTGATTGTCTCTGCTTTTGAAAACAGAGCTGCTGGGATGTGCCATGTTTATTCCAGGTGCTAATCTATGAAACCAAAGCCATTCATTCAATTTTTAAGGACTACTTTGCCTTCCTTTCACCTGCCCTCTCCTTGGCTTAGGGAAGGAGTGCTTCCAGGCTGGTGCTTGTGTCGTGGTGGGTGGTGACTTGACTTTCATCTCTGGATACCTGAACTCTTACATCAGTCTTCAGCCACGAGTTAAATGAGCCCGGTGCTCTCACCGCAGGTCCTCGCAGACATCTGTCAGCACCACAAACCCATCGGCTCTGGCAAAGCTCTGGAGCTGGCAGTCTGTGCCCGGGATGTGTCCAGTGCTGGAGCAGCAGCAGGGGTTGCAGGTGCATTGGCAGAGCTGCCTTCCTGGGGTTTGTGCACTGCCTGGGCAATGCTTGGCTCTGCCTCTTGCCACCAGCATGCAGCCTTACTTGTGACTCCAGTCAAAGAAAAACTTACAAGGAAGAACTGTCCTGTGCTTGTCTTTAGCTTTGTATGTAACTTGGGTGGCAGCTGTGGCTGTTTGGAGGAGCAGGCAGCGTGTTTGGCTGGCGGCTGGGTTTGCTGCAGACTTATTTTTGTAATTCTCTGTGCAGGTCTTGAAGCATTGCTGAAGGCTGCTTGGTGCAGTAAGTGCACGTGAAATAAGAGTTCCTGCTTGCCAGCAGAAAGTCACCTTTAGGATGGCATGAAAGTCAATTTTCCACATGCTCGGAGAAATGTTGTTACCAGCTTCACACAATGACTTATATCTGGCAAGAACTTGCAAAATAGTCTCTCTGGCTGATTGTCAAAAATTACATCATATTGGAGTAAACTGCTTTTAAATCAAACATCCATTATTCATGTATATTAACTGCTTTTTAAATTTTTTTTTCTTACTGGCTGTTTTGTGTATGATTTACTCTTTTTCTTTCTCTCTGATTGTCTGTCCGTCTCCCTCATCTGCTCCTTTTAAATCTTAGCTCATCTTTAAATTTATGGAGCCAGCACACTTATCTCTGTGTGCAAGTACCAACATGCTGACCTTGCATTTGTTAGCAGGCAGATTTTGTTGTTGCTGTTGCAGTGTTACGTGCCATATTTACAGTAGGCAATGCAACACATTTGCAGTAGGAAACTGCACCTCTGAGGCTTGTGAACCTTGAAAATATTTTTTCTGCATCCCTTTAGAAATAGAATTCCAACTTGCAGCCGTGTGCTGTACTTAATTTGATGGCTTTTTTCACAAATGCATATGGAATAGCCCTGTCACTTCTGTGCATATCCTCTGAATGGAACGGTTTTAACCTGAGCAAAAGCCAGATCCCTTCTTATCCATTGTGGACTTGAAATGTCACATCCCCATCTCTTGTTGGTAATATTTGTGTGTATTCAGGCAGTGTTCCCTTGGGTTGGCACAGGGATGGGCAGGAGAAAAGGAGGCAAAACAAAATCCTAAAATAAATATAGACAGTTTTGGAGTTCTTGTTTTGATCCTCTGCTTACTGCTCTCTGCAGTCAATAGTTAGAAACCTCCATCCAGGCAGTTACTGAGACAGCAGTCCTTGAAGGCATCCTGTGTTATTCAGTAAGGGCAAAGATGTAGGCTTTGGAAGCACAGCTTTACAATGTGCTTTTTTCCTATCTAATACTTCATCAAAATAAGAATGAAGTATACTATATACAAAGAGTTCTTCCCCCCATTCCAAGGGGCAGTGCATTTACCAGCCCAGAGCTGCAGTGACTCAGGACAAGAAGCAGAAGCATGGTTGCAGGGGAGGCACACGGTTGCACAAAGCAGCTTTCTGCTGGCCTGCAGCCAGGACAGTGGGCTGAACACCCCTGCTCTTGCTGAAAATACCACAGGCTCTTTGATAACAAGTGCTCGGGGATTTGTTGTTTTAATGTTCCATCCAAAAAAGACATCTCCAACAACACAGGATCCCGAAACACCTGCTGGGGTATTGGACATACATGGAAGAGTTCCATCAGCAGCATTTCCTTCAGTTCCTTGGTTTTTCTTGGAAGTATCTCAACCAGAGTGCACAGAGTATGCTTGACCTCACTTAGCTGCAAGATGGAACGAAGCTCACAGCTTAGCTATCCTGGCTGCAGGGACTTTGTGAATTAATGTACCCTTCTTTCTTCAGTTCTTGGACAGCATTTAAAGAGAGCTTCCTATACCCACCGATGTGCAGCTCCTGGAGTGCAGCAAGCTTTCCTTTCTTCCTCTGCCCACCAGTTTGCCAGTTGCTCAGTCCATCCATCCGAGGACGGTGGCCACAGGTTGAGAGTTGCCCAACTCGAGCAGTAAGGAGGGAAATTAGTCTAATGCACTGCCTTAACAAAAGAGAGTATGAGCATGAATAATTAATACCACCAGTCTGTGGCAATCGGATAAAATGAAGTCCCATTTGCTCAGCCTTATTAAAAGAGAGAGAGAGAGAGGGAGAGATGGTAAAGGTCGTTAAGGGACTTGTAACATGGAAAGAATCGCCTCTGAGATGGATAATGTGTTTTCTAATCTCTGTGGTCTTTAACTAAACATAATGGTAAAGGTACTCTAGCTATTTCTGGCTTGTTGAATTATTAAGCATTCTGGGAGATTGCTTGGCTCTCATCCAATAACTTAGACTTTTTCATTTGAACAATGTTAATAGGTAACGCTTTTTATTTTGTGCATTAGATCCTGATACATCTGCACAGAGTATTTAATGCTTTTCCTCCCCTGTGCCCCAGAAGTCCCATGGGGGCAGGGATGCTCGTTAGTGTGCTATCCCAGGGTACTTCATTTCACACCCAAGTGCTCTTGGTTTGCTTACCTTCAGGTCTGTGACTATTAGGTCACTGGTCTTGGGTGGCCATTATAGGATTATAAATGTCTTTGAAAGGGTAATCCCTTTGCAGTGTGCATTATAGGATTATAAACCTCCTAAAGATCTTATGCTTTATCTGCCCTTTAACATACAGGCCCTTATTTCAAGTCCCTATTGACCAGGTATTTCATTCTTTCTCCTTGGCCTTTGTAAAGAAAATCCTCGTTGCTGTGGGATACTAAAGAAGAGCTCATCAGAGGTGTTCTAGCATCTTCAAAATTGTTATCAGTATGCTTTTAAACCTCTGCGTCCAAGAAGTTATTCAGACCTCAAAACGCATTCTGTGCTCCTTTTCTTTCTTTACCTACCAGTTTGTCAGAGCAAGGTTTTGAAGTTCATTTGCAGGCCAGGACAGAAGTTCAATTGGAAGGTGGGTGAAAATCACAGGAAGCACCTTCCTACCAAGTAGCAGGGCTAGTTGGTTAGAAATGCTCATCTGCATTATACGTATTTGTAAAAAGCAATCTTTCAAAGACTGGAGACTGACGTGAGAAGAGGAGGAATTGAGGAAGCATAAAACAAAAGCTTTTATAGCAGCTTTGTGGATCTGAAACATTATTTCTACAGATTCTGATAGATGCAAACATTTTGGAAGTGATGGGCAGCAGCATGTAAGGTGAGGAGAAACCAATCACTTTTCATTTGGAGCTGCATGTAGGAGAGTATCACAGGTCTAAAACTGGGACTGCAAGCAGGAAAGGATGGAACATCTGCTCAGATTTTACAGCAAAACTTCAAATGCTACGTGCAAGCAATTCTTCTTTATGGTCTTTCATGGTCATCACTGTTCAAGTGTGTATCAGATGTTGATAGGATAGACAGAAGTGCTGGTCGTTTAGGTAAATTAATAGGCTATGGATGTTCATGGTAAGTGGTATTCCCAGGGGACTTTGGAGAAAGCAGTGTTTGGCCCTCTTCTCTCCAGAGCTGTGAGGCAGAGCTGGCAGGGGCTGCTTGCAGGGCACACATTGGGAGCTGCATTGTGTTGCTGTTGACCCCATCGTCTACTGTTTGTACGCTGAGTTCAGCAGTGTGTTGACTTTGTATTTTTTGGACAAAACCTCCCAAAGAGAAATTTGGTTGCAAGGCAGAGATGTTAATGCTCTTTGCACTGAGAACTCTGCAAAGTGCCTTTGCCAAAATGTTATTCACCCTAACTTTGGTTAGGGAGGTGCTGGGAGCTGTTCTGCGTGTGTTGTTTTTTATCTCAATGACAAACACTTTCAGTTTGTAGCAGCTACTTCATTGGAATGGAAGTTTATATTATTTTTAGCAGCTTTCAAGTCTCCCTGCAAAGGCAGAACCTCTTATTGTACAGAGATACGGTGAAATGGCTTTGGTTTTTGTTTCTTGTTTTGGTCTTAGGGATGAAAAAACACATGCTAGAAATGGTATTTGTGGCAAGCAATTTGTACAGCACTATACTATAGGCAGGTGGAAGAGGGAACTGGTTAGGAGATGATAAATGTAAGTAACTGAGTGTGTTGGATATGAGTGTCTTTATTCTAGTAGAGAACTTGATAATTTATGTGGATAGAACTCTGCGTTTCTTTTAACTGGAAGAAATGGGGGCAGGAGAAAGCCTGCAACATCTTTGCTTTATTCCTAGAGGTTTGGAGACATCCATCACAGAATGATCTCCTGCTCTCTTAATTCAACCTTTCAGATGCATCTTAAAATTGCACAGTGAGGGAGTGAAAGGGCAGACAGCATCACGTCACTGCTCTGCTGAACGTTGAAATAATATGCACTGACAGTGTAATATTTCTTAAACTGCGTGAGGATGTAATCAGAAAAGCACAAGGTGAGAATGTTCACGTGGCATTGACATAGCCACGCTGGTATTGCCATGGAAACCATAAGGGTTTGGTTGTTTGTCTGATATTTTAAGTACTCTTTTCACAGTCATAGATGATTCTTTTTATTGAATGAGTTAATTAAAGGGACATCACCGTGAAATGCAGTCATTTTTTGAGATCAGTGTTAAGTTGAGAACTTCACTAAGCTTCACCGGACTTTGCCCGGTATGTTTTGCTGGATCTAAAAATACTTCCTCCCCTTCATGGAAAGGCCCAAACAGATAAACCTCATCTGGCCCCACAGGAGAGACAGCAAGCATAATTAAACTGATTGCTGTGCAGCAGAGAGGAGGGTGAGCAGAAGGGAAACGACTCGTACCTCCCTTCAGTCCTCGGCGGCGTCATCCTGGATGTAGCCTAAAATCAGAGCTGTTGTTATTCCTTTCCCATCTGAGCTGCCATTTCAGATGCACTATTTCTCTTCATCTGCACAAAGCCGATCGCAGGGCCTGTCAGCACTGAGTCAGTGCACTTCTGCTCTTCAGTTTTTGCTCTGTTTGATGGAATCTTTCTGCACAGTCCATCTGTCTGAACCTTCCAAGTGCTGACTCCGTTTCCTTTTGCTATTCTTTCAAATATGCAAGTTGAAAAGCAAGTCATGTGATTTCTTTACCCGTGTAAACCCGTAGAAATTGACCTGGAGAAAATCAGTATGGCTTTATGGACTGCCTGAGACCTCTGCCTGTCTTACATGGGTTGCAAAGAGCCTTCAGCCCAGCTGTGCGGTGGGTTCCATTGTGACACTTTGATTTTCTTTTTTTCTTTTTTGAATGTGTGTTTCTGTCCTTCTTGACAGGGAGTGCCTGTATGTTGGCTGCGATAGAACAGTGAGAAACGAGTCCTGCAAAGCATCTCTGATGGTGGTAACTCTGCTCTGCTTCCCACTGCAGCAAAAGGTAGCTGTGCTCACGCTGCATTTAGCCAGTATTTGTTCTGTTTCTGCCAGGTTCTTCTTTACAACCTGGAAACGAGTCAGTGTCTAAAGAAGCTAGGCAACTCCATGGGTGACTTTACATGCGTCAACCTCCAGGACAGTCCTCCAAACATGCTCGTTACAGGCAATAAAGACAGAAGGTAGGTACTACCAAGAGCTGTAACCCTTTTCCAATTAGCTTACTTCCTGTCCTGCTGTCCTACATCTGGACCTGCTAGAATTTGTTTCTCCTCTAATGTTTCAAACGCAGCCAGCGTGAACTTCAGGAACAAAATATTAGGTAATAGTTGGACGTGGCTGCCAGTTTGCTTTGTTTCAGAAAGCTCCATGGGAAGACTTTCTTTTTAAGCCATTTGGTGGACGCAGTTGGTGTACAGCCCAGCGAGACCACTTGGAATATCTTCCACTTCCCCGCCACCACCCGCAAAATTAGTTTGGCATTTAAAAGCTCACTTTCTGATATTAAAAAAATAACCTAAGGGATGAATCATGTAGGATGAGATGGGTCCGTCTGCCAAGTGATGTCAAGAGTGTATTTCGGAACACTGTGATGTCCCTCAGGTGACAAAAAAAAAAAAAAGGAGAGACTTTCATATGAACAGATTCCAACTTCTATTTAGCTGATTAGCAGCTTTCTCTTTAACTCCTTGGCTTGGGGAGCAGGATTTTCCCTGCACAATATCTGGTGCCAGGAATGGACGCGCTGGGAACAGTCAGCGCGAAAGGATTAAAGTGCTTAAAAAGACCCTTTGAGTCCAATTTTTAGGTTTTCTTTTTTGGCTAGTTACGTGCAGGGTCTGATCCAGTGCACCAAAGGAGATGTGGGATGGCGAGGAGCCAGTCTCTAATGGCTCCTGGTTCCTTCCCTCCTCCTTTCCGCGCTGGGCACCAGGCTGCAGGTGGTGCTCTGGTGTGGATGTGGGTATCAGCTTGTAAGGCGGGTGCTTCCCTCTGCCAAATCCCAGCCCTCCATCCCGCCAGCACAGCAGCTTGCAAAAGTGATTATTTTGTCAAACAGCATTTTTTTTTTTCCCCCCTTTCTCAGTGAATAGGCAGCGGAAGCAAACCTCACACTTCTTCAGCACAGGGGTAAAGGAAATATCTGAAGTTTGACATGTGTAATTGAATCCTTGGGAGTTTGCTTTTTTTTCCTCTAAAAGCATATAATTGATTTTCCAAAGCACCCTGGTAAAACTACCTGCAATTTTAATCTTTCCCACAGTGATGAGAGAGCAGATAAAGTTAATAGCCCCTAAGTGAGATTAAAATGTACTCCCTTTATACCAGAGTAAATGTCTTGGCCTTTCCCCTGAAGAAAGCTTTTCAGCTGTATTTAGCTCAAGCACCAGCTGAGTTCAGGGGTTGGCCATCACTAAACCAACAAGATGTGAGGAATCAATAGCTCAGCAAATAAGTTTGGCATCCAGGAGACAGAACCACGTGTATCTCAAAGGTCAGGGTGCTGCCTGAAAGGTGCTAATACGTGTTGGGCATCCACAGGTGGGCTGGGGCCGGGACGTCCCTAGCCCTGTTATGGAGTGAGCCCCTCAGTAGGGCCTTGCCACACCATCTCTGGGAAAATGGCTTGCTGGAATTAAATGCAGCACTTGGAAAGTGTTTCTCCTAAGCACTGCTGAATGGTTTGATTACATAGCCCTGCTTCACACCAGTGCAAGATCTGATAACAGGGAGTGTTTGCTAATGCACTGCAGCCCTGTTGGTATCTAAGACAGTGATTAGCATGGGGAAAGCAAGCATGGCAAGCCCAGTGTATGCTACTGCTGAAAAGTGTGGAACCAAACATGTGTTCTGTCTTCTCCCAAAGGCAACTACTGCTCAAGCAATGGAACAGGAGAGTCACAGCCTTTCACAAGAGCACCTTCCTTACAGTTCCCTTCAACTGGGATGAATCCGATGTGCTCCCACTGAGCCCAGCTGTTGAGGCAGGAGATGGAGGGCAGTGCCAGGTCTGCATTAGAGCACATTAAAGCATCACATTAGATTTGCAAAATGCTCTTTTTTTCTTCTTTTTTTTTTATAAGCGCATCTAAGCAACTCATGTGACTTAATTCTTCCAAGGGTGTGCCAGAATGGACACCTGCCTGAAACCTGGACCCTTGCTAATGAAATAACCAGGACACATCTTGGTTTCCAACTGTGCTTACCAAATAGAAGAAGCTTTGATTGTCATACAGAACACGTGCAGCAAGACAGAGAGAGCGCCGAGTGAGCACTTCCAAAATATCCCATCCTTACCCAAAGCACAGCTCTTATTTGTAGCCAAAGGTTCTCTCTGCTGGAGTTGGAGAAAGCAAGAAGTCCTTTCCACCATCAGCAACTGTTTGGGGGGGGATTTCCCTGGGGATGAGGGCAGAGCCACACAAAGCATGCTCCTCGCTCTGTTCCAGCATGTTTCTCTGCATGTCAGATGGATGTTGCTCAGTTGGAGTTTTGGACCGTTCTGCAGCCTTTTATTTCAGTTGCTGAAATGTGTTATTTGTAAAATCCTATGATGCAATCTCCATGTGAGAAAGGAAAGGGAAAGACTTGCCACACCATTAAGATCATGGCAAGAGTGTGGAACAGAATACAGCTAATGTGTTGGAACGAGAGTGTTTTGGCCTTTTTTTGAATTAATGTGTACCTGATGGCTTCATTCTTGATAGCCTTCAGCTGGGAGGAACTTTCTCTGGCTGCTTTTCAGCTGAGATCAGTATTTCCCCTTACTTCTGTTTTCACTCACTGCATTTTATCACTTTTGCTGTATCTTAATCTTGACACGTAAGGATGAGGAAACATCCTCCTTTGTGGTATATACTAGATGTAAAAAACAACACCATTAGCTTTAACTGTTTTTTATAGACCTGTTGCACAACTTGAGGTCCTCTCCTCTTTTTCTAAAGTTCTTCATTAATCATAGCCTCTCTTCAAACTGTTCATTGAGTACTTTTTGAGAATCAGGGGTGCCTGAAAACTGCCTAAAGTCACAATACAGAGAGACTGCTTATATATATACATATGTAAGCCTTTTGAGATGGTTGCTGGTGCTTGAGGATAGCTTTGTTTCAGTATTGGTGTACTCAGTAATAACTCTAGCATAGAAACCTGTGATCCCTTTGATTTTTTCTGTTGGATTTCTACACATTTAGTCCTCCATCTTCATAGAAATAGTGTATCTTTTCTGAGCCCTTAGTGGATGTGGGATGGGTACCAAGGGATGTTAGCGGTATGCCGAGTGCATGGCCTTTATTCCTCACAGCATTTCTCACAGGTTGGAGGGCACAGACACAGATGAAATTCTCCAAATTTCATTTCTATCAGCTGTGACTAGCCAAGAGACGGTGAGATCCTGCATGGTGCAAGAAGCCTCCATCAAAACCATCCGTGTCACTGTCCTAGATGTACTGTCACAGCCTAAAACGTGCACGTGCTCTCAGGACCTGTGGAGCTGCCTTCATCCCAGTTCTTGCTTTGCTCTCCCTCAGGGTCAGAGTGTACGACCTCCGCAGGAGCGAAGCGCTGTGCTCCCTGTATGCCCACCGGCTGGGGGTGTCTGCAGTGCAGATGGACGACTGGAAGATCGTCAGTGGGGGAGAAGATGGGTTGGTGTGTGTGTGGGACCAGCGGATGGGCACCAAGCTCTGGGAGATGCATGCCAGGTAACTGTGTGTGTGCTTCTGTGCACCACTAGCTCGTGTAGGCTTTTCACTCCTTACACTGCTTTGCTCAGGGTAAGGGAGAACGGATGCTTCTTCCACCCCTGGATTTCCTGTGGACTTCAGTTAGCATCTTCTCCTGCCCCATCCATCAATACTGACCTTATCAAACCTTGGGCTTCAAGTGCTGTACTGCTGGCTGTTGTCCCTGCTGTGACTGGTTCTCTTTATTTGCCACACCTCCTGTGCTTCTTTACCTGTGCTTCTGTTCTGCTCCTCCACGTTTCCCTTAGCAGCAACAAGCAAAGCCAGATTGGTATTTAAACACACAGACACTGATAGGAAAGTAACAGTTTGTACTGAAAGCACAAAATTTGCAGTGCTGAAGGAGCTGAAAGTACAAGCTGAAATCAGGATCCTGGAGCTGACAGAAGGCTATTAGTGGCTTCTATTAGTCAAATTACCATTTTTTGATTGAGGCAAAATTCCCAGGGAGTTTGCTTTGTCTGAATAAAGCCACAAGTAAGCCCAAATCATAGAATCACAGAATGGCCTGGGTTGAAAAGGACCACAATGCTCATCCAGTTCCAACCCCCTGCTATGTGCAGGTCGCCAGCCACCAGACCAGGCTGCCCAGAGCCACATCCAGCCTGGCCTTGAATGCCTCCAGGGATGGGCATCCACAGCCTCCTTGGGCAACCTGTTCCAGTTGGTGCACTGTTCTCAGTAAAATGAACAGATACATCCCAAATACATGCTGATATTATTTTATTAATGCTTCTCCCCCACAGAGATGATATGAGATATTTACAGTCAGAGAAGTTCAAGTGGGAGTTGTCATTAATTAATAGCAGCTATCTCCTTCTCTTTTGACCCTGTGAATTATAAAGCCCAGTGTGATGCAGTCGGTGCATTAAGGACAATACTGCATTGATTATCCTCTGGGGCAGCACTAATGAGCATGCCAAGAAGGAGGGCAAGCAGTGCAGATCTGCTGAGCCCTGAAGTGCAGGGGAAGATGTACTCAAAGTGAAACCATGAGGTTAAATACTGTTTAATCTATGTAGGACTTGGAAAGGAATGCTTCAGTCAGAAAGGCCTTCGTATACGAGAGATGCTGAAGTTGTTATCCATGTGTGTAACCCGTGCTGTGAATGGAAGGCAAGGGCAGAAGTAGGGGAGAGAACAGGAGAAAGGTTAGGGTCGTGGAGATGAGCAATCTCTACCTGCTGTTACCCCTGCTTGGTTCAGGGTTAGTTGATTCACCAGCCAGGGAGAAGGAAAGCCCAGCCCTCTTCACCTGTGCCGCGTAGTGTATCTCTGCATCAGCCCTCACTCACTGCTTTGGAGAGGGCAGTGGGGGCCCTGGCTGCACTGCTCCCTTTGGAAGCAAGCAGCTCCTCCCTGGGGCGTGCTGCTGCTGGCCTTACAGCAAGCACAGCTGCCAAGCTCAGAAGATGCTCTGGCACCACGTGCATTCCAGCAGCAGTCCGCTAGGTGGTGATAAAGGCTGCGTTCATCCAGCTCAGCCAGGCAGAGAGGAGCTAAAGGTGCAGCTTCCCAACCCCTGGCTAGAGAGGGGGCACTGAGCTGGATGAGTTCTTATTTAATACTGCGCTTGGGGTTTGTTTTTCAGGCATCCAGTGCGCTATGTATGGTTTAATTCTCATAGCCTCATCACTGCCAACATCCCTGATGAGAAAACTCCCCGCGGTGCCAGCATCATGGACGACGACCTCACTGCACACCGCAGGTGAGTGCAGCTCTGAGGGCTGGGATCTGCAGCACAGCATTACGCTGCCTTTAAAAATGGCTCCATATGCACTTGAGTCATCATCCGGAGCACAAACAGAGACAAAATGTGTTTGGAAAAAAAAAAATAGAGAAGCCTTTCAGAAGTGTTGATGAATTTTGGCTCTCTGTTTACTTCTGAGCACAGAAAAAAGCATTTCTTGATTAAGGTGGTGAATATAAAGGCCTCTGAAGCAAGACAGAGAATGCAGTCTTTCCCTTATTTTAAATACTAGTGATGATGTCTCCTCCTGAAGAAAAACTGCTGGTATTTAAGCTCCAGATTTGGGTATTTATGGATGTTAGCGTGTCTATGGAACTATCAAACTATGCTGTGCTTACCTTCTCCCACTCCATTGGGTGAGCAGTGTTCCAGCAGATGACAGCTACACCTCTGAACCTGTCTGTAAGGCAGCGCACTGTGTGTTGGCAGGAGTTGGTGGGATCCCTGGAGGGAGGCAGGATGGAGGCAAAAGGGAATCTTCTCCACTTGCATCTGCACAAACAGCCCCAGTGCAGGAAGGACAAGCTTTGATGTTCGTCTTTTGAAGCACTGAATGTTGGATTTTTCAGGCAATCTCTGACAGTTATCCCTGCTGAAATATGCAGTTAAGTTGCAATGCTGTGCTGTCTCGGATGTGTTTCGTACAGGCATCGTGGAATCATCTATGCCTACGAGTTCTCTGTGGACCAGCTGGCTGTAGAGAGCGTCCTCCCCATCTGCCGCTCTTCCTACGACGAGGTGATGGGTTACAACTACAACATCAGCCTTGCAGTGCCCTACGATCACATCTAGGTAACTCACCTGGCTCAGCACTGCCACACGAGAGGCCGAAGGCAAAAGGGCGATTCAGAGGGGCTGAGCACCAGCAGGACTTGTTGGCTGCAGGTGCGTGGGGAGCACTGAGCTTCAGCTGAAAACATGGGGCTGTGAACCACAGCAGAGCAGGGCTGCCCTCAAGCGTATTGATAGAACGTGCTGTGCAAATGTCCAGAGATCCTCTGCAGAGGAACAGGGAGACTGAAGGATGAGGGGGAACTGTGCACTTTGATGTGAACAGAAGTGTTCTGTCCTGCTGCTTGTGGGAGGAATGCTGCAGATCCATCCTGGCAGAGGGCATGGGCTGCTCGGGAGGCAGGAACCCTGATGGCAAACTGCTGAGATGGGAGAGAGCAGCAAGGAGGGCACGGCCTGCAGGTGCCTCTCCTGGGGGAGGAAAAATGGGATTTGGAGAAAGCACCTTGCTGAGCCCATGTGTCTGGCATTGCTTCTCTTACAATGAGCTGCTTGCTGTTCTTTGAATGCATCAGGATGTGTCTAGAGACAGGCACGGGCACTGAAGATGATGGGGTTTGAGAGAGAGGAAGCTGATGAGGAAGCGAATGTTGGCTGTGTCCAGCCTGGATGACTGGAAACCCACAGCAAGTCATACGCATAGGAATGGTTTTAAAACGAATTATTTTTTTAATTCTTTACAATTCTAAATTAAATGTTTTCTGATTCTATATGTGTCCGTGTGTTGGTTGTGGCTTTTGTTCCCAAGTCTGTTGGGGTGAACAGATCCCCGTGCACTGAAACCACAGCCCAGCACATCTCAGCTTAGCCATGAGGCACTCTCCATGCTGGTCTCACTCTAACAGCACCAGAGGCTGTCCCCAGCTGGCAGGGAGTTGGGCTGCTGACTGTCCTTGCTGCAGAGCTACATGTTGCTTTAGTGAAGCAGAGGGACCAACTGGCTGCAGTGCGTTGGTGACTGCACTGACATTGCAGAGAAGCATCCAGGCCAAACTTGGATGAAAGCTGTCCAGCAAGTGATAGCTGTTAAGTAAGTTCTTGGGTTGCTTGAGCCCTGTGGCTGAGCACAGAGCTGCTGTCTTATGTTGTTCTGCTCACCTCAGGGCTGTCACCCCCTGCCTTGTCTCACTCTCAATGTCCTTGGCTTGTTAGGAGGCTGACCTTCCTTATCTCAGCCTCATTATCTCAGGGCAGCTTTGTACTTTCTCCATCTGCCTCTGCAAGCAGCAGATAAGTTGCCTCATGCCAGTGCATGTCAGGACCTTTTCCGGACAGCCACTTCCCCTCTCTTTCTGCGCTGTGGTGACAAGGACACATCCCCCTGTGCTGTGCCCTGACAGCTGCAGCAGTCACTGTGCTGTTAGAAAACAGGCTTGGAGCAGTGGGACTGGTGGTCATGGACTTGTTGGGGACCAACCCATGCAGACTTTAGAGGATGTGGGGTCCCCTTCAGTGGAGAAGGATTCCCCATCCCCTCAGCTTGCGGTCCGGCTGCAGCTCCTCGGGGTGGGTTGGGGTGGGGTGGTCCTTCCAGGCTGCTGCTCCATCACTGCAGTTGGTTCAGTATGACAGCACTGTGTGTGTGTGTGTTCAGCCAGCATTCCTAATGCAAATGAGGGCACCCAGGCTGCCAGAGAGCGCTGTGATGGGAGCTGCATTTTTGTTTCTGCAAAGGGCTGCTGTCCCATTTCGGTGGCTTCTCATCAGTGCAGCACATGCAGCCGTGACAGCGTGCATCCTCTGTAGGGCTGGCTGGCATGCAGTGCAGCCTGCTGCCTATAGCTCTGAGCAGGTGGTGCTGATGCTCCAAGAAAATGTCCTGGAGAGGGCAACTGCAGCTGCAGGTTGGTTTTTTTTTTTCCCCTCAACATTGCAGCAATGCAGTGCTGTGCTGCAGTTCTCAGGCAGAGAAGGACAGCACACAGCTACTGCCAGGGCAGCAGTGCGGTGCTGCAGCATCTCTGTGCCAAACCCATAGGAAAGGAGCCCATGCCTGAGCTCCAGGGCTGGGGGAGCTCACCGGGCCCCACTGCTGCTGTGCCCCACTGCTGGATGGGGGGCAGCTCCGTGGCATAGGGGGAGTGGATTTGTAAGACAAAAACAAACACTTTTTTTCCCAGCTTTTCTAAAAATAATCACTGCCCTTTTCTCCAACTCCCTCCCTCCTGGCTCAGGCTGCTTTAGAGACAGATCTGCCTCGAGCCACCCGGTTATTAGTGCTGTAAATGGAGTGTTATCTCCGTTTCCAGTGGGAACGTGTGGGGGTGGCAGCCACAAGCAGCCAGGAGCCTGCGTTCCTGAGTCCCCAAATCCCCACATCCCTGTGTCCCCATGACCCTTTGTTCCTGCATCCCCCAGTCCTTGTATCCCTGTGTCCCTATGTCCCCCAGTCTCTGTCCCCCCTATGGCCCTGCGTCCCCATGGCCCTATATTCCTGCATCCCCCAAACCCTGGGTCCCTCTGCCCCCACGTCCCTGCATCCCTATGTCCCCCAGTTGCTATGTCCCCATGTCCCTGTTGTGCCCCCTTATCCCCCACTCCCCATATCCCTGTGACCCCCTCTGTGTCCCCGCTGTCCCCATCCCAGCCACGCTGTGGCACTGCTCACAGTGGCAGATTTGGGGTTGAGCTGTGCAGTCAGGCAGACGGTGCCATAACTTCACACGGCGTCACGGAGAGCTCCATCAGGCGCCGGGCAGCGGCTGGAGCATTTCTCAGCAAAGAGTAAAAACAGAAGTACCTTTTATTACAGATAAAATACCTCTTAGGTTCTAGAGAGTGGAACGTGGCCCTGTGCCGGCACTGTGGTGCTGGGAAGGCTCCGTCCTGCTCCTGGTCAGTAGCAGTGAGCGATGGCCTCCATGGTGAGGAAGCGGACGTGCATTTTGGTCTCGATGTCGATCCCCTTCCACACCTGCAGGGAAGAGGTGAGCAGGGCCGGGTGCTGGCAGGCAGCGGGGAGCAGAGCGAGGCACCAACCTTCAGGAAATCCTCAAAGGTGATGCCTTCATACACCTCATCCGGGCCCTGCCATCAGACAAACCATCACAGCTGCACCCACGGCTCCTTCCAGCCCCTCCGTGCCACCCCCGTGTGAACTCGCACCGTGCGGGCCATGCACGCGCTGGCTGCCTCCAGCATGGCCCCCTCCGCGATGGCACGCAGCGACTCCTTCTCCAGGTGGGGGTTCCCAGACATCAGCTCATCCAACACCTGCGGGGCAGCGGGGGCTGCGGTGGGCGGCGCGGCGGCAGGGAGGGCCCCCCTGCCCCCATACGTTACGTTTTTGTACTCCTGCAGTGTGATGATCCCGTCGTAGTCGGCGTCGTACATATGGAAGAGGACTGGGAGGGATGAGAAGGGGATGCGGGGTCAGCGTGTGCCCCCCCGGAGCCCCGCTGCCCCGCGGCACCGCCTCACATTTGAGCTTCTCCTTGCGGAAGCTCTCCAGCCGCTCCTCGTCCATGTCCATCTCGATGGGTCTGAAGTAGGACATGATGGTCAGGAAGTCCTCGAAGTTGATCTCCTCTGCCAGCCCAGCCGGCGCCTTCCGCAGGTTCCTGATGGCAGCAGAGCTGCTGGGGATGGCGGCCACAATGCCTCAACCTGCCCTCCCCGTAGGCACCATGCAGCCCCAGGGCTGCTCAGCACGACGCCAGCATTTCCCCAGAGCTCAGCTCCGATTTCCCTCATTCACAGCCTGGCTACGGCTGAACCCTCAGGGCCAGAGCTCTGCCCAACCTTCTTGCAGCCCAGGCTGCACGGAGAGCTGCGGATGCCCCATCCGCAGAGGTGCTCATGGCCATGGATGGGCACTGGGCATCCTGAGCTGGTGAGAGCAACCAGCCCAGGGCAGGGTTGGGGGCTGTAAGGTCCCTTTCAGCCCAACCACGCTGTGATTCTATGCTCCCCCCCTCGGGGCTGCACGTACCGCTTGTCAAAGAAGGCGTGCACGATTCGGGCCCTGATGGGGTTGAACTCGAGGTCGGGGATGGTGTCGAAGTCCTCTTTGCTGCACAGAACAACGCAGAGAGGGCGGGAGGGGGAGGGAACGCTGCGGGCAGGATCCCGGCCCGTCCCTCCAACGCGATCACAAGAAAAAGGGGTTTTGCCCCAATATGAGCATTTGCCCCAATTCAAACCGCCAGCGAGCAGCGCTGTGTATCAGCGTGTGATACCGATTACGGGGTTTGTGTCCCCGCCACACGGAGGTCTGTGCGATGCTCCAGGACGTGGGCTCAGGGATCGCTGCTGCCTTCCTCCTCCCTCCCCCTCCCCTGCAACCCGACCCCACCAGCGGGCGGCCCGTACCGGATGGTCTTCCTGTTGTGGCTCAGCTGCTTGAAGCGCCGGTGGAGCTGCTCGATCTGCTCCGAGGTGACTGCGGGGGGAGAGCGAGAGGTGAGGGGACACGCGGGGACACCTCGGGAGCGCCCCGTCACAGCCGCACGTGGGTAACGGAACGAGCACAGCAACGGATCCGCGCTTACTGCCGCTCCGTCTCCCTCTCTCTTTTATGATGTTTAATTAACGGCTCCATTAGTTACTGCCGTTTCCCAGCCCTGAACCCGGCGCCGCATTGACCCGAGCGCCCACAGTGCCCCACACAGGCGCTGTGCTGCTTCTCAGCTCCCCGTGGGCAGCACTGGGGGTTCCGGGCTCCCTTTGCGGTGACGGTGGGGCCCCCAACCACCCCCCATCCCCCCCTCGGGGTGTTCTCTGCCTGCTGCTGTTGCGATGATTGCAAACCCAAATCCCTGATGAACCTGAGGGGATCGCAGCCACAGTGCGATTGGAGCTGTGATCGCCCGCGGGCTGCTCGTGGGTCAGCCAGCCCCATATCTCCCGCAGCGCCAAAAGAGGCGTTCTCCCCTTTTTTCTCCCCAAACCCGGCACGGGGCAGCACTCTGAGTCCCACCAGCGTCCCACGTCAACCACAGGAGTCCATCAGTGCTGAAATGAAGGGGCGTTGGGGCTGCCCTCCACCTACGGGTGTTGGGCTGCGGGTGCCCCCGAGGCGGGGGAGGAGGAGGGGGATGGGGAGCAGCGGCAGCAGCCCGGCGGGTCCCACTGTGCCCCCCCACAGCGCTGCGTCCCCTCCGGCCCCGACCTTTCCTTTCCATGGGACTTTTTGGGGGCGGTCCTTCCTACCAGACCCGAGCCGCGGGGGGAACCGCCGGGACAAGGAATCAGCCAACCGCCTCCCACCCAACGGCAACGTTCCCCCCCTCTCCGCGTCCCCCCACCCCCCGGCTCTACTCACAGCCGGTGCGCTCCGCCAGCGCCCGCATCTCGGGGGGAACGGACTGCGCGGAGCCCATCGCCCCGCCGCCGCTGTGCGCAGAGGGAACCGCGCCGCCGGGAGCGCTGCGGGAGGGGAGCGCTCCGCCCAACCCGGCACCTGCAGCACCGCCCCGGGACGGCCCAGAGAGGAGGGGGCGGTCACCGTTCCCCCCCCCCCCCCCCTCCTTCCTCCCATCCCATCCTTTATCGCTACAGGATCTTTTGTCCCCCTCTCTTCTCCCCCCCCTTAGATCTGACATCAGCACACACACATTGAAAGACACTTTTACTTCGGCTACGGCACCGCCTCCAGCACTCAGCGCTGCGGACCACCGCGGGGAAAAGGACGTTCGGTGTGTGTTTGTCACATGTGAGCAGAAGGGCATGCAGCAGGTCAAGCGTTCTGGCAAGAAGAGGAGGGGTGTGAGATTTCCTGTGGCCATTCCCGAAGTGCTTTAAGAGCCTCCACCTACCTGCAGGGCAGCATCTATTTCTCTGCTCTAAAGCTTGGATTGAAAGCAAACAGGGAGAGCAGCGCTGGCTGCAGCCCGCAGGCTTTGCTTCACAAAGCTGTGCAGGCTCTGCATGCATGATAACACTTCGTTGTTTTGCAGCCTGTAATACCTGAACGCAGAGGAAAACCCCTTCTGCAGAGCTGGGCCTTTAGGTTGTGCTGAAACTCACATGCATGGAGCTGCTAAACACCAGTGCCCAAAATGGAAAGGCTAAGTGCCCCCCACTGCATCCCCCCCCACATCCAGCATCTTCTGACAGCAACCAAAGGGCCTCAAGCTGCAGGAATCAGCATCTCTGCTCCACGCCCTGGCTGGCTGTGTCCAAGGTTGGCCACTTTCCAGTCATCATCCCGCTGTGCTGCAGAACACCTACAGGAGCACACAGCAGCAGCCAGGGCTGGTAAAGCAGCTGTGGTGGCTGTGAACTCACAGCTCTGAGTGGGTTGGAGCCATCCTGAGAGTGCTCAGGGCTGTGCCCCAGTGCTCAGAGGGCAGGGTAAGGACAAGGAAAGGGAGCAGCAGCTCCTCTTCTGCATTAGGAGAGCTTGCAGCAGCCAAATGCACTGCGCTGTGCCCTTGGAAGCCTTGCTGCTGCCAGGGCTCTTCCCCAGGCCTGTGAGGATGGTCAGTATTGGAACAGATCTGTGAACAACCAGAATATGGAGGTGAAAAAGAAGCTGACCACAAATTCAGACTGGAAAAGACAAGAGTGGAACGTTATAGGCTTTAAAAACTATCACCTGCATGAGACATACATTAAAAAAAAAAAAAACAACCCAAACAAAACCCCACAACACTGTAAGGACAAGCAACTCCTCTGGAAGACGGGGTTCTTCCACACCAGGGATCTCACGGTGCCAACCTTCTAGGCAGGACAAGCACAGAATGAGCTTATGGGCAGATCTTCCAAAGGACAGCACGCTTCTCAGCACGACCATCCCTGCAAGACCCTCAGCCTGGGCTCCTTACCACAGCGTCCCTGTGGGCCAGAACGGGCAGGTAGGCAACGGAAAGATTCTATAGCACCGGTTACGAAGTTTAATGCAGTTTTCAGTGCATTAAGCCAAAGGATTGTCACCAAACTTGCCCTCTGGGCAAGTCTTGCAAAGAGGGTAAAGCTACACTCCGGTCTGCTTCCATTCTTGGGATGCTGCTGTCATTCACTCCTTGCCTGAACTGTAGATCTTCTGAACTGTGCTGCATGTCAGCTCCAGGTCCTCTGGGTAGCGAAGCTCCAGCTCAGTGTTGGCCAGGTAGTGAGTGCCAGAGAACTCCGAGAAATAGCGGCCGATGTCGGGGTGAGGAATCTCCCGAGGCTCCGAGTTGTACTCCAGGTTCTCTGCAGGACAGCAAGCAGGCAGTTCTCACCACGTGCAGAAGGCAACACGAGGTGTACTTCAGACAGGCAGCAAGAGCTCAGCAAGGACAAGCCCCTCAGTTTCCCTTATCCATAGCAGAACTGCTGGATGCCACAAATAACAGCATCAACCTACAGCTTAGGTAGAATGTGCTGTGCTCAGGAATCTGCTGTAATCAGAGCTAATTATACTTGTTTATAAACAATTAGAGGGGAAAAAAAAAAACAACCCTAAGAGATGACTCAACTCTAGAAGCACTGCAGGTGATTACCAGATTAATTTTCACTGAGGTGCACATTTTAAGATGAATCTATGGCACACAATATATATGTATTTCAAAGACTCTTAACGAGGCCAAATCATTCTAATAAGGGCTGCAACTGGGTCCCCATATGAGAAACACCCGCACTTTAAACCTACGAAGATAGAACTGTTTGTTTTTTTTTTTCCCCTATACCTTTTGACACTTCTGAAGAAACATTCACTTCAGTCCCATTCTTCCCAGAGGTGGCACTGGAATCCATGCTGCCTGTGCTCCCTGGGGTCTGGGCACACGCAGCCTCTTGGTAACGCAGTTCACAACCCAGCCCTGATGAGCAAAGTCTGTGTGCTCTCTCACTGGATTTCCAGGTCCTGCCCAAAGCACGGCTGTAATTTCACTGAGTGAGAGCTGCTTACAGGATTTCAAACTTCAGAAAGAAGTTGAAAATCAATTGTGTCCAACACGGACTTGTTTCTATGGCAATAGGAGATTTCAAGGAAGTGGTCCTTCACACTCAATCCTGGCAGCACTGGTTTCATGAACAAGAAGCCTGCCACCAATTCAACATCATTTTCCTTCCTACTTCAATTATAACTTACACTTCATGCCTGCTGCTTGAAAAGAGTTGGTCCCTTAAGCACCTTTTTTCTCTCTGTGCACCTCTGAACAGTAAGCACAGGAGGCTCCTGCTCACCTTGAGCAGCGTATCTGCAAGAGCCATCTTCCACGAGCACGTTGTAGAAGGGCTGGTGGGGGCCATGGGGGAGGCTGTGGACATTCATATTTCGGATCCATTCGTGTCCCATCATGCAGGCAGGATCCCAGCCATAAATCACACAGTTATAGCCATACCTGATGAAAGAGAATTCACAGCAAAGACTGAGAAAACTTCACAGCCAACTCATTCCACCAAGGCCAATACAGCACAAATGGGACAGAGGATTCCTGTGAATAGGCAAGAGCAAAGAGCAAAATCAACACAAAAAACTTGTGTGCACATCTGTGTTTTGAGAGGGGGGAAATGACTAGGAGTGACTTAGTAAGCAGACAGAAACAAACGGCAGAGGACAAAGGAAAGGCAAATTCAAATAAGAATGAGAATGGGAAAGAGACTGGGATGTCAACAAGCAGGAGAACAGGAAACTAGGAACAGGGAGGGGAAACAACCACTCTCTCTTCCCATACACAGACACGGTAGTCCTAATACTGAACTTCCAGAAACAAAGCCAGCATTATTTTCCGAATATTTATATGACTATGGTACCACAACCAGCACTGCTGACACTCTTAAAATAAGATCCAGACGTCTTGCTGAGATGGAGAAATGGCTGAAGAAACAGAGCTAGCTTGTCATTCTGGCAGAGCTGTACAGGCAGGAACACAAAGCCTCTGTGCAATGCAGGAGGAGAGGGTAATAATAGCACAGCACAAGATTCATAAGCTGTCTTAGGAATCTCATCTCTTTGGAAATCGATTCTGTTCCACAGTTCTTCATTAACTGATTACTGATGTTTCTTCAAGAGCTATGGACTGTGGAAATGCTATCTACATGATGCTTCACGATGACTCACATGGCACCTCACAACTCCCCGCGTGCACACAGGAGCAGCAGTGCCTGCTCTCTTAAAGGACAGACAGATCTGCTCCCACTTTTCTAAGAAGACATGCAGCACAGACACATGTGCCAGGCATTCTCTGTTCCAGGTGTCTCCTGGGCTGATAAAACCACGTCTCATTACTGACAGAACAAACAATTTTGCACTCATTGTTACAGTGCAGACTCCTGGTAATACAGGGAATCCCCTGAAGAGCTCACCTCTTGTGTTTCATAATCAGCCCAATTGAGAAGCAGACCTCTTTGTGCTTCTCATCTGAACGGTGCTTCACCTCAGGTCCCACCTCCTCCTTCCGACGCTCGATGTGCTCCAGGGTGTGCTGCACCAGGTACCCAACAGCCCCGTGCTGTGATGGATCCAAAGCCTGAATATGCTGCAGGATGTCCAGAACCTTCAGCAAGCAAAACATGAAAGCATTCAGAGCAGGTCTCTACAGCAGTCAGACATACAGATCTATCTCTCGAGTTAGCTGGGTCTAAGTGCTCAGGCCTGGATTTCACCACATGTTTTCCACAGAAGACTGCAAACCTGTGCTCTACCTGCACAGCCCCAAGCTCTTCACACTCAGACTGCAGTCACTGCAAACAGCTCCATCCTCTGCTTGTAAAGATGCTTACTTCCAAGGCAGGGCGCTGTTGAGCAAAGTAACTCCTTAAAACTAAGTCACAGAAGGCAGAAGCACCACAACCTGCAATCACAGGGCAGACACTGCTGCAAGGCTCCTGAGATGCTAAGAGGGTTCTGCTGCTCATCTCCTAACTGCTGCTGTGAAGTCATTCCAGATAACTTCCGCTATAGTTGAGGACAAAGACTTTAAACAGTTCTTCAGCACAGAAAAAAATGCAGAAATCTGTATAATGCTGCACCCATGGAACAGTAAACAGGAGACAGAGAACCTGCTTGACTCACTATAACTAAAAGGCACTAACTTTACAAGTGTTCCCAAAGTAAATCCAAAATACCAGCCTACTGGCACGCTATCAGAGCACCAGGGCAGAACAGCTGGCCCCAAATTTGCTAGACATAGGCAGTGCAAGCTGTGCTCTGTCTTCCTGCATCTTGATCTTAACAAAAATGTTGTCTAAACAGGTTGGAAAAAGGCAGATACATCAGTCCCAACATCAATTCCAAAATCTGACACCTCTCAGCACCTGGCAAGTGATCGAGGTTTGTCGGCCAAAATTTCTAGCTCTGGCTACTCAGCATGAATGGTGGGGGGAAAAAGTTTGTTCAGGAAAACAGATGAAGCCTCAGGCATGAGAAGAAACACCACTCAGGCTTCTCAGCCACCTGAAATTGCTGGCTGGCATCTCACTGCCTAAAGAACGATGTGAAAATTAAAAAATCTCACAGAAAGGGAAAGGCTTAGTGTGGTGACTGTAGCTGCCACAGATTCTCGACAATTTTATTTCTCACAGAATGGCTTAGATTGGAGGGGGCCTTGGAGGGGGGTTACAACCCCTGTGCCATGGGCAGGGCTGTCAGCCAGCACCATCAGGCTGCACGGGGCCCCATCAGCCTGGCCTTGAATGCCTCTAGAGATGGGGCACCCACAACATCTCTGGGCAAATTTCAGACAACATTCCGGGCAGCTCTGCTTGACTTCTAAGATTTTGTATCACTTTTTACAAAATCTGACAGACCTCTATGAAATCTGGTACGTTCTACTCTGTCAGACCTACAGGGTTCTCTGGTTAACTACAGTTCTGTATGATACCTGGAAAGATGGGATACATGAAGACACCACAGGAAAAAAAACAGAGTTGAATGTTGTCTTTCCATCTGGCAATGTAATGCAGAGAGATTACACGTAGAAGTCAGCAACTGGGGGTTGCTATCTGTCCTAAGGGCAGCACAGTGCAACTACTTAAACACCACAAACACACAGCTGAGTGCTGGAAAGGAGATGATCTACCTGTACTCTATGTGCTTGCCTTTTCAGCTCAGTCAGTCCCCCTGTGCACAGCTTCTTTGTCAGGGCTGCTTTTCCTGATGGAACCCTGAAACTTGTTGCCATAAGATAGGAACAGCAAGCTTAGCACAATTTATACCTCAAAAGGCAGGCACCTTCTCTCTTCAGCAATCATATGCCTCAGTCAATTTGGAGGTAAGAACTGTGCCTTCTGCTCAGCTGTCCAGCAAAACTTCTACCTCCTCACTACGTCTAACACTTAGATACAGCACAGGCACTGCTCAAGCAAGTGATATTCACTAAAGCAGCACAGGCAGTTTTGATTAAGGAAGTCCTCCTAACTGTAGCGACACACAGAAGGAATACTACTGTACCACCTGTCCCACAATCACAAGATTCCTCAGGGCTGAAGGTGATATTAAAATTCCTGTCCTTGGGATCCTTTCCATGTTGCTTTTTCACAAGAGTCACTGATTGTGTAACTAAGGTTTCAGAGAACAGGTTTGGTTGTCTGCAAAAGATAATTTCCTGTATGTTTCCTGATAAAGGAATTGCTCCTTTTATACGAGTCCTGTAAAAGTTCCAGCACAACCATCACAATGGAGGCACACCAAGCAGAACTCTTTTGTAACTCACAGCTACAAGTCCAAACTATTGGTTTTAAGACAAACCATCAGACTCTGGCAGTAAATCATCATTTATGACTCAGACCTGAGGCTGCATACAACTCTCCCCCAGGGCAAGCAGGAATCATCCTCTTTCCCTGCTTCACATAGTAGGAATTGATTCTCTGAAATGTGATAACTCGTTCAATTGTGTTTATTACAGAAACAACTTGTAGCAGACTGTAATGCAAGCTGATGTAGTCTAAAAAAAAAAAATCAATAGACTAGTGTTAATAATGCTTAGCCTACCAGAAAACATACGACCGAGTGCCGAGGTACCTTTTCTGGCCAGATTCCCAGGTGGAAGTATAACCTAGCCTGGAGCATTAGATGCTGCACATTGTCCGGATACATGGCCAGGTACAGATCCAACGAGTCTCTCAAGAGTTGATAAGACTGATCAGTGCTTTCTCTGCCAGCAAAAAAGAAACTCAATTGTAAGGCTAGCTCTTCAATTCCTATCTCTAGTACTCTGGTTTACAGGGATAGTCACCAAAAATTATGTACAGGTACCAGTGTGCTCACTCAGCAAGTGACTCCAGGCTGGCACACATCACATCCAACAGCCTGCTCAGAAGAAAAGCTACACAGTTGAAAGTTGGCCTTTACCCTCCCCTTTTACCAGTACTCTGCTTGGTCAAATAACCCTGCTCAGGGAATTCATTCTCCAAGTCATTACCTTTGGAAATTTCCTTTTGTTCCCCTGGCTAAATTACACCAAAAGCAATCCCTCTACTCTGCGATTTCTGTCTAATGCTGTTTGGGAAAGTGATTATCAGGAACATGTGAAAATGAAAACAGATTTTTGCATGCTCAGACAGTCCCTCTGTAACTGCTCATTATGCACTTGGGTGACACATACCTGGTCAAAATGAAGATCTCTGCTCTAAAGAGAACAGCTCCTATCTGCTTTACACACAGGAAAAAACAAACATCTGTCCATTTCCTTGAGTGAAAACGGCCTCACTAAATATTCTTGCTTCCATGCAATGCTGCTACAGACGATTGAAAGCAACCAGACACTGTGATGTGACACCCAGTTTTCAAGACTGCCTGGTGACTGATGCCGTTTTAAAGCACTCACTCAAGCACAGTGACACACAAGTACAGGACAGGCAGCCAGTACAGCGTGGGTCCCTCTCCCCCACAGGCCACACGGCTCTGTGACAACTCACCGCTTGCCCAGGTTGAGGAGATTTCCCACCATACGCTGCAGGACCTCCTTTGAAGTCACCACCCCATAGAACTCCTCTGTCACGTGGTGCCCTATGAGGTACTCGCACTCCTTCACCGTCAGCTGCTTCCCCTTCCCAAAGGCATCAATGTAGGTGTAGTCAAAGATATCTGTGCTTCTATCAAGACACCAGGATGTTATGATGGGTCTCATGGTAAAGAAGGATTACCTCTTTTTGTTCTCCTTACAGCACTTTCAAGATTATTTTTAAAATGCCAAGTGGCATTTATATCCCAGCTCCCTCCTAAAAAGAGATTACCTGCTGCCTTCTCTTCCTTCCTAGTTTCCTCTTCAGCTAAACATACGTGGGAAAAGACACAGAAACTAGGAGGTCATTTTGTCACGTCAGCTGCTTCCTTCAGATATTTTCAGGTTTGCTGTATTTATTGCCAGACTATGTTACGATGCTGCACAGGAACATGTAGCAGGGAGCACACGCATGGCAGCTGAAGTCTAGTGCCAAAAGGGGTGTGTGTGTGTATGCATGCACACACACAAAACCACTGCTCTGAACTGGACTGCCAATGTCCTTCAGAAAATACAGATTTCTGTAAATCGACCATGATCTGGTTGGTCAAAGGTGTATGCTGCACTGGCTCAGAGAATTAACCAAGTATGCAGCAGCAATGGCCTCTACAAGCTGCTCTGTATGTGAAATCAGCACCTTCTTTCTTTTTTTTCAGCTGTTTGTAATCTTATTAAGAGAATCATTACTTCGTGGCTACTGTTATTTCACACACACATAATGCTACTATTCAATAAGGGCAGAGCTGAGTTCTGGGAAAGGTAATTTAGAGAGCTCATCTTTTCTTCCTTATAGCTTGTAATTAAGATGGAAAATACCTGAACGTTCTGGTGTAGGCCTCTAACTGTAAACTCCTGGCATTTATAACTGAGGTAAAACTCTGAAGTCCAGCAGATCACTTACCCTTCTTTTCCTTGACACCATCGCAGCAGAAAGTGACTAGGAAAGTTGACTGGTTCAAGTTTGACTCCCAGCTGCCTGGCAATTGTTAAATACAGCACAGACAAACTGATAGGAATCCCCGTTCTGCGGATCAAAACCTGAGGGACAAAAATGCAAGGGGTATTAAGAAAAACAAAACAAACACCAAGGTTTGATTTCACACCAACTTGACAGAGTAAGCACTAAAACATGACATATCTGTTTTACAGCAAATAACTCCAGAGAAGAATTACTTGTCTGGTTACACTTAGACAAATCAAACATCACAGAGAGCGCATCAAGCCTAGCAGTCCTCTAGTTTTTACCTAACACATACCTGATGAATGTATGAATTCAGGGAGTTATAGTAATCCAGCTCATTTCCTTTGTATTTTAACTGCTCATATAGGACACAATTCATAGCATCAAGTACCTGCCGCTGAAGCTCCACTTCTGGAATCAGGATCTCTCCTAAAAACAGATGTAGAGCAATAAGAACACAAGCGTATTAACTTTTACATATTGAACTTCACACCAAAACTCTTGTGTGTACTGGGAACACAAGATGCAGATTCAAGCAGTTAAGAGACTGGAAGTATACAGAGAGACAGATCACTCACTCTCTCTTTGAAAGATAGATTAGACTAATGCTTATAAAACTCCTTATAAAAGGAGTAACATTCTGCCTGACCGTGGGAGATGTTAAAGCACAAACCTTTCTTATTGCTGACTTCTCAGACTTGCAGAAAAAGAAGCTGACTACCTGTCCCATAGCTGAGCTGCATGCATCACGACTAGTTAAGACTTCAGGGACATATGGGAAAAAAAAAAAATACTGCCACTAACCAATCCTTTTTGCCTAAACAGCATCACATGGACAGCCAACCCCGGGCTAATTGAGTTTCTGGGGTTGAACAAACAGCTGCTGCCTCAACAGAGGTTTAAGTAAATGTCAGAATATGCTTCAGCAAGATGAGGAACGACAATACTTAAAGCTGCAATAATTCAACAGGTGTTTCACCTCATCTGCCTATACTGAGACTTGAAGAAAGGCTCTACAGTCAAACGTTTCTGTACAGTACCTGCCTTGGAAGCCACGCTGGGGTGCCTTGGGTTTTTTGTCCGGAGCACTTTGCGCACTTTGTCTGTGATCTCATCCACCTGTGCCTGGACACTCTTTAAGCAGATGTCTGACAGTGGATTACAATATTGGTCAATTAAAACAGCACCTGGAAAAAACAAACTATATAAGAAACAGAACTTGAGTTTTCTCTTGGCTTGGTTTGAGCTACTCAAAGTTCCAGGCTTATGGCATACAGCAAGCAATTGCAGCAGAACACAATAGCTTTCTTTTTCAAGCTCAGTTTTGTATATGGGATTATCACAAAATGCAAAGAACAAAGCTGACAGTGATAAACACCAGTTAAAGTCAGTAGACCTCAATCTACCATCCTGAAAGGAAAAGCATTCATTTGTACACAGAGCAGGTAGCTGATAGACCAGCCTTGCTTAACCAGCCAAGTCCTGTCTCACTGGCATCCTCCCAGCTCATAATGCTTCTTATTCAGAGCCCCACACAATCTCAACTTCACTCTACATCAGTTCTGATTTCTTCCAGCTGCATCCTCAGTTGTCATCATTCTTGCTCATTGATCCCTCTCTGCTACATTCATCTTCCCATGCCCACTCTCCATCTTCATGTCAGAAATCCACTATAACAAAAGAGATTTTCATTTTTCTGCTGCCCAACACTCTTCTGTCAAACTTCTCCCTCCCCACCCCCCCAAAAAAAAAATAGCCTTTTGCAGAATCTTCTCCTTGTCATCTTATCAATCAAGAACACTCTTTCCAAAGCCCTGTATTGCTCAACTTTTGGAATCAACTGTATTTAAGTGCAAGAATTTTGTACTGATCAAGCCTCCTTCAGCTTCATAGTGCTTCATTAGCACCTCCACAACAGGCTTGTATTCAAGCTGCAGAATCTTAACAAGTCTCCAAGCCACATCTTCTCTCCCTAATGCTTCTCATTCTGACCAGGTAAAGCTTCCCAAAAGTCTATCTGTCAGCACTGTAACTGCACCTGCATGGCAGACAAACACTTGTATTCATGGCTCACATCATTAAGTCACAGTTAACTATCTTCCAGAAAAGGCCATCTTTGGCTTTTTCTTCTTGCACTAACACAGTCCCTCCCTCAAAGTGTACTACCACCATCAAGAACTACATTTGGTGCTGCAGAAACTCTCCTGTGATGTTCAGAGGTACATATTAAGAGTAAGAGACTCATCTTCAGACACTGGCATGTTTCATCTCCTTCCAAGGATGGTTTTCTCCATGGAAAGCTTAAGGCAGAGCATAATCCAACAAACTGAGGATACGAGCTGCAGTACAGCCTTTCCTTTCTTCATTACGGTGTGCACGAGCCTTCCCACCACACCACTAGACTTCCATCCACCACCCGGCTCTACTCTGCAGTTCCAAGTGCAGCAGACAGCTCTGAAGATACTGCACACAGGCTGTGAGCCACAGCACCCTGCCTGCAGCTGGCTCCTGGGAAAGGAGGGAGCAGGGAGCTGACTCAAAATCAGATCAGTTGGACTGCTAGGCCACACCCAGCCCATGGGCCACATTTTCTGCATCACCAGCTAACAAGGATGCTGAGCTCATGCTGTTCTCTTCAGTGGATTGTTCATGCTTCAAATGCAAGTATTTTAATGTTTTGCTTCTCTGCTTACCTGTCCACACACAACTATTCAAGCACACAGCACTGACAAGCTAGTGGAAAGCTGATATTCTGATACAACACTATGCAACTGCTGTTGATTCGTGAGGATTTCAGGTACCTCAAAAATCCAATCTTAATTCTGATTTCTCACTAACTGAGATATAAGCAAAGAAGCCTCCCTCCCAGCAAAACAACAGTGATGGGAAGATGGGAAGTGTTAAGTGCTCTGCATGGGACTTCTGGCAAGGACTTACCCTCCAGAAATGACTGCTGGTCAGCAGGGCGCTGCAGATACTCCTTTAGATTCTTTAATATATTCTGCTGCCGTAGGAAGTATAGAATTTTCTTTGCATAGTACTTCCAGGTGAGACCTTTCCTGCACATTCAAATACAAAAAGTTGTATTGCCCTAAACAAGCACTTTGAGCACAAAGATTTGATTTAACTTTTCTAATGAAGATAAATCTAAATTTTATATGCTGATTTTTTAAACAAGTCTGATGATGCCACAGTCTCCAAAGTGGTAAAAGTTAAGAGCAAATTCATCATCAGAAGAAACACAACTTACAACAGGTGCAAAATATTGCCCCTATTACCATCTCCAACTTTCATCCAGCCACTAGGATAGTATTTTGAGAAGATACAGTTCTGTGGGAAAATACACAGATCCTGATTAAAGCAGCTCAGGAATATCTGATGAAAATCCTATATTTTATTCATAAAACATTATCCCCTGACTCTAAATTCTTCCAGAATGCAGTGTTAAAATATCCTCTCACCAACAAGAAACACTGATGAATCCAGTCCAGTAGTATTCAGAAAAGTAATTGCCAGAGAAAACATTCCTGTTACTTGGAAAAGGCTGGCAGGGATCAGCAGCTGGCCTGTAGATCACACAGCCCAAAACCTTACAGCTTTCATAGTAAAATCTCTTCACTTTTGAAATTAATAAGTGAAGGCAGAGTGGCCAAGAAGCAGGGACAGAGTTGCCTGCTATCCAGGTAAGAAGGTCATCTGAAGTAAGACAGGCCAACTTGGAGGCATCCAAATCACACATACCAAAGCAACAGCTGGTCTTCAGTAATGTGCTACCCAGGGCTTCACCAAGCACTTGTACACCAAACAATCAGCAATGGCACAAAGCCCTGCCTTCTCCCCAGAAAACAAGGGAGGATTCAACCAACTCCCAGGCTCTACCCTTGCCATGTTTATTAAACAAGTCCTGCCTCCTCCTTTAGCAAAGTAACTCCTTTCCCACCTGCCTTTTCTCTCTTCCAGATTGCAGGTCAAATCAGTCTTATCCATCCCACTGAACAGGAGAACAATCAATCCTCATAACATTTCACCCTCTTCCAATAAATTGGGATGCTCAAAAGGGACAACTGTTTTACTGGGCTATCTTCCAGAGAAATGATTTAGCCTAATGCTCCTGAATGGCAACAACTGCAGCTTAATCAGGGTGTAATTAGCATCAATTCTGCTTTACAGAGAGGCATTTGGCCAGTGCAAAAGCTCAAAAGCTTTTTAACCAGTCGTCAAATGAGAGATGTTTAGTCCCAGTTCAAATAGAGAAGGTAATAAAATGGATGTGAAAAAGCAAAAAAAATGAGATGATTGTCGTGCCGGTTTTTGTTTTTTCCAAGCTCTACTAATAGCCCCTTTAATCAAGGCTATTAGAGCCCATTAAGGCAAATCTATTGCTGCTTTGTATCACAGCAAAACCAGCATGGTTTATGTGCTCCCAGCAGAAAAACCTTCAAGTAAACCAGCGACTTATTCATCTTGCTCAGTGTTAATCACGATAATGAGAACACCCAGGCAGAAATGAACTAGAAGTTTCATTTCACCTGTCTAAATAATTTACAGAACAGCAAATTTTGCAGCAGCTCAATTAAACTCAGCTGTTTATTTGGGGATAAAAATCGTACATAGCTACTACACACCTAAGAAAGGCAACAAGAAGAAGTTTAAAAAAAAAAAAAGTTGAGATTTTCTGATGCAGGGCTCTACAGTGGCAACCCACACTGAAGCATTTCTGCTCCCTGCTGTGCTGTGGGGTCATCCTGCAATTCAGTGCAGCAAACTGATCCAAGTTTAAGCAAAAACATAACAAAAAAAGGAACGTGGGGATGAGAACTCCTTAAGCCAAAACCACTGCAGAAAAAAAGGTTCATGGAATGTATACTGAGAAATGCCATGAATCTGCAAAGAAGCAAGCAAGCAACAGAAGCCAGAGGACCTCCTTCTTGTGGAATAGTTTACATGGTTTCCTCTTGGGAATGTTAAATGTATTCTGAAACTACTGCAAAGCAATACTCCCAGCCTCAGTACGTCTGGGGATGCCAGTTTACAAAAGGGCAGAAGCTGACATCACGCATTCACCATAGTATCATTCTCCTTCAGCCAGTGAAAGGAGAAAACCCCTCCACTTCTAAACCCTCCTGCTCTTCCTTACCTGCCTTCCATGTTAAGGATACACATCAGCTCATCCTCAAAAAAATGACTTGGGCACCCAAGAGTCTCAATGTCACTGAATCCATCACAGGGAACCTGTAAAATTAGATGCTGAATTATGGAGAGCACAAGAGATTATTTCCTAAAGAACATTATTCCATAGCATGTTTCAAAACAAATTTTGTTTGATTTTTTTAAACATCATTTAAGATCTAAGGAATATTCAGCTCAGAGAGCTGGCTACTCATGGCCTCCACTCCACTGATTCATTATAAAGATCCACTGACAAATTAAGGAGCACCCTAGAGCAAGCTGAGCTAACTATTACAGCATTCAGGGCTCCTGCAGAGCTGTATGGAGCAGCCTAAGCACACCAGATCCTATGCAGACTGAGCCCAAGCTGAAAGCAATTTTAAGTTTGAATCAACTTTTTCCTGGAAAAAAAACAATGGGAAATGCAATTCCCATTATACTACATCTCAGTGGGCACTCCACTGGATCTAGCAGAACTTGGTTGAAAGTCTCCTCCCTGCAGTTCTATGTCAGGAAGGAAGCTGCCCTCTCTAGAAGGTAGCCCCAATTTTTAAACGTTTGGTTACTGCTGAATAACAACCTCAACAGCTTTTGCATACATGACTGAAACTGTAGGAAGCCAGGAGCCTCTGCACTCAGGTAATGCCTTGACACACATTTCTTCATGAATGTCTAGCTGCTGCAACTACAGTGAAACAGATCAAAACAAACAGTTTGGACACATGCATCTCCTAGTGGCATCGTAGCCTTTCTCTCTGGGGATGAAAACCTAAGTGTCAGCATTTGCATAAAATCAGATAGAAGATTTCAATATGAGTCTCCTTTATTGCAGGGGAGCTCTCTACTGGGACACAAAGCACTTACAAAAAAGCTAGTGAGGAGTGGCCACTTACTGGCTCTAGAAGGAACTTTTAAGATCAGCCTTAGTTATGCCTACATCACAGAATTTCAGAATTCACTCAAATTGTACAGCTAGATGAAATCCAAGCAGCCAACAGACAGTGGAATAACCATTGGTTTGCATGCAGATAAATCTCTCCGAGAGACTAAATTTCTACTTTTTACACAAGGCACAAAGGCATCTTGATGTCATGGTTAGGTAAATAACTTGAACAACATGCTTTCCAACTCAGTGAACCTAATGTGCATTTGACCTGCTTTCAAATAACTCCCGACAACTCCCAGAAGAACAAATCCTTCCCCAAGGCCTGCAGTGAGATAAACACACAGGCTGTGGCATGCACTGGGCAGCTATCAGTCCTTCAGAAGTTGCTGAGTTCCCGGAGCTCTGAACATGCAGCGATGTGCAGAGTTTTTCAAGCCCCAGTGAGACTCTCAGCAACAACTGTACACAACGTGCAGGGTGAGTTTTGGATCCTTGCACTTTGCACCTTTGGATTTTGGACCATCTCTCTCATTTTGGCTGGTGGCCTGGCGTTCTTACGTCAGGTGAGGCAGTAAGAATTTTCTGACTGCAGAGAAGAAAAGGAGATAGAGGAAAGACAGAGTGCCAGAAAGTGCTCAACAAGTAGCTGGTCTATTCCACATGACTTACATGCTCTGAGAAGAACCTTTTGGAGAAGGAAGCTACAATTCTCTGGGCTTCTAGGCCAGCATTGTGCCGTGCTTTGTATTCTTCAAGCCAGCTAACGCTGTCTGTGTGACTGTAGTACTTCAGTAGTGATGGCCACCTGTACAGCAAGACAGAAGTAAATGGGCTGTTAGTGTTTCAGCATCACTCCCAGGACTGTAAAATGCTGCTTATTGTAATCACAAGACTTGAGGAGCTAAGATACTGCCAAGAGATAATGCAACCTTAAATGTAATTGTATAAATTAATCCAGTGATCAATTCAAGCATCAAAGCATAAACACAAAGGATTTAAACTGAATATTGCTGGACATTTCAAAAGTAAGCTCTCCTGCAGCCTACGAACAACAAATGTTAACAGGAAATCTTCAAAATGTTCATAATCCAGGTATTTGGATATTTAAATATGCTAAACACTTCTGCAATTCCCTCTGGAGCTTTCCAATATAAATACAAGTATCACATCAGCAAAACAGAAGCTGAGTTTTATAATAAGGGAAAGCTTGCCATTCTAAAAATGTATCACATTAAAGCTAACCTGTCATCTAACAACAAGAACTCGCTGTCCTCCATTTCCCTCCTACCTTGTGGACCTAATTAAAAGAATGTACAAAACAAAAGCTCCTTCTATTACCCTTGCTGGTGGCAGCATCTACTGGAGGGGAGCAGAGAGCACTGAAGTCGAATAATGACAGCTGGATGACTTTGCACTTCAACGTTAATGTAAGAAGTATGTCCATATACACACACATTAAAAACAAAACAAACACACACACACAAAAACGACCCTACATTTTTTTCCTCTAAAAGAAGACTGTAGATGCTTAACTCAGAATTCAAATGCTCCTACCTGTATACACATTTCGTTTTTTACATCACTACTTCTGTGAAACAATTTTTAGCAGTGGACCAGAAGGCACAGATGCGTCCATCCACACACAGCAGGTTTGTTACTACTTGTTAATCATAAAACCACACTGTACTGCAGCTACACAGAGTCAAAGACTAATCAAACTGCCCCACATTATGCCATAACCTTTCTCCTGATGGATCCCTAGCTGGTCATCTATCACTGAAATAACAATTACAGACATTTATTTTAGGAGAAGAAAGAAGAATTTGGGGGGTTGAGGTTATATCAACGGTTTTAGGAAGATAAAATGTAATTATGCAAGATGGAAGCTGGCCAGGACAGCAAGGCTAATGTGCAAACAACTGCCAGCAAGTCATAGAATCATAAGGTTGGAAAGGACCTGCAAGATCATCTAGCCCAACCGTCCTTCCATCACCATCACTACCACAAGCACTAACCCATATCTCGTAGCTCCTCATCCAGATGCCTCTTGAACACTGCCAGGGACAGTGACTCCATCACCTCCCTGCCCAGCCATTCCAGTGCCTGACCACTCTCTGAGAGAAAAAGTTCTTCCTCATGTCTAACCGAAATCTCCTCTGGTGCAACTTGCAGCCATTTCCTCAGGTCCTGTTTGTTGCCTGGGAGAAGAGGCCAAACCCTTCTCACCAAGCCTCCCTTCAGGAAGTTGCAGAGCATAATGAGGTCTTCCCTGAGCCTCCTCTTCTCCAGACTCAACAATCCCAGCTCCCGCAGCCGCTCCTCATAGGACTTGTGCTCCAGACCCCTCACCAGTTTCGTTGCCTTTCTTTGAACCCGCTTCAGGGCCTCAATGTCTTTCCTGTAGTGAGGGGCCCAAAACTGAACACAGCACTCGAGGTGCAGCCTCACCAGAGCTGAGTACAGGGAGATGATCACCTCCCTGCTCCTGCTGGCCACACTATTTCTAATGCAGGCCAGGATGCCATTGGCCCTCGTGGCCACCTGGACACACTGTCGGCTCATCTTCAGCTGAGCATCAACCAACACCCCAGGTCTCTTTCCTCTTCACAGCCATCCAATGATCAGTCTGCTATCCAAGGGCAGCAGCACGTGCTGATCACCTCCATGCTCCATTCCAGCTGGTGGATCTGAACCTTTGTACAAAAACATTCAGGTTTGCTTCAGGAATGGGGGGAACTGAGAATCTAATGAGTCGGAAGGGACATTTAAAGGCCTCCAGCACCCTGAGAGGGGCACCCACAGCAGCTCAGGTGACTGGCTGTCAGCAGGGATGGGGCATCCAGCCGTGCAGGCAGCCTCGCAGTGCCCCAGCACTCTTACTGTAAAGCACTCCTACCTTACACCCAACCTAAAACTCCCCTTTCAGCCAGAAGCCACTCCCCTAATCTTATCACCACTCCCCTAGTGTTATCACACACCCCGCCGCCCCTTTCCTCTCACAGCCCGTTGACATACCGAACCATCTAGATTAAACACTTAGCATCCCACAGCGGCCTGCGGGGCGAACCGAGCCCCGAAGCAGCAAAGCAGCCCCGAGTTCCATCACGGATCCCCGCCGCTCGCCCCTCGATGGCCGCAGGCCGCACAGCCAGGCCCGCCCCGCCGTCACGGCCCGCCCGGCGCCCCCCGCCCCGCGCTGCCCACCTGAGGCGGAAGCGCTCCCGCCACACCTTGCCGCGGGGCTGGCAGGCTTCCCTCAGCCGGCGGCAGGTGCACGCCACCCGCCCGATGTCGGCGGCGCCCAGCACGTCGCAGCACAGGATGAGCTCCAGCAGCTCGCCCGGCAGGTCCGTCAGGCACGGCCGCTCCGCCTCGGCCGCCGCCATCTTGGCCGGTTACCTGAGCGCCCCCCTGCGGCGGGGAGGGGTCACGGAGCGCCGCGCGCCTCCCGCTTCCGGTCCGCCAAGTGCCGGCCTTCTACGGGGAGCGATAAGGGACATAAAACTGGCCGCCTCGAGTCTGGGGGAGGGCGGGAGCGCAGGGCTGGGGCAGCAATCCAGGCTGACACTGCGGGGCGACGGCTGGGGGCAGGGCGGGGCACAGGGGGAGATGCCATGCCGTGGCTGTGCTGAGGTGACGCCACCACATCTGTGGCAATGCCCGAGGTGATGCTCCCTATGGGGTCTGAGATGATGCCTCATATGGCCGTGGCTGTGCTGAGGTGATGCTCCCCATGGCTGTGACAGTGCCTGAGGTGACAGTGCCCGTGGCCATGGCAGTGCTGAGCTGATGCCACCACACCTGTGGCAATGCCTGAGGTGATGCTGTGCCATGGCTCTAGCAGTGCCTGAGATGATGCTCCCTATGGAGTCTGAGGTGCTACTCCCCATGGCCGTGCTGAGATGATATTCTTCATGGCTGTGGCAATGCCTGAGGTGACGCTGTGCCATGGCTGTGGCAATGCTGAGCTAACACTGCCCATTGCCATGGCAGTGCTGAGGTGATGCTCCCCATGGCTGTGGCAATGCCTGAGGTGACGCTGCCCGTGGCCATGGCAGTGCTGAGGTGATGCCACCATACCTGTGGCAATGCCTGAGGTGATGCTGTGCCATGGCTGTGGCAATGTTGAGGTGATGTTCCCTATGGCTGTGGCAATGTTGAGGTTACGCTGCCTGTGGCTGTAGCAGTGCCTGAGGTGATGTTCCCTATTGCCATGGTAGTGCTGAGATGATGCTCCTATGGCTGTGGCAATGCCTGAGGTGATGCACCTATGGGGCCTGAGGTGATACTTTTCATGGCCATGGCAGTGCCTGAGGTGACGCTGTGCCATGGCTGTAGCAGTGCCTGAGATGATGTTTCCCATGGCCACGGAGTGCTGAGGTGATGCTCCCTATGGCCATGGCAATGCCTGAGGTGATGCTGTGCCATGGCTGTGGCAATGGTGAGATAACACTGCCCATTGCCGTGGCAGTGCTGAGGTGGTGTTCCCTATGGCTGAGGCAGTACCCTGTGGCTGTGGAGTGCGTGATGGGAGTGATGAGTGAGGCAGTGCTGTGATGCAGCCCTTGTCTCTGTCAGGTTGGTAGATATCACTGACAGCAGCACAGGTAGTGAAAGAGGGCAAGGCCAATGTGTCAGGAGAGACCTTTGAGTGTCAAGTGCCCACAGACAAGAGAAGAATGAGGTCTGCTGTATTTTAGGCTTTTTTTTATTATTATTATTTTGACTGTAATGCAAACAGGCATAAGTATTCCATAAAATCGTAAATTGGAACTATACAGAAAGGTGCATGCTTTAGAACAATGTGGATATCTTGCAAACAGAGCCAGAGTCAGCCCAAGAGAGGGGGCTGGAGTACATTGTACGGATGGCAGAGATTTTAGCAGCATTGAGAGCTCAGAGGTAGGGGAAAACCATGTTTCTGACCACTTAAAGCACTGGTATGATCAAACACAACGCTGCTTCAGCCTCGCTCCCTCTGCCCCTTCGCTCCTCAGAAGAAACCTACCTTAGAATTGCATGAGAAGCTACGAGATAAACCACCCCTCTCCAGTGTCTGATGGGATGCCAAGTGAGATGAAAATGCACCGGTCTGAAATCGTGGCATCATTTTATTGACCAAATGAAGGCACGGTGACATGAGGAGGTGCTGAGGAGAGGGAGGGAGGAGCAGGAGGACCAGGAAGGGGAGAGAAATTGGGGTCCCATCCAGCAGAGCAGAATTCACCTACAGCTGAAGAGTTTAGTAAACCTCTGCAATGGAAATGTCAGGAGTCTGCCCTACCCCAAAGCTACTGCCCTGCACAGAGTGGCCTCCTTTCTCAGCTTTGTTCTTTAGGAAAAAGGCCACCAGAGCAAACAACAAAAAAAAAAAAAAAAGAAAGAAAGAAAAAAAAAACACCAAAAAAACAAAGCAACAACAAATCAGTCTTTGAGGCTTACGCTTTCCAGAGGTGCTTAAGGGAATCAGGAGAAGAAATCCCTGTTCCTATTACAAAAATTAATTGGCACTGAATATCAAATTCCCTGGGTGGATGGCAGCACTCATGTTTCTAACTACATGCAATCTAAAAAGCAATGAGTCCCGGCTGAAAGTCATCTCACTTGATTTGTCTGCTGCCTGGGGAGTTGTGTGCAAGCTAGAAGAACTCAGGATGTTGCTGTAGACTAAGGGAACCTATTCTCAAGCTCTTTTTAGCATATAGATCCCAGGGTTTTTGAAGGCATCTCAAGGCAGCAGGGCACATTAAACCGTAGGTATTCTGGATATACACCTATTTTGTAGAATTCCTGTAAAGCAGACATTTTGCACTGAATTTCATTGGCGTCAAAGCCATCACTTCAATGCTGAGCACAGAGACATCCTGGTGAGCACTGTAAAACATATTCTATTAAGACATGGTTTCATACCATGATCATACAAACAGAAAAGCAAAAACCACATTTGAAAGCAGGTAGCACTAATGCCTCTTGTTGGATTTGAATGCATATTAAGGCAGTTTTATTGCCTGTGGAAAATTATAAAATCTCCATTTGGTGATTACTGTGGGGACAAAATACTCAATTTCATCCAAAGCAACAAAAAAGAACTCGTAGATCACTTGGTCTTTTTTTGATTGGCTTTTGCAGTATTAAGCCTTTCCCATTTTTTAAGTATTAAAAATGCCTCTAGAAGAAAAACACTTTGTCCTGTGTTATTCACTGGCAGATTTCTGCACTAGCCCTGTGGAACTGTGTGCCAGCTCTGCAGTCAGGCTGTGCAGAGTACCTGCAGCCCAGCTCTGTGCTGCTCTCCTCAGCCCCAGAATTGCTGCAAGCAAAGGTCCCAGAGTAGCCCCCAGCATCTTGCCCTGCCGTGGCAATGAAGAGCAGCTGCAAAGCCTTGGCCTGCAGGCACCTATTAAATAGAGGGTGCTGAAGGCAAGGCTCATGCATCTCACTTTTGATGTGTTTTCTCCCTCCTTCCTCCCTGAAATCTAGCCAGGTAGGCACATGAGTAGGCAGGAAAACAGCAGCACTCACAGTGAGGCACTCACTGGTAAACAAGCTGCGGCTGCTCAGCTATGAACTCACAACCTGTTTGGTTGTTGTTTTTTTCTCCCAGTGATTTTGATGGCTCAAACTTCCATCACAGCCTTCACTGGAAACATCTGTAGGGGTAGAAGTCAAGACTTTCCGATCTGCTTTTTTCATCTCACAGCAGGATACAGGTAAGTCTGCATTACAGTGCTTAAATATTTCATGAGTTGCCCTTGTAGCCATGCTCAAGTCAAGTCAATTTCAACCTCCAAAGTATCTATTTTACTTCTGCAACCAAGTGCTTTAAAGCAGCAATCTCATTAGCTTTCTCCAGCTCCCCTGAATTCCTATTAAATACACACGACCATAGGGAAGAAGCTAGAGCTCAGATCTCCCTGTTGAGGGTAGATTTCAAATGGAATACTAGAGTCATGCATTGCAGGCAGGTGCAAGTGCAGATTGACACGCACAGAAATACTGCCATTATGAAACTGCTGCTGCTGTGAAAGCCTTATCCTGCAAGCTGCTGAACACCCCCAGTGCCACAGAAGCCAGTGGTTGTGGAAGGCATTTTGTATCTGGAAGGACTCAGATGCAAGACCAACTTCGTCTGAGTTTGTGAATTCAATTTTCCAAGTGTGCAGTGCTGTCCAGATTTTGCTTCTCCTGTTATAGCAGAGGAAATTGTTGTAACAAAGACAGAGCTACAGCAAAGTTGAATGGTCCTGTAAGTGTGTCTCCATCTGTTCTGTAAAGAGACTGCACTCCCCTCTGGAGCTACCAAAGCAATTGCAAAGTTATCAGAGCAATTCTGAAGCTGAGAATTGGTCCCCAGTGAAGGTAGGAACAAAATTTAGTTTTGAGCATAAAATTTCCTTCCAAAAATGCTGGGAACTCTCCATAGCTTCCCCATAGGTATAAATCAAAGGTCTGTAATGGCTTCAGAGTTATGTCAGGAGGCAGCAGCTTGGGTTCAGGGTTAGTGCATATGTCCACAAGGCTTCATCAGAAACACAGCCTTCTCTAAAAAGCATAATGAGAATGTGGCCTTCAAACTGTGGTAGGTGCTCACCAATCAGCAGTGTGTGCAGAAGATGGTGTCCAATTTGGACCCACACTCTGCCCTGTCTTTGTACTATGTACTTTGTACTATGAAGCCCCACCAAAAGAAAACTGCAGAGCACAGCAAGGCTTATAGCCTGCTCTCAGTGATCCCGTGAGGAATTTACCCACCAAGGTTTTCACTTGTGAAATGAAGTCAGCTGTTCCTCTCAGCCTCCAGTCTTTGTGAGCTTGGAGCAGCTCTGAAGAGAGCAGGAACAGGAGGGCACCCTCAGCACCTCTTCCTAGCACAAGGCACTACAAGCCTGTTGGCATCCCGAGGACCTGCCCTCACCCAGCTGTGGACAGGCAGACAGGGCTGGGGGGGACACAGGAAGGATCTGCAGGGGGAGGTGGTGCAGGGAGCCTGTGTCAGGTGAGAGGCATTACATGCTAACAGCAAGAGAACCAGCAAAGCAGTCCCATTTAGACACAGCTTCGTGTGGCTGCTGTCTCTTCAAATCTCCTTTTCTTCACAGGAGCAATCACTTTGCTCACTGCAATTTTCCCAGACATACACAGACACAGAGTGTGGATGCAGTCCCCTGCTTGTCACCGAGAAGTGTAGGCTCAGGACAGGGGCAGGGAGCATGGCTGCCCAGCCTTAAACTCTGCTTCTCTGGCCAATATGGATGCAACTGCCTTGGTTCCTCCAGCACAATGATCTTAGGTCTACCCAGTGATGATTGTGAAGTGTTGTCTTTGCAAGTCTGATCCTGATGAGAGAAGTCTCATTATTTTCCCGCTGTCTCTCATAGATAGCAGTAGAAAGAAGAACAGCAAACTCCTAAGCAGTCCTTCTGGGGAGATGAAACCTTTGAAGTCATCAACAACACAGGCAGCAGGTACCCTTGTGCTGAACGAACAACTTATTTTCCCCTGCTAATGGACACAGCAGGTTGGGAAAACACAGAACCATTTCCCATGAATTTTCAAGTTGGTACATAACTTTCTGTGGACATCTGAGAAACTTACAAATTAAAATCTCTGCAGAAAGAAAAAAATAAAAAAAGCACAGCTTCCCAGTGCTTTCACTGGTATCTCCTGGAGCAGGAGATAGTAGCATCTTGAAAATCCAATCTCCCATTTAGAAAAGACCCTCTTCGTGTTTAATCTCTGGGGAGCAAAAAGGAGCAGAACTGCTGCAAAACAGGCAGTGGTGGTGGGCATCCTCCAGGACAGGGACTGGGGCACTGGGTTGGGCCAGGAGCCCATTGGGTCCTGTGTCCCCTTGCTGCAGGAGCTGCATGGGGCAGGGCAGCAAGCAGCCAGCAGTGACGTTTGTGACCTGAGTGCCCAAAAGGCATGGTCCATCCTGGTGTGACACCCTGGGCAGCTCAGGGCACCAGTGTGCAGCACTCCCTGCTGTTTGTGCGTGATGGAGATACCGTGGCTACACACACGTGTCAGACATGTCACACTGAGATGAGCAGAGTCTAGACAACTAGGAAGAGCCACATTTGTGGAATGAATGATAAAGCAGATCCACAGGTTTATTTCTCCCTGCGCTGTGGGAGAAAATTAAACTCAAAGGGGAGCGCGAAGCCTTCGCAGGTTAGAAGGACGAAGGGGGAGTTAAGACATCTGAGACTGACTCAACAAAATGCAATGAATCAAAATTACCAGTAGTTTGGCTTGTGAGAAGCCCTGCTGAGGCAGAGGGAGCGGAGAGGCAGCTCGGAGTCCTGCAGGATGTGCAGCTCTGTGGACTTTTGTGGCAGAGCCAGGCAGGCCGGCTGCCCTTCAAGCAGCATTTCTCTTCGGAAGGATTATGAAGGACTCACCTAACCACTGAGCTTCAGACAGCCAAAGCTGTCTGCCCCTTTGGAAGTCCCACTGAAGGCAAGGCACACGCCCTGTTCCCTCCTTTGTGCTTCCCAGTGCTTTCACTGGTATCTGCTAGAGCAGGAGATGGAGACGGCAGGCTTTGGGGCACAGGAAGAGCAAGCCAAATTCATTTCAGCCATAGACTGCAACAGCAACAGGACTTCCAGATGGGAGATGTTAAAGCAATACAGGCAGAAGGCAGGACTGGAAAAAACTAATTGCTAACAACACAGGTTGAGCTGGAAAGAGGACGAAGACAAGGGCATTTCTTTGGGCACACCCTCCTTTTCAGATTGTGTCACCAGTTCTATTAAAAGTAGGAGCAGAGCACAGAGTCTAGAGCCATAATCAGAATCAAGGCAGGGATGTGATGTGAATTTGTTCTTTAGCTTTGTTTCTGCAGCCATGGGACGTGGGTTTAGGGCTAGGTTTGCAGTATGTACACAGGTCTAGAGCCAGGGGTTTGGTTCCCATCAGCAGGACGCCTGCCTGAATTCTCACATCCCAGCAAAAAAGGGACCCAACTCTCTCATCCCACCACCTGCCCTAGGATTGGGGCACAGGCCCTAAAGGAGGACCAGGGGCTGCACTTCATCCCATCATGTCCAGCATTCAACTCCACATCCCCAAGTCCCCAGGCAGTGCCACAAACCCAGCCTTGCAACTGCCATCTTAACAAGCTCGGCTCTGGCCACACTGTGGCAGCATTCCTTCGCATTTCATGCCCTGCAAAGTGCGCTGCTGGGACCAGCAAAACTGAGATCTGGGTCTCTGGTGCCCACCTGGCTCTTGAGCTGGAGCTGCTTCAAGCACCCAGGGAGTTGAGGCTGCAGATGGTCCCAGCTATGGCCGGCCAAGCAGCAGGAAAGGGCAGCGGGCTGAGTGTATGACACCTGCACTGCCAGGGAGGCCAGCGTGCCTTGCACCACGAGCTGAGGGAGCTACAAGCCTCATGCAGCTCTTTTTGTCCCCACTTGGTCTTAGGGCAGCAAATCCGAGCCCTCTGAAAGCAAAGCTCTACATTACAGCTCCTGAACAAGCCCTCTGCTGCCTCTGGTGCGGGTGCTTTGTTCCACACAAGCCTCAGTTCACAGTGCAGCAAAGTGGGGACAGGAGGACAGGATCAGCTCCTGCACCAGCCTCATGTCCCTGCCTCCAGCAAGGGCTGCAGCTGCCCAGAGCCCCTCACGCTGCACTGAAGGAGGACAAAACCTCCTGAGGGCGAGAAGGGGGGTGAGGGAAGAAGGATGCACAAGGTTGTGCTTGCTTTACCTCTCTGACAGCTCTCCTCTGCTAAAGGGACCGATTCCTTTCTGTGACAGTGCTAACGGCTCATTTGTGGGGCTGCAGTTTTGCAGCCAGGCTGAGGTGTGAGCGTGGCAGAGCCCAGAGTCACGCAGCAGCCTTGCAGCCCATCTCACCTCCAGGTCGACGAGTCGTCCTGGCAGAGACAGCTCGTGCTGCTGGCAGGTGGCACACAGCCTGCATGAGGGGACAGGCTTGCACCAAGATGCTGCACGTATTTATTTGGCAGGCAGGTCACTCCATGCTGGCGCTTGCTGCTCCCGAAGCCATGAGTGGGGTTGGGATGTGCTGTCCCAGAACTGCTCACAGCACTGCACTAGGGTGGAACTGGTGCTCTCCATGCTTCCAGGAACTCTCTGTCAACACAGCCTCCGCAGGGACCAGGTGGTGGGAGCCTTTGTAGCCCTCCAAGTTCTGCTTTCCCATATGGAGGTGCTCCTGCACCCGGGGTTGGAGCTGCTTCTCTTCCCTCCTTGTGGCTTTCCAGTCTCACCTGGGAGAGGGTTCAAGCGTTCACATTGCAAAGCTCAAGGATGCAGCTGAATCTCTGCCCCCAGCATCACAGCTGCAGATTGCACATCTCTTGCAAAGCCTTTCGGAGGACAGCCAGGCGAAGCAGCACTCGTTGCTACAAGTTTCTCCCTAGCACAGACATCAGCCTGTGTGTTCAGTGCTTGCTCTTCAGCAGGAAGACTTTCATGCCAGCAGAAGTGGGGACTGAGCAAAAGGAGAGACTTAGGGGGAACGGGGAGCAGAGAAGGAGGCAAACAGCGCAGAGTGCATTTAGGAGAAACTACGATATGTGAACTGCAGACGTCCTGCCTTCTGGCTCGATACAGATGCGTTTGCACCCAGGCTGGGTGGGGATGACCAAAGTTCACAGGCACAAGGACATGGCACATTGACTTCCCCCAGCCGTGGGCTCGTGCCCAGGCCTGAACAAGCCCAAAAGAAAGCAAAGAAAATGCCAGGATTCAGCCAAGCCCCAAGCTTGGGGCTGAGGGAACGGCCCCCAGATCCCATAAAGCAGCAAGAGCCAGCCAGCACCCAGCCCCTGCCACTCTGCTTGCCCCCAAAACACTAAAACGCAAATGGTCACAAAAATGATAATTTCATGCAGCTGCAAAATGCCCTCGTGAGAGGATGGAGAAACGGGAAGTTCTGTTAAGAGCCACTGCGAATTATGAAGCCATCATACTTCAATGGGGAGATCAGGAGAAGGGAAAGGGGATGAAAAGAAACCACCACAGGACAAGAGAGAGAGCAAGAGAAAGAGGAAGAAAAGGCAATAAAAATTATCATCATCATCATCATCATGACACAACAACAGGACAAGAGACAGAGCGCTTTCCATGGGCAGTTCCCCGGAAAAGGAGCCACTGTGTCCGTGAAATACAAAACCCAGTGCCCTCGGCAGGAGTGGGCAGCAGGTGCCAGGACTGGTTGGGCATCCCTTGGGGCGAAGGGTCCAGTTAGGAGCAGAAAACCCTGCAAGGGAAAGGGCAGAAAGGGCTCAGAGGAAGCAGCTGAGCACCCTGCTGGGTAATGTGGCCCTAATGCGGGATGAGTAGAGCTGATGCAGAGCAAAGCCGTTCCGGAGCATTGTCCTCTGCTTCCAGGAGGGCAGGGTGGGCTCCTCAGGGGTCTCTTTGGAAACCAGAGTACTGTGCTCTCCTGTGTACCTCCCCACAGGGCATCTGGCAGTACAGCCAGGGAAAGGCAGTGATCTTCCCATACGACCCTCCAGAGGACTGCTTACTGTTGCAGATATGCACAGAGCCGTGGCAGCTGGGTGAGGTGGGCACTCGTTAACCCTCCCTACAGATGGGAACTGGCAGCTCTCCTTACACAGTGCAGACCCTGGTGTGTGCAGTGCATTGGAGCAAAATTCCTCCCAAGTACCACAGAAGTTGGGAAGCCAGGACTGCATGCCAGGACAAAAGCCAGGATGAGGAGTGAGATCCGTGCACATCCCTCATCCTAAATAATCCTGCTCACTAAGGGAAGAGTCCCTCAGCACAGAGCTGAGCGCATGGCAGGATGTGACAGAGCACAGATACCTCATGGCACCAATTCTTACTTCTTTTGCTTGTTTTCTCCAGAGAGGGAAGACAGAAAAGCCTCCAGATCTTTCCCAATTGGAGCTCCAACATGGGTACCCCCCAACATGGTAGCAGCTGCCTGCACTCTCTCTGCTATCTCAGAGAGATGGCCATGCAGCAGTCTCTGCAACACATGCAGAAGTGAAATGTCTTTTTTCCAGCCACTCTTTAGGGCTAGAGATGTGCAGAAGTTAAAAGTTCCTTTCCCATCCCACAGCCCACACACTTGGTGACCAGAGCAGGGGTTAAAATAAACATGTCAACTCACTCATCTGTATCTTTTTTGCTCTCCTCAATGAATGCAATAGACTCGGATCTAAGGCGGTTAGTCACTTCGTACGTGCGCAGGGTGACTCCAAAAATATCCTCGTGGTACCGGCTGTCATCCTGAGAGTGAGGATGGGAGAGGAACAGAGGAGAAAGAGGAAGGTTTACAAATAGTTGGTGCTGCTGTGTCACAGAAGGCTGCGGGGCGGTGGGCAGGTCCCCAGTACACACCAGGTGTTGTGGGGCCAGTGACAAGAGCTGAAGGGGCAGGGAGGGCAGAGGGGCAGAGACACAACCTTCCCAAGGTCATGCTGCATCGGGCAGCCCTGATGTGGGAGAGACAAGCAGGGGACCCGCAGCTTGTCCTTTTACCTTGCTGCAGTGACAGAGGGACAGCGGGCACTCAGTGTAGTGAATGGACCCAACAAGATTGCCCGGAAGATCTCATGGGGAGGAGCTGCTCATCACCTCAGTGCTTCCCCTTTGCAGGACAAGGCACCAGGTGCAGTGCCCGGGGCAGGATCTTGTGCAGGGCATGGACACCACTCACCCGCAGCTTGCTGATGAAAGTGCCTGCCTCCTCCACTGACAGCTGGCCCTGCTGCTTCACGATGCGCTGAACGGTCTTGAGGACGTCCCCAGCCATGGTGACATCCCCACAGACGTAGATGTGGCCTCCCTGCTCCTTCAGTGCTTTGTACACCGTTTGGGCCAGCTGCTCCTGTAACACGTCCTGCACGTATTTCTGTAAGAGGGGGGAGCAGAGTTAATTTCAGCTTCTTGATCCCCTCCACCCGCATGCTCTGGGCAGCTCTGGAAGCCCCAGCTGCCTCCAGTGCCTCTTGTGGAGAGCAAACCTGTGCCTTGCTGCACCCCTAAAAGAGGTAGAAAGGAGACGGGTGAGCAGCAAAGCTTCATTTGGCACTTTTTTTCTGCTGGTTCTGGATCGCCTTGCCGACTGACACCGTCCTGCTGCCCTTGGCATGGGGTTGCAGTGGGGAGGATGTGGTGTTCTGCTGAGGATTCCCACCCACAGCCCCAGCACCCACCAGCACCTTTGGTTTGTCCGGTTCCCGGGAGTAGGCTGTGTACAGCTCTCTGAAGACACCTTGAGTTTTAGCAAACAGCGTCTCCTCTTTGTAGATGTGATCAATCCTGGACTGCCGGCATCCAAACACCAGAACCATAGGACAGGGCTTCAGGCCTGGGGAGAGATGGGGGGAAGCTGTCAGCCTGCAGACCACCAGCATCCCTTTCTGCAAACTGCATCTACCAGCCACCCCAGCAGGCCCATGTGAGCAGCCCACCAGGGCCAAAACATCCTTAAGAAAACAACAAACCAATCCAACGCTACAGTGCATAGAACCGTAAAAACTTTGAGTTTTATAGGGAGATTGTTAGGGAGTTTGGGCTGCGTTCCAAGTCTGCAGCCCCTTCGAGGAGGTCTGGGCCAGCTCAGGGCCCCAACCAGCCCAGGGTTATGAGTGCTGCTTGGGGTGAGGAGCAGGAGGAAGAAGTGTCAGCTTACCTTTGTGCTGGATTTCAAAGAGCCGCTGCTGCCAGAAGCTCCGGAATGGGGCAATGCCGGTGCCGGGGCCAATGAGGATGCAGGGCACCTGGGGGTCCTGGGGCAGGTGGAACCCAGGAGCCCTGCGTGTGTTGAAGACATCAGTTAAAGCCAGGCATGATGCTTCCTGCCTTGCCTCTGCTAGCTGAAACATTGTTCGGAGAAGCAGGGATTGAAATCCCCAAAAGTGACATTTTAGTGCAGAAGAGAGCATGCAAGAGGGACCCATGCGTTCACAAAGCCAGCCCTGCTTTCTCCGCTCCCTTGGTGCTTTGCAAAGAAGGACCAGGGGGAAAGAGCTTCTTCTGCAAGGGTCTTCCTTCACCCTCTTCTCCCATCCTTCACCCCCTGCCTGGGTCACTCACCCTCTTACAAAGCAGGGCACAACCTCGTCACTCTGGATCCTATTGAGCCAGGAGGAGCAGACTCCGTGATGGATGGGGCCTTCTCCGTCTAGGAGGAAAGAGAAGGGCTGCACTTAGCATACCAGCCAGTACTGAAGTCTCTTTCCTTTCTGAAATTCTCCCTGCTACGTCTCCTCCTGCACCCAGAAACCCACTGCCCGTCAGAATCTCTGATCCATCCCCATGAGTTTGGGAGGGGGTTGGCACTTGCATCCCAGTCTCCCCCAGGAGTCAGACCTGGAATAGCTGGATTTTCATGATACCTTGGAAGCCCTCAGTTTTGTCCTTGGCAGCCCAAAGTGAATGGCCAGCATATTCTCCCATGTTCAGTGGTGGCATCAATGGTCTCTACCCATGCACACCACAAACAGGGCTGCTCAGAGCCATCACTGGTACCAAAATCTGGCTGTTAGTTGCTGCGTGGACTTTGGTATGGGCAATGGAATAGTCCCACATGGAGCAAAGAGTTACTGGTTGGTCTGGGCCAAGTCTGCCAGGCTGCCCTTAGGTGGATGGCCCTGCTCTGTGCCATGTGACAGCAGTATCACAGGCTGAAGGCATCTAACTGCTGCAGCAGGTAGAAAGGCTTTTACATAACATCTCTCAGTCAAAGCCCGTATGGATTTGCCCATGTGCTAATGTTTTTTCCCTATTCCCCACTCCAAGCCCACCTCCTCTGCCCCCTGCCTGAGCCTGGTACCTCTAGTGCGGTAGGAGACCACGGCCACGGTGAGATGGACCTCTCCAGGGTACATCTCCGGGGAGGAGCTGATGGAGTAGTAGCGGGGCTGCAGCAGGGGCAGCTGTGTGAGCAGCAGTGTGGAGGGCATCTGCACCGAGGGGAACTCCTCCAGCACTTCCACCACCGTGGGGTTCTTGGACCACTTCCACTCCTCATACTCCTGCAAGCCCTGCAGCCAGGTTGAGAGGAAGGGAGGGCTGCAGCATCGGCCTCTGTGTGCCCAGAAATTTATTTTATCTGGAGCTGAAGGACTGAGCAACTAAACAAGGTGATGCTGAAGAGGAAGGTCTGCACCCTGGGGTGTCATTAATCAATATTGGGACTGCCACATGTAAAAGTGAAGGAAGTCTGCTCCAGAAGTGAAACAACCCCTGCGAGCCCCTGCAACTGGGATTTGAGTTTTTACCTTGCTAAGGACCTGCAGACGTTTCTTCTCCTTGTCACTGGTGGCCAACAAAGCAAACTGCTGCAGCAGCAGCGGGGTGGGAGGGGTGGTGATGTCCAGATAGTATTTAAAAGCCTGGAAGATGGTGCATGGTGGGATGCGGTTCTCATCTGTCCAGTTACTGATGACGCCTGCCAGGAGGGAATCCAGCACAACCATGGGTCAGCTGAGCTGCACGGGTCAGCGGAGCCAGGGGGGGATAAATCCTTGCTTTCATTCCCCCCTGCTCAGCTCTGAGACAGTGAGTGATGAAGAGCCAGAAAGAAGTGTCAGAGATATCTTCGTGCTACAAGTGAGATGCTGTGCCATGAGTACAAATACGGAATCTGATACTCCAGCACCTTCAGCTTTGGTCACTCTGAGTGCATGCTATTTTCCACCTCCTCTCACACCATGCATGGCAGTAGGGCATTGGGCTCATTCCCAGAATATTGGAGTGGTCCATCAAGATGTGATAGCTCATCTCTCCAATCCCAGGCACTGCTCCTTCTATAAGAATATTAGCACCTTTAGCATATTTGCCTTGGTCTGGAGAACAAGGAAACCTCTTCTCTATGGTCCCTGCTCAGCCTTCAAACCCTTTCTTTGCCCCATTAAGAAAGAGGGAGGAATGGCTCTGGGCAGCAGAAGATGGAAGGAGGTGTTCCCAATCCCGATAAATGCAATGAGATGGGAAAATTCCTCCTTGAGGCTAACCCTAACCCTAACCTGTACCTCCCCGAGGAGCTACAAGGACCATCGTAGGGGATGAGTAGGGGGAGAGTCCACCTCCATGTAGGGACTAGGGATGTGCTCACCTAGAGCTGTGCTCCTCTCCTCCAGGAGCTCCACCTTCACCAGCTGGTTGGCCGGAGGAGCATCCTCAAGCCTGTCAATCAGGGCATTGACCAGGTCCTCGTGGTTCCCTGGAAAGACACCCAAGTGGTCCCCAGGCAGGTACTGCAGCTCCTGGTGGCCATTGGTGTGGAGACGCAGGAAAATGGTTGAGCGACTGCAGAGAAGGGAGAGAAAGCAGGATGGTGTTTGGGGGAGAACAACAGAGAGCTGCTGAGTGACATCCTTGACAGATGTGATGCTGGGCACCATAGCAACCTGCCTTCAGAGAATCATAGAATGACTGGGTTGGGTGGGACACTAAAGATCATCCAACCCAACCCTGCCCTGGGATGATTGCCCTCACCAGCTCAGTCTGCCTAGGGCCCCATCCGTGTCCTGGAGCACCACCAGGGTTGTGAACCCCCACAGCTCTGGGTCAGCCTGTTCCATTCTCAGACAGGAGACTACATGATGGCTGAGATTTCACCACAGAGGAAAGCAGAACATACCCTTTCCCTGGCTCACACAGCCATGATTTGCACAAATGTAGTGTCAAAACATGACATTTGGGGTCAGGGATGCATGCAGCACCACATGTACAGGTGCTTGGATGCCCTGTGAGAGCATTTGGTTCCAGCAATCCTGGGATGCTCACATTTCTTACCTGGACTTAGGGCTCTGCAGGTTTTGGCGTGTGATCAGTCGGGCTGCATAGACACGCTTTTTGTGGATGCTGTACAGCCCTGCAGAGGAGAAGAGCCCATGAAAAGACACAGCAGAGCATCGGAGCCTTGGGGGGGACGCAGCACGTGTCCCTTCTGCGAAGGACCAGGGAGGGCTCAGCCACCACCTGCACAAGGTGTGGGGACAGGACCTGGCTGCCGGTGCCAGCAGCAAGGTGGCTGAATTGGGAAGCGCCAGGGCAGTGCGGCAGAGCATCAGCTGCAGGAGCCATGCTGAGGGGCCAGGTGTCGGTGGGCTGGCCCTGCCGTTGCACCGCAATGCTCGGATGAGCGGCATTTGGACAAGGCCAGCTTGGAAAGTTCCCAGGTTTCCAGCTCTGTGCTTCACAAAAAGGGGTCAGGAGGAGTGAGAGAAGCTCAGAGCTCAACATCTCTGTTGCAAAAAAACAGGCAAGGAACAATCAAAGGGGCCTGAGGTCATCACAAATTCATCCTTGGGTGTTTGAGGGTGTCCTGCTTTCAGCTGAGACAGAGCTGATTTTCTTCGTAGTATCTGGTATGATTCTATATTTTGGATTTAGGGGAAAGCAACATCGATGTAGTTGTTGCAGAGCAGTGCTGCACAGAGCCAAGGATGTTTCAGCTTCTCACACTGCCCTGCCAGCGAGGGGCTGGGGGACAAAGGAGATGGGTTGGGATAGAACTGGGACAGCTGACCCAAACTGGCCAAAGGGAGATTCCATACCATATGACATCATGTGAAAAACTATGTAATGGAGGGGAGTTGGCCAGGGGAGCAGCCACTGCTCAGGGACTGGCTGAGTATCAGTCGGCAGGTGGTGAGCAATTATTTTGTGCATCACTATGCCAGGTTAAACCACAACAGGTTGGGAAGAAAGTAAGACTGAAACAGTGGGAATGTAACATAGGAAGACAGGGAATGAGTAAAAAGCTTTGGTCCTTTGCTCCCACTGCTCCCAGTACATCTCCCCCTCTGCCTGCCCCAGATCCCCTGGGTCACCCCATCTTTGCACCTTGTGTGAGCTCCGGGGCCTCAGCCACATAGGTGAGACGGAACTTGCTCCTCTTCCAGCTCCGGTCATTGCTGATGAGGGAGTTGTTGGCCTTCTCGATGTTGACATCATCTCCCACGCAGAAGACATCACACGCTGCCTACAGCACGCACCAGGCTCTCAGCAGCCCTCCTGCCTCCTGCAGTGCCCTACTGAGCCCCAAGAGCCCCTTGACCCACCCCGACCACAGATGACACATGGGGATGGAGGTCTTAGAGGTGTAGGGCTGTACCAGTGGCTGTGAGCATAGAATCATTTGAGTTGGAAGGGACTCTTAAAGGCCATCTGGTCCAACTCCTCTGCAATGAACAGGGATACCCACAGCTCCACCAGGATGTTCAGAGCCCTGTCCAGCCTGATCTTGGGCTATCCACCACCTCTCTGGGCAACGTGTGCCACTGCCTCACCACCTTGACTGTAAAAAAAATTTCCCTTATATCCAGTCTAAATCTCCCCTTTTTTAGTCTGGAACCATTTCCCCTTGTCCCATTACAACAGACTCTGCTAAAGAGACTGGCATGAGTTGGGGCGCCCTCTCCACGAAACGTCTAAGTTTGGAGAATCTCAATATTGATGACCTATGTCCCTCTTGGGCTTCCAAATGTAGGGAAGGAGAGAAGGCTTCAATCCAGCTCTAAGCATCGGCTGTGCAAATACTGGCCCCGTGCACTTCACCTCACTGGAGCACCAGGGAGGCAGGTTACCTTGAAGACTTTCTTGGCCCAGGTGCGGAAGGACTCCTCCTGCCCACAGAGCTCGTCCCCCTCTCCCATGCGCAGGATCCGCTCCCCACCCAGCTCCTCCAGCAAGGTATCCACTGCCCGTGCGAAGGCACAGAAGTGGGGGTATGCCCGTGAACCCAGCCCAAACACAGAGAACCTGCAGAGAGAGGACACGGCTGTGGCTGCAGCATGGGGACAGTGGCATCTACCCATCCTGCTCCCAGGGACATGCAGGACTCACCACCTCCCTCCCCATTCTGTTTACCTGACATTAGCTAGGGGTCCTGTACTTTCAAAGTTGTCCCTGGAGTCAGGGCCATCACTTGAGGACTTCCGTGCATCCGAGTAGGAGGAGACACTGTTGAAACGGACCTTGTAGCTCCTGTAAAGAGCAATGGCAGAGAGTGTTGCAGTGGTGACAGGTCTGACAAATCCCATTGCTTGAATAGAACTGGGCTCCAGAGGGGACAAAAGCAGAGCAGGCTGAAGCTTGACGCTCAACGTTTCATGAGCATGTAGTAGAAAAATGCCTACCCTGCTAAAAGTGAGACAGCACCCCATACAATGCATATCTCCAGCTAGAACTACTCTTTGTCCAGGGAAGTGGTGGGGACACCACCTCTGGAGGTGTTCAAGAATCATACAACCATAGAATAGTGAAATCACTGAGGTTGGAAAAGACCTCTAAGACCTCCAAGTTCAACAGTTGACCCATCCCCATCATGCCCTCTAAGCTATGTCCCTCAGTGCTACACCTGCAAGTTTTTAGGGACACGGTTTGTGGACATGGACCAGCTGAACCATTAGACTTGGTGGTCTTAGAGGTCTTTTCCAACCTTAGTGATTCCACAGTTCTATGATTCTGTGCTCCATTGGGTCCTCTGGTCACCTCCCATGAGCTGACCCATGCGCTGGCCACCATGTTGCCACCAACCATGTGGAGCTGACAAAGCCTTGGCTTTACCTGCCCTTCCCTGGACGTGCACAAGGTCAGGCACGTGCCTGAGCAAGCATTCTGAAGGTTTTTCCATTCATAGGAAGTGAAAAAAGGGGAGTGAGAGAGGAGGGGACGAGGAGGGGGAAGGGGAGCGCAGAAAAAAATCTGACAACAGCAGAAGTATTTCTGAATTGAACCATCTTCAGAAATTGCTCTACACAAGAGTTTCTAAATATACTGCCTGAACAACGAAACAGTAGTGTGGGGATGAGTCACAGCAGACCTCCGGCGCCCGGCACGCCACGCAGAGGAGACAACCCCAAGGAAAATAACGCTGGGTCGCAAAGCGCTGCTCCAGCTGTGCTCCACCACCGCCTGCTTTCTGCCCAGACCTCTTCTGCCCTGTTCCTCGTGCTCACCTGTTTTGCTCCAGATGGATGGAGTCACTTTTCTGCCCTGCCCCTGGGTCTTGTCCCCATCTGGGGTTATGTGATGGTTTGGATGGGCATGAAACCCCAATTCCCCATCTGGGTGCAGGTCTGGGCATGGCTCAGAGGGCCCTGATCTCTGCTGGGAGCTCTCAGCATCCCCTGCATGGAGCTGGGAGCTCAAGGAACTGCTTCCCCCACCCCTTCCCACAGACACAAGTCTGCCGCTGCCCCTGCATGCTCTCCTTCTCTGCCTTTCCTCATTGCAAAAGCTTTTTTTCGTGCTTAACGTCAGCATCTCCTGCCATCCGGAGCCATGACCCCTTGGCCCATTCTGGGGGGGGCATCAGGAGTAATTTATTCCTCTGCAGTCACCTTTCCCGTATGTGAAATCTGCTACCACGCTGCATTTCTCTCTCCTCCAGATGAAATAGCTCTCACCTTTTAATCTGCCCTCATGGGTGACTGTTTGCAGGGCTCTGACCACCTCTGCTGTCAGATAACCCAGCCACAGGCTGTTCCGGCTGTCAGAACCTCCTGCCAGTCCCTTAAATTTTGTTTAGAGCTGACTGGGACAACCAACAGAAGCTTTCATCCTCCTGGAAGCTGCTTGGCTTGCTGCCTTCACCTAGCCCCATGCTGCACCAACACAGCCCTAAAGAGAGATTTCCTAGACCCCAACCACAAGCTGGAACTTGTAGGCATGCTGACCCTGTGCTCTGTCCTCCCTGCTACCTTCCCCTGCTCCTTCCCATTTCTCCAGGCACATCCAATGCCCCGGACTGATTTCCCACTCTGTTCTAGAAGGAGGAAAATGGAGGGAGAAGAGAGGGATTTGGGGTGCTCTTACTTTCTCTCCTCCAGGTTGGAGTTAGGATTCTTCATCTCCATGAGGGCACAGCCAAATTTCTACAGAGAAGATAAAGGAAAAAGATCATCAACTTTTCCAGTCCCTGTGCAGGACACAAAGCAGCGACTTGGGCTGCATCTTCACCCTCTGCCTGCCATTCTAAGCAGGTGTACTGCTGTTGTATGGGGTGTATGAGGTCATGGCACTCTGGCAAATGGGCTGGTGGCAGTTACGGTGGCATCAGTTGTATGGGATGAATTTAACAACAAGATTGGCTACATCTCACTGGGGAATGCACAGGTATTTCTATTTGGAGGGGACTTAGGCACAGAACTGCTACTGCACAGCACCCAGAGCTTTTGAGGGCTGTCTGAGGGCAGGATGAGCTCACAGAAAGTGACCCTGCCCATGTCCTCCTGGATTTCCAGACTTGCACTGTACTACCTCTCCATTTTCGGGTGGGTCTCCATTGCCAAAGGTGCTTGTGACCACCAGGACCATGGTTTCATGCTCTAGGTGCACGATGTCGTACTCGTCCATGGACATCACCTGGGAGCAACAGAGCTATTAGCAGGAGCTCCAAAGCTGCTGTGATTGCACCACCAACCCCTGGGCCAGGGGCTGGCACTCACCTTAGCATCAAAGGCATGCTTGAAGATTTCACACAGGGTTTTTGCATAGACCTGTGACTTCCCCGTCTCTGTAGCATACAGGATGGTTGCTTTGACCCTCTTGGCCATGGCCTGTCCCATCAGCTTGGCTGAGAACTTCACAGCTCTGAGAAGCAAGAGTAAATCCTGGTGAGGGAGCATGTTGCCTTGTCGGCACCTCTAGCCCAAGCTGTTCACACCACATTATTTCTTATTAACAAGCAACCTGCCTTAAGAAACACAGCAACTTTATTCTGTGCCAAGTGGGAGCTATGGAAGAGCTTTGAGCAATGATCTGCAGCATTGGGATGGGCAATGCTAGCTGAAGGATGGGGGGGCTTTTTGTGAGGGATGGAGAAGCAGAAGATTCAGGGACAGCAGTAGGAAGATAACCTCAAAGGGAGCAGCTGGAAAGCAAGCAAGCAGTGCCCAAGCTATGGAGGAGCATCTCTCCATGTCTCTAAATGCCACCTGGCTGGGGGATGTGCACTCGCCCAGCAGAAGCACCCGAGCTCCACACAGCCCCAAGCCACGGAGATGGTCAGAGCTGTCTGCAGTCCCTTTGCTTTGTGCTCCACCAATGCCATGACCTCAGTGGAGCAGCCCTCCGAGGCCACACACTTGTCCCTGTGTTGGCAGAGCTGTGTCTCGCCGGCCGCCTTCTGTGGCTGCATCGTGACTGGGTACGTTTGCTCTGGTTTTCCCTGCGGGCTCAGCTCTGACAGCAGGACAGAGGAGCCGGAGAGGTCACAGCATTGCCAGTCCTGGTGGGGTGATGCAGCACTAGGAACGCTGGCTCCATGTTTCTGCATTACAGGGACAGGGGAGAATGCCGTGGGAAAGTGTGGGGCTGCAGACTGGGGCACTGAGCTTGGTGTGTTATTGTAGGGCCACTCATAATCACTGAGTTTGGGTGGCGGGGCTGGGGCTGCCGTTTGTTCAACCGCTTAGCTCCAATCCAGGCAGTATTAATGGTGAATTGCAAAGATAATTCTTTCTCACCCTGTCCTCCCCCCCGCATTGGGAACAATGGAGAAGATTTTTTTTCAAATTACCTGCCACGCTCACATTTTTATAAAATCATTTATCAGCGGTACACACACAAATAAAAGCTTTGCTCCTCCTGACTCAATGGCTCAATTAATCTCCTGCTCCCCCGGCAGCCCCGGGCTGCAGCCCAGGCCCAGGCACCAGTGTCAGCCCCAGGAGTGCATTCATCAGCTGCTGATCATGGTTATGGATGCGCCATGGAGAACAGCTCCCGGGAGGCGACAGATGAAGAGTGGGAACAAACTGACAGCGGAGGCACGGCAAAGCAAGGTGTGGGGAGAACAACATGAGGCCACCTGGCAGCCTGGCCACGGGCACCGGGGCAGCCCCAGCCTTGATGGCCCGCAGGGAAGCGTTTGGATCAGGATCAGCCAAGGCATCCAAAGGATGCTTCATCACAGCACCCCCGCTGGGAGCCTTGGCAGGGGACAGGGACTTGTGTGACCCATAGCTGGGGGTCAGCCAGCCGTGGAGAGCAAATCTCAGCTTGGCCCTGAGCCGTTGCTGCCTGCAGGAAGGCTCTTCAGGAATAGGAAGTCCTACTGTGCTGCTCCTTGCAATGGGGTCGTTCAGAGTTCTGGACTTGTGCTGGAGACAAGTGCTCCTTGAGTAGTTAGTAGTGGGAGAAATATGGACACAAATGGCGTTTTATTTGTGTCTGCATGGCTCAGGGAGGCTGAGGAAGGAGGAGCAGGTAATAAACTCCCAAGACATGCTAAAGCCATTCCTGAGCACTGAAGAACACCTTTACTGGAGGGCGAACCAGCTTGGGAAGAGTCTGCATGGATCACCCAGTATTCCCTTGGCCATGCCTTCTGAAGGTCTATAGGGATTCTCAAAGGGCTCCTGCTTCTCCAAGCATCCCCCTTCAGCAGCCTGGACCTGAGCTGACAGCCCCTCAGCTTGCTGCCTCAAAGCAGAACCGGCGCCAGGCAATTGCTGCCCGCTGTACTTACTTTGCCAACTTCTTAAAGCCGATGGCCCTCTTCTTGGTAGGCGTCCCATTGACTCCCTTCCAGATGTGGGTGTTCCAGGGGTCGGGCTAGGAGGGAGAAGAGCAGCAGCTGTGGGCAGTGCTCAAAGCTTGGAGAGGTGCTGTACCCACTGCATTGAGCACTGAGTTCCCCCAGTTGGAAACGGGAGGACCAGCTGGCCTCTTAACCAGCTTTATCACTTGTACAGCTCCCCAGAGACCTCAGGGGACAGAAAATTACAGTTTAATAAAACCTCGGTGGCTCCTGACAGCATCTGGCCAAGTGCCCTCCCACCTCTGGGACAAGCAGTAACCAGCCACAAGGACAGAGCAGGCAGGGCCAGGAGGGGAGAGGCAATGTGAACACGTCCTTCCCCTTCCCAGCCCACAGGTTTCTTTTTCTAAGAGGCCCTCTGGGAAGGGGAGGCAGCTGAAGCAAGGAACAAGAGCACAGAAGCTAATTCAGTGCCCTCGCAGGCGGCTGTCTGTAATCAGGGCCAGGAATCATCGGAGTTCCTGGTGGATTGCTTACAGAAATGAACAGCCTGCTCCTGTTTTCTGATTGTTCCTTGAGGGCTCTTGACTAAAGGTCACATTGTGTGAAAGCCAGCAAAGCAGAGATGGCTGGCTAATGAGAGAGCATTTGCTTAGGGCCCTTTTTTCCCATGGTCTGAAGTGTTAAATACTCCAGCAGCAGCACTGCAAGCTACTGCTCAGCCTGCTGAGACCTCAGGCAAACGGGAGGTCATTTCAACTCATTCATGGGCACTGCTGCCTGCATGGACAACTTGGTGAGGGGACTGGGTGGGATCCCTCTCATTCCTGCATCCCCCAGTTTCCAAGCCCTGGCTCCCACCCTGCTCCTGGTTATTCCTTTGGGCACACAGAAGGTACCTGGTACTCAAAGGAGGGTGTGAGGCGGTAGTTGAGCATCTCCTGGTGGAAAACTGGGGTGATGCTGCCAGACATGGGTGGCACGATCCACACCCAGTCAGCAGGACAGCCCCCACGGCAGCGGTACTCGTTCTCCATGTGCTTGATGAAGGACTCGGTGGCCGAGTGGTGGTCCACAATGGTCACTTTGTCACTCTGGTGGGGGAGTAGAAAGCAGAGCAGACAACCACAGGTTAATGCTACCCGAAGGGTGGGAGCCAAATGGAGCCATTCTCAGCAAAAGGGCTCAGGCCAAGGAGCAGAGCCTGGGGTGTGCATCAGGTGTTCCATGCAATGGATGGAAATGCTACCAGTGATTAATGCTAGCAATGGCTGAGCAGAAGTTTTCAAAGCTAAGGATGTTCATTTTGGCTTCTGAAGTCAACATTTTTTTCTAAGGTGAATCCAGGAGCCATCCAGAAAGGCTCACTGCCACGGTTCTGCAGGACAGTGGGGGTGACAAAGGGGACTGCTAACCCTGATCTTCCCAATGAGCACAGACACCAGGCAATCCTGCCCTCATCCCTTCTGAGCAGCCATGCTAGGGGACGGGTGCTCCTCCTCTTATTTGACATAGATTGAGCAAGAACCAACATGGGAAAAATAGTCTGGAGCATCATCCTGCACAGCCCCCTGGACAGCTCTCAGAACTGCTGGCACAGCTCTGACCCAGCTCCAGGAAGGGCTCCCACTCTCTGCAGTTGAGTGGCCAAGGACCAGTTTTGCTACTCAACCTTTAAGTGCAAGAGTGGGGGAATCTGGGCCTAATTTTGCCTCACCAGCAGGACAGAAGGGGTGAATCTTGCCCTTCGGGGCCCTCCCTCTGCATAAGCAAAGCTCAGGTGATGGTAGTGCTCTTTCCAACATCCAGGGCAGAGAGATTATTAAATTTCACTGCAGGCTCCTGGAACAGCTCAAAATGAGGAAGGCACAGCACAGTTTCAGCTCAGTTTTATCAACTGCTGCTGTCCTTGTGCAGGACTCTCCATACATGTCCCACCTTATCCCTGCATCCCTGCATCCCTGCAGGCCAGCCCAGGCCTGTCAAACACTGCTGTGCCCGCACCTGGAAGCTGTACAACACAGCGATGTTGATCTCCACCAGGGCCTGATCCTTCCACAGCGAGGAGGTTTTCCTCATGTCCAGGTTCATTTTCTTGGCCACTTGCTGCAAAAAAGCATGGTAGGAGGTGAGCCAAGGAGTGAGGATCTCTGCTTGGGGATAAGGACCAGGAGAGGAAGAACCCAACTGCTATCTATTGCAAGGGATGCTCAGGTGCACTGTCCCTGTGCCCCAGTGACCTCACAGCCAGAAGCATCTGGCCTGTTTGAGGAGGGATTACCTCCAGGATGTTGTAGCGGGAGTTGTCACAGTAATCCCGGACGCCGATCTCTGTGCCCATGTACCAGCCACTGAAGGGGCAGGCGGAGAACTCCAAGCCACCAATCTCAAGGAGCATGTTGGACACCGCGGGCAGACCGTACCACTTCAGGCCCAGGTCCTTAAACCACTTGAACCTGCCAGGATGCAACAGAGTCAGGCAATCAGCAACATTTGGCAGGGGGATGAAGGAGGTATCTTTGGTAGCACCCACTAGGCTAAAGGATGCATGAGCAGAACATCTCCTGGAGAAGGTGTCTACCTTATGGAAGACATTAGGGCTGCTACAGTGTGAAGTAAGTTCTGGGAGACTTCAAGCAAAGAGAAACCAGCCCTGAGACAAGAACACATGCTTTCTACCTCCAGGTCACCTCCATCTGGGAGGAAGGAAGATCTGGAAGCGGGAGTAGTCAAGCACCCAACCATGGCAAGGAGATGCAAAGATGCAAGCCAAGCACAGGAGATAGTTTGTGGTGAAACCAGAAAAGCTGAGCCCTTCTAACTTACTTGGGGTGCCGGATGGGCACTTCCAGCACGAGCTCTGGGGGGATTTCAAAGAGCTCTGGGTCGTTGCCGTTGGCTTGGAGAAGCAGAGGCAGAATATCGAAACGGCCGTACGGTGCCTTCCACCCTTGCTGAATGCAGATCTACGACCAAAACAAAAAGGGTCAGAAGTCCCTGCAGGCCATCTGCTTTTTGGGTGCTGTGAGCAGGGACTCAATCCTTAGGGTTGAGCACTGATCTCCATCCAAGTGAGCTGTGCCATGGGCTTGCCCATCACAACCAACCCATACATGGGAACATTTTTATTCCTGGAAAAATACCTAGAGGAAAACACACCAAGCACCAGAGGGGGAGTTTGATGCACACAGCAGCCCCAGAACCTTCCTGGGATGGCAGAGCCACTGTGTGTCCCCAGCAGCCCCGTGGTGCCCCATGGTGAGGATTTGGTGCCCCATGGCACTGGTACCTCTGTCAGCTCCACGTTGGCAGGGTCCCCCAGGATGGTGCCATCGGGCTGCTTGTAGCCAGCATAGCGGATGAGCTGTGCGTTCCAGATGCGGAAGTCGTGCTTGCTGTCTGTCCGCTGTGGGAAGATGGTGATGGCAGATCTGTGAGGAAGAGGCAGCACTCGTGAGCACCGAGGAAATGGCACAGTACAGCACGGGGAGCATCATCAGTTCCCCAACACCAGGTCAGACTCTCCAGCTGTACAGCAGCTGGTACGCATCCCGACGCAGAAACCATGGTGACCCAGTGGTGGCTCACCTGAGGTTCCCTTTGTTGGTGGCATATTTGATGTGATTGCAGATGTAATTGAACATCCCATGGGCTGTGGTGCAGTCTCGAGCATCAAACACCTGAAAGAGTGCAAGCAGCAGTGGTGGTGCTACAGGATGCATGCTGAGCTCCTAAGGCAGAGTCAGGCAGAAGGAACACAGCACAGGAAGACCCACAGGAGGCCACTTTGATATGTTAGGTAGCTAGAGCTCCATAATTATGTGACCCCACCCCCCCTTTATGACAGCTGGACATCTGATCCAGATGCTCCTGCTTTGGAGAGGAGATTCATCTCCTGCTCAGGCAAAAGCTTCCTCAGTGCAGTACTCTCAACCCAGCTCATCCTCTTGCAGCTCTGGTTTCTGTTCTTTCTTGTAGATCATGACTCAAGGCTGAAATTGAGAGGTCTGAAGGACACTGAGGGAGTGAGGAAAACAGAACAGAGGCTCAGCAGTAGGCTTGAAGCCAACATCATACAGAAATGGATCCCCAAGGTTCAGAATTGCTAAAAGAACCAGCCGAAGGCTGCGCTGTTGCTGAGAATTGCTCAACAACATCTGAACGATGCTTTGGGTTTCAAAGGAGCCTACCAGCTCCCTGCCACCAGATTCCACTGGAGATCACTAATTCAGATCCTACTCTAGCTTCCAGATAGTCTAAATGTCATGGACCCAAACGTCTCCTGCCATAGCATCTCTGCACCACAGGTACACTTCTCCAGAGTGCCAGCTTCCAGTCGTTTCTCCAAAACCCCAGTATATCCTCTGCAGGCTGTGCTGCTGTGGTGCTCACCTGCAGCTTGGACCACTGAATCCTGCCCACACAGCGGGCTGCATTCCTCCAGGCATGCTTTGCACCGTAGATCAGCTCTGTGTCCCGCAGCTGGTAGGTGTCGGTGGCTTCAATCTCCTTGGTCACCTCCTCCAGCCTCTCCATGTGGGCCTTGGAGCCAGATCTGTGTGGGCAAGGAGTGGAGGAGATGGCATTCACCAGTGTGGTTGGAGGGCAGAGTCCTGCTGCTCTCCTCTTGGGAGCATGTACGTGCACACGTGTGTGCCTTCAGATAACAGGCGGCCAGATGCAAATGGAAGAGATCAGTCCTTTGTGTGGAAGCACACAGCAAGTGCTATGAATGCAACTCCATGAAGAAACAGCTGCCCCACGGTCTTTGTGTTGACTTGCAAGAGTGAAAGGTCAGCATGAGCAGCCTCTCCTCTGGCCAGCACTTACCTCTTAATGGAGGAGTAGTACTGATCAATGAAGTCTTTAGCCAGGAGGAGCACCTCCTCTTTTGGCCTGGTGTCTTCTGATTTGCGGACATGCTGGCTGGGGGTCATCACAGAGCCCATGCAGATCTGCTCAGTGCATGCGGTGGTCTGGCAGAACAAAAGGAGGCAAGCATGGTTACATCCAGCTCTGTATTTCCAAGCAAAAAAACATCTTAGGAGCACTGTGATCCACTCATCTATGTTCAGATAACTTTTAGGCAGTGCCACCAACCCTACTCACCATTGCCGTCTTGAGATGCAGAGTGTCGTGGAGCACAGAGCCTGTCTCCCAGTTCTTGATTTTGACAAACCGTGGGCATTTGGAGGGGCTGCCATTTGCTGCACTCTTCGTCGGGGACTGCCGCCCCGATGGTGCTGGCTGGGCAATGGAGAAGACAAAGCACAAGGTTAATGTTCATCAAGGAGATGCAAGGAAAAGCCACGACAGCAAGAAGTGTCTCTTGTTAGTGAATGCCTGTGCTTAAATCTTGGTGGCGGTGCAGTGAGAAAAGGTGCACGATCCAAATTATTTGGCAGCATTTGAGAATTTGCAATGGAGCTACTAACTCTCAGTGCAATTGAGAATTCATCTCTGCTCACCAGACAGCCAGACCTGTAGGAGGAGAGTTAAAAAACAGAAGTGACTGAGATGAACACTGTGTTCAAGTTTCCCAGTGGAGGACATACCTCTGTGAAGTGTACGAGATGTATCTTTTTAAGGAGCATCACCTGCTCAGGATCTGCACGTGCCAAGCTCAGCCTCACAGATATGCGCCCTCTGAGACAGAGCTAACAACCTCTGAGCAAGCCAGAGAGATATCTGCTTTGATAGCAACGGAGGAAGAACGCAGGAATAAGGACGGATACATTATGCAAGTGGGAGGGCTGCTGAATTATGCATGGTCGGATTACTTCAGTGTCAGCTCTGGATCTCCAGCCCACCTCAGTGCTCTGCGTCAGGGCGCACTCACACGGCACGTCCTGAATTACATGCCAACGTAAGCAAGGGGCTTGGCCAGCCGTGAGCTTTGGCTGCCCCTTCTGCTTGCTAGCACTTGTGTCTGTGCATGCTTTCAGGTCTCATGTGCAGTTCTTGTGATGTGGAGCTCTGCTCCCCCCAAGAACTTGGAAACTTGAAGAGCAGTCTGTGTCTGCTGGGGTATCGTGGCAGGGAAATCTACAGTGGTCCTGGGAAATAGAGACACTTCTTTTGGGAATCACATCTCAAATTCAAGTGTACTTCAATAACTGCTGCTGGAGATTTTCAAGGGGAAACCTGAGCCCACAGCAGGGCCAAATCCTGCTTGGGTTTGGTGCCCCTTGAAGGCTTGCATCCCTGCAGAACAGGTCTGTGGGCTGGATTTTGATGTAACCTTCTTCTGTGAACTCTGTAGCTTGTGTCTTTTTCTAATCCATCCAGAAAGGTTTGCTTGTTTTAAGTGTAGAGGTGGCACTGCTTTCAGATTTTCACTTCTTGTTGGTGGTTCTGTTGTGAAGCGTAGCTCTGGGCTCTTGCCATGATCATGGCTCACGGAGCAGCAGCAATAAATCCAGTGTTACAGCCCTGGTCCCCAAAGGACCAGGATAAGAACAGCCAGCACACAGTGGAGGAATCTCTTATTTCAGAACAAGCTGCTCTGCTGATGAGCAGACCCAGGGGGAAAGCAGTGGGGGCCAGAAGGATGACAACAATGCTGTTGTAAGAGCATTGAGAGACCCAAGAGCACACCATGAACCCAGGTGTAAGACTGAGCCCAACCTTGGAGCAAGAAAGCGCACAGTCCAAGCTGGTGGATATTGGCTGCCTAACAAATTATTCTATTCTATTCTATTCTATTCTATTCTATTCTATTCTATTCTATTCTATTCTATTCTATTCTATTCTATTCTATTCTATTCTATTCTATTTTATTCTATTCTATTCTATTCCATTCCATTCCATTCCATTCCATTCCATTCCATTCCATTCTACTCCACTCTTCCCTATTCTACTCTAATTTATTCTATTCTGTCTTAAATCTCTCTCAAAATGGCTCCCTTTTTGTTGTTGTCTTTCCCCTCCAGATACCTGCAAGGTTTGCATCCTTGCTGAAAGTGGGCCACAGTCCCAGGGTGTGCTGAAGCCCCAAGAAGTGGGGGTACCACACCTCCAACCACGGCACAGAGCAGTGAAGAGTGAGCAGCACCCAGAAGGACCAGGGAAGGACTCCATTGGCGTATGCCTTCCCTGCACAGCACTGCTGGAGCCAAATATTACTCCAGCTTCTGCCAGGGAGGCTGTGCGTGATGCTGTCATGTTTTAATTAGGCAGCTGTGATACCAGTGACTCAGGAGGGGCGGTTAGGTGCACGTCGCAGCAGACATTATGCAGCACCTTCCATGGGCAGCATGGGCACTGATAGGGGAGTGCAGCTCACAGGCTCTCTGCAGCCTTTAAGGAACTCTTATGAACTGGAGGAACACACTGGGTGCTGCCTGGATATAGTGGGGCTGGAGCGTTTCCTCCTAGCCTGCATCAGCCCACTGGCTGAAAATGTGTTCTTTGTTGTTATGGAGCTGTAAATCATCCTCACAGGCACGGAGCTGGTGCACGTCCCTTCCTTTGCAGCCTGTGCATCCATCCCCTGTGCCATCCTGGGGCTCCAACAAATCAATCCGCATGGCTGCAGCACAGCACTCCTGCTGGAGTCAGTGCATCTCCCTAGGGCTTAGGGCTCCTGGGAAAGAAGCACAGCACACGTTGTGGTTTTGCAAGAAAACCCAAAGTTCAGACCCAGAGAAGGGATGGATGCCCAACTGCCTTTCAGTACCTTATTACAAGCATCAGTGAGCACTGCCCACCTGGCTGAGCAGCTCCAACAAATCCTGCCTTAAAGCTCTTAGAAGTAGCTGGGGTTTGGCTTGATGTGAGAAGTTCAGCAACATTCCCACTGCCCTTTCTGGCAGCGAGAAGCAGCCCTGCCTCCAGAACAGTGCTGGGATGAGAGGGATCAAAAGAGAGCACGCACATTGAGCGGGAAGGAAAATAAAGAGTTTAACAGCAGCTTAAGTCTGGGGATTTTGGCAGCCTGAACATGGAGAGGAATTAAGCTCTGAACACAGAAGGTTATAAAGTGCTTATAGTAACAGACACATCCACGCATGGAGCTTAGTGAAGGAGGCAGAGTGGTTGTGGTTTCCAGAAAGGGAGCACAGCAGTGACCTGTCCCTAGGAGCTGACATTGAGACCTGCACACTGAGCATGGGGGACACCAGGGCTCTCAGGGACATCCATCCATCCATCCGTGGGACAGCGGGGCAGAACATAGAGCGGCGATGGGGAGTGGGTTGAGTGTTAGTGAGAGGTTCTGCATGGTGTTCATGGCACAGCTCCACGGGGCAGTGGGCACGGACCAGAGCTGTGGGAGCTCAGGGAGCACTGGGACACCACTCTCAGCCATAGAGTTGGGTTTGGGTTGTTGCATGGGGGGCCAGGAGCTGGATTCAGCAATCCTTGCGGGTTTCTTCCAGCTCAGGATGTTTTCTGGTTCTATGGTATAATCCTATGAGCATTGCATGGCAGCTCATTGGAGCTGGGAAGAGGCACCAGACAGAGGAATTTGCTGAGGGCGTTCCTGAGCTGAGGGAATGCTGATTTTCTCAGAATTTTCTCAGATTTCATGTGACCATGAAATCACTTTGTTTCCCTCCCTTGGAGAACACAATGTCATCCTGATAGGGAGAGGGCGGGCAAGAACACACAATCCCTGGTTTGGTCCCCATGTCCTGACCCATGGCTGGTTAATCCCAGCGGGACACACACTTGACCACGCAGGCTGTGCCATGCTCACGCAAATCACATTGTCCCTGGGGTAATTCTGCCTCTCCCTGGCTTCGCTACAAGTGGGAGTTAATCCATTTCTGGCAAGGGAGCCTGAGAATTTATGTCCATGCAGCATCAGGAGATGAAAAGGTGCGGTACAACACGTAATCTGAAGTGCTGTGTTGAATTGCTGTCATATAAATCAGAATGACCTTAACAACGAGGCTCAACTTTTTACCTATGAAAGGGACAATGGTCCCAAAGGAGATTTGGGAGACATGTCCCGGCCATGCTCCCATTGCACCTTGGCACTGTGGATGAGGGGCACCCTTCCCCTGCCCAAGCTATAGGGAATTTGGCTGCTGGACCAGATGGGCTCAGTACACTATCAGCTCTCAGGACTAAGGATCCTCATGACAACCCAAACAGTCCCTGAAGGCCATCCGTGGGGTGAGAGCCTGCCAGAAGGGTCCCTGCTCCACCACCCATCCCCTCCCAAAGCAGCACAAAAGGCGGGTGCTTACCTGCTCTGCTTCAGAGTAGGGGTTGTTGAGGACCACGGGCGCATTGCTCTTCCCCCACAGGTCACCAAAGACACGATCGTTCTCCATCTGAGCTGGGAAGGCTGTCTGCAGCTTGTTCTCCCCTTCCCTGAAACTGGAGGGTTAAAACCAGTGGGGTGAGCAGGCTGGGGATGAGCAGCAGCATCAGAGTTGTGATTGCTCCGGGTTCTCATGGAGCAACTTCAAACAGGAGCAAAAACTCACAAGTTGTGCTGAGGGAGTGGAAGGAACGCTCTGCCTTGGCCAAGAAGATGAATCACCTCTGCGAGGGAAACCAAAGCACAACTGCAGGAGACCTGCACCTGCTTGGTGCCCTGCAGCGTACCACACCAGCCCCAGTGGGGTTATGTCAGAGACTGCCCGAAAGAAAGCAAGAGAGCAAACAAAGAGTTTGGAGAAGGAGAGTCGTGCACATTTCTAGCCTTGCAGCAAAATCAGATGTGTTTGCAGACAGCGGTTGGTGTTGATGAGTGGAGGAAAAGAAAAAAATCCAAGGAAAAGTCGGTGCTCCCAGGAGGGAGAGGCAGCGCTCTCTCCTCTCCCTGACCTTTACGGATGCTGCAAACGCTGGCGGGTGCGAGCGGCTGTACCTGGGTGGATCTGTGCAAACAAACAGGCAGCCCGCCCACACGGCGCACATCTGTAAGTCTGGGGACGGGGACGTCCCCGGTGCCGCTGCCCCTGTCTGCACAACACGACTGATGGAGCTCACTGCACCATGTCTGCCTGCGTGCTTTGTCTGGGGACCGTCTGCAGGGTGTTTGTGAGGCTGCTAAATGCCATCCAGGCAGCGGATGGAAAACCACCACCATACGAACCCACATAAAAGAGAAAAACAGAGTCTGGGAGATGTGAGACCCAGAGCGCGTGGGCTGCAGCATCCATGAAGGCACTGACAGCCCCAGTGATGCCACGCTTGGGCAGGAGTTTCTCAGCTCCATAGGTTGTGCTGCACGTGGCCACGGATGGGTCCAGCACAGCGTGGTGCTGCTTTGCCCTTCCTCAACAACCCGACTTGCTGTGAGCGCTGGCAATAGTAGCGCTCCCAGTGTCAGTCCTTAAAAAGCTTCCAGATGTCTCTGAAGTCAATAACGAGCCTTCCCATTAACAGCAGCGGGCTCTGGCACCGACCGAAGCAGGACGTGGTGCTCAGGACATGATTCACACCAGCACGGTGCTCTTGACACCATCTCGAGGAGACACATACGCACAAACAAATCCAGTCTCATGACCTCCTTCACCCTCAGCTTGGGTGAAGCTTAAGCAAAACACTACACTTAAAGGCTATCTCCCTGCTCTCTAACTTTTCAGCAATTTTTCTGCATTTACAGCATAACATTCAGCTGCCAAGATACCACACTAGGCTCCTGGACATCTTCCAGACATTGGCTGCCTTAGGGCGAACATGGTCAGTGCCGTGCATGAGAAGGGTACAAGTGTCATCAGGGCAGTCTGTACCCAAATTTGTGCCCCCCAACACCAAAAAAAAAAAAAAAGGTGGTGAGAGAAAAGAAATTTGCTGTATGCTTCGCATCAGGACAAGCATCTTTGCTTTTCCAAACCGTATACCAACCTAGAGCAGGTTGTTGGCCGTTCTTGATGCTGCTGGGGACCAGCACAAACCACACACTCTGTGCTTTACCAGCCCATCAGGGTCACTGGACACATCCCCTCTATGTAGGGGATTCCCAGCAGCAGGACAGCATCATGAAATCCCATCAAATCTGGCTCTCCCAGCAAGACAATCCCAGCTGCTAAACCTCCTGGAGAATATAGGGAGGTGAGGGATGCCTCATCCCAGCAGATACCCAAGGTCAGGCTAGATGGGGCAGTGAGCACCTGATCAGCTGTAGGTGTCTGTTCATTGCAGGGGGGGTGGACTAGATGGCACTTAAAGGTCCCTTCCAACTCAAACAATTCTATGACTATGTGATTCTATGGATACCCATTTCCAAAGCTGCACATTCCTGCCCCCTTATCCTGAGCCCCAAGACATCAGAGAGCATGAAGGTTGATGGACACAGAGCCTGTGAGCATAACAAACGATGGGCATGCACAAAACACCCTTTGTAGCCAATGAACATCCATGTCCTCCTCCAGGCACAGGCTGGTACCTGTGCCAATGGCACGGAGGATGGCCAGATGCTCAAATTAAGTCATCGTCATAGTCAGCCACTCTGTGCATTAGAATCATGGAATCATTCAGGTCAGAAAAGATGTCTAAGATCCTCAAGTCCAACCCAACCGCACTGTGCCCACTGACCATGTCCCTCAGTGCTACATCTCCACACTGAGCACCTCCAGGGACGGTGACCCCACCACCCCCAGGGCAGCTGTGCCACTGCTCCTGGGAAGGGAGAGTAGACAGAAGCAGGGAGGATTTGATGAAGAAAAAATACGAGATGCACCATCTCACAGTGCGATCCATGCAGTCATTGGGGTTGGGCGCTCAGAGCTCCGTGCCCTGTTGCACATTCGCACCTGGGACAGCACCAGGTTGCACGTTGCTGTTTTGGCTTGCACTCGCAACAAAGTGGGATCTATTGCAGAATCTGCAGTGAAACCATCAGCTGAAGCTGGTGCTGGCTCTGGTGGGGGCTGCCCCCACAGCACAGCAGTTGTGCCCTGGCTGAGCAAGAACAGATCTCGCTGGTTTACTCACAAGTATCCGGCTCTTTCAGGGAGATAAGCGAGGAGAGAAAAGCCCATTCAGAGCCTTGCTCCAGTCCTAACCCAGATGGAGGGAAAAAAATAAAACAAAAATCAATAGCTTCATTTTACAAATATTTCCTGCCCGTTCCTTGAAGCTGCCCTGTGTGCAGGCAGCAGCGGGGTCTCTCAGACCCACTGTTTTCCTCCCTTGGCCCCATCCCCGGGGTGAGCTGCCCACGCAGGATGCTCCTGGCCTGGAGACCCGTGCCAGCCTCCAGGCAGTGCTTCCAATGCGCTCAAAACCTGCACACTTGGATTGGAGCAGGATTTTGGGAAGGGACCTTCATTTTTTTCTGTGGTTCTGAAAGTAAAATGACTGCTTAAAAAAAGGCAGAGGAATCCTGTCCTCCCCCAGCCGCGCAGATTGCTGTCTCACCTCGGAAGGAGCATCTGGCTGTTTGGGAAAATGAGAGGCACCACTGTTTTCTTTTGACTAATTTGATGATGTTGCAGTGCTCGGAGTGATGAAGCAGAAAGGAAGTTGCTGAGAACAGCCCTTTGAGAAACATCTCCAAAGCTTTTCCAAAAAGGAAGGAAAAAAATATAAATATATGAGCAAAAAAAAAAAAAGAAGTTTGTCACTCGGCTCCTTTGAATTTGCTTGGCAGCAAGCTCTCTGATTTCCCAGGCAGAGATGAGAGGCACAACTGGCTGCTGCCATCCCCAGGGGCCAATTTGGGTGAGGTGGTGGGGATGGCCGCACACTGGGGGCTGGAATGCTATTGAGACATGGCTCCATCCAAGCCAAGGTGCCAAAATTTTGGGGCCCACGTGGGACGGTCACCCACACACAAGGGAAAGGACCACAGCCCCACTCGTTACAAGAGCAGTTCTCAGGGTCAAGGCACCCAGTGCAGGAACTGGGATGAGTGGAGCAGGGCTTCAAAGGAGTGCCGTGCCATAGGAGAATGCTAAATGGGGTTGAATGGGTGCTGGCAGATAAAGACCTGGGAAGAGATTGCGATGCCCCAGTTAATCCCAGCATCATTCAAGCCAATGTCAGGCATGACCCACAGCTGTCCTTGTCCCCTTCCAGCCATGCTCAAAGAGCACCCAGAGGAGCTCAGCCTCAGTACCTTATCTGCAGCCACATGCAAGGTACCAAGAGCCCCCCTGGGAGAGCCCGGCACAATCAGCGTGGTGAGGAGGAAGGGTTGCAAGGGGAGGAAGGGGAGGGCTGCTCGCTGCCAAGGCTTTGAGCTTCACCATGTCACAGAATGCAATCACATGATAGTCCCAGGGAACCTTTCATTTCAGAGGTTTTAAAGTTTTGTGTCCAACTGCAGAATAATGAAGACATCAGAAATGCAAATGGAATGTTTTGAACAACACAAAGAGATTTTGGCGGCAGCGAGGGAGGTGGGAGGAAGAGAATTTTCTCGTATAGAACTGCAAAATTACGGGGTTTATTCCAATGCAGGATGGAGCCTGAAACCTTCGTAAACAGAATCCCTGCTCCCAGCACTCTGCTCCCTCCCAGGCCCCCACACTGCCATTTCCATCGTGCCACTTGTGGTAGGGAGCTGACCTGAGCAGAAAAATAAATCACGGCAACTCGGCGGGGTGGAGAGGGAGGAAAGATGGGACATGACAATCTCCCCAGAGCTCAGAGGGAAAACAGACCTAGGTTCGCTGGCAGGGAGTGAATCAAACTCTATTTTTATTTTCTAGCCCACGGTGAGCCTCGTGGCAGAAATGCCAGCTCTCATCATACCTTGCTCCCCACTTCCACTCTGATTTATGACCGACCTCACGGCAGACAGCTCCAGCCACAGAGCGGACGTTCAGCCTTGGCTCATCCCATGAGCATGCACCATGTCCACGGGGCACCTCAAACTGGGCAAGGAGCTAAGGATGGGTCACTGCAGGAGCACAGACTCTGGCTGCAGGGGTTGAGGATGAAACGATATTTTTTTTTTGCTATGCGAACTTCCCGTCTTTCTTGCGAGAAGCAGTGCTGAGATCCTGCAGCATCAGGTGTAATCCTCGTCTCTTTCAGCAAAGCCCACCTTGAGCAGGAAAGATTCTGCTGCTCACAGATAACCTCAGCCCCGTGCTGCCCCTCCGTGCCCTGGGAAAGCTGTCAGAGCTCAGCAGCCCGAGCGGCTCTGACAAATGCTGCGGGCAGTGAAGGTCAGCACCAGGCAAGGATGGAGATGGAGCAGGGTGGGGCCCGGGACCTGGATTGATGGCCAAGGGGTTTGGGCTGCGGGTCTGGAGGTCAACCTTGGGCAACAGTTTGCACCCTCCTGATAATTAGTTAGAGCCCTATTGCTGTTTTGATTAATGTCAGCTCCGCTCATTCCCCCCAGCCTGGAGAAACCCCTGCCCGCAGCACCATCAATCCATCAAGGCTCGCTTCGTTTTGGGCATTTTTTTGGCATCGACCAACACATCTTTCCGCTCTCCATCAGTCCCTGATCTTCCTGCACATCTCCAGACCAAGAAAACTCTCCCTGCAGAAGCCCTTCTCAATGCCGAGCTCTGAGACCGAGCAGAGGAGGGGACACATCCGCAGCAGTGGGTGCGGACTGCCCTTTCCCTGCAGCACAGCTCCCAACAAATCCCCCCCAGCACATCCCCCCCACCCAGCTTCTCCCATTCTGCCACAGGAGCAGGGTTGCAACTCCTCATCAGGCGGAAGATTGAAGGCTAATTTCGATTGAAAAGTGGATTTTCAACTCCAAGCCACTTATATAGATTTTTAAAGGGTATTGGAAAGTGAATGAGTTGAGCTTTGAAGTACCCACTTTGTTAATATTTTTGTTGGTTCGAGGTCCTTCAATTTCGGTGAGTTTAGAGTGCTTCAGTTTAATCTCTTCAAGAGTAGAAGAGATTCCTCAAAGAAAGAAAGAAAGAAAAAAAAAGAACATTTTTCATTTCCCACAACCAGAGCAGAATTTCCTTGGTTGAGATATGGCTGTTGGGCTGGGGACGAGGGGACATGGGGAGCTGGGGCTGCTCCATGCCCCCAGGGCTTTGCTGGGACACCACAGCTGTCCCAGTGAAGAAATGCTCTTGGAGCACTCTGATGTGCCTGGGACTTGGGTCTTTACATCACCCATCAAATCAGCACAACATGCTATTTATTTCCTAAGCCTCCCCAGCTCCCGCATCTCCCTTTCTTCTGCCACCTGCTCCAAATTTTCCATCTTTTCATCTATCCCTCACAACAGCTTCCCCTCTTTCCCTGCATCCCATTCCCATCCCGCTGCGTTGTATGATGATTTTGGGAGCCATCCACCAGCACCTCCACCACCAAACACCAGCACATTGCACCCAAGGTAAAAAATGTATGCAAGGACCTACCAGTCCACCTGGACTTCTATATCCCTTGTCTCTACCTTGCAGGGCACATCTCCACCGCCGTCCTTACTGCTGCTCTTCAGGAGGTCCAGGACAGGCTCAATCTCCTTGAGAAGCTCGTTGTCTTCCACTCTGCCATTGAGACAGAGGTGGCTGCAGGCGCTGTCTTTCCCCTTGTTGCCATCCTGCCCTTTGGGGCCGGTGACCAACCCGTTGACATGGACCACGGGCTCCACTTCCCGCCCCGTCTCCCTGGTCCAGAGAGAACCCATGGCCGCGGGCAGCTCCTGGCCGTGGAGGTTGGGGTTGGACAACTCAACAGCTCTGGGTGCAGGGCAGAGGGGCCGGGTGACACGGATGGTTTTGGGCGTCCCGTCGCCTGCAAAGGTGGTCTCCAGGTGAGTGGTGAAGCCCTCGGGGCCGCGCAGGATGAGCACCACGTAGGTCTCGGAGGCAATGCTCCTCAGGATCTCCAGCGCGCTCTCGTAGCTGGTGTCCACCAAGGGCCGCCCATTGACAGCTAAAATGATGTCCCCAGCCTGCACGAGGCCGCTCTGCTCAGCAGCTCCTCCCCGGATCAGGTCGGAGACGATGACGGGCGGCTTGCTGACGCGCTCCTTCACCAGGAAGCCCAGGCCCCCCACCTTGCGCTTGAACAGCCTCACCGAGATGACGTTGGGCTGCAGCTGCTGCACGCTGAAGGCGTTCTCCTCCATGGCAGCCACCTGCAGGCTGGGAGCTGGATGCTGAGAAGCGGGGCGCGATGGGGCTTTGAGCACCTCGTCTCACTGCAGCACACCTCGGGGCTCTGTCTGCAGCATCCTCGCAGCAGGTGTCAGCAGGGTGAGGGGCAGCGGGGGCATCGCTCAGCGAGCATCAGGCAGCAGTTCAGTGTCAGGTCCTGCAGAGCATCCCGTGAGCTACTCAGGCTGCGGGTGGGACAACAGCTGCTTTATCTAGGGGAGAAGACAACAAAGAGAGAGGAAGAAGTGACATGGGGTAGATAGAAAGTGCCACAGACACCCACACGGAGCAGCCCAGCCCTGCAGATATCAGCCACCAGGCTGCAGCCTCTCACAGTCCCATGTTTGCATTCCCTCACTCTCCTGCAGAGCAATCCTCACTGCCTGCTCAGGAGGGGATGGAAAGGCGAGCAGGGAGCTGGAAGGGCTGCAGGACAGCCCTGTTCACACCCTGCCCTCCCTTCTCCAGGAGCAGAAATTCCTGAACACGCAATGCAAAGCAGAGCAGTGTGGAGCTCCACAGGGTTCTGCTGGAGATCTGCCTATGTTTTGCTGAGCGTCTCCAACCCGATGCGTGAGATGAGTCAGGGGGAGTGGGATTCACACCCCTGCCCAGGGCACAATCTGGCCCATAGGCACCTTCCCACTGAGCCCATTTCAGTGCACCAGGAGGGAGGGCAGCAGCCAGTAGCAGAGGGAGGTGGTAGGAAAGGACAGTCAGCTCCACTCACCCGGGCTCTCACTGAGCTATTTGCACTGACAGGCGTTTTAAAGCCTGCCTGATGGGATCGCAGCTCAGCTCCTCCTCTCCCCATACTCTATAGCACTGAGGTATAATGTAGGGCTCCCCCGAGCCCAACAGCTCCTCACAAGCTGCCTGCACTGGTAGCAAGCCAACCCCAATGCCTGGGGGCCCTGTGCATCTGGGCACAACTGTGCAGTGCCCACGGGTCATTGGCTGCCAATGGGGCTGTGTGCTCACACTGCTAACGGCAGCTCCCAAACCCACTCTGTGTTCCTCTGTCATTTCTGAGGTGCCCTGGAGATGTTTCTCTCCGGAGCTGTGCTGTGGTGTTTAGCAGCCAGCTGAGATGCAGATGGTGCTTCTTGCTAAACCTGAATTCTGGGGAGGAAACGGAGGGCACTAGGTCTGCAAACTGAATGCACTGATGTAGCAGAATCCTCCTGATCCCACAGAGGCACCACAGCGGGGATGTTTGCACCCTCAGCATCACCAGCTGTGCCCGAAGGACCAACTCCTTCCTTCTCTATCCCATCTCCACATCCCCAGCCCCACATCTCCAGCACTGAGGGAGTCATCAGGATCCCAAATCCTGAGCAAGTCTGAGCCATGCAGGATTCATTTCCAACACGATGTAGGAACAAATGGCTCTGAGAGCTGTGTGAGCAGCACTCAATGCAGGGCCACCAGCCTCCCCTGCCATGGGGTCAGCCCGGTGTTTGCTCTGCGTTAGTCACTGCTGCAACAGTGCTTACAGACCCCATGCAGTGTGCTCACAACGAGCCCAGCGCTGCGTTCGCTGCCCCTTCAGCAAGGATAAGTCCCCACGGCCCCAGAACATGCTGCCTTCTGTGCTCAGTGCTGCGTTTCTACCGTGGGGCATGATTTAGATGAGCCCCAGAGCACCGACTCCATGCGATGTCTCAGGGAGATGCTGTGCTGGCGGTGTGGGTTGTCGGGCTCGGCGCTGCCTCCAAGCACCATTAGCAGCCTGATTTATGCAGCCGGCAGCAGCAGCAGGTGTGTCAGGTCGGGCGTTCAGAGCTGCCGTCTCAGTCCTTCAAATCAGCGCAGTGAGTGGTGTCACTGAGCTCTACTTGCACGGAAATGTATTTCAGCCTGGAGAGGGGCTGTTGCTGTGTGCCCCCAGTGCATTACACATCCTCGGCTGGGCAGTCTGACTCTGCCTCAGTTTCCCTCAACTTGAGGGAAGCCAACTTGAATTCCCAGAAGGCAGCAAGCTTTCCCTGCTGAGCTGCAAGCTTTCAGAACCTCATTGCAGTATTACCGAAGCATTAACTCCCTCCAGTCTCAACATCCACCTGTGCAGCTGTGCCTCATTTTGTGGGCATTCACCAGTGCAAGAAGAGCTGCAGCACATGTACCCCTATTGCAGGTGTAGGGGCACGGTGTAGCTTCAAGGGCGCTCGCATAAGGAACAAATCATGAAATCATTAAGGTAGGAAAAGACCTCTCGGATACCCAAGTTCAACTCCAGCCCAACCCCACCGTGCTCACTGACAGTGTCTCTCAGTGACACATCTCCACATTCTTTAAACACCTACAGGGATGGCAGACCCTACCACTCCCTGGGCAGCCTGAGCCACTGCATCACCACTTTTTTGGAGAAGAAATTGTTGCTAATACCCAGTCTGTCGCTCCTCTGGCACAGCTTAAGGCCATTCTCTCTCATTCTATTGCTGCTACCTGGGAGCGTACCAACCTCTACCCCACCACAGCCTCCTTTCAGGAGTCGTGGAGAGCAATAATGTCTCTTCTAAGCCTCCACTTTTCCAGACTGAGCCATCGCAGCTCCCTCATCTGCTCCCCATAAGACATGTGCTCCAGACCCCGCACAGCTGGGGTCCCTTCACTGGACATGCTCCAAAAATCTTACACAAGCCAACAGAGAAAAGCATTCCGAATGACCAGATAACATTCCAAGCAACAAACTCCAGCACATGCCTTAATTGGTGATTTGATTTAAAAAGCAAAGCGGAGGGGAAATAAATCTCCTTCCCTTAAGCACAATCCATTGCCCATCACAGCCACAACCTGCGGGCTGGGCAGAGCCAGCGTGGACCCAGAGCCTCTGGCGTGGGCAGCCTGCATGCCCCTGCCCTCGCAATGCGATTTCAAGTCTTGTCTCTCGTAAATCATCACTGCGGTAATGGCTCACATTTCTACGTGCCAGCTTTAAATGGACACCATTGTCTTATTTAATTAGTTTTCGTGGGATTTATGCCGCTCAACGCAGAACCCCAGGGCTGATGGATTTATGCCCGTTTAATTTTTACAACCCGTGGAGCGTCAGTGACTCTGATGAGGAGCAATGGGATGCAACATATGCACAGTTACTGTAAACCGGCATGTTTGTGCATCTGAAAATGGAGCATTAAAGTGATTCACTGGCAGGCAGCTCGCTCATGCCAGCCCTTCTGCGTGCTCAGACCACATCGTACCTGCGTGCACGGCCCTTCCATCCACTTCCCTCCAGCCCTCCTGATGTCCACACGCAGCTGCTGCTGAGCTCCACACCCCTGTCCTCCATCCCATCCCTACTGCTGGGATCTGGGGCACTGCATTAGCTGCACCTTCCTGACAAACCCAATTTACACCAGGTGTGAATTGAATCATGGAATTGTTTTGCTGCTCATACAACAGCCCCCTGGCAGCACCCAGCTGCAGGGCTTTGTTTTAGGGAAGGCAAATTTTTATGCATTTGCTCGTCACCACAAATCTGAGCTGAAGCCCCTGGCCTTTGGGCAGCCCCAAATCCCTTTCACCTGCGTATTTACACAACCACTGCCTTTGGTGTTCACCCAAACCATCCCTCTATAGGGAATTAAACAACCAAAGGAAGCCTGATCCACTCTGTGCCTCCCATGTGCTCCATGTCCCTGTCACCTCAGTGCCACCAAAACATCACCATGACCTCGCTGTGATTTACCTGCACCCTGCCCCACCTGGTGCCCCACACTGGGCAGGAGGCTGCGAGGTGATCGGTTCCAGTGTTGCCAAGACAACTCTGTTGACAAAATCCCTTCTTTTTTTTTCTTTTTTTTTTCTTTCTTTTTTTTTTTTTTTTTTTTTTGGCTGACAGAAACCCGGTTTTGTTTTAATTTGGAGTTCAAGGCTGAACATATTTCCGTAGCACGGCTGCCGTTTCTATTTTACTGTTTCATACAATATTTTCTTGGCGCCTGCGGTGTGCACTGAAACAGAGTTTAGATAAAACCGTCAGTTCCGCCACTAACCCCGTCGCAAACTGATGTTCCTATTAGGGCTCGGCCCATCTGCAAAGCATAAATTTCACCACGATCAATTTGCCAAGAGGACTGGAGTTACACCAGCGACTCCAGTGTGACAAATGAGAGCCGTGTTAACACAACAACGCTTTGTCCTAAATGACAAAATAGGTAGATGGGAAATAAATGAGAAAATACCGTGTGATGGATGGCACTGAAACCCAATCCCAGCACGAGAGAGGAGTCGTGGCTCCATTTGGAATAAAAGAAAAAGAGAATCTGAAATTGCAGCAGGTTGGCTCAGGCTGCAACTCCTGAGCCGTCCGCATCGATGGGGCCACTGCTGGGAGTGAAGCTCCCGGCTCAGTGCTCCAATAGTGTTGGTCACCCCTCCAGGACACTGAGTAGGAACTCACCTCATTGTCACCACCTTGCACCAAGACTGCTTTGTGCCACTATTTACAAACCGCTGAAAAATATCGGGCTCTGAGCTCCTGGTTGCACCATCCCTTGGGTTTTCCATCAGCACGTGTTGCCATAGCACCGACAGCGGCAGCAGTGCTCTCCTGGGACACATCCCTTGTCCCACGGAGGGCTCTGGCTCTGATTTGAGCATGATTGGGGTGGGGGGATGTAGACTTTTCAGCTTCCAGCATTGTGCTGTGGGTGCTGCCCCAATGCTCATCTCCCCTACCTCGTGGGACAACCCTGTGCTGCCTTTGGCTGAAGCACCCCAATGGGACCAGTGCCTTCAGCTGAGACACAGCTCGGTGTACTGAGGGATGAAGGGTGAGTTCTGCTCAGAAAACAGCCAGATTTTATGGCTCTAACAGCAAGGATGGGCTGTGTGCTTTCAGCGTGTCTGAAAGCATAAGCCCGAAAGTCTGCAAAATGGGATTAAGACAAGCCTGCCCTAGAAGGGTACTGCAGGATCTCATAAAGCATTTCGGAATTGTCATGTAAAAGAGGGGCTATAGAAAGAGTTGTATTAGCATAAATACCTCCAGTTTTATCTACACACATGCAGCACTTGCAGGCTTCAGTGCTCTGCATATGGATCAACATACCGATAGCATATGGGCTTTGCAGCCATATATCTATACAGCATGTTGCTGGTTCCCATGGCCATACCCAGAGCTCCGGGTGGGTGCTGGTTTACCTCACATTGCAGCTGCCTTGCAGGGCTTGGGCTCTGGCATCACACAGCCCAGCGGGGCTCCTGTGGGAGAAGCAGATGGAAGCGAACGTGCTTTCATCCAGCTCCAGTCACAGACAGTGGCTTACAGCTCCTTCTCTCCTCGGGACACAATGTGTTTATTTTTGGATACGTACAAGAGATTGGATCACGTCTATAGATTTCACTTAATACACAGATACAATCAGAGCAGCGGGAGCAGAGCAAGGGCTTTTCACTCTCATTTGTACTCTGTCAGAACCGGTCCCTTTCTATCAGGATTGTCTTTCTTTAGTCAAAACTGACGGTATCAACAAGTATCAGACAATACCCCCATTACTTGGGAAAGGTAAATGCTAATCTATGCGCGCCGAGCTCATGTGACTTATCGGTTACTATATATAGTTGTTTTCAGGAGCTGATTTGGGCAATCTGGCAGATTTCCTGAGCCTTTTGTACAGACTCACTACAGAAACACAAAACACAAAATACGCGAGGCAAGCAGCTGGGAGGGGGGAAGAAATAAAACCAAGAGGGTCGCAACACCCCCAAGGGCTCCTGTCAGAGCGCTCAGCCCCAGGCACGAGGCAGTGATGCCCCTGCCTAAGATGGCCTCTCTGGAGCTCACACTCAATCACTGGCAGTGGGGATGGGTGGAAAGCAAAGGGTGTGAGAGCTCAGAGCTGCTCACAGGGGAGCGTAACGCTGCTCCCGGCGCAGATGTCTCATTAGTGCAATATTGCCCCAAACCATGGCTGTGCCAGGAGAGGCTCTGCACCAGGTGTTTGTTTGCAAACACGGGCACGTTCAAAAGCTAGAGTGGTGGGTGCTGGTGGCATCAGTAAGAAAATATTCTGGGTGACACAAGCTGGAAGGAAACAGATGAAGAAATTGCTGACACAAAAATCAAACTCTTCAAAAGAAGACTTCTCCACCAGAGACCTTTAACTTGAAAGGAATAGCAAAGGTGTGCAGCTGGACACCTACAGCATAGTGTTATTTTGTACACCCCCACCACTAAACCTCCCCACAGCTCTCCATCCATGTCCTGTTCTGCATCCTGAGCCCCAGCAGTGGGGGATGCAGAGGAGAGGGAGGCAGGGAAGCAATTGGGCACGCACAGCAGTTGCCCCCAGCCCTGCAATCCCACACACCTCCCATCAGAAGGAAGGAGACACTTCCCCTCTGTATCAGTGAGAGGCGGATCAGTTCCTCGGGGACTCAGCAGATAATTGTCAAGTTGCCTGCCAGAATTTCCTCATGACAGTCGGAACTTGAAAGCGTTGGAAGAAAATGTCTGCACCTGGGCTATGGAGCTGAGCGGGGAAATGCCCTGCAGGGCTGGCAGTGGGGAGTGATACCCACCGACACCCACCCCAGCGCCAGGGGCTCCAGATGTGTGCACAGAGGTTCTTTTCTGTCTTGCCAGAGAAAACCCAAAGCTTTCCATCAAAAGCTTTCTACCACCCCAGCTGCTGTGTGCAAAGCAAGCCGAGAGTGGGAGCGCAGGCAGGGCCAGTTGGGTTCAGCTCCTGCACTCCCTACACCGCAGCTCCCGGCTGTGCTGCAGAGGGAACTATCGAGGTCCGCTGTGCCCGGGTGGGGACAAACAAGAGACCAGGGGGTCCTGCCCTGTGGGGGGGCAGGAGCCAGCCTTGAGTCCCAGGGTTTTGATGTGGGGTTGCACCCGGTTACTCCTTCCCCACCCAGATCTCGCTCCCTCCCCACCCCACTGCCCTGGAGACGGAGGGGACACGCTTGGGGCAGGCGGAGCAGCACTGCGTGGGGTGGGGGAGGTGAAGGGGCATATCCAGCAGCCTCGAGCCCCGCGCAGCGCCGGGGTGGGGGCACGGGGTGCGGGTACAGGGTGCGGTCGGGGCGCGCGTTCAGCACCCTGGACAGCTCCGGCAGCGCCCGCGGCCATCGGGGAGCTGCTGTGGGTCCGGGTGGGACCTGCGCCCCCCCGGGAACCTACAGATCTGCCCCTGGACCCTGCCTATCTCCCCCCTCCCCCTCCCCTGAGGACCTGCAGCGTGCCGCCCGAGAACCTACATCCCACCCCGGGACCCCGCGCACCCTATGGGAATCAACACCCGCCCTCCCTCCCCCCTTCCTCCCCCTCCTACGCGACCCAGACCTGCAGTTTCCCTACCCCAGCCGCTGCCGGACTAATTACATCCGCCCCCCCGCCCCTTCTTCGGGCAAATTGCCACCCGTCCCGGGCACACTGCCCGCTTTTTCCATCCAAATTGGCCCCCTGCCTTCCCCACGCACACCGTCCGCCTGCTCCTCTTAAACTGCCCCTGCTTCCCCCCCACCCCAGAAAACTGCCCCTACCCCTGCCTGCGCCTCCCCCCACCCCAGCCAACCACTATGCCGCTCGCCCCATGCAAACTTACTGCAAAGAGTTGCAGGGAAGGGAGACAAGAACTGTGCTCCCCCCGCAGCTGTCTCAGCCCCCCCAGATCCCGGGGGTGTCATGGGGGGACCTGGTGGATGAAGTTTGCGGCGGATCCCCCCGGGGTAAGAGGGAGCGCGGTGGGGACATACCGATGGCTGCGGGGTGCCGCGGGGCTTCCGCACCGCAAAGTTTCCCGGAGAAGCGGTGTAGGATTGGGGGCTTTCCCCCCCCCACACACACAGTCCCACCACCTACCGTGAGGCAGAGCTGAGCCGTCCCCGTCCTCGTCCGTGCCCGGAGCATCGCTTCGCTCCCGGCAGCTGCGGAGGGACGAGCGCGGGGCTGTGCGGGGAGGGAGCGCTCCTCGCTGCGCCCCTTTATCCCAGCATCACCGAAACGAATCCGCTTTGACGTCCAACCCGGGTTTTTATGGGTGTGGAGCGAGCCGGTGCAGCCCTCATTAGGAGACACTCCGCTCTCCAAATCATACATCTTTTATATAACCTCATTTCCAGCCCGGCTTCTCCCCCCCTTACTGATGAGCATCACCCCCTCCTCAGCTCCCTTATCAATTAAAGAGCCGAGAGACCCCCCCCCCTCGTCCCCTCTGGCCCCTGCTTGTTGCTGAAAACCCCACTCCGTGCCCTGCAGCCCTCCACGGCACATCCTGGGGCAGGGGGGCTCAACCAGCTCAGCCCCCCACCCAGCCCCACACTCCCAGAGAGCCACAGCCCTCTCCCTGCACCATGCTGCTGTAGGGGGCAATAAGACAATGGGGTTCCCTTTTTCTCTGATAGCAAGCAGCCTCCCTCCAAGCTCGTCCCTGCACCCCTGAGCCCAGGGCAGGTGGTACCAGTGTGCCCCACTGCCCCCAGTGAAGAGTTGGGCACTGTTCAGGGGCTGCACATGGGGGAGAGTGCAGGGAAGGGACTCCTCCTCTCTCCATTTCCCCTTCCGACCTGCCCCTGCCCCCAAAAAGGCCCAGTACAGACCCAGGCTTGACATCAGACTCCAGGCTTTGCAATTGTGCTCATTCCCATGGCAACAACAAACACATAATTATAGATATATAATATTATATAAACCCCACCGGGCGCTTGGGCAGGAGTTCCCCTGCACACAGCCCCCTCCCAGAGCACAGGGGCAGCTCCCCTGGAGCAGAGAAACACAGCTGCAGCCCAGCACACAGCCATGGCTGCCCGGTGCTCAGGATGCTCACGGATAAACCATGGCACAGCGGGTGACTAAATGACAAAACTTCCCTCAGGGAGGGCAAAGCAAGCAGCCCTGATCCTCCCTGCTGAACGGGGACTCTCACAGAGCTGGCAAACAGGGGAGGATGGCAGCAGCTCTTTTGGGGCTGCACCCCCCTGCTCCTCTTGCTACTCATACATCAAGCTGTAACGCACTGTCTGGGGCTAATGAAAACATAATTATGCCTATTTAGATGCAGGAGGACTAATTTAATAGCAAGCTTCTAAATGACATCTGCTGTGCTCCATCGGGCAGGGAAGCCTGCCCCACAGAGGAGCGAGCTGCACGGGGTTGGGTCATGCAGGCAAAGAAAGGCTTCGTGACATGGTCATGGGCCAAAAGTTGTCACCTTCAGCCTGGGCAACCCAAGAACTTCTTCCCTTGATATGTGATGTGAGATCCCACCGCCTACCCTGCTGGAGAGGAAAAATAGGGATCAGAGTAATAGGTGCTGGGCTCCAGACAGAGGGGCTCCAAGCAGCCAGCTCTGGTTGTCCTGCCCACCTACCCCACTAACAACCACACAAAACCCACTAGGAAGAAGCCAAGCTGTGCTCTATGTGTCACCAGCATGGCCATCATCATCCTCCTCCCAGGACGCTGCCCTGCATAACGCTTAGCAGAGCAGTGCTCATTTCTGTACTGGCTGAGGCTTTGCCCACAGGGCCCACAGCACAGCACTGGCATCAGAAGGAGCTGGTGGCCTCCGCATGTCCTGCACTGGGGGGGACTCAGCCTCCAGCTGTGTCACAGCAGCCACCCCCAGATGTTGGGTTTGGAAAAGGTCTCAGTGTGACAACCAACATCCGCACCTTTCCTCCTCCAGCAAGGAACACTCAGGGCAGGGTTTCTCCATCGGGATTACACTCCTGTAACCCTGCCCTATCCAGCCCAGGCAGCCCAGGGCCCTGGGGAAGACACCTGCACAAATCACCCCATGCCCCAGCCATGCACTGAATGCAAATAGCTCTATGAGCGAGAGATTGCCCAGCTCAGCTTGTGGCGGGGGGACAGCGCCTGCCCTGCCCCTTCCCACGCTCCCCCTTGCCATGAAATCAGCTCAGTGCCATTTCCCTCCAGCCATATGCTCGCAGTGTTACAGGAGCCAAATATAAACACAGCTCTTTGCTCACCCAAGTTTTCTTCTCCCCCCATCCCAGGCTTGCTGCCCTCCCCTCAGCCTCACCCACCTCCATTGGGAGCTGCAGGGGTCGGGGGGGGTCCCAGCAGTGGGGAATATGCTCAGAGATCCCCGGCAGCCAGCAGTGCAGATCACACACACACACACACACACACACACACACACACACACACACACACACAGAGCCAGTTGCTATTTCCATGCAGCCCGAAATGCATCCAAGGGATTACTGCGACGGGAATAAAGAAAGAGCTGAACGTATTTATACCCAAAGCTTAAGGAGCCGATGGCACTGCGCACACACAGACACACACATCCGCCAGCTGATGGGGGGTCTGGCAGCGATTTGGGACAAATCCCAGGATTTCTGTCCGTGCTCCACTTCGGAGTGGGTGTGGATGCTGGAGCTGCCTATGGGTGGCAGTGAGCCCGCACTGCTGGCTGCTACTGCAGGTCTGAGGGCCTGGGAGTCCCCGGCTCGGTGAGCGTTAGGACACGTCTGGGGCAAAAGAACTTGGAAATGGCATCAAAAAGCCAAACTCGTGCCTACAGCCTCATGTCACCGTGGGTCACGGGGCTGGATTGAGTCTTCCAGAGTGCATCACACCACTTCCAATGGTATAAAGTAGGTTATAAGGAGCTCTCTCTCTCTCTCTCACACACACACACTCACAAATCTAATAAAGAGATATTAGTTGGAGAGTATTTGGCTTCTGGCATTAAACTAACTCCAGCTTCATACAGACACCAAAGAAATGAAATTATGGCAGCTCACAAACAAGAAATTCCAGGGGGATGAATTAATGTTTCATCACTGTTACAGGGCAGAGCTGTACCTGTCTGTCTTCCCTTTCTGTGTTTCTTTCTCCTTACTTCAAAACGTGATGCTCTGCCTCTTCGAGTCGCACACCACATCCCTCCCGCGCCAGCCCCACACCTCGCCATCAAAACCCGAATTGTTTTCATCCTCCTTTTAAGGACACGCTGGAGGTTTTTTACAAACACACCAAAGCCCAAGGACGCCTCGTAAATCCGAGCTCTAATTTGAACAGATGAAAAACCTGCTCAGAGACCTCGCTTGCTCCGCACGCCGGAGCGGCTGGAGTGACTCCTGGGTTATTCAGATGCAAACACTTTCAAACACAAATATCCGAGGCAGCTGTCGGCAGCTGGAAATGGGGGGAAGGTGCTCAGCAGCACAGAGCTGCACTGAAACCATAGAATCACTGAGATGTGCATCATAGAACCATAGGATGGGTTGGGTTGGAAGACCTCAAAAACCATCCAAAAGTAAGCAGAATGGAGATCATTAAGGCTGGCAAAAGGCAGCCCATCCCCTGTGCTGCACAGCAGCTGTGTCCCTGCCTCGTGCCCGCTCCCTTCCAGGAGGATCTGACCCCCAAATGTAGCTATTTGATCTTTGAGTCTATTAATGGGGTAATCATCAAAATCACTTTGTGCCGACCCTTAGCAGTATACGTGGAGATTTCTCCCTACGAAGCAGCACAACAGAGGGCTGCAGGTCCACAGCTTTTTCTATAAGACCCAAATCTCTAATCTCAGAGTTATCGGTGTGGGACCTCGGGGTGGGTGGGACAGATGCAGGAAGGGGCCCTGCGTCAGTGCAGCGCTGGGTAAACAGGCACAGGGCAGCACGGAAGGGCTGCAGCAGGCTGACAGGGCTGATAAGCCCAATCTGCAGAGCATTCACAGCACAAGGAACACAAAGCCAGCCCAAAACTGAGCCACAGCTGCTGTCGAGTTCTTCATTCCCAAAAAAGACCCTGCTAGCAGAAAACAAGCTGCAAGGAAAGCGACAGAAATATTCCGCTACCCATTGGTGAAGCCCCTCGTGTGCCTCCTGGGGGTGGGTGAAGAGGGGCTGCCGTACCTCCAGACCCATGGAAATAAAGCAACATGTGTTGGGCATCCATTGAGGCCGAGTGAGCTGTGAACCCCATCCATCCCTGACCCTAAAGCAGCAGTAGGGCAGCCCCACCTGCATAGCCCAGAGGTTCAGCAATGGTGAGGAAGGCTGGTGATGATGAGGAAGGCTCATCCCAGCCCCAGTCTGCTGCTTCAGCACACGTAGGTAGCAGCGTGCACCAGGACATGCTTTGCATTGCTCACACACCTGTGAATCAGTGTCCTCCAGCCAAAGCCATGCAGCAACATGGGAGCTGCCCCATCCCAAATGCACGTGCCAGCAGGGAGAGAAGCTTTTTTCCCCACAACCCAAAGAAAAGTGGCACTCGGCCTTCCCACTGAGCAGTGAGAAGTTTGTGCAGAAGCACTGCCAGGAATTTGGATTTATTTCTGGAATGACTTTCATGGGATGTTGAAAAGCTGCTGTAATTTGGAGGCATTAAGCAGCTTCTCCCGGTTCAACCAAGATGGAATCGAATGCTGAAAGGAGCCAACTGCATGGGGAACAGCACGATCACAACATTTCACTTCCAATTCAGACAATTCATTCCCCTCACCACCAAAATCTTACTTCAAGAGCAAGAAAAAGAGGAAACAGAGCCAACTGAACCCAGCCCAGCCCAGATCCCAACAGCTCCACTACAAGCTGCAATGCTGACGCAAGGCCCCAGCCACAGGATTTGGCACCCTGGGCTCACCACCTCCATGGAATTTAAAGCAATTTAGAGCTTTTTGATGTTTCTTGGATCCCCCAGCAATCCACTCACCTGCAGCCACTGGATCCCAGCAACTCTGCCTGCTGCTTCCAAAGCCAACTTTGGTAATTAGAGGAACACAGAGCAGCTCTGGTGTCACTTGTAGGTGAGCACTGAGGTGATCGTGGTGATCTCACAACACTAGCAGGACCTGCCCAGATTAGAAATGTTCCTATATTACCTTCTCCCAAGTTGACCAGCACCCTGTAGGTTTCAGCCCTAACAGGGGATGCTCATTTATGTCACTTGGGACCCAATGCAGGTGACACACCAAAACCTCATTGCTTTGATGTCTCAATCCTTCCATTCAATTTGGTCAAAAGGATGCAGCTGTGCTAGGCTGGGGTGCAAGAGCACAGCTGGATGAATCATAGAATCCTGGAATCAGTAAGGTTGGAAATGATCTCTGAGATCCCCAGACCCACCCCCACAATGCCCACTGACCACGTCCCCCACTGCCACATCTCCATGCTCCTTCACCACCTCCAGGGATGGTGGCCCCAGCACTCCCTGGTGCAGCTGTGCCATGAACCCCATTTACTTACAAAAGTGGACTGAAGGAATGCCTGGAGAGAGCGTGAGCCCCTGTAGCCTGAGGTCTGAGGAAGGCTTTGTGGGTTAAAACACTGAAAAGACTGAAATCAGGAAAAACAGCCCAACAGAGAGCACCTCTTGGTCCTGTGAAGCACTGCCCTACAAAATGCCAGAAAACAAACACCCATATCTCAACTCCTCTCTTACCAACAGGGAAATGGAGGCATGTGAAGGGCAGGGGCCAGATTATAGCATATAAAAGTGGAGAAAAAGGCTCAGAGAGCTGTCTCCTTCCTCAGCTGCCCATGGGTGGGGACTGGGGGGCACCCTGCACAGGGCAGGATGCAGATAGTGCGTCCCATCTCACCTACGTGGCCGGAGAGCCTGGCCCTGTGCTTGGCAGGCAAAGAGCTGCTGTTCCCATTTAGAAATGCAAGACTGCCTTATTCTCTAAGAGAAAGATCAGAAAGAAAGGGGAAAATAATAACAATAAAAACAACGACTAAGTAAACTCGAGATCAGGGAAGACAGAAATGAATGATAGCACTGCCCCTGGCTCTGCAGCTCTGCAGGAAGGGCTCCCAGCAGGAGACCCAGACCCCACGGAGCCCGACTGCTCTCCCCTTGTAGCCATGAGGCAGAACAAAACCCACTTGGGACACTTCTTCTTGCCATTCAGCTCCTCCACAAAGAACCCTCTGTTTTCCCAGAGCATGTTTTCTCCTCACATGCCCCTGCCCTTCCAGCCCTCTGCTGCCTCACACACAGCCTCTGGGCCTCTCTGAAATTCGGAGCAATATCACAACTTCGGATGGGATTTGCTTGCTCTCCAGTTTCTGTCAACCCCCTGTGGAGGAGCACAGGGCAGCCTGCAGCCCATGTCTGCAACAAGCAGACACATCTGAGAGCTCTGCACATCCCCAATGCAACCAAGACTGACACAGCCTCGGACAGGCTTCCCCCTCCCCGATACTTTTTTCCTTTTTATTTTTTTCCCCCAATCTCTTATTCCCAGTGGCCGAGAACATTTAGTCTGGCCGGGAAAAGGAAATCTCATTACAGAATTACGGTTCATTTAGCAGGTCCCGCTGGAAGCCCTGCAATAACCACTGCCTTCCTAACAGGATTAGCCGGTGTCTGAACCTCCCGACCACGCTGCCTGCGGCTCTGCTCCTCCAACATCTCCCGGACCCCAGAAAACCCCAACTGCAAGTGGGCCAAAGGGAAAAGATGGGGATGATGGGGGACATCTCCATTGTGCTTCGCTGCCTTGGCTTCTCCCATCCCGCTGGCTCTGCACTCAATGGTGTTGTTGGGTTCCATGAAGGGTCCAAGGGCATCAACCTCATAAAAACCCGCAGGACAGTGGATTGATGCATGTCCTGCTACAGCATTAGCCAGGGCACACTGTCCACTGTACCCACAGGTTTTCTTCACACCAGCAGCAGCTTCCATGGCACAGAGGCAATGCTGAGACGTTGGTGTGGGCTGATGGGGTCCTCCTGGCATCGGTTCTGGAGCCTACATGGAGGTTTGGGCTGCCATCATGCTGTCTGGGAGCATTCTTACTGGGATCAGCTCCGTGTCTTTAAGAGGTTTAGGAATGAGTAATTTAGAGGTGAAGATGAAGGAGAAAACCAAGTTATATGGTGCCACCAGAACAGCCGTGAGTTTGCCTTCAGTGGCACTGAAATCTCATTGCTCCTCTCACCACTGCCCCCAAGAAGTGGTGAAAAGGCAGTAAATTAACACAGCACCACTTATGGAGATACCCCTATGATTTCAGGGGGCTGAGCATCCACCAATCACCACCAACCAGCTCCCACTGCTTCACTCTCACACCGCTTTGCACAGAGAGAAATTACAGCCAGTCCCTATAGAAAGCCACAGCGAGCAGCGAGGGCAACACGGACTGAAGGAGAGCAGAGAACACTGCTTTGTGCGGTAGTTATACCCATGAGACAGTGACTCCTACAGCACTGGAAGAGCTTTCATGGGGTTAAATGAACTCCTGTTTTGCTTTAGACAAAGTAATTCTCTGAGGCATGCCTCCAGCAACACCTTGTTCCATTGCACACCCACTACGGGCAGCTTCTGCCGTGCTGCTCACCGCAGGCACCCATCCCACAGCCCAGCCCTGCTCTGACACCTCCCAGCCAGGGGTGGGGGCCTGGAGAACCCCTAACCCCAGCAGGCAGCCCAGTACTCCCACTTGCCCTGTTCCAGGGGTGGCCGTGATACCTCATTACTGCAGAGATGAAAGGCCACGCAGAGCATCGCAGCCCCGTCCCCGCGGCTCCCACGCTGCTCCAGCTCCACCAAGAGCTGCCATCATTAGCAGGGATCTGTCTGCGGGCAGAGGGCTGCTAACGAAGCTGCGTGGGCAGAGTGAAGTGCCGGGAGTCGGAGATGTGGGGACACTACGGGGACATCGCTGGTCCTGCATTAATGCCAGGGACACAGCAGGGCGCGAGGAGGAGGGAGGGGTGGTGCAGAGCAGGGGGAGTTTTGCTCACACACAAACACAGTGTAATTCAGTTTGTAGAGGCGCACCAAAGCCGAGAACTGAGCAAGAGGCCGAAAGGGCAGAAGCGTTTCTGTGGCTAATGAGCATGCATGGGCTGATGAGTGCTGCTGACGAGCGCTGGAGGGAGGAAGGAGCCCCACTCTTGGCCTTGCAGAAGCCTCGTGTCACTGGAAGCATAAACCTGGGGAGAGCACAGTGGTTCATGTTCACCTCTTGGTGCCCCAGCCTACATCTGTCTGTCCTGCAGAGCATGGGCACTCACCCCGTGCCATGCAGCAGGGCCACAGCAAGGATGCTTCTGATCCCTCCATCCAGAAATCACTTTTATCCTCCTACCTTCAGAGAGTTTTTCCCCACTGTGTCTGCTGGAACAGAGGTGTGAGTGTTCTGCCCTCCTTGGGTTCTTCTGCAGGGACCAGGCTGCCCAGGGAGTGGTGTGGTCATCAACTCTGGAGATGTTCAAGGAATGTGGAGATGTGGCTCGGGGGGACATGGGCAGTGGGCACGGTGGGAGTGGATTGGGATTTGGCTTGGGGACCTTAGACATCTTTCCCAACCTTAATGATTCTATGAGCCCCGAGCACCACTACTCTCCCTGCATAGCTCTTGTCACTGCACATGGCACAGACATGTTGCTCATCAAGCTGTGGCTCTGTGAAACAGGCAGTGATCCAACCTGACCTTCCCACACAGCCTTGTAGTACATCCCAGAGCACAGGCCTGGCAGAGGAGGTGACACAGGGCTCAGTACAGGACACCTGGCTAGCTGCAAGTCTCAGAGATGCAATTAGAGGTCGGAGGAGGATGTATTACACACTCTATGCATTTATCCCTATGCCGTAACAGCTGTTTCTGCCACAGAAGTGACCTTTCCAGCTTTGTTTTTTCATGGTGTCGTTTGGAGATGCATCAGAAACTGTCCATAAGGGAAGTGCCAGGAGCCAGACAGGCTCTGTGTGCATGCCAGAGGAGGAACAGTTACATATGAACACCCCACATATGTTTGTGTGAGTGTGGGTATTGGGGGAGCCCTGGATTTGGTTTTGATCAGAGCCAACAGCCTGAACAGCTGGATGGAGCAAACCCCATCGGCCATGGCTTCTTAAACTGGTAGTGGATGGACTCTACCACCAGCCTAGCTCTGTGACTATGGGCAAAACAGATCACTCTCCTGCCTTATAGGTGCAGCAATTCTCCTCACTGAATTGACCAAGGCCCTGCCCAGGATGGGGGCTACCAATGCTCCCTTCCTCTCCTTTCCCACCTCTATAGTTTGCTCTTTGCTGAAGAACCATGGAGAAGAAACAAACGATGCTTAGCCCTGGACCTGCTCTGTGGGCAAAAGCCAACTGCTTCTCTCATGCCCTCTTGTACGTGTCACAAGCCTACAGGCCCATGTGCTGTTTGAAAAAGGGGTGAGAAGGATCCCCAGGGTTCTCCCTTCCTCCCTACCCCTTAGATTGCACCTGGCTGTTCCATGCCTCTCCCAGTCCATCCGCGGTTTGCCCACCCTTCTTCACTTTCTCTTGCTTCTTGTTTGTTTGTTTTGCCATCCAAGCATTATTGGTAGCAGCAGGGTCTGGCAGCCCAAACTTCCCCAGGGAAGAAGTTCTGGCATCCAGCAGCCAAGTGGAAAGTTGGTCCAAGCCTGTCTCATCTCACTTTTGACATATCACGGCTGTCCATTTCCCTTCCCAAGGAAATCTGATTTGTTCCAAAGTTTATAGTTTCAGTGACCTAATCCCAGCATAGTTGTTCCTGTTTCCCTTTAATTTACTGCCTCAGCTTGTATTAATTGATGTATTGCAGAGGGCTTGAGCCAAGCTAATTGTTTTAGAAGAAGAAAAAAGAAGAAAGGAAGGAAGATGTGAGGTCCCTTAGCGGATTACTGAGGTATTTGAGTGGGCAAACAGCAGCCACCAGAAAACAGTAATAGCTCCAAACAGCATCAACAGACCGGAGGGGTGGGGACCCTCCAGATGTCATGCAAACCCAAATCCCTGCCCCAGGGTGACCTGTGGGAGCAGAGCATGTAGAAGGAGGAGGGCTGCGATGCACTGCCCTGCTGGGCTGCCTCCATCCCTGGGTGGTGGGGTCACCGTCCCTGGAGGTGCTCAAGGAATGTGGAGATGTGGCACTGAGGGATGTGATCTGCGAGGGAGTGTGGAGGGGTGATCTTAGTGGTCTTTTCCAATCTTTATGATTCTATGATTCTATGCACTTGCCTGGGGAGGTGGTGGAAAATCTGGTTTCTACTCGTGATGAGCAAGAGCGATAGAGGAGTGCCTGTAGGGATTTCCCAGGTGTAAATCATGGCCAGCAGCCCTGACTGCCTCCAGGGTGAGGAGGTTGGATCTGTGGGCAAGGGGAGAGTGGTTCCACTGTCATTTGACAGCCTCCCACAGCATTCTTATGGTCAAAGTGGTGAAATAAAAGACAAATACACAGACAAATTGGAGCCAGAGTGCACTGTAAGAACACTCAGTTGATCCCAGATTAGAGGGGCTGTTGGTGTGTCAATGGGCATGGCTCTGCCTGGAGGGATGGCGATGGGCTGCCCAAAGGCAAACATCACATCCTGTCCTGGGTGGGATAACCCTGGTGATCGGATAGGTCTGAAAGGCTGGAAAACAGCTTTGGAGGAAAGGGCATAGTGGTCCCACTGAACAAGAGGATGAACTGTGGTTTAGAACAGCCAATCCATGAATTTTCAATTGGCTAAGACCAACACCTCCTGTGCTGAACAAGCATTGCAAAGCCAGCAGGACAGTGGAAAGGATTGCTCCCTGTATTTTCTACCTGCAATAGGAAATGGTGGGAACACCACTGACTGAGGGCTTAGAGCATGCTGTATACACAGAATCTGCCTAAAGGAGGGGAGGGAAGAGGAGGAAAGGTGTCACTTCCACCAGCTCCAGCTGATGAGACTACAGCTGTATTAGATGATGTTACAGGTCCTTTCCAACCTTGACAATTTCATGATTCTATGACCACAGCATTTCTGGCACCTGACACGCAGCATGATGCTCCAGAGCTGGTCACACAGCATGAAGGGGAGCACAGCCCTTCCCAGCTCTTCACAACCAAGATTCCATGGGCAAAAGCCAGGCCATAATCAAAACCCCAGTGCTGGGAGGAGCTGAGCTCTCTGCAGGAGCCCGCCAGCCCTCCCTGGGGGGAGCATTTTGGGGATGGGGATACTGGGAGGGCACAAAGCCCAGGCTGGGGATACTCTCTCCAGTCCATAGGGATCTGCAATCCCTATGGACCCAACACCATCCTATCAAAGTTTCCCAGAGCACAGAGTTGCTCCTTGGTGTTCTCACCAGCTCACGTTCCTGCCCTGCCCATAAATCAGCCCGGCTCCGTTGCACGGCTCTCACTGCAAGGTTGATTTATTTGGGAACAACACAGGGAGTTTCCAGATTAACAATAATTGCTCTTCCAAATTACTTAATAGTTCAGATTGCAGCGCTCTCTTTGGAAATCATCTCAGACAGTTCAGTGAAACAACAGCAACAACAAAACTATCATCGAAGAGACAACTGCAAATTGATAAAGTCTTTGAGACTGGGCTAATATCATCGCTGTCTGGTAAATTTATTCAGCTCAAACTGGAGGGATACGCACTCAGCTCAGTGAGGAGGACACCGCCTGCTACCAAGGTGCTCAATTTTCCCTTTCAGAGGCACTCATTGCTCAAAGCCTCAGGAACAACCCTGCTGGCTGCAGTGCTGCAAGCAAACAGCTCCGGCCTGCTTGGCGAGAAAGATACAAATAAAAATGTAATAATAACAATAATAATGGGCTGAAGGGCTGTGCTCTCTGTGGCCTTTGCAGGTGCTCCTGCCCAGGACTGGTGTGGGTGCAGGAGCTGGTGGTCATTGCACTCCTGCAGGGCTGAAATTGTCACCCAGGAGGGGAGGGGAGGACTTGTTTCATTTTGGCCACTTCCCAATTTCCCAGCCCTCCGGGGGCAGGAGATGCAATGTGGCTCACAGGGGAGGGCCAAGGAGGGAGGGGGGAGCGGGAGGGAAATGGGATGCTTGGGGCAGCCCTAAGTCACCAAGGAGCAAGTGTATGGGTGCAGAGGGAGCCCTGGGTGCTGTGGTGATGCCAACCAGAGCAAATGTTTCCAGCATCAGTGGGCTTTGCAATATTTTGAGGCAAGCCCATGCTTGGTGTTGCAGCCTAAAATGCAAAACCTCAGTGTGGTGGCTCCGTTCCCACTCACCCACATCCCATTTCCCTCAGAACACCCCAGAGGATCACATCTCCCAACACCCCATTGAGATGTGGGGCACAGGGTTAGGAGGAGCCCGGCAGTGAGAGGGTTACACAGCCACTGCCCCGTGCCAGGAGCTGTGGGGGCTCAGAGTGAGCCCAGCCGATGGCTGCCATCTGCTCCTGGCACCTCAGGCTGTGCCGGAGAGCAGGGAAGGGAGAAAACAAAACCCTGGAAGTGGGCTCGGGCAGGGAGTGCTCCAGTCTGGCCAACATACCAAAGCCCTATGGGGTGTTTGAATGGCTGCAAAATGCTGCTCCGTCCAACCCCATCACTCCCAAGGGTGGGAGTGGTGAGCTTCTGGTGCTCCACACCAGTGTTGCTTCTCCAGGAGGAACACAGCCCCAAGGAATTGTCTCTGCTCATCCTCCTGAGGACTCAGAGAAGCTCATGGGAATACTGTTCTAAAGGGCATCGTCTTACAGGGCTCAGGCTTTGCTGTTCCCCAGCAACACACAGCCCTGTCCCCATCGCTCACCGCTCCAGGAGGGCATCCAAGGGAGCTGCCTTTATAGCAGCCACTCACAGCCAGAACCGGGCAGCACCGCGCGCACCGCCGGGCAGCCCCGAGCCAGCAAGCGCCGGGGGAAAGCGGCCAAACCCAGCCCCACATCCCAGCCCCCCCTCCGGGGGCTCAGAAAGAAGTCCCATTCATCATCCAGCCTCTGTTTGTTTTCTGCACTCTGCTAAGCTCAAACAAGCAAAACAGATTAGCCGGTCTCATTTGTTTCCTTCTTAATTACACCTCTTCGGTGCTGATGTAATATTTCAAGATTTGGGTTGCTAAGGATGAAAATCCACCTTCCCCCTCCTACACCCACCTTGGCTTTTCATTCCCGTCATGAAAAAGCCCAGATGTTGGGGTTTTTTTTTGGTGGGGTATTTTTTTTTTTCCCCACAAAAAAACTCTAATTATTGAGGAATTCAGGAACTCTGAATTCAGAAGCTGCCGGAGAGCGCTCAGGTTGTCAGAAACAGATGGACTGGGGCTGGAACTTTTCATTACTTTATCCAGCCTCCCCCGGAATGGAGGGCTGCATCTGCAGCACACACGGCTCCAGAAAACTTCAGCTGTGTCCCCCCCCCCCCCCCCCCGCGGCAGTGCTTTGCCGTCAATAGGACTTCCCAGGAAGCGGAGCAGCTGCGTGCCGACGGCTGTGGGATGAGCTCCTCGTCCGAGGAAGGAGAGAGCTCTTTGTGCTGTCATCCCCACCTGCAAGTACCCCGTGGAGCTTCCCAGGGTGGGTGTTAGGGTTAAAGGGCCTAAATCAGAGCCATCGGAGGGTGGGAGGTGGGGAGTGACCCCAGCTCAGCCCAGGCTATGGGGCAGGCAGGGACATGGGGATCAGGACATCTGCCACCGCTGCGTGCCCACGTAGGTCCCCCAGCAGCATCTGAGCTGCAGCACAGACAGAACACCACGGAGACAATGGGGACATCCCACTGTACAGCCCCCCCACGCCACCGCACGCCACCTCCAATCCCCCCACATGCAGGATCCATCCCATCCCCAGCACCAACGCAAGGCACGCACCGACTCCCAGCTCCGGCTCCATCTGGGTGCCATGCGGATGGCGGCGCTCAGCTCGGCGATCCGCTCTGGCTGGCGGAAGAGCTGCAGGAGGGCTGGCAGGGCTGTGCCGAGCCGGCTGCGCAGCTTTCCCACGGTGGCATTCAGGACACCCCACTGCGTCCCCTCCCTGTGCCCGCCGCTGTGCATCCCTCCCAGGGCTCCACACCGCCCCGTGGATGTGGGGTCCGTGGGGTTGGGAGCTGGGGGCATTTCGGATGGTTTGGGTCCAGCAAACACCTGCAGCGCAACGCAACCCTGGGGCCCCGCAGCACTTGGGTTATTCAGTAACTTCTCCCTCCCCAGCTGCAGTGAGCGCTGCTCTTTCCCAGTCATGTGAGCTGTGGTATTCCAGTTTGAGGCCTTCAGCTCTGGGTCTCATCCAGGTGTGTTTTTGTGGGGGGGGAAGGGCAATGTAGAGCACCTAGGTAACAGGACAGAGAGGACAAAGCCCCATCCTGCAGCATCGTGCCAGCTGGGTACCATGAGGGGCAGCAGCTCCTTTCCCTCCACAGAACCCCAAAGCTGGAATGTGAAGATCTTTGAGATCCCTTCCAAGCCAAGCCATTCCACAATTTTACAAAAGACACAATTCTGGGAAAAAAAAGAGCCATGGCAAGCCTCAAACCAAAGGAATTTTACCTTCAAGGATGTAGGGTCTTATTTTAAGCTTCCCCTAAAGAGTGTTCTTGTCCTCGGTGGCCTTCATCCTCCTCCAGCCCCACCGAGCCCCACTGACCCCCAGCCCTGCTCACCACCATCCCGCAGTGCTGCTCGGTCTGAGTGTGTCCCCACTGTGCCAGGCAGGTGCTCCCCTGGAGGCTGCAGCCGCTCCCCTGCACACACCGTGCATTGTGTTTGAGGTGTGGGAGAAACCCTAATTGGAGATCCATTGTCTGTATAATGGGCACCGAAGGTAGGTGAGCTCCGGGACGAGCCCAGGGGATGGAGAGGGTGGAAATCAGCCAGGCAAAGTGCCTTGGCTTCCCCGTGGCTGGATCCCACTCCATACACAGATGGGGTTTATTTTGTGGCTGGGAGCAACATAACACAAGCAAGGAGGATGCACAGGTTCACACGCACCAGGTTGCTGGAACAGGGGTTGTAGCCAAAAATAGGAACAAATACGTTGGATCCTACCCAGCACAGCAGCACAGAGGCTGAGGGATGTGTAACCCCGAGGCTGGCTCTGCCCTGGGCATGCAGCCAGAAGCATTGTCACCCATCGGATTTGCAAGCCTGAAAATAGCCCTCTGACAGTGAAACCCTACCCGGGGCTCAGACTGGCCACAGCAGCACCATGTGTGTCCCCAGTCCCCAAGCGTGGGACATCCCAGCAGCACAGGAGGGGGTCATTGCAACAGGGTGAGAGTGGGCTGGGAAACAGCCCCACAGCTACTGGAATGGGACAACTGTGTCCTCCAGCCAGCTTCAGGACACCCAGCTGGAATGGGAGTTTGACCCACATCACACCCACATCACAGAAAGGGGGACAAGGATCTGATGGGTACCGCAGAGCATCCCTGTCCATGGGTCCGTGGGGCTCATGGGTCTGTGGGGTTCATGCCAGCTGGGGACCCACCGGGATGCCCAACACCCCCCAAAATGGTGCCTATGTGGCAACCAGTGAGTACAACCAAGGCAGAAAGCCCATGCTGTAGTGAGGCATTCTCAGGGAGGACATTGGCACCACATTTCCATCACCATTCCAGTGGGTTCCAACAGGATATCAAGAACTCCCAGCCTCACAGTTCGCCATACAAACACATAAAGCCACCCCAACCCCCAAGACCAAGGAACAAACAGCTGTCAGGCATAGGAGAGCCTTCAGTTGTTTTCTCTACCTGTGCTGAGGGCATGGCATGATTCTTCGCCTTGCAAAGGAAGCTGCAGCTGTGACATCTGGGACAAAAAGCCTGGAACTGTGGATGGTTGCCCCTCCCTGGACAGGAAAGTGTCCTGCTGGGCTCTCCCTGGGTGTCAGTGTCCAGCAGAGCCCTGCGAGGTCCCTGGGTACTGGGTTCAGATTTCGGGAGATGGACACCCAAGGTCAGAGTAAAAATAGAGGTGAGGAAAAGGAATCTGCTGAGCAATGGGAGCAGGGGGGCATGGGGTGGGGTCAGGCACTGGGGGTCAAGGCAACCCCTTCCCCCGTAGGTGGGACCCCCAGGGCCACTCACCTCTGTGCTGACATTCATTTCTCCAAGGAGCAGAGCAGAATCAGCATCCACACCTCAGAGCTGTGTGAGTTTGGCACTCATATATCTCATTTTTCAAGTTCAGCTCAGTGAAAGGCTCCAGGATGTTTAATTTCAGGGGAAGATGTGCACATATCTGTATCTGGAGGGAGGGGTCTCCCAGCAGCCCTGGGGACACAGTGCCACCACCACATCCCCACTGGCAGCGGGCGCATCCCACTCCCCTCTTGCTCCCTGAGCTTCCCGGTTGCTGTGCAGTATTAATGGCTCATGATTCATCAGCAGCAAGCCAGGGATGACAGACACATGCATGCACCCCGTGGCTCTGCAACGCGCACGTCCGCATGCAGGGACTCAGATCCAGAGGAGCCTCAAATCCCCAGACGTCACCCCTGAGGTTATCTGGGGCTGCAATTTGGATTTATCCCCATAGCGGTGCCAGGTATGAGAGCTCAGCACCTCCAGCTCCGTGCTCAGCACTGTCCCATCCCACCCAGCACCAAACAGTTGTGCTCTGGATTACTGGGAACACACAGGAGTTACTGAATATGTGAGCTACGAGGTGAACCCAACATTCAACCTGCAGACAAACCTGGGGGATAAAGCCTTGGGCACAGTGGGGCGTTGAGTGGTAACCCAGACCCCAATTTCCCTCTTGTTCCTTGCTTCTCCCATCCCTGCCATGCAAACTCCCGAGATGCGCCTGCCCTAATTGCTTCCCACCTCCTGCAGGCTTTGAAAGATGAAAAGCCCTCACCAGGATAAAGTGTTGAGCACTCATGGGTTATTAATGGCAAGCCATCATTATTTTACCTTTCAAGCACCCGGGTGACAGCAACATGGGAAAGGGCTGGGGAGGAGGAAGCAGCACGAACCCACTGCAGCCTTCCCCTCCATCCCCTCGCATAGGGCTCCCATCGCCACGCTCCACCAGGAGGCTGGGCAGATTGATGGCAAGGGAGCAGCGAGCAAACAGCACAGCAGATGTGCGCAGCCCATGGGGCTCAGCCTGCCGTGGGGGGGGCCCAGCAGGGACACACACCCCCAGCAGCACCCAGCCCAGATTGATGGCCCAATGTACCGTGCTCCACCCAACCACCATCATCAGTCATCGTCCCCAAAGAGCTGAGAACGGGCAGTGTGATGCCAATGAGGACGAGGAGGGCAACGTGGGGTCTCCATACCCAGCACCAACGACAGAGAATGGGACACTCTGGGACATGGATGGAGAGACTTTGTACCCCCTCCCCCAGGGATACACACACCATGGTGACACACGGCAGCCCCACGGCGCGGCCGGCAGCCAGGGGACACGCTTGTTTTTGAAAGTGTTTTTTATTGGCATAAATAATTCATACACTGTCACCTCACCAAACACTGCACGACAAACCACGGGGACAAGGGCTCACCACTCTGCGGTCACGGAGGGTCGCACTCAGTCAGACAGCAGAAATTATAAAGACTTTCTTAAAGTGTAGAAAACGTTATAAATGTTACTGTACAAATTTACATCGGGGAGATCTATCGTGCCTTTCTCAGCTTCTTTTTTTTTTTTTTTTTTTTTTGTATGTGTGTTTTTCATTTTTTTTTTTTTTTCCCCCCCCACCGGAAACAATTGCTCTTTCCCAGTGACAAGAGTTCTGCGACAACAACAACAAAATATATATATATATATTTATGTATATATTTATAAAAAGGAAACAGAAGGAGAAGGGAAATGAAAACCAGCTCATTCTGCAACGGTCAGAACTAACACGGAGAAAACAAAGCAGCCACCGAGTTCAGTTTGAAACTGTACAGGATTTCGAGCTCTTTAGATATGTATATATCTATATACATACATATGGAGATATGTATATATATTTATATATACCTTATGTACAGGAAAATGTAACAGCACGCTTTAAAGGGAACGGAAATCAAGGAGGCTGGCAAAGCTTCCCAGAAAAAAAATCACCATTTGCCAAACAAAAATAACTTAATATAACTTAAATAAGTTAAAATAAATAAACCTAGGAACGACGCAGGCGATGGGTATCACCCAGTGGTGGCCAAGCACCACCTGGCTGAGCAACCCAACGGCACACACAGTGTTTGGGGCCATGCAGGGGCTGAGGATGCACCATGGGATGGTTCCCTCCATGTGGAGCTGCTCTCAGAGTGCCCCCAAGCCCATCCCCACGTCCCCCAGACCCACCTCCAAGCCCCATGCATCTCATTGGTGGGCGCCCATGGGCAGGCATTGTGCAGAGCGGCTCCCACCTTCTCTCCACGTGGAAGGGCTGAGATATTTAAAATAAAAAAAAAGCAACACAGATCCAGGCACAAAGCTGGACTTAAAAGAAAAAAAATAAACCTAAAGAATGAGAAAATATAATTTTTTTTTCTTTTTTTATAATTAAGACTTTCAAAAATAAGAAGGCATGATGCAAACAGCATGGCTGTACCAACAGCCGCTACTGTGCTGAATGGAAGGAAGGGAGCTGCTTGTCTGGGCTCGTGGATGGATAAATACAGGGCAGCTCTTTCTGTTGGTGCTGTTTCCCTTGGATGGAAATGTTCCTGGGAGGAAAAAGGGGCAGAAAGAGCAGTGGGGCCGTTGGGCTGGGCACAATTGTTGGCTATAGCTTTACCCAGCTCCGTTTGGATGGCCAAGGGGCAGCAGGGAGACGTGTGGTACTTCTACAAGGACTGGGGCAATGGGATGCCCCAACCAACAGCACTCATCTGATGGACATCTACCAACAGCTGGAGGGACCCCATGAGGAGTGGTCAGCAGAAGGCTTGGGGCACAAAGCACACCCACAGCAAGGCTTTTAGGATTGATGTATCCCATTGCAAACCTGCGCAGCATCTATCAGGCTTTGTCACCCCATTGTTGAGCATCACCTCCATCGTTCCAATTCACACCTAGAGGGCTCACACCTCCTTGGAAAACAAAACCAAGAGCCATGCATTGCTCCTGCATCTGTCACTCAACATGAGCATGGTTCTGGACAGGACAGGGCACTGGAACAGCCCCATCCCCAGCACCCACAGACCCCTAGATGAAGGCATTGGTGAGAAGTCAGAGAGGCTCTGAGGTTTAGTGCAATGTTTATGGCACACACAGAGAGAACTGTTCAAGTGGGAAGGACAGGCAGCAGAAGACAATGTTGGGGTAGGACAGGGCACTGGGGTGTGCTGGGGAGGGCAGGGGATGAGAAATTCCATCCTTTGTGCAAACAGACAGGAGGCAGATGTGTGGCACAGAAACTACCTGAAAAGCACCAGCCTGAGCCTTGTCCAAATAAACCTCTTCCCAGGACATTCTTAGGAAGGACCTTCAAGATCTCTGCTCACGTAATGATCTGCCCATTGCTGAACAGAGGGCTTTAACCTTCATTCATTCTGGATAAAGTGGTTCAGACACCAACAGCTTGAGACATACAAGGCCGATCGCTTTGCAACATCTCTGAGTTCAAGCCAACTTACAGCATGGCTGAATTATTCAGGATGGCTCCCAACGAGCAATTATGCTCAATAAGGTCCTGAAAACACAATTTTCTCTCCACTGCCACGATGACAGCTCATGTAGAATGGGCTCAGGGAGAGGGAAACACCAGCACGAGGTGCTCGGATGCAGCACCAAAGCGCAGCACATCGGCTCTGGCTGTGGGTGCATGGGATGGCTATGGGGCTGGGAGGGGGGCACTGGCTCTGTACAACCAGAGACTGCTCCCCTTGCTCCATCCACCAGTCCTAAAACCCAACACAGCCCACAGCATCTGACAAACAGACATCAGCACCCCACAGCTGTAACCAAAGGGAGAGAAGGAGAAAGGCAAGATGGAAGGGGTGGCAGATGAGCTCTGTGCCAGGCACAGGGATGAGCTAGTGAGGCTGTGGAGCTGGGCCCTACAGAGGGACAGCCTGGGGAGGACCTGGGCACAGCCAGGAGCACAGAGCCACTTGTGAAAGGTCACCATTGCCGTGGTGAGGGGCCGAGGAGAGGGCACTGTGGGTGCATTTCCCTGCAGGGAGCAGCTAATAGCGGCGACACAAACCCACAGATCAGCAGCACTCCCCCCTTAGCTTTCTACTTTTAAAATAAAAGCACTAGGAAATTAAATAAAATCCCCTAGAATGAAAAAAGCAAGCCCCAAAAGAGCGCTGTGAGCACTGACCATACTGACTGGGATCAGAGAAGCCACCTGGCCTTGCACATCTTGGGACCTGCAGCCCTATGTGTGCACGGCCCCTGCTGTCTGCCTGCCACCATGGTGTCCCCATGTGTCTCTGCCCATCAGTTCCTCTTCAGTGCAGGGAAAGGCTGTGGTGGTTCTATCCCATCCCAGTCCATCCCACAGTGCCCACCGCTCTTCCTTCCGTGGCACATGAAGGAGAGCAGCGAGGAAGAGGAGAAATGCAGGGGAGGAAGGCACCATCCCTCAGCTCCTCCGGTCACAGCCTGGAAAGGAGATGAGATGGCAGAGTCAACGTGAGGCACTGTGTCCAGCAGCACTGGGATCCTGCAAAAGAGCCCCATGCATCAGCAGGACCCCAAGGGGGCTTTTGTCTCCTGTGCCCATGCCCTTCATGTAGGAATGCTTTGGATCCAACCAGGACAATGCCCAGACCCCCAGCAGTTACACAGTCCACTACTTTGGGGTTCAGCTTTCCTTGCACAGCCACCCCAGTGCCTGCTCAGAACACAGATTGGCAATTAGCTCCCATCCTGATTAATGGTGGCTCAAGTTCTGGGTGACACAGGGGACATCTGACCGCTGCACAATGCTCCCAGGAGCACAGAGCACATGGGGACACGGAGATGGTACAGGGTTGCTTGAGCTCCTACCTTGGAGCATAGATAGGGGTTTGGGTATCAGGGACTTACTCTGCTGACTTCCAGAAGTGCCCAGGGTGGGAAAGGCGACGGTTGCGCTTTGGCAGTTTCTCCAGCATGTCCATGAGCTTGGTGAAGGTGGGTCGCTCCTCCTGCTCGTAGGCCCAGCAGAAGAGCAGGATGTCCTGCAGCCATGCACAGTGAGAGGTGAGCACATGGAGGTGGCCCCATAACCACTGCCCACACACCATTCGCTCACCCCACATCCCCTAAATGGAACCCTTTCCCCACCCCACATGGCCCCACTAGGGAGCCCTATCTCCATCCCATACCCCATGAAAGAGACATGTTCAGCGTCAAAACCAAGCCCCACCAGTAGAACCCTTTGCCCAACACACATTCCCCACCCCAACCCCCCTGTTTGCCCCATGGAACCTACCGAGATCTCCTTGCCCATCCCGATCTGGCTGAGGTTGGGCTTCATCCCTCGCCCAACCTGCCATATTATCGCCTCTGCCGGCTGTGTCTTGAAGGGCCACTCTCGTGCATGCAGCTCATACCAGATGGTGCTGGGGAGAGAGCAGTACCAGGACCAGGGTCATTCCAAGGGGGGGACACCCAAATGTCACCCTAACATGTCCCTACCCAAACCCCATCACAACCAACAGAGAGTGCTCAGCATCCCTAAATAGACCACCAGTGTCACTCAGTGCTCAGTACAAAGATACCACTGCTTCCATCTCCCAGATGGGAAAACTGAGGACAAAAATCCCAACACAGAGGAACATCCCATTCACATTCCCTGAACTGGGGGGAAATATCCCTTTCTTCACTGCATGAGATTCCTGAGCTGCTTCCCCTCGCTCAGAGGCAGCATCCATCTGAGGCACCATCTACTGCGGGTGAGCAGCCCTGTCCACAGCCATTGTTTTGCTCCACATTTATAATATCTACCCTGATGGGACATAACTGTATTTACTGTGCATGACAGCAGTAAGGAGACTGCATGCTTCAGCTGCTGCTGCAGGCACACACCGAGATGTTCGGTGGGGAACAGGCAGACCCACTGCAGAAAAAAATAAGTCTGAGTAACAGTCTTAGCTTGATCAGATCCCCTAATTACTTCTTTTTTTTTTTTTTTTTTCTTTCTGAACTGATGTTCTGCCTTGGAGGAGGGAAGATCCAAACACTTTCAGCTTTAATTACTGCAGTTTTGATGGAAATATCGCCTTGGATAACAGCTTCACGTAAACTAATCACTGCAGCCTGCAGTCTTTAAGGTGTGCGTGATAAGATTAATCCACTGGATAAAAACCACAGCCCTACACTCCCCTCGAGAAAGGTTTTATCAGGGCGTGTTGGAACTCCTGCCACAAAGGATGCTTTCTACTAGATAAATAGCAGGAGCGATGAGTCGGTCGGCTGAGCGTTCCCGCTGAAGGAGACTCATCAATTCTCCCCTGCTCAGCCTTTTGGCATCTCCTCCTCTGCACGTTCAGCCCCCAGTGACAGCCACGACTGCTCAGACCATCTGCAGGCACCCAGCAGGGAGGATTGGAGGGCTCTGGGGATTTGCGGGCCAGTGTCTGCATCCCATAGCATCTTCATCCCACTGCATCACCCTGCTGCATCCTTATCCCACTGCATCATTCCACCACATGTCCATCCCACTGCATCCTCATCCCACTCATCCCATCATCTCACCACAATCGTTTTCCACTGCATTTCCATCCTATGAACTCCTCATCCCATTGCATCATCTCATCATGTCCTCATCCCGCTGCATCCCCATCCTATGACATCCCCATCCCACTGCATCTCCATCCCACCATGCCTCCACCCCATTGCTTCACACCACCATGCTCTCATCCTATCCCATCCTCATTCCACTTCCAGCTGCTTTCCCATCAGTACCCATGCTAAGAACAGACAATTTCCCAGATTCACCCTTGTCTCTCTGTGACACAGGGGGGTCTGGGACTTTTTCACTCAAATTCTTTTGAAGCAGGCTCATGCCTCAGTGATGGCAGCAGGTCACAACCAACGCAGCCCCACCATCACACAGCAGGGACTCACCCCAGAGCAAAGACATCCGAGTGCTTGGAGAAGGGCAACTTGTCCTCCTCAGTGTCGGGCGAGAGCTGGCGGATGATCTCAGGGGCCAGGTGGCACAGCCAGCCATTCTGGATCCGCAGTTTGTTCTCCCTCCTGTAAGCATACAGAGCCAGGAACATGAGTGCTGGGGAGGGCAGGGAGAAACACTGTTGTCTCCCAGTCCCTGCTCTCCATTTAAACCTGGTTTTCCCCTCAGGATCCTTGCAAGTCTGGACTTTAGCCCCATTGTGATAAATGTCAGCAGGCACGATGGCTTCATATCTGTCTCTGGTGGCAGGGCACAGCTTGGGCTGGTGCCTTGGTCTGTTCTGGCTCTTACTGTCACCCACCATACAATCACAGAATCGTGGGATCATTCAGAGGTCTGGGTAAGACCTCTAAGATCCCCAAGTCCAGCCCCTGCCCACCCCACCATGCCCATTGACCACATCCCCCATTGCCACATCCCCATGGTTCTGGAACACTACCAGGGTTGGTGACCCTCCCTGAGCAGCTGTGCCACTGCATCAGCACTTTTTCACTCTTTCCAAGAAGAAATGTTTCCTAATATCCAGCATAAACGTCCCATGGCAAAACTTGAAACCATTGCCTCTCGTACTTTGAACCAAAATTCTTCAGAAGAGCAAGGTAAATCCCACCAGCATTAACATCTGAGCTGGTCCTGCTTAGACCTGAGCAGAGACCAGGGACCTCCAGGGGTGCATTCCAACCCAACTCACCTTATCATGGCCCAGCAATCAGTGTTTCCAGATGTCTGATCCCTTCCAGCCCATCATTTCCCTATCTCCTCAAGGTCCCCCCACTCAGTACAAACACGTTGGGATCACTTGGCCAACAGCTGAGGATGACGCTGGTGCCTTCCTCCTCCCTTCCTCCTGCTGGCACTTGGATGCACTGATGGCACAACTCTCCTGCTCCTTCCAGAGCTGCTTGACCAAACCAATGCTTCATCGGGTAACAGAGCTCCCCTGTACTCACTCTCTTGTGTGAAGCTTTCCCATTTGTATCCTGGTGCCAGCACACACTGATGGAGCCCTGGACTCTGTCAATGTCCCAGCAACGGTTCTACCAGCAGAGAAGGCTGAGCTCCAGAACAATCCCAAATTTGGCTAAATTATGGCATTTTCACAACTTCATAACCAACCCAGGCACATCACAGAACAAGAGAGCAGCAGTGAGAGCAGAAGAGCTCTTCAGGCCACTCCAAACCACCTCTAATTACAGAGCAGCCCTATCAAGCCCTGCAATATTTAAATACACGAAAAATAAATATATGGAGCAACCCTATCAAGCCATGCAACGTTTAAATATGGGAAAAATAAATATCTGGAGCAGCCCTACCAAGTCCTGCAACGTTTAAGTACTGGAAAAATAAATATCTGGAGCAGACCTACCAAGTCCCGCAATGTTTAAGTAAGGGAAAAATAAATACGATTTCACCAGGGTAAGATGCCAGGTAACGAGTTCTCTGCAGTGTGCTGTAGGTATGATAGCCCTTCATTTTTCAGCAGAGTGTTTGTATCAGTGCACCAAGTGCACTAAAGGCAATCTTGTGCTAGGAGGATGAGGAGGGTTTTTAACTGATGGCATTTTTAAACTCTAGTGAGAACAGGCCAGGTAGTAGTTCTCATTCACATCTGTGCGTGAAGTAACATCACCATCCTTAGTCTGGCCTGGCAGCATTTGCTTCCATCTCTACGCAATCGTGAGACACCATAACCACCAACACCAACTTAACCTGAACAAGGAGATCAGATTTGCAGGCACTTTCTGCTTCAAAATCCATGGTGAACGATGGGTGCAGATCCCAACAGGAGATGCACAAGGGTCCAACATCCAAGGGCAGCCACCCCGAAAGCTCCTTGGACAGGAATTTCTGCACTGTCCTCATTTTTCTAGTAGAATGCCCATCGTTCCTAGCAGACCTTGTATGTCTGAACAGCTCCACATGTCATCTATCCTCTACTGAGCAATCTCCTTGGCTTCACCACTCAAGTGGCATCCTGACCTTGAGCATCATCCCATTTAATTGGGTACTCATCTCCCTGCTGCCTCATTTCACATTCCATCTACAGAGCTGCGTTGTGGAAATAGGGAAAGGCCGTGCATGGAACACCCCATCCAGTAATGCATTCAGGCCCATTCAAAACACCAGCTGCTTTCTTCTACTGCAGCATTCCCAAAAGCTTTGCCCGTGGCAAAATTTGGCCATTTTTGCCCAATCCAGCACACAAAGACCCCAGTGGAGGAAACTGCAAGGGCAGGACCAAAGTCCACCATGCACAAAAGCCCACCACGTGCTGTTGGTGAGGACAAATGAAAACCAAGAGGGGCAAGTGGGAATTGCAAAGTCAGCAGCACTTTTTTGGTGTTGCTCAAAGCAGAAGATAAAACCTTAGTTCTTTTTCTCCTCTTTCATTCCCTCCTCACTCTAGCTTTGTTTTCTCCCCTGAACGGCTGCTAAAACTCTCTATGCTGCTGAGCCTACAGCTTGCAACCCTCCCAAAACACTGGCAAAAAGACATTTAGTAAGGAACATTTACCAAATGTGCCTTATTTCAAACCCAAAGAGACACCAAAATGTTGCAAGGCTGTAAATGTCCCGAGCTTGGCTCGCTGCTCGCTGCGCTCAGTTAGGCACAGGCACCGAGGCCAGATGTCCACAGCAACCCAAAGGTCAGCATACAGCACTGCTCGGCAGCCAGGGAGCTCAGGATGGAGCAGACGCTGGTGGATTTTAGGAATATTGCTAGGGGATGGCTAAAGCAAAGCCAAAGGACACTCCAAGCTCCTTTGTCCTCATGCCCACCAAGGTTACAGAGCCAGACACGTGTGCAAAAGAGCTTTTGGGGTTCCTTCCCCATGCCCTCAGCTCTAGGACTGGGGGTGAAGCCTGGGTTTCCATTGCACCACATCCTACCTGCCTGCCTGGAGAACTCCCGAGATGCTGAAGAGGCCGAAGTCCGTGATCACAACCTTCCCGTTGTCATAGAAAACATTTTTGGACTTGAGATCTTTGTGGAGGATCCCTTTGGCATGCAGGTACCCCATGCCCTAGGATGGAGGAGAGAAAAAAAAACAAAGCTGACAAAGAAGCACAGAGGAACAGGATAACAGCAGAAAAGGGGCAACCTCGCCAATGATTGCTGATTGATTATGCTGAGAAACACCAAAGCTGCTCACTTCCCTGAAATCCTCCGCTGAAAAACTGGTGGTAATGGTTTTGCCTTCTCTATCAGGGTTGAGAGCAAGAAGGGAACAAGTCAGAGCTCTCCATCCCACTACTACATTCCCTGCTGAAGCCATCGGGGCTTCCCACATGCATCCCAGCACAGTGAGCTGGAAAGCAGAGCCTGGCAGGAGCCCTGCCTTAATGTCTTCCCCTAGGAAAAAAGACTTGGCAGTTAATTAAAATGATTGCTAATGATGCAAAAATAAGGCCATGGGTGGGAAATCCAAACTCGCCTGCACCAGGCTCATAGAGCATCGTTTGATGGAGCTGCCTGTGGGCAGACCTGCTGCTCACAGGGATATTCATCGGGCTGCAGCAAGGCCCACGGTGCTGTCTCAGTTTTCATCCTCATAAGCAGGGTAAGGAAACTTCTTCTAGAGGGGGGACCAGAGGGTAAATGCTCAACGGGCCAGCAAGCTGTTGCTTGAGAGCAATTATCCGTTGCCCATCATCAACATGGGAGGGTTGAAATGGGTTTCCACCATCACAACTTTGAGCACTTCATACAGACACAGATGCCCCAGGTGCCAGAGCCAAATTAATTAGGGGTCTCCAAGCCCCAGCACGTGGAGCAATGCTAAGGTTTAAAATCTGCTGTAAAATACCACCATTGCCTTCTCACGTTGTGTTCTTCATGCATTAGGTGTATGGTTATTGCAAATATTGTCTGGCGATTTGGGGTTGTTGATCACCCCACAAATAGCTTGTGAAGGCAGCTCATTCCAAAGCCCACAGTGCACTTAAAATGTGTGCACAGCTGGAACATTGGGTTGTCCCTGAACCCTAAGAGGAGGGTGCAGCCCCCAGGACTGTGAGAGATTTGGGAACAGATTGGACTGCAGTGTTGGGATGCAGGGGTTCCAGCAGTATGATAGAAGAGGATGCTTGCCAAAGGGGCTGTGGATGCTGATGTTCAGATTGAGGCATGACCACCCTCCAGACATGCCAAGCCTCCCACAATGGCTCTGCTCTGCAATGTGGGGTGCAGGGAGGCTACGGAGTAGGTTGCAGGATAGAAGCACAGAGCAGCTCTTGCTGATGGCACTCCTAGAGCAGCAACCAGTCCTTCGGTTGTGGAGCCACAGCCTCCCCAGGGGATGCCACAGATCCCACATATCCACAAATCCCAGGCCTGAGGATGAGCCAAGCCAACAAGCCCGGCTCAGTGTCACCTTCCTTTGCTCCAATGTACACGAAAATCCAGCTCCCTCTGCCGGCTTTGCTTCTAAAACAAATTAACTTTCAGCTCCAGAGGATCACAGTGGAACAAGAGCCCTTGCACCTGGTAATCCCATAAGCTTCAAGGATCTCCTGATTCACGCAGGGAATCAAAGGATAAAGCCATACAGATGCAGGGTAGTGGGGCTGAAACTCCTCACATGGTCCAAGTGGCATCTCCTCTGGGTGATGCTCCCCAGCCAGATAACTTCTAATAGCAGCTTCACTGCACCCCACATGCACTGAGGGCAGCCCCACATCTGCTGTCTGTTGTGAGTTGCAGGAACCTACTGAGAGCTTCGGGACTCCAACACATTCCTAACGCAGCAACCTCCCAGCTGCTCCTGCAGACTCTGATCAGCACAAGGAGACATGACTGGTACTGGGAAAGGGTTGACCTGAGCCATTAGCACCCACTGTGAGCATCTGGGAGGCAAGAACATGTGTGATGCCTGTGACATTTGCTCAGTAGGAAAAGTCATCTTTTTGAAACGGAAAATACAGATCAGAAAGAGAAGAGCAGAAATAGGGAAACAGACATTGGACACACCAACTTAAGGCTGGAGCTTGCAAGAAGGTGACACCACCCAGCTTGGGGCACCCCTGGGGCAGACACAGAGCTCCTATGGCACACCGTGGCCTGGTACACCATGAAGGTGCACAGTTACCCCCTAGCTGCTTATATGGACCTTCAAATTTGCTGGAGATGCTGCCCAGCCTTGATCTGCTGGGGTAGGACCAGGTGCTTTTGGTACCACTTTGTGTTAAACATGTGAAGCTCTCTTAGTTGCTTGTGTATAGAGCTCTCTTTGTTGCTTGTGTATGCTGAGCCATGGTGTCCATAGGACCTCACTGCTGTCTGTGGGGATGCTGAGCGCAGCTCAGCACTCTCAGACATTGGTTTGGATTATGAACTCTGTGTGGAGCCAGGAGTTGGATTCGATCCTTGTGGGTTCCTTCCAACATGGGATGTTTTGGGATTCCAGGATTTCGTGGCCTCTTCCCTGTTACAGGCTGGGGACAGAAGGTCCCATCTGCAGTGTTCACTTGTGGCAGGTCAAGGAGCTCAAAGCCAGAGATGCTGCTGGTCCCAGCACCCTGTGCAGCTCCACTGGGTGCCCTTGGCAGACAGCCCACGTCCCGCCTGACCGCAGCATACCTTCACAATCTCCTGTGCTATCTGCCTCGTCTTGTTGACATCCAGGACGATTTTGGCGTCTCTCACCACCGAGTAGAGAGTCCGTCCTTTACACAAGCTGAAAGGACAGGAAAAGGGAGAAGCTGACAAACTCCTGCTGAGCAAAAATCCCCTAATATCACCACCAATGGTAGGGGTTACACAAATTGCTGCCAGAGGTTTAGCTGCATCTGGAGGCCCCCATCCCCAGGTCCCAGCCACCAGCTGGACCTCTCCCTGAGAGCTTTATTTTGTGCCCACATCTCCTCCCACCCCTTCCCCTGTGGGATACAATGCTCACAGATGTAACATGAGTCAAAAGAGGAAAGACAGGGAGTAAGGAAAAAAAAAACACCACACACACACAAAAAAACCCAATGCACTGTACAATGTCCTCCAATTTTCCTTCTCGTACCAATTACAGTAAAATCTATTTACAGAGCCTTAATTACCAAAGGCAGCTGTAGGGGGAAGGGGGGGGGGGGGTGCATATAAACCAATTAAAAATATATTGACATTTGAATATCATAATGGAAGACGTGGGTGGATGCTGCCTTGACTCCCGCCCACCAAAAAAAAGGGCTTTTTTAGCTCCTCTACATCCACCCACACTCATTATAGGCAACTTTAGAAAGATGGGACTGGATACCTGTGCCCAGGAAACAAAGCACCAGGCAGGCACGCCTCTCGTTAGATAGGCTGTGAGCACAGCTGTTAATTGATCTGGTTCTCGTTATCGAACATGAAGACACAGGATCTCATTCCCATCCTCCTGCCCACCGCCAGCCCTTGGGATGCAAAGCACAAGGATATGTCTGGATGCCCACAGATTTTCACCAAAATTTGGGGCTCACCTCCAGAATGGGGGGGTGGGGAATCTGTGCTCCCACAGAGCTTTTGAGGTTTGAATGGGTTGTGGCTGGGATTGATCCTTGCTCCTTCCAAAGGATCACAGCTCCTGCAGCCCCTCCTGCCCCAAAGCCAAGAGTGGCTCACAGGCACCATTTCCAGGTGAGGCAGCTAAGCAGGAATGGGAGCAATCCAAAATTTCACAACTTTGGGCAAGGCGACAGCATCTCTCAAAGCACCTCATTGCTGTTGTGTCGGAAGGCAGCAGCACCAGCCCCTCCTGCGGCCACTCTGCCTCCTTCCACCCAAATCAGCCACTTTATCTGCTGGAATGGGTTGGCTGCCATTATAGACAAATAAGAGTTTTTCTGAAGTGCTCTCAATACTGCTTGGAAATAAGTGATAAAGGAAATCTCTGTCCTTGGCTTTCTGCAGCTGGAATTAAAGGGTTCAAAACAGTAATGGATGTGAATTCTCTTTCCATGGAGAGTTCTTTTCTTGCACTGGTTTGCAAAATGGACCTGTGGGGCTTAGGCTGCAGTATGCAATAGGCTCCCTGCCCCTCACACACACACAGCCCAGCTCTCCAGGATCCCAAGCAAACACTGATTTCCCTCCGGAGCAAACAGTTACCAAAAGTTGCTTATGGGTTGGATTAGTCATGAATCAACATTACAAATTAAGCAAAGAGCTTAGTGCTGGGACAGGCTGTGATTTCAGCCCTGGAGTGAGTTAAGATCAGCTGTTTTCCTGGGAAAAGGGCTGATTAGGAGAAAAAAAACCCTTCGATTTCTGCATCTCTAAATGACAGTGATAACCCACAGCCCCTTTCCAACAAGATTCCCATCTCTTTCATTTACAGGTAGGGGGAATTCATTGAACAAGTCATTGGCCACACACACCACAAGTTTGGTGCAAGGACAGCAATTGCCAGTGGGACACAGCACTGTAGGACGCAGCCTGGTAGAGTAAGGACATGCCACCACCACTCCTCCAGCCCCAGGGATACAACCCCATGACTCACTCCTCACATTCCCCTGTTGAATAACTCTGCCTTAATTGCGAGCGATGCCAGCGCAGCCACAAAGCCCCGTTTGCACCTATTATGCAGCACCTGAGCCTATTGAACCAACACCTGCAGAACCTTTTCATGGCAGCTCTCAATAATTCGGGCCCTTCTCATTCCTTGCCTTGCCTTTCTGCTTGGAGAAGTCACTGCTGAAAGGCTGCGGGCCGACAGCGCTGTGGATGGCGCGTGACACCACAGCGTGACACTGGGGACAATGGCACCTGAGCTGTGCTTTCATTTGGATCCCAGCTCATCCATATCTGAAGAGCACATCTCTAAGCAAGCATTCATCTCTTCCACCTGAACCTCTTTATTTGCACCCAGCAGCAAAGCAGGCAAGGTGGTGACACGAGACCGAACCCAACCAGAGCCGGGGGGAGATGCTCAGTGACTCCAACCCTTGGTCCCTTGGCCCTCATGTCAACCTTAAATGTCCCCTTGCAGCCTCCTCAGCCCCAGGACAGCCTGGCCCCATCCCACTGCAGGTGCTCACTATTCAAAATGAGTTTTTGAAGTGTTCAGCCAAGCAAACCAAATCCCAAATTGCTTTATAAACATGCTGCATTTCACCAGTGTGGGCTGGAGACATCAGCAATGGGAGCAAAGCCAAAGCGACTTGCAGAGGAACAATTCAGGAAGGATGAGCCAGGGAGACAAGAAGCACTGTCTCTCGGTATTTTTCTCATTTGATGCGGAAGCAGCCTCATCCTCCTTGCAATATTGATGGTCATCAGCTCGATAGGGTCTAAGACCTCAGCCCAGCTCCTGCTCACTCATGCTGGAATAAATTCAGTGCCAATGGCACCTCAGTGGCTGCGCTCAGGTCGTGATGCCATTACTTGAGTAGGATTTTTGTGCTTTCCTTCACTCTGCCCAACCATCCGCACAAATGTCACGGGGGCCCATTAAATGGGATCGCTTTGAACACCCCAAAGTGATAAATGCCAGAGCCCAAGAAGCTCATTGCTTGCTGCTCAATGATTTATGGGAAGCGGCTGAGATGCCATGGTGATGGCCAGCATCCTATGCCCAGAGGAGAGACAAGTGAAGAGAGTGGGAATTAATAACAAGTGCTAGCAGCAATACAAGACTGAGAAATCCCAAAGTCACTGGGACACACTGCAGCTCTCCCTCAGCCACATGCACCCAATGCCCTAAAACCAAGCACAGACACATTCCTGCCCCAGGACCACATTCACTTCATTTCCTGCCCAACTGCTATGTCCTCTGGGAGCCGCCTTTCCTCTCCACAACCATTGTTTTGCCAAACTCTGTGGGCTCTCCTTCCTCCTGGGGACTGGAGGCACAATAACACTCCTTTCAGCCAAAACAAAGCATCAACCCCAGGCATTGCAAGAGCCCTCCTGCCGAGCAGCATCCTCCCAAGCCCAGACCCTCCTGGAGCATCACTTGAGGGGGAAAAATCCCCAGGAAAAAATCCAGCTCCTGTGTGAAGTATAGTAGGACTGCACAGCCAGGCTCTCCTTGGCTTTATCAGCCAGGAAACACTTGTTTCCAACCTAACACCTCCCAGAGCTCTGGCAGCAAGGAGCCAGCCACCAGCAGCAAGGCTTCAGCCCCACAGCCAAACTGCCCCAGCACACTTTGTGCAGAGCAAAGTTATCAGGAAGCTGTGAAGGTGCACTGTTGTGCTCATCCCCTGACTGCATTCTCCCTACTGTCCTGGGATGGGAGCAACAGACACAGCTGCATTTTCCTCCTCAGCATTACAGAGTAAGGCTGGGGGAGGAGGAGGGAGAGCAGCCTCCCCGCAAAGTGCCTCCAAGCCCATCACGCCTTGGGAAGCAGCCAGTTATTTAGAAAAAGCAAACTCCATGCATTTTTATTTCAAGGAGATAGTGGCAGAGGAGACGAGCTCTGCTACAGCTGCTTGCAAAGTAGCTCCAAGGCAGGGGAATGCAAAGCAGCCCCTGTCCCCAGTGGCTCATCTGCTGCAAACAAGTGGCCCCTGAATGCTGCATCTCTCATTCCAGCACAAAGCACCACAGACACCACACCGGTGCCTATCTCACCCCCAGTCCCTCCCCTCTCTGGGTATTTCGGTCTCTCCTAGCACTGCCATTGAGCATCACTGTCTGCGGGCAGAAGATATATGCTCACTTAATGTATATATTAATACACATATTGACTTTCCCTTTGTCAGTCGTTATCAAGATTTATCCAGCCTGATGGCCTCTTATTGATTGAGAAGAAGTGTATTCCCACGGGTCAATCCATTCTGAACCATCCAGTGGCAAGAAGTCAATACCTATTTATTATATGATCTACGAGCTTCATTACTCTAAACGCTATGGAAAGCAAAAGGTAGCAGAAGCCAGAGGAGAAAAACAACAGAAAAGGGAAGGAGGCTGTTTGCCAAAGGTGGTGTTGGGGGACTCAAGCGTGGGGAGGTTCATAGGAGGCAAAACCTTGCACCCGAGAGAGAAAACCCCGTCCTTCGCATCCCGTTAAATATTCATCCCCAGCTCCCTAAGCATTAAGGTCTACAAGTTCCAAATCCTGTGCAGCTGAGCCGGGATGTAAATGTCAGGAGGTGAAGATCTCCCCTTATTCCCTTAGTGCAGAATTATTGGGTCTTCAAGTGCAGAGCTCCCAGGTGCTGTGTTGCTGCCCCTTTGTCCCCGCAGCCTATTCAATCATTGTGATTCACCCTTTCATTCTTTTTCTATTTGGGCCCAGACCAAGCATGGTTCAGGACATCCCCATCTCTAGATGCTCCCAATCTCACTGTTCATTCTCAGCACCACAGGGACTGGCTACAGGATATGCTGGAGATGCTCCATCTGCAGCAGAATAATTTAGAGTTCCTCTGTTGAAAGGCACCTTCGATAAATTAATCCTCCTTACGTAGCTCTTATCAGATTAATTCATAATGTTCTTCAGCCATCTCCTTGGTCTCCCAAGAAATCCTGTGTACCAAAGTGCTCAGCCCCACCCCTGCATTCAGAAAGGGTCCACAAGCACTGAAATGTGGGTTCTCACTCCCTGCTTTGCAGCCAGCAAAGGTCTGTGGGACTGCTTCCCACAGCTCCATGCTCATCTTACAGCACTACGGCTCCCATCGCTTGTGCTCAAGAATAATTAAGATGAATGTTAACTGTCCCCACTGCTCATTACCCAAGAGAAAATCCATTAGCAGCTCCGGCGGAGCCGCCACCATGCAAACCACCACTGAATTCCCACCAGCAGCCGAATCTCTCCCTTTCCCTGACATTCAAGGATACATCTCAGGGATGAAGCAATGGTTAATGTTGCAGTTTCCCCACCGCTCCCAGCATCCCAGGCCACAGCCATCACCCTGGACAGCTCCCGCTACCCTGGACCAGCCCAAGTCCAGCTGATGTCGCATCGTCCTCTCACTGCAGTGCCCAGCCATCATCTCTGCCCTTCACCATGACAGAAGAGCCTCCAAGGCTGCGTTATCTGCTATACCTGCTATTCCAGCAAACAGCACTGGATCAGGAGACGTTCATGAAGCAGAGATGGTTAGGACTGTGAGCATGCAATACTCAGATGCCGTGAGCCCGAGCTGTATTCCAGGCAATCATATAATGCTGTACTTAGACCTTACAAAGGACCGAGTGCAGGTGGGGAAGAAAAGAAAGCTGAGTGGTGTGCTTTTCAGCCCTAATATTAATGCATCAAGCCACTGTGGCGCACACATTTATTTTGTCAAACTGTCAAAAACGGCACCTGAGTGGTTTTATATAAAGAGGTATGAGGATAGAAAACACTCCAGAGCTAAAATATACATAGATATCTAACACTCCATTTCTGGGAGTGAATAGGACTGAAAAGCCCAGCAAAGGGCTTGCTGCTTTGATACAGCAACACAGACTTTCTGGAAATTCAGCTTCACCTTGGGAAAACTTCTCTGAGCAGCACCACAGCAAGCCCTGCAGCAGCACACGTAGGCTGGAGGTGAGGGAAATAGCTGAATATTCAGAGAGAAATATATTTTAAATGCTGTCATGTTAGGCCTCGGTGAGCAGGAGACGAGGGGTAATTCAAAGCATTTCTCCAGCAGTGCTCCGTGTCTGTGCTGAAGGCAGCATCTCCCTCCCCTGGCCCCATCCCAAGCTCACTTTGAGTCCCACACACAATTATTGGTGTACCGAGGGGGCAAGCACTTTGGGAAAGAAAGGAAATGCTCCAGTAGACCATAACTCATCTTACAAGGTTTTGGGATTGAGGAGTCCCCACGAATGAGCTCCAGCTCCTTGGAGCCCTTGAATGTGCTTAATTTTCTCCACTTGTGCTGCCCTTCTGCCTTTCCATGGATGATTTGGCACCACAGTTGCACTCTGTTAATCCTTCAGATGCCCAAACCATCCATTCTCTCAGTACCAAGTTATTGCATGCTCCAAACCCCATCTCCCATTCACACACAGATCCAGGAACCATGCAAAAGCCCCATGGAAACAGAAGCTGCCGATCCCATCCCACAGCAAGCACCACACTGAGCTCCTTTTGATGAGAACAAACCACTAGGTTCCACTTCTACAAGAGATACACCACGGGAGGTTCATCACCAGAAAGAGAGGAGATCCCTGTAGGGTCGGAGGCTGGCATGGCCAAGTGGAGGACATCCCTTTAGGGACAGAGGCTGGCATAACCAGCTGGAATTTGTTTCTTTAGGGATGGAGATTGACATAGCCATCTGAGAGACTGGCCAGCCTCACCTCTCAGCAGCTTGATAAGAAGCTGATCACATGAGAAAACATTTGGGGATGAAAACCTGACAAGATCATGATGCTGGGTCTCACCTGGTGATGATGGCAAGGTGGGGAGGGCTCATGCAGGCCCCCATGAAGAGCACCACGTTCTCGTGCCGCGTCTGCCGGTACGCCATCACCTCCCTCTTGAAAGCCTTCAGCTGGTCCTCGTTGTCCCGCTCGATGTCAATGAGACGGATGGCCACTTCCCCATGCCAGCGGCCATGGAAGACCTGCCCAAAGCGGCCCTTGCCAATGAGCTCACCAATCTCCAGCTGCTCAAAGGGGATGTCCCACTCCTGCAGGAAGATGCTGGTCTGGCTGGCTTTGCGGGGGAAGTTGCGGGCAGAGAGGAGTGAGAGGTTCATCTCCTCAAAGTCATCCTCTGACTCCTGAGCCTCCTCGGTGCCTTCCTCATTCTGTATGGGGACAGTAAGGTGGACACGTGGGGAACAGCACCCATCTGCCACTGGGCATTTAGTGGGGCCGCATTCATTGTGCAGTGTGCCATAAAACGGGAAAATGCTGCCAAGGAACATCCTCAAACCCATGCCTGCCCCTACATCAAACTTTCATTGTGTCTCATAATATCTCCTTGAGTATAAACCTGAGGGCAGACACAAAGCCTACGAGGGACCCACTGCATGGGGTGGGAACACAGGTGCAACACAAAAACCCAGAATCATCCAGGTTGGAGAAGACTAAGTCCAACCACCAAGCTGACCTACTGAGACCCATCACTGACCCATGTCCCTCTGTGACTGGACAGGATCAGGCCTGGCTGATAATTAGGTTATCACCTAGTTCCCATGAAACATGCCTTGAAATACATATAATACAGGTGCCAACAGAACCCAAGGCTAAGCCCAAACAGTTCTGTGAGTTGTATCTGGAGGTGTATAGATGATGAAGGCATCAAAATGCCAAGCCCCCATTCCCCATCTTAAACAGCTGCAGCTTCTGAACTTTTCCTTTCACTCCTCATGCAAAACACACAGCATCTCACCTCTGACGTGGGCTCCACTTCAATTTGAAGTAATGGATTTCCTTCCAGGCTGTCAAAAAAAACCAAGACACAACAACCACAGCATGAAAACTGACATTAGGTACATCATCTTCCCAAGGGATTTGAGAAGTGCTAGCTGATCTTTAAGGCATCCTTATCCCTACAACAACTTCCCCAAAAATAAGTTAAGATCCTTCAGACCCCAACAGGTGATCCCAGCCATTTAAACCCCTCTTCCCAAATGGCATTTCCAAAAGTACATCACTCACATGGGGTTGGATGTGACGGGGTGCAAGACCACCTGTGGGGCTCGGGTTGGCGTCTCAGGTACCACATCTAGAGAGGAGAGAGTGCAGTGAGAGTAGGATAGGGAGCAAAGCTCCAAAACCTTAGGACATGCCCTGGTGCTATTCAGTCTGGGTATGAATTAGCATCCCCTAGCCTGCGGAACCTTCAGAACGTATGGTTCTGCACCAAGGTATCGGGTTTTGGCAGAATCCCATCTTCATGCAAAATCCAGCCATGCACCCACCCCCAGTAAGGATGAAGGTGAGCTGGGTGGATCTTGCTCATCTCCAAGGGGATATCTCAGTACTCTGCACCATAGGAGGGACTTTTGAGGCGACATACCTGGGAAAATGAACTGCTGCTTGTACTTGTAGTAATGGGAGGCTGCAAAAGAGAGAATGGGCTTAAGCACTGACCCTGACACCATGGGTCTGTGCCCAATCCTCTATCATGAGATCTGACCCTGAACACAGCTCCATTGCTGTGGAAACAGAGAAAATGCAATCCATCCTGCACACACTCCTTCCCCAGCTCCCTAAATATATTAAATGTGTGCAGAGGTATTTTCCCTCTTGCATTTCCTCCTTATATCTTGTATTGTAAGCTCTTCTGTGCTCTGTGCCTGTACAAATGCCAAGCCCACAGGCAGCGCTGGGGGATGACACCACAACGGTCAGGTTAGCAGCTCATCATGCTAAAACTTCCCTGCTCTGTGCCAGCATCAGCAATTCCTTCACACCAGTAATTAACATTTGGGGAGAGATGATGCTGCCCTTGGGATTTGAATGCTCAATTGCAAGCAAAAACCCATGGGGTGTGAACATTGCGACTCGTCCCACAGACACCAGGCAGTGAATTTGCAGCTATTGCACCTGTTTTTGCCTGATCCTGCATTTCTAAATGTAGGTTTTTGTTAAGCATTAGGGAAACATCCTTCCAGCACAGGGCTGCATCCCTCCTGGTGCATTTGGACACTCATCTGTATGAGCACAAAGAACAAAGATATACAGGGCTGCTGAGTCTACCAGAGGTTAGCACCTTCTTGGTGCCGTGTTCTTATCTTGACCTTCAAGGCCCCAGAGACAAACTCTCAGCTTCTCCTCTGACCTGAGGTCTCCTTTGAGACCTCAGAGCATCATCAGCTCCACAGAGGAACCTGAGCAACCCTGATCCAAGATCAAAGGAGACCCAAAGGTAATTCTAGGGGAAAAAGTCACCATGTTGTGATTTCCCAGCTCAAATTCTAATTCTTAAGATGACCATCTCACCGAGGTCACTCTGATCTTCCCACACAGGAAGATGAAAGCATGGTAAGTCCTGCTTTGTGTCCTGACAGCTACTACTCATACATGCATCAGGGTTGGAGCTCCATTCCTGCCAGCCCAATACAAGCCCAGGTCCCCCAGGTGCCAACTATGGGCTTTCCTTCTGTGGTTTCCATTTCAAACAGCACAAAATAAATCCCCATCCCTGATGGTGCTCAAGGTTGGATGGGGAAATGCAGGAGGAACCCAACCTCCCAGCCCACACCCCACCCAAGAGAGGCCACTTGGAACCAATGAGTTTCACCAGCCCTGTTCTAGTCATGGGTGTCTGAGCACCTTGAGCCAGAGCCTAGGCTCCCATTGTCCCCAGTTCTGTGGAATATCTGCAGAGGGTGGACACATCTGGTACCTGGCAGGTTGAACTGCTTCTGCTGGCGTGGGCACTGCGGGGATGGGTGCAGCGGGGACGGCGGCGTGGCACTGGGTGGCAGTGGTGGGGCTGGCGAGGATGGCGTGGAGGAGGTGGTGGAGGAGGGATTGCTGCTGGAGTCTGGCTGGTAGGGCACCGGGATGTGGTCCTGGGGAGAGGAGAGGGTGAAGGAGTGCTGATGAGACACCAAGAGACGCAAGAGACACCAAGGAACAAGCAGTAGTGACATGGTTCACCCCACTGCTACAGTCTGAGAAGGTCTAGAGGACAACTGGAGCCCCAGCCTGTCTTTTTTTCCTGTATGCATACTCAGAATTTGCACCAAGGCTAATTCTTTCTTGCCAGCCCCTCTGTGCTGTGCACCCAGAGATGAGAGCACTCCAAATCCATAAAGCTGGGAACACACATTCCTGCAGTTTGGTCCTTCTGGGTGTAACAGACCTGGCAGCTTCTCCTGACCTCTGTAAGCCCAAATCCACTGTCCTAACTGGAGCACAGGCTAATTCCTGGTGTGTTTAAAGAAGCAGGCAAGGCTCTCCAGGCAGCACCTGGGCATCCCAAAGCAACTCGTGTAAGATGACCTTGCCCTCCATTAACTGATCCTGCTCAAGGCTGGGGCAGCTGTGATGGGCACATGGGGATGGGGCACTGAGGGCCACCTGGGGCAAAACAGCAAGGAGGACCTGAAGGATCTGAGCATCTGAGAAGAAAACAGAGAGTTTCCCACATCATCCATGCTGCTCATTTTGGAGACACACTGCAAGCTCTGATTTTCCATCTCTAGAAACATACACCCATGGGAAGACCTGCCAGCCTCCCCAGTAGGTATTTTGTCCCAGTTGATAAGGTTTTAAATGAGCTGGGCTTCCCAGGAATCCCACCCACACTCTGTATGGTCCATCCTGACACACACAGCAACCTTGGCTTGGTTTAAACAAACTCCAAATGCTAAAAACAATGTGATTCCTATGCTACATGCAGAAAATGGGATATCTCTAGAGAAATGCTTCTGGAAACATCAAAGAAAGGAGGGGTCCTGAGGCATGAAACACGTAAGCCCTACCGGGAATGGGAGTGCTGAGGTCACAGCCTCTGCAGAAGCATAGGGACCATTTCCAGCTGCTGCTGATGCAGGCATTGCTATCGATCCTCCTTAGTAATGCCCCATTGCATCCTCTAAGCTGAGCACAGTTCATCGAAGTTGCATATGCACATGAATATTAGGGCATATATCTATATAGCTTGATGAGTGAACGAGTCTCATCTGTGGTTTTCAGAGCATAAAATATAGAGTGCATTATTACACTCTGGTTAGAGGTAAGCTGAGGATGGAGATGATGCAGTGGCAGAAGGAGCGCAGAGCTGATTGCCCTCCTTGCCCCAGCCCAGTGCTGAATCACTTCCCCAGTGCCCTCTAATAAAATAAAAGAGCATAACACCTACATGAAACAAATCACTGGAAGGACCCGCACTAAAAAGAGAAATGCTCCTGTGCTCCTGTTGGCTCCTGCAGCAGCTTTCAGCCTCCCCAGGTGCCCCCTAAGCCATTTGCACCACACCAGAGCCACAATAACAGCAAGGCAGATAATTACTCCAAGGATCTCCTAACAGCTCATAGTGTAAAGACTGCAACAGGCTCTAAATCTCATCTAATATAAACCCATGCTGGTTTATTACGATTAATGTAGCGCAGAGAAAGGGAGCCAGGTGCATTGCCAGGGCTGGCTTGGCTGGGTCAGGGGCATGAGACTTAGGCAATAGCTCTGATCTCGTGATTTTTGAGTCATTTAAAATAAATAAGTTTGGTAGGCATAAAACACACAGAGTATCCCATAGAGGTGCTGTGATATGCCTGAAGACTTGCAGAGCCCCAGCAGATGCTACAGCAATGGAAAAACCCAAAGGACCCCTCCTGCTCCAAGCATAGGTGATGGGTTTTTTTGCCTTTTGTTCATTCCTTCCCTTAAAAATGCCTTTCAACGCTCTTTTCCCACATGGGGTTTGAACTCCTTTAATGATCTTTGAGGTCCCCTCCAAACCAAGTCATTCTATGATTCTATGGCTTAGGTGCCCTGAGTGGGTGATGAATGGACCCAGAGAAGCAGTGGCAAAGACCCCAATAAAACGACTCAGATTTTGGGGATGTGGAGCCTGATCCACTCTTGGAGAGCACAGAAGGGATCGACAGGGGAACAGAACCTCAGTAGCTGCTGGGGGTCAGAGGTGGGTCGGCACACACTCACCTTGTTGAGCTTGTTGGTTTTGGGGAGTGTCTGGCTGACATGCAGGTCTGAATAACGCGGGGGCTTGCGCAGGGGGTTGTTGATGTCACAGGGCACCGACTCGGTCCGCACCAACCGTGCTGAGAGGAGAAGGGAGCAGGGAACGGGGATGGAGAGGGATGGGAAAAAAAAAAGAGAGAGACCCAACGATGTAAAGAGGCGTTTGGAGAAGAGCAGCTGCCACCAGAGCCCAGTGTGAGCCATTTCCCACCCAACGCCACCATCCATCCTCCTCCTCGCAGTGGGCAGAGAGCCGGCTCAGAGCCTCCCGCTCGCAGCAGGGACCTTTCAGAAGCTTTGGGAGAGGGTTATTGTATTCATGTTGAACGTTGGCTGCAGGGACTACCCCGAAGGTGGGCGGCTCCAGTGCTCAGCCCAATTTTGGGGATTCGCCCACCTCCACGCCAAACTGCCTTGCAGGGTGCCACCAGCACAATGCGTTTCCCCAGTACTAAAATACTGAGCATGCTTTGGGCGGTGTGTAACGTGCTCATTAGATCAAAATTAAATGCAGAATTTGGAGCTGGCACTGCAAACGTTTCCCCTAAAGCAGTCTCAGCCCTTCATCCTCCACCATCGGAGCACCTGGCCAAAATCTGGAAGAAAAGAGGTGGGAAGGGTTCTCCAGCTGAACGTCTCCTTTTGGGCTTGCCAACGTGCCCGAATTTCTGGATTTCTGAATTTCTCTGTATTTCCAAATTTCTGAATTTCCAAGCAACTCCAAATTTCTCTGTATTTCCAATGAGCTCTCGGGACAGGCAGCTCTGAAAGCACACCATGAGAGCATCTGGAGGGGCACAGCCGGGACCCCCATGCACCGAGCGCCGCAGCGGGTCCGGTCCCACGCCCTGAGCTCTCCAAAGCAAAAGGCTGAAACCTGTTGGCACTTACCCCGTGCGGTGGGGAATCTGAAAAGAAAAGGTGGCAGGGGGAGGGTGGGTGGAAGCGGTTTGCAATGCAAATCTGCCTCGCCCCGCACGGCTCGTCTCCCTACAAGCGGAAAAGACGGTCGGTAAAATTTTCACAGAGCGCCCAAAGCGGTTTCGGGAGCCTCGAGATGGAGGGTCGGGCTCCCGAAGTCGCCTGGGGGCTTCTGAAAGTTTTACCTGGCGACAGCATCCCGGGAGGCAGAAGCGGAAGAAAGGCCCTTACCTCCGCGGTGGATGATCAGCAGATGGCACGGAGGGGCCTCTTTGGTGCATTTGTTGTGGCACTTGAGCCTACAGCGGAGACAGAGAGAGAGCTGTAAGGGATGGGGATGGATGCGGCCCCCAGGGTACCACTGCATGCCTGGGGACCTTGGGGACACAACGGCCCCGCGGGTGACCAGCTCCGCGTGGTCCCATAGTGACATTTCTAATGCTGAACTGAAATAATCAGGGCATTTGTAGGCATTGCGGTGAACATTCTGTAGAGTTAGAGCCCAGGAGGGCTGCACCCTGGGGCTGCGCATAGAGCAACAGCAGCTCCCACGCCCCAAAACGTTCCTGTTTGTTCCCAATTAGGGGCGGAAAAGAGTCCGCTGGATGGGGAGAGCCAGGGGAAAAGGGGGAAAAAAGATAACAAGATTCAAAAACCATCCGCAAAGGAGGAAAAAACGGCAGCAGCTACAAGTCAATGAGCTGGGTAATGAAAATTCAGGAACCTCGCATGTTGGCTTTTATTGCAAAGCCATTCCTTAAGGGAAAGGCAGAGATTAATTTGGTATTTGAGGCTTGGGGGCTTTTTTTTTTTCCTTCTTCTTTTTTTTGCACTATTTGTTTGATTTGCCACTCCGTTACGGGTATGGGAAAGTAGCACTGGGCTGGGTGCTACACAAAAGTCAGCAAATAGAAATCCTTTCTAAAAGCATGGGATGTGTTTGCTCTTTTCTAAGCAAATGCAGGAAGCAGGAGCAGGGCACATCCTGACCATTTTCCAGCCCTTATACAGAGGGAAAGGGTGAAAGTTTCCCAAAGAAACGAGGCGATGTGTGCAGGCGGCATTCAGCGCTCAAGGGAACAACAAGCCAAAGAATCACCACTTTTTTTAAAAAACAAAACAGAATTTTTACTATTATTACTTCCAGAAAACCCTCACCACCACTCAGACCCAAGCAATAACTCTGCATTCCCTACCCGGATTCCAATCCCCATTTGCTAACTCATCAGCATTTAATCAGCGGCCCCTGCGATCGTTATCGCTTGATAGCCCTGCTAACTCAGTTACCAGCAATCAGCAAATTCCCAGCACTGATCCCCAGCAAGGCAATTGGGCTCCAGCAGCAGTTGCACTAAGTGCTGATTCCTGCTCGATACCGCCCGGGGACGGGCAGCCCTGCATTTAAATGGCATTAGTGCGCGCCTCGCTATCTTTGTCCATCTCTTGCTGACTTTATGGACTTCTCCACCACGGTCCCACTTCTTTGTTGTGGGTTTGGATGGGTTGCCACACATTCGCTGGTAAACAGAAGACTTTTGTCTCTTCAGACTTCTGGTCAGCCCCATGCTGGGTGTTTTCTCGCTCAGTCTGGGGAGATGCTGACCACCTCCCATCTGTAACCCTGCCCCTTCCCACCGCTGCAGCATTCACCATCCCGGAGCTGCGACCCACAGAGCTTCGTACTTGCAGTTTTTGCACTTTAAGCCAAACAACATTCCTTTCCCACAGACGGTGCAGGTCTGGGACATCCAGTACTTGGTGGAGAACCTGCAGAAAAAAGGCAGAGAGTGGTTCCTTATGCACAAACACCTCCAGATGTGTGCCAAGCCATGATTTACCCCTTTGCTGTACACAGAGAAATGAAGAGGCACCTCTCTAAAGGTGCCAGAGCTCATCCCTGGGTCTCCCTTTTGGGTTATGCAGAGCCTGCTACAAAGGACATCAAAGTGAGCACCAAGGAGGACGGCCTGCAGCTTCAAACCTTTGCCCACCCAATGCTCTGTACATGGTTCTGAAACCCCCCCCAGACCCAGCACTCAGCCTCCAGCCTACACCAAGGTTATTTCAGCTCTTCACCCTCCTGCAAGACAGGCAATAAACTGGAAATGGGAAATTTGCTGCAGGTTGGAAAGGTCATGGCCAACACGTGGCTTTTATTGATAGCAGCTCAAGCCTTATCTGACCCAAATCTGAGCTGAAATGGGACTTCAGTGGGCTGCTGACACAATGCAGCAAAGCAGGAGAAAGGGGGAACTTTTTGCAGAACTCTGGTGTTGTGCAATGGGAGGACACAGAGATGCCCACTAGATGCAACACACTGTGCTGAGGCTGCTGCAGGTCCCAGGGGAGCAGGGATGGGACAGGGATAGCTCTGGTGTCCCCAGTGGTTGCCCCCATCCTGCATACCTGTGCTTTATGGAGTTGCCCAGGTCTCGGCGGGGGATCTGTGGGGACCAGCGAGGCACTGACAGCGTATCTATAGAGGGCAAGATGGGGAAAGTACTGGGGTTAATGCAGAAGAAAGCTGGAGGTGCAGAGGCACCAAAATACGAGGTTTTGCCAAACTTAGAGATATCCTGGAAAGCTCCTTTCTTTCTTTTTCCCCCCCAAAAAGACCCACTGAGCTTTGAGTCTGGGGGAAGTGGGCTCCTACCACTCCAGCAGCCTTGGGTCAGAGAGCAAGGCAGGAGGTGCAGCAATCTTTGAAGAAAGGGAAAATGAAGCACAAATGGCGCTGGCATCATTTATTAATAAGACATCATGCCTCTCACTTGCATTTCTGGCTGAACAAAAAAGCTGAGCATCAGCCGCCTAGAAGCCAAGTGAACTCTTCTTCAAACAGACGATCAGCAAGGAAAGCAGCCTCTGTGTACTTCAGCAGGGGGAAAGGGAGGAGAAAGGGCAGCGGGACCTCAGATGGGTAAGAGAGGGGAGATGTGGGGTTGGGCTTCCAACAGCTGCAGCTCCAGCATCGGCTGGGCACAGGCAAATCCCTCGTTAAACACACAGCAGTGTGATCCCAGCCAGCGGCTGTTTGCTCTCAGATCCCACTTTAATATAGCAGGCAGCAGCACGCTGTAATTGTGCTTGGGGTGAAGGTTACATTTCCATGCCCACACCATCGCCGTGCTCCATAAAGGATTTCCAAATCACCCCACATCACTCCTTCCCTGGCTTTTCCAGCCCTGGGGCACGGATAGCAATTAAGATGTTTGAGGACTACAAAGTCAATTAAGATAATTGCTGCCCCTGTAGCCCATTTTACACCATTGCCTATTGTATTTTTATTACTGTCTCCAATATTTTCGACTCTTTTCTCTCAGCACCACATCTCCATGGGGCGGATGCATTTCGGGGATGAATCTCCAAAGCACTCTATCCCGTAAGTGCCATTTTCCCATATGTAAATCACATGACACAAATAAAATCCCCCCCATCAGTCCCAATCAAACAGGCCAGACCATCTCCTCTCCCAAATTCAATTACCAGCTCTGCTTTAAGCAGCCACAATTCATTTGCACCAACTTTCAGCTGGTCCCAATTAAATCCGGCCATCCCAGGAAGGGGGAGACAGAAAGATGGCAGAGGCTTTTAATTACCTTCTAAATGTGCTCATTGCAAAATTTATTAAAGTGTATTGGGAGGGGGTTTAACTTCTGAACAAAAATGAGACCTGCGTGCTTCATGGTTAATTATCTCCATTACAGGGGATGAAGCATACAGAGTAGTGTGCCCAACAATAGCACTGCTGCCTGCAGGAGGGGAGCAGCACCTGGTACAGCCCCAAGGATTTGGGAGCTTTGCAAGTTAATTGGTGATTCTCTCCTTTCACCTGTTGCAGCACTTGGATGGATCAGTGCAATGGGAAAGGCATTACAACAAAGGTGAGATAACAAAGGACTGGCATGATAGGAAGGTGCTACAAGGGAAGGGAAGAAGATTGCTCATGTATATCAGAAGATTCCAGGCTCACGGGGGAAAGCTCCACCAAGGAGGGATCTCCAGAAAGAGATTCCCCAGTGGCAGTCAGCCTTTCAATGAGGTCTAAGAGAGGTGCAGCCAGGCTCCATCCCTTCCCATCACACAGCTGAATTGCCTTCACCTGTGCTCCCAGGGCTGACCAGGTCCTTTCCCCAGGTGCTCCATCAGTGCAGTTCCCATACATCTGTGCATATATACCTGTGAGTATATTTCTTTTGTCTCAGGTGTGATTAATTGAGGGCTGTGCCCAAGGGGAAAGTGGGGATACTTCTGATGGATGCAAATTTCCCATCCAAACCCCAAAGTCACCAGGATGAGAGGTGGTCAGAAGATAAAAGCTTGTGGCCATGATGGGAGCAAAGGAGACAAGTCATTGCTGCAACAGAAAGGCCACTGTGGGGTCCCGTGCAGGTTTGGCATTGCTGTCACCCCTTTTTCAGCAAGGATCTGTGCTGCACCCCCTTCATACCAAGGGGACTTTGGTTCCCCAGTGAGAGAGGAAGGCAGGAAAAGCTGAGTAGCCAAACCACCCCCTTCCAGAACCCTAAAAACTGTCCCCATGCTGGGTACACATCCACCTCCATGAAGCATCACCAGCCCTGCAGCCAGGCTGCTGGTACCCAGTGTGGCAGTCCTGCACCCAAAGCACCCCAAAACAACCATGTTTCCCACTGCCTCTCACAAACGGGCATGGCACGATTCATCTCAAGTCAACAGCCCACGCCTGACGGCTATCAGATGTGCCTAGAGACAGAGTAGGGGATGGTGACAGCCGCGTCCGGTGCAGCAGTGACAGCGGACAAGGGGAGAGGAGCCCCTGTCACCTCATAGCAGTGACAAGCACTGCTGATGGTTCCCTGAGTGGCACTCGTGCGCGTCACAGGTGACGGGGCCGGGATGCTGCTGAGTGGTGATGGGGCCGTGACGCCCTCCTGGCCCCTGTTGGCTGTGGGAGGAGGATGCTGGAGCACCGCACTGCATGGATAAGGGCAGCCAGAGCTCCAGGATTTCATCTATTTGGGGTTTCCAGCCTCTTTGGGGCAGATGGGGAGGGATGGGCTTGGGGCTCAGCTCACCCTCACCAAATGCACTGGGAGCATCATCTGTGGGTAGGTGCTCTGAATATAAATCTTTTGCATAATTCAGGCTAAAAAGGCATCCAACATGCCTTCTTCTTTAGTGTACACAGGACTGAAACATGCCACATCCCTCGGGTTCATATGGGCTTGTGTCACACCACAGCACGGGGATGGCCCTGCATTGTTTCTGCTGGGGATGGAAGGATGTTCCACAATCCTGCGGGCTGAAACAAAACTTCAGTTCAGCAGCAGCAGCCAAGGCAACCAAGGCAGAGCTATTCCCAGAGCATTTCTGGTTTAAAAAAAAAAAGCAAAAGTCACTTCATAATAACAGCAGTTCCTCTTTGCAGCATGACAATCCTATTTATATGGCCAAAACGTCATGTTTGGTCAGTTAATTGACTTAAATGCTGCAATTGTGATTTTTCTTCCCACTGGGAGCCTTGCAGGGCCAATCAGTCTTGCACAGAAGAAGTTGTGTTCTCAGGCGCAGTGCAGCCAGGATAGGAAACCCTACAAGAGCAAGACTTTGTGTGGCCACTGCACATAGCTCCACACACCAGGGGATGCTGCATGGCTCCTGTCATGCCACAGGCCAGAGAAAGAGCTTTTTCTGCGTGCTGTGGGAAGGCATTTAGCAAGGTCCTTGCACACGGAGACTTCACAAGTTGCTTCAGTTTGCAGAGGACAGAGTGCATGTTTTTCCCTCCTGATACTTGCAGAGCACTGTGTTCAAATGAACTGGATTGCATTGGATTCTCATTTTCTTCTTCAGGATTGGCAGCTGGAAGGAGAGCCGTGAGGACAGATGCTGCACATCAAGGGCCACGTCCAAATGTCTTCAATGTCCCCCTGCCCACCACACCAGGGTAGGGAGCAGATACTTCTTTATCTCCATCCCCACCCCTGCAGCATCACCAGCAATGGGTCAGGACCATGATAGCTCCCTGCTTGTGGGCTCTCACCTGCTGCTCTTCCTTCTTTTACTCTCAGCATAATCTCACTGTCCTAAAGATGCTGGAAACATTCAGAATAATTGCATCTGCAAGCAACTAGCAAATCTAACCCTGGGGAGAAGAACATTCTTTGGAGGGGCACATGGACACAGGGGCCAGCCAAGATCCATCTCTGGGTACAGACCCCCAGGAAGGTTCTCAAGCCTGAGTGTGAATGCTGCCAAGCAAGCATCCTTCTGTCCTTCAATGTGTCTGAGGCCAAGCTACAATTCAAGGGCACCCCAAAAGTTATTTTTTCTCTCTACTGTTTGTCTTCTAATAAACGCCAATTCAGATCTGAATTCCTAGGCATCTTGGCCCTGCTAGAAGGGAATTTCACCCCTCTGCTGAGATTTGTAAAAGGAAAAGGTCTTTCTGCAGTGCCAGCCTCTCCTTCATGTTCCAGCTGCAAATTCATTGCATTAGGGAAAATCCACTGTTTACAAACAAAAAGGAAGCATCCAACTCCACACCTGGGACCGGGAGCAGTTCAGTCGGGAGCATGGTTCAGTTGTGAGCAGCCAGATGAGAAGGTGAAAGGAAATCCTCAGGAGACAGCTGCCTGTAATCTGAGAGACGGGGCCCCATAGGGCTGCTCCCAGCACCTCCACCCAACAGCGACAGCACCTCTTTGCTCTGATGCTTAGATAGCAAGATCAACACCAATATATACTGGTGTATATCAGACAAGTGGTATTTTTCCCACTGGGTTTTTAAAATTATGCTCTTTGGAAAAGAAATACTGAAAGGAATGCTGTGGAGAAGTTGGCTGTTGAGCTATGTCTGTGGCTCGAGGGTAAGGATGGGGACAGTGTGTTCCTTGGGGACTGGGACAGGTTGGTGCACTGACTTTGCAGAAATTCATCCAGCAACACATTGGAAACCCAATCACACTAAAGACAAACAGGAAAACCCAGCACCCCATGAGATGCTGGGAGTGATGTGCAGTCCCAAAGCATGCCTGGAGCTTCCCATAGAGCTCATACGGCTCCATCCCAGTGCTATGATCTTTCCACCTGAAGCAGGGAAAGCAGGCTGCCCTGGAGCCATTTACTCCTCCTCACACATAACCATGTTTCTGCACCTCTCCCAATCACTCATCTTCACTCCACAACGTAGCAAGCTCTGGTTTCAAGCCCCATTAAACCCCAGTGCTCCATCACCCTGCTGCAGCGCCAGCACCACGGCCAGCACCCGGCTGCTGCCTACAAGGTGCATCCATAGCTCCGAAACCCATGGGGTGGGAGCACAGCATACCTGCTTTGAGGTTTTGTCCCACCACCCTTCTCACCAACATCACCCCATCCACAGTCTGCTATCTGGGGGCTGCTCTGCCCCATCCACATCACCCATAGAGTTTGGGCACAAGGGAAACCCAGGACACTGCTTGAAGTCAACACAAGGGCTCAGAAACAATGCAGAAACATGACAGAACCAGGAAAAATATGATTATTTTTGCCTTGTGCTTATTTTTTGCCTTGCATCCTATTTGCCTGCAGCGTGCTCGGTGCCCAGGACCAACAGACACATTGATGCTTTCCACAAGGAATGAGCGCCGTGGCTGAGGCTAAAACCTCTCAACAGGGATCAACCTCTCTCCATGGCTCACGTCAAGCTCCAAAAATGAACATCCGCATCAACCAAGCAAGTTGAAGGGCTGAGAGGAGTGAAATGAGAGGAGACACCTCTCCAGAAGCGCCAGTCATTTGCTACTCCATCACTTCTCATTGTATCGCCTTCCTGCTCTGCCACATTGCATCAGGTTATCACACCATGGGATGTAATCCAATGCTGATGCATGAGGAAGCCTAATGCAACCAGACACAGCCACGGTTTGCAGAGAACGGGCTTTAGTTCTCGGTTTCTGGTCCACTACCCAGGGCTGCAAGTGGAGCTCAGGCAGTGCTGCAGAGGGAAGAGCGATGCAAAAATACCCTCGCTGCAGGCAAATCTGCTGGCCATGCCAGCTAGCGTCAGGTAGCTGGACATCTCCCTATAAATAGCACCGCTGCCCTTGGAGCTGCTGCCAGCTCCCATTGTGCCCAGCACCAAGGAAGTGGGAGCAAGAGGACACCAGATGTGTCCTCAGACCAAATGGCGGCTGATAAGGGTGAAGGAGGGGAGTGAGAAAGAAATGGAGCTGGATGGTCTTTAAGGTCCCTTCCAACCCACATCGTTCTGTGATTCCGTGAAACCGCAAGGTCTTTGAAATTTCCCACATACAAAGTCCTGCATGCATTCACCCAGTGTGAGATATAGGGCAAAGAGAAAAGCCACCATTGCTGCGGGCTGAGCATCACACCTGGTTGCTATCACCTTCCAATCCTACAGAATGAATTGAGGTACACCAGAAAACAAGGGCTGTGACCAGCTGCTGAGATCCAGCTCCTTGGGTTTGCATTGGGCTTGGCATCAGCAGGTGCCCAACCCCAACACCCAACTCCAACACTCAACTCAAGCACCCAAACCCAACAGCCAACCCCAACATCCATACATAGAGGCAAAGCAATAGCTGCAACCACAAAGGAGCCCTTGAAAATCCCTCTCAATCAGCAAAAGGTAGCACAGGGAAAGCCTGGGGATTTTCCAAATCAAAGTGGCCAAGCTCCTGCCCCTATCTTGACACCAGCAATATTGCAATACCATTGTCAATTCAATCGCTTTTGCTTGGCTCAACAATTATTACAAGTCTTTTGGCACATATACAGAAACACATATTCAGATTTGCAGCCCTGGTGTCCCCACGTCCCCTCCGGCTGCGACTCACTTGCAGAGAAGGTGGCTTCAGTGTGGACAGGAGGTGTGGAGGGCAGGAACGGAGGGTACCCCACAAAGAAGGACCGCAGGGAGCGCTCGGAGAGCAGCGGTGAGCGCTGCGCAGGGATGTTCTCACAGCTGCCCACACTGTTGTGGATCTTGAGGTTGAGGGGCTTGTTCTTCTTCTTTGTTCTGGGAGAGGAAAGAGGAGAGAGGTGTGAGGCATGAGGAAGTCTGGGGGTTTCCCCCAGAATTGCAAGAAGCAATTCTCACAGAGGGGGATGCCGTGCTGCCCCAAAAGTCTGTGGAAAAATTGGACCCACAGCACTGTGAGAAGTTTCCATCCCTCCCTGCTATCGACAAAAAAAAAGGTAATATGTGTGAAATATTAAGGAAAACATTGCATTCAAGAGCTCCGCCATCCACAAAACCCAGCTGCAAAGGGTCAGTGGGTCCAAAACCACTGTCAGCCCCCACCCCACTCATCCATGTCCCTGAAAACCGTCCCTGTCAACACAAGGATGTGTCAGACATCAGTGACCTGAAAGCACAAATTCCAAGCATGGGACAGAATAGAAATAGGGATGGGATACAATAGGATAAGGATACAAATAGGGATGGGATGGGTTGGGACAGGATAGAATGGGAGGAGAAAGGAGAGGAGAGGAGAGGAGAGGAGAGGAGAGGAGAGGAGAGGAGAGGAGAGGAGAGGAGAGGAGAGGAGAGGAGAGGAGAGGAGAGGAGAGGAGAGGAGAGGAGAGGAGAGGAGAGGAGAGGAGAGGACACCCCAAATTGGAAGGGACCCACAAGGATCAAACAGGCAGACAAGACTATGTAAAAACTAAACTATACATTTCAGATTTCCCATTTCAGCCCGCCTGCATGGATTGGTGATCCAATAACACATGAATCTTCAAAAACCTTTCCAGGGGACCCCAGGGATTTTTGCTGTGCTGGCTGGGGGAAAAAAGGTCTGTGGTGCCCCAAATCAGACACTGGGAAAGGCAGCTCAGCCCCTTCAGTGGATTTGGGACAGAAACTCCGCTTTTGAGCAATAGCCCAATTATCAAGAAACACTCCTGGGTGTGGATAGGGGATGTCCTGCATGCCCAACATCACAGCACGTGAGCCAACGGTACGGTTAGCATCGATGTGCAGTCAAATTACAGCCTTTTCTTCAATCCACTGCGTTTGTTTCCTGGCTATACTGTTATAATCCTAATTAGACTGAAAGCAACGTGGGAGTGGAATGAATTGTGGCACCTCTGCAGCAGCAGCTGGGTGCATCCAGCTGCAGCCCAGCAGGGAAACCCACAGCATCTGGCCCCAGAGCCCAACCAAGCACCATTTGACGTTGTGCAGTGCCACAACGCGCCATGCAATGCCAAGAAACACTGTGCAATGGCATGTTGTGCTGTGCAGTGCCAAGAAATGTTGTGCAACACCACGCTGTGCTGTTCAGTGCCAGGAAATGCCACACCATGCCATGCTGCACCGTGCAATGGCATGCCATGCCATGTAATGCTGTAGAGGGGCATAAAACCCTGCATCGCTCTCTAGAAACTTTCCCCTTCATGCTCACCAGCCACAGCCCCCAAGCACCTACGTGCTTTTCCACCCGCTCCAGGTCTTGCTCTGCCCTTGCTCCAGCTGTGCTGACCGGAGCACCCGGGCATCTGGCCCTGCCAATTGGTAGGAAATGAGCACTCTGCACTTGCCAGCCCGCGTTAGCATATGAAAATTAACCCACCCTCTAATAAGCTAATTGTTTCCTTGCACAGGAAAAGCCGCTGCTGCCTTTAGGGTCCCTGTAATAACTTTATTGAGTGCACAGGGCAGGCAATTGCCTGCAGTAATGCGGTGCACAGCAGCCACATTGTTGATGCCTGTCATGCCTTGCACCCATCCCAACCCTAAAATCCCATCCCTTCAAGCAAATGCACAAACCAACAGGTTGAGGGAAAGTTCAGTGGCCCCCAGAGCCACTCTCACCCCTGCTCCCCATCCTGACCCCTCCATCCCATCCCAACCCCTGCACCCCAACCCAATGCACCTTCCCACACACACCCCATGGCACAACCACCAGGTTTCTGCTGAAGCCCCCAGTGCAGCTCCCCCCAGCCCATCCCAAAGCATTTCCTGCAGTGCTGTGATTAACCACTAATCTCATTTTTTTCCACCCATAAATCAGTTCCAGACCAAATATTTACCGAGAGCATCATTTCCTCACCGAGCAGAGCTGGTGACAGCTTTCGTTATTAGGAAGGATGAGTGATTTTGGACAGAGAGAGATTTTTCTCTCTCTCTCCCTGTTTTTTCTTCAGAAAAAAAAAAAAAAACCCAACAATTCATAATAATAATAAACACGCACAAAGCCCTGACCCCACCACCCAACTGGAGAGGGTCACCACAGCACTGGTCCCATTCTTCATCTTAAAAGAGGGGATGGGGAGGGGAGGCTTGCTGCTCCTGAGGAGGGGAATGGGATGCTGCTGCTGGAGCATCCTCCCCCCAGAAAGGTTCGTGGGGACAGGTTCCCCTGGGGAGCTTGACAGCTTGACAGACAGACAGACAGACCGACCTTTGCGGGCTGGAAGCAGCGTGCTGAGGATACGGAGCAGCTCCCTTCTGGCTGCTGCTTGTTTACCATAAACTCCACTCCCTGTGACAGGAGAAGCTGGGACACTGCTCCGTGCAGAACAGGAGCTTAACAGCAATCCAACCCCAAAGGAGGGGGCACAGAGCCCCACAGGCAGCTGCATGGGGACACTGCCCCAGGACCTCACTGGGGCTCACCAGGATTCTGTGAGAGTGGGGTGCAGGATGCAGGCAAGACGCATCTAGGGGTGTGCTAACCCAGCCCCACCTACAACCCCACATGGGAGGAGGGGAAGTTAACCCCTATAAGAACCCTATAAGGTGATGGTATGGAGAAGGCATAGCAGCAGGACGGGCAGTGCTGCAGAGCTCTGCAGAGCCCGGTGAGGGCTATTTAGATGGCAGTGATAGTGTCCAACGTCACAGCGTGGGGAGCAGCGTCCTGCAGTCACAGCTGGGTGACCACTGAAATGAGCCTTGACCTGCGCTGTGGAGCTTGTGATAGCCCACTTATTACATTTTTTTTTTCCAAGCTCCTGTAAAGCAAACAGGAGCACCAAAAGCCCTCCCCTCCAGGCTCGAAGCCCATGAAACTTGAGGAATAGCACCAGAGTGACAGCACTGCATCACACTGCATCACTGCACTGCCACGGGAACAACAGCCCAGTCCCAAACTGGGAGGAAAACCCCAAATCCAAACACCACACCAGTTTCCTTTGCCAGTTCCTAGAATCATGAAATCATTAATGCTGGAGAAGACCTCTAGGATCCCCAAGCCCTCCCCCAGCCCACCCTCACCGTGCCCACTGACCCTCAGTGCCACATCCCCACGGTTCTGGAACACCTCCAGAGATGGTGACCCCACCACACCCTGGGCAGTCTGTGCCAGTGTATCACCTCCATTTCTGACAATAATTGCCTCCAAACCTTTGTTTCCCCCCTCACTATACCCATTTATGCCACAGGGCATATAGAGAATCAAATCACAGAATCATAGAATGGCCTGGGTTGAAAAGGAGCACAATGCTTATCCAGTTCCAACCCCCTGCTATGTGCAGGGTCACCAACCAGCAGACCAGGCTGCCCAGAGCCACATCCAGCCTGGCCTTGAATGCCTGCAGGGATGGGGCATCCACAGCCTCCTTGGGCATACGACCCCCTCCAGCTCAAACTCTATCACAGCAGCACCAGGGCCACCAGCTGTCCCTACCACCAGCACACAGAACAGCACACGTCCCCATCAGAGATGTCAATTCATGCAAGGTTTTGCTAAACAGATGATCATTTTCTAAAAGGGAAACATAAAAAGAGCACGGCAGTGTGCGAGATGCTACATGCAAATCCCTTCAGGTGTCAATCCACCCCAAGGGCCCATCCTCACCCGCTATGCAAAATCACTCAAAAGCTCATCAGGAAGAAATAGAGGGTTTCAGGCAACGGTGACAAACAGGAGCAGACGTGGACAAAAGGCGTGCGACGGCACTCGGCAGTGCTGACAGGTGTGCGTGGGGCTGGGGATGGGATGTGTGCATCCCAACAAAGGGAGCATCAATGCACACCCATGGGAAAGGAAATATTCAGTGTGCGACGTACACCACTCCTGCTTCCTTGTAGATGGATAACTATGGCCAACACAAGAAAAGGCAGGAGTGGGGCTGCTCACCCCGCAGTTCCCCGCTGCCAAATAAAACCTGCATGGATAAGAGGTGGATAAACAAGCAGGCTGAGTACCTGCTCTGCAGGCATGTGTTGTCAGCCTGCCGCCGTCATTATCTTAATAGAAAGATTAAAAAAGAGGCAATTTGCAGAAGCAGGTGATGTGCCCCTGCACCTGCCTGGTGTTATTCACCGCTCCGCTCCTCTCCAGCACACTCCAATTATCAACGCCGGCGCTGCTTTTAAAGGAAGGGAAGTAGGGTGAAACATAAAAAAAAAAAAAAAGTAGAAATCATCAGCATTTCGGTCAGCTCTCTGCAAAGGATTAAAGACTGCGGCCGTCTGGGTTGCGGCGGTCGGGATTCAGCCCTGAAGATTGATGGCCTTTTGACTGCCTTAACTGCGCGATATTCTGTATTAAATCAGTGCAAGGAGCTCTGCATGGCACACGGCCACCTCCTGCCCGGCAGAACGGATGGGGAATGGCTGTAAGAAGGGGGAAAGCCCGCAGGTTTGAGCGTATGGTAAAAATTTCAGGAGGAAGAGCCCCTTCTGCTCCATTCCTGAAGGCTCACGCAAAGCGAGTCGCCTGCATACCCAAAACTGAGGCGTGGGGCGGAAAGGTGGTGAGCTGCTGAGCAGAAAGGCTCCTTCTCACACAGCCAGCACTGAGCATCACCGCCTTGATATCTCAAAAACCAAACCCAGCCTAGCAGATGTTACATTTATCCTCATTACAGCAAGAGGCAACCACAGCCCCCTGCCCTGAAAAGTGGGTTCCCATATCAAAGCCAACGGTGAAATATTGATCCAAGTGCCCGTCCCCGCTTCCCCAGGCCGGCTGCGTTCTGAGGTTCAGCTCTCACTGATCTATTATTCTCTTTCTGGAGCACGAAGCAGAACTTTTTAGCGTGGCTGCGAATGACGGCGCTTGGAGGCTCTTTGAAGGGAGCTGAAGCCCCGTGTCATCCCCTGGGATGTGTGCTCTGTGGTGAGGGTGCTGCAGGGAGGAGGTGAGGAGCTAATTGCCTGGAGGTCCTGCTGCTCGTTAGGCACTTCTGCTTCCTTGATTTCCTCCTGATGTTCCGCTGAGGAGCGCACAAGGATGGCAGATGAACTCAAGCAGCCAGTGTGGGGAAAGGTGAGAATGGGGACAGGTGATGGAGCCCCTGAATTGGTAAAAGAAATAGGTGGGGTGATAGGATTTGGGGTTTTCTTCCCAGCTTGGGAGTGGCTCCAATAGGGATGCTGGCTCCTTTTCCCAGCGTGGTCACCTCTGCACCAACCACTGAAAAGCACCTGGTGAGCCCTAAGGGGACGGGCAGCTCACAATGGACATTTTCCATCCCATGGCAGGGCAGTGTGCTGCACGGCCCCATGCGTGCTCCCATTTTTGGAGGCAATTCCCCACAATCCACACCACCAGAGGGGAAGCACAGGCTGCACGTGCCTGGAAAGCCCTAGGCAGAGGTTCATTAAGCTAATTATGGTGCTGCAAACCTTTCATCTCAGACAAGGCTACGGGAAGTTCTTCATGGGCTGCCCTGGGGTGCAATGAGCTGATGCACGCTGTGAGCATGGTGGGCTTGGGGAGATCTGTTCCAAAGGAGAAGTAGAGGAGAACTCAGAGCAAACTGTTTCTGGGGGGAACCTGAGATCCTCGTCAGCTCTGCTTCCTCCTTGTAACTACCCAGGAAGCCAGCAGAGCCCCTGGTCTGTGCATTGCCCACACCAGGATGACCACTATGTTGGAGGGGAAATGAGCTCGCCCATAACTTGGGGCACGTAAAGAAGAGGCTGTGGGAGATGCTTCTCATCATCCCTGCAAAGCCACAGCTGGGAGAAAAGGAATAGATCAGAGAAGCTGTGGGTGCCCCGAGAGGGGATCAAAGCCAGGCTGGATGGGCAGCCGGTTCTGGTGCAGGGCACGCAGCCCTTGGGGGTTGGAAATGGATTCTCTTTAAGGTGCCTCCCAACTCCAGCTGTTCTATGATTTCGTGATCAGCTTGAGCCTGACCTCCTGGCTGATGCCCCAGCTGTGGGTGGGACATCTCCCGCAGCACTGCGCCCTTCTCCCACACCAACACCTCACCACAATGCCAGCAGTCGGAGCCGCACGCCTCCCACCCCAACGCCAATCCCCATCTAAATGCATCACCACGCTCGCAGCTCGCTGAGTGGCGAGAGGCGGCTGGGCTCCTCGTTAAAGGACACGGTGAGAAGTTTCTCCTCCAAGCATGTGAAAGCTCCCCCTCCTCTCGATGAAGTGCCGCAGCAGTAATTAACATTAATGACATACCTAAGGAGAAGCAGAGCCCAGAGCAGAGGGATGATGGCAGCACAGAGCCAGCTCGGGACGGAGGTAACCCATCACTGTCAGGGCATGGTGTGTGAGCCGTGCTTTGAGAAGGCTGGAGGTGATCCAGAACCTGTGCACGGCTCCACTGACTCACCACCGAAGCACAGAGATTAATCAGGAGGGCTATTTGGAAACAGGGATGCTGCTCGTTTGGCTCTCCCAGTCCCCACTCTGCAGTGCTCTCCCTGCTGCACCTGGGCTGGGATGGTCTCTGAGTTTTCAGGTAGCGTACAAGAGGGAAAACATAACCCTTAAGATACTGCCTAGAGACTGTGTGTACATTTTGGGAGAGTCACTGATGCTCATCCCCATCACCATGAGCCCATGTGCATCGCCAAGGCTGGAAGAAGCAGTGCCAGACAAGAGCTGCCTCAATGTAGAACAGGAAATAATTGATCTGCTTGGTAAGAGCAGTGATTGGGATTGATACGAGGGGAAAGCATCGTTATGGCAAAGGCTGCAGGACAGCAGGATGAATGACCCACTGCTGAGCTGGTTAACAAGGGGCAGCCTAACAGTGGGGCAGTGGGTGGGAGACCTCTGCTCTCAGGTTCCTACCTGGCTGCCCCACCTCAGCCCTCCCTACAAATGGCCATGGTTGAGCCAGCATGAATCCAGGCACGCAGGGATCCTCTTTTTCCTGAGGGATACATGGCTAAAGGGGCAACACGGCTGCTCCAGCTCCAGGATGAGTTTGCAGATGCTCAGCCAACAATGCGGAGCAACACCTTCTGAAAAGAGCGTGCTCACAGCACAGCACAGTTCTTTTGAGGGGAAGTTTTTGCTCTCATTGAAGAACTGATCACTCCCAGCAGGGCTGCCCAGGGCAGACCAGTGCCTGGGTAAGGCAAAGTGAAAGGGAAGAGCAAGGGACACAGGAAATGCACCATTCTCAGAGGGTTTTCTATTACACAAGATGGAGAAGCAACCACCCGCAGTAGAGGTTCCAGATGTGAGCACTGGATAGTGCCAGCTGCTACAGAAATGAGCAGGAGAAGGTTAGAGCTGGAAATAGCACAAAGGCAAGGCAAAGAGTCACCATCCCAGACAGCATCACCCAGATTGTGAAAAACAGCACCCAAACCCAACCTCAATGCCTACAGGGCAGCAAGGTGCCCATCCCCAGGCTGCCTTTCCCTCCAGCACACCCATCCCCATCTGCACAAATGCCCTCATTGCAATTCCCAACCTTCTTCCTCTCAAACCTCACCCCTCCACACACCTGCAGGGGTTAACCTGGGCTCGCACGCAGCCTTTGAACCATCCCAACTTTCGCTCCCCAGATAATGTCTTTTTTTAAGACCTTCCACAGTCTGTTTGCTTTCTGAGGTTGCTTGTTGGGTTTGGTGTTTGGGGCTGTTTTTTTTTTTTTGCCTTCTTGCTGATGAATAATCATTAACTATCCGTGAAAGATGTAAATGGCCCGTGGAACTCATGAGGTATTAAATGGGCATTATATTATCAGCCACTCTAAATGTTTGGTTTCCGTTTCAAGACCAATCATGAGATGTTTATGGATTGTGGATTTATGGAAGCCAGGGGATCTTTCAAGGAGTAATGTTCCATGCCCCAGAGTTACGGTCAGCAGCTGGAGGCTGTAAGCTCCCAAAGTTTAACCCCTGCTGCAGAGAGCTTCAGCATACAGAACGGCTTAAACCCTAGAAACAAGCCCCAAAGCGAAATGTGAGCAAATGCAGCAGCTATCACAGAAAGGAAAGCAGCAGCCACGTTGCTCATGGGAACAAGGCTGAGCCCAGGGTCCTGCTGTGGTCAGCCCGTCCCCATTGGGGACAGCCCCTGGGGTGGGTCCCAGCAGGTGGGGATCTGCAAAGAGGCAGTGTGGGGTTACACCCGCAGTAATGAGGAGGTTAATGTGCGGAAAGCACGAGTGTGCAGTCCTGAAAAACCATTTGGAGCCAAAAGCTCCATTTCAGTGATCCTCATGGCTGAGGTCAGGAGGAAAACTGCCTCCTGCAGAGAGCACAGAGGAGGGGGACGTCATGAAAGTGGTGACATTAAGAGAAACCACCCCAGAACGCACGCAGCCATAAAATGAGAATTAGCTGATAAGAGCCCAAGAAGGCTCTTCTCCGTGGCAGGAAAAGCACCCAGGCTGCAGCACCGCTCCGTGTTCAGCTGCTGCAGGGCAGGGCGAAATGAAGCTGCCTCCTAAACGCACTAATTGCCATCCCCGAGCACTAATGGGATTAGGAAGCGGGATTTAGTGGTTGCCTCCTGAAAATCATTAAGTGCCATTAGAGAAAATTAACCTCCTCAGCACTCCCAGCAGCTCTGGGGAGGCTGGATCTCACAGCACCCCATCCCTCCATACCCCCAGATGAGCACCCCACCGATGCCCTATCAACATTTGTTCCCTTTCCCCTGTTAATTGTGTTTAATCACCCTTTGGGCTACAGCTGGTTGCCAGCAAAGGGGAATCATCCCAGCATCCGAGGTGGCAGTGGGCAGAGGGACACGGTGAGGGATGGGGCTGCGATGGCAGCGGGGATGGGGCTGTGAGGCTGTGCTGATGTAAAAGCCCTCTCTGATGTTTATGAGCCCTCCTTGGCTCACACAAAGAAGTCACGGCACCCCACTCCCTGCCTCACCCATCCCCGTGGGGAAGCAGCAGATGAAAGCTTTCGTGCTCTGTGCACATCTCCAGTCTCACCCTGAAGCCGTGTCACCATGACCAGGGGTGTGCAATGATCAAATGACTCAGGGGAACCAAAGGCAGCACCGGGGAGGAGGAGGGGAGTGCAGTTTCCCAAGCGTCGCCTTGCAGGAACCCAAATCAAATCATTTCCCAAAGAGTTTCCCATTTACAGTCAGAAATCCATCACTGCCCGTACGGGAGGAGGACGGCCGCCCTCACTGCTTGCACCGAGCGCTGCCACAGCTGCAGGGGTTGGGGACTGTAGGGTCGCCCCACACTGCCACCCGACCTCAGCACAGAGCTGGAGGGTTTGGGGTTTGCTCCCTAAAAGGGCCCGAAGGAGCAGGCAGGGATAAGTCCGCTTCTCAGCACTGCAGCAGCCTCTGCTGGCACCGGGCTGCAGAGCAGGAGCAGCCGGAGCGCCGCGTTAACGCTGGGGATGCGAAGGCACCGGGAACGGCGATAGGGCAAGGTGTGGGAGATGTGCGTGCTGCAGCTGGAGGAGGACTTTGTTCCCTGTTTGTATCTCGTGGCCCAGCTGTACGTTGGGTCCCAGCCCTGCCTTGGTGGGGTGTTAAATAGGAGCACCCCAAAACTACATCCAGGCATAGCAGTATGGAATATCCCAGGCTGCAAGGGGTCCACAGAGATCACCAAATCCAACCCTCGGTCCCAAAGAATCATGGAATCAATAAGGTTGGAAAAGACCTCTAAGATCACCAAGTCCACCCCCACCACAGCCACTGACCACATCCCTCAGTGCCACATCTCCACGCTCCCTGAACACCTCCAGGGTCGGTGACCCCACCACCTCCCTGGGCAGCACATGCAACACCCAAAACCCAAACCCTATGGCTGAGAGCAACGTCCCATTGCTCCTGAATGCAGCTCAGGGCCGATTCTCCCCTGGGGCAGAATCTTTCCTTAACCCCACGCTGACACATCTCCATGCCTCTCCCTCGGGTCAGAGGGAACATTTGGGACCGCAGGGATGGGGACTTAACGGGTGACCCACTTACTTGGGGGTGTGCGCCTCATCCACGCGGTGCCCCAGCTGGAACTCGTGCGACTTGCTGCGGTGCAGGGCTGTGAAGCCAGGCAGGAGGTGGATGAGTTTTCGGGAGGCGGGTGGGGGGGTGCCGGGGGGTTTCAGCTTGTTCCTGCGGCGCAGCGGCGGCGTGCCCGGCGGCGTCATGGTGGTGACGATGTTGGGGGTGCGCGGCGGGGTGTGAGCGGCGTGTCGCTGCCGGGGGGAGGGAGGCAGGGAACGGTGGCCGGATTCCACGGGGGGACACAGCCCCGGGTGACCCTCCACAGTCAGACGGTCCACGTGGGTGTAGAGGGGGCCGTGGCAGTGGTGCTGGGCGCACTTGGCGGGGGGTTTGGGGCTGGCCGAAAGGTGCGTGCGGCTCCATGGGGTGGGTTCTTGGGGACAGCCCGGCTGGTTCTCCTTGCCCGGCTCCGTCGTGGGCCATTGGATGGTCCAGTCCTGCTTGGAGAGGCTGCCGCCTGCGACAGAGCACATATAGAGCCATGGGGTGGGTGACTCACAGCCCACAGCCTTATGGAGGGGTCCACCCCAAACCCACCCCGGGAACAAAGAGCCCATCCAAGCTCCGACACCCCCATCTCGTTTCACCCCTTTGTGTTGGTGCGATTTGCAGAAACGAAAGGGGGGCAAAAAAGACCAACGAAAAGGGAGCGTGGCACCTCACAACCCCTCATTATCAGTCTCTGCGGTGCAGGGATGAATGAGGAGCTGTCGGCTGTGACTGCAGAGTGCCACAGTGATGGAGCAGCTCTGAGCTCCCGGCCCCGACCTCTTTTGATCACCGCCTGGAAGGCAAGCAGCATAAGAAATGTCATCTCTTTATTTTAAAAGCGCCTCTCCCCATCCCTTTGTTTGGTTATTAATTGCCAGCCCCATTTTCTAACTGAGCCTCTTTGAGGGGAGCTCTTTGCTTCAGGCTCAGAGAGGGGTAAAACAAAGGAGGAGAGGACTTTGGGATTGCAAAAGCTTTGAGATTGGATTGATAGAGGAAAGGGGTGATGGGTTTTCTTGGATTGTTTCAAAGCAGAAAATGAAGCTAATGAAGATGCAAATCACTCTGTAGCAAAACCTCTCGCCTTGTGCCATACAAGAACACTGCCACCCAGTGGGATCTGTGTGGGGCGATGCCAAACCCAGGGAGCAGCACCCCTGGGGAGCTCAGGGCAGCTTCTGCCCTTTCCTTCCCCAAAAGCAGCACACAGTGACCGGGTGGGCACTGACATCATGCACGGCACCCAGCCCTGTCCCCACTGCACACCAAGGGCAGGCTGGCCTCAAAATGACGATGCCCAGCTCCTCACATCACCCTTCTCCATCCCACAGATCATTTTACTTCTAAAGTCACTCTCAGCCCCTCCAAAACCAAAGCTTTCCCCCGCAGCAGACAGAATTTGGGATGGAGGCTCCCACGTCCCCCTGCCATCACCCTGTGGCCTCACACAAACACAGTGCTGCACCATTCCCCACGCACCACCAGTAACCCCAGCTCACAGCTCCATCCACAGGCACTGCTCAGCTCTCACTTCAAGCCCTGGTTTGCTAATAAATCCTGCAGCCAAGCACACAACAGAGAGAAATCCAATACTACTGTTTAGCACAGTAGTGTTAAAATCAGGTCGGTGCTGGATTTGATGGAGCAATGTGTGCCATCTGCGTGCCATCCAGGGATCCTTCCAGCACACACGTGGGTCAGAAGGGTCCCCCATCACCAGAAATCACCCAGGCAAAACACATTGCTGTCAGAGCCACAGAGGAGAGACCCTCCTCCTCCTCCCCAGCCTCATCCACGTGGGGAATTGGCTTGGGAAATTAGCAGCCCCTAATGAACGACTCGATAAATAGAGATGGATGGAAAAGGTTAACAGCCACACCTCATTGCTGCTTTATTAGAGCTAATCTGGGCTTCTAGAAATTGACCACCACCACGGCTCAAGGAGACGTTACATGATGATATGGAGAGGCAGCACTTTGCTCCTTAATGGCATCGGGAGGGCTGCTGGTGCAGGAGCTCCCATAGGGCAGCCCAGTGCCCTCCTGCAGCCCCCAGCAGCTTCCAGCAAACACTCTCAGCATCTCTGCCTGAGCGGAGGGCTCACGTGTGTTTTCCAAATGAGAATTCCCTCTGCTGAGTGCAGCCCCCAAAAAAAAGGGCAGGAGGGGATGTAAGTCAAGCTGCGTTTGTTTGCACCAGGCTTTAAAAGTCAAAGGTGTTTAAACAAAGCATTGGCTGAGAGCCTGCCTGGGCCGCTGCCCTTCCTCAAATATCGGAGAGATTTAGGGAAAATGCCAAAGGGAAGAGGGCAGAAAGCCAGGCAGGAGCTGGATTTGGGGAGCAGTCCTCTGGGGTGGCGGGGCTCTGTAGGAAATGTCAGGCTGGGCTGCAGCCCTCCCACCTCACTGCTCTGCCGTGACACCACAGTGGGTCACAACCCCAGCAGGGATCATCCTGCATCCCCCATATCCACTGGGATTCTCCTGTGTGAGCAGGAACCATCCTCCCCCCTGCTTGATCCATCCTCCGGGGTGCACTGAAGCCCCGGAGGGGACAGCAGCAGCCTGGGGTGCTCCAAACTGCCCCCTCCCCACCTGCAAGGGATGCTCCTGGGGAGCGAAGACAGCGCAGCACATGTGGACACAAAACAGCCCAAGGATAACAAGAGCTTTGGAGATGGCCCCTCGGAGGGGATCCCCGCCCTTCTGCCACCCCCTGCCTCCAACCCCCCTCCATTTCCAGCCTCCAACCCCTACGTTCCACCTTCCAGCCCCCCCTCCCGAGCATCCCTGCGTCTCTGCGGATCTCTGCTGCCACCGCCCGGCCGCACCGCACCGCACCGCAGCCGCACCTCCAAGCCCTCCCTCCGTCCCGTCCCCCCCCCCACCACGCAGGAGCAAGGCTTCGGCACAGGGATGCTCCGTGGCGGGGCTTTTAGAGGCTACAGGGCTTTCCCAGCCTCCCCCCACCAACACCTCCCCTCCCATCGACCTCCTTGCCACAGGGATGCACATGGCTGGTACCCAACCACGGGGATGTGTGCGGTTGGTACTCAGCTGGCACCCAGCACACAAACAGGGTCTCCTCTCCCTATTTCAGACCACTCTCCCAAGCCTTTGGATGTCTTTCCCCAGGTCACCAGCCCTGCTCACCAGACTTATGGACGCTGCGGAGGCAGGAGAGGGATGCGTTGAGGCGGGCACACTCCTCACTGTTGGCCCCAAACTTCTCCACGGTCTCACAGACCTGATCATCAGTCATCTCCAGCAGCTCCTCCAGGCTCAGCTGCCCGGGGGCTATTTCCTACCAAAAAAGGGGGGGAGGGGGAATGGGGGAAAGAGAGGGAAAAACCACCCGTGGGCATCTGCTGCTTGATGAGAACTTTGGGGTATGGAGCAAGGAGCCATTCCCTCCTGAGGGATTTGGGGTTTGGGGAGGATTCTGGGGGACTGTGTGGACGTATCCTGCACAGCAGTAGGGTGTCTACACCCACAGCTGGCAGAGCCATGGGGGGCTCTGGCCGCACCCCCCTCCTCCCCCCCTGTAGCATCTCTCCATGCAGTGAAACAATTGGGTCCCGTTGTTCTCCCACCCCATTTTCCACCAGCACTTGCTATGCTGATCCTATAGCCTAAAAGCACAGCTCTGAGGCAGCTTCCATCCCAGGGAACAACCATCTCCTTGCCAAATTTTACTCAAGAGCCCCAAGGCTGGGAGTTGGGATGAATCCCCCCAGTGTGGGAGATGGTATGGAATTCCAACTCAGGAGATGGGGTGGATCACCAACCAGGAGACATGGTGGGTGGCCCCAGCTTGGGAGAAGATTAGAGGGATCCCAACATGGGGGATGATGGGATGGATCTCTCAAACCAGGGAGATGGCATGGACCTCCACCTGGACACGTGTGGGGGATCCACCAGGAGATAGGGTGGATCATCCCAACCCAGGAGATGATAAGATGGATCCCCAACCTGTGGGTTGATGGGATGGGCGCTCCCAAAATGTGAGATGGTAAGGACCTCCAACTCAGTAGATGTGGTGGAGCACCCCAACCCAGGAGACGAAGGGATGGATCCCCAGCCCTACCTCCATCACCTCCTTGCGGATGTCGACGATGCGGAACCAGTGCAGGAGCTGGGGGAAGCCCTCCAGCTTGGCGTTGCGCTCCTGCAGGGCCACCTTCCTCTTGCAGGAGAGCTGCCGGCTGAAGTACTTGACCAGCTTGCTCTGCGAGAGAAGGGAAAACCCCATGGAAGCCCCCTCCTCTCCCACTCCATCAGGTTGGAAATTGAGCTACCTCAGCTCCATCCCCAACCCCAAATCCCTCCGCTCTAGGGATGGATGGACATCGCCCCACAGGTTCCCTCTAATGCAGGAGAGAGGAATGACAGGGACAGCCCTTCTCCATCACAGCTCACCTGCTGACCCAACCCACGCCCAATATCGGTGCAAAGAGACCCCACGAACCCCCCCATGCCTGGTGCATCACTGCATCCCAGCGCTCACTCTGTATTCCCTTCCCACGGCAGCAGCAGTGCACACCACCCACCTCCTTCCCTGGGCCCAGCACCACTGCGAAGCCACCGCACTCACACGCTCAGCTCCCAAAATAACGCCGCCGAGCGCCTGCCCTCCTTTCTGGGAAATGTAGAGCAGAGCCCTGGGAGCCTGCAGGGATTTCCCACTCTGCTCTCCAGCTGGGAGATTCCCCGCCGCCGGCAGCGCTAGATGGTGCTGTGCCCCTGCCCAGCGCCCCAAAAATAGACGTGCTGGGAGCAGAACGCATGGTGGGATGGATGGGCCCACGGTGCGGCACTGGGGGCCCAAGGGGTGACACCCCCCAGCCCTGGTGCAGGAGCTCCTGACCCCATTGATTCCCATTCAGTCTGAGGTTATTACCAAAAATTATTGCCTGGAATAAAGCCACGGAGAGCCAACCAAGAAAGTCGTATCAGGTTTCTGCATCACCCCTCAGAGCTGGGGTGGTCCCCGTGGATGCTTCTTAAGTGATCCTCCCTCCCAGAGCCTCCAAGGAAGGGTTGGGGAGCACTGTGTCCTTTTTCCCACCCCAGACGGGCTCACACTGCTGAGACTTGTGTGGGCACCACACAAACCTTTCCCTGTCCCTACAGGAGGGATGGAACACACGCAGAGCTGCACAGCCATGGGGAGAACCGGGCACAGCGCTGCCTCCAAGCACCTCCATCCCAGCACCTCTCCTTGGGACGGGGAGCAGCAGGGTTCCCGAGCTGCACTGACACAGGGACAGGGCTGGGACACAGGGCAGAGGTGCCACCAGTGTCACAGGGATGGGCCAGGAGCTGGGCAAGGATGGGACCAGGATCTGATGGGAAAAAAACCTGCAGATCCCCTATGGATGCACCTATTCTGAGCTGCAGGTGGGGACACCTGCACCACAGCCTGGAGAGAGCAGAGGCACTTCGTTAGCACTAATGAGGGCGCAGGTGGGTTCCTGCTCCAGCACCATCCCCTGAGCCCACATGGAGTCATCCCAGCAGCAGCACAGTGCCCTCCACCTCCACACCAAACGTTTGGGATCCTGCACTGTCACCTCAACACTGTGCAGCCCCTTCGACTTGTCCGTGCCTCAGTTTTCCATCTGTGAAATGAGCACAGAGGGACCCAGGGGCAGTGCTGTGGGGCTGCAGGCAGCAGGAGTGGGCTGCCCGGGGGGCAGCAGAGCCTTTGTGGCACCTGTATGCAGATGTGTATGTGTGTTGCTTCATCTACCCGTATGCATTTTACATATAGGTGCATGTTTCATGCATGCACGCTTGCCCCTAGGGGTGCCCTTCCAGGTGCCTTTCCCTGCAGAAAGCAGGGCCAGCAGCAGCGGTGTCCCCTTAACACCATTCCCCTGCCACAGGGGTGGCAGTAACCAGGCTGTGCTCAGGGCTCTCCAACCCTTTGGTGACCCCCAGCGGGATTTTCCTATCTTGTTCCCCCAGCAGGGACAGATGCCACGCCATGGGGACCCTGAAATCGAAGAAACGAGCAGAAGCTTTACTCTTCATCCTTTAAAACGAGGATTTAGGAAAATAAACTCACAGCAGTGCTCCCCCCTTCGCTCCAGCCAAGCGGTGCCCCCGCACCTGCGTCACGGCCTTGGGACGCGGCGGTGGCGGCTCAGGGCCACGTGTGGCCCCACTGATGCCAACAGAATCTCAGGACAGTGCCACCAGGAGCCCACGGATCCATCACTTCCATCGTCTCCTTCAGTCCCATCCATGAGAGGGAGATGGGAGCTCCAGAGCGGCGCCCAGCCCATATAGGACCATGGGATGTACCGGGTGCAGCCAGGACCCCGTGGGTGCATCCAGCTGGATAAACCTGCACTGCCTGCCCCAAAACTGCCACTGCTCCAAAATCCTTCCTGTGGGACCCCCACCCGCAGCCCCTGTCTTTTCCCCATCCTGTGATGTGGATGTGGCCAGGCCAAAGAGATGCAGTCCAGTGGGAAGAATGCAGCCTGATGGGGAGCCTGGAGGAAGGGATGAGGTCGGGCCATAGGGTAGGATCCAACTCAGCCAAAGGGATACAGCACAGTGAGGATGGAGGAGTTCAGGGGAGAGCTGCAACCCTATGGGGAATTAGGAACCTGGAGGATGAGATGTGGCCAAATCATAGGGCTGCAGCCCCATGGATAGGACACAGCCTGGCCAAAGGGATGCAGCTGGTGAGGATTTAGGGACCAGGAGGAAGGGATGCAGCCAGGCCACAGCGATGCAGCCTGGTGGGGACTTAGGATCCTGGTGGGTAGGATGCAAGCTGGCCAAAGGGCTGTGGCCATCCCTGATGGAGGTGAGAGCCCAGAGGAAGGGATGCAGGCTGACTGGGAGCTGAGAACCCGGAGGAAAGGATGCAGCCAGGCCACAGGGATGCAGCTCAGTGGGGAATCAGGAGCAAGGGATGCAGCCCCCTTGAAGGAATGCAGGCTGATGGAGAACTGGGAACCCAAAGGAAGGGATGTGGCCAAACCATAGGGATTGCAGCCCCACGGCCAGGATGCAGGCAGGCCAAAGGGATGCAGCTGATGGGGAGACAGCAGCCCAAAGGAAGGGATGCAGCCAGGCCCAAGGACGCATCCTGATAGGGATTTAGGATCCTGGAGAAAGGAACGAGGGCAGGCCGTGGGGACGCAGCCCCGCGCGGATCAGGCAGCCCGGCCAAAGGGACGCAGCCTGGCGAGGATACAGGAGGCAGCAGGGATGCAGGCAGGCCGTGGGACGCAGCGCGGGGTCGGACGCGGGGTCCCGGCGGCGGGGATGCGCGCAGGCCGGGGGACACCGAGGAGACACCGCGGTGACACGAAAGAGGCCCGGCGCGCCCCGGGAGCTGCGGCCGAGCATCCTCCGGAGCCGCGGTCCCCCCTCGGCCACCTGCAGAACGCGCAGCCTCACTCGGCCGCTCCGCAGCGCCGCGGGGAGCCCGGAGGGGCCGGGGGGGGGGGGGGCGGCACCGGGAGCCGGCGGCTGCGGGAGGGGTGAGATGGGGGGGTGTACGGAGAGAAGGGGGGGGGGGCGGGGGGGGGGGGGGGGGCCCGGCCCTACCTCCAGGGTGCGGATCTCCTTCTGCGTGAGGTCGTTGGAGGCGGCGCACTTGGTGCGGAGCCCCTCCAGGTTGGAGATGCTGATGTCGATCATGTTCTGGACCAGCTCGCACTGCTGCAGCGCCTTCTGCAAACTCAGCTGCTGCTGCTCCTCGCTCCTCGTCATGTTTTCCTCATCCATCGCTCGCCGCCCCCCCCCCCCACCCCACTTCCCTCCCGCCCCCCCGCGATCCCCCGGCCGTCTCCCCCCCTTCGCCGCCCACCCCTCCCGCCCCCCCCCCAGCCCGCGGCTCAGCCCCTCCGGGGCCCGGCCCGCAGCATCGCCCCGCCGTGCCCACCGCCCGTCCGTGCGGCCGCCTTTCCCCCCCCCTCCTCCGGGCGCGGCGGGGCGGGGGCGGGGGCGGCGCGCTCCGGGAGCGCGGGGCCGCGCGTTGGATGCGCGCCGCTCCGCACCGCACCGCACCGCACCGCGGGGAGAGCGCGGCGCAGAGAGAGGGGAGCGGCGGAGGGAGCGGTGGGGAGTGGTGCTGCAGAGGATGGGAGGAGGATCGGGTCCGGGGGGGGCTATGGGGTGTTGAGGGGCAATGGGGTAAAGGGGCTATTGGGGGCCTATGGGATGGTGGGAGGCTATGGGGTAAAGGGGGTTGGGAGATAATGCGGGGCTACGGGGGGTTGGAGGGTAAGGGGATCTGTGGGGTGATGGGGGGCTAGGGGGTGGTGAGATGCTGTGGGGTAATGGGAAGGCTAGGGGGCAATAGGGGGCTATGGGGTGATGGGGAGGGTAATGGGTTATGGGGGCCATGGGGTAATAGGGGGCTATGGGGTGATAGGGAGGGTATTGGGTTATGGGGGGCCATGGGATAATAGGGGGCTATGGGGTGATAGGGAGGGTATTGGGTTATGGGGGCCATGGGGTAATAGGGGGCTATGGGGTGATGGAGTAATGGGAAGGCTAGGGAGTAATAGGGGGCTATGGGGTGATGGGGATCTATTGGATAGTGAGGGGCTAGGGGGAAATGGGGGTTGTGATGTAGTGGGGGATTATGGGATATTTTGGGGGTGGAGGCCAATGGGGGGCTATGAGGTAATGGGTGTCTGTATGGTAATGGGGGGCTATGAGGTAATGTGGGGGACTGTGGGGCATGGGGCCCTATGGTATAATATGGGACCCTGATGCAGTGGGTTGTCATGGTGCAACAGGGGGGTCCTGGTGCAATGGGAGCTCTTGTACAAGAGAGGATTCCTATTGTAAGCAGGGGGTCATGGTGAAAATGGGGGTCTGGTGCAATGGGGTATCCCTCTGCAATGATGTGGGGTGGGCAATGTGCAACACAGGTCCTGGTGCAGTGGGGGACCCTCCAACAACGGGGGGACACCGCTGCAAATCCTCCCTAGCCCCATGTGCCCCCTACATCTCCATCTCCCAGCACCCAGAGCTGATTTTTCCCTATAGCATGGACTGCCCATGGGGTGGTAGGGTCACAGCTCCTGCAGGTGTGCTAGACCTGTAGGGATGTGGCACTAAGGGACGTGGTCAGTGGGCATGGTGAGGGTGGGCTGCGGAGGGCTTGAGGATCTGAGAGATCTTTTTCTTCCCTGCAGGAGTAAGGGGTGAGCATTTGCTGTTTGCGGGCAGTTTGTGAAGGCAAATATTGAAATATTGCCTGGGTTTGAACTGCAGTGCAATTTCTGTCACTAACTGGAGCGCAGAAAAAAGGAGGAAAAACAAAACATGGGGAAATGTTATCTCCTGATGGCTCCTGTGGTTAATGGGGACTTTCAGTAACCATCACAGAGATAACGGCTCTCTGTGCTCAGATGTTGTTTCCCATAACATCCATCTGTACTGGATGCTGTACGTGGGTGCTGCACTCTCAGGGAGGGAAGGGTGGGATGGGGTGGTCCCATGTGGCGCAGAACATCCTGCTGTGTGCCCTTTAGAAATGGGTGGGAGGGGGATGAGATGGGGATGGGGATGGAGACGGGGATGGGGATGGGGGTGGGATGGAGTGGAGCGGGGATGGAATGGAGGTGGGATGGGGATTGGGATGGGGATGGGATAGGATGGGATGGGAAGGAGGTGGGGTCGGGGTTGGATGGGATGGGACTATGGATAAGGATGGGATTGGGATGAGAATTGGGGTGAGGATGGGATGGGATGGGGATAGGAATAAGGATGGGACTGGAATGAGAATGGGGATGGGGATGGGGATGGGATGGGGTGATGTGGGATGGAGACGGGGATGGGATGAAATAAGGGTGAGGATGGGATGGGATGAAAATGAGGATGGGGGTGGGGTGGGATGGGAATGGAAATGGGGATGGGGATGGGAAGGAGGTGGGGTGGGGGCGGGGATGGGACGGAATGGGATTGGGGTGGGAATGGGATGGGGGTATGGATAAGGATGGGATTTGGATGAGAATGGAGATGGGGTGATGTGAGATGGGAATGGGAATGGAGATGGGATGAAATGAGGATGGGATGGGGGTGGGGGTGGGGGTGGGGGTGGGATGGGACAGGGATGGAGATGGGGATGGGATGGGGTTGGGATGGGATGAAATGGGGATGGGGTGGAGTTGGGGGGGGGGGATGGATGGGGGTCAGATAGGGATGGGGATGAAGTAGAGTAGAGTAGAACAGACTAGAACACAACACAACGCAGTGCATGCAGTAGGCCAAAAAGGTGACAGCCTGCAGAGATCTGCCCACACCACCTCTGCGTGCTGCAGGTAGCAGGAGCAGACCTGGGACCAGCAGCCCTGCGCCTTCCTATTGGACATCTTGGACAGCTTGAATTATTCATTTCCTTCTTTATCAGTGTCTGGATTTCGTAAATGGGCTAGATGTGTGCGTCGTTACTCAGCAACATCAACTGCTTCATTTCTTAACCAGAAGTTGTGTTCAGCACAATCAGTTTATATAAAATGTAGCTTGTAATTACTTAATTCAACCCGGCTGCTCTTCCTGCAGGGCTGTGAGCTCAGAGCCCCCCCAGGTGCCGCAGGGGGGGAAGGGGCTGCTGCCACCTCCGTGCCACTCTGCTGTACGCTAGGACCAAGAAAACAGAGCGGGGACGGAGCAACCCAAAGAGAGAACGATGCAGGCACCATCCACGGGACGACGCTTTGTTCCGGCGCTCCCCAAACCAAACGCGGATCGGCGCCCCGCCGAGCTCAGCCCGGCCGCACCTCCGCTCCCCCGCCACCAGCGGCGCGCCACCCCGTTCCCGCGCTCCCCGCCCCGATTTCCCGGGCTTCGCCCCTTTTTCCCGGGCTCCGCCCCTTCCTCCAGGCCCCGCCCCCTCCGCGCTGTTCCCGCGCTCCCGCCACTCTCGCGAGGCCGCGCGCGGAGCGATGGCGGGGCCGTGCGGGAGGAACCTGCCGTGGTGCGGGGCCGGGCGGTGGGATAGGAATAGGGAACGGGGCTGGGGGGCGGTTGGGGCCGTGCCCGCTGAGCTCTGCGCCCCGCAGGGTGGAGAAGTACCGTCCGCGGGCGCTCTCGGAGCTGGTGTCGCACCGGGATATCCTCAGCACCAGTGAGTGGCGGCACCCCGCCGAGGGGACGCTCGGAGCCCCCCGTGCCCCCTCCCAACCCCCCGCCCTCCCCGAGTCCCCGCACCCCTCCCGGTTCCGCGCCCCCTCTCCTACCTCTCCCTGTGCCCACCTCCAAGCACCCGCGATCTCCTCCGTGCCCCCCCCGAGGCACTGCGCCCCCTCCCAATTCCATGCCCCCACCAATGCCCGCTACCCCCCCACGTCCCTCCAACCCCTCCTGCTCCCAATCCCCCGTAACGCCCCCGATCCCGTGTCCCCCAAGTCCCCGTGTCCCCTCCCATGCCACTACAACCTTCCTATTGCCCCCCCCCCACTGCCCTCCCCGAGCTTCTGTGTCCCCCCAAGCCACTGTGCACCCTCCAATCCCCTATGCCCCTATACCCCCATGACCTCCCTCCTTCCCTTCCCTTCCCTTCCCTTCCCTTCCCTTCCCTTCCCTTCCCTTCCCTTCCCTTCCCTTCCCTTCCCTTCCCTTCCCTCTCCCCTCTCTTCCCCTCCCCTCCCCAAGGCCCCCTACCCCCAGCCACGTCCTTGTGTCCTCCAACCCCCCGTGAGCCCCATAATGCCCCCAAAGTCCCCGCATCCCCCCCCTCCTCCCAGTCCAGCGGTTCATCAGTGAGGACAGGCTGCCCCACCTCCTGCTCTATGGCCCCCCCGGCACCGGGAAGACCTCCACCATCCTGGCATGTGCACGGCAGCTCTACCGTGAGCGGGAGTTCAGCTCCATGGTGCTGGAGGTATGAGGGGGGTCCTGGGGATGGGGGGGGAGGGGGGAGAGACTCAGCTTTGGAACCCCCACGCCTCCACCACCACCTCCATCCCCGCAGCTGAATGCATCGGATGACCGTGGCATCGACATCGTGCGAGGGCCCATCCTGAGCTTTGCCAGCACCAGGACCATCTTCAAGTGGGTGGGGGGCACCTGGGTGGGAGGGGAGGAGGAGGAGGATGCAGGAGGAAGGGATGAGGACAAGCAGATGAGGACAGCATTACGGAGACAGCAGGGTGGCAGGGATGCTGGCACAAAGGGGAAAAGTGTGCACAGAGTTCTCCCACACTGGGAAGAAGCATCTCCATGTGCCATTAATCCCCAGCTCTGCAGCCTCCGAGAGGCAGCTGGCAGCAAAGCCCCCTCGTCTCGCTCTGTCCCAGGAAAGGCTTCAAGCTCGTCATCCTGGATGAAGCTGATGCCATGACACAGGATGCACAGAATGCTCTGCGGCGAGGTCAGGGGTGAAGGGTGGCACTCCTGGTTCCCCCTCATCACACGGGGCTGCAGACACGGGCACGGCTCCAGCCTTTCTTCCCTGCTCTTATGCAGTGATCGAGAAGTTCACCGAGAACACACGCTTTTGCCTCATCTGCAACTACCTCTCCAAGATCATCCCTGCCCTGCAGTCCCGCTGCACCCGCTTCCGCTTCGGGCCCCTCACCCCAGAGCTGATGGTGCCCCGGCTGCAGCACGTCATCCAGGAGGAGGGGTGAGATGGGGGGCCCTGCCCTGCCCTGCTCCCCCCCAGGGCCAGGCGCTACAGCCTCATCTCCCACCCCAGGGTGGATGTGAGTGAGGATGGGATGAAGGCACTGGTGACCCTCTCGAGCGGTGACATGCGCAGAGCCCTCAACATCCTGCAGGTACCACTTTGCCATCACAGGCCCCACAGTTGGCCCACTGGCAGAGAGCTCTTCCTCCCTCCCCCTCTTCCTCAGAGCACCTCCATGGCCTTTGGGAAAGTGACGGAGGAGAATGTCTACACCTGCACAGGACACCCTCTCAAGGCTGACATCGCCAACATCCTCGACTGGATGCTCAACCAGAACTTCTCCACCGCCTACCGCAGTATCCTTTGCCCCTCTGCTTTGGCTTTAAGCCCCGTTGCCATAACTGCTCCTCTTTTCCTCTTGCTATAGCAGGGGTAGGGTGGGTTCGTGCTGTGCTCTAGGAAGGGTTCCACTCCCCGTTGGGGTGTTGGGTGGTGCAGGGGATGTGTGAGGAGCCCCTTCACTTGCTGCCATCAGAAATCATGGAGCTGAAGACACTGAAGGGCCTGGCTCTGCAGGACATCCTCACCGAGATCCACCTCTTTGTGCACAGAGGTGGGAATTCTGTGGGGCCGGCTCCCAGCACACTGCTCCCAGCCCTGCACTGATTCACATCACTTTCTCCCTGTAGTTGATTTCCCACCCTCAGTCCGCATCCAGCTGCTGATCAAGATGGCAGACATTGAGTAAGTAAACGTTTTGGGGTACTGCTCCCCTAACGCGCTGTGCCTGGCCTGTGCTGCTGCTGGGAGACATATCCCTGGTGCACATCCGTGTGCTCTGTTTGCTCCACCATGCTGCTGGTGCACACAGCTGAACTGGCTGTGCCTTCTCCTGCAGGTACCGGCTGGCTGCAGGCACCAGCGAGAAGGTGCAGCTGAGCTCCCTCATCGCAGCGTTCCAGGTCACCAGGGACCTGATTGTGGCCGAAGCATGAGTTGGGCAGGGGCTGCCCCAGGTCTGTTCTCTGTGCTTTTTCCTCCTTTCTGCACGCCTCAGGCATGAAGCCCAAGGGACAAAAGACAGGCAGCGTTGTGTCTATGCTTCATTGGGAAATGCAAATATCTCTGAAGCCAAGCAGGTTGTTGCAGTCGTCTTTTGTTTCCTCCCCCTATCACAATGGCAGAAAGGAGCAAGTCAAGCCTCCCCCCCCATGCCTGCATCCCATTGCAAATAGCTCCTGGCTCGGGCTTTGGTCCACACTGCTCTCCACAGCACAAGGGGAAGAGCTCAAAGTACAAGCCAGCTGACCTTGTAGAGCTCAGCACAGCTTAACCACGCTGCTGGTGGGTTGTGGAGCAGCTGTCACACACCCACACGGGCTGCAGCATTCCTGGGGCCCTCCTATGCAGGGCAGCACTGCTCCAGCTGCTCACATGCTGAGGAAGACAAGCATGGCAGCTGGGGCTGAGGTTTTTGCAGCCCTGTTGCTCAGACAGCAAGGCAGGGAGGCTGCACTGGGACAGAGCACTTCCGTGCAGTGACAGCCCCTGTGACAGTGGTAGCATGTGGGTTTGTAGGTCACATCGCTTCCTGAAGCACTAAGGAAACACCAGCTCTGTAGGCTTTACTGCTTGCAAAGAAAAGCATCCCATGGAGCAGCTCTGAGGACATTCCCCAGCTTCTCCACCAGCTGGGGTCAGCCCAGGGCTCTTGCACAGTCTGGTAACACACAGGGGATGCTGCACGTGCTGTCCCTGCAGCCACCAGCTCAGCTGCAGCAAACCACACACACGAGCCCACTGCATGCACAGCACAGCAGGTCTGCACACCACCAGCGAGCTGCTCAGTGCCAAGTCCTACAGGCAGGCGTGGGGGTGGGAAAAGCAGCCAAGGAATGAAAGCAGGGGGCTGCATGAAGCCATGTCCTGCTCTCACAGTTACACACGAGGATGGATCCTCCCCAGCGCCCACCACTGTCCATCTGCTGCTCTGACTGACTCAGAGCTGCAGCATAGGAGGGCTGGGGGCCCTGAGCCCCAGCCAGGCCTCCCCAGTTAGCTTCTACAAGCAACAAGGGAAGGAGTGAGGAATCATCTTTTATTCTGTCATTGCTGTCATTCAGCCTACAGAGACTGGCTCAGGTTTGTCATGCCCAGACCCTGAGAGCAGCAGAGCCCACATCCCTCCAGGAACCAAGGTACAGGCTGCTCCTGGCGCAGGGTGCTGTTGTCAGGGATGGCTGTGGCCCCAAATTTGTACTGACAAACACTTGCTCAGACTGCAGCTGCTAATCTTCACCCCACAACATTGCACTTGGAAGCAAAAGCACCTGACCCAAAACTTGCAAATAGCAGGGGGACAGGGGTACCAGAGCTGTCCCCAGGTTGTGCCGTGCCCCTTGCACTCTGCAAGTATTTTTGCTGGGTTCTAGTATTATTACACACAAAAATACCTCCACGTTCACAGACGGCCCCAAAACAAGGGGAGCAACAGTCCTGCCTCACAGCTCACAAGCCTCTGGTGCTTTGTGGGGCAGCCAGCCCTACCACAAGGCAGAGGGCTTCTCACCTCCATGTCTCTGATACCTCAGAAGGTCCGGTAGGTGAGGAACTCCTTCAGCTTCCTGGGAATGGGGAGTGCAAGGACCTGGTATGTGGTCAGGAAGGTGCGCAGAGCTTTGCGGCACAAGTGCTTGAGTGATGAGAGGACTCTTGGAGCCGTCCAGAATTGGACATGGCCATCTCTGGTCCTGCAATGAAACCCAAACAGGCTTTGAGCAAACACCCAACAGTGCACAGACAGAAGGAAGCACAATCAACCCCAAATATCCTGAGCTTGCAGCAACCCCATGCACTCCCCATCCTGGAAAATCAGCTCATGCTCCCAGGCTGGTTTCCCTGGAGCCTCCCCCAGCAGATATACGCACCCTGTGGCAATGAAGCCGCCGTGAGGGAAGTACATGCAGCATAAACCATTTGTCATGGGAGCAAACGCCACTGGAGATCGCAGCTCCAGCGCCCAGATCCTCAGGAGCCTAAGGGGAGAAGGACACAATGCTAGGCAGTGCCTGCAGTTAAAATGAAGCCTCCGGGGCCACCTGAATGCACATAACGGGAGAAGGGTTTTCTGTTATGGACTTAGAGCCCCCCAACATGACATCTCAACAGCCAGGCAGAAGCACTGACCCCTGCAGAGTTGAGCTGAATGACAGACCAGCACACAGGTGCAAGTCCAAGTCCATTCCTCATGGAGGTGACGAGGCCCTGATCTTTCTGCTCCTTGCACAAACAGGGCTCTGAGCACAGTGGTTTCTTTGACACATGAATTTTGCTCCCCATTAGGATGCCCCAAGCCCCTGGTGCACATTGGTGTATCCTCCTCGAACCCTCTATCCCTCTGGAAACCTCAAAAGGGGATTAACTCACCTATCATCTGCCACCGTGGCCAGGTACAGGCCCTCTGGTGAGAAGCAGACTGACCGCAGGGAGCTGGTGTGGACATCACTGCTATACTCCAGTGCTGAGTGCAAGGGGACATGGCTGCAGGGAGGAAAACAAGCTCAGCATCAGCCCCAGGCCACGCTCAACCCCACCAAACTCTCATAGCGCCGCTATGTCCCCACTGCTTGGTCCCCACAGCCCCCAGCTCCATACCGCAGAGTCCTCAGCTGCTCCCCAGTGTAGGGGTCCCACATGATAACACAGGTGTCATACGAGGCAGTGACGAGGAGCGCTGAGTCTGGCGAGAAGTCACACGACACCACGCTGCTCTGGTGCCCCTCCAGCTTGCGGATGAGTGTGTAGGATCGCATACTCCACAGCAGTGCCTGTGAGGCACAGGAGAGCTGAAGCTGGGAGTGCTCCTAGGGTTGGCTCTCACCTTCCCCTTCTTGCATGGGGAGCGCACAGGGAACACAGAATTCAGTGGGACACAGGACTGGCTCCACCCTCAGGGACTCACCGACTTCTCTCCAGCAGCTGAGCAGAGCATGCTGCAGTCAGGTGAGATGGAGCAGCAATAGACCCACTGCACATGGCCTGTCAGCACCTGCACCTGCCGCCCTGGGATAGCAGACACAGAGTCAGGAAGGACAGAGCTGCACCCTGCCACAACTGCTCACCCAGCTCTACTCCTGAGAGGGAAATGGCATGCAGGGCTGGGGGGTTTCCTGCGCACATCCCAAGTGCTCTATTTCAGTACTGGAAAAGAGCTTATAGAAAAGATGGAGACTAACCTTCTACAAGGCAGAGAGCGATTAGAGGAGAGAGAATGGTTTTAAACTAAAAGGGGAGATTTAGGTGAGATGTCAGAAGGAAATTCATTACTCAGAGGGTGGCAGGATGCTGATCCAGGCTGTCCTAAGTGCTGTGGGTGTCCCATCCCCAGCGGTGCTCAAGGCCACAGATGGACCCTGATTTCGTGGGGGGCAGCCAGCCCAGGGCAGGGGCTGGAGGGGCTGTGAGGTCCCTTCCAACCCAACCATTCTAAGATTCTATTTACAATCCCTTCCTGCTGCTCTCAGGTCTTGCCTGGGAGCAGAGGCCTCGCTGTGTCCCACAATGCCCACTTCTACCTCAAATACAATCCCAGAGCCCCTTTCCTGCTGTCTCTCCTTCCAAGGTGGCTTGGTGCCCTCTCCTTGCCCACAGTGGAGTACAAGTTTCAGAAAGGGGTGACCGAGCACCAGGGCCACTCTCTCCTACCATCCCTGCTAAGGTCCCAGACACGCAGGGTCCTGTCCCGCGACGCCGACACCAGGATGAGGCTTCCATTGGGAGCAAAGCTCAGATCCCTGACGACATCCTGGTGCCCCAGAAGGCTGAAGAGAAGATGTCCTGCAGAGAGCAGCCACATCAGTCCCCCTCACACCCACCCTCTGCTTGGGATGGGGAGCAGCTCAGGAAATATTTGGGGAAGGACGGAGCAGAGATCTCCACCCAAAGGCAGAATGCTCCTTGACCTCACCCCAGTGCCGCACAACCGCTCACCTGTCTGCACCTCCCACACCTTGATCTGCCCATCGTTGAGGCCGGTGGCCAACACCTGGCAACACAGCCCTGCTGCCCCATCAGGGTGCCGTGCCGCCGGCCAGGCGCTGAAGGCCAGGCCCCACACAATCTGGCCACACTCCAGCGTCTTCTCCTTGGCTCCCGCCCGGCTCCATTTCGCCTCTGCTTTGTGGCTCTTGCGTTCCGAGGCCCTACAGCTGCAGGGAAACGGCAGAACGGCAATGGGCCAAGGGCACGGAGGCCGTCAGCTCACACCCACAGCACCGCCCGCACTACTCACAGCTCAGCCTCCTGCAGCGGCCACGGGATCAGCTTGACCAGGCAGTGTCCCTGCGACCAGGCGAACCAGGCGCCGTCGGACGAGAAGGCCACGCTCCACGTCTCACAGCTCGACTTCCAGTCGTACTGCTGGGGCCGGCCTGGCTTCAGCTCCGCCAGCAGCACGGGCTCCTCTGGGCAGAGGGACAGCGGGTCACCAGCGGGCTCGGGCCTGAACCGGGCCTGGGCCTCACCTGGGCCTCACCTGGGCCTGGGCCTCACCTGGGCCTGGGCCTCACCTGGGCCTGGGTCTCGCCTGAGCCGGGCCTGGGCCGGGCCTCACCTGGGCCTGGGCCTCACCTGGGCCTGAACCGGGCCTGGGCCTCACCTGGGCCGGGCCTGAACCGGGCCTCACCTGGGCCTGGGTCTCGCCTGAGCCGGGCCTGGGCTCGTGCCCACCCCCGCCCCAGCCCGCCCGCTCCGCCTGCCCGCAAGGCCTCACCTGCGCTCGGCTTCATGGCGGCCCGCCCGCCCCGGGGAGGCCTGCGGGGCTGGGCGCGGCCTCCCCGGCCCTCGGAGGCACCGGGCCGCACCGAGCCCCGCCGCCCGCCGCCCGCCTCCGCCTCCCTCCGCCGGGCCCGCCCCGTGCGGGGCGGGGGCTGCGATACGGAGCGGCCGCCGCCGTGGCCCGGCGTTCCGTCACCGCCCCCCGCGGGGTGGGCCTCGGAGCCGCGCCCGGGACGGGTCGGACGGCAAACACGGGGTGGGCCGGAGGCGGTGCTCGCTTGGGGTGGCGCCCCGGGGCACGGCGTGGTGGTGGCACTCGTGGAGCCAGCGCCTACGAAGTGACAGCCGTGGCAGTGTGAAGACGCAGCGGCCATAGGGGGCACTCCGTGGCGGTGGCACTGAGGACCCGACGTCCATATGGGGACACCTTCTGACAGTGCCACCCCATGGCACAGCCCCCGGCAATGCCGTGCTGGGACGCATCTTCTATATATGGGGACACCCCTGGCAGTGCCACGCTGGGAACCCAGCACCCAAAACTGACACTCCCTGGCTGTGTCCTTTCAGTGACCCAGTGCCTATAACGCAATACTCTCTGGCACTGTCCTCACTGTTGTGGGGACACAATACCCACGTGGGGACAGTCCTGGCAGTGCCACGCTGCCCATAGGGGAACACCCCCAGCAGTGACACCCCAGGGACCCAGTGCCCATCTGAGCCATCCCCGTGGCAGCAACACCCATATAGAGACACCCAGTGCCACTGCAGGTACCCAGCACCCCGATGGGCACAGCCCCTGGCAGTGCCATCCCAGGACCCCCATGTGGGACATTTCTTGGCTGTGCCACCCGGTTATCCAGTGCCTGCAAAGTGCCGCTCCCTGCCATGCCACCTTGGTGACACAGAGCCCATCTGGGGACCCAGCACCCACAAAGTGACACCTCCTGCCAGTGCCGTGCTGCAGACACAGCACCCATATGGTGACACCCCGTGGTGGTGGCACTCTGGGGACCCGCTGCCCACATGGTGCCACCCACCTGCCAACACCTCCCGTGAGTCACTCACAGGAGACATCTGCTAATGCCCAGAATTATCCACCAAGTGCCCCCCCCACCCCCAGCATGGCACAAAGCAGAGGGGACAGCATACAGAGCCCCCCACACCACCTCCATCCTCCCCCAATTCAAGGTCCCCCAACACAGCTGCACTGGTGCAGACAGACAGACAGAGAAGGAGGATACACCTGCCACCCCCCCAGCTTGGGGACAGTCCCGCTGCCACCCGGCTGTGACGGGACAGAAGCCATCCCCGGGAGGGGGGGAGGGGGGGGGACACTCAAAGGGCGACAGGTGCTCTGTGAGAGCGTTGTGCCTCAGTTTCCCTATAGCAGGGCACGGGTTCCAGGCATAGCTTTACCTCCCCTGGCAGCAATGAGCTCCCGGTGGGTGTGAGCCCCACACTGCAGGGTTTTGGCCACCGTGGGCACAGGGCCAGCCCACCCAGCTCGCCTGCTGCCGTGTGCCCGCGCACTCCAGCACAGAGAAAAACAAACCCAGAAGCAGCAAAGGAAGGAGTGGCAGAGGGACGCGGCAAGGAGGAGGAGGAGGAGGAAGAAAAAAGAAGCAGGGCCTCGCAGCCCCTCCGGAGTTGTGGGCTGCCCCATCAACCCCCAGCCCCCCCCCCCCCCCCCCCGCCTATTTTGCTGCCATGGCCAAAAGCACCTCGCTGTACTGCCGGCTGGTGGAGGGGAAGGAGCTGCCTGCCAAGGACGTGTGAGTGCTGCTGGGGATCTCTGCCCCCCACCCAGGGGGCACGGGGCACTGGGGGGGTGCTGCTCTCTACCCATGGTTTGGGGGCTTCCTGCCTTCAGCCCTGCTGGTTGCGGCTCATTTCACTCAGGAGGGGGTCTGCTGATGGGTGGGGGTCCCTTTTGCAAGAAGCCCTGCACCCCTGGGACACCCCCTCACTGCCCCCCCCAGCAACCCACATAGCTTTTGGGATGACCCCATATAGCAGGGTCCCATATGGGACTGCCCTATCCGGGGGCTGCAGCACCTATCCTGGGGCCCCACAGCTGGCAGAGCATCCCTTGGGGGGGGGAGGGGGTTCCAGCATCACACCCAGCCCCCAGGAAGACACTGAGCACCCCTTGGGTGCATCGTTGGTGAGCCAATGCCCAGCCCTCACCCTGGGGAACCAGCTCTTCTTTTCTACCTTGCTGCAAGGGGTTAAGCCCAGGCAGAGGCTGGTGTCACCGTGTCACCATGTCACCATGACACCTTTCCAGCCCCACGCCCTGACACAGGGAAGTGGGTTGCTACAGAAACTCGGGCATGGCTGCGCAGCTGGCACAGACACCCAGGGACATGCGGATGCATGGTTGAGGTGACCCCAGCTCAAAAGGTGCCAGGAAAAGATGTCCCCAAGCAGGGCATCCAGCTGAGACTGAGCAGCTCAGCGCACCTGTGGCCATGGGTCTTGTGGCCAATGCCCTGGTGAGCCCTTGGGGTGCTCACCTCAGGGAACACCATGGGCTGCTGACTCCCCCCCGTGTCCCCTTTCTCCCCTAGCTCTGGCTCCAGCGATCCCTACTGCGTGGTCAAGGTGGACAATGAGGTGGTGGCCAGGTAGGTGATCATGCCACCATGGGAAGGGGACACAGGGTCCAGATGGAATGCCCATGGAGGTCTTCTGCCCACAGAACAGCCACAGTGTGGAGAAGCCTGAACCCATTTTGGGGCGAGGAGTTCACCCTGCGCCTGCCCAGTGGCTTCCACAGCCTCACCATCTATGTGCTGGATGAAGACACCATCGGGTAGGGGGCAACAGGGCTGGTGGCAGCGGGTGGGCAGTGGGGTCAAGACCACTCTGGGGTGGCCGTCCCCATTGGTGTCACCCTGCAGGCACGATGATGTGATCGGCAAAGTGTCACTGAGCCGTCAGCAGATCTCAGCACAGCTGCGGGGTGAGCAGGGGCACGGGAAGTATGGGGGGCATAGGGCTCATCACCATGCTGGGGGTGCCCACCCCGTGCCCCCTTTCTTAGGCATTGACAGCTGGCTCAGCCTGGTGCCTGTGCACCCTGACCAGGAGGTGCAGGGTGAGATCCACCTGGAAGTGAAGATGCCCGAGCAGGGCCACCCACGGATGCTGCGCTGCCACCTCATTGCAGCCAGGTAGGGGTTGTCACCACCAGGGTTTGTGTTTGGGTCAGTGGAGTTGGCTGGGTGGTAGGGGGGTCAGGGCTGCCAAGAATCGTCATCACTGTGTCCTGCTCAGGGACGTTGCTGCTTGCAGCCGTGTGTCACGATGCTGTGGGGTCTCAGCAGCTGTGCCACACTGCTCGGGCACTGCCAACCCTGATGGGAGCCAGGCTGGGGACTGGAGGCAAAGGACTGTGCTGTTCCTGGGGATATTCCCATGGGGCAGACAAGATTTCATATGACGTTTCTCCCCATTCATTTTAAAACTGGGGAAACTGAGGCAGCCACATTGCCTTTGGAGGAGGTTGGGATGGGGCTGCTCTATGTGAGCATATGTGTGCCCATGTGTGCATGCATGTGTGTGCACACGTGTGTGTGTTTGTGTGCCCGCACGTGTGGCTGCCAGACCGGAGGCTGTTGGCAGAGCAGCATCCTGCTGCCATGGCGACCAAAGCAGCTGCCATGGCAACAGGATGGCCATGGGGACAGCCAGGAGGGACGGCAGCGTCCCCACTGTGCCCTGTGTCCCCCAGGGACCAACTGCCAGCATCCCCTCCCTGGTGCCACCTGACACACAGGCACCTCACTGCATCCATGATGACACAAGGGGACAGGGGACAGTGCCAAAGGGGCTGGGTACCCACGGCATCCCCCTGACCCCCATCCTCCCACAGGGACCTGGCCCCCCGGGACCCCTCTGGCACCTCAGACCCCTTCGTCCGAGTGTCATGCTGCGGGCACACGCAGGAGACAACCGTGAGTCAGGGGTTGAGTGTCAAGGGTGGCACCTGGTGCCCAGAGACTGGGGCTCCATCCCCTGCTGCCACCCCCCTGTTCCCAGCAGGTGATTAAGAAGACCCGCTTCCCACACTGGGATGAGGTGCTGGAGTTTGAGCTGGCAGAAGACGAGCCAGGGGACAGCATGCTGAGTGTGGAGGTGTGGGACTGGGACATCGTGGGCAAGAATGACTTCCTGGGACAGGTGAGAGCTGGATACATGTGGGGATGGGTGATGCTCTGCACCCCCCAGCTCAACCCCTGCCTGCGTACCCCAGGTAAAGGTCCCCCTGGATGCATCGGGTCCCATGGAGGGCTGGTTCCAGCTCCTGCCCTTTCCCAGCAGCAGCGAGGAGCCAGGGTGAGTGCTGGGCAATGGAGGATGGAGAGTGACAGGGTGAGGAGCAGGGTGCAGTCATGCCTCCCCCATCACACTGTCACTTTAGGGGACAGCTGGGCTCCCTGCGGCTGACGGTGCGGCTGCTGGAGGACAGAGTCCTGCCCCAGCACTGCTACCAGCCCCTCATCCAGCTCCTGGCCGAGCCCCTCCGTTCCCCAGGCCAGGTGGGTTCTGTGGGCTGGGGACAGACTTGTGCCACTTGTCCCCATGGTGTGTGACATCCCCATGCCCTCCCCACAGCCTGCAGCCAGCACAGCACTGGCTGTCCTGGAGGAGGTGACCTCAGGGGACAGCAGGCAGGATGTGGCCACCAAGCTAGTGAAGGTCTTCCTGGCTCAGGGCCTGGCTGTGCCCTTCCTGGACTATGTCATCACCCGTGAACTGACCAGAACCAGTAAGTGCTGGGGTCAGACCAGTAAATGCAGGGACTGGAGCATCTCCTGCGACCCTCAGCTGGGGAACTGGAAGGGAAACCTTGCTGAGGGCTGCCAGGGTGCCCCAAAGCCTGCTGTGAGGGCACCAAAGGGTTGGGCACTTTGTGGGGACAGCTGGGGCAACCCCATGGCTCATGGTGGACTCCCTCCCAGCGGACCCCAATACCCTTTTCCGCTCCAACTCCTTGGCCTCCAAGTCCGTGGAGCAGTTCTTGAAGGTGAGCCCAGGACGGGACGTCACTCCAGCACCCTGCGATGGCTTCAGGACATGGCACAGTGCTGGGGACAGTGTGGGGACAGCAATGGTGACCTCCTGCCCCATGCAGGCAGTGGGGCTGCCCTACCTGCATGCAGTCCTGAAGCCGGTGGTGAACCGCATCTTCGAGGAGAAGAAGTACGTGGAACTGGACCCCTGCAAGATGGAGCTGCGTCGTGGCAGGTGAGTGTGGGGATGTGTCTCCATCTTGGTGTCACCCATGGGTCATCTCAGTGGTCACGAGCTGGTGCTGTCCCCACAGGAGGATCTCCTTCAAGGGGTCCCTGTCAGAAGCCCAGGTGCGAGAGAGCAGCCTAGAGCTGCTGCAGGGCTACCTGGGGGACATGGTGGATGCCATCGTGGGCTCGGTGGACAAGTGCCCCCTCCTGATGAGGGTGGCCTTCAAGCAGCTCTGCAGGCGGGTGGAGGAGCGCTTCCCCTCACCGCAGCACGAGGTGGGGGTCCCTGTGGGGCTGGGAGGGCAGCACAGTGCTGGGTGCTGAGCTCTGTCCTTGTGCAGGAGGTGCAGTACATTGCCATCAGTGGGTTCCTCTTCCTCCGCTTCTTCGCCCCTGCCGTCCTCACCCCGAAGCTCTTTGGCCTGAGGGAGCAGCATGCTGAGCCTCGCACTGGGCGCACTCTCTTGCTGCTCGCCAAGGTGCTCAGGGGAATGAGGACGTGGTGGGGGGACCTTGGGGAGGGAGGGGATTTGGTGCAGGGATGAGGCACCAAGGTGGGACAGAGACCTGAAGGAGGGATGTAGGCCCAAGGAGGGATAGGGATGCCACGGAAGGACAGGGACCATAGGGGAAATGGGGACACCAGAAGGGATGGAGACCCCAGTGTGGGTGGGGACCCCAGAGGGTCAGGGAAACCCTGGAGAGGGATGGGGCATCAGGGAGGAACTGGCATGGCCAGGAGGGATGGGGACCCAGGGAAGGGATGGAAATTCTGCAGGAGGATGAGGTACCAGGGAGGGATGGGACCCCAAAGAGGGACAGGGGCCTGAAGGATGGATGGAGGACCAAGGCAGGATGGGGTTGCCATGGAAGGACAGGGACCCTGGGGGGAGATGGAGAAAGGGATGGGGATCTTGGGGTATGATTGGGACCCTGGGAAGGGATGGGGCATCAAGAAGGGATGGGACCCCAAAGAGGGACAGAGACCTGAAGGAAGATGTGGGACCAAGGAGAGACAGGGATGCCATGGCAGGACAGTGATCATAGGGAGGGATGGGGAACACAGAAAGGATGTGGACACCAAAAGGGATGAAGACCTCAGAGGGGATGAGAATGCCAAGGTGGGAAGGGGACCCCAGTGATGCTGGAAGACTCTGGGAAGGGACAGGGATCTCAGAGGAGGACAGAGACCAAGGAAGGAACAAGGATCCCAAGAGGGGCAGAGCCTTTCCTCCCCCATGCCATGTGCTATGAGCTGGTTTGTTCCCACTGGGGATGAGTGCATTGAGTACAGCCAGGGTTGGCTCCCACCACCTGGCCCTGCTCTGTTTCCCCATTTTCCTCCCCAAATCCCACTCCCATGGGCAGGCGCTGCAGAGCATTGGCAACCTGGGACTGCAACCAGGCAAGGAGCCCTGGATGGCCCCACTGAACACCGTCCTGCTGCCCAGCATCACTCGTGTCAGAGCCTTCCTGGACAGCCTCATCGAGGTGGACAGCACGCAGGGTGAGCAGGCACAGTGGGCACCACAGAATCCCACCCCATCCTGGGGATATCTCCTGTATCCTAAGGGATGGGGTCCCCTTCGGAGCATCCTTGTGCTGTGGGTGATGGTGGCACCCCAAAGTGATGTCACTGTCCCCATGCCATGGCCACAGCCACAGCAGGTGAGAGGATGGTGTCAGTGGCACCTTTCAGTCCCTCGGCCACAATCAAGGAGGGTTTCCTGCACGCACGGGAGGCTGAGGAGCCCTCCCTGCTGCCCCGCTTCGCCTTCAAGAAGCGGTACTTCTGGCTCAGTGCCCAGGCTCTGTCCTACTCCAAGTCCCCCGAGTGCCAGGTAGGTGCTGCCCGTGGTCCCCCCACCCTGCTGCAGGGTGCCAAGCCATGGATATAGTGACATGCAGCATTCTGGGGTCTTCAGGAACACAGCTGCATCCCAGTGGGGCACATACGGGCTGTGGAGCGCGTGGATGAGGGCACGTTCCCGCAGCCCCACGTCATGCAGGTGGTGGCACAGGATGGCACCGGGCAGCTGCGCACCACCTACATCCAGTGTAAGGTGTGGACATCCCCATCCCAGCACCACTGGGAGCCCAACACTCCAGGCTGCCCCTGTCCAGTACCCCAGCACCCAGCAGCCACTCCGTGGGGGCAATGGGGGCAGCCCCAATCCTAAGTCCTGCTGTACTGGGAACACTGGGGTATGAGATTTTAGTAGTACTGGGGTCACTGGGGTACCAGCTCCACCCATGCTGGGATCAGTAGGGTATGCAGCTATATCTGTAGTGGGGTTCACTGGGCTATCAGTTCTGGTTATATTGGGGTCACTAGGGTATCCAGTAATATCTGTAGTTGGATCACTGAGGGACCAGCCCTATATACACTAGGATCAATCGGTAGCACCCCTATCTGTACTGGGTTAATGAGGTACCAGTACCCTGCCTGTACTGGGATCTACACTGGGGTCATTAAGGTACCAGCCCTGTCCGTACTGGGGTCACTGGGGAACAGACCTGTCTGTACTGGGATCAATATTGGGTCACTGGAATACCAACCTTACCCATATTGGGGTCACTGTGATAGTAGCCTTGTTCCCAAGTGCCACCACCCCACCAACTCCCACCTGTGCCATCAAACTGCCCCTCAGGGTCCCCATGCCACCCTATGCCCACCCTGGGGATGCTGCATGTGGAAGCAAGGCCCGTCATGCTGCCCAACACGATGGATGCCAGCATCATGGGTGGGTACCACCTCTGTGTCCCCACAGAACGCACCAGAGCTGTGGCAGTGGCTGTGGGCTCTGCGCCAGGCCAGCAGTGCCAACGGGGCCATGCTGCCCACCTGCCACCCCGGCACCTTCCGTGCCGCCCGCTGGACCTGCTGCCTGCAGCCCACCCGTGCCGGTAATGGGGACAGAAGGGACACGAGGGGGTCCTCAATTGGTCCCCTCCACCCAACCCCGCTCTCCCCCATAGCTCCCGGCTGCAGCCGGACCCACAGCGCGGTGGCACTGGATGAGTGGACTGACCCCATGGACCCAGCAGCGGCGGCACAGAGCCTCTATGGGCACCTCCAGCGTGCAGGGACACGGCTGTGGTGAGGCTGTGTCCCGGGGGGCGGGGCACCCATAGGTGTCATCCCCCCCTGGGTGCACTCAGCATCTTCGTCCTGCAGGGAGGTGGTGGCAGAACCCGAGGGCAGCGTGGCAGTGCAGAGCCCGGAGCTGAAGCTTGGAGGTAGGAGGGCAGAAGGGGAGCATGGGGGGCCGGGCTGTGTGGGGTCAGCTGCATTGATGTGCACACACACAGATGCACACACAGGCACATGGACACGGGCTTTGCATGCACACTTGCACACATGTGCATACGCACACTTGCACACATGCACGCGCAGACTTGTTGCACATGCACAGTTGCACGCGTGCCCAGTATACATGCACAAGCATGCACATATGTGCACGCCCATGCACGCACACACACGCACATGCGAGCCGTGTTTTCTCCACCAGGGGACAGCAAACCCCCACGGCCGCACGCACACGAGGCCCCACCCCTCGGCTGCACTCACGCACGCTCCCAGCCGCGTGCACGCGAATGCACGCACGGATACACGCGTGGGTGCGCACAGCCACGCGCACGACCCATCCCTCCACTAAACAGGGCGTGTCAATGTCGGGGAGGAGAAGAGGTGGGAGGAGACACAACGGGGTGGGACGGCGAGGACAGTGGGTGTCACGAGTGGGTGCCGGGCGTCGCGGGTGGGAATGCTGACTGTGCGCGGCCGCAGGTGGAGCCGTCGCGGAGCGGCTGCGGGCGGTGCTGCGCGACCTGGATGCGGCCCACGAAGCCTTCGCCCGTGGTGACGGCGTCCCGAACCCTCCCACGGCCACGGAGACGGACGCAGCCACGGCCACGTGAAGAGAACTACAGCTCCCAGCATGCCTTGCGCCGCCAAAGGACCAGCCAGTGCCGCGCCGCAAAGCATTCTGGGAACTGTAGTCCGCGCCGCCCTCCTCTGCCCGCAGCGAGACGGGGCGGCGCAGGGGGGGCACCCGACGGACACGCGTGTGCGCACACTCACACAGACGTGCCCGTGCAGCGCTGCCACCTCTTGTGACCGCACACGGGGAACAGACCCCAGTGTAACCTCACCCAGCACCCTTCCCTAGCACGGCGCGGCACGGGGACACGAGTGGGTGACGCGGGGAAGCCGGGACGCTGCGGTGTATTCCGTAACACAGAGACGTACACATGGCACCGGCTGCACGCGGCTCCGTGGGGCACCGGGTGGGCGGAGAGGAAAGCACCGCGCTGCTGGAGGCCGGGCAGGGGACGGGGACACGCGGCGGGTGGCACCGGGGGATGAACCCACGCGGGGCCGGCGGCGAAGCAGCAGGGACGGTGACACGGGGCCGAGGGGACGGCGGGGAGCCCCTCACCGTGGGCTCAGTCCTTGAGGGTGGCCTCGGAGACGCCCTGCGCCAGCAGCTCGGCCAGGACGTTGTCCAGGTAGTTGGGATCGGGATAGCCGTGACCCGTCAGGTTGGAGCCGAATTCGGTCTTGTGGTGGATCTCGTTCCACACCACCGTGTCTGATTCGCCCGTGGTGTTGGAGGTGCCGATGGTGAAGATGAGCCGCCGGTCCCACGCCACGATCAGCAGCTTCAGCACCTGGGGGACGGCCACCGCTGCGTCCCACCCCGCGGCACGGCCACCCCGATGTCCCCACCCCGATGTCCCCATCCGTATGGCCACGTCCCCACCCGTGCCACCCCCGGGGACACGGAGCCGCTCACCTTCCTGCCCTTCTCGTTGTCAGGCAGGTAGCAGTGCCGGGGAAAGCCGCGTGCCGTGAACTTCTTGCCAGGGTTGGGGTGCTCTGGACCCTTTGGTGAGGACAGCAGAGGGGTGAGAGGGTGGCGTGGGGACACCCAGCCTCGGGGGGGGGCTGCGGGGGGCTCACCTGGATGCCGGTGGGGATGTCATAGACTATCCGGATGGTTTTGGAGTCAGTGTAGCCCGGGAGGGAATGGGGGATGAGGTGGAACTCCATCTTCCCAGGGGGCTGCGTGCCTGTCTTCTCCCCATAGATGGCCTTGCAGGTGGGGCACTGCAAGCTGCCGTCCTGCAGGGACAGCCAGGGTGGGCACTCAGCCCCTGCCATATGCCCGCAGACCCCGTGTCCACGTTGGCTCTCACCTTGTTGCCGTTGTTGTACATGGCCACGAGGCACAGCAGGTGGTACATGTGCCCACACTTGCCCAGCTTGCCCACCAGCTCCGGCTTGATGCCGCGGTGACTCAGGACGCCCTCGTAGCCCGAGGAGGTGACCAGCCGCTCCATGCAGATGGTGCAGTCCTGGGGGGACACGAGGGTCACCTCATGGGCGTCACACCAGGCTCTGTGCCCATCCCCTGCCCTCCCACCATGCCAGCTCACCTCATCCGGAGGGGTCTTCACCTTCTGGATGTAGCGACGCACCACATCCTCAGGGTTCTTGCCTGCCGTGGATAGGGGTGTCAGTCAGACAACCCCCCTGCCAACCCTCCCTGCCACCCCCTGCCTCTAGCATGGGGACAGTGGCAGAGAGGAGGTGGCACAGAGGAGCCATGGGCAGTGACATCACCTTAAAGCTTGGGTGGCACGCTGCATTTCAGGCCATCCCCCCAACATTTCAGGTCCCAACCCACAGCACCATTTTGCCTCAGTTTCCCCTCCAGCAGCTCCTTACTCCTTTTGAGGTGCTTCTTCTTGGTCTTCCTGCAGATTCCGCTGACCCCAGGCACAGGCTTGATGTCACTCTTGCTGACGGGCGGCGGGTGCAGGATGGGCTTGGGTGCACGGGTCAGACAGACAGGCAGTCCAGCAGCACACATCAGGATGCCCGTCATCCCTGCACAGGGGGTGTCTGTCTGTCCCTTCCATCCCTGGCCCAACCCCTGAGCACCTATGGGTGCTCCTTATGGAACCCCCACCCATTACCTGCCAGGGCGGGATGGACGGGGCCGGTGCCATTCAGGTTCTTGACCGGGAGGGCTGGCACCCTGCAAGAGATAGGAGGAATGTCCCCTGGGTCCTGTCCTTTCTGCAGTGCATTAGGGCAGCCAGGAGTGCATCTGAGCAGGTGCCTGTACACCCATGCATGCATCCCCTCGGGTGTGCACCCATGTGTGCAAAGCTGCACGGCTACAGCTTGGTGCGAGATGTGGAGTCGTGGGAACACATAAGAAGGTGGCTGAGAACATAGAAGGGATGTGAGGAGAGTGGGGATGGTGGGGAATGGGTGGATGGACAGATGGATAGAGAGACAGAAGGACAGAGATGAATAAGTATGTGGGTGGATGGATGGATGGATGGATGGATGGATGGGTAAGTGGGTTGGTGGGTGGAAGAATGGATGGATGGATGGATGGGTAGGTGAGTTGGTGGGTGAAAGAATGGATAGACAGATGGATGGTTGGATAGAGATGGTTGTGGGTGTGTAGACATGCGGAGAGCCCCCACATCCCTGTTCACAACCCAGCAGCCATAACACAGACAGGAGATCCCAACCCCAAGGAAGGGTCTGTTGCACGGAGACCCTTCCTGTCCCCACAACACCCCCAAGCCATGCCACAACCCAGCCTTGCCTCTACCTTCAGGCCCTGCCCGCAGTTCCCAAGACCACCCTCAGCCACACCAAGGCCACATGAGGCAGTGGGGCCCTCACCCCTCCAGCCCCCTCCTACCTGTTCATGTGGACGCACAGCACGGGGGCTGCGTGTCGACACGAGGATGGCTTGGCCCAGGACAAGGAAGCGAAAGCAGCACATCAACAGAGGAAGGAAACACGCCGAGTGCTTGGTGACCCTGCATGCCCCCCCTCTCACCAACTCAGTCACCCCTGTCCTCAGCTCTGTCTGGCTGTGGGCTGTGGCTGCGGGCAGTGGGAGGGATGCAGAGGTATGTCCCCACACTGCGTGATGCTCCCTGTGCCCCTGCTACCCCTGACCCACAGGTGTTCCTGCAGCACACACCCTGAAGCGGAGGTGACACTGTCAGGATGTCACCACCACCACCCAGTTGTGCCCCACTGCATCTCCCAACACAAGGCCAGATCCTTCCTGCAGGGCAGGATGCCACAACAGCTCCCTGTAGGGACCTGCCTGTACTGCCTGGTACTGGAACAAACACTCTGGAATGATCCACCCCATGCAGGACAACAGGGACACAAGTCCCCCATTGACTGGCACCTCATCTCCTCCATCCAGCATGTCATGGTGTGGACTGGCACAACCAGGCACAGTGTGGCATGGCACGGAGCTACACGGCACAACACAGGAGTGCAGCATGGCGCAGCACGGCACGACTATGGTGGTGGTGACACAGTGCCAGCACCAATGAGGTGACAGTTGGTACTGCCAAGCAATCTGACTGCACTTCCATGCCACCTCCCCACCACCGTAAGCCCACCCCGTGCCACCTCAGCATCACCACGTGCATCCTCATCCCAGCTTACCCGGGGGGCACCGCGGTGCGGGCACTACTGCCAGCCCCCCGCTGCGTGCCGGGCCGGTTGAGGTTATTGAGGCCAGGCAGCTGCACGGTGCTGGGCGTGCTCTGGCTGCACCCAAAAGCCCCAGCAGGCACCCTGGGTGCCTCCCCTTTGGCTGTGCCACCCGCCGATGGCCACAACGTCGCACCGGCAAAGGTGCTGCTCTGCCGCACCGGCACCGTCCCCGTGCCGGCGTACAGCTTGCGGCGCTGCGAGGCCAGGATGGCGTTGGATGCCGCGCGGGTGCTGTTGACCAGGAGGCACTGATGGCACGAGCAGGGCTGCCCCGTGCTGCTGCCCACCGGCCACGACTGCGACTTGGGGATGGAGCCCATGGTCAGAGGGTACGCCAAGTCCATGCGGCGCCGCAGCCGGCGCCGGCGCTGCGTCTGCCGATTCATCTGCGACATGCTGCTGAAGTAGATGAGGTAGCAGAAGCCCAGGGAGGAGAGGTCCAGCCAGGGGTGCTGCTTCTCGTAGGCGTTCTGGATGGTGATGCAGATGTCCATGTCGTAGGGCGTCCACGAGCTGTTGTCGTTCTCCCATTCCCACACGATGCCCTTTCCCGGAGCTGAGGAGGGGTCGTAGAAGTTCCTGCGCACCGGGCGCATGGTGCCTGCGGGGACACGGCGCTCAGCACCCAATCACTGTTGCCATACCCCGGACAGAGCCCCCCCCCCCGCAGCGGCTCACCCCCGCCATCCTGCCCCTCTCCTTGCTAAGCCACGCTCAGCTGCGCTCTCATCCCCGGCCGGCTGCACTGCCTGGCCCTATTAACGACTCTAATAAGGGTCATTAATCACCGCCCGGCCCACCTGCCGCCGGGTGCTGAGGCAGCGCTGCCTGCAGCCCCATGGGGTCCGTGCCCCCGCCGCAGCCCAGCAAGTCCTCACCTGAGTCAGCTGCATGCTCACATCCCCCATCCTGCTCAAGTCCTGTATCCCACTACCTGCTTGTGTCCACACCCCAAATCCCACTGCTGGCTCACAGCCATGCGCTGCTCACATCCGTGTCCTGCATTCTGCTGCCCACTGCTGTCAACATCCCAAATCCCACTGCTATCTTGTGTCTACATCCCAACTCTCACTGCCCAATCCCAACCACATCCCACTCACATCCATGTCCTGCACCACACCCCACCTCCCCACATCTCTTTGTACCCAGTCCACCATACCCACACCCCATTCAAACCAATGTCCTGCACCTCCCATCCTGCTCACATCCACATCCCAGCCCCACTGGTGCCAGCATCCCCCCCAGGTGTGTGCACATCCTGCAGGCACACCTCCTGGCTGCTCAGAACAGGGTCACCTCATTTCACATACACCCCACCACATCCCAAGCCCACCCCACCACGGGCACACGTTCCCAGCAGGACCCAGCACCATTCAGGCCAGGGAATGGGACATTTAGGGACCTCGCAGGTGAGCATTTCTCATCAGGGAGTCCTGCATCATTCCCATCCATCCCCCATCCTGAGTGAGTCTCCTGGGGTGCAGCTGGCACACATCATTTTAGTGGGTCATGGTTAATAGGGTCTGGGCTGGGAGGCAGTTTGGGACAGGGCTTGATTTCCCTCGAGGACACCTGTCCTGGTTGTGTGCTGCAGCCCTGCTCTGTTAAGGGGTGGCATGTGGCCCCTGCAGACCCCAAAGTGGGGCCACCCGGTTCCCTTTGTCCTAACAGGACAACAGGAGGGAAGGAAAAGGAAGGGCAAGAGGAGACTTGTGGGGGCTGCATTGGGGTGAGGACAGACAGAAGTGAACAGACTGACAGGTGGGGAAGAGGGTGAGCCGAAAGAGACAAATGGATGGAGGGAGGGATGGAGGAATGGATGGAGGAGAAATGGATGGGTGGAGGGATGCATGGATGGAATGATGGATGGAGGGACAGGCTGATGAACTGATTGGTGACTGGTTGGATGGAATGACAAATATACACGGGGATGGATACCTTGATGGATACATGAACAGAATGACAAGGAAGTAAAGATACACCGGGATGGAAGGATGGATGGATGAATGACAATTACTCATTAGGATGGGTGGATTGATGGGTAATAGAAGTAGAATGACACACAGCAGATATATGCACACTGTGATGGACAGATGGGTGGGTGGATGGATGGATGGATGGATGGATGGACGGACGGACGGATGGATGGAGGGATGGATGGAGGGATGGATGGAGGGATGGATACATGGGACAAAGGAAGGGAGTAACAAAGGAATAAAGCAATGAAGCAAGGACACAGGAAGGAAGGAAGGATACAAAGACACAGAGCCATGCCATGGAATGGCTGATGGATGGGCAGAGGAACAAATGACTGCAGAAGAAGGAAGAGCAGTGCTGAAGGCCCTCCAACAAAGGCTCACAGAAGGTGCAGACGTACTCATCCCAGTCACTCCACCCCCAGTAGACCCCTGGCCAGTCGTGTGCCCACCGAGCCCCCTGCCCTTACCCGTGTCCTGCCGGAACTGGTGCATGGACTGCAGGTCGATGATGTAGGGTGCCAGCTGCACGTCCACCTGGCCCAACACCACGCTGCCACGGGCATCCTCCTTCAGCACGTTCTCAATGTGGTGGCAGACAGCGGCTGAGTAGGGCCTCCAGCGCCCGTGCTCGTTCAGCCACTCCCAGACCACCACACGGGCCAGGTTTTGGGGTGGGAACCCCAAAGTCCCAGAGCCCAGAAGGGCCCCCGTGCCCTGCCGTGCCATGGCTGGGGACAGCGGCTCAGCACCGTGCCATGGCCAAGGGACAGACGGCTTGGTGGCACCCGCGGGGGTGGAACGTCTTTGTCCCCACTGCAGAGCTCAGCAGGGGTGGGAGGTGGCACCCAGAGCCCCGTGGCACCCGGTTCTGCTCCACCGGGGCCACCACCAGGGCAGGCTGGGGTGAGCCATCACTTGGCACCGGGCACCGGGCTCTGCATGGGTGGCGTTGAGCTGGAGCTGGAGCTGCCGTCCTCCCTGCAGCGCTGGCACATCTCAGTGTCCCCAGGCTCAGCTCCCCCAGACACCCCCTCCTCTTCTTTCCCCTTCTGTCCCAGCCGATGTCACCGGTTGCTCCAAGGCTCCCAGGGTGTCACCTGCAAAGCAGGGCCACAGCACCGCTCAGTTGCAGTCAAGGTGGCTCTGAGTGCTGCCAAGAACTGCTGCATCCCTGCCCTCCCTGGTGGCACCTTGGGGACCGTCCCTATCGCCCCGTGTGCCCACAGCCAGACAGCAGCGTGGCGGGCTGCCAGCCTCAGGTGTGACAGCAGAGAGGGGGACAGCAGGGACAAGCAGCGTGGGGACAATTGTTCTCAAGGGCTTGAGGGGGGGCTCAAAAAACCGAGAAGCCCCACAGAAGCCGGCTGTGTGCCCGGGAGCCCGCGGCCCTCCTGCTCATCCGGCACTGATTTATGATCTGCACTGCAGGCATCAGGATGGGGTCAGCCTGGGCGGCGTGCCCTGGGCCCCCCACGCACCCCAGGCAGCTCCTTGCCCACCAACACAGCCACACAGCCCCCTTGCATGGGGTGGGGAGGGTTAGGCTGCATGGACAGACAGCAAGCTACGGACAGACAGACAGACACAGAGCCATGCGCTGGCACCGGGGACACAAACAGCACGGGGACCTGCGCAGACAGATGGACAGACAGACATACACACGTAGGGCCACACAGCAGCGTGACAACAAACAGTCGTAGACACACACACACACACACACACACACAGACACAGACACAGATACACACAGATACACACAGGCGTGTGCATCCGTGCACTCACCCGGCACCCCCAGCACCGCAGCAACCAGAGGGGCCCAAACCTCGGGGACAAAACCCAGTGCCACCCCCCTCTCCATTCCGCTCCCCCCTTCGGTCCCCCGTCCATCTCACTGCATACGAAGTCAGGCCCATCCCCCGGTGCCCCCGGCACACCGTACCCCCGCTGCACGATATTCCACCCCACGACAGCCCCCAGCGCGGACCCCCCCCCGGCCGCACGGTGTCCCCCCGCCCTCCCCGGCGCACGAAATTCCAGCCACAAGATTCCCTCCGCGCGGTACCCGCGGTGCGCGGTGCCCCTCCCGTGTGCGCGGTACCCCCGGTGCCCGCCGCCCCCCGGTGCCCGCCGCCTCCCCTTCTCCTCCCTTCCCCACCATGGCCGCCGCCGCCCCGCATCGCCCCCGCCCCGCTCCGCTACCTCCGGCGGCCGCAGCCGCAGCGGCCCCGCAGCAACGGCGGCACCGGGAGCGGCGGCGGAGGGCGGCGGGCGCGGGGCCGGGAGGCGGCAGCGCTCCGCCAGCGCCTGGCAGCCACGGGCACGCGGGGACGCGGGGACGCGCGGCGGGGACGCGCGGCGGGGGGGATGCGGGCGCACGCTGAGACCTCAGCCGGGGGCTCCCACGCGAGAGGCGGCCACGCGTGCACTCTGGTGGTCTCGGGCACGGCATCGCTTCTCCCCCCTCGAGGATCTCCCGTGGGACCGGCAGAGTGGGGAGAGTCGCCGAGCGCGGCGGTTCTGGTGCCGGTCCTTCGTGGGGTCGAGGCGTGGGGATGTGGGGTTGGGACGTGGAGTGGGGGTGTGAAAATGGAGCTGAGACGTGGCGTGGGGACGTGCTGCTGGGATGTGAGATGGGAACATGGAGATGGGGCGGGACGTGGGGGCATGGAGATGGGATATGGCATGGGGATGTTGAGCTGGGACACGGCATGGGGACATGGAGCTGGGGTGTGACATGGGGACGTGGAGCAGCTAGAACAGGAATATGGCATGGGGATGTGAGGTTGGAGAAGGGCATGGGGGCGTGAGGTTGGGACAGGAACATGGGTGGTGTTGAGCTCAGATATGGCATGAGGATGTGGAACAGGACGTGGCTTGGAGACATGGAGCTGGGGTGCAACATGAGGACGTGAAGCTTGGACATGGCGTGGAGATGTTGAGCTGGGACATGGCATGAGGACATGGAGCTGGGACAGGAACATGGCAGGGGGACATGGAGATGGGATGTGGCATGGGGACGTGGAACTAAGATAGGAATATGACATGGGGACATGAAGCTGGGACATGTACGGGCGCATAGAGCAGGGACAGGGGCACTGGGACCTGAAGTCAGAGCAGGGATCTGGACATGGGACATGGCATGGAGACACAGATGTGGGATGGGAACATGGCATGGGGAGCTAGAGCCAGGCCAGGGAGCAGGGCTGCCTGGGGGTGGGGGGGTAGGGACATGGGGAGACCATGCTCCATACTACAAAGGGGCCAGGACTCCCTACTGCCTCAAGAAGGACACGTCCCCTCTGCACGCACACATACATGTATGCACACACGCATGTGCAAACGCGTGCAACTACAACTTCATGCACATATGTGCACGCCCACACACACACATGCATACACATACATGCACATAGATGCACACACACACACATGCACACACATACATGCACATATGCATGCGCATCCATACGCACACTCACACACGCTCACATGCACACTGCCTGCAGGACCCCACACCCACACCCCCCCGCCCCCAGCAGGGACCACCCGCACACATTTGCTCTTTGCACGCCGCCAGCACGCAGACCACACGCACATTATTTGCAAACAGCAGCCGGAAGGACAAGCAGAGCAGCACAAACACTCGGATGCACACAGCCCAGGGTAGCATACGCACACTGCTACCTGCATGCAAACACCGCCGAGTGCACAGGCACGTGTGCACGTGTGAACACACGTGGAAGCCTATGGCACCCCGAGGTGCCATCCCTGATGGATGGGCACGGGGAGGTGTGCATAGGGACATGGGGACAGGCACAAATGCACACACAAAACAGCAGACATGCAAAAACACGAGCACATGTGCACATATATGTATACATACATGTGTGCACACACGTGTGTGCACCCCACAGTGAGAACCACGAAGCTGTTCCCACCCAGGGACACCCCCCACAAACACTGTATGGGGTTGAGGGCCTCCTCCTGCCTTACAGCTGCCCCCACTGCTCCAACATCCCAAAACCACCACTGCCCAACCCATGACAGCCCCTAATCTGTGACACCCCCAATGCATGACATCTCTTCGATCCATGTCCCCCATATCCACATCCCCCCATCTATGCCCCCATATCCATGTCCTCCCATCAATATCCCCCATAACCATGTCCCCAGTATGTGTCCCCCATAACCATGTCCCCCATATCCATGCTCCCATATCCATGTCCTCCAGTCATATCCTCCCATCCATGCCCTCCGTATCCCTGTTCCCTATATCCATGTCCCCACCCATGTCCCCCCACCCATGCCTCCATATCCATGTTTCCATACTTATGTCTCTCCATAACCATGTCCCCATACGTGTACACCCATCCATATCCCCCATATCCATGTCCCCCCTACCCATGCCTCCCTATCCCCATATCCTTGTCCTTCCATATCCATGTCCCCCATATCGATGCACCCCATATCCATGCTCCCATATCCATGTCCCCCTTATTTATGTCCCCATCCATATCCCCTCATCCATGTCCCCCATACCCATGCCCCCATATCCGTGTTTCCTCATCCATATGTCTCCAATCCATGTACCCCATATCCATGTCCCCATCCATGTCTCCGTATCCATGGCCCCCACATCCACGTTCCCCCATCTCTATCCCCCATATCCATGCTCCCATATCCATGTCCTCCCATCCATATCCCCCATATCCACGTCCCCAGTATGTGCCCCCCATAACCATTTGCCCCATACCCACGCTCCCATATCCATGGCCCCTTTATCTATGTCCCCCCATCCATATTTCCCCATTCCCATTCCCATTCTGCCCCCCGGCACTCCAGGAGCCGCCCCCCCACATCGCTCTCCCTCCGAGGCGGAAGGCAGCGGGGTGTGTGTGCGTGTTGGGGGGGGGGGGGTCTCTTCCTCCTCCCCCTCCATCCTCCATCCCTTCCCCTTCGCTCCTCCCCGCGCACGGAGCGCGGCCCCCGGTGCCCCGTCGAGCCGAGCGGAGCCGAGCGGAGCGGAACGGAGCATGGAGGGCCTCTCCCGGGGGGGGCACCGCTGCCCGCCCCTGCCCCTGGCGATGGGGTTGTGCTGCTGCCTGCTGCTGCCGCCCGCTGCCGGCTCCTGGAGCGTGCAGCCCCGCAGGTACCGGCGCCGGGGGGAGGGGGGCACCGGTAGGGCAGCGAGCACGGGGAGCAATGGGGAGATGGGGACACCGGGCTTAGGGCGAAGGGGTAGAGGGAATGGGGTGCTGTGGGGAGCGCGGATGGGGAGCACAGCGTGCTGGGGGACCGGGCACTGGGGTATCAGCACAGGAGGGCAGCGAGCACTGGGCGCTGGTAGTACCGGCAGCAATGGGGATTGGGGATCGGGCATTGGGGGTGCCAGCACCGGGGGGAGCAGGGAGGAGGAGTGCTATGGGGGTCCGAGTGCCAGACACGGGGATGTAGCACCAGGGGGCTCTGGGTATCAGGGGGAATGGGCATTGCATGGGACTGGATGCTGGATACTGGGGAGTGCCAACGCTGGGGGGGTGCAGGAACATTGGGGACACCAGGGAGGGGCTGCTTGGTTCAGAATGGGGCTCTGGGTTTGCCGGGAGTGGGAAGACTGTGGGGTGCTGGGGGTCACCAGGGCTGGCAGGGCTCAGCAGGGCTGGCATCGCTGGTGGGGTGAGCAGCCACCTGGGTGCAAAGGTGCTGTAGCATTCTGGAGCATGCTGGGGGTCACTGGGGGTCCTCATGGCTGGGGGTTGCCTGGCCTCATCCCCACGTCTCTGCCTGTGCCCAGGAAGCAGCAGGGACAATGGAACCCAGCGCCTGGCTGCTGGGGGCTGTAGTCCCTGTCCCTGTCTATCCCTATGGTCCCTGTCCTGCTGGGGGTTGTTTACAGGAAATCTTTGGCGCTGGCGGTGTCTCCAGCACCGGATTGCCGGGACCTCCCGGTTCCGCTCGGCTCGGCACAGTGACGGGCAGAAGCTGCCTCATTTCCCCTTCCCCTCCTGGCCTAGCGCAGGCAGACCCCGTTGCCTGACCCGGGGCCCACCCATGGGTCCCACACACCCAGAGAGGGGCACGAAGGCTGGGGGAAAGTACCGGGCCCAGAGCAGAGCCCAGACGCACTCAGTGCACGAATGGCCGCGCAGCGGGTGGGCTGGGTGAGCCGGGGCCATGCGAGCACCCACACGCCTCGCTGCTGGCTCCTGCCCTGAGCTGGGGGGGGGTTCCCTCATTGCTGGCACCATCCCCAACTTCCCTGCCAACCAGAACGGGCTGGGGCGCATCCTCATCCTTATGGCACCTCCGGGGCTGGCATCATCCCCAACACATGCCAGCACTGGGAGCAGGAGACACCCTTGGGGGACACAGTACTGGGGGCAGTCGGACCCCCCCCCAGCCATCCCCGTCACTCTGCCCTGTGGTGTTTGTCACCCCGGAGGTGTCACCATGCAGTGGTTTTGTCAGAGAGGCTCAGTGTGCAGCTGGGATGCTGCCCAGCCACAAAGCCCTGCGCCGCCCCTTTGTGTCCCCCCGGCACATCCCACACAATTGTTTCCCCCACTGCCACCAGCCGCAGCCACCTCCTTCCCCGCAGGCACAAAAAGCTCCTCTTTCCACCCAAATTGTGGCTGTGCAGGCGAGGAGGATGGCACACATCTTCAGGGGGGCTTGGGTCTGCCCTATTGGTCAGTGGGGGGCTCCAGCTCTCTGCTATTGGGCACTTGTGGAGCTCGGTTCTGCCCTATGGGACACTTGGGGGACACTTGGGGATCCCAGCTCTCTCCTTTGGGGCATTTGGAGGGCATTTGGAGGTCCCATCTCCTCCCCATGGGTCACTTGCCAGGCACTGGTGAGTCCCAGCATTCCCCTATGGGGCACCTGGGGGGTTCGGTTCTGTCCTATGGGGCAACTGGGGGACTTGGTTCATCCCTATAGGACCTATAGGAAGTCCCAGATCTGCCCTATGGGGCACTTGGGAACCAATTTCCCCCGGTGACATGGATGGCACTCATATCCCCAGACACAGCCTGCGTGGGGACAACAGGGCTGGTGGTGGGCAGCGGCCATGGTGGAGCCCATGTGGGAACACCATGCTGGGGACATCCATCTAACAGCTGGGGTGGCATCTCCATGAGGATGGGGGAGGATGGGTACCACCCTGCGGACATCAAGGGATGAGTCTCCAACCGGGTCCTGGTGGAACACGGGGTGTTCTGGGGATGCAGAGTGGGACCCCCGTGGTGGCACCAGTGGCTTCTCTTGCAGCAACTGGTGCTCCTACATGGTGACGAGGACGGTGACGTGCCTGGTGCAGAACGGCACCTCCCTGCAGCGTGTCTTCCAGGGCTGCCGCTGGCCTCCGGGCTGCGGTGGGGGCAGGTGAGACCCCAGTGAGCACCAGGAGCTGCAGCCATGGGGTGGTGGCACGGGGGTGACATCGGTGCCCAATCTGTGCCAGCAGCTACCGCACCGTCATCCGGCCCGCGTATCGGGTGGCCTACAGGACGCTGACGGCGCTGGAGTGGAAGTGCTGCCCTGGGCACAGTGGGGCCAACTGTGAGGAAGGTGGGAACGGTGTGGGATGGTGGGGTGGGCTGTGGGTCTGTCCCTCAGGGCTGCGTAACCTGGGCACCTCAGTACTCCGTCAGAGGGGGGAGGATGGAGCTATGTGGGGGTGGGTGGATGGAGGGACAGATGGATGGATTGATGCGTGGTTGGAGGCATGGATGGATGGAGGAACGGATGGAGGAGGGAGGGATGGATAGAGGGATGGGTGGAGGAACCGATGGAGGGATGGATGGAGGGAGGGAGTGATGGAAGGATGGGTGGATGGATGGATGGGTGGATGGATGGATGAAAGGATGGATGAAAGGATAGAGGGATGGGAGGATGGAGGGAGGGAGGGAGGGATAGTTGGATGGAAGGATAGAGGGACGGATGGATGGAGGGATGGATGGAGGAACAGATGGAAGGATGGATGGAGGGAGGGAGCGATGGAAGGATGGATGGAGGAATGGATGGATGGATAGATAGATGGGTGGATGGCTGGCTGGCTGGATGGATGGATGGATGGATGGATGGATGGATGGTGGGAAGGAGGGAAGAAGGCAGGGACAGACAGAGGGATTGGTAGGTGGATAGGTGGATGGAGGGATGGAGGGATGGAGGGATGGATGGATGGTGGGAGGGATGGTTGGATGGAAGGATAGATGGATGGAGGGATGGATGTTCCTGTGGGTGAATGGAGGGATGGACAGACAGGTGAATGGACAGACAGATGGACGGATGGATGGATACATGGATACATGGACGGAGGGATGGAAGGATGGATGGATGGACAGATTAGTGTTCCTGTAGGTGGGTGAGTGAATGGATGGATGGACAGATGGATTGGTGAACAGACGGATGGCTGTTCCTCTAGGTAAGTGGACGGATGTTCCTGTGGGTAGGTGAGTGGCTGGCTGGATGGGCAGCTGGATGAATGGTTAGATGGATGGATGGATGGATGGATGGATGGATGAATAGATGGATGAATAGATGGATGAATAGATGGATGGACGGACAGATAGATGTTCCCGTGTGCAGACGGATGGGTTGATGAGTGAGCTGGCGAATAAATGGTTGGATTTCCAACCGTGGATGCAGGAACAGATCAGTGGATAGCTGGTTGGATGTTCTGTGTGGGTGGGCAGCTGGAGAGACGCTCTGCTGGGTGGCTGAGGAGGTGGGCATATGGGTGGACGTTCCTCTGTGCGGGTGGATGGGCAGATGGATGGTTGGACAGCAGTTTCCATGGACAGACAGACGGAAAAGCAGACGGGTGGGGTGTCAGCGGGGGATGGATGGATGGACATTCCTGTGGGTGGGTGGATGCGCCCATAAGGGGGTGTTTGTCTGTCTGCCTGTCTGTCTGCCTGTCCCTGTGTGCAGCTAGGCAGCTGTGCCTGTGTGCAGTGAATGAATGGGTGCCAGCCTGTGCCATGCATGGCTCCTGGCAGCTGCCAGCCTCTGTTAGCTGGCGGGGGCTACACATCCCCAGCCCACCCCCAGAGCATGGGGCCAGCTGGGTGGCAGCAGCACAGCAGTGGCAGGGGTTCTTCTCCTCCTCCTCCTCCTCTGTGCGTGCTTCAGCTCTCCCCTCCTCCTCCTCCTCCTCACCATGCATTGGCTGAGTGCCCCACATCTGGGCCTGCTTAGGGCTGTGCTGGCTGTCCCCAACAGCCTTGGTGGTGGCTGTGCCAGGGTGTGGTGACAGCGTGGGGGGGCTCAGTGACATGGATCTGCTCCGGCCCCTTCTGCTCCGGGTTGTGTTCTCACGTTTCCTTAGTGGGACCCCACATTGTAGTCTCCCTGAGCTGGGAATGGAGAGAGCTGGTTTGGGGTATCGGGGGCTAGGGATGGGGGGCGGGGGGGCACTGGTTCAGGACCATTATTGGGATTGGGAAGATCTGGCTGGTGGGCATGGGTGGGTTTGTGGGAATCTGGCTCAGGGTTATGGGACAGACTGAGGGCATCTGGAGTGCCATAATGGGTGGGTGGGTGTGGAGCCTCTGGCTCTTGGCCATAGGTGGGATTTGGGGGATCTGGCTTAGTGCTGTGGGGTGGGGGGGAATGGCAGGCCATGCATGGGTTCAAGGGGAATCTGATTCAGGGTGGGTGGGTTTGGGGGGGGTCTGGCCAAGGGTCATGACTAGGTCTGGAGCTCACCAGCAGCAAGGGTGCGGCAGAAAGCAGCAGGACTCCCTCTGAACCCCTCCCCAATTTGGGGTGAAGCACCACCCCTGGTGAGGGAGTTCTCCCACCGGCAGCGATGCCCAGGAGGGGTTCTGACACCCTCTCCCCTCACAGAGCCCCACACCTTCCTTGCACTGCGTGATGCTGCACGCCCCAGCACCACCCCACGTCGCTCTCCCCTGCGCCCCACGGCTTTCTCAGGTGGGTGCAGCTCCTCAGTGCCCCCCACCCCCAAAAATATCCTGAGGTCCTGGGCGCACCCCAAGCTCTGCACTGTCCCCTGCAGGGTGCCTGAACTGCAGCCACATCGGGGAGCTGTCAGCACGCCTGGCCACCCTCGAGGCACAGGTGACCTCCACCCCCACCACCCCTTCATGGGCATGGGGACCAGGGGTGGCATCTCACACTCCCCAGCACTGTCTCATCTGCAGGTGGCCCGGCTCTCAGTGGCAGAAGCCCCCACATCCCCAACGCCCAAAGGTGACAGCTTGGGTAGGGGTCCTGACACCGGGCAGCTCTGGGGGTCCCCGGCTGCACAGGGGAGCCCAGGGGACAAAGGTAAGGGGGGGTGACTGTCCCATAGCCCGCAGCACCCAGTGGCATCGGTGGCAGCAGTGCCACCCAGTGCTGGAGAAAAGATCCCCCACTGAGCATGCTGCTCCCCACAGGCAGACCTGGTTTGCGGAGACACCCCAGCCCCTCTGGTCCCAAGGGTGATGCAGGTGGACGGGGACCCTCAGGCATTCCCGGGGTGAAGGGTCCATTAGGACCCCCAGGTAAGGATACGCCCTCTTAGTCTCCCCAGTTTGTTAACCCCCATCGATCTTCACCCTCATCTTATTCCCCGCAGGTCCCCCAGGTCCCCCCGGCCCCCCTGGCCACAATGGAGCCAGGGGTCTCCCTGGAGAAAAGGGGTCACCCGGCCCCCCCGGCCCCCCCGGGCCTCCTGCTCCTGTGGGGCCAGCCGTACCCTGGTTGACTGACCCAAGTAAGGATGGGGCTGAGGGTTCTGGGGGGTGGAGGTGGGGCTGAGCCCCAGCAGAGCAGCTGAACCCTCCCAGAGCTGGGGGGTCATTGCCCACCCTGACCTCTCCTGCAGGGGACCCGCTCCTCTCCAACACCTTCACTGAAGCGGCCGGGGGCATCGTGGGGCCCGCTGGCCCCCCCGGACCCATGGGGCCAATGGGTGAGTTCAACCCCACCTCCCCCCTCCAAGCAGCAGCTCTGAGAGGGCACTGTGCTGAGCTGTGTCCCCTCACTCTCCTCGCAGGACCCCCCGGCCCCCCAGGACCCATGGGGCTGCCCGGCCCCCCAGGGCCTGATGTAAGTCTGGGAGCATTTTGGGGTGGGGAGGGGGCACTCTGTGGGGCACATCCCCAGTGCTGATAGCCCTGTCACTGTCACTGCACAGGGGAGAGCTGGGGCACCTGGAGCTGCCGGTCCCAGGGGAGACAAAGGCGACAGGGTGAGTGTGATGAGCTGGGGGGGGTCTCAACCAGCACTGAGACTTGGGGGCAGGAGCATCTCTACCCCATATGCACCCCTCAGTGCTGACATGATCTGTTCCCTCCAGGGCCCCAGGGGAGAACCAGGCAGCCGTGGGCAGGATGGGGCACAGGTACGTGGGCCCCCCCAGGAATGGGGACTGTGCTGGGGCGAAGGTGGGTCCCCTGCCCGCCCCCTCTGCCCTGTCCTTCTCCTTTCTGTGTTTCAGGGCGAGCCGGGCCCCAAGGGCGAGCCGGGCGACAAGGGCACATGGGTGAGTGATGGGAAGTATGGGGACAGGGGTGGCATGCAGGTACCCAAATGCTCCCATATCAAGTCATGTCACTGGGACCCCGACGGCAGCACGGGGATCCCAAGCCGTGAGCAATGCTCTTCGTGTGCCTGGGGTCCCAGGGATGGCACAGAGGTCCCTAACTGTGCAAGTGCACATCCTGCCCTTGTGACCCCAGGAACAGCATGAGCTCAGTTGCTCACCTAGTGCCCCTGGCATCCCCATAATATTATGGGGGTCCCCAGCTGCACCTAGGGTCCCTGAGGTCCCTGAGGTCCCTGAGACCTCAGGAGTGGCATGAGGGTTTCCAAATGTGCCCAGTGCTTGTTTCTCATCCCTGAGATGGCACAGGGGTCCTCGGTTGTGCTTGTTCCCCCACCCCGTGGTTTGGCCAGCACCCCCTCCCTACCTGCTGTCCCCCACATCCCGGGGGTTGTGCATGCAGCACTGGGCACAGAGCGTGGCGGTGGGGCTGGGGGTTCTCCTGGCTCCCCCCTGACTCCTCTCTTCCCTCCGCAGGGGGAGGGTTTACACCAGCTCCGCGAGGCTTTGAAGATTTTAGCGGAGAGGGTTTTAATCTTGGAAACAATGATTGGGCTCTATGGTGAGTAGGGGGAGCGCAGGAGCCAGCCGTGGGGGGGCACAGGGGTCCCTCCATCCACGATGGGGCTCCACTATGGGAAGCAGCAGGTGCCCCCCTCCCTGAGCCCCGTGGGGACACGTGTCCCCCCACCCCGTGCCAGGGGTGGCACTCCCCAGCGAGTCCCCCTTCCCTGGACCCACGGGGACAGGAGAGTCCCTCACATCCCCCTGGGACCACGGGAGCCCCCCGCACCCATTTGGGAGACCTGGCACCCCCAATGCTTGCACCGCACCCCCGGCCCGGCTGCGCCCGCGCTGTGCCATGGGGCAACCACGCTCTGCTCTGCTCTCTCACTCTCCACCAGGCCAGTAGCTTCCAAGCCCTGCTGCGGCAGCAGGCCCGCCTGGAGGTCCTGGCTAGAAGGGTCACCCTCCTGGAAGCCATCATCTGGCCAGGTAACCGCATCGCTGCTTGCTCCCCTCCGCGTCAGCCAGGCGTGATGTCCCCCCAGCAGCAGGCCTGGAGCAAGGGGAGGGACAGAGAGGGAAAGCAGAGCCACCCTTAGGAGAGAGGGAGATCGTGGAGCAAGGAGAGCCCGTTGGGCTGAGGGAAGCCTTGGAGATGTCCAAGGATCATGGAGGGCCATGCAGACGTTCATGGACCAAGAGAGACGATGGAGAACCTCTATTGCACCAAAGGGACCCTCCTGGGTTGAGGGAGGCCTTGGAGATGTCTGAGGACCCAGGGGGTGCTCCAAGGGTTGAGGGACCCCCAAGGAACAAGGGAGACCACGGAGCAAGTCTTTGACCAAGGGAGGCCATGGAGACCCTCTTGGATCAAGGGAGACCTTGGAGATCCCCAAGGACCAAAGGAGAACTTGGAGCTCCTTTTGAGTCAAGGGGAGGCTCTAGTGCCCCTCTTGGACCAAGGGAGACCATGGAGAGCCTCTTGAGTTGAGGGAGGCCCTGGAGATCCCCCAGGGATCAAGGTTGTTCTCCAAGCATTGAGGGAGGCACTGGAGCTCCTCTTGGCGCAAGAGATCCACCTGGTGCCCTTCTTAAACCAAGGGACTCCCTGGAGGCCCTCTTGGGGGAGGCACACAGTGTGGCTCCATGGTCCAGGGGACACTTGGGAGCTCCCAGGTCATGGTCATGCAGACCATGGAGCTCCCAGGAACATCCTGAAGCCCAAGGAAACCCTGGAGGAGCCCCAGCCCCACCTCGCACTGAGGCTGACTCTATAGCCAGCTGCCCCCTTCCCCTCCCGCTGTCTCCCCTTTCCAGCTGTGCTTTGCTGCAGGGGTTCTGTCCCCATCCCCGCGTGCCAGCCGGGGGTGCCAGGCGGGGGTCCTCATCCTTTAGGGCATGGGGGTCGTGCTGGGGTGGTGGTGGGGGGGGGACACTGTGAAGGGACACATGGATCTGGGGGCACACCCAGGGCCAGTTGTCCCCTTCTGTCCCCACACAGTGTCAGAATGGGAGGTGTCCGTGTTGTTGGTTGCACATGGGGACAGCTTGGGACAGCTACAATGGGGGAAACTTGTCCAAGGAACGTTTGTGCAGGGCAAAGCCTACCCTATGCCATGGGGACCTCACGGTGATGGGGACATGGTGTGCGGGGACCTTGTGACAGGGATGTCCCAGTGCCAGGACACTTCATGGGGGTGAGGGGACCTGGTGGTCTGGGGATCCCACGGTGGACATCACCCCATGGGGGCACAGGAATCCTTGGGGTCACCCGTGGGACCTGATGGCCTGGGGACCCCACAGTGGCACAGGGGTCCCTGAGGACCACTTGGGGCTGTGCCACCCCACACCCCATGACCTCACAGCTCTCTCCTTTCCTCCCACAGAACCAGAGCCTGGCTCAGGCAGTGGCCCTGGGGGCCCACCAGCACCCAGCACCCCTCGTGCCAAGCGTGGCCGCTCGCCCCCCACCCACCAGGCTCTCCCTGGCCAGCCCTAAGACTGCAGCCCCGCTGTGTCCCCGCTGTGTACATGGAGGTCCTGGTGCTACCCGGTGGCATTGCACCGGTCGGACCCCCCCAGCTTTGGCTCTTCTGCTCTGCACCCCAGTTTTGGGGGGCATGGCCACCCCAATGCTTGGGGTCCTGCACGCTGTCCTGGTGCTGCCTGGGCATTAAAGGTGTCCCCAGAGCTGTGTGTCATTGTTGGGATGGGTGGGGACATGAGTGGGTGGGGGGGAGAGTGGGGACACCCATGTTATTCTATGACACCTATGGGACACTGGATACCTATGGGACACCTATGGGACACACCACACCATGACACTCCTGGGACAATCAATAGTAATGTGTTGCCTGTGGGACTCCCACATCTCCAGGACATCCACCCACAGCATGCCACCAGTGGGACGCTGCATACAACCGGTGACACACTCATAACGTGCCAGGACACCCACAGGACACCCACCAACGCCACGTCACCAGTGGGATCTCATGCAGAGCTGTGTCATCAATAGGACACCCACCCACAACATGCCACCAGTGGGATACCCACGCAGTGCTATGTCACCACGGGGACCCCCACTTGCAGCAGGACCCAGAGCAAAGGAGAAGAGGGGCAGGGCAGGGCAGAGGAGGGCATCCCCGCAGCCCCGCAGCCCCACGCCACGTGCGACACGGCGGCTCCCCCCATCCCGCCAACTGCAGTGACGTCACGCCCTTAGCCACGCCCCCACATGACCACGCCCCCACTGAAACCACGCCCCCATCTGTAGCCCCGCCTCTCCCCTCGCGCCACCCTTGCGCGACGCTCCGTAACGGCGGCGGGCCGCACCACCCGCTGCTCAGCGCGGGGGGAGGAGCCCAGTGCTCCGCCCACCACAGCGCCCCCCTGCGCCGAAGTCGAATCACCTCCCCCCCCACACCGCCTCCCAGCAGTGGTACGTCCCGTCGGGCGGGGCCGCGCATGCGCAGCGCGGGTCGGCCGCGGCGGCCGGACGTTGGGAGCGCGGAGGAGGAAGGAGAGAAAATGGCGTCGACGGGTGAGCGGGGCGGCGCGGGTCGATGAGCCGCATGGGGCGGGTGGCGAGGCTGCGGGCCGGGCCTTGAGCCGGTACCGAGCATCTCGGCCTGAGCGCATCCCGAGCCGCGCGGGGGGCGTTGGGCCTTCAGCGCTGCGGTCGGCCGGGCCTGCCGGGCCTCGGTGCGGGGTGTGCGGGTAGCGGGCCTCGTCCCGCTGCGGCCCGGAGGGTTTGCGCAGCTCGGAAAGCGGTGCGAGGCCTCAGCTGCGCTGCGTGCGTCACGGCGACGGCCGCGGGGCCGCTCCCGGCCGTGGGAGCGAACGGTCGTTAGGGCTGCGTGCGGGCGGAAGGCTTGAGGCTCGGTAACGGAGGGTTGGAGAGAACTGGGAGGGCGGCGGGGTGCGGAGCTGCACGTTACACGGTGGGCGATGGGCAGCCAGGGCAGGGCTGGGGGCTGAGCTGTGCTTAAGGTTCCTTCCGACCCATCGTGTGGTTCGTGGAGAGCTTGCGGTGGGTGAAAACCGAATCGTTAACGCGATTCCTGGTGCTCCGTCAGCTGGAATGGGTAGCAGCGTGGTAACGTGCTCCTCTAGGGAGAGTTGAGGGCTGTGGAAAGTCTTCAGGCAGCTCCGCAAGCTCACAGCCCTCGCTTTTTCTTTCAGTAGAGAGCAGTTTAACACGAGGTTTGGTGGCAGCAGAAATGCCGGAGCTTTTTTTTCTGCGTGGGGCTGCCCGGCTCTGAGCACAGCTCTGCTCACGTTTGGTTTGTGATTCCAGCTCAGGATGCTATGAGGAAAGTCTGAACCCGTTCCTGATCTCTGTCCTTGGGACCTTTCTGGTCCTGGGAGAGCTGGAGGAGCTCCAGGAAAGGTTTGGTCTTAGGGATGGATTCCTTGCTGCCATTTGCTCTAGGTGGGAACTGGAAACGCTTGGTGACTTGGAGGGAAAGCGTGCCCGTAGGAGCTGTAATCATTTCAAATATAGCCTTGTAATTGCTGTGTGCATGCATTTTCCATCCCTAGCAGCAAGCCAGTTCAGCAGAGGTTTTTTGTTGTTTTTTTTTTTTTTCTGGTCGGATTTTCTGGATTTCAGTTCTCTAAATCACAGTATTGGCATGGGCTGGGACTCGGGGGAAGGAATTGCTGCCAGCTGCTGGTCTGGAACCCTCCTGGGGAAAAGAGTTAGAACTTTCCGGTGATGCCTTGGTGTCCTTGAAAGTTAAATAGAAGGAGTGAAGCGCTGTGTTTCTTACGGACTCAAGGACTTACAACCCGGCCCTTTGAAACAGGGATTTTTGTAAGTGTCAGCCCCTGTATTTCTTTTGTTCCAAAGCCCACTACCAGTCCCCTTGGGTGCTATCCAAGGTGGCAGTTAAATTAAAGTGGGGTCATTCGAGATCAAAGTTGCTGCTGCAGACAGCAGAAACAATGAAGGGAAGAGAGGTTTTGTTTCCTTTAAGAAGGTTGAGAAAGTGCATTTACCTTACTCTTTTGAAACTAGATTTCCAGGGGTTTATAGCAGTTCTTTCAAGTTGCGGGAGGAAATTCCAGCTGCTGTGCCGGTGCACTGTTAATTTTGTTAAGTCTTTGTCAACCTTTCTTTCCTTCTTTTTTTTTTTTTTTTTTGTAGATTATAGCACCTATAGCCAAGCTGCAGCTCAGCAGGGGTGAGTAGCATTATGGTCTTATTCTTTTGTTGTAAAAAGTTGTGATGTAAGCGTGCAGTAATTGTGGTTCAGTCTCAGCTCAGGTACGCTTTGCAAATCCTTTGGTTTTCCTTTGGATTGTGTACTGCTTTCACACTTTAAACATTTAACACAAACGCGGAAAGCATTTGGCTGTTAAAGCTGTTGTGTGATGTATGTATTGCACGAGCACTGGGATGCATTATAAATATCTTTAAATTCATTTTGCAGCTACAGCGCGTACGCACCTCAGCCAGCCCAAGGATACGCACAGACCACGCAGGTAAAGCATAGGAGGGGTTCTGACCCTTCTTGGGATCCCAGCAGCTATCTTTCAGCCCTGGGAAATTCTGAGCAGCATCAAAATCTGTCATTAGGAGCTGTCTTGTAGCTTCCCACACAGCCTGTGCTGCGTGCTTAAAGTGAAACTGCCTCGATGTCCGGGAGCTTCCACGTTCTCTTCCTTGCTAATATATCCCAGTTGTTGCCAAGAGGAATAAAAGCCCAATTCTTGGTGTACGTTTGACACTTACATGTCAGTGGGTGTTTTACTTGGTGGTGTAGGAGAGAGAAAGGGGAAATTGCCATTTGTGTGATGGCAGCAGTTGGAAAAGTTAGGAGGAGAGGATAGATTTCTTTCTTTTTCAGGGATTTATTGTGGTTAAAGCTATTACTATTGTTAGTTGGCTAGACTGCAAACTGATGGTGATCTTTCAAAGATGAATTACACTTTTTTTTTTTAATCCTTAAGGTTCAAGTTACTGAAACCACAGTTACATGCAAAATACAAGTGTGGTTTTTGAAGTCAACTTGGTTGACTTTCCCCAGCATCTCTAGAGAGTGGGTTTTTTTGAAAGGAAGATCCTGCCACCCAAAAGCATTTCTGTATTCTGCACACAGAAGCTGTTGTGCTGGAGCATTATAGAGCAGAGCTAACTGGGCTTTGTGCTGCTGCCCACAGCTGCCAGCTTGTGGCAGGTGAGGCTGCACAGATAACTCTGCAAAAGCATCACTGTTACAGGAGGAGCAGAGGTTCAGTCTTGGCATCTGGGTCAGTTGAATTGAAAATGACAGTGCTTTTCATTTTGAATAAATATGTTGAGAGAGAAGAATTGCGAGAACTGCTGCTGAAAGCACAGGTTACACAGAAGGTGTAAGCAGGCTGTCAGGCATAAGAACAGAGGCTTCAGCATCCTTTAGTGCAAGGCTAACAGCTCATACTCAGCAGCAGGCAAGTTGCCAGATGAGGTTTGCAGCATCTTGTGCCTCTGGGTGCAGTGAGCTTCCACAGGTAGTGGAAAATTCAGTCTGATCAAAGTTTTTCTCTTTGAGATCTGTTGGCTTGATTAAGATCTGTACTACTTGTGAGCCAAGGAGGCTGGCTCAAAAGTTACACAGGCATTTAACTCTCAGAAGCCAGTGAATATCTCTGAAAATCTGGACATTGAGGCTTGTCTTAGTGCTGCTTGAGCTCTAACTAGACTTTCCCCCAAACCCAACTGCTGAGCACACAGCTGTTGGCAGCTGGCTGGTGCACAAGGTTCAGGCTGACTGACAGTGGGCTGTGGGCTCTTAAGCTGGCAAAAACACAGCATCAGCAGCTCTGTACTAATCCAGTCTCCTCACACAGCCTGCTGCAGCCAAAGGGTTGCTTTGCAGAGCTGAACTGAGGGCTGAGCAAGGCAGCAGCACTCCTTTGGGCTGGACTTGGGGCAGGGTGTGGGGTGAGAGCTGATCCCTTGATGAGTGCCGAGGTGCTGGGGCAGTGTGGCTCCTGCTGAATCCATCCTCGGGTGCCCACATAAACTGGTTTTGACAAATGTTGGCTGGTGGGTGTGAAGAATATTCCAAATAACTTCACTGAAAGCTTAAACAGATTTCTTCTGGTGAATGTTAGTTGAAGTAGCTGATGTCTTGCTTCATGCAGCTCCACACTCTGGATAGCCCCACTCCAGTGTTGCAGGTTAGCTCTCAGGAGGCACCTGCGAATGTTGCTATGTGCCTGGGCAGTTATGAGGAGCTGGATGCTGTCCTGTTTCTCTTTGCATAGAGCACACATGTTTTGTGAATGTGTTAGAGGCTGCTCCTCTGGTCCTGGCATTGAAAAATTGCATTTGTAACTTCATTACAGATCTGAACTGAAATTTGCAGTAGCGCCCAATCTTTCAGAGTAGCCTTGGCTTGACTCAGATTGCTTTCAGTAAACCAGGTAACACAGATCCCCCCAGTCTGTGTACAGCACCAAAACAATCTGTGTGTATCTGTGAGACACGTGCGAGTCATTTCTGCTCACAAATTAAATCTCTCTCATCTTTGGAGCAGACCTACGGGCAGCAGAGCTACGGGACTTATGGACAGCCCACCGATGCCAGCTACACACAGCCTCAGACAACTGCAACGTATGGGCAGACTGCATATGCCACGTCCTATGGGCAGCCCCCCACTGGTAAGAGCTGCAGGGCTGATTGATGCTGGGGGAGGACTTGGGGTCAGGTCTGTGTCGGGGAGCTCCAGCACGAACTCTGTTGTGGGAAGGGTTTTCTTCCTTGGGAGCCTGCAGGTTCAAATGATGTGAAGGTGTGGGTGGGCTGAACGCCCTGAGCAAGGAAATGGAGCCATTTCATTTTTTCAGGGAGCCTTTTGGGTGCTGGTTCATGCTGTGGAGCTAAGCATGGCTGCAGAATGGGCTGTGCTTAAAAAGAGCACAGCAAACACGAGCTACCCAGCAGTGCTCCTCACGAGTGCCTGTTCTGGCTGCTCTTGAGTCCATGTCCTGAGCACTCCCCCTGCCTGAAAATCAAATCAGTGAAAGTGATGTATGCCTGTTCTGATAGTGTACCCTCTACTTTTTGTCTTGTGCTTCCCACAGTAGAAGGGACCAGTACAGGTTTGACTATCCTGCTCACTCTTGCATGGAAAATGCCATCTCATCCTGTCTAAACTTGCAGTGTTAACCCTTTAGGTGTCCCTTGCTTTTAGCACCAAAAACTTGCACCATGACATTATGTACACTAAGAGTGTGCTAGGCTGCAGTGCTGTCTGCAGTCTCCATGTTTCTGTAATGAGCAGCTTTGAAAAGGCTGGGTGGTGCACTTTGTGGAAGAAGCTTCCTAAGCGCTCAGGACAGGCATGCTGAGATGTTTCAGGTGAATATAACACCACTGTTTTACTATTCCCTAAAGGGTAAACAGCATGGTTAGACGTGTCCAGATGTCCTGACCACCATCTCTGCATGTTTCATGTGATGTCTTTGGATTTACAGTGTGGATGCATACTCCATGTGCTCATAAATGCTCTGTCCACTATTTCAACATGTGCTCTTTGAACTGAAATTTTATACATACAAATGTCTTAGCATCTGAAAGAAACTATTGAGACATCATTCACTTTTGATATATTTGGCTTAAAATCTCAGAAGACTTTGAAAAAGAGAACTAATTTTCCTTCAAGCAGTGCTTTGGGTACCGTTTTCTGCAGATTCATCCTTGGTTGCAAATGTCTCTCAGAGTGGCAGCCTTGTGAAGTATTTCCTGAAGCGTGGGAATACCAGAACAGGCAGGCAGTGTGCCCATGGGTACCTGGCCACAGAAGCTGCTGGGGAATGCTTCCAAGGAAGAAGCAGAGAGAAAGCACTGTCCTATAGTGTGTCCAGTTATATAGCACTTAAACTACATGGGTGAGGATCTCTGCCTGGTAGGTATCCTGCAGAATGAGGATTTTAGCCAGTTATCCGCTGCATTTCTCCTTCCCTTTAACAATCTGTGCACATAAATGGGCAGGAAGATTATTTTGTGGACATCCCAGATTTTTCTTGGGAATGTTGGAGTCCCTTAATCCTTCCTGCTGACTCCATTCCTGCAAGGGTTGTGTTTGTGCTTGCTCTCCAAGAGTATATTTCCTGGATTAATAATAATGCCAGGCATCTTTTCTGCACAGCTGCTTTTTAGGCAAAACACTTTGGTTTCTTTTCATCTAAGAAAATAAAAGAAAACTCAGGAAGTGGCCAAATGAAAGGTTTTTTTTTCAGGCCTTCAAGTATGATTTGCCTCAACCCGTGCAGCACTTGTCCATGGCAGAGCTGTCGGTGTTGCTCTCGAGGCAGAGTGCCAGGTTGTGTTTATTCTTCTTCTACCTGCCTCTCCTTCAGGAGCCGGAGCTGTGCAAATGAGGCTGATGGTGCTGAAGGCCTGTCTGTCCATCACTGCCTCTGCTGAACGCCAGTTCTGGCTTCTCATCCAAAATAGAGCCTGTGGTGCTGCCTGGGGCACAGATCCTAGTGCCCTAAAAGATGAGCTGTGTTTGCATTTGAATTTCAGTTTATTTTTCTCATCGCTTTTTCTTAGCAGAGGAATTACTGCAGTTCTCCAGTTAGCTAAAAGCAAAGTGACTCTTGTCTTAACAGTGTATTATTACTTTTTTTTTTTTTTTAAGATGCCACCGTTGTTGGGGAAATTCCAATACAGTGCAGACACAGCCTGTTAGGACCATGTCTCAGGCTGGGGCTGGGACCTCTGCGGCCTCCTCACCTTCCTCTTTCCTCCTGTGGCTGCAGAAGGTGACTTGGAGTCCCCTTGTCCAACCCCTCAGGGTCAGAGCCTGCAGGCTGCTCTGCAGCTCCCAGCAGCAAGAGAATAAGGGGATTAATCGGCACCATCAGGTCTGTGGTTGTGGGTTGCTCTTTAATCACTGCAAGATGTAAGCATGAATTGCAAGAGTAAATAAACAGCTGCATCTGTTACGGTTATTGGCTTTCTAACATCATCATTTGGGGATGAAAATATGATTTAAAATCTCCAAGACTAAATCTGCTTTAAGTAGATGGGAACAGCTCTTTAAAGATAACCAGCTCCCACTGCTCAGAACTGGAAGTAAATATTCCCTTAGGTGTGTTGCCTACCCCAATAACCTGTTACACCAAAAGGAAGCAGACTGAGCAGCCCCTGCTTCCCTTTCTCTGGACCTCTGTTGGGAGGTGTTCGTGCCAAGCAGGACAAGGAGTCAACTTCCCCTGGGCACCAGGACCCTGTGGAGAGCTTCTAGCACAGCTTGAATCAGGAGGGAGCTCTGAAAACTGCTGCTGGCTGGCCTGAAGCCTGCTTATTTCAGAATGAGCTGCTTTGACTACAGTTTTTAGTTGCTGTTCTCCGAGGACCTAATCCTGAAAGCTTCTCCTCCTGCTGAAGAATTCCTGGACTTCAATAAGGGTTTTGCTCACAAGAGTGAATGATTTGTGAGGAAACTGAGCCGTGCAACAGCACTTCTTATAGCAGGTTATCAGAGTTCTCCCGTTCCTCTTTTCATACAATATCTGTTCTGCAGATTTGCCATTTGTATCACTGACTGCTGGGAGGAGGAGAGAGAAATGATGTTGTGTAAATGGCCCCCTCAGAAGTACAGCTCTTGAGGGTTTTCTAAGCATTTAAACTAAGTGGCTGAAATGAAAATTCAGGCCAGCAGGATGTTAAATCACCGCCTTTTCTTTCTCTGGTGCAAATGCTTCCTGCCGAGCTGCCTGCACAAGGGAAATGCTCCATCCAGAGCCGAAGCATTAAAATTCAGGATGATTTTCTCCTCCTTTTTATTCTAATGCCTGTGCAGAGCCTGCTATTAGCAAACCCACTCAGATGATGTAAAAAGGCAGTGCTGCCCATGGTGGCACCATGAGGGCCCCTTTCTGGAGGATGACTGTCTCTGTGTGCTGCTCCCCAGGGCTGTGGTTTCAGTGGCACACGTGTCAGACTGTACTGCAAACAGCAGGTGTTTTTCTTTTTAATAAGTGGTCAGGCTTCAGCCACTTAAAGTAAGGATTCCTTCAGCTGTGTAATGTGGAAGCACTGTGGTGGCTCACATTGAAGTGTTTGAGCTGTTTAATTTTGTCTGAGGCACTAAAAGCCACGCTCACTCCTGTTCAAATTCACCTCAGTCCTGCTCTCCAGTAACACTCTGAGCAGCCAGGCGCAGCTGAACAACTGAGAAAACTTCCTGCCAGCAATTCCTGCCCCTGTCTCCTGGTAGGAAGGGAACTTCCCTGCTCCCAGCTTGGCAGAAGCACGATGGAGAAGCTGCTCCACAGCATCCAGGAGGGTGGTGATGTGATAAGCACGCAGGGCAGCAGGCACAGGGAACAACGTGGGGACTGGCACTTGCAGATGGAGTAGAGGGAAAGACTTCTTCCTACTCAGAGCCCCTCATCAGCGTGCTGGGACCAACTGGAAAGCTCAGGAGTAAAGCACAGGGCAGGATGTTGCAGCTTGGTTTTGTTTGCTGCACCCACATCTCCTTTCACTTCTTTGTCTCTACTTTCTGGTTTGAGAACCCTGATTTTCCAGCAGGTTACCTGCAGAGCACAGAGAGGTTGTGCTTCTGGAGGAACGCACACTTCATTCTGCTGGAAGTGTTTTCATTTTGGAAAGGGAGGAATCAAAATAAAAAGCCTACAGCACAATTTGCCTGACGTGCTGTGTGAGGAGTAGGTCACAAGTGTCCTGTGTTTAATAAAAAATATTGAGTGATGGAGAAGCTGTTACCTTAATTGATGCAATTAAGATCACTTCAGTAAGACTGAAACCGGTTGGCTGCTTTTTAGCAATTGATTTTTTTATACTTTAGTAAGTGAGCTTTTGCTAACAAAATTTTTAATTGGTAGCTTTTCATGCAAATCTTTGTTTCATAATTGGAAAACCAGCTTGCGTGGTTCTTAACTGTAAAAAAAGCCACTGTGGTAATACTTGGTTTGTTGTTCATCTTTGTTGACAAGCCAAATGGTCAGCTGAATTACCTAGCAACAGCTGCTGGGAGCACTAATCTCAGTGGAGCTGGTTTGGGATCTGAGATATTCCTGTAAAACTGTTCAGAAATAAATGTGTGAGCTCTGAGCTTTTTAGCTGAAGCAGTCTGAAATTGTAAGAGAAGTGAGGGTACATAAAACATCTTAAAAACCGACACACAAGGCAGCTCCTGACCTTTCTCCTAAGCTAAAGCAAATGTAAAGTGCTTTCCTTCAGTTTCTAGAATTGCTGTTTTAAGTAATGCTTACAAAGGGCTCAGAAAGACTTCTCTGTCTGCCTGGTGCACTTTTGTGCTTTTCGTTTCTCAAAAAAGCTGCCAGGATGGGACTGTGCTTTTCCAATTAATTGCATTTCTTTGACTGTAAAGCCAGGAGGAGCTTTGTGTAGCCCGCTGGACAAAAGAAGGCGCTGCATGCCTCAGCCTGCCCTGCTGTGCTGCATTAGCCAGGAGCCTCAGGTGCTGTGAACAAACAGCCCTTGGATGCTGATGGCAGGCTGGCTTCCAGAAGGCTCCTCGGGGTGTGCACTGGGGATGGAGGGGGTATTTCTGGGGCAGGCTGAGGTTTCCTGGAGCGGGGGCTTTGCAGGGGAGGCGAAGGGATGCTGCGGGTTCATTAGGCACACTCAGGCCACCTGTGAGGTTTCTGCAGCAGCGCTGTTTCTGAGCTCTGATGCACCACGAGCAGGGATGAAATAGAGCAGAGCATCTCAAGCGAGGTGGTCGTGCTGGTGTGATGACAAGGCTGTGTTTTGTTGCAGGTTACACGGCCCCGACTGCCCCCCCAGCATACAGTCAGCCCGTCCAGGGGTACGGCACGGCCGCCTACGACACCAGCACTGCCACGGTTACCACCACCCAGGCTTCCTACGCAGCACCATCCTATGGCACCCAGCCTGCCTACCCAGCCTATGGGCAGCAGCCACCTGCGGCCGTTCCCCCGAGGTAACGTGTGTTTCTGTCTTCTCCCGAGGCCGTGTGTTGCTGTGCTGACGTGCCCAAGGGCACCACCAGCTGAACTGAGGCCCCGCTGGTTTTGCTTCCATTTTTTCTCTGCCTCTTACACTTAAGCTCTGCTCTTGCTGCAGCCGATCCCACAACATTTTCAGAGCTGGAAGAAGCTGTGTAGGTGCTTCTGTTCTGGCGCAGTGAGTCAGCGCTGCTACTGGGAAATAGAGAGAGCAACCAAGCAGCACAAATGGGCACTTGACTCATGATCTGGACCAGAAAATGGACCATTCTGCTTGAGTCACGGGGTGGTTAGGATGATGCTGTGCCCTGTGATTTCTTAAGTGGCTGCACATGCTGAAGACAACTTCCTTTTTAAATCTCTTGTGTCGGATACTGTCAGTAGCATGTTCAACTTAATTGTTTGCTCAAGATGTTACAGGTTTAGGACGTGGAATGGAAACTTAGAAGCTAGTCAGAACTGCTTTCTTCATTTACCTGATGTTTGCAGTAACTGCTCCTGAATAACAAGGCCAGAGCATGACACAGCCCTGGCTGTGTCTCTCAGATTACACTTAAGTATGAATCCTGGTGTCATTTTAAATATTCTTCCCAGCTTGTACAATAAAAGTAGTTCAGTTCTTTTTTTTCATTCAGCTCTGATAAACACTTTGAAATTCTAAGCAGAAGGGGACTAATCTAAAAAGAAGGGGACATGCAAACTGCATGCAAAGAGTTCTCTTTATTTTCAGGCCTTGAGAGTTAATGCTAAACATCCTCTCCCTTTCATCAGATAACGTATGTGGGGCAATATCTGCTTGCACTGGATTCTAAACCAAACAATGGTGCCTTTAACTGGCAGCATTTCTTGCTGCTTTGGAGCTAATCGTTTACAAGCATTGTGCAAAACAGAGCAGAGGGGCAGTGCTACTGACCGACTTTCCTGGCAGCTTCACATCTTCTGTTCCTAGAGCCAAAGTCTGAACCCCTCGCTGTAGGTTTCATAATGCAGCTGGCAAACAGAAGCTGTGGTGCTCTCCAAGTGCTCTCAATTCAGGATGTTGTTTCTTGGTGGCAGTGTGCAGTGGGTAAAATGTTTGGTGCTCAGCATGTGTGCACTAGCTGCTATTGAGTGACCAGCACTGATGTGCTGGTTGGTAACCCTTCCCAAAGAAAGTACCATCCTGTACACCTCTGGTGCTTCTTCCACCTGCGGAGGTCTGTGCTTGTGTCTCCTTATTGTTCATTATTACTTTCAGACCCCAAGATGGCAGCAAACCAGCAGAGACCAGCCAACCACCGTCGAGTACAACAGGCTACAGCCAGCCCAGCCTAGGGTATGGGCAGAGCAACTACAGCTACCCCCAGGTGCCTGCCAGCTACCCGATGCAGCCAGTTACTGCACCTCCCTCCTATCCTCCTACCAGGTAATTCTTTCAGAAAGTGAAGCCTCTTACAACTAGCATGGGAGCTATGAGGTTAACTGGGGCAAAAGGATTTTTTCTCAAGGGTTTTTAGGTGGATGAGTGTAGAAAGAGGTTTAGTATCCTGGGAGGAGGAAGGTGTGGTTCTTTGGAGTGGTACTAGCTCTAGAGATAAGGCAGGGGTTGAATCATAGAATCATGGGATCGTTAAGGTTGGAAAAGACCTCTATGATCATTGAGTCCAACTGTCAGTCTATCACCACCACAACCACTAAACCACGTCCCTCAGTGCTGCATCTCCACAGTACTGGAACACCTCCAGGGATGGTGACTCCACCACCTCCCTGGGCAGCCTGTGCCAATGAGTCACCACTTTTCCAGAGAAGAAATGTTTCCTAATATCCAACCTGAACCTCCAGGGAGACCTGAGAGCAGCCTTTCAGTTTCTAAAGCTGGGGTGGGGGGAGGGGATGGGATGGGAGGAGCATAAGAAAAAAGGGAAAGACATTGTAGCAGGGTTTGTGGTGATAGGACAAGAGGAAGTGGTTTCAAACTAGAAGAGGGGAGATTTACATTGGATATAGGAAAAAAGTTTTTTACTATTAGAGTAAAAGTTTACTATTAGGACTGACATAGGTTGCCCAGAGAGGTTATACATACATACAATCATACAATCAAGTGAGTTGGAAGGGACCTCTAAAGGCCATCTAGTCCAACACCCCACCAGGTTGTGGTGCCCTGTCCCATGGGGCAGACACCCAAGGTCAGGGAAGTGGGGCTCTAAGCCCCTTATCAGGCTGTAGGTGTCACTGTTCAGTACAGGACAATTGAACTAGATGTCCTTTAAAAATCCCTTCGCAATTCAAACAGTTGCTGGAGTCTCCTCTTCTCCAGGCTGACCCATCCCAGTTCCCTCAGCCACTCCCTGCAGAGCTGTGCTCCAAACCACTCACAGCTCCATTGCCCTTCTCTGGACACACTCCAGGGCCTCAGTGTCTTTTTTGCAGTAAGAGGTCCAAAACTGAGCACAGTACTCGAGGTGCAGCTCGCGTTCAGCTGGAAGTTGACTGATACTTCCAAATCCTTTTCTTCCACACAGCTTTCCAGCCACTCTGTCCCACGCCTGTAGTGATACCTTGAGGATAACTGCTCTGACTGCTAAAGTCACAAGTAAAGAAAGCATTGAGCACCTCAGCCAATTCCTCACCCGTGGTTGTAATGTTCCCCACTGCATCCAGTAAAAGATGGAGAATCTCTGAAGTATGAATGGTGAAAGTGGCCTTTAGCTGCCTCCTTACACACAGATTTCAGAAGGGGCTCACCTCTCCCCCTCAGGTGTCCTTAATGTGTCGATGCTAAGTTTCAGAATGTATGTTTTGAAAGTTTTAAAGGCTGGGTTCTGTGAGGATGAACAGTTTTATTGTCCATCAGCTAAAAATATTTCAGAGCTGAGGCAGAAGGGAGCCTGCGTTGCCACTCATTTTACTCTGGCACTTCAGCCTCTTTCCCAGAGGTATATTGCAGATGGGCACACTGATTTTGCTTGTAGGTTTATTTTTCTTCCCGCTGTCAAAGCAGCCTCTGTAGGATGACTTCAGCTTTGTAAGTGGTTTGCAATAGCACACATGCCTTATAATTGCATTACTTTCTTGCGTGAGCCACTCCTGCAGCCTGATGCACGTGTCTGAGTGAATTGGCTTATCTTCCCATCTTTAAAACACTTTTGTCTTCCAGCTATTCCTCCACACAGCCGAGCAGTTACGATCAGAGCACTTATTCCCAGCAGAGCACCTACGGGCAGCAGAACACCTACAGCCAGCAGACTAGCTATGGGCAGCAGAGCAGCTACGCGCAGCAGCCGCCCCCAACGAGTTACCCACCCCAGACTGGATCCTACAGCCAGCCCCCAAGCCAGTACAGCCAGCAGAGCAGCAGCTATGGCCAGCAGAGTGAGTGTGCCTAAAGCTGTGGCATTGCTGTGGGAGGGGTTGGTCTCCATCACTCCTGAGTGAGCTGCCTCTGAAGGAGACTTGGCACTTCTTTGGGTCTGAAGGATCTGAAGGGAAAGCAACGTAGCTGAGCTCTGTCTCTTCTCACTGAAAAACAGCCAGGCTGGTTCAGTAGAGCACTGCCATGCTCCCATCACTGCCCTGGAGGTGGGTGGGTGGTTATAAAACACAGAAATGCAGAGGACCATTGTGGCCGGGCTGGGCAAGGCTCAATATAAGCAACCCAATGACCGTTGTGCAGGGATCAGACTGACTTCAGATCCCCATGAATGAAGCAGTGCCTGTAAGCACTTCAGCAAGCGACTTCCACACGGTACTGCCCATGTTCTGGTGCTTGAAGGCAGTGAGAAACAGGACAGGACCCACTCCTGTCTGCAGTCCTGTGATGTTTTTGTTGCTCTCTTCCTCAGGCTCGTTCCGTCAGGACCATCCCAGCAGCATGAACGTGTATGGACAGGAATCTGGAGGGTTTTCAGGCCCAGGAGAGAACCGGAATATGAGCGGCCCTGATAACCGGGGCAGGGGAAGAGGGGGATATGAGCGTGGAGGCATGAGCAGAGGTGGGCGGGGAGGAGGACGCGGTGGAATGGGGTAAGAGCAAATCTTTTCTCCTTTTACCTAATTCTGTTTTACCCATAGGATTTGAAAAAGGAAAGAAGGGACTGAAAGGTTGACATTCCCAGCTGTACTTCCATGGATAACATCTCTGTAGCAGCATTGCTTCTAATCCATGGAAATGTTACCTGAGGGGAAGTAGGAGCAAGATGTATGTTTTTTCTGTCCTGCAGCTGGTTGGGCCCGGGGCAACCAGGGGTATTGCTAAACCTGGAACTTTCAGCTCCCTTCGTGGTCATGCAGAGGTGAAGTCCTCTGTGGGGTTTAACAGTAACTTTGGATTGAACACACACAAACCTTCTGCCAGGTCCAGGAGTCACTCACTTCTCATGCCTCACCCATTAATGGGGAACTTGACAGGTCAGGTATGTACCAGGCAGAAGCCTCATGTCAGCCTTAGCAGTAGCATGCAGAACTACATCGTAAGTGTATGTGTGGGGCAGATTGCTGCTGTTGAAGCCCTGACTCTGTCAGAACACTTGGAGCTTGGCTGAAGCGTGAAGAATGACCCCGAGACCATATAAAGGTCTGGCTTGGCTTCCAGGACTGCTCCCCAATTGGAGCTTTCAGGTGGTCTAAACCAGTTTGGCCATTTTAACTGATGGCAAAATCTGGTTTGGTAAACCTGTGTCTTCAGGTCAGCTGTTGGTCTCCCCATCTGTGATGTTTGTTTTGATAAAGGCGAGGAAGGAGGACTGATCCCAAAGGCTCATTAAGGGAAGGAAGACGTAGCTTTGTGTGTGTTCCATCCCCTCACACTGCAGTGCAGAGCTATGCAGAGTGCCCCTAGGTGCTCACTGGATGTGATGGGATGCAGAGTGCCAGCCCTCGTGTTGGCAGGGCAGGTGGAGCTGCAGCTTCTCACTGGTAGGCAACATGTAGGGCTGTCGTACAGCCTGGTGCAGTCCCACTCTGCATAGCTCTGCCAGAATGAAGTGGGATGAAATCTTTATCGGAGAAATCAACCACCAACATGTGGTAACAGAAGGAAAAGCCTCGCTCGTGTTGGAGTGCACCTGGCTGGAATTGGCTCGAGTGGAACAGAGTTCCACAGTTCTGCATAAAGATTTCACCCATGATGTATTTACCTCTAACAGTTTAAAGTAGACGTAGACACTTGAAATGCCTATCATCACATCCCAAAATTGGTAGTCCCTCTGGATCGTGTCGTGCCAAAGATCTGTCACCTCTCTGATTTCACACTGTAACCCAATCTTAAATAACGTACGTAGCGATTCCCACCTGGCTGGAGCATAAGGGAGGGCCCCCTGCTTTATGGACACGGCCTTTGTGCTGTCCATGGAAAAGGTGGCCTTCCTGTGAGCACCAAGGGGCAGGTAGGGGAACTTGGCCCTCCTAATCATGCTGTGATGATGGATTTCAGTGTCTCCAGCAGGTAAGGAGCTCGATGTTATTAACGTGCCCTTTTTCATTGACTCGGTTATTTTATATTTTCATTGGCTGTTAAACATGGAAACTTTTTAACATGCTTTGTCGCATTTATATGCTACAGGTTACAAAGTGAGAGCCTTGTATACACCTCAGTACTTAAAAAGTACCCGTACTCAGTACTCAGCCGGCAGCATAATGAAAAGTGGGACTAGACACGGTGTCCATATGGAGAGGAAAAATATACATAGCATATTTTTAACCAAATGTATTCACTGTATAAATGGAATCCTTCTGTAACTTTGGTAACTGAATACTTGTTGTTTGGTAATAAAACCAGAGGAGGTATACTACTTTAGAATTGTGTAACATTAAAAATAACCAAAAAGTGTAAACGTATATGTTTAAAAAAGAGAGACATGACGTGAACGGTGTGTACTTTAACCAGAGGAGGCAAAGCTGCATGCTACAGCCTGAAATGTGTATTGACAACTTTTCTCTTTTTTCCTGTATTAGAGGTGCAATACTTGCTAGAAAATAGTGGTGCTCTCCCTCCTCTGCTCGTCTCCCTCCAAACAGCTTTTGCCTTTCCAAAACAAAAAAAGTGAGAAACACCAAAATGCTCTCAGGTGGCCTTTCCCAATTAACCTGCGCTTGTGAGCGAAAGCTCCAGCCAAAGCTTTTGCCAAAAGCCACGAGCTGCCATTGGCACGTGCCCAGATTGGCGTTCCGGTCTCTGTGCCCACAAAGCTGCACCCCAGGCCTTCGAGCCCTCGCTGTATGCTGTAAGTTCTCCTCCTCAGAGACTTGTTAAGTTCAGTAGCGACCTGAATGTATGGCTTTCTAGCGAGGTTGGAGCGGGAATGTCATCGGAACTGTTGTAGGCATCGCGTGTGGTCGTCTCCTCCCTTTTGAACTGTTAATGTCAGGGACCTGGGAGGCTGAGGGTGCGCTTTGTGGACACACGGCAGGGAGGGAGCGACCAGCAGGCAGCCCGTCCTGCCTCTCAGGAATTGATTTGCAACGCTCAGAGATGCTGGTGTTGTTTTGTTTTGGTTTGTTGTTTTTTTTTTGCCAAGTATTGCACTGATAATACCAATACAAAGTAATGGAAGGGTACCGACAGCAAAGTGGTGTCTAGAACCAGACAAGCGAGGTTGTGTATGTAAAGGAAATTTGAGCGAGCTGCCCTGAAGAAAGGCATAGTGACGAGATGAGAGAGAGAGAGACAGATGCATTGTTTGGAGATGTTTAGCCAGTGCCCTTCTTCCCAGTGAGCCGCAGAGGCTCAGAGCGGTACTGGCTTTGTAAAGGGAAAGGCCTTCATTTCTTCGTTTATCCCCCCAGCAGCGCTGGAGAGCGAGGTGGCTTCAATAAGCCTGGTGGTAAGTTTTTGAGCATTACAATGGATAGTGTTTAAAAAAAAAAAAAAAAAAAAAATTGCAGTCAGTTTGTAGAAAAAGTGTAATTTGTATTAGTTTTAAGTGGTTAAAATGACGTTTGCAACAAGACTGTAATGGGTACTGCCGGCCATGCCTAGGGGTGTGCGGTGACAGGACGCAGGGTAACGTGGAAGAATTGAGAAACCACTTCTGTAATTTGGGGAAAATAAATGGTTTGGATTTGATAATTTTAAAGTAACTTTTTATTAATGAACTTAAAACGGATTGGCCTGGTAAAGCATAAAAAAAAAAAAAATGTGTAATAGTGGTTAATGGATGGAAAGGCTGCTAAAAACAGCGAACCGATCGCCACGTAGAGGTGTGCATTGCTGGTGATTTTGCAGTGCGGGTCAGTTGGAGTTTAACCAACGCCATCGAATGGTGGTTATAAGTAGATAGTGATGTGTGTGTCGCTCCTTCGGCCCGCAAGGCCTGCACTAACACTGCTTCTTATGGTTCTCTCCCGACTGGCAGGACACATGGAGGAAGGACCGGACCTTGACTTAGGTAATTATCACTGCTCAGACCCCTCCCAGGCTTGTGGCGTGGAGATTTCTGTGCTCATCTCAGCTCACAGAAGATGTTGCCCCATATCTTGCCCTCCTGTAGCAGGAGTACAGAGATGCTCTGCTGTTTGCAGTCTCTTTGGGGCGGTTTCATCTGATTCTTTATTCCTGATTCATCGGAACACCTGGACTGGTGGAAGCCCACACCAGTGTTTGTGAGATGCTTGTGCTTCTCCGTGGAGCTGGGGGCTCTTGCCAAGGAGCTGCTGCGTAGCTGCCTGGAGCAGCAGAAAGCACGTCCCAGGCTGCAACAGTCTGGAGCTTGTAGGCACTTGTCCAGCAGTCTCCTTCCTCCTTATAAGATCATAGAATGGTTTGAGTTGGAAGGGGCTCTTAATGGCTGTCTTATCCAACCACCCCCTGCAACAAACAGGGACACCCACAGCTCCATCAGTGCTCACAGCCCATCCCCTTACCTTGGGTGTCTGCAGGGATGGGGCACCACCACTTCTCTGGGCAACCTGGTCCACCCCTGCCCGTAGCCCTTTGCTTCCTCCTGCACGGGCACATTTGGTAGTCAGCATAAGGAAGGAGGGAATTATTGCAGCAGGAGGGGGTGAGCATCCGTGTGCAGGACCTGAAGGCTGCAGAGGTGTGTTGTGCCTTCGGGTCTCACTCACGGCCCATTGCAGAGGTCTCACATTTGCAGCCGGGTGTCCTGGCCATGCTGGGTGGCTCTGCAGCAGGGAGCAGACAGGGCAGCTCAGCCCTCAGCGCTGCTCTCAGTGCCTGCAGTTCCGTGTCGCTTCATAAATGCACTTATTGAGAGAGAAGCTGCAGCTGGCTGAGGGTGACGTGCTAGCAGTGCTGCACTGCTGGATCGCTGCCTCTTCCCACTGCCTGATGCTGAGATTTGTCTCCTAGGCCCACCTATGGACCCGGATGAGGACTCGGACAACAGCTCAGTGTATGTGCAGGGACTCAATGATAATGTGACCCTGGAGGATCTGGCAGACTTCTTCAAACAGTGTGGGGTTGTCAAGGTGAGAGGAACGTGTGTGTGTGTGTGTGTGTGTGCACCCATTGGCCCCCAGGGACAGAGCACAGAGAAGGGGGTTGGCTGCCTCCTCCCTGCCAGCTGTCCCATTCAGTCCCACCTATGGAGCTGAGCAGCTCTGATGGGCAGTGAGGTCAGCACAGCCTGGAACTGCACTGTAGCACAAGCACCCCAACAGAACCTCTGCAGGGTTTGCCCCTCTCTGCCTCCATCAGCCATGCAGAAGCTGCAGTGCTTACAGACTCAGAGGAAGCATCCCTCTGTGCATCTGCTGCTGGTGGGATGTGTGACAGCTTGAAAGAGAAGGGTGGTGGAGAAGAGCGGAGGAGGATGTGGGGAGGCTGCAGCTCAATTCCTGCACTCATGGGAGCCTGCAGGAGAGGCTGCTGGGCCAGTTCCTGCATTTGGTTGGCGTGGTGAGCCAGAGGGCCCTTTCTCCTACCACAGAGTTGCCAAGTGGAACTGTTATCTCAAATCAAAAGCAGAACAGAGGAGAGAATCCCCACTCAGTGTATACAGGGACGTGTGACTTGTAATAATGCTTTGATGTCCTGCTAGATGAACAAGAGGACTGGGCAGCCCATGATACACCTCTACATTGATAAAGAAACTGGCAAACCAAAAGGAGATGCCACGGTCTCTTACGACGACCCATCCACTGCCAAAACAGCTGTTGAATGGTTTGATGGTGAGTATGGGGTGTGATGTTTTGGGATTGTCCTTCTGCTCTGCGGTTTTCCATGTGATTATGGACTCCGTGCACTTGTGTGTGCTCTGGGAAGATGTGTGTGATACCAGGCTCTATGTGGAAACCCGCAGCACAAAATGAGGCTCTTGCCTTTGTGTTCCTCCTAGGGAAGGACTTCCAGGGCAGCAAGCTCAAAGTCAGCCTCACACGGAAGAAGGGCCCGATGAACAGCATGAGGGGCGGGATGCCCCCACGGGATCAGCGGGGAATGCCTCCCCCTCTCCGTGGAGGTAACATCCAGTTCCCTCGGGCCCCTGAGGGGCTCAGCCTGCAGCACAGCATCCTCCACCTGCAGCTGCTGCCCGGCGGTGTTAACAGGGCTCTCCTTGCAGGTCCTGGGGGGCCTGGAGGCCCGGGGGGGCCCGGTGGGCCAAGCGGTCCCATGGGCCGGATGGGAGGCAGAGGTGGCGACAGGGGAGGCTTCTCCTCCAGAGGACCACGAGGATCCAGAGGAAACCCCTCTGGAGGCAGCGTGCAGCACCGTGCCGGGGACTGGCAGTGCCCCAATCCGTAAGTACCCCCTGCCCTCCCTGCATAGAAACACCTTCCTTTCCCAGGCTGTGGCACTGCGGGGCTGTGGGACCGCTGTCCTTCATCTCAGCACAGGGGGGGCTGTGCTGGCTGAGGCATTGGCCAAGACATGCAGGTCTTTCTCCTAACAACTTGCTGGGTCTTCAGGGGAGCTTCTTTCCCCTCCCCAGAGTGTGGAGGGCCGGTGTCACAGCCCTGTGCTGCAGGCTGGGTGAACTGGGCTGCTCGCCGTGCTCCAGGTCCCAACAACCCCCTGCTGCACGTGGGTGTTGTGTTCTGTGGTGGCCTTGCAGCACTGCTGGCTGTTACCAACCAGGAGTGCATTCCTGCTCCTTACTGACTGCTCTGTTATACGTAGGGGATGTGGAAACCAGAACTTCGCTTGGAGAACAGAGTGCAATCAGTGCAAGGCTCCTAAACCAGAAGGGTTTCTCCCACCCCCTTTCCCCCCTCCAGGTACGTGTGGTTGGGTTCACAGCAGGGCTGGGTTGGTGGCACCGGCAGTTTTGTGACTGCCGTGGGGATGTTGAGGGAGCGGCAGCTTCCTGCCCCCTGGGCAGCCATCGCTCTCAGCTGTGATGCAGGGACTGCTCTGCCTGCAGCCCTCCCACACTTAGCCGCTCTTCTGAGCTGCAGAGCCACTTCCCTGCGGCTCTCTGCAGCACGTCACTTCTCCAGAGCACTGCTTTGATCTCCTTGCTCCCCGGCACTGCCCTCTCAGTGAGCCCCTTGTCTCCCAGCTCTGTGATTTTCCTTACCGCTGGGTCCCCCTCCAGCTCAGCTGCTGCCATCCTGAGCCCGTGGCCGCACCGGCTGCGTGCCCAGAAGCTCATCCTTCGCTGCCCACGGGGGTCCCACCGCCCCCTACGGCTCTCCTTCCAGCACGGCGTGCCCCCGCTGCGATGCAGCGAGCAGGAGGGAGGGCTGCGAGGCGCTCCGGCTCTCCCTGCTCTGAAGCTTTCCCTCTCCTTCAGGTGGAGACCGCGGTAGAGGCGGCCCCGGAGGAATGCGGGGCAGCAGAGGCGGCGGTATGATGGAGCGCGGCGGCCCGGGTGGGATGTTCAGAGGCGGCCGAGGCGGAGACAGAGGCGGATTCAGAGGCGGCCGGGGCATGGATCGAGGCGGCTACGGAGGAGGGGGCCGGCGAGGAGGTGGCCCCGGGGGTCCGCCCGGCCCGCTTATGGACCAGATGGGAGGAGGAGGCAGAGGCGGAAGGCGCGGAGGCCCGGGGAAGATGGACAAGTATGTGGGGAGCGGGCGGCGGGGAGAACTATGGGGGTGTGGGGGAGCCCACGGGGCACAGAGCATCGCCAGACCCGCAGGGTGGAGCTGGGAGGGACGTGGCTCTGACTGACACTGCGTGCTTCTTGCAGGGGGGAGCACCGCCAGGAGCGCAGAGACCGGCCCTACTAACGGCACAGCCCGCCCAGCTGCATTTACTACCAGATTTATTTTTTAAAACCAGAAAATGTTTTAAATTTATAATTCCATATTTATAATGTTGGCCGCAACATTATGATTATTCCTCGTCTGTACTTTAGTCTTTTTCACCGTTTGTGGAGAAACATTAAAACGAAGTTCAACGGTAGTGTGCCGACTTCTTTTTTCCTCCCCCCCCCTTTTAAGAATGGTTGTCGAACTAAAACTGACCCCCCCCCTCGTTGTGAGCATGCTCGTATCACCGCGCAGCCCCCAGCGGCGCCGACTAATAACTGTAACGATGTTAATGGTTGTGATGTTTCCTTTTTTTGGTTGTTTTTTTTCTTTTTTTTTTCTTTTTTTTTTTTCCTTTTTTTTTTTTTTTAATTAAAATAAAATTCCAAATGTTTATAAACGTACCACTTCTGGACTCTCTTGAGAACGTTCCCCCCCCACACACCCCCTTATGCCCTCGCAGGGGTTCCCTGCTGCCCTGTGCTCCCCACGAGGATCCGTGCGCGGTGATGGATGGCAGCCGAGAGCTGCGTGCTGAGCCGCCCGTCCCGACCCGCTCAGCCCAGCACGGAGCTCCGGCACCAGGCGGACGTTCCTCTGCCCCCACGGCACCCAAAGCTGGCCGTTGTTTGCTCCGCTGCTCGGGGTGACGCCCGGGGTCCCAACGGCAGCGCCGGCAGCTCGGCCCTGCCTCGCTTTCCCCATTTCATGGGGCTGAGGCCGATCGCCGCTCCATGTGCAGCGGGGGGCAACGGGCGCCGCTCCGCATCCCGCAGCTGCGATCCCCGCGTTTGTGCCCCTGCATCCCCAACGTCCCCATCGTATTTTCGCGTCGTCCCCCCCCCCTCCGTGGCCGCGCCCCCCATCCGCAGCTCCGCAGCTCCGCCGGCCCGGCCGTGCCCCCGCCCCCGCCGCTCCCATCCCGGCCCTTTCTGGGCCGCCTCCAACTTCCCCGGCCGGGGCGCGGCGCGGCGGGGCTGCGGACGTTTTGCTCTGCGCTCCGTTCTCCGCTCCGCTCCGCTGCGCGGGGCCGCGGCGGATGGCGGCGGGGGTGCGGGGCCGGGAGGCGGCGGCGGAGCTCCCCCGACGGTCAGAGCCCGGCCCGGAGCGGGGAGCGGGCGGCGGAGCGGCGCGGCCCGGAGGGAGCGGAGCGCGGAGGCGGCGGTGAGCGCTGGGATGGGGGGGGTTGGGGGGGAGCTGTGCGCGTGTCCCCGTGTCCTCCCCCCCATCCCCCTCCCCCCGGCCCCGCATCTGCCGCGCAGGTGCCGGCCCGCTGCCGCCATCCCCTGGGGCTGCGCTTCCCGTGGCCCCCCCGGCACGGACCCCCAAAGGAAAAAGGAAAGACCCCCCCCATCCCCCAGCAAAGAGCGCCCCAATCACAGCAGACCCCTCAGTAACCCCTTCCCCCGTAACCCTCATACACTCCTCCCCCCCCCCGGACACAGCAAAGCCCCCCACGGGCATCGGCCCCCAAAATGTTGGAGCTGAGGTGTGGGGTGCCCCCCCCCCAGGCCGGGGGTTCAGAAGTTTCCTGATGGGGAAAGGCAGGTGGGAACCCCCGCAGTGCAGCACCCCCACCCCGTGGGGTCGGCCGGGGGGGGCTCCCATCACAGCCACCCCCCAGCCCTGCAGATGACACTGTGCTGGTGGTGGCCGCAGGGATTGGGCAGCTCTACAGGGGGGGGGGCACCTCTGGGGACTGGGGAGTCCTTAAGCCCAGCTCAGAAGATGGGAGGGGGGGGCATGGGGTGGAAAGGATGGGGGATGCTGGTGGCAGCAGTGACATCCCAGCATCTGGGGGGACATGTGGAGCGGGGTCCCCTATAACGGTGCCTTCCCCCCCTCTCTGCAGCTCACCATGGCCGACCAGAGCAACATCCAGTCGGCGGCCTCCAAGAGCATCCGCCCCTTCCGCTCGAGCGAGGAATACCTGGAGGCCATGAAGGAGGACCTGGCCGAGTGGTTCAACGCGCTCTACGACCTGGACATGGCGGCTGACACCTTCCTGGAGGCACTGGCCACGGGCTGTGACCTCTGCCAGCACGCCAACAACGTCAACCGTGTGGCCTTGGAGTTCCAACAACGGCACCCCGAGGCGGCCGCCCGCATCCCCCGCAACGAGGTCATCTTCCAGGCCAGGAACGTGGCGCCCGGCTCCTTCGTCGCCAGAGACAACGTCTCCAACTTCATCCGCTGGTGCCGGCAGGATCTGGGCATTCAGGACGTCCTCATGTTCGAGACCAACGACTTGGTGCTGAAGAAGAATGAGAAAAACGTGATCCTCTGCCTGCTGGAGGTGGCCAGGAGGGGCTCTAAATTTGGCATGTTGGCCCCCATGCTGATCCAGATGGAGGAGGAAATCGAGGAGGAGCTGCGGGACCAAACGTGTGGGGTGCTGGGAGCATCCCGGGGCAGCCAGGCCCTGCGCCCCGAGTCGCCCGCGTACCATGGGCAGGCACAGCGCGTCTCCCTGTGCGACCTGAGGAACCTGGATGAGCTGGTGAGGGGCACCGTGGGGGCCCTGGGGGGCGAGGGGCTCCACATCTGCCCCATGGGGAGGGAGGGCCTCTCTGTGCGCCCAACAGGGGGCTGTAGGAGCAGTGGGGGCCTCTCTATCCATCCTACACAGGTCTTCATGGCCCCTGGGAGGACCTCTGTGTGCCCAACAGGGCGCTGTAGGAGCAGCGGGGGCCTCTCTATCCATCCCACACAGGTCTTTATGGCCAACAGGGAGCACTGTTGCCCATGGGAGGTCCTCTCCATCCACCCAACCCGTCTCTCTGTGGTCTGTGGGAGGTTCTCTCCAGCCATCCAACCAGGCTCTCTCCAGCCTGTGAGATGTCTTCTCTATCCACTCAACCGTGCTCTCTGTGGTCTGTGGGAGGTCCTGGACAGCCCAGCTGGGCTCTGTGCCTTCTGGACGTCATGGGAGGGTTATTTTGGAGCCGTAATCACAGGGAAGATGTGGGTATCACCACCACCACCTCCTCCTCCCAGGGATGTGGGTGACATGGCGTGACAGGGCTGCCACCCCACACTGCCCTCCATGAGGACATCAGCAGAGGGATGTTGTTCCCTCCAGACCAGCCGCTCAGCTGGGATTAACGCCGGGCTGGGCGCAGGATCCAGCCCATGCACCAGGCAGATGCCAGATTAATGTGGCTGGGGAGGGGTGGGAGGCTCTGCCCTGCTCTGATCCCCTAATCCCAAAGCCTTTTTTAATTGAAACCCAGTACCTCACTAAGCCTGGCAGCGTGGAGCTCGGAGGGGGATGTTGGGGAATGTGCATCCCACCTGCCCCGCTCCCCACAGCTGGGTGCTGCCAACCCTGAGTGCATTTTTCCGGGCTGCGTAATGCCTCTCCATGGGCTTTTATGGGCAGTGTTGGAGCTGGGGAGGAGCCTGGATCTGGCCTGGTTGCATCGGGGGACAGGTCCCCAGGGCTGGCAGCACATGTCCCTGTGTCCCCTGTCACTGTGGCAGGGTCGGGCCCACAGCTCCCACTGGCTGTACACTCCGTGCCTCAGTTTCCCCATAGTTGAGGGGTTCAGGGCAATCAGATCTGTCCTGGCTGAAATGATGAACAGAAAAGAGGGGGGAAAAAAAAGTGGGGGGAAATGCTAAAAGAAATGCTCAGCTGGGGAAGGCAGTGAGTTTGAGTTGCAGGTGCTGGGGGTACCATCACAGCAGCCATTGCTCGGGGTGGGTTCGTGCCAGTGCCAAGCCCCAGCTTAACCCCAGAGAGAAGGGGCTGTTCCTGGGGGTCCCTGTCCCCACACACCCCCCCTGAGCCCCTCTGTGCCCGCACTGCACCACACACTGTGCCACACCACCAGCCAAAGCAGGATGCGGCCGCGTCCCCACATCCCCCCGCTGCCTAATCCCTGACGTCAGCCTGCTGCTGCCGCTTCCCAGCCCTGTGCACCTCAATGACTTAACCCTTTTCTGTGCTTAACTGTGTGTGGGTGTGGGTGGGTGGGTGGTCCCTTCCCTGTGACAGTGTGGTGCCACTACCCCATGGGGGTTTCCTTCCTGAGGTGATCCCAGCCATGCAGTGGGTGCCTGGAGCGCTTCAGTGTCCGCAATTTGGGGTCCCTGGGGGGCTTTGGAGAGTGGAGCTGCGGTGGATGAACTGAGCTGCATCCAACCTCAGCCCACTTTGTTTGGGAACCCACGGGAAAACTGATCCCAGGTACACGCCTGAGCGGGTGGGAGGATATCAGGGCTTTTTTAACTCATTTTTATGGCTCTTTCCATTGCCTGGCTGTGGGAAGCCCCCAGGGCCCCTCTCCCAGGGAGGCTTTGTGGGCTCTGCTCCCACCGCAGCACCGCTGACTGAGCTCTCATCTCTACCCGCAGGTGCGGGAGATCCTGGGCTGCTGTACGTGCCCATCCCAGTTCCCCATGGTCAAAATCTCAGAGGGTAAATACAAAGTGGGAGACTCCAACGCGCTGATCTTTGTTCGAGTAAGAGCCGTCGTGTCCCTCTCCCACTCCTTTCTCTGCTGGGGGGTGGAGGGGCCTGGGAACACAGTGCTGGGGGCCCAACGTGGGGCTGAGCTGGGGCTGGGGTTTGGTGCTGCGATGCTCGGTGCCCCGGCCTGACCCTGCGGGGTGGGGACAGGACAGGATTTATCACGTCGGGAAGTGGAACAGTGAGCTGTGTCCTGGCACGGCCCCGCAGATAACAGCACTGGTCATGGCCAGGGTCAGCCCTGCAGTTCCCAAGGATTCAGGCAGTGGAACCAACCCTTGTCCCAGACATAGCAGGAAACCCTTAACCTATCCAAATTCACACTAAGTTTATTCCCTACAAAATTAATCCTTCCGTTCTCTTCTCCTGAACCCCCTCAGTTTGGGGTGGGCAAACAGAACCTGCTTGTTTTGGCTGGGGGGGTGGGGAGCATTGTGACTGGTGCTGTGCTTTTCCAGGTGCTGAGGAGCCACGTCATGGTGCGTGTTGGTGGTGGCTGGGACACACTGGAACATTACCTGGACAAGCACGACCCATGCCGCTGCTCCTCCCTGTGTGAGTGACCCCCGCTGTGGGTCTGACCCCAGCATGTTTCACCACTCCTTGGGCTCCTTTCCCGTGGGTTAGGATGGGCAGCTCAGGGCACAGATCTGACTGAAATGAGAAAAGAGCAAGAAAATGTTTGTTTTAACTGCTGGAAGACCCACGTGCAGCACGAGGGGTGGCAAGGGCCGTGCTCCCCACTGACCTCACACCATTGCCTTCTCTCACAGCTCACCGCCTGCCCCCCGCCCGCACCCTGGCCTTCTCCCCACCAAAACCCGCCGTCAGCAGTGCCAGCCCCGCACCCCACGCCCCCAGCCCCAGCACCCCACGCCGTGCTGACATGACCAGCCTTGGGGACAAGCGGCCGCCAGGCTGGGGGGACGTTGGCTACAGCAGGACGGAGCGGGGCAGCACCCCAAAGCCTGCGCCTGGAGCTGTCCTGCCTCCCCGGGCCCCTGCCAGCCCGTCCAGGAGCCCCGCCAGCGCACTCAGGTAGGGCTTGGTGTCTGTGGGTGCTGTGGGGTGGGGGTCCCGCTGTCACCCCCCCCCCCGGCCTGTGCTGTGACACACAGCGGAGCCATTGAGTCAGCCGGGACGGGGGGGGGGGCACAGGGCAGGCCTGGCCATGACACGGGGCCTGGCACAGCAGGACAGGATGGGGACGGCCCACTGCTATGGCAACGCTTCCCAAACTGACCGCTGCTGCGTGGCGGGGGAAGGAAGCCAGGCTGGGGCGGGCTGGGCTGGGAAACCTGGAAGCTGGGAACGCCTCAGCCCCACAGCATGGCCTCAGCCCCACTGCAGGCCTCAGCCCCTCAGCCCTATAGCAGGGCCTCAGCCCTATAGGAGGACCTCAACCCCACAGCAGGCCTTAGCCTTATAGGAAGACCTCAGCCTCACAGCATGGCCTCAGCCCTACTGCAGGCCTCAGCCCCTCAAATCCTATAGCAGGGCCTCAGCCCTATAGGACGACCTCAGCCTCACAGCATGGCCTCAGCCCTACTGCAGGCCTCAGCCCTATAAGAGGACCTCAGCCTCACAGCACAGCCTCAGCCCTACTGCAGGCCTCAACCTCTCAGCCCTATAGCAGGACCTCACCCCTATAGGAGGACCTCAGCCCCACAGCAGGCCTCAGCCCTATAGCAGGCCTCAGCCCCTCAGCCCTACTGCAGGCCTCAGCCCCTCAAATCCTATAGCAGGGCCTCAGCCCCACAGCAGGCCTCAGCCCTCAAAGACAGCCCCTCTCCACAGCACGCCTGGTCTTCACAGCAGCACCTCGGAACCATGGCAGGCCTTGGCCCCACATCAGCCCCCCGCACCCCCTTAAGGCCCCCCCTCCCCTCCCCACACCCCACACACACACACACAGCCCCAGCTCCGCCTCGCCGCTTCCCGCCCTGCTGTTGCGCATGCGCACTGCTTTCCGCCCAGTCGCTGCGCAGGCGCAGTGCTGCCCCCTTGCGGCCGCGCGGGGTGCGTGCAGGGGGGGTGCGCTGAGCGCGGGGCTGCGGGGTGGGGGTGCGGTGCGGGTGCGATGGCGATGCAAGGGGCGTAGAGAGGGCTGCAAGCAGGCGTGCGGGGGGCTGAGTCCTATGAGCACACAGTGGGATGCAGAAGGCCGGGGGAAGACAGTAGGGCGCACAGTTGGGTGTGCATCAGGGCATGCAATGGGATGTGCAGTGGGACATGCAATGGGGCATGCAGTGGGACGTGCAATAGGTTGTGCAATGGGACATGCAATGGGGCATGCAGTGGGATGTGCAATGGGATGTGAAATGGGACATGCAATGGGTTGTGAAATGGGACATGCAATGGGACATGCAGTGGGATGTGCAATGGGACATGCAGTGGGGCATGCAATGGGATGTGCAGTGGGATGTGAAATGGGATGTGCAATGGGATGTGAAATGGGCCATGGAATGGGACATGCAATGGGGCATGCAGTGGGATGTGCAATAGGTTGTGCAATGGGACATGCAGTGGGACATGGAATGGGATGTGCAATGGGTTGTGCAATGGGATGTGCAGTGGGACATGCAATGGGATGTGCAATGGGACATGAAATGGGTTGTGAAATGGGCCATGGAATGGGACATGCAGTGGGATGTGCAATAGGTTGTGCAATGGGACATGCAATGGGATGTGCAATGAGATGTGCAGTGGGACATGGAATGGGATGTGCAATAGGTTGTGCAGTGGGACGTGCAGTGGGGCACGCAGTGGGATGTGCAATGGGTTGTGCAGTGGGATGTGCAATGGGTTGTGTAATGGGACATGCAACGGGGCGTGCAATGGGACACACAGTGGGACACGCAGTGGGACGTGCAGCAGCTGCATGCAGTTGCTCTGCCCTGAGCCTCTCTCTCTCCCCGCTCCAGGCCCCGTGACTCCCCCCGCACCCGCCGTCATTCCGGGGACAGTGACTCCTCATCAGCCTCATCGGTGGGACCCCCGCGGGGTCACCGCCCTCCGCCCGCTGTCTGCTCCTCTCCCCGCCGCCCACCGCCGGGACGCAGCCGCTCCGGTGACCGCAGCCCCCTCCCCCTGCGCACCGCCGTCGCTCCGGGCGGTGGGGAGGAGCGCGGCCGGCCGCGTGTCCCGAACGGGCCGGGGCTGCTCCGTGCCCGCAGTCAGGGCCGGCCCGGTGCTGACGCCGTGCTGCTGATCCGACGCGGACGCGACGGGCAGCACTCGTGGACACGCGCTGACGGCGCGCCCCGCCCCGCAATGCGGCCCTCCGGTCCTCGGCGCTCCTCGCTGCCCGGGGACGGGGGTGAGGACGGGGATGGAGATGCCTTCCAGGAGGAGCTGGAAGAGCTGGCGCGGAGGCTGCGGGCGCCGCTGTGTCTGGAACCCGGGCAGGAACAGCAGCTGCTGGGACGGCTGGAGGAAGAGTTTTTGGCCAACACGCGGCTGATGGAGCTGGGGGACGGTGAGCCCTCGCCCCCCGCCCGCCCCACGCACGGGACGTTGGAGCCCGGCAGCGGGGCGGCCGCCGACTCAGCCTACTGCTCCTCCTCGTCCTCTTCATCCTCCCTCAACGTGCTCGGCAACAAGCATGGCTGTCTGCCCGAGGACGGCCGTCGCAACGGGGGTCCCCCGCCCGCCCCCCACCCGCAGGAGCGCTGCGGCCGCCCCTCCAGCTCTTCGGATGAGAGCAGCTGCGTGCCGGCCTCCGGCGCCGAGTCCGACCCCGAGTGGGCGCCAGCAGTGGAAGATGAGGGGATGGAGACCGTGGTGGTGCCGGGGATCCCCGCATCCCCCGCCCTGCGGCCCCGTGCCCGGCCTCGGCTGGACGCGCAGCCCGGCAGGAAGCCCACCCGCATCCCTGCACCCCGGCCCCCCGCCGGCCCCCAGCCCTGGAGGGCACTGCACAGCGTCCTGGCCTCGCTGCTGGAGCCCGGGAGGGCACCGCGGGAGGATGAGGGGCTGCAGGAGGACTCCTGGCCGTGAGAAGGACAAGATGGTGGCTGCGGCCCCCGGATGCTGGGATGTGTGGGCACTGGGGCACCGTGGGAATGGATGCTGTCACGGCGGGGCTGGTGGGGGCTGACGTACCTCGGTGTGATCGCAGTGCTGACAGGAGCTGTGTCACGGCATTGGGAACGGGTCTGGGAGCAGCCAGCTCTGCTCAGCTCCTCTGCTCTTCAACCTTCTTCCTTCTCCGTCCTGCTCCCCTCGCCTTCCATTCCTCTTCCCCATCTCCACACCCGAGGACGTGCAGCTCGTCACCATGACCCGTACCCAGGGGATGTCCCCTCTTCCCCTGCAGCATCTCCCCCAGCACAGGCTGCCCTGCAGCCCCTGGAGCCAGTAAAGCCCAAGGAGCTGAGCCCGCCTGCTGTTGTCCGTCCACGGAGGTCTGTCCATAGAGCTGCAGGTGCTGGGGATGGGGCTGCACCCTCCGGCTTCCTGTGAAGCATCCCTGGCAGAGTGATGCCCGCAGTTCAGGGCTGCCTGGGAGCACTTGTCCTTTCCTGGGTCCTTCCCAGCACAGTGGTGTCAGGGGGAGGTTCTTCACAGAGAGTGGTGAGGTGCTGGAACAGACTGTCCAAAGAGGCTGGAGATGCTCCATCCCTGGAGGTGTTCAAGGCCAGGTTGGATGGAGCCCTGGGCTGCCTGGTCTACTATTAGATATGGAAGTTGGTGGCCCTGCCTGTGGCAGGAGGTTGGAATCTGATGATCCTTGGGGTCCCTTCCAACCCAAGCCATTCTGCGATGTAATGTAATATATGTAAGTTGAAGGTCTTTTGTTCCAGAGATGTGTGGCTGGGGTGGAGGTATCCCATCACACATCTGACATCATAAATAAAGACTGCCTGCTCGCTAACACTGCATTAAATGAGTTTATTCCCAACTTTGGGATGACAGGAGAAAGCCACAGGGATGTGGCCACCTCCACCCCAAAGCCTGCACTCTCCGCTGGCACAAGGACATGCAGCCAGCACTCAGTGAACTTCAGCTCCTTGCCTGCAGAGCTGCTTCCAGCTGGTTCTGTGATTTCCACCTTTCCTCTTCCTCCTCACCCCCCTGTTTTCCCCCAGATCCACCCAGGCACAGCCCCAAGCAGTCATTGGCCACTTATCTCAGAGAAAGCTCTCATCATCATCCTTCCTCCCAGCCCATCCCTGACCCCCCCAGACACAACGCTGCCTGTGTGGGCAAACGTCACCTTTATTCCAGGCTGGCTTAAAACAAGTGAACATAGAATATATTTATATTTTATATATTTATAAGGTATCTCACGATAGGGTCTGAAAACTCTGAACCGGACGTTTCTATTGACGAGTGATGGATGGCTTTATTTTGGGGCAGGGTGGACAATGTCTGTCACCACCAGGAAAGGGGAAAGGACCCCTCCGGGTAAGAAGGTGGACAGGAGGGAGCTGCTCTGGGGCCTTGGGTGCTGGTACCCCCCTGCGACCTCAAGGAGCCCTGCAGGGGAGGGGAAAAGCCCTTTTTGTACAGCACACGTGGGTAAAGAATTGAATTTGAGGTCTTGAGAGCATCGGGAGCACCACCCATGTGGGGAGACCTTCACCATGACTCACCCCAAGCTCTCAGGCCCCCACCAGCCCCTATTAGGCTCTGAGCCAGCCCAGGGAGGGGACCCCCAGCATGAGAAGCGATGGATCCAGATCCCCCCAGGGGGGACAGAAGGAAGCAGAACTGGGGAGGGAACAGGGGGCACAGCTGGGCTCCCTCCAGGAACAGCCAACAGGGAGGACAGGGCACAGTTCACCTAGGGGCTGGTACGTGGGGCAGGGGGCTGGGACACCCCCATCCTCCTCCTCCACCCTCCTGGGAAGCGACGGCTCCGTGCTCAGGGTAGAAAGAGAGGGAACATGCAGGCAGCTCCTGCCCCACCATCAGTTCTTCAGGATGGCATCGTAGGCCTGGTACACGTACTGGGAGACCTCGGGAGCCCGGCATTTTAGTGACAGCTGGGGAAGAGAGGAGACACAACCGTGTGAGGGCTGCATTGTGCAGCCATGCCCTGTCATCACACACACCTGCGGGGCATGGGATGGGCCTGAGGGCTCTACACACCCATGGGAAGACATCAAGCTGCTCCCATTGCCCTCCCCAGCACTATTCACATGCAGGGAAGCAGGCATGCATCTTGGGGCTCAGGCTTTCACCCTCTGCCTGTGGCTCCACTGGGCATTTCCCCAAAGACATCTCCTAACCCTGCCTTCGTTCCAAAATTGTTTTTAAATGTCTCAATGCTCTCAGCTCCTAGAGTTGCAGGGCAGAGCTGAGCACATGTGCACAGGACACGGAGCTGCAGCTACACTCATCCAAAGCACACCCACAGTGGGGCAGGGCTGATGGAAATGGTCAGACCCTGCCAGACTGTCAGGGAAGAGAAAAGCAGCCAGGTACAGCCAAAAAGCAAGGGTAGAAACCATTCTGCTAACCTCCAAATCCTGCAACAGCGGGGCAGGCAGCAGTGGGCAGGCGGGTAGCAAGGGAGACACAGAGAGATGAGTCAGCACCAGAGCTCATCCCAACCATCCCAAAGAGAAAGGCTGTGAGGAGGTGGGGAAGGGAACAAAGCCCCAGCACCGTGGGTTATTTGGAGGAAGACTGGGTAGCCAGGAACCTTGTAGCTTCCTTCAGCAACATTGCTAGGGTGGCTGCCTCTCCCTGCTGCTCCAACCCCACGGAGGGCACACCGAGGGACACAGGGTTACACTGAGTGGGGGGCAGCAGGGGCTGGGCCGTACCGTGAAGCTGGGGTTGCTGGGCTGGATGCGGAGCTCCGCCAACACCCAGATGCCATTGGTGAGCTTCAGAGACTGATAGAGCATGTCCTGGCCCTCCACATTCCTCTTGGCAATGGTGAAGATGTTGCTGCCTTGGAGCTTGCTGCTGACAGCATCTGAGTGGGCAGAGGAAGAGCTCAGCACCATTTCCTGCTGGACCCAGCCCTGCTTCCACCCCATTTTCCCTGTTGCAGCTCTTGGAGGGCCACGTTTCTACAACCAGAGCAGAACGTTCCTGCCTAGAGACAGGAAGGCTTTGGAGAAAGGACAGGAGGATCCAGACCTATGGGGATGAGGCTGGGGCTTCCCAGTCCTAGCTCAGCTCAGCACTGCCTGAATACAGGGCAACAAACCATCTCTCACTTGGAGACCAGCAGTCCCTAAGTTGCTGTGACTGTTATCACAGGGCAGGAATAAGGGCAGCTCCCCACAGCAGGGGGAAGGTCCAACTCTAAGGTCCACCAAGTCCAACTCTAAGGACGTGTCTTGCCAACAGCCCTCATGAAGGGTTTGGACTCACCTGCATTGAGGGAACAGTCCTTGATCTGGAACTGGGCCTCGTTTTCATTGGGAATGTCCTTCCAGGTGGCAAGGAACATCTGCCGCTCTGCAGCCAGAACAAAGCAAGGCACTGAAGTCATAGAGGGATCCAACCCCTTCAAATCCCAACACAGGGCCATGCTGTGGTGGCGCTGGGCATTGAGACATCATTGCAGCATCCCTCTAGCAGCCACCCAAGATCTGTCTCACTCAGCTGTTCACTTTTGGAGTCAGCAAGCTCAGCTGCCTTAGTGAAGAGGCTGGGGAGTGCCAGGGACTGGACAGCAAGAGCTCCCAAAGGACCAAGAGGTCAGAATGTGGCTGAAGTCACCCTGGGTACCACATTGTGGTGATGCTGACACAGCCATCCTCCAGATTCCCATGGGTTTCTCACTCCCCACGGTTCCCAACTCCAATCCCAGGGCTAAGAATGTGTTTGGGAGGATTTTAGTGAATGGGATGGCACCCATGCTCCAACTCACCCATCTTCCCATCCTCCACAAAGAGGATGTGCAGAGGGTAGAGGGTGCTGAAGTAGAAGACATCAATGTTGTTCTTCACCGCAACCTGGGATGGAAGGAAAGACATTGGGATGTCAGCACAGAGAGTGGAAACCTGTGGGTCCCACTGTGAGCCCCCCTGGAAAGTGTGGGTGCTCTCACCTGCAGGTTGTTGAGGGGATCCATCTTCATGACAGAGCCCACAGTGTTCAGTGGGAGGGAGATCTCCACCGACTGGTTGGGGGCAAGGGGTGCGTGCACCTGGAGAGGGGCAGCTGGGGCCAGGCCAAAGCTGGGAGGACACACAGCACTGGGTCAGGGCTGTTATCCCACTGTTATCCCTATCCCCCCACCCACCAGCTCTGGGACCTCCAGGAACTGCCTCATCTACCTGCACCATCATTTCCTCCAAGACACGAAAAGAATCCAACTCATTCCTGCCCATGCTGGGGCAAGCAGAGGTATCCCCCAAGTCTGCCACCTTTCTCCTCCAGATCTCCACTCATTTTTAGCGTTTGTGTACCACCTCATTAGGAGCATCTCCTTTTTTGTGCTCCTCTGCGTTCATCGGGACAAACAAGAGGACATCCATGCCTGGGGAGGCGGTCATGCCCCAGGAAACAGCCTCCTCAGTCAACTTCTCAGAGGCTTTGGGTTGATGTCCATCACCATCGGAGCCGTCAGGGAGAGAAGGGTCATCATGTGAGGCTGTTCTGTTCCCCGGCAGATGTCACCACATCCCTGTCCACTCACCCTTCTCTGAGCTGAGGAGGTGATACCCAGCATTCTCACCAGCCAGTGCTACCACAGCTTAGGAGACACCTCACCTGTTGCGGTTGAACTGGATTGCAAAGTCAGACATGACCTGCAGGGCCTTGTTGGTCAACACCAGGTCCATAGAGATGGAGCCCACCTGCCGGCTGAAGGTGCCAGAGATCTCCAGCCCCTTGGCTTTCATGGCAGGGAGCCAAACCTGGGCAGAGACACCAAATCCACAGAGGTTAACCCAAAATGAACACTTTGGTGCCCGCTGCTCTCAGCCTAAGGCAGTAGGAGCATGCCACCAGAGTGCTGCTGTCCCACTCACCGTCTTGGGTGCCACGTAGGACCCCGACAGAGTGCCCACTCCCCCGGTGAGGTCAAAGAGGTCCCCCAGGCCACTGCCAAGAGGTGCTCCCATAGCAGCTGGTGCTGCTGGGCCAGGCGCTGTGAAGCCACTGCCACCCATCTGCAGGGACAAGGGAGCGTCAGGGTCACAGTGACAAGGAGGAGAGAAGAAGAGGAAGAGGAGGAGGAAGAGGCAAGGGGTGCAAGGGCACTCACAGCAGGACTGCCTCCCACATCGCTGCGCAGCTGCAAGAGACAGAGACTGCTGTTGGTGCAAAGGGTGCTTCCGAAAAGCATCGGCACAAGCAAGGGCTTGGGGTCACTGGGGGTGCTCCTGACCACACAGAAGGGACAGGTGCTCCTTGACACGGGTATGTGGTTTAGTGGTGGGGCTCAGGAGATGCAGTTATGGTTGGGTTTGGTGGTTTGAGGGTCTATTCCAACCGCGGTGATTCTATTTTAGCTGAGCAGGGCTGAGCTCAAACCTCAGCTGAGCTCCCTACACACACCAGGAACAAGAGAGGTGAAGGCTGAGTAGTTCTGGGGCTGGCTGGCTATCACCAGAGAGACAGGGGGGCTGTGAAGGTGGACATGGGCACTGCAGGGGCTAGGGGCTAAGAAAAGGTCTGATCCATACCCCTTCCGACTCGTCCCCCATCTCCAAGCAGAAGCACGCAAGGCAGAGAGGAGAGCCAGGCACATGCAGAGAGAAGCCAGGAGAGAAGAGACAAAAAGAGAGAGAGAAAAGAAAGGCAGGAGGGAACAGATTAGTCCCACCACATCTCCTCCTCCTCTCCCCACAGGTTTGGGCACTCTGGGGTTAGCAGGGCAGGTCCCCAAGTCATGCAGCTGCCTGGGTTTGGGAAGGGACTCAGAAGAACCACTCTCTCCCCCTCCCCCCCAGCAGCACAGCAGGTTCACAGGACACCCACAGCAGAAAGGCTGCATGGAACTCGCGTGCAGGAATGGGAAGGTGTCAAGGAGCTCTGCTCCAGCCATCTGACAGGGATGAGCTTAATTAGCACCCCTCTGATCACAAGCTAGAGCAGGAACAGATTAGCCCAGATGTCCCCAGGCAGAAAGCTCCAAGCAGGAGCCCGCCCACCCACATCCAAACCTCAGCAAGGCAACCCACCAGGCTATCCAGGCCTCCTCCCAGGAGGTCCACAGCTCCCATCTGCACGGAGGAGGCGGCCAGAGGAGGCCCACTGACTGGGGGTCCCAGGTCCAGGTTCAGCAGGTCACCCAGCAGGTCGCCCTGTGCAGGGATGACGGCCGGCTGCTCTGCTGCCTGCCCAGCTGAGGGGGCTGCCTCGGGGCTCTCAGCACTCTCACTCCTGGGGCAAAGGAGAAGGGAGAGGTATGAGATGCTGGAAGATTCCTGGAGGCTCATGGACTCCCCACAGCTGAGGGGCACTCAGCTGGAGTTCACAATGAGACATCCCATTCCGACAGGACTCCTCCTCAATGCATTTCTTTCAGTTTCACCTTCTACTCACACCTGAGATCTCCAGCCCTGGCAAGACAGCATGGAGCCCATACTGCTCCTGCTTGGAGATGCTCCTACAAGGGACCATCCTCAACCCTCCATTCACTGGTGACCATAGCAGTCAGTCCTCCACGTCCATCCCCATTGCATTCACACTGCTCTGGATGGCCCAGAACCCATGGGGACATCCCTACAGCTGGCAACAAGGAAGGGACACTCACGAGCCTGTTCGTGGGGGCAAGCTCTTGTGCACAACCCCTCTGCTCCCCTCCACGAAGGCGCTGGGTGGCTTATGATAGACAGAGGCCAACGTCCCAATGTAGCAGATGAGCTCATCCAGCAGCGTGGGCTCAATCAGGTCCGTCTCTTCAGAAATAAGTGGCTTCTCTGCCAGCACCACCTCCTTAGCAGCCACAGGATCAGTGGACAGCAGGCGCCAGTAGATGTAGCCACGGTCCCGCAGGTCAGGGTTGTCAGAGTCCTGGGAAGCAGGAGGTAAGCAGCAAAGCCATGGGGCAGGGGAAGCTGTAGAGCATCCTACAGCCACAACCACCTTGGCCCCATTTAAGTCTTGCTGTGGTATTAGAGTAAGTTAAAGGTGTGTTGCACCCCATGACAACAGTTGGATTCAATGGCTTTGGAAGCCTTTCCCAACCTAAATGGATAACTGTGCTCTGCTACACTGACACCACTGGCTTTCACGAGGAAGCAGCACATCCTACAGGACGTGATGTTCTCTAACAGCAAACTTCCCCACATTTAAGCTATCAACCACCTCCAGCCACAGGCACTGTGTCATCACGACCTGCCACTGCTCAGGAAGGCTCAGCAGGGTTGGAGGGATGTTTTGCTGGGCACAGAAGCTGGCACCCACCTGTGTGGCCAGGCTCAGCACCTGCTGCACCAGCTCCTGGGTCTCAGTGGGTTTCTTCAGGAAAAGCTTCACGATGGCCGTCAGCAGCTGCAGCTGGACCTGCGGGCACCAGAGTGAGATCAGGGAGACACACAGAGAACATGAGTGCTCCCTGCACACAGTGCTGGGGTGGGATTTTGCACAACAGGTGGAAGGAAATTTCCACGGGTGATACCACCAGCCCCAGCTAAAGGGCAGCCTAAAGCAGCTGGGACTCAGCCCAGGACTTTTCTAGTTCCAAAAGGCTGATCCTGTGCCAGCACAGGTGAGCAGCTGACCTCTTCCAGCCTTGAGAAAGGCAAGGTGCTTGGGTGGCATTTCATAGAGGATGCTTTGCATCCAGGAGGACAGTTCCAGGATCTCACAAAGGTGGCTGCTCTGTGACACCAGCACAACCACCAGCCCCACATCCACACTGCCCACCTGGGTGCTCTCATCATGGAAGCCCTCCAGGAAGCTCTCCAGCAGCTCATCAGCATTGTCGATGCGCTCGGCGTACTCGCCCACGATCCAGATCATGGCAGCCCGTGCCTCAGGCTCATCCAGGGAGTCCAGGTTCTCACACAGGGTGGCAATGACACTCTCATACCTGTCAGAATGAGGACACGTCACCAAAAAGCTCTGCGCTCCAATATCACCCCATCACCCACAGCAGGACTGCTGCTGCTCCCAGAAAGTTCCTATTTTCCTAATGGAGAGCAAAGCAAAGGGCTTCAAGCAAGCAAGGGGGAGCATAAACAATGCATCACCATCTAAAAATGGTTCTGTCTGACTCTTGGGAGGTTTACAAAGTGAACACTGAAGCGGGCATGCTTGGTTGCATCTGAGCTGCTTTCAGTACAGTTCTGCTTTCAGCACGTGAGCGGATTTTTAATTATCTGTGCTGAGAGAGTTTGGGTAACTGGAAGAAAGAGGGAGGATTTACATAAATCTCTCTTTTCAGAATGACTTTAACAGAAACCAAGCCAAGGATAGAGCACAGCACTACCTTCATATCCAGACTCAAAAGACACTGGATACAGCACAGGGATGTTTCCTGAGCAAATCACACTTTTCATGTGCACTGTGACACCACCCACGCCAGCCTCGCTTGTCTGCTCTCCATCCTTCCTCCATCCCCACACAGTAGTGCAGATTTCTAGTTTACTAATTACTATCACTACTCAATCTCCATTTCAAGCACCCAAATCCGTGCCTGCCAGCACGGGGAGCAAAGGAGGCAGCCCCAGCATTCCCCTCTCCCCACGTACTTGTTGGGGTACTTGCGGAAGATGTCCTTGATGACAACAATAGCCTCCTGCACCACATAGTTGACCTTGGTCTGGATGAGGTCCAGCAGGGTGCTGACACAGCGCTCTGCTGATTGCTGTTGGAGAGGTTTGGTCAGTGATGCCTTCACACCCCCATCCAACAACATCACACACCCCTCACGCTCCCCTAACCCAACCCAGAGTAGAAGAGGGAGATGCAATTGTGTTGTTTCCCCCCTTTGCATAACTCAAATCCTACATCTGTTCCAACAATAGATGGCAAGGGGATGGAACACGCTCCCTGTGGCCAATGGAACAGCCTTGGTCCATTCCCATCTCCTGGGAGATCACCCCCGAGATGCAACAGCCTCCAGCTGATCCATCACAGGCTGCAGAGCAATGTATGCTTAACCACGGCCACCAGCAGAACACTAAGTGAATGGGGATGGCACGACAAGGCTGCCCTGTCCCTCCCCACACCAGTCTCACCTCCACCTTGATGGCACAGCGGCCGATGGCTCGGACTGCCTTCCTCACAAAGTCCACATCCACCTCTGTGGCATATTCCTTCAGCTCGGCCAGGACCTGCCATGGGGACAAGGTGGTGAGCACTTGGTGGCTGGAAGAGACACCAACTCACTGATCTGCCCAGCGCAACAACCCCAGACCCCCGCTGGCTGCCAAACTGTGGCCAGACCTGAGCAGCCACAGCTCTGGTGGTACTGAAGCATGGGGAAGGCAAGGAGGAAGCACTGACAGGGACAGCCAAGGCCCCTGTGCCCACCCAGACCCCAACCTGTGCAATGTTGGCCTGAGAAGCCAGGCGGATCATGATGTCCAACTTCTCCAGCTTGACATAGATGGGGTCATTGTACTTGACGAAGAACACCTTCATCTCGTGCTTTAGGATTTCAGGTCTGGGGAACAAGGAGAGGCAGCAGTTAAGAGACCTGGCCAAGGCAAGCAGAGCTTGGCGTTGCTCCTTGGCCGTAAGCAGAAGAAGATTTGGGGGCTGCTCAGTTCTCAGGACTCCAAGATGCTGTGATCTCTCTCCCCCAGTAACTCTGGCTCTTGATTCCCTTTTGCTGACACACAGGGAACACAGACCAACCTTGGGACAAACAATGACCAGATGCACAGCAACAGAGGGTGCTGGCCTTGGCAAGGTTGGATTGGACATCCTAGGAAGCAGGGAAGCCAGCCCAAAGCCCAGGGCCAAACTGGACCTTCCTCACCAGAACAGCCTCTAAGCTGGGGAGGGGACAGGCCAGGTCCCCAAGGAGCCAACCTGCTTTCCACATTCCCGCTCAGAGGGACATTAATTACTTTCCACTTCTCCCAGAAGTTGCTGCTATTTTTAATAGGCAGTAACAGCGATGCCAGTGGGGCAAGGGATCAGCTGATTGCAGCTCTCCAGCTGGCCCCTGCTGCCCTGCACATAAACGAGGAGCCTCAGGCATGTCCTACCCTCCAATAGTAGCAAGAGATCAGCCAAAGGACAAGAGGACTTTCAGGACTTGCCTATCTGATAAGGACAACTACAAAGAAACGAGCCATTCTCATGAAAATCCCTCATTAGGCTAAGATGATGAATCCAGTGCCTCAGCTTTTAGTCTTTCCATCCCCTGCTCCCCAAAATAAGCAATAAATTCAGTGAATCCCATCCCATCACCTCAGCTGAAGCTCTGTGCCCAGCCCTTGGATTTCAGTGATGAAAAAGACCAAACGACGGATTGTGTCAGCAAAGCCTGGACACTATTCCAGCCATCAGAAGGCCCAGCACATTGGGACACAGTGCCTGTAGGCAGGAGGACACCCACCTCTTCTGCACGATGAGGTTGATGTTGCGCAGAGCCACGTACTGCAGCTCAGGCTCAGCAGACAGCAGGGTGACGAGCGGCGGGGCCAGCTTCTTCAGCAGCGTGCCGTAGTAATCCAGGTCCTTGGACAGCATCTCCATGAACTTCATCAGCACCTTCACTGCTGAGAGCACCACTGCAGAGTTGGCGTGGGACAGCCGGGGGGTCACCCTCTCACAGATGCTGCAGGGGTTGAGGGCAAAGGGAAAGGAAACAGTCAGAGCCAGGCATCCTACTCAGAACACCAAAGAACGAGGTGTCAGCAGAGTTTGTGGCAAAGCAGCTTTAAGATTTCTCCCAAAAGATGCACAGCTGGCTCTTCAAGGCTCCTGATAATGGTTATTTCCCAGCAAAGCCCTATCTGCAGTGGGATCTCCCTAGTGCCCAGCCTGCTCTGCCTTGAAGCACGGTAAGATCATGCTTGGAGAAGTGTGTTCCTTGTGCCAGTGTGGGGACAGCGCTCACTGAGAGACTGTGAGTCCCCAGGAACAGTGCTATGCTGATGTCAGCTGTTCCTCCCCCAGCAGCAGGAAGCCCAAGGGTGGGGAACAGCACAGACGGAAGCATGAAGGCACTTCTTGGAGGAGAACATGCAGCATCAGCCCCGTCCAGCCATCACCCTGCCGTCCCTGTGCCCTGTCCCACTTCCCTCACCTCTGGGCCTCCCGGTCATCTTTGGGCATGTAGTTGGCCAGGCAGTCCAGGATAAAGATCTGTCCCCATTCGGTGCACTCATTCAGGGCTGTCAGCAGCTTGTTGATGGACTGGGGGTTGAGGTCCAGCAGGTTACTGCTCGGGTGTGACTCGGCAATCTCCGACAGCGCTGCTACTGCGTTAGCCACTACCTGCCAGAGGAGATGGGACACGTGTGAAGGGACAGCAAGCACAACGGGATGGCAGTCGTGGTTCTGGAGGAAAGCTGCTGCAAATGGATGAGATGCATCCTCAGTGTGGGGCCCTCACTCTGACATCTGGGCACCAGCTTCTCCTCCCCACAAGCTGACGTGCAGATGAACTATCATCACACATCCCCACCACACACACTGTGACTCTTCCCCCACCGCTGCTCAGCAATTTGGGTGGGCAAATCCTGCAGCCCTGTGCTCCTCCTGTCCCTCCCTGCAGTCACCCTCAGCAGGAAAACAGCACAGGACCACCATCATCACATCACTCCAAGTTGGCATGAGAAGCCAGACACGCAGCATCACAGCATTCCCAGCCAGCAGCTCCTGTTTGATGCCTTTCCTGCTCCCCATAGGGTGCAGAAGCTAATAATAAATGGGAATTAATTAAATCTCACATCTAAAAGGAGCCAGGAGACAGTTACTGGACATGAAAAGCAACCTCGGGGACAGCTGCCGACAAAAGTGGTTTGACAAGCACCAAAAAGCACCAAGAAATGAAGAGGAACATGGGAGCAAGGATATAGGGATGCAGAAATGAGTGAGGGCATCTGCTGCACCAGATAGGGAAAGCAAGGTCTGATCACCATGGGATTGGAGTCCGAGATGAGGTCCTTGAGGGTGTCCAGGAAGCCCTGGTCCTCCACCAGCTGGGCGTTGATGTCATGGAGCTTGGCCACGCAGACGGCCGCCGTTTTGCGCACATACGGGTCCTCATCCTTCAGGCACTTGCGCAGGGGCTCACAGAGGTACTCTGTTATCTTGTCCACACGGATGCAGCCCATGGTCCGCACAGCCAGGGCACGGATCAGTGGGTTGGGGTCCTCACAGTCCTGCAGGGCCAGGGAGGACAGTGAGAGCTCCAGCCCTTCCAGCCACAGCCATCAGCGGCAGCTTCAGGACCTTGACTTTCCCTCGGGTTCCTGAAGCCTTGAGGTTTTAGCATTCAGCTCTCAAGTGGAATGAGTGCATCCCATGGAAGGAGTTCAGCCTCATTCCATTATCTGGAGTGCACTGAACTCTAACACTGCCAGCTCCTGCTCCAAATACACCCCAGAACCAGGCATGTGCCCAGCTTACACCAGGGACACAACCCAGCCAGCACCCCACAGAACAGCCACCCGGCCTGGGGAACACACCCATCACAATTACTGTTGTTGTTTTTCCTCTTAAAAACACCAAAATTTCCAGGAAAACCTTTCCACAGAAAGGATTTGGTGGCCCTGTGGCTTCAAACAAACACACTCCCCAGCTACTGATCACAAGACCACATTCTCTACAGCAAGTTCAACAGAGGGCATCTCCAACATAGGAACCACCACCACCAAAAAACATTTGTGGGGCAAATTTGCTCTCTTATACCATGCAAGAGAAGCCCTGGTTTGCTAAGAGAGGGCTTTTTGGTGGCAGAGGGCCAGAGTGCTGCCCCACAGCCCGTTTTCCTCACCTTCACAAAGGTGTTGACAGCCATGATGGCCATGTCAGGCTGGCTCTTGGCATAGTTCATCAGGTAGAGGTAGACCAGCTTCTTCAGCTCCAGGTTGTCTGTCTGCATGCAGTTCACCACATCCGGGAAGAGAGCGCTGCAACGTGAAGCACCACAGATCTCAGGGCAAGCGACTGGGATTGGGGTGTTAACTTCTGTCCTGGGAGAGCCACTAAACCCCATTATCCTGGCCCTGAGCACCTCTAGGAATGGGGCACCACAGAGAGCCAAGGTCTCACCACTTTCTGAGTACAGAATTTCCACCCAACCTAAGTTTCCCCTCAGTTTAAAACTGTTCCCACTTCCATCACTATCAGACAGTGTAAAAAGTCACTCTCTCCCTCTTTTATGAGTTCCCTTTAAGTACTGAAAGGTTGAAATGAGGTCTTCTTGGAGTCTTCTCTTCCCTAGACTGAGCCGGCAACTTAGAAGGTATTTTCCATCCCTGATGATTCCACAACCCAGCTATATGATCCTAAAACCAGCCTGTGCTTGCAAGCTCACATCCAGGCCTAAGGAGCCCGTTTTGCTGGGTCTGAAGCACAGCCCCTGGGCAAAAGCAGCTTTGTGAGCTTGCAAGGCACAGAACTAAGGGAGAAAAAGAGCTGCCAGGGTGACTTTTTCTTTCCTGAGCTGCAGTGCAGTCTGTGGGACAGGAGAATGGACACACCTGACATCCTTGCCGACAGTCATGGAGGCGATCACCTTCTTCACCGCCTCCTTCTTCTTCTCCTTCTTGTCACTGTTCAGCTCTGCCTTCAGCTCAAAAATCTCCCCTGCAGGAAAGGCACGGGGTCAGCAAGGACATCCTAAGCAAATCCACAGCGGGCTGGGGGCTGCTGAGAACCCCTCCCCATTCAGCCCGGGTGGAAGAGCCCCACACACAGCTGCTAGGAACGACCCACATGGATCACTGAACCCACAGCACCGCCCAACCCCAACCCCAACCTCCCCCGTTTGTGTGTGTGTGACCCCCCCCCCCCCCCCGGGGCAGCACCTCCCCCTGCCCCCCACCCGCACGGTGCCCCGCAGCAGCCCCCCCCTCACCCTTCTTGGTGGTGGTGAAATACTTGGAGTCCGTCATGGTGCCGCCGCGTTCCCTGCCAGGAGATGCAGCCCCAATCACCAAACGTCAGCATTTCGCCCCCCCACGCCCCTCGGTTCCTCACCGCCCCCCACCGCAGATCCCCGTTGGGGGCCGAGGCCGGGCAAAACCCGAGGCGATACCCGCGGTAGAAGCGCGGACAGCCCGCAAACAGCCGCGCACGGCAACGGTTCCGATCGCGGAGCTCCGCTCCCGGCCCCCGCCGCCCCCCTCCCGTACCGGACCGCCGCGCCGCCCGCTGCCCCCGGCCCCAGCGGAAGTGAGGAGTGAGCACTTCCGGGGCGGGGCTTTGAGGGAGGGCGGGGTGTGGGGGCGGGGCTTAGAGGACTGGGCGTGGCCAAGGGAGGGAATGGAGCGGGAACAACGCGGGGATGGGGATATGGGATGGGGACATAGAGATATGGGATGGGGATATAGGGATGGGGATATGGAGATGGGGACATGGAGATGGGGATATGGGATGGGGATATGAGGATGGGGATATGGGATGGGGACATGGGATGGGGAGATGGAGATGGGGATATGGGATGGCAGCATTGGATAGGGATGGGGTGAGGGCACGGGATGGTGCTTGTGGATATGGAGTAATATTGGGACTGGGGACCGAGGAGGGGGGCAGTATGGGAGGAAGGACAGGATATGGGAAATGGTCAGCAGACAGGAGATGGGGACACGAGGTGGGGTAAGGGAAGGAATGGGGATGGGAAAAGGGTGTGGGGGTGGGAGATGGGAGATGGAATAGTGGTTGGGAATGGGAGGATAAGGAGTGGGATTAGGATAGGGGAGTGGGGATAGGAGTGGGGCAGGGGGCATGGGATGGGGAGAGGGGAAATGGGGGGTGGGGTAGGACAGGAGATGGGTGCAGGGGACAGGATAGGACATGGGGACAGGAGTGGGGACATGGGGGACATGGGGTGTGGGCAGGGGATAGGGATGGGATGGGGGAGGCAGAGGGTGGGGAGAGGGGACAGGAGGTAGGAGAGGCACTGGGACAAGGGAAGGGACCGGGCTGGGAAAGGGCACGGGAGAGGGGATGGGGACAAAGCACAGGGACACGGGATAGGACAAAAAAAGGGCACGGGTTGGGACAGGGGATGGGGCAGGGAGTGGCAACGGGGGATGGGAGTGTTATGTGGGGGAGATGGGGTGGGGACAGAGCTTGGGGACAGCAGATGGGAAAAGGCAGAGGGCAGGGGGACGTGGGTGGGGTATGTGGGATAGAGAAGCGATGCCGGAGTGCAGGAGCACACGCTGTGTCATCCTTCTGGATCCACTGCCCCCGTGTCCCCAGCAGCACTGGGGCCACATCACAGCCCCTCAGCGCAGTGACGGCCGCATGGCCACTCCAGAGCGGCCCCGCCGATTTGGCTGCGCTGCAGGGCTGCATCCCACTGCTGCCCGGCACTGCAGCAGCTCCGTGCGCCAACGCTCCAACCCTCGCCACCATGCAGTGTGGGGGAAAAAAAAAAAAAAAAAAAAAAGGAAAGGAAAAAAAAGTGATGAGTAGGGAGGATGAGATGCGCAGGACAGCGGGCTGTCAAGGTCAGCACGCGGGGACCCCACATCCCAGCGCGCAGCAGAACGGGATGTCATTCACCGTCCCAGCACGCAATGGGGCTGCGGCCCCTCCACCAGCCCACCCCCAGGGACCCCCCGGCAGGGTGCTGATTGGCTGGGATGCTGCTGTGCTGATTGGCCAGCTGGCCATGAGACTGCATAGATGGGGTGATCAGAGAGTGCTGATTGGCCGAGGGGAAGGCAAGGCATCAGATCGAGTGGTCCGTGGGTGCTGGTTGAGTGGGCGCACCGTGGGTTCTCCCTGCTGGGGTCCAAGCTTGTGTATTGGCTGGGTGCCCACGCGGGGTGGCACTGGGTACACATGGGTGCCAACAGTGGGTGCTCCATACGGGTGCAGACATTGGGTTCTCCATGAGTACAGACGTTAGGTGCTCTTGGGTACTGATCTCGGGTGCTCCATGAGTTCAGACATCGGGTGCTGGCATTAGGTGCATGTGGATGCCAACACTGGGTGCTCCATGGGTGCTGTCACTGGGTGCTCTGTGAATGCAGATATTGGGTGCTCTGTGAGTGCAGACGTTGGGTGCTGACATTGGGTACATTTGGATGCCAACAATGGGTGCTGACATTGGGTGCTGGTGTTGTGTGCTCTATGGATGCTGGCTTTGGGTGTACCACGGATGCCAACACCAGGTGCTCCATGGTCTCCAGTAGTGGATGCCCCATGTGCCAGTTGCCTCAGCCCAAACAGGAGCAGGGTGATGGGTTTCTATCCTGGTTCCTAGCCCACTGCTCACCCGAGGACAACCCCATGGCACCCCACACACCACAGCGCTGCCCAGGGTCCTGTCCCAAAACATGGGGTCCCCATCGCAGTGCAGATCCTCTAGCACCAAAGAGCTCTCGACCCCTACCTGCAGTAGAAATGAGGTCCCGTGGGATCCTATGCTCCTGTGGGGCGGCCCCACTCCCTCCCGTAGGATTCCCATCGTCTCCCCGGGCTCCCCGCTTCCACCCCGAGGGCCGCTTCCCGGACCCCCCCCCACGCCCTCGGGGCTGCGGCGGCGGCTCGGGGCGGTGCCTCTGCCGGTGCCCGTCCTCGTCCCCGTGCCGGCGGAGAGGCGGGGCAGCCCCGACGGCCCCTATAAAGCAGGCGGCGGCGGCAGCGGTGCCGCAGTGAGGGCGGGGGCCACCATGAGCCTGGTGCTGGAGGCGTTGCTGGTCCCCCCGGGGGGGCTCCGCAAGGAGCCCTCTCGCCTCGCTCCGCGCTCCGCCACCTCTTCCAGCGGCTTCTACTCATGGTCGGGACCCCCGGGCCCGGCGGGGCGAGCGCGGGGCGGCGGCGGGGGAAGCGCGGCCGCTTCCTCCACCGAGAGCCTGGACTCGCTGAACGGCGAACCGCGGGCACGTAACGAGAAGGAGCTGCTGCAGGTCCTCAACGACCGCTTCGCCGGTTATATCGAGCGGGTGCGGGCGCTGGAGCAGCAGAACCGGGCGCTGGCGGCAGAGGCGGCGGCGCTGCGGCAGCAGCAGGCGGGGCGCTCGGCCATGGGCGAGCTGTACGCCCGGGAGCTGCGCGACATGCGGGGGGCCCTGGTGCGCCTGGGGGCCGAGAAGGGGCAGCTGCGGCTGGAGAGGGCCCGCCTGGCAGAGGACGTGGCCGCGCTGCGGGGCAGGCTTGAAGAGGAGGCGCGACAGCGCGCCGAGCTGGAGGCGGCGGCCCGCGGGCTGGCCCAGCGCTCTGCGCAGGAGGAAAGGGCCAAGGGGCCTCTGGCGGAGCGAGCCCGAGCACTGCGGGAGGAAGCGGAGCTGCTGCGGAAACAGCATCAGGATGAGGTGGGCGCGCTGCTGCGCGGTGCCCGCGCCGAGCTGCCTGCTGAGCCCCCCGCCTCGCTGAAGCCCGGGGTCACCGCAGCGCTGCGCGACCTGCGGGAGCAGCTGGAGGGCACGGCGGCGCGCAGCACTCTGCAGGCCGAGGAGTGGTTCCGCGGTGAGTGATAACCCAGCCCGCTGCATGCTCCGCGGGCACACCCCGGGGAGGAGGGGATCCCTTCGTGCTTCCTTTCCCCTGGAGGGAACCCTCAGGACGGGTGCATGGGGGGCTGCGGGTGGGCGTTACGGCAGGTCCCCACCAGCCAGGCGTGTACAGTGAGTTCTGGGAGGGCGGGAGGGTAACCCCACCCCCGTCCGTTTGCAGGGGTGCTGCACGCACCACTAGCAGATTTCTGGGGGGAGGGTAGAGAGGTGGTTTTCCCAACAAACCCCGATGCTGCAGGAAGCCCCACTGGAGCGGGGCCAAGAGCATTGCGGGGATTGCAGCACAGCGAAGGGAGAGGGTGCCGCATCCCCTGCGGGGGGGACAGGGTGTGTCTCATGCGTTGCTGGGAGGGGCACTACTGTTCCGGGGGATGCAGAGGGGGGTGGCACCCTGGGGGTCGGCACACATGGGTGCGCTGCCATCGCCCCGGCACCAGCGCCCGGGGAGAGGCGCAGCGGCACTTCAGCACCGCGGACAGCGGCACTTCAGCACCGCGGACAGCGGCAGCGCCGCGCCCATGAGCGCGGTGTTTTGCGGGGCGGGGGGCACTGCCTCCTCCCGTCCCATAGAACCCTTGCAGCAATCCCTGCTTCATCTTTCCCCGCCCCTGCCCTTCTGGGTGGTGTATCTGGCACGGTGAGGAGGTGTGCTGGGGAGGGCAGCATCTTTTTAAGTGTGAAAGATGGTGGCAGGAGCTCAAGGGAACAGGAAATTGTTTGCACTGCAAGAAGCCCAGAATGAAGAAAAGCAGTGCCCAGCCTGTCCTGCTCTGGTGTCTTCACATCCCTGGAAATGGACACCTGGCAGGGTTGGCTCTGCAGAGGGCACACACACAGGGGAGTGGTGGTATAAAAGGATTTGCGGTCCCCCATAAAAGGGAGGCTGTAGTCTCCCTCTGTCCCTGCAGCTTTTCCTTTCCCTTGCTACAGTGAGGCTGGACAAGCTCTCTGAAGTTGCCAAGGTGAACACAGATGCCATGCGTGTGGCCCAGGAGGAGATCTCTGAGTATCGCCGTCAGCTCCAGTCCAAGACCACTGAGCTGGAAGCCCTCAAAGGGACACAGGAGTCACTGGAGAGGCAGAGGCAGGACTCGGAGGAACGCCATCATGCAGATGTCCTCTCCTATCAGGTAGTGTGGCGCAGTGGGCAGAGTCCCAAATCTGTCACTTGGTGCAGAGGGAGCATCCAGCTGTCAGGGAAGAGCAGTGCTGGGGCTATGGCCTCAGGGATGCTGATGTCAGCAGCAGGTACATTTGAGTTTTGAATGCAGCAGCCTTTCCCCAGCTCCTGATGTTCAGACAGCCAAAGCCGAAGGTTGCATCCAGGCTGCTGTGTCTGGCACCTGCAATGGAACTGTCCCTTGTGTCTGCTGCCCATGACATTGATCACAAATGCCATTGAACAGTGACCGGGGTTCAGACCATGTCGTGTCACAGCACTGGGAACAGTAGCTCAGATTTCTGTACCCTGTGGTAGCCATAGACTGAAACCCTGTCTCCAGGGAGATGTTCCAATCCCATCAGCCTCAGGTTGGGTAGGATGACTGCAGTGACCAGTAGACCAAGTCGCCTAGAAACATTGCCCCTGGCTGCCCCTACCTGAGAGAGCCCAGCTGGCAGCACCGCAGCTTTCCTTGGAGGTGGTGCAAGGCTCGGGGTTTCCCTCAAGGACAAACTGAAAGAGCCCCAGCATTTTCCCCCTTCCCTCCCTGCATGGCACCAAGTGACTCTGTCTGTTGCAGGAAACCATCCAGCAGCTTGATAATGAGCTGAGAAACACCAAGTGGGAGATGGCAGCTCAGCTCCGTGAGTACCAGGATCTGCTCAACGTCAAAATGGCCCTGGACATCGAAATTGCTGCCTATAGGTATGGGGTTGGCAAAGGGAATGGGGGTGCATGTCTTGGCTAGTCCCCAGTGCTGGCATCTGTGAGAACATTTCTTGAAGGCCCTTGCTAACACCTGGAGTCCTTCTTAGTAAGACAGTGATAAGTCCTCCAAAACCAGCCTTGCAAAGGGATTGTGGAGGGAAGGATGAGGAAGCCTTCATGGGGTGATGGCATGCAGATGGCAGGGAGGGAGATGTTGCTGCAGGGTGTGGGTGCAGTTGCTGATGGCCCTGCTCTGGTCTTCTCCTGGCAGAAAGCTCTTGGAAGGAGAGGAGTACAGGATTGAGACCGGCTTTGGAATGGTCTCCTACCCCGAAGTGGTCCCCAAGACTCCCAGCATCGCCGCCAACATCAAGGTGAAGAGCGAGGAGAAAATCAAGGTGGTGGAGAAATCTGAGAAGGAGACAGTAATTGTGGAGGAGCAGACAGAGGAAATCCAAGTGACTGAGGAGGTGACTGAAGAGGAGGAGGCTGAGAAGGAAGCTGAAGAGGAAAAAGCTGAAGAAGAGAAGGAAGAGGAGAAAGCTGAACCAGAGGGTGAAGAAGCAGCCAAGTCTCCTGCAAAAGATGAGGCCAAATCCCCAGAGAAACCTGAGTCCCCTACAAAGGAGGAGGCCAAATCCCCAGCAGTCAAATCCCCTGAAAAGCCCTCAAGCCCCTCAAAGGAGGAGGCCAAGTCCCCAGCAGTCAAATCCCCTGAAAAGCCCTCAAGCCCCTCAAAGGAGGAGGCCAAGTCCCCAGCAGTCAAATCCCCTGAAAAGCCCTCAAGCCCCTCAAAGGAGGAGGCCAAGTCCCCAGCAGTCAAATCCCCTGAAAAGCCCTCAAGCCCCTCAAAGGAGGAGGCCAAGTCCCCAGCAGTCAAGTCCCCAGAAAAGCCCTCGAGCCCCTCAAAGGAAGAAGCCAAGTCCCCAGCAGTCAAGTCCCCAGAAAAGCCTTCAACCCCCTCAAAGGAGGAGGCCAAGAGCCCACCTGCGAAGTCTCCAGAGAAACCCACAACCCCAGCTGTCAAATCCCCAGAAAAGCCCCCAGTGCCCTCAAAAGAGGAGGCTAAAACCCCTCCTGTCAAGTCCCCAGAAAAACCTGCAGCACCCTTAAAAGAGGAGGCAAAGACTCCAACAGTGAAGTCCCCAGAAAAGCCACCGACCCCTACAAAGGAGGAGATCAAGCCTCCATCTGTTAAATCCCCAGAAAAGCCACCCGCCCCCTTGAAGGAGGAGGCCAAGAGCCCAGCTGTCAAGTCCCCAGAGAAACCTGCAACCCCCTCAAAAGAGGAGGCCAAGTCCCCAGCTGTCAAGTCTCCAGAAAAGCCATCAACCCCCTCAAAGGAGGAAGCCAAGACCCCAGCAGTCAAGTCCCCAGAGAAACCCGCACCCCCTTCAAAAGAGGAGGCCAAGACCCCAGCTGCCAAATCCCCAGAGAAACCTGTGTCTCCCTCAAAGGAGGAGGCCAAGACCCCGACTGTAAAGTCCCCAGAAAAAGCAAAATCTCCACTGAAGGAGGAAGCCAAGTCCCCGCAGAAGGAAGTGGCCCCAGCCAAGGAGCCTGTCCCCTCCCCTCCAAAGGAGCCAAAGGCCCCTGCAAAGGAAGAGCAGCCAAAGGAGGAGAAGGCTCCCCCCAAGCCTGCAGCGGAGGGCAGGAAGGATGAGGCTCCCAAGAAGGATGTCCCGGCCAAGGCGGAGGAGAAGCCCAAAGAGAAGGCAGCTGCTGGGCCTCCCCCCCCACAGGTGAAGGAGACCAAGGCTGCCTCCAAACCTGCAGAAGAAGGGAAAGCTGAGAAAGATGCTCAACCAAAGCCTCAGCAGGAGGCTGGCAAAGCAGCTGTGAAGGAGCCAGAGAAGCCTAAGGCTGAGGAAAAGGTGGAGGAACCAAAGAAAACAGCAGAGGAACCAAAGAAGGAGAAGGTGGAAGACCCCAAATCAAAACCCAAAGATGACTCTAAAGCCAGTAAAGAGCCCCCCAAAGCTGAGAAGCCCCCCAGCAAGGAGGGCAAAGCCCCAGAGCCGGCACCCGCTGCGGGAAAGAAATGAGCAGAGCTCCTCTGGAAGCTGGAGTTGCTCCGCTCCCCTCTGAAGGGTGAGACGGGGACGGTCCCCACCCCGGGTCCCCCCCAGCCAGGCCTTACCTTAGCAATATGTTTGTGAGAGACACAGCCCCTCGCTGCCCCACGCCAGTGGTATGTTCCGATCGCTTCAGTAGCAGAATGTGATATATGCAGAGCGCCACATTTAACACTTGAATTCTAATGAGGAAAACAGATCCCAGGGGAACCGACTGCCCTTCTCCAATAAGTGCATTTATTTATTGTATGTGCAATCGATGGACAAGTGCAACTCAGAGCTCTAGCTGCTTGGGATGTGTGCCCGTGGGCTGGCTGGCAGAGTCCTTCCCTCGCTGGGGTGATGAATGGCCCTCTGGGTGGTGACCCCAGCTGTAGCTGGCTTTGGGGGAAGAGGTTAGGCACTGCAGGAATGCTCACAGAAATACAAAGTGCACTAGGAAACTCGAGTCCACTGTCAATTGCTTATGTGCAATAACCAAATAAAGTGCTTACAGAGACACACCAGCTCTCACTGTCATTGCTTGGCACAGGGGAGGAGGTGAAGGGATGCAGGGAAGGCAGTGCCAGGGCTGCTGGGCACTGCCGCACAGGGCTGGGACACACAGAAGGTGACACGGGGCTTTTCAAAGCATGTGGCAGTCCTTTACCTCCCTGCCTGCAGCAGGGAAAGCTCACAGGCAGGGATGAAGGGCTGCATGTCCTGCACAGGGGATGGAAACAGGGCCAGTCCTCACCACACTCCACAAAGGCAATTTTTGAATTCCTTCCCTTTTTAAATCACAGCTCCCCAAGGACTGCCAGTGCCTGGATTAACCCAAGTGCTGCAGCACAGCCCTGCACTGCAGCACCACACCTGTAGTGCCTCCATGAGAAGGGAAAAAGCTCCGTGGGCCTTCCTTCCCCAGGGAGTTGCTTTGGCACAAAGTGCCCCCGGTGTTGAAGCATGGAGACCCAGCTCTGCCCCTGGGGCTGTGGGACAGGACCTGCAGCAGGAAGCTGTGAGGGATGGAGGAGGAGGGCACAGACCAGCCCAGAGCTCCAACCTCCTGCTGTGTTCTGGGGTTTGTGCCGAGTCAGCTGGCAGGCTGGGGCTGCAGTGCAGGAAGGGCTATTTTTAGGCAGCTTAGTTCCTGTTACCAAGGACCTGCAGTGGGAGGGAGGAAAGGCAGGCAAGGCCCATGACAGGGGAGACAGGGCTTGTTCCAACCCCCATGGGTCACAGAAGCATAGAAGAGCTCAGAAGAGAAGGGATCCACAAGGATCAAGGTCTCCACACCCCAACCATCTGCACACATGCACACACACTTGTTCCAATTCAGCATTTAATCCCTTCAGTTACAAAACCTCAAACAAGACCTAAAACATCATAAAAGAAACTGAAATGATGGGAAGGGCACATTGCAGACAGGATGAGGCTAGGTCCCAAAGCAATGCCCAGGCAGGGAAGCCCAGCAGGTCTCAGCGGTGGCTGAAGAATCCCTGAGGGTAGTTGAACTTGAATGGCTTCAAGCGCATGGGGCCCCTGGAAGAGAAGAAGAGGAACAGGTTGGCCCACAGGGGTCTGCTTCCATCCCAGCAGGCCCAATGTGCTGGTAAGCTCAGCACATTCACAGAAAGGGACAGGTCCCAGGGTGCAGCTCGACTGTGCAGGGCTGAACCTCACAGGCAGCACAAGGGTGCCCTTCTGTCACCATGTGCCTGGACAGCAATGCCAGCAGGGTCCCTATCAGCATCCTCAGCCCCTTCTGCTCACTGCCTGCAGGGACAGCACAGCCCCAGGCTCTCACCTGACCAGGCGCAGGCACATCTTCTCCTGGGGGAACTCCTTGGGCCCCTCCACAGTGGTGTCGTGGGGCTCTGTCTCCAGGTAGACATCCAGCACCATGCAGAGGCGCTGCAGCTGGTTGGTGAGGAGCTGGTAGCCCGGTTTGGGCCCCCACAGCTCCCTGTAGCACACGTTGACTTCACTCTCCATAGCCTGGCAGATGCAGATGTGTTGCAAGTTTGGTTTTCTGTTCTTCCCAACCACCAGTCTAACCCTTACCAAGGGTACAGAAGCACTGGGAACTCCCCTGAGTGCTTACCCGAATGTTGTCATCGTTGCTGCCGGTTCGCTCTCCTTTCCAGTTCAGGCAGAGGCTGAAGATGGGTGGCAGCGCAGAGTAACCGGGATTCAGGACCACAGCAACCTGGAGCTTGGCTGAGCAAGGCAAGGAAGAAATATCAATGACAGCCCACAGAGCCTCCCTAGCGTGGAGGATTCAGGCAGCTGCTAACTATTTGCCATCACCGGGGGAAGGAAACACACCGACCCGTTCCCCTCTCTATCAGGGCCATGTAATAGAGGTGGGTGTCTTCAGCCAGCCCAGCCTCCACCACGTCTTTAGTGTAGGGCAGTTCCTGCAAGGGAAGACGACAGGGAGTGAGCAGCTGCTGGCTCCAAGGCACAGCACGGGAGCTGGAGGGGATACAGCCTCACACACAGCACCTACCGCGTAATCTTCGAAGGGGATGGCAGTCCACTTCACCAGGCGTGAGACGATCTTGGTAGGGAAGAGATGCTGGCACTCGCTGGACACTGGCACCACGCCATGCTCTGGAAGCAAGCACAAGGTTGAGCAGGGCAGGCTGGGGATGAGCTCTCTGCCTGCCCCACAAGTGACAGCAGTACTGGGACCTGGGGACATTCTTCATCCTTCTGACAACTTCATCAGGCATCCAGAAAGCAGCAGCAGCCTCAAATGCAATTCTGCTGGCACTCACAACCTCACAGCACGTGCCTGGTCTGCTCCAGGGGTGCTTGGCATGCTTGGGCACACTGTTTTCCTATCACCACAGCCTGAATAAACTCCCAGAACCAGGATGGCTGGCCCCAAAGGGGTGCTGGACATTGAGAGGGGCACAGCCCCAAACATGGCAACATCAGAGCCCTGACACCACAGAGTAGAAGGACAGTGGCAGTGCAGACCCATATAAGCCCTTCAAGGTGACACGGGTCAGGCAGTATTCCTGTGCAAGACGATCCAGCCACTGCAAACCCTCCCCAGGCACTCACCAAGAGAAGCAAACTGTTTGTGGAGAGCCAGGCGGGATTGCAGCCTCGTCCTCAGCAGCTTCATGGTCATCTCCATGTGGCTCGCACTCAGAGAGTTGTCTGCAGTGACCGTATGCTGTGGGCAGGAGGGAGCATCACCACCCTGCCAGGGAGCCAAGGGTGCTCCATGGTTTAGGAGTGGCTGGTGCCAGCTGGAGCTCCAGTCTTAGGGGAGCAGGAAGGGACACAAGTGCCCCCAAAGCCCCCCAGAGCCCTGCCAGCTCAGCCCGATGTCCTGGTGGGGAGGGGAGGGAAGGAGTGAGACGTGCCTGAGGCTGATCCTTGGGGAAATGCAGGCCGCCCAGCTTCTGCACCCACACATAGGGATGCCCCAGCTCTGTCACATAATCACTCAAGGTCAGGATGCTGAAGAACAAAGAGGAAAGGTCACACCACCAGAGCACTTTCTCCTCCGTGAAGCAGTCATCATCTTCTTCCACCCCGAGCCAATGCCAACTAGCAAGACACCGGCTGCACGTGGCCCACTCACCCCACTTTGTCAAACTGGAACTGGTTGGCTGGATTGGGGGTTTTCTTTCCATGGTCTCCCGGGTACAGGCAGCTCAGGAGGGAGTCTGGGGAGAGCAAGTCGCTGGCAGGAGAAGGAAGAGAGGAATCATGCAGCAGTCCAGGCCTCACGTCTTTCTGGGGCACCTGCTAACAGGATACGAGCCCAGAGACTGGGGATGGATTACCACCAAGCTGGGTTTCATGACCACAATGGTTTTCCCATAGTTCTGCTCTTGAAAATCTGTCTCCTCCCTGCTTGTAAAGAAACTGGAAATCACAGTGCACCATCTCTCTGAGTTCCCAGGAGCTGCTCAAAGGCATGCTGCATGAACTCTGAAACCTACTGATGGCAATCTGCGTATGGGAAAAACAGAAATCCATAGCATACAGAGGGCATGGTCTGGTGGCTGTTTGCCAGCCAACAGGCTAAAGTATTCTTTTTTAGCAGAAGGACTTTACATTTCTTCACAGTCTGACCACACTCACAAGCCCTAGAAAGCACAAAGGGTTGAAGAAGGTCTAGGCTGGGTCACAGGAGACTCAAGAGACATCCTGCTACCGCAGTGTAGCAGGACCCTGCCTGCAGGGGTCTCACCAAGGAACAAGTCAGGGCTAAGGAGACCCCTCTACATGATTCATCTCAGCAGGAAGGACATGCATCTGCCTGGCATAGAGGGGTTTGGGTACATACAGGGAAAAAGAACCCAGGAGGACTGGGAAGCCTCATGGGAACAGCCTGGGATGCAGCATAAGTTTACAGGTATTCCAGGCCAACTTCTGCTGCTTCCCTCTCTCTCAGCCACCTCCTGGCCTGGGAGAGCTTGCAGCTGACCTGAGCTCCCTGGGCAAGCTCCCAAAGCTGCCATTGCAGCCAGTCCTCACACAGATCAGGCTTAAGCAGTCCCCAGGGAGCCCATGGAAAGGCAGCTGCACCGTTGGTACCGAGTGCAAGGTGACCTGCAGATCAACCAGGTGAAAGTCGCTGCCAGGTAATGGCTGCAGGAGGGAGGAAAGCAGCTTGGCTGCAAGACAGCAACCAAAGGCAACGAGGAGAAGAGGTTCCCCTCCAGCTCTAAGAGGTTCCCAGCCTGCCCCATCCCTGGTTTTGCCATGGGGGATGTGGCAGATGAAGAAGAGGAGGATGCTTGCAGCTGCAGCAGCTTGGCAGAGCTCCCAGAAAGGCCATGCTGCTGACAGACAGGACATCATCAGGGCAGGATAGATCTGCAAGGTGAAAGCACTCCTCACACAGAAGTGCAGAGGCTCTTTAGGGCTTCCTTATCATTAAAGGAGGAACCAGGACAGTGCCTGGATACTACAGCTCTGTACAAAGATATCTATGATGCTCCAGCTAAGGAGGAGAGAGGGACTGAGGATAAAACCTCACTCATGGCACTCACAGAGCTGGGACTCACAGGGCATAGAAGGCTGTTAGCCTACAGCTCAGCAGGGGGACATTGCCACACCTCTAGTGATGCATTGCTGTGCTTATGAGACACTGAGCAGAGCTGGGCAGGACATCAGGGCAGGGTGACTGTGACAAGCTCTGGGCCCAGCACAGGACCCATACACAGCCTGGGGCTCTCCTCACCCAGCACTGATGGTAGTTGTCAGCTCAGCAGCAGTTGTCACCTTGGTCTTCACTGTCATGATGTTGAGGTTCATCAAGTAGTAGAAGGTCAGGTGAAGCACATTCTCATCTCAAAGAAAGAGAAATATTGCTTTATGCTCTGGCTTGGACACTTGGTACTCAGAGTTTCCTGTAGGAGGGGACAAACATTCTTCTTCTGCCCCTCCTAAGACAGCAAGGAACAGGGCAGAGAGGCAACGTAACCAGTGCACTATAAGCTGGGCAGTGGGGACAGGGGAACATCCTCCATACGTTGCTCTTTGCAGATCTGTCAGGACCCCTCACATCTCAGCACTGAGTTGTGACCAGGTTGCTCCCTGACCTGCTCTCACACCCCTCTGTGCCCAGGGCCACCAGCACCAGTTTACCTTTGCACTTCAGGTCAATGGTGACAGACAGTGGGTGCCTCTTCAGCATCTCCTTGCGTTTGTCATCCAGCTGCACACCCAGGGTGGGCCTGCGTCGCTTCTGGGGGGAGCAGAACAGAACTGTCAGCCCTGTACCAGCACTCCTCGGGAGCTCTCGGCCTCTCCTCCTCTTTTGCTGCTTTTTCCTTCCTTGCCCACCACTCTGATTCCCGTCTCTCCCTGCTGGACTCCAGTGTCCCTTGGCTGGAGACTATTTATACAAAGTGGAGCAGCTCCAGCAGGAGAGCTGCAGGGCGGACACTGCTGCGGATGGGATGTGAGCAGGGCAGGTTTGTACTCCAGCTCCCCTGTGATCAGGACAGAAATTGGAAATGCAGCCCCCTTCCTCCTAGTCAACACAAACAGAGTGCCCAGCTGAGGCCAGTTCTTCCTCTTTGGACACAGTCAGATTTAATGTCAACACACCGCTTCCACACACACTGACAGTGTCCAAAGATGAGCCCACAGACCTATTCAGGCCCAGCAGCCCCAGCACCTTCCAGCTCACAGATCCAAATGGATTTGCCCACACCACACTGTGCTGGAAGAGGCCCCAGAAGAGGAAAATATTATTCCTTACCGTGGTCTGCTCCTCCTCCATGTCAGAATCGCTCTCATCATCTACACAAAGAGAGAAATATAAGCAAATCCCATGGTAAGGGGGTTTCCCCAAAGCCAGCAGGGCCACCAAGCCCTTTCTCTGAGACCACAGCTCTCCCAAAAGTTACCCTAATTCCTAGAGTAGGGACAAAGCAGGATGCAGGCAAACAGGGACGTGACATCCTGCTCAGTACTAGGAGTTACTGTAACAGACAAGGGGCCATGAAAACCTCTCAGGAACGATTAAGGGATGAGGGTGATCAGTCCCCTGGTTTTTATCCAGCATCTTTGTATACCCCAAAACACAACCCCTCTGGCTGTAGCAACACCACCCTACTCACCCTGCGAGTCCTCAGGTGGCTTGTACAAGGCTTTGGCTTCCTCTACACTGCCTTCAATGGCCACAACAAGCTTCTTATCTATGAAAGAGACATCAAAATAAAGCCGTGAATCCCACTCCTGTGTGGGAAAGAAGTAAAGGTTACAGGGCAAGCTGCCAACCCCAAAAACACATGCCCATATGGTATTTATTAAGCCTACAGAAAGAAAGTCAGGCTGCAGCCAGCTCTGCCCCAAGAAGCTCTTGCTCCATGACTGCACAAGGCAGAGCCCCATAAAGCTGTAACAAATGGTCAGCAGGAAGAGGTAGCTGTCAGTAGTGTCCTGCAAGGCTGACGTGGAGTTGGATCTCCTGCTAGGATGGGGTCTGAGGAGGCAAAGCACTGCGTTCTTAAGGACTGCTGCTGGAAGCCATAAATACAAAATTTTTTTTTAAATCAAGAACCAAGTGGTGCTAGAGTCCATCTAGCATGAAGAAAAAGCAAGGAGCTATCAGGGTTGTAGGTACCCATGCATAGGGAGCTGTTTAGGGCAAGAAACCCTGTTCTTGCTGAGCAGTGAGACTGCACCTCTCACGTAACCCCAGAGATACAGACACCCAGAGGCACCCCGAGCCCTGCTAGGAAATCCTGACTGAGAGAGGAGCTGGCTGCACAGAGCACCTCCAACAGAACTCAAAACACAAAGCCAGCCAAGAGGGTGGATGCTTTCAGGTGACCTGTGGGTCAGCAGAGACCCCGTGCCTGGCTCCAGAGTCACCACCACCCATGCACAACCTGTCATCCATCCTACGCTCAGCAGCTCTCAAAAGGCAAGCAGCCATCCATGTCAACCTCGATGCTGAGGTGGGAAGCCAGCTTTCCAAGCAGTTCTTCCAGCAAAGCAAGCTGAGCAAACAAGGTTTCAAATGCTGCTGTCTCAGTGTGCTGGCCTTGGTGCCACCCTGCTGCTCTGGGCTCAGCAGAACGCAGCAGCAGAGCAGACAGGATGAACCACGCCAACCAATTCTCCCCAGGGTAGTGCTTTCTGCAGGCAGAGTGAAATCTGGCCCATGAGGGGAGTGTGCCCCTCCACCCCCCCGAAGCATTCCTGACGATCCCTTGTGCTCACCACAGGCCTGACCATAGGCACTGGCTTGAACAAAAAGAACGTAGAGGGGCGGTGGCAGGTGTCGCGCTGTCTCGTACTGCTTGTGTGCCTGGTCAAAAGGCATGAAGAGGTACTCCTGGACAGGCAGGGAGGCCTGGAGGAACAGAAGGGACAGCATTCAGGACTAGGGACAGAATCAATTCCCACTCAATTCCCCTCTGCACCCCAAGGCAAGTGGGAGATTGGAAGCGGCCAAGCAGCTGCAGTGCAGTGTAAAATGCAGGGGATGGCCACAGCACAGCAGGCAGGAAAACTTTTGGGTTTGAAAATAACCCAGTTCCTTCTCCTGCTCTTCTCTTTTGAGGTGATCACAAGGGGCTGGAGCTGCATACTGCTCTCTGGGGAAAGGCCCAGAATGAATTTAATGAACTCTCCATCTGCAGTTCTGCAGGAATTGCCGCATAAACAAGGAGGCTCTGGAGGAAACCCAACGAGGCAGGGAGCAGCTCTGATACTTCTGCTTGCTCTGCTGGGATCCAACACTTTCAGGTTGGGATTCAAGCCATACTGACTGGAAAGGAAAGGGCCCCTGATGCTGTCTCTACCCAATACAATCCCTGGGGCACATCAACTTGCTCCCAGAAGCCTTTCCCTTTCCTGCAGGGCTCAGCAAGTACCTGCATAATGCTGTTGAGGCGAGGCTGGAGGCTGCTCAGATACTCCTTTTTCACTTCAATCTCTTTCAGGATCTTCTCCTTGATGGTCTGGCATTCCTTATACCTCTCTGCCAGTCTAAAGGTGGGAACTGGGTTAGCAGTATACAGCACAGTGCCACAGTCTGCCTGGGCCAGCTCTGGTCATCAGCCTCAGCACTCCTGACCTAACAGAAGTCCCTGCAGGAACTCAGGGCTGACACAGCAACACGCACAGTGCTCTCAATGCCAAGGACAGGTGGAGGCTGTCAAGAACTCTAAACAAGGGAGAGGAAGTGGAAGCTCAGCTTTGTGTTGTACCTGGGGGAAGGGCAGCAGCCAGAGCTTCCCTCAGCAGCTCTGCTGACAGGACATAAGTGGGATCCTCCAGACTCTACTATGCTCCAAAGAAGGCTTCTCCACTTTGTGTCACTTCAGCTACAAATGAGATAAACTCCTGAGTTGAGGCTTAGCACACTAACAAGTGCTCCTCCTTATCTGGCTAGAGGGACAAGGAAAATGGAAATTCACTATGACTCTCTGAGCTCTGGTTACACTTCTGTTGGGGGAGAACACACACAGCCTCCTCACTGCTGTTCACTGCCACCTCTCACATAGCAGAGAGCTGCACAGAGAAAGCAGAGATTTCGGGCACACTGCCTGGGAAGCACAAGACACAAGAGAGGGAACACTGGTATGGAGAGCTCATGTGCTCCCCTCTTCAGCCCCTGCTTCCCACTGGATGAGAACACAACACAGAAAATGTCCCTGTGTTAGCTCAGCACAGCACAACAGCTTCCTACACAAAGCAGGTCTGAAGCACAGCTTTCAGACACTGCTGCTGAACTCCCTGCAATGGAGCCAGTGAGAGGAGCAAAGCCCTGGCACACTGCTCACAAGGCAACTTCTGGAACAGAGCCCAACACAAATCCAACACACCACTTAGTGGCAGAGCTGGGAACAGCAACGTGACCATTGTGGAGAGAAACTAACAGCCCTAGGAGCATTGCAAAGTACCCACTGCACTCCTGGGGCAGCTGAAAAGACAATTCCCCACCACAGTGATGAAACGTGGTGCTCTTAAATATTGTGGGATGAGGACTGGAAATTACAAAGTTTCCCAGTGTTTTATTGTGCAACCGTGGGGCAGGCTCAATTGAATTTTTCTTCACCTTTTACACAGCTTGCAATGAACAAGCAGTACTAATGAGAATCTTAAATCTCCAGGTTGAGCAGTCCTCTGCAAGCTCCTGCAGCACCTCTTATTAGTCTGCTATTCTGAGCTGTGCTGTTCCCACAGCATCTACTGGCAGCTTAGACTGATCCTTCTGAAAAATCTGCTGGATGTCACAAAGAATTATGGTATGTCTGGTTTTCACAAGAGGTGAATCTCCTTGTCTGGCCCGAGTCAGGGGAGGGACACTGGGAATCAGAGCCTGCATTGGGATGGTGCCATAAGCAGACAAACCAAGACACTTAAACTCGTTCCTCGCACCACAGCACAGCAGACAAAACAGCTACTGCTTTGCCCTACATGGCACATCTTGCAGAACAGGGCTCTGGGTTGAACTGCATAACTGCCCATCCTTAAATATCACCGCCACGCTGGATGGAGGCCTCATTCCCTGCTGCAATGGTCTCTGAGCAGACACACTGGTCACGCCAGAAAGGAGCTATAAAATTAGTTCTCTCCTATTGATGCCTCAGAGCCAGCACTGATGAGCACTGCCTCAAGGAGTGAGCACATGTGGATTTCTTGTGACGGCTAAAATAGCTTTGTTGTCCTAATCCAAGGGGTGAATCTTCACAACAAGGACACAGTCACACGATAAATCTGCCACTTCCTCTACAGGGATCATTTTGAAATGCTGTAAAAACCTTTATCTTTGCTGTTTGCTTCGCCAAGGGGCTGTGCAGCCTGGGCTGTCTGTAGGGAGCACCATCCTGCAGCTCAGAGAGGGGGATGCAGAATGGACCCACCTCTTACGCTGCTCCAGTTCCCAGTCCAGGCGGGCAAGGGTCTGCTGGTGGGGTTCAGTCAGGGTGATGTCAGGTCGGCTGATTTCAGTGGGAGCCTCACTGTAAAACTCCTCCAGGCTCACCAGTTCGATCTCCTCGTGCTTCGATCTGTAGGGACAGAACAACTGGATCAGGGAAGGGTGGCAAACGCACACATCCACTCCTTCTCCTCCCCACTCAAACTCACTTGAACTCCAAGCATTTGGTGATCTCTTTCTGTAGGTGCATCACCTCATAAAGCAAATTCTGGAGCTGCAGGTGATAGGCATCAACTTTCTGCTTTGCCTAAAACACAGACACAGCCAGTGACTGTAGCAGGAAGGGACATGCAGAGATGGATGCACATGTGGCAGCCCCAGTGCTGCAAGGACTCTGTTACCACCCAGGAAGGGTAGGTTTTGGGGAATGCAAAAACTCAGAAGGAAAAAAGACATTTTCAAGGACTGGGAAAGCAAACATTCATCGCGTTACATTGATCCTGGTGTCTTTTAGAAAGACAACCTGGGAGGACAGCAACAAAGCAGACCTGCTAAGGCACGTAGGCCAGATCCCATTCTGTTTCTGTATCCTCAGTAATACAATGAAACATTACTCAAATATTGCAAAAAAAAAAATCTTTCAGAAGCATGGCTAAGACTTCTGGGGCCAATCAGCAGATGTTTCTCAGGCTTGCAGCTCACCAGGTTCAAGACCATCTGACTGACTGTTACAAGATAGGAGAAGATGGCCCTCTTTTGTAAGCCACTGCAACTACAGCATCTGCCTTCCTGCAGAAAAGCCTCCTAGTAAACCTCCAGCACAGAAAGCACCACCTGGCTGAGGTTTAATTCTGCACATGCACACACAGAGAGCAGAAACTGCAGCACCTCTGCTCTTTAGAACCCTGTCCTGTACTCACTGCCCATTCCGTACCTCATGGGTCTGATCTCGGCCCTTCTTCAGCCGAATGTGAGCCAGCCGATTGAGCTTCTTCAGGGTCATGAAGTGCACACAGCTCTGAACGCGCCGCTCGTCTATCTCAGAGGCCTGAGAGGCAGGAGGGAAATGTCTGAAGCAGCACAGACTCACCACAGAGCCCCAGCTGCAGCCTTTTCTTTGAGCACTGAGACAAGCGGGGCCCTGCGCTCCTCTGCAGGGCAGTGCTGATGTTACTGGGGTTTCTGGGGAGCCCCATGTTGCTGGACAAAACTGGAGGGCTTTCTGATATCCACAGGAGCTCAGTTCTGCCCCTGGAAGTCCCAGCCCGTCAGCACACTTCCCAGCTATGCTTCAGAGGTCAGTAATTCTGAGCAACGATCGCTCAGTCAAGGACCACACGCCTCAGCTATGCCACACACAGTTTTATTTAAGACAGACTGTTCCATTATCCTAATTTTCCCCAGAACATGGCACGGCTTCTGCTCCTTTCAGATTACCTGAAAAATAACAGAACACATTAAACCAAGCACTCAGGGTTCTCCTTACATTGTCTTTGACGCCTCTGCTCTTCAACTCCTGGATTTCTGCCATGAGTCTCTGAAGCTCCTGGCACGTCTCTTTGTAGAGTTCATAGTCCTTGATGGGGTCCCGGAGATCAACCTCACACTCCTCACTGTAGTACCGAGCATCCTGCAAAGGGCAAAAGTACCTGCACTGCTCGCTCCTACATGTTTGCAAAAAAGGGCAGTGGGAAACACATGGCTGGGGCTCAATTCTTTGCTGCATTAGCTTGAGATTTCGTACATTGAATGAGAACTCAGTAACCAATCCAGGACACAAACACCTGGAAAACACAGGCTGCCTGTTAATGTAATTAATGTCAACTGAAAGGGGTGCCTGTGCTGCTGCAGTGTGCTGAGGTTACAGCAGAGAAGCAGCCCCGGGAACTGACAAAACTTCAGAACCTTGGCTCTGAGCCTCATGTGAGTGTTCCGAGGTAACCCAGGAACCCCGAGGGCCCTTCCAGCCTTCTGCTCACTGCCTCCCTGAACACTGCGTGTCCTCAAGGGGTCAGAAAGACAGAGGGGCAGTTCAGTTTCAGAGGTGCTGAGGGTTGGCCCTGACCCAGCACCGTTCAGCACACCATTCCCGGCCGTACTTTACCTGCTCGCCATCGGCCTTGCCCCGCTTGCCCTCCTGCGGGCCCCCATCCGTTCGGATCACTTTGGGCTTCCTCTTCTTGCTGGAATCCGAGGACATGACGCTGCCGGCCGAGGGCTGCGGACGGGCGGTAAGACTGCGCTCCGGGAGGCCAGGCCGCTCCTCCTCAGCCAGGCCCAGGCGAGGCCTCCAGCCCTGCTACCCCCCGGGGGCACCGTTTCCCGGCCCTTCGCCTCCAGCTCCCCGCTCCCTACCCCCAGTACCCCTCCAGCTCCCCCCCCATCCCCTTCCTCCCCAACCAACCCCCCCTCACACCCACGGGCTCTGGCGGAGCCCCGCACTCACCCCGCCACCCGCCTCAGCGCCCCCCGGAAGTGACGTCACGGAGCAGCATAGCGCGGCCCAGAGAGATGCGGTGACCGGCGCCCCCTGCCGGCAGCCCGCTGCCGGAGGACCGTGGCCTGAAGCGCCTGACTGGAGCTGCACTGGGCGTGGCCTTGAGCCGAGGGGGGCGTGGTCTGTCTGAATGTGGGCGTGGCTTGCATGAAGGGGGCGTGGCCTGTGCTCTCATTGGGTGGTGCGGTGCGGGCTCCCCGATAGCATCAGGGACACGGAGGGTGCAGAGGGCGCTCTCAAGGGTCTCAGCATAAGGACAACTCATGCGTGAGGGTGGTCCCCGTGTCCCCCATGCTCCCTATTCCCCATACACGGACTCTGGCAATTAAATATTTAATTGGTGACATCTCACAGCCCGGCGGGGACAGGCATCCGATGAGCAGCTCGTTAGCGGTAATTATGAGCAGCCCCCAGCTCACCTCTCAGGAAGGCTTCTGAGGGTTTGCCCCCAGCATGGAGGGCCAATGGCAACATGGGGTGCACTGCGGCACCTGCAGGTCCCCACAAACAGGGTGCAGCCGAGCCCAAGGGGGTTGGGCTCTCACCCTTTTTCCCTCCCCCAGGACACCCCAAAATGGGAGAAGACGCCCCCAGCACTTCCCAGCAGAGCTGGGGCAGGCAGCACATGTCCCAGTTCATTGCAGCGGGGAGATCTTCAGGGGAATCATGATCCGGGACTCCATCGTCCGAATAAGCGGCACTGCAAAACACAACGGGGGGGGGGGGGTGTCACCTCGCAGCTCTGCCACGGGGACAACCCCAGCCCCGTGTGCTCACCTGTGTAGTAGACATTCTCATCCCAGCCCCGCTTCCTCCACGCCGCGTTCCTTGTCTCCTCACGGGACTGCAGGTCCTTGTAGGCTGCAAGGGGGGAAACCTCTTTCTTAACCTCCCCCCCCCCCCACAGCCCCTGGGGAATGGTGTATGGGGTTTGGGGTGCACAAGGTGGTGGCACTGCCAATGTGGGGTGGGTGAGACGAGCCCGCTTACCCCAGAGGTGGTGCACGACATACAGCTCCCCAATCTGAGAGAAGAAGCCGCCCACTGCCTCCTGGTTCTCTTGGCGGTACTTTATGGCCCGAGCCCTGGTGAAATGGAGAGAAACACCAGGGCTGGCACAGCTCTCCCTGTGCTCAGCTCTAATGTCCCCGTGCTCAGAGCAGCTAAAGCTTCATCTGTGCCACCACCACAGGAATGAGGATGCAGGAATGGGTCCGAGGGCCATATGTAGAACACCAGTTGGATAAAGCAGCCACTCACCAGTTATTGCCCCACTCAATCATGGTCCCTGGCTGCAAACACAGGAAATAAACAACTGGGTAAGTCAGCTGCACCCCAAGTACTACCTTCTCCCTCTGCCTAGGGCCAACTTGCAGCCAGAGCACAAGTGACCCCAAACACCCACAGACCACAGGCTGCTTTGCAGACCCCAGCATGTACAGCAGGGCTCTGGGATCCCCTGGGTTCCAATGCCATGCCTGGGATGCCTGCATTCCAACGAAACATTTCATGCCTCACCTTGAGCTTGTAGGTCCTCAGCTCATAGATGTTGGGCCCCTCGCGGGGCAGGGGCTCATTCCAAAAGCTGAACTCCAGCAGCAGCTGGTTCCTGCGGGACAGCAGCATGCGGCTCCTCTCCTTGCGGAAATCCAGGTACTCCTGTGGACAGCCGAGGCTCGGGGCAAGATGATGGGAGCGGGGACACCCCATAAGGTGCCCCATTTGGCCACCAATCTGAGTGGTACCTTATTCTGCTTCAGCTTGTTCATGCAGTCCATGAGGGCTGGGTACCCACCAGAGAAGCGCCAGAGGTGCACTGGGATGAGACAGCAAGGTCTGGCTGGGGGGGAAAGCACCAGGGAGCCCCCCTCCCAAGTGACCAGGATTCACCCCACATCCTCTCAGGGTCACAGCCATGCAGGGTTGTCTGCTCCTGCAGAAATGCAGCCCTCACCTGCCTGGTCCTGCTCCCCGTACCACGTATTCCAGTTCCCAACCAGGTCACAAGGATAATCAGCATCTGAGTGCAGCTTGGGCAGCACTTCTTCCCTGCAGGGGGTACAGGAAGTGGTTTATGGGGTGCTCCTAGGCTACCCCAGATGGGAGAAAAGCGGCAGCTGGAGCTGGCAAGCAGCAGCTGTGCCTCTCTCAGCAAGAAAAGTGCTGAGTTTCTGACCCCAGAATGCTCCCGACATCCCCATTTGCGTTCTCAGCCCAGCACAAGAGATTCCAAAATCCTCCTGACATCCCCACTTGACCCCTCCCAGCCCCTGCTGAGACAGTGGGAAGTCCCCCAGCTCACGTCAGGCTGTTGTAGGCATCCAGACATTCTGGCTTCACATTGTGAACTGTGGGGGAAAGAGGGCAAGAAGCAATGTCACAACAGGGAGTAGGATGAGCGACTGCAAGGGCCTGGGAGGGGTGTGCACCCTCTGCCTGTGGGGTCACTCACACTGGATCTTGTAGAGGTTGCTGGTCTCTTTCTTGGACAGAAGATTGGAATGGGCATCCTTGCGGGGATCCACCTTGTGCACAAACAGGGAGCGGAACCAGCTGCCCTCAGCATCCCGTGAGTATGCCCTGCAGAACCACGCCATCAGCAGGGCTGGAGGGGGGGAGGGGGGGACACAGCTGGGCACAATGGCTGTGGTCTGATGTGGGGGGAAAACGGGAAGCAGAGGAGGGATCTTGTTCCATTCCCAACCCAGCCCCAGGGCTACGTGCCCCCCCCCACCCAGTGCTCCCCAGGGAGAGGTCTCATTCATTTCAGGGTGGCCCTGCTCAGGGATGTGGGGCAACAGAGATGACACAGAGGCAGTGCACTCGGTCAGACCTTTGCCCACAGAGCGGCAGGGCCTGGTAATGTATTAACAGCGTGGGGTCAGCGGCCCTGGCTGCTCAGCGAGGGCATGGGGTGACAGCAGGCCCTGAACCACGGCGGGGGGAGATGGGGTGGGAGATAAGGGAGCTGAGACTGGGGGAAATAGGGCTGAGACAGGAGGAGATGGAAGCTGGAGGGGGAGATGGGGGCTGAAGGGAAAGACTGGGGGGGGGTTGGGGGCCTTGTAGGGGGAAGATGGGTTCTGGGGGGCGGGGAGAGCTGAGGGGGGGAGATGGGAGCTGACGGGGAAGAGGTGGGAGCTGCGGGTTTCTGGGCCTGAAGGGAAAGATGGGGCCTGGGAAAGAAACGGGGCGTTGGGGAATGATGGGACCTGAGGGGAATGATGGAGCCTGGGGAGATGATGGGCCATGGGGGGGTTCCGGGCCGCGGGGCGGGCAGGGAGGGGCCGGGCTCCGCTCACCGCGCCCCGCTGAGGGCCCTGCAGCCGCCGCCGCCGCCTTGCAGCCGCCGCAGCAGCACCGCACCGCCTCCTGCCCGCGCCGCCGCCATCTTTCCGGGGCAGGGCGTCTTGGGGGCGTGGTTATATATATAGCCCCGCCCACCGCCGGACTCTACCCCCTCATTGGGCGTGGCTCCGCGCTGGCCCCGCCCTCAAAAACTGGCGCGCAGCAGTGTGATTCTGATTGGCTGCCGCGCCGCCCCGTTGGCCACGCCTTCTCGCCCACCCTCGAGCTCCCGGCTACCCACAATGCTTTGTTCCCACGGCCGCAGAGAGATCTCATTGATTGCTGCCTGCGCGGCAGTGCCTCCAGATGCCAGCAGCCAATCGGAGGGCTCCCTTGGACAAGTCGATTCTTGATTGGCTGCGGTGCCTTCTTTTGCATCCTTAAGCCCTCCTACGGCCGGCGGCGTCAGCTGCTGATTGGTCGCTGCCAAGGAGGGGCGGAGCTGACCGTGGGGCGGGGCTTCCTCCGGGGCGGGCGTGCTCGGGAGCGCGGGGCGGGGCGGGGCCGGGCTGGGGGCGGGGTTAAAGCACTCATAGCCCCCGGCCCTGCCTGTGGGAGCCCTGTGATCCCCCCTATAGCTCCCCATGGACTCCCATTTCCCTCCATCACTCTCTACGATCCCCATTTTGTGCCCCACAATCCCTAATTGCCCCCCTTAGCCCACGTGGCCTCTCCATAACCCCTCATAGTCCCACTTTGGCTTCCACAGGTCCTCATGACCTCCTGTAGCCTTCCCTTATTTACTCCATATCCCCCCATTGTCCCCCACGACCCCTACACAGCCTCCCTGTATCCACCCACGACTTCTCCATGGCTCCCCATGATCTCCTTTTAACCCCCCATAAAACCCCATAGCCCTCCAAACCACCTATAGCCCACCATCACCCCTTCCATGCGCCTATAGCCCCTCCATATCCTTCCCCACATGATCCCTATATCCCCCATGACCCTCCATAGCCCCCATCCCCCCCATGTGTCTCCCAGTTTGGGGCTCACCCCCGCAGGGGTGAGGCAGAGTGCTGCAAACTGCACATCCAGGCCCCCAGCTCCTCAGGGCTGTCAGCCCCCAGCACGTAGCTCCGCATCCCGGGGTGCTCGACCTGGGGGAGCAATGAGCCAGCAATGGGCCTGGACCTCCTCCCCCCTCCTCCCAGCATTTATTCAGCCACAGCACCCCAAGATCCACATGGGGAGCTGGGCTTTGGGGTCCCAACCTCTGCTGCAGAACGGCAGCTGTTGTTGTCCCCTGTTTGGAGTTCACCCCCCTGGACTGACCGTGAAGAGGAAGCGAGGGCTGCCGGTGTTGGGGGCCAGGACACGGATCTTGTAGCCAGGTAGGGGGAGCCCCCCCCGTACTCGCTGCTCACTGCTGTCTGAGGGCAGGGGAGGATTCAGTGAGGTCCCCAGGGACCTCTCCAAACTCTGCAAAGCCCCAGTCTTATGGCAGAGGCTCCACTGACTCCCTGAGTTCCCTCAGACTCTGTCCCAGGGAGCCCTAAGAAGCCCCTGATCCCCGCCACACGCCCATCCCCTGCCCCTGGCCTCACCCCTGTAGTAGTAGAGGCAGAGATCAACCAGCACAAACCAGCGCCGCTTCCAGAGCCTCAGCCCTGAGCTGTCCTGGGGAGGTAAAAAGGGGGCTGAGCCAGCACCCCAAACACAGAGCCCCCTGAGACCTGCCCCAAACCCTTTGGATTCCTCCAAAACCCACAGCCCACCAGCATCTCCAACTCCCCCCCCTCCAACGTTCCCAAACATCTCCAAGACCCATAGCCCCCCCCCCCCCCCAGACCTCTCTAAACTCCATAACTCCATTAGGAATCCCCAGAACCCAGACTCCACCCCTAACCTCCAGCACCCACTGACCCCCCACGAACCCTTCTGACCCCCCCCCAAATCCCATAACCCTCCCCCCAGCACACCCTACTCCATAGTCCCCCTGAATCCCCCTCCCCAGTCACCTGCGGTCCCACAACCTCGCACCCCCCCCCAGTCCCACTGTTCCCCCCAGCCCCACCTGCTTGTGCAGCCAGCCTCGCATGGTGGGGGGGATGTGGGGGTCTCTCCTCATTGCCTGCTCCCCCTTTCCAAAGGTGTGGATCCTCGGCACAGGGCGGCAGGGCTGGGCACGGGGCATTACCAGGGATGGGGGTTTAGAGGGATCCCCTCAGGTCCCTGTGCCCCCCTGCCTTGTTACCCTGCCCCCCCACTCCCCGGGGTCCCCTTTCACTCCCTCCCATTTTTGCCTTAGTCCCTCATGCCCCCTGGTCCCTCCCTGTGCTCCCACAAAGCTCCCTATGTCCCCCCAGCCCCCAGTCTTCTCCATAGCTCCCCAGGCTCCCCTGGATCCCCCCATAGATCCCCATGCCCCTACTGTCCCCCAGGTACCGTCATACTATCCCATAGATCCACAGACTCCCTTGGTCCCCCATATCCCCCATAGCTCATCACGCCTCCCCCAGACCCTCCCTTAATTCCCCATGCCCCTCTGATCCCCCCTTATACCTCTCGTATTCCCCCATACGCCTTCTACTAATTTGGGTCCCCTTGGACTCCTCATACCCCCCCATAGCTCCCCATACCCTCCCCGGACACCCTCATTTCCTCAATACCCACCATGCCCCCTCTCCATGTACCTTCCAGTCCCCTTGCTTCCTTCATACCCCATACCTCCTGGAGCTCCCCCAGACCCTCCATACTCCCCCCCCCTCCTCATATTTCCCCCTATGGCCCCCAGCCCCCCATGCCCACTTGGGTGCCGTTGCCGGGGCCCCAAGGGGTTGCAGCGTTGCTGTCGGCCATAGGGTCCCTGTGGGGGCGGTTGGACGGGGCGGGGGGGGGTGGCACCATGAATGGTCCCATTCAGCCCTCACCCACCCCACAGCACAGAGGCCCCATTCTGTGGTGTGCGGGGGCACTGTGGTGCTGAGATGGGGCCTGGGAGGGTGGCCCAACACTTTTATTCCAATCCCAGAATTCTTATGCCGGTCTCAGTCCTCATCCCATTTTCCTGATGCTGGTTCCAGTCCTCTCCTGTGATGTTGTTACTGTCCCATACCGTTATCCTCATGGCAGTCATGGTTTCAACCCTAGCTTCATTATCCCAGTACTGATCTGCATCCCCATTCCCACCCTGCCATCCCAGCTGTGGTTCTGGTCCCATCCTGTTATTCCCATGCTGTGACCCACTGCAATTCCATTACCCCAGTGATGGTCCCTATTCCTGTCCTATGACCCAGTGCTGGTCTCAGTGCCCATCCCACTATCCCAGTGCTGGTTCTGATCCTGCCCCATTATCCCCATGCTGGTCTCAGTCCTATCCCATTATTCCAGTCCCAATCCCAGTCCCGTACCGTTGTCTCAGTCCTTGTCCTCTTCCTATTATCCCAGCACTGTCCTGCTGCTGTTATCCTAGTGATGCCCCACCCCTGTTATCCGACCGCTGTCTGTTCCCATTATCCCAGTACCGGTCCCATTCCCATTATCCCACTCCTACTTTCCCCACAGTGCATCCCCAAGAGGTCGGGGCTCTGAGACCCCCCTGCATCAGGGCCAGGACCGGGCAGTGCCCCCCACCCCACGCCACCGCAGCGGCAGGATGGGGACGGCGCTCAGCTCATTCACGACGGCAGGGTGGTGCCCGCTCCTCCGGCCGCAAGAGGGCGCCACATCCGCGCCCCAACGTGTGGGCAGGAAGCCCTCTTGTCTACCCCCGCTCCTTCCCCTTGACGAGCGGCCGTTTCGCCCAATCCGCACCTCCCTCTCTTCCCCTTTCCCCGTCACTCCGCTTCTGATTGGTTTCGGTGCTGCGCGACCCGCGGGGCGGAGGGCGGGACGACCCGAGCTCGGAACCAATAGCGAGGCGCCGTTCTGAGGCTGGGCTCGGCGCGGCCCGGAGCCGCTGCCGCCGCCATGGCGCTGCCCCCGCGGCGCGGCCCCCGGCGCTGAGCTCTTCCCACGCCATGGCCGGGGCCATCGCGTCCCGCATGAGCTTCAGCTCGCTCAAACGGAAGCAGCCCAAGACCTTCACGGTGCGAATCGTCACCATGGACGCCGAGATGGAGTTCAGCTGCGAGGTGACGGCTGCGGCCTAAGCCCCGTTGCCATGGAGACGGGGCCTCGGGCCTCGCTCCCCCCGCTCTGGGTGTCGCCAGCGCCCCGGGCCCGGCCCTGCCGCGGGGTCTGAGGGCTGCCGGCCCGGCCTGGGCCTAGCTGGGGGCTGTGGGGCTCAGCCTGAGGCCGGGGTGGGTTATCTCGGGCTTAAAGCCACGGGGATCGTCCCAGAGCTCGGCCGGCCCGCCCTCAGCACGGGGCTGCGGGAATTCCCTCGTGTCCTGCCCCGAATCGTCAGTGAGGTGTTCTGCTGTGCACGTCTCTTAGGGCAGGTTTGCCTTCGCTTGGGCCCTCGGTGCCTCTCGGGCATCCTTGCCGTGGCTGTCTGGCCCCAGGGGCTTCCTTTTGTTTGCTGAGTTTTCAGATCATGAGATGCCTTGAAGGGATGGAGCACGTAGAGACTGAAAACTGTCTCTACCCACCTTAAAGAATGAGCTGTTAAAAAGGAAAACTCACTTGGTCCAAATCTTGATGCAGTTCTGTGCCTGTGAGCAGAAGGGTGTTTGTCCTTGTGACGTTTCTCACTGCTGAAATGCATTGGCAGCTCTGGGGCACGCTGTGCCTTTCATAGGGATTAAGGAGTTATTTCACTTCCAGCTCCTCGCAGTCACCCCGCCAGGAGGGTTGAGGTGTCCCAGTTCTGCTCTGACACTTTCCTAGGCTGCCAACAATGAGGTGATGAGAAGTCAGTAACTCTCCTTTCACGCCGTGGCCACTTGTTGTTTCATGTTGGGATGAGGGCATTTATGAAGAGGCAGCTCAGCGCTCCCAGTCGGGTTGGAACACGTAACTTGTGCACCTTCAGCTGCCTGCTGGGGAGGCTCCAGCCAAAGACCTCGCAGCAGAGGCTGCCCAGCCCTTGGGGGAGCTCAGAGAGAAGCTCATGAGCATTGTGCTCCTGCTTGCACTTCTGCCTCTTGCTGGAGCATGGAGGACACGTGCAGGAACTCAGGCTCTGACCTCCAGTGTGAGAGTCTCCCAGCAGCGGGGAAGAAAGGATCAGGCTGGGTGGCTGCATTGCATGGCCCCCATAGTCTCCCCCAGATCCTCCATATACCCCCCCCCCCCATAGGCCTCCCCATGTCCACTTGAGTGCCACATTGCATGGCTCAGTTGTGGCTGTTTGAGCTCCCAGGCTGTGTTGCTGCCTCCTCTGTGTAGTGACAGCTGCAGGGAAGGATCCTCTGCTTGCTGGCTGTATCCAAAAACACATCCACAGAGATCAGTGTCTGCCCCATTACAAACAGCTGCCTTACATCTCTGTGCCTCCTGTACCTTCTCAGCCTCACGCTGAGTGCTTGTGCCCCTTTTCCTTCCTGGATGCATGCAGGGTGAGCAGTTAGGGAGGTGCTGTGGGGAGGCTGGTGCTGCTTGTGGTCTGGGGCCCTGCTGGTCTTAGCCCTGCTTAACTGCTGGCTTCTTTAAGCAGTGCTGATCACGGTGCCAGTGAACATATCTGAGTGAGTGACCAAGCTCTGCTGGAGCAGCCTTTCTGTGCAGGATTAATCTCTCTGACTCCTTTTTAACTTTATTGCAGAGCTCTTGAGGCACGTTCTGTGTTTTCCCGAGTGACTCTGCACAGGACAGAGGTGACGGAGGGTGGTGAGGTGTTGTCAGCATGATGTGAGGTCTGATTACAGCTGGCTGGGTGTGACATAAGACACTCAGGCAGTCAATTCCCATCTGGCACAGGAGGAGTGCATATGAGGCTGTGTGCCACCCCAGTTCTGCTGCCACCTCTGGTCGTGGCAGCCCCTCTTGTTCTGAGCAAGCTGATGTGTCTGTAGCTGTGTCAGTGCTACCTTTCCCTTACTCATTTTTCAGTCTACCCTGCAGGAATTCCTGGCTGGGTACTGCAGGAGATTAAACCTGCTCTGCATCTGTTGACTCTGTGAATAATGTCTCTAAATTGAGTCTAAATCTGAAATAATTCCTAGAAATGAAATCTTAATCTTTCTAATGCTGTGATGAAGCTTAATAATCGCAGTTGGGGCCTCACTTCAAAGACTTGTAATTTGTTCAGGGAAATCTTAAAGGCACAATGTCAACGTCTCCCTTTTTGTGTTACTTCCATTAGAGCTGTGTGAGCGTGGTGCCTAATTAATTGATAGCATCTTGAGCAAGGACAGACATTTGCATAACTATTGAAATCCCTGTGCTAAGCTGCTTGCTGGCTGCCCCATCTTCCTGAGCACCACCATGTAGCTCCTGCACTCAGATTTCTGTGCGTGGAGAGCAGCATGAGAGAAATCCTACTGAAAAACACACATTGGTCAATTAACACCACCGTGTGCCATACACTGCCTGAGTAACAACTCAGGAAGCTTAAATGCAAGGCAGGGGCTGGCAGGGTGTGGTGCTTGTGGTGCTGTTGGTTTGCTGCCTCCCAGGTTGTGGTGCCAGGACACTGAGTGGCCAATGGCTTCCTCTAATTGCCACCCTCATGGTGCAATTTGCTGCTATTCCTGACCCAAATTAGACTAGTGCTTATGGCAGGAGTAAGGTAATTCTGGTGGTGGCTCTTTGTGAGATAGTTAGGTTATTCACTTCTCTTCACAATATCTTTACCCTGCAGTATTGTTAGGTTCCTGTGGGGCTCTTTTCATTCTGTTCCTGCAGCAGGGTTGCAGTTTTGGTGTTGGGTTGGTCTCATGCACTCTGATGCACAAGATTTTTTTTTTCTTCAAGAGCTGCATGGCTGATAGAAGGATCCATCAGTCCTTGTTTTGCTTTGTTCCTGTGGTGTGGCAGCGTGGTGACTGGCTCTCCAGCTCTGGAGTCTCAGCACCTTCTCAGAAGGGTGTTTTCTCTTTATCCATAGTGCCTGTGGTCTTGAAGCTCCTGTAGGAGTCATTGTGGGACCAAGCAGCGGCTGCCTCTCAGCTTAATCCTTGGACAGCAGCAGCTCTTTCAGCCAGAAATGAATGGGAAAGCTTAACAGCCAACCTGGGGAAAGCACGAGCATTGAAGCAGTAAGAAGAGACACTTGTACGTTTGGTCTAAACTTGCACTGTGTTATGCCTGAATGCTTCAGCTGTTCCTCTCTGCTCAGAAAACAACCTCAGCTGGAAGGTGTCTCTGCAGAGCGTTCAGTCCTTGGTACCCAACTTGCTGCAAGGCCAGCTCAGCTGGCTGTGGTTGGTTGTAAAACTTTTCTATTTGCTTGTAAGTAGAAAAACTCTATTTTAGCAGCGTGCAGCCAAGTGTTAGTCTCTCTATTAACGTTTGTAGGGGGTTACATAGCTGTGCTGCAAAAGCTTATCCCTAGGAGCAGGGGCAAGCTAAGGTCTGGTGTTGAAAATCTGTGACCAAATAAGTTCTTGAGAAAGAGTTTGTGCGTCAGAGTAGGGAGTTAAGCTCACTGCACCCAAATAAAAAGGGCAAGAGGAAGAAGCAGGGGATGAAGTTTCTGTTTGCTTTGCAAAATGCTTGGGAGAGGTTTTACATGGGTTTCTTCATCCTTTGGTAAATGTTCACCAGCTTCTTGGTGATGCCAGTAGTGACACTGACCTCTTGATGCTGCTAAGCTTCTGCTAGCAGGCAGAAAGCTGGCTGGCAAAGATGAATCTGTGGACAGTAACAGCTATTTTAAAAAGCTGAGAGAAATAATCCCTTTCAGCTGCAAAATGATCTTCAGTAAATTACTGGGATGCCAGCTGTCAAGTCAATGTTCTTTCTGGTTCCTTTGTGCACCCATCTGCCCTCGTCCTGTGTCAGTTCTCTGAATGCTCACACGTTTTTGCTGCTCGGTGGCTCCCAATCCCTTCTTTAATATGAGAAGTGGCAGGTAGAAGCTGCTTTCTCATTTGATTTGAATCTTGGAGGGCTTTATGGCAGAAGCAGCAATACTGCTAATTTACAGCCATGTCAATTGGGAATTTCTCAGAGCTGTCTTGCTCGGTTCTGTTCATTTCTGCATTCTCTTTCTTAATCTGTGTGCAAGTCACACGAGACACATTATGAGCACAGATCCTCCTTGACTTCGTCCTGATTGCACCCTGAATCTGAAATGCTCTCTGGTCCCGTGTCCTGCTGCAACCTCTTCTCAGCCTCTTCTTGAGCTCCGTGTTATCCAGTTCCTTCTGCCGTTGGTTCAAGAGCTCCATCAGTCCTCACTCATCCAGCCTTTGGCTGAGCTGATGCTCTGGGTCCTGTTGCTTGTTTTCCCCTTCCCCTCCCTTGCCAGCTGGAAGAGCTGCAGCAGCCCTTTTTTCCCCTGCACCCAGCCCTGTCTCTGTCTTGGGCAGACAGCAAGCACTGTGCTTGGCTGCGCCATCTGCCTTGTTATGCCTGGGTGGGTTTTTGGCCTCCTCGGTGGTTAACAGGAATAGATTTTAATTAAAAGCTCATTATCGAGTTGTCGTGTAGCATTAGTAAATAAAAATAACTTTTACGGCCCTGTCTCGTGGCTCAGTAAGTGGCAATTGAAAGTATTTGACATCTGTTTATTTAAAGAAATGGAGGAATATTGAATATTTGATTCCCTGCTCGCTCCAAATGGTCATTAAATCCAAACAAATGGTTGTCTGGGGCACTCCTGTTTCCATGTAGGGTCCAGAAGGGAAAGCATACGGCCTCAAAGTTACCCTGCTTTGGGTTGTGTGCTGTTGTGGGGTTCTGTTTGGTCATCTGGTGGATGAGGGGCAGCTCCTGTGTGCTCAGGTGCCCAAAGGGGCTCCCTTCTGTGATCTCCCCCCGTGTTTCAGGGCAGAGGTGTTGGCTCTGCTAAAAGCTTGCTTCTCCCACAGGGTCTCCTGAGTGGAAATATCTTGCTGTGAAACCTAAGTGCTGCTTCCCAGGGTTTGGCCCCCTCCTCTGCTTGCCCTGCCTGCCATCAGGTCATCAGAGCAGGGACCCTGGGTTCCTGTCTCATGTCCAGCACAGAACGAATACTGACATTGAATAAAATTGACCTGTTGAGCTGAAAAGCCACTGTTCTGTGTTTCTTGTATGAAGTCCTGGTCTGTTTTTGTGATGGAAGGGGGGAGAGGCTGCCTTGAACTGGGTTCTGCCCCAAGAAGATTGGGCATGTATTTGTTCCTCTCCTTCCTCTCATGAAATCCTAAGGGGTTTAAAACCATCCTTTTTTCCCTTTCCCATGCGGCTGGAGTAAATTCAGCAGGGCATCACTGGAAGTGAAGCATCAGCAGAGTTTGGGAATCGCTTTTCTCCTTAGCACCCTCAGCACTCTTTGTGCAGGACGGCTGCACCTCCTGTGCTTTGGTGTGTGTTTTTTTTCTAGCTCTTGGCCTCCTCATTGTCAGCCCTTGCCAGGGGGATCAGGTAACCCTGCCTCGTGTTTGTGCCACTGGGGGACAGGCTCAGGAGCTAAGGAGCAGTGCTGAGAATTGCTGGCAAGGGTCTGCATTGAAATAAATCGCCCAGTTGCCTGTCTGTTGGAAATTACTCTTGGTGCAGTTTAATAAATAATGCAAACCCTGTTAATAGATGCCAAATGCGACGTCTCTGCTGGAGAAAAAGATGATGCCAATAAGGCATAGTGGAAGTGCTCCTTTCTAGCTGCTGGGTTGTAAGTGCTTAGTGCTGTTTACTTAAAACGCTCTGCTGATAAATTGTGAGCACTCTGTGCTTAGTAAAGAGCATAAATTCCAGCTCTGCAAAATCACAGCCTCGCAGCACTCGCCGCGTTCATAAAGCAGTTTGTCCATGTATTCCTCCAAGACTTGTGGAATGTCTTTAGCAGGTTGTGCTGAAGTCAAGCTGGTGGGAGGATGCAAAGCCACAAGTGTGAGAAGTGACATCTGCAGCCACATCCTGCTCCCCTCTGTGGGTCGTGCAGGGCTGCCTGGCTGTGCAGGATTAGGGTTGTTGTGATGGAGCTTTTGGTTGGAGGCTGAGCTTTGTTATAGCATCGTGCCAACTGCTCGAGCATATGGCTGAGGGGACTGCTCTGCTCTAAGCCTTTTTGTTTTTGTTTTCAGGACCTTCTGACGACTTGCAAAATTGTCCTTGTACTTCAGGTGTACGGAGCAGGGGAGCGGCGTGATGAGCAGAGGGCACGATGTGGAACTGCCAGGCTGCAGGGCTCATTGCTGGCTCATCTGCTGGCTCATCTGCTCAGCCCCTGGCATCAGCTCTCTATCCCCCGGTGTCCCTGGGGGACTTTATTGTGTTTTATGGCCAGGAAATGTGGCAGTTAATGATACGAGGCCTATCAAATATGGGTACAGAGCTAAGGTCTTCCATGTCTGTAAAACAGTTGGAGTTCAGCTGTCCAAAGATGCCACTTGAATGCAGATCATTATTTTAAGTACCGAGGTGTGGAAGGAAATCATGTACGTTGAAATAAACGCTGTTCCATTTCTATATTTAATGAAGGTAATTCAGCGGGCAGCAGTGTTAAATACGTGTCTCTGCCTTACCGTGCACATGCAGTGACAGCAGCAGTGTGAAATGTGATGGCAGAAACAATTGCTTAGCAAAATGGGAATTGCAGGAGGGATGTGCAAAGTGCCAGCTGTAACGTGGATAGCTGGGGTGAGCAGCAGCAGCCCATTGAGATCCTGGGGGGGGCGCAAAGGGGTGCAGGTGCTGGGAAGCAATAGGCTGAAAGATGGCCTTTGCAGACAGGGGAGGGGGGCGGGGGTGGAAATGATAAAAAAAGCCCAAATGACAATGCATTATGCAAAGCAGTTTAATTCCAGTTAGGAAATAGCCCTTTGGTGGCGGCGTGCTTCCACGTGCCTACAGAAATGCTATGGAATGGCTGTTTAAATGCATCTCGCTCTGTTTTGTCTGAAACCTCAAATTAACTTCCTCCTTAAAATAATAGTCAGGAGGAGACGTGCAATCTGAAGCATCCTGTGCCAAGCTGGAGCTCGTTGTGGGGACCGGAGGCTAGTTTGATGTGTGAAATTAGGGTTTTATAATTACAGCACTGCAGAATTTGCTTCTCCTGGTGCTTTTGACCTCGAGGTGTTGACTGCGCCTGATAGGAATGGCAGAGAGGCTGTGGTGAGCCGCCCTGGGGTGCTGCTTTTTGGAGGCTAGCAATGACTTTCTTCTATTCTGGGACGTCGGTGCACACGTATGTACCCTGCGAGGAGCAAAAATAGCCACGTGCTCATTTAATCAAAGCAGGAATCAGCCTGTCCTCAACTGCTTTGCCCACAAGGCGGCAGTGGGTGACAGCGGGAGCGGGGATCGTCCCCATGTCAGCAGCATGTGCTGTGCCCCTGCATTAATATTGATGCTGTCCAGGTGGCACCAAGATTGAGTTGTAGCGACAAGAGAATGTGCCGAGATCCTTTTGCCCTGGGGCTTTGGAGTAATGGCCATATGTCTCAGTCCAGCGATTGTTTCCGCCGCGCAGATGGAAGACCAAAGTGGCTCTGGCACATTAGATTCATCTGTTTTATGTCTTTCTTCACCTTTCTGCCTCCCAACGCCTTCTGGTTTTATGAACAAACTTCAGCAATAGCGCGGTTGCGACGACAAGATTGTTGGAAGGACACGCTCTTTGAGCACGACCATTTTCTCTGCTCCCTGGCTGCTTTTGTCACATTTTCAGTGTGAGGCACAGCCTGACTTGATCAAAACATGCTCAGAGCTGCTGACTTCAATTACAGTTCTGAGCCCTCCACCCGTTAGCCTGTGCAGAGCCTGTTGCTGTGGATGCATGCAGTGGATGCATCAGTTGTTTCACTTCTGGTTTTCAGTTGTGTTGTGCCCTGGTCCGCCAGAGCTGCTGATACTTGAGCAGGGATACCTGGGGCCATAGCTACATTAAAGCTACCAAAGGGCAATTAGGAGTGATACATGACATTTTTTTTTTCTCTCTTTTCATGCTGAAAATGGGCTACTCGTAGTGGTGCTTGATTCAAAAGGACCCTTTAGATCCTCTGACTTCTGGTGAATTGCTAAAGGAAGAAAGGGTGGGACTTGACGGTGTCATTTGGGTGGGCCTGGCGTTTCAATTCCTCTGTGAGGAACACATTGTGAGGTGGAAAAAAGAATGGGTTTGGTTGAATGGAAACAAAATCCTCAAGTCCATCTTTATAACTTGGCTTCCTTTTCCTACAGGTGAAGTGGAAAGGCAAAGACTTGTTTGACCTGGTATGCAGAACGCTGGGACTCCGAGAAACATGGTTCTTTGGCCTGCAGTATACTATCAAGGACACGGTGGCTTGGCTTAAAATGGACAAGAAGGTTAGAAGCAAATCTCTCTTGAGAGTTCATAAAGGGTGACAGAGGAGGATGTACAGAATTGAAGAGTAGCTTAGGTTGGAAGGGACCTTAAAGATCATCTTCCAACCCCTGAGGTTCTGGGCTGCAGGAGGTCTCTAATGTAAACAAAGTCTAGTGATGGCTGCTTTTAGTCTCTCTTCTACACCCCTGAATAACAAATCCTTTAGCAGGACAGTGAAAGGTTGCACCTTGGCTTCTTTTGTTGTTGAAGTGTGCAAAAGCAAAGGAGGAGGCAAAGCTGAGGAGTGAAAAGGAGGTGGGGATGCTTTCCAGATATGTGAGCCTCTGGGTTGCTGAGCAGTTGGTTAGGGAAGTGATGGATGTGGCTCTGTTTGCACCCAAACGATGCTGCACTAAAACCAGACAGTAATTGTGACTAAAGGAGGTCTCAGTGTCATGCCAAAGTTTTAAGCTAACATGAATCTGAACCAGACAGTGCCAGCATAATAGCAAGGTGTCAGAGAGCAAGTCTGAAATAGAGGGAGAGGCACTGCAGAGAAACAGCCATAAAGGTTGGTGGTGGCATAGCAGCATCTAACATCATTGCGAGAGGCTGGGAAGCAGCATTATGTACATAGCAGATCAAGACCAACCTTTGCTGTCTCGTTTTGCATGCTGTTTGTTTTCTTGCACAGTTCTGATTGTCAGAAATGTTTGTTTTCTAAACTCTTCTGAACTACTTAGGTTGTTTCATCCCTTCTGCATGCCTAAGATGCTTGACAAAAGCTGTGCTGATATTAACAGAAGGGAACAGTGTGGCTCCTAGAAACAGGACACTGACAAAGCTAGGGGGTGTAGTTGAATGGCTTTTCTATTCCCCAGGTTCTGGATCATGATGTGCCAACAGAGGAACCTGTCACCTTTCACTTCCTAGCCAAATTTTATCCTGAGAATGCAGAGGAGGAGCTGGTCCAGGAGATCACACAGCACTTGTTCTTCTTGCAGGTAGGAGCCTCATAAGTAAGTACATTGTTTTCCAGCATGAAGGAGGATGGAGCATGGATGAGCAGAAGTGCAAGAAGGTTTTGGGGATTGAGGAATTTGGTCAGCAAAGCATGGCTCTTTGTCATTATGTTCACACCCCTCTGAATGCAGTTGTCTTGAAGTACAGAAGTGTCCTAAAATAGGTCAGAGATGGATGAAGCAGTCCCAGGTGCCCAGACTTTCAAACTGGCCATCAGAAATGATTAGGTGATTTGTAATATTAGTGTGTGGTAGTTAAGGAAAATGAATCTGTCAGATGTGGGCATGAATGACACTCGTAGCCTTGGAGTCTGCCTCTCTGCAGGGTGTAGATATCAATTGTGCTGAGAGATGACAATTGCCTTTATAAGTGATAGCGTTCTTGTGGGAAGCAAGGGAGTTTCATCCTGGAGCACAGAATGCAGCCAACCTGTTTCATGTACAGGCTGTACAGCAAGGTTCACCTCTTCACAAATCAGCCTTCAGATAACTGGAGCAGAAGAAAATCCCAGAAGCACAACTCTGTCATAAACTGATGGCAAAAGCAGAGGAGAAGGGGAAACCTAGCTGTCCTGCCTGCACCAGTAACTTCTTATTTAAAGTACTCTGCCAAACATCATGTCTTGAGAAATCAGTTCAGCTGATGTTGTAGCTGTGCTGTGTGACTGGTAATGAAGCGTTTCTATCACAGCAGCTTTCTCTTTCAGACAAGATCAATTTTCTGAAACTATTTACTATAAAAAGAAACAGGAGGCAGGAGTGTTACAGGCTGTAGAATAATCCTGGGCAGATCTCTCTGGGCATTCATTAGGATGTTGTAGCTGCTCCTTGGCTGTTGAAGTTGCTTTGCACCAAAGTGGGGGCAATCTGGATTCAGCTGCATTGCTTTAGATTTCAGTGTACTCTGCCCTTTACAACACATATAAGAGTGAGCTCACTAGCTCATTGATACTCCTCCCAGTTCTAAAGTTCGTCTTTGTTCTTCAGAGCTAAAGGAGTAGAAATGCAAAGTATTGCTGTTCATTTCCAAAGTCTGTCTTGTGCTCTCGTGTCTCCTTAGGGCAGTTTCTGTATGTCCAATTTGTCATGGGTTTTAGGCCTGATAAGGAGAAATGCTTTTTGGCAGCTTTGAAAAATAGAATCACAGAGGAAAAGCAGTTCAAGCTGCATTTTATAAATGCAGACTGTGACTTTTCTGCTAGGATTTTAATGATATGAGAAGAGCCTATGCTCCAGTAATGTGTATAAGAAACAGGAACACACATAAGCTTGCAAGCTCCCCCGTTCACCTTAATGCAGGAGAATCTCTTCTGTGATTATGCTGTAACTGACTTTGAGGGTGCAAAACGTGCTATAAATTCAAATACATGTTACTGTATTTCTGTAACAATCCATTTTAGGAAAATAGTACTTTTTTTTTTTTTTTTCAGAAAAATTAAGTGGCCAAGAACATAAAATATCAAACATGACAGGTTTAATTTTTTAATGCACAGAAGCCAGGAAACATAAAGCAGTAGCTTTTGGGAACTGTACGCTGGCTCTCCTGGGAGCGTGCGCAGGAGCTGCCTGCTCTTAAAAGCACTGCCACAGAGGTGACCTGCAGCTCTGCTTGCTGTTGGTGGGGATTGGAGGGAATTAGCCCCAAGCATAGGTGAGCACCTACCCATAGCGAGGTCCGAATGCCCCAGAGCAAAGCCCTTTGTGTGCTCAGAGCCTCAGCTACAACTCCTTTTTTTTAATTTAGCGTTGTATATAGTCACATCAATCTATAGCTTATGCCTTAGGAGGTTTTATCTCCACGTTTACATGCAAGGCTTTTTCCTCCCCCCTGCCCTTCACAGTGAGATATAGGTTCTGTCACTTTCCCAGTATAAATTTAGTTCCTGCAAACCTGTCTGCAAAAGGTGGCTTGTGAAAGACTGAGCCCTTCCCTTTACAGAATTTCCTGGGCCTGAACAGGAGCTAGTGTTAGGAATGTTGTTAACTGTGTGGTTGACAGCCCTAGTTAAAACAAACTGCAGCCATCTGCTGTGACAGTCATGCTTTGCACTGCTTCACTGAACATGTGTTATGTGTCCTTTATTGCTGTGCGCAGGTGAAGAAGCAGATTTTGGATGAGAAGATCTACTGTCCTCCTGAAGCTTCTGTCCTCCTGGCCTCTTATGCAGTCCAAGCCAAGGTAGGCACAGAGGGACTTTCTGAGGGCAAGGTGCTGTTGGCTTCGTGTTGCTCCTGGGAAGCTGGGTGCTTTGTTACATACCCACTTTCTGAGGCAAGGAAAGTTGTTAAAAATTCAAAAGTGATGGGACTACACTAGCAACATTGTCTTTTCCATGCTGCCAATTTCTGGCTGCCTTTGGACATTGGATGCATTTTTATTTTCTCTTTCCAGAAGTCTTTAGCAAGCTCTCAGCCTATGAGTAGCAATGCCTACTTGAGTATGGGTTACTACTGGAGCACTTGAATTCCTAGAGCCTGTGCTTTTTTGGATCTCCTTCCTGCTCTTGCTATTGTAGCCAGTAGCAAACCAGCTGTGAGACTGGCAGCTCCACTGCTTCCCTGGAATACTTGTCCTCATAACTGCTTTGTTTTGAGTGCTACAGCTTGCCTCATTGATGTGTTGCAGTCAGAGATCTTTCTGACTTGTTCCTTTGTCAAAGCTTTGATCATGCCTCTTTGGCCTCACTACACAGAAGGAGGAACTCAATTGTCATCAAGTTCCACTCAGTCCTCAGCTGAATTCTGCTCTAGACCCCAGGTCAGTGGTTTTTGCCAAGGGCTGATTCTAAAGAGCACTGTTTTCCAGCTGGGAACAGCCTTGGATAGCAGAGGAAGCAGCCAGCAGCAGAGGGACTCTTGTGATACAGGGAGCAGCCGCAGGTTCAGAGGTGGGGACATCTTGCTAGAGATGGGTCATTTATCTCTGCAACACAACATGTACCACTGCTGAATTGAGTTTTCTAGCTAATCTCCAGCTCCTGTGTAAAGATAATGCCATGCTGGAGTCCTATCACAGCTCAACTGCCACATCTTCGTGGTTGTACTCAGTCACTTTCTGGATGCTCTTCAGGAAGGGGTTTTGGCTTGCAGAACCATAGGCCAAGTATCTGTGCCCCGCTGTGTCCCTTAGGGGGGCCAGGGGACAGGCAGGGTAACTGTGCTCTGTGAGATCTGTGTCGCAGTGCAGGAGTGGGATTTTTTTCTGTTGCCTGAGCAGGGCTTGGTCCAGGCAGGGTGGAAGCAGTCGTTTCAAGGAGTCTCATCCTCAGCAATGGCTTTTTCCAGGTTGCATGATAACATTCTTCATAACCCTTTAGTTCGTGCCCAATTTGTCTGAATCCAGCAGTGGGTGACGTGCTGCAGTGTTGTTTGATGACAAATGTTTGGATTTGCTAGAAAAACGTGTGTTCTTCTCATAGGCAGAATATTGATGCAAATCTATTTTGTTAGAGGGACTCATCAGCTGGGGAAGAGAGTTGCTTTTAACAATGTTTGTGTGAAACAGCCATCGCTCTTATTACATACATGTATAAACACTCAGCTTTTTCTCATGTGACCTGCTAAGCTGAGGGTACAGAGGGAATGCCACTTCCACTGCCAAAATGAATAAACCCTTGGGTAAAATACTGAGTGCTGTTAACTCTTGGCCATGGCTGCTCACATGCTCAGGAGCAGCGTTGACTTTGGTGCAGAGCTGTTATACTGCCCTGTGTCTGCTCTCCCAACTTGGCTCCTGACCTTGTCCTCAGCAGCACACCTGATGTGCTCTGTGTGTCTGGAGATCGACTGGAATCGGAGCAGTTCTCCTAATCTTGCAGATCTTGGTTCTGCAGAGGCTGTGAGAAGATGGAAGAGGAGTCCCTTTTCTTATCTTAGCTAACGCACTTTTTGTGTCTGCTTCAGACATGATTTTTCCTTGCTGTCCTTTTTGTAACCAGGTCCAGGCAGAGCTTCCCCTCCTGCTCTTTTTCAGGAAAGGTAGAAGTGGAAAGCAAACCCTCAGTATGGAGCTGGGAAGAAAGATATTGCAGGTCACCTCCTTCCAGTTAAATAGGATAATGATATCCTTTCTGGACAAGAAAGCAGCCACTGAGCACAGTAATTTCTCTAATAACGTGCTGATTTGCATGGTGAGGGGCATAGCAGTCTGACACGGTGTCAGTGTGGTTGCAGCTGATGAAGCCATTTGATTGACAGCTAGGCTTGTTTGTGCTGCTGTTGAACCACCCACCTGAAATAACAAAGTAAGCACACGGGTCATAAAATTAAAAGCTTGTTTATTTCTATATCGTTGCATTCGTTTGGGGAATTACTCTGTGTTTTCCCCTCTAGCTCTGCATTCAAACCACCCACACCGCTTTCAAATATTGGAGATGGTTCAGGTTTTAAATAGCAGTGAAAGACTTGGAAACTATCAAATAAAACGTGTCCCTGCAGCAATGGTAACATCCAAGAGGTTTTTCCATTCCTCGCCCCTCGAACGCAAATCGCTGCCCTGCTGCTCTCAGCACTTCAGGCCTTAAAGCACTTCAGCATTAGCAACAGGGTCCTCTGTTTTTGTTTTTTCCCCAAACAAACAATAATCAGCACTAATGGGTCACAGCTGAGTATGCCCGTGTTTGTACAGGACAATACAAGCCAGGCGTATGGATGATGTGAAGGCAACTTCTGTGTCTGACCGTGAATATTAATTGTGTCATACAATTAACAGGAGTTAAAATTCTGTGACAGTTTTGAAGCAATTATTTAATTGGAAAGGTCTTTAAAAGCGTGTTTGCCGAATCATTTGAGCCAACATACACTGCAATATTTAAGCCATTTGTTGATTTTTCAGTTGTGAATAATTAATGTCCTCATCCAGACTCCCTCACAGAACAGATATTCCTTTGGGACATGGCAGTATTTTTCACCACGTGAAAATCACATAATCCATACTTAGTCTTGGATCTCTATGGCAGACCACAGCAAAAGAAATACTCGTGTTAATCCTGTTTGCTGTTATTTTCATCACCTAGAAATGATTTATTTTCTGCCTCTCCAAGGTTATTGGAGTTGTTTCCCTTGCTACTTCCGTGTTTTTATTGCTGTTCCCTTCTGACGTGGGTACAAGAGATGTATACCTGCAATGTGCTGTCATTGAGAAGCTCCAAGCCCTGTAGACCTTGGGAGACAAAGAGTTGCCACTGCTCAGCACCCTGCTGAATGGAACCCCCAGTGTTTGCGTTGTATTAATTGAAGTCTGAGTCAGTGTTGGCTGTTGCATGCTTCCTTCACATCTGCATTGGCTCTAAATCAATATCTGTGTCTTTAATCCCTGCTTCTTGTGGATGAAACGTTGCTTGCTGGGCTGCTGAGGGGGTGTCTGTGTAGACTTGTGATCTTGAGCTCTGGTTTTGGTGCACGACATGATGGTCCTGGCATTGAAAGTAGGCTGCCATGGAAAGCTTCCTGCCCATATGAGCACCACATGCCTTGGTTTTGCTTTAAAAATTGTCACCATTTTGTGCTTTCTGTGCTGAAGAGCTACAGAAAAGCTGGGAGGGAAGGGCTGCTTCCCTTGCAGAATGCATGACTGAAGGGAACGTTGCTGTGCCTTGTGTAATCACCTAATGTCACTGCAGAAGTCCTGCTTGCCAGGTGAATGAGAATCGCAGCATTTCCTGTACGTGCCTCACATCCTTCATCCCATCCGCTTCAACCTGCGAGGTTATTTGAGGTGCTGCTTTCTGGCTGTTTCCTCCCCTCTTATGCTGTATGGGAGATAAATTCATTTTCACATGCACTGCAGGGACACTCAGCTTTTGAGTCTGTTAATAAGCAGTTTTATTTCTCAGCCATTTTATATGCTGCTCAGAAGGATGTACATCTAAACAAATACTAGTAATTACTGGGTGCACTTAACAAATCTGATTTGGATTCCATGACCCAATTGAGCAACAGCCCCTCTGGCAGAACAGTCAATGCCTGCCTGAGGGAAGCCTGCAATTGTCATCCAAATTCCTGGTATCATTATTATTGTTATTTAAATATTTGTTAATAGTGAACAGCAGCAGAGAAAAGGCTGTCTGCCTCAGCTGACTTACTGGGATCAGTCATTATTAGGGGACAGGTCTTTGTCCACATGTTGGATCCCCATCCCACTGCTGGTGGAAAGGCATGGATTCATGCAGATGAGGTCTTTTCTGATGCTGGAAAAAGTGTTTCCTGGGCATGGTGGGCACCAGCTGGCAGTGGGAAGTTTTGTCCTGCACCCTGCTCTGTTTGCTGCACCAATAAAACAAGGATCTTAGTTTCTATTAGCAATCATATTGCAAAGGAACTCTGTTTATTATGTTAACCAAGGAGCACGTGTTCTCGCCTCTAACGTGCTGATGCTGAAGGGTGTAGGTGATCTGTATTTGCTGTGTCCACAAGGAGTGGATGTATAAGGGTGAAGAGTTCTGTTTGCCTGTGTTGTTAACACAGTGTGGGCACAATGTCTCTGCTTCTTTCCAGTATGGTGATTACGATCCCAACGTCCACAAGCGAGGCTTTCTGGCACAGGAGGAGTTGCTTCCAAAGCGGGTAAGGAGCTCAACCCACCAGAAGAATGAATTTCCACACTTGGTAACATTTGTGCTACAAAGCCCTTTGCAGAGAAAGTCTCTGTGGGGCTGCTTGCAGCACATTGGGCTGGGGTGGATTTCCTTATCAAGGTAAACAACCCAAGGAGTTGTACTGAGGGAGGAGGATTCAGTATTTTTCTGACATTTTAATAAAGGCAGAAGCAATTATTTTCTTTCCGATGGTTTTCACATTTTCATTCTATCTGTGTTTCTTCTTGGTGGCCTGGAGACTGTGCATGCTTGAGGGCTAAATCAGCACTGTGATATTGCAGAGCGTGGGGCTGAACATGCACTGCTGGGAGAGGAGGCAGGAGCCTGTCTGAGATGAGCTGTAATGCCTGGGAATTATGCTGGAAGCTTGGGCATTTCTGGCCTGTTTGCTGGCTTGGGAAAATATGGCAAGTAGCAGTGTGACCTGGATCTCTGTCTCCTTTTGTGTCTCAGGTAATAAACTTGTACCAGATGACTCCAGAGATGTGGGAGGAAAGGATTACAGCCTGGTATGCAGAGCATCGAGGCAGAGCAAGGTGAGTGTGTGCTGCAGTGGCCTGTGGCTCAGGGTCAGCCCCCTCACTTGAAGAGCTGCAAGGGTTTTGGGGACCTTAGGCAGGTGAGGTGAGCTCTGCTCGTAGCAGGGTTAATCCCAGCAAGCTTGGCTCACAGACTCACGGAGGGCAAAGAGCTTTCTTTATTCCTGTGGCTCTGCCCCGCTGCCCACTGGTTCCTGATGGGGTGAACTTGGGACTCATGCTCAGGAGGGAAGCATCTGCAAAGAGGCACAGAGGCAGTCCTACTGCCCAGGGGCTCTGGGGACTCACTGGGCAAGGAAGGAAATAGAGATTCCAAGGCAGAAAGTCAGATTGGTGAAGTATATCACTGCTCATGTGGTAAAACACTCTTTGTGGGAGATATTCCTGAAGTAAGATAGAGCTGGAGCATAGGACTCCCAGCTGAAGACTTTCCCTTTATGCTTAAGGGACTGGGAGAGGAACAAAGCATCACTTGAAATGCTGTGTCTCTCTGGGCAGGCGTCAACAGCCATTAAGATGCTGGCAAGCTGCAGACTGGGATTTGCTGTAGGACTGTATTGATCCTGCTAGCAAAGACAAACCTGACCCATGTGATAGAGACAGTCAAGGTTTTAAAGCATCGAGTGTGCTTAGGATCAGAAAGTGCAGCCATCTCATTCTCTCTGATCCTACCAGATGTCTGTAACTCTGGCCTTTTTTTCTCTTTTTTGTCTGACAGAGATGAAGCAGAAATGGAGTATTTGAAGATAGCTCAGGACTTGGAGATGTATGGAGTGAACTATTTTGCAATTAGGGTGAGTGTAGGTTGTGCTTTCAAGGTGTGCAGAGTTCCTTGCTGGGGTGGCTCTCATGTTGGTCTGTGTTGCTGTGAGATTGTATGAGTGGGGACTGCAAGAGGCAGTGGACTTGGGACATGGCTGTGCCGTGTTAATGGGAGTCACTGTTGTGGTGTGCTTTGCTACCCAGGAGGTGGGAGCCCTTTTAATATATAGTGCTGGTGGGTCACTGCTCAGGGCTGGTTCACAAAGCTGACAAAGACTTGGTTTGTGTTAGATTGTCCTTGAGTTGAATAAAAGGATTTTCTGCTCTTTTCTTTCCTCCCTTAGAATAAAAAGGGTACTGAACTGCTCCTTGGAGTCGATGCTTTGGGTCTTCACATTTATGACCCAGACAACAGGTTGACCCCTAAAATCTCCTTTCCGTGGAATGAGATCCGGAATATCTCCTACAGTGATAAAGAGGTATGGATCCATCTCCCCTCTCTTCTGAGAGCAGTGCCAGTAAGAGCACAATTACAATTTAATATGGCTTGTCTTTGCTCTTCTGTCTGCTGTGCTTGCTATGACCAGCATAGTTGAAGGCAGCTGAGACTTTCCAGGAGTGGACAAACAGAAAGTCAACTGGTTTGATTTTAGAGTACCTTCAAACCCACTAGATATTTTTTTCACAAACAAAATCACTACTGATGTGCTTAGCCCTAACATTGAAGATGGGAGTTTTTTGCTGTATACGTGCTCTTGAATTATGAGATGTGATGAGAGGTGTTCCTGGTGAGAAAAACTCTTGCATCTTGACATGCTATTACATCATCTTGAATTCTCAGGCTGCTGGGCTTGGCATAACAGCTGGAATCTTTTTAGGAGGCTGAAAAATTTAAACTCACCGTAAGAGAAATATTTATTAAATCCAGAGCGTAAATACAAATCTTTAGAATTGTTGGCTGCCAAACCCATTTGAGAACAGCAATAAAATTGTCTGTAGAGGAGAAACCGATCTGCTCAGTTCTTTTAGTCTGTGAGAACTGCTCAAAGAAAAGCAACTGCCTTCGTGGTAAGGAAGAAAATTAACTTGTTAATTAAAGTGTTTTCCAATTTAAACGTGATATTGATCAGGGTAAAAGTTAAAGGCTTCTCATCAGCTGCATTTATTGCATGTCTTATGAAGTTTTGTAGGAAAAGGCCATGTTGGAATTCTGGTCACTTGTTTTTTCTGCTCAAAAATAGAGAGCTCCATAACTCTGCGAAGCAGCTCAGCACTTAATGACTTTCAAAGACTTTTCTACCCGTGACAGATCAGTGGAAGCTGTCAGATCATGCACTGCCTCAGAGATATGGGGATTGAAGGCCCTGTTACTAGGCCTCGACACAAGTCTGTAACAGATCTTTCTCTTGGGGTGAAAAACCCTGTCACTTTCTATCAGGGCAATAATCTGGGTAATAAGATGACCACAAGTAGAACTGACGTGATAGTAAACAGGCTTAATAGCTGGGTATGACAGCTACACTGACACAGCAGAGGTATTTAATCTATTGTAACAAAGATTGACTGTTTATGTGGAACTGAAATTCCTCCTCTGGCATATTTCTGCTGTTGCCTTCAATGACTGACGTGGATTCTGGTGGAGCTGAAGCCCAGGGACATTCACGCACGTCTGCCTGTGTGAAAGTCTTAAAAGATGGGCTCTTAAACTGACAAAACAAAACACTGCCAGGGTGAGTTCTGCTGAGCCCCTTTCAAGCAGTACAATGTGTTGATAAATAGAGCTGGTTTAATGGACACAGGCTGCCTGCTACAGCACTATCTCTTCAGCCAGTTATTTTTGTAATATATGGAGGAGTGATGGAATACATACATACCTTCTAAAAAATGCAGTATAGCAGAGCACTCTGTCTCTTCAAGCATCCTTTTGTTGGTTCAGAATCTTCTCTCTGTCCAAGGGCTGCATTACTGAAACTTTCAACTCTGGTGATGCCACATGTATCCCTTGAGAGAATCCTTGTGGGAAGGTGCTTTGAGGAGGGTAAACTTAGGATGAGCTTAGAGCTGATCAGCTGGCACGAAGTATCAAAGCATGTTGGTGCAAGGGAATAATCTTTTGGGTTGCTGAGCAGTCTCGTGACATCACTGAGTTTTGGAGAACAAAATGCACTGAAAAATTCTTATGAGGAGCCCTTGCAAGGGGAGATGTTAATAAGAGGAATAGCTGCTTGTGTTTCCATATTTCTATTTCAGCTCTCCTTCACGTGGCTGAGCTGGTTCTTCCTCTATTCAGAGGTGTCAAGATTTTCTGCTGGCCCTCTTCAGTTCTCTACAGCATTCAGGGGAGAAGTTTCCTGTCTGTTTGGGAGGCTGTGGATCTGTCTCTGCCCTATGCAAGGTGCTCTGCAGAGGCTGCCCACTGCTGGGCATTGCAGCCAGGAGATGGGCATTATGCTTGTAGGTTCTATGTGGCACTCTTCTTTTTCTGGCCAGGAGCAGTTGTCTCCTTGGTTGCTTTTGACTCTAGTTCCCTTCTTGGCTAAGAGCCATGGGGACAGCTCTCAGCCTTGTTTGTCTGACACTGCTGACCTCCTCTGAGCTAAAGCTTTTGGTAAGACTTTTATAGCTGTGTTATTATTAAGTGCAGAGCTCGCTGATAATTTTGTCCTTCTCTATTTTTTCCTTTTCAGTTTACAATTAAGCCATTGGACAAAAAGATCGATGTGTTCAAATTCAATTCATCAAAGCTGCGTGTGAATAAGCTGGTAAGTCTACAGGCACAGGCAGTGAAAATTACTCTAGCAGTAGTTTCTGCAGGCAGTACAAGACAGTGCTCTTTTGGGGCTTTTCCTTCAAGCAGTCATAGGCTTGGACTGGATGGACTGTAGACGTGACTTGGTACCACAGTTGTTATTCTGTCATAGCCTCTAGAAGAGAAAAGGGAAGATGAAGCCATGCTCGTTCACAGAACCTCTTCCCCTCTCCTCTGTTTTTGTGCTCCCTTTCTGAGCTCTCAGGTTGCATCTGACCTGCATGGCAGAAGTACATTGTAAGTAAAACTTTCTCCTAACCCTTTTTTTTGTTCCAGATTCCTTTTCTTCTCTTGCTCTTCTCTGTTCCACCCCACGGCTTTAGGCCTCCCACTTTTGAGAAGCACCATTGTCAGTGTTGCAGCCCTGGCTTTTTCAAGGCTGAACCCTGCTCAGGATGCTCTGCTTGCACAGAAACAGCAAGAACTGTGTTTAGCTGTCTGTGTTGGAGATCAGCTTTAGCTAGTATTCTGGATTAGGTGTCCAGTTGGCTTTGGGGCTTTGATCCAAGTGCTGAAGTACCTGTGCACTGTTGTTAAGTTGCACAATGGATCTTCAGAAGGCAGAAAGGGAGGGGGACTTTGTTATCCTGGCTGTAGGCTGTCCTGCATGCCTGCTGTACTTGTGTACATAGGGAAGTGGGGCTTTCTCACAAAGGCCTCATTCACTTTTCTCATCAGGTTCATAGTGCTGATTGCAGAAGATTCGCTCATAATCTGTGAAATGAAATACAGGCATGTGAATCCATTCTTTTCTAAAAGAATCAGAGCTTAGAAACTCTTTCATTGCTGAAAAATAACTGGGCTTTCTGTCCACTGTGTACCACCCCCTTTACTTTGCTGTCTCTCCCTAGTATGACCACTTCCCTTGTCCTTCTCCTTAAGTATCAGAAGAAATAACATAGATGCTCAAAGCTATCTGAAGGTGTATAAGGTCACTTTTGATAAGCCCTCTGTGTGTAGCCTTGCCCAAGGTGGAAAATGTTATTCCTTCTTTTTTTTCCATCTCAGTGCTTTTAAGCTTCATGTTGGGAGAAAGTGGAAGTTAATCTTGAACCTAAAGAAAGGGGGGTAGTGAGAGCAGGGGAGCTGGCTGAAGCTGTAGAAGGCTGTTTTACTATTTGGCCTAATGCCTCCTCAGGGTTGGTATAATACTTGCCAGATCTGTGCTATGTTGGCTGCACAGAAAATTGGTTTCTGCAAAGAGCTGATGGCTCCCTGCCCTTCACGTTGGGGTACGAGAGCTCATAGAGCTTGGGTTTGGTGGAGGAAAGTGCTTACAAGCACCAAACCTAGTTCTGTGTGTCAGGAGTAAAAACCATGTTGTCGTCATCACGCATACAGCCTTTTCTCTCCTCTCTTCACCTTTGACTGGAATAGATTCTTCAGCTGTGTATTGGAAACCACGATCTTTTCATGAGGAGGAGAAAGGCCGATTCATTGGAGGTGCAGCAGATGAAAGCACAGGCCAGGGAGGAGAAAGCCAGGAAGCAGGTGAGAGACATCTCCAGTAAACAGGCGGTGAGCCAGAATTGGGAATGCAGATGAGCTTGGGGAGGAACAGTCTCCAGATTGACATCAAGCACATGGAGCAGCTTTGAGGGAAGGTCCGACTGAACGTCTCTTTATAGCAGCCTGCTCCTGCAGTGCCATTCTCCACTTGGCTCTGTAGCTTGGTGACAGCCCAAGTCCAGCCCCCACACTCAGGAGCAGAACTGGGAGGATGAGAAGGATGAGCAAATCTGGGTGTCCCAGAAGTGTGGGTGCACCTTTCCCTGCCTCACTTTTTTCCTGAGCTCTGCAGCTAAAAAGATGTAGCGTGTTGGGGTGGCTGGTTGTAATTAAAGCAGGGGCTGTGAGGGGGAGCTGTGCTTTGTTGGGGTTCTTAGTCTCATTTTCTAATTACATGGTGATGGAATGCACGCTGACATTTCGGGGGGTGCAGCCTGCATGCTAATTCAGTGCTGGCCTCCTTTATCTGCTGCAGGTCAGCCCAGGCGGCAAAAAACGGCTCTTTGGAGGCAGCAGTGTGTAGCCAATGAGTATATATCAGCAAATTGGATTGTATGAATCATTGTTTTCTGCTCGTAGACCTTTTCTACTCACTGAAACCCACACAGCTAATCTGAATACTGCTGCTTAGAATATAAATATGTCCCTTTCGTACCAAAGCCACTAGATAGCAGCAGAAGAAACCGAAGCACTTAGTTGCACCAGGAGAGTCTTACTGTCAAGGGACTTCAAATTTGATGCACTTCGTTTGGTTTTGAACGTGTTTGCAGAGCGTTGGACTCAGTGCTGGAGCCAGGATTGGCCTGGGTCAGTGTGAATTGTCTTGCAGGCACCACCTGACACAGCTCTCCTTCCTGCAGCTTCTGAATTGGAAGGAGAAGACAGGACATGAGTCACACTGCAAGGGCAAGTGGGCCAGCTCCTAGGGGAATGGGGCTTTTTGCTTCCTGCAGAGATTCCTCTGGTTGGAAAGGAGTTGCCATTAGTGGTGCAGAAGGTCCTTCAGGAAGGAGCAGCATGGTGTCCAAGTGCTGGTGTCTTCAGGGGCAGATCTTGCAATTTTGTGAGTTTTTTTGAAGTGTTTGAGTAACACAAGCTGGAGGTGAGATCTTGTGTTGGGCTGCTAGAAGAGGTGATGGAGCGATGCATAGATGCTGAGAGCAGGCAAGAGCCTGTTGCTTCCCAGGAGCTCCCAAATTCAGAGCACTTGTGCTTTACAGAAGGGTTCAGGCTTCTGCTTGGGTGGCTGCTCTCCCAAGCAAGCCACTGTGCTGTCTTGTACATTGTCCTCCCTTCAGGTTCTACAGTTGTTAACTGATTCCAAACAATCCCTTTACATCAGGACTTCTTGTTAATGGAAGGCCTGAGTGGGATGCAGACCATAATGATAATTGATGAAGAGAAGCTTTAATAGAAAGAAGCCGAGCCATTAGAGCCATGAGTATCCCACTTTCAGAACACTGTTGGTGTCTAAGGAGCTGAGAAATGTGTCTTGTCACACTTATTTCCGTTATTAAACCTGGCAGGTGGCCTATGCAGTGCTGAGCCCTGGGTGTAGCATGGATATTTATAATATACCAATCTCCCTGGTGCTGGAGTGGTTTAGCTTGGTTGTTAATTAGCTCAATGGCAACCTTTCTGTGTTGGTTAGCAGAGAGATAGTGTATGGTGTACAAGAGGTGGGAAGAGGTGAGAGGATTCTGGGGGGTTGTCCCACATAGCTTGGTTTTTCCCCACCTGGGAAAGCATTGTTGTTTCTTGCAAATCTCTTATAGCTGGAGAGAGATGGTTTGTTGTGCCTAGGAACTGATTGATGTGGTGTGGCCTCCCCATCTGTAAGTGAAGTGTCTATTGTGCTGGGGTAGATTTGTGTTTGTGTCTGATTGAAAGTAACAGCCACATCCCTCAAATTCCTTCCTGACTTTGTGTCAGTATTTGATGTTCTGAAGCTGCCCTCAGACTGTCCTTAACCCCAGTCTGTCTGGCTGTTCAGCTTGCCATAGGTAACTTTAGGAAGAGCTCTGGGGTCCCTACTTGCTGGAGCCTGCCCTTGTGAGTCTGTGCAGCAGGATGCTGTCTGCAGATGTAACCATTTGCAGCAGTCTGTGGGGCAGCAGCCTGCCCAGAGAAGAGGGGATTGCCTCAGGAATGGTGCAGGAACAGGGAGAGAAGGAGTGGGATGCTCAGTATGGTGTGAACAGAGTACATTCACATCATCCCTATTTAGTGAAGTCCCCCCTCGTTGACGAGCAGAGACGGAGGCAGTGCAGTCTTGTGTTCAAGCCCTCAAGTAACAATTCTCTGTAGCCCTGAGAAAAGTATTTCTAATTTGTGTTATTTCTCCTTGCTTTCCCCTGTCTCTTTCTCAGATGGAACGACAGCGCCTGGCCCGAGAGAAGCAAATGAGAGAAGAGGCTGAAAGGACAAGGGATGAGCTGGAGAGAAGGCTGATGCAATTAAAAGAAGAAGCAACAATGGCCAACGAGGCCCTGGTAAGTCTCTGGGCAGCTGTTTCTTGAGGCACTGCAGCTGTTCCCTGACTCTTTCCACTGCTAAAGCATTTGTGCTAAAGTTGTGACAGTTCTATGGCTGTTCTCAAACTGCTGCTGGTGGATGGTGATCAGGAGGCTGGATGGAGCTTATTGCATCCAGACGGTCTGCTGAGGCAGGAGCACAAAGGAGAATTATTTGGGACAGAGCCTGGCTGCATCCAGGTTTTGGCTGCAGGAGGCTACAGGCTTTCATGGAAGAGAGGGAGGGGACTCAGTGAGCCATGGTGTCATGTGGAACACTCAGTTTGCGGCCCTGCTCCATCCTTGAGAGCACATTTGAGGAGACATTGTGTGCTTGCTGGCTTAACATGTGTTTATTCTCAGATGAGGTCTGAAGAGACAGCTGATTTGCTGGCTGAGAAGGCTCAGATCACGGAGGAGGAGGCCAAGCTCCTGGCTCAGAAAGCAGCAGAGGCTGAGCAAGAGATGCAGCGAATCAAAGCCACGGCCATCCGGACGGAGGAGGAGAAGCGACTGATGGAACAGAAGGTGCTAGAAGCAGAGATGTTGGCACTGAAAATGGCGGAGGAGTCAGAGAGGAGGTCAGAGGGTACAACCTTGCAGCTGTCTATGCTTTGCTTTCCAGCCCCCTTCTGACTTAGCAAAACTGTGGCTCACCTCGAGATAGTCCAGAGTTTGCAGTGAGTCGTTGGCCTCCCCTGCATGCACAACAGCAACTGACCCCCAGACTCAGCTGGTTTCTCTGTTTTGCTGTTTGCCACAGCTAGGCTTTCCCTGCATAGGAAATGGTACAGGTAGAATGGTGGTTCTACCTCTTGTTCTAATCTCTGGAGTAGAGCTGACATTCTTTCTCTGAAGCCTTCTTTGGAAGGGTGATTCTGTGGTGAAAAGAACAGGGACATCACCTAGAGGGCCCTGGTGCTCTGCCTTTCACACCCTGACAGCAACAGCTGAAGGCACCTCAACTTTTGGGTGATTTCTGCACACACCCACTGCATTCTCAGGAGTGTTTCACAATGTTAATAACAGCTGGTTTTGTTTTCTTTTTTTCTTCTTATTTTGCTTTATTCTATTTGTCCCTTTTTTTTTCTTCTCTCCTGTTTAGTTCTCCTTATCAGTTGTAAAGTTTGCGTTTCAGATTAGCTCTGAGGTCTCCTGAACTCTTCAAGTTTTTGTCTCTTGATAGAACTGATATTGCTGTCCTATTGATACCAGAACTCAGCTCTCACAACACATTTGATAGTGAGCAAGAAAAAAATCATTCTTGTTTCCTTCAAACTGATTACTTCTTTCCATGTGAGCTTTCTTGGTTTCGGCCTGAGTGGACAAATGCTGCCCTTGTCTATCTCTTTTTGCCTTGATCTTTAACTTGTGAAATCTTCACTCAAATTTCTATTCAGCAGAGAAAGCTTCCTTACCACCTTTGGCTTCCACCCAGTGGGGGTTCCTTGGGAGCTCTTAATGCTCAAGTCTGGATACTTGTTTTAGAAAAGTTGGGCCCTGCAGGTGGTGTGATCTTGGGTGCTTCTTCCTTTTTGAATGTAGTAAATAATTGTTAGTAGAGGCTTGCCAGTCAAAAAACTGCCTTTCCTGCTGTAAGCCTGAGCTTACATGTTGAAGGTGTTTTTTCCTCTTCTGGCATTCTCATGTGCTGCTCCAGCCCTTGGCTTTGCTTACTGCTGCTCACGCAGAGCTCATGCCAGAGCTGTCCTTCTATGGCATGGATTTTTGTGCTAATTAGTGTCCCACATGTCAGAGGTGCCAGTGTTTCCCTTACCCAAATGATTTCTTAGTTTAGGCCTTTTTAAGGGACAGCTGTCTACCTGTTTTACACCTATGCTATAATCCTGTTTATCAGCCTCCAGGCTTGGATTTAACATTGCTATTTGCTGTTCTTCCTTGGTAGGGCAAAGGAGGCTGATCAGCTAAAGCAAGACCTTCAGGAGGCTCGAGAGTCTGAGCGGAGAGCAAAGCAGAAGCTTTTGGAAATCACTAGCAAGTCATCCTACACGGTAAGAATGATCTGTATTGTCAGTGCTGGTTTCCAGACAGTAACTGTGGCATCCTCTGTAGCCTGGAGCAGTCTTGTGTCTCCATCCAATCAGTAGAGGGGTATGAACCATCTCACTGTATTGCGTAGCAGCTGTTCTGTAATACTTAGGAACACTTGCCCTTTTCATCTAAGTAACTTGTCCACCAGAACACTTTGCTCTTCTTTTTTTTTTCCCCCTATCTATCCTGCTTTATTCTACAAAGAAAGGCCAGGGAGCTGCTGGTGGAATGAAAGGCAGCAAACTGTGAACTAATCTAAAAAATGTGTTAGAGCCGTGCTTTGCATGTGGAGAGGACCAGCTCAATAAGAGCTTTTAAAATAGGGTTAAATACAGAACTGAGGATGGTCTGATACTTATTAGGAAGGATAAACATTGTTCCAAATCTGTGAATTCATTCTTTGGCATAAACTGGTTGCTGTGCATCTATGTGGTAAAAAACGCACTTCATTGAAGGGGGAGTATTCTGTAATTGCCCATTAAGAGGATTTCACACCTTCCTCTGAAGCATCTGGTCCTGATTGCTGCCAGAGACTGAAACACCAGACTAAAAGACCAGTGCTCCCGTTCTGTCTGGCAGTTTCTTTCCTCAGCTTCCCTAATTGTGCTGCAGGACCTGCAGAAGCCATCGGGTGCTCCTTCCCTGCAGCTTGCACCTGCCACGACTGCCTCTTCTTTTGTCCAGAGAGGTGGAGGGGGAAGAACTTGACATCTTCAGGAATAAACTCAACAGACATATGTGGGAGTTACTGACCTGTCTAGTACTGAATTTTATTCATATGTGTGAGCTCCTTCCCCCTCTCCCCTCAAAACTTTTGAGAGGCAGATTGAAGAGGGCTAGTGATGAAGAAGCTTTTCATCCCGATTCTCTGAAGATCCCTGCAAAAACATTCAGAAGCATTTAAGAAACAGCAGCGATGGAAAATAGTCGGGTGTTTTTAGCCTCAGGGCCTTCAGTCAAGTGCTGTAAGGCTTGATGCTTTATAAACCTTATCTTTGGAGAGCTCCTTATGTTGCTGCAGGTTTCTGGGATCCACCAGTTCTTGAATTCTGAGTTTAATTTACTCACAGGGTGAAGCATACTTGTTGAAAACGTACTGAATGGCCACATCAGCCCAGCACTGATGTCTGGGCAGAGCACTCCCATCCAGGTTCCCTCACGTGGCCGTGCTCATCCTTAGTCGAATGAGCAGAACCACAGCTAGTGAGCTCTTGTGCATAAATCCCTGTGCTGCCCACACCAGCGATCAGCAGCGTGGCTGTATTCCTGCCTGTAGAGTTAAAGCCTAATTACAGGAGGTAGTGCAGGACTGCATGGAGCTCAGCTCCACCCCTCCAGCTGCATCTGTCCTGGAGGCAATCTGTGCAGAGCTGCTGCCTCCAGACACACAGTGCTGTATCCTCTCCTTTCCTCAAAGAGCAGTGGTTTGCCTTTTTCTCTCCCCATTTAGATGACAGAGTCCCCTCTCACAGCTATTGCCCCCTCCAAACCGTGGGAGCAGCACTGCAGCACACAGACATGTCTGTTGCTTTTCTAAAGCCAGCTGGCTGCCTTGTGACTGTTAGACCCATATCCACGTGACAGTACCTTGCTGAGCCCTTGTGTGTGAAGCACCCAATCTCCATCCCTCGTTACACCTGTCTCACGTCTCTCCTTCTTTGTAGCATCTCTCCTCACTCTGCCACGTGAGTGCTTTGGGACGGATGAGCAAGATGTGCTGAAGTGCTGCTCCTGCACAGGATTTGGCTGAAGGGACCGTGCTGGGCAAGCGCAGTAGGAGGGAGGGAATAAGCCCAGAGTGGCCTGAGGGATGAAGGGTTTTGAAAGCTGCTGCTGGGAGGCTGGGGTCCCTCAGGTGAATGGCAGCTCTGCCAAACGGTACCAGATTCCAGCTCTTCTCTTCCTTAATGAGGGTGTAGTGCTGAGCTTGTTATTTTCCTTTCTCCCAGAGTTTGTGCTGTAGTCCCCTGGCATGGAGAGCAAGCCAGAACTTCCCTCCTGGGAAACAAGCAAAAGAGGAAGGGAGGAGAGGATGGATGTGGTACAGAAATGACAAGAAGCAGTTAAAATTTTTCTTTGGTAATTTTCCAGTCCCTTGTACTGGCTTCTTAAAGCTTGTTCAGGTGTCTTTTTAGACCTTGAAGCCAAAACTGCTTTTGTGATGGTGGTGGTGGATGATGCATGAGAAAGAAAAAGCAAACCTGAGTCTCAGGCCGGCAGGGCTGGGAGAACAATTCATTCTTTACTGACTTGGCAGCACCTCCTGCCTCCTTCATTGCCATTCAGGTTCCACTCACAGCAAGACTAAAGGCAGTCATCTCTTCTGTGATTCTTTGGAGTATGAAGTGCCTGTCCTGGGCCTGCCCAAGTCTTCAAGTAGCAAAGTGAAGGCAGTGGCAGCAGCAGGAGGAGCTCTCCCTGTGGGGAAAGCCTTATGACATGGCTTGCTCTGTGCTTCCCTCATATCGTCCATCTCATTTGCTCTGTTCCCCAGAGGGATGACTGCTGTCAGCGTGGTGCTTGCCTCTATTAACTGCAGGAAATTGCTTTAATGTAATAACAGGGTTATGCATTTTGTTCCAGGTGAGGAAATGCATAAGGCAGAAGCTCTGTGTCCCCTTTGTCATCCAATGCCCCAGTGACATCTCATGTCCTCTCGATTAAAAATACCTGTGACTCGTGCAAGACTTGCCCAATATGATCACAACTGGCAGGGAAGTGCTTTGCTCCAGATGCTGAGCACATGCCTTTGAAAGCACTCAGCATGTTCTTTCTTTGTTCCTTCCTTACGCTTCCTCGCTGCTGCTGCTCTCTTACTTCTCCATCAGTTTTCTGTTGCTTCATGAAAGAGCTGTGCTGAGGAGAAGGGAGGAAGTAGCAGTAGTAACCCTGAGAAATGGGCATCAGGACTTGATGACTGCAGCAACTGAATGCAATTTGTGCTCAACTCTTATTGCTGTTGTTTGGGGTTGTAGCATTTTTTTATTGTTTAAACAGAACGAGCGTGTGCTATAAATGTTAAAGGTTGTTTTAAGGCCAGCAGGATAGTTTGGATGGCCCTGGTTCCCCTGCACATCTGTAAAGCCTCACATGGGAGCAGCTTTGTAAACCTGTGTGCCTTGTAGCGAAGGGTCTTGAATGTCAATGTGATGCAAGTATTTAAATCAGGCAGATGTCTTCACTGGTCTGTCCCCTCTCCTTAGAGAGAGGAATTCAGGTACTCAGCTATCCCGTATGGCACGTGCTGCAGAATTAATGTTATCATGTTCTGTGTTAGCAGAACCTGAAACTGGGAGTAAGGAACGATGTTTTCCTCGCAGCATTAAGTGTGACTTATCTGCAGCATTCCAGGCCAGGCAGTGCAATTGTGGTCACCTTCTTGTTTGTGTTTGTACAAGATGTTTGCATTTCTGCATGGAGCAGGTGAAATTGTCCCTCTCAGGTTTGTCCAGGAGTGGAGATGAGCCTCAGCTCTTTGTGAATTCCAGGCTGGTGGAGACTGAAGAGGGAGGTTATTGCATGGCATAAATCTGTCACCAGCTATAACACTGGTGGTTCTTGCTGAAGTGGAGCTGGCTGCAAACAGTCCTAAATAGATGAAACAAGGGAAAGAAATTACCAGCTACAGCTTGAGCTCCTGGGGGCAGGTACCCTCTGCCCTACTGCTGCCAGACCAGCCTGTCTCTGCAGTGCCATCTCCTGCCATCCCACAACAGCAACCTGATTCAGGCAGGTTTGTTATAGGAATTCCTTGAAGAGGGACGGACCCCTAGCAGGGAGCTGGATGACTTTTGGGTACTGGGCTGTTTTCCTTTAGTCTAAACCAAGGGCCAGCATGCTGGCAGCAGCTGTGACTCAGATCCATGTGTGCAGTCTGCTGTCTGAAGCTGCTCTACCACCCTTGATGTGCGCTGCTGCTTGCAACCTCATCTAACAGACTGCAAGAGTGGAGTGATGATTTGAGTCAGGATGCTCATCCTGTACTGATAACAAGCTCATTTATTACAGGTGTGACAGATTTTTTTAGCTGAGAGATGGCCGCCATTCCTAAATGCTTGGAACTATTAGTTACTGCAAAGATCAAAATAAAAGTTATGAGTGCATCTTCATGGACCTTTCTGAAATGACACCCTTAGTTAACCTTTGGAATTACCGTGGTGTTTGACCATGCTTTGAGGAGTGCTGGAGCACAGGACTCTGGTCACACAGGGTCTCATGTTGCCCCTGCTCATAGCCTGTGCTTTTAAAACTAAATCTAAGGTTAAACAGCTGTTGGAATCTCCCAGCAGGCAGCTTCAGTGATGCAGTGACAAAACCTGCGTGGGCAGTCAAGACTTTATTAAAGCACTTAATTTACTACACTTACTGAAGTGGTACCTTGTACTGTGTGCTTAGGCTTTGCTCAGGTTTTACCTCTACGTTACAAAATAGTTGTTGTAGGAGCATCTGTGTGGCCAAAGTGATTAATTTGTCCTCTCTCTCTTCAGCAGTCCATGAACTCCAGCACGACAGCACTGCCAACCGACCTGCCGAGCTTCAACCTCATCAGTGAGAGCCTGTCCTTTGACTTCAAGGATACAGACATGAAGAGGCTGTCCATGGAGATCGAGAAAGAGAAGTAGGTGGCGTGCTGCCAGCCAGAGCTGGGTTTGGCTGTGGCTGTGCCCTGTTTGCAGGAAGGAGAGCATGACTTTTACGTTCAGATGAGCCCTGGTGTGAGGTGGAGGGGGGAGAAAGCTTGTGGGGCTTCATTTACCAGGTCATTGCTAACAGGTCAGAGCATGATGAAGCTGCTGGATGGCCATTCCTCTGGATGAGGACCTGGTGTCACAGCTTTATCTCTGCTACTTGGTGAAAGGCAAATTTAAGCATGCTGAGCAATGCAAGCAGACAGTTCCCATCTGTATGGTGAACCTAGCTCTTTTGTAGGCTTTTCATTATGTTGGTAGGAGTTAACAGCAGTCTGACTGCTGGCATGGTGGACTATTGCAGGCTTGTGTGTTTGCTGTATGTTCAGAGCATGTCAGGATGGCTGGAATGAGGGCTGCAGTCCTGCGTAAGGGCTTTAACCCCTTTTTCTTTGAATCTGTGGCATGTTTATATATAAAAAGTATGCGCAAGCAAGTTTGGATGTGATTATGAGCTTTGATCTCGTGTTTTCCTGAGGGTTTAAATGCAGCCTTCGAAATTACAAATTTAGCAGAAATCAAAGCAGATCAGATTTTAATCTCAGTAGTAATAATATGCTTTGTTCATTGACTGGATAGCAGATCAAAGCTGGAAGGGCTCTGCCATAATGCTGCAGTTGTAACTTCCTGGGGCTGCAGTGAGGCACCCCGGATCCCGCTGGGTGCTTGATTCTGCCTCTGCTCCGTACCCTCTTCTGCTTGTTAAATTACAGACCACTACTCCAGAGGCAGAGGTTAAGAATTTTTCCTCAAGCCAGAAGGAAAAAAGGGATGAAATCTGAAAATACCACAGTAATTCCTGGTTCTGTACCCTAACTAGGTCAGCCCACTCTTCTAAGCAGGAGGATCTTGGCTCTGCTAAATGATAAAAGCAATAACAGGCTGTCGCTGACTTCTCTGGACGTGCTCTCATTCCTCGGGTGCTGAGCTAAACCTTGCTACAAATTTTGGCACTCTGAAAGGGTTCTTGTTAGTCTGCTGGTACTTTGACCCCAGTCGCAGTATTTAATCACAAGTACAAGCTGCCATGGTGTGACTCGTCTCTAGCAGATGCTCCTTTGTAGAAGGCATTTAAGGCTGAGTTCTGAGAGTGGCTAGTTTTTTTGTTGTTGGTATTTTTTCCTTTCTATCTTTGGGAGACCTTTCTCCTTCTCAGGGATGCTACCTGTTATTTTGGGTGCAGTGCTTGCTGTCATACCTCTTAAATTAAATCCCTCTGAAACATGAGAGTTTGGTACATCAGGGTTCTTCCTTGAAAATGGCCCACAAGAATTTGTGCCCTTGGAAGTCTGTGAGCTGGGGAGAGGTTGCAGAGGAGTAGAGCAATGCTGCTTGAAACAGTATTCAGGACTGAAATTGCATCATGTTTATCTGTCACTCAAAAATGGGGAGACTTACAAAATCATCTAGCTGCCCTAGCTTGGCTTTGTTGTTTTTTTTCCTTATAGCAACATGACTTAGAGCTCCTAGGTCAGGTGTCTGGGTTCTCTTTTTGACAACAAATAGCTGAAAGTAGTAAATTGATGATGTCAGTTCTATACACTTTAAATGATGAAGATAAATGTTTTTGTTTGTTTTCTTTTTATTACGACTCTGTTATTGGCTGCCACAAAATAACCATGTGTACCAGGTCACTACTAACCCAGCACTGTTTGTGTGTGCTAGGGTAGAGTATATGGAGAAAAGCAAGCACCTGCAGGAGCAGCTGAATGAGCTGAAGACTGAAATCGAGGCGCTGAAGCTGAAGGAGAGAGAGACAGCTCTGGATATATTGCACAACGAGAATGCCAGCCGAGGCAACAGCAAGCACAACACTATTAAAAAGGTATCAGAGGGCTCCAGTTTGTATCTTGCCTGACAAAATCCTTTTAAAACAACAACAAAATAGCCCTTCCTATATTTTGCACAAGTTGTTATAATAAAATTGTTTGATCTAGGCTTTCTTCCCTGGCTGCTTAGCTTTGAACTAGGGCGCAGGGAGTTTCAGCTTCTGGTGGCCATGGTTTGATGTTTACTGCAACCAAGCCTTGTCCCTTCAGTGCTCTGTGAAGGGATGCAAAGATCTCGAGCTTTGCCTGTCTGGCTGAACCTTAACAAAGCTATAGCAGGATGCTGTTTGAAGGGTTCTGCTACCCTAGTAACCTCAGGAAAAGGAAAAGCCCTACTTGCTTATGCAGCTATTCCCCAAGGGCAATACGAAGAAGCGGTTTTGAGCTCGGCTGGGGAATAATAAGGGGAGAAATACTCCTGATTTGTGAGCTCTCAGCAGAAAAAGCCAAAAGCCTCACCCTCACTTTTAGTCTGTTCTCAAGTAACCTGTAGTGCAGCTTCAAATACTAACAGCAAAATCTTCTGCTAGTAAGGTTTGTGTGGGTGTCTGCTCCCTGTGCGCTGGACCCTGGAACCACTTGCCTGTAGAAATGCTTTGGAGATTAATACTGAGCTGGGATGCTTGGGTCTGCTAGTGCAGGAGTCACACGTGAAAGGTCACAGCAAAAGACATTCTTTATTTTTACACCTGGTCCTTTGTCTTTAGCTTAGTAACTCTGCTGTTCTCCCAGCTGGGTTCATTCTAATGAGAGGCAGGGCATGCATCCATAACCAGTGCAGAGGGATGTAGTGGTCAGCTCCAAACACCTGCAAAGGCTTTCCCCAGGCTTTTTGCTAGCAGGTGTGCTTTTGGAAGGTTGTATCTGTATGGTACACTTCACAAGCATGCAGGTTGTGGCAACAGTTACGGGTTTTAAAAACAAATCTTTCAAACCCTAAAAGGGTTTGAAAATATCAGTTCATGGTGATTTTCGTGGCTGGAAACTTATGGTCACTAAATCAGGTCAGGAAAATGAATCTAGTGGATCTTGTTTGCAAATTTCCCAGTGTTAGCTCTACACTATTTGGGTTTCTGTCTTTCCAGAAGGAAGAACATAAGAATATTCACAGACCCTTTTTATCGTTGTAGAATCTGAAAAGCTTTCTGCTCCCATTAAGCTTTGTTACAGTATGTCTCCATACTCAGAGCCCTCAGCGTAAACAGAAGATGCTAATTTTTTTTTTCTGACTGTAGCTTTTTGAGATGTGTTCATAGAAAGCTGCTGGTCCCATTTGTCTCACTTAAAGAAGGTGCCTAGGCAGGCACTTAGAGATGATCCCTTGACAGATTCCTGTAATTGGGGCTGCGGTCAGCTGCCTCCTGAAGCTGCAGCCCTCTCCCCTGCCTCTTGGAGGGTTCCTGGGCTGCCTGGCTCGTGCATCTCAGCCAGAGAAGCAAAGGTTTTTAAATAACAGTCTATTAGTGAAACACATCAATGAAATTACAGGCTGCTTTTGTTCGTGCCTTTGGGAGGTCAGGAGGGCTTTTGTCTTCACAGTTGTGATGGAAAGGAAAATTCAGGACACGGGAGGTGGACAAGAGGATAGTAGTTGAGAAATGCATCAGTAATACCAGCCCTCTGCCCGACCTGGGAAGCTGCTGGGCACTTCAGCACTCTGGGCAAGCTGTACAGATTGCACAAATGACCTGCCATTGCTCCTATCACAGAGGATTTTTTTTGTGTGTGTGTGTGTGTTCATTTTATTTTGCTGGTTTAGCCTCAAGCCCAGGGCAGAAGACCTATCTGCATTTGAGACTTCAAAGTAGGTTATTCCAAGGTACTCTGCGTGTGGTGATGGGGTCACTGGCTGCAACACTAACCTGTGCATGAGCTTGCCTGTGATGTCCACTACTCTCGCCAGCTCCCATTGCTGCCATCTCACAGCATTCCTTGCAGTGTGACACCAGTGTCCCCAGCACCTGCCCTTCCCTGTGTGGGAAGCCCTGCCCGGCTCTCGCTCTGTCGGTAGCATTTGCAGCTTCTCCACATTCATTTTCACACCTGATTCCCCACGCTGGGAAGCGTCTTTCTTGGCAGAAGTTGAGTTGGCAACATCAGCGGGGGAGTGCAGGCATAGATTCTTAAATAATTAAACAAGCCTGGTTTTGCTCTGCTGCTTGTGGCTGGGAATCTATCGGAGGTACAGGGTGGCCTTTGAAGATTTCTTTAATGAAGTAAAACGGGATCTGCCCCCTTGTTTGCTGCAGAAAGAAATTCATGAGCTTAAAAAACCAAAACAAACAAAGCCCAGAACAAACTCCATCGCTTCCTTCTCACTGTTGCTGCCAAAGCTGTTATATCAGACTGAACGTTTGCACTTCTGTCTTGGAGTGGGGCAGCACGTGGATGTGTGGCCTGTGCCTGTATGTCTGGAGAGCATCAGGGCAGTGAAAAGCTGGCAGCGGGGGACAGTCAGTGTCTGCAGGTATGGCTTGGGAAGTGTGCAGCAAGGGGACAGCACATGATACTGGCTAGTGTGGCACCTTGGGGCAGCTCTTCTTAGTCCTGGGCTCTCCTCTGCTGACAGCTTTCCCCAGTCCTGAGAAATAACAGCCATTAGGAGTAGAAAAGGTTTCCTGTGCTTTTCCTAGGGAACAGGGTTATTCCCTGCAGGCTGTGCTCGTGGACACCAGCCCTTTTTAAATGACTCAAATAGCGCTTCTAGCATTGCCTCTGGGGAGATAGTTTTGAGATTTTAGTGTTCACTGAGTAATTGTCTCCTCCAGCTCTCCCGTGCTGCCTCCTGCTAGAGGCCAGCAGAGTTATCCCTGTGTGGCATAGGAGCAGGGAGACAGGCGTGGTGTGACACATCAGCCTGATGGAGCTGCTAGTGAATTGCTGTTGTGAGCCAGCTGAATCCCAAGGGTGACCCTGCCACGCTGCCATGTGCCTCGTCCCCTGCCTCTGTTACACACTGCTCCTTTCTGCTCTGTCAGTGCTGCGTGTCTCCTTCACAGAGCTGGCAGTGCTCTGAGGAACACCCTTGCGCAGCAGGCTGAGCCAGGAGCTCGTGTGCCCGGAGGGAAGATGTGTTTGGGGAAGCTGCTCTGCTCTTTCCATGACTGGTCTTGCGTGTGCCCACAGCCTAGCAAGTTTTGAGTTGTAGCACTAAAGGAGGAAGCAATGCAGGTACTACATGATGGCAAACTCGGTTGGAAAAAACCCTTGTTAAAAGTTTGTTTGAGGGTTAGCAGAGCCCTGCCTGCAGCCTGGCTGGGGAGCAGTTTCCCAGCACATCTGGAGCTCCATAGCAAATGCAGGAACACACTTCAGATGCAGCCTTCTCCCCAGCACGTGACCAGAAGTGATCAGCACAGGTTGGTGCCATTTGGGGACTGCAGGGCAGTGCTGTGTGTCAGTCACTGTTGCTCCAGAGCCATGCTGGTGTTCCCACGCCAGGCTGCTCTCATTGCCCAGCATCTCCTTAGAGAAAAAAGCCCACACTAGGGAGATGTCAGCGGTCCCCATGGGGCTGCTTGTTGCCTGTTGATACCCGCTGTTCCTTACCCATTGCTTTGAGGAGCTCTGAGACACCTTGAATGTGGTGAAATCCACTTGTGGCCGTGACACAGGGAGGGAAACCAGCAGTCTAAGAAAAAGTCAACCAGCAACTGAGCGGGATGCAGTGTGGGGAGGAGCCCCATGCTGAAACCAGGCACACAGCGAGCACTGCATTGTGACCTCCGGGTTTTGTTGCCTGCCTTTGAAGATGCCTGCGAAGTTCTTCATGTTTAATTACGTGGTTAACATGCTAATCCTATTTTACGAGCTCTGTGGGCACAGCACAAGCACCTCATCTGGAAACTGATTTCTCTGTAGTGCCGTGGGCTGGTGCTGCTGGCTCCAGCTGGCTTGGCTTCAGGAGGGTTTGCTGCTTAGACTGCAGTAGAATATTAAAAAAAAAAAAAAAAAGGCAGTTCCTCTCATCCTCCAGTGTAGGAAACCTCCCAGGACAGGCTGCTGCTCTAAAACATGAGCACAATCGGGTCTTTCATTCCGGTTGCTTTTCTTCTTGTGCTGTCATGCTTATTTACTGTGATTTAAGCCCTTTGAAGTATCCGGGCAAGGAGCAAATCTCTGTGCCCATTCCCAGCCAAACTGCTGTGTCCTTGAGCACTGCTCTGCTCCTTTGAACGCTGCCCACCAGGCTGCCTTTAGGCTTTTCTACAGTGTTTCTCCAGGGCTGGAGCTGGCTCCCTTCACCCAGCGCTGCTCTTACCCACGGAAATCAGTGCAGACAGCTGTGTTGGGGTGGGCCAATGCTGATAGTGCTGCTGCCAGCTGCTTCTCTCACTGATCTGTTTGCAGTGCAGCATCACCCTGAAATCTGGTGAATGCTGCTTGATTTTCTGCTGTAGGGGCACTTGGGATGGGAAGCACAGCAGGAGTGTGGATAGGCTGCTTGGGGTCTGATGTCACCATGAGCCCTGTGTTGCACTGAGCCATGAGCAGCAGTTTTCCCATGGACGCAGCATGGTTTCTTTCAGGCATGGGCACCTGCAGGGTTGCCTGGGCTTGTTCTCATCCTCTCACCTTCAGGGTGCCCCCTGCCCTGTCCTCTGCTGCGTGCTGAGGACACTGGGCTGCTAGCTGTGGGCACAACCATGTGTCACGGGTACAAAGGTGGTGGCACATAGGAATGTGCTGGGCAATGCAGAAAGCAGCTGTGCTCCAGCAGCCAGCTGGGAAGTGGGGGACTGTGGCCATTCCAGGGGAAAAAAGTGGTGATGTGCCTCAAGAGCCTCACCTTGCAGCAAAAACAATGCTGCTCTGGGATGGGACAGATGGGTCTGAGCTGCATGGGGCTGTGTGCATCCATTGCTGTGGGCACTGCAGATGCCTGGATGCTGCTGGGCTGCAGAATGGGGGTGTTGCCATCTGCATCCTTTTTCCCACCATGAAAGGAAAGTTTGCATGCTGCAGAAAGAGGCATGCACCCAGCAAGTGGCTGTAGAAGGAGCAGCACCAGTGCCATGTCACCCTGGGAGCTACAGGGGTGGAGCGTGGAGCAGAGCCTGGATGTGGTACCTGGTGAGCAAAGCAGCTCCAGGCACAAATCCCCTTTCTAATCCAAGAGAGGCATCCTGCACCCCTGCTTTGTGGGCCCATATCCCTGCTGGGTTCATTTTATTTCTGCCCCAAAACAGACAAGGTGTTTGCTTCTGCGCCTCGGAGCCGGGAAGTGAAACTCCCCAGCAGCTAAAATGGGACAGAGCAGCCTAATTTCCTTGTTTACAAGGAGCAAAAGGAAAGCAGAAAGCGTCAGGCCTATCAGCTATTTTTGTGGCAGCCTTTGAAAAGTGTTTCCTTCAACTGGAGTGTCATCTCCTCTCTTTTAAGCGCTCTCATCAAAGCGATGGAGGCTGGGGGAAAGTTGTGCTCCAGGCCCCGTGCTTGGGAGGGAATAAATGGTGGTGTGGGAGTAGGAGGGAACAGGAGATGGGGGGGGGGAGAATGGAGAAGGTTTGGGTTTTAAAAAGGAAATGTGTGAATGGAAAGGTCCGACCTGCTGCTGGAGGGATGGAGAGGACACGGAGGGGAGCGGGGGCGGCAGTAAAGAGGATTTACAGCCTGCAGCACTCGCCTTGGGTTTAGCAGAGACTGAGCATCTCCTTCTGAGCAGCAGCAGAACGTGCCCAGGGGTGGCACAGGGGGAAAGGGGCTGGGATGTGGCCCCAAGCTGTGTTGCAGTGGCCATGTGGGGGTGCTCCTGCAGCCCTCGTGGCTTCTCCGTGTGCCGGCAGCAGCGCTGCGCTTATTGGGTTAGCTGCTGGAAAGTGGGTTTGCCGAGGAGGGACTTATTGGTGGGTTTTTTTGTTACTGTTGTTGTTTATTTTCTTAAATCAAATAAGTCTAGCAGCTCTGGGTAAAGGCAGAGCTCTGAGCAGCCCCAGCATGGGCCTGTGGGGAGTGGGACCGTTCCCTTCTCTCTATTCTGATTCATTGGAGCTCTGGCTGCTTAATTGCGCTCCCTCTCCCTCTCTAAATTTTCTTTGCTGGTTCTGGCAGTGCAGTGAGGATCCCACCCCCCTCCCTCCTGCAGGAAGGAGATTATCATAATACTGCTTGTAAATCAATTTTTTTTTTTTCCCCCTTCTCTGCGCTGACGAAAATGTAACTGGCTGTTAATCACTCGGCCTCAGCCACGTGCTGTGTGTGCATTTATTCCCCCTTGTTGGGCAAACGGAGCTGCTGCTGGAGGGGAGCCCTGTGAGGCTGTGGGGAGAGGGAGGTTGTGGGGGGTTGAGTCTTTCTTAGGAGCCTGGGGAAAGCATCCCTTTTGGAAAGCGTTCCCTTTTGGAGCACTGAGCATGTAGCTGGGTAAGGTGAGGAGGACGCAGCCCCTGCCGTGGGTTGGAGCAGCTGTGTGACCCTCTGTGTGCCACTTGAGTTTTACACTGCATTCCCTGGGATGTGACCCAGCCAGGCTCTGGGGAAGAGGACTGCCTCTCACCGGAGCACTTTCTGCTGCAAGAGCTCAAACCCAGCCCAGGCTGCAGCTCCAAAGAGACGGGACGATGCAACAGAGCCGAGCCAGCCCTGCTCCAGCATTAAGCCCCTGCAGAAACTCCCTCTGCAATAGAGCTTTTCCGAATGGGATTCAGAATTAAGAGCTGTGAAGGAATTAGTGAGGAGAGGACGTGGGGCGGGCAGGGAAAGGGAAGCACTTGGCAGTGCTGTGCAGGGCTGGAGGCTCAGCCCGGGATCCCTGCAACGGCAGAACGCGCTCCCGGCAGACGGCTCACCGCTCAGCCTGGCCAAACGAAGCCTTCGCAATTAGCGCTGCTTTGGCAACCCTGGTGGTGATTCAGCAGCTGTTGGGAAGGTGGCACTGCTCCCAGGACGCAGATTGGGGTGGTTAGCTTGAAATACTGCACTTCTCTTCCTCCCCGCTGAGGACGTGTCTTCCATCTCTCATTTCGCCCATTAATGAACGGGAGCGTGGCTCTGACGCGGGGTATTATTTTTAGTTTTGCCTCTCTCTTGCTGCAGAAAGCTTTGCTGAGGTGGATTTTGGGGTCCTGCAGAGCCTCAGCTCTGAGGCCAGCCCTGGGAGCGAATGAGCAGCTTCAGCTCCATCCATTGGGACTGAAGGCAGCTCCCGTTGGGACAGCCCCCATGTGTTCTGTGGGTTTGGGGCAGGGCAGAGGCAGGGCTGTTGTGGCTTCCCCACCACAAGAGCTCTGCTGATGTTTCTGACCTCATCCGCTGCCCCTCAGCACCTTTTGACTTTTGGGGGATGGTGGCACAAGCAGGAGCAGCTGCACATCCTGCAACCCTTTCCTGCACCTGTCCTCCACCTTCTGCAGCCAGAAATCCCCGCTTCTGCCCTTCCCATTGCTTCCAGAGGGGCAGGGGCCTCGCGGGAGGAGGGAGTCACCCCGTGTCCCCTCTGCTCTCTTGCAGCTCACCCTACAGAGCACCAAGTCCCGCGTGGCCTTCTTCGAGGAGCTCTAGGAGGTGACCAGCCCTGAGGAGTGGGGTTCCCATCCCACGGCCCCGCACCGCCCCGATGCCTGCTGCTCCCACCTGGGCTATGGACTGGGATCTTCTCCTCTTAGCATCTCCCAGTTTGAGTTTTCCCCATGTTCTCTTGTCCTTTTTTTTTTTTTTTTTTGCCCTTATTTTTCTACCTGCTCTACTCTGTCTCGGCCCCCCAGGCTTTGTCCTCCACGAGGAGGACGGGGTTTGGATCGCAGCGCACTGAGGAGCGGATGGGGCACTGCTGGCACCTGGAGCACGTGCAGGGAGAGGAGGAGAGCACGAAGGCTGAGGCTACTGCTGTGCTGGGGAGAGGAGAAAGGGGCAGGAAGACCTCCTCCTCCTCTGCAGGCAGGAAGGAGAACAGCCCATGCCGACCACCTATAGCCTTTTTTTTCCCCACAGACTGTGCCAAACACGGGCAGTGTGAGGCTGTGGGTCTGTCCAACCTCCACCTGCTCTGTGCCTTTCCAGGAGCTCCCTTACCAGCTCCACCTCACCACTGCCCTGTTTCAGTTCCCTATTTAGGGTAAGCAGGCCGAGGTGCTGACAGCACCCAAACCCCCCTGGGGACTCCTGTTGTCTCCCCCACAGGCCCCTGTCCACGGCTGGGCTCTGGGTCTGCCTCCATCCCTGTGTCCCCATGCAAAGCATCACCCTGCAAAGGCCCAGGGCGCCCAGTTCCTGGCAGCAGGGGCTGACCATGCGGTGCCTCCACCCCACAGTGCCCTGTTCCCTTTTATTTAAGCACGCTGTGTGTATCAGCTCCCTGCCCGATGCGTGCCTGCAATTTGGATGGGTTCTCCCCTGACCCCGGTACAGCTTTTTTCTATTCCCATGGATTGTTGTACTCCTAAGAAATAACGGGTTTCTCGTTTGTTTTAATAAAAATTCAAAGCGGGAGGAGGGGGAGCTGCTGCTCACTCATCTCTTCCTCGCTCCCTAAGACTGCACCGTGCAGCAGATTGAGCCCTCTGGGGACTTCTGGGGGGGTCTCAGTGCTGTCCCTGCGTGGGGATGGTGGCTGCCACTGTGCCACCCCCAAACTCAAGGCTGCCGCTCACTCAGCCCTATCCCAGCCCCAAGAGATGGATTTCCACATGTCACAGCCACGCACGCTCCTCCCCAGCCATTCATCCCATGGGGTGGGTTGGGAGCGGGCTGGATTTGTTCCTTTTTAAAATTATTTTTAAAGCAGGGCAGCCCAGGAGAGATGGGATTGCTGCTTTTGTGTGTGTCAAAGGGATGCTGCTGGGGAGAAGGGGGGGACGTGGGGCTGTGGGGGGGCTGACCTGATTTCCCGCGCAGCGCAGCCTCCATATAAATAATGCAGCGGTCGCTCATTGCCTGCAGAGGACAGGAAGAGCCTCAACAGGGACACCTGGCCCAAAGTGGGGTTGGGACGCACAGCACTGCACGCTTCCAGCCCTGTGTGCATGTGCAGTTCCACACTTACAGCCTTGCACACCTGTGGACTTGCACACATCCAGCATTGCACTTTTGCAGCCTTGGGCGCATGCAGCATTGCGTGCATTCAGCATTGCACACAGCCTTGCACAAACAGCATTGCACACTTGCATCCCTGCATACATGCAGGATTGCATACCTGCAACCTTGCACACACACAGCACTGCATACACGCAGGGTTGCACTTTTGCAGCTTTGCACACAGCCTTGCACACGCGCAGCCTTGGGTGCATCCAGCATTGCGTGCTCGCAGCCTTGCACACACAGCATTGCATCCATCCAGGGCTGCATGCTCGCAGCCTTGCACACTCACAGCATTGCACTCCCACAGCCCTGCAGCCCCGTGTGCTCACAGCACTGCCATTCTGCCTGCTTGCACACTCGTGCTGTGCTCCAGCTTTGGATGCACTCAGCCCACGGCCGCTCTGTGCCACCGCTCTCCTGGCATTGGTGCAGTGGGAACTTCCAGTGCTTTCAAAGGAAATTTCATTCCGATTTCTCTCTCTCTCTCTCTCTCTCTCTTTTTTTTTTTTCTCCCCCTTTTTAGCAAAATTAAATTCATCAAAGTCTAGACGGCTTCTGAGAGGATGTGGGTTGGGTTGAGATGACTTTGCCCAAGGAAAAAAACTATCAAGCAGCGCTTCCCAGGCCCCGTAACAACTCCTCCTCCTCCCACCCATCGCCTCCAGCTCTGCAAACCCAGGCTGAGCCCCGTGCATGGGGAGCAGTGCTCAGGGTGGGCAGAAGTGGGTCCTCGGGGCTGCAGGGACAGAGCTGGTGATATTTGGGGCAAATCTGGGGAGAAAAATGCGTTTTCTTCAGGTTTCCTTTTGGCAGCAGTTTCCCACCCCATTTCAGTGCGTGGTGGGGAGGTCTGGGGGTGCTGGAGGGGGATGCTGTCGTGGCGTCCCCACGATGTCCCCATGGTGTCCCCGGGCTGCCTGCCCTGCGGGTCCCACTTGTCATTCTGCCCTTGTCCTGTGCGGTGGCGAAGCAGCGCCCGGGCCTGCAGCCACGCGTTATGCATCATGCATTATGCATGGTGCACACAGCAGTGGGAGCACAACGCACCCTGAGCAGTGCGTCCTGCACCCCGGTGTGCTGACATTGCAACCTGGGCCACATTTCCCCCCCCCCCCTCACCCCCAGCCCGCTGTTTGCACAAGGGATGCTTTTGCAGCTGAGGGGATGCACGCGCGAGTGACAGGCATTTGCACAAGGGAATTGCTTTTGCACAAGGGAACTGCATTTGCCCTCGGGAGGATGTGCACGTGGGGACATCTGGGGACACGGGGACCTCGCCTGTTGCTCCACCAGCAGCTGCTGTCCCCGTGTTGTACCCAGTGCTCATCCATCACCGACATAGCAATGCGCGGCACAGAGCTGCCATCGCATCCATGCCCTCCTCTTTGCTTTTTATAGGGTTAAATTCAAGGGGGAACAGGGCAGAGGCACAGCACCCAAAGCCACCCGTGTCCCTGCTGAGACCTGGTGAGCTCAGTGCATCTCAGCTGGGCTTTGCTGGGGGTTTATTTTCAAGGGACCGAGGGAGTGGGGGGAGGGGGAGCTGAGAGCCCTGTGGAGAGACATCTGGAGGGGTGCAGGACCACGTGGTGGGGTGTAGGATCGTACAGTGGGACCCACACAGGGACGCAGGGTGACATGGGCTGGCACAGCATACATGCAGGACCACAAATTTAGTGCAGGACCATATAATGGGGGCAGGACCACATGTTTTGCTGCAGCGCATTTGGGACCCCCGCTCAGCCCACCCCATGGAGGTGCTTTGGGTCAGACCCCTGCTGCCCCAGCTGCCTGCAGTTTCTGCCCCACCTTTCCCCATCCCAGATGTATTTTGCTCCCAAACATGACTGGAATGAGATTTGGGATCAGCTCCTGCAGGTCATGGCCGTCGCCGTGCCCGCGGTTAATCGCCGGCAGCCAGCAGGGATAACCTTGTCCCGGCACGACGCAGCCATCCCTCTTCTTCCATCAAGCGTTCATTTAAGAAACATTTCACTAAATACCCAGCTGACACCGACGGCCCGGGGAGATTGATGCCTCCGGCGCCTCGGAGGGCTCAGTGCCAGCGGGTGACTTTAAAAGGACACGACGGCCACCGCGCCGCTCACGTCCCCTCCCTGCGCTCGGTGAGAGCAGAGCTCTGCCCAAAGGACGCTGCGGGGCCCGGCAGCCTCCTGCTGCCCTCACAGGGAGGGGTGCACAGGGGCTCCCTGGGGAGCGGAGGGCACCCAGCTGGGTCTGCACCATCCATCCCTGTCCCTGCAGGCTTTGCCATCCCCTCTCCATCCCTACCAGCTTTCTCCATCCATCCCACACCCTGTGGGCTTTCATGTCCCATCTCCATCCCTGTGAGATTCTTGTATCCCATCTCCCTCTGCATTCCCATCCCATCCCCATCCCATCCCATTCCATCCCCATCCCATCCCATCCTCATTCCCATCCCTATCCCATCTCCATCCCCATCCCATCCCATCTCCATCCCTATCCAATCCTCATCCCATCCCATCCCATCCCATCCCATCCCATCCCATCCCATCCCATCCCATCCCATCCCATCCTATCCTCATCCCATCTCATCCCCATCCTCATCCAATCCCATCCCCATCCTTATCCCATCCCCATCCCCATCCTCATCCCATCCCCATCCCCATCCTCATCCCATCCCCATCCCCATCCCCATCTTCTCTCATCCTCATTTCCATCCCCATTCCCATCCCATTCCATCGCCATCGCCATCCCCATCTCATCTCCATCCCCATCTCATCTCCATCCCATCCCATCCCCATCTTCTGTCATCTTCATTTATATCCCCATCCCTGTTCCATTCCCATCCTCATCTCCGATCCCCATCCCTACCCCCGTCCCTACCCCCATCCTATCCCATCCCATCCCATCCCATCCCTGCTACATTCCCCCTCTCCCCCACAGGCACAATTGGGAATTCCAACAGGGACACGAGGCAGAGCTGAGCCTCGCTAACAGACAGACAAATTAAGTTGGCAAGATAAGATAAGGGCAAGGAGAACAGAGCGCGTGAGCTTCTGCTGGGCAGCGGGACAGCGGGGGATTAGAGGGCATTTCCAGCCACGCCAGGGGACCGCAGGGATGAGAGTGAGCAAGGAGACTCATTAATAAATGAGGGAGAGAAGATTAAATTAAAGATATCTCAGGAATGTCTCGGGGTCTGTATGTTTTTATTCCTTTTAATTTTCTCACCCCAATGGTGACAAAGAGAAAGACAGGAGTGGGGTCCTGGCCAGCACCCAGGGTACGGGGTGTCCCCAGGACTGTGCCACCAAACCAATAGAAAGCCATCGGCCTCGACGTGCAATTAAACTGCTGCTAATTGCTCATCCCACGCGCTGCTCCCTCTGTACCAGGGGGCACTGTGGGGTCGGGGAGGTTCAGCCCCGGCACAGTGGGAGAACAGCCCGCAGATTTTCGGTGTTATTTCTTCCGGATTTGGGTGGTGAGAAATTAATGAGTTTCCACCCCTGAGCCTCCAGTAGGCGAGCGCAGAATTAATTGGGAGGGCGACTTCATTAATATTGAAGAGTGAATTGATCCACCAAGAAGGAGGAGGAGATTTTCAATTAGGCTGCTTTTCCTTCTTTTTTTTTTTTTTTCCATTATTTTTATGGCTTATTTCTCCCCAAATGGCACTTTGGGGCGGCCTGGCAGGGTCAGACCCTGCAAACCTCCCTCACTGCATTGGATGGCCACATTCAGCTTCTGGCGCTGCTTTTATTTAATAAGGATGCATTCAAGACCCCAAAAAAGGTTTCAAAGAAATGGATTTCTCCCAAGTTTTACGCAATTTGGCCATCAGGGAAGCTGATAAACCCCAAATTAACCTCACTTCCCGTAGGGCCGTGCTGAGCTCAACCCCATAGGAGACACAGGAGACTCTCCCCAACAGCTCCATGTGCTCAGGGTTGCACAGGACCTTGGGATTCCACCAAGCCCCCAAATCTCCTGGCTCAAATGTGGCCAAGAGGGGATCCTGATAGACCCCTCCTCCTCTGCCCTGTGTGGGAGAGGAGGAGGAGGAAGAGGAAGGCAGTGCTGAGCATCCCAACCTGCAGATGAATTAAAGGAGATGTGGAGAGACACAAGGCAGTGCTGGGATTGATTTTACCCTTTTTGCCCAGGCTGTGGGGAAAAGGCTGCAGAAAATGACCCCAAATTGCACTGCCCACAGTGAGGCCATCAGTGGGGTGAGGCCAGGGCTTATGTGAGTGCATCGGCCCCACAAACAGCTCCTCAGTGTTGGGGCTTCTGGGTCAGCCCCAATGCAGCACAAGCACTGAGCTGAGAGCCCTCCTGGCTGTGCCTTTGTTTCCCCATTGCTTTCAGACATTCTTAGGGTTTGGATGCCACTGTCTCCAACTCCTGCCCTTCTCCTTTCCCACTCTGCTATGGCTCCAGTGCTCTTCCTCCTTCCATGGGGTCATGGCATCATACCATCCCCATCCCCATCTCATCCCATACTCATTTCATCCCATCCCCATCCCCATCTCATTCTCATCCTCTCCCCATCCCATTCCCATCTCACCCCAGTTTTCATCCCATCCCATCCCATCCCATCCCATCCCATTTTGTCCCTTCTACATCTCATCCCCATCCCCATCCATCCTTTCTTGTCCCCATCTCAACACCATGCTCATCCCATCCCATTCCATCCCACCCCATCTCCATCCCATCCCACCTTTCCTATCCCACTGCTATCCCCATCCCCATCCCATCCTCATTCCATCCCTATACTCTCCCCATCCCTATCCCCATCCTCATCTGATCCCATCCCACCTGTCCTTTCCCATCCGTATCCCCATCCCCATCGCCACACCATCCCTCCTCTTCTATTCCCATCCCCATCCTGTCCCCAAAACCACACCATCCCCATTCCATCCCCATACTCTTCCCATCCCATCCTCATCCCAATCCCACCCCACCTTTCCTATCCCATCCACATCCCCATCATTACCCCAGCCCCATTCCATCTCCATTCTCTCCCCACCCCATTCCGATCTCCATCTCAACACCATGCTCATCCCACCCCCATCCTCTCCCATCCCATCCCACCTGTCCTATCCCATCCCCATCCCCATTACCACCCCACCTCTCCTATCCCATTCCCGTCCCCATCCTATCCCCAAAACCATCCTATCCCCATTCCCATCCCACCCCACCTTTCCTATCCCACCCCCATCCCGTTGACATCCCCATCCTTACCCCGTCCCCATTCCATCCCCATACTCTCCCCATCCCATCCCCATTCCCATCCCAGCCCACCCCTCCCATCCCGGGGGCGCGGCCGGGGGCGGGCAGGTTGTTGGGGGCGGGCAGCGGGAGCTCGACGCAGCGCGGAGCATCGCCTCCTGCCCGCGAAACTTAGCGGGGAGGAAGAAGAGGAGGAAGAAGAGGAGGAGGAGGAGGAAGGCCCCGCAATGCCGGGCCCCGCGGGGCAGCACCCCTGGGCGCGGGGGGGCGGCGGGGCCCCGGGCGGGCGCTGAGCGGTGCCTGGATGCTGCCGTGTGCCCGCTCCCGGCCCCGGCCCCGGCCCCACCGAACCCCGAGGCCGCGGGGACGGGCTGCTGGTCCCATAGAGCCGGGGGGGGCTGCGGCTCCGTCCCGCGGAAAGCGAAGATTTAGGTGGGAAACTTTGGGATTTCGGCAAAGCTCCGAAGATGCCTTTCCACCCGGTGACCGCCGCGTTGATGTACCGGGGCATCTACAGCGTGCCCCCGCTGCTGGCCGAGCAGCACCCGGTGGACATCCCCGAGGACGAACTGGAGGGTGAGGGGCCGCCGGGGGCGGGGGGGGAGGGGGGCACCGCATGCCGGGGGGAACCCACGCATCCCGCACCCACCCGCGGCACCGGCCCCGCTGTCCCCCCCCCGTCGCCCCCGCAGCATCTCCCGGGCCTGGTCCGCACGGTGCCGTCATACGGCGGTGGTGGCTGGCACCTGTTTGCCCCCCCCCATACAGACAGACAGACAGACAGACAGACATATCTCGTGGGGTCACGGCTGTGGGGCTGCGGGGCTGCAGGGCTGCCCCCGAAACGGCCATATTCCCCCCCCACAAAAAGTTGGGTGGTGGAACAGGGGGTGGCCGTGGGTTCGGTGACCCTAAAAGTGGTGGCACTGGGGTGGCACGAGGGCTGCGGGGTCAGCATCAGCACTGCGGGGGAAACTGAGGCACGGCGCGGGGGGTCTGCGCACCCAAAGGGACAGAGATGGGGCTCACACCATGCACACGTGTGTGTGTGTGCGTGTGTGTGCACATGGCAGCATCGCTGCAGTGCGTGTGCACAAGTGCAGCGCGCCGGCTCCATGTGCACAGCAGTGCTGCAGGGCGAGCGTGCGCGTGTTTGCACGAGCAGAGCGTCGGTGCGAGGTGCTGGGGTGCATGCACAAGCACGGCAGGGCTGTCAGGTGTCGGTGCATGCACAGCACAGCATGGCTGCAAGGAGTCTGTGCGTGCACGAGCACAGCTTTGCTGCCAGGTGTCTGCGTGTGCACACGGACGCAGCGTTGCCCTCAAGCTGCTTTTGCACGCGTGCACACACACACGCACGGGTGTACAGCCCTGTGCACGCACAAGTGCAGCGGTGCCGCGTGGTTTTCCTGTTTGTGTGGGTGAGTGTGCACGGCCTCCCTGCAGTGTGCCCCAAAACCACCTTGGCAGAACCCCAAGGTGACCCCATAGGGCCATGCTGGGTGTATGGGGGGGGTCTGCCCTGCTGCCACCCTGCTGCCCGCTGACCCCAACCCACCAAACCCACCCTCAGCGCCGCTGGGCAGCCCTGGGTTGGGATGGGATGGAAATGGGGTGAGATGGGGAAGCACACCCAGTGCTTTCAGCACTGATCCCAACGTGAGCACGGTGACAGTGGTGACACCAGCACCCTGTGCCACCCGTGGGGACCCCAAGCACCCTCCATCATCGGGGTTTTGGGGCGCAGCGTTTGATTTGGGGTGGATTTTAGCAGTGTTACGGGTTTCCCCCCAACACCATCTGTGCACGGCGTTCCCCCAAGCCTGGCTGCGGCTCCGAAGGAAGGAGACCCCACAAAGCAGCAAAACCACTGCATGGCACTCACTGATGCTTTTGGGTTTTTGGGCAATCTGATTTCAGCTTTGGGGCAGATTCCCACTGAGGTTCCCCCAATCCTCCTGCAGAGCCCATTTGGAAGCATTAACCCCCAAATCCGCCCTCTGCCTCCTTCCCCTCCCAGCCCATCGCTGGGCACTGCGACATGGGGACACTTTGGGCACCATTCCTGTTATGCTTCAGTTTCCCCACCGTTGTGGGGTCGGGGGTGGCCAGGCTCAGCCCTGTTCCCCCCGCAGAGATCCGCGAGGCCTTCAAGGTGTTCGACCGGGACGGCAACGGCTTCATCTCCAAGCAGGAGCTGGGCACGGCCATGCGCTCACTGGGCTACATGCCCAACGAGGTGGAGCTCGAGGTCATCATCCAGCGCCTCGACATGGACGGTAGGGACCCCTGTGGGGTGGGATGAGACCCCCGGAGTCACCCCACAACAGAGCAGGGCCGTGGTGCAAGGCCAGAGCCTTCCCCATTCCCATCCTTCTCACCACCGTGGCATCGTTTGAGGGGATTTGATGATGCTGGAACGCTCCCAGGATGGGGACAGCACTCTTCCCAACCTCCAAACCCAATGGGAATAGGGTGTGAAGGGCTGCATCCTGCACCCAGCCCTGGATCCCACACCCAGCCCTGGATCCCACACCCCAGGCTCAGCCCCCTACCCCAGCCATGCCTGTCTCTGTCACTCCCATGCTCATCGGGACCTTAAGGAGAGCGTTAATTTATAGGATTCCATTCTTTTTTTTTTCTTCCCCATTTAAAAGCCTTTCAGGCAAGGCTGCCAAGCCGCGGCTCCCTTCATTACTCATCGTTAGTGCTGCTGTGACAGCCCCAGCACCCGCCCCAGCCACAGGATGAGGCCCACGGCTGCACTGCAGTGGGGTCTCAAAGGGGCCGGGGTGAGCTGGGGGGTCCCGGTGGTGTTGGGGTTCCTCCCAGCTTTGGGGTCCCCAGCTGTGGTTGCAGTCCCCAGATGAGGCAGGGTGCTGGGCAACATTGGGGTCCCATGGTGTTGGGATTCCCTCTGGCTTTGGGGATCTCCAGCTGGTATTGGGGTCTGCAGATGGATCTGGGGTTCCTGGCTGGCCCTGTTGTCCGCAGGCAGCACGGGGTCCTGGCTGGTGATGTCCTAAAGCCCAGGAGCCCAGGCCAGCCCAGCATGGAGATGAGTGATTCCTGGGCAGGGTGCAGGGGTGTCGTGGACCCCCCAGATGTTGTCCAGGTGCAGGACCACCCCCAAACAACACATGAGTGGGGTCCTCCCAAAACTCTAGAGTGGGACCCCAAGGCTGTGGGGTAGGGTACCGCCAAGCACAACCCCAAATCAGTGCTGTGAGGACCCCCTTCTCACTGTCCCTATGAGCACGAGCAAGGGGATGATGCACTCGAGCCCTACTCCCTCTATGGGGTGATGGCACTGCTGTGCCCCACAGGTGACGGACAGGTGGACTTTGAGGAATTTGTGACGTTGCTGGGGCCCAAGCTGTCCACCTCGGGCATCCCAGAGAAGTTCCACGGCACCGACTTTGACACCGTCTTCTGGAAGGTAGGGGACAGCAGGCAGTGGGAGCCTGGGGGGCTCGGGGTCGGGTGGGTGGAGGTTTGGAGTGGGTGAGGGTCAGGTCTGAGGTGGGGGGAAGGGCTGAGGTTAGGGCTGGGGTCAGGACTGGGTTTGGGGTTAGGGGTAGAGCTGGTTTGAGGGTCAGGGCTGGGGTTGGAGATAAGGTCGGGAATGGGGTCAGGGTCAGAGTTGGGGTTGGGGTTTGGGTTAGTGTCAGGGTTGGGCTGGGTCAGGCTCAGGCTTTGGTTGGGGTTCGGGTGAGGATTTGGGTGAGGTTTAGGGTTAGGGTGAGGGCTGGGCTCAGCATCAGGCTCCAGCTCCACGTTAAGGTTGCTCGGGGTCAGGGTGAGGCTGCATGTTTGGGTGGGGTTTGGATTAGGGTCAGGAGTGGGCTTAGGGTCAGGCTCAGGCTCTGCGTCAGGGCCGGGTTTGGGGTCAGGATGAGGGTTAGGGGTCGTTCTGGAGTCATGCTCTGGTGTGGGGCCAGGAGCTGAACCTCAGCGTGGTGCAATGGTGGCACGAAGCCCGGCACCCAAAGGTGCCGCAACACCCGGCCCCACTTCGCCAAGGCCCGGGGTGGAGGCAGCCCCTTTTGGGGTCCCACCTTGGGGTCCCCGTGTGCCCTCACCGTGCGCCGCCCCGCAGTGCGACATGCAGAAGCTGACGGTGGACGAGCTGAAGCGACTGCTGTACGACACCTTCTGTGAGCACCTCTCCATGAAGGACATCGAGAACATCATCATGACGGAGGAGGAGAGCCACATGGGCACGGCCGAGGAGTGCCCCGTGGAGGTGGAGAGTGAGTGGGGCGCACGGGGGGGGAAATGAGGTGGGAGGTGAGAAGGGGAGGTGGGCTGACGTGGGCTGTCCCCACAGCCTGCTCCAACCAGCAGATCAGGCAGACGTGCGTGCGGAAAAGCCTCATCTGCGCCTTCGCCATCGCCTTCATCATCAGCGTGATGCTCATCGCCGCCAACCAGGTGCTGCGCAGCGGCATGAAGTAGCGCGGATACGGGGCGTCCGTGTGGGTCTGGGGTGTCCGTGCAGGTCCAGTATGGGATGCACACCTACTGCGAGCAGACCCGCCGCAAAACACCCCGGGGATGGAGAGAAAAGCCCGGCGTGGGGTGAGCGTGGAGCTCGCACGGTTGCCTGCAGGACGCATTGACTCTGAGAGACACGCACACCAAACTAAACCCTCGCCAGCAAATAGTGCATGCAACGTGCATGGAGCCCGTCTGCTGCCCCATCCCTCCGAGCCGGGGCCACCGGTTGCACCACTATAGCCTCTATAGCTCGATATTTATGATAAAAACAAAACACACACAAAAAAAAACACACGAAAAACAAACAAAAAAAAAACCCAACCAAACCATCTCGTAAGCAATACACCCCCGCCTGAGATGTTTTTCTCTTCGGAGATCCGGGAGCGTTTGCATGGACGTCGCTGCCAAGGGCTGGATGTCATCCCCCTGCCCCCCCCGCCCCGTGCCGTGCCTCAGTTTCCCCCCCCTCTCCAGACAGGGCTGGCACTGCTGACCTCTGCTTGATGCACTTTGCAAGGACCCGCCGGGAAGAGCCGTGCATCCCGGGGGACCCCCCTGTCCCCCAACCCCCCCAGCCTGTATGTAGCACCCCGGCACCGGACTGGTTCGGATGCGGGTCCGTTTCTCATTCTTTGGGTTTTGTTGGATTTCCCTTTTTTTTTTTTTTTTTTTGGCATTACTTTTTTTTTTTTTTTCCCCCCTTTCCTTCCTGGTTGGTTGTTATCGATCTGAAATAAATCTGGGATTTCTGAAGCGCTCGGGGCTGATGGTGGGATGGGGTACCCATGGGTGCTGCACACCTCCCCCACCGTGCCCCAATGCCTTTGGCTTTAGGTGCTGATCCATGCGTGAAGCCCTGCTCCTGGTTTATGGCACGGCAGGGGTCCAACCAGCCCCCCTCATCCCCCAAATGCCACCCCGCTAACGAACCTATGGATACACTTAGAGCTCCCTGGAAATCACTGCTCCATTGCTCTGGGGGGGGATCCTGCACCCGCCTGATGGATCGCCCTCCCCTGAGCCCCCAGATGATGCATTTTTAATGGCAAAGAGATTAAAAGAATAAATAAAAACACGGGGAGCTCTCCCGCTTCCCACACTGCCAGCACTGGAGGTGGCCAACCCTGAGACTGTTGGGTCCTCCAAGCTGAGGACCCCCACATTTATGGGGTCAGAAGGACCCAGCGCTGCCCACCGGACCCTACAGAGCCACAACCCAGGTGCAAAACCCACAGCAAATGGGACACGTGGGGCAGGAAAAGATGTGGAGCTCAGGGTTCAGAGCACGGCGTGGCTGCAGTGAGGGCTGCAAGCAGGAACCGACTGCCTTAATTGGGGAGGGGGTGATCCGAGGTGGGCTTTTTTTTTTTTTTTTTTTGCTTTATTCTTTTAATTTTTTGATCCCATGAGATCGATAACACAAATTGAAGCCGGCGTCCAAATGAGAAATGAAAATGGGAAGCTGAAATCATCGCGGCCGCCTGGAGAAGTGGGGGAGGCACAGCGCCCATAATGAAACTTCATCCATCTCCACACAGAAACTTGGGCTTTTTTATGAACCGCCACTTTCAGAGGGAACCACGTGGCCTCCGGGATGCACAGATAGATATATATCGAGCAAGTCTATTAGAGATGCTGTGAATAAACAAAAGGAAGCCAAAAAGAACAAAACAAAACAAAAAAACCAATAACGATATAGGACAATTTAATTTGCTAGAAAATACAATAACATAAAAGAAAAATTAGATAAAAGGAATAACGCCTTCCTCCGAGCTCAGCTTTTCAAAGCTGCTCAATTAATTTTAATGGGATCGCCGTCCTCAAGGCAGGTTTGGAGATCTCGGATCCAGGAGCGCCCGAGCGGCGCTGGGCTGCGGTGCTGCTGCAGCTGGGGATGCCTCATTGCGGCTGCTGCTAATTGAATTAAGGCTGACGAGGAACAGATCGTCTGCTGAGAGCGGTCTGAAGGGATGAGGGCAGCCGTGGGGCTGTGGGGAGAGCAGGGCCCTGCCTGGGGGCTGCTGAAGGAGCACAGCGCAGGGAGAAGGGCTGGCAGCAGGACTGCCCGAGTTTGGGGCTGCTGAGAAGCATTTTGGGGCAGGAAGAGTTATTTCTGCTTCTCTGTCCTGCAAGCAGTGTGGAATGGCCACAGCCTCATCCCTGTCCCCATCCTCATCTCATTTCATTCCCCTTCCCATCCCCATTGCCATTTCTATCCCTATTCCCATTCCCATCCCATCCTCATCTCATCCCATTCCCAACTCCATCCCTTCCCACACCCATCCCAACCCATCCCCATTTCCACCCTTATTCCCATTCCCATCCTCATTTCCATCCCTATTCCCATCCCCATCCCCATCCCCAAATCCCCATCCCCATCCTCATCCCCATCCTCAAATCCCCATCCCCATCCTCATCCCCATCCTCATCCTCATTTCATCTTATTCCCATCCCATCCCATCCTCAACTCATCCCATTCCCAACTCCATCCCTTCCCACACCCATCCCAACCCATCCCCATTTCCATCCCTATTCCCATCCTCATCCCCATCCTCAAATCCTCATCTCATTCCCATCCCATCCTCATCCCATCCCATCCCATCCCCAACCCCATCCCTTCCCTTCCCATCCCCACCCCATCCCCATTTCCACCCTTATTCCCATTCCCATCCCCATCTCTTCCTTATCCCCACCCCCATCCCACCTCCATCCCCACCCCTTCCCCTCTCCCTCCAAGAGCTGCCAGAGGACACGGGGCAGAGCCCAGCAGGGCTGCACCTTGGCAGCAGCCCAGGAGTGGTTCATTTGCCTAAAAGCCTCCCGATAAATTACTGCTGCTCCATAAGAGGCACTTTGGCTCACACCATCGCTCAGGGGCTGCAGCAACCCCACCAACCCAGCACAGCTGGGGACAGCAAGTGGGGAGACCCTACTGCAGGCTGCAGGGTGCCCAGTTAGTGATGGTGGTGGTGCAGAGGGGTGCAGGGTGCCAACCACGGGAGCAAAGGAAGGAGCTGAGAACCCCATCCTGCTCAGCCCACGCTGGCTGCTAAGACTCCCTGGTTTACGGGTTACAAATGTTTGCAAAGCCAAATTTAGAAATGCTTTTGCAGGTTTGCAGAGCTCCCTGCCTGGGCACAAGGGGTGGCACAGAGCAGGGCGGAGGGCCGTCAGCATGGCTGTGTGCCTTCAACCACAGCTAGGAGCTGCAAAATGCTGTGAGGGGGAATTGCAAAATCTCATTAGAGCAGCAGGAATAGGCGCACACTCCGCTGCCAGCCCAGAGTGCCTGCAGGAGGGAGGGGAGCTCGTGCTCTGATCTGCCTCACTGGGGAGGGAATCGGGCACAGGGAGCACCAGAGAGCCCCTCTGGGGTTACTGTCACTCCATTTGGCCTCTGGGAGATGCGCAGGGCAGGGAGTCCTCCAGGGAATGGTGCCACGTGGGTGCTGTGGGTAAAAACACCCCAGGATTCCCTGAAGGCACAACCAAGCACTGGGCACGGTCAGATCCAACCTCTGTGTGCCAATGCAGCGGCAGCACCGGTTGCCACAGGGCTTGCAGAGCAGGGCTGGCTGGGGCAGCTGGCTGCTGCCTGTGCTCTCCATGAATCTGGACCCAACGCCTGCCTGCGTGGCCAAACCTGGAGTGCGCTGGCAGGCAGCAGTGCTGCATGGGGCTGCTCTGCTGGCACGCTGCGACCACCAGCACTGACCCACAGGTACCCACTGCTGGCACTCGTCCTTCAGATATTTTCCTAGAGGAGGAGAAGCCTTGGAATAGTTTTTGTTTTTTTCCCCTTTTTTCTTCTCACCTCCAGCGCAGCAGGAACAGGAGCACGGGGTTTTCGGGAGCTCCCCTGACTCTTCATTAGGAGCTCCAGCACCTGAACCAAAGCTGTTTTACGCACTACGTTTAACAGAAGCAAACATAAATTATCAACACTGGAGGAAATATCAAGCAGCGATGCTTAAGAGCTCGTTGGCAGCTTCCTTTCCAGGCCTGGGGCAGCTGCACAGACAGCCCACAGAAGAGGTGCTGCTGCTTACATTCCCATTTCCCCCATCATGGGAGTCAGGTCGACCCACTGAGGCCACCAGGTAAGAAACAACACGAGGCTGCAACAGGGGGAGAATTTTATTAATATAGAAGCATATATAAATAATCTGGTCTCGTTCTCACACTAGGAAGAAATCCAGCCCCAGCACGATGCCTCAGCCCCATTGCAGGCCGGGGGGCACCGGCCACCCCCCAGGTGGGGGGGCCCTCAGGGATGGGGGCAGCTCCTGCAGAGGGGGCCAGCCGGGGGGGTACTGGAAGGGTGTGGGTTTCTCAGGCAGGGCACTGCGGAGATGGAAAGGGCAGAGATGAGCCTCCTTGGTTTGCCAGCACGGCCCTGCTTGGGGACACTGCTCAGTCCCCCCTGCTTGCCCCGTGAGGGACGAGCTGACCCCCAGCTCCTGGCACAGCTGAGCTTTGAGAACGGCACCTGCAGATGTGGCCGTGGTTTCCTCCCAGGCAGCCCCAAGCCCAAGGCAGCTGCACACTTTTCCCAGAGGACAAGGACCCCTCGGAAGTGGTGGAGCTGCCAAAACCCAGCTGTTCTCCCAGAAGCACCCTTACAGAGGGAAGAGGCTTTCTCTCCCAGCACAGGCAGCACCACCACACACGGCAGCGGAAGCACAAAATGAGAAGCATCTCTCCTTTGTCTCCAGCCAAAGCAAGTGCTCGGCTGGGGCAGGTTTAAAATCACAGCAAATGTAGTGAGGAATTAATGGGAAAGGGTACAGGAAACTCATTTGTTCTTCAGCAGCAGCCCTGACAGCAGCCCTCCCGCTTCTCGGGCCTCTACCTCTGATCCTGATGGATCCCTTTAATTGTTATGCCAGAAGAAATCTAATCACGCTCCTTTACATAATGCTCTGGAGGAGCAGCACCCTCCTCTCCCTGCAGGGCTGGCAACGTGGCCCAACGCCAGCTCCAGGAGTTCAGTGCGGTGTTTTCCAGGCAACTAGCAGAGAGTAAAGTCATTTGGCAGAAAGCTCATCCCCTGCTCTGCACCGGGGATGGGAGAAGGACCAACAGACACACAGCAGCCCCATATGGGAAGGAACTCCCTTTGGGTTGCACCCAGGTCCTGCAGCAGCAGAGCAGCAGGATGAGGCATGCTGTAAGGTGGAACAGCACAGCTATCAACTAATGAGCTGCCCCGAGAGCAGCAGAACTAATCAATAGGGAGGATGCTGTCTGGGTACTCGATTCCCTGGGGTCTCATAAGACACGAGTGCTATGATGGGTTCACCTCCTGTTGGGGTATTCAGAGTGGCAGCCCCATGGGAATTCTTCAGGGTCGAGTAAGGGCCAAGGCTACGTCCTTTCCAGAGGCTCTGATGAAATCTCAGTACCCACAGCCCTTGGGCCTCGTTCTGATGGAAAGCTGCAAGTGGGCTCTGCATCATTATGGCACACACACACACACACTGGTGGGCAAGGACACACACATCTCCTCTGGAAATGAGGGTAAAAATCAAAGCTCCACAGCTCAGCAATCTGCACCAATGCCATCCAGCTTCCCCCTGCACTCCAGGAAGCAATGGCACGATGAGACTGAAAATATGGCTGAGGTGGAAGCTTTCAAGTGCAGATTGTGCTGCTGAGCCCAACTGTGGGTGGAGGGCAGCATGGCAGTTCTACCACCACGGGGCTGATTGAGGTGATGCTCAGCAGACCCCAAGGCAGTGTCATTCAGAACACACTGCATGCCATGGAACCCCCTGTCCCAAACAGCAGGACAAGGACTGTGCTCCTTCTGAAAAGTTCTGGGGATGGTCAGAGGCCACACGGGCACATAGGTCCCCACAAGGTCTGGGTTGAGCAGTGGGTGTCCTCTGTGAGAGCTGATCCATCCTGAGACTGGGGCAGGACAAATGAACAGGGACAGCATGACTGCAGGGCAAGAAGCAGCCGGGCTGAGGGATGGAAGGAGCAGAGAGCAGCACACCCAGACAGTCACCAGAGAGAAGATTCTGCCCAGACCAAACACGGAGAGGACAGGAGCAAACAGAAAAAAGAACAAAAGAGAGATCTGGCACCTGCCCAAACGCCATCCAATTAAGCCTGCAGCACTGTCAGGTGAGCAGGGAAGCAGCAGGGACCTGCAGGCACCCCACAGCACGCAGGAGGAGCCAATCCTACCTCCGACTGGCAAAGGAGAAAGCAGGCATGGGCAGAGGCATACAGACAGGGCAGGCAGAGGATGGAGGAGCTGTCAGCAGATGAAACCAACCTGCTGTCACCGGCTCCGGGCATTAATAACGTGGCCCTGCCATGGCAGACGTGTCTGGCACTCTGTAAAGGCTGCAGGAGCTCCCTGCCTGAGTCCCTCAGGGCAGGAGGACAGGCAGCAGGACCTTGTCACCTCCAACCTGACCTCTGGCACCATCTCCCACCCCATTTTTCCATCCCACCCCCCCCAGCCATGGTACCTGTTGCTCTGAACTGCGCTCAGCCTCTTGGCTCTCTTCTCCAGCCAATTCTCAATGGTGCCAGGTGGGATTTCTGCTCCTTCCTGCCGCAGCTCCCTCAATCTCTGCTCCCCTGGTTGAGAGAGAGCTGTCAGAGGTTTGCACTGCAATCCTTTCGCTCCACCAAACCCACTGCTCATCGCCCTGCAGAGCTTCTTATCATGGAGAGCTTGCAATCTACCCATGGCAGCCCCCACTGCCCCACTGCCCACCTCCATCAGATGCTGCTCTGGCTTCGGCAGGGAACTGGGCCACCCCCTTCATCCTCATCCCCAAAGCTCCAAGGGAGGAGGGGACCCTGATCCCACCCAGACACCATCTGCCACCTGTGGCCACGCTCACCCAGAGCTGCTCTCACCTCACCACCATATGTCACACGTTTAAGGAAAACATTATACGTTTCCAGACAGGGTGTGAAATTGATATTGCTTGGGCAGAGTGAAGGATCACTTCATCCTAGTGGTGGCAACCAATTATTCATCTGCCTGCTGAATATTAATAAGGATGGCAGGAATGTGCTACACAATGAGCAGCCGGAGATGGATAATTTGTCATCCAGCCTTTTCATCTGCTGCTGCTGGGAGGAGGTGACGGCGCTCACTGCCACCACAAAGAGCTCCTGCTGGGGTCCCGATGTTGGGGTACGCTCTGCGAGCCAGAGATAAGGGTACTGGTTGGAAACAGGGCTGTTCTCACATCTCCCACTGTTGTTCTCGAGGAGTAAAGTCCCAGCAGAGCCATTCAGAGTCAAACGGAGAGCCTGAGAGCAGCGGAGGACAAGCAGAGCAGTTTGGTAAGCAGGGCACCTGGCTCAGACTCAGGACAGGAGCTGAATGCAGCTCCCACATTAGAATTCCTCAGCCAAGGGCTCTCTGTTCAGAGCAGGGACCAAACTGGTGGGAGCCCACAGCCTCTTCCTGGTCCCAGTGAGCTCACTGGCTGTGCTGGGACATCTCCCAGCTCACGCTGGCTGAAGCCAGGCCCCAGGTGAAAGCCATCCAGCTGGCTCCTGCCCCCAGCTCCAGCCCTCCAGCCAAGCCTTGAGGCAGCAGATATGGACACACACCTGGCTCTGCACCCCTTGATAAACACCCATCTAACAGCAAATCTTCATCTCATCCTCTTCTGTAGTACACACATTCCATTCAGTGACCACCAAAACCTCCAGTGGATTGAAATGGGACAAGTGCTCCCTGTAAGCTGTGCCAGAGGTTGGACATCAGGAACAATTTCCTCTCCAAAAGAGCAGTGAGGCAGTGCCACAGCTGCCCTGGGAGTGGTGGGGTCACCGTCCCTGGAGGTGTCCCAGAGCTGTGTGGATGTGGCACTGAGGGATGTGGGCACGGTGGGGGTAGGCCGGTGGTGATCTCAGAGATCTTTTCCAACCTCAGTGACTCCATGATTCCCAGTATTCCCTGAAGGTCAGAGATATTCCAAGATGCCATTCTGAAATGCAATTACCTGCCCTTGTTACTGACCACAGCCAGACTGCAGCAGAAAGAAAGACAGGTTGTGGAGGTCCTTCTTCCCTCAGCCCCCACTGGGGTGTCTGCCTTAAAGTTTAATTACAACCAATTAAAAGAGTGACTGCAGTCATAAAATGCCTCTCTAACGATGCTGGCCCAGGATCCCACCTTCCTCCTTTCTCCCTGTGCAACTCTCAGCACAAGGAAAAATAAAGAAATCCCAGAGTGGAACTCACAACGTGCCCACATTGCTCAGGATGCCAACGTGCAGAACCTGGATGAGGCACCACAGAAGTGCCCAGGCAGGTCCCCCAGCAGAGACGTGCATGCAATGATAGAACCATAATGGCTGGAACAGCCCCAGCCGTGCCCCTGCTCTCCCCCAGCTCAGCAGAGCTGCTCAGAGAGGCTGAGCTGTGTCAACACCACGAGCAGAAGTGACGCGGATTAGCAGGGAGCCAATAACTTCAAGCAAAAAGATGCCAATTTGACAGCGACTTTTCTTGACATGACTGTACTAAAAATGACAGCCTGGAAGTGTCTCTCTGATGAATGATGCAGCAGATGCAGCGATAACGCTTTGATGCAGTAACAGCTGGGAATAAGCCTCCCTCCCTGCTGAAGGTGGAAACTGTTGCTTCTATATGAGTATACTCTACCTGGAGCAGATCTGCTGCAGCCAAACCAGGGCAGGCTCCAGGCGAGTATAAAGTGGCCAGAAACATTCCTGCTTAACCCACACAACCAGCACAAACAATGAGGTGAATTCCCTGCTTTAAGGAGGCCGAACTTGAGAAATAAGGCAGTGTTCCCTTTGGCTGTTAATAAAGTACATCGTTAGCATGGGGAACATGCTGCCACAGAACTACCAGCACCAAGCACCAGGACCCAAAGCCCAGGAGCTAGACAGGGCTTTTAGAATGCAAGTCCACCTCTAGCATATAGAATCACGAGTTGGAAGGGACCCTTAAAGGCCACCTGGTCCAACTCCCCTGCATTGAACAGGGACACCCACAGCTCCACCAGGTGCTCAGAGCCCCATCCAGCCTGGCCTTGAAGAACACAGGTCAGTGGTGCACAGCACTTCATCACAGGGCTTCTTCACAACCTTATTCTGAAGTGTCTGCCCTGGTGAAGGGGAGGACAGCTTTGAGGATTGCATGACGAGGATCAAGCCTCCCATATGACTATTATAACCTGTCGTTTAACCTGCCATCCACAAGCTTGCTGCAATCTCTGTCCTAAGCCTCACCACCTGAAACACTGCTGCTTCAAGGAGCGCTGACATGTCCCCACAGTGCTCCTAAAGGTGGTTTGGCACCTGCAGCCATTTATCCTGTCCAGTCATGGGCTCCAACTCTTGCCCACCATGTCCTGCTGAGCCCTTCCCTGCACCAAACCTGAAGTTGAGCTCTGTGTGACCCTCAGCCAGAGTGCCTGGCTCCCACAGGACAAGGAGCAACACTGAGAGAGGCGAGCAGCATTTAACTACAGCCCGGCATGCGTGACAGCACAGCCAAGGAGAGGCACCCTGCTGTCCCCTGGAGAAGCCTAATTGCTTAATTAAACGTTTGACTTAGTAATACAAATGCAAGGTTTCCAAGCAGTCTCCCAGGAGCCACTCTCTCCCCAGCCAACTCCCCACTTACGTCCGACCCATCTGACACAAGTCAATATTCAGTAGCAAGTGCAACTGGCAAGGCAACCTGCCCAAGCACAGAGGAGCTTGCCAACCTTCCCCCGCAGCTCTGCTCTGCTTCAGAGTGCTCTCTTCCCTGCAATAAAGAGCCTGGAAACACCACAGGTTTCTCCAAACAGGCTGACTTGTGAAGCCAGCCTGGCACGTGAGCCCTGCAGCAGGGAGGGGTGACAGCCGTGGGGAGAGGAGTGCTGCTCCATGCAGCCCCACGAGATGGCTTTTATTGACTGCCAGCACTGCTCAGCTATTGATTCAGCATCGCCCCAGGGACCTGCACTGACTCAGCAGCGGGGAGGACTGGAAGGAAGGCAGCTTTCAAGTGCTGCCTTCCTCCCACCTCCCTGAACCTGGAGCCCACAGACACCCCAAATCTCATATGGGACTTATTGGAGTGAGTCCAAGCACCTGAAACAAGAGGAGAGGCTCATGGAGGTGGATCAGGGGATCTCAGCCATGTGTGTAAATACCCAGGAGTTAAGGTGACAGAGCCAGGCTACGTGATGGCATCCAGTGAAAGGATAAGAGGCAACGGGAACAAATGGAAATACAGGAATTTCCACTGAAAGAAAAGAAAATGCATTTTTACTGTAAGGGTGGTCAAAGGTGGTGTGGAGTCTCTGCCCTTGGAGATGCACAGAACACACGTGGACACGGCCCTGAGCAGCCTGCTGCAGCTCACCCAAAGAGCAATGCAGGGTTGGACAGGATGATCTCCAGAGGGATCTCAACTATTCCATGTGGCCTCATCAACATCCCACTCACTTTTTTTCTGAGAAGGAATGAACACTCCAGGGAAAACAGCTGCTGCTCCTCTTAGGGCAGGGAGGCAGCACCCTCAGCAAGGAAAAGTTGTGTTAGAATGAAAAAGTACTCCTAAGACTCAGAGCAGGGAGCCAGGTGCCATTTGTCTCCTGCCCAAACTTCAGTTCCACTGGAAATCACACGAACAGAGGCTGTTTCTGGACCCAGCAGCCCATTTCATCTCCTCAGGATAACACACCTGATCACCTGATAGCTTTTTACAAGAGTGAGACAGGAGCAAACAGCTCCCCGGGCATAATGGAGAGGTGGGGGGAAACCAAAGCCATAAATTTAAGGGGAAGTGATGTACCAGTGCCCTCTGCTGCTGACAGATTTTATTCCCCGACTGAAGAAAACCCCAAGGGCTCAGGAAGCCCACTCTGCTTCAGCTGCTTGCTGCTAAGTGGCAGCAGCGCTGCTCAACTCTTTTGGTTTGTGTCTGTGCCAGGAGATCAAGAGCAGGAAGTCTGAAAAACTGCAGCAATTACAGGCAGCCTCCGGGCTCAGGCAGCCAGGAGAGGCAGGAGGGAGCAGCCACATTCACAGACAGCACAGGATCACACACTCTCACTGCACAACACTTCACACGTCCTCCTGCAGCCCACCATCCTTGCAGCAACTGCCCCTTCCTCAGAGACCCCCTCCCCCAGGCATTTTCTTGTTCCAGGGCTCACCTTGGACCTGTGCACTCAGCTTCTCCAGGTCCTGCTCTGTCATGTGGGAAAATCTGCAGTCGGACCCAAAGTCACACTGCCCTGGAAGAACAGCCACAGAGCTCCGTGAGTAATGCACACGTGAGGACCTCCCGTGTAAATGTGTGTGCAAACCCAGGTTCCACCACACATGGGGCACACAGACCCGTGCCCCTCACTGCCCCCAAGGCAGACACACACATCGGGGCTCTGCAGAGCTCACCGAGGAGGTATTTCCACCTCACCTGTTTGTAGAAACTTCCGACAAGGCTTCTTGCTCTGCTCCTCTTGCAGGATAGCAGCAGCATCTGGGGGAGATAAATGACACAACACAGGACAGGATCACATCTTTTGCACAGTAGCATCCTGCCAGAGCTCAGATTGCCTAACATGAAGGTATTTTACAGGACAATCCTGACCTTAAGCCAAGGGCAAACTGAGTTAACACAGTCCCCACCTACACCCCAGGCTTCAGCTTTTTCCTGGCTTGCAAATATCCCCTTCCCTGCTTTCCTCTCCACACTCTTTCCCCATCCAAGCAGCACAAAAGAAGCACGACAGAAAAGCAACACTCTGCTCCACTCCTGTGCAGTGCAGAGGAGCAGCCAGGTTAGCAGGGCTCTGCCAGGCCCCACTGAACCCCGTGCTGAGGCTCAGGCAGACAGCGGCACTGCGCTCCTTCACCTCCTGCAGGTGTCCTGGGGAAAACACAGCAGCTCCTGTAGGTTTGCAAATATCTGGAGATGCATAGAGCCAAGGCAAAACACCCACTCAGGGCTGAGATGAGGGATTTGATGAATCAGAGGAAAATCAAGGGCTGCAGCCTGGGAGGAAGAAATGCGCCAAGCCATCTGCCTCACTGTCACTGACCCACGTAGAAGGCTGATGGGCAGAGAGACCTCCACACTGGGCCATTTCTTGGACCTTTCCTATCTTCACATACACGAGGCAGCAGACGCCTCAGGGCTCTGCAGCATTCCCCTCAGCTCAGCAGGGAACAGCAGCCTGCAACACCTGCTCTCGAGGAGCTGCAGGGGAGAAGCAAAGGAACACACGAGCAGCGGTTTCACCATCACTTTAATCCAAGCGAAGTCTTTGGATATCGCCAAAACACGCAGTGCCACGTGTCTCCCATCCCCCAGCCGCACACCCAGACCACATTCGTGGGGCTGGCACTGGGACACCCACCTCGGAACAGGTCGTACCAGGCTCTCTTAGCCCGGAGATGCTGCACTCCGTTGAGGTGTTTCTTCCTGTTGTGCAGGTTGTCCTGGAAGGACCGGTCACAGTAATCGCAGAAATACCTTTTCCCCATCTCTCCTCCTGCAGAGCAGCTCAACGCAGCCCCAGCCAGCAGAGCCTCGGTGCCCGGGGACGCAGAAGCACACGCTGAAGGAGCAGAGACTTACGGCGCCTGCTTCCCAAGGAGAAGAACTGAAATGACGGAGGGCTGGCAGGCAGGGGAAGACGTGAGACCGACTCCCAGCCCTCAGTGCTGGCGCGGCGCTGCCCGCTGCACCCGCAAGGCAGCTCGGCTCTGCGCTCCGCACTTCTGCCGGCCGAGACCCTGAGATCCCTGGAGCCGCACCAGGGCCAGGCACGCAGCCCGTGGCTGCAGACAACCAAGCGAGCCGCCACGCGAGGGAGGGAATTCTGCCCCCCGCCCAGCCCCCCGCAGCCGCTCTCCCGGTTCCACGGCCGGCTCACCTCCGCCCGGCCTGCGGCCTACAGCGCCGCGCCTACAACTCCCAGCGGCCCCCGCGGCGCGCGCCTACAGCTCCCAGCAATCCCCGCGGGGGAGCGGAGTGGCGCGCAGGCGCAGAAGGCGCATCCAAGATGGCGCTGCTCAGGCAGGCTTACAGCGCGCTCTTCCGCCGCACCTCCACTTTCGCCCTCACCGTCGTGCTGGGCGCCGTGCTGTTCGAACGCGCCTTCGATCAGGGCGCGGACGCCATCTTCGAACACCTCAACGAAGGGGTAAGGAAAGGTCGGGGCGCCTCCGGGGGCCGCCCGGCGGTGGGAGCGGCCCTGAAGGTCAGCGCTGCCGCGTGGCGCCGAGGAGCGGTGTGAGCTGCCAGCCGGGATCCAGGCCGGATCCAGCGTTAGCGGGGTCACCTCGGCGCCCGCTGCGTGTCGGACAGCCGTCTCGTCTCCTCCGCCGCCAATCGGACCCGGGTCGGGAGGTCAGAAAGCGGCTGGAAGCTCGGGGCACGCGGCAGGACGGCCTGAGCGCCCCGCAGCAGCGGAGCCGGGGGGCACGGAGGGGCGAGACGGCGTCCCCCCCTGTGCCTCCTTAGCGGCAGGCGTTTGTTAGGGCTGTTCTAAATAACAGCTGGGCTTCAGCTTTGCTCTCAGCTCCCATCCTGCCCTCGTGCAGTGCTTCTCTTAGCCCTGTGCTTCTCTTAGCCCTGAATTCAGCAGCGGATCTCGGTACCTGAATGCCGTTCCTTTGTGTGCATCTGGCAGCACCCAGCCTCACGCTTCTCCTCTGCATTGGGACAAGCGTGGGAGCTGTGGCAGTGCGGCAGCAATAGGAGGGCAGGGAGGTGGATGGAGCAACCATCCCGAAGCCTTTGTGCTCTGCTGTGTTGGTCAAGGTGTGCCCAGGCACAGCAGGAGGGCACAGGGCAGCCGTTCCCAAGCTGTCACCCTGCTGGTGTTTGTGGATGTGTTTTGCTGCACATTCTTCTGTCCCTTGTTGTTTGTTATTGATAACGTACATTTTAAAGTAAAGCTCTATCCCAGGACCACTGAAAAGCTAATTGTTTCTTTTCTGTTTGTTTTGCATTCAGAAACTGTGGAAACACATCAAGCACAAATATGAGGCAAGCCAAGACTGAAATGTTCAGCAGCAAGATCCAGTCTGGGGTGGCAAAAGACACTGCAGAGAAGGATTCAGTCTCCTGAGACGGGTTATACTGAAATGGAATTGGGTTCCTGACTGATTCCGAGCCAGATTATATCAGCCACCTACTGATATGATGTCAGCCAAGATGGACTCAACGAGTTCTGCTGCTGTATTGAAACTTACTGTGTTAAAATAAAAAAATAAATGCTTGACCCGTGTTTCACGTTTCTGTGTTTCCCTGCCTTGTCCTTTGTTCTGCCTGCAGCTTCTCCTTACCTGTGAAATGGAGAATGTTTGGGGCTGTGCTGAAGCCTTACTTTCAGGACACTGTAAGAAAGCAAGCTCTTCTCAGGGTAGTGTGAAAGCACACGCTTGCACAGCTGAGGTGCACTGACACCACTGCTGGCTTCTGCCTGATGAGAACTCAAGCAGGGGCAAGGAGCTGCCTGCTTTCCTCTAATCACATTCAAAGAAAAGTGAATGACTACAAGGTTTTCTATAAATCATTAGCTTTCTTTAATGCAGAGCTGTGCTGGTTTTTGGCTTCTCATTATTCCACAACTGCAGCCCAAATGCTGCTGCCCCTGCCTTAAGCAGGGAGAGAACTGCCTGCCCTGTCCTGCTGTACTAAATGGGGATGGTGTGTGACTTAGCCTGCCTCCAAATCCATGAAATGGGCTGTAAATGACATCGCTGATGGTTTCTGTGCCTTGTGGCTCTCAGAGTGCCATGTAGAGCTGAACTGTCAGGAAACTTGCCTGGTCTGCTGTCAGCCTGCCTCAGTCCCCTCAGATTGCAGCAGAGTTGCTGAGGAGGGCCAGCAATCACGTAGCTCTGCAACAAGCATTCGTGCCTCTGCTCTCATGGGGAGCAGAGTAATTCTCAGCACCTTCTCTGAAAGGTCTACCCCTGTTCCCAGTGGCCATTTCCAACATCTTTCTTCATGAGGAAGGACTATTAGGATACTGTTTGGGTTAATGATTCAATTAAAACAGAATTACTCCAGGGAGAGCTGGCAGAAACCAGCTCCTGCTCTCCCATTTTCCCTCTAATCCAAGCCTGCTGCTGGAGGACCTATAAAAACACATCTCTCCCTCCTTACTATATTCTTGCTAATAAGCAGCAATTTTAGCAATGGATGAGGCAGTGCAAATTACAGCCAGCACTAATGAAAGCAGCTTTATTGGGTTTGTAAATATGTGCCAGACAGGAGTAAAACGTTTACTGTAAGAACATTAAGAGGACTTAAAAACATTGTGCTTGTTTTTGAGCAAAAAACAACTATGGCTTTTCACAGTCCCAGCTGTGCTTTTACAGAGATGCTTAAGAGGAGAGGTTTAAGCTTTCTTGGGATTATCTCCTACCATATAAGTGCTGCTTTACTCCAAGCTCTGGCTGCAGTGCTGATAGCTTCACACTATGCTGAGCAGGTGATAGAGATTTGCAGCTTCTTAGAAGCAAGAACTGAAGATGAATACAGTATTAGGAAAGGGGAGACAGCATTGTAGCAGTCTGGCAGAGAGTAAATGAAGCTCTCAGGCCAGAGAACGGTAGCTATAAAACACTGAAGAATTCTCCCAGTGGGTAATTTTCCTCGACTCTGGATTTTTGGGAAGCTGGTAAACCCAATTCCCTTTCTCCTCTGCCTTGTCATTACGAGGTTTGGGCATGATGTGCACTCAGACACTCAGGAGAACAGCCTGGCACAGAGGTACTTGGCACCAGCAGTGATCCTACAGCCCCACAGTCCCCGCCCTCTGCGTAAAACCAGGCAGCAACCTCTGTGCCTACAGCGTGTGCTGCAGCGTTAGAAGGGGAGGACAGCATTAGATGTACCCTGGAGCAGTGGCTGTAACACTGCACAGCCCCAGGCTCATTTATCCAGCACGTGGCAACAAGCACAGGCAGCTTTGTCTGCTCTACTCTATACGTGTGTACTTGAAAAGGCACAGAATGTGGTGGCGGGGAGATGGCGTTTGGAATAGACTAACCAAGCAAAGCCTAATTGTTACCTGGAAGTTTGTCTCCACGAGGAGAAGAGCACTCCAAAACCATGCAAATGCTCTGTGACAACACTGACTGAATGGTTTTCCCACCATCGGTGGGCAGGCAGTCCAGGGCACAGCACAGCAGCCCACCTACAGACAGGTCATAAAGCAAACTCAAGGATTTGCACATCTCTCCATGCAGAGAGCATCTCCATCACAAAAGACAGCCCTCAGGGAAAGCCCTTTCGGCAACTAGAAACTGCTGTTTACTAATAGCTCCCAGGCTTCCAAACAGCAAACATGAAGATCAGGGCAGTTCTGCTTCACAGAGTGTGACAAGCAGTTAGTGAGGAGGTGGCTCCCCAGGGACTCTGACCCTGCTATCTCCGATTTCCATGTTACTGTCAGCTTGCATTGGATACCACGAGCCTGATTTTCAATTATCTTGACTCTCAGTGGCTGGATCTCATTTCACTAAACCAACACAGAGCAGCAAACAAATTTCACTGCCTGCAGATGCAGCACATTGCTGAAGCTCCTCCAACTTCAAGATCAATATAGTTTTAAGAGCCTAAAACACCAACTACAAGATTCAAATCATTTATTGGCACATTCAGTTTTCCACACACCTTGCTTGAGGGACAGCAACTTATGATACAGACTCATTCACCTCAACTCCTATGTGTGTGTCAGCAATGTTCAGCCTGAGCGTTTTGCTGTCAGCCTTTGAGTTTCACTGCAGAATAAGGCGTCTCAGCAGAGCAGGCAGCTGGAAGGGCTGCCTCTGGGAAGCCTTGCAAGGCCTGGAAGCTCCCTGTGGGCTGCAGTGAGGGCAGGAGGAGTCAGTATGAAAATAAAACTCTCCGAGTTATAAATAGTACAAAAAGAAGTGAATGGTGGGTGCAGCTCACTGCTATACACGTGTGTCTCTTCAGACTGAGGAGCAGCCACGGTGTGCATGGAGGGCAGCTCCTCTCCAGGAAGAGCCAGCCCTCCCCCAGGGTGTGCAGTTCACATGGAGCTGAAGGGCCAGGTACTGGATGTGGCACCAAGCCTCCCTGAGCTAAGGGAGGGCCGAGGGAATGGAGCACAGCTGCCTCCAAGCAGAGGAAGGGGGCTGATGCAGCACCTGGGGAGGTTTTCAGGAAGGAATCATGCCTTTATTCCGCTTTCTGTCGGCCATGGCTCGCCGATTGTGATTCGCTCTCGTGCTTTTGTTTGCTTCCTTCTTCCTTCGTTCCTGCACTGTTTCCCGGTTCTGCCCGTGTCCCTTCGTGTTCCCAACAACGGCAGAGCTGTCGTGCTTGTGCCTGGAGTACAGAGGGAGAAGGACATCACAACAAGCACATTTAAGGAAGAAAATACATCGATCCCAAGGAAAGACTTGGGTCTGAGGGGTTCTGCCATTGGCTCAGCCCAGCTCTGCGGGTCTGCAGAAGCTGAGCATCACATCAGCCCCACAGTGACACTGTCCTACACACTGAGCACGTCAGCTAAGGCCAGCTACTGCACTGCCCTGAAATCCCACAGGACTCGTTCAGCTCCGGGAAGCTGTTCCCCTCCAAGCTCTGACCAGCACAGAGTTCTGCTGATGATGTTAGAGGGATTCAATGAGACAGCACAACCAGCAGGGAAGTAAAAGTTGTGTGAGGAAGTTAACACCGTGTGGTGGTGACCCTGAGGACAGGAATGCTAAGGAACAGGTATATCCTCCACCACTGGAGTCAGCTACAAGATATTCACTAATGACAGCAGAGCCACAGTTCCACCCTGCAGAGGGAGACACTGACTTACCCCTTCCTGGCAAGGAAAGCCAGCCTCCTGGCTTCAGCTCTCTCCCGCAGCACAGCTGGGTCCTGAACAAAGTGGTCCTGCATGGGAAAGAAGGAAAGAGGTGAGTGCTGTTGTAAGCTCAGCAGCATCCATCAGAGGGCTAGAGCAGTTTCTGTTGGAGCATGAAACAGAGAGTCCATTCGTAATTTATTATCTGTTCTGGCAGAGCTAGCAGGGTTGGTGTCAGTGACACTAAATATAAAACCTGACAGGCTGCTTCCCACACCCCACAATGATAGCACCATTTCCAGTATATCCACGACAACAGAGCCTCAGTGACCCTGAAAGCGTTCTGCTGGCACTGTCTGTTGATGGAATAAAGGAGATTAAGCCTCTCCACGGAGTAAGTGTCATTGCTCCAGCACAGCTAGCCTAGGAAGCAGCAGATAGCTGTACTCGGGGGACACCTCACAGTCCAGCAGACTGCAGAAGTAGCCACTCCAGAAAGCAGCTCACTCTTTGAAAGAGAAAATCTGTTCCACATCATCTCTAGCAATCACTAACATGTGAAGCAGGTAGGACATACAGTAAACCTTAATGCAACTCCAACAGCAAACTAAATGTCACCTTTGGTCTTTCCTTTTCAACTTCCTCTTCTTCTTCTTCTTCCTCTTCCTCCTCCTCCTGCCCTTCCTCCTGCCCTTTGAGTCTCAGAACTTGAGGAGTCGTGAATGGCCTAAGAAACAAAACACAAACAGTACACAGTGAAGAGAGCACAGCCACAAGCACTGCACTGAACAAACCTATCCTTTCCACTGCACGCTGTATGTCTCAATAACTAAAATCCACAATAGTTAAAAAATAAAAAATAAAAAAGGTGGTGAGGGGTTGTCATTAACATCCTGGAACCTCACAAGGAATTTCACCACGGAAACAACTGCTTCTTTTGCTTCTACTGTCAAAACTCAGTCTCAATCTCTGCCAGAAACACACTAATGCTAGAGCCCCTGTTATTTTGATCCTATGGATCTGATTTTTAGCAGTAACATCCAGTAATTGTGCCTGCTGAATCTCTAGAAGCAGAGAGCACTGAGCACCTGAAACACAGGGAAAGAGTTGAGCATCATACTATTGTAGGTTTACCACAAAAAGGATTTAAATTGAAGTCTCACCCCACTTAAGAAGGAAAAAAAAAAGGCAAAAGGATCTAAGAGAGCATCTCCAAAGACAGAAGGGTAGAAATACTGACATCTCTGTAACACAAAAAATGTAAAAAGTCACCTTCAGAAATGTTCAACCAGCTTTTAAAATGTGTCTTTGCTATCTCTAGCTCATATTTCTGGAATAAACATTCTACAAGACCTGTGTCCAACCAGCACTTTGCTTACTAACAGCTGATTGTCTCCAGCTGTCAGTCACTGTGGAGAATGCTGTGCAACCCATTATAGGAGTCAGCATGAGAAACCCAACAGGACTGGCACAAAATAAACCATCAGTTGTACAATTTCTCCAGTTTTGACTTTTTCTTTGCTAACCAGCCATTCTACTTTACATTGCCCAGCTACACTCCATCCATATTATTCAAGACAGGCCATTTCCCCCTGCTGCAGGACAGTTATCCTATGAGCAGAAGCACTGCTGTGGGCAAATTTCACAACATCAAAGCCCCCTTCTGGATTTGGTTGCTGAGTTGAGGTGATGGCTGAGCCCTGCAGATTCAGATGTAGGAGCTTGAGAGCTTCCTGCATGCTATAGGAAAGCTAACAACCAACAGAGGAGAAACAGGGACTTACGCATACATGTCCTCACTGGCAAGCAGAACCCAGAGAAGGGTTGAACAGCTTTACACAACCATGTGGCAACTTCCATTAGCTGAAGCCACAGCACCTACCTCCTGCTGATCAGCTCATCATCCGAGTCAGCATCGTTTGCCCCCACTTGGTTTCCATCGTACGTGTCATCGTACTCATCCTCATAGTCCTCCCCATAGAGCTGAGCTTCTCCTGGCTGCACAGGCAGCTCCTCCACCACCACGCTGTACTGGCTGTAGCGTTCCCTCTGCTCAGCCACCAGGCGCTTGTCGTTCAGCAGACTCCTGGTTGTGTCCTTCTCCCTCCTGCATGGAAAGGAAGGAGCAGGAACAGAAAGGCAATGTAAAGATCTCCTCTGCGAGTTATTTTTTCCCCTGTTGTTAAGCGGATGTTGAAGCAATACAAGTCCCATCTCAAGCATCACAAGCACTACTTCAGCCTCCCTGTTCCCTCTCTGATTTATAACAGGAGTGCTCGTCTAGCTACTGAAATCAGCCACTCCTGGCTTGGAGCAAAGTTATGTCTAAGTAGAACCCTAGCAAGATTACATAACAGATAGAACAGGAATTGGAGACTGCCACTGTCACTTGAGACAGAAGAGAAGCTTGAACAGAAGATGCAATTATACTCAAGCTGAATTTTGGCCAGGATTCATCTAACACAAAAATTCCCATGAATCCTGAATGGCAAGCTGCTAGGGCTAACACTAGGACACAGCCCTGCAAGGGTGCCCTCTTACCCCACACTGCAGTGCTGCCTCACTGCAGTGCACACACAGCTACAAACCATGGCCCAGGGCTGCACCACAGCACTGCAGCGTGGCCACACTCATTCCCATAGAGTTCAGAACCTCAGCTTACAGACATGTATTGCAAAATATGAATGGAGAGCGAAAGGGACAAAAATCACTAGTGCAGCAGAAAAGGATTTGCACAACTAAGAAAAGGAGAACAAAGCAGCAGACCATGCTTCTGATCTAATGTATATCAAAGCACTGCACATACGTTTAGTTCAACAAACAATATTCACCTGATAGAAGGGAAGGCCAAGAAACAGAAGCTTGACAGGAGTATTTAAAAAGAGCCACTGAGATATTATGCCTCCGGGTGCACAAGCACTCCCTGAAATCCTATTTTTCATAGAATCACTAAGGTTGGAAAGGACCACTATGATAATCCAGTCCATCTACCAACCCATCACCACCACAGCCCCACACCACACCACAGCACACTGACAGCAAAGCTATAGGGAATTTCAAGCATTCACAGGACATCTTGCAGCCCTCAAAACCTAGAAGGAACATGCATCAGTGATCTGTTTGACATCTGGATGTTATCAGAGAAAGAACGTGTCCAAGGCAAACCTCCAGTGTATCAAGAATGGGCAGACTTGTGTCTAGCAAGCACTGGGAAAGTGATCCAAAGAAGCCTGACTTTCATTAAGAATCTGAAAACAACCTAACATTGTAGATACATTTGCTTCCACTCTCTTCTATGACTCATTCTGTTCTATGCCTGAATTTAGCTGCAAAATGCCCTACAGAGCATGTGGTTAGTTCACGCATACCTCGGCTGGGATAACATCTTATGTTGGTATTCAGCATGAGACTGAACTAAATATGCAATAATTGCTTCCTGCTGAGCTGGTCTGATGACTGCAGAAGAGCTGCAATGAAACGTTTCAGGCACCAATTCCAGGAAAAACAGTGGGAAAATGTTATAGTGCCGTGGTGTTCAGGACATGCTCTGACTTCAGCAGACAGATTCAGCCCGTGATTATGGCTGGACATGCAGAGACAGCTGTGATCACTCTTCCAGATCAGCAAAGAATCACGTATATGCTATTACATTCATTTCCCCATTCCTCTTTTTCTCCTCTTCCTGGTGTGGCTTTCTCCTTCACATTAACAGTCCCTGCCCACAGCAGCTAGCACAATGAGATTCAGCCTGACCTGGCTCTTTTAACAGCAACAGCACCCTGAACACAGACAGAATTTGGAGAGGAAAAGATTTAAGGAGAACAAAAAAAATTCCAACCAAACACATACATGGACACAACTAGAATCAAATGCAGGTCTCCAGCTGGGCCAGAAGAACTCTGTTACCTAGACAGACAATTGGGATTCCTGCTTATGGAATGAGGACTACTGATGGAGCTCTACTTTTAGTACTTAAAGGAAAGATTATTTTCTTGCCTGGCCACTACAGTGGAAACACCACAGCACTGCTGCTGGAGAACTGTCTGCCTGTGCTTTGGGATAGAAGTCTTTTTCTCCTGCTAGCTCGATGCAGCTTTGCAACTGAAGCCTTAACTGAGAGCTCCCAGGATCACGTAGCTCAGCCTGCAGACACTTTTATTTACATTTCTTGTTAATATACACCAACATAAAGATGGCTCTTAGCTGATTAGATGAAAGACTGTTCAAAAAGAATCTGAAACAAATCAACCGTGCTACTGAGATACAGTTGACATTAGTGGGAGCCAAGAAAGCAATGCCCCAGCTGAAATCAGCATGGAGTGTGGCGCAGAACAAAATGCCAAGCCAGGCAAAAGGTAAAGCAAATGCCCTTCACAGCAAGCTTACAGAAGCAGGAACAACAATAGAAGCAGAGGATTCTAAGCTGCCAGGTGTTATCAGATCGTGGAGCGGATGGATATTGAAACTTCCCTTGTATTTAGAACAAATCACTGCTTTATCTCCGAGTCACAATCACAGCCCAGTAGAGATGGCTGCTTTTCAGGTTCTTCAGTGTAAGTTTAGGACCAAGATGAAAAAGCACAACATTACAAATGAGCTTGGCAGAGCAGCTGCCAGCAGCGTACAGAGGAAAGGCAATTAGGAAAAACACTGAACGGAAACCAATCTCCTCGTAGTGTTCGATTTTACTTTCCCAAAGCAAAAGAGTAAACAGGTGGGGAACATTTCTGATAAGGCTCAGTCCTGCCAGCCAATTCCTGCAGGAGGACTGCAAGAACAGGAATAAATACGTAGGCTCCCAGGTATTTATTTCTCCTGACAGATGGGGTTAATTGAGGATGCACGATACTCACCGCTTGCCTTTCTGTATCCGAGAAACATCCACTGAATCCCTACTGAACACATCAAACTCATCATTCTGGAAAACATTGTAGCGAGCAGTGACCAGAGGAGTAGGGTCTGGCTTTGGTTGTCTGTAAAATCAAAAAACAAAGAGAATGGAAACAGAGGTGAAGCTGAGGATGACCACATCCTCTCCTTCTGAGACCTTGGTTTGTGCTGTGGATCTTGCAGGCACCCACAGCACGCCATCATCCACACCATGACTGCAATCTCTTCTTTGCACTGCTGCAGTACAGCACCTGCAGAACAGTTTTTCAGACCTATCTCCCTGGGGAAGCCAAAGGAATTGGCAGAAATCAAAATCTGATCATTAAAAGAATAAGTACAGCCGTACCCGAGTACGGACAACATAATGGGCTGGTCTCAAAATCCTGATTCAGTAAAGCCAAACTCTAAGTATGATGGATTACACTGTGCTACAAGTTCCGATAGTGCCCTGCTGTTGCACTCAGGATATTTATCTCCCTACGGCTCCTTTTTAATTCTGTCTCAAGTTCCAGGTTATGTTTGTTCAATTTGTAAGTCCAAAACCCGTTGTGCTTACATTCATTTTGTTGGTGCTGTTAGCTCAGCTGGGCAGCTGAAAACGCTGCTGCGTTCACTTCTAAACTCAGCAGTGATCAAAATCCTACATTTGCCACTGAAGTGACAGTTTTGTTTCAAAATGCAAGGGGAAAAAAAAAAAACAAAAAAAACCACACCACCCAGCTCTATCTTCTGGAACTGCTGGCTTTGCAGTACCAGCAGAAAAACAACCACCTTCCAAAAATCCACCCACATCATTTGTGCCCAAGTCAGCAGATCCGACTCTGAGAGCACGAAGATTGTTGCAGAACTCAGATTTTTTTTACGTCACTTCTCTGATAAAGACGGTTTTCCTTTTTTAATGCGACAATGAGACAGCCTGCCCGTCCCTCCGTGAAATGTGAACAAACAGCACATTCGCATCCTGACACTCAGACAAGAACTGCTGCTGCAGCACAAACACACGCTAACAGCTGCACACAACTCAAACAACTCAATTCCACCGTCAGCTACAATCCCTACATCCCAAGCACAACCCAGAGGAGTGAGCAAAAGCTTGGCAAGTTTGTCACAGAGTGGGTAAAAATGGATCTGAATCGCCACTTGCAGTTCATTTTTAATTCTGCTTCCCTGGCTTAACTCCAAACACAAAGCAGTCTTTCAAATTTTACCCTACAGACTGAATTCCAGCTGAACTGGTTCCACTGAAGATGCCCTTTCCTGCAGGACAGCTGGCACTTTAACACCTATGACCCTGTCTTCTGCAGCAAAATACCTTCAGTGCACAACAACACACTGCTGGCCAGCCCAGATGAAACCAGTGCCCCCATGGTGGAATTTTCATGGTTCTTATTTGAGCATTTAATGGACAAATATTTCTGTCTTCCATCACAAAACATGACCCAGCATCTGCTGTGCTGAAATACTGAACAGAATCACAGAATCATAGGGGTTGGAAGGGACCTCTGGAGCTCCACAAGTCCAACCCCACTGCTAAAGCAGGTTGCACAGGAAAACATCCAGGTGGGTCTTGAATACTTCCAGAGGAGGAGATTCTGCCACCTCTGGGCAGATTATTCCAGTGCTCTGTCACCCTTGAAGTCAAGAAGTCCTTTCTCATGTTCAGATGGAACCTCCCATGTTCCAGTTTGTGCCCACTGCCCCTTGTCCTGTCACTGGGCACCATAAAAAGAGCCCTGACCCCATCCTATTGACACCACCCCTTAAATATTTATAGGCATTGATCAGATCCCTTCTCAGTCTGCTCTTCTCCATGCTGGACTCTCTCCAGCAGTTTCATGTCTGCCTTGAAGTGATGAGCCCAGAACTGGACACAGTGCTGCAGATGTGGCCTCTCCAGCACAGAGCAGAGGTGAGGAGTTATTCCTCCCCAGGTGTGGGATTCTGCACTTTCCCTTGCAGAACCTCATCAGGTTCCTCTCTACCCAACTCTCAGCCTGTCCAGGTCTGGCTGAAGGCAGCACGGCCTTCTGGTGTGTCAGCCACTCCTCCCAGCTTTGTACCATCAGCAAATTAGCTGAGGGTGCACTCCATGAGGGGTCATGGATGGAGGTGTGAAATGAGACCAGACCTAGAACCAACCCCATGGGAACAGTGCTAGCTGCAGGCCTCCAACGAGAATGTGCTACTGATAGCAACATTCTGAGCTCTGCCAGTCACACAGTTTTCAATCCACCTCACTGTCCACTCATCTACATTACCCTTCCTAAGCTTACCTACAACTGAATCCTCCCATCCATTTTACAGTTATGTTCCCATTCTCTGCAAGTACACAATGAGGGCAAAAAGTCAGCGGCATACAGCAAAGAGAAGCTCACCCTGCAGCTAATTACCCTAAGAAAATATACATGCAACTTCTTAGTACTCTTTTGCTAGAGGTGTCTAACCTTCAAAAAGAAGGATATTAATAATCCACAGATGAAAACAAAATTGCCAGAGTCCTCCCCCACACCTTTTCATTGTTCGGTCCAGTTTATCCAAGAATGGCACCAGCTTATCTTCAAGGATGTTGTTGATCACTTGCTCTGCACTGTAACTGTACTCTTCCAGGCAGGCCAGGATGAAGCCCTCCCCGAGGTCTGGTAGCAGGTCTTTCACTTGAGAGATCAGAGAGTCCAGCTCCACCCCAGACACCTTGGCAGTGGGTGCAGCAGCTGCACCAGCACACTGTATAAACCGAGCACAACGAGTGGCATTATTGGAAAGAAGAAGCAGATGAGGGAAGGTAGACACACATTAAAAAAGGAAAAGGACCAGTCTGGGTTATCAGCATTTAAACACAAAGAATTTGAAGGCTGAAATCAGAAGAAGAAAAATCAGCTAAGCTGTTTATACTGCATAAGATCTACAACAGAGCTGGGCACACAGGCACACAACTGTTTTTGTCCATGCTCGAGTCAGCAGGGATGCACTGAAGAACTCTTACATCAAATAACATAAGAAAATTTAAAAAAAACGTGCACATGAACTACAGTGATAAAGTGCAGTATTTGAATAATCCACAGCAACAGGAAAACCAAGCCAACAGGAGTCAGGAGAAACATTCTCAAAGAAGAAGGCAGAATGCAGTGCAGTTCCATTCTTCATTTCAAGAAGTCTGCACTCACATTTAGCAAAGGTAAGAAATGAAACTAAACTTCACGCAACCCCAAAAGTTGAGCAAACCAATCCCCTCTTTGCAGATGAATGAATTGAGGACAGAGATGTGCCCTACCCACCTCATCTTCCGATGCATACGCAGCCCCGAGCTCTTCTCTATCCTCAGCAGAGCCCTCCACCATTGCTGATGCTCCATTACATGCTGCTGGTGATGCTGGATCTTGAATGACTTGTGCTTTTTTCCTGTCCACACCTTCCCATGCACTTTCCACTGCCTGGAGGATATATGCTGCCCTGGTCTCATCTCTATGAGAATAGCATTAAGGACATTTCTCATGTTTTAGATGCACATATTCTAATCTCACCTTGAAACAGCTGTGCATTTTTCAGTAACTCCCAAGCCTGTGCCCCTATGGGGTTGGACTAGATGGCCTCCAGAGGTCCCTTCCCCTCCAACTCTAACCAGTCCATGATTATGAGATTCTCCTCTTTTTTTTTTTTAAGATAAAATTTTCCATCTCTTACTGGCAGCCACGCAGGTTAGCCAGAGGCAGAAACAGTGGAAATGCCACCAGCATAAAGGAATCCAAGAGCATTCAGGTTTGCAAGTCCCTGAGGCGAGAGCAAAGGATACAGCGTGGACGAAGCCTGTTGGAGCAGACTGACATCATCTTCAACTGGAAACAGCTCATCATAGTCACGGAGAAATCTAACCATGCAAAAGCAAGTTTAATCAGTTGAACTACAGAATAAATTACCTGCAGACCTGCTACACGCTGCCATCCCTGCTATGCTGCTCTGACTGTCTCACTGCTCAGGTGGGAACACATACAGTCTCCCACTCAATACAGAATTCCAGCACGCATCACCCTGACTATGCTTCCATTATACTGCAGCAACACTTCCCTGTAACAAACCCATCATACCCAGTTGTAACACTCCTCATGATGTTAAGACTGTAACCTAGTGTGGCATCATATAAAAAACATGGTTTATGATTTGAATGTGATCCGAATGTCTGCAGTGGCCAGGATGACAAGATCCAATTCCCAGTTCTGCCATTTACTTTGCATCTTCAGCATCAGCACTTAGTATCTTCCTGGTTTGGTCATCCTGGTTGAGAAGTACTAATTAGTAATAACAGCCTAACTCACCAAGGCAGCTAATGGCTAAATTGCTATTCCTCACTTTGAAGGCCTGGATTAAAGAGAGTGAAGAATAATATTCTTCAGTGTCATACAACATTCCTCCTCATCTTTACAATGAAGTCTGTACCGCAGTTTGAAACCCTCTCACAGCAGCTCTTCCAACTAGTTAGAGTGATTTCTAACTCCCAAATGCATCATAACCCCTCATAATAATGTCTCAGGCAATTCTGCTGTAAAGAATGGAAAGGGAAGGCAAGCTGCCCATCCCCATGGGCCTCTTTCAGCCACACTCACCTCCTTTCCTGGAGTACTGAAGTAAAGATCTGTAGGAACTCTTCAATATAAGGTTGAATATTCTCACAGCTGCAGAAAACAATGGCACAACAGTGTGAAAAACTCAGTGGTTAAGACCTCCACAATGCCAAATCTTCACATTTTGCTCAGTAGCCAAACTAATAATACTTCATACATCAAGGCAAAATCACATTTGAAAACAGATTTTAGTCTTTGCTTTCATAGATGCTAAGGGTCAAATGGAAACAAAATTCTTTTATGGCTTTAGCAAACATTTCAGCCAGCTTGATCCAAAGTGTTACCACAGTTACAATTACAAGGCTTCTTACAGACTTACAAATCATCTGATGCCTCAGACATGCAATAAGCAGAAAAGGGTGTGTAGTACTTTTGCAATTACACTCTATTATATGCCTTGGGATTATATCAGTGAACCTCCCAGAAAGTATGTGCTCACTCATGCAAGAACAGATGCCAAGCAAGCTCCTCTTGCAATCTTTCTGTTATAACTCCTAAACCTTCCACTGCTGCTGATGCACCAAGTGTCAGAGCAAAATAGAATGACCTCTGCACTGGATCAGTATTAAGAAAATGCTGAATGGGAGCTAGAGAGACCAGCAATCTAGAAAACTGGAACAGGTTGCCCAAGGAGGCTGTGGATGCCCCATCCCTGCAGGCACTCAAGGCCAGGCTGGATGTGGCTCTGGGCAGCCTGGTCTGCTGGTTGGCGACCCTGCACATAGCAGGGGGTTGGAACTAGATGAGCATTGTGGTCATTTTCAACCCCAGGCCATTCTGTGATTCTATGAAAACTTGTAACGATTGCAGGCAAAGAGACCAGCCCAGCAGAGCAGCAACCAAGATCCATGTTTTTGGTTTTGTCTCCAAATTTACAACATGATTTTGGGTCACTTCATTTCTCTTATTTACAAAGTAAATAAGAAACAAAGTCATTTTGAAATGACTCACAGAGGTATAGATAAGAAGTACTTCTTATTAGCTAACTATTTTCAAAATAGGAGAGGGCAGTAAAGCCATCAGTATCCAGGCTTAAAAACATTGCTTTCAATGATCTATAGCACTGCATTATTTCTAGTACGATTTCTCTACTCACAGCATTAGAATTTGCAATTTAGCCATAAAGTGAGGTTAACAAACTGATTGGACCATGTACCTTAACTCACTTTGATGGGGCCAACAACTCACCAATCCAGTACCAGTTCATATTACTTCATCTGGGACATTCCTGCTGTGCAGGATAAGAGGCTTCTGATGTCAGCACAACTCCTACACTGTCCATTTTCTCCAGCAAATCAGAAACCAAAAAAAATTCTCCCCCACAGTGGTGATCAAATAACTGGAGAGTGCCACAAAACCCACGTGCCAATACCTGCTCTCTAAGATCGGCTGCAGACACACTTGGTTTATGAGGATGTGAAAGGCTTCCATCACCTTCTTCCTGGAATGCGAAATTCTCCTCCACAGATCAGCATAAACACTGCAGAGAGAGTAAAGATCACATTGTTGGTGCAAGCACAACGAATTCAGATCTTTAATGCTCCTTTCCTCCAGAGTTACACCTCTAGAGGAGGAATTTCATTAGCTGAATTCTTTCTTTGCTGTGAGGACCAGAGATGAGAGCCTTTTCATACTCATTAAGGAAAATCCACGCTCTAAATGAAGTTGCTCTCAATAGGAAATTGTCCTGACAGCTAGACAAATGATAGATCAAGTGCACCAGCATAGCCTGTGCTTTGAAAAACAAGGAGACCCATCTACACAGAGATATCATTCATGTTTTCACACTTCGTTACAATTTGGATGCATCTTCTGTCAAGGTTCTTCTTAGACAGCACTGAAAGAAATCATTAGTCACCCCACTGCCCAGGAAAATTTGGAATTAGAAAAGCTGCCTCTTCAGAGCTCTCTGAAGCAGCATAAAAATAGATGGAAAAGACTCTGCAGTGGTGGGCAAAGCAGCATGAAGTGCATTTTTAACTAAGCCCTGCAAGACTCAGATTGAAAAGAAAAGGCAAGTCTTCACAGGGACTTTTACCTGCTATCTTCATAATGCCTCTTCTTAATTGCAGACTCCAGCTCAGGAATTGCCAGCTCATAGAACGATGCCAACCTGTAGGAAGGGGCAACACAACAGTAACTGGCAATGGATGTTTCCAAAATCACTTGCTAGAATACAAATCAAATGGTTTATTTCATAAAGCTCTCCTCACTAGCAGTACTCATTAGGATTATTCTGTTTTGTTATTTGTTCCATGAAACTGAAGCAAGGTAATACACAACAGACAAAGAGCAGCAGCCTGAGGAAGCCATCAAGGTATCTTTGAAGATGGAGGCAAAGCAATGGAGTTGAAAAGCATCTTCCTGCTGCACAGAACAATATCCTCAGCTGAGATTGGCTTCAAAATAACATCCAGCACTGCTTCATGAGTTGTTACTCTACTCTGCACAGAGCTGCTCCATCAGCAGCATTCCATCCATGTCACATATTAAGAGGCAAACATGTTAAATGAGTATCCTTGAAGCAAACGTAACAGAAGCTGGTTGATACTTTTAGTCAATGAGAGAAATGACCAAGTGCCAACAGATTTAGAATCAGAGAGGTTTCAAAAATAGGACAAGTAAGTCAATTTTCCCTCCCCACACTCCAAAGACCCAGCAAGCAGTCCATATTGGGAAATAATAAAAATGTTGCTGTTGACCCATTGCAAAGATCAAGAATATTTTAGCACGTCTCTGACATCAGCAGCAAAACTAAAAGCAAAAAAGTTTACTGCTCTGAGTAATCAAGCATGTAAGCAGGGATGCTTTCCAATTCAAACCACCACCAGCAGTCCACCAATCTGCTTTTCTCTCAATAACCAACTTGACAACATCTAAGAGGAGAGAAACCCACACAACCTGGAGCAGCAGCATTACTCAGCCTGTGGTCCATAAACCACTGGCAGCTGCAAGACTTCAGAGGTCTGCAACACGGTCAGAAATAACAGTAAAAAATGAGTTCATCTGCACTAACAAATACATAAAGAAGGGGAAATAAGGACAATAAATTAACATCTCAGTTGGTGCTACACAAAAATGGTTGTGGCAAGTCTCTACCAGACAATCCTGCGGCTTGAAACACCTGGGGCAAGCTGGGTAAGCATCACTCAAGGACTTGCAGTCCCTGTGGGAACACTCTGCTGTCTGGTCCTTGCGACCATTCTGGCTCCTGCCTCACTGCACTGCAAACTAGAGTTGGTCAGGGAATTAGCTGTCAGCCCATCTGTGGCAGTGCTGCCTTGTTATCCATTCCCATGCGCTCAGCTTTTGCCAAAGCTCACTGACGTTCTCTAGCATAAAACTTAGGTCCAACATCAAGCAAAAATATTTCTTCTCAGACCCTGGCAGACTTTCAGTTCAAAAACTTCCTCCTTCCCCTTCCTCGGGTCCTATGGCAAGAAACTCTTTCCATCTGCAGTTTTTTCCGCTTGTACCTCTCCATCCCTTCCAAAGGACACTGAGTAATGTTCAAATGGGGTTTGAAATTGCCATGGTTGACTGGCTCATGGGCAATGATGAAGGTAAACACTTAGCAGAAACTGCAGACATCTCTATAACAACTTGTTTTATTTACTAGGAACCTGCATGTTCCCATCAGTCTGAATCTAGCACTCTTCAGTTGCATTAAATCTGAGCAATTAACAGTGAAGGCACTGGGGCAAGATCCTGCTGAACATTCAGTATTTTTAACTGACCAAAATAAACTGTCAGCATCCCAAGATGTACCTGTAGCAAAACTCGTGTTTTTGAAAGGTCTGGCAAGCCAATGGGAAGACATCAAGAAATGCCCAGAGTGTTGTGCAAGTGTCACACAAGTACAGCACAATATCCTTCAGCTCCTGAGAGAGAATGAACAATCAGTGAGAGGAAAAAACCACATGAGCTTTCCTAAGTACACAGTATATTCCATTTCAACAGGGAACACATCAGATTCAGGTTAAATCTTTTTCCTGACTGCAGAATACATGACACAATGGATGTGCTTGAAATGCACAAGAGCAAAGCAAGAAACTCACGTTGGAAAGGCTTTATCATCAAGTCATATGCCAAGCAATGAAACAATGACATGTGCTGTATGAGCTGTTTGGGAACAGAATGACCCTCTGTGGTCTCAATGCTGCACAGAGCATTCAGTTTGCAGGATGACAAACAGCAAAGTGCACAGAGCAATGGTTCTACCTGGAGGGGCATGTTCCCTGGTGTCACATTTACTCTTTCTTCCAATTTCTGGGGCTCAGCAGAGGCTCCTTCACACTGCAAGCCACACTTACGCAAAATATTGTTGAACACCTAGATCAAGAGAACAGAACAGTATTGAAACAGACAGAGGAAAGCATTGGGATGTTCCCTATCTTACTGACAACCACTTCAATGATCAACAATGCAACACGTGACTATCTCCATACAGCAGCACAGAGTTGTATGATGAAAGCTGCAACAGACCCTTGCAGGTCACAGCAGAAGGACCACACCACTTCTGAAACTCCATGAGAGCTACAAGCAGTTCAAGTGCAGCTGTGTATGTCAGTGGCATTGAGACAGGGACTGTAGCTACAACACACATCCCTAGCTATGCAAGAAAAGGCCTACCAAGGCCAACACTGGGGGTCACCTGGATGTGATGAGCCCTATTAGCAAGAGAGCAGGGGGACAACTTAGAAGTCAACAACACCACCACATGCTTATGAGGTGGTTCCAAAGCCTTCCCACCCACTCCTCTGAGGTTAGCAGAACAGATTCTGGGGCTCTTAGATATAAATGAAGAATTCCAGGAGAAGCTGACAGAATTAGGTTCAAGATTGCCTTGAAGAACCTTTGGTGTAGGTTAAAAGCAAATCCCTTCCAACCTCAACCATTCTGTGAAATTTTCTACATTGGTAGCTTTGGAGATTTGTCAAACTCTCCTCCCAGAGGTATGTGAAAAGCTGGCTAAAAGTACCAGAGTTGCATACCCGAGGTTACTATTACTGTCCCACTGGGCACAAACACTCCTAGACCTGCAGGGGTATCAACTTCTTTCATCAGCAGGGTAAGTAAATAGTTTAATGGATCAGTGATGATGCATCTTTTGAACTGTTGCATCCATACATGTGAGATACACAGGTATTTCTCTGCAGTGGTTACCAAAACACACAGTAAAGAAACCAGTGTTCTGCAGAATAACTGTTCTGATGTGGTACAGTACAAACAGCAAAAGGAATCTTTGCAATCTTCCTCAGTAATCCCTTTGAAGGTCCAGTCTTGCAGCCTAGAATATTTTTAAAATGTGATATCATCTCTGAAATCCAGCTCCAACAGTTTAACATACACAAAAAAAGGAGAATGTGGGCTTTCAAGAAGCCAAGTGACATGATAGGTGTTTTGGGGTAAGAGATTTTCTGCCTTTGTCTATTTTAGGTGAGTTTTTTGAGGGCATAAACATGACATTTTCAGGGTACAAAGCTGTCAAGGCACTTTGATTTCCCTTTCAGGTTAAATGCAAATTCTGCCTACAAAGTCTGGGGAATATACAAATTGCTTATTAAAATGAAAGCTGAGACAGAGAGAGATGCCAAATATCTTTTGTAAAGCGCAGCACTTCCAATAGATTTTCATTTGCTCCCAAGAACCTGCAGCATTAATGCCAACCCATTCCACTATATCAAGCCTTAGCTACCTCTCACAGTCATTATTTTGTTGTTTGAAGTTTTAATGCTTCCCCACTCAGGGGGAGATAAGAAGAATAGTTACTTCTTGTTTAAACAGCCTAACAAATTCCTTGAGATTAACTGGCAAGAGAATGCCAGAAGCTGAACAAGGGTAACAGGAATTAGTCATCAAGCGATAGTTTTAGATAAAGGTTCAAAAACTACTGACATACTTGAGCATAAGTAAGAGAGAATATAAACTAAAACAAATACACCTTGCTCGCCTACGACCACATTTGCTTTCTCTCTCTTTCCCTGCCTCCCTCTAAACCATGCCACATTTCCAGGTGAAATCCAAGCCCTGAGCAGAAAAGCAGTACCTGGAGGACAGTGGGCAGAGTTTCGTCCAAGTCACCAAAGTAACTCGGCTGCTGAGTGAAGATATTTTCTGAAAAAGGAATAAGACCACTTCCCATTAGTTCAGACAGTCATGTCAACAAGCAAATTTACACCAGAAAATGTGCTTTTATTGCTGACACCCCTCGCCCCCTCCAGATATGGTTAATAACCACATCAGGACTTGGGCACAAATTCACTTCTCAACTCACACACAGTTCCTGCTCCTCTAAAGTTGTCCCATCAGCAACCAGAGGACTGGAATATGCTCATCAGAGCAGAGCAAACGAGATGGTAGATGATTCACACCTGAGGCTGAATCGATGAATAATGCAAATACCATCTCGAAACATTCCGAGTTCCTTTATTTAACAACTGGAGTTGACTTTTAATTACTGATAACAGTTCAGCATACACTGGAAAATATTCTCTAGGATATTTCTTAAAGGTAATGAGGCTTTAGTAATACCTGCTATTACATTACTAGGACTTCATTATCTTTACAAAATACTCTACTGAGTAATGGCATGCCATAAATCCTGAGCAGGGAAGCACAGAGGCTGCCTATTTTCCTGTGAATTACTGTTCTGACTGTGAAAATTAACAGAGTTCTCCAGCAAGGACAGAGCACGGCTAAGAGTTATGAGACAGGTCTCAGAAAAATTTATTCCCAGAGAAGAACCTAAAGTTTATCAATTTATGAATTACACAGCAGAACTGCTCCCATCATTACGCTGACAACATAAAGCAAATAATCAGGTGAACAAATTGCTGGTCGCTTGCATACGGAGTTACTGCATTGCACTCCAAAGGATATGGATAATTCAAATGAGCTTTCACACACTTGGGTTTTCTTCAGAATATTTTAAGACACAGATAATTTAAACTTCACATTTGAAAGGGAAGTATCCACCTTGTCATGCTTTCTTCCCTACCTCCGAGGCCTGACTGCTAAATTTAGAATGAAAGTTACTGAAAAAGACAAAGGGATTCAAAAATTCTAAGCTTCTAAGTTTTCCTGGTCTGGAAATATGGCTGTCATGTGATCTCTCTACTGCTTCTCATGCTAGTTTACTTGGAAAAGAGACAAAAATAACTACCAAAGAGAGGAAGAAGTTTTATTACAGGAACTGTAGCCAAACTGGGTTAGAATTTAGGAAGATCTCACTTAATCCAAGGTTGGGTACTGTTCCATTTGTGCTCAGGTGGATGTTAAAGATCAGAGGTAGTTCCCTTGCAAAGGGAGCACAGGACAAATACAGAAGCTAAGCCAATGTGCCCTCTTCTTCATGCAGGTTCCAGTGTCCCCAAGGCTGAGACATTGCTTAACATGCACTGGCCACAGCGAGTGACTGTACAGAGATATCTTGGGATAAGCACTGCTTGAGCAATGCTCTGAAGCATCTTGCAATTTGAAGGCACTATTTTATCAAGGTCTGCATTGAAATTTCAAGTTCTTCCACTTCACAGACCAGTAATTACTTCTTGTTGCACATTTCACTCAGCTCCCAACTCTGGGAACAAAAGCATCCACATGAACATTTGGACTGCGCCCCACCTCCTAACCCCACTTCCTTTCTGCCCAGAAATCCAGTTCACTGCTCCTTTCATTCTTGTGCAGGCTTTTGCAAAACCCTCCTGACCCTCTTACTCAGTGGTTGAGGACATATCTAATTGGCACAAGGAAATAACTGAGCCCTGGGCAATGCCTAGCATCTTGAGTCCAGCTCATGACAGCTATGCAGCTGGCCACAAAGCACTTTTTGACATAAATGAAGTTCATAAGGAGGAGAAAAGAGGAAAAATGTCATCTGATCCAGAAACTGCAGACTACTGAACTACTAGAAACTACAGCTGCTACTAAACTATGGGTTCTAGCTGTTGTTTTTTTTTTTCCAGAGTAGTATTATTAGAATGGCAGGCAAGAAGAGGGGTATTGCACACAGTAAGAAAAAGCTAAAATGCAACAAGCTGTTCCTTGGCTTTAACTAACCAATCATCTTCTGGAGCAGGGGACCATTTCCCTTTCCAAAAAGCACACAGAGATCCAGTATCTTAGGGATGTCGAACAGGAAATTGTTGTAAATAATTTCTCCAAAGACAGAGGGAGTGATAAAGTGATCCTACAAAGAAACAAAACATACAGTTAAAGAACAATCTGGATATTACTTAGCAAGAACTGCAGTATTACAATGACATTTGTAAAAACATCTCTTAAAGGTTCTGTTTCACAGGAGGCAGCACTGGCCATACACCAGTTTTTGCAGTCCCTTCTATCCCCACGCTCCCAGCTGTCACTGTCACCACTCCATCCACACCACTGACTTTGCACCACTGCTTATGGAGGTAGGTTGTGTCCTGAACTGAACCAATCCACCTAAAAGTTAAAACACAGGGCTGTTTACAGTTGGTTCAGTTCCCAGACCTGGCTCGTTACGTGGCCAAGTAAACAGCTGGACTGGCACAAAAAGGGCTCAGCTCAGGAGGAGCAGTGAGTAGCCAGGCACAGAAACAGTTCAACTGGCACTGAAAAAGTAGCCACGAAATCACACCCTGATGCTATTGGTATCCTGGAAAAGAAGAATGAAGGCATCAAAAACATTGTGTCACCGTCTAAAAGTAGGAAAAATAAAACAACAGGAATTGCATCTCTATATCTTGACTGCTAAAATCTGCTTCCAAAACACATGACTTATAATATTCAAGGAATTTCTTTTAAAACTACAGATGACAAAAAATTCCATTGTTTGTAACAGCAGGAAGCAAGCAAGCTAAAATGCAATTTTCGTGTCAGTGACTTTCAGCAGATCTGCCTAGGATGGCAAATGTTTTCAATCTCTGTGAAAGGCAGAATGCACATTGTCCCTCCCAGAGCAGCAGGACTAGGCTTTATGCTGGCTAGGTTCAATTTCTAGAACTGCTGCTGACTGCCTGCACGACAACAGACTATTCATTCTCTTCAAATTACTCAACTACGAAATGGTTTCAGATGCTTGTCTGCCTCACTGGGGTGGCAAGATTTAATCAGACCCTGCAATGAAAGGCACCATAGAGGTGTCAAGTACTATTGCTGAAGCGGTGCCAGCTGCAGGCTCCAGCATTCCTTTCACTCATTCCCTCCCCAGACCCACTTCAAGACCTCTCCTCAACGTCCTGACAGTTACCAGTGTGATAATCAAGACACCACCACTACATAACACACATTGAACCAAGGAAGATACCAAGGGAGCAATTGGTAAAACACAAGGTGCCTCATCCTGCCCAAAGGCCTTGTGAAAATTCCAGCTGCCCATAGGAGCTGCACTCACACAATTAGGGATGAGTATGCCTTTCAATTATGATGCCAAGAAAATAGTAATCTGGAGTAATTTTGGTGTGTGTCCAAAACACGGAGAAAGTTCAAGCAGAGACAAGTATTAGCACAGATGACACAGAGCTGCACTGCAAGGTAAAGTGGGATTGAGAGAGTGAACACCTGGCTCCTGGTGGCCTGAAAAGCCTATATTCCATGCAGCCACAGAGGCCAACTTGCTCTTTTTTTCTAGTCACACTGATGCATTGTGGCACCACATGTCTCTAACCTGCTATTACTTAGTTGTTTGCCTGGATCTCCCTCCTAAGAAATCATGGCATAGTTCAGATGCTTCAGCTCTGAGTGGTTATCATCTCCACACTGAGCAACACACTGATAAAAATAGACAGAGAGGAATGCAGCTAGAGCATGCGAATAAGAAACGTGATTAATTTCTCAAATTGCCTTTTTTCCAAAGCTATGCAGCTCGCAGTGCCTGCAAGGCAAAGAAATATTCACCTTGGACTCCTTGTGAGTGGACATCCTTAGGAAAGTCAGAAAGACACTGCGATGAAGACGTCTCTGCATGTCACTGACCTCTGGATGGCAATCCAACAACACATCGAACTTGCGAGGGGCATAGCACAGGTAGGAATCCAGGCATTTCTGAAGTGTCTCATCGAACATTACCTTGTGCAACAGAAGACAAGAAAATGGAAAGAAGGGAACATCACACACTCACAGGTCACACTCACAGACAGTTGAAGAACACCGAGACATTTCAGTGTCCTAACAGTGTCTGTCTATCCATCACACATCAACTCTTAAAATTCAAGTCTATAAGAAAATATTACTTTCTTCGCATTCTAGAGTGCAGTAATTGAAATTCTTGATAAACGATGTAATAAGCATAAGCAACTCTTTATGAAGACAATTTAAAGCACGTGGCTTTTGGAAGCACCAACACCGTTCATGTTTTTTCTCCAGCGTCCATAAAACAATTATTACCTGGCACCAAAACTTATCATGAGGCAAAGCCAGAAGCCAGTCCAGATCATCTGCAATGAATTTTGCTCGCTCCAAGAACTCTTCCACTAAAGCAGGGTCTCTGACAACAGGTGGCGGTCTGTATAGCACAAAAGACCGATCTGCTTTTATTTCTGGGTGCTGCAGGAAGCCAAAACACTGTATTAAAACCACAGACCAAGTGGCAGGAATGCCCACTTACCATCTGCACTGCTCAATTTTTGGAAACTGACAGAAAAATTACACGATAATACAGTTTGTCATTCAGTTCTCTGGCAACTTCCCATTCTCTAATACTCAAAGGCAGCAGATCAGTGAGTTCACAACCTTGTTTTTCAGCTGTATTTTCAGACCTCCATAATTCAGCAGATGATGTTACTTATACTCTGTTAACAAAGCCTTGCAAAGCAACCCTCCCACACCTCCAAACCAAACAGCAACAGCTTAAAGTCATGCCTTTAAAATGTTGTCTGTGCCCTCTTTTTCCTCTGAGCTGGTTCTCAAACAACATTCCAAAAAGTCAAACCAACATGACCACCAAATACAGAGAAGAAACACCCTGCTACCCTTCGCAGAAGTTCCTGAATAGTTTGCCCAAATCCCCCCATCCTAAAATGAGAATCATGCTGCATAACAAATAGCAGCCTTGAGCTCTGCTTCAGCCCACACACATGCCCAGGGTAATCTGAGCAAGCCAAACCAACAGCAGGCCCCACTTCAGCAACACTCCCAGGTGAAGGCTCAATATGTGCCATCATGAAGAAAAGGATAACTGTGGGTTTCATTTTTTGCATGATTTTGAATATTTCTGTGTGACAGCATGGGCATGCTATTCTATGTGCTAGACAAGCACAGGGCATAGATTTCCAGTTTGACCCTGTGGTTCCAACCTGAGAACACAGGGCAGAAGGTCACAGGACACAGTAAGTGGCAGAACTATCCCAGTGCTGTAACTCAGAGCTATGCTGCACACACCTTGCAAAAGCTCCCAAAGCATTGTTTGTTGGGCTATTCTTTGAAAGAGTAAGGAGTACAAGGAGAACACAATTTATTGTGGATGTTGAACACAGTATGCTTTCATTTATTCATCACTAAAACAAAAAAATCTCAGCTAAACAAATGCATTAAAACATGAAGAAAAATCTACCACAAAGGGAGACTATTCAAATTTCACCATATCCTCAATTAACACAGCCTTCAGCTCAGGTTCCAATATATGACAGTTATTTGTGTTTAGCCTTCATGAAAAAATACAGCTCACCAGTGCTGGTAAGGTTCTCAGCTTCCCTGTCTTGGGATCCTTTTCTGTAAGCTGGAGTTCATCCAGTGGCAGTGCTGGCATTGTGATGACTTGTGACTGTCGTCAGCAAACAGAAAAACAAAAGCAGCACAGGATGTTTTACAAGGTCAGTCAATCAAAAGCATAACAAAACAGGTGGCAGCCTTACCATACCACAGACACACTGAGGCTGGAAATAACTTCTGCAAAGCACTTTTTACACCACCCAAATGCTGAAGCTTTAGGGAACACCCAAGAGCCAGCTGCATGTGCCTTAGAAGAGGTTTGTAATACAGTGCTACACTTTCATTCCTGTTTCTTACTGAGAGGCTGCAGATATCTCAGGTACAACAAAAAGCATTTGGGGACACTGTTTTAGGGGAGCTTAATGTTTCAATCTGGTTATTGAAGAGTCATGCTGAACTATCTGCTCCTGCGGGCTGTTTTAATGTGTTCTGCCTATCTCCTGACATCACAAACTAAGGAGGCAATCTAAAGCCTTGCATTCTCCTGTCCATTTCCCTCATGGGACTGTATTTCAATTGTCAACAGCACTTTTAGGCTTAGAAATATTTCAGTTAACTCTGAAATTAACTGTGAGTCAAACCTTCTTCATTCAATAGAGAGTATGTGATAGAAAGCGTGTGATCATGTGCATTGGTTCAGGCATTAATACAAAATGTAAACTGCAGATAACACAGCTTTCAAACTGTTGAGGGTTCTACAGTGATGTCAGTGAAACAGTACTAGAAAAAATTATGTGGTGAAGATATAAGAACCAAAGTCTCATAACATGTATTTCATTTTATTCACACTGCCTGGACAGAATAGAAGGTAACAGGAGTGTCCCAATAGCTGAACAATGCTGATTAGAGAGCAATGTCACAGTTTGGACACAAAGTGAAAGAATCGTGCCTCTGAATCCAGAAAAAGGGATTTTAATATAAATTACATCATTATTAATATTTCAGAGGCTTAAAAAAATAGGAAAAAATATACCAGATCAATGCTAACATTGCAGAGCATAGGAAAGCTGAAATAACTACTTTATTTGGCTGTTATGATTTCTAGAGTCATTTTGAAAACTCCGCAAAGAAGTGAAAATTTGCAATATGGGAAAAAATATCAGGTGCCTCGTTTTGAGCCTGCCAAGTCAGAGACAGTTTGGAAGAGATGAGATCCCAACCAGAAGTTTATTCATCTCAAATGAAGAATAAATCTGAGCACAGAGACTCCAGCACGGAGAATCACTCTGGATCTCTATCGCATTATTTCTTCACAAGAGTTTTGGCTTAAACAAAGAGGATTTTTTTGGATCTTGGGGAAGGTTCAGGTTGGATATCAGGAAAAGGTTCTGTCCCAGAGGAACAGGCTGCCCAGGGCAGCAGGCACAGCCCGAGCTGCTGGAGCTTAGGGAGTGTTGGGACACTGCTCTGAGACCGGTCTGATTTTTGGGTGGTCCTGTGTGGAGCCAGCAGTTGAACTCAGGGGTCTTTATGGGCACCTTCCAATTCGGGATATTCTACAAATCTACCTCGTGATTTCAGGCACACAGCATAGAAGCCCTTTAAAAAAAAAAAAAAAAAGAAAACAACAACAAAACCAGAACACACTGAAACACTTTCACCAGAGAAACACAACAGCAGGTGTTCCCTGCTCCATGCTTCAGTGCCCGCAGAGGTAGGGGATGGAGGACACACGTATCGCTTGGAGGAGGAGCAGGCCGGCCCCAGCAGCGGGTCAGCCAAGGCCTGCTGTCCCCCGGCCCTCCTGCACACAGCCCCAGGCCCCTCCCGCTGCACCTCAGAGGCCTCCAGACAGCCGGCCGGCCTCAAACACCCCACGCAGCCGCCAAGCCCCCAACCGAAGGCACACAAGAGCACACGGTCACCCGATCCCACAGCGGGCCCAACCGGCTCGGACTCCACGCAGGGCCCTGCCCCACCGCGGTCACGCAGCCCGGGCGCTGCCGGAGAAGGAGCGGCTCTGCCTTTCCCCCAGCCCAGGCCCCGTTACCGTGCGGCCACGTCCAACCGGCACCGCACTTCCGGAAACAGGAGGCGCTTCCGGTGCCGGCCGGAAGTGCTCGGGGGGTGGGGGGACGAGGCGAGCCTCCAGGAGGCGGGGCGTGCAGTGCTTCCAGCGCAGCGCGGAGCTGCGTGTGCGCCGTGTGCTGCTCCGGGCAGGGATGGGCAGCCTGAGCTGGTGGGGGCAACCAGCCCAGGGCAGGGCTTGGGGCTGTAAGGGTCCTTCTAAGCCAACTGTGCTGTGATTGTAGAGAGGTGTCTGCTTCCTGCCGCCCTGCAGAGCAGCACAGTGCAGAGCCCTGTGCAGGTAGCAGCGGGAATCTGTAGTTCCAGGATCCCACCGATAGCGTGGCATTGTAAAAAATGTATTTCGGGTAGAACTTGCATCCGTAATGTTGTATTTTAAGGGATAACAACTGCACAATGCAGTTGTTTTTCCTTTGAAACCACCAGCTAGACCAGTCACCCTTTAACAAGGCAGGCCTTGCTAACTTCTTCCTGCAGGCAAGTGAAATTACACACTTGAGGCAAAGGACACAGAGCAGTGAACCCCACGGGACAGCTGAGCCTGCCAAAGCCAGCAACAATCCTCACAGTCCACTCACTGGTTCCTTTCAGTTTTGGTTTCTCTCTGCTGTTCAGGGAGTTTACTGGAAATCACCAGGTTGACACTGCAGGACAAGGATAATTCTTGTCAATAAATACAAGCTCAATTGCTCTCGAGAATAGATTGCGTTAGTCAAGTTTACAGCACTCTAAATCCACAGAAATCAGGCATTCTTGGGATGAAAGACAGAACAAGTGAAGCATTTAAAGCAACCAACTCACTACGCTAGGGGTGCTTCACGTCTCTCAGCTCTCCTTGACTGCAGCAGTCTCCTCCAAAACTCCAGAGCCCAGTTTTATACAAAGCAACCTAAAATGGAAACCACATCATGCCCTCAATCACGTGGCTAATTAGGAATGAGACTGCAATGAGGTTGTAGCTCCCAATCCCCCAGTCCAACGTGCTCAGAAACAGCGAGCAGTCAGCACTTTGACATGCCATCCTATCTGTAACCACATTACGGCTGTCCCTGCTCCTGTGTGTCACACGTGGCCAGAGGAGAGAAAAGGGAATGGGGTGGACCTCCGGTAGCCCCACAGAGAAAACTGCCTGCCTGCCTCTCTCCCCTTATGCTGCCATGTTCATTATTTCCTTATTAGCAAGCTGGCATTTTCTCTCTAGAAAAAACGCAGCACGGAGAGGTTGTGTTCGTTTCACATTCCGCAGGGTACAATTGATTTGCAATTTAAATGTCATGGCAGGTTGTCAGGCAGCCTGCAATTTTAGCCAATCTTTCACTGTACCTTCTGAATTACTAATTTTTAAAATGAATTATTTATTATTTTTGTTTCTCAAACATCACCTAGACGAGTCAGGCCCTCAGGATGAACCCCAGCATCAACGTGCTCTGCAAAACACTTATCAGAACAAAACTCCAGTAATTATGTCAGATTCAAGGTTTGCTCCGATTATTTAGTGGAGGATAATATTTGGCAATTGAAGCATGATTCCTTTGCAAAGGCATCTGTTTATTTCTCCTTCTTTGCCAGCCTTCCTCCAAAGCACTGGTGGAAAGTCTCCAAATGACTCAGTGGGCCCAGAGTCTGTCATCAGGCTGTTTTGAATCACTTTTTATTCCTCTTTTTGGTGATTTTTGGTGTTGTTGCCTTATTGATTGTGTATAATGCACTTGATTTCCTAAAGCGTTGTGAACTCTTGGAGCTCTGCCCAAAATATTGGTGCTACTATGTGTGTATAACTGAGTTTTGCAATTATATGTGTATCATTACTTGTACAAATTAAATTTTACCTGGCGAACAAATAGAATTTCTATTCATATCTGTAATCTCAGTGCAAATCGGAAAGAAAAGCTTTTACTTGCACAGCTCCCAGCAGTGCAGGGTAACCACTGGCCTCTGTCGCATGGAAAAGCAAAGCACTGGAAACAGCTTGGAAAAAAAAAAAAAAAACGGCAGGAAAATCCGGCTTTCATAGTTTGCTCCGTAGTGAGCTTTGGATCAGATCCTCAGCGCAGAACTCCTCCAGACAAGAACCTCTTGGAAAAGCTTTTCTTAAAAGGGATCCTTATTTTGATATGATTCATGGACAGGAGGAAGTTGTTCAGTGCTGGATGTAACCATGAAATTATCAGATGTCCCAAGGCTGGGAAGAGCGCCCTGGTTCCGGTAGCTCTGTCACTGTTTTGACAGATATACACCAACAACTGCCTTGACTCTGCGTGCAAAGGACGCTCCTGACTTGGCTAGCAGTACACCACAAAAGCAGCCTGCTCACTTCAAGCAGTGCAAAAAGCACCGAGGGGAGGACTGATATGCTGGAGCTACCCCAGGAACTGAGGTCAGCCTGCTTTCTTCATAGTCTGTCACAATCACTGCAATATGGCATTCTGTCTCTTGGGCAGCACTGAGGTTTTCAAGGTCCCTGCATTTTCTCAAATTCTGCCCCAAAGTCCCCAAAGCCCAGGGGCTGCTTAGGATATCTGCTTATTTGCTGTAGTCACGGAAGAGAGCTGTTTTCCTCTCACCCACACAGTAGTCCTAGCTTTTAAGGGGCCAGGAGTCGGCCCTCTTTTTCCTCAGAAGGGAATCACAGAGGATTTAAAGACAGCAGGCTGCCCACGTGGTGCTCACACACAGGTCTGAGGGCACATGTAGCCTTGAAGGACCATCACTTCTCAACACGTTTTAAAAATAAACACAACACTGAAGAGTTGTGGAGTGATCACTGGAAAATGTCAGTGTCGTCTGAAAAAGAGATACAACAACAAGATTAAATTGCAAAGTTGTGGACATTGGTCACTGTGTTTTCTAAGCAGCTGATATGCAATTAAAGTAATAATGATGAATCATTTCAGCCCCGGGCTTTGCGATTTTTCACTTCAGCCCTACTTTCTCTGTTTTTTACTTTTTATCATAATGGCATCTATGTTATCTTCTTAAGGATTAACAGAAGCTATAACCCTTCAGAAGCACGTTCTTGATAGTCATTAAGACAGAGGTGTAATCATTAAACTATCGTTCAGATGGGTGCTACTCTCGTTTATTTTTCAATTTTCCCTCATTCTCCAACTGATCTCCTCTTCTTAGCATCAAGTCTTGCTATTGGATGCCTTTTATTTTGGGCACTAATGAAGCACCCAGACATGGAGCGAAGGAGTTGCTTAACCTCTGTGAGGTTTAATGGTGCAGGTTCACACGGGTGGGAGCTCCCTCCTCTCTGACCTGTGCTTACCACAGTGAGCACAGTCCTGAGTACTTTATCACCCTATTTTTTACAGTATACAGAACTACCAGCTAAAATAATGCTATTTTCTAATGATAATTGATGGAGTTCCTCTCGGGAACTTCTTAAGGCCCTCTTTGCCCCGTGTTCTTCTTTTGTATGATGGAATAATAACAGCAATCCAACTTGAGAAGGAAGGATCCTTAGCATGCTAATTAAGAAAAATAAATATGCTTTGTTATTAAATGCATTTCTCAGACTGCATTGTTGTAGCAACACAACACAGTTGTCAGTTAGCTTTTCTAAAGAGACATTCCATATTAAATGTTTCAAATATTTTACTTACTTTTAGCTTAGAAAAACAATATGGATTACTAGTCTTTTAAGAATAAGAAAATAAGGGAAGTGAACATAAAACAAAGCTTCCAAGCATTCTGCCTATACTGGACTGCTGGTATACCACTGATATTGATGTCCTCAGCTGCTTCTTCCAGGTAGAGAAATGCCCTGCACAAACAAGGTGCCATTCATCACCCGCAGACGAATGCTCTGTGCTCACAAACCCAAGCAGAACTAGTATGTTCAATTCAAGTACTATGGCCAAGTGCTGTCCTTCATTCCACAAACAGGCTGAGTATGTCTTCAGCTGGCCTGCTGCTTAAAACTGGGCTCTCATGTGTCAACCAGCTCACACATCAGTGCCAAGCCAGGCTCAGTCTGTTGTGCTTCTGCCTGGAAACAGTGCCCAGGGCCATTTTCAGTATTTGCTCAAAAATGCTGGAGATCTTCCACTGATCTAGAAGTTCTCAAAGCCCCCAAGAACTTCATAGTCGATTAATCATCTAAAAATCATCTTGATAAGTAGCCTCTGTCAAGACAACTTCTTAATGCCACATTCCTCTGGCAAAATGTCACTAACAGTACCTTCTGTTAACACAGAGATCAGAGACGATCTGAAAACAAGGCCGCTGGGAGACATTCTGACAAAGATGATAGGTAATGTCGTAAAAATCTCATTTGTTTCAAGTTATTCATCTGCTTTTCATCCACAGCATCCATGTTTTGGGGCTCACCAGAACAAATGACAGAGCGGGTGCTTCTCAGCTGGCAGATGAGGGGAAGCCTCATGCCATGCAGGCCCTGATGTCCTCACCAGCCATAGTCCTCCTGTTCTTAGACAATCAGGACTTGGTGTGTTTTGTTTTGTTTGAGACATATCTGACCTTACCATCAGTTTTTCATCATTACAGAAACAGCCCAGGAAGACCAAGTTTGGATGTTTGGATCACCAGATGGTAACAAGGGCAAGAAAGTGCCTAAAACAAGTTTGTTTTTGCCACTTCTCAGTGTGCCAGGTGCAGGATTGCACCTCAAATACAGGATGGGCACCTGCAGGAAGATGGGACTGGGATGATCCAGAAGAAGAGGCTGCCAGCCTCCACCACAACCACACATCAATTTTAAATGCACCCTCACTGAATACAGCCACTGACTAAAATTACATTTGATTGTGACCGCAGCCCAAAGAATGCCTTTCCACACCAGGTATCCCTTTTGTCCTTGTCAGAAGCCAACTAGCAGCTCGGTGACTGTGTCTGAAGCACTAAGAGAAGTCTGGAAAGGACTTGCTGGGTCTTCAGGGTCAGTTCTCAGCTGCTGGGGGCAACTGCATCAGGATAAGGCAGCTCTGGGAGGATGATCAGAGCCTCAGAAGTGGAGCTGTTGGAAACTCTGATGTTCTCATGTTTCAGCCCAGACTCTTCATAGCCACCGGATACTTGTTTGCTCTTACACTACCATCACCCTTGCTCTTAATGGAGATGTGTTTACTTCTTATTCCCTGAAGTTTTGTTGAGAGCAATTATTTCCCTTCTTGGCATTCAGGTCTTTTGGCTAGACAAATTATGTCCAAATCTTTACAAAAGCAAAGCTCTGGATTACCCTGTCATTGTCCTCCAGTCACATTTTAAGTTTGTCTCCTTTCAATAACGTGACCAAAGCTGCACTCCTAATTCCAGAGAATGTTGCAGTAGAGCTTTGTATCATGGTACTAATATTTTCCTCTTCCTTTGGAAATATCTCAATTGATACGTGCTTTTTGTCAGACTGCTTCATCTTGGGAGTTCTCAGTCATCTTGAGATCAGCAAATACACCCAGATTTTTCTCTTCTTCTGTCATTTCCAACAAGCTTGCAGCAGAGATTCTTGTTCACACTTCCCAAGCACATGACCATGTACTTTCCACTATTAAATTTCATCCCCTTTCTGATGTGCCAGCACTCAGTGTTACCCAGTTCATCCAGAAGTACAGATATCCCTCTGTGCTGATAGTGCTTCCCAACCTTGTGCCATCAGCAAATGCCATCAGCTCACTCCTACCTTTTGTTCCACGACCTGTCCGAGAAATATTGTGTGAGATGCAAAAAATTAAGTCAGCCTGATGGTCCCTGCAGTCCGATGCTCCATCTCAGAGAGAAGCAACCAGAGATGTGCACAAGAGCTCAGCCACTGCCTCTGAGCTTTTCCCCTGGCTCCCCACACATCCACACATTGCATGTTTGAGGTGACATCTCTACTTTTTCCATTTTGCAATTTCTACCCAAACTGTTGCCATCTCTCTGTAGCTATCTTCTCACCTACCAAATCGCTCTCCAGATAAACAATACGTTTGCAGTGTTGCACTGTATTCAATATTCTATTAAATCCAGTTGGATGAAACCTGATGTAAATTAAATGCCTAGAAAAATATTGTTGAAGAAAACTGCCAATTTCATGTAACCTATCTTTAGTAAAACTACATTATATTTTACTTCATTTTCTACTTACACACCTGTCCCCGACTACTTCTTCCCTTACATTTACTTCTAATGCATCTAAAGTTCTTGAGGTCAGTCAAACAGGGGTGTAAATGACTGAGTTGTTCTTCTTCCTCCTGTTTAAAACCAGGCAGTGCTTCGGTAGCTCCTCAGTAAGTCCTTACTACCCTGACAAATTCAAAACTTTGTATTGGATAAGTGAGGATATGCTCCAGGTTTGCCAGAAGTGTGGGTTTGGGGATGCCTTGTTCCCTAAGCTGCACATTAGGCCTTCATGAGCACTGCTCTCCCTTTGGGTGCAGTAATTTTCATTTCCAGAAAGTAATTCACATTAGCTATCACCCTTTGCCCTGATCCCTGATCATAGAAAACAGAACTAAAAGTCATTTAACACGAGGTCATACATAACATTAAAAAAAAAAATAAACTGGAACACAAAATGGAGAGAATCTGAACACAAGACTTAGGGACTCTCCAAGCAATCTGTGCAGTGCCATGGAAGACAATCTGTGTCACTGAAATAAGTAGCAGGGAGCATGTAGCTTTCCCTCAGTCCTTGCTGTCACTGCAATGGCACTCCAGCTTGCTCCCCTCCCTAAATACAGACAGTGCAACCAGCAGGGTCTCCAGGATTCAGTTTTCTGAAGTAGGTCACATTTGATCTCCTTCCAAGCACACTGCAGAAGCAACTGCTTAACAGGGAGCTTTCAAAATTCATATTCTGCTTCCTGATGCTGTCAACACCTGCCCTTCAGAAATACAGCTATACTGGCAGAACAGTTTTTCATTGCATTTGGGTGTAAACAGGCCAGGAATCCTGTTTTTCCCTTCAGTTACCTGTATTTCTTCTAAATTTCCTCAGAAGGTACATATTGACTTTCAGACCACATTTGCATTCAGATGATGGCTTGTTGTTGGAAAAAATCCCCTCAGAGGGGCTCATTAACTTCCTTTCAAATGTTTACTGTCCCTGACCAAGAGAGCTAACTAGCAAACAACTCACTGTGTGGCTTCTATCTGAGCTTAAAGACACGGGATCCTGTATTTTGTGTTGTTCATTCTAATGCCACTTCCAGCTTCAGCATGGCTTAATGACAGACCGGAGTCCATCTGCTACAATGACTAGCCTTGGACTCAGAGGGAGAGTCCTGCGGATAATTTAGGAGCACATTTTATAGTTAGTATAACTTCATTCCAGACCAAGGCAAACACGAGCAGGTGGAAATCTCTCTCAAAAGCGCAACCTGACCTACATAGTGCATTGTAAACTAAAGAGATGTATAAAAATAAAGCATTAACAATCCATCACGTTTGCAACAAGACCCAGATATGGTCCTGCAGCCGCTCCCTGCCACCTGCACATGGCTGCCATTCGCCCCCCAGCTCTGCAGTGCCCTTATGCCTCTCTGCACCCTTGTCCCTTTTGCTTTATCTCTTTTCTCCCCACTACCATGCACTTCCTGGCTCTCGCACTGCTTGCTGGCTCGCTGTTCTCCATTACCTCATGGAGGAGCTGCGAGCTGCTCTTGGCCAGCACATTTATAGACAGCAAGGGGCCACACGCGTCCTTATAGCCAAGCCCCAGAATGCCACAGAAGCAAAGTAAGGCACGGGCTGGCATGCAGGCACTGGGTTTCCAGTTGGATGTGTAGTTCTTCCAAGAGCTTTTGGAGAACTCCTGAGGCAGGCGTTGGGGTTCGGATCACCATGGCTCCTCATTGCCCCAAGGCAGCTGTGTTCACCTCGGGGGGCTCAGTCACCTCTTGGGGCTCAGTCACCTCGGGGGGCTCAGTCACTTCATGGGGCTCAGTCACCTCACGGGTATCGGCCGGCTCAGGGCTGGGTCATTATCAGTGTGCTTGGCCACCTCAGGGGGCACAGTCGGCACAGGGTTTGTCTACCACAGGGGTCATTGGCCATCTTAGGGCTCAGCCACCTCGAGGGGCTCAGCCACCTCAGAGCTCAGCCACCTCAGTCGGGGCTCAGTCACCTCACAGGGATCAGCTAACTCAGTGTGTGGCCACCTCAGGGCTCGGCCACCTCAGGGATCACGGCCATCTTAGGGCTCGGCCACCTGACGGGGATGAGCCAGCTTAGGGCTTGGTCATTTTCAGTGGGCTCAGCCACCTCAGTTGGGGCTCAGTCAGCTCACGGGGCTCAGGGCACTCAAAACTCGACCACCTCAGAGCTCCCATCCACACGACGCCCTCCCGCCCCACAGGGTTATAAAAGGGAAAGAGGCGGGCTGCTCCTTCCCTCCAGGAGGGGCCGAAGAGGGGCGGCCGCCAGCCGCGTCACCTGACAGGAGGCGGCCGGTTCCGCCCCTTGGCAGAGAGGGAAGGGAAGGGAGGCGGTGTCGGGGGCGCGCTCGCCTCGCCGTGCCCGCGTCCCGTGCGGCCGCCATGTTGTGCTGAAAAGCGGCGGCGGCGGCGGCAGCCAGGAGCCCGGCGACCCCGGCTCAAGGCAGGAGGCCGCGCCCCGGGACGGGGTGTGGGGGCTCCGCGCCATGCCCGGCCCTGAGGTGAGGAGCCGGCGGGGGGCTGCGGAAGGGTTCGGCGCCGCGCGGGGGGATGAAGCGGGCCGGGGCCTGGCGGAGGGCGGCCGGGCTGTCAGGGAGGGCCGCGGCCCGGCACGCCCCCTCAGCTGGGGCGGCGGCGGTCCGGCTGCGCCGCGCTGCGTCCCCTCGGCCGGCGGTGAGGGGCTCGGCCTCCTCTTCCTCCACCTCCTCCTCCTCCTTCCCGCGGGGCCCGGCGGCCTCACGAAGGTGACGGTGCAGGGCCGCTGCTCCGGCCGTGCCCCGTGGCTGCCCGTGTCCCGGCCTTATGTGCGGCTGTACGGGTCGGTGTGCCCGCTGCCTTATAACGGGGTTGTTGGGGCTTTTCGGTTACGTACGGTGTGTGGGGGCTTTAATCGTGCCTCTTTCCCGTGTTGTTCTTAACAGTCCCGTTCCTCTGGTGGGATCTGAGCAGATGTTGCCCTTCTCTGGTGAGTACTGTTTTGTGCCAAGCCTCCTGACCCCGAGCCGTGTTGAAGTTTTTGTATTTTAAGGGATTTGCACTGTAGTTGCATTGTCCCTCCTTTTAGGGAATGCTGCTTCACCAACAGCTGAGCCCTCACATTCCTTTACGTCTCTCTGTAGAAGGATCATTATGGTCCTTTTCAAGCCAGACCATTCTATGGTTCGTCCTTTCCATGCACCCTCCCTTACTGTTGTGAGGGCTGGGCACGAGCTTGTGCCTCACGCAGACTGAACATCTGGTACCTGCTTCTGTCTGAGCGCTTCACCTGCCTGTTTTCTTGTGTGACGAGCCCGTGTTGCTGTGTGCAGTGAAGCTTTTTCTTTGAGGAGATTGTCTGGAGGATCATGCGGAGTAGTGTGGAGCGATGCTTGACTTTATAGTGGGAATAAAGGAATATTTTTATTGCCTCATCAGCAGGGGGTGGTAGTGTGACTGAGGGAGCTGTGGCAGGTTTTGCGCAATACCTGTCAGGTTTGAGGCTTTAGATAGAGGGCTGAGGTGTGTCTGGCCTGTCAGTAAAGCGTGTGTTGTAGTACTGAAAATCTTTCTTGGTAGAGGATGAAGGGGAACTCATACAATAGAGCTTATAGATAGAGATGTGACATCTGGTATCTGTGTTACTTTGGTGTTAGTGATCACAGTGGTTTTAGAAGATAGAACAAGTGCTTTCTTCTGTAGTACAGGAATTGCTGTGAACTCAGAGTGTTGAAATCTTTGTCAGATAAGTAAAGGTGGGGCATGGGCTTCTGAAATGCTTCACTAAGAAGTTTGTGTGCTTGCTTTGGAGTTGGGGGAGAGGCAGATGTGTAGGAAAAATGTTAAACAGTGGGGTTTTTTGGTAACTGTGCCAAAAGGTGCTCTTGTCTTACCTCAAGTCCTAAAGATTATAGGAGTGATATCTTGAGACAAGCTAGTTTTCTGGCTGGTAGTATTATTGGTGCCTATTTAGGAATTTGCTACTGTCCATTGCTTTTCATTGTCTGAACTAGAAATTAGCCAAGTGTTAGCCTGCTTAAGAAACCAAAGGCAAGGTCAGCTTGATAAGCTCTTGATTTTCTATCAGAATGGCTGTCTGCACCTGAAGGAGATAGAAGTACAGCGTGTCCAAGCTTCCAAAGGTAGAGAGTACAGTACTTTATCTGAGATCTCGTTCTACCTACGTGCTGCACAGGATGATGGAGAGAAGTATGTTGTCAGCCCTACAGGAGTAGGAGGTCTGAGCAGTGCTTGGCTGCCAGTTAATGTGTCCAAGTGGAGTACCTTAAGGAGAAAAGTATCAGTAGGCTGCCCGAGAATTGGGAAGGAGTCTGACAAGTCTGCTGGAGTGCAAGGAAGGAGTAATTGTCTCTGGAGCAAATTGGAGGTACTGGGTTAGCATCTAGCACGTAATCTGGGATCTCTTCACCTACAAATGATAAGAGGTGGTGATGGCAGTTCCTGTTCTGGTAGCTCCCCATGGGGGTGTGTAGCTGGGTATAATCATGGGGCTCTTCTATTTGGTGTCAGTTGTCTGTCAGAGCCTGTGACTGCAAATAGTACAGTAGTGCTTATCAAATATTGTGAACTAGAATGAAAATCTCGGATACTTGAATATGATCTTATTTCATAGCTGCTTTTATTGATCACATCAAATAATAGAAGTTGTTTCTTTCAAGATGAGCTTCCAAGCACTAAATTGTCTGAGTCTGTTCTTTGCCATAACGTGCAACTGTTCTGCACGTTGCACTACCAGCTACCCAGCTGAGGTAGCTGGTAGTGTAAAGATCTGCATGTTAGTTCCCATATGGGTTTTGTGTCTCTGGGACATGAGCTTCCTTTGTAATTCTATCCTTCTAGATATTAGTGCCATAACTTTGCAGTGCTTTTAGGAAAGCTTTGGGAATATGCCTAACATGCAGATCATTCTTGTGATTAACAGAGTTCTTAAAGACAACTGTTCCTTTATCTTTGTGAAGCCTTGAGATCATCTGGTTTGCATGAAAGATCTAATAGGGAATTTAGTGCTAATTTAGGATTTGAAATACAGGCTTATTGAAGAGTCAATAAAGAATTGAAGACCTTGACTTGCAGTGTTATTACTTGTACCTTGGATGCATTAGTCCCAGTTTAGGTGGGATTACAGAATCACCAAGGTTGGAAAAGACTTTCAAGATCATCCAGTCCAGTTATCCACCTATCACCAATAGTACTCACTAAATCATGTCCTTCAACACAAAATTCAAACATTCCTTGAATGTTACCATGCCCAAATGGGTGTTTTGACTGGTACAGGTGCCAGTGTCTGCTGTTTGTGGGATGGACAAAGTTACAAGCTACAACATCATTTGGTGTCAACTGCTCTTGTTCAGATTGTGTTTGATAACAAAAACAGCCAAGACTTTGTCCCCTCCCTTTGGGGTGAATAGCTGAGAACTACTGACAGAATGTGTTTGGTGTTACAGGATGCTGGTTGTTAGCTAGAGCTGTGAGTGGCCTGGCTCTGTTCTTTCCTTAGCTGTTTAATAACTTCTGGTGCTGATGTAATGGAGTTGAGCACCAGCTGTTGTGATTCCAGGAGGTCATTTTATGCTGTAAGGAAGTCCTCAATTCAGTTGAGTGGAGCTGGGGGAGAAAATCAACCAGTAGTAGCAGAGGAAGAGAGGAGTGCAGCATTATCCTGTAGAAACCAGTGGTGCTGTTTGTCTTTAGTCTGTTATGGAGCGTGTCTGGGATATGTTGGTGGTATGAACTGGGGGTGCTCTGCTCACGTGCTGTGGAATGATGGAGCTGCAGCCGTGCGAAGGGAACTCAAGAAAAAGAGCAAAGCTGAAGGTTTTTTGTGATGTTGAGATAAATGCGTTATTTCTGGAGTCATCAGTGTTCTTCAAAAAACACTGTTTATAAAAGATTCATTTAAAATATAATTACTGATATCTAGCTTTGACTAATCTTCTGTCTGGGAATCATAAAGTTCAGGAAGCGGCTGTTGATTTGATGTGCATCTGATAGCAAGTTAACTGGACAGGTGCTCCCCAGGTCTTACTGGGAAGAACAGAATATCTGGGGGGCAGTGATCTTCTGTGTGGGAGTTAATGCTGAAAATACACAATGGAGCTCATGAGAGGCAAGGGGCCTGTGAGTTCCTGAGGGTGGCCTAGAATTTGGTGGATGTGTAGGAAAGTTGATACAGATGTGTTTTAATAAAGAGCTTGAGCGTTCTTCTCCTTTGTGGACCAACACACAGATGTCAAAGTTCATAAAGTACTGTTCTTTTCATCGTCTTCTGGCTGAGCTTTAAAATAAGAAGCTGTGATTGCACTTTTAGTTCTGTTACAGGAAATACCTATTTAAATGCTCTTTTCTCCTGCTGGATTGGGTCTTGGCCTGACCAGTGTAACTATTAGAGCCTGCAAGGCTGAGGCAAGGTTTGGGTGCTATTTCTTGAACTGGGGCAGTTGTGCAGATGCACACAGACACATAGCAAACTCAAGGCTGGTAGTACTTGGGAAATGTTGGATGTATTGAGATTTTTTGGCTTGTTTTAATTTCAGAAGTAAGTTATTTACTGGTGCTATCTCTAGCAGATGGGCAAGGTTTACCCTGTCAGGTCCTGCTTTCTTTAGGCATTAGTGGGAAAAGAATTTAAAAAGATACTTTTAACTGTATCCTACTTTTCATAGAGGCAACATTGTCTAAATAACTTACTACATATATCCAATTCTCCATGCTGTGTGTACAGTATCCACTTGGCTAAGGCTTCTACCAAGAGCCTCCTTTCTTGAGGCCTTGGCCTATTTTAAGAATGTGGGAAGGTTTTTCGTATGAGAAAACTAGTGAAAAGCTATACACTGTGGTTTAACTGAGCTTTCTGAAAATAAAATGCCTTGAAGTAGAGAACTCCATCTAAGATGTCTGTCTGTAGGATATTTCTTGTATGTACAAGTCTAAGCATTCTCTCTGAGCCAAATATCTGATTGTTCTGGTGCAGTACAAACTTTAGTTCCTAGAATGTAATCAATATTGAGGTAGGTGATGCACTTCAGGTTTTGTGGAGGAAGACTGTTGCATTGCCTTAATTAAATCTGTATCCTGAGCATTACTTCTGCATTGCTACCTGAAATGAGAACAGTTTTTCCTCTCTTTTCCTATGTGTGTAGAGTTTGGCTTCAACATCAGCAGGGTAGAGGCAGGTTCTAGGCGTCATGAAACTTTTCTCTCTAGTGCTGCTTTCTACTCTTGCGTGAGCCCCTGGGGAAAGCTGCTTCTTGCTGCCTTTTCAAGAGGAGGACAAATGCATGTCTGCATGCTGCAAAGCATAGCTGGTAACTAAGAGTCTTGTCTGAAGACCAGCTGCATTTGGTTGGCTTTCTGAAGCTGCCTTGGAGCATGGAGCAGGAGGCAGGACTTGCCTGGGGGCATGGCTCATTTGCTGTCTCCCCAGCTCACTACTTCATATCACCCAGAATAAATCATAAGCCTTCCAAGTCCTATGAGAATGACTCTTCAGTTTCATCCAGCTTGTCTATAAGCAAGTTTATTTTTTTGTACAGCTGTAGAGCTGCAGTCAGGCTTTTGGGAAATAGATGGAAAGATCTGATCTACACCTACCTTAACTGTGGAGTCTTAAAGTATTACTATCTTAAAGCAGATTCTACATGGATAAAATAACTGAGTATTTCTGAAATGAAGCTGTAGTCGTGGTGTAGAAGCAATCAGAATGATCCTGTCTACTAGTTGATCTAGTGCTGATCTGGTATGACTTATGCTACCACTACCAGCATTCAACATGACTGTTAAGCTGCTCAGGGAAGTGGTTGTGCATGAGTTTGAGATTAGAAAGTGTTTCTTTGGAATTTGCTAGTTAGGCTGGGGGACCAGTAGCCTGACTCCTTGCTCTCCTGCAAGTAGACCATGAAAGGGAGTCAGCTTGTTGCTGTGGCTGCCTAATTTCATTTCTTGCAGCCATAATTGAAATAAATGTGTACCTGGGAAAGCTCTACTTATTGCATTGCTATCTGCAGGCGCGTAATTGCTATCATTGAAACTTTAAACCTGAGATAAAATGAGATGCTGGGAAGCTCTGTCATGCCTAATTATATTGTTTGCATCCTTGATATGGTGTTTGCTTTGAGACCTTTTCAGACCCTGTTTTTGATTCTTGCAGTTGCAAACTGTCTTCAGTTTTGCTTGCCTCCAGCCTTCAGTGTCTTCTCTAATGTTCAGAACTATGGTTACCAAAGTTAACTTTTGCTCTTTTGTGGGTTCTCGAAATTCAGGCTTTTAAAATATTTGTTTCCCAACAAAGAACAGATGATGCAAAATGGGAAGCTGTAAGATGAAAGCTCCATGCCATATCTCAGAGGCAGTTCTCATTGTGAATTAATGAGAGGACTCTGCTCCATCCATTCTGTGGTCAGTTTGAGTAGAGCAGAAATACTTCTCTAAGTCACGCATGATAGTTTTGCTTTTATTCTCCATGAATTAACTTTTTTTTATAACAATCAGTAGTTGTAGCATACCATCACGTTACCTATAAGCTTGTCTTCAGAACCTCCTTGGTGTCTGACAGGCTTCACTCCTGAGCTGCTGGATGTAGGCATTGGTAATCATCTGATCCAAGTGTCTAAAAGTACCACATTTCTAATTTATTTTGGTTATTTGTCTCTAATAAGTGGAACTTAGAAGCCAGTGAAGCCTGCTTAATGTAAACTTGTAAGCTTATTGCCTCTGCCTGCAGATCTTCTCGTTTCCATCTGAGTGCTGTGCATGTTTTTCTTGAGTGGATAAGCTTTTCATCAAATGACTGACTAATCCTTATCACACAAATGTGCATCACTACAATTAAGAGTTCCTGTTCTTTAATTGCTTGGTGATTGGACATACTAATCATGAGTATGTTTGAGAATTCAGTATCTTCGTTTTCTCTCATTGCTAATAGCAGGAATTTGCTGTGAACGATGCATTATATTCTGGTTGGATACCCATTATAATTAAATTCTCATCTTTGTCTGTGTTCAGTGAACCTTTCTTTGAGTGACTTCCATAAGAATGTACCTTTTTGTGCTTTGGGAAAATCTGAACTCTGGAAAAAGGGGAAAGATGAGAACAAGGTAAATATTTTGAGGTCTGGTAGGTTTTCCTTATAGGTTTGGCTAATGGCTTATAGTTATTTCCTAGAGCAGAATACAATAGCTAGCTTGTTTTCTTTTACTTTGGACTGGAATCTCTTTATCCCTTCATACTCAAGCGTGAGTATCACATGATTTGGAGGTGTTTGCTTAGTGTGCTTCACTGCTGCAGAGCATCCCTGGACATTACAGATGAGTAAATCAGGACTGCAGGGAGAGCAAACATGGGAATGTGCAGTTTTGGAGGTGTGTGTCAACAGTTCTAATGCTTCATTGCTGGTGTGTGCCCTGGCAGAAACAAGTGGCAGTGTCAGGTCAGTTAGACCTCTTGCTATGAAGAGATCAGATTTCTGTTCTGGATGTCCTAGCTCATTTTATAAAGAAAGCTACAGCTTCAGCTTCCTGATGTGTACCTATATCCTCGTTATACCTACAGGTGCTCAAACTATGTTTAGGGTGTTTCTATAGAAATGGCCTGGCAGGAAAACTAATTAGAGGTTCTTTCAGAATCTGAGACTGTCTGAGACATCGGAGGGAATCCAGCTGTATAATTACTCATAAATACTTGTTGAAGTAAAACAATTTTCAGTATTCATACGCAGCTCGTCTTGGAAAAGAGCAGCTCTTAATTAGCTGCATGACAGTAACAGCACACCTGGTCACTGCAGTGCTGCTTTTCCTTCCCCTCAGGCTTCAGCAGCTGGAACAAAAATACTTTGTGTGTGTTTAGAAATAGAGTTTTTTGCTTTTAAACAGTAGGATGGATGCTGGGACTTGAGGGTGACACTTTTTTCTAGTAAGAGGAAGTATATAATTGGGGTTTTCTAAAAATGGTCAGTTTGAGTAGTAAATTCCCTAAAATTCTACAATATGACACTGAACTGAGGATGGAATCAAATTCCTGTGATTTAGAAGATACTACCCTTGACTTCTGGTGCTCCTTTTACAATGATTGGTACATTAAGTACCCAGTCACTGTTGGAATATCTTCAGTAACTGACTCTACCAGCAGCTGAAGCTTGCTTCTTCCCAGGCTGTTTCACTCAGGTTGAAAGAAATGTGGAAATAACTGGGGGAGGTCTTGCTTTGGTGCTTCTCCCCTTAGCTCATTAGAGAAGCTATAGATAACTTGCCTGGGGTGAAGTGCTGACTGGTAGGCTGGTTTGAGCTGTGAAGCTTTGAATTGCTAGGCCATCCCAAGTCCTCTGGGGCATTGCTATCACATCACGTGTGGAAGACTGGTGATAACCTATGAGAGGGGACTAAGGGTGGGAGTGCTGGAGTGATTTGCTGAGATAAGAGCAGTGCCAGACCTGCAGCTTGTAATAATTCAGCTTGGAGTAGAAAGCAATCTTGAAACTTGCTTGGTGTGATGCTTACCTGCAGAGGGTTGTTCAGAGTCACTGCTCTGGATGCTGCTTGAGATGGGTGGGTGTGTTGGTGTGCAGTGCACAGCCTGTGGATTTGTGGCCAGGGGACAAAGGGATTTTGCTTGATTGAGCAAGTCTAAGGTTGGTAGGGCGCAGACACTCTGAGCTATTTCTCATTTTCTTGTCTTGAGAGTAGCTTTTAGCAAGCTGTTTGTATAAGGTACAAGAGCAGGTGTTCCTGCCCTTTGAGGGACACACCCAGAAAGCAGTCCTATTAAAATTAATAGTGCTCTTGCATCATTCTTTAGACTGCCGTGCTCTCATTCAGCGCTAAGGTATGAAGACTTTTCCTCTTGCATAAGACGACTTGGTTTGTTCTGGTTGAGGAGGAAGAGTTTGGCAGCTCGTTGAAGAGTGAGTTGTATGCTGTTGTGCCCTCTAGCTTATTTTTCTAAACCATTTCAAGCTACTGTTCAGCTTTCTAACCTGTCTTACTATGTACAGCTGCCTGATACTGAGCTACTAATTAAACTGATGTGGTGATTATCTGGTCAGCCTTCCTGAATGCAGTTCCTTTACTACTTCTAGCCTACTTCTTGCTACTAGACGTGGTTTGTTTGGTACTCAAATTAGGGACTTAGCAAGGTTAAGCCCCATGTACTTATTGAACTTATTTTAAAGGCCCCAAAATTATGACAGGCTTAATCTACTTTGTACCCTTATAGTTTCTAAATATATGTATAGCACTTCTTGCTTTTTATTCTTTCCCCAACAGAAGTTGGTTTCTAGTCTAATCAGAAGCACTGGCTGCTCTGTCAAGCCCTGTTCATCAAGTAATGTAACAGTTTAAAAAACAAACCAGCCACCAAACAGAGCTCCCCCAAACCCAGGAACTTCTTAATTAACTCATGCAGACTCAGTAGTATTTCTGAGCTAACTGACTTCACTCACAGGTGGGAAGATAATTGAAAATGTGCCTTAACAAAAGAAGTTAGTCTCATTAAATGTGACTGGTTACATGAAAAGACAAGAAGGGACTTTGGCTTTTTGTGCAAAAACTGCTATGTCAGGAGTAAGTACCTGAACTGGGAAGAATCTAAGTTTACAGTTTAAAGAGACTTGATGCCAAAAAAACCTCCAAAAATCTGTTTAAACAGTTCATATACTGTATCTTGCCAAGGTAATTAAAGAATTCCTAAAGCTAGTTTGAATTTGCAGGCTGGGCTTGGAGAGCAGTGTACTTCCACAGGTGCAAAGAATGCTCAAGTTTGTTCAGGTAGGTTGGTGAGTAGCAGTGGTTTTCAAACTGGAAAGCTATTTTGTTTTTTCTCTAAGCAGTCAGAAGATGTTGCTGTGCAGCACATGAGAGGTGAGTGCTGTGTGCTGCCAGTTGGGCTCTGCTGCTTGTGAAAGGTCAGCTTTTGAACCTCTGTGTATCAACAAGCAGTAAGCTTCAAACTGATGTTCTAGCACTGTGTTCTGGAACTGCAGACATCCTAGATGGTTCTGGAAAACTGAAGAGGAACAGCAGTGCCTGTGTGTGGTTGGTTTTCTTGAGATCTGCTTGGCAACTTGCTGAAATGAGAGAGGTGAAGGAATGGGATCAGTTTAGAGAGGGCTTGCTGAGCTGGGTGGAGGAAAATTGTGCTTAAACAGCTCAGTGTGTCATGTTTGCGTACAGAACCAATCAACATTGTATTTCAATAGACAGGAGTCAAGTTTTGTGACTGTATTCTGCCCAAGGTTACTTCATGCAAAGTGTTGTTGAAAGACTTAACAGATTCTGCTTGTTGAAACAGACTCAACATGTTGAAACAGATACAATGGATTCAAACCTGTCGGAATGTCCTGCTTGTTAGCTGACTTCTGAGCGGCCATTCCACCTATAACCCCTCAGAACTCATGCTGATGACTTAGGTACTCCTAGTTCTTAATAACAACTTAACCAAAATGTTAAGAGTTCAAGCAGCACACTGATATTTTTGTAGTGGGTGTGCAAGTGTGGAAGAGAAAATTGTGAAGCTGGGAACCCATAGTTTGTGCTGTGTGAGTGACAGCTCGGCCTCTGAATGGTATTCAGAGCATCTTTGCCATGTTATAAAAAGCGTGTTGCCTGGTGCTCAACTGCTCCTCCAACATAGAGCTTTTTGTGACCTTTGAATTCTGTAAGTACAGAGTAGGAATTTGTCCTGTTAAAACCTGCATTTGTTTTAAGAGCTAACTTCTTCTTACTCACCTGTGTCCTACATCTCCAGATCTCAGTTACTTAAATACCAAGGTGTGTCACTCCAAACCTAAGTGATTTTTTTAGGAGTAAAAGTGACCTGTAGCAAACAAAGCTGTATATATCCTACCACACCTCTTCCGTTCTTCACTTTTAAGTTTAGTGTTGAACTGGTTTAAAAAACCACCACATGAGAAGTGTTTGAACTAGGATGAATGGAAGTGACCAAAGGCTTCAGCTCTGAAGTAAGAAATAAGCCTAATTTGTCTAGTTAGGTTTGTTCCACTTACAAACCTCAATGAAGGTTTAGTGTGAGAACAGGCTTGAATGAAGTCCTTCCTTAGTGTTTTGTGGTAGTCTAAAACTGTCACTGGAACAGTGCTGATACTGCCATCCTCCAGCTCATCAAGGTAAATTCTTCATCACAGCTTTAATTCCAGTGTTCTACATCCTTGTCACTAGTGACACAGCAAGAAATCAACATCTTCACCTTTTGTGTTACTTTTGTCCCCAGTCCCTTGCATCTTCAGACATCCACATGCCATCCTTGCTCAGCATGACTGCATACTCTAAGGATTTCTTTATGCCACGCTTCTGGGCCAAGACTGCTGCAAGCAAAACATGTAATGAGTGCTTCTTCAGTGCTTTATCTTCTGCAAACAAAATTGTCTCTGTCCTAATGTAAGTTGGTGGCTTGTAAGCCTTCAGTGGGCAGAGTGCTGCTGGTGTGGTGTAGCCTGTGATAGGTACTGAGATAGGGCTGCTCTGCAGATCATGCGACCGAGCTAAGAATACAGGTTGCCTTATGGCACTGGAATGCTGGCACGAATCCTGGTGCAGGGACAGCAGGGTATTGGCAGTGCAGCCATTGCTGCTGATTTTAGTTACCTCTCAAAAAAATGCAACTGTTGTGTCATGAGGGTTTGCCTCTGCTGCCTGGCACAGAGGTGATCGTGGCACTGCTTGAGCTCTGCTGGAGATTTATGCAGGAAGTGGAAGCAGATGCATTCCTTTCTCAGAGACTTATTTTATTAATTGTTAACTGAAACTGCTACAAGTTCTGGCTTCTGGTACTTGCAGTGCTGTTTGATGTGTAAGCTGATAAATGTTCATGTGTTTTCTGCAGATAAAATATCCTTATTCTTTGTGGGGTATGGAGTAGAGTTAGTGCATTTGTAGATGTTGGTGTCTGTATAAGTCAGCTGTTAGAGCAGTGCACTGAGACTTGGTGCTGGAAGTTACTCAGTAACTTGGATTTGGTTGCTGATCTGCAGGTAATAGTGCTGCTGAAATGTAGCAAGGTTAAATGAAAAATGTACAAACAACAAATACCCAATTCAGGTCCTGTTCCAAAGGGTAATAACACCTTACTTGGTAATAGCACTCATGCACATAGTAGTGTGGCTCTGATGAGACTAAGGATTTCTTACTGGTGTTTAGTACCTGGGCAGTGAGGATATTCTCTCCTAAGGTTTTATTGTATGTTTTTATGGTTCTGTAAAGGAAGTTGTTCCCTGGGAGTTTACTACAGTGCTGAAAAAGCATGATTCCTTTGCAACTTCTTACAAGGGAAATGGAATATATGCATTGCTGTGTTTGCTGTGGTGTAAGTTACTTCAGAAGTTGGCAGATCCTCCTCTGTGGGATCGTGTATCAGTGCAAGCTAGAAGCTAGTCTGCTAGCACACTTAATCTAGTTTTGATTTGTCAAGATCTCAAAGGTAGGAACAAAAAGTACTTTGTCCTGGCTATTTTCATGAAGACTGACACTTGAATCACTCTTTCTAGTTGTCTATTCAGTTATTTCCTTAGCATGCTACGCTCACTGAATGAGGCTCATTGTTTAGTTGTAAACCATAATTGGGTTGCTTCCATTCAAAGGCTTTCATCTATAGGTTGAACATCTCATTCTGCCAATTTCAAATGAGTTATCTGAACAGCTTCAAGTTCTGTCTCATCAGTGTAAGTTAGTGAGGCTTCTCTTATGACTCCAGTAACTCATCTGTGAAACAAAGCTGTGCCATGCTGAGCCTTACTGCTGTCTTCCATCACATTCCTGCTGCTGCCTTTTCCTTGGTCAGATGAGGGGTGAACAGTAGGACTGGAGGTGTTTTTGGTGGATACCAAGTGATAGGGCTGCTTTGTAGGTCATGCAGCTTCAGCTGAGCTGTAGTGAAGCTCTGTAGAAACAGCATCTGGTCAGTTCTGGTGAACTCTCCAGAGAATCATATATGTTTACTGGTGCTTTCTTTCTGAGATGATGCAAATCTGACAGAATATCCTGGAGATGTTGCATCCAGGTTTTAGTTCTTCCTTTTTATGTTACTGTAAACATTTCTTCCTCACTGTTAGTCCCAGCTGTCCGGATGCACCAAGAAATCTGAATCTTTACCTTGCTGTGTAACTTTTTTTCAGTTTTTGGAAGCTCTGAGCATCAGGACTTGAAACTTCTGATGCATATTCAGGCCATGTGAGAATTTCCATGACCCTTGTGATCATAATGTATTCAGTCTAAAGCAATTGAGCTTGGTTTTCCTGCTGCTTACTTTAAGCTTTTCAGACCTGTTTGTGTTTACCTTAGTTAAGCAGTAATAATTGTTAAGGCATTAAACTGAGCTATCATATTGGAAGGGCAAACCAACCAAATAAACATTATTGCAACTTCCCGATAAGGAAAATTCCAGTCATGTAATACTTGATTTAATCTTTAAGCTTGGAGGAAGTGGGAGTGGTGATGAAGATCTTTGTAACTGACTTTCAGTCAGCTAGGTAATGCATGCAAAAAGCTTGATATATGTAGGGAGAATTGCTGTGACCTTATGGCTACTGAGGATAACAGCGGTTTGTTATGTTAATACAGGGAACAGCTGAGCTACTCCTTCAAGCATTTGAACACCAAAGAATGTGGTGTCCACTTAAGCTTTTTAATTGCTGATGCTTCCCCAGACTGTCTGATTTGTTTGCTTCCTTAAAGCAGTTAGGCTGGAAACTGGGGAGTTAAGAACACGTGTTGCTGTCTTCCATCTAAATCAGATGTAGTCAAGCATCTTTCTCTTGTCATGTGTCTTACTCTGTACACCCCCTGCAAGAGAAGGTAAGAGCTAATCACTGAATGGTGTGATGTGGGCCTTCTGAAAAGGAGGCTAGATCAGATACAAGCATCTAGCTTTGGATGAGAAGAATCTTATTTATGATTTCAGCTTCAGCTAATGTGAGCATGGCACTAAGGATGATTCTAGCAAAGGTGAATCTCTTGACTGCTGATAGTTTTGACAGTTTTCTTAGCATAACAACTTGAAGATTGCTGTAGAAGTTCTGAAGAGCTCAGCTGAATGTTGTATATAACAGCTGACTCACTGGAGAGTGTACAGGGCTCCTGCTTTAAGTGTAACCATGTGCTTACAAGTCAGAATTGTTAAAGCTTCTGTCCTCCCAAGTTAGGGCATCAGTTCTGTTTCATTACTCTCTTAAATTGCACACTACCAGACCTGTTTCTTAACTCACTCTGTGTTGTGTACTTATCTTCCCTACCCACTTGTTTCCAGCCCTGCAGGCTGAAGCACAGCTGTATGCTCTGCTGCTCAGCTGATGGGTGTATGGGCACTGACTGAGGGAAGCATCTCAAGGCTGCTTCTGCATGACAGTAAGTGCCTGTGTCAGGTGATTACTGTAAGGCTCAGACCTGTGTGCAGGTGCTCCTGACTTTGCGAGATGCTGGGTGGTGATGCTGATCCCCTACCAGTTCAGAGGTTTCTGCTATAGCAGAAACTTGCCCCAGAGCCAACTTTTGACAGTACGTCCTGTTAATTCTTTTCTCTTCAGAGGTGCTGCTGTGGAATGAGCATCGTATCTGAAATGCTTGTATTTTGAGCAATTATTGCAGAATAGGTTGATTGGTTATAGAACAATAGTGGTTTTATTGAGTTCTTGGATACCTTTAAGATCATTATGGTAGCTAGCTATCATGTTAACAGAACCATTCTAAATATACTTCAGCACTGCATTCTTGACAGAGTAATTGTGATGCCAGAACTTGATTCCTGATTATGATTACATCTTACATATGCATGCATGTGAGAATGACAGAGCAGCACATGCTGGATGTGAAGGTAGTGTTTCCTTCAGTGTGAGTTGGAATATATGGTATGATTATCCTTTTGCTTTTAAAGCCTTATACAAGCTCAGTAATGTGTGGCTCTTCAGAAGTGACTGCAAGCTACAGGTTATGGGAAAATCTGACTTCTTCAAATGAGAATGCATCTTGGTTTCTGCACTCTGTGTAGGAAAACTACTTGCAGAGCTTGCTTTGGGTGCTTTCATTGGATGTACCATGTCAGGAGGACACTTCAGTTGTTTCTACCTGCATTAGAAGTCCATCTTCTGGTTCCGGTTTCAGGCTCTCTGGCTTTTCCTTTTATTAGGTTTCCCTGGCTTTTTTCTGTACTACCTTTTTCCTCATTAGCCAAAGTGTTGGAGGTGAGTATACCTGCAGGTTTCTGTAATGGGTTGGTCTGACTGACTGTTCACATGTCTGCTTCTGTCTCTGAACTGTTTGCTTAAGCTAAAGGGAATGCATTGATGTTCTGGACAGGAAAGGACTTGTATTCTAGGAGTCAGACTATCTGAAGGATGCTGTCTAGCATATCTACCTGATCTCCTTGAGAATTGATACATTTTTAAATTACTTTTTGTTAGGAAATTAGTAAAATGTTTTTAAATACTGTCTTTAAACTGCCTGGTCAACCTGGAAGAGCTGGGCTGTCTTTGACTGTCACTTATCTGGAAGTGCTCAAAGACAGAATTGCCAATGACTGGAGACTTTGTCCCTTGCTTCAGAGTTACCCTTAAGAGTTGTGAGTTTTTGACAGTGTAGTAGATCTTAGTACAAGGTGGCAGCTTGCAGTAGGGAAGGGCTAAATCTCTGGAAAATTGGAGATAAGGGAAGAAAATGTGAAGAGCTGATGTGCTATTACTGCTGCATTTCCATGCCTGTGTAAGACCTATACATTAAACTTACGTTGGCATGCTGCTAAAACCTTCCCCCTACTTTCCTCCCTTTTCTGTGGAGGCAAAACGGCAGGCTTCAGTTCCTCTGTGTCTTGTTGCTTTAATTCTTTCTAAGGCTGCTTTCAGAGTAGCTTTGCTTCATGCTCTGGCAATCTTGCTTGAGCTGTCAGTGCAGTCTGCAGGCCTCTCACTATGAATACTGCTGGCATAGCAGGTGATTGAGCAGTGGAAGCATGAGTAAGTCTCTCACTGGCTGATTCTCAAGTCTGACATCATATCCAAGAAATAGATGGCTCTCTTTCACTATGAGGATAATGAAATAATTCCTGCTGTGTTATTCATTAACTCACGTTTCATTCAGCGGCTCCGAAGAGGATAGCAAGTATGTTAGAGGTGAACTTGAGTAAGACTTCTGACATTCTTTTGTTAAGATAAGCAAGAGTTAAAGCTGTGGCAGACGTAGCTCATACATGGCAGCAGTGCCTCACTGAGGCAGGTGCTATGTGGGATTTTGGTGTATTACACTTACTGACTTCCACTGAATGGTCTTGGCTTAAAGGAGGTAGGCTGTGTATAAAGATATTTGGGAATTAACTAATGCACCAAGCTGGGTGAAGTTCTTGGTGTGGAGGCTGCAGCTTGCTGAGTGGCTGCATAGAGAGGTGGTGTTCAGCCCAGCATGGAAGTGCTTCAGGGCAGGTAAGGGAGCCCAACAAGTAAACTGGGGGACCTGCAGCAGAGAGAGCACATGGAAAGAAAAGCAGTGTGCTGACCTGCATAGAACTGCTTGTAGAGGAGCCTGTTAAAAGCCTGCTGGTCTTTTAGTATTTGACTAATGTATCTTGAGCACGTAAAATTGGAATATCTCTTAAATGTTAGTGTCTTGTCTTCCCCCTGCGTATATGCTTGTTTGTTTAAACGCCTGCTGAATAGTGCTCTGCAAGGAAACTTAAAAGGAAAGAATGATGACATGCTTTGCTACAAGATTTTCACTACTAACTAAGAAAGAAGAGACAGAGCATTCTACCCCCAGCTTTAGTGCTGAATGTTTTAAAGGGGTCTGTGAAGGCTGGCTGTGACTCATCTTGGCTTTGATGCGGGTACTTGATGACCTGAACTTCCTAATGAAGGGTTGTGGCTGTTATTCAAGTTACCATACTGAGTGTTAGCACTGTGCAATTCTGAAGGCTTGCCAAGGAGTTCATCTCTCCAAAAGAGATTTACCTGAATTAAACAATCGAATAAATGAATATAATCAGGTTAAGCTATGCTGATTGGAGTATTCAAATGCCTGCTCAATCCTTCCTGCTCCGAGTGCACTGGCATCAGTAGTTTATCCACAGAGAAGATCTCTGTCTGAAATCCAGAACTGCTAGGCAGCCCAGCAGTCTTACATTGTCTGCTACTTGTAGAAGCATTGGATGAGGGAGCAGCAGTTTCATCTAGGAAGAGCAGCAAGGTGGGGTGGTATTATGGGTGAGATGTGGCTGTGTCCTTGCCCTGCTTTGGATCATGGTGCTGGATAGTGAGTTACTGGGCGCTCTTAGTGCTGCTTGGAGTTGTATAGCTGGCCAGGCTGCTCATTTCTGCAGCACAGACCCTCACCTGGAGGGAGCTGTATTTGCTGGATATGAAGCAAAATAGTATATAAGCTTTGATTACTTGAGGAACCAGAACCAAACCAAAACAAGGTCTTTTTGGTGCCTTGAACTCTTCCTGTGCTTTGTTTTCAGCCTTTTAGGTACATTAATACTGGTTAACTGTGAGGGCCAGTGTGAAAATATAAGGCTCCATGGCACCCATCATGTTCTAAGTACCTGAAGAGATGCTATGAAATGAGCTGTGTAGGAGTGACTGATTTTTATTTGTAGTGCCTCACTGACTACAGGGGTTAGTAAAATGAATATAATAAAGGTCTGTGTTCAGAGGATGTCCTCTCTCTAAGAACAGGAGGGAGTGCATGGGAAGGAAGAGATGGAGAAGGGAGCTGAGCATCATTCATAAAGCTGAGCTAATGCTTTGCAGGTGATGGTCATGCTCATGTTTCCTAATATGCAGTCCTTGACTGTACTTTTTATATGTAGGCATCTTAAAATGGAATTACAGCAAGCTGATTTTCATTGTATGAGTGGTGAAATATCTGCCATGTCATTGTGTTAGAATACTTTTCATTTGGAAGGGGTATACAAAGAATGAGTTCAACTGCTTGATAACCTCAGGGCTAACCAAAACTTAAACATGTTAATGAGAGCATTGTCCAAATGCCTCTTGAACCCTGACAGGCACAGGGCACCAACCACCTTGCTAGGAAACCTCCCCCAGCACTGACCACTCTCACAATAAAGAAATGTTTCCCAGTGCACAGTCTGATCCTCCCTGGCAACGTTGTGCCATTTTCACGTGTCCTGCCATGGGCAGTAGGAGCACAGCCTGCTGCCTCTCTCTGTTTCCCCTCCTCAGGACATAATAGGGAGCAATGAGATTGCCTTGTCTCCTAACAGGACAGCCCAGGTGCCCTCAGCCCCTCTTGTGCCTCCCAGCACTGTTACCAGCATTGCTACCTCCTTTGGATCTTTTGAGGGTCTTAACATCCTTTTTGTGTTGTGGAGACCTGAGGTGCGCATGATATTCAAGATGAGGCTGCACCAATATTAAATACAATGAGAGTGTCAACTGGGAGTGGGAGAACTAAAGTGTGGATCTGTTTTGTCTTTATTGTGTGACTGCCTGTAACAGCCTTAACTCCTAGACCAAAAGATCTGCTACCAAAGCATGCCTTGCTTGTAGAATTTGATTTCACATCTAGATTGATGTATTATATCAACTATGTAATCTGTCAAAATGCTCTTGGTGAAGGCAAGGTAAGCTTGAGTGTTCTGAACCATGTTCTGCTCTGCTTTTTTTCCTATTTCTGCTCAGTCTGAAGGCTTCTCTTATCTGATTTTCCTCACTTAATTTTCTCAAGGGTTCAACCTTAATGGAACAGGTTGACTAGAAGGAATCCATGGAGATCAGCCTTGTCCATCCAAGGTCTGAGCCACTTGATCTAATTGGAACTGTGTCAAAGCAGGGGCTTGGACTAAGTGATGGCCAGATGTGCCATTGCCCTTTCTGCTTAAAAGAGGCAGAAGTAACTGTGTTTTTGGAACTGAACGTTGAATCTTTTTCCTGTGACTACAAACAGCACAGACCTCAGGTGATGTCTGAGTCCTTCAGAAGGAATGCTTTCTCTGAAGTTTTCTTGAACCTGATGCTTCGCTGCACACAGCTTTTATTTGTAATTGTGGGAAAGAAGGAAACGTGTCATTTTTGGTTTGCACTTTGACAAAGTTGACAGTTGATCAGGTCTTAAGGAGATCCTCAATTACGTGAAGAAATTGAGTTTTTCAGTATTTTTTTGTATGTTGCCTGCTTGTATGTGACACGAAACGAGTTGTTGGCTGATGGCAGTTTTTGCTCTTTTGCTGCAAAGTATTACTTTGAATGGAATTGAAGGTTGTGACTGTTCGGTAGACAAGACCAAGGCAAGAATTCAGGTGTTATATGTGTCTAAATTAAATTATATTCATACTTAAGCAATACTTATGGACTAACATGCACATGTTCTTGCATGTCTTTGTGAAATACAACTTGAAGACAATGTCCTAAATTTACAGTGAAGATGGTTAGGAGTCTTTATTTCTTTATGAGAAGGTTAAGTCTTGCTGGCTGAGAGATTCAGATACAAAACAAAGTGTGTGACTGAAGATTCCTGCTTACTGCTGTATGTCTTGTTTAAGATCTGGGATTAAACCATATTTAGAATGAAAACTATCTTACCTGCTGCATCGGTAACTGCTGGACTTCTGTAATGCTTTGGGAAAGATGGGGATGCATTGTGTTTAGTCTGAAGAGTCCAAGCTTCTTGTTTTCTTTAATTAATGGTTTCTTTTAATTACAACCAAGCTTTTCTCATTTAACTAGGCTTCCTTGGAGTCATGTTAGGAAGGAGTGAATGTTCTTTTAAGGATAAAACACTTAAAAATGTTTTGTTATTGTTAATGTTCTTCCTTTTCAGAGTTCAGCATATCTGCCAGGAAGAACGAGTTTCTGTAGGGAAAACAAGTGAGAAGGCAGCATTTGTTTGCCTTGGATGAATCCATACTGAGCTGAGTTTTGTGGGGAAGTGTGTTCTGGGTATTGCCTTCAGAGTTCCTTGGGGAATAAGTGCTGTGTATACCAATAACAGCATTCCTATAACAGCAGTAGGAATAAAGGTTGCTGTTGGAGTGCTTCTACAGTGTTGAACTGCTGTAGCAGTATCTACATACTGGCACATAGCCTGTGGTACCAGTCTGCCATGCCTCTTTTAGAGGGCCCTTGGTGAAATAGGTGGTACTTGAGTTGGACTTCTTCAGCTAAAAATCTGATCAGCAGTATGGAACTGGGCGCTGATCTGAGCGGGCAGATGGGAAAGCCTGACTTAAGTCTTTGTTTTGTAGGTAAACCCATTTGTATTGGTTGATGTCACCACGGAAATGCTACTTCCAAAGGGGGAGCAACACCTGAGCTTTGATCAAACGAGGCAAATATCTGACTTCTGAAGGAAATGTGAACATTTAGATCAATGGGCTTTAACTTCACATGTGGAGCGGGGAGGGAGTGAGTGTCTGCTGGTGGACATGGATGTGTCAGACCACGTTCTGTGGTAGAACTTCAACTCTAACTGAAGCACAGAGTTCTGGTACATCTGTGCCTTATGTCCTTTGGCTCTCTGAAATGCCTGGATGTGTTTGGCTTCATGCTTTTTAGAGTAAGCATGTTTTCTTAATCCAAGTAAATTTTCCTTGGCTCTGAACATCCCTGCAAGTACGGTGTGCACTAAGCTTGTGGACCTCCTGGTCTATGGAAGCTGTGATATGAAGAAAAGATTACTAGGGTGTCATGATGGAACCCAGCCTCCCTGGCTGAGCGTAACTGCACAAAGGGTAACTATTTTTTGTTCTGGCATGTCCAAGATCTGAGCATACTGCCTCCATTCAGTAGCTGGAGGTTACTGGAACTGGAGGGAGAAAAGCAAACCTGTTCTAAAATGCTTCTGTTGTGCCTTTGGAGGTATACGTCTGGGTCTGACAGAATTACCCAGACCACTGACTGTCATACTCAAATAGTAGGCTCAGTGTGTGTAACTAACCTTGGAGGCTAGCTACAGGAATTGAAGCACGGTAAAACTTGCTTCCAATCTGGAGAGCTGCAGACTGGTTGTTGTACCTCATGCCTCCCTGCTCAGAAGTACAAATGCTCATTAAATCCTTGGTATTTGATTAGTCTTAGGCAAAGATACAGCCTTGGCTGTCCAGAGCTCCTTGCTGTAGCTCAATGTTTGTCTGCATGTCCTTTTCCTGCATGTGTTTGCAGTACCCTTTTGAAGGCTGACTCCCTCTGCTTTTCATTTCATCTGAGTCCTGTATCCTGGCCCTAAGCACAACTTGCAAAGGAGCAGCACTGTTTAGCCAGATATACTTCCTGCTTCTGGCAGTAACTGGCTTTCCATGAGTGGGAAAAGATGGAATAAACTGTCTTAACACTTGGAGGATGTTAAAGCTGTTTAATGATAAGAGGTGTTTACTCTTTTTTTCTTGTAGCTTGAGTGAATTGAACCAACTGGCCAAAGAAAGGACACTGAGTAGGGTTTCTAGAGTAAGCATGCTGGTAGATGAGCCAAACCAGTTTGTCCCTTATGATCTAAATATAGGGAACCTCCTTAATTAGGGAAGGCATCTGAGCTCTGTGCAACTCTTAGTACACGCAGGGAGATGAACTTCTTCCTTTAGTGCCCAGCTGAAGGGCAGTGCTGGTGCAGGGCTTCCCTCCCTCTGCACAGAGCTCTGCTATTAACAGAACATAACACTGAAAGTTCAGAGAAGTTGAAACAAAATGGATTGCTGCAGTGAGGTGTTTGTTCTGATCTGGAAAGGGTTAGCTGCTCAAATGTAAGGAGAAGAGAAACCTGTTCTGGTAAATCACATCCACCTCTATACTCAGACTGGCTGTTGGTTCAGTGGCTGCCGGGAAGGTCCTTACACTCACTCAAGCTGCTCGTGTTTGCTTTCTCAACTTTTTCTGGCCTTACGTGCCAGCATACGTGGTTTTATCTCTTCATAACTTGGCTTTTTCTGTACTGTATTTGCACATTAAGGGACTGGTTGAAGAGTGAATCCTGTGGATGTTACCCAAACAAGTATTTGGACTGCATTCTAGAAAACAGCTGCCTGTGGTTCTAGAAAAGCTAACCTGATCTTTGAATAACAGCTGAAGTGGGAATTTAGGTGGTCAGCTCATACAAAGGGGTGTCTCTTCAAAGTTGGCTGTCTCCTTAGGTCAGCTCTTCAAATGGCATTACTCGGGTCTGTTACGTTACCAGGCTTGTTTTGCAGATACTAAGAATTACTTGAACTCATGCTTTTCTTATATTGAATCAACTTCCTGCAGATAAACAGTACTACTGCTGTAGTCAAACACTCCTGCCCTTCCCGGGCTGGCTGGGAGAGCCCAGCTCTGCATTTGGAGCTTACTGCTGCTGTCGGCGATGTCACCGAGGTGAGTGACACCCAAAGGCAGCTTCAGCCCCTGCTGGGCCAGGCAAGCTGTGTGTTTTAGAGCTCTGATGGACGTGGAGTCTTCCGACTGTATTCGAACTGTAAACTCCACAATTTAAGAATGTACTTAATGCTCAGAGCAATATGTAAATAGCAGCTTAAGAGGTGAGTTAGAGGACTTGTTCTGTGAAGGAAATGTCACTTCTGCAGGAATTGAAGTGATTCTTCAGCTGCCTAAGAGCCTACAAATAGTTAATGTCATGTAGTTAGTGTGGGCTGTGCTTTGAGCCAGCGTCTGGTTTGGCCTCATAAACCAGTGTAGAGCAGTGGTGCTTCTGCATGTGGTGCAGAGAACCAGCTGGTGGTTCTTTGGACCACATCATTGTGTCGTATGGATTCCTTTCTGGATGGGTTTTGGAGCAAGTCACGAGGAATATGAAGTGTCCATTTGTGAAGGTAGGGAACGCTTTGGGGAGGCCTGTGGGAGCAGTACCCTTTCTGATGGCCCTCATGTTTCAGGGAACCTGACAGTTTTTTCTTTAAAAAAGAAAATCTTACCACATTGGGAAAAAAAAATTATTATTATTTTCCAAAGAATTAATGTTTAGACCACTTGAAATTATTGACTTCCATACTTGTGTGAGGTTTTCCTGTGAAAGTCATCAAACGCTGCATCTCTCAAATGGCCTTTTCTTCCTCCATGGTAGCAAAGGTGTATATGCATCTTACCCAAATGCTCTTCCAGACAGAGCAGGCTATCTGGCACAATCTAGGAATATAGGTGGATTAAGACTCAAGTCTGTCATTGAATTGTTCAAGGTGCAGTAAAACAGTGGCCTGTGCTGATGGCAGAGGAGCTTCCTGGTTGCATCCCTGGGATCTGAGCTTCCTGTTACAGACACCTTGTAATAACTTTAACCTACTTAATGCTTTTAGGAATAAATGTTTATTCATTGCTGGTGTTTGGTTTTTGAATAAAGTTGTCTTATGACAAAAGCACTGAGTGGTCTTTTGTTAAAGAGGTTCTGAAAGTTATGTGCCAGAGGAAGTGTGGTGAAAGTGAGATTAGTGTGTGTATATACAAACTAATACTGCAATTCCATGTAGAATGTCCTGAAAGGAGTTCAGTGGGACAAGATCTCATGAGTACCATGAAACTCCAAAGGAGTCTTCAGGTCAGATTGGCTTAATTCATCCAGCTTCCACAATTTTCTTTTCGCGTTCTTTCTCAATCTCTAGTGTTGCATTGACTCAGGGAAATGCAGTGTGTGAGGATGCCCTGGGAGGTGTTGTGTAATTCTGCTCCTAGAGTTGTAGCTTCCTCTGTCATCATTTGGGTGACAGGAAGGGCTAGATGAAAGAAAAACACTGTGAGATGAGGGGGAAAGGAAGATGATCGGGTGTTCTGAAAGGGTGAGTAGAACCTTTGGGGCTTTGAATAACAACCTCCCTGTTCTACTTGTTTGCTACTGTTGTTTTAGAAAGGAATTAAAAAGGGAGAGAGAATTGACTCATGTCAAAAGGACATGGAGGGTGTTAGTGGAAAAATGAGGGAGTGTGAGGAACAAACTATTCCCCTTGTGCTGTTCTGCCATTGCCAGTGAAAACTCCTGCTGGCTGGTCTCAGTCTTGCTCACTTGCTGTTCTCTGTTCCATCACTTGCAGTGTAGCTACTATTCATATAGTAACCAAAAAGTTATAGTAGTTATCTTTTCACTTATTTCCTCCCAGTGTAGATGGTATTCCTGTAGCTTAGAATTTCCACAAATCTAGCACAGTTTCCACCAGTTCAGGCCCTGGGTCAGGATTGTGTGTCTTGTGAGCTTCCATGTGTGATCTCTAGATTCGGATCCATCCTCATGGATCTCTCCACAGTTCAGACTGGTCTGTGCAGCAGTTCCATCCTTCTGGGTAGTGTTACCTGTGTGTTGTGCAAGCAGAACTAAGGAATACAAAGCCACAAGATCAGGTCTTGGTTTCAGGCATGCTGCAGGGTTTTAGCATTGCTTTGAGATCCATGAAGAATGATGACACAACTTGCTATTCACAAACACTTTTTCCTAATAGTCTCCTAATTGTTAGAATATACTGTAGCCCCGTGTAAGAATAAACAACAGTGGAATTTTTACATCAATTGTGGAGAAATTGACTTTTAAAGCCAGGTTAATTTTTTCTTTATTAGCACTAGTGATTAAGTAGTCAGTCTCTGCAGTTCCTATACTGGCTTCATTCTAGGTAATCTTCTATCTTTCATCATATTTAAGTGCTTTTTCAAGCTGGAAATTATTTAAACTGGAGAAGTTAGGGAAGACACATGGTCTGGAAGTGCAGTGTTCTTTCTTCTCCGTCTGTGATTTAAAGTGTTCTGTAAGGAAGGCAGGAGCCTTGTGCTCCCTGGCCTCAGGACAGCGGTGCTCAGGGTTACAGTCCTGATGCTCAGCTGCTCTGTGGTCTCTTGGCCTCAGTGTGGCTGCATCACCCCAGAGGCAGGGGGCTGAGAGTGTGCTGAGGAACAGGAGCAAAGTACTGCTAAGAACAGGGTTAAATAAGCAGGGGGAAAAGAAAGCTAATTTGTACTAGGATGCATATATAAGGGAAGAGTAAGAACAGCCTATAGACAAAATGCATGCTAAAGCTAAGCAGAAAATGAACAAAAGCAACAGCCTGTTGGGTGTGTGGTGTGGTGCAAGAGGAAATGGAGGCACTGGGGAGCTAGGTTTGGTGGGAACAGAGTGCAGAACGTTAAACAGAAATGGAGAACTTCTACCAGAAGCCACACTTGCATAACATTATGGTTGTGACATTGCACAGCCAAAGAAGAACTGCTGAAATACTGCAGAGGAGTGGGAGGTGGGGGATACCTGCAGAATTGTCACTTCACTTGATACATGTGAGATCATACCTTTTTTGTTCCTGCTAGATGCATCCTTTCAGTGAAGAAACCAAAGCGACACCTGTCCTATCTTAATAAACATTGATTGAAAGTTAAGTTTTTTCACAACTATCTGTCACTATTTTGTTTAAATAAATATGAAGAACCACCCTGTCATAGACAGAAATAATACCATGGAGGTCATGTAGTCCTACACCCAGCTCAGAGCAGGGCCAGCAGTGGAGCTGGATCAGGTTGCCCAAGGGTCAGTCAGTTGGGTATCTCTCCAAGGGTGAGAATTTGAGAGTTTTGTTGCACTGTTCAGAATGTTTTACCTTTCCTTATGTCACTTGTTTCTCACTATTACTGTGTGATTGCTATTTCATCCACCTCCTCTGCTTCTGTGTAGAGCCACTCAAGAGGAAAAGAAAAAAGAGCTGTGTGAATGTACACATCACCCATTTTGTTTACATAATGGCCAAGATCCTGAAACAGCCAACAGAGCAAGATCCTGGGAGGATGGTTTACAGTGAAAGCCCAGGTGTTGCAGTTCAGGTCACCTTAAGCACCAGAGCCAGATAGCAGGGCTGCTTCTTACTAACTTCACTAACACTAATTTTCAGTGTGCTTATCCTTATGTACCACCATCTGTGCTTAACAAATCCCAAACAAATGAGCCAGCTATGAGCACGTGTGGCAGTCTAAGAAGAAGGATGATGTGACACCTCTCCCTTACTGGACGCATCAGGCTTTGTAGGACTTATGAAGGAAGTAGCTGCGCTCCCCTATCTTGGAGGCTTTGCTTTCTGTAGTGGATCAGCCATGCAGAGGAAGGGTGAGGACTCACCGCTGTGGGATTGGATCACCTTTTATGTGCAGTAGCAAACTTAGATTTGCTTTGTGTTAATTAAGCAGGTACACCCCAGTGCCTGGGGTTGTTCCTCCCTGCAGTGTTTTTGAGGTGGTGGTAACCTCATAGTAATGCTTTTTACTTACAGCCCCTTTTTTCCCCTTTACATTTTGGCACGAGCAGTTGACTTTAGGAAGCGATAACATTTGAGGTCCTTATCTGTGCCTTGCAGCCTTGCAGGAGGAATGCTAACGAGCATGTCACTGCCTTCTGAATGCTGGCACAAATGAGGTGGAATTATTAACACTTACATTGGAACAGTTTCTCCTGTTTCTAAGCTTTCCTACAAAACTCTTGAGACCAAGTGGTTTCTTGCAAACCTCATTAAATTCAATAAAAAGTGTGTTGCAGATCTTGTGCATTTTTTTTCTTGGACCTAAAGTATACAAAATACATCCACATCCTGCTGCTCTAAATGTCTTGCCTATTTAAAAGCATGGATGTGGCCAGAAATGCCTCTCTGAAGAGACATTCATGAGTTGCATGGTTTGCCTCCATAGCTTTTTTTTGTTTAAGGAACTTAAGTATTCCCAACAAAGGTGACTTTGTGCAGCCCAGCAGTTGTAGGGTTGAACTTGTTGTAGGATCAGCCTGATAACTGAGAGTATGACAGTGTCCTTTTTGCTTCCTGAGCCATGGTTAATTAGCAGGCAGGAATTGCAATTTAGGTTGCTGGTTGTGAGCTACAGGAGTTGACACCTTTTGCAGGCAGCCAAGCAATGCTTTTAGAGATTATCACATAAAATTATTGGTCCTGATGAGCTGTAGTTTTTCACAGCTGGTTACAGGGGAGCAGTCTTTCAGTGCTTTGGTTGCTCACATGCATTAGGAATTGGTTGGCCTTTGGAACTCTTAGGGTCAGAATGTGTTTGTGTAGAGCTCTGCATCCCATGTGACTCACAGTTTGGATGTGGTGGAAGAGCTCTGAATCCCTGCTGAGGTGACTATGTGTGAGTGAAGCACATCCAGTATTTAAAGCTTTTTGGACAAATGTATATTTGCCCGTTAATGCTTAAATTTATTTTATTTCTTTTTAGGAAGTCATTGTTCTTGCAGCAAGTGTGGAATGTCATAAATTATAGGGCTTCTTGTAATGACTGCAGTTACATGAGCATTGCTGGTCACCTTGGTGTTTTTGTAGCTTTGCCCACAAGAACCTGGACAGTAACCACACTATGGAGGTCTTTGGGGTGAAGGGACACTAACTTCAGTGTAAAATTAAATCACTTTTAATAATCTTTACAAAAACGATTGGATCTCTTACAAGAGAGCTTCCTAGTGACTCGTGTTTCCATGTAATTCATTTGCGGTGGTGGTTTGCTACGAGTTTAGCTGCTAAGTTTCTTGTATAAGCTGCTGACAATTTAAGATTGCTGTTTCAGTTGAAGGTTTCTGTGTTAAAGTAGCATCTTTTTATTTGCAGTTGCCAATGTGAAGTATTGGAAGAGTAACGTCTGAAACTGGGGCAAAGAGGACTTTTATTATCTCTTCTTTGGTAAGCTGATCGTATTGTTTTGGTAAGACAGGCTACCTGTTGACTGTTACTGATTATTCTCCAAGTGAAAACATTTTCTAAGATGCTAGATAAGCATATATGTACTTTGCTGAGTAGGTATTTACAATGTGCAATTAAAAGAAATAATAATAACTCCTCTAGATTTACTGAATATCTTCAAATATGATTCTTTGTCTGCCTCTCCTTTCCTGAGTGACGTCTAAACATCCATGTTATTAGTTACTGCACCAGTAAATACTTTGCAAAGCTACTCAGTTACTTCTGTGTGCAGTGCCAGGAAAGAGGTGAAGTCCTGCTGCCGGGGGTTGAAATGTGGGAAGGTAAGCATTTGCCCTTATCTCAGATAATTTTCTTCCTCCTCCTGTGAAAAGGAAGGAATGTTTCCACTTTGTAAACAGAGGCATCTTTTGCCAAAGTCAGATCACATTTTTGAATATTTCATCCTCCAATTTTCTAATGCTTCTTTATCAAAACCTTTGCATTTTCCGTCTGGAACTTTGGGAGGACAGCTGTGACACAGCGAGTAAATAGCTCTGGCTTGGGACTGAGGGTTGACTCAATTTCATTTATAGGAAAATAAATAGAATTCAGTATCTGGAAGCTGACATCTAGGGAAGAAAGTTACTTGCTTTGTACTAATTTTTTTCTGATTTTCCTTGCTATTATATGTTAGTCAAACTATATTTAAATACATGCTGATGTAAATGTTCCTTCTTTATTTCATCTTCTTGTTTCGAATTGCTGGCAAACACATGATTATTGCTAGTACTAATTATGTATACAATTTACACCAGAGGCATGTCTTAATGAGAGGTAATGAAGATGTTCCCATTCTGGTTGGATAATCAGAGGTTGCACCCTTTACCAATCATTTATCCTTTCAAGAGGAACACGAGGATGGAGGATTAACCAGAATTTTGACCCCTGTTTGTTGTGATGTGACTCTCCAGTTCTGCACTACATACATTGATAACATCATCAACTTTTTTGGCTGTGATCTTTAAATTGTTGTATCTGACAATAAAAACAAATCGTAGTACACTGTTTATAAACTAATATGTGTATGTGATCCTACATATAATTGGAAGCCTGAATCCAAAGGTGCCTATAATGAAGTTGTTTTCGTGGTTGGTTAGTGTCTAAGATGGATTTGAACATTTCCATTTCGTTTTTGGAATTTCTTCCTTTCCCTTTTGCTCAGTCCTGTGATCATGAGATCAGGAAGTACTGGGATTGGTTTGCTGACATGATGGGAAAGGTATTGTTTCATTTAGAATATTCAGTTTCCATCCAATCAATGAAATCCATTCTAATAAGCCAGTACTTCTTGCTGGTTTTGTCAGCAGTTTTTGTAAATACAGCACTCTGCTTGCTGAAGCTTTGCACTAACACCTCGAAGCAGTGTGAATGTGCAGCCTGTGTTCATCTTACAAACAGATTTATAAGTTCTTGTACCATTTATCTTGGCAGCATCAGAGTTTATTTCTGATAATCCTGATTAAAGCTGAAACCAACCTTTTTTTTTTCCGCACTGCTTTCCCAAAATTCACCTAAAAAGGTCTGATTCTGCATACACATGTGAAACCACCCTACCATGAATAGAAGCTGTTTGCAGCTGAGTGCAGTAATTAGAATAAGAAACTTGTTCTGTTGTAATTTGAATAGTCCCTGCCTGTTCATGATGGACTTCAGGGTCACAGCTGTATGAAGGAGTTCTTTCTCTAGGCCACCCTGAACACTTACATGGTTATGCAGTTAACTTCTAAAATAATTGTATCTAATCAAATGGAGGTGTAAAAGAACAACTTTGTTTACATCAGAGTGTCTAGTATGCTAAACCTTTTGATCAGTGATATTCAGCAGATGTTAAATTTGTAATCATGTTCATCTTTTTAATTAGATTCCTTTGCTAATTGTACTTGCAGGAATTTCTTGAATTCCTATTTTATTATAATCAGAAGGCTTTATTAATAATGCTTAAAGCTTTCTTGAAGTTATACTTCTATTGTCTGGATGGATCCATCTGCAAATGTTGGTTTTTAATGACTTCAGCAATGGCTGCTGTTCTGGAGAAGTCCTCATTATTCTTCCAGCAGGCTGTAGAGCTGGCAGCTGGATGTGTAAGCTTATTATTTTAAGGTTGAGAAGGAGATATGTTTAAATCTTAGCTCTAAACCCATCTTCTACATCATTAGTCTTCGTTATATGAGGAGAATGAACTCTGAAGTTACTGCAGTCTATGCCTGTGACTTAGCCACCATCATTTTATGTCTGATGGAACAGGAGGCTCATTTCTGACAGCACGAAGCTCAAGGACAGTGCTGCATCACATAATGTGAGAGAACCAAAGGCTCAAAGGTGAAACCAGATGTGGCTGAAGGAGTGGCTCAGCCCCTCCTTTCGTGGTATCTTCGAGTCACGAGTAGATGTTTTTTTGGGAGATAAGCTTAGCAAAGCATAACATATGTAAAGTACCACGTCATGTTGGAGCTGAGCACAAGCACTTGTTTTGAATACAGGGGGTGGAATTTTGTGGTCCATATTAGCTGTGAAAATTTTGGGATTTTTAAGTCCAAAACAAAGTTTTGCAGTGCAGCGAATAACTCATTTTACTGTATTGTATACAGTATATTTTTTAATTAAGTATTATCTCTAACTATTTAAACTCTTCATGTATCTTATTTTAGAACAGGTTCACTTTTGAAATTTCCCATAATACCACTATTTTATTTCCCTGTACTGTAGAGAACATCCAGGGAGTTTCACTGTCTGCTGGTACGATGCAGAATGGACTCCCATCAGGACTCCATCAGGTTTTGCTTATTAGTACCTGGAGCAATACAGTATTAATGGAATACAGTATTAATGGAAGTATTCAAAATGAGAAACTGGAGAGTTCCAGTTTTTTCCATCTATTTCCAACAGGTTTGCTTTGAGTTTTTGTTCAGAGATGTAGAAATAATGGCTGAAGGAGTAGATAGATACTCCCAGCTTAACACCATGCCATAGCCCCGTTCCCAGCTCAGAAACACCTTCTGCAAGCTGTGGGATTCTAAGTGTGGGATTAAGGATCTGTGTGTGAGCCTCTGTTCTTAGCTACTCTGGGGACATGAAAGCTTTGGGGACACATTTTTCATCCATTTGAGTTTTTTATTTACGCAGTGGGATGTTTTAATTTCATGCTATGCTTATCTGCTGCTGCTTCTCTCTTTGCAAATGTTGTGCACAGTGTGCAGGATATAGTTAGCACTTCCTGCAGGGCTGTCATGTTGGTGAGCTGATGGGTGCAAAGTGGTTTTATGTCAAATATTGCACTAGTAACTTCAAATATATTTAGAAGTGGGGTGACGTATGAACTGAGAACAGGCTGAACTTGCTGAAATATTGAACTTCTTAATCTTTTATTTGATACAAATAGCCAAAACTTTAAAATACCTGTTTATTAATTCTTTAAACAAACAATCAAACAAACCAGAAAAACACTGACGTGAATTAAAAAGTTTAATAGATTAAAACAGATCTTAAAATCCAAATAGTAACTCCTGTAATCACCAAGTTCCTTGTAGGATCAATGGCATTAACTACAAGGCTGTCTGCTCTTCAATATTTTCAGGCAATCTCCAGGTTTTAAGAGATGGGGGGTTTGTTAGATAGTGGGGAGAGCAAGGCACAGGTACATAGGGAGTTGGAGCTCTTGGAAGGGGACGTGTAGGAAAATGTCTGTTTTGGTATATCTTTGAATGTAGAAAGTAAGGCATTATTGTAAAATGAGGAATTCTGTCTATAAAAGAAGCCATGTATGAATTCTGATTTGTATGCCATAATTAAAACAGAATTGCTTAAGGAGAATCTGACAACCTGTATTGGACATCACATGAAATCTTGTGATTCTGTAAATGATCACAGTGATTCCTGGTGTTTTATAACCTGCCTGTTTGTGAATCGCCATCTGCAAGTGGCTTGGGAAGAAATTCAGGGTGATCTAGACAAACACATTTTAATTTCAGTGATATAAATAGGGTGCTGTAAGTACTGCTGTTGGGCTGGTTCGTTTCCAGCAGCAAACTCAAAGGTGATTTTTTTCAGTATGGATGAAAGGAGCCAGACAAGTTTTGAAACAATTTTGTCTCTCAGGAGAGTCAATTGATATGGGTATCAGCTTTTCCTAATTACTACTTGCTTCTGATTTCCTAATAGCTGAATTCTCAGCTTTACAAATCCATTTGTTTTCATTTGCCAAAACAAAATTAATTTGTTACACTTCTCTTGTTTTTCAGATTTTAATAAGTGAAGACGAGCCTCAAAGTATTGTGAGTAAAGACGAGGATTTCTCCTCCTATCCAGGGCCTGTCATGGTAAGCAAAAGTGTTCTATTCTGTCAAGAGCCTCTACAGGCTAAAATCTAAAAAAGCATTAGAAAATTAATACTTACATGTGGGATTGTTGAATCTGAAATGTACTGTTAGACTAGACTAAGCTAATGCTTTTTTTCCCCCTATTACTCATATAAGGCTTTATTTTTCATGACTATTAATCAGGCTGCAGGAAGGAAATCTGTATCTAATTTGTTTGTGTGCTTGTCTTTGGAAGTGTAGTAACTTCAGTAAGTTACTGAAATCTGTGTTCTCTAAACAATCCATCATCTATGACCTTTCATTGGTCACTGATGGCTTGCTGTGTGGTGAGGGGGGCATTAAGTGACAGTTCTGAGGTTAACTGTAAAGCTTTGTTTTTCAGGATGAAGAGACTCAGCACAGCCTTGAATGCATCCAAGCTAATCAGATTTTTCCCAGGAAGCAGCTGATCCGAGAGGATGAGAACCTTCAGGTAATCACCATGCTTCTCCTTGCCAGTTAAGATCACAGTGTCCCTTGTTGAGCTGTTTATTCACTGGCCTCTCCTGCAGAATTTTCTTCTGTGAATCAGCACAGTAACAGGAGAAACACTTTCTCTGCTCAGATACTGTTTGATAGAAAAGAGAGCTTGTGCATTACATTGCAGAAGTTTCCTCAGTACATAAAAAACATAGCCACGTACCCATGTTGTAATTTCAAGTGCTTTTTTCCTGCACTGAGAATTTAATAATAATCCCTTTTTATCAATGTTAGGAAAATTTTTATTTCATAGTTGAGAACTATGTTCCAACCTCTGCCCTGCCCCAAGAAAAACAAAACCTAAACAAACAAATAGCAAAAGCACCTCATGCTTCTGCTTGGGTTCTCTACCATTGCTTCCTGTTACAGAGAAGCCAGGAGTCTTATGTAGCACAAAGTAGATTTTTTGTTTGGTTTTTGATTTTTCTGAACTTCAGGTGTAATCATTGTAATTCAGGTGATTTAACCATATAGACATCTTTCAGTTAACTGAGAAGCTAGTGTGTTTCATTGTAATAGAAAATATTTTTGATTGGCTTAAGCTGATGTAAAACCAGGTTAGTTTCAAGTTGAGCATTTACATGCCTTTCACCCAACTCAGCTAATCCGTGCTTAAATCTTAGTTTTACTTCTTAAACAATTGCAATTTTTATGTGCAACATAAAGTTACAGGTATAGTTTCTTTCCAACTTATAAAGCAGCAGCATGTCAAGCATTTTCATATTAGCAGTGGAATATAAGAGTCAAAATTATGATTTGATTGATTGCCTTACACTGTATAGCAGTCAAGTTTCCAGTCTGAAATGCTTAGTGAATGCTGGGGACTGCAGCGTGGAAGGTTATGCATGATTTATGTTTTGCCTAATTTAGGATGAATTTAATAACAAGATGGAAATGTCACTTTCTATTAAGTAAGGAGCAAGAGCATAAATCACAATGTTGGACTGCTTGCCAGTTTTTTCATAAAAATGCAATCTTTTTACTGACTGAGTGCATACAACTCAGGCAAGCTATGAGAAATTGGGGAATTGTTTAAAACAAAGGCTGCAGTTCCTTATTTTAATAATAGCTAGATTGGGTTCTCAGAGGTGTTTCATTTTACATTGTTGTTATTGTGTGTTTGAGTGGGTGCTTACGGGAGGAATGTGTTTTGATAAATGCTTTCTAAAAGACTTCTCTTTCCGTTCTGAAGGTCCCATTCATTGAACTTCATGGTGAGAGTACAGAGTATGTAGGACGAGCAGAGGATGCCATCATTGCACTTTCTAATTACAGACTTCACATCAAATTCAAGGAGTCTGTTGTGAACGTAAGTGTTATTTGTGCTACTACAGCAATGCAGGTATTTTGAACTCAATCCAAAGAAGAGAATTAGATGAAAATAGTGATCTTCCCTTTTAACGTTTAAGGTAATAAAGAATCTCTTTATTGTGTTCAAATCATGAACACATTTTAACACAGTAGAAAGGTGTACTTGGAGTTCAAAAGATTGCTCAGTGCCTCTGAAAACATGGCTTTGTAATCCACATCTGCTTTCTCTTCCCTGTATGGGTGGCTGTCAGCCATACGTGCTGCCTAAGCTCTGTATACAGTTGGTAGAGAAACACAGGGTCCTCCAGAGGGCTGTTTGCAGAATCTAAGCCAAGTTCATAGCTTGCTTGGAGTAGCTTCTAAAATTTGATGCTTGAAGTTGAATAGTGTCAAATAGTATCACAGATATAAGAGACTTGTGAATTTTACCTTATTTTTCAGATTCCTGTGCATTTCTTAATAGAACTGTACATCCATTTTTAAGAACTGTTACATATCTAGCTACTGAGGATCATAGAAATAGATTTTATGTGAAAATGAATTCAATGAGCATTGTATAATCCCTTAGTATGATGCTGACATATTTCTGTCTTACAGATTATAATACAATTTGTAAACTATGTGGAATTCACTGGGACATTATACATGGCACAGAAGTTTTTTTGCAAATATTTGATGAAACCAGCAAGATAGGTTCAAACAACCTGGACATATTTTTTCCCCCTCCCATCAGGAGGGGTTTTTCACCAGTCTCTTTAGTTCAAGACCATTCCTGACTCTGGCTAGTGGTGAATAATTGCCAGGTGTCAGTATTGAATTACAAAGTGCTGAGTTAAGTGTGGAACACCAAAACTGATGGATGTTGTTCTAAAGCTGACAAAAGCAAGGGCAGCAGAAAGAAGGCAGATGCCTGTCACGTACTTTACTGAGACATGTGCATCCTAGTGGTATGGAACATCACTGAGGTCTCCAGTGCACGTAACTGATACAACTTTTGGTACCATGTCCATCTTAAATGTAAATTGTTCTTTTATTGTTTTGTGCCAGAGCCAAATGATTAATTCTATTAAAAAAAATAGTTTACTAATTGTTTAAATCTTCACTGTTTTGCATTGTCTCTAATATACGGCTCTGTTCTTTAGGCTTATATGTGCCTCTTACAGTTATTAATCACATTAAGTGCCCTGTTAGTTCATGAGCTGTCAACATAGGATGAAAGGCATATCTGCTGGGCTATTGAACATCTGCATACCGCACCAAAGTGCTAAAATTCTTGATGTGTGTTTTATCTCAGCAAACAAAGGTATTATTTCTCAACATGGCAGTTATTCAAAATGCTGGCAGAACATTTCTGAAGGCAAAAATTAAACTGGAAATCAAAGTGCTCTTGTCTTTCATTGCTGGCCGAACATGGAAGATAGTTTGTGTGTATGCATGCATGAAGACAGAATAACTTTACTTTCCATTTCTTATTCTGTGGTCCAGGAATATAATGTGGGGCTCAGTCTGTGCATGGGAATGGTAGCCAAGGTTCACTAGGTGCTCATGGCTCAACTGCAGTCTGGCCAGATGCTTCCCAGTGAGCTGTTGGCAACAGAAGGAAGATGTGTCATGAGGAACGTGTGTTGTAGGAGTCCTCTTCTTTGTGATAGAAACATGAATTTGAAGGCTGATTTTTCTCTATAACTGTAGTATTTAGTGTTGGATTTGTTCGTTTTTATTTGATTTGGAGTCTGAATGTTGTGGCAGAGGAAAGGACTGAATGTTTAAAAGGAGGTGGCTGAGACCTGAGAAACAAGAGTAGCCCTAGCAATTGGGAGTTTGTCCTTAGGAATGCCAGGAAATGACTGAGTTACTTTATTAGAGAAGGCACTAATGCATGTACTGAAGTATCAGTCCTTGGGATAACTGGAAAATAATTTTGAAGAATAACCAATTCAATATTTATGAGCAGTAACAAAAATTGATGTTTTCTTAAATAGAGTATTATTTGAATTTAGGAAGAAGTACATAAAACTTATATTATAAATATTACCACGCTAATTTTGCTTTACTGACTTTTATGTTCTCTCAGTCCATTTGATGTCTCCAAGGTTTGTTAGTCTTTCTTTGGATGTCATCATTAACCAGAAAGATTCAATTAGATACTATAGGTGGAAGAGTAGGATACAGTTTATTTGCTAATTCTATATGGCCATCACTAATAACTTATTGTGAATTCTGTAGTACTGGGACCAAAGGCAGATAGGGTTTGGAATACCTGTAAGGATGAAAGGTATTTGCAGTAATTAGGAACCATATTTAAATTGCTGAAATTTGAAATAATAATCACTTTTGTTATTGTTGATCAAATGGTGATTTTCTGAAGGAATTCCTCACTGAGTAATCTTTGATTGTGTTCGTCTTGATTTTTGTAGTGGTTTTATGTCATGAGCTCTTCAGAAAACTTCTACAAGAAGACCTTGAAGGAAAAAGGGAAGTTTACTTACGTTGGGATTGTTTTTTCTGCTTTCAATGATTTTCCTAAGAATCAGTATCCTAAGATCAGGCTTACTGTCAGCCTTCCCACCTCAGCAGAGGGAAGCATTTGTGTGTATGAATGAGGATTCTTAGTGAGTATCTGTATTATGGTGCTGTTAAAATGAATGAGTTCTGGCATCTGAACGCGCAGCTCCTCTTGAAGTAGACAGAATGTTCTTGTGTGGTAGCTCTAGAAATGATCCTCCAGGGAATGCAGAACTGCCTGAAGGAAATGGAATCCAGTTAAAAATGGATTCCCAGTCTTTGTTTTTGTACCTCACTGTTCTCTTTTTGTTTACAATTCAATAGACTGGCTGTCCAAACGATGCTTGTGAAACCTCAGTAAGTAGCACAATGTTGCTAGATCACTTGCTGCACCTGTGCTTGAAAATAAATACATTTAAATGTTGATAATGCTCACATTGCAACACTGCAGAAAAGAATTGTATGCCTAAGTCATTTCCATGGATAATTTCCTAGATCTGAGCAGTAATAGGAATGTGGTGTTCTAAATGCAAAAACAAAAGATCCCTTAGACCATGCATAAGTTGAAAGGATTACAGCATTAAAAAGCATTGACTTGTATTTATCCACAGGATGAAAATGCAGACACAACAGTGATATCTCAGTGCACATGAGAGGTTTGGTTCCCAGGCTGGTCTCTATTGATTGGCTTTCCTTAAGAAAATTTCAAACTTTGCAGCTGGAATTTGTCTGATCATTTTTCTCGATGTAAGCTCATTGCATTTATGAGAGAATTAAAATATTAGTGTAGTTTATGAAACCATGGGTTTGAATGTAGCCTCTTTCAAATAGCAGATTTTGGACACAGGAGAAGAAAAAAAGTCACACTAACAAGATGGAGGTTTTCAGTCCTGAGATCAAATGAGTTTTTGTGTGAGCTTCCCCTTGGCCTTTAGTGGAAAAATGATTTGTTTGGTTTCTTTCCAGTCTCATGTGAGTATTATAGCTGTATTGCATCTGTGCTTAGTCCTCATGTCGATCCCAGGTCCTGCAACTGTGTGTGCAACAAGTGCAACTGAAAGCACAAAAAAAAAAAAGAAAAAGGGGGGCTAAATAATTACCTATCAGGCAAGTCTAAATTGTAATGTAAGTGTAATTAAAAGCAAAATTTGATTTGGATACTCCTTGCAAGGTCTGTGAGCAGTATTACAGCTGGAAGGATTTGAACTCCTCCACCTATGAGAGTCCTCTAAGGCCTTCTGAGGTGATCTTGCAGCATCTGTACCTCCATGTGCTGTATTCTTTTGTGTTTCAGGACGTAGAGCACATAGCTTTGACCTCATACTATGTAAAGTAACCAATATGTAATGTAACCCTAACATTACTTCAGGCTCAGAAGCAGGAAAACAAGAAAGTACTAATTACAGCTCATGGCCCCTGAGTTACACATGGCATCCAGGAGAGTCTGAGGCCAAGTGGTGTGCAGGGTAGAGAACAGCATATTCAGTCTTCAGGGATCTGTCTTAAAACAGCCTGGACACAATCCAGTGTGTACTACTTGGCGTCATGGTCAGGGACTGAGCCAGGAGATGGGTTGTTTCAGCAGTGTAAACATCACTTTTCTTTTTCTGGGTATGGAGGTATATTTCTCTAAATATATTTTGTACTGCTGTGAGGTGACAGCTCCAGTAAATAAAAATTAAAGGAAAGATTACTTGCAAAAGAAAAAGGTTGAGTTGTAAGATGTTTCTGTTTAAAATCAGATTGATTTTCAAGAAGAGGTAGTCAAGAAACACATTGCAAGAGCATAGTGCTGTAGTGCTCTGTCGTGTGATGTGGCTGGCCTTTGATAACAGTGCATGTTTCTTTGTATAAAAGTGAAAATTACTGCTTCGCTGCTTTCTTTAGATAGATGTTAGTATATGGTGAAGTGCTTGCGTATAAAATCAAGGGCTCTTTCAAGAGCAAACTAACTGCACGGGGTGTCTGCCTTGCTGCGTGCTTCAGCTGAAATGTGTTAACAGTAGAAATGGAAGAATATCCATGGGAGGGGAGGGTGAAGGTGGATAATGTTAGAGTTTTTTACTGGGTATTGAGAGTGAATGACAGGAAGGAGTTTGAAGAGGATCAGAGTATAGATCTTTATGGCTGGAAAAGAAAATTTAAAAGACTGATATGAAGGTAGTCCTAAAGTAAGAAAGAAATAGATGGGGAGCCATGTGTAGACTGTAAAGTGAATAAAGAACGGCTGTTGAGCAGAGGGCAGATTGAAAAGGAGTAGAACAAAGACTGCTTTGTAAGAGAGGAAATCAGATGTAATGCAGAAGTGGAAGAATAGTTAGTATGTCATTAGAGTGCAGGTAGGAGGAAGAGGAGCTAGAACAAGGCTGGTGGGAAGAGGGAGCAAGATGGGTGCTGGAAGGAGTGCAATAGAAGAGACCTTGAAAAGGAAGAATCATAACAGGTAGAGGAACAACTGACCTATAAAGGATGCTTTCTAGGTCTCGAATCATGTAGTAGGAGAAGGGTATCTTTCTGTGTTGGTGCCACGTATGCTGATGGTAGTTTTAAATCATTTATTGATGCATGTGATGCATTAATCTCTGGTCAGGAAGGAAGACTTGGAGGGTTCTGGTCCAGTCCCTTATTAGACAAATTGATCACAATTTTATCTACCTTGCAAACTAGACTCAAGTTGGAGAAATTGCTGATAAAAATAAGAACACTGACTGTAGTAACAAAAGTATATCTGATACGCTTGTCTGTAATGCATTTGAGTAGTTCTTTACATTGGTATCTAAGCCCATCAGCACCTTCAGTGTACCAGTTCTTACTACTCGCCTGTTCTACCAGAGCTGGGTGGTTCTGCAGTCAATTTTATCTTAATGATGGCAAATAAAGAGGAAGCTTGGCTGAGAGGGTGCATGTTTGGACACCTGTTGATGTTGCTAGTCATGTAATTTACTTTAGACTATTGCCAAAACAGTAATAAGACTGAAAGCATGGACTAAAATTCAAGTTTCAGCTTTGAATACCCTGACTACTGGGCTGTCCAGTCAGACTTCACCCTGTGTAGGCATCTCCATGCTCAGAAGGTTTCTTGTGGCTCATGTTTCTTAGATATGTTTCTTCTGCCTCCTATTTTTGATTCCTTTTCTCCTTCCATTCAAATCAGGGAATACTTAAGCTTTGTGATGCCTGAATAGAAGCAGTCTTGGCTCCACACCTTGGATCCTTGATTGGGAGTGACTTTCAAGGATGTTTGCCCAAAGTCACACAGACAGTGTCAGAGCAGGGTTTAAAGCTATCATGTAATCCCCAAGGCAGAACTTAAACTGCTGGATCATACCCTGCTGATGACAAAGAAGATAAGAGCATTTGAGTGCTTCTCTGATAGCATTTGTATTCAAGAATCTCAGTGGCAGAGGGTTTGCTGCCTTGTATAATGTTCAATATCATCTCTAATAAGCATTTCAGACAATTTTACACTTGGTCTTAAATACTGTAACTGTGTTTGGAATTTAGACAATTATGTATGAGATACTTGAGTACTAACTTTTGTCAAGTAAGACCACAATGTAGGTTTGCCTGTCTCGGATAAAAGTCCAAAACTATTAATGAAAACTAATATTTTCATTGTGTGGTTTCTTCTCATCTTTAAAGGTACTCACATGTGCTTACATGTTTTGCCTGATCAAGCTTCTGCAAGTTACGTATGCCCTAAAACATCATAAGTTCATATAACTGCGCCTTTAAAAATGAATGATTCAGCTTTATTACTCTAAATACAGCTGCTTTGATCACAGGTGTTGATTTACAAGTGCCAAAGGTTTTCCCTAAGTAAGATATATAGTATATATCTGTATAAGAAGCATGTAGACTGCAGCGATCTGCTAAGAGGCATCTTGCTTAGCATTTTGTTTTCAACACCAATAGCTAAAATTACATTTCATAAATCTCTAAATTTGGACCTCCAAGAGAGAAGCTTCCATGAGGGAGGAGCTTGTGGGTTTCTGCTGCTTTTTCTGCCTTCACATATGTTACCAGTGCTGCAGTCCTGTCCCTGATAATTTCAGCTATTTTCCTGGTATCCCTTAAGGTTCTTTGGCTGTACAGCAATGGAGCTAGAAACTTCACTGATCTATGATTCCATACTTCAGAGCTGTTGAAGTAGCTATACCTAGTTTCCTTTGCTTTTCTCTCTCTCTTTTGTCTCCATGCAGTCCTATAATAAATCCTTGTGAAATATACCAAGAAATTGCAATGTTAATGCCACTTGAAATTAAATCATATAATCTTTTTAATTGCAGGTTCCGTTGCAGCTTATAGAAAGTGTTGAGTGTCGTGATATATTTCAACTTCATTTGACTTGCAAAGACTGCAAGGTTATAAGGTATGACTAGAACAAATGTTGGGGGGTCAGTGTACCTTCTGTGTAATGTGAACAGCTGTGATGTTTTAAGGGAGTATTTTCTAATTATTTTGTGTGCTTGCTTTCCCCTGAAAGATTATCTTCTGTCTGCTTTTGTGTATGATGGGATGGGATTAAGATGTCTGCTTGCTACTATACACTGTAGCAGACCCTAAGCTATCTTATTTTATTTGGATTTTGGTTTCACAGCTTTTTCTCTGCCTTAGCATGTAATGCTAGACATAAAACTAGATAAAACCACTGAAACACACGCTTCTTAGAAAAAATGTATTAATCAACATTTGAGACTGAAGAGTGGGGGCTTAAGATACAGGTTTGTGCAGCTCTACATGAAACCTTCAGGCTGGGCAGCACCAGCTACCCTGTGTTTTGACAGCTGTCAGAGTGCAGAGACTATCCTTAAGGAGAAAGTTGCCCATTGGGAAAGAAGGCCTGGAATTAAGGTACAGCCAGGTCTGCAACCCACCTTGGTTCACAGCAGGTTAAACAGCATCCTGTGGAAGGGAGTGTTAATTTGTTTCTGTCCTTCAGCAGGTCTTCAGCATCTGCCCCTGAAGTCTCTGAACTTCACTGTTTCCTATTTTTGTTCTGGAGAAATTAATTTTGATCTATAAACTTTAATTAACAAGAAAGGAACGTTTTTTCTGATTAAATGTTTGCTGGCAGTACCTTTCATATAATGAAACGAGCCCTAGTCACAGCTGAGCACTCAGAATGTTTAACAGGCCAGCTGCTTTTTGAAATGCTGTATTTTGGTGAGGTCTGATTTTACTTCAGAAGTAATATTTAGTTTAATTTGAATTAAATATTTAACTTCCTCTTAACTTGTAGCTCTTGACATTTAAAAAAAACATTCTTCCTCTCTACATTAATTTAATTCTCTTCAATTGCACAGTGAATACAAATTATTTGTATTTATGACCTCCATCATGAATTTTCATTCAAAATTGCAGCTCCTACAACCAGTACTTGATGCCACTAATTACTGGAAAACCATGAGATGTGGAGTTGAGAAGCCAAACTTAGAACTTGTGTTATGTTTTCATCAACAGGGCAGTTGGTGTTTTTGAACATCAGGGCTCAAATGAAGATAGTTTTGAAAAAGCAGAACTAAATTATCTTTAAGGTGTTTGCTCTCATTTTTTTTTGCTTTCACGAAGGTGTTCATAGCCTATCAGATCTTATAATCTGACATCTGTTACTGAGAATTAATAGATAAATGCTTCTTTCTGTGACAGGTGTCAGTTTTCCACTTTTGAGCAGTGTCAAGATTGGCTTAAGCGTCTGAACAATGCCATCCGCCCTCCTTCCAAGATAGAAGACCTTTTCTCATTTGCCTACCACGCCTGGTGTATGGAGGTGTATGCTAGTGAAAAGGAGCAGCATGGGGATTTGTGTCGGCCAGGTATGTGGAAGCACTTTGGGGTTCATCACAGATGGATTGACCACTGACTGCCTGGTTTCTGCTGAAATCCAGAACATTCCAAAAAAAAACCCAACCAACCATCAAGCAAACAGAAAACCCACAAAAAACAAACAATATCAATATTCTTTTATTTCTGTTTAAATTATACCTGAAGAATTTCTATCACTGGAACAGATTGCCCAGGCAGGCTGTGGATGCCCCATCCCTGCAGGCATTCAAGGCCAGGCTGGATGTGGCTCTGGGCAGCCTGGTCTGGTGGTTGGTGACTCTGCACATAGCAGGGGGGTTGAAACTAGATGGTCATTGTGGTCCTTTTCAACCCAGGCAATTCTGTGGTTCTATATGAACTTCTTTTACATCAGCTCTTGCACTTACTCAGTGTCTGTGTAGTGTATCTTCACTTGCAGCAAGCGCCTTCAGTGTCTTCCATGTATGGACTTCTGCATGATGTGAAGTTTGTTCTGACTGGACAAATGAGAGATTAGCTCCTACCATAGCTACTTCGGGGTAAAAAAAACCAAACAACATAACCTGTGCAAAACTATACGTCAGTGCTGTGGGGAAGTTACTGTGGTGTTTTTAATTTAGGCAGTCACATATAGTACTGATAACATTTTGTTCACCATGGCAGTAACTCATTCTAAAACATTCTGTACTGATTATACTCACGTTTTTAGTAATTACCTACAACAGTTACCTTTAGCATGGATGTTGAGGAGTAGGAGGTAAAGAAGGAAATCTGAGCTGTGAGTTCCACAGCTGCAGTAGTGACCTATTTTTAGTTAAATACCACCTGCACTAGATAGTTAGAAAAGTCCATAAGTAAATAGAAACTGCAAATTCTTACCCTGGTGGTTATAGCACTTGAATATGAGGAAGTCTGTGTTCCAGGCACCCTACTGAGCCCCTCTACATTCATACATCTTAGAAAAGCACCTTAATTATCAGAGCTTGGTTAATGGAGGGGAATGGTGGCGTGGTGTGACACCTATCACTGGAACTGGTGTGAGGCATAGCAAAGCCTGCAGTTTTCTTGATGGCTGAGGAAGAGCAGCCAGTAGGTGGCACCCAGGTGGGAGGAGGTGTTCTTTGGTTCCGGTTCTCCTCCTGCACTTCATGTGCTTCATTAGCGATTATTGAAAAAGGTAGAAGAATCATCAGAGCAGATTTTAAAATTCAGATCTTTCCTAAGTAATTCATTAGCTGGAAGATAGTAGAAATGTAGGTTTATTAAATCTCCTTTGCATCCTTTTCAGATAGGCTTCAACCTAACAGTAGGTTATGCTGAGCAGCATTCACTTTGTGATAAACCTTTTTTGTCTTAGGGATGTATCTATGAAATTGGTAAGCAGTAACTTTTACTCCTCTGTAGCTTGCTTATTTCTGATGGTAGATGTTTTCCTCCTGTAAAGAATTAAACTATAGTTAAAATAAACCAATGGGGATATAATTAAAAAAAACTAATCCAGGTCATTGGATTTTCATTTGTTTATTTACAGCAAAGCAGTCCAGTATTTGATGGAGATGGATAAAAATACTGAATTGCTTCAAAATGTATCTAAATATCAAATTCCGGGGAAAAATGCATTCTAAAGCACTGACCATGTATGTAATGGGAGACTTGAACTGTGGCTTATGTGGTCAGCATTTATAGTTATAAAGCTTTCTCTTGAATCTTGAGAGTTGGTTGGCTGTGCTTAGAAAGTTAAGATTGTCCATCTTGGCTCAAAAGGCCTCTCAAAATATCCCCATTTCAGGGGATTCAGACAAAATGGTAAGGCTGTGGTTTCATTTCTTGGAGAGAAGAATCTGATTTCTTGATGCACAGAGTGGCTATAAACTAGAGGGAGAAATCGAACATAATATTTCATTTTCACGTGTTTCTCTAAAACACATCAGCAGTATGTGGCACTGATGATTGGAGATACTCTAGTATGCTCATTTGCTACACAGACTATTAATTTGGCATGTGCCATGAGTTTTAGTGGCCATTCTTCACAGCAGCTGATAGTGAAGCCCATCCTCAGTGCATCAAGGGCATGCTGCTCTTCCAATAGAACATTTAGAGACAGAAATAAAAGGCAGTGATAAAGAAGAGCAGGACAGAAGTGGTGGACTGGCCAGAATGTATTGTTCCAGTTTCATTTCTGCACTTGAGAAAGGGTCAAAGGCCTGTCCTCACAGAGAGGACATTTCAGGATGATCTATTCTAGGTGGCTAGAAGATAATAAATTCAAGCTCATGCAGGCAATAAGAGTTCATGTGAAAAGTGGGAAAATGTTGGCAAGCTCCACTCCAATCGATCTGACAGTAGGAAGGTAAAGCAGATTGCAGTGCCTCCATGTTACTGAGATTGACCTTTTTGAAGATTCACAGCCTAGGAGGCAGAATAATTTCTTTTTCTTTCTTTTTGGAAACTATTTTACCAGTGACATGATGGAAAGTGAGTAAGTGATGATGGGCAGTCAGGTCTCTGGTTTTACCAGTGAGCCTTGAAGAAAGAGTGTTTGCACACAGTGCCATTCTCCTATTTAAACCTCCAAACAGTGTGAGAAAAACAATCTCATTAGACTTACCAGATACCTTGCACGTGGTAAAGCACGTCTCGAATTGAGGAGTGCCATTTTCAGCACATGAACTGAGCTGTAAAAATGAATGACGTTGTAGCTTTTCTTTCATGGTTAATTAAGTCTTGTGGTTGGGGCCGTTATCTTTAATCTTACTTTACCTATTTCTCTATATTCATCTCTAATTGCTTGGTAATATCACAAAACTGTTTCAGGCATGGACCTTTACATCCCCAGGGACACATCTGTCTGCACGTATATCTCATGTATTTAAAGACATTGAAGGTTTTCTGAAATATGTAAAAGAAAGAAGTAATACTTAAAGCATTAATTTTTCAGTACTTTTTTCTCTCACTGCTGCCTCAGGATTTTGTGGTCATTTAAAGAGACAAACAATAGAAAGACTTGCAGAATCTCTTTTTCTGCTGTTGCTCAAACATTTACATCTGTTGTAACTGTTCTATGCTTCTAAGTACCATTAATTCTCCAGATTCTATCAAAATACTTTTTCCTTTTTGTGTATTTTTCAGCTGCATTTTAATAATTTTAAAATTATGTCCAGGAAAAAATGGAGCTCATTCCTTTAATATATTAAATTTCATGGCTGATATTAGTGTCCAACAATCACACCTTTAATTCTCATCACCTCTCTGATTTATGCAATTTAGGGATGGAAGTCTGAGATGCATTATGTACAGAGCTTACTTGTTTTTCTTACATGAACCTACAGAGGCAGGTTGTTTTAGAGAAAAACACTCTTCTATGGATTTTGGCATTTCCAGAGAGCTGATCAGGGAGAGCCATCAATACAGGCTGTGGTACTTGTGCTTGATACAGGTTTTCAAACAGGGTTATGGAAGGTGGACAATATTTCTGAAGTGTTCTTTCCTCTGTTTAGTATTTAATGAGTGTGGTGTCTTTCTCTGTTTTGGAAGGTAGGAGTCTTGTTATTTCACCTTTATTTTCTCTCTGCCTTTGATACCCAGGAGAACATGTAACTTCAAGGTTTAAAAATGAAGTGGAGAGGATGGGTTTTGATATGAACAATGCCTGGAGAATTTCCAACATCAATGAAAAGTACAAGTAAGTTATGTGGGCTGCTGATCTGCAGCCAGACAGCATCTCAAAACACCACTTTTTTATAGCAAAAATAGTTACTGGAACTTTTTCCAAGTTCTGCAGTTCCTAATAAGGGACAATTAAAATTATGTAGATTTTTTTGCTATTTTATAGCATAAATTTGCTTTTAAAGTAGTATGTAATGTTTTGTTAAGAGTTAAAATTTTGCAGGCTTAGAAATATGTGATTTTGATGTGCTTGCTGGAGATCTCCTTAGAGAATAAGCTTTCTAGTGCGAGAAGGGGAAGCCTTAAGAAGACAGCAAAGAGTGGAGCTGTACTGAACTTATAAAAAGTTTTTTTTAACATACCTTATTCTCTAACTTATGACAGTCTTGTGGGAAAAAATATAGTTTGGATGAGTCAAACCTTAGACCCCAAAAACAAGTGGAAAAAAACCTTTTCCTGAGAGTATGGATAAATAAATGTCCCCTCTTCTGTCTGCTGGGTCAGAGAAAGGTGTTTGTCTGTTTATGGTCAGTAGGAGTGTACTGCTGGAGCCCCATCCAGTTCAGTGCAAAGCCAGCAGTAACACTTGGTGATGGAACATGTTTCATTGCCTTGTCTATGGAGGATAATGACTTGCAGTTGGAAGCTGCTGTTACTGCATGAGCAGTATTTGTGCCTAAAAATCTAGCCTACTTAAGAACAGTAAAGAATGCTGAAGAAAAAGAGAACTTCAGTGCCATAAGGAAGCAGAATAATACAAATGCTTCGTTCTTGTGGCCAGCACTTGAGATAGGATTATTTTTTTTAGCACAATTGATACATTTTTCTGAATAAATGCACTCAAACCTGTCCTTGCTCAGTGAATGTATCTCTTTTTAAGTTCCTTCATGTAAGTTCACTGTAGGAGTGTGTATTCTATTTTCAGTAAAACATATTATGTATTGAACTTACTTGATTTTTTTTTTTTAAGGATATTCTCCTACTAGTGTATATATTTTAAAATGAGTTATAAAAATTATTGTGGTAGACTACCCAGAACCATAATGTAGTTAGAACAAGCGACACACAATGCTAATTCTTCTTGTTTCCCATTTCTTATACTTATGTCTCAGGTAGAAAGGAGGAGGAAGTTTTTCACCCATAGGGTGGTGAGGCACTGTTCACAGGTTGCCCAAGGAGGCTGTGGATGCCCCATCCCTGCAGGCATTCAAGCCCAGGCTGGATGTGGCTCTGGGCAGCCTGGTCTGCTGGTTGGCGACCTGCACATAGCAGGAGGTTGGAACTGGATGAGCACTGTGGTCCTTTTCAACCCAGGCCATTCTATGATTCTGTGAAAGAACATCCAAAATGGACAGCGTTTTGTTATGTCAGAATTCAGTTCTGTTAGAATTATAACTTGGATGGTATGTGTGTGAGTAGCACAGGTGGTTCTTCTGTGCTTTGTGACCCAGTAACTGGGTGGTTAATTCTTTAGCTTGGAGAGAATGTAGAGGTTTTTTTGTGTGCCCAGTTTATTTCAGCTGATGGAGTCTCTAATCATCAGCGTACACAAACAGAAATCTTCTAATCCTGAACTGCACCTTGCTGTTCACAGTAATTTTTTAATATGCTAAAGAGAAGCTTCTTAATGTACAATGAAACAGGGTCTAACAAAACTGCTGGACTGATCAGATATCAGGTCACTTATTGTGTTCTTTGGTTCATGTTGTGTAGGTAGTGTGTAATTGCTCTGTGCTTCTTACATCCAACCCTATGTGCTGCTTTTCTCACAGGCTCTGTGGGAGCTACCCCCAGGAAATTATAGTCCCTGCCTGGATCACGGATAAAGAGCTGGAGAGCGTGGCAAGCTTTCGGTCTTGGAAGCGCATCCCTGCTGTTGTGTACAGGTAGGCACTGGAACAGCTTTTACAAGACAACAGCTGAGATGTTCTTGCAAATAAAAGCTGAAATAATTTGGAACCAGGAGTCTTGGCTTGTCAAGAAAAGCGTTCAGGCTCTGTGGGCCACAGATGTCCACTCAGTGAGCTTGGACAGTCTTTAATAAAAGTGTTGACGGTCTTTTAAATTAATAGTTTTATCGTATATTCAAAGTAATTAGAGGCCTACTTCACATCTTGCCTTGTTCTTGTGTGTATAACGTGATGTGGAGGGATGATTCATGCAGGCCCAGGATCTGCCAAGGTAGAACTGGGGAACTAGGCTGGAACGAGGCAACAAAACCTGGCACGGTCTCCTCTGCACTGCCTGTGGGAGCCATACCCAAGCTGATCTGCTCAGTTATCCACTCTGGGCTTCTGCTGCTCTGCTCCAGAAGGATCCCAGAGGCAGTTTGTATGGATGAGCAGAATAGGACCTGGGAAGCAAGTCATCCTAACAGTTCAGACAAGGATGACAGGGTGCTCTTTTACAAGGAAAGAAGTTCAGACCTGTGATTAAATGACAGCCAAGTGTGATGTTGGTGGTTTTGGGGTTTTTGTCTCTACGTTTGCTACTTGCACATATACATCACTTTATACCTATTTAAATCTCCAAGAATTTGTGCACAGCAGCACATATTGGCCCTTGTCAAGCCATTTATAAAGTAAGACAGACATGTTCAGTCTGAGTGTGAGTAATGGTTTGTATCTTTTAATTCCAGATGTGTTGTGGTAGCACTCAGCATTGTGTGTCCTGCAAGGCATTCATAGGGCAGCATCTCAGTTAAGGTAGTTATGTATTTTGAAAATATGAAAATGAAAAAATGTAAGGTGGAGAAATTGATGCAACTGAAGAAATGGTAAGTAGCATCTCTAGTTAGGTACTCTTGCCATCTTTCTTTAGTTCTCACCTGGCCTTTTGGAAGAAGAATCATGCAGAAAAGAAACACAAGGAGAAAACAGATACTCAAACTGTGCACTATAAACAAGAACAAATCCTAGAATTATTCAAAACTCATTTACAAAATAATGCATTTGTTAGCTCTGTCTACATATTTTATATAGCTTTAATCAGGCAGCTTTTTCCTTAAAGTAAGTCCAGCAATTGTTCATAGGATAACTGCTTTTCTGAGACATTTGTTAGCAGCTTATTTAGTAAGAAATATATTTCAGATTTTTTTCCCAAGTATTCTGGGACCTTTGTACTCGTACCCTCCCATAAATGTTTAAAATCTCTTCAATTCTTTGTCATCTGATTTTTTAAAAACATAGCAAATACTGAGAGCTCCATTAAATCTGCCCACTCTCTTTTCTTTGAAACAGAGAGAAAAGAGCTGTTTTCTGAGCTGCAAGTGAAATTTAGAGGTCAGTAAAGTAGACAGAATCGTATGACCTTGGTCAGAGGAGCAGGTACACAAGAGTTAAGGATAGGCTAAGAAGCACTATTTACAAAGGATAAGAATTTCTGCTCCATGAATGGAGAACAAATCAGTTTGTGGCAGCAGACGGATGGTTTTGAATCCTCCTATCTTTTCTCCTTTTTTCCCTCAAGAATGCAGTGGTAGCATCCTCTCCAAACATTCAGGAATTGCCCCCATCTTCTGTTCACTCTGTGATGGGAAAAATGTTTTCCAGCATATGCTGATTTTTTTAGACATAGGTAGTTGATTGTTATGGTAGTACATAAGTGTTTGTATGTATAAAAGAGAGCAGTGTCATTTATATATGGTTTTGTATCCAGCTTCCAAAGCCTTGTTTCAGAGCTTCGTGCCCTTGATGCAGTTGTCACATAATTGGGCACACTTAACGTGGGGAAGCATTGCCTCCATTCTCACTGTGGCTTTCTGAGCATTCTTGGGTACAGCTGCGTTCTGGAGGTTTATGGGATGGTGATTTAAATGGTTGAAAGACCTCACTGACTGAAATTGTTCAATTGCTGGCATTAATATTCGACTGCTCAGATGAGTCTACGTATGTTAAATTACAACACAATATTTCATTTGTATCTTTGTTCCAGTGAGAGAAAAGTTCCCGTTTTTGTTTTTTTTCCCTTTATCTTGACACTTAGTAATAGATTTTTTGAGACATTCACTTCATCGTTCTGCACGCCAGTAGAAGCCAAATCAGCTGCTGCTTGATGATCCGTATGATTGGAAATCCATATATAGTTCTCTCTTTATATATGTGACATAAAAGCAGCTTTTTTTCCTTACTTTTGAGGGAGTAATGGGCAAAAGCTCATTCAGCATTATTATCTGTTGAATGATTTGGGGACTATTGATTTCATTATTTATTGATCACATTTAATAACTCTGCTGTTATTGCTTTACTTCAGGGAAGAAAGTAATAATGTTTTAAATACACCCAATAACAAGTCTCAGATATTTCCTGAGTGCTGGGACGAGGCAGCAGCAAGGCAGACACTTGGCTACAAAAACCTCTTTGCTCTCGTAAAGCATTCAAAAGCTGTGGCAGTATTTAGAGTCTGGGAAGTTGAACAGGCTGAGTTCAGAGGCAAACTTCAAATAATACTCCTTCTAGAGTGCATTTCCCTGTGCTCCTAGGAGCACTGCTTCTATTTGATGATCATATTTCCAGAAAAATGTGACACCCACCTTCTGCAGTGCTCCCTCAGTGCTTGCCTGTTTGAAAATCCAGGCACGTCTTGAGGCAGGTAAATGTAGCCTGGAACAGGTTCTGTAGCTTACCTGTCTTTGGTCCCAGAAAACCAGTGTTGGGAAGAAGCCTTTGGGAGTTTTAATGAATGAGACAATACACAGGTGACTTAATCTACATTAAGTAGATGACACAAACATTATTGTGAACTCCTGAGAACCTACTGAGAAATGAGTTGGAGGTGCCTTTGGGTCTCTCATACTGCTGAAGGTTCTTGCCCATGCAGGCAGTGCTTCTGCCAGCACAGGAAGCAGAAGTAACCAGAACTCTGCGTGTACTGTACTTCCTGAATTACTTTGGTGAATTACAGTAATGATTTCTTTGGTTGCAAGTACTAGTAGTTAAGCAGTGCTGTGCAGGGAGCTGTGCAGACCTTTATTACTGCTCCTTGTGGTTGCAAGGACTTGGTGGATTTATTGTTGTACTCAAAAGGTTGCTTGAACAGAAAGATTAAGCTTATGCAGAGGTGGGCTGTACATCATACAGTTATATGGTGCTTTATAATGGTTTTTATAGTTATTGAGTAAGTAATAAACTATGGACCTTCTATTTTCCTGTCTAGAGGCTACATGTTACTGTGTCTGGGAGGTTAGAAGGTCTGGGTGGAAGGTTTGGTTTAATATTTTTAATTCTCTTTTTGTTTTGCTACAAATGTGAATGATACCGTCTTATCCTCAGGTCCATCCCAAGGCACCTCAGAATCACACTTAAACTATTTGCTATTTTTTGTTTGTTTGTTTTCCTGCAGCATTACTGTAAACAGAATGGTTTGCTGCTTTCTGCTTAGGAGTATTAGGGCTTCACAGCCATCAGCGAGCTCAGCTCCAGTCCTGGTGGTTCTGTTATTCAGGGTATAAATGGGAGGCGAGAGCCTGAAGATGAAAATATAACTGTTTATGATTCTGTGAAAATGATCCTGCAGGTAGGTGGTAATGAAATCCCAGAGAACATATGGGAGAGTAAATGAGCTTATCTAGGTGTTCGGAATAGAATTATTGCATATATAATGAAGTTTTATTTTCCTTTGTTATTTGTGCCAGCGTACCAGGGAGCTAGGCAGCCTCTCAGTGAGTGGCATATATTTTTTGCTCAACTAAATTTTTATCAATAGTTCTGCCTCTGGAAGGCAGCTCATTTCAACAGCAATCCATTTTCCTTTGCGTGGAGCTGGCTGGCACCTGTTGTAAATGCCGTGGCATTCAGACTGCTTTTCCTTTGCTTCTGTTAATGCAGCGTGTCAGTTGCTTCCTCTCAGTGAAAGAATTTTATATGAAACCATTACAAAAGAGCTATGAGAAATCCTTAAAATACAATATCACCAAATACTTCAGAATTCCAAGTTTTTCAGCAGCAAGTCTTAACCTGATGTTCACACTGAATGAGCAGTGTGAGGCAGCCTGTTGCTGCTCCCTGCAGTGCTCTGAGACATGGCTGTGCTGAGCTCTGGCAACAGATTGTAAACCAATTTCTGACACCTGAGCACCCAATAAATTGGTTACAGAGAGAAAAAAGGTGAGATGTATTGGTGTGGGTGGGCCTTCTTCCTGTTCAGGACTGTCAAGGCCAACTGTAAATTTGCTTAAAGATTCAGCTCACCCTTATTTCTGTGCAGTCAAACAGCACTTGGTAGACTTGAGGCTGGGGTGGTCAGTTTGTCTGCAGGAAAACTCCATCTTTTCCTCCAGCATAACATTTAGGCACAACAATTGGCACATAATTCTAGGGATGTGGAGGTTATGTTTCCACTGGTGCTCCTGAGCAAGGAGGGCACTGCTTAAACATACCTGTATTGGGAGGGATGTGTGTCTGCAAGTCATTGAAACAGAAGGGAGAGCAGGTGGGTAAGTGGGTAGAGTCATTCTGATGGGCTGTAAGGCAAGGAGTAAAACGTTTTGGTGTCCCACTCCTTGGCACCACTCAGTCACCACCTGGCCTGAGCAGAGTTGTGGCTCTGCTCTTCCTTTGCATCCCCACTTGCAGTGCCTTTCTTATATGGCTGAGGTCCTGTGTCTGGGGAACATCAAGGAGGATGGTGCAGAAGCCATGTGTAAGCACTGCAGTGAATGGGAAACTGTGTTCTGCTGGCAGCAGCAGTGGGATGTGTCAGCATGGGGACAGCAAGCGAGAATTAAGTGATAATGTTTCAGAACACCTTTTTTTTTAAGAGTAGATTATAATGATAAGTGTCTAATCTGTTTTCCAAAGCATATTTGCAGTGGTTGGATACTCTTCAATTACTTCACATCTGTTCTTTAATGTAGTCAATTAAAAAAAAAAAGCTTAATAATTCTTAAGGCATTTAAAAAACATATATATATTTGATAGACTTCTCTTTGTCTTATTTTTCAGTCCTCTGAAGTTTCATCAGTGTATAGAGTACTTAAAGTTTATATCCCATTTTAGAAGAAAAATGTTCAGTTAATAAGCAGTTTTTCCTTTTTCATTGCTACTTAGGTATCCACAGAAAAGTTTATGTGCTTGTGCACTTGATTACCAGCCTGGCACCACACTGATGCTTACATGGAGGAGAGCAGTGCTGCTGGTGCTGTGCAGCAGCTCGTTGGTGCTCTCCTGCAGGATGTGGTTGGTGTGAGAGGCAGCAGTGAAACACAACCCGCAGAGGGGGAGGAACAGAGAAAACCACACCTAGTGGAAGGTCAGGAAGGGAAGAATCTGAGAAGTGGAAGAGGCAGGGCTGAGGAGCTTAGGGAGGTGACGTTTTGAGGTCTTGGTTGGTTTATTAAATCTTTTTTTTTTTTTTTAAGATTACATTAAGATAGAATGCCACTCTTTCCTAACAAACACTAATAGCAGTCTTCAGAATGAGCAAAACTGCAGATGTTCAACATTCAGAGAAACTAGTGCAATAGTGCCTAAAATAACGTGGTTCTGCAAAGTGTTCAGGGACTGCCTTTGGTGCTTCACAGATGATGCTTGGAAATGGATACCATCAGTGTGCAAGTTGGTTATGCTTGGTGTTAAATATCATCAGACAGAAGGCGTGCTGCATTCTGCCATTTCATACCAAAATCATAACATTCTTCCCAGATTCAATTAGTAGAATGTTTTGATTTAACAACAAAAAGCTCTTCAAAGCATGAATCTCTGGTTTTACTCCTTTCTAGCTGTATAATTTAGCACGAGCTAAATTGAACTTTCACATTTAGTCTGTCATACTGCAGCTGTAGACCTGACTAGCCAGGAGTCTGACTAGCCTGTTGTTCTGAAATGTTCCCCAGCTTTTCCTGGCCAACAGGCAGCAATGTTAAGAAGGAAACTGCTTTGTTCTCCATTACCAACCTCAGCTTTGACTTTTACCTTTCAGTGAACGTGTGTAGTTACAGGCAGCATTTTGAAGTGAAGCATGTGGAATGCATTGTCCACTGAATCACAGACTGAGGATAACTGCTGAGCTATAGGTTCCCCGACAGGAATTAAAATGCTGGAGGGAACCATTTAACTTTTCATGCCCTCTGTGCTTTTCATCCTGACCTTTCAAGTTATGCACTTGTTCTTTCTATTCTGTACATTTTCAGGCACCAGAGCAATGGAGCAGTCATTTCCCGCTGTGGACAACCTGAGGTCAGTTGGTGGGGCTGGAGGAATGCAGATGATGAACACCTTGTCCAGTCTGTAGCCAAAGCCTGTGCCTCAGATTCAAGGTCCAACAGTAACAAACTAATGAATGGAAATTGTGCAAGAGATTTCTCCAATGGAGGAGACCTCTCTGATGTGGAATTCGGTACGTTTGCCACTTTTCCTCTTCTGTAAAAGGCAGAGCTTTATATATAAAGCTTCGTCTCCTTTGTGTGCTGTGACAGATTGTATCCCTTGTATTTAATGAGGCATTCTCTGATTTCTGTGTGCACAGTGCATACACACTGTGGGACTTGAGTGAATCATTGCTGCAAACAACGCCAAGAGTATCCCTTTAGTTATTCTTCAATTGCATATCTTCTCCCCCAGATTCCTCAATCTCTAACGCCTCGGGAGCAGAGAGTTTGGCAATACAGCCTCAGAAGCTTTTGATCTTAGATGCACGGTCCTATGCAGCAGCTGTGGCTAACAGAGCCAAAGGTGGAGGCTGTGAGTGCCCAGGTAAGCAGTGCTTCTTCACATTTTTGTATTAAGTCTATCAAAAGCATTTGTTTGACTATAATTACAGTGATATAATTAGGTAGTGCATATTTAACAGACTGCATGGATGCAAGTACTGCTCATCTAGAAGAAAATTTTGGACTGTGGCATCTGTCACACAGCCCTTCAGAAGGACAGCTTTAACTCTCAGCTTTCTGAGAGAACAAACCAGCTGGTAACAGGGCTCAGTGTATGCTGAACTGTGCTGATTGTCTTTCCCCTGCTTTGTCAAATACATAAGCTAGTGTGAGACAAATGCATCCACTGGGCTGATGTCTGAAAAACCAAGCAAACTTTGGAATCTGTTAACTGCAAAGGATAGCAGTGTTCCACAATGGTTGTGCAGAAGACAACTTTTCAGCCATTTTTGTAAAGCTGAAATATTTGTAAGCATTTATGCTGTAACCCGAGGCAACTGAAATCCTAATCCATCTTGCATTTGTCATACATTCACATTTATCACTTTCTGTATTCTCTGGCATTACTAATTGTTGATGATATAAAGGAGATATTATTTTATTGCTGTTGGATGTGAATACAGTCTGTTAAAATTCCATGGCTGGATAATCTGAAAAAAAAAAAAAAAAAAACAAATTGTTGATAAGGTAACAAAAGCTATTTCAGCCATGTATTTCTGGTTTGGTCTTTGCTGCAGTAGCTGCACTTTGGTAAATGAACACCACAAGAAGAGATTAATTTTCCATTTAACACCTCAAAATGAATGGATAACTCGTCAGCATCGCAGAGTAAATCTGCAAAATGGAAAGCAGAGTATGCAATAAGTTTAACTTTCCTCTATTTGTCTATTGATTCTTGAATTCTTTGTAGGAAATGTCCAGGCAGCTTCAGTGTCACTTCCAGTGTGTTTGACTTGTGTTAAGTGCTTTATTTACGCTGATATTTTTTTTCCCCAGGAAATGCCAAGTTTACTTCATTCCCAAGTGTAACATTTATCTCAGTTACATTGTGTTTTGTGTTATTTATAACATCATTCAGTAAAAATTGCAGAAATACTTAGTCTGGTGCTGACAGTCATTTTGGACTGCAGTTCCTTTTTTATCACTAACAGGATGTTCTGGTTTGGGCCAGAATTTGTTGGGCTCATTAAGATTTGGGAAAGCAAATGGTAGAAGGCACACTCTTCTAAGAGAATACTGGATTTTCTTATACAAGCAATCAATATCCCATTCTAATTCATGATTCTTTTTCTGTTGTAGGAGAGATCATTTTATTGCTATCATGTCATCATTTTGTGCAAATAGAAGCAACAGTACAGAACAAAGCTAAGTCCACTCGTGACCACTGGCTGTGCTGCTGCTGCTTCCCCAGCAGAGCAGTTGCCTGAGTACAGGCTGTAGCAACATCTGAAGTAATGCTCAGTAATTCTGTTTTCCTAACTTCCCTAACTTTGAGGATCTCTCAGGTGTTGCATGTTCCTTGCAATAGAGAAATTCAGCACAGAAGAAGGATTGAAGAGACCTTTCAGCCTCCTTGAGTGGCTGTGAAAGCAAAACCAGAACTCCTATAAGAAATAGAAATTAGCTTACCAAACTTAGGAACATCCACAGAGTATCAGTTAAATGTATTCCATGTTCTCAGTCTGCATAAAAACATTCTGTAACCACCAACACAGCAATATCACTATTCCCACAGGTTTGTGCTCTGCCTTTTGTAATGTGAAGCAAAACATTGAAAAGAAATACAGAAACACTTTGCTAATTCTTTCCTGTTTTGATGTGTTGTAATGTCTGGAATACCCACTGAAATCCAGGCACTAGTTTTTCATTACAGAATATTTGTAAACAGCTTCTTTCATTTGCCCACACTACCACTGGTTTGTTTTTGTGAAGAAGCTTCTTTTAGAAATTAAGCTAAGCATAGTTTTTAGTTTCTTCTCTCTCTCTCGGTGTTTCCCTGCAGAGTATTATCCAAACTGTGAAGTAGTGTTCATGGGAATGGCAAACATTCATTCTATCCGGAAGAGCTTTCAGTCCCTGCGTCTGCTCTGCACACAAATGCCAGATCCAGGAAAGTAAGTGGCTGTTCAGTGGTTTTTGCCTCTATTTCTATATTTTTTCCCTGCTGTTTTGTAAACTGATGTTCAAGTGTTATGTTTTTTTCCTCTTACTGACTTTCCTGTGCAAAAATGCTAAGCTGTATTTTTCATTTCATAGAATTTGTTGTAGTATTTTCACTGAAGTAAATCTAGAAAATGAGATTGGGAATTATATTTTAGCCCTGGATTTTGTTCCTGGAATCTTATTCCTTTCAAATGGGTTTCTGAGTGCTAGCACTTAATCTAATCTGAGCTTCCTGGATCTTTGAGTTTTGCAGCCTGCCTCTGCTTCAGAGTATTCTAGTGCTGTTCCACATGCTTCATGCATTTGTAGGGGCTTTTTGTTGAACGTAGCCCTTCAGTGCTATGGGATGCTGAGCCTCTAGTGGTGCATCACCTCAGGGGCTTCTGAGGTTGGATCTTCATTAGGACACTGCAGCTGCACCAGTCCTGTCTCCCCTACCACTTCCCTGTTCTGAATTTGTTGCTAAATGTAATACGTGGTTTCAGAGTAGATCCAGAATATCCATTCATACTGAGCTGAAAGGAAAACCTCCATGCTGCTGTGATTCTCAAGGAACCTCCAGCACACCTTGGAAAGCCTGGCAGTAGTTGAGATGTGTGTGATGGCAGAGGCAGCTCAGAGGATCCAAACCTCATTGCACAGCAGAGTTGTCCTGGTCATATGGCAGAGCCTCAAGATCTGCCACTGACAGCAGGACTGCAGTGCAACCTGAATCCTCAGCTGGGAAGAAGGGGATCAGTACAGGCTGCTGGAAGTAACCATTACCCAGTGGTGCTTATGGTGGCCTCTGCTGGTGATCTGCTATGCATGTATCTGGGCAACTGCTGCAGCCTGATTGTGGACTCAAGGCTTTGTTTCTTACAGTTCAGGGAAAGTCCTAGCAAAATGTAAATGAAAAATAATCAGTGATGACATTCACAGCTTAAAGTACACATTTAATATTGGTTATGCTTTGATTTGATGAAATCAGAGATTCAAACCTGGAAGCATTTTAAAAGAGCAAAGATTGTCCTCCTTTGTTTTCTTCTAGTTGGTTGTCAGCTCTGGAGAGCACCAAATGGCTGCAGCACTTATCTGTGCTTCTGAAATCTGCACTGCTTGTGGTTCATGCTGTGGACCGAGACCAGCGACCTGTCTTGGTGCACTGCTCGGATGGCTGGGACCGAACCCCCCAGATTGTGGCTCTGGCCAAACTGCTGCTAGATCCCTACTACAGGACCACAGAGGTTTGTAAGCCATCTAGCAATGAACGAGGCATTTATTGAGTTTGGGTTCCTTTCCAAGGAATTTTGTATTAAGAAATAATTACAGAATTTTCAACTAGAAGCAGCGCAGGAGCTGGCAGGAGTTAACTAACAGCAGTTGCAGATACAGTTACATGTAGGTGTAAATATAGTCTGTAATTCAAGAGCAGATTATGTTTTTCCTCTTTTCAATAACTGCCCAGTCATGGTGTTCCTTTCCCCATATTTAGCTTAGGAACATGCAATATGGAGTGCTTCTGGCACAGCTGCAGTTTCTCAGCCAACTGCTGATGCAAAGCCTTTCTCTGTTTCTCTTTTCTAGTTTTCTTAGCTACATATTTCTCCAGTTTCATTTCTTTCATTATCCGTTGTCACTTAGTTGTAACACTGTTGCTTTTTCAGCCTGATTTTTTTCTTCCATGGCTTTTTAGCAGTGAGAGATATGTGATGGCTAGATTCCATCTACCAGCCCACATGCAAGATGCCTTTGTTGTCTAGAACAGAAGTGTGTGCCTGTGCACTGTGCTATAAACCGGTGTTTAAGCCCTCAGATACATGTGGACAAGGAGCTGAAACTGTAGCAGTGCCCTTTGGAGGAAATTGTGGAGACTTCCTCAGATCCTTTTCACATGGGTTCTAGAGATCAGCATCTATATAACTATAAACTGTAACTGTCTGCACAAGAATCAGGAATGTTCAGAAGAATGAATTTCATCATTGTCACTTTCAGGTTTTATAGCTATCAACTTTCTTTTTTCCTTTTGAGTTACAACCATTGGCTTAATAAAGTGTGATCTACAATTTCTCATTCCACGAAGAAGCAAAACCTTCCTAACATGGTAGATTTTAGGTCCTGTAAGACTAGGTGTCACAGCCAGGTTCTTCACTAGACACTGTTTTGGAATGTGCTTTGCCCTTTGAGTTTCCATGAGAAATTGTGCAGTCTGACCTTTATCAAACTTATGGCTGTGCTACATCTGATACACATGTAGGCAGGCAATCTCTGTGAGTGTGGATATCTTGTGGTTGAATTATTCTCTTTTTTGACAGAAGGATCTCTCCTTTGTTTTTAAAGGAGAGCATTAAAATTTCTTCCTGTATCCAAGTGAAGTTTACCATTGTCTGGGTTTGAATCAAGATTTGAAGTTCCTGCTCTCCCCTGCCTTGCCAAGATAGCTCTCATGTCAAGGTCTGCTTCCTCGTGAGCCAGTGGACTTAGTAGTCTGTCTTATTCCCTTTCCTGTCCATGTGAGCTTGGGAATTCATTTCAGTCCTTATTTCATTGTGCAGCTTTTAAGAAAATAGAGGTATTGGGTAAAGGAGAAAAGGTAAGTGATAGGGACTGATTCTGAGGGGAAGTCAGAAGGAGTGAGGACACAACAATACAATGAGCTCCACAAGTCTCAGACTGTCTGAAAGAAAGAAAGGAAGGAAGGAAGGAAGAAAGAGAGGAAATTTTCATCTGTACTTGTATTTCTGCAGGGTTTCCAGGTGCTGGTGGAGATGGAGTGGCTGGATTTTGGCCACAAGTTTGCCGATCGCTGTGGCCATGGTGAGAATTCGGATGACCTCAATGAGCGCTGCCCGGTGTTTTTGCAGTGGCTGGACTGCGTCCATCAGCTCCAGAGGCAGTTCCCCTGCTCTTTCGAGTTTAACGAAGCATTCCTTGTGAGTTGTGGCTTGAGAGCTTGCTGTTTTGTAGACTGCTCCTAACCCAGTACAAACATACTGAAGAGCCCTGAGGGGTTTCTGATTTTCCCATCTATCTGTGACAGGATATCTTCAGCCTGATAAAGGAAATGGGAAAGCTGCCCTGATGCAGCAGACAAAAATACTTGTATGCTTGTGGAGCCTGTGGTCTGTTCACTCTTAAAACAGAATCAGGGTCCTTAAGGGTTTCTTTTAAACTTTAAAGGATGAAACAAATGATATGAATTTAATCACTTCACTTAAGAGCTGAAATAAGCTCGGTGTAATACATCCACACAACATAAAATTGTTTACTGGCAGGATGAACTTCCCTTGAATTTGATCTCTTTGGATGTTGAAGACAAATCTTCTAAACACCCCTCCTCTTTACCTTTCCATTTGATTTTTCTTTCTTTGCTGAAAATGTACAGGATGTACCAGCTGTGTTTATTTTCTTTGGAAGGGGAGAGCTCTCTTATTAGAAATTTGCCTGGGAATGTCAAAGTCAGTTTTTAAGACCAGAATGTGAGTCTCTGAGAGGTGGACTCACTGCCTGCAGAACTAGTAACCTGAGGAATAAAGGCTTTTATGGAATGTCTGATCCACTTCAGATTTAAAGCACATTGCTGTGATTGTAGATGACTTGCATTACTGCTTGCCAGCTCGGCCATGTAACTGAGTTTATGTACAGTCCTAGCTTAGCTCAGTTGTGAAATAGGATACATGAGATTGTAACTGGCTCCCCTAGCTCACTGCTAATCGATGGGAGCTGTGTGTGAACATTACCCTTAATGTTCTCACTGCCTTACAGCAAAACCCCCAGTCTGTTTGTGCACAGCCACTGGGACTGTTGGGATTATTCAGGTACTTAAAGTTAGGTTCATGTTAAGCTGCTTGGTCAGGCGTTGAGCACAGTATGGAGTGAGTAATGATTAGGATGTATGCTGTGCACATCTATACTGACACAAATTAACACTTATTCCCACCATTCTTCGTCTTTCTGCTGCTGCATTAATGTTTTATAATTTCCCCTTAAGGTCTGTGAGTTTTAAATTAACAAGACTTTTATACATGAGTAGGAACCACTACTTGTCTTTACATTTTGCAATTTTTCCTTGAGTTTTTAGTTATGATTATAAAAGATACCTCTATGTATAAATCCTTTTGCAATTAATTCATAAGGAGACACACAAAAAAAATCCAGGTTTGTTTATGTATCAGTCTTTGGGAAGAGGATGCATTGCCCTGTGAAGGAAAGGTTTCTTTTTTCTGAAGCATTCTTGCATTAAGCTGATGTCTTCTGCCATATGACTGTATCTGTATTGGTCTCTGCAGGTCAAATTGGTGCAGCACACCTACTCTTGCCTCTTTGGTACATTCCTGTGCAACAATGCGAAAGAAAGAGGAGAAAAACACACTCAGGAACGGACCTGTTCTGTCTGGTCTTTGCTGCGGGCAGCAAACAAAGCCTTCAAGAACCTGCTCTACTCCTCCCAGTCAGAATCTGTACGTATCCTTTCTTACTCACCTCATGGGAGAGTCTCTGTCTCTCAGGAGACTCTCAAGTCTGGTGCTCTCAGAAGTGTGTCCCACAGTGCAATACTCAGCCTGTAGCAATGGGACATCATGCAGGTTCACTCACCGTGAGTACAGTGCAGGGATAGCACACCCTTCTGGAAACACCTCAGCTCTCCTCTTCGATATTTACAACTGGATGCTCTGTTCAGTTTTATGTTTCAGGTCCTGCATCAGATCTGCTTGTATTTGAGGAATGTCAGGTGCAACCTCAGAAATTTCTCTGTGCTGGAAACATATTTTCTGTAACTAACATTTCTGTGTTTGACAGATAGACCTTTCTAGAGAACTAAGCTGTGTCAGAGGAGTGTCATAAAATGACATACAAACCCAGACACTGTTTAGATTTAAGTTTAATATAGACAAAGAAAATGTAACTAGGCTCATTTGGCATATTTGTGTTTCTTGTAATACTTTCACATTTTCACTCTGGCTCACTGAAGCTTCCCATCCAGGAAGGGCTTGCAGTTACCTTCTTTTGTATTTGATGGAAGGGCATTTAGAGCTGCGCTGTGGTAGGCATGGCATGTAAACAACCTGTCATCAGAGATCACGGTGAAAGGATGGCAAAGACTCTTATAAATATTTAAATGCTTTTTGTTAATGAAACATCAGATACCACAAACCTAACTGTAAGGGCTGTGCCGTGGTTTTGCATATGATGGATGCAGCTTATGGTTGTTTCTTAGAGGAAAATTAAAACTTGGCTTAGCAGGAAAGAATTTGTCTGCATTTGCCATAAAAGGATGAATTCAGTATTCACATCAGCAGCCCTCTATCTCTGCCCGTCTCCTCTGGACACCATGCCTGCAGCCTGTGCTCAGTCTGTGTGCAGATCCATCTGTCATGGTGACAGGCAGCATCACAGAGAGCCTTTCAAGACTTTCCAGCCTGGCGTTGCCATTAGCAGAGTGGGTGTGATAGCTGAAAGCATGAGGCACTGCAGATAAATACAGATCGTGAGGGCTTCTGGAGCTATGGGTGCATCTGAGTGCTCCCTGAGCACAGCAGTGAGTTTAGCCAGGAGAAGCTCAGAGCACTCTCAGCACAGGCAGTGCAGCCAGATACCTGCTCTGTCCCTGGGCTGCCTTTACCTGCTGCACTGCAGGTGGGGTAAGGTGACTTGGGCCGTGTTCCTGGTAAATGGCACACCATACTAAACTAACTGGGATAAATTGTGTGTTCTTAAGAGTTTTACTAATTTCCTATCTTGTATTCATTTCTTCCGTGTTTTATTTCAGTGTTGAAAATGTGCCTCACTGATGTGACCACATCTGTTCTAAAACCGTGGTCATTAAGAGCAGCAGTCCTCAAACTGAGCTGCCCCACATCCTCCCTCTGAACCCCCTGGCTGCTCTGTGCTGCTCCCTGCTTTTCCTAAAGAAAGCTGCTTGCAAAAACAGTGAAATTGATAGAGAGACTCAAGGTGTTCTTAAATTGAAACACAACAGAAAGTTGTGTTTCCACAGTCAAGGAATCCCTTTCAAGAGAAGGCTGCCTGTTCAGCAGAAGTATTTCTACATGTACTTAATTTTTCACATGTGAGTGCTTCCTTAAAAGGGAGGGTTAGCTTTGATGAATTGGAGCCCTAGAAAGAGGCTGTGGGTTCAGCTGTCGTATGGCACACTGTAGTACAAGGCACAGGGAAAGCTCTGTTATGGGCTGCTGAATTCCTCTGCACTTTAAATTGCCCAGCAGCATTATTAAGGTGTAGATTCACACAGCGCACACGGCAGTAATTCATTCACGGGAAGTTGAAAGCCAGCATTGTTATGCCTCAAGCTCCCTCTCTGAAAGAGAAGATAATTACATATCCAAGTGTAGCTGATTAAAAGTGCCATAGCTGCTCACAGGCCTTCTGAACTATCTAGAGATCTGACAGCCTCCCAGCTGCAAATCTGAATAATAACCCAGGACTATCCCAATCAGCTCTGAACACCTTTTTACACCCTGGGAGCAGGGTAAGTTGCAATTTCTGAATGATTGTGTGTGTTTTTCTCTCAGGTGCTGTACCCAGTGTGCCATGTGCGTAACTTAATGCTCTGGAGTGCTGTTTACCTGCCCTGTTCTTCCCCCTCTACACCTGCTGATGACACCTGTGCCCCATACCCTGTTCCAGGCTCTAGCCCTGAAGATCAGCCCCTGGGCAGGTGAGCCTAGAGCTCAGAAATCCCATCCTGTAAAGTAAGATCAATAGAGAATATTGTGGGATATTAAGAGGAGAATATTTGTGGGAGGGAAGTGTTTTTCACAGGTGTATTTGTGGGCTGTTTGACTCACTGACCAAAAGCAGTCTTTCCTTGTTTCAGGTTTGAAAGCTGTTAAGTTTCAGAGGTCAGAGCATAACAAATGTATGGAACCTGAGAGATTAGGAAATGAATTAAGCTGTGGGCATTGCCTGGCTTTGTTGGATCCTTTGTATTGTTGTTGAATATAAGCTTTTATTTGGCTGACTTGAATTTCAGTTCTTTTCCTGTTGCATAACTTTCTTTGCTTTGTTGTTTGGTTTTTTTTTGTGAAGTGATTCTTTGCACATGTTAATTAGGAGGTGTGACCAGACTGTAAGCATCTGTGCTTTGTGGTAAAGGGATCTGGGAATGTTTGAAGTCTGATTCAACAGATTTTCCTACTGGCAAACAGCAAAGTTCTGAAGCAGCTTTGCACTACAGATGGTCCAAATGTGCTCCTGGATAATACTGCACAGAAGTCCTAATTGTGGAGGGGAGGTTTTAAGCCATAGTAGATGAACTTAAAAACAAACAAACAAACAAACAAAAAAAACAACCCTGACTTTGGATTCTGATTGTCTGTACTTGTGTAGGTTACCAAAGACAAGATCCTTTGACAATCTGACGACAGCCTGTGACAGCAGTGTGCCTACAACCAACCGGCGTAGCAGTGACCCCAGCCTGAATGAGAAGTGGCAGGAGCACCGCAGGTCCCTGGAGCTGAGCAGCCTTGGGAACCCTGGGGATGATCCGTTTGATGGGGATGGCCTGAGCAAGCAGGGCAGGGCTCTGATGGGAGCAGAGCTTTCTGTAGCAGCCGGTGTGGCGGAGGGACAGATGGAGAACATTTTGCAGGAGGCCACTAAAGAGGATGTCATTCTGGAGGAGCACTTAAGGGGCAGCCTAGAGACTGCAGGTAAAGGGGATGAGATTGCCTTGGATAAGGAGAAGAGAACTGAAAATCTACATGGCTATGTCAGTGAACTGTGTGAAAAGGCTGAGGATAAAGGTATGGTAATGAACAATCCATGTCCGCTTTCACAAGGTGCTTGTGAGCTTAAAGGACACCAGGAGGAGCACACTGATCTCAGTAACACTATCCAGAAGTTACCTCAGGTGAAAGGACTACAGACTGTTCCTTTGGAGAGTTTTGTAAATAGAGACACTCAAAAGAATGTGGAGGAAGGTGTGGGCAAGCCTGAAGGAGAAGGAGAAACCCTGCACAGCGTATCACATGCCGGCCTTCTGTTACCTCTTACAAGCCTGCAGGAGGTGAGAACATCCAACATTGAGAGTTCTACAGAGACCTTAACAGAGAATGAAGCAAAGCAAGAGCTGATTCCCAAGGGCCCGTGCCACAGAGCCCATCTGATGGACAACAGTGCTGACGAGCTTTCTCGAATTATTGAAAACAGGCCAGAAGGGGAGAGCATGATAGAACTTCAGAAACTGGGCACAAAAGTACACAGGACTTCTGGTAGCGGCAGCACACGCATCCCAATGCCTTCCCCTTGTGCCTTGCCTTTAGGTGAATGTAAAGATGAGGTTGTGTGTAACGGAGAGCTGGAGCCTGAGAACAAGATGACAGAGAAGCCTGCAGGGTTTGGCATCGTGCAGAAATACCAGGCAACAAACGGGCACTGTGTGAACGGGGAGGATGGGAGGATGAAGATCTCTCTGAGCCGGCAGGTCTCCGCAGCGAGCTGCAGCTCTGCACAGTTTCACTTGAGGAACCTGCACCAGAAATGGGTGATGACTCATCTCGGGAAGCAGCAGGCGGCCGGCAGCCCAGACCAACCTGCCAGGAGCCACCTGGATGATGATGGGATGCCTGTCTACACCGATGTCATCCAGCAGCGCCTGCGCCAGATTGAAACTGGGCATCAGCAGGAGGTGGAGACCTTGAAGAAGCAACTGCAGGAGCTGAAAAGCCGCCTGGAAAGCCAGTTCCTCAACAGCTCCTTGCGTCTCAATGGTGATTTTGGAGATGAAGTGGTAAGTGAGGTGGTGACTGGCCACTGCTGGAAACGGTGGGCTACTGGTGTCTGCATCTCCCCTTATAGGCAGCCTGTGGTTCTTTGGTCAGGCAGGGATTTTTGTGGCCCTACAGGGTTTTGTAGAACCCTTGGGGTCTTTCTGAGAAGGAGCAAGCAGATAATCAGAGTACTTAATGAGCAGCATTACTGGTGATGAATATTTTCGCTGTATTTCAGGTTGACCAAGCAAATAGCAGAGGTTTACTTCAAGCAGCATGTTTCACAGTGCGTTTGCATCTAGCTGGGCATACTTAGATACCTGCATTGGCCTTACTCAAAAACCCACATTTACCTTTGTTTTCATACATGGGAGGGACGTTTTTCTAAGGATGTCAGTGTCGTTTATTGGGGCAGGAATGCAGCTCTGATCCCTTGGTGCTTTGCATGCTGAGGGTTGGAGAGGTGCAGCAGTGGTTGCTCTTTTAGCTCAAAGCCAAGAATTGGAAGCCAGGTAAAATAAAAGAAGGGAGAGCTGTGAGGACACAGGAGGAGGAGGCGGGGGCACGAGAAGGGAGGTGAGGACATGCAGGAGAGTCTTTAGGTGTGTTCACACAGTGTTGGCCTGGAGTTCCCAGGTTGGTGCAATACTCATGAAAAATTTCCTACGTACACATTTAATTTGCTTTATGTGTCTGCAAAACTGGGAGAGGGAAGGGTATTTTGAAGAGCTTTCCAACTTTAGCTTGTTTAGTTTTCTGTTGTGTAGAAGTGGCAGAGGTGCTGGACAGTCCCAGGGGCATCTGTTGAGAAAAATGCTCAGGACCTTCTTGGCTGTTATGTCTGAGAGAACAACAGCCAGTGCTCCTTCTGAGCATCCATCTCAGCTGTGTCTCACTGGAATTGGATGTGGCTTTGATTCCTTGGAGAGATGCTAAGTTTTGGCTTAGTTGTACTGCATTGTGTAAGGGCCTTCACCAGCCAAAGTGTGGGGCTGGGATGTTTTCTGGTGTAATTTGTTTTAAAATCTGATCTCTGCTTTCTGTTTTTGCCTCATCTGGCAGTAGGAGGGCTGTCTTTGTAAATCCAGAGGTGCTCAGGCACAAAAATATGTAAGATTTTTTTTCCCCATAGTTTTATTTAAGACAGTTAAACTGCAGTGCTGCCAGACCAGACTATCATAAGCAGCCTTATTCCCCCAGTACAGGTGGCTCAGATGCTGAGTTTCCCATGAGTGATTCTGCATGTATCTTCCAGATCTTTTTCAGATAAAGGGCATGTGTGCACCACCAGTATTTGTTTCAAAAATGAAAGAGCCTTGAAAAAGAAACAGCTATGAGGTTGGAGCCACAGATAGTAGCTTTTTGGTTACTCACTCCAAGTGTTGCCAGAACTTTATGCTAGCACAGGAGAAAATGGATTTGAAATCCACTCTACCTCACGTCAGAGGGCCAAAACCTGACCTGGTGGATTTCCTTTTGTGTGCAGCTCACCTCTCACAAACTGCTTCAGCTTACACCATTTAGTCCCACTCAGTGCTGGTTTGCCTCTGCTGTCACACGGGGAGCTGGCGGGTGTTGGCAGCCTCCCTCACCATGCAGACACAGCCTGCTCTTCCTCAGCAGGAGGTTCCCTCCCCACTGCTCCCCACAACTGGCCAACTTTGATTTGTGTGGAAGAAGGATTATGGGATAGTTCTGTTCAGCTGTGTTTGTTTGCCAACAGACTTCTATACCCGACTCGGAAAGCAATCTGGATCAGAACTGCTTGTCTCGCTGCAGCACAGAGATTTTCTCTGAAGCCAGCTGGGAGCAGGTGGACAAACAGGACACAGAGGTACAGACTGAATCCCTTCAGATCACTTACTCTTCTGGTAGGATGGGATGTTCATCATCACTCAAATTATCCCACACCCTGTGGTCATATGCCACCTCTTGTGAGTGATCTTCTGCACGTTTCACTCATCTCCTGCTCTGAGTGTCAGTGTCTGTGCACCCTCAGCTGTCAGTGGGCACTTCATGGAGCTGGGGCTGAGCTGAGGGAACATGGTGAAGCCTCACAGCCTGGACACCTCTAGAACACAGAGAGCAGCAGGAAGCTGGACTTCATGACTTCCTTTGTCTGTGTGAGGGCAGTTTAGGACGTCGGTTCTCAAGGGGAAAGTTTTGGTGTCTTTCAGTGTTGTGAACACTGAGTTTCTGCTTTTAAATAGAACAGGCTTTGCTTGGGCTGTGTGAGCTGAGATGTGATGGGTTTGTTGCTAGCTAACCTGACAGGTTTGTCTTCTCCTTGTTGCAGGTGACACGATGGCTTCCCGACCACCTGGCCGCACACTGCTATGGCTGTGACAGCACGTTCTGGCTCGCCAGCAGGAAGCACCACTGCAGGTACCCTAAGCAGCAGGGTGGGGGGTTGGGCAAGGCCAGCACTTGGATCTTCCCTTTGCTCTTCAGCCAGGAAGGGCTTCATTTTGCTGTGAAGTTCCTTAGTGAAGGATGGGTGTTGGAGTAGGAGTGTGAGCTCCTGCAGGAACCAAGGGCTCTGAGACAACAGGACAACTTCTGTTCAGCTCCAGTTCACTGCATCTATATATGAAAAGCCACATTTGGTATCTGTTATGCCGTGGCCTAGATGGATCCCAGCGTTTTCTCTCGAGCTGGGTTTGGAGACAGATGACTCTTTAGCTGATGAAAAGGATTTAAAAATTACTAGTGTGTCTCCTTTGCATTCAGTAGAGGCTTTTGGATTAGATCGCTTTGGAAATCTGAAATTCTGTCTTAGTTTTATTTTAAATAAATCCCTATTCCCGTTTTCTGGCCATGAGAAAATGATTACAAAAACTGTCATTGAAATAAATGGCAGTTATCATGTTCTGATGCTTCAGTGCTTTTTGAAGTAGTGAAGAATTGAAAGCATCCTGTGCCCTCTGTACTTCACTTCACTTAAAATTCTTACAAAAATAAACCAGGGAAGAATGAATGAGGAGTTGAATGAGATGGATTTTTTTTTTTAAGTTTCATATCCACTGTGTTGCAAATGTAATTGCTAAGCATAGTTATACACACCTGAGGGGTTTTATAAGAGTTAAAAGAACATTTTCACGTGTCTCTTTTCTAGTGGTATCTGTGGTGAAGTGCCCCCATCCATCACTGTCTCCCTGCCCATGGCTGCCCTAGGCCTGCTGGCACTTAGCAGCCACGTTGTAGTTTTGCAGGCCTGGACTCTGGGGAACTCCCAGAGCACCTGTGCAATCTGAACACCTCCAGCACCACCAGGAGTTGAGATTGATGCAGGTTTTCGAGTTCTGTTACAGGTTTCCCTTTGGTGTCTTTGTTCTGTACTCTCCAATGCCTGACGTAGGTTGACCAGGCTGTCCATGTGAGCTCTCATTGGTAGGGACCAGTAAGGGCTGCCATTTTAACCAACAAGGAAACCAAGTATTTGCCTTGTGTACGTTGTTACAAAGCACAGTGACCAGTGTGAGTCTGCTCACCAGCTTATTTGAGAGTGAGAATGGGTTGAGAAGCACATTTCCAACTTGAACAGGATAAAAGTATCCAGCTTCCTTCATTGCCACTGTTTGCTTCTGTTGCTGTTCCCCTCTGAGCTCTCTCTTCCCTCCTTGCAGGGACTCTGAACGTGTTGATCAGATCTGGTGAGCATTTACAGCAGCCTCTGTCTGTTGTCTGTCTGCATTTCCTTTGTAACTTCTCCAAACTAACTCAGGCTCCTCCCCCTGTTTTTCACCTGGCTGGAAAGCACCAGAAATAAGCTGTGGGTGGCTGGCACGACCTGGTGGATGTTGAGATTGATACAAACAGGCTTCTCTTTCCACAGGAGGCACTGAGGCTTGGTTTGTGGTAGCTGAAACTGTGGTGTGGATTACACTAACTGTCACCATCAGCAAGTGGTGTGTTTGAGTAACAGAGAATGCTGCAGTGCTAACTGGGAAGAGGTTAACCTTCAAGTTTAGCCATTGTGCATTTATCTCTTAGTTTTGATTCTTTCCCTTTTTGCATTAATTCTGGGAGATGTCAACGTGTTAGCAAGCCATGCAAGCATGTAAATGTTGATGAAAAAGATCTGACACTGATTTTGGAGGGACTGTGGCAATAAGAGGTAATGCAGGGCTGGGAGAGAGGCGGTGTCTCACAAAATGGGTGAACATGGATAATAATGTGTAATAATATACAAGGAGGTCTTGGTGGTGTGATTTTAACAGTCACCTGCCCTCCAAGGGGAGAGATCCATGTTCTTAACATCTCTTGATCCCTCGAGCACAGCAGAGGGGTGCAAGAAAGCTGCTCAGGGCAAAGCAGTTCTAGAATGCTGTCCTCTCTCACAGAAAGATAAAAGGACAAAGAACAAGTGTTGTGTTAGGAAGCTGGTGGTGGGCTACAACAGGCAGATAATGGTTCCAGTCCCTCTGGTTGTTTGTGACCTGATCCATCTGCAGTGAGTTTCTGTGGATAACTGCTCTTAGAACAGCAGCAATGGGAGCTGACAGCGGCTTTCCTGCACAGATAACACCTCGTGAGTTGGTTTCTCTGCTGCTGGCTTTTCTAGTAGTAATTTCTGACAGATTCCTGAAGGCTTCCAGCCCACAACCCCAAGCTGGCCATCATGATGTTCTGGTGCTCAGGTTGTGGCATTAAGGTCTGCAGCTGCTGCGCAGAGCTGCAAAAGTCAGCCTGCTGAAGTGGGAAATGGGATTTCTCTGCTGACTGTTTCCCATCAGTGCCCAGCATCTGGGAACCCCATCTCTTGGCAGTGAAGGATTAATTGAAGCTGCTGGGTGTAAGCAGAGCTTTCTGTCACTCTTGGCAGCAGCAGATCTTTCCCAGCACAAATCTGTGGTGGCATAAAGTCCCGATGCCAAAGAATTAATGAGAAGGGTGCAGGGCCTGGAGGTGAATGGCAAACTGCAGGGCTGTGGTGTGAGCCCTTAGCAGCCTGCTGAGGTGTGCAGCATGCAGGGAGGGCTGCAGGAGCAGCAGGTAACGCTTCCCACACTTCAGCCTAACCCTGTGAGCTGCATGCAATGGGTGCCCAGCAGCTGGCAGGAGTGCATCCCTGCAGCACAGCCTGAGCATGGCGCTGTGCACTGCATGGTCCTTGCTGACAGCATTCCTGTGTGCAGAAGTGTGGGATGCTGGGAAAGTGGCAGGGCAGCACAGCTGGGAGGATTGCATCACCTGTGCTGGTTTTTTTGTCTGTTCTGGGCTGAACCTTTCCAGCAGCGCACTTGAAAGAAGAGCAGTGACTGTGTGGATGTCACTGCGCACTGTGGCTTCCCTCACACTCCTGTCTGGTGTCGAGCTCTGCAGGGAAGGCTGTCTGTGTGTCGTGGTGCTTAGGGACAAACAGCCTCCAGAGCCGAGCCCACCACAGCACCACAAGTAGTATAACTTTACAACTGGGTAACTTTATCAAACTGCTGCTAATTTTGTCTTTTCCATTTCTCCTCTGTTCCTGACACAAGGAATTGCGGAAACGTGTTCTGCTCCAGCTGCTGTAACCAGAAGGTGCCAGTTCCCAGCCAGCAGCTCTTTGAGCCCAGCAGAGTCTGCAAATCGTGCTACAGCAGCTTGCACCCGAGCAGCACCAGCCTTGATCTTGAACTGGACAAACCCATCACTGCCACATCAAACTAAAGGCCCACCTGGGAGGCGGGGCCCTTCCCCGGGCAGAGCTGTGTGATCTCAGTGGGCTGAGACTGGAAGGACGAGGGGGCGAGGAGTGCTGCTCAGTGGGACGGAGCTCAGCCGTGCTGTGCTGCTGCAGTGTGGGCATCTCCTCTTCCAGCCGTTCCCCTTTCCTTTCTGTCCCGTTCGTGTGTGTGTGTGCGTGTACGCGCCTGTGTGTATATATATAATAATATATATATGTTTGCTTGTTTGCTGGAAGATTGTACAAGCGGGAAGGGAGCTGGCACCAGAACCAGATTTCCCTTTTGTATTTCACTGTCCCACTGCTGACCTGCGTTGCAGACAATTCGATGGAGGAAAGGAGACGAGGGGGATCGGCGCAGTCGGTGTGCAAGGTGAATCGCTGTAGCCTCAGCGCTAGTGCTTTCAATCACTCCTGTTACTTCCAAACAAGAAACTGCTGTTTGGGAATTTGTTGCTGCTAGAAGAAGTGGGAATCTCTTTCCCAAGAGAGCACTCTCCCTCTCTGTTCTTAGAGTGGGCTTAGCTGTCCTCGCTGCGTGAAGGGGATCGCAGGCTCTGCTGCCGCAGCCCCGCGGTGCTGACTGGGGACAGCTGGGCAGTGCTGGCTGCAGGAGGTGCCCGGTGTTGGTGAGAGGTGAGGAGGGGCCGAGCTTGGTGTCACACCGACACCTCTCTCTGAAGTTGTGTAAATGCGGTTCCTTATTTAAAACCAAGTGGGAAAGTAGCAGCCCTCTGATTTGTGTCCTTGTCCCACCGTAGGTTGTTTTGCTCAGCGCAGAGCTCCTTATCACAGCTCCCTCTGCAGCCACAGCCCTGCTGCTCCTGCTGCACTTCAGTGAGGGCACTCAGAGCAGCAGCACTTCCAGCTGTGCTGCACTGCACTCCTGCTGCGTTTGGTCCCACAGGAATGCACTGTGCTGCAGCGTTCTGCCACGGCTGCTCCTTTTCCAGTGTGCTCCAGCTAGGAAGGACCTGCCTGAGGATTATACCAGGGCTGTCACAGTACATCGTGATTCCCCTCCTTCCTTCTGCCCCAGCCTGAGTTGCTTTCCGAGTCACCTCAATAAAGTGTGGATCTCTTCAATATATGTTTTTAACTGAGTGGTAGGTCCTCGGCCCCTTCTCCCTTTTGATAGAGCAGTGTTGCTCAGTGCAGCTGGGCAGGAGGATGCATCTGGTCATGTCATGCTCTGCAGCACGCTGCCTGGCCAGGCTTACATCTCCTGCACTGTTCTGTAGGACAGAACAATCCTGTTGAGTATCTGAGAGCTGAAAGAAATAACGAACAATCGTTGGGAAGGGAGCACTGCCCTTCCCTGCAGCGTCACAATCGTGGTCTGCAGTGTCAGACAGAGACCATCTCATTAAGTCTGGTGGGGAAAAAAATGACACAGAACTTCCCGTGCCGGCACTGCTGTGCTCTGAGCTGAGGCTGCATGGACAGAAATGAAGGCGTGGGGGCTGTGCTGGCACAGGGAAGGGGCCTGGGAGCAGCAGGAGAGAAAAGCAAAGAAAAAGCTGGGTTCTCCCATGGAGTTTTTATCTGTTTTCTCCTGAACCAACGCAGCGATGTGCAGGCAGAGCTGTGGGTGCTGCAGTTGGATGTGAAGCAGAGGCTGTGAGACAACAGCGGTGTGCGGTGCGTCAGAAACACGCGTGGGGTTCTGCAGTTGTAAGGACAGGTGCCAAGAGGTTTGATACGGGTTTCTGGGCTCTGTGATGTACAGTGTGAATAAATGCTTGCAGCTCTTAGTCTTTTTTTGATCGACGAAGCACTTTTTTATTAATATTATTTTTTCTTTGTATGTAAAGGAGGAAGCAGTATCTCTCCATAGCTGTACATATAACCTGTCTCTCCTACAGAGAGTAAAGTGCTCCTATATTTTTCATTTTTGTCAAAGCGAGAAGTAAATACTTTAGAATTGTTAAATATATAAATAAAAGTGAATAAAGTTTAGCATTTTTGCATGGGAGCATTCGCTAACACACGTTCCAGTTCTTTACCTTTCCTTCCTGCCCTCCAGCGGGGCAGCAGCAGGGGAGGACACACAGCAGTGCAGTGCTGGGGCAGCAGGGCTGGGGGGAGTCAGCCTCCTTTGGTTTCTTGGCTTTCTCCCCCTGTAACTCAGCCCCTCCTTCAGAGCGTGCTGCCTCTCTTGCCTTTGGAAGAGGGGATTTTCCACTTCCCCCCCTGCAGGATCGTTGCTTTGCTCTCACACAACCCTGCGTGCTGGGTGACCTCACGGCTGGGGCTGGTATTTACAGTTTCAAGAATGAAATAAAGCAACTTTAAGGTTGTGCACTGTTACAAACATGCAGAGGAGCAGCGGGTTTTCGATTACACGCCAGGATCTGATTTTATGGAGCTGCTTTTGTACACGAGTCGCTCCTCAGTGCTTCTGTGCAGCTCATCCCAGCAGCTGGGAGCCCTGTGCTGTGCCACCTCAGGAGCACTGAGCGCAGCCCCGGCTGTGCTGGAGGAGCAGTGACTGCAGAGCTGTTTCCTGCTGGTTGGTGGGGCACAGCACGCAGGTGAGGCTGAGCTGAGCGGCAGCACGCAGCACTCAGCCAGGTGTTTGCTTTGGTGGAGCAGTGTGGGATTCCAGTCTCAAACTTGCGTCAGAACTGATGTCAGCATCAATTGCAGCATCGCTGTGACACACATAGGAAATGAATAAGCTTTCTGGAGGTCAGAAATTATTTTTCTTTAATATCAGTACTGACATGTCCAGCCTTGGTGGAATTTGAGTGATGTGGTTGATGTGATTTATTTCCTCCCAGGCTGTTACAGAGCAGCACTGGGCAGCAGTGCTGCCTTTGATGCGCAGTGGGTGACTTTTTGTTGCCCATCTCTGCTGCCCGTGGAGCTGTGAGCAGGGAGGAGGCGTCCAACAAGGAGCACTGCAGCAAAGCCTCTGCTTTGGGTGATCTTTAAGCACAGCAGAGCTGCACTGGGACAGGGGAGAAAGAAAGAACCAAAAGCACGACTTAACCAAGCAGTGACCACTGATGGGTTCTGTGATGGCAGGTGGGCAGTGAGGTGAGCAACTTCTGGTCAAGAAAGACGTTGTTTCATCCAGGTGCTGAGTTGGGCAGCGTGAGCCATGGCTGCAGCTCCTGTGGAGGCACCACCAAGAAAACGCCATCAGAGCACAGGCAGCACTGGAGAGCAGCTCTGTGAATGAGAAAAAACAAAGGTTTTCTCTTATAAATCTAAATAATTTCAGTTTTTCATTGCTTTTCTTTATAAGGAACGTCAGTACTCAGAGAGCTGCTGCTTCAAGTCATTGTCTGCATCTGATAATGACTGGATCACTCAGCATTTGCCTAAAACACAGTAAGAGCATCCCAACATCTCCCACTGGCTGCATCTGCACCGGCAGAAACTCAGCACCAGGTGGTGCAGAGATGGGTTTGGTTCAGAGGGCTCTGCTGTGTGCCCTGATTGCAGCATCGTGCCTGCAGCTCCCTGAGGTGGCTCTGGGACTGCTCCCTGCACGGCCATAGAGCCTAAGGAACAGGGCTGGCTTCTGATCAAAGCACTCAGCAAACCGAGCCAGCGTGTGGCAGGTTTGGGCTGGCTCTGTTTGACACCTTGATGATCTGCATGAGGGGATTGCGAGACCATCAGGAAGTCTGGAGGTGACACCATGCTGGGAGGAAGTATAGATCTGCCTGAGGGCAGGAAGGCCCTGCAGGGAACACGCTGGGACCTTGAAGTGTGTCGTGAGAAGGACTGTGAGGCTGTGCAGGGTCTGGATGCATTGAGTTCTTACAGGGAGTGAGGGAGCTGGGATGGCTCAGTCTAAAGAAGAAAAGGCTCAGGGGAGACATTATTGCTGCAGCTCCTGAAAGGAGGTTGTGGTGAGGTGGGGATCAGCCTCTGCTCCTGGATAACAGCAATAGGACGAGAGGTGGTGGCCTCACGTTGCACCATGGGAGGTTCGGGGTGGATATTAGGAACAATTTCTTCTCCAAGAGTGGTGATGCAGTGGCAGAGGCTGCCCAGGGAGTGGGGGGGTCACCATTCCTGGAGGTGTTGAGGAACCATTGGGGATGTGGTGCTGAGGGACACAACCAGTGGGCGGGGGTTGGGCTTGGGGATCTTAGTGGTCCTTTCCAACCTTCATGATTCTATAAGTGGGGCTGATGTTATTTCAAAGCTGCACCAGTGCTCTGGAGCTGAACACTTGTGCAGACCCAGCCACTGCTGCCCTGGAGATGGAAATACTTCTGTTCATCACCAACCCGCATCAGGAGCTCACCGTGCTCCCTGCAGCCCGCCTCGGATGCAACACAACGTCCTGCACTCTGCATCTGCAGAGGTCCCTGAGCGTCTCCCTGTTACCTGTCTGAGTCACAGCCTGCTGCCTGCGGGGCTGCCGGCGTACACCAGGGCGCTGTCCAGGGACGATTCCTCGGCGCTGTAGCTGCCATTCCCCAGCTCTGCAGCCACGGGGCAGAGTTCCTGCCTGCACCACCTGAACAGAGAACGCGGCGGTCTGTGCGAGCCGTGCTGCACACACGGCGCTGGCTGCTCCCGAGGGTCTCCCCAAGTTGGATGATTCTCATCGCTGTTGGGGTGGAGGTTCCCCGTGCAGGGAATGGCAGCGATGCTGCTGGGAACCAACCCAGAAGGCTGTTTGTTCCACCCGGGGTGTGAAGTTGGGGTCTGACCGCAGCAGATCACACATGTGGGCAGAGCAATGCCGCAGTACGAGAGATCACCTGAAGTGGTCGGAGTGGCTTACCTCTGAGCAGCACAGACATCAACGCAGGAGGAGCCGGGCCGAGCCGCGTGCTCAATGAGCAGAGCTCCTGTGAAAGAACACGGCACGTAAGGGCTGCTGGGCTTCAGGGTGGCTGAGCTTCTCAGCAGCGCTTCCCGTGCTGAGCTGCCACCGCCGGAAAGGAGGAGGGACAGCAGCCTGAGCAACCTGGCTGAGCTGTGGGTGTCCCTGTCTGCTGTGGGGGAGTGGGACCAGACGGCCTTTAAAGGTCCCTTCCAACTCAAACTGTTCTGTGATTGTACGACAGAGCTTTCTTTAAAACTCCGCTCCTGAGCTGGAGCGAGGCCTGGGAACAGCAGGACTGCTCGCAGCCCTCCCTGGTCTGAAATTCACTTCTGTCCTTCCTACCTGCGTAGATCCTTGCTAGGGAGTAGGAGAAGTCTCTTGCTGCCAGCTCCATGGGCACTGCCCCTTCTGAAGCAGCTCCTTGGCAGAACCGTGCGAGGCGGCCGGCAGCATCCTGCACCCACTGCACTGCGGGCTGCAGCTCTGCGCTGCTCGAAGCCAACTCCAGTTTGTTCTGCAAAACAATCACAGGGAAAAGGACGGCGTGTTGACCTCCTGCATGGCAGCAAGGCCAATGAGGGGACAGCTCCGAGCACCCGAAGGGGCTGTGGGTGTCCCTGCTCATTGCAGGGAGTGGGACCAGGTGGCCCTTCAAGTGCTTTCCAACTGAAACGAGGCCCTCGGGTGCTGTGCTGCACCTCTGCAGGTTCGCATCTCTCCCTGCAGCAAGGCTGAGGGTTGCCTTGGACAGAAGTGCAAGCAGGAACAAGTTTGGATTTACGCAGCAGAAAGCTCTTTTTGTGATTCAGTCTCCTTTGAGGCCATTTATGAACCGACACCTGTCAGTACCTGCAGTGTCGGTGCTGTTCCCCACCAGCACACCAAAGCAGCAGTGCTCAGCTGTGCAGCCAAACCCTGTTTTGTTTCCTGTAATGCTCCTACAAACAACACCCCCTGCCCACGCTGCCCTGTGCTGTCTGACTGCTCCTACAAGGACAGCACAATCCTCACTGGTGCTGTTCTGTGCTCGAGGCAAAGCAGTACAAGAACACTCACAGGATGTGCTGTACGAATACAAAAACCCCCTCATTAAAGCGGGCATCCAAGTGCCAAGACAAAGTCCAAAGAACCCTCCGAGCCCACAGAATGCCAATGAGGTGGTTTAAAAATGGATCAAAGTCCCCAGGGGCACAAACAATATCCCCAGCAGCTTGGGTGGGAGCCAGCACTGCACTGTGCTGGGCTGCAAACAGACACAGCCCACGCTGCCCTGGGTGTGCTCCCCAAGCTAGCTGCCATGCAGGATTGTCTGAGTGGTTTTCAACAGCACGGCGATCAGCAGCAACGTGGAGAACATCAGAATGGGGCTGGAAGCACAAGTGTCATCTTTGTATTTTGTGGACTCTCACTTCAGTAAGCTGCACTGATTTCTTGCTGTGCTGAAGTGGTTTGGAAAGGACCTGAAACTGTCACCATACAGTCCAAACTCTGCAGACCCCTGCATCGCGTGTCCCAGTCCCAGCTGCTTTCAATCAGCATAAGCCTGTAGAGGCCAGCTTCTTTCCAGGCCATTTTTAGAGCCTACCACCCTCTCCTCCACTCCATTGCCTTCAGTGTCAGACTGAACTGCTCGTTAATTAGTGGGTATGCTCATTAATCCTGCTTATGAGCAGATCTCGCTTTCTTGTTTGGTAGTCAAATTGTTTGAGGTATTTTTCCATCAACAGAAGTTATATGAGAGGATGGTAAGGACTCGTGTTGGAGGTCAGTGCCCAACTGCAGCCCCTGCTGAGCAGTCAGGCTCTGGTTAATGCGTTTGGGAGCTCCTGGGGGATGGATCAGATCACCTTCAGGATACAGCAGAGCCTACAACACGAGGTTATGTTTAATGCCATGCTCTGCACCGCGCTCCTCTCCCTGCATTCACTTCACATCTCCCTTCTGCTGAAGTTGTGCTGAATGGAGACCACAAAGGTATCACCTTTGCTCTGTGCCCCAAAAGCAAACTCTGAAGGCAGAGAAGCAGCCCAGAACTCTCAGTTCTCATGGGGGATGAGAAAGCAGTGTCTGCAGGTACTGAATTCCAGCAGCCCAGGATTCCTAAGTATACACTGTGCTAATGTGATCTGAATGGCTCTACCTCAATTAGTAATCTAATTCCTGAGGGAATATCCTCTGATATGGTGATCGTGCCTTCCAGGCTGGTTTGTGCACCCCTCGATGGCATGGATCAAGCCAGATGATTCTCATTTATCTTCGGGAAATTCTGAGCTTCTTTGAACTCTCCATGGCTGCCTTTGCCTGAGCACCTTTAAAGGAACAGCCTGTGGGTAAGGGCAGGGAGCTGCGCTTCTAAGGAGGCAGCAGTGGGATTCCTTTGGCTCTTTCCATCTTTTCAGTGGGAATAAAAATAGAAAGTCATAATGCAGTAGGTGGCCCTAGAGAAGGTTTTGTATTTATCAGGCTTGTGCTGCTTTTCCAGCTTAAAGAAAAACAACAGAGCAAAACAAAAAAACCCCCCACAAAATAATTTTAGGCTCAGGAAGGTGACTCACATTAAAAATGTACTTACACTGGTGCCTTTCTTGAAGAGCACTGACAGTGCACAGCTCCTCATTGTAGAGATGAAATTGTCTGCATTTTTTGCAGCACACAAGGATCCCAAAATAAACACTGCCTGTGTTCTGCTTTTGTAAGTGCTATTTAAAAAGCAGATTTGTGAAACACCTTCAGAGTCTTGTCTAAAGCCTTGAGTTTGTCACGTTCTCTAGCAGTCTCAGCCAGGAGCACCAACACCAAGACTGCCAAAGTGTCAAACCAGGCTTACTGGTGCTTGGCTCACCTGCACTGTGGAGAAGAACACGGCCATCACCTGCCCCTGACTCTTGGTGAGGGACCTCAGGACATCAAGAGATAGGACATTCGTTGTTCCTTCCCATATGGACAGCACCTGCATGATAGAATCACAGAATCACAGAACTGTAGGGGTTGGAAGGGACCTCCAGAGATCATCGAGTCCAACCCCCTGCCAAAGCAGGATCCCTACACCAGGTCACACAGGTAGGCGTCCAGGCAGGTCTTGAACATCTCCAGAGAAGGAGACTCCACCACCTCCCTGGGCTGCCTGTTCCAGTGCTCCGTCACCTCACCGTAAAGAAGTTCTTGTGCACATTGGTGCGGAACTTCCTGTGCTCCAGCTTCTGGCCATATCCCCTTGTCCTGTCTCTGCACACTGCTGAAAACAGTCTGGCCTCGCCGCTTTGCCCCCCACACCTTAGATATTCATAGTCCTGGATCAGGTCCCCTCTCAGTCTTCTCTTCTCAAGGCTAAACAGGCCCAGCTCACTCAGCCTTTCCTCATAGGGGAGATGCTCCAGGCCCTTCACCATCTTTGTGGCCCTCCGCTGGACTCTTTCCAAGAGATCCCTGTCTTTTTTGTACTGAGGAGCCCAGAACTGGACACAGAACTCCAGATGAGGCCTTACCAGGGCAGAGTAGAGGGGGAGGATCACCTCCCTCGACCTGCTGGCCACGCTCTTTTTAATGCACCCCAGAATGCCATTGGCCTTTTTGGCCACAAGGGCACACTGCTGGCTCATGGCCAACCTGTCGTCCACCAGGACACCCAGGTCCCTCTCCGCAGAGCTCCTCAAAAAATCAGCCTACAGCACCCGGTATTCCCAGGAGGTCTCCCATCCAAGTACTAACCAGGCCCGACCCTGCTTAGCTTCCGAGATCGGACGAGATCGGGCGTTGCCAGGGTGGGATGGCCATAGGCAAGAAGAAGAGATTGTGGGAGAGCACAAAGGAGCTGTCTGAGGCTACTGCAGTAAAGAACAGCAAACATGAGGCTACAGAGGTATGGACAGAGTTATAGGAGATCGAGAAAGTCTCCAGAGATTTCATGCCTGACCGCAAGTGGAAAGAAGCACTGGTGAGGAGAGCTAGGGAAGTTTGGGGATGTATGCTGAGTCACGGCCTGAAGCACTGACGGAGCACCTGGGGAAAGGAGCCCTGGGAGCACAGGTGAAGGCAATTCAGCTGTGTGATGGGAAGGGATGGAGCCTGGCTGCACCTCTCTTAGACCTCATTGAAGGGCTGGCTGCCACCAGGGAAGGATCTCTGGTTGGAGATCCCTCTTTGATGGAGCTTTCTCCTGGAATCTTCTGAGCAATCTTCTTCCCTTCCTTTATAGCACCTCTTTATTGTCCCGGTCCTTTTATTGTCACACCTTTGTTGTAATGCCTTTCCCATTGTGTTGATCTGTCCAATCCCTACAGGGGAGGACTATGTTTTTCTTTGAGCCTGTCTGTACCAGGCAGGTTAGAAGGACTATAGGGATGAAGTGAGGCACAAGCTCTTCCTGCTGTTTTCTTACCAGAGTATCACGAACTATGACTGGCAAGCCTGTATCCTCCATGTAACCTTGTCCTCCAAAAGACTCCATTGCCTCAATAGCAATGGCAGAAGCCTGCAAATAAAAAAAAGCAGAGAGCTGACATAATATACAATGCACAGAGGGAGAAAGTGGCCAGAAACCTCTAACATCACACAGCAGTTCCTGCCAGGATGGGACTGCCTAAGTCCCACTGAGTTGCTGAGGCAGGCTGCTCGTTACACAAGGGGAGGTGCAGCCTGGGGAATGAAGACTGGGCAACATTGAGAGGAGACATGAGAAGCAGTCAGAGCTGGGGAGAAGCTCCAGGAGGAGTGTTTGTCACTGTAGTCCTCTCTAAGTAAGGGTAAACCTGTGGCTTGCTTGGTGCATAAAGCAAGTGCCTGTATTTCAGGAGAATCTTTACCACCTGCTTGCCTATGATGTGTAAGCTTCTGTGTGTTTAAGCTGATGGCAGTTAAGAAGGAGATAGACCCCTTAAGTGAAAGCTAATGCTATTAACACGGCTACCTCTCTTCTATTTATTCATAACTAGGAGAAGGATATTTCCTGTGGCTCAGGGTCCCAGTTTAGCCTTGGAACACAGGGAGTTCTGCTAAAGCCCCAGCAGTGTTCCTCTGTGTGGCACATGCAGTACATCAGAGTGCTTGCTGTGTCTGTTCTCCCCAGCTGGCTGACCCATGGCTTGCCTGCCAGGCAGCTGGCATGCTGTGTCCTTCCTGAGAGCAAGGTTACAGGTCTCCCAGTTGAAAAAACCAGCCTCAGAACAGAGCAGCCATCATGCTGCAGGCCCTGCAGAGGGGTCACTCACTGTCTGTACCCCGTGCTACTACCGCCCTCCGTGTTGGCTGTGTTAGCCAGATCTCTTTTCCAGTTCTTTTGGAACGCACAGCCCTGCTCCAGACAATTTGCTTGTTCCATACCTGCTTCCCCGTGTATAGTTTGGCAACTGGCACAAGCAGTCTCAAGAGAAGCTGGTCCTGCTCGCTTGCCATGTTGGTTTCTGCAAGTCCAAGCAGCCGAGCCATCTCCATAAGCAGAAGAAAAGCCCCTCGTGTCTGCACCTGTGTGGGGAGAAGCAGGGAGTTTTGCTGGTATGGGTCCTGAGCTCAGACTGATCCCAGCCTGGGCTGCTGAAATGCCATGAGACTGTCTGGAAGTGGCAAAATACATCCCCTTCTCAAAATACATCCCCTTCAGAGACAAAGACCAGTGACCAGCAAGGCATGACATGTTAGAAGCAGCCCAGTATGAAGAAAGGGCCAATGCCATTTCACTGGGCCTAACAGGAGCCTTATCAAAGCTTCCATCAGTTATGCAGGCCACAAATCCACGCTCTTTCAAATGATAACGGACACGAGGCTGCACGTCTGATAGTCTCTGACCACCAGATCTGCAAAGTCTTTGACAGGTTTCATGCAACATTCAACATGCTGCCTTGGCAAGCTGCAATGTGCCAGGCACTGGGAGATGGAGATTTGTTGCTCCTGTGTGTAATGATGTGCTGTGGGGCTATGTGGGATCTGGCCTTTCTTTTGGAGGTGAAGTTCTGGCCATAGAATGCTACAGACTGGGAGATGCTAAAGCTTTAAATTATGTTTGGCAGTTGTTGGAGTAACATTCCCTCTCCTTCTTGCTCCATTCTGCATGCAGAGTTTTAAATGCTGGTTTAAATACTTGCATGAACCTACTGCAGCCCAAGGATAAACAGTGGTATTACACCAGTTAAAAGAAACAGTGCCTGGATGGATGAGGAGAACTGTCTGCTGCCTTTTGAAGTTTTGGTAGTGGGAGGAAGCTGCTGTGTCTCGTGGGTTTAGTGGGCTGCTCCAGCTCAGCTTTGAGGCAAAGCTGTGAGACATTTTGCCACAAGCGAAGGCCCACAGCCAGAGTGCCAATTCATACCTCTCCTCTACCATTTAACATTATTTCATTGGATGAAATTTACATCTGGAGGCTGTATTCAAACCCAGCTCCTTGTGGTGGTGAGCACTGTGTGGGTACACTGACAGCAAACCTGTCTCAGAATATGCAGTGGGCCCCCTCAAGGGTTCCTAGAGCCCGCTGAGAACAGAACAGTGGGAACAGTTCATCTCCTGTTGTGTGAGCTGCCAGTTATGCTGCATGAGTCTGCATCAGCCCTGCATGTCTGTTAACTGCAGTTTAGGAGGCTGTGGTGTCTTGCTTGGAAGCTGATGGTAATGACCAACTTCAGAGGCAACAGCATAGTAGAAGCATGCATGAACTCTGGCATCCCTCTCAGAACAGCTCCCAGGTAACTGGTATTTAGGATAACCTATGGTGCAGCAGAGAAGCCAGATCCATCATCAGATCAAATCCCAGTAGACTATGGCAATTCCCCAGCTCTCTACACCTGATTTCCATACAGAGCCAGACTGGCTGTGCTCACGAGCCACTGAGGATTCTTGTCCTTCTTCTGTTTTTCCAGACTCAGCTTTGCTCCTGGAAGCCTTACCTCCATCCGGGCTATTGTCTGCATGTGCAGGGGATGGTCTTTGAGGAGCTTCCCGAAGACAACCCGCTTAAGGGCATACTGCCTGCTCAGACTGATCATCCTAGGGAGAATACAGACAGTGCAAGGTGTCAGAGAAGCAACTTTCCTACTTCCTTTCCAGGCTTTCCCTTCCAACCATCCTCACTGGATGAGCCTTGCCTGGCTGCACCATTCCAGCCCAGGTCACACACAGGCTAGCTCTTTCTAGCGCTGCTGGCTTCCAGACCTGTGCCTGCAGAGGCAATGCTGAGCACTGCAAACTTCCCTTGTGCTCATAAGCTGTTCCTTCAGCTCTGGGGGGATCCATGCTGCCTTCACCTTCTCATGGAAGCTACTGCACCAATGACGTTGTGGATCCGAGTTATGTTCAGCATGTTGGAGATGGAGGCCACTCCACGACCTTCTGCAGAGATCTGAAACAAGCAAGGAACAAAGGTTGGAGCTGAAGCACCTCCCTCTAAGTAAGAGTTGTGCCTAAAGGCAGATAGATATAGTCTATCCTCCAGAGGCAGAGAGATCTGCTTGCTTTAGAACACTGCTGTCTCATTTTAGCTATGTGGCATACTCAGAGAGATTTGGAGACCAGCAGGAGTCAGCATGATCAGTTCTGGTTCCTGGCTGCTTGTTCTACCTGTATGCTACACAGAACTGTCCCTCAGCTGGGATAATGCAACTGCATCAGGGAAATGACCAGCTTAAAACTACTTTCTTTTTTCTCCTGCATGATTTTCCCTGAGCTATTCACAGCTTCAACAGAGCCCTGCTGGGGAAGGATTCTGTGGAATGAGCAGGCAGCCACAGATGTGGAGGAGATACACCCACTTCTTCAGGTGGTATCACTGCCAGCACCTCCAAGAGTGGCCTGCCTTGCCAAGCCTGCCAAGTCCCGAGAGGATGGGCAAACCTCACTCACCAGCTCTGCTTTAGCTCCATTTAGCCACAGCTCTGCTGTTGCCATCTGCCGTGTGCCCAACTTATCTTTCAGTCTTTGCACTTGGATACCATTCAGCTTTTCCTCCTCATCTCGAACCCTCAGGAAGAACAGGGACAGCCCGCCGGAGCCCTGGGGTCGTTAAAAAGGCATGCAAAGAAGATTTCATTACAATGAAAAAAGGAAGTTAAAAGTTCCCCTCCTCCTTCAGGCATTCCACCACAGAACAGACCTGTTTTACATGTCCTTCAGCATCCTCTATCCTGGCTAGGGTTAATGCCATATCAGAATCAGCTGCTGATGTAAACCATTTAAAACCATGGAGATGATATGTGCCATCTGGCTGCTTTCTGGCCACGGTCTCTGTGCCGTTAGCTGCAAGAAAGGAGCAGAAGATCATGGCTTTACAGGAACTCCTGTATCAATCGATGCTGATTTTCAGTTTAAGCAGCAGCTCTTTTTAAGTCGCCCCATGCTATCTGGATGAAATATGGATTAGCTGCTAATCTCTTTCACTGACACTGGATAAGAAATGCAGCCAGAGTTAAGAACTAGAAAGGAAAAATGTTCTGTTTAGCTACAAGTCTTCCCAGCAACAGTCCAATCTAACAGTGGTAATGGCAGTGCTCTGTAAGCAAAATGTCCTGTGGTTTATAATACGATGCCTCTGTTTCTTTAGGAGCTACCTCAGCCAAGAGCCACAAGGGATGCCATCATCAAGAGTCCTACAATGATGGTCACCTCTGTAGCTCTCCCTCCACAGCTGATTCTTTCACTTCTCCAACTGGGAAGAAGGTTCATCAGAGGCAGGTGACTCTCTTTCCTGCAATGGGGTCCTGAGGTTTCCCAGCCCATCGTGCTATTGTAATCATTTGCCAAAGCTGAAGGTCAAGGATGCTCCCTCAGTCCCACCTGGGATGGATCTGACTGCCTTGCTCAAGGTTGAGATCACAGAGTTAAATATCAGTGTGCAATCTGAGCAAGGACCAGAGCTCTGTACCTGTGCAGCAGTGCACAGAGGCTGGGCCTTCTGTTGGCAAAACACAGCAGGATTGACATGACTTGATGTTCTCAGCCCTCACTAACACACCTGGCTGCTGCCCACCCCTGTGCACATACCAACATCAGAGCCCCCCCGGCGCTCAGTCATCCACTGGCCAGAGGTCCAGAACTTCCTGGGGTCACGAGATGTCAGATGGTCAAAAGCATTTTTCAGAGATGCAGGAACACCCAGTGACTGTTTTGGGGGAGGGAAAAGAAACTAAAATCATACTGAAGTAGATGCAATTAAACATTTGACTTAATTAACACTGGTTTGTCCTACAAGCATCCTCACCAGGCTCAGAATGCATTATCTGCAATCAGGGCTGTCCTGCACTACATCTGCTTGCACTACTGACAATGTGAAACCACCTGCCTTGAGTGCAGATGCACTGCGTGGGCAGAAAGTGCAGACTCATGTTACACTGAGGAGTGCTGAGCAGCACTGCTGACCTTGAACTGCTGCACTGCTTGACAGCTGGACAGGTAGCTCCCAGGGCAGCACTGGTGCCAGTATATCTGTGTACATCTTTGGATGTCACCAGCATCCAAAGAGCTCCAGGAAAAGGTAATTCCCTTGTGGAGTTTTGTTTCTCTTGAATTGGAATGCCCAGGGCTAGCTAGTTTCTGCCTGGCTTTTCTCTGCACCCCACACAGCTAGTTACATAGTGCAAAGGGTGTCACTGAAACACAGCCAGACCTTCAGACTGGGAAGCCTTGATAGCTCAGATCCATCTATCACGTTTGGATCTGGCTCAATTCATTTAACTCCTGCTTCACAGAGGGGACAGGAAAACAAGGCTGTTGAACATTGTAGTAAGAAAGGGGGGACAACTTTCCAGCTACTGCAGTGCTACGGGATTTGTATGCAGCTGAGGCCTCACTGTGCAAGTACTGTATGCAAACATAGAAGCTGGCCTGGGTGCACAGACTGTAACTGAAGCAGAAAGTCAGGTGAGGGGAGATGGAGCTGAGTCACAGAGCAAGGCAGGGCCATGTCCAGAGCCAGAAGGCAGATCAGCTCTCCCTGGTCCTTGGCCAGCTCTTCCAGGACGTGGGCTGTGTCTTCAGAGAGCAGCTCAGCTCATACCTCAATGACTTTGGCTGCTCCATCAGTCATGGCCAGCGGACAGTTGAAACCCCCAGAGGCGGTCGAAAACAAGTACAGTTTGACAGCCTGGTGCACACGGCTAGGAGAGAGAGTGAAAACAGGCAGGTTTTGCAGCAGTTCAGCAGTAGGAGGATAAGATGTCTTGACTAGGAACAGAGGGGAAAAATACAGCCAAAATGGGTTAGTTAGACCACTCATTTCAAGGAGAAAAGAAACAGCTTCAACCATGAAGGCAGAAGTGGAGCAGAAATGTTTCTCAGTCCCAGAGGAACTGCGAGTGTGGGGCTGGATGGAAGGCACCGATTGCCATCTGGTGCACATTAAGTGCACTTCTTAAAAATAAAAAATCTGGGTCTATCTCCAGAGGCTGGAACACAATGAAACTACAAGTAAAATTCCAGACTTCTGTGTTACGAGTAATGCATGTAAAGCTGGAGCAGCACAGGGAAGCCAGGCCCCAGAATGAGGAAAGCGACATCAGAGAATATTATGATCAACTGCAGGCCATTAGTTACACCTTATCATTGCTGATGTGGAACATTATAATGGACAGGCACTGCTGTTCAGTACAGCAGTAGGTGTGCTTTTCTTCATGCATCACCTCTTATCCATTACACAACAAGTTCAGTCCTACCAGATGCTGAATACAGCCTGCAAGACACCAAGTCACTCCCATTCCACCCAGTTACCTCCAGTTGGAGTATCTTCTCTCGTAGGCCTCAGCAATCAGCCCCTCTTCTGCTGCAATCTCTTTCATCCTCTTCCAGGCTGAGCAGGTGACAATGTGATCCACCCGCTGCCCCCAGGCATCGTACTGCCGAAATACAGGGGGATTCAACTCACATTCCCATCCTAGAGGTCTGATCTTGGTTAGCAGACGGTTTCCAAACCCCTCCAGCTCCTGGTTCACCTCCTCCAGTACCTGTGAAGCAACAAGAGCCTTTCAGTACTTGCTTGGAAGGCGGGGGGCCTCAGTGCTAATTGGAAAGGCAAAGTACTGGCCATATTGTTCTGGGCACTGATGATCTCTTGCCACTTGGCTCATTGTGCTCTGTGATGCAGCAGGACAGCTTGTCTCTTGGCCTCTGCTGGCACAGCTGTGCTCAGCTGTCACATTTTTTTTTCAAAATCGTTTTTTTCAAGTTACTTCTGGCAGCATCTCTGGGTTTTACAAAAGACAGAAGAGTTGTTGTATCGGGGCTGAGAGCCACACAGATGCATATGAGAAAGGGATTTGGACGAGATGATCTCGAGGTCCCTTCCAACCAAAGCCACTCTGTGATTTAGTGCTGGAAAAGAACGCCAAGGAAAAAGGTGCCAAAAATGGAAATCCTTCATCTCTATAGAAAAACTTCCACTGAAATCACCAGTTAACTCCTTATCAGATTGGAAAAGAAAGAGGGCTCAATCATCCATAACCCTGCAGACATTCAAGGCCAGGCTGGATGAGGTCCTGGGCAGCCTGATCCGGTGGTTGGCAACACTGCCATGGCAGGGGTTGGAACTGGATGGTCTTTAAGGCCCCCTCCAACCTAAGCCATTCCATGCTGCTCTGATTCGAGCTTCTGCCTTGCACATAGGGTGTGTCTACATTCAAATTTCCACTCTGCAGCCAGCTTCCTGATAAAGATTCATTAACTCTCATTTTAGCCAGGCTTGGCTGGCTTGGACACAGGAGTCTGTCCATGGCTAATGGACAGAAACCATCACCTGCAGAGAAATGACTCATCCCCACTACCTCAGCTCCTCGTGTTAAGGTGATGGAATTGTCCTCTGCAGGTGCTTGCTCCTCTTTACTGTCTGCAGCCAGAGCCTGGTGAACTTTAGACATAAATAACCTGATTTAGACATGGTTAAACCTGGGTAACCCAGCCCCTAGCATGGATAGTTAGCAAAAATATGTCCAAAAATATTATGGGGGGTCATGCAAGCATCTGAATAAGATTAATTTTCAACAGAGGAATACTTTTTGCTGTTCTCTAAGCCCATAAAAGATGCTCATTTCCTCCTCAATAATTGCAGTTGTGGAGGTGAATGCCATATTTGCTGTGACTGAATGGTGCAATTATAAAACACATTAATTTGCCATTGAAGAAATACAAACACTGCTTCCTTTCCCTGCTTCCCCTTGCATTGACTTTTCATCACACTCCATCCCATATGATTGATTCTTGCACTGCTCTGTGTAATGAGAATCCTTCACACACTGTCCAGCCTGTGCTCTGGAAGTCTCCATCCTCAGAACACACGTTGTTCTTTCAGCTGAACAGTGCAGCAGCCTTAGAAATCACAACACAAGCCCAAAACCCACATGAGCCCTGGGTGCATGCCTCCAAGGCTTATTGCACTGTAACTATTTGAAAGCTGTTTCAGAGAGACAACCTAAGAATCCAAAGTACAAGGATTTCACTAATCCCTGCAGCACAAGAAGAACCTTTGAACCATTTAGCTGGAGGTTTTTGCAGGCAGATGAACATGAGTTCAACACACAGGTCTCCTGATCAGCACACTCCTGCCTGCTCACTACCAACAGTCCCTTTACCTCCATATCCACATCTTCTAAAGAAACCACAGCACCTAGCCGTGAGCTCTTGCCCTGACCACACCTCTGAACCACTGTCCTGCCCAACTGCATTTCTTTCCAAGGGAAAAGAACAAAATCAGAGCTGCTACACTTGTACATCACCACGCACTGCTGCTGGGGCACCTGCAAACCATGAGGTTCCAGGCTGCAGCCACGAGCCAGCAGCATCTGCTGGCTGGTCTCCTTTACCCCAATCAGTGCTTTGATGTTCCAGAGATGAATGGAGTGAAAACACACCGAGAGCACAAACACACAATCCTTTATATTGAGATTTCATTACAGAGGGATCAAAGATCAGTGGACATCTCAAAACTGCGCTTAAAAAAAAACCAAACAGGTGCTTCCTGCTGTGTTCTCCAGAAATCACCTTCAAACAAAGAAATCCCTTGTTCCATTCCAGAGAAATCTCTATGTTCACCGCTAAACACAGGTAAATAGCGCAACAGGAATCAATATCCACTGTAGTGGTGTCTGCTTCAGGGCGATGTGCCAAGCTGCGGCTGCTGCTGCCGTCCTGGACAGGAGAGGGGGGTGCTGGCATGGAGAGCAGCCCCGGGCTGCGGGCAAGGCAGTGCTGCAGGAGGCTGAGAGCAGAGCGAGGCAACACTGCCCCGCTGGGACCGCAGGCAGAAATGTAAGGGAGATTTGCTGATGTGGGTATTGCAGCCGCTTTGTCTCCTGGGGAAGGAGTGGAGAGCAGCTCTGACCCTCTTAATTCTTCAGGAAATGGGAAGAATCAGGTGCAGAGTAGGAGCGTCCTCCTTCAGAAAGGCCACAGCGGTGCTTGGAGATGCCTCATTCCTGTCTTTCATCCCGGCAGTGCCAATAGCAAGCTCACGGTGCTGCTGTTACACTCTTACTGCCCCAAGACCTTCCTGACCTGCAGACCAAGCAGGGGCAGGAAGAGCATTGCTGGCAGCCAGGATACGTCTCCTTTGCTCGCACAGTGGCTTTACCGGCTCTGCTTCTGCTGCAATGAAACACAGAGGTCACACCCAGCTCCATGAGATCTGACCCTCAACAAGTGAGACAAACTGTAGTCCCTGGGGGGATGGCAGAGCACAGGCAGTGCAGTGAGCCCAGGGCTTCCTGCAGGATGGAACCGCACAGCACAGCACGGGCTGCTGCTCCTCCCCTCTGTACCCCTGCAGCTCTGTGCTGAGCCTTTGCTCTCTGAATACCAACTCAGAAAAGCCAAGGACTGTTGTTGAGAAGCAGCAATTCCCGAAGGGCCTTTGTATCCTCTTCAGCTTATGGCTGAGATCAGCCTTGTTACTTTGTTTGGCAAGGGATTTCCTTGAAAATCCTTCTTCCCCAGAGAGAGGGGAGGGGAAGAGCACAGCACATTTGGGATGCACCTCCATTTTTTTCCCCCTTTCTCTAAAATTTCTTACTCTGGATGACACCAGACAACAAATGTACGCACTGACAATCTCCAAACACTCTTCCAGGAACATCCAGACCAGAGGAGCCCGCCCTTTCTATTTCTGCTTATGTCCTGGAAGTGTTTTTCACCCCTACACACACAAAAAGTTTTAAGGAACGCTGCTAAATTCCCCCCAGTTAAACACGGAAGGCACAAAAGGGTTCAGAGAAAGGTTCTGTTCACAATGACCAGCACTGCAGTGTGTACACACACACAGACACACACGTCAGACCTTGGGAGGAAGGTGTGCCTCCAGGTAACTCCGAAGCAAAGCATCCTCCAAATACTGGTTCCCGGGCTCAGGCCGCTCTTGGAAGAGGGTCTCAGCTTCTCTTCTTGCAACAGGCATTTCCAGGTCTGCTCCCACTTGCTTCTCCTGCAGGCTGACCTGCTGGCCTTGCCCTGCCGTTGTGCTGAATCCTCTAAAACTGCAGGCTTGGCACCTGTCCCAGCCGTGACGCAGCCTGCAGGTAGCACCAAGTCTGCACAAAGCCAAAATAAACATGACTGCAAAGCTTCAGCACGTCACGCTGACAGCTATCACCTTCACTGCATCATGTTTTCTTCTAACGTTGTTGTATTATTCTTGAAAATGAACCCTGTCTTTTCTCCTCCCTTGGGGAGGAGCTTTTCAGCAGCTGTTGTTGACTGAACTAGGGCAAAGGTCTTTGGAAGGAGATCAGAAAAAGGCCTGGAAAACACAGGTACTCAGAAAACATCGTGTCTGTCCATAGCAGTTGTGCAAATCATTGTCCAAGCTTCCCAGAGTCGAGGGACCAGCCTTGGTGTGCATCCAGCAGCATCCCCAGTGGATTGCCTGGAATAACGAGTTTGGAAATTGTAACGAGATGAGAAGAAAAACTTACAGAATTCCTGGGAAGGGGAAGAAACGCTTTAGGCAGGTTATTCTTATAGAAGATCTATATCACAATCTTATGCTATATTATTTGGCAGGTGAGATATTAGGAAGAAACTCTTCACTCAGAGGGCAGTGAGATGCTGGCCCAGGCTGCACAGAGCTGTGGGTGCCCCATCCCCAGCAGGCCATGGATGGGAGCTGGTGGGGCAACCAGCCCATGGCAGGGCTTGGGGCTGTAAGGGCCTTTCCAACCTAAGCCATTCTATGATTCTGTAAACAAGGTACTGGTTAATAAAAGGGGACTCATCTTCCTTGCAGTTGTGACAGAAGCTCCAGAAATAATCTACTTCTTCTGAATGTCATTGAGTCGGTCTAATATTGTTTCCTTTTCCCTAAGTTCGTACCTGGAAACCCTAAGCATGCCTTTTGGCTTTGAGTAATTTAAACCCTGCACCTCCACTTGGGTGGCGACAATCTGACAGCAGTGCCACGATTTCAAACATCGGCGTGCTGTTACAAGCACGGATGTTGGAGACTTGTGGTTAAACCTGGGGACACGCCTGGCCGCAGCATGAACTCAGAATCACAGAGCCATAGAACATCTGAGTTGGAAGGGATCCTCAAAGGACACCTGGTCCACCTGCAGTGAGCAGGGATGCCTACAGCTGACCAGGAGCCCCGTCCCCTGACCTTGGTCCAGGGAAGGGACGCCCACCGGGCAACTGCTTCCAGAGCCTCGCCGCCCTTAGTTAAAAAAACATTTTCCTTACATCCAGTCTAAAACTCCTCTCTTTTAGTTTGAAATCACTTCTCCTTGTCCTATCCAGGGGAGGGCCACAAAGGTAATCCAAGGGCTGCAGCACCTCACTTATGAGGACAGGCTGAAGGAACTGTGCTTGTTCAGCCAGGAAAAGAGAAGGCTGTGAGGAGATCTCGCTGTGGTGCGATATACTTCCAGTACATCAAGGGAGTTTAGAAACAAGAGGAAAATCAACTTTTTGCACGGGTAGGTAGCGATAGGGGAACGGTTTTCAACTGAAAGAGGGGGCATTTAGCTTAGAGGTCTGAGGAGGGGGGATTTTACTGAGGGAGCAGCGAGGGGTGGAGCAGCGTCCCCTCATCCGCCCGCCCAGCCCCCAGCAGGTAACGGTCGGGCCGCCCCCAAGATGGCGCCGCGCTGAGGCGAGCCCGCGCTTGGTGCTGAGCGGTGCTGCCTCCACACCGCCCCGTTGTGGGTCGGCTGCTGCGCCGTTCTGAGGCCCCAAAGAGCGGCCGAGGTGGCTTTTCCACTGTGTATAAATCGATTGTAAACAGGCTGCGCTGAAGAAAACGCATTGCGTTGTCATTATCACATTGTTATGTGGCTCACAAGCAGACATTTGTCTGCTTGAATTGCATTCCGGACCTGGCCAGAGAGCGTTTAGTGAAACGTGGTTTAAAAAATAAAAGAATCCTAAGCTGTGGAACGCGTAAATACTGAAAACGTTGCTGGCACGCAGGTGTTGAGTAGGGTTTTGTGGCTGAACGCTGCCCTGGTGCCTGAGTGCGGGTGCCGTTGTGGCCTCATGGCAGCCGGCGGGTTTGGTGCCTTCGTTTGCTGCGGCCAGGATTGATGTTAACGTGGTTCCTGCTCACCCTTCCAAAAATATCAGCTGGCAGACTCCCAGTTCTTCCACATTCCCCCTTCACGCCTTTTTTAATGGTTGTAGGAGTTAACATTGAGGCTTGGAATATGAGAAATGCAATTTAAAAGAGCAGTGGCTGACACCACTGTACAGCTGTGGCCCTGAGTTTCAGATACTCCCGATGGTTTACTGGTGAATAGTGAGAGTTCTCTCCTGCAGACTTCTAGCCAGTGCCACAGAGTAGTCACAGTTTGCTTTGCAAATCTCTTAGCTTTGAGATCTGATAAGCCCGAAGAATCTGGTTCTTTACGGAAGATGAAAAATGCAGTGATTGTGTATTTTCCAGGTGTCTCATGTCTGGTGGATTTTTTTTTTTCAGGTTTTGACTCCGAGTGGAAGACAGATCTTTGAAATACGTGATGGCCACTTGTCAGCTTTTAAGTAGGCAGAAGAATAAGTCCTCTAAGGTAAAAACCTTGAAATGCCTCTCAGTTTTGAGCCTGGCATGTCTGTGTCTTGTGAGCTGGGAAGACTGTGTTATTCTTAGTTGAATTAAAAAGCAGATATTTCTATTTTAATGAGTCCAGGACGCATGAAGTTTTGACATGTTTGGCTAAATAGGTAAAGGCTCATTAGGTGTACTTCATTAGCAGGAAGTAAGGCAATGACCTAATAAAGGAACTAAATTTAGTGTTCTTTCCATTGGGATTTTTCCTGTTTAAATCATGCAGTGTTTAGTATTTACATTAGCTCCAATCTTAGACGTACTGTTTGCGTCTCTGTGTTAAAATCGCTCTGAAAACTAGGTCTGCCTACAGTGCCGACAGGCTTGGTCTGCTGTCACAGCTCACAAAAAGCTGTAGCAGGCAATGAACTTTGGTAAGGAAGTGAACACCTCAGCAGTACGCACACTTGTTTGAGCCCACAAATAACTGTGCAGAGCAGATTGGCACAAAATGATACACACTTTTGTTTCTAAGGGCTGCTTGTCTCCTAAGTGCCTGCATAAGTGCAATGGAGGGGGTGGGAATGTTCAGCCATATTGGAGAGGAATTAATGACCCATGTGGTCTGCATCTGAATAAATCATGTCAGAAACTCTCCTTGAAATACTTTATGTTAGACATGAGTCCTCTCTGTGTAATATGAAGACCAGGGAAATGTTAAAATTATCTTTTAAAGTTACCCTTCCTCTGCTAAGAATAATTTCTAAATGTAATCCTTGCTCTTCTTTTTCAGGAATTTCTGTTGTTCCCCAACAAAATCACTACTAAGCAGCAGTCTGTGGTGCTGGTGAAAAGACTTCTGGCCATCTCTGTCTCCTGCATAACATACCTGAGAGGGCTGTTCCCTGAGAGTTCTTACGGAACTCGCTATTTAGATGGTAACCCTTGCAGTTTGTTCAGAATTCTTATTCCTACTCACTATATTTTAGCAATTATCTACTCTGCAGATTACCTTCCAGCTGCTCATGTATATATGACTTGAGTCTATTGGGAAGGTAGCTAACAAGCCTTCTCAAGTCTTGATGCAGATAGTGCTTCTGCATCAGATAGAGAGCACAGAAGATGACCTAGAGCTATTGGCAACTCGTGGCTTTCCTATTCACGTTTCTTTTGGTTTATAATTGTTCCTTGCTATTGCCAGCCCTTTGAGTCAGGCCTCAGGTCAGGAGCTTGACTTAGAAATCGTTGAGTATTTAAAAATTAGCTCAGATTGGTGTATGTATATTTTCCTTTGGATTTTTGAGCCCTTGGGGTTCAAGTTTTCAGCTTGCTTTGTTAGATAGAAAGTAGAATTGTTTTTTTTTCTGTGAAAATTGACTAGCTCACATGATTGCATGTGCTTGGTCAGAACTAGCAAGAGAACCACAGTCAGAACTTTAATGAAGAAAAATATTGCTGTGAGACTTACTGTAGGATCACCAGAATCATAGAATCATTAAGGTTGGAAAAGGCCTTTAAGGTCTTCCAGTCCAACCTGCCACCAGTGTTGCCCACTAAACCACGTTCCTTAGGACCACACCTCCACATTTCTTGAACCCCTCCAGTGATGTTGACTCGGCCACTTCCCTGGACAGCCAGTTCCAGTGCCTGACCACTCTTTTGGAGAAAAAATTGTTCCTAATATCCAACCTGAACCTCCCCTGGTGCAACTTGAGGCCATTCCCTCTAGTCCTGTCACTACTAACCTGGGGGAAGAGGCAGAGCCCAACTTACCACCGCCTCCTTTCAGGGAGTCGTAGAGGGCAATAAGGTCTCACTGAGCCTCCTCCATATTAAGAGTTAGTAATGTTTTGCTTCATCAGCATCTTTTTGTTCATTTGAGATATGTTAGTGGGGTGTGAAATGTCTCCACTGATTGCAGTCTATCTTCATGTTTTTACTTAAGCTGGTAGTATCCTGAAACATGGTTACATGCACTTAATGGGCTTCGTTGAGGGTGCAGGAAACCCTGAATAGCCACTATTCCTTCTAATCAAATGTCAGGTCTTTCAAGTGTCTTTTTGGTCAAGACTGTTAACATCTGGCCTGCTCATGCTTTTGAGGGCTCTTTGGTTGACTCCTAAGGTGTTACTAATTCACTTCTTCATTTTCAGGATGTGTTTCTTCTTGCTCTTCTGAATGCCCTGAAAACAGAGGCAGAAGGAACTACGTGAAAAATTTTATCAGAAGTAGTTTATTTTATTCTACAGACATTTATCTCACAGAGATGTTGGTGAAGTCTGAATGCAGAAGTGAAAGTGTTCTTTGGAAGTACCAGAGTAGGTGGGCATGGAGAAGGGAAGTTGTTGGATTTTCAGAATTAAGCTGTAACTCTTCAGCACTTCTGTCAGAGCCCAGATCATCTGAGGAAAGTCTTTGACATTTGAAAATGCAGCAATAAGCTTGTGTCAGCCCACCTGGGATTCTGTGGAAAACCAACATTTCCGCTCAGGAAGAACCTCCAGATAAAGTATTTTATCCAAAAAAGGGAGGATAGCTGGGGTGGTTTCAGCATTTGCCCAATAGCTGTGATAAGGATGGTAACTATGTGCTAAATCTGGTTTTGCAGACCTCTGTCTAAAAATTCTGCGAGAAGATAAAAGCTGTCTGGGATCGTTTCAGATAGTCAAGTGGTAAGTGAGTAACAGTGAAACTAAGACAAGATTGTGCTGAATAGCAAGACATCTACCCCTCACATTCTTCTTCTTCCTGAGTTTGAAAATACTGTGCCCAGTAGCACTATTGGATATGCCTGTGCAACTCACTCTGCTGCAGTGTGTGTGCTTGGCCCTGTGCGTAAGCAAGACAGAATTAGCTGACAGAGATCATGTGAAGTCAGGGCCTGTTGAAGTGTTGACTTTAGTGAGGTCATGGTCAGGCTCCAAAGCACACACTGGCAGCGTAGGTTGGGAGTGAGAGTAAAGAAAATCATGAGGTTGATTCTGCTGTTGTCTCATATTTTCCAGTTTCACTTTTATAGTGATTCTTGTAGCTTGTTTTTTAGTAAGTACAGTATTTTACCTCCCTGAATATTGTGTGTCTGGGTACTTTACAGTTGTCTTGTATATTATTTAGGATGCATTTCAGAATTAGCGTGTTTCCAACAAGCAGAGTCTGGATAAGGAGGTATTGATAAGGAGGTATGCAGTTGCAAGGGCTCAATAAGTAAACATCTGACCATTGCTGCCTCAAGTAATACCTACTGCTTTGAGAATGTCCTTAGCAGTGAACTGTACATCAGATAGCAAAAACATGAGTCCAGACACGTCAGGCTGTGTTCAGATTGAAGTTTCAGCCAAGTTCTGTACACAGTCATTGGGAAAAGGGCCACTGGAGAGCAAGATGGGGGCCAAAATGGAGCTCTGAGCTTTGGCCTCAGGTCCTTGTCACTGTCAGGACTGAACAGTCAGGACTGAAGTGGGCTCTAGGCTGACTGGCTCAGGATGTGTAAACAACACACAAATGCTTTTTGAAGGGCAGGCGGGATCTTTTTGATGGCTGACCTGGAAAAGGACTTTACAAGACCAGAATGTTACTGGCTGTGTTGTCTTATTCCAGAATAACATGGACTTTAAACTGCATCTGATGAGTTGTGTTTTTACAGACCATGAGATAAACATCGCACTAAAACATTTTTCCCTGGCAGGATTCAAGGTTGTTTTGATGCTTTGGAGAAGCAGTATGTAAGTTCTTTCTTGCTTTTTAATGGACTTTGTTATTTTTCTTCAAAAATATGGACAAAACTGTATTTTCATTCCTCCTTTGTATTGTTGTAGTGATCTTGCATACACACAACACACATTTACAGCTGTGGAGTAAGGGGAAGGCAGCCCAGAGAATAAAAATCTGAGATTTGGGATTTTATTCCTTGAGCCCAACCAAACCTTGACTGGTGTTCTCTGGACCTGCCTGTACATGGCATGTGCACTTGCATCCTGGAATGGATTCCCCTTTGTTCTGTGTTCTACATTTGCACTCTCCAGTGTCTGAATACAGACAGTGCCAGTCAGAACTTGCAGGTCCTGATTTCCATGCCTGTTTTCTTGAGAAAGATTCTTTCATGCTTCTGCTTTCTTTTATGTTTTCTTCAAGCCTTTGCCCTTTTTCTCATCTTCTCTAACTCTCTTGGGTTTGGATTTTATTCCTTTTTTTTTTTTTTTTTAATAAAGTAATTCATTAGGTAATGTGTTTATCTGGTTTCAGAACAAAACCAGCCAGTAAGTAATCATATTTCTTGCTGATTCTCACATACACACAAAAATGCCTTGTACAGAAAAAAAGGACCAATTATCATCTCTGTCAGCACTGCTCATCAAGTTAACTCTCATCTAGATCAGATGAAGCTGTGTTAGTTTCAGCACTGCTGATTGCGTGTGCTCTTAAAATCAGTACAACTGGCACAGTGCATACAGTAGTGCAAAATGAGCTGTTTATTGCTTGCTGACAGTTCTAGGAGGTACGTAGCCCTCTGCTATTTATGAGAGACATAATGTAGTTATTATTTGACAAAGATTAAGAGAAAAACAGGTATTTAATGGGTGCTCTAGGATTGCTTTCTCATCTTTTCCCATGTACAGTTTCTTGCTATAGTGTAAATTAAACACCTTTGATGTGTCTTATATCAGTGAGCAAATATTATTCGTCGGTAGGGATGGGTGCTATTGTGAAAGTGTTTTAAGTTGACATAGGCTCTGAATATTTGTTTAGCAAAAGTCCCAAGAGGGAGGGAAGTCTGAGCATGTCGTTGCTTTCTCGGGGAAGTGCATGTAAAGCCAAGTGAACCGGCCACTAGGTGTTGCTGATGCTATGAAGAGTCTGCGTAAGGAAAGATGTGTGACTCACAGTTTGTTGAATGTGCCCATTCCTTCGCTGTGTGTAGGCAGTTAGATTTTGATATCTTATTTTGTCCTCACCCATTAAGGATAGACATTGACTTTGTGTTTTGTTTTCTCTTGTTCTCTCTCTCTTTAGCTACATGTTGCTGTGCTAGCAGTAAGTAGATGAGTACAAGACGTTTTTCTTCTCCCACCGTGCTTGACAGAGATTTGGAGTTTGACGTTGTGTCAAACCATAAATGCCTTTTATAAGGGGAAGTCAAAATATATGTGGTTTTTAATAGAGTGATGACCTTTCTTAAATATGGTAAATATGAACTTCCTAGGCTGCGTGGGAACATTTTCTCTGTATGTCAGACCTCTGACTCTCAGGCTTTACATGAATCCTTAAAGCCCAGGAAACACTTTCCTGGGTTCCCTATCATTGCTTCCTGCAAACTCTGGCCTTGATCCTTGGAAGAAGGAAGCTGCTGTGTTTCCTCACTGCATAAGAGTTCACTTTAATAATCTGAAGGAAACCACACGCTAGCAGCTGCCTTGGGAATCTTTTGCCCTGGTTCTTTGTAAAGCAGCAATAGCCGTTCTACACACCTATTGAGTGCATAATCTGAGCGTTTAAATCTCAGGCATCAATAGTTACCTGTGAGGATTGGAATGGGAATTAACCTCATTCCTCTAGAATTACACAGGTGAGTCTTCTACCTGTCTTTGAAGTGCTAAGTATGGACTGCTGATAGAGGAAGGCCGTGTCTCAGCCATTCCTTTCTCCGATCCCATGTTACAGATAGCACAATCTCTGCTGTAACTTGGAAATAACATTGTTTATAGTCCTTTTTTTCACTGGTTCACGTTACCCAAGGGCAGAATGTGCTCACTGTGCTTTCTTACAACAGATGTACACCAATCCCGAGGAACCGGAGGTAAGAAAGAGTCTTAATTAATCTTTGAGGCAACCAAAGGCATGGGTGAGTAGATTTTTATTCAGAATGGACTTGTGGGCTTAAATTCTACCCTGACACTGCTGCTTGGTGACCTGGTTTCTCTTCTTCTGCCTTCACTCAAGAATGACAGCTCAGTGAGCTGGATTGTGATCAAACACTCCTACCGGGCATCTAGGGCCTCAGGCAGGGATGTTAACAGGCAGCTAATGGGCATGTTCTCAATTTTGTTTTTCTTCCCTGAGGGAAGAACTGGGAAGTTCAAAACCATTCTTTTATTCTGTTTTTCTTTTATTATCTTTTTGAAAGGAGTAGTGAAAAGAGATCTGTTGTTTTTTTTTGTTTTGTTTTTCATGCAGAGAGGTTTAGGACAGAAGTTACAAATCGCTTCAGAGCTGGGATGTATGAGTTACACATTCTGTGTGTGCTTATCTTTTCTGTGTTCTCCACTGAATTGCCACCTCTGCTATTTTGTTTAGCCTGTGGCAGCAGTCTTAGCAGTACAGTATATAAGTGAGGCTCTGCATCCATTCATTCTCCACAGAGCACACATGAGGAATGGCTGCAGAACCTGCCTGCGGCATTGCAGTTCTGCTGCGCTGCACCTCAGCATCTGGGGAGGGAGGAAGGAAGTGCTGGGATTTCTGAGGAAGACTCGGACTTAAGAGCTCAACCTGACTCCTCCCAGTCAACCTCAGTGCCTCTGAGAAAAGCGAATGATAGACATGACATTGGGCTGCAGTATGTCCTTTCTTTTGTGTTGAAGTTTGTTCTTCCTAATGGTCGTCTTCTCTAAAATCATAGCAAATCATTTTCTTTTACATGGGATGTCATCTAAATATATACTTTTTAATCTCTCAGTAAACTCTGAGACCAGTGAAACTCAGAATCCCTGTGCAATACAGTTTGAATTCCTAGTGGAAACTGTCCTGCAGGCTCTTGCCTCAATACAGAACTCTGGGCCAGGCTTCCCTGTGACGCTGCATCACTCATGAAACCTGACATTTTTCCTTTTAGTAGTAGGGGAGGACAGATGGACGTTGTGAGGTCAGCTGGCCCTGGTGTCTCATTAGAGGACAGGGGTGGGGAGTCAGGCCCACAGAGGAAATAGGAGGAGGAGGCAGGAAGTTTGCAATTTTTTGTGATTATTTCAGTGCTAGGTAAGTTGTGGTTGTTAAGGAAACCTACCAACACTCATGCAAGCAGTAATGGAGCTTAAGCTATAAACTTCTCATTAAATTAATGCTGTGTTCTTATAAAGTGCTGAAAGGAGCCTGCTAAGTTCAGTACACATCTTTACATTTGTTCTGTCTTGTCATGCTCTTGTTAAATCCCTAGACAGTGACTGAACTGTATCAATTCAAGTTCAAGTACAAAAAGGAGGTGCCCGAGATGGACATCATCAGGTAATGGTTTGAGTTTATTTCTCAGAATTGCACTATGAAAGTCAGGTGTTTCTGAAGCCTGAGGAAGAAGCTGCCCTTCATGATGATAGCATGTCTGAGCAGCTCAGCAGCTGTACATATTATCAGAATTGAGAATAGTCAGTCAGTCACTCTACAGGATACAAACATCCAAGCTGATGAATAGAAATGCTGTTATATAGCACAGTGAGGCACTTGAAGTGCACCAGAACTGAATGAAAAGCAACTTACAGAAATCACACCAGGTCAGTGTAGCAGTAGAGAAACCAACACGTTTGTTAAGCTTGCTACCATCTCAACTAACAGCAGCGTTCTTCCAGTTTCACAGGAGAGCCTTGTGCTTTCAAATGAAGCTGTTCCAAGTTTGATCCTTTTTATGAAGATCTCATTCCCAGTATTTTTATCCATGGGCATTTGCATGCATGTGTTCTGTTTGAGTAGTCTATGAGGGTGGCCTGGGAGGTCTTTCTCTGATCATGCCTGTGTTGATGCTGCAGAACTTATGGCAGGAAGCAGCAGCATCTTGCATCTTCTTGGCACTGTTAGATATTTGACAGCTGTGTTTAGTAGGGCAAAATCCTGTTTAGTTTAAACTTAAGATTATCAAAGGCTATTAACTATGACCAAAACAAGGAAAATAATTAGCCAGTTCCTCAGCAGAACGCAGCATTCGTTGATGTCCATAGTACTGGTCAAGAAGAGACTTCTCTTTATATTTTATGTTCTGTTTATATCAGTTCCTTCAAAATCTCACTGCTGTGCTGAGAGTTCAGAGATTGTGGCCTCAGATTCCCTGAGCTGTGGCTCTGTTCTGTTTCCCCAGTGACTGACATTGCTATCACCAGGTCATGTATGTACCTGCAGTCGTTTGTAAGCTGACATTCTGGCATTGATCAAAGTATTGTGTCATCTTTGCTGTCAGCTCTTTCAGCTGATAAAACTACTGTTATGCACCTGCAAGGTTTATTGCCACATGCCAACCTAGAGCTAATCATTCCCCAAGGAATGTGTCTGTGTCCTTGTGTATGAGTGGCAAAGGAAAACGTTCTCCTAGATGATCTCTGCCCTATTCTAGATTGATTTTTGGAGGAGTTCCTGGCCATGGATCCCAGCCTTTCAGAGAGGTTCAGTTCCTTGGTTCCTAACTTTTGGCACATTCCTGCATCAAATCCAGTGTTATTCTCATACTGAACCAGAACTTGGCCTGTTAATTCCTATGGAGCTCTCATGTATATACTCTTTCTTCTGTGGTTTCTACTCTGCTAATCTCAAGACTTGTAAAGATGATGTGGAAGAAAAGGCCTGGTTTCTCTTTATTCCACCTTGATGTTGCCATCATTAGCCCTCTCACTTCCCATATGCATTCCAGAGCATACAAGATTCCATTTAATAACACAGCATGGTCAGCACAAGGGTTTTGTTGTTGGCAGTTTGGAGCTTACCAAACCATAACCTACATAACCTTGGGAAAAGAAACTATTCAACAGCCACTCAGTTTTCATATTGAAATGCTCCAATTGGAAGGGGAAATCCATCTTACAGAAGCAGTGATTTAATCAGTCATACTCAGCCCTGGCATTCTTCCTGCTATCATTTGTTACTTTCTGCTTTGGAAATAATTTGTGGTGATTTTGTTAGATACCATCCAGTCTATTTGTGGCATCATCCACCTGCCAGTGGTCTTCCAAAGATACAATTTTATAGTGGAGGAACTACTATTTTTAAGGCTCTTTATTGTTGAATGTTAAGGAAGTGTAGGTTCCTCACTCTCTTAGTGATTCATCCAGTTTGCCTCCAACTGGCTAGAGTTAGCAGTCTGATCTAAGCTGCTCATCTCATCAACCTCTGTAGTCAAGAGAAACGAACTCCTCCAGAGAGCAATTCATCCCACTGCTGCTGCATGGGTTATCTCAGTCTAGACTGCTTGCTTAGACTAGCCAGCTGACATTTGGATGGGTGAAGGAGGTGAGAGGAATGCCCCTTAGTCACTTTGGAAAAATGTACTTCTGAGCTAGTTTTTCTTACATGAAATTGAAGTGAGAACATGGAATTCACTTCTCTTCAATCTGCAAAATGGACTTGAAAATAGCCACAGTGATGAATCAGCTTTATATGGGATTTTCACCTCATTCCTCTCATTCCTGGAATTGCTTAGGTGAAAGGCACTTGTTTTATGGTCCTTTGATCCATTTTAATCATGTTCGAACAAGTGAGTCATGATATTTGTATAATGGGGGTCCATTGCCCCAACTACAAAGTCTTTTCAAATGTAAATGCCATACCACTTCGTTTAGAGCTGTTGTTTTCCTGATGCCACTCCATCCCTGGAGTCTGTTTCACTTCCCTGTTTATTTGGAAATTACATAAAGGCATTGTAGCTTTCTCACTGGTGCTTTGAGACGAGTCAGTGGGTGCACTGTATTTGTAATTGGATCTTGAATATTCATGACTGAGGAAAAACAACTCTGTTATTCTGCTTTCCATTGTAGCAACAAAACGAACTTTGTGAATGGAGTGTGCAGCGAGGACATGAAACAAGCCTGCAGCCTGCTGATCCGTAAGCTGTACCTGTTAATGCAAAACCTGGGCCCACTTCCCAATGACATTACCCTGACCATGAAGCTCCTCTACTACAATGATGGTAGGTGGATAGCTGCGTGTGCTGCGAGGGGAGCTTCCCTTTCCATCAGTTTCTGTGATAATCACGAGTCCCGTGAAATTAATAAACCTTAGAAAGGTGAAATGGCAGTGAGATGGTGAGGCAGTGAGAATCTATTAGCTGATACAGTGAGAAATGGTGTAAAATGTAGTGAATCCTTTAGACACACAGGGATGGCAGATGCTTTGAGAAGGGATTGTAAATCCTTATAAGAAGTGCAACCTTGCAGTGTGAAAAGGACAGCCTTCTTCACTATTTGTTTGTTTCTTAAGGAACACGCACCTCCTGTGTGTTGGCTTGTAATCCAGAAAGTTGTGCTCATGGATGGTATCTCAGCATTCTAAAGTTACTATTTCTTTCAGCCTCTTGATAACATTTGCTCAGTTCTTTTTTTTCCTTTGAAATCTCCCTTCTTCCCTCAAAAAAAACATAACCACCCAACACATTGTAGGTAGCTGGCGTTGTTTCTGGAGGTTGGTAGATGTGTGTATTTTATAGAGCAGGTTAAAGAGAGATGGAACTTTGTTTCTCTGACAGCATTGGGTTCTTTCTCCATGTGTAGTAACTCCTGATGATTACCAACCACCTGGCTTTAAGAAAGATGACAACCCTGGTGACCTGTTGTTTGATGGTGATCCTGTCAACTTGAAACTAGGGTCAGTCTCCACTGGATTCCACACCTTGAAAGTGAAAGTAACAACTGAAAGCAAAAGAATGGGGAGAGTTGAAAGCAACCTGATCCAGAAGAATAGCCCTACTGAGATCTCCCATCCAGGGTTAGACTGTGATGAAGAGGAAGAGGAGGAAAGCACTAAGGTAGAGAAATAATTCTATGCAGTTTTCATTGGAGGAGTGGAATTTATGTAGCAAAACACTCTGAAAAAAAGCATTTGCTCAGAATCCTAGTTTAATAAGCTTGTGCAGGGCAGCACTGCTGCAGTGGATTGAGCACTGAGATTGCAAAGCCATTAGCATAATGTGAATTTCATTTGAGCACATCCACTGGCTTACTGAGTCTGATATGTTCTCCCAGAAGAGGGCAGTGATTATACAGAGCCACTGCACACACATGCAGAACTGGAGAAAGCTGCAGACTTTTGCATTTCCATTTGGTGTTTCTTTCCCAGATCTGATCTGTGTTCTGCTGTGTAGTCAGGTGGGATTCCTTCCATTGCCTCTAACCATCCCAAAGTTGTGCATTGTGCCCAGTTTCTCTGGAGCACCTCAGTGCTTAGTGCAGGTGTTGTCTTTAGCAGGCAATCATTAGACAGCAAGGTAAGCCAAAATAACAGAAGGGGCAGCTTGCACCAGCAGCTCAGACTAGGCAGTTTAATTTTAGGTGGCAAATGCCAGTGAACAAGCCCTAGCATAACTGCTGCCTGAAGACAGGAAACTGTTTGGGCTAGAATTTTCTGCCTTTCTCAGTAAATCTCTCTTCCTTAAGGCCTCTAGTCTTGGGAGTAGGAGTGCCTGCATGCTGAGGAGTTTTGTAAATCTCATCTCTGTTAGTGCTAAGTATAAGCTCAGCAGATTTACCTCCTGGGAATAATTTTTAAGTTGTGCTATTAATTCAGAGATTATTTGCATTGCAGAACAACCCTCTCCCTGTCAGAGCAGAGTCAGATGAGCATGGAAAGGACAGAAATTATACCCATCCAGGCCTGGGAACTGAAGCATCTTCTTTTTGCCTTCAAGATACAGGTAGAAGCTCAGTTTCAACAGTGAAGGAGCCTGTGTTCACAGCTAATCTCTTAGCACAATATTTAGATTTTCTCGACTATTTTGAGATGGATGAACAGTTTGTCAGACTAATTCAATTTTGTATGAGATCAGAGTGACCTATAATAAAAGGCCTCTTGTGTATGCTTGGTTTGTTAACAGAAACATTCAATTTTTTATCAATATCTTTCCACCTTTTTATCTCAGCAGTTTTTTTTCAGATACAGAGGAAATGCATAGTTCATCAATACCACATTACATTATCTACATTTCACCAAGGCTCTTTTCCTATAGCTGTTACAGTTTGATTTTGCTAATAACTTTTGAATGTGAAAGCATGCATGAACATACATACACACACACAAAAAAGCCTCCTCTGTCACTTCAGTAAGCCTAGCTGGTGATGTACCACGCTCTGCTTGACCTTTGAGGCTCTCAAATATAGCCTGTGGAACAATACCATCTAGTGACAAAATGGTAAATAGCATTCCTGAGATCCTCAGCCAGTGGAATAAAGAAGCTGGGCTGCCTATGAAGCCACCTCTTCAAGTCTTCCTCCTGCAGATTCTCTGATAACTAATAAGGAGTGAACTCATACTGCCACCTTTTCCACTAGGGGGATATTAACAATATCTTTCTGCTTCATCTAATTGTTTTTATGAAGATCTGAAGCAGTTTCGGACCCCACAATCAAATTTTATGGAAACTGTCTAGTAAGGACAAGAGTTATTAATCAGAGGACAAGCTCCTGTCCAACACAGCCACTTACACAGATTATATACTGACATAATCCTTGTTTCTTAGGAAGCCGGGTTAAAAATTGAAGTGTTAACTTCATGGACAGGAGCTGTTGCAGGTTAATGTTTTATATTTAGATGATACTAGTCTGAAATCTGTTTCCAGTGCTAAACTGCCAGTGCTGGCAGTGCCTGAGAATAAGGGTTACACCATTTCACATCAGGGATGAAATTGCACTACAGTGGTTCAGTTGTGCTTTTATATATATTTTTTTCATTAAATATAGGGCTTTAAACTTGAGAGCTAATTTTGATATGTTTGCATTGTAGGTGAAAAGGGAAAGATGAAAATAAAAGAGATGGGCAGGCGGCCTTCCTCACAGGCATCTCAGCAGGTGAGCAAATTTTAGTGACTCTGTGATGTGACAGGCAGTGTGAATTGATTGCCATGGAATGTTACGTCACCTAGGATGGCACAAGTTTCTAATAACTTGTGAATTTGTTGTACAGTGTGAAGTCTGCACTGGCTACAAAGTGTTATAGCATAGGGGTATAAGCATGAACTGGAAGCATTTATGAACAAGCTTTCCATGGTCAGCTTATTTCACACATCCACTACAAGAGGTTTTGTTCTGTTCCAGGAGTTGACACACGTGAATTACACATGCAGACTAAATGTCACAGCCAGGTTTCTTTACCTGTGTGTGTTTTGGATTAGGGTTCTGGAATCACCACCCTGTGTTAGATTTGAAGGCTGTGTTTGTCTGCTGCCTAAGCTAATCTTTACCTCTCCTTTCCTGCCGCCAGTCTATCTTCACGTGTGAGTCACAGGTACTTCTGGATCCTATCCCTTTTTGCCTACCTCTCTGTGATAGGAAGACTTATCCACTGGAGGTGCTGATCTCTTTTTTCAGGGGTTGCTGAGGCAAAGCTAAGAAGTAGGGTGGACCAGATGTGATAAATAAAGTTATGTGAAGTTAATTCCATCCTGAGACTGTTCAGGTCAATCCCTGAATCAAAATCAGAGCTCGAATTCATGACCTTGTGCAGAGCTCTTTTCAGTGACAGGGCAGGTCTCTGAATACCACCAGACTTGCCAGTTGATCCTCTTCCTATTCAAATTAGTTGAAAATGCTGTGAGCTTGAATATTCAGAAACTGAATCTTCACAGGATAAGTTAACGAGGGTAGGAAATTGCTAGTAAAATTTTCCCTGCTTCTGTTGAAAAGTCTAGCCCAGACAGCAACTGGAGACGACTACTTAACGTGTCATTCAAAAGGCATCTCTGAAGTATTTGCATTGACTCTGGATCTTAGAAATGAACTTCTGTGCCTAGGCTGGTATTTTTCAAACTTTAACCACATTTTTTTTTTGTCACATCCTCCAGTTTCCTTCTGATCATTGTTTATTCTGTCGTCTCTGAGAAAACAGGAGCCTTTTTTGTTTGTAACTCATGGTTGTCCCTCTGATTCATGCTCTTGCATTCTTTCGGGTCTGTCACGATTAGAGTCAGAGCATCAGACACCTCTCTCCTGCAGCATGTGAATTCCCTTAGAATGCAGTAGCAATAGTGAGAGTTTCTGAAGGTGGTGGAAACAGTACTGGTTACTGAAAAGTGGAAGAGTCATTTTATCCACTTTATGCTTCCAAAGACTCAAAAAAAGAATTGCAAGCCCTCTTCCTGTTAAATTCTGCTGGGCAGACAGTTTTTGAGTTATTCTTTGATATTAATATTTTTAGACATAATTGCTTAGAACATGGCTAACATTTCAGTCACTTTAGGAAGAAATAAAATCAAGTCACTATTTAGAAAGTTCAGATAATCACGCACTAAAGCCAGCACTAATAAAAATTTGATGCTATTTTCCATGTGAGAGGGACTTTCCCTTTTTTTCTGAGGGAAGTGGGTGAAACAAATGTGCATTGTGTGTTCCACTTGTATCAGGAAGCCAAACTATCGAGTGAAGTTTGTCTTAAAAAATGAGGGCAAGCTAGGGAAATCAGAGTTAGGTATTATCTAACAAGGTCAAACGCAGGTAAGATGGCAGAAGGAGTCCTGTTGGGGTGTGAATGTAAACATCTTGTTGCTATCCAGGCTGCAGTACAGTGAAGTGAACGGCGTTTTTCAGGTGTGCTTGGAGGAGCTCTGTGATTTGAGGAGCTCTGTGGTCTCTCAAGAGAGCTGCTTTCTCCTGGATTTGAGGGGTCAGTCAGCTTGGGGTGTGCAGGGCTTGGGAACCACTTGGCCGGGTCCGTGCAGCTCTCCCTTTTTTTTTGGCAGACATAAGCCATGAGGCTCACGCTGCGAGTGCACGACAAGTGTTAGGTTTCCACCCAAAGAGCACCTTGAACTAGCTCTCATAAAAATTGCTCACATACCAGTGCTACCATGGGGGAGTGGGCATGGCTGGTTGGTGAGGGCGAGGCGGGCTGGGGGGGACCTCGCCCTGCTGGTGCTCAGAGTGTTCATGGCTCAGCCCAGGGGCTGGGCTGTCAGTGCTTAACTGCACCGTTACGTGCTGAGGCTGAGGTTATCAAAACCAATGGAAGCAATCCTGTGTATTCCAGATTTTGGTGCCTGTGCAAGGATTTGATGTTCAGAAAGTGATGTATTAAAAAATCCCATACAGTCATGAGGTGCTTTTGGGAATTTGGACAGCCCCATCGCTGCTCTTTCTCTGAGTGGACTGCTTTATTCCTTCTATTTCTCAGTTATAAAAAAAAAAAACAACAGAACTATGCTGTTGGAACCGAGTTGATTATTCATTATTTTCCTGACCTACAGCTCTTCAGGAAAACCAGGAATGGAAGCATTAGAGGCTTATTTTTATCTGTATGACATGGGAGAAGCAAAGGCTGCAGATCTGCCAAAAGAGAAAGAACTATTTCTGTCCTGTTAGGACTATAACTGCTGTTTAATAATGGCCACGAAGAGTCTCTGACAGAGGGCTTTTCAGATTGGAGAAAAATTTACATGTACTCAACTTGCTTGTTATCTGCAATCTAATGATTGATGATACTTAGGATCAAATGAGAGATTGCCCTTTCCCAGCAAAGCATCTCTGTACTTAATCATCCAGAGTTAGACACCAGCATGTAAATTACCCTACCTCTGCTGACTTGAGGAGAGTTTCTGATTGCATCAGCTGCGGATTTGTCCCAGTGTGCTATCTTTATGTGTCTTCCTAGTTTCCACTGGCATTCTAGCAGTTGTGATCTGAAGAGCTGTGTAAAATAGGGAATTGCTGCCCATTGATTTATTCTGTAGAAATCTGCTGATGGAAGTGGGGTCCTGCACTGAATGTGAGATAACTTTTTGAAGACTTCACCATAGTCCTTTACCCTCTTATGAATCCTTTAATGGTCTTGTCCCACAAGTTGATTTTTGTTAGCTTTGTCTTCATGTAAGCAAACGTTACAGTGGAATGAGTTTGGAATGAAATAGTTCTAGAAGATGAATAAAAGCTGACCATGTGGATGCTTCTGCAGGCGTTATCTCCCATCAGCAAGCTGTTGGCTGAAGTTCTGGGGTGGTCCTTAGAGCACAGTCTCATTGCACAGTGCAGCAGTTGTGCAGAGCCCTGAGTCGTCCCAGACCGAGCCTGTGCCAGAGCTGGAAGTGGTGTGGCTGCATCAGCACAGAACAGTTCTACCTCCTGGTTTTTTGGCTTCTCAAGTCAGTGCCAGACAGTGCTTATGCTGCTGGGCTGGTTGCATTTGTGCTACCAGGCTGCTGAGGGACACCAGTAAGTGTGCTGAGGATTGGCCTTGTGTAGATGCAGCAGTTTGAATCACTGATAGCCCAGGGGCTCCACACTGCCAGTCAGTGCCTGGCTGTGTGGCACAGCTCTCTTAACTGGAGCTGTCTGAAGGTCAGAGAGATTCATTTGCCTAAATGAAAGAGTGCCATTTTAGGCTGAGGATGGTGGTTTGTCCGGCCAGCTGCTTACTCCCCGTGCTGATGTCTTAGGTGCCTAGTGACATCCTTTTTCTCTATGAGAGAGGCTGTGGCAGCAATGGAAGCCAGCATGAGCAGTCTTTCATGCCTGACACCTTACGGGCAGTATGTTTTGTTTGTCAGTGGTCAGCCTCCTCTTGGTGCCCAGAGCCGTGGTAATCCTGCTGGAGATCCCTGTGCCTTTGCTGAGCTTCAGAGTTGCATGTGACTTCTGTCTGAAAGTGAAGGTCAGCACAAGGGATCCAGTTGCAGAATAACAACTTGAAGATCAAGACCTTTGTTGTCTGATTTTTCCCAGGCAAGCCACTTTTACAATTGCCATGACAGAAAGCAGTTTAAGGGTGAAGTCTGCCATTTGCCGAGCAATAGGAAAGCATTTTTCTGTAGCAATGTCATTATCTTGAACTTTTGCAGCAAAGAAAAAAAAGAAAGGTTTATCTCTAGCTGTCTATCAAGCAAACTGTATCTGATGAGAAGTTCCCAGAACATTTTCTCCTCCAAACCAGCTGAGGCTACACAGACCCAAACAATGAAGAGAAAGATTCAGAGATGAGCTAGCCTCTCTCCTTCCTGTTAGCTCAGGCCATTCTGGGAGGAGTGAGACAGGGAGGTCAGGAAATTCCTGGCTTCTCTGCATTCACATCCAACCTTTAGCTGGATCTGAGGCTGTTCATCCCTTGCATGAGTTGTTCCTGACTAGTGTGTATGAAACAGCTTCTTAGTGATCTCTTCACTTAGAGGTGATGTTCATTGCCCTAGAGGTTAAACTCATGTGCCCTCAGATTCCCTTTCAGCTATGCCAGGGACATCCAGAGGAAGGCATGGAGCCTCTAAGCCTTTACACATGTTCATAATGTGCATGTTAACAACCAGACAGACCACTAGAGAAATCTGCACAGAGGAAGGTTGGTTAGGTCTGATATCCCATGAGGGGCTAAGCTGCGTGATGGCCTCATAGGCAGAGTGAGTGTCTTTGCTTTTCATCTCCTGGGTTACAGGGCTGTAAATCTCACAAGGAAAAGTCCCCCAGTGCAGGAGCTTACAGGCCAATTGAGGGTCCTGGTGGAGGCTACATGGACAGACAGTGGTACTTATTTGATTTTTTAATCAGATATTTTGAACAATTTGTTTTCATAGTCTGGAAAGATGTGTTCGTAGTCCTTTAAACGCAACGAGATACGTGAGACACAGTGTAGGCCTGTGAGACTTTGTCTGCAGAAAGGAAATTGCGTTGGATGGCAGAGATTTTAACAGTGAACTATGGAAAAGGAAGAGGACCAGTGGTAATCAGTGATGTCTTGGCATGGTTTCCTGGGGACAGAAATGTGGCAAGTTTCCATAGATGCATCACAGTGAGCGTCTTTCATTCTTCCACCTGCGTAATTTGGCTTTCATGCTTACCAGCGTGATTCTCCTCCACTTTGTACAGATGAAAATCAGGATTAGTTCTACTGATGTCAGTGCATTGGCTTTTCTGGAAAGTGATAGGAGCTCAGTCAGCACTGAGCCCTGTGCTGAGCTTTAACCTTTGTGCCGCCTTCGCAGAACTTCGTCAGAAGACCTGGAGGCCACATTGAGCATCCTACGTGCCCAGGGCAGGGTAAGCACCCTGGCCAGTCACATTTTGAATACCTCCAAGGATGGAGGCTCCATTGACCCTCTGGACAGCCTGCACCAGTATTTGATCAGGCTCATAGCAAAGAAAAGCTCTTCCTTATGTTTAAATGGAATTTGCTGCAGTTAGGTTTGTGTCTGTTTCCTTTCATCACTTTGCTGCACAGCACCACGTGCCTCGTGAACTCGATTTTGCTGTGCTTGGAGCAGCCACCTGTCAGTGAGCTGCCCTGACTCGGAGAGAGATGTCTGTCACCTGGCATGCCTCCTGTTCTGGGGGCTGCATTTAAAGAGCCACTGGCTTGGCTTTTCAAAGTGGCAATGTTTGCCGGGCTACCAAGTCGTGTTATCTGCAGCCAAAATCACAAGATGCATCAGGCGTTGGCCCGCTCTGATAAGAGTTTCCTAATGATGATCTGTGTACCCTGCTAGATGTACTTGCTGCCTTGGCAGCAGAGGATTGTTTTGCTTTGTTTCACCAGCTAAGTCTTGTATCTCAGTCCTTATTCTTCTGGCTTGCTTGATGGAACTGGGTTTCCTTTGACATTCATGTGCTTCTGAATTTGTTAGGATAGTTACAGCATACCACATTAAACACTCCGTGTCCTGACAAAGGGAACTCTTCTGAGGACATAAGATTTACAAAGTGCCAAACCTCAGCATGGGGCAGGCCAGGCACAAAGCGGGGACACAGCTGAATGCTCTTATGCTATTCTAGCTTTTCTACATAGGATGCCTTCGGAAGCAAAACATGCCAGAAGTGCTGTAAATTTGCATCAATTTATGTTGGGAATTTTTTGGCCGGGATACGTGGGGACGCTGGGGATTGAAAATTGCAGAGCACGAAACTGATTTTGTCTATCTAAGAATAGGAGCGTAACCATAGTCTGTTTGCTGTGCTGCATCCACCAGTCTGCCTTGGGAAGGCTTTAATCTGAAGTCTGATCTATTTTTAGCCTGATATCTTCTCCAGACAATGTGCAGCTGTCCCGTTAAGTTTTATGCCAGAAATTAGTAACACTTGCATGATTCACAAGTTAGCTGTAATTGCACAGAAAAAATCTGTGGCAAAATATGACCGTTTTACACATAGCCCAGTACTGTAAAACACAGGAGGTTCAAGACCACTGTCATCGTGCTATGACTTGGACTGACAGCCAGGAGGTCGCAGCTCTGTTCCTGTCTTCGTACCCCATCAGCATTGTCCCTAGGAGGGCCTTGTGGCACCTGGCTCCATACCTGAGGGGAGCCGAGGCCCTGCAGTGGTTGTGTAAGACAAAAACCAACGTTGGTACAGCTTGAGCTCTCCTATGGGTTGGTCAAAGTCCCAGAGTATGGGAAAAAATAGAATTAATCAACTTTTGGAGGCTTTGATTGTATGTTTAGTCAATGGGAGGGATTTCCTGCTTTTTACCGCGCCGTTTAAGAGGTTTACTTTCTGGTTAAAGTCAAATAAACACACGTAGGATCTGACTTAATCCCATTTAGAGCGCATTGCTGGGGAAGAAGCCCAAGTGTTTGGTTAAGGTAGGAACCTGGAAGTTGGGCTTGGGGTCTGAGCCTGCCTCTGAGCTCATAGGTGAACTTGTAGCAGGGTGGGAGCAGGACAGGACATGTTGGCTTTGGTGAAATACCTCACACGTTTGACATCTTGTTCATTCAGTAGATGAATAGTGCGTGTCTGCCGAACATGATGACTTGCATACATGTTTTTACTCCTAATCTCCAGGTTCCTGTAGGGCATGCACACAGAGGGAGTTGTGGCTGCTCCTTGTGGCTGCTTCTCCTGCCTCAAAAGCATCCCATCCACGCAGAGAAATAAGAAAGGGGTAAATCTCCAAGTTGCTGTCTGTGCTGCAGAGAGTCCATTCCTCGATAGAGGGAATAAAAGCACCAGCTGTAGATGATGTGCTCACTGTGTGGTTTGGGCTAAAACAGAAGGAGAGCTGACTCCCTCAGGTGACCAGGGGCCTGGAGACTGCGGATCATTGCTATATTTGTTATGCAGCCAGCAGGACGGGGTACAAGACTTGCAGCTGTGTTAGCAGTGCAGAGTGTCTAGATGCAGTGTTTCCACCCCAGGGCCCTGTGCTTCAAAAACCGAAGCAGACAGGTTAAAATGGTGCCAGGGAAAGGAAAGTAAATAACTGCCTGAAATGCCAGTTTGAGCAGCTGGATATCAGGTCAGGAACTGTAACATAGGGATCCACTCATCTCTGTTTCCTCAAGCAAATACGCTGTGGACAGCGCTGAAGTTTTGTCAGACTGAAGGAAAACCTGCCTCTCCCACTTTGGCAGGTTCTGTTCTTTTTCTGTTTGCATGGAAAGGAAGTTGTACTTTCTGCATTAGCCAATATCGTGTTGCTCATAATGAAGAGGAGGGAAGAGGGGAAGAAAAACAATTTGAAATACGATAGAGAAGCAAACTGAGGTGGTTTTGCTCTAATCCACAGTCAGAGTTATTTCACACATTAGGAAGACCATTGCTACGTAGAGATTACCAAAGCCTCATACCAAGGTCAGATAGAAAGAGAGCCTTGATGACGTGGGTGGGGAATTCTGTAATGACCACATTTTGTAATCTGGAGACCTTGTGCTTCTCTCCAGGATGTGTTCTGGAATAGCTCCTTATTAACTCTTTGTGCTTATCCTGCTTCAGGCATAGAGTTCCTCCTGATTTTTTAGTGAAACCAGAATAAGCTGCTCTTATTTTGAATTAGCAACTTGTTTAGCACTATTTTCCCTCTTCATTCACCTTACTTTCATCCAAATGAATTTTCTTTTGGAGGCAAAGCTGAAGAGTGCTATGTTGTGTCCCTTCAGTTCGGTTCCAGCGGGAGCAAGATAGGTCACACTGCCAGACTCTGTGCTTTGTCTCTTCTGGGTGGGCAGCAACACATGCTGCTCTCTGCAGCTCCATGTTATTATTATTATAGAGATGCAAATATGTCCTGTGATAACAAGAATAAGTGAGTTTGTTATTTACATGACACAGCCAACACTTCAGCTGTCGTTCTGGACGTTCATCTGTCTGTGATCTGTCTGAATTGTCCACTTGTATTCTAGCATATATTTTTTAGTGCTTTTTAACCTTTTGCTTTGTAGGCCTCTGGATATTTTTGAGAGGGGCTTGTGTCTTCCTAGAGGGAAGTTGTGCCCCCTGAAACAGAGCTTGCTTTGCTTAGTTGTTTTTCACAAACTCACAAGGGTTAGTCTTTGGACTATTTGTGACCGGACTTGTGACCGATCAGCTCACGTTGAAATTCCATGGTGTACATCATTCCACAGTGTCTCATCCTGAAAGGATGTTTCCAGTGACTGCAAATGTGACCCATGTACCTCTCTTCAGTGGGATTATGAATAGGAGGGGAATCAACTTTTTACAAGGGTAGATAGTGATAGAGCAAGGGGAAAAGGTTTTAAGCTCAAGGAAGGAAGGTTTAGATGTTTGGAAGGAAGGCTTGGATATCAGGGGGAAGTTCTTCACAGGTAGAGTGGTGAGGTGCTGGCACAGGCTGCCCAGGGAGGCTGTGGATGCTCCATCTCTGGAGGTGTTCAAGACCAGGTTGGATGGAGCCCTGAGCAGCCTGGTCTAGTGCCAGATCTGGAGGTTAGTGGCCCTGCTTGTGACAGGGGGGGGTGGAACTTGGTGATCATTGGGGTCCCTTCCAGCACAAGCCATTCTGTCATTCTCTGAGTCTTTTATTATCCCACGTTGGTGAAGAAGGCTTCTCCCCATGAGCTATTGTATTTCTTAAGGATCTCCTTGCTCCTTTTATTGTCTTTAGGCTGTGGGGCTGAACCTGTTCCTTTCACAAACCTTAGCATCTCAGCTCCAGTGAGTGTTCCAGTTTTGATTCCTTGTCTAATGGTTTTTACTGGAGAACAAGATCACACTGAAAAAACCCAAGAGGATCCAGGAAAACACATTGTAGATTTGGAAGTTGTCTTTCTTGACTTGACTAACAGGAGCCTGTACCGTGAGAATGATCGCTGCTTCTGATGGTTCTTACAGATAAGGTGCCTGAACCTTGCGTTTAGCCAGGAAGAGGTAATAGGACCCAAGAAGAAAAGGAAGGTCAGTGAACCAGAGAAGCTGCTTCTGGAAGGCAGGAAATGATGTTTGTTCTGCCACACAATGCATTTCAGAAGGTGTGAGTTTGTGTTGTCATCTGACTGGTAAAGACCTTAATTCTCTCCTCATATTTAACTCTCCACATGCCACACATATTTCTGCATACTTTGTCTTGTACAAAGTTTGGATTGCAAAGAGGCAGTAGGCACCACAGCTGTCATGACTGGAGGCCAACAGCACTTGTTTCATGTTTTAAAGTTGAGGATTGGCGATTTGATGTGGACAGTATTATGTGCTTCTTTCTGCTTGCCTCCCTCCCTCCCACCACACACACATCCCACTGGCTAAATTTGTTCCTCTCTGGCTGGGCTGTCCCTTGCCAATATGTTATCAATATCAACAGCACTATTTCAGGATGAACTTTCTGAGATATCGATGGCAGCAAACAAGTTTCATGATTCATTAGATTGTGCTTCATTCTATCTACAGTTTCCGGAGCATAGATTTTATTTTATTTTTTTTTCAGAGAAGGGTTTTTATCTATATTGAATGCAGAGATAAAGTAATCTATACACATTTTCTGCTGTTGCTGCTGAATGTTTTTTTTTTTTCTTTTTTTTTTTCTGACTCTGCAAGTAGTGTTGCTATGGTTACAATATCAACTTACTTCTGAAGCAGCAATCCACTTCGTACCAAGAGGCATAGTTACCCAATACAGCTTGTGTTGAAATACACATGTTTCAAACCTAACTTTTATAAAGGTACCTCTTGATGGCCAAATATAGGTAAAGAGAGCAGCAGCAGTAAAAGAAAGAATTTGTGTCCTTTGGAGCAAAGGTGCTGTGTTTTCTGGCATGTAGATTGCCTGGCTGACACTCTGCCAAGTTATAACTGGAGAGGTGTAAAAACCTAATGGTTATTATTGGAGTGGAGCAAAATGATCTTAATTAGTCTTAAACACTGTAAAAATGATATTCAGAGAACAAACTCTGCATTACTTTATACATAAGAAAAGAGATAATGAAATTTGAAATGCCAAAGGAGGAAATTTAGAACAACATCTTCCCAACACAAAGTTGATCTTACACGATGGAGGTGGGATGGAGGAATAAAAAAGCACTAGAATGCAGCGGAGTAGTGTCCCTGGTAATGTAGCAGCATTCCTGGCATTTCTGATACTCATCAGAGATATTTCAGGATGGAGCTTGAAGGGCAGTAGTGGTTTGGGGTATAAGGTGTTCCTTTTGTGGCCTATGTCAGCTCCACAGAAAGGATTGCTTGGCAGGTACATGAAGCCAGATGCAGGCTTCTTGGGCCAGGCACCCGAAGGATCTGGCTGACGAGGTGGGCGCACACCCCTAAATGTTCAACAGACCTCCTCCAGGTAGCTGAATAAGGCACTGCAATCCTAATTCTAATGCCACTCCTGTCCTTCCTTGGGCAGACAGACTGCTGGCAGCCCCTCAGCCTGCAGCAGTGTCTGGCAGGTTTCGTGGCCTAATGCCTGTTTCACAAAACTTGTAGAACATGAGAGTTCTCCATTTTATCCTCACTTTCAGTCCCGAGTCCTCACATTTGCACCTGTGGCCTAATAAGCCAGTTTGTTCACATGCCAGAGCAAACCAGAAAGCTTCCTTCTGCCCAGATTTTGTAATGATATTTACTCTCATGCCTGCACATCCATGGGAGGCCTGCGTTCTTCGAGCCCAGCTACGGCTCAGGACCTGCCTTGACCTGAAAGCCGTGCCCTGGTGCTCCTGGAGGTTGTGGTTCTGTGTTCCTGCTGGCTCCTGCCTGCCCCCAAAGCCTCGTTATGTTGTTGTATTGTGCGTACGGGAGAAAGACAAACAAGCCTGTGGTTATGGCTACTAGAGGGAAGCCTGTCAGTCTGCCTTGTGCACACCGGAGAATGCAAAGTGTCCTGTCCCGCAATGAAAGTGAAGGAGGCTGTCTCATGTTACCACACAGCGAGAGTGAGCACACAGACACCACAAGTAAATCCACAGCTTAGTCGAGAGTGCTGCCCTGCTTGTAGCCATGGCCAGAGGCTCACTGTCTCAGTACACACTGCCTTGTAATCAGCTATTTTACGGTAACGACTTCTAGTCATTTTCATTTCAGGCTTGGTTAGAAATAAAGTAACTTGTGATGAACTGCCACGGTAAGCGTCTGATTTTTCTTTCCCACAAGCTTGTGGTTACCACCAGATTCTAAGAAAAGTCTTTCCACTGCAGATTGGAATCATCTAAGCCACTTACACGTATCCTTTTATTTATTGGTGATTCTGCTCGGCCAGCTAAAGGTAAAAAAACCCACCTCTTTCTTGTATTTCAGGCGCATTTCTAGTTAATACTCATTAACTGACTTCATGTATGTTACACATCGTCAACCTGATTCACTACTGACATAAAACAGAAGCAATTCGTTAGTAACGGTCCCTTGCCAATTAGTGAACTAAATTACGTTTGAACAATTTTCTTCAAAGATTCTCCTCCTCCCCCCAGTGCATCATTTGGCAAGTCCCCTGAATGCTTACAGTAATTATGTGCGTGCAGTGAAAGGAGACTGTTACCTCTTCAAGCAAAATAAATGAATATGTGATCTTTGTGTTAATATAACAATGAGTAATACAAAGAATCACAGACATCCTCCCTTTGATCTGCCAGAGATACAAACAGCAATTAAGATGACAAGCCGTTTTAAAACCCAGAATATTGGGAAGGTTCCATGAGGGGAAAGTGATTGTTTTGTAGGGTTTTCAGAAAATCAGTGAAGAAGGGAAACCCTTCTGTCCCTGGTGACCAGAGGCTTTTTGGCAGACATGGTGTGGGTATCCTGGCACCTGTCGAGCCACAAACAGGTTGGTGGTGCTTCTAAAAATCGTTCCCTCTTTCTGGGATAGCGTTTAACAAGAAGAGTGGTATCTCTGTTTCAAATTGAAAGTCAAACTGAAGTCAAACGGAAAATGTTTAGCATTGTCTCAACCACATCCTTAAATATATTGGCCGCAGCGAGAAAATAACCCCAAGCTCTGGTGCCACGCAGTGATCGTGGGGACAGGTGTCAGGTTGGTTTTAACGTGAAAGCTGAGGATTCTTTTGGGATTTCCAGTGCTGCGTGAGATCTAGGAAATCAGCTTATCTTACTTTTGGATTTGGAAGGAGCGCAGAAAGAAGAAATGAAACATGACACATGAGTAGGAGAAACGAAGACACTTTCACACTTCTAAAAATTGTGAGAATTAGGAGCTTTGACATTGATTTCAATGGAGCACGGAGGAGCCTCTGCCCACAGTGATACCCACAATGCAAAAATCATATGTTGTCAGCACTGCTCAAAGAAGATGGGCTATCATTTTTTCCCCACTGGATTTCTGTAGCAATACCCATGAATTATCTTGACTATCCCTGCTATAAATGGGGTTGGAAACCAGCTGGTAGATTTCATGAGTCCAGTTCTAATAATGAACCTTTATCTGAAGAACTGTTCCTTCAGGTTATCCTCTCTTGGCTGAGACTTTAACTTTCAGACTTTCTGCATTTTTCCTCTTTAGTCAGCAGGTAAAGTATGTAGTCGTGGCTGCCGGAGCCGAGTGCCTGCATTTGTCATGCCACAGAGCTGCCATTCTCAGGGGCCAAGATCTTTGTGCCAGCAGCATCATGTCACCCCAATGGAATCCCACCCACGTGTGGCGCTGGGCAAAGTCTTTTTTGTTAATGGATGAGTAAAATTGCATCTGGCTTTTGTTGTCATCACGAGGTAAGTAAGGGATTTGCATCTGAGCTGGCACACTTTCTGCAGGCAGCTTCCAAGGCTAATTTCAGGCAGGCTGGCACGAATATCCTTCCTTTACACAGAGACTGAGGCTCCAAAGCCTCGTAGGAGTTTTCCATAGGAAACACTGCCCTGGGTATCCGTGTGCCAGATGTGCTCCTATGGCATTTCCCTGCACATCAATGACCTACTGTTCCAGCACGGAATCGATCGGCCTTCTTGTGACGTGTTCTGAATACTTTGCTGTGAGATTTGTCATGTATAGGCTAGAAAAATAGTAATTAAGGCACCTCCAGGTGTAAAACATCCGCTGATTCAACACTGTCTCGGTGATGTCTGGTCGGGCAGAGCAGTGGTACCACCATGCCCCTTGGTCAGAGCTGTTCTGCAAGGACCCAAGACTCTGTGCCCAACCTCTGGACGTTGTCTTGTCCATTAGAGATTGGATTTAACTCTGTGTTCAACACATATTAAGGAGGGGATCTGTCATGCAGACCTAACCCCAAGCATCCTTCAGGAAGTTTTGGGTTGCTGCTGTTTACAGGAAAGCCCCAGGTCCTTCCCTGGCTTTAGGGAATCGCTTAGCTGTGGGAGCAGTGCAGGCATGCACAGAATGCTGGTTGCTTTTATGGGCATGCCGTGATATATTCTGTTCATAGTACTTGTATTTCTTCACAGGACATGCAGTGAGGGGATGTTTATTCTGATGAAAGTCTAGGACTGATAACAGGAAACCAAGTTCTTTGTACAGCAAATTGGCCTTGAATCACAAACCGATCTTTTTTTTTTTTTTTTTTTTTTTTCATCAACAGAGGGTAAGACTGTCTGAAACACAGGAACGTGATGTGTCCTGAAAACAGCGTGGCATTTGGAGTTGGCTGAGCTCTATCCAAACCTTTGCCAGCCTCAGAACTGTGAATTGAATGTCAACCCAAGCAGGTGGCACACAGGCTGGGAAGCCATCAGGGGACAGTTGCGTTTTGTCTGTAAAGACATCTTCTTACCAGTTCAGTTGAACCAGGAAGCTGAAGCTGCTTGTCCCCATGGGTAGAGCACAGCACTGAGACTCAGGAGAGCTTCCTGCATGCCCCAGAGGGGGCATTTCTGAACTGTATTGCAGGAGAGTTGGGCTAGATGACCTTTAAAGATCCCTTCCAAATGAAGTGATACTGTTATTTGGTGATTCTGGGTCTTGGTACACAAGTCTTTTCCTCTCCTCCCTCCTTTAAAGAGTGGGAGAAGGAACACCAGCCTGTGAGCCCTTGCAGAAGCTGCCATCACAGAGCTCTGATACTGTTGGATGTCTATAGAGGCTTCCATGGTGTGCATAAGCAGCGTAGTGGGGTGCAGTTTCAATAAAAATCAGTCTTTCCAAAGTCAAGGGGCTCTGCTTGCACCCATAAAAAGAAGGGGTGTTTCTCCCTTCTGCTCTGATCAAACCAGCCTGGCATCTGAGACATTGCTGAGCTCTGCTCACACCTAGAATCATGGGATCATTAAGGTTGGAGAAGACACTAAGATCCCCAAGCCCAACCCCAACCCATCCCACCATGCCCACTGCCCACATCCCTCAGTGCCACATCTCCACAGCTGTGAAGCACCTCCAGGGATGGTGACCCCATCACTCCATGAGCAGCTGTGCCACTGCCCAACCATTCTTTCTGAGAAGACATGCTTCTTTAATATCCAACCTGGGATCTCCAGCTGGTGTCTGCTGCAGCTCTTGGGTCTTCCCCCACATTGTACCAGACTGGATGTCACACAGTGGAGGCACTCACCATTGCTTTGGGGCCACAAAACCAGGAATCAGAGGGGCTCTGGTGGTCCCCTCTGGCAGGAGCAACACAGGCGGCTCAAGATGACTTCAGACTATCACTGGCTAGCTGGGTTTGCTTCCAGCCCACTCTGTCTGCTTCCTATGGAGTCAATGAGCCAATGGAGCCAGGGGAATGATGAATAGCATCTCGATGCCGTGGGACAGGGAGTGGACCTCGTCTGGGTTCTGACAAGGACCTCATCTGGGCACTGAACTGCCTGCAGAGCAGCCTGCAGCAGGCATGAGGCCACACAAGGGAAACCCCAAACTACCTTGGGGTCCTTCCATGGCGGTGAATCAGCACAGGCTCCAGACATGAGGAAGGTATGGGTAAGCACGGCGGCTGGACAAAGCCTTGCTGCCTCCAGCAGCCAAGCATTTCCTTTGGCTTGCGGTCATCTGGCTGTTACCTGGCTTCCCTGCCGATGCAGTGGAATTATGCTGAGGTAAAAAGGGAAAGAATTGGGTCGGCTGCCTGATGACATTTCCTTTTTATTTTATTTTCAATGTATTGCACAGAGAGCTTAACCTGGGCTTTGGAGGGGCAGAAAGAGCCAAAAAAAAAAAAAAAAAAAAAAGGCAAAGAAGCAAGCAAACTAAAAAGCAGACACACTTAGCATCTCTGCACCCATTGGGTAGGCCCAGATGTGAGCGCCCAAAGGCACACAAACTTCAGAGAAGCTCAGGAGCTGGAGCTGACACGCAGGCAGCCCGTGGGGCTTTGCAGAACTCCGTGCAGAGCAGGGCCAGGCATGGGCATGGCTCTGACACAGAAAAGCCCATTTTCTGCTTTCAAAGAGATTCCAGCTTGCGTGCAAATCGCCGTGCTGGGGAGCACCATTACCTACTGGTTGCAGTGGATTGGCTGGCCTGCTTTCCTTTTCCCAGGCTGTTTTACAGAGCGCAAGATCCGAGTTACTTGGCTACAAGAGATTTTCTGCTCTGAAATTGGCAGCTGCTCATTCCAGAAGGGAATCAGCATATTTGGCCACTGCAGAGGAAGAGGGAAAACCATTATTTTTTCATTTCTCTTATTTAACTCTCCAGTGGGAGACACTGTACTTGGGTGACCCTCGTTACTAAGGCATTTGCTAAGGCTTCCCTTCGCTTAAAGGTACAAAAGAAGATATATTCAGGTCTCAAAATGCCTATATTCTTCTGGCTGGACTTGGGGCGGCCCGCTGTCAAGTGTCCAGTTGTGTCAGGCCTTACACAGCACTATATTTAACGTCACGGCTCCATGAGTCAGGATTTTCTTTCTAAAAGGGTTCACGTCAAAAGGCCCGGCACAAAAATTCCCTATAGCCCAGCAACAGAGCGTGCTGTGTAAGAAGCTGTGTGAAGAAAGAGCCCGATGCGCAGCTCAGATAGCTCAGCCTGGGCATCCTTCCATGCTGCACAAAGGAAGCACTCAGCACCGCTCATGACTCAAGGGCTGCGATCACTGCTGAGGGGTGAAAACCCGTGGCTCCATGCCAGCGTGCCCACGGGGTGCCCTTTGGGTGCCCTTTGGGTACCCATTGGGTGCCCATGGGCTCGCCCGGTTTTTTGGGGTTCTGGAGGTCCTGAATCCCAAGGACAGTGCAGTGGGTGGCTGTTGGGTTTTTGCTGTCGTGCAAATCAGCCTTTCCCCCGCTTTCCGCCCTCAATTTCATTAACCCCTCGGGACATGTGTCATCCGAAGGCCTTTGCGAAGGAGGCTGAGCATCATGATTCCCCACTTCCAGGAGGGTGAAATCTTAATCGCATCTGGAAGTGACTCTCCTGAGGTCACACCACTGTGAGGTGGCCCCTCGAGGTGCAGTCATCAGGCGCTTATCTGGAGTTTCTACTATTGCACACACTTCGCTCTGTTAGGAATTTCCTCTCTAAATCCAGGATCCTGCTGGAGCCTGGCAAAGCAGCGTTCCTCTCCACGTCTCACCTACATCTCCCTTATTAATTTAAAGCCATTCCACATGGCTTGCTGTTGGGGCCGGCCTTGCTTAATGTTTTTATTGATGATCTGGATGAGGGAATCGAGTGCACCCTCAGTAGGTCAACAGATGAGACCGAGTTGGGGGAAGTGCCGATCTGCCTGAGGGCAGGAAGGCCCTACAGAGGGATGAGGACAGGCTGATCAATGGGCTGAGGTCAACGGGATGAAGTCCAACAAGGCCCAGGGCCATGTCCTGCACTTGGGGATGGGTTGGCAGTTAGACTTGATGATCTTAGCGGTCTCTTCCAACCCTGATGATTCCATGATTCTGTCATTCTCCCTTGTCCTGTTGCTATCAGTGTCCCTGGAGGAGAACGTTTCACCCAAGTGCTGGAACCCTTCCTGATGGAAATTGTGCCCCAGTTTGAGATGTTGGAGGTCTCCAGCTGAAGGGCAGCACCCTTCAGCTCCCCATTTGGTCACTGAAGAGAGCTCAGCCCCTTTGCCAGGGCGATTCATAGCAGAAACCTAGGGGACTCACTGCTGTGCTCTGTATGGGATGCTGAGAGCTCTGACAGGCAGATCATTTTCTGTCTGTGCAGCACAGTGGCTTTGCACCTTTTTTGGAGCATCTGGTACTGGTTAGTGCCCAGCGGGCTGTAGGTCTGATCTGGCACTTCCTGCACTCCTTTGATCTTAAAAAAAGATTCAGCCACCACGTGCTGGTGCAGCAAGGATGAGAAATGTGCTGTCCTCAGTGCTTCTGCAGCCTCAGGAGGAACAGAGCCACTTGCTTTGTGTCGGGTGATCGCGGGATTACAGCTGATTCCTGCAGGCCTCGCGGTGTTCCCCATGGGCACAACCTGGGAACAGCAGTGATAGCGCATGGGCTTCATCCTTGGGATGGAGCCATAAGGAAGCCCACAGGTTGGAGAGACTTCAGAGCCTAGCGGGTCCCACCCAGCCCAGTCTGGGCTCTCTGCAGAACTTTTTGGTGCTTATTGCCTTGTTTTCTGACATGAAAATGCGTGACTGGGCACCACCATCCCATCCGCGTGGGCTGGGAGGAAGGGAGCAAGACTCAGCAGCTGCCCCTCTGCTTGGCATGGGGCTGGAAGGAGCCTGGGTGCTTCTGAGTAAGAGCAATTCCTGAGAAAACTGAGGGCGTCCGGTGGGAGCTCTGGGACTCACCTGGGGAAGAGGAACGGGATGTGGCAATGGTTGGCTGTGGGGGCACGCTCACAGACGGTGCTTTCCCCAGGACGTGCGCCCTCAGGCTTTCCGACCAGACGAGTTACCCACAGACGCACCCGGAGCTTGGCACAGAGGAGGAGGACACAGGATTTCCCCTCACCACGTGCCCAAGGAGCTCAGTTTCCCAGTGCTCTCCCATCCGCAGTCGGAGGGAAGAAGCTGCTTTGCCCTTTCCATCCTCTTGGTTTAGGCAGCTTCTTGGCCTGGCTCACCCAGTGGGGAGAAGGAAACAGGGTTGGGGTCAAGCTTTGTGCTTAGTCTCAAATGTTGGACTCCGGGTGGCCCTGGATATCCCATGATGGGGCATCCACGTGTCACCTGGGCTGTATCCACCGCGGGCACTGGGTCCTAGGGCTGAGAAGCTGCACCGCTGCCTGCCCACTGCCCCTAGGCTTTGGAGATGACTTCAGAGCAGCAGAAGTGGTGTTGAGCTTCAGCTGATGGTGTATCCTTCCCCTCCAGCTCCCAGGAAGGGAAGCTGCAGCACATTTGTCCCATAGCGATGTGTCTGTCAGCAGTGCACCTTGTGGTGCTTTGGGACACCTCTGTCAATTGTCCCGATTGGGTGCATGGGGAATCCCCATCAATCGTCCCCATGGAGTGCTTGGGGACAGCCCTGTTAATGGCCCCAGTGCTTTGGGACACCTGTTTCAATGGTCTCCAGAATGGATGAATGCTGCAGGGCAATCCCATCAGTGGTCCCCATGGAGTGCTTGGGGACACCCCCATCCATCATCCTCGTGGGGTGCTTTGGGACACCCCCATCAATCATCCCCCAAATGAATGAGTGCTTTGGGACACCCCTGTCAGTGGTGGTGCCATGGGGAGATCTCATCAGTGGTCCCCAAAACGAATGAGTGCTTTGGGCCACCCCCACCAATGGTCCCCATAGGAAGCTTCGGGGCACCCCATCCATCATCCCCAAATGAGTGAACGCAAACATTGCACTTGGAGAGCAAGGGGATTTTGGAGCCTCAGTTCAGATGAAAGCAGCTGCCCTGTTGGGTGTGCAGGGAGGGCAGGGTGGGGAGCATTACTACCTCTGGTTATTTTTTGGAGAAATTTTGGTATTTCTAGGGAACTGCCCTGCCTGTGCATGCTGCCCAGCTGGCTCCTTCCTCCCCTGTGCTGATGAAACAATGTTTTTCAGCTCTCCACGAGCCCTGTGACTCCGCAGCACAGGCAGCACTGAGTGATGCTCGGTGCTTTCCCACAGTAGCTCGGACACTGCTGTATGGAAGCCAAAAAAATCTGTCTCCGGAAGAGATTCAGCCCCGTGAAGCCACTCTGCTGTCTGACACTCCCCAGCCTTATCCATCTTTTCTGTGTCTGCTCGAGGCACTGTGCTGCTCTGTCTGGGTCAGGGCCTCAGTGACACGGCCCCGTGTACTCCAAGCCCCCCAGCACCATCCTGCTGCTCCCACCCAGCTCAGCCCCACGCACCATGCTGTCCACAGTGCCACCAGCCCAGCTTTGGCGCCGGCTCCCCAGTGACGCGCCAGCAGCTCTGCTCCCCACGTGCCGGCAGCTGGAGGGAATCAGGGATGCTGGAGACAATCTGGGCAAAGACAAGGGAAAAATCCTGGGAGCTGGCAACGTCCCGCTCAAGTTTCCATGAGAAATGCAGCACGGCCATCCTCGCGTTGGAACCCACCCACACCCCCCTGGCGCAGCGCACCCACATCGGCACCGAGCCCCATCTCCAGCAGGGCCGACCCCAGCATCCGGGGGGTGCCCACTTATTTATTATGACATGTTGATGTTGCTGTCGGTGCAGCCCTTCATTCCCTTTGTTTCAGTGCATGTGACGGAGCGATTCGGAAGGGCCGGAGGGGAGCGGGCGCATGCGGTCACCAGCGCTGCGGTGGCTGTCTGGCTGCAGCCGGGCTCGGAACAGCTGCCGGGCTCCCAGCCCGGATCTCCTCTGCCAAGAGCAGACACCCCTGCACGCCCGGCAGGATGCACAGCACACACACACCTCCATCCACACATGGAGACAGAAGCACAGAACGGGGCGTGGGGCACGGCTGTGGGCCTGGCCCCATAGCGCTGCATGGGCAGAGGGATGGGAGAAGGATGGGAATGGGGGTGGGAAATGCGTTGGGAATGGGGGTGGGAGCAGGGATGGGAACTGGGATGGGAATGGGGATGGGAACTGGGTTGGAAACTGGGATGGGAACTGGAATGGGAACTGGGGTGAGAATGGGGATGGGAAATGCGTTGGGAATGGGGATGGGAGCAGGGATGGGAACTGGGATGGGAATGGAGATGGGAACTGGGTTGGAAACTGGGATGGGAATGGAGATGGGAACTGGGTTGCAAACTGGGATGGGAACTGGAATGGGAACTGGGGTGAGAATGGGGATGGGAAATGCGTTGGGAATGGGGGTGGGAGCAGGGATGGGAACTGGGATGGGAATGGGGGTGGGAACCAGGAAGTGAGCTGGGATGGGAACTGGTGTGGGAATGGGGATGGGAGTAGGGAAGGCAGCTGGGACTGGGGTGGGAGCTGGGGTGGGATCTGAGATGGGAACTGGTATGTGAGCTGGGATGGGAACTGAGGTGGGAGTGTAGGTGAGAACTGGGATGGAAATTGGTATGGGAGAGGCTGTAGGAAGTGGGATGGGAACTGGGATGGGAGTGGGGATGGAAACTGGAATGGGAGTGAGGATGGAAACTGGAATGGGAGAGGCTATGGGAACTGGGATGAGAACAGGAATAGAAACTGGTATGGGAAGCAGGATGGGAGTGGACATTGGAGCAGGTATGGGAATGGGCATGGGAGGGATGGGAGCAGGGAAGTGATTGCATGTGTTGTTGGGAATATGGCTGAGGATGCTCCCAGGGTCACAGCTCCTCATCACTTTTGGGCCCACACTGCTCTCCCCACTGACCAGCACCAGGATCCAGGCTGTTTCCCTCTACCTGAGGTGTGGAAGCTTTAACCCTCTGTCAGAGTTTGACCAGGATGGGGAACATCACTTTGTCCCCAGGGCTGGTTCTCAAAGCACCCTCCTGCTCCAGCCCCCCAGTCACTTTGAACCCCAGGGGAAGATGAGCACCAGGAGAATCCCATGGGCATAAGGAGCAGTGCCCAGGGCTTGGCAGTACTGGACAGGAGAAAGCACAACCCTGGTGCTGGGGTCAGCTGGCAGCCACACCACTGCACAGCCGCTTTGTTTTCTTGGGAAATGAGGCTGAAAGCAGCAGCCACAGGGGAGAAGGGACCATGACCACATCTGAGAGCACTGGGCATGTTTTTTGCTTAGCTGCAATAAATCAGCATGTTAACTGAGCCCTGAAAAGTGGCCCAGAGGCAACCAGAGTCTGTGATGCTGTAGGTGCTGCTATAGGTACTACATAGGTGCTGCTATGAGTGCTGTAGGTGCTGTAAGTGCTGCTATAGGTGCTGTAGTGCCAAGCACCCCTCTTCTGGGCTTGGAACATCCTCTCTTTCCCCACTGCTCAGGCAGCATGAGGAGCAGGTGGAAGTGCTGCAGCATTTGCTCTTAATCAGAGCTGTTCTGCCATCCCCTTGGACGCAGAGAGCAATCTCTGCTTTCCATTATCTCTATGTCTTCGGGCATCTCCGCCTCCTTCACTAATTTTCTGACTTCTCCTCTTTGTCTCAGTGGGAAAAAGCAGCCACGGATCATCCCACTGAGCAGTGCCAAAGCACAGCTCCCAGTGCTGGCTCCCAGCATCGCACCCTGTGGTGGGACGGGCATGGGGCTGTGGGCATGTGTGCCCACCTGTGGTCCGTCCATGCCATCCATGTCAGGTCCCCTCCGTTTGGTCTTAGAGAGGTATCCTGTGCACCAAACCCTTCTCTTGGTGAGACCTTCCTGCGGAGCCTTCCCATGGGGCCAGGCTGGCATTGTGTTTGTTGAAAACACAAAACTGGTGCATCCCAAAGAGCTTCAGCCCTACAGCAAGGTGAGGCAGCGGCACATTGGGTTCACTGCCAATAGGATGAAAGGAGAAGGGTCAGGATACCAAGAACACCGAGCACCCCCGTAGAATGATACTGCTGAGCACTTGCCCAGCTAAGCTGCCAATGGGAAACCATGGGACTGTGTCTTCTGGGGGGGTCCGGATCCGGCCCCCACCCTCCCCTCTGTGCCAAATCCCTGCAGGGCACGGAGGAGCCAATCCCTGTGAAGGACATGGCACTCGTCTCGCCTCCAGCCCATTGTCTCGTTGATTGGTTACGGTTGGTCTTCAATTAGGAGTTGGGCCGTTGGGGGCATGAGGCCATTTCTTCCCATGCGAGCGTGTGGTTCCCGCGCTGCTGTGCTCTGATGTGGTCGGGGGCCCAAAGGAGCATCTGCTCTTGCAGACACAGTGCCCGGGGACGAATGCATTTCAGATGGGCTCGGCTCCGCTTGCTGTGCTTGGGCCGGCGGCCAGCTGGGGATGCTGAGAAAGCGCCGCTGGCCGGCCCCACGGACACAATGTTCTCCTGCATGGGGACCGGGCTAGCATCCCATATAGAGGCTGAGCATGCTGCAGGCCATGTGAGACTCCAAACAGAGCCCGTTTCCCAAAGACCAGCCCTTGCGGGCACCTCGGCCATGGAGGTCAACGGGCTCCAGCAGGCAATGGGGTGACGGATGGGCAGGTGGTGCCCAGTTGGGATGCGGGAGTGGTACCCAACGTGCAGCCTTGTGCTTGCACACCTCGGGATGCTCCCAGCCCACGGATGCAGCTCAGGCACTTATGGTGCTCGCAGATCCCGGGGCTGCACCTGCAGGTCTGGTCTGGCCGGTGGCCCCAGGGCAGCGTGCGGACCCGTCCGGCCGGGTTACGCAGGGCGTGAGCAAGCACATGATGCGCTGCAGGGCCAAGGGCTGAGGTCAGCTCGGCACACCCAGGCAGCGGCTCTGACTTCACCGCAGGCAGCAGTGGATCCTCACGTACCGCGCTCCCCAAGGCAGCGGCTCGGGGACAGAGCGCGGCCGGTCAGAGCACTCTGGTACTGGGGCGAAGGCACCGTGCTCCCAAAGCTCCCCTTCCCTTGGCGTTCCCCCCAGCCAACATATTTCCTCTGCTCCCGTGTCCAAAGGGGAACTGTTAATAGGGGCTCTCTGTGATGGTTTGCCCTGGTGTGTGTGGGTCCTGGCTGCAGGGTGGCATCAGCGCGGGCTGATGTCAGCTCCATCCAACTGCCTGTGGCTGGGGATGGCTGTGGGGCAGTGGTACAGGTTGGTGGGGAGATGGCACTGGCTGGGGACCTCACAGCCCCATAGGGAGGTGACGGATCTGAGTTTTGGCAGTTCTGGATCTGCCCTGCACTGCACTTTTCCAGGGAAGGAAGAGTTAATCCCCGCCTGCCGCTAATGAGCCTTAACTGGGAATGACCCGACACCAGGGAGAAGTGAACCCATTGTCCTCCCTGTGTTTGACTGCCTTCCAGGGAGACTCATGAAACACAGAGCCCGGGCGTGAGTTCCCAATTTGTGTCAGGAGGCTCTGATTTATTCTATTTATTTATTTTTGCCATCTGGTTGAGGAGGGACGTCGAACACAAGCGTGAGAAATCCAGATGTGCACCGCTCCCCACTCAGCCCCGGTGCGCAGAGCATCCCAGTCCCAAACCCCAAGCATGGGGCACACGGGGACAGGCAGGGACGTGGTGACACTCTGGCACCTGTTGGTCCCCAAAGGGGGTGAGCCGTGAATGTGGCCATGGGGCAGCCCAGGTGGCAGCACTCAGCCCAGATGTCCGTTGTGCGGATGGGGTGGCCGTGCCCTGAGCTGGGGGCAGCAGCCATGGGGATGTGCTGACCCACTGTCATCGGGATGGCTTCAGCCTCAGCTTCTCCCCCCATGTCCCTTTCTCATCTTTGGGGTTCAGCAGCTGTTTGAGGATGGGCCATCCCATGGGAAAGCTTTGGTGGTCTCTGGGTGATGACACTGGGGTGCCCAAGGGACACCCAGGTCCCTTCCCCAATGGCAGAATGGGGTGATGGATATCACTACACCATACCCAAAGAAAAATCTGCTGCACACGCGGGGATGTTGGCACAGCTGTGGGGCTCAACCCCTCACCAGGGCAGAACGACCCACGGGGGCAAAGCAAAGAGGGCTCCTTTTTTTATAGGGGGCGAATCTTTCCGATTTCGCTGATTATTTTTTGTCGGGGCTCCTCCGAGACACGAGATGAGCACACAGGATCTTAGCTCATCCGCTCCCTGTCTCATGCCTGGGAGGTTTGGCGGGTGGCCCGAGGGCTCCGGAGGAGGAGGAAAATTTCATCATCCCGCTCCAACGTCTCCCGTATAATCAGCCCCTTGTTAACCGGTGCAGCCCCATGCGAGACACCGAGGGCCGGCGCGCGGCTGCATCCTTAGGTGGTCTTGGCTGGACCGGAGCTTTTCAGAGCCTCTCCCAGGGCAGCCCAGAGTCTGGGAGGCAATTTCAGCATCCCTTGGGGACGATCTCTTTGCCGTGGGATGGCCAAGCAGCAGCCATCTCATAGGAAGTGGGGAGAGAAACAGGAGCAGGGGCAGGGAGTGGTGAACCCCAACCCTTGGTGATGCGCGAGGGCTCTTTGGGGCAGCCCCGAGGGCGTCTGGGGGGAGCATCGGAGCAAAGAGGAGCCAGAGAGGGTCACTTTCTCTTGGTTTATTTAAAAAAACAATCAAACAACAACAACTGGAGGAAAGTATAAAAAAATAAATATTTAAATAGAATTCTATATATATATATATATATATATATATATTACCAAAAATCTTATTAATTATTATTATTATTAATATTATTAAACACCAGGTCCGAGCCTATAAATACCCCCGGCCCCCGCCCCGGCGCCAGGGACGAGCCAGCGCCTCCTGCCACCACCCCAGGCTCGGCCCCTGAGTCCCCATGCTGGCTGAGACCCCGTCTGTGCCAGCGGGCCATGCCAACATCCACGGGTGCTCCCCAGCACCACATCCCTGTCCCCATTGGGTGGCGGTCCCAGCCCACACCCAGGCCACCGCACACCCTCAGTTCAGCCCCATTTGTAGGGGTGCCGGCCCCATAGCGTATGGTGGGAGCGCATGCCCAGCATCCCTGCTGGCTGCGGTGGGTGTGAACGCATCCAGGAGGGGAAAGTCTCTTTTGCTGGATGCTGGAGGGCATCCGTTGGGAGCGGGTCGCCTCCTCCTGATTTTTCACTATGACTGTGATGAGCCCCAAGCTGTGGTGCTGAGCATCCTCGTGGGGTTCCAGGGTGCGGGGGACAGAGCCCCATGCCCACGTCCTCCCCTGAACGGGGAAATAAATTAAAGCATGGGATGGCCCGGATCCTGTGCAGCATCAGCAGGAGGTAATAAATAGGAAGGCGAGAGGTGAGGAGGTGGTGGGGCCTCGCCGTGCCCATCTGTGAGATGGGTGCAAGGAGATGTCCGCTGTCCCGGTCGCGGCGTGGCGCAGGGGCCGGGGCTTATGCGGGGCTGAGGTGAGGTAGGAGGACACGAGCAGCTTGGGCGATGACCTGCACATACTTCCTGAGCACCTGGCAGCCCTGCTGCTTCTTCTTGAAGGCGCTCTTGCCCTTGCTGCTCTCCCCGTAGCTCACGTCCACCTGGAAGATGTTGTAGTGCTTGCAGAGCAGGCAGGTGAGGTTGGAGATGAGGCCCCGAGTGGTCTTGGTGGTGTTGTGGAGGCGGTCGAGGAGCTCCTTGGCCGTGGGGTTGAGCTCCTCCTGGTCGCGGGTGATGTTCCCCAGTGAGGCGTTGAGGAAGGCGAAGAGCTTGTACATGGCCACCATCACTTCCTTCCTTTCGGTGGTCCGGTTGACGTGGAAGGGGGGGAAGAAGATGCCGCTGGGGGTGCAGAGGCGGTCGCTCTCGCTGCTGAACGGCTCTCCCTGGCACTTCAGCTGTGGGGACAGCGAGTGTCACCCCCTGTCCCTCTGTCCCCACTGTGGCCGTCCCCATCCCCACCGCACCGCCCCACATCCCCACCATGGCCACTCCGCGTCCCCACGGTGGCCACCATCCTGGTGTCACTCACATAGAGGCTGAAGAGGTCCTGCGCAGTGGCGTTGAGCAGCGCAACCTGCCTGCGGGTCTGCTCCTGGACATTGGCCCGGCACAGCCCGTTGGTGGGACACGCAGCGCCCGTCCCCAGCAGCGCCCGCCCGGCCACCGGCCTCCTCTGCAGCAATAGCAGGGCCACGAAGGGCACGACACCTGGTGGGAACAAACCGATGTTGGTGAGCCCATACGTTCCCCACACAGCCCCACGCGTCCCCCCGGTCCCACGCCCCTCACCTGCCCCCCGGCTGGGGCTCCCCCTCCTCCCGTCCCCCCGGGGCACCCGGTGGCATTGCCACATTTCACAAGCGGCGGCCCCGCTGGTGACCTGTGCGTTGTAATCAAATATGCAAAAGTGATTTCCTCCCCGTTATCCCAGCCGGGCGCAGCGGGAGCCAGGCCCCACCCCGGCCCTACTGACTCAGCAGGGGCGCCCACAAGGAAACCTGCCCCGCGGCTGCAGCTCTGCCTCAGTTTCTCCATCTGCAGAGCGGGCGCAACTGCTGCTGGAGGCACCGGATGGGAGAGCGTGGCACGGGTGAGCGCTGGGTCACCGCGTCCCAACGGGGGTGACAACGGGGTGCTGCGACCCCCGTTTCGGTGTCAGCTGGGAGGCCGCCCTGCATGGGTGTCCTCGTCGCCATCCCCCTTTCCAAGCTCGGTGTCACCAACATGTGGCTCCCAGGGGTGGGAATGGGGGGTCCCCTCTCGCCAACCCTTGCCCCGAAGATCGGAGAGCACGTGGAGCCCTGGAGCAAAGTCCCCAGGGCTGCGGCACGCACCGAGCTGCCCACACTTGTAGGAACGTCCATGCTGCCGCAGGTCCCAGGTAAAGCAGCGACGCTTTTATTTGCCCTCTCTCAGCTGAAGCCCTAGGACAGCACTCACCTGACCGCTCCGTGATCCCCCTGTTCTCCCAGTCCCCTCCGTGCACCCGATCCGCAGCCGAGCAGAGCGAGGCCGGGCGCACGTGTGCAGGGACAGCCACTTTGGCAGCACTCCCCCAGCCCTCCCCAGCTCTCCCAAGTTAAGTAAGAAAGAAAAGCCAAAAAAAAAAAAAAAAAAAGCCCAAAAAAAAAAACAACAACATCCCCCCCCCCCCCCTTTTCTCCCCCCCTCTCACCCCCCCAACCCAACCCAACCCAACCCCACCCCGGCGCTTTGGGAAGTGTTTGGGGAGTCAGTTATATAAGCGGCCAGATGTTGGGTGAGGAGGAGCGCCAGGACGGCAGCGGGGCTGCCAGCTCCCAGCGATGCTCAGCTGGGTCGGTGGGGGGGGAGGTGGGGGGTGAATGAGGGGGGGAGGGAATGGGGGGCTGTGATTTGTTACCTGCAGGGATGAGCCTCATGGTGAGCGCCGTCCCGGAGAGCCAAGCGCAGACGGGCAGCGTGTGAGGGTTTTCAGAAATTCATGTTCATACTGGGGGACTTCTCTGGGTTTATATACCGGTCCTGCAGTGAGCTTGTGTTGTAAGAAAGGGAAGGAGAGGGGGGGCGAGTGGGGAGGGGGGGGGGGAGAGAGGGAGAAACACTATCATTACTTCTATTGAAGCTGTAAATCAGGAAGTAAAGGACTTGGAAATGGTGAATGATTCTTAGAAATAAACTTCTGATAAAGTTGATGTCACCAGGATCGTGAGGTTTTCTTTTTAGTATATATTTTTTTTCACTCACGTGGCTGTGGGGGGGGGGGGGGCTATGGGGTTGGGGGGGTGGGGGGGGGCACCACGCGTGGGACACATGGGGGCACGGCCGTGCTCGCCCCAGTGAGGTGACTCACAGCTCCGGCAGCACTTTCACCCCCCACCAACCCCCCCTCCCCAGACGGTGTTTCCCCGTGAGGCATCCAGGGGAAATTAAAACAGAAAGAAACCGTAAAGAAATTTAATATATGTATATATATTTTTTTCTTCCCCCCCTATTTTTCACTGGGGGGAGGTGGGCAGGGGACCCCTGGATGTGGCTGTGTCAGGGGGTGGTTGTGCCCCCCAGCATCCCTGCCACTCTCTTTTGGGGGAGCAGCCACCAGCACAGCAGCTCATCTGTGTCCCTGTGCCACTCATGCCCATGTGCCATCCAAGCCCCTGTGCCACATATCTGAATGCCACCCATGTCCATGTGTCATATGTCCAAGTGCCACCCGTGTTGGTGTGAAACCAGCAGGGACACCCCATCCCTCTCCCCATTCTGGGCTGGCAGCAGGTTGAAGCACTACCATTTCTCTCCCTCTCTGCTCTCTATATTGTTCCTCCTGAAACATTTGATCAGGTTTAGTGAGTCTGTGCCCTGCTTGCATCCCACCAGGGGACAGTTGAGGAGCGGTGACGCCAAGAGGGGGGACGTGGGGACAGTGCAGTTGGGTGGGACACTCTGCAGTGCCACCCAGTGTGTCCATCTGTCCCCTAGCTGAGCTGTCCCCAGGGTGCTGCTGTGTGTGGTGACACCTGGCACTACCGTGGGACTGGGGCTGCTGTCACTGCCATTTGGTGACACAGTTTCCCCAGGGGTAAAGTGGGGAATAGGGACAATTGCCACACTGGTGGAATCCCATCTGAGCCCAGTTTGGGGTTATTTGGAGAGGATGAAGAGATGCCAGTGGGATGGGGATAACGGGAGCTGTGCGGGGTGGGGAGGGAGGCTCATGTGCACAACCTCACGTATAAATTCATACCTAATTGTCGGGGTCACTTAATTACCTGGGAAACGAGTGTTTCTCCATCACCAGCTCAGGGGCAGCCCGGGGGTGGGGGTGTCGCAAGCCCCACTGCGGCCACTTCCTGCCAATTCCCCGCGTTTCTCTGCAGGATGCGGCACTGGAGCTGATTCACCTGCAGCCAGGTCCAGCCCCGCTGCCTGCGAGCCCCCACAGCCCCCACTCCTGAATCAGCCCTGTGTTCCACGGCCAAAAAATAAGGAAATCGGGGAAATGACCCGCGTGCAAAATTGGGACGTGTCTGGGAGCGGGGAGCCGGGCTGAAATCTTTGCTCACGTACGATATGTTATACAGCTTACCCCGTAGGTTATCCCGTAGGAAACCAACCCTACACGGGACTGATTGCCAGTGACGTCCAGGGGATGTCACTTCCCCAGGAGTTTATTTAGCAGCGGTGGCCCCGACGGCCCCTGTATGGAGGAGATGATGGGATTGGGGGTCTCGGCAGACGCCCACCTGCCCCGGGGATGATGCACTCGGAAAAAGCCCAAAAGAGGGAATAGGAACGGGCTCGGTGCAGGCGGTGACACAACGCTATCGGCATCCCGGCAGCGGCCGGCCGGCCCCGCTCCCACGCTCCGGATGGGTTTTTTGGGGCGGTTTGGCCCCTAAATGAGTCTGGATGCTGCGGGGCTGCGGGATGCGGAGCGGGGCTGGGGGAACCCACGTGTAGGGCCGCGGCCCCAAATGGGGCTGTTTGGGGTTGGGTTTGGCAGGAGAGCCGCGGGCTGCTCTGCCCTGCTGAACACTGCTCTCTGCCGTCCGCGGCTGTCACCGCCACGGGGACATGGGGACATGGGGGGACATGGGGACATGAGCAGCCCCTTCTCACCCATTTCTACCCAATCCTTATCTGTAACAGCCCTCCATCCCCATCCCATCCCGTCCCCATCCCACCCAAGCCATGGGGTCCGTAACCCCCTGTCCCACACTGTCCCCAGCAGGAGACACACAGCCACCAGCAGCCCCCCATGTCCAGCCAGTGCAGGGTGCTGCTGTGAGTAAGGTGGCTGCTCCACGCTGGGGAAGCCCGGGCTGAATAACGGCAGGGGACAAATTCCCCCTTGACTCATGGGGTGATTTTTGCACGTCCAAATCCCTGCATCCCACCAGTGTCACCCTATGAGTGCCATCTCACAAGTGCCATCCCGTTGGCATCACCCCACAGCCAGGCACCCAGCAGGCTGATGGCTCCCTTGGCCCTGGGGACACCTCGGGGGGCAGGAAGCAAAGCACGTCTCCACTGCAGGGCGTCCTCCCCAGGCCCCACGCAGGGACAGCCTGGACCTGCATGGCACTGAAGGGGTGGGGATGCTGGGGACACTGGGGCTGGTGGCATGCCACCATCCCATGCATTGCCCCATTTTCAGCCCCAGGGGTACGAGCATTTGCAGATCCTTAATTTCTGCTTGAAGCCCATTCCCAAGTTTTGTCCCTAATTTCCAGAATCCTGGGGCCAGATCCTGCTCTCCTGAGCACAGAGGGGCTCCCTCTTCCCCTTCCCTACTCGGGACCCCCAGGTGTCCCCGGTTTCAGGGAGGGGCTGTCACCCACCTGTGCCCTCAGAGCCCCTCCAAGCTGCCTCCTCCTGGGGCGGCTCGGCAGGGTATGGCAGCTGGCAGGAGGTGACACGTTGGGCCAGCTCAGGCTGCTTCATGGTGACATCGTTCCTGAAGGGTCCCCAAACGGTGGCAGTGGCCGTCCCAGTGGCGATGCTGCCTGCAACTGAGTCAGTGCCGCCGGCACAGCCGAGCACACGGCGAGGAACGAGTGACTCCGTGGTGCCACATGACCAGGTCTTAGGATATTTGACTCAGCAGGGACAGTGCTTGGTGGCAGCGAGCCCCCAGCGTGTCCCCAGGCTGCTATGGGGCTGTGTGGCACGGTGACGTTTGGCGTGGTGCTGTGTGACAAGTGGTGCTCAGCGAAGGGCCGGGTGCAGTGCCAGGGCCAGGCAGTGTTGCCACACACAGATCTGTGCTGTGTGTCACATCCATCGTGTGCCATGTGCCACGTGAAATGTACCGTATGTCCCTTCCCATGTGCCATGCGCCACGTCCACCGTGTGCCACGTGCCATGTGCCATGTGCCATGTGAAATGTGCCATATGTCCCTTCCCATGTGCCATGTGCCACGTCCACTGTGTGCCACGTGCCACATCCCATTGCCATGTGCCATATTCATCATGTGCCTGATGTCACATCCCATCACGTTCCTGTTGCCATGTCGCATCTCATACCTTGTCATGGCCCACGGATGCCTCATGCCACACCATAGTGTGCCCCTTCCCACTCTGTGCCAATGCCACGTGTCACCCCACGCCGTCTGCCACATCCCACACTGTGCCATGTGCCACATCTCACAGCGTGTTACCATGGCCCACCGTGTCCTCCTCCCAGCCTATGCCACTCTGTGCAACACCCCACCCCACGCTGTGCCATGTGCCACCTGATGCTGCCATCCCATGCCATCCCAAGGGCCACACTGCTGTGCCACATCCCGAGCTGCACACTGCACAGCACATCCCACTCCTTAACACCTGCCATGCTGCGCTGTGCCATGTCCCACACGGTGTCCTTTGTCCCCCCCCACGCTGTCCCATGCTGTGCTCACTCTGTGTCCTTCCATCCTTCTCCTCCTGACCTCATTTTCCTTTCAGGTTATTGCTAATCAGTTCCCAAATTCGTTTAGTTTTCACTGCCTCGTCTGTCCCACCTCCAAGCGTGGGTGGATTCCTGGTAGCACCAGGCCCCAAAAAGCCCCCAGGTAATCACAGAATGAGTTGGGGTTTTGCCTGAGCCCCATGGACACTCGGACACACGTGGACAGAGGCATCAGCCCACAGGCCGAGGTCAAGACTTTATTTCCATCTGCTGCCATAGAAAAATAAAGGGTTGGTCCCTTCTTCCAGTACAAAATAATATTTGCATTCATAAATAAAATATCATCACATTTATACTTTAACACAATACAATAAAAAAAAAATTAACAAAAATAGATATCCATTTATATATTAAAAGTGTAAACTTAAATATTCGTCCCCAGGGCGGGGATGCGTTAAATTAATTTGATGGCTTCAATAAATACAGGAACCACTGTCATGTATAAGTTATGGGGGGGTCGGTGCCCACTGCCAGAGCACGGGGCTGTGCCCAACACCTGGGGGCACCCCAAGGGTGTGGGGTGATGATGGGATGGGGTGGGAATGGGGATAATGGGGACAGAGAGTGAGGAGGGGTGAGGAGGAAAGCACAGAGGTGAGCTCAGTGTGCTCATGAGGATGCTGAAAGGGGACACCGTGCCCTCGAGTGGGGGTGTCAAGTGAGTGGGGACATCAAGGTAGGAGGGACACAAAATTAATAGGGACCCCAAGCTTGTAGGGATGTCAAGTGAGTGTGGGGTCACCAACTGAGTGGGGAAATCAAGTTTGAAGGGACACCAAGACTTTAAGGAACACAAAGCTAATAGGGACACCGAGGGAGCGGGGACACAGAGCTCAGAAGGACACCAAGCTTGAAGGGACCCAAAACTAATAAGGGACCCCAAGCTCACAGAGACACCACACGAGTGGGGACACCAAGATGGGAAGGACACCAAGATGATGGGAAGGACACCAAGATGATGGGAAGGGCACCAAGATGGGAAGGGCACCAAGATGATGGAAAGGGCACCAAGCTCTCAGGGGCTCTGATCCTCCAGGGTCACCAAACCCCCTGAGATGGCAGTGGGGGTTGCAGGGGGACAGACGGGCGGCACTCACAGCCGGTGCTGTGCCGTGTGCGGGTGTTGGGCCCCTTAGTCAGGCTGTGTCACCGGACCCATTGAATCACTGGAAAATCCGGCAGGGCGGGCTGTCACCAACCCATAGTGACCCCGGTGCCAGCACCGGGCACAGCTCTACATCCCTGCAGGCTTGGTGTTGGCATGGAGATCTCCTTTAGGGTCTGCTTGTCCTCCATCCCCGCCGCCGCCCTCGCCGCCGGCCCCTCTCCTCGCGCCGTGCCCGCGTGCGCTCCATGCGCTCCATGCGGGCGCTGAGCTTGGCCACGAAGCGGGCGTAATTCCACAGCACGCGGCAACCCTGCAGCTTCTGCTGGAACACCTTGCTGGCCGCCGGCCCCCGGGATGGAGGGATGGTGGAGGGGACGATGCCACGGGCCTCCATGGTGTCGTGCAGGTGGGCCAGCAGCCCGCGCACCTTCATGCGGGCGCTGCAGAGGCGGTGCAGGATGGTGGCATCGGGTGGATGGAGATTGCTCTGGTGCTGGAAAATGTCCTGCAGCTCCCGCTCCATGCGGGTCATGGTGCTGTGCAGTGCCCGCAGATCCTTCTCTCTTGACCCCAAAGTCCCCCGCAGCCACTCCAGCGAGCTGTTGGCCCGGCACAAGTTGTGGGCCAGGTGCTGTTCCTGTTCCTGCTTGCGGGAAAGGCAGTGGGGTTACTGGGGGGAATGGGGTTGTTGTGGGAATGAGGTTACTAGGGGGATTGTCCGCCCTCCCCCGCTGCCCCCAGCCCCAGGAGGTGGCACTCACGTAGAGTTTGAAGAGCTCCTGTGCATCCTCGGCCATGTGCCGCAGCAAGGCCTGGGTCTGCTGCGGGGATGGGGGCTGAGTGCTGTGTGCAGGCACGGCCCAGAGCAGGAGGAGTCCCTTGGCAACGGCTGGGGAGGAAGAGGAGGGAGATGGTGAGGATATGGGGATAAAGCAATGTGGGATGAGGGGATACGGGGATGGGCGGCAGTGATAGCGTGGGGATGTTGCAGGGAGAGCTGGGGGCATCCACAATGGGAACGGCCATCCCATCAGCCCATACACTGGTGCTGGGCCCAGAGGGGAGAACCGTGAGTGCCGGGCACAGTGGTGAGGTCCTGACCCTGGGACAAAGCCATCCCTGTCCCTAAGGCCAGCTGCTGGGACCTGGCAGAGCCCTTGGCACAGAGAGGAGGAATATCGGGGAGAGGGAGAGGAGGAGAAAGGTACACTCAAGGCACAGAGGAACACAGTTCATAGAATCATAGGATTGCTCAGGTTGGATTCTATCCATGCAGCTTCCTGCCAGCACAGGCCAACGTGGAGCCACCAGGCAGTGACAACCCTACATCTGTCTCTTTGGCTCCAGGTTGGCTCAGCCCTGCTGTCACCCACATCCACGTGGGGTCAGTGACAGAGCAGCACCCGGCCCTACCGAGCTGGGTTTGTGGTTGGGGAACACGCCTGCAAAGCAGAGAGACCCCATCCCTCCACCACCTGCAGCCACCCTGCTCCCAAACCGACCTCAAACCACATCCCCTCACCCACACCCTCCCAGCACCCCATCTTCAAGGGAAGCCCCGCGAGGGTTCCCCAGGAAGAACCGGCCCCGTCTGCACACCCAGGGCCTTTGGGGAGCACCACGGCCAGGAGCAGTGCTGCCCCATGGATGGAGGTGCGAGCAAGAGGGCAGTTGTGGGACGCTGGTGAGCACCTACCTGCCAGCACACCCAGGGGCCGCGCGTTGTGCCGCATGTCCGGGTGCCGCCGAGCGGTGCTGCAGGGTGCGCGAGCGACTTCCTTACTGGCCAGCAATGGGGAAGCAGTGCCTTTTTAAGTGCACTGATTAGCCACCACCTCCGAAGGAGGCACCCAGACCCAACGGAAAGAAAGAGAGAAGTGAAGAGATGACTGGGGGACCAATGAGCGGGGCGTGCCAGGCTGCAGGGAGGAAATGATGCCAGCTGGACGATGGTTTTGTTCTTCGATTCAGTTCCTCGAGGGAGTCCTCATAGGTCCATCCCGAGCACGGAGTGAGCTGGGTGCCTGGGGCATCGTGCAGAGCTTCTTATGGAAGCACATCGTTAAGTCACCCGGGTCTGCATCTCTCTTGCTCCGTGTTCATTAAACTGCAATCAGCCTCTGAAATCAATATTCAGCCAATAGAGGCTGTTGGCAGCATCGGTGCCAGCTCTGGAGCCTGGGGTCGAGGTGGCACCTGCAGTCTGCCCCTGTCCCCGGGGTGCACCTATGGGGCTGGCACCTTGCCACCCCATCTCACACCTCTGGTGGAAGTGTGAACAACTCTGACCGCAGCCTGGTGCCGGGGTTTCACCCAATGGTGCAGTACTGCAGGGCTGCAGACAAGACGTGGGTGCCAGGTTGGATGGGGACAGCAGATTGGGGCAACGCAGTGCGCAGCGGGATGATTCAGAGACTGCTCCAGACCTCAGCACTCAGCAATGCCACGGGATGCTCAGCCTGTCTGCCTGTCTGCAATCTCTCCTCGGTCGATGGGGACACCCCAAATCCAAGGATACCACTCAGGGCAGAAGGGTGCATGATGCTGGTGGTGGGGACATGAGTACTGTGCACGGCACCGGGCTGGCTCAGCTCTGGTTTGATCAGCCAGGACCTGTGGTAGGGTGCTAAAAGGAAGGAATGCAGCCGTTCCCATTGCTACACTGCACGCAACACGTGCAGGGAAGGAAGTGCAATCAGCTGGGGGTCATCAGCAGTACCAGTTGCTGTACAAAGTCTGTTTTCTGTCTGACAGAGTCCTGCAGGGTCACGGTTATGGAGTGGGCACTGCATCACAGCCACAGCCCAAGCTGCTTTTGCTTTGCAGCAGAGCATCAGAGGATGCTGACACTTCCTGTTGAACTTAATGCCATTTATGAGATTTATTATTGGTATAATCCATCAGATTTTTGTGAAGAGTGACAGCAAACCCATCCAAAGTGGGGCGATGCCACCATGTGGTTCCCAAGCCTGAAGCTCTTCTTCTTCAGCTCCCGATTTAGGGAGGATCATAGACATGACACCACTGCAGTCCCACCCTTTGCCACATGGCCCCAAAATGTGCAGAATTTGCATGTCAAAACCCTGGATCATGGCCAATCCGTGCCAGCTGGGAACAAATCGCTTCCCTTCCCTGGGTTTCAGCCCTGAAAAAGGGCCAGCAGTCCTCTGCTTCTGAGTACAGGAAGCTGCCCACAGCAGAAGTTGGTTTCGCATGGGGTGGCTCAGGCAAGAGGAGGACACTCCTGAAATAACATCTCCTTGCGAGCGGAAGAGCGCAACACTGACTCACTTCCAGAAAACGAAGTATTCTTTTCCCCAAATTTCTCCCTCCCCTCCCATTGCCCCCAGCCCGCAGAACTCCCTGCTGCAGGACACAGGGTGGCACTGCCTCCTCGGCCTTGTTTCCATCCTCCTCGAGGTGTCCCTGCCCGAGGACACCCATGGGTGTTGGCCAGGCTGGGTTCTGCCTTGTGGGGCCAGGAGCTGGAGGGCAGCTCTTGAAGGGATGGAGGAGGAAGAACGCCCTTCTTTCCAGGAGAAACTCCTCCAGAATGGAGGCAGCTTGTCTGTCTGTCCATGTAGTCAAAGGGCCTGCCTTGTCTCTCCATCTATCCATTAGTCCATCCAGCTATCTGTCCATCTGTCCGTACCATCACCCCTCTGGATATTCATCCACCCAGTTCTCCATTCTTTTACCTGTCCACCCACCCACCCACCCATCCATCCATGCACCCACCCACCCTCTCACTGACACATCCCCCAACTCATCTGTCCATCCATCCATCCATCCATCTAATAATCTCTGCTCATCTCTCCTCTCTCACATCCATCCATCACCCATCCATCCATCCACCCTCAGGCCCACAGCCCTGCAGGGCTCACCATACCAGTACAGAACCCTGACCAAGTCACTGAGACCATGCAGGCAGAGGACACCCCGGCACCACCACTCTGCACCACCCCACTCCAGGACTTCACAGGGTCCCCACAGGCCATGATGAGGACTCAGCAATCACCGCCACCAACAGCTGGTGGCCTTTGGGGACAATGTGCAGGGATATGCAATATCCAACGGGGCTGAAAATAGAGCGTGTGACCACATTGGCTGACTGCAATTTCTTCATCTCTGGGGCTCACGTCACTGCTGTCTTATGACTCCTGGAAAACAGAGAGTGGGACAGGAAAGAGCCCGGAGACGTCGCAGGAAGCCGAGGGCTCACAGCTGTACGCAGTGGAGACACGCAGGGATGTAGGATGAGTGCTGGTCCCTGCTGGGTGAGGGACCCTGCTGCTATTCATAGTGGTGGTGTCAGGATGGTGGCAGCCGTCTGGCCCGACTTCCTGCCCCAAATGTGTCACAGGACTGTCCCGAGCGTGTCCCCATCCCCTGGGTGACATCAGTGCAGTGAAACCATCACCTGCTGTGCTGCATCCCGGGCGGCTGCAATGGGGACAGAAGTGTCACCATGCTGCTGCTTGGGGACAGGTTGTAGGGTGGCCCCAGCTGCAGCCAAGGTGTACTCAGAAAAAGAACACAAAAAATAGGACTTTTATTGACATTAAAAAGTGTGTAACAGCTTGAAAGGAGCTGGGGAGCCACCGTTGCCCACCCTACAATACAAAATGGCTGGGACACCAGGTCATCCCAGGGCTGTAGTGCTGCCCTGACCCCCCTGCAGCCCTTAGGAGCATCACAGCCACCACCCCACACTGACACCCATATGGGGACAGGCAGCACATGCTGTCACCTCTGCTAGGGCCGTGGCACATCATTGCTCTGGGGCATGCAGGCCCCTGCTCCCCACCACCCCAATCCCCTCAATGGCACCCTCTGCACCCTGAGAACACCGGGCAGGAGCCCAAGGCAGAGGAAGGCACGATGCTGCCCTCTGCAACTAACACTGTCACAGCAGTGTCCCCCTGTGTGTCCCCTCCATGGGCAGAGTGATGCTGAGCCACCGGGCTCTGCCCAGCACCAGGGAAAGGCTTAAGAATGAGGACCAACAAACACCGTGCTGGGGACAGCCCTGTGCAGGAGGGGACTGGCACGGTGTCACCGCACACCTGGCCACTATCTGCTGCTCTCCTGGCGCTTCTGCAGCAGCTCGATGACCTCTGTGATGCCTTCCTCAGGGACCTGTGGGGACAGAGAACTGTCAGCCCCACTGGGGGACACGGGGAAGCTGTGGTGCTGGGTGCTGGACTCACCAACGCGTGGTCGAAGTTGAAGGTGCTGATATAATAGGCTGAGATGTCAACAGCAGCCAGAGGCTCGGCGATCTGTGCCACGATGCCACACTCATCTGGGGAGGCAACGAGACCGTGGTGTCACCAACACGGTGACACACAGCAGTGGCAGAGGAGGGGTCCCCAAATCCCCGTACCCCATGCAGACCCGCGGTGGCACTCACCAAAGCCCAGGGGCTGCCCACCGATCCTCACCATCCGCCAGAGCTCCCCGCTGGAGCTGGTGAGCAGCAGGTCGCTGGGGAACCTAAAAAGGGGGGAAGTGAGCATGGCAGACCCCCAGTGCTGGGCGGGGGCACCCAGGGACAGCACCTACTGCTTCTGGGTCTCTGCATCCATTACGATGGAGATGTAGCCCTCTATGAGCGAGAAGGAGAAGAAGGTGATGGAGTCGAGGTCACCGGCACTGGGTTCCTTGGGGGGGCTGTGGGGAGAGGATGGCACAAGGACCTCGAATCAGGAAAAGTGTGCCATTGGGACAGATCCAAGGGTGCCTTTGGGGCATCTCAGTGTCACCCAGGGGTGCCTCAAGATGGGAACAGGGTTGGCAAACTTGGGCAGCTGAGTTTGCAGGGGGTGGGTGCCCACCCCGTTTACAAAGAAACCCTTCTCTCTTTCGCTTTGTGTGGCTGCACCACATGGCTTGTCTCCCCAGGGCTCCTGTCCACAGAGGTGGGAGCAGGGCTGGCAGCACCCAACAGTGGCAAAAAGTTACAAAATGCACGGGGAAGTCAAAAAGTGAATGAGTGAGTGAGGCACGAGGGGTGACACTGGTGTCCCCAGCGCTGTCACTCACCTGTGGGAGTAGAAGAGGACGTCGATGAGCATGGTGGCGATGGCAGGCAGCGTGTCGGGTGCCACCGTCAGGATGCAGAAGCGGTTCTGAGGGCTCTGCACGGGGTGCAGCGTGGGGCTGGGGGCTGCGGGGCAGAGCCACCAGCTGTCACCGGTGCCCTTGGGGACAGCACCGCAGTGCCACCACGTGGCCGCCTGGGCCAGCAGCGTCCCCCGGGGCACCGCAGGACGCCAAAAACGCAGGGGTTCCCAAAGCACGGGGGTGTCTGCAACGGAGCATCCCTTGGGCACTGTGCCACCTGGGGACGAGGTGGCCTCGGGGACATCCTGGAGCCACTCACCCGACTTGGGCTTGAGGAACCCATTGCTGGCATCATCACATGGGACTGGGATGGATTCACCATTCTCCTCCTTGTAGATGTCAAACTCCCCAGCCAAGGTGTGAATGACCACAGGCAGGTCCCGCTCCCGCACCTGGCAGCGGCGCGGCGTCACCGTGGCTGTCCCCAAAGATCAGCAGGGTCCCCACCATCTCCCACACAGCCCCAGGGCCACGTGGCACTGTCCCCACTGAGCTCACCAGGATGAAGTCTGTCTGGTAGGTGGAGAGCATCAGCACTGAGACGTGGTGCTCGGCCAGCGGCGCGATGACGGAGCGGGCGATCTTGGTGACGCCGGTGGCCTGGCAGCCGGAGGGCACACAGCCGTTGGAGACGACGCTGAGCACCAACCATGTTGAGTCTGCCACCTGCATGAACTCGGAGGGCGGCAGCTCTGTGTGGGAGAGGGGAAACTGAGTTATGATACGGAGCTGTGCTGTGTCCCCAAACCTGCCGGGACACCAGCAAGAGGGGACAACGGGTACCGATCGTGCAAGGCTGGTGCTGGAGGGAGCAATGGCCTGCTGGGGACAGAGTAAGGGATACAGGATGGGGTGCTGAGGGTGGCTGCTTGGGGACAGCAAGGAGATTGTGCCCAAGGCACCACAGGTAACACTATGTACATCCCTGCTCTGATGGCAGCCGAGTGCCAGCATATGGGGAAATGATTCAGTGTTGTCCCCATGCAGCAAGGGGCAGTGTCAGCTCCACACATGGGGCTGGGAATGCTGATACTAGAGACAAACCTTCCAAATCTGGGATGTGCCTCTTGTCCTGCACTTGCAGAGCTGGCTGCAAGTGGGTGCAGCACGCTAAGACCCTGAGGCTGTACACATCTCCCACCCCATCCTCTGTCCCTATGTCACACCGGAGGGGACGTGGGACGGCCTCACATCATGCCCAGCTCTGACAAGCCACAATCCATGAGGTTGAGCCCATGCTGGCGGGAGGCCAGGGCTGCCTCCCAAAAAGCTGCTGTTGTTGGCAGGGAATGAGTGTGCCGGCCGGTTCCTTCCTGCCCCACACCCGCTCCCCAGGAAGGAACGGATCAGGGCCACGCTGTTCCTTCGGCACCCCATGTTCCCAAGTGGGCACCCCCAGACCTCACTGCCCAGTGCTCAGCAGCAGCCAGGCAGCACTGGGCTGAGAACACCCAGCTCATTGCAGTGATGAGGGAGGAGTGAGGCTGGATCCGGAGTTCCCAAGCCCAGGGTGCTGGCAGCCGCCTGTTCCTGCACAGGAAGCACTCCCGAGGACGGGGACCGTGGGGCCACATCCCCACTTAATGGCTTTTCAACACCCATAGGAACCGGGGGCCGCAGGGGGGGGCTGGGACCACATGGGTGCCCCCAGATGTCCCCACGCTTTGGGGAGCAGCCGGCCCCAGATCCTCGCCCAGCCCCAAAGCCGTGAATTATAACACAGGGGTACAGCAGGGCCCCACGGGGTGCCCCGGGGGTGCTGGCAGCCCCCCAGCCCGGCGCCGTGCAGCGCCTCGCAGCCATTGTTTGCTGCTTCCCGCCCACCCCTCGGGATCGAGGAGCATTTGTCCATAAGGCCCCGAATAAAACAATGTGTGGGGATCGGCCCCGGTTCCTCCGGACGGCAGTGGGGAGCCGGGCTGCAGCCTGGTGGGAGCGTCGCACTGCGGCCGAGCTGCTGACCTTTGCTCCTCGGGGCGTGAGCAGGAGATACAGCCCGGCTGGGGGGGTTTGGAGCACAGGATGGGGTCAGGATGTGCCCCCCAGCACAGCCCGTGGGGTCAGACCCCTGCAGCAGGGCTGTACACATAGGTCACTGCACGGGGATATCGCCCGGTGCCACCTTCAGGGAGAGGGACTGACTTGGAAGGGCTCAAAGACCCCCAGCACGCCCCGATGGTGGGATATGGGGATGTAGGGATATGGGGATATGGGGATATGGGGATATGGGGACGGGCAGCATTCCCACTCCCCACCCCATCCCACTGCAGAGGCACAGCCGCGTCCCCGTGACTGCGGGCAGCACCGGAGCAGCCAAACTGGGAGAACCTGAGCAGGGCAGCTCCCTGCTGACCGCAGAGCTGCGAGCATCACCCAGCTGAGGCCGGCCACAACTCACGGCCACGGTGGCAGTACCTTTGAAGCCCTCTTCGTCCAGCATGATGGTGTAATCCTCGGGGGTCTCGGTCAGGCTGAAGAACTTACACCTGCCGGGACACAACGCGGTGCGGTAGGAGCGAGAGGAGGAGGAGGAGGAAAGGGTGAGGAAGGGGAGCGGTACCTGCAGCGCTGCGGCAAGAAGAGCAGTTTGAGCAGCGGGTGGGTGTAGAGCCACAGCCCGCGGCGCGCCAGGGACAGCACCCGAACGCGGTGCTCCAAGATGTGAAGGTCCATGGCGGCCGCGCCGCGACGGGACGGGGCTTCGTGGGGCTATAAGGGCCGAACGGGACCGGACCGCCCCGTCCCGGCACCGCCCCGGCACCGCCCCGGGATGCGGGAGGGGCACCCGCCCGCCCCGCCCCGTCCCGCAACGCTTTGAGGAGCTTTGGCCCCGTATTCATCCAAGCCGGGAGGGTTCGGGACCAGCGGATTTCAAGGGAGGGGTGGGATGCAGGAACACGGGATCTTTCCCGCAGCCGCTCCTTCGTGGGAAGATGGATTTTGGAAAAGGGGAGTGGAAGTTTTTGCATCATTCCTGCCTGCAGGGAGCACCATTTTGTACGTGGAAAGCAGAGAACTGAGGCTGGGGAAGGAAGGCAGGGGGAGCCGAGCTGTTCCCGGCTCTGCTGGGAGATGGGCGGCCGGCCGAGAAGCCCCGGGGCTGGAGGTGACCTCCAGGTGCGTCAGCAGGGCTCGGCGTCTCTCATCTGCGCTTCAAACGGCGTTGGCCCCTGGGGCGGGGAGGGGTAGCAAGGTGGGTCACCTCCCTGCTATGTCCCCACCGTGCCCCTTTCCGGGACACTGGGGTGGGACAAGGGACAGCCACGCTGATCATCGCATGAGATGCACAAGAGTTTTCCCCTATTTATAGGGATGCTGCCACTAAGCGATGCCACCTCTGTCCCCGCAGCCACCAACAGGCAGGGAAGTGAGGCCCCAAACCACACTCTGCGTGGACACGGAGCGTGAGCAAGAGCTGGGAGGGGATGGAGCAGCCCTGTCCCCCCCCCCATGGCACCCAAGAGAGACGTTGAACCCAGGGAGCCGCACACGCTGCGCCTTTACACAATCCTGCTTTATTTCCCCTTTGTACAAAACCACGTTGCCCCGCTGTATTTTACAAAGCCTCCCCCTGCCCACGGCGAGGGGTAGGGGGGATAAGGGGGGACCCCGCAGCAGGCAGCACCCCCAGCCCCGGCTCACCTCGGCCCTGCAGGGCACGGGGTCTGCCATCGAATCCTGCTGCCTCTGGTGCGTCCCGCCTGCAGTTCCCAACCTCGGCCCCCAGCCTGCAAGAGTTACTGCCACGGAGGAATAATAAATAGGCTCAGTGAATAGGTAAATTCATACTACATATTGGGCTACAGCTTGATACATCCTCACTAGATAAAGAGGAGGGGAAGGGGGGGCAGCGGCTGCTCCCGACTCCTCACGTACCCCCAGCCCCAAGAAATGGGGAACTGGGTCTGGGTTTGCCCCGACAGCGTGGGGTGGGCAGGGGATGGGGGGAGGGATGCAGGGGACGTGGGGTGAAGGGATGAGGAGGGGGGCTCATGCCTGGCCCCTGAGGGGCGGCAGGGGAGCTCGGGTGGCTCAGCCACCCCGTGCCAGGGCTCCCACCACCGTGGTGCCAGCACCCTGCAGGGCTGGGGACAGCATGGCTGGATGCGTCCCCATGTCACCGCGCTGGGTTGAGCTCCCGCCGGTCACCCCACGGGACCCTAAATGGGCACCCAGACGGTGCCCCCACGGTGCCACACGAGCCCACATCGGCCACGTTCTGCTCCCTCCAGCCCCAAGCCCCCGTCGCCAGGCGCCACGAGGGTCCCCTCCCACCCTGGGGTCCCCTCCTGCCCTCGGCCACAGAGGGAACAGCGTCCTGGAGCCCGGGTCCGAACACAGCCCAGCTGAGCCCGGCCGTGGGGCTGTGCCGGCCCTACAAGTACGTGTCCTCGCTCTCCCGTGAGCACAAGCTCTCCTTGGACTGGTGGTGGGGGGAGCTCTGGGGGTGCAGCAGCTCACGGGCAGAGCCGGGAGCCCCGTTGCCCTCAGCCCCGGGGCTGTTGGTGGGACTGCTGGAGGCCTTCTCACGGTTTTTCTCCTTGCTCTTACGGGCCTTGGGCACCGGGGCGGGCCCGGGGGGGACGATGATGGAGGGCACGGGCTCCAGTGCCTTGCGGGTGGGGGGCTCGGCCTCGCTGATGGCCTTGGCACCGTGCAGGCGCGGGGGGGACTTGCACTGCAGCTCCCCATGTGTCTCACGCCACTTCTTCAGCTGGATCAGGTGCTCCCTCTCAATCTGCCGCTCTGTCACCGGCAGCTCGATCACCTGCAGGGAGAGAGCTGCGCTGCCAACGTCTTTCCCTCGGTGCTGGTGCCACCCCCCAGGAGCAGAGGAACCCCTAAACCCAGGTAATATGGGGGACATGAGCTCTGCCCACCCACGGACACCCAGCCCCAGCACGGCACCGGGCCCCACAGCACCTCACCTCCTGCACCAGGAAGGTCTCCTGCATGATCTTGGGGCTGAGGGCCCTCAGCCGCTCCATGGTCTCGTACTGGCCCTGGCATGACTTGAGCTTGTCTGAGGAGCCCAGAGTGTGTTTGAGCAGCACCAGGCCCACACGAAAAATGATCTTCACCCCTGGAAGAGGAGAAGTGAGGCAGCGAGTGGCAAGTGGGACAGGAGGATACGGCGTGTGGGACAGGAGGACACCTGCTGAGCTGGGACACAGCACACGGCCAGCAGGTGCTGCTAGCAGCCAGGCACACGAGGATAAACACTGGTATTTGGGACAATACAGCCCATTGCGAGTTTATTTGTATAAGCACTGATGCAAGCTAACTGGAAGGACACCTCCCATCAGCTCAGGCTGCTCAGCCCCACCCAGCCTGGCCTCACCACTAGGGATGGGGAACCCACAGTTACACAGATGGGCAGTCCGAGCCAGGGCCTTACTACCCTCTAAGCAAAAAGCTTCTTCCAAATATCTCATTCAATCTCTCCCCTTTTAGTTCAAAGCCATTACAGTCTGTCCTATCACTTCACTCCCTACAGCCCTTTAGGTACTGGAAGGCCTCAACAAGGTCTCCCTGGCACCTTTCCTTCTCCAGGCTGAATCACCCCCCAGCAGAGGCTGTCCTGTGCCATGTCCCATCCCCCCAGGAGGACGCAGCCCTTACCTTCACAGAAGAACATGTCCCAGACACGCAGCACGGAGCTCCAGGGCAGCGTGCGAGAGAAGGCGCACATGAACCACTCCGTCATGTACAGGATGGGGTCAATCTTCTGCTTGCTCAGATGCTTGTAGGCCACGGGTGAGACCTTGTGCAGCAGCGAGAAGAGGATCTGCCCGTCCAGCTGGATGGCCTCCTGCAGGGACAGAACTGAATGACTCCAGACCTTCTGGCTCAGCCCTGGGATCAGCTTCCCTATGCCTGGCCGCTGTCCACCAGGACGACCACTGTTAAATCTGTGCCCCATGGACAATGACAGCAAAGCTACTCTGAGCTTCGAGTGTGGGAGCGCCCACGCACCCCTTCTTGCTCTGTGGACAGAGCTGTGGGCCCCTCACTCACCAGCTTCTCACTGTAGTAGCCGGGGAGGTACTTCTCACAGATCTGCACCAGGCACCAGAATGCTTGCTGCAAGCCAAGGGACAGCAGGTGAGCTGCAGGCACCACCAGGGGACAGCCCTGCAGCCCCGTTTTGCTCCAAGGCTCTGCTCGGAGCACGCCGGGGCTGAGGGCTGTGCTTTGGGGTAATGCAGTGTCATGCACTGAGCACTGTGCCCAGCAGCACCGCCCCACTGCTGCCAGGTCCCCCCCATACCTCGGCTGGCATGTGCATGAGCAGGACAGCAGCAATTGGGGCCTGGGCCTGGCAGTAGCCCTCCTCTGGGCGGTACAGTGTGTAGGCCTTCAGCACTCGAAACAGGTCCTGCTGCCTGCAGGAGGGAGGAGATGTGAAGAGGGGCATCGACGCAGCCCAGCCACCTCCCCACAGACCCAAACTGACACCACGGTCAGCCCATCTCCCCCCAGCACTCAGCCCATGGGCTGGGATTCATCCTCCACAAAACCAAAGCCACAGTTCCATTCCAGGTGCAGCTGCTCCACTTACCCGTGGCCTCCACGTGAGACAAACATCTCATGGAAGGGGAACTGCCGATGGAGATCCCGCTCAATCACATCCAACCACTTGGGCTCCCCTGGGAGGAGATCCAGCTCCTGGGAGAAGAAAGTTGAGGTGAGAGCACCAACCAAGTAGCAGCCCCATTCCAGCACCAGCGGGGTGTGTATGGAGCTGGAGCTACCCCAAACATCTGCCTCATCAGCTCATGCTGCTTGGGGTGCTCATCAGAGCTGCAGGCACAGGAAGGTCCCCAGTCACACTCACATCAAACTTGCCAACGTTCTGCTCCAGCTTGACCTTGCTGCCGGAGAGGTACTGCCACGCTCGGCCCCGCAACGAGGGTGGGATCCCCTTTTGGCACCGCAGCCGGATCTGTGCAGGGAACAAAGCTGTCAGGGGAGCTGCAGAGCAGCAAGGAGCACCAAGAGTCCCAGGGCAAGACGTGGGTCAGGCCAGCATTGCAATCCCCATACCAGATGTGTCCTTGTACCACTGGGGACAGGGTGCCCAGCCACGTGCTGTGCTGACACACCTGGCCAGTCCGGGGTCTCCTCAGCCCCTTCTCCCCAGCCCTGCTCTCAGCATGCCAGTAAGACAGAGCTGCAGGGAGGTGCCTGGAGCTGGCTGAGGCCATGCAGCCCGCAAACAGCTCCCAACAAGCCTAGCTCTGCCTCAGAGCAACTGGAAGAGCAAACGTCATAGCCAAGCAGGGAGCGGCTGGCTCCTTCCCCACACCACCATGGCCCAGGCAGAAGAGAGGACTCCACAGCCCTACCACGGCCCTGGGGCAGAAGGGGCAGGCTCTGAGCCCCCGTGCTCTGTGCACAGCCAGCCCCAGGTTTCCTTGGCACCGGCCAGAACAAAGTCCAGGCCGGGCAGCGTGGGTGCCAGCTCTGCAGCACAGAGCAGACACACTTAACCCTGCAGCTGCCACCTGAAGCCAGGCTGCGTCCTTTCCTGCTCCCGTCCTGCCCCAGCCCTGGTGAAGCAGTGCCATGATCTCCCTGTGGTCCCATGAGTTGGACACTTGGAGCACAAAGCCCCGCACAGTTCCAACACAATCCCCTTGCCTCACTTCCTCGCTTGGGTGGCACACACCCCGTGCCCAAGCAGTGCCAGGGCTCTGCATGCTGCAGCCAGCAGCTCCCTGAGGCACCGCAGCCCTGGGCACCGCCTGCCTGCCCAGAGCTCGCTCTCCCTGTTTGCCAGCGTAACTCAGGAGCAAGCACTTCTGTTCCCAGCACGGTGCTGACGCCACGCTCCCTGCTGCACCCTCACCACACCACTGCTTGTTTACCCACTAGGGCCCTGTGAGGGCTTTGTGCTCGCAGGAAACACTGTGGGCAATGCCCACAGCAGCCATGGGCAGCTCAGCTGCTGACAGCTCCCTCTTCACTCCCCTTCCTGCTAGCTAAGCAGCCAGGAAGGAAGCCGCCTTGCTGGGAGCTCAGGCTCGGTTGAGCCGTGCAGCTGGGACAGGCTGAGCCCTCTGGGCTCCACCAGCTCCAAATTTTGTCCTGCCATCGCCCCCCGCGTGCCCTTTGGGAGACCAGGAATGCATAGAGGCTGGGGGAGGCTGCAAGCAAAGTGTCGCCGGAGCTGCCCATACGTCTGCACTCCCACGGGCTGGCTGGAAAGGGCAGGGAGCAGCACGCAGCACTGGCACCGCTCAGCTTGGTGGGATCTGAGCCAGGACAGCTCCATTTCAGCATAGTGGAGAAGTGCAGGTGCGAACGAGCCATCCGGCTGCAGGGCCTGAGCACAGAGCAGCTCTCTGGAGCAGCCCTCTGAGGCTCCAGGCTCTGATTGTACTGAAGGACAGAGCGCATGGAGCTCCGTGGGGACCTCCTGGAGCTCAGCCTGAGCACGAGGGAGCAGTTTGCCAGCAGCACAGCTGCTGGGCACTCACCAGAGCCTGGAAAGCACGCAGAGAGCAGTGCACAGCATGGGCAGAAACAAAGCACCCGCCTGCCGCGTCCCCAAAAGCTCTCAGCAACCCTTTGCAAGCAGCCAAGAAGCACACGAGGGATTCCTCTGCGGGTCACCAGGCACCGAGTGGTGCCCAGGGAGTGCCACAGAGCTCCAAGTAGGGGCATGGCACGTCAGGGTTATGCCACCCTCCAGCCCTCCCCACCTCTGCCAGAGGCACAGCAGCGCCCTGCATTCCATCCCTGCTCCATTCACACCCTCAGGAGGTCGGGGAGCACCAAAGCAGCCCTGCACGGACTGAGCCTCCTGCCCTGCCCCAGTTCACAGGCTGCATCCCGCACATCAGCCTCCACCATTTCCTACCCACGGCCTTTTTTGCCTTTTTTTTTTTTGTTTTGTTTTCAGCCTGCAAGATGCTCAGAGCAGAAGTTTCCATGACCTAACAATTCCCATGGCTGCACACAGGCAGCCAAGCCAGCTCTGGGAAGCCGCAGCCCGGCAGGGAGCAGCCGTGAGCAGCAGCAGCAGCCGGGCTGGAAGGGGAACAGCCCACCTGAGCCAACAGCATCACCCAAGGGCAAGACAAATGTGGGGACCTGCTGACGTGTGGGACGCACTCAAGTCTCACTGGGATGCTGCTGCACGCAGCTGTCCCTCCCTGCTACATGGAGACAGCAGGCGGGCACTCACCTTCTTGTGTTTTTTGGCCATCCACTTGTCCCAGTTGTTGAGCATGTCCAACCACTTGGACTCACGCTGCCGCAGCACCTCCAGGGGAACCTCCTCCAGTCTGCAGGACAAAGGGACATCGGAATGACTGCAAGCCCCATACCCAACATCCCAGAGGCCACCCGTCCCCAGGCTCCCACAGACGAGCAGAATGTTTTCCTGCAGCACTTAGCTTTGATGGATAACCCAAAGGGGCTGCCTGCCAGTGTTTGTGTGCTAGCACAGCCCCTCTGTGGGGTCAGCTTGTCCCTGTAGGGTCTGTCTGGTGCCACATCTCCAGGCAGCCCCATCCCAATGGTGCCTCACGAGGTTCCACCCAGGGTCAGACAGGGCCAAGCAAGATCACTTCTGTGCAGCCTTCAATCGGCTCCGAAGGGCTCTCCCAGCACAGGGACCATCAGCACGGGGACAGGCAGCCCCGATGTGGGGAGCGTGGGGCTCGGAGAGGCGTGGGAAGCGGGAGGGATGCTGGATGCTGGGCTGGCCCATTGCCTGCTGGTGCCGTGCCAGCACGGCTGGGAGCTGTTAGCAGCCGACAGCAAGCCGGCAGCGGGCAACACGCAGGGACGGGTGCCACGGGGACAGCCGCGGGATGACAGCTCGGTCCTTCCCGGCGTCTCTATTGCCGGAACGCTCCGGGTGGGTGCAGCCGGAGCAGCTCTGCGGCCCGTCCTGGATGGATGCCGCCCGACGGGAGCAGCCGGCGTACCGGAGGACAGACGGACGGACACAGCCGGTGTCCCGCAGCTGTCACCCGCCCCGGGCACGCAGCCGTAGCGCTGACCGCCGGCCCAACGCCCGCACCGGGAATCGCCGTCCCGTCCCGGCGCAGCGCGGTCCGTCGCACCGCGGGGCCGCCACCCGCAGCGCCGCGCCCCGGGCCGGGCCCGCCGTGCCGCGCCGCCCCGCCACGACGGAGGGGCCGGGAGCCGCGGGGCTCCCGCAGAAGCCGGGTCATCCCCGGCGGCGGACGGCGGGCAGAGCCGCAGGCCTCGGAGGGCGGAAGGCGAAGGGAGGCCCGGGCCGGGCGGCGGCGGCGGGAGGAGGGCCGGGAGCAGCGGGGAGCGGCCGGGCGGATCTCCGGGCGGGTCTCCCAGCGGGTTCCCCCCGCGCTCTCCCTCCGCGCAGCCCGGTCCCCCCGCCCGGCCCCACTCACGCTCCCTCGGCGCTGCGGCTGCCCACGATGAAGCCGAACTTATCGACGCGGCGCTCCTCGGGGCCGCCGTTCACCTCCGAGTCGGAGCCCAGCGAGCTGAGCTCGTCGCCGCCCGCCTCCGCCAGGCTTTCGCGGGTGCCCGCCAAACCCCGGGCGCTGCCGGGCGAGCCGGGCCCGCCGCCCCCGCGGCTCTTGGCCATGGCGGCGGCTCAGCGGCGGCGCGGCCGCTCCTCCATGCCGCGGCCACGGCGGCGGCCACGCCCCTCGCCGCCCGCCACGCCCCGGCGCCGCCCCGCTATTGGGTGAGACGAGGGGGAGGAGGCGGGAGAAGCGGCTCGGCCAATCGGAGGGAAGTGTGGAAGCGAGGGCCCGCCCACGCGGAGAAGGGATTGGGTGAGAAGTGCGGGCAAGCTGTCAGTCAGAGCGCCGTCCACCTCCTCCGGGCCCGGTAGTGGCAGAGAGGGGGGCGGGGCATGGGGGGGCCGGGGGGCGGTGGGGGGGGGGCAGGGGGCAGAAGGATGGGATGGGGGCGTTGGGAGAGGGCTGGGGGTACGGGGATGGGGCAAGGAGGGCTGGGGGTACGGGGATGGGGCAGTGCGAGTCGACTGGAGTGGAACTGGGAGGCATTAGGATGGGACTGGAGGAACTGGGACAGGACTGGGGGGGAATTGGATGGTACTGGGAGAGCATGGGGCCATTAGGGCTGAAGTGGGGGCACTGGAACAAAGCTGAGGGTGCTGAGATTGAGCGTGGGGCACGGGGAGTGCACGAGGGAGAGGAGGGCTGAGGGCAGGGGGCTGGAAGGGAACTGGAGGCACTGGGACAGGGCTGGACCCTGGCTGAGCCAACCCTGGCTTCATGGGGCCAATGCTGAGCCCACAGGCACTGCAGTGTTACCCCATGCTGGGGCACTGGGCCTTCCCTGGGTCCACTCCAGGAGCTCCAGGACCCCACCAGTCCCTGGCCAGGAGGGAGGGGCTGTGCTCACAGCCGCCCAGCACAACCACTGTCCCACACCAGAGTAGCTGCCAGCACCTTGTGCAGGTAGAACTGGCCGGGCCGTGCTAAAAATAAAGCCCGATGGGTGCAGCAGGGCCCAGCCCAGCACTGGGTGACACTGGGGAGCTGCCCCAGCTCATGCTGGGCCACACCTGCAGCCCCCAGCCCTGCAACCCAACCCTTCTCTCACCGTGAGCCAGAGCAGCGCTGCCTCCACCCAGGGCTTGATTTCCTCCTAACAGCAAAAAAAAAAAAAAAAGAAAAAGTAGAGATTTGTTCACGAGGACCCTTCACAGAGGGGGACAAATCACCAAAGAACCCAGCACACAGCTCAGCACATCGACCCCTTTCCAGATTTTTCTGGCATGCTGCACCGCAGGTCCTTCCCACCGAAGTGGCAGGCTGTGATAGCAGTTGTTTTGTAGGCAAGATACACACGGACAGTCTGCTACAACGTTTATCTGTACTATTTAGATTGGCTCGCTGCTGGCAGGGCTCCACGTGAGCTATTTCCAGCGCTTCAGCACAGAGCCTGCGGCGGGTTTTCCTGCCGAAGCACAGCCCTGCCAGGCTCGTAAACGGGGCTTGGTGCTGCTGGAGGCTGGGAATGTCAGCCGAGCAGCAGTATGCAGCCCAGCCATCGAGGAAAGCACGGCACGGGAGGAGCAGGCTCTTGCACAACGCCGTTGGCACCAATTGCCAGAGAGAGAAGAGCTGGGTGACCTTAAATGCAGTCCCATGATGCTCGGGTCCTGTGCAGGATGCAGAAATGAGACTTCTCCATTTTGAAGCTTTCTTTGCAGTTTCTAGCAGCTGTGGGAAACTCACTAGTTAGTTGTGTGCACGCTGCTTTCAGCAAACCTTTGTGCTGCAATGACTCCAAGCTGCATCGCCCCAGTTAAGTTTTCTCTTAGTTTTCTCTTAAGGACCCTACCCAACTATTGTCTAGCTTTGAAGTGCAAAAGAAAAGTACTTACAGCACGCCTTCCTGCAGGGCAGCAGCACATCCACCTCCCACCCCAACAGCCTCCTGACTTGTGCCGGTGGTAATTCAGCATCCTGCAGCACCGAGAGGAGCAGGCTGTGTTGGTGTGGACATGTGGGCAGCTGTCAGCTGGGAGCAGAACCACAGCCACCTGTGTTGGGCTGGTGCCAGGCACCTCTGACAGCACCGTGCTTCCTCAGCTGCCTGGAAGCAGGGAGCACTGAGCGGGGTGTGGGATGTTGTCTCTTCCCTCCTGCTTCATCACCCTCTCCCCTGAGCACAAAGTAAGGTAAACAGGATATTCCTGTAATGCCTGAGCACCTCCAATAAAAAGAACACCTCTCTCCACACCCCTTCCCCCCCCAAAAAAAAAACAACCCATGGTTTCGGATTGTCCCAAAAGAGCAGAGGTGCCCAAATCACAGGGCTGCTGTGACAGGGGCAGCAACAGACAACCAACCTTCTTTGGTCGCCTACGTGTAGCTTAACTCAGCCTCACTGTGTTTGTGCTGTGTGTATCAAACTGCAGTACAGCTCTGATCTATTTTCTGGACCTATAGCTCCCCAGGACCAAGAGATGCTAACTGCAGGACAGAAAGGATAAGACACAATTTCCAAGAGAGTTCTCACTGATTAGGTTTAGGCTCAAAATCTTCTCTCTACACCCATACATGGACACAGACATTGCAACACACAGCTGTGTTATGCTCAGGAATAACTGTAGCACTAAGGAAATTAACAAAATCCTTTTCTTGCAGCCTATTGTATGAAATGCAAGCATTTCCTAGAATAAACCTTTGATTATGAAAGCCAGCATTTCCCCATAACATATTTAAGACCAGGGTGAACGAAGTCCACCCAAAAAGCCTAAATCCCAAAGAATGAGAGCTGCCACAAACAGGATCCTGCACTGAGATGCATGTTTATTAAAACAAATCACAGGCTGTACAGAACAAGCATGAAGCTGCTTAGCATGCAGCCCCAGATCTCCTTTATCACAATGGAGAGCCATGCACACTCATACTGAGAGGATAAAACTCCAAGTCAGGGTCAGTGCAAGAGGCTCTTGCAGATAGATATGAGACAGAAAGAACAAAGAGCTTACTAAGTATATAAAGAAATAAATTTTCAATTAGGGAAAAAAAAGGTTAAGTGAAGCAGCAAATACTGTAGTCAGACAGATGATGTTCTTGGTCAGAAAATCCCTCAAATAAAGATGGATCTAGACTAAGCTGGGCATGACCTCAATGTTGCTTCACTAGGAAATTCACTGTAGAGACAGCAAACCTGGACATCATTCTAGCTAAGCACTGATCACTAACAGACTGCAACTACATACTAGCTCACTACATGTACACAGCTTTCAGGGCTCGTTCAGCTTCCCCCTCTTATCAGCCACAGGTATGGGTTCATTGTCTCCCCTTCTAATCTAGCATTGGTAGGCAGTCTACAGCTTGTCACACAGCCCCTAAGAGGCTGGAGGATTTGAATGGCTGGGGTTACACAAGTGGTAAAGCAGCCCTGTTACATCTCTGGACTCCAGAGCTCCTATTTCTTTCTGCCTCCTCTTTCTTTGAGTGCCAGGTGAATCAGAGAGCCACTTGTCATGTTGTAATAAGCCAGGGAATTTGAATCCTTGATGAAGATGCCCTGTGGGGAAGACAAAAAAAAAAAAAAAAAAAAGACAGTCACAGTAGAAACGTTAACGATCCATTCCCACAAAGCCACAGGTAGACAAAGCCCTCCTAACACTACTCTCAAAACAGGGTGATGACAAGAGTGCTGCAGGCTTTGAAAACACCTGGAGAGATCCCAGTGTCTCAAAACTGGCACTGGAAGAGGTAGGTATGCTGGGGATTACAGAAGAGCATAGCCAGATGATACACAATTGCTCTCTACAAACAGACAAATAAAATCAGTCACAAATGAAGCTATTTAGATCCCCTCCTCCCCTTTTTTGTTCTTTACAAAATTAGTTAAGCTTTACTTCTTGCTAAGGGTTAACATTATCTGCCCATAGACTAATTCCAAAGGAGGTAAGAGCTCAAAGTTCACTGCTTAGGCAGCAGGTTGAGCTGTGCACATGCATGACTGAAAACAAGTTACTAAAAAGGAGCAGTGCCTATATAAAAGCACCAGACTCAAGAAATTGCCTCCCTTCACTGTTTCAGAGCTTCCAGGGTTTCAACGTACTGCTGCTCACCTCTCGAGCTCATTACAAAACAAGAGTAAGCTGCTGCATTTAAAAGCAAACAAACTCCAACCAAGAAGTCCTTCCAAAAAATAGGCTGAATTTCAGAGAATGCCATCAAGCATTGAGACCTCATCTTCAACAGTGACAAAGTGAAGTTGTACTGATGCCACTATTAGAAGCCTGTCCTGCACCAACAGTGCACAGTAATGTAACAGTGTGCTGCACAGGCAAAAAAATCCATTCCCTCTGCTCTTTCCTGTATCTTAGTGGTACAACCTTTTCTTTAAACAAAGTCCATTTTAGTGTGAGAAAGCACTGTAATACAAACAACGTTGCAGAGCTTATACCCACCTCATACTGCAGCTTCTGTTTCCCAGCTGGCATCCCTGTGGCCTCATGGATCTTAACCTTTATAACAGACACCTAGGAAAAAACAAAAACCTTGTTCAGATCTTTTCCTTCTATACAGAAGGCCAACATCAAGACCTCTACCACACAACCCTGCCTGGCAAGAAACTACAGTGTGGGAAACATCCAGAATTTTACAGCTCCTGTCATGCAGGTCAACCACTACTCTCAGCATGAAAACACTCCACAAGAACAAAGGAAGGGGCAAAGGCTGAGTTAATAAGCTACATACCTGGTCTGAAAGTGGCAGAGTGAACACCAGCACTTGGCCATTCAGCTTCCATTCAGTCTTGTCCTGCATGTTGGGGACCTGGACTTTGACTGTGACTGGGCCCTAAGGGAAATAATGATAAGGTCTCACAGGCAAGGAGTCTCAGGACTGTGATAAGAGCAACAGACAAAGCATTTATAGACCTTCCCAATACTAATCACATACCTTGAATTCCTAGTGAATACAGAAATGTTATTTGTCTCAATGCTGAGAAAGTCATTTCACTGTTACCATAACAAAACCTTAACTTGGATTTCTCCCATTAGTCTCTCTTTTTGTGGGCTACTCACCATGCATCACAGATAGAGTATTTTGGAGTGAACATATATAGTATTAAAGAAATGGCTTCATGATGCAAACAATGTCCAGGAGAACAGCACTCCCTTCCTAAAGGGCTTAAGTCCCAACCCAACACGATGCCATTACTCAGAAAGGAATTCAGTCTAACATTTCAATCATGTTATGGAAGATCTGACATTGCCATACTACCATGCTGACACTGATATATTAAATCTCCTTGCACCTCTAGCTTAGCAGTCCTCTACTTAAAAGCTTATCAGCATTATCTCTTCTTTACATTACTATAACCCTACATCTCACTGTCCTTAATTACAGAAGAGCACCATCTGTGTGCAGCATTACATTGCTCCTTCTAGTAAAATACAGGGAGGTTCAGTTTACTCAGGTAGGACAGTAGGAAGTTACTTTCTTTTGAAATACTTACACATCAGCTCCCCTCTGTGTTCTCAATGGACTTTACAACCCCTCTGAGCACAGGGGGCTGAACAGCCCAGCAGGGCCAGGACTCCAGTTCTCAACAAGCAGAGAGTTCACACACTTACCTTGTTCCTGCGCAGAAACTCCTCCTCTGGAATCAAGCTGTCCTCACTCTTCAGTTTCTTTGAAACTGGCTCATCCTCCATAGGTGGTGGTGGGTGAACAGGAGGCATTGGTGCTGGGGAAGGAACTGGAGCCACGGGAGGTGCTGGAACAAATGCTGGAATGGGATGAGGGAAAGCACAACACACAGTCATCCACTGAGAATACAGCAGATACTCCTTTACACGAGTTCTTTTAGCAGACTAATAAAGACTGAAAATTAATGCCACCATTCATGCAAGAAGTTAATATAGCCAACTTCAAACATCATATCTTCCACAATGGGAAAGAGTCCAGGAAAAAACAACAAGCAGAATGGGAGCTTCCTGCAGATCTTGCAAAAAAGAAAATGCTCTGAATTTAGTGTAGAGCAGTGCCAGCACCTCAATTTAAATAAAAAGGAAAAGGAAAAAAAAAACCAAGACAGAAGTGTTTTTATGTTGTGCTTCTTAATTTAAAACCACCACAATGCTATGAAGCCACTACAAGGAACAGAGCCAGAGCCAGATAACAGCTTTTCCTCTGGCAGCTGCAACTTCCCTAACAAACTGTAACACTCAGCAAGGTGTTGGCAGATCCACTTGGAAAGTTGCATGAATTTGTAGTGTTCACCCAGTCAGGCTCTCAGGGACACTAAGATAAAGCATCCCACCGAGACAGAACTCCCATGCTGGAGCAGATGACTTGATCCCAGAAGCCAGACTACCATTTAAGTCACACTAAACATTAAAAAAATATCCTTAAAGAAGAGATTTATACTTTTTCAGTGCCAATTATACATCATTATTACAAAGAGGGAAAAAGGAATCAAGCCTCAAACCCACACTAGACAGGAATCAACTGACAATTAACTGGAAAAAGCTGAAGTCACTGACCTGTTGGTACTATCATGGGAGGTGGGCGAGGGCTCATGATGGGAGGAGCAGATGGTGGCATGGGGACAACATTGATTCGTGGGGTGTGGATTATTGGTGGCATGGGGGTGGCTATGACAGACCCTGGAGGTAAACGGACCACGGAGGTCATCGGGGGACGAGGCATGACAGGAACTGCAGAAACAACAGCAGCACGAACAGGAGGAGGCATCTGCAGAGAGAAGGTCATTTTTTCTTAGCAGGTGCATGCAGGAATGAGCATCCCAGTGCTGCCCACAGTTCTGATTAAATTAAAATCACCAGGGCAACACAGTGAGGATTTCTGCTAGGCAAAGACCTGCTGGGAGCCTTAACAAGCCCACCGTATGGCAGTCCCAGCTTCCTGCAAACAGGCACAGAACCTCATTAACACATCAAGCAGTTCTTCCTTCCCTCACCACTCAGGAACTGTGAGACATGTGGAGACCTTAGAGAAGCAGTAAGCAAACCCCTTACTCCAGGAGAACATGGCAGAGAGTCATCTGTGAACATTTCTTACTTGCCACTTCTTAGTTTTTCCACATCATGTCTTATTTATATGTTTAAAAAAAAAAGAGGTCCCAACCCATTCATTTGTTAGCCATACTTTCCCCCCCAAAGTGTCACCACCCAGGCTCTTCCCCTGTGCAACCCATTGAGTCTTCTTGATACAGCTAAGGATTAAAAACTCCACCTATATCTTATTTTCAGTTTTTAACTGCAAGTTCAATAGGGATGTTCTGAAGGCTTAAAAGCAGTTTGGAATGCTAACTTCTCTCAAAATCTGTTTCTAGCCAGTGCCCTGCTATAACCCTGGATCTTTGTCAGGATTCCCTTCCAATTATCCATGGTCACAGCTGCTTTACTTATGGAAGCCCCAGCACTTACTGTGGGTGGACGAGGCACAGAAGTGATAGGCTGAGCACTCGGAGGGGGATTCGATGCTGACGAAGGAGGGGGTGGCTGGGGCATTTCATTGGGTTTGCTGGGACCAATCTTCTCCTTGCTGTCATCTTCTGGCACCAGTCCCTTGGCCTTATGGATAGCTTCAATTTGCTCTTGAAGAGTAATATTGGCCTGAGCAGCCTGTTGTGTACGGGCCATGCTGCCTGAGTGGCCATCCCAGGTCACCTGTCAGGATAAAAAGATATCAGAACAACCCCAGCCTGAGCAGACTATGCTAAGAACTACAGACAGATCAGAACAGCAGTTTTACACCAGTAACAAGGTCAAAAAGAATCCTGAGCCTTCACAGTACTACAAGAACCTATTAAAGCAGTTTCCACTCTACCTTTTCCTCTGGTTTCTGAATTTCCTCTTCACCAATCTTCTTACCAATGGCAGTTTCTTCCACACCAAAGATATCGGTACGGCGCTCTGCCAGCTGCTTCAAGCTGCTTTCGATATCCAAACCTGCAAGCAAGAAAAAATTCTTCCATTAAGTGATAAAAAGAGACTTGATCCTTGATTAAATGATCTTTAATACTACTTGCTACCTAATGGCCTAGAGCTGCTCTTTTCAGAAAGAGACTGCAACTGAGGACTGGCCAGCAGCAGCTAATGCTCTCTGCCTTTATCTTTGCAGAAGGGCTTCAATGTACTAGCAACAAAAGTATCAGTGTAATCAGTATACTAAGGACATAAGACAGAAAGCTACATTTAAGATAGTCCCTATCAGCAGGAACTTGGGGAAGCAGAGACACGCCAAAATGTTCACAGAAGGAATTTAGGAAGAGGAACTTGCAAGCCTTGTCAGATGCACAAGCTGACCTGGGGCATAGACTTCATCATCGCTCTGTTTTTCACGGATAGAGCGATCGCGCTGCTCCAGCCATCGAGGATCCAGCAGACCAATCCTCATGTGCTCTTGCATTTTACTGGCAGGAATTTTCTCCCCAGTGATGGGGGAAACAAGATACTCATCTGGAGCTGGGGCAGGCGGCAACGGTTTTGAAGCTGGAAGAACAAAACCACACTGTTAAAAGCAGACCACCAGAGGATGCAGCCTAGAAACAAACAGCTTTGTGATTATTCATTAAGAAATACAGCTGATCTTTGCCAGCTTGATTTACCTTTGGGATCATAGTCTTTCCGTACAATGACCTGATCTGGTGTGGGAGGAAGAGGTGGTGGCATCGGAGTTTCTGGAGGAGGAGGAACTTTCTGACTTTCATCTTCATCATCTGAGCCCTGATTTAAAGAAAGAAAATCAAAACCATGCTCCAGTAGTCAAATACTCCCACAAAAGACTTTAGAGAGGCATAAAAAATCCTATGCAAAACTACAAGGACTGATTATGCACCTTCAAAGTAACTGAGCTATTTTGCCTCTCGACACCTCTACTACAGTGGTTCCTTTGGGTAATCACGAATTCAAAAACTAAGCAGACCCAAAAAAGGAAGCAAGTAAGCCTCAGCTTCCACATTACCGCAGCATGGCAAGCCAGGGCTTACGGTTAGCCTTGATGATCTTGTTTCTTGCTAACAGAAAAACTGCTTATATGCAGTGGTTAAAAGGAAGAGTCTAAAATGAGTCATCTTTTCAACATTCCAGACCCTAGTGTGTGAGAAAAGTTCAGAAGACTGGATGACAGAAATAAATTCATATCAATTCACTGAGTGACTGAATTCCCAGATTTCTCTTGTAAATTGTATCACCATGGAAAATATTAAATATACCATAATCCAATATTTCAGCAGAAACAAGTCATTTTGAAATTCAATCAGAAGAAAGGAAATCTCATTCTCTCAATATACTGAGAAATGTACTACAATGAAGACCATAATAAACCCCAAGCAAATCTCACAGGGCAAGAATAATGCCAATTCTGTTGGCTACCTACCTCATCCATATCCTGCACCTGTGTGTCTTGATCCAGTTGAGTCGAAGGCTCATCTGTTTTCTCTTGTTTCTCATCTTCTTCATCTGACTCCACCTCCATCTCTACCTCCTCACTTTCCCCAAACTTCTCATAGCGCTCCTGGATGAGGATTCGAGCTCCCAGCTCTTCTGGAGTGGTGGGAGGTGGGAAATTCCCTACAGTGCAAAAAAAACACAGCTCCTGTTTCTTGATCCCATTTGATTGGGCAATGGGAAGAAAGAAATACCAGTTTTTTGAGAAATAGTTTTTCTATAAAACAGGGGTAACAAAAGCTCCTGCAAGCTAAGGTATATGCTCATTCTGTTTTAAACTCCATCATGACCAACATTATAACAGCACCTGGAGATGAAGTTACTTAAAGGTGAAAGCACCACCAGAAAGCGGGACAAGTTTTGCTGTCCTGTTTTGAGACAGAAAAGCAGACACTGCCACAGAACACTACTTGATTCCAAAAAAAAAAAAAAAAATCCAGCCCTACCCCATCATTAAGAAGCTTTCCTTTTCATTTTGAAGGCTATACAGCTGTAAAACCCCACATCTTTCTAAAACCAACACTGTACTCAGAGGAAGTACAGTTTCACGAGGCTACAATGCCTCTCTTCAGTACCTTGCTCGTTGGGCTGAAAGTCCACTGTTTCCACAACCACAAAGTCATGCCAATCAATCTGAGCATAAGCAACACGTTCCTTCTCCTTCTCTTCCTCTTCCTTCTTTCTCTCTCGCTCCTGGAACTTTGCCCACTCCACTCTGTAATACACCTGTACAGGCAGACTCAGAGTTAGCACCAAATGTCACACCAAAAATACGTAACAATAATCTCTATAGTGTCTAAAATTTATCCTAAAAGCCTCTTCAAGATATTTATACAAGGACTGCTTTGGAGATCAGGTGGGCAAAAAAATTAATGTAATTTATGTAGAAAGAGAACTGCACCAGCCTCATAAAGTGGCTTTCTAAAGCTGGAAATGTGGACCTCTTGAGTCAAGACCAAGCCAGATATGACACATTAGGTCCTGCTGAAGATTCACAGCAAGGAATTCATAGACAACAAATTAGATGTATGCAGAGACAGAATTCAACACATAACTGAAATGCTTCAGAATTTTGAGAGTTATTCATGTAATACCTGATCTAGGACTTCTTTGGGATTTTCAGCCTCCTTCTTGAGTTTGATGAGTAAGCCTTTTGGTGGGATCAAGATCTGAAACACATTCAGGACAGTTCATGACTACTTTTTGCCAAAATCTTAAAAGTAATTATTCTCTTTCCATATTGTTAATAATAGTAGAGAATTCTGTGGCTATATCCTGTCTCTCCAGTCTAGTCAATCATCATACTTGCAGTTAAACTACTCATTCTTGCTCTATCTACACTCAGTACTTTAAAAAATGCCACTTCTTGAATTTATTTATATTGCTTTAGTGTTTGATATTCTTAAGTAACAACCCAGAGTGTTCAGTGCTGCATGTTGCCAACAAGTTCCAAGAGATCCATCCTTTTTAAAGGGCAATTTTAAGGGATGGATTCCTAGACCTGTATGTATTTCTAGCCCAGCTGTTTTTTTAGGGCATCAGTAGTCTTCAAAATCAAGAGTGCTGCTGAAGAAATCAACTTGACAGGTGCACTGCCACGAGTACCTTTGTGTACTGTTCAACCAGCTTTGTGAAGTAGTTAAAGAGGCTGTGCTGCGGGCGAAGGAAGTCAAACTGGTAGTTCCTCTGTTCCTTCTGCATCAGCTGAGTCAGGAACTGCCTCCCGTTCCGAGCCACAAACTGCGCTGTCAGCTTCACCACATCCAAATCAAAGGCAGAAATCGAGGGTGGATCTGCGATGAACTCAAACTCTGGAGGTGGCTCTTTTGGAACAACCGTCTCCTGGATCACCTGGGCCTGCACCTACAGAGCAGAATGGAGACTGCTCAGTGACTGCCATCAAGAAGTTGGTACTGAACACTCAAGAGGGCTCATTTTCCCTTCAGCCACTGAAGGAAAACAACGTTAGTCATTGGCAACTACAAGGACTGGAAGAAAAGCAGTAATGCTGGGTTTATCTCTGTGGTTGGGTATACTTTAAAACAAACACTGTTCCCACAGCTAATGACACTGCAAGCTATCAGGACTTCACTACAATCCTCCAGCGATTACCAGTCCTTCAGTCAATACCACACAGCATAAGGTCATGCAAAGCATGTAAAAGGCTCAGTCAGCATCCTTTTTCCACCCAATATCTATGAAGACAACTAAGCAAGATTAGCAACATTTTGTACACATTTTCACAAGAAGATGATTCTTCTGGCAGGAAAGAACAAGAAAACAAAACAGAAGTGTATCTCTAAGACAGTGTATGCAACGTGCCCGAATTGAACTCCAAAGGATATTTAAGGATTGTGCATGGTAGTCCTAAATTCATACACTCCACGTGAACGCTAAGTCTTAAGTACCATACAAGTCAATGCATAACTAAATATAATCAAAACGCACCAAATAATACAATTTATTGATCTTTCACACAACTTTTTAGTTACCAGCAACCAGGGGATGCACATCTGCATCAAAAGAAAGTCCCACATGCTAAATTTCATGCCTGTGTGTCGTCCTCTATTGCAACTATTGATAAATTAAGTCCTTCCTTCACACTATCTTTCTGCTTTCATCATTCTGCCTAGCATCATGATATGAGAAACAATTAGTGAGAAGCAATCAAAGTGAAAAGAAACACTTACCTTCTGTGGAAGCTGCTGCTGAGCAGTTTGCTGCTGTTGCATGACCTTGGGAATAGCAGCTGAGGGCTCCTGTGCTTTGCCCTCCTTGAACTCGCTGACTTTGTGCCGGTAGTATGCATGGTAAGGATCGTTGGGATTCAAGAAATTGAACTTAGGGTTATTTATTTCATTCTGACGAATTCGAGCTTCAAATTCTGGACCATTTCTGCAGTGTGGAAAAATAAGTTTAGATAATGGGTATCAACTCAAGCATAAAAGCCCGTTTGTTCCATAGCAAGCTGTGTTCATGCATCTGCCTCTCAGCAGACAAGTTTCTCTCCTGTGTGGAAAAAGTTTACCTCTCCCTACCTCTAAGTAACTCATACCCAACACAGCAGCCAGTCACACACATACCAGTTATGTGTACATGACCTAATTTAGTCTTCAGCATTTCACAGCTAATATTTCTTAGGACAGTTAAAAACTTCCCGTTCCACTGGCTATATTCAAATCAATCATCACTGGATGGATGACATGATTTAATAGAAGATATTTATGAGTTCCTTACTAGACTACCAAGTTTTTAAGACTAGTTTCATTTCAAGAAAGTTCATCTAAGGAAAAGGTAGGTGATCATCAGCCTGCTCAGAGATGGACCACACTGGAGAGCTCCATTGCTGCATTTAGGAGAGCCAGTTCTAGCTCCTCTACTCCCACCTGAAGTTAACAGCTACTTATTTTCTGAGGGGAGATTAAGAAAGTTAAAAGCCTGCTGCAGCATGCTTCCCTTCATACCCTCAGGCCTTGTTTAGGCACTAAGTCTCTCCCAAAAGAGGATGTCTCTACAATAGCAGAGCATAAACAAAGTTCCTTCCTTATCTTCAAAGCAAGCTCAGGCTCCTCAGCAGCATTTTAGAGATCAGTTACACAGCAAGTGTCTTTGACCAGACCATCATTTAGTAATTGCCTTAAACCAGCAGATCCATTCTAACAATGTGGAAGCACACAGCATCCAGCCTGCCTGGATGCCAAGCAGAATTCACATAGCCAGCTGAGGAATTTATTTCCTGTGCTGTATGTACTCTGCCAGAAAGATCCAGTCCCTCGATACCCCACGTAGCATTAAGACAGACAGAAATACTTCAGTATTTTAAGAACATAGAAGAAGATGGCCTGGCTAACACCAGCAGCTTGTGTTTGCATGTTGATAACAGGAGGAAAAAGCCCAAATGAGTAAAACGTATCAAACTTTCAGGCTTCTCCCCTACCTGTGACATCTATACTTGTGATAATCAACCTGCTGCTGCACTCAATAAGGGAAAATATGCCACGCACATCACAGGCAGTTTGCCTACCCTAGACCTCTCCCTGGGAACATGCACTTCTATCCCCTTGGCTATAGAGGGGGAGAGACAGCTGAATCAGTGTGCCCCAGAGGCTGGCACACTTTATGGAGTTGTAGGGATGGGACTGAGCTTTGGGGTTCAACAAGGAATCCAGCATACCTTAAAAGAGAGGTAATTGCCTACACATTGTAAAATAGAGTGAAAATAAATTAATGACTTCTGTTGGCTCAGTCATTCAGTGAAGTGCTAGTAACGAGGCTTCCTTTCCACTTGGAACTCTGTTTGTCCTTCAGGTCATTTTAAAAAGAATTTCTTTACTACCACAGCTTTTCTAGCAAAGCACATGTCATATCTCTAAGAAGACAATCGCTGCCTCTTTTCTACAATATCACTGGTAAAAATTCAATCCTTAGAAACCTCTATGGAATGCTGTGGGACTGTGACCAGTTTCAGCCTCTGGAGACAAACAGACAGTAGGACTGGGAGGTGAGAAGCAGAAAAATCCCACAGAAGACAAGACAACACTCGTGCTGTTTACCTGGCTACGAAGCTGGCAGTCTTGTCAACAATATTCCTGACCTCAGGAGGAGGATAAATAATTCCCACCACAGGCTTGGCTGGTGCTGCTTCCTCTTTTGGCTCCTCTTCTGGCTGCAATAAAAACATTTTTCTTACAGTCTTCTGTACTGTTACCTCCTAAGTAGCAAGAATATTCCTGTAATACCACCCCATCATCTCTGGAAGATACCTTTCACTCTGCAGTGTTTGCAACTAGTCCAGACAGTAAATTCAAACAGTCTAAATCTAATCTGATAACAAGAAAAGAAACTACAAATTATCTCAAATTTCACATTATACATCAGCATCAGATTGTGAAAGCACAGCCTGGTAGTCTTGAAACTTAGAATGGGTTTATTTTCAGTGAGTTGAGTTGTAAAATTCACTTTCCTCTATAAATTTCCTCATCTGCACCTGGAATAACAGTCCTAAGGTACCTTAGTAAGTTGTTCTGAAATACCATGCTGAAAGAGTGCTCTGTAAGAATTAAGTACTTCAAATACCAACTCCTGCAGTGGACAGAACTGCCTGTTCTCCTCAGTCCCCAAACCACTGAATTTTCCTGGCATGAAGATATGTTTTAACAATCTGAACCTGCAGTCCTGCAAGGCAGCAGCACTCCCCAGCTTCCCAGGCAGGGAGATGGTGTTTGTCAGCCTGTCAAGGGCACCTGCTGCGGGGGCTGCTGCAGCGAGGCAAGCAGGAAGGCTGTCCCATGGGAACCAAACAACTCTTCCCAGCGTTTCTGCTCTTTCAACTTCAATCCAGTGCAAGTTTATAGATGCTGAGCCAAGACGTAGCAAAGCATGCCTATGACACCACACCTAGGAATAATTCAGCACTGCTGGACAGCTCTGGAAGTTATGAGCATTGCAAGTTGGATATCTGGAGAAATTTGTTTTCAGAAAGAGCAGTGCTGCACTGGCACAGCTGCCCAGGGAATGGTGGAGTCACTGCCCCTGGAAGCTTTCAAGAAACGTGTGGATGTGGCACAGAGGGACGTGGTCAGTGGGCACAGCAGGGTGATGTGACAGTTGGACTAGATGATCTCAGTAGTTGTTTCCAACCTTAATGATTCTACGATTCCTAATGGTCTGCAGGGTTACCAGAAATGGGAATCTAAGCAGTCAAGCCAACATTAAATAACACACAGCTTCCCATCCTACTAAGGCTGCTTCAAAGACTTTTTCATAGCTGAGAAGAGCTCAGCAGGGTGTTTTCCTCTCTGCAGTTGTTGGAGGACCTGAACCACAGCCTCAATGCCCTCCCCTGGTGGCAGCTTTGCCTTTCAGTGCAGCCAACTGCAGTTCTGCAGGATTCTGATGGTGCCTCCCTTCCCTCACAGCACAGCTTTCACAGAACAGACATATGTGACATCTTCATAATCACTAAAAGCCTGGTAGATTGTTATCACTTGTTAATTCTGCGAAAGCTTCAAGAAATAAACTTTTAATCAGGCTGGATATTAGGAAATATTTCTTCTTCAAATGAGTGGTGCAACAGTGGCACAGCTGCCCGCGGAGTGCTGGGATCACCATCCCTGGAGGCGTTCCAGAACTGTGGAGATGCGGCACTGAGGGATGTGGGCAGTGGGCAGGTGGGGGTGGGCTGGGGTTGGACCTGGGGATCCAAGGGATTTTTGCCAATCTCAATGATCTACGAAGCAAATTAAGAGAAAGACACAACGACCCCTTTCAGCATCCGTTCCCACTCCCTCCAAACAGCAAAAGACCCAGGGATGTCTGGTCACTCAGCGCCGCGTCGCCTCGCTGCGATGCCGCAGAGCTGCGGGCAGCCGGGAGGCCGAGGGGCAGCGCCGTGCTCAGGGACCAGGCCGCCGCTGCAGGCCTCGCCAACCCCGCAGCGCCATGCGCAGGCCCGAAGCCTCCCAGCCTCCCCTCAGCGCAGCTCTTACCGGTTTGCTCTCCGCGGGAGGCGCTGGCTGCGCCGGAGGCCCGGCCTGCACGGGCCCGGCCGGCATGGCGCTACTCGGGATCGCTCAGTAAAGGCCGCAACGAAAGGGACAGCGCCGCTGACAAAATGGCAGCCGGGCGCTTCGAACTGCGCACGCGCGCCGGAAGTGACGCAGTGCGCCGTAACAGGAAGGGGGCGGGCAGATGGGCGGCGCGCATGCGCCGAAGGTTGTTCCGCTCGTGCACGTGGGGCGCAGGGCAGCGGGCGGAGCTGCGCATCGCGGGGCGGGGCGTTGCCATGGCAGCGGGTGCGGCGCCGCGGCCTAGGCCCAGCCGCCGACCCTGCAGCCTCACCTGTCCCCTGTTGGCCCCTTCCGACGTCCCAGCTCCCTCAGTGCCCCCGCCGCTGCTGCTTGCCCTCCGCAGGCGCCCCTCACCCCAAATCTTCCAGCCTTGGGGACGCAGCACCTGTCCCCTCCATTCCCCTGGCAGCCCTTTGGTGTCACCCACGATCCGTTCCTAGCACTGCTCGCCTTTGTCCCGCAGAGACTGGCCATCCATCTGTCCATCTGTCTGCCCACCCAGCCTCGTCCTGCAGCATGGCACACCTCCTGGGTCACCCCGGCTGCATGGCGAGCCTGCAGGCCGACCTGAGAGACCTGCAGGGAGCCATCGCCGACGTCTCCTCCCGCACCGGCCCTGCACGCTTCCCCTCCTGGAAGTTCCCCAACAAAGTGTCCTGCGAGCTGGATCTGGTGGTGTTGCTGGAGAGGTACAGCCACGCCGAGGGCAACCCCGAGTTCAGCCAGCACGCACACGTGGTGCTGTTGGAGCTGGTGATAGACAGGTGAGCGGGCAGAGCACCCTGCAAAAAGCAGCTGGGGCACAGTGGCTCCTTCCCCATGGAGGGAAGATGTCTGGCCTGTGTGATGTGGACAAGTACCTTGGGCAGTGGACTGGAACTGGGTGGTCTTTGAGGTCAAAGAATCATAAAATCATTGGAAGGTCAGCTGGTCCAACTCCCCGCAGTGAACAGGGACACCCACAGCTAGATCAGGGTGCTCAGAGTCCTGTCCAGCCTGGCCTTGAATGTCTCGATCCCTTGGAGTCTCTTCTGGCCGTGCTCCAGCAGCTCCATGTCTCTTCTGCACTTAGCACTCCCCATCTGGACGCAGCACTGCAGGTGAGGTCTCACAGCACACAGCAGAGGGGCAGATTCCCTTCCTCACCCTGCTGGCTGCACTGCTTTGGATGCTGCCCAGGATATGGTTGGCACTTCAGGCTGTGAGGGCACAGTGCTGGCTCATGCCCAGCTGCCATCCACCAGTACCCCCAGGTAATTTTTGGCAGAGCTGTGCTCAATTCTTTTGTCCCCCGCTTGTATTGATTGTGGGGATCCCTTACAACTCAAGCTATTCTATGATTCTATGAAAACAACTCAATTTTAAAGATGAGCCATGCCCTCAGAGCTATCTCTGGATGCCTGGTCCTAACAATATGCGTTCAGTAACAGGAGTGAGTGACCCACATCTTTACGGAGAGTCTAACTGCAGCTCCTTGGAGCTACATCCTGGTGCTGCAGGGGGATTTAATCCTTCCCAGTTTTGTTCCAGGCCCGAGGGTTACACATACACTGAAATCCAGCCTCCTTTGCTGCCGTGCTGGTTTTTCAGGCTCACTGCTCTGTTAAATGCCAAGAGCGCTCTTCCCGTAACAAATATTTTATTCCTCTAAGCTGTGTTTCATTTCCACAAAGGCTGCTGCTGCTGCTTCAGAGCTTCACGGGCTATGCAGAAAACCTGCTCAGCGAGCGAGCTGTGCCCCCAGCGGAGGCAGTGGGACCATGCATGTCGGCGGGGCTGACGGTGAGGAGGTACTGGCACAGCATGCTGCGACTGGGGGCCTGCTACCAGCAGCTTCAGACTGAGGTGGGACATACAGGGGTGCGTGGGCACTTGGAGCCAAGCTCAGGGCTCACAGCAATGGCTCAACAGCCACACAATTTGGAAGATATGCCAGGCATGCCCATGGCATGGGGCTGATGTTGCAGTCTTTCTCCGAGATGCCACGGTACATGTGGTGGCTGCTCCAGATGCACTCCCTGACTGTGACCTCCAGGCTTCCACCAGGATTTTGGGACTGGGGTTTCTGGCTGCTCTTATTGCTTGGAAAAAATATTCTCATCTTACCAGTGTTCTACCTCTGTGGCTCTGCTGACCCACACTGTGTGGGGCTGAGCTGGCCGAAATCAGTGAAATGATTTGTGGTAAAAATACCATGCCTCTCCCCTATATTTTATTTTCAAAATGATGCCTCTTGTGGCATAGTGTCAGAATAATTCATCTCACATAGCCAGGAGACAGTACAGTGAGGTGTGACAGAAGGGAAAATAACAAAAACAAGAGCCAGTGAGGAAGTTCTACTGCAGAAGTTTTGTGAAACCACAGCTCTGCTACCTAGCAGGCAGTGACCAGAAAGCTACCTGGGAGCTTGAGAAATTCAGTTCCCTTGTGTCAGGCAGAACCAATGGTAACCCTTGCTGTGTGTAAACATCATTTTGCTGACAGGCCACCTGCTTTCATGGTAACATAATAAATAGTGAACCCTGAGCGCTTGGTAGATCTGTACTCCAGCAAGCTCTTGAGAGTGCATGCTCTGACCTTGTAGCTTCTTGGCTACACTCATGTCCTGTCCCCATCCTTCATAGCTCTGCATTCAGCTCTCTTTAATTGTTTGCTGATGATGAGGTTCAGGCTGGGCTCTATGTTTGTGTCCTGTGCTCTTTTCACCAGAAGAAGACTTGCAGGAAGGATATCGCTGCACTGCAATCCACCTCTGAGGCTGAAAGAACTGCAAAGGAATGCTTGAAGGACTGCTTGCCATCTACTTCAGAGCCAAGCACACCCCCAGGTGCTGCCCAGCCCAGCTCCCTGTGGCAGGCTGTCAGCAACACCTCAGGCAGCTCCCAGCCCAGGTCTGCCTGCAGCACTGCTGAGCGCAGCCACAGCATCCACACGCAGGCAGCAGAGCCTCCAGCACCGTGTGACACCTGTGACAGCTTCCAGGCTGGCTTTCAAGAGGTCAGCAAAGCCATCATTAGTGTCTGCCAGAGCCAGAACATCCCCTCGGCTCTGAGCAGGTTCCAGGAGGTGGTAGAGGGCACTGAGGAGAGAAGGACCCTCTCTGCAACTGATGTGAGCTACTGGGTCTCGGAGCAAAGCAAAGATCTCTCATGCATCAGCAAACACCTCCACACTCTGCTGGAACAGCTCAACCCTCTGAAGTCTGAGCTGGCAGAGTCAAAGAAGGAGAAGGATGAGCTGCAGAAGCAGGTGGAGGACTTTGCTCGGCTGCTTCAGGTGGAGAAGGAGACCCAAGCACGGCAGAGGAAGGAGGCTGAACAGAGCCTAGAAGTAAAGAAAAAAGAGCATTTGGAGGCTGTAGCAAGGCTGGAGCAGGACAAGGATGATCTACGGAGAGGTACAGTGCTGTCTGCTGTCCCCTACATCCCCTCCCAGGCCTGGGGGTATTTGCAGAAGGAGGCAGACTGCAGTCAAATCTTGGTTCCACCACCACGAGCAGGGCTTTGGACACTAGTGTTGGTAGGTCCTGCATCAGTGGTGAGAAAACGTTCCCTGTAGGGTCACTACATAGTTTTCAGATGTCTTACATGGCTGAGACAAGGGGATGAGCCATGCTGTGGGTTTACCTGGCCATACCTGCCTTTTATCCATGCATTGACAGCAGCTCCCGGAGTAGATGACGGCTGCTCCACTGGCATCACTGCCTTTCCTAATGCCCTCATCATCTCCCAGCTTCTTCTGCTGCTTCTCTATTCCCATCATCTCATTTTCCACCACTGCAAACTCCACATGTTCTCTGTGTCCCATCTCTGCAGCATCTCACATATTGGCAGTTGTTCCCTGCTGTGAGGCTAACCTCCAGCAGTGGGAGCTGCTTGCCCTCATCATCTCACTGCCTCCTCTCTGCTGAAGCATGGCATGATACAATTACTGGGTGAAAAAATGCTTTGGCACAGTTGTTTGCTGCCTCTTTATCTTAATTTCTTTGAGGAAATGTTTAATGCTTAGTAGTCTTTTGTGCTGATTTAGGAGCTGCTCTGCTGGAAGAGCAAATCTCTACCCTAAAGGAAGCATTGGCCACGAAGCAGGCTGCTGTGCAGGAGCTGGGTAAGGACCTGGGGTGCTCATCCAGTTGGCACATCTCTCCCTGAGTCTGGCTCTGATCACACACTCTTTTTCACCCATGTAACTCCTGGCTTTCCCAGAATCTGTTGGGGTTAGACCTAGTGGGAATGGAAGGATGACATGACCTCCTCATTGCAGTGCCCAAACATCATCCAGCACCAGGGTGGGTTGGCACTGGTACTGGAGATTTGGGGATCCCTGGGACACCAAGAGCCCTGCTGCCAGCCCTCGTCAGCATTTGCAGAGGCTGTAGGGCCCCTAAAGACACCTCCTGGCTTGAGAGCATCTCCCCATCCTGCCCAGCCTGTGCCACAGTTGCTGTGCCTCCCCAGAGGCAACCAAGCAAACTTTGCTGGAGGACTTGAAGACTGCAATGGTGGCCAGGAGCCGGGTGCTGGAGCTGGAGGAGGAGGTGCAGCTGCTCACCAGCCAGCGGAACAGCCTGGGCCAGGAGCTGAGTGCAGTCACAACCCAGCTGGAGAAGGAGAAGGCCAAAGTGGAGAGCACACTGAGGCATGAGAAGGTATGAACAGAGCTCTTTGGAGCTGTCCAATTGTGACCACAACCTCTCACTGCCATGAGTGCTGCTTCTCCATGGCCCTGGCACTGGCATCAGGGCAGCAGCAGCCTCCGGCAGGCTCACCTCCCTGCACAGTCTCTGCAGGCCAAGCAGAACACCCTGCTGCAGCAGCTGGACAGCCTGGACCAGGAGCGTGAGGAGCTGCAAGCTAGCCTGGGGGAGGCTGAGGAGGACAGAGCCCGGATGGCAGAGCAGCTGCAGGAGAGCCAGAAGCAGAAGGAGCAGAGCATGCACCAGCTACGGGTGCAGCAGGTACCCAGCATTTGTCAGGGGGAGCAGCCAGGACAGGACACAGCTGTGCCACAGGGCTCCCAGGAGCCACCCTGCCCCATCTCACACTTGTGGGCAATTCTCCCCAGGACAGTGGCTCTGACAGCTAATTTGACATTGCCACAGGGCCACTTCCATGTAGTGACCCTTCTTTCTCAAATTCATTTCATGGTTGCTTGAAGCAGCCTGTGCTTCAGACACACAGAGGTCATTACATCTAAGACTACGTTGTCCCTCTGTTTGGGGATATCCTTATCCCATTAAGGATAGGCTTCCCCAGACTGTGCCATGAGGTTCGGGAAGATGCTCCCAAAACTCACCTGTCTGCTGTGGCCCCACAGGAGTTGCTGGACACGTTGCAGCAGGAGAAGCTGAGCCTGGAGCAGTCCATCTCCAAGCTACGGGAGAATGTCTCTGGGCTGGAGGAGCAGACAAAGGAGCTGAAGGAGCGGGAGAAACTCCTGGTGTTCTTCCCTGAGCTCCACATCCCCGTTGAGACACAGTTTGAGAGTAAGGCACAGGGCAGCAGGCAGCAGTGCCTGTTTTTGCAGGAGCAGGCTTGTACCTCTGGGGTCTCCTGGAGCTCACGCGGGATCCTGTCAGCCCTGGGCACATTGGTGTCACTTGTGTAACAGTCTGTCCTCCTGACATGAGTCAGTTGCAGCCAGGAAGGGCTCAGTCCCTGTGAGGCACTAAGCCGCTACCATCTTAACCTGATTCTTTATGTGGGTGCTGTGTCCCACATCTGGCACAAAAGCAGGGCAAGGACTTGGACATGGCTGTATTTGTCCTTGCTGTTTCAAATGACAGATTGGGGTCCCAGCTGCCACTTCCAGGGTCGTGCTGTTGTTCTCCAGATCAGGAAGGTTCATTTCCAGCAGCTACCGCCTTGCTCAAAAGGGAGGACAGAAGAGCAAGTGGTCCCAGGGAGCAGGGACAGGCTCTGCTCCCAGCACCTCTGTGCTGGTAGTGTGTTGAGCTCGTGATTGACATGAAGTGCCATGTTTCATTTGCAGGCACTGGGAACATCACCGAAGACATGGAGAAGCAGCTGCAGGCCAACCACATCAGGATTGGTGTCCTGGAGCAGGAGAACACGAGGCTCAGGGCTGCGCTGGCCAAGGTGAAGGCAGCTGCTCAGCAGGGTGTGCTGCAGGTGAGCTGGGGGGGCTGGCGGGATGGGGTACACTGTGTGCCCCAGGGCCACCCTGCAAACCCTGTCCCACAACCCCTGGGGATCGGTTCCTTGGCCGTACCCATACAGGAGGTAAAAAAAAAGACTCCCAGGAGAGGAAGGCTGTGGTGCTCCTTGTGCAGCATTGCCTGTGGCTCTGGATCTGCTTCTTGTGGACAAAGCCCAGCTCCCTGGTTCTGTGGTGTCTCTCCAGAGATCGGTCTGGTTGAACCAGCAGCACTAAGCTGCTTTGCTGAGGTGCCCGGGGCTGGTTCCCAGATTCCTTACATCAGCCCCTATGGCTGCTGTGCCTCCGTTTCGCCACTACCTGCTCAGCAGTGAAATCCACCCATGGCAGAAGCCAAGATAAGCAATCACAGAGCCAAACACAGGAGCTTCACCTCCTCTCTCTTCCCCAGCACATCCCACAGACCCAGCTGTGGACTCAGCTCAGCAGTCAGCGCGGAGGGGAGGCTGCAGGGTGAGTGGGAGCACAGAGGACAGCGCTGGGGGGGCTTCCACTTCTTACTCCCCTTCAACCTCTTCCACTTCTCCCCTCCACAGACCTCCGAGCAGCCAAGGCAGCGGAGATGGCACAGGATCACAAAAAGCCACCAGCAAGGCCCGGCAGCGACCTGTGGGCAGCCAGCAACATAAGCTGCTCCCAGCAGAACCTGCACGTGAGGCCAGAGCCTGCATCACGCTGCCAGAGAAGGGCTTGGCACTGGCTCCCCACAAGCCCAGAGGGAGCAGCAGTACAACCAGAGCACACCACTTTTTGCACCGCAAATAGCTGCTTGGGTGACTGAGGAAGAGGTGAAGCATTAATGAGCAGCACACAGCTACTCCCTTTATCCCTGCAAGACCTCATTACCTGTTGCAAACATGAAGGTACATTCCCTTGGGAAACTCGGTCTGCCTGCCTATTGCTCTGTGCCCAAGGAACAGTGTTGCTGAGTGGGTGTAACACTCATGGGCAGTGGTTCCACAGCAGCTGGGAGGCTGAAAGAAGGCTCGGCTAACAGCCAGCCACCAGCTGTTGCTTCACCTTGTTTGCTGCAAGATGGTGGCTGCAATAAACCTGTCTGCGCAGCTTCCCCTACTGGCCCTCTGTTGAGCAATGTGAAGTACAGGGCAGTGGGGTGCATGGGTTGGGCTGCTGTGTTCCCCTCCTGTCTCCCACAGCACAGCAGCCCCAGCACCACTGTAGAGTGGTGACTGGAATGGGTCAGGTACAAGCACTGCTGGCAGTGAGAGGACCAGCATTCAGGCAAGGAGGCTTGGGGGGAAATTTTCAGTATGCGGAGATGGCTCAGAACAACGAGCAGAGCAGGGCTGGTGGCATTCCTGGGTACTGGAGTTCAGCTGCCTGTAGCTCAGCTGCTGCTGCAATCCTTGGCATGGCTCTGATCCTGACCAACTCAGAGGCATCCACACAATGCCTAAGCACAGCGAGGCGAGGCTCAGCCCAAGGAGCTGTTCCCAGGAGGCAGCTATGCTGCTTTGAAGAGAACTCACAGGCTTAACTTGCCAGCATAGGCTACAGCCTGGAAAGCACTCTCGTGCCAGGGAAAAGTGCTCAGCAGGGCCAAGAACCACACAACACAAGACACAGCAGCCTCTCTGAGCTCTGTATTTAATAGCAACGGCCACAAGTAGTGCTGCAGCTCCAGCTGCCACATGGAACAAGAGCCCTTACAGGCTCACAGCGAGTCCCCGAGCACTCTGTGTTCAGCTAACTCGTACTGTCCTTTCTAATAAGTTAGTATAAATAAGGTGATCCATCCTCCCCCCCTCCCCCACCCGTCCCTCAGCTATGGCAGAGCCCCAGGTGCAGGCAGGCTTCCAGCCTGGTGCTGCCCACCTGTTGCAGCCACAGGCAAATAGAAAAGACTTAGAAAAAATGATGAGCAGGGAGAGGGAACAGCCAGACCTGCGCTCTTCCCTTCAGTGCCTGCAGACTCTGCCAACAGCCTCAGTGGCCCCTCCCCAGTTATACCCATGAGTGCTTTCCGCGGCACCCATCCCCCAGCCATTTGGCTAATGCCCAGCCATGCCCCTGGCCCCTCAACTCACACCAACCAGGGAGAACCCCCCAAAGTCTTCACTCTCCTAAGGGCCAGGCACTGCCTGGTGCTGCAAAGGGCACGGCTGCGCTGAGCCTTGCTCCAGTTCCGAGCACAGCTCACCCCACGCCTGCCCTGTTCTTCCCCAGCTCTTCCCAGAGCAGCCATGGGTCCGTCTGTCCCTGGAGCATGTCCATTGGGCCGACTAGCTCTCTCCACAGCAGTTCCCTGCAAGGGAGAAGGATAGAGAGGTGTCACACAGGGATCATAAGAGCAGAGCAGACTGTGGCTGGCACCACTTCCTCCCCAGCCCTCGCCCTGGCATGAACATGCTCTCCAGAGGGTGAGCTGGGGTGCAGGATGCGTGGGGGCCACTTAGGATCCCCCAGTCCCAGAGCTGCTCTCACCTAGGATGTTATGCTTGCAGAGTGGGCAGGTCTGCTGCAGGAGGAGCCAGGGGTCCACGCAGTCCCGGTGAAACTCGTGGGAACATGGCAGCACGCGCAGCCACTGCAGGGAGAGAAGCAGGTGGGACACGTGAGCCATGAGGAGCACAGCAATCTGTCCCCTGCCTGCAGAGGGGGGGCAGTCCCCAACCACACGTCCCTCTCACGAGGACACCCCTGCCCTGATAAAGCACGAGAAGTTTCAGCCCCACGGAACAGAGCGAAGGGGTGGCATTAGCATGCGTGGCCCCAAATCGTCACTGGGACCAACCCCACCAGTCTGACCTGGCTCTTGCTGAACTGGTCCAGGCACACAGCACAGCTGTCTATCTCACAGGCCCGGCTCCGCAGCGCCTTGCCAGGATTGTACCGCCGGGTCTTCAGGGCCAACAGCCGCCGCCGAATGTGCTGCTTCAGGTCCAGCTGGAGAGCAGAGCGGGAGGTGAGGCGAAATGAGAGGAGCACAGAATCACGTTAGTTGGAAAAGATCCATTAGAACATCAAGTCCGTCGACTAACACTACAGTTCCAACACTCAGCTATGTCCTTAAGTGCTATGTCCACACATCTCTTAAATACCTACCAAATACTTTCAGTATCTCCAAAAGATAGTGACTGCCACCTCCCTGGGCAGCCCTTCCCACACCCCACCACCCTTTTTGTGAATAAATTTATCCTCGCATCCAACCTAAACCTCCCCTGGTGCAATCCGAGCCCATTGCCTCACATCCCATCTACACTTCACGTGAGAAAAAGAAACCAACGCCCTCCTTGCCGCAACCTCCTTTCAGGAAGTTGCAGAGAACAACCAGGTCTCCCTTCATCCTCCTCTCCTCCAAACAAAACAGCCCCCACTCCCCCACGTCCCACCTCAGCATCCCGCTCCGACAGGCCTTGCCGTGACTGCCGCTGTGCCTGCACGATCACCCCCGTGCAGAGGAGCAGAGCGACGAGCAGGATGGTGTTCCACAGCTGCTGCAGGTACTTCTGCAGGGACAGCACCACCAGGCGCTCAGTGGGCGAGAGGGAGACCCTCGCTTCATCCTCAGCCTCATCCCCAGCTGAGGATGCTGGGACATCCCCAGCTGTGGTGACACTGAGGAGTGGCCATGGGGACATGTGTGACACACCTGGACCTGTGAGCTGTTCTCCCCCGTGCAGATGACACCCTGCCATTCACCATAGAGGCCCCCTCGGGACAGGCCGCAGGTGGACCACAGGGTGAGTGTCACCCCCTGCAAGGCAGGACACCACGTCACCACGACAGCGTGTTGCAGCACAAGGGACAGGACTGAGAGACACCAGCAGCCCTTGCAGACCTGGCTCCTGCTCCTTGCAGGTTTCCCCACTGCTGGGCATGGCCATGCCCCTGTCCTCATACCCAAACAGAGGAGATGGAGGACTTACATACCAGGTTCTCCAGCAGCACCGCCTGGTATGTGATCTTCGCTGTAGCCCGCAGTCCTCTATGAGCAAGAGGCACAAAGAGCATCAGCCACATGCAGCATCCCCAGCACCCAGCAGCCCTATTCCTGCCAGGCACGGGGGCACACTGAGGGAGGCCACTCCTGAGACGTGTACAAGGACAGAGGGACACGAGGAGGAAATGGCAGTGACATCTTCCACCCAGTTCTCTCAGCAACTACACAGAGATCACTGCTCTGTGCCTGTTTCCCAATCAGTGAAGCCACCACAGATGCCCCTGCTCCCATGCCAAGCTGAGCGTGCCAGGCACCTTCCGAGCCCCTTCTACCTCCCCACATTGCACGAGTGCTGGCTGTGCTCTGCTGCCCACTGCACAAACCAGACTGCTGCAAGGGAACGCTCACCGCAGCAGTGCTCCCAGCAGCCTGGTGACATTGTCCGAGGACTGGATCACGATGACGGGCTTGGCAAGGAGCTGGGAGACATCCAGCTGCACCAGACAGAAAAGCAACAGCTGTGAGTGGGGCAGGAGGGCACCCAGAGTGCTAGTAGGACTGCAGGGCTCTCCTACCTCTCGGATCGCATTCTGGTTCAGTGCCAGGATGAGCAGGGCTGAGGCCCCCAGCACCAGGGCTCGCTTCATCTGCAGGGACAGAAGGCTCAGCACAACGGGTTGGCACTGCCCACATCCCTGCTGAGCGCCCCAGGAGGTGTCTGTGGGCTGTTGCTGACGGAGCCTCTCACCTTGCTGACCACAGCAGCAGTGAAGGACTCCTCCTTGGCACTGCGGGGGCTGTCTGCCGGCTCCTCACCCACGGGCACCACCCCGATCCAGCTGTCAGCAGCACCCAGCTCCGGCTCCGCATCTCCCACCTGGACACACGGATAGGTCAGGACACACGGACAGGTCAGGGACACACGGACAGGTCAGGGACACACGGACAGGTCGGGACACACGGACAGGTCGGGACACACGGACAGGTCGGGACACACGGCGTTCAAAGGCAGCTGGGCAGCAGGCAGGGTGAGGGGGGCACACAGAGGGGACGTGCTGACATCGCATCCCCAGCTGCCCCCATCCACGCCCCCTCCCCACCGCTCCAAACGCTCCCAGTGCTCCCCTTTATACCCCAGCTCCATCTCACCCCGCTAACCCCAATCCCAGAGCTCACACAAGTCCCACCTCCCCCCGGTTCCAACTCACCCCCAGCACTCCCAGTTCCCCATACCGACCCCAAACACCTTCCCACCCCCCATTCCCCCAGCTCACCAGCACCAGCCTCCCCCCGATTTCCTCTTCCCGCGGCTCCCCGCGGCCCGGCCCGCTCCCGCCTCCCAGCAGAGCCCCGTGCAGCGTGTAGGAGCCGCCGGGACCCGCCGCCGTCCCGCCGCCGTCCCCTGCCGCGTCCCCCGGCCCCGACACGGCCACTTCCACGTGGGCGGACGCCGCCGGTCCCGGCCCGGCCCGGCTCAGCGCCAGCAGCGGCGCCAGCAGAGCGGCACGCAGCGCCGCCATGGCTGCACCGAACCGCCGCACAGCGCCCCCACGCGGCGGGGAGGTCCGAAGGGAGGGATGGAGGATGGGTGCTTTTTTTTGGGGGGGGGAGGGGGGGGGTGGAAGGGGAGGGAAGAGGATGGGATGAGGGCGAAGAGGGAAAATGGAGGTGGAGGGCACTCTGCTCTTCTTGCAGGCTTTTAATTCAGCTGTTAAACACGACCGGGCTCGGTGCTGACATTGCGTGCTCTGCTCGTTACTGAACGACAGGCTGGGATGGAGTAATGGGAATGGGATGGAGAAGGGAAAGAGAATGTGAAGGGGAAATGGAAAGGATTTGGGATGGGAAGGATAAAAGTAGAAAGTGGAAGGGATGGGGATGAGGTTGCTGATGGGTAGTGGAAAAGTGTGCGTGGAATTGGATGGAGATGCAGATAAGGGAGAGGCATTGGTGCCAGCCGTGGGATGGAGACTAATCTGGGTGCAGGGACAGGTTTTGAGACTGGGGTGTGATTGGGAACCATCACAGTGACAGGGATTAAGCCATTGGCACTGGTAGAGCACCAAACATGGGAACAAGGCTGAAGGGACAGTGGGCCCCCATCCATGTGCCCTCAACATGTCACCACATACACATGTTCAGGCACACACGTGTGCAATGTTGGCACAGCACTCCACAACCCCTTGGGACCCAAGCTAGGGACCAGTCTGTGGGGCTGTGCCAGAGGCAGTGGGTGCACATTGAGCACATCTGTGGGGATCACAGCAGCTCCCAGCCCACGGGACAAGGGTCCTCAAGCCTGTGGGACATCCCTGGTTCCTTGGGACACACACAGCCCTCCTGGGAACAGCAATCCTCCTGCATCACTCCTGCCCACAGATACCTGCACAACCCCTGTACCCCATTCCCCTGGTGCCTCCATCCTGTCCCTGGCTCCAATCTCTTATCCCTGTTTTCCATTCCCTGTCCCCAGCTCCTGTTCCTATTTATTGCCTTCCACATCTCCCACCCCTGCTTTATGTACCCTCTCCCCTGCCCCATCTCGCAGCCTTGTCCCCACCTCTGTCCCCTTCTCCACCTCTTGTCTCTGTCACCTGCCTCTCCCATCTCCCTACCTTGTCTCTTGTTCCTATCTTCTCTCCCTGGTGCTCTGACCCCAGTCCCTCATCTCAGTCCTCCCTTGTGCCTGAGACTTGTCTGTATTCCTGCTTCTTTTTATAACCCCACCTTTGTACCCTGTCCCATTTCCAGTCCCCATCTCTGTCCCCTGTTCCCATCTGTCCCTTGCCCCGATGCCTCTCCATGTCCAACCTCTGTCCTCCATCTCATCTGTCTCTTTCCCCACCTGTACCTGCTCCATCTTCTTCCCTGTCCCCATCTCTGCCCCCCTGTTCCCATCTGTTCCTTGCCCCAATGCCCATCCACGTCCCCATCTCCTGTCCCCTGCCCCTGTATGATTTCCACCTGTCCCCTGCCCCAATGCCCATCCATGTCTCTGTCTCTGTCCCTGCCCCATCTCCTACCCTGTCTGCATCTGTCCCATCTCCACCTCTCCCCTGCTACATCTCCCACCTCTGCCCCCATCTCCTTTCCCTTCCCCATCTCTGTCCCACCTCCACCTGTCCTCTGCCCCAGTGCCCACCTCCATCCCTATCTCCTGTCTCCATTTCCCACCCTGTCCCCACCAGTCTCTACCCCATCTCCTATCCCCTGCTCCTACTGCTGTCCCATCTCCACCTATCCCTTGCTCCAGAGCCCATCCCCATCCCCATCTCCTGTCCCCATCTCCCACCACGTCACCACCTCTGTCCCATCTCCACCTGTCCCAATGTCCCAATGCCCATCCTTGTCTCCATCTCCTGTCTCCATCTCCCACTTTGTCCCTACCCCATCTCCTATCCCCTACCCCCATCGCCGTCCCATCTCTGTCTGTCCCCATCCCCATCCCCATCCCCACAAGCCCCCTGCCCCATCTCCCACCCCGTCCCAGCCTCACACCGGGCCGTGCCCGCGCGGCCACCCTTGCCGGGCACAGTCCAAGGCCGGCACCGGGCGCTGGAGGCGGCACAGGGCGGAGCCGCCTCGCCCAGCTCCATCCCGGCCGCCCTTAAGAGGCGGCGCCGGGGGCGCGGGGCCGGCACCATGAGCGGCCGCGTCGGGGAGCTGAGCCCGCGGCAGGCGGAGGCGCTGGCGCAGGTGAGACCGGCGGCGGGGGGACGGCGGCACGGGGCGCTCCGCTGCGCCCACCTCGGCCGTGGGGCCCGCGGGGGTCCCCGAGCTGCACGGCTCCGGGACCGGGGTCTCATCACCTCCGGGACCCGGCGGCAGAGGGATGCGGGACGCAGATCCGCGGGACACGGGGAGGCCCGATGACACAGCTTTGCTTCTCCCGGCGCGGCGAGCATCCCAAGGGCTCTGCTTGCACCCCGTTCCCAGCACGGAGCTCGGCACCCGGAGGTCCCGCGGGACGGTGATACCGCTGGATGTGTGCCGTGCCTCCCTCCGCCCCACGACGCTTCCATCCTGCAAAAGCGTGGCATGGGGGAGCGTCTTTCTGCCTGGGAAGGCATTGCTGCCGGGTGGAGGGTGCCCACCCGAAATGGTGGCTGTCACCTGCTGGGAGACACCCGGTGGCTTTGCCTCGTCCCATCTGCAGCAGCCTTGCTGGGGTTTATTGGCCTCTGTGGGCATCGATCACTGAGGGGACAACAAGTGGCTGCGTTATCTTATCGCGGGGAGAACCGAGCCGAACTCCGGCCCGCGGGCGATGACCCGGGCGGGTACAGCTACGGCTGTGCCGGTGCTCAGTTGGGATTTGGGGACGGAACACTGCGTGGTTGCAACCCTGATGCAAAGAGCTGTGAAACCTGTCCCCTCCCACCCGCCCGCGACCGTGTTGTTTTCCTCTGGGTGAGGGAGTTAATCCCAGGTTTAATTACACCTAAATTCAGGCGGGGATAATCCGGTCAGCCTCGTTACGGGCTGGTACGGTGCATGGGGGGATTTACACCGCCTGCCCCAGGGCAGCATCCCTGCTCACTGCCGACCTCGGCGGTGCCCGAGGAATGTGCGGTGACTGCCTGTGTGCAGCCTGGAGCTCAGAGCGCCGTGCAGGGGGCAGAGGGCTGACACCTCACTTTGGAGGGCACAGGCTGGCTGCCTTACACAAGGAGACTGCTCTGGGGACCCTCCCGTGGCAGTGAGGGGAGCAGACACTGCTCTGTATTGCCAGCTGCCCCGGGGACAAACTTCAGGTTTTGGGCACAAGGCCACATCCCCAGCCCCGCTGACGGTGTTGCCCCTTCTCCCTGCAGTTTCGAGAGAACATCAAAGACGTGCTCCCCTCGCTGCCCTCCCAGGACGATCATTTTCTCTTGAAATGGCTCCGAGGTAAGCCCGGGGGGCACGGTGGGGCTGGGATATCCCATGGGGGCTGCAGGCTCTGTGCCGAGGTGCTGCCTGCACCTGGACTTTATCAAGCTGGCAGCGGGGCAGAGGGCGGCGGGTTCAGCGGTGATGTCCCGGCTGCGCCCTGTGCGGGGCTGAGCTCCACTCTCTGCTCTCTCACAGCACGCAGCTTCGACCTGCCCAAGTCAGAGGCCATGCTCCGCAAGGTGAGGGGGGTCCCATGCTGGGGGAGTCCGGCTGAGGGACTGGGGTGTCCTTGAGACCCCGTGTGCCCTCACCCCGATTCGCTCTGCCTCGCCTTCACAGCACGTGGAGGTCCGCAAACGCATGGATGCCGACAACATCGTTGCATGGGAGGCACCTGAGGTGGGGGTCCTTGGCCCGTGGTGGGTGACCCCAGCTTGAGATGGGCGTCCCCAACTTACGGTGCTCCCGCAGGTGATCAGGAAGTACATGGCTGGAGGCATGTGTGGATACGACCGGGAGGGCAGCCCTGTCTGGTACGATATCATCGGGCCGCTGGACCCCAAGGGGCTGCTCTTCTCTGCCTCCAAGCAGGACCTGCTCAAGAACAAGTTCCGTGACTGTGAGCTGCTGCGGCAGGAATGCGAGAAGCAGAGCCAGAAGGTGGGTGCCTGCCTGACATCCATGTCCCCATCAAACCCACAAGACCACCCCTTCCCTATCCCCACTGTCACAAGCCCTTGTTCCTGCCCATCCCACCAAACACCCTGCCATCCGTGTCCCAGCACCGCACCTTTCTCCTGCACTGATGCTCTAGAGGAAGCACTGGGCCTGTTGGGGGAAAAGGGACTGGCACTGGGCTGCCCTGTGCCCCAGGGGTGGCAATAACCAGGGATGGGTGGCAGCAGGGACTTGGCAGTGGCTGATGCTTCTTGGTCTATGAACTCATCAACCCACCTGACGGCTCTGTCCCTGTCCCAGCTGGGCAAGAAGGTTGAGATGGTGCTGATGGTCTACGACTGTGAGGGCCTGGGCTTAAAGCACCTCTGGAAGCCAGCGGTGGAGGCGTATGGTGAGGTGAGGCTTGGAGGGACCACAATGGCCACTGAGGTCAGAATTTCATCCCTTGTGTCCTTGGGCTGCAGGGTGACCCAGGGACTGGCTGTGACTCAGGTCACAGCAGTTTGGGCAGGTTCATGGGGTCTCTTTTAGGGTCCTCACCTGTGCAAAGCCTGTGCAGGTGGGGCTGCCCTAGGGAGTGCTTGGGGCAAGAGGATGTGGATGTTAAACCTCTCCCCATCCCGCAGCTCCTGGCGATGTTTGAGGAGAATTACCCCGAGTCCCTGAAGCGCCTGTTCATCGTGAAAGGTGAGCAAGGTGTGGGCATGCAGCTGGGCATCGTGCTGGGACGGCTGCCCTGACACCCAGCTCTGCTCACCAGCTCCCAAGATCTTCCCGGTGGCTTACAACCTGGTCAAGCACTTCCTGAGCGAGGACACTCGCAAGAAGGTCATGGTGCTGGGATGTGAGTGGGGCTGCGGTAACCCTCACCCTGCCCATGCAGCCTCGGGGGTCCCCACCTCAGGCTGAGGTCCCCGTGTGGGTCTCAGCCCCTCTGAACGCCCCGCTATCCCGCAGCCAACTGGAAGGAGGTCCTGCAGAAGTACATCGACCCCTCGCAGATCCCAGTGGAGTACGGGGGCACGCTGACAGACCCTGATGGGAACCCCAAGTGCCCCAGCAAGGTGAGAGCTGTCCCCGCAGTGTGAGGGCTATAGGATGGCTGTGCCCTGTGCCCAAAACCATCCCTTTACAGATCAACTACGGAGGGGAAGTGCCGAAGCAGTACTACGTGAGGGATCAGCTGGCACAGCCCTACGAGCACACGGCGGTGGTCAACAGGGGCTCATCCCACCAGGTGGAATACGAGATCCTCGCCCCCGGCTGCGTGCTCAGGTGAGGGGGGTCCGTGCTACGGGGATGAGGATATCGAGGCAGGTGGCGGTGACCCTGGATCTCTCTGGCAGGTGGCAATTTAAGTCAGAAGGGGCCGACGTGGGCTTTGGGGTGTACCTGAAGACGAAGGTTGGGGAGAGGCAGCGGGCAGGCGACATGACCGAGGTGCTCCCCACCCAGCGCTACAACGCACACATGGTGCCCGAGGATGGCTCCCTCACCTGCTCCACACCTGGCATCTGTGAGTCCCCCCTCGTCCCCACCCCCATGGTCTGTCCCAGCACCCTGACCCCTGCCTCCCCCCCCATCCCTGGTCCTGCAGACGTCCTGCGCTTCGACAACACCTACAGCTACATCCATGCCAAGAAGGTGAACTACAGCGTGGAGGTGCTGCTGCCCGACGCCGCCTCAGCCCAGCAGATCCAGCAGCTCGGGGACAAGCTGGGTGAAATGGCCCTGGACCACAGCCCGTGATGGCAGCATGGAGGATGGAAGAAGGGGGGCCGTTGCCCCGTGGCTCAGGGACCCGGGGGGCTGTGCTCGGGGCTGTCGGCTCCTCTGTGCCTTATGTGGCCCCCAGCGGTGGGGCTGGGTGCGGTGGCGGCAGTAAAGAGGGACAGTGTCATGGCTTGGCTGTTTGTTGTCCTTCCACTCCATCCCCAGGCCCTGCTTCCCCTCATCACCAGACCATATTCCTCCCCTCAGCCCCATACCCAGACCCCGTTGTCCCTCTCAGCCCGATAACCCAGGCTCAGCTGCCTCCCTCAGCCCCGCATGAGGCCCCCTGCCCTCCCCTGCCGTGCGCCCACAGCCAGCCCGTTTCCCCCCAGCTCTACATCCCGGCTGCGCATCCCACCCACGTGGCGGCTGCTGTCGGGTCACGTGCTGCCCGGCCTTGACTTCCCCGCCGCCATCTTAGAGCCGGGCAAGGAGGCGTGGCCAAGGATGCGTGCGGAGGAAGGGGGCGGGGTCTGATGTGGTGACGTAAAATGGGGGCGGGGCTTCGAGCGGGCGCTGGCGGGAGCGCGCCATGGGGGCGGAGGAGCCCGACCTCTACCGGGACACGTGGGTCCGCTACCTGGGTGAGCTGCGGCACCGGGCACCGGGGCTGGCGTCGGGAACCGTGCATCGGGGCTGGCACGGGGAGCCCGGTACCGACCGTGACAGCGGGCACTGAGTGCCGACACCGCCAGCACTCGGTACCAGCACTGGCTCCGGGTGCCGGCTCTGCCGGGACGCTCCGTCCCCGCGTTCCTCTCCCGCTAAACCCCCTGGGCCGGACCCTGCCCGCTGCCACCACCTTCCCCCCCGCTGTCCCAACGCTGGGACCAAGGTGACCCCCGAGGTTGGGGTGACACCGCCTCCCTGTCGCCTGCTGCCCCCCCAGGCTACGCCAACGAGGTGGGCGAGTCCTTCCGTCCCATCGTCCCGGTAGCAGCCGTGTGGGCCAGCTATGGGGTGGCCACAGCCTACGTGACAGCCGATGCCATCGACAAGGGCAGGAAAGCTGCGGCGGTGAGTGGCTCCTCCTGCAGCCCCCACACCCCCACGTGCCCCCATCCCACACCCGCTCTGCTCTCCCAACAGACCCACGCTCAGGACCCCGGCAGGGCACGGCGGGTGGGGGTGGCGGTGGCAGATACCTTCGTGTGGCAGAGCCTGGCCTCGGTGGCCATCCCAGGCTTCACCATCAACCGCCTGTGTGCCGCCTCGCTGGCCCTGCTGGCCTCCCTCACCCGCTGGCCTCTACCTGTCCGAAAGTGGGCCACCACCGCGCTGGGGCTGGCTGCCATCCCTGTCATCATCACCCCCATCGACAGGTGAGAGTCACAGGGACGAGTGGGGATAGCCACTGTGGTCCCCACTGCAGTCCAGGAGGGATGGCGTGGGGCGAGCTTGGGATACGTCCCTGCAGTGGAGATGGAGGAGCCGATGGGGATTAGTGGGGTGACAGCAGGAGGGTGGATAGGGCACATTGCAAGGGGACTCTAAGGTGACAGCGAGGGGCGTTTCACCCTGCTGCAGGTCTGTGGATTTCCTGATGGACTCCAGTATCCGCAAGCTGTATGGCACCGAGGAGCCCCCGTCTGCACCCTGAGCTACAGCACCACGCAGAGCTGGGAGGGGAAACCAAGGCACACTGCTGGCTTTGGGGCACTGCATCCCCTGCACTGTGAACCCACACTCAGGTTTTGGCCACGGAGTGGCTGCATGCACCCTGCACTTGGTCCTAATAAACTGTTTCAAATATTACCTGCTGCAGGTGGTGTTTGGGTGTCAGGAGGGGACACAGCTCCCTAATGAGGGCACCAGGCTGGGCAGTGTGTCCTGCCCCAGTGCTCAGCACCCTCCAGGGAGTCTCATCCTTGTGAGAGCTTCAGGGTTCCTGCACCCCCAGCCCACCATCCCCATGCAGGGTAGGGCTCCTTGCAGCGCCCCCCATTGGGACAGGCAGCCCAACCCCATAAGCATTCATGTCCTACAGGATGCAGCCTTACCCCTGCATCCCAGGCCTCCCCAGCCTGCTAGGTGCAGCACCAGCTGTCACATTATCCTGTGTCCTGGAGGCTACGTGCCCCATACCACCCTCAAGAGGAGATGGAGTGGGAAACAACCCGCATATTTAAAGAAAAGTGACTTTTTATTGCAGAGAACATCTCACAGCACTCCCAGCTCCAGGCTGCGGTACTCCATCCCACTCTCTCCACGTTTCTCCTCCTCCCGGGGGACCAGAGCTCCCACCACAGCCTGCAGCTCAGCCTGGAAGGGACACTGCCTCCTGGGGGGTCGCCGGACGGGCCGTGCCCCCCGCAGTCGCCACGCAGCCAGACCCAAGCCCAGCAAACTGCCCACAGTGATGGCCACCACCACAACGCTGCCCACCAGGGCCAGCCCGGCCAGCAGCAGCTTCTTCACCGTGCGGCACGGCGCTGTGGGACAAGGCAGTTAGTGGGGTTGGGGCATGGGGAGCCCTGCTCTCATTGCAGTCGGGAGATTTGGGGTCATGGGGAGAAGCTCAGGGTTGTTTGCTCACCTTCAAACCACGGCTCCAGCTCCCGCACCAGCAGCGGACCCGCTGTCTCCCAGTGGAGCATCCCTTCTCCTGGGAACTCTGTGAGGAACATGCACCCTACAGCTCCTCTGTGGCTGCAGCCCTCCCCACCCAGCACAGCCCCCAGGGACGTACCTGGCTGCTCTCCAAGCCTGGTGTCACCAGGGGGACACTGAGTGTCACAGCAGTCACATATGGTGTTCCGGGAGGGATCCTCTGCATTTTGCCACCTGGGAGAGAAGGACACATCTGGGGGTCTGTGGATCCCCAGCTTCCACCCCAAGATACACATGGCACCGTGCCCATGGATGGAGATCCCTTTGGGTCCCAATTCCTCCCAGTGGGGTCCTTTTGTTGAACTCACCTGGCTGTGGTGTCATTGTAGAAGCAGGACATCAGGCTGTGCCTCCTGGCACCCCATGCTGACAGCAGGCAGTGCACGTAGACCTGCCAAGACAGCAGCCATCCTCACTGCCACCTCTGTGGCCTCCCCTGGGGCACTGACCACCCCGCTGGGAAGCAGGAGCTGCTGGGGAGAGTGGCACATTGCCCACAGGGGGACAGCTTGTTGGGAAGACTCAGGCCTCCACCACAACCTCACCTCCTCCTCAGGCTCAGCCTCCAGCACAGGGGCCAAGATGGAGAGCTGGAGGACAGACATCCCTTTCTGCTGCTGGACAGACACACTGCCCAGCCCTGAGCCATGCAGACACCTGAGGAGACCCAAGGACAAGTTGGGGACATTTCCAGGCTGACCCCAGCACCTCTCTCCCCACCACTGACCCATGGTTGTTCACCACCATGTAGCTCTTCCTGGGGTGAGCCCGCTGCCCTGATCCCATCCCATAGCACTGCTCCACAAGGATCCTGGGGGACACATCAGGGCTGGCATCCACCCTGGCCTCCAGGTGCAGCACAGCACTGCGGCTGAGCACCAATGGCCTCTTCGTGGCACCGGGGTCCCCTGAAGGAGAAGGGAAGGAAGGCTCAGGATAGCATCCTGCTGCAGATGGGACATAGAATTTGGCTCAGAGCGCCAACCATAGGGGTTTTTGCCTCCAATGCTCCCCAGGTTCTGGAGCCTCCACATGAGAGAGCTCTCATCCCCTGCTGGATGGCTGCTGGCCTCCATCTTCTGGTCTCACCCCCCCAGATTAGCACTTAACACACAACACAGAGCACTCACCATCCAGCAGCCTTAAGGTAAAGTTCACAGGGGGCTCCTCTGAGCAGGGCTGAGCATACAGCCCACCAGGTGGGGTGGCAACAGTTTGTGTCCCCATACCCAGGGAGACCCTCAGAGCAACTGCTGTGTGACCAGAAGATGCTGGAGCAGCTGGAGCCATGGTGGTCTCTGCAACAAGGTGAGAGATTGGCTGACAGGGCTGGGGTGGCTGTGCCAAAGCTACACTAGGTACGTGCAGCTCCTCAGGTATCCCTGGAGCTCACAGTGGGGACACATGGAACTCACAGAGCTCCTCTCCACCAGCAGGACATTGGGAACCAGCAGCAGGTCACCCACTCCCCACCTCCCCCATACAACCAGCCCTACTCACCTGCCACTGCCAGCACAGCCCCACTCAGCAGCACCCAAAACAGCCTCATCCTCAGAGAGGAGCAGCACAGCCCCAGCCCTGCAGGCCTTTAAGTAGCAGGTGGCTGCAAACTGCCCTCACCTGGAGCTGCTTGGGTTTTGTTTTGTTTTGTTTTTTGGAAGGGGTGGAGGAGGAAAGGGATTTGCTTGATGTCCTCTGCAGTAAAATTTCACGCAGTCCCGACCCCTCCATTTAGTTTTGTTCCCACCATGTGCTTCTGATCCTGCACTCTGTTTGGTGTCATCACCCTGTTGTGGTGCTGCATGGTTTGGTCCCACAGTCTGTCCTGGTGGTCCCATGGATGCTCTTTGTCCCACTGGACAATACAGGTCCCACCATATGGTCTCAGTCCCATTATGATCTTGGCCCTACCATCCCACCCTTGTCCCACCTCACAAGTCCCACTCCCCACCGCACCAACCTTCCCCCCTGTGGCACCCACCCAGCTCCAGCTCTGGAGAAGTGCAGCTGTTGGAACAAGAGGTTCTAACCCCACTCTATGGGTGAATGGGTTCTAAGTCAGGCCTGGGGACCTGGAGAAGGCCATGAAGATCCATGGAAGCCTCCTTGCAGCCCCCAAGTGTCCGCTCCCTGAGAGCATCTTTGGGTCTTCCCAATTCAGTGACACCCCACAGCTGCATCCAGTCCCCATAGAGAAGAACAAAGACCAACAGAGACCAGCTGGACCATTGGTGTATTAAAAACTGCCAAATATACAATACAATTATCTTACAAAAGTAGAATTGCTTTTTTTTTTTTTTTTTTTTTTTTTTGTCGTTGTTTTATTGCTTGCCTTCACAAACAGAGCAGAACATGAACGCACAGAGGGTGACAGAGCTGGGCTCCCCGCTGCTGCCCCAGGCAGGTGACAACCTGCTGTCACCCCTGCAGCCACATGGTGCCATGGCCTGGGCCACTCTCGGCTTTGCCCCATGCCATTGTCATCCAGCCCGGCCTGAACACCCAAGGGCACCCTGTGATGTGGTGATCCCCACTGGGGCTGTCCCCACCACCAGCTCTGCCCAGCCTGTCCCCACGCTGCACCCAGTCTGCTTCTGCCTGTCCCTGTGTGTCACTCACCCCAGGTGCTGGCACTGTGGGCTCCATGCCTACTCCCCACCCCAGTTCTCACCAGACCTCGTGGTCCTACCAGAGTGTCCTTAGGAGGGATCAGCACCACGGGGTCCTCTAACTGGGAAAACAGCATGCTGGGGGGACCTGCTGCCATGGGGTGCTGCAGGGATATGCTGGGGACCACTGCTGGCGCAGGCTTTGGGGTGGTTTTGGTGCTCTCCAAACTCAAGCATGGATAATGCTTAGAAACCTGCCGGGGTTTGCTGGGGGACCAACAGCCACAGGTTCACTGAGGACCCATGGACTGAGGAAGCCCAAGTAGCATGCTTGGCATGATGGGCTCGGACAGGGAGCCCAAAATCTGGGATGGAAGGATAGGGAGTGGTGAAAGCAGCCCTTTGGGTGCGAGTCAGTGTGAGCTCCAAAACCTCTGCAGGTCCCTGGCCCCATGCTCCATTGATCCCACTGCTGTTTGACCTCCGCTGTGCACCTCCAGGGAGGTGGTGATGGATGTCCATCGCTGCAACAGGGGCACGATGGGGCCCTGCCCTTCACATACCACCTCTGGCATTTCCACATGGAAGGAAGAAGTGGATCCTGTTGGGAAAAACCTCAAACCCCCAAGCAACCCATACAACCTGCTTCCTCCAAACTGGGTCCCCACGTCCCCTCCGCCACTCTTGGGTGCCCGGGGTTGGCTGGGGACCCACCATGGTGTTCTGCTCGTGTCTAAACCAAAGACACATGAAGGAAGGAAGACGTGAGCCACCAGCTCTCCTGCAGGGCACCTGCTGCTCCTACCACTTGAGGAAGTCCCGCACGCGGCTCCACAGCTTGGTGATCCACAGGTTGACCCCGAGGTCCGTCAGGTACTGGATCTCAGGCGTCAGCATCTTGCGGCACAGCTTCTGGTGCTTCTTGTTGATCTTCTTCTTCAAGTTGTAGCCCAGGATGGATTTCTCCCCCAGCGGCTGCCAAGGCTGCATGGAGGATTCCTGGATGGCGCTGGCGTCCACGGCGTGCCCCCCGTCAATGCAGATGCTCTTCATCTTCTCATTCTCCCGCTGCAGCTCAGCCACGTCCTTGGCCATCCGCTCCCTCCCGTAGGCCTCCACTTTCCGCCAGAAGGTGGCATTGAAATATCGGTAGAGCTTGGCATCAATGAGGTTCCAAGCAGTCGCTTTGTCGTAGAGCTCAGGCGTCAGCCGGGAGACGGTGGAACCCTTGCGAGCGTTGAGCTTGAAGTAGAGGATATCCTCCAGCTGCCAGCACAGCAACTCCTTCAGCAGCACCAGGGACTCGTCGAAGTACTCCAGCAGCATGACCAGGTGGAAGCGCTGCTCTATCTCCCGGATGCGCTGCTCCACCAGCGGGCTGTCAGCGTTCATGTTGTTGTCGTAGCCCAAATCGAAGAAGAGAAGGTTTTGGAGGTAGTGAGCATTGAACCCGTTCGGGTCGTAGTAATGCCAGGGGTCCCGCAAGAACTCGGCCAGCTTGTCCTCCCCCGGCAGCTTCCAGGTGAGGGGGATGACGCGCCCGAAGTAGTGGAAGGAGGACTCGAAGAGGTAGGCAGGGTCCCTCAGCACCGTCACAAAGGTGGTGTCCGCCGGCAGGAGCTTGCGCACCTCCTCGTAGTGGAAGCGCATGTGGTTGCAGATGATGTTGAAGCACATTCCGGGGCGGTAGTGCTGCACCTGGCTCCGCTCGAAGAAGGATGGATAGTAGAAGTCATTGCGGCCGTTGGGGAAGGCGAATTTGAGGCGGTGCTTCTCCCCGAAGCGGAAGAGGATGTTGAGGATGGTGCTGCTGGCCGTCTTGTGGGTTTTCATGAACATGATGTCCAGCTTGGGCCGGCAGTTGGCTCCCGAAGCGCTGAGCGTGCCATTGGTTATCACTGGCCCCTTGGCTTGCAGCTGGGAGGAGGAGCAGGAGGGGACGGGGATCCTGGTGGGGAGGAAAGAGAGGACAGTGGTGAGCAGAGTCATAACGCCATGGTATGGCTGTACGGGTGATGGCTGTCAGAGGAGCCAGCAGAACAAACAAGCCCTGTGCTATCTGAGATGCACAGAGCTGGTAACAGATGCTCCAGGATTGAGTGACTTCGGGCAGCTCCATGAAGCTGCAGAGCTGATCCTTGCTAATGCCTCTGTATTGCAGTGTAGGAGAACAGGAGCAAGAAGCTTACAGAGTGCCCCCACACAGAGCTGTTTTATAAATGGGATAAATTTAATGTTCTCCATAGACAGGCTGCTCCCATTCCTGGGGAAACAGCTGTCACTTGAGCCCTGCTGAGTGCTGGGTTTGGAGGGGATGGGTAGCAAAAAGCATGACACTCTTGGGTACAGATTATCCATTGTGTTGGCAGCCCCCTCACCCCAAGGCGAGCACCCCCAGCCTCTCCAGGAGCCTTCCCACCACACAGACAGCACCAGGTGTGTCATGTGAGGACAATGACATCCCAGTGCAAAGCCACCAGGGTCACAGGGCGGTGGCACGGGGTCCCCACACTCACTCTGTCATGCTGACTTGCAGCGGGGGCACGGCGTAGGAGTAAAGCAGCAGCATGAAGCTGGTCAGGAGGGTCCCCAGGACGAGCCCCTTGCACATGGACCTCCAGGGCTTCCCATGTTGATGCAGCATCATGGTCACCTGCAAGGGGCAGAGGGGACACAGCTGTCAGCAACGCGGGGTGATAAGGGATGGGGAGCGTGGGGAGCAAAGCTTATGGAAGACAAATAATGAGAAATAAAGCATGCGGAGCATCACAGGAGGCTTTTAGGGGCTAGGAAGATGAGAACCAGTGCCAGGCTCATCCTTGGCCAAGAGGGATTTGCAGCCAAGGTGCTGCAGCTCTGCCCGTGCTATAGCACTTTTCCCTGTGCTGCAAAAACCAAAAGCAATTCCCTTTGCAAAAGCAAAACCTGAAGAGCTGAGGTGGGAAGAACAGGTGACTGCTCTGCTCCGATGCCAGCAAACATTTGGGATGGAGACAACTTGGCACTGAGCAGTGGAGGTCCTGATCCCTGCTTCTGGGCTGCACCAGACTTGGGGCTGGCGTGAGCCTGCCTGCAGCACCGCCTGCAGCACACACATACACACATGTGTGCACGCATAGGGCACACACACACATCTGTGCATGCTCACGGACACAATGCACACACAGGGTGCACACCTCTGCGTGTGACACATGCAGACATCGCACACCTCTCACGCATTCCTGCCTGCACACCCGGCCACACGCACAGCTGTGCACGTGCAGGCAGACACAGGGCTCACACACACACAAGGACACGGCTATAGGTGCACGCACACCTCCAGGCAAGGGCACAGACACCCTCAGCACTGCAGACAAGGACACATTTGCATGCATATCCCCCCCCCCTTCCTCCCCAGCACCGCACACCGCAGCGGGGCTGCCCAGGTGCCGCATTGCAGCAGGGCTGCGCTCCCAGCAGGACGCACAGAGGCGTCCCATAGGGACAGCGGCCGAGCCGCCCTACCCGCCTTCCATCCGACACCCAGATGGCCTCCATCCGTCCTTCGCACCCTTGGGCCGCCCTCCGGATAACGCGACGCAAACACTCGCTGCGGTTCCTGCAGCCTGGCACGTACAGCGAGCAGCAAAGACCTCCAGGGGGTTTTTACAGAGAAAAACCACGCGGAAACGCTACCGGGCCCCCGGCGTCGTCTCGCCCCGCTGTGCACGAAGCCTCCCCGCAGCGCTTGGCTCCGTCCTCCGCCTGCATCTCTCCTGCCCTGTCCCGGCGGAGGGCAGCGAGCCACGCCGCAGCTGAGATTTCCATCTCGATGAATAATGGATGGGAAGCGTAACCAGACGCCGGGCACGGCTCGCCCTCACCGACCTCTTCCGAGCCGGGCGCTGCTCCCTGGGCTTTCCGAGCGGCAGGAATGATGGCGAGAGCACGGCCGAGCCGCCCGCAGAATCCCCATGGCTGCCGGCACCCGGCCCCGCTGGCAGGGATGCCAAGGGGATGCTGAGCTCCACCCGGGCCGCCTCCGGCGGGGTGTTTCTTGCAAACAGTTCCCAGCCCAGTTACTCTATTGACTTTGCCTTAAATGAGTGGCTTAATTATTAATAGCTCGGCAGGAGAAATGCCGAAGTGGAAGCTTTGTCCTGGGGCTCCCGTCGCAGCGGAGCGGCTGCTGGCGCCGGCTCTCATCCGTTGGGTGGAAAGCCCTACTGCAGCCGGCAGCCGCAGTGCGAGGACGTGGTCGTGCCAACCATGGCCCCCAGCACATCCACGTCCCAGCCCCAGCCCCGCATCCCCGCGGGTCCGATGCTCCCCGCAGCAGCCATCCCCTAGATTTTCCCTTACGGGCACCGACCCCTTCGCAAGCTGAATTTTAGGGAACCGCACACAAGGCACCACCGCCTCCAGCCCCCGGCAGCTCTGGCTCAGGCTCTCCTCACCCTATGCCCATCACGGGCACGCTCCTCCCATCCCCCATGCCTTGGCATCTCATGCCACGGGTGCCGGCACCCACCCGCCCTTCGCCTCCCGCGACCCCCCTGTGCCAGGCCCCGCGTCCTCAGCCCCCATCACCTCTTCCTTTGCTCCAGCTGCTCCCTGCAGTCCGTCCTTCTCCTCTCCTGGGATGGCCGGGGCGCGGAGCGGGGGGAGCAATGCTGCTCCGACATGGAACAGGCTCTCCCCAAGCAGCCTGCGGCAGCTGCCCCGACCCTACGCCATCCCCTAAACGGCAGCTCCAGCTCACCCGACCCGGTGGGGATGGGGAAGCCAAATAAGAAGGATCTCCTTCCCCAGAGCTGCCGGTTCGAGGCGTGGAGCGAGGCTCCCGCTGCCACCCCGAGCGCCGTCTCTCCTCCGTCTCTCCACCCACCGCCGGAGCACAGAGGGCTCATTCACCCCGCTGCCACCCCGCGCGCACAACAACGGGGCCGTTTGTCTCCATCTGCGCCACCGCCATCAACGGGGACATTGTGGCCGAGTGCCCCGGCTCGCTGCAGCCAGAGCTGAGCCTGCCCAGGCCCGGCCTGGTGCTGCCAACCCGGCACCCCCAGTTATGGGGTTGGGATGGGGGGGTTCCTGGGAGCTTGGTGGGGCTGCTGGAGGTGCTGGAGCACCTTGCCCTGTGAGCACCAAGGAGAGGTCGAACACAGCCAGTGAGTGCTGGCGGTGCTCGCTCGGTGACTCGCTGCTTTTTGGCCCCCAGCCCATAGGAGTGGTGGCTGTTTCTTCTCAGAGGCATCTCGTCTCCATGCAGCTCTATGGGAAGAGCTCTTCCGTATGGGGAGTGGCTCCAGGCTGGGTGTTCTCACCACTGGAACTGCCTGACCTCTGCTTCTCCTTGTTGCCTGGCATCTCTCCCTGGCTTTTATGGCCCCACAATAGCAATGCCCATGTTCTCTGCTCTCCAGTTCATCACTTGCCACGGGACAGGGAAGGCAGGTGCTCACGTGGGCACCCAGAAGGGCACCCAAGGTACGCCAAGGGGAATCAGGATCTCTGCTGCTTTCTGGGGTGCAAGGGTTTTGTTTGGTGGGAACCAGCCTCCCTTTGTGCATGGTGGGTCAGAGGCCATGCACTCCATGGCTCCTGTGTTCCATAGCAATGTCAGCAGGGCAGTGAGGAAGCTGGTGAGCAGCATTTCCGTCCCACATCACCCCACCAGCAGCCACAGAAGGGATCATTGTGTGCCGGATGCTTCCCACCAGCCGGGGCTCTGCATCCCTCACACCAACGGAAGGCAGACAATGCAAAGCTGCTGCTGCTGCATCACAGCCATTGCATTGAGCCCAGAAACAAGAAAAGCAAGAATGTTCTCCATTGCAGCAAGAAGAGGAGTAGAGAGCTGTCCCCTGCTCCCGGGTGTGATGGAGGCACTGGCTATGGGGAATGCAGGTCCCTGCTCTCCTGGGACACAGCTCGTGGTGTCCCCAGCTGCAATGTCACAGGATGAGGGAATCCGTGTATGCAACCTCAGAATCTTCAAAATAAAAGCCTGAGCCTGTGTCAGCCATCCTGGGCTCTCCATAGCCAGAGGAGAGAAACGAATGCATCCACAGATGGATTGAGATGGCACAGCCTTCACTACAGCTGGGGACAAGGTGTCCCCTAAAAACCCCATGAGATGGCACAGCCTTCTTTGGGGCACAGGAGAAGAGCATGTCTTGGGAAGGCAGGGGATGCTTCCCTCCAGCCTGGGTGGGGACAGGACCAGGTTTCTCCCTTGATGGGTTGGTTCAGGGCACTGAGCAGCCCAGAGAGGTTCCTTTGACTTCCACCTGGCTGCCCCACACAGCAAAACCTGGGGAAAACAGGTGGCAGCACCCAGCTCCAGTCTGATGCATTCCCCACTGCGCCCAGCCCCGACTGGATTCGTGCCAGTGATTTATGACCCATCTCTCCACCTGTGGCACGTCTGTCACAGCAGATACTCTACGTGAAGCACACATGGCACTGGATTAAATCATGCACCTGTTTCCAGCTGAGCTGCCTTTCCATCCCTGTACCTGGTGCTTCCCATCATGGATAGGTCCCAGTGCCATCTGACAGCTGTCTTAGCCAGATCTCAGCCAGGAGAAGGAGCCCTGGCCTTTCTCATGTCCCACTCCTTCTCTGAAGCTCTCTGCTCTCCCTTCTTCCTGCTGGGTTTTCCTTTCTGGAGGATTTTCACCACAGCACCCATAGCTGTGGATGGGACATGGCAGTGTGCTCACTCCCATCTGCATAGTGATGCTCACAGCCATGGGACACAACCAAAGCAAACCGTGTGTTTGATATCAGCTCTCACAGCCCTCTTTTAGGAATTCTCTTTTAGGAATGACACCGAATCCGCCCCAAACCCAGCGCAGTGCAGCAGTGGGGTGGGAAGAGGCCCTGTGTGTGCACACTCACCTTGCCACGCACTGCAGCTCCAGGATGCCACTGCCACTGCCTCAGGGTGCTCTTATCACTGCTCCCCATCCACCACCAGCTGCTGGGGAAGCACCTGCTGGAACAGGGAACAGGAGAGGGCTCGACTTGAACACGGATTTACAAACATGGGGAAACACGGCTTTATGGCCCGTCTGTGATTGGGGAATGCTGGCAGCGATGGCGAAGGAGGAGGAAGTGGCAGCTTGTGGGCACGCAACCAGGCCGTGGTCACTTCTGTCCCCACAGCAGCCCCGTATCACCACGTTCTGTAACAAGGCGTGCTGCAAAATCCCCAGGAGGCAGCACAGCCAAACACCAACCCCTGAGAGAACGCAGCCAACCCCCCCCAGCCCTCACAGGCGCCCGCTCTGCTCTCCATAATGGGCCAGAAGGCACAGAACACAGACGTCACAGGGGCAGACGTGCTCCTCTCCCTCTCCCTCCCTCCCCAGGCCCCGGTACCGACCACACAGCGCTGTGCCCTCGGCCTGGCGGCACAACAGGGGCACCTGTGAGGCCTCAGGGTGGAGGCTGTGCTGGGTGTGGGGTCACAGGGCAGCCTGGGCCAGGGAGGAGCTGCAGAGGGGACTGAGTGAGCCTGGGTGGGGGGAGGCTGGGGGGAGAAGGGGAGAGGGGGGGAGAGAAAGAAAGGAGAGAGGAAAAACAGGAAGGAAAGGAGAGGGGTAAAAGGACTCATAGAATCATGAGGTTGGAAAGGACCTACCAGATCATCCAGTCCAACTGCCCTCCCATTACCACTGCTACCACAAGCACCAACCCATATCTCGTGGCTCCTCATCCAGATGCCTCCTGAACACGGTGTTCAAGACTCCACCACCTCCCTGTGCAGCCATTCCAGTGCCTGCCCACTCTGAGACAAGAAGTTCTTCCTCATGTCCAACCTAAACCTCCTCTGGTACAACACCCCCAGGTCCCTTTCCTCTTCCAGTCATCCAGCCTCTCGTCCCCAACCCGTAGCGCTGCCTGGGGTTGTTGTGGCCAAAGTGCAGGACCCGGCACTTGGCCTTGGTGAACCTCATCCCATTCACCTCAGCCTAGTTTATCTAGATCCCTCTGCAGGGCCTCCCTGCCCTCGGGCAGGCCATGGGCAGCCAGTTTCCCCAGAAGAAGCCTGTGAGAGACCATGTCAAAGGCTTTGCTAAAGTCTGGGTAGACTACATCAACAGCCTTTCCTTCATCTATCAATCTGGTCACCCAGTCGTAGAAGGAGATGAGGTTGGCCAAGCATGACCTGCCTTTCATGAACCTTTCATGCTGGCTGGGTCTGATCCCCAGGACACCACACACAAGCCGTGTGATCTCACCCAAGATGATTTGCTCCGTAACTTCCCTTGGTACCGAGGTCAGGCTGACAGGCGTGCAGTTCCCCGGATCCTCCTTACAGCCCTTCTTGTAGATGGGAGTCACAGCAGCGAGCCTCCAATCCTCTGGGATCCCTCCAGATAACCAGGAGCGCTGATAGATGGTGGAGAGGTGGGGGAATCACCTTCTCCATCTCCCTCAGCATACTGGGGTGGAGCCCATCCAGTCCCATGGACTTGTGACAGTCCAGATGGAGGAGGAGCTCTCCAACCATCACCTGAATCACTGGGGGTGTATTCTGCATAGCATCTCCAGACTTCCAGATCAGGGTGTAAAGTGCCCTGAGGAAAACTGATCTGCTCATTAAAGGCAGATGTAAAGAAGGCATTGAGGACCTCAGCCTTCTCCTTGTCCTCAGTGCTCACATTCCCTGTTGCATCGAGTAAAGGATGGAAATTCTCCTTGGTTCTTCTCTTACCTTTGTAAAAGGGTTTCTTATTCTCTTACTGCATCTGAGTTCAATCTGAGTTCAAGTTGGGCTTTTGGCCTTCTAACTTCCTCCCTGCATACCTTAGCAACCTTCTTGTAATCTCCCCAAGCAGCCTGTCCCTTCTTCCAGAGGACATAGACTCTCTTTTTCTCCTGGAGTCTCAATAATAGTTCCAGATTCATCCACTCTGGTCTTCTTCCCCTACAGCTTGCCTTATGGCATTCAGGAACAGGCTCTTCTTGTGCCTTAAGATTTCCATCTTGAGGAGCATCCAGGCTTCCTGGACCCCTTTACCCTTAAGGAGCGACTCCCAAGGGACCCGTGCTACAAGCGCCCTGAACAGATCAAAGTCTGCCCTCTGGAAGTTCAAGATAGCAGTTTTGCTGGTCACCCTTCTGACATTGCCAAGAATAGAGAATTCTACAATTCCATGGTTGCTCTGCCCAAGGCCCCAGCTTTCACATCTCACCCGTCCTTTGCTGTTAGCGAAGATCAGGTCTAGCAGGGCACCACCCCTGGTAGGCTCTCCTACCAGCTGTGTAAGGAAGCTATCTTCCATGCACTCTAGAAACTTCTTGGACTGCTTCCTCTGTGCTGTATTGTATTTCCAACATGTATCAGGGAATTTGAAGTCTCCCATGAGAACAAGTGCTGGTGATCACACGACTTCAGCAAGCTGCTCATAGAACGCCTCATCCATCCCTTCATCGTGATTAGAAGGTCTGTAACAGAGCCCCACCAAGATGTCACCCTACAGACCTTCCCCTGATCCTTACCCACACACACTCAACCTTATCATTCCCAAACCCAAGCTCGTCAACACCAAAACAGTCTTTAATATAAAGGGCCACACCACCACCCTTCCTTCTTCGTCCGTCTCTTCTGAAGAGCTTGTAGCCATCCATCACAGCACCCCAGCCATGGCAGTAGTCCCACCACGTTTTGGTAATAGCAACTAGGTCATAGTTAGCTTGATGCACAGTGGCTTCCAGCTCCTGCTGCATACGTTGGTATAGATGCACTTTAGCTGAGCCACCTGTCTCACCCCCAGCTCAAGCATCGTTCCCCTAGGCTCATCTAGGGTGAGCCCTGTTTTGTCCCCTTCCCCCATCATAGCTAGTTTCAAGCTCTTTCAATAAGCCCTGCTAGCTCCTGCACTAGGATTTGTTGCCCCCCATGAGATACATGGGTTCCATTAACAGACAACAAGCCAAGGGCCAAGCAAACTGCCTCGTGATCAAAGAACGCAAAGCTTCTGGCTCAACATCAGCCTCTGAGCCAATTATTCATTGCTTGTGCTTTCCAAGCCTGCCCCGTGTCCCTCACTGCTCCTGAAGGTACTTCTGCTACTCCTGAAGGAAGAACAAAAAATCACTTGAGCTCCTGCTCCTTGAACTAAACGCCCCTAAACCCCTGAAATCTCTTTTCGTAGTCTGTAGGTTTCTGTGGGCAATTTCATCACTGCCCACCTGAACTATGAGTAATGGGAAATCATCAGTGGACCTAACCAGCTTTGGAATGTGTCAGCTCCACCTTTGCTCACCCAGCAGCCTGCCCTCAAGCTGCCAGCCCCCCAGCACAAGTGCAGCACTGCTGCTGGCTTCAAAAAAGCCTTAAAAAGAGCTTTTTTATTGGCCTTTTTCACTCCAGATCCCTTCCCCAGCTGTCTTACCTGCTCTGAAGGTAGTCTCTGCAGCAAAAAAGGAAGGAAAGAAGGGAGGAAAAAGGGGAAGGAAAGGAGGAAGGAAAAATGGGAATGGAGGGAAAAGAAAAAAGGAAAGGAGAAAAAAAAAAAAAAGGAAAGAGGAATGGAAAGAAGGCAGCAAAGGAGCATAAAAAAGAATGTACACCATAATGGTGGTGCCCAGGTCTAACCTGATCTCACACTGCTCTGCGAGGCTCAGGACCACATCCTGTGGGCTCTCCCCACATTCCACACTGCTGGGCAACCCTCTGTGACCTCCATGCTGCTCCCAAGGGATGGTGGAAGCAGCCCCATGCTCTCTGGGTGCCCCCAGGCTGTGCCTCTCCAGTGCAGGAACACACAGTGAGCCCTGCGAGCTCAGTTCTGGGAGGTGACAGCAGCCAGCAGGGACAGAGCAGACCTGCACAGAGCTGGAACAGGGCATGGTGCACAGTGAGAAGGTGCAAGGTGAGGGCACTGCCACTGAGCTTGTGGGCTGAGTCACCTCCAGCCCTGGGTGACTTTCATGGGCTGATCCCCAGCTCCTGGCTGAGTGCAGGGTTTGGGCACACACCACTGCACCATAGCCCTGCCACAAAGGTACAGACAACACATGGCACAGGGGAAGCATCACATTTTAATTAAAAAAAAAAAAAAAAAAAAAAAAAGATTGCAATACAATAGCAGAGGCCAAATGCAATCTCTACAAAGCAGGTAGTGGAGAGCAGCTTAGTTCTGGGTGGCAGGGGGGCTCCTCTCCAATGCTGAGCACAAAGCCTGCTTCTCATGCTGGACCCCTCACCCCTCTGAACACATCACCACCAGGTCCCAGCAAGGCCACCAGCCCCAGAGCAGGTGGGACAGGGGCAGTCTGCACATCCCAGGGCTGCAGGTGTGCAAAGTGAGCAATGCCAGAGGGAGGGAGCTGCAAGAGCCCAGAGCTTCCCTTGGTCTCCAGTTCTTCAGACACCACTCACTGCCCTAAGGATGCTGAAAGAGCACAAAGAGGTCGTGCCCACATCACTGACCCTCAGGACAGGCAATGGCACTGACGATCACTCCTCCACTTCCTGCGTGGAGAGAGTCCTGGATAAGGCACAGCAGAAGGTGTATTTACTGATGGGCAATATTTTAATTTAGTATTTCTGTCCCAAGAGGAAAGCTGAGGGTTTTTCACCCACAAATGATGGGCACTGCAGCCATTCCAGCCAGGAAGAGTTAGTCCCTCCTTGGGGTCCCAAAGTCTCATCACGCATGTCGTGCCTTCTTGGTTTTCTTCTTCTCCTCTTTCATAGCAGTGTCGTGGGCTTTCCTCTTCGCTGCCAGTTTGTTTGCCTGCACAGAAACCCAAGACCCACAGTCAGGTCTGTCCCCACACACCAAGAGCTGCTCCAGCCTCAGATCCACTGAGTTGTTCGATACCAGGGGATGGAGACAAGCAGTGGTGCCCTGAGCTTCACTTGCTGGCCATGTGCTAAGGCCCCAGGCAGGCACAGGGAGTTCTGCTCAGGGAGTCTGAATGCCTGCAGCCTGGTAATGCTAGGGAAGAGGCCTGTACAGTCTCAGTTTTGTGCACCAGAGATCAACATCCTTACTGCCTCACTGTGTACAGAGAGGAAACAAAAACCCAAAGCACGCAGTGTGGGGCCAGTCTGTGATGGTGCAGTCACCTTGGAGGAAGGGATTCAGCTCTACCCAGCCTCACAGCAGGGCAGGGAGACCAGGGCTGCAAGGCTATGGGCAAAGCTCCCTCCTGCAAACAAAGCTGGGGAGGCACAGGCCTCAGAGGTCACTCCTTCCTTACAAGATGAGGACAGACCAGGATAGATCTTCATCTGCAAACTGATTTGGGGATGACCTAGCACAGGGATCCATGGTTTGGGGCATCCCTACATTCATACCTCTCGGATTTTGCGTTTCTTTCCAAACATGATCTTCTTGTAGAGGTATTTCTCCCTTTTCTTCATCATCATGATGGCCAGGCGCTTCTCCTCGCTCTGCTGCTCCTGCTCCAGGCGCTGCTTGTCCTCCAGCCGCACTTTGCCAGCAGTCACCTTCACGGGAAGTGCCTGCAGAGAGCAGAGAGCTCAGGGCTGTGTGTGCCAGGAGCCAGCCCTTCCCCAGGGGCACATCCACACTGGTCAGTGGTAATACAAGAGACACAGCATCCTCTCTGATCGCCCCCAGACCAGATGGCTTGGAGATTAATGATCCTTGAGGTCCCTTCCCACCCTGGCCATTCTGTGATTCTGTGATCCCACTGCCATGTACTGCACCTTGTTGCTCTGAGTCTTCTGCTCTTCCATCTTCTTCAATTTCATCTCCTCTTCCTTTTCGGACTCATCTTCCTCCTCCTCTTCCTCCTCTTTATCATTGTCATCCTCCTCTTCCTCTTCCTCCTCCTCCTCTTCACTCTCTTCCCCTATGGAGAGATCACTGTTACTGATCATGGAGCACGGTGGCCCTGCAGCAGGCAGAGCTCCGCTGAAGCAGCAGCACTGCCTGGATTCTCTCCAGCTCAGGGAGCCTCACATCACCTGGGTCCTCGCCCCGCTGCATGGCCAGCAACTTCAGCTTCTCTGGAGGGATGTAGTCTCCTTCCTGCTCTGTCACGAAGGGTGAGAGGTGTGGGGGTAGCAGCACACCAGGGAAATAATCAGCTACAGGGAGGCACAGCTTGGCATTGACTGAGTCAAAAACCCACTGAGGCTGCAGGTAATACCTGGGGGCAGAGGGTTACAAGGCTAGGGGTCAGATTGTCTTCCTGCCCCATCCTCTGGTGTCCAAGGAGCTGCAAGATTGCAGTGAAATGGTTGGGAGCAGACAGAGCAAGGGAGAGTTCAGAAACATCCACCAGCCCAGATGGCTGGGGACAGGACACCTGGCTCACCTGCCCACAACCTGCTGCTCCACCTGGGGCCGGTCAACAATCTGGTGGGTGATGGATGGGTCGCTCACATCGTAAGTGGCACCGATGCACAGGGACTTGTCCCAGGACACTTGGCCACCAAAGCACCTGCCAGTCAAACACACCAAGCGGTTGGTCACACAGCAGATACTCTCAGGGTCACAGTGGCCTCAGCAATGCTACTGGAGAGGACAGGGAAGGACAGCACGAGGTGTTAGAGCTGCAAGAACACCTCCCACCACGTACCGGATGATGAAGGCCAGGGGCTCTCGAGGCACCTCCCTGTTGAGGAAGAAACGCAGCCCTTCAAACAGCTTTTTGTGCTTCTCCAGGGCCTCCTGCTCCTTTCTCCTTGCATCCATCTGCTCAGCAGTCTCCTGCTCGGGGGCAAAGCAGTCAAATCTCTTCCCCACATGCAGCACAGCCAAGCCCCTCTCTGCTCTCAGATACTTTCTCCCATTCTCCTACCAGCCCCCTCGTCCCACACCAGGCACTGACAGCCTTCTCTCAGCCATAAGATGTGCTGAGGACAAGACAGCACACAGTGTGGGTCAGTCCTGGCCACCAGGCTCTTACCCCCTCCACAGGGAACTCATCCATCTCCACATCATCCTCTTGGGTTGGGGCCACCACACGTGCCAGGCTGGCGCTCAGAGCTGACAGTTTCTGCAACCAGGGGAGACCAAGATGTAAGGTTCAGCCAGGGCTTTGGAATGGGAAAAGGGCTCATCACAGAGGAAGTCCCAAGACCAAGCACAGCTCCTCCTCTGGCCACAGTGAAGGGATGAGAAGTTGGGATCTCCACCATGCATGGGTCAGGCTCTGCTCCTCAGCCCCTGCATCACTGCCCCACACCAGGAGGGGTCCCCAGCCAGGGCACTGAGGACACACAGTGTCCTTGCACACAAACTCCTCATGTTGACCATGGTGGTAGCAGTGCCCCTCACCTCCAAGTAGCTCTCTGAATCCATGGCATACTCCTTGCCTTCCGCAGGCTTTAGCTCAACCTCAGCTTGGCCATCGATCTGCAGACAAACAGAAAGGTGGGGAGACAGCTCCCAAGCGTGGTCTGCCCAAACATCCTCCTCCTCAGCCCTTCCATCACCCATACAAGTCCCTGGGAGCAATGCTCCCTGCAGCAGGGTCTTCCACCAGCCTGGCGTGTCCCCAGGGCAGGTGGTGGCCTTACCTTGGGTGGGTAATGCAGGTTGAGTGAGTGGTAGAGACGAAAGTTGACAAAGCCCAGCAGGGTGGTGTAGAACTCAGTGAAGGTAGCCATCACACGATAATCCACGTCTGTTGGGTGCTGTGGGCACACGGGGAGGGGAAGGACACAAAGATGAAGGAGCAGATTCCCTAATAAGGGACAGGGTGCTGTCCACCCAGTGCCAGCTCAGTGAATGAAGCTGCTTCTCCAGGTGATACATGCAGGTCATGATAAGAAATAGCAGGGCCAGGGAGCTGAAACACAGCAGGAATGCAGCCAGCCCCATGACAGCCAGAATGCAAGGGATCAAGGAAGGTTTTGGGCTCAGTGAGGGGATGCTGCGGAGGTGACACTGCCATGGGCTGTACCAAAGGCCACAAACTAGGAATGTTCTGACCTAACCAAATCCCAAAAACCATGGGACAAAAGGAGAGAACTGCAGCAACTATGAGCTCCTGTGTGCCAGCAGTTCTGGCCCAGCAGCACCAACAGCTCTACTTGTTGGGATGGCTGCACAAGGAGTGTGCTGCCCTACCACCCTGCAAAGATGATACAGGAATCAACTCACCCTAACACCTCCAGTTGAGCTAACTGCCAGTTAATCTTCAATTCGTGGGCAGAGTACATTTTAATAATTGACAAAAAGAGAAAAGAAAGAGCTGGGTAGACTGGTAGAGCCCAGCACCGAGGTCTGATAGGAGGGGCTGTGCCATACACAGCTGCCAAAGGCCTCCTAGCCTTCACCTGTTTTATCTCTTTGGCAGAAGAGCGAGCAGACGTCCCCAAAACCCCACCCCAGCCCTAGGGAAGGGAACAGCAATAACAGCACAGGTCTTGTGTACTCACATCGTGGGCGAAGGCATAAGGGGTGATCCAAGTGATGGGCTGCCCCAGCACCTCTGCCTGGTAGTAGATACCCTTGATGGAGAGGAACACCTGGTGGGAAATGAGCGTGATGAATGCTACATGTGCTCCTGGTTTTTACCAACCTTCCCTGGACAGCAAGGATGTAAAGGAGCACTGGGGACAGGCAGCAGGACCCATCCCTCCTTGGAGTCCCCACCTTGCGCAGTGAGCGGGAGGCGATGACGTAGTTGAGGAACTCAACAGCCAAGCGTCGGCACAGCTGGATGGTCTGCACATGGCACTTGCCCGTCCGTGGGAAGGTAGAGAAGAGGAAGCACATGGAGAGGGCATCATCCAGGTCCCGCAGTGCGTCCACAAAGGTTGGGTACCTGCAGCCAGGCAAGAGGAAACGGTGCCATCACACCTGGCTCCAAAGCCTCAAAGCTACAGAGCTGCAGCAGCTGGTGGGGACTTCATGCAACAAAGGGATGGGCAGTCAGTGTGGAATGCCAGGCAATCTGTGGGGACAGGGCATCCCTGCTCACAGAGTCCTTCTGACAGCACTGCAGGGCTCAGGACTGCCCTGGGAGTCAGGAACCTCCCTAGATGGGGGACAACAAACCCAGCTTGTCATCTCCTGCCCTGAGGTGACAGCCCCGAGCATGTGTTGGGGCAGGAGGAAGTTGTGAGACCCCACAGCTCCAACAGAACACCTTCACCATGGCATAAATCACATCAGGGCTGCTCTTGGCTCCCAGGGTTGCTCCTCTCTCCCTGCTGGCACAGTCAGTTCCCATACACCACCGGGACAACACAGAGATTTGCCAGAGCAGCTCCTCTCTCTTGTGGGTCATCTCCTTTTCCTCTGCCACTAAATTAACCACATGCATGGGCACGCTGGGTCTTTCTCCCAGAGTGTCAATGGAAAACTCTCAGGGGAGGATGGGAAAGTTCTCAGTGTCATCATGGAGATCCTGGAGCCATTCACAATAGCCAAGAACTCCCCGACTGCTCACATCTCACGAGCTTCTCTACAAACCCAGAAACTCTACACGATGCCCAGCAATGCCCAGAGATGGATGGGTGTGGCAGGGGGGTTGGAGATTCATGATCCTTGAGGTCCCTTCCAACCCTGGCAATTCTGTGATTCTGGGTGCTGCTGAAGAGGGGCGGCCTCAGTGAGGACCCTGTGGGCTCACCTCTCCTTCACGATGTGGTCGAGCTTGTAGGTGGGTTTGTTGTCCTTCAGCCGCTCCGCCGTGCCCCACTCACTCTTCCCGTATGCCTTCCTCAGCTTACGGACAAAGATCTGCAGGCAGAGCAGGGCTCAGAGCACTGCAGGGCCAACACAGCCCCCAGCTCAGTGCACTGATTACCTTGTATTCCCGGAACTTGTTGACGATGGGCTCATGGAGGAGGAATTTGATGTCTTTGAGGAGATAGAAAGTCCGTGCCGCGGTGGAGCCTTTGTTCACCTTCTTCTTGTGCTTGGGCTCATGGGGGTAAATCCCCTTCAGGATGCAGAGGCGCCTGTTGAGGAGGGGTGGGATGTCAGCCTGCTGCCATCACCACGGCCACTGCATGGCAGGCAATGGGGCTGTGCTGCAGGCAGCCCCGTGACCCACCTGAAATCGGGCAGGCTGAGCTGCAGCTTCTTGCGTGCCTTGTTGCGGGTGATGTAGTTGGTGGCAGAGCCCCGCTGGTACTGGGGGGGGAACACAGAGGGGTCACGGGGGGGAGAACCGAGTGCACAGGATGCACGTGGGGGTACCGGGAGATGGGGGGAGGGTTGGAGAACGGGGAGAAATGGGGGAACCTGGAGGGAAACCGCGAGGGGTGGGGATAAGGAAAAGGAGAGGAGAAAGGGGGGAACATGCTGGGGGAAACAGGGAGAGCCGTGGGGCCGGCACACAGCCGTACCCCCCGCTACCTTCTTCTTCTCCAGCCCGCCCATGGCCCCGCTGCCACCGCCGCGTGCTCCGCCGCGCCGAAGGACCCGGGCTGCCCTCGCACTGCCTGCACCGCGCCGGTCCGCGCCTGCGCCGAAACCCCGCCGGGTCCGCGCAGCCCCGAGCTGCAGGGAGGCTGAGGGGTGCGGGTGAGACGCGGGGACGGAGAGCGGTGAAGGGAGGCTGTCGTTCAGGCGCGCCGCGGGCAGCTCCAAGCCGGCCGGCGGGGTCCTTCGACGCGGGGCACGCTGGGACGGAGAGAAGAGAGGGGCGGGGCCACCGCAGGGGAGCTGGCGTCGCGCAGGGGGCGTGGTCAAGTTTTGTGGGCGTGCCCACAACGGGGGCGAGACCATGTTTTGTGGGCGTGGCTACGACAGAGGGGCGTGGCTTCATGCTCGGCGAGGTCGCGATTTGTGGGCGTGGCTACGGCAGGGGGCGTGGCTTTGGCTCGGTGCGGTGGCTGGTGGGCGCTGGGCCGAAGGATGGGCGCGTTGCCCACCACGTGCCAACCCCGCGGCTCTGCGTTGAGCCCCGCTGTTCCCGTAACCCCTCCCCGGGGCCGCCGGCGTCCCGTCACGCTCCTGTGCCACCGGCCCGTCTCCTGCTCGGTGCCCCTGACCTGCCCCGCTCTGCGGCTGACCCGGTGCACGGGGTCGTGACCACCCCATCTGCTCCTCCTTATCTGCGCCCCGCTCTCGTTTCCAGCCAAAGTCCTCGCCCCTTTCTGCTGACTCGGCCCCGGAGTGCGGAACTGCCTCACTCTTCGCCTTCCTGCTCGGCGCCGCTCAGCCTGCTGTCACTCGCTGTCACCCACCCGCCGTTCCCTCGCCGCGATGTGGCTGCTCCTGGCCCTGCTGCAGGCTGCGGTGCTGCCCGCCCGGCCCTGCGGTGAGTTTGAGCCGCCCCAATGCTTCATATCCATGCTCCAACGCGGGGCTCCTGGGGCCAGGCTGTGGGTGGGAGCGCAGTGGTGCCGGGCGTTGAGTTTCCCCTGTTCCCCTTTTCCCTTTTCCTGCCTCGTGTCCCCTCTGTGCTCGGCTTCTCCCTCAGCGTTGTGCAAAATCTGGGGGTTCAGCTTGACGGGGTAGAGGGCGCACATCGGGGTGAGGACGCTCTGCTCCCCACCGCCACCGCCGCTCTTTGTCCTCCCCACCGCCACCGCCGCTCTTTGTCCTCCCCACGTCCCCCGGCGCTGGGCTGCGTTCACTCCTTGCCCCCATCCTCACGGGGATCCCCGGCAACAGAAGCTCCAGCAGAGGCAGCGGTGGCGGTGCGGGCGTTGACTGCACGGCTGCTGGGGCTGGCGATGGAGCCGGGGCAGGATGCCGACCCCGGGGTCTACGTGGGGCTGCGCCTCGGCAGCGAGCACGACCTGAGCATGGAGCAGCGCTACCTGCAGCGCCTGCAGGACGCCTTCCAGGGACGCTACGGCCGGTAGGTCCCCAGCTGTCACAGCGGGACGGCCCCTGTCTCTTTTGTGGTCCCACTGATGCCAATCCCTGCAGGAGTCTGCACGCAGCCAGCCGCCCGTCCCATGGCCATCGGCACCGCGACACGTAGGTGGTGGGATGGGGATAGGGTGGTTCCCGTGCTCCTCCACGTGCTGACCCCACTGCCCGCAGGGATTCCATGCCGGAGACGGGACGTCTGGCTCTCTACCTGCTGGGGCTGCGTGCCACCTGCCCCCCTGCAGACCCCACCACCCAGCGCTTCCCAGTAACGTGGCTCAAGTACTTCCTGGAGAAGGATTGGGCAGGTGAGGTACCCCACCCACAGCGGGCACCCTATGGGTGCTGGCATTGCAGCTCTGCTGCCAGCAGCTGGCTCTGGTGACAGCAGTGCTCTGTCCCTAGGCTCCCGGCATCACGGCCATCCTCTCACCAGTTACTACCAGTACAGCCTGGGTGTGCTGGCTCTCTGTGTCCACCACAAGCGGGTGCGTGAGGAGGTGATCCAGCGGCTGCTGGTGGCCGAGCAGCACCGGCGCTTCGGGCACGTGGATGGCAATGCTGTGGGTAAGGGACAGCAGGGACCCAAAAAGTGAATCCACCATGGGGTGGGCGTGCAGCATCTGGGGTGACACAGCCATCCCTGCAGACACAGAGGCAGTGGCAGCATTGGCCTTCGCCTGCCTGGAGAAGGAGCAACACATCAGGGCTGGGCTGGCAGCAGAGCTGCGGGCGGCTGTGCGCAGGACCAGGGTGAGGCTGGTGGAGGCACAGAGTGTAGACGGCCTCATTGGGAACACCTTCAGCACTCCATTGGCCATGCAGGTGAGCGTGGGCATTGGCATGGAGCAAGTGCAGGAGCATAGGCGGCTGTTGGTGCAGGTCTGAGCCTGAGCCCTGTGCTGAGCACTTCCTTCCTTCCTCCCTTCCCAGGTCTTCATCGCCACCAACATGTGCAGGACGCAGCCAGCATACGGCCGTGCCATGGCTGCACTGCTGCGTCACCTGGACAGTTTCACCAGTGCTGCCACCATGGCCCAAGCGCTGCTCGCTCTGAACAGCCGCAGCTACTTGAGCATCGCCTCCATGCAGTGCCAGGAGGAGCTGGGTAGGAGCAGGGGCCATGGGGCACTGGGTGGCCAGCGCGGGGCTGGCAGCGATGCCACCGTGGCTCTTTGTCACAGACACATTGACACCCATTTTCTTGGAGTCAATGCCCCTGGAGCCACGCAATATGACAGTGCGGCTGGTGGTGGAGTGCCCGGTGCCGGGGTGTCCCCAGCAGCTGCTGTATGACAGCACGGTGTCTGCGCCCACCGGGGCCTCGCTTCTGGACCTGCTCAGGGCAGCCCCACCACAGGGATCTAAAAACTTCACGTGAGTGGTCCTATGGTCAGGGGGCTCTGAGCCTGTCGTCCTGTCCTCATCCACTCCGCTGTGTCCCCGGGACTCCCAGGTCTCTCATCTTGCTCTGCCCCCAGGTTTGAGACTCAGGACACTGCATATGGCCCCTTCCTGACCTCAGTGCAGGGCATGGCTGCGAGGCCAAAGGAGCAACACTACTGGCAGCTGCTCAGCGGGCTCGGAACCAGCCTGCAGATGGGTGAGTGATGGGGGACACAGAGATATGGGGGCACAGGGATGTGTCCCTGTCCCTGCGGCCTCACTGCCACCCTGGCCACTGTGTCTCCCTGCAGGTGTTGCTGACTACAGACCGAAGGATGGAAACACTGTCATCCTGCACCTGAGCAAGTGGTAGTGGGGCTGGTTGTGGGGATGATGGCAATGAAATACTGCAGAACCTCCTGGCTGTGCCGTGCTTTCTCTGTGCACTGGGCAGGAAGATGGGGGTGGGGGGTGGGCACAGCCGGGCTCCATGCTCGGAATTCCGTGGCCTCATTGCTGCTCGGGTGGCTGAAAGCCTCCGGGTTCTGGTGTGCTCAATGCCCCCGAGAGTGCACGACCCCCTGGAGCTGCTCGTGCCCCATGCAGGGCCACCACCATAGTGGGGATCACGGGGATTTCAGCAGCTGAGGTGCAACTGTCTGCCCCCACCCCAGGGGTTGAGGGTGATGGTATCGGTGGGGATCATTCTGGGATCGGTGGGGCCCAGCACTGGGATGCTTCAGTCCCAAATTTACCTGGACTCGACACAAACAAAGCCAGTGCCGGGGGCGTAGCTGGCAGCGAGCGCCGTACGGGGCGGGGATTGATGCCGGTGCCAGGCCTGCGAGCCACGGCGCCCGCCCATGAGTCACCCGGGGACACTGACGCAGCCGCTCCGTCAGCGGGAAGGCCGTCCCTGCTCCGCCGTCGCCGCTCCCCCGGCTCTGTTGGGGATGCGCGGCCGCCGCCTCCCAGCTCCCCGCGCGGTTATCATCCCCGCCGCTCCGCTCTCCCGCATCACCGCTCGCCCGCCCGCACCGCGGTGACGTGCGCTGGTTGCCGAGGAGGACCCTGCCCGCCTTCGCTCCCCGCCATCAAACTTTGCTCCTCCGCACCGGCGCTGCTCGCACATGGCACCCCACGGCTGAACCCACCGCTCGTCCATCCCGGCCATGTGTCCTCGGTGCCCCGGTGGAGATGAAGCAGCGATGATGGCCGCCGGTGGGACCCTCCGTCCCCGCAGACCGGACCAGGGGCAGCCGGGGGAACGACCGCCGCTACGGCTGGTGCTCACCGTCGCGGCGTGGCTGGGCACCGGCACCGCTCTGGCCGGCCTCAACAAATGGATTTTCGCCGCCCACGGTTTCCGCTACCCGCTGCTGCTCTCCTCCCTGCACATGCTGGCGGCCGTGGCTCTGGGCTACCCGCTGGGCTGGGTACGAGGACCGCCGCCGCCCGTCCGGCCCCGCGCACGGATCTACCTGCTGAGCCTCACCTTCTGCGGCAGCGTGGCTTTGGGCAACCTGGGGCTGAGCCTGGTGCCGCTGGACGCAGCTCAGGCCGTGCATGCCACCGCCCCGCTGGCCACCCTGCTGCTGTCGGCGCTGCTGCGGGGCCGCCGGCACCATCCGCTGCAATACGCGGCCATGGGACCGGTTTGCGCCGGGGCTGTGTGCAGCATCGCCGGAGGTGTCCGCTTCCACCAGCCCGGGGGCTGCGTCCTCCTGGCTGCCACCGTCCTGCGTGCCCTCAAGTCGCTGCAGCAGAGTAAGTGCCGCCTGTCTGCCCTCGGGATGTCCCGGTGATGCTGCACCAGGGATGTGCCAGCACTTGTGGCACCACAACCGTCGTGGTGCTCTGGGCCCCAGGGATGCTCTTGGTGTCACTGTTGCTCCCTCTAGCCCTGTCCCAGCATCACCTGGTGGCCCTGCTGTCACCCCTTGGCCCCAGCGCCACCCCCTGCCTGCCCCATGTCCTGTTCCACCCCTTCCCCAGTGTCACCCCAATCCCAGCATCGCCCACTGTCACCTCGGTGTGACCACCTTGTTCCCCTGCCCTCCGGTCTGTGCCTGCTCCTGGTCCCATCCCCATCCTATCCCTGTCCCATCCCAATCCCAACCACCATCCCACCCCCATCCCTTCATCCCCATCCCCTGCATGTCCCCATGTGGAGCTGCACTGTCCCCACTCAGGGCCCCTGGCCATGGATGGAGAAGTGGAGCCACCCAGGCCATGATGTCCTTGGCAGGCGGTGGGGAGAAGCACCCTGACCACACTGTTTTTTTGGAGGGCTGGGAGCATTTCCTCCACCCATGACTCACATGGGCATCACTGCTGTGGCCACAACCCATGACTCACAGGGCTATGGGACGGGGATGGGGATGGAATGGGGTTTGGGAGGGAAATAGGGATGAGGATGAAGGTGGGATGACTTTGGGATTAGGATGTGGGTGGGGACAGGGTGGAATAGCCTGGGAACTTATGTGTCACCTCTGGCCCCATCATGGGCACTGTGGTGAGATGAGAGCTGAGCATGTGCCACCCTGGACTCACTCACCCCCAGTGCCATGGGATGCCGGGGTGGGCTGAGGGCACCTCCTCTCCTAGTGATTTTTGGGCTGTTTTACCCCAGCAGGAGCTCTATCTAACTCTGCCCTGTCCCCCCCAGGCCTGCTGCTGCAGGAGGGCCGCCTGGACGCCGTGTCCCTGCTGTGCCTCACCGCCCTGCCCAGCTTCTGCCTGCTCTTTGGGGCAGCCGTGGCACTGGAGGTGGCCCCGGCGTGGCAGGGCGTGCTGCGCTACGACGGCTCGCTTTGGGGCTGCGTGCTGCTCAGCTGCCTGGGCTCCGTTCTCTACAACCTGGCCAGTTTCTGCGTCCTGTCCCTCACCTCCGCCCTCACCATCCACCTTCTGGGCAACATCACGGTGGTGGGCAACCTGCTGCTCTCCCGCCTGCTCTTCGGCAGCCGCCTGAGTGCCCTCAGCTACCTGGGCATCGCGCTGACGCTGGCTGGGATGTTCATGTACCAGCAGCCACAGCTCATTGCACGGCGCTGGGCCATGTGGCTGCAGCACTGACCCCCCCGGCACCAGTAGGGATGGAGGTGGTGGGATTTGTGTGTGGCGCAGCTCTGCGTGAGCTGGTGTGCAAGGCTCTGTTTGCACGTACGCGTGCTGGTGTGCTTGGCACCGAGAGCACAGGACTGTGCTGATTTGCACAGCTCTGCGTGCACTGGTGTGTGCATGGCACTGTGTGCACACGTATGCTGCAGTGCATCTGTGTGCTTGGCACTGCGTGCACAAAACTGTGCTGATTTGCACAGCTCTGCGTGCACCGGTGTGCATGGCACGGTGTGCATGCATATGTGCTGGGGTGCACAGCACTGTGTGTGTGCTGTGTGCGTGTGCAGGTGTGCAAGGCAGTGCGTCCATGTGTGAGTGCTGGTGTGTGTGGCACTGTTTGCACACATTTATGCTGGTGTGCATGGCACGGTGCCAGCATGTGTGTGCTGGTGTGTGTGGCAACGTGCACATGTGTGTGCTGGTGTGCACAACCCCTCTGTAGCACATCTGTGTTGGTGTGCGTGGTACAATATGCCCACAAGTATGCTGGTGTGCACAGCTCTGTGTCCTCATGCAGGTGCTGGTGTGCATAGCAATGTATGCACATGCGTGTTTGGTGTGCACACTGTGCAAGCACATATGTTGGTCCATGTGGCCACGTGCATGCTCAGTGCGTGCGTGTTCTGGACACACAAGCATTTGTGTGCACAGCTCTGTGCGTGGGGCACACATGTGCTGTTGTGCACAGGCTCTGCAGGTGTGAGTGTGTCTCTGCACGTGGCAGTGTGTGCAAGGAGTGTGTGAGTGTTGGTGCGTGAAGGTTCCACGTGTGCAAGCAGGTCCCATACATGTGGGCACGTGTGCTGCTGGGCAGTCTATGCGTGTGGAGTGTTGTGCAGATGTGTGCTGGTGTGCACAGACTGTGTGTCCATGCACAGTTTTGTGCATGAGAGCATGAACCTGTCAGTGCGTGCACAAGTGTCTGTGCACAAATGTGTGTGTGCAGATCCTTACAGGGGGGGATGCATGCACAAGCTGCTGCACACAGGCTCAGTGTGTGCACAGATTCTGTGTGTGCCAGCACATTTCTGTGTATGTGCACATGTGCACATCACTACTGAGCTCTGCTGGGTGGAGTGAGCCTGGTGCACGTGTGCACACAGCTCGTGACCCCATGGGACAGAGGGTGTTGGACCCTTAAGGTGCCACCTCAATGCTGGTGTTCCCAATGTTGTCACCCTCCTGCTGTCAGTGATGGCACGGTGGACACGTTGGACACTGATGCACACCCACATGTATTCCCCAGGAGGTGCAGTGGCACTGGGACAGCTCTGAAATAAAGCTCTATTTTTGTCATACTCCATTCTTGGCTGCCATGACCTCGCACCCAGACCATCTGAGCCCCCGCTCCCAGTGGAGGCTGTGACAAGAGACTTCAGCCTGAGCCACCTCGCATGTGCTGGGGCTCCGGACTCAAATGCTGTCTTTCTTCCACCTGTTGGGATGGTGAGTCTTGAGGCTGCTTGCAGAAATACCCTGGGAACAGCTCCTTCCCAGCAGGGCCACCATAGTGCCACAGGGCCACAGCCATTGTGCCAGCTTCCCAAGGGCTGGAGTGGTGCCCATCCCACAAAGTGCCCAAGGGGCACTGAGCTATCAGAACCAGCCTGTGCCCTTACCAAGGGCTTGGCAGGACAAGCTGTGTCCGTCCCTCTGCCTGTTTGCTTTTAGGGCTCAGATTTCAGAGGCTTTTCCATAGCAGGAAGGACGAGATGGCGTTTTGGGTTTCCTTCTGAAGGGCAAACCACACTGTGGACATCAGGAAAAGCCCCCAGCACAGCCTTGCACACACACTGACCTCAGGGGCTGGAAGAGCAGGACTGGGCCAGGATCCTACTGCACCATGTCTTTGCCTGGTCTGCCCTCTTTTTAACACTTTGTAGTGCTGTTGGCTGTCCCCTCTTTGAGTATTTCAGGCCATGACCTCAGCCTGGTGGCATTCCTGATGTTGGGGTGTCCCAAAGGGGCACAGGCATGGGGCAGCTCCTGACTCCATCCCTGCAGAAGGCAGTGAGCTGCCATGTCTCCATGCCCTCTGACACCCCCATGGCTCTTGTGTCCCCAGTGTGGGGACTTTACCATCTCTTCCAGCCCCTTCTAAGAGTGCACCATTGAAATGTTCTGTACAGGGATTAGCTGCTGCCCCAGGGTAAGGCTGTGCTAGCAGGGAGGGATCTGCAGATGGGAGGCAGCAGGGACAAAGTCTGGCTGAGTAAATGCTGTCCCTCTGTCACATGCTGGGTGATGCTCCTGAAGTGGGGGGTGAGACCACACCTGCACTGCTGCATCCAAGCCTGGGGAATCTGGTAGGGGAGGAAGAGGGGTCAGCAGCAAGGAGCAGGATGTCATAGGTCACTCCCAGCACTGCACTGCACTGCACTCCCAGCACTCCTGGCCTCTCCCAACCACAGCAGAAGAACAGATTTTGGTCTGCTGTGTCAGGACCCAGAGTCATATCCCAATTAGGAAAAACAAACATTGGTACTGTTCTGAACTCCCTGAGTTGCAGCTAGATTCTGCCCTGTTTTATAAGCACAGCTTGTGCTGAAATAAAACAACACCAGCACGTGACGAGTGGCTTCAGTATTGCCAACGGGACCATGGCATGAATGATGCTGTATGGCCTTACTTACATGGGCTCTGCTCACAGCCCCGTCCCTCCTCCTGTAGCTGCAGAGACTCCAACCACTGGCAGACAACGAGAGTTTATTTCCGAGCTCTGCTGCAACTCCACCTTCTGCTTCCCCTGATTCCCAGCTGGGCCACACTCAGAACATCATCCTCGCTTCCCTTTCATAAATGTCAGGTATCATCCCAAAGGGTGAGTGGACCATGTGGACGGTGTTGATGCCAAACAGCAAATACTCGTAGTGGATGAGCTGCCGCCAGAAGCCGTTGTTGGGCCGGATGATGGGCCGGCACGAGCGGACCCAAGCGTGAGCACTGGCCAGTGACATGGCGTGGTGCTTCATCAGGTAGGCTATGCAGACGGTGGCTGAGCGGCTCACCCCGGCTGCGCAGTGCACCAGCGTGCGGCCCCCGCGCTCACCCACACTGCGGATCAAGTCGGCAACGGAGTTGAAGCAGGCAGAGATGCGGGCTGTGGGGGTGTCGGCCACCGGGATGCGTAGGTAATCAATGCCAGGGTGAAACATGTTGGCCAACTCAAGGGAGACGTTGATGATGGTGGTGATGCGGTTGGCAGCCAGGAGCTGTGCGTTGCCTGCAGCCATGCCGTCGCTGAGGTAGAGGCAGGGGGTGATGCGGGACAGCCTGTGCCTATGGAGGTGCAGCGCGGCTGTCATAGCCCGCGCCTTCGTCGAGCAGCAGTGGCCACTGCTGCTCCTCCTTCTTCCCTGGGAAACAAACAGTGTCGAGTGTAAGTGCAAAGATGGCCACATACAGAGCGTAGGCTGAAGGGGACCTTAAAGATCATCTAGTTGCAACCTCCCTGCAATGAGCTGGTTGCCAGCCATTAGATTACACTGCCTAGAGCTCCATCCAACCTGGCCTTGAATGCCTCCAGGAATGGGGCATCCACAGCTTCTCTGGGCAGCCTGTTCCACCATGGACAGTTCCTCCCCTCATCCTTGGCCATGACCAACCCACATGGATGCTTCTCATTAAGCCATCATTAATGAGGCTTTGCCTCATTTTTGAACCCAGCCCCCAGTATGGCTCACAGTGGGAACACTACCATGAGTACATGGAGCAGGACTAGCCTGAGCTGGGGCATGGCCAGCCCTGTCTCCAGTGTCCTGTGTCGTGTTCCCTGTTCTCTGTCACCTGCCAGCCCCACACTGCAGTGGCTGGGCCGTATTCCCCACTCCACTGATTCCATGGTAGCGCTGCATGCACAATGGGGGGCGTGGGGCCATGGAGGAGCTGGGTGGTGTGCGGCCCCGTGTCACCTTCTTCCCACCACCCGAGAGCAGGGAGCCCACCAGGGCCTGGTGAGGGGGTGAGGGACCCTTCATACTGCTCTGGGGGTGGTAGGACTCCTCACACTAGCATAGCTCTCAAAACTGCTGGGGGCTGTGAGGCTCCTTCATGCCATTGTGGAATTGATGGGACCCCTTCACACTGGTTGGGATTGGTGGGACCCTTCACACCAATATGGGGATGGGAGGACTGCCTCATACTATTCTAGAGGTGGTGGGATCTCCTCATATAGTTTGGAGGCTTAGAACACACCGATCTGAGGCTGTGGAACCCCTCACACTAGTATGGGGATGGTGGGACCCCTCACATCATCGTGTGGATTGTGGGACCCCTCCCACTGGTTGGGATCCATGGGACCCCTCACACCAGATTAGAGATGGTGTAACCCGTTACACAACCACACCAGGTCTGCATGCACCCCAAAAAAGGCATTGCTTGTACCCCACTCTGTGTGACCTGATCTCCCTTTGCTCGAAGCAGCTGTGTGGACTTTGACATCAGGCTGGGTGACCATGAGCTCCGCAGCTCCCTGTCCCGATCATCTGGCCGCTCCAGCCACCATACCCTGCTGCTCCTGGAGAAGAAGGTGATAACTTCCCTCCCCTGGGCTGCCATCCTGCCAGCATAGGGGAGGGCTTGCTCTGCTCTCTGCTGTGTTTTGGAGGCTGTGCTTTGGAAAAAAAAGGAGGGAGTTCCTCATCCCCTGGCAGCAAGAGCCACAGATGACGAACGGCTGAAGAATGTCTTGTGCAAACGCTTTGCTCCCAGTTCCTCAGAACCCTGAAATCATCACTTCAGCCCTTAAATCTTCAGCCTGCCAGGTCCAAATGCAGATGCCAGGGGCTTTATCTGCTTTGGGGCTCTACACAGCAAAGAGGGAAACAAATACTGGAGTGGTCAGACCGAATCTGCCCTTAGATGTCATTCCTAAAATAGCCCTTCGATGAGACATAGGCAACATGTTGACACCTGTCCTCCCAGGAATGGGAATGAGTCAAAGGTTTTACATCATCTCAGCTGCCTGATTGGCCCTTTAGGGCCTCGTGCTTTGAGCAGTGATGAGTTTGAGAGCCATGGCAGGTGAGACGCCCTCTCCTGCAGGAAGTGGGGATGCCAGGTCAAGTCGATTACGATTTAGGGTGTCGTCAGGCAGAGCTGGACACTGACATGTTGAGGATCCTCATCAGCAGCCTCACAGGACGGAGCTGAGATGTCTTTTCCTCTGTTCACCATTCCCTCATTCCTGAACCAGGGCTGATGGTCACCTGTGTGCTCTGTGCCCAGCAGAACATGTAGTGTTATGGGTTTCAAGGAGCTGGGGCAGCACAGCTGCTGTGAGTGAATTAGCACGAGTGTATCAGCAAAACCAGTGCTGCTTTGGTAGATGGGCAGCTCCTGCAGTGTGGCACTGAAGGACATGGTTAGCTGGCATGGTGGGGATGGGTTGGGGGTGGACTTGGTGATCTTGGAGGTCTTTTCCGACCTTAATGATCCTATGATTCCATTTTTTTATTTTTATTTTTTTAATCAGATCAATGTTTAAAGTGATATTTATGGATTTTGGAGCTTCTTTGGAGCTTTGAGGTCACCTTTGTGGCAGGGAGGGATCTGGCAGGATGTCTTCCTTCATAGAGACAAGCACTTTCTTAAAGGTAAAGCACTTGGAAGAGGCCAAAAAGAAGATTGAACATTACCACCAACAGCTGCAGCAGCAATTTGTGAAAGAGCAGGAGAGAAAAACAGCACGGTGGAAGAAGGCATCAGAAAGGTTTGAAAAATCTCTGGAGGTGTTCAGCCGCAGAGGTAGAAAGCCGTCTGCCCCTGCTGCTGTGGCCAGGCTGCAAGCAAAGGGACATGGGCACAACGCTGCTGAGCCAGAAGGGGTTGGGAAAAACATCTAGAGAGCTCCTCCCGCAGGCTGTGCCGAACTGAATGCTTGGATTTTCAGCTAGTTCTTCCTGGAATCCAGTGCTCAGCCTGCTACAGCAATAAACTGCACCATCCCTTGTCATTGGATGTTACCCCTTTGATACAGATAAGGCTGTTTTTCTGGGGCATGGGCTGGGCAGCAGCACAGCTGTAAGAGGAAAAAAACCATTCCAAAGGATTGCTTTCCTCTGAGGCAATAGAACAGTAACGTAAAGCCACTAGAAGATTTTTTGGGGCTTGTCTTGGTCTCTCCTTCCTGTGCCTTTAGAGAGGATCCAAAACACGTGTCATGGCTGCTTGGATCAGAGAGTCAGAGGGTGCAGACAAACCCCTCACTGGAAAAAGAAGAAAGGTTGGTAACTTAAGGCAACTAGATAGGAAAAAAACAAGGAATGAGGTATTCTGCACCTCAAGGTGCAGAAGCAGGTGCAGAAGTTCAAGTAGAATTTATTGACTTTCCTCTGTCCTTATCCCAAACCAGGGATATTCAGAGTAAAGGTAGAATCCCCAAAGCAGGATGGAGGTCAGCTTGTGGACAAACCACAGCACTGAAGGTATTTACCCTGATTCCCCACCCTGGTTGCTGCAGTGCTGCAGCATAGAGTGTATTCTGCTTTTCCTTACAAGAGATTCATACGCTTGTTTTTAAAATGCTCAGCATCAGGACAGCGCACCTGGACGTAATAAATTTCTTCTTTCATGCTGGCACTGGGGACAGGCTGGTGTCTGCCTACATCGATTGGCTGGAGAGGCTCTATAAAGAAAGAAGCGTGGTGAAAAATATGGAAATGCCAATAATGCAGCAGAGTTTTGGAGGAGCCTGGAGGCTGTTAGACTGGGGTGGCCTCTGCTGGCTGCCCCTGGGTCTTCCTTGTTGGAAACCACTGGGAGAAATGGGCAAGTTTAGTGCGTGTGGGCTTCTGAGATTGGTCCAGACACCTGCGTGATCAAATCGTGCCGGCGCTGCACCCTTGGCACGTTGGGTCTGGGCGCTGGCTGATCCCCAGACCTGGTCGTGCAGGGGCTGCTGGCAAGGCTTCGTGCTCCGATCTCAGCGCCCTGATAGTTCTGCTGCCTGCAGAGGGTGCTGGTGGCTGAGGCTGGAGCCGAGGGCAGGATAAATCCCAACAGCAGCCAGCGCTGCCACCCAGCCCAGGACCCGGCTGCCACCTGTAGCAGCAGGCAGGCAGAGATGTGCACGATGCCTTCCCTCGCCCAAGAGGCTGCAGGGCCAGCAGGTGCAGCACTGCTCAGACCAGCTGCTCTGCCCAAAGCGCCACGTGGGCAGCAGCGGGTGTGGGCAGGCTGACAGCTGGGAGCCACTTGGTTCATGGAATCGTAGGCCGGAAAAGACCGCTAAGATCACGTAGTCCGACTGCTGACCGAGCCCCGCCACGTCCCTCAGTGCCACATCTCCGTGCTTCTGGAAACCCGCCGCGAACAGCGACTTCAGCCATTGCGCCTGAACCCACCCGCTGCCACCGCCCCCAAAATGGCCGCCCGGCTACGTCACGGCCTCTCCTCGCTTTTCATTGGATAATAGCACTGCCCGTCAAGCGAGCGAAGACGCTGAGTGGTTTCAAGGTGTCGGGAAAGAGCCCGCCCCGCCCACGGGTTGCCTAGCGACCGGGGGACGCCGGCGGCAGCGCGGTCCGGTCGGCAGCGAGCGAAGCGTGAGGGAGCGCGGCTCCGTACCGCCCTTCTGTCGGCCGCACAGACTGCGAGCCTCCTCTCACAGCCTTCCGAGGGTTGCAGAGCTGCAGTCTGATCTCTGCCTCAGCTGCTGCTTAGGAGCTGGGAGCTCTCACCGCACCGGCTTGAAAGCCAGGAGCCCCTTGCTGCCGTCCCGCCGCTGTGCTCACGGCCGTGGCTGCTTACAGCCTCCTGGGGCAGCGGTCAGCCCTGCTGGCAGCGCCGTGCCTTCGTGGCCGTACACCGAGGGCCTGTGTAGGAGATGCTGTGTCTCTTCTAGACCTGAAAACAATGAAGTCCCCGCGTGTTTAATGGGAGCTGTGTTCCAGTGCTCCGAGTATCAGTGCAGGACGCAAAGGAAAGAAACAAATCCCTGGCAATGGGCACAGGGGCTGCAGAGAAGGCAATGATGGCAGCAGACGCCGTGAAGGTGTCAGATCTGCGGTGGTTGAAACCTAATAGCATTGAGACAGAAAAAATCCTATCCGTCTTGGATGAGACGATTGCCAAGCTGGAGCTGAGCTCCCTGATCCCACGTATTATCGGCTCTCTGGACAGGTTTGCTGATCTGCTGGGACCTGAGATCACAGCCAACCTGGTGGAGTACCAGAAGCTTTCAAAGCAAATGGAGCAGCTGCTCGTTGCTGCTGAAGAAGAGGACGCTGCAAATCAAAGGGGCTCTCTCCACTTGCTGGGACAACATCTGAAATGTTCTGTTAGAAATATCTTGAGACTCCTGTTGGCCACCCCTTCACTTTGTAAGGCTCTGAAATATGAAGCATGGGCAAGAGAGCCAGCAAGAGAGCCAGCAACTGAAGCGTTTATCAAAGCCTTTGGGGAGTTCAGGAATTTCATGCTTGAGCGACTCCTGACTAGTCCTACAAAAGAGGAAGAAACGGTTCGGCTCATGGAAAACATCTCCCTCCGGATCAACAAAAACACTGAAACAATCACAGCTTTGCAGGCAGAACTGGCAGCAGCAATCAGGACCCGAGATGAGGAGGTATGACAGTGTGAGAATATGTTTTCTGACAAAGGGTCACTGAAGCAAAACTTCAGTAAGATGAAAAACGATCCCTTTCTTGCAGGTCCTAAAGAGGAGGTTCCAGAAATGATTTCTAAATTGGATTCTAAATATAATTTGAAAATGTTTATTGAATGCTTCATGTTTAAAGTTGGCATGTTTTGAAACTCACAAGCCAACTTCAATGGCACAAGTTACTGAGCTTTAAAAGGAGCTGCAGGACAGGCACAAATTACTGCAGTAGTATTTCAGCAGGGTTACAGTGTCAGCTGCCAGGGAGAGGCTCCATTCACTGCTGATGAAATGTTGGAAAGTCATTCCAGGGAGAGATTATTCTGATTAAAATCTATTTTTTCATGCCAGCACTGCCTTCACTCTTAAAACTAATATTTCTGAGACTTCCAACTCTAATACTAGCTACCTTGGAGCATTTATAATTAATGTGTGATGATATAATTTCTTTTTTTTTTCTTTTTTTTTTTTTTCCCAGTGAAGGCAGCTGAGGTATGGATTAACTAATGGGCATTTCCCAGGCTCTTTTCGTGAGTCCGTGGGCTGAGCCAGAATTCAAGCCCTGGACTCCTGACAAGCAATCCCTTGTTTTATGTGTGTGCTTGTCTTCTTTCTGCAGGAGGGGTCAGAAGGGAAGGTTTTGTCTCAGGCTCACTGCACTGAATGGTTCTGATGGAGACGAGGGCCTGCTTTTCTCATTCCCTACCACCCCTTGGAGATCTGTGAATTGAGACACATGAGATTTTTATGTGCAGTTTGGCAGCTTGTCAGTGCATAACAAGCAAGTGTGTTTCACTGCTCCCAGCTGAGGATCTCTCTTAGAGGCAGCCATCTGAGCTGTGTCCACCAGGCAGTCATTCCAAGCCTTACCTGAAACCAAAGGGATGATCTTGGCTGCTCTAGAGACAAGGCAGGCTTCTTCAGCCTGCAGTGTGAGTCTGACACTCACCTCCACCTTTGCAACTGTGTCTTTCTTCTCCTGACCACTTTATGTTTCACCTGCACACCCTGATGACATTTCCTTCTGGTTTTCTGTGTCTAGATTCAGAACAAAGACAATATGATCAAAGATCTCAAAAACAGCATGGAAGTTCTAGATGAATGCTCCAAGAACAACATCCTGCAGGTCAAGCAGGAAGGTGAAAAACAGCAAAAAGAAGAGCTGCGAGCTTCCCAGGCCAGGTGTGCCAGGCTACAGCAGGACATTCAGCAGCTAGAAGAACAGCTCAATAAGCAGGTGCTGGAGCATCGAGCATCAGAGTTGGCTCTCAGAAAGGTAAATGGTAAAACCTGTTGTAGAGCTGCTTGGACTGGCTGCAAGTGATTATTTTGTTCCTGCCATTTCCTGGATGCACATGCTGTTTGTCAGAGTGTACCTGTGCTGTCCTCATGCTCTGCTGATTTCAGCAGAAAGCAAGCCTGCAGTGCTGCTGGGAAGTAGCCTGCTCACAGTTCCTCCTCTTGTTACCTGAGCTACCTCTGGAAACTCCCCTGAATAGTGCTGTGACACTGCACGATGGAGAGGTTGTGCTCTAGTTGGAGTTCAGAGGCTGTGCAGTTGACAAAGCATCAAATGCAGGTTAGAGCCACAGTTCAAAATCCAAGCTATCCAACTGCAGCTCTTTTAATGCAGTGGCTTTATCAGCCTTTTTTTTATTTATTTATTTATTTTTATTTTTTGAGGCAGCCAGGCTGTTGCAGTGATTGTTGCGAGGAGTTGCTCAGCTCATACAGAGAGATTTACTGACCACAGAGATTCTTCTTTCCCTTTCCTTAACATGTGCTGTACCCCTGATTGGCCTGAAATTAACTTTGTCGTGCCAATAGCTGAGAAGTGCCTCATCTGACCTATGATGGCTTGGAACCCCGTGGGCCAGTGTCATACAGGAAATCATGTGGCTTGTGGTGGGCTCTGGTTGATCTATCTCTCACAGAGTACAAATACAGCATACTTGGTTATAGTACAAGGTTAGGCTGCTGTAAAACTGTCTTATACCTAGAAATACCTCTTAGATTTAAGAGACTCCATATTTGTAGGGCTTTCATGTTTACCATTTCTCTATTACTTCAGTTCTAGGGTGGTTGCCCCAGTTTGTTGATGACTTGCCTCATTCCATGAGAGGTTTTCATTTCCTACCACAGAACACACCTTTCTTATGGGTTTCAATCCTCAGCCCTCATCCAGCTCTGTACTATAGAGCAAATAGGGTGTTTTTGGACTCAGGCAATGGAGGTCTGTTCCATAAGAATCTCCAAATCAGGAACAAAATATAGGTCAGCTGAAACAAGCTTGCCACAAAGAGGAGATATTCTACTCAAATACAATGATGCTAGAGCTCAAAGCTATGATGCTGTTTTCTAACTCAGGATTTTACACAGAATCATGGAGTCACAGGGATTGGAAGGGACCTCTAGAGGTCATCTAGTCCAACCCCACTGCTAAAGCAGGTTCCCTACAGCAGGAACAGGAAAACATCCAGGTGGGTTTTGAGTATCTCCAGAGAAGGAGATTCTGCCACCTCTGGGAAGCTTATTTCAAAGTCCAGAAGTCCTTTCTCATTTCCAGTTTGTGCTCACTGCCCCTTATCCTGTCACTGGGCACCACCAAAAAGAGCCCTGGCTCCATCCCCTTGACACCACCCCTTAGATACCATAGGCATTGGTAAGACCCCTCTTAGCCTTCTCTTCTCCAGGGTTCTCAGCCTTTCCACATAAGGGAGATACTCTGTGCTTCTCATCATTTTTGTGGCCCTCTGCTGGACTCTCTCCAGCAGTTCCATGTCTGCCTCGAAGTGGTGAGCCCTGAACTGGACACAGTGCTCTGGATGTGGCCTCCCCAGGGCAGTGCAGAGGGAAGCAGAACCTCCTTTGACCTGCTGGCCACATTCTTTGTAATATACTCTGAGATACCATTGTCCTTTTTGGCTCCCAGGGTACATTGCTGGCTCATGGTCACCTTGCTGTCCACTAGGACACTCAGGTCCTTCTCTACAGAACTCCTTTGCAGCAGCTCAGCCCTAACCTGTACTGATGTGCACAGTTTTTCCTCCCTGGGTATAGGATTCTGTTGTTGAACTTCATCGGGTTCCTCTCTGCCCAACTCTCAGCCTGTCCAAGTCTGGCTGAAGGCAACACAGCCTTATGGTGTGTCAGCCACTCCTCCCAGCTTTGTATCACCAAGCTTCAAGTGCCTGCAAGTAACCTATCTTGTTTTGTTTCAGAGAAAATGCAGAGTGGAGACGGAAATTCTGAACTGGGTCCAGGCATATGACACAGACATGGCAGAAAAACAGGTATCCTCTCAAAAGCACTTTGCTCTGACACATTCAGATAGATCCCTATTAAATGGACATTTGGCTCTCACACAGGAGGCTGTGGATGTGAGGGGCAGTTCTCCATTCAGTAGGAGTACGGGCATTAGAAAGTATCATTGTCCTAACTTTGTGTGGCAAAGTTCTCCACTGCTTTTATTTTAGAAAAGGTTGCATCCCATGCTGAATCCTGCAGAATCTGGGTGAAGATGAAGTGCCACGTTCTGTCAGACAAGTCCTCCTGCTGTTAGGGAACAGGGCTTTCACTTTTGCTTCAATTCTCAGTTCCGTTGGCCCTCAGTTCTGTTTCTATAATCATGCTTCTATATCCTCTGCCCCCCTCAAGAGATGTCAGTCAAGTGCTAAAAAACTTTACAGCCTGCATGCCACTGTCTTGGCATCCATGTTAAACACAGCATGCTGAAAAGTGTGTCAGCACTCCCTAACCTCACCTCTGAGATGGCCTGAATTACTTTCATGTACCTGGCCTTTTCACAGAGATGAACGAAAGCTACTGGATTATTGGCAAAATAAAATGTAGAGAGGGGTCTAGGATCTGTATGCTCATTCTTAGAAATGATCCTGTGATTCTTCCCTTGTCAAGTGTTTAGTAATGTCCAAGTGTTTTGGTTTTCTGTCTGCTGACTGGCTGGAGCATGATGTCCCAGCAGATTTGGGGCAGAAATTGCTAAGACACACATCCACATTGCTGGTTTCTGTAACCTTCCGCTCGGCATGGCTTGCTAAAGAAAAGGAATAAACTGCTGCTGAGTTCTGCAGTACAGTTAAACCATTAAAACCGCCTGTCCTTGGTGTTTTGCAAGCTGACACGATCTGACTTTTCAGTGGAACATTTTTTGCCCAGAGCATATGCAGGAGGGGCTCTGACTTGTGGCTCTGTCAGGCTCCCAGCTAAGGATGGATGCTGTCTACAATGCAGGGAGAACTAGGAGAGTATTTTTTCAGAGGAGAATGAAGACATTTGGACCTGGCTTCTCTTGAAATTCCGTGGGTACTGGGAACGTGCCTCCTTTTCAGTCCCTTTGGAAGGGTTCAACTCAGCTCCCATGGATTTGGAAGGGGTAAAAGAATCCTTACCTAGGAATGTATAGGGAGAAACTGCTGATTGCCCTCAATATCTCTGTATTTATGTATTGTCTTGGCAGGCTGAGTTTGAGGAGGTTCATGCTGCCTACACCAAGGAGAAGGCCGAGCTGTCCCTGCTGATGGAGAAACATGCTGTGCTTCTCCAGGAGTATTCCCAGATTGAGGAGGAGCGCAGGATAAATGAGGAGAAGAAGAAGCAGGCTTTGGAGAAATTGGCTGTCATGACCCGCGCTGCCACCCGCATCCAGGCCTTCTGGAGAGGCTACTTGATCCGGTCTATCTTCAAGCCAAAAAAGAAGAAGAAGAAGGGCAAGGGCAAGGGCAAAGACAAGAAGGAAAAGAAATAATCACAACATCTATTTTCTCTCCCGTCAAAGTAGCTGACTTCTTTGAGACAGAGCACTTCCAGATAAAAGCATTAGGGTTGAAATAGCATTTGCAGTAAGGCCCAAACAGTCCAGGGCTGGAGCTGCCTCACATAGTATAACAAAGTATTGGCATGAAGACATGTTTCACCATTTTAGGTTTAGCTTTGCTAGCTCTAAAAGATGGAGGAGGTCTTCTGGTGAAGGGGCTGGGCTAGGTGTATCAAACACTGGCTTCTCTCCAATTCTGTTGTTACTGAAGGTGGGAATAAAACTATTCCTAAAGGTAGGATGAAGTTTTTCACCTGGCTTGGTTTCGCCTTGTGTGCACTTGAGAGAATGTTTCCCTTTCCACAGGAAGAAGCTGCAGGATCACCACTGATCCACAAGAGAACTGACACAACAGTGCCAGTTTCAACAACATGCTTCTCCCTGGATTCTCCGCTTTCAATGCCCTGTGAGCACACTGTAGCCTTTCCCTTTCATAGAGGCATGCGTCAAATGTATTTAATTCTTCTCTGCCTCTCATTTTCAGTAGCCATGTAGCAACTTCATACCAGAGTTCTTCCCTTCTCTGCCCCTTAGAGCTGAAACCGGTCATGGATACAATTACACAGAGTGCTTTATCTTACCTGTTTCATTTTCTTGGTGGAACCAGGCTGTTAATGTTACCAGTATGGCACTTCCACTCACATTTTCTTTGCATCTAACAAGTCCAGGAACTAACAGCATTTGGATCCAGGTTCCAATTGACAGTTTTGCATTCCCTGACTTTGGAGTTTCTTCACTGCAGATTCGTTTCCCAGGACAGTGCAGTGATGCTGGGTGCAAATCCCCAACAGCCACCAGTCCTTTGCTCCCTCTCTACCTCTGTTCATAAATGGGTATTTGTAGCAAATGGATCACGATGCCATGCAAACTGAGGCAGAGAGGGACCATTTTGCTAAGGACAAGAGTCCCTGGAGATGTTCAAGGCTTGAGCTTACAAGAAGCCCTGCCAGATTTTCCTGGATTGTTTATTTGCTTAAAAGTATGGGCTCACTGTGACACATCCTCAACGTGCTCAATACAAATCACAGGATTTCTGCCATCTTGTGTGCAGTCCTCTGCAAGTTGCCAAGCACATCCTGAAATCACTCAGGCCTGGACTCAAGGATGTGACAGGCAGGATCAGGTGAGACTCCTCTCTACTCAGGCATGATCTAAGGATGTTTCTCCACTTCTTTGCATCCACAAGAGATTCTAAGCTCTGTAGAAACCTTCAGAAGTTTGTACCCATGTGAGTAGTATGGTTATGCTTGCATCAAGAGAGATGTTTCATCTCTGGAGAGGGTTTGATTTTACAAACAGCTACAGCCCTTGAGATCCTGGCAAAATAAATAAATAAATTTGGACACGCTGTTTTTAAACTTTCAGCAGAGGACACTGTGTTGTAGGGGCTGATTTTGATGCCTTCCAGTCTGAGTTTGTCTAAAGCTTCCAGAGGTTATCTCCAGTTTACAGGAACTGTTGAATGACCTGAAGCACTGATGGAGCACCTGGGGAAAGGAGCTGGTCAGCCCTGGGAGAATAGATGAAGGCAATTCAGCTGTGTGATGGGAAGGGATGGAGCCTGGCTGCACCTCTCTTAGGCCTCATTGAAGGGCTGGCTGCCACCAGGGAAGGATCTCTGGTTGGAGATCCCTCCTTGCTGGAGATTTCCCCTGGAATCTTCTGAGCAATCTTCTTCCCTTCCTTTATAGCACCTCTCTTTTGTGCCAGTCCTTTTGTTATCGCACCTTTGTTGCAATGCCTTTATAGTCCATATTTCTCTCCGACTGCTTTCAGACAGTGGGCATGCCCTTATGAACCATCTCAGTTTCTGCTAGTGCCATTGAGGCTGTCTCTGAGGGATCTGATGGGAGGAAGCGTTCAACCAGATTCGGGAGAGCAGTGAAGCTGTGTGCAGAGTCTGGCTGCATCCTTTTTCCACCCTAGGAGCTGCCTGGTCCAGATCCTCAGGCTCCAAGCCAAATGTTCTCACTGGAGATGCCCCAAGGCTGATGTCAGGGGCCTGGTGAGGCACTTCTCCCATTGCTGCTCCATGTGTCTGAGCCCAGCTCCTAACAACCCTCGCTCACAGGACCTTCATTCCTACGAACTGCCAGAGGTGCAGGTGATCAGCAAGCTGTGATGTGATTAGTGGGATAAGAGCAGATTAGCCAGATCAGGGAAAGGAGATCCCTGCCTCTGGGAAGGAGGAGGCACAGAGGAGGGGGCTGTTGGGGTGACGAAGGTCCTCGCGGTGCTTCGTTGGGCGCCGTGTGGAGAATGGGGCACCTGGAGACAAGGGGCTGCCTGCTCCAGCACCGTGGGGAACGAGATCCTGGGCAGCCTGATCTGGTGCGGCACCAGGGGGGCTGTAAGGCCCCTTCCAACACAAACTGCGCTGCGATTCTGCGCTTCTGTGACTCTAAGAAGTGCTGGGGGGGGGGGAGGCGCGCGGGGCCGCAAAATGGCGGCGGGAGTAAAATGGCGGGGGGCTGCGGGACGCCGCGCCCCGAGAGGCCGACGGGCTGCGCGCCTTTCCCGCCCCGCCGCCAGGGGGCGCTCTCGCCGCGCGCCGCCTCACGTGCCCGCCTCCTCTCCGTGCCCCCCCCCCCCTCACGGTGACCGCATGACGCACCGCGGCGCCGCCCCGCGCCGGTGCCGGGAGAGCGCAGCGCAGCGTCTCGGGGCGGCGGGGCCGCGCCGCGGGTTCTATGGGGAAAGCGGCCGCGCTGTGCAGCGGCAGCACCCGCGGGCTGGTCTCACTGCTGAGCGCCGTCCCTTGCTTGGCTTGCCACGAGCTGCCGGGCTCCGGTCGCCGCGCCATGAGCGCCGAGACGGCGGCGGCGGGGAGCCGGGGCGGCGGCGGCGGAGCGGCGGCGGGGGGAGCGGCGGCGGCGCCGGGCTCCGACACCTACAAGGGCTGGCTCTTCAAGTGGACCAACTACCTGAAGGGCTACCAGCGCCGCTGGTTCGTGCTCAGCAACGGGCTGCTCAGCTACTACAGGTACCGTGCCCGTTCCTCGCGGTGCGATGCGCTGGGCTCTGCTCGGTGCCGTCTGTTGGTGTCGGTGTTCCGTGGAGGTTTGTGGCTTTGAGTCGCTCCAGGTGTTGTCTGGAGGTCCATTGAGCTGAATGGAGCTGTTTCTTTTCCCATCCCGAATTCAACCCCGCTCTGCCTTGCTCACCCCGCGCTGCATGCGGGTCACAGCTCGGATGGAAGCAGCCCGGCTGCTGGCAGAAACTCGACACGAGTCCTGCGCTCAGCCCTGGGCTGTCAGGGCCATAAGCGTAACGTGGCGTGTCTGCCCGCCTGAGGCTTAACCCCAAACTCAGAGCTGCTCCCTATGCGCAGCCCCGCAATGACCCTGCAGCCTGCGCTGTGTTTGCACGCTCGGCGTTCAGACGCGGCCGGGCAGAGCTGTGCCTTCGGGGCAGTTGCCGAAGCTCTGTGCTCCTCTTGTAACCGCGTCAGAATATTGTCTTTGTATCGCTGCCAGGTCCGTCACGAGCAAACAAGTGGCTTTCTCCAGCGATTGCTCGAGATCTGTGCAGCGAGGGTTATTTTAAGGCAGTTTTGCATGTTTTAGGCTGAAACGACAGGAAGCTCTCAGGGAAGTGAGTTGGCAGTGCTGTGCAGGGGGGCTCGCAGCCCTGCGGCCACCGATGCTTTGTGGTGCGGTGCTGGGAGGGCTGCCTCTGCCGCCGGGAGCTTCTCAACCTTTCCCCCCCTCATTGAGCCCAGGGAGAGCTGAGTTAACGCGGCTGTGGGTCAGGAGTGTGAGAGCAGAGCACAGGGTGAAGTTTCTCTTAAATAAGTGGAAGGGAGGTCTGTGATGCTTTTCGAAACCAGCTCTGTTAGAGGGCAGCCACGCCGACCTGCTGGTGTCAGCTTGGCTTGCTTGTGGCAGGGTGCTGCTGTGACAGAATCCTGGGGAAATGGGCATTTCTTTTTCATTAAGAACTGTTTTTAGCTGCCTGATAGCAGCAAGGAAGAGCCAGGTATCAGCAGCGTGTTTCATCCCTCATTTATGTCAGGAAATTGCTTGGTTGTTTGCTTGACTGACAAAGAGTCTGAGTTTGGATCTGAGTTCTGGGGAAGCCCTGTGCTGCTGTGAGCCACGTCTCCTGTTGCCTGCTGGGTCTTTGTGCTCATCCCTGCTCTGTGGGTGCATGCTAGAATTTTCTGTTTGTGCCACCAAAGGCTGCACAGGTTAAATCGTGTCCTTGCAGGTACCACGCCGTGCTGTCCTCTCTGTGGCTTTTGGCACCTGTGCCATTTGAATTTTGGAAGACTGTTCTCCTGATGCACTGCCGTGATGATTTAGGTGTTGGGTTTTCAGGACTATCTTGAGGAAGGTGGTAAAACTTCCTTTTGCTTGTCAGCTCCATCAAAACACTGTTCCCTGTTGCCTAAGTGGCTTCCTTGAGTGTATTGATTTAGCTGCAGACTGAAGCTTTTCTTATTTCAATTTCCTGCTTTTCTTTGCTTAGCTTAGCAAGGAGATGGGGAGCTGGATAGCAAAACTGTTGACCTGGAAGGGGTCCCTGGTCTTTGGAGTGACCTCCTCCCATCCAGATGCTGTGTGCAGGGTACAAGGCTCAGGCTGCTCCTGTTTGGGCTCTGCTCTCTCTATGGGGTGGCTGAGGTTGGACTCTGATAAAGGCAGCTGTGTTTCACAGGACTGTGCTTGAATAGTTAAAATACAGCTGAGAAAGGGTGGGACTAGTCCTCTGGGCACAGCAGGGGGCACGCTGCATCAACTTCATGCACATCAGCCTTCTTCCTGGGACTTAATTACAGGACAGCACCTGGAACATCGCTGATCCTATTCAGCCAGGAGACTCATCTGCAGGAAAACCACGACTTTCTCATTGCTTCTGAATGACTGGCATTTGGAAGGTTGAGTAGCTCCTTGACTGCTTCTACATTCTAATTGCCATTGACTGTCTCTTTTAGGTTGTGGGGTGTTCTGGCTAATGTGGAAATCCACAGCCCAGAGGTGATGTTGGCGTTGGGAAGCAGTGTTCAAGCATGGCACAGCTACTTGTCTCATTAATGAGCAAAACTCTCTTTCCAAACAGTACTGGCAGGCTGCCACTTGCAGATTTATCGTTATCTCTAATTAGTGTGTATAGATGAGAACTTAATCACCTTGTACAGGTTTTCAAGGAGAGTATCTTTAGGTAAGTATTAATTCATCAAAGGTTAGCACTGGCTCTTGTGACCGAGGTTCTGGGTGTGGGCTGTCTTCTCCATAAGCTTGCTCTTATTTCAGCTAGCTCAAGTTTCGTGCCGTCTCCTCTACAGGTTTGGTGCCTTAAAGCAGTGCCAAATGGAGGTGGGGGGGGAAAATATTTCGTGCTGTGTCTAATTTGCTCATAGTTATGGTGGGAAAGGCTCCTGGCCAGCTCGTGGCCTCAGCTCCCCTTTCAGTGCTGGGCAGTGCTCCTGCAGGAACGAGCTGGTGCCTGGAGCAGATTAGCTGTCCTGCCTGCCCTGCCCTGCCGTGGCAGCTTGCTTCCCTGGAAAAGCTGCTTCCCAGAACAGGCTTCTTCGCATAGCTCTGTTTATCCAGCAGTTAACTCTTGCTTAGCATTTTAAGATCTTAAGTACAACCCAGAAGGTTCTTTTCTGGCTCCAGCTGAGAGCTGGGGCAGTGAGCTCACTGAGGATCACAGAACTGGGGGCTTGCAGAAGATGCCTCTGATCCCAACCCCCTGCACGATGCAGGGCCCACCCTGTGAGGACAGCCAGGACCTCTTGCTGCTGAGCTTTGAGTTATTCCCAAGGACTGCACAGCCTCTGCAGGCCCCTCTGCCAGTGTAGGACCACCCTCTGTTGAAATGTCTTCCTTATACTTAATCTTCACGTAATAAAGTGAAGGGAGAGGTACTTCCCTACAGTGGTTTTATAACACCTCATCTCTGCAAGCACAGAAGTAGCTGAATGTCCTTGACCATTTTTCATCCTCCAGGTGATGGAAACGTGCAGGTTTTCAAGACAGCCCTGTGGCTGTGTGGTAACTGAGCTACTTGTATTTAACCAGCATTTTTGTGATGCTTGTTCCCAGTCATCTTGTTTTCACAGGATGCTTACTTTATCCATATGGTGCTCTGCTGTTAATCACTGTTCATTTTCCTGTTTTTGAGGAATCCCATCTTGGGTGCTTTGTAACCAGAGACAAGATGCAAGTCAAAGCAGTGCTCAAGCTGTCAGTTTGCAGACCAGGTTCCTCTGTTCCCAGATTATTGCTGCGTGCAGGGAGTCCCTCAGCTCTTAAATCTGGTGAAATGGCCCATGTGCTTTATTGGATGAAGTTGCAGCAGAAGTGCTTTACTGCAGTAAGCTCTGTGCTTTGAGGTGGGCAGAGGAGCAGTGCACTCTGTTTTTGAGGGGTGTAGGTGCAACCTGCATTGCTGTCTCGAGGTAGACTTCAGACAGCATCACTCATGCTGCAGTTTTAGTTCCCGGAGATGATTGTGAGTATGGATAATACTTATGGGCTCACCTGCATGGGTACCTATGGGAGAATAGTTACTGTCTGACCACTTCTGGTGTCAGATGCTCCAGCTTTTATCGTGGTGTTTGTCCTCAGCTGTCCTCCATGGAGGCAGTGGCAGCTTGCTCAGGGCTCCCTGGTTTGAATTGCTTTCCATCCAGTGCACTGTAACTCACCACAGGACCACTCTGCCCTTCTCTGTGGGCTATTTCCATGCTGCAGCAGGTCAGACTGCTGAACCTTTCCATATCATATCCTGCTTGCATATTCATTACACTGTAGCTAGGTAACTTTGGTAATTGTAGGTGACTTGAGTGCACGGTGACATCGGAGCCCTCTGCTCCTTGCAGGGCCCTCAGACGCAGAGCTGGAGTCGCTCTGAAACATGAGTTGTTGTGCCCTGGTGTCTTGAAAGTCCCTGCATTGGTGTGCGCTCGAAGATGGGGCTGGTGGAGGTGTTAGATTCCCCATCAAGTCTTCGTTATGCCGTTCAATTATTTTAATCGTTCCTCCATCAGCTTGGCAGGGCCCTTGATACACTTTATACCAACCTTTGTTTGGTTTTGATGGAGAAGCTTGTTTAATAATTAATGGCTTCATTTCTCTTTGTCTGACGACTGCAGCCGGGGCTGGCTGTGCTGCTCCTGGGTCAGCCACTGCTGACTCACACAGCTGCGTGTGCTGAGCCTCCGGGCCCTGCAAACATCAACTTCAGAATTAAGAAGAAAAAAAAAAAAAAGCCAATTTGAAGAGCATGGTACGGCGGGGCTGTTGGCACAGCTCGGCTGGCAGCAGGAAGCAGAGCACGTCCCCTTGGCTCCTCGCTCCTGGTCACGCAGCGTTGCGTCGTGCTGCTCAGCATTTACATGTGCTGCGAGGAAATTCTGCAGTGTAAGTGTGCAGTCTGGCTTACGTGTGCATGTCAGGAGTGAGCTGTCAGGCTCGGTGCAGCAGCTGTGTGCACCCAGCAGCCCTTCACGTTCCTTTGGGCCACGCTGTGTTTCTGTCAACCTTCCTGAGCTTTTTCTTTTTTTTTTGCCTTTCCTTTTAAATCTTGCTCTTCAAGATAGGATATTCCTGCTCTGAAATCACGACTGAATAGATGTGTGTCCCCACTGTGACTGTGGAGGAGGGCCTTCGTTTCCTAAAAATAGTCTTAATTCTCCATGTCTTTCTAGATAAAGAGCACTGTGCAGGCATGCACAGCGGGTTGGAGTGGTTTCTGCACTGCATGGGAAGATAAATATGGTGCTGTAGGAGTCGGTGCCTTGCTTTTCCTTCTTTAACGTGAAGCAGCGATGCCTAAAATCTGTTATTAGCAGCTAAAGGTTTCTGCTCAGCACTTTATAAGGAGCAGAGCAGAAAATGATGTCCTTTACACCTACTGCTGTATGCAGAAGACCTCCTTCCTTTGGGTTGGGGGTTGGTGTGGATGCCTCAGCAGCGTGGCTGCGTTGTTAATGAAGGGAGAAGGGCCCTTTTCCTCAGCACAGCCACATGGTGCTGTGTGCTGGCAGTGGGCAGCCAGGTGCCAGGACACAGCAGGGCTGCTCGTAGCCAATGCCTGCCCTGTGTGTGTGCACAACCTCTCTTTTTTTCAGGTCTCCTGTGATTGTGGAGGGTGATGGCCCTTGTTGGAGGCATGGAAAGCACGCAGGTCATGGCTCAGAGCAGCTCGCAGGGCTCCTGCTGGCAGGACAGAGTGCCTCTTGTCTCGGGGTGAATCATGGACAAGAGTGGAGCATGTGCTTCAACGAGCATCTTTCTGCCTTGCAATGTGCAGCAGGTGAGCGGTGCCACCTGAGCCTGCAGCTCGTTAGGAGTTAAACCAAAGGTGAACTCCTTCATTGAATCCTTTTTGGAGGCCCTCCTGACCCTATCGTGGTCAGGTGTAGGGCCCGCATGCCTCAGAAGCCCCATCCTTTGTTATTAGGATGGATACCGTCAAGCATTGCTGTTTCCACGTGCGTAGGTGTGTGCACACACATCCTTACTCTGACTGATGCTGTGAGCTCTGCATTTGCCATTTATTGTTCCCGTGTTACCACTTAGGTGTTACTCAGCAGATCTTGTGGAGCAGAAAGTGCTACAGGTTTATTATGTGTGGTCAGGTGAAACTAATACACTGCTTCATCCAAGCAGTTTTTCCTTTCCCTGCTGCTTATGTATCTGCGTTGCTGCGAGACTGCTGCAGGCTCCCATCTCAGCCTCTCCTGGGATGTAATTTCTGAAAGCAGCAGGAGGTAAGGCAGTTCTCAAACCAAAAGCCATTTTGCCTGAAGTCGTCTTTCATTTTTATGCTGCTGGTAGGTTGCTACATCTTTCATGGAAATGGTACAGAAGGTGACAGAATCGTCTTAGTCTTGTGTAATTTAAATTGAATGTGCACTGCACGCTCTCAGCTCCTATTGTTGGTTTGTATCTTTCCTTTCTTTGTCTTGAGACAATGCGTGGGCCTCCTGTTGAAGCTGTTTGCTGTTCACAGCAGCTGTATCACTAAGGATCGATTGGGAGTGCTGTGTGGCTGGATATGTGTTAAGTGCTTGGTCATGTAACGTGATTTTTTTTTATAGGTACCAGGTTACACAATACTAGTCCCAGTATTTGCTTTGGAGTGTCTTTATCAGTGGTGCAATCACAGCAAGTCTGTGGCTGGTACAAACAGGGCAGAGGGGCTGCTGTGCTAGAAAGTGCACCATCAGGTGGGAAATCCAGGAGGTGGGTTTTCATTGGAGATAGGGGCCAAGCACTGGGGCCCTGCAGTGCATTCCTGGTGCTGCTCAAACTCTGGCTCCATAGGGTGCTGAGCAGCCCAGTCTGGTTGCTCCTGCACAGAGCAGGTTGCACTTGAGGGCATCCCAAGGTGCCACCTAATCACTGTTAACATACGGTTCTATCCTTGTGTTGTTCCTGCTCTGCTCTCTCTGTGGGTGAGGCTCAAATTGTGACACAGATGTGGGATAGGAGTGCCCATAGAGGTGTACCTTGTAATGGCTGGGCCTTGCTGCTGTGCATTTGGTTGGGAAATAAGCAGGGTCCGCTGTAAGTCTGAAAAGCTGCTTTGGTGGTGGTGGGGGTTCAGTGTGGTTCAAGCAATGTAACTGCACTGTGTGCTCTGTGCCTGCTCTGAAGTGGATCTTTTAATAGTGCTGAGAGTTTAGTTTTGTAGAAACAAGCAGTGCTCATCAAACTGCTCCAGCCCAAGCTTAGCAGCAGTGGTTCCTGCAGTGTTTGCAGCTCTTCTGCTTTTTTTTTTTTCCTTCCATTTGGTAGTTTTTTTTCCTAAAGTTAAAAGTCAGACCAGAAGAAGGGCTCCTGTCTGATAGTTGGGTGTTAACAAGCCAATACAAATGCATGCATTTAGGATGTGATTAAACTGCCTTGCTGGTGTATTGTGGTTTCATTAAAGGGTGTTTAAATACAGAATTCTGCTGGAATGGATGGGGATCGTAGACCTGGCTGGGCTCACATCCCTTAGGAGCACGGTTTACTTCAGGAGCTGAAGGATAGGAACTCTGCCATGTCCCAGCAGCTACACAGACACGAGCACACAGGTGAGAACATCTGCAGCCCTGGGATGCCTTTACAGTGCAGTGTTGAATACCTTGGGCTTTTCCAGTTTGTGAGCATCACAGGTTAATACATGACCTGCCATCCCTTGCGAAGCGCTGCTGTGATGTCACTCGCTCAAAATGTGACATGGGAGCAAGGCTTTTGCTTTTCATTTCCCAATGCACAACAGCTGTAAGCAGGCATATCAACGTGCGGGCTGTGTCTGCTGATGGGAACAGGAGGAAAGTCTTCTGTATGATCTGGTTGTATGAGTTCAGCTCCGAACACTGCAGGATGGTGGTGGCACATCTGCAGCGAAGCTGGGAGTGCAAAGCTGTGGGCTCTCCTTGCTGCTGCTGCATGAGCTGCTGTCAGCTGCAATGTCCCCTGTGTTGTGCAAGTAAATTCTGTTGTTATCAGGTGTGTTTCTAGTTTACGGTTGGGGTTTATTTATGGAGCTGCTGGTTAATCTGCACTGATTTCATGTGCACCTCACCGAGTGCTGTCACACCCCGTGTAGGTGTTACGGTGAGCCTACACCCTGCCAGCAGGAACAGCCTTCAAGTGCACTTCATGCCCATGAAAAACACTGAGAGAGGGTTTATTGGTCAGGCTTTATGCTGCTGCAGCTGGCTGTGATGGATGGCGGCTGCTCAGCAAGGCTTTAATGGAAGAAGGATGGGAAGCACAGCACCCCAGTGCTGAGAGCCACCCTGTCTTCCAAAGCTGTCTTTTGCCTCAAATGGTTTTTGCTTTAGTTTCTAAAGGGAGAAAACATGGTAGGGGTTTGTTGGCTTTGTAAGAGAGCAAAGAGAACAGGGCTGTGGTAATGTGTGATGTATTAAGGGAGAGTTTATAGCCAGAGGAGTGAAAGCCTGGGAGAGATGCTTAAAATCGCCGTCTGGTTTCAGTGTGCTCGTGTGATTGAGATGAGCGAGGGCACGTCGTGCTGCTCAGTGCTAAGTGCACCTTTTGTATCTTCAGTAAAACCTCAAGAGGAATGTTTCTGCTGTGCCAGATCTCTATAAAAAGAATCTGCTCCTGCGTGCAAGCGTTGCAGTCCTGACAGCTTGGTTTTCTCCTCTTGATCTTCAGGTAATCTAACTTCCTTTCTTGGGGAGGAAAAAAAAAAAAAAAAGTATTTTGCTGCTTTTTCACTGATGTGCACTTTCTCTGTGTTGTTCTGGGGCTGTGGGAAGGTTTCCTACAGCAGCCCTCCTTCTGCTGCACATGACAGCCTTCCTTTTGCCCTTGAGATCCATCTCTCCCAGCAGTACGAAACCTCCTCCTTGTCACTGTGACTCCAGCTGTTCTTCCACCTGCTGTCCTCCACACCAACACATGCAATGGGGGAATACTCCAACCTCCTGCAGGAACTGGAGGTTTTGTGGGATGCTTTTCCAAGCACAAAAGACCCGTGGTGCTAGGTAGGCTTTTTTTTTTTTTGCTGGAATTGGAGTGTGTGATTTCCTTCCAGTGCTGAGCTCTGCTTGCCAACATTTGTTTTCAGAGGTGTGACTGTAATCTCATAACATGTTGGAGAAGCTTCCATTGATGTGCTGGTGTCAGACAGTGCACATAGCAAATAGCTTTCTACTTTTTCCTGTTTTCACTTGTTTTTTTTTCTGCACTGACAAATTGAGCGGGTCACTGCCCCTGTGTATGGTAGTGCATTGCTTGCTTTGGCCAGTTGAACTCTCCTAATTAGGAAGAACAAATATCCACTCACAGAGCTCATCCCCTAGGAGCGGGTCAGACTTAAAATCGTGGAATTGTTAAGGTTGGAAAAGACTTTTAAGATGCTCGAGTCCAACCCCACGTCCACTGACCACGTCCCTCAGTGCCACATCCTCACTGTTCTTGAGCACCTCCTAGGACAGTGATGCTGTCCTCCAGGTGAGTGCCCAGATGAGAGCAGGCAGTAGATCTCAGGCTGTGCTGAAGCAGCTATAAGAACTGCATGTAAGGCCCCGTAAGCATCTTATTGCTCCAAGGGGTTTCTTGCAAAACAGTATGCTGGGGTAACACTGATTGTCTGGTTTGAGCAATTGGGAAATTCACTCTAACTCACCCTTTTCTAGGTGAGAGCAGCTCCTTGTGAAGGCGGTTGGCTTTGCTTTTTCCCCTTGGGAACTTTTCTGTTCCTGCTAACCATGATCAATATTCAAAGGATTTCTGCAGCAAATACACTGCCCATCAGCACTGATGCCAATGCAGAGTGTGGCATGACTCAGATTCCCAAGATGAATTTCTGAAGGCGTGTGTGACCTGTGTGTGCTCTGTGAGGCTGTGTATTCCTGCATGGAGACAGAGGGGGAGTGTGGGTCTCACTCAGTGCTCCTTATTTTGGTGCTCTGTCACTGATCAGTTAATGCCTTGCTCTAACCATTGGGCCTTTTCCCCCTGTGTTTCATCCTTGCCTGACCCTGAGCAGAGACTCCTGATGGAAGCTGATGACAGGTGGGACTTGAGGAAGTAAATCTCAAGACATCGATAATGAAAGACATGTTTGGGGTGTTTGGTACTGCAGGGAAAGCCCTTGAGATCAGCTGGGCAAGGTCACCTGGGCATCTGCAAGATCTGCCAGATCTCTTGGATCTGCTAGGCTGAATCATGGGCCAGTAAGCAGTTAACTCCTGATTTCTATTTTAAAAAAGCTCTTGGCATCTCCAGCGGCTGAAAAGCCAGCTGCCAATTTTTTTTTTTTATTTTTTGGGCAGTGTCATAAGGAATGGGAAAGATCTCACATTGCGTTATACTGCCCCAGGCACTCACATTGCAGCCATGGGTTAAGTTCTTGCATTTTCTTTCTGTTTCATCAGTTCTATGGGGAAAGAAATGCTGTTCACTGAATTGCTAACCTCTGTGCTTCCCAGGAACCTGTCCCAAAGGATGCAGGGGTGAGCCTGTAAATCTGACCATCTGCAGGGATTATAGTGGAGATCATGGACATAACTTATCTTGGTTTTTGAGCTCATGCATTCTTCTTCTGCTCAGGCAATAGCTTTGTGCCAGCTGCCCAAAGAGCTGGATGTGAGCTGAGCCCAGCAGCTGTGTGGTTTGGTTCTAAATGCAGTGATCTAGCTTTGCCTTTTACCCAAACGATGTGGGTTCTACACCCAGTTCACCTTTCCTAATCAAGTATGTATCTAGAAGTAGTAGCTCATCCAGACAGGAATTCCTTGCTATGGTTTTAGTGCTGTTTCAAAGCTGGCAAAAAGAAAAGTACTGACTTTAAAGTGATCTTCAGTGTTGGAAGTTGTGGGCTGTAATTCATTCACAGCATCTCCAAAGGGAAATTGGTACTGAAAGCATTGACATCAACTGCATCTTGCATAAGGGCAGCAGCTCGCAGCAGGAGAAACATTCTTGGGATGAAGCTCTTCTGTCCACATTGGGTCTGAGCAAGAATGGATGAGACTTGTGCTCAAACGTGCCCCCAAACCTTTGTAATCTGAAAAGCCAGGGGCATCCTTAGCAGTCTGAATATCGTTATGGATGCACATCAGTGGGATAAGAACACAATGTCTGCCTTCTATTGGCTGTGCTGTGCCCTGTGCACTCTTATGCTCTCAGACGTGGTGGTGAGAAAATGCAAACAGGAGATGACTGTGGCTTTATCCTGATCATTTAACACCATTTCCAAGGGCCAAAAGGCCAGTGCAAACTTAAAGGCTGCGGCAGTAACAAGCACAATTACTGCCTGAGGCTCACGTCTGCTGGGTTGCATTTATGTCAGCGTTCTTGTGCAATAAGAGCATTTGTCAAATTAACCTTGTGTATGGTAATTTGTTCATTCTTGCTTAAAACAGAGCCACCAGACATGTAATTCACGCGTCTCGCCGTTTGTAAGCCAACTCCTGCCCACGTGATGGGGTCTGGACCAGACCTTCCATCAGTGTTTAACTGAGACAGCATACTTAGTGGCAGTGCTACCCACAAATCTTGATTTGCTGTGTTTTCTTTGTGTGTGTGGGGGATCTGCAGCCTTTTTGCTTAGGAAAAAATGGTCAACTGAGGTGATTTGGCATTTTGAAAAATGGTGATGGGGTTTGTATCAGTGCCCTCTGAAAGCTGAGCCCTTGTGGGCTGCATCACCTGCCCTGCAGGGCTGCACAGTGTGGGCTGTGGTTTGCCACTTCTGTTTAGGCATTGCAGTTACTGGAACTCATTTCTAACACAGAGTTTGGGACGTACAGGTAAGATCCTGCTAACTGGGAAGAACCTGGTGTGAAGGAGAGCAGCCATACTGTGCACCTATTTGTGGCCAGAGTGTTGTTGGAGCCCTTTCTTGGATGGAGAAGGATCTAAAACACTATGAATTAAAACCTTGCTATGCACACTGCCTCAGACCCATAACATTTAAGGGCCCTGTGAACTTCTCAGATTCAGTCATAGCAGCACAGAGCACCTTCCCCATGCAGAGCAAGGGGATGGCACCCTGCGAGCCCATGGTGACAGTGATACACTTATCACTTATCACCTGTGGCCACTGCTGGTGTCACCAGTGGTTAAATGGAGATAGCAGGCTTGGAGGGAGGAGCTGGAGCTCAGTGGTAACCCAAATGCCACTTGGCTGCTCCTTTTGTTTTCTGAGCAAAGAAAACTGAGTTTTTTTTTCCCTGTTGGCCACTGCTGAGGCTTCCTTGGCAGAATGTCTGCACTGTGCCTACCAGAGAGTGATGTGTGTTACAGATGGCAACCCTGAAGTGTGCATGTGGGAATAGATTGCTTCCACAGTGTCTTTCTGTGTGGGGTGGGAGCCCTGGGGAAGCAGAACATCCCTCTTATGGAGTTGGGGGAAGGAGCTTTGTGCTGGAAAGAGCTGGGAGTTGTTTGCATTTATTTGTCATGGAATCACTGTATGCTTGGGTTGGAAGGGACTGTACAGCCCCTCAGCCTGTGCTGTGAGGCTGGTTGCCCCCCCTCCAGCCTGGCCCTAAGTGCTGCAGGGAATGGGGCAGTCTGGGTCTTCAGAGACACGTCAGCTTAGCAGCTCTCAAGTTCCCTTGCTCTCCCCATCCATTAGATCTGCATCCATTCCAAGGTTTGTGGCTGGCGTTGGAGAGGCCGTGGGCTGGGCAGTGCTGACATAGGCAGAATGCACTGCTGAGGTTCTGCCTGCAGCCTCTGTGCAGCATCTGTGATGGATGCGGTGCCTCGTCCTCTGTGCTGAGGCTGTGGCTGAGGATGTCACCGTGACAAATCACCTCCCCACGTTCCCCATGTGTCTTTTCTCCTCTTGGGAAGAAGGTGCTGTGAGGAGAGACAACTCCTGTTTGTAAATGATACGATGCAGACAGGTGTTGTTTCCTTGCAAAGCATTTCTCTGCACAGCGGTGGGTGCTGCAAATAAACTTGAGCATCCAAATCCTGGAGCTGTCCCTGCACCCCTCTGTTTGGAGGAGAGCTTTCAGGCTGTGCAGATCCAACCTCAACACTGCTGGCTGCAGCCTGCTGCTGTGACACAACAGTGCTCTGGGACAACAGCCTGGTTTTGTTGGTTGTTTTCCCCTGCAACCTGATTGTCATTAATCTGTCCCCATCCCCACTGTGGCCACTTGCGGATTAATCAGCCCGTAAATCAAAGCAAACGGAGTCTTTTTGCAGGAATCTCGGTCCAACCCTTGCCATATGCTTGTTTGGGTTTTGTTTGCAAATGTGGTAGGTTTGGTGAAAAGAAAAAGAGGAAGAAGGAAAAAAAAATAAATCTCAGCTGTTTGTCATGCGGAGCTTGTGGTTCGTGTGAGATGTGCTGAGCAAGCTTGTGCTGTGCTGGGTGTGTGTACTGCCTGCCCTGGGAGCTGGGGAAGCTCACAGGCTTTCTCTTGGGCCCTTTGCTCTGGAATTGATGTAAAAAATCCTTCTTCCTTGAGCTGAGGGAGGCTGAGAATGCCAAGGAGTTTGGTGTTTGTGCTGGCATCTCTAACATCAGCCATGTGAATGGGAGGTCATGCTGGTGTGTTCTGGGCTTCCTGCTGCCATGCAGCATCCCTGGGACATAGGTGTGGGATTTCTGCTATTCTTTCATTTCTCTTGCTTCAAAAAAAAAAATAAAAAATCATTGGGCTAAAAATATTCTCCAGGTTAATAATGGAAGCAGTATCTTCTGCATGTGGCTTTTTAGTCAGGCAATTAAACGCCGAGGCATCTTCTGAAGCAAGTTTCAGTCTGAACCTTTGCTCTCCCCATGGGTTTGTTACCCTCCCTCCATCCCCAGGCAGGACTTTGAGAATGGGTGACAGTTATCTGTGCTCAGATTCATGAATGATTGCCTGAATGCTTTTTGAAAGCTCTTTGGTTTGATTCTTTTCCTGCTCTTGAGTCACAAGGAGCCACCAGCAGCAGTCCTGCACCCTGCTTGGCTGTGCACCCCTGGCTCCAGCGATGACTTGGCCTCTGCTTCTCCCAGATACAGAGATGCACACTTCTCCTTTGGGACTTTCACACCCGGATTTCCTTCCTTCTCTCAGGGGAAATGCACCAAAAGTGCCAGCAGAAGGCTTGGCCGAGGCTCAGCTTGGTAAGCCCTGATCTGATCCGTGGCTGCTAACAGAACCATGCTCAGTGACATGCTCTTCAATTCCTTCTACTTGGGAAGTTCTTTCCAAGTATGTGCCATGTCACATGGCTCCCTATGGAAGAGTTGCATTGCTTTCATTTTCTGCTTTCAAAAGCTGATGGGTGTGGGCAATATTCCGGAGCTGCTAATCTCAGTGTGACCTCAGCCATCTGCCAAAAGCTCTCCTGCAGGCTGAGGGAGGGAGTCCTGCAGCAGCCATGCTGTGCTAACTGCATTTCTTCTGCAGCATTCTGTCCCAATGGGAGAAATAGTTGAGCCCAGCACATCTGCACGCTGAAAAAAAACAGAGGCTGTGTGGGTTAAATACTGAGGAACCAAGAGGTAGGCTCCAGTTCATCGATGGGTGATGCTGATCTGTGACAGTCTGTTCTCTGCCTCGGAATCACCTGAATGCTGTGAGAGTGATGGAAAGGGGATGCAGCGTTTGGGATGTGGGGCTGTTGGTTGTTCAGGCTTACAGCAGGTAAATGGTTTTGATCTCATAGAGGTGATATCTCTCGGAGGACAGGGTGAGCATATTGCAGAGGTCATTGCCATGGGTGTACCTTAACTTGTGTTTGGGTCTGTCTGTGGTGATGCTTAGTGATAGAGTGGTGCCAGGAACACAGGAGCAGGCAGTAGTGACCCTTTCAGCATAGGGAAAAAGTCTCAGCTCAGTGTTTGTGTAGTGTCTTGCTGTGGATAACCCAGTTTAAAGAACTAACTCGCCAGCGTGAAGCTGAATGTAACATAATGAGGTCCCTACGTGTGCTGTACCCACTGAGCTCAGCTGCACCAAAATACATTTGCAGCCACAGCAGTTCAGAAGCTCACCCTGAGCCTGTGCTCACTGGGATGGTGTGTGTGCTGCTGGGGGAAAGGAGAAACCGAGCTGCAAGGGGTGAGGTGGTGCTCAGCTCTGCTCAGGGGAGGGAACCAGCAAGGCAATGTCTCATACATACTGCTGCAGGAGCCCCTTCCAGTTGGGATGTTCCCTGATATTCTCTCTGTAGCTTCTTGGGATGCACATGCAGTGTAGGCACTCCTTCCTAAACTAGGGTGGCTTGCACGGTTTCAAGAGGCTGAATTTTCAGAGGGCAGCAGCGATGGCCCCAGCACAGAGCAGCTTAGCCCCAAGCATCCATCATCCTTGCTTGCTGTAAGCAAGGAGTACCTGGGGGCAGAGCGTGACCCGGTGCTTGCACTGCTTGCTGCCTCCTATTAACACCCTGCAGAGCTGCACTGTTGAAGTCACGGAGCACAGCAGCATCTTGCCAGCATTAAAGCAGAACCTTTGGCTGCCACGTATAAAGCTGTGATGTCACCAAACCGAAGCTGCAGAGCTACTAGGTGGAAAAACTTAATCCTTTTTTTTTTTTTTCCTTTGGCCTTTACTCTGTTGCTAAATCTGAGCTCTTATTATGCAGCAGTGAAATTCAGTCATTGCAAAGTGAGAGCATCTTTCTCTTGTGTAACTCTGGAGCACTGGATGTGGCTCAGGTGTTCCTCCAGAACGAGCAAGGAGGCCTTTACATCACAATTTGCTCTTTTCTGTTTTACCTCATCTGCCAGGTTGTGAGATGAGAGATGCTAAGAATGAGACTGCAGGTGTTTTACATGGGAGATCTCTCTGCGTAGCCAAAAGTGCAGAGTTGTCTCGTTAAGCTCTGTGTATTTAGATCTGTGGTATTAAAGTAACCTTAACAGCTTCTCTTGTTGTCTGCCATATGCCTTGCACGCCGTGCACAGCTATGATTTTACATCCCTGAATTCAATAAGAGCTTTGTTCTGAGCAGCAGAAGATCCCAGCAGCATCCACCTCTGCTTGTGCTGAACCCCAGTTTGGCCCCTTGCAGCCTGCCCACGTGTTTTCCCATATGTGCAGCTTTCGGATTATTGCAGAAAGTGAAGAATCACAAAATCTGCCCCGGATCACGTTATGCAATAGTTGAGCTGCTGGCGGTGAATAAGCAGATCCAGCTGAACACGAGTGCTTCTGAAGGGCACCTCGTATTTTCTGCATGCGGACAGAGGAAATGGCTTGTTGGCTGGGAGCTGGGTCAGGTGCCTGCCTCGTGTGTGGGTGCTGAGTGATAGCAATTGATTTCCCGTGCAGATTGGTGCTGAGAGGTGAGATAGCTTGAAGAACAGAATCCTGTACCCAATTGCTTTTCTTGGGTGGGAGGGCAGGGCTGAGTTATGGGACTTAATTTAGTGAAGTCACCTTGGAGACCTTTGTTTTCTGTGTAAGAGAAAATCATTTTAGCTGTTTTTTCGAAGTGAAAAGTAATCCCTCCTGGGAGAATGCCAGTACATGCTGCATCACGAGGTGAATGACTCCGGCAATGAATTTCAGTGCTTGGCTTTGTTTTGAGCCAGAGCACCCCTCCTGCAGACAAACGTTGCCACACTGCATCTCTGGGTTTGAACTTCACACTGAGGAGGTGCCAGGGGGCTTTCCTTCCTGCAAGGCTTCTGTCTGCACGTGGAGCCTGCAAAGCAGTGCCAGGGCTGAGTAGGTGAGGAAAGCCCTGGGGATGCTGTTGCTTGTGATGCAGGGTGGCTCTTACTGATCCTGTCTGTGTACCAGGTTGGGATGCAGCTCCACGCACCCCTGCCTTGGTGATGTGTTGTTATGACAGCCATGCTGAAGTTTGCAGAGAAGGAAGCAGTTGGAAAACTACTTAGAACCATCTGGGAAGAGGTGAGATGCTCCTGGCCCTGGTAGGGATGCCTTGTGCCCATCCTGCTGTTGGTATGAGCAGGATTGTGTGCCTCTGGGAGCATTTCTGCTGCACAGCAGTTGATGGTTTATTCTGCTCCCAGCTTCAGAGATGTGACTGAAGTGGTTGAGATGTTGTGGCCAGCAGTCACTTCACCTCATCTATGGTGGAGCCAGTGGTGACCCGGGGATGAGAGGGGCTGGGCAGGAGAACGATGGCTGCTGATGCGGGTGGAGGGAGCTTGTGAGTGTGGGAGAGAGGAATAAATGGAAATTTTGACAGTGTGAAGCTGGATGGAGACAGCATTCTGCACATGGAGGGTCAGTGATAGAAGAGATGTGGCATTGCCCTGTAGGGAGCAGCAAAGCCATCTGCACAGCTGGGTGCCTGAAATCAGGTGAGGATGATCCATCCCTTCTAGGAAGGTTGTGCCTGGTTCTTTTCAAGCGTTCAAGCTTGAGGAGCACTGCCCTTGCCTTGCATTGTGCTTTGCCATCTCTCACAATGGTTTTCCTTCATCAACAGCTGTGTGATGCTCTTTAGTACCTCCTGGTAAGTGAAACCCCTGAGTATTTCTGCCATGCCACTGTCTTCAGGAGTTGAAGCTGCCAGAACTGGGGCTTTCCTGAGGAAGGATGGTGCCACTGGCCTGGGGGGAAATAAAGGAGCCATTCCTGTTGAAAGAAATTCCTATCAATTCCTGTTATTCCTCCTGCAATTCAGTGAGCAACCACCTAGTAAGTGTTCTGCTGAAATGTTAGAGGAATCCATCTAATTATTGTGAGACATCTCAATTCCAACAGGTGTCTGTCTGGGGAAGAGGACTCTGGGAATGATTCAGATGAGAGCCACCTGGAACTACACGAGCCTTTTGTCCTGCTGTTCTGTACCCATCTTTCAATCAGAAAACACTCTGATTTGCTCCTGTGGACGGGGCTTGGCTCAGCCCTATGGGCTGAGGGATGGGGTTGTGGTGTCTGCAGCCCCATCTGAGAGCAGGCAGCCCTGGGCAGGAGCTGGCAGCAGCTCTCCCTGCCCTATGCTGGGATTGGCATTGCTGGCACTGCAGGCTGGTGCAGAGATGATGGGACTCCTGGGCTGAGTGCTTGCAGGGCTATTTTCGGAAGCTGTAAATGCTGCAGTGGGTGTGGAATTGGTTTTTGGGTCTACTTAAGCATTTATCTTCGTGCCCAAGAGCCTTTGACACATCCAGTCTTTGCACGTCCAGTCAGCAGGGATGTTGTCAAGGAGTTCTTCCAGTCTGTATGCATACCTGGGATTGTCCTGACCCTCCTTACACTTGGCCTTGTTGAACCTCATTCAGGTTCTCGTGGGCCCACATCTCAGCCCCATCCCATCCATCCTGGAGGTGCTGCTGCAGGCAGGCATGGGCTGTGCCTGCTGTGGGGGGGGTGAATGAGAAGCCTGATCCCTGAGTAAGGATCTGGAGGAAGGTTTGTCCTAACCACGAGTTCTGCCACTTGTGTGCGATGGTAACAGCATACCTGCTTCTCCTTGCTTTGCTGGGCTGAGGTAAATGAGCGTTGATTGTTGGTGAGTTCAGCCCCAGGAAAGCCTCCTGCTGTTTGTGCTCAGCTGAGTGAGCCCACTGAAGTATGCAGCAGTCCTTCCAGCTGTAAAGGTGTTCTAAAAGCTGTGGAAGAATTGTGCTGTGCTCATTTGCTTTACAAATGAATATCTTTGCATGCAAGATCTTATCTAACTTGCACATAGGAGAATGACTGAAGGGAAAAGATGGAGAGAGGCAGAGCTGTTGCAGGTGGAGTGGTATGGGGAGGGAGAAGAGCTGCAATGCCAGTGAGAAATACCAGTGGTACGTGGCTGGGGGCACACGGGAGCATGTTGGCCACCCCAGGTGGGTGCAGATGGTTTTAGTATCACTGAATCATAAAATCATTAAGGTTGGAAAAGACCTTGGTCTTAAGATCAAGCACAACCCCAGCTCACCCCCACGGTACCACTGACCACATCCCTCAGTGCCACATCTCCATGTTCCTTGAACGCCTCCAGGGCCAGTGACCCCACCACCTCTCTGGGCATCCTGTGCCAACGCATCACCACTTCTAGAGAAGGAATTTTTCCTGATATCTAACCTGATCCTCCCTGACACAACTTGAGGCTGTTACCTTTCATCCCTTACCTTTCCCTGTGCTCTGTTCCCTTGCAGGACGCAGGCGGAGATGGCCCACACGTGCCGTGGGACCATCAACCTGTCGACAGCTCACATCGACACCGAGGACTCGTGCAACATTGTGCTGTCCAACGGGGGCAGGACTTACCACCTGAAGGCCAGCTCAGAAGTGGAGAGGCAGCGCTGGGTCACGGCACTGGAGCTGGCCAAGGCAAAAGCCATCCGCATGAGGAACAACCAGTCAGGTAGGGCATAGCTCAGCATGCAGGCATGCAGCTGGATCCTTTAGAAAACCTCCCTGTAAAGCAGCTGCTCTGTGCTCGCCATATCGTGCAGAAACCCTAGCAGATACTATTTCTTCTATAATTTAAAGTTGTTGACTATACCCATTGAAGCACAAAGGGTTTTAAGCAGTGTTGCATGCAGCACACATCTTTCGATCTGGTTATGCAGCCTTACACCAATCTTTAAAGCCCTGGTAGTGGCTGGACATTGTAGAGAGCCAGTAAAAATGAATTTATGATGCTTCTTCTGGAAGGAAGGATGCATGTGCCTTACTCCTGGGGCCCTGGCTGGGCAGCATGAATGAGGGACATTGCAGGAGGCACCAAGCCCTGCAGCAGGCAGCAGCCCTGGAGGCACTGGTTCATAGTGAAATCCTAGAGCAGTGCCTCTCCTGTTCACCCCTAGTTTAGGGTATTGCTGTAGATGAATGATACGCAGATGTAATTGTCTGTGCACACTGTCTTTCTCCCCTCTGCACAGACTAAGCTGTGCTTTGGTATTTATTAGTGTGTATTTGGGACAACTGTGTTATGTAAAGCTGTCAAACCACCATGCATGCTCCCCCTCGTAGTGTCGTTTTTACTGCTCTGTTGTGTAATGGATCTGATAAGCACTTAACAAACAATATTTCAGGAATATTTGAACGTTCATAGCTCTTCTGGGATTCACTTTTGGTTTTCTTCCACAAACAAACGTGCCTTCAAATCACAGAAGGCAAAAGCTATGAGTGTATTAAAAAGGCAATCAGCCATCCCTGCTGCCCTAAAATAAAACCTCTCTGCTCTCATCTTGAATGCAGGAGAGATGTAGTAAGTACCTGCTGTTGTTCCATTGTGCTTATAATGGAAACATAGCTTCGTCAAACTTCTGAGGAAGGAGGAGTGTGAAGGTGAGACAGTGAGCTAGTGTGGTAAGGTCTGTTTTGAGACATCTGTAACTGCTGCTCTGTGTGTCGGTAAGGTGGCCATCAGGCTTTCAGAATGGCTGCCAAGGAAGGGTCAGTGCACCAAGAAAAACCTCTGCTACCTGGTGGAAGCACTGCACCAAAACCACAGCACGGGGTGTGCTTGATGAGACGTGCAGCTCTTCTGAGCCGAGGCTGCATGCACAGGGTAGGCACTTCCTAATGCTGCTGGCTTATGAAAACACACAGTCAAGAGAAGATTGGTTTGCCTGCATTTCTGGAAGGCAGCGCATTCCTGTTTCCATCCCTGGATTGATGGGATGGCTGTTTTGGATGCTGGCTGCAGAGCACAGTGCAGGCAGCGTGTTTTATAGAGAACAGTAGAATGAAGAGCATAAACAACTCAGCTTGCAGGAGAATGCCCCCAGCCCTGGGCTCGTGAGGCCTGACTTTTGCATAATTAGCTGTCCCACAAGGTCATATAGAAGTTGATTAGTGCGTGAGCCGTTTCCTCGTTTCCCATAATTATTTAAGTACTCCATGTTCTGCGGCACCAGTATCTAAGACTTAATTACATAAAGTATTTTGAACCCTCTGTCCTGTGGTTTTGCAGCTCTGGACTGTATGTAAACGTTGGTGGGAGTATGGCTGGTGGAGGAGATGTGGGCATCTCTGGGGTCTGGCTATGGCTGCATTGAGCTCGCTGGGTGTGCAGGTTGCTCGTGGGGCTGAGATGGGTCTGAATCAGGATCTTGCACCTGGGGGAGGTTGGCACGTGCTTTGGTGTTCATCTCATCTCTGGCTGTTGGGTGCTGGTTGTGCAATGCAAGAGCTACAGTCTGAAGCTTTCGGAGGATGTCAGTGCTGTTGCCTGTGGAGTTGCATGCAGTTATTTTGGTTTGGCTTTCCACAAAAGTAACAAACTCAGAGCCTTGCTGTCTTGAGGCTCTGGATGTACTGACTTTCTGACTTCAGCTGACTCAGGCCATGGTCTCAAGGGAAGAGCAGCACAGAAGCAGTGCTGACTTCAGGTGGTGGTGCTCGCTGTCTCACCGTGGTGCTGACCCAGCTCATGCTGGGCTCTTCTATCAGCCCAGCCAGCAGCAGAACTGCTGTAAGTGACAAAGATCTGCTCCGTCTGGCTTGTCTAGATGAGAGATAGCAGCCTCAAGTTGTGCTGAGGAGGTTTAGGTTAGATATTAGGGAAAATCTCCAAAAGGGTGGCACAGTGGTATTGGCACAGGCTGCCCATGGAAGGCTGTCCCTGAAGGTGTTCATGGAACATAAAGATGTGTCACTGAGGTATGTGGACAGTGGGGGTGGTGGGGGTGGGTTGGGGATGGACTTCATCATCTTGACAGCCCAGGTCCCCATCAGCCTGGCCCTGGAAGGCAAATGCTCAGCGTGGGCATTTGTAGTGGTTCCTGAGAACTTCTCCTCAAAGGGTCAGAGCAGGGCTGGTGGGCTCACTGCTGGCATGCTGAGATCCTGCCAAGTCCTTTCCTTGCATTCAAAAAGGAGCAATGTAGTAGTGTGATGTTAATTAATTAAAAAGAAAAAAAAAGAACTTGACCTCTTTTTGTGAAATGCTTTAAAGATGAGCCACACTTGAGTTGCTTCTGGAAATAAAACCTGAGCGTGAGCTGGGATCCTGCACTCCCTCTTTCCTGAAGGAATGGGAGCTGTGGGTTTTGTGCCATGCCTGGGGAGCTCCAGGGCTCATGGCTGCGTGCTGCTGCTGGGGCAGGGCTGCAGTTTGAGCTGCTCAGTGGGGCTGCTGTGGGCACAGGGGGCTGGGCAGACACCAGCTGCTGGGGGTGGCTCTGGGGCAGATGAAAGCTGTCTGTTCCCCCAGTGGTTTTCTTGAACTAAACACATGCAAAAGCAGTTTTAATGGGACCGTAGCTAGCTGGAGCTGTGCGTTGAGAAGAGATGCCATTTTCACAGAACCGTTTGTTGTTTCTATTTTTAAGGAATAGAGAACCCTATATCCAAAGTGAGCGTTGGATAGGAGACGTTGCTGCTTCCTCTGCTGCATAATTGAGGGGGATTTGATTTCCTCTGTATCCAGTGCAGGGCTGAGACTATTTTGGTAATGAGGCACGAGCTGGGACATGAGCAGCGCTCACAGATGTGACACAGGAGCTTGCTGCCCTTGTCTCTCTGCTGCAGGTAGTGCTGGGTGCTGGGGGGCAGGAAGCCAGCACAGAGCTGAGCTGCTGCCATGCATTTCTTCTCCATGGCAGCGTCCCACTTAATGCCATTAACATGAATGCATAATGTAATGTTAGGGAAGAAGGGGCTGGCTTGGGTGAGCCCCTCTGTTCATCCAATTTGGAATTTGTATTTCTAGTGTTATCTGTAGAACGTGTTGGTGAGGATGAGCCAGCAGGGCATGCTTGTAACTCACACACCACTGCATCCTGGGCAGCATCAACTGAGAAGTGGCAGCGGGACCAGGGGGGATATTGTCCCCTCTGCTCTGCCCTCGAGAGGCCCCACCATTCTGTGTGACACCTAAGGGGCACCTGGCTCATCCTCCCCATGGGAACAGCCAACACAGTGCTGCATGAAAGCCTGCTCATCGGCCCTGAAAATCACAGCTTTCTGTAATCACCCTCTGTCTGCATTAATGTAAGCCCCTGGATAATTCCAGCACTCTGTTTCCCATATTGCATCACCCTTTGGATTTCTGCCCGCTTGCACCCAGGCTCTCAGCAGCCTGAAGCTTTTGGGGACACTCTGCTGCCCACACTCCTTTAAGTTCCCTTCCAAGCTAAGCAGTTCTGTGATTCTGCTGGCTTAACCAGCTGTTTTCTTAGCAAACAGGGCATGATGGAAGCAGCCTTGCAGAGGCTCGTCTGCAGGTGGGTGGAGGCTTGGGAGCTCAGAGCAGTGCAGAACTGCTGTCCCACCCCTGGGCTTCCAGTGGGCAGTTCTGCTGCTTTGATGTGCTGCAGCCTGCTCATCCGCAGTGCCTTTGGGGTGCTGAGCAGTTCCTCTAATTGCAGAATTGATAACTTCAGTTTTGTTATTGGATATGTTTTAGCTGTTTTGTTGTTTTTCTGCCCCTTCCCCCTTTTCTAACCAAGGAGTTTGTTTGCAGCAAACGTTTTGTCTTGAGAATGTGAAGCTGCAACACATCTGCAGCCTCCCTGGCTGGCTGTGAATTGCCCCTTTGTGGGGGCCCTCCCTCGCCCCCCAGCAGCCAACACCCGCACTGCTGCTCTGACTGCAGCCATTGGGACAATCACACTCCTTGTTGGCCTCATTCTCCCAGCTCACTGTTTGACTGCTGGCTCCCATCGGCTCTCTGCACCAAACCTCTCTCTTTTCCCACCCTCCTTGCGGGGTTTTTCTGTCCTGTTCCTCTGCCTGGTGCTGCTTTGGGATTTGTTCCTCTTTTTGGGGAGCTCTGCTCTCAGCTTTCCTACTCTTTGTCATCCCTCATTGGTTTGAGCTTGGGAGTATTTCTTTTTCCAAGTGGGCAAGCAGGATTTTTGTAAGGACCTCACAGTGGTGCTTGGCCCCCAGCTTTCCCCTGTGTGTTCTTCAGGCTGTGGGATGGCCCTGCAGTCTCTGTGTCTCCCTGGCAGTGCCCATAAAGGACTGATCCCGCTGGTGGTGCTGTTCTGCTGCTGGAAGTCATCATGTGTGAGTTGCAATGTCACTATCCGAGCTGTGGGACTCAGTTTTGAGCTTCCTTCTGCACATTTATCCCCTGTGAGATAAGGCTCTGTTATAATCATGGAACCATTAAGGTTGGCAAAGACCACTAAGGTCATACCACCAGTACTCCCATTGACCATGACCCTCAGTGCCACATCTCCATGTTCATTGAACGCTTCCAGGGACACTGACCCCACCACCTCCCTTGGCAGCTTTGCCAGTGTGTTACTTCTCTTTCTGAGAAGAGATGTTTCCTAATATTAAACCTGAAATAATAACTCTTGTTATCAGTGCCTGGTTGGGTGTGGGTTGCACTCGAAGGATGCTGGCATTGCAGCACGAAGCTTCCTGCTGGCCATGGCTCTTAGTGGTGCCAGGTTGCTGCTGGGGCTGTCTGCAGCAGCTCTGTGTGCTTCTCCTGTCCTCTGTGCTCTTTGGGTTTGTGTCCTCTTTGCTCCCTGACTGTTTGCCTTCACTTCTCAAACATGACCTTTGGGGAGAGAGTGGGAAAAGCCCTCTATGGAATCAGTTGTTAAGGTGGCTGTGCAGCCAGAACTGCTCAGCCTGCAGCGCTTCCCTGCTTGGGCAGTGGTTTCTGCTCACACTGGAGCTGCCTGATGCAGAGTTCTAAGCAGCAGAGAGCAGCAGTCTGCAACATCAGGAAGCTGGAGGAATCGTTTAGGATTTTTGTGTATTTCACAACCCAGGAAATCCCCCTTTTGGGGTAACTTGTGTTGAACTTGTTTTCTTATGCTCTGTTTGCATGTCAGGAGAATTACCCGAGCAATACGCTTACCTCCTTGATTTGGTGTTGATCCTTCCCCTTGTTTTGCCCATGCATCTATTATGTCATAATGTATTATTCTGTATATATATAATCTGTGAGAATCCCCTGTCCCAAAGCAGCCCAGAAATCAGTTTGTAGGTAGGACTGGAGCTTGGCACTGCTGCAGGAGCTCAGCAGCTCTATGTAGGGCACCTCTGCTGCTGCATCCTCATCCCTGTGGTTCTGTGCTGGAGCTGGAGGAGTTTCCTGTGCAACTGTAGCAGCCGATGACAAAGGAAAGATGGGCAAAATGCTGCAAGTACTGTGAGTTGGTAATTTTGTAATTAAAGGAGGGGTCACTTTCCTGGCTGAGAAATGGCTCCTGCTTGTTCTTTGCCTCTGTAAAGGGTTGAAGCAGTAACATCTGTGCATTAGTGCTGGGCTTTGTCTATTGAGTGGGGACTTCCCAATGGTGGTTTGGTGCACTGAGGTCAGAGCAGCTCAACACAGCCCCCAAACAGGCTTGGAGCTGGAGCTGCTGCAGGCAAGGCAGGGACAGATGTGCCTTTGTGCATTTCTGATTCCTCCCATCTTTGTCTGATCTTGGCATGACCTCCAGATAGCTTTTTGCCTTATCTGTGTCCTTCATCCCTGCAGGTTTGGATGCTCTGACTTGGCTGATGCTTTCCCACTCTCAAGCTCAGAAACTCTGGGGAGCCAAGAGTAAAGCATATGAGTTTCTGTTGGCAATCAGAGCCCTGCTAGCTGGAGTCTGAGAGCAGCTCTGAGCCCAGTGCAGGTTGTAGCCAAGATGAATTGGCCTTGTATAGCTATCCTTGCACTCCTCTGTGCTGTGCCTCATCTCCTGGATGCAGGCTGGGCTGTTACTGCGGCTGCTGCAGGCTGCAGTGTGCTCCCCACAGGCTGCAAAGCTTTATGGTGTGGGTGGCAGCAGTGGGAAGGATGAGCTGTTTCATTGCTTTGCTGTACCTGCTAATATTAGCTTGATCTGTCACTTTGCTCACTTACAGCAGAACTGGGAAGATGGTGATGCTGTACTGATCGCCAAAGTGCTGGACTGCTGTGTCGTGCTCAGCTCTGCTCTGCTTTGAGCCTACTCTGTACTTCCAGACCTGCTGGTTGGTGCCCTGTCCCATTCACACACCCATAGCCACGTATGCTTGCATTTGGCATGTGCTGAGCACAGGCTGTGTGCCTGCTTACAGCTGGCAGAGGCTGTGTCTGACAGAAAGCAAAGCAAACACATGGTAATTGTGTGCTTACAGCGAGGAGCATCGCATCCTTGTCAGAATTTGCATCCTTCCCTTATTTTCCAAACGGGATGCTGTGGCTGGTGGCTGTCTGTCTGATCAGGAGCAAGCCAGCTGCAGTGGGGACATTGCTCATGTCCTCATTTGTGTCCTTGCTGCCACCTGGTAAGGCCCCATGCTGACATATCCCAGCATGTAGCAGCTGGGCAAGGCTCAAACTGAGTAAGTGTCACCTGGAAGTGACCTGAACAACGTGGTGGGGATACCTGGCATGTGCCAAAGGGGAACCATTTCCAGCTCAGTGTATTTCAAGGTTATTATCAAGTGGTTTTTTTTTTTTCTTCCTGGCACAGAAAAATGCTGTTGGAGGAAAATCAATTTTTAGGTCTGAAAATAATAGTAATTCTTGCTAATTAGAAATGAGTCAGTAAAGAGTAAATGGCTGCATGGGGGCCTCCTGCCTTGCTTTTGGTGCACCCGAGCACATCAGCTTCCGTTCCCCATCTGCAAAACAGAGAATTAGCTCACAGCTTGAGGCTGAGGATGCAGATGCTGTGCTGGAACCATGCGACGGCGGTAGGTTGCCCTCTCCTGGCACATTCCCTCTGCAAACCCATGTCCTCATCTCTTCCTTCCAGCACCAAAACCAGCCTGCTGCTGCAGGAGTTGGTAGCTTCAGCCTGTAAGTATGTGTTTGAGGAGTAGTGGCAGCTCTGCGTTGTTCTCTGCAGGGAGAGGATCTCCCTCTGGTGGTGAAGCTGCTCATAGGAAATGAGCCTGCCTCCCCCACCACCTCAGCATTAGGTCTCCAGGCCCTGCTACTTGAGGCTGTGCTGCTGGCAGGATCTGGAGCTGCCCACCCTGCTGCTGTGTGTGTCCCTTAAGGCTAACGATGCAGCACTGCACTCTCAGAGGACACACAGGGGGGTGTTTAAACCATCTCATTTAATATGATTTTTTTTCCCCCCCTGTTTCCTAATGGCATCCTAGCAAGTGGTCCAGCTCTGTTTTTAGCATCCCAATTTAATGTGTTTCCTGTTGTGAATAATACTGGGGGAAAAAAGTACCTGTGGAATTGAACTGTAGCTCTGGGCTCCTATCTAAAGTCTTGATTACTTTTCAGGTCTTCTGGATCCTAAATTGCCCAGATAGATGGGTATGTTGTGTTGGCACTGGAGGCTTAAGAATGGGGAAAACAGAAAGCTCTGAGTGCTGTTAGAGCTGAAGAACTTCTGACTGCTGCCAACCAGAGCCATGTTGAGTGATGCTGTCAGTAACTGAGAGCAGTCAGTGTTAGTGGTATTGTTGGCTCCTGTTCTGCTCTGTGAGCTCCATGGCTTTGGTGTCTGCAGTGGGGCTGAGTGCCCCAGGAGGGCCAGGAGCCCATTGCCATGGGGCTGAGGGGCAAAGCATGCAGAGGCAGCTCTATTTCAGCAGGCTGCAGGCAGCTATTGCTTGCATTTCAGCTTCTTCAGTTTCCTTTGTTTTCATTTTTGGTGACTCCAGCATCCTGCTTGGCAGGGCTCTGCTTGCAAACCCTTCCATGGGCTTGGAATTCCCAAATGAAGCAAATAAACTGTGCATTCCTTGCTGCATTGCCTTTAGACCAGATAGAAATGCCAGATGAAGTTTTGGTGTTCCAGGTAGAGTTCTGTTACTGGTTTTGTCGTTGCTTCTTGCCCTGGCTTTTGGATGGGGCTGCACTGGCACACGAGAGCATTTTGAGCCAGTGCAGAGCTGTGCCTGCAGGAGCCCAGTCTGGTCTGGGTGTTGGTGGTGGTCACGAGGAATGTGAGCAGTGCCATGGGACAGCAGAGGCAGCTGGGCACAACACACATCCCTGGAGCAGAGGAAAAGCAGCACTGTCTTGCTGGGTTTGCATTTGAATGGGTATCAAATCTGGACTTACAGCTCAAAGTTGGTGTGTTTTTTCTGTGTTGGGGCACCTGATCTGTGCTTCTTTGTCTTAGGAAAGGAAGTTGTAGGAGTGCGTTAGCAGCTTTGAAGATAAGAAGTTTCCTGAATTAGTTGAACAGAGGGAACTGCCATGAGCAGAGGGACTGGAGCTCCTTTGGTAAAGCTTGCACCATTTTAGGGAGGCATCTGTGTGAAAACAAATACTAGAAATGCAAAAATGCAGTTTTGTTTCCTGATGCTGAGATTCTAGAGCTGAGAGCACTAGAATGGTGCTTTTTTTCTTCCATTCAGAGCTGTGTCACACCTGTGTTTTCTTGTTTGCACTGCCATGCGTGGGCCAAGTGAAAAGCAGAACAATTATTTGCACGAAAATTACACATTTTGGGGCACTGCTGATAGTTTAATTCCTCTCTCAGCCCACCCACCCCACTGTGCCCACTGCCCACATCCCTCAGCGTGGGATCTCCAGTTCTGGAACACCTCCAGGGATGGTGCCCCACTCCCTGGGTAACCTTTACCAATGCATCACTGCTCTTTTGAGGAAGAAATTGTTCCTAATGTCCAACCTGAATGCCCACAGCAGCCCCTTGCTGCAGTCCTGCTGCCTCCTGTGTGGGAGCTGAGGAGGTTCCATGGCTCCATCCTTGCAGCTCTGTTCTGTTGGTGTGGCTGTGGGGAGTCAGGTCACCCCAGCATAAGGTGCAGGCCTCATTGCTTTCAGCTGCTTTTAAGAATAAGCAACATTTGGAAAGCTTGGAGAGTTTTCTTGTTGCACAGACACAGCGTGAGTGACTCATCCTGGAAGGAACAATAGGGATAGAAGCAGTAAGGTGACATTTCTGAAAGATGAGTGCAAAGGATCTGAAAAGAGAAAATAGTTATTTTTGGTTATTTTGGAATGAAAAGGGAAGGAATCACAAAGGTGTGATTCGAACACACCGGAGGTTTTTACGTAGGAGAAAGGCAACCAGTTCTCTGTGGAGTCTGCAGAGGGCAGAGGCAGCCCTGGTGGTGTGCAGCACAAAGTCCTTGGGCTGGGGAATGGCCCTGCCTGGGCAGAGTGCATGTCTTGGGCAGCCAGCCCATGGCTGGGCTTGGGGGGCTGTGAGGACCCTTCTAACCCAACCATTCTATGGTTCTATGATCCTTAAGGACCCTCCCAACCCAAACCATTCTCTGATTCATTCTGTGATTCTGTGACATGGAGCATTTCCCACGTACATCTTGCTGAACCACAGGCTGTGACTTCTGCTCGGTTACTTGCTTATGAACAAAATTAATTTAGGGATAAATCGATATTTTATCAGGGAACTTCGGAGTGATTCTTCATGCACTGTGCTGAGCTGCTCTGCAGCTTTGACTTCTATGCATGCAGGAGGCCTTTGGCAGCTGGCAGAAGGGATCTGAGCTGGTTGTAAAGCTTCTGTGATGCCAGGCTTATGGAGGGCATCTTCTTTACGTGTCCATGATCCTCCCTTGCAGATTTCTGCAACAGCAGTGTAACTGAACTGTGCTGGGGTCACTGCAGGAGCCAGGGGTGCATGTGCTGAATCCCACCTGGGCTTCCCTTTCTCCACACATCACCTGTGCTTTTCCTCTTGAAAAAGGTTGGTTCTTACAATGCAGAGGTATGCCTGCATTGCACGAGCATTTTCCCAGAATTTGCCCTATTTACACCCAGATTGCCTTGATAATCTGGCCATCTCTTTTGATATGTATATACAGGAGATGGAATACAACCTGTGCTCTGTTGCTATCCAGACGCTGGCATTAACAGGAGCTGGAGGAGAGCACTCAGGGCACAGTGCTGGTCCCTGTGCCAATGTCAATGCTCACATTGATGTATCTTCATTTTTGCCTCATTCCCTGGGACTGATAAAATCTGAAGGGCTGGGAAACCCCATCCTCCAGTGCTGGAGGGGTGAGGCAGCAGCCATCAGTGTGTGTGTGTGTGCACATGGCAGAGGTTCTGCTTGGGAACTGTTGGCTGCGGCGAAACGGAGCTGCGTGAGTGAGATGTGTAATGAAGTTTCTTACCAAAAATGAATTCTGATGTATATTTTAAGCGAGAGTCCTAAAAATAACCTTTAGCAACATTTAAAGGGACCGGCTACCAAACAGCATCATCTTCACCAAACTGCATCCCTTTGGCTTTAGCATCCCTTTGGGGCTCAGGCTGCATCCCTTCTAGCCCATTGCTCACCGTTTTTGAGATGACTGTGCCAAATCCTGCCCTTTTGTTGCCTGGGGCTGCATGTTTTGCCCTTTGTGGGAGGGGGGAGCACATCTCTTCCCGGCACAGATGGAGTTAATTAAGGGCTGCTGCATGCTGGAGCAAGCAGTGGTGCATGCCGGGCTGTGGGGCTGCCGAGCCCGGTGCCGTAGTGCCCTGCTATCAGCATGGAGCGAGACACAGGGCTGCCTGCTCCATAAGGACATCTGCTGAATAAGGACATTCTCTTTTCCTTCGTATTTTTTTTTTTTCTCCTCCATCCTAAAGCCAACAGCCATGCAGCTCTCAGCCTCCGCCAGCGCGGCCCCGTGGTGGGCATGAAGGGCAGGGGCTGCTGGGAGGCAGGATCCGTCCGCTCCTTCTGCAACTCTGCCTGCCTCAATAAGTTCCCTAAGGGTCAGTGCTTGGTGGGGAGGGATGTGCATGGGGATAAGGGCTGCACGAGTGCTGGGTTGGGGTTGGCATCATGCCTGGAAGTGGCTGCTGGGATCGTGTGCCGTGCCCTGGCTGCGTTCTGCCTTCTGGCATTATCAGGTGTTGGAATGACAGAGTGCTGCACCCAGTGCTGTGCTGATCTACTGCTAGGAGGGGTCTGTTGTGCATTTCTAGCATCAAAGAATTGATTTGTTCATCATGGTGAATTAATTCCTGCACTAGATCCTCTGCTCAAATCTGGTGTTTGATCTCAGCAAATCAGGTAGGTTGTTGTTCTAGGAAAAAGTACTTTCTCATTAAGACATTATGAGAGTGTGCGTGTGTGTGGCAGTGCCTAGGGAAGCAGAAGATGCCCAGCTGTCCTCTGGGATGCATTTTCCTGCTCAGCTGTGCTTGCCATCCCTTGTTTCAACTGGGGTTATTCCAGGCATTTCCCACCAGGAGTGCTGTGAGGGCAGTGGGTTCCCCAGAGCCCTGCTGGGGTCAGTGCTGGGATGCATCCCACTGCCAGCCGTGTGCTGGAAGGGCTCATGTCCACTCAGTGCTTTCCTGGGATGCTGCAATAGGTTCAAGGATGGGAGAGGCACCACTCCTACAGAAATCATTAGGACCCGTGTTGCTGTTGTCTTCAGTGTGGGATTCATTGCTTAACTCTTGGTGAGGTGGTGCTGTGGCAGGTATAGGGGTTCAAACCTGTTGTGGTGACCCAGGGCTTCCTTTAGGGCCAGGAGACAACTGGGCACCCTGGAGAACCCTCTGCTTCCTCCTGAAATAGGAGCTGGGATCACGGATTGGACTGCAGGGAGTCACGTTCCATTCCTGCTGCTGTAAGTTGGATGTGTCTTTCCACCCACAGATGGTTAAACTTGCTGCTCCCCCATGGCAAACACCAGGACCACTTTATTTTTATGAACATACGATGGGAAATCATCACTGCATAAGAATCAACCTCCACTCGGGCTGCTCCCTGTGGCACAGAGATGGCCACCCTGCTCCCACGCAGTGGCTCACCAGAAGTTATTTTATCTAGGTGTAATTTCCTTCCCCAAAGGAAAAAAAAAAGTGATGCAAATAGGTCAAATCAAAATTCCAGCCGTTGCGGATTTACAGCATGCTTTGGGCAAGTGATGAAAAATAGCTTTTTAATCAAATCCAGATTGTCCCCTACGCTTTGGTTTTTGCAGCTGGATGCTGTGAGGTCACAGTGGCACGGTGTGGTTTATGCAGGTTGGCTTCAGCAAAGAGTGTGAGATGTGAGCTGAACTCCCAAGCTGGGAAAACGCTGGCTTTAAAATCCATTCATTGTGCAGTAAGGGAGTCCCTGGTAAGCACAATTTGCTTGGGGAACACAGTGCTTGTTCCCCAAGTGAAAATATTTCCTGAGGATGCCCTACTTTCCACTTAGTTATGTCATAATAGCTGTTTTCGACCAAAATAAAAGCATTAAATCTGTTTATCTCACCAAGAAAGGCACCATCTGAGGTACATTTAATGTGCTGATGGCTGTAACAAGAGACGAGCCCAGGCTTCTGGCTGGCACTTAGTTCAGTTTGGGATCCCAGTGCTCTTTATGGCAGGATCCCGCTTCCAGTTGCAGCAGGAATGTCCCTGCCAGGTCATGTTGGAGCAGTGGGTGACCCTGCCCCGTGATAACAGCAGAGGACACCTGTTGTTAGTAATGGATGAGAACGTGGATAGTTATCTCCTGATGGAAGTAGATCCTGGGAGCTGCCTGCGTGCTGCTGGTGGGGCTCAAGGCACAGGTTGGCTGGGACATGCAGCAAATGCATGAGGAGGGGTACTGCCATAGCTGCACAGCAGTTCTTATTTGTTCTGTGGGGGTTTTCGTGCTGCCCCTTAACAGTGTTGCTTCCTCTGCCTGTTGATGCCAACCTTAGCAACTGCAGAAGGGGCTATTTGGATTTGCACATCCACGGAGCATTTCCTCCAGCTGGATCAGACAGAATAGCCATGACATTAACCCCTTCCAGCCCTCTGCATGTGAGCAACGTGGAAATCCTCCCTTGTTTTAACCAGAGTGGATAACCAAGGGCTCACAAGTGCCAGGGAAGAGGAGCTGTGCACCTCAGAGCTGCTCAGAAGCACTGCTGGAAGTGTGTGCTTATTAGCTAATGCTTAATGCAAAGGAGGGTAGTTGGGGAGAAAGTGACCATCTTGACAGGCTGATGGTGTAATTAGAGAGCAAAAGTGCAGTTATAGAATTGGAAGGAATGGAGATGAACTCTGAGCTCCAGCCATGCAGATCTGCAAATAGAAGCCCTGTGAGCCCTCAAATTGATTTATTTTTTGCTTTTTTTTTTTTTTTTTTTTTACTGACAAGGCTGCGCCCATGGCCAGCACAGCACTTCTGGAGGAGGAGATGCTGCATTGGGGTCACTTGGGGCAGGACGTGGTGGAGGAGCAATCCTAGGGAATGCCTTTCCTGTAAGTCAGTGGTGGTGGCTGCTGTGCAGAGTGCAGTATGTGGGCAAAAATCAAGGAGCTGCTACCTGTCCTGCTTGTGCTCCTGTGGAGTTCTTCATCACTGCTGTGCTTGTAGCCTAGGGGAGATTAACGCTGTGTTTGTCTCATCCAGCAGAGTACTGATCCAGCCATCAGAGGGAGGGATGCATGTTGGTTTGGTGAGCTGTGCGGGCTCACTGCAGGGGTGGTCAAACCCTGAGGAGTGTCCAAGTGCTGAATGAGGATCCCTGACTGCCCTGGATCAGATCTGGGCTTGGAACACGCTGCATTTCTCCTCACCCTGGGGAGGAAGTGGGGCACAGTCACCAAAGGCAGCAATGGGCAGAGCAGCCCCAGTGCTGTCCCTGACTTTGGGACTGCAAACCTTCAAGAAACAGGTCCTGGGGCTGTTGCATAAAGAAGGGGGGTGTTAGGAGACAGGAGGGTGGGAAGTGGGGTTCATGGTCCCCTTGCACTAGCTTTTTGCAGTGCATCACCTGTGGGACCATGCTGTCTTCTGAGTTACTGCGTTCTGACAGGAGCAGGGATTTGGGAAAGCTCTGGGAAATATTTTATCTGTCCGATCTGTGGGATGCATGGAGAGTGGGTTGGGTGGTTTTATTCTGTTTTGGATGTTTTTCCCGTTTTGAAGGGAGGGAGCAAAGCTGCATTTCTCTGCAGACCTCCTCGCATCACTGCGTGGACTCCTGGCTCTCCCCACACTCACATCTTGCTGCCTCCATATTTCTCTCTCCTTAAGCACTGAAATTCTCCTGGACAGGTTTGGAATTCCCAGGGGCTCTGTGAAACCTCAGGGTGTGAAATTCCTGTGTGCAGAGCACTCCTGCTCCTACTTGGCAGCTCTGGGGCTCCTGGTGACCCCAGGGATGCTGCAGCTTTGCCACCACCAGTTCCATGATTGGAGCTGTGTTATGAGGTGGTTGAAACAGTCCTAAAGAGCAGCGTTTTCCTCTTTGGGGTCAGCTTGCAGTTACTTCAGACTGTGCATGCCCTGCAAAAACAGCTTTACCCCTTTGCAAGCTTTTGGAGCGTGACCTCACTGCTGCAAGTAGGGATGTGGAGGTGGCAGGGAGCCCATGTGTGGCAGAAATGCTCCTACCCAGCAGTGTTTTAACTTTGTTTGAATGTCTCACCAAGCCCTGGCTCTGATAGGCTACTTTGTCATGAGTGGACTGATTAGATTATCATTCCATTTGTAGAAAATGAGTTGGTAGGGTTGTGTGTCCATTAATGATTAAGTTGTTGGGATTGTTTGCCCATTAATGACTTCTCTTTGGCCCCTTGAGGAATTCAGTGCCCTGCTAATTGCCTGCTCCAGTGCTGGGGGAAGCTTTCAGCCCAGAAATCGGAGGGGAGAAGGAAGGAGGGCAGTGGAGCAGTGTCACAGCATCCTTCAACATACAGCATTTCAGCCTCTTGGTGTTATTTAGCAGAAACACAAAGTGGGGAAAATGTGCCCACAAAGTGGGGATCAGTGCCTGCAGCCTTGCTGCTCTTTGTGAATTAAGAGATGTTGAGTGGTGCTGATAAAGCACAGCTTTTAATTAATGAAAATGTAGTCACGTAAAAATGCACACTTTGTTGTGCAGGCATTCATCTGACCTCATGTGGGGGAGATTAGCAGTAATTAGGGAAGCCCTGGGAGCAGTGGTTAGCTCTGTTTGTAAACACCAGCATCCAGCAGTCGGCTCCCCATGCAGCACCCATGCTGTGCATCCTCATCCCACGTGGGTTTGCTATGTGCTCTCCCTTTTGGGTGAAATTCTGTCTGTTTCTGGAGATTCGTTCTTGCTTTCTGTTGCTTGTTCTCTACAAAGAGACTAATAAAGCTTTTTCTTCCAGTTCAAACCCTTAAGCAGTCTGTCCTGGCACCCAGTGTGGCTGATGAGGTCAGTGTGTGGGGGTGTGCTCCAGGGCTTCACCTTGTCTGCTTGTAGGGTGTTGGAAAGGCTGTTTGCATCCCTCTGTCTCCACTGGCACTCTGTGACCTGAGTGGAATTATAAGGAGCTGGGTAACTTGCACCCACCCCGATCCTCTTACACAGGGGTAAGCTGAGCCCAGGCAGATTTACATGTGCATAAGGGCACACATTAGCCTTGCATTCTCAAGAGTGCTTTCTCCAATATCTTTCCTCATGCAGCTGGCTGAGCTGAACTTACAGTGTGCAAGGCAGTGCAGGACATGCATTACCCACTGGACAGAAGCAGAGATTTCAAGCTGGGCCTTTGCAGTGCCACAAGCAGCCTTTAGCCCCCAGCATGGCTGTGCCTAGCTGCCCTGCACACTGTCCTGCTGTGGTATAGCAGGGACACTGCTGTCACAGCCCCATGGTCTCCTGCCTCCCCTGCCACTGCAGCTCCTGCCCCATAGCTCAGTCCTGTGTCACTTTGTTCTCATTACAGAGGCTTTGCAGGGAGGGAGGGAGCGAGCTGACAGTGTCAGTGCATCCTCTGTGCTTCCCCAACTGCTTCCCACGAGCCTGCAGCAGGCTGTGTTTTCCCTGCTGCCAGGAGGTTTCCAGGGAAAGGCTTCATTCTTTTAAAGGAAGAAAATAAGAAATCCCATGCCAAGTTCATCCTTGGTCGCACCAAGTGTGGCATTGCTCTGCAGAGGATGGCTGCTCCAAGCCTGGCTGTGCCATCAGTGTGTCCCCAGCTTTGCTGATGAGGCAGGGAGTAGAGCCCAGCATGCTGTCAGCTCTATGCCCCATGCTGCTGAAACCAGAGTGCAGCCTGAGGCTGGGAGGTGTTTAAGCATTGTTAAAAATGGATGCTTGGTGATGCACTTAGGAGATATCCAACAGCTGAAGTGGTTTTTGGTAGCTGTGTGGTGGCTGACACCAAGGCCAGGGGCCGGGCACTGCAGAGCAGGGATGTGCAGCCTCACTGTCCCCATGCTGCTCCCTGCCTCAGCTCTTGCTCTGAAGGAATCATGGAATCATTAAGGTTGGCTCTTAGATCATCTAGTCTGACTGTCAGCTCATCCCCACCATCCCTACTGAACACTGTCCCTAAAGGAAGTCCCTTTGTGCCAAGGGAAGGAGGTGGTGAGACAGGAGCTGGCTGCAGGTGAGCCTTGTGTGCTCAAGTCACTGGTGGTTTTGCTCTTCTGTGGCTGTCAGGGCTCTTCCTCCAGCATAGCCTGACATTGCCATTTATGCCACTTCTGCATCTGTCATGGCTTGTTGCAGCCTGAGGATGCTGCTCATGCACAGTCCAGTGCCATTCGCTGCCTTCTCACGGTGCCATCTGGTTGTGAATGCCCAAACACAAATAATGAAGTTCGTAGGTTTCTTTTCTTATGTGTTTTGTTCATCTGCTGAACAGGAGCAAATGATGTTTAATTATTTATGACGCTCGCATTTATGTGTCTAAATATTCATCAGCAGATCAGAGGTAGCTCTGAAGCCTTGGACTGTGCACATCCTCCCTGCAGTGCTGTATCAGTCTGTGTGTCAGCTGTGGATTCTGAGCCCAGCTATAAAATAGAGAAAGCGTGGTTCAGTGAAGCACACGAGCTTCCTTATCCTGCTGCCTTCTTCTCAGTGGGCCCAATGGAAAGGTGGAAATTGGAATGGTGTGGAGTCTGGTTGCATCAGGGTTCTACACCATCTAAGGAATCTGTGACTCTGGCTGATACCCGCAGCTTGAGCTTTGGATTTAGGTTTTTTCTTTTGTTTTAAGTGCTTCCTCAACTATGGATTTGTTGATCTCCCTTCCACTCACTGATTCAAGAATACCCCGAAGGAATGATCTCAGTGTTATCAATTCAAATTCCTCCTCCATGGTGGAGGTGGTGTTGCACGCCAGCAGTGGGTTGGGGAGTCATTTTGTGTCATTGCCATTGTGTCGTCTTTGGTGAATCTGCAGAAAGGAGACCCTTGGTTGGACCCTGATCCTCACTGGATGGCAGGCGTGGAGCTTCCAGGCTGGATGAGACTCTGGGCAGTAAGTGATTGGTACCACTGGGTTGGCTTTAGGGTCCCTGCCAAGCCTGCTTCTGTGATTCTAAAAGGGGATTTCACTGGGGGAGATGGCTAAAGATATCAGCTCAGGAGCAGCCTGGGCAGCTTTGCAGGTGTGGATAGAAGCAGGCTGCCCCTGGCACCCACAATTAGCAGTGCTTGCCAAGGACAAGCAGGTGTCAGCACAGCCTGGAGCTGGCCCTGCTGCTCAGGTCAGTCTGCAGTGTGTTCCTGTTCGGAGTTGTAGGATGATAAAGTTCCTATTTTTATCAGAACATTTGTTTTTTTCTTTTCTGGCGGTGTGATGTGCAGTGTGAGCAGCCAACTGTCTGGTAATGAATGGTTATTTCCCTATAATCACACCTTCACAACTGGAAGTTTTTTCATTTTGATTCAGAGCTGGTTCTTGGCTTCTTCTCCTGCCCATTGTGGATATGGAGAACAGATCATTCTACTTCATACAGATAATTTGTAGACCACATCTCCAGTCCATGGAGGCATTTGCCTTAGGATTGCATTGTCCCAAACTGGGCGCAGGCTCCTGGGCTCTGATCAGAAGGCACATCGTGTCTCAGAGAGCACTGCTCTGTTCATATAACCCCAAATTTCTTTGCTTTTTTCAGCTCCCTTTTCAAAGTTCCACTGTAACTCATGTTGGGCTGGTAGCTCCTTCTTTGCCAAACAGGCACTGTTGTCCACTCTCTGCTTGTTTGGATTCTCTACCAGAGTTGGAATCTCCACTTAGGGTAGGGTATCCTACACCATCCTACGCTATCCTGCACTAACCACATTCTTTAGGCTCCCTTTCACCATGCTCTGAGGTTAAACCCTGCCTTGCAGTGTGCTTCCAGCCTGTCTTTGTTGCCTGCCTTACCAGTGGGCTGGAGTTGTTTAGGTGATGGGGTCATCAGAAAATCCCATATATGCTGGAAGGAGAGAGTGACTGCAATCCAAACGTAGTGCTAAGGGTTATTGACTGGTAACGTCTTGTGACTGCAGCAATGAGATGGCTGGATTGCAGTCATCATAATAAAAATACTTTATGCTTTCTCAGTGCTTTTCTTCCAGAAAAGCAGAATTCCTTTAATCCATTAATGGGATGCCCACTCCCATTCAGGGTGGTGCTTCAGTGCTTCATGGGAGGAAAGAATGCAGATAACAACAAATGGATTACAATTCTTTGCATGTCCATTGCCAGAACCTCTGTAGCCTTGTGCAGTATGGAGATTGAAGTCCAAAAATGAAATCTGTTTTGGGTTATGGGAAATTTGGTTCTGTGTCGTGTAAATAGTTCTGCTGGCACTACAGCAAACCTCATTTGGAGACTGTTGGCCTTCTTGATTGCATCAGCTTCTGATGGCTTGCAAGAAATCGCCTCTGCAGCATCCTTCCTTCCAAAGAGCTGTCCTGGTGGGATCAACCCTGCTGCCTTCATTGTGGGTCTGCAGCTCCCTCAGATTCCTGTACCAGGGTGCATTTGCCTCACAAGCTGGAATTTGTCCTGGGTAAGGGGTGAAGCCATTGACTTAACTGCTCCTTATCCCTTCAGTTTCTTGTTCTTAGATTTTGCAGTTGTGTCCCCGTGGTGCTCACTGACCTGAAAAACCAAGCAAGCAGTGAAACGTGTCACAGTCGCACTTCACTTAGGTTTGGCTCCAGCCAGTTGCACTGTAGCTATAATGAAACCACAATTACAGAAACCAAGAGATGGAATCAGAAGCAAAGAATACGCTTTCCTGCTTTATTTCAGCGTGGTGAGGTGTAAGGGTGCAATATTGGTTAAGTTGGGGGTCTCTGCCCCAACCCTGGGCCAGGTTAGGTCACATCTGTGAAATCCTTAGGTTTGAGTTTCTGCATAACCTGAGCATTTGGCTTCACACCATGATCCCAATGGATTTCAGGCGGATCTGCTGGGACAGACTGGAAGCTCTGGTTCTGTTCTGTGCTGCCCCAAGCTGAGTGCTGGTCCTGCTCCCAGGGCTGCATCCTTGGGTCATCCCCACTGAATGAGATAGAGATGTCACAGCTCATCACAGCTGGTGAATATCTGCTATTTTAAGGCCTGAACAGCTTTCCATTTGCATTAGCAGTAGAAGAAATATCCTTGCCAGGTTGGTGATAATTGCAAAGTGATCACCCAAATTTGGAACGATTTATGACTGACTACTTGCTCTGTTATTTTGATGATTAATTGCCAGTGTAATTCTTTACAAGCAAAAAGCACCGCCTGGGTCTGCTTGTGCAGATGCTGTAGGAATTCATCCCTCTTGGCAGCTGGGTGAAGCTATTAAATATAGATACCCATTTCCATTTAATATTCATAGCTATTAAAAGCAACGCAAGCGGATGAAGATTTTGGAGCCATTGTGGAAATTGCTCCAGTTGAGGAATGGTTGGTGATCAGTGTCCATGTGCTGCAGCTGGTCCTGGTAGGAAAGGCTCTTGTTCCCAAACCAGGTCCATGGTGGTGGCTGCAGAACACCAGAGGGACCAGTGGGTGTTTGCTGGAGGTGCTGTTGGCGTTTCTATAGGTTTTGCCCATGGTATCCCTGGCAGAGGTTGGGTTTGGTGCTTATTTGTCCCATTGACCTTCCTTATGTTGCCTGGAAGAGGCTCCAGACCAAATCAATGTGGGGTTTTTCTTGCATTTCCATACGAAGCCCCTAGGGCAGGTATGTGGGAAGGCATACACTGACCTTTGTTAGATCCAGGCCCACTGAGATGAAGCTCTGCCTTCTCTATAGGCAGCCTTATTATCCGTGATGATGGTGGTGTCCTGGGAGCATCAAGCACGGGTTGGTTGGATGCAATTCATAAAGAAAGGCAAGGGTGGAATCTAAGCTGTGAGTTGGCTGCTTCTGCAACCCTCTGACTGTGGAGCAGGTAGTTTTCCAGGTGCACTTCAGGGATCTGGGAGCTTCCCAGCTATGGAGAGAGAAGAGCAAGCTCAGTCTGAGGAACAAACTGACTTCCCATGGGGAAGCAGTTGTGGCACAGAGCTTCCAGTCCTGGTGATGCTCTGGGCGATGCCTGTCTGCATGTGGCAACTTTTGCTGTGCTTTAGCAGTGTCTTTCTGGGATCAGTGCAGGCTGCTTGTCTCAGGAACCTCTCCTGCTCAGCCCTATGTCTGCATCCCTGCCTTGGAGCAGGAAGCCAGATTGAATTTATTGAATGGAACCTTAAGGGGCAAGCAGGTCAGGGCTGCAGGAGAGGCTGGGTGGAAAGTTAGAGGGGATGCAGGATGGAGAGAAGTTTAAGGTGATGTGGGAAGGAGAGAAGTTGGAGGGGGTGTAGGAAGGAAGGGTCTTTCTGGAAGTGAGGATGCAGGGATGGGAATGGTTTCTGCTTGTGGGGCAAAGGGGTGTCAGGGATTTAGAGCAGAGCCTTTGTGCTGGACCCCAAGGGGAAGGTAGGAGGTGGCACAGGGCATTAACTTTGTGCCCTTGTGTTAGGGACATCACTGCTGGGTTGGGAATGCATTTTGGGAATTTTAGGATAAAAGCTCATCAATCCCATGGCTTCCTCTTATAGTCCATCTTAAACAGCTCTCCCAGCTCCATGCATCCACAGAAACATTAAAATGCACCTGAGCAGCAGCACATGGCGTTGCTGTAGTGGCACAGCCCCCAGCTGCTCACCTGCCACCTCTGGTGTCACCAGTGTCCTTGTGGGCTGTATGCAGGGAAGTGCCACTTCCTCCAGCCCACAGCTCTCCACCAGCATGGGGGAAAAAGCTGCAAGCAGAGTTTAGCTGAGGGAAGTTCAAGAGGCAGAAAATGAGGATGTAATGGGAGCATCTGCCTTGCTGAGCTCCTCGTGAGCTGCTGCCCCGGGCTCTGAAGGCTGGTGTGTGCTGTGGGTTTGGGAAGCAGCCTGAGGAGGCTTATGGCCACTGGCTGCTGATCCATTTTACATAGATTAAATAGCATCACAGCTCCAAAAATAATCCTCCAGGCTTGCGGCGAGGCCCACTGTTCCTATAGCAACTGGTTCATACCAGTGCCCTACAAATAAAAATCAAAACAGATTTCCTTTAAGTTTGTTTGCAAGTCAAAACAAAGTGGGAAACAGAGAATGAAAGACTCTGGGCTGAACAAACTGAGAGCCCTCAGCGTCTCCTCACACACCTTGTGCTCTGACCCTTCCCCATCCCACAGCCCTCCTTTGGACACCTTCTGATGGTTTTATGTCCTTAAAGCTACCCAGAGCTAGGGAGGCACAGATAGCTCCCCTTACCATCAGAAGGGAGAGTAGTGATGGTTGAGGAGATCCCGGGTCCTCCATCAATCCCTTTTTGCCCTCTGTAACATGGGGATGTCCCAGTGGTCGTGGTGGAGGGCTGGGAGCCCATCCTGGGAGCTGTGGGTGTTGGGAGGGGTGGGAGCTGCTTCGGGTGCTTTGCACAAATATTTCTCCTTCAACTCGCTCTGATTTGATTGTAACCACAGCTTTGGGTTTCCTTCCTTCTGTGCTTTGATTTCAGTTCATTACAACCAAATTTTGCTGTTCTGCGAGTAAAGTGAAACACCTTCTGGGTATTTATATAATTCTGCATGGCAGCATGAAATGGGAGAGGGGGATTTGGGGTTAAACGCTGCCTGGGGCAGGCAGAGAGATCCTTCCTGCTGCTCGCTGCTCCTAAAGCACTATTTTTTTTGCAGCTGCAAATAAAGGAAGATTGTCTTTGAGAAGCATCACTCATGTCTACACACAGAAAAATGCCAAATTTGATTCTTTCCCTGCAGTCACACACAGGGAGTGGTGGCTTTGGTGTCACGGTGGTAGCTGCCTGCACGGTGTCTGTGATGGAAACCAGGCTGGGGCCATTGGATTGTGCTTGTGGTGGGAATATAGGGCACTGTTTGGCTGCTGAAGGGTGGCTGCAATCACCCTCAGTCACCAAATGAAGAGAGAGAGAGGTTACCAGGGTGGCCTTGTGTGCCCCAGGGTGACAGATACTGCAGGAGTGCTGGAAACACTTGAAACAGAATGCTGATCTTTGGGAGGTTCTGGTTACTTTTCCTTTCTGATGGCTGAAGTTTTCCTTCTAGATCTGTTGAAGCTGGCGTGTTCAAGACACCAACAGCACCAGCCTGGTGCACCCTGTGGGATGCATCCTGCAAGCCTCATCTTCTCTCTCCTCTCCCTCTGCCAATCACCTCAATCCTACCCTGACCCCATCCTTGTGTGCTTGGAGCAGCAGGACTGTTGTTGTTTATGGCAGGGGTTGGAACCAGATGGTCAGTAGGGTTTCTTCCGATCCAAGCCATCTCAGGGTTCTGTGGTTCATTGCTGCCGGCTTCTGCCAGAGTTTTGTTCTGCTTTCTTATCCTTGAGCTGTGTAGGACAAGCCCTTCTGTGGGCTCTGCCTCCTTGTCTCGATCCGCTCTTCTTGAATGGCCTTGGAGGAACACCCAGCACGTGCCTGGGTGCACAGGAGATGGGGCACTCCCTGTGCCAGCCCTGCTATGTACAATACCAACACTGAGCCTGGGAACCTCCCCTCCCCCTGCCCAGGTGGTCTGTAGGAATGCACAGCTCTGTTTTGGGTTGGATTTCTGTTTTTCATCACCCAAGTGTTCTGGAGTTGCAGCTGTAACCATTCCTGTTGTATCTGAGATTCTGACTGTGGTTTTCTGCCCTCTCAAACCAGGGGGAGGGTTTGGAGTAGATGCTGTTTCTTAGACTATCCTTTCCTTGGCACAGAGTGGACCTGGCAGAGCAAGGCTCAGCTGTGGGGCTGGGTGCCCAAAACCCAACCCCTATGGCTGGGAATGATATCCTAGTGCTTCCTGAGCTCTGGCAGCTCAGGGCTGTGCCCACTGCCTGGGGAGCCTGTTCCATACCCGCTGCCTTCTGGTACAGAACCTTTCCCTAATGCTCACCCTGTGTCACTCTGTCACTCAGGCTGAGCAGCCCTGTGCTGCATCCCAGTGGCAGAGGAAGGAGCCCTCTGGACACCCTTGGATGCCATCCCAAATTGTTCTTCGTGCCATGCTCTGCATCCTCGTGCAGAGGATGAGATGGGTGAACAGAAAGTCAGGGCTGGGCTCGGTGCCCCTTCCCTCTGCCCTGGCACATCCCAGCCTGTGCCGGAGGAGGCAGGAGGTCCCCCTGCCCGCTGGTACAGTCCAGGGGTAACCATGGAAACTGTTTTTTTTTTTTTTCTCCATCCCTCCCTTTGCAGATGACTCGGGTGATGAGGAGCCCGCCTCACAGTCAGACAAGAGTGAGCTGCACGGCACGCTGAAAACCCTCTCGAGTAAGCTGGAGGACCTGAGCACTTGCAATGACCTGATTGCCAAGCACGGGGCAGCCCTGCAGCGCTCGCTCAGCGAGCTGGAGAACCTGAAACTGCCAGCTGAAAGTGGCGAGAAGATCAAGGCTGTGAATGAGCGAGCCACGCTCTTCCGCATCACCTCCAATGCTATGATCAACGTAAGTGTCGCCGCGTTTGCATGGAGGCAGAGGGAGAGGCATCTTCTCCTTTTCTTCTATTGCCTTTCCCTCTCACACAGCCCCATCTCCTCCCCGTGCCCCAGCTCAGGGCTGTGGTGAGCATGGTGACAACCCTTGGGGTGACTGGGATGGGGCTCTGCTGAGTCCTTACAGCGTGCTTGCTGCTCCAAATCTGGTTGGGAAGCATGGTACATCTGGAGGTTGGGGTGCAGAGGGCTTTTTGGACCATTCCTGGGGGTGGCTTTCATACCAGCCCAGCAATTCAGAGCATGCTGCGGGTTCTGACCCCCATCCCCTTGTTGCTTGCACCTTCACTGATGTTGATGAAGCCACCCTCATTTTGCACCATGGGGGTTTAACCCTGCTTTGCTGGAGCCCCTCTTTGCTGTGCTTCACAATGGGCTTTTGTACATCTTTCTGGGGTGTGGAGCTGCCTTTCCCAGGGAAACAGGGAAGGGGAGAGAACAAAATGAAATAAAATATTTAAAGGTGGAGAAAAAAAAATAAAATTAATTGAAGCCTGACAGTCATAGAATAATGCATGAAGGTAAAGCTCAGGGAATTGTAAAGGGAGCTTAGCTGTCCCAGCCCTGAGCAAAACAGAGGTCGTGTGCCACCTTACGTGTACATGGAGGAATGCCCCTCCAAACAGCTGTGTGCTGGTGCTGGAGGGTGTTTGCTGTGGAGAGGCTTTCCTGTGCCAGTGTTTGGGGGTGCCTGTGCAGCTGTGTGGAGTTGGGTGAAGTTTTGGGAGCAGGGTTGGCACGGTGTGCCTGGGTTTGCCATTGGGATGTGTCAGCAGCAGCCAGGAGAGGAGTTTTGGGAAGGGTGAGCAGGGCAGTACCTGCTGTGTGCTGTGACTGTGCTGAGGAGGAGGAGGTGGTGGTGGTTGTGGCATGATAAAGGCTTGAGTCAGGGCTCGACAATCTGGACAGTGTGAAACAGCACTGAAACAGTGAGGAAAACATGGGAGGAACTCAGCATGGTGAGCCCACAACAGAGTATGAGAGGCTCTGGATACCAGAGGTTTTTGAGCAGTACATCAGCTTGTGGCTGAGCTGCCTGGGGGTGCTCTGTGGCTCCCCATGGAGGGTTTAGAGGGTCTTGTAGCAGCCCCAGGAGCATTTCTGCACCTGGGTTTGCCATGTTAGCACAGAGCTTTGCCCTCTGTGACCTGCTGAAGCCCTGCTAGCAGCCTCTCTTAGGGTGGCTGCATGAGTACAGAGCTACTGAAACCTGTAAGGAAACGTTGGACGTCCCTACAGACGAGTCCATGGCACCCAGCCATCTCCTGGCAGCAGAGGGGAGCACTCTGTCTCATGGATATCCTGCCATCACTCAGTATGCTTCTGATGGGCCAGAACTCTGTGGGGTCCGTCCCCATTTTGGGACCCATGTGACAAGTGGTGCTGCATCCCCATCCTGTTTCCATCCAGTACGATGGGATTATGTAAATATCCCCATGCTCCGGGAGCAGCAGCAGGCAAGTAGAAATAAGGAAATACATATGGAAATCTAGCAGCTGCCTGTTAAGGTGACCTCTGTGCTGCAAACGTGCTGTGCGTGCCACTGGGGGCTCCCTGCAGCCCCCCTTCTGCTGGTGGGATCTTCATCCTCCTCTTCCTCACCCTGCCGTCCCCACACGAGGGGTGAAGTACAGACACAAAAGGATTGGATACGCAGCAGGGCAGCCCCCAAAATGTGCTCCCAGCCCTCTGCCAGCCACCCGTTTGCTCTGCTCCTGTCCTGATTTTGCAACCTTGCGTAATAACGCACCGGGTGAGCCACGTGGCAGAGCCGAGCCCGACGGCGCTGGGACTTGAGGAGCATCCGAGAGGAGACGCAGCCAAGCGATCTGCCACGGGGGAGGAGTGGGAGGTGCGTAAAAATAAGGAGAAACTAATTAAGGGGATTATTATCCTCTTAATAAGAGGAGCGGAGACGAAGAGCGGCGTGGGCTGAGTGCAAAAAGCTCCGTCTTGGAGCTGGGCAGCAGGCAGCAGCCCCGTGGACGTGGCAAGGGAGCTAGCTGGGGCGGCAGGAAGAGCTCGGCGTGCTGTGGGTGTTGCTGGAAATAGGGTTTTAATGGGAATGGATTTTGCTACAATGAAGCAGAGGCGGCTGAGCCATGTGCTGAGTGTCACTGTCTTCGTTTTTCCTCTTTTTTTTTTTTTTGTAGTTTCTGTATTTGATTGTGGTGTGAACGGGAGCAGCAGAGTTGGCTGCATATGACTGTGGGGTGGGTTCTGCCTTGAGGTCTGGGTGCAGCTTGGCCTCAGGAGGAGAAAAGGCAGAGGAAGGCTCTGCAAGAAGGGTGAGGGTTTGCTGTGGGGCTGAAGATGCTGAGATTTCATAGGGGAGTGTGTTTGGGGATGAGGTTTGCATGGTCACCAGGACCCAAAGGACTGTCCCTACAAGAAGCCAGACTGCTTTCCCCATTGGGATTTCTCTTAATCACAGCAACAGAGCTGCCTTGAGCACTGTCAGCCCTCCTGGAGCCTGAAGACATTGTCTGAGCGCATCCCACAGCCCTCTGGGAGGACGGTGGGTTCAGCCTTGGTATCTCTCTGACACGCTGAAGGATGTGGTTCCTTAGGGCTGGGAATGGGCTGCTCCAGTCCTGCCCAAATTTGCTGTGTTTTAATGCAGTGCTGAGCATCCTCTGTCCCTGCGGGACGGTGCTGTGATTAATCTGTGCTCCTAAAATGGCCTCACTGTTAAAAACAGACTGATGTGCAGCACGTGCTCCCAGTGGCACCACACTCGCTGTTGTGAATGGCTGCAGGGACAGCTTAACCCTTGCCTGTGTCTATGTTGGATTGCAGGACTGCTTAAAGCTGACAGGGGTCCCCTAAACCCACTGCAGGAGCGGGCTCCTAAACACAGCAGGAGCATGGATCTCACCTCCCTTCTGTTCCCTCCCAGTATGCACAGCACTCCCAGTACATCCATAGGGCTGCAGGAGCATCACACATGCTGATTTTGCTCTCGGAGCCCATCCTTGCATGGCCTGTGTTAGTTATCTGTGCTGCACCTCACGTGCTCCGATCAGCGCATAGGAAACCATGTCATCGACCCAGAAAACCCACAGCTTTGGGATTAAATCTCCAACCCAGCCCTAATCCCCGGGCAGGCAAGGAGGCTGTGGCCAAGGGTCTGGGGTGATCTGCACTGCTAAAAGCCTGCACACAAATCCCATTCCTTCCCCTACAACATTTCACCAAAGGCAAGGGCTGGAGTAGCAGCGTGCTACTAACAGCCTGGCTCTCCAGTTACCTGTAAAGGCATTCATGCTGCTAGGATGGCAGTGCAAACCTGGAATTGGAGATCTGCACCCAGGTCCTTTGGCAGAGCTGGGACGGTGCTAGGGAGCAGTGTGCTGCTCTGGGGCTCCAAAGGAGCAGGAGTTGCCACGTGTCCCAGCATCACTGGTGGGCTGCTCCTCATCCTACTGAGTGTGGCTGTTGGGCTGGAGGGATTATAGGAGCCCAACCACACTGGGGGATTTGCTGCTGTCCCCACTCTAATCCCCTGTAAGGGCTGGATTACATGGTCCCAGCTGCTGGGAGAGGGGCTGGGGTTGCTGTGGGGGCTTCACCCTGGCACTTGGCTAAAGCTTCTGTGACTGTGGGACAGGATCCCTGCAGCCAGCCCTCATGGGGGCTGCTTTAACAAGTCACCCACAGCAAGGTTTGGGTGCAGCAATAGGGCTGGGTGCTGGCATGGCCCTGCTGTGTGCCACCCTGTAGGGAGCACCTGGGAAGAATGTTGGGTTCTCCATGCTGTGTACTGAGGTGTGGGCTGGAGCAGCTCTAATCCACATCTCCACGTTGAGGCATTAATGAGCTTCCCCATGCCTGTGCACTGTTATTTTTGGCGGTGCTCTGAGCTGAGCCCTGCACTTCACAGCTCCCTTCTCGCAGCCCTGTGCTGGGTAGCAGTGGCTCTTGGCGTACCCGTGTCCTCCTTTCAGGATGCTGCTGAGCAGCTGGGGTCACCCCAAGGGCTCTGCAGGGATTTGCTGGCGTTTCAGCCATCTGTGCAGCTCTGGACGTTCCCCTACATTGCTGCTTTGTGTGCCCTGGCTGTGGGTGCTGTGCTCACCATCCTTGCCATCCAGCTGTGTGTGAGCTGATGTGGGGCTGAGACCAGCTCCATCCTGCGTTCCTTGCATTTCCCCTTTTGCTTTCTTCCATCCACTGGGGATGAAGAGAAAAATAAACCCTCTCCTGGTTCAAATTCCATATGCATCTCGCTGTTCTCAGTGCAAACTGCTACATTTTGTGTTGTACTGTGTGACCGGAGCACTGACGTGGTGTTAATGTGTTCTGAGCTAAAAAGAGGATCAGAAATGGCCCTTCCCTTGGGATATTTTCTGCTAAGCAGCAGCACAGCTGTGTCCCTGCCTTTTGACGAGTCCAGGAAGGAAGGGAGCACTTATCTACGCAGCACCAGGAGCGTGCAGAGCAGCAGGATGTTCTTTCCTGTGATGAATGAAGAAGCAGCCCTTGCTGCATAATGCACCTTTGAAAAGGAGATGATGGGGTGCATCTGGCTGTTCCCTTCTCCCACGCTGGGTGATGGAGCAGTCCCATGGGGCTGTTCCTGCAGGACCCTGTGCAGTTTTAAGCACAGTCCCTTGGCATCCATCATCAGGCTGTATGGTTGGTGCTGGGGGCAGCTCTGCTTGATGGGGCTTCTGAGGTGCAGAGCCTGATGTGATGGTTCACCTGGGTGCATCTGTGCTGATTCACTTCATCTGTGTGTTCTGCGTGGCTCATCGCTGCCCTCAAGGTGTGTGACACTGTCACCTCATCAGTCTTTAAGCAGACACCGGGTCATCGCTGTCAGCCACATCAGTAACCTGTGGGATGTTAATAACGTTCTCATTAGTCTGCAGCAAGCTGTGCAGTCTGATGTTGCAATGAGAGTGTGAATGCTGCTAGGTCTGTCTGTCCCAGGGGGGTCTCTGTGACACCCTGTGTCTCCCTGTACTGGGATCTGCAGGAGCCTTGGAGTTGCTGTGCCACAAAGCCACCTTGTGCCACTGTATTCTGATGGCATTTGCAGCCCTGTTGCCCAGAGCTGATGCATAATCTTGGAGAGAAGAGCTCTGCAGCCCTCTGTCATCTGCCTACAGGTGTTGGTGGGCTCCCCAGGACCTTGTGCCTGCACTGCAGGGCTCGCTGCCATCTATGCTCACTGGTGATGTGCCAGAAGGGCTGGGCAATGGACAGTGAACCTCTGGGCTGCTCGGAGGTGACTCCACAGCCTCCTTCCCTGCCCCCCTCCTCCCATTTCCTTCTTCCCTATTTTCCAGCTGCCTCACCCAAAGCCAGGCTGGATGCTGTGCCCTATCCCATATTCCCTCTAATCTGAAGGACCCAAAGCAATCTCCCACTGTATGGGGCATGATGTGCATGTCTCTGTTATCTATAGGATGGCTTTGCTGTGTGCCCTTGCCCTGCTGGGGGGCCTCTCACTTGCTGACATCCCCAAGGATGGCCCTGAGGACGGCTGTTCTCCCTGCACCGTATGGATTTACAGCTCTGTCTTGCTTGCAATCCAGCTCAGGTTAAATTTAGCTGCCACCCCATAAGGGTTTTATAAGCTGGATTTCTCTGCGTTGCTCCTACAAAGGCGCTACGGCTGTGGTTGTCTGCACCTTTGGAGTGAAATGAAGGGGTGGTGACCCACACCAGGATTGGCCTGAGGGGGCATCAGTGACAGGGCCACCACTTTGTCCTCGGCCACATCCTTGCAAGTGACAGCTCCACAGAGCTTTGTCACTGCTGGGGATGAGGTGACAGCCACCAACCAGCACGGGAAGCAGCAATGCATGGATAGTGACATGGATGCTGCAGGCTGCCTGCCAGCATTGCCACTGCCACTTTGAGGTAGGCTGGGAGTGGGACACATCCCATATTGGGGCTGTACAGCATTGCTCTGGGTGTTGTTTTAGGGTGGCTGGAGCATGGATGGAGTCTTGGGCACTGCTGGTGTGAATGGGGCAGGTCCATGAGGCAATATGGCACTGCTGTGATGGTGCCTTGCCTGCGAGGAAGGACAGGCTGAGCTGCAGCCCCAGCTCTTCTCTCAGCTCTGGGATATGAACCCCTGGGGCTGGGGCCTGTCTGTGTCACTGTGGTTGCTCAGTGCTGTCTGCAGGGTGAGGACAGCTCCTCCTGGCTCTGGTGCTGCTTCCCGTTGGCTGTGCTTCAGAGAATTTTTGTGCACACAGACGTGTTCTTTCCTGGAGTCATTTGCAAAGCACACAGCAGCTGCGGCTCTGCAGCAGCACCAGCCCTGCAGAAAGCACCAGGATGGATGCCATCGAGGGATGATGCTGTCCCAAAGCAGCAAGGACCTTCATGTCCCTATGCTGAGCAGCAGCGTGCCACCACAGCGTGCCCAAGGGCTTGGAGACAGCTGACTGGAAGAGGAAGATGTGGAAGGGGAAGGTGCAGCTCTTTGGGTTTTTTGCAGCTTTAACTGCATGAAAGAAGCCGTGCCACATCCTTTGATGGAAGGCAGCAGCGAGCAGGGCTTTAATAATTGCATCTGACAGCTGAGGAGGGCTGCAGCCCCAGAGACCATCAGAACACAGCGCTTTGTGTGTGCTTCTTTGTCCTGGGGAGAGATCAGCATGGGTGTGCTGCTGGTTGGTGCTTCACAGGGAGCTGCCCTGGAATGGCACCGGCACGTCCCCTTATCATCAGTGAAGGTGAGGAAAGCCCAACCACTGATAAAGGGCCAGGAGGAGCCAAGGTGCTTTTCTTTGGGACACCAACACCATGCATGGGTCCTGGGATTTCTCCTTCAGCCACTTCAGCTCAGGAGGGCCCATCTCCTGTTCCTGTCATTTCCTGTCACACCCCAAACATTCCATTTCCCCTCACCACCTTAAAATCAGTGCTCAGCCACTGCAGGCTGCTGCCAGAGCATCGTTTCAAAGCCCCTGGAGCCGGGACAGCTGGCACTGCCCATGCTGGTGCCAGCCAGCAGCACTAAATGGGTGTTTGGGGTCGGGACGGAGACCTTCAGAGCAGGTAATAAGCTTTGCTGGGTGTGGAAGGTCACGCTGCTATCTGATTACTTACCCTTCTGCTTTCATCCTCTTATTGCAATGCATCAGCGTAATAGGAGAGGCGAGCCTGCCAGCTCCACATGGCTTAGTTTGAATGGGTGCTGGGAGGAAAGCTCATGGAGGAACAAGAGATTTTCTTGGGAAGGTTCCAGCCTGCAGCTGGGTGTGAAGGCATTCGGGGCATTAGGGCACGGGGTGCCTGGTGTGGTGTAACAAGGGAATGGGGACCTGCGTGGTTGGAGCTCAGGTTGGTGCAGATCTCAGCAGTGCTTCCTAAAGTCAGAAATGGGAATGGAAAACCTGAAAGCTGCTGCTCTGTGCTGCTTGCCTGCAGCATTTTGCTGCGTTGTTTCTCGTGGTGTTAAGCAAAAAACTTCCCCTGGCTGAGACTCAAATCTAGCTCCTGGCCAAAGGTTTGAAAGAACCTGATGAGTCAGAGCTTTTCTTGGATAAACCCTTTTAGAATCTATTCACATTACAAAAGCCAAAACCCTGATGTTGCATGGCTGGGAAATAACTCAGCATTCAGGTGCCATCTCCCTGCTTCTCAGTGCAAGAAGTTTAATGGGTACTGAGTCGCAGAGATTTAGGGGAGGGAAGAGAAGGAGCAGCCCTGCCCCTGTGCTTAACCTGGGGCTGATCACACGGGAAGCAGCTGTGCTGAGGAGGCTCACTGCCCCAACCTGATATAAAAATAACCTACAAATAGAGCTTGGAAGGTTCAGACACAGGACATGCAGCTCCTGGCAGTGTCCCTGTGCTGAGCGGACATCCTGTGCATGGAAATGTCCCATTGCACATCCTGCACATGGAGATGTCCCAGTGCACGCCCTGTGCACGGGGGAGGCACGGTACTGGGATGCACACAGCATCCCATGGGCTCTCGTGCTCGGTGTATCTGTCCATATCCCTGTGTCTGGTGGGTCCCATTCCCTGGAAAAGGGCCCATGGTGGGGACAGGAGGGCTCTGGGGCTGTCACCTGCTGTCCTGCCTGACTTCTCCAGGATGGGAGTGAATGAGCTGTATGAGCTCAATCGGGGCTCCCCAACTTTGGGGATGTTTTTCCTAGCCCCAAGGACGTGGGAATCCTGCAAAGCTTCGGGCTCACAGTTCTCTCAGCTGATTTCTCCCTTCCTCCCCTGCAGGCTTGCCGTGATTTCCTGGACTTAGCAGAAACTCACAGCCGAAAATGGCATCGGGCACTGCAGTATGAGCGGGAGCAGCGGATCCGGCTGGAGGAGACCATCGAGCAGCTAGCCAAGCAGCACAACAGCTTGGAGAGAGCCTGCCGTGGGGCACCGGGCAGCGCAGGCAGCACCGGCACCGCCAAGGGTGAGCCCAACGGGTGGGGATGGGGAGCAGGCATGGGCAGTGCTCTCTGTGAGAGTGCTGCACCCCCAAACCATGGCTTGCTTGTGCTGTTTCAAATCTTATCCCTGCTAACAGGGCCGTGGTGTTTGGAGGAAACCCAGGAATCCCCAAATGCTGCTGAGTTCACAGCTGCAGTGTGGCTCATGTTCCCAACTAGGACTCATTTGCTGCTTGCAAAAGTTATTTATCGGACAGTAAAATCAAATGGCTTTGGATAGCAGTGCCAAATGTTCATCCCTGCAGGAGGCATTTGTTACAGCCTGGTGGCCAAAAGCTGCGTGTAGAGCTGTGTCTTATTTTAAAAGAACGTGTGGGCTTAAGGGAGCAGTGAGCTGTTGGAGAGTAGTGCCTGGTATAGGGGCAGGCACAGCAGCAACCTGAGCCCGTCACAGCGGGCATCCTTGCTCCTTCAGATGGACACGGGGACAAGGAGGTGGCTGTGTCTTGCCTGCAGGTTGCTCAGCAGCATGGGGTGCAGCAGGGATGGGGATGCAGCTGGAGGTTCCCTCCTGGTGCTGCACACAGCCCTGCAGGACACACAGATGGTCGCACCATTCCCATTGCTGGAGCAGTACCACCACCCACAGCTCTGCGATGTGGGAAGTTGCCCACCTCGTAAGGTTGTGGTTTAATATGAAATAGCTGCAGGAGCTGTGGGAATGGATATTTCAGAGGTGGTCAGCTCTGTGCCATCCTAGCTGCTGGAATAGAGACTGTGTGGCAGAGTACTGAAGCTGGTACCTGCGATGAGGCTGTGCCCAGGGGGCAGTGCCACGTCTCCCCTTGTGTTTGGTGTCTGTGGTGTGCACGTGGCTCAGGCTTTTGGCTTCCTGGCAATGAGGAAGAACAGAGCAGGAGACAAGGAGCATCTCAACCCCTTTGTGCCACCAGGGAGCGTGCAGTCTGCCAAAGGAGAAGCCAGTGATGAAGATGAAGAGACGGAGTATTTTGATGCCATGGAGGATGCACCAGCTTTTATCACTGTAACCGCAGACCCCAAGCACCACAGGTACGAGCTGCAGCCTTAGGGTTTGGTGAAACTCATGGGAAAAGCATGGGAAAGACTGCCTGTTGGGTGTTGTGCTTAGCTTTGGGACAGCACCTGAGTGGTAGTGGCTGTACTGCACTGCTGTTCCCACCTTCACCAGGTGGCTCTTTGTCCCTGCAGGCGTTCGGGCAGTAACCTGAGCGGGGCCAGCGAGGGCCACCCTGAGGACTGGAACCTGGAGGACAGCGTGAGTTGGGCAGAGTGGGTGGGATGTCCAGTGAGATGAAATGGCTCTAGGATTCCACCTGGGTCCTTGGCCGTGCTGGGTGAGACCCATGCTCCTCCTCTTGCTTTTGCAGGTATTTGAAAGCTCAAATCAAAGCAGCTACAATGAGTCCTGCAAAGATCTCCTGCCGAGGAAAAGGAGACGGAGCCGCATCCCTGACAAACCCAACTACAGCCTTAACCTCTGGAGCATCATGAAGAACTGCATTGGCAAAGAGCTCTCCAAGATCCCCATGCCTGTAAGTGAGCCCCAGGGGTGTTGCTGCCATGCTGAAGGTGCTGACCTCAGGGTTTGGTTCAGTGCAGAGCATTTAGGTTACTGCTCCAGGTAGTCCTGCAGGTGCTGCAGCAACCCCTGAGAAGGAGAGAGAATGTGTCACCGTGTGGCAAACCCAGGCTGGGGTCTGGCTGCCATTAATTTGAGTTGTCCAGTGCTCTAAAGAGCCAGCACAGGCAGAAAGCTCAAGCAGCTAGGCAAGAGGATGCTCAGCACGGAGTTGTGCTGCTAATTGCTTTGTGGTAAATGGCTTTGATGTTGTGGCTGTTGCATTAGGGGTTGTCTGCATCAGGCTGGCTCTTTCTTTGGGGCTGATTTCTGCTCCTATGCTGGCTGTAGAGCGCCACAGAGTGCTTGTGGGGTGCACCCTGGAGCTGGGGGCATTGCCTGAGCATCTGCAAACCCAGGGAGGAAGAGGGACCAGGGCACCTGGAATCTCTGCAGATGCAAGTGTTTCACTCAGGACAAGAGGACCTTGCTATTTGGAAAAGTGGAGGAGAAATCCCTGCTGTTATTAGTCTAGAAATGTGTAACTTCTCATCCTCTGTGAGTGCAGGGGTATCCTACTGCTGGTTTATACCTGGAGTGGGCTGTGCTGGTTGCTACCCACCCAGACCTAACACTGCCTGTAGCAAACCTCTCTCAAAACTGTAACAGAAAGCAATTTTCAGAGCACACCAGCCCTGTCCAGGCTCATGGATCATTTGCAGGCCCAATAAATGGCATGGGTGCCACTGCAAGTAATTCATTTCCCCAGAGCCTGCCACGTCCTGGCAAGCACAGGAGAATAGATTTTATGTCTTAGAATGGTACCTGACACACTTGAAGGTGAGTTTGTCCCATCCTTGTGCTGTTGCCAGCTGAGAGCTGCAGCCCAGCACTGTCAGTTAGCATTGCTGCAACAGCATCGAGATTAGATAAGGACATGATGGGTACAGAAAACAGTTCAGGATGTGAAATACTGACAGCTGTGGTGCTGAGAGAAGAAAGCTCTACCTTTCCTCACATTCAAACCCACCAGAGCAGTCACAGCCTGGCAGCAATGCATGGCTGCATGTCCCAGGGGACGTGATGCATGGAAAACCTCCCCGTGCACACACTGCCTTCCTTCATTTGAATGAATGAACATTGCATTATTTGGGAGGAGATCATCTTCATCCCTCTGCTGGAAGGTTTTGCTGTGTGACAGTGCTGGAGTGGGATGCAGCTGCTGCTTTGTTGTTGAGCTGCCTACATCTCTCCCGAGGTTCTGCTGAGCTGGCACTGCTGTGCTTCTTGGTGGATGCTTTGCTGCCCTTGCTACATAACTGCCTTTCTTGGATGCTGTAAGATCCCTCCTGCTTACAGACTAAATCCCAGAGTGGAACAGTCTGGAGTTTGTTTTCTTTAATATAAAACATGTAACTTGGCTTATGGAAGTGGTTCTCCCATCCTTCAGCCATCTGCTCATTCCAAAATAGAATTTTTGTTGTGAACTGGAAGCAAAAAGGGAATTTCAGATGGTTTGGAGGCAAAAGACTTTCCACTCATGCAACAGAAAATATCTCACTTGTCCTTTTTTTTTTTTTATGATTTCACTTGTTTCTGATACAAAGAATTGCTGAAATCAAGCACTTATTTTTTTTCCCAAGGACATTTGCAGCAATGCAAACATCTCTAATTAACAAAGCTACGATTTAGGGCTGGAAATAAGGTGAGCTGAGGCTTCCCCTGGGACAGGGCTGTCCCTCTGCCCATTGCTCTGTGTTGTGTGGCTTTTGTCAGTGCCCCTAAACGGGAGTTTAAGGTTGTGTCAGTCACTGGGCTGAGGGATGGAGGTGCTCAGGGACGTTCCTAGCAGGGAACTGGGCTCACTACTCAGGGTCATTCAGGGGTTTGGGGCATGTATGACCTGCCACAGTGTTGGGTTAGCTCATGGGCTGCCAGCTCCCAGCCCGGCTGTTCCCAGCTCAGCCCAGCTGGGCCACTCCAGAGCCCTCAGGCACTTGTGCTATGGTTCAAGGAGCACGTTATAGTGTGAGTTTCTTGTTTTATTTAACATTTACTCGATGCTGCAGAGGCAGTGCTTGTGCAGAGCTCCCTGCCACATCCAGCCCTGTGTCACAGCGCATCGGGATGTGGTGCTGGAGTGCCCAGCTGGCATCCATCCTGCTTTACTGACCACCACTCTTCTCTCTGCAGGTGAACTTCAATGAGCCACTCTCCATGCTGCAGCGGCTGACAGAGGACCTGGAGTACCACGAGCTGCTGGACAAAGCAGTCAAGTGTGAGAGCTCCACAGAACAGATGTGTTTCGTGGCAGCCTTTTCGGTGTCTTCCTACTCGACGACGGTGCACCGCACAGCGAAGCCGTTCAATCCACTGCTGGGGGAAACCTATGAGCTCGACAGGCTGGAGGAGCTGGGCTTCCGTTCCCTGTGTGAGCAGGTGAGCTGTGCAGAAGGGCTCTGTGTGCCTGTCCTGCTCTTTGTGGCTGGCCAAAGCAGCCCTTTTGTGTAGGAGATGCAGCATCTCCTTGTTTCGGTTCACTTCATGGCTGGATGGAGCCTCAAGATCTTGTTTCTTTCTTGTTATATTGCAAAGTTTTCCAAGCTTGGTGGCAACCTGAGAACCTCCAGCATCCCTGTGTGCTAATCACAGAGTACATCTGATGCTCATCTATCAACCAGCAGGTCTTAATTAAAAACCTGGGGAGCTTAATGGGTTGAGACTTTGGAAGGAAATTGGCTCTTTAAAGCATAGCATGCTCAGCTGGTGCTTCCCATTCTCCTGGGGATGGACAGGGCTGTTTATCGCCACTGTAGGCAGGACATCATTTTGGGGGGGAGGGAGCCCAGGAGGTTGCTGTGCTGTTCCAGAGACAGAGTGACCATCACGTTTCCCAGCACTCAGGAACAAACCCATAGGCCTCTGACACTGCAGAAACCAATGTAGACTCAAGACCTGCAGTGCCAATTGGCACTGAGACCCATGGGGTGAGGGCTGTGTGTTAGCTGTTCTGTGGGGCTGTGCTTGTAAACTGTGTCCTCCAGGTGCCCGGTCTCTGGCAGTGCTCTGGAAATGCTGCACCTTGTTCAGAGGGAGGCAGGAACCTTTTTTGATCAGGGGAGGCAGCCTAGATAGCTCCTCAGAAGGGTACAATGTGTGGAAAGGGTTTTGCTGCTAGTCCAGATGTGGAGCAGGCTCTAGGTCACATTGTGCCCCTCTGTGCCAGTGAGAGCTATCATGTGAGTAAAGGTGCTTTGGTAGGTGACCTCCAGGATTTATATCCCTGCTGACCCTACTTGTAGGTATTTCTGACTCTTCTATGTGCCTGTTCCAGCTGCCTTAGGTGTATGAGTACGTGAGTTTTGGGTGCTGATGCATAGTGGGGACTGGAGAGGTTCATCCAAAATTCAGTTTGCCGTAACTCAGAGCAAAACAACTCTGTTGCAGCACTCTGGAGCATTTGATCCGTGAGCAGAGCCTCTAAATCTGCCTAAATCCTGGCCCTGTGTCAAAGGGCAGACTGCGGGCAGGCCTGAAGCAGCCCAGTGTTGGTGGTGCAGTCAGTGTGTGCTGCCCTGGGTTGTGCTGGCACTGTGGGATGGATAGATGGACAGACAGACGGATGTTGTTCCCATGGCTCTGAACATCCCTTGGCCCACTGACATGCTGAGTGAGGCATTGGTAATCCAGTGCCTGAAATCCATTTATCCAAATAGGATTTTCTCCTGCCAGTGACAGTGGGATTTAATGGAGAGGTTTTGGCTCTGCTCACGGTTGTAATCCAGTTGCTCGGGGCACTCAGGCTGTAATTACCCTGGTGCAAAGTACCTCTGAACACAGTGGCTTACATACTCCTTCCAAGGGGCAGTGCTCGAGTGGTGTCCCTGGAGCCACCAGGTGGGCTGTGCTGCAGCCACATCTGCTTCTTCTGTCTGTGTCCATGGGAAGGCACTGCAGTGCTGGACAAGCTGCAGGCTCAGCCTCTGAGCATCCTTGGGACCAAAGCTATCACCTCTTTTTGGGTTCTGCAGCGATGACTGAGCACTGGATAGGGCCAGCATTTGATGGGCTGTCCTTTCTCCCTCCCAGGTGAGCCACCACCCCCCAGCAGCTGCCCACCACGTCTTCTCCAAGCGAGGCTGGACGCTGTGGCAGGAGATCACCATCGCCAGCAAGTTCAGGGGCAAATACCTCTCCATCATGCCTCTGGGTAGGTGACCTGGCCAAGGGGATGAGAGCTCGCTTGTGCCACATCCTATGACACTGAGAGCCAAGCAGCATTTCCCCATGGGCTTTCAAAATGAAAGCTTTTAGAGGACAGAAGGCAGGCATTGGAGGTGCTTTGTGCTTGGGCACCCATCCTGTCCCCACCCTGAGCCCAGGCTTTCCACAGGTGCCATCCACCTCGAGTTTCACTCCAGTGGGAATCACTACGTCTGGAGGAAAGTCACTTCCACTGTTCACAATATCATCGTGGGCAAGCTTTGGATTGACCAGGTCAGTGCCTATGGGCTCTTTGGGGAACTGGGCAGTGTGGGGCCAGGTCTGGCGTGGGGTGTTTTACTTGGGCCCATCGTGCCATGGGGCTGGAGGGGATGGAGTGGGGAGCAGATGTAGTTCTGCACTGAGGTTGATGTGCAGCTGCACAAATGACGACTAATGGCTCATTTGTCTCCTTGCAAAGTCTCTCACTTGCTGTGATTCTGTGTCTTTTATCTAGTCTGGTGAAATAGAGATTGTTAACCATAAGTCAAAAGATAAATGCCAGCTGAAATTTACCCCCTACAGCTACTTCTCCAGGGATGTCCCCCGAAAGGTACGTAGCCAAAAATCTCCCTGCTTTTTCTTCTGGCCTGGCTTTGCCCTCTCAGCTGGGTTCTGTTCTCCCAGCTGGGCTCATGGGGTCCTGGCGCTGGGGTGGGATGCAGCCAGCATGGGGCTGCGGAGCTGCACCAGCAACTCAGTGTGCCACAGGTCCTTGCAGGTGGGGGCTGGGGACAGAGCTGACAGCTGGGACCTGTGTATGGCACTGGGGAGGATGAGGGTGGAGAGCAGAGGGGCTGTGTCAGGAGGGGACCTTGCTGGGTTCTGTCCTTACGTCTGAGGATACAGAGCACCACTTGAGTCACTGCATTTCACTCCTAGAAGGCTCTGGATGCTTTCAGAAGCCACCAAAGCCATCTCTTACACTGCTGTCTCTCCTGCCAGGTGACAGGGGTGGTGAGTGATGCTGATGGCAAAGCCCATTATGTCATGTCGGGCACATGGGACGAAAAGATGGAGTGCTCCAAGATCGTGCAGAGCAGCCATGGCAGCGCTGGCTCCGAGGGCAAACAGAAAACTGTCTACCAGACACTGTCCCCAAAGGTCTTGTGGAAGAAGTACCCCCTCCCGTGAGTCCCATCCTGTGGTGTTGCTTGCTGTGTGTCTGGCATGCTCCTTGGGTTGGAGTTCTGCTTTGCTGGCTGTGGCAGGGAGTGATGTTGTCCCCACGCTGGCTTTGCTTTTAGTTTCTCCATATCAAACCAACGAATCTGTGCTTCCCCTGAACCCCTGCAGGCATCATTGGCATCTCCTCCTAGCCTCCTGAAGGCACCATTTCCACTTATAGAGTGGGGTGCAGAGCTCCTTAAGGGTGGTTTTGGGGATCAGAATAACAGGTATAGTGTTTTTGGAGGGCTGGCGTGAGAGACAAGCACCTGAAGGGATGGGAGCCCTGTTTGTGGTCCTCATCAGGTCTGTGTATCTGCAGGGAGAACGCCGAGAACATGTACTTCTTCTCCAGCCTGGCCCTCACCCTGAATGAGCCCGAGGAACGCGTGGCTCCCACGGACAGCCGGCTGCGTCCCGACCAGAGGCTGATGGAGAGCGGCCGCTGGGATGAGGCCAACGTGGAGAAGCAGAGGCTGGAGGAGAAGCAGAGGGCTGTGCGCCGCAGGAGGGAGGCTGAGGCTGTGGAGGCCCTGGAGGAAGGTGGGATGTTGTGGGGTGGAGAATGAGGGGCTGCAGGGAAACCTTGTAGGGTTGGGGAGGAAGGACAGACTGCTCATCATGGAATCGTTGAGTCCTAGAATCCTAGAATTGTTAAGGTTGGAATAGACCTCCAAGATGAAGTCCAACCACCAACCCATCCCCACCGTGCCCATTTGTAGAATCATAGAGCCATTCATGTTGGAAAGGACCTCTAAGATCACCAAGTCCAACTGCCAACCCATCATTACCATGCCCACTAAGCGATGTCCCTTCGTGCCACATCATTTTGAGCGTTGAGGTGGAGATGGGCTGATGGTTGGGCTGGATGACCTCAGTGGTCTTTTCCAACCTTAATGATTCTGTGATTCCATCTCCACATTTGTCAAACACCTCCAGGGACTGTGACTCCACCACCTCCCTGAGCAGCCCATTCCAATAGCTGACCACTTTTTCCCCATACCCAACCTCATCTTCATCCCTTCTCCCCATGCAGGCAAGGACTACGAAGGCTACATCCCACTGTGGTTTGAGCGGAAGGTGGATCCCATCACAGGGGAGCTGATCTGCACCTACAAAGGCGGCTACTGGGAGGCCAAGGACAAGCAGGACTGGAGCTTGTGCCCTGATATCTTCTGAGCTGCCGTGTTTGCTCTGGTGTGGCCAGCCTGCAGCAGGACAGACAGATGGAGGGACGGCGAGGACACACGGCAGCATCCTGCCAGTGCTTGACAGTGCAAATAAACACACACACAGGGAGAAATTTGACAAAGAGAATCTAAACAGGGATTCCAAACCTATTTTTTTATGCACTAATAAATAGCATCTTTTCTTTTTTTTTTTTTTTTTTTTTTTTAAATGGTGGCTTTTTCAGCTACTAATTAGGAAAGAGGACACGTGGCTCTGGTTTGTTTTTAGCCTAAGGTATTCATTGCTGTCAGGAGCTGCTGCCTGTATCTTTCAGCACCTCGGCTGTATCGGCTGAGACAACAACTTCCAAAGATGCTCGCGCCGTGGGATGCCGTGCATTTGTGTGAACTCTTTCTTTTGGCATCTTTTCCCCCATTTGTTGAAAAGAAGTTCTGTTCTTGGGTCAGATTCTTTCAAAAACAAACAAAACCAGCTGTGAATCTCTGCCCAGAAAATAGCAGGGGCTGTGGCTGTTGCTGGAGGCTGCGGGTGGTTCCTACAGCTGTCCCCATCACACCCATCAGGATGTTTCAGCTGATGACCTGCTTTGTTTCCATGACTGTGGTGCTGCTGGTACAGAGAGGGAGGACCCAAGAGGTGATGTCCCACCACGACAGAGGGAACCAGAAACCTGCACACCTGCATTTCATTTTTCTCTGGGTCTTTATCACACCGTACTGAGTGCTCCCTCCCATGGGCCACCTGTAGCTGGACTTCCACATCCCCATCAGAAGATAATTAGCAATAATGAACTTTGAGGCAATGGGAACTGCGAAACCCACGGAACACTTATGCAATCAGGTTCCTCCACCATCAGTCTCCTCCTGGTTGGCTTCTCTTCCAGCACCTGCTGCCTGCAGCAAACCTGTGTGTACAGTATACATAGACCTTGTATGGCATAACAGTAGTGAGTGGCTATTGGAGTGGCAACACCCACTGATCTCAACGTGTCCCTAAATCTTATTTATTTGCTTCTAATTTATATATATATATATATATAAATATATAAAAAAAATTATTTTGCTTAAATTTCTATGGTACACAATAGATGAAAAATGATGAAGACAGATGCATCTGTCTGAGTTTTTGTAGCACGAGGATAAGTGCTTCCCTGGGCCCATCCCCAGGCAGGGTGTGTAGGGGTGATGGTGATTCATTCCCAAAGTGGAGAAGTGACATTTTGCTCCAAAGCTCTGAAAGCTTTGTTTGTGTTAGCTGCTTGAATGCAGCTGACTCCAGCTGTGCCACATCCAGCCCCAGGGCACACAGATCTGCATTGGAGATGCTCCCACCTGAATAATGCCTTATATTCTTCTTCTTTTTTTTTATTTTTATTTTTTATCAGTGCAAGAGAGCTGGGAAAGGTGAGCAGCCTCTGCACCCCAGAATGTCCCAGAGCTGGAGCCCCGTGTCCCCAGGATGCAGGGTGACATTGCTCAGGGACTGTTGGCACCATGTCCTACAGGTGGGACACTGCAAGCTCCTGTCCTCTGTTCCCCCCCTCCCCTTGCCGTGTCTCTCCCAGGATCACTGTTACAGACACTGCACAGCTTAGCAGAGCCTGGGGAGTGTGAGGAGCACCCTAACAACTCAAATCCCCCCCCCCCTTTTTTAGGCTAATTTTAAAACTTGTGGTATCTTTCAGAGATCACCGAGCGGCAACACTTCATCTGAGCACCATCTCCTGGTCTTTCTGTTTCCCCCCATACTCCCCACCAAAGGATTTTAATGTCATTCTACTGTAAATGCTGTTGAATGTATTTCTTTTCGAGCAATATATTGTGAGTGACCCCCCTCTTCCCCTACACGGTAATAAAACTTGGATTCAGGAGTTTTAAAAGGTGCAGTGCTGAGGTTCTCTCTCGCTCCCCAGATCTGCAGGTTGGGGGTCTTGGAGGGAGCCCTGGGTTGGCTGAGCTCTGGGCATGAAGTGGCCCTGCTATCCAAGGAGTGTTGGTTGTCCATTTGGAGGCCATGGAGGCCCAGGGAAGGGTTGTCCAGGGAAGGTTCATGTGGAGGTGATCCAAAGGAGGATGGCCCAGGGGAGGAGATTAAGGGATGGTGACCATGGGGAAGTTGTCCAGGAGGTGGCCTGGGGGAGAAGGGCCAGGTAAGCAGGGATAGGAGAGGTGGCAACGGGGAAGATGCTCTCCATGGAAGAGGTTCTCTGGGGGAGGTGGCCCAGAGGGGACAGAGGACCAAGGAAGGGGCAGTTCTAGGAGGGCCAGGGCAGGAGAGGATCTGGGAGGAGGTCGTAGAATCATAGAATGGCTTAAATTGGGAGGGACATTAAAGATCATCGAGCTCCAGCCTCAGTGATTTGGAGAGATGGTACTGCAGGGTGTCCCAGGGTGAGGATGGTCCCGCAGGGGGAGGAAGTCAAGGCTGGGAGGGACCAGAGAGGTGTTGTGGTGGAGGAGGAACAGACACAGAGCCTCAGGGGCAGTTCCTGGGAGGAGGCCCAGGGGAGGCAGGCTGGGACTGGCCAGGACACCACAAAGTTGCCAGGTGACAGACAACAGCGTGCCGAGCAGCTCCGGGCTGCATTGAGCTTGCTGACCTCTTGTCTTTTACCAGGGAGGTGCCACTGTGCGCCCCCCAGCCATCACACAGCTGAGCCCTGCTGCATCCTGCTTGGGACGTTCACTCTGAAGCGTAATGAGGACCTTGAGCCTTCTGGAGCAGAACCCTGCGATCTGGGGCGCTCCATCCGTATCCTCCCTGCAGCAGCGCAGTGCTGGGACACGTGGCAGAGCCTGCAGTGCCTCTCCTGACACTGTCAGTGTCCGTGGGATGGCTGGTGAGTGGGGATGGGGAGCTTCACTTGGTCTGTGCACGCAGCATCCTCCAGCTGTCCCCATTTAAATAAAGGGACAGTGCAACACAGAGGGCAAAATGGTGAGCGGTGGAGAGCAGAGCTCATGTAGGGCTCACATCAGGTGGACGTTCCTTGCTGCAGCAGTGGAGCATGCAGCATCCTGCCCCTGTGCCTTTATTGCCATGCTGTGCTGTTGTGCTATGGGATAAATTGCTCTACCCAAAGCCCACACAGTGACTCCTGCTCTGTTTGCATTTTGGCAGGAGCTCCAGCTGAGGGCAGAGCTCTGGCTGCAGATCCCAGCTTGGGGGGCTCCAGACCTGTTGCTCCCCACACAGGGCTGGTGGAACGTGGAGTGCGAAGCTGCTGGGGGTCACGGTGGGGCAGCAGGAGCAGCTCCAGCTCTGTCTGCACCGAGGATGTGGCTGCCAGGTGTTGGGAGGACACAGTGGGGATCTATGAGGAGGAGGATGATGGCAGTGGGCAGGATGGGGCCCTGCTCCTGTGTCTGTGTCCCTGGCAGGATGTGTCCCCACAGCTGATGAGGAGGGGGAGCCTGGAGTCGCTGGGAGCCAGGATATCTAGGCTGAGCCAGAGTGGGGCTGAGACCCCCAGCCCGGCCACCTCCAAGCACCCAGCACAGGGGAGGGGGGATGCATCCCACTGGGGACCACGCTCCAAGGCAAAGCCCTCAGTCACCTCTCTGCATGGTGGGGATGGGGACGCTGGACATCTCCGGAGACCCTCAAGCAACTCAACCAGCAGGAGCAGGGCCAGGGCCATGGGACATCGCAGATGGCAGGAGCTACCAGCACAACGGGGGAGGCATGGAGGGGATGTCATCCTCACTGCGGAGAAGGAAGGAAATGGTGATGGGAGGAGGAGAGCTCTCTGTGAGTGTGCTGCTGGCCTCAGGGTGCTGGAGCTGAAGCAGGCGACCAGGAGGGATCACAGGGGGCTTGGTGGGGCTGGGGACCCTCCTGGGGCTGGGTGATGGTGGGGCCATGTGGCAGCGAGGGTGGGCAGCCCAGGGTCAGTCTCACTTGTTGGTGGGTTTGTGGTGTCCCCAGCCCTCTCTTACAGGCACCAAAGCAGCAGTGGAACCTGCTGGGAGATGCAGCCCCCGGGCAGAGAGGCAGCATGGGGTGTCCTGCCCAGGGCTTGCAGCAGAGCCCCGCTGGCAGTACTGGAAGCAGAAGGCCGTCCTGTCCCACAGGGTGCGTGTGGATGGGCATGGTGGGGTGGCTGTCCCCTTACGGAGGGTCCCTGGGTCCCACACGGGACCTCTTCCAGACCCTACAATGGCCATGGAAAGGCTGTCAGCATGGGGACATTTATCAAAGAAATCAATTACAAATGAAATCCTGAAGAAAAACCCTCCAGCATAGGGGCGACTGTTCAAAACCAGTTTGTAAAAGTCATTGCCTTCGTCAAGTTAATTAGCTGCATAAGTGCCAGCTGAACATGGCAACAATGCCCAAGGCTTGATGGATTGGTGCCATCCACCCTTGTCCATCCTGCTCCCTCCAGCTGGCAGCACTGCGCCGGGCCCTGAGGAGCAGCCAGGAGGGGATGCAGGAGCCAGGAGCTGGAGATTGGGGCATGCAGAGCGATGGGGATGGGGTCAGGTGTGTGCCGTGACCCTGCTCTGGGGTTCTATGAGCAACGAGGGAGTTCTGGGGTGTCCCACTGGGTGATGCTCTCCTTTCTGCAGGGCACGTGCGTGGGATCGTGTGGAGAAAGTGGTGAGCACTCTGAGATGGGCGAAGGGAGGGGGGTTTCAGAGGGACAGGTTGGGGGGCAGCAGGGCAGGGACTGGGCTGGCCGTGCCATAAGAAAGGAGGGAGGAACAGGAGGGAGGCGGAAGGGGGGTCCTTGTCTCAGCAGGAGCAGAAGGGCTGTGCTGGATGCCCAGGGAACGTGAGGAGGAAAATGCTGGATCTCAGAGAAGAGAAGCGGGAGCTGCAGGAGGTTGGTGCCCAACAGGGGTGCTGTGGGTGGGGGCTGTATGGGAGGGATGCATCCCTTGGCAGTGCAAGGCTCTCACCCAGCCACTGAGTGTCCCATTTTGTGGTATGAGTGAACTCCTAAAGCCTGTGGGAAGGCTTTAATTGTAGAATCACAATCACAGCACAATTGGGTTGGAAGGGCTCTTACAGCCCCCCCAGCCCCAATCCCTGCCCTCAGCTGGTTGCCCACCACCAGATCAAGCTGCCCAGGGCCCCATGCAGCCTGACTTTGGGCACCTGCAGAAATAGTGCACTCATAGCTCTCAGAGCAGTGAGCTGAAATATGTGGTATTTGTGGGGAAAAGGAGTGCTCTGCTCTGGCTGTGCGTGGGCATGGCTGGGGGTCCTTGGTTCTCTACAGAGCCTCAGGAGGGAGGCCAGTGCCCCAGGTGCAGTGGGGAGCTGGGTAGTGACACAGCCTGCACTCGAGGGATGAGCCTTGCTGGCACTGGCCAGGGATGTGACACCTTTCCTGCAGAAGCTCTGTGGGCTGGAGCTCCAGATGTGCTCCATGCTGCGGCAGAGGCAGGAGGCCCTGGGGCAGCTGCGGGCAGTGCTGCAGAAGGAGAGGATGGCTGCAATCCAGCAGCTGCAGAAGAGCCTGGAGAAGGTCAGGGGTGGAGTTGGGGCATGGGGTGTTGGTGGCTTGGTGCCTGAGACCCTATGGGTGACCCTGTATGTGGACTGCAGGTGAATGGGGCCGTTTGTCAGAAATATCACCTGGAAGAGCTGGCAGCCCCAAGAGCCCTGAAGGAGCCACCGACCCCAGCCAGAGCCCTGTGGGATGCAGAGATGTGTGTGTGGGACCCAGCCTGGCCACCCCCTCCTGATCCTTCCAAACCTGGGTTGAGCCATGACACAGGTGTACAGAAATTCTGTCTCTTCCCCGTCCCCAAGCACTGTGCCTGGCCTCCAGCAGCACCAACGTGGGGTCCCAGGGGTCCTGCACCACATCCAGTGCTGCCTGCGGGAGCTGCAGGTGAATGACTTCAGTGTGCTGGGAGCAGAGCTGGGCACGACAGCAAGTGAGGAGGTATGGGGACAGCCCAGGACAAAGGATTCGCCCACTTACCTCACCCAATGGACAAATCCAGAGTATGAGGTGCTCTGCTATTGAGTGCTCCGAGGGATGCTCAGCCTGCTGGGAGCAGTCCCACAGCAGGGCTCAGGGCACTGCGGTTTGGTTTCTAACCTAGCAACCTTGGGTAGATCCTATCACCACCCCATATGGGATTGGGGACATTGGGCTCATCTGTGGAGGGCTGAAGGTGGGAGGGGACCTGCTGGTGGGAAGGGACCTGCTATGGGGAGGCCATAAGTTTCCTCAGGAGTCCTCATCTGTGTTTTCTCAGATGAAGAACGGGGTTCTTCTTCACCTCTCCCACTGCAGCAAACCCTCAGCCTCCCATCTCCCACCCTGGGATACAACCATGGGATGAACCTTAAAGGCAAATTGGATGTGGTGCTTCCCTTTCTGTTCCACCACGTTTTCATGGGTTGTGGCTTTCTCCTAGAGGTTCCTGATGCCACCTCTTGCCGTTCCTCCAAGCCCCAATGGGAACAAGCTCACTGCTACGATCAGGACTCGAGATGAAGCATGGAGGTGGTGATGCATCCCTCTACTTCCCCATGCATACCCAGAATGATCAGTTGTGAAGCTGCTGAACGGTTCCCACGGAATTTCCTATGTAAAAACTTCCCTTAGGTCCTGGCTGGGCTCTTTCCCAGAACTGGGGACCATGGGACAGCATTTTGGGTGTGATGGGTGAGGTTGTGTGCCTCCACCAGGCTGCTGTCCAAGACCCTGCTGGGAGAACCTGGATTCCCAAGCAGCATCTTTACTCCTCACACTCATTTAGGAGCTTGGAATGGAAGAGGTCCATGTTGCAGGAGTGGTTGCTCAGTGAGGAGGGGATGAGATATGGGGAGTGAGGGCTGGGGGAAGCCTTGTGCCTTCCCAGGGCTTGTTGTTGGCTGGGCCATGCACACAGGGAGTGCTTTGGGATGGCTGCAGGCAGAAACACTTCAGGAAAAAAAAAAAAAAAAAAGCTTAAAAATGAGGAATTGCTCTATTTAGGAGCTTTCAAATAATTTTAAGGAAGAGAAACGTATTTCTCAGTCTTCACACTTCTCAATGGAGAAAATACTGTTTTTAATTTGCAGGAGAATGCCCAAGGAGAGTTTCTCTGCGTGCGAGGGGGGAAATGAGCATTTCGTGCAGTACTGATTGCTGCACTTTTGTGCAGGAGGAGAGAGGGGGTGCAAATGGAAATCTTTGTCTGCTTTCTTCCCAATCAAAATAAAAACGTTCCTCACGATGTTTTTCTGGAGTGGGGAGATTTCTGAATTTACTTGTGATGCACAGCTCTGTTTATAAGCTCCCTTTAGGTACTGCAAGGCTACAGTGAGGTCTTCCAAGAGCCTCCTTCACCAGGATACCCCAAAATGTGATATTTCTGCTTTACCTCATGCTTGGAAGATTCGGAATGCTGATGCAACCTTGAAATCACCCAATGCAATACATGTCCCTATGGAAGGCAATGCAAGACCCTTGAAACAGATGTTTAACATACCTAAAACTGGATGAAATACCACTGCTCTGTGCCAGGAATTATGAACTAGGATATAGATTTAAAGGGAAAAAAAAAAAAGGGGAGATTTTTGTAATTATTGTGGGAAGTTCTGTTGGAGCAACTCGTAATTATTGACCCAGCCCTCTGGTACAAACCACTGTTCAAACATTGATGGATGAGAGCTGCTCATCTCCCCAAGGAAAATAAGGATTTCAGTCTAGGAAGGCGAAGCTATTTGTGATAATGGTGATTGTGATTATGTGGCAAAGGTGCCTGGGACTGAATTGGTAACAATTAAGGACTGAGGGTGTTTTGGGGGAACTCTTATATCAAGAAAACAGGGAAATAGTTATCTCATGTGGTATAGTTATAACTAGAAAAATAATAAAATGGAATAGAGTGGAATGAAGCTGGACAGAATGGAATGGAATGGAACAGAAAGAGGGGAGGGGAGGGGGGGGGGAAGGGGAAGGGGAGGGGAAGGGGAAGGGGAAGGGGAAGGGGAAGGGGAGGGAAGGGAAGGGAAGGGAAGGGAAGGGAAGGGAAGGGAAGGGAAGGGAAGGGAAGGGAAGGGAAGGGAAGGGAAGGGAAGGGAAGGGAAGGGAAGGGAAGGGAAGGGAAGGGAAGGGAAGGGAAGGGAAGGGAAGGGAAAAATAATCCAGTACACAAAGTGGGTAAAATGAACTGAAGCCAGACTGACCGTCAAAAAGAGCTGCCTACTCATGACAGTACTGCTTAGCTGGAAGATTACTTGCCTTCTGCTTGAGTGACTGTGTATGTTTTTACGGAGAGCACTCACCCATTAGAGATATTTACTTATGGAAATTGTCTCCTAATGCCTGGGGATTGCAGACACCTGTGCTTCCTGGCTGATGTATTTGCTTTGTGCTGATTAAGTTCCCCCTCTAAGGAACGCAGGGTAATCGGTGGCCTCCTCATCTCATCTCATGAGAACCATTTTCGTCTTCCCTGACGCAGGCAGAGGAGGGAGGAACACTTATGTCAGATTGATGATGTCCCAGCAAGGCGAGAGACGTCTGGATAATTGGTGGCATTCGTCGCAAGGGAGGTGTCATCTCCTTCCTTCTGCAGGAATGGCTGGTGAGGGTAATTAGCAAGAATTATCGCGTAGATGTTGGGAATTGTTCACCAGTTATCACCGACGTCTCCTGCATGCTGCTGGCCCCAACATCTGCTGAACAGGGAACGGGCATAGGGCTGCTTTATTCAGTGCATTACATCTATTGCCCTCCTTCACCGTAGCCCTCCTGCTTTTTAAGCCACGCTGGTTCACCAGAGCCACTTGTGGCCGTTTGTAAAGGCTCCCATCATTTGTATGAAGTACAGGTATGGGCTAATTGAAGGCGTATTTACTTTGTGCTGACACAGGCTGGTGCTCACGCTGCTTTCCAGGGTGGCAGTTAATTTCAGTCCCATCTGATGGCAGAAATGCCAGGCAAGCAGATAACTCCTGTGCTGCTGAGAAATACCTGTAGCCCTTAGTCGGTGTTCACTAAGTGGAAACGCACTTGCCTTGTGTTAATTAACTAATTCCCACTATTCCTGGGCAGTTCATCAGAAGTATTTCAGTGAATGTCACGACTCAATCCAGCCAACCAACAGGGAGTGTGGAGCATGGAGGTTTCAGGGAAGCTCACTTCACATTTGCTGATTAATTTCTGTGATTCTGTGATGCCGCTGGCTCGCTTGAGACATTTTTCTCCTGGTTAGTTATTAGTGTCATACAGTAATGCAATGTGCAGTGGTGCTGAACTAATGGCATATTTGCTGCCTATGATCTAATTCCAATCATTCCTGCAGGATGCCACTGAATCAGAATCATTTTTCCCAGTGGCACCTCTTGCCATTTTGTGGGTGCTGGGGATGATCGGGGTGAGCTAACTCCCCTAAACCAACAGGTAGCAAATAATATTTTGCTCCCAGAGGGACACTCAGCTTTTGTGGTTGGGGGACCCATTTGTCTGAGGGCAGAACACCCACCAGCCTCAGGACAGCCCCTGGGCAGCTGTGTTCTCTGTTCCTCTTTCCTCCATCCCTACAGCTGCCATACGTCCATCCATTTCCACCCTCCTTGCTGTTAATCAGCTACAAGTGTTGTTTACAATGCATAATTCAGACATTTGCATGAAATGGGGGATATGGCTGTTAAGCACGATTAGGCTTGTCTTATGCTGATTAATTCTCTTAATTTCTAGGTAATTAGATTTATTAGTTACATTTCTACCCAGTGGTTCCTGCCATTATTTATGGCTGGTTTGCTGACTATCAGTCAGTGCTGTATATGTCTCAAGTTGCTCCATTCCTGTGCCCTGTAGAAGATATTTGCTCCTTGGAGGTGTTTGTGCACACGGTGCCTTTCCCCATCACGGTGGTTGAAGAGGAGGGGATTTGTCATTGCCTGATTAATTCCCTTGAAAGCGTTCTGTGTTCACCAGTTTCGCAGTCAAACATAGGGCTGCTGGCCATAAAAGCTCTCTTTAGGGCTCAAGAGAACGAGAATAATGGTTGCCAACACATGAAGAGCCTTATCTCTTAGTATTCCAATGCATTAACCATTTTTCCCATTCTTTAATAAATCTGAAATGATTTTCAAGAGTTGTTTCTACGATAGGTGAAAGCAAGTAATAACCTGACACCTGATGGATTTCATGCTCGCTGCTTCATCCTGCTCAGCATTGCACTTCATTCTTTGCTTTGCATTTTACAGAGTACAAAGAGTCCCTGAACCTGCAGATAAGAGCCTCTCCCAGCCCAGTAACTCAGGATTTATGCAGCTGCTACTGCTAAGAAGGTCTTGCATAGTAAAACCCTGCTCTTGTTCAGCCCACTGGCATTTCTTCAGCCCAGACTGCCCCTGATGGCTTCAGAGTGTGGGAAGACGATGAGTGAGGCTGCTCCAGGCACAGGAAAAGAACCAAGAGAGGTGGCAGTTCCTCAGAACAGCATCCTGGGGCCTTTTGCTGCCCATGGCCATGCACACAGCATCCTTCCTGCTTGACATCAGTGGGCTACAAGCGAGCTTGGAATCCAACCTGGGCATCAGGTCTTTTTGCTGTTAGTGGACACAGATCTGTTGCGATGGCCATTTTGAGTAGATCCTTTCTTCACCCCCCAAATCAGCTTATTTGGAAGCTCTCCCTTTTACACAGTCCCCATTAGAGACAAATCCCACTCTCCAGTGACCGTTAGAGGCAGATAAACCCGAGCATCGTCTGCAGACAGGCAGGCACCCACTAGATGGCAAGTTTGCTCCACACAAAGCCGTGCTGAGCACTGCTCATCTGCAGGGAGCACAGGAAACTGCAGGTGCGTTAAAAAAGAAGGCAGCAGGTCCGATTTACTGAGAGACTTAACGACTTTTCACCCGCATAACCAACGGGATATAGAGCAGCATCAAGACTATAAGCAAATGTAGGAGCAGCTGGGCTTTGCGTTACAGGAGTGCATTGGTGGCAGGTTAGCAGAAAGGGATGGACTGCTTCCTTCTGGGACACAACCAACTGCAGCAATCTATATGAAACCACAGCTGAGAGTATCTCGAATGTGGCAGTGCTTTCTTCCTCTGGAAGTCTGCTGTTCCAAATTACCACCTTTCGATTTTTCATTATCACCCAATAGTGGGGAGCGTGCTGACCTCTGCTGAAGCAATGAAGACCTGATGTGGAGAAACAGGAACAGCCAAGGTTTGAAACATTTCCTGTGTGCCATCTGTAGGATCTGAACCTTGGATCCATCACCCAAAAGCCAACCCATGGGCTTTGGGCTTGTGTGTGTACCCACAAAGAGGGTACAAGACACAGCTGCCCTTCTTCACTATTATTTTCATTTGCTCTGCTGGTTAAGAATCATAATCATCACTCCTAGATTGCTTGCAAGACCACTGTTTCTACATTAAGTTACCCAAGGAGAAACCAGAGGCTTTTTGGTCCTTTGGAGCATGGGGAGGAAAGCATTAAAAAGGCAGCAGCACCTTTTGTACACGGTGATAGGATGACCAGAATGCTAATGCAGTGGGAAATTGTTCTCATATGTAAGAATTGCCTGTAATAGAGAAGCAAATCTACTTTTTGCTAGATCTAAATTCCACTGAACAGTTCAAAGCCTAAATGAAATATTTGTAGAGGCTGTAATTGAATTAGAGCTGATGGAGAAAGGCTGTGGTTCTGAGCTCTGTGGAACTGGATGGATCTGCAGCTTTGGACCAGGTGGAGGAGATTTGTGGATCACAGTTGAGGCTCTTAAAGGAGGAGAGAAGAAGGAGAACATGGAGCTGCTTGGAAGAGTGATGTATAGCTACAGGATCAGAGGGCAGGAAACTGCAGTTTTGGTATGACCAGTGGTGTGGGTCTGACCAAATGGGAATGCAACAGGCAGCAGCCAATTGTTACAGCAACTGCCAACCCAGTGCTAAGGAAGGGGATGTATCCTGTCCCTGTGACCCTGACGGTGTCCCTGATGCTCTTGATGAGGACTTTTTGCCTTGTCTCTGCTCTGTGCCACCGATCTGGTAGGTTTGGGATAGGGGTGAGGGAAAAAGCAGTAATGCAGCTGATTTGGCAGCTGCTCGGTAGCGTGGCATTTGCTGGGATCTTTCTAATGTCAGCCCCTTTGTGCAAGACAGTTTCTTCAGGCTGGCGATGGGAGCACTGCAATTTGGGGAACGGGGACAAGACATGTGAAAAGGTAAGGAAGAGTTGTGAGGCTTTGTATGTGTGAGCTGACTCTCCCCAGTACAAGGAATCAGTCATGTTCTTGTTTCCAGCACACACACTGAAGCCACACAGAAACCACACAGCTTTGCTCTGGCTCAAAAGCACTTGACTGAGGCATCCAAAGCTGTCATCTGCCCACTGTATCCACTCTGCCTGCTGCTTATCACTCAAGGCTCTTTACCACTTGTCTGATCACCTTGGTCTCTTCTATGTGTTCTACCTATCTAAGGGGTTGGCAATCTTCCCCTGTAGGATCCATGCTGACCTACAGGTGACAGTTGGTGTCAAGGTGGGGAAGGCAGGCTGCAGTAGAAGCCAGCAGCAGAAAAGAGTGGCTGGAGCAACACAACTTGAGGCTCAGGATACCAGAACCAGGGTAATACTGTGAGCAGCCCTCACCACTCCACCACAAGACAGTCAATGGACAGTCACTATTGGCCATGCACTACCTGTTTTGTCCTTGAAAATCTGATGTTTGCTGTCTCTGGGATGAGAGGCAGCTTCCCAAAGCATCACCTATGCTGCCTCAAGGGTCGCTCATCCACCAGTGCCCACTGCTAGCTAAGGCACTGCATGCTAATGGTATTTTCTTTCTCAAATGCACTCAAGGACCAGCTAATAACCTAGGTGCAGAAGCACATAGCAAAGAGGATAAGAGTGTGTAGCAGAGAAGCTGAGCAAATGTTCTCCTTCTGTGGAGGAGCTTACTGGAGTCCCCAGCCTGGAACATTTCTTAATAGGGGATGAGTCAGAAAATGTGTCTCAAAGTGATGTTTCGGTAGGTGAGGTTATAAAGTGCTTCAACAAAACAAACGGTGCCAGTTCAGCAGCACTGAGTGGTTTTCAGCTGAGCTCTTAAGGAATTCAGGGATGAAATAGCTGAACTATTAACTGCATTAAGTCTACTGTGAAACCTCCTACTTAAAATATTCTCACTGTAGGGGGTAAGAAAGCAGTGAGACCTTGGTTTTTTTTTTTTTTTTTAAATGCTTTTGAGCAGATCCAGGAAAAGTAGATTTATTAATACTGATGCCTAAGTGAGGTAAAACCGTAGTATGGAAAGGAATTAGGGAGTGTGTTAGCGAGATATGATTTATGGGAAGAGTCAACAAGGCTTCTGTGAATGGAAGGACTACCTGAAGGGTCAGCAAGGGATCATCTATCAAGATGCTGAGAAATGCACGGTGTGGTTCTGCTCGTGTTTCTGAAAGAGTTTAACAGATTCTTTGTTCCAAGGATCTCAGAGAAACCTTACAGGAGCTCTGAGTTGCTATGAGAAGGAAGGTGCTCCCATAGGTAAGCCTGGGCCAAGGCTAGGAGTCGAAGGGAAGGAGACACAGGTCAGCCCTCGTGGTGAAGAGCCCCCCAAGGCTTCACCTTAGCAACGATTCTAAACTCAGGCTCCAGCTGGACCCACAACTGAAACATGAATCAAGATGAAAGCAGAGCCCTACAGTCTCACGTGGTGACTCCGGCTGGTTTGAGATTCACTTGCAGGTGAAACAGGATGTTTTAAAAGTTGGGGTTCGGTTCTGTTCGTTCCTGATATCCAGTTTTCTTACTTTCTGACCACAGCAGAGAACTGAACTGACTCCAGCTCTTATTCTTGAGTGATATTTTTTCAGAGCCCATCGCACTGCATCTAAAATCAGGATTTGTTTTTCCCATGTGTGTCACTTCACGTTTATCTGTATTGAATTCTATCTTCCATTCTGTCACCCTCTCTATCAATATTATGTATTTCTCTTGTTTAATTTGTTGCTCCTTCTCTCCTCTGCAGGGAGAGAAATGAAACACTTGGCCCTACTCATCCTCTCAGGGTTCTCATGAGTTTGACTTCTTTCACGTGTCCACTAAGACAATCCCTTCTATATGCCAACGGGTCCTGTCCTCCAGTTTTCCTCAAACATTCCAGGCTTTCCATCACCCTCTTGTCCTCCCCTTGTACCCAAGCACGTGTCTGAGATGAGGGGTTTGAAACCACGGTATGGCTGAACCGATGGTTTATACAGCAGCAGAAGTGCCTTTTCCATTGATCAGGTAATCTACCATTCTCTAGGAGCTCTTCATTGAGGCTGCACACCATGCGTTACGACACAGATGGCCCAGCTGACAGTTTAGATACTGTCTTACAAATGGCCTTCCTCCACCTTTGCTTAGTTCTGGACTCCTCTTGTCATAATGACTCACTGGAGTTGCTCCTCTCCCAGACCTGCTTGGTGATTGCCTGCCCGTGATTTACAGCTCAACCTCAGCTGTTCCTACCTGACACCCAAAGAGATATGTGCCATCTCCCTCTCCTCGCGCTTGTAATTTCATAGTGTTTAGCTTTCCATTCCTCTTCCAAAACCATTTTGCAAGGTTGTCTGCTCTGTTACTTCGCTCCTGCTTGGGAAGCAGGCTGATTTCATGAGTAATATGGCCAACTTCTGCAGAGCAACCACAAGGTGCTAAATCACGCTCATGGTTGCACTAGAAAAGACGGATGCCCGCGTGTTCTGACTCAGGCTGTCTTTCACTGGACACGACTGTGCTGAGGTGGAGCTGCTTTATTTGATGCCTGGTGGGTTAGCTCCCCTATAACATGTTGGTGGTCATTTGCTATAGGACATGTGTTCTCAGTGGAGGTCAGAGGAGATTTCATTGCTCTGAGCAGAAGCAGGTGATGCAGACACTGGTGATGCAATTAGAAATAAAGCTCAACTAGGTATTATTTTGAGACATGGCAGTAGCTCTGTTGGGACAGAATGCTCTCTTTCTAAAGAAAGTGGATGCCTGACCTCTGTTTCCATCCACAATGTGTTTCATACTGATTTTTCAGTGGGATATTAACAGCTCCTTAGGAATCATCGAACTGAACTGTTCTATACCAAGTGACAAATTACCTGTAAAAGATCTCAGTGAAAGCTTCTTCTGGAGTCAAAGAATTGATTTCCAGAGATCTCAGCACTCCTTCCATCTTCTCAAAGACAGCACTTCTCCAGATCTCCTTGTTCTCTGGGACACTCAAGAATGCCAATAACAAGGGAGTACATCACATGCATGCAGGCAGCAGCATAAGGGGAGCATGCATCCTGACTGTCATCATTTTATTCACCTCACGTGTTCAGCACCAGGACTGCTTACAGCTGGCATCCTTTCTGCTGTGGTCCATCACACCACAGTGGTCCATGCATTGAGAGTTCATCCATGCCAGTAAGGGAGATAGAGAGATAGAGCATCTTTCAGGTCATCCATGCATCCAGCTCCTTCTTCACATTTGAAATGTATTTGAAGTGACAAAACTGACCCTGAAACAAAACTGACCCTGAAACAAAAGCTGCTCAAAGCGATGTCTGAAGCTCTCATCTAGATTATTATTGATAACATGCACAGTGAACAGAGTGCTAAAGGAGCCTAGTGAAATAAAGCAAAAGCTTTTTTTTTTTTTTAATTTTTATTTATTTAATATGTGTATGTATGGAGCCTCCTCCTTGTACGACCCAGCAATACATTCAGATGAAGCCCTCTGGCTCTGAACCGCCTTCAGGACTGCTTGATTTATGGTGCCTTGTGTGAGCTTCTGACAGATAGAGCTTCAGCTGGCCATGTGTGCCCTCTCTTTGAGATGTGATCAAAAATTCACATTTGAACCTGTGCAACCATCCGTTTCAGTGCTAATGACTGCAGTAGGTGAAGCCTGAAGCCTGACTTTGGGCTGAAGTTTTTCTCCTTGCAAATCAAGCATGCAAACTTCCTGGTGCTGATTCTGCTCGGTGCTGTAAGTTTGCTCCTACACCAAGTTCTGGGTTTTGGACCATGATGTATTTGCAATGGTGCACATTCAACCTCAATCTCTGGTCTCCTCGATTCACTGTATTGTTAACTTATAGGAGGTGTCCAGAGAAACCTCCTGCCTCAAGGCATCTGGACTCCTGCCCTGCTTTCCTTTGCCTTTCCCTTGCCTCTGCTTAAGCAGAGACCTGAGTTAAGATTTACAAGATCGTGGAAGAGCTCTTCTCCTCTGCCTCAGAGAAAAAATTGCTGCTCTGCCCTTTTTGCTGTGATCTCATCGCTGATTGCAAAGCTGGACACCATTCACCCACCAGGTGAGCAAGGGTAGTACTACTGTGTGTATCTCATGTTCAAACAGCAGATGAGAAAGATGTTTGAAAAGAAAACCGAATGCAATTTCCCCTTCCGTTTATTTATGGTTATTAGAAATAGGAAAATTTTCAGAAAAAAAATGGAAAAAACGATGGATAAAACCGCAACAAACCCTGTGTGTTCAGACAAAAACCAACGAACTAAAATATTTCTCAGCTTTTACACTAAAGCCATCTCCCAGTCCTCTGCCCCTTAGGATTGCCTCTGAAGGCTCTGTGTTGGTCCCCAGCTCTTCGCCATCGGCTCCCTGTGCTCTGTGAGATGTGCTCCATCTCTTTGAGCCACACAGTGGGGCTGTTATCCCACCTGATGCAGGGATGGCTGAGGCTGGTCGGGCTCCTCCTGCAGCTGCTGTTTGTGGCAAGCACATCTCTCACACTTGCAGCTTTTTGACCCCCTTTAAGTGACTGTGGAGCCTGGTTGTGTCCCTGCTCACCCCTTTCCATTGAAGTCATTGATGGAGGTTCTTCTGCTCCGTGTCCCCATCTGTGGTGGAGCTGTGCGTGATGTGGTGGTTGATGATGACTGGTTTTAAGGTCTGGCTCCAATGAAGAGCATCTTCAAGCTGCTTTAGGATAGCACCTGGTGCTCTGATCTGGGCTTGGAGGAGCCCAGCTCCTCATGCCTGCATCCTGTTCCATGGGATGATGCTGGTGCACCGTCCTGCTGCGCAATTCATCAACAAACCTTGGTAGCCCATCCATGCTGCTCATTTCTTTCCAGCCTTTGAAAGACATCATAGAATCATTAAGGTTGGAAAAGTCCCCTTAGATCCTCAAGTCCAACCCATCCCACTGTGCCCACTGGTTGTATCCCTCAGTGCCACTTCTGCGTGTTTCTTGAACACATCCAGAGTTGGTCACCCCACCACCTCCCTGTGCAACATGTGCCAATGCTCTACAACTCTTCCAGAGATATTTTTCCTAATATTTGAGCTGGACTTGATGGTCTTTGTCTGTCCCTTCCAACTCAGGCTGTTCTATGATTCATGCTACCCACTGTGGTGCTTCCTCAGTGAGTGCAAGAAATCTAAACCTGGGAAACTGCTTTGCTCAGGGGATCAGCCAGTGTGCCCTGCTCATATGTCTGTCTTCCTTTCCTTGCAAGCCAATGCTCCTGAGCACCCATCAAGGGTTAATTTGCCTTTTGGTGCAAGGGAGAAGTTTGCAAGTAGAGTACCCATGCCATATGCTGAGGATTTAGCTTTATAATCATCTTGGCTTTAGCAGCAAAGCTGGGAAGAGAAGCTTTTTTGTATTTATTATACATAAGAAGATCTCGGCGGTTAAGAATATACATGGCTGAAAATGGGAAAGGAAAAAAACACAACTTTGATAAGCTTTAAAGATTTAAGAGATGGGATCTGCATCTGTGTTACCAAAAATACCTTTGTGAAACCTGGCTGCTGGGATGGGTGAGGCACGTGAGCGGTGGCACCCTGACGCCATGTTCACCCAAGGGTGCCATGAGTCAAGCAGCTCACAGAATCGTAGTGTCATTAAGGTTGGAAAAGACCACTAAATTCATCAAATCCAACAGTTGACCCATCCCCACCATTCCCACTAACCATGTCAATCTCTACTGCCGCACGACAGGAGGGTTTGGCTGGCACAACACCGCTCTCCTCCTTCCCATCCCATCCTAGCACATGGGCACACACGTGGCACCCCAAGAGCTGCTCTGGGTCAGAGGATGGCTGCTGAGAGCTGTCTTTCCAGGGATTTTAATGCTCCATTAGCCTGAAGAACTATTTACAAGGCTGCCTCTTGAGAAATCGAGGGATTCCGACGCATACTTACTCAAACGCATGCCATCGGAACGTAAGGGCTAAATGTTGTGAATGAGAATAAACCCCAGCTCACCACGGCTATCGATCACACAGGGTTTTTTATGGCTGTTCCTGATGAATGAAACCCCTTCCCATGAGAAGCTCAACTCGGGTTGCTCCCTTTGGGTTCCTGAGTGGTGGATTCAGTATTTCACCCTGCAGTCAGCCCAGAGCTGGGTTGGAAGTAGTGTGGGTTTTTCCACCATGGGTTTCTTTGTCCCAGCAGGCAACTTCTGGGTCTTCTGAACTCTCTTTGTAATCCTTCGGGTGCCAGCCCACACCATCTATCGCTCCCCATGGGTGATGGAAGAGAGATGCCCATCAAACTGTGCAGGGTGATGGGGTTTCAGCAGCAGAAGGGAAAATGGAATGCATGGTGCCTACATGGGGAAGATGGAGGTGTGCATCACAACCTCCAGGTCATGCTGATTTCTCATGGTGATTTCCCCACTCAGCTCTTGGCATGCCCACGTGGTCTCTTTTTGCTCTGACTGGAGTCGTTTGTATGAAATGCATGACCTGAACGAAGGCTCCCTGATATCGAGCTGTGTTGGAAATACCTCTGAAACTGTGGCAGTATTTTTTGAAGCATAAATATTTTCTCTTGTGGCATTTTGGTCTCTCTGCTTTGGGGTGGAGGAAAAAAAAATGTTTGTCAAAAAATATTCCCCCTATGGACAGAGTTTCTGCAAGCACGTTTCCAGAATAGAAGGGTGGTGGTGGGGAAACAAAACAAAACCAAAAGGAAAAAAAAAACAACCCCATATTTCTATATTTCTTTGCCCTGAAAGCCTTCTAATATGGCCTGGCTCCAGCAATATGTCTCATTTTTCTTTTCTACCCTCTCCTTTGCCAGAAGATTTGTCTTTTAAAAATTCATTGAGCCCTTCGATGTGGCCTCGTGCCAAAGCTGTTGGAAGTCGCTGGGTGCTCTGGTTGCTTTAATAACTCAGAGAGGATTAAAGTTCAAGGGCAAGGGTTCGGCGCTTTCGGAAAATCAATTCCCTCTTGACTTGGCCACCCAAAAAGCAGGGGAATGTGAAATTAAAAAGAATCAACCCAAACCCCTGGGTAGAGTCCTTCCACCGGTGAGAGAGTGAAATAAGGGTTAGAAAGTTATTCTGCCCTTTTGCCTCTTAGCTTTAAAATTTTGGATATATATATATATATATTTTTTAACCCATACCAACAAATCATGCTTGCAAGGCTAAAATTTCATAACACCAACCCATTGTAGACCCATTCCTCCCACTTTTCTGCTGTTCTGACATCGGTCCAAGACAACAGGTCAAGCCCATGTAATCACACGTTCTCAGTTGCTGGTTCCCTTCTGTAGCCCTGGTTGTTCCCACTGTTGACATATAAGGAGTGGTAGAAGATGTGCCAAGGGCATGCTGTTCCCAGAGGTAGGTTATATTTCAGGTGTATTGAGTTTTCTGTGCACTGGTTAGAATATACAAGCCTTTAATGCATATTATATGCCAGCACCTAATTAAGCAATCAGCAACAGAGCTTTCCTGTTCAATTTTTCAACACTGTGTCTTTAGTTACAATATAGGAAGGTTTAAAATGCTGATGAGTCATCACCCCCTTCCTTCTCGTTGTCTTCCTGCTGCCAACAACTGGCAAAGCTCTACGGTTGGTTTTCATGTTTTTGATACTTAAATGGACAAATCAGCTGTGCTTTCTCAATTGAACCAGGTCAAACTCTGTTTGAGGATGCTTTGGAATGGTCAGCCCACTAAATGTTTGGTGCCCCAAATGGGGATGAGGCACTTTGGGTGTGGAATTTGGGCACGTGGTGGGCAGATCTGAACATCTGCCCAGTAGTAATGTAGATTCATTTTAGCTAGTTTGGGTCTGAGTCTGCTCCCACATATTTTGTTGGGAGATAATAGCTAAACAATTGCTGCTGTCACCACCCTATCCTAGGGTATAACTTTTAAAATAAATTTGCCACTCTGCTTCCTGTACTTGCAGTAACCCAGGCTGAGTTGCTACCAGGAGAAACGGAGCTGATTCTGTTGTCTTTCTCAGTAGCCCTGATTAGAGACATTTGGTCAAAGCTGGCTGTGCCTCCTCTCTGTGTGCTGAAATCCACCCCCAGTAACTCACACACACATCACACCAAAGTTGTGAAGGAAACCCGCTGCTGGGAGATGACAAAATGCAAACCAAGCCCCTGCGTTTCGTCATTCACAGCAAGTAAATGCAGGTGATTTGCACTGCATAGCATCTGGGTTACAACATTAAAATGCAGAATGTTAAGATCCCCTCCCCAGGCCCATCCAAGAGGGAAGGCAGACTTGATAGGTACCCTGATGGGCTTTCTGCCCTGCCAGCTGTCATGGTAACCCCACTGATAACGTTGCCATGTCAGCATGGCAAAGGAATAAGTGTCAGGTTCAGCAAGAGCTCTGCCTGCCCTTGGGCTGCACTTTCCTTCCTCCTCCTTCAGCCAAAGGAACAAAAGCACATCTGCCTGGCCAAGAGGACCTTTCCAGCATTTTCATCCTGGCCATGGCCCAGAGGGAGGATAGGAAAAGTCCTTCAACAAGGCCTGGGAAGAGCAAATTCCTCCCTCCCGAGTTCTGCTTTCTTCTGCTTTAAGCTGGTGCCATGCTTGCATGGCCATGGATTTGCCACAGTCAGCACAGTGGAGGAGGCAGAATCCACAGTGGGATCAGGCGAAATTTCTTTTGGGAGATGCTGGGCATTGGCACTATATTTTAAAGCAAGCCTTCTGAACCAAAACCATGACTTCTCTCCATTTCGCATTTCTTTATCATCTCCTTTATATTCTGCATAGGTTCTATATTGTGGTCAAGCTCGAGTTCTCCGTGTTAGCTCCATTGCATTGCCCTCCATTCATCATTTTGCTGTGCAGGATGAATGGGAAGCGACATTCTGATCACATGTGTCTGCGAGGGCTCGGTTTCACTGGGGCTGGCTTCTCTTCTGTTTTGAGTATCTCATTCATATTGGACAGAAATAACCCTCATAGTCAAGTTGTGCTCTGCCCACATGGCGTTTTTTGTCTTTCTGGTTGGGTTGACACACGACCCTTTGATAACTTTTAAGTTCACTCACTGGAGTAGTTTTCTGGGGATATAATGTCCCCAGAAGCTCATAAACTTCTGCAGAGTTGGTACGAGCTCCACGGAGGGTATTGTGACAGCCTTCATCCTTGTCAACGACCCGGAGCCAAGCATGTGTTAAATCATCACATGGATTCTGCAGGTGATGCAGATGGGTGCACGGGGACAAGTCAGTGTTTGCAGAATGAGCTGAGCTCCTCAGCAATGAGGCTTGCAGGCAGCATGTGCTTTAATCTTGCTAAATGCAAGGTGATATTTCTGGAAAGGAAACTGCTTTTACCTGTGAAGCAAAGGGCTGAACACTGCAGTGAACAAAAGTGGAGACGGATGTGAGGGTGCTGGTGAGAACTGAATGAATGAGCTGATGTGGCCCATAAAGACTGGCTGGTAATGAGCAGTTACAGTAAGATGTGGGCAAAAATAACGATGGTTTCATACAGAATGTTTCACAGTTAATTTAATGTATTGGCAACAACACATTAATCTGTTCAGCCAATAAAATAAAGAGAAATAAATTGCTGGTGAGTGTTCAGACATCTCTGATATGTTCATCCTTTCCTTTACTAACACTCGCTCCATCCGCATCTGGGAATGATGATGCATTGCCTCTAAAATGAATTTTCTTCATTCTCTTTCTTCCCAGGAGAAGCGACCAAAGTTGGGATCTCCCATCAGCCTCACATTTTGGACCTGCTTCACCTCTGTGCCACAGGAGGGTCAGGTTGGATGGAACAATTTCTTCTCAGAGTGGTTGGGCATTGGCACCCAGGCTGCCCTGGGGGCGGTGGGGTCACTGGAGATGTGACACTGAGGGACATGGCCATTGGCATGGTGGGAGTGGGTTGGTGATCTTGGTGGTCTTTCCCAACCATGATGATTCTGTAATTCCCCATGCCAATGCCCTAGTATACATACAGTTTTCCTTGAGCATCCCAACTCTGCCAAATGCTGGGAGCACATGCCCCTTCCAAAGGCTGCTCTGGGGCTTGGGAGCTGTGTGTGTATGGTGGTAAGGGTCAGGGTGGGAGGGCAGGGAGGGCACTGGGCACATCAGCCTCCTGTGTTTTTCCACTGTGCTGGTGTACGAACTGCAATAAATTAAAATCACCAGCAGAATGGCATATTCTCTCTTCAATTTTGAAACAGTCATCAGTGTCTCCTGCCTGGCTACTGGCTGCTTTGCACTTCTCCTGGTGCCGTCTCAGCCCATCCATCCCTGTCTGCTCCTCCCTCCCCAGCTCCTTCCCACTGCTGGTATGAAATTCATTTCCCAGAGATCCTTATCTATGCTGAGTGGGGGAAAAAAAAAAAAAATTGCTTCACATTTGCACATCAAAAAAAGGCCACGTCTGCTATTGGGAAAATTAATAAGAATTAAGACCCTTTCAGAAGCTGTGCAGCCCATTGCAAAAAAGAAAAAAGAAAAAAAAGGAACCAATTAAAAATATTCTGAGACTGGAAGAGCTCTTGTGTGCTCGGGTCTGGGCTGAATGGACCCTGTGGTGATGGCAGAAACTCTTTTTCTTGTTCAGACAGCCAGGAAAATCCCCAGCCACTGCTTTCTGGGGGAGGAACAGACATCAATTAGTGAGTGAGAACATCCTTCCCATCATCTGATGGGGCATCATCTAAGAAGAGAATAATGCAGAGAGAAGTGCAGGAACAGCATGTGACAAATGAGGAAAACAGTTTGTTTATAGGGTGCAACAGCAGAAGGATAATCTTTTGTGATGCAGCTTCAAACAGAGGAAAAAAAATCTGTCAGTCTCTGAGAACAAAGAGAATATTCTGGAAGCTGCCACACTCTATTTATTGTTATTATTTATCTGTTTCAAAGTGTGTATTTACCCTTTTTAATTTTAGAGGAATGGAGTTGGGTACCAAAGCTGCGTTTTGTGATCTGTTCCTACACAAAGCAGCAATGTCTGGCAGCAGAGGGATGGACGTGGTTGACCTGGCAGTGTGGACAACCCTGTGCTGGGATGGCATTGAGCTGCATGCCCATCGATGTGGGATTCAAACTCAGATGTTGCTTTGGAGATGTCTGAGCTGACAGTCCCAAGCTGGGCTCACTGCAACCAATGGAGTTTAGGACATGGTTCATCTGAGATGACATGAGATGAGCTGAGCTGTAGGATGAGCACTGCCTGCCCTGGGCTGTTCTCTGCATCACTGCAAAGTGTGGATCTGCTGGATGTCTCTTTGCATGGAAGCAAAAAGTCAGGCTCTGGGGATCCCAGTCCCACTCTTTGCCACCCCTTGCTGTGCTGCACCAGCCTGATGCTCCAGATGTGGGGTCAGTGGGGTGTGCACACCCTGTAGGGTGGCAGGAGTGGCTGATAAATCATGCTGGGTCATTGGTGAGGAGAAGAAAACTCTTTTCCTGCTTGCTGCCTATTACACTGTAAGGAGGACTAAAAGCCAGGCAGTGCCAATATGCAGCTTTTATGGAATCAGAGAAACATTGAATGGGTTGGGTTGGAAGGGATCTCAAGGATCACCTAGATTTGGAACTATTTCCAAATCCCTGCCAAGGGTGGGGTTGCCATCTACGAAGTCAGGCCCCAGCTCATGTCAACTGCACCACTCAGCCTGGTGTCATCTGCAAACCTGCTGAGGGTGCACTCGATTCCACTATGTCATTGATAAAGATGTTAAAGAGTATTGGTCTCAAGCCACTCAAGGCTGGCCTTCACCTGGACTTAGAGACACTGACCACAACCCTCTGGCTGCAACCTTCCAGCCAATTCTTTATCTGCTGAATAGTTCAACCTTTGAACCCATGTCTCTCCAACTTGGAGATAAGGATGGTGTGCAGGACCTTGCACAAGTCCAGGTAGATGACATCAGTTGTCCTTCCTTTGTCCACCAATGCCATCACCCCATCATAGAAGGCTACCAGGCTGATCAGGCACAATCTGCCCTTAGGGAAGCTGTGCTGGCTGTCTTGGATCATTTCTCGTCTCGCATGTGGGTTAACATAGCTTCTAGGAGGATCTGCTCTACGATTTTCTCATGCACAGAAGTGATGCTCATTGCCCTGTAGTTCCCTGGATCCCCAGAAACCATCCCCAAAGCCTCACAGCAGAAAATCATTACCACTTGCTCTGCTCCTGATGCACTGCTGCTCACCTAAGAAAGGGAGAAGGGCATGTGATGCCAAAGCAGCCTCCTGCCACCTGCTCACCCTAACCCCTGTCTACCAGCCACAGTCCCCCAGCAGAATGTCACCGTGGATTCATTCCCATCACACAGCAGTTGCAAAAAATCCCACGTTTCTGAGAGTATTGCCTTCGTGTTGAATGAAATTTCTGTCTCATTTTAAACCTCGGTGACTGGCAGTAGGCTCAGCGCTGGATGGGCTGTGGGAGCAGTGCTCCCATCCTCTCACAGCAATGCACATAGATCAGAAAGCACAGAGGGCTCTTAATAACGTGTCCACATCCAGCCCATCTCTTTACACTCACTGTTATTCCAGGAAGATAGCACTTCACAGAAGCTATAAAAGACACATCATCTCTCAGTGACACTCTGGGACAATGCAGGATAAAATTCAATTAAATGCAAAATCCAAAAGAAGTCTGATGGAGTTTCAGGTGCTTTTCAATTCATCACTTTTCAATATTTCTCGAAATTCCCCAGAACCAAATATCCAGAGGTCATTTCAAAAGCTACAACAAAGAATGTGCCAGGGTAGTTCTCATCAGGGACCCTGGCTTGTTTTGTGATAGAAAACTCCGTGAGTCTGAAATCTGGGACCAGAGGAAACTTTGTGCTGAATAATTACAGCTGCCTGTATCTTCATCACGTGTTGTGACTTTGCTGGAGCTGATATTGCATCTGAACCAAAGTGCAGGCACTCTCCTGGTTTTCCTGGCTCTTCAGCACGCACACTTTGTATTGAAAGGAGCACAAGGATGGGTGTGAGACATATTTTCTTTTAGAATAAATGGTTCAGCTTTACTAATGGAGATGCTCAGACACCGTTTCGGTTCGCCAGTTGCTCACTGCTAACTTATTTAAAACTCATTCTCTGTTGATTAATGCCTGGTAATAATAGAAGGGTAACCTGCTGCTGAGGTGTGTACATTAAATCTGCTGATTTGCTTTAATTAGCGGGAGAACTATTATTGGGAATCTGAAAACAAGTTAATCTCTTCTTTCACTGGTACCAGAGTTCCTGAGCTGCAGAGCAGGGCAGGCCCAGGGGAAGCAGGGTGACATTTGGGACACAGCATAACTTACTTACCCTTTACCCTTCCAAAATGTGAGCATTTGATTTTCATGTCCTAATGACACACAGCGGGCCAGCTTTATTTGTTGAAAGCCCATAGAGGCAATTTGGAAGAGATAAAGCCCCCAAATCTCCCAGCAGTTGCAGCTCACTGCCTTGCTATGTGCTTCAGCTTCACAGCTGCATGATGAGTAACACGAGATTGGTAACTTGGCCCATTTTGGTAACACAACTCTTCTCCTTGGCACAACTCAGTTTGTGACCATGAAAAGTCAGAACTGGGAATGAGTTGGAAGGGAGCTGAAAGATCACCTGGTTCCAACCCCAAGCTCTGCACTTACCTCAAAGACAAACATCCCTGTACACCCAGAGTCCTTTGGTACTTGACTTGAGCATTGCATGAAATCACATCACTGGGAACAGGCAGAGCAGACCAGGTGGGGATGCCCTCGAGCTCATTTCAGCCTCTGAGCAAAGCAGAACCACATCTTTCCTTGTCCAGAGCACAGCAGTGGCTCCTTACTGGGATATCTGCATTTCAGAACTGCTTGGCAGCATTGTGCGTCAGTGGGAAGACTGATCCATCATTGCTGGGACAGGTTAATCTGATTTATCAAGTCTCGGCTGGCAGACTGAAGAGTAATTTTGTCTTGCTGAAAACGTGGAGGAGTCGTGCGCTTGGACAAACAGACAGGATTTCACTTCATCACTTAAGAATCCATTCAGGAGTTGAACAGCTGCACTCAGTTTCATATCCATGAGATGGGGCAAGGAGCAGATGGCAGCACTGACACGTCTGAAGGACCAAAAGCATCACCCTGTGATCTGCCCAGCTTCTCAGCCCAAGAAAGAGTTTTGGTTTTGGGGTCTGAAAGCTGATCATCAGCAGCCACAATTTAGTGTGCAAGTCCAGATGGGCCTGGGTCAGGGCTTGCTGGATGGTTCTGGGCAGCTCCCTATATAGCACTGTGGATTTCTGACCCTCTTTTTCCCTCCAGCACAGTGCTATGATCAGCTTGATACCTGCAGAGCTATTTTAGATGGTGGGCAAAAGAGAGAGGAAACGCTGACAAAGGTTCAAAGGGCCTTTTGTTCTCCTCCTGACCCACCACAGCTTCTCAGCCAGGCTTCAGGTCCACACTCCAATACCTTTCTTTCTCAGCATCCATGTCTATTTAAAAAAAAAACCCACCCAGGTACTGTGATATTTTGCTGCCGTTTCTATAGCAGTTTTGCTTCTTTAGCTGCTGAGAACTGAAGTCAAAACTGTTCTGTGATACACAGCTTGCTGGTCTGAAAGCAGGGGCTCAAACAGAGCAGAATGCGTTTAAGAGAACAGACAGAATTGGAAGAAGTGTTGAGGAAAAAATGTGTGAATGTAGAGATCAGTAATGAGTTAATCCAATCCACGTGGTTCATATTTTCCCGTGCTATGTCTTATTTATAAGGTTAATTTTTCATCACATCTTATGAGGTTATTAATTGTTGTATGCTGAAATATAAGAAGAATATTGTGTGCTCCAAAAATTCTTTGTTCTGCTGCAGGTGTTTACCTCAAGGAAAAGAGAGTTTTGGACCTCCTAAAAGACAATCTGGTCATGCTGAACCCCAAATCTGCTGTTAGAACACACAGCCTGCCAGTTATTTTCTGGGGGCTCTGGGGATGTTTTCAACACAACAGCTTTCTCCAGAATACCCTGGGTTCCAAAATGGAGTGCTGATGCACAGCCCTGTGCCACTGAGTGACATGGGATAGTGGGCATGGTGGCAATGGGCTGATGGTTGGACTTGATGATCTTAGTGGTCTTTATGATCTATATTCTATATGGAAGCATGCAATGAATGCTGTCAGGCCTCTGCTACCCGTGCAAAAATGCTGCTTCAATATGTGGAAATGCACTGGAGTCAATTGAGGTGGATGAGTTGAGCTCCATGATGTCCATCCAAGGAGAAGTTCTGCCTCTATCACCTCTGCCAGCCAATCTTGCTCAGAGCCTGAGCTTTTCCAAAGGCATCATTCAGGTAGCAGAGAAATGCTGAGCTGGCGTTGGGTTTTAGTTCAGTACTCATGACAAAGGAGAACACTGGCACCATGTGTTTTCACAGCAGCACTTTGTTGCTTCCAAGGACGTGGCCAACTCCTGTAGCAATGTGATGTAAGTGCTCAGCTCACACTAACCACAGCCAGATGTGTTTATCTATGTGTGACAGCTGAGACAATCGTGCTGCCTAACCAGGGGGAGAATACAGCTTTAAATTCTAATCTGAAGAAAACTGCTATTTACAGCCTTCATATGCACTTTTATTCTCTGAAGCCTTATGCAGGTGTTGCATTTCCCACGTGTTTCTGTAAGTAACTCCCACCAGTGACACAGAGTCACACAGAGATGCTATCCGTCATGCTCTATGGATGTGTCTCCACCATGGAAGCGTGGCAGCAGTTTGCTCATTCATCATTTCACCCTGCATTTGTACTGCTCCTAAACGCCTGATCATGGCTGCTGTTCCAGTTATTCCTGTTCCATGGAAAGACCATTTCTACCTTTGTGACAGGGACTTCCACCTCATTAAGTGATTACTGCGTGCAGAACTAACATTGGAGCACATTGGTGCCATCAAAGCTGTATTGTTAGGTGCAGGAATTACAAAACTCAGGCCATCCTAACCTGATTTCAGTGTTCACCTTGCTGCAAGCACCAGGTTGAGAGACCTCCCCATCCCACCTTGTTCATAGTTTGTTTTCTGTTTCTCTTGCTCGAGTGTGATACAAACTGCCTCTATTGCTCTTCCTGCTGTGCATCTCCTGCTGTCCATCAGTCACAGCTGTAGGGATTGTTTTCTATCCCAGCAGTGATTAAAGGTGTTGTTTAACAGTGATAGCCAAATGCAGTTATTTTAAAACCAGTGCATCCAGGTAATTGCATCAAAGGCTTTAAGAAGGTTGGGCCAAGGCATTCTCTGAAATGCTAATGGAGTTTTCCAGTAAACACAAAGAAAGGGGGAAGCTCCAGAGAGCTGTGAGAAAGCCTAAATGAATGATGCAGGCATCTCCAGCTGTAAGAAAAACCACAAGCAGCAGTGGAGCTGAGCAATGCAGAGTTACAGGAGGACTGGTAATAATTGATAGTTGGCTCTGGTTTACAGAATTTGGTGGTGATTAACATTTTTTCTTTTTGATGGGACAAATAACAGCGTGGTGACCGAAGATATTTCTGGGTGATACCTCACTTGATACTGCATGACACTGTCCTGCAGGAGGGACACCAGTGAGGCCAACCAGGATTACTAGCTGGGATCACAGATAGAGAGGGGTTTCTATCCTTCAGTACAGCAAACTGCTGCAGATGGTGCTAAATCCATAGCCTTGGTTGGCTGTAGGGCTCTCCAAGAGCATGAGCATCTCCACGGTGTTGAAGAGTGGTGGTGAAGCATTTTCCCTGCTCCCATGAACCCAGTAGGTTCATGGAGGGGTGATGTTGGCTGGGAGATCCCAAAGGACTGCAGAGATCCCTGGAAGGATCCACCTGCAGGTGAGCTGGGACTTGAGGAACAATAATGGAGGAACGTGGTCCTCCTGGTCTTTTTGTCTGTGGGATTTCTTTTACTACAGATGCTATGTGCTGAGTGTGACACAGTGGGTGAGGACTGAAGGCAATTATTTGTAAGCTCAATTTTGAAAAAGAAAATGGAGAAAATCTAAAGGAGGTCAAAATGTGAAATCCTGGTTTGTAAATGTTAAACGGAGTGATTGATGGGTGCACTGAAAAGCTTTAGCTTACAAGTGTTATTGTGTGGCCCGAAGAGAAAGGAGAATACATTCATTTATCAGTGACTTGCATGAGACAACTGATAAGAGAAATTATGCTGAAATTTTTATGAATCTGTGCATAGGATTTGCCCAGAGAAATGGTAGATGGATCATCCCTGCAGACAACCAAGGTTAGGCTGGAGGGGCTCTGAGCACCCGATGGAGCTGTGGGTGTTCCCTGTTCATTGCAGGGGGGTTGGATCAAGAGATTTTATGATAGCTACGTGCTCTCAAGATAGAAGAGGGAATTAGCTAGGGAATCTGTCCTGGAGCAGAGTGGGACCTTCCAGGACACTGATGCCTTGAGGTTGGTAGCAGCCTGCAGTGAAATGTTGTGCATTTGGGGCTGTCATTGGGAAGTTCACAGCTCCCTGTACAGGCTTTTCACAGTGTCTATTACAAACAAATCTGGACTCCACATGTAAGCCATGATGTATTTTGGGGAAGCATTGCTTGTGTTGGTTGCAGAAGGTCCTGAAGGCCTCACCTTCAGTGGATGCTAGAACATGAGCCTGCTCCTTCAGTCTTTCCTGGGCCATGGGGAGGGATGTGCTGGAATGCTCTTTGCCAACTGCTTTAAAAATTATGACAGTTAATGTATTGCACTTTCAGACTCCAACATAACTTTCTCCAGAGTAATTACTTTCGATTTCCTCACAATAAATACACTGCTGTTTTTTCCTTTCCAATAATTGAGTGTATTTATTCTTAACTAAGATTAACTGTCTTTTGGAGCCCAAAATGAATGGGGTTGCCTTGGGAGATCAATATGAATGCTCACAATCATTGTCTGCTCACAAAACCTGTGCTAGTCTTGGCAACATGACCTCAGATGAGCTCTTCTCTTCTCTTCTCTTCTCTTCTCTTCTCTTCTCTTCTCTTCTCTTCTCTTCTCTTCTCTTCTCTTCTCTTCTCTTCTCTTCTCTTCTCTTCTCTTCTCTTCTCTTCTCTTCTCTTCTCTCCTCTTCTCTCCTCTTCTCTTCTCTCCTCCTCTCCTCTCCTCTCCTCTCCTCTCCTCTCCTCTCCTCTCCTCTCCTCTCCTCTCCTCTCCTCTCCTCTCCTCTCCTCTCCTCTCCTCTCCTCTCCTCTCCTCTCCTCTCCTCTCCTCTCCTCTCCTCTCCTCTCCTCTCCTCTCCTCTCCTCTCCTCTCCTCTCCTCTCCTCTCCTCTCCTCTCCTCTCCTCTCCTCTCCTCTCCTCTCCTCTCCTCTCCTCTCCTCTCCTCTTTGAGGTTCTGCAGAAGGATGGCTTTAGGAGGCAGCCTGGGGACACTTCCCTTCAAAAACCTGTCAGGTTTACGGCTCCTCTGTTTAACAAGCATCCCAAAAAGGTGCACCAACTGCAGTGTACATGAGGACAAAGTCACCCTATGGTCTGTCCCAAAGCAGATCAGCCTTGAGGAACTGTGTGCACGCCCTGACCCAAATGCAACACCTCATTCACTCGGCCTTGTTAAGCCTCATTAGGTCCTCACTTTTCAAGCCTGTCCTTGTCATTCTATCCCTTCCTTCTACTGTGTCAACTGCACCACTCGGTGTCATCTAGATCTACCCTTGCTGAGGGTGCACTCAATCCCATTGTCTGTCACTGATAAAGATGCTGAAGAACACTGGTCCCAGGACAGCCCCCTACACACAACTGGACTCCACCTGGACGTAGAGCCATTGTCCACAACATAGACTCACTGACCACAAGTGTAATGCTCTGGAAAAGTATCTTTCTAATGACTAAGTAACAGGATATTTGATCCCATATGCCAGAGATATATTGGCCCTCTAAGTGCATTTCCCTCCAGCATCAAGGTCAGGAGAGGTGTGGAGTGATGAGCAGTCCCACGATTTCCAACAACTTTCATAACACTTTCCTGACTCCCTAGAGGGAAGGCTCAGTGGTACTGTTCCACCTATTAGCAGGCATTTAATAAGTATTAGTAATAACTGGACGGTATAAATTTTAGTAATTATTATTATAATTCTGAGTGCAGCCATTAATCAATTCATTATCATTGAGGTAAAAATTACTTAAAGATTTATAACTACATTTAATGCTTTCTAATTAATTTAATTTGGTGAGGTGAGGAATTTAAATAAAAACACACAGCACTGCTGGCATTTCTCCCCTGAAAGGGAAACTGGTATCTCTGGCTGGGGATGGGAGAGTGTCCTTGGTGGGGAAGGCCATGGTTGGACCCTGGATGGAGGTTTGTCCTGAACCACCTCATGTTCTGAGCAGAAAGAGGAATGGGATTCATGGCCTGAAGTCCATTTGAGCATTGGAGTTTCAATCAAGCAGCGAATTTTTGATATATAAAGTTGTGCTAATGCCTAAGAAACACTGCTGTGAATGGGATGAGTATTTAAGCTCAGAATGGGAAAGATCTCTGCTCTGATGCTGGCTCTGCCATGGGGAATTCATGCCCAGTGACCAAGGGGAGGTTATCAAATATGGATTATTTGGGTTGGGATGTTTCTTTCTGTGTAAACTGTGCTGCTTTCCATGAAAGAAAATGAGTTCCAGGAATAGGAAAAACACACTTGGTTGGGAGGTCTGGCCATCCAGTGGCAGCAGCTGGGTGTAAGCAGCAGGTGGCTGGTAGCTCCTCATCAGGACAAAAGTGACTCACAGTATTCAGATTTTTAAATGTTTGGACAGGACCTGAGGCTCAGCACACCAGGGTGTGTTACCAGACACTGGTTGGCACTGGTCTGATGGGTTGGCTCTGGTCAGCAGCTAAGTTTCCATTGCTGTCCAACCCAGTCCTGTGGAATTTCCCTTGCTCAGGCCAAATTATTTTTCATACAGCATCTATACTCTTCCTCCTGAGCACTTAATCTTTAGGGATTACTTCAAAGAGTCTCTTCTCTATTGCTTTGCTGATGGAATCTTTCTGAGAAGGCCCCCAGGTTGGGAACCATTTCAATTAATTTCCATTCTCTCCTTTATGCATAAACCTCCTCGTCCCCTCAGGAAGCATTGCTGTTCCCACTTACATGTAATGTAATGCGTGTCAGTGTTTTATTTTTCAAACTGACATTTACCTGGGATTTCAAAATGAGTTAAAATCTGATGCAAGTTTCATTTTGTCAGGGGTGTATTTTGTACTGGATTTATAATTCATAAGAAGTGCCTCTCCTCCCTGCAAAAGGCACCACCACCTGGGAGGGGGCTTCCAGTTTGCTATTTTGAGAAGGGATCCTAACAAGGTTTTCATTTTGCTGTACAGGCTAAATCTATTTAATGGAATACCACAGGAACATTAAAGGCCTGCATTCAAACCGCACCAAAATCTGCATTTCTGAGATTATGAATTTCAATGAGTGGGGGATGTTCTGGAGGTAAATTGTGTCATTTTCTCAAAGTGGTACCATTTTTCCATCTGCTCATCTCTGGGGACAACAGGTGTGGTACAAGAGAAGGACTTTCTTTTTCTTGCATGGCCCTAAAGGTTCTTCTGACCTTTACCTCCCTCCATTCAAAGCCATCACTGGAAGAACTCATACAAATAAGGTTCAGGGATGTCCCTATGGATTTCTCACTGTGTTTCAGAAAATAATCCTAATAAATCCCAAGCAGCAATGACCTCTGAGGATGAAGTCTACAACAAAGACACTGGGACTTCTCAAGCATGGAGCCAGAGAAGAGTTGGGCCGTACCACTGTGCTCACAGCAGTGCAGAGGCAATTTCTCTTGGCACTCCTAAGACAGCCTGAAGAAACTCTCTTTGCTTAGGGGAACACCACAAACACCACTACGTGAGCCCCAGAGCATCCAATACACGACTCTTACGTTGCTATTAGGAACAGAGAGGCCAATTCTCTACTCTTTAACATGTTTATCACCCTGTTGTAACTCACAGGACAGGTGAGCAGAGGATGAGGCTAAGACCCATGCAAGGATTTACCTTTGTGTTAAATTTGTACCCCAATATAACGTGCTTGTTTATAGATTCTCCTTCCAGGAATCTCAAGGTTGTTGTTGTCCTGTATGTATCAGGAGGGCATCTTCTGGCATAGATGTGTGTGAAAAGCACACACCTTTCATTGTATGGCAGGGACAGTACTTCCAGTCTGCCCAGTACGCATTTACTTTGCTGTCCATCACTTCATGGTCTGCTGGTGTCTTTCCTCTTAGTATCTCATGACTGCTTCCAGTGACAGGGGAGGTTTAGGTTGGATATTAGGAGGAAGTTTTTCACACAGGGGGTGGAACAGGTTGCCCAAGGAGGCTGTGGATGCCCCATCCCTGCAGGCATTCAGGGCCAGGCTGGATGTGGCTCTGGGCAGCCTGGTCTGCTGGTTGGTGACCCTGCACATAGCAGGGGGTTGGAACTGGATGATCATTGTGGGCCTTTTCAACCCAATGATTCTATGACATCTTTTCTGCTGCAATGCCTATGCAGGAAGCTGCTGCTCCGCTCAGCTCTCTCAGCCTGTCCCACTTGAGCTGCAGTCTGACATCTTAGATCTTCTTTTGTCTTTGTAATTTTGGGTCATGTAACCCTTCTGGGATTCTCAAGATATTTAAATAGCCTCTGTGCTGAGGAGAGCAACCATTATTTCCTTGTTTTTTGAACTAACTTCCTCATTTACTGTTTGCACGGAGTGGTTTCTGGGGCTGAGTTTCAAAGAAAAGATCTTTGCATATTTTGCTATTCACTCCAGTTGTGCTTACCCTGTTCCACGGCAATTGCACAGAGACTAACTTTTAATTAGCTTCAAAGCTGTGTGATATCTTTGGGAACAGCCAATACAGCTATTGGGCTTCCTTCGTTTGTGGAAAAGACATGAAAAATATGCAGAATAAACTGTACAGCTCTCCGTAAGGGAGGGAAAGCAACAGTCCAATTTTATGTAGTGGCAAGTTTTCTGCAACTTTGTTTTTTTTGTGAGAAAAGGGAAGAAAAAAGGAAACAAAGAGAAAAGACGAGGAGAAAAAGAAGCATTTATTACGCTATAATGAGGTAAAACTAAGCTCACATACCAATAGGGGAGCTGACAATAATATATGGCTTTAATTAGCAATCAGGGTTTGAGAAACAGCTTATTATGCTAATAGTTTCAAAGCTTCCCAGTAAAAAAAAAAAGTGCCTATGGAGAGATTTGCTAATGACAAGGAAATCTCCATTTTGTAATATAATCATGTAATTCCCTAGACAATAATTACACATTTCCTTGCGTGTTTGTTGTGAAACTCTGGACTTCGGATTTTGTGCTGTGTACTCCCAGTGGGCTAAATATATATATATATATATAATAGCCCAAAACTTTGTTTCAAAAGGCAGTGCTTTGGACTTAAGATGAGAATGATGTTGATAACAAAGCGATGTTTGAGTTGCTGTTGAGCACAGAGCCAAGGGATTTGCAGGTGTAGAGGACCACAATGCATTTGAATGGGGACGTTTTGCAGGATGGGTCTTTCTGGTGTTCTTTTTTGTGTGTTAACTTGTGCTCCCTGGGTTATTTTATATCCCTGCAGCTCACCTGAGTTGGCAAACAGAGGCTCAAGGATTTGGGCATTTCCACTCCACTCTGTTGGGTTGTTCTGGTCCAGACCCTTGGTCTCGTACTGAGCTCCATCTCTGCTCCCTGTAAATGAAGATGTCTGTGTGCATACTACTTATTATAATGAAAGGTCCCCCAGAATTACTGTATTCACTTAACCACAGATGGGTAATTCTCCTCATCTCATGTATATTCATCTGCACAGAGTAGCCAAAAGCTGCAGTCATCTGGATACGTGCATTTGGGGCCATGCTGTCTGCTCTCATCGTCCCCTCCCAGTGAGAAAAATGCTTTCCTAGCTTCCAATTGGACAAGGAAACCTCCCAGGAACAGCAGAAAAATTCCTTGAATTAGCTGTTTTGAATGCAGGCAGAAATACCTTTAAAGCAAGGAGGCAAACTGCTATCAACCCTTTCCCCAGAGCAGAGAAAGAGGAGACTGAAAGCAGAATTCCTAATTCTCAGGGTTAGCACGTGGACCAAAATAAACTGTAAAATTCCCAAACCCTCAAACAAAGCCCCTCCCAACCCAGCAATACAGTGAAATAATAGATGAATACCCACTCCCTTACTTCTGAACTGGGGGAACCAGTATCTGGTACATCCAATTCACAACAGTAAAACAAATAACTCCAGGTCTGAACCACACATTATGCATATTGGCAGTTCCCCACCTAATGCCAGGATGGGTTTGTGCTGTTGCCCCTGACTTTCTTCTTTAGTTCCTACATGGATCCTTCCCTGTAAGACTGCCCTGTATTTGTGCAGGCATTTTTTTTCTCTCTTCTTTTTTTTTTTCCTTTTTGTTTGTGAAAGTTGATTTTTGTCCACCTTGCTTAGCTTAGGCCTTCAATAAGGATGATTTAACCTTCCCCTTTTGCTAGCTAAAATGAAGAAAGTGCCCAGAAAGTGGACTGAATTATGTGGTAATGCTACCTGGGAGACCACAGGAGTGCACTGTTTCAGCATATCAAAGCAAACCTCTCAAACCAAAGATTCCACCTCTACAACCAAAGTCCACTACAGACAAAGAGGACAAGGAGGGGGAGAATTCAAAGATGCAAACAGTGCTCTTTCAGCATGGAAATATGAAATGAAAGCCAAAAGTCCAAGCATAGGAACGCTTCAGACAGAAAATTAGACATTAAGATTCTTCACAGTCTTCTTGCCTGCACATTTCTCACCATCAAATATCTGCAGGGTATTTAGTGACGATGGGATGGAGTAAGAAAACACTGAATAGTGAATGTATTCCAATTCGGGCTCTCACAGGTGGTACACAGACAGAGCTTAGCTGGTAGGTGAGAGCTGGGGTGAAAAGAGCCCTCTGCAGCATCTGTGCCCACAGGAATACAGCTTTGCTGATAGAGGAAACCAGCTGTGCCCTGCTCCACGATGCCACGCTGCAGCAAACGTACAGGTTTGCCCACATGGTCCCATCAGCAATCTACAGATTTCTTCTGTATCGCAGGGAAAGCGTTGAAATATTGCTGCTGAAAACTGCTCTGGCAGTTACTTGCAGTGGAATCATCTCTTGTTCTTGAGATGAAAGAAAACCCCCCCTTGGTATCTCAGGGGCTGTGTGTATGTACCCCAAACCCTGATCAAAGGGGTTATGCGACTGCGAGCTTTGAAACTTTGGCTCACTTCTCATTAACGAAGTCCCTTCATCAATGGAGCGTATAAAGGAGACTGACAAGGAGCCCTTTAAAAGGCAGCTGAGAAATGGGCTGAGTCATTTGTGTGAGTGGGAAAGAGGCTGAGTGCTCTGAGACTGCTTAGGTGCCAGGCAGATGGCAAAGATAAAGTCTTAACGAGATGGATGAGTCAGTTTGCTTGGCTTACAGCCAGCAATGGGATGGGATGGGATGGGATGGGATGGGATGGGATGGGATGGGATGGGATGGGATGGGATGGGATGGGATGGGATGGGATGGGATAGAATAGAATAGAATAGAATAGAATAGAATAGAATAGAATAGAATAGAATAGAATAGAATAGAATAGAATAGAATAGAATAAGCAGGAATATTTTTACTTGTATGGACTTCTATATCAACAGATTTATCTCTAAGACCTTACGCTTTCATTTTTCCCTTAAAAGCATCTTTCAGATCAGGTACCTCTGATAACTCCTAAACAATCAGTATGTATTCTAATACAGGGAGCATCACATGATTTGGTGGTGTAAGTTAGAATTATGCAGGTTAATGATATATTTTTGGGACTCTTCCTAACCAAAGGTCTCCCTGTGCCCTGGGCTGGAGGGGAGCTCCCTCCCCACTCCTGCATTCACACATTTCTCCTCTCCTGTTCCATAGCACCCTTCTGTCAGCACCCAGGAGATGGCATCAGCACATAACAACTTTCTTTGATTCTTTTCTTTTCCAGGCCTTTTTATATTTTTCTCCATAGCAGGGGTTGTATTGCTATATTTTCTTATCCTATTCATTTCAATTAAGCGATTCATTTTAATATTCCAGGTTATTATACAGAATGTTTAGGTATGCTCAGTGTTCTTTTCCTCTTTAGGCTAAGAAACTCATTTTGTTCCTGGATGTTACAAAAAATTTAGAGGAAGCAGTAAAAGCCTGTAGTTCCTCTAAATAGTGCAGATCTCATGCATGCATTCTTCTTTATATCTAATATTTTTCAGCCAGCATTCTTAAAGGCATACAACAAAGCAAGAGACAAGGCAATTAAAGAACATGACAGATGACCCACATAGAGAAAAATAAATATCTGAGTCAGAAGATTGATAAATACACACTTTCGTTGCTTGAAGTTAATTAGGAAATTTCTTTAGAACTATCCATTTTATGGTTTCTTTTGCCTAGGGTGAGTAATCTCTTCCATCCCCATCTTTGGCCCTTGGTTCTGCTGTGAGGTACAGTACAACCTGCTCAGCAAAAACGGATGTCATTCTGTTTGTCAGCCTCTGACATCTCCCCCTCATCGGGGAGAAATGACAGCTGGCTGCAAGGAGCTTTGGAGGGATCCTTAGTGACTGAGGCAGAGGATGGCAGGTGAAATGCAACGTCAATAATTGCAAAGTGAAATACAATAATTCACAAAGGCGTGTGCTGAGCTGGCTATTATCACTCAGGAAAGAGATCTTGGAGCAGCTCTGAGGAGTCCTCTGCAAATGCCAGCTCAGTGTTCAGTGACATCTCAGGAGCTTTGGGTGTCATTAAGATGAAGTGATGATGAGGACATCGACCATGCTTGTGCAGCACTGCACGTCTCCACATGTGACTCTGTGCCAGACAGGTGGGCATGGGTCTGAAATGATCCAGAGAAAGGCAAAAAGAAAGGATCTGGATTGGCCTCCACATTAGATAAAGCAGACTGTACCCATTCAGACTGGGAAAGAGATACATGAGCACCTATTAAGGATTTATAGATGCATTGAATGGGATGGGAAGAAAAAACTGCAATGACTGTTCACTTTCTCTCTCACAGTTTGAAAATTTGCAGTGAACGAACAGCTGACCAGACTGGCCAAGTGGATGTTGCACATCGTGTGGCACTGTGCTCAACAGGAACGATGGGGAAGTTGGTTGGGGAGCTGCTGGCTGGGGACTGCTGGGCACCACAGAGCTCAATGCTCCCCACTGTGATCGGGGTGAGAACTGGAAAAAGGCAAAACTCGTGGGCAGAGATCAAGACGTTTTAATAGGGCAGAAAACGAAGGGATAATAATGATAATCATTAATAATAAAACCATATACAAAACCAGCGATGCGCAATGCAATTGTTCACCAACCAGTGGTGGGATCTTCCATTTCTGGATGAGACCCACCACATTCCAGCTGTCAGAGCTTCTCACACCCTGCCATGCCTCGTCCTCAGCCCAGACACCTTCTGATCCATCTGTGGAAGATGCTGAGGTACCGCTGTGCTCCTGCTCTCACGGGCTGCCCATCCTCCAGGGCAGCGTTGATGGTGGTTCCTGTGGAGCATTGCAGTGGAAAGTTTTCACTTCTCATTTTGCAACTGCTGTCTTTTAGGCTGCAGAGAATATAACACCGTTTACAATATAATATATTGTAATTGATTATACAATTTAAGAATCAAAATCGCACCGCATTGTGCCAGAATTAAATGCTCTCATTGGCTGGCTGTAATTTCCCCCTCTAGAATTATCCATGAAGAATATATAAATGTTTGGTTTCTCATTTCTATTGGGACCATATTTCAAAATCTCTGAAAATCTTTGCGGTAGAAAACAATTCCTCTCTTCTACACCATTCTGCTTAGCAGAGCTGTGTTAAACCCACACAGAGCAGAGCTTTGTCCTTGGGAGGGAAAAGGATCAGATATTGCCTGAAGCTCACCAGGGATTTAATTCTAGTTATTAATTTTATACAGAAGCCATCCGGATACTACAAAGAAAGGGCAGGAGTGTGAACTCCTCAATTAGATCATCAGCAGAAATGTATTAGCAATAACATGTGTTGCAAAGGGGGAAGTGGGTCTGATTTGTCTGGCGCTTGATTCCACCTGGTATTTCTTTCATTCTTTGACACAAGGGAAAGAAAAGACAAATAACGGCGACGCCGATCACCCATGCCTTGCTGTGTGCTGTGCCATTAGCAAGATGTTATCGCCGTGTTAAAAGAATGATTTTTTCTTTTTTCTCGGATAATTTTGTTCCCTGGTGACAGTCAGGTTTGTAGCCTGCAGTGTGAATGTGTTCCTGTGGGGGTCCCTCACTCCTGGGATTCAAAAGGATGCATATAAGAAATGGACATCCTCAATTAAAAGCAAGCAAGGAAAATGTCTGTGAGGACCTTGCTGGGAAAGCATTCTTCCTTTGTATTCCTTGAGGTGATTTATTCCTGGAGAGGTTTGGCAGCATCTAAGGGCACGTGGAGGTGTTCTAGGAGTTGCACTAGATGATCCTCATGGGCCCCATCCAACTGGGGGCACTCTACAATTTTCTTTATGTTCAACATGTAACGTTTGGTGGAAGATTTTCCAACTGGGAAAATCACACACAGCAGTGGTCAGGCCTTGAAAAACTGTTTTGTAACAAGATCTATGTGCACAGCACTTTGTGCTCCAGTGCTGTGCTGTTCTGCATGGGATCCACCTGCGCTCCTGGTCTCATGTTGGCACCCACTGGATGGCACAGGCAGGTTAGGGTAGCAAGATAACACTAAGTTTACACAAATCACTCTTGGTCTTCTATATAATTAATCTACACGCGGAATCTTACAGGAGTATTGTGAAACAAATTAAATGTTGATTTCTCCTCCAATTCACACCTAATGATTCATTAGTTATTATTGGAACAAATGCAGTGAGTGCTGGGCTACACTCCTAAAGAATAGGGATTCTGATGGCTTTGTTGGTTTTTTTTGAGTGCTGTTCAACGGAGAGAACTGCAAGTAAGTGTCATGGTGATGTGCCCATCGGAGCCCCAGACTTTGTACCTGTGCAAAGTGGTTGAAAAGTGACAACATTCTTGGGTAGGTTTGGGGTTTTTTTGCATCATAGGAAAACAGCACAGATTTTGTGGGAAAACATAGGTTTGATTCTGTGGATCTTAAGAAGTTGGATGCATAATGAATTATTCAGACCCAGAGGGACTGGCATTAATGTGTATATTGGACACATGAGCTTTTCACCAGGCCTGGATTCACAGAGATGATGGGTTTGCTGTGTGCTCATAAGGATGTGTGTGATGGCATCTGCGTGCCTCCAGACTGGGGCTGCATCCAGAACTGCTTTGTTCCTTTTGTTGGTCCATTTCTTGCTCTGGTAGCTTCTGCATGACACTGACACTGCAACTCATCAGCGTGGTGAAAGACTGCTGTCCTCAAGCACATCTACCTTTTTGCAACAGATTGTCTTCAGAGTTGCAAAGGCTTGGGCAACCCTCTCCAGCCCTTGGGTATCCAAACTGCGTCTCCATCTTGGCTCCATTTCCCCCACACTCCCTTTTCCCTCCTCTCCTCCTCTTGCTAACAGCTTTAAATAAAAATATTTCTAACAACCTATGCCAATGGTGGGCCATTCCTGTATTTAAAAGCAGCCCAACACCAACGCTTGAAGTCCAGCAGCATGCATCATGGTGCAGCATGCACTGGACACTGCCTATGTGCACACTTAATGGTGCAGCTGCTAGAATTGAAAAATTTGCATGTGGGTGTATACATGGTTTTCTTCTGCCTCAGGGCTCACCATTTGGCAAGGAAATAGCTGCTGTTGCATGGAGGCAATTCCTTAAACATAAAGAATTAAAATGTGTAATCAACAATCCTTTGCCAGAGTGATATCCTTGCATGAAAAAAACTCAATCCAGAGCATGTTTCCTTCTTCTTGCAACTTTTAATCTCCCATGTAAGCCACTTGGAACGTTTCTATGGTTACCTCCTAGAATATCAGTTTGCCAACATCGGGTCATTTCCATCACAGAGCTGCGACTCAGGCTGGTCTTTTAGCTGTGCTGAACTTTAGTACTGATTTTAGATTCCCAAAGAGCTGGAGGTGTAAAGTCAGATGCGGCTTCACCACTATTTCTGCAATGCTTGCCACAACTTTGATAGCAGTCCAGGATGGAGGATCAGCAAGGGAAAGGCAAAATACCAAGGATTTCATGTCCAGAAATTATGAAGTCATGTGGCAGCTCAGAAATACACTCTTGAAATGGTGACAACAAAACATGTATGGTAACTGTTGAATGGCCTGGAGCACTGATGGAGCACCAGGGGAAAGGAGCCCTGGGAGCACAGGTGAAGGCAATTCAGCTGTGTGATGGGAAGGGATGGAGCCTGGCTGCACCTCTCTTGGACCTTATTGAAGGGCTGGCTGCTACTGGGGAAGGATCTCTGGTTGGAGATCCCTTCTTGGTGGAGCTTTCCCCTGCAAGCCTAGAATCTTCTGTTATGGGTGAGCAATCTTCTTCCTTTCCTTTATAGCACCTCCCTATTGTGCCATTTCTTCTGTTATCCCACCTTTGCTGTAATGCCTTTTCCATTCTACTGATCCATCCAATTGCTATACAGACTCATGATCATTTCATTAGCTTCTCTCCTGTTTCAGGCTCTGGAAATCTCTGGACTCAGTGTCAGAAAGGTGAGCACAAATTCAACTTTTTCAGCACTGAAGGCATTAATGGCATTCAACAAAGTAGGTAAGACTGATTATTCATACCTAGGAACTGCCTGTGTTCGTACACAAGAAGTATGCCACTTGAAAATGTGATAATGGATCAGATATATCCTTTCTCATAATAAGGAGAAGTGGGAATTCTGGTGCTGCCTGGGCCACTGTAATTCTGCATTCAGCAGCTAATCATAACAATACATTCTCTAAACCCAAACTCTCCTGACCTGAGTTTGAATGCATGGGGAGAGCAGAAATACAACCCTCTAAGTGCAGTTTCTGTTACCAAGTTGAATTAGAGCTATGCTGTGAGTATGAGAAAGAATGTGAAACCTTCTTGTCAGCTCTAAGCAGAACAATCACTTATTTTTCTTTTCAAACCAGGGAGGTCATGTTGCTGATAGTCACAAAAATAAGCTTTTTCGAGTCAGCAGCTTTGCCTGATCTGTTGGAAATGTCACTACTTGCTGGTAAATATTCCAAGAGCCAGAAGTCTTTGTTTCTAAACCCAATTATGGTGGCTGTCTGACAACAATGCACTTACTTATCACAGCATCCAAAACACCTGACCACTTAAAAGCAGCCATGTGAATAGTTAAGGGCATCATAAATCTTCTAGGGCTCAAATAACAAACAAAATTATTCTTATTAAGCTCGATTTTTATGACAGTACAAGGGCTCTAATTCTGACCCAAATGGAATGCTATTGTTCCACTGGTAAATTTAAAATGCAGGAAAAAAAAAAAAAAAACACAAATCCATTTTTTTCAATAAGGGCATAAAAATTATGTATCTGTAGCTTTATGACATAGCTGGCATAGCAGTGACGCTATTCCTGGTCTCAGTGCAAAATAAAGTCAGAAGCAAATCTGAGGCACAGACAGATTTCTGAATATGGTTAAGGAAAACTCTTTAAGCCATGGCAGCGAACTCAGAAACTTGGAGACTTGTAAAATACCTTCAGTAAAAAAGCAAATATAGATTTAATGAGTGCCTGGAGGTCTCTCTGGGTGTAAAGCCAGCTAATCGTGCTGCTGAAGGCGTGAATTCTTGCTTTACCCAGGGATTTATCAGTGACCCAGGCCTGCAATAGGAAACCTAAGCGATTAGCAAGAACAACTGTGGGGAAGATCCCAGATGGTTTGCAGGGAAGCACAACCTATACTTAGCAAACACTGCAGTGCTTTGTCTAATGCATGGGACCTTTGGCTGCTGTCAAAAAGGGGAGAAGCCAACAAATCAGCATGCTTAATGGAAGGGCAGTGAGTGAGAAGGCAAGTTTGGGGGCTTTCCTCTGGAAAGAGGGAGCATGATCTTCATAGGACCCACTGACAGGACAGGAGGAAATGACCTCAAACTGAAAGAGGGGAGATTTAGACTGGATATAAGGAAAAAGTTTTTTTTACAGTGAGGGTGGTGAGGCCCTGGCATACTTTGCCCTGGGAGGTGAGGATGCCCTGTCCTCAAAAACGCTCAAGGTCAGGGGATGGGGCTCTGAGCACTGATGGAGCTGTGGATGTCCCTGTTCATTGCAAGGCAGTGGAACCAGATGGCCTTTAAGGGTCCCTTCCAACTCAAACGATTCTATGAAATTGTACTGTGTCCTACTACCCAGGGACAAATCACTTTTTCTTTTTTTTGGAGATGTTCTCTCCCTGCCCCAGAGCTGTTCCAATGCTCTCTTGCTTTTGCTTCTGTGGATTAACTTAGAGCAGGACTAGATGGTGTGGCCTGTCCTTACAATTCTCTCAAGTTTCCCAGGAGGTGGGGATGTGCAGAAATGGGAGACGTTTGCTTTGAAGGAAAGGAAACAGGAGATGTCCTTTCTTCCTGCTGGTGGAGGCAAGCAATGCATGGGGCTGTGAAACCAAATGGGCAAACAAAAGGAGACCGAATATCCATTATCTGAATGTGATTACATCTGTGAATCGCACCAAATTCTATCATTTAGCTTGGATATTAGGAAAAGGTTCTGCACCAGAGGGTGGTCAAGCACTGGTGCGGCTCCCCAGCACAGTGGGCAGGACGTGGGACTTGGGTGGTGTTGTGTGGGGCCAGCAGTTAGGCTCACGGGTCATCATGAGTCCCTTTCAACTTGGGATCCACTGTGAATCCCACAGGAACACGACTTTATTCTACTGTGAACAATTGCCAACCAACCTTAAAAAAAACATGTCTTCCAGCTGTATTTGTGCTGCCACGAGCCTCTGCCACATGGACCAGCTTTGTAAACTTAATGAATTAAATTACTTAATGAATCCTAAGATCAAGGCAATTCTCTGTTCTTGATACAACATTGAGAAAGTGTGTTTTGTCTCATCTGTGAGACAGTGAGAAACCATCAGGTGATGCAGAGCAGGAAGGAGGGGATGGACACGTCAGTGGTCAGTGCAGGCAAAGAACAGAGGGAGGTTGCTGAGTTGTGCCTTTGCCATGGAGGAGAGCACAGCCAAAAGTCCACTCCACGTGTGTATACCAAACAGTGATTTGGGAACTTGGTTTCCACTAGATTTTCCTTCTCATTAGTGCTTAATTCATTGCTTTGTGTTGCTAATGTGCATCTTAAATGTAAAACTGAGAGAAAAGAAATCTGCAGATTTAATGAGATGCAGGCACAAATGGTATTACAAGGTAATTCTTTAATATGTGAGAATTAAATCTGATGGAGAATTTATGCAATTGAATCACTTATTTATGTAGATGTTCAAAGCACCTATCTGTAACAGTGAGTAAATTCAAAAAAAACACAAGCAGGGATAATCCCAAAGGATAAAGCCAGCACTAATCTCTCTGTCTCTTGCTGGAGATGAGCTGTCACAAAGATTTTTCAATTCTCAAGTATGCTGCCTCACTTCGGTCCCCATTTTGTGCGGAAAAAACATTCTGTACTCCTGCTAAGTCCTCCCCATCAAAGCCAAATCAGTCTGTAGTAAAACTCAGCCTCAGGAACCACAAGGCGAGGTCTGATTTCTCCCTTGGCCGTGGTGTGCCATGGTGTCTCTGGTGTGAGAAGTCCATAAATGCAAGGACTTCTCTTTTTCAATTGATGCTTGAAGGCTGAGGGATGGGCTTTGCCAGCCTCTGTCTATCAGAACTCAGCCCTTTTGATTGCTTCTTGTAAAAATAAAGCAATCTAAACATGGTTATTTCTATTTTGTTGTTGTTGTTGTTATTCCTGCACTTTATTGCCTGAGCTAGGTAGGAGAGCAGCCTGGAGAATGAGAAAGACCCAATGGAGAGGTTTTAAATGCTACCTGTAGGGAAACTGAAAATTGCCCCTCTGAATGCTAGTCTTATCTTTATTGCACTAATGACAGCAAATGTTATTGTTCATAGCCAATGCTGGTGTGTTTATTTAAAAAACAAGCAAATCCCTGAAGTGCTTCAGGTAAAAAAAGAAAATAATCAAATATCTTTTATTCATTCCGAAATGAAACGTTTCCCTGGTGTCACAGTGCCTGTAATTAAGGAGCTGAAATCCACACTGAGACAAAGCTGAGGCTTTCCTTTCGTCTTTATCTGGCAAGGTACGGTGGGGAAATGACAGCTTCTCCTCTAACTGCTTCCCAAAACATCATCCTTGAGGTGGTTATCACAACAGAGATGGACTCTCTTGCTCCAGATCAGGGTGCCCCAGCTGTACCCAGGAGGCTGCTGTGCTGGAGCATGGTACAGAGAGCACAACAAGAGCCCTCCTGCCCCATGGAGCTGCAGGGATATCCCTGTCACAGTCAGGTCCTGCCTGAAGGCACTGAAGCTTTGCTCTCTCAAAGGATGCACAAAGACCTGAAAGATCCAGCCTCAACTATAAATGGCTCTTTTAATTCAATTACTTAGCAAAATTGATTTAATTAAGAGCACAGCCTGGATGGGATTATTGCAAGGCCGTAGAGTGTTGTAAATAGATTACAGTGACACAGAGAAGGCTTGCTGTGCACCCAGGAATAAGAGGTAGGGCTCGTGCCATGAGCTGTTGGTACCATCATAGGGCATGAACAGAGTGTCTGCAGCAGCACTGGTGGAGAAAACCCAAGCACTGCAACTTGGCCACAGCATCTTAGTGAAGCCAGCGCTGTAGAAACAAAGCCTTCACATGGGACCTTCCTCATCCTCCCCCCTGCCATAAGCCCAGGCTAACAGCTTGGTTCCCTGCAGTCTCAGAGCTAGAGCTCTCCTGGCCATCAGGACTTCTTCCTGGTGCATTTTGTCCCCCCATCCCTACATTTCCCTAAGGAAAATGAGCTTAGAGCCCGGGGGGTCACACTGTGAACAACTCAGCGGTCTCCTACGCTCCCCTGGATGGAACCTTTATAAAATCCATCTTCTGATCACTCATCCAGACAACACAGGGCCATTGTACCCTCTCACTAGTTCTGTTACTCCCAGCTCCTCCCTCTAGCTCTGATAAACTACTCCTTGCAACATCCTCTGTTTCCCATTAATCATGGTTTGCTCGAAATGTACATATTTATTGCTTTTTATCTTGTTTAATCTATTGGGTCTTGCAGTCCCTATTCATTTTTGCTGCTTCCCTCCTAGCTCCCACCCATTTATCTTCTCCGTTATTACATCTGCTTGAGTACAATTTGATTATCTCCTGCCAGCACTTACGCCAGCCCTGAGCTCTATGGTGGGACTTCATTCTGCAGAACAGTTGGTCTCCCAAAGTCATCACTGCCTGAGTTACAGTAGGGATCTGAAGAGAAGATCTGCTGTTCTCACTTGTCTACTTAGCGGGGGAATGGGGTTAATGTTTGTTTTTGGAAGCCTAAAAGGTAACCAGGCATCTCATTCCACAGCTTCATGCATCTAGCAGAATAGCTTCCTGTGCTTTGCAGAACTTGATATCTCTGTCAGTGACCTCCAGCAAATCGATGAGCTCTTGGAGGGACCTCCCTGCAGTGGGGATGCCCAAGGCCAGGTAGAGTTCATTTCCTCCATGCTGCTCTTCCTTCATGCCCATTCATGAAAGATAGAGCAACTGGGAGCAGGAACTTGGCTTTTCTGGGGGAAAAATACTAGTAATGAGGCACCTGGGTCTCAGGGAAAGTTGTAGGCTTCTTTCTAAGCCGCAGATGGCCATCCACAGTGAGATGGATCAGAAATGCATTTGCTTTGAAGTTATGCCACTCTGATGCAGTCAGTTCAGCTGTGGTGACTTTTGTATCTTGCTTTGTGGCACAGAGCAAGGAAGTCACTGTGACAGCTGAGCACCCCTATGTGACCACAGCTCATGGTCAGCATGATTTTTCAATGAGCATTTGCCTTTCCATGTGGCTTGTTCAGGGTCTTTGACTACTTTCTGAACTCCACCTCGGTCATGATGTAATATTCCTGGAAGACACAAAGCAATTCAATCATATGATTAAATGCCTTATTAGACAGAAACCTTCTGCAATGCAGATTGATATCATAATAGCTCTGGGGCGAAAGAAATGCAACCAAGAGCACTTGCTTAGAGGGGGTGCAGCTGCTCACTGCCCCATGGATGGGATGGGAGAAAAGCTGCTGGCAGCATTGCTGGATTTGATGGACGTCCGTGGCAGTGGGATGATGGATGTGCAACAGACATTTATTGATTAGTGCAAGGGCCATAAGTTGGACTGCTCCTGGGAAGTCTCTAGGCTGAATCTAGAGACTTCAGAACTGGGGAGATGCTGGGGGAAGGGAGTGTCATGCATCCTCCTGAACGAGCCTTAGGTATTCACAAACCTCTTATCTCATGGAGCACTGAAAAGCAGCCACTTCTGGTGTGACTTCTGGCTGCTGGCCAACAGCTTCCAGCAAGCACGTCTTGCTGGTAGTCATAGATGAAGAAAAATCATGTGTTGAGTTGGAATTGAGGAGAGGGAGGGCCGTATAAATGCTCTGTCAGAAACTGGATGGGCATGAAGCTCCAAAATGAGATCTCTAATTATGGGAACCCTCTTAGAGACATCAGTCTGATGGATGGCAGATTCCGTACTGCACATGACTGTAAATCCTGCCATAATCTTCTCCTTCCGTGCCCAGAGGAAGCATCACTCTAACAAATCCTGACTCCTGGCTGTCTTTAGCTCTGTGCTTCCAAGTCCCCCTACTCTGCTTCAGACTCTCAGAATGCCTCTCTACTGCATGCCCAGGTGCTCCCTTCCTTTGGCCATGTGTGGCTTTTGGGGATGGTGAGCTGCAGCGCACTGTGGATCCCCTCCCTTCTCTGGATCAGGTCACTGTGTAAGAATGTGAGAGGCTGATGTGTTGTCTTTCACGTTGGTGGCTGTGCAAAAGCCACTATTCTGCCTTTCTGACAGGACAGTTCTGATTTAGCAGGAAAAATACAATAGGGCAATGATTTGCTTGTATTTGAATGCTTTGTGCTCACTCTGGGTTCTGGATATAGGGTCACTGCCAAGGAGCAGCCGTTTGGGTCAGGAGAAGCACCAGGGGCATGCAGTGACCCTGACTCACTGTGACAGAGCTGAACCATTGGGACTGGGTACAGGGGTTGGAGACATTGGGCCAGGAGTACTTTTTTAGCATATTCTTATACCTCAGACTCTTTCTGAGCCAACAAGAGGACATTTCAACCCTTGTTTATGTTGTCAGGACTATCAACATATGGAGTAATCCTCATTCCATATGACCTATGGCTGATTGCCAGCCAGTTATCTTTGTTTTCACTGAGCTCGCTCTGTGCTCATGTTCCTCACCCCCATAGAGACCTACCCTGTGGAGTAGGTAGGACAGGAGTCTGTGGGGTTGATCCTCGGCATAGAATCATAGAATAGAATCATTAAGGCTGGGAAATATATTTAAGATCAACCAAGTCCAACCCCAATCCACCCCTCACCCCTTACTGCCCATGTACCCCAGTGCCACATCTCCATGGTTCTGGAACACCTCCAGGAATGGTGACCACACCACTCCAGGACAGCCTATTCCAATGCATCACTGTTCTTTTGGAGAAGAAATTTTTCCTAGTATCCAACCTGAACCTCCCCTGGTGCAACTAAAAGCCATTACCTCTTCTCCTGTCGCTGTTACATGGGAGCAGAGGCAGACCCCCACCTCACTACAGCCTCCCTTCAGGGAGATGGAGAGAGCAAAACAATTTCCTTTGAGCCTGCTCTTCTCCAGCCTGAACCATCCAAGTTCCCTCAGCCACCCCTCCTAAGACATGGAACAGATTCCCTGGGCTTCAGTGCCTATCGCTCCACTGGGCCAAGGGGTGATCTCAGGCTGCCAGACATCAGCACTGAGGTGACAGGAAGACCTCTCAGCTCAGGTGGGAGCTGGCATCTCCTGGAGGACTCCAAGGGATGAGTGGGAGCTGCCTGCACCCTGCAGTGGAGGGCGATGCTCCATGCTCCCGCATAGCTATGTGCTGGTAGGACATGGGAAGGGATGATTAATGAGTATAATAAAAATGTTAATCTGTAGAAATGAAGCTTTCCTAATTAAGAAATGTCTTCCGAGACTTTTGCTCCTCCTTTCCAAAGCTGCTGTGTGTGCATGGAGCATCTCCATCCGCTCTGGTGTGATTAACAGAAAGGCCAATGGTGCCAATCGTGCACCATTCATCCACATTCGACAAAGGGGATTATTCCCAGCTCCATCTCCTTGGCACAAAGGGATGAGAGTGCTGCTGCACCACTGGCTCCTTTCTCCTGATAACAGTATCAGCTATGCTGGAGAAAAGCAGGATTTAAGCTAATGAAAGGATTAGAATAATCTCTGTGCAACCCAGTGCTCTATGGCTGCTCAGATCTGTAACACAGCTGTCTGTCTGTCTGTCTGTGCCAGGCAGCAATTTCCTGGCTGGACAGAAGAGAATTGCAATGGCAGCCCAGTAGTTCTCCTCTGTCTTCAGGAGCCACCAGATGAAAACCACAAACGGAGCCTTTTCATCTTGAGCTAAATTTTCTAACCTTCAAATTACTCTAGAAAGCCCTTCCTGAATTCTTTGGCTTGATGCTTACTGACATATGGGCTCTGGATCTGAGCTATGTGTCATACTCACTGTCACATAGGACTGGGAGTTGATAAATCGAAGGATGAGGGAGGGGTGGAAGGGATATTTATGGCAATGTAGGGATAATGCTCTGTTGGATCTGAGCAGAAGGGAGGAATCTGCTCGCTGTGGCTGCTTCTTCTTCAGCCCTGCACCTCCCTTATGGCTCTGAGGTCAGAACCATAGGAACTATAGGAGCATTGCTCAGACCATCTTTGATCTTCCAAACCACCATTGTTTCAAAGATGCATTTCTTTAATTGTCTTTTTTCTTTTTTCTTTCTTTCTCCCCAATAGATGTGTATATATTTCCCATCAAAACCCTCCGAATTCCAAACTTAACAGAATTTCAAAATAACATAGTCTGGGGTCCGAAATATAACATCACAACAACCAATCATATAACAATAACAACCAACCAGCAAAAAGCCCTGCTGTGGGAAAGTTTAATGAGAAGTGAGAAGTGGAATTAGATACAGGGATCAGAACACAGCACAGCTTGGAGGTGCCTTTCTGAGTAGCTTTTATTCCCAGCGGAAATTATTGCCAAATTTTCTGGAAGGATGTGTTTTCTGATGCATGATTATTTTGCATTTGTAAAGTTGGTCTTAAGCTCCATTTCCTATCAGAAGAAATCACTTCTGACAAACAATGAGGCAGCCCATTAATTAGTTGTCTCTAATTCTCCTAAGATTGTTGCTGTAATTAATGTCTAACTTTCTGAAGTATGCTTAAACTGGAATTGTTCCATGTTTAATAGCTAAAACGTCCCATTAGATAAAGTTAATGCAGCCGTCATGGAATGGCAAATAGGGGCTGTGAGGCCTTTCTTTAAGGAAGGCATAAATAATCTTAATAGAAAACATGCAGGCTGAAATGCGGGCGGAATAATGTCAATATCATTAGAAATAGTCTTTCATGGGCTTTAGTGAACAGCAGTCGTTGGGTTTAATGGCTAATTACAGAGACTCTTTTCTTGGACTGCTATGACATCTTTTACCCAGCTATGGGCTGGACATTAGGTTGCCACATCTAAGTGTCCCTGTTAATATCCTAGAGATTTGACTCAGACTGTGTATTTGCTGTTAGAATTTTCAGGAATTTGAAGGCAGGGACCAAAATCTTCCTGCAGGTAGATTCTCTTTACCGGGAAGATCACAGAATTGCAGAACTGTAGGGGTTGGTAGGGAGCTCTAGAGACCGAATCCAACCATCCTGCAAAGCAGGCTCCCTGCAGCAGGCTGCACAGGTAGATGTCCAGATCAAAGCGTTAGAGTAAAAATGAAGATTTTTCAAGGAAGAAAAATGAAATAATTGTGGTTTTCTTTCCTTGAAATTGTTCCTTTTCAAATGGTGATCTAGAGCTTAGGAGTATATCACAGGTACATCTATCGTACTGTTCACTCACTCTTGAGAAGGTTTAGGTTTTAGCCCAGCTGTTTTTCTTTCTTCCCTGATTGCAAGACTATTTTCCTCTTGTTCAAAACACCTTTGGGGATTACGCTGAGATGGAAGCAAAGTGATTGCACCATGTGCTTTCAGCACGATGCCCCAGCAAGTTTGGAAGTCTGCTTACAGAGAGGACCAACCTGACCTGTTCTTCCTCCTCCAGGTGGTTCCCACTGTCTCAAACCAATGTGATCCTTCGAAGGTTGCATCAACCAGAGAAACACTGACCGTTCTGAACTTCTTATGTAAAGATTTTCCAACTTTTAGTTATTTTTTGCTGTGGTTTTCTGGTCTCTTTCCAATGGGTCAACAGCCTTTGCAAGCCCAGGACTTAGGAGTAGATTTATGAGCCAGTGACAGTGTAATTGTTCTAATGCCAGAGAAAATACTTAATGTTCTTTCCCTTTGATCTCCATCTTACTCTATGCTGAACTGTGTGCTGGCAGCTCACAGTGCTTTGGTTTCCACCATCCCTCTGATGCCCTTGGGTCACTCTCCTCCAACACAGACTTCGACACTGTGCCATCTTGGTTCTGGCTGCATCATTCTCACTTTACTTTTAGCACATTTAAAATGTTGGTTAAATCCTGTAACCAAGCAGTCAGGTCTTATAATGAATTTACTCATCAGTCCTCATTCACTATCTCAATAGATGCCCTGGTGCTGGCTACCAACAATACTTAATTCTAAACTCTGTCCTGTGTTATTTCATGCTGAGAATAATCGTGGTGGAACATATTAGAAACACCTCCATTAAACAGCACAGCTCCATGTGAATTATTGATAAAAGAACTCCCCAGAGCTGTAGGGACATCATTAATTCTGCTTGGTGATGGTCTTCAGATGAAAATGTTGGGCAGTGCTGTCAAATACCGCAGCACAGCTGAAGCATAGGAATGTGAGTCAGCTCACCACGTTTTTCTTTCTTCAGTGCAGATATCTGCAGATGAAATACTCTAACTGGCTTTTCCTATGGCCAGAAGAGAGGAATAAATGCAGTCAGTGGGCAGGATGTGTGGTCCTCTTGATGTTCCTGTTTCTTCCATTGGTTCCAAGCAAAACCTCATTTTTGTCTTCTGACTTTTTGATGTGACAGTCAGCCCAGCTTTGATTTTCTTCCAGTATTTAGAATGATGTTGTGCTGGTCTTCTGCCCCTGCAGTGGGCTCTGTGGGGTCTCAGTGAGAGCTTCTGTTTCTCAAGAAAGGCCTTTCCTTGAATGATTTTCCCAATTTCTTCTTCAGCACGAGAGCTGTTGACATCTTGCCGTGAAGGTGTTGAGAGACTTCTTGAAGCGATAGCGGATATTCTTTTTGTGTATCATCTGCCTTTTTACTATTTAATCACAATAAACATAGTGAAGCCTTCCCCTAAGCTCGCTCCCAGGTGTATTTTTTTAACATATTTTTCAAAATACCTCCCCCAGTTTTATTAAGCATGAAAAAGATGAGCTGTAAAACCCCAGAAATAGGCCCAGAGCTTTTATGCTGCAAGCTCAAAGGCTGGCGGGCAGCCCTTGGGATTCTCTTGGATGTAATCATTGTTTTGGGGGTTTCCTCTTTCAGAAAGCTTGGAAGCACACAGCGTTTGATGGGTCTCACTGGACAGCTTCCCAGGCATGGAGAAAGGGGCACTTGGCTGAACATGAATCAGCGATACTCGTGGCACTTAGGATAGCAGGGACGTGCACAGAGAATATGCATGAGTTCAGTTTCTCAGCACGGTGCGGAGGGCTGTTAAAGGTTATAGCTGGCAGAAATATCCCAAGATGCATATTTAACATCCCTTCATTATTTTGAAAGCTGTGCTCATGTAGGAGCTGGAAGTTTCATGAGATGTATTTAAATTTTTGATATTCAATTTATTTTAAATCTCTTGTCTGGCGCCTGTAATCTGATTTAGCAAGATACATAAACCAATTTGGAATAGTGAGTGTGACCTCCTTCCCATCCTGCCTGCACCCTGTGCTGCAAAGCAAGCTGAGCATGGGCGTTCTATTTGCATGTGTGCAAAGAAGATAAATCAGCAGCAGAGAGAATGGTTTCACTGGGTCCCTATTCTCAACGCTGCACTGTTTCTGGTAATAGAGATTCCTCTGTCTATTGAAATTCAAGCCAGAAGTGTGTTTGCTTTTTCCATGTTTCTGTTGAATAATTGTTCCGCAGAAAACACCAGGAGGGGGGATTGGTGGGTGAGCAGAAAAGGGACCCCTGGGGCACTCATCAGCCTGCTCTGCGGGACTCTGGGACAGAAGAGCTCTGAGGATAGGGCTCAGGTTGTGCCTTACCATCCCATAGAGGTGGGGACAACATGAATATCCAACCTTGGTCGCAGTGCCCAGCAGCAGTGCCACAGCTCTGCATGGAGAGCATCCCACCTGCTGCCTTTGGGCTCAACGTGTTGGGATTTTGAGGTCCACTGAGCTCAGTGTATTGGGATTTTGGGGTCCAGACCCCAAATGTCATCATTCTGCTGGGACAGCAGCAATGTGTGCTTCTTTAGTCCCAGGGTCAGCGAGCATTTGCATTATAGCTAATGCCATTCTGCAAGTCTGAATTGTTATTTCAAGCTTGTCTCTCCAAATGAGAATAATTATTTTAAGTACCTTCTATGGGGTTTAATAATTAGTTTTAAACTAATACATACCCAATAAACTGTAACAACATAATTACTTAAAGTTTGTTGCGCCTTCCTGTGAGATCATTGCCAAGAATCCCTAATTTGCTTTTGATCATATTGGATCTGCTCTCCTGCTTCCAGCACAACGAGCTGGTGGGAAGCACCTTGGAAAGCAGGACGAGACGACTGATGGGAAATACTGGTGGCAGACAAAATCCAACAGGGCACAGCCCTAGGCTCCTGACCAACCTACTTGAGCAAGGAGGTTGGATCAAATGGTAGAATCCTATAAATGTTATGGTTGGAAAAAGCCTCTAAGATCAACCAAGGCCAGCCATCCCCAATCCATCCCCACCATGCCCAACTGACCATGTCCCTCAGTGCCACATCTCCATGATTTTGAAACATCTCCAGGGACAGTGAACCCACCACCCCCTGGGCAGCCTGAGTTTCCTAATATCCAACCTGAATAGAATCATAAAATCATTAAGGAGAATCATAGAATCACTAAGGAAATACTCTATACATGTTCCTTCCAGCCTGACATATGCTGTAATGTTGTGCAGTGAGCCTTCTTCTTTTTATTTTCTTGAAAATGTTCCTTTACTTGGTGCTGAAAGATACGGAGAGCTAACAACCTGACAGGAGATGAGTTTTCTTCCTTATCCCGGCACGTTGATGATATTAATTAATTATTAAGGCAACAGTATGCCGTGTTGGTTGCTTCTTAGCGAGCAGGGAAATAGTTTCCTCCTCCAGTATGCCACAACTGTCGGTATCTGTTGCATTAATCAACTTGTTGCCTATGTCACACAATAGCAATAGCTTTCCCTACTTCTCATTATAACGTATCGTTATATACAAGGTGGCTTATCGGTATTTTCACCTCTTTCTTTCCTCTCTGGTTCAGGTCTTTGCATATTTATATGCAGTTAAGCCAGGGTAGGAGCATTCCTCTAACAGCCCCCGCCAAAATCAGCATCTGCAAATTCTGCAAAAGGGAATAAAATCAACCATTGAGTTGGACTGGTCACTGGGACCATGGAAAAGGCTCCCCAGTAGGGCAGACAAATATATCTGCAGATGCTAGATGTTTGGTTTAAGCCACCAAACATAAGTTGGCAAATCCAAATGCAGTAACATCAGCTGGGCTATCACAAAAATAATATTAGCAGAAGCTGTTTAGGGCACAATCAGACAAACCACAATCTGAGATCAGCCATGGTCCAGCTCTCCCTGATTCTGCCCATAGCAGCTGTGGGGGAAGAGCAGTGCAACCAAGTCTGGGCATGAGGCTGCTGTGGGCAGTGCCCCACAAATGTTGCAGATGGCACTTGCTATGCAGATCAAAGCAGACGTACCACTGAAATCAACATCCTTCTTTTTGTTTTGAAAAGTCAGACTAGGAAAGTTGGAACTCCTGGTGCTGCCATGTGAGGGATGGAGCAGCAGGGAGTCAGAGCTGTGGTTCTCGGAGCAGTGCTTGCTCTCTAGGAAGTACTCCTCAGCTGCAGAAGGACTTACACATTAAGTCTCTTGTCTAACATCTGAAAGGCACATGGTGGTAGCACACACATGACATGGCTCAATTTCTAAACAGACCACTGTCAACAAAGAACTGGTCAATCCAGCGATGGAGGACTGGCCCTGCTAATGATGGCGAAGGGTGGTTATTCTGAGGGCTGGAAAACTACCAGTACATGTTCTGATTCGTCCTTGTTTGGTACAAAGATTTCCTCAATAGCAACGGTGGATCCTCCACACTTGTTGCCAGTCCTGCATCAGCCACCTGGTAAGTCCTCCTAGACACTGGGACAGGAATTTAACCCTGAGCTCCTTTTGTTTGTTTTATGGCTTTCAAGGCGTTAGAGGCCACGTTTCCTAATCCTCCTTGATAATTAATATAGTAAGAGCTAGCTGAAAATAATCCAGCAGGAGTTGTGAATTGCAGTGGTGGAGATGGGTCTAGGCAGCACAGCAAGGCTGCAGAACGCCTTGGGGAGCAGGAGGCAAAGGGAATGCAAAAGCAGTGGGTGAGGGCTTTGGAGAAAAAAGGTTTGGCAGATAAAATCACACCAGTGTTTACTGAGAAATATTTTCTCAATTAAGTTATTCAGCTTTTCATTAGCTGAATTTCTTCTGCTTTTTCTTCATTTTTATGTTCTTCTGAGTAATAAAAGCGTTTAATTTGATAAAGTTCTCAAGTTCTAAAACCTCAAGGTCTCCGAAGTTCTGATTTAATTTCTTTAATTAACCCCCTCATCCTCCTCCCAGAAAACATTTTGATAGGGCAAGGTGTTCTTTCAACCACCCAAGGTCTCAGAAGGTTGGGATGAGTTCGGGGAGACAGGAGGAGATTGCTGAGGGAGGAAGGCTGTGGACATCAACACCACTGGGTGCTGGGGGCTCTGAGATGGCCATTCTGCACGGGTTGGACATGAGATGCAGGATTGGGGCTTTGTGTGGACACTCATGGCTCTGAGTGACCAGTGGGCACGGTGAGGATGGGTTGATGGTTGGACCTGGTGATCTTAGAAGTCTTTTCCAACCTTAATGGTTCTATGACACAAAGAGCTGTGGCACACAGCACTGACTGTGGGAGCTGAAACCACTGTAAGAAGTAGGGTAATGTACGTGGCACTCTTAACATGCATTTCTTATGTGGTGATATTTTTCCTTTAATGTTTGAATTCAAATGTGTAGTGCACAGGGCTCGGTGAAAGTCAACCGGATATTAATTAACCCACAGATGTCCATGAGACAAATCACACTTGCAGACATCAAATTAATTTCAGATCTATCGGGATAATTCTAATGAGCTGCATGTGGTCTACAGCCCTGTATCTGGCGTGGCAGAAGGAACATTAATATTCTCTTTGTAAAAGACAGCAGGAGCTGGAGGCTCAGAAGGAATACGCTGTGCAGGCTGTCAGCATGGAGACATTGAGCTCAACTTCACCACGACAGGCAGCCCCCAGCACAGTTGTAACGAAGATAATATTGTCAGTGTTTCAACATTTTCATTCCTCTTCCGTTGTCTGCTCTTCTCTAGGCTTGGGTGCAATTAAAAAATACATCTATATATATATTTGTATATTAATGTTGTTTTTATTTTCTTTGCCATACCCTCTTGGCACTTCAAATTGTACATAACATCTTGGAAAATACGTAGGTTTGGACTGGAGTGGACAGTAGAAAGTGGAGATTCCCTGTCCCACAACAGCAGCCATGGGTTCTGTGGATCTCAATGGAAAAAGCTGTTAGAAGGGCCTGGTCCTGCACAGGCTCTGCTGCTCAAGGGTGGAAATCCACAGAGGATGCTGGGCAATTCAGTGTGACATGGAAATAGCCTCATCAACACACATGGAGCACTTCCATCCCTCTCTGGGGTTTGGATTGGTGGTGATCACTGGAAGGAAGAGAGAGAAACTCTGTGGCACTGAGTGACGTGGTTAGTGGGGATGGTGGTGATGGGCTGATGGTTGGACTGGACGATCTCAGTGCTCTTTTCCAACTTTAATGATTCCATCATATGGACCTTTCATATATTTCTGACTGTACAGACCTGGGTCTGTGTTCAGCGCTGACTTCTGCCTGCTGCATTCCCACCTGCTCCTTCCTGGCTGCCTCCCTTCAATGACATCAAATGCTCTTTTGGGAAAGACCTCTCCTGGTGGCTAGAATTCCTGTGAATTCAAAGCTGCACAAGATCTCCTGCCAATTACCTGCTATCCTTTGTATTATTTAAATTATTCCTAAAATTATAATGTCCCTGGGGAAGAAGAGGAACTCTGTTCCACTAAGTAACATCTTATTAATCAGATTCTATGTGGCACTGAATGAATGACTGAAGTCAAGCCCATCAGTTAGAGAGGATCGTGAACGTCAGATTAGCTCAGATTAGCTCAGTAATTATTGAAAGACTCAGTAATTCAGTTCTTGAAAGGAGACATGGAAAATGACTTTCCTTCCTTTTAATCAGAGGTTTGTGTTCTGAGAAGGCTTTTAGAAAGTGATTCCTTGAGAAGGTCTGGCTTCCCCTCCATAGGAGAACATGGTGTGTGGGTTGTATGCAAGCCTGCACAGGGTGGGGGGGATCAAGGGAGAAATCTGTGCTTGGGACATGGTTAGTGGGCATGCTGGGGATGGGCTGATGGTGGGATTTGATGATCCTCGTGGTCGTTCTCAATCTTAATGATTCTATGATTCCATTCTAGGGCTCACTTCCGCCTCGAGCACTCAGCTCCCTACTATTCACCCCACCATAGGCATCTAATGGCTGGCTGCCTTCTCCTCTATCAGCACGGGCGGGCAGATGCTACAGCACTGTCCCCTATAATGAAGAGATGCCTTTTCCAGGTGCCTGCGACGGGCACAGAGCAGTCAGGCTGCAAAGCCACGGCCTGAGCACAGATCTGTGCAGAGATGATCCCCCACCACGGCTGGCTCTGCAGTCATTAGAAAAAAGGCAACCCCAGCCCCAACAGCATCAGCAACAAACATCGGCCCCTTCTCTTCTTGCGGGAGGATGCCGGCGATCAGAAAAGCGGGTGTGAACAGGTCTTTATTCTTCTAATTAATTCTCAGCGAGCCGTATTGAAATTGTGCCTCAGTGTGTTTATCGTTAAGACAATTATTTTAGGCTGACCTACTTTTCTCTGTCTCTTCAATAACAGGGGCCACGTCGTTAGTTCTGTACGCAGGCAGCAGAGAAGGGAAGCTAATTGGTAGCAAGCTCTTTAAGAACTAAAGCAGCCTAATCGTTTGCCTCCTCACGTTCTTCCATTACAGCTGAGGAACTGCAGAAGATGTTCGCTGATTAGTCTGCTGAATTATGAATTAGGCTTCTGGTCCCAGTGCAGCTGTTTTCTCCATGTCATTCCTAGCACTTTATTTCCCCATCTGCTTATAAAACCAGGAGCTTGATCCTGCAATAAACACTTCAAATGCTTTTTTTTTTTTTTTTCAAGGCTAATTAATTGTGTTGCATTTCTCGAACACATATAGATACCCTGGCATGCATCAAACTAACAATGCTAATTTCTCTGTGCCCAGACAACCCCTCCTACAGATGAGCTGGAAAAGAAAGAGGATCACATCAAACGGGTTTTATATTTGTGTTTCTCACCTGTTTGATAGCTTCAGTGCACAATGCAGGAAGGGCGTCAGCAGAGCAGTTGCATTTACAAACCAAGTTTACTGCTCCCAAAGCTACCTGGATTGATCTGTCCTTGCAGGAGCCAAAACAGTGAAGTGACATTAGCAACTGGCTCACACACCTCTTGTTCTGCCCTAATCTCCAGTTGCTGCCTTGCCAGCTGGTCCCCATGAGCTGGGAAGAGCATTGCTTGGCAGCCAGTGCAGCGTTAATGGGGTGCGCTGGGGTCTGACTCTGTGATGAGTGAGGCTGCATAAAAGTAACAGCTAAACAAGAGACTAGTTCAAATTAATGAGCCCTTTAAAGTATACAAGCCACTATGCTTTGTGGTAATTACAGAACAAATTGTATTTTACTGCCTATAGTGATCTCACCCTGCTTTAGCTTCACATGTGTGCTTGGAGTGCTATGGGAGGATGTTGCACCCTGAGCAAGCTGGATCGATCCATGCTGTTTAATTTAGATGCCAACAGTGTCTTGCATATGCAAGAAAATGAATTGGCTTCCCAAACTCACCTGCAGCTCACAGGAATCCTTGGAGACCTATGGCTTAATGCACTGAATTTTGCATCACTAAGAAAGTTGCTAAGTTGGAGGTTGAGATGGCATTTCAGGACCAGCTTTTTCTCAGACAACTTTTGACATGAGGGGACAAAATGAAGATAAGTGTGTTTGGAGGATGGTGAGAAAGAGGAAGACAGGACAGGAAGCACCATCCCTAGGTTTATACATCTTGCTGGAGGTGTCATCTTCTGCATGAGTAGCCTAGGATCTTCCTATAGTCACTAGAGAGAGAGAGGTCAAGAGGGCCATTGATATAAGCCATACTATAAGTTCCCTTTGGGATGGATTGATTAATGTCCTAAACCTAGAATAATAGCATCATGAAGGTTGGAAAAAACCACTGAGATTGTCAAATGAAGCCATCAACCCATGCCCACCATGCCCACTAACCAGGCCCTCAGTGCCACAGCTACCCTTTCCTTGAAAACCTCTAGAGAAGTCAGTTCTCAGGTGGAAATGAGGGTATTGGGATGACATTTTTTTCACCACTGGGACAGCAGAGTATTGGAAGTGATTGCCCCAGGAGGTTATACAGTCTTCACCCTTGCAGTTTTTAGGACAAGATTGGACAAAGCCCTAAGCAACCTCATCTCATCTCATAGCCTTTGAGCAAGAGGTTGGACTAGAAGCCTCCTCAGGTCCCTTTGATGACCCAGTAGCTGAAGCCATAGCCCAAATTTCACTGACATTTGAGAGAGTTTGCTAACTAATGAATGCCCTGTCCTGGTCTAGCTAGCCTTTGGTTTAGAGGAAGCCCTTCAGTATCTGGAGACTTCCCCAATGGCTGTGCCCTCCAACCACAGCCCTGGTGCAAAATAAAGCATCTCAACTGAGCAACTTCCCTCCAGCCCCACCACTGGCTGCCGGATGCCTTGGGGTCTTTGCTGTAACCCATAAAAAATAGTGATGAGGTGATCAGCCTTCTTCAGCATCTTCAATGCTCATGATGGAACCTGTCACCATCTTCATTACCAGTTGGACAGATGTAGTGACCTTCAGTTTACACAATATTATGCTGCTGTACATTTCTTTCCTATTTTTGTTGCCGAATTCTGGTAGTTGGTTTTTGTTGTGTTTTGTCTGTTTAGTTTGTCAGTGTTTGTTGGCTTTTTTTAGCATTTAATCATTCAGGGCTGTTCTCCTCGGAGGTCAGGAGCTTTCTTTTAATGTATGTTTTTTAATGATCTGGATGTAACTCCATCAATCAACAGAGCTCAAGGATGAAGGCAAAGTCTTGGCTGGCATCAGTCTTAGCTACATTTCTGCTCTTTAGCTAAGGCAGCAAAACCTCAGATTTATGGTTTTAGATTTGTAAATACTTCTTCTAAACCCAATAAATGAAACTAGCCCCTGGTGTATCCTCGGTGCTCGAGACTGAATGAATCCAATCAGCCTGTGAAGAGCTGCTCCCTGCAGAATAATTTCAGTGTTTGGGCCAGTCCATTGTGAAAATCATTTATGGCTGTACCTTAGCACTGATGGTTTCTCGTTCAGAGCAAGAAGCTCCAGAGGTGACTTGGTTTCTTGCCAGAACTTCTTTGTTGATAAACTCCTGTTCTCTCTTTCATCATCCTGCTTCTTCAGTGTTCTTTAGGGGAAGACAAACAATAAATGCAGTTTATAAAGAAGATGAATACTTACTTTACTCCCTTTTCTGTTTGCCTGTTTGCTGTCTTCTCAAGCTGGCTTTGTCTTGGTTTTTTTTTTTTTGTTTTTTTTTTTTGGTATTCTGGACACATCTGTAGCTATCTGGCACAGTGCATGAATGATAACAACCCTCTGTGTTAGCAATGGGTCATGGCATTAACAATAAATGATAGCATCTGCATGAAATTCATACACTTGTCCTCCCTCCTGCTGTACTTCGTTACAGAAGACCTTGCAAATACCTTAGGCCAGATAAAGTCCAAGCTTCAGAGGGAAGATATTTATTTCTTGTTGGGCTTTGTAGTATGGAGGGAAGCAGTTGCTCCCTGTCACGGATGTCCACAGAATCCACAGATAAGAGGTGATGGGTGACCAAGCGATGGCAGTGCATCCCATGCAATTTCTTCTGCAGGTGAGCAGTGCTGTGTCAACAACCGTGAAGAGTATCTCTTGTCTGAGAGCTTGAACTCGAGAGCAGGCAGGGAAAACATCAGTTTACTACTGCAATGGGTTCTGATTTCTCACAGGGATGTAGGAATTTAAATTCCAGGCTGCAGACAAGCATCGGCACAAGTTTGCCTTTGGAGCTACCAACGGAGCTTTCTCAAGTTTTGCCAGGGATCAGTCTCCTCTTAAGCCATGAATATACACAGTTAAGTTCTGCAGCGCAGATAGTGGATGACAGCCCTGTATAAAGCTCTACACAAGGACTGGGCTGGAAAAATCATGCATGCAGTTGCATGTTCTATTTGCGTTGGAGAGGAATGGTCACAGCTGGCAGAGCAGTGGTGGTAGGTATGCCAGGATCATGGGACAGCTCTCTGAAGGTAGGGATGAGCAGTCCACTCTCATGGCCAAAGGTGGGATCCTTCCTTGGGAATCATTCATTTGAATCCTGAATCCAGAACACAAAAACAAAGCAAGAAACCCCAGTATACCTTCCAGTCCTATGTGGCTGGGAAGATGCAGAGGAATGCATTGGATGTCATCAGCATCTTTGAGGTGCCCCTGTGAACATGGGTCCAAACACAACCTGGAAGCCACATCAGTGGGGCTGCATGTTGAATGCTGGAGCAACGCTTCCAGGGCTGCACCACAATTGAAAAAGAGGGTCTCAAAGAACAGCACAATTTCAAACATGAGCTTCTAGATCTAACTATCTCCTAATTTAAGTGTCTCTGTCAGATTTACTGATGAAAGTTATTCATATGGTGAGTTTGTGGTGAGAGTGTGGATGTGAATACAAATATTGCGGTGTTTCACCTGCAAACTGGATAACTCATCTGTATACTCTGTTTCAGGGGATCACGATTTAGAGCTGAGCAACTACATTTGCATGACAGCTCTGCCCTTCTGCTATTGAACATTCGTTCTGCAGGAGGAAGGGTACATGGTTTGATTTGAAAATGGAACGGCTTTGAGCCAAATGAGACACTGTGATGTGTGCCAAGCTTGGATGGCTTGGTGGAATTAGTAAGGTGAGAATGACAAAAATAGCCTGCAATATTTTGACATCGGAAACTTTCCGAGAGCTGCCAAACCTCTCATCTCTACTGTTGAGTCAGTCACAAATTGCATTTATGTTGCTCCCTGCAGTGCTCGCTGTCTAAATCTGCAATAAAACTTGGGGAAGTGCTCAGTGGCCACTGAGCGGAGCACATATCAGCCAGACCCATCAGCCCAAACGTCTTTCTGTCTCCTCTGGAAAGGAACAATCTCAGCTGGAAAATGCCTATGGATGGCACGGGCTTGTCAGTATCAAACAGTGTCAGAAATCTTTTGACCAAGATGCTGAGAAATGGGGAGAGTTTTTGAGAAGAGAGCAGCACATTCCAGAACTTAGAGGTGTGTGAATTGGAGTGCTCAATACTCGGCTGGTCTGGTGAAGCCAAGGCTGCTGTGTCGAAGTGTGTGGGAACTGTTGAGTCCTGGCCTGAAGCACTGATGGAGCACCTGGGGAAAGGAGCCCTGGGAGCACAGGTGGAGGCAATTCAGCTGTGTGATGGGAAGGTCTCTTAGACCTCATTTGAGGGCTGACTGCCACTGGGGAAGGATCTCTGGTTGGAGATCCCTCCTTGGTAAAGCTTTCCCCTGCGAACCTGGAATCTTCTGTTATGGGTGAGCAATCTTCTTCCCTTCCTTTATAGCACCTCCCTATTGCACCAGTCCTTTTGTTATCACACCTTTGTTGTAATGCCTTTCTCATTGTATTAATCTGTCCAATTGCTACACCAAGTGACATACAAAGGCAAGCATTTACTAGCTCACTGTATCACTTCCCCAGTGCTAAAGATTTGTAGGTGTGACTTTAAGAAAAGGCTTCATACCCCGCTGGGCTTTATGAGGTGCACCACAATGATCCTAAAGACCTCAGCCTTTTCTTCACTCTGTTTTTGCTGTTACTTATGACTTCTGTCTCAGGATATCACCCTCTGAAAGAGAACTTGGGACCCTGTGATTTCAGAACCTTTGTGCAGACATCCGCCTGGGCACTCAGCATTACAGTGCTTGCTTTGCCTCACTTCACCTTCCTTGAATCAAATGTCTCTGTTTGTGCTGTCTTCGCTGGGCCATTGGCAGGCTTTTTGATCATTAGATCGTGTGGCAGACAGCATACCTGCAGAGTCAGGGCCAGACTGCCAGCCAGGGCCCTTGGGTCTCCCATTCTCCACCTTTTAGAGAGTGAGGAAAAGTGACCTGATGAAAGCAGTGGTCCCAGCACAGAAGAGAATCTGTTGAAGGGATCCCTTAAGTGGCTGCTGAAAGGGATTATTTATTTACTTATCTAAGGACTGAAAAAGATGACTTTCAGCTTTTATCTTGAATAGAGTTGGTGCCAGTGCTTGATGTTTGACAGCCAAAGCTCGAGGTGATGGGAATGTGGTGGAGAAGGTGATGACCTACCTATGGCTGCATCAGCAGGGAAGAGAATCAACGCTGAGAGAATATAAGAGAAGTGGACCATTCATTGACATCGGAGCCCAGATATGATGGCAGTTAGCTTTCAAGTTTTAGGGAGAGAAACTGCACCTCTGCCTGATGGGGTAGGTGAGGCCGCCCTGCTGTTCACAGTGGTTGTGTTTTGTGTGGATGGGGTGAGGTTGGTAGGCACCAAGAAGAACTTCAGGTTGGATATTATGAAAACTTTATCTGAAAGAGTGGTCAGGCAGTGGAATGGGCTGCCCAGTAGTTGGCTCACTGTTCCTGGAGGCATTCAAGAAACATTCAGATCTAGTATTAAGGGATCTGTTTTAGTAGGGTTACATTGGTGGCAGGTGGATGGTTGGATTGGATGATCTTGGAGTTCTTCTCCAATCTTGGTGATTCTATAATTCTCTTCCGTGGTGGTTTGTGAGGAGGATCAGGGTGTAAGCTACCTAATATGCATTTAGAAAACAGCATATTTGAATTAGAACTGGTTAATGTTCAAATAAATCATGTCTGGACCAGAAATCCAATGAGAGTTACTGCTCTAGAAGCATGAAATGGAGTCAGTTCCTGCTGTTAAAAACTCATTTATTATTATTATTATTATTGCTAGGATTCTATAGCAACTCATGGGTGGTTAAGGTTTTACTTCTTTTTATATAGTCATAGACTCACAGTATCATCAAAATTGGAAAAGAACCCTAAGATGACTGAGTCCAACCCCAGCCCACCCTCACCATGCCCACTGACCACGTCCCTCAGTGCCACGTCTCCACTGTTCTGAAACACATCCAGGGATGGTGATTCCAACACCTCTCTGGGCAGTTTTTATTTTTTTGTTCCTTGTAAGCCCTTCCACCTCTAGAGAGAGCCACAGGGACATTCACTGTGCAGCTTCCATTTCACCAACGTTGTAGTCTCATTCCCACAATGGCTGGGATATTTTGTTGAAGGCATATTTAAAGGTAAAACAATTACCGAACCCATCAGCAGTAAGAGGTTTCCTCACCACGTTCCCATCCCATAATATGCAGCTCAGAGTAAAAAAAGGTCACAAAATACCCATTGCTCATCACAGTAAGTCTAACAAATAATTGGCTAGGAGTAATGGGATGAAAATGAGAGGAAGGGATAGTTCAGCTGGCTGCCAGAGAAGCTTTCCCTAGAGATCAATTTTACAGGGGAAGAAGTTCTGGGATGGAGATGATTGAAACTTCGCATGTTCAGAGATGATCTGGAAAAATAATGGAGTTATCGTGTCAGTGACCCAGCCTAAATATCCTCCTGAGTTTGCTGGGGAAGGATTTTTTTGTTGTTGTTGTTCTTGCACATCATATGGAAAAAATACATCATTTTGGGTCAGCTTGGAATGTTTTCATTAGGCAGATAAATACTGTGCTTTATTTTTGAGCTATTTGCCTGGTTTATGTGCGTCTTTCGTGCTTGATGCTGGCCACTTTTACATAGGAAAGACGCAATTTAATTTAAAAGGAAAAGAAAAACCAACACGAAATTAAAGTGCTCCTGCATTTCCGTAGCACAGCATTTTCATTTGGAAGGTGTCTAAATGGAACAGTGGTATATTTCCAATTTCCTCTATTACTGCATGCACAGAACACTAGTTGAATTCAGTTAAAAACGAAACGTAGTCTCATTCACTCTGAATCTCAGTTTATTAATTGCATCTTCTCTTTTTCATCTCTTTTTTTTTTTTTGTCTTGCTGTACCTGAGGTGCTTAAAGCCAGACAGAATTCAGATGCCAACAGAAAGCTCCAGACTGCTACAGAAGAAGAAAGGAAGACAAGAAGAAAGAAAATGAGATGGGATTTTCCTTATCTCCTGCTCGCTGTGGGAACTGCTGAGCACATGCTGTAAACTGGAGCAGCACGACTCGAGTCGGCTGTCAGCAGCAGGTTCAATTAGGGATGTTTTACAGCCCGATGGCAGGAACAGAGAGAACTCGATGGGAGCCATTTATTTTTTGATGACCTGATGTCAATCAAATGGGAATCAAATTTCATCCCAGCCCACTGTTTAAAAAACCTCATGGTTAGTCCAATAACCAATGACTGGCAATGGCAGACCCACACCTCTGGCAGTGGTTTGTCCCACCTGTGCTGGCTGCCTCCCAGTGCAAACTTTTTGGCTTAGCCTGCAGAAAGTTAACGCTCCCAGTCTCCTGCAACCACAGCAACAGATCCACGCTAATTTCTTTTCCTGAAAGATATATTTTTCATAAATTTCATTTTCAGCGTTTGCAGCGTGGGCTCTTTCCCAAACAAAGCAGCCAGCGACTGAGCCTGGGTTTATTGCCTCCACAATCCAAATTGCAGCTATTATCGCTATCTACAACCTGCAATTATCCTCAGCTTGCGTGTTTCATTTCTTTATCAAAACATACTTTGTGCTGATGAGAGGTGATAGACTGGCAGCTCGGGAAGCCACGTCTGCTCTCCCAACAGCAGCTGTGAAGGCAGAGAGCAGAGAGCAGCCCCTCACACATGGCAGCAGCTGTGTGATTGCTGCAGCATTCAGGGACACAGAACGTCTCATCGTGGTGAGGGGAGTTCTGATGCATCTCAGTTCATCCTAAGATCAGGTCTACCTGCTTTCCTCTGCTTTACACTGTGCAGAATGAAGGGAGCCCATCATTTCATGAATTATTTTTTTTTCTTTTTCATGGCCCTGCCGTGTTATCCATTCTTTGTTCTGCCACAGAAGTTTTTGTTTTCTGTGCCATGATGGGGATTGATTTTCCCCATCCCTAAAGATCTGCAGTTTGCCAGGCTGGGGGGTTCTGCCATGCTGGGGCTGCTGTGCAGCTGCATTTCCTGGGAGACACCAATTTCATCCAGCAATCCCATCTGGGTGAAGTAGAATTAAAACTTAATAATAACAACTTCGGTCACTGGGCAAGTCTGCAAATTGAAATGGCAATGAGATCTGGTACGTGCCTTCAGGAGGCTCAGTGACTGCTCACAGGGGAACCAACCTGAAATGTTTGGCTCTAATCCGCATTTCAAAGTAGCTGTGTTGAGAAATGTCCATTCTGTTGCAAATTAACAATGCCAGTCTCAAGAAGGTAAGCTACTTTGTCCCCATCAACTACCACTTAATTGGAGGCTGAGGATGACCCTGTCATGGCAGTGGAAGGACAGCTGTCTGCCTTCTTCATTCCAGTGGGTAAAACACAAGATGGGTATAGAACCATAGATATAGAGTTGTTTGAGTTGGAAGGAACCCTTAAAGGCCATCTGGCCCATCTGTGATGAATGGGGACACCCAGAGCTCCATCAGTGCTGACAGTCCCATCCCCTGACCTTGGCTGTCAGCAGGGATGGGGTATCCACCACCTCTCTGGGCAACCTGAGCCACTGCCTCACTACCCTCATTGTAAAAAACATTTTCTTTATATCCAGTCTAAAAATCCACTCTTTTAGTCTGAAACCATCTCCCCTCATCCTATCACACAGATCATACTGAAGAGTCTGTCCCTTTCTTTTGTATGGCCCCTCATTAGATACCAAAGGCTGCTCTCCTGCAGCCCTTCCCTCTCCAGGCTGCACAGCCCCAACTCTCCACCTGTCCTCATAGAGAGATGTTTCATCCCTCCTCTGGCCATGTTCCTGCAGTTCCTGTCTCTCCTGCACATGGTACACCCCATTTGGACACAGACCCACCATGAAATATGGGGCTGAGACGTGGATCTGTTCTACACTGATGCAGAACTTAAGTGCCTGTTGGGTGTTGGGATGCTATAATTTTGCTTTCCAAGCTGCAGGTGCTGCAGACATTCCCCCATTTTTTGCTTAAAATGGAATTAAAATTTTTTGGTTTTTATCACTGAAGTGGAATAGTTTCATTTTTCTTTCTTTCTTTCTTTTTTTTTTTTTTTTTCCAGCAAGAAAACTCAAAAAAAAAAAAAAAAAAAAAAAATCTGCTTGAATTTGGATCACATTGATTTCTTTTTCCCACTTTTTAACTTGGTAGTTGAACTGAAAAATCGATTGCTCACCCAGCATTGCTCCCTACACTGTCCAGGTGTAGAAACTGTTGTTTCTGTTCGATAGCAGGTGCTCAGTAATTTGATCAAATGAATGCCAGGGTGAGAACAGGTCGTTGCCTTTTCTAACTCATCCCATCTTGCCTGCAACCCCCCAGTGCTGCAGGGGAGACCCCAGAGTGCTTCCTTTTCCTTCATGCTGTGTGCACCATGTGGAGTATGGAGCCAATTTAGATGGCAATACACAATAAGAGCTTGGTTTTGATCCTAATGGCTGGTGGTGGTTTTCTAAAGTATGCTTCAACATCAACATAAGTTTTGTTGGACACAATAACCAGTTCCCCTTGAGAAGCATTCTGATAGTTCCTGCCTCATAATCTCGTATAATAACAGTCTCCAAAGGAAAAATGTTGTCACTAAATGTGAAGTGCTAATGACTGTGATGCTGTGTCATAATAAGAAACAGAAGAGAAAAACAACTTTGTCAGTGGCACGTTTCCAAACAAACAGCTCCGCTGGAAAGAAATGAGCTGTTTGAGCAGTGCAGTGCCTGAAAGAGAGGGGAGGGAAGCTGATAACTGACAGGTTAGTGGACAGGGCAGAACGATCAGGTCAGCCAACCCTGAGCATCTGGAGTGTGCATGTTTTGTCTCCTGCCTCTCCATCACGGACAACGCATCGTTCCTTTCAGGCTTTCTGAACCATGCTACCTCCTGTGTACCCTCAGTGGTGGAAATATCCACCCAGTTCCATCACAGCTGTCAGATATGGAATGTTTTCCTGTCTGGTAGGTCAATGTCTGCTTTTTGTAGGATTCTCATTGTGTGTTTTGCTACAGCATCACTGGAGGACGCTGGACACCCAGCCCAGATTTGGGTGTCATTGCTCTCTCAATGCTTTTGCTGTACAAGGGATCATGCAAGGAGCTGAGAACAAATCCATCATGTGGTAACAGCAGGAGGAGCTGGCAGCTGGGTCTAGGGAAAGCTTACAGCAAGCTAGCTACAACTCCTGCCTCCTCCCTTGACCTCCTCCAGCCCTGGCCCTGCTTGATACTTGCTGGGCTTTAACCAAAATGAAAAGTCTGCCTCGTAAGACAGCCAGAAAGAAAAACTGTCAGCAAAATAATAAAAATATCAGAAGGTGAGAGCAGGCATGTGCCAGCAAAGCAAGCGCTGTCTTATGCCCTACAGTCAGGGTGTCTGTGGGCTCTTGTATGGGATTAAAACTGTCCATCTTCGCAATGGATGCTTGGAGTTTCTGTCCTGATGGGTCCCTGGGGGGTGACGGAGGGCTCTTTTTTCCATTTTCATCTAACAGCTGCCGGAGGTGGCTGCACCAGTGATAAATCCTGACTGTGCTGCTGCAGCCTGGCAGGGCAACAAAATGCCATAGGGCTGAATGTGGCCAAACGCTGCTGACTGGGGTGGGGACAGCGGTGCGCTGAGGACAGGAGAGGCAACCTCTCACACCTCATTGCATCTCATTGAGGCTTTAATTAATGATGCCTCCAGACCCCAAACTGGATCTGAAATCATTGCCAGGAGGAGTAAACATGCCCAGGTTCAGGAGATGCTCAGTTGCAGCTCTGCAGCATCCGCTGGGGCTGCAGGACCTCCTGCACATCTGCCAATGGGAGCTGAAGGTCAGCCAATGACTTGGAATGGCATCAGTTATCCAGAGAGGTTGAGAAGCCTCCATCCTTGGAGGAGATCAAAGCCTGACTGGCCACGGTGCAGGGTGACCAACTAGAGCAAGGAGCTGAGGTGATTTCCAGGAATGCCTCCAATTTCTGCAATTCTTATTTTCTCTAAAAAAAATGAGGCACTGCTGACTGGGAAAGAGGAAATAATGCTCTATCTTAAGTAACGTTTAGAAAAACACTCTTTTCCTCAGTCATTCATTTATTTTTATTTCTGCTAGATGTTACTGCTGCTCTCATAAATAATTCAAACTTTGTAAAGTCTGTTGTATTATTTAAAGCGGTACATATTAATCACCTTTAGTGCATTCTAGGGCATCAGTACCACTTTTAATGAATTGTAAAACACTCTTTACATGTACAAATAGGATTAACTGTAATTTGCAGGCTAGCCCTAACAGATTCAGTATTCCATAGATCTCTGCAGTCTATTTGTGTCTAGTTATTCAAGGAAAATATTCGTTTCCATTGATATTTGAACAGCATATGTCCCTGATGTACGAATTTGGAAGAACCTGAAGCTTGAAATTCAGTCTTTCCCACATACCAGACTCCTGGATTGTTTGTGTATACACACTGTGCTGAGTTTTTCTGTCCACAACAGCCCTCATATAAGTAGGTAAATGAACTTAAAACATCTGAAAAACCCCTGGGAAGGGAAGGGAGGGGAAGGGAGGGGAAGGGAGGGGAAGGGAGGGGAAGGGAAGGGAAGGGAAGGGAAGGGAAGGGAAGGGAAGGGAAGGGAAGGGAAGGGAAGGGAAGGGAAGGGAAGGGAAGGGAAGGGAAGGGAAGGGAAGGGAAGGGAAGGGAAGGGAAGGGAAGGGAAGGGAAGGGAAGGGAAGGGAAGCCCCCTTCTTCACCCCAAGATGGCTATATGCAATGTACTGAAACTCCTGTGCTTCCCTTGCACTTTGCCAGTGCCAGTGTTTTTAATAGGAGCCTTACTTGTGGCCGAACAATCTGTCACCATTTTTTTGTCTTTAACTCACAGTTCGGTATCTGTAATACTTCATAAACAGAGCACAGGATGAGACTATTTTAATTAGCTGTGTCGTAAAAAGGAGAGCTTGTAGTGTCTCGGGAAATGAGTAAATATACATGTATGTATTGCTTTATTATAAAGAGGTTCTCTGCATCACTGGCTTTATTGCTGTTTAATAACTTTAAAAAATGCAATATGGGAAGCCTTTCCTCAGTGCACAGAAGTAACCTCTAATAACTGGAAAACAGACAGATCCTTTTGGTTGCACAGTGGAGAGAAAAGCGTCTGGAGGGGATAAACCTCAATATTTCTATCTGCTCAGGGTTGCCAAAAATGAAGGATACCTGCAGTGCTGAAAGACTTTTCATAAATTAAGAGTGATTGAAATTGTTTATCGATGATTTTCAAGATAAAATGATGAAATATCTATGGCATATTATTATTTTTTTTGCTGTGTGTATGCTGGTATTTAGCAGAGGGCACATATCTGATTTCCTATTAATTTGTAGTGAATGGTATCTACCCAAACTAATATCAGCATAGAACCTAATAATGAAGATAAGTAGTCAAAATATCAGAATGTTTGATTTTTTCCTTGTATTCTGAAATAAACACTGTAGGGTCTTTCTCATCTTGATAATAATCAAGTAGATGATAACAAAGTTGTAATACATAACAACATATGCTTTTCGTTTGCACAGCTTGAAGCACCAACAGTAAATTAAAACACACCTAGCCTATATTAATAGTTTTCCTCAGGTGAAGGAGAGGCCATGTGCTGTTGATGGTATGCACAACTTTTTGCCCAGCCAGGGTTTGCCATTTTATCAGGAGGTGGAACCAGACAAACAGCAGTGCTTCATTACCACAATCACAAAGTCCATGTTTATGATCACTGATAATGCTGCAATGCAACTGCAGAAACAGCAGTTGTTTGGTCTTTTCCAATATTTCCATCTTCCTTGGGCAAAAGTTTCGGGACGTTTGCTGTTGCAAGTTCCATGATAAAATAATTATACATATAATTATTTACAATTCTATTCTGTAGAATCCTAATGCCATCATTTTAGCATTTGTGCTTTCATTTGCATAGCGACTTGTCTCTAATTACCCACCTCAAGCCATTCAGAACCTACTTCCATATAAACTCCAGTAACACTCATGTAAATTGTGGCTGTGTTTAGTGATCCATGGAGGACCTTCTCAATGGGGAAAACAGAAATCTGCTCTCTTTATAGGGTCGTGCTTTGGCTTGCTGCAATCACCATTCACATGGGATGTGGAAATCTTACCATGATTGGGCGCAGCTCTTAGTCACTCTGTTTGCCCTCCAGATGATGTTTAACTATGAAGTGTTTATGGATTAAAAAATACCTACATGGAGAAAAGATTGACTATATAGTGTTATCACAGCTGTAGGTTAAAATCCTGTAAGCACACATCCCAAATGTCATTTTATCTCAACAGAAAATGGAATAATTTTTGGAGAGTGCCCTATAAGTAACATAGCAAACATTTGGTTTTCAATGTGCAACGTAGATGTGATTTCTTAGTATTTGGGCTGAAGTATGCTGAACTCCATCCCAAAAAGCCCTGTCCAAGAGGTGATCATACTCAGCATTTCAGTGCCCTGTCCTGCTCATTAGACTCACTAAGCCTTTGCAATAAAATGTCAAAGTGTCCAGATAGGCCGAACATTTGCTGCTTTGTCTCAGTGGATGTGTCCAGGAGCCTTTTTGTATGCCTTTTCCCTGCCTGATTGACAAGTGCAGAAGCAAAGGCCGGTGATAATAGCACGTCTGGCAGAACATAATGCTGTATCTGATTTGCAGTGTGAGTTACGGGGAACGCGGCCTTTGGCGACACAAAAAGATCTTTTCTCCTTAACTTTATGACTAGTTTTGTTAAAAGATGAGGCCTCCCCAGCTGAAGTCCTGCTGAGAGCAAGTTTTAATCAGCAGTGGCACTGACTTGTTGGAATGGCCTCCCTATGCCTCGTGTGGCAAATGGAATAGGGGTCTTCCCTTGCAAGAGAGAGCGAGCAATCACCTCCCAAAACAAATGAAAACTAGGAAGGATTAATTAGCCTTTAAAATGAGGACAGGAGGTGATCATGATTCTGGCTGCCATGCAGGTGGTTCCACAAGAAAGACTAGGATGTGAATCCAGATCCTAACCCCAATGAACACAACTCTAGGTCACGCAGTGTGAAAACACCCCGCTGGGAGAGGGGGAAGAAGCTTTCTGCTCTCATGACAAAAGGTGAAACGTGACTCTGATTCCCCATTTTGTCTTCTCCTGATCATTCACTGCTCTGATTTCCTGGTGCATGCCCATATGGCAGTCTCCTCTTTGAGCTGCACTGTGCCAGTCTCCCACTTTTTATAAATGATATATTAGAAATTTGACAATTTTCTAATATACTCGGGTATTTTTTGCTGGACTTTTCTGCTATAGTTTTGCCTGTGAAGCTGGAAAGACATTGAGTTCTTGGAGAGTGCATAGAGATGGGGAACAAAGCTGGGAACAAAGCATGTCTGGAGCACATGTCTTATAGGGAGTAGATGAGAGGGCTGGGATGGCTCAGTCTGGAGAAGACTCAATGGAGACCTCATTGCTCCCTCCTGCTCCTGAAAGGAGATTGTGATGAGATGGAGATTAGTCTGCTCTCATGTAACAGCAATAGGATGAGAGGTGATGGTCTCAAGATGTGCTAGAGGAGGTTCAGGTTAGTTATTAGGAAACATTTATTCTCTGAAAGAGTGGTGATGCAGTGGCACAGAACCCAGGGAATGGTGGGGTCACCAACCCCAGAGGTGTTCCAGAACAGTGGAGATGTGGCATCGAAGGACATGGTCATTGGGTAATGTTAGTGATAGGTGTGTATGGGAACTGCTGAATCATGGCCTGAACCTCTGATTGACCACCTGAGGCGAGCAATGAGTCAGCCATGGGAGCACAGGTGAAGGCAATTCACCTGTGCCACCAGAAGGGGTGGAGCCTGGCTCCATCTTTCCTAGACCCATTTAAGAGCTGACTACCATTGGGGACAGATCTCTTCCAGCAGTTAACTCCTCGTGGAGAATATTGTGAGCCTAAAGCATTGGTAAGCATTTTCCATTTATTATCTTCCTGTTGCGATGATCTTACTTAGCCTAACTCTCCTGTATATTTCTTAATTATAACATCTATGTATTCATTGATTGTACATAGGTGGGACCTGATGATTTTAGAGGTCTTTTGCAACTTTAATGATTCTATCACTTTATGACTTTATGTGGCAGCTGAACTGTTATTTTTGGCAAACTCAGGGATGGTAGCAGTAGTCCAGAAGCCCTGGACAGCACAGATATGGAAGGAAAAGCAGATGTGTTTGGCTTTGCAGAGGACCTGTGATTTAAGCTCTATGTGTAATAAAAGCAACACCTTCTCAGAAAGATCTAACGCATTCTCCTAATAGCCTTTGTCCCTGTCTCACTGGGATGAATGCACATATACATCACAGTCTGGTTTATGCAGGGATATGTTCCAGGCAGCAAATTGAACTCTTCTTTGTCCACCACAGCCACCAGAGCTGCTGGCCTTTTCAGTTCTCAGAGAGATTAGGTTGAGAGAAGAAATACACCCTGTAGCTTGTTCCTTGGGTAGAATTGCTTTTTTGCTGAATGCAATACATTATAGGACTGAAATTCTCCTGCAAGATGATATTTCTCTGAATGTATTACCTCAGAAGGAGTTAAGGACAGAAAAATATCTCTATTGCCTCTGTTGATCCCAAATGGCTGTGAGGATGCTCAGATACATGGTAAAGGACTGTCCCAGGGTTTGGGGCACCTATCAATGGTTATTTGTGGGGATGGTACGTGCAGGGAAGGTTCAGGTTGGGTATCTGTATCTGTAAAAATTTCTTCTCTGGAAGAGTGGTGATGCACTGGCACAAGCTGCAGAGCGGTGGAGGTGTTCCAGAACCATGGAGATGTGGCACTGAGGGATGTGGTTGGTGGGCATACTGGGGGTGTTGTACTTGCTGATCTTTTGTGGTCTTTTCTAATCCTAATGATTCTATGATTTACTCCTCACCTTTACCTTGGGTGAAAAGGACTGGCTTTCTACCCTCTGTGTTCAGACAATGGAAAATTTCCCTTCAGTTTTCCACCACTAAGCATTACCTGGACAACACTTTCCTACTTACTGCTTAGTTAAGTGAAGAAAATCCCTAATTAAATGGAAGTAGTGACCAGGTGACTTGTGCTCAAGGGTCAGTGTTCAGGCTGGAAAAAAAGTAAATGGTCAACACTCTCTGGACAGGGTTAGCATCTATGCCTTTTTCCATCAGTTTCTGGTGTAAACTAACTCAGTGATCATGAGGATGCCCAGATACATGGTAAGATATTCACCAGGGGATTTTCTCTTCTTAATTTTACATGCCTCTTTGTGGGCTCCCTCTCTATTATCTAGATAGAAAGAGGCACTCTTGGTTGCTGTTGGTTCAAACTCTTTTGAAACATGCACTTTAGGATGAGACAAATGGTGATGTGGGCTCTGCTGCCTGTGCTGACAGAAGTTCCAGCAACTGTCAAGGGACAGATAGGGAGGCAGACCAAACCCCAGTAACAGCAGGATGTAGGGGCATTATGCACTGACAGATAGCTAGATGCATTGTTAGACTTTCACCATTTTCTCAGAGTTATTACTTCATATTTTCAGCAGACAGCCCAGGTTACACCTGCTTCACATTGGAATGTGTTGTTTACAGACATAATGGATTAAATTTTACCTCCAAATCTGCTGGATGAGAGCTACATCATGGCAATGGCTGGGAAATATTACAGAGCCATCAGCTGCATTGTGACCATGGCTGAAATGCAGCCACCCTTGGAGAGCCACATGACAGCTATTTGACACCGTACAAAGCAAATTAAGAAATAATTATTCCTTAATAATGTCTTTAGCTCGGTCTCCAGGGGAATTTAGGTGAACTCAGTGTAATTACCTTCACTGGAATTTGACCAGAACTTCAGGGCAAGAAAGCTAATTTGTACAGAAAGCAAGACATTATCTCTGTGTTTCACCCTAAATTAAATAGCTGAGGTGACATCTCTGTTATTGCTGGGAGAAAAGGGAGAGGTTTTATCTCCCAAAAATGAAACTGCTCCAGCCTGCAGGTGCCAAGGGGCAGTTCTGCAGGGCCACGGACATGAGCATCTGGTGGCGATCACTGCTTGGGAAGCCAAGAGCCCAACAGCACCAGCTGTGCAGGGGGTGGTGGGAACAGCATGGAGGGTGGATGCTCCAGTGTGCACAGCTGGGGAAGGAGGGGCAGCTCTGTATTGCATCTGTCATTGCTGAAAGCCATCAGTGTCAGAAAGGAGGGCACCCTGTGTTGATCAAGCCCACGTTACAGCTCCTAATGACAACATGGGGGCTATGGGATGGCTGCATGGGTCAAGATCCTAAGGAGAAACTGATCCTCTGTCCCTTTGCCCAAGTCTCCTACTCTCATCTCTCCGTCATGCAGCGCTGCCCTTCTAATGCATGCAGAAGAGCTTCCTTTTGATCAGTTAAGCGAGCAAAAGCTCTGCTGCTAATTGACTTCTGTAATGAAGTGCTATCAGTGATGCCAGGTTTGTGTTTGCTGGATGCTTGAGCTCTACTTTCCTGTCTACCACAGCAAGGAATTCCACTGCTGAACTACACATAGCGTGAAGGAATTCAACCCTTTCCTTGTCTCATTCCTTGTACTTGCAAGTTTCGTTGAAATCTATTGGATTACCATTAGAGAGTGAGCAGCTATTCTCTAAACACCTTCTCTAAGGTATTTGGGATTTCATAAAAACGTGTATCTCTTGCAGTCACCTCTATTTTTCTGCGATCTGATGAACTCTTCAGCTGCTTTACAGACAGAAGCCCTCCCATCACACTGCTCACCCCACTGTGCTTCTCTCTACCTTTTCCAGCTCTTCTGTGTCTCTTCTTTCAGATGGGAGAGACCAGAATTGCATGCAGTATTAGGGTAGAGGTGTATCAGTCCCCTCAGCTGTCTCTCAGTGTGCTCTCTGTAGATGATGATCTCCTTGGGAAGGGGTCTGTGGACTCCTTTGGTAGCATTTGGTAGTGGCTTGGCTTCCCCTGAGACTGGCTGCATTGACTCTCTCCCAGTACACTGCCTTTAGCCACTTCCCTACAAATGTCTGAGGATTCTTTTAGATTTGTGAAGCCAGCAGAACTGCACAATTCTCCAATCTCCTCCTTGCCCTTTGCAGTTGATGAGCAGAGCGCGTCCTATTGCAGGTACCCACACAGGGCTCCAGCAGAAAGGCTTTCTGCTCTGAGCAGCATCAAAGCTGTAAAACAGAGCCAGGGGCTGCAAATTTCTCCAAGTCAGGTTCAGGGCTGGAATCTGTTGGACAAAGCTAAGAAACCTTTATGCTGCCACGTCTCATGATTTTCTAGCACTAGACACAAAGACTTTATGCTGAGGAAAAGCTCAGTATCCATTTCTTGCCCTTGTCTCAGCCCTGCTAGAAACAGAGATGCCAGGTTGACAAATTACCGTTGTATTAATTTAATATTATGTGGAGATTCATAAAGCCCTGACTGCCTCGGTGGAGTCCGTGCGTATCTCTGATGAATGGAGAGTTTCTGCTCCGAAAGAGTTGTCATCAAATGATATGCTTCGGGAATGCAAATGAGCAGTAATGAAACAGGCAGCAGGATGGCTGTGATTGGGAAGTTTGGGGACAGCCACTGTACAGGTGGCTTTGGAGCTGGGGTATGGGGGGTTTGTAATGTCTTCTATAACAAAATATAGGGTATAAAATAGGCTGTAATGGGAGTCCTCTGGGTCAGTAAGCTCCCATGCTGTGTGCTTTCCCCATTCCCCACCCCAGGTTTTCCTCTCCCTTTGTACTGAAGGTGTCCCTTCTGCAGCCTCTGCTGCAGGGTCTCAATGTCAGGAGAGTCAGGTTGAACAAAGGAACTGCAATGTCAGAGCTAAGGAAGGCAATATGTTCCCCTTGTGTTAGCTTGTTTGCTGCCTTCCTTAATTAATTAACTCTACTAACTCAGAGACCTCCTGGGAGAAGCCACAAGTAATTGGGCTGTGTCATTTGCTTTCTAGGATATGCTTACAAATGTTAAAAAAAAAAAAAAAAAAAAAAATCCAAACAAAAACCTTCTACAGCCGTGGGTCAGAACAGAAGTCTCCCTAATGGAAAAAGCTCAGTTGCGACAGCTCCTGGGTTCAACCCATGCAGCACTCACTGTGGGCTCTTGCCACTACACTGGAGCCGAGCAGAGGAGCACCTTGCTAAAGGAGACATTGTTCTGCCCTGAGTGATGCTCTGAGTGATTTATCCCTTTCCTTTTTCTCCCATTTGATTGATGTGAATTCAATTTCCACTTCATCTCATAAGAATATGAGGTGACCTGGGTTTCTTTTCCATGCAGAACCACCTGGCACTGTGTTGGGGCCTGTGTTGGCATCATGCTGCCATAAATGACCCAAATATTCCTACCGAGAAGATGCTTCTACTGAAGAAGAGAAGGTACCCTTCACATTTAACTCATGAGGACTCGAGAGGTCTGTCTGTGGTGTTATTTCTGGGATGGCAGTGCTTCTGGAATGGGTTGGCTGAGGTGGTGTTAGAGCTAGAAGGTTTTGTGCATGCTGTGATTATTTCCTTCAGGGCTGTGCAAGGAGGGAACACTTCCCTGGGAGGGCAGGCTGAGAGCTGGGGCTGTGCAGCCTGGAGAAGGGAAGGCTGCTGGGAGAGCTGAGAGTGACCTTTAGTATCTAATGAAGGGCCAGAAGAGGACAGACTCTTTAGCAGGACATGTGTGATAGGACAAGGGGAAATGGTTTCAGACTAAAAGAGTGGACTTTTGGACTGGATATAAAAAAAAATGTTTTTTACAATGAGGGTAGTGAGGCAGTGGCTCAGGTTGCCCACAGTGGTGGTGGATACTCCATCCCTGCTGACACCCAAGGTCAGGGGATGGGGCTCTGAGCACTGATGGAGCTCTGGGTGTCCCTGTGCACTGCAGGCAGTGGGACCAGAAGGCACTTAAGCATCCCTTCCAACTTGAATGATTCTATCATTCTACAACCCAAGACTGGTCCATAAGGCCTTTGAAACTCATCTTCCTTGCTGCTGTGCAGCTCTCTGTCTGCAGGAGCACATCTGCCTTGGTTCTCCGCAGCCCAGCTGTGAGGTGAGACACAGAGCCCAGGAAGGTGGATCTGCTAGGAAGAAAGCACCTTGCACAGAAAGGTGGAAAGAGAAGAGAACAATTACGATGGCAGCAAAAGGAAATGAACAAAGGCAGTTAGAAATTGATACTAATAACACGCGCTCCCTGAAAAGTTAGCATTTGGAGTTGCTGACTCTTCAATTTGCTCTTTCTTGCATTAAGGATATAATGCAGTGTAATCCAATCAAAATGCTGCTTTGGAAATGTCAGAAGGAACTCCAACAAATGTGCTGCGACGCTCTCCTGAGCTGCCCTGGGGGGAACACAGTGCAGAAAGCAGCTGGGAAGAGAGGAGAGGAGCAGCTCTGTGCTGCATGCATGCACCAACTGCCCCATTCGCCAGGCTCCCTCCTATATCATCCTCTGGTATAGGTGATCTCCAGTCCTTCAAGTGCACAAGTACCATTAAGAGACGCATGTGAATAAACCAGTGCTCCCAGTGATGAATAGAGATGGCTGAAAGAATGCTGTACGGGCCTGAAAAATGCCTGGTTATTTTAACAGCAAGTGAATTAATGGGGAAATGAGGAGTTCAGCTGATAAGCACACAGGTAGTAATCAGCAGAAATGATGACAGCAATCCTTCAAAGGACAATGAAGAGATGCAAAAGACACCCGGGGTATTGCGTGGTGAAAGATATGCAGGGCACAAAATACCTAAACACAGCTTTTGGAAGTACGTGGGATGGATGGTGCTGACAATAACTACAACATCAGTGCGTGTTCAGTGTATGGATAAAATCATCAATTGACTCAAAAGAGCATAACAAACCATGATGGATGATAACTGCCATTATGACTGCATAATTCAGTGTATGAAGGACTGATTCAGTACCTCATTACTCAGCACCTGTGAGAGTCTACCTGCAGAGCTCCCCAGTTCCAGAGAGGTGCTGGGAGACTGGAAAGGACCCAGGTAGAAGGCACCTAATGAGGCAGCCCAGAGCTTAGAGTGCTCATCCTACAAAGGGATGCTGAAGAGCTGGATGGTTTCATCTAAGGAAGGAGGAGTGCAGAAGTGAGCTAATTGCAGTACACATCTACTGGAAGGAGAGTTGCATGGATGACTGAGCCAAACTCAACTCTGAGAAGATACAGCAGGAGGCAACAGTCCTTAGCACAGACAGAACAGTGGGAATGCTCTTCACTTCTTGGTCCTTTGGGTGTGATGTCCAAATCATAGAATCATTATGGTTGGAGAAGACCATTAGGATCATCTTGTCCAACTATGATGAATGGATTCTCTGTATCAATATTCAGAGACCTTTACAAGAAGAATTTCTATGGCTCCAGTACTTAGTGGACATTCATCAGCCTCTATTCCATGCAGAGGATAATTTTTATTACAACCTGAAAAGCTAGAAGGTTAGAATACATACATAAGAATAATTAGGCATCTCCATTGGCTGTGAGCAGCTTGAAAACAAGGACCAGGAGTTTTGTTTTCAGGAGGGGTGATGGGGAAAGGAACCAACAAGTGTAAGAGAAGAGCAGGGGCATAGGGAGGCACAGCAAGGTGAAATGCTGACATGCTGTCACCCTGCAGTCCATTGGCATTCAGCTGGATGGATCATAGGTGGCTGCTGGGCTTCCTGAGCTCCCACTGCTCCACAAATCCCTTCATGCATGAAGCTGGAGTGCTGCTCCCTCTGCCCCATCCCACAGGATGGGGATTGTCCACGGACAGGAGCTTGCTGGCACACAGGTACTGTGCACTGCAGCTCCTTTCAAGCCAAGGTTTGAATATTTGAGGGTGGTAGAGCCACAGGTAATTCCCAGCCTGGCATTACTCCTCCTCCTCCTGGAGCCCATTGCCATCAGAGGGGCTGTGGCTCCATGCAGCAGGGCTGTGCTGGTTCTCTTCAGCCTGCTAGGGCATTGCTTTGTGCTCCAGCAGCTCGTTCTGCAGTTTGTGAGTATGCCTTGCTGGTTGTGAGTAATTTATGTATTTATTATGCCCCCTGGCAGTGCTGTTTTACTAAAGCTGTCCCCTTTTTTATGTTGCTCCTTTATCCCTCTGGGAACAGGACTTATATATCTTTAAAGAAAACAGACTTATTTCATATTTTTTAAATGGGAATTTAAGTGGAGTAATGCAGATGAAGGGGAGAACACAAACACAATAATGCTTTGTATCTTAAATAAAAAATACCTTTCTCAGGAAGGCATGCAGTGGTGATTTTTCTCTTGGGCTTTCTGCAGAAAGTGCTGGCTGTTAAAGGACTTTTCTGTATGTCTCTAACCAATTCGGAGCACATTTTTCCTACGTAGTTCTGCTCTGTGCTAAAGAAGAAGGCTTTCATCAAGTGCCTTTTTGTGTATCCAGATGGTTTCTGCAGGTACTAAACAGGGTTTAAGAAGATGCTGGAGTCTCTTCAGATATGAAGGAAGGGAGAGGGCAGCACAGATGCTCTCAGACACTGATCCTGGTAAATTTCAGGAGGAAATGAGATCTGTGTTATGCCTGGGGAGGGCATTGCTGCCCTTGGGGCTCTCAGCCACCTGCCCCCCCCGCTCATCTGCCTTGGGATCAGGACTGGAGAAAGGATTCCTGCTGCCCATGGCCAAGGCCAATGCTTCAGGACAGCATTGGTATGGTTGTGCACAGGGAAGGGTCTGAGGGTCCCAGTCTGCACCAAGGGGTTGTGGCTGCAATTGTGGACCCACAGCATTGTTTGTGGCATGTGAGATTTTGATGGTGCACAAACCATCCTCCTGATTGATCTGCTGCCCTCAATGATGGTGTTTTCCAGCTGCCAGAGGGACTGGTGGAGCCTGCTGCAGCCACAGCAATGTCAGCCCACAGATGAAGATGTAGGCAATCAACAGGCTCAAGCCCATCTGAACGTTCTCCTGTGTCACGGGATGATGGACACAAGGAGCTCAGCTCTGCCCCACCACCAGCAGGCAGCATTTTATTGCCTGTTCATGTCTGAAGCCTTCTGCACACTGCAGAGCACTTATCACTGACACTGGTGAAATCTGGGGACTGTATCTAAAGGAAGGAGGAGCTCAGTCTCAGCACAAATCCCATAGGATGACAAATGAGAGAACAATGCAGGTGGGAGGTGCAGCATTAGGGATGCACCCAATTTTCCTCCCTGGAGTGCAGATCCCGGTTCAGCAGCTTGTGAACTTCAACAGCCTTTGCTCAGCTCTCTCCCCATAATTTATCACTCCGCTAAGCAGGACTGAATGAGAGCTACAGCAACACTTAGCTCTCAACAGCACCTTCAATCTGAGCGCTCACAGCTTCTTGTAGCGTGCAATTAACCTTCCAGGCACGGAAGTAAATTACAACGCAGGGCTAAGAATGAATCAGAAGCTTGCCTCAAAAAGCGAGGTCTGGGTTCCACCCTCTTGCTGATGCTCAGTCTGAATGCACCTTCTTAGGAGCACAGGGATTCGTGTGCTTTGCCTCTACTTTGCTAATTACAGGACCAGTGTGGTGCCTGTTGCAGACATCACACTCACTCCCTCTTCCCCTCCACACAAGGGTAGCACCTCCGAGCCCTGCTCTGCATTGTTCTGACCCAGAGCTGACATCTTTGTAGGGGAAACAAGACTACAAGCTCATAGCACAGCAGTGAGTCAGGCACATGCTGTGCCCAACACCAAGGTGCAGGGCTGTGCTCACAGACCAAGGGCTGACCTTCGTTTCCAGTGAAGTTTGCATTAAACCCAACAATCCAGCTGAAAGAATAAGAAGTTGAGTTATTTACAAATAGAAATAGTAGGATTGTTCACTAAGAATCAAGGGGACGTTGGCTGAAGTGCTGGGATCTGGGCACAGACCTAAAATAGGTGCAAAGCTGCTGTTGGACCCCAGGTGGAGCCCCTGATCTGTCAGCATGCAACGTGCCAAAAAGGGGCACTTCTGAACTAGAACAGGAAGGGAAAAATACCCAAAGCTTAAGCCTTTGCATCAAAACACCTTATGAAAGAAATCTCATCTCTTTCCAAAGGGAAATCCACCACCCTCACCCATCATGGGAAGTTTTCCTTAACATTTACCCTAATGATACCTTCAGCTGCAATTCCACACTTCTCCATTTCTGAACATAAATGGCAGCATATTTTTTCATCTCTGCAGCCCCATTTAGCACGGTTGCAGCTGGCATTGTGTCTCCCCCCTCAGCCATCTCTTTACTTTCAAGATCAAGGTTCTTCCAGGTGTTTTCACAGACTGATGCCCTCCAAACCCATCTATCTCCTTGGGGGAAGCAGACACGTTCAGGCTCAAGTTTCTAGGCCAAGCCTAGCAGTGCTGCACAGAGCATCCCCTTGTCCTGGAGAGCACACCCATGTCACCCCCAAGATGGAATCCCACCTCTTCCCACCACAACATGGTGCTTAGGGCTCTCTTTGCTGGGTCCCTTGTGATGCTGACTGCTCCCCAGCCCATCTCTGGGCAGCTGATTTTTCCCCTTCCTTCAGACATCCATCGCTGCTCAACTGAGCCCAAGACCTGCTTTGCTACCATGGAAGGATATTAAATTGATTTTATGTGACTTGTTCTTGGCAAATCAAGCCTGCTGTAATTCCCTGCCTTGTTATCTCCCAGGTGCTCACAAGTGGGCTCGTTGTTAATACCTTCTCTCTCTTTTCCAGGATTTCAGGCAGCTGCTGGTCGATAGATCCCCATTTCATCCTTCCCTTTTTAAAGATGGGCTTTGCATTTATTTTTCCGGGCCTCCAAAATTTTATCCATTCTCCACACACCCTCAAAGATAAAAGCCAACTGCTCTAACATTGATTCAGCATCCTTTAAGCACCACAGAGCAAATGCTGGCGGCCCAGGCAATTTGAAACCCTCTAATGTACCTAAGTGCTCTCTCACCCATTCTTCCTGTGTTTCAGAGTAAATTCTTGCCCCTTTGTCACTGAAGCTGTTTGCCTTAACCATATCATTGTCACCAGCTTTTAGTGCAGGCTGAAACAACAGTGGGACAAATCTCTTTGTCTGGGGCACCATCACTCAAGCCATCCTCAGCTCCCTGCAATGGTAAAGGGCCAGGGAAGATCCTCTTTGTCTTTCTCCCAGCACTAGTTTAATTACAGAAAGCTCCCTCCTTAGTCTTTGTGTCTCCTACTTGTTGTATTTCCCTTTGTGCTGATGTCGCTTTGATTCCTCCTTGACCCAACCTGCTCTCTTTTACATCTGCTCTTTGACATGGTCCCCCATAACATCCTTCTCTCCAAATTGGGAAGGTATGGATTTGACCCATTTAATGGATGAGGAAATGGTTGTGAGGTTAAATCCAGGGAGTGGTGGTCAATGGCTCCATGTCTGGATGGAGATTGGTGATGAGTGGTGTCCCCCAGAGGTCAGTGCTGGGACAGGTGGCTCTTTAATGTCTTCATCAATGACACTGACCATGGGACTGAATGCACCCTCAGCAGTTTGTGGATGACACTGAGCTGTGGGGTGCCATTGACAAGCCCAAGGGATGGCATGCCACTGGGAGAGCAAGACAGGCTGAGCAGTGGGTCCAGGTGAACCTCGTGAGGTTCAGCAAAGCCAAGTGCAAGGTCTGCACCTGGGCTTTGCAACCCCCTCTACCAATACGAGCTGGGGGATGGAAAGATTGAACACAGCCCTGCCAAAAATGACCTGGGGGTACTGGTGGATGGCAGCAGGATATGAGCCAGCACTGTGCTCTCACAGCCTGAAATGCCAACCATATCCTGGGCTGCATCCAAAGCAGTGCAGCCAGCAGGATGAGGCAGGGGATCTGCCCCTCTGCTGTGTGCTGTCCAGATGGGGAATGCTCAGTGCAGGAGAGACATGGAGCTGTTGGAGCCCAGAGAAGGGCCACAGAAATGCTCCAAGGGATGGAACACCTCCCTGTGAGGACAGGCTGATAGAACTGGGGCACTGTCCCTCTGTGCTGTGCTGTTGGGTGCTGGCTGTCACAGAGGTGGCTGTCGTTGGAGCTTGTCCCCTTGTGGCTCTGATGGCAGAGTTGGGTTCTTGTCACAGCAGAGCTGCTCTTGCTGTCTGCAGCACTCCCAGGAAAGAGGACAGAAGTGGCACTTGTTACAGTTTTAAAAGTCATTGACTCGTTTTGCTCCCGGCAGGGCAGGAGATGGAATAATAGGAACTAGGAGCAATCAATCCCAGGCTATTAAAAATGGCACTTTGATAGGACCATTACATCAATTAATTCTAAAACGATCATTCAGTTTTAGGACCATGTGTTGGGCTGCCATTTCAGCCTGTATTTCTGGGTTCTCATCTGTCACCCTGTGAGACACACGTGCCCCAGAGATGTCGCAGCCTGGAAGGGAGGGAGGTGTCATGCAGAAGCCCAGCAGTGCTCGGTGCCTGAAGGCTCCTGGAGGGGTGGGCAGCATGGCCCTGGCACAGGCTAATCACATAATGAAGGAACACATATTGTACATCCCTCTGTTATTCAGAGCTGAGATCCCCTCGCATCCCATCCCCTCTTAACGACTTGATGATGATGATGATGATGTGGTCATTAAAGATGGTTACTGGCTCAGGGTTCCTGCACATGAATTACGAGAGTAAAACGTTAAATGGAGAGGTTCAGAGCCCTTGCAGAGCCATCAGCATTTCATGATTGCTAATTAATCCAGGGTGTGATTAACTGTGGGCAGCGTGGCTGCTGCTTTCAGAGCTGCTATGGGTAGGGCCGCTGCAACACCAGAACTATTCTGTGTGGATCCCATCCTCTCCATGCTCCCTGGGCATCAACTCGCACTGCCTTACCATGCAGCTTAATGCAAAGCAGCTGGGCTCTGTGCCTGAGCAGAACCCCTGCCTGAAACCCTGGTGATTAAGTCCCTTTGTGTGACTGCAAGTGAGAAACCCCTGTTCTGGATCACTTGCCTCTGGGTCACAGGGGACTCCTCTCTTTGCAATCCAAAAGCTCCTTTTTTCGGCAGTGCGATGCACCTCCAAACTGGGAGTGTCTCACTGGTCATCAGGATCAGCCTGAATTTGTTTGCATAGGGCAGGATGCAGGTGTCTGATCTCCCCATATCCCCCTCCATATCCCCTCCATATCTCCCCTATGTGCTGGCTTTGGAGGGATATGCACACCAATACAACGTGGAACCATCAGCTCACTGCTTCCGAGGGGCTCAAAGGCAGAAAGATTGCAGTGGGGTTGCTCCATGCTGAACAGCATCACCCAGCTCTGCTTGCTGCAGGAAAGGAGGGGCAGACATCTCTTGCAAACCCCACGTCCCCCGGGGTTTCCTAAGCTTGGCTATAGATCTTTGTATTTCCTCGTCTGTAATATTTATGTCTGACCTTTGCCACTCAGACATGTGTGCATGAGCTATGGAGGAAAAAAACAATGAAAGATTCTGAGACCTCCTGGGCGTATGGCATTGCAGATGTCTACCAAAGTGCTATTGATTTCTCCAGGATCCCCTCAGGTCAGTTGTGGCCTCATCAGTTTCAGAGAGATCTAATGGACTCTTGCTTCTGCTCCAGGGTTAAGGACTCACCCTGCTGGGATGGATCCCCAGTGTCTTTGATGGGTTTTAAATCTCCATTTCTCTGCAGTCCCCCTCACTCCCTTGCTCGGTGTTGAGAGCACAGTGTCACCCTGTGCCATACAGAGGGCAGCTTCTCTCTTGTTTGTCCCACCTGACTCTCTGGATGTCAGATCCACCACTGAGCACGCGGAGCATCTCTGCTCTGTGCTGGTGTCATGCACAGGGAGCAAGATGGGAGCACCACTTCAGTGCTGCTGCACAACAAAATAGAAATGGTCCACAACGCATTTTGGTCCCTCGAAAACTTGAGTGATTAACAATTCTTGCTGGGACAAATGTGACTGTTGTATTGCAGCATTATCTTTGGTTTCACAAGTTTTGTCCATGCTGCTGGTTGAAACCTCACCCAATAATTACAAAGGATTCTCCAGGAATTATGGGGATCACCTCTGAGCCCACACCTGACCTCCACCTCCTCCACAGCAAAAAGCAAAAAGAAACCTTTTCTACTTGCCTGGTGGATTCCCAGTTGTTCTGTAAGGCGAAGCTCCTCTCCCTCCTTGACTTAACTACTGAGAAAAGGCAAAGCTGAAAAAAAGGTTTTGTCCACTGAGCTGCTGATGTGCACAGTGAGTGAGTAGAAAACTTTTGTCTGCTCCCAATTTGCTCATGCAAATCTCCTCCCCTGGCTGGGCTGTGCCATCACACAGGATGTTTCTCATGCTCACAGCTCAGCTGGTCCCATCTCAGCAGACATCAGCTACAGGCCAGCAGGATAGTGCCAATAATAATGGGATCATCTGCATTGCTCCACAACCTCTCACGCAGAGCAAATCATTTCCAAACCCTTCAGTACTGAACTGGGAATTTTAGTTAAAGAGGACCTTGTGCCTTTGGTCAGTGTTGGGCATCACAGAGATCACACCTGTGGTCAAACTACCCCACTTCTGAGCCTGTTCAGTTATTGGCCTTTCCTTTGGGTTTCCTCTTTGTTCCACTGTGATTGGCCCTCCAGCTCATTCCCTTTAGTAGGATTGAAGATCCTGCCTTCTTCTCTCCACTTGCATGGATCATCTGCCTTTGCCTGTGATGGGCTCTGCACATTCTGGTGTCTGCACTCACTCACCTTTGACATCCTCTCTGCTGTGTCCCCATCCCCATTTTGTGGTCCCAAAGTCAAAGACACTCAATACCTTGCCCAACACCCAGCAGATTCCAGACAGGTTGGTGCCTCGATGTGCTTCTCTCCTCCCTCGAGGTCTATAAGAATGGACATCAGGGGATGAGCAAAGTGGGCTGTGTCTGTAAGTCCTCTTGGCCCTACTCCCATGCTGTTCTGTTGGTAAAAAAACACTTCATTTATGGCCAACACATTTCCCTGTGTCCATGTGGTGTAGTTGTACACGAGCAACTTAAAACAAATAAATCTTCGTATCCCAGCCTGCCTCAGCTTGGGGCCAAGACCCTTCAAGGCAGTGGTTCCACAGAAGTCAAATAAATCAGAGAAGTGGTTTTAAAAGAACATCTCCGGAATTATTAATCACTGAGCGCAGAAAATGAATTCCTAGAATGTAATACATATATTTAATGAAAACTAGGTATATGATTTTAAAACTTAATGGAAAAAAGAAATGACTTTTAACAGTGAGGTTCCTGCAGCCCTCCCTTCTTCCCATTTCCCTGAGTGCTGAGGGCATGGAGCAGCTGGAAGCCCCCAGGATGGGGCTGCCCATGTTCACCATGTTCAGCAGGGCTGATGCTTCTCCCCTCAATGTGCTCCTCAAACCCTCCAAGGGCATAACAAGCAGTCTGCAGGCAGCCATGCCTAATAGATCTGCAGTCTTTTGCAGGCAGAAAATAATTTTCCAAGGGCAGAAAGCTCAGCATGCTTCGTATGGCCCTTCTGGAAGGGTGCACTGTGTTTCTGAAGCTAATCTTTTGCATCTATTTGGTTGTGCACCGGTTAAGTCCGCAGGAATACAGCCGTATCACTTCTGCTGCATAAAAGTAATTTATGAATTTATCCACTTCTTAACTTTCCGCGTGCTGTCACATTTTTATTTTATATACAAATAAAAATATATTGGTGAGGAATGAAGTGCAATAGCTCCAGAATGGATGAAAACAATTTCACCAGCAGAGAATGAAGTGCAGGGGCTCAGCTGCATGTGGGGATCCTCGGTCTCCCGTTAGGCAGCAGGGGAATGAATCCTTCACTCTAACTAAATAAATAAAGAGACCAACTGCCTTGGAAAGAATAACATGTTGTATGTCAAAATATATTTGAATGGGCCCGTGCCAGCATCAAGCCATAAAACACAGAGGATGGGGGCTTAACAGCTCCTGTGTTCAGGAGCTCTTCTGTTTCTCTGTTCTGCAGAAATGTTGCTTAAATAGGTAAGCCATGAAAATGAACTTTAAAAAGCTGCGTGTGTGGCTCTGTGCCTCATAAGAGAGGAGAGGGAGCTCCAAAAGGCTGCAGGAGGCTGTGAAAGCGATGCTGCCTGTAGACAAGGTGCTGAGGGATAGGCAGGGCTGGTGGGTGGCAGGGGACAGGGTGACAAATATCATTGGCTGCGTGGGGATGTGGGGCTCCTGTGAACATATATATATACTCCTATGAACATCTGTGAGCATGTTCTTGGGTCACTGGCTTAGTTTCAACATCCTGTGCTGAGCTGCACATCATCCCAAAGCCCTGAGTCCACCCCTGGAGGGAATGGCCTCATGCTGTGCCAGGAGAGGTTCAGTTTGGATATCAGGAACGACTTCTTCTCCAAAAGAGTGGTGATGCATTGACAAAGGCTGCCCAGGGAGGTGGTGGGGTTACTGTCCCTGGAGGTGTTCCAGAACCATGGAGATGTGGCACTGAGGGATGTGGTTTAGTGGGCAATGGTGGTGGCAGGCAATGGACTGGATGATCTTAGAGGTCTCTTCCAACTTTAACCACTCTATGATTCTATATTGCCACACTGTGGGTTCATTTCTGTGCTATAGGACAGCCCAGCAATGAATCATGTCCTTGCTCAGGCAGGTGGCTTTGTGTCAGGCCAGGATGGAGAGCCCTGGAAGAGGTTGGAGAAAACCCACAAGTTTAAAGGTTCACGCTGGGATCCCATGCTGGCAGCTGAGAGGCTGTAGGCAGTGCTTTTGTATTACGGAGCATTTGCCTAAATCAAAAAGCAGAGATGGGCAGAAGATGAGAAGGAGAGTACAGATTGCAACCCATTGGGTCATTAAAGAGGTTCAGAGCTCCTACAGTTGCTAAGGCAGAGATCCTGGCTGCAAAATGAAAGGGGGTAGAAAATGGATAATCTGCAGCAGATGCTTGTAGTTCCACAAGCTCACTGACTTCAGAAGAAGCCCCTGCAGGCTGGATGGTGGCCAGCTCCTGCCACTGAAGGAGCATCTGGAGGCAGTCCCAGCAGGATGCAGGCAAAGGCCTTCCCTGTTTGCTTATTGCTGTGATGCAACAAATTGTGCTAACAGGAAAGTGAGGCAGGTGGCTGCTGGTGCTTGGGAGAACAAAATGCCTGAGATGTGAGCAGGGATTCCTGCAGGAAATCAGCACTTCTGAAAAGCTTTCTGCAGGTCTCCCTCCTCCATAACATGCTGCAGAAAGACCTTGTGCCTGATTGTAGAATTTGCAAAATAAAGAAACACCTTTTGGATTGAGAGAGAGCAGCAGGTTTTCTTGCTGTAATCTGGTGGATGCAACACTTGTTTGGGGGCTTAATATTAAAGAAGTGTCCATATTTGCTGCTGATCAGTGCCCATTTCAAATGTATCCAGACTGCACTGCCTCTGAGGGATGGAGGCTGCACACTTAATGCTCCTCCACAAATAAAAGTGCAGTGCTTATCCTTACCCACTTGAGCAGTTTGGCTTTCTGCAAAGACAGAGGAAAGGCATTAAAGGTTTTGCTTGGTGTCCTCTCTTGGGAGCCTTCCCTGCCCACCCAGTTTTTCTCTGGTCCTCTCACAGCTTTCTTGCTCTCAGAATGGCATCTCTTGATTGCTTCTTATTTCTCCTCTCCTGCCCTGCCCTTTCCTTTTACATCTGCACATGATCCTGTTATTGCTTCACCTTTTTCCCCCCAAGCTGACCCAGTTTCTACTCTCTCTCTCTGTGTCACTGAGCAGCTTCCCTGCTTGGGAAGGTTTTGTTCCGCCAAACCGAATGTGATTCACTTATGGTATTACAAAGCCTCTTGAATGCTTTTCCTTGCAGGTTATTTTTTTCCCATGAAAACTCATTTATCAAGTATACTTTAAGGCTGCTGTCTCACCTCATGGTCCCTCCTCCTTCTTTTCCTTGCAGTGTTTACCATTTCGTGTCCATTTCTGCTCTCTCTCCAACAAATTCCCTTTATTTGCAGCTGTTTGATATGGAGTGCAACACCTGGCATCCAGGATTGCCTTCAGTTCCCGAGGACAGAGGTTTTAAGGAGAGCAGAGGACTGCAAATTACCAACAGCAACGTGAGAACTGCAAATAACGAATAACAAAAAGCAAATATTTGGTCAGGCACGCAAACACGTGCAACACAGTTCACGAATGAATGAAAGCCAACAGCCACTCCCAAAATATCTCAGCAAAGGAAACCTGCTGACATAAATATTTGCAAATGGCACATCAGAGGCTGAGCCAGAGGGGTTGGCAAACACTGCATGAAAACAGAGAGCCCTGTAGACAGCTTTAAGCACTGCACTCCCGTCCTCTTCTCATCAGCTACATCCCTTCTGCTCCTCCCCAGAGAAACCATTGCCAGTCTTCATGGAAGTTCATAGAATCATACAATTGTTTGACTTGGAAGGGACCTTTAACAGCTATCTAATCCAGTGCCTCTGCAATACACAGGGACACCCACAGCTCCATCAGTGCTCAGAGCCCCATCCCCTGACCTTGGGTGTCTGCAGGGATGGGGCACCATCACCTCTCTGGGCAACCTGTGCCAGCACCTCTCTGCCCCTATTGTGAAGAACTTCTTCCTTATATCTTCATTCTTCTCCGCTTTTCTCCCCTACCAACTCACAAGGAAGAAGTTCTCCTCTCAGCTCCCAGTGCTAAACTTCATGAAAAATGGAGGATGAGATTGGAGGAGTGTCGGTTGGAAAGCACAAAGCAGAGCAAAGCCTCACGAAACTGAAGTAGCTGCACTGGGAATGGATGGGCTTTTTTTTTTTTTTTCCCTAGGAAAAAGTGCAAATTGGTTTTGTCATAATTGAATTTCGGTTGCCAAAATGCTCGTTTTCATCTTTTATTCCAACCAAGATGTCAATCCAAGCTGTGCTTTGTCAGCAGCACTGCTGACAGCCTGTTTTTCCTGGCTGTCCGTGCTTCATCCTTGGCACATCACCACCCCAGGGCTGCCTTATTGAAAGGAACCGGGGCACCTTCACTTTTGAATGCATAAAGATCAATTCTTAGGGTTTTCTATCTGCGTTTGACTTACAGCCCATAGAGTCACTGGGAAAGTATTGTTTGAAGTGACATTTCTGGGCCAGTGCCACATGGATTCTCGAGGCTTGTAGAAACTCTCTGGAATGAAAAGTAGTGCTCAGTATCCACTGCACTGCCAGCACTGTCAGGGATGCCTTCAATGAGTTCAAAGCCCACCATGGGACAAAGCATCCCGGTGCAATGCAGCAGTGCTGGCTGTAACCCCAGCACACAGATTAATGGGTGCAGTAGAGAAGCATGGAATGAGCAGGGTGGAATGTTCAGAGCATGAGGACCAGCAAACCCAGGCACTGGTGCTGCTGGTTGAACCCAAAGGCAACTGCAGCTCAGCTGAGCATATCCCCAGCCCCCACCCCCCCTCTCCCATGCCTTTGGGTAGCTCTTTAGATGTCTTCCTCTTGATTTTCCATTTTCTCTTTTGCTCTTTATGCTAACCTTGAAGCCTTCAGCGGGGAGGAATGTGTAAATGAGATGAGAATGCTGGAAGATTTAGAAAAAAATATATATTTAGATGAAAAAAAAAAAAAAAAAAAAAACAACCCTGAGGATGCGAATGTAAACTGGCTTAGGACCAACCCAAACCACGCTCAGCAGTCCCAGGGGACAACAAAAGACACTTCTGGCACTGCACATTTCCTGCACCCATCCAATTGAGTGCAAGGGAACTGGGTTTTACAATGGCGAGATGCAAATTAAGGAAGTAAATTGTCTTTCCAGAGAGCTGTGTCACCTTGAGCAGGGCAGGAGGACACTGTCATGTCCATGGGACAATGCAGAGCCCACGCATCCTGGAAGGGAAATGCTGGAACGTGAAGTGCCCTGCTTGGAGACACTGAATGGCTGACAGCAATGCAGAATGCAAGCTCTTGGCACAAGCCCCACACTACCCTGCCTGCATTTTACATCCCCTAATTGCAGGGTGTATGCATTGCTCCCATGGGTTAATTGGATTCCTTGCAGCGCATCCCTGTGTGTCAGTATCAGTCCCACTGAAGGCAGGAAGAGCCATGGGGAGACGATGCTGCTCATCCAAAGCTGTGCCCAGCTCCATGGCTAAAAGTGGCACTGCATGCCTGGGGATGCACTTCTGAAGGCATTAATTAACAAGGTTGTTACTCTTACTATTTGTTTGGAAGAGGAGAAAGTTCAGATTAACACACGTCTCTCGATTTTCTCGATCCTTTTCCAACCATGTGTTCCTTCTTGCTAAACTGTGCAGGGAGCTGAAGCCGTATGAGGAGCACAAGGGGCATACAAAGCAGGGGATGAGCACAGATCACAGCAGAGGAAGTTATCTGGGATTTCTTCCATCTTGTGGAGACCTCGTGATCCGCTTGTCAATGCCCTGCACTAAACAAAGCTGCTAGCTTTCTGTGGGAGGCAGTGAAGGAATGATTTTTGCTTCTCTCCTCCCTTCTCACCCAAAGAAAATAATGTTTGGAAACACATCTGAGTTGCAGAAGTCTAAAACTGTCTTGAGATCCCACATTCAACCACGTGAATTGCATTTCACTTTTATTTCTCTTTATTGGGTCTTCATTTTAATATGATTAGTTTATAGGATTTCCTGATAGAGCAGTAATAGAACAGCACAATATGTATGGCTGTCAGTGTCATTCTAAATAACCAAATAAACTCTGTTAAGCTCTGTATGATTTTATCTGTTTTTTTATTCTATTTTCAAATCCACTGAGGACTCTCTGAAGCACCTTGTGTGTTTTTTTCCCAGAGGAAAATGTCTCCTGGTCACTGGAATTAGGAAGTCTGAAAGTCAGAGTGGTCTTTGGTGCCATCATTCAGGCTCAGCTTCTCTCCCTCCAGCACCTAATAACATCTCCATCATCCTTCCCTACAAACCCTTTTATTTCGGCCATTAACTCGGCGGCTTCGGGCTGCCCCATTCTCATTTTAATGAGATCTTTCTTCATATTGGGAAAGTAAACCTGTGTACATCATCAGGTTCATAAGAGCCTTGATGAGGGCTGACTTCGAAATGACGCTCGGTGCCTCAGGAATGCAATAGTGCTCAGTGTGATTAACAGTTGTCTTGGAATTACACCGACATCTCTCTGCCCTTCATTTAGGAGTCTGTGCCACAGCATTCAGCAGGACACCTCCCAGTCTGCTGTAAGGGCACCCGTGGTGCAAGTGGGCAGCAGGATCTCAGGGGATGGAGAAAGCAAGCATGGGATGTGGAGGAGCTGATGTAGGGCTGGCATCTCTTGGAGTGTGAGTCCCCTAACCCCCATCCTTGCATGAGCAGTGAGGCAGCACTGCAAACCTCAGTTATAAGGCAGTATTAAAAGCCCATACAGGAATCCATCACGGGAAACCACTCTGAGACAAGCCGCATGAAAAAAGTACAGATTTATGGGATGTATCGGTCCTCCTCGATCCAGAGTGATAGTTATTCCATTAGGAAGTAATCATATTTGTCTGACAAGATTTACGTCTGCTAAACTCAGACTGACTCGCACCTCTCAAAAAACACTTCCCTAAATGTATCCTGAAGGTACCCAGGGATGGCTCTTTGTCAGCTTCCTTTCCACGGGGGTTTGGCACCAGGGTGGCAACATGCAGCTCTCAGCAAAATTGATGATATCTATCAGAGCCATCCGCCATGGCACTGGCACATTTGGTATTAAATCATAACGAGATCTTTGATTCCTAACTTTGTATTTCATTTAGAGATGGGGTCCCAAAACCTTTGGGGCTGGGAATGCCTTGGCAGTTAATATTTGCTGTAATGAATACAGATGTGAGGAAGGCATCGGTACTTCACACATACCTTTCCAGTAACAAGTAATTTCCAACTCTCCTGCCTTCTAACACTAGTGATTTTCTCATTGTTAAGCTCCCAGATTATGACACTGATTTAATATGTGTTGCACTGGTGATAATAATAAGCAGCACTCTGCATCATTAGACATTAAAATATTCTCCCCAAAGAGCGTATCACACTCAGTTGGAGAGAAAAGCAAGGCATAGTGTGATGACAGACCTGTGATGGTGCTTCAGAACAGCTGCATAATGCAGAGCAGACCCCCAAATTTTAGGGTTGGCTGCCACACTAATTGCTCTCTCTTTGCCAAGCTTAGCCATGATCATGGCCTCATTGCACTGGCCATTGCCATGCATGGTCAGACACAGGCTCGGTTGGACACATCTGCAATGGAAGATGCTGGTGGGCCATTCCCAAATGTTGGCTGACCTGTATTGCAGTGCTCTCATGTGCTCCGTGCTTCCCACAGCCTGCTGGGATGCATCCCCCATTTGTGGGGTGCTTTGGATCCTGCTATGAGGTCCCCACCAGCAACGAGACGCTTCACTCCTGGCCCTGGATTTATATAATAGGTAAAAGAATAACGTCAAAGGACGCATCCTTCTTCACTGCTGCCCACGAGGCATATATCCTTACACCAAACTCTGCTTCCACACACACACACACACACACAAAAAGGCTTCAACAGCCTGATGCAGCCATAATAAAGGAGATCAAATATTGCAGAACTGAGGGCGAAACTGCTCAGTGCAGGAGGACCATCAGGCACATGGATCACTCTTCACGCTAATTGGCCTCAGCTGGGACATGAGTGATATTTGTTCTTACATCAGGAAGAATTTTACCAGAGAAAGGCCAGGGAAATTTTGACACATCTCTGGAGTGAATCAATCACTTTAATTAGACCATCTAATATATCTGGAAAAAATCCCAGAGACGTTTTCAAGCACAAAACCCTTTGTTCATCATGGGACCCAAATGGCTCAGTTTTTTCCCCATCTGTACTGTCAGTCTGTTGGAAGCTGCCACATCTCTTTGCTCCTTAGCCTCGCTGACACCTGCTCACTCACACTGATGACAACAGCATTTGTACAAATAATTTCTCTTGTCCTGTTCCAGTCTTGTCTATCTTTATACTTCCCTTTGTTCTCTTAGGTAGAGACATAAGCTTACTTCGTATGCATCCATCTGCTCCAAATACTTTTTCTTCCCTTGTGCTCGCTGCTGGAGTTGCTGTCATCTCCATAGTAACTTGGGAAAATGTTTTCTCTCCAAGTATAGAACTGGACAGAAGGAACTGTGAGTGCCTCTGGATGACCACCAGACATCAGTGGGGTACAGAGCAGTAGGACAAGAAATAACGAAACCCACACAGTTGCCAAAAGCTAACTTGTGCCTGCCTACCAACGAGACTTGGTCACGTTTTCCCCAACCAACCAACACAGAGTAAGGGATGTCCTGGCTCTTTTTGTGATAAGGGGCCCAAAATCTAAATGCAGTATGGAGAAAGAAGTCCCTCTTTCAGGGAGAAACTCCCCGGGTGTTTCCACTAAGCTTTGTAGGAGCAGAGGTAAAGGTTGGGGTGATAACAGCCCATCAATGATCCTCAAGTAGACATGAACCACCTGGCATGGAACAAATGGAAAAACTCCCTTTCCTAATACCACTTCCTGCTCTTTCATTTTTCAGGTTTATTTGTTTTTGTTTTTGTTTTTGTTTTTTTCTGTTCTGGGTGATATTCCATGGCCTGGCCTGCTGCACACAGCTCAGAAATGTCTGGCCTGGGCAACACTGAGTTCATCCTGGTTAAGCATTGATGCCTTCCTCTGAACCCATCAATAGCAGCTCCCTGTGAAGCCAATATAGACAGTGGAGATTGGGTGCAATTCAATTCAATTAAAATGATTGCCTACATTTGATCTGATGAGTTAATGTCCCAGAACCTCCGATTTTTCTCCACTAGAATAATGGGGGAAAAAAAAAAAAAGACATCCTGGGTGACTTTGCATTAAAGCTTCCCATTGAGTCTTCTCTTTGATTGTGCTTTATAGCAATACAAAAAAAGGCTCTTTCATCTAGCTCAGGTCTCAGTTAACATGTCTCCATAGCTCTCTGCTGTAAGGGCTGGCTGGTGCATGAATTCATTTTAAAGTGCAGGTTGGAAAGTGGTGAAAATGGTGCAAAAAAGAAATAGGCTTGAACAGGGAAGTGCAGAAACAAAGGGAGAAAATGCAACGGCATTCAGCTTACATAATGCAAATGGGTGTGTTTGCAGAATAAGTGGGCAAACAGTGCAAGCAAATAGCTTGACCATCTTTAAATCTAAAGGTGAGAGTGCGTGGCAAGGCAGTGGTGCAGGATGGCAGTAGGCAGAGCTGGGATGGATCTGTGCAATCAATCCCCAGAAGAAAGGGATTTCTTTGTGCTGACACACAGATGCTTCCAGGACATAGGCAAGAAAAAGAAACACTCTTTTGCCAAGAACAAGTAATGAACAGAACCTTTTTCCTGTGATGTATAGCAGTGGCTAGAGGTCTGTTTGTTCACCATTCCTCTCAAAAGAAGGAAGAAAACAAACAGCAGGCTGAGCTCCCCAGCAGAACAGTGCTGCAGGCTGTAGGGCTCATTTTGGAGAGAAGGGCAGGTCATTCCATCACCTGCAACACTGCAGCCCCAACATACCTATCACTGGGATCAGCCTCCTTAGAGGCAGACTGGGTCACTTCATGGAGCTTTTCAGCCTCCCCTCTATGACACCACGGCTGTGGCTGCTGCTTTCCTTTGCAGATGCCTCCAGTATATTTTCTGTTTCACATGAAGTAATTCGTGTGAGCAAGCTAGCTGTGTGGGCTGGCAATTTATTTTATACGTAAACATCTAATGTTTTGTCTGTGTGCATTTCCTTGGGGACGGGTAATAAAGCATCTGGGACACCCCCTAGATAACAGCAAGAGTGTTGCTGGGTATTCAGCGATTTTAGCCAACAGATACGACAGAACAATTTGTGAATGAGCTGATAGAAGTTAAGTGTCTGGTTTTTCCACATGATACACCAGGCTGATGGTGGGCAGCAAGCTCAGGTGAGCAGCAAGGAAATAAAACCAGCTCCTAGCACTGGTCTTGCTACTCTCAAACCCAGTGATTGAGTGGGATTGTATGTTCAGTATGGTAAAGCTGAAATTTCTGATTTTATGGTTTTATAGGTCCTTTGCCCACAGATTTAGACTGGAAAGAAGGAGAGAAAATTTTGGCTTTACCATTGCCTTTCTGAACTGTTCTGCTTGAGTTACAGCCACCAGAACTGCTCTGTTGGACTATTTGGACGCTGCCTTTAGTAGCAGCCTCATAACTCTTCTCATGTTGTCACTGCAGATTTGTACCGTGTTTACCCCATGATCATCCTACAATGATTTAATTAAAGGCTCATTCCCTGTGCTGCTCCTTGGCCTGTTTCTGTGTGGCAGGGCCATGCTTTTTTGCTACTTCCCACGACTCCAGCAATGCCCAGAACTGGTGCAGGTCCTTCAAGTTCTTGCAAAGTGAGCCAGGATGTGTTGAATGTCCTTCCAGCTTCATCCTGCATGCTGTGAGAAGTAACAACAATCCAGACAGGACCCTCTCCCTTTCTCCCAGTCTCTACCCTGAGAGCAGATCAGGCCTTCTCCATCTGTGGTTTGGAGGTTACCCTTAAATCAGAATTATCAAACTTGTGCAAAACCTTGGGAATTCTATTGAGATGAAAAAAGGAAGATGAAAAAGTTTTCCAGGGTAATGTTCTCAGCTTGTCCTTGCCAGGACAGTTCACCCAAGGGTGAAGCAGTGCCCAGGCAGCACTGAGCAAGGACAGGGTACAGTGCCCCTCCAAGAGCTGATGTCCCCATCCTGCACGGGAGGGGACCAGAAGGGCTGTGCTGACCCCGTGGCCAAAGCTTTCTTCTGGATAAGGGTCTCCATGTGTGGGGCTGTGGTGGCAACCCTGGCATTGAGACAACCCTAGCTGTGGGGTCAGTGCCTATAGAGCTGTAGGTAGAGCTGCAAAATAAATGCCCCGGATGGAGCATGGAGGGCTTAAAAGGGCTATGAAGGCAGGAGCATGAGGACCTGAGCCTCACTGCCCCCACCTGCCTCCCTTTCAGTGCACAGAGAGCTGTTAGTGTGGAAGAGTAATGATTTCCTGGGAAACAGAGTAAAAATCTTGCAAGGTAATATAAACTCAGCATGAGTGATCGAGTCATGTTGTGGCAGAGATGGAGTTTGCTGTAAAAACCTGTCAAGATTTTGTAAATAAGAACTTCTGCTTGGGAAACACCTGCATCTCTCAGCCTGCAGGGCTGTGGTGGTGGTCCTCCTCCACAGCAGCACCAATGCTGTGGCATCAGCAAAGCCAGGACAGCAGCTCTGCCACTGTACCAAATGCTGGTGTCTGCCTCTCCCTTAATGAACAACACAACCAGCCTTGGAAAGATGCTCAGCATCACTCCGGGCTCAGTCCCACCTCATGGAGAGATCATATTTGTCCATCTGGTGGCAGACATCACCCCTCTTTTATTCTGTGAATGATACCTAGTTATTGGCTAGCTTGGGATACCAGTGCTCAGGCAGCTTTAGACATAAACCATTGAGACAGTGTGGGGGGGCTAGCTATGCCTGGTCACCTCTCTGAGGAGCTCAGAAAGCAAGGGGTCCATTCTCAGCCTGGTGAGCCATCAGGAAGGCTTCCCCAACCCATTATGCATCAGCCTCTTGCACTTCACGTGGCAGCCTTGCACATCTAAGGGCCTGGAAGGTGATATCAGTGTGATTTGTTTGTCGTGCACCAGTATGATGCTTTTGCAGTGCACCAGTGGCACCATTGGCATCAGTATGGTGTATTTGGTGTGCACCAGTATCATGTTTTTAGTATGCACCAGTGGCATCAGTATAGTGTTTTTGTTGTGCACTAGTATGATGCTTTTGCAGTGCATCAGTGGCACCGGTATGGTGTATTTGGTGTGCACCTTCACTTGGGTAGGGTGCCTTAACTTACCCTCTGCCCTTCATAGTTACAACCTGCCACTGTGTGTGTGGGGGGGTCAGCATCCCCATGACCAGTCCCTCACCTCACAATATGCATTTCTCCTTAATATCTTTCCTTTCCCTCCTTCTGCATGCTTCAGACAACTGGAGTATCTTCCCTTCCCTTTCTGCCCCATGCTGTTCACCCTTCCCAAATCAGAAGTGTGAGCATTTAGCACTGTGGTGACATCTCAGAGGAGCATGGGGATGGCTTTGTCCTGCCATCAAGGCTGCTCTGCAGGCAGCGCTGAAGAGCTGGAACTCTTGATCTGCCCACCTTGTCTTTCTTCTCCACTGTCTGTTTTCTCTCTCCTGTCTATCTCAAGGCCTCAGCTGGACTCAGCCCTCTCTTATGAGGCTGCACAGATTCTTTTTGGCACTGTGAGCTGTGCTTATGCCACAGGTTATGGTGTGGAAGTCAGCAACACTTTGAGGGTCCTCATGCTTCAAGAAGCACCCGGTGCACACTGAGGTGGGCTACAAGAAGAGTTGGCATTTCTCTAAATCCCACTATTGTCCCTCACTTGCCCATGGCATATCAGAGCAGCTGATGGCACCTTCAGTGTGTGGCTAGCCTGGGCCCAAAGGCACGGGGATGCTGCACTCTGGCACAAAGGATGTGCACTGTGATTAGTGTTGGGAAGGCAACCCAGCAGGTGGCACCTTCAGAAGCCAAGCCAGTCTCAGCAGCAGGAAGTATATGGCAGAGCAAGGGATAGAGATGTTCACAACCGTGTAGACTGTTTGAGAGCAGAAGTGTTACTTATCCAGACAAGGATCAGATCACCACACATAAAGAACTAGACAATCTCAACAACTGAAGAAATAGAAAAGAGATTAGATTTAATAGCTCAAAAGTCAAAGTCTTGCCCTTTGGAGTAAAAGGAGAAGGTTTTTTTTCTGCAAGCTGAGGATTCACCGATTAGATATAATGAAAGAGGGAGGTCGGCCTCAGTTTGTGTTGGTTCACACTAGTGCAACTCACAACTGATAACGTGACGAGGGTGTGAAAATAGTGGCTGTAATTCTAGGATGCTTCAGAAGAAGTATTTTCAGCAGTTGAAGAAGTATTAGCACTATATAGAAAGCATTAGTAAAAATTTGATTGAGCTGTTGTGTATGGGCTTAGTCAAAAAAATTACTTTAAAATTGCATCAGGAAAGAGGAGAGCTGTTGAATCAGGCAGTTTGGGGGAGTGAGGACCTGTCCTCAAAAAACACACTCTGAAAGCTTTGCTTTGTCAATATAGCGAAATGACTTTGGGAGGTTGGGTGATGATTCTTTATAAATACATCTGGGGGATAATATCAAACGTGGAAAAGCTATTAAGGGATAAGATGGAAATAGATCAAATAGATATAAACCAGTCGTAAGCATAGTGAGACTGGAAATTAGAAGATTTCTAACTATCCAAAGAGCGAAATTCTCAAATGCTTTCCAAAATCCATTTGTCTGTATGGAGATGAGGAGGGGGAAGGCAGGAAGGAGGGAACATAAATTACATGAAGATGGAGCTCTTGATGAAAGAAACCGATAGAGTAGAAATAATTCTGGGGCTGGAAGGTAGAGGCTTTGGGCATGTGATTTATTGCCATTCCAGCAGATGGAGATTTGATCACTGTGTGCCAAATGTATTTGTCTGTCTGTGCAAAGTTTGTATGACATTAAACTCAGATTTCCAGCTTCTGCTGGTGGATTCCATGCTTTAGAAAGCCTCTCAAGTCACCATTGGATTTCTGGCACCGTTGCAGCTTTCTTCTGCATCGCTGCAAGTGCTGTCCCCAAATCTGGGCTCAGAGCAAGGTGGGTGATGGTGGTGGGAGGGGGAATTGCAGCAATCATAGAACGGCTTGAGTTGGAAGGAACCTCAAGCATCACCAAGCTTCAGCCCAATCTCATCTCTGGGATTAGGAAGGAGTTCTGCCGGTAAAAGATGAGATTGTCAGGGTTTTTGTTCTTATTACACGATACTGACTCTCAGGCCCTTCTAGTCCTTCTGTGAGGGCTCATGAGGATCTCTTTAATCTTCTGAAGCCTATGTGTTGGGATTTGCCTCCATTCTTGCAGTCTGGCCTGTTTATTTCAGGAGCAATCTGGAAAGGGGAGGTGTATCAGAGAAGGAGGAAAAATGACCTAAATGAGCTGAGGCAGCACGTCTTCTCTGCTGGGAACAGTTTGTACATTTTCTCTGAGTTTCTGGTGGCCTTGGCTCCCTCCTGAAGCTTTCATGTGAAACTGAGTTGGCTTTCTAAAGGTGGAAATGCCTGTTTTCTGTACCCCTATATCTCATACACTTGTCTAATATGACATAATTACATGGTGCTTTTGAGTTGCTCTTAAGGAGTGGATGACCAAAGGTCATCCTTCTCCTCCAGCACAAATGTGCACTTCTTGGGTAGAGCATCCCTTCTGCAGGATGCCCTTAAGCAGCTGTGAGTGGAGCATCCTCCTCCTGCTGTCTCAGCAAAGGAGTGCTCACTGCTTGTCAGTCAGCAACGATGGCATTTTACAGCCACGTCCTGGGTGGCAGGTGAGTGACAGGGAGACAGAGCTCCTTCTGAGGGCTGGTGGTGGTGGTGGGAGGGCAAAGGGACCGCAGGGACGTCCTGCTGTCTTTCCTTTGAGCTGTGGACAGATGGTGGCAAGAATAGGTTTTTGACTCGTAGGAAAGGATCAAAGTGGCAATGTCATGCATACCCCTGGCCCAGTATGAGCTGGGATTCATTCTGAGTTCTCCATCCTTAATTATAAGAGATGTAAGTGCACTAGTGTATTCTCTTTGTTCTTTTAAGAGCAGGATGTTGTCTGATCTTCTTCTATGCACATCTCTTCAATTTTAACTAATCCAAGCTTGGATTTTGTTCACTCTTGTTCCTCGTTTTCCTAAAAGTAAAGCACAATCCTAGGAGTAAGGAGAGCACAGGTGTAGGATGGTGTATGGGAACTGCTGAATCATGGCCTGAACCTCTGATTGACCAACTGAGGTGAGCAATGAGTCAGCCATGGGAGCACAGGTGAAGGCAATTCTCCTGTGCTACCAGAAGGGGTGGAGCCTGGCTCCATTTCTTCCAGACCCATTTAAGAGCTGACTACCATTAGGGAAGGATCTCTTCTGGAGGTTGCTCCTCTTGGAGTTTTCTTAGTGAGCCCAGGACAAGGGTAAGCTTTCCATCAATTCTTCTTTAGCATGGTGACCTGTTTAGCCTAACTTTCCTGTATCTTTCTTAATTATGACATCTATATAGTCATTGATTATATGAGTGGGCTGTGCAGAATCATCCCTGCTGAGCCAGACAGAGCACTGGGTCTTAATCTGTGCAAACCCCAGAGCAAAACACCAAAGCACAAGGAGAGATGAACATGCTGTGCTGCATCCCCTGTGTGGCAGCCTGGCACTTGGAGTTCAGGGCAAATACAGAGTCCAGAGCCGAGCAGAAGTCAGTAGTGTATGCTTCAGTGTCTTATTCCTGCTACGTGAGCTCAGATGTTATTCCATGTTGGGTTGTAAAGGTTACAGCAGCACCCAGGGCTGTATGACAGAGTATCTGTGCTTTGTAGAGAGTTGTCAGCAGCTCTGTCAGCTCTTCCCCAGGCTTTTGCAGAGCTTCCCATGTGAGTTCACTTCTGCATGGGGGGAGTGGAGGTGGCTGAGCCCAGGACAATGCACTCGCTCCTCAGGGCTCCAACAGCAACCAAAGCAACAGCTTCAATTCATAAAGTGCCTCTCTAGCTCAAACCTTGTTTGCAGCTCTCGTTTGAGCCTCTAAATGCTTTGTACAAATATTGATTTGGCTAATAACAAACAAATAGATGTTGTTAGTTTTAGTTAACATACCGGAACACAGGAAAAGCATGGCAGCTCCTTCGTTTTCGTTGTAATAATAAAGAATGAAATGGATGAAGTGAGTGAGGTTTCTGCCTCCTGGTTTTGTACAGTCCCAGAAGAGCCTTATGTCTAAAATATTCATCTCCATTAATGCTTCAGTTTTTCTAAAGCTTACCTGTTGACTTGAAGTTCCCCTCTGGCCCAGAGGATCCCAATGACACCCTCCTTTATTTCCAGAACCACTGATTTCATTGCTCATAAGTAGGTCCTACTCTTTGCTGACCACGTGCTGCATCTCCCACTGTCTTCCCTACCACCACACTGAGCTGTGCACACTTCTGTGTTCCTCACCTTCCCCTTGTGAGTTCCAGTTTTCTTTTCTCACCCCTGGTGCTCACATAACAGGTGCTGGGCAAAGTCTGGGAGGAGGATGCTGAGGAGGGTTATGAAGCACAGGCTGCCTTCTCTCTGTGCTGGATAAGATGCTGTATCACACGGCCTGGCCAATTCAGGCACACTTGAGACCCTTCCTATGTCATTTGGAATGCTTCATCCACCCTCCCCCTGTAACAAATGTGTGTTTTTTTTTCTTCCTGAGTGCAGTAGAGCAGTAAAAATAAACCTGTGGCTCTCAGGTGGATTTCAGCTGCTCCAGTTTTCCAGTGGGAACCCACTTATTTTGCACACTAGTATCAGTAATGAGCTGAGCAAATTTATAGCAAAGCAAACTTTCCAGCTCTCTAAATTATTATTGTAATGATATATTGTAAACCCACACCACCAAACAATTGGTTTAGTTGTTTTACATTTATGGCGAAGATGATTTAGATCTCAAGTGGGGAATAAAATGTGAAGATGTGAAGTTTATTATAGAAAAATACATTAAGAAACCATCTTTCAGGCAGGGTACTGGGGGAGGAGAACGTATGCTGGTGATGGCTGCTTCAAGTGTCTTGAAATATGAGTTATCAGTTCACCACTTTTGCTGAGCACGCCTGTCATGTATTGGAGAAGTGAAGTGCTGACCTCTGAAATAGAGCTTGCTCTGGGTGTATGTTGGTTGTCTGGCATTTCCATGAGCTGCCAAGATCGATCTGGGAATGGTTTGCAAGTATGAGGTTTTGCCAGGCTCCAAATCAATAATTTGTGTATGGCCAAACAGCACTGACAAGATGTGGTAAGACAAAAACAAAGATAGTTATTTGAACATATAGAAAACAAGCCTCTTCCAGTAGGAAAATCGGGATAAAAAGAAAACCCTCAGCAAAATTCAGCAGCGAACTTTGAAATGTTTACTGAAATTCTAAATGCTGCTTTTGGTCAATGTGTCTCTTCTGAGATACCATCATTGGAGTATTGGGTCCTATGGTGGCTGCAGCCCATGCTGTGCTCGTGCAGGAGCAGCAGTGACCATAGCACAGCAAGGGGACACGCAGGAGCTGCTGCAGCTCTGGAAGCAATATCACAGCAATATTTCAGCCATGGGGAGCTCAGCCAGAGCATAACGTTTCCATGGAGCGTGTGCACGTTTCTCACACACAAATTGCTTTAGACAAACCCCCCAAGTTCTCAAAACACATTCGAGGCAGAATTTCTAACCAGCCTTTTCTGTGTCATCATCTGAGGCGGCAGCACCTTTCCTTTCTCCTCTGCCTACATTTCCATCTCTTTCTCTGCCTGCTGAGCCTACAGCCATTTTCTTCTTGTAGCGGATCCTGCTTTTTGCAGAGGACATAAAACACTACTCTCCTCTGTTCTCTCTGCTTGCTACCCAGCTCTTATTGTTTTTATTTTACAGTAAGGGAGGAAAAAAAAAATCCACATACAAAAAAGCAATTGGAGAGTACTGATTTTGCTTTTTGTGTATGAGAAGCAGTAGCGTATGAGCACACGCCTAGTATGCATTGAAGTGACACTAAGCCTGCTGCTTCAGAATGTATTTTTGTAGGTACTACTATTGTCTACTAAAGTCACTCCTGAACATTAGTAACACCACTCGAGTGTAGTTTGCTTCATCAGTTAGCTCTGCTCCTCTGGCACAGAAGCAGCAAATAGAAAAATAAGAAGCTGTTGAGCGTTATAAAGCCCAGCTTGATGGAGATGTTCTTCCTGGGAGTGATGCTTTTGCCTCATCTAAAACCAATACCTGCAATATCTGGCAGTGCTCGTATGTTTGTGTTAAGCAGCAAGCTCCTTGCACTAGAACAGGTTGCCCAAGGAGGTTGTGGATGCCCCATTCCTGCAGGCATTCAAGGCCAGGCTGGATGTGGCTCTGGGCAGCCTGGTCTGGTGGTTGGCGACCTGCACATAGCAGGGGGTTGGAACTCAATGATCTTTGAGGTCTTTTTCAACTCAAGCCATTCTATGACTCTTCCTGTGCCTACAACAGATGGACCCGTGCAGGCAAGGTGATGCCAACTGGAGGCTGTGTCTCTATGCTGTACAAGGCAACACCTCTGTGTCAGTAGGACTGCTCTCCTCGCTGGATCCCCATGGGTTTTGCAGTGTTTTTTTTTCCCTGTAGTGATGTCTGTAGGATGCACAACTATCTAAGCTCCATTCTTCCTGATGCCAGGAGCTCTTTATAGAGGAGTGATTACCCTTAGCCCACCTCGTGGTTTCTGCAGCACTTCTGGACTTTGGCTGTGTGCTCAGAAGCACCTCATTCAGCACCCATGGCTTCTGCTTGAGCTCCCCTTGGGCCAGGTGCCCTGCAGCACTGCTCTCACACTGTGCCTCATCTCTGCTCTGTGCAGGTGGAATCTAACAGGATATACACACACTGCTTGCTTGTATGCTGGAGCTCCAGGGGGATCAGCACAGCTCTTTGGGCTCTGTGCTCATTGCATTTGCCTGCGGATGGAAGGAGAGCTGCAGGAGTCAGTGGTTCAGCACACAGGCAGAGATGGGAGGAGAAAGCAGCCCTGTTTTGTGACAGGTGATGATGACACCTGCTTGCTGTTGGCTCTGACGCAGGTGGGTTGAGGATCTGCTCCTGCTTCCAGTGCTCTGCTGAAAACTCGAGTTGGCGTTTGAGACAGGAGCTGGTTTAATGGCTGCACGATCCTGCTCCTCAGGCAGGTGAATGTCATGTTGCATCAGCTGTGCTGATGCTCCTGGTTAGATAGCCAACTGAGCCTGAGAATACCTGCAGCTCCTGTGGTATTGCCTGTCTCTGCTCCAGAGAGATTGGGGTCATGGAAAAGCAGTTCCACAACTTCAGGCTGGTGTCAGGGCTGCCATCGTGCTCTGAGTTCTCCTGAATGGGAATGCGCTTACCAAGAGGAGAGGAAGGAGCTTGGAAAATAAACTAGGGGAGATGCAGAAAAGCCTGCACGATGATCAAGTCTCTTTTGTTCCTCCTAGCACAACAGCTGTGGACACTGAATTAAATTAATAAGAGGCAATTTTAAGACAAAGAAAATACATATTTATTGTACTGAGGACATAATGATGTTCACTCTAAGCCAGGGACCCCCTTCTGTTTGAAAAGAAGGACTTCAGCATCATCACCTCCAGCGCTTCTGTCCCAGGCACTGCATTATCTGCTCCCTCCACATATCCCTGTCATGAACAAGTTCCATCTTCACACTCACTAGTGGTTTTTTGGTTTTATTTTCTTGCTTGCTTTTTTTTTCCTGCTGCTTGCTACCATCTGTGAGGCAGTGCCAGAGTCTCATTACTCCAGCTGTTAGGAGCCTTCTTCCAATTTCCAGCCTGAATTTATGTCTGGTCAGTTTATAGACACACATTCTTGTGATAATATTGCTTTTAGTTTAAATGCCTCTCTTCTTCCATGGAGTTGCTGCCAGTGAATTTAGAGAGCAATATCCCTCCTAGACTGGCTAGATTAAAAAAAAAGCCAAAAAAAAAAAATCACTCCCATCCAACTCTTTGTGTTTCCCACCATATAACATGTTTGTTCTTCATCCAAGAATACCTTCTTCAGTCTGAGCCCTTCCTCTTGAAGACGACGGCACAATGAGCAATAGATGGAGGGAGAGTGTCTCCTCTGATTCATGCTGGGATTGCATTTAAATGTTGTTTGTGTTCATGATGCCTTCATTCTGTCATCATCCTGAGTATCAAAATCCTTCTCCTCGGTTGCTTCTGGCTTATGAGCAGCAGGGAGAGCAGCGTGCAGGGATTCTTGCATCAACCTGCACTGTCCTGAATGGCACTGAGGCCACGCAGCATCACTGAACCTCTCCCCATTCAGAGCAGGTTGCAAGAATACAGGGAGATCACGCTTCTCCAGCACACATCCCCTTGCTGTTTCTCCCTCATTCCTGTTGCTGTGCACTTAGCAGCTCAGCACATGGAAGGATGCAGGTGTAGGGATGCTTGATTTCCCTCCTGAATTGCTGTCTCCATCCAGTTAGGAGAACACACAAAGGAGGATGCCTTTGGAGACCTGATGGGATATGGAGGCCTGAGCTCCTCCCCAAGCACAAGGGAATGCAGTTACTAAAATGTAACCCTGGACTTTGGGGTGCTGCTGTCTGCTGGAAGGATGGATGGGGCCAAAAGGTGGGACACCTGCACCAGCACATACACACCTGGTGAGCTCTGGAAGCTGCTTTTGCAGGTGAGGTTGGCAGAGCAGAACTGACTTCTGCTTTGTGAATCTAAGGAGAACCAGCAGGGGCCTGACCTCTGTTTCTTGCAGGAAGAAAAGGTGTTTTTAATGGGAAGCCTGCAGCGTACATCACATCCTGCTGCCTACCTACCGTGGCCCCTTGCACCCTTTGCCTGTGATAGTGTTTCTTTAGTCATTCTCCGTTTGTTTGTTTGTTTGTTTTTCCCCTTCCCTTTCCCCCACAACCAATTTCTCTTTCCTGAGCTTTTATTTGCATTTATCCTCAGTGAATTTTCTCTGACTTAATTTGCATCATTTTTTGTGGTTAGCGTTGAGTTCCAGCCCTGCTCTCTGAGGCAGTTTGCTCCTTCCAGCCAAAGATCACCTACAAATTTTTACATGCATTCACTCGTCCATCATCCCTGCCATTAATAAAAAGGCTGAACAGAACCTGACCCCTGCAGGGCTCTGCTTGCAGTGCCCAACCATCCTGTGTGACTGTTCTTTGAATGCTGTTTTGCAGCGCTGCTCCTGTCTGTTTGTTTCCTCCACCCAGAGCTTCCCCTTTCTGTTTAGTTTCATTGTCAGGGCATGTTCCCCTCTGGCCTTTGTATTTATAGGCAGCTTTTACTGAGTGCTCTCCCCGAGCAGATGTGCAGGCAGCCACAGGAAATCTGTGCAATGCAGCGTTCCAATAGGCAGCTTAATAAATCACAGGTGCTGTGAAACAATCTGTCTCCAAAGAGCTGGATGCGGGAGGAGTCGCAGCCACATCAATGGGATGAGGAGCATATGCTGAGCTGTCTCACATCTTGCCAGTGCCACGGTGGCTGTCTGGTGGCACAGGGACTGAAGTCACCTTCATGGGGACATGGGCAAATGAAGATAGTTCTACAGACACTGTACTCCAACCAAGGTTTCTGTTTTTTCTAGCCAGCTCTTCTGAAGAGTTCTGTACTGCCCAGAGGTGCCATTAGCAAGCAGGGTTCTGCCACCTGTAGCACTTTCTGCTCGGTAGAATCTGCTCTGTTCTGGTCAGCTTGACAACACTGGGAGCTGAAGTGAAGAAAAGGATAGGAGAGGTGTGAGCACCATTTCTGTTGGATGCAGGAGCATCCTTCAGTTTGAGGATGGCTTCAGGGTCTGTCCCCTTGCACAGTCACTCTGCAGCCTCCTGCAGCAGCTCTGACTTCAGCAGCTCCCAAGCATTGCTTGGGGTCTGGTGTTAGCTAGTATCCTAACAGCTGGCTCTGCAGGCACTGTCACTAAGCGAGGACATGCTAACAGGGGCAAGGAGGTTACGTTTGAATAATGCAGAGGTAGAGGGACATGCCTCACTACAAGCTGCCCTTATCCACAGCCAGCAGCAATGGGCTTGGTATAGAGCCCTGGATGGTTGCAGTCAAAAGTCAGACTCTTGGCAGCAAAAGCAGAATGACAGGGCAGAGAGCAGCACGGTGCCTGTAGGACAAGCCCTGCATGCTGAACCCAGGCATCCCAGCTGCTGTGACTGCAGCCTCTTCTGCTGTTTTGGCTCGGTTTCCTTGCTCCAGCAGGAAGGAGGGGGCTGAAGGTGGGCCAGTCTTCTCCTCTCTGTGGGCAGAGCTCTGCTGTCTCTGGGGACACTGGATGGGGTCTGTGAGTCCCCAGTGGGAAGGCATATACTGCCCTGGGCTGGCAAGGGAAGGAGGCAGAGAGGCTTTCCTTGCATTCATATTCCAGCTCCCTGCAGGGAGCATGCCAGTTTTGTGCTGACTTTCACTGACCCAGGCTTGAAATCCTATGGTGGCACGAGAGCGGAGGGATTGCTGATGCAGGGGATTTCTGTTAATGAGCCATGTGCAGGGTGGATCTCCCCAGGGCTCCCTGGAACCAGCTGCACAAGGAGGAGTTTTGCACATGCAACCACTGACAGTGAGGACCAGCCATGTTTCTTTGATCCCAAATGTCCCATCCCAGCACTGCTCCCCACTCCCACCTCCCAGATGCTAAATTATGATGTAATTGTGTGTGGGTCAGGTTGTGAATGAAAGAAATGTACTGAGAAGATGGGACATCTAGCAGTGTGTGCAACTGCCCTGTAGCTCTGCCATGGCCTAGCTTGAGTCCTTAATATCAGGGTGACCCAGTGCTGCCATCAAATCTCCCCCCAAGCTCAAATAATCAGGCTGTAACCCCAGTGCTGCAGTGAAGCTCAGTCCTTGCACCAAGCCATCACACAAGCCAGGAATGGGCTTTCAGCTCTGTTCTAGCCTATTATGGAGCTGTCAGGTACAGCAAGCAGTGTGAGCACCAAACACGTCCTATGTGTAATGGTGAAGTCCAGGACAATCCCTAGGCACAGCCAAACCATGGAGTGATATTGCTCTTGCTGTGCACTTCTGGGTCTCACCAACACCACAACTCCTAGATGAACACCCCAACCCAAGGATGCTTGGGATAAGAAAACCTACCATTCCTGCTGGTGGCTGCTGTGCCCGTGCTGAGATTGATCTACAATGCTCTCTGTCAGAGGGCTGTTGTGGCACATAGATCAGTGACAGCGTGCACAACGTGTGGGTGTCTGCTTTGTCACTAATACTTCATCATCTTTTAATTCATTAAATATGTTTGTCATCCGTCTCTATTACAGGTTGACACCGCCGCTGTTTGCTCTGCCCTGTGTCAGCGTGCTTGTAAATATATACAGTAGCCACAAGAAAAATCGTATTTGTCTTCTTCTGGATCTAGAAAATGTGCTTTAGGAGGTGAGCTTTTCTACTTCATGAGTTCCCAGACCTGCCAGCTTTTCACCCCTGATTTCCCATCACCCTGCCCAGCTCCCAGCCATGCCCAGGTCCTTCCAGGAGAGACACTGTGGAGGTACTGAGGTGGACAGGAGCTATAGGATGGGGCATAGGAGGAGATGCTAACCTTCACTCAGCCAGGAGAAAGGAGGTTTTGTCGCTGCCTCCAACCCTCTAATTGGAGGGTGTAGAGACTCAGCAGTGCACAGGGATGGGGCAAAAATGTTGGGCACAATCATTGTGAAATTCCAGCCTAATATGTGAAGGAAATTTCTTACAGTGAGGGTAGGCAAATGCTGTAGCAGGCACATAGAGAGGCTGTTTACTCTCCTGAAGATATCTGAAACTCAGCTGGACTAAGCTTGGTGAAACTGCCCTGGCTGTGCTCTTTGCAGGGGTCTGAACCAGAGACCTTCTGAAGTCTCTTCCAGCATCATTTGATCACATTCTTTTTGACTTCTTGGTCTTCAGTCCCCCATTTGACTTAAGCCTTCTTATCTGTCCTGCAGTGGGGAATTCTGTGCCTTCCCATCCAGCAGCAGGCAATCAGCCACAGCCTGACCCTGCAAGCCTCCATAGCTGGGGCTCCTGCAGTTGGGAGCTGGGCTCTGAGCTGGGGGATTTGGAGCTCTGAACCATCAGATCCCATTGCTGGGCTGTGCTGGGAGAAGGTCCTGTGGCTCAATGTGTGCTTTCTTAATGGTACATCTGCTCTCAGCTGGAAACCCTGCTCACCTTGTCTCGAATTGCACTGGCTTATTAGGAAACACAGGTCTTTGTCTGCCTCTTTAACAGACGTGTTTGCTTTTGTTAAATGACACCATGTTCAGCTTGCACGTTTCTATTAATCCCTAAATACTGTAACAGTGTGTTGCAGCCGGAGATTTGTCAAGACTAATTCTATTACCCGGCAATGTTTGCTTTCAGCTTCTATCTAATAAATGCCAGGTGCTCGCAGAAGGGTTTGCAGGAGCAGCAGCAAACCCAGCCAGCACCTCACTCACCCTTCACCCCTGCTCTGAAGAGAGACTTAAGAGAAGGCAGGGTTAACTCCTCTTGGAGATGGAGGATGAAGCAGATGGAAGAGAAGCCTAAAGGTTAACATTGAACTCGCTGGTGTGAAGTGATGGAAGTTCACACTTAGCATTCTGCCTCATCTCACACCTGGATGCCACGCTGGCCCTGTGGGAGCCTTGCACAGCTTTGTCTGTGTGTGTGCCTTTCCAGTCTGTGAGCTCAACCTCCAGCTCCTCCTGTTTCACTCACCCTCCCTAATGCATTGCCTTTCTGCAGGAAATACCATGGGGAATTCTGACAGATTTTCTTGGGTATCTTTATTTCAAGGGAAAACACTGGGGGACAAAGGAATCCTGTATGTAACAATAATTGTGTCTGTACTGTTAGAAATATGCCTCTTTCTTTGCAGATGTCTCAGTTTTAACATAAGGAATGACTCAAGCTAAAGGCAAACACTTAAAACTTTAAGTATGAACAGTGTTGTTTTGGCTCGAGAGAAAGAGAAGCCTCCATGCCTCTCCCTGCCTCTGCATCCCTGCCTGTGTTGTGGCATTGCTGGATTGATATACATAGAATAGGCAAGAGCCATTCCTGTGGTTCTGCTGTTAGAACAGCTTGGATGAGGTGAGCTTGGAACAATATGGGGTTTTCTTGCCAGGTCCTGCTCCAGGTGGTGCAGCACAGGGTAACGTGGGGCCCAGCTGAGGACCCTCAGACTTGCTGGTGTGCAGAAACAGAATGGTCAGCCTAGAGGTGTTGGATTTGCTCTGTTTATCCACAGTCTGTATAATGGTTTGGAAGCAATATATCGTGGATTAGGGCAGTTCCTAATACTCTCTCTGATGCATCGGGGTTCTGAAATCTCTCATGCTCTGCCTTTTGTTCAGCACACAACAATCACAGCGTGTGATTTGCTAGCTGTGATTTCAAGGCCAGCACTTAACAAAGGCAATGATGCACCAGTGCAGCTACACTGGTGTTAACATGCAGCAAAAATGCACCTCATGGGGTGTGAAGCTGAACAGCCCAAAGGATGCTTGTGATGAAAGGAGTTGGACACGATGATTCTTGTAGGTTCCTTCCAACTTGGGATACTCTACAATTCTATGAGTCCTCTGAATGAGGATCCTGAGGTTCAGGTTCCTCTTTGCTTGTGTATTGCTAACTGCTGGATATAAATGCATAGAGCCCAGTGGCCAGGTGCTGCAATGCAAGGCTCCATCTGCCCCCTGAATTCAAACAGGCAGTGAAGTGGTTTGCAGCCAGCTGACAGAAAGTGCTGAGTGCAGTGCTAAGAGCTCTGGCTCTGTTCTGCTTCCCTGCCCACTCCTAAGCAGCTTTTTAATTCCTGACATGGATGAGTCCCATAGGAATGCTTTTCCTGAACCAGATGTTGGCTTCTTTTACCTGCACTCCATGACCAACAGTTTCTAGAACAGCAAGGGATGTTACATGGTGCTGGTACTGCTGTGAGTCAGGCTCAGCAACAGCTCCATATTCAGAATGCAACTGATTTGAGTATGCTGATCTTTATGTGGACAGAAAATCATTTTGAGACCATTATGGAAGTCATTTGCATCTTCTGCTGAAAGAGATTGGGTCTGTCAGTGTTTCTGGGAGCCAGTTTTGGGGTGCCTAGCCCTGGATCAGGAGGTTCAGCAGCAAGTCACTTCCATCTGCTCCAGTTAATTCAGCAGTGTCCCTTCAGATTGTGATCCCAGCACGAGTTCTGCCGTGCCAGGTGCACATCTGTGCTCGGATCTGTGATTAACAATCATGAAACCTTGGCCTCGGTGAAATTAAGGGCACTCTTGGCACTCTTGCCTCAGCTCATGGAAAAGTCGATAAGAAATAAGTCAGTGATGACAGCGTTGCAGAGTGCAGATCTCAGGCAGGGCTCAGTCCATGGGTCTCTCCATGCAGGAGGATGGAAAGCTGTGCTCCCCTCTGGCACAGACATGCTTATCTGGTCCTCTATTGCTTCCAGTCTTGCACTGGCATTGGTTCTCAGGGTACCCCCAGCATCATCTCACACACATTTCACACACCTGTGGGATAAAAGTGCCTGGAGCACCTCCATCTGCAAAAAGAATACTTGGGAAAATACTTTGGTCTGTCTCTGCCATCTTAAGGGAAGAAGAGCCAGAGGCAGTAATCAGTTACCAAAACACTGCCTGGGCACTACAACTGGAATGAGAGAACGTGAAACCACTCCACTGCAGCATATGGATGTTGTTGAAAAAAGCAGGTGTTATTTTGTCATCAGCAGGTAAACTGCCAAAGAAAGCTCTCTCTTTGGGGTCTGTGCCATGGGGCACAAGTGCCTGGAGCATGTCCTGCATGAGCCTACCCTCCAGGAGCATCCTACCACGTGCCTTCTGTCCCCATTACCAGCTATGTGACACTGGCTACCAAGTGGCCATTTCCAGTGGCCACAGGGACTGAAGGACAGGGAAGGACAGGGAAGTCTGTCCCTGCTGTGTTGGGACAGACCATGCTGCGAGAGGACGGGGATGACAGTTACCTGCCAGCAGGAACATTCCATGTTGTGCCATGGCACAACCAGAGTGTGGGCATCCCACGTCCCTCAGCATCAATCAGCTCTCTGAACGTGCCGTGCAATCATCCGGCCCTGCTGGTATCGATGATACATAAGTGACAAAATAAAATAGAAATTACTAATTTCAAGCTTCGCTGGTAGTAAGGAAAAGAAAATCAATGCTTGGCAAATGGAATCAGGAGAAACCGGAGGAAAAGCAAGGCTCTCGTGTAGCTCCAGTAGCTTGGCTGTGAGGGTGAGGCGGCATTGCTGTTTCACCTGCTGCATATTAAAGTTGTCTTTTTTGCATATTAATGAAAAACAAGCTCTCTGCTTGTTGTCCTGTTGGCACTGTGCCTGCTCAGTGCCACTGCAGAGCGGTGGTGGTAGCGGTAGCATGCAGGCATGTGGAACCTGTACCCTGCTTTGTTTGGAACAGCGTGGGACTCGGTGCTGGGGGTCCTGTGCCTGCTCACACCTCAGCTGTGGCCTGCACAGCCCATGCACAGAGCGTGAGATGTTCTGCAAAGCCAAGGGGAGAGGGCACCTGAAATGCAAAGCTCTGCAGGCGAAGGCAGGCTGCACCACTCAAAGGAGCTCATTCATCAAAATTACAAGCACTGGGTCCATCAGGGTACGGGGCTCAGGCACAGCACAGACAAATTTCAGAAGCGCAGCTCATGGTTAGAGACCTAAAGCACAGGGCTGGGTGCTCTCAATGGCTCTGGGCTCACGGTAACAGGAGCTTTGTTGGGTTGAGAGCGCAGGGCTGCAGAGGGCACAAAGTGTGATCACGGGCTGCAGAAACTCTGCCTGAGAGCGGCTGGAAAAGATTAAGGACAATTCCTGCCGTGAGCAGCTGAATGACAAAGGGTGTTGTAACTGCCTGTAAGACAGCCAGGTACAGATAAGTCCTCTCTGCCTCCTGACACAGGCAGGAGCATATTTTCAATTAAACTGAGAGATGGCAAATCCAGAATTGATGAAAGGACATTCTCTTCTGCACTGTGAGTTGGGATTCAGCTCCTCCAGCCAGAGACGTCTGAAATTCAGACACCTGCACCTGTGCTGTCTATGTGAGGCTTCCCTCTAAGACAGCCAGGGGAGAGAGGCACTTCCAAGCAGCAATTCATCTGAGCAAATACAAATATCCATTTGCAGAAGAGGTAACTGCACGCCTCATGCTCTGCTGGCTGTATCGACTCCATCTCTGCTGCTAATGAGGATGACGAGGAGGGCAGCCTGGGTTGGCACCTGCCTGCTCAGGTGAGCTTTGCCTTGCGATATGAAACCGCGGAACTCATTTCTGCAAGAGGTTACAGAAGGCAAAAGATAAACTCCGTTCAGACAGTGGCTGGAATAAATGCAACAAACCAGAATAGCTGCAGTTATCGCAGATGGTAGTAAGAACATTTTGGAACGGATAGAATACGCTTCACTTCGAGGCTTAAATCCATTTTAAACTCTTAGGATTAGGATTAAGATCTTCATGTGGGTATTTTATTTCATATCTACCTGCTGGCTGATCAGGGGTTGGCTGCTAATTTGGATGGATGGTGAATCTACTTGAAACTGTCAATATTTTACCTGCACACAGTCCCCCAAGATTTCTTGAAAATCTTCCAGCTCGTATTGAATTCTAAACAGCGTGCAATCCAAAGTTTAGTGGAGTAGTAGAGATCAGACTGGAAAGCAGAAGATACAGTGGAGCAGGATAAAGCAGAACCAGAAAATGACAACAAATGCACATGCAAAGAGAATAAAAAGCACGTTGGAAGTGTGTGTTTGCGTACTACCCCTAAGCACAGGGCACAGAAGATGCTGAGGCAGGTGGGTGTGACCTCTCTTGGTCTCACAGTGGTTTTTGGCAAACCTGGGGGACCAAGTGATAGCCAGCCTGAGCAACCCGTGTGCAGATTTATGAGCAGTCCTGGTGGACTCAGCATGAAATAAAGGGCACAGCACATCACTGTGAGCACTGCAGCTTCTGAAGCGGCTTGTGAAAAAAACCATTCCTCTAGAACCACTTGCCTGTGACCACTTCTTCTGATTCTTCCCCGCCTGATAGAGGGTTTTGGTTTGACCTGGGAAAGCTCATTTGAGAACATCTCCTGCAAAAAAAAAAAAATAGCATTCATCCACTCCTCCTAGCTCTTCTATATATGCTCTCTGCTATTGTTATCTTCCTGCATGGAATTAAAACAAAGAGAGCAAGGGACAGAGACACTGGTTACAGCCCAAGCAGGAGGGGCTACAACCAGCCAGCAAGCCCAACTGGCCCTGGCCCATGGCACAGCAAGAGAGATCTCAAGGAAGGGGTGGCCATAGGACATAGGAAAAAGCAGGCTGCTGTCATTTCCCATTGCCCAAATGTTGCTTGAGCACAGGTGGAAGATTGGCAGCACCTTCCATCTCCATGCGACCAGTTTGCTACTGGCACATCTCCTTCTTGAGTCGTAAAGTCTTCCCATAAGTGAAGCTGTCTGCCTGAGTTACAACAGCCATAAAATCTAGACCAGGTGTGTAGAATCTTGTACCTAAACTGCAGCAGTGACACACACAACCAAAGGAGCATGATATGAGGAAAACTCAAGACCCATGTGCCCAAGATATAAACAAGAAAAGGGAAGAGCCCATGGCAGACACTGCTTTGTGGCCATTCAGTATGGAGCTCAGGGTATGAACCTTCATGTTTCCTGCCAGGACACAGTGAGAGGCATTTGAGGAGTGACAGCACTGCTCAGCAGAAAACCTGAATGCCACAAAAAATAAACTTCTTATGGAAGTAGGAATTCATAGCCAGTCGTAGCCTGGTCCTTAGGGGGGTAGAAATAAGTGAATACAGATAGAAAGAAGATAGTAATGACCCACAAGTCTGAGGTCTGGCTGAGATGTTTAACAGTGCACAGAAACATATGATATGGTAGAACGTTTGGGGCCATCTGTTCCATTGGCTATGACAAACTTTATCCTGCAGCTGCAATCAAGATTACGGCAGATCATACAACGCTTGAAGTAAAAGAAATACACAGTTGGTTATAAGTAGGAAAATATGTTGTAAGTGTGCCTTGAAATGCAGCATAGTGCACTTAGCCTGAGCAGCTCCCACCAGCTGAGGGTGAACTTCAGCCTTATAAGAAGCTGCTGGTAGCTCCATTGGCCCCAAGTTGCCAGGCACCTTGCTGTGTGCTGTAGGGTTTCTGCCTGCTCCTCTGCCTTGGGTTGCCCACAGTTTCCAAATGTGAAGTCATATCCAGGCCCTAAGCTCTGTTTGTTTGACAGATAGAAGAGTAAGGCCTCACTCCTGGAACTCTCCTCCCAGCATTTAGCTTTTCCATTAGTTACTGCGTTCACTGTTGATAGACTTTTGTGCTCTTAAGGGTTCTGATCACAAGGCTGACAAGCAGTAGGGCTTCTCCTGTCTGTTAGCAGCCATCTGGGCTGTCTCATTTCTGTGCAATTGTGTTTTGTTTGGAAGACCAACATCAGTCTCCAAAGCAAGCTGGTGCATGGTAAGGAAGGTGCCTGCAGTGCTGAGGCTGCAGCCTTTCTCCTCTCGAGAACAGCTCTTGTGAGATGCTAATACACTGCATTGCACATGCACCTTCCTCACAACTAAGGGCTTAATACCCAGTACAATGCCAGCCTCACAGAGCAATAGAGGAACCGCTGTTCTGCCTTTGTGCAGGGAGCTGAATATTGCTTTAATGCATTCATACATAGCTTAGGGTCCCCAGAGGGCCATTGATTTATCTGTGCTCCTGGGCTCCCTATTTGGTGCTGATACTGTGTGTCAGGGAGCAGAAGGGAAGGATTTGCCGCACCTTATCTCCATTCAGACGATAGTGGAGCTCCCTGATAACTCGCTAATCCACGGAGATAAGAACGCTGCAAGCAGATTTTGCAGCCTTTAGGATGAAATGTGTGCAGGGATTTATGTTATTCTTGCAAATGCTGAAATCATACATTTTGCTGCGCGAGCCACAAACTTCATGTCACTGTGCCAATTAGCTCCTGGGATCGGGCTTATTTCAAACAGCATTAACCAGATGAGCAGACAATGTGAGATAATAAAGAGAAAAATAAGATCAGATGAGCAAGACACTTAATGTAGCATCACTCTTAGCACTGCAAACTATTGCCAGAGAAATAGAAGATGTATTTTGCTGCTTTTTCTTTTTTTCTTTCATCACTGTATGGGAAATGTTGAGTCATGGCCTGAAGCACTGATGGAGCACCTGGGGAAAGGACCTGGTCAGCCCTGGGAGCACAGGTGAAGGCAATTCAGCTGTGTGATGGGAAGGGATGGAGCCTGGCTGCACCTCTCTTAGGGCTTGAAGGGCTGGCTGCCACTGGGGAAGGATCTTTTTCTGGAGATCTTTCCCTGTGAACCTGGATTCTTCTGATATGAGTGAGCAACCTTCTCTTCCTTTATAGCACCTCTCTTTTGTGCTGGTCCTTCTGTCATTTCACTCTGGTGTTATGCCTTTCTCATCATGTTGGTCTGTCCAATTGCTACGTTCTTGTACTGGTGGTATTGAAATTCTTGGCTATGAGAGGTATCTGAGCAGCACAGGATACCAAGAGTAATACAAAACTATGATTATAATAGTGTAAGAATTGTGAAATTAGATACTAGATGCAGGGGAGTCCTTACTGCAGCTAAGCTCACTCAATACCTATAGGAATTTGAGGGCTTAGACAGTGGCTGGAATGCAGAACAACTGCATTCTACATTTCTATCTTCTTCTAGGCCTCCAGGTGCCTTTTCACCATCTGCATTAAGGTCTAAGTTTAACAGAGTAATGGCAAGTGTCTCAAAGGCTTCCATCCTAGACCCATAGGCAGGCATAGCAGCATCCAGTGCTGGACTTAAAGAGCAGAATCTCAGGAGAGCACTGACAGAGCAACAGAGTGCCTCAAGAAGTCAGGCCGCAGGTCCTTATGGCAGCAGCTCCTCTAAAAGTCCCTCTGCAGCCCATTGCTGGTGGAGCTGTACTCCCAGAGAGGCTGTCAGAGCTCAGAAACGCTGCCTTCCTCCAACGGTTTTGCTGTTAATATATCAAAGAAGGGACAGAACCTTGTAAAATGTTCTCAGAATCCCCCTGGGTTTTTCCATTCACTGAAAAAATTGCTGGATTCATTCCATTTTGCATTCTAGAAACTCTACCCAGGGATGTCTGAGAAGATGGCTCCTAGCACAGATCCCCGTGTAATCAGAAACACCGTGATGCCCAGCTGAAATAGAAAGGGAGAGACAAATGGCATTAAAAGCAGGAATCCAGTAAGAGGATAGAGAGCTCTGAGAATTAGTTATTTGACTCTTTTTGACCTAAATCTCTAGTTTAATAAAGCAAAATCTTTCCACGTGGTGCTTTTTAAAGCCCTTGCTTTTGCAGCCTGCCTGGGGCTCAGCAGAAGGAGGGGTGGCTGACCCGCAGCCTCATCCTGCTCGCTCCATTCTGCACTGCTCTGCGTGCTGCAATCATCCTTCCATTGCTGCAACCTTCACATACATGTGCACATGGCAACCCCCACACCAAACTTCCCTTAGTTTTATACCTGCATATGATGCCATGTGGTATGGGGCATCGCTTTGGCTCAGCTGTACCCTTCCAGCTCCTTGTGCACCCCCAGCTTGTCACTGGCAGAGCTGTGCGGGAGGCTAAAAAATCTTTGCTTCTGTTCATTATCAACATCATTTTCATCCTATATCCAAAACACAGCTGGTAGGAAGAAAACTGAGGCTATCCTAGCTAAAGCCAAGACGCAGCACAATACCTTCCTGTAGTCTGCCTCACCTTTCTCTTAGGTGTTTGCTTGCAATTCCCTAAGTGACAGCAAGGCAAAAAGCTTGATGCAATTGCCTAAATGTGAGCACCTGTGAGTGCACACAGAAGCAAAGAAGTACAGACCCATGAGCAGTCCTTGGCTGCTCTCTGCACAAGTAACTCCTCCACCAAGGCAGTGCTGTGAACTACAGCTGAGGTAACGAGAGGGTGATGGAGATAAAGCTGGTGGGGATGTCTGGCATCACAGATTTCATGCTAGCAGCTGTACTGGAAGGAGAGCCTGCCAGAAGCTTGTGGTGTTTAGGCTCCCAGCACCATGTGTCCCCAAACAGGGTTCTGTGCTGTGCTTCCCTCTTTGGCAGAGTGAGCTCACCCGTGTACCCTCAGGCAGAGGGTGCCATTTCCCTGGAAATGAAGAGACTCTTCACTGCTGGGAGCTAATCCAAATCCTCTCAGGCAGGCCCTTGCAGCAGGGAAGATTTCTGTGCTCTAGGATCTTTGGGATCTGCTCATCCCTGATGTGGGTTGACAGCGATAAGGAACGCGTGCTGTTTGCAGAAGCCTGAGCATTCTCCACCTGTAGTGCTTTGCTGAAGCTCTCTGACTGCAGGGCTGAGCTTATCTATCAGACTTCTCATTTTCCTTTCCTGAAGTCCTGCTTCACTGAGAGAGCCTGCAGGGATTTCAGAGGGATCAGGGTTTCCCTTCCGGTCTTTCACTTAAAGTATCAAGATGACACTGGCATTCCAGCCACAAGGAGAATGTGGTTGTCATTTTAAAGCCTAAGTCTAAGGATGCTCTGATTCCAGCCAGAATCCCTTTTAAAAAAGCAGGCCCCTGAAAGTGAGGGATGGAAAGTGTAGGGGGGACAGCTAGATCCTACTTAGCATCTTGAAGAAAGTCATTCCTAGGGAACAGACTTGGTCCCCAAGGACCCAGGCGCTCTGACCACTGATTTCTGTAGCTCCCAGCTCTACCCACTTCCTTAATGTTCTGTCGAACCAGAAGCAAAGTCAACCCCTTGCCAATGGCAGTGCTTCAGTGATTTCTGGCCCCGTTTCCCACACCCAGCTCAGAACCCTTCCAACCTGCTGACAAAGGGCTGTGATTTCCCTGCAGCCTCGGTGTCCCCAGAGCTAAGCTCTGACTCACATGCCAAAGGGTGAGCTGGGCTGCCCCAGGCTCTCAGGGGTTCTGCCAGCTTTAATTTGTTCAGGGTGAGGGAGGGTGAGCTTTAGCCTTATAAATAAAGAGAAAATCCCGAGCCTGTTGAATTAAAGCCTAAGCACCAGCTTTTATAATCACTCTGCGTAGTCCCTTGGATCTTCCCTCATTTATAGGGTGATTTTTCACTTGAATTTACTGCCCAAGCCCGATTTCAATTAATCCTTCTCTGCCCAAGTCCTTTAGGCATATGGCCTGAGAGATCCTTGGCATGGAGCGGGTAACTCTGAGACCTTCTAATCCAACATTTGCCAGCTGGTAAGTCCCCATGCTCTTTTGAGCAGCCCAGTAATAACTTTAATCACCCCAAACTGCTCCAGCTTGGTTATGTGATGCTTCCTTCCAGCACGGCAGGGTGATGCAATTCTGGAGCAGCTTGCTGTTTTGCAGAGTGTAAAGAGGTAAATGTGCTCAATAAGGAACAGCAGAACACCTCAGGCTTCAAAAAGCCTGTGGAGCCCAGGATGGGAATGATAAGGTCCAAAAATACGAGCTATCATCCTGGGCTTCAGTTCGTTGGTGTGAGATGGCCCAAATTCAGGATTCCCAAGATGTAACGTGTTCAGAAAGAGCAAACATCTCAGGGCATGAGGAACTGTGGGCACCACAGGTCAGCATCCAGCCTGAAGGAACACGTAACTGCAAATCCAGAACTCTGCATCCTAAGATAGGCTGGTTAGGAAATGGACAGAGCACCCCCACAGCATAGCAGCACCATAGCAGGCTTCAGAGCAGAATCTGGTTTTGTGAAATACTTAAAGTTGCAATTTCTTCCTTGGATGGTGGTGGGAGCCTGTTTCCACAGAGGATTCAACCAGAAGATTGTGTTGCTTCCTTCTGTGTCGTATTGTGCTTCTCCCAGGCTGCATGATCTTGCTTGCCTCTTTACGAGCTGCAGGTGAAAGATCCCTGCTGGCTGGTGAGTTGGGGAATTCGCTCTTTTTCTGCTTGTTTAGTAGCTGAGTCAAGTCAGGAAGCAGAGGAATAGAAACTATTTCTCCAGGGTATGTAAAGGAATTGATCTGGTGTGAGTTCTTGCTGAAATGCACCCTGCCCAGTGAGGAAGCTGTGATTCCCAGTGAATCCATTAGCCCATTCAGTCTGCTTTATGGTGACTGACATTTCCTTATCTCACCTGTCATTACACAGAAGCCCAGAATAATACACCAGCATGTCCGACAAGGGCTGTGTGCATTTCCACTCTGATTTTCCAGCACTCACTGGGCTCATTTCCTTCATTATTGACATGACTTTACCCACAGCCCAGTGCTGGGGTGTGTGTAACTAACTCCTCTTTACTGGTTTCCAGTTCTAGTGTATCTTGCTAGCAAAATAGGAGACTGACAAGCAAGGGCTTGGTTAATAAGCAGGATTCTTTAACCCTGCAAGCTGCGGAGAATTTTCAAGGAGGTTCCAACTGTCTTGGAAATCTCCTTGTCTCCCTATCTTGCAGATCAGATTGATAACACAGCTTCTCTCTGCCTGATGTCAGCCCACCAGGTGCTGGGAAGCCACAGGTCGATGGCAGGGATTCTCACTGAGGCCCTTGATTAGATTAAGCAAGTAAATCAGGAGATCAATGCCCCTGAGAGACGGGGGCCTTTTGGGGGAAGCAGAGCTCAGTGTAGCCCAGAGCCATCCTGGCAGTGGGAGGAGGTTGGGTCCATATGGAATGGGATGGATGGTAAGGAGCTCAAGGGTGGCAATGTCTATGAAAAGCAAAGATGTGTTTTATACTTCGTGCAACCCATATGTTGTGCAAAAGTAGTTACTTTGTGCTGGAGCCTTTGGAATGGTTATGCAGCACGTCTCTACCAATAGTGGAAGGCCTGCCAGATTTTCCTGAGGGTAATTTTAAAAGTTCCAAAGATATTGCTCTTGAACGTGATTGATTTGTTGGCTGGGCCATCCTGTGGGGATGCCTAGTGGAAGAGCTAAGAAGCTTGATGCTGAAAGATTCAGGGGATGTGTGTGACGGGAACCCAAGTCAAACAGAGCTTTCAAGTGGATCCGTCTGAACTTTCTCCTTCAAGAAAGCGTGCCCACAACACCAAAAGGTGTCTGGACTTGAGAGCAAATAAAAAACCCTCAAACAACCCACCCAGTGGAGCAATGAGATTTTATTCAATCGAGGAACAGCGTGAGGCAGAACAGAATGTAAGGGCTTTAATCGCATCTTCCTCTGCTCTGTTTTCTCACTTAAGGCTTTCTCTCTAACAACCTTTTCCATTTCATGGGTTGCAGACCAATTCCACCTAGTGCTGTCTGGTGCCAGGGAAGGCCTTTTCCCTTCCATCACATCTGAGAGTTGGCTGTGTATCTGCTGTCTGTTCTCAGGCCTCATTTCACCTGGATGGAGATCAGCTCATCTTTCTTCCTCCACGAATCTGCCCAAACTCCTTTTCAATGTGTTATTTTCCATCACTGAAAACAATTGGTGGTGAATTCCACACAGACAATTTACACGCTCTGTGGAGATGGTCTTTATTTTCTGCTTGTTTTGAGCTTGCCATCTGATAGTTGCAGGATACTTCTTGGAAGAAATGACAGACAATTCTCACCTCTCTTCCAGGTGGGAGATCCGTGGTCTATTTACCCGTTTCTCACACAGATGTCATTTCATACCCTTCATCATCTCTCCTGCCTGGTTCTGTTTTCTTCCCAGTTTTGCAACAGCCTTTCTGAGATGGGGAGATCAGGATTGCAGAGAACATTCAAGAAACGAATACACTGTGGGTTCACACAGCAGCACAGGGTTGTTCTCTTTATCTCCATTCATTTCTGACTACTGCTTGGCAAGATTTGCTTCCTGGATTACAGATGGGAAAAATCCCTGTCTTTAATCTATCATTCACTGGATTCCTCTCCCAAAGCATTTTTCAGTGACTGCCATGAGGAAAGAACCCTGGCCTGGGAGTTCAGCTCTTGTGCTCTGCTCAGGGCAATGCAATGATTAGTCAAGGGTATTGTATCCACATATTTATTAGCATCATGTTGACTGAAGAAAGATTCCTGCGATGATTTATAAGATAGATATCTATAATACTAAGGGCTATCAAACATCGGGCTGTTGAATATATGCTATTAAACTGCATTCCCTTCTGCCTTATTATCCTCCCCATTTAAAGCAGCATGGCCATGATACCAGTCTCCTGTCCTACTGTTTTCCCCGCAGAGACCCATGTGACTTAATATGAGGAATCTTTGCAGTTATTATAGTGTAATTATCTGTAGCAAAGATGCACTTTGAGGAGGAGGAGAGATGACTAGTTAGTGCTACAAATCTATAGTAATTAGAATTAGATTCAGAGAGTATTGGATTCCCCTCAGCGGCCTGCTCATTGATCTCCTCCCTGTGTCATTTCACATTATTTTTTACATTAACATACTTTTGTGAGGGTTTTCTTTTTAAATTTCCAACAGGAATTTTCATCCCCTATGCAGAAATGTTTACAGGCCTCAACCACTGCGGCAAGCAGTTTAAAACCTGCATTTTTCATCAAAGCCTTGTCCTCTTCTTACGGTTATCTAGGATTATCTTCAACAGCCAATAATCATCAGCACTCTGCATGATCTTAAGAGAATGACCAGATTTTGTCATTCTGTCTTTCTGTTGTCAGTGCTATCTTTCTGCACTGCGTAAAGGACTTGGTATAAGCTGAGTTCCATCAAGCCTTGTCTATTAATGCTGCCTGATGACTTGTCCAGCTTCTGTCATGCGATGGAGTCTGTTTTGACCTTTTGCTGCAATCAGACAATAAGCAGGCACGGATTTGAAGTCTTGAACCATCCACATGATGTGGGGGGGGGTTTCTTGCTCCAGAACTCAGCCTCTAAATGAGGAATTGTTGGTGCTGAGGATGTAGATCCAAGAAGCTGAATAATGTCGTTGTTGCTTAGAATCTACAAGCAGCCTGTTGTGAATAGTGTATGTACAATTTGAAAAAGGGGCCAATACTTCAAAGATATTTTTTCTTGCTGCTAGAATAAATCTTAATAATGCACTTCCAGTTGCAGTAAGGAAACAGTATTTTAAACTAAAGTGAGGCATCCCCTGGAACATTTAGATTCTTTTGGGTAGATTATCTTGATGAATCTACTTGTGGGTTCATGCATCTCTATAGCACCCACAGAAAGCATCAGCCTTTGTGAAATTGCATTAAATTAGCAGTTAAGTGTTTGGAGACTTAGTTTCTTAATATTGTTTAGCGGACCATATCATGCAGATTGTGAAAAGTGCTTTAATCTGCAGCATACAGGACTTCCCGAGGGATTAGCTGCAGCCCTGATATGTTAATATTGCAAAAATGGATGATCCAATTAAGCTCTGCTAAACCATGGCAGAATGTAAGGTCCATGTTGGCTTATCCTCATGGTTTGTGTGTTAGCTGGAAATTGCAAGGCAGCCTGTGCTGTGCACTGGATTCTGAGGCTTTGTCAGGGTTAGCAGAGGGAGGGAAAGCTCTTTGCCTGACAGAGGGACTTCCCCTCCTTACGCTGTGCTCTCATTCACAGGGCAGTTTTCCAAGGAGAGAAGCATCTCTGTGTGACCAGCCCATTTTTTATTTTTATTTTTTTTTTAATAATTCAGGAAGGCAGAAGCTTTCCCCACTTCTTCTAGGTCCAAATATCGCTCCAAAGGGACAGCAAGTGTGGAGAATTATTTTCGTCAGCGGGTAGAAAGGTTCCTTGATAACTTCAGTGTGAGATATCGCAGACTTCCCTCTGCCTGTCCTCTATCCTGGGCTTAGAGCAAAGGACTGAGCTGATGGGGACAGTGTTTATGAGCTGCTTCCATGGCAGATGCTGAGCATGGGCTCCAGCAGCAACTGGAGCTGAGTAAATGATGCTCTGGCTGCAGGTGGGAAAGGCAGTTCTCCAGGCTGCCTCTAGGGTAGCCTGTGCTCTGCCACAAGACATGCTCCACTATCCCCCACTGCAGACACTAGTTGAGGTTTGCTGCTTGCTCCAATTTGTTAGCTCTCCTAAGAGAGACCAGGAGCTGACAGAAGCCATAGATGATTTCCTGCAGGAGAAAGAACAATCTTCTTTCTGGTCGAGGTTCACTAAGCAACTAGGAGGAGGCTGGACCAGAAACCTCCAGAGGTTCCATCCAGCCCACAGCATTCAGTAAATCTATGGCCAGGATGTGCAGAACACCCTCACTGCTGTTCCCAGCACTGCTGGCTGGCAGTGACCATTCTCTGTGAGCACACAGAGCAGGGTTTGCTTCTCAGCTTGTGATGCTGGGCCAGGTAAACGCACAGCATCCTCAGCAATGATGTCTATTTGATGCTATGCTGTTGCCTGTGGGAAGATAAGTTTGCCTTGTTTAGCATTCCAGGGCTCCTTTACATGGAGCTGCCTCGTCCCACTGAGTTGCAGCCACTGCTGTTTTGTGATATTGCTGTGCTTTTTATTTTTTAAGGACACCTCTGCTACTCTCACCTTGCGAATTAGGAACAGATGATGGTAGTTACACTCATAGTTACTCATTCCCTATGGAGCACAGAATAGCGTATGACACCTTCTGGTGGAGAGGAACAGTTCAGCATTTTCCCTCTTGGAGGAACAGAGATGCACAATGATGTTTCTTGGCACTTTTAAGTTTTTCAGCTCTCCTTTGATCGTATTGCAGTACCTCTGCCCTACATTTCTAGCTGTTATTCTCCCTTATTGATTACATTATTTTCAGATTGGGGCAATATTAGCACACTGCATCTTTCTGATTATCTTTCAAAAATGTTGCCCTTGCGCTTGTTCAACTGGCTCAAATACAGATTTATTGCTTTGCCAGTTAGAATTAAGGAGGGACACTTCTCTTGCCTCTTTCACTAAGCAACATGATGGCTCTCTGAATGTCATGGAGTACTCTGGTTAGATAAACTGGAAAAAAAAAATTCATTTAGTATAGACGCTCTTTCCTTATCACTTCATCCATGTTCGTGAGCTGAAATTAAAAGGCTAAAATAAATAAACATCTGAATTGCTAATAAGCATCTGAATAGCATAAACATCTTTTTGCTGATGTGCCAGCTTCCCCCAAGAGATGGAATGATGTCCTGAGGACATTATTTTAAAATAGCAGCCAGTGAGGGCCCTTTTCTTGATGCTGGGTTTCAGGTGAAGCGTGGGGTGATGGCTTTGTGCTGCTGGGAGGGTGGGATCTCTCCCATTCATTGTAAGGGCTGTAGTCCTTCAGCAGGAGGTTGAAACAGTGCTTGTGAATCTCACCTTCTCTTATTTTTATTTTCCTTGCTTTTCTTACAAGTGCAAAACATTTCATTTGGGATGGTATGAAGTATTTCACGCTGAATGGAACAATTCTTTTTGTTGTTTTACCAAGATAAATAATATTCTGGAGCGATCCAAGCCAAACCTTTTTTCCACTTGATTTTTCAATTTTGCTGTCAAACTGAAAAATCAGCTGTTCTCCAGACCAATAACACAGAGCTCTGTTCTCCCATATGGAACAGCAGCGTCCTGATGCCAAACAGAAGAATATTTCCTGGCAGCATCGTTTGTTGTAAGTCTTTAAAAGATACTCTGATCACAAAGAAGAAAGTGGAGCACACACTCCAGCCTTTCCTCACCACGAGGGCAGCCGAGCAATTTCAAGAGGCAGCAGCAGGAGGCTGGCTCCTTTCCCTCGTCAGGAACTTCAAAACACCCCAAAGAAAGGTAATTTTATTCCTATTTCTGGCTCACGGTCTCTTAAAACAAATGACTCGCCCCTTCACCAACCCTGGAGGAAGTATTTTCAAGATGAAAAGGGGGAAAAGAACACTTGCTGAAGCGCTGTGGGCATCACGTGGGCTATCTGAACGATCTGGTCCCATCTAGAAGAGGCTCCAAGGGAGAAAAAAAGACCAGCGCAGAAGGAAGCAAACTGCTTCAGCTCTGAATAACCTTGGGTATGGTTCCTGGACCCTTGGTGCAAGAGGAAATGTCTGGCCTTGGTTGCTAGAAGCTGCTTTGGCAAATCCCATAGAGAGAAGCAGAGGTGGTGCTGCTTCAGTTTGCGCTGCTCTCTGCTGTGTGTTTGGAGCTCTGGTGGCACAGCAGTGCAGGCTAGAGCATGCAGAACTGCAGCCTTCAATTAACACTGCTTGGATACAGCCAGTCCAGCAAAAACCTCCCAGAAGGATTTATTTTTATTTTTTTATTTTTTAAGGAAATTGTAAGTGGAAAAAGTTCCTTTTTGAGCAGTTGTTTGAAATGCTGGTTTTGCTGTGCTTCAGAACACAAAAAGGCCAAGCCAGAACTAAAATAAAAACTCAACAGAAATTGTCATTTTCCCCAAGAGAGAAAGGGGTGGGCCATTCTGCTGTGGATCCAGATATCCTTGGTTCTCCTGCCCCCTGTAGCACACAGAATGAACCTGGGGGAGGATGGTCTGCCGTGATTTCAGGCACCCATGGCCATCTACAGAAAAGGAGTTTGGCTGCTTTGGAATTGGAAAAGTAAGAGATACTGAGTAGTGAAAGTGAATCTGCAACTGGAACACTTTATTAAAGGAGCCAATGAAGCTTGAAGGCAACAAAGCACCACTATTCCTGAAGGAAAACCAGGGCCATGGTAGAAATCAGCAGTTTTAGTGGAAGGTAGTGTAGCCAGATCTGGAGCGTGGCTGTAGAAAATAGCAGTTTCCACAAGCTCACAGATTGAAACTGCATTAATTTGATGTCATTGTTTCCTCTCTGTTGAGTTGTAATCGGTGCTGTCCAGAGTCTGTCTCTTACTTCCAGAATGATAGCATGGCTTGGGTTGGAGGGAACCTCAAGAATCATCAAGCTCCAATCTCCCTCCCACAGGCAGAGCCACCAACCTTCCTATCTAATACTAGACCAGGCTGCCCAGGGCTCCATCCAACCTGGTCCTGAATACCTCCAGGGATGGAGCATCCACAGCCTCTCTGGGCAGCTGTTCCAGCACCTCACTGCTCTCCTTGTCAAGAACTTCCCCCTGACATCCAATCTAAAATGTTTCTGTACGTCTTCTTCTGACTTCTCACCCCGTTATAAGCAGTGCTTTCTGTGAGCCTTCATTTTTCTGACTTTGTCTCTGGCAATCTGTGCTGTTCTATGATGCTCTCCTTAGAAAGATGTCCTACTTTTCACTTTTGTTCTTGGTTTTGCTGCTGATGATTTAGCCTGTTGGTCATTCCTGGTCATTCTTTCACATTTTCTTCATGTTGTAGAGCTTTCTCTAGGCTCCTGCACGGTAACTTCCTTCACGTTACAAAAGCATCTGGAAAATGTATACCCATTTTTCTCAGGCAGGAGAGATTGAGACTTGGCAGAAAACTGCCGTGTAAAGGTTGGTTTCTCTGCTTCCCTGGGACAGCCAGGTAGGGAAAACCCTACACCAGGAGCCCCTCCAAGGTATTTCCTCAGGTTGTTTCGTACCCATAGATGTAAAGTTCTTACTATGTGGCTGCAGGGTGCCTCTACTGGTGTTAGCACCTGGTTTGCCTCTGTGCATACGTATCTGCCTCAAAGGTTGCTGGACAGCTTGTTTTGCTTCCCTCTGCTGCAAAAAGGACATCAAAGTCAATCTGTGAATGCATAAAATAGATGCCTCTCCTGGAAAGCTGATGAGAATCTCCCCCTGTTACAAACTCAATGCAAAAGGTGAGGTGTAAATTACATACAAGGTAATGGTCCAGTGGTTGCCCAGGGCAGTTATGTGTGGTACCTTGATCTTTTCAGAGGCATCTCCATATCCAGTTAAGAGTGGAGGACACCACAAAGATCTACTACACACAGTAGTCACCAGGGATGCATGCCAGGCATGTGCAGCATGTTATGGAATCATCTGCAAGGATATAAAAGGCCACACAGCAACGAAGACAGCTCCAGAGAAAGGTAATTGAGAGCTTTCCTCTAAGGTGTAAAAGGATCCGTGCCCTGTAGTCACGTGCCATGGGCTGGTTGTGCCCTGTCAGATCAGGCTGCTCAGGGTCCCATCCAGCCTGGGCTTGAGGCTCAGTTATATTTCTTACTCTGTTAAGATGTGTTATTTCCTATCAATAAACCATTCCTCTCTTACATCCAAGATGCAGGATTTTTTTTTTTTTTCCTGCTTTCTTAAGAACTCTTCTACGTATACATACCATGGAAGTCAAGAGAACTACTAGCTAGATCTCTCAAGGATGTAATTGCTTTGTATTCCTAAATCTTTACAAGCTTTATTGCTAAAAGCCTTAATTAAACAAGAAATACCTTCAGATATGCAGCACGGTGCTTACAGCAGGGATCTCTGCGGAAGAGAATTTCCTCATCTGAGGAGCCAAGTGGTTTGTGTGTTCACTGAGTGCTTTTACACGCTGCTGTACACGCAGCATGGCCACTGCAGGTACCCACGTGCAAGGGCAATGGAAACAACTGGAGGTCCCTGTAAAAAAGCAGTGTGAAATTATGGCTGGAAATACCTTCTGACCTTCTCTTTCTTGAAAGAGAAAGCTTTATTTTCTTTGGGTTTCTGTTCTGTTTTTCCCATCGCAGTGTTGAGAAGTGCGTGCTGCCTACATCTGCTCCACGATGCTCTGAAGCTGTAACTCTGGCAATCTTGGGTGTGTTTTTTTTCGGATTTCTTATATGGATGGCATAGATAAACACAAAATGAGAGAAGCCTGAAATTCAGGCCTCTGAGCATTTCCTAAATGCTAAAAAAAAAGAAGACCTGAAGTTTATTGTTGTTTCTTTCTGCCCTTCCCTTGGGACAGCTCAAACTCCAACTCAGCAGCAACTTGGTTTGCTTAGAACACATTATACCGAACTTAAGGAAAAGCATTTACATCTCATGAACTCGCTTTGAGTTTGAGCACCTGTGTCTGGTATTTAGAAGGATTTCAAACACATCTGAAGTCCTGACTCTTCCCTTCACTCTGACAGGGGTATTAATGCAGTTCTCCCCACCATGTAATCCACAACCAGCAGCCAGGGCTCGATCAGGTTCGTTAGCTGCTCAGGCAGAGTGAAGGGACAGAGCTCTCCACTTGATTGCCATCTGTCAAGATGCAGTTGGAAGGCTGTTTTGTTGTCATCTTCTAGCAGTAGTTCATCCAAAGATGTGTCTCTCTTACACCATATGGAAACGTCACCATTTGCTCTCCATTAAGTACTGGAATAATCCTTCCTTCATCCACTGGGCAGAGTCCTGATTTTTACCTGCAGGCATGCCTGGCTTCAGCACAACTCTGCGTTCAGTGCAGGTCCTGGTTTTCCTTCTTCTCTGCACTGAGGCATGGGAAGAGGTGGAGGAGCTCCCACTGCCAGCTGAGCAGGGAGCTTTGGGGCACTGAGAAACAGATGGGTGAAAAAGCAGGAATTGGGAGTGGTTTCTCACTTGAAAAATTTGGGCTGGTTCCGTTTATTTATTTATTTTTTCACTCTGCTACTTGCTTTGACAAGATACGTTTTTGACATATGCAGCACTGGTTTGGGGCTTTTCTTTTTTTTTTTTTTTCCTTCCCTGTTCCGCAAGGAATATTAAGTGTGATTTTTGCTCTTCCTCCCACCTTTTTCTACTGTGTAACTTTACAAATGTTTCCCATTTGTTAAAGTGACACTGTGACAAATTCTCTTCTCTTTCCCAGCTCCATCACTTTCCCAAAGTTGTGAAAGTTTCAAGGAGCTGCAGGTTTAAAAGAGGAAAATGAAAGGAGAAGAAAACACTGATTTTTCTTGCATCTCTGCAAAGACAAGAAAAGAAAATCCTCCCATCCCTGCACAGCTGGGTCTTTGAGGCTGGTGGAGAGAAGCCCCTCTGAACATCTCAGCTGGGACTGCTGAGGTTATGTTTTGCCTTCCTCACCTCCTGCTGCCGCTGTGCCCAGAGCAGCTTGTGGCTGCCACCGGCTCTCAGTGGGGAAGCAGAGCTCAGAGCTGGCAGACAGACAGAAGCAGCTTCTCATCACCTTGCAGTCGGCCCTGACCTGGTGTGCAAACAGTCAGCGGGGTCCAGTTGGCTGTTCTGCATTCCTTTCCCCTGCGCCTTCAAACACCTCCATTGTTCTGTTCCAATGCAAAAGCAACCGAGCTGCCTGACATCGCTGATGACTGGCAGGGGGTCAGGAGCTGCAGAGAGGTAGTTTGAAAAGCTCCTCATTGCATCTTGGCTCTTCTACCGGCTATCCAAGTAGCATAGAGGTGACAGAGCCAGCTTGATAGGCTTTATGTTCCTGGGTGGATTTCAGTGGTTTTCCAGAGAGGCTCCATGCAGGAAGACCTGCTCAGCATCCCACAGGTGAGGGACCTCAGCCTGGCTGAGAACACACAGGCACCCTGCCAAGCTATTTACCCCTGCAATGCTGCCTCCCTCAGCTTGGTGTTTGTGCTTCCCTTATGCTGTTGTACAGCCATTCTCCCCACGAAATGCTGCCAGTTTGGGACTGTCACTGTGACAATCTTTTCATCATGCAAACAGGCCCATTGCCTGCCTGTCCCTCTGTCTCATTTGGCTGCCCGCTGTATCTGTGCACCGGAGACTGTTGTGAAGAAATCCTTCACACCCAACAGTTTAATAATCCCCTTGAATATGGAGTGGATTCTGCCTGTGCAGCCTTGCAGATCTGCTTATGAATAAATTAGCTCTGCTTTGTGAGGCTAAATACATCCACATGCTCTGGAAGCATTCGTAATTGCATTTGAAATGTAATCATACTTTCGATGGGAGTGTGTTTGTCGCTGTTATGTTTTATTTTTTCCCCTTTTCATAAAACAAAACAAAACACCTGGAGTTTTTTTTTTTTTTCCATCCTGTGTTGATGACTGGTAGTGGGAGCCTCACTGGTGTTTGGTGTGATGATGGTAGTTTGTGGACAACAAAGCTGATCTGTGCTGTGCCTTGCACTGCTCAGTGCCAAATCCTGACTGGGGGGTGATGCTGGTGGCTGCACAGTGAGCCCCACATCACCTGCACAAACCCTCAGCCCCTGTTTGTATCTTCCATTTGGTCCCTGCAGCACTGAGTCCAGACCTGGCATTGCTTTCAGATGCTTTACCTTCTTAAGGGGCTTTTTGCTTCTGCCCAGCTGACTTGCTGCTGTTGGTTTGTGGTGTTGGGGAGCAGCATCATATGATGATTCCCATTTTGGGATGAGTTGTTTTGTTTCTGCTCCAAAAACTCATGAGTTCTTTTGAGTTCCGTGTCAGTGGTTGAAGTTGAAGCAAGGATGCCTTGTAGACTTTCTAATCTGCATGGATGTCCTCAATGTTGTGTCCTTAGGAATTCCACAGTACAAATGTCTCTCAGTGCAAAAATTCTATCCTAGGCCTCAGAAAACAATGACAAATTCGGTTAAAAATAATAAACCTCCAAAACCTGTTGATTAAAATTAATGAGCATTATCCACTGGAGGAATGTTCCAGTGAAAAAATGGGGGCACCTTAGAGCAGAGCACTCACACCCCACACATCAAACCCTCTGCTGCCCTTCTGCAGCTGATCCCCTGCATCACTGCATGGTCTCCAGAGCCCATCTTCCAGATCCAGGGCCATGTGCAAGTAGTCCTGACTTCCAGGTGTGAATGAGTTTGCTCAGTTGCTTTCCATGGGCCCAGCTGACGGTTCACGGTCTACAAAATCCCTCCTGCTGCTAATCAGCTCTTTTCAAGTGTGCTCACACTGCAGCATTCATTACCTTTCCAGCCACTGCTTCTGCTGGGAAACCCCCTCAGTGTGGTGCCTTCCCTGGCTGTCTCGCCTGGCAGCACAGTACTGCAGTTTCAGTAATGTGCTGCAGTCACTTGGGTGCACTTAGCGATTTCCTCTCTGTGGTGCTTCCTACAATCATTGCTTTTCCCAAAAGCAGCTCAGGAAATTGATCTGCTCCAAGGAGGGGCAGAGGTTTCTTTGCCAAGCAGAGTGAGGAAGGCTTGCCAGGACTCGAGGAGCAAATGCTGCCTCCTCCCTCAGTGCTGCCCTTGGGTTTCTGATGAGGTGTACCAGACAGCTGCCACTGTTTCTCAGGTCTGCATCACTTTAGGGATGTTCTCAAGTAGGGTTTTCCTTACTATACATGCACACATGAAGTGTATCGGATGCTGACTGAGAGCTTACAAATGGACCTTGTATATTTGTTAGGATGCCTGTGTACCCTTTCTATGGGCATTTATCTACAGCCTTTAATTTCTAAGGGAGCACATGTGTATCGATGCACTTTCAGCCCACCTGTGTGATCCTGATGCGTTGGTCCTGTCACCATTCCCAGCTCTGTTCCTCCTTGGACTCAGTCCTGGGTAGCAACCACATTCCTGTTCCTGCAGTACAACTCAGCACTGTGCACTGCAGGCTCAGCACTCCGGCATCAGCAGGTAGGAGGTGACTGCTCTCAGCACTTCATGCTGTACTTCCTTACTCGTGTTTTATTTCTTACACTGGAGACCAGCTGTATCTCCAGCTAAATTTCTTTGCCTGGAGCAAAAGTGGTTGGGTGGTTGAAACAAGATGATCATTGTGGTCCTTTTCAACCCAGGCCATTGTATGATTGTATAAAAGAGAGGGGTGTATTAGCAACTTTGTCTGCAAGATTAGTCTTTTGAAGAAATGGTAGTGGAATTGAGCCTGATTAATTTAAAAAACAACAACAACACTCCCTTATGGATGACAAGGGTCTAGCTGAAAATTGTGGCAGAGTGTTCAGTGTTCTCTCTTGCACTTGTGAATCCAGTCTTTCTATACTCCACTGCTCTAGAATTGGTGGTGCAACTAAACTGAAGGATAAAACACTAAGAGCCAAGACCACCTGAACTCTGATTAACCCAAGGGCAATCTGGCCAGGGCATGTGGGTTCTGGAACTTGTCTCAAAGGAGGGATGGATGCCTCACAAACTATTTCTTTCCTTGGTTCTCGTGGCATTCAATCTAGACCAGTTTAGCTGTCAAAATCTTCGTGGTAGACATCTTAAATCAGGATGTGTCTCAGGTCTGAGAGGCATCTGCTGGCTGGGTCATGTTCCATCAGCTCCTGGTAGGAAGCTGGAAGAGCATTGCTCCATCCAATGGGGTGGAGAGCATCCTTCCCTTCTCCCCTTGGATCAGTGCAAGCTCCTGTTCTTCTTTGCCAGTTGTGCATGGTTTTATGAAATTTTGGCTCATTTTCAGATGCTGAGCACCAGGACTTGAATCTTGTCCTATGCAGGGCAGTTATTCTGACAGTGCTGGTGCAGCAGACCCCAGGACTAGAGGGAGTATGTGGTCACAGGAGGAGAGCAAGCAAAGAGAATCACCCAAAAGAAAACACTAAAAAAGGAATGTAATGAAGAAGTGCACCAAGCCGTTTTAATTTATCAAAAACAAATATGTTTGTTCTCCTGTTTGTTGAAGCAGATCGTGAATTATGATTGGAAAACAGACAAGCACAGTAACTAAAGGCATGCTAGTTGTTCTTTCTGTTTATGTATGTGCACCGGGAGAGAAACATGATAGGAAAAACAATGAATATGTGATATTTTTCTTTTTTTTTAATTAATAGTTATGGATTTCATTGTGGAACCAGATAACGATCGCCTATCTGGGTCTGGCCTACTGGGTGCAAAGGCTGTGTACCTCACAGTTAAATTTCCACTGCTCCATTGTGGCAGAGCCGTGAAGCTTTTTTTTCTGTTGACACTCAGTAACTTTAGGGCTGTACCCCTTTTACCTCATTATAGCCCTTTAGCATCTCAGCAGCTAAGTCAGACTATTTGCTCACACCCCTTCACGGTCTCTGGAATGATAAGGTTTGTTTAATGGATCCTGCTCGATTCTCTCTGTCCAGGGTTATAAGATATATTTTTGATGAGGACAAGAAACGTGCTTCAGGATACGATGATAATTTCCTAAGCACTAAAGGCAGACTGTTTGGTGGATGAGGAATTGGTTGGATGGTCATAGCCAGAGGGTTGTGGTCAGCAGCTCTATGTCCAGAGGCAGTGATGAGAGTTGTCCCCCAGGGGGTCCCTAAGAGGGTAATACTTGTGATAAAATATATGTCTGTATATATAGAACAAATGATATACAAGCAGTGCCTGCCACCTGCCAACTGATGCCCCAGGCAGCAGTAGTCCACTGGATGAACTCCCCCCATTTTCAGATCTTCTTTCCATGTGATGTTATATGGTATGAATCTCCTCTTGGCCAGTTTGGGTCAGCTGTCCTGATTCTGCCCCCTCCCAGCTCTGTGTGCCCCCCCATCCAGCCCCGTAGCTGGTAGGGCAGTAGGAGAACCTAAGAAAACTGAAACAGCTTTGGCTCTGTGCAGCACTGCTTGGCAACAAGTATAACATCACTGTGTTATCAGCATTGTTTTTCCTCCTAACACCAAAACATGGAACCACAGCAGACACTAGGAAGGAAAACTCTGTCCAAGCTGAAACTAACACAATATCCACCCCTTATTCTGTACAATTCACATCATGCCCAGATCTCTTTCTGTACATCCTAACTCATTACCATCATGTCTTGCCTCTGGATATATACACACATACATCATTCTCATGGTTCATGGGCTATCCTTGTAAATTGTCCATAGAGTTCATGACTTTGGGCTCCATCTGCCCTAACGTTCTTTCAGTGCAGGAGGGGTGATTCACCCTGTTGCATTACTGCATGCTGAAGCTAGTTGTGGTTCCAGCCAGAATGGAAGAACAGGGCACTGCAAAGAAGAAGCTCACAGCATCCTCCTTCTTCCCAGCCCATCCCTGACCCCCAGAAGGTGGCTGTATGAGCAGATGTCACTTTTATTCCAGGCTGGATTGAGACAAGTGAACATATAAAAGATTTATATTTCGAAGATAGATCTGTATTATTAGGTGTTGCCCAGTGGGATCAGTTCTTGAGCTGGATGCTTCAGTTAATGACTCTTCAATGGCTTTCTTTTGGAAAGGGGTGAGGTGCTGGCCCAGGTTGTCCAGAATGCTGTGTGTGCCCCATCCCCAGCCATGGATGGGCCCTGGGTAGCCTGGTCTGGTGGTGGCAACCAGCCCAGGGCATGAGTTGGAGGCTGGGGGGCTGTAAGGTCCCTTCTAACCCAAGCAGTTCTATGATAAAATATTTTCCTCCATGCATTGCCTGGAGGGAAATGAGCTGTGTGTCTATTACAGGCACTGTGAATGTGGTGGGGATGTGCAGAGGGAACAAGGCTGAGGGGGACAGGACAGCATAAAGCTGAAATGAACCAATATGTGGTTGTTCAGGGAACCTGGGCTGAGGAGCACAATGGTAGGAGTGGCACATGCTGTCTTATGACTGAAATAAGGAAGAGGTGAAGGTGCTGGGATGGTGAGAGTGACATAATGCCCTGCAAGTGCTCTTTGGTTTCAACAGCAAAGCCATGTGCAGGACCCACCTGCAAGATTCTCCATTCCTCTTCAGATGCCCTTAACACCAGGATCTCATCACCACTCCATCACAGAGCTTTCCAGGTGGGATCAAGTGGCAGCCAGGAAGCACCAGATCCAGCAGCGTGGGCTTGGATGACAACTGCAGAGCATCAGAAGAAGGGGAAGGAGGAAAGCAGTGAAGGATGGGACAAGATCTGGGAGAAGAGCGAGATGAGTGGAGAACAGGGGAAAAAGCAGAAGGGAGAGGGAATGGGAAACACAGAAAGCACAGAGGATTCCTGCTTTTCCGACTGCCTGTTAGGTGTGTGGGAGGATGAGTAATGTGGAAGTAATGAGTAATGAGGTGTGGAAACGCAGGGGGCTTAATGCAAAGTTGAAGTGCAGATACAATAACACAGGAAAAATAGAGTTTTTAATGTAAAACTGATGTTTCTTCGTAAACCTTTATTTATCTTAAAAACCTAAGAGCAATCCCAGAGCCATGCAAGAGCATTTATCAGCTTGGAAGGTGAAGGCAGGAGAATGTGTAGTTCCCTGGCTGGTTATTCATGTAAATTGCATTCAGATTAGTACAGAGCCCACCTCACATCTCAGTTCTGCAATCTCAAACAAGCATTAGCCTTGCATTTGTTTTAAAAATGAGCATAGCCTGAGATCCTGATGCCCACAGAGTAAAAAGCCAGCATGTCAGGCTGGGTGTAATCTTGAAGGCAGGATTTTATATATATTGAAGACAAAAAGCTAATCTAGGTGTGATTGAGAATTTGGGTGATTCTGTGCTGTGATTCTGGTGGTTTTCAAGCCTCTAGTTTTTGCTGATGCTGGACTAGGATGAGCAGGTAAGCTATCCATATGTAATACATGGAATAAGATCACCTCTCCTGTCTGACCCGTGTCACTCTCTTGTCTGGTTTCATATACTCCCCAGTGAGCTCAAGCTTTTGAGCTGTTCTTCAGGTCCCAGTTAGGGATTACTTGTCTCTGCTGCCATCTGTAAAACAGCTGTTTTTCCACTGAAAAATTTTGAAACAAAATAGGGAAATAGCACACACACACACGCAAAAACACCAAAAAAAAAAAACAAAAAAAAAACCAAAAAACTCAACAACAACAGCATTTTAATAACCCACTTCCAAGGGTCAAGCATTCACAGAGTCAAGCATTCAAAAATTAGGAAGTGTCAGCTTTAAGGCTACCTGCAACATTTTCATTTAGCATCCCTGTATATGCATGTGTGCACTGCTATACGGTCTTAAATATGTGATCACTTCCCATCTTTAGACAGAATCCCTGCTGCACAGAATAGACTTGCTCGCTGAAAGAGCAACTCTTCAATATTTCATTTAGTCTCATCGTTCAGCGTGTGGCTCAATGCATTATTTACTGCATACACCACTGAGTACAGAATTATTAATTTCTTATGGAGCTTTTCTCTGGTGCTTCACCAAGAATCTTCTTTCTTTACGAAGCTTAATGAATATATCTTCACCATGCAGCTGATGGGTGAGCCTGGATTAACGCCTTCATTTTACCCGAGAGAAGAGAGGCAGTGATAAGTATTACAGTCACAATAAGCCACAAGGTCACATCATTTTTTTGTTTTACATTTCAATTCTTTGCCCTGGCTTTCCTAAGCACTTCAAGTGTGTTGGTTACCTGCTCTTCCATAGCAGGTCCCTCTGTGGTCCTCAAGCAGAGGTACATACTTACACAGGCTTAGTCTTACTGGAGGTGCTTACAGTCAGGAGAGAGCTGGTTTTCATAGGTGAATCCCATGCTTCTGTAAAATAAACAAGCAAATAAACCTGAGCAATTCTACAGTCTTATGTTAGCAGAAGTTGGGTGAGAGATTGAGACTTTGGGGTGCCAGTGAGGGGCTGTCAGCAGGCTGAGCATCTTCAGAGTTCCCAGGCAGTGCTCAGGGAACATTCTTCAACCTTTTGTTATGCTTCTGCCAGTGCACACCTTTGAGGAACTTTAAGCATCCTATGCTTTAAACATCTGCAGATCAGCTGAGTTTTGGTCACCGCAGGGTCCCTTTGCAGCCAGTGATGAGTGCACAGGCCTTTGCTTCGTTTTAGTTTAAGATGATCGAGGGATATTTCCACAAAGTCTGAGTATCTGGCAGGAGAAAATAGTTTTTGACTGAAAGAAGTATTTCTGTTTTTGACTCGAGATGAGCATACATTTCCCTTTTTATGGTACAATTTCTTATGCTGGTATAGCGTGTGGTTCCTTATCCTACCCCATAAAGACAACAGAGCCTCCACAAGGAGGTGGGGAGAAAAAAAAACAACAACAACAACAAAAACCCAACAAAACAAGGCAGGAAATTATAACAACTTTTTTTTTTTTTTTTTTTTTTTTTTTAAATAAATCTTTCAATCAAATGGAAAAAAAATATTCTACAGTCATGTTTTGGATGAGGTCAGCACAAAGGTCGCAGGCATCAAGTTAAAGCAATATGTTTGCTTAAGTTTAAAGCAATGAGGTGGTAAGTGGAATGATGCAGCAAGAATAATACAAAAGAAGGCCATGCACCATTGCTACGTGAGGATAGCAATAGTGATTAAGAAAGACACATCACTAATTGCTCTCATGCTTTATTATCACCCAGATCTGCAGTTGCTGGGGAGTGAGGATTTGGAAAGCCTTTTCCAGCAACTGGGAGGTTCTATGCTGTGCATCCACCTGTAGGTGAGGGCTTGCTGCAAGAGGCTCCAGCTCTTATATTGTTGAATAAAACAAATTTACGTGACAATGAGGTGGAAAAACCTGGTTTTGTTCTCCCTTTGGATTCCACATCAAGCCTGGCCAAGGCTCAAGGAGGAACCAAGGAGTTTGTGTACTTGTAGACATGACACTGCTTCTAAACAAGGGAAGGTTAAAGCATTTTCATAACGCTTTATCTAAGCTAACAAGATGTTTTGTCCAAGATACGTATTGCTAGCATACATGTTTTGCTCATGATCAGATTCTGATGGTGTAAGGCTGGGTTGTGAGGTCCATCTGGAGGTCAGCTTTGGTTTGAGGCCTGCTGTTCAGGCTGTAAGGATTTCAAAAGGAAACACTGGGAAGTTCGATTTAATCAGTTGTGTCCCAACAACAGATCACACTGTCAGAGCCTGCGGGTGATGATGCATAGAATAGTATTCGATTTCTGGCATTTTCTGAATGCTCTGTGCTTGAAGTAGCTATATTAGTGTCCTATCAAGATAACACTTGGATCTAAAATTGATAGCTTCTGGCTGAAAAACCTTATTGTAGTTAGTCTGATTTATTATATTGAGAGATTCTGGTCCAGTTGGCTGTGCAGTGAGCCTGATATCTTGTGTTTGACAAAGCATCATCCAGCACAGCATCTGGGTCTTCTTCGATGGGGTCTGCCCTTCTGCCCCATGGGGCAGCTCTCCCAGTGGCTGTGCTTTTCTTTCTGATTGCTATTTGTGCACTTTACCTGCTGGATGGTGATCACTTTTCAGAGCATACTTTAATTTCCTGTGTTCTCTCCTTCAGAAGCTGTTTACATACCATCTAGCAAGCCATTCTTGACTATTTCCTTTTTTTTTTTTTTTTCTTTTTTTTTTTTTTCTGATAATCAGAAAGTATTGAGCTCTTTCATAAAATGTCATTTTCTAGCCTTCAAATATTCATATATCTCTGTTCAGGGCACTGTCTTCAATTTTTCATTTGACTAAATGTATTATTCCATTATTAGCCTCACCAACACTTTGTATAAGTCTAAAATAACTCAGAGACACCTTGTTTTTCTTTCTGCAGATCACACACAAGTCATTTTATCATTGCACTGGGTAGACTGTATTGAAACCCTGTCTGTTAAATGATAATAATTTTTTTTTTTTTTGCCAAAAATAGGATGTATCTTTTTAAACCTTTTCATTTTTCAATGTGCTGAGATACTTAATCATAAATCTACCTCTGGGTCACTCTAGGGTTGCTTTGAAGGCACCAGTTGCTGGAAACATCCTGCTCTCAACAGGGAAATCCCAACCAAGATTACCAGTATTGCTTGCAGGGTTTTAATATGCAATTTGTATTGCGTATTAATCTCTTGATTTCTAAATTCTTCCTCATTAGGAATTCTTGTAGGAGTTCAAGGGATAAAATGATCAGTGGATACTAATACATCTTTAATGATCACATAACTCAGAACAAGAGCTTCCATTGACCCGCTCTGTTTGGTAATGGTGAAACCAGGTTCAAACAGCCAGCTCCTTGACTCAGGCATCCCCGTATTTGCTCAGAGCAAGTGAGAGAATTGGTTAACATCCTATATCCTTTGCTGTGGCCTGGAAACTCTTGTGAATTTCTTTTGTATGATCATTAAACATGGGCTGTGTATGGGAACTACTGAGTCATGGCCTGAAGCACTGATGGAGCATCTGGGGGAAGGAGCCCTGGGAGCACAGGTGAAGGCAATTCAGCTGTGTGATAGGAAGGGATGGAGCCTGGCTGCACCTCTCTTTTAAGGGCTGGCTGCTACTGGGGAAGCATCTCTGGTTGGAGATCCCTTCCTTGTGGAGTCTTTCATGCATGCTTAGGTCTTTAGAGACAGGTGAGCACCTTTACTTTTCCTTTGAAATACTGTTCTATCCATGCTAGTCCCTTTGCTGTTACACTTCTGTATCACATTTCCACCACGTTAATCTTTCTGACCTTAACGGGCTGTAATCTACAGACTGGGAGAAGGGGGAAGAACTCACCTACCAGTACTCAGAATTAAAATCCTAAGGAAAATTCTATAAATTCCATACGTGGAGAAGATTTTAACCCTGAATCTAAGAGAAAGAAGCGCTGAAATCACTAGAATCTGTGAATGCTGATCTCAGTGTGATTCCTTAATTGTGCACATGTATCTCTCTTCCCAGCCTCCAGCCCTTCAGAGGAAGGGAGAAGGAAGGGATATGCTCTCAGGAGACAGGTTATGAATCAAGATCACTTCATACTGAATGCTGACAAGCAACTGAAGGAAGCTCTGAAGCAGAGGATTCGTGCAATAAAGGTTGGTTCATCAGTGCTGATTCAGATCATTTCTGTGGTGTGGTATAGTAATTTACTCTCTGTGGACTCCCAGCTGGTAGAGTAAGATTTACCTTGAAGGAGTTGAGAGCATGATAAATAGGTGTAAAGAGAAGCTTTTTCTCCATCTTCTTAAGGATAACATTAAGGAAGGCTTACAGGATGTTGTTAAACTGGCATCCACTGGGTGGATTTGTCTCCAAGCAGTCTGTAAAGGACTTGATGGAGATCTTTGTGATTACATGACTGTTGCAGAAAGCTGTGATTGGCAGGGCTACTGGAAAGCATTCAGTATTTTCCCACATGTTCGCACTAGCTGACACCTCCCTCCTCACTGTGTCCAGAGCTCTTCGAAATCCTCAGCTTGTTGGATATGATGTTGTTATGCCCAAAGACTTGACACACGAAAGGCAACAAATAGATAACAGTGATACAAAGAGTGATGCACTCTTTGTGAGTATGGGGAATGGTGGATGCTAGGGAACTGATAAAAGATTGGAGCGAGCCCATGTTTACCTGCAGCTCTAGAACTACCAAACCCCAGTGTTTCACAGCTCCCAGTAGAGTGTGAGCCTGCCCAGTCTCATTTTGAGCACTACCTCTGGCAAATTGCATAGGGTACATCTGTGCTCTATGGAGAACCTCTTCCCTTTCATTTATTTTGGACTTGCCAACAGGTAGCAAAACAATCCTTCCTTGGATGGCCATTCCTGTGGCTCTCATGGTTTTGTAATACCTGTCTCACCTTTCTCTCTCCCATCCAAATGTCTTTCAGGATGGAGAACCATGGTGTGTGCAGCTGGTCTGTGATTAGATATCACTTTGATCCTTTCTTCACAGTTTCTGCCCTCTGTTATACTGTGTTTGAGTTGGGACCATGAGGGTCGGCTGGTGCTTGTATTGTGGATGTGCATGCTGGCACTGTGGCACTCTGTCTTTTGTTGTCATAATTTCTAACGTGTTTTCACTGCTAATTTCACAAGGGCTCACTGTCACACATGAAAGCTGATTGTATTGCTACCAACACATGTTTTGTGTACTTTAAACAATTATTTGTTTGTGGGATGACCTTCCTCCTGGTTCTGTGGTAGCTTAATGTCTTCAAGATTTTTTTTTAGTGGCTTTGTAAAATGCCTTTAGAAATTCAAATACATCATCATCTGTATCTCCCTAATCCCCATCTACTGAATACACCAGGCAGTAAAGCAACATTTCCCTTTGATGGACTCTTTCCTGTTATACTTCATTTGCCTGTGGATCCTCTTTTTCTCTTACAATTCCTACAGATGTGCTACCAGTCTAGTTTCTAAACCTAATGCAGGATCCTTTTCAAAACTGAAACCACATTATCTACCTTCTCGTGTCTCGACACTGACACATTTTTACATTTCAGCTCGCAAACCAGTCATTAATTCAGCAATTTCACAGTGGAGTTCCTCAGGTTACTCTTGAGCAAATATCCTTTGGTCTTGATGATTTGTTATAATATCTTTTGATATGCTTTATGACCTCCTTCAATATAAGAAAACTTCTCTGATGTGTCCACTCACAAAGAGGAGCCACGCAGGAGCTTCCTTGACCTCTTCCATAGTCAAAACAGCTGTGAAAATTATATTGTGTTTTTTTTTTTTTTTTGCTGTGCATTTATTTCTCTAAACCTTGACTGTCCCTTTGTATTTCTATACCCTTTTTGCCTGTGTCAACCTGGTTTCCCTTGGTCTTTCTAAAGTGCTGTTGGCTACTGATACGCATTTGCTTAAAGTCCCAGTGTGGTATCTTTGGTTTCTACACCATACACAATAATCTTACTTTTCAGACTCTTTTATTCTCTTTCTAAAGGAGAGAGACAATAAAGAATAATTTTCAGTTAGTGCCCCTTTTTTTGAAGCTTAACATATTGCAGTATTTTTTTTTTCCCCAGTCCAGTGTATGCACTGAATATAAGTGCATCACGAGGACTTTCTACAATAACTTTTCAGTCAGATATTGTGCACTAGCCATGCTGGGTGCAACCACGTTAAGAACTGATTTTTACTCTTGCAGGTTCTCTGAGTGATTTTTCTGTTTGGCGTGGCATCAGGCTGTAATGTGACATTTATCCAATACAGTTCAGTGAATAAAGCTGAAGGAGAACATTACCAATATCAGCTTATTGGTTTCTTGCAGTCTAATGCCATTCACTGTGAGGCCACCTTAGAATAGGAAGAAAATAACTTCTGGCTTCTGATAGTAAGACGTGCTTGTGGCTGTAAAAGAATTAAGACCTTGCAGCATGTAGCAATTGCCATTAGTAAACAGGTACTTCTGTTTCATGACTCAAGAAAGCTAAGGTTGGCAATCCTGAGGGCTGAAAGCTGAACAAAGTAGGTGCAAGTCCACAACTCCTTGTCTGATTCCCTTTTTGACATAAAATTCCTTTGAAATAAATCCTTTTTCCATTACACAAGCCTTACTATTACGAGAATGTGGGGTCACAGAAATATCTGTCAGGACAGCTCAGTGCGGAATAAATATGAAACAAATACAGTCTGTGAACAACAACCAAAACACCTTCCATCCTCCACTTTCCTTCAGTACCTTCAGTAGAGTGGTGAATGAGTTGTATGAGAACTCAATTTGCCCATCTCGCTTATTAGCTTAAGCTGACCCCTCTTCTACTTTATAAATTTTCCTAAACTTTTTTTTTTAACATGAAAATAACTTGGGTTCCTTGCCCTTAGTGCACTGTTAAGTCATTCCATGAAGCAAATCCTTAAATGTTTTGTTATTTTCTCTGCCTTTCAGTCTAAATGTATTCACGATGACTTTGATCCTACTCAAGCGTTATCTTCTAGCTTACATATTCCATTTGGTCCTCGTTATCTACTCAGCCAGTGTATTGTAAAGAATCATCACGTTGACTCTGAGCCATTGTTTTGCTAGGTGAAATAGTTCTGGGACCTTCTGAAGTCATTGGAGCCAGAGCAGCAACATCTAAGAGCCAGTGGGTTTTTTTTTCCTTCTGGTCCTTCCAGACCACTGGACTTCATATCAGAGTCGTGTGACTAATAGCATAAATTATAGCAAATCTATAGTGGATATCCTTGAGTATCCTCCAGTTATGCATTAAGAAAATGTGACCCGTGCTTGGTAACCCTTTGCTTTTATAATTCTATCAAAAAGGACTTGATGTTATTTAATTGATTTGTTTTCCTATGGAAATCAAGTGTCATTACCTTTAATGTCATTTACAATGATGGATGGCAGACAGCCCCGCTGCAATCAGTATCCTGACACCAGTAATTTAACTGTTAGCTGCCTTACAGACATAACAGATGGCATTACTTCTGCCTTGGGTGTTTGCACAGTGATACATCCTCCCTTTGCTACTGCAGGCTGACCCTTCTGCTATGGCTGAAGGGTCTTAAAGCTGAGATACTGCTCTCCTGTTCTTGTACCTGAGACCAAATAATTCACTTAGCTGTAAGTCAGCCTAACATTTCATTTATTGCTCTAAAGCTTCCAGGGAGCTGAGTGCATCTCTGAGCTCTTTGTGTCCTGGGAGACACCATTTCAAATGAGCCTTTGCAAGGCTCAGGATGAGTTCAGCCCGCAGGCTGGCGTGAACTGTGGATACATTTCGAGCTCGAAGCATCACACAAATTAAACAGGAAAATGGGATTTTGATGTTACCAGCAAGAAGAGGATCCCTGAATTCCTAATTTCTATGGTGTCCTCACATTCCTATTCTAATCCCTCCTTCCTCTCCAGCCCTGAACCTTCTGCCCAGCCCTCCTTACACAACCAGTCTGGATGGGATGCTGTCCATCAGGAGAGAATTATTTATGAGAGTTCTGCAAATGTAGATGTACTGTTTCCAGCTAATAGAACTCAAATCACTTGCACTGCACCATTAGAGAGGAAACTTACCCAAGTAAATTATATGCAGGCCATAAATGGAAGCAGTTGTAGTGTTTTTATGACTCTATAAAACTCTGGAAGTTTATTGCTATTGAACAAACATGTAATCTGATTCTTAAAGCTGAATATTAGAAACCAATATGGCCCCAAACCAGCATTTACCTTCAGGCTTATTACCATGCTGGTCATACTGTGGAAATTGTTTTTCAGTGGCAGGTTTAGAGAACCATTAATAAATCCAGGACTGCTTTCTAGAAGATCTATCAGCTGGCCAAAATGTAGGGCAATACCAACATTCAATGGAGCAGAGAAGTTTTTCCAGCTTACTATTCTCTTTGTTTTCAAAGAGGTCCTCTGAGGTCTTCAATGAGGAGCTGAAAAGCAATGGAAAGATGTCATGAACTTCATACTTTCTGTGTTCTGCTGCCTGTGAGGAGGTGAAAATATGAAGCTTTTTTTTTTTTTATCTCATGAAGAATGTGCTGATAAAACATTGCATAATCGAACAAACCTAGGGCAGAATGGAATATTTCGAGTTGAGCTTGTTGACCTGAATTGTATTTGTAAGCCTGTGGTGGTGCAGCTGCTTTTTCTAAGGTTTGGGGAGATCCATCAGAGCACAAAGGCAGGGCCAGCTGTGCGCTGAGCTGAGCGGTGCCCTGCTGTGATTAGTGGGATGGCACTTCTGAGGAGGCAGGACAGCCAGAGATCCAGCCTCTGCTTTGTGGTTCCTTTTGTTCATGCCTCTGCCCTGTATTGTTATTTTTACTTGCATCGTTTCTGTTTGAAGACTGACTTCTCTTTAGCAGGGTAAGGATACTATTTGATCTGCTCTGTGTCAATGTTCTTTCTCTCTTTTCAGTGCTGCTCGGGGCTTCTGACGCTTTGGGTTTGTTTTGTGCTAGCAAGGCTGTCTCTGGGCATGGAGGGGGAATGGAGATCTCAGGGTGCATTTCTGAAGGGATAGAGGGGAAGCTGTGGGCTGCTGGTCATTTCCAGGGTCCCCTCTGTTGGACCATTCCATTGTGGCTGGGAGGCTTGGTTCCCACAGTGCTCCATGGCTCTGGAAGCAGTGTACTTCTCCAGATGCAGCTCATTTTGACAGGACAAAGGCACACCAGAGAAATCTCTAAAAATTGTTTTAAACCGTTGCTGGGGGAAGATTCAGGAAAGAAAAAATAGGGCACCCTTCTGCTTAGAGGTCTTGCACCACTCTGGTGCGGAGAAGGAACTGGAACACCTTAAGCCTTTTGCTTCCTTGGCTACTCACTTGAGAAAGGCAGTGAAGGCCTGAGTTTGGTCTTTTGCTCTCAGGTTTATTCCAAAGGCAGCCTGGATGAGTGGTGAACATGTGGCAAAGCTGAAAACCTGCTGTTGCCCTTTGCACAAAGTGGTGGTTGGCTTACAGCCCCACGTGCCCCAGCACAAGGGATGGGTTACTGCTGGAAGCCCTGAGCTGGCTCTAGTGATGGCAACCTAGACATAGCTGACATCAAGGGACGTTTCTCTTTTTTCCTTCATAGAAAGAGAAGTGCTTTTTCCTGGTTGAGTGCTGAGATGGATAATACATGGAATAAACTTCAAGGCTTCAAGTACTTTGAGATTGTTATTAAGTCTGGTGGTTTCTTACACCCAGGTAGGCAACAACAGACTTTTGAAGGCCATTTAACTCTCTTTAATCTCTCTCAACCCACTAGTTGTGACCACAGTCTGTCACAGTCTAGTAGTAACAACAGGAATAGTAGGTAAAGTACTGTGGTCATGATGATAAGAGAGAATCAAGAGCAAAGAAGCCAGTGTTTCTAGCTAAGGCAATATCTGTGACCAAAGATCAACTTCCCACTCTTAGCTGAGATGCAGGTATGGTTGTCACCAACCTCCAATGGTTGTCACCAGCCTCCAATGTAGAGCTGAAGGGACACTCAAATTAATGAGTAAGAAATTGGACAATTTATTCCAGCAAGATGTTATTCAGTATGCACAGTTTGGTGGAGGGCAGCCACTGTTCCCCAGCCAGCAGTGTGCTCCAGCACTGCCTATGGCAGTGTATGCCTATGCCAGTGGGATTCAGCCTTCATGCCCAGCAGTGGGATGACTGCAGTCACTCTGCATATGGCTGGTTCTACCTTACAGCTCCTCATCATTGTTTTGGAGTCTCTATAGATCATTTCCTTGCTGAAGAATCGGTTTAATTTAAGGAATGTGGGGTGTTTTTTCTTACCAGCACATTGTGAAATGCACATGGTGGCAGCTGTTAAGCCTAATGAAACCCACAGCAGGGAAGAAAACAAAGCATCACCTACAAAAAGAAGAAGCAAGGACCACAGACAGATGTAAGTGGCTGAGAATGGTGGATTTCCAAACAATATATATATTTTTTACCATTTCACTGTGGGAGATGAGAGAGGAATGGGATAAATGAGGCCATGTGACTCCTAATTACCAGAGAGATTTTTAGAGAAGTAGTTTCCCTAAGGAAATACTTCCAAATAGCAAGGACAGATGAAGTGTCCTTGTGCAGGTTTAACAGCAAGGAGAGCGTGGCTACCCTACCTCCCTCTATGCAGAACCATGATAAAGGCTCATGTTAAAGGGATGCAGGAAGCAAAGTTACTGATGGATCAGGGAAAATGCAAGCATTATGATTCAGTTACTTTTGTGTAGAAAGCAAAAAAAGCACAAAAGGTAGAAAGAACAAAATTCCATGTCTTGAAAGTAGGGCAAGGGAATAGTGGAGCTGTAAATGTTCTGGTTGTGCAGCTGCCCACAGCCTTTGCAAAGAGTGAAACCCATCAGTGCAGGCAGGGCTGGAGGTGTCCAGTGATGGCCAGTGAAGAACTCCTGGTGTGAACTCAGTCAACCAGGCTGTTGGGATGCTGGCAGTACAAAGGCATGGCCAGACATTCCCTTTCTAACTCTGAAAATCTGTCACCAATTCTCTGAGTTGCTGAACGCATGGAAATATAAACTCAGTAACGCTGGCAACCTGCAGTGTGAGCCCTCTGCAAGGGCTGCCAAGCCATCCTAATGCCACTGGGTACAGTGGGGCCATTGGTGGCAGTGAGGCAGAAGGTGTTATCCCTTAGAGAATGTGGGAGCATGCAGAGTAGAATGTGGTATTCTGCAAGTGGATATCCAGAAATTAGAAGTATGCCCTGATTGCAGCCTGTGTGGCAGCTGGAACCTGCTGCTCCATTGGCCCTGGTGTCACTGGTGAGATTCCTGTTGCTGGAGAAGAAAAAGTCAAGGGGAAGAGCCACTGGCTTCTAAAATCAGCACTGGGAGTGAAATAACAGCATGGCTTCAGGCAAGGTGAAGCTGGTGAAGGCTGGGTGCCTTATGCTGGATGCCTGATGGCTGGAAAGAGCTCTTCCTGTATGACAAAGCTTTATGAGGGTATTCATAGGCCCTCAGGGAAGTGTAATGCCTTCCACTGATGGACAGAAGATCCATTAAATTAATCCACATCTGTCTCACAAGGCTATGCAAAAACATCCACGCCAACGTAACCACAATCCTTAGATGTAGACTTGTGGAGTTTATCCATCCTGGAGACCCACAAACTGACACAGGAGGTTCTTTTTCTCCTGTATGAATTAATCGTTTCTCTGCTGAGGAATCTGATCATTTTTATGCAATATATTCTTCTCTGAAGGGGAAAAAAAAAAGGTGCTTTGATCCTCCTGCTTTGGTTGGGTGAGTTCTTACAGCAATCAACATGGTTAAGTAATTCTGTCTGGGGTAAGCTCCATGTGACACTGGAATGCTGAGAAAATCTATCTTTATATGGTGTTATTATCAGAAAAATGAAATGAAGTGGTGATATCAGGTTTTGAGGTTCCTGAACTCCGCAGAACACATGCAGGAAGACAAAGAGAATAATAAAGACTGGGACTCTGGGAAGCTCTAGAGTGATGGTATGGGATGATGTATGTGAACAAGCTTGTTCTATCAGGAAAGCAGTCTGCCTATCTCTGTGGTGGTTGATTAAGCTCTCAGTTGTAAATATTTACCCTACTTCCGTGCATTTAGGACTTGAAAGCAAGATAGCTATGACACAAATGGGTTTCACTTGGCTTGGAAACTGTGATCAAGTGCCAAGAAAACAGCATATGGAAACATGTAATAGAGATGCTGGCAGCAGTGCCAGGGTGTACATTAGTCCAGAGAGGTCAGGGCTGTGGTAGAGCTGCGTGTGGCAGAGAGGGCTGGGGAGATGGGGTGAGAGACCCCCGTGGAGCTTTCTGCAGGGCTGAGCCCATCAGTGCTGTGAGGGGTCTTGTGTGTGTAGGTAAGCATGGTGAAAAGTGGCCCTGGGTGTTGGTGGCCATGTGCTGGTTGCCTGCAGAGGAGAGAGCCTGTTTCTAAGGTAGGCATCAGTGTGGAATGAAGGACCACTTGTAGGAGATGCTCAGAGACCTGGGACAAAGGTGAGGGGCAGGCCAGACTATATCTTTATTTCTCATCACAACCAGGCTGTAGCACTTGCTTTCGCTTGCTCACTCTGACTGTAGACTTGTCTGAAAGACATGATGTGCAGGATGAACCACAGTGCCCTTCGTTGTTGTGTATGGAGGAGACAGCCATGCTTATCAGGCCTGTGCTGATAGGCTCAGGGAGGTTGGAAGATACCATCTTATGGCAGCAGCTGGCTGTACTTTTGCTTTCCTTATGATGCCAGTTTTTATGCTGAATTTTGGCTTTCTTGGCAAAGAGCTCAAGGGTGGAGGGCAGGAAAGCCATGAAAGCAGAGGTGATTTCTATGGTACGTATGTGGCTGAGCAGTGGGTTAGAGGGGAGTCCATTGAGAATGGGCTGCAGCCCTGTCAGCTATTTTTGTACTTTGAAGGGTTGCTGTTGCAGCGAGAATGTGAATATGGGATCCATCGTAAGTCCTTGATGAAGAACTCTCTTGGTACAAGTGGGCTTTGCCTTAGCACTTGTGTTCAAGGGGCAGCCATTAACAAAGCCTGTCTCTTGCTTTCCTAGCCCAAAACTCCACTGGCAGTGACTGAATGGAGCAATGACTCTTATCACAAGAGGAAACGAAGCTGCCTTTCCTTGCTGCTCATTTTCCTCATAGCTGTATCTGCTTCTAAGGAGCAACTGACAATGGATGAACTTTGTGCTGACTTTTTTAAAAAAGGGAAGCTATATGTAGAGCTGCAAGGCTAGGGAGAAGTGTTGTGGATGTTATTTTAGTTTCCCTTAGGTAAACCTTTAACAGTGAGCTCTGCATCATATCAATAGGCCCTTCTTGCATGGTGTAACCATCATCTGGCTGACAAAACAGCAGTCAGCACAAATAATTGTGTAATAATGTTCTGAGACTCCAGATTCTTGTGTTGGTTTTACACAGCACTGATTGGGAAGTGAACCATAGAGTCTTAGATAAGAAGTTCAGAGTTAATGCAGGGATTACAACAATATACAATGAAGGTGATTCACAGATGGAGAGAAATGGGGTTTCATTTAATGGGCCTTCCAGACCAGGAAGGTCCTCCTCTCTCCATATTGCATGGGGCTCAGTTATGAAACACAAATACAGAAAATGAGTGTTATCCTCTTCCTGATCCTTTGAGGATCTGATGCTTTTACCCTGCTTCACAATGAGTGCACTCCCTTTTACATTTACCAGCCTTTCCTGAGTCCTACAGCATTTCTGTGGTTGCTAAAATCTCTTTATGTCATGTAAAATAAAAAGCACAGGCTGCTCATGAGCTCTTCCACAGAAGATTCCCACTTGAAACATCCATATAAGTCTTGTGCAAAATGCTTTCTCCTGGCAACCCACTGATATATCCCATACCCTCAGGCCACAGTGCACTCCATCCCAAAGGTTCTCTGGTGTTGACTCACTGTGATGACTTTCACACCTGGACCACGGGGCTGAGGCTGACATGGAACAGCCCAGGGTGAGACTCCATCCTCCAACTCTGCAGTTTGGAATTCCATCTGCTTTTGGGCTGCTCTGGGCCTGTGGAGATGGATCTCACGTGGTCCATTGGCTCTTGTGATGGGCTGGGAGCTGCTGGAGCAGGCATTACCTTTGGTTCCCCTCACCTTGTATGTTGCCCCCCTTTGTGGGGGGGGCAGATGAGCTTTTACTACCTAACCAGCAATTAACCCAGCAAAGTATAATCTTGGCATCAAGGTACGTTTTCCCTTCCACCTTCAGCTACCTTTTGTCAGTGTTGGAGCCCCTACCATTGCCATTTGAGTGTCTGCTTTTTTCCCCTCTCTCCTTGCAGAACTGCACATCTATTCTGCCCATGTCTCTCTTCTGACACTGGAAGGCAGTTTTCATGTCAGCTGTGACCTGCTTAGCCTTTTACCTGCTCTTTTTAAATCCTTTTGCCTTCCTTCCAGTTGAATTTGTGCAAGATGGTGGGAAAGGTGGGATAAGGGCCCTCTGAGCCCTCTGAATTCACCGCCCTCCCCTGCAGAAGGGATATGGAAGTGCAGGAGACCTGGTAGGGCTATGTATGGGAATTGTTATTGCTCAGCTAGAAACGATCATTGAATTTACAATCATTAATGTTGGAAAGAGCATGGAGATCGCCAAGTCCAACCCCAGCCCCTCCCCACCATGCCCACTGACTCTGTCCCTCAGTGCCACATCCACATGGTTCTGGAACACCTCTATCCATGCTTTCCTTGCCCTCATTTCTTCCTTTTATTTCTGCAATAGCTAAACATACATGCTAACAATTCCAAGTGACAAATGTTTGCTGACCCGCATCTGAGAAAATGCAGCTTCTTTAAGATCTAGGGGGTGAAAGAGGACTGATGAAATTAGGTGGTGACCTGATCCCACCTTTAGAATTCCACGTCCCAACGCATTCCCACAAAGTTATTGCTGCCTCTTTCCACATCATTTGGCTGAAGTGCAAACAGCCCAGCATATCATCATGTAACCACCTGAATTATGTGTTTAATAGGAAGCATGCAACCAAGAGACACAAAACAAGCATCAAATCCATAAATTATTAAATTTAAAAAGGGAGAGAAGCATCTATGGCCAGAAATAAGCAAAATGCCTCCTCTATAAGCTTTCTGCTGAAATCTCCTGGTGTGTTCACAACAAACTGATGCCCTGCCTTGAATTGTTGCTGCAATTCCTGTTTTGGTTGTCACCACTCTCAATTATTTTTAAAAAGGACCTAAAATAGATTTATGTTTCTCAGAGTTTATTAGACAGTAAAAAAGAGAAGTCTGAGCTGCAGCAGTTAAATAATTTACAACCTTTGCTAGAAGGGCAAGAAGGCCTAAAACAGAAATAAAATAAATGTATTGGAAATAAAGGTGTTGGATCTGACTGTTTTTCCTGCCCACTGGTTTCGCTGGATGCAATTTTAAGATACATATTTATTCAATTGAGAAGCTTCTTTGCCATCACATGGCGACTTATTATCATCAAACTCTAACCGCCGGTTCATAAAAGACCCATCATGGTGGAGCTGAACTCTGCTTCCATTTCACGGCAATAAAGCCAAGCTAGGAAGCAGGTGGGGGCTCTTTTTTTGCACGAAGAGCTGTTTATTGTAGGCAGTGTGCTTAAATATTAAGCAATCATGTCTTTTTTTTTTTTCTTTTTTTTCCGTGCAACTTTGCAAATCAATGCGTTCCCCTACAGCTAACATCTGAAGATCTTTTCTGCGCCCAGATATTCCAGTGCCAATGTGCAGCCTGTAGGAGTTTCTTCCTGCTCTGAGGATGCAACTGCAGCTCAGCAGACATAGATCTTCCTGGTGATGTTTTCTCACTGATACATTGAGCAGCACCACGTGGGATAGATGTCCATCCTGAGCAAGTGCTCAGTAGCATGCTGCTTATCTTTCCTGTCCATGGGGCTTAATAGCTGAGTTCATCTGTGAGCAGGAGCCATTTATTCCTCCGAAATACACATCCCAGCTCACATTCATATTAGCACTTCTCCCTTTCTATCTCTCCTTGACAAGTTCTCAGTCTCTGACGTGTCTTACAGGAGTGAGTTCCACAGTTAATTATCTGTTGCAGAAACCAATTACAATAAAACAAAGGGAAAACCGGTCCTGGCTTCTGCCCAGCTTTCCTCATTAGTCTTCAATCTGATGTGTGTCAATAAAGTAGAATTCTGGACATGCGGGAGTCAAGCTTCTGAGTACCCCCAATTGTCCTCCAGTTTGCTTAATGTGATCTTCCCCAGATTTCATCTCCTTTTAAACCACAGGGTGAAAACCTTGTTGCTGTTTTCCAAGTCCCTAATCATTATGTTAGCTGCTCCTTCAGCCTTCTCCATTCTCACTCTATCTTTTGTAAGTTCACTTTCAAGCAGAGTTCAGGATCAGGTCGCCTTGCTTGTAGATGCATTGTCATTGCTGAAGCATTTTTTTGCTTCCTTTTTTTTTTTTTTTTTTTTTGGCAACAACTTTTTGTGATGCTAAAAAAAAAAAGCGTTGCTCATAGGATGCAAGACTGAAAGGAGCCTCAGGAGATCATTTAATCTACCACTTGAACTGAAGCAGAGCCAAGGATCAGCCCTTAAGAGATGCCTTAATAGGGTTTCCTCCTGCCGTTGTCCCAGTATAGCTGTCCCCAGCCTGATCTGTTCTTCCCTCTCTTGATGGGCAGTGTTTTGTGTTGCTTTTTTTTCTGATTATCTTTCTGAAATCTTTTTGATGCAAAATCAGCTGTTCATTTTTTTTCTCTTTCACCCTATGCAAGACGGAGAGCAAGTTGCTGTTGCTCTTCATAGCTGTTTTTCCTCTATAGGGGACTATGCTTCCCTCAATTCCCCTCTTTTCTAGAAGGGAAAATGCACCTATTTCTCCCATTTCAAGTACAGGACCTCTCTTTCTACTAGCACGATTATTAAAATGCACTGCCAAGAAAAGCCCCAGCACTCCACCAGTGACCTCCTACCTCCCATTGGTGTATGCCTCTTGTTGCTGCATTCCAAAATCAAATTAGGTTGCTGCTGTTGTTCAGCTGTATTTTCGCAACAGCATCACACCACTGACTCAAAGCAAGTTTCTCATAGGCTCTAAGCTTCATGTTAGCTTTTCTAACGTGCTGTTCTCCATACGGTACTCACACATCCGATTTCTCCTTACTCAAAATGTACGTGCATGCAACATGACTTCAGCAATGAAGTTTCTGCTTCATTCAGGCAGCTCATTTGTTCCTCCCTGCTGTGCTTCCCCCACACTGTATGCTGATAGAGCTGGCTGTGGGGCTGTGCAGTGAACTGAGCATAGAAGTGAGCCAGGTTAGCTATAAAGGATAAGGAGAGGTATTTTTATTCTGAGTGTTGGCTCAGGGAGCTGCTTGGTAATGCAGCCCCACAAACAGACGATCACTGCACGCTTCTGCTAAGGCAGAACGAGTAGACAGGAGGTGGGGAGAAGGATGGGAATTCTCAGAGCAGCTTTCCTGATAAGGGTAACCTCACCTGCCTCAATCCCAAACCAAGCTGTTTGCGTTTGCCTCTACAGAACTGGATTGCATTTATTTTGGATTGTGTCTCTGGTTCATCATGATAACGCCTTGTTCCAAACCCACCCTCTAGAGTACTTCAGAATCAGAGGTGCTCCAAGGAGATGTGGGACATGTGGGCTGAGGGACCCCCATCACTGGAGGTCAGGGAAAATAGTGTCAGGAGCAGCTCTTTGCCTTGTGTTGGGCAGGGGCACACAGCCCGCTCCTCCAGCTCCTTCCCAGACCTCTTTCTCTAGGGAACACATTAAGAGTGCAGGAAGGAAATTTGAAGGAGAATGCTAAGAGCGAAAGCAGTACTGTCACAGGGATGGGCCAGCTGGAGAGTATTGCCACCCAGCTGTCCCTTATGGTGATAAACTCCTCCATTCATTGTGAGTGAACAACAACAGGAGGAAAAAAAAAATAGATGTTTCTCTTGTAGCTCGATACAAACCTGATTGTGCTTTGTGTTTTATTTCATTACTTTTTTTTTTTTTTTTCTGAGATAGGTGAATACTCAGCCTGGAGTTAGATGTGAGATGCCTCCTGAGTGGCGATGCTGCTGAAATGGAAGCCCAGGGCATGGCAAAAAGCAGAGGCACCCTGAAGTGACGACTGCAAGGAGGAAGTCAGAATGCTGCAGGACAAGGAGGGGTATTCTGGTACCTGTAGAAGGTCAGTGCAAGGTCTGGGTTGATAATTGCCTCTTTTGGGGATGACACAAGCACAAATCAACTCAATTTCCAATCAGCAAGCATCAGGTTTATTTCACTTGCCAGGAAAACTGCCCATATTGCCAGAATATGTTGTGCTAATTTTATTCTGTCCTAATCTGAAAGGTATGCATGAAAACATTGGCTAGTGTGCAGCACAAGACACAGCCCTGTTTGACAAAGCCTCTGATGGGGGCTGTGAAGCACCTACATCTGCTGCCCAAGGAATGTTTTCAGGGTTGCTTCACCACCACAGACATTCTCTGCAGGTGGTATTTCCCTAGCACAAGACTGCCCTATGGGACTACGTCATAATCCTTCATAGTGCCAAGAAATAGCACATCTGCCACTTTTCCCTATCCTCTAGACCACTTATCCTGCCAAGAAGAGGAAATTAGATTGGTTTGACACAAACTGTTTTTGTCAAATCCATGTGGGCTCGCTCTTATTGCCTTATTACCCTCCAGATGCTTACAAACTGCTGCTTATCAGCTTGTTCTGGTATTTTTCCAGGTACTGAGGTTAGACTGACCTGTCTGTATTTCCCTTCATTCCCCAATTACTCCTTTCCTAATGGCCAATGTTCCTCTCCAGTCCTCCGGGATGCTGCTCTTCCTCCCTATGCTCTCAAAGGCAAAGGGAAATGAGGTGGGGATTGCTGGGGCAGCCCTTTGGGCTGAACTCCCGTTTTCCTTCTTCCCCACTTAAAATTAATTGCATTAATAATTACTAAAAAAAAAAAAAAGACATTTTATTTTTAAGAGAGGGGTGTGCTGAATACTTCAGCTTTCTCCGTATCATCTATTATTTACACTGCGTGGAACTACCCAAGGATTTATTTCATTTTCCTCACTCTTAAATATTTATCTTCTTGCAACTTTTTTATCCCTTACTAATTATAATTCATTCACTTCTCTTGCACGCTGACCTTCTGCTCATATATTTCCACATTTTCTTCCCACCTTGATATGTCCCCTTTATCATTTCCAAGCTGCTGTAAGTTACCCCATGCAGCCACAGCTTTCTCCTACTACCATTAATTCTTGTTTTCCTCCTGCATTTGGGATGTTGTCATTGTGCTTTTTAAGTTTTCAGGCGTTCTGCATTCCTTTTTCTCTTGTGCTCTTTTCCCATTAAGTTGCATTGAACGCACCACCTCTCCCACCCAACTGATGCCCAAGTCTCTGGTGAGGAGCTGTGCGCTCCGATGCACTGCAGCTTTGTACTTCTGCTTGCCTTGCAGCAGCTGCAGATGCTGGACCAATCTTTGGTAATAGTAAGGGGATCAAAAGGAAGTACAAAGCAGGTACAGATGATAGCCTATCAATCACTCTCAGTGGTGTGCACTGCCTCAATGGTACATTTTGAAAACCAAATCCTCCTCTTGTTTTCGTCGAGGTAAATTTTTTGGCATAAAATCAGCAAGAAAACACACTGAAAGCCTCTGAGATTGAGTGTGACATGCTTCAGTGGGATCTGTACTCCCCGGGGAGAGAAAGCAGTGCAAAACAAAAGGAGGGAAAGTCCTGAAAAGATATCTGCCAAAATAAAACCAGGCAGCTTCCTGTACGAAATAGCATCACTCCTTTGCCACAGTGATAAAGTGGGTTTGATCTCTGCCTGCAGCTCATCGTACATGGGATGTGGGTATCCCTAGACATTTGTGTGGTTGTACAGAAATCAAAAGCAAACCGAACCCCAAATTTAATATGACGTTGTAAAGGAAGAGTGGTTGTATGGGAAGTGAGGCTGGCTTTGTTTGAGTTGGTGTGGGAGCAGAAGGTGCTGCGTGTGTGCTTAATAAATATGGGTCACAAAAGTAGTTAGTATACAGTGAATGGTTCGAGTCAATGGGCAGTTCAGGACTGAGCATCCTGAAACGTTGAGTATTTGTCATGGTGGGCAGGTAGGAGCAGGGGAAGGAAAAAGGGGGAGCTTGGAAAATATTATGTCTGAGAAGAACTAATGAGTCTGATGGAAACACACGGAGAGTGAACGTCCAACGGTACACAATGGCAGTGTCTACCTGGGGTCTGGATTTTGATCTGAAGATACGTTTCTATCTCAGTGAGTAATTGAAGAAATAGTTGCCGAAAGGTATACTTTATCTCCTGTGCAGGCTGCCTGCATGGCACACATACTGGAGCTATTTTTGTGTAGGCATCTTTCAATAACCCCTGGGCTCAAACTCTACAGCTTTATGCCCATACCTAATAATTTCTCATGGTTATGCACATCCAGACAGTAAATGATACTCCAGCATTAAAAATCAGCTTTCCTTCCATTTCTATCTCTACAATAAATAACTGTTAAGTGAGTCTAGTAGGCCCTTGAAGTAGTAGAAGAGATCAAACATGTACAAAATAGTTTAATGTAACAAGCTCTCATGAAAGGGAAAAATAAATAATACGCATCTCTTGTAGATGATGGATTCGTCTTCTGTGAAATGATATGATTTACAATTATTTTCACTCACTACCTGCAGCAATCTCAGACTTCTGCTCTAAGTCTGAATGGCTTTCTTGGAGACAAGGCATGGCCACTAGATGGTTCTGTTCAGAACAGTATTTTCTGCAGATGTGGAGAAAAATGAAAAGAGAGGAAACGTAGCAATGCTTCCCCAATGCCTCTTGGATGCCTCCAGTGACTTGCAGCACAGGGACCATATGGGAGAAGATAGTATCCCCATGTTTAATGGTTTTCAGAGCTATTCCATGCACTGGCATACCTTTTAGTCTTTGCATCATGGGGCAATGGTGAGCCCATGGCTTATCTTCCACTGTTTCTGAGTTTGCCCCTACCTATGCCAGTCCTATGCTCCTTGCTGCTCGTGCCCTATGAACAATGTACCCTCTCCAGTCCACTCCCAAATCTCTTTTTTTTCCCCTCAGGACATTTTGTTTTCTAACTGAAGAGATCTATCATGATTCTTATTCCAGACTTCCGATCATACACACTGTCCATCGCTGATCCTTCCCCAGCACTACTCCATTCTTTTAAGGGGGCAACTTGGTGTTGAGAATGCAGACAAACCAGTGATGTGCACAGTGACATAAACCTCTTTTCAGTTTTGCTCTTTTATTCTTTCTTAATACATTCCAACATCAATTTCCTTTCTCTCTTTGTTGATGTTTTCTGCCTGCTATAGAACCCCAAATCTCTTTTCATCCCCTGCGTCTCCAAGAACTCGTTCCTGAAAATCAATAGCTAACTCAAAAGCTGTAATTACGGGTGCAAATGTAGGGCTTTTCTCCTCATGTTGCATAATTCTATGTTTATCTAAGCCAAATTTTCAACTGTCATTTTCTCATCTAGTCAGTGTTTGCAGATTTTTCTCCGATGTTTTGCAGTCAGCCCTCTTTACAGTCCAGGACCAGTTAATACATCAGTGCTGTCATCTCACATTCGTGGTCCTTTCAGGTCATTTACAAGTATCCCGAGCCACCAGTGACTTCCAGCCACTGGTATGTTATTTTCTCATCTTTTAAGCAGCTACCTGTTGATGCCAGGACCAGCTCTCTTATCCCAGAGTGATGCATTTCTTCCACTATCACTGGGAAGGATTCTTCCTGGGAGAGCTATGGAAATCCAAAGAGACTTGTTCTTTTATTCTCCCACATATCATCGTTATCTCTATCTATCTAATTATCTCCATTTATCCCATTCTTTAGAATAGTTTCAGGCAGACCCTATTGCTGGCATCTGCTTCTCTGTCCTTTCAGGAGCACTTTCATAAAAAAATCTGGATCATAGTTACTGTTTTCCAGTACTCTTAAGGCAGCTTAAAAAGGAGAAATTACACATTACTGTCAGTACTTCAGCTCTTTCAGCCTTTGCTCCCTCCAGAAGTCTTGAATTGATGAAGGATTTAACCTTAGGCTTTAGATGTCAAGGAGTTAGCTTTGAGTCATAGCTAGTCTTGCCCTATAAAAGCAGTAGAGAGCCTTAAGCATCCGGAGGTGTTCAAACACCATCTGTTTTTCCTTATTGGTCGTAAAGGGAACCTACAGTGGCAGCTTGGACAACTGGCCCTATCTCAGTTACAGCAGGTGAATCCTACCCATGGGGATCCTGTTCTACTCCATACCATTTTGCTTGGAGGCCATTCATATTTCAAAGGTGCTGTTGAGTAATTTGGTTTTGTTTTTCTTCTTGTTGTTACGCATCACAGAGAAAGAAAAAAACCCAAACAAATATTGTCTTTAACACCTAATGGAGACCTGTAGTAGGAATGATGTATGATCTCACTGTTACAAGACTGTGTTTAATGTACAACTTGAATCTTGAATCTGCTGCTGTAACTTGGATACCACATTAATGTGCACCCACCTGGGTCTGTGTACACTGAAGGGGAAGTAAGAGTCACTAAATGCAGCTGCTTTTCGGTACCTTCAAGAAAAATATTTTCTTCTTACTGTGCAGAATATCTACACTCATTTTTCTTCAGCTACTTGCCATCTGATAACAAGGTTTCTCTTTTTTTTTTCATTTAAGTGTACACTTCTAAACAAATCCTGTGCTTTTGATCCTGTGAAATGAAAAGTAGCTCATCTTCACTTTTGTATCTCAGTTGTCTGATAAAAAACAAACTTCTTTGAGTCTCTACCGGACGTCTCCTTATTTCTGGAATGCTCCAGCCTTTGATCCACTGATCTGCCCCCTCTCTCCTTGCGGCACCATTTCTTTCCACTCTTCTGCTTCAGGTTGCAGTCTCTTATTTCAGTGCTGCATCTGCTTTGTGCCATGTTCTTAGGTGATGATTAATGAGCAGGCTGAGCCTGGGTTTGCAATTATGTTGAACATAAGCATCTTCTTACTGGAAAGATGTAGAGAGTTGCTATATCAGCTTCTTCAAAGTGGACAATTCCAACACACTGAAAATGGATGGTTTTCATAGCTTCCCACCCACGCTGCTCACTTCTTCATGCCTACCTTCAGGCTGCACTGGGGGCCAGGGGTAATGGGAGGGAGTTATCTGCCTGTGGCTAGAATCCAGCTGATTTCATGAGAATCTCAACCTGTTTGTAGAAGAGGTTTTGTGGTACGGTTTGCTGCTGGGGAAGACACAAACCAATGACCATGGAGGTCTTCCCTGTGGAAGGAGCAGTGCAGTACATTGATAAAAATGCCTTACTTGTCCTCAGTCCCTGATAACCATTCTCAGTAGTGTCAGTTTTAATGCTGATTAGAGAACTCTCTTTAATTACAATGTATGGAAAACTTTCCCTAGCCTTTCTGAATAGGGGTCTGACTCTAAAAGAGCTCAGATACCCACTGGACATCCCTGAGTGCCAAATGCCAACCTTTGCTAGGTCAGCTAGAGGAGGGAGGTTGAGAATGGGTTGTTGCTGTGACAAAATGCAGTAGCTGGCAGTTGAACATAGAACAATGCAATTACGTTCCCAAATTTAATGAATCAGAATGGAGCCAAGATGCCCCCTAGGCAAAGTGCTGGGTGGTTTTCAGATGGAGGATCAAAGCTTTTGTTAATGTTTTTCTGCCATCGTTATGTGAGATATGGTCGAATTATACAAAAGGGAAACCGTTCTGCTTTAGGCATCTGCATTTTTTATCTGAAATGGGGCCATGGAGGACCTTCTCCTTTAGGGAGAGTTTTCCCCCTAGACTCCTGCATTTGACACTGGACCTGATGGACTTCGGCCCAGATCTTTTTTCCTTTGAGTGTGTTAGCAAGGGAAGAACAGACTGCTGCTTGCTGCTCCCAAAGACAACGTGTGAAGGAACTTGCTTCAGTTTTAAGCATAAAATTAACTTTTGTTTAAGTCTACTGCGTAGACGGACACAGAAGAGCCTGCATGCTATTAGCAAGATTCTAAATGAAGGAACCAATTCATTTCATTATTGATAACAGTCATCCTCCCAGAATAGCAAATGAGGTAAGACTGGCACTTTGAGATAAGTTCCTGATTATTGTCTGTGGACTCTGTTACATTCTATTATTTCTCCCAGATCAAACTTCACCTTTCTTAAATGCAGACACTTCATAGTTATTCCTTCCACAGATCAATTATATATATATATATTTTAAGTCTTCCATACTTATTTGTTTGAATACGGTGGAGAATATTCAAAAATTCTGAAGCTAAACTCTTTAGCTAAGCTCTGGGTTCCAACAGACAGTTGGAAGAACTTAAAGCAATGAGTAAATTATTAAGTAGCACTAAGCCAATTCATAATTCATCATTATTGATATTTATACCAATGGTTGCTGGTGAGGAAGGAGATGAGAAGAGGATGACGCTGGTCAGCCAATAGGGAAAGAAGAGCAATGTACCTGAAGGACTGAAGAGGTCAGAGGAGTCGTGTGGATCAGGTTGGCACATGCCTTGTGATGACTGCAGCTGCAGCGCCCTGGAAGATTCAGAGCAAGGTTGGCCACATTGGGAGGGAGAAAAACGCAGGGTAGATTTAAGTTGCAGCTGGACGAAATAGGAATGAAACTATGAGAGGAAGAAGTCAAAACCAGAGTGCATGGTGGGGAACTGGAATGAGGAGAGAATCCAGGGAAATTTGTAACGCTGAGGAATGGAAAAAGGGGTGAAGATGCTGTAAGAAGACTTGGCAGGACTTTCACTGCACCCAGTAACTGGAAGAGCTCTGTGAGCTCTACTAGAAGTGCACTACGGGAAGGCAGACATTTACAGGGTGGAGAAGTGAAGAGCAGTACTGAGTTTGGCTGAGGTTTTGAAGCAGGATAGTGTATCACAGGAATGTCCCACACTGCCCACGTCTCTCCTTAATAAATCACACAAAGTTTGCCTTACGACAAACCTTCAGTGAATGAAGCTGTCTGGCTGGATACCTTCCAGATGGACTTCTCCAGCTTCTTGCATTAATGCCAGTATCTCAGCATCTGCATCCATCCCACTCATAGAACAGGATCCCCAGTGATCTGGCTGGCTGGCTGGCAGATTCTTCCTTGCCCATCCATACTGCAGGAGGACAGATTGCCTATGAAGTCACTTTTTATGTGCTATCAGCCACAGGTTCCAAGGGACTCTGTTAAATTGTGATTTAATACAGATTTTAGAAGTGCAGAGACACCCTCGTAGCAAGTTTGTTTTTCATTTGCAGCTGTTTAATAAAGTTTTGCTCATTGACAAATCCCCTTTTCACCTAACCCATTCCTCCATGAAATTGTACGACCCACTTCAACCCATTTAGCCCTTGATCTAATGCAAGCCGTTCTAGCCCTTTCTGCAAATAATTAATCCAATTTGGATTAGGGTTATTATAGATGGTCTTAGTCCTCGCTTGATAACACTTCATTTTTACCTGGTGTTTTCAATTTTATCTAGTGCTACAAGGCACAGAAGGCAAATCAGGAATGTCTCACTGCAGATGAGCCTACATCATGATTTAGTACGAGAACTGCTGCTCTTCTTGCAGAATCAGGGACAGAGAGAAATTCTCCTTCTTGCATGAATGGGATGACATTTATTACAAAAAATCATGTGCACCACAGAAGCAAACAGCCGAATTTTATGTTCAGAAGGTAAGAAAGAAGAGAGGTGTGAACTTGAAGAGAAGCTTAATGTGTCACATTATCAAAAGTTACATTTCAGAGTAGCTGAATGGATGTTTCAAAGCTCTGATCCCAAATATGCTCTATAAGTCTGAACTGCTGCTTCTTTTAAATCATAACCTATTTAATAACACTTGTGTAACTTCCTTCTGCTACCTGCTAGTGCCTGGGCAACTTGCACAAACATCCTCACCTCTGATGGGCTGTGCAAGCACAGTGTTGGCTATTCGGGTGATGCTTTTTCTCCATCTCTCCCAACGATTCACCTGTCCCCATGACTTCCCACTCAGGTTCATACCAGCAAGTACCAGTGTCCCTGGCAAGCCTTGCAGCAGCCAAAACGAGGTGAGCAAGGCACGAACTGAGCCTGCAGGGATTCCTGCAAACAGTGCAGGTGGGAGAGAGTCCCAGCTCCACTCACTGAGAGCTCCCCAGCATCACTTTGCCCATATTTGCATAAAAGGGTGTGAGCAAAGAGCTGAGTGAGAATTTTTCATTGCCTTAAGTGGTTTTGGAGGAATAATCTTGTCAGGAATTTGCTTGGGAGTTACGTGTGACAGTAACTTTGGAAGTCTTACAGCCCAGAGAAACTAAATCATAAATCAGCTTGTAGCGCACCTAAGCCAGCCAGCTTCATTGAGATCCTTGAGAAAGACTTATAATGGTATAAGAGGAATAAGACCATAGCACAAAGCATGTAACTTATAAAAAGCTGTCTTCTCCCAAATTCTTAGGCCAGGCTGTATGGAGCAGAGAACTGCTTGCCTTCCTGCATGCATCAGAAGGTTTGGGTGTACTGCTGTGCTCCTGCAAGTTGTTAAGCCATAAAGAGCCAGAGAACCGCTGAACATTGGATCAACATCAATTTGGTAAGTTTCTTTTATTTTTGATTCCTAGAGAACAGGAGCTCTGCGCTGAATCAATTAAAGCAAGCCCCAGGCAAATTGGGAAGTTAATTAATGAAGGACCAGCTTCCACTGCTTGGATCATGGCTGGGAAGTTTGTTCCCAAAGCAGGAGTTGGGCAGACACACCACAGTGCCTTTGTCTTTACCTTTTGTTGACAAATAAGGATGAGCCATCCTATGTGCCACTTTTATTCCAGTGGTGAAGCTGTGAAGGTTTGCACTGCAGAAGCTCACACTCTGAAAATGGAAGCATCCATCTACACCAAATGTCCATCTATTGCTCCACAAGCTTTGAAAAATGCCTGTTTTTCCATTTGCACTTAGCATGGGTGCTGTGCACATAGGACATTGTGCATTGCTGGTGACACAGGCATGAAAAAGCCTGGAAAATGTGCATATTCTTGTCCAAGCAGCTCTGTTTCTTCTTCTGGAAGTGTTGCTATTGATTGCTTTACCTTGTCTGTTTATTCAGCATAATCCATATTGATAAGCCAGCTTCAGAGCTGTGTACTCTTGTATGCTAATGGGCCATTGTGATCTGATGTGCATGTGGTTGTCCAGAGTATAAATTAACCAGGTGGCAGGAACAGTCTGCATTTCCAGCATTGCCAGGATGGTGGAAAAGAGGTGATCAGATGGTAAATGGATAAGAGAAAGGGAAAAAAGAAAAAAAAAAAGAAAAAAAAAGAAGGAATATCAGCTGTATGAGGAGGAATCTGCTTCATTGCTTGTGCTGGGATGTGGTCAGTAAAGAGAGCCCCAAAGGGGGATCCTTCCAGTGAAAAAGGGGACACAGGAGCTGCAAACAATGCAGCTGGACAGACCCAGCTCCCACTTCTGCATTCCTTCCAGTTTTCTTCCCCTCATCCTTGCTGGGAGATGAGAGCAGGTGCCCCTGTGTGCTGGGGTGATGGTCACCTTGCTGTCACCATGGAGGGACCACCTGCCCTGGGTGAGCTCCTCAAGGGACAGCATCCACTCAGCCTCATGGAAGAGCTGCTCATGTCTGTTGTGGTGGGACCTGAGGGGACTTCAAGCAACAGAATTACCACCTCCATCACACCTGCAGGACTGAAGGTTTACAGGCTGTGGTTATCCTGGGTGCATTTAACCCAGCAGAAACCAAGAGAACTGGAGGTGGTTACTAATAAACTGAACAAGGCTGTGTAGAAAGCAAAGCTCTGCTAATAGTTTGTGCCTCTTCCATGCCTACAGCTGCCTTGGCCCAGCAGAATACAGCTTACAGAGTGAAGTTATCATTGTGGAGGAGTCTCCAAAGACCCATTACCTTACTTGTCCCTTCACAGCCCAACACATTTTACTCTTACATTTACTCTGAGCTCTACGTGGCTATAAATCATGCAGTGCATTTGGAGTACCATATTCCTGTGGTCCATCATGAATTAATGTGCACTGGCTTTGCTACCACACTGAAAACACCACTAAACTCTGTTTCAGCAGAATCTGTGATGTCAGGTGAAGCAACAGCAGAAATATCATAGCAAAATAGCCTCATTGCAGAGTCTAATTGCATCCAGTCCAACAAATTAACACATTCCAGGGCTTGGATGTCTAACTATGCACTTAACAAAAGCCTAATGCCTTTAAATGTATTGGTGTCAAATAATCACAGGCATCGTTCTGTTACACCAAATCGTTCAGCTCCTGGGCAGTAAGCTTTTCATGAAGCATTCCTCATCTACTCTTTCAAGAGAACTTTAATCCCATCAACAGGCTTTAACTTGACAAAAAAGGAGCATATTTATCCACGGATTCTTCAGGGTGCCTGCTAGATCCTGGAATAACACCTTTGCAAATCACTGATTTGGGCTGAAAATCAGAAGGGTTTTAGAGATGCTGAAAGGTAGGCTGTAATTCTTTTATTTATTTATTCTTTTTAGCCAAGGGAAGATGAAGAATTCAGTCTGAAGAAAGGATGAACAGTGCTTTTATGTAAGACAAAACGAGTGAGTTGCAAAGAATTAAAAAAATATGTTAAGCTAACCACCTTAGCTTGTACCTCTCCCTAGAATCCCAGCTGAGACTGACTTCTTATTTTACTGAACATTCTTTTTATGTTTTTCTAGTAGGAAATGGCTTTGCAATCAACAGGAACAGCAGAAGTATGCTTCATTTTCTTCCATTTGCTTTTCACTTTTCCCTTTTTCTACCTTTAAGATCTCATTTTCTCTGGAGGGTGAGGTGGGCAGACTAAAACGCCTTCATTTTTCCAAGCAGCTGAACCAATATTTTAAATAAAACATACGGAAAACACATTTCTGATGAAAACTAACATATCAACAAATTAAATCCAGCAAAACGAGCAAGCTGTGGCTGTTCTTATAATCACCTTTGGGCTTTTCTTCTGTTTGCTTTTTCCCTCGCCAGACCTGGCTGCAATTCTCTGGAGCCATTGGTGTGAGCCCCCACCTCGAAACCCATCTGGAAGACAATGGGACATGGGGAGCAGTGGTGGAGCTCAGCTGTGAATATCAGATGGAGCTACATGTGCTGCATTCACACTGAGAGGCTAAAGCAGATGACAGGAAGAGAAGCAGAGCTGTAATGCACGGCGTGGCAAGCAATGACTGCCCACCAACATGGCAGAAGCAGCAGTGCTTCCCAGGGTCTTCCCAGCTTGCCTGGAGATGGCATGAATGCTTGGCAAAGGTGCTGAAGGCAAGGCAGAAAGGGCACAGAGGTAGGAGACAAATTTGCAGCCCTTTTTTATTCTTCTGCTTCCTTATTTTGCCTCTGCTTTATGACGTCTCTTCCAGTTTCTGTTCAAATGAAATCTGCCTTTCTAAACTCACTCCCTTTTTTGGGGGGTGGGAGGGTATCGTTGTTAGGAAAGGGTGAAGCACAGCCATCTCAAACTGTGTGGTTTACTCAGGAATGGGAGCAAGGGGAATTGGTTTCAAACTGAAGGAGGGGAGATTGAGATTGGATATAAGAAAAACATACTTTATGATAAGGCTTGGGTTGACCAGAAAGGTGGTGGATGTCCCATCTGAAAACACTTGATCTGCTGCAGTATCCCTGTTCATTGCAGAGGAGTTGGACTACAGTGTATGTCATTTGGACATGCTTCAGGTGATGCACTGGAACAGGTTGCCCAAGGAGGCTGTGGATGCCCCATCCCTGCAGGCATTCAAGGCCAGGCTGGATGTGGCTCTGGGCAGCCTGGTCTGCTGGTTGGTGACCTGCACATAGCAGGGGGTTGGAACCGGATGATCATTGTGGTCCTTTTCAACCCAGGCCATTCAATGGTTCTATGACATCCTATGATTCTCCTTGCAGCAGAGCCGTCTCTCTGTTGCGCACTGGATGGGATGTTCCACCCACACCAGTACAAGTGTGAGGAAGAGAAATGCTTCTGATGGCCCATAGCTCAAGTGTTTTGACCTGTAGGCCCTATTTTCAGCAGGAGGTCCAAGCAGAACTGCTGGTGATGAGATAACCCAGATGGCTTGTTTTTTATCCTGGTGTGGCTGCTCCTTTCTTTCACTTTCCTCATTTCTGTCCCTCAGAGCCTGCCAGCTCCCATCTGCAGGGAGCTTCGCTTTCCATCAGTCCATCAGAACATCCCATCCATATTGCCCAACCACCAGACACTGCATTTGGAGGGCTGAGCTGAGAGCTTGGTATATCTGGTGAGTGGACAGACGTCAGCCCAGCTCAGTGGTGCAGTGGCATGGCTGTCCCCTTCTACCCAAGCTCAAGCCCCTTTGACACCCTGCCACCACATTCACATCTCCATATTTGCTCTTGCACCCATCCGAGCATCCTGGTACTATATCAGTGTGTCCCAGTTTGACTGCACCCAACCAGTCCACTGACATTTGCACAAGGTGAGACTTGAATTTCCAGTGTGACACCGTGTTTATCAAGACAAGAAACCAGAAAATAAAGACTTTCCAGCAACAATCTGGGATTCTTCTGAGCTTGCCTCTCCAGCAAGTTTTTCCTCCCTCCCTCCTTGCAACAACCAGCCAATATTTGAGTTGTTAATAAAAAGCTGTTTTCAGCTTCCCTAACTCTGCCCCGCTCAAGAACAACATGTGCCCTGTGTTTCCTTAGCTTTGCTTATCGGATCTCCAGCCAAAATGAATGGCCAAATCTCTTGCAAACAGAGAAATTAAATGAAAACAACGCCAGTGCCAAGTTCTTTGCAAACAGAGAAGTGAAGTGAAAAATGCCAGTCTCTGTAGGTTCACCCAGCACGTTGAATTATTATCTGTCACGGCCCGTTCTTACATTTGTCCTTTCTCTCTGGTTGATAAATAAGACTTCCCACAAGTTCTGAAGCTGAACTGGGAGCTGTGTAGCAGATAATGTTAATAAATCTTAGGGGCTATCTCTCTGACTTGCCTGGCAGCCTAATAGCTCAAAAGTCTTGTGGTTTCTAATGTCTTGCTTTTTTTAAACGTGTAACTTTCAAATCTTTCTTTCCTTGACCACAGGCCCGGTGGTCAGGTTGATATAGACGTGACTTCGAGTCCTGATTTTTACAGAAAGATCTTTTGGGCTGATGCACTGCAGTTTGGTGCCCAGAGTTTCTGCTTTCGCCTGGGCAGCAGATGCCATCCCAGTGCTGTGTGCAGGTGCTGTGCTTGTGGGGTGGGCAGCCCCAGACTTTGCCACAGCTCAGTGTGTTGGGAACTGTGTGATGCTCTTGGACTCACATCTGCCGTCCTGGTTTTGGCTGGGATTGAGTTAATTTTCTTTCCAGTAGCTGTTATGGTGCTGTGTGATTTAGGATGAGAATACTGTCGATAACCCACTGATGTTTAGTCATTGTTGAGGTGTGCTGCTCAGAGCTGAAGGCATTTCAGCATTTCACACTGCCTTGCCTGCACAGGGCTGAGGGTACGCAAAGAGCTGGGGGGGACAGAACCAGGATGGCTGACCCAAACTGCCCAAAGGGATGTCCCACACCTTATGTCATCGTGTGGAACTATAGGACTGGGAGAGTTGGCTGGGGATCGGTTGGTGGGTGGTGAGCAATTGCTACGTGAATCACTTGTTTCGTGTCTTCTTTTATCATTATTATTTTCCCTTCCTTTTCTGCCTTGTTAAACTGTGTTTATCTCAACCCATGAATTTTACCTTTTTTTCTGATTCTCTTCCCCAACCCATTGGGTGGGAACAAGCAAACAGCTGTGTGGTGCTGAGCTGCCTGCGGGGTTAAACCACAGCAATTCCTTTTGGTGCCCAACATGGGGCACAAAATATTGAGATAACAACAGATTCTTTAAACATGAACCAGAATGGCAGGAAGTATTTGCTGACAGTCTTTCAGAAAGTCTGCTTGGATGGAGACGCTGCTCACGCATTGAACCCAAAGGTCATAGTGCCAAGACTGCACCCAAGTGTCAGCAATGGGACCAGAACTACTGGCCTGGAAAGGATCCAGGATTGCTCAGTCTGGAGGAGTCTTAGGGGAGACCTTATCACTTTCTATGACTACCCAGGGGTCAGCCTCTGCTCCCAGGTATCAGCAATAGGATGAGAGGTGATGGCTTTGAGTTGTGCCAGGCAAGGGCCAGGTTGGACATTAGGAAACATTTCTTCTCAGGAAGAGTGGTGATGAAGTGGCACAGCTGCTCAGGGAGTGGTGGGGTCACTGCCCCTGGAGGTGTTCAAGGAATGTGGAGATGTGGCACTGAGGGACATGGGCAGTGGGCATGGTGGGGGTGGGTTGGGGATGGACTGGATGATCTTAGAGGTCTTCTCTAACTTTAATGATTCCATGATTCTATGATTGGATCCAGGCAATGGGTTCAGGCTCGAGGCAGGCTTCTCCAGCCAGGGGCAGCAAAGAGTGTTCCATGTAGGTTACTCTGCAGAGATGTCTGTCTCTCCCTGTTGAAGGGACCTGAGGGAGAGAAAATCAGCCTTGGACAGCTGATTTGTAGGCAGGTGAAGCTGATAGGTGAAACAAAGCCCAGACATGGGACAAAAGCAATAAAATGCAATCCTAGATCATGCTTGACATTTCTCCTCCTTGGTCACTTCAAAACTGGCTTGGAATTGGGTCCCCATGAAACCAGAGATGGAGAGCAGCTGTCTGTAGCATTCAGTATTTCTAGGTGATCAGATCCCAGCTCACCTGACACGTTCTCACTGCCCTTTGGCTGCTGCTCACTGTGCAGGTTCCCTGGCAGGAACGAGGACTCACCCATTCCTCCTAACAGCACTCATGGAGTGATGCATTCCAGCTCTCTCTTAGGTTACACTGGGGTCTATTTCCAACTTTTGCTTGTCCTCTGGAAACCCATCTGTAGAATATTGCTTTAGGTTTGATTTGGATGCTACCGAGTTCTTTCTCCCATATGTTTCTATTACCTATTGTTGCAGTAGGAGCATTGGCCACCAACACACTCCTCCTCAAACACCAACAGAAACCCAGAAGCCTCTGTCTGAACCCAGAACCACTGCTGTCTTCCTTCAGTTTGATATTGGGCTTACCTAGAGCTCTCCAAACCTCCTCCACCTTCAAGGTGGGATGACATCTGTCGATCTTCTTTAAATATGGAAACTTTTCCACTTCCAATGTTGGATGTGGGTGTCAGAGGTTTGCACTCCAGTGTAACTACCTATACCTCTACTCCTGCTTTTTTTGTTTCAAATTGAGAGTGGTATCCTTCCTGGCTGGAGCTGCATTGTTCATCAGACATATTTATTACCTTGTCTAGTGGCTTTGCTATTGTTTCTCACTGAGTTTTCTCACTCTCTCTAGTTTTTGTTCTTTGGCAAAATAACAAAAGCCTTAATTTTGCTGTCTCATTTTTATCCCTTCTCAGCTCCTTATCACACTCTTTTCCTGTTTCTATTATCAACACGCTTCAGCAAGGTCTTCTGTCTGCAAATCCAACAGCTGTGCTCAGACTCTGTCTGCACAGCCTGTCTGGGTGCTTTGTAGGTACATTCCTGGACTCTCCAGACGCCGGTGCCCACTTTTCATGTGCTGCTGCTGGCTGGGTGTATGAAGTGTCTCCATATTTCAAATATCGAATCTGTGCATTAAATACTTCTGAAAACGGTCCAGTTCAATTAACAGCACAGCTCTGGGCAAACCTCTGTCCGTAGAGGGATCTCCATCAATCTCTTTTCTTTCATCGACTTTTTCTTTTTTCTCTCTCTCTCTTTTTTTTTTTTTTGGCAGCTTTCTGCAGCAGAGATTGCTGTCAGCAGAGAAGCAAGCTGCAGGATGGAGGTGTATCTCCAAACTGTGGGAACACCTGCACCGAACACCGAGAGCAGCCCTAAGGAACAGGACAGGCTGTCGTTCCCCAGGTGTCACAACTGCCTTCGTGGTGTCAGACCTCGCTCTGCACTGCAAGCTGAATGTCTTCAGCCAGGCTGAAGATGGCACCAGTTGCCATCTTGTGCCTGGCCCAATATAGCAATGCATGCTTGTGGGTGCACAGTGCAGCTATAAGAATAATAGTGTTTGTATTCCAGGCTCTCTTGGTGGTATTTTCCCTTAGTGTAAAATAAGGAAGACGTGTCTTGTACTCTGCAGATGGAAAATTACACAGGAGTGCACCTGAAGAGGTATTTCTATGTGCACAGTGCATATCTGGTGGAGAGATCTGGAAGAGCAGAAGATCCCAAGCTCTCTAATTAAATAGTCAATCAGTGGGCACGTGGGACTGTGCTACACACCCACAGGTGTTCACCAAGAAATCACCAAGAGCAGTGACACATCCACCCATGCATGGTGACACGTGTGACACAGGGCACAACTCGTCCTTGGTGCTGCTGGCCAATGGAGTTGGTGGGACATCCCCTGGGAGCTCTGAAATCCTGATAGCTTTGCACAATCTGCATGGGGCTGAGCTGGGGGAATGGCTTTGCCCCAGCCATTTGGGCATTGAAGTTAGATGGCTTTGTCTATAAAACTTAGTTGGATTGCTCTGCACAAAAGCAGAAGGTCATTTATCCCATTTACAACCAGCTCACACCAGCTTCTGCCTGGAGGAGCCTGTTTTCTTCCATGGGCTTTAAATAGAGCATCTGGCAGTGTGCTCAGACATGCTGTCTCGCTCTTAAATCCATGAATGTAGTGGGCATGAGTCCACCCAGGATCTCCTGCCTGTCCTCATGCTGTGCTCCTCACCCCAGAGATGGCAGGCGACTTCCCATCCTGTCTCTGTTTTTCCAAGTGAACATGGGGACGGATGCTCCTCTCTGATCTGCCTTCCATGCACATACTTCTTATGCATCACAGTGCAGCAGCACTTTGTAATAATCAAAACTGTGCATGTCAGAGATGCATATTACAGCCTCCTAGTGATTTATTCAAGCAGCCGTGATGAAGCTTTTACTACTCACAGTCTTTGTAACAGGACGTCATTGCCATTATTATGATTATTCACTTTAGAGCACATGAAAACATGTTAAGGACTCCAGAGACGCTGAAAGAAACAGCCTTTTCCCAAACACTTCCATCTGAAATAAAGATGCATGGCAGCAGGCTGGTGCCAGAATAACAAAGACAGAGAATAGCAAAGCATAAAGCTCACAGTCTGTGTACCCACAGTTGCATCTTCCCTCGTGGTCACTTTATATGAGTCTCAGGGTGGTCCTTAGGTTGGAGATGGGACAACCAGAGGCACCTCCACCACCACCATCACCTCCTTTGGATGCTCACTAGCAGCTTTGTGTCCCCAGAAGCCCCAAATACCAATGGGAATGTCTACATAACCAACCTGAAAGCATCCCTTTGCTTGGCTGCAGGTGTTCGTGATGCTGGATGAGAGGAACCAACATGTCTTATGGGTGAGGGAGGTGCGAAATTTGCAAGGCAGGAAAGCTCTAGCAAAATAAATTAGGGCATGAACATAAAAGAGCTGCAGTTCTTCCCTGATTCACCAAGAAGGGGGTAATGAGAGGAGCAGCTTGTGTCTCCCTGCTTTGTGGCTTCAGTGGGAACAGTGTGAGCAGAGATACCAGGACTGGTGTCTGAACAGCCCAGGGGCAATTTTTGTCCTGACTGAGAACCACAGTTTAAAAATAGTTTGTTTCCTTTGGTGCCACGGGCACTGAAAGAGAAATAATGAAATCATTAAGGTTGGAAACGACCTCTAAGATCATCTAGTCCAACCATCTGCCCACCACCAACATTTCCTCCATAAACCACATCCCTCAGTGCCACATCCCCACGGTTCTGGAACACCTCCAGGGATGGTGACCCCACCATTCCTTGGGCAGCTGTGCCACTGCATCACCAATCTCTCTGATAAGAAGTTCTTCCTAATATCCAATCTGATCCACCCTGGCACAATTTGAGGCCATCACAAAGAAGATAATGGTGGCTCCAGATACACATCTCCACATCCCACTGGGGCAGGCTGAAAGGCATGATGTAAATCAGTGCTCTGTGCACTTTCTTCATGAAGAAATTGGACTTATCTCTGGAGTAGAGGCAGACCTGTGGGGCACAACTCATCTCACCTGGTTTGGAACATGGGATGCGTTTTTATCTTGGGAAAATGATGTGTGTGAAGCAGCCCCACCGTTGCTCCATGTAACCAGGCTTTGTCTGCAGTGACTTCTTGCAACTGGACGTGTTTCCCCTCCCATCAGCATTTGCTAACATGTACGATGCTTGCATGTAAGGCTGACTTCAAGTTAAACACCGATGGATGGTGGGTGTAAGGGTGAGAGATGGTGTGGCAACTATGCAGTCACAGGGGAAAGTAGGCAATGGTGCTGGTGAGAAGCAAGCAGCTTTGCAAGCAGCAACTTCCAGAGGTGGAAAGCACAAAACAGGGCAGGGCTTGTTTCTTATGGCCAATACCATACACAATGAGGGTGGAAGCCCAGGCTGAGTGTTTGCTGTGAGCATCTTCCATGCAGACAGAGCGGGAGCTTTCATTTAAGCTCTTCTATTCATAAAACTCTGAGTGTGTAACATCACTGGAGCAGCTGTTACCAGAGGTCTTGCACCTAGAAATAACTCTGGGAGTTTGGGAGCCTGCAGGGAATGGCGTGGCATCCCCTGGGAGCTGGATTGTGCTCACACTGGGTGTGCTGCATTCAGAGCACGTCGGGAATTGTTGTCAAGGCTGCGAGTGCCCCAGTTTCTGTAATCAAAGCCTTCCTGCGATTTGCATCCCGAAACGCAGATGCTGAGAAACAGCAGATTACATAATAGCCCGCTTTGTTTATTTGCTTAAACTTGAGCTTGTGTTACGTTTGAGAACAAATATCCCCAAAAAAGCCTTTTTTTCTTTTTTTCCCTTTTTATTTTATGATCTATTTTTTTAGGCTGAGGGCAGCATGCGGGAGCTGATGTGCTGTGCAGTGCAGTGCTGGGCAGCAGGAGTGGGCACAGAAGGATTCCCCACCCCTGCACCAGAGTCAGTAGCAGAGATTACAGGTGAATTAGTGTAATGGGAGACCCTGCGGCTCCCAGCTTTGCCGGGCCGATGCAATTGAAAATTCACATGCTAATCCAGAGGGCTCATCCAAAGAATACATTTACATTTCTCTGCTACCTTTTATCCGAGAGGATCCCCAAAGCACTTTTAGAGTTAGAGCGTGGTATGATGTTTCCACATACAAAGGGCTTTAATTCCCTGCTGGGTTCTGCTGCGGAGAGGTGAAAAAAAAATAGAAAAAGGAAAAAAAAAAAAAAAAAGACACACAGAAGTTTTCTAGGAGGAAGCACAACGTGTGCAGTGTGGTCATGAGCAGCAGCACAAGGGACAGCTGATGGTGAGCCCTGCAAAGGTCACATAGGAAGGTGGGGGTTGGCTTCTGCTCCCAGGTAACAGCAACAGGATGAGAGGTGATGGCTTTGTGTTGTGCCAGGAAAGGGTCAGATCGGATATTAGGAAACATTTATCCTCGGAGAGAGTGGTGATGCAGTGGCACATGCTGCACATCACTGTCCCTGGAGGTGTTTCAGAACCATGGGGATGTGGCACTGAGGGACATGGGCAGTGGGCATGGTGGGGATGGAGTTGGACTTGGTGATCTTACAGGTCTTTTCCAACCTTACTGATTCCATAATTCTATGATTCTACTAGGGTAAGCTTTTGATGTTGAGATTTGTAAAGCTGCCTGCGTGGGAAAAGCCTGGAAGGAACATCCCCATGACTACCAAATCCAGCCTGAGCTGGGCAGAGGAAACCTCCTCACTGCTACAAAGGTGCAGATGTGGGCTCTTGGAATAACACATAAGGTACAAATAACTTAGCAAATCTCTATGGTTTTGAGACATATTATTTCTTTTTGACAGCAGCATCTTCTGGCTCTGGCAAGGAAGATGGTAAGGAAGATTCATGATCCTTGAGGTCCCTTCCACCCCTGGCCATTCTGTGATTCTGTAATTCAGTTGTGATGGGAACCAGAGGTTTCCCTCTCTGCTTCTGGGTTTGCTGGATTAAGACACAAAGCTCTTCCAGAGCCTGGTGGCTGCAGTGTGGGCTCAGAGACCAGGAACACCCACAGTCTGAGCACAGCAGCTGGGTGCTTGCTCTGGGAATGCCTTTGCAGCCAAGCAGGAAGGCCCTGCAACCTGACCTTTAGCCAGAGCACTGATCGATGGATTGCAGGATGCTGCAGCGGATGGAAAGGGCGCTGGGATAATTGACAGCTGTAATGAGAGGGGTGGCCTTTCCCCAGGCATGGCTGGTGTGAGGATGCTCTCCACGCATTGGTGTGGGCTGGGAATACAACAGGGCTGGGAAGATTCAACCTTGGCTGCTTGCTGCTCATCCGAGTCTTTGCTAAACTACGTGGAAAAGGGAAGGTTCGCTGGGAGGTGGCAGCATTTCATCAATCCAGGCAAAAAAAACCCACTTTTTAGTTTTTTTTGCCTTCTCTTTTCTGTTCCCTTGAGATGTACATGGTCACACCGTGAGGCCAGGCACAGCTCAGTGCACTCCCTTTGGGATCTCCCCCTCTTTTTCTGCCTTGACAAAGACACACACCTGAGTCCAGGACCTGGGTCCGGTGCAAAGCAAAACATCACATAAATTATACCAAGAGCTGCAAAAATATGTAAAATTAAACCAACTACAGGTGCAGAGAGGATGACAAGCAAGCAAATAAGCAGTAAAAGTATTCCAAATCAGTTTCTTCTTAGCTGTCAGCTATACCACGCTTTTCCATCAGGGATACAGGGTTTCATTTTCTCATACACTGAACCCTCAGCAATTCCCTCTGTGCACCACTCCAGAGGCAGAAAGAAAGAGATCTTTTAGCTTAACAAAATAATTAATTAAAAATAAGCCTTTAGCTGGAATTGGCTCCGTGTTGGAGCTGCTCAGAGAGGTGCCCATCAGCTGTAGAATCATAAAATCACTAAGGCTGGAGAAGACCGTCCAGATGCAGAGAAGAAAGAAATGAAAACAATCACGGGGAAGACATTCACAACCCGTTAATGCCAGGGTCACTGAGGCTGCCGTGGAGGATGAAGGTTGGGGCACTTGCTACCTGATAATCGTAGCTTTTAATGTTGCACCTCTGTGGGCTCATAAGGAATTCAAGCAATCGGGGTCTGTTTGTATGACAGTTTGGGAAGTAATCTGCAGAAACGAGCTGTGCTTGCGAGGACTCGATCGTTCCAAAAAACAAACCTTAATTCCAGTTTGATTGACTTAATTTCTTTTCTTTTTTTTTAATTTTTAATCATCAGGTCCAACCATTGACCCATCACCATCGTGCTCCAGAAAATGTTGAGTTCTTTCCATCAGCACTTAAGGCTCCAGTATTTATACCCTACCACACCTCTTTGCAGCGAGCTGGTAGAGCTGGGTTGCTGTCAACAGCCTGATAAACTCATGGAAACACCTGAGATGTGGCCAATTGGTAAATTGTGCAGAACGGTGCCAGACTTGTGGCACTCCTACAGAGTGAAGGAAATCCACAAGGAACCTATTACCCAGTGCAGGAGCTCCTGGAAGAGCTGCTGATCGTTGTGTTGGCGTTAGGAAGTTATTCTTCTGGGGTGATCTCAGTTGGGAGAAAGGCATCAGAGACACTGATGGAGAAAAGGAGAAAGTTCAGACTAGGAGATGCTGAGCATCCTCAGGAATGGGGAAGCTGCACTGAGGACTGAGAGAGATTTGGAACTGTGTGGCACTGAGTGCCTGGATATCAGTGCAGGACAGTTCATAGAATCATAGACTCACCAAGGTTGGAAAAGACCTCCAATATCATCCAGTTTAACAGTCCACCTACCACCAGTGTTTCCACACTACACCACATCCCTCATTACGTACAACATCTGAACGTTTCTTGAACACCTCCAGGGATGATGACTCCACCACCTCCCTGCGCAGCCCATTCCAGTGCCTGACCACTCTTTTGGAGAAGAAATTTTTCTGAACGTGCAATGTGAACTTCTCCTGGTGCCACTTGAGGCCATTCCCTCTAGTCCTATGGTACCTCCCAAGTGAGTAACTTCAGAAGCAGAAGAGACAAACAGAAGAATGCTCTGTACTCACAGAAGCATGCATTTAGCAGTGAAAGTCCTGTACATCTGAATGAACTCCCTCTACTAGAGGGTTTTTTCCCTTTCTGTTGAAAAAAAAAATGAATGCGCCTAGCCTAAAGAGGCAATAGTTCTTGCAAGAAGCTCTTTTGGCTCAGGCCTCAGACAAATCCTTAATTTGAAGGCTGCATAGGCTCTTTCCTCATGTTTTCCCTAAGGCACAAAAGCCATTGCATATATTGGGGAAATGTGGCCCAAAGTGGGAGAGGCGGTGGGGCAGAAGCAGTACAGCCATGGATGGATGGCAATGCTGTAGTCATTGCCCAGGCTGCAGCCCTGTAACACCCTCTGTCCCCTCCAACTGGGGTCACACCAGAGAGATTTTACCTTCAGATCAGCAGCTCCAGCGTGCTGCTAAATTCAGCTGCTTCCCCTGGCCAAGACCTTTAAATTTTACGTTATAATAGTTACATTTCAGCAATAAGCCATTAGAATCTCAGCCAAAACCTTGTTAAACTGTCACGACCCCCAAAAGACATAAATTCCCCCTTCTGTGATTCATGAAACATATTAAGAGTCCCTTAAATATCCCTTCCACAAATCTATTCCCCTTGGCACAGCAGGGTTCACACTGATGTATCGCTCCTTGGGACAGATTCTGTGCTCTCTGCAACACATTTTTACTAAGTTGTATTTCTATCCTTGCAGGTGTCCAAGAGCAGAAGCCTAGGTGGAGCTCTGCTGTTTCAGGGCCGTCTCACAAAGAAACGTGAGCTGCCTGGCTAAAGTGCAAGTTTTCGGCAGAGTGGTCTGGGATTTGGTTATTGGATGGCTTGCAGTTATTTAACCAGGGCACAAATGAGCTCAGATGTCAGTGAGCTCCAAGAAACTTAAAGCATCACGTATCTGCTTGGTAGGGTATCATCACTGCAAGAGTGGAATGCTCTGCATGGGCAGTGAGTGGGATCCAAGGATGTACAAGGCTGTAGCCTTGCTGGCACATGTTGTGCCATAGCCTGAGCTTGGGTATCTCCAACCTTCACATCTCCATCAAGTGCCTGCTCATAAAGTTTATTGTATTGAATAGATCCCTTGCCACTTAAGTAACAGGATATTACAGAGCAGCACTTTAACTTGTCTGTTGACCCCACCAGCTTCTGGACTGCCTTGTTATGCTGTACAAGGAACAAAACCCTGACACTGCTGGTTAGTCTCAAGCAGGATTTTATCTTTTCATTTGGAGACAGGGCAGTACATTCTTACCTTGAATAGTTTGGCCTTCCTATACACACAGCTGTACCCTAAATATTTGCTCACAGTGCACTGATTCTTAAGCATGTTGGCAGGTAAAACCACCATCCCAATGCAGTCGAGGGCATCTCGCCAAGTTGGCTAAGATGATAGTGTCCACATTGCAGGTCACAGGATGTAGTGATGGTGAGCACAGCACTGGAAAAAAAAAAAAAAAGAGGAATGTATCAAGAATATAGAACAATTTTAACTATATTATTGTTGAAGATATTCTGTATTAATTAGATGAACTACTAAGCCGTCAAAACAATAATCAGTGCATTGTTAGCTGTATAGTTTGAGTTCCCTTTTGCTACAAGAGGGCTGTGAGTGGAACAGCCATAGCAAAAAAACCTGCAAGTTTTATACTTCTCGTTGCTTTTCTCACCCAGTAGATCATGCTCTGACTCAACCCCTTCTTTATGCCAGGACTGCTGGCAAGAAAAACCCCTCAATATAGTAACTTAAAGAGTCAAAAGCCCATAAGATGTGAATCTGAAACCAACAGATGAATGTGGAGTACTGCAGTCAAAAAGCAACTTGTTCCACTTAGACTGTTTCTTAGCCATAGATGCCAATGGCAGCCCTTCATTATGTGGAGGGTTTACAAACTCAGACCTTTCAATAACCCCTTTGGGATCTACTCCTTTCACAGGTCCTTGGTGTTATGGTCAGGAGGCAAAATAACATTTTCCATGTTGTGAAATACCTGAATATAAACTGGGGGTATTTCCTGTACTTTTTTTTTTTTTCCCTCAGACTGAACTGGAACAACCTGTGTAGCTAGCAGTAAGACCAAGCTTGGTATTGGGAAACTTAATGCCGAGTTTTCAGACTGCACTTTTGCACTGTGTTTATCATCAGACCCTCTTCCACCAGATGTATGCTGTGCTTACAGCCCATACATACTGGCCCATGCATTTCTTGGTCCAAAGATGTGGTATCTCACCCTTCTCTAGGGCAAATCCATCAGCCACCGCCCTCCCAGGGGATGCTTTTCTAGCATATCCTTATACCAAATTGATGTATGGAAATGGTGTCTTGCAACTTATTTTTCACAAAAAGCCCATTTACATGCTTCATAAAACCTACAGCTCTGCAAACATCACACAGAGTGGTGATGTACAGCCAGGCCTTCAGACATCACCACATCTGCTCGGAGAAGAATTAGCAAGACCTCACCAAGTGAAGATGATTTTCAGTCCATAAGACAGACTCTCAGGAAATACATCACGTTTATGCACAAGTTACTGAGACACTTCAGAAAAGCTTATTACGATAAAAAAGAAAGCTCCCCCCCTCCCCCCCATCCACCTGCACACGTTGCTCACTTGGTCCTGCACTGGAAACCATGACAGAAAAAAAGATGTGCATCAGCAGTATATGGCTGTGAACAGTTACAGCCTACACCAAGAGAAGATAATGCTACAGAATTATTTCCCAGCTTCCCCTCTTTCTGCACACCAAGATAGGGCAAACAGCAACAAGTTCAGTGATGCTGTAAATGTGGAAATGCGTGGAAGTCATCCATCTCTCTCCACAACTTCCGTGACCCATGTGTGCAAAGTAGTTCAAGACCCAAGGATCCTACATAGAGCAGTGCCAAAACCAATGTCAGTTATCTTGCACACCAGATGCTCTCCCATAAGCCCTTAGGCTGAGGTCAAACTACCAGCACGTACCCGAATGAACTCATACAAACAATCTATAAAGTCTAGGTAAAAACAGTTATTACTGAGAGAACAGTTTTTCACAGAATGACTGCTTCATCCTTGACCTTTCTGTCCCAGTCTTCAGAAGAGACCGAAACCTTCACAAGGAGAATGTAGGAACTAAAATTTCATAACTCTACTGGTGATTGAAAATCACGGGCGCAGTGGAGACACTGCATTTTCGGCTTGTTCCTATTGACCCTTTCCTGTAATACAAATGCCAATGACTCTTTTCTGTCTCTGCTCTGCACAAGCTAATAGCCGATGACATTCTTCCCTGCCAACCTTTCTCCCTCTGGAGGGGTTACCTACCCTTCATCTCAGCACTTTCAGAACTTTTCTTTCCTTTTTGTACGCCATTTTTTTCCCCCGTGGCCAAGTTCTTTGCTTCCTCCCTTATGTGAAAAGCTTTATCCTGTAGGAGACACAAGGCTGTGTGCACACTGATACCCAAGCACTGCTTGGCAAACGTGCAGAAGTATTTATATTACAGCTAACATGAATTCTGGGAGGGAAGGCAAAGGGTTGGTTGCTTTTATTTTATTCCTTTTTCACCAAATGCTTTGTCAGTGCCATTTCTAAGCCCAGCCATGAAATTTCTCTCTGAACCAAGAGAAAAAAGGGCCGAATTTCTGCTGGCCAATGTTCAGGGTCCTCACCAGGCCCCTGGGAACACCAGCTCCATTTTTCACAGTTCCTGTCATTGGGGTAGGATTTTCAGCTGATTTCTTCCACTCCAGGTGTGTGTGTTGCACTCCATTCACTTTGCCAGTTGCTCTGGTCAGAGTAATGTTATTTATTCCAGCTGAGCAATTCCAGGAGAAGAGAATGATGGACTTAAATTGAGGTCATATTTTGCAGATCCCTGTGTCCTAAATTTTCTGGAATGACAGAAAACCATTTCAGCCAGCACATCGCGTTGTTTATCATCATTAACAAAACTTAGTGATTGAGAGGGTAAATTAGTCCAGAGGAAAATGCCCAGAGATAACAGCCAAGATCTCTGTCAAAATCATGTGTGGCAAATGGGGGAGTGAGTGCTACTGGCAGTGAAGAAATGGAGTTGGTGAGTTGGAGTTGAAGCCAGGTGTGCAGTGTGGGATTCTTGGTGGGATGCTTTGTGCAGTGGATGGATGGATGCTGTTATGCTGTTTTCCTTTTAGCAGAGAAGCAGAGCTCAGGCCTGGCAAGACGGTTTGTGTTTGCCTGGCAGAATGGCAGTGTCAGGGCTGCAGCAGCTGAATCTGGCAGCAATTAATGCTGCAGGTTTTGGGGGTGCTGAGCAAGGCTTGCTACAACTCACAGAGATATTGAATTGCTCCAGACTCTGGACAGACAGAGATAAAAAGTGCAGGTATGCTGGGCTGCATCACGCCTCTCCATTAAAGATTTTTGCAGGATATTGAGGGCACAGTGAGGAGGAGGCACAGCAACGTGCTGGAGCTGGGGGATATGTGCAAGGTAACAGTGAGCCTTTCTAACCCATCTCCTTGTCCATGCTGTGTATTGAAACAAGCCAAGCATGCTCCTGGAAGGGCATATTTTCAGGTGAGGAAGGACTGTGTTCTGCAGTTCTGCCTTTTAACCTACTGACTATTTAGGGATGTAAGATGTCCTTTTGTCACCTTTAATCTCCCCGTACGTTAGAGGTTATACACTGGGGACCCAGAATGGGAGATCTGGGCCTCACCATGAATAAACTCCCCAAAGCTCCCAGCAGAGCAAAAGACAAAAGCAGTCTCCAAAAATGTGATCTCACTAAACGTGGTTCAGTTTTCCCACGTTTCTTGCAGAGTTTACCCCCCAAAATGTGGTGCTTATGGCTGCTAGCCAGCAGAATAGTCACTTGGACTCCCAAACCTTATCTGCTCCCATGAGGTTCAAGTGCAGCAAGCAGAGCTAATGTTCCACTCAGACCCTCTTTGACTGAGAATCTCAGTCCTGAGTTGCCCCTGCAGGTGAGGACAGTGTTCAGATGGGCACCAAACAACGGCAAGCACCAATCAGCTTCTCCACAAAATATATCTCAGTCTTCTGTTTTCTTACATGGAGCAGATTCCCAAAAGAGAACTGGATTAAATTGCTCAGTGACAGAAATTAGCTTCTTTTGGACAAGAAGGGCCAGTTCTGTGTCAGACTATGACATTAAGCCGAGTTCAAATTATCGTGACTGCCTTTCAAAACCCCCAGGCATGACAAGCATTTGCATAAATACAAGATGTTAATATATAAGTAAATTAAGGTAAGAAACCCAGAGGCAGCTATTCAGACCACTTCAGCACAAAAGTGCAGGCTTAATTTGTGTGCACAGTTATCCCCATTCCATGTCCAAGGTACCTAATTAACCATTTGCAAAGGCAATCACTCAATTAGCATGCATGGCCGTGATTATTACACACTCACTGTGCACCTGTATTGACACATTTGGGGCTAGATCTTGGAAGTTCAGCTCACCAATCCGCTACCAATTTTGTGTTACAAACAAGAGTCAGCCAATTTCTTGGAGCAAACGGACCCGTTTTGTAGAACTGTTTCCTCTGGTGTCGTGGACCTTGTCCCTAAATTTTTCCACTCTGCACTGCAGAGAAGATGCTGTCTATGATATAAGGTTATGGCAGATGTCACCAGATGGCACTCTTACATCGATTCTTCCTCATTCTATTTTTTGTTGTTGTTGTTGTTGTATGTTTTGTCTTTGTGTGTGAGCGAATGTTCAGCATTGAATAGACATTCCCTGTAGCAGAAATTGTTTTGTAGTGTGAAGGTTTGGTTTAGAGTCGATTAGTACATGGACATTGCATTGAGCATTGATCTTCAGCTGTCCACAATTGTTGAAATGTAATTCCTAGAAGAAGTGGTCAGATTCCACGTTAAAACAAAAGATGGAGGCTGAAAGCTATTTTTTAATCCTCCTGTATGAAAATACTAACACTGGGGCACAATACAGAATGTTTTTTCCCCAGTGTGTTGATGGATTAAGTATTACCCACAGGTTCTCATGGTGTGATTTCACCCAAGAACGGTGTTGGGTTTTATTTGTCCTAAAAGGATATGGTAAGACAAGGATGTCATCCAGCTCAGAAATCTGCCAGCAGGACCTCTAAAGCATCAAAAGAAGGTTATTCCGAAATAAAATATGCCTTAGAGAAGGTGAAACAATAGATCAAAAATATTACTTGTAACATTCAACAGAATGCATCCAACATGCTGCTAGGAGTTAAAAACGAATCCTCAGAAGAGAGGGCAAATCCCCCTGTTTGTTTTCTTCTGATTGCTTCAAGGCTCTTATTGCTTGAAGCCAGCAAAATCCATACACCACACTCTGGGATATTGATTCAATAAAATATGGTACATCCTTGCCATAAAGAAACATGTGAGTTGAAAGACAGCAGAAATAGGTAACTGGCTCTCGTATAGGCGTTGTTTGTGATTACAAAACTCTAATATGGCTTCTGTGGGAGCAGTAGCTCAGTGGCCTCTCAGGCATACTGCAGGTAAGAGGTTAGTTTAGCATGAAGATCTTAACTTTTTATACTTTCAGACTTTACATTACTTTTGCTTGTCCCTTAGTGTAAGGCTTCCTGCTGGAGCCACATCCATCTCCAAGCATCAAAGTCTTATATCTGCTGAATAAGACAATATTCTCCAATGAACACTCACTTTCTTTTCCTTTGTCCTGGTTGAAATCTGTATGTTGAAGATGCACAGCAATTTAATTATGCAGATAATTACAGAATCATAGAATGATTTGGGTTGGAAAGGACCTTTAAGATCACCTAGTTCCTGCTATAGGCAGGAAAACTTCCCACTGACCCAGGTTGCTCACAGCCCCATCCAGCCTGGTCTTGAACACCTCCAGGGTGATGTTATTAGTATTATTTAGTGTTATTACTATATTAGTGTTATTACTATTAACCTACTGCATTCCCATTGTAACACAGGTGTCACAACAGCACTGGTGCATCTCCCATTCCACCAGAAAGCTAAAGGGTCTCTCTGTGCACCTCTCTTCCAGCCCCAACCTTCTGAATGTCTATTAAAAGATGGGGGAGGCTGTAGGAAACAGTGATTTGAAGACTGTAGAAAATGCCTTATAGAGAGTGATTTTCGAGCTCAATCTGTTTGTCTCATTAAGAGGAGGACAAGGAGATGATGTGATTATAGAAGACAGATGACCTTGGGTTGGTCGTTGTTTTTTTTAATCTAGTAAAGAAAGACATTGCCAACAGAGACAGTTCAAGTACCAACAGTGGGAAATCCACTGGCAGAAGATTTAGCATGGGCTATAAAACCTAACAGAAGGCATATGCTGCAATGAAGCCTACAAACTCTAGAGTACAGCTGCAGGCACTTAGTGAACACCATTCAAACATGACCACAATGTCAGTGCTGGTGCAAGCTTTGGTGAAATTAGGAGCTGATTCTAGGCAGGATGCTGTGCCCAGATGGTCAGTCCAGGTCAATCACATGGAGCCTGGACCCAGGTGAAAACTACACTCATAAGAAAGAATCAGCAATATATTTATTGCTTTATCATTATTTGTTAATTATTATTATCACATTTGTTATTGTATATTACATACTTAATGGGGTGTATGGGAACTGTTGAGTCCTGGCCTGAAGCACTGATGGAGCACCTGGGAAAAGGACCTGGTCAGCCCTGGGAGCACAGGTGAAGGCAATTCAGCTGTGTGATGGGAAGGGATGGAGCCTGGCTGCACCTCTCTTAGGCCTCATTGAAGGGCTGGCTGCCACCAGGGAAGGATCTCTGGTTGGAGATCCCTCCTTGGTGAAGCTTTCCCCTGTGAGCCTGGAATCTTCTCATATGCATGAGCAATCTTCTTCCCTTCCTTTATAGCACCTCTCTTTTGTGCCAGTCCTTTTGTTATCACACCTTTGTTGATTGCTTTTCCCATTTATCTGTCCAATTGCTATGCTGGGCAGGACCATTGACTTGTAGCCAACAGTTTTGGTGCATGCCTAGTTGGCCTTCAGCTGTTGAACCAGGTGTCTGCTACCAGTTCTTTAGGCACTTAGTTTGGGACAGCATTGTTGTTCTTATCAGTCTTGGTGAAACCCTGATCGTTATCAGTCCTGAGCAATGCTTTGGGCATCTTATTGACTGCCTGAGCAAGGCCTTGGGCATGATGGTCAGGCCAAAGGAGGAAGATGAGGGGGGTGTCACAGTCCTCTGGATGTGTGGTTGGACACGAAGTCTTTCAGGCTTGTTACAGATTCAGGTGTTGCCTGTTGTCTTGGAAATAATCATGTCTTTCACTAGGGACATAATTCTTAGAGCGAATAAAAATCATTCAGTGCTTTAATGAGACCATTACATTTGGTTTCAACTGTCTTCCCTTCTCCAAGGTCTTTCAGTAGGAGAAATAGCACCTTCTAATAGAAAAACATCGTGTGCCTTGAGCTGTGGGTTTGTTTTCCTGGGTGCTCTTCCTCCCACCAAACTGTGCAGCCTCACCTGTGCCCTGGCCACAGTTTTCCTCAAGGATTTGCTCCTGCTCTAAAGACCATAAAGCAGGATATGTCCGGAGGGAAGGTGCTGCTGATTTGTAGCTTCCAATTAACCCTTTGTAGATGCAACTTCTTTCTCACAGTTGCAAATGATTCCAGATAATCAGATTATTTTTCCATGCATAAATATAATCCTATTATCTCTAATTATGCCCCAGTGTGTAATGCTAAACAAATCCCATCTTTTTGTTACGTATAACCTCCAAGAAACTTATTACGTTCCCTCTCAAGTCATTATGCATAAGTATCTCTTTTAATCATTCCTTCCTTTCAGCCCCTCCAGACCTCAATTATTTTTACTCCTTCCTAATGTGTTACTATGATTCTGTAACTGAATGGACTACAGCTTTTTCACACAGTGTTATAGACCCTAAATGGATGACCAGAGGTCATTAAATGATTTTCAAGTAACCCGTTTACAGATAATATATATATTTATATGGTCAAACTGAAAAGCACCTGACGGGTCTCTTTGTTTCCAAGATGGAAGATTTTCATCATAACACATCAAGCTTCAATATGATAATTATTTGCAAAATTATTTTCATTGATTTTATCAGCACTTTGCCACTAAAAAAAAAAAAAGTCCATTTCCGTAACTGCGTAATTGCTGATTCTTTATTAGAAAGGTTAAAATTTTCTGCTGAAGACTTTGGAAGAGATTATCATTTTAAGGTCTCTTCCAGAACAAAGATCCTTGAGAGAACAAACAAGCAAAAGAGCAGTTTCAAGCCATTTTTATCTATAAAGGATAATGGAAGTGGTTCTGCTGCATACAGCATTGGTACCCAACCTGTAGGAGATAATTCCAGACATGGCCAGGCACACCTTCTGAAATTGCCATCTCGTGAATAAATCACCATCATCATATTCATCACAATGTGATGCCACCAGCATTGTGTTTGAAACCCAGAGCAACTGGAAGCTCTTTCTGATAGCAGTTTCCATTGACCAAGCACGCTGTTATCAAATAGCCTATCTCCAACTATCTTAGAGCCATCATTCCACTTAGACTGGCTTCTTGGTGCTGCTCTAACAGTTAGGGTCCACAAGTCTTTGTGTATCCTTCTGGCAAGCCTAACTGTGACGCTTCCTCCTTTATTTTATGCCAAGCTCTCTCTGTTTGTCAGTGGCACATCAGATGCTGCAGAAGCACGAGAAGGTTGATCAGAAAGAACCACTTGGGGTCTTCACTTCACCTTCTCAATCTGAATGGGAGTACTGCCCAAAATCAGGGCTCATGGAAGAGTTCAAGGTCTGAGATGCCTTAATCGCTTGGAGCACTGTTCCAGTGCTGCACCACACCTCTGCTGTAGGCTTTCTAATGTCCAAACTGAAGCTCACGGGCTCTGTGAATGCTGCATGCCTGCTCTAATGATCTGCCAATACTGGGGATATTTTTCTGCTGCATCATCTTTGTACTTGGTGTACAAGTAGTTATAGGCTGCATTATTAACCACACAATGCTGTTCTGGCTCATATAAAAACAGTTATTTTGAATTTCTCCCCAAAATGACCCCCCTCCCTAGGTTAGCATAGCTCAGCATATGGCTCTCTCAATTGGAACTGGGAATTGGAAACACAAATTCTTGGTCTATCTCCTTTATAGGCCTTCTTGGAAGAAAGGTGACTATTCCTAGCTGGGAAAAGTGGTTGCTTTGGATATTTCCATAATGCCTACAAGCAGAGAGCAAAGCAGTGGATTGTCCCATCTCCAGGGCCTTGTCCTCTGAGCACAGTGCAACCTGTTGCCAAAATTATCTTCTTCCCTGGAGATTCCTTTGTGTTCAAAGATTTCTCTTGATGCCATATTTCTTTAGGGAAAAAAGGGAGGGGAAAAAAAAGGCTATAAAGTCCCATCTTGGTATGTTTGAATCTAAATTAAATTCATTTCGAGATGGGCTCAGTGGAAGAGTCTATTAAAAAAAAATTAGGAGCAGAAAACATCTGAATTGCAACCACTGCAGGAAGGCACGAAGGCTCTTGTCAAAACCTCAATGTAAAGGACAATGCTGTGCTTCATTGTCAAAAGGAGATAATTGAAAATAGCATTGAATCATGTCATCGCAGAACTCCGGAGCTGAGGGAAAGTTCAGAAGGGGTTGATTTTTGTAGCAAATTATTTTCATTGTTGGAAAAACTGCTTGAACAGAAATTTGATCTTCCTTTAGAAATACTAAAAGCTTTAGAATACCACACAAACCTCCTCCACAAATTGATATTTCAGAGGCTTCCTTTCTCTGTAGTCTTCTTTATATTTCTCTTTGAGTAGAACAGATAGAATTTGGTCTTATTAGGAAAAAATCCATGTATTTAGGCAAGAAAAAAACAAACAAAAAAACCAACCCCCCCCCCCCCCCCCCATATTTCTCAATACTTCTACAGTAACAACATGGTTGTTGAAAGGTTTCCCTTTGAATACATTGAATACATCTGCCATCATCTCATATGCCTCTTTCTTATTCATCATCACGGGAAAGGATTACAACAATGCCAGATCAGATTTAGTTCTATGACTAACAGAAGGTGTGTGTGAGAATCACTCCTAGATGGTAGAAAAAGAACGAAGCATCCCTGTGCTGCCAGCTTCTTGAGAGGAAGCAATGCCTGTGGTGGTCCTTCCTCCCAGCCCACACTGGGAAGCATCAACAAGCATCACTTGCTGCTTTTTCCTGAACTGCCCAAGGGGATGGTAGAAGATGGGATGTTTTCAGCAGGACGTCAGCAACCAACTGGAGGAGGTTGGAGGTATACACAAAAGCAACATATGGTAAAAAGGAATATCTTCCAGCCCACCACCTCACATAAGTTGGACACCCACAGCTGAAGTAGTCACCACTGACTTGTGCAAAAAAATGAGAGGAACGGGCAGAGAGCAGTTCAGCTCCCTGTGTCTGCCCATGGGTCTCCATTGCCTACAAAGGAAGCCCCAAATGTGGGTGCTTAGAGGGGGTGAGGGGACCAGACTCCTTGTCCTCCACTTTGAGGAGGGTAATATAGTATTACTGTATGGAAAGTTTAGTTTAATGAACCAATCCATGGAGCTATAGAATGGCTTAGGTTGGAAGGGACCTCAAAGATTATCCGGCCCCATCAACAGATCAGGCTGCCCAAGGCTCCTCCATGGCCTTGGGCACCTGCAGAGATGGGGTACCTGCAGCTATATGGGCAATTATGAGATGACATTTGTTATGTGCTTGTTCCCAGCCATTCACACTTCTGAAAATAATCCCCAAATGGAAGAGAGTGCAAAAAGGTAAATGTTTTCTCATGTTTTGTTTCCCAAAGGATAGCATCCATTTTCTTGTCCTTGCTTTCTGGAAGCAAATTGGAAACCAGAGCCAACTTGAAATTGGGTAGAATTTCTTTTTGTTCCTAGTCTTGAGATTCCACTTGAAAACTTCACAAAGATGACATATTCTTCCCCGTCCTCGCTGTCTCCATTGATGCAGAGGTTCCTCCTGCTGACAACGATCAGACCCGGAGCAACCCTCTAACTGCACGCCCTCCATTGATCCACTTGGCACTCGAGGGCCTGCTCTGAGCATTGCTCACTCGGGTTTCCTATTGATTTCCTCCAGGTGAGCACAGTCCTTGACTTATGGTGAGTGCTGCAAGGACAATTGAGGAACACTTCAGCGACAAAGCACTAGGAAAACATTTTTACCAGCTTTTTTATAATTCATTTCTATTGGCCTAAAGGACTCGTGTTTTACAAGTCCGTCTTAAGCTCTATGTATTTAAATTAGGAGTGGGCCTTAGCACGTCGCTCATGGCTGGAGGTTCCCATTTTCTGCAGGCTGGTTGGCTCTAAAATGAAGCTTTTAAATAGATATTCAATAAATTTTCTTAGCGTCGATGTAGCAAAACCCTTAGATGTGCTTCAGGCACAGAAATGCAAATTTCCCTCACATCCTCTTGGGGTGGGGACCCAGAACCCGGCTCACGTGTCATTGTGATTGTAGTGCCTGCTAAGGCATGCAAAGCCCTTCCAGGAGGTGGTAAACTGCTTTTCAAGACAAATTTAAGAGAACAGTAATAGCAGGTTAAGTAAAGTGAGCGTTTTTAGAGCACAAACCTCAGCTTGTAGAAAGGCTGAAAATGAACTGGCACACAATCACGGGTTTGGTAAAGGCTCATCTATAAAAACACTGTCTTTAAAAGTGCCAGTCAGAAAGTGGTAGAAGTGGATAGTTTCCTCTGCCCTAAATGTCAAGACTTAACTGTTTATGAGCAGCAGGCAATGTAGGGGGCTTCCTGCCATGGCAGCAAGTCTGTGTGTGTTCTGAGTCTCAGCCTCTTCCATCCTTCTGGCTGAGCCAAGATCAAAGAATGGTTTGAGTTGGAAGGGACCCTTAGAAACCACCTGGTCCAACTCCCCTGCAATGAACAGGGACACCCACAACTGATCAGATGCTCAGAGCCCCATCCAGCCTGGTCTTGGGCATCTCCAGACATGGGGCATCCATCACCTTTCTGGGCAACCTGTGCCAGTGTTTCACTATCCTTATAAAAAACTTTTTTCTAACAGCCCATCTGAATCTCCCCTTTTAGTATGAAACCGTTTCCCCTTATCCTATCACAGCATACCCTGCTAAAGGATCTGTTCTTCTTTCCTACAGCCTGTTAGATTCTGAAGGCTGCTCTCATCTCTTCCCAAAGCCTTCCCTTCTCCTGGCTGCACAGCCCTAGTTCCCTCATCCTGTCCTTGCAGAGGTGGTGTTCCATCCCTTGGAGCATTTGTGCTGCCCACAAAACAACCTGTGATCTCCTGCCTGCCTTTCCCCAGCAGAATGTTTTCTGAGTTGTTTTCCAGCACAGGATCTCCTTATCGTGAGTGCAAAGGAAGAGAGGCACCAAAAGCAGCCACCTTCCTGCTCCACCAGCATGAGCATGGCAGAGCTGTCCCTGCCATGACCCCAGAGCCATAGCAGCCATGCTGCCATTGCATCCCTCCTCTCACTCTTCACCTCACACTATGAGAGAACAGCTGTGTTTTCATGACATCTCTTGGGGCTCTTCCATATCTCGCCGAATATTGTCGCAGAGAGACACATTAGTTTGTTTACAGCATTCTGTTTACCAAATATGTTCTCTATTTAGGTTTTTTATTATGATATTTTATTTTTATTGCTCTCCACATGATCTGTTTGTTTGCATTAACTTGATTCTAAGGTTCCATAATCTGATTATGGGGAGCAGGGCTCAGAAATAAGTTATAAACTACACATACTGTAGCAATATACCTGCATTACTGAGCACCAGCTGTGCACACTGCTGAGCCTCAGCCTCTTTCTTTCCTAGGCTCTTGACTAAAAATTGCTGATGATCCCATGGGCAGATAGGCATTAAGTGGACAAGAAGGCAATGCATGCAGGACTTACAGATCTGAAGACCTGTATCTTACCTTTCGAAGTGCTTCTTGGCCATACTGGGTGACCCATGGCCTTTTTGTCCATGAGCAGCCAAACATAATCACAGAATCATGGAATCGTTTGAGTTGGAATGGAACCTAAAAGGCCATCTGGTCCAAATCCCTTTCAATGAACAGGGACATCTACAGCTAACCAGGCTGCTCACCAACCTCTGCGTGTCCAAAGCAGACAGAGAGGAGCTGGGGTCTGCCTTGCTGTGAATGGCACAGATGCTGCTGTCTGTTTAGAGGGAAATCAGTTTTATACTCTGTAATATTATAACATGGTCTCACACGCATCATGCTTGACTGAGTTGCCATACTGGTTTAACCTCTGCTCCATTATGCTGAGTCAATGTGCACTTGTACCTTGATCTTGTCTTTGTGTAGATAAGAGGGTTCTTTCTTTTCAATAGAGCCATAGCATCACCTTATGCCTCTGTTTTCTTGTAGAGGGAGGCTTTGCTGTCTGACACAGTCTCTGGTTTGGAAATTCCCCAGATTCTGATTGACAGAAATAGGGTAACAGTGGTTTCTGCTTGTTCAGCTTCTTTGCATGTCCAGAAATGGGCAATGGAGCTATGAAGGGTCTGGAGCAAAAATCTTATAGGGAGCAGCTGAGGGAGCTGGGATGGTTCAGTCTGGAGAAGAGGAGGGGTTCAGGGGAGACTTCATCGCTCCATACAGCTCCCTGAAAGGAGGTTGTGGTGAGGTGGGGATCAGCCTCAGCTCCACGTAACAGCAATAGGATGAGAGGTGATAGCCTTAAGTTGCACCAGGGGAGTTTCAGGTTGGATATTAGGAAACATTTCTTCTCAGGAAGAGTGGTAATGCACAGGCTGCCCAGGGAGGTGATGGAGTCACCAACCCTGGAGGTGTTCAAGGGAAGGACAGATGTTGCACTGAGTGATGTGGCCTAGAGTGGTCACAGGTGTGGGTTGGAGTTGGACCAAATGATCTCAATGGTTTTCCCAACCTTAATGATTCTATGATTCTTGAACTTTTTCTTTGAGTGCTTGCTTAAGGAAATAAGATTTTGGAGTGGGTGATCTTATGCCATTTTAGTGACTCTCTACTACTCATCTAAGGGCTAAGATGTGCACTAAGCTCTGGCAAAAAGGGGCCTGCACAGATGAAGGCATTTGCATCTCTCATTTGTGCATCATTTTTACCTGCAGCAACCTTTTTTTTTTTTTTTTTTGCCTAATTGGATACAAGCAGGTAAAGAGTTCAATAATTCTCTTTTTCACTTGTGCCAGCAACTTGCAAATTGCAGGAAAGATTAGTCTGTGGCCAGATGTTAGCCAGGAAATAAATTTGCCCTTGAGAAAGGGGATTTCTTGCCATTATGCTCAACACTGAACATGCATCAGGATGGTGCATAAAATAATACTGTTAGGTCCTTTTCAGGCAATTTTCTCAGAAGAAGTCAAGTGATGGGATGACCCAAAGCTCAAAAAACCTGAGGTGTTTTATTACAAATAACAAGACTTTCAAATTTCCAGATGCACCTTGTGAAATCAACTGTTTTGGGGCCAACTGCTTCAGGTCCTCATCCTCCATCTGTTGAAGAATTTCAGAGCTGTAGATGCTTAAAGAAGCAGATACATGGGGAAGTTTCTATATCCTCAGAAGTCTCTACAACCCAGAACATTCCCACCAGAGTTGGCCAGTCACAATCTTGCAGGCAAAGCACTTGCTCAGAAGGAAGATGCCATTAATTTTGGATGAAGAGAGCTCTCCAAAATCACATAGCTTGGGTTATATTGGTCTGGATTGCTCCAGGCTGGGCAGATGGACATTACAATAACTCTGATACTACCTGCAGCTGTACACAGACTGGGTTAAGCACCTGCTGTCCTGTAGGGATGCTTGAGGAACATTATGGCTTGTCCACACTGAAAATAGAATTACAGAATCGTTAAGGTTGGGAAAGACCTCTAAGATCATCAAGTCCAACTGTCTGCCTACCATCAATGTTGCCCACTGACCACATCCCTCTGTGCCACATCTCCACAATTCATGAACACTTCCAGGGACAGTGATCCCATCACCTCCCTGTGCCAGTGCCCAGCCACTCTTGGAGAAGTTTTTCCTTCATATCCTTCTCTCACCTCCCAGGAAGAATTGCTGAAAAGCTGTACAGTGAGAGACACTGCATCTGAGGGAAAATGAGGAGAAATGGAGGACTAGATTGGTTGAAGACTGGAGCAGAAACCTGGAGAATCTATGGGAATCTCTGTCTTTGGTGATACAACCAGTCTTAAGCCTCTGTTAAGCGCAAAGACATCAGCAGAGTATTGTGAGAAAGTCCTCCCCAAATCTGCAAAAAAGGGCAGAGACCAAACCCCATTTGTTTTCTTTATTTGCCACCTGAGAAAGCATTGCAAATAAAAGCTTTTTGTTAAAAACCATTTTCTGGAAAAAAAAAAAAAAGTTTTCAGGGAATTTTTAACACTCTTTGAATTTGTATATTTTTAGAATTTTATCAGTCTTTTTTAATTCCAGATTGCTGCCTTGTGACAAAACATTTTTTTTTTTTTTTGCCTCTATGCTTCTGACTTTCAAGCAGAAAATAGGATTTTTCACAATTTTGGGCAAGAATCGTGATAAGATTGATGTAAAAATAAGGTGGCAGATGTGATGAGCAGAGCAATGAGGTCTGTTTGGAAACAGAGTTAACATTTCATATTTCTTGGATAAAATGTTTTTTTTTTTTTTTTTTTTTTTTTGTGTGTGTGTGTGTGTTTATCAGGCAATTGAGGGCAGGTGGAACCAGGGAAGTCTGAGCATCATAGGAATACTGAATACTGACATAAAGGCTGATGATTTTTTGGTTCCTCTGCTTGGTGCTGTGCAAAGCAGTGCAGATGAGCTTTGAGCGCTGCTCAGTGTGGGGATGCTGGGGGTCAGAATGACAGCACTGGGGGCAGACTGCCTTCCCTAAAAGCAGAGCCAGCAGCAGGGAAGCATCGATGGGAGCATCTCCAGATATGTTTTAGTCAATACTTCCAGGAAGCCCATCTGAAATGACACTCTTGTTCTGATCTTAATGGCTCCAAGTGGCTCTCAGATTGTCATCTATGTAGGTGACAACAGCTCCCATGTCCCAGCATCAGGGTCATCCCTTGTGTTGACTTGCTGAGAATCCTTGCAGCATATTTACATCTTTGGTCCTTTCTCTGTGACTTACCGATTCCCAAGTCCTCTTCCAATCCAGTTGCCCTGTATTTACATCACAAATAGATTAGGTTCAGGCATCCTCCTTGTTGACTCACTGATGTTGCCTTAAATCAGCTCCCCTGGTCGAACTGTAAGGGAGAGAACAGACCTCAGAGTGGCCTTGGGCAGCCTGCAAAAGGAGGTGTTGATAAGGAGACATAAATCTGATGTCAGCACGGTCACAAGACCAATGGTACAAGTCTTATGGGGAGTCACTGAGGGAGCTGGGATGGTTCAGACTACAGAAGTGGAAGCTCAGGGGAGACCTCATTACTCCCTAAAATGAAAAGGAGGTCGTGGTGAGGTGGGGGTTGGCCTCTACTGCTAGGTAACAGTGATAAGATGAGAGGTGATTGATGGCATCAGGGCAAGTTGAGGTTGGGTATTAGGAAGAATTTTATTTCGGAAAGAGTGGCAATGCACTGGCAAAGGCTGCCTGGGGAGGGGGTGGGATCCCCATCCCTGGAGGTGTCTCAGAACAGTGGAGATGCACTGAGTGATGTGGTTAGTGGGCAATACTGGTGATAGGTGGACAGTCGGACTTGATGACCTTTTCCAGCTGCAACAGTTCTATGATTCCACATAGCATGCAAGTGTCTCAAAAGTGAATGCAACCTTGATATCTCCCTTTCTAACCACACTGTCCCCATCCCTTTATACACCTCGTGCAAAGAGCTTTGTCCTGCGTTACCTGCACCAAAAGCTGAACTTAATCCAGCTGGGCTATGCTTGTGCTTTCACATGGTTCCACCCATGGGATAATGCTCCATGGGTTTGCATCAGGAAGACACGTGCTACTGCACAGCAGAACCATTCAGACAGATGATATTTGAGGATTAACAGCCCTTCTACTTCTGTCTCGACTGTAATTGCTGCTAAGTCTTCATAATAGTCTTTTAAATGAGGAGGAGATCAAATACATACAAATGCTAATGATGTATTGTAAAATAGCCAGCTACTAGGAAACATTAGCTTTCAGCACTGAGTGTGGGTTCAGCTGATGTGGAATAGTGCTACTTGCAAGCACTTTCACCCATTTTTTGTGACCTTCTTGAGGGTGAGTGGAAGAGGAGGGTGAAGGCATTGACCATAATTAGGAAGGACTTTAATCCTCAACCAAAACTAAGCCCAATCCCGGGCTCTGCTGAGACTCTCTTATTGGTTCCTTAGGTCAGAAATGCCCTTTGATCAGCTTTCTTTCCAGGCCAACACGAGCTGTCTGGTTTTTGGTGTTAATTTTCAGTAATAAGCTCTCTGGTATCTGGTCAGAGGGCAGCAGACCCTTTGGGATGGTCACTGTGTAGGAGTGGCACCCCAAGGCATGAGCAGAAGGAACCTATAGACAGGGCAGCTGTTTTTGTTGTGTTAAACGTGGCTGAAGCCCAACCTTTTAAAGTCCTTCAGATGACAATGCAATGTCTGGATCACAGGACAGAGGCTGTCAGGCTGGTTTTAGACATCAGAGACAAAATATTTTAGACAGTAAAAGGAAAGACCCCGATTTCTCTCCTGGACCTTTTCCTACTTCTGAGTATTGAGAAGAAAAACACACACAGCAGGAATTGTAATTAGGAAGGAACATTACAAGAAAAGGAGTGAAAATTACTCTGTCAACCTCAGTTCTGTTTAGACTGCACCTGCTTCATCCAGAATGTGATTTGTCAGAAGCACTACACTGAGCTGCAGAGTCCAATGCTGATAGCAACAGCATCGCCTTCCCTGGAGCCACGCTGAAATGAGAGGTTTCAGTGTTATCAGTAATAGGGAAAGTAGCTTCCATTATGCAGGAACTGCCCTGCAATGAAGCAAGCCGTCCAGCAGGAAAACCAAAAGACACTCATTTCCATTTTTTTTTTTTCTTTTTTTCTGATGAAACACTGTATTTCCTCTTCTGTGTGCTTGGGTTCATTGAACAGGACACTTCTCGGAAGTGTCACTGTCTATTTTCAAATCACTTTTCCCACCTTCGCCCTTATCAGAAGGATGAAAAACATTCTCATGTATCTGCTCAGCCTGGAGAATTTCTAGAGGAAAAACCTTGAGCCACAGCACTGAGTCCCATTGGGGCATCCAGCAGGATGGATGCAGATGCTCTTTGCTGAGAGTGGCCACCAGTCTGGCATTTCAATGGACGTTATTCTGAGTACGTGGAACAGATGGGAATCACTGCCTTACAGCCAGGCACACAGCCTCATTCCCTACATTTCCCCCTTTACTTTGCAGATGTCTGATGGCTGGCAATTTCCTCTTGTTTTTTTTTGTTTTTTTGTTTTTTTGTTTTTTTTTTTTCAGATATTTGGGGACATTTCCTGAAAGCTGCAGTGGCTAACTGAACCCTGACAGCTTTCTGATTGTATGAGCAGCTATCTAGACAGTCATCTGCATTAGGTTTGATTCTTTTTTCTTTTTTTTTAAACCAAAATCCTCATTTCTACCGCAGTGAATCTCACTGTGTACTTTTTGTTCCTCCCTTTACCCACACATATATCTCGCTTAATGAAGACAATCGCTGTCTTTACATCGGGATGCTGTAGCACTGAATTTGTTATGTGACGCTTTGCCCATGATTGCTTTTTGGACCCGCTGAGAACGTCTTTGTTGTTTTATGGATTATATATCCCGAGTACATTTCTCCATATTTTCATTATTGTTTCTATTGTATTCTTAGAGCAAGGCTTCTCCCTTCACCTCTCCAAGAACATCTTTACATTCCCATGGGCAGCGCTTAATGAAAGAGTTTGTAGCTTAATTTAGTGCCAGCAGTATTTGTCTTAAGGTTTTGAAGGTAGGGAGATCAAATCCAGGAGGAGTTCTATTTTTATTAAAAAATAAGTCCAGTTTCTTATTCACTGAGTGTCAAACGGATCACAACAGTACCACTTAATTATCTTCATCTACCCCTCTGCTCTCTTCTTAGCATTATTTAAATTGCCCGTCTTCAAGATGCAAAACTTAATCTTCGGCAGGTGCTTGATCTTTCAGCCCTCATTTCTACGAGCAGCTCTGTTGCAATCAGTGCCTGTGGAACGTGTCTGTCAGTGGGTTTTGCTTTCTCTGCACCTCATCGGGTGGTGCAGGGGGAGAGATGGGGCTGTGCACCCTGTACTCTGCACTGGTGATGTATGGGGATGTAGATGGGGTGGAGCATTTGGGTGTTGGGTCTCCGAAGGGCTGCGATGCTCAGACATGAGGATGGATGCTTCCTGTCCCTTCGGAGGATGCACATTTCTGCACAGCCCAAAGCCAGAGCAGGGGGTAAAGCTTCCACCTGCACCCAGCAATGGATTGTGCTGCTTCCAGGGGAGGTGATTTTTCAGCTGAGTCTGTGTTTTGTCTCCTTCTGAGGTTTCACTTCTGTAGTTACAGGCTTGTACTTCCTTGCAAGGAGAATAATACATAACCACAGGTGCTTATTGACTGGGGCACTATTGAGTTACAAATAGACTCGCCTGTGCCTTGGACAGAGTAGGAGAGGGGAATGAATTATTGATAAGGGCTGTGGTGTAAGGAAGGAGCGTGGAGATGGCCTCTCTGACTCACACAGCAGCTCTCCTGCTGCAGCTGAAACACTTCAAAGGGAGGAGCAGAAATGCTGCCTCTTGCATGCAAGTGCCATTGGTGGTAGTGGGATTGCAGGGGCAGAGGAAAGCATTGGGCTTCATTACCAGGAACACGATCCCAGAGTCATTAAGGGAGGATGAGGTTAATCTCTGAACACGGCCTGCCAGGAATCTCGCCTGGATCTCAGCACTTTTCCAGTGAAATATCTGTGAAATGCCGGGGCCAATGATAGGAAACGAACTTTGCCTGCAAATGCTCCCCAAGCAGCAATCAGGGTTATTGACCTGGAGGAAGAAGAGAAAGATTTGTGAGTGATCAGGAAAATGGATGTGCCACAAATCCTTTCAGAACCACTGCCCTCTGCAGATGGCTCATGGCCCAACTCTGACACCCCAGAAGAGGAAGGGTCTCAATTTTGGGTCTTCCACCCACACACCTGGCCAACAGCACACGAGGAGTCATGTGGATCTGTGCTCAACGCCACGTTGGTTTATCAGAGTGATGTACACAGATCTCTGATGGAACGTGGGTTGAAGAATGAGTCCTTGATGAAGAAGATGCTTTGCAAATGGTTGGCTGTGAATTGCAGGCTTAGCCCTTGGTCTTTTCTCCTGTCTTGCCTGCAAGGTGCATAAATTATCCATTTTTTTCTCTGGATGTCTGAGCCAGCGGGCATTCAAACTTTAATTCTGCAGGAATATTTTGCGACCTCATGATGAAAAATACATCAGTTCCCTTCTTGTTGGAGATAGTTAGAATTTGCCCCCCCTCGTTGGTTATTTTTTCCCTATCACCTCCCTTCTACTGATGGAAGTATCAGATCCTCACCCCGATAGCTAGCAAATAGCCCTCATGTCTTCAGAAGACTTTAAAGTGAAGATGTAGGGTTAATTCCAGCTAAATTTAAATATGTTCTGATATAAAATGTAATCTCCTATCATCAGCAGCTCTCATAAACGCTACTTTGCTAAAATGCCCAGTTTCCAAGCTGTGCTTTGATATACAGTTTATCCATTCACTGCTCATTTTTGATTGGTAGTAAAGGCTTTTAGTAAGGATGACAGAAATGTTTTATCCACCATCATAAACATGGTTTTATTAAAAAGAAAAAAAAAGAAAAAAAAAAGGAAAGGGGAGGAATGAGAAAAATGCAGGTCCCCAGTCCTCTTTTCATAACTTATTGGGAAGGACTTTATAGCTGAATCAGCTGCTGAGTTGCCATCTTTTTATCTAGGAGGATGCAAATTTAAGTGTTTCTGGGCTGTAACCACGATATGTGCAGGCCCTGGGGTAACCCACGATTGCTGTCAGAAGGCTTAGTGCTGTGGGAGAGAAATAGGCAGTTTATTGCATTCATCCTACTGGTCTGCTCCTCTTACCCCAGCGCTCTTTGTAATGCACAGCATTTATCTTTTCAGACTTCTTCCTCTCTCTCTCTCTCAAAAGAAAAGAAAAGTATTTCAATTTTTTAAGCTGTGCTATGAATGAGCTCTTGTAGAACGTCAACAAAGCTAAGTGAGCTCTTATAGCAAGAGGTTCTGGTCCCTTGGACTTGTATGGATGCACCCAAAAGCTAAAGGACAGGAAATTGCACTTACATCAGGATCAGTCGCTACCAGAGAAACCTCAAGGTTCTGCTGGGCTTTTTTTTGGCATTACCTATGACAAGTCTTGATGCCAACCTTTCTGGAGTGGCTCCTGTTGGGAGTTGTTCCAGATAAGGAGTTGGGTATTGGGAAACATTCTCAGAAAGAAGTGGTGATGCGTTGGCAGAGGCTGCCCAGGGAGTGGTGGGGTCACTGCCCCTGGAGGTGCTCCAGAACCATGGGGATGTGGCACTGAGGGTTTGTGGAAGTGGATTGGAGTTGGTTCTGGTGATCTTAGTGCTCTTTCCAACCTTAAAGATTCTGTGATTCTGTGATAGTATTGTGTGGTGTCCTGCAAAGGCATACATGCAGAATCTCTCCTTATCAGAGGGGATTGGACCTGTTTGTGTTTTCTTGTAAACCTTAATGCTGTCCACATTCTCTGGCCCTTTGCCTGCTAACTGAAGTGTGCTCCACTCCCAGTAATGCTCTGGAGACCCTAGACAAGCCCAGAGGCCTGCTTGATATGGTGATGCTCATACAGATGTCTGGCTTCACAGCAGCCATGACAATGCATCTCCTTTGCAGTGGCCAAATTCGCCTTCCTGATCCAATCCTTCCCTGAGGTCTCTTTCTAATTGGAAGGAAGGAAGATGAGTGGTGTAGAGGAACTGTTAGGCCATGGGCTGAACCAGTGGTTGAGCTCCTGGTGTAGGGGCATAGCCAGCCCTGGGAGCACAGGTGGAAGTCATTACCTGTACAGCTGGAAGAGGCAGACCCTGGGCCCACCCCTCCATAGCTTCTTTTAAAGGCTGGCAGCAATGCAATGGAATTGCATGGAATGGCAGCAATGCTATAGAAGCATCTTTGCTCAGTGAATGCTTCCTTTGGAGTGTTTGGTGAGCCCTGGTCCTCAGAAAGTGGGGTAAGTAATTCCTTCTTTATTACTGAACTGTGATCTCTGTGTTTCTTGGGTGATCCTAAACTGGTTTAAAACAGCTGTATCTGCTATTGCCTATCCTGGTTTATTTCATGACTTCCAATGTTGGGATTTAATCCTACCAAGTGTTTTTGCACAGGCTCCCACCCATCTGTTAAGTCAGCATGGTGGCTCTTGTGTTGTATATTGATCCAGATCTAGCACATCTCTTATCTGCTGCAGGGATAAATGCATCTGGTAGAGTGCTACCAAGCATCTGGAGAGCCGGAACGTGCTCCTCTGGAGTTGTATTTGTCAGCAAATGAAAATGGTGTTTTTTATTGTCTTGTTTATTTATTCTATTGACGTCAATAAATTTGGAGTTGCTCTTGAAATTACTTCAAAGTGCTTTATATTGAGTCTTACCTATTTTTATTGTTTCTGAAATGGGCTGCTTTTTTATATATCATCTTTTTGATATATGCTTTTTTGAATTATTTCATCGTATCTACTAGGGGAGAAAAAAGAAGAGAAAGGAAAAAATAATTATCCCAACTCTGTGTGTTTGTATGACAGTGAGCAGTAGAGGTCATCTTGAGAAGCAGTGTGGGTGTTTGTATGATGAAATGCTTCAGTGGTTTCCACAGCAGAACTTCCCTCTTGGCTTTTTGAGCATAAAAAGCCAAGAACTACAGACTGTCACTGTTACTGAACTTCTGGACTCCTCGTGCTCAAGTAGATCTTTCATGTGGTGGTTGAAACTGTCCAGGTCTGGAGCTTATTCTTAATGTATCTGGTGAGGCAGAACCAAGAGCTGATGAAATTTTGCCTGGAGATCTTGGCTTTCTATCTGAATGTTGAAAGGTTTCTCTTTTTTGTTGTTGTTTTATGCCATTTCAAATCGTTTTGATATTTTTTTTCTTCTTTATAATCCCAAGGAGTCTGGAGATTTTCCTGCATGAGCTCTCGGGAATGAGCTTTCTTTGGCTCAGTGTCTGTATTCACTCGTATCTAAGAGGATTTGTGGGAAGAGTTGTGACTGTTTGACATTGGCTATTTGTTATTTTTCTCAAACTTTGAAAGTTTCAGCGAGGTGCAGCAACGTGGAGCCAAGGCAGTGCTGAATCCTGAGGGTTGAGAATCAAAGTGACAGCAAATACAACAAGGCTATCTACTATTTGCTTTCACTTTTCTCAAAGCATCCTATGTTGCCTCTCTGGGAATGGATAGTTCAGTCTGGTTCACATGAAACACTCTTACTACAGCAGAGTCAAAGGGTTAAGAGGAACATGTTGTGTTGGCAAGACCAAGTTACTTGCATGGAGGGACAATCAGCTTAAGCACATGAGAAATCTCAGCCCATGAGGACTCTTGATCCCATCCCTAGAGACATCAAGGTCAGGGCATGGGGCTCTGAGCTCCCCATCAGCTGTAGGTGTCCCTGTTCATTGCAGTGGAGTTGGATGAGATGGCCTTTAAAAGTTCCTTCTGACTCAATCCATCTTATGATTCAATAGCATGAGCATTTTGATGCTGGCCCTTCTAAATGGTTCCGCACCTTCAAAGCACCATTATGGGTGAAAAAGGACTGGGAGACAGTGGTGCAAGATATGATCCCAAAGCAAAATAAGTTGGGTTGCTTTCACCCATAGGGAGAACCTGGGAAGGGACCTGTCAGACACCCTCAGCCAGAACAAGACACGTTCTCTTGCTTGCATGCAGTCATGCCTGAAAAGATTCAGGCTGAAAACACACACAAAAAAGCAACGTTCAGTGTTGAGCTGCCAGTTTGGGCTCTGAGGATTGCCTTAAAACAACTCATTGCTCTTCCTGCATTTCCTCAACGCGGTGGTGCTGGTCCCAGCAGAAGCGTGTGCGCTGATCACATAAGGATGTAATAGTTCTGCGTTCCCCTTGGAGAGCTCTGTGGCTCCCATGCCTCTGTTCCATCCCTGGTGGGGAAATATATTAAGGAATTTAATATTGTTTGGAAAGCTGATCACAAAAATATGTTTCTTACCCCCTAGGCACCATTGCATTGACATTAACTTTCCCGTCCACAGGCCCTTGCCAAGTTACTTGCCTGTCCCACTGCTCCAGCCTATTTTAAACTCCTCCTCAGTGTTATGGCTGCTTCTTTCTTTTTTTTTTTTTTTTTTTTCCATTTATGTCTCCCTCTGATACTCCCCTTCTCCCCCAGCATCTGCAGTCATGCAAAAAAAGCTGAAGGAGAACGCTGGTTTCCAGTAGTAGCTTTGATGCTGGAGTAGCTTCCCTGTCACCAGGCTGTCAATGAGGAGCGTGATGGGGTCTCTGCCTCCCAGCCAGGGGTGGGAGCAGATCTCCCAGGTTATCAGCACGAAATGAGCAGATTTGTTTTCAAGCCACTCTATTAAAATTCCATCTCGCACAGTGGAGCTGAATGCTTTCTATTTCAAAAGTTACCTTGTAGTTTGTGTTTGAATAATAATTAAAAAAAAAAAAAAAAATGGCATTAGAGACCAGGAGCCTTTTTGGAGTTTTTTGACTTTAAGGAGAAAATAAGGAATTTCCATTTCAAGGCTGTGGAAGACTAAAAGTCCCACCAAGCATCCATATTATTGACTGAAGCGGGACTCTGCAAAGTAATACACTCCAAAGTACACACCTCTCCCTCTGCACAGGTGATAGAACAAACAGCTTTTGACTGTTAATCACGTTGCTGGAGAGTGCCCAAATGCCGTTGTGTCGATTGCTGTGTAAGAACACATTTGGAAGAAGAATTAATAAACCCAAGAATGCAAATTCAAATCTCCAGTGCTATTTAACAACAGTGAGTGCCACTTCCATAGCACAAGGAATGGAGGCTGCCATGGCTTTACTATGGGCAGAGCAAATCTCCATGCCATGTTGGAGGCTGACAGTGGATGTTTCCACACTTCATTTATCGAGGACTGGGCACAGAATAGGAAGGCTGCAAAAGCAAATTCATCCAGCCATTAGCATTTGCTTTGGTGGGTGTGGACTTGTAGGGAGGGGACCCTTTGCATTTTAGCCTTGTTTCCTGAGGAATTGAGTTGTACATGAGAGGGATGTGTGTTTGCTTCTCAGCCTCTTACTTCCTTTTCCTGATGATTGGAAAATACATGGAGCAACTAAATCCCTATGACAGAAGCAGAGCTTTCAGAGACAAACAGCTCAAGAAAAACAGAAACTGAGAGAGACCCAGAGCAGTTCATCAATAAACAGAAATAAAATTCAACCTTCACCCATCTCCAGAAGGAGTGGGCTGCTTAACACACCAAGCCATGACATGCAGCGTAACAAGCAGACAAAAGATGATGATAGAGGGCTGAAAATACAGCCAAATAACTGGAGCCCAAATGCACGTTAGAAGGAAGAGATGGTGGCGTGTGGGTAACAAATCTGCAGGAAACGCATGATAAATTGTTCTAAACTGGAATGTTGTAAATAGAAAAACTCATTTTCCAAGTGTATTTGCTTCAAGATCAGTTTTGACCTTGAGAAATCAAGAAATACGTGCATTCAACGAAAAGAAAAAAATCCCAGATGGGAAAAAGCCAAAACACAGATTTGCTCTGTTTTTGAGAGAGATATTTTTCAGCCGAAAGAAAGTGCAAGACTCTCTCTAGCAGCTCAACATGTATATACAGGCCCAGGTATTTACATTAACAGGTTTGGAAGATCTCTGGAAAAAGCAAGATTTAGGAATTTGTGCTGTCCTGCCTGCACCTGTCAGACTTCTCACACTATAGACTTCGGAATGATGGAGTTCACCACCAGAATGTTTCCCAGAAAATCACTTTTCAATGAGAAAAATCATAAATAAGTGGAGAAAACAAAATTAAATTCTCAAGTTGTTTTTTTTTTTTTTTCTTATTGGTGATCTACACTAAAAACTCTGTCTGTAACCTCAGCACTGCTTTCACTAAAAGCACAACTGTGTAACCAGCCCCAGCAACAGTGGAAGGGCTTGATTCTTGCATGGAGTGAAACAATCACACCAGCATAAGGCCACTTAAAACCTTGTTTGCATAATTTTGGGTATGGCATCAACCTGCTCTTCCCACTGCACTTGAGCAGCATCAACTGGGCTGAAATTAATTAATTAATGGAATACCTAGTTTTAATTTCTTTGCTCAGCTCCGCTTGTGGCCTTGAAAAAGCAAAGTATAATCAGCACTGCTCCCAATTAATGATTTCCAGACACCTCAGATCAGCAGATAAAGTTGAGGAAGTTCATGAGCCATCGTATGGCTGGGAAATGAGGTTGCCTTGTGCCATCGCTTTCAGGAGATACTCAGCTCAAAGAGGTGCCTTGGCTGATGCTGAAGCCTTGGGAAGGATTTTGCAGCAGCTGTGTTAAGAGCAGAGAGCATAATTCTGTGCTTTGCTTGTACAAGTGAGGTCAGCCCAAGGAAAATTATTGTGCAGGCTTTGCCAGTGCTGTTGGAATGGATAAATTGCACCTGAAGTCTGTTGGTAAATAAAGCAAGAGGTTTTCTGTCCACCTCAATGGAGTGCTTAATATCCGTATCCACCCTCCAGCTATTGAGTACTTGCAAGCTAGGGGACGTGGCAATGTTGTGGTGGTTCCTGTTGGCAGTTATGCTAAGAAAACCCTTTGAGCACTGTGTTTTTGATCAGTGAGCGAAGGAAGGATCTGAGGCTATGCAAGCTGACGCATGGGGTAAGATCTGTTAGGATTCTTCTCTTTTCAGAATCTGAACAAGACAGATGGACTGTGCTGCAGTCCTTCCAGGCCAAAGCTGCTCTTCAGTGCAGAGAAGCATAATAAGATTCATTCTACCAGAGAAAGAACGAAGAAACAGGTCTAGGTGATTGGCAACCTCTAGGAAACATGATGTTCCTGAGCTATGTTCCTGTCTTCCCTTGTGCATCTTGTCCATTGACCTTCTCATAGATTATGTATATGCATTATGTATTTCTTAGCTTGTCAGATAGAAACTGTTTATTATTCTGTTGAAGAGCTATAGTTCACGTAGTCTCCCTTTCAGAAAATCCTGTGCACACAGAATCAAACCACACGGCACAAGGACTGGAGGTTGGCAATGTCAGGTCTTGGTATTACTATTAAGAGTCACAGAGACCACTGTGCAACCTGCCAAAGGTTGTGCTTATTGGGAACAATATTTAGAATTGTCAGCACTTAGTTCTTGGACCTGCTGCTGTCATATTGCTAAAAAAATTCAGGTGAAGGCCTTATTAGCACCCAGAGATCTGTATCTGGCTCTGTTGTTTATGCTAACAGTCAGACCTGGAATAAGCATACAGGAATTTTATCTTTGTGAAGCTGTTTTTGTTCAACTCCCTTTATAGAAAGATAAATGTAACAGATATCAACTCTTATCTTGGGATTTCCAGTATTTCCTTTCAGGGCTGCTTGCTAAATGCAATTGGTTGTTACTGGAATCCCCCAGAACTTGATCATGCAGTTCCTGTGGTTTCCCTCTCATCTTCCAGGAGAAGGAATGGAGCAGTGCTCTGCAAGGAATCAGCATGCCTTGGCTCCTTTACAGCTCTCTGCCACTGATGCTGGCTCAGCATCTCTGCAGAAGAGGCTTTGAGAGAGCCCTTAAGCAGCACCAGTCAAATTAAACTCTTGGGTTCTGCACCATAGGAAGTTAGGTAATGTATTCTGAATACCATCAGCTTGATTGATAGTGACAAAACTGAGCCACTGGTCAAGAACATTAGCAGGAGAGGACCTGTTAAGAAGAAAATAAACTACTGCCACTAGTCTAGGAAGATTAGAGAAACAAGAGCAAAGAAGGAGGAGGACAGGCAGTGGGAACTGATGTAGAGTTGCAGAATCTATTGCAAGTGAAGAGTGAATGATCTGGAAGAGAATAAGGGAATGTGTGAAGTAAGTGGGGCATGAACGTGCATATTTCTGAGGCACAGAACAGTGGAATGAGTGGATATCATTAAATTTATTAAGTGTAGGGATCTGCTTTCAATGCTTGTAGGACTTCTCAGGAAGAGACTGTTGAGTCAGTGTTAAGGGGTAGAATGGAGTCTCATGACAGGACTTGGCTGATACAGAGAAGATGGCCTTTATCTTCTGAAACACGTGGATGGAAACGTGGCAGGTTGCTGGGACCTTGCCTATGGGAATGGAATTCATCTCACATACTTTCCCCTACAAAAGCCAGCTATTTGATCTGAGATAGTCGATCAAGCTGCCCCTGCTGTTGTTGGAGCCACAGAGATGAAATTATCCATCCCTAGAAGTGTCCATCTAACCTGCTAACAGTACACAACCAGCTTAGATCAGACATAAACACCACCTCATCCGATGTTTAATTCATGAGAAAACTGCAATTGCAGTGGCTGCGGGGATTGAATCCGACATCAGCTCCTCCAGGGTCTTGTAGATCCATGAGATATTGACAAGGCAGGCAGAAAAATACGGAATGACCTCTGGTCCTGGGAACAGTCATTGCACAAAGTGGCAGTGTGGGTACAGACAGTGCACAGCAGTGCAATGAAGCCCCCATGAACCCAAGGTTATTGACACACAGAAGATGAGGCAATAAGAAAACAAAGTCATCTGTGTTGCTTGAGATGTCAGACAGGCACAGATCAAGAGGAATTACATGGTTTAGCATCAGAAGGAGCCACAACCAAATGGGAAATGGGGTATCACAAGACCGTGGGGTGTTGCAAGAGGTCCTCAGCACTGATGGAAAATGTGTGTTTGATGTTCCTGAACAGTGCAATGTCAGCCATTAGCTAATGGCATGTCATGGGAGAGGTCTGTCCAAGAAACAAATAGGAAATGACTTGCATCGTGCAAGGCTCGTGTTGCATGGTGCTGGCAAGTCAAATTTCAGTCACTTGGCTCTGAGACTTTCTGAAAACCAAAGGCTCTCATCTCTGCAGCACCTCTGTGGGGAGCCCATGCATCACATTTCCCAACACAGTGGGGTCTGTCTGCTCACCTCCTTCTGCATCTCCTCAGCTCGGTGATGAATCTCAGTGTACAGCCCTGGATCATAGAATGGCTTGTGTTGGAAGAGGCAATGCCTTGTACTTGGCATTGCTGAACCTCGTTAGGTTCTTGTGTACCCACTTTCTGAGCTTGTCCAGGTCCTTCTGGATGTCATCCCTTCCTTCTGTTGTGTAGACTGCACCATTCAGCTTGGAGTCATCACCAAATTTGAGGGTGCACTCAATCCCATCCTATATGTCATTGATGAAGATATTAAAGAGAATAGGAGTGTTCCAGCCTTGCCCTGAGGCACTGGGCTCACAGCCAGCAAAAGGCCTGCCAAAATTCCTCCTTTTGCAGGACGTTGAGCAGGCAGCACCTTTGTCACCTCGAGCTCCCTTTACCAGCACTGATAGCCAAGCACAGCCAGTGGTACGGATGGATAAAGTCTGTTCGGGCAATAAGCTTTCAGCACCTGCTTTGAATTGCTAATAGCAGAGAATATTTCTTGATCTTTTTAGAACAAAGGAGTTAATGAGCTTAATTGTCTCCCTGAAACAATAGAGCGATTATCTCACTGAGAGGAGAGGAAGGGAACAGAGTGGTGGATTCAGCACTTCTGAAGGCAGGCTCCTGAGAGCTGCCTGGCCCAAAAGGGCTTGAGCTGGGTTTATAACAAGGTTTTGCAGAAACATGTCACTGATTTTTCCTTTTTTTTTTTTTTTTTTCCCTGTGCAGTGTTTTGCTGAAATGACAGCAGGGTATAAAGGCCCCCAAACACAGAGCACTTTGGGAGCTGTGCTGTTCAGTAATAATCAAAGAGCTCAACAATCTAAAACAAAAACTCTCCAAATGAAACGTTCCTGCCTGGTATCTTTAAGGTCCCTCCCAGTCCAATCCATTCTATGATTCTATGTCATGTTGGATGCGGCCCTTTGTGCGTGCCCAGAAATGGAACAGATTTCCAAGCCGAATTTTTTTTTTATAATACTCTGAAATTTAATTAATTTTACTTACGTTGTGCAAAGTTTATAAACAGACACAGTAGAAAGAAGCTTAATGTGATGAGGAATATATCTTAGACTACGAGGATTAAGTTTGGGGAGATTATAGGACCAACTATACTGTTCCCAGAATAAAAATTCAGCTCCACGGGTGTTTGTATAGACTCATCATGTTGTTCCAATTAAACCCCAATTGCTGTTCCCTCTGGCTGCTCTTGCTATCCGTAGTGCTGGTCAGCACAGGTGTTTGGCAGTAAAAGATGTTAATGAATTGAAATTGTTGCTAATATTCAAATTACCTGTTTTCATTTCAGCTTCTGACAACCCCCAGGATCAAAATGAATGCCTGCTTGCCAGCTGAAGGGCGAGCATCCAAAAAGGAAGAAGTGCTCCTTTTCAGCTCCTACAAGGGTATTGCGAACAACAGAAGTAAAGCAATGTAATCCCATTGCTTGTTACAGCTTTCTGAAGGAAGCAAGAGCTGTGGAGGCTGTGGAAATCTGAATGGTTTCCCATAACGTGTGCTTTGCAAGGAGAAATGGAAGAGAATTTTGGTTTCCCATCCATCTAAAGATGGGAAATTGGAGATTTGTAATGGGAACTTAATGCATGGCTCTACCCTAACGACCGGCCTACTCTCAGTAGGAGTGGGAGATCAGGTGAGAATACAAGTTCAGAGCAATTGAAACAGGCATGATTTTGGGTTGTCTTGTGTGAGGCTCCACAGAAAACAGCCTGTGGCGAAGAAGGGGGAGAGAAGGAGTTACAGGAGGTAAGAACCATGTGGTTGGGGATCTTTTCTAGCTCACAGAAAAGGGAACAAAGTATTGCTGGGCTCAAATTATTTGATCAGCAGTGCAAAGTCTCCTTTGTTTTCCTCTTTGATATCTGTGAGGTGCTCTGAATGAAGGATCCCCATCACCACCCAGGACGTGTAGCTGTGTGAAAGTGGAATGGGGATCATCCAGCACCATATGCCCCTGGAGACACCTGGATGGGGAAAGGAGAGGGCAGGGGAGCCCAGCAGCAAAGCTCTGGTGCCCTGGGTCCTGCTTTGGCCATTGCAGTGCCACTTACCAGCCTTCTTTGGTCCTTTATAGAGCAGCATTTTGTTAGCAGCAGCGATGCAGGCAATAATCATTCTGTCGCTGCTTCCATCTTATACGAAGCTACAATAGCTCTGACCTAAACTTAAAAGAAATGTCACACTCCTCAGGACAGTGTGGGAAAATTGATCCTTGTGATGACAGCTGAACAATCATGGAGATGCACTTTTGCTGGTTGGAAATGTCATCCTCTCTCTATTTCATGTACTCTTAGGGCAGTTCTGAACCTGCAGGCCATTTCTTCCTTTTGCAGTGACCTCCTCAAACCCTCTTCCACCTCATTGCTTTGCCTTATTAAGAACTACACAGAGCCCTTTGCTACTCCAGGATTGTCCTATCACCTCCTGCTGTGCAACACCTCCAACACCTTTCAGCCGTGTTAGATGTTAAGCCTCTGGGCTCCCATCTGCTCTTTGCTAAGCAGCCATCCTGCAACACCGCAAAGGATTGTGATGCTCTTCATCATCTGTATCGTCCCTGGTTTTGTCTTCCCACAGCTGTGCTTTCAGTCATCCTGCTGCCAACATGCAGCAGGGCTGCCAGTACAGGAATGCCAGGAGAGAAGGCTTTGCTTTGCCTCTAATCCAAGCAGAGGTGTTTGTCCCAGGGAGAGGATGCTGATACACACTACAATGCCCTGCAGAGCAGCCCCATTCACACTTTAGCAGAGAAGCATTTTAATTAATTGTCAACAGTTTTTTAATATATAGATTTAGCAGCTCTGCCTGAGTAAATGCTGTTTGAGAGATTAAATTCTGTTTGGATTAATGGCCTCTGACAGCTTTTCCTCCTTTGCAAACAAAGTGGGTTTGAAGTGTAATAAAACAGAGCGTGGGATGCATTGAACATGGAGAGCTGTTCAAGCTGGCAGCCAAGTGAAACACCACCAGGCTCCATCCAGAGAAGTCCACAGACAAACACACCTTCCAGGCACAAAGGCTTTTATCTGATGTGGCTTCAGGCTCTCCAATTCCCTCAGCCTCCCATACAGTTGCTTATGGCAACATACATCAATTGTGTGTATGGAGTTTTTGAAAGCAGGGCTCTGCAGACTGTGGGGCTGACATCTGCAGCATCTGCACCAGGCACATACTGAACAGCTTTGTTCTCTGTGTGTCGTGGTCAAGAGGAGTCTGATCCACAGCGTGGTCACATAAGCAAGGTGAGATCTACTTCCCAGGAGAATTCAAAGAAGTAGTGGTGCTGACTTCAGGATATAAAGTACTCTGGGCAACATATGTTTGGATCTCATGCTTATAGTGAGCTCTCAGCTCATTATGCAGCTTGTTAGGGATGTTACATTAATTAATGGTGTAAGCTTTTCACCAGGTCTCTGTTTCATAGAATCCTTAGAGTTGAAAGGGACCTCTGAGGGCCATCTAGTCCAACTCCCCTGCAATGAACTTTTTCATATGCAGTCCAGCTTCCATGTTTTTGAGACTGAGAAGCACGTGGGTTAGCATCTGGGCTGTTTAGAGTGGGAACTGAATAAGTCTTCTTACCATAATCTACCACAGATCATATAACCAACCAACTTGCCATGCCATACTGCTGCACCAAGCCAATCCTCCACAAACTGATTACAACCACAGTGCCAGGCTCTAAAGCTAAGACAGAAAGCCCCAGTATTACACAAGCAGATGTCCTCTGGGCCTGCTAAGAGAATCGTAGAATCACAGAATCCTTAAGGTTGGGAATGACCACTAAGATTATCGAGTCCAACTCTCACCCATAATCACTGTGCCCACTAAACTGTGTCCCTCAAGAAGAGCAGGAAAGTTGTTGGTGACCACATCCACTTGTACTTGGGCACTGCGCTGTGGACAAGAGAGCAGGAGATTCCTTGTCTCTTAAGGCTGAGGCTCAAAAACAAGAATCTCTGGAAAGGATGTCCTACCTCCTTAGTTGTGGAAATAGTATTTGCATGGAAGCCTGCCGTGTTGTGTCCCCATGGCACTCCCTGCACAAGATCTGAGGTCCATTCACTGCGTATTTTAGAAGAATAGACCAGCGATGAAGTTCTGTTAAGCCATGCCTAGTAAAATATGCAGTTTGTCTGAGTACATACAGCCTTAGTTTTCAGTCACTGATATCCCAACTGGGGCCTTGGTTCTGAGCCCATTTAATCTGGTGGCCATCCCTTAGATATCTGTGTATTCCTGGCACTTTTTCCCTGTAGATCACAGCATAAAGCAGTATTTGAACTTTTGACTCTCAGCAATGAATACATTTTCAACAGCTTATTAGTGGGACTTACCATTATTTTTACTAGGCCTGTTACATGTTCCATCCTCCAGAAACGTTTGTGCCTTTCAAGAGAAGAGCTTCATTAATTTGATATGAAAGTTGATAGGCAAGTTATGAAAAGCTGCTCATCCCATTGGTGCTCAGGGTAAATAGAGGTTACTTCATCCAATGTCCTCTATGATTGTGTTCTATTATGTAAGGCATCACCTTTCTAAATGAATGTTTTCAATCAACCAGTTGCTGTTGTGTTGAATGCATTAGTGCAAATAGAAACTCATCTTCTCATGCTATTTCAGACATGCTACACAATTTTGTTTGGGGTATGATCAAATATCCTAAATTGTAGAGCCCATTTTGCTTTGCTGTTGAAAAACATGTTGAAATGCATGACTCAGGTATTGCACATCAGTTTTCAAGGTGGAATCATATTTGTCCTTCACTGAAAACTGCAATGCATGGAAAGGTCAAGAAGAAATCCAGGAGAACCGGTAGCAGCAAACTCACTTCAACTGAACAGCTCCTCCTTAATGAACTTGTTGAATTTCTAATTGTTTTAAAGTATAGATGTGAGAACTCTGAAACGTTTGTTTAATTTGTGAAAATGAGTCTCGAGGACATTAAAGGATACGGTTTGTATGGCAGTTTTATGACCTCTAAATGGATGATTTTAACAAAGGGTTTAAAGTGTAGTAAGAAGTTATTATCAAATAACTTGTTAATGAAATCCGAGAGTTACGTAAGGCTGACCCACCATTTCTCTGAACTCTAAGCTCTCATGATTATTCTTGTTCTAGGAAGGAGAGAACTACAGCTTCTAAGGCAATGAATGTTTTCATTAGAAATAGCACTCCATGACTAATAATAATCAAGATTAATGGCGTTGTCAATGATGATTCAACCAGAAGACATTTTTGAGCTGACAAACGTACCAAAAATCATTTGAAGCAGAAGTTGTTTTCCCAAATCATGCTATTTCATAGCAAAATCCTTTCATTTGACATACTCAGGTCTTCTTCGTTTGAATGTGGATAACCCTTTAATACAGAAAGGGGTAGCATGGTTAGAGATAAGGTAGACATTTCCAACAGTAACTCACTGAAGCATGTGGTGGATCAATGGGAGCCTTTAAGCCTAAAGTGTTTGTCTCCTTCCTAACGGTGTGCTTTAAATCAGCCCCAAGTTGAGATACAAAAAGGTGGAGACTGTACTAAAAACTGGTATAAAACCCAAATCCCTCTTCTTCAGGAAATTTCAAGATTCCAAAACTTTATTTCGCTGTAAGCTAAGTTACAAAGAAAGTTAAAAAAATTTCTTAGATTTTTCAAGTTGAGAGCAGGTAGAGTTTGGGCCACATTTTTAAAACTTCTTGAATATCTATGCAGGATATCTGTGTTATGTATAACCTATCCTATAAGAACTAGATGTGGCACAGTGCTCCCAGGCACAGCCCTCTTCCATATGGTTCTGTTTTCCTGCACAGTGTAGAGAAGCAGCAATTGGCCTTTCTGAAGCGTGCCCCCGTCTTGGGAGGGTTTGTGTTGCATTGGTGAAGGATGTCAGACACATGGGGAACATGCTGCAAATGCACTGATTAACTCTGCAGTGTCAGTCCTGTATACCTGAATAGGTCTGCACTGAGTCCTCATTGTGCTGGTGCCATTCTTGCATCTCATTCCTTGGTGTCCATATTCCCTGTTGCTGTGTAGAGCAGTTTTTATACTAACCAAACAGTAAGGGTTAATTTGTTTTCTCAAACATGTTGTATAATGCTGGAAATATAAACAGAACAAAGAAAATGACAAGTTAATTTGGCCGAGTTATTGACAAAAGTTTTTTCAGCATTGCTGCAGAAATCAGTGGGGGGTGCTCAATCTTTGTAGGGATTTGTACTATTTAGGAAAGCAAAAGCCTTTTGTGGATCAAGCAATATTTGAAGAAAAGGTTCCATTTTAATTCTCCACTTATTTTTCTGGGACTAAGAGAAAAAATGTTCTTGCTGTAATGAAAGCAATGGACCCATGTGGCTGTTTGGAATCGGAAAGTACTTAATTTGGTCTCAGCCTGCTGTTATTTGGAGGTATGAGCATGTGAAATAGAAGCAGCTTTGAGCCAGGAGGGTGAATGTGCCACATCTTGCTGCTGCAGGAGGAGGTTCACTTCCACTCCCATCGATACCTCTGGTGGAGGCACCCTTAATTCTTTCATCTCAAGAAGCAGTTTCCTTATCAGAGAACCACATCGAGTTATTCTGGAGCAATTTACCTGTGGTATACCATGATCTATGTATTTCATTTACCATTCACTTCCCTGGTTTTGATATTATTCGTTCAACCTTTATCAGATAGCTTTTATTAACACTCAGGTCGTAATAACAAGCCAGAGGCACTTATTTTTCTGTTTCAGATATGGTACAACACTTGTTACACTGCAGTCATACCCGGTCACCCCAAACCTACTAAATCTGCTGAATGCCTTTGCTGCAAGAAGTGCAGCTGAGCATGCTAAGTCATTCCAAAATGGAGATTACTGAGTCCCTTTCTCTGGAGTTTATTATCTCAGTTACTCTGATATTTGCTCAGTGTAATTGTGACCTCTTCTCACACCCGTGACATTGTTCCCCTTGGCAAATCTATAGTGAGTGGTTTCTACATCATTTGAACAACAAGCACTTGCTTCATTTTGCATGCTGCCTGGGCCTGTCCTTAATCTCATCTCTATCTCTCCATTATCACGGGTACAGATCTTTCCCCGTTCTCATTTTGTTTGAAAGGCAGAAGAAACTTTGCCTCCTTGTCCTTTGTACCCTTTCTAAGGTCCAACCCTTCTGACGTTTACATCACGTTCCTGCATTTCATGGTGCCAGGGAATTATTCCCTGTTACTCAAAACCCACTTCAACAGAGTAAACTTAGCTGAACTATTAATTACTTATTAATTGGCTGTTACATTCAATAAACATGCCACAGCTTCTCACGATCCGTGATTTAGCCCTTTAATAAGCACATGCAGGAGCCTAAACTCTGCTATTATTAAAGCCTTCAGAGACATAGCAAATTACAAGTTCAGCTTTGCTTTCTCCAACGGGTTCTTTAACGTTGGAGATTTTAAACAGAACAAACATAAAGGCAACAGTGAACAAATTGGTCATGAATATATGTAGTTTTGCAAACAAAAAGTTCCTAACCAGAAGAGAAATGGCAACCTTTCATAAGCAAGAGGCAGGGTTTGGAGCATAGGAATCTCTTCCTTTCCTTCCCTAGAATCTTGGAGTCATTAAGGTTGGACCCTTCAATCATAGAATCATGGAGTCATTAAGGTTGGAAAAGACCTCTAAGATCATCTGGTCCAATCCCAACCCATCCCCCCCCATGCCTGCTGCCCATGTCCCCCAGTGCCACGTCTCCATGGTTCTGATACACTTCCAGGGATGGTGACCCCACCACTGCCTGAGCAGCCTGTGCCACTGCATCACTGCTCTTCTGGGGAAGAAATATTTCCTAATACCCAACCTGAACTTCACCTGGCACAATATGAGGCCATTCCCTATCTTATAAACAAAGTAAATCTTAACAAAAGTGTATGAGGAATATTACCAAGGAGATATTACCACATTCCCAAGGAACTTGGAAGACCCGAGATGAGCAACGACCTTGCCAATTCTTCTTCTGGATGCCATAATTTTTCTCTGTGGCTTCCCACCTCCAGCTGTAGGCAACAGCAGTGCCTCAGGCCAAGAGATTGTGAAGGGCTTCATGTGTAACACAGTGAAGTGTGGCGGTGTAGATGTGCTGAGAAAAGCATGTCAATTCAAAAAGCTGTTAACTCTGTCAGATTGGTTTCCCTCAACCACAGAGAAAGTGATGGGAGGAGGAAGGAGCCTGAGTGAAGACCACGTAACAATCTTTTTGGGTACTCTGCAATGGGATATAAAGTCCAGGCAGTGCTGCTATTGAAACCAGGGGAGCAGAATTGCTGCTGAATCCGTGGTTCAGTAAAAAGCCAACCCCCTGCATGGGCGTGCAGTGGTAATTTAAAGACCAATAGGTTCTTCAGTGCAGCAAAAATGTACGACTCAGTGTGAAGATGCTGAAGTACTATCACGCTAAGTGGACCAAATTGCCATACCTGTTAGTGTGCAACTGTTTTCCTCAGATAATGGGTTTTATCTTCAGCAAATTTGATGGTTTGTTATAAAATAATGTTAAGCACAATGAAATAATAAGCAGCTGGTATGTTTTCTTGTAAGGAAAAACACATTAAGGTTGTAAACAACATAACAGCCCTGCACTGCTATTGAAGGAAATGGGTGTTAAAAGAGTTATTTTTTTCCAATAAATATTTGGTAGGTGATGTATTTGAGATGTATCAATTATTTATCTCCCTATATGGTTGAGATGTGCACTTTAATAAAACATAGAAAGGATTTTAATTTTTCTGAACAATAAATGCAATTGATTTTGTGACCAGCATGAAGAATAGATTGACTCTAATGTCTTTTTCTTGGAGTATTTTGTATTGTTTTATGCAGGAATCTCAACTTTAATAGATTTTTAAAAAATAATCCACTAAAATGGTCGGAGAGAAGGATAAATCTTATTAACTCAAAATTCTTCCTCCTCCATATGCAAATATGCGTGGATTATCATTATCTTCTCTTTCATCTGAATCACAGTGTTTGTCATGTTTATTTGCTCTGTATTTTCATAAACATTTAGGAATATTAATAATTTAGAAACGATATTTAATTTTGGTGTAATGAATTCACACAGGCAAAATAAATATGCAGGGTAAGTAGTCAGTATGTCTGCTAGCTATTAAGCGCACTTTACGCTTTCTGTTCATATCTAGCTGAAATATGGGAACCTGGCTTAAGCGAGCAAGAGCAGTCTCTCACCTTAACACCTCATTTTAGTGCAAATCCAAGGTAGCCACGGGAGTTAACTCTAATTTATATCTGTGCATTTTAGCAGCAGGCGTTGCATTGAAATTGCCTCTTACAGTGTGCTGAGCAAGGTGGCTGCTTTCTCTCTTTGGGCTGACATGTGCAACTGAAGACTAAAGGAATAAGGGATGCCCGGAGATCTGTGGGTGCCCCATCCTTGGAGAGTTCAAGACCATGGATGGGGCTCTGGACAACTTGAACTGGTGTGGGGCAACCAGCCCAGGGCAAAGGTTGGCACTGGGTGATCTTAGAGGTCCCTTCCAATCTAAGCCGTTCTATGACTTATAGAATCACATAATGATTATTCACCATGTGCTGTGGGCTGGGTGGCTCAGGGATGTCCAACACCATGGTGTTGAAATTCTTAATGGGATTTACTTCCAAGAGTTTTCTGAATCTCTTCTGGACCAGTGTAGACATCAGCATGGATGCTCAGTGGCAGCAAAGTCAACAGATAAATTGTACACGTGTGTGATAAAACAGCATCTTTGTTTTTTTTTTTTTTTTAGCCTGCTTCCCAGCAGTTTCATTGATAGCCCCAGTTTCTTTCATTTGAAGAGCCTGAGCAGCCATTCTCTACTGGAACTGATCAAAGAAAATGCCCTCTCAGGACCTATGCAGATGATATATTACTTCAGTTAGCTTAGATCGGTGCTTGGATACATACAGTTTAGATTTACACGTGGTCTGTCCTGATGCCTGACATTTTGAGCTTATGTTACAAAAGACTCCGTGCACAGATTACAGCATTAAAACATGATTAAAATGTTAGCCTGGAAATTGCCAACTCTGGATATTTAAGATTTAACTCGGAGTTTTGTTTGTCACCATCCATGCCAAATGAAAAACCTTTTTGTAGGCGAATGCATGGCCTAAAATGCCAAATTCATAATTCCTTCTTTGTATCTAGTTCAAGCTTCTATGATTCTAGGATTCCCTTTTGTAGCAGCAGTGCTGCAATGACAGCACACGACAGCTTTTCCAAGACTTGTGTCTAGCTTTTTCCTTTAGTGTTGTAGTCAAAACTTCTGTTCCTCTGTCACAGACTGGATGCTGAAAAGCCAGGACACACATCAGCAAGTTTGACCATTGTATGTCCTGTTTTTCCAGTCTTCCTCCCCATTCCTGGTGAAGTTTCAGTGCTTGGGACAAGACTGGAGCAGCTCCCATCCACTCCAAGTTCCTGACATTCTCCAACTGACAGCGTGGTTCTATTCTGAGCTCCTCCCCTCTCTTCCTAAAGGCATCATTGCTTTGCTGTATGCTTCAGAAACCCTTCATGGAAAGCTAATTTGGGGAAGAAAAAGGAGCCAGCTAATTGATCGGAAATGTCATCTACTCATATACGTTTTTAGCTTCTGAAAATGAAGATGAATATTGTGTGTGTTTTATGTTGAAACAGACCATTTAATACCAAACCAATAATAGCTGAAGACTAAATATGCAGCCCAGGGTGTCCGTGTGTGGTACAGTACTGAGCAAAAGATTGAGTGAAATAACAAAGTTTAAGCAGTCAGAATCAATATAGAGGAGGTGTCCTTTAGGCTGCAGCTATTTAACTGCAGCCAGATAGCATCAAGGTTGAAAAAGAAATTGCTCAGAAGCAGAGGAAAGACACAAGGACATGAATTTTAAGGTCTCTTTATTATCACAAATGTAAGTTTATATCATGGCTAGACAGTGACTGCTCAAATGACCCTCATGCTGAATCTCTGCCCAAGCAATGTCAGAGCTTCAGCATGTCCACATGGTCAGAATCAGTTATGGCCATAGATCTTAAGAAGGTCTTGGCTCTTTGCACTTAGGCACCTCAGCTCTGCTGTTCATCATACCATGCAGAACCATTTCACTAAGTCCTTTATCAAGCCCTGCATGGGAATCCTCTGCTTTAATTTCAAGCTGATAGATGTGTTTGCAATCCAGCTTCAGTGCTGCAGAGGAGGCCAGGGACAGAGAAAGAGGTGCCAGGATATTCTTTAGCCTTTGAGCTCTTTTCTGGCAAGCATGGCAGGAGTAAATGTTTTAAATTTGGCATGACTTTTCTCCTTGAATAGTGTCTGGAGAGGATGCCACTTCTTACAGTTCCCTACTTTCTGGCTTCTCCCACCATTCCCATTAGAGTGGTTCTGCTCAGCTGGATCTGGCACTGTCTGCTTTCCCACGTTATGTCTGAATGAAGTAGAAAGTCTAATTCTATGTCCAACACTTCTACAGCCACATGCATCTTGTCTGGAGAAACAGCAGACACAATTTAGGAAGAGAAAGGTTTAGGAGAGGTATCAGTGTTGGTTCCAAGGGCTGTGTAGGGTGATGCAAGAGAGAGTGAATTCCACAATGGATTCCCCCACTCTCCCAACTCAATGTACATAGGAAGTCATGTAGATTAGGCATCAAAGACCTTGGCCTTCATACCTGGGACATGAGAAGAAGTAGGTGATTTTGACATAAGTGAAGAGCCATCGTTAGCAGGTAGAAGACTAATGAGGTCCTGTGACTGGAAAACAGTACAAAACACGTTGCAAACACATTTAATAAGTTTCAGACGTAAAAAGTGAGACAGCAGTCTTTATAATGGACTTACCCAGAAGGTGGCAGTTAGTTTGTAAGGATGATTATCTGCGATAGTTTCCCCTAAACGTGTGTCAAACTTCTAACTGAACAACTCTGGCTCCAGTTTCCAGCTATTGAATCTCTTGGGAAAACAGCCTGGGGGGGAAATGGCACCAGGGCTTTATCCAGTGGAGTCTGTATGGCTGAAGGTATCACACTACAGAAGAACTTCAGTGCAGAGGAATATCATGTGAACTGCCCTTGAAGAAACATTGCATTGCACTGCAATGCTGGGCTGCCATTGGGTGCCTGACAAAGCACAGAAGGAAATGCCTCCTCCTGCTCTTGGTGCTTTCCAGAGTCAGAGCAGGAGTGAGAGTAAGAGAAGAGCAACCTGAGAGAAAGAACTGTGCTTAAATCAGTCCTTGCATGCTACCTAAGGTTCAATCTACATGCAAATGTGGTGCAGAAGCAGCGATGTTCCCAGTTGGGATGCAGTGCACTGTTCCTGTCAGGACAGGAACAAAATCTGTGTGCCATCTCTCAGCCCTTTCCTACCTCTGTTCTTTCTTTTCTTACAACAGACCTGTGTTGAAAAGGAGCTCTGTTACAATCCTGTGCTTGCATTGCTTAGCCCAGAGACTCTGCTCTGGATTTTTCTGAGGACACAGTGCAGCGAGCACAAGTGTCTATCATAGTATTTACCCAACAGAACACTTGCTTTTAATAAAAATCTCCCTAAATAAAATATCCATATTCATAACCCCTCCCCCCCCCCAAACCTTCAAAAAGGCAGTTTGATAGCTTTCCAGCTTGAAAAGTAGCTCACCTGGGACAGGTGTTTTGCAAATGCCATTAGCCAAGCAGGGTTCAGGAGCTTTCTGATTTAGCCAATGTACCTTTTATTTGGCAATGTGGTGTGGAAGAGGAATAAATCCCCTCTGCCTGTCACTCTGTAGATACACACTGCACCAAGTTCCGTTGTTCCAGCTCCCTGCCAAGCACTGGGCTTGCCAGCTAGAGACAACAATGTTTAATTTATGAAGGGCTGAGTTTTAATCAGTTTTTTATTGTTTGTTCCAGCAATAGATCAGTTTAATGGCAGTCAGAAAAATGCACCGTAAGCAAATCTCGCACATGCCATTCTTCTCCCTGCTAGATATCTCACATCAGAAGTTTGACATCGATGCATGCTGGGAAGTAAGCAACCTGTGAAACTCAGTGTTTTGAACAAGCAGCCAGGCTGCAGTTCTTACGATGTTTGGGGGCTGGTGGATATTGCAGCAATAAGGGCAGATTTGGAGGTAAATCAGTATTTGGAGTCTTTTCGCACTGAATCATGAGATTCCTTTTTATAATGCAGAAAACAGATACTGTGGCTGTGCACCTCCCTCAGGCTTGGTCATGGAGATGGTGGTGGAAGTTTGTCTTCAAGCATTAGTGCAGCCAGGTGCTACTGAAAAGGACATTTGATGAGGCCTTTCAATATCTATAGGGGCTGTAAGGTAGAAGGGGACAGACTTTTAGCAGGATCTGTTGAGATAGGACAAAGGGAAATGGTTTCAGACTAAAAGAGGCAGATTAGACTGGATATAAGGAAGTTGTTTTTTACACTAAGGGTGGTGAGGCGCTGGCACAGGTTGCCCAGAGGGGTGATGGTGCCCCATCCCTGCAGACACCCAAGGTCAGGGGATGGGGCTGTGAGCACTGATGGAGCTGTGGGTGTCCCTGTGCGCTGCAGAGGAGTTGGACTAGATGACCTTTAAGGGTCCCTTCATGAGATCTAGGCCAGTCTTTGTCTTTTCTTTTTTATCCATGGAGCTCCAGCTTCAAAGAACACATCTATCTCTCTCCAAACACACCAAACTCCACCATTTCCAGTGAAAACTTGGCCTGGCCACACTACGTGCTGTGTCATGGGCTGTCACAGTAATAAAGTTCTGTTGCTTGGGCAGGATTGTAGAGAAGAGAGATGAGCCCTGGCTCAGGTCGTTTATTTTACAGTCAAAGGGAGATACATGAAACACATTTGCTGCTCCATTTGTCAGGTCTATTTTCAGCTGATTAAAGATGTAAGAGGTCTGAGTCTGGATCCTGCCTGAGGGTGGAGGGTTTGGTGCAGGCCTACACCTGTTTTTTTTTGAGGGGCACTCACTGAGAAAGAGAAATTGGATCAAATCTTGAGTGATACCAAAACGAATCCAGAACATGTAGTTATTACCACTGCCGTGCACAGGCAGTGGGAACTGAAAGCCCTTGTTATTTTGCAGTTGTGTGAGTTGCCTTGGTTACTTCTCTTCTATGCATATAGATATCTGTCCTCGTCCATCTTTGTCCTTGGCACTCAGAGTGATACTCAAATAATTGTTTCATGCTAAGGAAATGGTGATCAACTGCCCAACCAGTGCCAGGATAACCATCGCCATGTCTACAAAGAGATTCGTTGAAAAATGATGAGAGACATTCTGTAGGAGAGCAAACCTTTCCCCTCCCATGTCTCTTCTGCAGAATACACAGGGTTGTCAGACAGCTGGGTTATTGCTGGTTGTGGCTCTGATGAGACTTGACATCTTCAACCCCCATTTTTGCCACATCAGCAGGGGCCTTCCAAATTGTGACCATAAGGGATGCTACACCCCAGGAGAGGACATGATGGGACTGAATTGTCTGGAGCAGTGAGTGTGAGGGTCAGAGCTCCTCCCCGTATCACAGAAACACAGAAAAGAGCACTGGACTAGATCTGAAGAGATCCCCTCTTCCATCTCCCTGATCCACAGAAAGCCCTGTGGCATTCTGGAAAGCTGTCTGTAGAGATGATCCTGTTCCTAGAAGCTTCCAGTAATGAAAAATATACAGCAAACCCAGGAAAAAAATAAATAGCAGTGCTTAACTCTCCTTATGTTAGAAGATTTTTCTTAATAACTAACCTGAATTTCCCTAACTGTAATTTAATTACCCCATCTCCTAACCGGAATGAACATGCGGAACAAATTATTCTCTTCTTCCTCACAGAAACCTTTTATGTAACTGCAGACTATTATGTTTCCCCGAAGTCTTCTCTAGACTAAATAACTTCAATTATTTCAGCCTTTCTTTGCAGGTTACCTCTAATAATTTCCGTTCTCACTGCTCAACTTCTTCATTCATCCCTCTTGAGCTACAGCACTCCAGACCAGATGCCATATGCCTCTGGAGGCACTCTTGACAACACAACATTCACCTCTTTTTACATTAGCATGCTCAGCTTGTGACGTGCAGTTGCCTCTCTGCAATATGTTGTGTAGCCACTCATTCCTTATCCTGGCTCGGTGCAGTTTTGCATCTAAATGCAGGCTCCTCGATTGCCTCCATTCAGTTGCATGCAGTGTTTGACAGATCATACCTCTGATTTCTCTGAGTCCTTCAGAATTTCGCCGCTCAACTCGAAACTGCTGCTGGTTCTTCCCTACGTGATGCAAGAGCTAGGGATTACATCCTAAGTTGTGTGGGAAGCCTCTGGTAGCAAGCCAATGCATTACAAGACAGCCAAGGAGAAACCACATGATGAGGATGGTTGAGCAAAGGAGAAGGTTGCCAGGTTGTTCCCTGTTCTTTTCTCAACTCCTAAATATTTGTCATTGCAGTTTCTTTCCCTTTTCTGTTGAGTAGGGGGAGTGAGGGTGTGGTGTGGTGGTGCTGAGCTGCCCATCAGTGTTAAACCATGACAGTCACAGAATCACAGAACCATTAATGCTGGGAAAGATCACTAAGATCCCCAAATCCAACCCCAGCACACCCCCACCGTGCCTGCTAACCGTGTCCTTCAGTACCACATCTCCATGGATCTGGAACACCCTTCTGACCACCTGGGCACACTGCTGGCTCAATCAGGTGATGCAAAGAGTCTGAGCTTTCCATACTTCCTAGCTGCAAGTCAGCTTATCCCAGAATTAAGGACCCAGTCATTAAAACGGATTCTGGAAGAATTTCACAATATAGAACTCAGGATGCTGACACACAGCAGTGTCATGGAACGGGGAACATGAACGCCTCAGCTGTCAGTTCACACCACCATGCACAGAAGATGCACTCAGAGCAGGCACTGAAGGTTTACCTTATTTTGGAAAGGATTTATTTATTTATTTATTTATTTATTTATTTATTTATTTATTTATTTATTTATTTATTTATTTATTTATGTCTTTGCAGAATGTTTTCTCAATACTTCTGACTGGTGAGCATTGAAAAACAAACAAACAAGAAGCGTTGCTTAAGTCCATTTTGGAAACAGAAATATTAAGCAAACAATTCTGACAAACGGGAAGCCCCGCTTGCCAAAGATTGCAGAAATGAGTGTGTTTTATCAGAAGTCACGTAAACGACTCAAAACAATTTTTTTTTTTTTTTCCCTGAAATAATGAATTCTAAGAGCAGAATAATTGGGAAAGAAATCCAAGCGCTCTTCAGTTTTTGACATTTTAGGAAAGAACTGAAGACTTTTTTATATTCCCCACATCCTTTGTCGTGATGGAGCGAGGAAGTTTAATTCCAGAATAGCAGCAGGAAAGGGCAGGGAGAGGGAAGGTCTTGGGATCTAAAGTCTAAAAGCAGCGATAGCTTAGAGATGACAAAAAGGGATTCTGACTTGCTAATTAGCTTTGCATAATGATGACTAAACTTGATTACAGCACAAACCCGTCAAATGTCTTTGTAGCTCATAGGCTCATTGTGCGCCCAATTAAAAGGGACTGGTTTGTGTACAGCTCACATGGTGTTTCCTGGAGACCAAGGAACTTACAAAGGGTTCTCCATGCTTTGCTGCTTGCTTTGGCTGCTGCAGCAAATTCACTTCCAAGGAGCAATGGGATAGCATCTATTTTATCATACATCCAAACTCTCTCTTCGAGCTCTCACTCATTTTTTCCCTCCTAAACAGCTGAACAAATGGAGAATAAAGCCTTCATTATCTGTTCATCAGTTGCCACCTCTGCCAGCAAGAAGATCTCTACGCTATTTTTTTCTATTAAACAGAGCCGAGAAAAAATCTGGCCACAAAGCATCCCTGAGCATGTGTGTGTGGAGGAGGAAAGCACTCAGTCTCACCAAACACCCTCCCAGAATGTGGCTCGCTGCCTCCAAGTGAAGGGCACTGCTGCAGTGTTTCACACATTTCTTCCTGCAGGGCTGTCCTGCATTGCTGGTGCTTGGGTTCCCCATTGGCCAGGGGCTGATGGCACTGAGTTAAGCTGCAAAGCCACAGTTAGCTGGGTTATCCATGCTGATGGCAGATGCTGTTTTCTTGGCACCAGCCTCCCATTTACAACATCCAGAAGATTTCAAAATTGCCAGTGCACAGCTTCAACTTGCAACACGGATGGGAAATGCTTGGAGGCTGGGAGGCCATACAGCTGTTTTTTACAGCCACAGTGCTTCTTGGCCATCTCTGCAGTAAGAAATGGAGAACCTTCAATCCCAACTGTCCCTGTTACCAGATGAGGGGTCTTGCAGATGGCTAGCATGCATGAAATGGGTTCTGTCTTTTTTCTTTTGGGAGTTAGCAGAAGGCAAGGTCACCCAGGGACCCGTGGGACACATTTTCCAGGTCTGACACAACTGCCATGGAGGTAGCCTAGATCATCACTGCTCAAGAACCAAGTGAGAGCAAGGTTTTTCCAATCTGAGCCTTCTCTTACTGTCCCCTTCTGCCTTGGTTATCCCACATGCAACTGTTCTCATGTACCCATAAGGCATTATGGTGACTGTAGGACCACTGAGCATCCAGGTAAGGCAGAGATATATTTTTTTTCCCTTCATATTTAATTATTTTATTTTATTTTATAATTATTTCCTTTTCTATTATTTATTTATTACTCTATTTATCTTATTTTTGTTGTTCAGCAGTGTGTTCATCCCTTGGTCTATGTGCTCTCTTGTTATTGGCAGCTCCCCGTGTCTGCCCAGAGCCAAAATCATCTTTTCTCTTGCAACAAAAGTGGTTTATAATGCTTCTGCCTTTCACACATCGTGAAACAGAAATGGGCACTACTTTTCCCAAAGCACAGGGGAGTTTCCCATAACCTACAAATCTCCTCTGTCAGATTTGGCAAAAGGAAGAGCTGGGAAACCAGAGACTACTCAGCTTGACTTTGATATCCTAAAAAATACTGGAAGAAAACATTAAACAATCACTTTATAAGCACTTAGAGGATAAAAGGCAGTAAGAAACAGCCAACATAGACTTGTCAAGAACAAATCATGTCAAACTAATCTAATCTCATTCTTTAATGGGGTCATTGGCCTATGGACAGGAAAAAAAAGTGATAGATATGATAGACCTTGACTTTCATAAGGCTTTTGACATAGTCTGACATGAGTTTTCTACAAGTAGGGAAATAGGACTGAAAGCAAATCACAGAAGGGACCATTTTCAAAAAAAAATGACTTTGAATTTAATATCAGGAATCTGTTCTGAGAGAGGAAAAGTGATTTAAGTCTCTCAGGCACCTGTCCTGGACCAGCTCCATTCAAAAACTTTCTGACAATTCAGTCAAGATAAAACAGAAACTCACAGAATATACAAGAATTGTGTGGAATTGATGCCAAGACTGCTTTACAGAGAGAAAATACATAAAAATAAATATCAAGAAAGAATGGTGTGTTCTCTGTCTCATTCAAATATATATCGATATTTATATATAAATAAGGCACAAATTTAATTTTAATGAATAATTAAATTACTCATCAACATTGCGAGAATGGGGACAAAAGTTTGCCTTTTGGTAAATGTCTGCTCTTAAAGAACAGACTCAGTATTTCCTGGTGCTATTCAATGTTTTACTTTTTTTTTTCCCCCCCCCCCATATTTCTGACCTCATAGAATTGTTCAAACCTTATGATTCACCACGTTTTGCAGTGTGACGTCTTTACAGAGATTGAAAAACAGCAGTTTGTTTCAATCTTCTTATTAACAGTGTGGGTGATGGAACTGGTCAGACACGGCCAAATACCTATATAGAATTATAGAATCATAGAATGGCTTAGGTTGGAAGGGATCTCAAGGATCATCACGTTCCAACCCCTGACACAGGCAGGACCACCAACCTCCAGAACATCTGGACATCTGTCATCTGTTCAACCTTAGATACCCCAGCTGGCCTCCAGCTGTTTGGCAGGGTGCTGCTCTCCGGTGAGCCCCAGGTTCTCGTGATGCTCCAGGTTCTCTTGAGTACCCAACACACCTGATGTGGCACCCCACAAATACACTCTGGCAATCGAGCAGATATCCCAGCGGTGCTGTGGATAAACCTGCTTGAGTTTAGAAATCAGTGCAAAATCAGTGAGATGAAATGCTGTGAAGGCAAATGAGAAATCAACACTTTGCACGAGGAGAAAACAAATACATAGACTGAAGCTCCTGCCTTCCTGTAATGGAAGGGACCTGATGAGCAGGAGAGGGACCAACGTTTTGCATGGTCTGATAGTGGTAGGACATGGGGGCACAGCTTTAAACTAAAAGAGGGGAAATTCAGGTTAGATGGTAAGAAGAAATTATTTACCTAGAGAGTGGTGAGGCCCTGTCCTAGAGAAGATGTGGGTGCCCCATCTCTGTAGGCATTCAAAGCCAGGTTGGATGGGCATCAGGCTGAACTGAAGGGGGGCCACCAGCCCCACAGCAGGAGTTGGAGCTGGATGATTTTTAAGGTTCCTTCCAACCTGAGTGATTCTGTGGCCCTGTGAAGTATGGTTAATTGAGTGGCAACACCATTGCAGAGACTGATCTGGGGATTAGAGTGGGAAGGTTGGAGTAGACGACCTCATGAAGTCCCTTCCAGTCTCAACTGTCCTGAAATTCTGCTATCCTCAGTCTGTATCAGAGAGATGATGCCAATGTGTAGCACTGCACTTTAAGAAACATGGAGGCAAAAAAAAAAAAAAAGAGCTTAAATGGGAAGAGGAGATTGAATGGGAAAAATGGGTTATATGGAAACCTGTAGGATATAGGTTCTATGAGAAATGATTGAAGAAATTCAGTCAGTCTGTTTCCACTTGAGAAAAGTAAAGCTACCCAAATAAGGATGTGTAAAATATGTACTAGATTGTTCTGAAGCATGGAGTGAATAACTGCTCTCCATCTCCTTCATGGTTATTGGCTTGTTTTACAGCAGAGGAGTTGAAGTTAGAAATTAGAAAATTAGCCATCTACCACTATGATTTTGTTCAGGATCAGACTATCCCAGGAGCTGAGGGAATCCCTTATTTATTTTTTGGAGAAAAGAAAGAAATTACAAGAAATTAAAGAAATACAAGAGCCTGAGTTGCCTTTAGAAATTGCATAGGGATTGTTCAATCTCATATCATACATAGCTTGTATGGTTTCTACATTCCTGTGTTCTGCTCATGGCTATGGTGTAAAGACTGTCTCCAAGGGTTTCCTACTCTCAGTTGGCTGCACAGAAAGGCATAAACACTGGAGGTGTTGGTTGGAGAATGAATTAATAATATTCAGCAGAGCAAGAACTGCCTTTCCATATTCTATGTGAGATAGGCTGGAAAGATAAGGTGGTCCTCATCTTGAGCAAATAACAAGAGTGGAACAAGAAGTAGAGCAACAATGAGTCACAAGCATTGGATCAGAACTATGAGCAGCAGTGGGTGGAACTGGTTGAAAATCTTCCAACAGAAAAAAAACCCAACAAACCAACTTTACTGTATTGCTATGAGAAATGTCATTCTATTGAAATTAAAAAAAAAAAAAAAAAAAAAAAGTGGAAGAAATCATTGATCCAGAGAAAATGTTTCAGTCTGAGAAAATGACAGCTTAAAATTACTCCAAATGTTAATTTTTAAAATCTTATCTCAGTTCAGTCCCTAATGGCAGTCCAGAGATCCACCGTGCATTGAGAACCCACCCCATAACTCCCGTTTCTATAAATTGTCTTCTTTGGCATTATAATTTATAGAGACAGTTTTGAGCAGTGTCTAATAAATTGCTCGTTGGGACTTAAGATGAAAACTAATGGCTTCTTCTCAGTATCATTTGGTTTGGGCAAAGGACTTCTGGAAGGTCGTGGCATTTCTGTCTTTTCTACAGGCACGAGCAGTGCAGACTGGAGTGCTAAGAAAGAAATCTGTCATGTTCCTGTTCCCCAGCCCCTGAGGACAGGGTCCCTGTGACCAATCACCACCCCAACCTTTTGCATGTCATCTCTTCACTCGACACGACCCATCAGGTCCCATGCTCTTTGGCAGCCCAGATTTCATTTTGTTGCATTGACTTCTCTCTTTGGTTTCGATTGCAGGCTAATGGGGACAAATTATTGTTCCCCTTGCAGAGACACTGACAGTCAGCTGGGTAATTATTGTCATTTGTACTGATAAACTGGGATTCTGAGGTACCCTTTTTTGCTACTGATATTTCTCTGAAACAGCCCCAGCCATCTCTTAATGGCAGAAAGGAGTCAGTGTTCCCAGATGTCTGATCCTGAGTCACACGGGCTACAAGAACTTGCATTCAGCACAGGAGGTGGGAGAGGTTCATAGTTTAACACACAGTTTAATTTATTATGTCGTATTAAAAACAGTACCCAGATAAGATCTTGTACAGAGTGAATCCTTCCACTGACTGCAGTGGGAGTTGCAGGTTTACAGTGCACTCTTATTGCCTACGTTTTGCATTCAGTCATCATGAGGTATGAACAACACCAACTCAAGATGGAGTATTTGTCTCCTCTTGCCTGCTTTCTTCTTGTCTTCATGAGTCTCCTGCACATTGCTTCCTGAGCAGCATCTCCTGCTCAGTCACATCACTCTGATTGACATTCCATTTAAAGCTGGGCATCTGAGCATCCTGAAGAACGTGGGCTTTGGTGCTGCAGTGCACAGCAGGGGAATGTTTCTAGAACCTCAACTGGAAAGACTGCTTCAAGAAGGTGGAGATCAACTTGGAAATGCTACCTAGCCACAGCACACTGACTGTTAATTTGACACTTCCTCTTTAAAGTATTGGCTCTGTAAGGCATATAAACAGCTATCTGCTTTAAGCATATTCCGTCCTGTTTCTGATGTTTCTAGGACTATCCATTCAGCTTAAATATAATTGATGCCTGCTCAAAAGGCTTGGTGTTCTGCATCCTCAAACACTATTTCTTATGCTTGCTAGGAAAAGTTTGCCCGTGATAGACAGGCTCGTGTCTCTGGGAGAGTTTGAGAGCTCTTCAAACAGTTCTACACACTAGCAAACCATTCAATATTTAATTGCTCTTTCTTGACTGTATGGACATTTTCTTAATGTGTTAGTTCAGCAGAGCAATAGGAATCTCTCAGCTTGGTGCCTGTGCCCCAGCTGTTTGCATAGTGTGGCTCACTAAGTACTATGCTCAGCAACTACAGAAGCATGGGGGCCCACATACAGCCTTTTTCTGCCACAGAGCACCTAAACATGATTCCCACACAAAGATCCCAGGAAAACTCAATCCCACAAAAGCAGATCTGTGTCAAAATCAGTGCTCAGTATGGTATAGTTCAAGCCTGTGACTGCAAGTGGGTGTGTTGTACAAAGGGAACATCCAGTCTTGGGCTCCAGGGTGTTCAGGATGGGTTTCTCCATAGTAAATGAATTTGATTGGGGCAGCAAGGATCTGAACTTGGAAGTTTAGAGGCCTTTTTCCATTTGAACAGGACTTTCTCTAATGCAGACCTCTCAGATCACCAAGCTCAAGCCCAAACCACCCCCACCATGCTCACCATCCATGTCTCTCAGTACCACATCTCCACTGTTCTGGCACACCCCCAAGGATGGTGACCCCACCACCTCCCTGAGCGAAATAAGCTTGCCATTGCCTGGAAGACGGGATGATTGTTGTCTGTCAAAAGATTTGAAACCACTTTTCATATCAGAGATGATGATTAAGGAAAACACAAAGTTGATTCCAATACAGTGCACAACCAGGAAGCAAGATTCCGGAGAGGCGTAAAGAAATAAGCACTATAATACACCTCAGTCGCTACTTGACAAGGGTAGTGAATTTTAATTTAAGTGTTCCATTTTATATAGGAACATGGTTAATTTTCACAGCTTGAGAGGGGTTGGGGCCTGACTCTTGAGACAAACCATTTTCCCTGGGAATTGTCTCCCCCATTAGAAGTCTTTACCTGAGGCAAAGCTCAGCATGTTATAGCTTCAGTCTCAGGCATCCCACAGAGTGTGAATGGATCTATTTATCCCTTGGGTTTTCTCATAAGTTTGAAGCTCAGTAGTTAATCAAAATAACCTTGCAGCCCTAGTAATGAAGTACAGCAATCTCTGTTTGCAGATGCTCTGGAAATTGAGTTGTTTGCTGGACAATCCCAGATGGGTTAGCACCATCTTCATCAGGAAAAAAAAACACTTCACTACAGTGCAAACGGCCTTCCCAGGAAGAACACTTTCAAGGGAGATTTTCCTTTCTGAGAAGAACTGAAGGCCCCATAAATTGGCCAGTCTGTACCTGTAGAGGATCGTGCTGACTCCCTGGGGCTCAAGCCAGGGACATTACTATGAGAAATGAGCACAGTGGAATTGCCATGTCACAGCCTGAACCAATAATTAAGCACCAGGTGAGAAGGTGGGCTAACATGGGGAGCTCAGGTGCAAGCAATGCACCTGAGTGACGAGAAGGTGTGGAGCCTGGATCCACCCCTCGTCAATTCTGATTTAAGGGTTAGCAATGGAGGAAGTGGGATTTCCCTGGGTAGAGGTTGTGCTCTTCTTGTGCTGGTTGTTGGCAGAGGTGAGCTAATTTTCTTTTTTTTTGTTACCTGCTAATGCTCTGTCGTGTTTGTATCCCATTAGAAGGCACTGCCCTTGCCTTCTTTTGCTGTATGCATGAGCCAGCAGTGTGCTCCTGCAGCCTGGAAGGCTGTGTTATTGTTCTGTATAGAAGTAATGAAGGACCTGCAAAGTAATGGGAAGCTTTTTATGGTTGCAGTGTAGGAAGAAAGGCAGAATTACTGGTGCAGTTTTCTAGGTTTTGTGGTCACTATGGCTGGGGTGAACTGGAAGGGTTATATACTTTAATGTAGGTGATAGCATTCAATTGGGCAGCAGCACCACTCTCTATCTGGGAAGAGGTTGAGTTTACATCCTACCTGGGTACACATACCTAGGGCTGAGAAACACACTGGAGAAGTTAAATACCCATCTGATATCCCTGAACGTTCTGCCTCTGCTTTAAGTCTACTTAATGCATGCCATTTCTGCCTTGGTGAGGATGAAAGCATTATTTAACACCTTGCAGTTTTTCAGGAAACAGCTCTACACTTTGACCCTTCTACCACCCCTCAGATGCTTGAACCAAGTTTTCAATGTAAATACATGCTAGCTAGTTTTGTAATATGGAACTGTCAGTCCAAAGTGAGGAACAGCATGAGAAGATCTGGTAATAGGGAAAAGAGAGAGGCTATCTGTAGAAATGAAGGAATAGTTAATCTATGCTTCTCCATGAATATTTAGAAGCATTTCCTCAACTTGTGCTATGGAATATTACAGAAGGAAAAATACGAACCTTCTTATTTCATCTTATTTATTGATTTATTATAATTAACTTTGCCTAGATTGCACAAATGCATAAAGTCTGCATAAGAATGTGCTTGCTACTGGAATTACATGGTCTTTCACAGATGATCTCTTTCTGAAAGCAATGAAATCTGCTTGCTAATCAGCTACAGGAAAAATAGAGCATCCCCCTCACTCCCAACCCCAGTGCAGGAAGGAACTATGCTAGAATGTTGCACTCAGGAAAACTTGCAGAAAGACTCGAATCTATTTAGAAAACCTAAAAGGAAAACTGATCATAGAGTGTAAGTCCCAACAGATGGAAGAGATTTCTGATAGCCGGGGGCTTTCAGTCTAACTAACAAAGACAGTGTAAGATTCAGTCAGTAAAGGTTGGAAGCAGATGGATTCAAGACAGAAATAAGGTGCTATCTGGGAACTGTAAGGGAGATCAGGTTTTGAAGTGAGAAGTAGCTTCTTGATTGCCTGGAGTCTTTAAAGGGTGATTCAGAGCCTTTGTGAAATTTGTGTACTCTATAACACATGGGGTTGAATTCCAGAACTGTGAGGTGGATTTGGTGACTGAGCCAAACTCACCTTCCTTGATCACCATGATCCCTTGAGGCTTATGCATCCAGGGCTCCTGCCTGCTACTTGTGGGTTTACCTGCAGCTAGCCTGGGCAGGGAGAATTCATCTCTGCCTTGAAACTCTTCTGCAAGAAAGTCCTGTTTGCTCATCCCCATGTGTGTCCAACCAAGCCTATGGAGTGATTCATAAACAATTTCAACTTGAACATCCCCAGAGCAGTGCTTGGAAACTTGATCCTACAAGTGAGATAGTCCAGATGTGTCCATACTGGACTGCTCTAGTTTGTCACCAGGGATCAGCCAAGCTTGGATTAAACATGTGTCACCTGGAGAGATCAGAGCAGACGAAACAAATGGATCCTCCCCAGAGCACTACCAAGGGTTCTGCTGCATTGCAAAGCTGGTGGGTAGCATGATGGTTTGGGATTTTCTCCTTCTGCTCTCCTGAGGTGAGGTCAGGAGCACAGACAAAGCGGGGCCAGTTTGAAACAAATTTTCTGCAATTGCTGCACGACTGGAATGAAAATTTCAATTCAGTTATCTTTATTTCTTCCCTGTGCTCTGAAATAGTTTAAAAGGTTCAGGTGAAGGCTGAGCCTGCAAGTTCTGAAAGGACGTGCTGCTATTACCCAGAAATAATACCTATCAAAACAGACCAAACAAATGTGACCCTCGTTGTCGCCAGCCCTCAGTTAAGCCAGCTGGTCTATCTAATCTGTCTCATCTTTGTGTTTTCTCCCTCTCAGCTAAATCATTAAACATCATGCAGAACTCATCCATCCCATTGCATCAATCCATTTCCTATTGGCAAAGGTGAAATTGCAATCCACCAGCCAGGGATGCCAATGTCTTGTAGGCGACAGAGGGGCTCCCAGGTGAATTTCCAAAGATGGAAACAAGTTGTGGGGTAAAAATACATGCCAAAGACTACAACTGCCGCAATGGTTCACAGGTAGGTCAAAGCCATGAGATTTCCCCTTTCATTCTGGTGCTCATTCCTCCTTTGAGCTTGGAGGAATCATCTGCTTTTTTCATGCTTGTTTGTTTGTTTTTTTTTTTTTGGTTGGGAAAATAATCATTTGTAGCATAGGTTGAGGAGGGAGGATGGAGGGAAATGCTCTGAACTTCCCACTGGTTCTGGGAACATTAATTCTGGGGCTGTGTCCCTGTGCATGACTTGAATGCAAGTTTGGGCCCAGATCTCAGTCTCAGAGAGTCTGAAAAATGGAGATCTGTGGTCAGAAAGGTTCCCAGAGTAGAACAGAGCATTCAGGAGAGAGCTTCACTTGAGATTCCTAAAGAAGAGGAGTTCAGTGCAGGATCACTCAAGCACACAATACCTGGGAATGGTCCCATGACTAAATGTTGGGTGGTAGACCAAGAGGACATGGCCACCTTGGGCAGCTTTAAAATCCCTTCTGTCTCTTTCTCATAGAGCATACACCTCCCTCTGTTACACCTGGACTCCTTGAACCTAAGTTCCCCCTCTTTCTGCTGGTCCAGCAGTGTCCAAATTTCTCCTCAGATTCCTATGTGACCTTTAAGTCAGTCCCTGCCCCTGTTCCACATGGCCTGATTTTCTAGCAGTATAACTCACAGTTCCAGGCACACTAAGTACCAGCTGGGCAGTTCATCCTGTTAGTAGGATTACAGAATAACACTAGAAACCACAGTTACAATAAATTAACTACCTAAATTAATAGCAGAAATTTAGCACATCATGAGCCTGACTTTTTTTTTTTTCCCAGGTGTAGTTTCAGAGCTGAGACGTTCTGCCTTGCGTTTTGCTATGGGATGGGTTCATCTTGGAGACAGATATGAAAAGTTCAGGTAACCAGCTCATCACAGTCCCATTGTGGTCAGCAGTGATGTGCATAGAGGAACCCCAATGTACCTTTCCAGCTTCCCTCAAATGGAGTTAGGAAAAAACTCCCAGTAGCATTTTGGAGTGAAATGGAGAAGCAGCAGCCTTTGGGCATCAATTGGAAAAGAGTGAGGATGAAAGATGCATGACCCAGAGGAGGAGAAGGATAAAATGTGTTCCTTCAGATACAAAACTGATTGAAAACCTACTGCTGTGAATAAAACAGGGCTGTTCTTCTCATACAACGGACAGCTTTTGTTGCTTGGAGCCTGAGCTTGTGTTTCACTGCAGCAAAAGTAGTTGGAAGCACCAGGATGGTGTCAAACGTGGGACAGCTTGGCTCAGTAACCATATGGGCTTTTGGAGATGTGCATGGCAGATGTCCCTTGGAGAGCACTCCTGGACATGAGGGTATGTATGCGTGGTCAGTGTTCCTGATGTGTACAAACCAACCTGGCTGAAATCCTCTCCCCCAGCATTTTTATACAAGACTGCCTCAGCTCAGAGGCAGCTAACCCTTTCCTGAGGGTCAGGCATTCATTGCAAATCCTCTCATGCCAGCATCACTTCCATGGTGCCCTGATGCTTCCAGGACACAGATCACGTGATTTAGTGGGCAATTATCAGCTGCATGTGTATGGGATCACATGCATTGCACTGAAACTACCATGTGACACATCCTGGGCTTGATTAGGAACAAATCAATATTCACTGGGCTAACTGGGTTGTTATTTTTCCACTGCTCCACTAATATAACAACCTGACTGGCCTGTGTGTCTCTCTTTCTGACTCAGGCAGAAACGGTCAGTTAAAATATGCATGTTGGAGAAATATCCTTCACCTTACCTCTCACAAGAGCACCAGAATGAATTCAGCCCCCATCTGCACACTCCTGTCCATGCAGAGAGAGGTGGAGCTGGGGTCTGCTGCTTTCAAGACACTCGAAATCCCTGTATCTCTGCAAGGACAGCGAGAATCGATCCGACTCTAAATCCCATTTCTTATTTAATATTTAAGATAAACAGAATTTAAAGGGAATGTAGAAATTGCTAACTCATACCCAGGGAAAAACCATTTTTAAGAGAGTGAAACACCAGCTGAGAACTGCCATCCTATCTACATCTTTCTTTCCTTTCAGCCAAGCCGAATTTTTTTGCTGGCATTAGTATTGATTTACATGAGCAGAGGGCAGATGGTTTTTTTTCCTGCCCTTCAAAAAAGGGTCTGCTGCAATGTAGCAGGGAACAAGGCCATCTCATGCTTCGCTTTGGAAGTTGCCCTGTGTGGCCCTGGATGATGATAAAAGATGGGGACCTTCTGCAGAACTGCTGATGCACAGGTCCCAAAAACATATTAATTATAATTCTGGGTGGTAGGAAATTGTACGTGACACAAGTTCAGCCTGCACATAATTGCATCCGCTTGCATCTTACACTCAGGAGAAAGGAATAAGAAAGGAATAAGCAGGCTGTTTCTGAGATTTTCAAAAATGAGCTGCCTGATACCTCTGGAAGCAGAATAAAGTTATGTCTTTTTTCATTGTTGGCATTATCATAAATAATGTTCTGAGCCTGAATCCATTACTGAGTTGGAGAGGGACTCGTAGACCTTCGAAGGCAATTAGGATCAGCTGCAAAGGACAATGTGTTCTTTTTTTAACATGTACCTGTACAGCATTGTTACAGTGCCTGGAGAGAGATGCTTGGGAACTGCTCCTCTCCGTGAAAACTTCTGATTAAAATAATCCAAAGTTTGGTAAATTTTAGATTTGCCAAATACATTTTTCTAAAGCCTTTCTGTCTTCAGAAAAGTGAAATTCCTAAAACTTCCAAATTAAGCATCCTAGGATTTGAACAGAAATAATGGGGGGGGCGGAGGGAGGAGGAATCGCAGTTCAGAGAATTGGGTGGAAAAACTTCTCTTTCTGTGAAAATCTTCATTCAGTAACCAACCTGTTTTCCAGAAGTGGATGTGCAGGATCTCCCATCAGGCCAAAGGCCATAAAGATTTCCATTTGAGATGCATCTCATGCTGATGGTGTGGTCAGCAACCTTCATGGCATGATACCCCAATTTGCACCTTCATGGCATGATACCCCAATTTGCCATTGTTTTCTAACACTTTACCTCATATTTTTTTGTTCTCTGCTGCCGTAGCGAAGACACATCACAGTTCCTACGTGCCAGCTGAAACAGCTCTTTGCTGATATTTGGTTCATTTAGGATGCTCCCAGCTGACTCTGCCTGTTAGACTGGGGGAGCTGCTGCCTGCACCCTCTGTCTCTGCTGGGAAAGCTGAAGGGGGAATTTTCTCATATCCTGGTGAAATCTTGTCTGCAACCCCCAGACCAGAGCTAATTATGTAAAAACAATAATTAGGCCAGAGCTACAGTTAGTTTCTTTATCTCTCAGAAAAGGAGATTTGCCTACTTTGAGCTATTCTAACTACTACTTCTGCCCTGATTATAGAAATGGAGTGGGTGGCAAGAGATACCATGCACAGGCAGCAGAGTTGAGAAATCTGCAGAAAGATGAGAAAATAATAATCCAACAAGCCTGACAAGCTCCAAACATGGCATTGCCTATCCTCCTGTATGCACGCTGCCTATGCAGGGCCAGAGCCAGACTTGCCCACACAGAAGGAGAGAGAGTCAGGGGAGAAATTATAGCTTCACTGGTGCAAAAAGGGACTTGAACATGAAATTCTGTGTGGTCAGGGTTTTACCAGGAGTCTAAAGGGAGTCTCAGCAGCAGAACTTGCAGTGCTGCTGAATTAACGCGTGGCATATTCACATGCATGCACTGCTGAGGTCAGATCCCATCAGGAGGGATGCGGTAGAATTGCTGACGGAAATTTCTGAAGAGAGAGTCTCTGGTTTTACAGCTGGGAAAGAGGAGTGAGAATAATTCAGGAACGCTGGTTTGGGGAGATAATTTCTGGTCTCGATCACCCAATTTATTTTATTTGTAATTTCTTTATATTTGGTATCATTTCTTATGCTTTTGTTACAGCGTTCAAGAAGAGCTTCACTGAGGGGGAACTCCTGTGGACATCCACAGGTGGTTAATTTTGATCTGACAATACTTAATGTCTTTGTTTATGTCCGGAAAGAAAATACTGAATTGCTGCATGTGAAGCTTGCATAGGGCACAGAAACTCCATGGAGTCATAAGTAGCAAAGAGGATGCAGAAATGCTGCACATCCCAATGAATTGCCAGGCAGGTTACTCATAACCTAATAACTTTGCAAATCCTTGCACAGACTGAAGTTCACTTGAATGCTGTTAGAGTTAAGTTAATGTGGGAGGAAAACCTACAGCTTAATGGGATCCTTTCATCATCCATATGGAGAGGTTAGATGAGTGAGTTAAGGTACAGAAACAAGTTTTTAGACACGCTGAATGAGAACTTCTTGAAGCAAATGTTCAGAGACCCCATCAGAAAAGAATAAATTCTTTATTTAAGCCTCTGTACTGAAAAGATGTTGTTCCAGATGTTCACTTACCAAAGAGTAACTCTGTAATGATGATCATTATATACTTGTATTTGTGCAGTTTTATGGAAGTGAGGAAGTCACAGGTGAGGATTCCCTTTATTAAAGACTCCCTTTAAAAGGGCATGAAGAAGAGATGACAAAAATGAGAAATCTGGCTAAAAATAAAGGTAAAGGAGCAGCAGAAAGGGTGAAATATCTTTGGATGGCATAAACCCATTTAGAGATACATATGAGAAGCGTGTAGCAAGGGCATACCATCCACTGAAATAGACATAGCAGCCCTAAAATAGGGGATGCGAATGGAACAACAGAGTAAAGGAATCTGTTTAAGTCAAACAGAAATTGTTTAAAAGCATAAGTCGCTTTTTAAAACAGGATGAACAGTAGCTCTTTTAACTTAAATACGAAATTATAGGATTGCAAGTTGGATTATCTTCTAAGAAACTACCTGCTGAAGAAATAAAGCTTGAAATAATTTTTTTTTTTTTCAAATACATCAGAAGAGGGCCTGCTGGAAAACTGCTAGATGATGGAGGTTTAAAAGCACAGGTAGTTAAGGAAAAGAGGAAAAACGATTTCTTTGCATATTATTGTGAGTTCAGGGAAGTCTTTCTTTACAGAGGGTGTCTGACCAGCCATCAGAACTTAAGGAACAGGCTTTTAAAGAAATGATACAATGAACAGTGGGGAATGAGCAGGAACAGATGGCGTTCACCCAAGAGGTTTAAAGGAATTCAATATGAAATTGCTGATCTACTTGTTGTGTTGTGCAAAGTATTGCTTAAATCAATGCCAGTGTTACAGCAGTGTAAGACAACAAATGAGGAACAAGCTTTTAAAGGAAGCTCTGAAGCATCTGGAAGAATACAGACGTGATCATGGACTGGTAAAAACCAGTCAAAAAGAGTAGCTAAATAGATATAAAGCATAGTCTCTCTTTAAAAATATGAGAGTTCTTTGAAGGAGTTGATGGGTACACAGTTGATAAATCCAACTGATGCATTTGTATCTCCAAAAAGCTTTCAGTGAGGTCCCTTCAGTAACAACTCTTGAGGAAATGAAGCTGTCCTGAGGAAATAAGAGGCCTCTTCATAATTAGTCAGTGGTTGAGACAGAGGTAAAAGTAAATGATGAGTTTTTTACAGTGAAGATAAAATGCCAGTAGGATCTTGGGGCATTCTTTCTACGCTTTTCTACTTTTTCATTAGAGAATCTTTTACTTTCTCATCAGCGCTGGTCATCAAGCTCACAAAATTTGCTGAGGATCTATGGAACAAAGCCTTTACAGCAGCCAAATCTGAATGTGCCTATGAAAAGCTGAGGGAAGAGCTCACAACTCTGAATGATTCGGTGGTAAAATAGCAGAAGGGGTTCATGGTCTATAAAGGCTGAGTCATAAACAGAGATGAAAACAGCCCTGACTGTACACACATAATCACGGGGTGTGAATGAAATAGATCTTGGTAGCGTAGAAAGTACCATGGAAATGCCTGCCCATGCTCTCAGCGGTGCCAAAGCCAGCATACAAGCAATTCCTGCTGGAGACTTGTTGCTGTGAGGCTGATTACAAAGGTGTATATGTCACCCTACGTTCAGAAATTCTCTAGACTGTGTTTTACTGAAAGCTGGGGGGTGTAGTGGGGGAAATGCTATCTTGAGGTTGCCTGGAGCAGAGCAGGGAGGACAAGCATAACAACTTCTGGTCACCTCTCCACATATTTATGATGCTCCTGTGGCCCTTAGGAAAGTTACTCTGCAAGGAAGTCATTTCAAGGCACTGTGAGACATGACAGAAGTTCTCCAAACACCATTCCTTTTATGAAGGAAAATAACTAGAAGCTGGATAAACAATTCATATTGTTCCTCATTAGTTCACACTAATCAGTAGAGTGTCTCAAATAAGCATTTAATTAAGAATTAATGTGGCGGCTGTTATAAAATGAAATATTAATTGGAAAAGGAAAATTTCAGGTTTGTTTAGGTGAAAGAATTCTGGCTGCCTCACGCTTAACTTGATTACACAAGTGCTTTCCAATTCCTGAATTGTTTAATGTATACAAGTCATAAGGACCTGACATTTAACAAGGGAACGCTGGCAAATTAATTCCGTTCAGTGCTAAAAACGCATCTTGACATTTGGTGGTTGGTGTGTTAACCAGAGCTTCCTCATCAGAATTGCATGTTTCGCTGTGTGCTAATTAACTGCCCTGTTATCCCATTTTCAAAAGAATTAAGAAACAATTGGGATTTAATGTATTACTAATAAGTGGACTGATGTCAGCTGCGAGATGTGGGCTTGGTTCCAAGAAGAAGGCAGGGCTGTTTGTCCTCTTAGCCACGCAGAGGGAGAGCTGCGTGTAGGGTCTCTCCATCCGTCTTCTCCTAAGACCCAAAGACTCACAGCGCTTCTGCGTGAGGGTCAGAATGAGGTTAACCAACCAGTTGCAAAAGTAGATGTTTCAATCGATGGGCATCTCTCTGCTGCTCCGGGCCTTTCCAGTTTCAGAGCTGCCCGAGCCTTGTCATGCTCTGTGATGAGTTCAGTTATCTGTAAGCTGGATGTTTCAGGAACTGAAACTTTAATGCATCGATGCTGACTGAGTGTGCCAAATGCTTTCAGCCAAGAAGGTAGTAAAAGAGAGTTTTTTGAACATGTCAAAACACCTCATTTTCACGTTTTCTAGATGGAAATGTTTTGGTTTGGAAATGAGAAAATGCTTCAATTTGATATTCCCTATGTGACAGCGTTCAGACTTCTTTCTTTCCAAATGACAGGTTCTTTGTTGTTTAAAATTGACCAACATTCTCCCTGTTAGTCAAACCTTTTATTTTAAGGACTCTAGAAAAAAAATAAAAGACAAAAGATTCTCTTTTTGATGGAACGAAACTGTTTGGGTGAGCCCAAAACAACATTTCAGCATTTTTTCCTTTGCAACCTCCTGTTTTGTTTGATTAGAAACAGTTTCCCTTCCCTGCCCTCCTCTCTAAGAGCACTTGACAAATGTCATCTCATTATCAGAAGGCAGATGGAAAAATACTCATGCCCTCAGGTCTTTGGGAAAAGCAGTTCTTTACGACCGTTTATAGTAAGTCATTCTGGAGGAGATGGGCACTAAAGATATCCAGCTCTCCAGTCTTTGAGCTGATGAGCCAATGGCTTTGTACAAGGGGCAAACTGCAACACCTCTGCTGCTATGTGCTGTTACTAGAGTCATCTGGGGCAGAGGAGCACTTGGCTCCAGGTAACAGTGCTTTGGGTAGTGTTGCATGTGCCCCCAGAAACGTTTTTTTCCCCCTAGGTTATCCAACAGATCTACAGACCTGCGAGACCTTTATAGACCAGACAAAGAGACAAATACCTCAAGAAAAAGATGCAAATTTCAAAATGTTGTGGGCACAATGCAGCAAAAGCAGAACGAGATGCAGTACATCATAACAGTGTCTTGCTGAGCTCAAACTGGAGCATCTCACCCAACCAATTCTAACTTGCATTAATATCATGAAGATCAGTTCAGTTACAAGACTCTGCTCATCTGAAACTGGCTTGAGCATCTTCATCTGACCAGGATTCTGGTGCTTATTTTCCCCAGTGCCTGAATTATTTGTGAACTTGTCATCACCAGATGCCACAAGCTGACATGTGAGTTCACAGCACATCAGCACCTCTTCAGGCTGCATAGTGTAAGCCCAGGGCATGTTACATGTCCAAAATTCAGCATGTTGCCACCGAAAGTAGAAGAATGATAGGTGAGAGCTAAAAATGGTAGTTTATCACCCAAAGGGAAGAGTTGGCAGAAAGATGCCAACTCCTGTATAGTGATCACTTACACAAACACGTTTATCATGCAGAAAATGCATTGCTTTCATTGAAAGAGCATCAGATTCTTCGTGAGTTCTTGCATAGCAGTTTTGCACATTGGGACTGAAACTGTGCTGCTGTGAATGATTTTGGGGTTCAGAACCTATTTCCCCTGGTCTAATTACTCCCCTGCACACATCTCAGATTTACTGAGGTTTATCTTCTGTTTTCTGTATGCTTTCCAGTTCTTCTGCCCATCCCTCACCTTTTCCTCAAAATTTGAGTGACATGCAAGTCCTGTGCTTATACATGAATCTAACTTAACTGTGAATGCCTTTTATACTTTCATATAGTTACAGTACCTGCTCTCCCATTCTTCCTGATATACCAGAGCTGTCCCCACTGTTCACTGCTTCTTGGCTAGAAGATGGCTGAATGAAAGGGAAAAGTCTCTAATGTGCTTTCCAGCTGATTGCTTTGAAGAGTTTAACGTAGTGGAAGCTGGCTGTGAAGTTGTGAACTCGATGGTTATGTGCTGCACATCCTGGCTCGCACATGCTCAGGGATCTACAGCATACTCCCTCTGGTTCATCAGGAAGCATGGGGAGGTGTGCAGGCCAAAGGTTAAGTGAATTCTGGTGCTCATGATTTGATGTCAGTGAAACAACATCTTGCTTCTCTTCGCGCAGCGTTGTAAGGTATCCTGAGTTGGAAGGAACACTCAGGAATCATTGAGCCCAACTCCTTGCTCCATATGAGACTACCCAAAATTTAAACCATATGTCTGAGAGAGTTGAAATGCTTCAGATCTTCCTTTTTCCCATTTGGGAAGAAGCTCAAAACACAGGGGAGCTGCAGCACATTCTCCACCTGTCCCCTGGCATGGCAGGGGATATCAGGACTGCTTATGGCAACCCAGCATGGCTCAGGGATCAGCCTCCAAAAGATATCACGGGCGAATGCAGGTGCTGGAAAAGCTGTGTTTCCTAAAGAAGAAGAGTTCCAAACAGGACCTCACCTATAGTGGGAGTTGATTTTGAAAGCAAAATGTTCTCTCAAGCAACTGGCAAAAATCCATAAACTTACACCATAGCAAAAAAAAAAAAAAAAGCCCTCACTTTTCTCTGTCATTTGCCTCTGTGGTGCTGGTACTTTAGGAACAGTTTGCTCATCCTCTCTTTTTTGCCTTAGCCTGCCAACAGCGTGAGGAAAGTCAGACAACCACCTTGTCACCTCCCACGTAATTATCTTCTGCACAAGAGAAGAGCCAATCACTTGCTCCCATCTTCACCTTTGTGATGCTCCCTCTGAGCACAGAGCCTGGATTGATGGATTTTCACTTTATGTTCATGAAAACACCTTCTCCAGAGGAAAGGCTGTACCCATAGGTAAAGACTCTTTGAGGGCAAAAGCTGTGCAAATAATCTCACTTGCAACAGGAAGAAGTGCACCAAATATCAGCTGCTGTCCCACATCTCAATGTGGGAAATGTCAGCATATTCAGCTATGGTAAACATGCATGATGGCAGTAAAGAATGAGCAAGAAAATACTCTTTCAAGCCAATAAGAAGATACGGATGCTGCAATCATCTTCCAGTTTTGGTAACTTTTAACATATCTGTGCCTGTTGGCATCATGGTCACGCTGAAGTAAATCCTATGCAACATGGAGCATTGCTTTCAAACACCATTAACAATTCTCACCAAAAATCCCCATAAAACTTTGGCAGAAAACATTAAGAAGCAGATGATGATTGCCCTCGTCATCTCATATTTCAGATATGAAAGTGGTTACACTGAGTCTTAACAAGGAGAAGCGTATTTGAACTCCTGTGCAAATAAGTATGTCACTTTCTCTACAGCTTTTTCGTAGTTAGTAATTGGAGTAGGTCAAATTATTTGTAAAGAACAACATGTTGGTTTATTTCTGCCTGTCTCCCTGCTACTGAATAACTCTTAAGAGGCAGCAAGGATGTCTGGAGGGTTTATAGCAATCTTTACCCACCTGAGACAGCACGTCCATGATTGTCTAAAGATGAAACAAGAGGACATTGAAGGTGGCAGAAGTGGAGATAGGAATACTGTAATACCATGTTGTCTATGCCACGCTTAGGTCCATGGAAACACAGGAAGAGAGGACAGATAAAGGGCAGGAGAAGCGACATCCATCATTGTTTTTGGTTTGCATGTCGTTATTTACCTTAGTACATAGGGGATTCCATGATCACTTGGTTTCATTTCTGCTCTGCTGGCTTCTCACCCAGAACAAATTGCTGTTTGACACGACAGACATCTAAGGAAATGGGTTTCCTTTTATTCACAGCCATAGATTTAAATAATTGTTCAGAATTAACGTGACTCATTCCGTCTCAGTTACATCTTGCTTTTGTTCACCAAAGGGTCTCAGTCTGCCCATCTTTTGTCCCTGTTAATTCCCTTCAAATCCCATTGATATCCTTCTTGGGTATTAAGAGAGATCTGAGGCCACATGCATGAGCCTGAAGTCTATATCCTGCTGCAGGGGGAGTGTGAATGCTGCAGGACTTCCCATCCCCTGACCCATGGCCAGCAAAGAGGTACAGAATTTGACCCTGGCTCTCCATACAGTTCCTTCAAGTTGTGCACATAAGAGCAGTGTGGATTTATATTGAACTGGGATTTCCTTGTTTATCCCTTTGTGACTGGTAAGCTGCTGATTCATGCAAAAAGGGTCCCACTGTTTTGCTCACAACCAAGGCCAGCCATGCCTGACCCTCCCTGTGCCATCCCATCCAGCTGCACCAACCCCTAGTGGAGAAGCAAAGCTCTTTCCATCTTCAGTACAGCAGAAGTTCATTAGAACTAACACCAATTTTGTAAAGGCCTTCATGGTCACGTCTTACAAGCTCACGGTTCAGGTGCCTTCAGATTTAAATGCATCACCTTCATCTGCTGCCATTTAGCATCATCCTTAGCTGCTATGGGATAGAGAAGCTCAGTCTCTATGCCATGTGGCAGCCTCTTCCATCATCTCTCCAAACACAGCAGCTATTTAATACTTCTGCTTGTTTTACTCCATCATTGCAGATTTCATCACTGCTATCTACTAAATGATTTGGTGGACTGCCAGACCTACTTTTGGTCGGGTACATTTTTTAATCTTTCTTGGTTTGTTATTTTTTTTTTGTTAGCCTAGTAGCTACTGCTGTATTAGAACTATCTTTAGCTTTCCTTAGCTATGTCAAAGTCCCAGTATTTATTCATCATTGTTAACCTCAGCTCCATTCTTTCTATTTGATAGCAGAGCATTAGTAATAGCTGTAATATCACTTATCAGCATTACATTTTGCTTTTGATCCCCCAGCTTTTCTCATGGGTTTTGCAGCGTTCAGGCTGGTACACAGGGCTTTATCCCATGACTCACAGTGCACATTAAACGATGGGTGGTGGCTGAAGTCCTCAATTTTTCTGACTTTCAAAGGTCAGAGAGGATTTTGAGATAACTCTGAACTTTACTTATGCTGTTCTGAGTGACCAAAGGCATCTCTGAAGACTTCATTCTGCCTTAGACATTGTTTTATTTGGAGGTATCATTTTCCCGCGCTTTTTTCTTTTCCTAAGAAACCTAAAATTTATAAAATTACTCTTTTCTTTGCTCCTGGTAGCATTTTACACTGTTAAATATTCTTGGAGAAACGTAACCAAACAAACAACCCTGTTTGAATAATGAAGGAAAACCTTATTAACCTACATAGGGAGGAACTGCTCACTGCAGGGATAAGGCAAAACTGCCCTACTTTAGGTGCGAGTATCAGAGCAAAAATTAAACCTGCTGCAAACCACAGAGGATTTCACATACGCATGGGTGGTGGTAAGCAGGACAGAGGTGGGGTGGGATGAAAGGATTGGCTGCTGGGTGGGTGCTGAGAGCATCATAAAGTCATTATGGTCAGAAAAGACCACTAAGATTGCCAAGCCCAACTTCAGCTCACCCCTACCATGCTCACTGACTGTGTTCCTCAGTGCCACATCTCCACATCCCTTGGACATCTCCAGGGACAGTGACTGCTACCTCCCTGGGCAGCATGTGCCAGTGCCTCGAGGAAGGATTGCCTCAGCCCCCAGCCCTGAGCCTGTGGTACCCAGGGAGAGCATCCATGTGCACCCAAGTCCTTCCCTCTGCCCCTGCAGGGCCCCAGATCTCCATGAAGGCAGATTCAGAAGGGAAGCCCCATTCCTGCTGTCTGCATGCAGAATGTTTGGCAGAATCTGGGCCAGAGCTTTTAGTTTCCATAGCAAGCTTATTCGAATCACAGTGTTTGCAAGGAAAGATAAAATTGTTTCCAACAGCAGCGACATTGATCTTAAGTGCCCCCAAATGTCACACACACTGTGCCTGTTTACCACCAAAATTCCCACACGACGCCCCTTTCAGAGAAGTATATCACCTGATGCCTTTCAAATGGATATACTCAACCAAGTGCATGGTTGTGATCTTTTTTTCTGGCATATTTTTCCCCTTCCTGTGGCTAGTTTGTCAAACAACCTCACACACACAGATTTTATGATGGAGCTGCACCACGAAGCCTTTTCGATACATATTCATAGCGGATTCTTGGCTTATCTCTGAGCAACATTCACACATGCTGCTCACTCGAGCTGTTGTTTTTTTAAATGCTTAACATATAAAAGTTTAATCACAAAGTTGCTTAATGTTTGTTTCTAGCAAAATGCATTATTATTGCTCAACAAAGTTCTCTAAAGGTTTTCGTGTATACCGTGCTGTTTGATATGCATTGAGTTTAGACCAAATGGACCGAAACGCAGCACTTCTGCTCATCAGGGCTTTCCAAGGTCACATTCTAAGTTAAAAACTACTGATAGGACAATAACATGGCATGAAACCAGGGGAATGGTGCACAAATCCAGGCATCGTGCTGGAGATGTGGCCTTCTCAACAGTATGGACCAGAACGTGGGGCTCAGTATGAATGGACCATAAATCTGAAGTGCACATGAACCAAGAAATAAGCTCTTGAGAAGCAAGGAAAGGAAAGAAAACAGCAAAAAAAAAAATGTCTTCCTGAAGGGCATTTTCTAATTTGTGTCCATGCAGGCTGTGACAGCAAAGCGCTGCTCAGTGCGCCGGGCGGATGGGAATATTTGCCTTCACAATTATTCATCAGAGCCCTTCCTCCAAGACACCAGGCAGGCTCTTACATATTCAGACCTCTTCTTGTATTTCCAGGGAAATACAGCAGCCTGGTGGCTGTTGCTAGAACTGCTGCAGTGGCCCGAGGGCAGGTGTGAGCAGCAGGAGGAGGCTGCAGGAGGCAGGAGGGGATGGAGCAGGTGGATGCAAGTGCAGCACTGTGGGGGATGCATCAGCAGCAGGCAGGAGACATATCCTAGGGATGCTTCATGTGGCGAGGGGATTTATAACTGCATTACAGGAAAGCCAGATTATAGAGGGTGTCTTGTTGCCCTGAGAAGGGCTCCCAGTGCATCCTCTGGAGATGCCTAAAATATCTTTGCACTTTCTGAAGGAGGGGCGGTTGCTGCAGATTGCTGACACAAGCAAACAGGCTTTCACCTCATCGTAGGCAGCAGGGATGTGATTAGAGGGAGGCAAACTCAGCCAGGCCACAGAAAAAAACAAAGGCAGAAGAGGATTATGTATGCTGCAGCAGTTGGGATACTGTGGTCCGGAATGGAAGCATCCCACTGCAAGTACACAAAAAGAGAGGGGAAAGAAACTCTTGCAACAGCTCTAACACTTCCCCATGCCTATGCTTGAAGCAGTGTTGAGATAGAGAGACTCTAAAGTGCTTCAGATAGGTGGGGAGCTACCATTGAACAACTGAGTTGTCCTAGGCTTAACAAAAGGGGTGACAGTCCTCCCATGACATCTGGACATCCCTTCCAGGGCAGGCTCCTAGGGTGATTCAATCCCATTCAAATTCTAAAAGATAAGAGGTTTTGTGCTGGGAAAGATGGTACTTAGGAGACAAAATATTGTCAGAAATATGATGCACAGTTCATCACTCCTCCCAAGCCTGGTATTACTGCCTTATATCAGTGGTTGCCCCTCCACTGCCCTGGTAGCTTGATTGCCTGAATGAGGAAGGTTGGGAAGGCGTGGGGAAATGTTCCCAGATGCATTTGCTTTGCATAGCATCCTGGTAGAGAATAGCAACTGATTCCTGCAGAGGAACCTCCCTTTTAGTTCTCTACCATGGTGCTCTAGCCCCACGTGCTGCCAGAAACATATAATCCAATGGGTGCTCACGTTCTGCTTTCTTCTCCTCTTTTCTCTTTCCTGTGCATGTGCTGGAAGTGTCTCTGCCCCATATCTACCAGGGAATGGGCACTCTGTTCCCCAGGGCCACCTCTGTGTTCAGCAGACAGCACATGGCACCCACCTCCTTCTTGTCAGTTTCCCAGCTACTGCCCTTGAGATGAATATGACACGTAGATATATATTAAATAAAATAAATTTAAAAAAAAAGAAAAAGAAAAAAAACTGTCATATTACAGACATGCTCTGAGATCTTAAGAAAGAAGGTGGAAGCCCAAGTTTTAATAATAGAGCAAGAGATATAAATAATTAAGCAGCAATCTATCTGTTTCTTGACGTCCTGTTGAGTGATGCTACGTTGCTGTCTGCTGCAGGAGTCCAGCATGGGACGTCAGAGTGTTCAGCTGCCTATCCCAGCATATCAGCCACAGCACAGCTTTAATGAAAACGCCCTTTCAGAAGGGAACGTGCAAATTGAACCACGTTTCTGAGAGGAGCCAGGTCAAAGGCACTGCTCCACAGCATGAGATGCGTTGCATAATTCCTGTCAAGTCATTGCCCTCCTCCTCCCCATCTGCTTCCCCACTCCCTCTGCCCCTGTCCTCTGCACACCCCGTCCTCTCACAGCAGCAGAGTCCCCAGCACACCCCAGCCTTCCTCCCTGAGGGCTTCTATATGCAATGCTCATTTGATTACTATGTATGTGACCTCTCATGTCCTCGAGCAATTCGTGTGCTTTGGCTGAAGGGTAGGCTCAGGAGGGAGTTTCTGCCAGACATTACTGACCTTTCCTGTGGCCCGAACTTTAAGACATTAAAAAAACAAAGCGTTCTTTGCTAATGAGCTGATCCTGGGCTGGAAGACAAAATAAGTCATCTCCACTCCTCTCTACCCCTCCCTCAGCCCTCAACCGATGGTGGACTGGAGCTGTGCTGAGTTGCTGAGTATTAGCATAGTGCCACAAAGCAAGGGATGCAAAGCAGATGCAAGACCAGGATCTCCATTGCCATCACCAGGATCACCATCAGAAGGGCTTTTTTTTTCCCACTCCTGTAGCAGTTAATGCCTCTCAGCCCATCCAAAACAGAATGGCTGGGATGTCAAGACACTTCTGCATTATTGTGAGACACGAGAGAATGGGGGCTGGCCAAGGAGGAAAATGCCTCATCTTCCTCATGACCCTTCTTGAGGGTTTTACACTGATGTAAACAACATCAGCTCTTCCAGAAGTGAAGGCAAACAGCAGAGACCTTTGAGAATGCTGAAAGTCATTTACGAAGCAAGATGAGTCACTCTGTGTCTTGTGGCGTCCCAAACTCTTTATGTTGTAGTGCCACATTCCCATAAATATCCCAGCCCTACACTGTGGGCATCTTTGCTGATGTCCTTTGTAGACCTTCAGTAAACAATAGCCATTTGCCACCAAATCACTAAAGATCTTCCAAATTGAGAAATCAAGTAACTTGCTCCCCAGACATAGCAACTGTCACGCAGCAGCTCTGTAATGACTGCACCATGATGCCAGTGTCAAGGAAAGCAAGGACTGCGATGGCAAAAGGATCCAAATGTAATACAGAGCATGGGGTTTTGATGACACACACAGCCCCACCACACACTCCCCACCTCTCCTCTTTGTAGGATGCTGTTTTTCAGCATCCTGTAAAAATGCAGTCTCTTACAGCACGGTGTTGTATGGAACAGAAGGGCAATTCTTCTTATATTTTCTTCGTATGTCTCACTTATGGATGATCCTTTGTGAAGCCAGGAGTTGAACACTATCATTCTTATGGATTCCTTCCAGTTTCAGGATATTCTATGATTCTTCTGATGAAAGCACATGTCACCCACTTAACCCATCCACCCCAGGATTGAAGAGGAACAGATGGCACCCATGTCAGACCTGCAGAGGTGTGAGCATCGCATGGCCTTTCTGGAAACTGCCCCTCAGCCCATCAACCCAACCACCACAGCCCCTGCACTCCTCATGCAGACACTAAGCAACACTGTGACCAGAGAACTCAGTGAGGGGGAAGCTACAGCACTTCTTGCAGTGCAGAAAGATGCTGCATTTGGATATCTCTTCCAGCTGCTGAGAGCCAAGTATCCAAGTATACCTCCTTCCTCCTCCTTGCTGTCAACACCTAGGAAGTGCCTTGATTTAAGTCATTACTGGAAAGCCTGTTTTATCTTTGACACGTTCTTCCAAGTTGATAGCTGTGAAAGGGAAATTCAAACTGTAGCTGTTCAGCAATGGTAATTTGCGACCAGTGAATAATCTGAGCAGGGAGCGAGTCAATGTGGGTGCAGAACAGGTTAAGGTGGGAACAGAAATGCCAGAGGGTCGTGCTGGTAGGATGCTGTCCAATGCATTACTCATTAAATCTTTCCATATTTAAGCATAAACGTGTGCTTATTTCCACAGGTGCAATACAAATTCCCTAAGGCTCCTTAAAAGATTGAGATTTTTCCCTCATACCGAAGACAAATGTTAGCAGTTTGGGAAAAGACTGTACACAACCAAGCTGCCCTGAAAGTTTCTCTGTGGTACAGAGGTGCACCCATAGATGTGATGCTCTTTCTGCAAAAGTACGTGCAGAAAATGGAGCGTTTTGTAGTGATACTGAGTCACCAACTGCAGTGCTCTGAGCTGAGCGCACAGTGAAGGTGCCTGATCTTCTGCCCCAGCTGTAGTATGTCAGCTTTGAATGCTGCCTCAGTATTTCATGTGCCCAAATGATGGAGAACTGTTTGAAGGATAGCTGCAAACTTGCTCTCCAGAGAGCAACTTTTAAGTAAATGGTGCCCAAGGGAGTAGAGATCTTGAACGTTTGGTGATGGCTCAATCCAAACCCTTCAAAATCTCTTTGCTCGCATGCAAAATCTGACAACCTGGCCTTGAAATTCTGGCTGCTGAGCAATCCCAGGCCAAGATCTTGAGGGCAGTGTAGGGAAAAGACCATGATTGCCAGGAAATGTTCCTTCTGCCTCCTCCCAGCCATTTTTTTTGCACTTTGGTTTGCTTCTGCTGCTGGATAAACCCATTTTATTAACAGCTCTTCATAAAGCCTGGCAGCATTTGAAAGACTGCAATGTTTGCCTCTGAATATCAATAAGCAGCCGCCTCTCCAGCCTAGGGAAGATTTGAAGGAAGAGTGAAGCTCTGAGGATCAGTGATCAATGCCAGCCTCACGGGGAGCCCAAGTTTAGGAGATTTGTTATTGAAATATTAACTGAGTTCCCTCCCACAGTGGGCTGAGATGGAGCAAAGTGTGCAGCCACAATGTACAATTTGGTGCCTCCAGGATATCTCCTCTCACCCAGCCCTGATGGTACAGCAGCATTCATAGCCAGGTGGGCACACAATGCAAGGAAATGGTCCTTTTCTTCTTTTCCTGTCTGTTTCTGAAGGTGAGAGATCGACTTAATTGGTTGGATGGGGCTCTGGGCAACCTGGTCTTGTAACACATCTGGAGGTTGGTGGCCCTGCAGATCAGGGGGGTCTGGAACTTGATGATCCTTGGGGTCCATTCAAATCCAAGTCATTCTATGATTCTGTGATTCTGTGAAGGGTGAAATGGCCCTTCATCTACTTTGGAAAGGAAGAATAGGTCAGGGCATAAACCTAGACAAAAAACAGCTCCCATTGCTTGGGATTAGCTCCAAGAGTCTAGTGGGACCCAGGTAGGCAACAGTGGAAACAGGAGTGAGAACAGGCAGGAATTCTGTACTGAATCAGTTTTTGACACAGTACATATTTGTTTTATAGAGAATAGCAAAATCTTTCACAAGAACAGATCAGTTGCAATAAAATATTCATGGGAAAGCAGTTTCTTTGGTCCAGGAGCAAACTTTCAACAAATGAGTGACAGACCCACAATAAATTTTTGCCCAGTGCTTGGAGCAATAACATAAGACTGAAGAGACCTAACTTGTAATCCTCTAGAAGGGACTGGAGCACTGAGCTCCCTCTACACGGCAAATCCTCCATACAAGATTCTTGTTTTTTAGACTGGCTCCCCAGCACACTGGTTTTGAACGGAGATCCCATCCCAGACATTGGCTGTCTTCCCAGTTCAGGTTTGATGGAGACTTTCCAGCAAGGCATTTCACTTTTGACAAAAATAAACAAACAAACAAGGTTGGTGAAAATATTTTATTTAGCAAATTCCCCGGTCAGCCTCTTGGCTGTCTCCATCCCATCTGAAATCTGTTTCTGTTCCTGCAAATGAAGCCTGCAGGCATCCTTTGTTGGCTAGCTACGGAGCTGCTTGTGCCTGTCCTTCCAAATGGATAGATCCAGAGCAATTAGGCATCTGGTTCTTTTGAGTTGCTGGTACCCCTGGGCTCCTGGGGGTAGAGATATCCAGAGGAATGGTGTGAGCATAATCCTGGGCTGCAGAATCCACTTGGCCATCTGGGAGCAACAGGTTGGAGATGATGGAGTAATTCCTTACCTGGGGAACATCCCAGCAGCAAACAGAACACTCTCTATGAGTGATCACTGCCTTGTAGATGCTACTCTCCTGGTTTCAAGGGCCGTGGCAGCAGAGGGCAGGGCTGACACCAGCAGTACAGCTGCAATGGGATGGGCAGCCACAGGTCACCAGTGTCCCCAACACATCTGGAGGGCTGCTCCAGGTCGTGTCAGCTCATTGTAGGGCCTGCTCCTCACCCCTGCAAGATAAAAGAGGCTCCTAGAGCAAGTGTCTGTGCTGTGTTTGTGTCAACTGGAATGATCCCAGTGTCCCACTTTGAGCAGCTCCAAGTCCACCTGCCTGTGCTGGAGCAGGACACTGGTATGGCATCACTGGGATGTGGAGCTTTTTTTTTTTTTTTTGTCCCACATTACTAACATCACATTGCAGAAATGCTGAGTCTGATAGCTTTCCAGCTATTTATTATCTTTTTGTTGTTGTTGCTGTTGTTTTGCATTTTTCTCATGTCAGACAATGAAAATCAGTGCAGTCAGGTTTGCTCTTGCTGAGAGCTGCTTCCTCCTTCAATCCCTGCTTGCTCTAAAGCATGGCTTCATATTCAGGTGGGAGGGTTTTCTTCTCCATGGACAGCTGCTCACACTGGGATTTTACCTGAATGTTGCAGAGCCCATTCTTCACATCCCAGGAGGAAAAATAAACATACTGAGAGCAACTCAGTGACACCAAAATGCGCTGAGTTGGAAAGGGAGGAAGTGCCAAAGCACTGTAATTTAAAATTGCAAAATGCCTCAGGGAGGGTCGGGAAATGGAGAAGATAGATATGGAAATATCTAGTGAGCTACATGGAGAACACAGGGCAGAAGAGCAAGTAGTAAATACTGTGAGAAGAATACCTCCAGCACTGTTACCAAGGGCTGGAACATAAGCACGACTGCAGATACTTCTGGGTTTACAACCCAAAGCAGACAGACCAATGCATTGCACAACCAGGTGAGGGCTCTTCACAAAATGGCTTTCCCCTGTTCTTGGAATGGTTGAAGCACCCGTGGCCAACGAGTTACTGTGCTTTCCCTGTTTCAAAGAGCAGCCAGCGTGAAGAAACATCAAAGAGGGCTTTCCAGTCTGCACTTCCTAAAACACAGTACTAGGCAACAGCAGATGGGAGCTGGTGTTATTAAATATGCATCACCTCGTGGATCATAAGGTAGCACTTAGCTATCTTCTAATTAAAAGGCAGCTGCCTGATAGATTTTCCCTGCATGATGGCTTATTGATGAGGAGCCACGTGGCTCTTTCCAGAGGTGCTGAGGGTCATTGCTCAAGACCCACCAACTAGGCAGGCAGTTGGGATTCCCGTTGGTTTGTACATCCAGCACTGAAGAGGTTAATGCTGAGACTAGGTAGAAGTACTTCTGGACATCCATGCCAGCTACAGAGCAGCTTCCTGCACTGAAGAGCTTGGAATGAGTAAAAGAAATATTGTTGCACTGAATCAGCCCCTCTAGCAATGAGCTCTGTCTTCCCACTGGTTATTTTCATTAATTAATTACATTTGTATTCACAGAACATGCAAGCGTTCCAACCATGGTCCAAGATCCCACTATACTGGGGTCTAAATGGATGAAACAGAAGCTCCTTCCCCAGAGAGAGTCAAGAATGGGGAAAAAAGAGATGAGAAGGCTGTAGCCAGCAAGCTGTAGAGTGCAGGAGACCATCCTGGCCAGGATGGGGATGCAAACTGAATGTATTTTGGGAAACCACTGTCAGATTGCATGCCAGTGTGATGCCAAGTGCATTGTGCCCTCATGCATGGGATGTGCACAGCACAAATGGATCCTCAAAGCAGATGGTGAAGGAGGTATTGCAGCATCCTCAGGTCACTTGCATTCAAGTGCTGCCAGAGCATCCCCCATTGCCCACCACCAGTGGGTGCCTTGTAGAGGACGAGCAGGGTGAGAAACTGCAGGAGGGAAAGGCATGCAGGGTCTCTGCTCTGCACCATCTATGGCTCTGTGGGATCACAGAGGCACTCAGAGTCAGCAAGATGCACAGCGCATGTTAAGTGACTGCACACAACTCCCAAATGAAGCTTCCTCTTAAAAAGAACAGAGTCATTAAGGATGAGACAGTTATGCTAAAGAAGAACAGAGATGATGCTTAAGATGATATTCAAAGGTGCTTCCCATTGGAGCAGCAATGGATCAGAGCCTCGCCCTGCCTGCAGCCCCCAGCTGAGAGCCCTCTTCCACCAGCTGTGAAAATGCCTAAAGACCACAGGCAGGGTGGGGAGAGGAAAGGCAAGGAATGAAAAAAAAATAAAATAAAATAAACAACCACCACCAACCACTTGGATCTTATGTATTTTTAATGCAAAAAAATTAAAAAGCAAACAAACTCTGGATCTATTTCAAAGCCAATGGGATGAAAAGAAATTGCAGTATAAATAGACAAGGTCTTTTTTTTTCCCTGCCTTCCTATTTATACCATTTCAGCTAAATCAAGGGATAAGTTCTGCCCAGGATCTACAGAGCCTTCTCGGGTAATCACAGGCAACTGGGAGCATGTGGGGTACTTAAGGTAAAGTGAAGGGAAAAGCTTTACATGGGAAAGGTTTGAGCTTATTAGATCTCAGCTATGAATGCTGCATGGGAGGCAGAGGGCTACAGTGATTTCTTTATAATCCCTCCCAGGGATGTGAGCTACTAAATCTGCAAATATTTGCCAAAGGTAAACAAAGAGAAAAGGGTTACTTAAGTGGAAATAATGCACAGCGCTGTGCCATCCTGGAATGAACTCAAGGAAGATGGAATGTTTGCTGGAGCAGAGCCTGCTGCAGAGACCAGCTCTGGGGAGCAGGGCTGAAATCCCATCAACCACAGCACTCAGCCCTGAATTGGGGTCCTGTATGGGACAGTTGTGTTTCTGGCAGCTCCTGACCAGTAGAGTTCTCTCCCCATGCACATGGGGTCTTGTCCACCTGGGCAGAAGATGTCAAGTGAGATGCCAGATTTCCTGGCTCCCTCTTCACATTTCCACAGAAGCCCTTGGGATCATCAACATCAGGCTGGAGGAAACACTGCCATATTCCCAGACTAAAGTATCTTTCTGGCTGACAACAGTAACTTGATGCAGGTCCCCTTGCTGTGCACGTGTAGGTGAGTTTGCACATTTCCCTCTCCACCAGGTTTCCCTGACCAACAAACCAGAATCCAAGTACACTTGCTGCTCTCCCAGCAGTAACCCAAGATGCACCCTTTGTGCCATGACCAGCTTCCCTGCACCCAGAGGCAGGAGAAAAGATGTGGAATTTATGAGTAACCTTTTTGTTTTTCTCCTGTGAACTGTTTTCAACATTTAGAAATCATTTGAATATTATGCAAATTGAAGTGACTTGGCTTCTAAATATCATGAAAAATGCCCACTCTGGCAGTCTGTGCCATATGGAAATTACCTCTGCTGAGATGTTGTGAAATAAATCACCATTAAGGGAAGGATGGATTGGCCAAAAGTGAACAGCTGACACACAAGAAGCTGGGTTTGTGTTAACTCATTCTCTCTGCAGGTTGCCAACCTCACCAGGAAGGATCCTGTGATGGGGGAATGATGGGTGCTGGCACCAAGGGCAGCATGTTCCCTCTGTGCTTCCCGTGCAGCCAGTCTGAAGGCAGGTTGTGGGAAACTGCTGGATCCATTCCATTTCATTACTTCTGCATTGTGACGCTCAGGAAATGATTTGGCTGGAACTGCTGCAAAGGTTGGTGCCACTGGGCACCAAGTCAGTCTCCTCCAGAAGCAGAGATAGCAATGGTCAGATTGGAGTCTGGCACCACGAGTGCAGGTGATGGTTGCTGTCAGCTATACATTATCTATCCAACCAACCACCCGTCCATCCAATCATTCATCCATTCATCCATCCATCTATCCACCCATTCAACCATCCATACATCCAACCATCCTTCCATCCATTCATCCATCCACCCATCCAACCATCTCGCCATTCATCCAGCTACCCATCCACCCTTCCATTCTTCCATTCATCCACCCACAATGGCAAGCAGACAGAGAGATATTGTCCATGAACAGTGCTGGGTAGGATTAATGAGGCCCAGGAGGAACGATGCAGATACACATGTTAATAGCTATGGCAAGACTGGGAGATGGAGAGGTGCTGTCCCATGAGCATAACTGAGGCAGGAGAAATATGTCTAGTCTCAGTGGAGTTCCTTCCTAACACAGTGGAAAGAAGCTGTTAGGAGACACTAGATATTCTCCATATGGTGCCTGGCAGAAGAAGAGCTCTGTGGCCCTTTCCCGTGGAAAAGGATGGCAGACATCCCACAGGGCTGCCTGCATACAAGGTAGGGCATGCAGTGGGATGTGATGAAGAACAGGGCACCTGAGGCCCCTCATTTGACTAACCTTATCAGAAGGAATAAATTTATCCTTTTATCCCTTAGTAAATATGCTAAGTATAATCTACCACAGAAGTAATTATTTCTCTCACCTCTATAGATTCATTAAGGAGATGTTTCCTCAAGATCATAAATATTTAAGTTTCTTCAATACAGGTGAAAACTATGTTATTTATACACATGGGACAGAAGTATCAGCTCAGTCTGCATGTGGCAAGAGAACTGCATAGCAGCAAGAAAATATGCCCACAGAGATAAGGCTTTCTCAGCAGGTATTGAATCCAGGTGAGAGGGAGGAGGCCCAGGACAGACAGGACAAGGGGAATGGCCTCAAGTTGCACTAGGGGAGGTTCAGGTTGGATATCAGGAAAAACTTTTTCTCTGAAAGAGGGGTGATGCAGTGGCACAGGGTGCTCAGGGAGGTGGTGGGGTGACCATCCCTGGAGGTGTTCAGGAGCCATGGGGATGTGGCAGTGAGGGATGTGGTCAGTGGGCATGGTGGGGGGTGGGTTGGGGTTGGATTTGGGGATCCTAGGGCTTTTATCCAACTTTAATGACTCTATGTTTCTATGACACAGGCTGTTTCCAAAGACCCTCTTCATGACCTATCCCTTGGAAGAATCCCTTGTAAAACCATCTTGTTGTAGCAGAAATTTGGGAACTGGTATGGCAAGTGATGGATGGACGGGTTTGTAGGTATCCAGTCCAAAACCTTTAAGCTGTGCAATGCTGTGTACGCTGCCTGTACCTGAAAAATAACTGGATATATGGAATTAGGGGTGGAGCAGCAAGTGGGGCTCAAACACTCAGCAGACTGATGAGCAACAGTGGATGAGTCCACAGCCCTACAGCTGCTGCCCATGGCCTTGATGCCCTCATTGAGGCACCTACAAAACGGCAAGCTCTCCAGGCAGCCATGCCAGGATTTCCCCTGGGGCAGACAAAGCTGTTTGAAGTGAGGAACTGCTCAGTAAGTGCCAAAGATTATCAGGTGGGTATTGCTGCGCTCATTTGGTAATGAAAAGCTTCGCGTTCCTCTTAACTGGAAGCCCCTTTGATGCAGAGGACAACACCGATTCTCTGCTTCATTAAGTCCCATTATAAACATCCCCCTGCTCTGCTTAGCAGCTGATTTAGATTGAAATTCAGCCTGCCCAAACCATCAGTGGAACTGAACTCCCCCGACTCCGCATCTTGCCAGGAAGGCAGGGCAGGAGCTCCCAGGAGAGCACACCTAGCCAGATGATGCCTTTATATATATATATATATATATATATATATATATATATATATATATCTTTTCCTCCATTTTTCTCTAACAAGCAGCAGGATGCTAAGTTGACTGCAGGCAGTGAATCAGAAATTGTAATTTTGTGGCTTCTCATCCCGTGGGAATTCTCCTCTCTCCCAACACCGGGGGAGGGGAGGTTTGAAAAAAAAAGCCTTTCCAGTTCTGCTGCAACCCAGGAACCAAGGCAAGACAAAGGGCTGGAGAGATGCATGGGAGAGGAGCTCCCAGGTCTATTTTCTCCCCCTTTTCTTCCCCCACAACATCCAGCAGGCAATACTGCCTTTTAAGACAAGATCTCTGACGCACTGGGAAGGGAAAAGGTCTATTTTGAGGTTTCCAGTCCTGGTGTAAAATTCAATTCCTGTTCAGTAGCAGCCAACTCACTCAAGTATTAATGGATTTCGCCATGAGGCTCCCTCAGTGCCTTTCCCTTTGCACAATCATAGAATGGTCTGGGTTGAAAAGGTCCATAATGATGTGTAGGACCACTGCATTTTGCCATCATTTCTGAGCAGACCCCAGAACTTCTCATGCTCCCCAGCCCCTGCTTCTCTCACCAGCTGATCCCTCTCTTGTCCTTTACTTTCTCCATGAATGCCAAACTCGGTGCCATACCTTCTCCATCCTTTTCTGTTGGCTGCCTGAAGTGACATCTCTGCATTGCAGCTCTTGTTTTATGTGGAAAGAAATGTCTTAGCCTTTCCTCTCCTGTGTTTGTCAGCTTTCCACACCGCTCCCAGCTGTCAGACAGAGCCTTCAAACTTTCTTTGCTGCACTGCCCACCAGAGCAGAGCCTGACCTTATCATCAAGTGAAAGACCAAATAATCCAGAAAAGACAATAAAACGAGTCATTTTCGGTTAACTCATAGGAAAAAAAAAAAAAAAAAAAAAAATCAATGGAGCTTACACTGCAGCTGTACCAACTTCACATGCCTCATTCACTTCCCTTGCTCATCAGAGACGGGGCCGAAGAGAATAGCATGGAGCTGCATAAGGGTCAGGATGGGGGTTAGGAAATGGTGCAGCGGGCATGGAACAGATCCCCAAGGCTGTGGGCATGGCTTCAAGCTGCTGGAGCTCAGGGAGCGTTGGAGCACCACTCTCAGCCATAGGAGTTGGGGTTGGGTGGTGCTACGTGGAGCCAGGGGTTGAACTCAATCCTTGTTGATTCCTTCCAGCTTGGAATATTCAATGATTCCTCAAAGATTTGCCTGGTGCAAGGGGATTTGGGGGCTTCTCTGTTCTCAGGCAGCATCAACTTTAAAGAAAATGCAGCCTAAAGAGGGAAATAAAGCTGGGGAAATCTTGCTTTCGGGGCTGACTGAGTGATGAGTTTCCTTTGAATGAAAACTATGGTAGAAAGTGATTTTAATGTTTCCCCACGCATTTTCTGTTCTTCATTAAAAAATTAAAAAGGAGGGTTTATCTGAAATGTTCTTGTTAAATGTTCATCCCAGCCTGCAAAAGGAGAAACTTCTCACAAATAATAAGCGGTTTCGTAAAAATATTCAATTCTCCACCAAAATAGAGCTTAAACGGAGAAATATTAACCAGCTCTAACAATATTGGATCAGGAGGGAAATAGCTGCAGATAGAATCTTATTTCTCAGAGCTGACTTTTCATCAAAACCCTCAAGTTTTCCTGCCTAAAAATTTCAATTGAAAATATGATTTTGTATCCTCACAGGAATCGGGTGCTTTCTGAAATCAATTTCGTTTAGTCAAGAATCCAGCTTTCCATCCAGAAGCAGGCTGGGCACAAAGTGCTTGCCTTTCTCTCCCCACTTCAAATGCCACCCTCTTCTCCTCCCCCAAGATCCCTCTTTGGCACATCACAGGCATTGCTGTTGAATTTGTTCTGAAACATTCATAGTCCCTGAAGAGGTCATTAAGCAGTTCTTGGTCTTTATCCCCTCCTAGCTGTTTTCTTTCTTTTTTTTTTCTCCCCTCCTCTTCCCTTTTCTTCTTTTTTCTTCCCCCTTATTTATTTATTTATTTTATTTTATTTTATTTTATTTTATTTTTACTCTTTTTTTCCTCTTCTGAGCACGATGAAAGCCTTACCTGCACGGACTGCAGATAGGTGCATAGACTTCCTGCACGTGCTGGGACTTGCTGTTAGGATCAGTATAAAATGGTCTCCCTCAAATATTAATCATTATCAAATTAGTTGCATATTAATGCAAGGGGTCTGCAGGAGCTCTTTTTGCTATAAACCTTTGGCCACTGTTCTGTGTACGGAATAATTGATAGCGTGTGATAAATGTTTGATTGGCATGCCTTTGTGTTGGTGCATTACAATGAATGAGCTATCCTGTTTGTACCAGGTAAATCTCTGTTAAACATCAGACCACTTTACACCACTCTGTTTCCTACCGACGCTATCGTGATAAATGCAGAAATAGGTTTTAAGCTTTTCAGAGGTTTCCTTGTTCTCTAATCCATCTATCCCTATTTTCATATCCAGGATGAGTTCCCAGAGCACCAAAGCAGTGCACAAAGATATCCTTACCGGGCAAGGAATGATCCCCATGGGTGCTCTGCATGCAACATTTCAGCCTTCCTTATCATCAAAAGGGCTGTTTGCTCATTTCTTAATTTGACTTCTTCCATCAGCAAAATCCTCCCCGTTCCCACTTTGTAGTGAGAGGGAAGATGGGGGAGGCTGAGTAAAATGCTGATGCTTTCATGCTGCCACGAAAGGCTTTACAAAAGAGCCTTGTCAAAGCAAACTCCTGTCCAGCTGGGAGCCCCATGCCCTCTGCAGAAAGCTTTGGCCTCAGGCTTTGTGTATGGGGTCTCCGAAACAAACTTGTAATTGGAGAATTAGGTGCCGCGTGAGCAAAAAGCAAATAAATGCTCATTTCACAAGATCTTAGAAGCACTGGAGAGGTGGATTCATATAAAAGATAATGAACCATGGTATATTTGTTACAAAGCTAAGCAGCTAATCTGACATCCCCGAGAAGCGGCTGCTGTGTTTGCTACTGCTGCTGCTGCTTGGGTAATGTGCTGTGCTTGCTAATGAGATTCTGTATCAGGATATTTACCAGGAGTCCATTCAGCACGAGCTCAATTTGCAGTGAGCGTCAGCCCCTGCAAGTCCCTGACTACTATGACAAGTAGAAGCAGCCATGCACCTGGACTGAGGTGTTGCATGGCGTGCAGAGCTAACAGCAGTTTGAGCACCTGAGCCATGGGGTTTGTCCATGCCTTTTGGTTTTGGTGGCTATCATGTGCCATTAACTACCACGTGCACTTGTGGACACAGAAAGAAAAAAAACGTCACTTGTGTTTAGAAACCATCCCTAGAGGTGCTTCAGAGCTGTGGAGATGTGGCACTGAGGGATCAGTGGGAATGGTGGAGTGGGGTGGGTTTGGGGATCTTAGAGGTCTTTTCCAACCTCAAGTGATTCCACGATTCTGTGATTGTACCAAAGCTGCTCCCTTGAGCTGGGGGTTGTCACTGTCCTTTGGGAAACGGCCCTTTCTATCTGACCATCACCCCCACCCCAGTTACAACACAGTGGGGCTACAAGGTGGATATGCCTGTAGGCACTGTTGCCATCTCTGCTCTGTGGCAATGGAGCCAAAGTAAGATCATGCTTCATACCTGGAGAGTCAGATTTTGCTTGCTTTGCTTTTAAGCAACAACACTCAAAGCCATGCAGTCAAATCACAGACAGACTCTTTCCATACTGCAAGGGATATCATATAGCTGTATCCTATTTAGCTGATCCTGCTTGATGGAAGTGTTGGTGAACCATGTCCCAAGCCTACTTCTTTCCCTGGACTATGAAGCATGGTCCTGGACAGCCCTCCAGGTGATGAGCTGGATCCCATCAGTAGTGCCTCCATCACTGTGGAAGTTTGGATTTGTCACACTTTATAACATGACAATTCCCAGCACCTCTGTTAAAATCGAAACAAAACCACGTTGGTGTTATCATAGGCAATTTGGGCTAACCCTGCCTCGACAGCTGGTGACAACATATGTTCTGCATTTGGCTTCACCCCCACGCCACACTCTGTCATCAAATCCTTTCTTTGCAAAACTGAAGGAATCTATTCCCCCATGAGAGCTGACCTGTATCTCTCTTAATCCTCACTGCCCTTTCCTAAACTATCCTAAACCCTCACTTCCTGCTGATCAGTGTGCTAATGCCTTTAGAGTGATGTCAAGTTCTTCTCCTTGATCAGCAAGAGTCCATTTACAGCCTGCCACGCTACTAATGTAGGAAGGATTGATCTCCTCATGTGCTTTATTTTGCCTTTATAACACTGGTATACCACGTAGCTCACAGCCCTTCTGTATGGCCAAATACTGCTTCATTTCTTCACTGTTTCAGATTTGGCTGCTCTGAGGAAGAGAATATCATATGCAAATGCAGTCTCCTTTCGATTTGCTTGCTTTTCAGGCAGTTTAGGAACATCATACAATTAAAATCTCAGCACAGACCTTTGGGGAACTCTACTGGCAAGCCAGTTTCACTTACTCCTGCTCTTTATTCCTCTCCTTTAACCTGTGACATGCTCCCACTCATACGAAAGCAGCCAGCTCTTGAGGATCTCCTAATGAGAGAGCATGAAAGATGCATTTGGGAAATCCATGTGCAGTACGTCGAGCTGGATCACCCTTCCCTACATGCCTGTCAGTTCCTTCAAAGAGCTTCGATGAATGTCTGAAGGATTTCTTCCCACTCTACATCCATGACTGCTAATTTATAACCTTTACCACTTTTCCCAGTGCGGAAGTCAGACTTTCTGCTCTCTGCTTCCCCACATTCCCCTGGAGTTGGTTGTAAAACTTGGCATCTCGTTTGCCACCTCCTATTCCTTTGGTGCTGAGGCTAATTTAAGCGATAGGTTACAAGCCGCAGTGAGCAGCTCAGCAATTTCATATCTGAGCCCCTTTACAGTGCTTGTGTGAATACCATCTGGTCCTGTCATTATTCACTTAATCAATTCATCCTCAAATCCCCTTTGCTGACACTTCAATGTGAGGTTGTTGCTCTGACTTGTCTATTCCGCTATCCAAATGTCCCAGTGAAGGAATGTCTCCATACTCTGGTGCAAAGAAATAACAGATTTGCTCTTATCTCCTTGCCTTCCTGAGCGCTTCCCCACACCTAGGTCACCTTTTTGTTCCTCTAGGTCTGCAGCAAGTTTTCCTGATGGCATCTCCTTAGCACTGAAGGACCGAGAAGAATTGAAGAGGATCCATGAAGGCTTTGCCTTCTTTTGTCTTCTTTTCCCATGCAAGGCCAAATGACCAGCCTTAATTAATATGATGTCCCAATGAGGAGAATACAAAAAAAATTTCTTCAAGGTGTCCTTCAATCAGCTGGGGCAGCTCAATCAGCCATGCATGAAACAAGCAAGCTACATCATCTGCCTGGACTTCCCACAATGGCTGGGCTTGGAACTGAGGTGTGTGGAAGACAGGAGCTTTTATAAGCATTTAAGGAGTTCTGTGTAGTCGTCTTTCAGTTTGGGATTTTTTTTTTTCCCTATAAATTCAAAATAGGAAGGAAAATGTCACTCCTCCTCTTGTGCAACCCCCCATGACATCCCTCCTGCAACCAACCCCTTCCAGCAGAGGGAAGGAAAATGTCTATCCAAACCTGACATGTTCCTGGCCTCGAAACAATGTGTGTGTCACATTCAGATCCAGCTCACCTGAGGGACACGGAGGGCAGGAGTGGATTGAGAGTAGAGTTCATAAGCACTATACATGGAACCTAATGTTCCCGATGCCACAGCACACTTGGCCCTCTTCTCTTTCCCATCATTACTTCTAAAAAGCTTTAAAGCCCTAATTCAAAGGTTGGAAAAAACTCTATCCTCTATCAGGGAATATAAAACACAATTCTGAGCTCCTTTTCTACTCAAGACCATGCTTTTCTGCTGTACCACAGCCTGTAACCCATCAATGCATAATATTAGAGGAGCTTTCTGTGCTTATTTGTGGAAGTGAAGGAGAAATGACCACAGCTCATTGTTCCATATGAGCCCCTCCAACCCATGAGCTGAGTGCAATGCACAAACTCATGGCATAGGGCTTAGGCTGGCAGGAGCAGGAGCTGCAAGAGCCACACCATGCTGGCATTTCACGTTGCTCAGGCTCCTCATTAACATGCAATGAGAAGTAATGCTTCCTGAATTGTAACTGGAAAGAAACCACCTGGACTATTAAAGCTGCTGTCCTGAGCCTTCAGCCTTCCCCATTTCCAAGGAGACTGCCAAGGAGAGTGGGCTGCATCAGCAGGAACAGAAGAGGAGAATGTTCCCCTTGCTGTCACACATGGGTTCATAGACACACACATGCATACACACTAATACATATTCCTGACCACAAGTGCTAAGAAAAGCTGGGAGCTTGTGGAAGTGGGATGAAGGCAGCACCATGCAGCAAACCAGCGTCACACTGATGCACAAGTGGTTTAAATCACAGCCTGAAGCCTGGCCATAAAAGCTGTATCTAAACTTTTCCCAGGCAGAACAATACAATAAGGACATGTTTCACTGTGCACACACCCCAAATATCACTTAGCCATCCACACAGATATCCTGCAGCATAGCTGAGAAACCAAGTTGTAACACAGGGCACAGAGATGTGAAACAGCCCCATCTGCAGAGGTTAGAGCATTTGCCGCCCTGCAGGTAAGCACAGCTGTTTGTCTTTGCTGGTTTGGGCTCAGAAAGGTGAGAAATGCCCTTTGGAGGGGACAGAGGTACCTGCTTTGCAGAGCAGAGCAGGGGAACGTCTGCATTGGTGATCAGCATCCTTTGCTTCCCAGGCGTCCAGAGTGGAGACTAACACTACAATATCAATTTATATGCAGGGATAAGTTCCTCTCCCTATATTAAACCCCCCAGCATTTGTCCCTCTGGACAAATTTGCCATCCTCAGCTTAATAAAAGAAACAGGCAGAGCGTTAACTGCAGCCTTGGCAGCGTGAGAACCTCCACACAAATTCCAAAATGTCACTTTGGAAGTTAGCACTTCATCTTTTTTAGCTGCGAAGGGTAAAAATCCTCCTCAATGTAAATTAGCACTGCAGCAAAGATGCCAAACCTTCTTTTCCTCCCCCAGTCATAGAAAGATTCGAGATTGCTGCATGATTAAGCCCTGGCAGCTTTCCCTCCCCTCCTTTTTCTAAAACAAACATTAAATTATGAAAATAAATGTAAAAAAAATCCCTTATGCTACTGAAATCTGTGATGCTCTGGATCAAATGGGCTGAAATCAGAACAGAAAAAAAATAAAAGGTTACGGAGAAATATCGGCTCTTCATCCTCCTCATTTCACAGACTTTAAATCAGTATTAAATGGTTGCATTAAGGAGGCAGAATATCAGAGAGGAAATTGGCTGAAATTTCGTAGGGCTACTTTCATTCAGTCAAAATGTAGATGCATCAACACAGAGATGTTTTTCAAAACCACATTTGTTTTGCAGCTCATTTGTGCATTTATTAAGACATTTGGGCAACGTCACACTCCTTGGTTTCCAATAATTGTGCTTTTTATAGTTTTGGGTTAATTGGGGGAACCAAAAAAAAAAAAAAAAAAAAAAAGACGGTTCCAATTATAAATTGAAATGTTTGGGGGCTGTCAAACACATTTTGATTGTACCCAAAACAAATTTAGCTCCGAGTTTTCAATTTTCCAAAATTTCCACTTTTATTTCTGCTTTAGCCTTGAAGAAAAATCTGATTCTATGAAAAACCTGGGTCCGTTCATAAGCTAGGATGGAGTAAAATCTTCCACCTCAGCCTCTCCCTTTGCATTTTTCTAGTTCTCCAATTTGCATCTTAATTTCAGGCAGCTTTTAACTTTTATTGCTGCTTTCTATTTTAGTAAATATTTAGTCAGCAAATTAGTCCGAATTCTTTTTTTCTTCCTTTCTTCTTCCTTTCAAGTGTAAAGTCCTTTCATGATGAAATCTGTTGGTGCTGGGAACTGAAGGACACACGTACGGACATTCTCCATACATAACTGTTTTGTCCTCTTAAAGTCTCTTCCATTCTGAAAAATTAAAATATGCATTTTAAAAAATTATTACATGTGAGTGTATGGGAACTGCTGAATCATGGCCTGAACCTCTGATTGATCACCTGAGTTGAGCAATGAGTCAGCCCTGGGAGCACAGGTGAAGGCAATTCTCCTGTGCTACCAGAAGGGGTGGAGCCTGGCTCCATCTCTCCTACACCCATTTAAGAGCTGACTGCCAGGTGGGAATGTTCACTTTCTGGTGATTCCTCCTTTGGAGTTTTACAGGAGTCTGGGACATAGGTAAGCACTCTATTCTCTTTTGGTATAATGGCCTCTTAAGCCTAACTGTCTGGTATATTTCATAATTATAACATCTGTATGTTCATTGATTTTACAGTGAGGAAGGTGAGGCTCCAGCTTAGGGAAGACTATCCTCAAAAGATGCCTTTGGAGAACACAGCAGATCCCTTCTCTTCTTGTGAGACTCCCCTCACAGAGGAAGACAGAAAACTGTTTTCATTTCCTGGGAGTACAATAAGGAAAAAAAAGAAGGAAAGGAGAAAATAATGCGTACTTGGGGTTTCCAGCTGCGTTTGTTTCTTTGTTCTCACCTCCTTTTTCAAGCTGAGTACATACAGAAGCTCAGGACCAGCAGACAGCTCTCCAGTAGAGCAGTTTCCAAAATGTCAGACACTGGAGATGTAGAAGGTGGTGCCTTCATGCTTGGGTGTGCAGCATCCAGGTGTGGCTGTGGAGGAATGCATCCCTCACATCTGCACCCGTTGCAGTTCCAGGCATCTGCCCAGTGCTTTAGTGTTGTTGAAGGAGTAAAGCTAGAATCTAAGGAATTAGGGAAAGAGATATTTGTCAGTCCAAATTTGTACTTTTACAGTCTAGGCGTGTGCACAAGTTAAGAAGAAATACAGGTTTCAGCATGCAAGTCACTGCTTTTGCATACTTAGGTATCTCCCTGAAAGCAAGACGGATGGCTTTCTGGCAAAGATGATTTCTCACTGTTGACCATAATGAGACTCTAGATGATTACTCAAATAGAGACATCTCTGCTCTGCATTGATGTTCAGGCAGATGAAACCTGTTAGAGCCCCCATCACTTTGACATGTGCCTGTGCATCAGAAGGGGCTCTCTGCCATTCCTATGATTAAGAGCTCAGCACGTTAGGTAAGTTTAGCAGAGTAAGGCTCTGTCCTTCCCATCTCATAGCCTGGTATGTGTTGAGTGCATCCAACCTGTAGCTCTGGGTTTCCAGTGTGGGCAAGGTGAGAAGCCATGGAATAAAATTCCCCTCTCCATCCATCTCAGGTCAGATTAGGAAGAACTCCCCCAAAATAAAATAATTCACCTCTTATCAGAAGAAGTGTTTCATCTGACCTTTCAACCCAGTACAATCTGTTTCACTTTACCAAAAATTCTGTACAATTCTGGTTTCAGGTCAACCTCAAACAATTATTTTTTTCTGGATCGCTGGCCAAACCAAGAAAACAATTACTTGCATATCTCTGCTTGTGACAATCAGACAAGGCAATCTTGCCCTCCATTTGCAACAACAGCAGAAGGAGGCAAAAGATCTGAGCTGTCACTAACACACAGGCAGTGTTACCAGCTCCTGCCTTCCAGGGCCAAGAAAAACAAGTGATTTTTACAGGAAGTGGTAAAGTTAATTATTTCTTGAGCTTTTTTTCCTGAAGCAGCGAAAGAGAGATGGGGCTGTGATTCAGAGATTGTACGTGGCTTGGCGATTCACGAAAGCATGGGCAGAGGTTAGTAAAGGAAAACAAATGGCATCCCTATCACACATCACTGCTGTCACTTGTGTTCCCAGGAAAACACGTGTAACCCTTTGAGAAGGCGTTGAATGAGCGTCCAGCACCTCTCTCAAGTGCTGTGCCCAATTAGATTGATGACAGAAGTGATCTCATTCAGTGATTCTGGCCCAAAGTGATTGAATAGTGATCGTTTCTTAGAGGTGTTCTGGTGGGCAGTTCTTAGTACATGCACTGGAGGACGGCTCTACTCTTGCTGCTGACAGTTCTTTCAATGAGTGCATGTAAATCAGACATGCAGAAAACAGGAAGAAAATGCATTTCCATCGCGGTTTTCATTACATCCCTCTGGTACAGCTTCCTTCTCCAGAGACAGAGGCAATCTGTGGAAGCAAATTACCTCTCAAAAGGAAGAGAATTGTACTGCTATCCATGGTAGAGCTGCAAGACTGGGACAGCACTTCTGACTTCTGTTTGTCCTTAACTTCTGTATCAGGGATCTGGAGGTAATCCTTTGTGATGTGTAGTGAAGGGTACTTGGCAGCACATTGTACCCTCTGAGAAGGGTACAATCTCAACTACTGGGATTTAGAGTAGGCCAGCCTGCCCATCCACACCACGAGATCTCCTGACCTTGCTTTTTTTTCCTGAGATGTGGACTTTGGACATAGTGTTTCCTCCTCCTTGAAGCCAACCAAAGAATTAGGGTCCACCAAGGCAATAGATGAGGAAGGATGGGTGCCATGCCTCTGGGTGTAATATAGGAGCATGTACCTTAAATTTTGTTCCTAAACTGCTGTCTCAGGCTGCTAGCAACTCTGGGGCCACCCAAATCTTGGTCCATGGGGCTCAGGATTTTTGTTTGATATCCAGCACTTCCAATGCACACATCACAGTGCTACAATATGCCCAATTCCTTACTGACTCTAGCCAGAAGCCAAGCACTTCTTAAACTGCTAACACTACTATGAATTGTGCATCATTTTCATGTTCGGTATTCCGTGCTTCAATTTCCTACCACTGGATCCTGATCTGTTTTACTATCAGCAATCTTCACACTGTGGATGGATTTTTATATTAGTCATGAACTTCAATTTAATAAACTGAAAGATGGAACCCCTCTGTTTGTCACAGACAGGTAGGTTTTCCAAACCTTGACTCATCCTTGCGAGTCTTTGTCTATCTTTTCCTGTTGACAACATATTTTAACAATGTGGCTATCAGATATAGATCCAGTAGTTTATCTCACTCTTGCTAATGCAGAAATCACACCATCTCTATCTACCCAGTTAGTATTTTCCTATGAATGAAATTATGACTCATACTCACCTTCCTAGTTTCCTTATCTTAGAGTGAGCTTCCATTAGGTGACTATCTGAAATCATCCCCAAGTTATTTGTGGTGTCATTTGGGATGTGTTATAGCCATGACAGGTGTAATCTTTGCAGTCTGTGTCTAGCTGCACATCCATGTGTTAGTTGGATGAAGATGCATATTGCTCACTTGAGGCCAGCTTACCCTTTTGTTTTCTGTTATCAGTGATGCATGGGTTTTGTCTGGGTGTTCAGTTCCTCCCTCATCAAGCCACAAAGCACCTGGCCATTTCACTCTCTGCTACCCAGCCTTCTGGAGGAAGAGGGATCCACTCTGTTATTGACAGCTAAGACATTACACCCATCCCCTGCCTTGCAGTCTGGTGCCTGATGTGCTTGCAGGGCACTCCTTTCTTTCTGTAATAAAGCCATAAGAGCTTCACTGCAGGCTTTCTCTGCTCTTCACCCAAATCGGGCTGGACGTGGCTGTTGTGTTTACCACACTGCTGGGCAGGTGTGAGATTTGGATATGGTACAGAAAACACATCCACCAGCTGGAGGAAAAGCACCAGAGGAATTTCTAGCTTTGCTCTGAGTGAAATAGCAAGAGCGGCTGCCCAGCAACTGCATTTTGTAGCTTGCTGAGTTCATCTCCGTTGGGGAATGATTAATGAGGGTCCAGCTGTGATGGGACAAGAACATGGCTCAGGTGGACAGAAAAACACCCCAGAAATTTCAAGAACTCTTTGAAAAAGTGTATGTCAGACAGGTTTTTTGAATTACTGCTTGCAGAAAAGCCACAATACAGCAACTGCTTTGGGGACAGCTTGTGCAGAAACAACAGTCCTGGGAAAGAAAGATCACCTCAGGCAATATCTGCATGGGATCCATCTCCACAGCACCACTGCCAAATCCATCTCCTGTGATCAGTACAGCAATTCAATATTATTTTATTCAAAACTCAGTCCTATTAAGAAAGAAACAGGCTTTTGGGCAAACGATTGCTGCAGAGGGAAACAGAGATGAGTTGGTTTGCAGCAAACCAGAAAGCTGAGGACAACACGTGCCCCTGAGGAGTGAACCATGGGTCATGGCTACATGAGCAATCCCAGAGGTTTATTACCCACCTTATGGGATGTCCCTGCCTGGGGTTTGCCAATGGAGAGCACTGAATGAATCAGTTGTGCTTCCCAGTTACAAACTCATAACCAGAGGGGGTGTCGTGTTATCTGTTCCTGTCTCCCCCTGATCACAAAGCACTTGCCTTCCAGCTTTTGTTTTATGGCTAAAGAAGAACAGATACTCCAGCAGGATGCTAAATCTTCACCTAAACGCTGTATCTGCATTGAATCCTCTGTGTCTAAATGCTGTGAGATGAGCTTTGGACTTTGTAGGGAAGAGGGGAAATGTCCTCTTTATCCTGGACAGAAACTCTTAGGCCCTCAAAAAAGGATGGCACCCATTGCACACAGCACATCTGCACTTCGGCCACACAGCAGTTTCTAAATCTTTTCATCGAATGTGAGCATAAAAGAAAGGCAAGACCAAGTGTTGTCCATGGTGTCGAGGTCTTAAGTGTGAGTTTTCACTGGAAAGTGCAACCACTACGGGTGGTTTGCTCCCCTGAGAAATGCCTCGACCTCTGGGCTGGAGCGTGAAAATAATGACTGGTGAGCAGTGAGATGGGCTGGTAACGTGCAGTCTGTTGACAGTGATGAATTTTAGCCTTCAAGAATTAGGTGAAGCCTCTCACAGTCAGCAATGGTCCTCTGAGATCTGGAGGAGGGTGGGTGGAATAGTGGTAGAGAGGTGAACGTTGAAGTTAGTGCGTTTAAGTGTGAAATAAATATTAGATCCAGGGCAGCAGAGGTCAGAGATCTTAAATCAAGAAAGCATCTGTACTCACCTAAAAGACAAAAAGATGTAGAGTAGCTAATAGTGCTTTTATGAATGAAGCAGGTGAATCCATTTACCACTCATTGGAAGGTAAAAGCAGTCAAGGCTTGGGAAGAAGTGACCTGTGTCATATTTTTGACTTGCACAAGAATTTTGCCATCACCAAACATGACAATACCATGACTCAGTCAGGTGAACTGCTCTGAGAGGATGAAAAACCAACTAGAAAGCCATTCTTCCCACGTGGCTGGGACACTTGGAGGGCCCTTGCTGTGCCACCATGGAGGACCATGGAGCTCCATCAGTGCTCGTATAGGGAGGCTCTGCACAGTGCTGTGACGTGTGATGGAGATGCCCCAGTGCCCTCACTGTTCTGTGGCCAGGAGCATTTGATGGAGTGCACAACAGGATGACATTAGTGTTGGGATTTTCTCATGCCCCACGATTCCCAATCACTTTCCCCAAGACAAACAAACAAATAAATAGAAGTACAACGGTGGCTTCCTACCACCCATCCCTCCAGATACAAATAATGTGAGTATCACAAGCATGTCTAATTCACATGAATAATTTATGCAAAACAATAAGTTCCTCACGCCAATAAACAGAATAAATACAACTCCCAGAGACCACATTACAGTCGAGGATTCATTTTTACAAAGATATAAAACTGTTATGATCAAGAAAGGGGAGAAATAATCTCTATCAATAACACTTCCTTATTCTTCATTGTTTTATTTGCACGCTGCTACATCCCTGTGTAGTGTACAATCCATCCAGCTGTCCTGGGGATGCCTTCGAAGCTGTTCCAGCAGGTATTATATTAATCATTTCTCATCACCAGACAGACATTGTTGGAGGCTTTTCTTGCTTCGCTTATGACATTAGATCACTTTTAGCAACAAGCAGAGCAGTATCTAAACATATTTTTCACCCCAGAGGCTGAGACACAGTCATATTTGTTAAATAAATATTTTCACCCTTAATTTCATACTGGCACTCGCTGCACAAGGAATAAAATGTCATTATTAAACACCAGCAGCATTTCTGAATTCGGGAATTAAAAATCAGTGGAAATGCACTGTGTAATTGACAACTTGTTTTGATTTGTTTGCTGATATCTTTTTTCCATCCAGGTCCAGATCATCTTTATCCATTGTTTCCCAGCTTCTACTATTCCATCATTACCTAAAAGAGCTCAATAGAAACATCTTAATGCACCGTCTACTTAGTACTGTCACTTTTGTGGCTGTGTTCTATAGAGAACCTCAATATCCCTACCTTTCATCTAATAATCCTCCCCTTAAATAAACCTTTACTGGGTATCTACTGGTTTTCCTCATCGTTTTCCTCATTTTCTGAACTGATTAAGAGCAGAGTCAGTCCTTCTGTCATCTAAAATTCAGGTGTTTTTTTCACTTTTGGCAGAAATTTGGGATGTCAGCAAAGAGGTAGAAGTGCAGGTTTTTTAAATACTGTGCAACTTTTTAGACTTCTATCCCAAATTTAGCTAGCCAGCTTACAAGGACAATATTCAGCTGCATTAATTTAGCAGCACAAATTAGCTCCCTCAGTGGGAATCTATCTCATGTTCAGCATGGAAAACATCGGGTCCCTTTGGAGGGGAAACACCTACCTCTGCAACTCTTAATTGCAGCCGTTAATTGTCAGGTTGGAAGTGCTGGCTGGCTACAAATGAGAACCGTAAATGATGAAGGCAAGATGAAAGGAGAACAAAGCTTCAGCCAAATGCAAAGCCAAGTGCTTTGGGGTGCAGGACCCTGGGGATGGGCAGCCTGAGGGCAGAGCAGGTTGCTGGCAGAAGGGCCAGTTTCAGCAGAAATTGGAAATGCATCAGCTTGCATATGGAAGAGCTGGATATGGAGAGAGGGGTAGTGTCAGCTTGGGCTCCCTCTGTCAAACCACATTCTACATGCAATAGCACGGAATTGCAACACAAATAGGCTTTGGAGAAAGATGTAGAAGGAGAAGTTTGTGTTTCAGCCCAGCTGGCCTGGATACTGGAGGATCCATGCATGCATGGAGCCGTGCAAAGGGAGAGAAATGTATTTCCATGATGAAAGCTACCGTGCTAGGGCAAGCTTGTGCTGAAAAGGAAGGATGCCACAGCAATTATCTCCACTGCCTATCACAGAATGTACGGCTCTGTGCCACGCTGTACAGGTGCTGGGAATAAATTTAACTTGGTTTGCCTCCATCTTGTCTGAGAAAAATCTTCCAAGATGGCTCAGAGAAATAATAGAGCTACAACTGCTAAGGAAACTAAAGAGGTCTGGTTGGTTGGTTTTTTTTTGTTTTTTTTTTTTCTTTTTTTTTTTTTCCATTACTGTATTTTCAGGGGAAAAAAAGAAATGCAAAAGAAGTCTCTTCAGAATTACTTTCATGGGAAGATTCTGGTTTCCTACGCAGAGTTCATGGTTTTTCCTCTCATTAAATCTTTATCCACTTCAGAAAGAGTAAGAAAACCTTGGGCAGGTGGAGGTGAACTTGTTTTCAAAAGGCAAAGCTTTTCTCTGAGATTATTGTGATTCTTAATGTTTTTTGGAGAGAAAGCTGTCCTTGGGAAAAAATCTGATTTTACTGGGTGCCATGAGCAAGGAAGTCAACATCTACATGGGAGAAGACTTTCTGGTGACAAAAGAGAGGAAAAATCTGCACACAACATTGTGCACTTCAAAGTCTTGAGAAGAAGTTCTGCTTCTCAACCACCGTGCTTAAAAAAGAAGCGGGGAATGAAAAAGTAATTGAAAATTAGTGCCACTCCTTGAAGAGCAATTTCCTTCAGAGAAACAGTTTCCTGGAAAAAAAAAAGAAAAAAAAGATAGTTATTTTTGGAATTTTTTCATGCTTTTCCAATTATCGTCATCTAAACAAACACTCTTGTTTGCTAGTATAGGCCAAAACCAGCAAAATGATCACATATTGCTCTTACCACATTGTTCCAGCTCTGTCTATAGATCTTTCCTGTACTCTGACAGATCTAATGGCATTATTCAAAGGACCCAATGGCAATTTTCATGGGTGAAACTTATTTTTGACCCACACCTACACAGAAAATGTTCTTTTCAGACATCTGCTGATCCCACTGCTATTCTTGACCTGGTCAGTAGGTTGAAGAGCTCCTGCCATGGATGTGCCCCATGCCACAAAGAGGACCTTACCTGGATGGTGGTTTTACCACAGAGCCCAAAAAGCGGAGCTGGAGGAAACCCTGGTTCTTATGACATCAGATGACGTTTGCAGTTTGGCCTGGGGTTCTTCTGTGTCAACTCTGGCACACTGCCTGGAAGGAGCTCTTTTTATCGCAAAATATGTGATAATAAAAAATAATACGAAATGAGGAACATCAATTTTTTCTTTTTTTATGCAGTTAGACAGCGACAGGACAATGGTTTTAAACTAAAGAAGGGAAGGTTTAGATTGGACGTCAGGGGAAAGTTTTTCACTGAGAAAGCGGTGAGGTGCTAGAACAGGTTTTGCAGAGAGGCTGTGGATGCTCCATTCCTGAAGGTGTTCAAGGCCAGGCTGGATGGAGCCTTGGGCAGCCTGGTCCAGTACCAGATCTGGAGGTTGGTGGCCCTGCCTGTGGCAGGGGGTTGGAAATTGATGATCCTTGAGGTCCCTTCCAACCCAAGCTATTCTGTGATTCTATGATTCAGTGAAAATAGGTACTACAGTGATCCATACAGGTCGTCCTCTGGTGCTTTGGGCTTCTCTGCTGGGGCCAGCTCAGATTGGGCAGCTACCTTTAACTGCTCTGATTGTCAGCAGGATCACTGCAAGGACATCAGTGCTCTATTGCCCATGCATTGCTATTTTAGCTGTGGGATGTGAGGAGGGGATAGGGGAGAGTTCCCATTTTCTGAACAGGGGCCTCTGCACCAGTGTGAACATCATGCACACAGTCCCTCTTGGGATTTGGCTTGTGCCAGAATTCAAAGCAGATTTTCTTGCTCCACGAAAGCATGATCAAAGCCTCCTTCCCTCCCTCCCTCCCTCCTTCTCTCCCTCCCTCCTTCAGCTGACTACAGCAATATTCCTCATCAAAAAGCAAGGGGAAAAAAAAAAAAAAAAAGCATATTTGCCTGTGGTTGTCTTCTAAATAAATCCCCCCATCTCAGGAGGCTTGGGGCTGCTGTTTCACCTTCAATCAGCTTCAGTGCTGCTGGTAAGATTTTTTTTCTCTTCATCACCTTCAGAAACAAAATCCTGCTATTGTAGGCATTTGAGATGTTTACATCTGTTTATCTTCCTTCTGATCTCAGTAGCTGTGTATCATTTCATCTCCTTCTTTAGCTGTGTCGTTAGTTCTGCACTGATCTCTGAGAAAAGCGATCTTGCAAAGCTTTGCCATTGAAGCCATCACAACCAACACCCCTGTGGGAACATTTCCACCTTCCTCTCCTTTGGCCTCGCCTCCTTTTTCTTTGTCTCTATAGCAGGAAAGAGCACTCGCACACTTATTTTCTAAGCAGCCCCCATTGTCCTGTTATTTCCTACCATGGAAAAAAGACATGTTGTTTTAGGAGTTTGGATGCAAAGTCTTACTTTCATTGTCTCAGTGTAGCTACACATGGCAGGGATGTTCCCTTATGCACTCAGAAGATTTGCAAGGCCTGATTTTTCTATTCGCTCTGCACTGCATTGGGCAGGTGAGGCAGGAGAGCATTTTAGGGTCAAGAACTGGGATTTCAATTCATCATGAAGGTACATGACACACCAAGGAACATTTCTAGAGTCAGATACAGCCACGCTGTCACTCTGGGCACCAATGCCAGAGACAAATCCAGTGCTCATGGCAGGGTAAGGCTGAGTGCAGTGCTTGTGAGAGCCCATCCTGATGCATCCATGACTGATAGAAGCAGTCTCCAGTGGTCCCCATAGAGAAAATGGCAGGGGATACCTTGGGCACTGACCTCTGAAATGTTCTGCTTGGACATATTGAAAGTCAAGCTGAAGGGGCTCTGATCAGCTGTAGGTATCCCTGTTTGTTGCAGGGGAGTTGGACCAGATGGCCTTTAAGGGTCCCTTCCAAATTAAATGATTCAATGATTCTATAATTCTATAAATGTCCCAGAGCATCTAATAGCACACAGCCCATCACCAAGCAACCCCTCCACTGCCATCTGGCAGGATTTGGGGTATTGAAGCCACACTATGATCCCTACCTAAAGAGGGTTGCATAACCCAAACAGCAATGAGAATGCAAGGTTGTCCAAAGAAGGGAGGAGGCCATGAGGTTGCAATGCCCTAAATAAGAGCTTGTTCGTGTCTGTGGGCTTACAACACCTGGCCTTTGTCTGCCCACCAGTAACAGCTGGTATGGTGCTCAGGGAGACAACAGTAATCCCATGGCAGTCACAGGCATGGCTTGATAGTTGGACCATTGGATGATCTTAGTGGTCTTTCTAATCTTAATAATTCCATGATTCGATGATTTCTTGGGACCCACTAAGCAGAGAAGATCAAAGGAAAGCATCCTTCTACCAATCTGATGGTCTATACCCTATATAGATTTAAAATTACCTTTTTCATCTTCCTCTTGATCCTCTTAAATTTTACCCCAATTTGCTGCCTTGGGAATGATGGCCAGCCCTCTCACTTTCAGCATGTCACTGTCAGAGCTGGTGCCTTTGTGTCTGCCCTGTACCAAACCAGCTAAAGCTCATCTGCCTGTGTGAAAACACATTTTAATTGAGTGGTCCTGCTCATCCAGGATTTTAGCTAAGTCTGTAAAGCTGCCTGCTCTTATCTCTGTATGCAACTCTGCCAGCCCATGCCATCTGCAAATTTCAGATTTATTTTTAGATAATTGATAGAAACACTGAGAAGCACCAAGGCTTCACTGCTTCCTTGAGATCCCGACAGAAATGTTCTCATTCGATGACAGTTTTGTGTTGATTTGTGTTTTGTAGCTTGTTGTCACTTCCCAACCCATTTAGCATAGATTAGGTAATGCCCAATACTAATGTTTAAAAACAGAATATGATGTCATATCCCTTAAGCCTTTTATGGGCTATATCTGTCAGCTCCGTGCTGAGGGAGACTTCAGTGCCATAAAACCCAGCTATTATGTCAGTCTGTCCTGCTTTATTCATGCTGTACACAATGGTCCTTGAGCCTGGTGACATGTCTGTGCAGAACCAACATTCAGACTTCAAGGTTCAAGGAACTCAGTCCAAAGAGGGATTAGCTCTGCCCTGAGAAGTGACCCTGCTGCAGCACAGCCCCCATATTCCCTGCTGCTGCTCCTCCATAGGAAGTCTTGTGGAACTCCAGCAATAGCACGACCTGCTTGCAAGATGCTGACGTAACCCTGCTGCAGCCCAGCAGTGCCATGGGCACAGTGAATGGGCAACCCATAAGGGGCTGGGAAATGTGCTTTGCAAGGACTATGCTCAGCAGACCCATTGCTGTCCAAGCCATCCTGGCTTTGACCCCAAGAACACTCCGGCAACAAGTGATGTCTGACTCATCCCTACATCCCTCCAGTCATCTTACAGTGCCCTGGCCCCATCCCCTCCGTACAGCTTTACTTAGAGGCAGCCCACCAGCTCTTGCCACACTGCCCACACACCAGGGCGGATAGGATCAGCAGCTCTTCAGGTTGGGTTCATAATTAATTCTCCCTCCTGTCCACTGGCTCTTTAAAGGTGTAAACACTGGGCTGTATGTGAGCTTGGCAGCAGCCCAGGAGCAGCTCAACGTGTCAGGATGCGATAGGCAACTTGCAGTGGGGATTTTTGTTTGTTTGTTTGTTTGTTTGTTTATTTTCTCATTCCTCTTTTATCGTCAAGCTCAGCTACAAGCAAACCTTTAATTAATTCCTCTACAAAGTTCTGCTGAGCTTGTGGCCTCCGATTCTCCTGGGAGGCTAATTAACCTGATCCTCTCCTTCCACGCTCCTTTCTCAAGACTGTCAGTTTTCACTTGTTGAATCTTAATGCCTTTCACTGGTGTAACAATCTGCTCTTGTTCACCAGATGCCTCTCGCCCCCGGTGCACAGGCTACGTTTCTATTTTGCCTATATGAGCTCATGCTACAGCTGCTTGAAAAATAGCACAGCTCACACGTCTTTGCAGGAGAAGTCAACTTTTTTGCAAGATATTCCCTTCGTGCTGGAAAAGGAAACCGCCCAGGTTTTGCACTTTTCCACTACAATTAACCATTCTGTTGGGTTAGTGTTTGGGGTTGGTTTTTTTTTTGGTGTGTGTGTGTGTGTGAAATCTAGCATTTTCCTGTTGCCATATTTTCGGTGAAAACTTGAGGAAAAGAGAAGCAAACTGCTATCTGCACAAACACATTGAATCATGGAATCATAGAGAACCATTAAGGCTGGAAAGATCACAGAGATGAAGTCTGACCCCATCACCAGAACAGCACTATGACACTCACTGTGATATCTGCCCTTTCCTTGATAGGATACAGATATGGGCATTTGGGGCAAAAGGCCATTTTTGGAGGGGAGATGTTTTGCTCATCGTTGCTTTTAGTGCTCTTGTGACTCAGCTTCTCAAGACACAAAGTGCTGAGCTTTCCTATCTGCCCTGAGAAGCGATGCTATGGGGAAAAATGCTTGCTGAGCTGCAAGGAGCAGAAGCGCATCATGAGCTGGCAGCCATTGAGATGCTGAAGGTAAAGGCTGGGTTCCGAGCGTAGGGGAGTAAACCAGGGAGTCAGCGTGGGGTCAGAATGTGTCCCCCAGCCACAACACAGCTCGGATGAGAGGCCATGGCCTGCACCTGACTTGCTCAGGGATCAGGTTGCTATTTCCAAGCTTTTGCTTCCACAGTAGAAACCTGAAATAGAATCAGCGTAGCAGGCTTTCTGTTGAACACACAGTTTTCTTCTTTTCAGTCCTACTGAAGATTTTTTTTTTTTCTTTTTTCCTTTAAAGGAAGAACACTGACATTTTTTCTTGGGTCCATGCTCTTCTTTTCCCTCTTTTCACCACTTAATCCCTCAAGGATTTGTATTTATACCATTCCCAGTAAAAGTGCTTGAGCAATTGTACCAGCTAGCTAAACGGGGATGAAAAGTAGCACTTTTTAATATATTTTTAACCTGCGTGGTGTCCTCAAAGTAGCCAAGTCAAAGGAATTCTGCTTGTTAAAGGGGAGCAACTTTCTAGCAGCTTGCTGCTCTGATAAGCCAAATCCCAGGTGTGCTTTGAGCTGATGAGAGCGAAGCAGCACCACACTCTGCTCTCCAAATGCCCTGCTCTGCAAACACCTGGAGATTGCTGCCTGCAACAGCATTACAACAATTTTGCTATTTTACAAAGGGCTTGAAAACATTCAGGGAAGGCTGGGAAGCACGCAGGTAACATAGCAATAAACACCAGGCCATTTAGAGTGCTGTATTCAGAGCAAGGCTGGGCAAAACAGGCCACACATTAAACAACAACTGCAGGAAAGGGAAGAGAGCTGTTGTTCCACCCCAGCTGCACTCCAGGCTAAGTGAGGTGAGATCTTCTGAGCAAACTATGAGATCATTTCATTCATCACCCAAGGCGTGTTTCACAGCCAGCCTGCATGGAGAGGCAGCCTTGGTGCTCCTAATTCTGTATGGGAGTGTGCATTGTTTTACCACTTCCAGGTCACTCTTTAAAGCCAATTTTCTAGCTACAGCTGCCCGTATGGTGTGTGGGGAGATGAGCATCTCCAAAGCTGTCTCTGACCTGCCAAATTTCACTGTTATGGAAAAAATGAAAATAAATGCAAACTGTTTACGAGTAAAAAGTGAAAATCAGACTTTTCAGCTTTATTCCAGGACGATGCTGAGTGGTGCTTAGTTAAGAATTTAAATTCTCTGCATATTTATTCTATTAGTCCTGGATGTCCAAACTCCACTGCTGCCATTTCCACCTGGGACACTCAGAGCCTCCATTTCTCCCGTGAGTAATAACACTAGGCTGAGCCCTTCCTAGAGAGTCTGAAGTCTGTGGAAGGTGAGTACAGTGCAGGAGCTCTGCCTTTCTAGTGACTCTTCTATCCCCTCTGCTTTGCTTAGCTTTGATAATGCAGGTCAGGAAACACATGGAACAAGTCCCAGATGTCCTTTAGTAGTCCTTTAGTAACAGCCTGCCAGCCTAATGGCATGGGCATGGGTCTTGGGACACAAGAACCCTTCCTGGGACTGGCTCCCCTTCTTTGGTGAATCTCCTATGGCCAATACAGCAGTAGGACTCTGCCTCACTGGGTACCTGGCCCCAGGGATGGAGCAGCTGGTCCTGACCCAGGGACTACCATGCAGCCTGCACGTCCCTGCAGTCCCACAACCACGAGACACCAAGCCCAAGTGCAGATGCTCAGCTCCCAAGTGGGCTAACACAAGGAGAAACAGACCTGGAGGAGGGAAGAGGGGGAGGACAGACTCAAAATAAGATTGTTGGGGAAAGCAAGAGGGAAAAAAAAAAAAAAAAAAAGGACACATACACCCTCTCAAATTCACATGCTTTTGAAATGTGTGACTTTCTCTGAGGCTGCAGAGATGACAAACAGGGGAAAAAAAAAGGAGCACTTGGAATGGGGCTCTGTGGAAAGTCCAAAGCCCCATATAGCAGCACTGGTGTGCAAAAGCCCTGCAGTGGTGGGGAGGGACACCAGTTATCCCATCACAGCCTCTTAATGCACTTTGTTTCTAGATTATTATTATTATTATCTATCCTCCTGTTGCTACAGCCATTAAAAACTGTCTCTAAATAGCTCAGCATGGTGATTTACTGATTGAGTTAACTTGGCTGCAGAGTCTCTGGTGCTGAAGGATGTGGTTTGTGATTAGATAAGACCATTGCCCCTTTCAAAATGAACAACACATTAAGAGGTTTTTCTAGGTCATCCAGGCTGCTCAGCACACTGCTCTGCCAAGCAGTGCAGAGCCAGAGCCCATGGTCTCGTCTCAAATGCAGTCATTACAGCTAATGAAGGGCTGTGCTCTCCTTCCTCTGGAGGAGGCACAGAGCCTGAGAAACACCCAGGAACATCTTCAGTCTCTTCTGCCTCAAAATTCAGCAGGTCAGACCGCTTAGAGTTTCCAGCTCCTGGTGCAAAGGTGAAGCTCCCAAAGGATGCACGTGCTCAGATCCCCCCGTGGGATGTAACCAAGCTCATAGAGCTCAGTCCAGAACATTACAACACTGTGTCACAACGCTCTTTCAGGCCAAAAAAAGCCTGGTTTCTCCTTGCTGGATCTGCCAACATCATGCTGACCCTTGCCAAACCCTTTGCTCCAGAAGCAGCAGGACACTCTGCCCGTTCCTCACCAGGCCACATCTCAGATACGGATCTCAGGGTGCAGAAAGCTGGCACAGACCCTCTCCAAGGAGGACCTGGCAGCTCCAGCCTGTGTCATGAGTACACACACAGCTCCCATGCTGCCAGTAGGAGGCTTGGCTGATGGGTCCTGTTGCCCTTTCATGCAAATGCCTGTATCATTAAGCAATTTAGCTCTTGAGTTCACATGGAGCCAGACTTGTGCTTCTCCATGGAAGCTAACACTGCTGAGAGTTCAGCTCAGCTTTGCTGAGTCTTCCCTAGGCAGGAAGACACATGTGTGGGGCTCAACCACAGCAACGAAGACCCTTCCAACCAGCCCAAGCTGTTCTATGACGAAGCAAGCCATGCATTGCTGAGGGCCCACCAAAACTCAAGGGTTGCACCACTCCATAGAAAGAGTCAGACCAAGGAAGCTGTGCCACACCACCTATGCCTGCATTGCTGAACTTGTCCAGCTCAAAAAACAGATGAGAACTGCACCCCCTTGGGAAAAATAAAACCTCTTTCCTCACAGCTGAAGCACCAGCCAGGCAGGTGGACTGAAACATGAAACAAAACCCCATTAAACAAGAAACCTGAAACTTTATGAAAAGTGAAATGGTCTCGGATTGAGCCTGGTCCCCCTCTGTCAGCTGAGAGCATCAATTGGCAACCAGACGAGCACCTGTCAGGGCTGGGCTGGAGTCATTAGCGAGATCAGAGTCCTGGCAGAACAGCAGGAGGCTGGACTAGATGACCTAATTTGCGTCCCTTCTAGCTCCAAAAAGTCTGTGATGTATTTTTAATGAAGCACACACAATAAACTGCTAACATAATATTAGAAGCTCACTTCAAAGCTCAAATAGGCAGGGAAATCAAGGTGAAAGTTTCTGAATTCATCATTATTATGTGTCACTCAGCTTCACTATGACAACCCCTGGGTACACCAGATGCTTTCTTTCCAGTCTTTGACACACAGTTTGCAGCCCACCCTCCCTCTTATTTTTTTCAAGCAAACCAGAAAGAACCTGAAAAGTATAAAGCTTTGATAGACACCCTTTATACAAATATGCATTTTTGCACCCCACATAAGGGTTTTACAAGCAGTGACTCTGGAGGAGGCTGGGGTCATACCTTTGAAAAGCTTCAGGCCACCTAGGGTCCCTTTTGCCTTGCTGGCCCTTCTTGTGTCTGTAATGTGTCTGGTTTGGTGAGATGTGCCAGGGAGCAGCAAGAGAAAGGCTGCTTCCTCAGGAAGGCAAGCCAGCAGCTGAGGAAGGTCCCATGGCTGCCAGGCATCCCACCAACCACAGCCTGTACCACTGCACCTAAATGAGGAAGCAAAGACCATTAGATGGTGTTAAGTCCAGTCAAAGGTCCACATCGTAGGGCAATACCTTGTGGATGAGACAACTCCACGATGAAGCCAGAAAGTGAATCCACAGGTCGAAACCAGGTTCAGGGATCACCATGCAGGTCCATAAGGATGAGGCAGGTCCAAAGCCAAACCAGGAAATCAGACTACAGTTGGAGTCCAGAGCAGCAGGGCTCCATAGGCAAGCATACCTAATGCACAGCTAATGGCCATGGCTATGCTGAAAAATACTGCTCTGTAGTTGAGAATTTTAACTATTGTGCTCTTTGTATGTCATAGTATCCATGGAAATAAATGGGAGGCATTACTTTCAGAGCAACCAGCGTTAAAATGCATACAGTGAAAACTGAGATGCCCATTTGTTAAGGTTTTCATCTTTCCAGAACTACCGAACAGGGAAATTTCTTTTTTCCCCACAAAAAAAACCCACTCCTTCTGGGCCACTCAGTGGTTTGGAAATGATCTCTTCAGGTTGTTGAAAGCCCTCAGCTCTCATGGAAATAAGTCATATGCTCCAAGTGCAGAAGCAAATCAGAAGCCAGACGCTCCTCTGACTGCACCTAAACATTCCTGACATTCTCAGGTCTCCCCATTTAGGAAGACTGAAGCTGCTTTCCCTTCAGTGCCCTTCACCCCCACCCAATTCATCCCTACGGTTCCAATGAGGTCAGTTGGGCAGGAGGGGGAGCGAGGAGCAAAACCAGCATTTAACAAAATGCAGAATTTCACTGTCTTGATTGGAAACCATTAAAATTTCAACTTCTACTGCCCAGAGCAAATTGAAACATTCAGTCCCAGAGTCCTGAAGTCAGCCTGAAAGTCTGACAGTGGTGATGAGCATGCCTGTTATCCAGTGCTGTTGCATCGCGCTGGAGCTTGGTCTCTAATTGTCAGCAGGTAACTCAGTGTTAATTGCACTGCAGGGCAGAGGGGAGGATGGAAACAGCTAACGATCTAATGAAACTGATTGATTTGTGTCTCGGTGTCAGGGCAGCACAAGGCTGTTTGTCAAGAAACTCGAAAATGTCCCCGGGATTTGTGAGCACTTGTAACTATTACATAATGACTAAGAATCACATAAGATAACTTTCCAACACTGCTGCTCTGAGAGTGAGTTAATACAACCACTGGCTCTTCCTGACATTTCTGCAAACAACTTATAAATATTCCATGGGAGTGGCTGCTCCTGTTGTTGTGGTTTGATTGGAAATACCAGGGGAGAAAAGAGCAGCTCTGCCCTGAGTTAGCAAGCGTGCAGCTAAATTAGAGTCCAAAGCCAGGGCTTTGATCCAAGTGAAAACGAAGCACAGTTAAACATCCTGCCCTTCTGCCAATGGAGAAGATTGGATGTGAATGAGGACCCAATACCACCTCCCATGACCAATGCACCCACACCCAGATGGGCATTGTGAGGGAGTCACCCAAGGATCCGTACTCACCAAATAACTCTCATTTACATGGTACATGTGAAGGAGCTGTCTCCACTGCTTTGCATTAGGACTCAGAGGCTAAATAAAGGGTTGCTCAAGCCATGCAAGGCAGAGATGGGGTGACTGATGTCTGAGGAGCTAGGGGGCTGCTCCATGTGTATTTGGGAGAGAAAGATGCCATGCCACTCCTCCCAGATGTGGACATGCTGGTGCATAAGGCAACTCTCTGCTTGCTGGCACTCCACTGGGGTGATGGTAGGGAGCATAGAGCAGACATGGTGAGCCACATTGGCTGTGCATGCCATGGATCTCTTGGTCATAGAATGATAGAATCATTTGAGTGGGAAGGAATCCTTAAAAACCATCTGGTCCAACTCCCCTGCAATGAACAGGGACACCCACAGCTCCATCAGGTGCTCAGAGCCCTGTTCCTTGACCTTGGGTGTCTGCAGGGATGGTTTTTCTCTAGAGGAGTTGCACAAGACAAGTTTGGGCAGAAAGCAGAGCAGATCACGTGGCATCCAATACACATGCAGTGAATTACAAGAGCACCAGTTCAAATCCCTCTGGCTATAACCAACCCATAGGAGCATCTTCACTATCCCTTCCCAAACCAAATTTTCCAGCCTTTCTTTTTCTGCTTTAAAAACGCTCGAAGGACAAATGCAAACGGGAGCCATCCTCAACCTCACCACCACGAGCTGAACGACGAGCAAACTGCCAACAGACCCACCAATACACCACTGCAGATGGACCCTGACACAAGTAAACCGCTGCAGATGGAGCCACCCACAAGTGAAATGCTGCAAAGGAGCCCAGCCTGTGACTCATCCCAGCTATTGCGCCTGTGCCGCTGCCATGCGGGGAGCAGCAGCCTATCACGTCTATGATTGCATCCTGAAAGATGTGCTGTTTTTGTGCTTGATGACAGCTGGGCCTTTTTGGTACCTGCTGACCTAGAACAAGCCTGTCGGTCTGTGCTGAAGGTGGCTCATTTGAAGTGCCTCATCGTTCAGTGAGTGGGCAGCGTGTCCTTTTATTTTCATCGTGCCTCTGCTTTGCTGAGTCCCCATTTTCCCTATTTATAGATGCCCCAGGAAGCAATTCCGTTAAGCCTCACCTGCATCAGCATCTCCCCATGCAGTGCCCTAGTTATGGCACAAACTGGGGGCTCTCGAATTAGTATTTCTGCCTCTACTCAGACTCACACTTTTGGACCTGGCTTTATAAGGATGATCTCTGCGTAATTTCAAACATTCCTTGTCCTGGCTATGGCTGTACCCAGTCTGTTCAGTCTCTGGAGCTTTCCATCTGCAATCACAACGCAGTGATATGCTATCAACTCTAAGAAATGTTAGAATCATATCACAGAGTCATAGAATGGCCTGGGCTGAAAAGGACCACAATGATCTTCTAGTTTCAGCCCCTCTGCTGTATGCAGGGTTGCCAACCACCAGACCAGGCTGCCCAGACCTGTTCTTCTATCTTGTCTGTCCTCTCCACTCTCCTGCCCACCTCCATCTTGAAAGAACACTGTTTATTTGTAACCTCTTCTGATTTTGAGAGAGAGGCAGAAGATAATAGCTCTTCTCCTGCATGATCTAATAAGAGAGAACTAATCCAGAAACACGGCTTGGACTTGGAAAACCTTCCACCCTTTATTATTTCTATGCGTCACTTTGCGTGTAGGGAAATTCTGAAATTCACAGGCTGTGAGGATGGATGAGGGATGAGGAAACCTCAGTGACTCAAGAGGTTTAGGATATCCTGTGTAGGATGAGTGCCACCAGCCCTGCATCATAGGCAGCTGAGCATTTGGCCCCATGGTCTTCTATGAGCTATTGGAGGGTCCAGGGACTGTTCCAGTACCTGGCCCAACACTGCCAGCTCTCCCAGCACAGTCCCAATTATTGGGAGGTTTGGTGTTTGTCTGAGTCAGAGCAGCTGCAGGAGGACTTCAACCTCAGCTGAGAAAAGGTTGGAAACCTGGTCTCCATGCAGTGAAGCAGAATCCAGAATAGCTTCATGAGGAAGCACCAGTTATTAAAGCTGATTTCAATCTGGGGATCCAAGTAATAATGCTTTTTAGCTGGTGCTGTCTGGAATTCCAGCTTGAAGATTGAAGCCCTCTGGTTCAGACAAAGGGCAAGAGAGGCAATTTTTATGTCCTCGCACACCTAGTGATGGATGTCCTGGGCAAGAGAGGAGGAAAGCAGCCACCACAAACCCATGCAAAGCAGCGATTGACTCAGAAAGTCTGAATCCAAGAGAGCCCATGAGATTGTCTACCTCAGGGCACTGCAGTTCTCCTAGATCCCTGCATGCAGTGAAATGACTGCTCCTGAAACGCTGTTGGGAGTGCAATCTGCTGTGCACAGCAAGCCAAGAGCAGAGCTTCCAAGGCCCAGTGCTTGGCCATGGTCAGCAGTCCCTGAGCTTGTCCTGTTCCCAGCCTCTCCTGATGGTGTTTCCAGCAAGCCCCCTGCAGCAGCTATAGCAATGAGGCTCACACCTATCCCTATGATGTACTTTCAATGCATGGATGGTTTGTGAATTCTCTCCAGCTTACACTGGAACCACCTGAGCTCCTTAACTCAGTGTATCTAGGCCTTTTCCAATCCACATCTATGGTTTCTTAGGAACCAGACCATTAGCGAGTTTCTTTCACATCACATTACCCCTCTCTTCCTCCATACCTTTGATAAAAAAGCTTTGCTGATGGAAATGATGTCAAAGCCACAGCATCCCTGTATAAAGTTTTGATCTCGGTGAATCACAGTTATGCAGAAGAAAAGAAAAAAGAATGCTTTCAAAATCATTTTGATGAAATCACTTCTACATGAAATGTGCCCGTGTCAGATGTTACAGCTTGGCACCGCGATAAGAAAGAGAGGAAACTCTGGAGTGTGGCTCAGCACGCTCATTTAGAATGGGACAAATGGCCACCTGAAGGATGTGTGCTTTTGGACACCATCTGTAGGCAGACATACATTTCTATCTTCCTGCACTCTGCATGAGGATGGGAGGAAGGGGAGAGGGCAGGGATGGAAGATAAATATACTTTTCTTGGCACCATGAGAAGGGGAAAAAGAAGGAGCTCTCTGGCTAGCTTGGAGCTCAGCAGTGCTTACAGATGGACCTGAAAACCTGGAAAGAAGGTCTGTCTTTTGACACGAACGTGGAGCTGTCAGCAAAGGGTAAGTGTGGATCTATGCAGTCGAATGCAGTCGCATAAGTGAGCCTAAACACAGTGCCTGTCCACACTGCTGAAGGTGGTGGACGTCTTCACATTCACATCCATACTGCATCTTCAAGAGCAGGCTCTGCATTGCCAAGGCTCTGCAGGGTTCTGACTAACGTGCAAAGGTGTGCAGCTCTGAGATGTGGAGCCCACTCTTCCCAGGACTTCCTACTCTTCATTTCTGACACACTCAGAGCCTGTCTGGCTTCTTGCCCCTCAAAGATGATTCTGTTTACTTGATTTCACTCATGGCATGAAGCACTTGAGCAGGAAATTGACTGTGACTTGCACAGCAAGAAAAGAGAGCAAGCATCACAGTACATGGAAGAGTCAACAAGGCCCTGAGCCCAGCTGTGTAAATCCCACTGAACTCAGTGACATCAGAGTGTAAAACAGATCGAGGCACATCTGGAATTCTTGTATCTGCAAAGCATAAAGCAGAAGGGAAACTGCCCTCTCTGAGCTCTTCCTACCCTCACCTATGTCAGACCTCGCTGCCTGCCTCGTCCAACTTCCCACAGCTATTCCTGCTGTCCACCACATCCCCCTCCTTCAATAGCATGTCTTTCAAATGGCTTTCTAATGCCTGTAAACAGAGAAATTGGCATCTGGACAGCAGGAAATCTAGGAAATGAGCACAAGGGATTCTTCTGGGCTTATGGCCAATGTATAGTCCTATGAGCCACTGAAAGCACAGCAGAGTCAAGCTCTAGAAAGCAAGAAGAGTGTCACTGGGTTGGCATAAAGCGACTCAGAGTCCATGCAGGGTAAGTGACAGTAATGCACTTATCTGCTCTGTGCTAACCACAGGAAGCATTGAAGCCAAAGTACCTGTGATACCAATTTGGAGACAGACAAACTCAGATCTGAGTTCTGTTCAGGGCTGGTTTAGTTTTCATGGGGAAATGCCACAACACACAGCTGTTTTTATCACGTTCATTCTGACTTTTGCCACTTCCTCTGGGTTCCTCGTGCACGTAGAGCTGTAAGCATCCATCCAAGCATTCTGAGGAGACCCCAAGGCTATGCCCAAACATAGAAGCGTCTCCAGCATCTAGCACAGCATCCAGCAAGTCTTCTGACTTTTCTGCAGGCTTTGAAGTGGTGTTGATCCTGCAGCCAGGCTGAGCTATCTCTCTGCTACTGCACTTCAGCTTCAGCTGTAGAGTTGAACCCTTCAAGACCCATGAAGATGCTCTCAGGTATTTTAGGACAGCTCCTGCCTCAGGCATGAAATATCTCAGAAAAACCTTCAGCACTGGCATGAAGGGGCCAAATCCAAGCAAGGATGGCAGAAAGCAGCCAGCAAAGTGCTGATTACTCACCTGTGTGTACACACACTGGACATGCATGCAGGCACAGGGACTGTCAGGGCTGTATCAAGGCATTTGTGAATCCCAGCACAGGATACTGAATTCTTGCTTCACCTCTTGGGCTGACCAATACATCTGAACAGAAACCTGCCTGGCTTAGCTGCAGAAATCAGTGCTTGTGTTGGTCATGGAGCTGTAAGGCTATCAGGCAGCTCTACTGGGATCCCAGTTCCATGCTGCCACACAGCCACCCTGCCTTCCTCCTTCCCATGGTTGCCTCCTCCTCTCCTCATTAGCCATCAGCATACAGTCAGGCTCATACCAAGCTGTGGCCCTGCCGTTGTCTTTCTCCCCTTCCCTCCTCCATGCATAGATCTTCTGTGAAGCTCAGCACCAATCCCAATGCTACAAACCTCACTGGTGCCCAGGAAGCCTGGAGACCCTCAGCCTCACTTGCACAAATATGCATCTAGCACATGTTCCCAGGGCCTTGGGTACACCTAGAACAAGGCTCTTTCTCTTCTCTGGGCAGTGCCTGAGCACGAGGTCCTCCCATTTAGCACTGCATGCCACCTGCCTGTGACAGACTGGTCTTGAATGCGTAGACATCAATACTTCAAGGGCCCTATCTGACTTCTAGAGGTTATTCACCTCTACCTGCAACGTGGAGTCTTCAGCTCCAGCTAAAATGCCCTGCTATTCTGAGCATCCTGAAATATGAATGGCATTGGGGGAGCATATGGGACAGCTCGAAGGGAAGCAGGAGCATCAGGAGAGAGTGCTTTGTGTAAACAAACCCCTTGTTGGCACCAATTAAAGCTTGCATAACTGTGCCGAGTATGTCTTATTTATTACTGTCATGTTAAATGCTGAGCTAGCCTTCAGATCGGGTATTACTCAACACCCTTTTAATTTTTCAGCTTTTTAGCTGTGCTTTGTCCCTTGCAGATGACAACCACTTAGGAAAAAGAAATCTTTATTTTATATTTTTTTTTTTATACTTGTACACAAGTAAAATAAAATGCATATCTATATATACTGCAATCTTGTGAAGGAAAAGGTAGCATTCTTTAACAAATGCTGCCCGTAAACGTGGTGTGATGGAATGGATACGGAAAAAACTGCAATATTCATAAACATAGGATTAAAACAGCATCAAATTCATTACCTCTGCAAATGGGAACCTGCAATACTGTTCAGTGTGATGTCAAGTTACAAACAGATTTCAGACATTCTTTTCAGACCATTTCTTACACTTTTTTTTTTTTTTTTTCCTGTAAATAAACCATTTTTCTTTCTCATCTGCTGTAGCAAAACCTGCTTTGTGAGCAAGTGCAGTTCCGAAGACCAAAGGTATAATTCACAGGTATCAGGACAAATAAATTATGTACATCTTTTTGTTTGTCTTTTTTTTGTTTGCTTTTGTTTTGTGGTTTTGTTTTTTTTTGTTTTGTTTTGTGTGTGTGTTTTTGTTTTTATATAAAGGCATCCAGTTAACTTTTGTGTAACAAAGCTTTCTCGGGGTGGACGGTAGTTTGCTTTTGTTTGCAACATTTATGGAGGTCAGCAAAAGTCTAGTATTAAAGTGTCATCAACCCAGGAAAAAGAGTTAATTTTAGCAGAGTAACAGTAAGCTCCACACCAAAGGGGGGATCAAAAGGCTTAGGCTGAGCTGTAACGTGGAGCTGTTTCCTTGCTGGGTGAGGCGGCACTGGGCCTTTGATTTGTTCTTTTTAGAGCAGCCCTGCCTCTTTTTGGTTGGGACTGTGGAAGGTTCAATAGGCTCTAGAAACTCTGGTCTCAACTTGGTCAATGGAGGGTCTACAATGCTGGGGAAGGTCCCAAAAGGGGAATCGTTTATCTGCTTGTTGCTGCCATTTTTGGAAGGGTCCGTCTCAACGTACTTGGTTTTGGACATGTTCTCCTTATCCTTGAGAGGGTTGTTGGAGGACGGCCGGCTGCTGTGGGAAGAAGGACCTGCCTTGCCTTTAGCTTCGTATATAAAAGATTTATCCATTTCTGGTTGGCAACACTTCATGGAGCCATCATGGGAGCTGAGAGGGGGACTCCCGGTGGCCAGTTTACCAGATCTGGTCTTAGTGCTAAAAACGCTCGTTCGAATCTGATTGAAAGAGTCGATGCATCCTTCCAAGTCAGAGCTCTGCAGCCTTTTGAGGTCTCTCCCTGCCAAGTGTGGGGGAAGGTGGCACTCCAGCTCTGAAGACGACCCTTTAAACTGCTTAAACCAATTCCAGAGAGACCGAGCCTGGCAGTCACAGATCCATTGGTTGCCATTTAAGCGCAGATACTGGAGGGACACCAGGGGTGCCATGGTTTCCCCTGTGAGCACGGTCAGGTTGTTGTTAAACAGATACAAGGTCATCACTTTCCCAAGGTCGTGAAAAGACCGGCGGTGGACCAGGCTGACTCTGTTCTGGTGTAGAAGCAACCGGTCGAGGTTGATTAACCCACGAAAGACGTTCTCTGATAAGCTCTTGATTTTGTTACCGTGCAAAAACAGGTAGGTGAGGTTCGCCAGATCTATGAAGGTGTCATCCAGCAGGTTCTGCAGGTTATTATCCTGAAGGTAGAGATATTGCAAGGAAAACAACCCTCGAAAAAGCCCCGTGGAGAGCTCCATGAGCCCACAGCGATCCAGATGTAAGGTGTGGAGGTGAACAAGACCACGGAAAGTGACAGGATTGATAGATTTCAGGTTCGTGTTGTCACTGAGATCCAACTCCTCCAGTTTGTTGAGTCCGTAGAAGGCTCCAGGCTCAATGAGGCTGATGTTGTTGGAGTGGATCCAAAGAATTGTCATGTTGCGACAAGACGTGAAGCTGGTGGACCTCACGAGGGTTATCTTGTTGTTGTGCAAGAAGATGCGCTGGCTCTGGATGGGTATCTCCGTGGGGATTGCTGTCAGTCCTTGCTGCTGACAACTTATTGTAATCTTCGGTTCACTGTAGCACACACACGCTCCAGGGCAAGACTCCACTTCTGACTGGATGTTCAAGCAAAGCACCAAAATCAGCAGTTTGCTTCCTAAAGGACAACAGAAATAGTATGAAAATTAGCCGGGATCACAGGAGAGCACTTTTCTTTGTAACTAACTGATAAGCCTGAAAATCACCCTTCTCAGCATGTTGCCATTAACCACAAACAACACGTGCCAGGGGAGCCAAACAATTAAAACAAAGAATTAAAAATCTTCTGCCGCTCAACGCAACAGTTAAAAACAATACACACTCATAGTGAGAAATCCCTGAGCACCTCCTCAGCCATTCACATCCGGGAGGCATCTGACTTTGGTCAGAGAAATAAGCCATCTTCAGTACGTATTTGCACCGTCAGTCCTGGAAACACAGCTAATGTAAAGTTGGTTCAGGGTGCTTACCTGCAGCTGTCTCCTTGGGGCTATTTATCTGTCACAGGAGCATTTAGGACAATTCAGCCTGTGGGAAGATACCTGCCTGGGTTATACTATGCCACTCTGTGTCCCATCCACTGCTGCTATCTCCTTGGTTTCCCGCACTCAAAATGTAAGATTTTGTGACTTTCCATGAACAATTTCTGATTGATCCAGTCTTCCTGCAAGACATAACTGCAGGGGATTCTCAGAATAACTTACAGGTCAGAACTGCCTGTAGAAGCCTCAGAGCCAAGAGTGCCCTTTCCTTCTCCTTCAACACCAGTCAGACCTTTGCACCACACACTCATGTTTCCCTTCCTCTCTCCTACCTCCCCCCTGAAACTCTGACACTGATGAAGAGGTGAAAAGAGCATGTTTTCCAGAGGGCAGTGCCCTTCCTGGAGGAAATCCTATGCGAGGCTTGATTCAGGGATTCCTCAGAGCTTGCAAGGCAGAAGTAGGTTTCCTCATCCCAAGAATGCAGGCATCCCACTTGGGTTGGAGAGCCCTTGAGAGGAACATTTTTCCATGGTGATGACCCCCTGCCTTCTCAGGAGCTGGGCTGAATGGGCCCTCGAATCACAATGAAGTATTTTGACTTTTGATTCATTGTGCTTGGGAGGGGCACCGTGGAAGATGGGCAGAGATGGGCAGAAGCCATGCAGCTAACATCAGCTTCTGAAAGGGGACCTGAGAAAGAGTCACTGTGAACAGGGACAGTTTCAGCAATACTTTACCATTACAATTAAAAGCAAGTAATGAGATTGCTTTTAACCACATGCTGAAGCTAAAACCAATGGGCAGCAACCATAGCAGTGGGAAGCTCCACTTGTGCAATAACACGTGCAAGCAGGGACACGTGTGCCTCCTTCCTAGCTCATCACAGCACCTTTGGCAAAGGGATGCTCTCCTCCCCCTCGCTGGGGAGTCCCAGCCTATGCACACACCACAGCTGTGGGAGGCTCTCTCTTCCTTGGAAGGCTGCACATGTTGTTCAGACATTTTGATGCCTCATTACACTTAAAGGTAGAATACCAGAGTTCACAAAGTCAGGAAAAAGAGAAAAAAGAGCTATCAAAGAAGGCAGGATGGTGGACGCTTCTTTTGGCATGAAAGCCTGGAATCCTAAGCCCGAGTTTCCATCTAGTCAAAATAATTCACCACGTGCAGCTAATCAATCTGTGCTTATTCAACAGTCCAATATAGACAGGAGACTCCTATACATCACACTTAACATGGGAGGAAAATAACAGCTCAGCATGCAGAGATAATTTGAGCCTGATATTATTAGCTGCTGAGCATCCCTGGAAGGCAGTGTGTTGAGTGCAGTATTATGACACATTCTGGCTGGCTTGTCATGTTTTGACATATCACGTCCCATTGTAGGGAGCAAAGTAACACGAGACAACTGAAATCCCCTGCTGTAGACATGTCACACCAAGAGGAGCCTCCTGGGAAATTAAAACAATGCCAGCATCCCTCCGACCAACCCAATTCCTCTCCAGCTGATAATGAAATGTTGTAGCAGAGAAATAAGCATTTCTGGAACCTCTTCCATGATCCAGGACTGGGGTGACAGGTAGAATGGCAGCCACACCACACTGCTGCAGAGACTCCAGCAATTCCCATCCAGTAATAGCACCGGAGCTGCAGCCTACTCAGGGAATATCCAACCACAACCCAAATGCATCCCCCCCACCTTATAGATGTGTGCCACGTTCACAGTAGAATGAATGCAAAGCACAGGTCCTGTGGGAGAGGAATCACAATGACAACACTTGTGTTCCAGCCTCAGACAGAAGAGGGAAGCCCATAATAAATATATGTATACATGGAGAGAGAAAGAGAGAACATGAAGCAGCCAGCAGAAAACAAGCCATGCATATGAATACCACCCTGCCCTGTGCTAACCCCTCTGGACAACTGGGCTCTTCTCTTCCTCCAGTCATTCAAGACATGCTACAGCTTCTCCCAGCACATAGGAGCAGAAGGTAGGAGCAAATCCTGCTCCACTCCTTTCCTCTCCCATTGCTGCTGCTGCAGCTGCTAGGAGCTGAGTCAGTGGCACCGATAGTCGGCCGCCAGTGGAGCAGCATAGGGAAATTAATTACAGGCAGGGCTACCCTGTGCGCTTTAATTAGGGACCTGGTGTTCATGAGCTGCTCGGATTTGCTTTTTCCATCAGAGACCGTTGCTGTCAATCATCCCCCATAGCTTTTCTCCAGTCTTCCTCCCACTGCGCAGCTCAGTCCTGGCTGAGTTCAGCACCCAGCAGCACCAGCATCCAGCCAGTGCAGTGCTTGGAGAAAGCATAGGACCACAAGACAGCCTTGGGAAGTCACACTGATGCTGCATCCCCCTTCTTCCCAGTCCTGTGGAAAAGATTGTGTCCTGACCTGCCCTTGCTCCTCTGAGGAGCTTCTCTACCACTGCTGTTCAGAGTTGGACCAGCTTGTGCTCTCTGTATCCCAGCTGTAGAATCCACCAAGTGCTATGAGGCACCCAGCCCTTGCCCCACGATAGTTTCACCTGTGTAACCCCAGACAAACATTACCTGGCTCAGGAGCCAAGTGACAACTTTAGGGATGAGCACAGGGTCGTGGCACAGGAAAGTTCCTAACATTTGACATTGGTGCGTGTTAAAGCAACCACAGAATAAGACCAAAATAGGCCAGATGTAACAGTGCTGGAGCCCAATTCTATTTGCTGGAAACATATCCCTGTTCTGGGGCCCAATGGCAGGGAACCACAGAATATCCCAAATTCTAAGAAACCCACAGGGATCACGGAGTTCCACCCCTAGTCCCATACAGCATAACCCAAACCCAATCCCTATGGCTGAGAATGGTGTCCCAATGCTCCCTGAGCTCCAGCAGCTCAGAGCCATGCCCACAGCCCTGGGGACCTTTCCTTAACCCCACCTGACACATCTCCATGCTATTCTCTTGGGCCCTGTCAACGTCACCAGAGGGCAGAGCTCAGTGTTGACCTTCCACTCCCTCTGCTACGGGTTGCACAAACCAAGGACCTCCTAACCTAACCCTAACCATAACCCTAACCCATCCTGCCTTGCCCTCAACCCTTTCCCTCGCCCCATAGATGAACAGCCATTCCTACCTACCCCTACAGAACATTAATTGAAGTCCCAGTCAAAAGCAGAAGATGAAAGAAAATCCAGCACCTGGAACCTTCGGTCTCTCCAAGAGTTTGGCTTTGAGTTTAGCATTTGTTCCTCCAGAGCTTTCTTAAAAGCCAGGATCCTCCTTCAGTCAAACTGCCACGTTTCCCCTTTGCCATCTCAGAAGTGTTATGACTCATGGAACTGGGAAGCAATTAAAGTGGGTCCATTATCTGTCTTTCCGCCAGTCCCCTGTGCGACTGCATTGTCAAACACGGCAATTAGAAAGAAAAGGCTCTGGGGGCCTCTAATAGATGCTTTGCAAACTTTTTAAGAGGCCAAAGCAAAATGCAATTTTCTGCAGTTTGCAGAGCCGTGGCCTTTCTCTGCCGCTCTGCTCTTGTCTCTATTGATTTGGAGATATTATAATGCGGCTTTCCTACAGCGGAGGGTCAATAATCATTTGAATTCTCTCCTGGTTGGGCATAAAGGGAGTGCTTTACAATACAAAGCCTTTTGCTGATGCACACAGCATTTTTCCTTTGTTTATAGCACAGAAACACCATAGCTGCTAAATTCCCTATTCTGAGCTGCTATTGTTTGAAATTCAGCACAACTCTGACAGATACTCTGCAAAGCAGCTTCAGTGTCTTCTGCTTTGTCCTGTGGACTTGTTGAACTTTAGCAGAACAGGCGCACCAAAAAGAGGAGGGCAGCACTTATACGCATCTCTAGCTGGAAGTGAATTAAGAATTGAACGAGGACGGAAAATTGGTTTGGATGAGCATCACCCCAGGCTGCAGCTTCCCCCTCTTCTGCTGCCTCGTCCCTCTGCTGCAGAGGTTCGTAACCGTTGTGATGGTGCAGCTTTAGGGTGAGAAAAGGGGAGATGGGAGTCAGCATTTAAGCACCCGGCTGAGTTAAAGCTTTGCTAAAGCAAAGGCTTGGAGCAGTGCTGGCTGAGCAGCTCCCATCTGGCGCACACCCTCAGGCAGAATCCTGGCAGACAGCAGGAGATTTTGGGGCTGATGCACATCTGCAGATCCATGGGGATGTCGGGCTGTCAGGCCCTGTAGAAGCAAACCCTCCACGGGGTCACTTGAGCTCCATGTCTGTCGCAAAGGGCTCTACTCCTCCGCAGGCTCAGCTGAGCAGGTGTGCTCAATTTCCACGGGCTGTTGCTGGAGTTCAGCATCCCCAGCTCACAGCAAAGACATCAATCTTTTCCCGGTGCTGAATCACAGCTGTCTAAAAATAGGTGGCTAATTCCCTCGTAGATGCTCTTGAGGGTACAAGGTGCCAATGTGAGTGCTCCTCTGGGAGACCAGCGCTCAGCAGCTGTTGTGTGTCATCAATGGCACATGGGAGCAATGTACAGGCACCAGCATTCCATCCCTAACTACTACAGTCTCTGCTCCCACACGCTCTGGGACTGCATGGATATCCATGAACTTTTGGGACTGCTCTGCTCTTCATTCCCTTTATCAGTGCAACTTCAGTTCTCCTCTTTAATATATCCAGTCTCTAACCTGAATGATTTCAACAGAAAGAATGCCATATGCGGTCAGAAATGAAAGGTCAATTCCATAATGCATCCAGGCAATAGATGTGTCATTTCCTGACTTCCAAGTGTTCATCTTTTCCACCTAAATCATGCTCCCTTAATGTGATTTTTGAACTTAAAGCAAGATAGATCATGTGCAATTCTTCGACTCCTTCCTCACCGATCTCCAGGGGGGTCTGAATGCTGATTCTTCAACACTGCTTAGGGTTGAACTGCAAGATTTGGTACGTGAGCTGTGTGCAACTCAAACTTCTATTGGGGCAGCTCCGTGTGCTCACAGGGCAGTTGCCAAAGCTGCTCCTGGCTGCCTCCAGTGCTCCACATCCCTTTCCAGGGGCTCTCCAGTGCTCCCTGCACTTTGGCAGCAGCACTGACAACGTTTGGGCAGGGTTCTTCATTTTTTTGATGATTTGCCAGTGTTTCTCTCAGCAACATCAGGGAGAGGAAGGAAAAGGTGATATTTAACGGGTTATACTTCAGCCAATCTGAATACGAATTTCATGAAGCTTCCCCTCTAGCCAGAGGGTTTTCCTCCTGCTGAATTTCAAAGATGTGCTGCAAGCCATGGAGGTGTGAAAGATTCACAAAGAAAAGGTCACGAGAATCCTTTATAGGGGAACATATCAGGGGATTTAAATGCAGGAGTCATGAGGTCCCCATAGAACAATAACACTTGTACCAATTATTGTATCCTAGTAATTCCCTGCGAGGCCAGGAAATAAGAAAGAGAAAAGCACAGTTCGTTATAACACAGGAACATGAGAAGAGCTGTACCTCATTTGGGCTGCTCTGAGGCAGTGGTCAGGAGCTGAAGCAGAAGGAACAGCAATACAAAATGATGTGGGAAACCCTATTTTCATGGAAACAGTGGCCCAGGGTCTGCCTGAACCAGGCTTCTATTCCCTTTGATCCTATAAATGCCACTCCAGACATTTTTGCTCCATTCCTCTGCATCTTTTCTGGGTCCTCCTCACCACCATATGTGGAAGGAGGGCTAAGGGTGAGATTTCTCTCACCATAGACTTCTATAGAGGTTTAGATGTCCCACTCTGTCCCTTGCAGCTCGTGAACCCTGATGGCCATTTAGGACATCGTTCAGCATCAGGCTGAGGTTTTCAAAAAGCCCTCCACAAAATCCCCAACATTACTTTGCTGAGTGGCAATAGCTCATTCAGAGCCCATCACTGGGTTTGTTTAGGCTGTTTGCCAGCGTACATTACTTTGTATTTATAAATGCTGAATTGCACCTGCCATCTACTCTGTGGCTGTGTATTTTACCATGAAACCTCTTGCTGCAACAAATCCTGTACCCAAATACCCACTTTCCCTCAAGCAGAAATATTATCATAGCTCACAGTTCTGCCCAAACCTTAAAATGCATGTTGGTTTTAAGCACAGACATCGTCCCACTCCTTAAAATGGTTTATGCAAGAAGAGGTAACTTCCCTCATATTTTTAATATGGGGTTTATCTCTTAGATGACACGGGCTGTGAAGAGCATTTGGAGCAGACAGGATGCCTATGGGAAAAATAAACAGGAAGGGGAAGAGGGAAGGTGATGGGAATGAGAAGGGGAAAGGAGGAAGGGGAAAGAGAAAGGGAAAGGAGGCTAAGGAAAAAAAAAGAGGGAAAGGAAGAAAGGTAAGGAAAAAGGAAAATAAGAAAGGGAAAGAGGAAAGGGAAAAGGAAAAGGGGAAAAAAGAAAGGGGAAAAGGGAAATTGATGGAAGGGACAAATCCAGCACACTGCATGGACAGGATCATCTACAGCATCACCATCATGCAGTCCTTACACTGTGAGGAGTGAAGTGAGAAAACATGCATTGTGAATCACGACCTACAGGATTTGGTATTATCTATGTCATATTTGTCAAAAATCAGGAACAAACAGGTGTTTTTAAAAAAAAACAAAAAACAAAAAACCCTCCGGTTCCTGAGATGGCTTAAATCTCCCATGGAGCCCAAAGCATATCTGAAATGCTTCAAAATATTGTCACTCCGAAGCAGAATTTCCTCCACATCCAAACGCAGCGCTGTGAGGGTGACTCAGAACAGAGGAGGTAAAGCTCCAGATGGCATTTACACCTGCTCTCCCCCAGCCATCTGGGACTGCACCCCACCTGGCAGCTGCGCATCCCACCCCCACACCTTCAGCACTGGAAGTGCCCCATTGCACTAGGCAGTATTTTTCTTGGTTTTCTTCCAAAGTAACACTTATGTCAGCTTTTGCTGAAGACCTAGCATCTGCAGATAATGTGGAACGAGAGGAGGAAGTCTAGGAAAGACAGGGAGGAAATGTTGTTCCATATAATCTGAAAATAGCCCATGATCTCAGTTTTGTTGTCAGCGTGGAGGCAGACAACCTTTGCAGCTCAGGAGCAAATGTGGGATGGAGAGAAGAAGGGCATTTTAATTTCAGCTTTCAACACCATAACTTTTTCAAAGAGCAGCTAGAAATGAAAACAAGAGAGTGGAGGTTTGTGGGTGGTGAGGATCCTATTTCTCTACCCAGCTCACAACTCGATGCGTTCCTCTCTGAGCCTGGAGGACCAGAGCGCTCCGCCCCAGCAATCACAGTATCATTAGGGTTGGTAAGACCACTAAGATCATCCAACCCAACCACCAACCCATGCCTGCAATCGCTCCAGACCATGTCATTCAGTGCAACATCTGCCCTTTTCTTGAACACTTCCAGGGATGGTGACTCCACCACCTCCCTGGGCAGCCTGTGCCAATTCATTACTAAGCCACCCCTTTGGATGGTAGAGCACCAGAGCCATGCAATCACATAGAAGGTCTGCCTTAGAGGAAACTCCATAATGGAAACAGAGGCCATTTCTCGGTGTCCCTTGGTCACCTGGCCCTCCATCCACACATAGGGACACCAGGCCAGGCTAGCTGTTGCCTGCCTCCTTTCCCTTGTGTCTCTTTGCATCCCTCCCTGCTGTTTCCAGGCATGCATCATATTCACATGGCTCATTTTTTCACTCCAAAATAAAAGCTAGGATTGATTTTTAATAAGCGTGCAAATTCAACCGCCGCCGTCTTTATCAGGTGTTGGCTTTGTCTCCTTTGCAGTTTCAGCATTAGACATGCTTGCCTGCTTTTCTGCAGCTCTCTCATCCACTCTCGCCAGATAAGAAACGCAACACCCACAACTCTATAAACGTACTTCCCTGAGATGTGCAGGCTCTGTGAAGCTGAGCTAAACAGGAGTACAATGGGATGCTAATGATACACCTTCCTGTTTGCAGGGAAATCAGGGAAGGATCCCAGCCCACAGCCTTGAGCCTCACGGGAGGCAGCAGCTCCTGCCACCAGCCCCTAGCTGAGCTGCCCACATTTCCCACAGCACCCATCCACCCCGAGTTCAAAGATCCTATAATAGAACATTAGGGATTTGTACCAGATTTCCATGCCGAAAGCTCTCAGTTCAACCATTACCTTCCATTCTAGCTGCAGTAGATGACAGCACATTCTAGCTTGTTAATCAAGGTGGATAAAACTTTCTATCCTGCCTTCAGCATCCCCTCTTCACCCAGAGATCACGTTCATCCATTTTGCCACTACAGGACACTAAATGTTCATAATCACCTGTTTTTCCAATATGGCCCTTAAATCAATTGTAGGGCCGCTGCCCTGAAGCAGGCAGTCTCCCATCCTGACGGAGTGCCCTACATTTTGTGCTCAGAGATGGATGACCAAGCATTTCACCCTATTAAAATTCATGGTGTTCCACCGTTGCCGGTCTACCAAGCAACTGCAATCGCTCTGCATTAGAGGCTTGCCTTCATCATTATTTATCACGGCGAAATTTGAGTCAGCTGCAAACTTTACAGGCAACTAATTTATATCTGTTTTCTAGATCATTCATGAAAATAGTGAAATACACGGGGGGGTGAAAGCTGAAGCCTACAAAGCTACCGTGCAAGCAGCCTGTTTGTCAATGATTCTCCTAGAACAATTGCATTTTGAGAGCTTTTAGCTGCCTGTTTCTTAATCCATTTAATAACTGCCCATCGATTCAATAGCGTATTTTTGAGCAAGTAAAGCAAGTGCCTGACATTAAGGCAAAATGTATATTGAAAATCCAGATACTTGAACAGAGACTGTTTTTCTTGGCTGCATGCAGTACACCAGGACATCAGTCCATGCCTGGGGCTTGTTGGCATTGTTGCAATATAATTAATAGATAATAGCAACAGCAATATGTTTAAAAACAATCCCCCTGGGTTTGGGGGGAGAAAAATAAGAAAAATTAAAATAACTCTGTGAAGTTTAAGAGTATTTTCTGTGAAATAGGTTGGTTGGAATTGATGGTCTTTCTATGCCTTTGTTCCCTGGGACTTCTTTAGTTTTATGATATTCCTAAGGAATTGGAAATAGGACCTCATCTGCTAATTTTGACAGCATTCTCACACTCAGCCCTCAGGGGGAGGCTTGCATGTCAGCCCACAGCTGGATTATTCTTACTTTCCATAAACCACTCCTGGTGGATGGAGGCTCACCTCAGTGGGACAGACCCTTCCACAGGTGCTACTCCTGAGCCCCCATAGGCAAACTGCTTAAACATTGAGCATCATTTCAGAGAAAACAAAGCATTTCCTTAGCACTGACTTCTGCCAAGTCAATGGCCTTTGCCTCCCACTTTGGGCACATAAGGCATTGGTTTCCCATGGCTATTCTTGTCTGAGAAGGAGATGGTAGAAACACATTTTGCTTCAGCCCCTGAAACCCTGAAGTGAATTACTTAATTAAAAGATCCAAACCCTGAAGCTTATTGAAGACAATCTCCAACCTACAGCCAGGGCATGCACATCTCCATGGGGACACAGACTTTACACCCTGCAGTTCAATCGTTCCATGCAGAGCAGTTTTAGCACAGCAGGACTAATTTCTCCAAATATTAAGTGGCTATTAATATTTCATTATATTAAGAGAACTTTTTTTTTTTTTTTTTTTTTCCATTTCATTTGCCATCTTTATTTGTTTAATTCACATTCCTCAGCACTGGGAGGGAAACCAAGAAGCAACTGCTGTTTTAGGGGAAAAGAGAATCAAAATAACTGGGAAACTCAATCCTGCAGGTTATGCCTATTGTCAGAGCAGTGATATCAGGCAGCAAAATGGCACCTGATAGGGAATGCATACATTCACAAGCAGAATATCTCATATCTCACAACTTGGAAAAACCTCTTCTGAGCCTTTCTTGGGCTCATAATTAAACAAAAGAAACTATTAAGTTCTCAGACACCACTTTTATGCTCTCACAATCATGCATACAGTTGTGGTGACAATAGCAGAGCTTGAGATTAGCAGATCTGAAGACAGGAAAACATGCCTCCTCATTCCCCCAGCTCTCTATCCCTGCCAAACTGGAAGCAAACTCTCCTTCCTTTGGGGAAATAATTTGTGCAGCTTCTGACAGCAACAAGGACAAGAGGAGCAATCCCTGCTGGTTCCACCAGGCACTGTCCAGACAACATGCTTCAAAACAAGCTCTCTTTACAACAGCCTCAGCATGTAAACCTTTTCCAGTGCCACCACCTCCCAAAAGCAAAACTCTAAGAAAGATGCTCAGCTCAGCAAATCCCATGCAGGCTTATACGGGGAATTAGGGCACACTCTGCCCTTCTCTTAGGGTTTGTATCAGAGGGGTAGAATTAAGCAAACTGGGACAATCTCTGCTCAATTAAAAAGAGTCAGAGGGGCTCTTTCAGTGCTACATACATCCTCTGCGAAACTTCCTTCCACCTGCAATGTAAGTGCTGCCATTTCTCCCTCATCACACTCAGCATCTGATGGTATTTTTCTAGTGAGATGTTATCTGGGGTGACATCCCTCTTACCTCCACTTTCAGCTGAGAAAACAGACCAAAATGGGTTCTACTGGTGGCTTCACTGGGCTCCTACATTGATAAAGGATCTTCAGGACGCCAGTTCTTCCCAGGATGGATGGTGCCTGTGGTCCTGCTGGCATACTTCAGTGAAGCCACCATGTGTCCTCCATCCTCAAGATAACATGTTCTAAATCCCCAAATCCACTTCATTATCAAAATACTCCAGTTCCTTTCCCAGCAGTCTGGAGGTCACCTTAAGTTTTTTTCCATTCCCAAATGTGTGGCTTGACATTTGATAATGTTAAAATCCAGCAGCTATTTCTTTCTTCTCTCCTCTTACGTGTTTAAATCCTGCTGAAGGTGACGCATGGCTCTTAGTCCTCATGTTAGCTGCTGGTGCCCAGAGGCTATTATCAGGGAACAGGCTAATCCTAGATTTGGAAGGTCCCTCTGGGCTTTCCTGTGATGGGGTTGGGGGTTGGGGAGAGTCTGATGACTTGGTTTGTTTAAAATTGCTGCAGGAAATGAAATCAGACATGTGCAGTGTCCTCTTCACTGTACCCCCTGGGATCCTGGCCTGTTTGCATAGCACGGCATCCCCTCTTCTCTGGCTGGCTGGAGAACAGCAAGGTGTGTGAAACAGCAGTGATGGATGGTCACTGAAACAAGGGCAGCTGGTGCAATGGAAACGTCCCCAAGGGCTGTCAGCCCTAAAATATGTCATTGCCAAAGTAGTTCTCAAAACTCGTCTCCCTTGCCTGCCAAGCACATACACTCCTACCAGTGTGAGGGGTTAACAGACATCAGCACTGGCTGGCCAAAGGAGCATGGAGAGGCTTTGGGGGGTTGCCATTGATGGATGTCTGTTTGATCCATAAACCCTGTATGCTGAGGGAGCTGGTTGTCACATCCCCACAGTGCTTAACTCGAGGCAGGCACCCGTACCTCCATCTCCCATTGACTGGACAAAGCAAGCAGAGGAATGATGTAAAATGGCATCAGCTGACTCACTACTGATGTGGTGCATGAAATAGGAGTTAATACTGGATTGGAGAAATGATTACTACTCTCTGCATGATCCTTACTGAAGCTTCATGTTAACTCCTTGATGTATTGAGAGGGGGATGTGTGCTGTGCGAGGCCATTGGGACAACCATTAGACTCATTAGGTACTTTCATGAATGATCAAGATGAGGGAGGGAGAAGATAGCAGGTTAATTAAATTTGCCCCTGCTGAGCTGGAGAGGCTTTCAGTATTAGTGGGATAGACAAATGATAGGGGATTCATAGAAGAAACAGCATATTGATAGGAGATAGAAAGATGCAGCTAATTCTGGGGAAAATGATCTACCTTCCAAGTAATCTGTGTGAAGGGGGAAAGGCTGCAGATAAAAGAGGCATATCTGAAGAACTGGGAGTTGCAAGACGGTGGCTGATAATGAGAGAAGGGAAAGTGGTTTTCTTGGGACTGAATTTGTGCTCTAATGTTAGTTCCTGCCTGGGGCTCCTAGAGACTATCAGAAAGAATACAATTGTTATTATTGATCCCAGTTCCATCAGTTCTTAGAGTTTGATGTTTTTGCTTAACTAAAACACCAGGAAAGTTATGGATGTGGCAAGAAAAGGAGAATCCCTATTCACACATGACCTTGGAGGACCGGTTCTGTGCACAGGCAATTGTGTGTCCTTAGGGCTACAGAATCCTGGAAAATACAGTAGGAAGCAGTGCAGTAAGTTGACTGGGTAGAAGGAAGAAGGTCTACCAGGCGCTAGAGCAAGGTTCGTCAACAAGGCACATCAAAACATGGAAAAACCACAGAAGGAATCATATCGTTCCTCCTCTTTATTTCAAATTTGAACGTCAGAAATGAGCTGTGCAATGGCAGGCTACCCAGCGTGCTCAGGTTGGCAGCTACAGGAAGGCAGAGCTGCAGCGTGGCAGTGAACCAAGCACATGGCAGTTCAACCCTCGGTAGGTTTGTTTGCAAAGAACTGGACAAAAGAAAACGAGAAACTTGCAGACAAAATAGTCACTGCACAATTTCTGGCTCCAGTTGGAATAGAGCATCTGGATTTAAAACCATCACTCAGGCCAACAGAGGTCAATTTTCTTGGGTTTCCTTCTTGTTGTCCTTATGCAACGGAAGGAAAGGATACTCAGTGTTCCATAAAAAGAGATTTTCCAAAGACCAAAGAAGTGTTTGGGAAAGAAAAAAAATAGACAAAAAAAAAAAAAAAAAGAAAAGACACCAAAATATCACCTTTTCAAAGTAAAAGTAATCTCATTCCATGACAGATTGCAATAAAGGTCCCCCCAGCCCTGCTCTGCACAAGGCAGATCATCACTGAAATTTGTCAGTGCAAACCCAGATGCAGTCCAAGAATTCTCTGAAATAACAGCAGTGCAAGTCACGTCCCATGAAACACAGGAAATTTCTCTCCAGAGGAGAAGCAAATGAGAGACAAAACCCTTTGAGAGAGACTAGGAGTACTTAAAATCATTTCTAAAGAGAACATTTTCCAAAAACAAGGAGAATTCAAGTCAAATGTGGAAGTCTGATTATTTAAAACAGCAACTGGTAACAGGCAGGACAACATTACAGACTCCAAAATAAAACAAATGCTGGTTTGACACAGGAATGAATGCACACAACTAAAACAGTTTCTCAAATGCTGACAAAATAATTTTAGCAATGTCAGGAGGATCAGACCTACAACTTCCAGAAACCCAGGAGTCCCACGTGCACAGATCAACCATTTCTGATAGTCATAAAAATAAAAGGAATAACCATGGCTGGAAGACACTGCCAAAAAAACATGTGGGAGAATATCCAAATGAGAAAGAAAAGCAGAGAATAAAAAAACATTTGCAGTTAAGGTCTCCATTAAGATATTTGTAAGCTTTGGTGCCTTGCAGGCCGTCCATGGAAATTAATGGACGGGTGATATATGGCGCTTATTTGCAAAAATAAACAAGTATATACATAAATAGATGGCATCTGCACACCCCTCCTGTGTTTCTATGTTTGATCAGATCACATCTAGGAACAAACAATTCAGCAAAGGAAACACATGAAATACAAGATGCATAAAATCAGCATTTTAACTTATGAATCAGTTGGGTAGTTTGTAGTACAACCCAAGAGAAGAAACCTACAGAATAATAAGAATAGACCAGAAGTCTTTTGATTTCGTTCTGTGTTGGTAGAGATGGGTAACATGTGATACTTCAAAGCACATCCTGAATTGGCTTTGATGGAACAGCAGGTCCCACCAGTGACACATCTCTAAAGAGGCACATCATCACCTCTGCCTCTTCTGCACTCGCTCACCCACGCTTCTCATGAGCAGCCAGCTGGACCCTGATGTAAAACTGCCATCAATCACCTTTTCTCTGTGGACCGTCTGAAATAATATGCAAAGTAAGGGAGCGGTATCGTAGCTTTGTCTAAGATCATCACGAACATTTCAAACCATATTTGCATGAAATACGAATTAATGAGTATGCCAACGTGACACTGAGAAGGAACCAACCTTTAAGTGAAATAGTTTGAGTTGAACACCTGACGGAGCCGCTGACCTGTTATCCCCAAAAGAAAGAACAAATATTCTGACATTTTAGAACATGGCCTTTCCAGAGACTCTGACATTAGAAAGAGAAAACAGCGTTAGACTACGGGAACAATTTACACCTGGAAATCCAGGCTAACTGAAAATAATTAAGTCAATGCTAGAAGTGCCATGCTAGCCATTCTTACAGCACTGGCATGCCAGATTGGACTCTGGAAGGACTGAGATAGAGAGGGTGACCAAACAGGACATTTTCCAAGCAAAAGTGGATGGATAATAGGATAATAGGATAATTAATGGATAAAAGGTTGGATAATAGGAAAAATTTATTCTTTGAAAGAGTGGACAGACTCTGGAACAGGTTGCCCAGTGGAGTCACCAACCCTGGAGGTGTTCTAGAAACAACGTTTAGATGTTGTACTGAGGGATGTGGTTTAGTGGAGAAATATTGGTGGTAGGTGGATGGTTAGACTGGATGATCTTGGAGGTCTTTTCCAACCTGGGTGATTCTGTGATTCTATGACTGCCATTCCAGAAATAAAGAAGTGAACTGAAGTTATCTTGTATGTAAGTAGTACAAAATATTTTTAGACCATTTCAACACAAATAGTTAGAGGACATAGCGTGAGAGAGATCCTAGGAAAAGAGAAAGACTATTTTAAAAAGTGGAAAGCAAAGCTCTTGGTCATAAAATGCGATCTTTTAACAGTCAAGAACATTCCTCTTATGAATTATCAACTGAAGCCCTCATCATGATGTCACACAATGTTTTTCAAACTGTCTAGCCTGACCATGGCCTGAAAACTGGTGAGATCCCAAAACAAGGTGGTGGTCCCACACATCAGCCAGGAGAGAGGAGATATTCTTCAGTAATTGCTCAGGGCTGGCCCGAGGCATATACCTATATCCTCTGTGCAGAGACATCAAATCCCGCATGCAGGTTAAAAAATCACCAGTTTCTGTCAAAAGAAGCCAACGATACCAATTTGTAATGATGATGATGGTTTATTAGCATCGTGGCACATGTCTCCCCGTAGATCTATGCCCTATGTAACTTGAACACATCTAACTGCTCTTCTCTGGCAAATGCACAAGCTTAAAGCTATACTTGTGCATCACTAAAGTGGCAACTCAGTGGTCCTGGGGAGACTCCAGAGGAAGGGGAGCAGCTTCAAGAACCTGAACTCTCAAGATCAGAACCACATTCAAGTCGGCTCAAGAGGAACCTGTGAGCACCCTGAAGGGCTGAAAGATGAAATATGCTGAGCAGGGGTCTACTATGACATATACAACAAAAGCTTGCAGAGTGGGGCTGGGCATGAAGCTAAGAGGACAGAGGAGGAAGGAATCCTATTTGAGTCCTTGCTCTGAGGTTACACTAGGTTTAGAGAGAGAAACTGCAGAGTACTCCATCCCTTCCATATTTAATACATCGTTTGGGAGTGGCCAGTGAAAGCCAGGCAGCATGGACCAAGGAGCCTTCTGCATCAGTCTTGGCTCCTAAATCCCTCTCTCACTCTGACGGCAGCAGCGTAGGTAGACTCTTCACCTGGGAGCCTCCATGACTTATTTGAAGCTTATTTCTTGCTCATGTTCACACACAAGCCAACCCCACAGATGCAGTGAAGCTAGTTCATATCTGTACATGCAGTCAGAGTTGTAGGGAGAGGAGCATCCTGCACGAAGCTGCAGTACCCAACAGCAGCCTGGCTGCTGCAGCCCTACAGTTCAGTGCCCCATGGGAATGCACTCCAAACTGAGGGAAGCTATGAGATTCACTGGCCTTGAGACTTTTTGTATTCATTCAGAGTGCAGCACCTGGACACTGCATCCCCTGAGCAGCAGGGACAGCTTCTCTACCCCAGTTATTATGCAGTGGGGTCACACAGCAGTTGCAGGTGAAGGAGTTGGTGCTGTTAGGGTGACAAAGGCTGGAGAAACACCTTCAAAATCAGGCACCAAATGTGGCAGGCTTCATGCTGAGAAACAACTGATAAACACTTCATTGAAAAGATGTCAGAGAGAGAGGTATCTGAAGGCTGAGGAGGAGAACCCTGCCATCCTTTTCTCCCTTTCCTCCTGTATCACTGCATGCTGCCACTGCTGTTTCAGCCTCTTCTCTTGTGCTGAACTCCAGCCTTTGCTCCACTTTATTCACCTTAAACCAAAGCATCTCTTTCACTCGCAGGAAAAATATTTTGGGGAGGAATGACATTCCATCACAACTCCCTTGACATTAACATCGCATACAGAATAAGGGGGAGCACTGACATGCTTTTAAACCTAGGAAAATCAAACAAGCAAGTCACAACATTACCTTGTGGTTTCCTTGACAGAATGCGATCCACGGTGATGATTTTCCCGAGTGAGATTACAGTGCTGTCACTGCTATGGCACAACACAGAAATTAGCAGATCAGGATGATGATGAATGTATTGCCTCCTCGTTACACATAGCCTGCTCTGATCCCACTGTCCCCCTCACTTGTACAGGGAAGGAAAGGAGAGGGAAGGCAAGGAGTCCCCCTGAGACTCAACCAAGCCATTAAGGCAAGGAGAGCTCTGGGAGCTCTGCAGGTCATGATTGCTTTCAGGATTTTGTCACTGATCATAAGATATGTAGCAATTTATTTTTTTAAGTTCCAATTCTGGACTCAGGAGCTCAACGCAGCCATTTTTCGGAATGTTATTTTTTTTCCTTTTTGTTCCAGCAAAGGAGATGAAAGCATTAATTCATCTATCTGTCTATCTCCCAAAACCTCAGACAGTAGGAGGTGAATGAAAAGGTCCCAAACAATCTGTTTTCTGAGAATTTTGTTTAAAAACAAAACAAACAAACAAACACCAAACAGCTAATAAAAGCAAGTTTGATAAAAGGAAGGAGAACACACCAGGAATCGTGTCGAAGAAGATGGTTTTGAAGGAACAGATAGGAGGGAGAGAAGAAGATACCAGGGCAGAATTTGCTTAAGGAAGCACAGAAGGAGGCACAGCTCCAGCTGACCTGTGGGCTTTGATTTAAAGAACTGTGCCTTCTGCGGTCCAGATGACCAATAAGTGCTCATCGCTTTTAAGAAAGCTCTTGTGCCTCACGATAATTCACTGCTGATTGCCTACATTTTCTTAAAAGAGCTCATTTAGGGTTGATTTAAGTACTGCTGGGGAGGCCAGGCAGGCAGGAGGAGGAGCTGAGATTTACAGACCTGGTGCCAAGCACGGAGCAGCAGAGACTCTCCCATCTGATGCAGCAGTGCTGGGGTTGACAATAGGTTCCTAGAGAGAGTGAGGGCCAGAAATCCCCAAAATGGTCCTGGAGATGATCAGTGGCAGTTATAAACCTTACAAAGCCCTGTTTCCTCTTCTTTATGAAATCATAGAATCATTAAGGCTGAAAAGACCACTCAGATCCTGGAGTCCAACCATCAGCCCATCACATCCATGCCCTCTAACCACATCCCTCAGTGCCACATCTCCATGTTCCTCAAACACCTCCAGGGACGGTGACCCCACCACCCCACGGGCAGCCTGTGCCACTGCATCACTGCTCTTTCTGAGAAGAATTTTTTCCTAAAGACCTACCTGACTTTTATCAGAGCAGCTGATTCAATCTCATTGTGCATTTGTACCTTCCTCAGCATCTATGCTGAGCATCACGCCCATAGCAGAGATGTCTGAGAATGAGAGAGAAGTGCTCTACAGGACTATCCTGCTCTTTGCTGTCACCCAGGAATCCCCTACCAGGTCACAAAATCATAGAATCACAGAATGGCTTGGGTTGAAAAGGACCACAGTGCTCATCCAGTTCCAAACCCCTGCTATGTGCAGGGTCACCAACCAGCAGACCAGGCTGCCCAGAGCCACATCCAGCCTGGCCTTGAATGCCTGCAGGGATGGGGCATCCACAGCCTCCTTGGGCAACCTGTTCCAGTGCATCACCACCCTCTGAGTGAGGTCCCTGCAAAGCTCCATTGCCTAATAAGAAGTAGGAAAGAAGGAACAAACTGAAAGAATGCAAATACTCCAAAACAAATACTAGAAGGAAAGAAAAGACCACAAAGATGTGTTTCTCCACAATGTCAGTCCCTGAATTGCAGCTGCTCAAGCAAGGAATGCCAGATCTGGGGGCTTCACACACTGCTTGACATGTGGCCTTGTCTTCTATGGACTTAAGGCCATCCTGCTGTCTGCAGATTCAGAGTAAACTTCAGAGCATAGCAATGTGGGAGCATCACTGATGGCCGTGTTAGAGGTACAGGGGATCAAACAGATCAGGATGCATGCCAGCACAGTTGTTGTCAGTGGGAGATGTTGCAATGGGCATGGGTGCCAGCAGAAGAAGATGGAGGTTTGGGTTGTGATTCTTCTTTTCCAGATGCATCTGGTGATAAGAAAGTATCAGCCATGGGCCCCAGTTCTCAGCATCAGTGTGAATGAAGCCCTTCCCAGTCAACAGGGTTCCTGGTCCATGGCACTGCCAGCTACTGAAATATCAGGTTGGATATCAGGGGAAATTTCTGCTTGGAGAGAATGGTAGTGAACTGGAATAGCTGGCCCAGGGAAGTGGTGGAGTCATCCTTAAAGGTGTTCAAGAAAAGGGTCTGAGGGACACAGACAGTGGGTATGGTGGGAGTGGTTTGGGGTTGGACTTGATGATCTTAGTGGTCTTTTCCAACCTTAGTAATTCTATGAACTTGTGATAATATGAGGTTCTTGGATGTGCAGCACCAAAGGAGATGCATCTTAAAGCCCTGCTGCTCCCTGGTCTCCCAGCTTCACCTCCCATCGCCTGTCATGTGTTTGCCCACTTCCCAAACTGGGTGCTCAGTACAAACCATGCTAATTTCTGTCTAGATCTCCCTTCAGCCAAAGCATTTACATTTCTCAGTTCTCCTAATTTCAGCTCTGAGCCCAGTACCTGCAGTCTCTGGCTCCCTGTCCCAGCCACACCTTGGCAACTCAGCAGCTGGGAGTGGGGGAGAACTAAACTCAAACAAGCTGACACCGAGTTGGTTTTGTAGTTCAGTGAGTACCATCCCATGTCATCACCTCTTTGCCACATTATCCTGAGACACAACAGGCATCCTGAATGGGTTTTGTTTGGTTTCTGATTTGTTTTTGTGGTGAGCTGCTAGCAGATGGCACTCCTCGCTACCAAAATTTTGCCACGTAACCCCAATTCAGTCATTTTTCTTTCACAGAAGAACACAATGCAAACACCATCTATTCCCAAGGTTGTTGCACTGACAAACTGATTGCAGTGCTTGTAGTGACAGGCGGACAGGAGCTCACCAACAGCACAGGAGCCCTCCCACACACAGTCCTTGTCAACATGTTCTGCAGACTGGGAGAATTTCCTCTGTCAAACCTTGCTAGCCATCAGTTCTTTAGCTTAGAGCCCACGGAAGGCAATCACATATTCCTGCTGTTAGGATAAGTTTCAAAGAGACAGATGACAACACAGCCCATCTCTGGTGGCAAAGGAAGAGCTCTTGGCCTCATTGACCTGTACCCAGTTGCAAAGGGAGGAATGATGGGCTTTTGGCACTGCAGAGTCCAAACAGCACCAGGGCACTGAGTGGAAAAGGAAAACAAAAGTTTTAACCGTCTATGTATTTGTTTTGCAAGTGTGCTGCCTCTTTAAAACACTGAGGCTTATATCTCCATATGCTCCCATCTGGAAGGACTGAAAAAGTAAAAGGATAAGAACAGCAAGGAAGAAAAGGATTAGTTTAGAAATAAGCAGGATGGGGATCTTCCTGCTGTGCTTCCGCCTCTGCACTGAGTCCCCAGCTCCATTCCTGCCCTCCCAAATGGAGAGCACAGCCAGCAAAGCAGGTTATTACCCCACACTTGCCCCAGCGAGGTGCAGGAGAGGATCAGTGCCCTCCTCTGAGTCACTGTAGGCCCTTCAGATGCATTATCTGTGATTCCTCCCAGGATGAGGACTGGAGAGCTGTTGGAACAGGGACAGGTTTCCATAGCAAACCCAACATTTTCAGATAGAGAGGTTCAACCCTGCACTCGCTGTAGCTGAAAAGCATTTATTCCCCATAAGCACAAAGGACGGGGAGAAGCCTAATGTCACGTGTGGTTTATATTTCACAAACTTCTTCAAAGCAGAAATAGCCTTCCACTGAGTGCATGCTGGCAGGCTTTCCCTCTCTAGCTCAATACGAGCTGAAGCTTTGCGATTCAGAGCTGAGTCCTGCTCCCTATTTATCAGCTTGTTGGCTTCCCACAGTATCCCAGGGTCAGTTGTGGGCCACACTGTGCCAAGAGGGAGGATGTGCTGCTTTTGACTAAGAAGCAGAGCTAGAAACCAGAACTAGAAATCAGTTGGACTCATTGATCCTTATGAGTCCCTTCCAGCTTGGGATATTCTGCAATTCTTTGATTCTATGAACTGCAGAAGATGGGGAGCAGCCCCGTGCACAAGTTTCTGTGATACACAAGCACTAATAGTGATGCCTAAAGCAGAACTCAGCATTTCTTCCAGCTAATCAGTCTCGCAGATCCATTGATTTGGGGTTCTGCTGTGTGAATCCTGGTGGGTGAGTTATTTCAGCTTTTTCCACAGCCATCATGATTATAAACCACCTTTAAAATGACATCAATGTTCCCAGAAGCTAAGGTGTTCAATAAAGGATGGTATTACAGCAGGCTGGGAGGGAAAGCCTGTTCAGCCTACAATGGAGAGTGAGATACACATAGCTAAGGCTATAAAGGATTGCAGAAAGCAAGAGAGACTATTTCTCCCTGCTTGTGGTCATGCCAGGAAATAATGGGCTTCAAATGCAGGACTGAAGATTGAGACCAATCCTGAGGAAAAACCTGAGCAGTCAGAAGAGTGGGGACGATCTCCGGGGAGGATTGTGGGATCTCCATCATTCCCAGTTTCAAGGGCAAGCTGGGAGAATTCAGTATGATGAAATCGAGGACTTGATGGAACAGTGAACCTAGCACAAATCACCTGGCAAGGCCACAGTTTGCTGCTTCTTTCCCTGTCTATCAAGACTGCTGGGCCAGGATGATGTCTCAGGCAGCCCTTCCCATCCCATTCTCCTTTTACAGCCTTCCCAGGACACAAAGGTTTAGCATCAGCTCGTGAATATAGGGTTACATCTGCAATAGCAGATGGACGTGACTTTGGCTGGGGATCCACAGCTCATCTCATACAGTGTGCAACTGGTCACTGCGGTGTCATCGGCATGACGGGGACTGGGATGAGCTGGAGGGTGATGGGTGCATCCCTGTTTGTATAAGGACCAATGCTCCCATGGGCACATAGGAGTCAATCCCATGCTGAACCGGTCCTTGGCACGCACTGCTGAAGAGCAATTTTGAGCACTGCTATTTCTGACTTTGTTTTGCCAACAGAGAAACTTATTCTGGCCAAACAGAAGCATTGAAATCTATCTGCAAGCATACCTTCGACCTTCTCTGCAAGTCTCTTCCCCAGTGTGCAGCCAGCTGCAGCCAACGGTGGTGCCAATGCCTTCCAGCTCTCCAGGATCAGAGGGATCACCCATCCAGCCCTGACCCAGAGCAGGGTGTCCCTTTGTGGCAGTCTTAGTGCAGGCATTTATTTCTCCTCCAGACACTAAATTCAGAGCAAGGAAAGAAAAAGAAACGCCTTGCTGCAGATGTAAACCTCCTTCCCTCAGCACAGAGTGATCCTGGGGTGGTAGAAGGGACATTGTCCAACCCATTAGAAGGGATAAAAGGACTTGTCCTCTGAGAGGTCTCACCTTCCTCATAACAACACTAAGGGGAGGAGAAGCACTTAGCATCTTCCCTTGCCTAATGTCATTGAGCACCAAAGCATTTGTAAGTGTGCTGGCAAGCACTGCCCTACCCCCTGTTGCTTTTTTTTGGCTATGAAATGAACACAGCATCATCAAATCATAGAATCGTGTGAGTTAGAAGAGACCATTAAAGGCCATCTGGTCCACCTCCCCTGCACTGAACTGGGACACCCACAGCTGATCAGATGCTCACAGCCCCTCCAGCCAGACCTTGAGCATCTCACCTTCAGCCACAGACCAGGGCTGAGCATTTTACAGTTTCAGGAACAGTCTGTTTCTTTCTTTTCTCCACCTTGGGATGCAGCCTGTGCTGCAGGAGGTGAGAACAGCCCGTCCTGCAGCTCCATGCCCAAACCCCTTTCCATGTCCAAGGACACCTCCCCATGTCCTGGTGCAGGAACGGACTTCCACTTGGTTAAATGAAGTCTATAAAGAAGTGAGGATGCTAATTACATGTCAACTCATTTGCTCTAAAACTACACTGGGAACACGGGAAAAATTAAAAGCATTAATTAGAGAGCAAACGCCCCCTAACTCACAACAGTGGTCTTCCAGCTTTTGGCAGCCATCCGTTAACAGCACCAGATTTGATTACAGAGCACAACAAAGCGAGACCGCTCGTTTGCAGCTTCAATACTCCCCCTCCAGAGCACAAGAAAGTTATTTGTCCCATTGAAATCTGCAAGAGCTTCTGTACACAGAGCTCCTAGGAAGCTTTTGATTTTGGGACAGAGATCTTTTTTTTCCTCCAGCTGAAATGTTTGCAACACGCTGGCGATGCAGCACATCAGAGCAATGACCAGGGGCAGCTTTCACTCCTCTGTGGCTCTTCCCAAGCCATAGACCCAGCAGCCTGTGCATTCTTAATTGACAGAATTAGGAAGCTTATTTGAAGAATACTTGAGTCCTTGGAGTCTAATTTCCCGCTGTATAAATAATACATCAGCAACAGCAGTCTCCAGGAAAAAAAAAAAAAAAAAGGAAGAAATAAATAAATAAAAATAAAAACTGAGAGGCCCAGATGAATTCTCTTAGCTTCCATCACACAGTGAAAATCCTTTGCAGAGGTTTTTTTTTTTTTCTTTTTCTTTGTGTGTGTGTGTTTTCCACAATAGCCCCCACTTGCATTGTACCATTTCTCGCCCTATCTGATTTAAGGAAGGGGGTAGGAGCTGAAAATTACACCTGTGGGTGCACTGCAGGTGTGATCACACCTTCTGATGAGGGAATAAACCCTGCAGGCTCCTGCTGAGAAACCCTCTGCTGTACAACCAGCCAGACCTGCTGTACCTACTGTGGGAGCCTCCTGCTCCTCTTGTTCTATGGGCTGTGAAGGGCCACATCGCTGTACATGCGTATTCATGGATGGGAAGAGAAGGAATGCTACACAATCATCTCTCATTGTGACAGCTTGCAACTTCTTCAGGCTGTATTTACAACTGCAACCTTCCTCCCCAGCTCCTGGTCCGGGATGAACCATCAGCTCTGTGTAACAGAGGAATGAGCATCCCTGGTATTGCTGGACCACTCCATGCCCCATCATCCCATAGACCATCCCAGGACCATCCTGTGCTCTGTTCTCAGCATTTCACACTGCTGTTAGCAAAGCTGCACGCAGCACCTGACAGCCAGACTCACTCTGATTAACTCAACACTGGGGTCGTTGCTTTTTGATTTCATTCTTGCCTCTCGACCTGGCTGCCAGGGCCCCATTCTGCTCTGCAGACATATGAGAGATGAGAGGAAAGCAGCTGGGTGATGCTGAGCTCCTGATGCTGCAACCGTCACAGCTGCAGGAGTGGAAAACAAACAGGCCTCCAAAGGCTGAAGTGAATTGAGTCCAAGACTTCATTAGAAGACTTTCTGCAGCACAAATATTTGTATTCCTCTGATGTGGGACTTAGAAGCACACAATTCCAGCAGGGAGATCCTGCAAGTATGAGCAACATCTCTATGTATCTACTGCTTGCTGCTGCCTTCCTCTGTCTCTCTCTCACGTTATCCACTATTTTCTGTGTGTCCAAACAAGGGACAGGTTCTTCTGGCAGGTGAGCCTGCTCAATGGCTAGCTCTCACTAGAGGTAAAGCAATGCTGCTTCGAGACGAGCAAGGTGACCATACAAGGTGAGCATCCCAAACTGTGGTCCCCAGAGCTCCTGGGTCCAGGTTCTATGCTGCAATGGGGACAGCACCTGATGGGCAGAGTTACAACCAAGGGCTGCAGCAAATGAAGTCTTTCCTTTCCCCGTGCTCTGCCTCAGAGGACCACAGCATCATCCCCGCCTTGGAGAAATGAAATCTGGAGCAAACACAGCAGACAAAGGGGCCCATTTGAAACAGCGCTGCCAATAAATAATTCATGGGAGAGAAGTGGTGAGTCTCTGGGGAGCCAGCGCAGGGATCTGTGAATCTGGATGAGCTTGCAGTGCTTTAATTATGTAAATTGACAAATGTCTCTACACTGAGAAATTCTGCTAGTCCTGCAAAAGAGCAAGAGCTGGAAAATGGCAAGAATTTCTCAGGGCTGTGCGCCTCGCCAGCTGCCAGCCACATCTGGCAGGGGGAACCTCGCCAGGGTCTCTCTGGAGCCAGCTTTGCTCCTTTGAAGGGCAGCCAGCAGGATCCTCTGCTTGAGAACTTCCACTGATCTACAGACCCTCAGCCCCAGTCCCTCTCTTGCACAGGAGCCCTTTGCTCCCAGCACAGGGAGTGGGAATGCTGGGATTGTGAGCTCTCACACTGGAGTGGATTGGAGTGGCATCACAGATTGCAATCAAACATCAGATGGCTTCAGAAAGGACGGATGAGGACCACTGGGTGACCTGATCTGATTAGCTCAGCTGCCGTAAAGGCAAAGGGATGTGCAGGGAGATTTCTGCACCCCAAAATACATGGGATACTCTCTTCTGCAGTCATACTCCTGAAGGATGAGAATAGGAAAAGCAATCCCCTGCTTGATGAAATAAAGCTTTCGCTTTTGCTTTTGCAAGAGGCTTTTGTCACGTGGAGCTTTTGGAAAGACAAGCTGCTCTAGGCCTGCCAATGGCCCAGAGAGAAATAGGGGAAAGAGAAGCTGATTCTGGGGCACTGAGGGCCAACATCCGTCCAGCAGAAGCCAGCCCTAATGGGATGCATGGAAATTGGCTCCACAGCAGAGAAGGCATCCTTGGAACCACAGGCATTGCTTCCTCCTCCCTTTGCTGTTTGTCACTGGATCCAAAGCAGGACTGCTTACAGAACAAGGAATGTCACAGTGAATGCCATCAGTCAGAATGGTATCTTGGGCTTTTGGCCATATGAAAAAGGAGGGAGCCAAGGCCATTAACACTGCTGTCCCTACTGCATTCATGGTTCTGCATGGCCGGGACTGCAGAACTGAGGGCCAAGTGGGACGCAGTGTGCTCCTCTGCAAACCTCTGAGCTTTGCCCATGACATCAGCTCTTCTCCTCATAGAATCAACGAATCACAGAATAATAGGTTGGGAAAGACCACTAAAATCATCCAGCCCAACAATCAGCCCATCACCACCATGCCACTAAACCACATCACTCATGTCTCAAGAGTGAGCACAGTCTGGGAGATGGGAAAGAAAAGCAACGTGATTTGGGAAACTGAGAGAGATGGGAGGGGAGGAAGGGAGTGGGAGGAAGGATGAATCAAGGAGCTCAGTGGGGAGCGGGTCTGGGGCAGCTGGCTGGCTGGGTTTTGGCTACTGGCCTTGGGACTCAATGGCCAATCACCCCAATATCCTCATGGGAACAGCTGAGGCTTGCCAGAAGATGGGCTGTGCTGCAGGCTAGCAGGCACAAACCACGTTCTCTCTCCTACAAAGTATTTTCCAGATAGCTAGCATTTCTACCTTAACGACTGTTGGTATTATCTCTGAAAACTGACTTTTCTTTAGTTTTGATGTTTGTTTTTCACTAAAAATATGCAGCCCTCTGTCACCCAAGCCCAGATGCTTTCACTGAAAAATTAACACTGTTTCAGAATTATTTTTATGCTCGTATCTTTGGAAGAGGGTGAGAGAAGAAAGGAAGGGAACTGCATCGTAGAAAAATATGGGGGGGAGGAGGAGGGGGGAGAATGTCAGCCCAAACAATATTTTATGCAGAAATGCCTGGTTTGATCGAAAATCCATTTTCTTGCAATATAAATTTTTCATGAAAACTGTGTCAGAGCTGAATCCAAACAGGGACAACCTGGAGCAGAGACACACCACCTCCTCCCATTCACAATGATTTATGCCAAGCTGTCTGGAAGCAGGAGCTGATGGCAGCTGTCTTCACCTGTCAGGGACAGAAAAAAGTGGTTGAATCTCCAATCCCAACACAAAGCAGGGAGCAGTGTGGCTCTGGGTTTGGTGCAGGCTCGTCCCAGGCTGACAGAGCATCATACTGCACTGGAACAGTTTGCTAAAGGAGGTTGTGGATGCCCCATCCCTGGAGGCATTCAAGGCCAGGCTGGATGTGGCTCTGGGCAGCCTGGGCTGGTGGTGCTCAGGAGACCTTGCACACAACAGGGGTTGGAACTAGATGATCATTGTGTTCCTTTTCAACCCAGGCCATTGATATTGCAGGTTGCCCTGTTGCTACTCTAAGCAAACCATCCTCTCCCTTCACCTGTGGGTAACCTAATGGTGGAGAAAGATGAGAGCAATAGGTTGAGGTGAAAAGAAAGCCCTGTTCAGGATGATGCACCCCATGACAACCAAAGCTGACATAACTCAAAGCAGAGGCAGTGGGACAGCTCAGCATCAGAAGGTTCTCATTAGCCCACAGTTCCTCAGGTTCTTTATCCCCAGAAAAGATGAGGAAAGTTGCACCCTCAACGCATTTTAATCTGCTCTAGGGCTGCAGAACAACTTGTATGAAGTCTGTCCCTGTCCCGAAACACCCTTCACTCTGTGGATGGAAAAATCTGCTAGTGATTGCCAGCCCTCAGGGCTGCATCAGCAGCATGTGTCATATCCCAGTTTGCAAAAGCCTGCAGAGATGTTCAATCTGAGCAGGACGGGTAAATGGCCCTTTAGGGAACTCAGAATATTCTGACATCAGTTTTGTGCTGGAGGGCAGGATGCTGGCAGCTAGGTGAGGTGGTCAGGTCCCCTCCCTATCTCACACAGTCTTCCATTAAGACATTGGTAACAACTGCTGGGTGCTCACAACTGTTCCCGGGTTACAAACTGCTGTCTTGGAGTGTTCCAGAGCCATTACATGGGAGACTGTGCCAGGAACAGAGTAGGACAACAGAAGGACTTGGGGTGTTGGTAGTTATAAAACTGAACGTGAGCCAGCAGTGTGTGCTTGCAGCCTGTAAGACCAACTATGGACTGCATAAAAAAGCCATGACCAGCAGGGCAACTGTCTCCCTTGTTCTTGGGAGAACTCACCTGGAGGACTGCATTGAGCTCTGGGGACTCCAGCATAAGAAGAGCATGGATCTGTTGGAGCAAATCCAGAGGAGACCACAAGGATACTCAACAGGGCTGAAGCCTTGTAAAGAGGCTGAGATAGGTGGGATTGTACAGCATGGAAAAAAGGGCTCCAGGGAGACCTCACTGCAACCTTCCAGAAACTGAAGGTGGCTACAGGAAAGCTGGAAAGGAACTCTTTGCCATGGGGTGTAGACATAGCTCAAGGGTAAGAGCTTAAGAGAATAGATTTAGATTAGATATTAGGAAGAAATCCTTTGCTGTGAGGGTGGTGAGGCACAGGCTGCCCAGTGGGTGCTGCATCCCTGGAGGTGTTCAAGGCCAGGCTGGATGGGGCTTCAGGCAACCTGGTCTAGTGAGAGTTGTCCCTGCCCATAGCAGAGTAGTGGAACTAGATGATCTTTAAGGTCCCTTCCAACCCAAATGGTTCTATGGTTCTATAATCTGAAGGCAAATGGAGGCTCACAAAGCCATTAATGCCTGTGCTGAGCCAGCTAGCACATGCAGAGCATGCTTTGTTCCCACAAACAGAGAAGCAGGGCTGATGTTTGCAACATCACCCTGAAAGGAGATGTCCCTTTGCAGCAGGTCCATACTGGTGGAGCCAACCAACCCTTTGCAGCATGACACTTCAAGGTCAGACTCACAGCTGATGGCTCCATTCCCATTTTGGAGGAGAGACCACAAAGATCAGTGCCAGATATTTGGTGAGCACAGCCTAATTTTGCAGCTCTCTTTGGGCAGCTTGGATGGGTGTATAGAGAAGGTCAAACCTGACTCTGAGCTGGGATCACAGGTTGGTGCAAGCTTGCTGCATTCAGCACAGCCCTAAGAGGAGACAGCCCCATTATTTTCTGCCTCTGCACTGGAGACAGACAGCAATGTCTTAAAACAGGATTCTCTCATCAATCATTTATTGGATTTATGCGGCTTCACTTAGGAACCTGATTTATATTTCCTCTCAATTTACTGCATTTGAATTGTTTGCAAATAGGCACGTGGATCATCAGATGGAGCAAGAAAAAAAAAAAAAAAAGCTATTTTCAAGCTTCATTTAGGCCACTCGAAGCATTAATTTTTAGTTGCAAAGGCTATTTTTTGCTAAATTAGTTTTTAGATCTTGTCTTCCTTGTGCTGGGTTATAAATTTAGTGCTGCTGGAGCAGAAATGATCAGAACTGGATTTTTTCAGCCTTTCTGAGGCAGGTGCTGGGGTGTATTGCAGTGCTGGGGAAGATAATTTGGCTCTTTTTGTTGAGGCAGAAATACACCCATGCCTCAATCCCCCCCCAGCAATATTCAGCACAAGCTCTCGAGGACAACCTGAAGCCAATCTTTCTTTCCCTGGCATCAAGACTGCACTTTTCCTTCTTTTCCTTCAAGCATATTCTGAATCCCTAAGCTACCTTCCAAGGCCATCTTTGGTCTCAGAGAATCACCTCTGGATCCAGCACGGGAAGTGCCTTCCACTCAGATGTTTTAAAGGTGAACTTGTTTCAGGGCCACCGCAGCGCAGCAGCATGTGTGGGTGGTTGGTGGATGATGTTTTATTTAAACACAAAGGCATGGGATTCCAGCTCATTTCAAACAAATCCTTCAGTGAGAAAATATGCACATATTTTTGACACAAATCTGTCCGTGGCTCCATTAATTCTCTGCCAAAGTGCTTTACCTGCTGGAGCAGATGATAATTCAGCAATGTAAACAGAGCATTTTAATTTCATTTTGGGATCACGAATGGAAACAAACTGATTAACAAAAGCAAGGTAAACAATGGTTCTGCCTTCTGTTAGTATTAATATTCTCCTAGTATTGATGCTGTTATCCCTGGAGCCTGTGTCAACACAGTGAGCCGGGTGCTGCAATGCTGCCATATCCTGCCCAGCCATTCACACCCAAGGACAAGGTCTGATGGCAGGAGGATGGCTTCTCCATGACAAAATATGCCAGCAGGGATGGGAATGTAGCCCATTGGCTCCTACTGGCCCCTTGACCCCCACGGTCTACAGCCCTGCAAGCCCAGTGCTGACTCTGGAAGGGAAGGTCTCTGAGGTGGGACGTGATGCTGCCTGGCAATGAGCTTCCAGGCATCCCCAGAGGGTTTTCTGTAACACTGTGACATCATTCAGCCCCAGAAAGCAGATCAGGGTAGCATGCTCAGCTCATGTGCTGTGCGCTTCGTCATGCTCCAGCAAGGCTGAATGCAAGCAGTGCTTGGGAGGTGACACAGCACATATAAATGGGTGAGTGATCTCCTGTAAATGATTAAAGTGCAAACATGGAAGAGTTCAAAAACATCATCCCAACTTGAGTTAGAGGGAAATAGAGCTCTTCACTAGGAAACCTCTACCCGTGTTGCAACTCCAGGAGATCACCCATCATCCAGAGAAGCACATGGATGGGCTGGGTCATTCATAGGGTCACTAGGGACAGGGGAACATTACAGCTGCTCCCTCTCCACTCCACCTGATACAACAAATGCACGTTCAGCTATTAAAAACCAACCAGGATCTGGCTCCTGCCTGGGCAACAGCTCCACCATATAAAGCCATGCACATTTTATAGCGGAGAGCTCTTTCCTAGGTTGGGGCAGGAAATTACTAATGTGCCCATCCTGGCTTCATGCTGCATGGTAAGTGAAGGGGCAATCCTACAGCCCTCCCCATGGCTTGAACAGCCATATAAAGCAGGGATGCAGCCCATGCTGAGGGCTAAAAGGGGTGGCAGATGGTTTGGGGTAAATGTGCCACTGGCTCCTTGGGCCTGCCTAGAGAAGGGGAAGGGCTGCAGGAACAAGATACAGAGATCACGCCCAAAACAATGGATTGAATTAAATCTTAATGATCTGCTCTGTGCACCATTCCAGCTGTCAGAGAATAGAAATTTGGAAGAAGTAGCAAAGTCTTTGGTGCAACAAATACAGCTTTTGCTTTTGTGCTAAATATAAGAGCTGCCATTTTGCTTTTTGCTTTGGAGAATGATAGGCAAGACCTCTGCATGTCAGTGGAGTCACCGTTCCTGGAGGTGTTCAAGAACCATGGAGATGAGGGGCATGGTTATTGGGCACAGTGTGGATGTATTGGAGTTGGACTTAGAGATCTTAGACTTCTTTTCTAACCTTAGGGATTCTATGACTCGATGATTCTAAGTGACTAGCACATGTAGGTCACTCTTCCTGCAGGCAGACAGGAGGTGAGCACACTATTAATATATATCTCAGGAGAGCACAAGGCTTGAGCGTCACAATGAAAGAAAGAGCTGATTTTGGGAATGAGAACACTGACATCATGGGACAATCAGTCTATTATCATAGAATCATAGGATCATAGAATCACCAATGTTGGAACAGACCTCCAAGATCACCCAGTCCAATTAACTGGTAAGTGGCACCTCACCTGAAGGAAAGGTTTGTGTCCAAGCTGGAGACAAGGAGAATGGAAATAGAATTCCATGGATCCTGAAGCAAGATGATAGCTGCTCACAATGCAACAGGGAAGGATGGGTGAGAGGATGGCACAGTATCTACATCAAACTTTGCTGGGCTGAGGGTTAAGGAGGTGAGCAAGAGCTTGTCAAGACTACTCATAGAGAAAGCCATACACATGTATGGCCTGTGACACTTAGGATGCAAACTAGAGACTTCATTGGCTATTCTAGACCAGTTAATGCTGGGGAGCTTCAAGATGTTCAAAGCCATGGGAAAAAAAAAAAAAGGGTTCCATAAAGGTAATTTAGATATTGTGTGTTAGCAGTGTAACCACCTGAGCACTAGTTTGTTTCAGCTTAATTTCAATACCAGGGTTGTTATAAGCATTGCATAAACAATGGTTTCTGAAATATTCTTATTTCAAGTTCCTTGTGGAGATGTGAAAAGGTTCCTGCTGCAATTCCAGTAAGGAGAGGGAAAACACAGTTCAAACTGCAAAAGGACACTGAGGACCTTCTATAGCACGTAATTTGCAAACTGCTACAGTATGTTCCTATGACTGCAGTTCAATTACATCTTGCAAAAAAAAAAAAAAAAAAAGGTAAATGGGTAGAAAATCAGCACTTGAGGGTCCCTTTTTGTTCATCAAAGATATTTCTTCTCGAATCAGCTTAAGAGCATTTCGTTAGCAGGCTAGCAGATGCTCAAAGGCTGGCGGCAAGACCACGATATAAGGAAGCTCCAAGAGTAGTAGAATAAAAAGATCCTTGAGATGAAGGATCTCTAGAGGTCCCCTCTGAGCTCAGCTATTCTGTGATGTGGATGGAAATTTTCAAGAGTCCCCAGGACATTGTTCCAACCTGCTTCTGAACTCTGTGGTTTCCCCTGCCAAGGACATATCCAAGCATTCAGCCATGCCCCAAAGAGCCACCTGCTGTTCCCATTCTCCTCTTATCCAGGAGAGCATGCAAGGAGAGATGGTGGTGGTTGAGCAGAAGCCAAAGGGAATCATCCAAACTGAGAGCTGGGAGTTGAAATGAGTTTGTGGGTTGAAAAGGACCACAATGATCATCCAGTTCCAATTCCCTACTATGTGCAGGTTGCCAACCACCAGACCAGGCTGCCCAGAGCCACATCCAGCCTGGCCTTGAATGCCTGCAGGGATGGGGCATCCAGAACATCCTTTTGCAATTTTTTCCAGTGTGACATCACAAAAGGCCAATAACAAATAGACCAAAGTTACTTTTATTCCTTTAACCCAATGAAGATGTCCATGCCAAGCTGCGACACAAAACAGCAGTCCTATGGTGGCAGAGTTTTGCTGAAGGCAAACGGTTGTCCAGCCTGAGTCACACCTCCACCAGCACGTTCCATGAGCTGGGCATGAAAATCTGGGCAGACACCTGTCACCATCCTACAAGGGCTAGCTGTGAACTGGTTATGTCACATGTCCTGACTACAAAGAGAAGCATCCTTTCCAGCTGGGGGATATCTTGGGAAGGTTAGTTGCCTTTGGTCCATTGGTCTCACAGCAAAACCTCAATCTGATTAAATCACACAGGGATGAAGAAGGAAAGGCAACACAATTATTATTTGAGAGCTTTTGTTTAAAAATAATTCATACTGTTTCAGAGCATCTGCATCATTTTTCACTATATATGTTCATTGTGTGATTTCCATAGGTTTGACCAAGCATTTGCATAGTGTCCCTGCCCTTGAAAATGAAGCAGTTAGTTACTGTGGGGTTTCACACACACACACACACACACACACACAGGACAGACCACAAAAAAAAAGCATCTGTGGTATGCTTTACTGTAATTTTAGAAAACTGGAAAGAAAAAAAAAAAAAGGATAGATATAGAGAAAGAAATCTCAAGCTTCTAAAAGTTAAATCCCTATTTCTGCAACACTTAAGCAGCTCTGAATCTGGGTCTTAGCTGCTCCTGCAAAACCTTTTTTTAAATTCTTTTTTTTTATATATATATAAGAACTGGCATATTGAACCAGAACAAAGATCATTAGAGCTTTCATCCTGCCTCTGGCACAGATAGCATCCTCTGCTTAGATAAGAGCAGGGGAAACGGGGCAAGAATGGGAGAGCCCTTCTCCCAGCACATTGTCAGAGGTAACAGCCAGCAGTTTGGAGATTTCCAAAATTGGGATTTCATGTGAACCATCTGCTTTTTAAAACAGAGGGATCCATCTGAAGGACAATTTACTTTTCTTCCCTTTTAACTCAGCTCACAGAATCCTGGGGCAAAGAGTTCCAGAACTGATGGATGCAAGGCAATGCTCCATCCTCACCATTCCAATAAGTGTTATCAGTGATCAGAAACTAATTGCTCCTTGCTTACCTGCTCTGCCCCACACAGTGCTTTGCACCTCCTCCCCAGTTCAAGATATCATGTCCCTGACCACCCTGACTGCCCTTCTCACAAGCTTTTCCATTACTACAGCATCTTTCCTGAAGCAGAGCAACAAGAAAAATATGGATTATTCAAAACACGGGCATGCCATGGGCTTATTATATACAAATAAAAAATCTTCCCTCCTGGTGGCATAAAATCTTTGCACATTCAAAACACATTGATCCCTTGTTAACATTAAAAAAGGATTTCTGTTTTCAACGCTCGAACAAAGTTGCTGTAAGATCCTTGTATACACAAGTTGACACCTCCAAACGAAGCAGTCTAAAATTAGCCTCATACTCCATCTGCAGGGAATTAGGAGGGCTTTTCTAAAGCGTTTGACTTCTTGGAAAGCCAAAGTCCCCGTAAATTCAACCCACAAACCTTGATGATGGATATTGTTAAACCAAAACCCCTCGACTTCTTTACTGGGAGACTCCTCAGCATATCAGAGAGCAGTTTGTTGCTCAGCAAATGTCTTTATCTTTCACATAGGAAAGATTTTCTTTGGACTTTGGCACCATTTTTCAGTATGGATGAGCACTTTAAGAACTAACTTTAAGGAACAGACTTCTTTAGAAGAAAACATCTCCATGGAAAAACTGGGAAAATGCTAAGAAACTAATTAAAGAAACTAGCACAAAATCTCCACCTTAACAACACAAGCTTGATAGATGAGAAAAAAAATCAGACTCACAACATGAAAAGAAGTAAAACTAATTTAAGTTTTAAAAGCACCTTGTTGTTGTTTTGTGCTTACCCTGATTTCCCTACACTTAACAGCTCAGCTATTGCCATTTCACATGTATGCACATTGCCAGGCCTCTGCCAAGCTGGGTTTCAAACAGATCTCTGCTTGTCCAAGCCATCAAAATCTCATCAGACTGGGTCAGGAGCAGCATTCAAGGCAATGTATTTAACTGCAGTGAGAACATTCCTCCTCTTAACCCATGCAGTCCCTCTGAGACCACTGCAGGGCCAGGCATGGAGCCCATTGGTATGGTAATCTATCTCCAGTAGCTGTGTGTGCCATGGGGCAAGAAGGAAGCTTGGCCTCAGAGGAGATGCGTCAGGGAGCTGTAAGAGAAGGAGAACAAATCTGTCCCTAAGACAGCATCCCTGCCTGGTCCGTGGTCACTTGCTAGTAAAGCCTAGGGGAAAATTGTGTCACGTGCCAGTGACACCAAACCTGCCACCTGCTCCTGGTATAGCACGTGTGCTTCACCTCCAGCTCCTGGCACCAACCCTCATTCCACCTTTGGCCATCAGTCTGGAGAGCCCTTTTCACTTAGATGTCTTTTTAAAAGGGTGTAATGGCTGGGAGCCACTCCAGCAGATGGCCAGCTCAAGCAGCTCCAGATATAAAACTATTAAAAAGCATTCAAAGAGCAACAGAGCTGTGAAGGGTCTGGAGCATGAGACTTAACATGGAGCAGCTGAGAGAACTGAGATGGTTCAGTTTGGAGAAGAGGAGGCTTAGGGGAGACCTTATATCTCTCTACAGCATCCTGAAAAGAGGTTGCAGTGAGGTGGGAGTCAGCCTCTGCTCTCAAGTAACAGCGACAGGACGAAAGGTGATGATGACCTTAGGCTGCACCAGAGGAGATTCAGGTTAGATATTATGAAAAACTTCTTCTCCAAAAGAATGGTAATGCATTGGAACAGGCTGCCCAGGGAGGTGGTGGGGTCACCGTCCTTGGAGTTGTTCAAGAACCATGGAGATGTGGCACTGAGGGACATGGTTAAGTTGGCAGCATTAGTGGTAGGTGGACAGTTGGACTTGATGATCTCAGAGGTCTTTTCCAACCTTAATGTTTCTATGATTCTATGGCACTATCACACCCAAAACAGGAACAGTGCATGCACAGCACATGTAGTTAAGAACCACGTGTAAAGGCTGTGACCTGACAGCATCCCTGGGGGCACGGCACTATTGACCAACATCATCTATTCAAAACTGGCCCTGATCTTCACGAGCTTCAGTCTCTGCAAAGGAGATCGGGCTGTGTGGGGTTGGTGGCACTTCACAGCCTAAGCTGCACACTCAGAAATTGCATCAAGATGGGAAAGGTCAAGCAGCGAGAGTCCTTGATGAGATTCTTTGCAAAACCACTCTGCAACCTAAAAACACTCAGCCTGCTATTTAAAGAGGGAAATTTCCCACGAGACAAGCTTGGCGCAGATTGTAGGAAAGGAGTTTTAGCCTTACTACATATTGTAGTATGAAAGCTTTGCTGCCAGCATAACCCTGGCCTGGCTTCACCTGAAACCCATGTAAATGCCTGAAATGGGTGTTGAAGAACACAGGGAGGAGGGAACTCCTGCAGAAAGTATGGCTGAGCATCGACAAGGAGAACATGTATGGGCTACAGAACCTGCTTAGAGGCATTGTGCAATTCCCTGGCTGCCAACCAGAGCAGGCTCGTGCTCCTGGCTAAGAGTTTTATGGACTCCATATGCCTTAGGAAGGAGATGGACACCAAGAAGCTCAGCACAGGAGGCCAGGCTGGCTGGACCACAGGTGTGTGTGTGGGCAGCACCCAACTCAGCAGGGAGGTTTTGTAGGATCCCATTCTGCCTAACTTGAAACGTATCCCCCCTATCTTCCCATCTGAGAAGTGCTGACCACCTGGGGAGGAGAAACAGGGGGTCAAGTGTGTCATCTAGGCAGTGTTTGCAAGTTGGCAAATAAAAGGCCAATCTTGGCACTGCTCTCCTCTGGCAGGTTATCCTCATTTTCCTAATTTCAGCTGCCTTTACTTTGCCAGGAGGAAATATGAGCTGGGATGTTGGGTTGGGATGCAGCCCACCAGGACCTGTGGGATCACTGTCTCACCTGGCTTTGGCCTCACAAGGTGTACCCTGCTTTGGCTATTGTCTTGAGCTCTCTTTGGAGGGCTAGAACCCCAGAATTCCTCTTCCCTACAGCAGAGCCCGGATCTCTGCCCCTACTGGAGAATTAAACTTTCACTTTTGCATCAGAAAGCTTCTGTAAACAGAATCTCAGCAATAATCTGGCTACTGGATTGTCTCTGGGAGTCATAGCACAATCATGGCCTTTGCATCTCAGAGGGCCTAGGAGTCAAACCTTGGGACAGAGAACTGGGACTGAGCCCCAGTCCCGTCTCCATCACCTGGCACAAGGAAACCTCATGAGCCAAGACTGTGCACCCATTCTGCATGTGTGGGGAGGCCACTGAGAGCAAAACCGTCTCACTTCCATCATCATCCTCTGAGCTCAGGCATTAGCAACAGCTTGAAACTCCAGTGAGAAAGAAAAAGGTAGCATGGAACAGCAGGTAAAGGCAGAGGAAGGAAGGAGAGAGGCTGCTGCTTTCCACGATGAGGACAGGGTTGGGATGAGGCCAACCAGCTCCGCACGGAGGGGAATAAAACAAAGAGAAACTTCATTGCCCGTGCCCAAACGCATCAGATCCAACCCTGCCTCCTTCCCAGGTCTGTGAATCTGCCAGGGCATGTTTGAAAGCAATAACTGCTCACTGCAAATTCAGCACCCAGCCGGTGTCATAGCTCAAGTCACGGTGCTCAGACTGAATGCCAGCGACAAATGTGAGCACACAGTGGTGGCCTGCTGCAAGTCCAGAAGGGAATTGGCAGCACAGGGAAAGCACGAGGAAAGCATTGCTCCAGTCCAAGGCCATCCCAAGTGAGCGTAGAGAAAGGCACATTCTGACAGCAAGCTGAATGCGAGTCAGCAGTGTGCCCTGCCAGCCAAAAGGGACAACAGGATCCAGGAGGGAAAGCAACTTTTTACATGGGCAGATGCTGACAGGACAAGGAGAACGGCTATATACTAAAAGAGGGGAGATTTAGGTCAGATGTTAGGGGGAAATTCATTGCTCAGAGGGTGATGAGGCCCAGGCTGCCCAGAGCTGTGGGTGCCCCATCCCCAGCAGTGCTCCAGGGCATGGCATTGGAACTGGATGAGCTTTAAGGTCCGCTCCAGCTCAAGCCATTCTATGCTTGCACAATCCTTGTGGAAGGATCCCTTCCAACTCAGGATATCCTGTGGTTCTGCAATTCTGCGGTCACAGCCAGGGTGAGACCTGGATCCCTGCAGAAGAGCAGAAGCAGTTGCAAAGAAGAGCCTGGAATGGTACCAGCAGACAGGAAAAATGGTGTGGGATGGGAGACACGTGATCTGCCTCTCCTCTAAAGAGGAAACTAAAATAGGTGACCTGATAACAGCATCTAAGCATTTTTGAGGAAGAAAACAAGAGGGTACTCAAAAGCTCTTTAATTCAGCAGAGGATGTAAAAGCAAGACCTAGCAGCTTAAGGTTAGAACTTAAATCAGAAATGAGCCACAGTGATTAGCTATAACCATGAACAACAAAGAGAAACAGCAGCATCTCCATCTTCTGGTGCCTTCAAAGCCAGTCTGTCCAAAGCACAAGCTGCATTCCCCACACACAGCCTACCTATTGTAACAGGTCCAGAGAGCTCTAGCAGGCCACAACACATCTCTCACGTTCCTCTTCTCAAACACAAGATCTTGCCTTCTTAGTGATCCCTTGCCACAGCACACTGCCTGCCTAGAAGCAGGCAAAGCCCTGGATCTGCCTTTGCTACGATTTCCTGCTTTAGCACCTCCTGGTTGAGCACCACCTGCAGTGCTCACTCCCATTCTGCCTCTCCCTGCCTCCTGCTCACTAATGAAGCTGCTAAAAAAGAAGCACTGATTGCCATGAAAGCCCCCTGCACCCTGAGCACAGCCACAGCACCCCATCCATCCCATCACCCATCCCTCCCCTCTGCTTGCAGCCCTCCAGGCAATCTTTGCTCTTTATGACATTGCTTACAACCCAGGCTGCTAAATCTCAGCCCGAGACAAACACTTCAGGTGAATCTGCACCCAAATGCATTCGTAAACCTGGGTGTTGCATGGCCTCTTCATTCTGTAATTCCGGCCTGAAGGGCAGAGCCAGCTGAGATGTTTTTGTCACAGCTCTGAGATCTGACGCCTGTCTTCCATCCCACACATCTGTTTCCCAAACCCTCAAACACCTCTTCTAAAATGGATCCTAAAGCTTCATTTTCATTGGTGGAAAAAAAAAATAATAATAATAACATTACTCATGATGCCTGTGAATTACTGAGAGCAAGGTGCTCCCATGTTTGCAAACCAGCTGGGATTATATTGGGAGCTAGTTTTGTTTTCTGTGGGAAATCTGCAAGGAGGAAGAGGGGGATAATGCTGAAATCCCCCAGAGAATTACAAAATGCTGTTTTCTCAGCATTTCTTCTGAATGGTAATCCTGTCTTTTTAGCAGGACTAATTCCTTCTAATCCCAGGGTGCAGCTCGCCCTTATGTCAGCTCTTTTTCCAGCCTCAGGTTATGAGCTCTGCAGTGACAGTGGCAGTGCTGTTGACAGGAGTTGCCCAGAGGAACTCAAAGCTGCATCAGGAGTGCCACCACCCTGATGTTAGTCATGGAGTTGGTATTCACAGACATAACTGACTTTGCCCAAGACATCCAATATCTTCTCCGTTCCTTACTCTAGCAGAGGTAAAGGTTGGCCCTCAGGCATTCATTACCGTTGGCACATTGCTTTCCAGCAATGGGAACATCAATAATTTCCTGCCCCAGCCTAGGAAAGAGCTCTCCACCATAAAATGTGCATGGCTGAAGAAGCCATCCTGGCTTCATGCTGCATGGTAAGTGAAGGGGGCAATCCTACAGCCCTCCCCATGGCTTGAACAGCCAAACTCTGCAGTATTACATATCTGAAGGAGGTCCCAGACTGACCCTGGCCAACACCGGCCTTCAATGCAGGAGAGCTGCAGGTTGCAATCAGATAGGATCCCTCAGTCTGGAGAGCAAAGGTGAATTCACAGCTCAGCAGAACACAGCAGGCATGCATTTGGCCGGAGCACATCTTCTGCTAGTGAAAATGAAATGTAAGACTCTTAATTATTAATCAGTTCATATGCAAAATAGGTATCATAGCAGAATGGGGGAAGGGGAACGCATTGTTCCTTAAGAATAAATATTTAACATGATACAGAACAGCATGAATTTTTAAAGAGAAGTTTTTGTAACTGCTGAAGTTCTTGAACTGCTAAAGAAGCAGAATATATTCTAGCAGCAATGCCAGATTCTGGAGAGGGCAACAGCCATTTGCACACAGGCAATTGCAGAGGATTAGGAAAGATGCAAGAGCCTGGACCACAAGAACACCAGCTTTTCAACTACCATCCTCCTATGCCTACAGATGTCTTCCTATTTCCCCAGCTCTCAGACTTCCAGCTACAAATAGCTGTCGTGTGTTAGATGGGGCTGGCACCCACAGCCCTGCATTCCCAATGGGTGAAGCAAAAAGAGCTGAAGCCATTCCACCCACTACCAGCTCTCTCCTGGCTATGGCACCTCCACAGCCAGGGCATCACTTGGGGCTTCATCATTCCTGCAGACAGTGAGACACTGGAAGGGCAGAGCTCAGGGCAGATTGCAGATCCCAGGACTTTGCTCCAGCTCTGTCCTATTGGGCAGGAAATGCAGAAGTGATGGGACATCCCATGAGGGGACAGAGATGACACCCCACAGCTCTATCCCAGCTCTCTGGCTCTTTAGAAGAGCCACAGGGAGCAACATAGGAACTAATCTGGCCTTTCCACCTTTAGACCAAAGTCAAGCAGAACAAAGGACACCAAAGGCACTTTTACAAGTGGGAGCACCAAGAAAGGATGCTGAAGGAAGGGATGACTCCAAGTCCTCAGTGCTGGCCCAAAAGACAGAGAGAGCCCAGCAACAGCAGTACCAGCTCTGAAGTGAAAGAGTTAAGACAGTTACCTTGGTGGATGTGCCCACAGCTGTCCCTGCTCTCAGTCCTGAGGACAGTCCCACCTCTGCCAATGGGCTACAGGAAAGCTATTACATTCCCCTTTGATATACGCCTCCCATAAATCCAGAGACTGTAAATTAGGGTAACCTTCTGTTTTAAGGGCTGTCTGAGCTCTGCAAAGGCATCCCAAAGTCAGGGAAATCCTCATTGGAGACATCGGTGCTCTGTCTGCAATTGCCCTGGGTTGAGAAGCGAGTTCACGCAGCTCAGGGGCACTGCCAAGCAATGCCAACTGCTGTATTTGCTCAGGGATCGGGGGGGAAAAAAAGCACATTTCCATTCCTAGAAGTGATGGAAGACCAAAACCTGGTCTATGTGACTCATGATTTTGTGGTGGTGTCCCCACTCCTGCTATCATCAGGACCAGGAAGCACAGCTGCTCTCTGCACTGTCACCAGGACTATCATGTGGATAAGCCACCATCCTACTGTCCTACAACCAATACATGGGAACAAGCAGTGATTCCTCACCATCACCTCTCAGAGGTCAGAGAAAAAGGCTATAAAACAGATGCAGCACTTCTCTGCTCATCTCTGAAAGCTTTCTGCCTTGTGATGACTCTGCAGGGTACTTTGGCAGGAGCTGAGACACCTCCAGGCCAACACTCAGGTTGGTCCCTTGTTCTCCCTACGTCCCCTCAGACATAAGTGGGTCAGCGTAGCCTTACACCATGTGTCCGTGCTCAGGATCTGGCCTCACAGTTGATCCTCCAAGCTCACCGAGCCCTGTCTCAGCCCACCAGCTGCCCATACAGATGCTTCAGGCTGTGCTGAGAGCTCCAAAGCTACAGGCAACAGAAATCCCATCCTGAGCACCAACCCATCCGTCCACCTTCAGCTCAAGTCCCAGCCACCCACAGATGCACGGGTGACAAATACCTGCAGGACCAGAGGATGGCTGTGGCACACAGCAGGAGTGCACTGCAGGCACAGGCAGCTGGACACGCCACCACTCTGTAGAGGACTAAGAGGTTAGATGGTGACAACCAAGGGCACTGATGTGCTGCTGTGGGGACATGATGATGTGAAGCACTGGAAAACACGTCCCAGAGAGGTGGTGGTCCCTGCAGACACCCAAGGTCAGGCTGGAGGGGCTCTGAGCAGCGATGGAGCTGTGGGCATCCCTGTTCATCACAGGGGAGTTGGACCAGAAGACTTTTAAACAGTTCTATGATCCACCTTTGCGCCTTGAGGACTTGTTTTCACATCTCCAGCATGATCTTAAAGCACATGTGGCCACACATAGAGCACCACAGCTGTAGATTCCCACCACTACACAGCCATGGGCTGCCGTAAATGGAGTTGTTCAAAACGAACCTGTCCAGAATCACTTGGGGTTGACACCTCATGAGACAGCCTCATTCCCAAGCGATGGACAGGTGATACCAGAGGCTGGTACCCAGATATAGGGCAGCCCAATGTGAGGCACCGTGCACCCAACGAGCAGCTCCATCTCTGGCTCTGGTGCTGCCACCCAGCACGCTTACAGCCTAATCCAGACAGAGCATTAACACACGCTAAAATTTGAACCTGAAACTAAGCAGATGGGCTTCCCAACAGAAAACATCCCTGAGATCCCAGCCTGCTCATCTGCTTCTGGATGAGAAATCTAATAAAGTCATTGAGGAGAGTTAGGGCTGGGCACCATTATTCTCCCCCAATTTGTGCTGTCAGCCCCTTGTAAAACATGACGTATGACTCCGAAAATTCATCTCGGGCCCCAAACAGAATTTATTCTGCTGTAAAAAAGAAATGTGCTGAAAGAGACTGTGAACAGCGGCCCAGGGACCTCCATGCCACTGAAAACACACACAAACTGATCTCAGCAAACAATTGATTTTATTCCCCATTGCCGCCATCCGTCTCCTCTCTATCCATTGCCAAATCTGGCTGGCAGGAGAATATGAGTTTTAAAGGTCACTACTTAATGATGTTAAGGAGCTGTCCTCCTTCCCAGATAAAATACTGATCAATCTGTAATATTTCTGATTGGACTCTGCTCATGGAGGGGGATTCTGTTCCCCTTTGTGTTTCAAATACACTTAGAGCCCCGTCTGAAATCGAGCTGATAACTCACACTGGGGACTGATGCTGGCTGGACCTGACACATCATACGTCCAGCTCATGGGCAGAAAGCCAGCAGAAGGGGTGATGAAGCACAGTTTAGGTAGCTGTACAACATCATGTGCTATTATATCCTTAAATAACTTAACGCATAAGTGTTCAACCGTTACTTTTTCCATTGCCTGTGCAGAATTAGAGCAGCCTTGGACCCACTTCTCTCCTTGCAAGTCATGCTGCTGGGCTCAGCAGAGGGCTCACATGATGACCCAGAGATGGAGGTTCTGCTGAATTAGGACTGAGCCCCGTATTGTGCAGCTGAGATACTCTGACATTTTTGGAAGCAGACCCATGCCTGGTTAGCTAGCCTTGCTTTCTTGCAGGCATCGATTTCAGTTTTTTGTTGGCACGTGTTGAGAGTTTGAGTTTAGGACTGCAGCCCAACATTTTGCCAGATTTGGTAGCTGGAAATTGTTGTTATTTTTGGAAGTACATCTTTGCCTGGTAATGACTCTAAGGAGGGAAATTTAGATTAGATTTTAGGAAGAAATCTTTTACTCAAAAGGGTGGTGAAGCACTGGAACAGGCTGCTTAGAGGAGCTGTGGGTGCCTCATACCTGGAAGGTCATAGAATGGCCTGGGTTGAAAAGGACCACAATGATCATCTAGTTTCAACCCCCCTGGCATGTGCAGGGTCACCAACCACCAGACCAGGCTGCCACATACTCAAGAGATATTCAAAGCTAAGCTAGGTGGGACTCTGGTCAGCCTGATCCAGTGGGGGGCAACCAGCCCATGGCGGGGGGGTTGGAAGTGGATGATGTTTAAGGTCCTTCCTTCCTAAGCCATCCTGTGATTTTATTCTAACCTTTCTGCAGGCACCGATTTAAGGTTTTTGGTCTCCTTTGGGTAGAGTTTGAGTTTAGGGTCAAGCTCTAGATTTTGCCATATTCAGTAGCTGGGATTTATTTAATATTTGGAAGTAGATCTATGACTGGTAGCTGCCCTTACCACCTCCTGTGGTGAAAGCAAACTGGCCAAGGTGGGGCATCACCTCACCATACAGCTCTGGGACCCTGAGCAGCAGAGGGACAGCATCACTCTACCACCCTCAGCACAACCCTCTGTTTTGGAGAGCACCTCACCCTGGGGCTATGAACCATCCCCTCCTGGTGATGCTGCTTGTGAGCCACTTTGCCAAGCCCTGCCTGCTGCAAGGCACAGTGCTCATAAAACCAAAGGAGAAGTGCTGACTCCAACCCTGCTTACAAGGCAGGTGCTGGAGAGCCTTCCCACAGCCCACAGGATGGGCTTTCCTGGCTTCTGCTTGCTTGCACGATTTAAGCATTGTCTCCTGGGCCCTTTGCAAGCACAGTGCACAGAGCAAGAGCAGCACGGACCATCTCTCACCCTTGCAGCTCTCATCCCCTTCCCACGCAGCACAAGAGAAAAAAACTCAAATACTCAAAAGTCCTCAAAATGAACCAAAGAGTTCCAATTCCACCAAATAGCCTTTAATTTTCTGTCAGACGTACAGCCTACAAGAAGGGCTCTGCCAGAGGAAACCTGCTCATAATTAATTCAGCAGCCAGCACATCTTGGAGTCTTTCTGAAATCTCCACAAAGAATGCCAGGGATGGGGAAAGGGATAGGGGGGAGGTGGGCATTTTATTTATTTATTTCTCTTTAAAATTCTAAAGCCTTTCAGAGATGCTCTGACTTTTAAGGCTCTCCGGAGATGGCGTTCACATCTTTTTCTTTCCTTTCTTGCTCACTTTGCTTTGCAAAGTAAACCCCTCCAACTTTTGTCTCACAAACAAACCAGCTGCCATTCCTATGGAGCCACTGCGGGCTCCCAAACCCTTTGCTTCTCTCAGAGGCAACAAAGAGCAAATTAACAACATCCCAGACCCCTCTTTATGCACAATTCCATGCGAAAATACTCTATTTTGTAGTAATCTAGGCCAGGAGCTTGAAGCAGCCAAGGAGCCTGGATTGTGCATGCAAACAAACAGAAGCAGGTCATCATATCTTTTTCTCCCTTTTTCCCTCTAGATGGATTTCAGTGGAGCTCCCAGAGGTGGCTGAGGCTGAATCAAGCTGCATCACAAAGGGATAGAAAGGCCAGAAGCCCATCCAGCCTCCTGGATTCTCTCCTTACTTCCCTCCAGCCCCCAAAAGCTGCAGCCAAGGGGCAGGGCTGCCGCCTTCCTCCACCTCAAGCAGAAAAGCAAGAAGTCATAAAGCTTTCTTCTGGGATATCCTTTAGTTTGGAGGTACCCTTCAAGGCATTCCCTTGTGATACCTGGTAGGGCTTTGGCACAACCATTCCAACCCATGGCCTGGTTTTGGTGGAGCTGAGCATGGTCTGAACAACCCCTGTTGTTAACAGGTGCTCCTTGGTTGTATACCTCCAGCACTGTGCTAGCATCATAGTCCACATCTAAATCAGACCCCCACCATATTGGATGCTCCTGCAGGCACAATTCCTGCTGAAAAGAGCTGGATTTATCCCATGAAGAGGGGACAGAGCTGCAATAAAGTGCTGTTTTAGCAAAACCTCTGAGGGCAGCTGTTGCATGGGGTGGCAATGGGGTGTGCTGGCTGGCTTGTTCAGCTACCAAAGATACAGGAGGAGCAAGGGGTGATGAAACTCAGCAATTGATACGACCTGCAATTCATGTTTGTTTTACCCTCTGCTGGAGAAGTCTCCAGCGTTACAACCAAGGCTTCAGCTCTATGCTTTGCTGGAATAAAGCCTGCTGTTTTCATCCAGAGTGTATAAAGTGGAGTCAAAGGTGATTTACTGAATGGAGAGCAGTGATTTCCTGCAAGCAATGTACAGAACTCTACTGGCTGCCGTTTCCGACATCTGCAACCCCAAGTAAGACTGAGAGGGCTCAACTGGAGAGCTGAGGATGCTCTTGTGATGGGTAAAGGGAAAAATGTCCTTTGTAACTTACTAATCCAGCAAGCAGTGGAGAGAAAACCCACACAACGTTGGAGGTGCCCCAAGGGCATAACCAACAGCTTGGGTTTCTGAAATCAGCTCACAGGCAGAGAGCACCTCCTGCTCAGAAACAGCAGCAGAAATATCACTGCCGTCCACCTGACCTGGAAAAGCAGCTTAAGGGGAAGTGAGCAGATGACAGCGGCAGGGAAGGAGCCAGCGTGCCAGAATTAGCCACCCCGAGGAAAGGGGATTACATGCTTTGGCATGTCCTGGGGGCAAGGCAGCAGCCAGGGCTGGCAGGAGGGGGAAAGGAGAGGAGTCAAGGAAGGGCAGGCTGGGCAGAGGCTGGCACAGCAGGGCTCTGCAGCATCACCCCAGTTTGGCTGCTGCTGGCAGCAAGGCAGAAGCAGAGTGAGGAGCCATGCTCGGAGGTGATGCTCAGCACACCAAGCACAAGGTCTGAAGAGCAAATGTGCTCATGTCCATGGTGTATGAGAGGTGAGCACAAACAGAATAGGATCCATAGGCAAACATGGATGAGGTGCATTTCCCAGAGATATCCCAGCCATGAAGCAGAGTGGATAGGAAAGAAAGAGAAGCAAGAAACGTGACAGATTAATGAGCTAGGGCTGAAATATGAGACCAGATATTTTAGAATATGCCTGCATATTCCAGGTGCTCTTTAAATTTGTACAGTTTAGTTACTCTATTATGTAAAATTTAATTGCCTAAGAAACCCGTACATGCTCTCAGCAACCAAAGCAGAGGAGTCTTTTTCCTTCCTTCCCCCCTTTCCTTCTTTCCTCCCTTCTTTTTTCTTCCTTTCTTTTTCAGGGAAGGGCTCAGAGGCAGTGTGATTAGAAGAGACCCAATGACACTTGCTTTGAGCTCTGACAGCATTTTCTGAGAAAAGCCCATCTCTTCTGACTGATCTGCAGAGACGAGAGGATCAAGCCTGATGCCGTACTGGGCAAGGAGCCTATTTGGCTGAGAGGGAGCTCCTCAGCAGGGAGGAATGCAGAAGGCTGTGAGCCATGTCCATGGGCAGCACTCATTCACTCTACATCTCACTCGGAGCATCCCTATTGCACTGCACTCACTCCATCCAGAACAAGAGGGGAATGCAGCCCTGATCCTAGCAGAGGGCAAGCAAGAAGCTTCTGCAGAATGCTGTAATTTTTTCCAACCTTAATGACTCTATGACTCTATACCAGTGGGCAAGGCAAGAGAAAAAGGACATCTGCCCATAGTTTGGGTGTGGGAACCCAGCACCATCTCTCCAGGTGGAAGAGCAGCAGAGATGCTCAGACATCTCATCCCGCTCCCATAGAGCACTCACATGGCTGTGGAGCCTTCAGCTGCTGAAAGGCACAGCACTGAGCTGAGCTGCTGGGGAAATCTTGCTGCAAAGCCATTCATGCCCCTCTTCGAGCTATCGGGCAGAGCTGGGCATGCTGCAGAGCGATAGCACTGAGTAATCCCCTCAACAGACACTCAGCCTTGAAGAAGAAAAGCAACCAACAAAGGGATATTTAAGGTTGCTACTGAGCACTTAATATAGTTTATATTTACAGCTTAATGGCTTTTCAGCATCACTAACTTCCATTCCAACAAAAAGACTTCCACTGTATTGCTTCAGCTTAAGTGATAACTACATCTTCACATTAATAAATATTTTAAAACAGTGGAACTCTAAACTCCTCTGGCACAGAGCCGGCATCTGCTCAGCTGGAGCCTGCATTTGCACATGAGAGAGAACAGATGGAACAACGCCTTCCGGATCCCCAGGACCACAGCAGCAAGGAAGCTCTCCAGCCCCATGATGGTATAGCTCAGCCTGTGGGAGACGTTCCCCATCCTCTACATCCCAAAGGGGCCACCTTGTTGCACCCATGCATCCCACCCTGAGCCCTGGGGGCGGTGTGTAGGACCCCTGAACTCTCACATACACCCCAAAGTCTGCAAGACTGGCAGGTGGTTGCACAGGTCATGATAAAGTACTATTCCTCACAATGATGGAGATGCCTAAAAGCTCCTTCCTGAGAGCATTCAGACACTTCAGCTCAGGGAACTGGAGCTGGCAGATTCTTTCTGCAGCTCTCAGTCCCTGCATCATATTATCTGCAGCACAGCTTTGTGCCACTGGTGTCCCCTCATTGCAATGGGGCTTGGCTTAGCCCTCAGGTAAGCTTGGTTCTCCCATGCAGACAGGTTCTGTGACTGAGAGATGTAAGGAGAAAGCCAAAAAGCCAACCAAAATTCATTCTCAGAAAGAATGGTTGGACTCTGGCACAGCTGTCCAGGGAGTGGTGGGGCCTCTGTCCCTGGAGATGCTCCAAAACCATGGAGATGTCGCACTAAGGGATGTGATCAGTGGGCACGGTGAGGGTGCGCTGGGGTTGAACTTGGGCAACTTAGAGGTCGTTTCCAGCCTTTATGATCCTATGATCCTAAAAGACACCCAGGCTTAAGGAATAACGCTTTACAAGCCTGCCTCATGCCAACAAAGCCATAATGGGCCATGGGCCACGTTGTGCTGAGGAGCACATCCTCTCCCTGCTCTTAAACACCAATTCCTGCACAGCTTCCTGAGCCAGGAGCGATGCTGTCCATGCTCATCCTATAGAGCTTCCCAGATGTAAAGCTGCAAATGTGGCCTTCAGCTCGTGGTCGTGTATCCCTCCAAGGGACCCCATTGCACAACTGCCACACTCACAAATGCTCCTCTGTGCACCCAGCAAGTAGAGCCATGGCTGGGAACAACCAGTACACACCAAACAAAGAGTGGATCATCTCTGCTTCTAATTGCCTGGATGATTTACTACAAGGAGGGGAAAAACCCACTTTCTCATAAAGATCCAGCTCTGTGAATGGCATTATGCCTCTGCTTGCATATGAAATTTTACAAAGCTCAGTTGAAGGAAAACTCTGACTTGTATGGTACAAGATAAAAATCCTCAGCACTGACAAATGGATGTACCCATCTGCTGTGCATAGTGTTACCTCTCTTCAAAAAAAAAAAAAAAAGAGGGGGGGGAAAGTGGAGAGAGAAAAAAAAAGGAAAAAAGAGAGGAAAAAGTGGATTGAACTTTGGATGCTTTTCATTTCTCTACAATGTGCAGCAAACTGTGATTCCTATTCATTAAGGGAGAAGATTGACATTCATTATAGTGTGCATTAAATTCCTCATTCTTCTGCTACCCTCAGAATTAGTCTACAGAGAGTAGTAACCAGTAATTTCTATATTGAATTTCTAGTAACTACAGTGGTCTTTTTCTTCCAAATAAGCAAGGCAATTATAATAAGACACTCTTCCTCCTGAAAGAGTAAAACAGGCAACGCCACCTGAAAGCTCTGTTGCTTTCCTTTACAGCTGCAGTTAGACAAGCAGCTCCTGAAGGCATTTGGGAAGAAAGCCTTGTACCCCAGAGCACAGAGCTCTGCTGGACTTGTGGCTCTCCCTGCCTCAAAATGTCTTCCAGCTGTGGTTGTATATAACCATGATATTGCCAGGCATAGGAAATGCATCAAGTCCCATTGAGCTAAGGCAAAGAAGCCACAAGTGTGCACATATCTATCTTGCAGGACCCAATGTGCATTAGGCCTTCCCAGCCAACATCTCTGCAGAGCAGAGTAAGCCAGGGGTTGGCTCCCATATCACTTCTGTCCCCTCCTCATGAGAATGCCAAGAGGGCGGTTGTACAATCAATGAATATACAGATGTTATAATTATGAAACAAACAAGAGAGTTTGTCTAAGCAGATTATTATACCAAAAAGAGGATAGATAGAGTGCTTACCTTCATCCTGGGCTCACTGTAAAACTCCAAAGGAGGGATCTCCAGAAAAAGAGATCCTTCCCTATTGATAGTCAGCTCTTAAATGGGTCTAGGAGAGGTGCAGCCAGGCTCCACCCCTTCTGGTAGCACAGGTGAATTGCCTTCACCTGTGCTCCCATGGCTGACTCATTGCTCACCTCAGGTGATCAATCAGAGGTTCAGGCCATGATTTAGCAGTTCCCATACAGCAGTGTATAGGTTAATGGGACCAGGCTGTGTCACCCATAGCTCAGTCATCACTAACATCCCTTATCTCTGGTGGGGATTTGGATGAATGTGATCTTAGCAGAGCAATAAGGATAAGTAATTAGCTTCTATGGTTTTAACCATAACGGGGTTTTAAGCAGCCCCATTTCTCCTCAGACAGCAGGGGACCCACAGATATTGCACACAGATCAGATAGCGTACGGCACACAGTTTCCACAGCCAAGCAAAGCAGAGTGAGGAATATGGTAAAGGGGACAGACATCTTTTTATCCTTGCAGCCCACAGCTTTGGAGGCAAGATGTATGTCAGAGAAACCATCTGGGTGGTAGGCCAACCTCTGAGGGCACAATGAGGTCCATCCACCTTCTAAGCAGCCTTTGCATCCAATCTGGAGGGCAGAGCACATGGTCTCTTAGGTAGAACATGGCATAGAGAGCCCCCATCCTGTATGGGACTTGCCTCCACAACCCACTCTCTGGAGGACATCCAGCCCCACCAGCCTGAGCTGCACCCAGGAGGCAGAGCACTGCAGCAGGGAGCAGCAGCTGTTCCCACACGCCTGACTGGCCATACCCTCATCAAATCATTGCTTAAACAGCAGAGAAGACAGTGAAGAATTGTTACAGATGCCAGGTAGACCCCAGGTGCTTTAATCTGCTCAACCTATGGCAGAACCATCAGGATGTGCAAAGCCTGTTGGCACCCCTCCCTAGACCTTCAGAGCTGCCCTTGGTCTACCAAAGTCACAGCAAATCTCTCCAGTAGGGCACCAATGAACATGGGGACAGGGATTCCTGGTGTGTCCCAGAGCTGAGATGTCCAGGAGGAACACGAAGCCTACACCGCAGCACTCTGCCCTGCCCTGGCAGCTCCCATGGGCACCTTCAGAGACCTTCTGATGGAAAGCCTGATGCTCCAGAAGCAGGTGTGAACTGCTTACAGGCTCTTGGGAGCCTGGACATCACACAAACTGGACTTGTCACCCATCTGTAGAAGTGGTTTGGTGCCTGGAAACCCCTATGGTGGGAACACAAGGAGGTGGGCTGGGTGCCCTTGCTGGGGATGGAGGATACAGCTGCTTCATGCTGCATCTCTGAGTACCATCACTGCATGAACCCCCTGCTCTTTCACTGCTCTCTGTCTAGACAGTGAAGCCCAAAACCAGGCAGAATTTCTCACAGAGACACAACAATCCTGCTCTTCTCAGGCTAGGCTCTGAGGTCCTAACCTGTGTCCCTGAGGGACAATCTCATGGCTGGCTGGAGCTGCCTTGCTGGCTTTGCAGGGCCAGGATTGCTGACAGCTCTGCACGTCCTCATCCAGGAGGGAGAATGGCCAGGAGAGGGTGTGGGTGCCAGTAGTGGACACTGAAGGACATCATGGACTCACGAAGGGCTGAACAGACTGCTGGTGCAGCCAGCAGGGAACAGATCAGTATTTCTTCCCCAGGGCAGGTAAGGAATAGAGTCCATTGTAAAAAGAGCATCTGGAGCTTCTCAGGGCTTGAAGGTGCTATCAGGATTCTGTAGAGCTTGCATCTTTGCATGGTGAGCTGCCCTTTAGCTTTAGCCATGCTGATTTGTGAGTGCAGCACCCAGCCAGCTGTCACACAGCCTCATCACCCCCAGCTGACACAGCACGGGGTACCACGTGGAGTGCAAGGCAGTTTGGACAAAGCACACTTCCCAGTGGGCTCAAACTCTGTTACCAAAGCAACAAGCCTTGTTAGGGACATTCCGACCGCTGAGTCCACCAAGCAGGGGGCACAACTGCTTTCTTGCTGCTGAAGAAATTGCACCATCAGTGCCAAAACATGCAACGTGTTCCATCTTCCAAAAGACAAGCAGCTCCTGCCCTTTGAAGGACAACTCAGGGGATTGCTCTGCACTGTTAACAATTGGAAGCAGGGCAATTCTTTCTATAGGTTTTAAGAGGCATAAGCTCATTACAACTCTGGACTTGAGTTCTCTATCCAGGAATCCACCTCCTCCTTGCATCTCTGTGTATTAACAACGCCAGCAGCTCAAACCACAGCATTTGATGGTTGGACTTGATGATCTCAGTGGTCTTTTCCAACCTGAATGATCCTATGATTCTATGATCCTTCTGAACCAGAAAACATGAATATGGTGGAAGCTCCATATAATAACATTGGTTTTAAGGAAGTTTGGTCACAAAGGGGCTCTCTCTGGGCCAGGAAGGTATCTGTGGTCAAGGAGCATGCAAAGTCCAGAGATGCCCTAATGGTCACAGCAGGCTTTGGACCAACAGAGCCCATTTTTCCACTGGCTTCAAAGCGTGCCCCAAGCAAACCATTCCTGTGAGGGGATGACACTCTAAACCCGGTCTCCATTTAGATCTATTCTTCTCTGTGTACTTCATTTAGCATTTTTCCATGCAGAATTCTTGCATAGCCTCGGGGCAGGCTGACTTTTGTAGATATATATCTGGCACAGGGGCTTCAACCAATGTCCCTTGGATGACACAGGGCTACACACTCCCAAGTTGCACAGGACAGGGAAACCCATCTCTGCACTGCTCTCCTCTTTCCAACCTCTTCAGATACACAAACACGATGCTTTTTTGGTCCCCAGGCAGCACAGCTGGCCAAACCAAGGGCTCTGGCAATAGCTTGAATGCTTAACCACCAGCAGTTTTCCTGTAGAGAAAATCTTTGCTATACCATCTTTCTCCTGGGGAACAAGGACTGTATGGGCAGCATCCTCCCCACCTCACCTCATAGCTCTGCATTTTGTCTGCCCTCATCCATTGCTCAGTCATTCTCCAGGGGACTGCTGTGTTTATATTTTATTAATTAAGGAGATTTTAATATACCTGTGATGGATTTGTAATGTCTCTTATCTGAATTTACAGGGAGTTACAGAATACATATCAGAGCTTCGACGTTCTCTTAATTAGCACCTAAGCAAATAAGAGCGTGCTAGATCTGGAGATCTTTGGGGCCTCATGCTCCCCATCTCAGAGCCACTGGAGATGTGAATGTAATTTCAAACAGCTTGGAAGGGCACCTCCAAGGTATTTGTCATCGCTTTCCAAACCCTTATTTACTCTCCGCCGTTTCCAAAAAGCCCTGTGGGAGCTGGGAAATGAATCTATTTTCCTATTGAAACCCATCACATGGACATTCTGCTTGGCTATTTTTAGGGATGCCTGTGAAGGCACTCTGCTCTGTTAGCTCAGGGTGCTGCTGGCCCAGAGCTGCCCACGCTGGCTGTTCTGGAGGGTGCTGCAGGAGAGCCCAGCTGCACACCTTGTTCTCTGGGATCTCCTACACTGCTGACCCCAAAGCACTTCTCCTTCACAGAGACAACACTGGGAAGTGTAATAACTCTGCAAAAAGCTGTAGGGGACACCTGCACCACAACCAGAGCCATGCATAGCGCTCTTCAGGTTTGTTCCACCTTCCCAAACCACTGTTGAGTTCTACAGCTGGCACAGCCCACATAGGTGCAATGGGAACATCGCAGAGAGGCACATCCATGCTGACAGGAGCCAGCAGCAGTAACAGAGCTGATGTGACAGGGATGGCTTCAGCACGACTGGCCCAGCAAGCAGAGCAGAGCCCTCCTGGGACATGGAGATGGTCTTTGGTTATTCAGCCATGCTGAAATCCATCTTCCTTGCTCTGTCACTCCTGCCCGCACTGTAATCACATCTTTGTTTTGCTCCATAGACACCTCCCAGGGGCAGCCTGGAAACTCAGCCCTTCAGTGTAGAGTCGGCCCAAGCTAGGATGGTCCCATCAGTCACTGCCAGCCACAACACCTGGGATTCCCTTCAGCTCTGCACATCCAGCCAGGATGGGAGGTCCCTCCTGCAGCATCGCTTATGTCACATCCCATAAGAGCTCCATGAACTCTATCCCTCGAGGCGGAGGAACATCCCAGCACTGCTGTGCCACTGCTGCCAGCTCCTCCCAGCACCCACAACAGGGACAGAACCCTCCATACACCATCCAGGAGCCAGCTCAAGACCCCCAGACTTGGTCCACCCATCGGGGCAGCTTCTGCTGGCAATGAAGGCAGTGCGAATGGCAAGCTCCTGCTTGTGGGGAAGGTTCACAGAATCACAGAATCACAGAATCGTAGGGGTTGGAAGGGACCTCCAGAGATCATCGAGTCCAACCCCCCTGCCAAAGCAGGATCCCTACACCAGGTCGCACAGGTAGGCGTCCAGGCGGGTCTTGAACATCTCCAGAGAAGGAGACTCCACCACCTCCCTGGGCAGCCTGTTCCAGTGCTCCGTCACCCTCACTGTAAAGAAGTTCTTGCGCACATTGGTGCGGAACTTCCTATGCTCCAGCTTCTGGCCATTTCCCCTTGTCCTGTCTCCGCAGACGTTCCCTGGGGAGCCTCACCTTAACCCCCACAAACAGAGCATATGCCAACGATGCCCACTCCCCTGCCAGCAGTCCCAGCTTGATGCCCTGAATGACATTTCCCAGAAAAAGAACAGCACAGTAAATTCAAAGGTTAAATCTGCATATTTCCCAGGGCTGCTGGGAAGAGCCAACCTCTACTACTAAGATAGGCTGCTGCCAGCCTGCCATGCAGGGAGCACCCACCTTGCACCCAGTCGAGCTGCCCATGGGACCCTTTGCACAGCAAAACCTGGTTCTGGGAGGGACAAAAGTGAAGGACCACAGCAGTGGATGAAGTTTGGCCATGAATCTGCAGAAGGTCATTGAGGAGGAAGGCAGTGTTATCTGCCATGAACAATCAGGGCTGGATGTGTCCTGGGAAGAAGCAATGGAGATGATTCTGTACTAACAAGGAGAGCCTGAAGGTTGGCATTGCTGGATGCTTTCCTGAAAATATAAAGATCCAGCCTTTGCTAGATCTTCAGTGGACTTTCAGCAGGACCTTCTGGAAGGCAGCTCCAGAGTTCTCTCTCACTAGCCAAACACTCTCCTCCTGTGCTACCCTCTGTTGTACCAGAAGGAACAGCCAAGCTATGCCATTTGTCACCATGATTTCTCCTGATGCTACAAACTCTTTCCTCACCAGCTCCAACCCATTTGGGCCACACAGCCCAGCTCAGCCCACCCCACTGCCCCTGCAACAGGCAGTTGCCCCAACACATCATGCACCCAGGCACACGTGCACTCTGTGATGGGCGTTTTGGTCTAACAACCACACACCCTGCCTAACAATCCAGAAAGGCCCAGAGGCTACTTGGCATAAAAGACAATTCCAACTCATCACCTTCATCCCCAAGCACGAGAGCTTTGGGGAATTGGGTGGAGGGAGCTGCTGGGGTAGGTGTGTTGCAGCTGGAGCCAAAGCTTGGCTAAGGCCCTTCTGCAGGAGCTGCTGGATTGCACTAAGCCCTGCTCCTCTCCCTTGCCTCTGTGCAGGTTTTGACACTTGCAACAAGGTGTAATATTCCTCACCGTGTCATTTAGCTCCTATCACATTGAGACATTCCTGTGCCATCATTGTCTCCAATTATCACTTCCCACCTCTCCTCGTGCCAAGTGGCAGGCTCGTCCCTTTCACTCACAGCATCTCTCAGCATTGCAGAGAGCTTGTGCTGCTCCAGCCCTGCATACACGGAGAGCTCATATATTCAGCAGCCCAGCACTGTGCCCCTCAGGCTCAGAGCAACAGGACCACAGCTTGTCCCATCTCCTCCCTGGGGGCTGTGCCCTGCAGTCACACACTGGGGCAGCATGTCAGGTGCTCTGCAATCTATCTGACAGCAAAGCTGTACCTCGTGCCCCAGCTTCGTGCTCTGCCTGCATTGCAGCAGATGGCAGTGGGTGCCCCATTCTCACCCCTGTGCTTTTTTAGGAGTTTGGGCAAGGGGGTCACATTCAGACAAGCAACAAAACCTTCGCTTCAGGAGTACAGGAACAAAATAGAAATGCTCAGAAACTGCAGCTGACACAGCCCAACACATCCATCTCAACTGCAGCAAGAAGGAGGGGGCTGCAGGTGGGGAAACGGGCCCATGGCATGTGGAGAGATGCCTTGGCTGGCATCCATGGGGTGTTGGCCATAAACACACACAGAAGGCACTGAACACATCAGAGAGGTGGGATCCCCCTCCAGCAACAAAGGAGGAAATCAGCACAGGGAACCCTCCCAACAGCTGCTGGGGGAGATGCTCAGTGCAACCAAAGCAGGAGAGGCGCACCTGGGGGAGAGGTGAGCCTGGCCCCAGCACCCAAGCACTCCTCCATCAGTGCATCAGGTCAAGCACTCCCAGGCTTCCCATAAATCCAAGGTCCTCAGGAAGTGACCAAGCAAACTGCTTTCAAGAAGACTTTGTCCCTGCAGCCCAGCTGGCCACCCAGAAGCGTAGGATTAATTGTAAGCCTAGCAAAACACTAGGAAAGCCAAAAATAAATACAGCAAAAGAAAAACATTTCCCACTGGAAAGCCATGGCCAAGTAAAGTCAGTCTCTTCTGGGCTGGTTCCCAGGAGGCAGCTCAGATTCATTTATTCTGCCACTCATATAAATGTCTCTCTTTGGCTGTGCAGCTCCCTCGGTGCTGCCTTCCAACCTGGGAAAACAAGGGCCCCTTTTACTCACTCAGCACCAATCTCTGAGCAACAGAGCAGAGCCCAGGCAGCCCCAGCCTCAGGAAAACTGAAATAGTGGTTGCTGAGCTGGGGATGCCATTTAAGCAGCCTGCTGCCCACCTCACTCCTGCTGGGTTCAGCTCCATGCAGCCACCACCACTCGTGGCATCCCTGCGGCACCGTGCTCTTCCACCATCCATCACTGTGCACGTGGTTAGTGTCAGCGTTCAGGACCGTGAGCTGCTGTAATTACCATTATTAATTCCTCCCCCCCCCCCCCCCCTTCACGACATATTAGCTGCAAATTGAGAGAAGAGGGAGGGAGGGAGGAAGGGAGAGAAGTTCCTGAAGTTGATAAATCAGCTGCTGGCAGAGGAGCGATGCCCACACCTCAGTGCACACCAGGCACAGCCCCAAGTGACCAGGAACAGAATGAAGGAAAGCAGAGATACAAGTGGAGACCAAACAGTTACCCATCGTGGTCCCATAGAGGCCAAGCACTGTTGTCAGCAGTCAGTCTTCTCTCAGGACGAGAGGTGATGGTATTAAGTTGCATCAGGAGAGGTTCAGGTTGGATGTTAGGAAACATTCCTTCTCTAAAAGAACAGTGATGCAGTGGCAGAGCTGTCCAGGGAGTGCTGGGTTCACCATCCCTGGAGGTGTTGCAGAACCATGGAGATGTGGTACTGAGGGACGTGGTCAGTGGGCATGGTGGGGGTGAGCTGGGTTTGGACTTGGGGATCTGAGATGTCTTTTCCAACCTTAACAAACCTATGGTTCAGAGGAAGATGTCCCACACAAGTCTGTGGAAAGGAAACTACCAAATCCTTCAGACTGGGGCACTGAAGACTCTCCCCAGCCCCAGGACAGCCATTTCCAGAGCATCTCAAGCCTTGTGCATCCTACAGCACTCAGAGCTGCACTGCTGACACCCAGGGCTGCAGCTCCCCACAGGCACAAGGGATGACTAGATGAACAAGAGGGGAAAAGTCCCACGGGTTTGAAGGCCGAAAAAGACTGCTGACCTGAGGACAGAGTGACTTGCAATGAAACCAGAAAGCTTCCACATCACTCTGGACAGACAGCTCCCAAGCACCTTGCAGAACAGGAGGTGGATGCTCTTGCACAGCACCAAGGGAGGCGGGGAGCAGTAAATAAAACCCTCATGGCGTTACCCAGCCAACAAAACGGGCTGCTGTCAAATTGCTGGGAGGCTGTGAAAGACAGGAGTGTTCCCAGCGCTCACGCTAATGCCTTTCCTCTGAAGGGAAAGGGACAGACAGCCCTCTAGTGTAAAGCCAACGCTAACCACGTCAGCACGGCCATGGGAAGCATCACACTGGCCACACACACTTGGAAGAGCCCTTGGCTGGAAGCAAGGAAAGCCAAATCCATGTCTTCCAAAGGTTTTCCCCGTCCCCCTCCTCCTGCTGTGTAATTAAGAGTCAAGCTGGGTTGGCATCCCCTTCCCACACACGTCACTGTGCGTCACACGCAGCCCCAACCATCGCTCACAGCTTTAAGAAAAGCACCCAATTAAAATCAATATTTAAAGTCATCAAACAAGAGCGCACAAATCTTAACAGCCACACAATTCACTCTGACATAACGACGCAGGGTGCAGAGTCAAGAGCTGCACCGGAGTGCCGAGAGCGAAGTTCTGCCCACGGTATTCAAAATTTAATGAAAACACACCAATTTTAAACACTTTCCCAAATCCAGCTCACAAAAGCTGTCGCTTTGATGTGAACGGTCCCAGCCTCAGCCTCATCAGTCACTTTTACTTCCTCCTTAGTAGCTAAAGACGCAAATGAACTCCCAGCAAACTGCACAGCTTCAGGAGAAGAATTTAGCAGCCAGATGGTTCCAGCAAAAGATTCATTCTTGGGGAAAAAAAAAATGAAATTTAAACCAGTTTCCCCAGTGGGCAGCACACAGGAGAGAATCTGACACATCAGTAAGCAAAGCTGAACCGCTATCGCTGTTGTTGTTGCTTCTGTTGTATTAATGACCCCTCTTCCTAGAGAGTCATGTAAATTATAATTATCGCCAATAACGGATCAGTTCGTGCACATCCATGCAAGGCTCTATAATGATGCCTTTTATTTTTTAGAGGGCAGAAAAGAAAGCACCACATTCGAACACACAAACATTTCTTTGTTTCCGATGGAAGGTGAATTGGAGGCAGCGAGATGAAAGAAAACACCGTCCTTAGAAAGGCAACAAATGCAAAGAGCCATCTGAGGGATGCACCCAGTTCCTCTGAGATGGAACAAAGCTGTGACTGCCTGGAAACTCCCATCCAGGCAGTGAACCTCACTCTGCCTGTGGAATACCTCTGTTTTCTCTGTGCTTTTTCTCATTTCCACGTGGAATTCCAGATGTGGATGGGAATCAATCAGTCAAGACATAACTGGCAACAAAGGCTCTCCAGACCTTTGAGGAGATGTCCACAGATGAAGTACAGAAACATGCAGCACAAGCAAGGTTTTCTGAGTCTAAATTCCAGGAAGCCAACAGCATCATTTAGCAAAAGGACTTTGGTGACTTAAGGATGTTGGTGGCAAAAGGGAGAGAGGTATCCCGTGTCAAAGGCTGGTTTCTTCTTAGCTGGAATTTGGGCAGAAGGGGAAGCCAACAGCAGAGCAGAGCAAGGTGTTTGGAGGGTTATCCTGGATTTCCTCAAGAGTTTCCAACCCACAGCTAAAGAACACTTGAGCATAGCATGGAAATGAACCATGGACCCCAAACTGCATATGAGCAAATGATGGCTCATATTGTGAACAAGGCAGGTGCATCCCCTGGGCCCTGATCAGACTTCCAGAAATGGCACTAAAAATCATGATATGCAAGAACTTCCTTGCTTCCAAAACTCTGAGGTGCTTTTGCACACTCTTGTATGATGCTTTGACTTCCCTTGGCAGCTCCAGGAAGGAAGGCTATAAAATAAAACTTTCCTAATCCTCTGATTCCAGAAGCAGAGAGACAGTAAATACTGCAAAATGTGCTGGTGCTGATGGTTGGCTCCAAGCTGCAATGCTAAGGCAACGAGGAAGGCCAGAGTGGAGAGACAAACCTGCAGCACCAGCCCTAAGGAGAGCCCATCCATCTTGTCTGGACCCGAATGCTTCAGCTCAGGGCTGACCTCTGTGTGCACTCTAGGCCCCCTGGGAGATAGCTCAGCATCACTTTCCCATCATTAGAGCTGGAAAAGCTGAGCAATTTGCTCAAGGGTACAGAGAAGTCAAAAGCAGAACCTGGAGCAGCGTGCAGAAGCCCAGACCTCTGTGAGGCAAAGGAAATAGGGACAAAGCCCATCCATGCCACACGCAGATGCTTTCTGCCTCAAATCCAGGTAGGATTTCTATGTGTGCTGCAAACACACTACAGGAAATAACCACTTTGAAGCCACCCTGCTCTGAGTCATCACTGAACACCTCCATAGGAAAAATCACCCAAACCTTGTGCTGCTGCGTGTGGCTGTAGCTGAAAGAAGAGGTGAGTTTGCACACTGTAGCAATTTGGCATTTCTATGCCAAACACCCTTTGCTTCTTGACTTTTCAGTGTCGTTTTCTCCCTTTTTCTTTAGCCTCTGGAAACCTCCAGGAGTTGCAACCATAGCAAAAATGGGAAGGAGAGGTTGGGCTCCGTGGATCACAAGCTCCCACCTCCCTCCCACACATACAATACACAGACCCAATTGGCTCCAGGATACAGCAGAAGGATGGGAGGGAGAAACCCTAGTGCAATTCCCAGCCCTTGCAGGCACCACAATGCAGTGCTGCAATGGTACAGGATGCTCCCGCTTCCTTGCGTGTGCGTCTCCTGGATAAACAAACCCCTTTAGGAACATCAAAAGAGGCACTTGGCACTCTGAGAAATGTCTTAATGAAGGTGACGGCAGCGTGGAGCATTTCAAATCCAATGGAAGAGAGCACGTTTAATTAGACCAACTCCTTTCTTCTCCTTTCAGTTCTGCTTCCCATGGCCTCAGCCTCTCCACTGGGGGAACATCCTGCAGCACGGCCGAGCCACACGCAGTGGGCACAGCAGCCACAGGCAGGCTCAGCACAAGGATTAAAGCTCAGCTCCTCTCAATCTTCCTTGTCCTGCTTTGTGCCGAGGCTTTGGCTCAACCCATCTCCCCTCTCCCTCCTCCTCCTCCTCCCCTCCTTTGGGGCTTGGATTGGGGAGGGAAGGAGGATGCTGTGCTTTCGGGGCAGGCAGCAGCTCCATGCAGCAGCATCATTGGGCATGCAGGGCCCGTGGCAGCATGCCCAGGAGCTGGGATGTGGAGCATCCTTCCCTTCTCTGCCCTCATTTCAGTCTCTCTCACTGCTTCTGAGCCATAATTCATAGAGGTGCTGCTGGATTTGCCGATTTTGCTCCCTTCCTCCCCACCACCACCACTTCTGCACTTTATGAGCTGCCAACATAGCTGCCACTATGCAAAGCCCAAAGCACCCAAACATGGGATGCAGGTAATTAACAAAGAGCAGGGCTTGCAAGGACAGGGCTGCCACATTCCCCACGTTCTGGTCAGCAGCACAAACACCTGCTGCCCACAAACCACAGCAGTGCAGAGGACAGTGGCAGCTCTCACTGCTTCTAATTCCCTTATTTCCTGGGCCAGCTTTCTCTTAGAGGGGAAAATATCACCAAACCAGCAGAGACACAACCACATCTGCACTGACACAACCTCACAGCATGGAGCAGCACAACGGCACCTCGACATTTGGGCTGTGATATTCCACTTTAAAAAGCCTCTCGGAACACATCCACGGATGGACCCACAGAACGTCAGACCGAAGCATTGTGCTGCCTGGTGGGGAATAGGGAACACAGCTCAGGAAATGCTGAGGCTCCTTGAAATGAATGAACAAAGTACAGAAAGGAAATATAAAATAATGCCCTGATGAATGGTGTCTTTTCTTAAGGAAAAGAAGGAGCTGCTGCTGCATCTCCAAATAAATATTCTCCAAGCTTGGTGTGGGTTCTTATGCTACAGGGTTTTGTAATACATAAGAAATTCTATTTAAAAAAAGAAAGAAAGAAAGAAAGAAAAAGCTTGGAAAAACCTTTTTCAATATAAATAAATTGTGTTAATAAAGCAGTAAGTGCTGAGAACACCAGGTGAAAGCTCTGCCTCTAACTGCCCCTGGTGGCTATTTCTGGCTTACAAAGCACTCGGAGCATCCTGGCAGCCCACAGTGGGAAACATAGCCCAGATGCAGGAGGATGGTCACTCATCCAAACATCGTCTCCTAAGGCTCATAAGGACTTCACAGTCACACCTACCAGCAACCGACATAAGCAGTAGGGAAAGAAATAATAATAATCAAAAATAAAAAGTCAACCCCCTCAAAGCTTTGTTCTATAAATAAAACTGTTGTAACACGGGTTTTGTATTTCATTATTTCATTCGGTAGCAGCTGGAAATACAGGAAAGTCACGGTGCAGAGACAGCACTGCAGCATCACAGAGTGCCCCAGTGCTGCACCACACCCATCACCCATCACCTGGGTACCACTGCCAGCATCACAGCAGGCAGCCATGGGGCTCAGATCAACGGGTCAACCAAAAGCCTGTAGCACATAGCAAAGGGATGCTGGACTCTCAGCATCACCCAAGGGCCCTGCAGGCTGACACCACAACCTGCTCCCCCCTTGCTCCTCCCCAAGGTGTTTGCTGAACAGAAAGCAATTGGTCATTTTAGAACTTGAAAAGGATTCGAGCCCTCCAAAAGAGGTGGTGCATTTGGAGCAGAGCTGGGAAACATCCCTTTGACCAGCATAAATGAATGAGCTGGAGTGCTTTCCAAAAAGAAAAAGAAACAAAATCAAAATGAAATGGAAAAAAAAAAATAAAAAAAAAAAATAGGGTATCTTTGATGGAGAAAGGAAGCGGGCAGGAGATGGCACACATGGGAAAGGGACTCCGTGCAGCTCTGCGTGCCAAACGCTCCCTCATCCAGCAGCCTGAGCAGCGGTGGAGCTGCTACGAGGGGCTGATGGCTCGAGTTTAATATTGCAGCCCTTGGGCTGGGTTTCCAGCAGTACACTTGGGCACGCTTCTCCAAGCGGCCCGAACCTGAGAGCGCGTGTTCCTCCGAACGCAGGTCCTCATGTCGGGTTTCACCCGGACGGACTGCGAATGGAACGAGCGAAGCCACGAGCTCACAGCGGGGCATCCCCTCACAGGGGGCTGCAGCCCGATCCGTCCGCACCGGCAACTGGAAAGCAAAAGGGCCGCCCGAGCAGATGGAAAAGGGCGATCTGCAGCGAGAGGAAGCTGCTCTGCCGGGCTTCTCCACGAGCTCCTCTCGCTGGTGGGCACCGAAGCGGGCGGGGGTCCCTTAGAGAGGGGTCAGCCCCGCGCACATCCCCGATCTCAGGATCCCGCAACCTCCGCCAACTTCCCCGACCGGAGGCACCCGCAGCTCCTCCGCAGCCTAGTCGGGAGCGGAGCATCGCTCCTCGGCAGCCCAGAAGGGAGCGGAGGAAAAGCCGGGCTGGCTGCCTCCGCCCTCCTCTCAGGCTCCGCCGTTCCGGCCACCTCCCCCAGCAGCACGGGCTGCGCCCCGGTGGGAGGCAGCCTTGAGAGCGGAGGATGCCGCTTTTTCCCCCGGCCCAACCTCCTTAACACTTTGCCTGCCCCAACTTCGGGGGGAGCCCGGCCGCACCGAGGCGGAGGTAGAGAGGGCAGGAGGGGCCTCAGCCCGCAGTTCGCAGCCGTGTTACCCCCATCCAACCCGGCCTCAGCCTCCGCTCACCCCTCCGCCTCTCCCGGGCCCACAGAGATGCGGACCCCCAACCCGTGGGCTCCGGCCGCGCTCTCCCAACGGTGGGATCCGGCCGTTCCGACGAAGAAAGTTGCAGGCAGGGAAGTTCCGAGTTCGCACCGCACTGGGGGATGTGGCCACCTCGCTCTGCCCTGCCCTGGGGAGTCTCGGCGGGGGGGAGGGGGGGGTATTGGGGGGTGGGGGACGCACCTACCTTCAGCTATCGCCCTCTTCATCTTAGGGGTCGGGGAAGGCACGTCTGGAGGCGCAAAGTCGAGCGGCAGCGGTACAATCCTTGAGATAGCGAAGCAGGTCCTCGTGCAAAAACTTCAGCCCGAGCGCGGAGCGGAGCGCGGGGAGGGGGCTCTCCCTGTGCCGGTGCCCTCGCTCATCGGGGGAATGAGCAGCCCCCGAGCTGGAGTCAGCATCCAGGCGAGGCTCCCCCTCCCTCCCTGCCCGCCCGCCTGCCTCCTCCCTCCGTCCTCCCTCCCGCCCGCCGCACGCACGGGGCCGGGGCCGGGGCTGCGGCGGATCCCGCGGAGGCAGAGCCGGAGGCGGCGGAGGGGAGCGCGGAGCCTTGCAGCAGCGGATCCCGGGAGCGAGCGAGCGGGGCGCGGGGCTTGGAGAGGCGATGAATGTTTTATGGGATCATGTGGTTTGACGTGAGAGGAATCAGCCTAGCTCGGATTTACTGGCTGGAGGAGTGAGAGGGAGGACGGGGGAGACGGGCACGGGATGGAAGGAAGGAAGGGAGGGAGGGGCCGCTCCGGGGGCAGCCGGAGCCTTTCCGACGGCGGCGGGTCCCCGCGGTGCCCGGGCAGGGCGGTGCGGGGCCGGGAGGCTCATTCCTGGAGGAGAGGTGCCACCTAAAGGATGCCGCGGATAGGGCCGGCCGGGCGGCTGCGGGCATCGGGCCGGCCGCTCCCCCGCCTCCAACCGGCAGCATCTCCGGGAGCCGCCCGCAACGTTCGGCACGGGGCTCATGGAAGGATCCGGGCGCTTCCGAGCCGGCTCCTAGCCGGGCAGGTTGCGGAGGCACACGGCTCGGCTCTGCTCTGCCGCAGGGCCCACTGCCGGGGTTCGTTTCTGCTGCTGTGGGGTCACTGTGTTCCTCGGGGAGGCCCAGGGAAGGCAGAGTCCACATCTCCACCCCCCCACCTATAGCCGGTCTTATCCCACCCGTGTGCTTTTGGGATCGTTCTCCTGCGTGATGCAAGGAGAAGAGCTTACCTCAGTTTACCTAAAAAAGCATAATATTTATACTGGTTGGAGATGAAACAAAGTGAAGATGGTTTTCCATCCTCATCCCTCTCACTAGTTTCCCTGTCCTGGAGCAGACAGTGCTTATTGCATGGACAACTCCCATCTGCAGCTGTCCTGAGGAGCAGGAAGCCAGATCTCATTAAACTGAACTCATTTGCTCAATGGGTAAAGGAGGTAGGAAGGATGGTGCCAGAAACAGCAGAACGTTTTGAATAGGAAGACATGGTGGCTCTGGCTCTGCTAATGAGAGGTTTCAAACTGCTATCTGTATATACATATATATAGATATAGATAACAGTTACCTATATATATATATATAGGTCTGTATGCTATTGAATATTCATATCTCTCTTATGACTTGCCACCCTTATCTTGGCCATCTCCAGAGCTGCATGCACCCAGGGCTTGTGCTGCAACCACATTCTTAAAGGTCTACCCGGTTTGCTCCAGAGGGATGGTATCAAATGAGTCAGGAAACTGGTACAGTGTCTCCTCTCAACCAAAGACCTTCAATGCCTGCAGTCATCTATGGAAAAAATAATAAATAAATAAATGCAACCAAAGGAAAGTTCAATTGGGCATCTGAGCCAGCTGGAGGGCATTTATTAAGAGTGGGCTCTAATTAGGCAAGCAGCTTCAGCTGTCCAAAGGCATCTGGGTTGTGTGCCTTCCAGATGTCTTCTAGATACCTTTTGCTGTCATTTTACCCATCATCCACAAGTGTAAATGTTGGAGCTGGGGAAAGGCTCACTTTGGGAACAATGTCAGATCATCAGGAGCAGGATGGGACCAGGTCAGCTGCAGCTGGCAGAGCTATATGAGGGTCCCACAGATGGTCTCAGGGATTGCAAACAGAGCAATGTGTCTTGGCCAAGCTGTAGGAGTACAGTTTTATTTTTTACAGTGCTTGGGGCTTTTTGGCACTGTGTCATCACCAAGTCATAGAAGTGCACAAAGCTGGAGAGGTTCTGAAGTAGCTGTCATGTTCTGCTGCAGTTCAAGATTTAGAGGCCAAAGTAGGACTCTGAGCACCAGACAGCCTACAGTATGGCTCTTCTCCAGAAGCCACCCCACCTTCAGATCTCTCAGGGCACCAATAGATAGAGATGAATCTGACCTTCCTCAGGTCAAGAGAGAGCCTTCCAAATGTGAAAGTAACCCCACTCTTATGCAGTAACACTCACTGTTGGAGGCTTATGTTTTGGGGACTAGCTGGGGAACAGCTGGAAGCAGGATGTGCTTTGAGGGATGCCCTCACCTCGACTTTGGACAACACCTGTGCCAGGACTAGATGTGTGGGGTCCTGGGGGCAGCTCCTTCCCCAGCTTGGCTTAAAGGCAAGGCATTGCCTCCATTCCATTCCATTCCATTCCATTCCATTCCATTCCGTCCCGTCCCGTCCCGTCCCATCCCATCCCATCCCATTCTTCTCTACTCAATTTGCTTTGCATGCCATTTCCTCTACTCATTCTCCAGCTGTACTCCTGCCCATCTTGACTCCCAAGGGCACCCAATACAGTGCATGCTGCCCAACCCCACACTGCACCATACAGCTCCTCTCTTCTCTGCCTGTCCTGCACACATTGCCCCAAACTCTTTGAGAACATGGTGTCTGGGGAGTGCTGTGCTCTCAGTTTCAAACCCTCCTGGCTCAGATGGAACCATGGCCGATTTAGCAGCTTGCTGTCTCCTTTGGGTTCTGTGACAGGTAGCAGATCTGCCCTGAAGAAGCAGATGGAAAGAGTTTTAGGTCTAAAGGAAAGGTAAATTCTGGGAGTAGACACGGAGTCCCTGTGTTGGTAGCACACTTTGTTGTTTTTTGGACATCTGGGGAGGTGAGGAAGGATGATCCCACCCTGCCCTACTCTTTCTGCAGTGACAGTCCAGCTCCTGCAAGTCAGCAATATGCTACTCCTCCTTGTAAACACACCTCCAAGCATTTGTGTTTGAGTAGTGCCCTCTGACACTGCCATCCCAAGCAGTGCATTGGGAAAGAGAGGTCACCTACATGCAGAGCATGAAGATCACTGCAGATAAAAGGACCTTGGAGCTGGAATTGTCTTGGGGAGAGCGGGAAAGTGAACACAGGCAATGAAGGAGTTAACTGAAGCTATAGTCACAAGGCCAAAAATTACAGGTTCTAACACCAAGGCAGCAGGCTGCATGCGGCTGTTTGGCTGACATTTCTGAAAGGTTAATCTTGAAATGGAGAGAGCACATCCGCAGAGTGCTGGGCCTGACTTTTCTAGCAGCTCCCTGCCCCACTTTGGGCTGGTTTAAGACCCAACAGTCTGCATCACACAGGACACCATGAAGGAACGTGGTGGCTGTGACCCTGGCATGCAAAGTGGCTCACTCTACTGCCAGCTGGCTTTCCAATCTCATGTTATAAGACACGGGAGGTTCTTCCCTCTGTGCCTGTTGGACATTTGTGCTTTCCATTTCCCAACATGGCTAAGCAGTGTCTAGCAAAGAGAAAGAGCCTCCCAAGCAGGCGATCTCCTGGGAGATATGAGGTGGCTCGCAATTACAGCGTGAGGAGCTCTGTGCAGCTCATTTGCAGCTTGGAAAGGAGCCAGTATTCACTCAGATCAAGAGACACCTTGCTTTGACTGGATAATTACATGATCGTCTCTACCTAGCTCTTAATCACACTTAGATCAGTTCTCTTCCTTTGGATCGTGAGTATTGTTTGCAAGGCTTTGACTAGTTGCTTGCTCACTCATGTGGCTGTAGCACGTTTGGGGCACATTCCTGGGTCTGAAAGTGATGAGAAGAAGGTGGAGAACCAGAAGGGGAAAATCACAGTTTAACACATGTACCAGGGGAATGCAGGACCTGCGCAGTGTATTCCCATTGCTTGTCTATGCACTGAAGTCCTCCACGACTCAAGAACTCCCTAAGGCTGGGCCCTGCTCTCATGAGGAACCATTTGGGTAAGAAGCTCTCCAGTTTTCACTTTTGCTGTTGTAGTGAGCACAGATTGCTGCATCCATTTGTGGAGCAGGAGGATGGTGGGTCAGATGGAGCAAAGTGGTCTCTGACCTCCCAGCAGTGCCCTGAGGTTCCTTGATGTTTCATGTTCTTTTTGCCCCCATGGGTGGACACCCATCCCATTGTTCTTTGACACTTGGACTACATAATCTTAGTGGTCCTTTCCAACATTAATGATTCCATGATTCTCACTGCAGAACCCTTCTGCCACTTCCCAGGCATCCAGATGTGGCCCAGGAGCAGCTTAACAGTATGACCTTTGCCTGGCTTGACCCATCCACCCCCACCCCATCTCTGTCAACTCTCTCATCTCATCATCATATCACTTTAGTTCAAGAAAAGGCATTGAATATCTTTATTGTTCTTACATGCCTTGTTGGGGTTTTTTTTGCTCCTACTGCCATGAAAAATGTACCAGAGCCTTGCAGTGCCTGGTTGGGTAAGGCAGAGCAAGAATAGCTTCCCTTCTCTCAGTTCATCCAGCCCCTGCCATAGGCAGTGATTCCCCATGGATGCTGCCTCTCCCAGGAAGGTGAATTATGAGCCTCATCGCTTCTGCTTCGTGATTTCTCTCAGATTTCAGACTTCTTCTGCCTCAGCAATAGGGTCGGCTTGGACGAGTCTCTCCTGTAAATCATCTCAGCTCTCGCTTCAGCCTGACACATCAATCCCTTCTCGTCATGCAGCAAAAGGTTTCCACCTGGTCCTGGCAGTGCTGCTGAGACTGGGACATGCCAGGAATCCTTCAGCACCTCTGTAGGGCTCATCCAGGCATCTCTCACAGACAGCTGCTCGAATTTAGGTCTTAGGGAGACTTAGCTGGATGAGAGCTTGCACGTGGCTCGGAGCTGCCCTAAGCATACGCTGCCCTGACTGTGAAGCAACTGGCAGCGCTGGAAGGCTTTGAGGAAAGGGAAATGCAAAGCCTTAAAAGATGTCTTCCAGTGACTTCCAGGCCAAATTGTTGATTCAGAACAAGGTCCAATCACGGTGGGCTCTGCTGAGGAAGACTGCATCCCCAGTATCTAGCCTTATCAAGGTCTGCCACTGGATTTCTGATCAGGGTGTAGGTTTCTTTCCCTCTGAATACAGGACAGGATAGAATTCAAGACTGCAGTGACCAAGGAGTGGGAACACTCCTGAGAGCAACAGATGAAACATGACAGCTCCATCACAGCCACACCAGTATGACTCAGCTGGGGTCACCCCTAGGCCCCATCACTGCTCACAGGTCAGAAATTCAGGTGCTCTGCCGTTCCCAACTCCACCACATGGATGGTGTGGGCTGCAGCTCGTATGTTCAGTAAGTGGGTCAGCCTTTTGTTTTTCCCCTGGAGCTGGCTGAGCATTGTCTCTCTGCTTTGAGACAGAGAGATACACTTCTTCTACAATTATTGTTTGCTTGTTTTGATTTGTTTCAAGTTTAAGTTCATTCTTTTTGACTCCTACTCACTTGGCGTTGCTGGGTGTCCTGGCTGGGGCAGCTGTAAGAACATACAAGAGGGCTATTGGAGAGCACTGGCAGAAAACAAACATCTAGTTCATAATTAGGAGCATCTGTCCTTAGAGCCTGATTCTAAACGTCACATATATTTCATGGAGGAATGAGAGAGCATGGCAGTACCACATGACCATTCAAAACATCTCTGATTTCAGATCTGCAGTACTCCCAACAGAGTTAGCAAATGAGTTGCAGACCGGGAACTATCTGCAAATAGTTTCCAATAATGAATTGAGGTGCGAAAGCTGCAATCTGCTCCTAGACAATCTGTAAACAGAGGGAAGCAAAAATTCACCAAAATAAATTATTCATTTCAGATTACTCTCTTAGCTCATGCCTTAACTTGAAACCCTCCAGAGCCGGCAGTTATTTCCAGAGATGCTCCTATATCTTGAGCAGTGCAATGTAAGGGGCAGACAGAGCACATTGGTGAAGCACATTGGGGTGTCTTGTCACCCTTTGGCCAGATCTCATCCCTTCCAAGTGATGTGACTTGGTGATGTGACATGCTATCAAGCATGAACCAGCTCCAAGAGTTATCCAGAGATGGTGAAGGCAAGGCTTTTGACAGCCAAAAATTGGACTCTTTGCCTGACCCAGTTGCCATCGTTAGGCAGAGATGGAGGAAACAGCCCTGGAACAGGAACTGAAACAGATGAGATGGGGAAAGGAGAGGGAAGGACCAAACTAAATGGGGCATGGAGATTATAGAATGTTGGTGTGACAATCCTGGATAAGGCATGTGTGCTGGATGCTGGAGCCCACCTGTGTGATGAAGCAGGAACTGCACCCAGTCATCCTTTGGAATGTTTCCAAAAAGCCATAGAAGAAGAAATTGGCCCTTCTGAAGAAGAGTGAATACCTGAAGAGTAACTTCAGGCTTCCTGAACGCCAAAACCACTGACCTCAAGCAGACTCTCCAGGAGATGGGGACTGCAAGCAGGCTGCGTTCGAACAATCTGTAGGATTCAGTGTCCCATGCCAATGTACTCCTGATGAGTTTAGGACTTGGCATGGCTTGATGCACGAAAAACTGTCTGAAGAGCAGAAAAACTATACGTGGCAAAGAGAAACATATGGAGCTGGAGAGGTGCAAGATAGGAAGCTGGGATTGTGCAGTGATTATTTGCTCAGTCATTGGCAAAGATTGCACTCCGTGAAGTGGTTTGAGTTGCTTATGGGTCCTCCTGCATGCTCCCTCCGATTGGAACAAACCAGGTTCAAGTTTTTGACCGTTGATGTCCCACAGCTCTCCAAATGCCACAGTAAGGCTTTTGGTTTTCTAGGAACTTTACTGAACTCGTAGCCTTAACAACTCAGTGCAGCTTTCCAGTACCTAAAGGGAACCTACAGACAGGATGGGAGTCAACTCTTTACAAGGGTAGATAACGGCAGGACAAGGGGAAATGGTTTTACATTGAGAGAGGGAAGATTTAGGTTGGATATCAGTGAGAAGTTCTTTACAAAGAGAGTGGTGAGGTGCTGGAACAGCTGCCCAGAGAGGTTGTGGATGCCCCGTCCATTCCTGGAGGTGTTCAAGGCCAGATTAGATGGGGCTCTGGGCAACCTGGTCTGGTATTAAATGTGGAGGTCGGTGGTCCTGCCTGTGGCAGGGGGTTATAGATTCATGATCCTTAAGGTCCCTTCCAACCCATTCTATGATTCTATGATTCTATGAACTCAACCTTTTGCCTGCAAAATAGCAGACAAGACTGGAGTGTGCTAAGGTTTCTCACTGAAAGTTGAGAGGCAGTATTATTTTCTCTGCATTAGAACTAAACAAAATTGTTACGTGTGTTTTCCTGAAAGCATAGGATGGGGTACATTGAGCTGAAACATGGAAATACCAAGTTCAAAGCAGCGTTTTCCATCTTTGATCATGCCAAGGTGGCAAGAAGGGTTTTGATTAAACATGACCACAGCCATCACCTGGAGACAATTGGACTTTTTCAAGCTTTTTCTGTCCTACAGCTTACTCTACTTAATAGAGAACACAGTGGTACTCAAACAGTGAGCTCAAATCTGGTGGATTTGCCCTTGATCCATTTTGACAATTATTGTCCCAAACTTCTGTGATCTCTTCAAATGCCACTGTTTGGCCTTTTGGAGCTGCCTGTCTCACAGCACAGCTGATGCTAATCACCACACCACAGGATTACTAGAAGGCTATCACTTCTCTGAACCTCAGTGCTTTTTCAGGAAGAGGTGTACTGAAAATACCAGAGTTTCACAAAGGATGTTTCTAACACCAAGAAAACGTTGGCCAAGTTGCTCCATCAGCTCTTCACCAAGCATTGAGCTCTAAGAAATGGCTTTGCTTTGTTGGCCAAAGGTAAGTGAACGTCTGGGTGTATGATTGACAGAGGTAAATTGGGAAATGCCAAATCCTCATAGAATTGAGGATTTTTTGCAAAAAAAAAAAAAAAAGAAAAAGAAAAGACAAAAAAAAACTTCCACATTCAGTGATAGGGAGATAATAGCCTTGCAGTGACCCTTATGGACCTTATGGACCCCACTGGTGGCTACTTTGGCCATTGATCTTTTTATATTGCACTTAAGAGTCTGAAGGGATGACTAAAAGCCCATTCTTGCACAGCATATCCCCAGGAAAAAATTAAGTGCCCACGTAGTTTCCTAAAGAAAGTGGTTTTCAGGAATAGACAGAAGGCTGGAGGTAAGCATAATGCTTCTCTGTGGGAAGACTCTGCATCCCGTGGAAATCAGTTCTCCTCACTGATAATTTGACTATCTGAGAACCAGCTGCTTGATTTGGAGACCAAGAGGCATCAGTAAGAGGCATCAGCCCAGTATCTCTTCTTCAAACATCCTTTTAAATCAGGACCCTTCGAGCTCATGCTGACCAGGTGAAGACGTGCAGGGATGCTCACCCTGTGCTGGCCACTTCATTGAGGGTGAATGTCACAGTGCACCATCAGAGCTTCAGCCTGAGCTTGTGGCTCATCCCACCTCCTTGGATTCATTATAGGTGCTCCCCTTGGGCAGTGAACAACAGCATGCTGCTGCTGCCTTACCAAGGAAAGCTTTCCCTTAGATAAATAGCAAGTGGAAGAGAGCTAACCCAGGGGCTGTGTTCAGGTGACCAGACCAAGCTGTGTTCGAACCAGGGTGCCATATGGTGCAGAGACAGTGCTGTCCATTACTTCGCAATGAAATAATATTTTGTTTTACAATTGTTTGCAATTAGGCTTCTGCAGCAGATGAATAATCTGTTCTTGTTGATTCGACAGAGACGTTGTTTGGAAGGGGGACAAATAGCATGTGCTTCCCTCGCCCAGCAATCACAGGCATTAAAGTAGAGAAATACGGACTCGCCGATAATTCCTAGCGACAACTCCCATAAATTTAGCATCTCTGGCATAAAGCAAGCAATAAAGGAAAGAAACAGTGATTGGAGGAGCCACAGAACCCGCTGCCAAAAGGCAGCTCAGCCACTTGCTGCTTAGGTAGGGCTGGGAGAGGGGCAGTGAGGGGCAGAGGGCAGAGCCCTGCTCTGTGCTGCTTCGCCCTGAGGTGTGAGAGCCAATGGCACTGCAACCCTCGTGGGAGAGAGGCTTTCTCACAGGCAGAAAATACAAGCCATTTTCAGAAGGAGAACAGATTTTGGTTGGGAGGTGAAGGAAGCGGAGGGCCAAGAATAGAAGGGAACAGTGGGCGGAATTCTGACTCCCTGCTGCATTCAAAGTAAAGTACAGGACAAGTTTCAAGGAAACAGCAGGGCAGACCTGGGGGGAGACAGCAGAGTAAATGAAGCCTGGCAGGGTGTTGGGTGGTCTGACCATGCTGCCCTGCAGGAAGCAAGAGAGCATCAGGATGGGTGCATCATGTGAGCTGCACAAAGGTGAAGTGCATCACTGCTGTTTTTCCAAGCAGGGTACAGAGATACAAGAGGTGGTCCCTTTATTATGGGCTGCAAAGTAGAGACGTGAAGCAGCAGAACAAGATCCTGGCTGACAGCAATGAAATGGATCATAAGCATGGGAGAGCTGAGCATGAAAGAGAGACAAATCACTCAAGTCACCAACAGCCAATCATTTCTAATACTTAACATTTTCGAATACACGTATCTTTTTGTTCGGCCTCACAAATCTGTGCACGCATGGGCATGCTGCTAAGCACACTGATATGCAGCAAACCAGCAAACTGCAGAGCAAAGCTGAACGCCATCTAAGTGGTGAAAACAGGAATTGCATTGGGTCTTCCCAGAGATGCAGAGAGGGCTGGGGAACGTCTTTCTTCTCCACTGCTTGCTTCTTCTCCCTCAAAGTGCAGCTGTGTTGAATTTCTGCTCCTGCACATCATGTTTGGTAAGAGGCAATCCTGAGAGCATGAGTGTCTGGGCTGGAAATGCAGGGACTGTGGTGGTCCCATGCTACAGCTCATTGCCATCACTTCATTCCTCCTTCTTATGGTAATGCAAATCTTGCAGCCCATCTTCCCTCTTTTCCTAATGCACCTTCTTTAATTCCTTTCCTTCCCAGTGTTCCCTCCTCTTCATCTGGTGGCATTTGGATCCGTTTTCAAGTCCCAAGGACAGCAATTGCATCCATAAAGGAGCTTGTATGGGGGTGCATCCCATCCAGTTTTAGCTCTTCTTGTGCAATAAACCACTTCAAAGCTGGAAAAAGGGCAGCTCTATGGGACTAGCCAGGTTTCCCAGCAGTTGGTCTCTGCCTGTTGGTTGTCTTGCCTATGCCAATCCTGGCTCAGTTCCCACTAAAGCAGCATGGGAAGGCTTCAAGGAAAAACCTCTTTATCTCCTAGCACTGTTTTCATGGCAAGCCTCTTTAGAGAGGAGATTTAAACTGGATATGAAGAAAAAAACTTTTTTTTTTTAATATCAGCAGTAAGGGTGGTGAGGAATTGGCACAGGTTGCCTAGAAAAGCAGTGGGTGCTCGTTCCCTACAGACACCCAAGGTCAGGGGATGAGGCTCTGAGCACTGATGGAGCTGTGGGTGTCCCTGTGCACTGCAGGGGAGTTGGGCCAGTTGGCCTTTAGGGGCCCTTCCAACTCTATGATGATCCAACAGATGCTTTGCAGAGAAGAGCCACCAGTCATGAGCACCAGACAGCTGCTGGCTGGGGACCTTTTGCACCACTGTTTGAGTGTGGGAGGACCTCTAGCATCTGGACAAACCTTAGTGTTGCTCTCTTCTTCATTGCACAGACAACATGATGTCACACTAAAGCAACAGAGAAACCATCTCTGAAGTGCCTGCCTGCGTGATAAGTGCTCTAACGTATATAGAATAATTTCAGAGTGAGGAAGATCACCAGTGAGTTGACTGAAATGTACTTAAAAAACTGTTTCGAAGCATTGCAAATATAGCTTGAAAATACCCACGTGTGTTTGCTGTTTTCTGAGAGTTGTGAGTGGTTTTGTGCCTTTCTCCAGTGCTTCCACAGAGCTGCTGTGAACAACAGAGCTCTGCAAACCTCATTTCTGAAGGGTCCCTGAAATGACACCCTTGCAGTCTGTATGTTACCAGAGAGAGTGAGCTCCAGGAGGGAGGAAAGTATTTTTAAGTCAGACTGAATAATGTCTCACCCAGGAGGCTGGGATGTTATTCAGCCAACCTCCTGGTCCTGCTCCCAGTTTATAGGGAGTTTGGAAGGATCAAGTGCATTTCCATGCTGCCTTCCCTTTTGAAACCAAGCTCAGGCAGAGCTGAGATCATCCAAAGGAGAGCAGGGCTGGGGGAGGTCTCTGAACCTGCTGACAACTTATGGTGTGATGCAGCATCCCATGGGTTTCTCCAGACAGCCCAGGTTGGATGTCCAGATGGCAGACAGGTAACATGAGAGCAGGTGAGCTGATAACCCGGCCGCTTGGACATCCCTGGGGGGAATGAAGAGCCATCTCCCAGCCAGGCATCGTCTGTTCTGTGTGTGGCAGGGGTGACGAGCAGCCTCTCTGGCTCACAGCCTCCCTTGCTCCTGTCAAACAGAGCTCCCCATTCACTTCTAATAACAATGAGCAGAACAGGACCGATAGAAATGGATTATTTTCTTTCTTTCCTTTTGCAGAAGACCTGGCAAGTTGTCAGAAAACCGCATTGCCACTTTTGCAGAGCGTGTTGCCCAGCTCTTTGAGTGCTCCTTTGCCATGCCTGGAGCTACTGCAGCTCTTATTTTCAGCAGCAGAACTGGCAGCATAAGCGCGAGGAGAAGGCTTGGCTATCAGTCATCAGCAGATACTAATCACTCCCACAGAGGTGTTTACTGGAGGGGTGTATGTGTGTGCCTGCGTGTGTGCGAGAAGGGAGATGAACTGCCATTAGAATTGCAGATCGTGCACTTGTTAGCAAAGTGCCTAGACCCTGCTTTACAATTTGCTAATAATAAAGCATTTGTTCCCTGGAAACAAGTGGCCAGATTTATGTCTCGCTCACAAAAGGCTCCAATAGATATATTGATACCTTGCGAATCTGTAGCAGAGAGAGATATTGGAAAGCAGCTGTTTACCTGACTCCATCAACTCCTCTATTGATATCTGGGAGGCATTCATTTCACTATGGATAGACCACTTAGAATTGCTAACTCTCTGTTGCCAATACATCCCATATTTAGGGTTATTATATCACCATAAAATAGCTTTATGGAGCTATGAATATAGGCATGCATCAATATCCACAACTGCAGACATTGCTGTGTCATATGCCTGACAATGCAGGGAGAGCCCAGGCAACAATGGGGCTCAGAGAAAGACCTGGGGACAGGGAACAGAGGTTTCAGAGGGTGAATACACAAAGGAGCATCTCCTACTGCAGTTCACCTGGGTGAGTGTAGAGCTCAGTGTTGCCTCTATACTGGGATGCAGCCATGCTCCAGCACTGGTGACTCAGTTTACCAGCACATCAGTGACACTGCAGTGACTCTGATGTCCCCTCACCGATGCACTTGGGGTGGAAGGAAGCTACGAAGCACCAAAAATGCAATATAGGAGCTCTGGACTTCCTCTAAAGCCTACCATGGCTGCACAGCCATCGCCAGCAGAAGTGGGTGGGGATGGAGGATGTTGGGGAATGGACAGAAGGACCTCCAGTGCCACCAGGAGTTCCTTCTACAAGCAGAATATCAGACGCAGGAAGGACAGACAGACAATTCAGCTGGGATTCCAATGGGGCTTTTCATGCCATCCATAGTCAAGACCTTACCCTGCCTATTTGGTGTCTCTCTTCCCAAGCCATTCACACGCTCAAAATCTTTAACCACGCACTCAGGCGTGCCCTTATTTCTTAGGGATTCAGTAAATCTGGAGGGAGCTCACCACGTGGCAGGTCTGCAGGCAGTGCACTGTCACTGCTGCCAGGACAGGCCTCTCTGAAGCTCTATTAAGCATTGCAGCTTACATCCTCCATTACAATTTAGTTGATAAATAATGCACTAATGGAAAAGGAAACTTTATCCGGGGCATTTGGATTAAGATACAGAGCTACCACAGCTTTTAGCTTTCATTTCCTGGCTCCCAGTGATGTATTTCTTAGCTTTGTTTCTACATGTGGATGCATTCTTTTTTTTTCTTTTTTCTTTTTTTTTTTTTTTGCATAGAGTTTCCAAGAAGAGAGGAAACAGATTTTGAATACCACACTTGAACTTTTGCTATCATCATTCTCCCGCACAATAATTCTTTCCTGTGCAAGAAAGCTGCTGAATCTCAGAAACCAAATGCAGATGGTACCCAAAGCACAGAAGGATTGAGAGGTGCCATCAAGCTCTTCAGAAAGCTCTGCTGAGATGCTATAGCTCCTGTATGATAAATTACCTCCATCAACCAATCTTTCTGCTTACTGCTGTATTCACCTACAAGAAGGAGCGGCCTTTCTCTTTATGACCTGAGAGATTTTCATTCTGTCTATTAAATTAATAATTACAGCTTCATTTACCTGGGATCTCCGATGCCCAGACAGTATTGATTTGTCCAGGATGGTGCAGAGGAAAAAACAGAGCCTCTCTCATTGAAGTTTTGGGCAGAGAGTCAACAGGGCTTCTCAGCTATTAAAAGATATATTTCCTGTGCATCAGTCCACCAAAAAAAAACCCAAAAAACAGTAGGCTGGGAGAAAGGAATCAAGGAGGCTGCTCAGCCCTGTCCATCCCTGCCAGAAGCCTTCCTGGTGTTTGATGGCAGCACAGCCAGGCTCCCAGGGGAATCCCATTCCCAGCAGGGAAGCATTATTGGTATTTCTGATGCTCTTTCAGTGCCCACAGACAGCCCATGCTGAGAAACTGTGAGGCAAAAAGCACCTTTCCTGCAAGGCTGAACTGCCTGTGAAGGACTCCAGGCTCAGGGCACTCATGGTGGTCAGGCAAGGAATAGCCAAGGTCACCTTTTTTGGTTTGACAAGAGCTTGTCATTGCTCTGCCATGTTCCCAGCTGCTTCACAAAAGAGAAGTGTGTGCAGAAATCAGGTTAGGAAAAGCAGTCTTTTGTCTTATCTTTGGCATAATTCCTTTTGTCTCCTTTCACCTGGTTCCTTACACCCCAGACATCACTCTCAGAATATACTGGGAGGTCAAACCCATGGGAGTGCACCAAGGGCATGAAAGCAGCAAAGGCTCAGGGGGCAGCTCTGCTCACTTCAGCTGGAGATGAACTGAAGGAGGATGCTCAGAGCAGCCATGCCCAGAGCACGGAGGCTGGAACAGGGAGAAAGAGCAGCCACAGCTACAGAAACAGCACATCAACAGAACAGCTGTGCAGAGGATAAGCAGACTTAGTGAGGCTTTTGCCCACAGCTGCCCAGCACAAGGGAAAACATATGTAAAAATAAAAGTCTTTACAAATAATCTTAAAGTAATCTGTCGCTACGTATTATTTCTGCATTTAACCACTGCCATGCCATGTGCAGTGATGCGAGGTGTGTTACAGGGCCATGTGATGCTCACATGTGCATTTTCTAGTGCTGCAGCACTGGGCAGGCTGTTATGGTGCTGGGGCAGAAGGGAAGCAGAGAGCAGAACTTGTCTGCAATGGGGGCTTGTCCAGGCATCATGGTGTGCAGAGCAGTGCTTTCTCCCTCTCTACCTTCTGTCCTACCAGAAATGGTTTCACCCTATCCCTGGACACTGAGCATCTCCTCTTCAGCTGGAAATCTAGTCCCAGGGTCACTCATTTCTTCCCAGTATTCTGTCTTTCTTTGCAGCCTAGGCTATGTCTAAGATCAACTCTCTCCTACACGTTCACCTGCCTGGTGTCCTTGCAGCTCAAAACACCTGAGGGAGGAAAATGGAGGCATCTGTGGCAACATTTCTCAGTTGCAGGTAGCTTCAGAGTGGCCACAGATTCTTAGAAAGCCTCAGCAGTGGAAGCACTGTAGACATCTCTGTTCACAATGAGAAGAGTAAGATCCCAGCCTTCTGCCTTCTGGGATTATCCACATGCCTACTCCATCAGCATCTCCTTAAGTATCTCCAACAGAAAGCTGCTGTGATGAAGTCTGCCTGGATTCTCTCCCAGGCACATGGGGTGGTGCATGGGCACTGAGCAGAAGAATCACCTCTAACACTATGGACAGCCTTTCTTCTTGGACTCTCCTTTCTTCTTGACCACTGCTATAATCTGGTTGGATTTGAACTCAACCTGGCTATTTGGCCCCTCTGTCCCAAAATGTTTTATGAATTTTCAGCTCCTCCAAGGCTGAGCTGTACCTTGTGATCTGCAAAGCAGCAGAGAGCTGAAGAGGCAATTCCTTCCTGCGAGGGATGTATTGTCTTCCCTGTAGATTTTCACATGGCTCTACATGCCCAGAAACCAATAAAAGATCTCAGATACTGCCAGAAAGAAGTTTGTTGAGGACCTGGCTATTAATTGCACGCATTCACAAAACACCATCTGAAGGTAAAGGCTGCAACCGTTTAGGTGATCAATGGAGTTCTCTTATTTACAACAGCTGATCATCCTTCTATGGGAGAACAGTAAATCAGCAGAAGAGCCTTTAGCCCCTACACCCCACTGTCTAAAGGCTCCTCCTGTGCTGCTGTGATTTCCACCAGCCATGAGTCCAATGATTGCATTTTCTATTCTGCACCTTGAGGATAACTCGTGAGGCTGGATTCCCAGGTGGGAAAGCATCCTTCTCTTCCCTGCTCATCTCCCCAGCTTCACCAGGCACCAGCCCTGCACTGGCAATCAATTCTGCATCACAAATCCAACCAGCTGCAATGTCCTGAGCAGTGGGAAAGAAGGGACTGGGTTGGCACTGAGAACGAGCAATCCAGCCAGAGCCAGCCTGCAGCCTGCTGAGATCACCCACCCCCTCCAGGAGCGTGCAAAGCACACAGCAGGAACAACAGTGGGGTTGGGGCAGCTCCAAATGCTGGAGATAAAGGATACCAGCTGTATCTCACTGCTTTTTTAAAACTTCTATGGGCTAATCTGCAGTGAAGGGTATAAAACCCTGAAGTCCTATTGGCAGGAGGAAAAGACAGAACCCCAAATGAGTGAAAACAAGGAGGCTGTGGGTGCTCCATCCCTGGAGGCATTCAAGGCCAGGCTGGATGTGGCTCTGGGCAGCCTGGTTTGGTGGTTGGTGACCCTGCACATAGCAAGAGGGTTGAAATCAGATGATCATTGTGGTCCTTTTCAACCCAGGCCATTCTATGATCCTCTGAACAAAGCATGGCCTCCAACTGAGCACATGATTTTGAGGTCCTATGGACAGCTGGCACCTGAGAGATTGGTGCTAGGAGCAAAGAGCTGTGGGAAGAATCAAGAAAAGCTGGTGATACCACTGCTGTTTGTCAGACATGGACAGCACCTGTCTCACTGGCTCATAAGACTGTGTGGCCAAGGGAGAGGAGCTCCTAAGCCTGACAGTGAAAGCATTGCTGCACGTCTCCCTTGCATTGGTGTAAACTATGATTCTGGTGGCTTTTTACTGTGCAGTTCAGGGGAAAGAATCCCTGCTTGCACCAGATGCCTTCCAATGGTTAACAGAGTTGAGAGCAAATTATACTACTGGAAGCATCACTAAAAATTCAGAAAATGATGGGAAAACAAACAAACCCCAAAAGAGCAGGGAAAAACCACCCATCTTTTGTGTTTAGAACTAATTGAAAAATATTAATAGAAATTAATTTGCGAGCATAAGATCCAACACTCAGGACTTCTTAGATGTAGGAAGCAAGGAGCAAGAGGGGAGCTGAGCAGCATCCAGGAGGTCTCCATTAGGAAGCTTTCACTTTCTGGCCTCATCATCCCAGATGGACTCAGGACCTCCACTGGCTTACAGAGAAGTGAATCCCCAGCTGGTGCGTGGTGCAGACATGCTGCTCATTTGCTGTTTCAGGGACTCTGGATGCTGCCATCAGGAGGGTCGACTCAAGGCCTGCAAATAGTTCAAACAGCTTGGAGTTAAATTTACAAACGTTTGTGGCTCCTGGAGAGTTGCTTTATCTTGTACCAAGGCAGCAGGGCTCTATCAAAGGGAAAGAAGGAGGAAAAAAAGAATAGAAGAGAAAGAACTATCAGGTTGTCCAGGCTCTCACAAGGGAAACAGGAAAACACTTGGTAATCTGGGTACGTAGCAAAGAAAGATGGGATTTCTCTCTCAAAATCCATGTATCTTCCATCTCCGTGCAAGCACCTACTGGTAGCTTCCACAGCTAGCAGCAAATTGATCCCGCTAATGCAATCCTAACTAAGAACAAAGTATTTAGGATAATGTCCAATTTGTCAGAAAACAGTTGTGTAAGTACCAGAGGGCATTTCATTGTTACAAGCAAATAACAAGCTGGGAAATTTGGATGCAAACCACAGTCCCTGCTCTCCAGCAGCAATTCCCCCAGCTGCTTTCTGCAGAGGAACCTGCCTGCATGACCGAGCCTGATGGTGGCCAAAGTAGAACAAATGACACCAATGACTCAGTCCAACACCCCTGTGCTGTGCTGTGTGTGCTGAGCACGCACATTTCTTGTGACAGAGCAGCATGACCAATGGAGCAGCCTGTTGTTTTTTTAGATTATCAGCAGCCACGTACAGCAAACCAATTTGATCCAAGAGAATTGGACTGAGGAGCAGCAGAGCAGGGCATCTCTGTCCCCCAGAGACATCAGAGCAAATATTTCTTGGGTGGTCAGCTCTGATTTGAGTACTTGAGAGGTTCATGTGCACAGGGCACAAGGTTTGGGTCAATATCTGAATCCTTGCCACTGGAAAACAGCCACCACTGCACCATCTGGAGCTTGGCAGGACCTGAACACCCACATCTACACACAGCTACGTGCATGCACAGAACTCTCTGACCTCCCTGTACTATTTCTGCTGGTGATGAGGAGAGAAACTGAAATTCACCATTTCTAAAACCAAACGGCTGAAATCATTCTGCTGCATCCTTGGAGAGCCAAGACAGAACCAATCTGGAGCATTTTTACTGCTGCTGTCCTTTGTCAGCAGACCTATTGGAGCAGAAATCTCCCAAGCCTGTGGCCAGTTGTAATTCTTACCTCCCGTGGGATAAGAAGGATGGAAGAAGGAAGATGGGGATCTCTCATCTGTGATGCTTTCAGTGACTGAAGAGGAGATGAAAAGTTCCGAGCATAGAAGCCACTCAAGCAGCATCAAGAAGCAGGAACAGATGTGCTTGAAAAGATGAATCCTGGCCTCCAGAAAACTCGTTTCAGGCGATAAGTCAGAAAATCTCACGACTATCAAGTGCAGTGAATCAATTCACATCACATTATTTGTATTTCTTGCTTTATTATTTTCTAAATTTCCATGGGTATCTGTTGATCCTTTTTACAAATGTTTCACAAAAGTATTTGTTCCCTTTCATCTTTCTTCTTGGTTTTCCCTTCTTTTAAAACCTATTTCCTTATCTACAGCTCCTCTGCTCTGTTCTTGCTAATTCAACTTTTAGGCAGACAAGTTCATCCCCTCCTCCTTTCTTCCTATTTCTTATCACATTTCATTTATTCCTTCTGTTTTTCTCTCTCCTTAGGCCTGGTCTGTGCTGAGGCTGCTGTGGCTCTTCTTACTGAGAGGGACTGAAATGAACTTGATGGTGTAGAGAGGGCTTTTTTAAAATTTATTTTATTATTGTTGTTTCTTTAATGAAAAAAAAAAAAAAAGAAATAGGCTCTGGGGAACAGCCTGCCTGAGCACTCTGGGTCAGTTCATCAGGCTGCAGAGTTCAGCAAGGAATAGATTATGGCTATCTATCCTGTTCTTTGGAGCACAGCAGACCATGAGAATTTAGGGGCAGTATAGGTCACAACTTTGTACTTAGCACAGAGTGGGCAGCAGTACACTGGCCACAAAGGATTTAGATCTGAGCTCTCCCAGGGAACGCCAAAGGATAGGAAAGCTCTGGGGACTGAGTCTGGGGAGCAGTAAGGTTTAGGGCAAGCCATAATGATGGAGTGAGTTTTATCAAGCTTGAAGCAGGGATGACATGGACAACCTGCTCCGGATGTCCCTGTGTGAGAAGGGAGATTGGACCAGATGGACCCAGAGGTCCATGTGGACCAAGGAGGAGTCCATGTTGGCCTCATTCTGTGATGAGGATGGCCCACACTTTCACATGAAGATTTTTTAGGGTGGAAACAACTGATGGTGAATCAGATCTTTCTGGATGAAGACTTCAGGTGACTGTCTGGGCTGGGGGGTGGAATGGCAGAGAGACTTGGAGGACGTGGAGGCTGGAAAGTAGAGTTTGCACCTGCTGGGAGTGAAGGGCAGTGCAATAGCACACTACTCATGATTAAGCTCTTGTGTAAAAATACAAGAGAAAATACATGGGCATGGAAGCCCACACAGTGTGAAGACTGCACTGAACGTCAATAGAAGGCGTAGAAAGAAGAGGATGGAGCTGGAAGCTGTCTGGTTTGGCCATCTACAATATGACATTCTGTGAAACCATACAGAAATGCTGCCAAAAAACTAGCCCATGAAACCAAATCATTTTTCATCATTAAATCCATTGCTTGTTTCTGGTACTAGCTTTTCTTTTCTGCATAAGATCCATATACTGGGTGCACGTAGACATTTTGCAAAGTTGAGCTTGAAGAAGTCCTGGCACCTCGCAGAGCTGGGGGCTGAGATTCTCTTTGCAGAGCTCTGCCTTGGCTGTGCACATTGCCTACCAGCAACTCTGAAGAGCAGCTCAGAATCACCACACATTTCCAGCAGCTCACATGAGAAACAGAAATCTTTGTCCCATTCAAACTCCTTCTTGGAGGGTTTCTGTGGGATGTCTGATCCTGGGAAGAAAAGCTTTGGAAATAAGCCCATTTGGAGCAGCTGAGAGCTACTGTCAGTGTGGGGAAATGAGGCAGTTAAGGACATTCAGAATAAATGTCAAGAAATTGCAAGGAGAGTCACCTGCTCATTATTTTTCTAAGTTCTTGCTGAAAGAATGCTTCTTTAGGTAGCAAAAGATAGCTCCATGAGAAGCATAAATGTCATTTCTTTCTTTTCCCCCTTAATTCACATTAGGCAGAGGCATATGCCTTTTACAAGTTTCTGATAATGAAGGGCATGTAATAGTGACCTCATATAGCATAAGCGGGCCCTGTTTAACATGCTCATGCTTCCCTAGGTATTCATTACCGAGCTGACTGTGCCTGATGCAAACTCATCCAGCCCATTATTGCCCTGCTTTTTATTTGGGGATCACTTGAGCAGGCTGAGAGCTTTCATCTTGGAGGGAATGTGCTTACGCTTAAAGCTCTTCTGCATTTATTATAAGCTGTATTTAGGCCGCGGCTTCAATCAACATGCTACATCTGGACTTATGAAACAGGAGGAAGAGGCATCTCACATGCCCAGGTCTTTTGCCTTCCTGAAAACAGGGCTTCTGTAAAGATGTGGTGTTTGTTTGCTCCACGTAATACTGGGTAATGCCTCTCTCAGAGCTCTCTGGGGGTCTGGAAGCTTCAAAGCAAAGCCAGAACAGTGCTGTTCCTTCTTACAAACCTGCTCCTCCACTGGGGGAGCTTATCATCCTGACACAGGCACACTGCTTCCAGAACTGATCTAACAGTTCCTCTTCTGTCTGTTGCAATGTACGAGGTCTTTGGTAAGCTCCTGATGTCCTCTGCCACCCCACACCTGTTTTTGCCCCTGGATTGCTTACAGAGATGCTGACTACTAGAGGAATTGGAGCAGAAACTGTTCATTTTCCCAGAGTGGGGAGCAGGTCTGGCATGGCAGGACCCCAATGCCCATGTATATATAGTGCTGCTAGATCTGCACAGACGGATGGAGGAGGCAACACAAATCTGGCAGAGAAAGCAGAGGGGAACACAAGGAGGTTGTTGGGATAGTCAAGAGCAGGGCTGGTGAGCTGGAGAGTTTAAGAGGATTATTTTCTATCTGATACATCTGTTAGCAACTTGCCTATAATTCAGGTCAGTGAACCAGGAGACACTGCTGGAGATCATCATGTGGTTGTGCACCCTGGAGGGTTGACCTCCACCTGCTCCTAAGCACAGGGAGAGGGATTTGACTGTGTTCACTCACTACTTCAGAACCAGAGGCAACATTAAAATGAAGGAGAAATGGGAGTTACAGCTTGCCCATCCACAGAGCAGCGCACAGCCAGGAGCACCATGGGATCGGTTCTTGGGCTTGGAGATATTGTGTTGCTCTGAGCTCATGGCTACCCAATGTGTCTGTGTTGTATTTCTTATATACCAGCACCAAGGGATGCTTGTCATTTTCATATTTCCAGGATGTAAGACTTAGAGTTTTACAGAGAGGTGACCTGGAGAGAAGCCATCATCTAGCTGGGTGTGAGCTGGACATAGGAGAACCAGTGACATTTGGCAGAAATTCACCAGCTCGGGAGACAACAGCCAAATTCTCCATCATCCAGACCCACCACCACCATGTTTTGCTATGCTTCAAGGGCCCTGTGGGTCAATGACCTGCTAGATGTGGAACTGTCAGTAAAGAATTTCACTTAAAGCAGTGAGGTCTAGATACTTTTGAAAATGATCCCATTCTCTTCTGACCAAGCTTTTCCCTGATCTGGGTAGAAATACATGGTGGAGGATGTGGGCAGTGTTCCCCTGCAATGAGAGCTGGACCTGGCATGATGCAGCAGCAGCCCAAGCTCCTTGCTGGACACCACCAAAAAGCAGTCACCAATGAAAGCTTCACCACTGGTGAGGGATGAGCCAGTTCACCCAGTTTAGCTCCACAGGTGCCCATTCCCAGCACCTTCAAAAGCAAAACACAACCATCTTCTTTGCTTCAAGAGGCAAGAAATGATGGGAGCTCTGAGATGCCATTGGCATGGGGTGACGCTCTCCATCTTACTCCCATCCCTTCCACTCTTCCTACAAAGGTTTTATATTTCTTCTCATTTAATATCAACTGAGATTCCCAGGCCTAAGTGGTGATTAAGGCACCTGCAAAGCTGCCTGATGTTCTTTGGGAGTGTTTGATCTCTGTGTGCAATTGTGCACGTGTGCAAGAAGATAGAACTGAGGGATCTGCAAACAGAGGTGGGAACCTCCCACTGCTGCAGGCAGGCAGCTGGATCCCAGCTACATGAGCTCTTTGTTCTGCTCCTCCCTTTGATAGGGATCCATGGAGCATGCCTTCTTCCTACCTAACCTAATGTCTATGGGCCTGTGCTGAGGATGGAATGGAAGCATTCCCTTCTAACAATGATCAAGTGATGAGCATTGCCTACTGTAGTGGAAATGCTGATTGACAGCTTGAAGCACTGAGCACCTGGTGGGAAGGCAGGGCCAACCCAGGGCAGCAGAGGTGCAAGCAATGCATCTGAGTGACCAGAGGGATGGAGCCAGGATCGACTCCTTCCCAGACCACATGTAAGGGCTGGCAATGGAAGTGAGAATATCTCATCTGATGATCTTTGCATACCTGAGGACCTTGCAGGCATTCTGAAGGTAAGCAGTTTCTTTCTCTTATTTTAGTTCCTACTGCTGTAGTGAGTGGATCAGTGCTTGCTGTAGCCCAGGATCTTGCTCCTGTACTGTCTTGTGCTTTCTGTTGTGTTACACCTACATCTCTGCAATGTAGCCTGTAGGTGGGAAAACATATTCTGTAGGTAGGAAAATTCCCACAGTGTCTTTTATTCAGCAGAAAGCAACAACACCAGGTCCTGACACAGCTGGGCAGGTGCTTGCTTGTTTTTGTCCTCTTTCTGATTTGATAGCTGGGGAGATTCATTGGCAGTTGCCAGTTGCAACCACAAAGGCACCTTTTAGGCCATGACTTGAGCAGACAGAGCCATCACAGCTGGAAAAAAAACATAGCACAGTCATTGCAAACCAGACATGCCCCAGCAGATCAGCTCGGGAGAAATTCAGACATAATCTCTAGCAACTCAGAGCTCGATACCATCAGGGCACTGCTCTGCCTGCAGTTACTGCAGTCACAGCACCCAGCAAACGTTTCTGGAGCTTGCTCACAAGAGGTAGAATTGGGCCAGCAGCAGCAGGAATGGACTACAGGAGGATGACAGCACAGCCAGCCCCATTTCTGCTGGATAGGCTCTATGGATGGTTTGGGAGGGGCTGCTCTCACACTGTCCCTGTGCTGGCTGGGACAACCTAATGCTGAGCTGGATGGTCAGGTCTAATTCCCAGACCCACATATCTGTGAGGGCAAAGCCACAGCCCAACACTCAGAGACACGGCACGCAGGCACGGCTGAACGTTTAATCAAATCACTGGCACCCTGCGCCTGGCCAGAGCCTTCCTGATAGCACTCGAGGAGATGGAAATGTAACATTTGAATGAATGGCCCTTTAATTATGCTTTATCTGCCCTGCTCTTTCACTTCCCGCTGCAGAAAGCCAAGTGAATGTTAATGGGAAGGCGCTCCGCAGGGCGGCTCGCAGCCTCACACCTGCTTGCTTTCATGCTGCTGGATGCCTGCACAGAGTATTAATTAAGCAATTACGGCAAAGGAGGTGTCCTCTGGTCTGCAGCCCGAGCAAAACGCTCCCTTCAAGGACTTCGGGCTCTGTCGCATCACCTGCTGTTTGTAGAAACTCACTAAGCTCCTGAGACCAGTGCAAAAAGCAGGCAGGAGAGGCTGTGGCTTAGTCAGGCAAATGCAGCGTGTGAGCTGCAGACTGAAACTGGCTCTTCCAGGGATTTCATCCATGCAGAGGCTTGGCCTGACCTTTCTTTTTTTTTTTTTTTTTTTTTTTTTTTTAAGTGGGGGAAGCATCCTCTGCTTGAAGAAAAGTGCCATTCGAGCAGAATACAAAAGCTTTAGAAAAAGTCCCATAACAAAACTTTCCCAAGACTTTTTTTGGTACCTCCAGTTTTTGATGTACTCCAACCTGGCTGAACTGTCTTTGAGAGCAACAATGAGGGACATGCCACTCAAACTCCCTTTGGACCAGGCATGATGATGGAGCAGTGCTACAGCTCTGCTTCTCCTGGAGAGTACGGAAAATTGAACCCATAGTGTTAAGTGGGGAAAGGAATTGAGAATAAGTTATTAGTCAAAATTTGATTTGAAGCCTTGGATAATTCACTGACTTCTGTCCTTTTAGCCAAACAGAAGAGAGAAGATGAATAACACACAAAAAAAGTACTTGCTGGGGATTTTTTTAATTGATAGGGCAGGAGATCTTCAATAGGAAGAAGGGATTCATAAAGGGATCAAAGATATTTGCCTCTTGAGAGAAAGAGTACTCCTTTGTATCAGCCTTCTACATGAGGGGTCAATTACATCACTCTGACATCAGCACAGTGACATCACAGATCCCAGATTGAGGCACTTCTGTCTAATCCTGCTGCTAAGATAGGGTACCCCACTAAAATACAGGATACAGGTGGATCTGGTTGCCCATCCAGATGTGCCACATCTGATGCATGAGCATAAGTCTCTTCCACCACCTCGAGCCACTCACTGAACTCATCTCTAGGGCCTTTCTCATGTCCAAATAAAGTGCAGATGATTGAACTTGTGCTTCTCTAACCTACCTGCTAAGGCAGTAACCTCGTGGTGTCCTGTGTCCACAGGAACTTGCATACACTTTTGCTACCCTGGCTGCAGCCTGTGGATCCTGACCATTGAGGAATGCTGTCTCCTCTTACACAGTCCTGTGGATGAACCTGGACACTGTGGGGGGGAGGAAATAGGATTCCTGATCAATACCTTCCATTACTGATAATGTCTTTACTTCTTTCTAGGGAGAAGCAAGACTGTGGGGAGAATATTTGCTGTCCACCACGTGCATCCTGGAAAAGGGAATCTAGAACTACAGATGGGACTTTCCAACGAACTCTGTGATATTCATCATGCAAACAGAGAAAAGAGGTTAAAAGTCACAAGAGAGAAAGCCAAGCACAGTACCCTAGAAAATACCTCCTCTTGAATTAACAAATTCATCTACATTGACTCATTGCCTTTTGAGCAAGGGGTGCCATTAGTCATGTTGTATGAGGTTGGTTAAAGAGCAGTGATCAGGATCATTACCTTTGAAAGGAAAATTAAAACCTGCAGGCAGACTGCCTGAACTGAAGAATCACTCCTTTTCACATGCATTGGTGTTTCCTCTATTATCTTCTCTGAAGAATCTATGGCTTCTACATATCCCACCTTCTCTTTCTTCCATGAGCTTCTTGTAAATTAAGTCATTATTTTGGCTCAGAATGGCTGATGTTGGCAAGCAACCAGCTAAGCCATTATCACAGACAGATAGGATCATAGACGTAGATCACAGTCATAGAAAAACTTAGAAAAACTCATAGGCTCATAGAAAGGGACCTCTGGAGGTCTCTACTTCCCATTCTGCCCTAGCTGACCCCCTATATACAAGTACCTCTTACCAGGACGTTGCAATTGTTGTGTTTTTTCTTAGAGAACTTCACCCTCCTGTTTTCAGACCACTTCTGCATTTTTACCAAGGCTACACAAGTTTTCATTCTTTTCGAAGTCGCCATGGAATCATCCCCTTCATTCTGTAAAATAGGAACCAAAACCCAAAGAAGGTCAGTCTTGCAACAGATCTATCTGAACAGCCCTTCTGGCTTGACATCAAGCTTGTTAGGAGCTCTGAGAATAGTCTTTCACCTATTGGCACCCCTGTCATCTTAGGAAATCTAGGGCTTATTTCCCTGGTTTGCTCAGAGAAGGTGGTTGCACTGTGTTAGGAGTCTTCGAGTCAATACATTCCACATCTATTTCTTCCCTTTATCCACTAAGCTAGTTACTGTCAAAAAAAATTGGTCTGATTTGGAATGATTCGTTTCTGACGAATCCCAGATGGTTCTTTTTCATCACCTAGAGATATCATATGCACTTATAAACTGAAGGCTTTGTACTTTCTTCTTTCTGATATCAAAGCCAGTCTGAACTGCTGCTGCCATTTGCCCCCTCTTACATGGAGGAGAAGTGTGTGATTGAGTGACATCACTTGGGCTGAGGTGTGATGCAGAACACAACACACCTGGATGCAACACAGGGCATAAGGGAACTAGGACAGATATGGAGCCAGTCCTGCCCTGCTCTCACAGCAGTATTACTGGCGTGATAAGAAAGCAAGCTGCCAATGGAAAAGGTGCAAAGAGAACACAATAAGTGCAAATTGAGCATGATTTACTGGGTAAGTGTTTTGAACTTGATGAAATTAATCAAGCTTTGGGTACCTGTGGTTGTTTTGCTCGTGCCCAAGCACCTACCCAAGCCAAGCCCTATCTCTTGGCAAAGAACCCAAGGACAGCTATGGCTCCAGCAGGAAAAGAGGATCACTCAGGTCCTCCTGGCACCTCTGTGAGATCTTCAAATGCTTCTCAGCAAGTCAGGACAGTGCCTGTGTTCTGCTCCATTCCCAGCATGGGGATTTTGCTGAGGAGGACAACAAGACCCCTGTGTCACAGCAAGGGTCATGAATCCCCAAGGTGAAGCACTCCCAGATAAAGTAACTCACTAGCTCCCAACTCCAATTCAGTAGCGCTCTTAAGTGCATCCTTATCCCTTCTTCACCAGCCTGAAAAGGTTGACCAGGGTTGGCAGCTCCGATGATTCAGTCCTCAGAGAGCTGTTATTTTTCTTACAGCCCCAGCTGCAAGAGTCAGGGGATTACACGAGGCGCTTGGTCTTGAATGAAAATCACATCAGAGCCAAACTTGTGACTGCAGAGAAAAGCTGGAAACATGACTCCTAACAGCTCAAAAAAAAAAAAAAAAGAAAGAAAAAAATAGAAGGCAAATAAACAGAGCTGAGGTTTATTAATTTTTAAAATCTCATTATTTTTGGGCAGCATAATGTTTTCTGAGACCGAAGTCAAGTGTTTTGAATGCTGGGAGCTGGGGAAGGAGACGAGGAGTGTCTCAGTGCTCTGCTGCCCACATTCATTGTAATCAGATAATGAGCTATAGACAAGCTCGTCTCAAAGCCACCATCCATAGTGTCTGTTCCCTGACAGCATTTCTGGTGTGTTGCCAGTGCATATTAATTTTTGGTGTGATACTGTGCTCGATCTCCAAAAAGATGGTGTGGGAAGAGTTGAATCAAGAAGCGCAGCACATCCACATGCTCACCTTCCAGGAAGCCTAAATAAAGTCTGGGGAAAATGAATCTGTTGGCCCTCAGCCTGGCTCACTCAGTGGCCATCATGCAAAGCCCCTCTGCCACTCCATCACTGGAGAGAAGGGTTGGGACAGGACTTCTCCACTTAAATGCTTGAGCAGAAGCCAAATCTTCCTCTTGACTTGATCAATAGGAAGTTCTCATATGTTCAAACAACAGTTTATATAATAATCTGGCTCAATATTACTCCTGAATTACAGGCAATACATATGTCTGTAGATACACATCATAAGATATCTTTAAGTCTTCATGTATTGTTAAACACACATCTATTACCACCCAGTTCTGACCTTACCTCCAAAAGAAATGTCTTAGATCTATCTTACATCAATTTTCCAACTTCACATGGTGCTGAATACCTTCAAGTGAGCTTCCAGAGGCCTGTTAATTCCTTGTGGAACTGACAGCATTCAGAAGTGCAGATGTGAAATTATGTAAGCATGTATATCAATGAATATACGGATGTTATAACTAATAAATATACAAGAAAGTTAGGCTAAACAGGTTATCATACTAAAAAAGAATGGATGGAAAGCTTATCCTTGTCCTGGGCTCACTGAAAAGACTCCAAGAGGAGCAACCTACAAAAGAGAAACTTCCCCACTGGTAGTCAGCTCTTAAATGAGGTCTAGGAGAGATGGAGCCAGGCTCCACCCCTTCTGGTAGCACAGGTGAGTTGCCTTCACCTGTGCTCCCAGGGCTGACTGACTTATTGCTCTCCTGAGGTGGTCAATCAGAGGTTCAGGCCATGATTCAGCAGTTCCCATACAAGGCACAATTGAAAATAGTTTCCAGTGTCATTGAAAATAGGAGGCCTCATCCAGAGTATCCCTGGAGGTGTTCAAGAAACATGTAGAATTGGCACATGGTGGTGATGGATTGACCTTGGAGCTCTTTCCAACCTTAATGATGCCATGATTCTGTGTCCTCAAGTGACAGCAATTAGGTGAATGACTCAGAGCTTGTCATGCTGACATCAGCCAAAACTGATGTATAGGGAATTCCTGAAAGGAAGAGGAAGTGGAGAACGGTGCTGGGCTTCATGGTGCATGTCCCAATACTTGCATCTTTGTGTCCAGCAATCTGCCAGCACCTGGTGCAATGAGGTCTCCCGTCCACCACCACTTGTTGCTCAAAGAAATGGGCTCAGTCCTGTCCCAGTCTGGCAACCAGCCTCACCCTGTCTATTTCATAGGCATTTCTCTATTTGTGGCATTAAATTTAGTGGTCAGAGCCAAGGTAAGATGGTCTGATCGTGATGGTAGCTTAGCCCAGCAAATGCAAGTTTTGACATTCCAGGAGAAAATCAAAGGCTTCCTATGACCTGCCTGTGGAATCACAGGGCTGGTCTGGGTTTGGCTTGTCCTCAGCTGTTTTTAGTATGAATTCCCTGATTTGGACTACAAGACAATCAAAACTTTAGCCAGTCTTGGCTCCACATGTATTGTGCCTTTTCCTCTATTCCTTAGGTATAAGAGTAACTTATAGAAGGCAGGCAATCTGAGCCCTGCAGGAGTCTGTGCTGGTGTAGGTGGGTGTCTGCACATCCTCAGTGTTGTCTCTCCAGATACATACTTCAAATAATTCAGCCCTGTGTTTTTGTTGTTTTTGTTGTTTTGGTTTTTTATGTACTCATTAACGTTGTATTGGCAATTCATAGCCTCCAGCCCTTGTCAGCTATTGATTAAGATAATAGTACAGAGCTGCCAGGAACAACCCCAACCTGACCAGCCCTCCTGCTCCTGCTTAGGCAGCAGCTATGAACACCATCTGCTGAATGAACCTGGCAGCTCACAGATCTTCAGCATTAGTCTCAACCAGTTTTAGGATTCAGCTTCTTTGGGTCATTCTAGACTCCCACATCTGAAATGGAGCTGGTCTAGACTGGACAAGAGAGCCTTGGGTGTTCAGTTCCTGAGCATCCAGCCATGTTCTTGAATGCATCAGTCACGAAAAGTCTCACCCAGGACTCCCATCTTTCCCAGGAACTCCCACATCTCACCCTGGATATCTCAGGTTGCAGCTTTATTGGAACAATTTGCCAATGTGCTTGGGAAATTTCCCTGGGCACAGCCTTGCCCCTCCTCTGTTCAGCCCACAGCTGGCATCAGGTTTGGCTCAGGTATTTTGCAACTCTCTGTGCTCCAGCCTGTCTCCTGTCATTTCTCCTGCTGCCATTTCTCCAGTAACTTGGCTCTGAGTGATGAGCAGTGCCCACACTGCAGCTGGTGGAGGGGGGAAGCTGTTGGCTCAAGCCACCAAGGTCATGAATGAAGCACAGTTTGCATTGAAATATCCTGAGGTTGCTGCTTACAGAGCAAGGAAACAGTGGTGCCAGTGGGGCTCACCCAGAGCTGATTGTGTCTATGAGTTCCATGAGTTTCCTACAGCAAAATGCTTGCTAATATTTTAGCAAGAAACATAGCTCTGCTGAAAAGTGGAGGGATAAGAACATCTCCTCTTTGGGGACCACTGCCTTACACCACCTCATTGCCTGCTCCTTTGGGGCAGGATGCACACCACTGGGGCTGTTGGTTGATGCACCAAGGCTGGCAGGACTATTATTGCCTTGTGCAATACAAAACAGGGCTGTGAGTATTAGCTGCTGGTTCCCATCCTGCTTCCACTGGTTTATGCCTTTTGCTTTCACCTCATGTCTTCATAACTGTCCTTCCCAGAGCTGGGCATGGCCACCCATCAGCACTTTGGCCAACACATTCAGGCACACAACTTCTCCCACTCAGAGCATGCATGCTGAGGGAGTGGGACTGTGCATCCTGCTAGGGGATGCACTGAGGTGCTCAGGACAGCCAGATCCCAGAATGACAGCAGAGAAGGAGACTGTCTGCTGCAACTCCATTAAATCTGCCCATTCTTCAACCCCAAGGCCAAGTTGGACTTAGTGGGAAGTGGAGCACACTGGGATCCCCTTGATCAGAAGACTGATCCTTGATGGCCTATTGCTCAGCCAAACTTTGTCCTCCTCTTATCCAGAGGTACTGCTTATTTGCCTCCATATCTTGAGGGAAAAAATGTTGAATAAGCACTGATCCATATCCTCATCTGCAGAAAGCTTGATTTTCCAGGACCTCTCTTCCTGAGATTTCCTATTCAACCCTCAATCAATTTACCAAGAGCACAACTGATGTGCTTTGGTGTTAATTTTAGCCAGGTTTGCTAAGAAATTACGTGACATTACTGCCTGCCAATCCTGCTGTTGCCACCTCAGTCAAGTCAAACTAAAAGGCAGAGCTCTCTGAGATACGGTGTTCTTACAAATATAATGAAAGAATATAGCCAGGCTCCAGGAAGCAGACCCAAATTAGAGCTCTGCTGAGAAAGGCTTCCTTCTGAGATCAACCAACTTGCTAGACATGCAGGGAAACACACAGGAGGCAGCCACAGGAAACTAAGCCTCAGCATTTCTGCAGCCTGTGGAGCTACTTTTTAAAACAGAACGCTCCGTGACAGTAAATCAAACATCCAAGAAAATATTAAAGTCTTTCCATTTGAGAAACAGATTAAGCTCATGTAAGCTTCACTAAGTGAAGTTCCTGTTGAAAAAAGAAAAAAGAAAAAAAAAAAAAAAAAAGGCAATTCAGTGAGCTGAGGGATTGAACAGGGCTTAAAACAAACTCCCAGGTCAACCTCACTATCAGTTCACTGGCCCAGTTTCCTTTAAATCTTGGTGTCAATGGGGAAAGGAAACCAGAAGGCTGGAACATGCACAGGATTGGTTCTTTTAGCAGTGTTCAAGCCATGTTCAAGAAAAACCCTACTTAGGAAATGTGCTTATATCTTCACCAAGTTGGGGATGTTGTTTTAGCTACATCCTGAGTGATCCTCACAGTGCATCCTGAGTGATGCATTGGCACAGTCTGCCCAGGGAGTGGTGGGGTCACCAACCCTGAGGTGTTCAGGATGAAGTACGTGTTGCATTGAGTGATGTGGCTTAGTGGTACTGTGGGAGTAGTTTGATGGTTGGGCTTGGTCTTAGTGGTCTTTCCAACCTTCATGATTCAATGATTCTATCATGCATATCTGCCCAGTGGAAGCACTCACCCCATCCCCAGGCTGCAGAGCTACCACTGTCAGTCCAAGACCTCACCAGGCAGCTGGTGTTGGACTCATGGGGACAGGGAGCCTCTTTGTTGAGCTCTGTTTTCCACATTAGCTATTATATGTTAAATTTTTTGTGCTTTTACTTGTATTATCATGTTTTCAAACTACTTCTAAAGCTCTTTATTTTTCTCTGACTTGCCACCCATGAACTCTTATTTTTCACTGTCTTCAGTTTTTCCTTATCAATCTCTTGCTTTTCCTTGCTGCAATTCAAACCAGTAACCATGGCTTCTTTTCCTTTCTTCATTGTTTCCATGTTGCGTTTTTATTTCTAACAGGATCCACTGCCAACTTCATTTTGCCACTAAATCAGCATGGACTCCTAGCCAAAATTGTCTTCCTTCTTTAAAGTGAAATTATGACCTAATAAGCTCTCATTAAAGAACTTCCCATCTTCATTCACATTTTTCTGATTAAAATTTCCCTCCAAATTAATTCTACTCATAATTTTCCCCCAGCTTTGGGAAATAAGTCTTTCTAAAGCACCAAATGTATGCGTGTGTGTGTCTATAGATATATGGAATTATGTGGGACTATTCTCTCTTTTCCTATATTAAAGATAATCAGGTCATGATCATGAGTCCCTGGGCAACCACTAACTTCCAACATGGTGATTAATTCGTCTTTATCCGTCATAACGAGATCCAAAATAAATTACTTCATGTTGGGGGCAATACCTTCCCTGTTAGAAAATTACTGTCTCTAATGTGCAATAATGCTAATGATGTTTGACTCCTGGCTGCCCCAGGTCTCTGGCATATGCAAGTACAGAACTGGGATTTGTCTTTATGTGCCTTGTGAAGTGGTGGGGTTGTACCAGCTCATCCTCGTGCCTGAAAAACCTGAGGGAAATCCCAACCAGTCCTCCTCTATGGGAGATATTAAGGACAAAGAGGAGAAGGTAAAGGCTTCTGGGCATGGTCCTGTGAGTCATTCCTTAGGGACTTCAGATGGGTTCTATGTCCCTTTAGGATGTGAAGTATGTCAAGGTGAGATCCCATCTGACTCTTCCCCAAGCTTTGCCTGGACTTTCCAAGGCTCTTGTCTGTTTTTCTGCCACTGATAGTCACAGTAGAGATGATACCCAGTCTGTAGCATGCCTGATAGTGGGATTGTTGAGGAATTCCTCCAGTAGGAGAGCTGCTGTTGGGGAAGGACCAGCTGAGCAGCGCAGAGACCTCCAAGATCAGGAGCCAATGCTATTTGAGAAATACGTGGCAGCATCACTTCCTGGGGAAGAATGGGCAGCTCCTCAGTAAGAAAAGAAAGGCATTGACACAGGCTGCCCAGGGAAGTGATGGAGTCACTGTCCCTGGAGGTGTTCCAGAACAGTGGGGATGTGGTCAGCAGGCATGGTGGGGGTGGGTTGGAGTAGAACTTGGTGATCTTAATCATCTTTTCCAATCTTATTGATTCTATGATTCCATGAAAAGTGGCTGCCGTTGTCCTCTGTGTGTATCTGGTCACAGAGCAAGCCAATGAGTGTTGTATTTTGCCTTTGAAGAAACTGAAGGCCCAGTCCTAGCAGTGGCAGAGTAGAAGACCCATGTCCCAAGAGTTGTCCCACTTCCATTCCCGAGAATGTCAGAAAAGCCACGGAGACAATGTAGAAGTTGGAGTGTCCATTAATGGGCACATGGGTGTTCTTGTGTGACCTGTGTACACCACATTTGTCCTCAGTCAAGAGGCATGAACAATTCACATTACAGTTATATCTCTCTGGGTGTGAAATGCAAGTCAAGCTGCTTATCATATAGCTCTGCCCTCTCTTTGGGCTCATTTGCCATGAAGAAAGCACTGAGGAAACCACCAAAAAATCGCTTTGCAGTTGTTACTTAGAACAGGATCAGGATTCCTAAGCAATTTGCCCCGGTAAAGGGCAGGTTTACCCACTGAACACACTCAGAGGCTCCACAACACATGAACACTAGCTGCAGCTTTGCTGAATGAAGTGCCTCTGAGGGGCAGGGAGACTGGGGACACGAGGAAGGAGCTGAGGCAGCAGTGGTACTGCAATCTGCTCCCTGGTGTGGAGTGCCCACTTCTATCAATTTCAGTCCTGCCTGTGACAGATCAATCTGAAGAGCCCTTATCTGTTGCTCCTTTAATAAATCCCCCTCCTCTGGTTTTTCATCTTCCGAGGAGATTCACACACAAAAGGCACCAGCCCTGTGTTCGCTCTGTGAGATTACCAGCGTGAACACAATGACTGATCTCTGGCAGTGATGCTCATACATTACATTTTCCAGGGGACATATTGGCAGGGCTGGCTAAGCACCAGGTGTGAGAGCAATCAAACAGTCCTGCTAGCTAGTGCAAAGAAGACAGAAGACAATGCTAGGGATGCTATGAACAAAAAGTGAAGACTTGGTACAGAAGTCCTCTGGATGCAACTGAGAGCTCAGTGGTGGGAAACCTTCATCTGGTGCCTTCCATCCATCATTCCCTATAGACATTTGCACTTTTTCAGCTGGTCCACACCATGTTCTCTTCTCTGCCCTGCCTTTCTCTGCCATGACACTGCCACACTTGCTGAATTCCCTTGGCTGTTCCCATGGTTCCTTGTGGGATCTTTCCTTTCGGCACACTTCTCCTGATGGAATCTGAGTACAGTGAGCCATAGTACAGGGTGGGATGGTTGGGCTTTGTTTGGGTCTCTCTGCATGAAAAGTCTTGACAAGCTGTTCTCAAGGCAATAAGAGCCATTAGGAACTGATGTAAACTTTAAGGAGGAATTCTGGCAGAGAAAAAGGAAGAGCAGTTAAAGCACTTGCAATGTATTAACTAAGTCTTCCATTTCAACAGCATCTCCTACCTACTTTTCTTTAGCAATAGAAAACCTTAATAGAGATGGGTCCCTTGTCTGAGAGCTTCTTCGACGTTATTAAGGAAAGTAATAACTGCTTTCTGAGGTGGGGGGAATAAATCAATTGAATGATACTGGGTTAAGGTGCTGTCATTGCTGGAATTTGATTCTTTCTGCAAGGAAAAACAAGGCTCAAAATACATTAACGTGGCCGAAAAGAGCAGCAGAACAGAAAATATGTCTCTGGTGAGAATTCATATTGCAAGTCATTGCTGGAGGAGAATACAGCCTCAGTGCCTACAACAACCCATTCTTCTGAGACCTGCCGAACTTGCAGCACCCATGAAGGGGCTTAACCCTTCCAACAGCCTCATCAGTTGAGTATATGTAGGAATATTGGATTCATTATTTCTGGCAAGGTTTCTCAGGGAGCTGTTTGAGGGAGGGATGGATTCCAAGACATCCAGGTTTTCTCCAACAATTCACCTTTCGTTATGGTATGCCACACTCTGTCATTGGTTTCCAGTTCTGATTTTCTTAGTTTTCACACTGTGATCTCAGAGGAGAGCTCTGCTGGACTTTTGGCAGCTCAGATCTTCACTCTTTCTGCCTTTCCCAGGAAAATTCTGGTCTTGTCTTGAGTGGTCACTGTGCATTTGCAAAGGGATGGAAGTGGGCCAAACCTATATGAGTTCCCTGAACAGCAAGAATTTCTTATACCTAATCTAAATCTCCTTTCTCTAAGTTTAAAACTATCCCTCCCTTTTGCAAGCCCTGGTAAAACAGTCTCTCTCCATTTTTTCTGTAAGATCCCTTTTTCCATTCTACCTCCAGTCTTTTCAGGTGGGTTTGGAAGAGGTTCCTCGCCCAGGTTAATCACTGCAGGAAGAGACAGAGGCTGTGTGTATTTCAAGGCGAGGCCTTCTGGGGCCAAAAGTCAGCCTTGGAGCAGCTTTGAGTTCCAGGATCTCCTTCAGGGAAAGGATCTGCCTGCTGGAACAGGCAGGAGAGAGAGCAGCTCTTCCCCAAGGGTTAAGTTGAGCTGTTCAGAAGATGAGTTAAGTTACGTCGCGTCATCTAAGCCTCTCTAATGAAACCTCCTCTTCCCGTTTGGAGGTAATCTTCCTTTGATCAAACCCTCTTCTCTTCTGATGAGAACACAGCGCAGTAATCAAGAAGCTAATCTGAGCCACAGCAGCCTCGCAGACCCCTCATAACCCAGAGCATCACACTCCCAGCACTGTTTCCTTACCCTCCCTCTCCTCCCTGGTCTGCGCCAGGCATCTGCATATTGCTCCCACCTCACACTTCTGATCAAACCTTCCCTTGAGCCCAGCAGGAACCCAAGCATCGCTGTGCTCCCCTGTGTCTGCAGAGGAAGAAATGGGGACCCAGAGCCAGCTAGCATCTATGGGGACATAGATCTGCCCACAGATTTCCCTTGCAGAGAACTCTCTCCAAAGACCAAGAGGACTTTTAAACTCCAAATCCAGGTTTTACGAGAATATAAACTTGAATAACTGTGTTCCTGAAAGAGGAGGAACTCTGAGTTGCTAGGCCAGATGGAATAGAAATAAAATAGCTCATAAACAACTCTTTCCCTTCCCAGCGTGTCCCTGTGGATGGATCTTTACTTCTGGTTTGGTTATATCTAGCTCAGTGGCTTTCCGAGTTGCAACAAACTCTTACTGAGTCCCCAGGACATCTTTTGCTTTCTGTCACCTCACCAAAACACATATTCCAGCTGGGAAAGCATCATCCCACCACATTGAAGATCTAATTGTGCTGGATCAGGAAAATGACTTGGAAATGACAAGTCCCACCATGACTGCAGGGTGATATATCTTACAGCCCCCAGCTGGGGGAAGAGAATTCTTGCTTTTCTTCCCTCTCTCAAACAGAGGGCATAGCTGATGTTGTGCTTGGGAATTTACCAGGAGGTCCTGCCTCTGACTTGCTTCTTGTGCTCATTGGGATTGCTGGATTACATCCAGAGGCGATGCACATGCCACAGGGATTTATCCACATTCTCCCCTAACTGTATACTTTTCCTCTTAGCAAGTCAGAGCATCTAACAAACACTAAGCAACACTTAAGATGATGAATGTGCTGCTCTTCTCCCAGCATGAAACGTGCACACTTGTTAAACCACATTCTCTCATCCATGGGTATGTGCAGAGATGTGGGGCTGAGGTGTTTACTAATGCAAATTTAAGTCTCAACATCCAAGAAGAAACACAGGAGCAATACCCAAGTAGTTGAGCCCCTGGAATGTTCTTTGCACCAAGAGAGATGTGCCTGGCTGATGTTATGCACTGCTCAGCAAGAAGATTGAGTCACAGAATCATAGAATGGTTTGAATTGGAAGGTACCTGAAGGCCATCTGGTCCAACACCCTGCATTGCACAAGCACACCCACAGCTGATTAGGTGCTCAGAGCCCCTCCAGCCTGAACTTGGGTGTCTGCAGGGATGGGACATCCACCATTCCTCTTGGGCAATTTGTGCCAGTGCCTCTCTTGGCTGGGAATCCTCAGTTTGACAGTCCTGATGATAGCAAGTGCAAATTAGGGCTTTCAGTAGCATCAACCTGATCCTATATCTGGCACCTGGGGCAGAAAGCAGAGCTGCATGAGGGATCCAGCAAGCAAGGCAAAGGATTTGCAACCATGCAATGAGCACCAAGCTGGGTGGGGAGGGCTGTGCTGTTGCACAACAGGACACTAATTCTTTAATAGCTTTTTCAAAGCGTGCTGGGCTCAGAGGAAGCCACTGACTCATTTCATTCTGTCTTTTAACTGAGATGCTCTAAGAGAAAGTAAAAAAGAGAGATGATCTTCGGTATGTTCCTGGGGAGGAGATTTCCTGCTTTAAATCAAGAGGCAAAGTCAGAACAAGATTCACTGGCTGTAACATGGAGCTTGAAGGAACGAGCTGAACATAAGGAGCAAATTTGTAACAGCAAAGGCAGTTGACCACTCATTGCCAACAGGCACATTAAATTTTCCATTAATTGGGCATTCGTAAATCAAAGTTGCACATCTCAGAAAAGACTGCTGAGTGAGAGCTGGGTGCAGCATCAGTGAGTGGGCTTCTCTGGCCTGTGTTCAGCAAGGGGTCAGGCTGGTGGCTATAATGGCCCCTCCTAAGTCTGAATCCTCAGCACAGGAAGTCCTTCATAAGCATGGAGGCGTGTAGTCAGAGCTGAGCAGACCTGGTACTCTTTATCTCAGTGGGGAGCATGGGGCCTCTGAGCACTGGGGGATACAGGGATAGTTATTCTCTAAACAAATGACCAGAATCATGGATTATTGCTGGATTTCTCTGCCTGGATGGCGGGAGCAGGCTAATAACTCCATGGCTCAGCGCATGTTCCCACAGGACAGAATGGCTCTCTGCTGTGCAGGATGGCAGGGTGATAGAGCATCGGAGCATTGCTCAGGATCCATGCCTGCAGCGTGTGATTAAAGTGGAGATGAGGCACACAAATCAAAGGTGTTCTTCTAGAGTGGAAGGGGGAGAGCTGGATTGAAATTGTAGCTGCAGCCTGACAGGATCTCAGCTTTCTTCCATGGGAGAGTACAGCCTCATTGCTCCTCTGTTCCTTACATACATCCCTTACTTACTATTCCTTACCCACTTTATTCCATACATACATGCAAGTCAGCATCCTGATGCACTATGAGTGATGCTGTGGGAGGCAGTTGCTAAAGGTGGAGAGTGTCCATCACTTTCCCCAGGCTTGAGCCCCTCCAGGCTCACTGGTGGGCTATATTGGCAAGGTCCATCCTCAGGCTCTTGCAGTCCGAGTGCTCTCTGGTACTACTGGGACATGGCAGCACTTGGGATGGCACTTATAAGATGTGAAGCAGCCCTAGGCTAATGCTGTGAAGTAAGAGGAAACCCACCTCCTGCCAAAAGTTTTGTGTGCCTTTAGGAAAGCAATATCACCTCCTGGATCCTACTCTGTAATACTGGCACCTTCTCCAGGTCTGCTTTTCTGTAGGCTCTCCTTGGGTGCAGCCTCTCCAGTCTATTTCAGCTGTCAGTGTGGGAATGAGATGAGGAGCTCACTGCAGTTTGGTGAGTGCATGGAAATTGGTCTTACCTTGAGAGGCACCAGGTTGGGTAAAACCCATCTACTGTGAGACCTGGGAAAGGCAAGGGAGGTGCTGGTGGTGGAGCTAGGACAGCAGAGCAGATGTCAAGGATTTCAATTATGCTTTTGAAATACTGCCTTGCAAGGAGCACCCTGAAAAAGATGGGAAAAAGAAGGAACTTAAAACAACAGGGACAATGTCCCCTTAAAATTGGATCCAAAATGAGCTCTACCTACACCCAGGAGGAGCACAGAATTTGTGAAAAGAGGACGTGTTTCCGCTGGCATTTATTGTCCAAAGAGTATAATTTAGAGATACTTGCTGGAATGAGAAATAAAATCCAGAGAGATAACATAATAAAAAGGCAGACAATCAGACAGCCTTACCCTGAGAGCCATGCGGCAAAGGATCAATCAAAGATTTCAGGCCTTCACATAAAAGAAGTGGTTTCTGCCTTTTATTAAGCTGATACAGTGAAAATAAGGCTTCAGGCATAACACAGCTTCCCATTGTACCAAGGAAAGTCCAGAGGGCCCCAGTGAATCAGAGAAGCAGCAGCTCATCCCCAGGAGAAGAGCTAAGCGGGATGCAACCATGCAAATGCTCAGCAAAGCGTGGGCCATTTCCATGTAGTCACAGCAGGCTGCAAGCATTGCTGCTGTAATGAGAGCTGGAGCACGAGCACTGTATGAAGCTGTCAGGAGTCCCTGATTTGGGCTGGGAAACTGGGAAAATGCCTTTATTAGCAAGATAACTGAGACCACTAGGGAGGCCAGAGTGAGATGAGGGGCAACACGGAGTCACAGAACCATAGAATCATCTAGGTTGGTAAAAACCTTCAAGATCTCTAAGTCCAACCATCAGCCTGACCTACCAAGTCCCACCACAAAGCCATATTGTTCAGTGGCACGTCCACACATCTCTTAAACAACTCTGGGGATGGGGACTCCACCACCTCCCTGGGCAATCCAAACCAATGCCTAACCACCTTTTCCATGAAGAATTTTTAACTGACATCCAATCTAAACCTCCCCTGGCACAACCTGAGGCTGTTTCCTATCCCTTGTCACATCAGAATATAGACGGCCATCCTCCTTGCTGCAGCCTCCTTTCTGGTAGTTGTATAAAGTGATGCGATCTCCCCTCAGCCTCCTTTTCTCCAGACTGAACAATCCCAGTTCTCCTCATGAGCCTGCTGCACCCAGCAGAGCTGGGGAGCTTCTCATTGAGATTCCTGGGTCCAAAGGATGGAGAAGACCTGGGGGCTCTACTATTGAATCTTCAGTGGATGGACATGCACAGAGCCCAGGTCTGGGGTCCTCAGTGCAAGAAAGATGTGAAGCTGTAGGATTCGGTCCAGAGAAGGATGACCAGAGTTTGGAGCACCTCTGCTCTGTCTGATTTTGCTATTCCATCAGATTTTGCTCCTTTTCCTGGAAGACAAGCCACACCAAATGTACCAGAATCCACAGAGAGATAGAAATCCTCCTCCCCCAATCCAAAGAAAGGTTGGACAGATGCAAGGACAAAGTGTCGACACCACCAGACCAGCAGGAAGCCATTAAAGGAAGCTTTCATTCCACAGGGCTTAATTTTGCCTATGAATGAAACACTCCTCAACTACAATGCCACCCAAATGAATAAGATGCAGAGCTTAAATCTGTGCTCACTCTATGTCTCAGGTCTGATATTTAATTAGCAGCTGACAGTTACTCTCCTGCTGAGAGAGGCTACGGATCACTAAGAATAAATGGGCACACACAGATTTTCCATTCATGCCATTCAAGGCACAGAGCAGAAACAGAGGAAAGTGGCATCTCTGCTTGCTGGTGACACAAGACTTTGCAATGGCTCTGACAGCTGCAGGAAATTGCATTCAGCCTCCCCTGTTCTGGAAGCTGATCCTGCAGGTGGGACCGTGCTTTGGAAATGCTAAGGGAGACGGTTTGCTTTTCTCAGTGGAAAGCACCAATGGACAAATTCAGGAGGGGACTTTGGTATTCCATGGAAAGAGTTCAGTTCAGACTTTCTGTTGTGCTTCTTTTGCTTTGTGGGATTGGCCACCAGAAAGAGCAACCCTCTGTGTGCTGGGTTGCATTCCCTCATGCAGGTAGCTTAGAGGGGACTGCATGAAGAGAGTGTGCAAAGAGATGCACCCACTGGGCACCCCAAGAGAGTCTACCTGCTCTATCATGGCTTTCTGTAGCTTGGGGCCTGGCAGTGCCTTCCCACGGAGGGATGTGACCTCAGTCCCTTTGGTGTCTTGCACTTTGTAAACACATGTGCTGGATCAGGGCCTGGGCAACCTGATGTAGCTGTGCATGTCTCTATTCATTGCAGGGCAGTTAGATTAGATGGCCTTTAGAGGTCCCTTCCAACTCTAAGATTCTATGGTTCTATGATTCTATGACTTTTGGGGGCTGGGTGTCCCCAGCACAATCAAAACATACCCAATAGCACTCAGTGAAGCACATTGTTAAACTCTCTTAAATTCTCCTTCACTTGAGAAAAACCACCCCCAAGACTCACACCTGTACCCTGATGCCAAGCACAAAACCCCAGCCTGACACAGCTGTCTCAAACCACAGTCCCAGGAGCTGCCTTCAGCTGCCGCTGGTTGAAAATTTCTGCACTCAGCTGGGGGTTTCAGTGCATGGACTCCTTGGGGACGTTGTGTGCCTGACATACAAAGAGAGCAGCGTAGTGATGGGTGGCAGTTAAACCCCTGGGGCAGTAGGCTGAGGATGCAAAAGGGGCTGCAGAGAGATTGCTGCAGGCAGGTCAGTGAGGTGACAGCCCACTGGGGCACCCAGGGCTTTGACCCACCTCTGCTGCATCTCCTTCCAGCACAAAGTTCTGCGCAAGCAATAACAAGAAGACAGCCGTGCCAGACAGCCCAACAAACAGCCTCCTGCGTCCACTTGCCCTTTGACTTTCATCTCCAGCAGTAGCCAAAAAAGATGGAGAAAATTAAGTTGTGAAATACTGACTTTGCAGAAGGTTTTTAAATTCCATCAGTCTGCAGGGATAGAATCACAGAATGGCTTGTGTTGGAAGGGACCTTAAAGATCATTGAGCTGACAGTAGCTGATGGTATTTCTATTGTATATTGATGGTATTATAGCTCACCATAAATTTTCAGAGTATTTACTGAATGTTCGCTTGGAAACAGCTCTGATCTGCATTTCCATAAGACCAGTCCCAAAAACAATGGCAAACAATTTAAAGCAGAAATAGCTTTCAGTTGGCTGCTACACTCAGTACACTCTCATGGGTGGGTAAGAGAAGAAAGAAGCATGCACAGCTGGATCTTCATAGAATCATAGAATGACCTGGGTTGAAAAGGACTACAATGCTCATCCAGTTCCAACCCCCTGCTGTGTGCAGGGTCACCAACCAGCAGACCAGGCTGCCCAGAGCCACATCCAGCCTGGCCTTGAATGCTTCCAGGGATGGGGCATCCACAGCCTCCTTGGGCAACCTGTTTCAGTGCCTCACCACCCTCTGGGTGAAAAACTTCCTCCCTAATATCCAACCATCTTCAATGGCTGGGGCAGTTAAAGCCCCTTTGTGGAGAAATTGGACCATTCCAATGAGATGGAATGAAGAAAGTTTCTCTGCTTAAATCTAGCACATCCCCATTTCCTGCAAACACGACCGTTTCACAACTCTATAAATGCTGCAGATATTGGCCAAATGTGCCACTGAGCAGTGAGCAACCCATCTGAAAAGGAACGATTGTCCTAAAAATGCCTTCACATGAACAGGGTCAAAAGGAGGGAGCTGACAGGAGACCCAGTGCCCTCATTATGAGTGTATGCAAACAGCATGGAAGTAGGACAGCACAGTACAGTCAGGACTTACACATTCCCTTCTAGAAATACACCTCCTGCAGCAGAGCTCACCCCACAAGTTTCCACCTCGCCCCACAAGTTTCCACCTCATCAGTCCTACAGTAATTGGCTCTTTCTCAGCTTAATGTTTTGTTATAATCTGTGGAATGGCTGTTGTCTCATTAGTGTTGGTGTAATTATCCGGCAGTGGCAGAGACAGGAAGTTTTGGAGTTTTTGTATTAATGCATTTGGGATTTTTGACAACTCTTGGTGCTGTGCAGTGGTAGTGGTGGCAGGAAGGCCAAACAGTGAGGATGGAACATGCACAGAGGTAGATGCTGTCACCAAAGAAGCAGCAGCAGATGCATTCAGGAGGAGAAGTACCAGCTGGTGTGCGATCAGTGGATCTGGGCCTTGCTGGTAGACATGAACTGAGAACATCTGATGTTGCAGCTGGGCTTTGCAAGCCAACTTTTCCTGCAAAACATGACTATTTGCCACTGCTTCCTAACCAGAATAGCTCTCAAAAGCCAGAGTAGCTCCTGCAGATATTCCACGCATGTCCTGGTGCTGCTCTGCTTGAACTCCATCAGCATCCATTTAAATCAGTGCATCCTAAAGGGACAAGAAAGGTCGTTGCATTGCTACCCAAAGAGCAGTGGGTGCCTTATCCCCAACAGTGCTCAAGGCCAGGTTGGATGGGGCCATGGGCAACCTGACCTGGTGGGAGGCAACCCTGCCCATGGTATGGTGGTTGGAACTAAATGATCTTTGAGGTCCCTTCCAACCTTAGCCATTCTGTGATTCTATGGCCCCTGTCTGGCACCCAGAGTATGTTCTGCCACCCAAAATACTGAAAGGGGAAAATAAAAGGCAGCACATGACTTGCAAGGTATCTTTGCCAACCCTTCACAAAAAGTCCCTTACATTACCAATTGTGAACATTTGTGCTGGCCTTACTGATTCCTCCCAACACTGGCTTAGGTGCATGATCAGATCAGCCCAAACAAGACTTAGTCTGATTTTGGGTTGGTCCTGTGTGGACTCAGTCATCCTTATGGACCCCTTCCAACTCGGGATATTGTGTGATTCTCAATCCTTAGACTTCTTGGTGGGAGACCCACAAGGCTGGGAGGTTTCCTGCCTGCAGCAAAATACATCCCTCACCTACCAACCCCTCCTCTTGGCCCTGTCTTTTTGTTTACTGAAGCAATGAGCTGATTTTACCTTCCTCAGAAATCCTTTGAGGATCCAGAGGGGGGAGTCTGGTGGAGAGCAGCAGCCAAGCATGACCTGCTAGTGCTGGCACACAAACACATCAAAGGCTGAAAGCTGGGACAGGTGTCCCGAGGGTGCACGGTGTTTTGGGTCCTCAAGAGCCTCAGCTTACAGTGTTTGGGAAAAATGGAAGCAAACAAAGGGGCTACGAGCCCCCTGGAAACAATGGATAGCCCCAGGATAAATGTGGACGAAGAGGATCAAGGCAGGATGGATGAGCAGGATGGAGGCGAAAAGAAAGAGGACTTTGAAAGGAGGTAAATGAAGAGGTTGGGTATGGGGGGAGCTGAGCTCAGCCTGTTCGTGTCATAGTGCAGTGAGCAGGACAAAACTGAAAGGTTGGAAAGGTTTGGAACAAGTCTGGTTCTTCACTATGTCAGTACTTGCAAAACTATGGAGTGTTCTGGGGCAGGAAATGCTTAAATTGAGCCCCTCCAAAGGCATGGGGATAAATTATGGCTTTATGCTCTGCAGTTCAGAGTTCTAAATGCTTCTTTCTACCAAGCAACGCCAGGAGGCCATGAACAGAGCAGGAGCTGGAGGGCAATCTGGAGAGGGGACTCCATCTCTGCAGCTGCCCCTGCTCCTGGAAACCTCATTTCTTCCCAGTAAGAAAACACAGCACAAGCTGTCAGTGCCTGGGATGTATCTGGGTGACACAGTTTTCAGCACAGATCAAAGCAGACATGTCACAGAAGCAATTGCTCAATGAATGCCTTTGCACTGTTTTTTTTTTTTTTTACCCTGAAAAGTATGTATTTTAAAATTATGGAAAATTATGGAAAGTGTGAAAAGAGAAACACAGTCCTGTCAGCACTCCTACTGCAGAGAGTGCAGAGGCTCTGGTTTGGTTGTTCCCTACCATTTCATGGCTTGTCACACAATGTCCTGCATCTTTAGCCCCTGACATGAATCCAAAACTCCACTAAGTGTCATTGTTTAATTGGGTTTCTTGAATCAGCTGCTCACTACCAGCCTTGACCTCATAGTCCACCCACAATCTTAGCTTGGGATCCACATTCCTGAGGAAGGATTTTTCCATCACTGCCCACCAATGCACTGGAAATGACCCTCAGCTGCAGACAACACCAATTATCCTACTGGGAAGATTTAGTCATATTGGTTAAAATTCATGTCCCCGTTGGGTGCAGAGGTAATTAAATCTTACTATCATTATTGTGTAATAAAGGGCAACTGAAATTTATTTAATATGTGCTGGGTGAGAGGTGCTTCATTATAAAACTCAGTTATATATCCTTGGGGAGCAGTGCTCAGAGAGCAGAGAAATGGCAAGCGGAGAGGCAAAGCTGTCTGGCAGGAAGGCAATAACATTGCCTCGGGGTGCAGTTGGCCCAGTGGGGGGCAATTGGCACTTTGAAGGATTAGTTGTGGCATTTGGGAAGATGGAATGATATGGGAGTGTTACAGAACCATAGATTCATAGAATCATAGAATCATTAAGGTTGGAAAGACTGCTAAGATCACCAAGTCCAACCATCAACACATGCCTGCGACTGTATGGTCATAGCAGATATCCAACAACAGCTCTCCTACCTGCTGCAGGGACCTATGGGCTCCTGCTCAGTGGCATTGGGAGCATAACATACAACATGATGCAGTGATGCAGGAAGAAACCAATGGCGTTTTTCAGGGCTTCCCACTAAAAGCATGCCTGTGCAAGCAGTACTTAAGTTATGACTCTGCATACTCAAAAAGCCAATGGATGAAGGTAAGCACTCACCACTTCTTCCAGCCCTTCCATCAGAGGTAGTTCCCTCTTGCCAATAAGAAATGGGGAAGTCCACAGGCAAAAATCTGTCAAGCTTGTAAAGGACTTCCAATCTTTTATCAGGACTTCTGTTACTACTAGGAAGGCACATGGGATGCAGAGTTCCTGAGTTATACATATACGATTCCATCAACACATCACTTCTTGCAGTAAGGACTGTGGCAACAGTCACCTACAAACAGGGTCTCCAGTCTGGCTTGACACCAGCCAAGGTCTAATGGAAAGCCTGCATTACCCTCTCTGACTGAGACACAGCAGGTTTGCCACCAAAGGTGGGCCTGGGCTTTGTGGGGAAATAGGGCAAGTCCCTGTGGAGCTGGACAGGGTTTGAAGAGGTGTTGGTGTCCCTGTAAAGCTGTTGTGTGTGCATATGCATTCTCATGGGATGTGTTCCCATGGCCACTCTTTCTGTGCACTGTCTTCCTCTGCACCCAATCACGACTGGAATTATAAATATGGACTCAAGAGAGGAGACTCACTCTCAGGGAGCACACAGCCACTACAACTGGAGGATTATATATGGGGTCCTATGGCCATCAGTGGCAAAATCAGACCTCCTGCTTTCAGACCGTTGCTCTCAGTCTGGGGAACTCCGTCTTTAGAGGTCCTTTCCAGATGGAACACACAGCCCAAAAAATCACCACTTTTCAGGTTGGATAGTAGAAGAAATTTCTTCTTCAAAAGAGTGGTCAGGTGCTGGAATGGGCTGCTCAAGGAGGGGATGGAGTCACCATCTCTGGAGGTGTTCAAGAAATGTTTAGATGTACTAAGAAACAGATTTAGTAGGGAAATATCACTGGTAGGTGGACGGTTGGACTGGATAATCTTGAAGGTCTTTTCCAGCTTTGGCAACAATATGATTCTGTCATTCACCCCTTGTTAGTGAGGGCATTCTCATCCACCTTCAATTAATGTCATTGATGCAAATATAGTTTTGGATTTGTCTTTACAGAATGATTTGAATCTGTGCAGACATTCAGAGCCCTAGTATTTAACAGTTGCCAGCTAAGTCAAAACAAACACACACAAATGGGGCCGTGAGCAGTCACTGAGTTGCTTCAGAGCCTGCTGAAAGCGAAGGCAAAAACCCATCCTTGGATCAGGAGACAAGGCAGTTCTCTAGGGATGCTTCTGTACTCCAAGACCTGTTTCAGAGGGTAAAATCCTTACTCAAAAAAGATTATGCAGGACATACCGCAGATAATCAGTTGGATCCCTGCAATGGGAGGAGGAAGGCAATATGTTTTCTGCTCCTGAAATACTGGGACAGGTTTTTCTGTCCTCCAGGCTCCGTGCTTCCCACGAGACAGAGGTTTGACCTCATTACCTGCAAACTCAGCTTGGCTACTGAATTACCAGGTGCTGCTGCTGCTCCCCAAAGCACAGCTCTATGGACCCAGCTGACCTGTGTTTAAGAAGCTGAGGGCTGAGAGCTCTGGCTTATGGTGCACAGCATTCAATTGCATGGTTGAGTTGACTTCATGGGTTCGCACAGCTGACGTGCTCTGAACGTACTCCATCACTCACACAGCTGTTCTCACCGTGGATGGAAACTGGATGGTGCAGTAGTACAGATCTCTTAGCTTTACCATTCCCTACTCCCGGTCAATCCAGTCAACTGGTCTGCCTAGCAGTGTCAGTGTCTTCACTGCTCAGTTTCACAGATAAATCAGTGCACTCTGCTGCTTAACTGCCCTTCTCCACGCCAGGCTTTCCCCCAGTAATTGTGCTCACTGCTAAGTGACCAGTGACACAAACGTGGTCTCGCTGTGGCATGAATCCAGGAACACGCAAACACGTGCTTCCCTCTGTGGCCAAGAATCTTCTCCTGCATTGATTGAAAGGATGTTTTGGGGGGCAGACCCCAGGATTCCAGCAGCCAGCGAGTGTCACTGGCACCCTGTGAGGCAAAGACTGGCTGGGCAGGGGGGAATCTCAACAAAACCAAGCTGGTGTGTGTGAGCAGCCTGCAGCCTGCAGGCTTAATGAGCTGAACGCCTGGACATGCTCTGAATTCCCATGGGCAATTATTCCAGTGAGAGTCGATGCAGCTCGAAGTGATTAGCCATAACTACAGTGTTCTGTGAAGTGTGTGCAGCCCCTGCTCTAATTGCTCATGTAGGCATGAGATAGCTGTTTTCCTCATGACCTCCTCTCAAAGCATCCTCACCGTGAGCTCCCACCTATCTGAACTTTTTCCCCGGAGTATTCCTCCACTCTCTGTGCCTCATCGCTCCGAGCATGACCGAGTTCTCCTGGTGTGACACTGCTGATCTGCTTCACAGCAAAGCTGAGAGCTGCCTGTCCTTAGAGGAACAAGGCAGGGATGCTGAAACCCTCCCCAAAACCTACTCCTCAGCGCTGCACTCCCCACTTGCTCTTACTGCTTTCAAGGGAAAAATTCTTCCTGGTGACCTGTGAAAGAGGCTGTTTTATGAGTCATCTAACTCCACTACTAAATAGGTGCTAACTGTCAGAGCATCGTCCAGAGCACATGAGCACAGCCCTCCACTGCTGTAGACAGCTCTTCCTACCTCCTTGAACAGCAGCAGCTCCTGCAGCCTCTCCCCACATAGCCATACTTCTGCCTTGCTCACCATGTCCACTGGGACACAAGCAGAAGACATCTCTGAATAGGATCCACCAGGCAGTTTTCAGTGCGTGGCCAAGTCCCATGGGAAGGGTAGGGCACTCTGAGGGCTCTGAGAGCATCTCCTGCCTGGGAGTCTCTTGGATACAGTTTAGAAGACATGGTGGTGATGGGTTGATGGTCGGACGAGATGATCTTAGGGGTCTTTTCCAACCTTAACAATTCTATGAAAAAAGCAGACACAGGGATTGTCTTAATCCTTGGCCAATGCTCCAAAGCTATGACAGGTCTTACTGCAGGGATATCCTGTTTAACAGTCAGAGCACGTCAGCAGGGTGCTAAGGCTTCAGGAGAGGCAAGAGGACCTGCAGCCAATTAACCTTGATAGCTAAATGAGGATGCAGGCTGCCAGGCCACTATCTGAACTGCTCTCCTCTCTCCCTCCCCAAGAGAAGCTCAATTAAAGGGATTTCTGCACCCTGTAGTCCAGCAACTCTGCAGGGCTCATGGCTGAGCTGAGAGCCCTCAGACAGAGACTGTGAGCCTTTACTATCCAAACCACTGCCTTTGGAAGGAGGGGAGACATCTGGGAACAGCAATCACACCAGACTCATGGGTAAGTTTGCATCTGCTTTGGCCTGAAACACCCAATGAACTCACAGAGTGAATCAGCAGAACGTCTGTCCGTCCAGCCTCTAAGCCACCTTCAGAAACCCAGCAAATCACTCCTGCAGCTGCTTTCCCAGCTGACACAGACCTTAGAGAGATTTTCTTCTAAAACCAGCAATAAAATGTGAGCTCAGCTACCACGCAGAGATGTGATAGGTGTTTGGAAGAGGTGGGGACTTATCTGTCTTTGAGGTTTGTGAAGCAGAGAAGGCAGAAACGATCACCATACCTCTTACATCCTCCTGAAGTGAACTCGAGGAGAGCTTTCAGGAACAACCATCTGAATTTGCATGAAGCTGAACTTCATCCTGCTCACACTTCCAACCTCTGCGTTTGCTTTGCTGTGACTCTCCAGCTCTCAGCACTGTCAGGTTAACGGGAAGCGTTACATCAAACACATTTTAAATGACATCTTCAGCAGCACAAGTGACAGGGCAAGAGCTGCACCGTGCAGGCAGTGTGTCTGCAGTTTCCCAAGTCTGTGTCAGTGCTGATGTGGGTAAGCAGAAAGCAGTGGGTTTCACAGCCAACGTTGACTTGGATGTGGCATTACTATGGTAGAAGGCAGCTATAGAAGATGCAAGAGGGGCTGCAAAAGGCGAGCTGAGTGGTCCTGTACAAATCAAGGCAAAGCTTGTATGACACCTGCACTGAGCAGAAGAGATGGCATAGGGCAAGGTGCAGCTGTGGTCAGGCAGGTCTCCTGTGGGATCACCGAAGGGCAGCCCCTGCTTTCAGGGCTTGGGTATGGACTCCTGGCTCCCTCCTTCCTTCATCAGAACCGTGTTGGCCCCAATTTCCATTGCATGGATGATCATTGACTTCTGTCAACAGAGTTCAACACAAATTAGCTCGGTTTGGAAAGACAGCAACGTTTATGCTTCCAGCCAGAAAAAGTCAGTTTAATCCAAGAAAAGGAGAAGAAATCATTAACTCCCACTTACTGAAAGACTATTGAGTCTTGTGTCTCTGCCCAGAGCAAATCTGACTGGTTTAAACCCACAGGTTCCTCTGGCTCTTGCATCACAGCATGCTCTGCCTTGCCAGGGGCAGAAAGTGCACTATGAGTGGGGCTGAGCCCTGGCATAGCCACCCTCCATCAGGGCTTTCAGTGGATGCCTCCCTCACGTGTTCAATTGGTCCCCATGTCTGCAGGTTTCAGTCTCTGCCTTTCCAGGTTGGCTTCCCTCCCTTTATAACCCCAGGTATTATATGTGTCCATGCATTGAGATGACCCTGGTTTTAGCAGCATATAGTGGAGTTTTCTTACCATTTGGTATTTCTGCTTGTTCCACGAACTGGAAGTGATGGAGCCCATAGATGTTCAAAGGGATGTACTTCGTCACACTAGGGAAGCATACTTATTGGAAGCACGCACTGTGGAAGGGGGAGATGCTAATAAACCTTTTCCTTCTTTGCTTTTCACTTTTTCTCAGTATCACACACACCTCATCTGCATTCATAGCATGCAGTGTGGCTGTGCCATATGCGAGGGGAGGCCAATCTGCCTCATTCTAGACACGCATCTCATGGTGTGTGGCCTTTCTGCCCAGTCACAGCAGTGATGGCATCTGATGTTGTAAATGAAAAAGAGCATTTGAATCATTTATGTGTCACGTTACTTATCCACCTTGAAGCTTTACACCAGTGCTACTCAAACTAATGGTATTAATGACTTATAAACTGGAATACTGTTCATTTACTTGGGGCACTTAAGCCACCAGCAACCATTTTTCCATCCTGCCAGGTCTCTCAATGGTCTGCAGTTGACTACAAGTCCTTTCCCTTCGTTGAGGATTTTTTCTAAGTCCACTTTCCAGAGCTGCAATTTTAAACTCCTTCCAAGAAATGCTGTTCTCAAGCTGCCCAGTAAGGGCAAGCTAATCCCTTTCTGGGCAGGAGACATCAGCAGGGGGATTAATCCACCTGACATAGCATTTCACAAGCCAAGTTAACCCCTTGGTTAAGTACCATTTTACCACTGAAGGAATTTACCTGGAAAATCCCCTGTAAGGAAGATCCTGCTTGGTTAGGAAAGCCAGATGAATCTTGAGATCTTTAGAGGAGATACAGACTGAATATAAGAAAACAGTTTTTTACACTAAAGGTAGTGAAGCACTGGCACAGGTGGCCCAGATTGGCAATAGATGGATGCCACATCCTTGGAAACACTCAAGGTGAGGCGATGGGGTTCTGAGCACCTGATGGAGCTGTGGGTGTCCCTGTGCATTGCAGGGAATTGGACCAGATGGTGTTTGAGGGTCCCTCCTAATTCAAATGGTTCTATGATTCTTTGATTCTATGAAATCATGCAGTGAGTACAGTCAATGGGGAGCCTGCTGGTAAGGCTGCATGCAGGTGGGAGTGACATCCCATAGCTCTGCAATGGTGAGATGTCCACCATTCAGCATTGCTGGAGCACATGGCTAGGACCATATTGCAAGACCAGAAACTTCTGTTTCTCTTCCCTTGCTCCAGAGATAGAAACAGCCCAGAATATCCTTAGGAAAACAAACCATGCTAATTTGATGCCATCAGTGTCCTGGCAAGTTAACACACATTGACTCCTGACTTCACAGCTGCTGGGTAGCTCCTTGGTAGCTATGGTATTGCATTTTTCCTACCTTCTTTCTCCCAATTAGTGACAAAAGTTTCATATCCAGGTGCTTCCCTGGGCAGAAAAGTGATAAAAGAACATCTTGCTCTCCTGTCAGTTGATTTTTCAACTGGATATTTGGCATCTAATACATGCCAAAATGAAAATATCCCCAGCATTATAAGAGCTCAGAGAGCTTTGCATTAATGTTGTATGCAGATGATGTGTTAATATATTTATCTGATCCAGCTCAATCTCTCCCTAATCTATTAGCATTAATATCCAAGTTGGAGGATAGAGCCAGATAGAAAACAAGCTGTGCAAAGCCTGGCTTCATCACCTCCAGACACTCCTGATGAAGTGTTTTGCAGCTACAGAATTGTAAATCGTCCCCTCCAAGTTCACAGCACCTTGAATCCGTGACAAAGCAAATATCATAAGGAGCAAAGCACTCCAAGCTGGACCTTTCACTGAGGGCTGTGGAAAGCCCTCAGAGTGTAGGGTATGATTTTAAATATATTTTAAAAACTTTTAAATGCCTTTTATCTGCAAAATCTTGCTGGCTCTTGAGAACACAGCCATGTGGGACAAACCGTACCCCATCTGCTCAGACACAAGTTCCTCCTTTTGCAGTTCTCTGCAACAAGAAGAGGGGTGAAGCCCCAGTATTTCTGAGCTGTAAAATTTGGGCAAAACAAAGCCCTTCCCTGTCTGCCCACCAGAGCCTCCTGCTGCAGTGCATACTCTTGGATTTGATTGCAGAAGTGCCCAGCTCCATAAAGCAGCAACCTCCTGCCTCAGCCTGGGGAGAAACCTTTCCTATCCCCTCCAGCTGAGACACAATGTTAGGTGGGTTGTGGCATGTTAGAGCTCCAAATGCCCTTCTAATTCTGACCTGTGGGCAGAAAGATGCCCCATTTTCCTGGATCAGGTACCCATTTTACACCTGGGTGAATCCAGTCTGAGGGATAGGAGATAATGCTTCTGCAGTATAAATGATGAGGACTTGCTCGGTACACTATTTGAAGCAAATTTCTGTGATTCTCCTCAAACATCCCCACGAGTTTAACCCAATATATATTTCCTTGGCTCATGAATCAAGCAGATAGAGTGATCTGGCTCTGCGGTTTGTCCTTCACCTGAAATCAAAAGTCATATTTATCTGCTGTGTGAACGAGATAAGCCTTGGGTGAGTAATGCTTTTGCCTCAACTGTAAGCCCTCACAGTTCCAAAATACATAACACAAACATGTGTAACTGTGATCATTACATTTACAGGAATTAGAAAGGTTTGTTTCAAATCATTTTCGTTTGTTTACCAAATTGTATTTGCGCTCTTGAAATGACATCAGCCCTGTGGTCTAAAGGAGAAACCAATATTGAAAGGTGCAGTTTTCTATTTGTGACCTATCTGAATGACAGAACCTCCTTGTGAAAAATGAAGAGCTGCAATTAATGGCCTGAATGGGTAAAGAGCAATCCAAGAAACAGAATAAATAAAATGCAAAAGCTTTCTGAGAACCATGAGAGGGATTTTGCTAGACACTACCACTACATGTTGGGTTAAACAGGAGCTTTGAGTGACCCTAGTTGGCAATATAGATGCATGGGCAAACCTCTTCTGGTAACTCCAAAACAGTCTCCACAAATTGAAGGCAGAATCATACAATCATTTGAGTTGGAAGGAATCTTTAAAACAGAGTTGGAAGGGAATTTAAAGGTCATCTAGTTCAACTCCAATATGGGATTCCACCAAGTCAGCACAAGACCCACTTGGTTGCTAGAGGTGTTCGGGGCCAAGAATACACTGTTGGCTTTCCATGGCAGAATGGAGCCCAGAAGCTCCCAAAAAACTCACTCCATCTGCCTGATGGCATGTGCTCTCCTATCCAAACAGGTCACAACAAATACTCCTATGCATTCTGTCTTTGCAAAGTCTTTCTGGACCTGAGCACTCATCAGTGAGATAAGGCGTAGATTTCAGTTGGTGATCCCTCTTTTTACATCCACTTATTTTAAGACAGACCAAGAAAAATTCCCCTGAAATTACCTTGATCAATTGTTCTTCATATATTTAATGAATTCCATCCAATTCCACTGTTCTAACATCAGGGTCCACGCTCCCAGATGTGTCATCATAAATACATGCTGCTCCTGCGACAAATACTGCAAGGGTGAAAAGTATGTCAGGTACAGAAGACCTGAGAAATGGCAATTAAATGTGAAGGTAAACAGAAAGCTCATCAGCTTGCCTTGTTTTCTGGTTTGCCCTCAAAACCGAGCCTGTGCTCACACAGACAAAATTGGGTGCATCTACATAAAATCAATGCGCTTTGCTTCTTAACGAAGGAGTGAATCTGCAGATTTTGTAGGACTGTCCTGATTTCGTAAATGGTGTCCCCTGGAAAACTTGACCTAAAAAGGTGCTTATGTTAAAATGACACTGGAAATATTTATAGAAGTCAATAAGAAGAAGTTTTCTATGCAGACTGAGCTCTGTTAGCAGAGGGTGGTGATTTGTGGATGTTGCAGCACTCGCTGCAAGCACACTGCTGCTGTGTTGGGCTGGGTTGTCTCACGGACACAGTTGGCTTCCTCTGCATCCACAAATACCATGAGAACATACTTATCCCTGGCATCTGGCTCTACCTAAAATCATGCATGGTATCAACGGTCAGTTTGCCACCACCAAACATCACATGAAACACTGATGGAGCTGTGTTAGCATATTAGCTTGTTATGCATTACATCATTCCTGGCACTGAGGGAACTACACACAAGACAGTCTCCTAGCCCTTAGAACTCTTAAAATCAAACCATTTGAGCTGGAAGGGACCATTAAAGCCCATCTCATCCAACTCTGCTGCAATGAACAGTGATACCCACAGCTGATCAGTGCTTAGAGCCCCCATCCAGCCTTGGGTGTCTGCAAGGATGGGGCAACCACCACCTCTCTGGGCAACCTGGGCTACTTGCTGTATCCTTGTCAATAAGCAGTGCTGGGGATGGTACCCAGGAAAAGAAAAACAGAAGCTCTGAGTCCTGACACATACTTGACAGGTGAGGAAAGAAGAAAAGATGCTCCTTAGTAAATTAGCCACTCCAGTAGAGACCTACATAACCGTAGCGACTAGTCCTTGGTGTGTGGAGCTCATTATTTCTTGTTCACAACTGAACCTGGGTTCTCACAGTCTTTGCTCAGGTAGAGGATCTTCTGGGAAAAGTCAGCTCCTGGCTGGTTGGCTGTGGGGAGCTGGCTGGGTCGCCAACAACCAGCTCCCTGCCTGGGCTGCCAGTTAATTGCGTTTTGCATTCCCATCCACTGCAACAGTGGGGAAATGTTTCTCCAGTTGCAGCTGAACAAACATCACTCCAGAGATCAGCAAAGGATTCCAGAGCTGCTCTTCAGGGAAAGTGTAGCTTGTACAGGAAGGGATTGCTTTGGTTTTTGTTGCTAGTGACAGGAGAGTGATCAGGATTTCTACAACAGCCCTTGGCTCAGGCTCTAATTAGCAACTCTAACATGTTTTCAGTTCTTTCAACTGAGTGAGAAGGACTCAAAAGCCTCAGATATTGCTCACAGTGAGCTGAGTCTTAACGTGACATCAAGAGGCAGGCAAGATAAGAGTCTGCAACTTTACTTCATCCTTTAAAGACATAATAGGTGCATCTTCCTTTTACTCAACTCCCTTCCAACCTCCTTGGAAACACCCTTGTTCTGTTCTGCAGGTGCTGAAAATCAACATAGCCACAGTTAGACCACGGCAGGCAGGTCCTCCAGCTTTGTAATATATGAGAGGAACCACCACAGTGCAGAGCTTGCGGGGATACTCCTTCCCTGCTGCCCCAAAGAAGCTGTTCTTTGCTCTCCCTACTGTCATCACAATGGTATATACTCAAATTCAAGCTCTACCCATCCTGGAAATACTCAAAGATGTCTAGGAATTGCCTCCCATACTTAAAAACTCTGAAAACAATCATACGTGTACACAGAAATGAGCATGAAAGTATATGGACACATAGGGATGTGCTGGTCCAAGCACACACACAAGGACATGCAGAACTCCACATCCAATGTAGGACTGCAAAGCCAATCAGTATTTAAAAATAAGATTGCTTCCATTATCGCCATTAGGGTCTCTTGTGAATAATTCTTAAGAGGCTGAATTTAATCATATGATTATTCACTGTTTTTTACAAAAGAAAAAAAAAGTCATTCAGTAAGCAGGCTGGACTTGCCTGGGATTCAGTCTGGGCTCTTCAGATTCAAAGGAATCTGAAAGTCTTGGGGCTGTGATGTTGAACATTGGTTAGGAAAAAGACCAGCCTGCTCTGGTTCCTCCTATGGGGCCACTTCTCATTCTTGCCAAGTGACTTAAAGTAGGATGCTACCAAGTGGTAACAGATCACACAGCCCCCACTTTTCTTGGATGACCAGCATCACGCTGTGATTAGCAGAAGAGCCAAGTATTTGCATTTGTGCTGATGCCAAAGCAACTTGCATGCATATCAAATAAAATGTTTTGAAAGAATTACTTCTGAAAGACTTGATCCTCTGTGATTCTTACCTAAAAAAAAATAAGGTAAGCTTAGGACCTGAGTGCCTGGTGGGTGCCACTGCACCAGTGGGACAGTAATGCCAAACAGATTTTGCATCGTTTCTTCCTGCACTGCTGGGTCACATTGCAGGATGTACCAACCTGAATGGGCCCTAAATCAAAGGCCATTACTGAAATGCCAACTCATCATCCCTACTTGCTTCTTTTCCTGTAGCAGCTGGCTCTGTTCAACCCCAGTTTCGAGACGCAGGATTCTGCTGACCCTAACAAGCAGTTCTCCCTACTGAGGGATTTGATAGCTTACAAGAGTCTGTTTCTCGTCAAGACCTTTCTGCTCTTGGCACCCATTTTAGGACATCCACTCTAACTCACCCAGAGGGATGCAGTGCGTAGGAACTAGAGGCTGTCCTCCAATTGGAACTGGAGTCCAGAAGCTGCTTAATGCCCATGGGGGTCAACTCTATCCAGTTCTCACCAAGACACTCCTCAGCCAACTGTTATTGGGTTGGCCTTTGTAAGGCTGTCTGGGCTGGGTGCAGAGGCTCAAGAATCTCCCAGGCAAGATGCACACTAAGCCACATCATCTTTTTCTGTGAAGACAGTATATTTTGCACTAGGAATGGTCAAAGCAGCAACACGTCACGAGCAATTTACCCTACATGTGCCCTGGGGTCTGCTTTGGAAAGCTATCTCAGCAAATCTCCCCTGTTGTGCTAATGGCCCAAGTACTTGTAGCAATGTAATGTCCTACTGATTAATTATCCATCATTAATAGACTTATGTGTAACTGCAAGCAAAAGTGTTTGGTTTTTGACTGGATTCAAGGATCACTGCAGCCACGGGTATAAAAAAAAAGGTATGGAGCTGCACTTGGGGTATCAAGACCCTTTCCCATAGATTTGTAAACACTTTGGTGAAGGCCAGACTTGGAAGGATGACATCCTCTGACACATGGCACAGAGGTCAGCTCTAACAGGCAAAGCAACCAGCATGAGAGCAGCCTCTGCCACAAGAGTGGGTCACAGCAGGCCTGGCATCTTGGCCCTGACTCTCTGGTTGCCCAACAGTTGGACACACACTCTGGCCATGCATCTCATCACAACAGTTCCATCAATCTGCATGCTGACCAGACTGCCTGCCCTGGTGTGTACACACCCCAGTGATACCTCAACCAATTCCTTAAAGTAAAATGCAATGAAAACTGTAAAGAACATCATTTTAATGACCTACGAAGTTCATGACTTTCAACCATCATCTATTCTTCACAAGAGGTCCATGACATGGGGCATCCATTGCTTCATTACGAATTCAGCCCCAGCTTCCCTGTGTGCTTCTAAATTACAGGTAGCAACTCACTAATTCTTTTGCCATGGGTGCAGGTCAACACTACAGCTTTGAGATCCCTGGGGATCAGCAGGTGTTGCCTATGGAGATTCCAGCTCTTGGCCCTACGTGGTTACCCTTTGCTGGTGTGTATCAGGAGCAACCTAACATCAAATGGTGGCATGGGAGAGAAGTAGGCCTACAGGTCCTCTTTTTATGTGCTCTAATATCTGCTAGTCCTCACACCATCCTTCATCATCTGATTGTGTATTCTGCCTATTTTTGGAGTGCACAGCCTGGCTGTTCAGGGCAAACTCTGCGCCTCTCTACACATTTCTCAGCTGCCAGATGCTGCTGACACAGCCAGAGGTCCTAGCTGTAGTAATATGGCCTTTAAACTCTAAACCAGGCTTTGCACAACAATTAATTACCTCCTAACACAAAATCAATTGGAGCCTTTATTTTGCTCTGAACAGCAGTGATGGATAAGGCAAAGTTTCATCTTCTCTGCATTAAATAAACTTTTCCCAGATATGGAGAAAAAGCAAATCTGCACATGATCTCACTAGTCCAGGACTTGGGAAAGGCCATGGTATAAGGCAGCTGATGGAAAAACCCTGTTGAAGCTCCCCACATAACACAGCACTGTTGTTGTCCTTGTATCAGAGATAAATAAATTGACCACAGCCTTCTTGAAACTGAGAAACTCCACAGTGCCAGGGAAAATGTGTTGGCATTGTTGCTTATCTTTTATAGATTTATGCACTCAGTATTTATGCTCATAAACAGAAAAAAATATATGCTATGGATGTGCCACTGTATTTACATAGCTAATGGCCAGGCTGGCTTTTGTGGCTAAATCCAGGATTCAAACCCTTTGTTGTTTAGGAAGGAGGCTTCAAAGATAGCACAAAGAATACACAGCAATAGTGGTTCGTTTTAAAATTAATACATTCTGTATTAATTTTAAGATGAGAATGCTTCATGTCAATATGTTCTCTGGAATATGGAGATTAGCACAGATTCTCCAGATTTCCCTCTGAGTTATAACACTGAGTTCTTTGGCAACATTCTCAGTCTCAACTCCTCAGGATACGAGATTGCTGTTCCTCGACTCTGTCCCCATCCCAACATTCTGACTTTGCTCTCACTGAGACTACAGGAGGCAAAGAGCAACAGGACCAGCTTCATGCTTCACTTCATTGTCAGGACAAAGCTCCTCCAGAGCCCATTCCAGGGCAGGAGGACACCTCGGTTCCCACAGCCAATGCCACATGGGAACAACCTGTCAGTTCTTGTCTTCCAGAAGCAAGCTGCAGCTTGGATGAGCAGGAGCACCAATCCCACCTGAGATTTGATGTCAAAGCCCAAGCAGTGCCCAGGGAGCTGCTTTCCCTCTCTTTGCTTTTATGCTACCCAGATTCAAAACATTCTCCCTGACATAGAGCCCCCAGGAGTACTGAGGGTGGGAGCAGGCAAGCTTTATGGGTGCTGCATCCCAAGGATAGGTTGCAGGAGGACCAGCAGATACACACCTATATGACCAGGCACCAAACCTCTCTGGCGGGCTGACAGGCTCACTCATGGTACTGGAACCACGGGGTAACCAGGATGAATCATTTGTTCTGGGATTTTCTGAAGAGTATGAAGAGCCACCAGCCCTGTACGTCATCCCAAACAGCTCCCCAGCAGGTTATGCTTGAGGAGGATGCGACAAAAGATGCAGGACAGGTCAGCCAAGCCCAGCTGCTGGCTTCTGGTGACCTTTCATTTCACAGGAGTAACTCAGTAGCAATAGGCATCTCAGGAGAACCAGAATCTCAAGGCACTAATAGTGGACACCCATCAACCCTGCACCACAACAAGCTCTGCAAAGCTGGTGCTGACCAGGGACAACCTGAAGACCCATACTGCCCTTATGGCAGCACGTGAAGAAAGCACAAAGAGAGAGGCCATGCTTTGTGCAAACTGGATTTGTTTGTTGTGTGTTGCTGAACTCCCCACTTCAGTAGGAAATTATTGAAAAACTCCATCCTAATAGAAATAGAACAGATTTCAACAGGGTTGACAGAAGTTGGATTATCCCTGGTACTCAGGTTCCATAGGGCTTTCTTAAAGAAGGAACAGCATACAAAGGATGTTTTTTGGTGAGGGTCCATCTTCAAGAGCTGCTTATCTGCACATTGTTTTTAATTCTTCTTTTTTTTTTTTTTTAAATGACATTTCCAGCACAAACATAAAAATGCTCTTCTGGAGGAAGGCAGTTGGCATGGGAAACATCAGCCCAACCTATCCAAGTGTGACAAAAGCACACTCTGAAAACAGGAGAATCACACAACATTAGCAGCACCAGATCCATCTGTAACAGAGCTACAGATCCGTGAGTTCTCTTGGCTGAAAACAATATTTTCCCTCAGAAAATATACATGTAAACAGTCAACATAAACAGTTTGCAAAGCTGTCAAGTTGTTGCAGTCAAAAGATGAAGTTTCAAAAATGCCCTCAAGATCTGAAGTTTTATTGTTTTTTCTGCACAGTAGGCTTTTTCCCAGAGCTCCATCCTTTCATTTTTAAGCTGTTTTTTTTTTTCTTTCTAAAGAAAATATTACAAAACACCCAACACCACACCAACAAAGCCATCCTTGACACGTTCTAGGAAAATATTCTGTTCAATCCGAAACCGTTGGCCCAAGAAATGCAAAACCTAATTGTGCAGCTGTAAACAGGAGAGCTTTGTCTATTGCAAATGCATCCTTGCCCTGAAGAGTATTTTTATTGGACTTCAGCTGGCTGTGTGTGTTTAGGCATTGGAGGCTATCGATACGAGAAGTCAAAATTAATCTGAGGTTAGCGGTACTACTTATTACATTGGTAAGAAAAAACACATTTTCTGGAGGACACCAACAGCCCTCAGGTGCTGACATTATATTCAAATGGCCAGGGTTGGAAGAGACCTCAAGGATCATGAATCTCCAACCCCCCTGCCACACGCAGGGCCACCAACCTCCTCATTTAATGCTAGACCAGGCTGCCCAGGGCCCCATCCAATCTGGCCTATTAGAATATTGCTAATATTCTAGCAATAGTGATGACTGCAGTTGATCTCTAAGTGTCTAATGAGCCACCTGTTCCACAACCAACCCAATGAAGAAAGGGGCCACCATTAATGCTTGAATCATAGAGTTATTTTCAAGTCCGTCCTACACTAAGATTTCACATTATTTTCTCCACGTTTACCACCAGCTCTCTTTTTCACTCCAAAATATTATGAAGCACTTTGAGTTCATTTCCGAATTTTATTTTTTCCCAAAAAAATCACAGCATTTTGATTGACTAAGTAGCAATTAGCATCTGAGCTGTTTTTATTTTATATCCTGCCAGTAGAAACATTTAAGTCAATATCCATCAGATTTGTGAAAAACGCATAAAACCTGATCCTTCCAAAGCATAATTAGACTTGGGGAATGGTGCTGCTTTTATCTGTAGGTCAGTACAAATATCAGCAATTAGCAAATATTAGCTGAGTCTTTTTTTTTTTTTTTTTTTACTTCTGAAAAATACTTTTTAGTCCTATGCGGGCTTTGATCAAACCAAAAGCAGTCTTCTGGTTAGGTTAGCACCATCCCACAAACTGCAGAGCATCACTGAGCTGGATGTACCCTGCTGAGTCATCTTGATGGTTTCGTGACTATTACACCGTATGCTTTGCAACTCTACATTAGAAACACTTTCTTGCTTCCTTTCCGTTATCCATCCTGAATTCTCAATGTGCTGGAAGTACTTGTAGAAGGTCTGCCAAAGAATCACAGAATCACCAAGGTTGGAAAAGACCTACAGGATCACCCAGTCCAACCATCCACCCATCACCAATAGTTCTCACTAAACCACGTCCCTCAACACAACGTCCAAACGTTCCTTGAACACCTCCAGGGTCGGTGACTCCACCACCTCCCTGGGCAGCCCATTCCACTGCCTGACCACTCTTTCATAGAAGTAGTATTTCCTAAGATCCAAGCAGAGTCCAATCTCCCCTGGTGCAGCTTGAAGCCATTCCCTCTAGTCCTATCACCAGCTACACAAGAGAAGAGGCCGACCCCCAGCTCACTACAACCTCCCCTCCTGCAGTTATAGTGATAAGTTTTCCCCTGAGCCTCCTCTTCTCCAGTCTAAACAATTCCAGCTCCCTCAGGAGCTCCTCATAAGGCCTGTGCTCCAGACCCCTCACCAGCTTAGTTACCCTTCTCTGAAAGCTCACATTATGGGTAGCATCCCTCCAGCCAGCCATCACAGCAGGGAAGGCAATGCCCCCCTTCTCCAGAGCATCTCACAATCAGGCATTTACCAAGGTATCTGTCACGGTGACCAACTCCCATGAATTCAGGGGTACTTCCCATAGAAACACCATCACCAGGACAGGCCCAGTGCATTCAAAGAAGCCATTCTGAAATTGCCCATCTCATACTGGTGGAAATTACTTCTTCTCCATAATGACAGTGATACAGCCTAGAGACCATGACGAGCTCAATAACCATGCAAACAGCACCTGGGATACAGGAATGTCAAGGAAATGGTTAGAAAAGTGTCAGATATTGAACTGAAGTTTATTCCAGCACAGTTCTTCTTTTCCTTGATGAGGAGTCACAGCTCTGGCAATTATCAGTTGTGTCACTGACTTCAGAAAACTTAATTCACAGGTGAGTTTCTCAGCTTTGCCCTGGTGTCAGAAATAATGATTTCCCATATTTGATAGGGAAAGCTCAACTCAGTCTCTCATAACCCAAGCAAAACTCCAACCTCAAAGGTTTTCCCCATGTTTCTTAGTGGTGGGATTTCCATTTCTCAAGCCGCATTGTGCTCTTTAAAACATCAAGAAGAGCTGAAAGGTTTCTACTGAAAACACCTGGATTTGTCCAAAGTTATGCCCAGAGAGGCAGTTTGATCACACACAAAGGAACATTGCTTGGCTCTGTATCAATCTATGGGTGTAGCAGAGGAAAACGGATGGAAACAAAACCTGTTTCTGCACTACCCCCTTTTGCTGAAAGAGAAAAGACTTTCAATTCAACACGGAGAACAGCCTTGAGTTGCCCTGAAATGCACAGGATAGGATTGCTGTGGGCAGAGCACATGGGAAGCAGGCTGGGGACTCTTAATCCAGTCACTGCACCTCTATCCAGAAAGGCTTATAGGGCAATAACGTGTGATATCACCATGCTGGTAAGCCAAAACACCTGAGTCAGAGAGCTGCTCTGTGATAACTGTGTTATTGCTGTTGATGAATTGGAGTGAAAGCCAGGCCCAGAAGCCTCGCTGCTATCCTATAGGAATGAAGAATGTACCAGATGGTCAAGTTAGGCAGATGGAAGAGAAAAAACCAGTTGTGAATAATCTGCAAACAGATCCTATGGCCTGCTTGCTCCTGGCAGTCCGGGCACTAGCACCATGCAGCTGGTGCCTTCACAGGAGAGCAGAAACACCAAAACAGGGTAAAATTCAGGACAAAAGCTCCACACCCAGCACAGCTGGGTGCTGGGGAAGGATGTTTTCCCTTTAGCTATTTGGGTAAACAAAGCTTGGTCAGGACCATGTCCAGAGACCAGAGCACAGCTCTCCTGCTACTCTTGTTCCAGGGAACGTGCAGCACATGGTCCCTGGCTATTGCCATCCTGCTGACATGGAGCCAATTACTGCCTCATTAGCAGTCCAGCAGCAGTCTGAACAAGGGACAGTGCTGACAAAGGCTGTTGGGAGGCAGCAGATCCTTCTCAGACTGCAAAGGGAGACCACAAAGGCACATAGCCTTTACCTAGCCCAGCATCTCCCAGCACTGGGAGCCTCAGACATAACTGCTGGGGGCTGTCACATGTCCTTGCTTCTCCTTTGCTTTCTTAGGTATGATGCTGCTCACCATTGCTCAGGTAGTTATATCACATCCCCTCTTATGGGACATGTTGGAGTTTTGTTTGGGTTATGAGAGACTGAGTTGAGCTTTCCCTATCAAATATGGGAAAATCATTATTTCTGACACCAGGGCAAAGCTGAGAAACTCACCGGTGAATTAAGTTTTCTGAAGTCAGTGACACAACTGATAACTGCCAGTGCATTTAGCACCATAGTCCCCATCACCTGGGGCTCCCTTCTTTCTCCATCAGTTCTTCTGCAGGAACTGTGCTGGATGTCAGCACAGGTTTCCTGGAGCTGCTGAGCAGAAGCTTTCAGGCTGCATTTGGTTGTGGCTCAAGGTTTGCCCCAGGCTTGTTTGCAAGATGCCAGTTACATGCAGTTCCTCAAACACTGACTTTCAAATGAAGTATTTTCTTTTTGTTATTATCCACAGAGGCCAAGAATAAGAGGGTAATGGGGTCATCATCATTCCAGGTTGTTGTTTCAGTCCATCTCTTGCCAAAGGGGCCATTGCAGAGCTTGGATATTAAACTCTTCTTTGCCCATCTCATGGGACAAGGATATTACCACAGGTTGGCCTCACTGTGTAGGTGTAAAACCCAACAGCCCATCATCAGCACCCATTGCCCCTCACATTCCTGGGGTCTGGTTCCTTTGCAAACTCCTGCAGCACAATGCTGATCCCCAAATCCCCCAGCACTGACATCTCCACACTTCCACGTGCTGTAAACCATTCCAGATTTTCCTCTGTGTGGAAGAGAAAGAGCTCCCTGACATCTGTTCTAGAGAGCTTCAGGAAGCCAATTATCCTTGAAGGCAAACTGTCCGCAGATAATTGGAAATATAGACTTCTAACTGATGCCGTGTTGACTAAACTCCAGCTATTCCCTCACACGTGTCACATTGAATCTCTGAAGCTTCTTCTAATGTTTAGCAGGTGCATTATCATGTCACATCCAGACAGGTGCCACAGTGCTGCACCTAATTGGAACCGTGGTTTGCAGCATCCCTCCCACCACCACTGCTGCACAAATGGAACTGGAAGAATTTTGGCTCTTTCCCACTCAGAGCAGAGTGCAAGGAGTGGGCCAGCACTCACCTCCATCCCTAGTGCCTCTGCTCTGCTAGGTGATCTTAGTGTTTTTTTTCCAACCATAATGATTCTGTCTCTCAAGCCAGAACATTGTTATGTGGTTTTAACCCTAACAGTGCCCTCTGCAAAAAAAAAAAAAAAGCCATCAACAGCACCGACCAGCTCCTGTTCCACAACATCCAACAATGAAAGCACACTGTTGCTGCAGCACAGCCATCAAGACAAACTCTAGCCACAACCCCCAGGACTCAGGGATATCTAAAGCTCTCCTGATTCTTGGACAGCTTGCTTCAATCATGTCATTAGTTCTCTTTTTTTTTTTTTTTTTTTTAAACAAGCTGAGGGTTTTCCAGGACACTTTCTTGCACGCTAGCTTCTTCACAAAGGAAGTAGGAAATCCCACAGCTTGAACCCAGCGAGAGCAAGCAGCAGAGGCTATTTATCTGCATGTGGACCTGTACAGGGCAGTGTGGGTGGCTGCTTTTCTCTGCAGAGCTGGCAGAAGGGCTGCAGTGAGGTCACTGTATTGACAGGCAGAGCTTTGCTGTTCTGGCAGCGTAGCCCATTTGTGTTGTTAATTAATGGCTTTGCTGGGGAAAGATAAATGCTCCAGCTTTGTTGTCAAACAGAAGTAAATTTTTAATAAGGTCCAATTAGTGGCAGTTTCGAGTGGCAAGCAGCTCTGCACCTTCCCAACCACCTCCCAAGGAGGAGGTGGGAGCAGCTGGAGTTGCCCCTTCATTAAGGTCCCCTCTGGTGAGCTGCAGCACCCTGTATGCAAACACAGGTGCTGATGTGTGTAACACAGGGATGCTGGGGAAAAGTATGGCTCAGTGAGAAATGCACATGGATATACCACTATATTCTGGTCAGTGTCTGGCCATACTGTCCCAAACCAGCATCTCAAGAAAAGTGCTTAGTGTAGTTGATGTCACAGCTTCTGGGCTATGCTATGAGCACCAACAATAGTAGGGTTGGGCAAAAACCCTCAGTGATGAACCATCTGGGTGTGAGCACTCATCTGTCTGCAGACAACCTAGCCAAAGGACATGGGCAAAAGCACAGCAGAAGATACCAACTTCAAAAGCTGCTGGTGGTCTTTTTACTCTGGACAAAGTCACATATAAAGCCAACTGCTGAGCCAGCACCCAAGAGAAGAGAAGGGCAATGAGGAAACCACCTGTTTGCTAGGAGCCATCTCAGAAATTCTCAACTAGGGAAAGCTTTTCCAAAGTATTTGTGATTTTGCTTTGGCAAGAGAAAAAGGTGAAAACACAGATCCATTGACCTCTACAGCCTACACCTTCCTGTAGCTGTATCAGTATGCAAAACAGAAGCAGCACAGGGTCAGAGCATCATGCAGGACCTGATCTCCAGTGTGGTCACCCCAGCGCAGAGCTACAGGCACTTCTGACACAAGCCAGCACCAGCTGCTTCCAAGGAGGACAGGGAGTCCTCTCTCCAGGCTCACATTTAAAGCTTTTATTACAGACTTTCAGCTAAGCCCCTGACTGCACTGATTCCTGTGAGCTGCATCACATCATGACTCAGTCTAGAAGGGATGTCAGGAGTCCTTTAGTCCAACCTCAGGCTCAGATCTTGGACCAAACTGAACCACTCTGTTCTTTGTCCAGCTAGGCCTCCTTCCTCCAAAGGAAGTCATGCAAAGTGCTTGGGGCCCCTATTCCAACATTAAACTATCTTTACACATTTCTTTCTTCTATTTAGTCTAGATCTTCCTTATTTCAGACTTGAACCACTGTTTCTTATTTTCTCAAAGAGCCTTTCTAATACCTCCTGATAAGCAATAGAAGGTGCTGTTTGGGTTCCATCTACCCTTCTCCAGCCCAAACAAGTTCCATCAGCCTCTCCTTGGGTGCCACATGTACCAACTTCATGACTGACTTACTCTAATTTAATCACTTTATCTCTTCTTCTGGAGGATACCAGCTCAAATGCATCCTCTTTTGTCCCATGAATTCACATAGGTTGGAGATCCCTGACTCAGTCCTCCTCCACTAATGGTAAGAGTTCCTCTCCTTGAACCTTTTCTTTGAGCACAGAGACCTCATCAGTAGAGAATACAAAACACACACAGATTTCCTCCACCTTCCTTATATCCATTGCCTTTGAATCACATCCTTCTCATTCAACAGTGCAACTGTAGGTTCCTTATTAATTCATTTTGCTACTAACACACCAATAGAAGTTCTTGTTTCCCTATCATTTCCCAGTGAGTTTTGCCCTTCCTAGTGTCATTCCTGCATGGAAAAGCATTTTTTCCCCAAGATTTGTTTTCTTGCCAACCTCATAGAATCCTTAGAGTTGGAAAGAACATTAAAGGTCATCTAGTCCAACTCCCCTGCAATGAACACAGACATCACAGCTCTATCAGGTTGCTCAGAGCCTGGTCCAGCCTGGCCTTGAAAGTCTCCAGGTGCAGGGCTTCCACCCCTTCATGTTGCCTGCAATTAATCAGCACTCTCAGGTCTCAGAGGTCTGTAGTCACAGATGGGAAACAGTGCAGCACAGGATGGCATCTGCTGAAAAGGACTTTGGTTCATCCCACCCCACAGGAGGAACCAGAGGTCCAAGGGATGTGTGAGCATCAGCAGTCATTGTTCTTTCTTCTTGTTCTTGCTAATTATCCCAGAATCCCTGAAGATGCGTAATGCCTTCCCCTTAGTACACAACAAAAACACAATATGGGTTTACAAACTATGTTCTGTATAAATACAACCAGCTTTCTAGCAGTGCACATCAAGGCAGGCTCAGTTGGAAACACAAATACGCACACAAACCTCTCCAGTAGGGCTTTAAGAGCTTCAAACCAGTGCTGCTTCGTTGAGGAGAATCCCACTGGCAGGTATTGCATCTCCAGCTGCAGTTATCCTTATGCATTAGAGGAGATTAAGAAACTCCCCCCTAAAATAGGAAGACAAGGTTTCTTGGGGGAAATTCCTCCTGGTTGCTGCAGGTGGCCAGCTGAAGCCCAGCATGTCATTATTGAAGAGATTTTCTCAATGTAGAGCTGTTCTGAGCAAAGCCTCTTGTACAGCGGAAGCTTTTACCTGGGAGACAGATACCTTTAATTCTCTCTATGCATGAACAGCCCAGTCCCAAGCCTTAAGACAGCACTTTCTACTTCTTAGCTTCCCTTCACCAGCTGTTGCAGCGCCTGTTTGAATGCAGCCAGGGATATATGAGAAACCAGAAGGGTGCAACCAAGTCCCAATGACTGCTTTTTAATACCCAAGCTGAGCAGCAATACAGGCACAGCTGCCCTCACATTATTGCTCTGGGAAGCGCTTTGCAGCACTCAGATTGGAACTTCTCCTCACAAAGAAGCTTACAATGTGTTTGAAGGATACAATTCAACTCTCAACATATTTTTTTATTCGTAATACTGGGACTCCATGACAATCACAGGCATTATTCATAATCCTATATAAATGCTGAAGTCCTTTCATGCTTTCGAAGTCATTGGCTTCAGCAGTTTTCTGTGATGCTTTGTTGAGTGGAAAACTCTCCAGATGAATCTGAAAGCAATTAATGGAATACTTTGTGTCATTTCATAAAATGACGGAGTGAATCTCCTTTCCTCTCACCCTTCTAAGTTATCCTTAAGTGCAACATGACTTCTTCTGCTGTACTATGCATACAGGAATGATTAACGTCACTCTACGGGATGTCTGAACTGGAGGAGGAAGGCCATTATTAAGTTAATTTCAGCCAAAGCAGCAACATCTTGAGGCACCGTGTACAAAGCACATAGGAAAGAATAAGTGTCCAGCAGCAGCTGCCTCATTCCCTTCAACATTAATGGATGTTGTATCCCAAGACAGAGCCCCCAATCACCACTTGCAGTCAAGAAATTAATTGTTTGGCTCTTGGCTGTCTATATGTTGTTATAGGAATGTTTTTACACTTGAAGATCCCTGAAGGCCTCTATAAGTATTCTGCTCATAAATACAATTACAGCAGAGCTCTTGCTAGAAACAGCTATATATTATGGGATATTGCAGTCTCATCACCATACCAAAGTCACTGCAAAATCCAATAGATCAAAAGCAGAGAGTTATCACCTGAGCACTCACCCTGGTGGAAGTTCAGCACCTGAATACTGAAGATGCAGGCGTTTCTAAAGGCTTCCCAGCAGGATTTTGTAGGTGGAAATTCTTTTCCTATGACTCTCCATACAAATGTGTGAGAACTGAGTGACTTCTTGCAGCATGGAGAGGTATTGCTAAAAGAAAAATTGCCTACTGGAGGAGATGCAGGCTGATTAGGTGGAGCTCTTTAAATACTGGCAAAGAGACAGCTGGCTCATCCCTTCTGCAGGCCTCTTAACAATAACCCAGTGTATTAAAGAGATTGATCCTGTGATAGCTTTCTCCCCAACATAACAAAATGCTTTCATGACCACCACTGGCTCCTACTAGATGGGCTTTTCAGACTGCTCTGAAACCAGAATGTGAATGCTGGGGTCTGGGAGACAAATGCTCTACCTGGAAACTTGCAGTTCTATATAAAGGGATGCCCTCAGACAGCACAACAAAACCATTGCCAACCTTCCTTCAGGTGCAAAACAAGGCACAGAAGCTACTTTGGGAAGTTCCCTAACCCACTAGGATCTGTCCAGGGGCCTGAGCACCCATATCAAAGAGATGCATGTCTTACTTTGAAGATACGCATCCTACCTGTGTGCTGGAGAAAGGGCTGGAAAAGCCATCGAGTTCAAACAAGATCCAAGATGCCCAGGTGTGATGATCAGTGGCAGGGTCACTGCAGACAGATGAAGATGCCTGAGCTCCTCAGCTCCCCTCCTTCCCCTGAAGATATTTTGTTTTCAGTGAAAGGTGTTTGAGAGCAGCCAAACCATGCTCAGGACACAGTATCCTTGGTGAGGAGTATGTATGCTTTTGTAAATTGGTTCCTACTGAACTAGAGGATGTTACACACCCAAGAATACACATAGCTTAATGCTTGCAATGGCATCAGCCAGACCTGCACTAGATACTAGATAACATCACCAGTCATAGAGGACAAGCCCCACTCTCTAAGGTATCTGTTTAGCTTCAAATCCATTCCTCCCTTGAGACACTTTGCCTCCAAGATACACCGTAGTTAAAGACATTAAAGCATACAACAGGCTTCTTTGCTGCTTGCCACAGCTCATTAGATAACTATTAGGAAAAAAAGCTCATTAGAATTTTGAAAATGCTGCATTGCTGGTTTTCTAAAGGCTTGCTGATACGGAACAAAACAAGTCAGAACACAATGAGAAGCACATAAACCATGCAGCTCCCTAGATAACAGTAGGTTTTATTCCCCTTGTAATTCACTTTTCCCCAAACAGCCAACTTTCCCAGCCCTACCATGAAGAACTTTGAGTTGAAAAACAAAGAAATGTATAGGCTCACACTTTGTGTGCTGTATGTCTGCTTGAGAGCCTTGGAATCTCTAGATCCTGTAAGGAGAACCTTTTATATGATGGAAAGTCATGGAGGGGCATCTGAACTGTTCATGGCATCATAGAATCATTAACATTGGAAAGGACCTCTAAGATCATCCAGTCCAGCTGTCTACCTACCACCAACGTTGCCCACTAAACCACATCCCTAAATGTCACATCTACACATTCCTTGAACACCTCCAGGGACAGCAATTCCACCACCTCCCTGGGCAGCCCATTGCCCCCCAGACATTCCAGCATCCACCCATTCTACCAGAGAAGACATTTTCTCTGATATCCAACCTGTCCAATGTGCCCATAAGATGATGCAAATGCCCAGAGTCAAACTAAGTTAATCCTGCAGCTGCTTCACAAAGTGATGCACATGCTATTACTCCATTTGGTCCTCACAGTCACCAGATCCATCACTCTATCTATACTTACTGAGAACTGCGTTCAAGAGTTCTTATGCTCTGGCTCCTTGGTGGGACACCCTACACACTCAGGAAACATGCTGCCAGCTAGCTCCTCCTGCATGTGATGGGTGTCCTTCAGGCAAAGTGCACTCCTCTGACACAGAAACGTGTGCCCAAATCGTCCCTAAGTTGCCATTACAAATGCAGTACCATTGGACATTACTGTCCAGGGTAGAGTGCTGAGGATTTGCAGGACACCCACTAGTCCTTTTAACATCCCACTGAGGGACTATAAGAATAGTTCCCAAACTGAAGGGAAAACCCTGAAGCAAATTGAAATGCTGGGACTGTGGCCTGGGGTAGGCACATCCTTTTCTGGACACATCTGTTTCAAGCAGCAGTCTCCCTGGATGGTCACCACAGCCAGTTCTAGACCACACACCAAATAAATCCTGACCACCTGAGGAAGCACAAGACATGTAGTCATTTTTAATGCTGTGTAGAGGTTCCAGGTATTTCCTGAAAGAGGCAGCCTGCTGTCAGTAACCCCCTGTAGCAATTGGACAGGTCAATACAATAGGAAAGGCATTACAGCAGAGCTGTAGGACTAGCATGATAGAGAGGTGCTATAAAGGAAGAGAAGAAGATCACTCACCTGTACCAGAAGATTCTAGGCTCAGCAGGGAAAGCTCTAGCAAGGAGGGATGCCCAGAAAGAGACCCTTCCCCAGTGGCAGTCAGCCCTTAAATGAGACCTAGGAGAAGTGCAGCCAGGCTCCATCCCTTCCTATCACACAGCTGAATTGCCTTCACCTGTGCTCCCAGGGTTCCTTTCCCCAGGTGCTCCATCAGTGGCTCAGGCCCTAACTCAACATTTCCCATACACCCCCTGATAACCACAGAGCACAAACCTGTTCCCACCATCAAAACAAGGATGGCCATGCATACCAGTGCTGTGCTTGTTTCCCTTGAGAGGTAACGTAATGGCTGATGGCAGCTGGTGCCTCCCACCCATCCCCAGATGTCGGATGTTGTTCTCTTCCTTCGTGGTTTTTTCTTGCGGTTTGCAACTTCCTCAGAACCACTTAATTGATTTATAACCCAATAATCTATCCCCTTCATTAGCCGCAGTGTACAGTCATTTATCATTCCCTGCACAATAACTGATTTCAAGCCCATTAGTACATGACCTGAAATAGTTATGGGCCTGAAGAATTAAACAGTTCAACCTGACTGAAGGGCAACATCTGAGAGAGTAAGATGCAATCCTTGTGTGGCCGGTGCTAAACATCAACCTGGGCTGAGGTTTAAAGGCTGTGCTTCTGCAGGTTGCGCATACCAAGCACCTGGAACCCACCCGCAACAAGAAATTGATGCAAGGGAAAGTGGTTTTCAAATTTTTCTCCCCAAATCAAGTGCTTCCAGTCTTTCAAACAAGCGTATTTTTGGTTCTGGGTACATCAGCAGGGCCCTGAGCAGCCTCAGCAGGGCATCCATCCACATAACGTCTATCCACTGCTTGAGGAGATTACTACCATTGGTCTGAGTGTGGTGCAGGCAGCAAAGACCAGCAACACCTGAGAAGTGAACCACCAAACGTCACTGAAGGCTTCAGGGGTCCTCACTGTTCATAGAATCATAGAATCACAGAATGGCCTGGGTTGAAAAGGACCACAATGCTCATCTAATTCCAACCCCCTGCTATGTGCAGGGTCCCCAACCAGCAGACCAGGCTGCCCAGAGCCACATCCAGCCTGGCCTTGAATGCCTGCAGGGATGGGGCATCCACAACCTCCTTGGGCCTCCAGTCCTTCACCACCCTCTGTGTGAAAAACTTCCTCCCTGGTCGCAGGGGTTGTCACAGCCTTGCAGGGCTATGCTCTGCCCCAGTGTCCTGCAGGATGCAGGAGCAATGAGGTCCTGTGATTGCTGTGCTGCATGGAGTGTACAGGGTTCCTGGACATACTGGTGATCCTAGGATGCAGAATCACACAGCCTTGTCCACTAGCAGCATGCATGCAGTCTGCTCAGCCCGTTCCCATGGATGGCTGAGCAGTAGATATTAGTCCAGCGCTGTATTCATTCATTATTCAGTCCTTCCTTGCAGGAGGAGACAGAGAAGCTTTCGTGATGAATGCTGTGGTTCCTAAAAATAATTTACTACAGCTGAAAACGCAAGAGCTAACTCTTTCTTTCCTGACGGGGTGTAAATTGGAGTCACTTCAGTGAAATCTACAGTGGTACACAGAGAGAATAAGAGAAGACCTGGGCACAAATAATTTCTTCCCAGGTCTGATTACCTGTGCTTTCTATTAAAGGTACACAGTCGCATCCCAAAGCACAGCCTGGCTTTCTCCCTCCTCCTCTTGCAGGGAGGGGATGCTTGCAATGCCCAGCTGGTGCTATTGGCCATTAGGATCTGGAGGTAGACATGGTGAGGACCTACGTCTTATCTAAAGCTACTCGTGCTCCAAGCCATAAAAAGTGTAAATCAAAGCAGCTGGAAGACTGCTGCTTACAGTTGCTGCTGAGTCCTAAAGAGCTCCTCTGACATTGCCAGTCTCTGGATCCCACAGTGACAAGTTATTACCTTAATGACCCGAGCACATTTGCAAGTCATTAATGCCAAAGGTAGATGGCTGGAACAGCGCTAAAGAAGTAACTGATTCTCATTTCTCAGTGATGCTGTGCCTGGAGCTCAGCCCAGCCACCGCTGTGGGAGCACAGAGATGCCCTGGAGAGCACAACCTCTGCCTCATCTCAGCCCACATTGTCCCTCTGAGCAGCAAGCCAGGCAGAAAGCATTCCTAGAACAGCCATTTCCCAGCCTTGGGGCACACCTTTGGATCAGAACTGGCATCATATGGCTGATAGTTCTTCCCATGCTGCAGCTGCCACCAGCACAACCATCCATTCATCAGAGCCACCCCTCCAGCCAAGAGACTGAAACTGATATTCCAGGGACAGACAAGTAACGCACACAACACAAAGTGCTGGTGGTATAATGCACTGGGTGGGAAAAAAGATGAAGAAGAAGAAAGAAAGAAAACCCTTCCTCTCTTCCTCCCTCCCCATTGTACTGGCTGAGCTCAGCCAGGCACCAGTGGATCTGCATGGGTGAGATGTCTGTTGGTATTATGTGGTTTTGTTTTTTTTCTTTCTTGCATGGCTATGTTCTTTGTGGTTCTGCACAGAAACAACACCCTAGATAAGGCTGGGGATGAGGGATCAGCCCACCAGGAGTGGTGCCAGAAAACCTCAAGTTGACTGATGGTGAATCTGCACCAAGACCCCATTGCAGGGTGTAATAGATTTGACAGCTGGACCTCAGCCTCTTCCCAGAGAGCTCAGGGGAGAGGAAAACCCCACAGCTGCTGTCCTCACATCTCACTGCTGGGAACAACCAGCATCCATGCAGCCAGGACATCACTGGGGCAGAGCAGGCAGCAGCACCTACAGGGCTTTGCGCTCAAGCATCATCTCTTAGCACCTGAAAGCTGGCAAGATGACACCCACCTCTGCCAAGTACTCCTGTAGACACAAGGTCTTTTAATTAGCAGTTTCTCCTAGTTAATTACTTTTGGGAAGTGCTCCAGGCTCCGAATGAAAGCAGTATTTTCCTAGGAGAATGAGTCACCTCTCCTACTTGCTCACAATTGTAGTAGTACTAATGCTTAGGGCTGGTGAGAGAACTTCGCCTCTGCACTGCACGCCCCAAAGCACTCAGCAAAGGGCAGGAAACTCAATGCCATCTCCATTCTGTGGAAGGGGAAAATGAAACTGGTGAACCTACTGTATCCAGAAAGATCTAGTACTGTGCCATAGCTGTAGTCACTGCATGTGCTGATCAGAGCACTCTTGTTCTCACCGAGTTGTCAGTGGTGTGACAGTGCTGCTGAGATGGTGTGTGAGAGCAGAGGATCACCACAGCACGGCTGGGCTCTGATATCCAAATCAGTACAAAGAGATGAGGGACAAGAAGAGAACAAAAATCAGCAGATAGATACATAAGCCCTAATGCTTAGTATGGAAATGCAGCAACACCAATGGTCTGAATTGGGGAGGCATGTGTTGATAGGCCATTCAAACATCACCTCACTGATGTTCAGACAGAACTTTCTCATTGATAATAAGGGGGAAAGTAGATTACCAGGGGCCTCAGCAGAAAGACAATTTTCTTCTCAGCTAGCTGAAAATCTCTGTGGGAATGTTCAAAACTTATTATGGAATGTTTGTTGGAAAGGTCAAAAGTGAGGAATGGGGAGGAACAAAGTACATCTGAGGAGAACAAACATGGAATGAAGGTTTGAAGAAGGAGAAAAGTGGATGGTTGCTTGCAAGCAAGCAGGTGATCAGTAGGTTTGCCTGGCCCAAGTCTTGCAGTGTCGTTGTTTCTATTCTCAGCCTCATGGGGGGTCATCCATTTTTTCTCTTCCTTAGCTTGGGCTCAACCCCTTCAGGAGGGTTCAGGATGGATATTAGGAAAAGATCTTCTCAGAAGGAGTGTGATGGACAGGGAGTGGTGGGGTCACCGTCCCTGGGGGTGTTCCAGAACCATGGAGATGTGGCACTGAGAGATGTGATCAGTGGGCAAGGTGGGGGTGGGCTGGGATTGGGCTTGGGGGTCTTAAAGATCTTTTCCAACCTTAATGATTGTCTGTGATTCCGTATTTGCACCTTCTTATATAAAACAACTGAATGCTATTGGGTGCTGGGAGTCCCAGATGGAGCTGGGAAACCTGCATGCCTGCTGCTAGCAGCAAAGGTTTGTTGAGATTTCGTGCCTCTGCCAAGAGCCTATCTGAAGCAATGCTGCAATTTTTAATTCTTCATAAGACTTACCCTCAAACTGCCTTAATCAACTGCTGCGTTAATTGCTCTGTGCATTGAACGGCTCCTTTCTAAGATCTTGTTCATTAATGAGTCTGAGTTTGTGGATGTCGTTTACATTCGCATAATCGGAAAGCCATCAGGAGATTTGTGGTTGAACAATTTCAAGGGTCTGGAAGAGCCAGGGGCTGATTTAAGTCTTTTCTATGCCCAGAACAGCCAATTATTTTGCCTGTGGCCTCCAATAGCTCCAGTTCTCATGGCCTGCATCATGATGGGATAGGATGACCTTACGTGTGTCTACAGGTGGGGATACCAGTACCTGTGCTTCCCAGAGATACGTAATGCATTACCTCAACTCCTCTAGTTCTCTCACCTGAGGTGTTGTGTAGGATTTTCATGGATGAGCTCTCTGTAGCAGTCTGACCATGTATTGCTGGGCAAAGCCCTCCTCCCTTTTATGAGACTGAAATCAACCGAAATCAGTAATGTGTGCCCTCCTGTAAGATATTCAAGCTTGTTTAACTCGGGCAAATGTCCTGAGAAGTGAAATAAATATATGGAAGAAATAGGGGGAAGTGGGCAATGTTTTTGAGGAATATTGCTTAACCAGAGTAGAAGCCCTGATCTCACAAGCCAAAAAATGGTGGAAAAAGCACCATACCATGCACATTTGGCTTATTTTCCAAAACAATTTATTTTCTTTGCCCATTTTAAAAGGACAAGATTATCGAGCTAAGCTTCCATCATCCAATCCCATATCCTGCACAAGGATCTGGGGAGTCAGGAAGAAAAAACAACTATTAGAACAGGGATGCAAGCTGCTGTCCCACCTAAACCAAGACTCACTCAGCCCTCCTGTATCACAACGATCTGGTTTTCCATCACTTAGTGAGTGGGAGAACCAACAGGCTCTCTGATTTTCTCCATGCTTATCTGTACCAGCTGTTTGCATCTGTTTGACCTCCCACTACTTGCCACTTGGTTTGCTTTGGGGCCTTTGCAATTTAGTGCAAATTTACAGGCCAAGGAGCCAATGCACATATCTGCAGGGACCTTCCCACTGCCACGTGCCAGCTGATGAATGCAACAGCAGAAGACTGAGATTTGGGCAGAGATGCTTTTTGCATCATAAATGTGCATTAGCAGAATGTGCGAACAGCAATCTAATAAGTAGAAGGGGATCATCTTGCAGATGCAATGAGATATGGCATAAGGAACATAAATAATCAGCCTAGGGCAGAAAGTGCCATCGCTAACCATGCACTGTGTCCACCAGTGGGGCCAGCTGGGGTCCCTGCCCAGACCTTGCTGCTTTGTGCTGAGACACAGATAGGAAATGACAGCTCCTTTCAAAATGATTTCCTGGTAAACCTTGGATTAAACAGGCCCACGTATTGCTGGAGAAAGCCCTCAGGAGCCCTATTAGCTATCCAGCATGGTTCACAGAGCTCCCTCTAGCATCAAGGAGCAGAGCTGGAGAGGTTGGTGCCCTCGTGGCTGCAGAAAATGATTGGGAGCAGGAGGTCAACAAAAAGCATGAGAGATGCTATCAAACACCCAAACTGCAGAATGCAAAATCACCTACCTTGAAAGAGACACGAGTCCTTCGGAAATCCTGGAACTGGCCCCTAAGGGTGAGACTTATTTTTAGAAGGATTAAAAAACACTTTGTTTTCCCTTTTTCTGAATTCTTTTCTACTCGTGTGGGTAACACAACCTCGCTGCCAGCTTTCCTGCATCACAGGAGAAGGTGAACCTGCTTCACTTGAACAGCTTCTTAGCAGTGCAGTGCCCAAACGTGTGGCATCACTTCTCCTATCAATATGGGGCAAAGCACAGAGAAAGGCTGAGTCACAGAATCCTGTGGAGGGACCCACAGCACACATCTCAGTGCTGTCTAATATTGCAGCTATGAAATAGGTGAGGGCTGGGACCCATCCTCCATCTACAGATCTCTGCAAGGTTTCTGGAGCTCTGTATGTATCTAAAAGTGAAAAACAGTGCTCATGCAACTTCCACACCTACCTGCCCAAGCTGACTAAGTCCCAAACCAACTACATTTTCCTGTCTCTTTTCTTCTTCATACTGCCAATCACACAGAAGTTGCCAAGCTATTTGCAGAGCTGTGCTCATCAGGGCATGGCCAGCATCAGGAAGCATACACCTGTGAAAATGCAACCATGGGAGCCATGGATAAAGTGCTCACCCAGCACCAGTGCCTTCTGGCTGGGAAACAGGTCTTGCATCCCCATCTGTAGATATGGGAATCACAGATTCTTTTCACAGCCTTGACTTAGGGCAGCATTTGCAAACACTGTTTTTCCCCATTTCTATGGAGAAAGAACAGCTTTGTTGACTGCTCCTTGACACTGTGAGATTTGGTGAGAATGGACCCACCCAGCTATGGCTGTGCCAACACTGGAGGCTTCTAATTTGTAAGAAGCTGCAGGAAGAAATAAAACCACTCTCTTCCCAAACTGGGGTCTTTTCTTAGCGTTTAATGACAAGAGAGTCACACAACTTCAGCAGCAGAAGTGTCCATCCCTCTCCAGCACTTCCCTTGCATCCTCCCAAGCTCCCTGGTGGGGCCTCGTCTCTACAGAAAAGGCTCCACTCCAACTCTTGCCAAGTATTTGGCTGTCTTCCCACAGTGACAAATTCCACTGTATAGTGTATTCAATGGGAGATGATGTGTCCTATTTGTTCTGAAGCACCGTGCTTTAAGCTGCTGCCTGCAAACTGTGTGATTTATTATGCTACTTTTCATCAGCCAATGAAGCCTTGGGGCTTGACAGAGCCCATTACATGGACAGAAATGTTTGTATGATGACTCTACCACCTCTTTTCTTTGTGGTCTCTGTATGCCTCCATACACACTTGTCTGGTATGCCAGATGGTGCAAGAATCTTTCTAGAGTGGCCTCAAGGATGTCAGGACATCAGGTTTTCCTCAGGATATGCACATTCTCTCCCTCACTGAACCCACAAGAATCACAGAATCATTGAATCATTGAATCATTTGAGTTGGAAGGGACCCCCAAAGGCCATCTGGTTCAACTCCCCTGCAATGAACAGGGACAGCCACAGCTGATCAGGTGCTCAGAACCCCATCCAACCGACCTTGGGTGTCTGGGACATCCATCACCTCTCTGGTCAAGAAGTACTGATTGTTTCCTCTAAAGGAGCAGAAGAGACTGGGCACACTTTGCACAGTGCCATCATGGGCCAATGACCACCTCTGCTACGAGCTACCTGCAAGTTTCAACTTCAGAGGATTTTCTCTGACTTTCTGCATGATTCAGGCTGGAGAATCTCACCCTGTGCCTCAAACTCTGTAACTCACAGCTCATCCAAAGCTGTTCTTGTAGAATAAATCACCTGATAGCTCCGTAAGTCCCTGGGTGGTGAAAAACCTTCCATGGCTTTCAGCATTTCTCTCCTCTCCATTCTGGAAGAAGCCCATGTCCCATCTCCATTCTGAATGATATCACTCTGTCTGTCACATTAAAGAACTCCCCAAATCAGAAGTGCTCTTTCCGTGATCTCACCACCTTCCCTGTGATGAGCTAAATAGTGAGCTCTCCATTCATCTCAGCAAAGGCACTGATCTTACCCACCAGGAACATTCATTCAGCACAGCAGCCTCTTCCAGGTCTTGCTCAGGAGCTGTAGCTAATCTCAGCAGAAGGACATCATTAAATCAGAGCACTTCTCTGAGTGAAGACTTGCACTCACTGGCTAGCTATTCTGGGCCATGGGAGATTAGCTGGGAAGTGTTTTGAAGCAGCAGAAAAATCTGCATCTTAAAGACATTATTTAAATTCCGTTCAGTCCAACCAACCCTAATGATGTTACCCACAATATATCTTAATTTGATGTTGGCAATAAAGTTCACCATCGCCGGAGCACTATCGTACCAATGTACCAACATACAAATGAATGTTACCCATGTCATTTAGTACCCCTGGCTGTTAAGGTGTCACTTTAGCCATATATTTAATAAATAGGGCCTTTTATGACTATAATACTGATAAGTATTCAACTAATTTCCATGTATGTTGCATTCTATATGTTGCTAGGGATTTTACCAAGGCCGTCACCAATAGCAACTGGGACAAGGAAATAATAAATTCAGGAGGCATTCAGAAAGATCTACAACACAGAATCACTTTATAACAATACAGGAGACATTAATCACATCGGCGGTTAATGGGAGGACTTGATGCAATCAGTTTAAATCCCCACCGAGAGGGCAAGAAACCGCCTCAGATCAGCTCTCAAACTGGAGTAAAACTCGCCTGGAAACTTTTGCCAGGTTCGTGATCCCGGCCTATTTTTGTCAGCACAGCTTGGGAAGCCTTGGAATTGATGGCAGAGCCCTGCAGCAGCACAGAAGAGGCTTCAGAGATGTCTGGAGGCAGCCGAGGTGCCACAGAGCTGCATCTCCCGGTGCACATCAGCAACTGAGCAGAGCTGCAGTGGGAGCTTTCGTTTTCCCCAGATAAAATCTCAAGCTGGAGCTAGCACCGTGCTAATTAGAAGCTACCTGTGCTGCTGGCAGAGGCTGGGATTTATTTTGATTCCAGCGATTTTTTTTGTTGTTGTTGTTATTGTTGTAATTCCTCCCCCCGAATCCACCACGTGCTGGAGCAGAGTCTGCAGGGACGAGAGGTGGGTGCTGCACCGAGCTCTCCTGCAATTCAAAGCACAGCAGACCCCCACATCCCCCCCTCCTTCGATGCCAATCCTGGCGGGTGGATTCCTCAGTCGCATCACAGCTTCATTACCACGCATGGTGGTACCCAAGGGACGCAGTGCTGCGCATGTGCCGGGCAGATCTGAGCGGTGATCTGTCACTGTGCTGCCACGTAGGTTGGGCTGGGCTCTCCGTAGCTCATTATTTCATCTCATTACGGCCTCTCGCAGCGCGGAGGGGTAACCTGCTGCTGTGGGTTGGGAGAGGTTTGTCACGCCAATCAGCTCCACAAATCCTCTCCCCCGCAAGAGGGAACGCAAAGCTGCTCTGCAGAAATGGGAGAGAATGGAGAGAAGCGGATAGGGACCAGGAGGAGGCTGGAGAGAGGAGAGCAAGGGAGCAATGCACCTCTGCTGGCTTTTGCATGCCCTGGTCTGCAGGGTACGAGAGACGTGGGTCTCAGTGGCAATGGTCTGAATGCTTGAGACCTTCCTCACCTTCATCAGCAAAGCTTGAAGTATGAGAGGCAGAGCAGGAGCTGCTGCAAATGGGGAAACTGGCACATTTCCTCTGCAGAGTCTCACTGAACTCAACTTTGCACTTTCCTCCTAAGAGTGTGATGGGGTTAAGACCACCCCAGCCTTGCACCTCCTGTGGTGTGCACTGCCTGGCCAGAAATGTGCTCCTGGCACCTATAGTATCTGTGGGCAGGATCCACAAAAGCACCTTCCTGGTCCTCTCAGGGACACCTTTGCCCACCCAGCCCCACCTACACTACCCCAAAATGCATGTGAAAATTGCCTAGCTCATTGCAACACAACACTCAGCCAGAGGGACCGCACTCAGGGCACTCACTCAGCAGGTGATGTCTGTCCAGAGCACTGAAGCCAAACATCTGCCATGGTCCTGGTGACCTAGGTGTGGTACAAAGCACTTCTGAGTCTGGCAGAGAGATTTCATGGCCTCGTCCTTCGCAGTCCAAGGGATCCGTTGAGCTCTCTCCAGATTCAGGAAAGTTTTTGGGAGTCTCCACATAGCAGTCAGGGGTGAGGTCTGTTGTTTTGTCCAGCCCAGTTATTGGGGGATTGTTCCATGGTGACTCTCCCTCATATATTCCTTTCATGGTGCTGCATTTAAGACACTCATTTATCTGCTCAGCTTGCAGCATACCAATCAGCTGAGGGCTCAAACAGCAAGGTCAAGCCTGAGCAGAGCTCTCCTTAGCCCTGAGAGTGATTGTGTTATGATGGGGATAAGGTGCAAGCAGGATCTCCTGCTGCCCTGTGCCCACACCAGCAGTACTGGGAGAACCACCCCAAGGAAGCTGGACAGAGAGATGATGAAGTCAATGAATACAGCAGGTCCCTGACATGGTTATGACTGTCCAGAGGTGTTTGCAGCACCATCGAGACACACATCAACTCATCCTTACCAAGCACCTCCCAGCAGCTGGATTGTACTGACCTGATGCTAGAGGAAGAAGTCCCAACTCCCTATGGGCTCATGAAGATACACAAGCAAAGAGAAACTAGTAGATCTGTAAAGAGATCCTTCTGAACATGAATTATCACAAAAACAGCTGGGGAACAAACTCTGATTCAACTGCAAGTACCCCTTCCCTTTCAGGGAGAGCTCTACACTTGCATCTCCATCATGGTTGGAATCGGTGGTGTTTTCCAACCTTAGTGACTATGATCTCAGCTCAGATACAAACGCTGGCCAACGAGGATCTCCACATAAACCAAATAAGAAGGTTTGATCTGAGTGTTATCATCCCACCATCAGTTATTTATTCAGGTTGGATATTAAGACAAGTTTATTCTCAGAAAGAGTGGTCATGCAGTGGCACAGCTGCGCATGGAGATAAGGGTCACCATCCCTGGAAGTGTTCCGGAAATGTGGAGATGTGGCACTGAGGGATGTGGGCAGTGGGCACGGTGGGGGTGGGCTGGGGATGGACATGAAGATCTTGGAGATCTTTCCCTTAATAGTTCTATGATTCAATGATTCTATATCTCATTTACCCAGAGGGAAAAAAAGAAAAAAGAAAAAAAAAGAAAGAAAAAGTGAATGAAAATTCTACTATAGAAATTTAGACATGTGCAGGAGCCTGCATTTGCTGGCAAAATCCTGTGTAATGGGATCGAATTCCTCATTTAACATCTTTCCAGAGTAAGACTGTGTGTCACGCACGCATGGACAGCACAGCAGGTTTTACACTGCGTGCTTCTGCTCTGTGCTGATCCGCTTCCACAAGTTCTGCTGCCCACATTGATTGCCAGGTGGTTTGGCAGTACTGTCCTCTGACTTGCATCGAAATTTTGTGGTGTGTACTACAGTTAGTAATTACTGAGGTGCAGTAAAGATAATTGCCTCTTCTCTAAAGAGTTAGCAGTTACATGGAGTAATTCATTTAAATACCTGCAAGTGAGCTACTGGGGGTTGCATTTGTTAATTGATTTATTCAGTTGTTTCTATTAGAGAGTAAGCTATTCAGTCGCTAACTGAAAATAATGCTGAGTAATTAATTTGCTCAGGCTTTAACTTCCCCAGATCACCAGCTGAGTCATGTGCGGTGGGAGCAGCTGCTCCCTGTGCGTCTGTGCACTCACAGCATCTGCCACTGGAGGTCTCTCAGCTGCCTGGGTGTCCCCTGTGTCACCACCAGCTCTGGTTCTGCTCATTCCTACAGAGGGAATTGCAGAGAGCCCACAGGTCTGCCTTGTGCCCCATTGGCATGGTGAAATCAGATCACCTGAGCATCGCCTACTGTGATGTGTGAGACAGCACCATGCTGGGAAAGGTGACCAGTGGCCAGCATCACATGGCTGGGGACACAAAGCAGTGCAGAGTCAGGCTGTGTAGTCTGACACCATGCAGCTGGGGGTGCCTGGAGTTGCAGGGCTGCCATCTCCGATTTGCACAGAGTTGGGTTGGCCAACCCCAATGGGACTCTACTGGGTGTAAGCTGCACACTCAGGAGGTATCACAGGGGGAAGTGCTCTTTTCCAGCCCTATGTGTCCTGCTGGACACGCAGACTCATTCACACAGTAGGGAACTACCCAGGTGTGCAGGAGTAGAAGCAACCCTGGGAGGTTTGGGGCTGTCTGGATGGTGTCCACATGGAGGGAGAGCCACCAGCAGCAAAGGAAAGCCAGAGTCACTGTGGAAGGAGAGCCCTTCAGAAATAACCCAGGAGTGGGGTCCAACATCTGCAGAAGGAAGCAAAGCCCTGGCACCCAGCTCTGTCACATAGCCAGATCTCTCAACGAGGAACCCAAATTACTTTCCTAACAAGTCTTACCTAGAATGGATCAGCTCAAATAAAGGCTCCACCCTCTTTGATTTAGTTTTTTTTTTTTTTGTTTAGTTATTATACGTGGATCTCAGAATCATATGCCCCCCTGAATAAACGTGAGTGCATTGTTCCAGCAGTGGGTATAGAGGCTATTACAGCCTGGATCCAAATCTGCAGGCTATGTGAGGATGGGTCACGAGTGCCAGTGCACACAGTAGTGAACACAGCTCAGTGTGCTGTTGGTACAGCTAATGAAGTGGCTGGAATAGAACTCTCAGACTGACATATTTTATTCCTAACGTAGTAGGCACAATTTGGGAATGCAGGAGTTACAGCAATGGTGGTCTTGACCTACTAGTTGAATCTTTCAAAGACTGGAACTTTCAGGCAGCTCCATTTATGAATACAGATTTCTTTGTGTTTGAACCTGCCAGGTTCTCTCTTTGCCACCTGTAAGACATTGTGGAGCAAAGGCTGGCTCTCTCTGATCTGGAGTGTGTCTATGGAAGGGAAATAAATGCTCTTTTGAAGCCGTCCACGTGTTAACTTCCATGGTGCCATCTACCAAAAAATATCCCACGTGTGAGTTCAGAGTTACCGAGTGCAGAATGTTGGTGTGGTCTGCAATCAGACCAAAGTGTCTGAGATTCTGGGAGTGCTGGGATGTGGTGAGTGTTGTCTGTGCCCTTCATTATCCACTGAAGCTTGTCACCACTGTAAAACAGCAGCTCATGACTGCCCATCAAACCCACAGCTTGCAGCCTGGTTGGAATTGACACATTCATCTTTGAAAAGAATTCCAAGAGTGTTTTTGTGGTTTTTTTTGCTCTTAAAAAGTATGTGTAGAAAGGTGGTAGGCAGCACAGTGAACATGCCAGGCTTCTGTAGGAGCACATAAAAACCTGCTGGACCCAGGTTGGGTGCAGCTGGGATGGACGCAACACTTCTGACAGTGCAAATCAGCCTGGTGCCCCTCTAGATCAAGTGCAGGTTGGTCCATCCATTTGGAATCCTTGTTTCAGTGGTTAGCTCTGCATCCCAAGCTGTGATGGATTAAGTCCATATGGAGAAGGTACCCTGCTGGACCTGAAGTACACATTGCTCTCTCTGTCCCCGTGTTGGCCATCCCACACTCTTCATTTTGCTCCCCATTGATGCACTGCCCCAGATGGCAGAGAGCATCACCCAGATGACGAGCTCACGTTCACAACAAAAGAAAATCCAGGACTTGTTGTGGGGTCTTGTGTGGATCGTGGCAAATAGGTCCCATGCAACAATCCCCATCATGGCCAACCCCTTAGCTATGATTCAGCCCTGTCCTGAGCCTGAATCTCCCTCTGGCTGCTCAGCAGTGCCTTGGGAGAGAGCTCTGGGATGCCAGCAGGCTTGGGGTCATGGTGGTTTGTCCTAAGACAAAGTACAAATCAAAGCTTCATCTATTGCTCCTAGCCTGACCAAACAGGAGAACTGTGACAGCTGACAACCACAACTGTCAGGCACTGACATCATGGTGCTCGTGAGGTTTCTGACCTGGTCAGCTGCTTTCTCAAACCACAAGTGAGAAGAAAGTGAGTTGAAATGCCTGGTTTGCTTGAACCTTCACTTCAACTGGCCCTTATGTCCCAGCCAACTAACATGCCATTCATATCTGCTGGAGAAACACTAAATCCCTTAAAACCTTAATGAACATGCATGTAATACCAAAGTAAAGCATCAGTACATCATAGGAAGTGGCTAATTTACAGGCAGAGGATTTATTTAAGGACTGAATGAATATAATGACATTTATTTCTGTTTAGCTAGAGAGCAAAACAAAGGCAAGAGCGGGTGAACAAAGCAGATGTGAGAGTCATCTTGAACAAAGCAAAACAGAGTGCTTTTGGCACTGGGCTGACTGTAATATCTGCCTAATCCTTCATAAACCAATGTACTACATGTTAAATATTAAAGGCAGGAATTTATAAACATCCAGGAGGATGAAATTTGCAAGTATCACTATTGCAAAAAGACAGCACCAGGAAAATTGATGGCTGTTGTTTTTTGTTGGGTCTTTTTTTGGGGCAGGGGGGAGAGGAGGATGGAGGATTGTGGGTTTTTTGATAGAAACCCCTAATTAGTGTCTGAAAGGACCCTGATAGCTGCAGCCTGTCTGAATTTTATTAAAACATCTGATGCATTGTCTCATGGAGCCATACGTGAGAAATTAATTCAAACTGACTTGGCTGTAGCCGGAGTCACATGAGCTGAGGATGAATGGAGATCTGCAAAGTGCAATAATAAACCATTATCTCTTGCACGGCAGCTCATTTCTATACAAATGAACCTTGCTTTGTGTAAAACATGGGCCCTGCTCAGCTTTTACTTTGTTAGGCAGGCCTATCTCTGCCTCAGCCGTGGTGTACCAATGAAATACGCTCCAAGATTGGGTTGCTTGGTGATGTTGCTTAGCCCTCCATCTCCATCCAGTGTTTGGGGAAAGGAGGCTGCATCCTGGAAATAGCACCAACTTTAGCAGCTGGTGTATTTGCATGCTTGCTTGGGAATCCTTGCTGTCTATGATTCTCATTACTTACCTAACAAGTCATATCATACCCGCTGCCTATTCTTTCAGCTCCAGCTGCTGAATGTACGCCGTTACTACCAGGACATCAAAAGTACATTTCTATCCTTCCCGTTTGCTGAAAAAGCATGAAATATTGAATAAACCCTCCACACAAGTAATGGATAACTGTTAATTATTTTCTGTTGGTTTTGCAGTGTTTGTCGGTTCTCTCCCAGCGTTGTCTCTGCATGTAGATCATTATTTTTGGATGCTGAAGGCAGGCTTGTCTGTTTTTCACTCACTTTTAATTGTTGCACTCCTGGTAAAAAAGACTCAGTAACCCAATGGAGGGATAGAAATTGTCTCAGCTGACCCATTGCATGCAACCAACGCTCATTAGCAGTCAGCTGTCACAACAAAGAGTCTCTGCAACCCTGGAGAAGAGAAATTATTTACCTGCACTTATAGCACTCATATGAATAATGAATCCATTTACAGGACTGAGCATCAGCTCATGAATGAAACCACCACCAAGAAGCACAAGGTAGCACAGCAAAGATTAATCATTGTGAGCTGTTTTCATAAACGCACAAATGCAAACCTCCAAGGGGACCTCTGCTCAAGATGGGTGGTAGAGCAAGTCTGAATAGGGTTGTCACAAGTCTTCCTCCTTAGCAGGAATGAGAAAGGTTATAAAATAACTCTGTTCTCCTTTTTGGACTCTGCTCCGATTCCTGAAGTTGATATTTTGTGTTTACAGCAAACTTTTGAGCTGAAATGAAGCACTTTTAGAATCTCCTTTTAAAAATGGAACGTGGCATCAAAATGGATATTCCCTCTCGTATTTTACTGTGAAAAGGTATCAGTCAAAAGCTTCAGCCAGATGTAAATAAATACAGACTGTTTTGTCAAATACTAGAGCTGATTTAATGCCTTCTGTTTTCTTTTTTGAGTATTTTTGAGCAACCGGAGCCATGAAATGATGTGTGTGGGATTTCTTGCTAGGAGCAGATAAGAAAAACTTCTGATAAAAGTAGCAACATATTTGATGTAGAGAGTTAGTGCAGATTTAGAAACTCCCCTAGCGAAGGCACCTACCATAGGAGCCTTCTTTGCTCCATCCAAACCAGAACAAGTCCTGGCCCAAAGCTGTCACACCAATGCATCTTCCTAGAAGCAGTGTCATTGGAGAAGCCATACTGCCAAACCCAAAGGCAAAGCAATGAGGAATCCTGCTGAAAGGCAGCAGAGAGCCGAGTCTTGGAGGTCTTTCACAGGGATAAGATATTGGGTTGTCTTCTAAGAGAGGCACCCTCTGCATAGTATGTGCCACAGGGCAGTAGGGATGACCAGGTACATCATATAGGAGATCCTGAGAGAGCTTGGGCTATGAGACAAGAGAAGGAAAAGAGGCTCAAGGGAGATCTCAAAGCAGCTTTTCAGTCTCTAGAGGGTGTCTGTAAGAAAGAAGGGGACAGACACCTCTGTTATTTCAGGTGTTGTAACTCCACTATGGCACCAAACGTCAGTGTACGTGAGTGCCCGTGTGCTTGCCTGCACATACAGGGTAGCAGCAGTGCCCCAGGAAAATGCCCTGACTCCTGGTGCACCTCCTGTACCTGCAGCAATCCCAAGTGTTGTTGGCACATCAGGAATGGATTTCTGTACCCACCGCCTTCCTTGCTTTGTGATCTGTCGCTGGACTGAAATGCATGCTCAGCTCTTTGCATAGGGATGCTGTTGGCTGCTGGCTGCTGGCAGCACTGCCCTACAGACCAAGAGCAGAGTTTCCCCCTCAGAGATCCCTGGGGTTTTCCCTCTGCTCTGGCTCCTGTCTGGAAACCTATTTCAGCTCTCTCACAATTGACCCCACTTATGTGGCACTTAACCACGAATTACAGCCAGCAATTTGGAGCTTCTGTCACTGGTTATTTACATGTGTTTATTCCTGGGTGTCACCCTACTGCTCCAGCCTCAGAAGCTGCTAAAAAGGCAGCAATTAGCAAAGAAATACGCACATGCAATTTACTGGTGGTGTAGTAGCTCAGGGCCATGGGGGCATGACTCCAGCTGAGAAAGGCTCTGCTCTCTCCTCCCTCCCTCCCTCGGATCTGGCTGTGAGCTGTAGATGTGGCTGAGCTGAAGGGATGCCAGCAGGTCCCTGCACTTCCACGCCACTCCTGTTGCTAAGGCAACTCCATCTTTTGGCTGCCAGCGCCGTGATCTGGAGCCGTGCTGTGAAGCAGTGAGGGGGTAGCAGCAATAATGAGGCAGCAGGCTGCAGCCTGCATGGCCCTGTTGGCCTTGGCTGGCTGTGATGGGGTGACATCTCCATGGGGATGCTAGCCCAGGGCCCATCGAGGCCATGGGAAGTGTTCTTCATCCAACATCTCATGGGAGATGTCTGTGCTGAGGGCTGTTCCCCTGGTTGCCCAGGGGTGGCATGGTGGAGAGGATGCCCAGCAGAAGAGAGCATAGCTCAGCTCTGTTCTGTGTGTTTGGTGGGCTGCTGTGGTGGGCATAGAGCTGTGGGCATGACTCTGAGGGTACAGGGCTGTGGGGTCTGCTTGGTGTCTGTGAGCCAAGACATCTGCAGGCTGTATGAGTTGTTTTGCAAGGTTAGTTTGAAACCATTTCAAACTAGGCAGGAGGTCCCAAACTTGAGCACAGGCTGTTTCCTTCTTCCCTCATATCTCTGGGAGCAGCATGGCCCATAGCACATCAGTAAGAGGAAAACTCTGATCTAGAATGATGGACTGCAAGCCAGTAAAAGAGACCACCCATGAGTCAATTAGTGCCTGATTGACCAGCTGTGCCCATGCCCAGGCAGGCTCCTTGACATGTTCCTATTACCCAGCTGCCATATTCCGAGAAGGACCATGCTGTGGGAAGCTCTGATTTAAAAAGGGGATGCACAGCATGGCTAATGAGATGTAATATGTGCTTCTCACTTTCTGGAAGAAAGAAGTAGAATACGTGTGCTAGTTAACTGACTAAAGGTTTCAACATGCTAACGTGGAATTGTAGCATTGCCTGTGGGAGATACTTCATGGCAAAGACAAGTTCTGCTCCTCAAGGTCCCAGGTCCACAGAGAGGAGTGGTAGAGATGCTAGGTGCAGATGTGACAGGGAAGTCAGTCTCAGAGCAGTCTGTTAATTGTTAATTTAAAATTGCCCCAGAAACAAGAATTGTTCAACGCTAGACAACAATCCAATGCTGTCAATTTTTTCTTGGCAAAATATGTTTTTTGGACAAAAGCCATTAAGAAAATATTTTGCAAAGACTTGCCAGCTCAAAAAAAAAAAAAAAAAAAAGCCTTCTTGAATAGCATCACCAGGTAGAGAAGATAAGCTGCTGGATAACTCCATTGCAGGCTTTCAGTATGCATTACTGTATCTGAGACTGCATTTTCAAGATTGCCTTATTCAGAGACAATACACGAGACAATACAAGAGCTAAATTAGGATAAATTACAACTAGAAGCACAGAGTTTACAAGGACTGGTAATTCACCCACAGCATCAAATGATTTTTATGGCAAGAAACTGCTTTTAGTGGGCTCAGCTGTTGTGAATGAGTGAGTCTCCATACTGATGGAGAATTGATTTACCTGGGAAGTGTTCAGTTACACCAAAGGATGGGAAATAGACAGGTGGGTGAATGGATGGATGGGTGGGTGGGTGGACAAATGGGCAGATGAGTACCCAATATAACATTTGGCTTTCTTAGAAATGAAGGTCTTGAGATTTATTCAGCAGTATTAGTAGCTAAATGGACTAAACACAAATGAAATCATGGATAATTGCCCAGGAGCTGCTTTTAGAGAAATGAGGCATTTGCAAAAGACACAAACAGACCTCTCGTAATTAGAATTTTCAATGAAGAACCCAAAATGCTCAGTTCAGCACAAAAGGTGGTGCTGTCCCCAGCCAGAAAAGGGGAGGACAACTAAGAGTTGAACAACATCAAGTTGCTCAGCAGATAAAAGAGATTTGTACAAAGCCAACATGCAACTCTCGCAATCCTGAAGCTGATTATCAGCCTGTGACATATATGAATCAGGAGCATATGGAGTGGAGATACTTTGTTAGAATTTGAGAAAATATCCAGGAAATAATTCAAATGTTTTAGAAACCCTGGAGAAAAAAAAAATCTACATAAACGTGATGCTTAGATAGAAGCTGCTACAGTGTGTGGATGACCTTTTCCAAGCAGATTTAATTGAAACAAACTTGAGCTGGTGTTAAGAAGATTTTGTGAAGATGGATAGGGAGGCAGAATGAGGAAAGGTGAAAAACTGCTTCCACTTCTTTGCTAAAGGACATGCTAGATGATGGGATGAAAACGAAACCCAGAGGTATTCGGGTGGTGAAAGAGTTAAAAAAAAAAAAAAAAAAAGCATGTGAGATAGGCATAGTGGATCATAGAATCGTGAAGGTTGGAAAAGACCTCTCAGATCCTCAAAGCCAACCCCAACCCACCCCCACAATGCCCATAACCACATCCCCATGGTCCTGGAACACCTCTTTGTGCAGGCTGTTCCAAGTCAATTACAGCAGCAGAGAGGCAATATGTGCATCGTGGTCCCTGTTTCCAGCTAGATGCCCTGTTTCCTATTGCTGCTGGGTCATGAGCCTGATTCAGGACGTGCTCCTGGGTGGTTCTACCCTAAGATCTGCAGCAGAGCAGTCTTACTGCTCATCCGAGGCCCAGCTATGAAATCTCATGATGCGTGCACCAGTCCACCCACAGCCAGTTCCAAGCCCGGCTATGAGCTGGCGAAGTGCCACGGTGGGACAGCATATCAAGACCTTACTCTAATTTTATCCCTCGGTTATGTTAACGATGTAAAACAGCTAGGGTATGAAAGCATATGGTGCAGTATAAAAAACTCTATCGAGTGAATTACGGCAACTTCACCCAGAAGATGCAGAAGAATTTAGAAAAACATTTCAGCGGATTTTAATATAAAATATCTTATAAAACTGCTTATCAGCTGGTATAATGATTTCCAACTAGCAGTTACTTGTTTTAATTTTATACACACACATATGCATACGCATCCCACAGATTGATGGCGACTGAGAGCCCCTCAGATGAATTCCTCTGTTGTGGTGGCTGTGCTACAGATTTGAATAGAAGTGCCACAGTTGGGCCTCAGTTGTGTAATACGATCTCATCATTGATTTTCATGTAATGAGATGCTAAATAACTTTGCCAATGCGCAACAGATCAATGAGGAAGGTGCGCGGTGCATCAATGTTCAGCATAAAGATTACATTATGAGCCTCGTTCATTTAAGCAGTGAGATGATCAATAGCAGCTAACTTCAATCAAAAACACATCAATTAATAATTGCTTTTCAGCTGCTGTCCTTTTTGTCATTTCAGCTATTTGGCAGATGAACTTCATACTCCACAGCTACCAAGCTGTGGCTGATTGCCCAGCCAAGTACATCAGATAGATAGATCAGATTAGATTAGACTCTACAGCTATGTACAAACTGCAAGTTCTTTGTCTAGGCCACTAATAACAAGTTAATAAAAACTGAAAGTATTGTCAGCACTTGCTTATTGATGCTCCCAGATGAAAAACGCACAACTTGTTTAAGAAGCCGTATTAAGACTGTTAAAGACATAACAATTACTCAGGGCAAATATAGCTACACTGGGCTTTGCATCAAGCTCTTAGGGAGAAATAAGCCTAAATGCAAAATAGCAAACAAGAGCACAGAACTGTTAGGAAACAGTCGAAGGCACAAATGAAACACTAAAAAAATGAAATCCATATAAGAAAGAGAATCACGGCCAATCTGAGGGAAGGAGGCTGAGCCAAGACGAGCTGATGTGGCAGGGCAGGAAATGATCTGGTTTCTGCCACAATTCCTGATCACACAGCCTTCCAAGCCTTTGGGCTAAGCCTCCAGTCATGGATTGCTTTTCTTGGTGGAGGGAAGGTTGCCAGTCCCTCGTAAATGCACACAGCGTGTCACAGACACCGTCTTGATGGCACTCAGACTCCAAAGACAAAATCCATTTGTGGGTGTATCTCTTTTAAGTAACCTGAGGTTGATCTGCTATCAGTTTGCACTGATGTTGTTTTCACCCTGATTTCCTGGGTCATTTCCTTCCCATTCAGATAATTGAGGCATCTCTAAACCCACCATCCTGAACATTTCCTCCAGCTTTTGAGCCTCAGCAAATTTCATTGTAAAGCTTCCAGCTCCTGGCAGGTGTAATGAAACTATGGAGACTGGGAGAAAATGAAATGCTGTTACTGGTGATCCTTGGTTCTCTTATTTCCACATGCTCAGAAAACAGCAGACGCCTTTGGAAAACTGAGGGACTCCTCAGGATGGAGGAACCAGCTCACCTGGACCCAAAGCAAAAGAACAAACCACCTTCACAGAATCACAGAAACATTAAGGTTGGAACAAACCTCTAAGATCATCTAGTCCAACCACCAACCCACCAAGCCATATCTCCTAAGTGCCACATCTACCCTACCTTCTCTCCACTTCACCAGCACCCTATGAACACAGGCCCTTGCTTCATCCAGAGACTGTCTAGCCAACATTCCTGTTCAGAGAACAGGTCTCCAACTTCTAATGAGAGCCCAAAGCTGGAGGCTTGGAAATCAGGGTGTCTGGTGTCTTGTGCCATTGCAAGACCAAGTCAACAGGAAAAGAAATGCACCAAGATTCCTTCCTCCATTTTGCTGGATGGATGACTTGAGAACTAGCTGTTGGCCCAGAGTTCCATCCTTCATGAAAACACCTGGGAGTGGTTGATGATGAAACTCTGTCTGGGGTTTACTTTCAGGAGTCCTAAATCATAGAACGGATTGGGTTGAAAGGGACCCCAAGGATCATCAAGTTCCAAGCCCCAAAAACAATTCCACGGTGTCTGGAGCCAAACACTTGGAGAAATTGGCACTGGGCACTGCACAGATCTCATCTCTCCAACACATCACAACTGCTTTAAATGGCATTTCTATACTTGGATATGAAATTCACATCCACACAGCCAACGCCATACAACCTCCCTATGCCATCTAACTGAGGACTGGGAACACCAGCTTTTAACTTGTGTTGCTGACCAATGCAATGGGAAATCCCAGGTCCTGCCACTGCCTATTGCAAACCATCATCAGACCAAGAGAAGATGCGTGACAAAGTCAGAATGAAGAATGGTCTTGAGAACGTAGCAACCTGCTCATAGAAAATTCACGAAGAGGAAGAAAGGCAGCACTGCCTGAATTAATTATTTCTTGCAGATGATTCACTTGCCTCTAATTATAGTTGAGCTTCTAAACACAAATGTCAATTAAAATGTTATAGTTCTTCCTGCAGCTGTCATTCATGTGCTGGTGAAGAGATCAAGGCCAGAGCTATTAAAATCCTTTGGAGCTAAACTAGGCGAAAAAGAGCTCCTGGTGGGGTAAAATCCTCCAGAAGGAGCTCTGTCCTCAACGTTTTAGGCCCACAAAGCTATCATCTGTATTCGACACCAGCCTTCTGCTACGTTCCCAGCAGGTAATCAAGGGCTTTTAGGGATAGTTGCCTTTTTTCTCTGAAAATGCTGCAGTACACGCAGACCCCCCGCTGCCCTGAAGTGGTGTGAGGGAGCAGGGCAGGACATACCTGTTTCTTTCTATCTCCTTACCACAAGCAGAAAAGGAAGAAAGACTGAAAATAAGCACAGTACCATCCAAATGATCACACCGGGCCCCCTGCCTGTGTGTTGGCTGATGACTTGCAGAGAGCAGATGCCTGAGAAATATCAGAGCCCACTGTATTTCACCTCTGTTAAAAATGCAACGATTAGTGAACGTGGCTTGGCATCCCAGCCTTTGCTGGGAAGGGGATCTAAGAAGATATTTCAACAGTTTGGATAGGGCAAGGGGAAATGGTTTCAAACTAAGAGGTGAGACTTAGATTGTAAAACACTTCTTCCTTATATTCGAGAAGGGTAGTGAGGCACTGGCACAGGTTGCCCAGAGAGGTTGTGGGTGCCCCCTTCCTGGAGACACCCAAGGTCAGGCTGCACGGGACTCTGAGCACCCTATCAAGCTGTAGGTGTCCCTGTGCACTGCAGGAGAGTTGGACTAGATGACTTTTAAAGGCCTCTTCCAACTGAAAAAATTCTATGATGTAGCTGGTGTATGTACCAGGGCAAATCAGGACCCGAAGAGGAGGAGAACCCAAAGGAGGAAGAGCAGCTCTGTGATGAGGACTTCATTCCTGCAGAGGGAGCAGCTTTGTAGATGGCCACAGCCATCCTCCCCACGTGTCCTAGCAGGATGCAGGGCACTGGCCAGACCAGCACTGGGGTACCCTGCCTTGTTCGCAGCCAGTCAGCCTTGAACAATGCCAGATATCTGAGCATCACCCTCTGATATCAGCAGCACCTGGAGGTAGAGGTTCCTTGCACTGAAACCTCCATGCCACACTCTTTAAGGCAACAGAGATCTCTTCAGGCAGCTACTGTGCAGCCCTGACCATCATCTCTGCTTGTTCCATCATTCAAACTTTCCGTTGGTCAAAAGTGCCCAAATAACTCAGGTTAGGAATCAGCCAAAATTAATAATCTGCTGCCTCCTGTTCTGCATGCTCAGTACCATCTCAGCTGTTAACTCTGCAGCCTGTGAGCATTTGGAGTTTACAGTTATTTTATTTTCCTAGGACAGATGGCAGACAGCACTGTAGTAGAGGGGCAGATGGCTGTGCACCTATGAGCAAAACAGAAAAAGAACCAAAAGCTGCATGGTTAAGCTGAAAAGTGGGCTCTGCTCATAGCGTGTAAATCCAGCTACGTCCACGTGACTTTCATCTCACACATGGAGGTGAAAGTAGGATGGAGCCTTTAGGGTTTATTAAAGCATGAGGCACAGGGGGAAACTCCATATTGACACATAAGAAACGGCCTGAGGATAACAAATTCAAGGCAAGCCTGGAACAAGGAGATAATGGATGGCAACCTCATCGGCACAGGACAGCTGTGTGCAATCTCCCTTTTTTGCCATCTTCAGCTGTACCAAGAAAAGTCTGATGAAGGCTGGAGCTTCCAGAGGAAAGGCAGGAGAGAATCACAGCAAATGGCCATGGGGGGGTGGAACCTCAGCCAGCCTGGCTCCTCCAAATCAGGTACCCAGCTGTAGGGTTGAAGGGCTCTCCCTGCACAGGGTAGCAAAAGATGCATCTGTAAAATCAAAGATAAGATGTGATTTTGTAGGTGCTTCAGATAGAGATGTATCACAAGCGCCGTGCATGTGTTACGTTGGATAAAAGTGATGCTGCTTTTTACCATTTGAAATCTGATTTCTGGGTAAAGTGTCTGTAATGCAGGGTTATGAGAGAGGAGGTAGAGCTTAAGAACTGCAATTTAGGGCTGTTAAGGAAACCTGGAGTGTGACAGCTATTGAATATCCCAACTGTTCATGTGTCTGGATGGAAAAGAGAAATGAGGTAGGAATGCTCAGACAGGTAAACAGTCTGTTCCATGTTACAATAAAATAAACAACAAGGCCATTCAGATAAATATTGTCAGATTCCACCTATTATCTAGCCTAAAATCAAATGCCCAAATTTAAGCTTCATTGCTCAATGCAAAAAAAAAAAAAAAAAAAAATTGTAAGCCAAACCAACAGGGTAAATACGAGGAGTATGGGTGAAGCAGGATCATGAGAAACTCAAGGAGAGATTTTTCCAAGGAAGTCTTTGAACAGAAGCTTTGAGACAGAAAGGCACATCAGGCAGGGCTGACTAACTTACACATCTCCATGTCCTGTAGAATAAAGTGGCTAAAAATCTCTGGGTTTTGATTAGATGCCATGTTTCTCCAAGAAACGTTAACTTCCAATATTTGAAACCTCTTAAAAAGAGAGCAAGAAGGTCAGACCCACAAGAGAGATGGCCCTCCTTGTTCTCCACCAAATAAATGTCAGATCTTTCAAGCCAACATCAGGAAACCCGTGCGTTGAGGCATTTTGTGTTATTTTTTTTTCCCAACTAATTCCTTTTTTATTCACTTTGAATGCTTGTTTGCTTCCTTGGCTTTCATTTTATAATTAGTCTCTCTGGACAGACCTTGAATCTTTCATTGATTTGCTCATGGAGAAGTTACTGTTGGCTAACCTTGTTCTTTGGGAAGGTTTTAATGCCAGGCTACGTACTGCATTCAGGGAAGTTCCAAGAAATGCTTCTAAAGGCTGCTGCCTCAACTTTGCACCAGTTATCTCTCCACAAGTGAAAAATATCCAGACTGTAGAACAGCTGCCAGCTTTGATAGCTCTTGGCAGGAGCTGCTGAATGGCAGAGCCCAGTGGTGCTTTCCATCAGTGATGCACGTACAAAGGAGCAGTCCTGGAACTCATTACAGTTTTATTGTCTTACATAGATCGTGGTTGCTAAGAACAAATGAAGATGATCCAAAAAGTAACAGCAAACTTGTTTTTGCTTGCCATCTTTTTAGGGGTAAAAGGAGACCGTTAGTCTGGAACTCCTCTATTTGAAATGCAAATGAAAAGTGGGTAAAATAACCACTCAACAACATGAAATTTGTACTCGTGTCTCATCATCTTGAGAGGAGAGACCCACAGGGTCGTCATAAGCAGCACAAAGCCCAGTTTCAGGATGCCCCATTCTTGGAGTCACCCAAAGTCAGGCAGGATGGGGCTCTGAGCACATGACTGAATTGTGGTTGTTCATTGCAGGGAAGTGGGACCAGATAGCCTTGAATGGTCCCTTCCAACTCAAACAACACTATGGTTCCATAAATCAGAGGTCAGTGCTGTTGCCAGTGCTGTTTAGTAGCTCCGTTAACGACCTGAGCAGTGGAACAAAACACGGAAGTGAGTAGATAAAAAACAAGGGTGAGTGGCTGATACACCAGACAGTTGTGGTGCCACTCTGAGGGACATCTACATGCTGGAAAAGTGTGAAGAGAGGAAGACCATGAAAGAATCTCAAGGGGAAATGCAGAATCCTGCACCTGGGAAGGAGTAACCCCATGCACAGGTGTGTAGTGGACTCCAGCCAGCAGGAAAGTCTGTCAGTAGAGAAGGACCTTGGGGTCCTGGTAGATCTCAAGCTGATCATGAGCAATATACTCTTGCAGCAAAGAAAGCCAACAGCTTCATGGGCTGGATTAGGAGAAATATTGCTGCCAGGTTGAGAGATGCAATCCTTTCTTTCTACTCAGCACTGGAATGATGCGTCCAGTTCTGGGCTTCCCAGTACAGGAAAGATATGATCGTACTTACATCTATATGGTATCTGGAAAAGGGCTGTGAAGAGGTTTAAAGGACTGGAGCATCTGATGTATGAGAGAAGACCGAGAGAGAAGGGACTGTAGAAGAGATAACTCAGGAATACCTTTTCAACATGTACAAATACCTGATGGGAGTTTTTAGCAGCACCCATTGAACAAGAGGCAATGAGGACAAACTCAAGCACAGAAGATTCTATCTGAACTTCAGGAAACTTCACTGTGGAGGAAATCAAGCACAGGTTGCCCAGAAGGGCTGAGATATTCTTGGAGGTGGTCAATACCCACGTGGAGATGGTCCTGGACAACTTGCTCTAGGTGAAACTGCTTGAATGGAAGGCTTGGTCTTGAGGATCTCAAGATTCCCTTCCAGCCTAAAAGATACGCTGATTTCTTTGGGCTTTCTGACTCTGTGGTAGATTTGGATCCTAAACTCTTTCTGCCTCGTGCAAGAAAAGGTCTGGTAAGATCTGTGCACCTGGACTTAGAGGAAACACTGTCAGATTGTGGCAGAGGATGTTAGAAATAATAGCCTAACTGATTCCATTAGGAAATTTGTTATTTTGGGAAGGGAGTATAAAACATCATAAAATAAGAAAATGTTTGATCATCAAAGAGCTCTTAGAAAGAATGTGAACTTGCTTGCACTGAGGGAAAAAAAAAAAAAACACCTCATTTTTAGCCTGGTTTCATAAAGAACAAAGACTGATGGGATCACTGTCTAGTCTGCCCAACCGTCTGCCAGCCCTTTTGTATAAGTGAATTCAGCCACATGGAGAGGTTTGAGAGATGGGAGGTGTTATGAGAACCTGCAGCCAAGCAGAGGGAACCAATGCTGTTGGGAAGGCAGGGAGAGCACAACCCTGATCTTCTCAAACTGGCCAACAGGCCACCCAGCACAGATCCAGACTTGTCATAGTTCATGGCAGCAGATCAAAAAGCAGCAGGGAGGCAAGTTAGGGTGGTAGTGATGCTTCAGGATCCAAGAGAAATAAGCAGGACGTGAGAGTCCAATAAGATTGATGGGTTGTGAGAAGGAACTAGAAATGCCATCTCAGAAAAGGACATCATGGATGTGCTTCACGTGCCCAGTTAGCACAACCAGTCCCAATAGAGTCACTGCCCCAGTAATGCCTACCTGCAGACACTGTACTCCTCTGCAAGAAAAGAGCTGTTACCTGCAGAAGCAGCCTGTTGTTCAGGCAGGGATGCCAGCTGCTCCTGCTTGCCATGCACCAGAGCCTTGCAGCCCCTCTGGGCTCTGCTGCACTTCACCCCTGGCACGAGCTTCCCATGCAGCCACCCTCAAATCGAGTTTGGGGAGCAGAAGGCACAAAAGCACATTGAATTACTTTCTCCCTTGACCTCGTGATGCCAAAGTTTGGATTTTCAGAGCCTTGAGAAGGATTGAAGTAGCAATACTGTGCCTCTGGTATGTGTGTGAGCCAGTTCATTGCACTGCCTCAGGGACAGCCCAGGACTAAAATCCATGCCCAGATGTCTTTCCATGTAGAATAGTCATAGAGGAAAACATTTCACCTCCCTAACTTTGTCTTATTTGCCTTCACCTGGAGGGTGTGTGTGCTGTCTTCTAACTGAGCTACAGTGCACCTGCACTGAAGAGCTTAGACTCTCTTCTGATGAATACAGAATGCACATCAGCTTCCAAGCAGGTGGTTGGAGGGACAGCTTTAATTCTAAAGCTTTATCTGGTTCAATTTACTCTATTTTCCAATACTTAAAAAAAAAAAAATCAAGCTGGCCAAAAGCATCCACTTTGTGGGTGGAAAAAAAAAACAAACGTTCTCTAAGCATGACAAAAGCAAACATATTTACAGGTAACTGGATGGGAAGGAATCGAAATGAACATACACGTGGTCATGGATGGATCTTTAAAATCATCCTGGATTTGAAGGGCAAATGATAGCAAAGCCCTCCAGCTCTGCCTATTCCTCTTCATATAGACAGGCTGCTGGGATCGAGAGACAGAAACATTTCTGCTGTGGAAATCAAGCCAGCTCAGAGTTTTGGCCATAACTCCATTTCTATTGCCATTTTGAAAATTGCCAATATTGGCTCAGAAGCCTTTTGCCTCCTTACTGAAAAAAAAAAAATTATATATATATATATATAATGCGATTATAATATTTTGGTTGTAAGAGTTATTTGTGTGCATGGGAAATGGAAACTTGAGGAGAAATGGCATAATGCAAATGCTGTTTGCGATGAACCAATGGACTGGTAATATCTGTAATTGTACTGCTAATTTTAAGGCTATTGTGCAGATTTGTTTAAAGCCTAGATTGAATTTAGTACAAGTGTTAGATTTGTGTTTTTTTAATGCGCTCTGCATTGTTTCAATTTTAAAAATAACACATATTTGCATCAGCAGCACTGAGGAATTGGAAGATGCAAAAGTAATCCAACCAAATGACTCTCACTGAAATGTTGAAAGTGTAAGAAGCCATTTTTCTCAGGATTGGTTCCATGTCTTTTCAAGTAAGAGAAAAGGAAAAGTTCTCCAATATTGCACACAGAGCCCTCCCTTCCCTTTTCAAAGCAAATAGAAGGGCAGGAGGTAAAAAGAAAGCTGTTCAATAGGCATCAGAATAAAAATCTATTTTCTGTGGAGATCTTCTAATCCATCCTTCATTGCACATCAGCGGATCTTCCTCACGTCATCACTCTCACCTTTGCCATAACCTCTGAGTTCCTACATAGCTGTGAACCTTCCCCAGACCCACATGCATACAGCATCCCAAATGGGACCCCACATGTGCTGCTGTAGAAAATGGACACATTAATACAATGGGAAAAGCATTGCAACAAAGGTGTGATGATGAAAGGACTGGCACAGCAGAGAGGTGCCATAAAGGAAGGGAAGAAGATTGCTCACTTGTTATCAAAAGATTCCAGGGAAAAGCTCCACCAAGAAGAGATCTCCTGAAGAGATCCTTCCCCAATGGCAGTCAGCCCTTAAATGAGACCTAAGAGAGGTGCAGCCAGGCTCCATCCCTTCCTATCACACAGCTGAATTGCCTTCACCTGTGCTCCCAGGGCTCCTTTCCCCAGGTGCTCCATCAGTGGCTCAGGCCCTGACTCAACAGTTCCCACACAGCTACCAACCCCTCTTTACCAGATTTCTGGAACCTTTATGGCAGTAGAGGTTGAACCTTCCCACCAAATCCTGTTACACGTTGTTGTTGTGACAGATGGCAGCAGAAGGGCAGTCTGACAGAATGGCATCTGGCATGGAAGTGTGTGTGGAGCAAAGGTGTGGAATGGGATTCTTCCATGAGGAAACAATGACACCCATTGGCATTCACTGATGCTTGATAGACATTAATGGAGACCAAGCAGTGGATGTTGGCACAGTGAGGGCTGGGTGGTTTGTTTCAGCTGTGGTGACAGCAGCAGTGGGTCACCTCTTCTGATACAGCTCTTTACCAGTGTGGAATGCAGGCTTCTGTTCATTAGCATGGCTAATGGTGGTGACTCTATTGAAAATGGATGTTTTGTAGCTGAGAATTTGCACTACCAATGTTACTGTGCTCATTGTATCTGTTGTAGTTTCCATAGAAATAAGTAGGAGGCATTACTTTCAGAGCAACCCACATTATATGTGGCCCGAAGCAATTCCTCTTCACTCAGAGCAGCCTAGGCAAACTAAAAGGTTGGACACTCACTAGCTAGTATAATGAAAAGCAGGAAACTGCATTAAAAAAATAAATAAATAAATCAGTTTTCCAAAAGGAATTGTTTATAGCTGGAAAAATGCGACCTGTTTGTTCACAGTACAGAACATGGACTGCTCTGGACCTGTCTCAGCAGGGATAATGAAAAGCCACCAATGTATTTAAGCAAGCCTTACATGATCTCAGCCCTGATGAGGATTTGGAAGAGTTGGAGCCCTGCTCCCTCACGTGCAGCAAGCTGAGCATTGGCGCAGGCGATCTCCTCATTAGCAAGCAGTACAGAGTAATTAGTGTGGCTCCATGGAGTGAAGCCAGCAGTGCTGGAAACCCAATGTTCATGCCATGCACAATGCAGTCCTTTGGGCTGAATCTCCACTACACCCAAAGAATGTCAGATGTGCTCAATGCCATCCGTATGGAATTAAGTTCATGTGTTCATGGAGCACTCCACAATGACTGTCCAGGCAAAGTAAACACAGATGATGGGAGATTTGTTTTAAAAGCTCGTTTCTGATCTGAATTAAAGCTCTGGACTTAATAAAGCAGCACAACTGCAGGACATGGAGAGCGTCAGTGTATCCCAAATGTTTGCTGGTTATCTCCAAGACCCAAAAGATGCCAGATGTCCTTCTAATCCCTGCAGGCAATTTTTGTGTCCTAACAACTTATTGTCTTCCCTGCTGGGAGAGCCTCCAGGTCAGCTAAGCTTCAGACTTTGGAAATGAATTGAAACAGGTTTAAAGGATAGAGCCGTATAGATAATGCTAAATAGAAGGAAGCGATGAGCCCCAGAGAGGAAATAGAAATAGATAGGAAACCTCCAAAATATTTGCAGAAAATAATAAAATGCAAATTGCCCAAGTGAATACAGGCTAGGACAGTTAAGACAAAAAAAAAAGAAGAAGAAGAAATCATCCAAAACAGAAGACAGTCAAAAGAAGGGAAAGGCAGCCAAGCAGGGAATCTGAGAGGATGCAAGAACTGCAGGGCAGCAAATTAAAGTTTCACTGCCTGATCTGACTGCAGAAAAAAGAGCATGGGTTCTAAGCTAAAACTCAAGAATACCAAGCCAATGAGGAGATGAAAGGCTGTACTTACACAGTACTGCCAACCTATGGGTGCATGAACCTCCTAATAGCTACAGCAAGCTACAGGGAGGGACAGAGTAGAATACAGCATGTGGGGATGAACTGCAGTACCATGGAAAAAGACAAAGACAGCAGAGCTCCTTCGCCTTCTCAGAGCTGAAACAGAATAAAGAGAGGACACTGAATGGATTCTTCCAAGTCTTGGAGGTCTCCTAGTGGTTCACTGTTTCTCCTCCAAAAAGTGGTGGTAAACCTGGACTCCCAGTTTGAGATGTCTGAAGCACAGGTCTAAACAAGGAGCTTGTTCAGGGGTAGCTTACCAGCACCCAGAACCCACTGGCATGGGAAGAGCTGCCAAAAGGTTGCCTCCATGCAGTCAAGCTCCTGCCCACTCAAAGCTTGCCCAGGTGACTCCAGCTCCCAGCAGCCTGCTGTAGGCAGAGGGAGAACAGCTATATAGAACCAACTTTCCCCCAAGAAGCTGATTAATGGCTTAAACTACCACTAACCTTGTCCCCATCAACTGGTGCATACCCACCATCAGATACAGAGCTCCAAATGTGCAAACCAACTGCCCCTCTCCATCCAAAAACACTCACCACATGCCTCCTTTTCAATGTCAGCATTGCTCATATCAAGCCAAATATGCAGAGCAGCTCTCTCCTTCTCTGACTTTGCAGCACCTGGCTGATTAGCAAAACCCTCGTATGGCAGATGAGAAGAGCAGAGAACAGAGAAATCTGGGCTGGTTGATTGCTGGAAGCAGAGAAGGAGACAAGTAGCAGGAAAGGTTTCCCCCATAGAAACAAGATGAAAAGCCACGTAGTAAGCACAGGGGGCAAGATTCCCTCATCCATTGGCTTGTCTTCAGAGTTGGCTCAAGGGGAGCCTTCAGAAATGAAGGAAGCTTGACCTGCAGACAATGTCCCAGAATAGAGACCATGCTCAGACACTGCCAGACTGCTACAGTATTTACCTTGCCTACAGCAGATTCCTGAGAGCATGAGCCACCATCATCCCCCACTGCCGTAGTATGAAGTCACCATCCCAGAGATGAAGACCAATGGAACCACTAGGCACCACGTATCAGGTTTGATCATTCATAAACTTGTTCCCAACCCTTCCTTCTTTGCAGCCTGAAAAACGGTTCTGCTCCCTGTGTGATGCAGTGTGTAGAGCTGTGATGGGACCCCAGTTTAGATGTGCAGCTTTGAGGTGTCTTTATTCCCCAAAACGAGATCCCCAAAGCAGATCAAGGGACAGGTATTATTTATAACACGAATTAACTTTTACACTGAAAGAAAAATCAAAGTGACAGAATAGAATTAGATCAGATAGAATAGACATGAAAAGGCTCATTAACAGCTCTCCCCCGCCTACAGAGCCCTTGCAAGTAGGTCCCAGCTTCCAGGCTACGTTTAGGTCCATTTATTGGCTTTCTGAGTTGCAGCAGGCTCTGCACAGCACTGGGAAGTTTTATTCCTGGAAGTTTTATCCCCAGGCATTTTTGCTTCTGTCTCTCTGGAGGCCCTGGCTGTTTATTTCACCAGCCCAGCTCCCTGCTGTGACTTTATGCTCTTCCTCTTGCCTTGCCCTTCACTTGCATCTGTCCCCAGGCAGGCTTGGCTGCTCTCAAGACAGGAGCAATTTCCTCCCTCCTGGGGTTTTCTGCTCTGACCACTTCATTTTTCTTGCAGAGGAGCAAAACACTTCAAGAACAAGCCAATCAAGCAGACACTATTGCTCAGAAGAGGGAATGCCACAGATTTCTCTCTACCCTGAGACCCAACTTAAGGGGTGTATGCCATGAAGTAGAACACATCTGAGCAACAAATGACACCTGGGAGATCTCCTGTTGCTGAGCTTCACAAGAACTTTCCAAATAGATAGATAGACAGGTAGATAAATAAGTGGATGGATGGATGGATGGATGGATGGATGGATGGATGGATGGATGGATGGATGGATAGGTAGATAGACTGGTAGGTAGGTAGGTAGGTAGGTAGGTAGATAGACAGACAGATAGATAGATGATAGATGGATGGATGGATGGATGGATGGATGGATGGATGGATGGATGGATGGATGGATAGGTAGATAGACAGACTGGTAGGTAGGTAGGTAGGTAGGTAGGTAGGTAGGTAGGTAGGTAGGTAGGTAGATAAATAGACAGATAGATAGACAGACGGATGGATGGATGGATGGATGGATGGATGGATGGATGGATGGATGGATGGATAGGTAGATAGACTGGTAGGTAGGTAGGTAGGTAGGTAGATAGACAGACAGACAGACAGATAGATAGATAGATAGATAGATGATGGATGGATGGATGGATGGATGGATGGATGGATGGATGGATGGACGGATGGATGGATGGATGGATGGATGGATGGATACATGAAAATTTCCCTCTTTTCTCGGCCATTTTTGCCCAGAAATAACATTTTCCTATGTTGTACTGGAGGAGCAGGAGGCTCCTGTCTCTCCTGGCTCTAAGGAGGCTTTGCTGATTCCTGCAGCACACTCATAGAAGATGGGATTGCTTTCGATGTGCGCATAGCATGGAGCCCACCTGGCAGCTGCGTCATGCAAATACACTGCAAAATGAAGGAGAAATTAAGAAAAGCCTTGAAGGGAAGGGATTAGGCAAAGCACACTGTGCTTTAAATGGGCAGTTGCAGAGTAGACTAACTTCAGTTTGCAGTAGCTTAATCGAGGGAGTGGATTAAGTTAAATCCTGAAAGGATTCCTTGTGCATAGCACCCCAAGACAGCTTCCCTCTGCATCAGTGTCCTCCTGTAGCCTGTCCCTGAGGACTCCCTCTTCTCCCACCTGTTTTCAGGGTGGATGCTCTCCTTCTGACTCAAACAGATAGAACTGGACAGGGAGGAGATGTCTTACCATGACAGATGGGGAGCTGGTGGAATGAGCCAGTGTGGGATTTGAGGGGTTCTTTGTGCACAAAGCCAATGAAGGGGACAGCAGGTCTCTGAAGACAGGAGTGGGTATGTGCTCCTGGGAACCTGTCCTATGGGATCAAAGGGCAGCACTGCAGGATAGATTTGGGTTTGTCATACTCTCTTGGTTGCCTGGTGTTACTACACAGGAAGAGAGAGCTGATACAGGTCTTTAGACTGGATGCATCCAATCCCAATTCCACTCTTTCAGAGCTGTGATGCAGTCCTTACAGCCCCTGCATACCTGCGTTGACCAAATATTAAAACCCAGACACCCACCTCCTTGCCCCTCAGCCTTAGGGTTGGCTTAGGAAGAGGATAATGGGGAAAAAATATATAATAAAATAATAATCTATACTGATAGTTTATCCCCTTGCTCCCAAAGCATTGAGTTGTGCTGCGATAGCAATTTCAAACTTCTCCATTTCCAGAGGCTGATAGCGCTCCTCTGCAAAATAAAACCTGAGAACCACACTTCCTAGCAGGACTCCAGCTGCTGGCACCTTAACAAGAACATCACCCACGATGAGACTTGTGATTCCACCCTGAGAGTTGAACAGTGCCATCCCTTGGGAAGGAGATGCCAGATGTGGCTCTGGTAGGAAGAGCTCTCTCCCAGCTCCCCCAGACCTCAGCTGGGCACCCCAGGAGCTCTGGGAATTGCCTGCTGTCTCCTGCATCAGTCAAAGGAGATGCAATCAGCCCCCATCTCCTCCCCGCTTCCCTGCAGATCGAGAGCTTTTTATCCACCCGTCTGCCTTCCCAGGAGATGAATATTTTAAGATCTTCCTTTTTGCTATTTTACAGAAAATATATAAAATGTTAAGTATGTGTCAAAGCATCCTTTTGATGTTTTCTCTCTTCTACACGCCGGAGCTTCACGGGCTTCAGCTTTGTGATTGATGCAGGAGAGTCCTTTGGTGCTGGGGAGTCCCACCCTGGGCTGGCTGAGCCCACGCTGGTGACGGCTTCCACTCAATCAACCACAGCTTGCCTGGAGCCTCGGGTAAGTCATGCTTTGCACATCTCTATTGATTAATTTATTAGGCTCTTTTCTTGCAGGAATGAGGATCCACGTTTCTGTAATTATCCAGGAGGCGGTGCTGGAAGGTGGCTGTGGTCCGGGTGTGCAGCTCTATGCTGAGACGCTGCCTCTGTGGCATCACTGACACCAATTGATAGCCTCGTTGGTTGGGAGGCACTGCTGCTTGTGCCTGAATACATCCTGGCTCCTGAAGACAAAGCGTATCAGAAATAATAACAGTAAGTAAATAAATTTGGTGAAGCATTGGCACAGGTTGCCCAGAGATGTGGTGGATGACCATCCCTGGGGATGCCCAAGGTCAGTTGGATGGGGCTCTGAGCACCTGATGAACTGTTGGTGTCCTTACTCATTGCACTGGGGTTGAACCAGATGGCCTTTAAGAGTCCCTTCCAACTCAAACCATTCTATGAAATACCATAACTCATGGATTTCTAAGCCAACCACCCAGCAAATCTTGCTTCTGGAAGTAAGTCATGTTGGATACTATGCAGGAGGACCTGAAGCCCACTATACATTGCACTGTGCAAATCTATATCATCAGAACAGACTGACTTCTTCCTGTCCCAGCTGACAAGGTGTGAGCCTCTACTTTGAAGCCAGACACTTGTGAACACATTTTTTTCTTTCTTGCTAGTACAATGTTGGGCCCAGTTCTTATTCATAAAAATAAAATAAAAGCCATCAAAGGCAAATCTGAAGAGAATCTGACAGACTGCAGCAAGAAGGAGAAAGACTCAGAGGTCTCCACTTTCATAAACACCACCCCTCCCATGAAGACTCTACAGAATGACACCAAGAATGCTGCTGGGCACCCATTACGTTTTGTGCACAGTCTTCTGTCTAAGATTCGTCAATATTGTTTTCCAGCTAATTACAATGGTAGCAGATATTAATCATCTGAAGATCTGTCGGTTCTGCTACAGGTAGGTGGTGGCTATTTATTTTCCATATCATTGCAATAATAAAAGTGCAAATTTTCACCTGAGAAAGAAGGGAAAAAAAAAAAAAAAAAAAGGAAAGCTGGCCCTTTAAAGATCCCCAACACTTTCTTCTACAAAATGTTTGTTGATGGGGCTGACTATTCCCTGGCTTCCCCTCCTTAGATCAAAGCCTTCGGCTCATACTGAAGGATGGTATTTTCAAAGAACCTCCCCCAGAAGGGACCTGCTCACCCAACAAACAAGCACAGGCACTTCTTGGCTACACCACCGCGTTGTTAAAGGCTGAAAATAGCAAAGGCCAAGCCTTCGCTATCCAGCCATTTTTTATTTTAACTGCTTTATTCGTTTGACCACTAAAAAATTCATTACATCTAAAGTTTAATGAGAAATTAAATGGATGGATTGGCTGCTAAACAGCCTGTGTGCGGGTGTGAGCGCTGCCAGAGGGGCTGTGGGCTAATGAAATGTTTAATGCTGAGGACTGCAGCGAGCTTGGGCGCAGCAGATGCCGGGTTTGGTATATAAATAAACGCAACGCTATGAGCTCATGTTCTCTTGACACTTTCCTGAAACCCTCCTCCTCCTGCAAAAAAAAAAATAAATAAATAAAGCTTCAAACTTTGCAAGAACTTCTCGAGGTGAAGGCTGAGCTCTGACAGCGCTGTCTCCCCATCCTGCTCCCACCTGCACCGTGTGCAGCCTCACGGCTTGCAGGCTGACCCTGGTCTTTTGCTCAGTCACTGGAGAGCAGTTCATCTTTTGATACTTGCTGAGGTGGTTTTGCCAGTTGCCTGGCTGGTCAAGGAAACCCAACTTCAATGCCTCTCTGGCAGTGCTCTCTTTGACTCTTTCAAGCAAATCAATGCAAGTTTGCAAACTTCAGGGTCAGAGCTGTGAGTCAGGGTCATCAGGGATGCTGTCTTCCTTACTTTTGCGAAGGAAGAGAAATCCAAACAGTCATGAAATCAAAGTGGGATGCTGGGAACCATGTGAAATTCAGAAGCAGGTACAGAGACAACAAAGTATAAACCTGAGGCAGTTACCCCCTGTAGAGCCGTGGGCCATGGGCAGCACACCCAGCACCCCAACAAGAGCTGCAGGACCAGCAGCTTGCATGCAGCATCTCACAGGAGGGCCCACTCACATTTTAAAATGAAAGAAGGCAACATGTCATCAAATCCCAGCAATGATAAGAGTGATCCACGATAGTACACAAAAGTGTGGGGGAGTTCCAGAAGCCTTGAAATGCTGCATGGGAAGTTGCCATGAGCCCCATGAGCCCAGGATCATCAGACAGAACTGTCTGGGAGGATGCAGAATGGGTAGAGGAATGGAATACAGCAGGCTGTTGCTGTGGACTGACAGTATGTTTGATCCCTTTTGCTTCTGAGCCCAGAGCAGCTGTTGTCAGGGAAAAATGGTAAAACATTTCAGAGTTTCAGGTATGGGAGAAGCAGAAGTGTGGGCTAGCACTGACATGGAGAGCTGATGGGTAACAAGGCAGGTCTGGGCATCCCTGGTACAGCCACGATGCAGCCCTGAGCCTTGGAGGTATGTATGCACCAGCACTTCATGGAACCCCTGGAACTGGGCACTGATTTCTCCAGCAGGTGACACGTGGGACCAACCTGACACCCAGTGGAGTTGCTTTGTGCTTTGTTCTGCAGTTATAGTTCTTGCTCCCTGATGGCCAGGGGCTGGTCCCAGTGCAACCCCTCAACCTCGGGGCCTTCTGAGTGGTTTCACCACCACATGACTCCTCTGCATGAGTGCCAGAAATCTGGTTAGTTTGATGAACTGCTTCACCTCACCAGGGACACAGACAGCATCTGGAGGAAAGGAAACAATAGGAAGGCTCTGGCCTGCGCTCCAAAAGCTGCTGAGGAGCAGGGAAGCAGGGAGTTCTTAATAGGATGAGCAGGGGACAGCCCGGAGGCAGGTGCCAGGCAGGGAGCAGTACATAAAGCCTGGGATTATCTGAGATTTGTGTTTCGTGCATTAGGGTTTTAATGCTCTCCATATGTAATAGGTTTCTTTCCATGAGGAGTGAGCGCAGGCCTAGGGGAGCAAATCCTGGTGAGAGAAGGTCCAGATGCCTGTGGAGCTGGTCTTTGGGCAAAGGCAGTGGATCCTTGCAATCTCATTACCTGCATGAGGATCAGCTATAGGAAGATGTTGATGAGCAAACAGGTTTAGGAAGAGAATGTTGCACTTTCGGCTATCTCCTAGATACTGATTCTTGCAGTGGGAGAGGCCTTGAGATGCATCTGTGTCCTGGAATACCATGCTGTGAAAAACTTGGTGCAACACTACCTCTACCATAATTCCATGGTTCAAGGATGCTCAGGCACTGAACATGACAGTTTTCACCATTTGGAGCAGTGCTCAGCCTGGCAAAGCACACATCTCCTTGCAGCACGATGCTCTGAAGCCCCTGACAGCTCCTTCTCTGCTGCCACAGCAAGAGAGACTTCGTGTCCTTTGATTTCATGTCGTCTTCCGCAGCAGATGGATGAGTTCCTCTTGTAACACATACCTATACCTATAATGGTGTATATGAGCCTCAAGGAACTGCTGAGATGATGAAGAGAAGCTTTCTAGCCTGAACTGCCCTGCTACCAAAGTGCAACTGCTGGGCTCTGTCACCGTGTGGTGGCAGGCAGCATCTCTTGGTTGTAGCACTTGCATCACCAGGCATCACCTTCCCTGCAGCTCCAAGGTAAAGCTGTCCTGCAAGTGAGCAGTGGGAAACACACATGGGAACGGTTGTGCTCTTCCCCTGCTGAGGTGAAGGCTGATGAAGCTCACCAGGTATTACCACCAGCCATGGCAACCTTCACCTTGTGCATGCATCCCACACAGCAATATGCCTATGGAACAAAGGAGCAGGGCTTTCCTGCTGCTGTCAGAAAGGAGGCAGCCTTTGGGAGCAGCAGGAGCATTTGGATCTTTTTTGTAACGAGTCCTTAATCTTCTTGTAGAATTGGCTAGTGGGACCGATGCCAAAGGCAAATCCTACACATTCCCAATAGCGTGCGTTAAATCAGAGCAAAACCAGTGGAGTTCGTCACTCGAAGAGGGAGAGATTGCACTTGTGACCTTCGTAGTTGCTTGATGACGTCTAAGCCTACTCTGCTTTTGATGGCAAGCTCCTCAGAGGAGCAGAGAACTGGGGCAGAAGCCCTCCCCGCTCTCAGCCCAGAAGGTATTTGAATCTTTCATTAAGAGATTTTCTCCCACTAGCTTGTTTGGAGTCAGAACCACATGTTCAGATGGAAACCTGTCACTAGATGATCAAACAGCCCCACTTCCCAGCCCTGAATGCTCCCAAATGGCTCTCCTCCCTTGATGGACACACAAGAGCATGACAGTCCGAGCATGGAGCAGAAGAAGCATGCCAGTACAGCAGGGGGCTCACATTATTCTTTCATATCCCACAGCATTACCAGGAATTGCCTGGGAGCCACAGTTGCTCCACATTTCCGAAAGGAGCCTCAGGAAAGTGGATGTGGCGGATGCTGAATGGAGAAGCTGCCTCCCAAGCAAGGCTGCAAAATGTAAATGCGCGTGAAAAGTGTCACATAGCAGGGATGTTTCTCAAGGGCTGGTGAGGAAACTGGCTCTTGGCCATACATTGATTAATATTTTTAACAACAACCTGGAAGAGAAAGTAACATCGTGGCTGCCGAGGCATGGAGCCAGCAGGAGGACCCGAGGGCTGATTAGCACAGCAGAGGGTGGGTTAAGCCCCAGAACTCTCTGGGAAATTTGGTAAGGAGCCTGAGAAAACATCCAGATGTGAAACCACGCACCCAGGAATGAGTCATTCAGGTTGGGTACGGGGAGGGGCCACCTCTGGGGAGCTGACATTGAGGGAGAATTTGGGGGTAACTAGCTGGCAGGTAATTAATTGGGAGCCATTTCCAAAAAATGATGCTGAAGAGACAAATGATGAATCTGAATGATCAAATAGGAGCCCAGAAGCCATGCTTCTGAGTTTACCACTGCTGGAATAGTGTGACCCGTGCCACAGGTGCAATGATAAACTGGAAAAGTGCAGGAGGGAACCATGAGAATGGGTCATGGATGCTCCCTCTGCTTCATTTATCGCAGAGAAGGTCAAGAGTGGCTTGATCATTATCTGCAATTGCCTGCTCAGAGAGTGAAAATCCGATAGCCCAGAGCTCTTCAAACCAGCAAAGATCTAACAAGATACAAAGCGATGCCACGCTGAAACTAGCAGTAGGGCACGGAAGTCTTAAAACAGAGATTTGGAGCTAATTTACCAAGGATTGTGTGGGATTCACCACCACTACAAATTCTAAATTAAAGCATTCTGCTGAAGAGACACTTGCTCTAAGCAAGAACCTGCTCAGGGATAACTACAGGCTGTGTTGTTTTTTTTTTCCTGGAAGTAAGACTGGAGAGCTCATCTATGATGGTTACTGTCCATGGGCTGCAGCCTGCTAAGGCAAAGGTATCCACCTCCACCCTGGCTGCTTAACCCATGGTGTTTCTCACACCTGACTGTTCTCTCTGGCTATGAAGGACCTATTCAAAAGGTTAAAATGCTCTCTTCATCCCCAGCATTGCTTTCAAATAACAACAGTTATTCCCTGCAAGGTAGGGAAATATTCTGGAGTGTCTCTTTAGTGGGGTCTGTTGTGGTAGGACAAGGGGGAATGGTTTCAAACTGAAAGAGGGGAGATGTAGATAGCAGATAAGAAAAAGGTTTTGATGATAAGGGTGTTGAGGCACCTCAGAGAGGTGATGGTGGATGCCCCATCCCTGCAGACAGCCAAGGTCGGGGGATGAGGCTCTGAGCACCTGATCAGCTGTAGGTGTTCCTGTGCATTGAAGGGGAGCTGGACCAGATGGCCTTTAAAAGTCCCTTCCAACTCAAACCATTCTATGGTTAATAGGAATATCCCAAGTCAGAGGTCTGGCAGTGACAGTGACACCCTTAAGCCAAAAGCAATGGACAGCAAGAGAGCACAGCTTCCCCAGCCAACCCACAGTGCAGGCTCATGAGCTGTCCTCCCTCCAGGATGCTGAACTCCTCAGGGGACTTTTTTACATTTATTTCATTCTGACACAAGCAGAAGAAACCTCTGTGGATGCTCCAGGAGTCAGTGATGGGAATCATGCTGTGAATGCATTTAGCTCCAAAATCATCTGCTTTGTTTGCTACCAGGAAGCAGAGAGAAATGGAGCACGTATGTCCATTTAGGACTATCTATCTATCTCAACTTAAGGGCAGAGGAGCATTCTTCACATGCACACATGCGTGGAGCTAACTTGGGTGCCTGCAACCCTTCCTCCAGAGATGCTACACAGCCCCAGGTGGGCAGGGGCTGATGAGTCACTGCTGTGGAGCTGCCTTTGAGGAGCGTGTGATGCGTGCAAGCTCTCCAGCAGTTGTAATCCTGCCTTCTGAGAAAACCCAGCTCACAAGGAAAGAAGGAATAGAGAAGCCTGGGGAGTAATTCTCATTGCCAGAGAAGTGGTACAGACTTCCCACATCTCTTGCTGATGTGCTATGCCCAAATGTGCATGAAGTTCCACAGGGCAGAGGTTTCTTACAGCTCATTAACGAGATGGAGATTGGCCTCCTGTCCCAGGGAACTAATGGTGAAATGAGAGGTAGCAGCCCCAAGTTGTGCCAAGGGAGGTTCAGGTTGGAGATCAGATGTAAATTATTCTCAGAAAGAGTGGTGATGCAGTGGTACAGCTGTCCAGGGAGGTGGTGGGGTCACCATCCCTGGAGGAACTGTGGAGATGTGGCACTGATGGTCAGTGGGCATGGTGGGTGTGGGTTGGGCTAGGGCTTGGGGATCTTAGTGATCTGTGACTCTATCCAGGATGCTCTCCTCCACCTCGAGCAGACGGATCAGGTCCCTGCATCATGGAAAACTTTTTATTCCTTGCTGGACACAGACAGTGCCTTTGATTGCTTCCCTTCTCCATTCGCATCCCCTCGCTCTTTACTGTGGCTTCTCATCCCTCTGGTACCCCACAGCACAATGCACAAGACCCCAGGTCTGCTGAGATTGAGCTGAACTCAGAATAAGATCAAAGAATCATTGGAAAAAAACCTCTACAATCATCAAGTCCAACCCCAACCCATCCCACCATGCCCAGTGACCATGTCATTCAGTGACACATGCCCACATTTCTTGAACACCTCCAGCCTGCAACCCCAAATACTAATTGCTTTCTATATCTGCAATCAACACCATCCCAAAAAGCTGGAGAGGCACATTTCCCAAAGCTCCTGGGGTGGGTATGTGGCCACTGGGCTCCAGAAACAAAGGACAACCAGCCATAATAATTTGCCACACTACATTGGGTGGGACCATTGGCTCTGGGAAACTTTTTCTCTTTGCTGGGCTCTGAGCTCAGACAAGACTCAGAGCTCTGCACACATAGATGAAAATGTGCAGTAGATCTCACATTTAACAGGCAGGTGCAGCTCAGAATTTAGGGACTGGCAGTAAAGTCTTTACAGTTTTGCCTTTGCCAGTCTGGTGAAATCTAAGAGACCACTCAAGGGTCCAGCAAAACTCACTGCTTCTATTAGTGGCAGAGCTGGAAGGTGGGCAGCCTGTTTGGAGGTGTTTGGGGACTGTCCCTGCAAGCAATGGGATGTCAACAGAAGGTTTATTCTAGGAGCTATTCCTTCATGGCTGGTAAGTTTAGGGGAAGCCTAAAGCTGCATTAATATTAGCTGCTTGACAGCTGCTCTACCGGTGGCTTCCATCCATGCTCACCGTTTTGCTGGCAAGGTGGACTCAGCCACATGTTCATCTGCTTCTCTCATGGCTATCTCAATATTTTCTTCCACCCACAGGACTTGTGCCTTCTCTGAAGGATGCCATACCATCCCCTCCTGCTCATCCCTTCTTCTTCTGCCTAGCTGGCCTGTGGTCTTCTGGGTGGGTAGAACACTTCCTCCAGCATGGAAGAGATGTTGCTCCCAGGGGCCAGAGAGCACCCTGCTCTACAACATGGACTGTGCTGCTTCAGTTCCTGTTGGCTCTGTGGGTCCTGAGGAGCTGCAAAGGGCACTGCATGAAGCTTCCCTGGTTCTTGGGACACACGTTGGTCGTTTGGTGCCTGCAGAAATCCCAGCAGCACCTCCCCTGCCAGCAGCTGTGGTGTAGGTGTTGGCAGCATACGTGGGTGCTTGCTGAGAAAACGATTCCAAGGATGAGTGCCTCTGAGGGTGGATGAAGGGGCTCCTGGCTCCCAGGCATGGGTGTCCTCAAGTGCCCAAGGCAGAAACATATTCCCTGATAAGGGAAGGGAAGGGAAGGGAAGGGAAGGGAAGGGAAGGGAAGGGAAGGGAAGGGAAGGGAAGGGAAGGGAAGGGAAGGGAAGGGAAGGGAAGGGAAGGGTGCCCAGCTACCCACTTTTGAGCAGGGTCACAAATAAGGCATTACCTGGAGGATGAGAGCCTGAGCTGGGGCAAGAACACACCAGAGCTTGTCTTTGGCCTGATGCAGAAAGATTGCAAGGTGTGAAAGCTGTTCTGGATGAGGTTCTCCAGCAGCAACTGAAATCCAGCAGCTGCTGCTAGCTTGGATTCACTCTATTAACTAATTAAACATGTAATGGGCCAGAGGGAAGATGCTGCTTTCCCTGCAGTTTCTCTCTGGGGCTGGTAGAAGGGGTAGTGGGTTGTTTGCTCCCTCTTAATCCCTTTTCTAAGGGTTTCCCTTTCACGGCTGGGGATCAAGGGGTAAGTGTGGTTTCTTCTTCCTACGCCTCTGCTCCCCAAGGGCAGCAGCCCCCGCTTCAATGGCTGTGCTGCCTTCAGCCTGATTTCAGCTGTGATTCTTTGATCTTGTATTTAAATACAGCTGGCCATAAAGGAAGAGAGAAAGTTTCCCAGATGATATTTGATTTCCAGTCCCAATACTATCAACATATCAGATTTTGGAAGATTGACCATTTCCTTAACTAACCAAAAATAAAAGGGAATGGAGGAGGAGTAAAAATCCACAAGAACGATTATTTTCAGGTTATTTTTCAATATTTCTTTCTTCTTATGCTACTTAAAACTGAATTTCAACCCGGCCTATGTCCACATGTTGCCCCTCCAGTCTTCATTACTGCAGCAAACAAGAAGCTTGTAACTGTGATGGACTTCCACCACAAACCTACAGTCTTTCCAGCAACACTGCTCCCACCACATCCTCTCCCCCACCCTACAACTGTGACACGTATTTATGGTTCCCACATTTATGATCTGGCATTTAGCTGCATAAAACCAGGGGCTGTTCTATCACATCCAATTTACTAAGTGATAGAAACACCACCACCTGATTACCCCACTCTTGTCATTATTTACTGCTTCAGCAGTCTCTCAGAGCCATCTTCAAACTTTACCAGTAATGATTTTCTGTTTTCTTCCAGATCATTGCTAAAGGTACAGAATAGCACTGAGTCCAAAGGAGATACCTGTGGGACCCAATTAGAAATGACTGTGCTGAAGGCTGATGTAGCACTAACAATTATACTGTGAGATCTTGCAGTTAACCAGTTTTTAAACACAGGCTAATCATGCCACATCCGTTTCTCAAATACAAATCAAAACAAAGCCAGCTCGAAGATGCTTGCATTAACTCCTGGCAGCATCAGCCCACCAACAGCTCTATGAATCCTCCTTGTGTTGGTTCAAACAATGATACCAAATCTCTGATTTTCAACACGATGCCCATAAGGCAGCATGTTAGAGTCAGGTCTCACTGTTGGGTCTCTTTCCTGCTAAGGAAGACTCATCTCTTGGTGCCCAAGAAGAGTCAGGGCGAAGGCAAGCAATGAACAACAAAAACAGCATTTTTAACACTTGCTCCCCTGGGCTTGGGGTTCAAGAAGAGCTGTTGAATCTTTTAGAAATGGATGTTGTAGCCACATTCCTTCATCTCCTCCATTACTAGAGCACATGCCCCAGATCAACTGTTTATTAAAACATGTTAGCTGGGAAAACAAGATGGGGAGGGGGGGTTAATTAAATTAAAGGCCTCTCTAAAGAGAAGGCAATTAGGGTATTGATTGCAAGAAGTGCCAAGTTAATTGGGCATGTGACACATTGACATTTTTCACAATCAATAACCCTGCAACACCTTCAAAGAAATCTTGAGCAGCACACAACCACATCAGGGTCAAAAATGCAATAAATTTCTTGAGCTGATTATAGCTGTTGGCTTCTTTCATGTTTTCTCAATACAGAAAGCTGCCTGACAGGGCAGCTCTTTCCCCATGTGGCTTTAATAAAAGTCTTTGATGGAGCCAATGCAAGCTTTCTCTTTTTTTTTTTTTTTAGAATAAATCTTGTCAGCTTCAGTCAGCTTCGCCTTTCCATTCTCTGCCAATCACCAGGAAGAAAAGGGCCAGAGAGGGCTGGATAAAACCAATTAACAAAGGCAGCAGAGAAGCAATGGAGCAACCAGCAGCGATGCTCCAAGGGCAGGCCGGTGCCTGGAGACTGCTGCAGATCAAGCTCAGTGTGACATTGTCTGTGTTGGGGAACAGCTTCACTGCAACAAGGGATGGGCATGATCCAAAGAAAGACTCTTCCTTGTTTTCCTGTTTTATCTGCTGCTTGAAAGCGGAGCTGATGGATGTTTGCCATAAAGCTGTTCGAAATAGCTGTCCATCCTCCTAGATCAGCCTGGGCTCTGCTGATGGATGCGTCTTGGGAGGGCATCCTCCCCCAAGAGCCCAAATCTTGCAAGGGCAGGATCCCAACACTGCCCCAGGGATCCCTGCCAGCAGGGCTGGAGGAAGGTTGTTCCTTCACATGGGGCCAGCTGGCTGCTGCAGCATCTCAAGGTGCTTCAGGTGGATATCACTGAAGGATGCCAACCTGACAAGACTGATTTCTCTCAGGATGCTTACATGAGCATGTACTGAGTCCTTCTGAGCCAGTAACCACAGCCTCCCTAATCCCAGTTGAGTCCCAGAGGTCACCTCAGCACAGTGTTATTATGAACCCATGGCTGGAAATACACACGAAGACAGACTAACAGCAAATTCAACTTTTCAGCCCTTTAAATTGTTTTACTAAGGAGGCCTGGGGACTTGCCTTACACTAACAGCATTATTGTCATGGATAATCCCATTACTGACTCGGAAATTTAGTTTCCTATTGCAGTGCTGTATAACTTGAGTTGACAAATTATCGTGCACTCACAGAAACATCTGGGAGAGGATATCAGAGCCATGACCTCACATGAAGCCCCACCATTATTCACTGTCAGCTGTTCAACCTAAGTCAGAATGCACCAAATAATTAACTGATACAATTAGAACATGACAGGGCCCATGAAGGCCGTGTCCTGCCAGTGCTGCCCAGCTCACGTGATGCCTCATTAGCAGCATCATTCAGACCTTTCCCTATAGCACAGTGCATGTTTCTCCAGGCTCAGTGTATCTCTCCCTGTACCGAGGCATCTTTCTGCAGGAGGTATTGGTGAGCAGTCACTTAATTACAATGAACCCTGCAGCCTTATCTTAGGAAAATTGGAAGAAAATTAACTTGCTCCTAGGAGACAGAGGAACACTGAACAGGTTCTCAGGTTCCTGCGTCTGTGATGGAAAGAGGGGACAAAACTGCTCACACATCCACCATGGAAAGTGGGGAAACCCCAGAATTACCAAATGAAGGTGACTATAACCAATGTATCATAGAGTCATAGAATCATAGAATCATAGAATCACAGAATCATAGGATGGGCTGGGTTGAAAAGTACCATAACGATCATCTAATTTCAACCCCCCTGCTGTGAGCAGGGTTGCCAGCCACCAGACCAGGCTGCCCAGAGCCACATTCAGCCTGGCAATGTATTCCAACAAACATGAAAAAAAAAACAATTCTAGAGAGGCATCCTGTACCCGTAGTTCAGGAATGGCAGATCAGGCCCAGTTGGGAGTGTTCCCTTGCTGTTTGATAAGCATCATCCAAGTAAAATGCCCCTGGCTCTTTCTCTTGGCCCTCAACCCATAGGTCTTGTACTCCTGGGATTTGCATGCAGGTGAACTCCTGAAGGCTGGAAACAGGCTAAAAATGGGCTGGAAAGTTTCATACTTACTGCTCTGCCCACCGTTTCTAATTAAAAAGTTTCATTAATCTCAGTGCTGTGTAGAGTTCCTTAGGGGTCTCCCTTGACTCCAGCACGATTCAGTGTTTTCATTAATGACCCAGATGATGGAAGAAATAGCTGGCTTATTTCATTTCCAAGATAATAGCAAGTTTTGAGAGAACGCGTGTACGCAGAAGGACAGGATTAGAATTCCAAATGCCTTCATGAATTAGAGAAACAGGCAGAAAAAATAGCAGGATGCGTTTCCACAAGGAGAACTGCAAGGGATCAGCTGCAGGCATGAAGGGACTTGGAAATGTCCAAAGAGAAAATGAACTAAGACAAAGCAGCATAGGAGAAAAAAAAAAAAAGACATGTTTCATTCTGCAGGCATGCACAAGGGTAAAAAGTCTTAAAAATCCTGCTAAGGTATCAACTGGAATAATGTTTTTCTAATTACCAGAACAGTGATTTGAAAAAAAAAAAACAGAGGATCTGTTGAAGGGATTTCAAAGGAGAGTAATAAGCACGTCCAGGGATAAAGGAAAACTGGCCCATTAGACGGGACTGAAATGGCAAGGCAGGACAGCAGAGGAGAGGTAGAAATTGCTGTGAAAGAAAGGAAAGCAAAATCTGTAGATGGGATCAGATGCCATGGGACTACACGCCACTTTTTCAGATCAGACATCAGGAAAACCCAGTTGCCTGAGGTCAGGGAACCCTTATCATTAGTGGGTGTTACAATCACAACAGAAAGACCCCTTTCAGGAATGACCCAAGTGGAGTTGGTCATGCCTTGTCACAGAAGATGGATGTCCTTTGAATTAAAATGGAGTAGGAGATAAAGCATCCTATCGTGAGCTTTGCAAATGAACAAAAACATTCAACAGGTCAAAAAGATCCACGGGTATTCAAGGTACTTTGTGGACTCTGTTATATGGCATCTCCAGACTTCCATTTGGGCCAGTTCACAGTGATTGGCCATTTGGAGAGAAGAGCATGATCTAGAGATGGAAAAGGATTTATTTCTTTATATCTTTGAGTAAAGCTAATGTTCTCACAGGAACTTTATTGGTAAAAGAGATTTCAGCGTGAAGTGTGTCAAAGTTAACACTCATCTCTGGAAATACATTATTTTTTCCATCGTTCTGAAATTATGTAGTAATTCACCATTTCTACATTTCCATATTAACTTCTGTGGGGTTTTTACTTCACTTTATTGCACAGAGCATAGCGCAGTGTGCATATTTTCTTCAGCTGGGATTGAATTTGAGGTCCTTGGAGGCAGATGTTTCAAAATAATTCTTATCAATAGGATTCCATAACAATTGCTAGCATCCAATTGTAACTCCTGTTCTGTAGCTCACAGGCAGGAGAATCCACCACAGCCACAGAGGAGTGGGTTGGAGCATAGGAGCTGAGCTCCATCACAGCATGTGAAGTCAGCATCAGCGCTACTGCAATGGCTACTCATCATCCAACCCCCTCTAATCAGGCTCTCCTCACCCGAAGGCTTCCAATGAGATTTCTCCTGCTTATAAAAAGCTCAGCCTCAACATCTGGGCAACTCCAACACCTCTCTGCCCAGCACTCCTCAGCTCCATGTATAACACAGGGCAATGCCATCATGGGAACAGGGAGAAAGGGATCTGACTCTGCATCACTAGAGATGGAGAGGAGGCGGTGATACACAGAGAGAGGGACCCCGAGTGACAGCTTGTTTGGAGAGGGGAGGGTGGCTACAGGGAGCACAACACCCCCATTCCCATATCTGTCTCATCCCTGGAGATGTGTTATGTTTAATTTGTACATAAAGCCAAGGATGATCTGGAAACTGTAAAGTTGTAAAAAAAAAAAAAAAGAGAGAGAGAGAGAGAGAGGGAGAGATGTTTGTATCATAAACTCCTCTTACGTGATTTATAAAGTATGGTGACAGGCTTAAGAATAATGCAGTGATCCAAAAAAAGTGCTTTAAATAGCAGAGGTGACATTTCCCAAATGAGCACCATTTACATGGCAGGAGGAGAGTGTTTATTGCATAAACCCCGTGTTACAACGTCAGTCATCTGCGTAAATGGCGTCTCCCAGGTGGTAGCCATGAGAAACTAGTGCACTGCCACCGTCATCAGGTCTCTGGTAACCTTATATAAGGAAAACTTCCAATGGTATACGATGCATATTGTTCTGGAAAGGTCTGAATTAAAGCATTCGGGGCATTTCTGAGGGTAGATGTCCAGTGAAATATTCCGTTTTTCAAGCAGAGAAAAAAAGCGCTGCCATGTTTTCTTGAAGTCTGAGACCAGACAAGAAAAATGAGGGATTCCAGTGAGCAGATTCTGTGCTCTAACTGCATAGAATACAGTATCTCCCAGGCTGAAACCCAAGAGGTGGGTGGGCTCAATGATCCTTATGGGTCCCTTTCAACTCAGGTTATTCTATGATTCTTCCATGGAGAGATGGTTTGCCTTGTATTCAGTCCAGGACATGAGCTACCAACAAAGACAAACTGAGGTTCATCGCATTTTTGTGACTCCAACTTTGTAACCAAATGCCCAACCACGTATTTTGCTGGATGCACTTGATTATCCTTAATCTTGTTGCAAGAGGGACAAACTCCAAGGGAATTATCAGGCAGAAATCATGTCAGTCCCATATCAGAAAATCATAGAACTATTGATATGATCAAGTCCAACCCCAACCCACCATGCCCACTGACCACATCCCTCAGTGCCACATCTCCACAGCTCTTGAACAGCTGCAGGGACAGTGACCCCATCACTTCCCACTCTTGCTGAGAAGAATTTTTCCCTCCATTACACAGGGCTGGCTCATCCAAGCACATTACAAGAGTTGAGGAAGCTGTGCTTCCACCAAAACATTGCAAGAGACCAGCTGGTAAGGGCTGGGATAAGAGGAGGTGGTTCTCTCAACACCAAACTAGGTTTCTTTTGCAGCAGGATGACAGTCTATCTTTCCCTCCCATCCACTTGCATCAGTGACAGCTTTGGCAGCTTCCAGAGGACTTTTCTTTGCATGTTATTTAGGAATTAGAGGTTCTAGGGAAGAAACAAATGAGATCAGTAGGTCCTGGGATCCAGGTTGGATCAGAAGATAAATCTGAGAAGAAATATTAATACAATGGAGCCGTTACAAGCAACAGTGCACATCTCTGGTCAGAGTGGATCCTTCCCTCTTATTGTTGACTGTAGCTGTCAGGACAGTTCAAACCTTCACAACTTATTTGCCTATGCAACACAATAGGTATTAAAATACCCATTACGTCTCTTCCTGAAGAAGCAATCTTCTGCTCATGGAGACTGTTGAAGGCAATCACAGTTCTATTGCACTTAGGAGAGGATATTACCAGAAGTGAAAAGCTATATGACCAAAATTTTGTGCCACTAAAATTGACTAATAGCTTTTTTTTTTTTTTTAATGCATGTTATTGCTCACCATATTGCAGCTATTACCTGGGAAAATTTTCACTTCTGTAAGTTGTTGCTGGGTTGCTTTCATAGAGAAGGTACAGCTCATATATTTCAGACACAAACCATATGAGGATCATCCCAATGAACAATTAATCAAGCTGCATCTTGGTGGTTTAAGTTTTTCAGGGAGATCTAACAGGATAAAGCACAAGTGAAGTCCTCCCACGGAATGCAGCAGAAAGAAAATAAAACATTCCCGTCCCAAGGCTGGTCTTTCACCTTCAGGAGCCAAATATTTCCTTCAAGAGCCTCAGTGAAGGAGCAGGGCCATAGGGAAATGGAGGGGAGCTATGAGGTTGGGTATCACACTGACCGTTCTATCATACCCACAGATGCTCCTTAACAAAGCTGCTGGTAAAAGTAAAGCAATGTGAAGACAAGGAAAGCTCTCATCCTTTGCTCCATCTCTCCACCCTGACTCCAAGCAGGAACATTTTTGTTCATTGTGGCACCCTCAGCTGGTAGCTGGGGCAATGCATCTCTTGTTCTTCTGTGACCTGTTTGGAGAGAAAAAGCAATGGGTAGGAACCACATAGGAGCCATCCCAGTAAGGATGATTCCTAGATGTACAGAACAATGCAGAGAAGTGGAGAAGGTGGCACAGTCTCCAGTTCCTCTGAGCTACCATGACAGCAGCATTTGTGATTCACGGTCCCTCATCATCAAAAGTTGCAACTGCCTGGAAATGTGCTGAGTTTTCACTGAGCAGAGAACCCAAACTGGACAATATGTCTATTGCATGGGGAAGGAATGGGAGAAAGGATGTCTCGCGATGAGAAGCCACAGCAGATGCCCATTGCAAAGACATTTCACCCCTTCTTCGGAGGTGATCTGGCTGTTGGTGTTTGTTTGTTTAGAGGGGGCTATGTTTTGTTTAGTTTGGTTGGTAAGTCAATATGTTTAAGCAGGCAGAGAAGTGAAAATTGTCGGTACCATCTGCTGGTAGCAGTCAGCAAAACTCACTGCTAATGATTGATCTTTTCCTCCCCCTTCCCCGCACTGGAAGATATCCATGTATCTGCCATCCTCTGCAGAAATGGGTCTCAGGGCCTTTTACAGCAGCACTGCTCCTATTTCTGGAGGTGCTCACTTGGTGGGCGGGTCAGGAGAGATGAATGGTAGCTCCTCATTGTCCTCACTGGGCACAGCATCTTGTCCATCCCCTTCTCCACACCAAACTGGAATGTGTTTGCTCAACCAGCCCCTAGCCCAGCTCAGCACTTCCCAGCCTCTCTCTGGTCAGGTCGAGAAACAGCACATGAAGCTGCTTCTTTGTAGTTCAATTAACCTCTGCACTAAGCTCTTATCTCTGCTTGCTAGAATGGGGAAGCACGTGGTGAAGTGATTTACGGGGCAGCAAGCAGGTCTCTAACAAGAAGCAAAGCAGAGTGTCGATCAGCTGGAGTGCCAACTCACAGCTCAAAGCACCAGAGATGCTCTGCAGAGCAAACAGTCCTGCATCACTGCAAACCCTTCTGCTACACCCAGGCTGAATTCAGAGCAGGACAGGTCTGCCGAATCGATTGTTGCTGCTTCTCCCTTTTTTTTTTTTTTTCCTTCTTCCCTCCCCCACTGCAAATTTCCCTCCGAAAAAAAAAAAAAAAGAAAAGAAAAAGAAAAAGAAAAAAAAAATACATTTTTGCCATGTGTCAAGAAAAAAATACGGTGCAATTACACATTTTTATAGCATACCTTTCATAGCTTATCGCAAAGCTCTGCACATAAAAAAATGAATTGCATAAATTTTAAAGACATGTAATACATACACAGTTAAAATCATGCCGCAACAGCAATAGAAAACAGGTGTGTGCTTAAAGGGAGATTTAAACCAGGGACGTGAGCTGCACACGGGAGCTGCGGGGTGAGGCAGAGAGGAGCTGCAAGCATCGAGTGATTGCTGGGATGGAGAGGGGCTGTAAATCTCAGCAGGGAAACAGCAAAACAGGCACCCAAGAGGAGAACAGGAAGACAAGGGTAAGTACCTGGGAATTTGAACCCTTGCAGGAACAAAGCTGTGCAGAGATTACTCTCCTGAGGCTAAGCCAGACAGGGGAAAGCTCAGAACTCAGTGCAGAATTTCCTCCTGAAGCTGTATCCTACAGGGATACAAGTTTAATAGGAGCCCTTGAGCACTTCTAAAACCTCAGGGACGAGTGTGTACTTCAGCCTGCAATGCCAGCCCTCCAACAGCTCGAGGATTACTCTGCAGCTCTGTCTTGAAGATGGAAGTTGGGTGGATTCCTGGATCAGTGCCTGATCTCCTGCCCTTGGAAAGCAGCTAGAGAAGATTGCCAGGACCTTCACCCAGTGCTCTGAGTCCTTGCACAGACATGTAAAATCATAGAATCATTAAGATTCTTAAAGATCATTAAGGTCAAGTCCAAATATTGAACCATACCATAATACCCACTAAACCCAATGAAGAAGACTGAGGTTAGCCCAGTTGTGGAGTGTGTCCAAGCAAACCAATGCTCAGAATTGACTTGTGCTGCACCTTGAGGTACCCATAGGACAGCAACGTGTGTCCTTCGCCATCACCAGCCCTGTACCAACTTGCAGCAGAGATGTGCCCAGCCTTTCTGCCCTTTGCATGTGCCACCAGCCACAGCAGCAAGCCCTGTGAGTGATGGTGGACACACAGGTCGTGCTTGGTGTCTATCAAGAAAGGAACTCAACATCACCATCGCCATGGACCAGGGGGATTTGCAGCATCCAGAACCTGGGATGCCTTCCATTGTGCTGTCCTGGTAGAGAGATGGACACCCTCTGCACGCTCCTGGCTTGGCCATGAGCAAAAGGAATCAGACAGATATACTGTTGTGACATGGGATGTGTCCTGCCCAGCCACAGCCTGCATATTCCCTCCCTCTTCACGAGAGAAATGGATATAAGGTCTGGCAATGCCAAGTCTTCACTTCTCCAACTCCCAGGTTCCAAATCAAGGGGTGTCTCCTACTACAGCTCAGTAGAGAGGCAAAATGCCTCTCATTCCCTAAGGCCAGACCAAAAGTCAGGGCTATGGGCAGGCTTAAGGGAAGGTACAAGATGGCCCATGCTGGAAATAGGACCCCACCCCAGCAGCCAATCAGTGCTTTCTTTCAGTGCATCCAAATCCAGCTTTCATCATGTTGTCCAGCCCTTCTACACAGCACACAAAATGGAAACTACAGTCCATCCTCCATTCTAATCCAATACAGGACAGTAACCTGGGAATATCAGGCTGTATCAGTGTTACCCCCAGCTCAGCACCAGCACACGTGGATGCTCTATGCAAATGGCTGACCAAAAGACACAGCAGTTTGGTAGTAACTTCAAAATCTGGGGCAACCCATGGAAAATTCCTGAGTGGAAAAAAAAAATAAAAGGGGGGAAAGAAATCCAGCTCCCAGATGGAAGTTCCAGAGGGTATTCTTCAAAAAGCTGCCTCTGAAGCAGTGGGAAGGATTCAGATCTGAGACTCATACATATTTTAAGGTGTTTCCTTCCAGTATGGCCCTCCTGGTGAGCCTTCATGATGAGTTCCCTGGGCCCAACCTACATCATACTGATTTTTTTCCTAATCATTATCAACCTGCTGAAACCATTATGACACATGCTGGTTACAATCCGGCATTTTTCTAATGAAAACCATTTTGGCAGGAAGTTTTTGACTGGCTCCTGCACTTTGGGAATCCCAGCCACTAAGAAAATCATTTAAATGAACGTGTGCATTCAAGGGGATCCTTAATTTTCACAGCTTCCTCAAGATGCCCGCTGTGCATAGGAGCAGAGAGGACGATTCCTGCACTGCTCACCTTCATAAGGGAATAATAAGACATGGTTGCAAATAGAGAACATTCTGCATGCATATGTAGAAAGGGAATGAAGTGCGACTTCTCCATGCCCACTGTGCCCTTTGCTGGGTGGTTTCTCCATCCTCCATCGAGGTGCCTTCAGCACAGCATGGTACTCTTCTACATGGCAGCCAGCTCCACAGCATCCCTCATTTATTTCCCTTGCCCTTCCCATGGCCCCAAGGCGTTGTGGAGCTGTAAGCCCTTTCAAGACAAGAAGTCTCTTCTTGTTGGCTCCCCAATCACAGCTTTTGAAAGGAATATGACATACAGGTGTAGAAAACAGGCAAACAGGTAGAGAAAACACCATCCATCACAGGAGTGTTTGCTCAGTCTCAAGAGCTCAGGGTAGGAAGATTTATTTCCCTACTTTCCACGCGGGGGCTTCAGTTCGTGCTATTTAAGCTTTTGGTTGAGAACATCTAGAAATCAATCTATGCCCCTTTCTACCAGTCAGGTGGGTCACAAATGTATTTGGCTCAACCCCTTCACCTCTCACATCCTTTGACTCATCTCCTCACCACTCCATTCTCATCCCTACGCCTCCAGCATCATGTCTGGTCTCCTTCTGACTTGCTCCTCATTCCTCATCAGCTACTGCTGTTGACCCAGATCCTCTCTCCCTCCCTTCCTTTTCTCTCCAGGATTCAGGGAAGCTTTGAGGAGATAACAAATACCTCAGAAGTCCCATCCTCAGCTCCGCTCTTTACTTAGTGTTACCAAAACAGACTCTGACAGGGCTGTTGGAGATCCAGACTCTTTAAGCTCACATTCTTCTGGTTTGCTGCAGACTCAACCCACCTACCATGGCAAGAGAGGAGGTGAACCCTTCACGCCCTGCAGCAATGAGGTGATCAGCAGGGGAGATGGGCAAGCAGCATGGGCAGCAAAATCTCTGCCCATCCTGTACTTTGTGCCTGGAGGCAAAGCAGGGAGAGCTGCATCGCTGCCCTGCTGCTCTCTGCAGTGAATTTACCAACACTTCAGTTTTCTAAAGCTCATTTTAAATGCTTTCCTTGATTATTTTAATCCAGTAATTGATTTTTTCCTAAATCCCACTCGCGCCTCTAAGTGCTCTCAAAGTCATTGTCTGCAGAAGCATACTCCAAGCTCCCTGAGCCAGTGTTTGGGGATCCGAGAGGTCTTTTGCAACCTTCAGGATTCTATAATTCTATAATATGGGAGAGCTCAAGCTCTGCGTTGGCCATGGGCCTGCAGCACGGGGCAGGACTCAAACCTGCTGCCATATGCATGGGGGGCCGAGCAGACACCCACAGAGCTGCACTGATTCACCCAGCCCTCCTCTGCTGCTGCCTGCAGTCTGGCTCTGATTTCATTCTCCCCATGAGAATCACGGGGGTGGGCAGGGGGGAGGCCCACAATGCACATGAAAGATTGTTGCACGAGGACCCTCCCAACTGCTCATCACACTTTGTTATCATGATTTGGAGATCTCTGAATTGCAGGGCAAACCCATCTGTGTGCAATAGGTTCTGCTCAGAGAGGTGGGGTCCAGCTCTGGCAGGGTCATGGAGAGATGCTCAGATGAACACGGCCAGTTGAGGAGTGGGCTATAAGAGCAGGCACGTGTGTCACCTCACTGCTCTGCTTTAGGTGGGAGGCTCTGCAGTGGGTGAATTTCACCTGCTGGTGCCACCTCATTGCCTTGCTAAATTCCTGCTGTCTCTGTCACCCACCAGCATCGCCTGGAATCATCAGCACTTCAGTTACACAATGTTTTAAAAGAAACAAACAGTCACAGAACATAAAAGCAAGGCAATGCAATCGCGAAAAAAAAAAAAATGTTATTCACAAATTCAGTAACCTTCGAAAGTAGCCAGAGGTTGCAGTTCCATTAAAGCAGGGAACAGCTTCTCCACATCTCAGGAGTGTGCACAGGCTTGCGAAGCCTTGGCACTAAATCTGCAAGCCCACTTGCAGAAGTGGTTAATCACCATAATGAAGACAGCAAACACAGGAACGATTCACCAACCCACAAGAAAATGCAATTCTGAGCCAAGGTGTGCACAGGGATGGGTGTGGGGAAGTTCACAACCTGGGAAAGTGTCACTGTGCTTGGGGTATGTGAATGGCTCGTGGTTCAGAGATGCCCTCATGGGTACAGGGGACTCTTTGCAGTAAGCAGCTCAAGTGGAACAACTTCCACCCTTGTGGAGATGGTTTCCATGCTTCATTTCTTGCTCCCCACCTGCAGCAGACATCTGTCAGCTGCAGCTGGTTGTTTCCAACACAGGAGCCGGGCAGGGTAGGGGAAGATGGAAAGCTTAGGAAGTCAATTTTTGTTTCAGGTTCTTAACCTGTAGTAAGGATCAGCATTTACCTCTGGAGATAGGGATCCCTTTCACCTCCCAGCCCATCTTCATCCTGACCTGGCATCTCCTGCGTGAAGAGCCCCAGCAGGAGTGGGACATGGAGGTGCTGCTCCCCTACACAAGCAATGAGGCGCCATGCAATCCCCTAAGAAAAACTATGGGTAGACAAAGGTGATATTCATCACCCTCCCAGTCCATGAGCAAGACAAGAACTTTTGAAGATAACATCCCACATTTTCACTACGTTTGTTCTCAGCTACGTCCTCACAGTGCCTGTGGCAGTGGAGAGCAACATACAGGTACCAATGCTCCCCCAGCGAGTCCTGGATTCTTATCTCCCAAAACACTGCAATGCACTCTGATGCTATCAGATTGGTTTAAAGCAATCCTCCACTGATATCCAGGGTAGTGAGTGGCAAGCAGGCACCAGCAATGCTGAACATCCTTTTGTAGCATGCTTTGAGAGTTGCCTCACGTGGCTGCATCCCAGCTCAAGGGCAGATGCAGCCTCAGGCAGTGCCTGTTTGGCTTCCCCATCACTGCATTCTCCATGTAGCACCAGCAGCTGCAATGGCACACCTGTGACCCATTGCCTGGCAGCCTGGGAGGATGCTCTTTCAAACACTGTGATCCTGGAATGAGTACAGCATACTAATTCTGAATTCTCTTCTGTATCTGTCTTCATTCTCTACCTATTAGCAGCTTTTAGCTAATTCCAGCTTTACAGAGGTATTCTGTCAGCTAGCTAAGTCAATACATCTTCCCTTCTAGGCAAGTAGCCTGGCCAATTATCTGTTATTATCGTTTAATTCCATTCTGGACAACATCACTGATTTGGAAAGCCGTGTCTCTTCTCACTGTACCCTACTAAAGCCAACCTGTATCTGGTTCCAAAAAAAGCTGCAGCCCTACCACATCCCAGCTCTCTGCCATACAATGCACAAAATGAAAGGGCCATTCTTCTTTCAAGCACAAAAGATGGGATTATTCTCACTTTGTTTCACACATACCTTTGTTGAAGTCAGGAGTTAAGGCAACCTCTCAGCTCCCATGGCAAACTGTGGAAATTCTTTTAACAGAGACTGAGATGCATCTGGACAATACTCTCAGTCATACGGTCTGACTTTTGGGTGGCTCTGTGTGGACTGAAGGGTTGGACTTGGTGATCCTTATGGGTCCCTTCCAACTGAGGATATTCTGATTCAGTGGTGCTTCCAGAAGAAACAAGTTGTGTTGTAGCAGTCTGGCTTTCCTTGGCTCCTGAACACACTATTCAGTTGGAGACATCTAGATGGACAGAATTATGTTTGAACTAAAGCCACCCAACAATTTGTGTGTCAGAGGCTCTGATGATACCATTCTGGAGACTTTCAGCCAGGACTCAACAAAGGTTTGGTCACCAAGACCTCACTGCCTGCATGCATGAGTACTCAATGCCACTTCTGAAGTGTGGAAGTTCACAGGTGTCCAGCATCATGTTATGTGCTCGGGGGTCCCAGTGGACTTCCAGCTGGGATCCTGGTCTCCCATAGATCTGCAGAGCTCATGTGCCAGTTCCATGCATACGACCCAGATCCACACTGGGCACCAACTGGATGCAAACAGGAACTTGGGCAATCAGTGCATGTGAAAACACTGCCAAAGGCACATTTCATTTGTGAACTCCATCCCACCACCAGCATCCCACCTCAATGGCCTGAGGGCCAGAGTCCTCCATTTGTTAAAACAAACGATGCTCTCCCATCCATCCTTTGCAATAAACACAGACCCTTTCTCTAAGAGATTCCTTGACAGAGCACTCGTGTTTCTGCCACCTTAAAGCACACAGGAGGCAAGATCTCTTTTGCATACATTTTTATTACAGCCACGACTTGCCGTTGTTTCAGCTTCTGGTAATCTGGCTGTGAAATTGGAAGCCCTGCAGATCAGGTATGAAGTCCTTTGTTTACTGCTTGTGAAGAAGCACAAAAAAAAAACCTTTTGTTGCCATGAACACAATTAAACAGTTTCATAGGAGCTGTTGCATTCTCTCTAGTGGGATTCATGTTTACTTTGCAGTTGTGAACATAAATGTTTTTTTCTCTGATCAGCACATTGCCCCACTTTGTTGCTCTGTCTGTATGATTTTTCCTCCTGAAATGAGACATTTGCAATATGGGGCTATTTCATACTTGAAGCAGGTATGAAAGAGTCTTTGTGTGTTTCCCATGCTGTGCCTTTTTGCCTGACCGTTCCTTCAATTTGCTGCACAGATCACATAATGTGGTTTCAGCTCTCCAGCATCCATAGCAGTGTGTCACCAATACAGCAATTTTGTGTGCATGCTCAGAAATCAGCCCAACTCCATCAGTAACTCTTCCTTTGTCTTCCTCTGTGTACCCAGCAATAACAAACCCTTTAATGAATCATTTAAACTCTCTCCCAAACCACAGCGATTTTCTAATTTCACTGTTTCATTCTGCCTTAAGTCATCTTTGACAGCGGGACCCCACTGTAATCCTTCACAGGTAGGGAGGAGGAATCTTTGCATTTCAGCAAATGGTTTGTGTGAGGGTTCAGTACAAGCTGCACAGCTGGCTTCAGATGCTATTTCTCTAGGACTCTCTGAAAAAAAACGTGTTTTAATCTCAGTTTAGTTTTAGCTTTCTGTAGCTTAGTGTCCTAGTGTCTTGGTACAAGCAGCCCAGTTGTTCCCTGAATGAGCAAACAAGTGGAAATTCTCCAAGCATTTTAATCCTTTCAATCCCAACTGCTGGAACTGGTCCAGAGGGGGACATGAAGATGCTCAGAAGTTGGAGCATGTCTCTTGTGAAGACAGGCTGAGGGAGTTGGGCTTGTTCAGCCTGGATAAAGATCCAGGGAGACCTCATTGTGACCTTCCTGTACTTGAGGGCAGCTTATAAAAAGGAGGAAGAGTGACTTTTTACATGGTTAAGTTGTAAAAGGAAAAGGAGGACTGGCTTTAAACTGAAAGAGGGGAAATTTAGGTTAGATGTTAGGAAAAGATTCTCCATGCCTGGAGGCATTCAAGGCCAAGCTAGATGGGCCCTAGACAGGCTGATGGTGGGGGGCAATCCTGCCTACAGCAGGAGGCATCAGAACTAGATGACCTCCAAGGTCCTTTCCAACCTAAGCCATTCTTTGATTCTGTGATTCTATGATTCAAAACAGAGCCGTCAGATTGGTTTAAAGCCTTTCAGAATGGAAGAACAGAGCACCCTGCAGTCTTTTTGGCTGCCCTGTTCAGTGGCATTGTCAGGGAGATGGAAGGAGCACTGAGGGTAGCAGCAGGGCAGGCTGAGCAGTGCATCACCATCTGGCCATTCCAGTGAGGTGGTTTTTCTGAAATGCACTGCTTTGCAACATCTGAGAACCCAAACTGTTGGTCAATTGCTGTAAAGCATGTGCCTGAAAGCTGAGAGTACACCCAGCTGCCTTCCAGGTGCTCGCACTGTGCAACAGGCTCCCACCAAGCCTTACTCTTCTGTTGTGCCCCAGCTACACAAGCACCGTGCACAGAGTGTGTTTTCCTGCTTGAGAGATGGGCTGTAGTGTCTGTGGTTGGATATTCAACAGCAGATGGGGCAGTACTTTATAAACATACGATCTCTTTTGCCTGGAGAGAGGTATCTCAGAAAAAGGGGGTTTGGAGGATGGAGGGAGAACGTAGTGCCCCTCCAGAAGTAAGCTGCAGTGGGACTCACAACTGCCCTGTCAGTCTTTCAGAAAATGTTGTTTTAATACTGAGAACGTTGTAACCCGGGAGGTTCAGGCAGCTGTTTCAGCAGACTGTGTTGTCTTTGCATTGACAGGGAAAATATGTCAGAGCAGTTGCCTGGGAGTTTGGGAAGGTGAACATGAAACCTTTTCTAAACAAACAGAGAAGCAGAGTACAGATGGCCGGGAGGACAAAGGAAGGGACAGGCAGCATCCCATCAGCTGAGAAAGAGCAAGGTCTGTGCAAAGGTTACACTAAGAAGCAGTGGGTGCCCCATCTCTGTTGATGCTCGAACGGGACCAGGGCAGCCTGATCTGATGGGGGGCAGCCAGCCCAGGGCGGGGGCTGGGGCTGGATGATCATGGAATCTGAGTTGGGTTGGAAGGGATCTCAGAGATCATCCAGTTCCAACCCTTTGCTGCAGGCAGGGTTGCCAACCACTCATTCAGGCTACCCAACCCAACTGGCCTTGAATGCTGTATTTACACCTTTGTGCTCTATTTTCATTCAGCTTCCATTCAGTGCTTGGCTTGGACTTGCTCTAGAGACAGCGTAACAAGGCATCCTCTGAGAAGAGTAGGAAATCTTTACTAAGGGATTGCATGAGAAGAAAGGGTATTCTCATGAGGATTCCACCCTACCCTTACATTTCCTCCAGAATTTGGTGCTGAGTTTAATTATATCTTTCTCATTTCCAGGGCCCCCAGTGTGAGATCCTTAGGGTCAAGTTTGCAGAAGTGCTGAGCACTCAGAATGAAAGCCAACGAGAGCTATTCTTTGAATAGATGAAATGTAAAGAAATGCTAAGTCCACAGAAAATCAAGCACAGGGTCTGCTGCATGGGTTGGAGTGTATGCATCCAAACTCTGATTCTCACTCTCATCGGTGCTCATCTTTCTGCATCAGTTTTCTAGGGAGAAAATGCAAGGTCATTACACAGGTGTTTGGTAGAAATAAATTTGTTAGCTTGAGAAGCATTCATAGACCCTGTGAAAGCACCAGAGAAACACTCAAGGGGAAATGAATAACTGCGTAGTCAACAAAGGGTTTGGATGGTACACAATAAATAAAGCCTGTGGCACACATTGAATGGGGAGGATTAAGGGAAATATTGAATGACTATTCAGGCATGGAATGAGTTAGGGATTCTATGGAAAAACTAGTATATGATCATGTAATTAAAAACTGCACCATAATGATCCCTCTCAAGAGGCTGGAGCTGAGAGCAGCCGTAATTTTGGCACTTCCATCATTTGTAGCACTTGACATTGAGCATCAGTGTACTTTGGGTGTAGGTTTTTAAATATAAATCCACAAGTATAGAGGAAAAGCATCTTAATGCTTAAGCCATACAGAGCTGGCTGATTCCCTGTGACTGAGCACTTCTGCTATCTTACAGAGGTAAACACAATATCCAGCATTTACACTTACTCAAGAAGTCAAAGTAAAGGAGAGGGAATATATCAGTAGTGATTTCTAGCTATGGGCAGCTGAGAGAGGCTGATGGCTCCTAAATATGCTTGAAAGAGATTGTTTAGCTTCAAGTGATGCTGTGTGTTTAAGTATTTTGTGGTCAGAAAATGTGCACATCTATAAATGAGAGGTATTTCATTGCAAAGATGAAATTGGTCATGGTTTAGCCATGTGTTTGCAATTGTGTATGTGAAAAGAGTCGCATTCTGTGTGGACACTGTGAGTGTAAAAGCATGAAATTGGACTGGGATGCACATTATTAGACACAAAGCAAAGCTGCTATCAGTCAGTGATGGAGAAGTCGAGAGAGCTCTGGGGAGGGAGGAGGGAGTTGGACAGACAGGGGTAGGGGATGCACAGGACAAGACACTCCCAGGCAAAAAAAAAGTCTGAAAATCTTGAATTTGGCAGAAAGTGGCCAAAATTAATTCAGTTTCTCATCTTCCAAAAGCCAGAATGTGTTGCTTGGATATTTCTTACCTTTCTATTCTGACTTTACCAAGGGAAACATTTCAGAACAAAGCTCTCCCATGCTACACAATGCAATAGACAGAGTTGGGCTGACACGTCCCCACATGTGCAAAGAGCAGGGTGCCAACCACAGACACCACCACTAATGGAGCTGAAGCACCCCACAAAGGCTGCAGCAACACAGATGCTGACAGCTTCTGTTCATTAAACCCACATTACCATTCTTGGAGGAGCCTGACCTTTATTCCTCAAATCAAATGTCAAAGATGTTCAGCAAGAAGCCAGCCTAACGGAGCTGCAGGGATCTCCTGCTCTGCAGGACAAGCACTGGGGGACACAGATCCCCATCTTGGAGGACTTGATGATCTCAGAGGTCTTTTCCAACCTTAATGATGTCCAAAGCTTCCAAGCCTAGCAGATACCTCCAAATACAGTACCTCCATATGCAGTGTTATCAGTTTTACACCTGTTGAAATGCTGTTTTAACAAGGCTAAGAATCAAGGCAGACTTCTCACTTTGCAATCTTTGGTCTTCCAGTAGGGGAAAGGAGCATGCTGAAAGCATCCCGAAGGCAATTCCCTGCCTTGATACCATTATAGCTCTACACTCTCACTCACGTTGGCCAACATAGAGCTGTCATCCAGAACACAGAGAGTGCTTCACACAATCTCCACACTGTCTGAAGCAGCAATGGGATGATCAAACACCCTTTTGAATCTGATGATGCTCACTAGTGTCATGAAGGAACAGCAGAGGTGAGAACAGCTGTGTTTGCCCTACTTCAAGCCCTTCCTCCAGCCAGAAGCCACGATGCTCCTCTTGCCACCACTGCCACTATGGGATGCCTGGACCTCTCTAGCTGCACTGCTCTAATCACATTCCCTTTATGTAAGGTTTATATATTTACAGCCTTAACTCCACGCTGAACAAAGTTTTTTCTATAGGAATATACTTGTCAGTCCATCTGTCATTGTAACAATTCCCCGTCTCCTGGCTGTCAGAGAGCCTCAATAAGCTGTGCACTTGCAGATTTATGTGTTGGTAATAACAAAGTAACACGGCACAGACTGCAAAATGTAATTTTCTGCAGAAAAGTACAATGTGACCTATTCCACCTCTCTACTGGTTGGTAACATTTTTAGAGTGGCGGTCACCATCTTGTGTCAGCAGATACAAGTCCAAGAACGACCCATAACAGGCTCTCTGATACGTCAGAATTTGTGCTGAGTCTGACACAGAACCCTTGCACTCCTCCTCCCTCAGTGATGTGCCACCAGTGCATCCCTGTAGCAAAGGCCAACAGCATCCTGGGCTGGACTATCAGGACCATGGCCAGCAGATGATGGGAAGTCAGCATTGCTTTTTATTCAGTATTCCTCAGAATCTTGGGCTCTGTTTTGCAACCCCAGCATAAGAAGAGGGCACAGGAATGGGTCAGGTCCACCATGGACAACAGAAAGCACTAAAGGTATACACTAGCTGTTTGCCAGTGCTTATGATAAGGTCATCAGGAAGACAGAGCTGGGTGTTTCACAGTCGTACATGGTGGAAGAACAAGAGATGATGAACATAACTTGAAACAAGAAGAGTTCAAACTGCTTGTAAGGAGAAATACTCTCACAGCTTGTACATTCAAGCAGAGAGACAGGCTGCCATGACATGCTGCAGAGTCTGTGTTCTTAGAGATTTTCAAGACCAGGGAAAATCCTGAGCAACATGGTGTGATCCTGGCATGGAGAAGTACGGGAAGGTAGACCTCTCAAGGTTCCTTCCAGGCTGTGTTATTCTGTGGTTCCATGGTTATAATTAGCAGGCACTTTTTCTCTGGAGTGACTAAAAGTGTCAGGAAGAACATCTCAGCCTGCCCAGCTGGATGATGTGATCAGCACAGGCATGTAGCATCAAGACACATACCAAGCACTTCTCCTATATCCACAGGCAGAAAACAGACAGCAACCACAAGCTCTTTCTGCTCTACATGGCCATGATGGCTGTTTCAGATCATCATGTTAACATATGTGAGTCACGCATGAAAATAAGTTCTGGCTCTGCCAAAGGCACTAACCCAGCCCTGCTGCTGTTCTGCAGACCAATCTATGTCCAAAGAAAATGGTCTGCAAGGTCCTGGGGGACCTAAAAGGACAAGAACATAATACTGCTAAAGGCATTGTGTGGAATCAGCCCAGCTCTGGGCACGGTCTGGACTGAGTCATTTCCGTTTAAGCAAATCACAGATTGAGAGACAATAGATATGGTTTCTGAAATATCCCCTGTATGCTATACATTCAGGGCTATTTTCCAGGATTTACACTGTATGCAAAGCAACACTCTAGGATTTGGCTACAGAGGCTTGAGCTGTCAGCATGCACAGAGCTGATGGAAACGGCTTCAGTTAGCTGAGCAGAACGCACAAGTCAAGGGGAGTGCCAAGTTCTGGAGACTTCAAAAGGGAGAGAGAATGGCCTCCAAAGGAAGCTCAGTTTCCTTCTTTCATGTAGCCTTGACGGGCAGCCTTTTGTATGTAGATAGACAGGACCTCAAAAGAAGAATGCAGTTTAATAGGGAGCTCCTAACTGAACTGCATCTCTCTTGTGGCAATGACCAGTCAGACGCACTGGTATGAGACCCAAATCCCAACTGTTCCTGGATAGCCCCAGCATCCTGGACACGTGTGATGGGTGAGCACAGGACTTAGGAACCAAGCACTGATAAGAGCTGGACAGAGAGGACATCCCACACTGCAGATGTGCCCAGCCCAGGCATTACATTGCCCAGCAGGGAGCTCCCATATGGCATGCATTGTGTGACTGCATGCACTCCAGTAGCGTGGCTGAGAAACTCAGACTTTGCTGGCTGGAATCCAAGGCTTCCCAAGCACACTCTGTTTTCTGCTCTCAAGCTCCTGTCATATGCCAGGTCCCTCTGATTAATGATCAAGGCATTTTGGCTTCCTTTGCAGAAAATGCATTTGGGAACTTGGTTTGTTTATTGTGTGTTGACGAGACTCTTGGTCTCTTCACTAGTCAACAAGTTATCAAGTAGGATTTGCCAAATGTGAACACTTGCACTGAATCAACATTAGTGCCAGTTCTGCCGTGTTCTCTCACCAGGGCCCTGCAGAGCTGTGGAGGACACAGCTCTCCATGTTTTCCATGTTGCATATTCAAAGCTGTGGCTGGTTTCTTCCTCTCTCATCCAGAAAGCTCTCCAGTGACATCAGTCTCTCCTCCCTCTGAGAGGAGATAAGTTACATCTCAATGGATGCATCCAGCCAGGGAATCTGGCCATAAAAGGAGAACAAGAACATGAAACAACCCAGCAGGCACTCATTCATCTAAAATACTCTGAGATTGTAATGGTGTAAATGAGTGAGGATCTAAATTTACTGCATGATCAGAGTCCCAGGGAATGCTTCACCACTTCTATTTCTAGGTGATGCAAGAGATCCCCACAGAGTAGAGCACAGATGAGTGATAGGAGCACAGCCTCGTGGATCCCCTGACAATGTCTGCATTGTCAGGAGTGATGGGGCAGATACTGTGGGAGAAAAAGAAAAGGATAGACTGAGCTAACACTGCACATCAGGAATAATTGCAGCCCTGGCTACTGCTGATCCCCACAAAGGCTGAAGCTTGAACAGGGGTTAAAAGCAAGGAAGAAATAATCACCTCAGTTCTTTGGTTGATTTCCCAATAGATCCTGTAGATGCATGCACAGTTTTAGAGCAGTAGAGGAAATGGCAGTGGATGTCTGTCCTGATAAAGAAGTGAACAAACACCTTTATTTGGGGATTAAAGCTCCTCCACTTCACACGTTCTGCAGCAGAAAGCCTTTTCCTGATCTTTGAACAACCAGGTTTCACCATCACTTGCCATGCTTGTCTTTTTGTATCCACTCAGCACCTTAAGCAAAAGGTGCAGAGGAGTGTGATCTACTGAGACCTGCTGGAGCCAATGCCTTGGAGATCCGAGCTGAAATGTTCAGAAACTTCCAATGTGGGTCTGTCACAGGGGATGAGATTGATTGGCCCTGGCTGTGATCACTCACTTCTCCATCTTGCTGGCTGGGGATTGTGGAAGGCCATGCAAGAGGCAGGTGATTCTAGATTACTTAGCAGGTGAAACAAATGACAAACACGATGAGAGTAATGGCATTAAATACGTGGTAGGTCTTCTGAGCTGAGGTCCCAACCGAGCTGAAGTCTGCAGATCTGCAGTTTCATCAAGGAAGCTCAGACAGCACAGGGCAAGATCTTTATGTAGCTCCTGTCCTCCATTCACTCCTCCTTTCTAGAGCATGATCAAAAGAAGGGAGAATTGGCCACATCTCAAGGTAAATTCTGAAGTTAATTCTTCGCTTTTAAAAAATTACCCCTTATTTCTAGCCTTGCTGTTTATAACTCCTTCTCAAGCCTGGACACGAGGAGACCTTTTTCTGTGCAACTGAAGAGCCCTCTACTGTCAGAAATCTCCCACCAGTGCAGATACTTACAGACATCTACCAGGTCACTGCCTTGTGCCCTCCTAGATAGACAAAACAGACCAAACCTCTTCAGTGCTTTGCATTAATGCAGGTTTTCAATCAGCATGGCTTATAGCAGGTATGCTCTCCTGTTGGTGTTGTCTCCTCAAATGAAATCTGAGATGTTCATAGAATCACAAAGGTTGGAGAAGATCACTAAGATCATCTAGTCCAACCATGAACCCACCATCCATGCCCACTAAACCATGTCTATCCACTCTTTTCTTGAAAACCTCCAGGAATGGTGGCTTTACCACCTCCCATCAGTTTTCTTACAAGATCCAGGACTGTTGGCCTCAATATCTCATCCAAATTCCATTGAAGGTCATGCTTTAAATATTAAAGAGCTTTTTTTCTGGAATTTTGTAGGTGGATGCTATGTGTTGAATCACTGAAATCTTTATGCTCCAAAACACCACTGCTCATTGCCTCGTGGATACTTGCAAATAACCTCCCGGATACCTGCAAGACACCCATTGTGGGCACCATTGTGGGAAGTGCCCACAGCAGCAATCTTTATCCAAGAACAAATATGAACACCCATAGGCAGAAGTGAGTAGGAGTCTGAGGGCTGAAAACCAAGGCTCCATCTGACTGTGAATCATCTCCAATTCCTCCTTCCTTGTCGCTTGTCCTCTCCTGGCATTGATGGGCATCACACAGCAAAGAGGACAGAAGAAACTCTTCTGATTTGACCTCCTGACCTGAGAGCAGACTAACCATCCAGCAGTGTGACAGCCAATCAATGGGCCTGATTAATTAACTCCTAATAAGTTAATCTGAGCACTGAGGCAGAGAGAAGGCCTCCTGATGAAAGCAGCTCCCTGACGCCTTGCAGGCAAAGGAAGGAAATCGATTCCCTGCCTGCCCCATTTATCACGGTGAAACAAAGAGTTTCATTGAATAACTGTGCTGGATGGATGAAATGTCACAGTGTCATTGAATGGAGATGTGTGTGGGACTGCACTCACACTACTGAAGGGTCCTCGAGTACCTCTACCATGCATGGAAGTTGAAGTAATATATAAAGGAAGAGATATGAGGCTTGTATACGGGGAAGGAATTGTGACTAACCGTGCACAAAAATCTCCTTCCATGAGGCACTCCAAGAACCATACCCTGAGCGTGGTCAGTTTTCACATGTCCCTTGTGCAGTCGTTAGAGCTGTGGTTTCTGAAACAGAGAGGATTATCCCAGATACAGCTTTATCTGCCTGTCTCAGAAGATGCTTTGAAGATCCACATTCAGCCCAGCTTTCTAAGTTCTGGTAGGCAAGACTTGTCAGAGAGTCCTCTGGAGATGCTTCGGCAGAGAATCATGTCTTCTCTGCTGTAAATTCCCTGATGTGAGCAAGCCCTAAGCAAGCAGAGTGTAGTGAGTGCAAGGAAGTTATCCCTGTGAAGCTGACTTTGTATTACTTTGATTGCATCTTGGAAATCAAAGGAGACCCTGCCACCCTCAGTGTCAGGAAACCAGTGGCACTTCTGGTGAGTCTGGTCAATCCTATATCCTGCAGGCATTTCTGGACACACGTTGACCAGGTTCCCATTCAGCTTTGCAGTCTGACACCCTGGATTCAGGGTTTTCTTTGAGTATCACCAGCATTGCTCAGCCCTATCCCCTCCCCTGTCACTTAGACAGTGCAACTCCAGGTTCAGCAACACTTTAATTTACATGCCTTCAATAAGCTGCTCTATTTTGGCTGAGCTGCCCAGGCATATGTTTTGCAGCAAATATGTGATGAATCAGCTTTACAGAGCCCTCTTCCATTCCAAGGAAACACTAAAAAACTGCAGCACGATTTTCCTTCTCCTATCACTTTCCTTCTTCTTTCTGCAGAAACTTTTTTCCAGGATCACCCTCTATTGATTTTTAGTTTGGAAAATCTTTTACGTTTGTTTCCCAGCTTCTTCTGTATTTCCTTATGGCTCTAGTCCTTGTCTTCTGCATCTTCTCTGCAACCACACATACAATGGTCTCACATACCCAACTCTGAACAGCTTCCTTCTATCTTCAACAGAAGTGTTTTCTTGTGTCTTAATGTCTTCCTGCAGATAACCAGTCATCACTCAAGCTGATCATCGCCTTCATGCTGATCTTAAACTCTTCTTCACCATGACATCTGCCTGGATAGAATGAACTGCCTCAAGACATGCTTCTTTCTATGGAGGGATTTGAATGAGACAACTGCTTTTCAGAGTCCTGAAGTTCTCAGAGATGAATCTCAGACCACAGAGAGTCAAAGTGCCATGACCAATGCACTGTAAATTCATAGCCTGGCACCCTGTAAGCCAGCTTCCCTGTGCAGATCTTTGACAAAACCTAAAGTTTTGTGATTGCAATGTCAAGTGCAGGCCTTAGAAATCTGCATTAGGTCCAAAGTCAGTGTGGTGAAAAACTGCAGCAACTGAACTAGGAACGTACTTTCACAACAAAAGCATGGCTTTTGTTGCATTGCAACAATAATTTCTAAGAATTCACTTTTTCTGAGCATTGTTGAACGATTGGTAAATTTGTTGGAGCTCTTCAGGCACGCTTTTCTTGTTAACCTTCAAAGTATTTAAATACTTGTACTATGCCTTGGGTGTTTCGTTGAAGTCACTTTTTATTTTTTGCTTGCATAACTTGCACTTCTTAATCAGGGCTGTCACAGAGAGCAACCAAGGCTTTGTGGTTGGATAACCTCAAATTAAGCTGCTTTGTATATATCAGGATATTTTCACCCAAAAAAAAAGTTTGAAAATCCAAATTATTGTGCAGACTATCAAAGATCTATGAACAGGAGTGAACCACATCCAGGGCCTGGTCTCATACATTTATTCAGGAATAAATGTAAATCCAGCATGCTTAACTGCTTATAGAGAGCAGCTGTGAAGAACTTATGAAGATGGGCTCATTAGAAGCTCCCTTTCAAAGTGAGTAAATATCCAGGCAAGCCCTTACCAATTATGCACACAGCTTTCCACACTCCATCAAAAGGAATTGCACTGACAAGTCCTCAACAAGCTGTCAAATAGGGCTGGGTTCAACAAGTCCATCTAAGAGGGCTGGACACCCTGAGCTCTGTCTGCAGGCTGGTGATTCTTCAGCATCCATGTGTGTCTTCATGCACAGAGCAAAGACAAAACGTTCTTGAATGGTGATCACTAATCACTTATGTTTTCATTTGTCATCTTATTTCAATTTTTACGAAGATAATAGAATCACAAAATAGATAAAATAGGGGTCACCATCCCGAGAGGTGTTCTAGAACTGCAGAGATGTGGCACTGAGGTCAGCAAGCATGGTGGAGATCAGTTGAGGTTGGACTTGGTCTTCTTTAACCTCAGTGATTCTGTTGTTCTATGAATGTCCATATGACACATTCAGTTACCCTCTATTTAGCATCAAGGGTCACAAACACTGTTCAATGGTCAGATAAACAAAAAGTGGGTACAACACCAGCGACTTTGGTTTGGTCATCTGAGAGAAAGAAGATGCCTCAGTCACATACCTGACTGTGCTGGCCAGTCCATACTGTGTTTCTGAGCCTACAGAAGGTGGTACGAGTGAGCTGTGTCCCTGTGTGCACAGCTGCACAAAGAGAGGTCACACTAGAGTGAGCCCATTTAGGGGAACATGCAGCAACTGATATAACATGCATCAATACAAATTGTTACTTCATCTGCCAGACAACAGGCTGGAAAGCATTAAAATCACTTTGGATTCTGGAGAGACAAGTGTCTACATGGATTTAAAGTGGCTCCAGACGCTCTTGCTTCATTAAATGTGTCTCAGGGGATAAATCAGATGTCCACATATTGTTTGCTGGTCTCTGAATACCTGCTCTAGAAATAATGTTTTGGCCAGTTAGCTTCATGTATCATTAACATCACATTAACCTAAATACGGTCATTTATCTGCAGACTCTACACATCATAAACAGCCACTTGATGACTGAAAACAAGACCCTCCTGCTCTAACTGCATCAAATACGATCATTCCCCTACTTATGTTGCTATTAAATAAAGTGGCAACACACGTAGATCAAATAAGCCACCACCCGGAAGCCCAGCATCACCATTAAGGGTTTTAGCAAACATCTGTTCAAAGGACACTTAACCTTCAGGATAGGCCATGTTGTGCTCCATGTGAGCTGTTGCATCCCCACTCATGCTCACACCGGCCAGGAGCAGCACAGTAACTCTCTTTCTCTTTCCATCTTCCAGAGGAAAAGTTTGATTCGTGTATACTTTTATGCATAATGCCAATATACTCCTGCACTTCTCTGCAGGTCCTTGGATGTTTGTGTTTATACACATAAATAATATATGGAAGGAAAATGCAGCTCAGGAAATGAACTTTGTAGTTTGTTTTGAAGGGGGCCAGGTCTGTAGTCACACTTTCCCATTGGTGCAGGGAGACACAGAGCCTATGGCCAGACTCTGATCTCTCCCTTGCTGCATAATCACAGCAGAGGTAGCAACTGTCATCCTCATCCCACTGCGTATTTTAATGTTTGCTTTTCTTTTTCTTACAGCGTCCCACAGAGGCAATTAAACGGGGCAGGGAATTAAGCTCTCAGCATGTCTGCATTTCCACAAGGGCATTCTTAATGATGGTTTCCTAGCTGAAGTCTTTGCTGGGTTTGGGCTCATCACTTCCTTTTGTGTAGGCTCCTCCATATGTCCTTGACAAGATGAAGCCCCCAGATCTGTCCTCACAGTCAGTGGTACCAGCACTAACTACTGTCACTCCGTTGTGTTCTGTCAGAGCTGCTTTGCCAACCTCAGAGCTGGGGCCGTATACAAACCAGAGTTATGGAGAGAGGTTGAATGGAAATTGAGTTGTTACGGCCAGGGATGGGGCTGTGGCTTCAAAGTAAGACAAGCTTACAAGGACAAAGTGGGCAGAAACATTTCGTACGTATCTCCATTATGCAGAAGCCAGGAAGATGCCTCTCCTCGTCTGGTTGTCTCCATCAATGTTTCTGCTCAGGGCTTAGTGGTGGGCATACCTGCTTGCTGTTCAGACCCATACCTTGGAGGCCAAACTAACAAATATGCTCTTTCATGTACCTCAAACACAGCCTTTGCTTCAGGATGAACCTCCAGAGATTGATACAAGCAACAACACTAACATGCAAAACACCAAGAACCCCCTAAAATCACCACTCTTGCATCAGTGTCCTCAATTCCCCCAGCCTCCCAGCTTCTTCCCAGCTCCTGGAGCATCCCACCAACCACATTGATAAGCTCCAGAGCACCACTTCCAGTCACTTCTACTTGAACCTGTGCTAAATATTCCAACGCAGTTTAATTGAGACTAATGGGCCTGTAAGTGCAGGTCTGTTAGCAATATGCCACAGCATGCCTGCCATATGCTGCACGTTGCCATCCTGAGGGGCCTCCTCTCGCCTGCTTCTCACAGCCCTAACTGGACACACTTTGCTGAAAGCCTCAGCACTGAGGCTGCAGTGGGAGCAGCGTGTCTACAGACAGACAAGCCATGGGGTGGGCAGTTGTATTTCCAACCCAGATTCAGAAAAAGAAGAGAGCAGCAGTGGTGCATGAGTAGCAAAGCCCTCACCACTGTGTCCTGTCTTCCCTTTCCCAGCACATGCAAGGCAGAGAAGATTGCTTGTGAGGAGGGTGGGAGCAAAAATGCTTTGTTAGATGTGTGGATTGCAAATTCTCAGGCTGTTTTCTGCTCCACGAGAAAAAGTCCAACCTTCTCCAGGCACTTGGTCTGTCTTCTTTTTTTTCCAATGGAAATATTTTCTGCCTGCACAAGGGCTGCTAAATTTCATCCTCCCTCTTCCCACAGTGCACAGTGCCCAGGCTGCTGGTGAGACATGCAAAGGCCCTACAGAGCCACCCACCACAGCTAAGGAACAGCTACAAAGCTATATCTTTGCAACCATCAGAGCCAGACAGCAGCCACCCTTTGGAGTGCTTGCTTCAGAATTTGAACATTTCCAAGTGATGTTTCCAGCTCCCAGACTCCCTCTTTCCCTCCCTCTACTCCAGCTGTCCTTTGCCTTTTGACTCCTGTGATGGCTATTAGCTTTGCAGTAAGCAGAGTGCCATCGGCTGCTCCTTGTCCCTGTTGATCCCAGCAGTTTTAACTGCTCTGAATTCAGACCACCACAAGCACAGAGCCAGGCACAGCCCACAAGACTGTGCTGCAGCATCTGTGCTCTGCTTGATGCAGCCACAGCAAAAGATTCAATTTCTTATTCTCACTCCTTTTCCGTGACGGGTCCGTCCTGATGGAAAAGCATCTCAGCTGAGGGACAGAAGAGCAGTCCCCACAGCACAACAGTATCCATTTCCCTACTGTAAGCTGATGTGCACTGGAGAGGAGCAAACATGGGAAGGCAGAAAGTGAAAATTCAATCTTGGCAGAAAATGAAGAGGTCAGCAGGAAGTTCTGGGACTGGTGATTTTGGTTTGTTGCATTTTATTTTACGTTTTTCTGTTAAAAGACCAAGCATCTCACGAAGCAAAAGAAAGTGGAACCACTGCAATAGAAGGTCAAAACATGGGCCAGCTGTATGCCCAAAGGTGCCTCATGGGAGTGCCTTCATCATTCAGGGCAAGGCTGCAGCCAGGAGTGAAAAATCACAGCTCAGAAAGATAGACAGAAGAGAAAATCTGTTTGGGAAGCGGTGTGGGCAGCCTGAACCATCAGTCCAACCTCTGCTGCAGCAGGTTTGGGCCTCCAAGGAGAGCACCATAGCAATAGATCCACCTCTCAACAGAGCGCTTTCACACTTCATTTCGCTCAGGCAAGATGTTCTACTCCTTGAATGCCACCAGACAGTTCATTCCTCGAAAGATGCTAATTACTGCTGATTGGTTTATTAGCTTGCTGCCAAGAATCCATAATTTTCCTAGGAAAGGCAATGCCAGCCAGATTCTTTTTGAGCTGAGACCTGTAGGACTTAACTCTTCATGTTCTGCAGCGTGTGTGAGCAGCACTCACAGCCAGGGCTGGCTCTGGGGCAGCACCAGCAGCAGGTTATACCTGTGCCACCTCCCTGGAGAGCAATCTCAGCTCTGATTTGCATTATGTGGATGTGCAGGTGGGCTGCATCTCCAGAGAGGAGAGGATGGAAGCACTGGCATGACCACTGATGGTGTCTAATGATACAGAGCCCAGCTCATACGTTCTGCAGACCTTTCCCTTTCCAAGAGAACCACTGGACCATGAAGTCCACCAGGAGCTCTGTCCTGCCCTGTTCATTCCCTGTGTCCCTAACCTGCTTCCCTCTCTTATTCTCAAGCATAGTGGATTCTCCTCTGCTCCTCTACTGTCTTTGCCCACTCTCTCTGTACTTCCATCTTTCTCCCCAGAGCTTTGAATTGCTTTCATCAGACACCTTCAAGGCCATCAGTTTCACGCCACACATTCACTAGCTCCGTGCTCTTCCAACCTGACCTCTGCAACTCTGCCTTCCCATTCAGACGGCTACTTTCCAAACACGGAGATGGGGCAGCAAAGTGCTGGGTAGGAGTGCTTGGAAAAAACGTGGGCTTGATGGAGAACACCATGCATGAATTAGAAGTATTTTGCCACAGTAGAGCAGTGGTACCCTACAGATATCTTCACTTGGAGTGATGTCAATAGCTTTTGGGGGGCTCGTGGCAGTTCCGAGGCAATGTGGAAGAGTATACTCCCCCTACAAAAGTCCTGCTGCACGTTGGAAGTTGAGATTAATCCTAGTGCTCAACCTGGTTATCAGAAACCAAGATGCAACATATCCAGTTTTGCCTACCCTATCAGACAAAGCCAGCTGAAAGGTTACAGATGCTGCCCTTCCTTGGTGCAGGATAATTCCATGGCTTGGTCCTACCCTCCTGAATCTCCACAGTGCCTCCTCTGAGGGTTCAGCAGCACAGGGCCCCATAGGAGCACCAACAAGCCAATGTGGGATCAGTAGGTCTGACTGCAACCCCACCATCCTTCCCAAGTTCTAGCACTCCTGTTGGTTTCCAGCATGGCCCAAGCTCCTTCCACGCTTTCCAAAATGCAATCCCCTGCCACACTATTGCATCCTGCATTCTTTGTTTCTAGACAGCGACCTTGCATCCAGCTGTATTACACTGCATCTTGTTTGATTGCATTCGCCACACCAGGCAAGGCAGATTGATTGCGAACTATTTACTTCAGCTATTCACTCTTCATTATTCACAGTATGAGATTCATCCCATAAATGAGGGAACAGGCTAGAATTGCTCTTTATTGGTTTTGTTCCCTGATCATGTTCTGAGTCTTTTATAAACAGGAGGAGGGAAATTACAGGTATTTCAAAATAACCACACAAACATATCCTGCATCAATTTGTTTTAGCAAAGGCATACTTGCTGGAGCTGATTCAAAAATTAGACAGGAAAAAGAAAAACAAAAACAACAACCTGTGAGCTCCTTTTCTTCTTTTATCATGATTTTTCAAAAGCAGATGATAATCTTTTATTAAAACCAGGTATGTACTTCTGAAAGAAATCCAACCACACTGATGTATATGTCGGTACTTTCCAGACTTCTCTGTTGAGGGAGATTTGTTTTACTAAAAAGCAGATCTGGACTGTTCCGATCCCATTTGGAGGTATCACTGTCCCCTCCTTCCCATCTGCCAACACAGTGGTAACAACCAAGCCATATCAGCTCTTCCTGCTCCTCCTGTTTCTGTCTTCTCCCTCAGCTTCACATTTCTGGTCCTGGTCTTACAGTACATGGAATTTCCAAATGCACTCCCATTCAAGAATAATACACACCAGGGACTGATTCACATCCAAGAGCAAATATGAAGAAGTATCTTCAGTCCTCCGCTGGCCAAGGAGTACAAATGATTGGGCTATTTAAGTAATTTCTAGGAAATGAGCTGGGAGGGCAATGTTCAATCAGTGGCAGTCATGAACCCATTAAATGACTGCGCTGGCTGGATTCAGACAATGGTGTTGTGAACTGCACAAACTTCAGGAACAGATATTCTTTCTCCGAAGGAGCTTACAGTCAAATTTACTTAATATTCACTCTAAGAATTTCTATCTCTAAAGCTCCTTCCTGGAGAAGCCACTTTTCAAAGCGATGTGTGAGAGCAGTTTGGTTAAATCCCCAGCACACCCAGATGCCTTTGCAGTCATCAGCCACCACAGTTCTCCACTTAAATCATGCTGAGCACAACCCAGAAATGCCAGAGCAATGGATTGTAAAGTTGAATTCACACATCCATGGTGCAGAACCCCAGTGGGACTGAAATTTATATGGATAATGAGTCTATCCAATTAACAGAGTTAACACTAACATGTTTTGGAAAGGATATTACTAAACCTCCTACAGCTGGGCTGAGCCAATTTCTAACTGTTGGAGGCTGGATGGGATTTGCACGGGAGGAGGAGTCCTAGATAATCTCTGTGGGGTTCCATCACCAGCACAAGGTGCTCTTGCTGACATAATCTGCACTAGGAAGGCTCTCCTCCAGCCTAACCTTCCCTAAGGGATGGTCTCAGCCTTGATTGAACACAATGTCTGCTGGGGTGTACAGCCCACCCTGACACAAATACCCTATGGAGAGAGGTAAGCTGATGAATGGTGATGGCAACACAGCTGGCCACAACGGTGCTGACCAACCCCTGAGTATCTGGGAGACTGAGAAGCAGGTCCCTGCTATCTCAGATGGACAACAGAACTCTACAGTCCACTAAAAAGCAGCCACTCTCTCCTGGAAGAAAGGCATCCTGGAGCTCTGATGGATAACACTGTCCTCCCCAATGGCTGTGTCCATACTTATTCAACACCTTCTTTCATATACTTTCAGTATCTGTCTATGCCTCTGATTTTTCCAAGTCCCCACATGCAGACTGGAGGGTGTATTTTAAATGTGCCTCACACTGGTGACTTTCTTTGTGTTGTGTTCTCTGCAGCACTGCAAGCAGCAGCCGTGCTTAACAAATAGATTACCACCATTGTTTACTCATGAAACATTTATGATAAATTTCAGTTTTCTTGGAAAAAAAAAAAAAAAGGCAAACAGTATACTAAACATGAATAACAACTTAGATGAAGTGTTGGAGGAGTCTTTCTTTCTGCAAATGCACAACATTCAAATCTTCAGGAAAGAGCAGTAGATCTCTTTATCTGCTGATTTAACAGAAACTCTGGGAGCTCCACAGATGTGTCCTTGCATGTTTATTGGTGGGGGGCTGCCTGAAATGGGCCTGATGACCCTTCCTGGAAACACTGCAGGAAATGGCCAGTGACAATAAGGTCTGTCAATGACTACATTTGTCTGGTTGTTCATATATTGATATGAAGGGATGGAGAAGAGGAGGTTCAGGGGATGCATTATTGGTTGTGGTGAGTTTGGGGTCAGCCTCTGCTCCCAGGTAACAGCAATAGGACGAGAGGTGATGGCCTTAAGATGCAACAGGGGAGGTTTGGATTGGATATTAGGAAATACTCATCTGAAAGAGTGGTGATGCACTGGCACAGGCTGCCCAGGGAAGTGGTGGAGTCACTGTCCTTGGAGGTATCCAAGAACTGTGGAGATGTGGCACTGAGAGATGCAGTCAGTGGGCATAGCAAGGTTGGACTTGGGGATCTTGGAGGTATTTCCAATGTTACTGATTCCACGACTCTATGATTCTCTGACTCTGTGTATCATGATTTAGCAGGATCTCCTGGAGATCTGACCTATGGCTACTCTACCTTTCAACCAGGCTGAGACAGTCTGTCTCCTATCCCTTAGAATATTTTGGAAGCCTTCAGATCTCACCCTATGTTCTCAAATGTAGCGAGTTATTTCCTGGTATGAAACATACACTGTGGCAACAGACACTGATAATAAACCCTTAACGAGCAGTAAGCCCAATCCACACCTTCAAAGCAATGAAAAGATTCTCAGAAATCTGTTTCTTTATGATGGGGAAGGAGATCCAGGAGCAACACCACAGGTTGAAGTTCATAACTGATATGGGGCAGGGCAGATCCAGCTGATGCTCTTCAGGATGTTGATACCAGATTCATCCCCCAGCACATAGGGGTAAGGCAGTACTTGACACATGGCTGCTCTAATTTAAATGCCTGCTGCACATCTTCTATCAGCTTTGTATCCCAGTGTGCTCAGTGTTGTAGCTGGTATCTCCATCCAGTGAGGATGGGAGATGTAAAACGATGCAGCCATGGCTTGGATTTTCACATCACAGACCCTGTGCCACGAGTGTGGCAGAGCCCCACTGTCTGTTTCTACACAGTCTATAGTTTAGTTTTAATAGATGTGTGTGTAGCAGGTCTCCAAGTCTTTCCCAATCACAGGTCTCAAAACACAGCCAAAGAAAGGAACTGTTCCATGTGCTCCTCCAAGGTTGGAGAGTCCCCAGTGCTCTTGTGATGCAGTTTTGGGTAAGACAGCATCCCCAGTCAAAGTCCATGATCACTGTTGGCCCTCAAGGCAGGAAATTAATAGTAGGAATTACTCTGTCTGAAAATACTGCCTAGACGCATAGGCAGGAGAGAAAAGCAGCCTTAAGAATGTCCTGAGTAGCTGCAGATGATGCACTCAGAAGGGCAAGGTGATGATGGTGTTGCTCATAGGAGCAATCCCTGTCCCCTGTGAGACCTTCAGTGCTACAAGATCAAATTGCTGCAAATTGCAAGCAGAGGTGTGGGCGCTTCAGTAAGAGCTGAAGGAACATTTGTTCTGCTTTGGGCAGCACTTTTATGAAAGCTCATTTTATTTGGTGCAACGTATTTGTGTAACTTATAAACTTTTATGGAACCTTTGTCAATAAAATCCTTAATGAACATCAAATAGTGAAAATAATAAAAATCTTAATTGAAGGCAGCAATACCAACTTTACAGTGAAACATAAACCACAGCAAAAAAGCAGCGTACGTTTTATAGGACATAACAGCACAGATAGGTACATGTATTTAGAAGTGTACATACTGTCACACTGTTCTGTTATCACCAGCCTAGATGTTGGGTTTCTAACTGCCAATCTTGGTCCTGGACTTGAAACAAAGGAGAAAGTCATGGTTTATATATGCGTGTGTTTCTACAAAGCATTGCTTTGAGGGGTGGGTGGAAAGAGAAGGAGCAACACATGAGGTCTTCCCATCTGTATGTATATATCTATATTTCTCTGGCTTTGAAAAGGACCAGTAAAAAGCTTGGATGGGGATAGGTAAGGTAATGGATTATGAGAAGAGCATTCACTTACGTGATCAGTTTGTTACTCTGAAAGATGTGTTCTGCACACAAAGAGGTCTCATACAGAGCTAGCACTTACCAAAGGAAATGCAGATGCAGCATTCCGTCCCAGAGCTGTCCCCAGAGCTGCTGAAGTGGAAGGATTATGCTGCTGGAACGGGAAGACCTGCCAAGGTGTCACTGCATTGAAACGTTCTTGCCAAAACAACATATTGTCTATGGGTAAGTCCTCCTCTAAAGCACCTGCTGGCAGTAAGAGCCCAACAAAGACAAAACAAAGGCTTTTGCTGTGATCACTGTGAGCTCGAGGGGTTAACAGCTCGAGGAGTCTAATCTAAACCATCTTGCAATTTCCAAGTATTTGGAAACGTCTCGCTTTAGAAGATATAACTCCGAAACCCAGAGGTAGCTGAAATCCGAGAGCATCGTTCTGGCTATGGGAAAAGGTCCTTTTTGTACTGTACTTTTCCTTCACTTTGTCTGCATTAAAGATGCCGGGTTTTTTGAGCCCCATGGCATCATCAGCTTCAGCAGGAGGAAGAAGAGAGGAATGAGAGGCCAGGAGGGAGGGAAGATTTCCTGATGCATCAGAAAGATTGTAAGTATGGGGTATCCTCAACCTAGGACTGAAGGTAGCACTACGGTGAGGAAAGGAATGACAACAAAGAAGGTAAGGAAACACAAAGGAAGACATGAAAGGGAGCTGGGAGGTGTTGGAATGGCTAACAAATGGGAAGTACTGATAGTTTATAAAAATAACAGCCTGGAGCTTTATTTCTCTGCAGACTCCATTTGGAAATCAAAAAAGAAAATTGAAAGAAAAGGCAATAAAACTGAGATCAGAAATAATCGAAGTTCACATCCACCCAATATCACAGCAGCCAAATGGATTCAAACACTCACTGGGCACAGTGACTGCAGACTGGGCACTGGCATTGGGCTCTGGCATGGGGAAGAGACTCCAGAAGTTTAAAGATTCCCCCTTCTGGGTGATGTCCAGGGAAGATTTTCAAATCCTTAGATGTTCTGTGTGGACTATTGCAGTGATTTTATACCAGTGCCCAGCTAAACACAGCCCTTCCTCAAAGAAAGAGATGGGGGAAGAAAATATGATGGGAAAAAAGATACACGTACAAATATTATTCCAGGTAAACTCCTAAGCCTATTCCTTCTGTTGACAAAGTAATCACAGGAGAAGGCTACTTATTATTTAAGAGAGAAGGACACTGCCTGCAAACATTTGCGGTCAAAAAGGAAAAGAGCTGTCCTCATTGGTGATAAACACTCATGTCACTCCTTTTCAACATCTTCATCAACCTGCTAGAAAATGTGCAGTGCACTTGTGCAGTTCCAAAAACCCCTCAAATAGCAGAGAGGTCCTTTGCAATTGTTCCCAAGAGCTGGATTACCTTGGGTTTTGGAAGATGGCCCTCAGCAAGAGCTCTGCTGTCAGGACTTTTCTCTGAATTTCAGTTCCTTGTAAATACGCTGCTGAGAAGAAATCCATTTTGTATGTTGGTCCTCATCCACAAGATGTTTTCAGCCCATCCTCAGAGAAGCTGTTGCCAAGTGCTCCAACATCCCAGACACTTTGTCTCTCATACAATGGAAAGTACAGTTATGTTGACACGTGTTTCTTTATAATACCTGTACTGATTATTTACAGGTTTTAAATTTTTCTTATTATCCTTGGTTTTTCTTTCCAGACATTCACCTTTAAAGATCTTCCTCATCCTTACTATTCTCTTAGAGACATTTTGTTTCAAGGCACTTTTTCCCAGGAACTCTAGTTTTGTGATTCTTAGCTCATCTCCACAAACGCAAAGGAACATGGTAACAATAACAAGCAAGGAAACCCCAATAACTCGGTCAGAACCAGCAGGGAATGATACCTGGTTCCTTCCTTGGATGTTCCAGCAAACCCATCACCCCACAGCCCAGGTGGGACACCCAATGGGTGAGCCAATGGTGAACAGCTGGAAAGACACTACCTCAGGGGCTGAAAGGGATCGCTGCCCAGTGGTATGGGACACATGATGCATATGGGGACTACATGAGACTTATTCTGAGATGTTTAGGGGAGTAACTAAAGGCAGGGAAAGGGAGAGAGTCCATGTAAGCCCTCACTGTGTCTGCATGAGGGGGTCTGATCACCATGAGCTGGAGCAAGGCTGTGGTCTCAGGAATTCATATATCCCCATATTCTCCCCAGCAACTGGGGAGAACTGTGATCCAGGGGTAGATACTGGGCAGACTGAGTGCCTAAACCCAGCTATCAAACTGATTATACACATAGTGTAAATCTTCCTCTAATAATCTCTCATCCTGAGCAGCCAGAGAAGATACCAGAATGAGGTCATTGGTGCTCCCAAAGAATTTGGGCGCAGCCATCAGGAGGAAAGCCTGTTCAGTCATTTGTGTATGAATCATTTGATCTCCAGGCCAAAGAGTGGTACCTGGTCTGTTTAATTTACTGGCACAGGTGAGAACCTCCAAGAGCTGCCTTGCCTCTACTCATCCCTTCTGCCCTACAATCCTGTAAGTTATTCCAGGCCATGCTGCTGAGTTCTGGTCTGTAATAACAAAGATTGTTTTGGTTTGTAATGAATCAAAAAGATTCACAGATATAGAGTTCACTCCTCACCTGGAAAGAGCTGCTTTAATTACTTCCTGCTGGTCTCTCAGACAATCTATTTCTCCTTTCACCACACTCTCAACCCATGTTATGGTCGGCTAAGTTTGGCACAGCCCCAGGTGCATCCTTGGACTCGTACCAAATGTAATTGAGCCCAACATATTATAAGCATCCCTCTCCTTTCTGGTTACAGCATGCGTCTCCCATCACACTATGCTCAAATCCTTCTTTACTCGCCTTTTGGATTTCCCTGAGCCCCTTACAGAACTTCATCTGATGAATCCATCAGACTTGAATTCAATCAGCTGCATTCATAAAGGGCTGGAAATGAGATTTCCTGCTATCCCAACCCCACCTCCTGTCCACAGGAAACATCAGTAGCTTCTAAGGGGTTTGCCTCACCTTGAGGTGAGTTCTCCAGATGGTGATATTTTCTTCTGTGTACCAGAGGGAACTCTCTGAAGATGTGGCTCTGGCTAGTTTTTGTTATAACGTGACTTGTTCTCTGAAAATATGGAAAACAGTACCATCCTGCTGCATTAAACCTTGGCATTAGACACAGGGTAGTGACAGATGGATACAAAATGGATGAGACTCAAAATCCTCTTGGAGAATTTCCTTCACATTGTCCCGCACCTCAGTGATGTCCTGCAGTAAATCAAAGCAGTCCATCTTCCATAAGCAAGCTTTTATGGTTCATCAGTTATGCAAATAGTTTATCTACTCTTTCTCTTCTCACATTTTATGCATTCATCTACCAAATGCAACCATCTGAACTGAACCACCGTCTTCCTTTGTAGTTGACAGAGGAAAATAAATGTGTTTCTCTCATTCTAAATAAGCCTAAGTGAAGCACACTCCACCAGAGTGACTAGCTCCTTTGTAAGTGTATAAATTATACAAGTCTGAAGGGGTGAGACAAATCCAGTCCAACATCTCAGCTATGTCCACAGCCCATGGGAGATGCCAGAGCAAGGATGTTTCCATCACACTTCTGCCCAGCCTCACTGTCTGCTGTAGATTTTCATGTTTGGGGATTATTTCCATATTCTACTCTCTCCTTTCCATAGAGGAGAGCCTTTTACTGACTAGATTTGGAATTCAGCCTGTCATGGAGATTCAGCCATTTCCAGAGTTGGGCTGTGCCTACAGACTGTCTCCCTTCACCTCCCAGACTTAACCACTGATTATATCCTCCTTATTTGATTGGCATTATTTGCCTGCTCTGTATAATGGTACATGGCAAGCAACCAGGGTTAAATGTCCCATTTCTCTCACCTTGATCACTTGCTTAAAGCCAAACCCTGAAATCTTAACCCACCTTCCTTTATTCCATGCAAATTTAGGGAGCAAATGCAGATATTCTATATGCTGTCAGTCCTAATGCCACCACTCACCTAGACTAGAGAAGCTGCTTTAGCAATGTGGGGAGCCTTTCACGCTGTCCCACACCTGCTATTACAGTCTCAGGCTCCGCACACAGTGTGTGGCATCCCAGAAACCAGGTGTGCTGTTGACAAGCACAACCCCGGGCAACAATACAAGAAAGTGCTGGTGGCAGTGCCAACTGCCTGCTCTGCTCTCCTGTCCTCCCTATAAATATTCACATTGTTGGAGCAGAGGCTGCAGAGAGCTCTGAGTCCTGCTTTGATGAAACATCTCCCTAATCAAAAGATACAGACCTCTCGTCACCAGGAAAGGGAAAAGCCAGGAGTCCCAATAGCACACAAACCAATATCCCAGAGCTGGCAAAATCAGACAGACAGGGACAAGGCCCACCTTCACCTCTGGCCTTCTGTTGACTTGCTTCGTAGCTTTACTGCACGGCAATCATGTGCAGACCTTTCTGTTAACACTTCCAGGTTTATTTTGACAGTTTCCCCTATTTTTACATACCTCTCTTTTGTAAAATTGAATGGCCATGTGCTGGATTTATACAGCCCGCCATAGCACTAAAACTAATTGCACTGTGGCTATATTGCAGAGCATCTCTCCCACTAATGACTTGTAGAAAAGGTTCCATGCATAGTTAAGGACCAAAATGGCATCCTCTGAAGGCTATAAGCATCATTTGTTGTGCATAGTAGCTGTCTGTGCATCCCATCTCTGGCTCAGTTTCTATGGGGAGTGGAAATCACCATGTGTTACTACCTGTGCTAAACCTGCAGCTCCTCTCATCTCACTGGACATCTCCTGATCATTACCACAATGCTGATCAGGGGCAGCCACACTTCAAGTATCATTTACTGCTACATTTTTAGTAATAAAATCTGGGATTTCCAGACAAAATGACTCCCAAAATGTCCCTTTCTCCATCATATTCTACACTGTTACACATTAAACAATATCTTGCACACATTGCCACCTCCATCTGTATCCCTGCTCTGCTTTCCATTTCAATCTCCTTTACTGACAATGCTGCACCCCCTGAATCTCCTCCTTCTATCAGGTTATGGAAGTCAGCTTTATCGTGGTGCTTTTTGATACCATGGTGCTTTTTGGCATCATGGTGCTTTTTGATATCGTACATCTGATTTTTCACTACCTTATTTTTCACCCTTCTGGCACTGGTGTAGGAACAACAGCAATACCCTCATTCTGTGAGCCATTATTGCACTCCTCAGGCACCTGCTCTTGTCAGCAGTCTTATCTGCCTTCATTGGTTGCAGTTGTGCTGTCTGCATGGCTCTCATCCACACTCAGATCCTGCAGCTCTGCCTGGGCCTTGCACATGGACAGAGGGCACTTCTGCAACCTTTGCACAAAAGGAAAGAAGCAGCTGTATTTCATGAATGCCTCAAACCCAGCCACCCAGAAATGCCACATATCAAGTTGCTTTTAGTCAAGATAATCGTAAAGTCATAGAATCGCCAAGGTTGGAAAAGACCTCCAAGATCATCCAGTCCAATCGTCCACCTACCACTAATATTTCCCCACTAAACCATGTCCCTTAGTACAACATCAACCCATTGCTCACTTGAGTAATTGGCTGTTGTCCTAGTACTCATTAATAATGTTGCTTAAAGCAATTGCTGGTAGTGCTCTGACCTCTCATTGTGCCAAACAGATAGAATGGGCCATTTTGCTGCCCAAGATATCAGAGGTGGATATTGCTGGTATGGCAGTAGAAGCTGAACCTTCCCACCAATATCCCCTCACATTTTGTCATCATGTGACAGATGGCAGCAGAGGGGCAATCTGATAGAATGGCATCTGACATGGAAGTACGTATGAAGCAAAGGTATGTCACTGAATTTCCTCCATGCAGAAAAAATGGCACCCACTGACATTCATCAATGCTCACTGAATGCTGATGGAGACCGAGCAGCAGATGTCAGCACAACGAGGTGGTGGGAGGTGCATTTCAGCTGTGGTGACTCCACAGTAGTACTGGGTTACCTCCACTGGTGCAGATTTTTACAAGTGTTGCATGCAGGCTCCTGTTAATCACTGATGAAAATACACAGCTAATGCTGACGACTTTGTGGAAAAGCAGTGTTTTGCAGCTGAGAATTTGCTCTGCCAAACAGTGTTACTGTGCTCTGTTGAAGTTTCCATGGAAATAAATAAGAGGCACCACTTTCAGAGCAACCTACATACATGCAGCCCGAGACAATTCCTCTCCATTCGCTGTGGCCCAGGCAAGACAAAAGGTTGGACATCCATGGTCTATGTATGGTCTATGTCCCAACCATGTGAGCTGAGGCCATGTGTTGCAGTGTGTGGGATGTTTGCCTCTCCTCCTTGGCACTGGATTGCAAGCGGTCTGCAGCACAGCAACAATGAGAAGAATAAATGTGGGCATTGTTCACATGTTTTGTTTTCTGTTTTCCAAAGTGAGTTTCCAAAATTGTTGGGGAGGTTCTTTTTCAGAAATGAAACTGCCAGTCTGATGGTAGTAATGAAAAACAGTAATCGGACAAATGGATGCTTGGGTCAGTGTGACTCATAGTGAGCTGGCAGCATGGGATCCAGACTGACAGCCCACCTGCAAATGTCCAGGCAAACACAAGTCTGGAATAGCCAAGAGCTCAGGAAATGACTGGGAGGCTGTACAGAAACACCCTACAGTGTGGGGACATGTCCCTTGTTTTCATTAATTAGCTAATCTTGAATCCACAGCCAAGCTTCTGACGTGTGTCCTGATAGAGAACACAATGAGCCACATTCAGGCTTTACATACACAGGGACCAGATAAGAGCAGCATTTCTATGTGCATCTGCCCTGTGCACTCAATAAGTGCAGCTTCCAGTCCATGCATCTGCAGATTTATGGCACCAAAATCATATCCACGTGAGGTCTGATGGCCCTACCTCTTCCTGGCTTTTGCCCCAGGAATGGCACCCCAATTGGGTTTTGTGGTAGGAGCAAAAATCCTTACTGAAAATGATTCGAGTTCTCCATGATTTCGCAGCCATGTAATTTACAAAATGTCACCTTGAATAGAGATTTAATATTTCATATCGGGTCAAACATATCCATTCATTTTCCATCAAGATCAAGTCTACCAGTGCTGGAAAAGACCTAAGGGTTGCAGTGGACACTTGGTTGAATACTAAGGTAACAGTGAGCTCTCTCATTGCAGAAATGTAGCACTGTCTCTCCCAGTGAAAACGTGACTCAGTGGAAAAATAGGAGAAACCTACAACAGTGGGAAAGGGAGTCACAAAGGTCACAGACCCAAAGGCTTCTCAGCAGTGACAGACACTACAAGGGACAATGGTTACACATTGTAGCTTGGGAAGTTCAAATTTAACATTAAGGGGAAAAAAAAATGGCACTGGGAGGATGGTGCAGACTTGGAAGAGTTCACAGAGGGCTGCATCTTTGAAGGTTTTCCATGTTTCACTGCAGAAAACCACAGCTAGCTTGATCTTGCATTGCTTATCGTCTTGCTCTGAGCACACCATTGGATCAAAGGCATCCAAACACGCCTCCCAATCAACACCTCTTGGATTCCATCAGTATAACACTAATTTCAATCAGTACATCAAGAACAGGACTTCATCTTTAAAGAACTTAATCTACATCCTGTGACATAGTTCAATACCCTGAAATTATGCTGCAGATTTTTCGTGGTCAGTCTATTGGACCACTTCAAGACACAGAAACTTCCTGTGAAGGAATTAAGGATGCTGTTCCACAAATGTCTCTTCTGTTTTTCATAAAATAGCCAGTTGGGAGATTTCTAAAGGCATCACTGGGCTCTCTGAGTACAAGCTGGATGACACCTGGAGACTAGAACAAAATCTGAATTAGCCCACTGAGAGCAGGATTATCGACATCTACATTACTGTAAGTCAGAAATTTACCTAGAGAGCTTCTCACTGGATTTACCAAGGTGAGTGACAAGCCACCTTGTACTGTATTTTATGCTATTGAAAAACAGTGCTTATTCCCTGTGTCTCAATTATAACAGACAAGCTGAAAGATTACCAGTCATTAAAGGTTCCTGGCCAAGCAGGTTTTAGATTTAAAATTGGCCCAAGAAAAATGTCTACTTTTGTCCAAGGACACAAAGTAGATGAGTTATTTCAGTGTTCCCATGCCAAGCTTGACCTGAGTCCAAGCCAAGAAAACTCAGCTGAAGACTCCAGAAGTTCTTTTTAAAGGTTGGAAAGGATTGTAAGCATTCCCATTCCTGTCTCAAAGGACTGAGATCCCTGACTCCACCTCTGACACATCAGCTGTAACCCACCCAAAGGACACACCAGCTTCTATCAGGTGTTGGTGCATTGCTCATGGCAGGAGAGATGGGTAACTGCGATGCACATCTCCTGTTATTATTGCCTACTCTATTATTATGCATTTTGATCTAAAATTTCAAGCGTTTCCTTGGTGTCAGTGGTTCTTTCAAGTAGGCACACAATGTCTTCAACCCTTTTCTTGGATTTCCAGTCTTAAATGACCTTCATATCTGCCTTTATTGTGGTTTTCTGTATCATCTTCAGGAACTCAGTCCTGGTATATTCCAAAGTAGTCTATTATCAGAGACATCGTGCCCTATTCGCACAGTATGCCTAAAAGTACCTCTCACCAGTGCTGGTGCCAAGCTGAAATACAGCAAAAGTGATGAGAAAAAAAAAAAAAGCAAAAAGAAAATAGTGCCACAAGAGTTAATGAGCCTGACTGGAAATCAGTTATCAGGTGGCCACAGACATGAGGTGGGATAATCAAAACAAAAGGGCTGGAAGGAAGCATGGATCAAACAGAAGCCCACTCTGCAGCTAGAGCTTTATTCCCCTCTCCCCCCATAATCACATCCCATCTCCCTTCCAGCCTCCCAGCACCCAGGGATCCTACAGAGCATCCCTACCTGGTTGGCATCTCTCCAAATATCTCTCCCTTGCTTGCAGTGGAAAATGCTTCCCTTTTAAAAGCAAACAATACCGATGCAGAGGAAAAGGAAGAATAATAAGAGCCATTATGGCTACTTTACAGCATAATAAGGGAGAATCACACAGTAAATGGGAGTGGGGAACACATGAGCACAGTGAATGTAGAGTGGCAGCACAATTGCACGCAAATAGAAGCAGCAGCCCCTATATGCACCAGGCAAGCAGAGAGGGCACAAGAAAAGGCTCCAGAAATACCTTCAAAGTAAGAAGATGACAAACAGAAGCCCAGCCCTATGGGATCACGACAGCAAATAACAGATGACACAGACGAAGCTGAAGCATTTGGCGTATTCTTCAGCACTCAGAATAAAGAAATAATTGCAACAAGCTGTGTAAAGCAATGCATTTTACAAAGAGATTAGACAGGCCAGGTGTGAGAAAGGATGAGTTAAAGATGACTGCACCAGAACAGAGGTACTCAGATCTACAGCACCTGGTGGCATCCCCCCCCAGAGTGCTGAAGGATTCAGCTGAAGCAGTCTCTGAACTGTTTGCTATACCTTCAGGCAGTCCGACAGAGCAGGGATTGAGGCAGAAGTATAATATGTTTTCAGAAGAGGAAGGAAGGAAGGAGGTGGGGGTGGAAATTATAGACCAGCTTCAAGTTATAGTTCACTTCCAGAGCCCGGAGATTTTCAGGAAAACAATATTAGACAATGAGATTATAGTCACCCAAAAGAGAAGGTAATAAAAACGCCAGGGATGGATCTCTGAAGAACAAATCATATCAGGCTAGGCTCATTCCTTTCTTCACCATAATAACTGGCCTACTGAATGGTAAGAAGCATCAGACCTAAAGCCCTCTTCTCTAGGGGTGTTCTTAATTTACTTCGTGGTTATTGTTAAAGAAGGTTTGCATGATGAAATACAAACTGGGAAGTGGACACAGTGGGGGTGGGTTGATGGTTGGACTAGAAGACTTAGCAGTCTTCTCCAACCTTAGCAATTCTAAGTAGGATCAAAGAGACATTTTAGAATGAAGGTGTCCAATGCTGCGTTCTACAGCTGTTCCCAAACCATTTGCATCCCTCTGCTGAAATCTACCTAGCTGGGTAACTGAGAGCCAACATCCCAACAGCTGAAGCCTGAGTGGGAACAAAGCATTGCATGCCTTTCCTGCTCAAAGCATCCTCTGCTTAGAAGTTTTGATTTGCTTTCTCCAGGAAAGAGTCTAGGTCTTACAGATCAACCTTCCCTCCTCGCTCAAGACCTAATTGATATTTCTGTCTTTACCTTGCGTTAGTTTCCTCCCCTAAACTTTTTGTTTTTTAGGTTTGGACTTATCCCAACCTCTCTCTTTCCCTTTTTGTGATCCACTTAAAAACATATCACTCACATGTTACATTTTTAGGCCCCCTCAGATGTCCTTGCTGCTGCTTCATGGTCAGCTGCTCCTTCTTTCTGAGCTAACAGAGCTATTAAAAGCCAAGATTACTACTGCTGTACAGAAAGGGTGCTGCTGACTCACCTCTTCTTTGCAAACACCCACAGCTTGCAGAAGCAGGGTGAAGCCCTTCTCAAGCCTTCTCTGCTTGTTGTTCAAATTTTCTGAGCCTAAAAGGGGATTAAGAATGATTTCCCACCCTGGGTATTTCCTTGATGTGCTTTGCAGTTGGTAACACGTGTTGCTGAGAAATTTCTTGGAGGCAGAATCAGCAACAGACATGAATCAGGTAGAGAACTGCTCTGGCCAGAAATGTTGGCTGTACCTTTTTGCTTGGAACAGCAGAGGTTGGAGGAAACCTCTCCCCCCAGTGAGGGCTGGGGTAGGTGGGTGCACCCCAGAGAAGCCCCAGTCTCATAGCAGCCAGAGGAACAACCAGGTTTTCCATGGCTCTCCTTACCTCCACCACACTCATGCTCTTTATAATCTCTCCTGGCACTTGGAGGGACAAATATTCAAAGCTGGCAGTCCATCAGTAAGACTCAAACTGGCTCTGCTCCTGGATGAGGGGTTGAGAAGAGCTGTGTTTTGCTCATAAGCTGAGTTCTGATTCATTGGCTTTCATCTAGATGTTGCAACACAGCAAGGCATTGAGCTCCAGGAGACTCTCCCAGGAGCACAACAGTGGTGCAGCCTTCCCATATCACCTTCTCTTCCTGGGGATGGGATTTCTAACCCCTCCCTGAATTCAGAAGATTATAATTTTAGCCATAAAATTGGTAGTGCTACAACATACCTTGGAGGAACTTAGTGTGGGACAATAAAGTCCTCCTACATCAAGCATCTAAACTCCCTTCCTCTTCCAGCATGAGAAGGAAATATCTAAAGGATGTGTCTACCTACTGAAATCATCTGGATTTAAAGGTTTCACCTTAAAAAATAATAATAATAATAATAATAAAATTCTAGATTAAAAAGGGCTCTTCCTCACAGCTGGAAAGATTTACCTGCGCTTAAAGAGGGGCTGTTACAGCTGGGCAGTATAAGCCAATCTTCCTGCACTGCTTAGTCAGCCCTGAAGCCTGAGGAGAAGTACTCCCAGGTGGCACAGAGCCTGAAAATGATGTGCTGCAGTCCTAGGCATTTGCAACACTTAAGGCTCCTGGGAAATTTAGCTCTTGAGCCAGTCTGACATATTTTTTTTTTAATTTTGCCCTCTTTATATTTATGATAGGTTGCACTTAATCATGCTGAGCTGGTGAGTAATATCTTTAAAATACTCTGGCAATTCCATGCAATTTTTGGAACTTCTCATAGAGGAGAAAAAAAAAAAAAGAAGAAGGTACTGCTGTAGATGAGTCAGGCCATGAGAAACAGGTTCTGTGTGCTCGCTCTTGGGTTAGCAAAAGGTTTGTGAGTGGATTCTGATTTCCTCAACTGGGTCATTCCCTAAAAGCACTTTGGACTCACTTTCATGAGTCATTCAGAGATGCAGGGTGCCTTGAAGAGTTCAGCTGGGTTACCAGCTGCTTTCCACAATGTGATTCAGGTGTGCGTTTTGTCACTTAACTAGTCCAGTTTTGCTCCTGCATCCCACATTGATGGGTGAATGACAGCTGGAAGAAGAGGGGATGCACCCAGGCTTTGGTCTAGGTAACTCCTGCAATTGTTTGCAGACAACAACAGGCTCAAGGGAGAAATCACCTGATGCAGAAACCTTTGGACAACAGTGTGTTTTGTGGGGGCTGGCCAAAGTGCCCAGCCTGGGTTGATGGATTATTACCCCACATTCCTCATGCTCTGCAGAGAGGTAGGGACGTGGGTGAGCAGACACCAGCATACTCAGAACCTGTGTCCTCTCCTCTGCAAGTGCCAAATTCTCTTTCCATTTGCACTTAGGAAATGCTTTCCCCTCTGCTCTCCTCTAACCCCTCCTTCTAATAAACAGCCCGAGCCCTACAGGGGAAGAGTCAGATGGTATCATTACATTAACTTTATATTGTACTAGTAACTTATTTTTATTAAAACAGGTGTGCGCTCCAAGGAGGGGAAGTTATATAATGCCCTGGAAGTTAGTTTATACAACCTGGAAAACAAGAATTACATTTCTCATCTAAGTCCACTGCTAGCAGCAGAGATTGTTCCTGTAATGGGGAATATGAAAAGGATGGATGGCCTTCCTCTCAGCCTTGTAGCAGCTGTAATGGGAGGAAGTCAGTTTAGAATGCCCCACAGGGAATTAGGTGCTTCAATGCTTGGGTAATCAGGAAAATTTACCCTTCACAATGGCTCCTTGGTGGAGCCACCATACAATGGAGGGGTGCAACTTCATCTGCAGAAATCTTCTTTGGCTGAAGAAGGGAGAATTTATGACAGCTGGGATTGCATTGCAGGCACTGACCTACCTGGCATCCCCTCCATCGGAGGAGATGCCAGGGATGCCTCTGTGTGCATGCCCAATATCACTGGCATGGAGACAGGTCAAGAAAGGTGTGCAAGGCCTGCATTGTGACCATGGTGGTTTGCTCTGGTGACATCTTCAGCTGTTCCTCCCCACGTGCATGCGGGGTGGCCCAGCAGAACCCACTCGTGGAGCATTGATCATCACCACATTCCTGCCAAATCCAAGGGTCTCCTGATCACCTGGGGTTTTCCCTTCATCACAGAGCCAGAAAAATGGAAAATTTTGTGGCCCTGTTCTTCTCTTCCATTAAGAACAGCTATGGGCCATCACCCTTGTCCACTTCTGTCACCTGTGACAGAAGCAGCAGCCGTGTGTTTCAGTGTCATGTAGTAGAGAACAGCCTCTTCAGAAAGGCACTTGGTTAGGGATATATTCTTTACACAAAAGAACTGTGCTGTGATTGAAGTGCCAGCCCTTTAGAAGTCACCTTTGCTTGGGGGAGTGCACATTTCTGGGGGTGGCAAAGCAGATTGCCTGCAATTTCCCCAAGCAGGGCATGATTCTTACACCATGGTTTTGTCTCCCTACTTGCCCCAGGGCTAGAGCTAATGTGCTCAAACAAAGGAGTTTCCACCCACCACACAGACCAAGCTTCTAGAAAATTAACTCCTGGGAGTTAATTACTTTTAAAATGAACTCCAAGCTCAAGCTAAAAAAGTGAGCACTCCTGCTGCTTATACAATGTCTTCTCTGCTGCCACCTCTCTGTAAATCCAAACCAAAACTATAATCTCTCCATCTTTCCCTATTAGAATAAGTCCCTAGGAGAGGTCACATTTCTCATTCCCTATTTTCTAATGCTGCAACCTGAATATATGTATATATATATCACATATATATGTATGATGTCTTGTACAACTCCAGGGAAGTCAGGCTAGAGGAATTATTTACCAAGTGAATGAGCAGCAGCTCTCGTAGTGCTGTGCAGGGCCACCAGTCCTACAGTGGGGATATGGGGTTTGAAGGGATGCACAGAGGTGGACTTTGGCTCTCAGAAGTGGTAACACTGCCTTCCCTCTTCTCCAAAGATGTAGGACAGTGATCAGATTGCTGCTTAGACTGGGAGTGCCAGTGAAGCCAAACCAGGCTGTGAGACACAAGGGTTTGTCTGGCAGGAATAAATGCTGGGCTCAGGATGAACAAGGATGGATATGGCTTGACTCGTGGAAGCAGAGCACTCTGCTGGGAGCACGGAGCAAAACAGGAGGAAAGGCTCTCTGAGCATAATCCAGTGCAAACAGCCTGATCCATCACATCCCAGGGAGAGTCAGAGCAACACTGCTCTCCCAGCTATCAATTAGGCTGAAAACAGTTCAAGCTTCCCTTAGACAAATCTAAACCAATTTGATGCTCTGAGTTTCAGAAGGTGGAAGTGCCAGAGCTCTGAAGATGTTCAAAATTAGGGATGTTTTGAATTAAAGAGTAAAATTGCTCATGGTAAGCACTTTGTACTGGAAATTTGGTGTCAGCTTGCTTTGCAAAGCCATCAACATCTGTGTGACACTGACAACCTGTAGGATCAGATTTTGTATCAGAATGGGGCCAGGTTTTGCTAGAACTGTAGGTGAGACATGTAGGGTTGCAACACAGGTTTAGGAAGTATTTCAAGCTTATAGACAGTGTGCAGTGTGCACTTTCCATACCCATACCAAAAGTCAGAGGGAAGGAACTGCTCAAGATGCCCTACACTAACCGGTGACCAGGAGCTCACAGCTTAGTTTGTCAACCCAGTAATCAAATTTGCACATTTGCAAATCTGAGAAATGGAGGCCACCACAGAAATCATGTCTCCAAGACAAATCCAAGGAGCAATACAGTACAGGTACTCCCTGGAGGCAGAGCATTCCTACAGCTAACAGGTTTGCTAGGACTTGCCTTCCTCCCTTGCATTATATACTCTTCTTTTAGATCTTGAGAGCATTGAGCAATCCAGGGCTGCTTGACCAGCATTCCACAGTAGAGGCCAGGCTCCTCTCAACACACATTAAGTCTGGATAATGTGCACGGAGCACACATGCCCCAAAGGGAACCCTACCACATGCACAAGAGGCTCATTCGGTTCCAACCATTGTGTTTGGGGGCTAGTAAACTGCACCAAGCAGAGTGATTTAGGCATCTGTGAGGACAAGTTCCTGCCTCTACAGTCATGAGGTGAGAGTATGCAAGGTAGGATGCTGCACACATCCTTTGGGTAAGCACAGGGCAGTGCTTCCCCAGCCCAGATGCAGTCACACCAGGTAGCCCATGCTTAGTATGCAGGCTGTATTTCCTAGAAGGCTTTTGGAGATGAGATGCCTGTCGCCATAAACCAGATGCTGAATGCTCACTGACAGTGGCCAGACCTTGTGTTAATTCAGTTCCCACCCACTCCGGCTGTCTCCCATGCCTGCACTTTGTTTAACCAAGTGACCTCTGGTGGAATTTACAATCTTCCCATCGCCTTGATTTATTAGTCGCAGGCTCTGGGTCTGATGATTAGATGGTCTGAGCCCAGCTCTATCCTTTTTTTTCCTAAGTCTACAGCAGGTTATTTGTTTATGACAAAGGCTGATAATAAAAAATACTCTGCCACTTATTCCAAATCACATCACCATGGTAACAATGATCAAAGTTTTTGAGTTTTTCCTCAAAAGAGTTTGCTGGGGAGGAAGGTTATAGAGATCTTCATGTATACTCATCTGGTGTTTTCTAGTGATTTATCTGGCACCAGTTGGTCAGTTATATATGTTTGTTTGTGGACCTCAGCTGCTCTCTTCTGTATCTCTGCCCATATCTCCTGGCCTCTGTCCTTCTTTGCACAGCTCCCTCACTCAGCCACTCTGCTCTCTTCTTCCCACCCAGCCTCTGGTTGTAGGTCACTGCTTCCCTTCCAGCTGTCTAACTGCAGATTCCATGGTTGCCACACACAGTGGGTACAGGGATGTGCCTCCAGATGCATGATCTGAGGAGTGTTTGGGACACAGGATCTGAGAGGCATGATTTCTCCCATTGAGGAGAGGCTTTTCTGGGGTTTGACTGATCTGACACTCAGTCAGTGCCTTCAGAGGATGAGGTTTCTTGCAGGATCACCTTGGGTGTCTCTGATGTCTGACTAAGGGCAGTTCTGGACTGCAGGTGTACTTCTGAGGAGAGACGGACCCCATCCTTGGACTCAGGTCTCCATGAGAGTGTTTGATACCTAAGGTTATCCAAAATCACTACCTTTTGGTGTCCTGAAAAGCCACGCATCCAGGAGTGGTGTGAAAACTGTCTTTCCTGAAAGATGGCATTCCTCCAGCAGCAGCCCTTCCTCTTGCTGACTTATACTTTACACTTAGATGGAAATACCCCTCATACCAAGCATTGTGGCTCGTGTGCTATACCTCTTGTTGTCAGTGTCATTTGGCAATGCCTCTGTGAGGGAGAAAAGAGGAAAATGTCTCCAGCAGGGAGATCTCCACCCCAAATGTTTTCCCCATCCTTACTCTTTAGATGCGTAGTAGTCTTTGTGATTTTATCCGACTCATCTTCTCAGCAGGGCCAGCTTAACTGACATACAGTCTACATGTATCACTACATCGTGTGATGTACCTTGCCCTGAGGTAGGGTATTCCCACAGGGGTGTTTCTCCAAGGTTTCCATCTGGAGATGTTCAAGTCAAGGTGGCTGCTGCCCTGTTCCCCTCCGGTTAGTCTACACTTGCTAACTTCAGACATAAACCACCACAATGCAGAAGTGTATACCCAGTCCCCAACCTGTGCCATGTGTTTTTTGCAGGCTGCTTTCCCAAGCATGGCCAAGCGTGATTCCCAGTCAATCCACTTGTTGATTTGCCATGGTTTCATTCCAGCAGCCTTTCTGCACAGAGTTCTCCTGCCCACTCACTGCACAGAGGAGATACCAATGTCTCCTCCAGCAACCAGTCTCCTACTGAAGAAAACTGTACTCTTGCAAAACTGCAAAACCACTCTCCTTTGACCTCTCCCACCTCAGATGACACTGGACAAGCCACCAGGCTCAGCCTGCCCACATACCATTCACCAGACATGTCTTCCTGGGCAGAAATCCTCTAGCTCATTCCCACTATCTCTTCAGCATCAGAGGTTAAGTGCACTACAGGCTTGTTCTTCTGCACATCCAACATGGATTAGGTTGAACCAAAGTGCCACCCTGCACCATTAGCTGCATCCAGGGTCACCAATTATTGCTTTTTGGTTAAAATCACAGGCAAAAACTCAGTCCACACAATATGCTTGTTTTGGCAGTAAGGCTTTGGGAGCCTCACCTTGTGATTTGTTTCTCCTCCTCATTATTATCATCACTTTCCTTACACTGGTGCTTTATCTTATGAATATTGATTATTTTGTCTCACTGGTTAGCGATTGTTTATTTTAGACTAACATTTTCCATTCCCACATTTCTGCACACTAAGGTGATTTATAAAGGCAGTAAAACAATGAGCGCTTGTTGCAGAGAACTCAAAAGGCTTTGCTGTGCTAAAGGTTCCTGGGAATAATAAATCAAAACTAACCTTGTTACCAGAGTGTAATCCCTGCTGCATTCACCTATCCTCCACCTGACACCATCCTGAGCTCCCACGACCCACAAGACAGCTCCATCTGCCCAAAGCTGCCTACAACCCACAGGTCCCCCCAGCTTATTCCCTCTGCATGCCATTCACACCTGGCAGAAGCAGAGGGTGGATGGATGTCCTGGAGAGGAGCTCCAACAGCCTTAGAAGCTGCCCTCGTGGCCTTCAGGCCATGTGAAGACAATCTGCCAGCTCCATAATCTAAGAACATCTTTTGTAGTGTGTGCAAAGATCCGCAGTGAAAGCAGCACACTCATCCCCCAGCCAGAGCTGTGACAGCTGAAGGAGAAATGCTGAAGATACGGTTACCTCTACCATTCACACTGCATCCTGCAAGGTCACCAGACCTTTCATAGAATCATAGAGCCATTAAGGTGGGAAAAGACTTCCAAGATCCTCAAGTCGAACCCCAATATACCCCATCCTGCCCACTGCCCACGTCCCTCAGTGCTACATCCCCACAGTTCTGAACACCTCCAGGCACAGTGATCCCACCACTTCCTTGGGCAGCCTTTGCCAATGCATCACCACTTCTTCCTCAGAAGGAATTTTTCCTAATTTTCCCAACCTAATATCCTTTTCTTGCTAGCATTGAGGTTTTTTGTGCTCAGGACTCTTCATTCTGTCTTACTCAAGTCAATGGGTCTCTTTACATCCATGCAACAACTCTGGAAGTCTCTATCCATGTAAGGATGTACCCATTTGTGCAAGCAGCCAGATGTCACACACTGCCAAGCAAGGCTTTGCTAAAAGAGCCTGGAGAAGAGCTGCATATGAGTGCAGTACAGTGTTTGTGTGAGTGCTGGGGATTCAGCGCAAGAACTGTGAAGGGCAGGACTGCTTAGAAATCAGTACAGCTCTGCTGTGTTACATAGTTTGTATCTTTTGCCCCTAGATATATATTCACCTGCATGCATACTTGTAAAGCACTGGTGGCTGTATCAGTCAGGGCTGCCTGTCAAGGCTGGCATCCCAGCTAGGGTGGCTTGGTGGCTGTGATAAATTTCTCAGTGAAAAACTAAGATTCTGGAAGAAAAATCACAGAAGGTAGGAAACAAACACTTTCCTTGAAATGCTGTCACTGAGAAGGAGAAAACTCAAAAGTGCCAGAACTTGAGGGAGAACTTCTCCCTCATCAGAGAAGAAGAGAATTCATACTGCGTACAAAATTGATTTCAAAACTTTGTCTCCTTCTCTTCATTCATTTCAGAGGAAGTAGCAGATACCTGCCCCAGTAGTGCTCTCCCAAGGGGAACAACCACCAGCTGCACTGCCTCTTTTAGAGGGTGAGCATCACTCCCCAGTTTTGGAATCACTCCCAAGTTGGGAATGACCCCCCTTCACATCTGCGTGGCAGCCAGGGACACAAAATGTGAGTGCATAGAAGCTGTGTTTGAGATTGTTTGAGATCCATCCCAGTGGGAGTCATCCTCATTTCTTCTGTTTTTTGAGAAGGATGAGCCCAAGCTCTGTAGAGTCTTACTTGGGAAGACAGAAACAAAGCCACAGTTGTCTTCAAAGACACCTGCAAAGCTCTCTCGTCTCCTTCAGAGTAAGAATGTATCTTGGTTTGACCCCTGGCTGGAAAGAGGAATAACAGGCAAGAGGGCAAAAACCAGGAACACATATATAATTCACAAAGCTATGTCAGTTCCCCAGGCTGTCCAGATTGCATGGAACCAGGCCCAGAAGGAGTTGGCACCAGCACTTGTAAGTGTTCACACCAGCCCCACATTCCAGTCCCAAGCATGCAAATACAGCCCAAGGGTTTGGTTTCCATGAGGAAGTAGATGCAAACCAATTTTGCAACCTTAGCAGCTGCTGTGGAACAAAGCCATAGTGGTTCTGGTGAGGAATCCACTAAAAGAGGTGACAACAGTGTTATCTAATCCTGCCTTGAGTATATATATACACCTCTGGTTGCAAAACCAAAGGATGTGTGAATGCCACATTGGCTAATGGTGATGCTCCCCTGGGACCAAGCTACACTCTAAAACAGACCACAGACCATCTGTATCAGTGTGGGCTGAGCACGGAGCTGAGTGCCCTATTACACTCAATTAGCACATGCTACAGCCTGCACAGCCCCCCTGCTTGTGGGAAGCAAGACAGAAACTGGCTCTGCTCTGTCCTGGGCTGCAGACACACACTGAGCAAGCTGACACACCTGAAACGAGATGCTCTCAATTACTACCACACCATCCCCACCTGACAGGCGCTCTCCATACATCCCCCCTCTCTCTCTAAATGCCCCACTAGCCTCCTTGCTTATCTGAGCTCCCAGCGTGTAGTTCCTGGCAGCCTCACAAAGAGACGAGCCCTGGAGGAAGCAGGATGAATATTCATCATCACCGTGTCTGCAAGGTGAGTGGAGGCTCTCAGCACATCCAGAGGCGAGCAAGATATCCATCATAAAATTCACATTCAGGGTCTTATTCCTCTTCTAACATTAAATATTCAACAACAGAAACTTTCAAGACTCTTCACAATGTAATTACAGTGCCAGGAGGATCGTCTTCTATTGCTCAGCCCCAGCTCGCTGCTAGGACTAGCTCAGCCAGCAGGAGTGCCTGGGTGGCCCTGCTATGAGTCGCATCTCAGCTGCCTGTGCCTGCAAGGATAGGCTTGCCAAAGGTAAAGAAAATGTGAGGGACTGCAGGAACAGCACAGCTGGCCAGGAAGATGAAAAAAAAAGGTGAAAAAATCCCATTGAGCTCAGTGCAATAAACCAAAATAAATAAAAATAGTAATGAACAAAATAAATACAAAAATATAAAACAAAAAAATATGGTGATAAAAGATAAAGAATGTGGAAGGAAGATGTGTATAATCTCTTGAGGGCAGTGATTTGGGGAGCAATGCAAGTGAAGAAGGAAATGGGACAAAGGAAGTGCCCATGGAGAAAGCCATGGTCCCCATAGCCATCCTAAAACACACTTGTGCTCAAGAGCAGGATGAGGAGAGTGGCTCCTTCTCAAACACTTGTTAAGACACCACTGGCAATTGAACAGAGGGTGTTGTTAACTGACATTATTACCCCACAGGAGAAACAGATTAAGTAGTGCATCCACATGCATGAAGAAAACGTGTCAACCGTCATTTAAGAGAGAGGTTCTTAGGAAACAATGGTTGCATGCTCCAGATATGACATAAAAACAGTTTGCTCTTACAGCAGTTACTCTTGAATGCTGACAAGAAGGGGGTCAAATTCAATATGTCACTGGGTGACTGGAGAGTAACAGAGGATTGCTTAATATTAATTAATATTCCAAGGTTTAATTTGCAAGGTAGCATCCTCTAGGGAGACTGGTCCTTGGCAGAGTAAAGGTAAAGCTGATACAGGATTGAGTTAATAAAGAATTAAAGGCTAGGAATATTATCAAGTCCAGTCAGCATGGTTTTGTGCAATGCAGCCCTTGCCCTATAAATCTGTTCTCATTTGCAGAGGAGAACACACAAGTGGCTGATAGGATAAAGTGGTCAGGCACAATCAGGCTTTACAGCTTTGGATTAAAACCAGTTCTAGATGATGCTGGTGAAGCCAACGTGTAAATTGGGTGCTGGACAAAAACAGCAGATCTCAAAATGAGGAGGGATATCTCTTCAAACAATAGTGTTACAAAGGGATTTTGCAAAGGCTCTAAACGCTGGAACCAGAGTGAAGTGAGATGATAGTGATAAAAACTGACTTGGAAGACAAACTCTGCCAAGTGATCAGTAAAGAGCAGTAAGACAAGATGTCCAACTGCTTGGTGAAGCTGTGCTTAGCTGGACAACATGCACCATGATGCAACCCAGAGGCAAGCCCTGTCCCAAGGGCAAAGAGCTCTGGTCCCAGCAAATCTCCAATGCTGCAGCATCCCCAACCCAGCAAGCCCTCCTCTGTTGCAGCACCAGTTGGCAACCCTTGCCAGGTAAGAGCTTTGCCTTCCTCAAGACTGTTTGGATTTCCCCATAGCTTGCTACCTTATGGTCTTCATGTTCCTCTTACACGGACCAGCAGGTGAGGTGGAGCTGATAATTGCACAAACACACGGCCTGGTTTTGCTTCATCATTAGGCATCCCACTCAAATCAATGAAATAAAGGGCTACTGCGAGGAAAAAATCCATTCCCTTGCCCAGACTCGCCTCCTGGCAGCATCTGCCTTGCTGTGCTCTGCTCTCACCCTTTGACAGCCCTGGCTGCATATTATTGCTTAATTATCATCTCCTTACATCAGCACTGGAACATTTAATACGGTCTGTGCTCTGCCTGGCATTACTGTAAAAGCGGTTAACAAATGTATCTCCATGTCTCACTAATCATACTAAAATCATGATCACTATTCTGTTAGGAGCCTTGCTAATGAATAGGCATGAACTGCAGCTCCCAGAGACCAAACGTGTCTTTCTTGCCTTCCCCTCCTGGAGCTGAGGGCACAGCTAAGCTGCTTCAGGACAAGGACTCATATCTGGCATGCAGCAGCCTTGGGACACCCAGCAGAACTCACCTTTGTGACAGATCATCTGCTCCCAGGCGAAACTACAATTCCTGGAGAAGCACCAAAGAGAAACGTGAAGTATTTTCATAGATTCATAGAATCATTAAGGATGGAGAAGACCTCTGAGATCATCCAGTCCAACAGTTAGCCCTTGTCCACTCAACCATGTCCCTATATGCCACATCTACACCTTTCCTGAGCACCTCCAGACTCCCTACCACCACCACAGGGATGGTACCCATGATGGTGTGCTCTCCCCACCCCTCCTTTCTTTCTCCCAACTGCTTCCTTCAGCCTGGCCTTGCATAGGAAGACAATAAGAAATAGTACTGGCAACAGCCACAGAAGCATCTCAAACTGGTGTGCTGAAAGAATGGATAGAAGACGCCTGGTTAGACAGCTGACTGCCAATTAAACATGCACCTCATGTTCAGCACAGTGGCAGGAGATGCAGGATGAGGTCCTTCCTTTGGTAGAGCAAGACTTACTATTTATCCTTACTCCCTTTTAGTGTGCTCTTTTAAGTGCTTCCCTTACCCCTGTTCCCTTTTTCTTCTGCTCTGGTAGTTCTCTCCTCTTCCTGATCTCAGGAAGTTTGTGCTATGGGATGTGCTTGCCAGTGCGGTATCATGGTGAGGTTGTCCTCTCTACATTGCTTTATGACTGCACCATACTGAAATGGATAGGATATGAGAATAAAGTTTTACCAATATTTTTACTGAGAAAGTAAAAAAGATCCCCATAAAAACATGTCAGACAATTGACATCTCTCCCACAAGATAAAGCAAGGCTGCAACTGGAAATGAGCATGATGCTGATTCTAATATGCAAGCAAACAAAAGCAGAAACTGAAATTTTGCATAAATATATATAAAATGTGTATTCATCAATGTGATTGATATTAAACAATAGCAATGCATTCAATAGAAAGAAAGATGCCGCAATAAAATACCGCTGACATGACAGCTCTCCCCAGAATTTTATGTTCAGTTTAATTTTAAACCTTTATCTGTTTCTGCAGATAAGGCTTCCCACACTTCCTCGGGGTTCCTGGAGGCTGGCAGAGAGCATCCTTGTTGTGGGGATGCTCTTCTCACCCTTGGCTTGCAACGGAGAGGCAAGAAACATGAGCCTCTGCATGTCCAATAAATTGCAATGTGCCTGTGATATAATGCTGCAGGATCTCTGATTTCCTCTTTTATGCCCCTGTGCTTAACCTTAGCAAAGTGCTCAGATCTCATTGATGCCGAATTCCAAGGCTAGCAGCAAAGTCAGGGAATGGCTTGTTTGGCTCAAGGAGAGGCAGACCTACTGCTATGGCTGCACACAATTGCAGCTGCTCCTCTATTTCGTGCACAACCACAAGGAAAGTGAATTTTTTTTTCCTAATTCAATATTCTCCTCCCAGCTTATCACTCAGTGTCAGATTCTGTATTAATCTACCTAGCTTTCCACAGACGAACAGTAATGTGGTGCTGGAGATGCTCATTCTATAGGTCAGTTTGGCCGTATGTTGTGAAACTGCCATAAAATAAATAATCTTGGGCAGCAAACTCAGAGCCCGTGTGTGTAACACCAGCTCTATAGAGCAATGGACAAGAGTGCAGATCCCAGATACTCAGATGAGCCCTGGAACCACATCTTCACCCAACACTGCTAAAATTCCTTTCTCACCCATGCACAACTGGGTAGGAGATGCTCTGATCTGGACTGCAGCATATTAGGACTTATTTTATGTACGTGCTTTTTTCCTCCAGTTCTGGCTTTTCCCAAAACTAAGTGCCTCACTTTGCAGTTCCCAGGTACTCTTCAGTGCATACTGTGCCCAAGCAGCACAAGCATGCTTTGCCCAGGCCATACTGCACAGAATAAAGTCAATTTTGTTGCTTCTGAGCCAACGCTTGGGATCTGAGTGAGTTCAGCTATAAAAGGAGCAGCATGCACAGTCCTGACCAGAACCTTGAGTTATTCTCCATCCATCAACATGATGGGAACGGAACTCAGTGTTAGGGAATCACCAGGCAAACCTTACAACCATTCTGCTGAAAAAACTTCATCTGGAAGGACTGTGATTGTTTCTGGTTAAAGAGCTGCCTGGCAGCCCCTGTATTCTGCTGGCCTTATTGTTAAGCTGCTAACCAAATGGAAAGGGCTGCAATAAGAATGGAAAAGAAGCATGCCAGGGAAAAGTGGTCCACAGAGCATGCTAAGTGCCCCATGCCTATAACCCAGTGTTATTTATAACATGACTTCAAATCTGGCAGCAGCTCTTGTCCTGCTTGAAGGCTAAGAGCAGGGCAGACTGGGAGCACTGAAAGGGAGCAGATTCTGCTGTGGCAATAGGGAAAAGGCACCACGCACCTCCAGGTCCCTAAAGGTGCTGGTGACCTTGCCCCACTGCCTGCCCACAAGGTGTTGGAGAGCAGTTAATTTCATCTCACCTCTGCCTCTGATAAGCTGACAAGGATGATGATTCCCTGCCAGCCAGTCCCCTATTAGTATTCTGCCAAATACCTTCAGGACCATTTAATTTACATGCCTATTATTTTTACGATATAGAAGATTCGTAGGGAAGTGTCTCAGAGTCAGACTGTCTGAGTAGGGATGAGAGCTCTGATACTCACAGCCTCATTTCTCTGAAGACCTTTCAAAAGCCACAGGCATGGAAAACAGCAAACAAAGATGCAGGCTAGAAAGGAAACAGGCAGGACTTGCTCACCCAGCACAGCTTTCTCAGAGAAGTCCTGAATTCTGAATTCTGACAAGGGGGGTTGTTGTCTGGGAAGTTTTGATATGATTTTTATATGCAAATTACATCCATAGGGCTACTGCAGACTACCACATACTCCCCATATAGGGAGTGGACTACTTCAGTTCTGCTCCTTGCACACATCAACTTCACCTGGGGTGCGAGGACAGCTCTGTAGAAGTGCACGATATCTACAGGATTTTACAGCTCTCCAACACCCGACACCCTTCACAAACAACCTTTGATCTCACGATCCTATGAGTTGTAGTGAGTCTGACTCAGACCCTGGAGTTATATTCAAGTCCTGTGTTACTTGCAAGTCAGAGCACCACCACTCAGGCAGTTGCACCCCACCTTTGTGCCACATTGGAGAGGTAGCTATGCTCGAAGAAATCTGCCATGGGAAGCACTTCAACCTAAACATTTGAGGTAAGAGTGGGAGCGGGTTGGACCCAGTGGATGAGGACTTACCCAATGAAAGACACAAATCCACCCAGGATGAGTCCACAGACTTTTCTTCATCACAGGACACGTCAACCTGGAAACCAAGTAAGGTCCCTCCTGTAGCTCCCGCTGGCAAACACCAGTAAAAAAGCAATGAGAATGTTTTGCAGACATCAACGTGCAGGTGCAAGGGTTTAAAGAGACAATTGGCAGATTATCCGAGGATAATGGAGCAGATCATGAGCCATTCATTCAGGCAGTCCCCTGGGAGCAGAAGTCTGGAGGCATGTCCAGCCCTCCTGATGTGATGTGCTCCCTCCTCCCCCCCTTCTTCCTGCTCTTCCCTCCTCTACGTGAAGCTGGAGCCATCCTGCGCTGGAAGAAGTAAAACAAATGAAGGAACGCAGCACTTCATTCATCTGTAAGGCTTGCAAAGGGAAGAAAAGCTCAGACTTGGAACGCTGTCAGTGCCGAGAGTAGCTGAGCTCTTGGCACCACAGAGATTTTGGACCCAGTTATGTCTGGAGAAAGCTAGTAATAATAATGACAATAATTAAGGGAAGGAGGGTGCCACCTGCTAAAATGCGGTGGGGCAGGCTGACAAACAACCAGCGAGTCTTCCCTGGCCCTGCAGAGCCTGTGATGGATGGCACTCAGCATGTCCTTCATCCGCAGCCACCCGTGCTGGATCCCCCGGGCTGAGCAGCCCGTCCCTCCACCAACCCAGAAGATATATCTGGTGGAAGAAGTGGCTCACTGGGGTCTGCTAAAGGAAATATATTCTGCTTGGAAGCCTAGGCAGCCCACAAGGAACCTGCATTTGGCAGATGAGCTCAGGGAAGAGTTAAAGCCTAGCACCATGCTTTCAGCAGAAAGAAAAGTTGCTCTTCTTCCTTTCTTACTTCTTTTCTTCCCCCCACTCTTAAAAAAAAAAAGAAAAAAAAAAAGAAAAAAAAAAAACGCTTCATTTTCACTTCAGTGAAACTGGAGAGGCAGGAAATAATACAAAGGCTCTTACAAAGCCCGACTTCTTTTTTCTGTGGCATCTGTGCTGCAATATCTGTGATGGCAACAGGCTCTGCTCTTTCTTCTCAGAACTCAGCCTCATCAAATATTCCCTCTGGAGGCTGTGGTGCTGGGATTCCCTTTCCCAGCCCCATTGCGTTTCCAGTCACACTCAGAAATGCTTACAAAACTCGGGAGGAGGGGAAGGAAAATGAGTCCCCTTCTTGAAGGGTGGGAAGGAGGGGCTGGGGCAATGCGGGCAGGCCATGCATGGGCAGACCACAGCCATAGACCTCCCAGAGCAGGGAGGTGACAGCAGGTAGCACCTGGCACTTTGCAGGGATGTTTTAAACCCCTTTGGATGGGTCAGGGCTAAGTAATTAATCCCTAGGGATTCATTTGCTGGTGTTACTCCTCGCCTGCAGCCCTGCCAGGCCTGCTGTGGGCCTAGCACCATGCAGAGCCCAGCCAGGAGCCTGGGGGTGGCTGTGGCAGGAGGGGATGGTCTGCCCCACAGTGACCATCTAAGGGACAGGCCACAGTCCTCTGTGAAAAAAAGAAAGCAGAAACTCGGTCTTCTCCCTGCCATTAGGGTTTCCACCGTGTTCTTACAACCTCTACATTCTGAGGTCGAGAATGGCAGTCTCTTCTTGTGCGTAGCTGTGTGAGATGGCTGTCCTGATCCCCACTCTATCCCACTGGATCCACACACAGATGTGTTCACAGGGCACAAGGCAGGGCTTGGAAGCAGTCGTAGAATCATAGAATCATAGAATATCTTGATTTGGAAGATACCCATGAGGATCACTGAGTAGATGATGTAGTGCACATGCATGTTGCAGCAGACGTTGAGATAAGCAAAACCTACTGCCCTTCTTGCAGGCAGCTAAGGAGCAGGGCTATCAATCCCAGCTGAACAAAATAAGGTTTCCTAAAAGCATTGCACAAAGTCACCCAGCAGACAGCCAGGGCTGCTCTGGCACCTGTGCAAATGACATGATCACATATGTCCATCTGTATGAATGCATTCCTGGGTGTGCAAACAGAGGTGCAACACTGAGTACAGTCAGCTGAAGGTGAGGTTCAGGTGGGCCCTGTGCAGCTCTAGCCCCACCAGGATGCTCTTACATAGGCATCACAGTGAACTCCAGGGTAAGACCCAAAGGCAGGGCAGTGACCACAGCACAGTGCTGTTGACGAAGGGCAGAATGCTGCTGCTATTCATAATCATTCCCTCATGGCACTGGGCCATCAACACCCTGCAAACATTTCTCTCCCCACTCCCACAGTGACCCCAGTCTCTCCAGGAGATTGCACTCATGCTGTTTTCTTTCAGAAATATCATTCTTCTAATAAAAGTGCTGCTGTTTTCACCTCTTCTTGGTGTGGACACACTGCTCTCCTTCATGTTTTAATTAGTTCTCAAGTTGCTCTAGTATTTCCAGTGGAAAAGTTGACTCACAACATTGCATTTTCTTTCTTCCCACAAGACCAGACAGGGACATTTCCTACTCCAAGTGGTGAAAAAGGACACCTCGTGCTCCCAGCGTCCTTCCCTGGCTTTGGGGCATTCCAGCTTTCCCATGCCATCAAGAAGCCCAAAGTCATGCTGATGCAAACCAACTCTGAGGGGTGCAGAACAACTCAAAATGCAGTAATATATGTCTTATGGCAACACAGACAATGCTGCAACATTCTGCCCTAAGGGATCCTGCACGCATATCCTGGAGACACTCTGCTGGGTCTAAGTGGTGGTAATGGTGGACCACAGAGGTGAAGAAGGAGTCGAGCCTACTGCAGTCAATGGCAAAGGACCAAGATGAGTGTTGACATCTGATCATGTCCTTGTAGGTTCCCCAACACCTTGGCTGCTCTGGTTGTTGCGTTATCCCCATGGAGATGATAGTAGGAGGCACAGAGAGCATGGCCTATGCCTAGTCTCACTGGACCAGCACCCAGTCCTTCACATCCAGGTGTGACCACATGTGCATACAGGACCAGTCTGGCCCCAGCAGAGTCAGGACTAATCCACTTAGTGAGGATTACAAGGTCAAACCCAGTTGGAAAAAATCTGATGGAAATATAAACTTTTCATTCTGAACACCTTCTTCTTCCTCCCTTAACGGTTCTGCCTTATTCTGAAGTAGATAAAGATTCAAAAATAATTTAAAAAAAATAAATAAATGTTTTCCCTGGGCTGTGCTATGGACCATGTCTCACTGCAGACAGAGTGCCTGGCAGCATCCCCATCCCTTGCCTTCTATGGAGTCCTGCACTGGCAGCTGCCCACTGGGCTGACACTTGTGCCAGCTCAGGTGGGATACTAGACATAGAAATTGCAGCAAGGCAGAAAGCATCCTAGGTGTCATCCAATGGGCACATCTGAGACACTGAGGAGCAAATGCAAGAACCAGTGTTCACCACCACTTGCCAAACAAAACAGAGTCCTGGGATACTTTTGCTCTCAGCTAATCTGGATCACAAGTTGCATCCTCCTGCAATTACCTAATACATCAATATCACAAGTTATTTACATATTTATGGAGTAGTTACCCCAAACCTCATAATACTACAAAAAATGATCATACAGCTAGTAATTTAAATGAAAAATTATTATTCATACATTTTCATTGCAACGTCAGTGCCACAAAATATTACAGGTTCATGAGGCAGCCAGTGCTCTGCTAATAATTAGAATGCATTACCACTTTGATGAGGCATTTACACAAAACTGCAGAACCGTCTCAGAACTGCCGAGATGTTCCCAGCACCCCAATTAGAACACAGCAATGGCTTATATTTATACCACAGATTGTGCAGCATAAATCTTACCTTTTGCCTATTTCCAGATACCTTATGCACCATGGAATGTAGGTGTCATCACATCCACATCCCCTCCAATGCATGGGGTGCACGCTCAGAGCCTTCCCCACTTGCAACCTTCCCCCCAGCAACCATCACTCATGGTCAGGCCCCAACCCCTTCCCAGCTGCACGTGTCCCCCAGTACTCACTCACCCACTTCTTGGGACCCTTTGGTTCCACTGGAAATGCTGCTTTGGGCAGGTCTCCTCTCTTCTAGCATGTTAGAATCCCAATCTCCATTTTAGCTGGTAGCTCACCCCAGTCTGCTTGCCCAGTCACCTGCATTCTGCACAACAGCCCAGACATAGAGCAGCCATCCCAAATCCACCCCAGCCACACAGCCATAGCAGAGTGCAGGGAGGAGAGCTACTCAGTAGAGAAATAGATTCAAGTGCTGTCACGCCTTGAAGGAGCAATTACCAGTGACAGGCACTGCAGCAATGAGCTGTGAAGTTATGACAAATGCCCCAGCAGCACCCCTCTAACAAATACCCAGAAGGTGAGAACACAGCGGGGAAACACCAGCTGAATAAGGAAAACGTGACTGTATCCCTGGAAAACATCTTTCACACTGCTGGGTTCATTATGGTGTTTCTTGCCATCCTGGCTTTTCTTAATGCCATTCAAAACCAACAGCATCAGCCTATGGGAGCAGAGTATCCCTGCTAGCAGCTGGCAGAGCATGCCTTGCTCTGCCCACTCTGAGCATATCTGGGCAGAAGGGAGCTGACACAGGGGAAGGGGTGAGACAGATGATACAGGGAATAAATCAGGGAGGGGAATAAATGGCCAAGGCAATACACAGCTCAGGGATGTCCAAGGCAGCAAAGATCCCACAGCTGGTTTCAGCTCAGCTGGTGGCTTCGTGCTGCTGTAAATAAAGAGAGCTGCTGTCTTGCTGTCTGGCAGTAGAAACAGTCTGTCAGGGGCATGGAAAGCAACAAGGAGATTCTCAAAACTGGAGGTGGTGTAGAAATGGTCTGGGAGCCCCAGCTCTGCATCTCACTGCTGGGGCAGGTGGTGTGAACAGCCTGTCCTCATGCAGGTGGGAAGGGATGGTACTGAAGGTATCTGGGGCATGAGAAACACAGCTTTGGAGAGACCTCAGGAGCAGAAGTGAGGTCCTCTCCATCCACCATTGTCAGTAACTGTGGTGCCTCAGCCATCATCCTCCAGTTTGCCATGCAAGTGGCACGCAGATGAATCCCAGGAAACCCTGGAGAAAGCCTCAGAAGAGAAACACCCTTTTCTTCCTCAGGAACTGAGCCATGTCCCATCCATCTCTATCCAGTGAGCCCAGGGCCAGGGCTTGTCCTGCTCCCAGCAAAGCTCTCAGAAAACCAAAACCAACCCTAAGGGAGACATTTGAAGAGCAACATGAACTTAGCACCAAACGATCCAGTTCAACATTACCATCACTTGGGCATGGACTAATCTCTTCCAGGGATGGGATCTGTGCAAGAGCCTGTCACAGAAGAGGGAGCACACCATTGGTTTCTACAATAAGCCATGTCCCTATTGCTTCCACACAGCATCCGCAGCTCTGTTTTATGTACCTTCACCTTATTGGAGCTATATACCCTACTGCCTTTTGTGTTATATCTGAAAGCAAACTATGTAGCATTGTCATCAGGAGTTGCACCCTATGCAGAATTCTTTCCTGAGGTCTTTAATTGCACACTGTAAATGCACTGCATGGGACTAATGATAGCACAAGAAACTTTGGGTCAGAAGGAAACAATTGCATGACTGCCCTCTTAAAAGCAAGGCAAGTCAGACACAGAAATAACACTCCTAGAGAAAAGACTTCCCAAACATTTACAGTTTAGAAGAGCCGTCTTCAGGAAGAGAAAAGTGCTTTACTAAGGATCAAAACAGATGACCCCAGCGATCCTTACCAGAAGTTGTAAAGTACATCATGAAAATGGGGCAACTTCTACCTAGGCTGGCAAGAAAAAGTCTTCCTTTTGAGAATGTTCTGTGTGATTTAGAAACTCCTCTTACTAAAATGAATCAATTTCATAAGCGTGCTAACATCTTTATTCCTCAGATGTTAAGAAGAACATTTAGAACTGGAGAATGCATTGTGGGAGACCTTTCTTACATCTAAATTCATGTTTCTGCTTAAAGGTCAAAACCTTTCTGGGTGTTTTTGCCTTGATAAGCTCCTTCAGAGGCGTTTATTTACAAATGATCCGTTTCCAGATATGCGCCTCAAATAATAACTGCCATTGCTATTGTTCTCAGTGCAGGAGATGGATGTGTACAAGTGTAACAAGGCCATTTGGTGTTATAACTGGATCTCGAGGCAAGAGCTGCTTGAGTACAGAACAGAAGAGACATGAGCCCATCCCTGATCTAAGTGGTGCTGCAGCTGCCTTGCCTGGCACGTGGATTTGAGTTACAGCTCTCTGCATTCAGGAAACAAAAGGGCACTTTTGGGGACCTTCTTCTACCAGACCACTGCCCTAAAGGGGAGCATGCTGCTGCCTTGGAATATAAATCACTTCCAAATAGAAAATAGAATAGAATAGAAAAGACCAGGATGTCTGTAATGGTTGATGATTGTCCTGTTTCAAAACACTCTAAGAACTGATTTTCCCAAGAAGACTGCTTAGGTAGGCTGAAAAATCATTAACAGAGCAGCGATTTATCCCCATGCAAATGGGACCGTGGACTAAATCAGAGGAAAATTAACTCTGAGGATGCTCTGAGACTCTCCAGCACAGCACCAGAAGCAATGGGGGTTACATTGCCTATACACAAGTGTGCTCCTTATTCACGAGCAGACAACAACACAGGGCAAAGCATCCTGCCTGTGAAAGGATGTCAGGCCCTGCATTGTCCTTCTAGCAGAAGCAGTTAATTTTTTCAGGTAAGCAATGGCTGGGTAACTAAGGCAAAGAATAGTGAACAATGAGGAGTCGTGACACACCAGGTTTTTAATGCGACACACCACATTATTTTTTCAGCACTGGGAGCAATAGGAAGTTGTCAGTGTTCTGGCAAGGAGTCAGTGTTAATGTATTCTCGTAATGAATTTAATGGGATAATGAAATGCTGTTGTAATTGAAGGTATTAACAGCTTCTCCTGTTAAATACCAACTTGCCTATACTATTTGTTCCTTGAGAAAAGACATGAGCTAATCTTGGTAAACAGAGGGAAATAGTGGGATTTAATTTGGATTTAGGACTCTTAGTATCCAGGTATTTTGTGATTTTTGAGACTACTCCTTCGAGTGATTTCTTTCAAGTAACTAATTCAAATGCTTTCTTTGGTTTCATTGGCTTTAGCTGAGATTCTTCAAATTTGCATATGCAGATATCATTTAAATTACTTTAGATCTGCAAAGAGGATTCTCCAGCCCTCAAATACAGCTATTGTGCCCATCTCTAAGCTTCTGCAGTTGTCTAAAAAGTGTCAGGTAGGATTCACCAGCAGCTCTGGGGAAGGATGTGCTTTGTCTTTGGCTCACAAGAGGAAAGGAGCCCTCTGGGAACATGTGCTCCCTGCCCACACATCTCAATTATCAGCTCTCTGCAGAGCTCTCCCTGGGTCCAACTGCTGTTTGCCATTCGTGTTCTGTCTCTCATCTTCTCTTCTTTCTTTAATAGCCAAATAGTTATGCTTAATGACCGTGATTATTATAGCTGCCTTCAGCCTTGATGGTTAACAGTGTCTAGCTCACTGTCTTGCTATTAGCAGAGACTCACAGGAACACCTAGGCTTTGGCCATTTGTGTTTTCCTTGGCTAAATGTCAGTCTTCTCAGAGGAAAGTAGTTAACAGTGTGGTCCTTGTGAGAGCTGATCTAAGGGCAGTGGCCTTAAAAACTTCAGTAGATGGGATGGAAGGAGAGTTACCATAGAGTGTGGATGAAGTGTTCAGTGTTTTTCCCCTGGGTGGGCCATTCCTTATGAAGGGCACAAGAGCTAGGCCACCCATGTCTGGGTAACACATCGTTGGATCATCTGGTACTTTGAGCAGAACTGGATGTGCAGAGTATGGATATGCAAGAGCTCCCATCATACTGAGCCTCTTGGCAAGCAGGAGCTGCTGAGGCAGCTTAGAGATAAACGAGCTGCCTGCACCTCATTTACAGCTCTGTAATTATTTGTTTGGGTGGCAGGCATATGGGCCATTCACTAGAGCCTGGGATTGGTCTATTATTCTCTCTTCAGTTTAACACCATGTTCTGCTAAATTATGGTATTTGTATAGGTCTTTCCTTAAATAATAATAATAATAAAAAAGTTGGAACCAGTGTGGTACAGGAAAGCACCACAAAGTTGATTTAAGGGCCAGGAAGAACACCTTCCATACAGAGATTTACAGGGTTCAAGCTGGTTAGCTTTTTTAGAACAGAAGACTGAGAGGTGACTTCATCATTGCATCTAAATACCTTCGGAGAGAGAAAATATCACACAATAAAGACTCTGTGACTTCTCTGTGAAAGGCAGAACAAGAGCTGGAAGCCAAAGCCAGCAACATTCGAATTATAAATTAGATACTTTTTTGGAAGGATTGCATTTAACCACCAATGAAAGTAGCCTGAAGAGATCTTTCTGAAAGGTATGTTTCAGTCAAATCCGAGTCACTAGATGCACTGCCTGATGAGCCTGGTGAAATGTAATGGCTCGCAATGTGCAGGAAACCAGGTGCAATGATCTAATGCTCTCCAGCCTTATGAATCTGTTAAATAAAACCATCACATAAGCTGCAAGCCAGCAACAAATTCCTTCTTCCTGACACACACCTAAAAATGAGGAGGAAGCTGGAGCTCTCCTGATGTCAAACACACCCCTCCTTGGAAAGCCAGGAAGATAACTGTATGTTCTTGATCCTACCTCATTGATTCTTCCTTTCTGTCCGTGGATGGAAGGGGAGGTTGGAGTGGACATCCCCTTTAACATGTGCTCTGAAATCTGCTGCCCTACTCAGTATTCAAAGCACAGCCCGGTTATTTATAACAAAAATTTTTCATTTTGAGCTTCAAGGTATAACAAGGTGGTTATAAAACTGATTTAGGGATAGAAAAGTTTGATTACGGAGGGAAATTATTCAAAGGTTTCAATGAAGGGAATAAGTTGCAATGAAATAGTGCTCCTGTAATGGGAAGACACACAGAGAATGAAGAGTGTTTCCTGCTCCCCATTCCCCAGTGCAGGGCACGCACAGAGGGCAGGGAGGAAGGAACAGGGGGCCAAGCAAGGCCTTTCCCACTGGGAAAGGAAGCAGAGGGTTCACCAAAGATCACCAGTCAGCAGATCTGCTATTAGTGGAGATGATGAAATTACTAATAATGAGGCAGGGAAGACAGGAGTGGAAATATTGATGTGCTGTGTGGGAAGGAGATTGAGGATGTGCTGGTACAGCAGAGGAGCCGTGGAGCATTGCCTTCCATGGAGGGTTAAACCCAGCCTCTCATTGAAAAGCCCATCCACACTAATCACAGCAGATGGGGTACCCTCAGCATCCCACCAGCCAACAAGGAGAAATCCAGCTTTCATTAATTTTTACTATATCAGGGACAACGGGGAGCTTCAGGAAATGGTGAGAATGCTGAAGTTTTGCTTCTCTGTGCCCCATGAAGGTCCCTAACCTGAAATCAGTTACCTATCCTAATGGGAAAACCAACACAGGGTTCAGCTGATAAAGAATTAAAGGTAGGATTAACATCAGTCACTGTAATTGCATGCAGGTAGCTTGTTTGTGACAGGCTGCATGGCAAAGGATCGGAGCTGCACCTTTGTTTAAAGATACAATCCATGAGCAGCATCAAAACCAGCACTGCTTTCAGGCTGGTGTGGTAAGTGGCCACAGCCATCACAGTGCGTGCAGGAAAGGCTGGGATACAGGTAAACAAACATTAAGTGCTGGCTCTCCATACAAATGGAAATTAAGGATGTGATAAATTTGCTTTTTAAAGCAATCAAATCTCCAATACCCACCATTTGGCTCAATTGGAGACAATGAGGACACAGGGTAATGTGACAGATCAGCCATTTTGTGGGAATGAACACATTTATTTTAGCTATACCAGGCAGACAAAATTCACTTTAAGTTACATAACATGGCAATTTATCTTCATCATCCATTACCTGTGAGTTCATAAGTGAAAACCTGTCATCAAAGACACAGCCTATGCTTGACTAGAAGTTCAGAGCACCGATTGCTTTGATGCCCAGTCACAACCACACTCTGCAAGGACGTCTAACTGAGCTGCATACATGCCACCCCATGCAGAACAACATGAGGGCTGCCCCAGCTCACCCTCAGCATCAGATCACCTCTGCTGCTATCTCCCATTGCCCACCTGGAGCACTGTGTCCAGATGCGCAGTCCTCAGTACAGGAGAGACTCACAAAATCATAGAATCATAGAATGGCTTGTGTTGGAACGGACCCCAAGAATCACCGAGTTCCAACCCCCCTGCCAAAGGTAGGGCCACTAACCTCCAGATCTGGTACTGGACCAGGTTGCCCAGGGCTCCATCCAACCTGGTCTTGAACACTTTCAGGGACGGGGCATCCACAGCCTCTGTGAGCAGCCTGTTCCAGAACCTCACCACTCTCTCTGTGGGACGTGGACCTGTTGGATCACGTTTAGAGGAGGACCATGAAAACGATGCAAAGTACTCACAGAGTCCGCAAGATTCCCTTCCATGGCATGAATACAACCTGGCAGTACCCAGACTTCTCTTTTTTCTCCTCCCAGCAGACGAATTTTCAGATGATGGAGATTTTTTCACTTGGCAAATTTTGACTGTTTTGCTGAGAGCTGCGGCTGGGGCTTCTCGCACATCATCTCTTGCTCCTTTTTCTCTGTTTCCTCCTTCTCAGACCTCACTCACAGCCTTGCCTTTTATCAGAGGCCCAGCAAGCCCCCCAGAATTACAAGATTGGCACCACTGTCTAGATCAATCACAGGTAATCCTATGATTTTGTCTTGTGTACCATCCATTGAAAAGCATATTGCTCATGGGTTTTATTTCCTACATGGACTGCAGCACTCCCCAATTTTCTGTACTACAGCTGGGTGCACTTAGCCTCTTCTGCTTGACTTGCCTGAAAAATGCGAAACTCTTCAGGAGCTTCGGAGCAAGCAATTGTCAAGAAATGCTACCTCCCAACTTTCTTCTTATTTTTCATTTCTGGTAGCTGTTTCTTGAAGTAAAATGAGCAATGAAACACTGCCTAAGCATTCCCTAGTTGATTTGAAGCTGGTCGTACAGCTTCAGCTCATGTGAAGCTCTTGGCTGTATATAATGTTTGGATTTTCTCCTGACACAACTGGATTTTGGAGATGATGAGTGCAAGGACTGAGCCTGAAGCCCAGCAAAGGTGAAATTCCTCCTGATGTCTGAGCAGCCTTCTGAAGAACACTGGAATGCATGATGGTAATCAGGGATTTGTTAATAATCTGTGAGGTGAGCACACATTGAGCTGCTTTGGGGATAGATGGACAGATAGGCTCGTTTCATCCTCACACTATATATCAGTTTATAATACTGATGTTTGTAGGAGATGAAATATTGGCACAGGCTGCCCAGGGAGTGGTGGGGTCACCATCCCTAGAGGTATTCCAGAGCCATGGAGATGTGGCACTGAAGGACGTAGTTATGGGCATGGTAGGGTATTCTGGGGTTGGGTTTGAGGATCTTAGAGGTCTTTCCCAACCTTCATGATTCCATGATTCTATGATTCCACAACATGCAACTGAAGACAGTTTGGAATAATAGCTCCAAAAGAGCTATGAACTGTCTATTAATCAGATAGGGCATACATTTTGAAAGCAAACAACATTAATCATTTTCTTGCTGATTTATCCTTCAAAAACATTCAGAGTGTTCTTATCTCAGAACCTGAAGCAGCAAATGTGGATCACAGAAACGTCAGACGCTTCCTTGTCATCTCTTGCTGCCAAAAGAAAATTCTCCACTGCATCCTCCCAAGTACAAAAAAAAGGCAAAGTCTCCTTTTGGCGTGTTGCCTTCCTGCTTCTTTTATATGCATTGCAATAACATATTGCAATAATATTTCCCATGTCTCTGCCTTCCACAGCCCTTATTCCCAGAGTCTATTAGTGATATTTTCCCTGCTCTTATAGAGACTTCTGACAATTTTCCCGCTTGCATAACTTTTAATTGCAGTAACTTCATTTGTACGCATCATACAGGTGTTTTCATTGTTCACTGCTAAGAGAGATTATTATAACAAGGCAACCAGACGTTTTATCTTTGCTTTTAAAATTCAGCTTAACTACATCCTTACTAGAGAACTTATAAAAAAAAAGTATTCCAGAATTCACTACACACAACTTCCTATTGCCAGAGAATTAGAGACATCCTGATGTGTTTGAAATGAAATACAGGCATCTGTTGGAGCGGAATGCTTTCAGGTGCTGGCAGTAAACACAGTTTTCTCATGCTGGTTGCAAACCCATACCTGCTAGAAAAGCAAAATCAAAGAATAAACAGAAAGGAAGTGGCTCATTGCCTGCATTAGATTAACCAGTGACCTCCCTGAAGGAAGCCAGGCCAAATGGGATGCACTGATTTGCTAAAATGCATTGACAGAAGTTTTACAAAATCAATCTGGTTCCCTCTGGACCACGTTGCAGCATCTGAGCTTGGCTCCTTTCCTCTCCAGGCTGCGTTTGTTTACTGAATTTTTTTTTGGGGGGGGACAACCAACCCTTCTGCTTCACCTTGAAATGTAAAGGCCTGGTCTTTTCTTTCTAATGATTAAGGCTCATTACTGCATGCTTGATAACCAGTCAGTGTGCTCTCACAAATCCCTGGCCCTCTTAAGATCAGTCATTGGAAACCTTTTCATACCACACCTCTGAAGAATTCTTATCAGTCTTCACTCACTTCAGTCCTGCCAGCCCAAATTGAGCCCAAAACCACATCTTTGAGCTCCTAGAGATGTTTGGCCTTTCCTAAATTCCTACCCTGGTTCCCAAACAGAAAAAAAAGCTTTAAGAAGAAGCATCTTATCAAGAAAACATCAGGAAGTGCATTCAGGCAACCCAAATGTACAGCACCCAAAGATGGATGAGGTGAGCATCCCTGCCTGGCACTGCAGCTTGTGGAACTCACAGCCCTGGGAACGTGCCATGCTGGGGCTGTTCCACGGCCCACCAGTATTTACTGGCCAAGGAAGATATTTGGAACCATTGTGGTCCAACCTCTCTAGTTCCTCTCTCCAAGGACTGCTTATGAAATGCATTGCTTGTGAATGGCAAGACCAATGGGAGATCTGCTGGAAAAGGACCTCAATGTCTCTCCCAGCATCATTAGTTCCTCTGGATGCAGTGGGGAAGCCAAAGGGGCAGGCACAGAGCCCACCTGCTTGAGAAGCGCCCATGTAGCACACAGATGGGGCCAGAAGGTTCTGGCCCAGCCACAGGGCCACATGCTGCCACAGGAACTTCAGGAAGCAATAAAGCACACAGCAACTTAAGCTGCTGCAGAGGTCCATGGAATCACCCCAACTATTCATCACACAGCTTAGATGCAAGAAGCAAATCCGAAGCTCTTGTCAGGAAGGCTAAGAAGAGGCAACATCCACAGCAATCACCCATCAGAAAGAAAACACAGGCTCAGCTCCTTCCTGCTGCTCTAATCCCCCAGGAGGCAGTGATAAATCCCAGGATTTGGCTTGTCATGTAAGTCTGCAGTATTTCTCTCTCTCTCTTTTTTTTTTTAGCAGATACCGACAGCTTTGGACAAACAGCATTGCCAGGCTGTGGGTTGCAGGATGTCCATCGTGTCCCATCCAGAGTGTGACCTTGGATCACCAAAAGCTGTGATGCAGTTATCAAGATGGGTTTCGCGTTTCAAGGTCACTCGAACATCTCTAAGGAGAAGGCAACATAAACTCTTGCAGTATGCAGCAGCCCTGAGCCAATGAGCTGCCATTCTACACACTACAGCTGCAGAAAAGGAGCGAAGGCTCCAAGGATGACCTACACCATTTACATCACAACCACGGATGGACTTGAGGAAAAAGCTTTAAAGCAACACAGAAAGCAGATTCTCTGCTCTGCATGCCCAAAAACTCCCGGTTTTCATTGAGAGCAAAAGTCACAGCCACTGTACAACCACTTTTAGTTGATTTTAAATGCACCTGTCCCTTCAGCCTCACATTGTAACTCTCAGTCTCTGTCCAGGAGCAAATCCGTCTTTTAAAGCAACACAGACATTCTGAAGCAGCCTAGAGACAAGATTAGGAATAATTTAGTTGCTGTCTTTTCAACTTTTTGAACAGTGGTGGTGTCAAATGCCCCAAGTACAAGCCTGAAATGGAACAAGTAACAGAGGTAGATCAACAGCGAAGGAAATGCCATTTAGTGTCTCATACCTAAAGAAACTTCCCATCAGTGATAAAGAGCGTGATCTGAAAAAAAAAGAAAAGCTGAAACCACACAGAAAAAATGAGTGAGGTGGGGAAAATCAGATGTGGCTGAGAACAGAAGGTACTTCTCAATTCATAAGCACCAGGAAAAGTTCTCACTCCCCACACAGTCCTAATTCCAGCATCCCCAGCCTTCCAAGAGTTTGACTTCTCAGCATAATTCCCAGCCTCAAAAAAAATGGTGCTTTGTACGGAGTGCACCTCCACAGACCAACAAATCTCTGCACGATTCAGCAGGTGGGGTGAGCAATTGGCTCTGCACCGCTCTCCTCTGGTCTGAGTTACACGGCCCGGGAGAGGGACGTGATTGATTTCAAACCCATTTATGGCTCACATAAAGCTTTAAGACGGAATCGTGTTTAGTATTTTGTTTTTATTTCATTTTATCATGTCTCTACACTGTAAATGTAAATGTTTGGCCTGAACTCAGCGGGTGTAAATCAGGGTAGCCCCCTGGAAGCCAGTGATGCTACTCTGACTTACACCCACCAAGGATTTAGCCAGTTCTCTCTTAATATATGGCCTGTTACAGGCATTTTTATTTGTGGTTATATTAACTGGGTTTTGCAAGGTTGCCAAATGAAGAAATGTTATCCATGGGACAGAAAAATGCTGCTCTTGGCAAGATTGCTTTCAGCCCCTGGAACCACCTTGCTGGCTGTGAGTGAGCACAGGCCAAAGCACTGCTCTGGGAAGGAGAAAGATGGGGCATCCCATAGGCCAAGCAGGACTGCAGCAGCCCTGTTCCATGCCCAGGCTCAGACTCTCGTCTGGGAGAGGTCCTTGCCAGCTCCAGACTGTATAAGACAACAAGGGCAGCTTCTGCCTTCCAAAAATCAAGAAATAAAACATAGAGCCATTAAGGTCGGAAAAGACCACTAAGATCATCTAGTCCAACCATCGGCCCATCCCCACCATGCACACAAACCATGTAACTCAGTGCCACCACAAACTCTTTTTCTTTGCCCAGATCTCTGATGATGCAAATTCTGGTCCAGAGCCTGCTTTTGCTATGGGAAGAGACATCCCAAGAACCACAGACTGCTGTGACCATGAACATGACCTGAGGTGTCACTTCCTCAACAGTGGCCTCAAGCAGAGAGAAAAAGGAGCCCTGGGATGGGGGAAGGACAGTGGGGTAGGATGCAGATATCTCAGACCTCTGCAGCTATGGGTGTATTTATTTGCCTTCAGCACGATCTGTTTTACTTACTCTCAAACACCTACTTATTAAGATAGAGACTCATAACCATTAAAATAATCAGAATGGGGCTCTTTGCAAGAGCAAAACTGCTGTTTCTGGTTATTGGGCATATTCTTAGTCTATTATTAAATGTTGCCTGTCTAAATTACCTCCACCTTTTCATGTAGTGTTCTTCATTTTCTCTTCCAGATGAGCAGGTGCAGAATGGCTCTATGTCTTGCCTGGAAATGCTTAGCCACCTGATGAATGGTAAAATAATGCACATTTCTGTTGTACAAAGAGTATGTGTGCATTTGGCAAATGTGAAAATAAATATTGCTCATAGGATGCTGGAAAATCAATGGCGCAATTTCTACTACAAGGATCTCAGTAGGAAAAGCCTGTCTGAGATCACTTGGGCATGCATTTCTGTAAGTAGCTACATGACACGTGCACTTTCCAGTGATCTGTCACTATTCCATTACAGAAAAGAGACAGGATCTGTCGAGAAACAAGAGGCAAGCTGGAGAAATTAAAATAGAGATGAAATCCACCATATGAAGATCAAACACAACCCATGTTGCACAGGAATACACCTAAAGCTGCACACCCCATAATCCAAATCCCTTCTGTCTCATCCAGTTTAAGCAACCATTCCCTTCAGGTATGTTGGAATCTCCTGCTGGATGAGGCTTTGCAGAGGAGAGAGAGAAATGGATGCTCAGATATTTCTGTCTGCCTGGGGTACAGGAGTGGCACAGCAGAAGACAAGACACAACAGTGAGATTTCTTTGGTAAGAGCACAGGGAAGAACATTGGTAAGACAGCTGATGAGACCAAGTCACTGCTGTAGGAATCAAAGCCCATCTTTTGGAATGCAGGGATCCAGCTGCACATCTTGTTGGCAGTTTGTGGTTCTACATACAGCTCTCCTGTGCCACCTCTGTAGATCCAACTGTACCCAGTCTCAAACCATGCTCCTACTCCTGAGTCAGCTTGGTGTTGGATAGAAAAAGGGGAAATCTGATGGTGTTTGGATAAATGCCCAGCCCTGGGCTTGTCAGAAGTTAGCTCCTAATTCACTCTTTTTCCTTTGGATGGGATCAACTGCTACTCCTGCTGGGGAGGCAGGTTCACTCTTGTCTTTGGCAGCAAGCATTCAGCTCCAGAACTTTTCTTCACCGCCAAACAAGGAGCCTCCTCCCTTCAGTTTTGCAGCCAGTTTTCATGCCCTGCACAGGCAGATGCCCACAAGTACACACACATAACCCTGACACACTGTGCCCCACTTTCATATCCCTATGCCTGCTCTGCCATCGCATGCCCCAGGAGCTGCTTTGCCATGAAGAAATCTTCATTTTTTTTTTTTTTTCCTTCTTCTTTTCTTCCAGAAGATACTGTTCCACAGCATAAGAATGATTTCTGTTCTTTATTCCTGAATGTAAAGCTGGCACTGCAAGCTACAACTGTAATTAGCAGTCATTTTTTCCATTTACTCACAGATAATTGATAAAAATGTTTAACTGCGCTAATCACTGATGAAGCTCTGCAGATTGCACCATTCCCAGCCCTCCTCGGAGACAAAGTCTCAGCTTGTTCCACTTTTGCATTTGCAACGTCATGAGACTGCTGGGTTTCACTGGACTGAAAATTCCACCTGGTGCCTCTGTTTGACCAGCAAACTTCATGTCTCCCTGAGGACTTTGTCTCACGCTGGCTCTGACACGTTGCTGGGATTTGAGTCTTTTTGTTTCTGTTTTTCGTTGTTGTCTAATATCTTTTAAATTCTTCTGATTAATTTAGCCCTGCCAAACATGGGTTATGCTCGTAAACGTCACTTTCTATACATATTTTCAAGGTTTCTTGATTTCTGATTTGATATCAGTCCCCAAACACTTTTCCTTTTTCTATGTATTGATTTTCTAATTTCTAAATACTGTTCTTCCTAAAATACAAGAGTTTTTTCCTACATTTCCTTTCTCTGGGGGTAACCCCCCAGAGGCACCAAAACTACTCTTATGGAAGTTACAATTCCCATTCTCATTTCTGCATCTGTTTTCCCTTCTCCTCAGTTTTGTTTCATCTTCTCCATGGGAACTTTCTGATTCAAAGCCCCGTGTGCAAAGTCCTTCTGCCTGAGCCCACACCAAATGAAATTGAGCTGACAGTAACCAAAGGACAGCCGGTGTCTAACTGGTGATGAACCCAATATGCCTTTATCCTCAGAAGCTGACTGGGAATAGGGTTTTACTGTGCAGGCTGAGGACCATGAGACACCATCTCCAAGCACTCAAGGAGGTGGTGCCACACTCCTGGCCATTCAGAAAGCTGAAATCCTATGGAAACACACGGTTGACTTCTTAAAGATGGCTTATAGGATTCTGATTTTCTTCCATGGTTTGTAACAGACCAAAAGAACCCCTGTGGATGTGGTTTGGACTTACATTTTCAAATATACCTTAAAAGAAATGGAGAAAATAACCATTCAGTTTATAGAAAACACATACAGAGTGAATGCACATTGCAGAAATGCAAGTACTGGAGATCAGGGAGGCTGAATTCAGCAGCAAACTTCCTGCAAAGCTATTCTCACTGGGAAGGTTTGCTGGTATCCGTGCAGCATCCTTGTACACAAGTAACATTTTTGTAATACTAAAAACACACATTCATGAGTGTCAAAAGCAGTAACGTGTAAATTCCAGGTAGATGCAAAGCACGTGTGAAGAATTACTGTCTGCCTGGTTGCATTTTTTCCTAGGATGATGTAGTGAGCATCTAAGATAACATGCACATCCCACACAGTGCTTCCTTCTGCTGAGTGCAGCAGGCTGCCTGGGGCACTGGGCAAGTGCACACTGCACAGTGAGTGCAGAACTTCATTCAGGATGGAGAGAGGGCTCAGTTCCCTCAACATTTCCTCACACAGCCTGCACTGATACATTAGCCCAACATTCACACCGTTACACGAGTCCCCTCCACAATCATGGATGATCTGTCCAGTGTTCATCCACTGGAATATACCTGGACTGTGACAGCACCCACCTGAAGAACATGAGGTTTCTATGTGTGATAACAGGCATGAAATTATACCCCAGAGGTATCTCAGAATGGCAGAGCTCCCTGTGTGTGTCTCCTCCAGGCTCAATGTCCTTGCATGGTGGATGAATCCATCCAAGGATCCACGTGGAGCCAGGTGTTGGACTTGATGATCCTTGTGGGTCTCTTCCAACTTGGGATATTCTATGATTCTGTGATCTCTGTCAGCACAGGCCCAAGCAGCAGCACTGGCAGGAAGAGCACTCTTGATCTCAGCTGCTCAGCACTTAGCAGGAGGCACCAGGCCAGCTCACATTTCAGGGTGACATTTTTTTCTCATTAGCTAAGGTCTTGGCTGCACTTTAATTGTTAATGAGAGTTCAATAGCTAAAGCTTGTTACATGTAAATGGAGGGAATGCCTGCCAAATGCCTCACAGCCTCCAGCTCGTGTCCAACCAACCCTATAGGAAGCATGGGGCACAGTAACTCTTCAGACTCCTTTACTGCAAGGTAGTAAAGGATTAGGGGCTGGTGTTTGGAGGAAAAGTTATGCCATGCAGAGCTGAGCCTATAAGCACAGTGCCTGTCCCCAGGAGGCTGCACGAGATTCCTTGTCCTGGGGAAAAGTAGCACTGGGGGCACCAGAAAAGTGGCCTCAGCATCTCTCTGGGAAGAGAGGTCAAGTGGCATAAATCTGCTTCAGCTAGTGTGGTCCAGATCTGGGGTGGTCTGAACCTTGGTAGGCTGGTACAGAAATGGTCAATGATGATAACTGCTGTGGGGGAAGGTGGAGAGCAACCTTCAGACCTGTGAGCTCTGTGCCAGAAGACTTCTTCCATCCTAGACATCAGATTTGTGAAGATTAGAACCATAGGATATGAATTGCAGAAGCCAGGTTCAGCACAGTACATCAAGTTCCATCAGCCAGTCAGACCAGTCCCACTTAGGCCAAGTTATGTCCTAGAGCTGCAGAAGAAGCCACGCAAGGACAACAAACATAGCAGAGTCCATCCCTGATCCTTCAGCTTCACTCCTCCACCAGTACCAGCCTGGATTTCTGCTGTGTGTTATCTCTTCCAGGAATGCAGGAAAAGTGGGGGCAATGGAATGTCCTGAGTTGAAAGACACCCACAAGGATCATCAAATCCAACTTCTGGCTCTGCACAGGACCACCCAAAAATCTGACCATAAGTCCCAAAAGCAGATACTTCTTCAGTTTTCAGACCTTCTCCAAGCATCATAGCGTAACGCCTGGGGCTGGAGGGGTTCAAATAGATCTGATGCCTCCTCTCAGGACTGTTGTGTTCCTGCTCCTGCAAAGTGGGTAGCAAGAAGAACATTATGAATCCTAGAAGGAGTTCAAACAATTAATGTTTTTCATGAGATGTAATTTATAGACCTCTCCCTTGATGTTTTAGGAGGGTGTAAATAGAGGAAAGCAGCCCATAACTTAAAGGCAGGAATGTGCTAATTAAGCACGCAAAAGGAATGCTAATTAGGAGTCTGGTGAGCAGGAAGGGCACAGACGTGGTACAGCCACAGTGTGACTCCCAAGGGCAAAGCTCTCTATTCTGCCATGAGCACCAGCCCCTGCAGTGCCACAGCCTGCAAGTCCAAATCCTGGCATCCCAAAAAAGCTGCCCAGGGAGGTGGTGGTAGAATCACCATCCCTGGAGGTGTTCAAGCAGTGTGGAGATATGGCACTGATGGACATGGTGAGTGGGCATGGTGGGATGGGTTGGAGTTTGGACTTGGTGATCTTAGAGGTCTTTTCCAAGATACATGAGTGCCTGCTGTGTGCACCTGGCTCACCTTCCTCTGACTGATTACTAAATAAAAGCCAGCAATTGCCAGGTGTCCACACACTGAGCTGTGAGAGCTGATTGCAGCCGGGTTCTGTTAACGCAAGGGGAATAAATGGCAGAGGGAGCCACGGTTTCCCAGCAGTTCAGAAGTGCTATTTTTTCCTTCTATTACAACGTGTGAACAATGGTCAAGTGTCTCACTTCTCCATCCGCAGCCCTCCCAAATGAAAGGGATTACAAGTGTATCATTAATATCGTAGCAACCTGGCAGCAAGTCGACAGATTTAATTTGGTGACAAGATGAGTGGCACCAGAATTCTCCCATCTCCCCAGAAAATGAAAAATAGATTCTGCCTGCTACTAGTAAATATTGCTGGTAAGTGAATAAAAATTCAAAAGGGAAAAAGCAATTTTCCTTCTGCTCATATTGTGTTCAGTTCTCAATATACTTCATGCAAGAGGCTCCCCCGCCTGATGGATTCCTCCTAGATTATATCATGCTTTTAAATTTATATGCCCCAGCTCTTTAAAAGACTGTTTGCCAAGGCCTTTGCATTCCATGTTAGTCTGGTAACTGCTGACATTTGAAAGATGCCATCGAAGACAAATCCAAAATGTTTTTTTAAGTAAGAAAAGGAGACAGAGCTAGCAGGTAGAGGAAGATTAAAGATCTAGTCAACAGCCAAAATCAAAGTTTTCATGAACTGGTAATGTCAGGAAAAGTTTACAGGGCCTAATAGAGGGCTCGCGTGTCAGGAAAACCCATATTAAGTTTGTAGGGTTTTTTTTCCTCCAAGAACTGCACATGAATTTTTCAGGGCTCTGTCTTCTCTGAAATGGCACAGCCGTAACGCACAGCAGTGAGAGCTTGGAGCTCCCGTTCACGTTGCTGTGGTGAACAAAGGAAAATCCCATTCGTGGGTAGTGAATCTGTATTAATTATCTGCTTGGAACAGCTGTTATCTAACATCAAACATTGGAAATGCAAAGCAAATTGTCAGCACTCTTCATGGTTTGAGCCAATGCCTCTGCAGCCCCAGGTGTCGCTGCAGTCCTGGAATCTTAGAATCATTGAATGGCTTGGATTGGAGGGGACCTCATGGTTGATTCCCCTCCTGTTTATAATCTCTCTTTAAATACTGGAAGGCTGCAATGAGGTCTCCCCATAGCTGTCTCTTCTCCAGACCAAACAAGCCCAGTTCCCTCAGTTTATCTTCACAGGGAGGTGCTCCAGCCCTCTGATCATCTTTGTGGCCCTTCTCTGGACCCTCTCCAAAAGCTCCACATCTCTCCTGCATTATGGGCTCCAGACATGGATACAGCACTCCAGATGGGTACTGTATCACGAGGGCTGAGTAGAGGGGGACAATCACATCCTTCACCCTCTTTTTCTGTGGAGCACGATCTTCACTTACCCAACCATGGCCAAGAGACATCCATAGTTTGGCTCATCCCTCATCATTCCTTTGCAGCAAAGCTTTGCCTTCCCAGAACAGGTGGGACCTCATTGAAACCTTCTGGACTTCCTCTCCTACCCCATCCAGCCCAGTGGCCCCACAGCAGGAGAAGGGAGCCAAGAAGAGGGATAAGGGTAAGTGGCCAGCATTGGGCTGTGAAGCATCTTGGGGCTGCTATATGGCCCTGCCCAGTGAAGGAGAAAAACTGAGTTCTATTTCACCTTCACTTTACTTAATAAAAAGATATTAAAAGCAAATCAGGAGCTTTTCACACCTGCAATCTCTAGGCTGAAAATTGCCACCAGGAGGAGGGTGTCTGACTCTAAAGTAAAAGCCTCATTAGCAGCAGTGCTTAATTACTGTCACTCACCTGCCTTGGCCCAGACTGCCCAGTGGAAAGATTTTTCTAGTTAAGATGGATGAACATACTCCAAAAGCTACAATTTAAGGAGCAAATCCAAATCTGAGTAATGTCTCTGACCTGGATCTCCATAACAATTTGACCAATTTTAGTCAAACTATGCAAGAAACTTCTAATTAGCTTCCAGAGTGCACTCATCAGTCTTCAGAGCAATGCAGCTGGGTAAAAAGCCAAAAATAGGTCCTATGCAGAAACCTCTTCCAGCTCTCCTGGAGATGGGATGTGACACCAGTTGCAGTATGTGCTGCTGGATAGGGTCTGTGGGGCAGAATGGTGGATATCACAGCAAAAGTGATGTCAGATATTAACCTAAACATGGGATATGGGGAGCAGGATGTTACCTGAGACCAGAACTGGGTCTGGCTTTGCTCAACCAGAGGTCTCCTATCCGTGCACATCCAGGTCCCACTTGGGTGTGCCCTCTGTGTCCCACTGTGCCTGCAGAAGGGAACATCTACCCTTAAAATCATGGGTCATTAAGGTCATTAAGGTTGGAAAATACATCTCAGATCATCATGTCCAATCGCTGACCCACCCCCACTGTGCCCATAGTCCACGTTTCTCAGTGCCACATCTCCACAGTTCTTAAACACCTCCAGGGACAGTGGCTCCATGACATTCCTGGGCAGCCTGTGTTGTTGTATAACCACTCTTTCTGAGATTTTTTTTTCCAAATTTCTTAATATACAACCTTCATGCAAGGTGGCACCCACCTTTGACGTGTGCTGAGCTTTCCCTCGGAGCTGGAGGAGAGCACACAGTGCTGCCCCAGGTTTCCTCCCCCTTCCCAGACCCAGCAGTCCTCTAGCTGATGCATTCACACTTGGAGATGTTATTGCCATCCTGGGTGTTTATTTAAAAGCAAAAGGTCAAGAGAGCAGCTCATTTCCAGCATAGAAAGCTTAATGCTCCTCTGCGCTAAGTAAAGGCATTGAGCAATCGTTCCTACAGAACAGGTGCTGTGAGTTGTTTTAAATTTCTGTATTTACTTATTGTAATTTCTTTTAGAAGGGAAATAAGCGTGCTCCTTGCCTAGAGGCTCACAGGACAGCACAGCCATGTCTGACATGACCATGAGGCAGCCATGGCACTGACAAGCATCACTTGATCCTAACTGCTTTTAACAAAGCTATTACTTTTCAAACTCAGCCAGCCTATTCATGTAATTCCCTATTATGCTCAAAGAGCTGACACTGTAAACACCTCCAGGCTTGGATGACGTCCACTGAGGGCTGCTGCCTATTCAGCACTTGTCTTCTGCAATTATCAGGAAGATCACAAGTTTTTAGTGTGGTGTTTGGGGTTCTCCAAACTCCTTGCATCAGATCCTCCAGATCCTCCACCAAAAGATGATGTGCATGCATGCAATCAGATGCCCACCTGTTGCTACCCACAGCCCCTTTTTCACTTGCCCCATGATGTGGATCAGAGAATCATTGAATTATTAGGGTTGGAAAAGACCACTAAGGTCATCTGGTCCATCTATCACCATTTCTGCCCACTGACCATGTCAGTGCCACATCTTACATTTCTAGAACATCTCCAGGGACAGTGACTCCTCCATCTCCCTGGGCAGCCTGCTCCAATGAATTACCACCGTTTTGAAAAAGAAGCTTTTCTTAACATCCAACCTGAAGCTCTACTGGCGTGACATGAGGTCATAGCCTTTCATCCCTGTCCCAGCCACCCCAAAGGCAATGCCATGCAGCTGGAGCAGTGCTACGTCAGCTTCTGACTTGCCATTTCTGGTCCCACACAACTGCTGATCTGCCATTGACCCCATCCTTCTGCTGAGCCCTTTGGGGCTGGTGAGGCAGAGTTTCTCCGTTGCCATTTCCTTCTTTCCACAGCTGGGTAATTGTTGGTGACACTTTTCAAATCAGGTTGGGGAGGTTCAACGAAACCAACTAGATGGAAATCAAATTTCAAGTAACCGGTAGGAAATGGAAAAGAAAAATGTTTATGGAGCAATTTTCTTCTCTTCTCCGAATGGTGAAAATTGTCTCCGTCACTCATAAATTATTAATTTGGATTTGCCCCGTTTTCTTTTCAGGGTTTCAAACTCTGGAGGAGTAGGGGCTCTCCATGGAGGCACAACCTAGAAGCACTCCATCCCACCAGGGAAGGGCAGCAGTTGTTCTCAGCATCGGGACAGGGCATCTCTGGTGTTGCAAAAAGGAAACATCCCATTAGGGAAATAAACTGCTATCAGAATCAAGTGGGAGGGACAAAAAAACAGCACAATAATGGGAGTAAAAAAAGGGAGTTTTTTCTCAGAGAGCCATAACTTCATAATCAAGTAAGAGGACGTCTTTGGCCAGTTGCCCATCCTCTTCAGCAGTGGAGGCTGCTATTAGAAATAGGAAAAGTGCTATGTAACAAAATGGAGTGGGGAAATAGACAACCATTGATTTTGAATTAGATGTTATGAAGTATGAAAAATTGATACAAGGAACTACACTCATCAGTTAAAAATGCATAAGTTAGTGAATGCATGACAGTGAGAAGGCAATTGAAATGCTCAGTGAACAAAATAAAATGGTGCAGAGGTTTTTCTTCTAGAGATGACCAAGCTCTTAATAAGGCAGAAATACAATAAATGTTTCTGGGCTGTCTTCATGTCTGTCTCACAAGAGGAATTTGAAGAACTCATCAGTAGTGTTAAGATCAAAGATTAAACGACACTCAATGGGGTTATCTTATATAGTGGGAAGGCGTTACATCATACAGGAGCATCCCCTGTAAATGCAGTACTACTGGAAGGTAAAACATACCCCCACCAGAAAAGCAGGCTGGGGGATGCCCTGAGCATCAGACATGGTCAAATCCAAGGGAAAGTGATACAGGAGTCAGCTGGAAGGAACCTGGAGAATTAATGCCAATCAACACGGTTTTATGGGAAATAGATCTTGTCAGCCCTCATTTCATTCAGAGAAGAGATCACAGGTTTGGTTAATAAAAGTAACTGAATAGATGTGATATACCTCAGCACAGGGACTGCGCTGCATGGCTGATTAAAAATGAGCACTCAGCAGCGTCAGGGAGAAGCACGTGAGAGACTGAGACTTGGGTAGAAGCTCAGACAGCCGTCGTCGATGGGGAGCTGTCATTAAACCTGTGGTTTTCATAACGTTTTCCAGCAGGAGGTTTAAGGCAGTCAATATTTTCATCAATGATTCGAACATGCATATTAAAAACTCATTCATAAAAACTCTGTGGCTGAGGCAAAGAATGGAAGGATTGATAGATCCACAGCGGGATTGGAGAGATGGGATCACCCAGGGATCCTTTCTCCCTGACACTGAGATGCAGCCAAATGCTTCATCGAGGGGTCCTACAGGGCTCTGCAGATCTGCTAGGGGTCACTGGGGGCACGTGAGGAGTGAGTCAAGGGATAAAGAGGGGAGAGCAGAGCACAGCAGCAGAGCACAGCTGAGAGTAATGTGTGTGCTGCCAACAGCTGCCTATGCAGAGCCTGCCAGCCACTAGATGGATGGAGAAACGAGCAACTCGAAGGAGCTCAACCTGTTTATCTTAACTAACAAGAAGTCTGCAGGCTGGCTTAATCATCCCACATGAGCACTTTGCTGTGGAGGAATTGCTTTAGTGTTGGAAGGAGCTTTTTCTAGTACCCCAGTGAGGTGGGTGCCCACCTTTAACTGAAGGCAAGCAACACGTCCCTGCACAAGGAGTGGGTGGGTAACACATGCAGGAGCCTGGAAACCAGGCTGCCCCAAGGAGCTTTGCTTGAACTTCTCAGTCTCTTGTTTCCTCTTCCCTGGATCATAGAGTCATAGAACTGTTGAGGTCTAAGATCATCAAGTCCAACCATCCACCTACCACCAATATTGCCCACTAATCACATCCCTAAGTATTAAATCTACAAGTTCCTTGAATACCTCCAGGGACAGTGACCCCACCACTGCCTGGCCATCCTGTGCATTGCGTCACCACTCTTCCTGAGAAGAAATGTTTCCTAATATCCAACCTGAACCTCTTCTGGCACAACATGAGGCCATCACCTCCCGTCCTACCACTGTTACCCGGGAGCAGACTGACCCCAGCTTGGCCACAACCTCCTTTCAGGGTATTGGAGAGAGTGAGGAGATCTCCCCTGAGCCTCCTCTTCTTCAGACTAAACCATCCCAGCTCCCTCAGCCACCCCTGCCAGTGCAGCCCAGAGGATCCCATAAGCTCTGCACCTCTTGTGAGCATCATTCCTATCTGCTGGGTCAGTCCCAAGCCCAAACAGTGACACCCAGGCTGCAGCAAGACTAAAATGCACATGGGCTGAGAATGCAAGCTTGCTGTTGAAAACAGCTCCAGATGGAGATGACAAACAGAATTTCTCTGACAACCTGGAAACAATCTCTTCATCACGGACAGGGTATGCTGGTGGTCTCTGCTTGGATAGAATCAAATGCAGTCACCAAATATTTGCAGAAAGTATTGCTATCAGAGAGCTTGATATCTTATCTCCCACAGCAAACAACGAAGCATTCAGCAAAATAACCCTGTTGCCACCTCCCTCCTATGGCAGCCTGCTCCCCTCCCACCTCACCCACAGAGACTGGTGGGTGAAAAACTTCCTTTATGAGAAAACGTCACTTTGTTGCTCCACCTGGACTGTCTTTGGCTTAAGGATTTGTTTTTCTGGTCACTCCTGGCCAGGAATGTTTGTTTTTTGTTGTGACTGATCTCATTTTCCCTGCTCGTATTAAGCCCCCCAGCAGCAGTGGCCAGATGGCTGCTGGTGATGTCTGAGTTGATCTGTGCCCAAGGTTTATATCTGTGCCCGCTGACATCCAGTTGGAGGAGTTCCTGAGCCCAGCAGGACTCCTGGGAAGAAGCTGAGCTGTGTCTTCACAGCTCTAGACCCAAGGCAGGATTCCCAGCCAGGATAGAGCATAACGATTGAGCCCTGGGGTGACCCTTTAACAGGACCATTGTTGAGCCCAGATCATCCTATCAAACAAAATGCCCCTTTCTCCAGGCTGCTGCCATTGGCTGTGTCTCCCAGGGTCAGATCTATCAAACACTGTGGGATCTCTGGCCCCTCCACTTCCCATCTGCGTTCTTTCCATTGCCTCCCTCACCTCTGGCTCACTTCTACCAGGATCTTCAGCTTCCCAGTCAATGTCAGCCCCACTCTCATCCTCTCACACTTTCCCCTTTCTCACTCCCTTCTGCTCCTTGTCTCTCATGTAGTCCTGGAGCTGTGCTAATCCAGTGCTAATCACCCTGTCCTGACAGGTACACCACCAGCTAAACATGGCACCACCAGAAGCCATTGGAACCAAGGCACACCCGTAGGCTTTGCAGCCTGCTGCCTGATGTGGTTGTTCAGATGCTCTTGGACTGCTGGTTGGTATCATCCCCCGGTTCAGCAGCATCTAATTCTTGTCTAGCTCTCCTCCCAGGTGTAACCTCATTGTCTGCTGCTAACTAATTTCCATGCTGGTGGCACATACATACATACCTCATTGCCCAGGATCTAGCTTTTGCATTTTGCTTGCTTGTCCCTATTTCAACATCAAGGAAAGGAATTTACTCCCAGACCTGGGGCCAGTTCAGTTTTCTCTCTGTCTGAGACGATGAGGTCCAAGCCATGCCTACCCCACACCTCTGCACCACCAGCCTCACGGTGCACCATGTGAATAATTCATCACATGCACCGGTCCTCCTCTCTTTCTGTTCTCGAATTAGCCACGAGCAGATTGCAGCTTTCTCAAATGAATTTGCTACTTGGAGCCGTTCCTGTGAACAATTCTTAGGCTGTATCTCGTTTGCAAGCAGCAAATAGCTACAGTATGACTGCTGCTCCACTGGCCGTACCACATCTCTCCAGCTCTGAGGCTGCAGATGAGAGACGTGATCGCTTCTCACCCATAGGATGCTGCTCCTGCTCCTGCCTGCAAGCATCATCATAGTCATGCACTAACCTGTGTATTTATTCCTGATATCTGACCTATCAGACAACTGCTGAATTACGTCTCTAATTAGTTTTCTCATTTGTGAAGGATACGACCTTCCTCTCCAGAGAGAAACATACAAATGAGAAACTGCTCCTTGAAGGTAATATCATGAAAGCAGCAGTCATACTGGGGATAAACAGGGATACAGATCTCTGCTGTTATAGCTGAAATAAAACCATTTCCCTTCCACACTTAACAAATTTTCTCCATTTCCAAAAAAAAAAAAATAGAGAAAAATATAAAAAGAAAGATGGAGATCATCTGCTCTCACTCCCCGTCTGGGTGGTGTAACTCAGCCATAGGAGATGGACACCCCCAGAATCCACCTCTGGAGAAGATGCCAAGGCAGCAGTGCCTTGAACAAGGTGTTGTGGGGGATTTAATCTGCCCCACATCCATTGCAGGGAATCACAGCATGGTTGGGTTGGAGGAGCCCTTGCAGTCCCCCAGCCCCAACCCCTGCCCTGGGTTGGTTGCCCCCACCAGACCAAGCTGCCCAGAGCCCATCCATGGCCTGGAGCAGTGCTGGGGATGGGGCACACACAGCTCTCCAAGCATCCAATAAAGCAGAAGTGGGAGCTGCGGTGTGGACAGCCCAGCAACAGCAGCTCCCTGCTTTCCCCAGGTCTGACCACGCTCCTGGACAGCTTTTTATTAAGCTGTGAATTAAATCACCCCCACAACCTGGAGACGGGATTATTTGGATGCCACCTTTGAACCTTGCTTTGCAGCATGGCCTGGGAGACCCTGGGTCTGTTGGGAAGCGATCACGTGGACCAGAGTGTGTTCCAAGCCCTGTAATTGCCCAATAAAACCATGTTTCTTCCCCATCCAGTTGAATTAGTGTCTGCAATATGTTTGAAAGCTTTATAGCCTAGTTAATTGTAAGGCAGTAACAGGAAGGGGCATTACAGCTTTAGAGAACACAAGTTGCATCTGTATTTAATGATATTAAACCATAAGAAGCCTCCATTCGAATAAAGCGGTGGCTGCTGTAGTGCCTATAAAAGTGAGGTCTCTGTTCAGCAGCGGGGACAGGGATGGTGGTGCTGGGGGCAAGGACAGCACACAGCACCCAGCACTGCTCCAACAACACGCCAACCATCATGCCCCATTAAAGAGAAACCCACCAACCCAACCCCACTGCTGGAAACCAAGGTGCTCCAGGCTTCAAGCTGTCAGGTTGGGTATTAGGAAACATTTCTTCTCTGAAAGAGCAGTGATGCATTGGCACAGGGAGTGCGGGGTGACTGCCCCTGGAGTGCTCAATGTGGAGGTCTGGCAATGAGGGTCAATGGGCAAATAGTGGGGTGGGGTGGGGGTGGACTCGGGGATCTGAAAGGTCTTTTCCAACCTTCATGATTCCATGATTCTATGACTCCCCATGTGGGTTGTGGTTGCTGCTCCAGGAGTGGGAACAATGATGTGAGCAGCAAGACATGTGAGTCTTAAACATCCACATTCGCAAGCAAGCCAACTGCTGAGATTGATTCAGCACGCAGGTAGGGAAGGGAGATGCAGGTGAGTCCACCTAGAGCAAAATATGCAATCAAAGAGAATGAATATAATTAAATTTCCAATTGGCCTTTAATGAAACACCTTTCCAGAAGCAGAACGAGCAGCAGGGACATGCCATGCTCACCCACAGAGGCGTTGGCACCCAGGAAGCACACACACAACCCCCTTGCACTGCTATAAGCTGTTAGAGAGACTCTAATTATAAATTTATCGTTTACAGAAGTTTCAGCTAATTGCACGATGCCTGCTGCAAGGCCTCACTGCTGTTAATGGGGCGTTGGTTATTAATGAAGTACCCATAGCTCTGCTTCAGAGAACATTGAGCAGATCCCATTTTCTTGCCCACCATGTTAGCTGCATGCAGGGGCAATGCAGGGATGTGCCAGGAAGTGGTGTGCAAAAGGCCCCAAATGTTGCTTTGTGTTGTGGGTTTAGCATGCAAAAGGCCCCAAATGTTGCTGCGTGTTGTGGGTTTAGCATGCAAAAGGCCCCAAATGTTGCTGTGTGTTGTGGGTTTGCAGCACAACTGCTGTGAGCCTCCAACGTGATGCATGGAGGCTGAGCCTGGAGCGGGGCAGCACAGCAAGGGAAACCTACAGCCTCCATACGTCCCACCCCAGAGCCACCTTGTGTCCCAAACTAGAGTATGTCCCATCCCAGAGCCACCACATGTCCCACCTCAGAATCTGTTGCATCCCAGAGCTACTGCATGTCCCATCCTGGAGCCACTGCTTGTCCTACCCCAGAGCCACCACACGTCCTACCAAAGCCTGTACCATCTCAGAGACACTTCATGTCCAATGCAGAGCCTGTCCCACCCCACAGCCACCGCATGTCCCATCCCAGAGCCACCACATATCCCATCCCAGAGCCTCCACAGGTCCCACCCAAGACCTTGTCCCACCACATGTGCCACATGATGGCATTTTGGGGACCAGCACAATGCACAGCAGGCAGAGGTGGACATGGGTGCATGGCATCAAGGGCACAAGGACACAGTGCAGAGGACACGAAGGGGCAGCCACAGCCCCACACACCCCACACTCAATCCTGAGCATTATAACCCACTGACTTCCAGCACCAGTGCTCCTCTGTGCAAGGCTGTCAGTGACAGTGCATTTCCAGAAGGGCTATGAAAGACAAACCGAGGCCAGGAAACATAACCATGGCTGCAGGTTTATGTACAGATCCCAGAAAGAGTTGCAGATAAACGTGTTATTAGGTTAAATAAAAATAAAATGAATTCTAGATAATGTTTTGAAATTTATGACATAATTAAGCTATTAATTTAATGGTCTTTATTATTTGGGCTGGAAATACGCACCGGTTCTCGTCTCGTTCCTTTTATTGAACAACGAGCTCATCATACACACTCATTATGCATTTTCATAAACATTTGATGAACAATAACTGAGAGAAACATAAAATATTGTTTTTGTCCTTCAACCGTAATGACCATATGGAGACACGTTTTGCATTGGAGTCAGCAGTTGTACATCTCCGTTAATAACAGCCCTTGCTATTTTTACTGTTTGCAGCACAAATGCAGCCTTTTATGGGAGCGAGAAGGGGGGAAGGAAGGATTTAATCTGCAGGGTCTTTTGCCGTGATTTGTAAGAGAGATGTGGTGCCCACACTCCCCTGTGACTCAGTGGCAGCTATAATTACTCAGTATTCTGGGCTGCTTGCTTACAAGATGTCAATTTATGCGTGATCAGAGCGAGCGCTCCGGTTGGGGACATCTCGGGAACCCCATGCACACACTTGGGTTTGCAAAGACAACATTTTACAAGGCAGCAGAGCAAGGTCTTGCTCTCAACGCAGGGCTGCCGAGGGCCAAGGGTTTGGGTTTGGGAACTGGTTGCAATGTGGGGCTCTTCAAAATGAGAATATTTGGTGATTCTGTGGTTACCGCCCAGCTCACCCCACTGCCCCCGGCATCCCACCCTTGGATTTCAGCACACAGTGAGTCAGGAGCCTTCTCTGGTGGGTTTCTATGGCAGCAGCGCCTGGATGCTGCGCAAGTGCTTGTAGAGGGTGAACAAAATCCCAGCAGACAATGCTCCAACCCAGAACATCTTCTGCACACAAGGGGCTCAAAATCGCCCATCGGGAGCCCAGGCTGCGGCACAGCCGAGCCTATAAAACCTGGGGATGGATGTACTTGGAGCTGGGATGCTTCTGGTGGAGCATTAATAAAGTTCCTCCTGGGGCAGGACACGGATTCAGACACAACACTTCCCCTCCAGCATCGAGTCCTGGGTCAGTGTCAGCCCCATACGGATTTATGGCTCCTTGTGCTCGTAAATGTCGGCTCAGCGGTGATGGATGCGGGCGCCGGGACGCGCTCCCCTCAACTTCGGGAGATTTCTTTATTTTTCCTGATCTTTTACAACGGCCATAAAGCAGCTGCTGATTAGTGACGGGTCTTAAAACTTTAGGCAAAAGCTGTTGAAATCAGCTTTAAGTGCTAAGCTTCTCCGAAAGCGGAACGGCTTAGCATGTTCATTTTGAGGTCGCATCTGTGACGTGTGGCCCTCGGAGCTGCAGCTGTTGCAATGGCAATTTAGGTGGGTTTGGGGTTAGGGACCAACCCTGCCCTTTCTGTCCCCTAGGATGCAGGAGAGATGTGGGTGAGGATGGTGTGTGATGGTGGGCACTGCTGCCTCTCCCGGCATAAAGACCCTCGATGGCATCACTCTGGGACAACGTGACCATCATGCAGACCAGGTGCTGCTCCTTGCTCCCAGCTTGGTGCTCCCAAGGGTTGGGCAGCAGCAGCAAGGATGTGGAATCAATAGAATCACAGAATCGTTTGAGTTGGAAGGGACTTTTAAAGGCCATGTGGTCCAAGTCCTCTGCAATGAATGGGGCAGAGCTGGGAGGATGCTCCTGGAAGGGCAGTCCTTGTTTCCTTGTTGTCCCCAGAGCTGCTGGTTCTGGATGTGCCTTTTCATTGAGCAGGCTACCCTCATCATGTTTCTTCATTGAGTGTTGACCGTAGCTATGTCTTCTGCTGAAACAACACATTTGGGGGAGATTTCACATTTAGGGGGGGAAACATCACATTTGGTGGAGGAAATCACCTTCTGGTGCCTCTCACCATCTTTGGCTCCCTTCTCTCTCCCAGCCTTTGGGTGAGCCCTCATCCTCCATCCCAGCTTCCATTCACCAGCACTAACCTTGTCCTGGCTGCTCGCACAGAGCTGCACCTGAACCTGGGACAGGCACCCTCACTCTTGGCTAAGTCAGTGCCCCTCTGCCTCCCTTCCACAGAGCTTTTGCAGGATATGCACCCATCTCATCCCACCCTACAGCATTACAGGCAGCAGGTGGGTGTCGGATGGGAGAAAGAAGCAAAGGGTTGATGGATCGTTGGATGGAGGGATGGATGGAATGATGGAAGGATGGGTGGACAACTCAACTCCATCAGCTCTTCACCAGTTAGAGAGCAAAGTGGAAGTTGGGCTCCTCTGCCTGTAGGTGCTGACTGGTCTCTACCCATCCCCATCACATTGTGGGGCAGTGGGAAGGCACCTGGGAGCCGTTCCTGCAGGACATGGCACATCCCCTCCCTGCCTGCTGCTTCTCTCAGGAACAGAAGTTAGCAAAGATTTATCACAGCACTAAAGCTCGGATTGAGCACATTTGAAAGAAGAACAATTTATTCATCAAAAATACGGCTTCATTTTATCTGCAATTATTCTCAAGTTAAAGCCTCATCCGGCGAGCAGTTGGCTGAATAAACAGCAACTTTTTATGCCTAAACCATCCTATTTTGACATCCTATTGGAAAAAAAAATAAATATAAGAGGACATAACCTACCCAGACAACATTTGGAGAGTTCCATGGCCCTTTTTTTTTTTTCTGCCAGAAAATGGTGAGATTGGGAATGTAGGGTGGAGGCAGCTATTGCAGCCTTAATCCTGATCAACATGGAAGGACTGGTTGGGTGTCTATGGAAGTGATATCATTGGAGGACAGCAATCACAGACTGCATGGTTCATTGGTTTGGATGTTTAAACTAAGAAAGCGTTCCCCAGAAAAAGACAGATGGATGCAGAAACATAAACTGAACAAACTCATGGGGATGCTTTACCACCATCAAAAGACCCTTGGGGAGCCATCCTAAGGAAGGGATATACAGGAGAGTGTGAAGTTACTAAAAGAGTCTATTAGAGGTGCACAGCAGCTAAACACCCTGACGCAGGGGAACCACGGGGCAACAGTAAAAGGCCAGTATTGCTGCATCAGGAGCACTTTAGTGTCCTGAAAATCAAAAAGGAATCCTATAAAAATGGGAATGAGAGCAGAAGGGTGAGCGTAAAGGGCTAGTGAGTGCACATGGGTGTAGCATGAGAAAGGCTGAGTGAGTGGCAGGCAGCAAGGAGGTAGAAGGCAACAGCAGAAGTTCCAGGAAGGATAATGGAGAGAAAAGAGGTTTGACACACATGTCTTGTAGTGGAGAGGGGATGCAAAGAGAACACACGGAGAGAGCTGCAGCAAGCAGTGCCTTCCTCATCGTGTGAGCAGTTTCTAGGGCACCAGCGAGGGATGGGAACCTGGGCCAGGAAGGAAGCACTTACAGGATGCTGAGGTAAGCTCAATCTGTCTGAGTAGTCAGGGATCGAGCAAAATTACCCTGGAAAATACAAGCAACCTCTGAGCTGCTGGCACTGGTTTGTGACAAATGTTGAAGGCTTGAGAGATCCTTCAGAAGCGTGAGAGTAAAGCACAGCATCTCTATGTAGCAAAGAGAAAACAAGGGGAGGGAAAAGATGGGGAGTTGCGGATCAGACTGCCTGTCTTCAGTTCTTTGAAACATTTTGGAACGTTCTGGGGAGAGCTCCATCCTCCTCATCCAGGAAGACCTTCTCCCTAGGGCGCACCAGGCGGCTCTTTTCCGGGCAGCCCAGCCAATGGCAAGTGTTTGGATGCACCCCATTTGCTTCCTCATTTCTCCAGCCACTGATAACACCTGAAAATAAATAAATAAATAAATAAATAAAATAAAATAAAATAAAATATCCCCATTTTCCAAAGTAATTACTACAGAAAACCAAAATGCCACCATCTCAGAGCCCAGCAGCGAGGCTGCAGCCCCTCTGCCCAATGCTTTGGATCAGGAGGAAGATGTGATGCTGCAATGGTTCTTTGGGGGGGGGAGGAGGACAAAAAAGAAAGTAAGTAAGTAAGAAAGAAAGGCGGCTTTTATTTTTAGCAATTTTAGCAGCCAAATCGTTGTCAGGCCGTCTGTGCTCTGCTGAGCAACACCGCAGCGTTGGGCACAGCCAAGAAGAGCTTTCTCATAGAGCAAAATGTCACGATGTAACCAGGTTTAATCACAATCCCAGCAGCCTTCAAGGAAAAAAAATGCCAAGTTCGGGACAAGGTATGTATTGTTTAGCATCTCCGTTGTTCCTACGTTCCAGTAAGAGGCAGGGAAATGTGGCTCTTGGCCCAAACTGTTGCTGCCTTTGGGAAGACTCCAGGTTCCCCACTGGTGCCCTCTGGTGAGGCTGGGCAGACAAAAGGAGGTCTGGGAGAGTGTATTGTCTTTTCTACCACCCATCACCATCCAACTTTGCCCTTCAAAACTGTCAAGAAACAGTCTAGATTGCTTTATTTCCCTTTGGGTTTGGGGGAATTTTTTTGGTCTTGGACATTTGCTTCATCTTCCTAGATGTCACATTACAGACTGCTGAGGGTGGAGGTGACCCATTGTCAATCCCTGCCCAGGCCACCCAATGCAGGCTGTGAGTGCCTCCAGGAATGGAGGCAGCACTTCGCTCCTGTCACTCCAGTGCCTTAACCCTTGACAGATTCACTCCAGTGTGTCCACATCACTCTTGTACTGGGGAGCCCACAACTGGGTGCAATGCTCCAAATGCCATTTTGTTCATCTTTAAAATTGTGGTTCTCCAAAAGACACTCACATTCACTCCAGGGCACTGGGAGGAGCAGGCAGTAAGCGCAGGCAGCAGAGGATTTGCTGAGCCCGTCCTTGACACCAGCTCCCAAGCACATCCAGAGAGAATTTACTGCTTCGGGTCTCTCATAAATGCCAAGCTGGTGTGTGATGGATGGATTGGGCTGGGATGCTCACTGCTGCAGTTTCTGCAGCTGTCCCAGGGAGCAGCAATGAAGCACCACCACTATCTGGATGGGGACGGGACACACAGAGCAGGGCCAGGCAAGGGGCAGCCCTGCATCAACCAGCACAGCACATCCCTGGGCCAGAGCTGAGTGCCTTGCTTAGGTCTGCTGGGCACAGCTGCACATCCTCTGATAGGTGAACACCCTCACCTCTCAGTCCCAGCACACACAGGTGTACACACACCCCTGTATGCACTCACATCCACTGCCTCGCACTCCCATCCCATGCACATGAAGACACCATTGGAGCAAGCAGACAGTGTGATTCAGAGGATGGCTTGCTGGCAGAACCTTGGCTCTGCGCGTGTGAGCGGACAGTTTGGATTTTTAAAGAAAATTGAAGGAAGCACAGCGCTCTGCTGGAAGGGCTGCGGTGAGAGACGGGCGGCTCCGAGCAGAGAAGCCGCTCTGAGGTTGCAACATTCGTCGTTTCAGCAATATGGGAACCCCACAGCCTTGCTGTCCGTAGGGTCCTGTCGGTAAAACATCCCCGTGCACAACGGAGGGTACCGTGGGCTCCTGTGTACCGGTACCGCCCCGGCTCAGCCCCGGCTCCGCCCGGCGCCCACTCTCAGAGCCGGTCCCGGCGGGCGGAGCCGCAGCGCCACCGAGCGGCCACACCGCGCTCCTACCGCCCGCTGCCCCCTCTCGTCCCCCGGGCCGGGAAGGGAAACGCGACCCCTTCCGTGCTTCCGTCCCCCGCTCCTCGCATGGAACGTAGCCCGGATGGAGCAAAGCCACAGAGCAGTTCCCGAAAGAGCAGAAACCAAAGTGTCGGCCAGCGGCGGCACCGCTGTCAGCTCTGCCTGCCAAGTCCTGCCTGGATCTTGTCCCACTTCACCCTTTAGGGTTGAAATTTTCCATCCTCGAATCTTTTTCTTTCCAAGTCTCAGTGTAAGCAGTCAGGGCACAAGAAGTCCTGAAGCCAGGACAAGCAAGCACCCTGAGGTCTGCCGGAGGATAGTGTTTTGTGGGAGCTGTGGGTGAGATGCAAACGGATGGGAGCTCACAGCGAGCGAGCTCACTGTTTTCCAGCTGTATCAGCACCTCTAATGAAAGAAAATGGCCTTATTTGGCCTGTGTTAGAAAATTCAAAATCAGTCACTCCAGCAGAAAGCCGTCACACTGCCAGCTTGTGGAGCAGGGGCTTGGAGTGCTGCCTTCCCCCATCCCTAGGAAAACCTGAAGAATATGGGCTGGTGACATGGAGAGGTGATTTGAGTTCTCAGCCACTCCAATGAGAGATCAGGGGCAGCTGCCAGTCGTGCTGCACGTGGGCTCCATTCTGGGCTCCATCCCAGGCTCCTTTTTGCCCCATGCTCCTGTAGGAATGTCACTCCCCTCTGACAGTGGGAACACGAGAAAAATGCAAAGTTTCCTGCAAAGCGTTTGCCTGTGAGAAGGAGGGCAGGAAAACAACAGCAAAAAGAGAACAGAATGGCTTGTCCCCTTTCACTGCAGGCATCCCCATAGTGAAAGGGGAAAGGGAACATTTTCTTTCTTCTTTTTTTCCCACTGGAAGAGAAGCCAAAAGGCCACTCAGCACTACCTGCTCTCAATTAAATATATGGCAAGTTAAGAAGCCAAACCAAGTAGCAATTGGTTAGAGGGGTTCATCAGTTCCAGCTGCATGCCAGGCATCGATTCATGCCCCGCAGCAGATGAGGGGAGCGTGGTGGGCACTGAGACTCTGCAAGCCCAAAGGTTTTGCTGTGTCTGCAGCAGCCCTCAAATCAATGAGGTTTTGCTGAGCCACGTCTCTGCTTCCCGAGGCACCGTAATTAAGGGTGTATTTTTAGTAAAACGAGACGCCGTGTTCATCAATAAGGAACAGCACCATTCTCAAGGGCAAAGGTGGCTCCAGTTAACCTGCTTCAGCCTGGAAATGGCTGTTGTCCCCCAGCCCAGCAACACCTGGCTGCTCCTGGATGCTGCACACCCACACACCCCACACTGGGGCTCTGCACCCTACAGGGGGCTGCACAGTGCAATGCAAACTCACGGGAGGATACCCAGCTTCCATCCAGCTGCCCCAAACCCCAGCACTCTCCCTTCCCTCGCTGTTTTCCCAGGAATGTTCCCCAGCGTGAGGTGTTTGAATCATTTAGGATGGGCTAAAACAGAGCTGGCTCCCTTCCAGGCGTTCTGGCATCCCGGCTCAGTAAACAACTCCTTGCCACAGGAGGCAGCCCAGAAAAAGGCCTTTTAAGTTTATTCCCCAGACCCTGATTCTACAGAAATCTTCCAGCACATTCATTTCTAGGCTGTAAGTGCAGAGAAATGGCTTCAGGCATTCGCTTACTTTTCTTCCCAACCTTCACATCCCCCAGATGGCCATCTCAGCTTCACCCCCTAATCCAGGAGGGTGGAAAACGAGAGGGACTCAGCCCCAGCAGCCCCTTATGTGGCACCATGTGGGGTCTTGGGGCTGTGTGCAGGTCTTGGGCAGGGATGATGGGAGGGTTGAGGGGAAAAGAGGGTGGGATGAGAGTGAAGAAGAAGGATGGAGATGGAGGAGGATGACAAGGCCACAGTCAGTGACAAAATGGGTGCTCCAGCTTTTCTACATATTTTAGCAGTCAGCCCTGATATAACCTCCTCACTCCCCAATCCCATCAGTATCTGCACCTCCATGGAGATGCAGGAGCCCCCAGGGCTGCTAGAAGAGCATCTGGAAGTTCCCACTACCTGGACACGGCCCTATATCATGGACCATCGACACTACAGCCACCAGCACGGGGACAAAACCTTTGGCCATCTCTAGACATCCTCTTGTCCACACCACCACTGAAGAGCCGACAGAGCACAGTGCCCAGGATCACATCCAGGTGCCTTAGGAAGATCTCCAAGGAGACCCCATGAGCTCTCTGTGCAACCTGTGCCAGCGCTCAGCCACCCACACCACAATGAGGTGCTGCTGACATTGAAAGAGAACCTCCTGAGTCCCAGCTGGTGCCCATGGCCTCTTGTCCCAGCACCAGACACCACCTGTACCTCCCTGCTGGTATTGAGGGACACGGAGGGGATGCTCAGAGCCCCCTTATCTGCAGGCTGAACAGTCGGTCTCCTGTAAGAAAAATGCTCCAGGCCCTTCATCATCATCACAGCCTTCTGCTGAACTCTCTCATGTTTCCAGGGCTTCCTTGCACTGGGGAGCCCCGCACCATGCCCAGCATCCCAGCTGTGGCCTCCCCAGAGCAGATCAGGCCAGGATAACCTCAGCTTGCTGAACAATCTCAACTTTTTGGATGCCAACCACCACTGAAACCAAGGAGCCATGAATTCCAGCTTCCCAATCTCCCTTCCTCATGCCACCAGCGGCTGCTGTAACTTGTTGCCATCTGTTATTTTCACTGTGTCAGAAAGCTTCTCTGCTGAGCACCAGCCCATGAAATATGCATGTTGTGTCCTCCCATTTCCAAACCGCCTTCTCCTCCTGCACTAAATCCCCTTCTCGCCTATTTGTCTTGTCTTCAGACTTGTTTCTTCACATCTTACGGCTTCCCAGACCATCAATAAGAGACACTTCCCAGCCCAGAGCTGACTGCTGAGCGATGGGGACTCGTGCTTGTGAGCATCACACCTCAGCCATCTCGCCACACGCACCCGAATCTGCATTTCCATCTGAATGCTTTGGCTTTCATTTTTAGACGTTGGTCTTTGTGGCCAGATCTGAGAGTAAAGCAACACGGAAAACTCAGAGCTGAGGCTTCACATCGCAGCTTTGAACGGATTATTTCACTCTGGGGCGGTAACACAACGCAACAATTATAGGGAAGGAAACGAGTGTTTTTTCATCGCCAACATTTTGTCTATTTCTGCCCAGAGCGATGCCCTCCTCTGCCTCCGGGCCCTTTTTCTGGAGCACCGGCCGAGCCCGCAGGTTGCGCTGAGCATCGCCGGGCGCCAGATGGCACTTTGGGGCCGGCAGGAGGTTGGCTGGCTTCCTGCGCGATCCTACACGGGCGGGGAGCTGTGCCCATGCCCTGCTGCGCTGCCAGGAGCCCGGCGTGGGGAGTGCGGGGAGGGAACGGCGTGGGGGGGAGGGGTGGTCAACCATCAAGAATGGGGCTGCACGGAGCCCAGAGAGCACCCTGACCCAGGATTAGCGATACCCCCAAAGGAACAAGCGGCGGGGTTCGCACCGACACCCATCCCGATGTCGGGACATCCCGCACCGGAGGCGACAACCCTCCTGGGGACGACTGCGAGAGCTCGGAGATCCCTTAAAGAGATTCCTTTAGCTCGCTCCGAGGGGCTGGGACCCCCCTAGGACCACCGGGCTCCCTTCCAATCCCCCTCCACCCCGACCCTTCCCAGCTCCGAAGGGAAGCAGCGGGCAGGACACGAGGCGGAAAGCCGGCCCCCTAGCCCAGGCCCGTGTCTGCGGGAACCCGGCGGGGCGGTGCCGGGCGGGACGTACTTAAGGCGGCGGCGTTGCGGGCGGGCGGCTCCGCAGTGCCCATGGCTCTACCGAGCGCCGTGCGGGCGCTCCACGCCACCGCCTCCCGCATGGGCGCCCCGCGTTCCGTTCCCCGCGGTGCCGCCCCGCCGTTACCGACCAGCGGGAAGGGGGGAACCAAGCCGGTACCGCCGCCGGTACCGCCGCGGGGTGCGGCCCCGGTTGTGGATTTTGGGGACCCGCAAGAGGCGTTCCGCAGTAAAAGCAGCGCTGAGTTGTTGCGGGGGTTGCTGGTGCTTGGGCTGTGCGCTGTGGGACCGTTGGTGGAGTACAACCGAGAGGTGAGTGCCCGGGACCGGGGAGGGTGAAAGAAGCGATGCGGGGCTGCGGGTGCCGGCGCTGAGGTTCCGATGTCCCGCAGCTGCTGCAGTTCGGGAAGCGGCTGTTGGGCCAGGCGCTGTTCGAACGGCTGATGAAGATGACTTTCTACGGGCAATTCGTGGCCGGGGAGGACCAGGAGGCCATCAAACCGCTCATCCGGCGGAACCGGGCCTTCGGAGTGGGCGCCGTGTTGGACTACAGCGTGGAGGAGGACCTGAGCCCCGCTCGGGCCGAGCGCCAGGAGCTGGCGTGAGCGCGGGGCGGCGGGAGGGCTGCGGGGGGGGGGGGGGGTGGCGGGCGCGGGAGTTGGCTGCGACGCGATTGGCTCCGAGCGCCCATCCCCCCCGCTCCTATTGGCTGAAGGGCGCCGTGCGTCACCGCCCCGCCTCCCGCGGCATCGCCCCGACCCCCGGCATCGCCCCCCAGTGCCGCCCCCGACGTCTGTTTCCCCAAATTCCCACCCGCTTCCCTCTGTTTCCATTCCCAGCCTCCTCCCATATTTCAGCCCTTTTTTCCTGCTGACAACACGCGGCGCTGTCTCCCCCTAATCGCCCTCCCCCATCTCTCCCAATGGCACGCAGCTGCGCTGTCCTGCTGTGCTAAAAACACCTCCCGAAACTCCGTGTTCCGTTTCGAGCAGGTGTTTTTTCCCCCCTCTTCCCTCCCTTCCCCCCCGTCATCCCTCCCTCCCCCCTCCAGCAGCCTTATCTCTGCCCCGCACCCAGCGCTGCCTATCGGACAGCTATAACCACGCTGCTGGCCCTGGCGGTGATGCGGGAGCAGCTGATCCCTGTGTGCTTCCCCGGGCACGCAGCCGTGACACGAGTTGCTATCCGAGCCGTGCTCGGCATCCTAATGGAGTGTAAGCAGCCCGTGACGCGGGGGGAGGGGGGAGAGGTGACAGCGCTGCCGTTTCTGCTGTCCTTGTGCCGGCTGTGCCTGTACTGAGCGTTCCTGCCTTTAGCATTGAAGTTTTCCCACACCCATTCTTTCCCTCCTTTCCCAGCCCACCTCGCCCCCCCTTCCCCATTGCAGGTTATAGGGCTGCTGCTGCCATGGGGCTCCCACCCAGAAAAAGCTCTGTGTCCCCCACTGTCACCCTGCCTGAGCCAGCCGTAGAGGCACAAAGCAGCTGCAGGCAGCGTGTCTGCAGCCTCCTGATGCCATCTGCTGTTGGAGTGCTGTGCAAAGCCTCTAGCAGCAAACTTGCGTGGAAAAAAGCCCTGTGCTTCCCCCCCCCCAAAAATGCTCCTCGTGATTTAATTGCAGCAACGTGGTACAGGTTGAGCCCATGTCTTGGCATGCCTGCAGCCAGCTCAGTCCTGCCCTGCCCAGGCTGGTGTTCTGCACCCTGTCAGCTTGTCACGGGTGTCCTCCAGGTGCTGCTATGAGCACTGCAGCCAGGTCACGGTGGCACAGCCAAGGAAAGGTTCCTACAGGCAGTGCTGGTGGGTGTGGGATGGGGCAGGGTGGGCAGTGCTGCAGGCAGGTGGGGCTTTGCTTCCTGGGAAGAGAGAGTGGAAGAGCGCATAAAGAACCAGGTGGAGTTGCACTGATGTGGGCAGGGAGGCTCCTGCCCCTGCAGTAGGGTTCCTCATTCTCAGTGGCCCTTCCAGTGCAGCCAGGTGCCAGGGCATGCTGCACATTAAGGTGCTTTCTGTTTGGCCTTTGCAGGGAAATGCTGCTGCTACAGTCCTGGAGCTGCGTGCTGGAGAGCAGGCTTGGAGGATTCTCTGCCAAGTGCTTCATTTGATTCCTCCCTAAGCAGTTTTAGAGATTGCCCACAGCTTGAGTGTGGGCTTCCTGTGACCACAAGGCTTGCCTTGAATGTGGTCACTGAGGAATAGTTTCTCCTTTGTGTTTCACTTGTCCTCTCTGCCAGACCCACCTCCTGCTGATGGGGCAAAGCAAGCAGGCTCATGGCAACCTCCAGCCTAAAATGCATTGCCATCTGCTGCTTATTTCTGACAAGGGCACCCTTATGCTTCTCCTGAAATAATGCATCCAAACCTGATCCAAAACTCCCTGAAAGCCCAATTCTAGTGTTGGCCACATCACCATGCATAGCCATCCAGCAAGCTGGTGCTCCCTGCATCACTGCACTGGCTCTTCCTTGATAAAGCAGAATGGTGCCTGCTCATTTTCACACTTCTGTTCACATTTGGTCCCGGGGCATCCTGCACGTCAAGGATCTTTGGATCTTTGCACTCAGCTGGAGCTTTCTGCAGGGCTTGGTTTGTGCAGGACTGGTGATACCTGTGTGTTCTGAGCTTACCCAGGGCTGAGCATGCCTTGCAAAGAGTTGCTTTGCTTGCAGGAGCACTTGGGCAGTGCTCAGAGATGCTTCCTGTCCCCCATGGTCTGGTATAAACTACTTCAGCTGGGCTAAGTGGCATTTGGGTGTTGTGGGAATGGCTCTGCTTGCCAAAACTAACACTGCAAAGAAAGCAGCTGATATCCAGGAAGGGCTATTTCTTCAGCTGGAAAGAGCTTCCTCTATTTTGTTTTGATGTAGAACAATAAAGCGAGCACCATGGCACTGCTTTAAATGCCCCCCCCCCCGGGGATGGAGGGGTTCAGTGCAGTCATGCAGCAAGAATGCAGCTGGAAAGGGTGTGTTTGTCTTCAGGAACACAAAACACTTCAAATTCAAGGGGTGTTTGCTGATAACTGAGCTAGAAGGGCTGTGCCAGTGCTGCTTGTCCCCAGCGTACAGGTGCTGGATTGAGTTGTGCTCAGGGCTGCAGAACTGTCCTGCCTGCACCAAGAGCATCTTGCAGCCATCAGGACTTTGCTATTGCATCTCTCTTTCATATTCTGGAGCAGCAAGGTTCCTGACCTGTCCCGGGAGCACCACAGTCACAGAGCAGAAGCCAAGGACACAGCAGGTTGTGGCATGGCTCCCGCTGAGCCGCAGTTCACATGAGGCTTTGCTGTGCTTTGAGCTGCCCCAGGGAGCCTCCAGCAAGAGGAAAGGGCTTTGTTTGTGCTTCCAGCAACTCCTAATCCCTGTCACGGGGTTCCCACGTGGGTGCTGCCTGTCCAAGCTCCCTGGTGAGGTTCCTGTGCCGGTAGCATGGCCAATTTGGGGCAGTGATGCTGGGGTTGTGGCAAGCAGAGATCTCCTGGGAGGAGATGGCTCTCCTGCATCAGACCCCTGTCTGTGGGCTGGGTGTAGGGGGGCAGCGAGGAGGCTTAGCTGCTTGAGCTCCAGCAGGAACTCATGACTTGGGCACCAGCCCAGGCTGTCAGTTCCCTGCTCTCTGTGACAAAGGGCTCAGGCTTGAAATTACATCCAAGGTTGGCTGGGGCTGGGGCTGAGCTTTGTTTGTAAGCGGTTGGCTGGTGCTGACATGCAGTGGAGTGGGGCAGCTGAGTGGCAGTGAGGCTGTGGGACCCATGGCTTGGTGCAACCTGCTCAAGCTCTTCGCTTTGGTCTGGTGTTGGGATGAGGTTTGATGCTCTCACAGCTTAAGGGCCGTAGAGATCATGGAATCATGGAATTGCTAAGGTTGGAAAAGACCACTAACATCCCCAAGTCCAACCCCAACCCACCCCCCCCCACACCATGCCCAGTGCCAATGTCCCCCAGTGCCACATCTCCATGGTTCTGGAGCACCTCCAGGGATGGTGACCACGCCATTCTCTGGGCAGCTGTGCCAGTGCATCACTGCTCTTTTGGAGAAGAAATGTTTCCTGATATCCAACCTGATGGAGCACCCAGCCCCACCATGGATGGCCTTGTCCTTGCCACAGTGGGCTGGGGTGCATCAAGGTCCAGAGCATCCTCCCTATCTGCTCCTTAGGAAACGCTGTCTTGGGTATTGAAGCCTCTTTGCTTTCCATGAGAGGATTTGGGGCACCTGGGCTGCCAACAGAGTGGTGTTGGCCCCGTTAGCAATGGGATGGTGAGGGAAGAACAGGGTGTAGTGCCAGGCCTTGGGGCTGCTCTGGCCACTGGTGTGTGGCTGCAGGGTGCTGCTGGCCTTGTCCTCACCTTCCCTGTTTCTCTTCTTAGCTCCTGCACCTCTGCAGCCGAGAAGGAGCCAGGAGGTGAGTGATGGCCTCTCCTGCTCTCAGCAGATAGCACCTGGCTGAAGGCCCAGATGCTCCAAGCACCTGGGGGAAAGACTTGTTCCTCCTTCATGAGTTGGAGGAGGAATGTTGAGGTTCTCAGCTGACCCCACTCCTCCTCAAATGGGGTCCCAGGGGGCTCTTGTGAGGTGTGAGGAAGGAAGCAGGAGCTGGTAGGGTTCAGCAGGGGCTGTGGGGCACATCTCTGCCCTCTTCCAACCCAGGAGCAGAGCGGAGGGAGAAGCAGTTCCGTGCCCATCGTGGCTTTGGGGATCGCCGTGATGGAGTCATCAGTGCACGCACCTATTTCTATGCCGATGAGGCCAAGTGTGATCAGCACATGGAGACCTTCCTGCGCTGCATTGATGCATCGAGTAAGTCTTCAGTGTGCCCCTGTATGCCTGGAGACACCAGGGACCCTGCCCCAGCCAGCCCTGCCCCTGTGGCTCTTTCCAGGTGGCAGCTCAGAGGACGGCTTCTCGGCCATCAAGCTGACAGCACTGGGTAGACCCCAGTTCCTGGTGAGTGTCCATGGGGGTGAGCGGGATGGGCTGGGTTGGAGAGAGGACAATGGGTGCTTTGGGGTGCCTGAAGCCACCTAGGGGATGACCTCAAGCTTTGGGAGCATACAAAAGGGTCCCAATGTGGGAGTATGGATGCTGTGTACCAGACTATGTTCTCATGATATGGGGTCAAGGTCTGTCTGTGGGGCTCTGGAGGGATCCCCTGGGGCTCTGAGCCCACACAGCTTACCCCAATCTCTGTCCCCACAGCTGCAGTTCTCAGAGGTGCTGGTGAAGTGGCGGCGGTTCTTCCACCAAATGGCTGCAGAGCAGGGCCAGGGCGGGCGGGCAGCGCTGGAGATGAGGCTGGAGGTGGAGAAGCTGCAGGTGAGCAGGGTGATATCCGAGGGGTGAGGTTGTGCTGCTGGGAGGGGAGGAGGGGGAGGGTCTGACTGTCAGGGATGTGCTGCAGGAAGGATTCTGGAGCACTGTGAAACCTCTGGTGGGTCTGGCTGTGCCCTGATGCTCTTTTTTGTGGCAGGAGGCCCTGGCCAAGCTTGGCATTGCGACCAAGGCAGAGAGCCAGCACTGGTTCACGGGCGAGAACGTGGGTGAGAGTGGGTAAGTTGTCCACAGCCTTTAGGGTGCTGTGGGGTGCTGGTACTGGGGGATCTGGGCCCCGCCACAACCCTGGGCAGATGGGCAGCAGCAAGGGGAGGTCTCCAAAAATCATCACTGACTTGTTGTGGCAACCAAGGGCTCTCAAAGCAGAGAGAAGTGACAAGCTGGGTCAGGGTGCCACTTGCAGCTGGTTTGCTGATGGGGTGGGATCTGGTAGAGGACCCATCACCAGCACAGACCTGACTTCCCACCCACAGCACTGTGGATCTTCTGGACTGGAACAGCCTGATTGACAGCCGCACCAAGCTCTCCAAGCTGCTGCTCGTCCCCAACATCAAGGTGTGTATGTGCTTCAGCCAGGCTCTGCCCACCCAGCAGCTCTGCCCACCCAGCAGCTCTGCCCACCCAGCAGCTCTGCCCACCCAGCAGCTCTGCCCACCCAGCAGCTCTGCCCACCCAGCAGCTCTGCCCACCCAGCAGCTCTGCAGCATGGATGCTGCCAGTGTGAGACAGCTCATCCTTGTCCTGGGGTTTGAGGTTGCCATCCTCAGAGCCTGCATGGCTTCTGGAGTCCCACACTGACCAGCTGGTAGGGTGGGCACCCTCTGTGCAGCACAGGATGGGGGGTCTTAGGGGTGGGCTCCCCTGGATGTTTGCCTCCCTATAGTGCTGCCGTGTCAGGCAGTGCTGAACAGGCTCTTCTCATTTCAGACCAGGCAGCTGGAGCCTCTGCTCTCACACTTCACCGAGGAGGAGGAACTGCAGATGAAACGGATGCTGCAGCGGATGGACGTCCTCGCCAAGGTGCAGGGGAGGTGGGGACGGGCACTGCTGCCGATGGGGACACATGGCAGGCAGCCTCAGCAGCCCTCCGTGCCTCCTTCATCCCACAGAGAGCCACAGAGACAGGCGTGAGGCTGATGGTGGATGCAGAGCAGAGCTACTTCCAGCCAGCCATCAGCCGCCTCACCCTGGAGATGCAGCGCCGCTTCAACAGGGAGCGGGCCGTCATCTTCAACACCCACCAGTGCTACCTGAAGGTGAGGCAAGGGATGGAGTGCATGGATTGGTGATGCTGTAAGCAGTTCGGTGTGGCTTTGGCATGGCTGGTGGCAGTGGTTTGGTGATCCTGGGCTATCTCTGTCCAGGAAGCTTATGATAATGTGAGTGTGGACGTGGAGCTGTCGCGCCGGGAAGGCTGGCACTTTGGCACCAAGCTGGTCCGTGGAGCCTACATGGATCAGGAGAGGGAGAGAGCAGCGAAGATTGGCTACGAGGATCCCATCAACCCCACCTATGAGAAGACCAATGAGATGTACCACAGGTAGGGGATGCCCCCACCATGCTCCTGCCTTCCTCCCAGCGTGATGGGGCAGCCTCACCACGCAGCCCCCTGCTGCCCTGCAGGTGCCTGGACTATGTGCTGGAGGAGATCAAGCACAGCCGGAAAGCCAACGTCATGGTAGCAACTCACAATGAGGACACAGTCAAGTTTACCCTGCGCAGGTGGGTGCTGGTGGGGTGGGGTCAGTGTTGGGTGCCCAGTCCCTGCTCTACACACAGGACAGGGGCTCAGCTCTTTCTTAACGTCGAGGCTTGGCTTGCAGGATGATGGAGCTTGGCATCCATCCTTCAGAGAAGAAGGTCTGCTTTGGGCAGCTGCTGGGCATGTGTGACCAGATCACCTTCCCCCTGGGTGAGTGCTGCAGCAAGAAGGATGTGGCAGAGGGCTCCTGTCCCGTTGTCACACCAAAGTTTCCCTGAACAGCTGCTGTGGGGTTTGAAGGCAAGATGGAGCCAGGCTGTGGGTTGCTGGCAGACTGGCTGAGGACTTCTGGTCTCCAGAACCCAAGGCTAGGGGAGTAGTGCTAGGCAGACTGGGCAGATGTCCAGCATGGATGCTGCTCTGTCCTGGAGTTCCCCCAGTAAGCAGGGCTTGGCTCTGGGTCTGCAGCCTCCTCTGGTCATGCTGGAAAAATGTGTTAACTTGATGTTTCTAGTTGAATGCTTCTTAAATTGGCCTGGCCCCACTATTGGCATTCCCAGGGCTGTCGGTGACCTCGGTACTCTCTCTCTGGCACCTTCCCAAATCCCTGTGCAAAGGCAGGGAGGGGACAGGCTGCTGTGTTTCCCCTCCTCTGTCCTGGACAGGCTCCCTCCATCTGGCCAGAGATGCTCCCAGGCTTCCTGTGGGTTGCTTAATTCCATCCTCCAGCCCTGACATGCTGGGCTTGCCTTACTTTCCCCCACACACACAGGCAGGGAGCTGGGCTGGCAAATGGGGACATCCCTGTGTCCCCAGCCCTGGCTGTCTAGAAACCATCGTTGCTATGCCTGGATCCTTGCCCTCGGTCACAGCAGTGCCAATGGTGCTTTGGAGGTCCTTTAGGGCACTTCCATGCTCTCCCTCTCTCCTTCCAGGTCAGGCTGGCTTCCCTGTCTACAAGTACGTCCCCTATGGCCCAGTGGATGAGGTGCTGCCCTACCTGTCCCGCCGTGCCCAGGAGAACAGGGGCTTCATGCAGAGAGCCAACAAGGAGCGGGATCTGCTCTGGAGGGAGTTCAAGCGGCGACTTTTTGCAGGCACCATCTTCAACACCAACCCCTGACCCCTCTGGCCCTGCAGGACCCAGCCTGTGCCCAGCAGTGGGGCTCTTGTGCCTTCGTGTTAACCACTAACCCAGCTCCTCTGCCTTGTTCTGTTGCTGTTTTTCCTCCTGAGGCCTTTGCCTGAGGGGGAGATGTTGTCTTATTGCTGTAGAACTACATCCTCCTTCTGGAGGCCACTACTGTAGGGCTGCCTAGCTGGCTGTGCCCCGAGTGATGTCCCTCTGCTGTTCTTTGGCAGAGCCAAAACTCTGCAGGCTCTCAGTGCCCTGTGGCCACGCCAGCCCTGGAGCACCTATCATGGGGATGGGATCTGCTCAGCCACATCCCTGTGCTGTCCTGTGAGGCCAGGGCAGTGCTGCAGGCCAGGGAGCCAGGAGTTGGGCTGCAGCTCAGCTCTGCCAAGCACTGGATTTGCAGTGAATTGCAACAATTAAAGCACTGCTGCTCTTGTTCCTCGAGTCCGTGGGTAGCGTTGAGTTCTGTATTGCTTCCCTGATAGCAAAGGCTGGGGGGTGCTCCAGCCGAAGCTGCTGTGTGCTTTCTTGCAAGGATGCTGGATGCAGCAGCAGGGGGAGTTGCAAGGCAGAGAGCCCATACTGTGCAGCAGCCCTCGCAGCAGCTGTACTCCAATGCTGGGAGAGGTCCGAGCACACGTGAGCAGGGGCTCCTTCCAAGGGGCAGAGCCTGGCTGTGTCCCCACCGGATGGTGCTGAGCGCCCCAGGGGCCACGGCACGGTCCTTCCCCGGGAAACAGCTGCAGGCAGTTCTTGAATCATTGACAAAACAGCGTATTTTTCCTTTGCTTTGTCTTTGGAAATGCTATAATGCTGGGGTTCCTCTCTCTTTCTTTTGCTGGTGTTTTCCAAAGCACGGTTCAGTAGGAGGAAAGCACCTGGCAGAGCAGCTCCAGCCCAGAGCCTGCAGAAAAAGGAACGGCAGAGTTGGAATAGAGAGCTCTGAGATGGGCTCATGGAACACCAGTGCTGCTCCTCTCAAAGGCAAAAACCTCACTGGGACCAGAGGGAGAATAGGGGCAGTTGTGGCTGATGTCCGTGGGGTGTGCATGACCTCCAGGTCTGGGGGTGGGCACCAGAGCAGCCCTGCTTTGCAGGCAGCCTGGGTGTCCTTGTGCCTCTGGGGGAGTGCAGGGTTCACAACGGATAAATGGATGGACCCATCCTGCCTGCAGGGCAGGACCAGGGATCTGGTGCCAGCACTGTTGGAGACAGGAACAGGGGATGTGTCAGGGAGTGGAGAGAGATGCTCAATGATTTGAAATCTGAGGTCAGGGAAGACAAGTAGGTGGGTGACAGTTGTAACACCCAGGGAGTTGGGAGATGGTTTCTGCACAGGCAGACAGGGTAGGAGGAAACTGAGTGCAGCTTGGGAATGGTGTCCCCATCCGTGTCATTTCAGGGCAGTGACATCGGTCCCCAATCACCGTCACCCCCCCCCAGCCCCTCCCTCTGCACCCGTGGCTGCTCGCATCACGATCTGCCCGTGCACAGGGACAGGGTGAAGGTAGCTTCCAGGCATGGCTCTGCCCCACGAGTCCCCATCAGTGACCTGGTGACAACACAGCTCCGTGGGAAAGTGGCCCTAGGGGGCTCCTGGGTGCTCCTTGCTGTGGCATCGCTGCTCCGTGGACCAGAATGTGAAAAATCCAGAAGTCGGCGGTGAGCAGCTGCTCATCCATTCTCTTCACTCGCGGTGTTCGGGACACGCCCCGGCTCTCTCCCGTCAGATGCTGTCGGAGCATCCTCTCCTGGAGGCGTGCGGTGCTCAGAGGCGCAATGCAGGAGATGCCCGCAGCCCCTCAGCAGGAGTGAACCCAACCCTTCCTATTAAAACCATCGATCCGAGCGCCCGGGATAGCCGAGCCTGCACGGAGCGGCGATGCTCTGTAATATTCAAGGACGCTGTTTGTGTAACCACGTGGCAGATGCCCGGCGTGTCCCCCCCTCCACGCTAGGGATTTGGGATTGCTAGAAGCGCTCGATGAGCCCCTCGAGTTCCTAACTGTGTCCCTCTGAGGGGGTTACGAGTGGCTGCCGCTGCGGGCACCGCTCGGGGCTGCCGGAGCCGCGCACAGCCTCTATCGGGGCTATCGGGACTCCGGATCTTGCCGTTCTACGCCCGCACCGGAGCTCCGCAGCCCGCACACCGGGGCCGTCGGGGCTCGGGGCCGGGGGTCGGGCGCGGGGAGGAGGCGGTGGCGGCGGCGGCCCCCGGAGCCTGGCCCGCCGTCAGGGGAACCAATGCGGAATTTCCTGGCTGCCGGCGGGGCCCCTCCCGCCGCCGCCGAGAGGGGCGCGGGGGAGGCGGCGGCGGCGGCGGCGGCGCGGAGCTCTCACTGCAGTTTCCGTCCGCCGAGCGCGGCCGTCGGGGCAGGGCAAGGCAGGGCAGGGCAGGGCGGCACCGGGCACCGCGCAGCCGAGTCGAGCCCCGTATGGGATGGGCCGGGTCGGGCCGGGCCCCGCCGCGCCGACGGCCATGGCGGCCCTGGGGCTGCGGCCGCCGCGCCCAAAAGGAGCCGCGGTGCTGCTGCTGCTGCTGGCGGTGCTGAGCTGCGGAGCCGCGCAGGAGCTGAGCCCACGGGGCAGGAACGTGTGCAGGGCTGCAGGGTAGGAGAGAGGGGAGGGGAGGGCAGGTGGGGCCGGGAGGGCGGCCGGGAGGGGAGAGGGGGGAGGGCGCGGGCCTGAGAGAAAGCGGTGCGGGGCGGTGGGGAGGGGGCGATGGGTCCCATCGTGGCGGAGGGAGATGGAGCCGGGTGTCTCGGGTCCGGATTTTGCTGTCTCGTGTCTGGATTTTTGATGTCCCGGGTCTGAAGCTGTGTGTCCCGGGTCCGAATCTCGGTGTCCCGGGTCCGGATTTTGGTATCCCGAGTTCGGATCTCGGTGTCCCGGCGCCGGTCCTGCAGGAAGAAGCCGGTTCTGAGCGTTCCGGGTGTGGTCCCGCAGTGGGATGCGGGATGCTGCGGGTGTCCCCCGCTGGAGCGGCTCCCGGAGCGCTCGGGGCGGCCGCGTTGGCAGCACTGGGACAATACTTGGCGTTGGCTTCAGAGCAAAGGTGCCGTCCCCAAGGGTCGCCCTTTGCCTGCTCCCCCCCCTCCTCTCGGGCTCAGTGGTCCCAAAGCTGCCTCATCCCGCCGAGGAGACCCCTATATGGGGGGGCGATGGGGGGGAGGACAGGCCATAAATGCACCTTTTTACATCTCGCCCGTGAGGTCAGGCAAGTCCACAAGGAAAACATGTGCTGAGCGCTGGAGAGGCCGCATAATGGCTCCATTCAGCCCGGCCGCGGGGCGCTGGTGCCCCCTCCTCAAATTACAGTTTCCGAAGGAGGTTTTGCCAGAGCAGCACAGCCTCAGTACTCGGCGGGGAGGGGGATGGGGGGGGGTTGCACTGGGTCTCCACATCCCTCCGTAAAAGCGGTGCCCAGCAAAGCTGTCACTTGGGGTGGCAGTGGGGCTGCAAGAAGTGACCCTTCTGGCCAGCTCAAGAAGCAGCGTCCATACAGTTCTATGGATTGCATAGGGTAGGAGAAAGGGATGTATTTTGAAGCTGTTGGGTCTGGTGTGTGCTAAATGTGACTGTTCCTCTTGAGCTCAAAGCTCTAGTTAAGTTACCATGCCCCCCTTCTGTTGGAGAAGCAGGGGTGCAGGGTGATGAGTGCAAGCACTGTGTGTGTGGGAATTGCTTTCTCCCTGGCCACCATAACTTTCCTTTGGCCATTCTTTTCCTGTATGAAGAATTTCCTTTTTGCCACACAAGACACCAAGTGATGGGTGGTGTGGAGAAAGAAGGGGCTCAGCGCCAAGGTGATGCTGCTCCCCAGTTTGGGCAGTGGTGTGTGAGCACTGGGATGGGCATGCAGCTGGAGCAGGTACTTAACGTGCAGCGATGCTCTGGGCTGTGGGGTTTTCACCTCCATCCATTTGTGCAGCTCCCAAACTCTCAGTAGGATGCAGGATGTGGGATGCTCAGTGGGATGCAGGTGATGCTCAGTGCGATGTGGGATGCTCAGTGGGATGCACACACATCCCAGGAGCAGGGACAGCTCTGGCTTTGCCCCATCATGTGTTCCTTTTCCTCTGCACCAGTGAAATCCCCATCAGTTTGGCAAAGTGATTCTTTTTCTCCTTTCTCGAGGGGAAAAGGCAGTAAAACAGAAAGAGAAGGGACGTGCTGAGGGAAGCAGCAGGTCCGTGGGCCACCTGAGGGATGCTCTAAGGCTGAGCCCCGGTCCCAGCTGCGCTGTGGGGTGCAGGGAGGTGGCTGAAGCTTTGAAATCTGAGCACGTTGGTTTGCTGTCAGAGCAGCTGATAAGGGAGGGGAGGCTGAGTGGGGAGGTGTCAGACACGGCCCGGTGGAGGCGATTAGCTATCTGCCAAGAGATAGCTTTAATCCCAGCGCTGCGTGTGGGCAGCCCCATGGACCCACTCATGATGCTTCAGTCACAGTGCAGTGCTATTGGGCACTGTGGTCCTTCCTTGGGCAGGATGACCCCTTCCCACCCATCCCCAGCAGAGCTCATGGGGCTTTTGGGGAATGAGACCACACAGGCACAACCCACACTCGTTGGACAACTCTATCATGGCACGTTTCAAACCAATCATGGATCCATTTCAACCCGTGGAACCCAGTGGATTTCACTTTGGGTCCTCCTGTCCCCTCACGGAGAGGCTTTGATCGGTGCCCCATTGCCTTTCCTTGTGTGTTTCATCTCCCTTCCAGGGCACAGACCCTGCTCCAGCCCTGGGCGCAATCACAGCGCTGTGTAATCTCAGTGACGGACGGAATGGATGGAGCTATTTTGGTCTCCAGCTGCAAGGCATTTTTTCCAGGCCCTGAATCATTTTTGTGGTTCCTTTCTGCCTCCCGTCCAATTTTTCAACATCTTCCACGAGAGGCAGCCGCGGTGCTCCCATGTTGGTGCTGCCCCATTCAGCCCAGCCCGTGTCCCACCGGGGGCTGCTCCCACCCCCCAGCCCACAGCAGCTCCTTCTGGCAGCCAGACGTGGTCCTGTGACTGCGCTGCGTTTCACGAATACTTCCTCGCTGTCTCCTCCTCCTCTTCTGCATTTGTTACATATAAAGGGAAGAAAAAAAAAAAGAAAAAAAAAAAGCATGCATTCCAGGCTCTGCCACTGGTCCAGCCCATGTCAAGTTTTCCTCGACTGCAGCATGCCTTTGGATTGCTCCAGAGCCTCCAGGATTACTCCCATCCATGGAGTAGAGCTCCAGTTGTGCGGACAAAGCTGCACAAATTGAAGGATGTAATGGGTTTGTGCTGAGAAGAGGATGTCCCTTCCTCATGGGATGTCCCTGTGCCCCTATTCTGGGGGCTCTAGTGGTTGAGATGGGATGGGGTGAGATGCCACCATCCTACCTTGGGATGCCATCCTTGGGATACCATCCCCATGCTGCCACAATGCCAGGCACCAAACCCATCTGTAGGTTCCCTTGCTTTGCGCTGGCTTTCCTCCCTCCTATCTATTATTTTCCAACACCTCGGTTAAGAATACGCTCATTTTAGTCCATCCTTTAAATCACATCTGATGGTAAAATAATCCGAGCCATTTTCTGCACGTGGGGCACACAGATGTTGGGTATGGTCATCCCATGCCCAGCACTGCTGCTGTTTGCCTCCTTGTTCTCTGCTTGAGCCCTGGGCTGAGCTGGGTACCCCACGTCAAGCATCTGCATGGTAGAATTGGTTCTTGATATCATCACAGCATCACTGAAAGGTTTCCAGGAAGGACAGCAACTTTCCAGATATCCCAACCATTTGTGGACTTATTTTTCCTGCAGCTCCTCGGTACTCGTGTGCTGCCCAGGATGGAGGCAACAAGGAAGCGAGTGTCTGATAGGTAAGCAGCAATGCTGAGGTCGTGAGACAGCCCTGGAGCTGTGTAGTGCACAGCTGTGTAGTGCAGCCCTTGGACACGAGATGCAGTGTGGTGACCCCTGCGTGCTGCCACAGTGCTGGAGGGCTGTGGCAGAGGATGAAGGCACAGCCACATGCCACCACAGAAAGGCACCAGTGCCACCGAGCCCACAGGAAGCCAGGGCAGCCCCTGCTGTGCCACCATGCAGGATTTGGGGACCGTGTGTATCCCCCCAGTTTGGGGTGCAGTGGTACCCAGGGAGCCGGTGGGCTGCAGACCCCATAACCAACTAACTCACCCTGCATGCGCTCTCATAACCACTCGCTGCATGCAGCTGGTGCAGGAAGGGAGAAGGATGCACAGTGGGGGAGGATGGTCCCGCAGCAAACTGTCCCCATCTCCTCTCCCCACTTTCCCCCCGGGCTGCTCTAACCGTTAGACTCACTGCCTCTAACCTGTTCCATCTGTCTATTTTAGGGTTTTCTATAGTCCCCATCACCGTAGGTCTAACAACAGCCAGGTAAGGCGCTCGGTGCGGGTGCTCTGTTCCCCCTCTCTTGCTGGCCAAGGGGACTTTGTGGGGCCATGGGGCCAGCACTGTGCTGTGCCACAGAGCTCGCTCCCCTTTGGCACAGGGGGACTCGTGGGCTGGGGGTGCTGGGGCAGCACCTCCATAGGGAGGTTAGAAGGAGGGAGGCTGTGCTGGTGGCTGCTTGTGTTCCCCTGTCCCACGTCCCACATCTCACCTGCAGCACAGGGATGGGTGAGCAGGGTGGTAAGGGGCTGGGGCAGGGATGGAGCTGGGGATGGTGGCAGGAGGATGGTGGCATCTCCGTTGTGATCGCCATGCAGTGTCACAGTTCAGTGATCACTATGGTGCCACCGTGCACCCCATCCCCTGTTCTGGGGGGGGGTTGGGGACTGGGATGGGATGAGCCTGGTGGCAGACAGTGGGGACCATTCAGCCATGTCCTCATGCTCTGTTATTGGTCCATCTGCCCAGCTGTCTGCGAAGGGAATTTCACCTGCAAGGAGAACGAGGTGTGCGTGAGACCCGGCGAGTGCCGCTGCCGCCACGGCTACTTCGGTGCCAACTGCGACACCAGTGAGTACCAGTGGCACCACTGGGACACCCCAAGGTGGGCCACCTCGTATAGGGAGCCCGTCACCTAAGCGTGCTAGGAGCAGGGGGGATGGAGAGGAGCAAGGGGTGCCGCTTGCATGGAGTCACCCACGGCTGACTGCAGTGCTGTTCCATCTGCAGAGTGTCCCCGCCAGTTCTGGGGCCCCGACTGCAAGGAGATGTGCAGCTGCCACCCCAATGGGCAGTGTGAAGATGTGACGGGTCAATGCACCTGCAACCCCAACCGCTGGGGCCCCAAGTGTGAGAACATCTGCCTCTGCAAGCACGGCAAATGCGACCAGAAGACGGGCAAGTGCACCTGTGAGCCCAACTGGTGGGGCCCCCAGTGCTCCAGCTCCTGCTATTGCAGCCACAATTCCCAGTGCGACCAGCAGACAGGCAACTGCCTGTGCCAGCCGGGCTGGTGGGGCCGTGGCTGCAATAACCAATGCTCTTGCAACAACTCACCCTGTGAACAGTTCACCGGGCGCTGCCAGTGCCGTGAGCGCACCTTTGGGCCCCGCTGTGACCGCTATTGCCAATGCTACAAGGGGAAGTGCAACCAGGTGGATGGTACCTGCACCTGTGAGCCAGGCTACCGTGGCAAGTACTGCCGTGAGCCGTGCCCAGCTGGCTTCTATGGGCAAGGCTGCAGGAGGAGGTGAGTGTTGGGGCATGAGGAGGGAGGTGGGAGCTGTTGTGGGGTACCATGTGCCACGTGTCTCTTGGTTGTTGCAGGTGTGGGCAGTGCAAGAGTCTGCAGCCCTGCACTGTGGCAGATGGGCGCTGCCTGACGTGCGAGGCGGGTTGGAATGGCACCAAGTGTGACCAGCCCTGCTCGGCTGGTTTCTATGGGGAGGGCTGTGAGAAGCTCTGCCCCCCCTGCAAGGATGGCCACACCTGCAACCATATCAATGGCAAGTGCTCACACTGCAACCCCGGCTGGATTGGAGACCGGTGAGTGCTGCACGGCACAACTGATGCATGCTGGTGCAGTGCTGCGTCCCTGCGTGGGGTCTGGGAGTGGGTGCACAGCTGGGGCAGCAGGAATGGGCTGAGCCTGCTGGCATGGCCATGAGGCTATAGGGAGCCTCAGGGACCCTAGTGCCATGGCGTTGGTACGTGGGGCCATGGGATGCACAGTGCTCCTATCTGCTCAGTGACTCTAACACACAGCATGGCTCAATTCTGAAACTTTCTTGGAGCCACCTGGGGTTGGGTCTGAGGCTCTGCAGCACCTGCATGGGGCTGACAACACCCAGCCCCATCTCCTTGCATGGAACACAATGGGGTGACCAGGATGGGCACAGTGTGGGGCACTGTGCGAAATCCCCTCTCCGGTGCTTCAGCTGCCCTCACCTCTCCCCAGGTGTGAAACCAAGTGCCGCAATGGGACTTATGGAGAGAACTGTGCCTTCGTCTGCAGCGACTGCGTCAGCGGAGAGTGCCACTTTGAGACGGGCCGCTGCCTGTGCCGCGCCGGCTCCCACGGCACATAGTAAGCAAACCGCTGCAGGGACCCCGGGCACTCATCACTTCTGGCATCACCTCCATCCCCTGTTCTGCTCCTGCCCATGGTTGGGGTGGGATCCAAACAAACCTGAGGCAGCAGCACCCGATCCCCCTGAGCTCAGCAGGGCCCTCTGCGGAGCCACGGTGTGCCTGTCGCTGAGCGACTTGACGAAAGGATTTTGCTGTAGGAAATGGCCATTTGGCAAAAACAAATGCCTTTGACAAAACTCGTTCTTATTTATTTTTTTTTTTTTCCCCAAGTTCAGGGTGGAATTTCTAGCCGAAAACAGAGAGAAAACCACATCCCAGAATAGCACATAGCCTCACGGGTATGGCATCTGTGTGGTGCTCCCTATCCCAGCAGCAGCTCTCACTGGGGGCTGCTCACCCCAGGAGGAGCCCAAAGCCCTCCAGCCCTTTGGCTGTGCCCATCTCCAACCCTGCAGCAGGGCCTGTCCTAGTGAATGCTCATCCCCTTTGCTTTCTCCCAGTGTGAAATAGAAGCGCTGTCTGAAAGGAAAGTGGCTTGAAGCATTGGAGGGAAGGCTGCTGAAATGTCTGCAGTGGGCACAAAGCCCTCTGTTGCTCCACATCATTCCCATGGTATCTCCTGAAATCAGTCTGTCTGGGGTAAAAATATGGGTCCAGCTGATGGGGGTAGCTTGGACTGTCTGGGAGATATCTCTGCTCCCATCCCTGCATCCTACTGCACAGCAGCTGCTCGTGGGGGCTCAGGGCACGTGGCTCAGCCACGGCGGTGCTTTGAAAACCAGAGAGCGTGAAATGTGGCTGAGCCAAGGGAGCAGCTGCAGCCCCAGGAGAGAGGGGCTGGGATTGGGGCCATGGTGCTGCCAGCTGGGAGCAGCTGGCATTGGGCTCAGAGCCATCAACCCCTCTGCATCCATCCCAGTGCCCATGCTGCTGGCACTGGGGTCCTGCATAGCATCATCACAAACTGTTGCTGCCCCCAGGATTCTGGCAACAGGATGCTTGGTGGGAGGGCACCCAGAGCCTGGGCTGTTTTGGGTGGTGCCCAACACATTGCCCACCTTCCAGCCCTGGTTTGTGCCCCTCACCATAATGTTGAGCTGGGAGGCTGTGCCTTGGCAAGGAGGACATTTTGGCCATAGTTGTTCTCCCTTCTTAAATACAGTGAGCTGAGAGGTTTCCAAGCTCATGGGCTGCAGTGGAAGGGCTCCATACTGGGTGTCCACGGGACACATGGCCACATCAGCAGTGCTGAGCTGAGACCAGATGCAGATGCTCTGCTGGGCTGGCACTGCTGATGGGTTAGTGACCCGTTGTCACCACAGTGCTACAAGCCTCATTGCAAAGCCTTGTGCAGCACGTGGGGGTGGAGGAGGGCTCTCAGAGGCAGCAAACATGGGGACAAGCAGGAAGGTGGCACAGTCCCCCATGGGGATGCTGTCAGTGCAATCCAGCACTGTGTCACCTGCTTTTCCCAGAGTAGAGGGAGTTTGGGAAAGGAGAGCAGGGAGCATCCCTGGGATGCATCACCCCACCCTCACCCCTCACCCTCTCCCCAGCTGTAACCTCACCTGCCCGCCCGGCCACTACGGAGCCAACTGCGCTCAAGCCTGCAGCTGCCACGACGGTGCCTGCGACCCGCTGACGGGCGCCTGCCACATGGGTGAGTTGTAGGGTTGGGGTGCTGGGGTGCTTGTGGTTGGTGTCTGAGCACGCTGTGTCTTGCAGAAGCCAACCAACGGATGGGGGTGATCGGGGCTGGAGCTCTGCTGGCGCTGCTGCTCATCCTCCTGCTGTCGCTGCTCTGCTGCTGCTGCGTCTGCCGCAAGAAGGATGAAGGGCACGGGTGAGTGGATGCTGGCAGGGAAAGGGGAGGACAGAAGGGAAATGTGGGGCAGTTTCCCATCCTCATGAAGATGGGGAGAAGAGAGCACACGGTGGGAGCAGGAGGACCCCACACTGCAGGGATGCCTCCTAGCTTTGTGTTCCTGTTGTTGGCTATCACCTCAATGGGACCCAATGGGTCTCCAGGGCTGGAGCCTGCAAAGGGAAACCTAGAGCATGCTGAGTTATGGCTGGGATCCCCAAAATGGCTTGGGACCGAAGGCAGGAGTGTGCACAGCAGCTCCCACAGCGGGGCTGGGCTGTAGGGTCTGCAGGACAAGATGAGCCCCTCCAGTCCCTGCTGCAGGAATGAGGACAAGGGATAGGAATGGGGATAAGAGTAGGGTTAGGGATGAGGATGGGGACAGGGATGGGGGTGGGGATAGAGATGGCTGCTTATTGGGGAGAAAGGGGCCAGGGGAGCTCCACCAGCTGCACAAAAGCCATCCCTCGTGCTGCCGGCCGCTGTGCAGGAATTTTCCGGAAGCCTCTGCTTGCAGCTGTGCCAGCTCCACTCCAGCCCAGCACATCTGGTTTGGAGAGCCTGTGGGCTGCATGTCATTATGCCGCAGATAAAAGGAGCCACTTCCCAAACTCAGTGCTGCTCAGAGAAGTCTTGCATGGGAAATAGCTCCAAAGAGTTTCCTTTCCCCGGGCACTGCAGGGTGCCCAGAGCCCGAACTGCCATCTCAATGTCCTGTCCCAAAGCGTTCCCAGTGCCAGGAAGGGCTGTGGCAGGGGGGACCATAGTGGCTATGGGTGCCACAACACAGGTTGAGTGGCACTGCTGCACAGAGCCTCTTGCTGCTGTGGCTGCGGATAATTGCCTGAAAGCTCATCCCCGAGAGGCTTCAAAACCAGAGAGCAAATAAAAAGAAGCCACGTGTTTGTTTGGGGTTGGGATTTTTTTATTTATTTTTTTTTATTTTTTCTAAAGTTAATCATATGATTCAAGGGCCTGAATGGGAGCTGTGGGTGTTTTGGGCACGGTCTGGCTCTGCCACAAGACGAGCTGAAGCACGCGGCTGGCAACAGCCCTGACCCCTGTCCTGAGCCATCCTGGGCTTCAGCTGGGGCAAAACCAATGGGGAATACACTCCTGTGACATCTCTCTGTCCTGCCTCTTCCCCAAACCCTTCTTCATGTGCAGCATCCCTGAGCCTTCAGCTCAATGCATGGTTCCACGATGGATGGCCCCGGTGTGACCATTGCCCTGATGGGGTCGTTGTGTTTCCCTGCAGAGCAAATCAGGACCCAGTGGCAGCCAAGAAGCCTCCGAGACGCTTGTGTGGGCGCTTCAGCCGCATCAGCATGAAGCTGCCACGCATCCCCCTGCGCCGCCAGAAGATGCCCAAGGTCGTAGGTGAGGCACCAAGGGGCAGAGCAGAGCCAACGTGTGCGACTTGTTGTGCTTCTCCCAGCCCCAAACCCATGCAGAGTGCACCAGGGCCGGGGAAACATCCCCACTGCAACCCAAATAGGGGCCGTGTTTGTGGAAGGGGCCAGGCAGGGCTCAGGGAGGAGGACAGAGGGGGCTGTGTGCGCGGGGCTCAATGGGGCTGTGTGCGCGTTTCCTGCAGCCGCCCCGCAGCAGCTGGCTCCCACCCAGCAGCGCCGTGTAAACACAGAGGGGAGGGAGGGGATGGCCCCAGCTCCAGGGCTCTGTGCGTTACAACCTGCTCTGGGGTTGGGGCTTTGCAGTGAGGCCACCCGGGACCCCAGGAACAAAGGGATCTGTGCCAGCAGGCAACAAGGGACTCAGGCAGGCAACAGCTCCGACCACTTGGGGCTGGCCTTGGAGCAATAACATCCATCCATCATCATCTGGCAGCACAGGGACCTGCAGCCGTTCTTTGCTAGGGGCCAGGCAGGAGCCGCAGCACATCTTGAGCTGCTGTTGGTGCTCCTCTTCCTCCGGCCATCCCCTTGGTCTCATTCAAGTCCTGGAGGTGCCTCGTGGCCACAAGTCCCAGCACCCCGTCACGCCTTCTCACAGGAAGCGGTGCGCTTCATCTGCTTCCAACAGTCTGCTTCTAATTTTCTCTTTTTGGGTTTTACAGCAAGGAAAGTCATGCCGGAGTGGCTGCCTCCCCCACTCTGGGCCGTTTGCTCTTTAAATATCTCCACTGCTTTTGCTCTGGCTCTGGAGTTTCTCTCAGACTCTGCATCCTCCTCCCCCATCCCTTATACATCAGGGTCCCCCCATCTTGCTGGTCCGTTCCTGTCTCAGGTTTATTCCCTCTCACATGGTCATCTCCATGATCCCTTATCCCCTGCACAGTGCTGTGCGTGGGGAGCGTGGCTGCTTGCAACCGTGGTTCATCCCAGGGTGGGTGAAGCAGGGCTGGGACCCAGCAGGGCAGGCACTGGCTGATGGCCACTTTCCTGCCTTGGCAGTAGCTCACCACGACCTGGAGAACACATTGAACTGCAGCTTCATCGAGCCGCCCTCAGTGGTGGAGCAGCCCTCCCCTTCCTGGTCATCCCGTGGCTCCTTCTCTTCCTTTGACACCACGGATGAGGGGCCAGTGTACTGCGTGCCCCATGAAGGTGAGACTCATGGGTGCTTCCCTGGGTGCTGCATGCAAGGATGAGGGCTGGAGGTGGCCCTGCAATGGGGAGGTGGGGGTCCTGTGGCATAGGGGGACCTGGAGGCATGCAGAAGAGGTAGAGAGGGGCCAGATGGGACAGGGCAATGGGGAGCCCAGTTTTGCCTCTATGCTACCACTGTGCATGGGTTTTTTTGCCATGAGGGCAACAAGGCAGTGGCACAGGGCCCAGAGAAGCCCTAGGTGCTCAAGGCCAGGCTGAACAGGGCTTTGGGCACCCGGAGGCAGGTGTCTAAGCCATGGGATCAAGTTGGACCGGGTGGCATTTTAAGGCTCCCTTCCAACCCAAACCATTCCATGCCTTCATGACACATCCATGCTTCTCTTCCCACAGAGAGCGTGGGTGACGGCAGGGACAGGGCACCGTCCTCCAGCCCCGGTGAGAAGCTCGTGGCTCCAGCCAGCGGGGAGGAGGCAGCCGAGTACAGCTTCCTGAAGGAGACGGGCTCTGTCAAAGCCTTCCATGCCGACAGCAGCGAAACACCCCTGCTCAAGTCCTCGGACAGTGAGCGCTCATCCTGTGGGTCAGGCTCGGCCAGCGCCGCGCTTTATGCCAAGGTCGCCCGCCTCTCCAAGCAGTCCAAGGAGGAGGAGGAGACAGCGCTGTCCCCAGAGAGAACCAAGCCCCGTCCTCCCGACCCGTCCACCAAGCCCAAGGTATCCTGGATCCACAGCCGCTACAACTCCAGCCAGTCCAACTCGCTGCCCAGCCGCTCCCCGGAGCCAGCGGCCGCCCGGCCCAGCAGCCCCGAGCACGGCCAAGGCTTGGCCAAGAGGAAGAGGAGCCCCAGCGAGACGTCGGCTGGTGTGCACGGCAAAGCAGAGGAGAAGGGCAGCGGTGGCACACGTGGCAAAGAGAGACCACAGAAGCACTCCAAGGAGCCCGGTGTCCCCGAGGGCAAAGCCAACCTTGCCGCGGAGCCCCAGTCTCCTTCGAAACCCAAGCAGAGGAGCAAAGCCAGCTCGGAGCAGATGGAGAATATCAACGGGGCGGTGCAGAACGCCTTCAAAAAGATGGGCGGCTTCCATGCAGAGCGGCGGGCTGGGGAGGCCCCACGCAGCCCCGGTGCCGGCAAGCCGCGCTCTGAGGCTCTCCATCCCCACCTGGCCTCCGAGGCGGCCACACTGCTGGCAGCCCAGCTGAAGGAAAAGACTCAGAGCCTCAACAAGGCGGAGGGCAGCGCTCGGCCCAATGGGGTGGGGGCCCAGCGGGAGAAGCCCACCCCACCCCAGAAAGCCAAGCGCTCGGCAGCCGCCAGCAGCCAGAAGGCCAGCAAGCCCCTGCTGCCCACCTCACCCAACCTGCAGAAACTGATCCCTGCCACGGCCGAGCCGGCGGCTGGGGGAGAACCCAGGCGGGTGGAGAAACAAACCACAGTCAGCGGCCAGGACCCGGCTCCTCCGGGCGAGCAGACGGCCAAGAAGACACCCATTAAAAAGCCCCCCAGGAAGAAGAGCCGAGAAGCCACCCTGGAGCCACCCAAAGCAGCCGTGGTGCCCACGCAGACGGTGCAGTAATGGGGAGCTGGGCACCTGGGAAGGACTTGTGGTGCCTGGACTGGAAGAGCCCCCCAACCTCCTCATTCCACATCTCTCCCCTCGTCCCCTTCGTCCCGTCAGCCCATCTCCTCCACTGTCCCTGGACCTGGTACCCCCCCGGTGCTGTGCTCCCCATGCAGGGATGCAGGAGTCGGGCCCCCCCCTCCCTTTTTTTTGTAGCAGTATTATCGATCGCATAAGCAGTGCTTGTTGTACTAGATGTACCCATGTTATATTCTGCAGTAACGGAGCCGCTCGCTTCCCACGCCCCACTCCACTCTGCCAGGTCCCCATCGCAGCACGGGGGCAAAGGGGATGGATGACACACGGGGCCATCGCCGGGGACATCCCCGTGTCCTCACCCAGACCTCCCTGCACTGCCACGTCAGCTTCTTCCCTCTCGGAGGTGCAGCCCCCGGTGCCACCGCGCCGCTCCCAGCGTGGGGTCGAGCTGGTTTCGACCGATGCCCCTGGCCCCAGGGCTGCCTGTGCCAGGAGCGGCAGCAGGAAAGCACTATTTAAGGCCCGGGCTGCACAGCACTTGGGGAGGCTGTTGTGGCTTCAGGAGGGATCTGGCCAGTGGAGTCAGGTAGATGGGTTTGGTACGACAGAGCCTGGCATCTCTGCAGAGCGCTTTTCTAATAAAAGTGTATTTCTTCCATACCCGGGTGCTGTCTCTCCGTGCCCCAGGCTGCCCATGGAGCATCACCTGGCCTCACTCGGGCACTTGGGATGCAGGGTCCTGAGTGGGATGCAGTGATACAGGAATGGAGGACGTGTCCCAGTGTGAGGCCAGGGAATTCCCCCTAAAAATAACGCTATTCAGCATTCAGGTTAGATATTAGGAAAGATTTCTTCTCCAAAAAAGCGGTGATGCAGTGGCACAGGATGCCCAGGGAGTGGTGGAGTCACTGTCCCTGCAGGTGCTCAGAGCCATGGAGACGTGGCACTGAGATATGTGGTCAGTGGGCATGGTGGGGTGAGGTTGGACTTGGAGATCTTAGAGATCTTTTCCAACCTCAGTGATTCTATGATTCTCTTCCAAGTTAGACCACCAGCTATTGTTTTATGCTGATTTTTCTGCATGGTAGGACTCTGAATCCCTTTTCCAAGCATCCCGCTGGGGTCTGCAGGCTTTCCCCCCACCACTGCACATTGGTTACCTCTAACAGCGAGCATCATGTGATACACAGCACTGCAAGCACTTTGTTTTATGGTTTCCAGCCTCTGTTGATTTGTGGACCCCTAAACAATTTCCCTTGCAGCTGTGAGCCCCACTGGAAAGTTCACACTTAGCATAAATAAACTCGTTTTCCTTCTCCTCTTGAGGCCTTTGACCTCAAGGCATAACCAGCTGAATCCCATCACGAGAGGAAGTTATAACATGGAATAATAACATAGAATGAGGGAATACAAAAGCAAGCAGGTTTTTCCCCCCCTCTTCTCCCCAGGGATGATGCCCAGGTGGCATCGTGACACAGTGGTCACCAACCCTGCAATGGGCACCGAGCACATGGTGGCCCCAATCCCCCAGCAACACTGCGCCATTGGTGTTTTTCCCCATTTTGTCCCCATTTCCAAATAGCAAAAGAGGAGTTGTTGGGTTGGAAAACAGCACATTTGTTTTGGCTTGGCCCAGAGTGCGGCGATAAAAGCGAACCCGATTGCCAGCTATTCATTTCCTATTTCAAGCCCTACCAAAAATAAACTCAAAAAAGGGAAATTCAAATGAGAATGAAATATGCATGAGACAGCGAGCTGCTAGGGTTGTATAAGGAAGCACTCGTCGTTTGGAGAGCAGCAGTGCTGGCAGTGTTTGATGCTGGGGGGGATTGCAAGGGGCTCGGGCACTGCAAACGGCACACGGACCGTGCACAGCGCCTCGAGTGTTTGTGGGCATAAATCATGGGGAGCAGGAGCCTTTCTCTGAGCAGATCTGAGAGCCTGAGCTTTTGTTGTAGTTCTGTTCAGTATAATTTAGGAAAGCATGAGTGCGTTTGCATCCAGGCGCTCCAACAAGATCACTTTGACAGAAGATGGACAGAGGCATCCCACCACCACTACCTGATTTATCCCCGCGCCTGCGCTGGCCTGGATATGGGGGAGTGCTCGTGCTTGTTTAGTCTGTATGGGAGCACAAATCATGGCGCTGTGTCATCACTCTGCCAGGGTCTGGATTTCATTAGGAGCCACATGATCAGTGCAGGCTGCTGCAGCTGGCTGTGCTCCCTCTGTGCTGCACAAGACATGGGGGTGATGGCCGAGGCGCAGCGCTCAGCATCCTCCCCACAGGTGACCCCAACAGAGCCTTTTCATTCATTGCACCCCCCTGTGCCCATTGCAGCCCTTGCATCCTTTGCACCCCTTGTATCCTTTGTATTCTTTTTGCTCGTTGCAGCTTTTACAACCCTTGCAGCCCACTGCATCCTTTTGAAGCTCTGCAGCCCGCTGCACCCTTTGCATCCTTTCTGCCCCTTAAAGCCCATGCAACATTTCCAACCCATTGCATCTTTTGCATCCCTTGCATCACTCCCTTGCATTCTTTGCACCCCACCACATCATTTGCATCCTTTGTGCCCATTGCAGCCCTTGAATCCTTCACATCTCTTGCAGTCTGCTGTAGCCCTTGTATCCTTTGCATGCCTTGCAGCTGGTGCCCCTGTGCATGTGCTTCTGTCTCTCACTCCTTGCTCACACCCAGGCTGTCCATAGGGTGGTGTGAACGTGTCCCCCAGCATCACCCAGCCCTGCTGACAAATCTGCTCTGTGGGCAGTGCAGACATGAAGGGGCCAAAACACCCCCTCCAGCCACCAGGTCACAACCAGCTCCTCCATAGAGACCCTGTGTTTTCCATGGGAGCCCCTAAATCCAGACCTTAGTTTAGCTACAGCTCAGGCTGAAATTCCCATTCAGATGCTCAGCTCCTGAGGCCATAGCAGGGGAACACATTTACTGCACAGCGCTCGTTAAGTTTGGATAAACCCACTGTACCCAAGGAGGTGGCTGTGAGGCTCCCGTGGTCCCCCCTCACCCAGGGGATGAGTGTGCAGGGGGCTGAGGTTGGATGCAAGGCTACAGATGTACCAAGGGTGGTGACCACACACCCAGCACACCGTCTGGCAGTGTGCAGGATGGGGATAGAGGAATAGGTGGACAAATCCCCCATATCTTCCAAACCCCCAGCCCAACCCAAAGCTGGGTTCTGGACTGTGGGCAGGCTGCACTTTGGCTCTTGGTCTGAGCCCTGGCCCTCCCATGCCCACAGGCTCTGCATCACTTCCCATCATCCTTTACCAAGAAGTCTTTGGGCTTGTTTATGCCATGGTGCATTGCTCTCTTTTGGCACAACTGGCTGCCCAGTGGAAACCCACAGCAGCTCCTGGCTCCAATATGGTGACTCAGAGCTGTGGTGACACAGCCACTGCCCCATGAGGGACACCGGGTTCTGGCAGCCATCTCCTGTGGATGGATTTATGCTCGGGTTTCTCCGGAGGATTGTTCCTAATTGCAATGTGCTCTGGTTGCAAAAAGGAGCTATCGCAATGCACGCATGTGCACACACTGCTCTCTGTTTGAATCAGGATCTCAGCATTTCTGACTGGCCAAACACAACCTCCAAGGGAAGGTAAGAACCAGGCTCCCTTCCTCAGGTGTGCAGGGAGCAGTGGGCACCTGTGACCGCATCACTCTGGGATCTGAAGCCTCTCAATCCAGCCACCACGATGCCCTCCAGGCTCTGTGAAGAGATGATGATGCAGCATGAGATGAACCCCTAAACCCCCTGGAAATGGCAATCCATGTGCTGCTTGTGGCACTGCTGCTGATGCCATCTCCCTGCTGCCACCCCAGCAAGAGCCCACACTGCCTCAGGTCATCAACGTGCCCCTGTCCCCATCCCCTATGGCACTCAGGCAGCTCCAACCCCCAGCTCTGAATCAATGCCCCTAGCTGCCTTTCCCCAGTGCTGCCCCAATGCCCCGTCACTTCCCAGCTCTTGCACAAAGGCAGTGCTGGCCCTATGCACCCCAAGCCCGCTGCCTCATGGCGTGCACACCGGCTCAAATATCCCTGCTGGTTCCCACAAGCAGCTCAGCCTTTCCAAAGCTCAGCCCTCGAGCCGGGAGGAGGCAGCACCCTGAGCCTGCCAAACTAATGAGAAGCGCATGGGACCCACATCTGGTAGCGATTGAGGGGGGAGCAGTGTTGGGAACGAAGGAAGCACATATTTCCTGCAGCACAAAGGAAGGGAGAGGAATGTTCACAGCAGAGCAGAACAGAGCTGGGGCCCTGGGGCGCAGGTCCTTCCCGCACGCTGCTCCTTCACTTGGGGTAGGGGCACAAAGGCACGAGCAGCATCAGATCTGCAGACCCTCATGCCACCAATGGGGTTATGCTCCCACTAGAAACAGATTGGGAGCAGAAAGCACAGAGCCTGCAAACTGCCTGAGAAGGGTTACGGGCTGGAGAGATCAAGGCAAGGGCTGCTCTGTGCCACAACAACAGGAACGTGACTGGGACAGGAACAAGGCAGGGCTGTGCTCAGCAGAACTGGGGCCACATGGTACCACAGCACCACGTCAGGGCACTCGGTCCTGTGCTGGTACTGAGTGGGGTCCTGGCTCCCATCCCTGCTCATCCAAAAGTGCTGGAGCATTTGCAGATTATATGGCCACAGCTACACCAAAACAGGGCCCTGGGGCAGCAAAATGCCGCCTGGTTGGGATGCAGGTGAGGCAGGGGGGAAGGGCGAAAACCAAAACATCCAAAGCTGTTTCTCATCCCATGAAGAAGCTGATTTAAAAACTGCAAGATGAGCCACTGCACAGTGGGAGCCCTGCTCTGCCTGGCTGTTTATGATGGCACGAGGACACCAGGGCTTGCCATTGTGGCTGTGGCCTTTTCCAAGACAGCTGGAGCAGTGCACGGCACATCAGTGATGTCCCCAGCACGTAGCAGCAGTCACCCAGCAGGGAGCACAGGAGCCAGCCCACAGGTAAGGACTGCAAACAGCACCCAAACGCACACATTTAGCCACAGCTCTCAGCAAATCTTTGTGGCAGAGGATGGGGAGGGAGGTCCTGGGGGGGGTGAAGCCATTGTACAGCAGCACGCTGGTACTCTGCACTGCCCCAGCCAGAGCTGAGCACCACGACTAATACCTTTAAATTAAAAGCCCGTGTTTTCCATCCCCTACAACCTCAGCTGTAAGCAGCCAGGCTCTGCTCCACGGCTCTGCCTTTGGCAGCTGCTGCTCAGCAAAAACGCTTTGGCAGCTCCTGAGAACGGGGTTAGGAAAATGTAGGTGGATTCGCCTGTTAAAAATACATGGCGAGAGTGAGAGGGATCCATCATCATCCCACCCAAAGCCTGGGATTTGGGGATCACCCTCTTTGGAAAAAGGAAGCAGCCAAGCAAAACCCAAAGGGGTGACTGATATTGAGGGACACTGCAGGGATGCCCTGTTTTCCCTGGGAATCTTCTGTGTTCTTCTTTGCCCAAGGAGGCTGTGGATGCCCCATCCCTGCAGGTATTCAAGGCCAGGCTGGATGTGGCTCTGGGCAGCCTGGTCTGGAGACTGGCGACCTGCACACAGCAGGGGGTTGGAACCAGATGATCACTGTGGTCCTTTTCAACCCAGGCCATTCTGTGGTCCTCTAATGGGACACTTCAGCTCCCATTGGGCGCACAGTGCAGTTCTTGCGAGCTCTGAAGTCGTGTTAAGAATCACTCCTTAAGCTTTCAAATGCATTTCGGTGCATCATTCATTTTGCCAACTCAAGGCAGGAATCCCTCCACGTGGATGGCTGGAATTCGTTTGAAACTCAGCCTTGTGAGGAACGTCTTAAATATTGATCTCATTGCCTGCTCACCAAAAAATAAAGGAGGGAAGGGAAGGGAAGGGAAGGGAAGGGAAGGGAAGGGAAGGGAAGGGAAGGGAAGGGAAGGGAAGGGAAGGGAAGGGAAGGGAAGGGAAGGGAAGGGAAGGGAAGGGAAGGGAAGGGAAGGGAAGGGAAGGGAAGGGAAGGGAAGGGAAGGGAAGGGAAGGGAAGGGAAGGGAAGGGAAGGGAAGGGAAGGGAAGGGAAGGGAAGGGAAGGGAAGGGAAGGGAAGGGAAGGGAAGGGAAGGGAAGGGAAGGGAAGGGAAGGGAAGGGAAGGGAAGGGAAGGGAAGGGAAGGGAAGGGAAGGGAAGGGAAGGGAAGGGAAGGGAAGGGAAGGGAAGGGGCAAACATTATCATTCCAACCCAGCATTTGAAGTCGAAATGAACTTAATACACTCCACGTGCCTGAAAGAATGATAAAAGAAAGATCTGCAAGCAGCGTTTCCCTACACTTCGGACTGATCTCTCCTCCCCCACCGGGACGATTCCCAATCCCACCGCACAGAGATGCGATGACCCAACAATCCCTGCTCAACGCTGTTCCAACGCTCAGGCACAGCCCGGGGCCGCACCGCCCCTTACACCCCGCACCGCCCCTTACACCCCGCACCGCCCCTACAGCCCGCACCGCCCCTACAGCCCGCACCGCCCCCCGCCCGGCCCCGCAACCCGGGGAGGCTCCGCCCGCACCGCCGCCTGCGCCTGCGCCGGGTCCGGACGGTGTGTTGGGCCCGGTAGGATGGAACGGTTCGGTGGTTCTGGGTACGAAGTGGCGACGGCGGAGCTGTCCCGGCAGCAGGAGCGGCACTACCGGCTGCTGTCAGAGCTGCAGGAGCTGGTGAAAGCGCTGCCCAGGTGAGAGGGGTGGAGGGGAGCGGGGTGGTGTCTGTCGGCTCTGAATCCGAACTGCGACTCAAAGCCTGGGCCCCAACCCTGAACCTGGCTTTGAAACCGGTTCCGTTTCTGAGCCCTGACTCCAAACCCTGGCCCCAACCTCAAATGCTAACCTTGACTCCAGCTCTGAAGTCCAATCCCAGCTCTGAACCCCGATTCTGAACCTTGACCTCGGTTTCAAACCCCAACTCCAAACCCTGACCCAAACCCCAGTTCTGTACTCCAACCCAAATTCCATACCCTGGCCCTATGCTCCAGTTCCTGACCTTGGTTTCAAACCCCAAATCTGAGCCCCAATCCTAATCCCAAACCTTGACCCAAACCCCAATTCTGAGCTCCAGCCCTAACTCCATGCCCTGCCCCTGAACCTCAATCCTGACCTCAGTTCCAAACCCCAACTCTGAACCCCAATTCCCAATCCTGATCCCAGCCCCAACTCTAAATCCCAACTCCAGACTTTGACCCTAACTCCAAACCCTGACCCTGTAGCCCAGTTCCTGACCTCAGTTCCAAACCCCAACTCTGAACTCAAATCTTAATCCCAACCACAACTCTGAACCCCAATTCCAAACCTTGATCCAAACTCCAATTCTGAACTCCAATCCCAACTCTGAATCCCAATCTTAATCTCAGCCCCAACTCTGGACACTGAACCAGTTCCAAACCTTCATCCAAACCCCAATTCTGAACCCCAACCCTAACTCTAAATCCTGACCTTGAACCCCAGTTCCTGAACTCAGTTCCAAACCCCGATTCTGAACACCAACCCCAACTCTGAACCCCAATTCCCAATCCTAATCCCAACCCTGACTCTGTACGTTGGCCCAAACCCCAATTCTGATCTCCAACCCTAACTCCAAACCCTGACCCCAACTCTGAACCCCAACTCCAAGAATGCTGACCCCAATTCCAAACTCCACTCCTAATCCAACCCCAACTCCAAACACTGAGCCCAATTCCAAGCCCCAGCACGAGTCCAATCCCAACTCTGAACGCCAGCTCCAACTTAAACTCTTGACTTCAATTCTGAACCCCAATTCCAAACCCCAACCCTAACCTCAACTCCAACCCCTAATTCCAAGCTGTAGCTCTGAACCCAACCCTAACCCCGACCCCGCTGTGTCCCTGCAGCTCCTGCCAGCAGCGCTTGTCCTACACGACGCTGAGCGACCTGGCGCTGGCGCTGCTGGATGGGACGGTGTTTGAGATCGTGCAGGGGCTGCTGGAGATCCAGCACCTCACTGAGAAGAACCTCTACAGCCAGCGCCTCAAGCTGCATAGCGAACACCGCGGTCAGCAGGGAAAGGGATTTGGGGTGGGGGGAACCTGGGGGGGTGGTGGTGGGTTGCAGGTGGGAGAGGTGCAGTGGGAGTCACTGCAAGGAGGCAATGGGGAGGTGTGGGGGCAGGGATGGGAGGAGGTGGCGGTGTTGTCCTGATGCCGTCCCCATCCTTGGGCATAGGGCTGAAGCAGGAGCTCTTCCACCGGCACAAGGAGGCCCAGCAGTGCTGCAGGCCGCACAACCTGCCGCTGCTCCGCGCCGCCCAGCAGCGGGAGATGGAGGTAAGATGGAGCAGGAGAGCACAGCCACCCTCACTGCCCTTCACACGAGCACAGGAATTTGCAGCCATTTTGCTATAAGGAAATGCTGGTTATCCCAGCACTGGAGCTGGTGTGGTTTGAGGGATGTCACAACCCCTGTGAACTCCAAAGGGTGAAAGCCAAAGTCGTGATGTACTCAGTTACGCTGATAAGGAAGAAATAACCTAAAGTATCTAAAAGCACAGATTGATTCTTAGTGTTTCCCAAAGCATTTCTGGGAAAGAGCTTCAGCGTGAGTGGGACATTGAGTCCCAAAGGTCTGAACATCCTCTTATCTACATCTTAGTGATAAGATAAAGACAGTTTTTAAACCAAGGGAAATTACAAGTAGCTGGTTATCTTAATCCATGTAATTTAAATGTATGTGTGAAACTACTTTACTCCACATCAGGCAAACCTGTAACTGTTTAAATGTTGGCTTTCTCCTGACCTTTACCCATAATAACCACCCTGTGAGAGCCCTTTTGTTTCCACTTCCCTCATTTTCTATTGAGGTGGCTGAAGTCAGGCCGGGCCTGCATCCCTCTCTGTGTCATGTGTAAATACATCATAACAGTAAGTAATAATCCGTGCTGTGTTACAAAGCATTTCCAATATTGCATTCATCCAGCAGACTTTATTCACACTAGATGACAAACGTACCCACACGTGTGGTTTTTCTCTCTGTGTTGTATCCTGTACGACTTCTCCCCGCTTCCTTTTACCTTCCCAATTCCTTCCTGTGTTCTTTATTCCTCTGTCAGGAGGAAGTTACTGAAGTTACTTCTTCCCTTTTCTATGTTCTGGTATTTCTGTTGTTTCATTTCGCTTTGGGAAGAGATCCATCATCTTAGTGATGGGATGTGTCTAATCAGAGCTGCTCTGTGGTTCAAGGACCAGCTCCTTTGGGTTCCTATGGGATCAGTCTCACAGGAGGGATAATACAAGATATGGTTTGGGGATGTCCAGCTTCCTAATGGTATCTATAACCTTAAAAATAAAAAAAAAAACAATTGGCCTAGCATAGCAACTCACCAACCACCTGAGCTGAAGCAAGGCTTGTGTTTAAGCCTTAGTTTTCTCAGAGTCTTTGGTGCCTTTCTGTGTCTCAGAATTGGGTGCCTGGCTCTAAATGGCACACAGATAACTAAACCCGAGGATGGGAAAGTCACTCCTTCAGCACAGTGTCTGCAGTATATCCAAAAATGGTTACATGAGGCAGCTCCTTCTCCTTGGAAGTAAGAATTGCTCATTTAGGTCAGGCCTTTTGCAGACAGTTGCTGATGCATTCACTCTGTAGACAAAGCTCAGTTTTTGTGCAGGCTGCTCAGGCCCAAATCCTCCATCTTTCACTTTCTGGCTTTTCCACTGAGCTTCCAACTGAGCACAAGCTTTCAGTTCCCTTTTCACATGGATTTGTCCAGGTCTTTTAAACCACAGCCATCAATTTAAGAAGTCCAGTGACTCCTCTCTTTCTGTGCAGTAAGGATTATTATTACTTTGAATATTTCCAGCTGAATGCCTGCCTTGGTTTATAACGTTACAGAGAGGCAGCATGGCGTGGGTAAAGTGTTTAACTTGTCAGTTAGCTGTTAGCAGAGAAGGAGCTTTGTATTTAGGTCAGATTTTGTGTCTCCTGATTTTCCTAGTGGCTTGAGAAGGACGACTGTTGTTCACTATCACCCAGCAAGATCCTGCTGCCTACCCATGCCCCTTCCTGCAGCTAGCAGAACGTGGTAGTGTTCTTAGAGCTGCCCACAGCACCTGATTTCTTGTGTGCCTTTGAATTAGCAACTGATCTCCATGTTCCAGGTGGAGAGGGTGATTTACACACCACTGTGTCTGTGGCAAAGTGAGTTCCAGCTCTGCCTTCCTGCGCTTAGGCATTGAGTCCTTGCTTCTGTTGTTCCATTTGTTCTGTTGAAGTGATGTGGTTTTCTGCTAAGGCAGAGCAGGAGGGCCTGTGTGCTTCTGATAGGGCTGTTTTGGCAGGTCCTCACTTGATAACATTCTCAGTTTGGCAGAAGCAGAGCCCCAGCAGGCTGTAGTTCCAAGCAACGCTTCTGCTTGCCGTTGTCAACAACAAAAAAAAACTAAGCTGTGCTTCCTGTTGCAAAGTTGGGAGCGGAGGAGTTTGGCTCCTCATGAATCAATAGGAGCTGGGTCTGATGTACTGCTGCAGTGCTGTGCTCAGACAACATGCAAGCATCTGAGCTGGCTTTGGTGCCTTTTACTGATCTGTATCACTCCTCCAAGTCTTCCTACAGTTTCAGCAGTGCTGTGAGGGATGTGTGACTTTTGGGCTACTGACTTCTTAGTGCATGTACTGCTGAAGTACTTGGCTACAGCCTGCTGCTGCTGCTCAGGAAAAGTCATTCAGATTGCAGTCTGCTGCTCATGGTCTCTTTCCTGGCTTCAAAATGCACTTCAGCAGGCTAGTCCCAGCTGTTTCCCTGTGCTTTGTAGTGAGAGGTAGCTCACTGTAAGGCATGGCAAGCACCCAAGGTAAGATCTGAGGCTGTGCTTGCTGCCCTCTGCTGTCCTTGGAAGAGGCAAAGTCATCAGAATTGGTGTGCTTTAAGGGTGTAGTAGTTCTTTGGTTTCAGTAAAAGATGTTGAGAGGAGAAAAAAATACAGGATGAAGGTAAACATTCCACCCATCTGCTGAATATTATCTTCTCAGGCTGTGGAGCAACGAATTCGAGAGGAGCAACGAATGATGGATGAGAAAATCGTCTTGGAACTGGACCAAAAAGTGATCGACCAGCAGAGCACCCTGGAGAAGGCTGGGGTGTCTGGCTTCTACATCACCACCAACCCCCAGGTCAGTGTGTTAGCAGTGATGGTAAGAGCTGGCAGTGCTCTTGTGCCAACGACTTTTTTTGGTTTTAGTCTGTTCTTAATGAATTCTGAATTCTGGCTTGGAAAGAATGACTGCTCCTTTGCCCCATCAGCTGATGGGTGCTGTGCTCTCAGCAGATCAGGTTTGTAGCAGAGCAGCAGAAGTGCATCAGACAGGGCTCTTAAAGCCTGAGAGCAGCCACCGAGGCTTCCTTTCTGCTGTCCACCACAGGAATGGAAAACTGCAGCTTCCAAAATTTCCTTGTGATGCCACGGAAGCTTGCAGTGAATACAGAAACAGGTGATTTTTTTTCACTGCATTTCCAGCTGATTAAATTTAATTTTGATAAGGATGCATTAGAGAGAAAATTTGGCTTAAGCTCAGTTAAACAGCCGTTTTCTGAAACCACACAATTTCTGCTTCTGTACCTTTAAGAAAGTCCTTTTTTTTCCTGTGTTGCTATTACTCATCTGTATACTGAAATCATTTCTTTGTCCTCCCCCTCCCTTGCTTCTACCTGTTATGTTATTTCTGTAAGTAATATCTCTTAACAGGGTTCCTATTTGCTATTTCTCATTTGTTTGCCTTCATGATAGCTGGTAACCCTTGACTTCCAGTACGAGAAATCACTGCTGGTGTCTGTTGTTCTTCATGCATTTCCTGTCAGTAGATGTGTTTTCCTCAGTCTGTTATGTAAACTGTCTGTTTATGCAGTTGATATACTTTTTTTTTTTTTTTTTACAAAAATAGATTTTTATTCCCATGATGTAATGTCTACAAGCCTGACTCAGAGCAGAAACTGAAAGTTGCACCATGTGCAGGGGAAGTGCAGTCTGTGCTGCATGGTTTGTGAGCTAAACACGAGTGAAGAACAAGCAGATGGCAAGAGGAGTATAAGGGAGCCATAAGCTGCTGTTGGTGGTTATAGGAGGTGGTGATGTCAACTAAGTGACAGCCGTGGAAAATTGGGTGTTTTGGAGAATGCAGGAGGGAATTGTATGCAGCATCACAGCAGTGATGTTGGTGTTGATGACCTTTGGAGAATCTTCTCCTGGAAAAGGATCAGGCACTGAATGGTACCATGGTACAAATGAGTCCTTTCTGCAGAAGGGAATGGGATCTTCTTACCCTTGCATTAATGTCTTTCTTCCTTTCCAGGAGCTGACTTTACAGATGAACTTACTGGAATTGATTCGGAAGTTGCAGCAGAAGGAATCTGAGTCGGAGAAGGCTTTTCCCTGAACAGGAAGGAGTTTTCTTCTGACTTCCCTCTAAATAATAGACTTAATGCATTTGCTTTATGTTATTTTAGAAAGAGGCTACTGGCCTGCAACTGCAGAATAGCTGTAACCCTTAGGTTACCTTTAGAGATAGACCTCCAGAGCAGAGGGGATAGCTGAAGAGCTCCAGGCTGCCCTTCTACTCAGTGAAGCAAGAAGCAAGTTGCCCTTCCTGCTGTGTTGCACTGAGTTGCTAAGACAAGGGCTGACAGAGTATTAATCTGCCACATCCAGCCTGCAGTGAGCAGTGTCATCTCTAAATTATGATCTGCTCTTCCAAAAGCGAGGAAGGGATGGGAGAGGTGAGTAACTGTCCTAACAGGCAGGGAAGCAAAGTGTGGTTGATTTCCTTTGCAGCCTCAGTGTGCAGATGGTTGGCAGGTGGGGAAAAAAAGAAAGTTGAAGTTGTATCTACAGCAAGATGTGTTTGTGTGTGCTGAGGCAGAAATAACAGGCAGACACTTCACAGAGAGACATTGAGGTGGATAACGTGGAATTCTCCTCTGAGTTCTATTAAAATTCTGTACTGAACTATGGCATGATGTCAGTGGTGCTTTCATCTGACTCAGGTAGCCAAAAAGACATGGGAGCTTTTGCTTTGTTACTCTAAAACAGTTCCAAATGGATGGAAATATTCTGCACAGCCCTCTGGGGCTGCAGTTTTCTGAAGGTCAATGGTCACACGTATGGGTTTTCTATCCCTGCTCTGGGTCTGTGCTGCATTGAAGCTGGGGAGCTGGAGTGGTGCTGAGAACTCTCAGGGATGAGCTGGTGAACCCTGCGACCCCCAGGACTTGGTGCACAGGAGGAACAGGAGCACTTGTGTGCAATCAGGGCTTTGTGTGTGCAAGAAATGTGCCAGCTGATGCACAGTGTTGGCTACTCACAGGAGATAGGATGGTGCGAGGCAGCATCAGAAAGCAGTTATTTTCATGGATGAGTGGCTTTTCAAGTCAGAGCAGCTGCTGGAAATGGATCAAGGACTTCTAGCATCCTGTGTTGAAGGGCTTTGATGACACACAGATCACTGCTTAAAGGTTCTCCAGCAGTTCTACAGCCAAGGATTGTGTTTGGGAGGTTTCTCCTCTGTGCTGCTGTTTGTTCTTGCCTGCATCCTCTGCTATTACTACAACAGCCTCTGTTCACAGCAGAAGGCAATATTAGAAGATTCAGTATGCAGTTAATTACTGAAGCTAGGAAATGGGGTACTGCCCCTTATTCAAGGTGCTGTAAGCCTTTATGTCCTTACAAAAGCAGATGGCTGAAGCCAGAGAGGTTTTCAGCAAACTGGGGCTGTCACCAACTCAAATAAGGAAACTGCAAAGGTGCTGGCAGAGTTTGTGGGTGGCCTTTTGGTAGGGAGAGCTGGCTCTGCTATAGATAGGAACACACTGGAGCTGAATTTCTGCAACACTGTGAAAAGCAAAGAGGCTGGAGCTGATGCTCCCAGACAGCAGCAGAGCCTGCAGTGTAGCTGGAGGAGCTTGGAGCACCTGCAGGCAGCAAATGCAGCCCCTTAGCATCACTGCACAGCTTCACAGCCCAGTGTTAAGCAGAGCAGAGCCCCCAACACATGGCATGTGCAGGGCTCTGTCACCCACCCTAGCTTTCTCCAAGGCTGTGGCATCTGCAGCAGGCTGCTCCAGCAACACCATGACAACAGAGCTTCCTGCTCCCACCATCTGGTTTCAGTTGCACACGGCTCTGCCAGGCAAACAATCCCTGCTGAAATTTTCCATGCCTGCAGCCTGCCTCAGGTCATAGGGTTTCTTTCTTTTTTTTTTCTTTTTTTTTCTTTTTCTTTGAAGCTTTCTGAGCAACTCACGGCATTCTCAGATGTGGTTCAGTTGTTGGAAAGATTATTTTAAGAGAATAAAGCTCCTGGTGTAGCTCGTGATCAGTGACCCTTCCCAAGGGACTGGCTGCAGCCCTTCTCCTGCAATGGTGTTGGATCTTATGAGAGTGACCCAGAGGATCTGCCCCAGCTGGAAATGCAGCAGCAGATGGCTGGATTGCTGCTGGCTCTGCTTCTGTGCAGCCCTGCAGCTCTTGGGTGCCATAGGAACGCTTGGCTGGGGACCTGCTGTGTGCCTGATGGCATCTCAGGTGGCTTCAGCCACTGCCAAAGCCTCAGTGCTGCCAGCAGCAGCATGGAGAAACAATGCACAATAGGATCCAGTTACCATGGGCTGGTAGAAGGTGAGCAAAGGCACACACGCTGGAGGAGGAGCAGTGAGCAATAGTAGGAAGAAACAAGGTGAATTTCCTGCTGCTTTCTCCTGTGCTTTGCTGGGCTGACCAGTGTGGGCCCCTCCAAGGGAGGACATGGATTTGGGGTGGGTGAAGGTGAGTTTATGTACATGGAAGCACTGAATGTTGAAGGACAGGCTCCGAGTTGTTCATCACACTGGAAGTATTTGGGGTGGTGGCTGCCAGGTCCCCAGAAATGTCAGCGTTAGTGCTCAGTAGCTATCATGGAATCAAATGATGCATTTAGATAGGAGCAGAGAAGGAAATAAGAAACGTTTTGCTGCTATGAAACCACCGGTGCACCCACATCCAACCACGGTTCCTTCATCCCAGAAACGGTTCTGTGCGAGGCCCGATGGGGACCGCACTCCTCCGTCTGAGCTGCGAGCATCACAGAACCCGCAGCTGAAAGGGACCCACGAGGATCTCGGAGTCCATCTCCAGGCTTCGCACAGATCTACCCCAGCGGACCCACCAGGTGGCAGCCGCCCACCGCCGTGTTGGAGGTGGGACCGGGGCGGGGCGGCGGCGGCGGCGGCGGTGCGGTGCAGGTGCGGGGCCGGAGCCACGCGGACCCCCCCGGCCGCGCGCTCGGAGCCGCCGGGGCACAAAGGTGAGCGATGCTGGAGGGGGGGGGGGAGCTTTGGGGTTCGATGTCGGGGTGAGATTTCGCCTTTCTTCCGGAGCCAGGAGGTTTCTCCCCCCCCCCCCGCCCTGGATCAACACCCGCACGGACAAAGGGCGGTGGCTCCGCTTCTTCTGATCCCGGTGACGGATGCGGAGCTGCGTGCGTGTCACCGCGGCTCTGTTCCCGTGGACGGTGCTGGGAGGAACCCGGCTGTAGGTCGGAGGTTTGGGGGAGCTGCTCGTGAGCCGTCTTGAGCAGGGTTTGGGGAACAGGGAGCAGCCCCCGAGCTGCAGATGGAGAGCGTTGCGTCCTGGTGGTTCCGTGATTTGACCCCGGGGAAGCGGCCGGCGCAGACCCTGCGTGGTCCCTTGGTGGGCTCTCCGAACACCGGGGCTTCCTCTGGGCAGGGAGGTGATGGATAAGGTGCCGGGCAGCAGCGCGGTCTGCTGTGCCCGGAGTGGGTTGGTTTGTGTTCTAACAGTGATCTTTCAAAAAGGGAAGGATGGGGAAATGCTGTACTGGGGGTGCTGCGGTTCCCCTCCACCTGTTTTCCAGGCATGGCTTGCTGCACAGTGCCTAAAGCAGCACACTGCAGCGCTGACCCCAGTGCACACTACAGAGCAGGGGATGTCCGTGCTCAGCAGGTCTGAACCCAAGGAAATGTGTGACTTCCCCTCCTTGTGCCCAGCTTTCCTAAGCTCTGCAAAGAGACGGGATTTAGGCAGTGGAGGAGAAGCACAGGGGTGTTCAGTCATGGAATCATTAAGGTTGGAAAAGACCTCTCAGATCTCTAATCCTCCCTGCCATGCCCTCTGCCCACATCCCTCAGTGCCACATCCCCATGGTTCTTGAACACACCCAGGGACGGTGATTCCACCACCATTTCTCTGGTCCCAGTGGGTCACGCAGCAGAATGGAACCAGAGCATTCCCAATCTGCTGCTCTTCATGCCTTCTTGCTTCCCACCAGGTTCTCCCAGCAGGGCACCTGCAGGATGGCGAGATGGCTGCCCCGCTCCACGGACCTGACCCGCTTCTGCCAGAAACTCAACAGAGTGAAGACCTTGGAAGCCGACATGATGGAGACATCCTTCAACAGGTGCCTTTCCACCATCGACTTGACGCTGCTGGGCATCGGGGGCATGGTGGGCTCTGGGCTTTATGTCCTCACGGGCACCGTGGCCAAGGAGATCGCCGGCCCCGCTGTCATCGTCTCCTTCATCATTGCTGGCTTCGCCTCCCTCCTGGCTGCTCTCTGCTATGCTGAATTTGGGGCCCGGGTGCCCAAGACGGGCTCTGCCTACATGTTCACCTACGTGTCCGTGGGTGAGATTTGGGCTTTTCTCATCGGCTGGAACGTGTTGTTGGAGTACATGATTGGGGGCGCAGCGGTGGCCAGGGCCTGGAGCGGTTACCTGGATTCCATTTTCAACCACAAAATTAAGAACTTCACCGAGACCCACGTTGGCATCTGGCAGGTGCCCTTCCTGGCCCACTACCCTGACTTCCTGGCAGCTGCCATCTTGCTGGTGGCCACCGCCTTCATCTCCTTTGGGGCCAAAGTGTCCTCCTGGCTCAACCACGTCTTCTCGGCTGTCAGCATGGGCGTCATCCTCTTCATTCTCATCATGGGCTTCGTTCTTGCGCAGCCCAAGAACTGGAGTGCCCAGGAAGGAGGCTTTGCCCCCTATGGGCTGTCGGGCATCATGGCTGGCACGGCCACCTGCTTCTACGCCTTTGTGGGCTTCGATGTCATCGCAGCCTCCAGCGAAGAAGCCAGGAACCCGCAGAAGGCCGTCCCCAGGGCCATTGCGTTCTCCTTGGGGTTGGCCACCGGTGCCTACATCCTCGTGTCCATGGTGCTGACACTGATGGTGCCCTGGCACACGCTGGATCCCGACTCTGCCCTGGCTGACGCTTTCTACAGGAGGGGCTATTCCTGGGCAGGATTCCTGGTGGCTGCTGGCTCCATCTGCGGTGAGTGTGGGTTTGTGGGAGGAGGTGGGAGAGCGCGGGGTCGGGTGCTGGTTTGGTTGGGGCCCACTCTCACGTGGGGTCCTTTTCTCTGCCCACCCCTCAGCAATGAACACGGTCCTGCTGAGCAACCTCTTCTCCCTGCCACGCATTGTCTACGCCATGGCCGAGGACGGGCTCTTCTTCCAGGTGTTCTCCCGGGTGCACCCGCGCACACAGGTGCCCGTCATCGGCATCGTGGTCTTTGGGCTGCTCATGGCCCTGTTGGCCCTTGTCTTTGACTTGGAGGCTCTGGTGCAGTTCCTGTCCATCGGCACGCTGCTGGCCTACACCTTCGTGGCCGCCAGCATCATCGTGCTGCGCTTCCAGCAGCAGAAGGCGGATGGCCCCGCGCAGCCGGCCGGCAGCCAGCCCAACCCTGAGCAACGTGAGGGCATCGCTGCCCCCGAGCTGAAGGAGTACGAGTCCTTCTCTGACAAGCTGCAGCTGGTGGGGAGTGACAAGAGCAAGGAGCATCGTGAGCCAGGGCAGCTGAAGGCAGCCTTCGAGCCCTACCTGGAGTTTCTCAGTGACTTCTACCCGGGCGAGGTGGTCACGGTGGCTGTGGTGACCCTGATGGTGTCTGCTGTCTGCCTTTGCTCCATCTTGGTGTTTGGCAACACCCACCTCCACCTGCCCACCTGGAGCTACTCCCTGCTGCTCGTCCTCTTCAGCCTGGGCTTTGTGCTCAGCCTCCTCCTCATCTGGGCACATGAGCAGCAGCGCAGCACCCAGACCTTCCAGGTGGGTCCCATGCTGATGTTAGGGGGAAGTTGTTAGGGGCAAATTCTTTATTCTGAGGGTATTGAGACTCTGGCCCAGGCTGCCCAGAGAACTGTGGGTACCCCATCCCCAGCAGTGCTCCAGGCCATGGATGGGGCCCTGGGCAGCCTGAGCGGGTGGGGGCAACCAGCCCAGGGCAGGGTTTGGGGCTGGGGAGGCTGCAAGGTTTCTCCCAACCTAATTACACTGTGATTCTATGATTGGCATAGGGTATTGGTGTCAGCAGCATCACCTGGGTTGCAGGTGTGGTTGGGTGGGATGCAGTCCTGTGGCACAGCTGGCAATCCCTCACCACTGGCTCCATCTCTTGCAGATCCCCCTGGTTCCCCTGTCCCCAGCACTGAGCATTGTCCTCAACATCTATCTCATGCTGAAGCTCAGCTACATGACGTGGCTCCGCTTTGCCATTTGGCTCATCCTTGGTAAGTGCTCCCGGTACCCAGAAACCATTTCTCCTGGCAAGAGGAAAGCACCTGCTGCAGGTCCTGGGACCTGATGGCAAGGCTGAGCCAGGACCTCTGTGCCAGGGCTGTGCTGCTGGGTGGACGTGCTGACCTCCCTCTCCCTCACTCCAGGCCTGCTCGTCTACTTTGGCTACGGCATCTGGCACAGCAAGGAGAACCTACGGGAGCCACGACCACAATGTGTCAGTGCCCGCTACGTGGTGTTCCCCAGTGGCAGCCTGGAGGAGACGGTGCAGGCAGTGCAGCCCAGCCCTCAGCCTGCCGCCGGGCTGCCAGACACCGACACCACTGAGGTCAAGAGATGATGCCCATGGGAGGGGGCTGTGTGGCTCTGGCAGTGCCCACCCACCTTCTGGACCCCTCTGCTCTGCCTGACCCCTGTGTGGCGAGGGCTGCCCGGGTGCAGGGCTCTGTCCAGGGGTGCTGCTCACTTCTCCTTGCAGAGCATGGTGGGGCTGGCCCCCTCCTTCTCAGCACTGGAGAGCAGCACTCTGCCCCCAGCCCCAGTGCCTGCCATGCTCAGAGGGAGCCTCATCCCCACCCTGCGCCCACCCAGATGCCATGCAGCAAATTCCCTTTTTCCAGCTCATCCCCACCGCCTTGCATGGATGGAGGATGGAGACAGGCAGCATGCCCATCCCAGCCTCATCCTGGCTTCTGCTGCTGAGCCCTGCTGCTGTTCCCTCTGCCTGCACTTCTCCCCTTCAATGCCAGCACTGAGAGGCACAAGGAGCAGCCAGGGCCACACGAGCTGGGGATGGGACATGGCAGCGTGCAGGCAGGGACCTGGTTTGTAGGCAGGACCATGGGAAGGGTGGCACAGGTTGTGCCCTTCCCCTGTGCCCCAGCAACTGCCACACCTCTGGGCTTGGGTGCTGCCTTTCCCTGGCTCCCAGGGGCTCGGGATGGGCTCAGTGGGTGCTTTTTGATGTCATCCCCCCAGGTGCAGGTTTTGGAGGGTGCTGGAAGAGGCTGCTGAATCCCTCAGGCTTTGCAATGCAGACCTTCTGCCCCACACCATCCCAGCATCCTCCTATGGGGCCATGCCCTGGTGGGAGCTGCTCCTATCCCCTGCCCAGTCCCCCTGGGGGCTCTGCACCCCTGGACAGTGCCCATGTCCTGCTCCCCCTGCACTGTCACTGCTGCCCAGCCCCTGCCCTGCTGCGGCCCTGTTTGGCACTTCTGTGTAGTGGTTGTGAGCAACGGGCTGACCTGTTCACCTCCATAAACGCTGGTTATGCAATGGCTATGGGTGCATGTGCTGTGTTCCCCTTACAGCCCACTTCTTCCCAGCAGTGAATGGCTTTTGGCCAGAGCTGTGGGCGTGGGGCAGGGAGCTGGAGCCCTATGGATGCATAAAAGCTTTCAGCCCAATGTCAGCTGCAGGGACCGGGCTGAACAGGGCAGTGTCCTGGCACTGGGATAGGGTCTGTGGTGTTGTCCCAGAGCTGTGACCTGAGTTGAGTGCAAACTCAGTGTCAATGACATGAATTAAAGACAAGCCATGGAATACACGCGTGGCCCCAGCATGGGTGTTGTTCTGCATTGTTACATGAGCTTAACCAACCCCAATGGAGTTGTAAAAATGCAGAGAAACAATGCTCACCTGTAAGAGTGATGGTGACCGTGGGGACCACGTGGGCTGTGTGTGGGTGGGGAGTGACGTGGCTGCAGGGAATTAATGATGGAGATGTGATTTGTGGTGGCCTGGGAGGAGCGTGCCCTCTGCAGCACCATTGGGTTGGTTACAATCCTTACCCAGGGTTACAGGATTGGTTGGTTCTTCTGTTCCATCCCACATCCTGCTGAGGTAACGTGCCCTACACAGAACACGTATTAATTGGTTTTAAATTGTCCACCTAATAATGCTCAAAGCCATTTTTTCTCAGTAGCCACCGCTAGCCAGGGAGCAATCCTACAATGATTTGTTCCTTAAAAGAAACAGCATTTTTCTGGGGCTCGTGGAATTGGTCTAATCAGCCCGGCTGGATTGCGTGGAGATCAGTCTAATTGCAGTGCTGCAGGGTGAGGTATGTAGGTCAGAGTGGTATAAGAGTTCTGGAAAACTGACACGGCTTTGGAGGTCATGGGGCAGCTCACACGTGTTGTGGGCCAGGCTCTGCTTGGGGCTACTGCATGGGTGAGCATCCCCACTGCACTGGGGAGTGGTACAGCACTGAGTTTTGGGGCCTTTTCCAATCCTGTGGTTCTCAGCCATCTGCCACCCTGCCTGCACAGAGGAGCTGCAGGGCTGGCTGCAAGTAATCCGCTCATTATCCCACGTGAGCCTCCCATCCTCCTGCACACACAGCCTGAGGATGAGGTAAGCACTGTGCTCATCCCCAGCAGCAGTGAATATCCTCAGTCCCTGGGCCTAAAAAAGGCAGGATGTTGAAAACTGGCACACCCCCAGGTGTGTGCATTCCCTCATCCCCAGCACGGGGAAATCAGACTGAATATTGCAATAGAGGTGAAAGTGCTGGTGGAGCAGCTCGGAGTTGTGCTGCAGGCTGCTCCGTTCCAGCCCTGCCCCAAATGATGCTTATTAGTAGCTAAACATTATGTGATCACCAGCATGACTTGCACCAGAGCTGTTTCACGTGGATCTGGTCCATGAGCCTGCCTGGAGCATGAAGGCTCACCTGCCAGAAACAATCAGAGCAGATCAGGAGTGCTGCAAGGAGCCAGGCTGCTGGTCTGCAAGAAGGTGGAGAGGAGTAAGGCTGCAAGCAGACCCTAATCAAAACAAAACCTACCAAATAATGAAGGAGAAACTATCACTAATGCCAACAACCAATATTTCCAGAGCTTAAAACATGCAAGAGACCTCTCTGAATGGTTTGGACAGTGGAGTCGTAGGCACAGATGTTATTCATTAGATACACAACATGTAAAATAATTTGTACATCTATAGGACAGGGTTTTTTTTCTGCAAAATGTAACTGCATAGAGCTATTCGCTCCCCAGCAGCAGAGAGGATGCTGCTGGGTGATGGCAGACACGTTGCAGGGAGGGGGAAAGGGTTAAAGCCACTGTGCTGCTGCCAGTGCTGAATCACTGCTGAGTGCCCGTCCTGTTTCCTGGCAGCATATAGCATCCATCCAGTGTGAAACTCAAAAAAGAAAGAGTTGTGCATCCGGGAAATAACACCAGTTGTGACCTAGGATGGGGTCTTCACCCTGCAGAGTACGAGCTCCTCACAAGGCCAAGGAACTGGGGAAGGAAGCAGCTGAAAATGAGTCACTGCTGCATCTGACAGCCAGTCCAGCAAAGGCAAGCCTGGTTGTTTGCAGGACAGCTGAAGAAAGCAAGCATCTGTGCGCAGCACAGCTCTGGACAAACTTTGCTTGCTGTGTGAACACACTGCACTCCTGAGCTGTGCAGGCTCCCCTGCAGCAGACCATGGCACGTGGTGTTCCACCAGCCCTGTGCACAAAGATGATGATTAAAAAGGAGCCATCATCCACGTGGAAGCTCTTGCACGTGCTGGAAGAGACTCAGGAATGGACACAGCAGAAAACTTCAAAAGTGAGCAGACAGGAAAACTTCTGAGTGACAGCAACAGAGTGACAGCCAACATTCCCACAGCTCCTGCCTTCAGCGCTGCCCTGGGGTGTCCCTGTGCCACTGGCTTGCTCAGCAGTACTGGGACATCAGGCAGAAGCAGCAGCCCCAAAGAGACTCACATTAAGGCACAGAGTTATGGGAATTACCCAACACTTTGGGTTGAGGCCAAAGCCCGACCGCCAACAGACTTTTCCTCTGCAATTTTGTGCTTCCACCACGTCGGAGAAGAAGATTTGGGAGAAGTGTTTGCACAGCCTCACACAGCTCTGCCAACTCTTTGCTCACAGGAATGTCCTAGAAGGAAGAATCACTGCAGGTAAGCAAGTGCATGGTATGATGTACCCTCCCTGGGGCTGCCCACGTTATGGGTAGGTGTGAGATTCATCTGATCAGCAGCACCCTGCTCCTGGGCAAGAAGATCTGAGGTGATGAAGCAGCACAAAGGAAGATATGGGTTTTCTCTTTTGAAAAATCAAAGTACTTGCTAATTATTTGTTCCTAAGGGCACTAAGCAGTTACCAGTCTGAAAGAAAGCCTCTATTCCTGAAACGATGCTCAGTCTTGTGCCTGAATCCCTCCGGCAGCACTTTGTTATTCACACACTCAGCTTCTTCCCTCCCTTCCCTCTTCAGTCTGCTGTCACACTTACTGGCAGGTCCAGGATCTCCATGCCAGTGCCAGAATTTGCCTGTAGAGCTTTGAGGACCTCACAGCATCCTTCGTTCTGCATGGGATTTCTGATCATCTGAAGGCAGAAAGAAAACAGCAGGAGGATACACAACAGCTCTTCCCACCCCCAACATATTTTTCTTTGGCTCTGTGAGAGCTCCAGTTTGTCTCTTTCAGCTGGACACCACTTGGCACAATACTGTCTACAGCAACAGCAAACCATCAGCCACACTGATGGTGGCAGAGAAGCCAGCCCTGCTCTCTAGCCACCCCTACAGCTCTGAAATCTGAAGAGACTTTCCCAGCAAATGCTCTGTAAGTGTCTGATGGGACAGGAAAGAAACGAGATCCATGATGAGCATGGGAAAAAAAAAAAAAAGAAGTCATGGCCAAGACCAGAAGACAGGAGAGATATTTGACTGTGAAGGCAGCGGGAGGTCAGAAGCACAGGGATGGAGAGAAAAGAAGGCACTGAAGCCTGCAAAAGTAGTAAAGCCTCCTCATGGCAAAGTTACTCACCTTAAGGATCTTCGGAGTCTTGTTTTCTCTCAGGCCAACTGCAAGTCACAGAGCTCCTTCCACCAAAATATGATTATTGCTAAAAGCAGATGGATGGCATGAGTCACAGCCTGAGCTGCAGGTTCTCCATGCCCACACAGCCAGGCTGATACAAGACGTTACTGCACACAGTGCTCTGACAAAGGATAGGCAACCTCCTGTTGCACCCAGTGCTGAAAACCAGTCCAGAGGGAATTCATGGCAGCTCCCTGCTACCATCTTTTGTCTGCTCTTCTTTTTTTGGGGGGTCATTTTTCTAAAACCACTTCCATCAGTTATATTAATGGCCACAAACTTGTTGAGGTCTCAGCTTCTTGCTTCCATTGCTGTTTCACCACCAGTCCAGTCCTAAGCATGCCTCCCTACAAGCCATGAACTGAACAAAGCACAGGTCCTATTCTTGCTCCAAACATAACATCTTTCTCTCATACCTCACTTCTGTAGGTTCTGGAGAATGGGAGAAAACATGCAGCAGGATGAAAGCCTGACTCACCTTACATTGAGCTCTTCCAGCACGTTGTTGGCTTGTAGAGCATCTCCCAAGGCAACTACTCCACTGTTGCCAAAGCCATTGTAGGAAACATCCAGCACCTTGAGGAACACATTTGCCTGTGGCAAATGACATAGACATTGAATTTAAAGCCTTATTACTAAAAGAAGCTTCTTTCTTTGAGCAGAGTAAAAACTGTATATAGAATACAAAGCGACTTCTATATTGATTTGTGAATCAGAAGTGCAGTGAAACAATTCAAAGCATTCATTAGACCAAGTTTGACTCTAAAAAGGGAAAGAGCTAGAAGTGGAGAAATGAAAACATATGTACTCTGTCAGTAAACAATGAATGATTTTACTGTCTTGGTTCCAAGGTCTATGTGATCCCAGATCATAGATGGCTGGTGGACAAACATCACATGATGACGTTGATGCTCATACAAACACACAAAGCTTCATGTGAGATTTCAGCATTTGAAACAGGAGTGAAAACATTTCCTACCCCCACGCCTTTGGCCAAAGCAACTGCTCCCTCACTGTGGGAATGGTTCCAGCTGATTTTCAGTTCCTTTAATCTGATGTTTTCTGCTATTGCCACTCCAAGAACTTCACCTTAAGAGAAACACGTGGTGCCAAACAGCTTAAGAGTTAAAACAGCTGCTTTGCAAAGCAGGGAGCTTGGGTTAGTTTAGGTATTTCTCTGCAGTTGTCTGTGTTCCATCTGGGCAAGCAATTAAAAGCAGAAAATGTTATTTTCTTTTATACCTTATTTAGCACAGACACAAAGCAGAAGCTGCCAGACAATAGAAGCGTATGTGTTCTCTGACTGCAGGCTGCAAATTCAGCCTGTGGAAGAGAAAATCCAATCAGCACAAAACAGAGCCACGGTCTGTGGCTCAAGCCTGAAGAGCTGATTGCACAGCTCCAGTCCCATGCGACTCTGAAAGCTGACACCAAGCAGCAGGTAGCATCCCACAGACTCTCTCATTCTTCCACAGCTCTGGCCTCCAGCCAACTGCAGCTGGCTGGTGGCAGAGAAGCCAGCCCTGCTCTCTAGCCACCCCTACAGCTCTGAAATCTGAAGAGACTTTCCCAGCAAATGCTCTGTAAGTGTTTGATGGGAAATGAGATCCATGATGAGCATGGGAAAAAAAAAAAAGAAGTCATGGCCAAGACCTGAAGACAGGAGAGATATTTGACTGTGAAGGCAGCAGGAGGTCAGAAGCACAGGAATGGAGAGAAAAGAAGGCACTGAAGCCTGCAAAAGTAGTAATGGAGGAGGAGAGGAGGAAAAGGAGAGGAGGAGAAGGAGAGGAGGAGGAGGAGAGGAAGAGGAGGAGAGGAGGAGGAGGAGAGGAGGAGGAGGAGAGGAGGAGGAGGAGAGGAGGAGGAGGAGAGGAGGAGGAGGAGAGGAGGAGGAGGAGAGGAGGAGGAGGAGGAGAGGAGGAGGAGGAGGAGAGGAGGAGGAGGAGAGGAGGAGGAGGAGAGGAGGAGGAGGAGGAGGAGAGGAGGAGGAGGAGGAGAGGAGGAGGAGGAGAGGAGGAGGAGGAGAAAGAGGTTGCTTATCCATCTCTTGTGAAGCAAACTGAAGTAAATGAGCATATGAAGGATGAAGAGTTAAGGATAAGCACTGACATCACAAGGAACATTCTGCAGAAGTGCTCCCCAATGGCCTGAGGCAAGCAAGAAACTCAGAACTCCTGCAGCACTGCTCTCTATGCAAGGCATGCAGACAGCACTTTACCTGCTTTATCACCAAACTTGTCGTAACTCAGATCCAGAACTTCCACTTTGCTGTTTGCTGTGATGGCATCTGCTAAATACTTGGCTGCATGGTCATCAAACTCATTTCCAGAGAGCTGGAGGACCACAACTGTAGTATTTTCTAGAAGCATAGCAGAAATGGCCTTAGCTCCTTCAATGCCCATTTTGTTGTCAGATAAATTTGACAGCTGGGGAAGGAAAAAGCATTATCAGATCATCAGATGATATCATGACAGATGCCAAGCAGATGCCTCCACACTGTAATGGGAGAAGCAGTGCCAGACTCAGAATGTAAGAAGTCTAAACTGCTCTAACGCTATATTTTAACATAGAAAACAGAAGCCTGAATTCCTCTGCCCACCTGTATATAGAATGAATTTCTCCAGCACAGAATTAATAGAACCCTAAACGCCTACTACAGAATTCAACCATTAGAGAAGAAAAATAAGGAAATCCCATTTTCTTTGGTGCTTCACAGCACCAAACTTGACACTTCCATCTGTGGTGCCCTGACAAAGCAGATTAGGGCAGCCTCAGCTGAAAGCTGTGTTCTATTCTCAGCTGTTTACGCTGACCTCGTTCTTAGTGAATAACATCCATCCTCCAGGGCTGCAAGCAGTTTGGCTTACGCAAAGTTCTGGCCTCTGGAGAGGCCTCAGAGCTGCTGTAAGAGGGGGATTGGTTAAGACCACAAAGAAAACAGCACAATTTCTTCCTCTATAGCAAAGCAGCCACCACAGAACAGCAGGAAGGATGACACAAACCTGAAATGGAGTGGTTTTCTTTCAGCATTTCTGCAATTGCAGCTGCTCCTTCTCCCAGCAGCCAATTGTCACCCAGGTCTAACGAGGTGACAGAGGTGTTGGCCAGCAAGGAAAGAGCCAATGCCTTGGCACCCTGCAACAAAAAAGGCCCTGGTGTGGGCTGCCCCATCTCTAAAGGTGCTCAGGGAAAGGCTGGATGGGGTTTGGGCAGCACGATGTGGTGGGAGGTGTCCCTACACGTGGCAGGGATGGGCTTTAAGGTCCCTTCTAACCTAAGCCATTCTGTGTGACTCTGCTCTCCAAAGCCGTGCACCAGTTGCTGGTGCCCAACCTGGATGTCTCTGAACTGAAGGCTAAGCAGGTGGGTCCTCAACACCTTCCTGTCACAAAAATGGGCTCTGTGACTCCTGGAGAGGAGAACCAGCAGCCCCAGGAAGGGAGGGTTGATAATGTTGGGGTGCCGGTCTGCAACCAGGGGTGGGGGGATAATGGGGAGTATAACAGGGATGGGAGAGCAACAGAGAGGAATAAGGGGGCTGGGGGGTAACAGGGAAGGGGATAACAAGAGGATAATGGGAAGGGTAATGGAGAGGGAATAAGGATGAGAGGGTAATGGAAGGGGAGAGGGAGGAAAGAACAATGGGGGTGGGGGGGGAAATGGAGGGGGTAGAGGGGATGGTGGGAGCATAACAGAGATGGGGAGGTAATGGTGTATGGTAAGGGCTAAAGAACAGGGAATAACGAGGGGAGGTGTTGCCACACATGTTAAGGTCATGCTGTATCACCCTTTGCTCAACTGATCAGCTCCTTGATCAGTGCCAAGAACTGCCGGCATACACCAACGTGGTGGACGGTAAGATGGTGTTTATTACCGTGTGGCATCCGTTTAAATACGTTCATCTCCTACTTCGTCTACACCCCTTAAGCATGCATTGTCCAACCACTGAGCAGGGGAGGTCCTATCGCGTCACATCCCGTAGCCTCGTCGGCGCCTAATACAACAGAGAGGAATAATGGGGATGGGGGAGACAGTGGGAGGATGAATAATGGGGATGGTAAGTGAAGGATGGGATGGGGGGGATGATGAGGGGGATACCGGGGATGGGAGAGGGTAAAGAGAGAGATAACAAGGGAGGATAACGGGAGGGGGTAATAGCAGGGATGGGGAATGATGAGGCCGGGAGGGTGCCCTCACCCGAGAGCCCACCCCGCGGTGCCGCAGGACGAGCGCAGGGCCGGGCGGATCGGGCAGCAGACAGGAAGCCGGGCAGATGCCGCAGGCCCGGCACGCCGCCAGATACGAGCCGTGCTTCCGATGTGAGGGAGAAGAGCGGAACGCGGAGCTCCGGTCCTCCGCCATCTCCGGACCCCGCGCTGTTGCCATGGCGACGTCGGGCGGCGGAGGCGCAGCGCTGTGCGGGGAGCTGCTGGATTACAAGACCGAGAAGTTCGCGTTGACGAGGAACCGGCGCGTGGGGCTGCTGCACCGCCTGCTGCAGCTCGCCGTGCTGGGCTACGTGCTGGGGTAGGACCGCCCCATCGGCTCTGCTTTATCCAGCGGCTCCGAGCCGGGCTCACCGCTCCGCCCGTCTGCAGGTGGGTGTTCGTGGTGCGGAGGGGTTACCAAGACACCGATGCCGCCCCCCACGTCTCGGTCGTCACTAAGCTGAAGGGAGTGTCCGTCAGCCGGGCGGAGGACGCGAGGAGACGGCTCTGGGATGCGGCGGATTTCTCGAGGCCCCCGCAGGTAAGGAGGCGGGATTCGAACCTGCGGACCTCGGGTCCGTCCCTCGCCGGGATTCGAACTCGGGACCGTCCCTCGCCGGGATTCGAACTCGGGACCGTCCCTCGCCGGGATTCGAACTCGGGTCTGTCCGTCGCCGGGATTCGAACCCGTGCCAAAACCGCGGGATCTCTGCGAGCCCCGGCTGCAACCCCCCCGTAAAGCTTCCCGGCTCTGCTGCCCGAAAAAGAAGTTGGAAGCTCTAAAGTGTGTTCTGCAGTAGTGCAGTGCTGAAGGTGTCTTCTTGCCTCGCAGGGAGAAAATGTGCTTTTTTTGGTGACCAACTTCATTGTGACGGACAAGCAGGTTCAGGGCACCTGTCCCGAGGTGAGCAGCCTTGCTGGGGGGCTGTATAGGAGGAGTTGGGCACAGTGGTTCCCCAGTCTGCAGTGGTGTGTGGCATGGCACAGCTCCCCAGGGCTGTGGGCACAACCTTGAGCTGCTGGAGCTCAGGGAGCGTTGGGATGTTGCTCATGAAGGGAGGTGAGATGGGGATTAGGTCTTAGAAGCTGCCTCCCTGTTTGCTCCCATTTGATGCCATTGGTGCTTTGCTCTCCAAGAAGGCTGGCTTTGCTTCCTGGCTGCAGTGCATGGCTGTGCAGCTGTTGAAGAATCAGCAGTTGTTTCTGATAAAGATGAAGAGTAAAGACATTCTCTGCCCAGGTACGTTTACTTTCTGTGCTCCCCAATAAACCCTTCAGCCCTGAAGTTTCGAGGGTTTCTGCACAGCAGATCTCATCTCTCACCATGCGCTTGTAGCACGTGCAACCTGGTTCTGTTTGTGCCCCTGGAAAACACCATCACCAATAGATTTTCAAGGCTGACTTACTAGAAGGTGATAGGAAGGGTATGTTGAAGGAATCTTGGCCAGATTTAGGTTTTCTAAAGCACTGGACTTCAGTAGCTGAATTCCCAAGGTTTGCACCTCTTCACATATAACCAGTGGGTGGGCTTTAAGGTCCTTTCCAACCCAACCATAAGCTGTATTGGGGAACCCCTTATCCCAGCTTGGGGAGGGGGAAACTGTGCTGCTGGTTTGGAAGCATTTGGGACATGCATGGAGATGTGGATGAATGGCTGTGAGCCTTAAGGGGCTCCGCAGCAGTGACCACTTCTCTCCTGTCTTTTTCAGAGCCCCTCTGTGCTGGATGGGATCTGCATGGAAGATGTGGATTGTCCTGTTGGGAACCCAGTGGTTCACGGCAATGGTACTACATGTTTTGCTTCAAAAATAGAATGAAATCATTCAATTCCAGCTCCATAGCGATGCCTCATTGCCCAAGTTCAGTGCCCTTTTGCAATAAATCCTGGAGGCTGCTTAAATTAGAAGGGCATGATTCGGGTTGCCTCATTTCTAGGGATTAAGACTGGGAAATGTGTGATGTTCAACAGCACCCATTCCACCTGTGAGATCTTTGGCTGGTGCCCCGTGGAGAATGACACCCTGCCCAGGTACAGCACAGGGATGAGGATGGTCCTTCAAGGTGTTCAAGGTCTTTTCCAACCTTAATGGTTCCATGATTCCTGGTCTTTTGTCACTGCCAATGTAGCCCAAATCCCAGGGCTTTGTTGTTTTGCAGGAGACCTCTTCTGGCTGAGGCAGAGAATTTCACTCTTTTTATAAAAAATACTGTCAACTTCACCAAATTTAACTTCTCCAAGTAAGTCTGACACCCTCCAGCCCTTAGTGTGTGCTGCCTGGCCCAGCCTCTATGCTCAGCTCATCCCGGGGGCTGCGTACCACCCCTCTGTCTCTCTTTTTCCTGTTTCAGGGGCAACACATTGCAGACCAATGACCCCACCTATTTCAAGACCTGCATGTACGATCCCTTTTTCAGCCCTTCCTGCCCTGTGTTCCGTATCCGTGACATGGTGGAAGCAGCTGGGGAGACCTTTGGGTCCCTCGCACTGCTGGTATTTGCTTCTTTTTCTTTTCAAGCATAAAAGATGACTGCTAATGCTAATTGGACTCGATGATCTTTAAGGTCTTTTCCAACCTGATCCATTCTATGATTCTAATTCCTCAAAAGAGGCCAGGCTGGATGGACCCTGGGCAGCCTGATGTGCTAGGAGGCAACCAACCCAGGGCATAGGTTGGGGTTGGAGGGCATTAAGATCCCTTTCAACCGTGATTATGTGACATCTCCAGTCCCTGGAATATAACATGTGTTGCTGTGCTGCAGGGAGGAAGCATCAGCGTGCGCATTGAGTGGGACTGTGACCTGGACCAGCCTGCTGCCCACTGCCAGCCACGCTATTCCTTCATCCTGCTGGACAGGAGGTACAACTTCAGGTGAGGGCGCTGGGATGGGCACACTGCTGTCACTTGGGATCTCACTTGCCCTGAAAGGAGCAGCAGGGCAGACTGGACCCGTTAAGCCAGCCATGCCCGTGCTGAGCCCAGCTGGGTGCAGGGATGTGTGGCTGAGCCCTGTGTGCCTCTGCAGAACAGCCTCCTACTACTGGGACTCGCAGAGGCAGCACTACCGGAGCCTGCTGAAGCTCTATGGCATCCGCTTTGACATCTCTGTGCACGGCCAGGTAGCATGGAACCCCCCTTCCTTGTCACTGCCTGCAGCGCTCCTCCTGCAGCCCCACAGCTTCCCTATAGGCTCCTCACAGCCCTCTCCCTGCTCTCTGCCTTCTCTCCTCCACCCTTTGTTTTCATCAGGCTGGGAAGTTTGGCATAATTCCTGCTGCTGTCAGCTTCGGCACCGGCATCGCGCTCTTTGGAACCGTGAGTACTGAAGATGCTCTTTTCCTCTGATCCATGGGCTATGATCTGCTGCCCATCTGCAGCTTCCTAGCTTCAGGAAACATGATGTGCAGCCCAGTGTAGCATGCCTGGCACTTGATGCCATTGACCCAGTAATGGGGTCCCCCACCAGCCCCCATTTCCCCCAGATGTCCCTGTCCCTTGCATGGCTAAGACTGTGGCTCTCCCCTCTACCAGTCCTGACCCACAGCATTCCACACCTCTGCTCCATTTGTCCCCCCTCTAGGCCACCATGGTCTGTGACCTAGTTCTGCTCTACCTGGATGCGAAGGCTGACTTCTATTGGAAAGAGAAGTTTGAGGAGGTAAGGATGAGCTGTGGAACCACCTGGGAGAACTGAGGTTTGTGAGCTGATTTCATTGCTTTTTCCCCTTTGATTGTAACTCAGGTCAGCAGATCTGGGAGCTGTGTCAATGTTGATGCTGTAGATTTTCTTGCTGTGAGTGATGTCTGCTTGGCACTGCCCAGGCGGACTGGGAGCCATTCCAGAACTCTCTCATTCCCCATCAGAGCAGGTCTGCTGCCAGCCCTTGCTTAGGGCATCTTCAGCTTTCTCAGACAGGGTGTTGGCAGCCTCCAAGGCTGAAGACCTCCAGCTCCTTGGGGAAGTGTCCCAGGGCTGCACCATCCTACTGGGGAAAACACATTTGGCCTGATTCCAACCTGAATCTCAAGTCAGCCTGAAGGAATGGAACTGTTAGCACGGGAATGGGCAGAGTAGGGCAGGGACTGGGCATCCCCTGGGCTGTAGCAAATGTCCCTGTTCATTTTGCAGGCAAAACCTCCCAAAGGTAAGAAAGAAGCAACAGCTGAGGCAGAGAGGGCTGGCCAGGACCTGGGAGATGCTCAGCAATGCACACTGGAATGACCTGCAGGTAGATGTGATGGGGCACAACTTTGGCCCTGCAGGAGGTGGCCCAATTCTGGCCAAGCACTGGGGCTGGGTGCTGCACTTCTGAAGGAGTCTCAGCATCAGCAGAAGTCCTTGGTGCACAGAGAGCATATGGAGAGTCCTCCTGACACAACATGCAGCTCCAGGGCCGTGCTGCAGAGCTGCTGCTGGGGCTCACTGGGATGGGGTCAGTCCGTGCTCAGCACAAGAGGCTTAAAACACTTTGCGCTTCTTCCCTTCCCACTCGGCCCTGTGAAAAGCAGGGATGCACTGAAATAAAGCTGTTCAGAAAGTGGGAGGTGGCTCTGGCCATGCTCTTTCCCTTGGAGCCCTGCATCCTTTGTATGGTCACACAAAGTCCACCTGCATCCTGCAAGCACTGAGCTGCACACCCCAACTCTGCCCTACAAGGAATCAACATGGACACGTACCCCTTTCTTGGTGGCAGAGCTCAGGGAACCCCACGAGCCCCAGAGCTGCCTGGCTCAGAAATGAGTGCTCAGAAGCACATTTGAGTCCGGTGCTGTTTAATGTTGTTGGGCTCAGTAGGGTGGATTGTGTCCTGCAGCATCAGCCTGGCTGCCCACCTTGAACTGCCGCAGGTAGAACTGAGCTGCCAGCTGCCTGCTCATTGCCCGCAGTGCCTGGAAACCAGCCACCACCTCACAGATGAGGAAGGCCAGGAGAAGGCTGTGCACGGCCAGCTCCAGCGGCAGGCGGATGGTGAGGTGGTCCGTGAGCAGGAACAGCAGGAGGGGCAGCTGGATCAGGATGGAGAGAAGAAGGAAGCCAGCAAGCTCAGGCACCTGTGTGGGCAGAGGCTGGTGAAGATGTATGGGAAACTTTGGTACGTGGGGGACACCTCTGCAGGGGCTGAACCCCCTGGAGCATCCTGAATTGGATGTCAGGGGAAAGTTCTTTACAGAGAGAGTGGTGAGGTGCTGGAACAGCTGCCCAGAGAGGCTGTGGATGCCCCGTCCCTGGAGGTGTTCAAGGCCAGATTGGATGGGGCCCTGGGCAGCCTGGTCTGGTATTAAATGGGAGGTTGGTGGCCCTGCATGTGGCAGGGGGTTGGAGATTGATGATCCTTGAGGTCCCTTCCAACCCTCACCATTCTGTGATTCTGTGAATTGGCATTCAAGGAGGAAGGGAGGTGATGGGCTCTCAGACCCTGGGCAAAGGGGACATCCAGCATGGAGCACTGGGCCAGCCCTTACCTTCTCCTGCAGGTTCCCAATGTAGCCCAAGTAGAGCCGGGCTCCTTCAGCCAGTGTGAGGATAAGGAAGGCAGCGAGCAGGAGGAGCTGGTAGTAGCGGGGCAGCAGGTTGTACTGTAACAGGGCACAGCCTTGTCTCTGCCAGCCCCATGCTGGTCCCCAGCCCTGCTCACTCTGCCCTCCCAGTGTAGCCTTTCCCCTTGGAAAGCTAAGGGTACCTTCAGCTGTAGCATCATGCCCTCAGCCAGGCACCAGCAGGGGAAGTAGCAGACGTTGAAGTAGAGCATCACCTGGAGGGGCAGGCTGGCCAGCACCTCATGCACTGGGCAGAGAAAAGCAGGGCTGGGGAGGATCCCCAGTACCCCCATCATCCCCCCCCCTTCATCCCAGCCCCAGTGCAACAGCACTGATGTTCGCTGCCAGCCATTGCTGGGGGTGAGGGGACCCGTGGCTGCCCACAGCGCGGATGCAGGAGTCAAACTCCCCGGGGTACCTGGATGGTAGAGGTGAGCAGTGCTGCTGTCCCATGTCTTGTTGGTGGTGAAGAGGGCACCGCTGAAGGCCGTCAGCCCCCGGCGCAGGTTGGGGGGCAGCAGTGTGTGTGCAGCCATGGCTGGCAGCAAAGCTGGGATTAGCAGGAGGGGAATTAAGGCAGCGACTGCTCAGGGTAATGCGTGGGGCCAGGCAGCCATTGGCTCTTGTGGTACACAGCTGCTGGGGAAGGGCCTTTATTGCCACAGCGAGAGCTCCCAGACACTGAGCCCAAGGGTACAGAGCATCTCCAGCAGTGGGGCAGCAGCAGGTGGTGGCTGTCCCTCTGTCACCACCATCCCCTCCATGCAGCACTCTGCCCCATTGCACCCTCTCCCCGCTGCATTGTATCAGCATCATTATTGCTTAAAATTCCCTGACGGATGTGGATGTGTCCCATCCCCTGAGACCCTTCACCTTGCAGAAGGGACACTGCAGCAGAAGTGCTCTGCAATCTCCATGCTGGCATTGAGGTGACATTGCCAGAAACGAGTCCTAAAGTCCCCAGGCTCATGGAGCTTTTTACCCCCACTAGAGCAGGTGGTCCCCATCATGGACGTGTGGGTCCCCACACAGGTGTGAGCCCCCAATGGCTCTCCTTGTGATCTTCAGCCTTCACCCCATCCCAGGAGGTGCCTCGGGCAGCAGCTGCTGCCAGTGCCTGGTCTGGCTGCTGCTGCTGCTGCTATTGAGGCCGTTGCAAAGCAGTTGTTAAGGGACAGACCCTGGTAAGGGATGTGAGAAACCAAATAAAAAGGATTTTTCTACTTGCTGAAGCCAAAGCTAAGCTGTGGAGTACATCACACAGGCTGCTGGGAAGAAGGAGGGAGTGCTAGGAGATCAGTGCACACCTGGCTGAAGCCCACCAAGGGCTCCCTTGTGGGAAAAAGCCCTATGCTACATGGATATCCCAGGCAACATTACAAGGTATGGAGTAAATACAGCATGCTCTGAGTGCTGGTCTGTCACTAGACTAGGACAGTGCACTGAGGAAGGCTGATGAACCAGTAGAAAAGCCCATGAGGTCCTGCTGGTCTATTTGGCCATATGTGGACAGGATGTGCTTTTCCTGAAAAGCAAAACACACTGGAAATCTGTCTGGGAGGACTTCAGAGGATGGTGCCTTTGGGTGAGCAGAAAGGTGTCCGCTTTGGAAAAGCTCAGCCAGGCTCTGCTGGGGAGCACACAGAGCTGCTGTGCTGGGGCTGCTGTCAGGACACACAATGAGAAAAGAAGGAGCAGAGCAATAGCAGGTAAATGATCCCAATGCTGTTGGATTGCATCTGGCCACCCCAGCAGCCCCATGCAAAATGTGATGCAAAACCACATCTGCCCATGGGGCACATGGGTCCAAAGCAGCAGCTGGGCACTGTGCCCACATCCCTGCCTACTGCCACCACTGGTCACACCTCTTTCACACTGTGTGAAAGCAGTGAAAGCAGAGGGGACCAAGAGGTGATGTGACAGACATCTGTCTGCTGATGTTGCCATCTGAGCAAAGATCTGAAAGTCTGGAAATGAGTAGGACATGGGACACCAATGGAATCCTGCACAGGAGGTGCAGGCACCACCTGGTCAAGCTGCTGGGCTTGGAAGGAAACAGAAAAGGTCTGGATCACAACTGAAGCACCGCTTTCATTCATAAGGGAGGGTTGAATCTAACTGAAAATAACAACTCTCTGGCTTTGGGCTGAGGGTAATGCAGTGACAGATGGGGAACAAAGCTCCCAAAGGAGCTGTGGAACTGGAAGCTGTCCATGGGGAATCTCACACCTGGCTCTGCTGGGTGGACAAACACAGGGATCTGGACTGGCCACCTCCACTCCTGAGTAAGAACCCGGGCCCTTCTTGCCAGCCAGGAGCAGCAAGCCACAGAGCACTGACACTGCCAGCTGAGATGAGATATGTAGCCCTGCCACAAGGAGACAGGAAGAGTAAATGACTAAGGGCAGAGAACAGCCAGAAATACTCCTCCAACTATTCTTCCTGGAGTAGCATGTCAGCAGCAACATCAATCCTTCCATAACCACTAAGGAGAAGGTGCAGATGCTGGGTTCCATGGGGAGGAAAGAGGATCTAGGAAGGAGCAATGTGCTTGAGAGCATGTACTGGCCACAGAGAACAACAAAAGGCACTCATGCTGTTCATAGGGTGAAGGGATGTGCTTGGGGCTCTCGTTGTGCCGCTTGGAGAGCATGGATGTGGCACCCATCAGCACCGTGGCACCCATGTCAGCAGTCTGCAGCTCCTTGCCAGCCATGCTGGTGCCAACCCTGCTCCCCCAGAGTCTGTTTTTCTGACTTTTCAGTGGGAATTCCACCCACTGACCCCACACCTGGCTGCAGGGCCAGGAGAGCTGGCGGCAGTTTGCATGCACAGAGCTGCTGGGAAGGTGACTGCTGGGTGAAAAAGGCTGGGTTTGGCCAAGTCTCAAGGGAAAATGACTCGGGTGCATTATTTGCATCGTGCCGTGGAGCTCTGCAGCCATCCCCATCTCCTCGAGGCCAGCGCAGTATCAGGAGGTTGCAGTCATGTCTGTGTTAGGAGCCTTTCCCCGTTAGCCAGGACATGTCTCCAGTTCTATGAAGACAAAAAACGAGCAGCACTGTGAGCTTTCCAAGCTGTGCAGCACCCCTTCCTCTGCCTGCACTTCCACCGCATGCAAAAACAGTTCAAGCAGGTTTGAGTTGCAATACAAGCACATGGCCATCATCAGCATCTCTGTGCAGGAGTTGGAGATGTGGCACACCTGCAATACCCCACACAGACCCAGGACCCAAAACTGAACGTACTTGCCGTGACGGACAAACAGCCTAAAAGGTGCAGATGCAGCAGGAGACAGAGAGAGAAAAGACATTCAGGGTTAGGTGGCCCTCTCCAGGCTCTTCCCCAGCCCAGCTCTTGGCACACCACATGCACTTACTCCACATCACGTTTTCGGATGGCCCTGCCAGCAGCCAGGACCTCAGCCACTTTGGAGACAATGGGATCGTAGTTCATGCTGGCCACAGCCACCACCTCATCACTCCTAGGGTTGGAGAGCAGAGAGGTCAGGGCAGCCCCTACAGGGACATCTCCATCACCCAAAAGCAACATGCTGGAGAGAGGAAGGGAGCAAAGGAAAATGGGACCTGTTCTGAGGTGTGAGCACTGGCTGTGGTGTGGGACAAGGACAGAAGAGGGCTTGGAGCTGGTTGACCCCACTGTGGTCTCAGATAAGTTTGTGTATTGGCCTGGTGATGCTCACCAGGATGCCTAGAGCTGCCTCTGTGCCATTGTCCAGGGGTGGGACCCTGAGCACCCAGGGGCAGAAGGATGGAGACAGATCTGGGCACCTTGGCCCATGGAGTAACACCAGGAGAGATGGAGCTGATGGTGGGCAGTGTGTCCCAGTCTGGCTGACCATCACTTGCCCATACCCCCAGTACTGGTGGTACAACGTGAGATCAAAAGGTGAATGTGAAATGAATGAAGCAGAAGAAAAGGTGTAAAAATACCAGAGGAGCTTTGGGTAAAGGTCACAAAGCAAAAGAGAAGGGTTCCTCTGCTCTGAGATTTGCAGAAGTCAGCCTGAGCATAAATCTTCAAAGTCTGACTCACAATTAGGAACAGAATAAACAATGTAAAGATCGGGAAAGGTGCATGAGTGAGATATTAAACACTGGAGACATTGCTCAGGAAGCCGAAGTGTGGAAGCACCCAACAAACCAGGATCAGTCCACTGCCACAGGGAAACACCACCACAGCTACCCTGTCCAGACTGGGAGCCCAGCATCTGCTCCAGATTCACTGGAGCTCTTCCACAGCTTATTCCATGTTTTAGCCATTAACACATGCACAAAATGGCAAGAGTATGAAAGGAGGCAGCAAATCCTAGGCTGGATGCTGTTTTAAACTACACTCTGTCCTCTGTGCAACTGCAAGTTAAGGTTGGAAAAACACAAGACCATCCAGTCCTACCAACCATCCACTCATCACCACCGTGCCCTCTGACTCACGTCCCTCAGAAGATCACTAATATCTAATATAGCCCCCAAGAAGAGCACCATGGATTGGGAGTATCTGCTGGAACACCATGAACTCAGGTGCTATGGGACCCTGCACTGACAGCTGATCAGGGAGGTTCTCTCCCCACTATGAGATGCTGTTGTGTACTGACACAGGCAACCATTTCCATCAGCAAGACAAGGGGCAGGCGGTCCTTCTGTGAAATAATGTGCAGGGCTGTAGTGAACTGGAGCACCTCACATCAGCAGTGACTTTGAAACGTTTTGTTTGAGACAAGGAGGAGTCCCTCTTTTTCAAGAGGTCTTCTGAGGCCATAAGGGCACGCTCTATGCAGAGGGAATGGGGAGCAATCAGAAGTCTTGGCCTAAAGGCAGTAAATTGCTGGGGATGAGCACCATCTGCACATGGCCTTCCCTTCTTCTGTAGGGTTCAATACAGTGGAAATGGGGTGCCACGAGGAAGGCAACCACAGCTGCTCGCTGGGTCTCCCAAGAGCTCAAGAGAGTTACAGACTGGGATAACAGTGGTCTGTTCTGGCAAAGGTGCTGTGCTGTCTCACAAGGACAATGGCAGAGCACCCTGTCCTTTGCATACAGCCCCAGGCTGACCCCTCAGCAGCTCATCCTCAGCACTGAATGGGGATAAACAGTTTTGTTCTTCAACCTCTGGAAAAGAAAAGAGTTCTATTGTGAAAGCTGATGCTCAGGGCAGGCTCCAGCAACGGGCACCACCAGCGTTTCATGCAAGAACCAGCAGACACCAGAAGAAGAGACTAAGCCAACAGGTAGACATGGGAAACAGGAGACGGCCACCTGGGGACAGCATCCTCATCCAAAAGCATTAGCACCAGTAGCAGGACTACCACCAAATGACGAGGAAAGGAGGAAAGAAACGCTCCCAGTCACCTCTGGCAGAAGCAGAGATGGGGCTGTGGCTGAGAGAAGCTCACTGGACCCCTCAGTACCTCCAGCTCTCGGTGCACGGTGCCGTCCTGCCACACCAAAGCCATCTCCTGGGGCCCCTCCTGGGTGGCAGAAGAAGGCAGCGCTCAGCGCCCGCCCCGCAGACCCAGTGTGAGGCCCTGCACCATGCAGGGGGATTATTCACCTTGCTCTTGAAAGAGCTCCAAAGATGTTTTATTCAAGTGCTCTGGCATTTCCTTTCTAATTAGGGTTGGGATAAATAGCTGCATCTGTTGTGCCCTAGGATGGAAAGGAAGGGTGGGAAGAAGCTTCAAAGAAGACTGTATGCTGGAGAGAAATACTCAGCAAGTTGCTTCTCTAGTGCCTGGCATTAATGCATTTGTACTTGCAATTTATTAATGCCCTGCAACCTCAGTGTCCAGATTGGAGCAGAACTGACTGGAAGATGCTCTAGCAAAAATAATTTCCAGCCTAGCAGAACAAGCTGAGACAAATGGACATGGAGAAGAGAAAGGAGAAACACTTACTTGGTATAAAATGCAACAAACTTCAGTTCATCCAAGTCCCCTTGAATGACAACATCATCAAATCCTTCCCCATGGCCTGAAAGATGAAATTATTATGAGTGGGAGAAGCACTGTTGCTAAGAAAACACTGTTCCCCAGCAAATGTCTTGCTCTGCTTGTCATTTACTTAGTTTGACTATGGTATTAAAGATTGATCTTCACTTCTTTCCCCTGGATACAGCCCTGGCCCTAGCAAACAGTGTTTTAACCCAGAGCTACAGTAGAGGCAGCCATCCCACAGTCACTGAGAGATGGGCATTGGAAGGCAGAGGGATCAAGAATCATTCATGCTTGCTCAAATATACTCATGTTCAGGGAGACTTTCCATGTCCACAAGGCCCTTCATGCCTTACTAAACAAGAGGTGTCCCTGCACATCACCCTGAGCCAGCTGAGGGGGCTGGAAGTGGCCTTGTAAGGTGGCCATGACTTCTGTGTCCCAAAACACTTCCACCAGCACAGAGTCCACACCCTACCTGCATATCGAATGCTTTTCCCAAACATTGCAGTCCACAAATAGGGGACTGTGCTGATCTCCGTGCCGTGGGCCAGCATATTCAGTGCTGCAATACGGCCTGGAAGACAAGAAACAGCAGAGTAAATGAGGAAGCTCTGAGCCTGAGCAAGCATGGAGACAGGAGAAAATATATTTTTCCCAGAGTTTCCTACAACTGCTCTGTTTCCCAGCGTTCAGTTGTCTCATTCTCTTCCTAAAGGGTTGGAAATTTCCCTGGATACAGAGAAGGTTCTTTCCTGCAAGCAGCTTGTTGTGCAAAGCGAAGGCACTCAGATGCACCTACCATGCATGTGGGCCATCTGCCAGTGGGGGACATTCACTTTCTTATTGTTCCTCAAGGCCAGTGGGAATGTGACAGCATCACCAGCTGCAAAAACTCCAGGGATGTTGGTCTGCATCATCTGATGGGAGGAAGCAGAAGGACACCTTGGTGGGATTTTTACCCTATCCTGGCAGCCGGCAGGGAATTGTTCAAGGTCCCCAGGGGTGGGAGGTGTGCAGATGTGGACACCCACAGCACCAAGATGATTGGGCTCTGCAAACCTCACACATGGCAGTATCCATAATCTCAGCATCTGGGGACAGACTGTCCCCATGCTGGTGGCTCAGAGCCCAAGGCAAGTCTAGCTTGGAGGAGTTGGCTTCACCACCATGCTCACCTTGTTGACCACAATAAAGCCTTTGGAGTCAATATTGATGCCACTCTGCTTGAGAAATCCTGTCGCTGGCACTGCACCTGTGGGAGAAAGCAAAGGGCCTTTTTCCCTCTAGACTCCACAAATTGCTCTGTTGTGGAGCAGTCAATAAAGCAACACCCCAGGGGAATGAAATACGAATCCTGCGATTGGTCCCTTTTGCAAAGTGTAGAAAAGTTACAATTAGGTAGGGACCTTTCTCTCCACAAGTGTAAAGGAGAAAAATACCCTCTTCTTATGGTCCTGCAATTCCATTTCCACCACTAGCAGAGCAAACCACCACTGGCTTGATGGGCCTGGCAGTCCTCTGTGTGCTCTAGGGTAGCCAAGAAGCTTCCCAGGGTACCCTAAAGACCTCCCAGGGCCACCTAGTGTTCTCTAGAACATTACCAGAGCTCCTCATCTTGCTCTAGCATGCTCCAGAGGGTTCCCAGTGTGTCCCAGTGTACTCCAAAGACCTCACAGTGTACTCACAGCAATGGCCCCTTACCTATACCGACAACACAAACGTCTGCACGCAGGACCTTCCCACTCTTCAGCACCACCTCCTTCAGCTTTACAGGAGAGAAGGGGAAAGTGCAGTTATTTCAGAGTCAACAAAGTGAAACCCTGTAGCAGCAGCAAGCCAAGCTAGTATCTCACTTCATTTCTGACATGCAAATTGAGTATAATCCCTCATAATGGCAACAGGATGAGTTTTGGGGTCCTCTGAGGGAGTCCTGCAGGTGCTTTCTAGGGACAGGGTTAAAGCTTGAACCAGGAAGTGTCCCAGCAGGGTTACCCTTGATGGTTCCTCTGCCCCTCCAGGATCTCAGAGCAATGTTACCACCCCAAACACCATGGCTGGAGCATGCTTCCTCCTGTGGGCTAAGCCCAGGAGTAGAAATTTCAGGGGCTAGGAAAGAGAGTGCATAAACCCAGCCCTGAAGGAGACAGCAGACCCATGGGGTGATACGTGGGGCTGTGGCTTGTCTCTCATCCACAGCCACACCATACCTTGCCCTCCTGCTCCCGGAGCTCCGACACCTCAGTCTGCATGTAGAACTTCACCCTGTGGCTCTCGAACATCTGTGGGAAGAGTTGGTGTACCTCAGCCCCCACTGCCCCGTCCCACCGTGGGGTCCCATGCCTGCCCTGCAAGAGGCTTATCCTCACCCACACACACCCCAGAGAGGTTCCCACCCCAGTCTTTAGAGGGCTTGCACCGTGGAGCACTTTCATGGCTCCATCAATAAATCCACTTGTAAAACAACTGCACCCACAAGTTACTGAAACCAGCAGAACCCACTCATTTCACCAACACCAAAGTCAGGACAGGAAAGCAAAGTCACCTTCATGACAGCACAGCCAACTCTCTCCCCAAAGAACTTCTTGAATGGGACCTCCTCCAGCTCCACCACTGACACTGAGTGGGCCCTCTCTGTCAGGTAGGCAGCCACCTCCATTCCTGGGGAACACAAGCACATCCCAGTGGTCCAGTGCTGTCCCCACACCCAGCCTTGGGCCACACCACTTTTATAGAACCACTGAGCATCGTATGGGATTTATCATTCACGTTAATTTATTCTTAGAGGTGGAAGCCATGGGAGGGCTTTAGGGATCACAAGAAGCAATAGGCCCTAACGAAGTCCCAACATGCCGCAGGAACCATTTGGTAATGGACCTCAGATGAAGGAAGAAAGAAACATTCCTCATGGCTGAGAATGTTTTAGAAGTAAGGAGCTACTGGGTGAAAACAGCCCTTGTGACCTCAGTATTTCTTCTTCTCTGGGGATTTTTGTGGACCAATTTTGGAGCTGGTGATTGCATGGAAAGCTTCCGCAATACATTTTCTTTCTATGGGAGTTTTTGGAAACTTCTCTTTGATGATCTGCAGTTTGCAATTGGTCTCTCAAACCCCATGCAAAAACAAGAGCTCACCAAGGAAGGAAGCTCCCACTATAACCACATTTTTGCTGGTGGCCAACTTCACCACGCGGTTCGCATCTTCTGGCGTCCGGATGTTGAAAACGTTTTCCACTTCCTTGCCCTTACAGCTGAGAGCTTTGGGTCTGAAAACACAAATGGAGAGCTATCTGGGCTGGGCTCCTGCAGACACCTTGACCTAGCTGTCAGCAGTCCACCAGGACAAGGCAACCAGACGCAGCCAAAACACCACATTTTGCCACATTTCTCCGCAAAATCACCCAGGCTGGAGAAATAATATGCAAAACCTGAACTCTGGAGGACAATGGCAAGAGCCCTCAGCCCCAGCAACAGCCCTCATGCAGCTGTTTGGTGGAACAACCCTACAGGGCTAGGATAAACTGCGTAGGTAAGTGGAGCATGATGCAGGATAATTCCTGCTTTGTAATTCTAAGTTTAACTGCTGTCATGCAGTAAAGCTTTTCAGAAGCCCAGTGGGACACAGCCAACTCTGTCCTTCAGTAGAAGCTTTGGAGCCAGATTTTAAAGGTTTTATAAGCCTGTGCAGATGCGGCTTCAGTAGCAGTTTAATGCTGTCATCCCCATGCATTTAGTGGGGCATATGTATTTTTAAATATCCGGCCCTTGCATACGCGACTCCCATCTGGAAATGGGACTGAAGATCCTAAATAATTCAGGTACATTAAAAACACCCAGTGTACTCAGAGCTTGACATGAGGATTTTGAAATTATTTGCAAAGGCTTATGCACCTCCATAGGTGGTGGTGCATTTGGCTGCAGTGCTGCATTGCCCAGCGTCAGCCTACCAACTGATGTGGCAGCAGCACTTGTTTGCAAGGAAGCCAGGCACAGGACCTAAAAGATCTTAAGGTCGGCCAGAAATGAAAGGTAGAAATTCCAGTGGATGTATTATTTGATCCTCAGCTTTGGTTGAGTGGATACACCCAACAAAGCTAGAGAGAGAGAGATCCAGACCTACGCAATATGTGTTTGCCTTCTCTGCAGACATTTTTGCAAACAAATTTGGTTTCTGAACTGAAGTGCCATGTTTGATCCCTCATCCTCAAGCACAAGCTCCTCAGATTCTCAGATATAATAGTTTGTCGTGATCTTTGAAATGTTTTTCTGTGGCTTACGTGTTTCCAGTCGCTATCAGCAGTTTGTTATACTCCATCTTAAATCCATCCTTGAACACAGCCGTCTTGTTCTTGATATCCACAGCCGCAGCCTGAAATCATTTCTAAATCATGTTAAGGGATGAAATCTTAGATACCCACTGAAATGCAACATGCTGAGCCAGAGCCTGCCCATCCATGTCTTAGGGACATGGTTATTGAGTAATACTGATGGTAGCACACTGCAGGCTTAGGAGTACTTTTCTGTGAACCTCATCTCTGTGAACCTCTCTGAAAAGCCAACATCTGCACTGTGAATGACAGATCCTCAAGAGAATGGTGATGCTCTGCCTGGCCTGGACAGTCTAACAAATTACCATCTGGCTTCTTTCTCTGCAGAACTCTGCAGAGAAATTCTGCTGCCTCTATTCTACCCATAACATAGGTTTTAATTTTTAATTGAGTAGTTCTCTCGTTTTAAAGGTTTGGTTCCTATCGGCAGCTCAGCCAACCCAGACCTTATATCATTCTAGTTGACTTTAACAAATTATTGAAGATCTCCCAGTATAAATAAAATAACAGGAAAAAATATTTAGTTTATTACTTCCTGGGTGCTTGCAGGCAGACTGACCATTTGGTCACCCCAAATCCCTGCAAGGCTGCTCAGCAAATGGTAGGTAAGAAATGACAATCAGTGTGGAGTTCCCCCAGGGAAGAACTGCATTTATTCTAGTTCTGAACAACCACAGACTGAGCACTAGGGCACAGAACAGCCCAGGGAATGAGGGAGATTCAGCATTTCTGTATCAGGAGTCAGCAGGTGAGACCACAATGTATGAGTGGGACTCTCCTTACCTGCATTTCTGTCAGGACTTCGATGTCGTACGTGCGGAAGAACTCCTTGGGACGCAGGGCAATCTGCTCTGGGTGGGAATCCATCGACTACCAAAAGAAAAGAAAAAAAGCACATTTTTCTGTCAACTGCTGTGAATTGAAAAAGCAAGCAGAGCAACGCCTGCTCCCAGCACAAGGTCACTCCCAACTCAAACCATTCTGTGACTCTATGATCTGAAATTAGTCCTTATGGCATTTGTTAAGAGATTTCCTCCATGAACCAAGGGCTTCACCACCTGCACCCTTAGCACCAGCTGCATACCAAGAAGGGACATACAAAGCCCTTCATCTCTACTTGGTTGGGATCAGGGGGCACTCCCTTCCCATGACTTCAGGTAACTGTGCACTCAGAAGAAATCTGTATCTCTGGTCTTGAGGCAGGTGCAGGGTCATATGGGTTTTACTGCACATTCTTTAAACATTTGGTGTTTACTAAGAGAGGAACTTCTGATCCCACGGCTCGGGAGCACAGGTTCCCATGCTGGTGTGTGAGCAGGGCAGCGTGGAGCAGTGCAGAGGCACTGAGGGCTTTGCTGCTCTCCAGTGCTGGACACCAAGGAGCTGGTCATGGTCCAAAGGGCACAGAGGGGAGCAGTCTGAGGAAGCTTAGAATGGACTGATAGCAGACATTCAGCGAAAGGAAGGGCAGTGATGCAGTTTCAGGAGGCAAGAAGCCTGTGGCATACAGCTTTATATGCTACTCCTCTAATGGATCTTTCCAGTGCTCTTAAAAAGCCACGTGTATCATTGCATTCCTTTGAAAAAGGCTCTGTTTGGGGGCTGCAAGCTGAGTTAGAAGCTCTGATTGCTGACTACCAGCTCCCTTAGATAAGTATCCCTGACATAAAAGGGAATACACACACTGCCTGTACTTTTTTGAATTCCTGCTTCAAGACCTTGCTGTTAAACCTGAGTTGGTATCTGGTATCAAGCAAAGCCTTGGTCAGAAATAAAAATGTGATCAGAACATCAGCCTTGTCTCTACAAATTGGCATTCAAAATGGAATGTATGCCAGAAAAAAAGTGAACTTTGCATGGAGATCAAGTTATCAAGTTGCAATGGCAAGCAGTACTCATAACAATTATAGCAAGGAGCATTACTTGTCTAAACCAATCACAACAAGGATAAGAAACATGTAAACAAGTAAAAATCCCAGTAGATTATACCATTTGTTTACAAGCCCCATTGCATCCCTCTAAAGATTTTGATTGAGGAACACTATAGGAGGATCCATACAGGAATGAGCAGGCCAAGATAGCTGCTGGTAGACCCTGGTTCCCATGCTGGTGATCCCTTGCACAGAGTTTGCACAACTCCCCTCTTGTGTTCCGTCTTACAGGATGAATTAAGAAGAAACATAACTGTGCAATGAGTAGAAATATCAAAGTGCAATTTTTGAAACTCATACTCAAGGTGGTACAAACCTTGCTGAGCTTTGGTCTGTCGTAGGGCAAGTGTCTGTCCATCGTGCACATGACAATCCTGTCTGAGAAACCCTCCTGGCGCAACGTCTCTGCACAGACTAACCCTGCTGCACCTAAGAAAGAAGGAAGACCCACACCAGCCATGCATACACTGTATCTGATGGCCTGAATCCTTTGCCCGTACAAACTTAAGTTTTGGAAGAAAGAACTCATTCAAACCTACATGGATTTCCACAGGGTCAGTAGGGTCTATTTCTGAGCTCAGCAGTGCAGTACAGCAGTTGGCAGCCTTCAGCAACCCCATGCAATGGACTGTGGTATTCTCTTCCCACCCAGCTAGCTTTGAGATCTCCTTTCCTGCTTACCAGAACAGACCTTGGCCTTTAGAAAAAGTTGTCAGCTTAGCTGGTCAAGGCTGAGAAAGTTCTTTCAGCAACAACGACCATCACTTGTTGAGCAGCTTGGCTCAGGATATGGATGACTGTTTGCCCACGGCCATCCCATGCTCCACGGAGACCCCAACTGCCCTTGGCCAGTGTGAATCACACTGCAGTTCTCATCAACAAAAAGTATGGGCACAAGGAATGGAAAATGTGCTTGAGATTGCAGCTCCCCTTTGACTTTCACGTTCCTGGACTTCTAGAACTTGCTAATTGCATGTTGGTTTAGTATCCTGCTGCAAGCTGTATGCCTTACCTACTACACATCATGTCAGCACAACTACATGGGGTACCTCCAGACTGCCTTGTCTCAGACACCTCTCTTCAGTTTGGAGTTCCACATTTGGTTATATGAGACATATCACTTAAGTCAGTCTGGACATCCTGCTGTTCTGACACCCACACTGGGAAGGGACACGCAGTGCTGCCCCAGAACATGCCACTCGATACCTGCACCGATGATCAGCACGTTGGTACTGCTCAGGTTGTAGTTGCTCAAGGAGATGCACTTTGCCATCATCTTTGTCCTCCTCTGTGTCTGAAGAGCCTATGCCACCAAGAACAAGAACAGTCATTAGCCAGGCAGGAACTACCAACCAGGGAACACCCACATCCTTGCATCCAGTGAGGACTCCAAACCCACGCTCAACCAAATGCCTTCCCATTACCCGATGCACTGCGTCCTTCCCAGGTACAAAAGAAAAAAAATATCTATTGCTGTTGGCAAATTCATGCAGGGACAAAGCACTGGGAAAAAAAGACAGGAAAAGCAGCACAGGTGGACCACTGTGTGATTCTGCAGTCAGCAGGGGAAATGGAAATGCGAAAGTTCAATCAGGAACTTCAGCCTGCACCTGAGCTCATAATGCCTTTAATATTCAAGGAAGCTGATGGATTACGTGGCCTGCATTGCCACACAGTGTTCTGATGCAGCTGATGAGGCCAAATGGATGAGGTGAGAGGACTGCTGCTTGAGAGTTTGGGTTTCCCCATTCTGGATGCTCACATATCCATCTGCTCAGATACTTCTTCCCCTGCCAGAGAGCTCGAAGAGCAGCATTCCCCCGTAAGCACACAGAGCCAGCCTCTGGCTTTGCTTCTGGGGCAGCTCTGCCTCTCACCTGCTTGCTTGCTCGGATGTACACCTTCTCCTTCTCAATCTTCACCTGAAGGTGACAAAGAGCAGCAGTTTGCAAGACAGGGAAGAGGTGTGAAGAGGGCCCACAGGCCCATTCCACCATGTGCTGGGTCCACATTTCCACACAGGCCGTGCTGATAAGAACAAAGATCTCACCTGGAACCTGGGCAGGCTGTCCAAGCCAGGAAAGTCTTCGATGTCACCAGTGCCAATGTTGAAGCAAGCCCCGTGCCAGGGGCAGCGAACCCTTCCTTTGGACAAAACCCCTGCACAAAGGACAGCAGAACAGCGGTGGCACATCCTTGCCTGCAGGGGTGGGCTGCAGTCTCCTGGGTTCTGCACTCGGGTTTATAAACCCAGCACCAGCCTGAGCAAACTGTGCCTCAGGCAGAGCATCCATTAGAGCAAGTCTACTTGAGAACAGACCTCATGCAACATGGAGTCTATAAGCTGTTAGGAAATCACATGTCCAGAGCAACAGGGTTATTCCTTGTGTTTGCTCAGGCACTGCTGCCTTGGACTTTGGCTTTCCTTGCCCAAAGGAGCTGGTTTGTGGCAAAGTGAACTGCTATCACCCCACTGACACCACAGACATGTCTTTTTGCTGCTTGAAGGAATTACATCAGCCCAAAGATGGGGTGAAGCAGAGCAAGAGACACAGCATCCCCGTGGCTGACTGCTTTGCAAACACTTTGCTCCCCATTTTGATTCACACAGCAAGGGGCACAGACTGACCTTTAACCAGTGGGGCCCCGTAGTGGGGGCACTTGTGTCCCATGGCGTAGAACTCTCCACCCTCCTTGATCAGCAGTGCCTTCCCACAGCCCAGGTCCACCTCACGCATCCTGGGGAGAGGAGCACAAAGAGATGATGGTAGAACTGGTGCCATTCCCTCACCTTGTGCTGCAGCCCCGTCCCACCCTGCCAGCTCCTCCTTCCTCCAGCCCACCTGCCACCAGCTCTGGGTGGCTCACAGGTGTTGTCAGCCCTGCCCTAGGCAAGAGCACACCTGTGCTGATCATGCACCCTGCTTGCAAATCCAAAAAAGCTACTGCAGTGCCCTCATCTACCAGATACATGGTTATGATGTTATCGCTGCTGGAAAGCAGCATTTCAGAACATCATCTAGGTTGGAAAAAAACCTTCAAGATCATCAAGTCCAGTCATCAACCTGATCTAATGAATCCCAGCACCAAACTGTGTCCCTTAGTGCCACATCCACTCTAAATACCTCCAGGGACAGGGACTCTACTCTGGGCAGCCCAGTCCACTGCCAGACCATCCACTGCATGAAGAAATTCTTTCTGACACCCAATCAGAACCTCCTGTTGGCCATTTCCTGGCGTCCTTAAGACAGGAGACTGTCCCCCTCCTGGTTTCAACCTCCATTCAGGTACTTGTAGAGAGATGCAGAGATCTCCCATGTGCCATCCCTGAGACACCCAATGAAATCCAGAGCAAAGTGCAGGTGTGGGGGGAAGTAGAGGGGCAGGGAGTTCATTCTGCTTGCCCTGGGAGCCATCTGCCCCACCAGCTGGCAGCCCCACTCCCGAGCAGGACACTTGGCACTGGGATGTCCTTCAGTCAGCACAACTTGCATAGAGCAGTACAAGTCCTGCTGCATTCCTCAGCACTTCAGATAAAACCTGTGCTTCTCGTTAAACGACAACCATAACTCAGTAGGGAGATAAGATAAGATAAATGAGAGAGTTTAAAACTTACCCAAGGAACTGTGTGATCTGAAAGAGTCAAAAACAAGAACTGGCATCTCAAAGGCAATACACAGGAAGCTGCAAAGTCCTCAGCATGTGCTCAGTCCCAAAGACTCAGAGGGTGAGCAGTGCCACATGGCTGTGCTGACCCCATGGTGGGCACTCTGTCCTCTTGCCCTTGAAATCAGCATCCCTGAGTATCCCTCTGAGTTCCAGAGGAGGAAGGGACTTCTCTGGCCTCACTCATTGCTTATGAGCCATGGGACCTTTTCACACACCTCTACTTTGAGCTAGACACTATTAGAAAAAAAAGCCATTCTCAATTTAAAATGTCCACCAAGGGGAAGGCTGCTGCAATGCTTGGTTCTGATAGTTAAATGTACTCACAGCTGAAGTGCAAGCTCGGATTCCTGACTGATCCAGTTTCCAGCCCTTGCTTTACAGTTGCTTGTTTGAGCAAAGAGCTTTCTGCTACAGCCAGGTAAGTAAGGGACTGGATGGTCTTAGAGATCTTTCCCAACCTTAATGATTCTTGCACACTCCTCAGCAACTTTTTGCTCTGTTGTACTGCACATTTCCAAGCAACGTATTTATCTAAGCCCTAGTTTTCCAACCTCCTTCTTGCACCTGAGCACCAAAGCAGAGCACACTCTTTTAGGAACACCCCAAACATGGCCAGTTGTCTCCACAAGCACCCAGCATCTCCTTGCTGCAATAACCCCAGCAGCAATCAGGCTACACCTGCACTGTGTAGAGCTCAGAATGGTGAACTGACCCTCAAGATCACATCACTGGGGTAAAGAGCAGTTGATGTCACTCACCTGTGATGGTATTTATTAAGTTAAATTATCATCTCAAGAAACTGAGGAACCAGGTAGAAGGCTTGGTTTTGGCTCTAAGCTCTCTTTTGGGTTTTTTTAAATTACCTATGAAGATTTTAGGCACTTACTGTCCATTCTCCAGGTCCTTCACATGGCACACAGATGCTTCCACTACATCCTTTGGGTTGTGGTAGGGATTGCTGGCAATGGGATGCTCCTCGAGATGGTAATGCCGGGCAGTCCCATTGACTTTGTAAACCAATGGGCTGGCTTTCCCGTTGGGTGACATTTCCTCCTTGCTCCTCTCCTTCTCAGGTATCACAACCTCAATTTTCACTTCAACTGCAAACAGAACAAACAGAAATCTTCATTAAAACAAAGCTTGAAGTTTTGCTGCCATTCCGCCTCTCCCTCCTCCCTTGGATATCAAAAGGGGCTGGCAGATGTCAACAGAATTGACATTTTTTGTTGTCTTGCATGGGAAGATAAAACATCTGATATCAAACTTGGCTTGATTACCCAATTCCATTATTCCACTGCTCTTTCTCAGCTGTGCACCTTTGCATGCATAAATACTCTTGCAAGTAGGCATTAGTCACTGGTGCAAAGCAATCCTTCTGTCACTCTTCCTGTCCTGTTTAATGGGCAATAGCTTCAGGCAGTTAAATGTGAGCATGCCAAGGCCTCTAGGGCTCAGAGAGACTTCAAAAAAATCCTTTGTTTGTTGGTAGATAACATTAACTGAAAGAGAAAGCCAACACTGCATGATGTATAAAACTGCTTCATTAGATGGCTTTAATAAGGAACCAGTATTAAAAATGCTCAACACTTTTTCTGCATGAGGTTTTCAGCATGGAGTGAATCTTCAGAGAAAGCAAGAGTCGTCTGGTTTATTTAAGTTTAAACTATTTAAGAGGTTTGACAATAAAAACTCTCTTGGCCATAAATGCTAGCATAAAGTCAAGTGATGGCTTCCTAGAAGAAAGCTGCTCTCCATAATGAGAATCCTTCATACCCATGCAGTGGTGTGGAGAGGTCCAGGAGAACTGTGCGAGACCTGAAGAACATTAAAGGTCCTCAGGAGATAAGAAACACAAATTGCAAGGATTCTCCTGGGAACACTGGATGCAAGGGCCAGGGCAAGCTAATGAGAGGAGATGGGAAACATCTGTGATGGAACTGGGGGCCAGGAGAGGAAAGACTGGGCCTTGGTGGTGGGAACTGGATAGGAAGTCCAGAGAGCCAGATCTCATCTCAGACCTCTCAGACCTCCCAGATCCCAACACAGGCCTCCTAGATCCCTTCCCAGACCTCTCAGAATCCATCTCAGACCTCCCAGACCCCATTGCAGACTTCCCAGATCTCGGCCCAGATCTCCCAGATGCCACTGCAGACCTCCCAGACTTCAACTCAGGCCACTCAGATCCCATCACAGTTCTCTCAGACCCCATCTGAGACCTCCCAGATCACATCCAAGCTACTGCAAGAAGTTGTAAGACCTGTACTGAATGAAGAAGCTACTGCACCATGAGAAAGGACAATCTCAGGGCAATGAGATTGCTCCTGGGAGTAGCAGCACGAGGTTTCTGTGTGAAGCTAATCAGCTTACTTAAATGCAAATGACCACAATCATTAATGGCCATTCATACTACCAGCCATTTGGCCTTTCCTTGGGCACAACTCTAACGAGTCTCTGAGCATCACTGAGGTGCCACCAAATCCCATGGAGCAGGGATGGTCACAGCAGGTGCCTGAGAAACCAGGCTCTAACATCTCGAACCAATCATGCCAGGTGACAGCTGTGAGTTTAAAAAGTGCATTTCATGTTCACATTTGTCAAGCAGGCATAAAGCATCTTTTTATCTCCTAGGCTCCTCATGAGACTAAAGTCATTAATATTTATAATAAACACCAGGGGACTTTTATAGTGAGCTGGGCTTAATTGCCAGAGACCAAAGAGCTGTCCCAGGTATGTGGGAGAGTATTGCACTTTCCCTATCTTGTAAATGTCACAAACAGGAAAAGCTGTACGGAAGATAAAAATTAAAACCCACAACCCAAAGAGGTTAAAGAAAGACAACCAATGAGTAGATCCAGAGAGATGAAGGAAAATTGGCATTTTGCTCAGCAGAGAAGATAGCAGAGTTGAGAGAAGTGATGGAGATCAGTGAGGTCAGGTCATGCTCCAGCTCCTCTGCTGGGGTCAGAGCCAGCAGCTGCCCCTTGCCCAATTCAGGACAAATCTGCTTTTCCCCTCCCACAATACTGGAAGCAGTGGGTTGTTCCAAGCAGTGTTCTGTGTGCTGTGTTCCCATACCGAGCCAAAGGAAAGACATAAGAAGTGAAATTCCACTGAATTACTAACTCATTGTATTATGGGACGTGGTGGATGTGGTGGACACGATGGATGCGATGGAATATGTTTGGATGTGGTGAATACTGTGGGAGGCAGTGTGATGTGAAGGGCTTTGGTAGGATGTGGTGGAACATGGTGTACGTGGGGGAATGTGGTGGGATGTTTTGGACATGGTGGGACATAGTGGAATGTGGTGGGAAGCGGTGGGATATGGTAAAACATGGTGAGATATGGTGGGATATGGTGGGATGTGGTGAGACATGGCAAGATGTGGTGGGACATGGTGGGCACCTGGCTGCTGCCCTCTCATTTTAGTGGCCTGCAACTCAAAATCATTCTCATTAGAAATGGTAGAGTTAATCACAAAATCATGAGATAAATGTGCCTGGTTCCACCCTGCCTCTCCATGCATTACCACCTGCCAGCAGCCAGCACAAGGGCAGTAAGGCACAGGAACAACCTCAACATGCAGCTCCCACACCCTCACAAGCACCGAAATAGTTATGCAGAGACTGGGAACCAGGCTTCAGAATGGTGTGTGGGGTCACACGACTGCAGCACTGGAGATAAGAGATTACATCACTACTTGAACACAAGCTCTGAATTAAACACTGATATTTATATCAGTGCATGCAGTTGTTGGCTGCTGCGGGTCTCCTGCTCTGGTTTTCTGCCCATCAAAAGGTCTTTCTGGCATGGAGGAATGTGAGCCCAGCATGAAAACCAAACGTCACACAAAGCTTGTGAAACGTTTGCCAGCACCATCAGCATCTGCAAATGCATATCTGTTTATCTCGGTGCACTTAGAGGTTTTATAAGCACTGGGGTGAAGCATTGCAGTGTGTGCTAGCAAAGGGAAGTGCTGTCAAAACCTTCCAAAGGCTGATAATCAGAAACAGAGCTGCAGAAGGAGTGTTCCATTACAGGGTGGCATTCTCAGCCACTTGCCCTGCTATGCAAATACAGCTCGACACAAAAATATGCAGCTCAGGAAATGCGCCCGCAGAGCGCTTTTATTCCTGCATCAGCCCAAGATTAAACACAATTTTGCTGATGGTACACAAAATAAAGTGGAGCTGCCAGCAGACTTTGTTGCAAGTTTATTCAATGGAGGCATTTATTCCCGGATGTGCTCTACCTTTTTAACAAGGAAGGCTGCAGAGTGGTTCTTCAGAAGAGGAAAACTTACAGTGAGTGGGAGGATAGAAACGTGACCACAGTGTGCAGTGCCATTTCCTTGGGCACTGCGATGTCCACTGAAATCATCTCTACACGTGGCAGAAACCACAAATTTTCTCTCTGTGTCTCAAAAAACGTGTGTGCCCATGCCTTGCAAAGCCAGGATTGCTGGCTGGATATGCTTGGTGGCTCACAGACATGTCCCATATCACACCAACACCTCAGATCCTTCAGGCTGCCCAACAGTAGGAGCCCACCTGGCCCCAAGATGCGCTACAGGAGTTTGTGGGGGAGAAATGGGAGATGTCAGCAGCCTCTGGACACATTGCAGTGAAATAGGGCCGGGCACATGCCAGAACCTCCATCAGAACCTCCAGTAGCCCCACACGGCCCCACAGCCCCGCAGGACTCCAGCTGAAGGCTGAGCACAGGAATTCAGGGGATTAGCAGTCAGTAATCCTCCCTGCAGGAGCAGAGAATTAACATTCCCCAGCGGTGCCCGTGGAGCTGCCGCTGACCTACATCCCCTCATCCCTCCATCTCACCTGGCTTGGGCTTGGAGAAGCATCCTCCCATGGTGAGCAGAGCAGCAGCGCGCTGGGCACGCAGCAGGGATGGTGGGCAGAGCAGCGAGGGGTCGGGCACAGCCTCGCATGGCAGCCACCTGCTGGCACCAAGCCTCAGGCGTCCTTCGGCACCTGCGTGGGGCAGAAAAATCCTTCTGAAGTTTTAAATTGCCAGAGTCACTCAGTTCATCTCCAGGCTTTAATAACTTTCTGAAGCCCTGCCTTTGGGAAGGCTAGAATTAACCGTTTCATAGCATCACAGCACAGGTGGATTGGAAGGGCCATTACAGCCCCCCAGCCACAACCACTGCCCTGGGCTGGCTGCCCCCACCAGAGCAGGCTGCCCAGAGCCCATCCATGGCCTGTAGCAGCACTGGGGATGGGGCACACGTGAGGTTCATATGGGCACAACTCTCAAGCCTGTGCAGATCCCTGTGGATGAACCAGGAATGTGTTATGATAGCTACATCTAGTCCTCAAAGAGCCATTGGGTTTGTGCAGAGCTCCCAGTCAAGCTCATTTGCAGAGGGAATGGAACAAGGAAGAAGAGCCAAGTCACTGAGTGGCAAGGGTGACAGCATCCAAGGAGAGCAGCATGCCAATACTTATGCAACAGCAAATGCAAAAAAAAAAAAAAACAAAAAAAAACAAAAAACAACAACAAAAAAAAAACACTCAAGGAAGGAGGCACAAAGATGCAGAAGATTTGGGAAAAATACAGCAGCAAAGTCACATGCATTATCTGCTTTGCTGCTATGTGGATCTTTGCCAAAATTCACAGGAAGAAATGGAAAATGGTTTTGTATGGGAGAAAGAGAGTCTCAGCTGTTGATGTATCAGTGATATAGGACAATAATGTACTGTAAAGCAATAAAAAATTGCCAAACCTGCAGAGATGCCAATGCAGTTGAAAGCAGGACTCCTTTCCAGCCGGTCTGGCTGGTTTCTGAGGGGTTTGGCGGGTGCCTGCCCATGAGTATTGACCATTTGAATGAAGTGAATGCTTTGTTTGGGCCTTCAAGGCAGCAATCTGAAGCAATCCCCTGTGTAGTTCCCTACTGATGGTCCCCGCAGGCCCTTTGGAGGGACAGGCTGTGCCTGGGCTGACCCTTGGGAGAGGCTGGGAGGTTGATAGATGCCTGATATGTCCATGGCTGGGATCCTACAGCTGTTCACAGCAAGCACCGTGAGCATCATTTCAGCCCCACAAGCAACAGGCTGAACCTTCCATCTGGGAGCCCCACAGCCAAGTGCCACTGTAGAGACACAGGATCCTGGGAGAGCTTCGGTTAAAAGGTCTCTGGATGTCAGATCATCTCATGATCTCCCCACCTCTGAGCAACGTGAGATAACCCTACTCTAAGCTTTGAATAATGGGCCTTGGTGAGGTGAGAAGTCCCACAAACACATGGGTACCAGATCTCTCAGATGCCTATCAGTAGAAAAGGCTGAGCTCCAATGGATGACAAAGAACATGGATATCCACTCATGGCAGCTGGACACTGCCCCAAGCTCCCCATCCACACCTCTTCCACCAGACGTAGAGCTCCTAAGAAATGGAAAGTCGAGACGTTCAAAGTGATATCAGCACCACAGCACTCTCACTAGTCAGATGCAGGGCCTGGGAAGGATTTTCTTTCTCTCTCAGGTCTATCACTTCTGGAGTACTTTGCCACTCTCCATGGCTCTGAGCACAGCCCCTCGCCTGGCTGAGCCATTTCGGGTCAATGATTCCCTGCTTTGCAGGACCAGCAATCCAGCTGTGCCCTTGATCTCTCAAGCACTATTCCCTGTGGCAGTTTTGTTTATCTAGCTCTCAATCATTTGTAGCACAGATATTCACAGGGAATGTCCTAGAGCTTCAAGCTCAACAGGAGATGCTATTTTTTAACTGCCTCTGCATAAAATAAGATTGTCTTTTTATTGCATTTCTGTCCCATTGTTTGCAAACAGACCCCTATTTCTGACTCAAGAACTTCTCCCTTCAGAAGTATTATGAGTTACTGCAGACAGTTTTGGGGCTCACAGTATTTAAAGATTTCAGCATGTTCTTCTCAGGACTTGCTTTGTGGATGCCTCTGAAAAGTGCATGGTCTGAAGAGAAGGCTCCATGCCATGCCTGGGAGAAGAACATCAATGGAGGTGTCTTCCATAACAGAGTTGGAAGGTCCATGATGTCTATCAATATTACCCTTCTTCCAACATATCCATGTAACCACTTCTGGAAGGCCATATAAGAAGGCCTTCCAGAAGTCACCCTCAGCTAAGGACTGCTCTGGCACCCGGGTAGTCATGATAGTGCTGGAAGTGTTTCACTCCAGCTCTCACACAGGCTCTCCAGCAAAGTCTAGATCCACATTTGCTTCTCCAAGATGATGGAGCAGATCCTCTTGGAAAACAATGCTGAGGCCCATGGAAAACAGAGAGGTGATTGGTATCAGCCAACACATCTATATTGAGTGCTCAAGAAGTGGGTCCATGTGCAAAGTCCTGCACCTGGGCTGGGGCAATCCCAAACACACATACAGGTGGAGAAGAGCTCGGTGGTATTGGCTGATGAAAAGCTGAACGTGAGCCAGCAATGTGCTCTTGCAGCCCAGAAAGCAAACTGTATCCTGGGCTGCAGCAAAAGAAACATGGCCAGCATGGCCAGCAGGATGATGGATGTTATTGTCCTCCGCTGGTCTGCCCTTGTGAGATCCAACCAGGAGAATTGTGTTCAGCTCAGGGCCCCCAGCACAAGAAAAACTGGACAAGAAGGACCTGCTGGAGCAAGTCCAGGGGTGAGGTTTGCCATCCCTGCTCTGCAGCTGGGAATCCAGGGTGAATCTGTCCCCAGTCCCAAAACTGTCTGCTCTAAAGTGCAAACAGGACCATATGCCTATGCTAGAGAGAGAGATTTGGGTTTGCAAGCTGTGCTCTGAGCAGGAGCTCAGGGCACCTGATGACACCATCCACACTTGCAGAAAAGAGCTGGCTCTGGCTCTGGTCCCTGCTGTGGAAAAAAACAATCCTTGATCCCAAAGCTCTCCATATCTACTGCAGAGTTCCCTCTTTGCCAGCTCTCTGTATGTGCACAATATTGTCTTTCACACGGAGCACAGTGGGAACTGCTGAGCAGCTCCAGCAGGAGACCTGGTATGGGCACACCCTGCAAACAGAGCGGAGCACAAACCCCACCATGGCAGTGATCTCTGCTGCATCCCATCCCACCCCCTTCCCATCCCACCCCTTCCCATCCCACCCCATCCCATCCCACTGGTCATGTCTTGGGGCACAGAGCATCTGCAGCATTTCTGCTGCAAACAGGGAATGGAGGGACAATGGAGAAGGCAGGAGCACCTCCCTCTCATGCCACAGTCTGAGAGCAGAGCCAGGTGCTGGGATTCCCCATGAACCCTGAGGCTCAGTGCCAAATGCCCCCAGAGCCTTCACCACCCCCAGACCTGCTGGCAGCCCTCTACTCACTGAGTCCTGGACATCACTGGGCTCCAACCCAGCCAGATTCACAGATCCAGTACAGCAGTGACACCAGAAGGACCACCCCCAAACAGCACTCCCCTGACAGTTACAAACCTTCTATTTCCATCCTAAATGTATCCACTTCTCCCTTCCACTGTACCGCACCACCCTCCATCCCCAGTAGACCTTTGCTCTCCATGATCCGTACCCAGGCACCATTTTTCACAAGCAAGTTCTGGTGTCCTTGCACAGAGGCTCTCCATTTCTCCTCTTTTTCAGAGGATCCACTCTCCTGTGAGCCACAGCCACACAGTGCTCACCCCACTCTGACAGACCGACCTCCCCCCCCCAGCCTGGAGTAGCAATGCTAACACTCCTTTGAGCTGAAAGGTCTCAGGGCTGTCTCTTGGCTCCATCTCCAGAATAACACAGGCTGTGCTGCCAAGGAAAGCAGAACTCTCCTCTGGATGCATGACTCTAACACAGTCCAGGTGTGGACAAAGCCTCAGGGGTCCCGAGGCACTCCCAGCACCCCACACTGTTTGTGCATGATGTATTGGCAGCCCAAGCCCTGACCTGGGGACAAGTGCGGGGGTTGGAAAGAGCCACCAGGAGGACAACGGAGTCATGCAGAGCAGAGCAGAGCTAGGACAGCATTTTTAGAGCGGGTCAAACTTGGTCTTCTAACACAATTTGAGGGTGAAAACAGGCAGATCTCCATCCTGGATGTCAGGAAGCACTTCTTTCAGGAGCTATGCTACCTATGATGCACGCACTTACATAGACCAGCCCTACAGCACAGCAGGGGAGGGAGATGCCCAAGTTTGTGTCATTGGTCCCATCCCATCTCCAGGATGCTGCACCTAACACCATCACACTGCCACACACAGCCTGGTGCACAAGCTGGGAGGGATCCCCATCCCGCTGCACATCACCAGTTGCAAAGCTGCCACAAATGTGCCCCTCTGGCTCCTGGAGAAGTGCAGCAGCAATGTCAGACTGCAATTAGCCACAACTGTTCTACTGGCTGCTGCTTCAGCAGTTTAGAGGCTCCGGGTTAAAGGCTCATTCAGCAGCGCTCTCATCACCACCACTCCAACATGTCCTCTGCAAGCTGGATGGAAAATGTTCTGACATTAATAATTAAACGAGAGATTTGGTCCAGATCTCAAAGGTGCGCCCATAAATGGCAAAACGCTGAAAAGCCGACAAGGTGTGGGCTGCTGGATGCACAACTCTAAGTATTTCACAACGAAAAGAGGTTCCAGTGCTGTGTTAGAGGGAAGTCCTCCTTGCCACCATCACCATTTCACCAATGCACAAGGGACAAGCGTGATCTCTGCTGAAGCAGTGCAGGAGTTCATTACGGGAGCTTTCTCCAAGCCTAACAGCCAAGCACAACACCTCCTCATTTCTGCTTCCACGCATCGCTCTGGGAAGGTGACGTTCACTTTCAGAGGGACCGCACGGCTCCCCGCTCTCCCCATTCGCTCACCCAGCAGCACATCACACCCGCACACACAGACCGCACCGCTCGCACCTCGCCGGCCCCACCGCGGCTGTGCGCCCAGCTGGGGTTACACTCCCCGAATAGAGCCGAACAAACTTGCAGGGCACGCCGAGCGTTCTGCTGTTCGAACGCAGAGAAACGCAGCTTTCCACAAGCAGCACCGCGGCCCACTTGCTCGCTGCTATCAAACCCCGTGCTCTCGCTGAGGTTCCGAACCACCCGCCGTGCTCCCGCAAAGCCGGTACCGGGACCTGGAGACAGCGCGGTACCGGCAGCCCCCGTTTTCCCCGCGGGATGCTCCTCCCGGAGCCGCAGCCCCGCACTTACCTGGGCAGCTCCCGGCTCGGCACCGCGGCACCGCAGCATCGCGGCGGCTGGAGGGAGCGCGGCCGCCCCCGGGCGGGTCGGGGCGGGTCGGGGCGGGCCGGGGCTCCGCTACCTGCGGGCACCGAGCGGAGCGGAGCGGCACGGAGCGGCTCGGCCGGGCACCATGGCACGGAGCGGGCAGTGCGCATGCACCGGCGGCGGAGCTGCGGGAGGGTGCGGGTGTCCGTCCGTCCCCAGGAACGGGTGACGGCGACGGGGAACGGCGCGGAGCTGCGTCAGGGGAGGGTCGATCGGGGAGTAGGGAAAGATTCTGCTCCAAAGGGCGGTGGGCATGGAATTGCTCCCATGGGCTGCAGGCGCAGGGAGCGTTTGAGCACTGCTCGAAGATATCGGGTTTGGGTGGTCCTAATGTGGAGCCAGGAGTTGGACTCTGTGACAGATTCTTTAGCAGGGTCTGTTGTGATAGGATAAGGGGAAATGGTTTCAAACGAAGAAGACAGGATATAAAGAAAAAGGGGTTTTTTTGTTTTTTTTTTTTTTTACAATCAGAGAATCATAGAATGGTTTGGGTTGGAAGAGACCTTTAAGATCATCCAGTTCCAGCCCCATGCTATAGGCAGGGACACCTCCCACTGACCAGGTTGCTCACTGCCCCATCCAGCCTTGAGTGCTTCCAGGGAGAGGGCATCCACAGCTTCCTTAAGCAACCTATTCCAATGTCTCACCCCCCTCACAGTAAAGAATTTCTTTCTAATATCTAGTCCAAATCGACCCACTCTCACTTTAAAACCATCTCTCTTTGTCCTGTCACTTTAAAAAAAGTTCCTCCTCAGCTTTCCTGTAGGCTCCTTTTGGGTAGTGAAACACTGGCACAGATTGCCCAGAGATGTGGTGGATGCCCCATCCCTGGAGACATTCGAGGTCAGCCTGGACAGGCCTCTGAGGAGCTGTGGATGTCCCTGTTCACCACAGGGGAGTTGGGTCAGATGGCCTTTAAAGGTCCCTTCCAAGTCAAACCATTCTATGATCCTTGTGGGTCTCCTCCAGCTTGGATTCTCTGGTTCCATGGTTCCATGGCAACATGGTTCTATGGTTCCACAGTTCTGTAATTCCATGGTTCCACGGTTCTGTGGTTCCATGGTTCTGTAGTTCCATGGTTCTGTGGTTCCAGGGTTCTGTGGTTCCAGGGTTCTGTGGTTACGTGGTTCTGTGGTTCCACAGTTCTGTAATTCCACGGTTCCGTGGTTCTGTAGTTTTGTGGTTCCATGGTTCTGTGGTTCCATGGTTCTGTAGTTCCATGGTTCTGTGGTTCCAGGGTTCTGTGGTTACATGGTTCTGTGGTTCCACAGTTCTGTAATTCCACGGTTCCATGGTTCTGTAGTTTTGTGGTTCCATGGTTCTGTGGTTCCACAGTTCAGTTGTTCCATGGTTCCATTGTTCTGTGGTTCCATGCTTCCATGGTTCCGTGGTTCCATGGTTCTGTAGTTCATGGTTCTGTGATTCCATGGTTCTGTGGTTCCATGGCAACATGGTTCCATGGTTCTGTAGTTCCATGGTTCTATGGTTCCATGGTTCTGTTGTTCCACAGTTCTGTGGTTCCGTGGTTCCGTGGTTCTGTGGTTCCACAGTTCTGTAATTCCACGGTTCAGTGGTTCTGTAGTTCTGTGGTTCCATGGTTCTGTGGTTCCACAGTTCAGTAGTTCCATGGTTCCATTGTTCTGTGATTCCATGCTTCCATGGTTCCGTGGTTCCATGGTTCTGTAGTTCCATGGCTCCATGGTTCTGTGGTGCCATGGTTCCATGGTTCCATGGTTCTGTAGTTCCATGGTTCTGTGGTTCCATGGTTCTGTGGTTCCACAGTTCTGTAATTCCATGGTTCCATGGTTCTGTGCTTCTGTGCTTCCATGGTTCCGCGGTTCCATGCTTCCATGCTTCTATGGTTCCACCATCAGGAGGCCGCTGCCACCAACAAGATCTCCGCTTTTCACCCAGCTCTTAGGAGCTCCTCAGGGCTCAGCAGCCTGAGGTTGCAGTGCAGGCGGCACAGCCACGAGCTGCCATGTGGGTGAAGTGCTCGGGGCAAATGTCCCCCGCTCCTCGGTGCTCGATTTTTGGTCCGCTGCTGTAAAACAGGGTGGGGGGATCACCGTCTGTTGTCCGGGCAGAACTATTCCTCCTTCTTGGAAACAGCCAATCCCATTCATTCCCATATCACTTATTTTACATCATCCTTCTGCAATCACATTTTTTTCCTTGCTCTGAAGACAGGGATCTGTTCCCCCTGCTGCCTGCCTGGCATGCTTTCTATTTTCTGCACTAAACTGCTTTCCTTATCCATCATACCCTGTTTGGAGGTGTCAGCATCTCTATGGGCCTTTTCTTAGCACATGCCCCAGATAGACACTGTTTTTACTCTATGATTTTTGAGACCACCTTGAGTGCAGTGAAAAGTTTTTTCTCCCCTTGCTGCAGGACAAGGGGAAATGGTTTTAAGTTGAGGGAGGGGAGATTTAGGTTGGATGTCAGGGAGAAGTTCTTTACAGAGAGAGTGGTGAGGTGCTGGAACAGCTGCCCAGAGAGGTTGTGGATGCCCCATCCCTGGATGTGTTCAAGGCCAGATTGGATGGGGCCCTGGGCAGCCTGGTCTAGTATTAAATGGGGAGGTTGGTGGCCCTGCATGTGGCAGGGGGGTTGGAGATTCATGATCCTTGAGATCCCTTCCAACCCTCACCATTCTGTGATTCTGTGATTCTGTGATTCTGTGATTCTGTGATGCAGATTGTGTTGGGTTACCAGTGCCTTTCACACTGATTATACAACCTTGATATTGTGTAGGATGCTGACTGCCCTCTCACGTGGCATTACTTACACGTCTCATGGTCCTGGGCCTGAATTTCCACCCCCCATCTCAAGAAGGGGAGGCCCAACTCCTGAATGGCTGCCAGGAATGGGACAATTCTCCTTGCTGCAAACAAGCCCTAATTGAAGGTGAGATGCTCTCTGCTCACAGCACCAGAGGGCCAGCAGGAGAAGGGGACAAATCCTGTGGTACTGCTGTGCCTGAAGCCCCCAGCATGGGACATGAATGGATCTGGGCCAAGACACGTGTCTCCATCTCTAGCCAAGCACACTGGGGCAAATCAGGCCAGTATGGGGTATGATTCTGGGCTCTCCATGTTGGCACTCAGAAGGACCTGAAGGAGTCCTAATGCAAACCATGACCTCAGGAAGAAGCTCTGCCTCTCTGCCCCTCTGCCTCCCCTGCCTCCCTATTTTCTTGCCCTGACGCACTGAGCCCAGAGGGGGGAGTGATGACACACCTTGTTTCCCTGACATCACTCCACACTTTCACTTTCTAGGGAAGTGACACAGGCGGAAGTATTGTGGGCACCTGCCTGTTTCCGTCCGAACGTCTGCAGCCCCAAGTCCCATGCCTCTCACCCACAGACATCACTGTGTTTCAGATGGCTGAAAGAGGGAAAGCAGAGATGGCGGAGACCACACTCAGCTCCACATTCTCCATCGTTGTGAAATCTTCATCAGGAGTATTTGCTTCTGTGCCGGTGTCTTTGGACGACACTGTACTAGACCTAAAGATGAAGCTATTTGCATGGGATAGGAATTTCTACCCTTTTGAGTCAGTGCTGATTCATGATGGCCAGGAGTTGGCAAACGAACTAACTCTCAGACATTACAACATTACCTCCAACAGCATTGTACACCACATTTTTAGGTGTAAGTACCAGGCCAGAGGAGGGACGTGGCTGTGGGAGCAGGCTGGCTTCTGGCTGCCAAGAGGAAGGGGCAAGAGGACTGTCAGGCAGAGAGCCCTGTGCCTTGGGAGGGAAGAACTGGGAGGGGAGGGCAGAAAGGGAAGTGGATGGGGGGGAATGCTTCCCCTGAGGGCTCCCCTGAGGCTCCTTCCCCGGTGGGCTCCTGAGCTCTCCTCTGCTCTGTGTTGCTGTTGCAATGTGAGGTGGTGGTTCAGCTCCTTAAAGGGCAAGGAAGATGTCTCAGGTAAGATCACAGTCCTCACTGGCACTCTTGTGGAGGGAGGGGATCTGCATGGGTGGTGAGTGTGTGTCCACTTCATACGTGGAAGCTGTGTTAAATCTGGGAGTATCTGGTGGTGCACCAGGGGACTGTGCAGATAATGGGATACGTGAAGGTAGGATGGCTTCATTTTGATTGGAAAAGACCCGTTCTGGGAACAAATTCTTCCTGACATCCAGCCTGAACTTCCCCAGTACCACCTCACATCCTATCACTTTGCACGCAAGCAAAGAGACCAACACTTTCCTCAGCAGCATCCTCCTTTCAGGTGATTGCAGTGAGTTATAGAGACAATGATCATCTTCTTTTTTCCAGCCACAGGTGATCAAGAACCAGAAATGGAACAGGGCAGTCCAGCAGGCATCATCTCAAGGATAGTATATGATGATGATCCGGAAGACATCATTCCAATAGCCGAATTTCAGAGTCCTCGGGGAGGCATCATCTCAAGGATACATAGCCAGGGCCCTCTGCCAGCCATCTACTGGAGTCAGGGCACTATGGTAGGCAACACCTCAAGGATAGAAATGCAGGGCGGTCCAGCACACATTGCCTCAAGGATAAAAAGGCAGGCCGGTCCAGCAGGCATCACATCAACAAGAGCAAAGGTAAGGTCTGGCAGGATGCCCGAGGCCTGGGACAGAGGGAGCAGTGTGACAGGGCTGGGCAGCAGGCAGGGCTTTGCACCATGAGCCCACAGCCATCCCTACTGGGATCTGTGGCACTCAGTGTCCTGCAGCCGGGCTGGCCTGTGCTGCATCCAGGAGGCCTCTCCTCGTACCCCTAGCAAGCAAGCATGGCTGAGGGGAGTAATGTGGCTTGGTAGTACTCTTCCTGTGTTCCCTTCTCCAGGAAATGCAGAAGTGGCCACAGTCAGATGTCCCAGCTCAGGAGAGAAGCTGTCGCTGTGTGAGGCAGGTAAGGGTCCTTGCCTGCAGCTCTGCTCTGCACCAGTCTAACAGGTCCTCAAAGGGCACAGTTCATGTCAGCACTGAGCCTGCCTGCCTCTCTGCCTCGAAAATGTCCCATGCCTGCCTCAGATCCCAGGGTGGTTGCCAGTCACTGATTTTCCTGGCCTCTTCTCTGATATTCATCATGATGTTTTCTAGACAGCACACAGCAGGGTCTGTAGTTCTCTTGTTCCAAAGAGGTAAAAGAAACACAGTATGCTTGATATACAACCACAGCAGCAAGTAAATGAAAGCAACTTTGCTGAACAGCGGCTTCCCACCATGTCATGTGTCTGAGTAAGAGCAGAAGGTGTTTGGGGTCTGCTTGGTGGCAGGCAGATGAAAGAAGGCACCATGCTGGGTCACCTTAGGCCATGTGTCAGAGCCTGCACATAGAGAACTGTTTCTGCAACCAGGCTACCAGGCACCTTCCCTGCACCAGACCCCTGCCACTTTCGAAATGACTCTCCTTCACCACACTTTCTTCTTTGTGCATCTCTGATCTGGACACAGGACAAAAATAGCAAAATAACATTGCTTGGGCAGAGCTGCTCATTACCTTGCTGCTGCTTGTCTGGTTCTCAGCTCATGGGCCAACCTGTGCTGTGCTTCACTGCAGCTCTCAGCACGCCTCCTGCAAGTGGCATCCACTGCACAACACCCTATTCAGCCCCAAACCAGTTGCTCTTGTGTTGCAGGAACTTCAAGAAGTGAGGCCGAAGATAGATCCACACATTTTGGAGGAACAAAACACATACAAGTAAGAGCTCCTAAGAGAAGTGCAAATGCTTTCCAAAAGCCCTTGTCACACATGGCGTGAGATTGATCTCTCTCCCACTTGCAGAGCTTGTCTCCCTGGACCAGGCACCTTCCAGTGCTCTGAGACAGGCCTTGCCTTTGAGGTGGAGTCAGCAGCGAACATCGTGTACAGATATGCCTCCTGGAGCACGCATCTGAAAGAGGCTGACCAGAATGTGTGGGTACCAGCTGGGCCTCTTTTCAACATTGGGGCGCTGCCTGGAACCGTGCGGGCTGTGTATCTCCCCCACTTCATCTGCGTGTCAGGTATGGCAGCCCTGGGACCTGCTCCCTGGCACAGCCCCCTGCCCCTCAGGCACCTGGGCACTCCCAAGACACTTTCACCCAGCCTCCAGTCCTTGTCCTTCAGGGATACTTCCAGGACCTACACACACAACACACACATAACAGCAATTTACCAAAGCATCTTCTTGGGACATCCATTAAGATTGATCCAAATTTTCTCCTCCCTTCAGAGATAGCTGGCACTCTCTTTTGTTCTTCCACCTTGCTTTGCCATTCTCCATCCTTTTCTCATGTTTTATTAAACCTTCACAGTGCTCCCTTCCCCACCATCTGCTCTGCACTCACACCACTACATTCTCCTCCCCTTCTCTACCAGAGGTCGTGATGGCCCACAAGGTTCTGCCCCAGATCCGCAGCAGTCCCGAGTTGCTACCTCAAGTTTGCAGTTTTCTGAGACCTTAGGAAGAATACCAAAGGCCTGTAACACCCTGCTGGACACAGGAACCCTGTAAATCCCAGGGTATTCATCACCCCTAAAGCAGAGCATGTCATGTTGTGTTGGTGTGTGTCTCCTTTCTTCTAATAAACCCTCAAACAGAAGGAGCTAACGTGAGAGGATGCAAAGAAGACAAAGCAGAACCTTGTTGCCTTTGCTGTCTCTTTCAGATGTAGACATCAGTGGATGCTCTATTGCTCATTTTGAATTCCAGAAGATGACCATGCAACAACCAACAAAAGTGATGGCTTTCTCTGCTGTCCTGGAGAATCCCAGCTTCTCTCTTCTTGGGGTGGTTTGGAGAAAGTTACGTTCAATCATTCCTCTCCCTATGCACTCCTTAGTGCTGATCTTCCAGCAGCTCCGCGCTGCAAATACAACCCTACATCTCTACCTGATCCCAGATGACAACTCTGTGAAGCAGGTAAGGTGAAGGGAGCTTGACCAGTTCAGAGGATGATGTCTGGGGTGGCTGCAGTTGCAGGGAATGCATTTGTTAAGCAGAGAGCCCCCTAAGGAACCTTTCTGTATTCGGCTGGGACAGCATACCCCAGCATGAGCAAAGACATGGCACAGGATGCTCTGCAATGTGGAGCAGAGCACGTGTCAGACATGCTGGCTGCTGCCATGCACAGTAATAGGTGGCTGCATAGCAGATGAACTCCTGTTCTGTGCAGCCCTTACCCTCCGACAGCACTGCCTGTAATGCATGTTCTGGGTTCTGTTCTCACCAGGGTGGTCTCTTCTCTTCTTGACTTTCCAAAGGCAGTGAGAGGTACCTCCAGCTCTCAGCTCTTTTTTTCAACTCTCAAAAGTGATCCTTGATGTTTACAGGCCATTGAAAGACAAGAGACAAGCTGGAACTCAAAGCTTATTCCCAAGCCTCCTCCATTCAGCCCTCTGTTTTTTGGCCACAGATACCAAGTGGCCAGTAATACTCAAGTGAAGATTACACCTGAAGTAAGTGGGACTGTTCCCTTTTTTAAAATATTTTGGTTTTGAGTGAAATAGAAAATACCACAGTTTCTCTGGATCTTCAGTTCAGAATTGTGATCTTTTCCCTATTAACTAATCAGAATTTCCCTTGTGTCAGCCTCTGCACATTGCCTCATCTCATCACTATATGCTTCAGAGAGGCTCTGTCTTTTCTTTATCCTCCCTTTACACTTTTGAAAGCAGTGATTAGTTCTTTCCTTTGCCTATTCTTCTCCGTGACAAACAAACTCTGTCCCTGCTTGCATGACAGGCTGCCCAGAGAGGTTGTGGATGCCCCATCCCTGGAGGTGTTCAAGGCCAGATTGGATGGGGCCCTGGGCAGTCTGGTCTAGCATTAGGTGGAATGGTTGGTGGCCCTGCGTGTGGCAGGGGGGTTGGAGATTCATGATCCTTGAGGTCCCTTCCAACCCTGGCAATTCTGTGATTCTGTGATTCTGTGATGACATGTTCTCCTAATTGCAGTGGTGGTGCAACACTCAGAGATCGTTAGAATGGTGGTAAAATCTCAGCTCTATAAGGCGTTCAGCATTCCACTAGACCAAACCGAGGCTGAGCCCCTCTAGAGTTGACAACATACTCCCTCTGTGTGAAGGACAACAGATGAGACACTCCACAGTTCCCTTCCTCTATGACGTTTTTCTTCTTTTCTGTGTGGTCAGGAAACATGGGATGATGTGTGTAAATTCACAGCTCCATAGGGTGAGACCCAACTTCCTTCTTATCTCTACAGCCACACTTGCCATTTTGCTACAAGAGTCCTAAGGAACAACAGCTCTTTGTTGAGATCTACATCAGGAATTTGGCAGAGGAAATGGAATTCCTTATTACAGATGGACAGAATGACACTGTCATCTGGAGGGCATCGCTGAGATCAGGTAGGATCAGATCCATCTGTAACGGGAAATATGATAATGGGACACTGAGCTGCACTTCTTGTGACAGCGAAAAGAGGTGCTCAGATGCTCTGAGCACAGGGCATGGTACTGTGTCTAGGGATCATTTCATTGTTAGGCTAATTCTGCACCCCTACACTAACACCTGCAAATGTACACAACCATTGACCCCACTTAGCTGAGTTCTCAACAGATGGCAAGAAATACTGAAAGCAGGAATTAATGGTTAATGGTTCCATGGAAGATCAGGCATCCCAGGAAGTCTTTTAGATGGGGTCATCATTACGTTTATGGTGTATTTCATAATCTCCCTCCTTTCTCTTTCAGGTGATATTAGTCTTTCTAGAAATGTCTCTAAGATCCCTTCAGGTCAGTACAGGTTTTCAGAGCTGCCTTTATTGAGTCTGAATATTTATTGGGGGTTTTCAATCTTGTGGCTTAAAGCAGATAACAAACCACCTTTTTCCCAACCTTACAACTCTTTCTGGAAAAAGACCCTTTAAATCTTTTATTCCATCACTGCTGGCTGCATGCTCTCTAAACTGGCATGTCTTTGGGGATCCTACAAAATGTTTTCCCTTCTTTGTCATCAGACATACTAATTCTGTAGAGAATTATACAGTTCACAGCCCAGAAATATTTCACGGGACTTTCAATAACTGGTAGATTTGGAGCATCTCATACCTTATCACAGAGCCAGTGCTTCCACTTGCTTCAAATACTCTAGGATCTCTGGAAGGGACAGTCCCTGGGATGTCACCAACCTGACCTCCCTCTGCTCTGGCCCTGTTCTTGCCTTGGCTCCAATGCTTCCACAGCTGATGAGGGAGCTTTCTTCTGGTGGCTCAGCCTCCTGGCTAGAGAGCAGCACTGCTGGTGCAGTGGAGGGAATGGGAGCACGTGGCTGTGGGACAGAGCAAACAGCCCTGGATGTGTTGGCTGGGATGCAGAGTACCACAGCAGGAACCAACCTGCCTTGTCAAGTACAGCACAGTAACACAGGCTTTGGTATCTGCTAGGTGCAGCCTTCCTGAAGAAGCACAAGACACAGCTTTGTTCCAGGATGGGGCAGCTCTCCTCCATTCTACTAAATTTGAGGGTTGAAGATGTAATCAACAGTGAAGAAGAGGAGGAGGTGCAAGCTCAAAATACAAAACAAAAGAAGAATCAATTTCTGCTGGACCTAGTTGAGAAAAAAGGGTCCAAGGCCCAAGAGAAGCTCTTTCAGGTCCTCCAGACAAAAGACCGATTCCTTGTTGAAGACCTGGAGAAGAGCTAAGACCAGGAAAGCAGACAGCCTTTGCTCCCATTGCCAGATTAAGGGAGTGACAGGAGAGTCAGGCAAAAGGAGAGATTTGTCAGTGCCTGAATCCTGACCTTTCTATGAAAAAAATCCATGATGCAATGCAATGCCAAAGCCTTCTGAGCCACCAACTGCCAGGCCTGCTTCCCTTACCTGATGTGTTCACTACAAGAGGACAGTTGATCACCACTGAGGAGCTGCTGGAACAAGAAACCGTGGTTCCTAATCCAGTGCCCATGTTGTGAAGCCATCTGCCTTCTGAGAACACAGGGCCTCTGCAGGGTGTCCCGATGCTCCAGGCAGCTGCTGGTCGAGGAGCTCTCATCACAGCAGGAATCTCACAGAGACACAGAATTGTAGGGGTTGGAAGGAACCTCTGGAAATCCCCCAGTCCAACACTGCTTAGAGCAGCTTCCCTACAGTTTGTTACACAGGAAAGTGTTCAGGCAGGGTTTGAATATCTCCAGCCAGAGAAGGAGACTTTACAGCCTTTCTGGGCAGCTTGTTCCACTGCTCTGTCACCCTCACAGTAATGTTTTTCCTCACAGAATGAGATCATGAAGTCCAACCATCAACCTGACCATGTTTTCAGCTATTTTTTTATTATTCTTGTTTACATTTCTTATATTGTCTGTGTCTTATCCTTCAACGTTTCTCAGGGTACGCATTCAGAAGAATTCAGCACTTGTAGGGGGCCACCTTACACCCGACCCTCGCCCTTTAGATACTGATAGGCATTGCTCAGATCCCCTCTCCGCCTTCCCTCCTGCAGGCTGAGCAGCCCCAGGGCTCCCAGCTTTCCACCACCAGGTGGTGGCCTTGCGAGCACAGCGCCGGAGCAGCCGCTGGGCCCGGCGGGGCGGGGGCACCGAGGAGCCGTGCTCTCAGCGTCGCCACATACGGGCACTGCGCTGCCCGAACGCTCCGCTACACATCAGGCTCCGAAAAGGGAAATCTATCGCCGCGCACACAGCCCGGAGGAACTGCACTGCCAACACCAGCACGACAGCGCCGCCCGACACTGCCGGGGCTGCCACTTCCGGCAGCCGCCTCGATCGCATCCTTGAGCCGCCCTATAACTTCCGGGAGCGTCCTCATCCACTTCCGGAGCACGGCGCCACCTGTGCTCTGGCGGATCAATTTGCCGCCCGCTCGGGGCCGCGGCCAGGAGACGAGAATGGACCTCGCGCGTGGGGCGGGGCGTGCAGGTCCGTCCGCCCGGGATTGGCTGGAGGTGCGGGCGACGAGGCCGAGGCGCATTCTGATTGGTGCTCAGCCGACGGGGCGCGGCCAGCAGCGGAGCGGAGAACGCCGTGCCTGATTGCAGGGCGAGGTGCTGCATGGGGACTGGGGGCTCGCACCGTGCTTCCGTGCTTCTATGGTTCCACCATCAGGAGGCCGCTGCCACCAACAAGATCTCCGCTTTTCACCCAGCTCTTAGGAGCTCCTCAGGGCTCAGCAGCCTGAGGTTGCCGTGCAGGCGGCACAGCCACGAGCTGCCATGTGGGTGAAGTGCTCGGGGCAAATGTCCCCCGCTCCTCGGTGCTCGATTTTTGGTCCGCTGCTGTAAAACAGGGTGGGGGGATCACCGTCTGCTGCCCGGGCAGAACTATTCCTCCTTCTTGGAAACAGCCAATCCCATTCATTCCCATATCACTTATTTTACATCATCCTTCTGCAATCACATTTTTTTCCTTGCTCTGAAGACAGGGATCTGTTCCCCCTGCTGCCTGCCTGGCATGCTTTCTATTTTCTGCACTAAACTGCTTTCCTTATCCATCATACCCTGTTTGGAGGTGTCAGCATCTCTATGGGCCTTTTCTTAGCACATGCTCCACACAGACATTGTTTTCATGCTGTGATTTTTGAGACCACCTTGAGTGCAGAGAAAAGTTTTTTCTCCCCTTGATGCAGATTGAGTTGGGTTACGACTGCCTTTCACACTGATTATACAACCTTGATATTGTGAAGGATGCTGACTGCCCTCTCGTGGGGCTTTACTTACACGCCTCGTGGTCCTGTGCTGAATTTCCACCCCCATCTCAAGATGGGAAGGTCGAGCTCCTGACTGGCTGATGGTTGTGGGACAACTCTCCTTGCTGCAACTGAGCCCTTTTTGAAGGTGAGATGCTCTCTGCTCACAAATAGAGGGCCAACAGCAGGGGGGACAAACCCTGTGGCAGTGCTGTGCCTGCAGCCCCCAACATGGGACATGGATGAATCTGGGCCAAGACACGTGTCCACATCTCTGGCCGAGTGCACTGGGGCAGTATGGGTTGCAGTCCTAGGCTCTCCATTGTGGCACACAGAAGGCCCTGAAGGAGTCCTAATGTAAACCATGCCTTCAGGAAGAAGTGCTGCCTCCCTGTCCCTCTGCCTCCCCTGCCTCCCTATCTCCCTGCCCTGATGCAAAGAGGCCAGAGGAGGGAGTGATGATACACATTTTTTCCCTGACATCACTCTGCACTTTCACTTTCTAGGGAAGTGACGCAGGCGGAAGAACTGTGTGCAGCTGCCAGTTCCTGAAAGGCTGTCTGTGGCCCTGAGACTCTTGTGCACCCTCACCCACAGACATCGCTGATTTTCAGGTGGCTGAAAGAGGCAAAGCAAAGATGACGGAGACCACGCTCAGCTCCACATTCTCCATCCTTGTGAAGTGTTTGTCAGGAAAAAACATTTTTATTCCAGTGTCTTTGGACGACACTGTGCTAGACCTAAAGATGAAATTATTTGCACTGGAGAGTGAGTTCTACCCTTCTGCATTAATTCTGAACCGTGATGCATCGCTGATGAAGAATAAACTAACTCTGAGACATTACAACATCACCTCCAATAGCATCATACAGCAGACTTGTAGCTGTAAGTACAAGGTCAGAGATGGGGAGTGGCCATGGGAGCAGGCTGGCCTCTGGCTTCCAAGAGGAAGGGGCAAGAGAACCATCAGCCAGGGAGCCCTATGCCTTGGGAGGGAAGAACTGGGAGGGGAGGGCAGAAAGGAAAATGGATATGGGGAATGTGCAAGGTGCCAAAAAGGGAATGCTTCCCTTGATGTGACTGGTCTCCTGAGCTCTCCTCTGCTCTTTGTTGTTGCAGTGCGAGTTGGTGGTTCAGCTCTCTTAAAGCGCAAGGAAGATGTCTCAGGTAAGATCACAGTCCTCACTGGCACTCTTGTGGAGGGAGGGGATCTGCATCGGTGGTGAGTGTGTATCCACTTCATATGTGGAAGCCGTGGTAAATCTGGGAGCATGCGGTGGTACGCAGGGACTGTGCAGCTAATGGGATGGGGAAGACTGGGTGAAGGTAGGATGGCTTCATTTTAGCTGGAAAAGACCCATTTGATAAAGTCCAACCATCCACCTAATACTACAAATCCACCTTTAAACCTTCCCCCTCAGTGCCACAGCCACACATCCCTTAAATACCTCCAGGGACTGGGACTCCACCACCTCCCCGGGCAGTCTGTCCCAATGCCTGGCCACCCGTTCTGGGAACAAATTCTTCCTGACATCCAGCCTGAACTTCCCCAATACCACCTCATATCTTTGCGCTTGTCACCCAAGGGAAAAGACCACCACTGTCCTAAGCAGCATCCTCCTTTCAGGTGACTGCAGTGAGCTGTAGAGACAATGACCATATTTTTCTTCCACCTACAGGTGAACAAAAACCAGACATTGAACTGAAGGTCTTTCCGTCATACCTCGACCAATGGGTAGAAATGAAGCATGGTCAGGCAGGCGTCTCCTCCTGGATGGAAAGTAAAGGCATCACCTCAACAAGTGCAAAGGTGAGGTCTGGAGGGATGCCTGAGGCCTGGATCAGAGGGAGGAGTGCGACAAGACTGGGCAGCAGGCAGGGATGGGCACCATGAGCCACAGCCATCCCTGCAGGGATCTGTGGCACTCAGTGTCCTGCAGCGGGGCTGGCCTGTGCTGCATCCAGGAGGAGTCTCCTTATGTCCTGGGAAGCAAGCTGAGGGGAGGAATGTGGCTTGGGAGTGTTCTTCCTGTGTTCCCTTCTCCAGAATATCCAGAAGTGGCCACAGTCAGATGTCCCAGCAGAGGAGAGAAGCTGTCGCTGTGTGAAGCAGGTAAGGGTTCTTACCTGCAGCTCTGCTTTACACCAGCCTTACTAGCCCTTGCAGGGCACAGCAGGCAGACCTCAGCTTCCACCTGTACCTTCAGGACCTGTTGTTCACAGCAATTCTTTGCACTCCAGAAGAGTTCAGTCTCCCTGCTATGCTAGCTCAGCATGCATTAATCCATTTTACGTTAGTGGCTAGACTCTTCTCCACACATTTGCATGCCAAATTTTATCTACACATTTCCTCTAAGCCTTTCATCTGTTTGTGTCCACTGTTTTCTCTCTGCTGAAGCAAGTTGGCAGCCAACATTTTGTCTCCCAGGAAACAGAAGCTTCACTATCTAGAATTTCCATGTTCAAAACACATCCCCAAAATCAGTGTATGAAACTTGTAGTCTGGGGCTTCAGGTATTGCTCTGCATGTCTAACCATTATATTTCCCGTTGATCCATCAATGACACATGCACTAAGTGGTGCCTTCCCTATGCCACTGGGGATAACTGTTCAGACCACCTTCCTGTGCCAGCATGCAGGATTTCTTGAGGGCACCATGCTTAATGACAGCAATGAGCAGCCACGTTCAAAAGTCATGAGCATGTATGTCAGCACTGAACCTGCCTGCGGGCCTCAAAAATGTCCCGTGCCTGCCTTGGAATCCAGGGCAGTTGACGGTAGTTGATTTTCCTGGCCTCTTCTCTGATGAGTGATGTTTTCTAGACAGCACACAGCAGGGTCTGTAGTGCTCTTGTTCTGAAGAGGTAAAAGAAACACAGTATGCTTGATATACAACCACAGCAGCAGGTAAATGAAAGCACTGGGCAACTTTCATGAGCGCTCCTTTGCTGAACAGCTGCTTCTCACCATGTCTGAGTAAGAGCAGAAGGTGTTTGGGGTCTGCTTGGTGGCAGGCAGATGAAAGAAGGCACCATGCTGGGTCACCTTAGGCCATGTGTCAGAGCCTGCACATAGAGAACTGTTTCTGCAACCAGGCTACCAGGCACCTTCCCTGCACCAGACCCCTGCCACTTTCAAAATGACTCTCCTTCACCATCCTTTCTTCTTTGTGCATCTCTGATCTGGACGGGGGGACAAAAATAGCAAAATAACATTGCTTGGGCAGAGCTGCTCATTACCTTGCTGCTGCTTGTCTGGTTCTCAGCTCATGGGCCAACCTGTGCTGTGCTTCACTGCAGCTCTCAGCACGCCTCCTGCAAGTGGCATCCACTGCACAACACCCCATTCAGCCCCAAACCAGTTGCTCTTGTGTTGCAGGAACTTCAAGATGTGAGGCCGAAGATAGATCCACACATTTTGAAGGAACAAAACATATACAAGTAAGAGCTCCAAGGAGAAGTGGGAACGCTTTCCAAAAGCCCTTGTCACACATGGCATGAGATTGCCCTCTCTCCCACTTGCAGAGCTTGTCTCCCTGGACCAGGCATCTTCCAGTGCTCTGAGACAGGCCTTGCCTTTGAGGTGCAGTCAGCAGCGACCATCGTGTACAGATATGATTCCTGGAGCACGCATCTGAAAGAGGCTGACCAGAATGAATGGGCACCTGCTGGGCCTCTTTTCAACATCTGGGCATTGCCCGGAACCATACGGGCTGTGTTTCTCCCCCACTTCATCTGTCTGTCAGGTATGGCAGCCCTGGGACCTGCTCCCTGGCACAGCCCCCTGCCCATCAGGAACCTGGGTTCTCCCAGGCTGCTTTCCCTCAGCCTTCAGTCCCGGTCTACCACAGATGCTTTTAGAACCTGCTCACACAGATGGGCTAAAAACAGTGAATTACCAAAACAACTCCTGTGGAACGCTCTCCAGATGGGGTCAACTTATTCCACACTTTAGAAGTAGCTTGTGCGCTCTTGTATTCTTCCACCTTGCTTTGCCATCCTCCATCCTTTTCTCATATTTTATTAAACCTTCACAGTGCTCCCTTCCCCACTACCTGCTTTGCATTCACACCACTACATTCTTCACCCCACCTCTCACAATGGCTGTGATGACCCAAAAGGTTCTGCCCCAGATCCACAGCAGTCCCAAAATGCTACCTCAAGTTTGCAGTTTTCTGAGACCTTAGGAAGAATACCAAAGGCCTGTAACACCCTGCTGGACACAGGAACCCTGTAAATCCCAGGGTATTCATCACCCCTAAAGCAGAGCATGTCATTTTGTGTTGGTGTGTGTCTCCTTTCTTCTAACGAAACCTCAAAGAGAAGGAGGTAACGTGGTAGGGTGCAAGGAAGAAAAGCAGAACCTTGTTGCCTTTGCTGTCTCTTTCAGATGTAGACATCAGTGGATGCTCTATTGCTCATTTTGAATTCCAGAAGATGACCATACAGCAACCAACAAAAGTGAAGGCTTTCTCTGCTGTCCTGGAGAATCCCAGCTTCTCTCTTCTTGGGGTGGTTTGGAGAAAGTTACGTTCAACCATTTCTCTCCCTATGCACTCCTTAGTGCTGATCTTCCAGCAGCTCCGCGCTGCAAATACAACACTGCATCTCTACCTGATCCCAGATGACAACTCTGTGAAGCAGGTAAGGTGAAGGGAGTTGACCAGTTCAGAGGATGATGTCCGGGGTGGCTGCAGTTGCAGGGAATGCATTTGTTAAGCAGAGAGCCCTCTCAGTTTTGCTCTGGTGTTTCCCAGCTCCAGGAATGTCTCTGTGATTTTGGCTGGGAAAGCATACCCCAGCATGAGCAAAGACATGGCACAGGATGCGCTATAACATGGAGCAGAGCACATGTCAGACATGCTGGCTGCTGCCATGCACAGTAATAGGTGGCTGCATAGCAGATGCTCTCCTGTTCTGTGCAGCCCTTGCCCTCTGATAGCACTGCCTGCAGTGCACGTTCAGGGCTCTGTTCTGACAAGTTGGTCTCTTCTCCTCTTAACTTTCCAAAGGCAGTGAGAGCTTCCTCCAGCTCTCAGCTCTTTTTTTCAACTCTCAAAAGTGATTCTTGATGTTTACAGGCCATTGAAAGACAAGAGACGAGCTGGAACTCAAAGCTTATTCCCAAGCCTCCTCCATTTAGCCCTCTGTTCTTAGGCAACAGATACCAGGTGTCCAGTAACACTCAAGTGAAGATTACGCCTGAAGTAAGTGGGACAGTTCCCATTTTATTATTACATTTTTGAGTGAAACAGAAAGTAGCACAGCTTCTCTGGGCCTCCAGTTCAGCATTGTGATGATCTATTTCCTGTTATCAGATCAGAATTTCCCTTGTGTCAGCCTCTGCACGTTGCCTCGTCTCATCACTATACACTTCCAAGAGCCTCTATCATTAGTTTAACCCCCTTTTACACATTTGAAAATGGTAATTAGATCTTTCCTTTGCCTTTTTTTCTCCAAGACGAACAAACCCTGTCCCTCTGCCTCTGCTTGCATGTCATGTTCTCCAAACTGCAGTCATTGTGCAACACTCAGAGAACGTTAGAATGGTGGTAAAATCTCAGCTCTTTAAGGCTTTCAGTATTCTGGTAGACCAAACCAAGGCTGAGCCCCTCTACAGTTGACAACATACTCCCTCTGTGTGAAGGACAACAGATGAGACACACCAGAGTTCCTTTCCTCTGGCACTTTTTTCTTCTTTTCTGCGTGGCCAGGAAACATGGGATGATGTGTCTAAATTCACAGCTCCACAGGGTGAGACCCAACTTCCTTCTTATCTCTACAGCCACACTTGCCATTTTGCTACAAGAGTCCAGAGGAACAACAGCTCTTTGTTGAGATCTACATCAGGAATTTGGCAGAGGAAATGGAATTCCTTATTACAGATGGACAGAATGACACTGTCATCTGGAGGGCATCGCTGAGATCAGGTAGGATCAGATCCATCTGTAAGGGGAAATATGATAATGGGACACTGAGCTGCACTTCTTGTGACAGCGAAAACAGATACTCAGATACTCTGAGCGCAGGGCATGGTACTGTGCCTTGGGATCGTTTCATTGTTCGGCTAATTCTGGATCGCTAAACTAACACTTACAAATGTACACAACCCTGGCCCCACTTAGCTGAGTTCTCAACAGATGGGCAAGAAATACTGTAAGCAGGATATAATGGCTAATGGATCCACGGAAGATCAGGCATCTCAAGAGGAATTTTGGAAGGGGTTTGCATTACGTTTATGGTGTATTTCATAATCTCCCTCCTTTCTCTTTCAGGTGATATTAGTCTTTCTAGAAATGTCTCCAAGATCCCTTCAGGTCAGTACAGGTTTTCAGAGCTGCATTTATTGAGTCTGAATATTTATTGGGGGTTTTCAATCTTCTGGCTTAAAGCAGATAATCAACCACCTTTTCCCCCAAATTAATTTCTCTGTCTAGACAAAAAAAAACTTTAATGCTTTTATTATCTCACTTTTGACAGCATGCTCTGTAAACTGACATGTCTTTGGGGATCCTCCAAACGGTTTTGCCTTCTTTGTCATCAGACATACTCTTTCTATAGAGTATACAGCTTATACAGCTCACAGCCCAGAAATATTTCACGGGACTTTCAGTAACTGGGAGACTTGGTGCATCTCATACCTTATCACAGAGCCAATGCTTCCAACTTGCTTCAAATACTCTAGGATCTCTGGAAGGGACAGTCCCTGGGATGTCACCAACCTGACCTCCCTCTGCTCTGGCTCTGTCCTTGCCTTGGCTCCAATGCTTCCACAGCTGATGAGGGAGCTTTCTTCTGGTGGCTCAGCCTCCTGGCTAGAGAGCAGCACTGCTGGTGCAGTGAAGGGAATGGAAGCTGTGGGACAGAGCAAACAGCCCTTGGGTGTGTTGGCTAGGATGCAGAGTACCACAGCAGGAACCAACCTGCCTTGTCATGTACAGCACAGTAACACAGGCTTTGGTATCTGCTAGGTGCAGCCTTCCTGAAGAAGCACAAGACAGAGCTTTGTTCCAGGATGCGGCTGAACACCTCCATTCTACTACACTTAAGGGATGAAGGTGTAATCAACAGTGAAGAAGAAGAGGAGGTGCAAGCTCAAAATACAAACCAAAAAAAGAATCGATGTTTGCTGGACCTAGTTGAGAAAAAAGGGCCCAAGGCCCAAGAGAAGCTCTTTCAGGTCCTCCAGAAGGAAAACCCATTCCTTGTTGAATACTTGGAGCAGATCTCTTTCTTGTACAGCAATTTTTGTTCCCATTTCCCGAATCCTGACCTTTCAATGCAAAATCCATGATGAAAAGCAATGCCAAAGCCTTCTGAGCCACCAACTGCCAGGCCTGCTTCCCTTACCTGATGTGCTCACTACAAGAGGACATTTGATCGCCACTGAGGAGCTGCTGGAACAAGAAACCATGGTTCCTAATCCAGTGCCCATGTTGTGAAGCCATCTGCCTTCTGAGAACACAGGGCCTCTGCAGGGTGTCCAGATGCTCCAGGCAGCTGCTGGTCGAGGAGCTCTCATCACAACAGGAACCTCACAGAGACACAGAATTGTAGGGGTTGGAAGGAACCTCTGGAAATCCCCCAGTCCAACTTCACATGAAGCAGCTTCGCTACAGTATGTTACACAGGAAAGTGTTCAGGCAGGGTTTGAATATCTCCAGCCAGAGAAGGAGACTTTACAGCCTCTCTGGGCAGCTTGTTCCACTGCTCTGTCACCCTCACAGTGAGCGATTCCGTGGTTTTATGAAGTCCAACCATCAACCTGACCAGTGTTTGTAACTAATTTTTTTTATTACACTATGTTCCTTTTAGTGTGTCTATGTCTGTTCCTTCAACATTTATCAGCCTACACTCTCAGAAGAATCCTGCACTTGTAGAGGGCCACCTTCAGTACCCTCAGTGAGATTCAATTTATGGAACTTCATGTGTTCCAATTTGTGCCCGTTGCCCTCTGTCCTGTCAGTAGGCACCTGCAAAAATAGCCTGGCCCCATCCACTTGACCCTCGCCCTTTAGATACTGATAAGCATTGCTCAGATCCCCTCTCAGCCTTCTCTCCTGCAGGCTGAACAGCCCCAGAGCTCCCAGCCTTTCACCACCCGGGAGATGCTCCAGGCCCCAACCACCTTTGTAGCCCTCTGCTGGGCGATCTGCAGCAGTTGACAGTCTGCCTTGAACCAGGGAGCCCGGAACCGGACCCGGTGCTCCAGATGTGGCCCCCATAGCGCAGAGCAGACGTGAGGAGAACCTCCCACCATCTTCTGGCCACACTCTTTGTAAGGCCCCCCAGGGTACTGCTGGCTTTCTCGGCCACAGGGACACAGCTGGCTCATGTTGGGCTTGACATGAACCTGGACTTTGCCAGCGGTTGGGTGGGGGCGTTGAGCTGGGAGGCGCCACGGGGGGGGCTGGCAGATTGCGGGGCGCACCTTGAAGCGTTGCCGTCATGCTGAAAGAAGTAACAGCGCACAGCGCTCACACAGAAATGGGCGGTCCAAAGGGAGTGGATGGGGCGGCTCCCGGAAGTGATATGGACTGCTCCCGGAAGCAGTTGTGCAGCTACCGGAAGTGATTTGGTCAACTCCCGGAAGTGACAGGCTCGGCTCGGTCGGACGGCGCGGATGTACTCGCGTTGGGGGCGGGGTTCCTCCGGGCTGTGTGCGGGGCGTTAGATTTCCCTTTCCGCAGCCTGATGTGCAGCGGAGCGTTTGGGCAGCCCAGTGCCCGTATGTGACGGCGTTCAGAGCCCGGATGCTCGGTGTCCCCACCCCGCCGGGCCCGGCAGCTGCTCCACTGCTGTGCTCGCAACGCAACCCACCTTCGCACGCGGTTTGCGGAGATGCACGCCCTTGGCTGCCCAGCTGCCTGCCTTCCCTGTGCTGCCCCTCAACTCCCCTCCCCTGCGCACACCTCGGGGTCCGTGCAGCCTGATTTCTTCCACTTCGGAGCCTCCCCTTGCCCCCACCCGACCGCTGGCAAAGTCCAGGTTCATGTCAAGTTGCCTCCATCTTGACAGCCCGCTGAGATGGACCTGGGATTCCTGATAGCCAGGAGCCCAACATGAGCCAGCTGTGTCCCGGTGGCCGAGAAAGCCAGCAGTACCCTGGGGGGCCTTACAAAGAGTGTGGCCAGAAGATGGTGGGAGGTTCTCCTCACGTCTGCTCTGCGCTATGGGGCCACATCTGGAGCACCGGGTCCGGTTCCGGGCTCCCTGGTTCAAGGCAGACTGTCAACTGCTGCAGATCGCCCAGCAGAGGGCTACAAAGGCGGTTGGGGCCTGGAGCATCTCCCGGGTGGTGAAAGGCTGGGAGCTCTGGGGCTGTTCAGCCTGCAGGAGAGAAGGCTGAGAGGGGATCTGAGCAATGCTTATCAGTATCTAAAGGGCGAGGGTCAAGTGGATGGGGTCAGGCTATTTTTGCAGGTGCCTACTGACAGGACAGAGGGCAACGGGCACAAATTGGAACACATGAAGTTCCATAAATTGAATCTCACTGAGGGTACTGAAGGTGGCCCTCTACAAGTGCAGGATTCTTCTGAGAGTGTAGGCTGATAAATGTTGAAGGAACAGACATAGACACACTAAAAGGAATATAGTGTAATAAAAAAAATTGGTTACAAACACTGGTCAGGTTGATGGTTGGACTTCATAGAACCATGGAATCGCTCACTGTGAGGGTGACAGAACAGTGGAACAAGCTGCCCAGAGAGGCTGTAAAGTCTCCTTCTCTGGCTGGAGATATTCAAACCCTGCCTGAACACTTTCCTGTGTAACATACTGTAGCGAAGCTGCTTCAAGTGAAGTTGGACTGGGGGATTTCCAGAGGTTCCTTCCAACCCCTACAATTCTGTGTCTCTGTGAGGTTCCTGTTGTGATGAGAGCTCCTCGACCAGCAGCTGCCTGGAGCATCTGGACACCCTGCAGAGGCCCTGTGTTCTCAGAAGGCAGATGGCTTCACAACATGGGCACTGGATTAGGAACCACGGTTTCTTGTTCCAGCAGCTCCTCAGTGGTGATCAACTGTCCTCTTGTAGTGAGCACATCAGGTAAGGGAAGCAGGCCTGGCAGTTGGTGGCTCAGAAGGCTTTGGCATTGCATTGCATCATGGATTTTTTTCATAGAAAGGTCAGGATTCAGGCACTGACAAATCTCACCTTTTGCCTGACTCTCCTGTCACTCTCTTAGTCTGGCAATGGGAGCAAAAGCCATCTGCTTATCCGGTCTTAGCTTTCTGCAAGTCTTCAACAAGTAATGGGTTTTCCTTCTGGAGGACCTGAAAGAGCTTCTCTTGGGCCTTGGGCCCTTTTTTCTCAACTAGGTCCAGCAAACATCGATTCTTTTTTTGGTTTGTATTTTGAGCTTGCACCTCCTCTTCTTCTTCACTGTTGATCACACCTTGAGAGTTTAAATTTACTAGAATGGAGGTGTTCAGCCGCATCCTGGAACAAAGCTGTCTCTTGTGCTTCTTCAGGAAGGCTGCACCTAGCAGATACCAAAGCCTGTGTTACTGTGCTGTACTTGACAAGGCAGGTTGGTTCCTGCTGTGGTACTCTGCATCCCAGCCAACACACCCAAGAGCTGTTTGCTCTGTCCCTCAGCCACGTGCTCCCATTCCCTCCACTGCACCAGCAGTGCTGCTCTCTAGCCAGGAGGCTGAGCCACCAGAAGAAAGCTCCCTCATCAGCTGTGGAAGCATTGGAGCCATGACAAGGACAGAGCCAGAGCTGAGGGAGGTCAGGTTGGTGACAGCCCAGGGACTGTCCCTTCCAGTGACCCTATAGTATTTGAAGCAAGTGGGAAGCACTGGCTCTGTGATAAGGTATGAGATGCTCCAACTCTACCAGTTACTGAAAGTCCCATGAAATATTTCTGGGCTGTGAAGTGTATTATCTGTAGCTCATTCTCTATAAAAAAAGATCATCTTTCTCTGGTGACAAAGAAGCCAGAAGATTGAAAACCCCCAATAAATATTCAGACTCAATAAATGCAGCTCTGAAAACCTGTACTGACCTGAAGGGATCTTAGAGACATTTCTAGAAAGACTAATATCACCTGAAAGAGAAAGGAGGGAGATTATGAAATACACCATAAACGTAATGCAAACCCCTTCCAAAATTCCTCTTGAGATGCCTGATCTTCCATGGATCCATTAGCCATTATATCCTGCTTACAGTATTTCTTGCCATCTGTTGAGAACTCAGCTAAGTGGGGCCAGGGTTGTGTACATTTGTAAGTGTTAGTTTAGCGATCCAGAATTAGCCGAACAATGAAACGATCCCAAGGCACAGTACCATGCCCTGCGCTCAGAGTATCTGAGTATCTGTTTTCGCTGTCACAAGAAGTGCAGCTCAGTGTCCCATTATCATATTTCCCGTTACAGATGGATCTGATCCTACCTGATCTCAGCGATGCCCTCCAGATGACAGTGTCATTCTGTCCATCTGTAATAAAGAATTCCATTTCCTCTGCCATTTTCCTGATGTAGATCTCAACAAAGAGCTGTTGTTCTTCTGGACTCTTGTAGCAAAATGGCAAGTGTGGCTGTAGAGATAAGAAAGAAGTTGGGTCTCACCCTGTGGAGCTGTGAATTTAGACACATCATCCCATGTTTCCTGGCCACGCAGAAAAGAAGAAAAAAGTGCCAGAGGAAAGGAAATGTGGAGTGTTCATCTGTTGTCCTTCACACAGAGGGAGTATGTTGTCAACTGTAGAGGGGCTCAGCCTTGGTTTGGTCTAGCAGAATACTGAAAGCCTTAAAGAGCTGAGATTTTACCACCATTCTAACGTTCTCTGAGTGTTGCACCATGACTGCAGTTTGGAGAACATGACATGCAAGCAGAGGCAGAGGGACAGGGTTTGTTCGTCTTGGAGAAGAAAAGGCAAAGGAAAGATCTAGTTACCATTTTCAAACGTGTAAAAGGGGGTTAAACTAATGATAGAGCCTCTTGGAAGTGTATAGTGATGAGATGAGGCAACGTGCAGAGGCTGACACAAGGGAAATTCTGATCTGATAACAGGAAATAGATCATCACAATGCTGAACTGGGGTCCCAGAGAAGCTGTGCTACTTTCTGTTTCACTCAAAAATGTAATAATAAAATGGGAACTGTCCCACTTACTTCAGGCATAATCTTCACTTGAGTGTTACTGGTCAACTTGTATGTGTTACGAAAGGACAATGGGCAGAGAGGAGGAGGCTTGGGTATAAACTTTGTCTTCCAGCTCGTCTCTTGTCTTTCAATGGCCTGTAAACATCAAGAATCACTTTTGAGAGTTGAAAAAAAGAGCTGAGAGCTGGAGGAAGCTCTCACTGCCTTTGGAAAGTTAAGAGGAGAAGAGACCAACTTGTCAGAACAGAGCCCTGAACGTGCACTGCAGGCAGTGCTGTCAGAGGGCAAGGGCTGCACGGTACAGGAGAGCATCTGCTATGCAGCCACCTATTACTGTGCATGGCAGCAGCCAGCATGTCTGACACGTGCTCTGCTCCATGTTATAGCGCATCCTGTGCCATGTCTTTGCTCATGCTGGGGTATGCTTTCCCAGCCAAAATCACAGAGACATTCCTGGAGCTGGGAAACACCAGAGCAAAACTGAGAGGGCTCTCTGCTTAACAAATGCATTCCCTGCAACTGCAGCCATCCCAGACATCATCCTCTGAACTGGTCAACTCCCTTCACCTTACCTGCTTCACAGAGTTGTCATCTGGGATCAGGTAGAGATGCAGGGTTGTATTTGCAGCGCGGAGCTGCTGGAAGATCAGCACTAAGGAGTGCATAGGGAGAGGAATGGCTGAACGTAACTTTCTCCAAACCACCCCAAGAAGAGAGAAGCTGGGATTCTCCAGGACAGCAGAGAAAGCCTTCACTTCTGTTGGTTGCTGCATGGTCATCTTCTGGAATTCAAAATGGGCAATAGAGCATCCACTGATATCTGCATCTGAAAGAGACAACAAAGGCAACAAGGTTCTGCTTTGTCTTCCTTGCACCCTACCACGTTACCCCTTTCCATGTGAGGCTTCATTAGAAGAAAAGAGACAGAAACCAGCACAGAATGACATGCTCTGCTTTAGGGGTGATGAATGCTTTGGGATTTACAGGGTTCCTGTGCTGAGCAGGGCATTACAGGCCTTCCCTGTAGTCTTCCTATGGTCTCAGAAAACTGCAAACTTGAGGTAGCATTTTGGGACTGCTGTGGATCTGGGGCAGAACCTTGTGGGTCATCACGACCTCTGGTAGAGGAGGGGAGGAGAATGCAGTGGTGTCAGTGCAGAGCAGGTACTGTGAGAAGGGAGCACTGTGAAGGTTTAATATAACATGAGAAAAGGACGGAGGATGGCAAAGCAAGGTGGAAGAATACAAGGAAGCAAAGGCTACCTCTGAAGGGAGGAAAAAGTTGACCCTATCTGGAGAGCAGTCTCCATGAGTTGTTTTGATAATTCACTGTTTTTAGCCTCTGTGAGCAGGTCCTGGAGGCATCCCTGATGGACAGGAACTGGAGGCTGAGGGAAAGCAGCCTGGCAGAACCCAGGTGCCTGAGGGGCAGGGGGCTGTGCCAGGGAGCAGGTCCCAGGGCTGCCATACCTGACACGCAGATGAAGTGTGGGAGATACACAGCCCGCACGGTTCCAGGCAGCGCCCAGATGTTGAAAAGAGGCCCAGCAGGTACCCACACATTCTGGTCAGCCTCTTTCAGATGCGTGCTCCAGGAATCATATCTGTACACGATGGTCGCTGCTGACTCCACCTCAAAGGCAAGGCCTGTCTCAGAGCACTTGAAGATGCCTGGTCCAGGGAGACAAGCTCTGCAAGTGGGAGAGAGGGCAATCTCACGCCATGTGTGACAAGGGCTTTTGGAAAGCATTCCCACTTCTCCTTGGAGCTCTTACTTGTATATGTTTTGTTCCTTCAAAGTGTGTGGATCTACCTCTGGCTTCACTTCTTGAAATTCCTGCAATACAAGAGCAACTGGTTTGGGGCTGATTGAGGTGTTGTGCAGTGGATGCTGCTTGCAGGAGGTGTGCTGAGAGCTGCAGTGAAGTACAATGCAGGTTGACCCATGAGCTGTGAACCACACAAGCAGCAGCAAGGTAATGAGCAGCTCTGCCCAAGCAATATTATTTTGCTCTTTTTTTCCCCCCGTCCAGATCAGAGAAACCACATAGAAGAAAGGATGGTGAAGGAGTTAACAGCTTGAAAGCCAGAAGGGTGTAGTGCCTGGTACCCTGTTTGCTGGCTCTGACACATGGCCTAAGGTGACCCAGCATGGTGCCTTCTTTCAGCTGCCTGGCAGCAAACAGCCCCCAGACACCTGCTCTTACTCAGACACATGACATGGTGGGAAGCAGCTGTTCAGCAAAGGAGCGCTCATGAAAGTTGCTTTCATTTACTTGCTGCTGTGGTTGTGTATCAAGTATACTGTGTTTCTTTTACCTTTTCAGAACAAGAGGACTACAGACCCTGCTGTGTGCTGTCCAGAATACATCACACATCAGAGAAGAGGGCAGGAAAATCAATGACTGGCAACCGCCCTGGAATCCAAGGCAGGCATGGGACATATATGCTCATGATCCTTGAACATCGCTGATCATTGCTGTCAAATCCTTAAAATCCTTGCCTTGTCAATAATATAAAACAGATCAATGCATGCTGAGTTAGTGCAAGAAGGTGACTAGACTCTTCTGTAGACCAAATAAGTGCTGTTATCAACAAGTCCTGGAGGTACTGGTGGGACAGCGATCTGCCTGCTGTGCCCTGTGAGACCAATAAGACCAATGCAGAGCAGTGCTGTATGCAAGGGCCCTTACCTGCCTCACACAGTGACAGTTTCTCTCCTCTTCTGGGACATCTGACTGTAGCCATATCTGCATTTCCTGGAGAAGGGAACACAGGAAGAACACTCCCAAGCCATAATTCTCCCCTCAGCCATGCTTGCTTGCCAGGGGTACAAGGAGAGGCCTCCTAGATGCAGCACAGGCCAGCCCCACTGCAGGACACTGAGTGTCATAGATCCCTGCAGGAATGGCTGCGGGTTCATGGTGCAAAGCCCTGCCTGCTGCCCAGCCCGGTTGCACTCCTCCCTCTGTCCCAGGCCTCAGGCATCCCACCAGACCTCACCTTTACTCTTGTTGAGGCAATGCCTGCTGAAATGGCTTCTACCTCTGTCTCTGAGGTGTTGCCTGCCTGACTGCTCTGCAGTTGCACCTCTGGTTCTTGGTCTGGATCAAGACGATGGTCTTTGTCTCTACAACTCACTGCAATCACTTGAAAGGAGGATGCTGCTGAGGACAGTGTTGGTCTCTTGGGTGACATGCAAAAGGATGTGAGGTGGCACTGGGGAAGTTCAGGCTGGATGTCGGGAAGAATTTGTTCCCAGAATTGGTGGCCAGGCATTGGGACAGACTGCCCAGGAAGGTGGTGGAGTCCCAGTCCCTGGAGGTATTTAAGGGACGTGTGGCTGTGGCACTGAGGGGGAAGGTTTAAAGGTGGATTTGTAATGTTAGGTGGATGGTTGGATTTGATCAAATGGGACTTTTCCAACCAAATTGCAGCCATCCTACCTTCACCCATTCTTCCCATCCCATTAGCTGCACAGTCCCTGCGTACCACCGCATGCTCCCAGATTTACCACAGCTTCCATGTATGAAGTGGACACACACTCACCACCCATGCAGATCCCCTCCCTCCACAAGAGTGCCAGTGAGGACTGTGATCTTACCTGAGACATCTTCCTTGCTCTTTAAGGGAGCTGAACCACCACCTCGCACTGCAACAACACAGAGCAGAGGAGAGCTCAGGAGCCCGGTCACATCAATTTCCTTTCTGCCCTCCCCTCACAGTTCTTCCCTCCTGTCGCAGAGTTATCTCTAGATATGAGTCCGTGAGAGGGGCACAAGCCCCAAAGGAGACAAAAGAGAGGGGAAAAAAAGCTACTTCACTTTCTGGGGAGCGGCCTGTCCTCCCCAGTCCCATGTGGAATGAGGCACGTTGCGAACTGGGCACTCCGGAAGAGGGGGGAAGGGAAGAGTAGGGAGATAGCAGGTTTTTTTAAAAAATAAAAGAATCTGGAAGAATGAGGAGGAAGGGTAATTTACTAAATCCAACAAAATCAAACAAAATGAGAGAGAAATTAGTGTCCAAAATTCGAGTTCTTACGGTAGTAGACGGCAGGGCAAGCGTTTCTCTGCATCAAAAGAGCAGGCCGGAGGAAGTGTGTCTGATGGCCTGCAAGGAGGTGCACTTTTCTTTATTTGCGTGGGAGGTAATCCCGGAGTGTGGCTCCCCCTCTCCCCTCTGAGAACCCAAAATGCCCTAAAAAAGGCAGTCCTCCCAAGGCACAGAGCACGCTGATAAACGGTCCTCTTGCCCCTTCTCCTTGGCAGCCAGAGGCCAGCCTGCTCCCATGGCCACTCCCTTCTTCCCCCCTGGTACTTATACCTAAGAAATTTCTGTACAGTGCTGCTGGAGGCAATGTTGTCTCAAATTTCATTCATTCATCAGCTCCGATCCATCATGAATCATGGACTCAGAAGAGTAGGAGTTGCTATCCAGTGGAAATAGCTTCATCTTTAGGTCCAGAACAGTGTCATCCAAAGATAACGGCACAAAAATAATTTCTCTTGAAGCAGACACCACTGGGATGAAGAATGTGGCGCTGAGCGTGGTCTCCGCCCTCTTTGCTTTGCCTCTTTCAGCCACCTGAAACACGGCAGTGTCCATGGGTGAGGGGCACGAGTCTCAGGGCTGCAGACGTTCAGCCAGGAACAAGCAGCTTCCAACAATTCTTCCGCCTGTGTCGCTTCCCTAGAAAGTGTAAGAATGGACTGATGTCATTACTCCCTCCTCTGACTTCCATCTGTCAGGGCAGGAAGATGGGGAGGGAGGGGAAGCAGAGAGGCAGGGAGGCAGGGAGGCAGAGCTTCTTCCTGAGGGCATGGCTTGCATTAGGACTACTTCAGACCCTTCTGTGTGTAACCAAGGGCAGCCCAGGATCATATCCTGTGCTGTCCTGATTTGTCCCAGTGTGCTTGGCCAGAGATGGGGACACGTGTCTTGGCCCAGATCTGGCAAAGACCCTTACCTGAATCACAGCGTGACAACTTTTGTCGTCCTCTGGGACATCTGACTGTAGCCATTTCTGGATTTCCTGGAGAAGGGAACACAGGAAGAACACTCCCAAGCCACATTCCTTCACTCAGCTGTCTTGCTTGCTAGGGTACGAGGAGAGGCCTCCTGGATGCAGCACAGGCCAGCCCCACTGCAGGGCACTGAGTGCCACAGATCCCTGCAGGGATGGCTGTGGGCTCGTGGTGCCCAGCCCTGCCTGCAGTTCCATCAATGGAAATTGAATCTCTTCTCGTTCATTTGTGGTTGGAATAAAATGCTCCCAGATTTACCACAGTTTCCACGTATGAAGTGGACACACACTCACCACACATGCAGATCCCCTCCCTCCACAAGAGTGCCAGTGAGGACTGTGATCTTACCTGAGACATCTTCTCCTTTAAGGGAGCTGAACCACCAGCTCACATTGCAACAGCATCACAGAGCAGAGGAGAGCTCAGGAGCCCGGTCACATCAGGGGAAGCATTTCCCCACATCCATTTTCCTTTCTGCCCTCCCCTCCCAGTTCTTCCCTCCCAAGGCACAGGGCTCCCTGGCTGACAGTCCTCTTGCCCCCTCCCCTTGGCAGCCAGAGGCCAGCCTGCTCCCACACCCACCTCTGGCCTGGTACTTACGCCTAAGAATGTGGAGTACAATGCTGTTGGATGTAATGTTGTAATGTCTGAGAGTTAGTTCGTTTGCCAACTCCTGGCCATCATGAATCAGCACTGACTCAAAAGGGTAGAAATTCTTATCCCATGCAAATAGCTTCATCTTTAGGTCCAGAACCGTATCGTCCAAAGATAACGGGACAAAAGTAGATTTTCCTGTGATAGACTTCACAGGGATGGAGAATGTAGAGCTGAACATGATCTCCATTGTCTTTGGCCTCATTCAGCCATCTGAAACATGGTGGTGTCTGTGGGTGAGGGACATGGGACTCAGGGCTGCAGACGTTTGGACAGAAACAGGCAGCTGCCCACAATTCTTCCACCTTTGTCGCTTCCCAAGAAAGAGTGATTTTGGGGAAATAAGGTGTGTTATCACACCCTCATCTGCCTTCCATCTGTCAGGGAGATGGGGAAGGAGGGGAAGCAGGGACAGGGACAGGGAGGTCATGCATCCAGTTAGGAACTGGGCCACCCCTCTTGAGCTCTGGGGGTGGAAATTCAGTCCAGGACTATGGGACAAGAAGGAATAGTTCCGCACAGGCAGTAGATGGTGATCTGCCCACCTTGTTTCTTCTTCCCTAGATGCAGATTGTGTTGGGTTACCACTGCTTTTCACACTGATTATACAACCTTGATATTGTGTAGGATGCTGACTGCCCTCTTGCGTGGCATTACTTACACACGACCCATGGTCCTGGGCTGAATTTCTACCCCCCATCTCAAGAAGGGGAGACCCAGCCCCTGACTGGCTGCTGGGAATGGGACAACTCTCCTTGCTGCGACAGCCCTTTTTGAAGTGAGATGCTCTCTGCTCACAGACCCACAGCAGCAGGTGGGGAAAAACCCTATGGCATTGCTGTGCCTGCAGCCCCCAACATGGCCAAGTGCAGATATGGGCCAAGACACACATCCCTATCTCTGGCCAAGCGCACTGGGGTAAATCAGGACAGTATGGGGTATGATTCTGGGCTCTCCGTGCTGGCACACAAAAGGGCCTGAAGGAGTCCTAATGCAAGCCATGCCCTAGGGAAGAAGTACAGCCTTCCTGCTTTACTCTTCCTCTGCATCCCCTGCCTCCCCATCTCCCTCCACTGACACTCAAAGGCCAGAGGAGGCAGTGATGACATGCATTTTTTCCCCCGAAATCTCTCCGTACTTGTACTTTCACTTTCTAGGGAAGTGACACAGAAGAATTGTGGGAAGCTGCCTGTTCCTGGATGGCCGTGTCTGGCCCCGAGACTCTTGTGCGCCCTCTCCCACAGACATCGCTGATTTTCAGTTGGCTGAAAGAGGCAAAGCAAAGATGACGGAGACCACGCTCAGTTCCACATTCTTCATCTGTGTGAAGTCTATAAGAGGAAAATCTACTTTTGTGCCAGTGTCTTTGGATAACACCGTGCTGGACCTAAAGATGAAGCTATTTGCACTGGAGAGCGATTTCTACCCTTCTCAGGCACGACTGATTCATGATGGCCAGCAGATGACGAACGAACTAACTCTCAGACATTACAACATTACATCCAACAGCATTGTACACCGCGTTAAAAGGTGTAAGTACCAGAGATGGGGAATGGGCATGGGAGCAGGCTGGCCTCTGGCTGCCAAGGGGAAGGGGCAAGAGGACTGTCAGCCAGGGAGCCCTGTGCCTTGGGAGGGAAGAACTGTGAGGGGAGGGCAGAAAGGAAAATGGATGTGGGGAAATGCTTCCCCTGATGTGACCGGGCTCCTGAGCTCTCCTCTGCTCTGTGTTGTTGCAGTGCGAGGTGGTGGTTCAGCTCCCTTAAAGAGCAAGGAAGATGTCTCAGGTAAGATCACAGTCCTCACTGGCACTCTTGTGGAGGGAGGGGATCTGCATGGGTGGTGAGTGTGTGTCCACTTCATACGTGGAAGCTGTGGAAAATCTGGGAGCATGCGGTGGTACGCAGGGACTGTGCAGCTAATGGGATGGGAAAGACTGGGTGAAGGTAGGATGGCTTCATTTTAGTTGGAAAAGACCCATTCGATCAAGTCCAGCCATCCATCTAACATTACAAATCCACCTTTAAACCTTCCCCCTCAGTGCCACAGCCGCACTCCCTTAAATACCTCCAGGGACCGGGACTCCACCACCTCCCCGGGCAGTCTGTCCCAATGCCTGGCCACCCGTTCTGGGAACAAATTCTTCCTGTCATCCAGCCTGAACTTCCCCAGTACCACCTCACATCTTTGCGCTTGTCACCCAAGGAAAGAGACCAACACTGTCCTAAGCAGCATCCTCCTTTCAGGTGACTGCAGTGAGTTGTGAGACAATGAATATCTTCTTGTTCCAGCCATAGGCAATCAAGAACCAGAGATTCAACAACAGGGTTTATCAGGAATTGCCTCAAGGATAAAAATGGAAAGTGGTTTGGCGGATGCCATCTCAATTATCGAAATGAAGAGCTATCTGGCAGGCATCACCTCAACAAGTGCAGAGGTAAGGCCTGGTGGGATGCCCGAGGCCTGGGACAGAGGGAGGAGTATGACAGGGCTGGGCAGCAGGCAGGGCTTTGCACCATGAGCCCACAGCCATCCCTACTGGGATCTGTGGCACTCAGTGTCCTGCAGCAGGGCTTGCCTGTGCTGCATCCAGGAGACCTTTCCTCATGCCCCTAGCAAGCAAGCATGGCTGAGGGGAGAATTATGGCTTGGGAGTGTTCTTCCTGTGTTCCCTTCTCCAGGAAATCCAGAAATGGCCACAGTCAGATGTCCCAGCAGAGGAAAGAAGCTGTCACTGTGTGAGGCAGGTAAGGGTCCTTGCCCACTGCTCTCTCTGCACTGGCCTTACAGATCCTCACAGGGCACAGCTCTTGTCAGCACTGAGCCTGCCTGCCTCAAAAATGTCCCATGCCTACCTCGGATCCTAGGGTGGTTGCCAGTCATTGATTTTCCTGGCCTCTTATCTGATGAGTGATGTTTTCTAGACAGCACACAGCAGGGTCTATAGTCCTCTTGTTCTGAAGAGATAAAAGTAACACGGTATGCTTGATATACAACCACAACAGCAGGTAAATGAAAGCACTGGGCAACTTTCATGAGCGCTCCTTTGCTGAACAGCTGCTTCCCACCATGTCACGTGCCTGAGTAAAAACAGAAGGTGTCTGGGGGCTGCTTGGTGGCAGGCAGCTGAAAGAAGGCACCATGCTGGCTCACCTTAGGTCATGTGTCAGAGCCTGCACGTAGGGAACTGTTTCTGCAACCAGACCACCAGGCACCTTGCTTGCATCAGACTCCTGCTGCTTTCAGGCTGACTCTCCCTCACCCTTTCTCCCAGAGCCTTCTTTCTTCTTTTTAGTTCTCTTGCCATAGTCGAACAGAGAGAGCAAACTTGAGAGGAGAGGAGGAATGGCAGCATGTCCCAGCTCGGCGACGCAGGCAACCGCCATCTCGACCTACCTCGGTTCCCCAGGTGCCTCTGAGTAATAGGTTTGAAGCTCTGAAACCAGAAGAAGAGGTGAGTGAGGATGAGGTAGGAGGACTGCCTCCAAGTTTGTCTAAGGTGAGGCGATCAGCTGCACACTTGAAGACTGCCTCCTCCAGTGAAGAAAGGAGGGTGATAGTCATAGGTGACTCCCTTCTAAAAGGAACTCAGGGCCCAATATGTCATCCTGACCCTACCCATAGGGTGCCGTGCTGCCTCCCTTGGGGCCTGGGTCAGGGATATTTCTAGAAAACTTCCCAGTCTGATCCACCCCTCTGATTATTATCCTCCATTGATAGTTCAGGCTGGTAGTGATGAGATTACTGACAGAAGCCTGAGGACCATAAAAAATGATTTTAGGTGACTGGGGAGGTTAGTTGATGGAGAAGGCATACAAGTAGCATTTCCCTGTATTCCTACAGTGGCTGGGAAGGACACTGAGACAACCAGGAAAACCCATCTTATAAATACGTGGCTAAGAGGCTGGTGCAAATACAAAAATTTGGGGTTCTTTGATCATGGGGAGGTCTACTCGGCACCTGGCCTGAGGTCTGCTGATGGGTGTCACCTGTCTCAAAGGGGGAAACGGATCCTTGCCCAGGAGCTAGCGGGACTTGTAAAGAGGGCTTTAAACTAAATATGAAGGGGGAAGGGGATAAAACCAGGCCTGCTACAGATGAGCCTGGGGGAACAGTAATGGGATTAGGGGTGAGGCGAGGGGCTCAGATGAAGTACATCTACACCAACGCACGTAGCATGGGCAACAAACAAGAAGAGTTTGGAAGCCACTGTGCAGCAGGCAAGCTATGATCTAGTTGCCATTACGGAAATGTGGTAGGACTGCTCCCATGACTGGAGTGATGCAATGGATGGCTACAAACTACAAATGGATAGGCAAGGAAGGAGGGGTGGCGGCGTGGCTCTCTAACTTAGAGAGTGCTCTGATGTTACTGAGCTTGTGGCTGGGGATGATAAGGTTGAATCCCTATGGGTAAAGATCAGGGGAAGGGCTGACAAGGCAGACAATCTGGTGGGAGTCTGTGATAGATTGCCAAACCAGGATGAAGAGACAGATGAGGTGTTCTATGAGCAAGTTGCAGAAGCCCTTTTCCTCATGAGGGGCTTCAACTTTCTCAACATACGCTGGGAATACAACACAGCACAGAGGAAGCAGTCGAGAAGGTTTCTGAGTATATGGAAGATAATTTTCTGATGTAGCTGGTGAGAGAGCCTACAAGAGGAGCTGCCCAGAGAAGGTCTGGTGGGAGATGTGGAGGTCAGGGGCTGTCTTGGACAGAGTGACCATGAGATGGTAGAGTTCTCAATTCTTGGTGGAGCCAGGAGGGGAAACAGCAAAACTGCTATGTTGGACTTCCGGAGGGTGGACTCTGAATTGTTCAGAAGACTAGTAGGGAGACTTCCCGGGTATTCAGTCTTAGAGAGTAAAGGGGTCCAAGACGGCTGGTCACTCTTCAAGAAGGAAGTCTTAAAGGAGCAGGAACTGGCTGTCCCCCTGAGCTGCAAAATGGGCCAGCGGGGAAGAAGACTGGCATAGATGAATAGAGAGCTATTCTTAGGGCTCTGAGAGAAAAAAGGAATCTACCTTCCATGAAAGAAGGGACAGGCAACTCAGAAACAATACAAAGAAGTTGTTAAGATATGTAGAGAGAAAATCTGAAAGTCGGAAGCCCAGCTTGAACTCAGTCTGGCCACTGGGGTAAAAAGGAGCAAGAAACTCTTTTACAAATATATCAGCAGTAAGAGGAGGACCAAGGAGAATCTCCATTCTTTACTGGATGAGGCTGGGAATGTGACCATAGAGGATAAGGAAAAGCCAGATGTTCTGAATGCCTTCTTTACATCTGTCTTTAAAAGTCAGACCAGTTATCCCTAGGGTACTCCACTCTCTGACCTGGTAGTCTCAAGTGGGGAGCAGATTAAACCCCCCACGATTCAGGAGGACAAAGTCAGAGACCTACTACTCCAACTGGACTGCCACAAGTCCATGGGGCTGGATGAGATTCACCTGAGAGCGCTGAGGGAACTGACGGAAGTGATAGCTAAGCCGCTCGCCATTATATATCAGGTGTTCAAGGAACATTTGGATATTGTGTTGAGGGACATGGTTTAGTGAGAACTATTGGTGATTGGTGGATGGTTGGACTGGGTGATCTTGTGGATCTTTTCCAATCTTGGTGATTCTATGATTCGATGATCAGGAGAGGGGACAAAAATAGCAAAATAGCATTGCTTGGGCAGAGCTGCTCATTACCCTACTGCTGCTTGTGAGGTTCACAGCTCACAGAACAACCTGCATTGTGCTTCACTGCAGCTCTCAGCATACCTCCTGCAAGTGGCATCCAGTGCATAACACCCTATTCAGCAACAAACCAGTCACACTTGTGTTGCAGGAACTTCAAGAAGAGAAGCTGGAGATAGATCCATACGTTTTGAAGGAACAAAACATATACAAGTAAGAGTTCCTAGGAGAAGTGGGAATGCTTTCCGAAAGCTCTTGTCACACATGGCTTGAGATTGCCCTCTTTCCCACTTGCAGAGCTTGTCTCCCTGGACCAGGCACCTTCCAGTGCTCTGAGACAGGCCTTGCTTTCGAGGTGGAGTCAGCAGCGACCATCGTGTACAGATATGATTCCTGGAGCACGCATCTGAAAGAGGCTGACCAGAATGTGTGGGTACCTGCTGGGCCTCTTTTCAACATCTGGGCGCTGCCTGGAACCGTGCGGGCTGTGTATCTCCCACACTTCATCTGCGTGTCAGGTATGGCAGCCCTGGGACCTGCTCCCTGGCACAGCCCCCTGCCCCTCAGGCACCTGGGTTCTGCCAGGCTGCTTTCCCTCAGCCTCCAGTCCCTGTCCACCAGGGATGCCTCCAGGACCTGCTCACAGAGGCTAAAAACAGTGAATTATCAAAACAACTCATGGAGACCGCTCTCCAGATAGGGTCAACTTTGTCCTCCCTTCAGAGGTAGCCTTTGCTTCCTTGTATTCTTCCACCTTGCTTTGCCATCCTCCGTCCTTTTCTCATGTTATATTAAACCTTCACAGTGCTCCCTTCTCACAGTACCTGCTCTGCACTCACACCCCTGCATTCTCCTCTCCTCCTCTCGTAGTGGCTGTGGTGACCCACAAGGTTCTGCCCCAGATCCACAGCAGTCCCAAAATGCTACCTCAAGTTTGCAGTTTTCTGACCCGAAAGGAAGACAAAGGCCTGTATCACCCTGCAGGACACAGGAACCCTGTAAATCCCAGAGCATTCATCACCCCTAAAGCAGAGCATGTCATTTTGTGTTGGTGTGTGTCTCCTTTCTTCTAAGGAAACCTAAAAGAGAAGGAGGTAACGTGGTAGGGTGCAAGGAAGACAAAGCAGAACCTTGTTGCCATTGCTGTCTCTTTCAGATGTAGACATCAGTGGATGCTCTATTGCCCATTTTGAATTCCAGAAGATGACCATGCAGCAACCAACAGAAGTGAAGGCTTTCTCTGCTGTCCTGGAGAATCCCAGCTTCTCTCTTCTTGGGGTGGTTTGGAGAAAGTTACGTTCAGCCATTTCTCTCCCTATGCACTCCTTAGTGCTGATCTTCCAGCAGCTCCGCGCTGCAAATACAACCCTACATCTCTACCTGATCCCAGATGACAATTCTGTGAAGCAGGTAAGGTGAAGGGGACCAGTTCAGAGGATGATGTCCGGGGTGGCTGCAGTTGCAGGGAATGCATTTGTTAAGCAGAGAGCCCTCTCAGTTTTGCTCTGGTGTTTCCCAGCTCCAGGAATGTCTCTGTGATTTTGGCTGGGAAAGCATACCCCAGCATGAGCAAAGACATGGCACAGGATGCGCTATAACATGGAGCAGAGCACATGTCAGACATGCTGGCTGCTGCCATGCACAGTAATAGGTGGCTGCATAGCAGATGCTCTCCTGTTCTGTGCAGCCCTTGCCCTCTGATAGCACTGCCTGCAGTGCACATTCAGGGCTCTGTTCTGACAAGTTGGTCTCTTCTCCTCTTGACTTTCCAAAGGCAGTGAGTGCTTCCTCCAGCTCACAGCTCTTTTTTTCAACTCTCAAAAGTGATTCTTGATGTTTACAGGCCATTGAAAGACAAGAGACGAGCTGGCACTCAAAGCTTATTCCCAAGCCTCCTCCATTCAGCCCTCTGTTCTTTGGCAACAGATACACGGTGTCCTGTAACTGTAAAGTAAAGATTAGACCTGAAGTAAGTAGGACTGTTCCCTTCTTATTTATTTCTTTTTGAGTGAAACATAAAATACCGCAGCTTCTCTGGGACCCCAGTTCAGCATTGTGATGATCTATTTCCTGTTATCAGATCAGAATTTCCCTTGTGTCAGCCTCTGCACGTTGCCTCATCTCATCACTATACACTTCCAAGAGGCTCTATCATTAGTTTAACCCCCTTTTACACGTTTGAAAATGGTAACTAGATCTTTCCTTTGCCTTTTCTTCTCCAAGACGAACAAACCCTGTCCCTCTGCCTCTGCTTGCATGTCATGTTCTCCAAACTGCAGTCATGGTGCAACACTCAGAGAACGTTAGAATGGTGGTAAAATCTCTGCTCTTTAAGGCTTTCAGTATTCTGCTAGACCAAACCAAGGCTGAGCCCCTCTACCGTTGACAACATACTCCCTCTGTGTGAAGGACAACAGATGAACACTCCACATTTCCTTTCCTCTGGCACTTTTTTCTTCTTTTCTGCGTGGCCAGGAAACATGGGATGATGTGTCTAAATTCACAGCTCCACAGGGTGAGACCCAACTTCCTTCTTATCTCTACAGCCACACTTGCCATTTTGCTACAAGAGTCCAGAAGAACAACAGCTCTTTGTTGAGATCTACATCAGGAAAATGGCAGAAGAAATGGAATTCCTTATTACAGATGGACAGAATGACACTGTCATCTGGAGGGCATCACTGAGATCAGGTAGGATCAGATCCATCTGTAAGGGGAAATATGATAATGGGACACTGAGCTGCACTTCTTGTGACAGCGAAAAGAGGTGCTCAGATATTCTGGTACTGTGCCTTGGGATCTCCTCTGTTAGGCTAATTCTGGATCACTAAACTAACACCTGCAAATATACACAACACTGAACCCCACTTAGCTGAGTTCTCAACAGATGGGCAAGAAATACTGTAAGCAGGATATAATGGCTAATGGTTCCATGGAAGATCAGGCATCTCAGAAAGGCTTTTAGATGGGGTCTTCATTACGGTGATGGTGCATTTCATAATCTCCCTCCTTTCTCTTTCAGGTGATATTAGTCTTTCTAGAAATGTCTCTAAGATCCCTTCAGGTCAGTACAGGTTTTCAGAGCTGCATTTATTGAGTCCGAATATTTATTTGGGTTTTTCAACCTTCTGGCTTAAAGCAGATAACCAACCACCTTTTTTCCCAACCTTACAACTCTTTCTGGAAAAAGACCCTCTAAAACTTTTATTCCCTCACTGCTGGCAGCATGCTCTGTAAACTGACATGTCTTTGGGGACCCTTCAAACGGTTTTGCCTTCTTTGTCATCAGACATACTCTTTCTATAGAGAATGAGCTACAGCTAATATAGTTCACAGCCCAGAAATATTTCATGGGACTTTTAATAACTGGTAGAGTTGGAGCATCTCATACCTTATCACAGAGCCAGTGCTTCCACTTGCTTCAAATACTGTAAGATCATTGGAAGGGACAGTCCCTGGGCTGAGACCAACCTGACCTCCCTCAGCTCTGGCTCTGTCCTTGCCTTGGCTCCAATGCTTCCACAGCTGATGAGGGAGCTTTCTTCTGGTGGCTCAGCCTCCTGGCTAGAGAGCAGCACTGCTGGTGCAGTGAAGGGAATGGGAGCACGTGGCTGTGGGACAGAGCAAACAGCCCTTGGGTGTGTTGGCTAGGATGCAGAGTACCACAGCAGGAACCAACCTGCCTTGTCATGTACAGCACAGTAACACAGGCTTTGGTATCTGCTAGGTGCAGCCTTCCTGAAGAAGCACAAGACAGAGCTTTGTTCCAGGATGCGGCTGAACACCTCCATTCTACTATACTTAAGGGAAGAATGTGTAATCAACAGTGAAGAAGAAGAGGAGGTGCAAGCTCAAAATACAAACCAAAAGAAGAATCAATTTCTGCTGGACCTAGTTGAGAAAAAAGGGCCCAAGGCCCAAGAGAAGCTCTTTCAGGTCCTCCAAACAGTAGACCCATTCCTTGTTGAAGACCTGGAGAACATCTCTGCTTGGGAACGTGTTTTTTCTCCCATTGCCAGATTAAGGGAGTGACAGGAGAGTCAAGCAAAAGGAGAGATTTGTCAGTGCCTGAATCCTGACCTTTCAATGCAAAATCCATGATGAAAAGCAATGCCAAAGCCTTCTGAGCCACCAACTGCCAGGCCTGTTTCCCTTACCTGATGTGTTCACTACAAGAGGACAGTTGATCACCACTGAGGAGCTGCTGGAACAAGAAACCTTGGTTCCTAATCCAGTGCCCATGTTGTGAAGCCATCTGCCTTCTGAGAACACAGGGCCTCTGCAGGGTCTCCAGATGCTCCAGGCAGCTGCTGGTCGAGGAGCTCTCATCACAACAGGAACCTCACAGAGACACAGAATTGTAGGGGTTGGAAGTAACCTCTGGAAATCCCTCAGTCCAACCCCGCTTGAATCAGCTTCGCTATAGTATGTTACACAGGAAAATGTTCAGGCAGGTTTTGAATATCTCCAGCCAGAGAAGGAGACTTTACAGCCTCTCTGGGCAGCTTGTTCCACTGTTCTGTCACCCTCACAGTGAGCTATGATTCTATGATTCTATGAAGTCCATCAACCTGACCAGTGTTTGTAACTAATTTTTTTATTACGCTACATTCCTTATAGTGTGTCTATGTCTTTTCCTTCAACATTTCTCAGCGTACACTCTCAAGTCCGAGACCGCCTGATGAGACTGAATGTGTACAAGTCTATGGGGCAGGATGGCGTGCATCCCAGGGTTCTGAAGGAGCTGGCTGAGGTGGCTGCCAAGCCGCTCTCCATCATATTTGAAAAGTCATGGCTGTAAGTTGAGGTCCCGGATGACTGGAGGAAGGGTCACGTCACTTCCATTTACAAGGAAGGGAGCAAGGAGGACCCCGGGAAATACAGGCCGGTGAGTCTCACCTCTGTGCCTGGGAAGATCATGGAACAGATCATCCTGGATGACATGCTTGATCACATGAGGAAAGGGCGTGTGATCCGTGACAGCCAGCACGACTTCACCAGGGGAAGTCATGCTTAACCAATCTGGTGGACTTCTATGATGGAGTGACGGCATCGGTGGACAAGGGAAAGGCAACCGATGTCATTTACCTGGACTTGAGCAAGGCCTTTGTCATGGTCCCCCACCACATCCTTATCTCCAAATTGGAGGGATGTGGATTTGATGGGTGGACCACTCGATGGATAAGAAACTGGTTGAAAGGCCGCAGAGGGTGGTCATCAATGGCTCTATGTCCAGGTGGAGGCTGGTAACGAGCGGCGTCCCCCAGGGGTCTGTCTTGGGACCGGTGCTCTGTAACATCTTTATCAATGACATCGACGGCGGACTCAAGTGCACCCTCAGCAAGTTTGCTGACGACACCAAGCTGAGTGGTGCGGTCGACACGGTGGAAGGAAGGGATGCCATTCAGAGGGACCTCGAGAGGCTAGAAAGGTGGGCCCGGGTGAACCTGATGAGGTTCAACATGGCAAAGTGCAGAGTTTTGCACTTGGGCCGGAGGAATCCCAAGCATCCCTACAGACTGGAAGGAGAGGTCCTTGAGAGCAGCCCTGTGGAGAAGGACCTGGGGGTCTTGATAGATGAAAAACTTAATATGAGCCAGCAGTGTGCCCTTGTGGCTTGGAAGGCAAATGGTATCCTGGGCTCCATCAGAAGAGGGGTGGCCAGCAGGGACAGGGAGGTGATTGTTCCCCTCTACTTTGCTCTTGGGAGGCCCCATCTGCAGTACTGTGTCCAAGTGTGGAGCCCCCAGTACAAAAAAGACAGGGAGCTGTTGGAGAGGGTCCAGAGGAGCCACGAAGATGATCAGGGGACTGGAGCACCTCCCCTATGAGGACAGGCTGAGGGAGCTGGGCTTGTTCAGCCTGGAGAAAAGAAGGCTGCGGGGTGACCTCATTGCAGCATTTCAATACCTAAAGGGAGCCTACAGAGGGGAGGGGAATCAACTCTCGGGAGGAACGGACAGTCGTGCCGCCCAACCCAGCATCTCCTACCACTTCCGGAAACTTGCGCATCCACTTCCGTGAGCAGCAGCTGTCACTTCCGGGGGACAGCCACCTCCGCGCAGGCGCATCAATTATCGCCGGCTCGGGGGCGTGGCCTGGGGACAGGGATGTGCGCGTCATGCGTGGGGCGGGGCGTTCGGGTCCGTCCGCCCGGGATTGGCGGGAGGTGTGGACGACGGGGCTACGGCGCTCTCTGATTGGTTCTCTAGCCGAGGGGCGGAGCCTGGAGCTGGCGGGACCTGGGCGCAGCGCGCGAAATCCCTTCTGCAGCAGCTGCGGGGATGGTGCTGCGGGGCGGCGGCGGCGGCGGCGGCGGCGGCGGCGGCGGCGACCGTGACCCCGAGGGCACGCGGTGAGCAGCCCGGGGGTGGGCAGCCCGGGGGTGGGCAGCCCGGAGGTGGGCGCTGGACGGTGCGGCTCTTCGCAGGGATGATGGCCCCGCGCTGTCCGCCCTCAAGCGCCTGGAGCGGTCGCAACGCACGGACCGGCTGGACGCGCTGTTCGGCTTCGAGCGGCCTTCCGAGCCCTGCGAGCGGACGGGCTGGCTCATCAACATGCACCCGGTACGGAGCGGTGGGGGTGGGGGGGCGGTTAGGATCTGCCAACCGGGCTGTGCTTTCAGCGGGTGCCTGATTGCAGACCGAGGTGCTGGATGAGGACCGGCGGGCGGTGAGCGCTGTGGACTATTATTTCATCCAGGAGGACGGCAGCCGTTTCAAGGTGCTCCCTGCACTATGCCGACCACCCCCTGTTCCCCCCACCAGTGCAGGTAAGGTGGCCATCACAGTGTATGTGTTTGTGTGCTCTCCCCCAGGTGGCCCTGCCGTACAGACCCTACTTCTACGTGGCCACCCAGCAGGTGAGAGCCAGCCCTGCCCTCCTTGTGCTGCACGGGGCCGTGGGGGTGCAGGACTGAGCTGTGCTCCTCGGCAGGGCTGTGAGCGGGAGGTGTCCTCCTTCCTGGCCAAGAAGTTCCAAGGGAAGATTGCGAAGCTGGAAACTGTCCCAAAAGAAGATTTGGATCTGGTTTGTATTCGTCTGTGCTGCCGGATAGTGAATAAAAAGGGGCTGGGGAGAACAGAACAGAGTAATGCAGGTGGAAAGGACTTTAAGAGATGAGGAGTGCCGTAGGGCTAAGAGTTAAGGCACATTGCTGGGGACGTGGACCAAATGCCTTGTAAACACTGATGGACGTGGGCATCACCCACCTCTGTGTGTCCCGAAGGGAGCGGTGTGCTCCACCTCAGCTTCTTACCCATGTTTGCACTCTGCATCTGAAGTACGCTACTTATTGTTCAGTGATAATGTAGGGCTATAAAATCATTAAGGTTGGGAAAGACCTCTGAGTCCAGCCCCAACCTATCCCACCATGCCCACTGCCCACATCCCTCAGTGCCCCATCTGCACAGTTCTGGATCACCTCCAGGGATGGTGACCCCATCACTCCCTGGGCAGCCGTGCCGTTTCATTCCTCTCCACAAGCACACAGTCTTTTCACGACACGCTCAAGCTGTGTGTAGCATTGCAGTTGGCCTTCCCCAGCACCTCATGTCACAGCCATCTCACCATCCTCCCTAATGGTCCCATTGCTTTGCAGCCCAACCACCTGGTGGGGCTGAAGCGGCACTACCTTAAGCTGTCCTTCAACACGGTGGATGAGTTGGTGAAGGTGAGAAAGGAGATCTCCCCTGCTGTAAGGAAGAACAGGGAGCGTGACCATGCCAGTGATGTGTACACATCCATGCTGTCAAGGTGAGAGTTCTTCCCGTGGATCCTTGGTGTTAAGTTTCTTAGGGATTTTTCCATTCTGAGAACTAAATCCGTGTGTGCCTCTTGTTGCTATAAGTCGGTTCATGCAGCTCAGTGCTGTGCCTCAAGAGGGCCCCAGACTCCCTTGGATGCTCTGTCTTGTGGTGGTTCCTGCCTGCAGCCTTCTTGAGTCCCTTGTTCCCCGGGGTTGATTGCCCAGTTTCTCCCAGATCACTGAGAGCATCCTTAGTACAGGCTGTGACTAAAGGAAAAACAAAACAAAGTCTTTTCCTACCAGAATGGGCAACTTTTTACAAAACTGGAAACACCACAAGTTTTTAAAGTCTGCCAGCAAATCCAAATGAAAAAATCAATCTTCTCATTGTTTTCCTGTCCCTGATGTCTGATTTCCATTGAAACATATATGAGGAAGAAGTATCAAGGGAAATAGCATTCTCTGCTCACCTGGAAGGTGTATGTTTGCTGGTCGGAATGTCTCCTGTGTTGCTCCATTATCTTTAGACCTGTTACCATATTTTGTTAATCCAAACCTATTCTTTTATATGGATATCTGTAGGATTTTGTCCATATCTCTGCACAGATGTAGCACATAAGTGAATGTCAGATGGGGAGGGATGGGGAGTGAAGGGATGCTCTCAGCCATAGGACCGTCCTTCCACAAAGATGGTGATTGTATTAAGGGGAAACATTTCTCATTCTGTTCTTTACCAACTTCTGTCTGCTCTTTGGATGTTGTTGTTGTCTTGTTGCTTTCACATACAGTCATGTGCAGTCAGTGCTGCTATGTGCAAGATGAGCACTGACCTTCTCATGTACAAGGCTGCCCAGGGAGGTGGTGGAGTCACTGACCCTGGAGGTGTTCGAGGAACGTTTGGACGTTGTGTTGAGGGACATGGTTTAGTGAGAACTATTGGTGATGGGTGGATGGTTGGACTGGGTGATCTTGTGGATCTTTTCCAACCTTGGTGATTCTATGATTCTAAGGGCTGTCTTCCTCTGCTCCCTGCAGTGCTCTGGCTGGAGGCAGCCTGACCACAGTGGAGGAAGGAGCCTCCAAAAAGGTCACCAACCAAATGGACAACATTGTGGACATGCGAGAGTATGATGTGCCCTACCACGTGCGGCTCTCCATCGACCTGAAGATCCACGTGGTAAGGGATGAGGAGGCTGGAAATGCTGTGCTCTCCTACTGCTGTCTTTGCTCCTGCACTGCTGGGCCCTCACCTCAGTCACTTGCACAGAAAAGTCAAGTGGTTGATATGCAGCCCAAGTTTGTGCCTTTCTCCTGTATTATGCTTAATCTGCGGAGCTCTGTTCCTAGTCTACAACCAGCAGCACTGCTGGGAGCAGCTTTGCAGTAAGGCTCTGCCCACTGTTCTGTTCCCAGGCTCACTGGTACAACGTGCGGTACCGCGGCAGCACCTTCCCCCCTGAGATCACCCGCAGGGATGACCTGGTGGAGAGGCCGGTAAGCACCTGCAAAGGGCAGCACTCTGTCTCTATACATGGATGTTCTCCTAGAAGCTGACTTCCAGCAGTCGTTCCCAGCATGAAGCTGGTGTCACACTGTGGTGTTCATGGGGCAGGTTTTGGCTATGGGCTTGGGTGGTGCTGTTGAGTTGGGTAAATGGTTACTGAGAGGAGCTGGTTCACCCACTGCACCAACACTGGGTTTGGAAAGCTTGATGGGAATCACCTTCCATTCAGCTTTAGAATCTGTTTTAATGTGTTTGGCCTTGCTCAGGATCCCGTTGTCCTCGCCTTTGACATCGAAACCACCAAACTCCCCTTGAAGTTTCCTGATGCAGAGACTGACCAGATCATGATGATCTCCTACATGATTGATGGGCAGGTAATGGGACGGCAGAGCTACCCTCGTGCTGCAGCCATGAAACTGGGGAGCAGGCTGTCGTTCCAGCTCCAGCCAGGAGATGTCAGTTCTGTCTCTTTATCACCTCCCAGGGCTACCTGATCACAAACAGGGAGATCGTCTCTGAGGATATAGAAGACTTTGAGTTCACTCCCAAGCCAGAATATGAGGGTCCCTTCTGCGTCTTTAATGAGCCAGATGAAGTAAGTAGGTTCTGCTTAATGGATACAGCTGCTTTTTACACGCTTGGCTATCTTGCTGACCAAAGAGAAGTTATTGCACAGCACTCTGTCCCATTGAGAGACTTAGGGGGCCCTGCAGACATTCAAGGCCAGGCTGGATGTGGCTCTGGGCAGCCTGGTCTGGTGGTTGACGACCCTGCACATAGCAGGGGGTTGGAACTGGATGAGCATTGTGGTCCTTTTCAACCCAGGCCGTTCTATAGTTCTATGATCCTGTAGGTTGTCAGGCTTTTTGATAGGAATGTAAGAGAGGTTCTGGCTGGGTGGGGAGAATAGGGGAAGGGCAGAGTAAACTGCATTGTATGTAATGTCTTTCTGTCAAGAAGATGAAGTTGCTTCATGGTTTTTTATTCTCCTGTTTCCCACTAGGCTCATTTAATCCAGAGGTGGTTTGAACACGTCCAGGAGACCAAGCCTACCATCATTGTCACATACAATGGAGACTTCTTTGACTGGTAAGATCAGGAATGAAAACTAAACCAGTTCCTCCTGGGAAGGTGTGACCTGAGCTATGGGTCAGGGTTGGGTACAGCCCTGATGTCCTTTCCTTTGTGTTGCTTCCAAAGGGGCTGGGTGGGACATGCTGTCATGTCATTGAATCCCCCGTTCAGTGCCTCTGAACTTCTTTAGAGCACTTTTCATTCACATTATAACTATTCACATTAAAGCAGGAAGCTTTCACTTTGTCCAGATAGATAAAAAATTGCGTGTGATTTGTAATAACGTGGTTGTGGAACTGTTGGTGGAGATGAAGAAAAATGGCTGTTGAATTCTTCTGTCGCATGCTGCCTCTTCCCCCAGGCCCTTTGTAGAAGCAAGAGCCGCAGCTCATGGAATTAACATGTATCAGGAAATTGGATTTCAGAAGGACAGCCAGGGAGAGTACAAAGCATCACAGTGCATCCACATGGACTGCCTAAGGTACCACATACTGCCTCCCTGCTGCATAACTGCATTGTTATCTCTTGGGTTTATATAAAATACCAAAAATTGGACTGTCTCCTGACCCACCAGCCTGCCTGGCATGGGAAGAACAGGAAAGGACACGTTTGTGTGAGATTGCAGTCCGCCTCAGAAGCTGAGGTTTTGGTGGTGATTACCCCCTGGATCAGTATTTGGGGGGTGGTTGACTGACTTTGCTGTCCTGGTGGTGTCTCCTCTTGTAGTAAAATGTTCGCCTTTAAGTCATTGAGGTATGAGAGTATTAGAGGTAATGGTGTAAATCTGAGTGATGGAGTAATGTCCTGGTCAGGATTTAAGTGCATAGGTAGAGATACAATCAAGATCCTATTTGCACGCCTGAGCCCTTTCTGAAGGTGAGGGCTGGCTTTTATGCACACGTTCTCATTGTCCTGTCCAGGTGGGTGAAGAGAGACAGTTACCTCCCAGTGGGGAGTCACAACCTGAAGGCAGCAGCTAAAGCAAAACTGGGCTATGACCCAGTGGAGCTGGACCCTGAAGAGATGTGCCGGATGGCTACAGAGGAGCCTCAGGTATTCCCAGGGTAGATGTGACACTGAGGGACATGGCTCAGTGGGCACGATGGGAATGGGTTGACAGTTGGACTTGATGAACCTCATGGTCATTTCCAACCTTAATGATTCTATGTTTATCATTGAGCTGCTGTATCACATACAACTGGGATTAATTTGGCTCCCACCCTTCTCCAACAGACCCTGGCCACCTATTCAGTGTCCGATGCCGTTGCCACCTATTACATGTATATGAAATACGTGCACCCTTTCATTTTTGCCTTGTGCACCATCATCCCAATGGAGCCCGATGAGGTGAGTGCACTCTGAGAAGAACAAATTGCCTGCTGGGCAAGGAGCTGCATCTCCCACACCACCATGATGTGCTGGCAATAGGGCTGACTCCTGCTGCCCTGATCCCATCATATCAATGGAGGAGGGGGAGAACACTTGGAGGCTGCTCCTTTTTCTCCACCCCTGCCTTCCCATTAGCAGAGCCATCCTGGTCCCACGAGGCCCCTGCTGAGAGCAGGTTTGTTTTCTCTTGCAGGTGTTACGAAAAGGTTCTGGGACGCTGTGCGAGGCGCTGCTGATGGTTCAAGCCTATCATGCCAACATCATCTTCCCCAACAAGCAGGAGCAGGAATTCAACAAGCTCACAGAGGATGGCCACGTGCTGGACTCAGAGACATACGTTGGAGGCCACGTGGAAGCACTGGAGTCGGGAGTGTTCCGTAGTGACATCCCCTGCCGCTTCAAAATGGTAAAGGGCCCTGCAGCCATCCTGTGTGTGCAGATCATGGTGCTCTGGGGTGATCCTCCATTGGTGTTAATGTTCCCCATCTGCTTTTGCTGGGGTTGGGCTCTAGGAATGCTCTAGGAGACCCTATGGACACCTGAAGCTGCTTCGGGCTAACCTGGGAAGGGATGGGGAGCTCTGTGGCCTCAGACTGGCTGTTTGTAGAATTGCTGCAGAGGCAGAGGAGCAGCCTTTGTTTCTTCCCTGTGCTGTGTGTTTTGCTGTGGTGCCTTTGCCTGCACCTTGATGTGCTGTTGTACACTTTGGTCTCCAAACTGGGGCCAAGTGCCTGGGCTGGAAGCAGGCTCAGCACTGTCCCCATGCCCCTGCAGAACCCTGCTGCCTTTGACTACTTGGTGCAGAATGTGGAGAAGACTCTCCGGCACGCTATTGAGGAGGAGGAGGGTTTGCCATTGGATCAAGTCACCAACTTCCAGGAGGTAATGTCATCCTCTGCCCTGAAGGTCCAGAACAAAAGTTTTGCTGCTGCTCTCCCTAGTGCTCCTCCTTTGGTCCTTTCAGTTCTTAGTGCCTCTGTGCAAAAGTAAAAAACCAAATTCAACATGTATTTGGCACATTAATTCCTTCCTATCTGAGTTTCATTTCTGCATCATCTCTCCACAGGTCTGTGATGAAATCAAAGTCAAACTGAATTCCCTGAAAGATGTTCCTAACCGAATTGAATGTCCCCTTATCTACCATTTAGATGTGGGGGCCATGTACCCCAACATCATTCTGACCAACAGATTGCAGGTAGGTGACATCAGGATGGTCTCTGTTTTGTCATCTCTCTGATTTGATCCCCTTGAACAGCAAGGGGTGAACTTTTTGCTCAGGGCAGGGGCATCAAATAAGCATCCTCTGACATCTGTGTGTCTCTTCCTTAGCCCTCAGCAATGGTGGATGAGGCCACGTGTGCTGCCTGTGACTTCAACAAGCCAGGGGCCAACTGCCAGCGCCGGATGACGTGGCAGTGGAGAGGAGAATTCAGTGAGTACAACGGACACCTTGCTGTCCCACTCAGTGAGCCTGAGTACAGTAGGGACCTTGCTGTCCCACTGGATAATGCTGAGAATGATTCCTGCTTCTCTTCTGAAAAACTCCCCATTGCCCTTTGCAGTGCCTGCGAGCCGCAGTGAGTACCACCGCATCCAGCAGCAGTTGGAGTCAGAGAAGTTCCCTCCACTCTACCCTGATGGAGCACCCCGTGCTTTCCACGAGCTCTCTCGAGAGGAACAAGCCAAGTATGAGAAGAAGCGGCTGGCAGGTAAGAGTTAATGTCATGAGCTGAGGCACAGAGTGATGCTGTTCAGCCAGAACCTCGTGCAGCTCTGTCCACCCCTCCTGTGTGTCCACCTCCTCCCTCCATAGTGGGCACCAACTGCTGAGAAACAACCTGTGTTATTCCCTTGACCAGATTACTGCCGCAAAGCCTACAAGAAGATCCATGTCACCAAGGTGGAGGAGAGGGTCACCACCATCTGCCAACGAGAGAACTCCTTCTATGTGGACACGGTGCGAGCTTTCAGGGACCGCCGCTATGAGTTCAAGGGGCTGCACAAGGTATTGGCTGAGTCCTGCTTTCATTGTCCAGCTAAGGATGGGGAGTTCTCACCAACTGCTGAAAGCCTGAGCCCTGAAGGATGGGTTTGTTCAGCCTTTGTACTCAGTAGGGATATGATTGAATGGTTTGAGTTGGAAAGGACCTTGAAAGGCCATCTGGTCCAACTCCTGTGCAATGAACGGAGACACCTACAGCTGATCGGGTGCTCAGGGCCCAGCCCAACCTGACCTTGGGTGTCTCCAAGGACAGGGCACCCATCACCTCTCCAACTCTACCTGTCACTCCCAGGTGTGGAAGAAGAAGCTGTCTGCAGCCATGGAGACAGGAGATGCCTCTGAAGTGAAACGCTGCAAGAACATGGAGATCCTCTATGACTCCCTGCAGTTGGCACACAAGTGCATTCTCAATTCTTTCTATGGCTATGTCATGCGGAAAGGGTGAGTCTGAGCGGGCTGAGTCTTCCAGAGAGCACCCAGGGTTGTTTTGGGGCCACTTCCTTCACCTGCTTCCGTAGCACAGGGATGAGTGATCCCTGGAACACTTCCCTCTTGCTTCTATTAATGACTTCTGATCTTTGAGACCTATAGTGTTGAGCAGCAAGGGGCACCAATATTCTCTATTTGTGTTTTCTTTGAGAAACCACTTAAAAGGAAAGGAGAGCAGTCTACCATGGCACAGTGCTGCTTTGTTCTTTGCTCTTCTCCCTCTGAAAGCCTTTCTGCCCTTTCCCATAGCTGGTTGTGGGGTAGCACTGCATCCCATTCAGCTGGACTCCTCTGTTCCCAGAGCTCGATGGTACTCCATGGAAATGGCTGGGATTGTCTGCTTCACAGGAGCCAATATCATCACACAGGCCAGGGAACTGATTGAGCAGATTGGGTGAGTATGTGCTGAGTTGGAAAGGAAAGGTTTTTCTGCACACAGAGTGGGGTTTGAGTCTGTGGAGCAGAGAACCAGTGGGGGAACATCAGGTGCTGAAAGATCAGTGTTTTGTGTTGAAGATTCAGATTGCTGGCATTGGTGGTTTGTCTGCTGCCTTCCAAGGGCTCACTTTAAAGGAGGGACAGGAGAGTGGAGCAGTGGGCTCCTCTGTGCAGGCAGCAGCAGAGCTGTTATTCGGTATCAACTGCTGATTTCCTGAGTGATCTTCCTTCTTTCCTTAGGAGGCCTCTGGAACTGGATACAGATGGGATTTGGTGTGTCCTCCCTAATAGCTTCCCAGAAAACTTTGTCATCAAGTCAACCAATGCCAAGAAGCCAAAGGTGACAATCTCTTACCCAGGTGCTATGCTGAACATCCTGGTGAAGGTGAGTCTCACACCCATTCCAGCCAGCTTTGGAGTCTGGGGAAATGACTGGAGGACTGACAAGGAAAGAAAGTATGGTATCTCCTGGTAGAACCAGCCCAGCTGTTGAGTCAGGCTGTTCTTCTGGGGCTGTGTCTGCAGGAAGGCTTCACAAATGATCAGTACCAGGAGCTGCAGGACCCAACCTCTCTCACCTACATCACACGCTCAGAGAACAGCATCTTCTTTGAAGTGGATGGGCCATACCTGGCCATGATCCTCCCAGCTTCCAAGGAGGAGGGAAAGAAGCTGAAGAAAAGGTAGGACTCAATGCTTGAAATAATGTTACGTCCCCAGGTAGCTTTTGACTTTCCTTTTGAGGACTTTTTGTATTGCTTATGCTCTACCTCATCTCTTTTAAATTCACCAGTTTTGGTCTTTTTGTCTCTCAGGAGTTCTAGTAATTTATTTCTGTGAGGTTTCCCCTTTCTTCTCTTTTTGGAGAAAAGGAATGGGTGCTGCTGTTACATATTAACACATTGTAGGAAAGCAGTTGTCTCCAAATACTACTGATTTTTCCACAGCAACGTAAGTGGGAACACCAGCATTACATAGCTACAGAGGTGTCTGTGGACCTGGGTCTGAACTCAGAAAAGCCATTTCCATCCTTCAGGACCCTCTGTCCTCAGAGTGCTCAGCCTGTCTGTGCTCTCTGCCCATCAGACAAGTTCTAACATCTGCCATCCCCTGTCAGTGCCTTCCCATGCCATGTCTATGCCATACAAATGAAACTGATGCCAAACACTGAATGGATGCTGTACACAGGACTCTTCCCTCAGGGCTTCCTTATTCCCTGTGGTTTCAGGGTGTTGGCAAAGGCATTTATTCCTTGGTCATGCTCAAGTGGAAATAACGTAGATGGTAGGCACCATCACCAGTGGAGGAAGTATGCAGCCATACTAGTGAGATGGGTTGTCAAAATAATGTAGACTTGAGTATCATCTCTCTTCCTTTAGCTGAGCTTCTGTTCAGGTTTATCTTGAGACATACATACAAAGAATGGCTAGGGAAAAGCAAAAAAATGAAAGAGGGTGGCATATTCTTATTCTTAGAACCACATCAGTAGCTGATGTTTCCCCTGAATCATTTTACTAAGCTTACAAACCTTCCTTCTTTTCTCTAAAGCTCTTCCTGATACCTCCCTCCGCATCTCCACCACCTTGCCCTGTCTCACCTCCTGGCCTTTACTGCTGTGCAGTTCAGCTCCCCCAATTGGTATTGATGGGCTGGGGCACAAACTGTTGTGCTTTCTCAGGCCAAGCTGAAACAGTCTATGTGCCCCAGGTACGCAGTGTTCAATGAGGATGGGTCCCTGGCTGAGCTGAAGGGCTTTGAGGTGAAGCGCCGGGGCGAGCTGCAGCTGGTGAAGATATTCCAGTCTTCTGTATTCGAGGCCTTCCTGAAAGGCACCACGCTGGAGGAGGTCTATGCTTCTGTGGCCAAGGTGGCTGACTACTGGCTGGATGTGCTGTACAGCAAGGTATGCACTGCTTTGCAGGTTGGCTGTTCCATGCATCCCTCAAGTGGTATAACAGAAGATAGAAGAGCTGCTTGGATGCTGTGATGTTTAATCACTAAACTCTTGCGATATATTTTTGTTCCCCCCTGCCTTCAGGCTGCCAACATGCCCGATTCGGAGCTGTTTGAGCTCATCTCAGAAAACCGTTCCATGTCTCGCAAGCTGGAGGACTATGGGGAGCAGAAATCCACCTCCATCAGCACTGCCAAGCGCCTGGCAGAGTTCCTGGGGGACCAGATGGTGAAGGATGCAGGGCTGAGCTGCCGCTTCATCATCTCCAGGAAACCTGAGGGCTCTCCTGTCACTGAGAGGTACCCATGTCTGGAAAGTTTGAGTGGGCAGCACGTGGGCAGGGCAGGGTGGCCGCAAGGAGTGAATGGGTGTTGTGTGGCTGAGGTTTGCAAGGTGTAATGCTTGCATGGTGGGAGGGGAAAACCCTGAGGGTCTCTGCAGTATGGAAAAGGGGGTGCTCTGCAGCCAGGACCTTGCTCTGGGTGGGCACTGAGTGTTTCCTTGCCTTCTCCAGGGCCATCCCCCTTGCCATCTTCCAAGCAGAGCCCAGCGTACGGAAACACTACCTCCGGAAATGGCTGAAGAGCCCCTCGCTGCAGGACTTCAACATTCGGGCGGTGAGTTGAGCACAGCCTGTGGCTCTGCTGGGGCAGCTCGTCCCTCTGGCACAGCAGCCACTGGCATTCATAGGTTGCTGTGAGGGGTCCCCAGGAAAGTACAGATTTGAAGGATTGACTATCCAGAGGATAAGGAATTTATCAGGTGGTCACAGCCAGAGGGTTGTGATCAGCAGCTCTACGTCCAGGTAGATGCTGCTGAGGAATGGTGTCCCTCAGGGAATCATCTTGGAAATAGTACTTTTCAAAATTTTTATTGATGACATGATTATGGGATTGAATGCACCCATCCCTGGAGGTGCCCAAGGCCAGGCTGGATGGGGCCCTGGGCAACCACATGGCAGGGAATTGTGTGGGCTGTAAGGTCCTTTCCAACCCAAGCCATTCTATGAAATCCTGGATCCCACATCTACTGGCAAAACCTAAACTAGTATCCTTCTGTTCTGCTTCCTTCACTCCCCACTCCTTTACCTTGTTCACAGATTCTGGACTGGGACTACTACATTGAGAGACTGGGAAGCACCATCCAGAAAATCATCACTATTCCTGCAGCCCTGCAGCAGGTACAGGAGTGGGAAGCAATTCCATGCTGGTAGGAGAACATTAAACAGGGACTGTAATTTGGGGCTGTTCCTCAGGTAAAGAACCCAGTGCCACGGGTCCGGCACCCAGACTGGCTGCACAAGAAACTCCTGGAGAAGAATGATGTGTACAAACAGAAAAAGATCAACGAGCTCTTCACTTCTGAAGGCAAGAGGCAGGTAAGGAGGGCAAGGGAAGGGTGCTGACTGTGCTAAGCAGGGACTCGTCCTGCAGCACGCCTTCCTGTTGTCCTTTCTCCCCCCAGGTCCTCGCTAACCAGCCCCAGGAGGGCACACCCAACTCACAGGTTGGCGACATAGAGGACTTTGGGGCTGCCAAGAGACTTCAGCCATCCGTTCCCATTGCAAACAAACGGAAGCGAGTCCCTACTGCAGAGGAAAGCCAAGAGATGTCCCAGAGTTTGGAGCTGTCCCAGTCCTGGCGGGAGATCCTGGGTCCTCCTCCCTCCATGGGCACCACCAAGGTGGGCAGAAGAAGCTGGGGGGCAGACTTGGGGCTGCGTGCCAAGCTCTGAGCCCACTCTGCTTCCACGGGTTGTGGGTACAAAGAGAAATGCAAGTGAGAGCGGCCAAATGGGGGCCAGCGGGGACACGGGCTGGGACAGGAAGGCCTGCTGGTGCAGCACTTGGGGTCGCACGGATGGGAAACAAACGCTGGTTCTTGGGGCCGCCCCTCACACGCTGTCGATCCACGCAGGAGGAGCTCGTGGCCTGGCTGCGTTTCCACCAGAAGAAGTGGGAGCTGCAGGCCCGGCAGCGACGCGAGCGGCGGAAGAGGCGGCGCCTGGAGGACGGAGGGACGGCGGCGGGCGGCGGGGTGGTCCGTGATGCCCTCTCCAGGGGGCTGGGCAGCTACCTGCGCCGCACCGCGCGCAGCATCCTGGACCTGCCCTGGCAGATCGTGCAGGTATTGCTGCCAATCTCAGCTCGTGTGACTGCTAATTGGCCACATCGCATCCCCAAAGTGCTCCGTGGGCTGTGTGTAAGAGCTGATGGCGTGTTGGATCTCCCCACTCATGCCATCTCGAAACCTGGGTCCTGCAGATCGCTGAGACCAGCCAGCCTGGCCTGTTCAGGTTGTGGGCAGTGATTGGGAGCGACCTGCACTGCATCAAGCTGAGCATCCCCAGGGTGTTCTACGTCAACCAGCGCGTCGCAAAGCCCGAGGAGGGAGCGGTCTACAGGAAGGTGAGGACCTTTTCCATCCCTGATGCTTGTAGGACAGGGAAACCATGCCCTTCGGCTCGTGCTCTGAGTGCCCCTTCTATTGGCAGGTGAACAGGATCCTGCCCCGATCAAACCTGGTGTACAACCTGTACGAGTACTCAGTCCCTGAGGACATGTACCAGGAGCACATCAACGAGATCAACGCTGACCTCTCTGCTCCAGACATCGAGGGAGTGTATGAGACTCAGGTAACCTCTCCAGTGCTCATTCCCTCCCTGTTTTTAAGGAGTGCTGAGTGGTAGTTTGCTGCTCTTACTGTGAGTTAAAAATGCAGTGGCACAGTTACAGACTAAAAGTCAAAGACCCACCACAGTGGAGTGCTCTGGAATGTAACCACTTGTGCATGGGCAGAGGTAAAGAATAGCAGGATGTGGTTTAAGGTATGTCAAGGAAAGGGGGTTGGGTTTATTTGGAATTGAAAAACCTGGAGGCCTTTAAGCAGAAAGATCCTCCTCTAAACCAAAGCAGAACGAGACTGCTTATATTTAAACTAGGAAAAGATGAATAAAAAGACTTTTCAGAGTACAGACGAGTAAAAACCCCATGTAGTTCTCTAATCCTCTAAAATGAGTTTATAAAATCATGGTGTGCCAGAAAGAAGAACGTGACACAGCTTGAAATATTGGGGAAGAGCAAAGAACCTAAACGAGGTTCAGCTGTACACGTGTAAAGCATCAAACCAACATGAAATGTACTGTGGTATTAGCAATGACAGCCTGAAAATGAAGAGGAAAAACTGGGATGCTTGCTTCTAATTGAGGACATTTATTCAGCATCTGAAAACCCAGTGATGGGAATATAATTGAAAAGCTATTGTAGCCTCGGGATGTGACCTATATAGAAATGGCAGAGTAGATTGCACCATTTTCAGAGTGGTGCTGTATGTTGAAAGAAATGTAAAGGCAAATGAATTTGCAACTAAAATGCAATATAGAATTACTACGGATTGAAAATCTTTGCCTAAGCAGGAAAAGCTTGGTCTGCTCAGGGGTGTTATTAACTACAAAATCTTCCAGCAGCAAACCTCAGTCCTCTCCGCTGTTGTGGTGTTTAATCAGTAGAGCTAGATAAAACCAAGAAGCTAGCTAAGAGGCAATTAAAATTAATAATTGAAATAAAACAGGTGCTCGGAGACATTAAAAAGGTGCTGTATTGGGATAAACACAAAATGATTAAGGGACCAGCAGGTCATATGGGGTCTAGATAGGAACAAACATGAATTAGGAACATGGTCTGCAGTGGTACCAAAGCCAGGCCTGAGGCACCACAGATCCCCATGTTTGTGAGCTGGGTTGCTCTCAGTCTGGATGTTGAGGGGAGTTTGGCTGAGGGCTGCTGTCCAACCACATCTCTTGGTACAGGTGCCACTGCTGCTGAGGGCTCTGATCCAGCTGGGCTGTGTCTGCATGGTCAGCAGGCAGCTCGTCCGGCACCTGACGGGCCGTGAGGCTGACACCTTCGACATCGAGCACCTGGAGATGCGCTCGCTGGCACAGTTCCCCTACCTGGAGCCAGGTGAGGCAGCAGGCAGAGCTACTGCTGGCGTGCCTCATGTGTGAGGGATGGCACCTGGCACCCAGCACGCACCACTCACATGCACTTCATCCATAGGGAGCATCCGTCACATCTACCTCTACCACAGCTCCCAGGGCAGCAGGGCCCTCTTTGGCCTCTTCATCCCCGCGCAGCGCAAGGCTGCTGTCTTTGTGCTGGACACGGTAGGAGCCTGGAGGCTTTCTTTATGCAGACAGCAGCAGGTTTTCATCAGAGATTACCTGTCCTGGGCTCCCAGCATGCAGCCTTCACCCTCACTGTGTCACGCTCTGGTTCCAGGTGCGCAGCAACCAGATGCCAAACCTCACCACCATGTTCTCAGCGGAGCGCAGCGCGCTGCTGGAAAGGGTGGGTGAGGAGCTGCTGCCTCCAGACAAGCACACCTTCGAAGTGCGCGCCGAGACCGACCCCAAAGCCATCTGCAGAGCCATCCAGCGGCTGCTGCTGGGTTACAAGGTGAGAGCTGGAGGCACCCCGTGGGTGTGCTGTGGGGGGAAGGTGCTGTGGGAGGCGCTGCTGCGTAGATGTGGATGTTGCTGTGGGGTTCTGCCACGCTTTGCTGCGGAGCTGGATGCTTCCAGAGGTGCTGTGCGCAGTGCTGAAGGTGCAGTCCCTACAGTGGGATGAAGAACATGGCCCTGTTGGCCTCCAGTGGAGCACTGGTGCTGGCTGGAGAGGTGCAGGACATGTCTTCTGCTCATAGGATGAGCGCCGGGGTCCCACGTTGGTTGCTGTGCAGTCCAACTGGGAGCTGAAGCGGCTGGCGAGCGGCATTCCCATCCTTGAGGAGTTCCCCCTGGTCCCCATCCGGGTGACAGATGACATCAGCTACTCAGTCCTGGACTGGCAGCGCCACGCAGCCCGACGAATGATCCGCCATTACCTCAACCTGGACACGTGCCTGTCCCAGGCCTTTGAGATGAGCAGGTGCCTGGGGTTGGCCACATTGCCCCAGGGTTGCCACGTTGCCCTAGGGTTGCCATGCTTCTCACTGGGAAGAGACTGCAGCCAAGCCAAGGGCAGGTGCTGCATTCCCTGTTGGGACAGGCATGGCTGTGCTCACTCCTGATGACTGTACTTTTCCCTTTCCTCCAGATATTACCACATTCCCATCGGGAACCTCCCTGATGACATCTCCACCTTTGGCTCTGACCTGTTCTTCTCACGGCACCTCCGTCGTCACAACCATTTGCTGTGGCTGTCACCCACAGCCCGCCCAGACCTGGGGGGGAAGGAGGCTGATGACAACCGCCTCGTCATGGAGTTTGATGAGAGAGCCTCGGTGGAGATAAACAACCCTGGCTGCTATTCCACGGGTGAGGAGGGCAGAATCAGGTGTGCTGCTCTGTGTGCACTGCACGGGGCTGGATGCAGTAGCTCTGAGCTGGCAGTAGTGCCTTCCAGCTTTGATGGTTTGGCAGTGATTTGGGCAAGGTGTGGTGGGCATGATCCAGGGATGGGAGGTCCTGTGTGCAGTGGGAAAATGTATACGGGTATCCAAGTCTAGATCCGTTCCTAATTTATGGACACCAATAGCAGCAGTAGTAAGAGTCTGGGATGAGGATGCCCTGCCTGCCTGCTGAGAGGTTTTGCTTCTTCGTAGTGTGTCTGGAGCTGGATATCCAGAGCCTGGCTGTGAACACAGTGCTGCAGTCCCACCATGTAAATGATATGGAAGGAGGTTCCAGCATGAGCATCAGCTTTGACGTAATTCAGCAGGCATCCTTGGAAGATATGGTGACAGGGAACCAAGCTGCCAACATCCCAGCCAGCTATGATGAAACCGCCCTCTGCTCCAACACATTCAGGTAGGGCTGGAGGAGCTGGAGGCTTACACAGACATTTATTTACACTGTGGCAGAGGGTCTGAGAGTCATCCTGCATATCTCTGAAAGGGTGTCCTTTTCTGGAAAGAGGAAGGGATTGTGGCCAGTGGGGTGATGTTCCTCTGTGCTCCCTGGCAGGATTCTGAAGAGCATGGTGGTGAGCTGGGTGAAGGAGATCACACAGTACCACAACATCTATGCAGACAACCAGGTCATTCACTTTTACCGTTGGCTTCGCTCTCCTTCCTCTCTGCTCTACGACCCGGCGCTGCACCGCACGCTGCACAACATGATGAAGAAGCTTTTCCTGCAGTAAGTGAGAACAGAAGCTTGCCAGACCCTGAGAAAGAGGGGACAGGCATAGCATGGCATTTGTGACCGAGATGCTGTTGGCACTCCCAACCAGTTCCTTCTGATGCATCTTGTTGCACAGGGCTGCAGATGGGCAGTGAGTCAGAGCCACTGTGCTGTTTGCTGCTAACGGGGAGCTGGATGGCAGCAGTTCTTCCTGCGTGCTGAATGCAGCTCCTGTGCTCTGCCTGCAGGTTGGTGGCTGAGTTCAGACGCCTCGGCTCTTCGGTGGTGTACGCCAACTTCAACCGGATCATTCTGTGCACCAAGAAGCGGCGCATCGAGGATGCCATCAGCTACATGGAGTACATTATCAACAGGTGGGCAGCACCTGGCTTCCCAGAACTCTTGTAGGATTCAATCCAGAAGGGACCTTTAGGAGAATGGGGACGGTTGCCCAGTTGCTAACACCACTCCATCCCAAGGAGAAGGCTGTTAATTAGGGCAGATGCTGATGTCATGGGTGACTGCGGTCTCTTCCCTCCAGCATCCACTCAAAGGAGATCTTCCACTCTCTGACTATTTCCTTCTCCCGTTGCTGGGAGTTCCTGCTCTGGATGGATCCAGCCAATTATGGAGGTATCAAGGGAAAAGTGCATTCTCGCATCCACTGCGGGGAGGTAAGGGAGAGGAAGCACTCAGTCCCCAAGGAGCTGAGCGGAGGCTGGGGTTGAGCTTACTGTGGAGGCATCATCTGGCTCCGAGGAGCTCTGTAACATCACTGTCTCATTGTGTGCTGTTCCAGACAGATAGCAGCAAGAAGCAAGCACTAGAGGAGGGAGACAGTGAAGAAGAGGAGGAGGCAGGGGAGGAAGATGAGGAAGATGAGTCCAACGTGGAGGAGCTGCTGGAGAACAGTTGGAACATCGTGCAGTTCTTGCCACAAGCTGCCTCCTGCCAGAACTATTTCCTGATGATTGTGTCGGGTGAGTAGGGCCTGGCAGTTGATCCCAAGAGCCCTGCAACGAGGCAGCTGCTGCTGCCCCAACACAGGCTGTTCCTATTGGTGTCCCTGCAGCCTACATCGTGGCTGTGTACCACAGCATGAAGGAGGAGCTGCGGCGCAATGCTCCTGGCAGCACTCCTGTCAAGAGAAGAGGCACCAGCCAGGTGACCCAGGAGGCACAGAACGAGACAGGAGCCATGCCTGGTGAGTGCCCAGCATGGGCTTTTGGGGCTGGCACTGCTGCAGCCCGGGGGAAGGCAGGGAGCCTCCCACCTGGCCAGCCACACCTGCACTGCATGCACTCACAGCTCTCCACTTGGTCTTCCTAGGCATGATCACCTTCTCACAGGATTACGTGGCCAATGAGCTCACTCAGAGCTTCTTCACCATCACGCAAAAGATCCAGAAGAAGATGTCTGGCTCCCGACACACCACTGAGCCATCAGACTTGTTCCCGGTGTTGCCTGGTTCCTACTTGCCACTCAACAACCCTGCTCTGGAGTTCATCAAATATGTTTGCCAGGTCAGCCGGGTGGGCTGGGCTGCTTCTCTGAGGGTTTGTGCTCAGGGCTCAAACTCCACAGTCCATTGGCTCTGATGTGCCATGGTTTTCTTCCAGAAGCGCACTGCAGACCTGCAGCCACTTTGTTTTGCCCTGCCCTGCTCTCATCCATGTGAGGTGTGAGTTGTCCTCAGGAGGGCTGGTGGGCTCAGCAGGCTGTCTCTTGCAGGTGCTGTCCCTGGATGCCAATGTCACCAACCAGGTGAACAAGCTGCGCAGGGACCTGCTGCGTCTCATCGAGGTGGGAGAGTTCTCAGATGAAGCCCAGTTTCGGGACCCTTGCCGCTCCTATGTGCTCCCTGAGGTCATCTGCAGAAACTGCAACTTCTGCAGGGACCTGGACCTGTGCAAGGACCCAGCCCTCTCCCAGGTACAGCCATGGACACGGAGGCTTTAGCATGGCTTTGCTCTATGCCTGCCAATCCCCTCTTCCTCCCTCATGCCCTTTGCTTGGCTCTGTGCAGCTCAGTCTCCCCTGAAGCCCATTTCTATGCACCCCCTTTTCCAGCTCTCTATGAGAAGTCCCAGTGCTGTGTGCTCCATTCTCTCCAGGAGCAGAGTTCACCCTGATTGCATCTCCCTGGCACTGGGGACTTCCCAAGCAGCTTTGTTTGGCCGTTTCCTTTTAGGAAGAGTCTGTTCTGTGCTCACTGCCCTCCCCTTTGCTTCCAGGACGGATCAGTACTGCCTAGCTGGGTGTGTTCCAACTGCCAGGCACAGTACGACTCTGACTCCATAGAAATGGCCTTGGTGGAAGCCCTGCAGAAGAAGCTGATGGCCTTCATGCTGCAGGACCTGGTGAGCACCGGACTGCTGTAGGGGGGCAGACTGACCTTGCAAACAGCATGGAGGCGTTGGTCCCACACGTCTCATCAGCCTGTGGCAGCACTTCCCTGTCTTTGTGCCACTCGTGTGCCTAGCAGAGGGCTGGGTGTCTCATCCTGCCCCACCTAAAGCTCCTTTGCCTCTTAGGTGTGCAAGAAGTGCCACGGCGTGAAGGACACACACATGCCTGTGTACTGCAGCTGTGCTGGAGACTTTGCCCTCACCATCTCCTCCCAGGTAATCCTGCAGCATGCTGCCTGGCCCACTCCCATGCTGGTGGCTCCCTCCATGGTAACCATCCTACTGGGTTAGGGTTAGGATGCCAAACCCTCCTGCCTTTCCACTGTCCACTGTGTGAGCTTCCCTTCTCCCTCCTCCCTCAGACCTTCATGGAGCACATCACCATCTTCCAGAACATTGCCCGGCACTATGGCATGGCCCACCTGCTGGAAACCATCGAATGGCTGCTGCACACCAACCCCCAGCTCCAGCAATGAGGCTGCACTTGCATCCTGCATCTGGGGTTGATTAGGAACTGCTGGGTGCTGCACCAACAGGTGAGGAGCTGTGCTTCCTGCAGCCAGCCCAGCACGGAGCCAGGGTGTGTGGGAGTTGTGCTCCGTAGGGATCGTGTGCCCAGGGTGGATGTTAGTGCTGGAGGTGTGACCCAGTGTGCTGGCCCAGTGTGTTTTTAATGTACAATATGTATAAATAAATGTTTTGTTTAAAGCATGCTTGGTTCTTGCAGAGGGGCAGCTGCCCAGGGCCTGGCTGTGCAGGAAGGAGCAGGGAGCTGCCTCTGTTTGCTCCTGGGCTGCAAGCAGAGAGGCTGTGCCCCTCATTTCCAAATGAACCAGGCTGGAGGGGCAGCAGAGCCAGCCCCTAATGTGATTGCTGCTTTGTGCAATTGAGTTAGTGTCTGGCTCAGCCCATGCTGCTGGTAACTGCGTCCCAAGGGGCTGCAGCCAGGGCTGGGCAGTGCCTCCCTGGGGCTCAGCCTGAGCACAGAGGGGTGCAGTCACTGCTGTCCTACAGCACGGCCCTGGGACAGCAGCGTGGGGTCCTCCACCCCAGCGGTGCACCCTACTCTGCTCTGGGGTGTTCCCCACAGCCCCCGAGGCTCTGCATGCTGCAGCCCTCCCCTCACCCGCCACTCTGCCTCTCCCCTGAGCCATTGTAGGAGGCTGTGCTGTAACATGAGAGCAGGAAAACAGTGGATTATGCTCAGAAATAATACCCCACTTGGTTACTGCCAGGCACCAGCTGCACAGTGCTGTTGGGCCGGGGCCAGAAGTACTGTGGCTTTGCAGGCAGACTCTGGGCAGGGTTTGTGCCTTGGTGGCAGCCCTGGAGCCCCTCAGCTCCCCTGGCTCTTCTCCCCCAGGCACAGCAAGCAGTGGTTCTTGCATCCTTCCATTGACACAGGCATGCTGAGCAGTGATAGTTTATTGGCAGCAGTAGTGGGTGGCTGTAAGGTGCATTCTGCCCAGCCATGGGCACAGCTCTGTGTGGGAAATGTCAATTTGGGGATGGAGGGGGGATGGTCTGGGGCTGCAGAGGAGCATCCTCAGCCCACTGGTACCTGCTCAAATTTCCTGCTGCTGTACCGCCGCTCCTTGTCCATGCAGCACAGCAGCACCCAGTCGCAGAGGAAGGAGCCCTGCAAGGTAGAAGAGCACAGTGAGGTCAGTGCAGGGCAATGGGCTGAGCCCCCACACCCCAGGACACTCACCAGTCCCACCGAGGTGAGCGCAGTGGCCAACGTGATGACCGTGGGGATCAGGCTGAACTTCCCTGCCTGGCCTTGCACAATCACATCCACACGGATCCCATAGGCCTTGGTCAGCACCCGTGTGCAGGTCCCGTTCCAGCTGTAATACTTGGCAAACCTGGAGGGCATGCAGACTCAGGTGTGAGGGCTGGAGGAAGACACGAGGACGCTGAGGGGATGGGGCTGTCACCTGTAGTTGTAGCCTGGTGATGCCAAAGTCCCTTTGGGGTCGAGGCGACGGAAGGAGTAGCGCGGGTTGCACTCGGTGTCAGGCAGATCCAGGTTGCAGTCCCAGCTGATGATGACACCAATCACCCCACCCTGCAGCAGGGCAGCAGAGCGTGTGCAGCATTAGCAGACTGCAGGCACAGCAGCCCCAGGACGTGGCATCCCTAGGGCAAGGAGCTTCCCAGAAGAGCCACAAGGGAGGGACCCACAATACTGGGGGATGCTGGGGTGAGGCTGCCCTTTGCACTGCACCTTCTCAGCCAGCACTGCAAAGTCCTCGCCTGCCTGCTCAGCCAGGAAGCCCAGCCTGAAGATGGGGCAGTACAGCGCGGAGGTGGCATTGAAGGTGCAGCTCTTCAGGTAGTGGCTCTCAGCAGCCTGAATGTTGGCCCTGGGGAGAGCAAGGCAGGGAGCTGTGAATCAGGGGAGGGGGTAGGACTGCTGCCGGAGCGTCTGCAGAGGTCCCAGCAGGGATTTGCTGTGCCATGCAGCATCTCTGCTGCTGCTGTTGCCACAAGGGCTGCTGCCTGGATCCCAACCATCAGCCCTGGAACCTGCAGTGCTCACTTGGAGAAGCCGAAGCGGGGGAATCGGATGTGGTTCTTGATGAGGATGGTGAACTGTGCTGCCATCTCCGCCAGGGACTCGCTGGGAACAGAGAAGTGAGCACAGAACACAGCAGCTCCCATCCAGCCTCACAATAGGGACACTGCTGCTCCTTATCAGGCATCCCCAGGTGGGGGCTGTGCACAACCCCTGCCAGCACGCTACCTGTACCCGCTGCTGCCTCCATGGAGAGGGCACCAGGCCAGAACCTCACAGCTCCTCCCATTGCTCCCAGGCACGCAGCGCCCCGTCCTCACACCTGCAGGGTAGGGGACAGGCACTCAGCATTGGGTCCTGCCTGAGGAGGGGCAATGGGCTGTGCCTCCTGGACTCACCATGGTGGGATGCATCCATGGCCCCAGGGACACAGTCCTGCTCTGAGTGGCATGGAGCGCTGGGACCCTGCAGGGGGTGGGGATTGGGATGGCAATGGGGTTGGGATGGGAATCAAGAAGGAGATGGATGGGGATGAGATGGGAATAGAGGAGGAGATGGATGGGGATGGGATGGGGATGGGTTTTGGGATTGGGATGGTGTTGTGGATGGGGTGGGAAAAGAGAAGGAGATGAATGGGGATGGGAATGGCAATAGGGATGGTTGGGTGGGCGCACAGCCGTTCACCTCCTCCTATGGGGAGCAGCTGTGCTCACTGGTGCCCCCCCCACCCCCCTCAGTTGCCAAGCACCGCTTGGTCCCCGCATAGCACCCTGCCCTGTGCCCCCCGTGCTCACCTCATGGCACGTCCCCATGGCCTGGGCAGCGCTCACCTCCACCCGTGTGAGGATGCTGAAGCTGCTCCCACCCTACAGAGCAGCCCAGGGAGAGGACAGCGCTCACAGCACAGCCAGGAGGAGCCGAGCATCACCGGGGCAGCAGAGTGAGAGCTCACCTCGGGGGGGGCCACGTACTCCCCAACATCCCAGACCTTGCTGGGTGACTGCGTCACGCCCTTGACTTTGGTGATGACGGAGCTCTCCGGACCCGTTTCTCGCTCCTGGTAGCCCTTCTGTACGATGAACACATACCTGCGGGGATCGGGACAGGGACAAAGACAGAGACAGGTATCAGAGCTGCCAGCACAGCGAAGCGCAGAGTCAGATAAGATCAGTTCCTACCCCATCCCATCCCACTCACCCGATGAAGTAGAGCAGCACCAGGAGCTGCAACGCCCGATACGCGGTGCCGAGGAGCCCGTCCCTCACCACCACCACCTGCGGACTGGAATAGCTGCTCACCGCCCTCCGGCAGCCCGGCCCCATCACCGCTGCGCTCCGCCCGGCACGGCCCGACCCCGCAGCGCTCCCTGCGGGCTGCGGGATGGCTGCGGATGGAGGCTCGGCTGCACATGGCGCAGATCCGTCGGCGCGGAGCTGAGCCGGGAAAGGCAGCAGAGCGTGTTGCAGCCCGTGGTTGTACCCGAGGGTTAATGATTCACGGCACGGTGGGAGAGCCCAAAAGCACATCGGTGTAACAGTCAGCGGTGATGGTTGTGCAACAGTCGGACGCAACACACCCAGCGTTAAGCAAACCCGGGATTTTGTTTCCTGGTGAGCTGCTCACCTCCCGGAACGGTGAGGGCACAGCGCAGCGTTGGTCCTTCCCAGCAGGAGGAGGGGATGAGCTCAGAACACCCGTGCTGCGTTTCCCAAAATCCGAAGGTGCAACAGAGGTGCAACAAATGAGCACCTCCCGGGAACACCGAAGTTTGACCGGAGATGCAGAAAGCGATGGGAATTCCCACCGCACACCCTCCTGCAGGAACACGAGTGGGTTCGGGTGCCTTTACCCGTGCTCTGCTCGTGCCTCGGGGCTCTGATTCCCCTCTGGCAGCAAAACAAGGGCGGGGCCACGGGCCGTACCGCCAGCACAGGACGCGGCCGCTCAGCTGTCCCCACACGGCCCCCAGCACAGTGCCACCTCCCCGGCCCGGGCAGCCCATTGGGATGCACTGGGCGCAGACAAGCGTTCGGCCCCGTGCCGGCCTTGGCCACGGCCTTGGCCACGTCAGCGGAGCCGGGAGCCCGACGGGAGCGACGCGTGGGGCCGCGGGGTGAAGGGCAGAGCGGTGGCGGCCGCGGTGCCGTTATCTCCCAGACGAAGCCAAACTCGGTGCTCCCTGGCGCGCTCACGGTTGGCCGTGCGAGCACAGCCTGGGCACGGGGCGCCGGCTGCACGTGAGGAGGTCAGGGGACGCGCAGCCCCCCCCGGGCCCGTCGCGGAGCCGGGTCCCCCCAACCGCTCGGCGACCCCGCGGGCGCCGTGTGGCGGCCGCAGGACTTTTGTGACTCAGAGGGCAGCGCGGGGCCGTCGTGGCACGGCGGACTCTGCCCCCCGCGTGCCACCGCGGAGCCCCGACGGAGGGCGGCGATGCTCCGCGCGGCGCCCCCCCGCCTCCCGCAGTCCCGGCCCCGCGCCGAGCGCCGCGCGCACGCAGCCGCCCCGCACAGGGACGCGCCACGCGGGGGGGCTCCCGCGCTCCGGGCGGGGAGGGGCGGGGCCGAGCGCGGCGCGGACCAATCGGAGCGCGGAGCGCCGGCGGCGGCGCGGGCTTAAAGGCGGCGGCGGAGACGGGGGGCGCGCGCGGGATGTGGGCGCGCGCGGTGCTGGCGGGAGCGGCGCTGCTGGCCGCCGCGTGCGCGCGCGCCTGGCCCGGCGGAGCGGTGTGCGCGCGTCGGGTGGCGGCGGGCGGCGCGCGCTACGCGGCCTTCCTGAGCGCGGGGCCGGGGCCGCCCGCGTTGGTGGAGGGCGCGTGGGGCGGGCGCGGAAAGCTGCGGGGCTGCTGGGCGCGGCGGGACCCCCGCGCGATCCGCGCCTTCCTCGCCTCCTGCGCCCGCCGCCCGTCCGCCGCTCCCGCGCCCGCGCTGCGCCGGGACGTGGCCGCGCTCTGGAGGCGGCGGGCGGCGTGCGCAGAGCCGACGCCGCACCGCGGGAACCGGAGGCGGAGGAGGGGTTGGACGGTGCCGGGGACGCTGTGGTGCGGGGCCGGGGATTCGGCCGGGAACTCCTCCGAGCTGGGTACGGGCCGGGGCGCCGTGCGGGGCCGCGCGGGGCGGGGCGGGCACTGAACGTCGCCGCCCGCAGGTCTGTTCCGCGGCCCCGACCGCTGCTGCCGGGAGCACGATCGGTGCGGGACGCAGATCGAGGCGCTGCAGTTCGACTTCGGCATCCGCAATTACCGCCCGCACACCGTCAGCCACTGCGACTGCGACGCCGCGTTCCGCCGCTGCCTGCGGGCTCTCAACGACACCATCTCCGACCTCATCGGCGTCACCTTCTTCGACCTCCTGGAGGTGCCGTGCTTCGTGCTGAGGCGCGCCGAGCAGTGCGTGCGCTGGCACTGGTGGGGCGGGTGAGTGCGGGGCCGCGGGAGCCGCGGGCTGCGGCCGTCGGGCGGGTCCTGATGCGGTGCCCGCAGCTGCGAGCGGTACGCGGTGGTGCCGGTGGCCACGATGGTGCGGCAGAGCCCCTACGGCACCGCGCCCGCTGCGGCCGTCGGGAGCTCCGCGTGCGGGACGCAGCCCGGAGCCGTCGGAGAGGCGGAGCGGTGTGAGACCGGGCCGGGGAGCGCCGCGGGAGGACGGAGGGGTGAGTGCCGGATGGGGACCCGAGAGGGCGTCCCCGGGCCGAGCGCTTTCGGTCCGATCGCCGCTCTCTGCCCTCAGGGCTGGGGAGGCTGTGCAGAGCCTATCGGCACCTGGATCGCTGCGAGCACCGCATCGCGCCCCGCGAGACGAAGTACGGGCTGCGGAACGGCGGTGCGCGGACGCTCTTCCACTGCAACTGCACCCGCAGGTGTGTGCCGTGGGGCGGCCCTTCCGTCCCTCCGTCCGTCATCGCTCAGAGCGGGGCTGGAGAGGGGGGACGGGCGGGGTGCTGAGAGCTGCCTCGCTGTCCCCGCAGACTGGTGCGGTCCCTGCGCAGGACGAAGGGCTCCGGGGGCGCGGAGCCGCCGCTCCTGGCGGAGAGCATCGCCGCGCGCTGCTTCGTGTTGGAACCGCAGGTCGAGTGCGGAGCGGAGCTCCGGAGTGGGTGAGTGCGGAGGGAACGGGGAAGGGCCGGAGCTGGCGGTGCTTGGTTCGCCGCAACGCTCTCTGTTCTGTTCCTCCAGCAGCTGTGACGCCGCGGCACGGGCCGTGCTGGCACCCGCACGGCACCTGAGGATCACGCTGCGGCGCCGCGGTGCTGAACGTCGGGAGTGGAACGAGCAGGAGGGCGGCGGTGATGCTCTGTACGAACGGTGCCGGCGGGTGGCCCTGGAGCAGGGGATGGGAGCCCCGCAGCACCTCGCGCCCCGCTGAGCCCCAGCGGATGGGCTGTACCGTGCGTGGGGAGGAGCTGCGCTGCGGGGCGGAGCTGCTCTATGTCGGGTCCTTGAGAGAAAGGATGGCACCGAGAGTGGCTGCTGGCGTGACTGCGTGGGGCAGGAAAGGGGTGGAGGAGGCTCAGCTGCCACCCCCAGGAGCTGTGGCTGCCATCAAAGCAAAGGGAAAGGAGAGGGGGCAGGAAAAAGCGATCGCCACCCGGCCCCTGAAGGATGCTGCGGGCGTGGGAGCCCCGGGCAGGACGGTGCCAGGATCCCCACCCCCGGTTTTGCCCCTGCAGCAGGAGGGGCTGGGGCGAGCCAGGTTCCTCCCCGAGCTCTAGAGGTGGGAGCACAGTGCCGTGCCTCTGAGGGTCAGTGCCTGCGTGTGGCACAAGGCAAATAAAGGGCAGAGTGACACGGTGCGTGGTGCTGGGGTCCCTGCATTCCCCACGGCCCCCACCCTGCAATAAGCACAGTGCAGCTGGGGCAGGCGGGATGCTTTATTTTGTTGCTCACACTATGTCCAAGCCCGAGGCACAGTGGTAAGGGCAGGAAAGAAGCAAGCTCCCATCTGCAGGGCGCCCGCAGCAGTGCTGTGCCCCGGGGGGAGGGGGCAAACATCCTCACTTGCAGCACCATCCCTGGCCCCCAGCACCCCCCAGCCCCCTCACCTGCCCTAGGACTGAGTGGCCCGCAGTTCTGACACACACGAAGGGATCCCTCACCACCACCCCCTCCCCTGTGCCCCCTTTGCAGCCCCGGGAGGAGCAGGGCAGGCAGGCAGCGGGGGTGCAGGGGTGATTCACTGCAATAAATAAGGGAGAGGGATGGCTCACAGCAGGGACGTGGCACGGGAAAGCACACAGCAAGCGCACTACGGCGAGGAGGGAGGAGGGCACAGCCTCAGCGCCCCATGGGGCAGCTGTAACCATCCAGCTCCCGGGGGCTGCCCCCTTCCTTTGGGGAAGTGCTGCAAGGAGGGCTGGTAGGGCTCATCCTGCGACAGGGATAGCCCTGGTCTGCACTCTCCCTCCGTCGGCCCATGGCTTGGTCAATGGTTTCCAGGCGGAGTGCAGGCAGCAGGCCCAGGTTCCTAGGGTCAGCCCTGGCCAGAGGGTTGTCAACAGCAGCACGCCGGGCAACACATGGCTCCCGCACAGTCTGGTAGAAGGAACCTGGGCTGCCCTCCTGGCTGTTGGCCACCTGCCCCGATTCCTTGGCTTTGGATCCACGGCGTGCCAGCTCCATCTGGGGCAGGTGGATGGCAGGGATGTCCCCGGTGAGGGCACGGCGGCTCTGGGGTGAGGGGCTGCGGCTGGTGCCCCGGTCACGGCTCGATGGGCGCAGGATGAGACCCTGGAACTTGGCCAGGCTGGGGCTGCGGCTCCGGTGCCGCTTCATCTTGCCCGGGCTGGGGCTGCGGGATTTGGGAGCCAGCAGGACAAGAGTGCTGTCATCCTCCTCCTCTGAGCTGCTGCCCGAGCTGTCCGTAGGGCTGCTGCCCTCCTCGGATCTAGGCAGGGAGATCTGCACCACACATCAGCATTGAGCCCTGACCCACACAGGGTGCTGTGGGGCATTGCAGCAGGACGCCCTGCCCTGCTGAAACCTCCCTCCCCCCACCCTTCACCTCGAGCCATTGCTGACCTGGAATGGCTCTGTCACACCCACGATGCTGCTGGAGGTGTTGCTGTAGTAGCCAAGGATGTACTCTCCCTTCCCTTTGGGCAGCGCTTCCTCTGAGAACATCACCTGCAGCAGATATGCACAGGGCTGAGCACAGGGCTGTTCCCCCAGCCACCCATAGGTGGGCCTGCACTCTGCTCGGTGCCATCCAAAGGCCCAGAGGCTGCTGCTGCCTCACCCCATGGCCCTGACTCCCAGAGTTGCTCACCTGTGCACACAGCTGCTTCTCTACGCAGCGCTCTCCATCATCACTCCTGGCCCAAACATAGGACACATAGTCTTTAGGATGCCGAAAACCCACCTGTAGAAGAAGGGAGTTGAGCTGGTGCTGTTGCTCCTCTCTCAGCCCCAGCAATAGCTTCGGGTCATATGGAACCCACAGAGTGGGAGAAAGAGAAGTGCTGGATCCACAGTGCAATGTGGCCTTCCCAGAATGGGAGAGCCCACACTCAGGCCATTCATCAGCACCTGTGGCAGTGGGCAGCCACAGAGGGGATCAAATCACACTGCCAAGGACCCCAGCCCCTACCCGGTAGAGGCCAATCCAGTCCCAGGAGCTCCGGTGAAAGCCAGCAGCCATCTTGTACTTGACAACTGCTTGCTCAGGCCTGATCCACTCATCAGCCACAAAGATCTCCACCGGGAGCTTATCTGCCTTGGAAGCAAACTGACAGAGACATGCAGATGGTGGGTAAGAGCAGGTGGGAACAGAACCCCCACTATCCCCAGCCGTAGTGGCGAGATAGCAGTCCTATCTAGCAAAGAAAGAAAGCCACACACAGGGCACACATTCACCCAGCACAGCTGTGGCCAGCAGCCCTGGCAGGTGCTCACCTGCACAGCAAAGATGGCAGCTACAGGCTTGTGGTCGCTGACCATGTACTCCATGTGGCTGCAGTAGCAGAGCTGGCTCACCGACAGCACACCCCGGCTGGGCCGGCGCCCGCCCGCACCAGAGCTGGGAGATTTGATCTTCCAAAGGATGCGGTCAGTCCAGGCGGGTTTTCGCTTCTTGGCACTGCAGGGCACAGAGGGGCATCTCTTGCCTGGCAGGGGGGCAGTGGGCTCCACCCCAACCTGCCTCCCCCTGGCACTACGGAGCACGCAGGCAGGGGATGCGGCTCGTCTCGGCGCACAGCTCAGTGCAGCTGCAGGGACAGACCTGCACTGGCACCAGCACAATGGCTGTGTCCCAGCCCACTGCCCTCAGCCCACAGCCCTCCCTCCGAGACCCCCCCCCAAAAACCTCAGCCGTGCCACCCACCCCCAGCATGCACTCCGCTGCCCTACCTGCTGTCGTACTTGTTGGTGCCCACATCAAACTTGAATGTGGGGGGGAAGTTGAGGGGTCCCTCCTGAAAGCCGCTCAGGACCGGCCAGGTGCTTTTGGCAATGTTTAGCTGTAGGAAGGAGAGCAGCAAGGCTCCATGGCCCCAGCTCTTCCCAACACTCCCAGAAAGGAACTGCTGATGTGCACAGCTCCAATGGAAAATACCCTGAGAGAACGCTGCCTGCCACTCCTCAAGGAGCTGGAAGAGCCTGTGCCCTTTGTGCCAAGTGGCATGCAGCTGCATGGGCACTGCTGGTAAGTGCCCAAGAACACCTGGCAGTGAACCTGGCCCACTCACCTGGTCCTTCTCCCAGAGCTGGCTAAGGATGTTGCTGTCAATGGCATATTTGACGAAGCGGATGTCGAGGCTCTCAATGCGGAAATTGAGGTCCCCAAACCAGAAGACGAGGCTGCGGGCAGGAGGGCAGTGAGCAGCAGGGCCCAGGCATCAGCACCAGCAGGGTAGGAACCAGTCCCAACCCTTGAGGGTGCCAGGAACTGCAGCAGGTCTGGATGTGCCCCAGGAGCAAACAAGGGCTCCTTTTAACACTTATTGCACTGCATCTCACTGGACCAAGGGACAGCTCTGCAGCTCTGCCATCCACACCCCACCTCCAAGCTGTGCTCGGATTCAGATGCCAGATCCAAACCCCTGTCAAGGCACAGGGCTGGTCCCACAGCATCGGCACAGAGCAGTAGGCAAAACAGTGAGGTACTCACTCATGGTCCAGGATGCCACTGGCTGCCCTTCCCTCAAACTGCTGCATGTGCAGTATGGTGGCAAAGTCCTCCTTGCGCTGCTCCGCCTTCTCCAGGTGTGCTGGCAGGTGGCAGTTCAGGAAGCACACCATGTGCCCAAAGATGGAGAGACGGACGCTCACCCCTCCTTTGTTGCCCTGCCACAATTGGATGCTGTGAGACCCGAGGAAGGCAGGCCTCTCCACCCCCCCCCCCCCAGGACCACACTCACCCAGTAGCCGCCCAGCCCTGTCCTAGTGCAGTCTGTCTGGATGTCCTGCAGGAAGGGGAGGTGGTAGTACTTGGCAAACACCAGCAGGATCACACCTTGCATCCGCACTGTGCTGACCTGGAACAGGAGCAGGGCTTGTAGCAGGATGGCAGCCACAGCACAACCCATAAGGGCAAGGACAGTTCCAGGCTAGAACAGCACCTTTTCTGCATGCCCGTCTTACAGATGGCTAAAGCAGCACATTTAGCTCAGAGATCCAGGCATACTTGCCTGGATTCCAACAACTGACCGAGATGAGCCCAGCAATGCTAGGACTTATGTACTCTGTCACTAGCTGTCTGGGGAGCTGAGCCTTGCCCTGGGATCTGCAGGCTGCTGTCAGAAACACAGGCTGGATCCTCTCCTCACCCTGGTGCAACACAGTGGGCAACAAGGTGTGTCCCCAGAGTACCACAGGGGAAGCCAAAAGCAACCAGAGAAGCAAGTAGAGTGGCAGAAGCCAGGCAGCATACTGCTAAAATGCCCTATTCACCTTCAGCTCAGCTTCCACACAATGCTCAGAGGGCTGCAGGGCATCACTCTAGCCAGGTCTTCTCCTGCACACCCTCCATCCCTCTCTACCCTGCCACTCTCCCCATGCCCCCCTGCTTGGCTGGCAGGCACAGAGGGGACACCAGCTGTCCAGCCCCTTTGGGACTGCCTTACCAACACAAAGTGGAAGGGGCTCAGGACATCCATGAAGAGCTCGCTCCACTGATCTGTGAACAGGGCGTCCTTCAGGCGTTTGTTTATCTTGGAGTTCACTTCCTGCAGCCTGGGAGGAGAAGGACAAAGTGCTTTGCAGAGCCTGTCTGATCCCAGATGGATCCCTCAGCCACAACAGGAAGGCACCTGCATCCCAGCCAGGGAGAGCTCCTTGGGCGAGGCACCCAACGACAGAGCTGCAAGGGCATTCCAAGGGAGGACTCTGGATTTAGAGCACAAACCAGCTACATCCTCGTGCTAGCGATGCTGGGTAGCAAGAGGCACAAGTGGCAATGAAGCTGCAATGCTTCGGCCCTCTAAGCAGGAGCAGTTCAGCTGCACAAGGCTGGGCAGCAGTCTAAAGTCTATCTCTAGGTGCAAGAGGGGCTTACAGGACATGTCAGTTGTATGGATGTCTGCAGAGAAGCCAGGTCCCACCAGTACTTCAGCACAGGGCGTCCGGATGCATCCTAGCCACCGAGCTCACAGCAGCAGCGACAGAAGGTTAACAGTGCTCCTCCCCACTCAGCAATTAGAGAACAGAGGGAAGGAGAGCATCCCCAGAGAACAGCAGAATCAGGAAATGCCTTGCCCGAAAATACTGAGTGCCCCAGGCACAAAGATACGGGTCAGAGGAAGGACATGGGCAGGCAGAGGCACTGTGGAGGCTGGGGCAGCTCACCAGCACAGGACACCGTGCCCTGGCCACAGCACAGCCCCAGCCAGTCCCTCACACCAAGCAACACCCCTGCCCTGATCCATGCAGGTAGGATCTGCCTATAAGGCTTAGGGGCCCCAACCAGGAGAGGGGCTCCAGCAGCCTCCTGCCAGAGGCAGAGCTCCTCCACTGTGCACACAGGGAGCTCCCAGAGCAGAAGCTGTACAACAGGCAGCACATCCGTGCTCTTGGCACAGATCTGCATGCTCCATGGCAATCCCTAAGGGTCTGGTTTTCCCTTAAATTCTGGCTCAGCTCGCCCGGCTGGCCACGCCAAGAAAGCCTCATCACACCAACTTGGGGCTGCCTTGCCAGCAGTTAAGTGTTGCCAGAGGCACGGAGCCAATCCAGCTGTGAGAGAACAGCAGATCTGTGCCCTTGAGGCTCACATACTACGGACAAGAGGTGAGATGAGGAAAATGCTTCCAGCAGAATCCAGCAGGCGAGTTAAAAGCCTCTCCAGATTTGACCCAGGCACCTCCTGAGGCCACACTCTGCTTGGCAAGCCAGCTATGGGCTGTGCAGGGGTTGATTCACAGCTATTTGCGACCTGAGGGTTTCAGCTCCTCTTAGTGATCCCATTTTTAAAAGAAGCTGATTTTCCATCACCTTTTATGACACCGTTCATTCATGATAGGCGTCCCTCCCTGCTCCTTATGCCTGAGGGTGGGCTGGAGAGGCACTCTCCCACTCTGAGCCCTCCAGGACTACATGGAAAATCCCTCAAACAGGGCCCTCCCCAGGGCAGGGGCCCTGCACCTCACTCTCTTACCCAATGGCGATCATGTCTGCATCATTCGTCTCGCCCGTGTTGAGATGCAACAGCGACGTCACATCACTGGGGGGCATGGCTGTGCCCACGTTCCAGGTGACCACTGTGATGCTTCAGAGGAATAAAGGAGAACAAGGTAACACTCGGGCTCAGAAGGGCTCCCTGTCCTCCAACCCGGACTCCCAAGGAGCCTGCCTGGGGCAGAACTTGCCGTAGCAGCTCAGCCAAAGGAGGACAACCCCAAATAACCGCTTCCCCACGCGGAGCTCATCCCTCTGATCCCACACACAGGGACTCGGGCCTCCCCCCGCCGCGTCCTGCCTGCAGCTGGGCAGTGCATCGCGTGACAGCAGTGTCCTTCAGAGCACACAGCCACCACCACCCGTCACAGCACATTAACGCCGCTACGCAGCGGGCGCCGGCAGCCCGCAGGCTGCTCCGCCGGCAACTCACAGGAGCCAATTTCAGCAGCGTGCCAGGGAAGGGCCACACCATTTTGAGAGCTCAGCGAGCTGCTGTCACCTCTAATTCCACCTACATCCATCCCCCAAAGCACCGCGCCGCGTCCCGAGGGTCCCTCAGCCCCAAACCTCTCCCACGCCAAGGCCATCGCAGGGGGATGAGAAGGGCAACCCCAGCCCACACAGAGGACTCAGCCACTGCTCCCCGCAGGCTCAGACCCCGCGCCCTCCCCCCATCGATGCAGAAGGGGTCCCGACCCCCACCGTGAGCTCACCGGAACGCCCCGTCCTCCACGGCCGTCCCCGCGCAGCCCAGGAGAGCATCAGAGGATCCGCCGGAGCTCGTAGGGCTGAGGGACGCCCCGCACCTCCCGAACAGGGGCAGCTCGTCGGGCTCCGGCTTGGCGAGAGCCACCGCCTTGCCCAGCCCGATGCGTCCGGCGGAAAGGAACTCGCTGGACACGGCTTTGGGCAGCCCCACAGCGCGGGGGGCCGCCCAGGCCGAGATGTGATCGCTGGACTCGGCTTTGGGCAGCGGCTTCCCGGGGACGCCGTGCTCCGCCGGGCCGAGCTCCGCGCCCAGCGCCGAGGCGCGGCCCGATGGGACGCCCGGTCCGAGGGGCAGCAGCGCGGGCACCGGGAGCGGCTCGGGCTGGGCCCTGCCCACGTCCAGCGCCAGGGGCTGCGCGGCCCGGCCCGGCGCCCGCTCGTCGGTCCGCCCGCAGCCGGGCTGCGCTCCATCGGGCGACGGGCGCGGAGAGAACGGCTCGAAGGCGGCGTCGGGTCGGGAGCTCCTCCGCGCGGCGGGCGGCGGGGCCGGGCCCTCGGGGCCGAAAGGGACGAGCAGCGCGGGGGGGGCGACGGCGGGCGAGGGGCTGCGCGGGGAGACGGGCCGCGAGCCCAGGACGGCCGGGCCCTGCTCCGCGCTGCCCCGCCGGCCCCGCTCCATCCCCCCGGCGCGGCCCCGCTCTCACCGTGCGCCCCCCGCCACCGCCACCTGCGCGGCGCCCTCCAGGCGCGCGGCGCCCCCCCCCCTCCCTACGTCACGGCGGAGGGGCGGGGCCGGGAGCACCTGCACCTGCGCGCGGCCGCGAGCGCGCCACCGCCGGCCGTGCGCGCGCGCGGGTGCGTGCCCGCGCAGCGCCGCGCATGCGCAGAGCGGGGTTGGTCGCGACGTGGCGGGATGCGGCGGGCGGTGCTGGCCGTGCTGCTGCTGCTGCTGGCGGCGGCGGCGAGGATCGAGCGGCGGCCGCCCCGGGGCTTGGCGAGGGGCAAAGTGGAGGTGGGTGCGGGGCTGGGGGCAGCGCGGGCTGTGAGCGGCTGTGCGTGAGCGGCTGTGCTGTGTCTGCACGCAGACGTGCGGCGGGTGACGGCTGAGCCGGCTGCCGGAGGTGAGTGTCGGACGGGGACGGGGGAACCGAGCCGGGTCTGCCCCGAACCGCGCCGCTCTGCCCGCAGGTGAAAGCCTTCGTCAACCAGGACATCCCGCTGTAGTATCGATGTGCGGCGGGGATCGGGAAGTGGGTCAGGGATGGGGCAAAGGGAAGTGGGGTGGGAATGGAGTGGGATGGGGGTGGGGATGGGAGCGGGGTCGGGGTGGGATGGGAGCGGGGTCGGGGTGGGATGGGGACGGGAATCGTTGGAACGAGGGTGGGGTGGGGTGGGGGGGACGGGGACATGATGGGGGCTGGATGGGACAAGGCGGGGCGGGGTGTAACGGGATGAGGACGGATGTGACGGGATGGGATGTGATGGGGGATGGGATGAGCCAGGATGAGCACAAGGGATGGGACGGGATGTGAGCTTGTAGCAGAACGGGACGGGAGTCAGAACAGGGCGTAGATTGAGATGGGATGGGAGGAGGATGGGGGGACGGGACTGCCCTGCCTGGCACTGCGGCTCCTTAACAAATCACCCAGCCATAACCTGGAGATGAAGCACCTGCCCGGCGCCGACCCTGAGCTCGTGCTGCTTAGCTTCAGATATGAGGAGCTGGAGGTGAGCGGGCTGCACAGCACCGAGCACAGCTGCAAGCTCCAGGGCACCTGGGCTGATGGAGCTACTATGGATCCCTGTCTGTGTGCAGAGAATCCCCCTGAGCGACATGACCCGGGAGGAGATCAACCAGCTGGTGCAGGAGCTGGGCTTCTACCGCAAGGAGACTCCCGAAGCCCCTGTGCCCGAGGAGTTCCAGTTTGCCCCTGCCAAGCCACTGCCCACCCTAATACCCCGCAGAGCTCCTGCAGCTGACAGCAAGACCCTGTCAGAACAGGACAAGAAGGACCACCCGGACCTGTAATGAGCAGTGCCAGGTGGTAGGAGGCCCTGCAGCCAGTCCTTAGAGCGTGGGGTTGAGGGTGTTAGGACAGCTGCCTCTTCGCACAGGGCTGGGGAGCGTGCCACGGGGTGGCGAGTGTGAGCAGGAAGCAGAGAGATGTTCCCTGCTGCTGCCATTGTTGCTTGGTGCTCTGTAGCCTCTGTCTCAAGGGTGCCCTGAATGGTGCCAGCCTTGAGCAGAGGCTCCTGAGCACTGCAGACATCTGAGTGAGCCTACGTGCCTGTCCCTGCCTTCCCCCTGAGCCACGCAGCCCAGACATTCCGGCATGATTAATAAGGAGAAGCAGAGATCTTTTTGCTCCTTTCCCATGCCTCAAGGTTCAGTCAACTCCTGGTGCTGGACAGCAGTATCCTACCTGCGCAGGACAGGATGAAACTCTCAGCAGAAAGCTCCATGTGCTGAGGGCAGATGTACTGAGTCCTGGAGGTGGGACAGCTGCCTCCCGGGAGGGTATGGCTTTACATCACCAGCAAGGCTGCCTCTATCAAGAACACAGTAAAGACCTTGCCTACCATCAGCTGCACCTTGTCATTTTTCTGGGGCAGTTTCAGTTGGGTGCACATTCATGCTTGCAGGACAGAAGCAGGAGGGGGTTGCAGGGTTGCTATGTAGTTCCTGTGCTGTCCTTGTGACCATGTAGATCAGGCGCCAAAGCTTTGGGCACGGTTGCTCCTATTGGGAGCAAAAGGTGAGGGTGCTAGCCCAGCTCTGGGCCCTCTGGTCCAGAGTTGAGGGGTCTTGGTGCAGCTGAGGCTGCAAATCCTCCCAGGGAGAGGGGAAGTGGTTGCTGGAAAGGGTCAGGGAGAAGGACCCGAGGCAGAAGAATCACCCTATAGAATAAACTTTTATTGTCTGGCTGGTGTTGGTACACGTGTCAACGCAGGTGTAGACTGTGATGAAGGGGCGAGTGGCACTGAGCACGAGGTGCCCAGAGCTGGGGAGGAGCGCGGGGGCTGTCTGGTCCTGGCCCTGGCCCCGCGCTCCCTGGGGCCCTCCCCGCTCCCCTCCAGCTCCCCAGCACGGGGGTGCTGCAGGTCCCCGCCGTGGAAGCGCCCTGGGCACGTGTGTGCAGTGGGAAGCAGGGTGTTGGCACAGGGCCGTCCCCAGGGAGGTGGCACCAAGCAGGGACTGTGGTGGGCAGAGGGGCTTCCTTGCAGGGGGCCCAGAACTGTTCTCAGGCCGCCTGGGGAGCAGGGCACTCTGCCTCCCGGCTGCACCAAAACCAGCAGCACCCACCTGGGCCCTGGCTTGCAGGGTCCATGGGCCGAGCCACACAGACACAGACCCACGCTGGCTCAGGGCCTGAGGGTACTGTGCTGCCCCAGCCTCCCTGGGGAAGCAGGGACCCTGCCCATGTAAAAAGAACTCCTTGAGAATGAATAACTTAACACACTAGAGTATGGCAGAGGGGAGGAGAGCCAAGCTGGCTGCAGGGAGAGTGGCATCCTAGGCGGCACCCACCTGGCACCGTTCTGCCCTGCCCATACATTCAGCTGGCAGCCAGCCAGGGCAGAGGCTGACCGAGGAGCTCCAGCAAGGCTGAAGCAATGGGTGACCCAGGAGCCCTAAACTTTGTCCAGCGCCAGCCCCACAGCCTCTCCACCCCCGCTGCCAGCCTCTCCATGGGGCAGCAGCTCCTCCGCACACCAGCGTCCCTGCAGGGAGGGGGCAGTGAGGTGTCGGGCAGCCGCAGGCCGGGGCAGGCTCTAGCACTCTTTCTGCCGCATGCGCATCTCGTGGCGACGCAGGTGGTTGTAGAGGGACTGCACATAGGTGAAGACGCACTTGGCGTCTGGCTTCTTCCCCATGATCATCATGTCTTCCACCTCCACCAGGGGCACGCAGTCCGCCAGCATCCTGCAAAGATATGGGGCCTCAGCATACCTGCAGGAGGGCCGGGATGGGGCTGCCAGCGCCAGGCTGCCCCCAGCCTCACAGTGCCCTCAGTGCCCCCAGCCCAGTGTGGCCTGCGAGGCCAGGCAGCACTGCTCACCCCACTGCCTCCACAGTCCCCTGCTACCCACACCCTGCCCTGCCATTGGTACTTGTAGTCCTCATAGCCCTCCTAGACCTGCTCCCTCCACTATGAGTGCAGGCTGAGGCCATTGCACTGTGATGGAGCCACCAGAGCAGCCTCACCCCACACTGCCCTGCGCTCCCCAACCCCTGGCCATGCTTCCCAGCCTCCCACCCAGCTGCTGGATCACAGCCCAGGCTGCATTGGGCCCGACTGCGGGCACAACTCTGCCAGAGCCACACAATTTCCAGTGGCTCAGCAATGGCCTATGGCTACCCCAGACTGGAGTCACTGCTGCCCTGAGGCCTGGGCTGGGCACTGAGTCCTATGCCAGACCTTTCCCCAGCTGCTCTCCACTTCAGAGCCCACTCCACCATTAAAACTGGCCTTGGGATGACACTGCTGCTCACTCTGACCCTTGGCTACAAGCACCACCCCTGCCCCACTGCTGCCAGCCTGCACCCCAAGATGTGGCTCCCCAGCTCCACCTGGCCCCAGGTGTCTCCATGGTCTTTGGGGCCACTGGCACAGCAGGGGCTGTTGCTGCTGCAGCCAGGCAGGGTACAGATGGAAGGGAAGGGGCAGCTCCCTCCCTCACACGGCTCTTCAAGTCCTTGGGGCTGGCAGGGGGTGTCTGGGAGCAGCCCAGTGCTGCTGCCGCCCATGAGAGGACAGTGCCCAGAGTTGGAGCAGCCATTGCCAGTGTTGGCTGACAGGGCACAGGCTGTGCTGGCACCAGCGCCAAGAATCAGGGCTGGGGCTGAGCAGCCTGAAGCTGAGCCTGGGCTTGAGGCTCATGCAGTGGCTGGGGATGGAGCCATCCGTGCTAGGGTCCTGCAGAACCCACAAAGCTTGGCTCCAGGTTCCAATGTCACACAGGCTGAGCCAGGCAGAAGCTCATTGGGACAGCTCTGACCGTACTGGGAGGATCAGACACCTTCCACAAAATCCCCCATCCCTAGCCCTCTCTCCTCATGCCAAGCTGCAGACTCTGCTAGCCCCATCATGTGCTCTGGTGCCCCTGCACAGCCCTTGGAGCAAGGAGCTCTGGGCTGGCACCGGCACAGACATCCAGTTTGTGTGAGTCCTTGGGCAGGAAGGCATGGGTGCAAGGAGCACTGGGATCAAAGAAAGCTGCCTGGCCCCTGGGCTCCTCATGGATGCTGCAGCCATTCTGGAAGGCTGTAGCCAGTCTGGGAGCTCTGCCTGAGGCCTTGCTCTTCATGCCCCGCTCTCCTGGTTAATGCTGCAGGGCTGGAACTCAGACAGAAATGGAAGCAATAGGCTCTGAGCCTAGGGTCTGACCTGCAGCAGCCCCACTGTATGATGCAGCAGCCCAGGAGGGCATGCTCAGGGCCTTGGGAAAGCACCCGCCTGAGCACAGCAGGTCCTCTGCTACCACCAGCCAGGGTGATGGAAAAGCTAAGGCAGCAGAGGGAGACAGGCTCTGCCCTTATAAAGGCATTGTTTGGGCCTCGGTGTGCTAGTGCAGTGCAGAGCTGGGGGAGAGGAGGCTCCAGTGCCAGCTAGGATGCCCCTGAAAGACAGGCACAAACAGTGCAAGAAGAGGCAGGACTGCAGCCTTGAGTCACACTTTCCAGGCTCCCCTCTCCTGCCCATATATGAGCAGGCAGCACCTCGATGGGAGGGGAGCACCCTGAGCCACGCCTGATCCTGCAGCGCAGCACCGGCCTCAGCCCCCCCACTGCAGCCAGCAGCCTCTGCGTGCCTGGGACAGGCAGCCTCAAGTACAGAAGAAGGAGGCAGCGAGTGCAGGCAGTGAGGCTGGAGCACTCTGGTGACCAAAGCGGTGTTCCTTGGTATCCAGTGGCTCAGCCCCCGGGCTCGGCTGGGCGAGTGGGAGGAAGGCAGGGAAAAGCCACAGCAGCCCCGCTCCTGCTGGCATCAGGCTGGAGAGCCATCGGCCCTTGGGTCCCCTCCACGACCACCTCCTCAGCCCTCTCCCCACAAGGGCTGTTCTGAAAGGAGTGAGGCAGCCAGTTGCCTCCACCCTGCTCCCAGAACGAGACTCGACCCTCTCCCACCAGTAAGCCCCATTCTCTGCCCCAGCCGCAGCGGCCGCTCCCCGGCCCTCCTGCCAAGCTGTGGGACGCAGGCGGGCGGGTGTGCGGCAGTAGATCGACAGGAAGATTCTCACCATCGCTCCCGGGGGTGAAAATGGGCTACGACTTTTTGGTTTTTACCAGCCCCTTCTGGACCAGGCAGCGATAGAATTCCTGAATGTATGTGTACACACACTTCCAATCTGGCTCGCGCATCCGGACCATGTCCTCCACGTCCAGCAACTGCGGACAGTCTGCGTGCTTCCTGAGGGCAGGGAGAGAGAGGGGCAAGCCAGTGACCGCAGCCCAGTCGGGGAGGGGAGAAAGAGAGAAAACAAGAGACACGGATCAATGCAGTTCCCATTCCCCGGGCAGATGCTGCTCTGCTCTCACATGCTCTGGGGGTGCGCGATGCAGGGGCAGGACGGCTCCAGGCACCGCCGCGCTCCAAGGCCATTCAGTGTGACTTGGGGGGCCAGGGCTCACAAGCAGGGGATGGGAGGGTAGGTGAGCAGTGTGGACAGGCGTGAGGTCAAGAGGGAATGACAGAACGAGACAGAAGAGGGAGTGATGTGTTCTGGCGCGCCTGGTGCTCGGGGAGCGAGTTCCAGAGCGGAGCAGCGCTCTATATAGCTTGTATATAGAGCAGCCAGGAGGGCTGGGCAAGCCCAGCATCCTGCCCAGCTCCACTTGGAACCGCATGGCACAGCCCTGGTGCAGGAAGCTCAGGAGAAGACGCTCACAAGAGCTGGAGGAGGAGGAAGGACAAGAGGCCACCTGGCTTCCAGGCCGGAGAGATCGATGGCTCTCTCAGTCCACGCACCGGTCCCAATTAAAGCAAAAAGTCTATTAATAGGAGTGCCAAGACCCAGGCACACGGCCCCCTATTCCCGATTGCTCCACTGAACAGCACTGTGGGAGCTGCCGGGAGCTCCCAGCCAGTGCCACCACACTGAGCACCAGCCGGCTGCCACCTGACAGGCAGGTGGGGATGGGGCCCCTCCGAAACCCACCTGGCCCTGCCCGAGGCAAGGCCAGCAGGGTGCTGGAGGAGAATAGGAGTGGATGGGAGGAGAGACAGAAGGAAGGAGAGAGGGCCTGGCTTCCAGCCCTCCAGCTGGATGCGCTCCCATCTCTCAGCACCCAGGAAAACCAGAAGCAAAAGGGGAGGGAAGGGACTTGAGAAGCTGCAACGGTGTTTGAGCCCCTACAACCGTGAAGGAGGCACCTGCATGTACAAACCCCACTCCCAGCTCCCCAGGTACTGCACTGTGCATGGCTGGTGCCCTGCCCCACAGAGCCTGCCCTGCCTTTGGCTTTTATGTTCCATGCCCAGGAGACCCAGTCCCATGCCCACCACCTCAAAACAGACTGGGTTGTACTGGCCCACTGGGGCTCTGTACAGCCAAGTCAGCTTTTTCCCAACCTCACTGTGTGACAGAAAGGAGCGATGCAAACGAGCACCGAGCCTCTAGCATGGCCAGCTCCTCCAGAGCCCCTGCCTGTGTCCCTGCGCCCAGGCAGCAGCAGAAAGAGCTGTCCTGAGCGTGGGACGTGCCCATGGCCCTTGTGGTAGCACCAGAGTTACGTACTCTGCAGAGGAGAATGCCACCTCGAAGTTGTGACGGCGGTTCTGGGGTGTGAGCTGGCTATAGTCAAAAGCATCTGGAAAGAAGTTGTGGACCAAAGCACAGAAGGCCATGCCATCGCTCCAGCTGGAGGAGAAGTTCTGGATATCCACGTGCTGCAGGAAAGGAGAGTTACTAAGGGGCACAGTGACTGGCCCAGCCTGGCCCAAGATTGGGAGAGGAGGCAGCACTGACCTCATAGCCCCGGGTCTTAGCCCTGCACCAGTCCAGCAACATCTGCTTGATGCTGTTGGCATTGGGGACACCACAGCTGGAGGAGCGCTGTACAGCTGCACGCGGTGCTGCAGGGTTTGGAGAGCTGAGGGAGAAAACACAGAGGGTAACGCATGTGATGCTTGCTGCCCCAACTGCTCCTTGCCTGGCATGTCCTCACCTCCCGCCCTCTTTCTGCAGCTTCTCAATCATGGCCTTGCGAGCCTGTGAGGTTGATGTCTTGGGCAGGCTTTGAGCTTTCATCAGCTCCTTCTTTCTCTCAGCCTGGCGTCGTTCCAGTGCAGCCAAGCTGCTCTGCCTTGAGGCACTCTCATCCTCCCGGTCAAAGATGCTGCAAGAGACACAGGCAAAGCCTCAGTGCAGAAAGGAACATAGTCATTCTCAGCCCCTCCTCATCCCTGCAGCTCAAAGAACTCCACGCTCGTAGGACAGAACCAGCACAGCTCAAGGTTCCTGGCTGATGGCATCACCACTCACCTGCCTGTCTTCTTGGAAGATGAGCTGTAGGATGATTTGGTTTGAACAAACGTGCTGCTGCTGCCATCTGCAGAGAAGGAGAAATAGGCCTCAGGTAGGAGTCATGGAGCAGCAGAGCTGGGCAGGCTGGGGAACCTGGGCAGGCTGGGGAAGCTCTGCTATGTGCTCTGCAGCACTAAGGATGCCATTGATAAAAGGCAGCTAAAGCTCTTACTGTCTGATTTCTTCACATAACTCGACTCCATGGTTGTTGTGCGGGAAGTCTTGTTGCCATCATCTGCAGGGGATAAAGCAAAGGGGGGTCAGCTTTCCACACAGCACGGCAGGGAGCATGTCCACAAAGCACGACAGGGAGACATCCTGCATAAGCATGGGGGTGAGACAGAAACTATGTGCCCCTAGGCAGCAACCAGGTGGAACAGAGAGGCCAGAGTGATGGAGCAGTGAGGCAGGAAGGCTGGAGCAGCCACAGACAGCTACTCTCAGCTTGAGTCAGCTGGCAGAAGTGTGGGTGACAGGAGAGGGCCCACATGCCCCGTGCCACCCCAATGGGGAACATGGGTTAGGTGGGAAGGCACTAGAGCAGATCCCCTTAGGGTTCAGGCCCCAGAAAGGCTAAAGCAGGAGGCTGATGAAGCAAGTGAAATCTGGCCTTAAACCAGGGTCTTGCTCTCTGCAGGATGCAGCTGACCCCGTGTGCTATGCTGTCACCTCCCTGCAGAGGGAGAAAACCGAAGATGCCCAGCTCTCTACTGTCCCTTGCCCTGGGCTCTGCAAAGCCTGGTGCATGCCACAGGCTGGGCTAATGCTGGAAATGCCAGTGGTCCCAGCCAGGGCAAGCACAGAGAATGGCAGACAGAAAACTAGTGGTGAATCTCGGCAGCAAGCGTGGTGCTTGCAGAGCCCTGCTCTTACTAGACTGGATGAGGCGCTCAGTTTTGGTGACAGTGCTGCGGGCTGAGCCATCGGCTGACTGGGTGCTCTGCGTGGTGGTGGTCTCAGTGTTGTGGCCAGCCCTGCTCACTGTAGCCTGGCTTTTCATCTCCTGCAGCCGCTGATCCCGTTCCTTCTCCCGCTGGTCTGCAAATGCACAAAGGAGATGGTGTCAGCAGCGAGATGCAAGGTCTGTGACCCCACACGGGGTATCAGCATTCCCCCCTCCCACAGCTGCCAACTACCTCGCTTGCGCTGGCGCAGCTCCCGCATGGCATTACGGATCAGCCGTCGCTCCTCAAAGTCCGTGGTCTGATCCAGCTGCAGGAAGAAGGAGGTCAGCACGGCCCCTCTGCTCTCTTCTCCCACCCAGTTCCAAACCCCTTTATCTCCAGCCTGTATCTCGCCCTTAGAAGCCCGCGCCATCACAGTGAAGGACGTACCATCTTATCCAGAACACTCTCATCCTCGATCCTGTTCAGCTCTTCGACATTCAGCTTGCTCTTTTTCTCCACTTCCCTCACTTGGACCTTCTCCATGCCATTGGGCAGTTCTGGCTGCAGCCTCGGTGCCTGGGGCTGCTCCACCACCAGCTCCGGTTCCATCGGCTGCAAGGAGAGCACGGCATGCCTGAGTCTCACCAGTCTCACCCCCTAATGAACCCGATGCTTGCCCAGTGCCACAGGCAGCAGGGACTGTGGGGATGCACTGTGTGGTGTAGGAGCTCACGGCTGGTGGTACGCCGTGGATGTCAGCAGTGACCAATGCAGGCAGAATGCCACATCCCCAACACTCAGCACACCGCAGCCCACCCTGCCCCAGGAGGCCCTAGGTGCTCTTGTACCTGCTGCCAAAATGTCTCCAAATTGCAGCCTGCAGACACCTACGACCCACTGCCACTACCAGGGCCTCCGGTGAGGCAGGGGGGGCACCATGCCCTAAAGCTGGCAAGGTGCTGGCAAAGCCAGTGCACACCATTAGCAGCACAAGGGATTTCCAGGGAATTAAAGGACTTAGCAGAAAGAAGAGCTTGCACAGGAGATCAGGAGCCTCCTCGTCATCTCCGCTCAGGAACTAGGCCAGCTCAGCTCCCGCGGGAGCACGGCCAGGACACCAAGTCCCTTTCAGCACGACCCCCAAGCAATGCGCCGTGGGCAGCTCTCCAGTCCCAGAATAGGGCCTGGAGGCAGCGGGTGGGAGGTGTTGGGCCAAGGCAGCCCCGCTGCACACCTGGCCCCATCTCACACCGCTGCCAGGCGTGAGGGCACGCATTACTGGCACCGGCTGGCTCCCCAGTGGCTCAGCCCAGTGCCAGCAACGCAGCACACCGCAGTGAAGCTCTGGGCAGGAGGAGCAGCACAGAGCCCAGGGCCACTGCAGGGCGAGTTGACGACCGCGAGGCGAGCCCACGCAAGGGCCGGGACAGCTGCCCCGCGGCCGGCACGCCAGCAATGCGAAGCAGGCAGGCGCCATTGGCTCGCAGCCCTGCCCAGCACCGGCCTCCCACAGCAGCAGGCTGTGATTGCAGCTGATCCCAGCCACACTGCACACCCATCCCACCCCCAGCCGAGGGTTTCTCCTCGGCCCCGGCACCGTGCCCCCCCAGCGGGTGCTGCCCAGGATGGGGCAGCCCAGCCAGGCTCGGCCCGGCCCGCACTCACAAAGCTGTCGCTCCGGGAGAGGTGCAGGGTCGACTGTTGGCGCGTGCTGGAGAAAGTGGGTGGATGGGCCACCGGGCTGCCGGACTCCTCGGTGCCCTCAAAATGAGCGCAAGGGTCCTGTGCTTCCAGAAACAGGGTGCTGAGGTCCTTCTCCGCAGGCTCCGGAGGTGCCAGCCATAGGGCCAGCAGGTCCAGCCGGCGGCCCAGACGCGCCTGCTCGGCCCGCAGCACCAGGTGCTCCTCCTCCAGATCCCGCAGGGCGCGGGCCAGGGGCTGCACCTGCCGCATGGCCTGCTCCAGCTGCACCTCCACTGCCCGCCCGAAGGCTTGCAGCTCCCGCCGCAGCTCCTCCAGCTCGGCCACCCCGGCCTGAGCCAGGCCCTCCAGGCTGATCCCCGGCATGCTGCCGGCGGGCTCCAGGGCTGCGGGTGCTGCAGCGGGCCCCTCTCAGCTGTCCCCTGCCCTTTATAGGGGCTGCAGGGGCACCACCCCCGGCTGGAGGCCGGCCCAGCTATTCTTGTCGCAGCACGGCCGGGGGTCCCGTGCAGGGGCGCCGAGGCAGGCGTTGACACTTGGAAGTGTTTCCAGGCCCCGCAGGACCAGGTGGCCCGGCAAAGGGGGGCCCTGGTGGCTGCTGCAGGGAACGGGCTCCTCCTGCCTCTGTCCCCACGGCCTGGCAGCTGCTGCCACTGTGGCCACGCAGCAGCGGGGCTCTGCGAGAAAGGCAGGCAGTAGCAGAAACCCTGCAGGATCCACCCCAGCAGCGCTGCTCTGCTGCGTGCAGGCAGCCCCTCCTGCACAACTTCCTGCAGCCATCCTGCCCCGTGGCACCCACCCAGCTTAAAGCCCTGGCCCCAGGCAAGCACCGTGCAGGGCAATGCCACCGCCTGTGACCATGGGTCTCACCTCCCCTTGCTGCATGGAGCCCCGTGAGCTCCACACCCGCCAGTTCCCAAGGCGCACGCAGCACTCCCAGCAAAAGGCAGCAGCTCCCGGCCCCACACACACCGTGGGTCAGACCGACCCCTACCTGGCAGGGCCGAGGGCACCACAGCCCCTTCTTCCTTCTCTTCCTCCTCCTCCCTGCCCGCTCGCAGCACACCTGGAGGTTGTGTCCAGCCCTGGTCCCCAAGCACCCACCCGGTGCCACAACACTGCTAATACCTTAATGAGAGCTGACAGACTGCAGGGCCGAGCCTGCGTGAGCGCATTAGTGTGGGGCTGTCACCCTCCGTGGGCAGAGAGCTGCACCTTTGGCATGGGCAGCACCTGCTGCCTGCCTGTCAAGGTGAGCACCGAGCTGGGCCCACAGCAAGCGAGCAGCACCCTGACCACCAGCATGGCCATGCCCGGAGAAGCAGGCAGGCACTTGGCCCCATGAGCAAGGCAGCACAGTTCTGGACATCCCAGCTCCTGCCAACACTACTGCACACGCGCACGCTTTGCATTGCCCTAGATGGCCAACAGCAGATAAAAGCACTTGAAGAGCTGTAAGCACCGTGCTGCCTTCTAGGCACCTCCAGCCCTGCTACTGCAGCACCCAGGGCTGTGTCCTCATCTCCACCCAGATCGGAGCCAGGGGTGGGTGTACCTTTTTTTTTTTTTTTTTTTCCAGTTGTCCCCAAGAATCCCCCTGCACCAGGCAGGCACAGCTGGAGAGCACAGAAGGAGGAAGAGGCAGGACCCAGGGCAGACTGCAGGGCAGAGCCCCTGAAGCAGGGCCCTAGAGATGCTCCCCAGCCTCATGGCCAAGCTTCATTCCCAGAATGGAAAACACAGGGCTGGATGGCAGTGGGTTTCCCTGAGCTGCCACAACCCTACGAGGTAGCTGAGAACAAAGGGGAAAACGCACAAAACTTGCCCACTCCCTTCTCTAAACATCTCTACACACTGTGGCACAGGGGGGGCTCACCTGGACAAGGATGTGGGTTTCCACACAGGCCCTGGGGGCTCCCCTATCCACACAACAGAGCCCCCCAACCACGCTGCCAGCACCAAGCACCTGCCTCGATGCACGGGGCTGCTCCCACCCCACACCCAGGGCCCTGAGCGCACTCACTTTGACGACATTGCTGCTGGTGGTGATGCTGCAGATACCGGTGCTGCTGGGGATGGCGGTGATGCGGATGGGAGTGCTCCTCAGCCCCAGGGTGAGCTCTGCAAAGGAAGCTGCGGGCACTCGGGAAGCGCTCCAGCCCGACAGGCTCAGCCCTGTGCCCGCAGATGGGGAGAGGCACCGGCTCCGGCGCATCCTGCTCTTGCGGCAGAGCTCTGAGCTCTGGTGCACAGAGAGGGCTGCGGGGACGGCTAAAGCATGTGGGAGCTGCTGCGTCAGGGGGGAGCCAGGCCCCCCCAGCATGCCTTCACCCCTAAGATGGACACTTCCCGCAGCTCTCCAGGGGGAGCCAAGACCTCCCGGCGTGAGGGACAGCCCCGGAGAGCGCGCAGAGGCATCCTGTCCTGATACGGGCAGGCAGGGCTGCATGGCACACAGGGCAGCAGCGGGGATGGCACTTTGCATGATGCCAGCACAGAGGCGGGTCTGTGGGGATAGGGCAAGAGCACGGGGCTGTGCTGTGCTCTGGGGCTGGGCTGCAGGGCCAGGAGGGGACAAGGCTGTAGGATTGGAGGAAGGACTGTGGGACAGGAGGGAGCACCTGGACAGGGACAAGCTTTGGAGCCAAAGGGCGAGGGCTGCCACGCTCCTGCCCTTCTGCAGAGCCCACGCTGGGCCCCCAGCATCCCACATCCCACCACTGCTCCCCCACCTGCCTGTCTTAGCAGCACCCACCGTACATCCAACCATACAACGCCCCACCGGGCGCCGACCCTCCCTGCCGTTCCCTGGCTGCCCACCGTCCCCACTGTCCCCGTGCCGCCCGCCCGGTGCCCACCTGCCCGCTGGCTGCCGGGGGCGGCCACGATGCGGGGCGTGACGGACTGCGTGTGGGGCTGCACGCGCCCATCCTTGATCTCGATGGTGAAGTACGTCTTCATGCCGTCGTGGGCGGCGGTGGGGCCGGTACCGGCGGGGCGGGGGCCGGCGTGCGGCGGGCGCTGCTCTGCTCCTCCGCCACCGGCTCCCCTCGCGTTTTGATCGGGACCCGGCGGGGCCGTGCGAGGCCCCCGCTGCCATTGGCCGGGTCCGGCCCGCCCCGCAGCGCCGCCCGCCCCCTCGGGGCCGCCCGCCGCCGCCCGCTGCCGCCCCGCGGCGCCCACCGGGGTCGCGCCCGAAGGGGTGAAGCGCTGCGCGCGTTCCCGCACCGAGGAGGAGCGCTGCACGGGGCTCGGCTCTGCGGGGGACGGAGCAGCCGGGTCAGATGGGTGCCACGTCGAGTGCACCCCGTGCATGCAGCCCGGGCACCCCGCGATGCACGCCGCCCCCCAGCCTCCCCGCGGTGCATGCTATCCCTGCAGTGCATGCTATCCCTGCAGTGCATGCTATCCCTGTAGTGCATGCCGTCCCCACGATGCATGCCGTCCCCATGCACGCCGCCCACAGAGATGCTGCCCCCCGGGTGCCCGGCAGCTCTCTGAGCTTCTGCCTGTCCACGCACACACGGCTGGAAGCCCCGAATGGAGCACAGCAGTCAAGATGTGGCCTCACCTGCGTGGCCCTGTGGGCATGGTGAGGATGGTGTTTGTTCCCAGCGCTGAGCGTTGAGGCGAGATGGGGTCCGTGCTGTGCTCTGGGTGGGTGCTATCAGCCGGGAAGGGACAGGCCGTGTCCGTGTGCAAGGAATGAGATGGAGGGAGCAGAGAGTGAGCACAGAATGAAGCAGGGATGTCAGCTCTTCCCAGTGTCACCCATGTCCCTGGAGCTCGGTGCACCCCACAGAGCACAGGAGGGTGATGGAGGAACACAGGGGCTGTGTGATTATCCCAGCTCCCATGGGACCCCAGCAGAGCAGGGCCAGCACTATGCAGGCTCCATGGCGTGCAGGAGGGAGCCGAGCTGCTCAGCTGCCCCTTCTCTGCCCCAGGGCAGCAGGGCTCAGCCCTTCCTCAGCCACCAGGCCTGAGTCTGTGCCACACTGGAGGCTCCCTGCAGGGCCATGACCCTGAGGTGCCCACAGCTGCAAGCTCCCATTTGGCCTTATTTCCTTCTGGCACAGAAGAAAGGAAACACTTTCCCAACAGCAGCAGGAGGGCATCAGTTGCCCAACACAATCTCTCTGGGCTGCCAAGAGCACCCGGCCAGGCACGGAGGGCCCAGAGCAGCGCACAGCCCCCGGCCAGGCCAGCAAGCACAGCCCCGGGGGGGCCAGGGCTGGACCGGTGCTCAGCTCCAGCCTTATTGGGACAAAGAATGCAAAAGGCCGAGGTTTGCTGCACGCACAGATTCCCTTTCATGGCCCTGCAGCAGCCCGGCCGGTAGCTGGGGGACTTGTAAACACCGTGCCTGCCACCCCACTGCCTGGCCCAGGCCTGAGCAGGCCCTGAGCCCAATCAGGCGCTGCATCCCCATCCCCAGAGGTCCGTCCTGCCCCACACAGGGCAATGCATCCCCCTGGGCTCACAGGGGATGGCCTGGGGGTGCTGGGGCAGCCCTTACCCGCTGGCTTCTCCTGTGGCATCGCAGCCTTCCCCGACACCTGGCCTCGCACGCAGATGACAAACTGCAGGGGGGAAAGGGGCAACACAGTGAGCTGGGGAGATGGCAAAATCTGACCTAAGCAGCTCAGAGGGGCAAGCACCGTGACAGACCATGTGCCATGTGTGGCACCTCCAACTCTGTAATGAAAATTTGGGGGCTGTGGTCTGGGTGGCTCCCAGCACCCATCAATGCAGTGTTCCCATACCTGGCCACTCTGAGTGACAGCACAGGGTTGTGTTGGGCCGTCCTGCTCCGCCTGGCGGCTCTGCCCTGTGCTGCACGGGGCCTCTGCTGGCTCCACGTTGGGCTCCTGCACAGGACAGGGGCTGCCAGATCCCTCCTCCTGGTACTGCAGCTCACACTCAGATGCCCGCTTGGTGTGCAGCTCCACCTCTGCGGTTTGCTCTTCGGGCTGCGGAGCTGCAGTGGGCTCAAGGGCTGGGTGCAGGTCCAGGAGCACCAGGGTCCCTGAGGCTGTGGCTGCAGGACAGATATGAGGCTCTGTACAGCATCCCCACTCCTATGGCCCCAGCCAAGCACCTGGCTGCCAGCTCAGGCTTTTCAGGAGACACCCTGCAGCCCCTCCATCTTCCATTTCTTTCCCAAACTTCACTTTCTCCTGCACTCCCAAGCTCTGCTCTTCCCCTGGAATGTGTTGCAGACATGGACTCACCCTGGGCAGGGGGTTTCTGGGGTTCTCTCAGCTGCTGGCTATTCAGGTCCTGCAGCTCAGCTTGCCTGTGCTCCTGCTCCTCCTCCCGCTCATGGGCCTGGAAGAAAGCAGGGGTAAAAGCCCAGCCAGCCCCATAGCTGCTTCCACCCCACTGCGTCCAGGCACATCCTCATGCAAGGTGGGTCAGAATGCTGCTTCCAGTAGCACTGTCCCATCCTGCCACCTGGCCAGGGACATGCTGCAGATTGCAGCCTCCTCCTGTGCCATCCCCATGCTGCAGGGCAAGGGGTGAGACTTCATCAAACACAGCAGCTCACACCCTGCACCAGGGTTACTGCAGAAGGCTGCTAGGAGATGAGTGTCCTGGAGAGGTGGCACGGTGCCACAAAGGGGCAAGGGAAGTGCAGCACCAGCCCAGGGCAACGTGAATTGAGATCCTGGTATAACTACAGGATGGGGGGAGGCAGAGAGGGGACCACAGCCAAGGGATGCATGAAGGAAACCACTGCCAAAATGTGTACCTCACCATGTCAATGCTTAAGGGAAATGCTTTAGATTTTGGATAAATTGTCCAGGTGAGGTGAGATGGGCTGTCTGATAGGAAACACCCCTACTCAGACAGCTGTGTGCTGGGGGTGCCGCAGTGCCAGCAGATGCTGACCAGGAAGGAAATAGCACAGGGTCACCTTCCCTTCCCCTGCCACCAGCCTTATACGGGCCCTGGGGGAGGCAGATGGAAAGCTGAGCTGAACAGAGGCAGCCTGGGGGTCAAACCACTGCTTATTCCTTCCCCACCCTCCCTCTCAAGTGGGAGCCCTGCGTTGTGTCCTTGGGAGGACACTCAACCACCACAAAGCTGCCATGCCCTGCAGTGCAACCACCACTGCTAGGCAGGGAGCTTGGGCTCGCACCCACCACTCCCAGCCCTGCCCCTGCTCCACCAGCTCATCCATCACTACTGGGCACCAGCCTATTCCTGGAGCAGGACCAATCCTCTCAAAGACTAGCAGGGATCACTCACACAACCTCAGGATGTGACACACAGTTGGTGTCCTGAGCACAGTCACATCCCCATGTCCCTGCAGACCTCCACCACCAGCGTCACCCACCCCAATCCCCTAAGGCAGGTAAGTCACACACACGCACAGGGATTTGTGCCCCCAGGAGGCTGGTACAAACAAAGGACTCAGCAATTCCCAGTGGCACCCCCACCAGCACTCACCACGGAGCGTTCAGGCTCCTCAGCAGGCAGTCTGTCTGCATCCCCCCCATGGCTGCTCTCCTCCGTCCTGGTCAGCACCAGCTGTTCAGCATCGCCCCTCCGGCTGTTCTCCACAGGCTCAGTGCTGCTCTCCACACTCACCACGGTTGGCAGCTCAGAGCCTGCCCTCTGGGAGCTCTCCCCATTCCCAACCAGAGCTGCCGTTTCAGCATCATCTCTCCTGCTGCGTTCTGCACGTGCGGGCACGGCTGCGGGCTCAGCACCATCCCTGCGGCTGCTCTGCACGTTCCCAGCCAGGGTTGCAGCTGAGTGGAAGAAATAAGGTAAAGTTCAGGAAGGAATCGGTCGCATCCCAGCATCTGCAGTGCAGCCCAGACACAGGGACCTCACCTTCGATCTCCTCAGCCCGCAGCTTGCGGATGGCGGCGCGGATCAGCTTGCGCTCCTCGTACTCGCTGGCTGCCCGCAGCTGCGGAGGGGCAGAGCCAGGAGTGAGGCACAGCGAGAGCTCGGCGGCACCCAGCTCCCTCGTGCCACCCCGCCATCAGGCACTCACCAGCTTTGTCAGCTCCTCCACATCGGTGATGGACTCGAGTTCCCGGGACAGCGAGGCGAGGGCCTTCTGCTGCTCCTCCTCCAGCTGCTGGGACCTGCGCCGAAGCCAGGGGTGAGAGCCGCACGGGAGCAAAGTCCCGCACAGCCAACGGTGCCGGGATCCCGCCGTGCCCCAGGTACTCACCGCAGCCAGTTCTCCTTGTTGTCCTGCCGGTGGCTGCCGCGCTCGGTGCGGAAGCGTTTGGAGGCCAGCGCCTCTTCGTCCCGCTCCAGCTCCTGCCGCTGCAGCTCCCGGATGGCTGAGCGGATGCGGCGCCGCTCGGCGAGATCCAGCGTCGCCTCCAGCTGGGAGGACAGGGCAGGGCTGGGTGCTGGGCACAATGGGGCCGTCTGTCCCGTGCTGCCCACGCGCCTGGCGCACACTGCCTGGCACTGTCTGCCCCCGCTCCAGGGGACGAGGGGCGGCCCGACCCCGGTGTGGGATGGGACGTGATGTTGGCCGGAGCTGGACATCGCCCCAGGGAGCGGGCGCAGCACCCAGCACTGCAGCAGCACACAGGGGGCTTCCCCTCCTCTGGAGCAGAGCTGCAGCGTGAGCTGTGCCAGCAGCCTGCGCTCAGAGCAGCCCCTGGACAAAGCAGGTATAGCTCTGCTGCGGGACACCAGGCCCTGCCCAAGCACTGGCTCACAACGAGGGAACCGGGAAAACGATTTCCCATGGAGCTTGTTAAAAATAAACCCTGTGACCTGTAGCAGCTGCTGTCAGCATCAGGGCCCGGCATGCTGGGAGCAGCAGCGGCCACACCAAAGGGCGAAGGCAGCAGTTCTCTTCCTCACATTCCCACAGGACATTGCCAGGCCAACCAACTGGTCACTGAGCTTCAGGTCACAGCAGGGCCAGAAGCACAGCTCTTGTCTCCAGGCGTGCAACAAACTGATGGAGGCTGCAGCCTGCTGCAGGCCCGTGGCACACAGTGCATCTGCTAACGCAGCCCATCCCTGCAAAGCCACCGACACCCATCTGGGAGCAGCATTTTTCACCCTGCCACCCTCACGGACACCTTCCCATGTGGGTCAGCTCCTGCTGGGCAGCACAGTGTTGGAAATGAGGATCATTGTCATCAGGGGTTGCAGCTTAAAGCAAACATGCTCCCTCCCATGTCCTTCCCAGCACCCCCTGCCGTGCAGTGATATCAGCATCCCATATCAGCATCCTGCAGCAGTGTGAGCATCCGCCTCCCAGGGACAGATCTGGGGGCTGCAGCCCTGTGCCACGTGCTGCAGGGTGTGAGCTCTCATCCGGAGTCACAGCCTCTGCAACAGAACAGCCCTTTCCCTGCTGGCTCAGCACACAGCAGGGTCCCGGAGCACAGCTTTGGTGAGCTCAGCACCACTGAGACATAAGGTCAGGCATGCAAACAGCCCCAGCCCACCTTCACAGCCCTACATGGCATCCCTGCAGTCGGAGAAGCCTCTGCCCTAGCAGACAGCACAGGAGAGGCCCAAGGCCACAGCAAGAGGCCCTGGGGCTGCCCCATCTTGCAGCAATCCCAGCTCCTGTTGCACAGAAGGTCCTGAGGCAGCAGCAGAGCCCCAGGCAAAGCTGGGCAGAGCTGCCATCTGAACACCCACGGCCTCCCGAGGGACTTCTGCAATGGGCCGGGAGGATGGAAAGGAGGTGACAAGGCGCCCTGCAGCTGTGTAAAGGCCTTAAGGACACAAAAACACTTCTCCACCCCATGCTGGGAGGCTGAGGCCCTGACCATTTGCTAAACAAGCTGCCGACTGCGTGCTCTGCAGCTCCGGCACCCAGCACAGGAGCTCTGAGCTTCGTGGCCGGGGTGCAAAGGCAGCAACAAGGAGGGAGGGAAGGAGAAGAACCAGGGTCTGCCCTTCCCAGGGGCATCTGATGGACAGGGTCTGACCTGCACCTGGGTCCCGGAGGGTTCAGCCTTTCCTCTGCAGGAGAGATGGCGGCAGGACAGCAGGAGCCCCGTCCCAAGCCCACGTCAGCATGGAGCCAGCACACGGCAAACACACGGCTCGTGGGGCAACGTGCCGGAAACCACAGCTGGAGCCAGGGCTGGAAGGGCCGTGGGGCCCTGCAGTGACAAGCCCTGAGCTCGGCACATGCCAGGGCCCCATGGGCCCTGCCCAGCCCACAGCAAATTAATGGTTGTGAGCAAACGCCCGCCTCGTCCCACACAAAGTGGCTTTGTGAGGAGGGTGCTGGCAAGTCACCACGGGCTGCTTTCCTGGTGATGCCCGAGCATGGCAGCACTCAGCCTTGCCTCAGCCCAGGGCACGTCCACCAGCAGAGGGCCATAATTAGCTCTAATTAGCCCAGGCTTTCCATCCAGCTTTGGGATAGGCAGTGCACAGAGAGGCACTGAGCAGCTGGAGCTCGGCCGCAGGGAAACTCAGCGCTGGGGAAAAGAGCCAGAGCAGCATCCCGGTCCCTGCCGGCCAGGATGAGCCCCACAGCAGCACCTGCCCCTCTCACCGCTGCGGGGAGCCAGCGCCCGCTCCGGGCTGCCCTCAGGTCCCACACGGTGGCACCCCGGGGACATCAGAGAGCTGCTGGGAGTTCTGCCACTGGGAGAAAGGAGGAGGAGAACAAGGAACCGAGGGATGGGGAGAGAGAAGGAGCAGGGAGGAAGCGGCGGCAGAGGCAGGCAGTTTTCCCTTATATGGGCTAATCCTCTTCCAGCTAAGCGGAGCCAAAACCTAACCAAAAAAAAAATTCCTTCCCCAGCTCACGTCAGCCCGGAGCAGGCTTCCTCCAGCTGCATGGGCACAGGGAGAGCTGCGGGCAGCCGTGGGATGAGGCCATTCAGGGACAGGGGAACATCATCCTACAGAGACCCAGAGCTGCAGCAGGATGGAGAGAAGCAGCACACATCAGTGCAGTCCCGGAGTGCTGTGCAGCCCTACGGGCTCAGTCCTTCCCCGGACACCCGCACAGCCAGCCAGCAGCACCTGCATGCAGCCTGCTGTGGTGGGAAAGGATGAGGAGGTGTGAAGCACCCTGTGGTCAAATGGTGACAGCCCCATGGAGAAGCACTGCCTCATTCTCGGCTCCCTGCGGCCTCAGGTGGGAAGCAGAGAGCCAGGAGAAACTCCGAGCACCCATCCCCACATCCCCAGGGCTGAAGATGGGTTTGTGAGCTGCGCTCACAACAGACTGAGGACAGCTGGGAGCTGCGGGCTGCACGGACCCCGTGCTGACCTCCGTGCTGTCCCAGCGGCACCCCGACCCTTTCCTGTTCCCCGCGGACGTTCTTTCCGAGTTGACTCAGCTTCCTGCCGCTCTCCATTCCCCAAACAGCCCGCGGAGCCGGCGCGGGGCTCAGCGCACGGAAGCGGGCAGGCGGCCGAGCGGCACCGAACCGGGCGGCAGCTCACGTCCCAAAGCGGCTTCCCAGCGCGGATCCCCGTGTGGGTCGAAGCCCACTCCCACCGCAGGGCCGCACGAGGGGCGATCCACGGCCCACGACAGCACCCATCCCAGGCCGGTCGTAACAACGCAGCCAAGGGATTGGCACGGAGCGGGGCCGGCAGGAAGCTGCTCCGGGAGCGCCGGGATGCCCGCAGGAAGCAGGTGGCCGGGGAGGGCTCGGCTGCTGGAGCCGGGCCAGCGGGAAGCAGAGACCCGGGGCACGCGTGGCAGATGGCGGGCAGCGCGTCCCGCCCGGCACCGCACCGCGAGCCAGGCTGGCAGCGGGGAACCGCCGGCCGAGGGGACGGAGCCGACGGACGGATGTCAGTCCGAGCAAAGCGGGCGATGGGGGGCACAGCCGGAAGAGCGCCGAGGGAGCGCCCGGAGCTCCCCCCGCGGTCCCGCAGCAGCTCCCCGCAGCAGCCCCGCTCTCTGCCCGGCCCGAGGGCACCGGGCATCACGCTGCAGCGGGAGCGGTGCCGCCCGCGGGCACATCGAGCGCTCCTCCTGCCCTCCCCCCGCCCCGCGGTGCGGGCACTCACCAGCTTTCTCAGCGCGCCCTCGTCCATGCCCTGCAGGCTCTCCTGGGACATCGTGCCCGCCCGCTGCCCCCCGCGAGGCTCCGAGTCCCGTCCGCTGCCGATACAGCACCGGGCCGGGCCCGCTCCCGCAGCCCCGCGCAGTCCCGCTCCCGCCCGGCCCGGCCCCGCGCTGCCCCGCCCGCGCCCACCGCCGCCATTGGTTCTCCGCTCCGGGCGGGACGGCCCCGACCGGTCCCGCCGTCCCGCCCCGGCTCCGCCTCGGCACGGCCGCCCCCGGAGGGTGGGGAGCGGTGGGAGCGGGCCCGGCTTCCCCCCGCGGTCCGGCAGCCCCCGGTGAGGCCCCCGAGGTGCGGAGCCCCGGGTGGGCACGGGCCGCCCGACCGCTGCAAAGTTTGTTTGTGTAAAAGGAAACTTTTATTCTGAATTAGAAATCGACGGGAGAGAAACAACACGGAGATATTTCCGTCCGACTCGGGCTTTGAGCAAAAGTCACCCAAATTTGGCTGTAAATGTGCCCGGAGCTTCTTCCCGGACTGCAGCTCTTGGCCCCTTCCCTGGGGCTCGTTGGGGTCAGCCCTGTGGGTGCAGGAGGGCACTGTGTGCTCAGAGGTCCTGCACAGCACCCATGGGTGGGAGCATGGCTGAGCTGTGCTGATAGGGCAGCCTGGAGCACGAGAGTCTCAACAAATGCAGAGCTTTCCTCCTGTAACTGCTGTGCATCACTACCTGTTAAGGTGTCCCTTTGTGCCTCTCTTTGCCACATTTACCCAAAGTTGTGATCCTGCAGCACCTTTGCATGCTCAGTGCTGATGGCACTGCATCCCCTGGGCTCTCTGCAGCAGTGACCCTAGGGAGCTGCTGTGTGTGCACCCAGCTGAACAGTCTTGTAGGAGATTCTGATAATCCTATAGAAGTAAAGCAAAGGGAGCCGCCCCCACGGGATGCCTGTGCCAGGCCTCTATCCCCTGCCCCTGGCTACCAAAAGCCACCGCATGCACTCAGGGAGGAGGAGGAGGAAAGCTCCTGGCTTTGCTGCACAACAAGCACACGTGTAACACAGTGATGCTGCTCCTCTGCATGCCAACATCCAGGGCAGCTCCCACGGAGCTATTACAAGCAGTGACATCATGCTGGCTGAGTTTTGGGGATCAGTTCCCATGGCTCAGGGCCCCAAGGTGCCCAGGCAGTGGAGAAGGTCCTCCAGCCATGTGAGGCTGCACCTACCTCCCAGCTGAAGGAGGGAGGCAGGCAGCCAGCCTTTGTGCCTCCTCCTCTTCCTCCTGGGGACTGCACATCCACATTGGTGCTGTGGATTTGCCTATTTCCTGCTCAGCACGCAGTTGAGCATCAGGTGGCTTCAAGAGAAGGAGGTAAGGAATGCACAGCAATGCTGCAGCTCTGCCAACCCTTCTGCCCAGAGCAGCCATGGGGGCCATATGCCTGGGCACAACCGATGCCATTCGCTCAGGACAGAACACTCCTTCCTAAACAGATGTACCCATTTCTCAAATGTGACTCACATTCTGCTCAAGGCCAGGGCAGGATCAGAAGTATTTAATTCCTCACATCCTGCTTTGGCACGGGCACTGTACAGCTTCCTACCAGAACTGTGGATGCCACATCACCAAGATGTGAAGGAGCTGTGTGATGAGGAAGGTCCCACATCTGCCTGAGGAGGAGCAATGCTGTTGCAGGCAATGAGGTCTCCAGTTCTCATCATACCCAGCTGGCACGCACCACTTTTCTTTGCTCTGATTTGTTTCAAGCATCAATCTTTGGGGCTGAACCTCTGCTGTGTATACCATCCCGTGCACAAGAGAACCAGCAGGTCTGTCCATCGGTCTGCCTGCTCCTGTTGCCCACAGAGGTGCAGGCACTCCACAGCGTTATGAGCGATGCGTGGCACACAGAGTGTTGCGTGGGGCCCAGTGATGCAGGGAAGAGCTGTTGCACTGAGCCAGATGCTCCTGCTGTATCTCACTGTGCCAAGCACCTGGTTGTGCCGGTGCAATGCTGCCAACAGGAGCAGCTGCACAGCATCAGAGGATGCAGCCAGAGGCTGGCAAGAGCACTGCGTCCGCTGGGAGCAGAGGGAGATGGGAGGCAGAGGCTGGAGCAGGGCTGGCATGTGGTCAGGACAGCAATATGTGTGAAGGGCTAGGATGAGCTCTGTGTGCCATTCAGGGCAAGAGCAAGCCTGCAGGCAGCCATAAGGATGGAGACCTGAGCAGAGGCACAGCTGGTAGCCAGGAAACTCAGTCCTGCTTGCTTTAATGCAGGTAAGTGGCTGTGTGGGGCTGTTCCAGCTCTTTGCCATCTCACAAGCAACACCTGGAGCTGGGCAGAAAACTCTGCCAGTCCAGAGAAGAGGTCACAGATCTGCTATGATTCCAACTCAGCTCTAAATGCCTGTACAAGGCTCTGACCATGTGAGCAAGGGAAGGAGGCTGCTCCAGCATCTCCATAGGCAGGACATTCCTAAGAGGTGACCCGTCCGTCCCCACACCCCCCCCATCTCTCCAATTTCTTTGTCACACTGTCTGAACACAGCTATTTTTTCCCTTTTTGGGACACCTCTGGAGCCCATAAATCACAATGCTGAGATCTGCTATAGCCAAGAAAGGAAGGGTTTGGAATAAGGACAAGGGGTACAGGGAAGATACCAATCCTTGTAACTTAAAAACCAGGTTACAGACATTCCCAAATGTGATGGTCTTTCACAGGGGCTTCCTAGAAGCTGTGCCACGAGCAAAGCCAAAGAGCCCCAGAGTCCCTGGGCACAGTCTGCTCTCACTGTCAGGATGGCTGCAGGCAGTCCCCCATGGGAGAGCTCCTCTGGGTTGGGCAGGGGGAAACCAACTTCTGCATGGCCACCAAGCCAGGGCCCCCTGCACCCCACTGCCCAGCAGCTGGTATCTTCTGGGCCCTGGCAGCAAGAAACAGCAAAACAGGCACTTGTGACATACTGCTCCCAAAAAAAAGCCAGACGTGTGTAATGTTGTGAACAACCTGTACGAGACTGGTTCTGGTATTCATTAATGAGCCAAACAACGCGGTGACAAAGGGCTCCTGCATGCGCTGCGCCCAGCGGGTCACGTTCTGCCCCATGGCACAAGGATTGGTTGTGTCATCCAACTTCTGGCTTCCTTCAATCTGCAAGTTGCCCATGGCTAATCCATCACCCACCAACAGGATATATCTTGCTCTGCTGCTCCCCGGTGACAGCCCTGGTTGTTTTCAGTCTCTCACAGTCACACCTGTCCCAGCCACAGACTCTTCTGTCTTATTTGCGACATGAAATACTTCAAGAGCAGCCTCTTTTCTGGTTATATTTTCTCTTTGAATGAACTTGATTTTCCACTGAATCAGTCACAAGGAACTAGGAAAAGTTGCACCTTCTCTCCCAGGTTGCTCTCTGCCAGGAGCATCCTCCCCGTTGCTGTAGTATAAGCCATGTTCCCCAGCTCTACCTGACTCCTGCGGGCTCACTGTGAGGAAACATTCTTGGCAACACAATATTTTCTGCGTGCAAAATGTCAACTGCTTTCCTAGTTGTAATAAATCTCACTCATTACTGTTCTTTTCCATTATTTTTATAGTTGCTCACAGGCTTTTTCCTGATGCAGAGTTGGCTTGACTACTAACATCCCTCTGTTTCTCCCTTACTTTGCACAAGCTCAGATATGAAAGCTGTAGGTTGGAGACCGTCTGTGCAGAAGCGGTAGTCTAATGCCAGGATTGGCTTTGTTTCTTCATGTTTGGTCTAGACAGCTTATATAAGACTCAAACAGCTGCCTGGTTAGGAGTCCTCCCTGCTTGTGATTCTGCCAAGTCTTGCGCTGGACTATTAATCCTTGTCAGTATGTCTAGTCTGCTGCAGGCAGGCTGAGCTATATTGCATTAAAATGCCTTATCTACATACAAAAAGATTGATAGCACATTGTTTGGCAGTTGATACGTAGTCACAAATTCCCTTTGGAAATAGGAGAATTTATCCACAGCAAAGCTGCTACGGCCACCACCAGTATCTTGGGGTGCTTGCCAGCTCCATGGTCCCCATGAAGTCCTTTTCTACTCTTTCCGTGTCTGGAGGTCGTTCTTGTAAGTCATGACATCAATGGCTAAATCAGGGTCATCCCTTGCTCCTCCATGTGTGGCTGTCACAAGCCAGTATTCCCTGTGGCTCCGATCATGGCAGCCCTCTCCGAATGGAGATCCTGCATGTCAGTGGCTGCTGAACTCCTGCTCCACCCGAAGTCTTCACTCTCACTACATCAAATATGGCTGTGGGCAGTTGCCAGTGCACGATGTCTCTGCAGCTGAGACAGAGCCCTGGTGGGTGGCTGCAGAGCACACCAGTGGCCCCAGGGCACTGCTGTGGTGTTGGGACCCAATCCTGGCCAGATCCCGCCTGCAGTCCTGCTTCCCCCTTTTCCGCATCTCAGGGATTTTTCACTCTCTTTCCCAGCACTTGGAATAAAGCCTATGTCCAGAAGGGTACTAGTTCTCCACTCTTTTTCACCATGCTGTGGGATGGGAGAGCAGCTGGTTCCCTTTTGTGGCATACTTCTGCTTTCTGCCTCTGCCACCATCACCCTCCAGAAAAATGACACTGATAGCCCCAGCGACGGGGGTGGCTGTTACCTACAACAAAGACTACACTACATCTCCTTTGAAGAAGTTACCAGAGGTGGCTTTGAAGTAATTTTGAATTTCTTCTTCCATCCAAAGCACAAGGACCAAGAAGGGTTTCGTAGGTCACTGGACAAGGGACTAACAAATATAACTGTAGGAACACAAGCTCTTCCCAACATGAGATGACTCACAGAATCTTCCAAAGCCAAAGGACTTCTGCACATACTTCTATCTCTACTAGTGCAAGCCACTGGAGATTTCACATTTTCACAGTTCTGAATGCTGCAGCTTGCTCACTCTTGATGAATTCTTCTGTCTTGACACTGCCACAGACAGCCCCTCAGCATCAGCCATGTTTCACAGCATACACACAACATTTCACAAAACACTTACATTTCTCCTAATTTGTACCCAATTTGGATTCTTCTTGTGCTGTGCTGGGTTTCTCAAAGCCAGCAGTTCTCCCAGCCACCCAAAACATGCCTCATTCTTACCCCACTGTAGCTGCTGCACTTGCAGGATACAAAAACCACCTGTCACAAAATGAAGCCGTTTCCGATCCACTTGCAGTACTTGCCTTTCATTCTTGCACATGTACATTCCTTTGGTATCCTGCAAAGTAGAAAGCTGTTGTTACAAGCCTCCTCCTCTTCTCCTAGCATCTGTTAAAATGTTTCCTGGACCCAGGTACAGATGGTAAATAGAGCCAAGCAAAATGATGGATGCCAGCAGCTTTCACTGGGACCATTCAGTGGATTAAAGCCTTTAGATGACACTTCAAAAAACCCTCAACATTCCCAAGATGCTCACACCATGGATTTTTCCACCCATGCCTGGTACTACTGCCTGCTGGTTCCAACAGCTGCAGCCCAGGAGCTGACCTCAGCTCTGCCAAAGGCTTGGGAAAAGTGAGAGCAGAGCCAGCCAGCTCCGTGTGTGCTCCAACATGAATGCTGCAAGGGTGGAAGCCTGAGCATCCTCAATGCAGGCTTGCAAAGGTGGATCTCTGGACCATGAATCAGAACACAGCAAAGCACTGAGTGTAGAGTATTGCTCCATTTAGTGCGTTAAATACTCTTCAAGCACTGGAAAACAAGTGACACCAGAGGAAGTCTCTTCACAGCTTGTGTTAAGGAAGAGCTCACAGAGACAGGCCCAAGGCACACACTGCACAATGCCTGCTCTCCAACACCTCTTGTATTGCACAAGTGCAGAGAACAAGCGGCTTCGCCAGCACAGCTCCTTGTTTCTGACAGGCACCCCCTTCTCTGCACAGCCAGTTACAGGGAACTCTGCCTTTTATTCCTCAACTGCCCCATCCTGTTTCCGTATGCAATCATTCTCAGTGGAAAAAAAGCATCAGATGAAAAGCAATTTTTGAAGATTAACCAAGGATAAATCGTCTTTGTCCCCGCTCGCTATTAGAGTGCCTGGATTAGGGCTTCAGTCACATGTAAACAGACCAAGGAGTGGAGGAAAGCCCTTGTCAATACACAGAGCTTGAACTGTGTAATCAGCAAAGAATCAAATCTCCACAAGCAGGGGAAGTACTATCTTAGAGCAAAATATTTAGATTTTATGGAATATTGGCCAATTACAATATTTTTCTCCAAATCAAACATTTATAAGAACACTGAAATAAATATTTGAGAACACAATATACCAAAGTCCTGAGTCACTCCTGATGCAGAAATTCTCTCCCATTTTTCAGGCAGCTTCCCCATGTACGGGTTGGAGTTGGGATGGCCTCTGGTGGCACTGAGAGATCTGGTGATGTCCATCTCTGCTGCCTGGAAATGGTGGTGCTCCTCCTGGTAAAGCACACCTCCACATTCAAGCTGAATACTGAATGCCTGGCACTGACCAGGGCAACCTTGTGGGTCTATGGCAGCAACACCAAGGCTCCAGTGGGCACGAATATGTAAAGAGAGCGAGAAAAGACCTCGTTCCTCCTCCCCTATGCTGATGGCAGTGCTCCAGCTGTGGATTCAGCCCCACAGGCCCTGCTCAACCTTCAATCCAAACTAGCGGCAGCCATACTGACATGAGGCAGAGATGACCACTGGTGCAGTGGGACCCAGGCAGAAGACAGCAGCAGAGAGCTCAGAGGTGACTAAGTCAAAAAGGTTTACTAAGGGTTTGAAGGAAAAACAAACGGAGAAGACAGGGCAAATAAAGCTACTGAGCTCTCACAGCATTGCTGATGGGCCAGTTAGAAGGTGAACCTGTTGCAACCTGGGGAAAACAGAAAAGATGCAGAACAGTAGGATGGCTTGTAAGAGAACTTTCTCCAGAGAATGCATTTTGGAAAGACATCAAGGTAAAGGTAAAGACATATGCACGTCACATCTCCGGTTGTTGAAACCAAGCTCTGATATTGGCAGAGTTTTATTGCCTTTGGTTCAAAATGGCACTGCTGCTCTTGGGAAGGCTTGCAGGCTTCTTCCTTCAGTCATTTCAAAAGGACTCCACAGACCAATGTGGACATAGATTTCTTAGAAAGTCCTGTCCAAAATTCAGATTTTCGCTGCAAGTCTGTTTGCTGCTACGGTGCTTTCATTCCATATACCACCACTCGCATTTGCAGACAACAAGACCCATAACGCATGGTAGTATTCACAGAACAGAGGAACAGTTCTCTTTGACAATCATTACTGAGAGATAGTTTAATGAGAAGAATCTCTAGAGCCTTCGTTCTGCACTAGCATTGCCCAGCTGTGTTCTCTTTCAAATGTGGTCATGTGGCTGTTCAGCTCTTCATTCAAATCTCAGCCCCATCTACTTGGATGTACCACAGAAGACCACCTGTTGCTTTGTGATCACCAGAAGATCATGTTTTCAGATGGTTGCCAGTTTGCCAAACTGAAACCATTTGAGTTGTCCATGTCAAGCAAGTCCATCAGGCTGGTTTAAAAAGACACTCTGAACTGAACACAGTCCCCACATTTAAAATAATGAGGTAGGAAAAACTATTTGTTCATCAACAAAAGAAATTCTGCTCATTAACTACTTTATTAAGAAGACTGCATGCCTTTTCATCTCGGCAGAAGCCACTAAACTGTCACACAACCACAGTTAAGGAAGAAAGAAGCTTCATAGCCTTCGGGTTCTTTTCAATTTCCTTGTGGGAAACCATCCAACCTGGCCAAACTGTAAATTCCTGATTGATTCATGCCACTCTTCCACTTCCACTCTTTTGTCAGCTAAATTCTTTTAAGATTCCACCACTGCTCCTTTGCTCCTTGTCTACCAGCTTCTTGTGGGCTCTTCAGAACTGCATTTTCTGATTTAGGCAAAGAAGTTTTACACCGACATTTTGCTGCTTCTTTTTTTTTTCCTTGTCTTTTAATTCCGTTTTTTTTTTTTTTTTTTTTTTTTTTGCTTAGTTCATGAAACAAAGACAGACTCGAGGTCAGGGAATTCTGACTGGTAGAGGTGGAGGATCCTCAACATCCAACCATTCTGCTGTTTCCTGGTTCTTCCTTCAAGATGTCTCCTTGTTCTTATCAATTTCTTCCCTTTCCAATTTCCTGTAGACTGATTTACAAAGTCACTTCTGACAGCCAGTGTCTCATTGAGAATATCTAGATTAAATAATGAATTCAAATCCATGGTGTGACTTTCCCATGAGATAAGCAAGCACGAGATTGACGCTGGGCACTGTGAAAAGGGTTGTTGCATTTTCACATTAGTGCCTTCCATTCACGTTCAGGTAGTTGCATTTGAACATTTTAGTCTGCGTGTCTTGTAAGGATTGATTAATTGACTACTCATTTAATGATTGCCCCAGAGAGTACAAAGCCAGGAATTAGGTCTGTCAACATAGGAAAAATTCATGAAAAAAATCATGAAAATGTCTCATTCTGTGTCTCTTTTTGAGTTGATGAGCAAATTGCTCTGCTACTTGATGTGAATGACAGTGACCAGACAGATGTTGCTATGAGTATGAGAAACAGCTCTACCCCAGACCACATAAGGCAGAACTCCTTGCTAGGAAAAAAAATGAGGTAAGACACTTATTTTTTCCTAAATTTTTGATTCCATGGCTTTGTTCTTGTATTGTGTTGGGCTGATTCCGACATTCAAGTCATGCTCAGGAAAAGGCGGAATGATGTAGCTCCTCTCTGAGTGAGACAATCACACCCTATTTAATGAAGAATGCTTTGTCATGTGTTGAGAGAGCAGTGTATTTCATGGCAAGAAGAATTTCCACCTGTAAAGGAAGTTAATCAGAGTGAATCATGCAGCAGAGCCAGTGTATGGCACAGCACAAAGGGTTAAGAACCAAACTGCTGTGAGCCCACACCATGCTTTCACAGTCCACTGTAGTAAGGCACTTTGAAACTCCTATGAAGTCAGGGCGTTAGAAAAGAGATCCATGCAAGTTAGGTTACTAGGGACCCATAACAACATCTGAACTTCGTGAGAGAAGTACACCGAATGTGAACAGTAGGGACAGGACCAAGAAGGACTATGCCAAAAGCGGAAATCACATTTATACAGCACAAAGGTTTATGTTTCTTTGTATCCATATACACAAAATAAAGCCACCAATCTCTGGAAACCTCATGTAAGCAAGAGACAGACACTTTTGCTGCATTTGTATGGTGCAAACATAGTACTTACCAGTATAGTGACTCACACATTAAATGCTAGCTTCAAAGTCAAGCCTGTTAAAACTAGGGAAAACAAGGACTAACTGTTGGTTCAATTCCTGTGCCTCCCATTTTCAGAATACAGGCCACCAACTGAACTGTTCAACTACCTCAGGCTACGACATAGTGGAAAGAAGGTTAGCAAAATACTGTACCAGATTAAGGATTCGGCAAACGCTACACATGACTCCATAGGAACTGTCACTCCCCAACCAGAAACACAAAGTTTGGCCAGCGTGGATTCTAAAGACTAGTTTTATGAGGGGATTTGGGGATTACTTCAAAGTGAAAAAGTTGCACAGATTGAGGTGTTGAAATTCAGTTCTGCGTGTGAAACTCAGGTTAAAGAAGAGCAGGACTGTATGCTTCAAGCCCCAACACGCACTGCTGTGACAAACTACCATTCCACAGGTCATTCATCAGGATCGCTGCGTGCATCACAGCATGCTGTTGCATTCCACTGCAACAAAGGCCACTCAAAGGTGAGGGGGGATTGTCTATGACACTTTATCAAATCTGTGGAAGAGAAAGCCAGATACATTCTACCTGTTGATATAAGATGTATAAGATATCCACATGCTGGACAGGGAATCAGGAAAATGGTGCTGATAGCAGATGGAAAAAAGGAAAGTTCTTAGTCAAAACTACTATAATAGATCTAGAACTGTTTAGTTTGGAGAGACAGCTCCCAAGCTAAAACAATCACCTAAATGAGGACAGATGTCAATTTGCAGTGGGAATAGTTCAGTTTCAAAAGCAAAGAAATTGAGCAGTTTGCAGCAGTGGCTCACAGGCCAAAAGAGCTCAGCAATCCTCCAACCACCAGCAGACATGTTCCCCATCAAAGAACAGCGATGCTATAGCCAAATTAGACCAAACGCTGTGTGATCCAAATGTTGTTTTGCAAAAGGTAATTTCACTCCTCCTTGGATGTCCAGCAGCTCAGTGGACTAGTGAAGTACATAGCCCTCTAAAACTCTGTTATGAGAAATCAAAGAGCAGAGGACCAAAACATGTCTGAAATTTTCTCCAGAGCAGCGGTGGAAAAAGTAAAAATGAAAATTTAATTTCTGTTGTCACTGAAAGTGAAAAAGATTTGGAAGTCAACACCACTGAACAGTGGGATGGAAAGGAGTACTTTCCTGCCAGGGACTGACCAAATGAAGTGGAACTGCATTGTGCTTTTTTCTTCCAGGTGCCAGTTGGAAAGGACTGGCACCCAGCGCAGCCTTGCGATGCCAGCAGCAAGACTGCTCTGCTGCAGTCTGACACGGTGTTCTGCTGAAGTTGTTAATCCCTTGAGTGCAAGGAAAAAACTCTTCCTTCCTGAAGGTACAGCGATGAGATCACCACAAAGTTCCCCTTAGAGAAATAAGGGATACCCCGAGTTCCAAAGTGACAAGGATGACAAGACACACAAGGTTAAGTTCACACTCTATAGGGGTATCTGGATTTTTTTTTTTGTCCTTGCACTGATGGGATTTATACCGCTTCACCCATCTGCTTCTGATACTCACTGCAACACGAGGAAATAAAAGCTGAGTACAACGATGCTGCAATATTTAAAAGACTCAGAGAGATATTTCCTGTCAAAGCCTTAAGGCCACCTAAATATCGCTGTTGTCAGTGGTTTTTCCTGATGCTTTCATGCAGCTTTGAGACGGAAGGCCTAAAACAAATCACTGCACACACATGCAGTTACCAGGCAGCCACCACACACGTACACACCGCACTGCCAGCAGCACTGCAGGACTCGCTGTGCTGCAGACAGCACAGGAGACAAGCACTTCAAACACAAAGCCTGGATTACGGATTTCACCTTCACAGACAACCAGATCTAAGTTTCTCTGCACCGCTCCATCACAAACACTTGGGATCACCCGGATTCCTGTCCTCCTCGGTGCAGGCGATGCAGCCGTCCTCTCAGCATCCATTCCAGACGACAGCGGCGCGTTTTTCCGCCGAGGTACCGCCGCACAATCCGGGCCTCCAGGTCTGCCTCCTCTGCCTGCGGTTTAGAGCGGAACCATTTTACGTACCTACGAGCACGCTTGAAGAAAACGTTCAGCCGTTCCTTACCGGAGCCTTCAGCAGCAGAGAGAGCACGAAAAGCGGGCAGCGGCGTGCAACGCAACGGATTAAAGCACCGGATGGGCGCCGCGCCCCGGTGGGCAAAGCCCGGCTGCCGCCCACCGCCGCGGCGCGGTTCCCACCCGCACGGCCCGCAGCGCGGGAGCGCGCACACCGAGCGCGCGCGTCACGCGGCCCAGCGGAAACGGCGGCGGCAGCGCGCGCGATGGCTCCCTCGTCACGTGACGCGGCGGCCCAACCGGCGGCCAACGGCGCGGCCCCACCCTGCGGGGGGAGCGGCGGCTGCGGGCGGCGGCGAGGCGCGACCGCGGCGGGGACAAAGCGGGGCCGCGGGGCCGGGCGGGGCGCCCCGGAGGGCGCGGCGTCGCGGATGGCGCTGTCGTTCCGGGCCGGGCGGTGACCAGTGCGGGGAGCGGGGGGGGGGGGAGGGTTGGGGAAAAGCTTCGAGGGCGCACGCGGAGCGCGGCCCGGCCGCCGTCAGCCGCCATGTCCTGCGCTAATTACAGCAGCTTGAACCGGGCGCAGCTCACCTTCGAGTACCTGCACACCAACTCGTGAGTACCGGGCTGCGGGGTGGGGCCGGGCCGGAGCTTCGGGCAGGTAAGTGGGGCTGCGGCCCGGCCTCGCGCCTCAGAGCGCCCTCCGGCATCCGGCCGCCCCCTCGAGGAGCGGCGCCGCAGTGCGGGGCGGTGCGGGGTGCCGAGCGGGGCTGCGGCGGATGGGAGCGCAGGGAGCAGCGCGGGGCGGATCTGCGTGTGCAGCGCTGCGTGTGCAGCCCTCCGGAACTCCGGAAGCCCCGCGTCTCGCCCGCCTGCCATCCCTGCCTGCCATCTCGTTTGGGCCGTGCCTGGATGCTTTGTGCCATTTGTTTCAAGCAGAAGCACGGGATTCTTCGAATTGCCTTTTTACACACACACACACACACATATATATATATATATATATATTATATATATATATTTATATATATATATATATATATAATATATCTATCTATCTATATCTATATATAATATATTATATATAGATAGATAGATAGATATTATATATATATATCTATATATAATAGATATATTATATATATTATATATAGATATATATATAGATATATAATATATATTATATATAGATATATATAGATATATATATAGATATATATAGATATATATAGATATATATACCTATTTTTTATTTTAAACCGTGGAATCCACCCGAAGAAAGCTAGAGTTTCACCTGCTTTATGAGTGGTTCATTCAGCACGCACATCTAGAACATGGTAAGTGCCAACAGGGATGGTGCTATGCACCCGCCGCAGCCCTGCCTGTGGGAATCAGGCGTTGCCGTGCCACAGATGGAAGAGTTGAAGCAGAGCTTGCTCTGGCTGAGCTGCCCTGGAGGAACATCACAAGCAACATTTGGCGTCTCTTGATCATCTTGTTTCCAACCATTCTGTGGAAGAGTTGATGTTACCATCAATAGAAGAAGAAATCAAGTATCTTTTTGCTCCCGGTTTTCAGTGTGTGAAGACGAGCTTAGAAGGAGGGACATCAGTGGTCTGCAGCTGTCTGAAGATTTCTAACTGTGTTCAATTTGAAGTAGATCCAACAGCATTTGTGTTGGTAATATAAGATACAGCTCCAGGAGCAACTACTCAGACAATCACCACTACGTGTGCCAAGAATATCAGTTTCTTCTCACTATCAGAAAAGCATGGGTTCTGCATAAAAGAAGGACAGGAGCAGCCTAATGTCACCCTGGGTCCATGTCCAGTGGCTTTGGTCTTGTTTGGCCTGTTGCAGTCACACATGAAGTCTGGTGCTTGATGGACGATACTGAGTCGTGTTCCTGGACTTGAGAAGCTCTCGTATCCAGTTGTGGAAAACAAAAGTTCTTCTGTATTAGGAAACCCAAGTTCAATCACGAGTTAACTCCTACTATGCAACACTGTTAGATAGTGGAGATCACTCAGTGGCTTGGATTTGCCATGGATTCTGGCCATGTTTGTAAGAAGACAAAGTCTGCTCAGAAGACCAGTGGTAGTGTTGCTGCCCCAAAGTATCCCAAGTTATTCCGTATTCCATAAACTATAGTTTCTGATCTGCTTTTGCTGTTGATCTACTTGTATGCTGCATAGCTGCTTGCTAGGAGTTGGAGGGTAATGTGTATGAATAAGCCAAAGTCAGGGCTTTTCATCCACCGTGAGGAAAGAGCCTTCTGAGGTTATGGGAATCGGTGTATAAGCTGGACTCTTCCCTAAGGGCAACAATGGAAAAGCCAAAACCCATACAGCAAGTAAGCAACTTCTCCCTCTTCCCAGTAATAATAATAAAAACTGAACAGCCACCACCAATGACAAAATCAATGAGCGAAAAGCTGAAGAGGATTTTTGGTAGTGGAGACTCTTGTCTTTCAGGCTGTTTTTGCTGTCTGGGGAAAACCATGCCATCTCAGTGAAATACTACTTCAGAGCATGTGGGTTTTTTTGTTTGTTTATTGTTGTTTCTTGTCTCTGCTTCAGAAAGGTAATACATCTAACAGTATGTTTTGAAGCAAGTTTATTTGGTCCCTGAACTTGAGGACTTGGAGCCAATTGTGCTGCCATGCTTGGTGGCAGACTATGCACCGTGTACCTGAATCACTTCAGTTGCAAAGTGTGTATGTCTTTTTCAGCAACTTCTAATACTTTCCTAAGTGCTTCTCGAAAGCTTGTATAGTTGAGCTATGTGAAAGTTCTTGTGGACCCAGTAAGAAAAGCTTCAGTATGTAAGCACGTGGAAATGCGTAACATTGCCCTTATGGTGACTTCCCAAAGCCACCTGGCTGCCTTCACAACGACTGGGATTTTTTCCTTGTAAAGTAGATGCTGCTGTTTTAAGATGCTTCTAAAACATTCACTGGGATGAAAACAACATACATCTCAGCCCAGCCAAGTTATTTGGTATTTCTTGAATGTTTGTACAGCATAACAGAAGGAGTTTAAGACCTGAGCGGCAGAGAATGTCTTTGAGCAGTGTTGCGTAATTGGAGTTAACTTTTGACTGAACTTGAGTTTTATTTCTGTAACCAGAAATGCCCCTTTGAATTCTGCTCAAGTGGAAGAAGTTTACTTAGATGGGAAGACTTCAGCATAACTGACCAGTGGATATGAGGAATACAAGTAATAGATAAGCATCTCTTTGTACCTCAAACCCTCCCGTTTCTTCTTGTGGATATTTTCTTTTCTGGCCTGAAGCAGTGCAGTAGTGAGAGGATAGCTTCTCAGGTGTTCCTGACCCAGATGCAAGACTTCCAGCTTAAGTGTTTTCCCAGATGTGACCTCCTTTGGAACAAACTTACTCTTCTGTCTTTTGTTAGTAATTAGGTTCTTGCATTCAGTTGATCCATGTCAGGTTTGGCCTCCAGCACGGAGCTGTCTTGAATAAATGGTAGAAGTTGGAGAGTGGTTCCAGGTCAATCAACTTACAGTGAGTTGTCACTGAGACTGCGGATTTTAGTAATGCTTTCTCCCTGACTTCTCATGTTTCATTTAATCAACATATATTTCTAGTGCTCTGAATCAATAGTGGTTGTATTTCTGGCTTTGAATTAGGTTAGTGTAGCCACTGATGATGACGTTCTAGGCAGTACTTAAGTGTTTCCAGGTTATGTGTGAGCTCTGATAGACTACTTTGGCAACAGCTTGGCTTCTGGTGGTGAAAGTTATGTTGCAAGCAATATAATCCTGCAGGTTTTTTTTTTTTTTTTTTTTTTTTTGCATGGAGCAAGGAGAAGGTTGTCACCAGTGGATAATGACAGCTGTTAAGTACTGCAGACACGTTTGATTGTAAGATGATATCGTGGGGTGTTTTTTTTTTTAGGTTGAGTGCTTCATGTGACTTAATTAGATACTGACAAGATTATCTGGGACATTTTGAAAGTCTTAGTGATTAATGTACTTAATACTAGATATTTATAGTATATATAATTTTTTTTATTAGTGATAAACAGCTCAAATTGATTTCACTTGCTTGTTGCAAGATATCACTTTGTCCATATGCCTGCTAGAGATTCAGGTTTTGATAGGTGTTCAAGTTAGGTATGGTGTCAGGCTATCAAGAAATACTATTTTCTCTTGCCTTTCTTAACTGCAGTTACTTTTTCAGCTATCTTGTTCCAATATCTGTCTTTGGAATCTCTATTTGCATCTTTTCCTTAATTTAAAATACTCTTGAAATTGTAGAGGGAAAGCTGCTGATGAAGCATAGTTACTAGTTCTGAAGTACCCACTTTGTTGTGTTTTGTTGTTTTCTGACATGGGTTAATTTCTAAATAAAGTGGGTTGTTGGATGCTGATTTATAAAGTTGAATAGATTCCTAAATGATGGGAACACTTGAAATGTGTGCACAGGAAATCCTATTTAAAGAAAAGAATAGCAGGTCTGAGCTTCTGATAAGGCCTTCTGGTCAGTCAGGTGGTCTTCAGAATCCCATTTCCATTCTATCTCTGGTTTCCTTGGGAGTTTGCAGAGAAGGAAAACTCTGCTCTCTTTCTAGTGATAGCTTGGAAGGCTGCTGTTTTTAACCTCAGCTATGTTGATGAACTACAGTTCACGATGCTGAAGATAAATACGAAGGATTGTTTTGTAATTATTGGCATTCTAGTTGGCTATATATTTTTTGTGCGGGAAGTGCCTTTGCATCTGTTCTTCTAAAACTGCAAATCTGAACTAAGTGTGACTTCGGTCTTTCTCTGTAGAAGTGACAGCAAGTTGTATGTGTAGAGGTTTCATGCAAAGTGAAATACAAAGCTAAAAATATCTTCTGAAGACTCCGTCTCTTCATCAGCCATCCTAGAGAAGCAATTAACCAACCTTATTGGGTTGGTTAAATTACCTGATTCAGTAAGAGAAATTGTTTCTCCTGTCCTGTGGCTGAAGTTAAATGCTGGGGTGGATACGGATCATCTACCTTTGAAATAACTGTTGGATTGCGAAGATATAGCAAGAAGTTGGTTCTCCAATGTTTGAGACAATCTATTGGAATGGTTCTATGGGATCTTTTGAGATGTCCTCAACATATATCATCTGTCAAGGTTAAGGCACATAACTACTCCCTTTCAAGTACGTTCTGCATACAAAATGTCGCAGTTAGGAGTCTGGAAACGAAACATAGCTTTTTGTGCTAGTAACATCTGGCTGCATGACTTTAATGCTGAGTTTGTAAGGGTGCACAACAGTGGAAGGAGACGGCATTCTGGTCTGTGAGTGGCTGCATCTGTTGGAAGTCTCCCATGATCTGGAAACTTCTTCATGTCAGAAATAAGTTCCACAATATCAGTACATGTATGGTGAAGGCAAACCTTATGCATAAACATTACTCTGTCCATGTTTTTCAGGTAGATGGGATTTAGGTGTCATGAAGAGACTTGGCAGTGTGGTGAATAATGGAGAATTTACATGAATTACTGGGTAGTTCATGGACTTCAAGTCAGTAGTTCTTCATTATGTCCATGAGACTCATGTTTATGATGCAGTGTTTTTCAGATTGTAGAGAGCTGGAGGTCTTCTGAATCAGATCCTCTACTGAGCAGTTTTTCTGCTCCAGCAGATAGTAAAACATGTTTGTAATCTTCATCCATAGCTAGTGTTGGTACTGTAGAGCTATGACTTGATTTGTTTAGAGTGTTTGAGATTTTTGTTTAAATAAAGATCTCTCTTTCTCAGTGTTAGTGTAACCCTGGTGATTCTGTGCTTTATTGCAGAACTACCCATGAGTTCTTGTTTGGTGCCCTTGCTGAACTTGTAGATAATGCCAGGTGCGTATCTGACACTGCCTAATTCCCAAGGTGTAAATAATTCGGTAAATAATTTAGTTAGCTGGACTCTTTAGGGGACATTAGGCAATCTTAACTTCTAGCAGACTTTAAGAGAAATAAAAATAAAAATAGTTCATTATATCTTAGTATGAATGTTTATGTTGGTTCTCTTATACTGGCATATCTGCCTTGTGGGGGGAAAAAAAAAAACAACAGTATTATTCCTAGCAAGACAAATTTTAATGAATCATGGCGTAACTCAGTTCAGAAGGGAAATGGTTAGAAGACTTTTTGAATGAAATGGATTTAATGAAAAAAATAAGTTATCTTTTTTGCTTAAAGAAATTGATGAAATATGAGTGGAATCGGGACTATTTGATACTTGGATAATCTTTGGTTCCTAGTATCCAGAATAGTGATAGAATGAAAACGAACCAGAATTGGGATGTTGAAAACAGAGCAAGAACAAGTAGAGCAACTGTGATTCTTTAGAGACCTGATATTTGGAAAAAGCAGATCTTAGACCACATTTCTCATATTGCAGCCTATAGTTACATCCCAAGCCTTGCATGCTTATCCTTTCGGCTTCACCAAATGTGATATGGCATGGTGGAAATGTTTTGAGATTATGTCCTATCAAGTGTGAATTGTCACACCTTACTGCTAGCAATGTAAGGAGCTGGAAATGAAATATTTCTGTGTGTAGGAAGCTAGCCAGGACTCTGTGCCTGTTTGTTAAGTGCATTTCAGCTCTCAGGTCAGCAGCTGTTGCACTTCTTTGCTTTTGCTACAATTTCATTAAATGTAGCTCTTTCAGACTGATGGACTTTTTTCTTTTCAAAACTTGATTCCTCCTCTGGCAGAAGATAGACTGTAAATTGTTACCCTTCTGTGAAAGGTAGTTTTACTTGGAGATACAAAGAGAATGCAAAGTGGCTTTGGCATTTAGGAAGTGGCCATTTATTGCTGCACTCTTGATCAGCAAATGCTGTGCTCGTAAAAATCTACACGGCTGTCTGGTACATGGCTTGTCCTTCACAATCCTGTTGCCACTGCTGAAATGCACCACCCACGACCTCACTGTCCTCACATCCATTGTTTGGTCTTCATAAACATCCAGCAAGCACTGATGAGTGTCAGTGGGTGCCGTTTTTTCCTCATGGAAGAATTCAATTCCACACCTTTGCTTCAAACGCACCTCCATGTCAGATGCCATTTTGTCAGACTGACCCTCTGCTGCCATCTGTCACACAGCAACAACATGTAACAGGATATTGGTGGGAAGATTCAACCTCTACTGCAATACCACCAATATCCACCTCTGACACTGTGGGCTGACATCATAAAATAGGAGGCATTTCTTTTGGAGCAAATCTTGTATTTACATTGAGTTTTACGTGGAAGTTAATAAATTTTTCATAGAAAAATGTAAGTGGTCTGGAAGAGGAGAGAGCTTAGAAGTGTGCACTTTTTTTGTTTCCTTACTACGACTTCTATTTAAAGTCAGTGATACTATAACTAAGTTTCATTACGTGCAGTTACAACGTTTTGTGTTTGAGCATGGGTTCAAATAGACAAAAAGCAGAACAGAGTGATTTTAACTTGTCAGTACTGGGTGCTGGGCCTTCGTGCACTTTGATGTGTGCAGTCAGTTCACTTTTGAAATAATTGCATGTGCCTGGCTTTAGCTTCATTTCCAGTTGACATTTGAATACTGACTAGGTTTTTGTTGCTTTATAGAGATGCGGATGCCACAAGAATAGACATTTATACTGGTAAGTCACTCCTACTTCTTCCTTGCATGCTGTCAGTCAAGTCAGAAGTTAAAACTTGGGTTTTGGCTACAAATGTGCATTGTAAGAGTGAATGTATTTGTGTCCATTTCTGCTTATCCTGTGCTTTTGCGTCTTCAAAAAACAGTGCCTTTACAAGCAGCTTGTGCAAGATCAGTTTTCAGCTGAGGTCAGATAACACCGAAGTGAGTTGTTTGTACTGGGTGTTTAAGAAATGTGCTTTTACAGTGCACTGTTGTAGCATGTATTTATATGCAAGTTAAAGAGCAGGAGAAATTAGTCACTTTGTTATAAAAACGTGGTGCCCTTTTTTAGAGCATAGCTGTATCGTGTTTATTGTATTACTTCTCTCATGAACACTGTTTAACTTGAGCAGATCTTCCATTTTATGAAACTTTTGAATTTGTGTGTGGGAGTATTAAATAACTCTTTTGTAGAGCGCCAAGAAAACCTGCGAGGTGGATTCATGCTGTGTTTTTTGGATGATGGGGCAGGAATGGATTCAAGTAAGTGATAGCAATTTATATTTGTGTTTTCAAGCTGAGATTTCATGTTATGGCTTAAGCTGAATTAACAGCTTGTCATTATTGAAGGGGTAGTTCCATTCTTGGATACGTGTTTCTGCCTCTGCACTGGCCCTCTCTCACTGTGTCAAACTCTTCGCCTCCTCAGTTTGCAGAAAACATAAGAAAACTGTTGTGCTGCATTATAGAAATGAGTGAGCTTTGCCTTTGGATTTCCAGCACACAAAGGATGGCTTTGGGGTTAGAAGGAGAGTAGTACAGCCAGGAAAAGGAAAAGGTGATGAGCCTACTTCCATCGGAGGCCTACTTCCATCAGGGGCTGCCAAGCAATTCGTTTCTCATCTGTAATAACAAAAGATTGCAACCTTTAACTTTGTAAACATTGTGCTATTGTTTCATCACTGTGATAGAGATAAATAGAAAATCCTTGGATTATGAGAAGAATGTAGCGAAGTCTGGCTCATCATGAGATCTAACGTAAATCAGTGTTGGGTTTAGCAGGAGTAATTTCTTCTTGCTTTGCTATAGCATCAGCAAACAGCATTGCCAATTCACACTACCTTATTTGCATCTTGAGGATCCTGCTTTGAGGAGCTCTGCTTGCCGACGTTTTTACATACAATTAATCTAAGAAGTTATCTCTAATTGTATTCTTAAAGACTTCTTTGCTTCAGTCACTTAACTTGCTTTTCATACCACTTCTTGTTCCTTAAACTGTATTTTTGAAGATTGGAAGCTGAGAAGTGCTTTCATTTTACTGGATGCTGTTAAGTCTAAACTCTTGATCACTTACTTAGATCTTCATTTCTTTAATTGCTACGTATCTAAGGCTTACTATGGTGACGAACAGCATTTAACTGGGATTTGTGGTGGTGCCCCAGACTCCTCCTTCACCTGGTCGCTATGCTCAAGGCTTTGCTCAAGCAGACAAGGAGACACCTAAGGCCTTGCTCGGGGTTGATAACACTGGCTTGCTAGGAAAGATAACGACCACGACCACGTGACTGTCTCAAAGTGAGGAGCTGAAAGAACTGATAGCTGAAAGAACTGACCCAGTTAAGTAGCTGAGGACCAGTTGAGCATGTGCTAAATACCATGAGTTAATTGTCTTACCCCATACACAGCACAAAAAGCAACAAAGGTATGTATGACTGCAATTACCCAAGCTCTGCTTGAAAGCAAGGAAATTGTATAAAAGCGGTTTAAGAGAGGAGGAATTTTGAGGAAGATGCTATCACAGATGAGCTGGGAGGACATCACTGATTTCTGGGACTGGTTTGGCAAGCGGAGCCTCTCTTTCCTCCCATAGAGACAACTGTTGGATGAGCTTCACATGCTTGTTTATACTGAATGATTCCCTAGGAAACTTAGAAACCTAAATAGAGTTGTTCCCCATTTGCAGTTGGGCTCTATTATTCTCAGTACTTGCACATGTACTGCAGACAGTGTAGAACAGAATCATAAAATCTTTTAAGATTGGGAAAGAGCTCTAAGATATCTGGTCTAACTGTCCACCTGCTACCAACATTGCCTACTAAGCCCTAAAACCCATCTAGTTCCAAGTTCCAATCTCTACAGTGGACAGGGGCACCTCCCACCATACCAGTGTGCTCAGAGCCCCATCCAGCTTATCTTGAATGCCTCCAAGGGATGCAGCATCCACAGCTCGTTTGGGCAACCTGTGCTATGGCCTCACTGCCTGCATAACACAGAATTTCTGACACCTAATCTGCTGGCATGTCATTCATAAGGGTTTTCTGTCCCAGAAACAGCAGTCAGGACTTAAACAACTCCATCTCCCATTTTTATACCTCAGGTGTTTGATATTTCTTATTAGGAATTGTTTTTTAAATTGGCCCTTATTCTTTTTCTGGAGTTTTAAAGCTCAATCTGCCATGCTCAGGGTGTTCTTTCAAATTGTTTCTTGTCTTTTCTGTTTGGCATAGCTCATATCAGTGCTCTTTTTGTTGCCAGGGAGTTTGTTTTTTACATCTAGCAACTCTGAGACATGACGAGACAAAAACAGTATGTCTAAAATGGTTGTAAGTGAAACTCCCTCTAGAGCCTTAATTCAAGAAGTGTGGAAGAGTTTTCATTTGTACTTTCTTTGTTGGGAGGAGGATAAGGGTTGAATATCTCCCAAAGGTCTGGAGCAGAGAGAAATGTCTTTGCCCTTCAGGACTTCCCTCTTCAGGGCATCACTGATGTTCCTCTGCCCAAGAGAAATTGTATTTTCAGAGTGCTTTTAAATCTCCTATGCTGAATGATAAACCATATGTTCACCTTTTCTGAACAAGGAAATGCCTCAGATAATTACTCTTTTCCTTTTTTAGGCTTCTAAAATATTTCTTAAAAGCAGTTGTTGATAAAAGTTTTTTTTTTTTTGCATTGCAAAAAGGGGCTCGTAATGTGCTCTTAGAATATCTCATGTACATCAGTCTGACTTGGTTTTAAAACTAACACAATAAAAAATAAAATCCAGACCTCCAAATATGAGAGAACCTTCTAACGTTTGCTTTCATTGGCATGAAAGTACCATCGTAGGCTGGAAAAAGGAAAGAGGTTCTGTAATCCTTTCAGAGTGTGCATTTGAAACATCCCGTAGACCTTTGTGAATGTACTGAATAGAGGTAGCAAGGTTGTTGCGAAGTTGTTCTCTCATATTTTTGCCTTGTCATTTGTTGCTTTAAATCTGAATGCCATTTACATGGATAATAGCATTCTAACATACAGATTGGTCGTTTCTCATTAAACCAATGAGCCTCATTGCCAGTGCTAGTGAACCTGGGTATGTTCAAACCCAGCCTGACCATTGGCTGCAGCTCTTTGTAGTTGTGGCTTGTATACGCATTGAGGATGTAATTGCTGTTAGTTTTCCTGTTTAAACTATTCTTCCTGTTAAGGCACTTCATGTTCCCTTGTATCTGGAATTGCATTTTGTTTCTCCCTGTAAATTCTATGGTGAACTGATTGATTGCTATCTTTGGGGAAAGGGAGGACAATTCTTCTGTCCTACAGATGATATTAAAAGACTTTGTACCTTAAACAATGGAAAGGCTTGAACTAAAAATGACAGCCCCTCTCATCTGTAAAGCTGTCATATCCTTTAGTTTTGTCCTATGCCATTAAAATACTCTGACTTCATGCAGTAGTTGCAAAAACTAGCTTTTGGCATAGCAGTGCGTTAATTGGTCATAGTGTTCTGTTCAAATTCGTAAAGAGGAAGTAATTCTTTTATTCTGAACTCAAAAGTTTTTTGTATGGTGACTTATGCTAGTGTGAGGGGCACTGGGTCTGTGGTGTTAGCGATAGCCTCGGAGCTGCAGTGTCCCAGGGTTGGGTTTTGGTTTACAAGTGCAGTGGTAACTGTGGTTGACACAACAGATGATCTTGTTGACATTTTTTAGTCAAAAGAAAAGATCTTTGTGCAGTTAAGATGGGGGCACTGGTCTGATATGAAATTTAGAACTCTTTTTATCAGTGTAATTGCATCTGTACAACACTTGTAATAATAATGGGCAGTACCATTGATCAGGGCTGGATAGCAGAACTTCAGGGTGAGACCTTGGCTTCGGCTTGAGGCCTCTTCCATATGACAATCTCTGTTCTACTTAAATAAACATATTCACATCAAGAAGGTGTACCCAAGTCTTTGTATTAAAACCAACCTTGGATTTGCTCTGTCTCTCATTGCAGGTGAAGCTGCCAGCGTTATTCAGTTTGGTAAATCAGCCAAGCGATCGCCGGAGTCAACTCAAATTGGGCAGTATGGGAACGGCTTGAAATCGTGGGTATTAATCACAGCCAGTCTCCTGAGGTTGTGGAGATTAGAGCTGAGATAATCAATGTTTTGTTGCGGTTTGTTTTGCTTAGAGATGCTTCTTTTATCAGAGAAAACGCATGCAGATGAAATCTAAATAAAGATACCGTGTTTTGGTATGCAGGAACACTTTGGATGTGTACTGCAGCAGGGAGGTCTGCTCTGAGATGATTGCAGTGTTTTGTTGTCATGTTGTGATACAGGGTATGGATCAGAGCTGGAAAAAGTAGTGAAAAACAGCAACAGAAAAAACCTTTATGTGCCTATGTCAGACAAATAGTGAAATTGAAGCAAAAATAATGCTGCAGCCTCTTGCTAGGAAATTTGGCTAGTGCAATCAGATAGAGTTGTACTGCACAGTATGAGGTTTGGAAAGCTCCATTATACTTCAGCTTTAAACCGTGAGTAGTATGAGAGGAAAGAGTTTAGAAAGCTCGAGTTCTTTTTGTGAAGATGTCCAGATCCATTTAGATGCTTTTTTGGAAGGAATGATACATTTAGAAAGAGAGGGCTGTTGTTATTTTTAAGCCATTTTTTGTTATCTGCTTTTGGAGTCTCATAATTGAGCAGAATGGAAACAAACTGATAACTTGGTCTGCTTTTTAAAGCATTTGCATAAATTCTGCTAGTTTGCTAAAAAGTGGTGATCATCACTTGTAGCGTGGTGCCTGAAATCTTTCCCCAGGGGTTCCATGCGGATTGGGAAAGACTTTATCCTGTTCACAAAGAAAAATAACACCATGACTTGTCTCCTCTTGTCCCGGACATTTCATGAGGAAGAAGGCATTGATGAGGTTTGTACATAATGAAGTAACACGAGGAATGCTGAAATCAGCATGGTTCTACCTATTAAAAATTTGTATGCCTTTAGTTCAGATGTTCTTTATCTGAATTCCTAACATAGAAGTATTTCTGTGCTCAAGTATGGCCAACAATGAAAAGTTTTTATTTTGCACTACACTATGTCAAGAAGTATTTTTCATTGTGATATCTGAGGGAGCTGCACAAAGAAGCCATTGATGGAGCAGCGGGCAGCCAGCAGTGGTGTGTGCAGCTGCCATAGTGCCACTGGAGCCAGGAGTTTTGGCATGAGCTTAATTCTTATACAAGGAAGGGACATGCCCCATCCCTTCAGGCATTCAAGGCCAGGCTGGATGTGGCTCTGGGCAGCCTGGTCTGGTAGTTGGCAACCCTGCACATAGCAGGGGAGTTAGAACTGGATGATCATTGTGGTCCTTTTCAACCCAGGCCATTCTATGGTTCTGTGATTCTCTGTACTTGGTATACATCTGCAGTCTATAATTCTATCTGTGCTTCTGTTCTAAACAATAGAAAACTGACAACCTTTCTAGAATCATATGAAAACAATTAGAAAAGGCAAATCAGAATAAACAAAGAATACTTAAGCTCAAGGGAGGTGTTAAGCACAGAGGTTGATTTTATTTTATTTTCTTAAGAATGAAAGCTCATGGTTTTTTAGTGTTATATATGGTATAAATCATTGCCAGATGAAAGAAGCCATGGGTTGTGTTGATGTTGAGCAGCCAAAACTTCACAGGTTGCTTTGGAGCTGTTTGCTCCAAGACTAAATGTTGTAGGACAATAACTTGGGAGGCTGAAAAAGAGAGATCCTTGAGCATTTGGCAGTTAAACAAAGCACTGCAAAGTTAAGAAGAGCTCCTGCACTAACTCTTGGCCTGCAGAAAGGGCTGATCCACATAAGTGGCATAGAGGGGGTGAGTCTGGATTGCTCCTGATACAGTGCTGTTTGCAGGTCATTGTTCCACTGCCCACCTGGAACGTGTGGAACCGAGAGCCTGTGAGTGACAACATGGAGAAGTTTGCTATTGAGACAGAGCTAATTTACAAGTATTCCCCGTTCAAATCAGAACAGCAAGTGATGGAGCAGTTTAATAAGATTCGTGGTGAGAAAGGTGTGTATGTATGGTGCTGGTCATGGGCAAGGTAGTTTGGAGTTTGGGTTGGATTTGTCTGATCAACTTGTTACTTGCTTAGGCACCCTGGTGATCATCTTTAACCTCAAACTGATGGACAACGGGGAGCCAGAGCTGGATGTGATTTCTGACCCTCGAGACATTCAGATGGCAGAAATTCCCCCAGAGGGAACGTAAGTGTGGCTGACATCACAAGCCCCTGGATTTTGATCCAATCTTTTGACTGTATACTGTGTGCGTATGGTTTTCTTAAAAGCAGCTTTTTCTGTGATGAGCAGTTCTTAGCAGTTTGGAGTTCATGCATACAAATAGCTCACAGACACTATACCTTTGTTTTTGGTCTGAATTTCTGCACTGACTTATCTCAGTCAACGCAGCAAACTCAATAACCTTTAACGTCATGAAGGGAGGATGCCTTGAGCAATGAGTGTAATTTTCTATCGGTATCAGGTTTTTGTCGGAGTGTTGCTGGTCATGAGTCTGATCTCAAACAAATGCTTAGCTTGTGGTTAAATGAACACCAAGAAAATGTGAGTTATTGTGCAGGTCAGCTTCAGTGAGCAGATGATGCTGGTGGATGCAGGCAGTCACTGGACCTTCCTTCAGATGAAGAAAGAGAATGTGCTCAGAGGGCAGCTTAGAGGAGCAGAGGGTGGTGGTGTTTATTCCACATATCAGGGAGGATGAGCTTTCTGGAAGCTTTGTAGCCTGAAAAGGAAAAAATTACCTAAACTACTGTGGTGTTTGAATATATTAGCCTGGTGCTTAGTATACAGGTGCAGCAAAGCTCTTGGGGACCTGTAGGGACCTAATAGGATTCTCAGTTTCCTCAGTGCATGATGGTGAGCTTTCATGATTATCACTGATAGAGGAAGGAGCTGCTGCTTCTGTGTGCTGTTATTTCTGTGTTTGATCAGAGCAGGTTCTGCTGGAGCATACTCCTGATGAACTGAAGGTAAAGTGTACTAACAAGTAGAACACGTGGTGTTAAGTGGTTCAGGTCGTAGGTATGGCCTTTATTATCCAGCTTTATTTAGAACATTTCTTTCAAGCTGCAGTAATATGCACGTAAATGTTTTGCAACAACATGTAAAATACACAACTTGGTACAAAAATCTACAGAACACAAAGGTTGAAAAAAATACCACCTGAATGATAAAATAGAAAAACCTTTTCTTTTACCTCACTCACTTGTTGGAGGTTGTATGTTTGCAGTGTTTTGGAGTAGATGCCTGATATGGCAACACAACAAGGTATTAATCGTGCTGTAGGTGCCTAAAATAATTCACAAGGTAGTGAAAATCAGTGTGAGGAGGTGATTCTGTTGGTCGTTTGGAACCTAGATAGCAATTTCTTGGGAAACAAGAATCTTACAAGTTTTTTTGATGGAGAAACTTGTTCATTTTGTTTGTTTGTGGAGGCTGTATGACAGTGGTATGTCTGGGCTGTTTTTAGCTGGAGAATTGAGAGGCAAAAATGGTAAAGGAAAGGAAAGACCAAAGATGAGCGCTCTGATTAAGGAGTCATTGGTTACTCAGGGGATTAATTGAATGAGTCATCTTTGAAGTATGTGGTCATAATAGGAAGAGTGTCTCCCAGTAGTCCTACAGAACAAACTGCTTAGTTTCTGTACACATCTCTCTTGCAGAAAGCCTGAGCGCCGCTCCTTCCGTGCCTATGCTGCTGTGCTGTACATTGATCCCAGAATGAGAATCTTTATAAATGGACACAAGGTACAAACCAAGAGGCTTTCATGCTGCTTGTACAAGCCAAGGTAAGCATCAGAACCAAAGTCTGCTTACACATGCAGGACCTTCCTTATGAAAAATGGTTTAGCATTTTGCTGTCTGGATGTATCCTACGTAACTCCACATTGGAGCTACAAAAAACAGATCATGAGAGACACAGATGTCACACAGGACAATGTCAGATGCTTTGAATGAGTGCAGACAGATGATGTTAGTTGCTCTGCTTATATTTATTAAGGCTGTAACACCATCAGAAGGCCACCAAATTTGGCAGGCACAGTTTGCCCTTAGTAAGGCCATGTTGGCTGTCACCAATCACCTCTTTATTTTCCATGGGCTTTAGCATGGTTTTCAAGGGGATGTGCTCCAGTGTGTTGCCAGGCACAGAGGTGAGCTGACTGGCTTCCAGTTTCCCTGGTCTTCCATTTTTTTAATAGGACAGGAAAACACCTATGGTACATTCTAGAATTACTACAGAAAGGAAACCACACTGAACACTTTGAAATAGTTATTTTGAAAATTAACTTTTATTGGTGGTTAATCTAGGTTTGAATAGAGATTGGGAAAAACTGTTCCCTGTCTTCCTTTTTAATTCCCTTGAACACGGCACATTTGAAAGTGAGATGAGGTGTGCTGTCAGTTGTCTTAAAAGAGAATAAAAAAGGTGCTAAGGATGAGAGGGGAATAAAGGGAATTGTATTTAGGTCTGTCTGAGACCTGGCCATGATAGCACACACAGGCTGCATTCTAAGGTAGCCCTATGCCTTAATAACACACCACTATTTTGTGCAGTAGAATTTTAACAGTGTGGGCCCACCATCAGCTTCCTGGGTATTTTTACTAGTTGCAGTTAGTTGTCAAGCTGCTGATTAGTGCCCTTTGAACCTGGCAAATTTTCAGCTTACATAAGTCTGCCTCTCAGCTCATACTTACTCAGCTTCTTTAATTAGAATTTGGAAAGTGGTGTCAGAAACCTGAGAAAAGTCAAGTGAGATTGCATCTACTGCTCTCCCCTTCTCAGCCTTTTCACTGTCAAAGGCAGTCAGAATGACTTGCTGCTGTAAATTCTGGTTTGCTCGGTTGATAGAATCTTACACTCTGAATTTCTTTGTTTTACCTGTGTGTGATTGCCATGTGCTGTTTCATCCCATGCCACAGTTCAGAAGAGTAATATGGAAGGAAAGCAAAAGAGGAGAGTTTCTTTAGAGTGTCTAGACTGCATCCTTGTACTCTAATGGCTGCATGGCTGCTGAAACTTCATTGTAGATTTTGAGAGCCCTTCTGGTAGATGGTATGAACAGGTTGTGAAAATTCATTCACTTCCCTTCTGGCACCTACACACAGCTTATTCTCTCTTGAATAGCTCTTTCTTGAGGGACCTGCTAGAGGAAAGCCAGTCAATCAGTCCTTTTTGAGAATGAAGTTTTTCTTTTTACAGCTGTTGGTGATTTGTTTGTTTGCATGTTTCCATGTTTTACTGAAAATTCAGGGTGCTTGTGTCATGGATTTTCCTTTCAGAGTTGAAGCCAGAGCTCATGCATCCCCAGCTAGCTACTGAGTTGTCTGCTGCTTAATGCTACTCCTCTGAACTTGCAAAATGACTCTGATTTGTACAGGAGCATAGGGGGGAAGCATACTGATGTTACAACATTCCTTTGGAGGACAGTTAATGCTGTAGCACTGTGGCCAGGTGTCTTTCTGCTTGAAGTGATCACTTCATGCTCTGCATTGGGCCATTCTGGTCTCAAGATCTGCTAAGGAGGGTTGCCTGCTGAAGGCAGTGAATTATCTCCTGTTTGAAGGCAGTGAATTATCTCCTGTTTGAAGGCAGTGAATTATCTCCTGTTTGAAGGCAGTGAATTATCTCCTGTTTGTAGGCAGTAACTCTGTCTTCATCTCTGAAGGAAGATCATGTGGCAGAACTACTGTAGTCTAGGCCAGATTACTGCTGAGCTTTTCTAGCCAGCAAACAAGCATGTAGCAGGCAGTGATGGTTCTCCTGGCTGACAGCCCAAAGGATGCTGTGCTGAGTGTTCTACGTAAGGCTATTTGCTAATCTCTGCGGGAGAGTCATGATGCCCAAGTGTTAACTTTATTCATATCCTCCTAATTAAAGGCTGCTTAAGTACTGTAATGGAATGGCATTCATCCATCAGTATAGAGACACACCTATCCATTTCTGTTGCTGGATTTTTTAAGAAAACGTGTTATAAACTAGCCATGCTGAGAGCAGGCCATTACTTGATGGTGAGCTAAGAAATGATCCTGATTGTAGTCTTTTTACATCCTTGGTGAGCTTTTGGCCAGGTGTCTTTCTGCTTGAAACGATCACTTCATGCTCTGCACTGGGCCATTCTGGTATCAAGATCTGCTAAGGAGGGTTGCCTGCTGAAGGCAGTGAATTATCTCCTGTTTGTAGGCAGTAACTCTGTCTTCATCTCTGAAGGAAGATCATTTAACAGTGACTTGTCTGCAGGTTAATTGTTTTTATATTACAGAACAAAGAATGGAAATCTGTAATGGTCCTCAGTGTGTTTAAATGCCTTTATTGTGCAAATCTGGGTTTTGCAGCCTTTGTTTTGCTCTCCTTCAAAAATAACAGCTTGTGTTCTGAGCAGGACATCTGTTCTCCTTCTGTCACCTGTCTTTCCTGAATGCTGTCTTTCTGTGGGTTGTATAATCGGCTACCAATGTGGCCCTCCCATTCATGTGGGAGAAAGAGATCCAAGACTGCTGAGGAAGCAGTTTTTCCTTACAAAACAGCTCTGGATATATTCTACCCTTTGCTAGAGTTCGGTGAGACCTCATACAACCTTTCTGGAACCTGTGATGTTCAGGAGTCAGGAGCAAGTTGCTTTTGTGCAGATCTTTCAGCAGCATTTATAGGTGTGATGCCGCAGCACCACCCTCCCTGGAAGCTGCTTTCATCTCTTGAACAGTTACTTCATCTGTTGCCTCCCACAGTCACTGTTTCAACTTGTTTTGCAGCACAGTACATGCAGCTAGAAGTAAGCAGGCTGTTCTGCACGTTAGCTTATATGCCTGCTATTTGAGCAAGCAGTGATCTCAGCAGGCATCAGGTGCTGGTGGCTGCAGTAGCACTGCATGCTGCTTTGTTTGCCTTGGCTGGCTCTGTGATGTGTGTGCTATTATTGTACCATGTGTGAGAGAGATTCCTTCATGAGGACACTCTAGGATGATTATAACGAATATTTTGAAGGCAGGAAAGTGTGGACTTCTTGTCTGTCAGACTTCTCAGTGCATATCAGTTCCCACCACTTGACTGTGAGCTTTCCTGGCCAAAGCCATTTGGCATTGCAAAATAAAGCAAAACGTAATGGTTGGGTGCTTTCTTCTTTCTGGAATTGTTCAGTCTCTGGTACAGTTTATCTGGAACCAAATCTGCGTTCTTTGTTTTGTTTTTGTGCTATTGAACATTCCTGCAGGTGACTGAAGCTGGTGCAGGGAGAAGTGTGGGAAGGTGGGAGTAGAGCTGGGGTGACAGCTTAGTCTGCCTCTCTGGGTTGAAAAGGAGGAGGTGTACCTGGCTTGGTGAAGCAATCTGTCTGTGATCATGCCCAAGTACTTCTCTTAGAATCACAGAATGGCTTGGATTGGAAGCAACCTTAAAGATCATCTCCTTCTAACCTCCCTGCTGTGGGCATGGATGTTTTCCACTAGACCAGGCTGCCCAAAATCCCATCCAGCCTGCCTGAGAACAGTTCCAGAGATGGGGCTGCAGGGGCACTCTGCTGGCTTACATCCAGCTTCTTGTCCACCAGAACCCCCCAAATCCTTCTATGCAAGGTTGCTCTCGAGGGGTTTTTCCTCCTTGTCTGTACACTTACCTGGGGTTGCCCCGACCCAGCTGCAACACTCTGCACTTGGCCTTGTTAAACCCCATTACATTCATGTGGGTCCACTTCTCAAGCTTGTCCAGATCCCTGTGGATGGCACCCCTTCCTTCCATCATGTCAACCACATTGCTTAGTTTATTTCTGTAGCAAACTTACTGAGGTACTCTCAATACCACTGCCTGTGTCACTGATAAAGATGCTGAAAGCACTGGTTGCAGGACAGACCCTAGGGGGACACCCCTTATCACCAGCCTTCACCTGGACATAGAGCTGTTGACCATAACCCTCTTCCTCAAGAGTCATTTGTTGAGATCATTCAGCTTCACCCTGTTCCCTCTCACCCAGGAATGTAAGGCAGAATGTGGATGATGTAATTTAATTATGCCAACATGTTGACAGCAGTTGTGTTTTTCAGAATGGGTTCTGGTTCTTGGCTCCAGGTAGCTTAGATCATCCTCAAGTAGGTTTGAGGAGATTGCACAACCCAGTACCTGACTTTGCCTCTCCTAACGTGGTTATTTGTCATGTTGCACTGTATATGGAAGGTAAAACAAGCCATTGCAACTCAATAACACTTTACAAGGTTGTAAATCAGAGGTGTCCTGAAATTTAGAAGCTGCAACTTGAAGCTGTGTTCATACACTTCCTATGCTGCTTTACAGGCTTTGAGCTAACTCTGCCTGGAGGTGCATGCTGTGAAACTGCACGTTGCTATTTGCAGGAGAAAGGAAGGATTATTTATCTGGAATGGAAGTTGTTTGTTTTTTTTTGAAAAGTTTTACATATACGTAAAATAATATGTTTTCCCTTCTGAAGAAGTTGTTCTCCTTAATCTTGGATTCCTTTCAAGAACGTGGAATTTGTTACACCTCCCCTGTGTAATGTAGGAGGGAATGATGTAGCTGCAGTTACTGCTAGAGCATCTATGACTTAAAGATATGGCCTGAGTACTTCCAAAATGCCCAGTTACTGATTCATAAACCTCCTCTGTTTATTGTGTATCCATTGGGGAAAAAAAAGTAGAGTAGCATGTGGAGACTTTATTTTCTTAAAAAAAAAAAAAAAAAAAAGTGATGAAATCTTGCTTTGACCTTACTGCTGAGATTGCTGATGATGTTTTGATCATCACAGGATGTACAAATATACTTCAAATCGTTTCAAGACTCGTGCAGAGCAGGAGGTGAAGAAAGCAGAGCACATGGCGAGGATAGGTGAGTCCTGGGGTGTGCATGCATCCTGATTTGCTGTGGATGACTGAGTCTTGCTTCTGTGCAGTGGAGGGGATTTATATTATTCCTGAAGACCACTTATTCTAGGGAATGCATGTAACAGAATAACCCTTGAGGTGCACAGCTCTCCCTTGCTCTGGCTGAAGCCCTCTGTATTTGTTATCTCACAGTTCTGTTCTTCTTGGCTTAATTCCCTGTTGAATCCTTCCCTGCAACCCTTGGTGGGGAAAACCCATAGTGTTGGGGTATCTTGGAGTTGTATTAACCTGTGTCTTCTGCTTTCATAAATAAAAACCTGATGTTGCAGAGGTGTGTGCCTTAAGAGCTGCTCTATGCACATGCATTTGTGCAGATCAGATAGTGATTTTGGTGAGGAAGAGACAGTACCATGTTCAACATATGCATTCGTAACAGCAGTGTGATTTTTTTTTTTTGACCTTGCCCAAAGCAGCAAAAGGATCTAATTCTCAGTTCTTGTTCCTTTATGAAGTATAATAGACCATGAAGTTCAGTTTATCCTGTGCCTCTGTCCTCATAGATGAATTTTTTGGATTGAGGCCTGTAGCCAGAGCAGGCGTGTTCAGCAAACTTGCATTCTGCTCAAGAAGGTTGCAGATACCATGACTTGGATAAGTTTCTTTCTTTCAGCATTACATGAAGCCTTCATGACTTTGAAAGGTGAGCTTTAGTGCATTGGCAGTGAGGAATGCTGCCATTCAGTGTCCCAGTGCCAAGAACGGATACTGGCACTGAAATGGCTGTCAGCACTGAAATATAAACTCACCTTCATCACCAAAGCACTTGACTTTTTCCAGTAGTGAAGTGAGTGCTAAACAAAGAGCTTTGAACATGCTGAAAACTCGAGGCAAACATCAGACCTTGTTCTGCAAGAACTGATTGCATTAAGTCTTCAGGGCTAAAATATTCTTGTAGCATTAACCTCAGCTGCAGTGGAACGGATCTCATTTCTTTGCTCTTGGGGAAATCAGTTTCATCTTTAATATTCTGTTCCAAATACCAACGGCTCTCTTTCTGCTGTTGATAAAGAAGATTAATTTTTACTTATTTCCAGTCTGTTTCCTGTGAGGATGCACACCATCCTATATGTATCACAGTCCAGAAATAAAGACATGCTGGTATTAAAGATGAGGAAAAAACTCCTCATTCTCTGAGAACCAACTTTTTTTGCCTCCTGTGATGAGCTGTAGCATCCACATCCTCAGTGACCAGATGGACCTCTACAGCTGTTCCAGGAAACTTCATTGAGGCATTGCCATTTTGTAGTTTCAAGAGATCATTTTGGAAAGCAAGCACATAGAAAAGGTGAAGAGTTATGTAGAAGTCTGATACCAAAAGTCATTAAGAGCTGTATTCTGAGCTTTACATTTCTCCAGAGTATGCTGGAGTGCTCAGTGCATAGCTTGGCAGTGCTGTTGGTGTGCCATGCCATTCTTCTCCTTGGAAGATGTGAATGCTGACTCTAACTTCTGTGTGCTTAGAGCAAGTGGTTTTGTCTGTTAGGCCTCCACTCTTAGACTTGGAAATGAATTGTGCCCTGTCAGACATTCCTCCTAAGTTGTCATTGCTTTAATAAAGCAGGCATCACCTTATGGACAGGCAGCACTCCATTCTTCCCTTCAGACCTGACTGTGCTTTGTTTGCCAGCTGCTAATCCAGGCTTAGATACAAATGGAATATGCAAGTGGATGTGTTTTTAAGCTGTCTCCAAATTTCTGTGTTTTCCCATTTAGCCAAGCTGTGGGTGCACTGTGAGGGCACTGGGTGACTTCAGTCTATCACACAGTGCAATTAAGCTGTTCTTTCCTTGATAAAGTTACTGTGACCCTCAGAGTGTGCTTTTGTGGGAGCTAGAGTAACACAACTCCAACACAACAGAGAAGAAAGAAAGGATGACCTTCGTGGTCTAAGCAGGCTGATGGCCCATTTGCATTCTCATACCTGGATGCACTACAGATGTGCATTTCCACCTGTAATTCTGACCCAGCACTGAGGATAGTGGTGACCACTCAGCAGGTGCTCCCTACGATGTCTGGATTCTTTCTGGTTGGAAAGAGAGCATTATTTTTTGGAGAGATGCTGCTTGTCTCCAAGATCCTATTGTGTGATATCTTGCTTCATCTTGCATATCTCATCCTTTCTTTTAGTGATTGGGCATACAAACGTTTCTGTGCATACATTTTTATGTATATCAATCTATTCCTGTTAGAAATCTCTACAGCAACTCTCTCAATTTCTGCTCCCATGAGCTGACACGGTGCTGCAGTGACATCAGTTCTGCATCAGCAGCCAGAATACCTCCATGAGATGTATGGTCCAGGTGGCAGCTGCAGCTGGAGGCATCCCCAGCCCAAACAGGGCATGACTTGCCAGTCCACATTTACCATGGGGCCTCATAGTGTGTGGGATGGAGAAAAGAGATGTGTTCCAAACAGGGAGTTCTTTGTCCATACAGCTGTAAGCACAACAGCCTTCTGACATGAAAGGGAGGTATTAGGGGATCATAGCCAACGTGCTTTTGGATGGGAGAGCATGCAGATGCAAGGTATGCGTTGCTAACTTGCAAGAGCTGTTTGTGTCTCCGTTTTAGGAAGGAATTTCTCTGCTGAAAATGAAATTTGTTGAATGGATCTGAAGTGGGTGGGTGTATGGGGCAATGTGTGCCAGCTGGCATGCAGTCTTGTTGGTAAAATGTGAAAGAGGTAGGAAGAGGAAGTTCTTTTAGGTGGTAAAATTTGCGTATGCAAAGAGCATTGGACATAATGGTAGGTTTTCTGTGTCCTGTTTTGTGTACAGCACAGATTAACATTTTTTTCCAGGAAAAATATAGTGAATGTGCACAATTTTCTGAGATTTCCTTCCTTGAGATGTGCTTTCACAGATTTCAGCCCTGCTGTTGTGCCAGCGTTGACTGTGATCTCTGACCAAATTTAAGGTGGTTTCTTCATCATCATCTCGTACATAACATTTTCTTTTGTACTTTTTTGTGTTACTTTGTCACCTCTCCCTTGTCTGGGTAACCCAGCACAGGCAAATCTGTTCACCCCAGTTGAATGCCGTGCTGTGTGCTGTCTGTACTGGGTGGCTGATGATGGTGATGTTGGTTAATGCTGTTCTTTCTCGTGCTGTTTCAGCGGAGGAGAAAGCTCGGGAGGCAGAGAGCAAAGCCCGTGCGTTTGAGCTGCGCCTCGGGGGAGACCTTACACGGGAGTCCAGGGTGAGTCCTGCTTTTCTGCTAAGCTGGTTGTGTTGGGCACCGAGGGAGAGGTTCAGAACTGTGGCTTTGGATGGGAGAACGAACTGCTTAGCACCTGCTGTTAGCACTTGGGTATGTAAGGGGAGCAGCTGGTGACTTCTGTTGGAGATAAGTTGTCAGCAGTGGTGTCATCACTGCAGGACGTGCTTAAGCGTGTCTGTTTTCCAGCCCCAGTGAGAAGGAAGCATGCTGATACTCCACGCATCTTTCAATATATCTCAGTTGGCAGGTGATCCCCTGCCAGTATTTGAGTTTTACTGTGAAGGTGCTTTGATTGGTGCTCTTTTGAGGCTGAGGGAATGCAGAGTACTGGAAAAAAAAGTAGAACCGTTGGGATTTTATTTTCTTTCTTTTGGATCCTCTCTTACTGCTCTTGCAGTTTGATCCTCAGTTTCCCCAAACCGTTGTTAGAAAGTTCTTTTTGTTTCCTTCTGGTGGTACCTCAGGAAGCTGCAGCCCTGTGGGCTTTGAGAGGTGGGCAGGCTGAGCTGGGAGGGAGCTGCCAGGTGGTGCAGCAAGTGGCCTGAGTTTAAAATTACTCTTTAATGACAGCTAACAAAAAATACAGCGTTGGAGTATCTCAGCTATTTCCCTCCTGTTGTCCTGCCCTTCACCCTATGGCTTTGGTTGCATTGACAGTTACATTTGGATGCTTCCTTCTAAGCAACTGTGTAGCTGCTTAAGCAACCCAGCAACTGGCGCAGCCCTATATGTTTGGGAGTGCTAATTATTGCCCAGCACAGCTGGTGAATTCTTTACATTTGGAAGATTTGTGAATCTTTTTGAAGAGGGGGGGAGAAAAACCTCAGGAATTGAGTGTTCCTGGATCTCACAGCAGCAGTGTTACTGTGCTGGCAGGTGACATTACGTCAGGTGCAGAACTCAGCCATAACCATGCGTCGGGAGGCTGATGTCAAGAAGAGGATTAAGGATGCAAAGCAGCGGTGAGTACGAGGCAGCTGCAAGCTCTGATCTTCTCAGCCTGTTCATTCCACATGCTCCAATGTTTCTCCTGCTTTACTTCGTGTGATAGAGTGAAAAATTCAGCTCAGAGCTTAAATACGTGTGAGCATCGTGTGCGCACACTGGGGGTTGAGTTGGCTTTCTGGATTGCTTCTGCTGTTCCCCTTTTGTTCCTGAGAAAAGCATTTGAAAATAGCTTTTTCTTCTTTTAACATCAACTTTTTTCGTTCTCTTGCTTATCCATTTGCATTTAAGATTCAGAGAAACAAGCACACGTTATGAACTAAGAGTGAAGTGACTTCTGGAGTTGTCGAGGTGTTTCCTCAAAGCTTGTTGAATTCTGTTGCAGTCCTTGCCATCAATTCCTAATATATTGCTATAACTTAGCTCAGGCTACAATTAACTTTGCTGCTGATACAGTCATGGGAATAATTAACTCTTTGTATATGAATTTTCTGCATATTTTTCATATGCATTTCACAAACTAGGAGTTACCACAAATCCTAACAGAAAACTTAATCTCTCAAAGTAAAGGCTGATTAACATAAAGGCTGATTACTTAAAGCAAAGGCTGATGGTGAGCATGGTTAGGGATTTGTATGTACCAAGTCTCTGTTCCTAGCTGTTTGTTTTGCATGCTAATTTACATCCCTGCCTGGGTCAGGACTATCCCACACTTGTTGCCAGAAATGAACTTAATGCATTTTAATATCTTAAATAATTTTAATTCAGAAGTGGTAGAGCTGTGATCTTCAGCTTCCGTCTAAATTGTGCATGTAAAGTTTGTCTTTTTTTATTCTTAGTTTTGAGAACACAGATAATGTATGTCAAAGTATAACTTTGTCAGTGGACCAGCCTTCCAAAATGCTTTTCCTTTAAAAGAGCTGAACAACAAACATTGATCTTAAAATAAAGAAGCTAGCTTCTGTATGGTCTTTGTTGTCTGTTTGGAAATGAGAAATTCCAGACTTTCTTCAGCAGCTCTTCCTGCTTAAGTGTGAGTTATAGTCAGGTTTCAAATATGCAGTGATGAGGAAAACAGATGTATGTGACAACCATCAGACAGCAGGGAAAACAGCTTTCTCTCCTGACTCCTGTGTAGGCTCAGCTGCTCTGCTCCTGAGCGAGGATGAATAAGTGTGCAGCCAGTTCTAGACTAGTGTATATTCTTCTTTTTGGTTCCCAAAGCCTGTGTGTAAGGTCAGGTCATAAATCCAGCACAGAGGGCAACTACACAAGTCCTAATAATAGCTGATTGGCTGGGCTTTAAACAAACACTTAGTTCTTCATTATTTGGGTCATAATTTGACTTCATGTCCTCTCTGATAAAAATGAGGAGATGCCCTTCCTATTCTGTAGGAAAGTGCACCTTTTCACTTGAAATTCAAGGCCTTACATCCTTCTCCAGGGAACCTCAGAAGCCAACAGCAGAACAGGAGGTTTTGAGGCATATTGGTCTCTTGTGTCCCTTTAGAGGCCCTGTGGGAGCTTCTGTTTCCAAGAAAGGGTATATATATATGTCTGTGTGAAGGCAAAGGTGACCTCAAGAAAACTGAAAACAGACATGAAATGAGTCTGCTTTTGGGATTTATTTTGAGGAGCTTAAATGTTAAGCCAGACTCCAGTCTTAGAGCTACGGGTTACTACTATGTAATGCTCATGAATGCACAACTCAGGTTCTCTCAGTATCTGATAGTGGTAGCAGACAGCCAGCAGATTATCAGAAAGAATTCCAAGCATCTTCAACCAGACGTGGCACTGAGGCACTGTGGTTTGGTGGTGGTTGGTGATCAGATTTGGTCAGCTTAGGGCTCTTTTCCAACCTTGATCATTCAGTGATTCTGCTCTAGGAGTTAAGCAGCACTTAGAAAAGCCCAACAGCTCCCTGGGGCAGTGCAGGTGGGTCTCAGGCAGGACAGTGGTACAGACAACATTAGGTAATAGTTAAAACTTTTTGCCTTGTGTTTGGTGATACCTTCAGCCTGAAACTAAGGTATCCTCATTACAAAATGAAAGCTGTGGAATCTGTTTTAGTCTGTTAAAGAAGAATAGTTTTGTAAAATATATGGGTTGTGTTTGATTTTGTAACAGGGATATCTAAATCTCTGGAGGCTTTTTGCACTGCAGGAGATACAGTTCCTGATAGGGGTGGGATAGGAAACTGCTGATTCAGATTCAGAAATCTGGATGTGCACACAAACGTACTTAAGACCACTTCTGTTGAAGTTCTCTGCTGCATAAAGAAGTCAGAAATTGCATAAATTGCCAACCTGCCATTGCCAGGAAAAAAAAAACACAAAACCAAAAGCTCTGCTGAGGCTGTTAGTTGTGCTGTGCAGCTTTCAAACTCGGTGTAATAACCTTGTAAAACTTGTTGTTTGGAGAAATTTCCAAAAATCTGACTATTGAGGCTGTAGTTTTGTCTAGTTTTGTATAACACAGGGAGCTGCATCTGGAAGATACAAACCAAAGTGCTGTAGGAGAGGATGGTTCTGTTCCTACCAGTGTATTCATAAAACTCTGCTCTACTGGAGTATTTTAAAAATTAGATTTTATATACGAGCCAGAAATCCATTCCCATAGGAGAAATGATATCCAAATGAATAATTAGATTGCCTCAACAAGTAATATTCAGCCTGAATTGATGTCTGCATTGCAAAGTCTTTGTGCTTTACTCACCTTTAGGTGTAACATACGCTCAACAAAACTTCTGTTTTTTAGAAATTAGAGCAAAATATTTAAAACTCCTTTCTTTCGTTCTGTTACAGGGCACTGAAGGAACCCAAAGAACTGAATTTTATTTTTGGTGTGAATATTGAGCAGCGTGAGTTGGATGGCATGTTCATTTATAACTGCAGTCGACTGATAAAGATGTATGAGAAGGTGGGCCCACAGCTGGAGGGTGGCATGTGAGTTTTTGGAGATTTTTCAGCAATATTTTTGCATGTTCTTACGCATAACTTAGGCCTTCCAATAATCTTTTTCTGCATTAATCATTCTTCGTGAGCATGAGACTTTCATTTTCTCAACCTTTAGTTTGGATTCTGACAAATAACATCTATTCTAACATTTCCTAGTACTTCCATGTTTTCCCAATTAACAATGAATACTCACCATACCAGCTCAAGTCTGAATTAGAAAGCTGATAAACTTAAAAACAGTACTGCTGCAAGAATGCACGTGTGTGACTGTGTGTGTGCCATCAGCTGTTCCCTGTGCTGTTTGTCTGAACAGTGATCTACCAGTTTGATACTGTTCCTGACTGTGGGTTCCTCTTGCAGGGCGTGTGGTGGAGTAGTCGGTGTCGTGGATGTGCCCTATCTGGTTCTGGAGCCAACTCATAATAAACAAGACTTTGCTGATGCCAAAGAATACAGACACTTGTTGAAGGCCATGGGAGAGCATTTAGCTCAGTACTGGAAGGATGTAGCTATAGGTAGTGAAGCTTTACAGTTTCCAGGGGCATGAGAGGGAGACTTGGGCTGGAATGGAACTGAGGGAGAGGACAACCAAGAGTGAATGTGACAATTTTTATGATTATAACTCTGTATTGAATGGAAGCTTGTCTGTTTTCCAGCCCAGAAGGGTATCATCAAGTTCTGGGATGAGTTTGGTTATCTGTCAGCAAATTGGAACCAGCCTCCATCCAGTGAACTGCGCTACAAACGCCGCAGAGCCATGGAGATCCCCACCACCATCCAGTGCGGTGCGTGTGAGCAGTGCAGTTAGGAGGCTGCTCCTCCGTGGGGGGGGAACTCCTGGCTGCAATTTGGGGACAGATAAATAGGAGGAGGTTTGAGATGAGCTCCTCTATCATGGTTCCCTGCTAGGGCTTGTTCCCTCTGCCTTTTATCCAGCAGCTGCTGGTATATTTAAATGTCTTAAAATAAGGTTTTGGTTCTGCATAGTGTGCTGATTGTAATGTTCTTCAGGCAGCCCTATAGAACAGGCCAGATGTACTTAGCAGTAGAGTTGAGAATAGGCTTAGAAATGTCATAGGAAGTGGGACTGACCAAAGCCACCCATCTCAACACATATAAGATCTCAAAGTTCCCCATAAGCTATGGAGAGCAGCCAGGTGCCTTGCGTTCTGATGCACCAGCCTATTAAACAGCTCTGGATATAGCACAGAAGGAACCCATTTACAGTCATCTCTTTAGCTTCTCTTTTGTGCATTGCTGAGTTGCTCTGCCTAAGCCTTTATTCCAGCTGGGAGAAGGGAGATCTCAACATAACCACTTCCTCATTTCATAGAGGGACACCAAACTCCCATGACCATTTTCCCACGGGAACTGGGAATGAGGATGTAGCAAGGAACATAGAGCCAATCTTTTGGAATTATTTTGTCATGCTCTCCTCCCAAGATGGTTTTCTCAGTAACTTCCAGGTTCTTCACACATAGAAGGAGCTTTCCTGTTATTCTTCATCATCTTTGCTGTTGACATCTGCCATGGCTCGTGAAGTCCTCCCAGAGCCTGATTTAAAAGTGCTCATCTTTTATTAATTTTTAAGATGTTGGTTCCCTCGTAGTCCAGCACTGCCCTAAAAACCAAATGCAGTACATCTGACTCATCTAAAATCTATTACATTATCTAATTTTAGTGATTATATCTCTGAGTTCTTGAGTATTGGTGCCAGTAAGAGACAGTCTGCCTCCTGAGATGAGCAGTGATTTCAGGATGGACTGCTCCATTTGTAAGTGCTGTCACTGTAGCAGTGAAGTGCTCAAGTATTAGTTGATGCCAGGCTTCATCAGATTATTGTTATGGTTGCTTTGTTTACCAGATTTGAGGTCTTCCTCAAAGTGGAGGTATATGTTGTGTACATCTGTATTTTGCCACTAGTCTTAACTGCCATTGAATATGTTTTGGAAATAGATGTGGTTCTTGGGCATTAAATAAGCTTGAGAAGTGCTATAGAAAGAACTTGATTGTGTGCCTCAAGTTGTGCATTTCTGACTTGCAAAGTGTTTACTTTAACAGATGTATGCTTGAAATGGAGGACTCTTCCATTCCAGCTGAGTTCAGTGGAGAAGAATTACCCTAATAGTTGGGTGTGCTCTATGAACCCTGATCCTGAACAAAATAGGTAAGAATCAGTTAATATAATTAATGCCTTACTTGCATATTTATGGTCAGGATTTTTTTGGGGGGGAATAGCTGGAGAAATAGACAGTAGTTCTGTACCTGTATGGTACACCTGTGGGCTGTGCTTGCAGTCTAACCAAGTAGTTATGACGTACTAATTAATGCAGACACGCAGCTGGACATGGCAAATTAGTGTGTGCTCTCAGCAAGTTTGCTGGTGATGCAAAACTGGAAGAGTGGCTCTTTTGCCAAAGGGTTGTGCTGCCCTCCAGAGGGACCTGGACACGCTGGTGCAGTGGGCTGATAGGAACCTCATGATATTCAGCAGGAATTGCAGAGTCCTGCACCTGGGGAGGAACAGCCTGAGGCACCAGGGCATGGTGGGAGAGTCCAGCTGAAAGGAAGCTGTTCTGAAAAGACCAGGGGGTCCTGGTGGGCACCAACCTGAACACGAGCTGGCAGCATGCAAAAATGACCTGTGGTGTTCTGGGCTGCATCAGGAAGAATGCTGCAAGCAAGAGAAGCAGTGTTGCATTGTGATAAGCAATGGACACAAACTGAAATAAAGGAGGATCCTCCTTGAATATCCAGAAACATTTTGACCACGAGAGTGACTGTGCTCTGGCACTGGCTGCCTAGAGAGACTGGAGTTTCCCTCCTTGTGAATGCTTAGAAGCCATCTGGACGTGGTCCTGGGCAACCTATTTTAGGCATCTACTTGAGTAGAAGGGTTGGACTGGATGGCCTCCAGAACGTCCATTCCAACCTCAACCTTTCTATGCTTCTGTGAAATTAAGTTCCTTTGTGGGCTTTCTGCACTGTCACTGGAAATATGATTGTACCAGTAGTTCATGCAGTCAAATTGTTACCCATCTTTGTATTGGCCTATCCCCAAACTTCATTTAATATGGCTCCAGGGCTTTGAACTGGTAATTCCCAGTGTAAATGGTTTGGTTTATTGGCAGTGCTTTTGATCCTTACAACATGCATTTCCCAGGGAGAAAACAGCCATATCTCTGGGATTGTGGCTACTGCAGAAGGAAAAGGGGGTTTTAGTGCTGTGCTAAGGATGGGAACAGTGCTGCAAGGGAGAGAGGTGTAGAGCCAGCAGTCTGTACTAAAGTTGTCTTGCATTCCTTTGGTGGTAGGTGTGAAGCTCCAGAGCAGAAGCAGAAATTACCACTGGGAACCTTGAAGAAAGACTCAAAATCACAGGAGGAAAAGCAGAAACAACTGTCAGAGAAAATCCGCCAGCAGCAAGAAAAACTGGAAGCACTGCAGGTAAACCTGGAGGTTTCCCAGTAAGCACAGCAGGCTTTGAGGGACCTGGTGCAAGAAAATGATGCTGAGAGTAATGGCCTCTAATACTGCGTGTGCTGTGTCACATTCATTGGGTGGGATTGTTTTAATAAAATATCTCAAGTCTCATTTCCTGTTAGGAAGGTGGGAGTTGACTGCTGGTGTCCTGATCTTGAGAAACAGCAGAAAACGCTTTCTTTACAATTACTGATCTTTTTTGAAATGGGCAAACAGTTTGCTAGGCTGGGTTAGTGTAGCTTTTAAAGGTAAACTTTCTGGGTTTTCTTTCCTTAATAGAAAACCATGCCAATTCGATCTCAAGCTGACTTAAAGAAGCTGCCTCTGGAAGTGACCACACGGCCTGCAGGGGAGGTAATTGAGATATCACTGTAGGCTACTCTTCTGCGCTGTCCTTAGCTCAGAGCCTGACTTTTCTGTCTGTTCTCCCTATATATACCTTGGTCTGTTTTGGAACACCCAGCCAGTGACTCGATCTCAGCGCCCACGATCTCCTCCATTACCCGATGTCATCAAGAATGCTCCCAGCAGACCACCACCACCACTGGCACCTCCTTCCAGGTCTGTCAGTCAGCTGAAAAGGGGTTCTTCAACTTGGACAAACATTAACACTCCCAGATTGGCAAGCATTCTCTGCAGGGAGGAGGCCAGCACTTCCAAGACGCACTACGATGCTGTGACAACCAGGTCTAACAGCATTTCAAAGACTCTTGCCAAACCAACTACACCAACCAAACCCTCCTCTGCTGTCCCGCAGAGCCCCAGAAGCCCACGTGAAACACCCAACTCAAAAACTGCCAGGGTGTCAACACCAAAGAAATCTGCCACTGTCAAATCGCCCCAGGTGAGATTCAGTGGGATGAAAACCATCAGCTCCTTACCTGCTGTTCTGCACAGCCTGTGTTGCTGTGTCACATCACAAAGAAGTAATGGAGCAGCAGGGTTGAGGCTCCTATTATCATGTGGCACCTTGTAAAACCTTGAATAGTGAAGATATGTATGCTGAGTTGGTGGGGCTTTTTGTTTTTTCCTGTTTGTTTTTTAAATACTTGGCGAATAAATTGTTTTATAACATACCTGAGGTACAGCTGGAGCTTGTTTGCCTCCTTCAGGCCTGCACCCCCAGGAAGAGGACTGTACACACAGCTGAGGAGTTGTCTGAGGAGGAAGTACAGTGCAAGAGGGAGAGGACAAAACGAGGCAAATTTGTAGCAGTGAAAGAGGAGAATAAAGATCCCAGCGAGGTGGTGGTAGAGGTGAGAGTGCACAAGATTCTGCAGCAGAAGGTGTTTGTCAAGTGTTTGCAATCTTGTCAGCAGACAACTGATCTGACCTCGCTTTGCTTGTAGCTCACAGACAGTGCAGGAGAAGAAGATGAGACAGAACTGAAGAAAGCTCAGAAAGGTGAGAAATGAACTCAAGATACAGTGAAAAAGAGGTGTTTCACTGGTTGAACATGTCATTTCATCAATGAGCTCTCTAAAGAAGAGGGTCTGAGAGACCTCTAGCAAAGATGTTGTTGCACCTTCTGCCAGACCAGTTAGTTTCTGCAGCTTGTTCCCAAGATGCTGAATGGAAAGTTCCCAGTAGAAACCCATAGGAAGTTGTCCTAGTCTAATATGAGCCTGAATAGCATGTCATACAGCCCAGATACAGCAGTGTCTGAGAGTACCATGCCATTTCCTTGCGTATGAATGTTTCTAAGTAGAAGTTCAGCTCTGTGATAGTGATGTTCTTATGGTTCATGTACCGTTTGAAGCAACTGTCACAGTTTTAGGTTAGCTCCCAGTGGCTGCCTTCTCTAAAGAGAAAGAAGAATGTGACCTCCAGCGTCTGAATATTTACCAACATCTTTACTGTCTCCTTCCTTTCAGACAAAGGGCTGCACGTGGAGGTCCGTGTGAACAAGGAGTGGTTCACAGGCCGTGTCACAACTGTGGAAATGGGCAAGCGTGCCGTACGCTGGAAGGTGAAGTTTGATTATGTTCCTACAGACAGCACTCCAAGGGATCGCTGGTAACTATCTTCAGCTATTTTTGGAGGCTTGTTGTGCTTTCAAGAGGAAGACTGTGGTTTACTCACATAGATACTGGAGACAGAAATACATTGCTGTCATGTCAGGGGGTGTGTGTGCACTCAGGACAGTTCAGCTGCTTTGCAAAGAGTGAACACAACAAACTCAGTACAATCTGCTCATCACTTGAATGTGATGCTCCCATGGAGGCAGCTGTTGTGTGATCTACAGGTCTCAGTGACAGATATGTACAGATTCTGATGAAGCTATTAAGTGTTTCAGGTGTGACTGATGTAGGTAAATATATCTGATTTTCCCTTTCTTTTCTTTTTCCCCTTCTCAGGGTAGAGAAGGGTAGTGATGATGTGAGATTGATGAAGCCTCCCTCTCCAGAGAACCAGAGTCCAGACACACAGCAGAGAGAGGAGGTTGTTGTGGCTGAACCTTCTACCTCAGAATGTGTTGGAATTGAACCAGACACTACAGGTTCTAGCAGTGGCCAAGAAACAGTGGACCTACTAGTTCAGATCCTTCGGTGAGTTCACAGTTTTCCTTGTGAGCTGCTGCAGCCTGATGGCTTTACTTTTTCAGGCTCAAACTCCAGCTTTGTTTTTTCTTCCCTGCATAGGAATTGTTTGCGATACTTCTTGCCTCCAAATTTTCCTATTTCCAAGAAGGAGTTGAGTTCCATGAGTTCAGAAGGATTGCTGGCATTTCCCTTGGTGAGTTCAGTACATCTGGAAAAATAAACTGCGTAGTTTGTTGGATTTTTTTCCCCCATTCTTATGACAGGCCTGCATCCACTGGTTGCAGGGTTGCACACCTCAAAAGCTCATTTGTATCCTCAGCAGACTAGTGTAGCTGAGGGGGAGAAAAAAGAGTTCATAAATGGTGCCTCAGGTCTTCTATTACCATACATCTGCGTGGGAAAGCTGTTGGCTGCTGCTACCTGAAGTTCTGGTCCAGTGCTGTTAAGTTTTTAACAAGAGAGGCTGGGTCTGAGATTTATAGAAATGGAATGTAGGCACATCTGTTCATTTACCCCCAACCTTTAAGTCCAACTTACAAAGAGACCATCTGAAAAATAAGAGGGAGCATGGAAGCCAACCCCCTTGTACTTCTCCAGATGACCAGGCTCACAGAGATGGAGCAGAATTTCAAGATTCACAGCCCACCAGTGATTCACCTTAAGGCTTTTGGTTGAGCAAGGAACAAATGGGATTCTGCATGGGGGTCAGTATCCTGATTTCCTTGATATATTTACTAAAGCTGAGAACACATGCTTGAAATTCTCACTGAGTCTTTACCAGCAGAATAGCTGAAACGTGTTTGTTATGAGTCAGTACTGTGAGCTGCAGCACTGTGCTGTGTTCAGGAAATACTTCATAAGCTTTGAGGGTTTTTTCTTCTACCGTAGTTTGAATGACTGGAAGGAGGCCCCACAAAATAGCTATGTGGGTTTCCTTCCCTAACCCAGAGGCATGTGTTCTCTGAACAATGTCAGAAGTGGTGGGAGTAAATCAACAGGGATGAAGTCTTTTCTGCTTGAACAGTCTGTCCTTCCTTTGGTGGCTGAGTCTGCACCAGCATCTGTGTGCTGGTAATAGAAAAATGTGGAGAACTGATACTGGCTTCTCTGGCTTGTCTCTTCTCTGACATACTGCCAAGCCACAATATCCTTAATCCGAATTCAGTTCGCTTCTGTTGCATTTCTGGTCTTTGGGAATGTGAAAACCTGTGTGATTTCTGTGCTTCATACTGTAGGCAGATGAGGTATGTGAATGTGAGCATGGCAAGCAATGCAGCCAGGGAGTACAGAAGGGCTGTGTTACCCTCATGTTGTTCAGTCCTGCTGGTAGCTGCATTCAAGCAGCAACTACTGGGGTGTCTTTTACGTTTAGTGCTTCTTTTAATGTGTGCTCTCTTGTTTTTTTTATGTTCCATAGAAAGACTATTTCAAACAGTACGAGATGGGTCTGCAGAACCTGTGCAATTCATATCAGACCCGTGCTGATGCCCGGGCCAAAGCCTGCGAAGAAAACCTGCGCAATACTGAGAGAAAGCTGAAGGAAGCAGAGGAGAAACTGCAGAAGCTGAGGACTAACATTGTGGCTTTGCTGCAGAAGGTGCAGGAGGTGGGTGAACTGCAGCACCATGACCTTCATCAGACCAAGGCCAGTCTGGGCACTGGGTATTTTAGTCCAGAATTGAGCTGTACTTCAGTTCTTTCTTTTTCACCCAGAGGGTGATGAGGCACTGGAACAGGTTGCCCAAGGAGGTTGTGGATGCCCCATCCCTGGAGGCATCCAAGGCCAGGCTGGATGTGGCTCTGGGCAGCCTGGTCTGGTGGCTGGCAGCCTTGCACATAGCAGGGGTTGAAACTAGATGAGCATTGTGGTCCTTTTCAACCCAGGCCATTCTATGATTATGATTCTTTCTGAATGTTGTATCACTTGGATCCAGACCAGCAGAAGCAGTTTTGTGCTGCTGTCACTGCCCACCTTCTGGCAGTCAGAATGCAAAGGCTGCTCAGGATGGGTGCTGCAGAAGATGCTGTGTTGCTGGACAGGGAGGGGTTTTATTCTTTCCATTCTCGCACTGCTCTTCAAGATTCACTTTTTCACTGATATTTCTTGTTCTTTTCATTTCAGGACATTGATATTAATACAGATGATGAACTGGATGCATATATCGAGGACTTGATCACAAAAGGAGACTGAATAGCCCCATCACACATCCTCAGGAAGTGTGGAATTGCTGGTTACTTCGATGGAGATGTGGATTCCTGCAGTAGAAGTCTATGACAGCAGATGAAAGAAAAGAGCTTGTAGACAGTACTGCCATTGTTTTGGTGTACAGGTTGTTGTGACTGAAAAAGACATTTGTGCTTTTGGCAGGAAAGTTTTTAATATTATAATTCTTTGAATTTCTTTCTTCCTTTTGTTTATAAATATTTATTTTTAAAATAAATGGGAACTGTGCCTGGTATGATGGGAGGGTTGCTGTGTGGTTTTAGTGAAGTAAAAGTGTGGGTCCCCTTTTTGCATCTGAGGTATGTGCTAAACTTGGAAGACCAGAATCTCATGCCTAACAAGTTGTCTCATAAGAATCTGACAGGAAGTTAAAACAAGGTTTTAAAGAGTGAGAGAGGAGGCCAGGACTTGAGACTACTCTTGGTGTAGAGAAAAACAGTTGGATCCCTACTCTGTAGCTCAGGTCTCTAAACAGTCTGTGTGGAGGGGATGCAATTGTGAGGGTTCTCAAAGCTGAGTGTGGGGGTAGGGATTGGCATTTGTGCAGTTGTTGAGTGCAGGGTCTGTGTAAGCAGGTGGAGTTGGCATGGTGCTGACAGTCCAGAGGATGAGGATCCTTTAAAAAGAGTATGGCTGCTCATGTGGCTCACAGTGAATTGCAATGATCAGAGGAAGAAAGCTGGAGTTTACTTTCTTTCCTAGCAATTATTGCACATTATTGCTGCTGTTTCTTTGAGACATAATTGCAACAGCAGCACAGCCCCTTGACCAGCTGAAAATGAAGTGACCCTATGTTCTGTCCTGACTCCCTCAGGTTTGTGTTGCTTTGATCCACTTGCCATTCCAGATAATTTTAATTGAAGTACTGGAACTCAGAGCCCTTGGGTCAGCAACAAGGACGTTGCCTTTCCCTCTTGCTCCAAGCTGGAGGCTGAACTGCAGCTCCTTGCAGACCACTTCTTGCACAGACCATGTGGTTTGAGTTCATTGGCCAGTTTTCTGCTCAGCTCTGCTCACACAAGGTGAGTAAAAATGAGTCCATGCTCAGAAACCTCTACAGCCCAACTGCTTAATGAGTCACAGCGTGACCAAGACGTGCCCACCTCCAGGAATACCAAATGAACTGCACTGTTGCCATTCCTTTGTAAGTTGAATGTGTGATAGATGTTGCAGGGGGAAAAACCAGTTCAAAGTAAACATCTGTTACTGAACAGTTCTAAGTTCTGCATACCACAGGAAAAATAAAAAGCAGAAGAGAGGGAAGATTGGTTCATTTACCTGCATTTCAGGTCCTTGTGACAGCATATTGTCTGAGGCTGATTGCTTTCATTCAGGTTGAGGATCCTCGTGTACTTGAAGGTAAGAAGCATCCTTCCATAATGCAGGAGCAAACTCCACCAGCTTCTCAAGCTCTTCAAGTGTGTTGGAGGTGTGTTAATGGGGGTTGCACACTGCTGCTCAGGTGGAGATGTTCCCTCTGTAGGACCTGTGTTCTGTGTTAAAGTGAGAAGAAGCCTTTGTCCTTCCCAGCAGGAATTCTGAAGAATTAGATTTCATTGAAGTACAGCTCAAGGATAATGCAGTTTGTAAGCTTTAATTCTTAGCACTGGAAGCATACCAGTGTAGAACCAATAGTCCTCAGGTGTTTCTAACTGATTCCATACTCCTCCCTTTAGGAAGGTATTACATGATTTTATTCCTCTGTTTTCTGGGAACTTATTATTTTCAGTTTTAAATCTTCTTCATGGCATTTCATCTCTGTTCTCGTACCAAATATTTCTGATCAAGTTATATTTCTTCACTGGAGTTACATTCATCAGCGCAGCTGATGTGCAGCTGCCTCCTCTCACCTTCAGTTCTGCTAGGAAAAGGAAGCCAAGAACTCTTAGGTGCTAATAAAACCATTCTCAAGACCTTCCTGCTATTTCTTTGCAGCGGTTTCAATTTTACTTAAAATCATGGAACCATTTGAGCTGGAAGGGACTACTAGAGGCCATCTGGTCCAACTCCATTGCACTGAACAGGGACACCCACAGCTGATCAGGTGCTCAGAGTCCCATCCCCTCACTTTGGGTGTCTGCAGGGACAGGACATCCATGCAGGTGCAAATACATGTATTTAATAATGAGGCAGGAAAATAAATGCTTGAACATCAACTTTTGGGTCTTGCTGTGGTGATTTTTCCGGGATAACTTTGTCTTAGTCTCAAGAGGAAAGAAGAAAGAGCTGAAGGAGCTCCTATCTAAAGGCAGCCCTGTGTTGAGGGTGTTTTCTGTATGTCTTCAAAGCCCGTGTGTGTGCCAGGAAAGGCTTTGCACAAGCTCTGTTGCAGTAGTAGCACAAAACCAGCATCAGCTGCCTTTTCCTCTTTGGCAGTGTTGTGCTGTGTTGTGATTCCCATCCTACTGTTCACTCGGTGTGTCAGTGTAGAACTAGCCCAAAGCTTGTGGCAATTGGTCCCTCTGTGAGTGAGGGATGTAGTCCTGTGCCTGCAGCTATCTTCAATTATTTCTTGTTTGTGGCCTCGGGGTCCCAAGATGTAACTCACATTTGACCAATGCCTTCAGGCTGGGGGCATTAAGGCCCTTCGAGGCCAGTGTTGTGACCAAGCCCTCAGAGCAAAGCATCTGCTGTGTTGGTACCTGAGGAGCAGGCTCAGGCTGCTTGTGGCCGTGGTTCCAAGGCTGCAGCTGAGGCTGGCTGGGGCAGCAGTGGTGTGCAGGCTTGGGATGCTCAGCCCCCCTGAGCTGCTCTGTGGGGCTGAGGGAATCTGCAGCCCAGCTGCCATGGGGGCTCATGAAATGTTGCATTGTCTGTGCAGGGGCTGTGGGTGCCTGGGAACGTGGGCATGAGCAGAGGTGCCAGCATCGTGCTGCCGTGTCTCCAGGGCAACACCTCAGGGCAGCAGAGGAATCCCCAGCCCATAGGGCAGCCCCAGCCTGACCCTGGCTTTGTTGGCTCCCTGCTGTTTGTTCGGAGACAAGAGGATGAGGCCTTCCTTTTCCTGCCAGCTGCCTGGAAGCAGCTCCGCCAACATAAAAAGCTCCACTGGTGTCTGCCCTGCAGGAGAGAAGAGACCCACTGAGTGCTGCACTGAGCCCTGTGCCAAGGCACCGTGAGGGGCACAGTGGGCCCTTGTCCCTGTGCCAGGAGCAGCTGGCAGCTTCCTACCACTGCCACGAGCTCTTGGCAGCAGAAGCATCCTCAGCCCCACAGCAGCACAGGGCAGCCTGAGCCTGGCCCAGCTGCAGGAGCCATTGTGCCATGGCTGCTCATCCTGAGGCCCGGTGCACCCCTAAGGTGGGCCCTGGCTGTGGGACCCCTTGGAGTTCTGTATGCCCTCATGCTGTAGAGCTGCGTTGCCCTTCGGTTCCTTTCCATTGCCCTCCTGCCTTCTCCCCAGCTCTGCTGGCCTTGTGCAAGCCACTGTCCCACCATATCTGAGCCAGGGGACAAGCAGAGCATCAGTATGCCACCACCATCCCCATCCCAAAGCTCTGCATCTGTCTGAGCCCGAGCAATGAGTAGATTTGGAAGTTGGAGGCAGTGCCCGGCTCCTGGCGCTGGCCCAGAACCTGCTCTTTCCTCCATGGGCACTTAGGAGCGCAGACACTCCACACACATCTCCCAGGTACGAAGCAGTGGAGCAGAAACCCAGAGAAGATCCCAAGCTGTCCCAGCTCCTTCTCCCAACACAGGGGTTGGCACCCTGGGGCAGCAGGGAGGGGACATCTCAGCCCAGAGGCCCAGAGCAGAGCTAGGGTGATGGAAGAGCCTGCGGGGTCACCTCTGCCTATGCAGGACACACAGCCTTGAGGCTGGCAGGTGCTTTTCATGCTGGGATGCCTTCCCTCTCCCTCAGCCCTCCATCCCACTGCACATGATGCCCACAGCAGGGCCAGCTCCATCACCACCCCCTGTGCCTGGGGTTTGGCAGCTCACCCCTCATGCCCACGGCTGCAGGGATGTGGCTCTGGGTCTGGTTGGAGCTCACACTGCAGGGCACAGCAGCCTCTTGCAGAGGTTGAATGGGTGGCAGGAGAGCTGGAGATGTGACCTGCTCAGGTGGAGCTACCATTAAAGCAAGGAGGAGCTGCAGGAGGGCTCCAGGTGACCGCACAGGGCTGGGCTCAGCACGCTGTGGCCACAGTGTTGGGTGTAGGTGCTGGGACAAAGAACCCCATTGGATTTGCAAGAGCTGGGACTCAAAGGAGAAGCCTTTTGACTGCCAGCAACCACCCGGCCCCAGGACAGGGTGTTCTGTGCCAGCAGGAAGGGATAACTCCACTGCAGCACTCCAGGAGTGCAATCTCACACCAGCCCCACGCTTACACCAACGCAGGACTAACTCCTGCCGAACGCACTCTCCGAACCCGGTGCCACTTTAGCGCAGAACGCCTCCAGCGCTAAACTGCGCTCGGGGCAGCGCCGCGTGGGCTCCGGCCGCGACGGGACGAAGAAGGGAGCGAGCTCCGAGGGCGGCACGGCCGTTTATTGGGGGGAAGGGGCGCCGCTACACCTTGGTGCCCCCCGAGGAGGGCAGCTCGGAACGCTGCGTCGGAGCGCTCAGCGTGGAGGAGGCGGCGGGAGGCGGTCGGGCTCCGCGCAGCCCCAGCAGCGCTCGGCACTGCGCTCGGAAGCGGCCGTCGAGGAAGGCGTAGAGCAGCGGGTTGAGGCAGCTGTTGAGGTAGGCGAGGCAGGTGGCGTAGGGATGCAGGCGGGAGATGAGGCCGAGCAGAGCGCACGGCAGCTCCAGCAGCCCGGCCGCCGCCAGCACGAAGAGGCTCTTCAGCAGATGGAAAGGCAGCCAGCAGCCTGCGAACACCCCGACCAGCGCGGCGATCAACCGCAGCAGCCTCCTCCTCGCCGCCGCTTCGGCTCTGCGGGGCCGCAGGTGGCGGCGGACGGCGCTCCCCACGCAGCAGTAACACACGGCCATGAGCAGCAGCGGAGCGGCGAAGCCCAGCGCGGTGGTGCCGAGGCTGAGCGCCGCCGCCGCCCGCTCCGCGCCGCCCCCCTCCCCCCATAACCGCAGGTCGCACAGCGTGCGGTTCCGCGCGTCCCTCCGCGCCTCGCGGAGCAGCAGAGCGGGCAGAGCCGCCGCCGCCGCCGCCGCCCACAGCGCGGCCAGGGGACCCAGAGCCGCGGGGCGGCGGAGACGCGCGGAAGCGGCGCGGGGCGGCGGGGGGGCGGCGCGGAGCACGGCGCGGTAACGCTCGGCGCTCAGCCCGCCCAGGCAGAAGGCGGAGGCGAACATGTTGAGCAGCACCAGGTAGCTGCTGAGCTTGCAGAGCGCCGCGCCGAAGGGCCAGTGGAAGCGCAGCGCCGTGTAGGCGGCCCACAGCGGCAGCGTGGCCACGAAGGCCAGGTCGGCCAACGCCAGGTTGCCGATGTAGGCGTCGGCGGAGCGCCGCTTGGCTCGGGGGCCGCGCCACACCGTCAGCAAAACCAGCGCGTTGCCCGCCAGCCCCAGCACGAAGACCAGCGCGTAGAGCGCGGGCAGCAGCGAGAAGGACGCCTCCCAGTCCGCCTGCCAGGCGCACGCCGTCCCGTTGCCCTCCTCCTCCTCCTCCTCCGCCTCCCCGTAGTAATAATCCGCCTCCGCGTACTCCATCGCCCCGCGTCCCCCCGCGCCCCGCGGCGTTTCACCTTTAATAAGGGGACCCCGCGCACCGCCCCGCGGAGGCGGAGAGCGGTGGGAGCGGCTCCGGGGGCAATGGAGGGGGTGCGGGTACCCAAAGTGCGGCCGCGAGGGACGGGGGGCTGTGCCGGGGCTGCGGGAGTGGGGATCGTGCGGGTGGGAACGTGAGCGGGAGGGGACGGGGGGAGCGGGATGCAGGTAGGGATATCGGTAGAGAGAGCAGGTAGTTGTAGCGGGGATAGATGTAGCAGGGATGCAGGCAGGGATGCAATGGAGATGCAGTAGAATGCAACAGGGATGCAGTAGGGATGCAGGCAGGGATGCAGCAGGGATGGATGCAGGCAAGGATGCAGGCAAGGATGGATGCAGTAGGGATGCAGGCAGGGATGCAGTAGTGAACCAACAGGGATGCAGTAGGGATGCAGGCAGGGATGCAGCACGGATGGATGCAGTAGGGAACCAACAGGGATGCAGGCAAGGATACAGGCAAGGATGGATGCAGTAGGGATGCAGGCAGGGATGCAGTAGTGAACCAACAGGGATGCAGTGGGGATGCAGGTAGGGATGCAGGCAGGGAACCAACAGGGATGCAGTAGGGATGCAGGGAGGAATGCAATGGGGATGCAGGCAGGAATGCAGTGGGGATGCAGGCAGGGAAGCAACAGGGACAGATGCAGTAGGGAAGCAGCAGGGATGCAGTAGAGATGCAACAGGAATGCAGTAGGGATGCAACAAGGATGCGGGCAGTAGGGATGCAGTAGTGCAATGGAGATGCAGTAGAATGCAACAGGGATGCAGCTCTCCAGAGCACAGTGGGACAGCAGATGCCACTCTGGGCACAGTGGCATCCCACCCCACCTCACACCAGCAGTCCTATTGCTGGTGTGGCCATGCCAGAGGTGAGCAGGACCTGCAGGTGTCAGGGAAGAAGGCAAAGCAATCCCCACAGCTTCCTGGCCAAGATATCCGGAAGCAAATTCTCTGTCATCTGGTCTGGTTTCCTGCAGATCACTCTCTGTTTTATCTTTTTTCCCTTCTCTCAGACAAGAACATCCTTGTTTGAAGGGACCCTCACAAAAGCCCAGTGCTGCCAGGAGTGGGGGTGTGGGGCTGCTGCACACAGTAGAGGTTCTTCCCTTGCTGGGATGGGGAAGGTTCCTGTTCACCAGTGTGGCTGATGCCCCTGTGTTGCAGTGGCCCTGTGCTATGGAGTTGGCCCTGATGCAGTGCTCCTGTGACCTGTACTGGCCACATCCGTTGTCCTTTTCCCATAAGGCCTGCTGGGATGCCCTGCTCTGGACTTTGATACCATCTTCCCTGGGACATCTTTAACCATCACCAATCCCTCCACTATGCAAAGATGGAAATGTCTTTGTCCAACATTCTGTCCTGCCAGGAGCTGCTGGGGGAGCCATGCCTGTATCAGGGGGGCAGGGGAGGCTCAGGGCTTTGGGAGCTGTCTTGCATTCTTTGCAGGATTTGGGGAGGGCTGGTCTGGCTGGTGCTGCTCTTGACTTGTTCCAAAGGCAACTGAATTCCTAAGCAACTGAACTGGCAGGAGAGTGAGAAGTGCTTTTTAAGTCAGGAAATCCAGCTGAAAGGACTGCAGGAGGAAAAAAAAAAAAAAAAGTCATATTACATTATTTCACACCTTTTGGCACAGCGTCTCCAGCAAACCGAAATGCCATACAGCAGGAGCTTGCCTGTCCTGATCCCCCTTTTATTTTAAGGTCCAGTGCTGTGACCAGTGTGGTGCCCTCAGCCCAGCTGCTCTCACACCAGCAGATCATGCACTGTGAGTACATCTTTCCTCCTGCTGGCCCACATTTCAGTGTTGGGGCTCCTTGCTATTCATGCAGAGGATTGTAGCTTCCCTGTGTGGTTTCTGCAGGACCCTGCATCACGTTTGCCTGTATTCTCCATTTTCTCTGTCTGTCGTGAGGCACTGAGGCTCCAGCTGGTGCAGTAGGGAGGGCTGCATCCCTGGCACTTGCAGAAGCATTCACAGGAGGTGCCTCTTCCTGTCTGTCTCCCCACAGATTTCGTCTGTCGCTGCTTTTTTTCAGCAGCAGCTGCACCTCCACTGAACTTCCCATAGAGGCTCTTCAGTGCTTCCTTTTCCCTGAGATCGCTGCCCTACAATGGACGGAAGATGAACGAGCAGCTTTTCTAACATTTCTCATATCCCTGTATTTGCACCTGGGCTGTTTTTCCAGCCTCCAGATAAGTTTTGCCTCATCTGCCTTTCGAGACAGTATCTCATGATCTCACACACTCCTGGCCCTGGGGGCACCGCAGCTTTGCCACCCACTTACCAGGAAGAGCAGTCCTGTTGGGAACCAGGAGGAGAAGGAGCCCTGGGGTGAGCTGAGCCCTGCAGATCCAGCCAGGGCAGAGCCAGGAGGAGCAGTCAGCCCTGCTGCATTGCTGGTGGGCAAAGCAGAGGAAACCTGCTCCTTTCCCAGGGCAGATGCAGTTACAGGGACAAGTTTGTCAGCTTCATAAACAAATATACACAAGGCCAGTTAAAACCTGGGGGCATTTCCCTGCGAAGATAACGAGGATGGTTTGCAAATCAGGAGAGCAAAAGGAAAATGCTGCTAATGTTATTCTTGTTTTCTAAGCCAGCAATTGCCTGCAGGTGCAAGGCTTTCTTACCACGCAGAGAAAAGGAGAAGGCAGTGCTGAGAGTCTTCCACATCCCCGGGGTTCAAAGGGGAAACACAGTGGGTATTGTATTACTTTCCTACTAAATGCAGGTGGTGGTGTTCAATTGTTTGAGGGCATTTGAAAGGGCCAGCTCTCTGTTTTGATCCCAGATTTCTCCCAGAATCAGGGATGGGGGCAGTGGGCAGATGGAGTGGCACAGGGTGGGCTGTGGGCTCTCACAGTGCTGCTTTGAGGACCAAGATGCTGATGTGCAGGGAGTGAGTGGATTCTTATGGTTTCAGTGCTCTTTAGAGGCACAGAGTCGCAGCAAGGGCAAGGGCACCATAATTATTACGGTGTATTTAGTGATACGAAAGCATGGATCTATGGATATTGATCTTGAATAGGTTCCTTTGCATCCATTTGTTTAAGCATTGCCTTCGACTGTTGCTTTGTTATTGACCACTGGAGCTTTCTACTTGTGCCTGTACCAACATGGAAGGTTGCCAGGAAAGCTCCAGGGGTTGTTTTCCTCTCCAAAGACCCCAATGACAGCAACATGGGGTTGGTGCAGTCCCTCCCAGACTGTCACCTGTGCAGCTCAGGACGTATCCTGACCCAGCAATGTTCTGTTGGGAAGCAGGAGGTGCTGCCCTGTGCCCCCCCCCCCATAGCTGCGGCCTTCCCACTGTGCCTGCAGGGCTGCGGCCTACACCCAGCGTCACCCCTGCTGCCATTTGTGGGGCTTATAGAGGCAGTGCTGGGCTCTGTGCTGTAAAAGGGGCCTGGTGGGGAGCCACAGCCAGCCTTCTTCCTTTGGAAGTGATAAAAAAAAGATGCCGTTGAAACCATTCTCATACCCGCTGCCTGAAACCAGGTTCCTTCACGCAGGCGGAGTTGTGTATAAGTTTAAAATCCGCTATGGCAACTTGCAGAGGTGAGGAAGCTCGAGTGAGGAAATGAGGGCTTTGATAAACCGCCTCTAAAGGTGTGGTAGTTTGACATCTGAGAAATGAGAGGGAAGGGACTGTGCTTTAGTTTGCCCGTGCTGCTGGCAGTCAGGGAACGGAAAGGAAAACAGCCTTTGGATGTGCAGAGGATGACGATTTGGAGAGTTGTGTGTGGTCATGGTAGTGAGCGAGGCTCAAATTGGAAGTGATACTGAATCACAGGGTGCTGATGAGTCTGGTCAGATGGGGAAGGTGATCGTTAGAAGGTGAAAACATTGCTTCCCTGAGGGTATTGCCTTGGAGGGATCTGCTGGTATCTGCTTAGTCAGAATGCAGAGATGATGAATGGGTCCTTCTTTGAGAGAGCAGAACCCTTTCAGTACCTAAAGGGAGCCTACAAACAGGAGGGGAATCAGCTCTTTGAAAGGGTGAGTGACAGCAGGACAAGGGGAAATGGTTTTAAGTTGAGGGAAGGGAGATTTAGGTTGGACGTCAGGGGGAAATTCTTTACAGAGAGAGTGGTGAGGTACTGGAACAGCTGCCCAGAGAGGTTGTGGATGCACCTGGAGGTGTTCAAGGCCAGGATTGATGGGGCCCTGGGCAGCCTGGTCTAGCATTAGGTGGGATGGTTGGTGGCCCTGCGTGTGGCAGGGGGGTTGGAGATTCATGATCCTTGAGGTCCCTTCCAACCCTGGCCATTCTGTGATTCTGTGAACCCAGACCAACTCACTCAAGAAGTTTTGGAGCTCTTAATTTGAGAGAGGACTCAAGAATCCTTGAGGCTGTGGGCCATAATAGTCACAGAAGGTGGGGTTGTTCTGGCAAAAGGAGATATTACTGCTTTTTTTTTTTTTTCCCCTCAAAACTAAGTGGTTTTAGATTGGGTTCTAATTGCAAAAGAAGTGTTTTGTAGATCTCAAACTTAGCTTGAAGCTTTATGCTTTGTTGCTGTCAACTTCTGATAAAATGTGGGTGTTCTTATATATCAATAAGCAAAGCCAGAGGATCTGTTAGCACCATCTGGCTCCCTTCAGGGATCATGCCTTTCAAGGCTATGAGCATCAGCATGCAGCAGTCCAAAGGCAATACCCTCAAAAGCACTGTGCTGTGATCTTCCTCTTGTCTTCAAAAGCAGAACCCATTTACAGCCATTTCTTGCTTTAAATTCGGAGCATTTCTGCTATCTCTTGTACCCACACACACAATGCAAATGGGCAGAAAATTCAAAATAATCCTGGATATTTTTAGGAACAATATTTCAAGATTTTATCTGCTTGCTAAGAATTTTCTCTCTGCAGAGAATGTTCCTTGTTTATGATGTTCTGTTGTCATTTGCTGTCTGTCAGAGAATGTAATCCTTTCCTTCCCCAGGTGGGACTAATTCTTTGTATCTTTGGGACTAATTCTTTGTATGTTTTCACAGTGCTCCTGAACTCAACAACACTGACATTGCTGTCAAGGAGTTTGAGGTAGGATATGAAGCAATTTCTGTCAGTATCTTTCTGTAGTGCAGTTCAGGTGATATGAAGGGAGTGAGGAGAAGGATAAGCAAAGCTGTATGTATGTATCTAGAATATCCTTTTCGACAATTCATGCAAACTGTAAAGTTCAGTTTTTTCCAAAGCCTGAACACTGAACTCCAGTAGAGTTGTGGATATATTGTTAATATTATTCCCCCACTTCTTTTTTTGGTCTTTCCAGGAAGCAATTCGAGTCATCCTTGGAAATCTTGATGATTTACATCCATTTTCTACAGATCACTTCACTATCTTTCCATGTATCCTTTCCTGTTCATAAAAGAAAAGATTCCATGAATTGTGTATGTTGGACATTGCTTCATTCAGGATTCATATTCAGTACTTTGCAGACCTTTAACTACTTTGAGCTTTGCAATTTTACATTACCTGAGGACCACCATCAGCTGGTGCCTTCAGCAAATAGTTGATTTGAAAAGAGTGTTTTGCAATGTTTTTAGATCAGAAACTCTGAGTTCCAAGTCAGATCTAGACAGAAAATCACAGAATGGCTTAGGTCAGAAGTGGCCTTAAAGATCATCTATTTCCTAAAATGAAAGCACACATGCTAAGTCATAGTAAGCCCACCAAAAACAATGGCAAACATGGCTTGTGCCCTGCTTTAAAAAATTAATGAAATGAGAAATGTTCCTTATAGACTCAGCAACTTTGTCCCACTGGTAGAGAAGACTACAACAGTTTACAAACATAGTGCTTTGTTTGTAAGTCTTAATGTCGTTCTCAGATTTGAGTAAATGGGAAAGAGTATCAAAAATGAGATTCAAACATGAGAATGTCAATCTCGTGCCTTATCCCTACATTTGCACTATGTATCTGGAGCTCAACTCATTTCAGCAAAGTTTGTCCTTGGGTAAGTCTGCATGGTTATGTTTGGGTAATTTCCAGAACAAAGAGGTGTTTTTCAATAGTTTTTCAATTTCAGTGCACTGTATGCAAGTTCAGCAGTCTGTCCTGTTCTCAGAAAATAAGACATAAAGCAGAAACATACTTTTAAGTGGGTTGAATAAACTCCAGTATAGTCACCAAATCTTGTAATACTTCTGTTACAGGTAAAGAAGTCAACAGCAACAATTCTGAGCCTGTAAGTTGTGTGTGTGTGTTCTGAGTTATAGTCCAAACAATCTGGAGCAGCAGAGTACACAGAGATATTCCAGACTACAGCCAAAAATATTGCAAGATAGGAAATACTGAAGTTTTATAATTTCCAGTTATCAGCCAGGAAATGTAAATTGACACTACTGGCGTAGTTCTCTGGATGGCTTCTGTCTGGTTCGTGTCTGTGAATAAAGAAGCTAGTATTTTATTCACAAATCTTTTTTGTTTTCATTCTATAAATGTGAACAACTGTGCTAAATATAACTATATATTGATTCTGAATTTTGTTATAAAATAGAAAAGTCATAATCAAATGTTACCAATGCAAAGTTTGCAATGTTTTGAAGGTCAAGAGAAAAAGTGAAATACCAGAAAGTACTGAAATGGAAGAAACAGGGAAGAGGAGAAGAGTTGAAGGTCAAACAGAGACCTCATATCCAAAGTTATGTATGGACAGGTCAGTCAACTACAAAATATTCTTCTAGGCCGTATATAAATATCTTTCATATGCCATTGATCTTCTGTGTTCATTATTACTGTGCATTCCTTCTCCCTGTTGTTCTTCCTTCTCTTTCACTGCTGACACTTCTCCTAATTTTGGATTTCTTTTTGGAAATGTGTACATATTTTCTTTTTGTTTTTAATGAAAATTAGAGACTTGAGTACAAATGTCTATTTAGCGTATATATTTTGTTGCCTAGAGGTACTGAAAGCTTGACTTGAAAATAAAATGCTCATAGTGGCCATATGTATGATTGTTTGATTGCTTCCTTTTTGTAATTTTTCTGTAAACTCAGTTCTTATTTATTTCACTTATTTTTAGACCTGGAGCTGAGAGTGTTCACCATGCAACTAAAGTAGAGCATGGATTTGAAAAGGTAAGCTACAGAATATTCAGAAAGACACAACAGTATTTAGTCCTAGATTCTCAAGATGGCAAGAATAAAATGCCTTCAGGTATGTTTTTTCCCTTGTCATTTGCATCTGTGATAGTGACTTTCTTGATTGCTGCTCATCAAAATCAGTCAGATGGTGAGTTTTACAGAGACAACACACAAACTTTTCTGGTTCTTCAGCTAAGAACTAAGGGTAAGCTTAACCTCTCAGAGATGAACCTGAAGAATTGCCTACCTTGACCTCAAGCCTCCAGATGCCTCTTCCTATCAGACTCCACAGAGGGCCTGCAGTAGCTGCTGACCTTCATACTGACTTTGCTGTCAATAATTGGAGCTCACCACAACTCTGAGCAGATGGCCTTGTAGGCATCTACCTCTCTCCCTTAAAAAGCATAATGAGTTTTCTGACTACATCATCAGTAGTCATGTTAATGAGGGAACTGTTCCAGAGGGATCAGAGATGCTTCCTAAACCCTCTCTTCTCAAAATGCCTTGTCAGGAAGGGAAGATTCTTTCTTTTCCAGCCTTCAGGCATCATTTTGGCAGCCAGCTGTCCAATCAGAATGGCTGGAATCCAGCCCACACATCTTCCTGCTTAACAAGGACACTGGTACAAATTGAAGAAAGAGAGAAAGAGAACTGACAGCTGATCAGCCTGTTTCTGAAGATAACTTTCCTACTTTACTGAATCTTCTGAGAATAAACTGTAAAGATCTCAGGCCATCTAAACTTTGGAAATTTTCACACATCTGAGCTCAGTGCAAGAGATGCACACCTAAGGAGTAAATCTATGCTTATATTCTCTCTATGACAAAGTGATTTTACTCTTTCAAATAAGCGTGCATGCAGATTTTGTTGTTTGTGGTCCTTTGTATTTCTGATATTCTGGCTCAGTCCTGCTTCTGATACTTCTCACTTCTGTCCTTCAGTGTTATTTACTACTACTATGGCTTAGCAGGACTAATGTCCAGAGGGCTGTACTGTCAGTGGCTATTTCCCACAGCATCTCTGTGTATGCTGTTTAAAATCTTTGCCTATACTATTCCAGCTATTAAAATCAGTGAATTACAGCTTTACTTTAGATCTTGCTGTTCAGTTCTTAAAGCAAGCAAGTCAACAAAACTCTCCTGTGAGATAAAATTTCACATTGTGTAACAAAGTTTCTGGGTTGTGTTTTCTTTTAGAATTACTCCAAAGAAATTCAGTGTGAGCGTAGTCCAGCATCCCACAGCGTGGGCTGTGACCAAGAGTGTTTATGTAAGTAAGGAATTCCTGTATTATTTCTTACATCAGGCATTCAGGGGAGTATGGAGGGAGTGAGTTTGTGCTTCTGTTCTTACTCCTGTTTCTTACAGGGAGACCTGTGGGATATAACATGGAACAAAGAGCAGAAACCAGTCAGCCTGAAGGTGAAATGCAGGTATTGCAGCAAATGGACCAAATCACAACCAAAGGAATTGAGGAGCCAAAACGAGGAGGTCTCTCAAAGTTCTGGAAAAGGTACCTATGTTGCAGCTGTGAGCAGTTCCTACTTAAAGCTACTTCATAGTGCAGCATTTGTTTTCCACCAGGACTGCCTGTTCTCTTATTTCCTGAATTTTAAAGAACTGTATCTGTGTGTTTTTCACCCAGAGGGTGGTGAGGCACTGGAACAGGTTGCCCAAGGAGGCTGTGGATGCCCCATCCCTGCAGGCATTCAAGGCCAGGCTGGATGTGGCTCTGGGCAGCCTGGTCTGCTGGTTGGTGACCCTGCACACAGCAGAGGGTTGGAACTGGATGAGCATTGTGGTCCTTTTCAACCCAGGCCATTCTATGATTCCATGATCTTCTGGTGGGTAGAGCAGAGATACTCCAGCAAATATTAAATGAACTGGTTTGGGTGTGAGAGGAAACTTCAGGTGTGATAGTAGGGAGTAAATACCATGTGAGTCAATTGCTTCACATGAGCCTTCTGTGCTGCTCTGTCCCTGCTGTGTCTGAGACTGATTCTGGCAGTTGAGACGATTCTGTGTTATCTTGAAGAGTAGACACATCTTTTCTGTGGTGGCTAAACCAAGGCCTTCCAAGGTGAAGAAACATTCCCTCGTGCTTTATGCTTGTGGAAAGGTGCACATTCCCAGTGAAGTGTTTTGTAGCTGCGTTAGGGAAAACAATCCCAGCAGTTACTGACCTCAATCACTGCCTTTATATCAGATAAAGAGTGCCACCTACAGCCAGACTGTTAGAACACTTTAATTTTCTCTCCCAACAGAGCCATTCAGGGACCGATCTTCAGTCCCATTAAGGGGATCCTTAAAATCCTTATCAATCCTAACGTATGCCAGCCCCATTAACGACTAGAGCACAATGCTGCGAGTTATTGTGTTTCCTCTCCATGTTTCCATCTTCCTCCGAGGCACGCTGTGCTGGCAGGCAGAGGCAGCCTCATTCTTACAGTTCTCAGACAAGTATTTTGTGTATAATCTTCTGTTTTTGTTTCCCTTAGGCTATTTTCTCCACTGCAGCACCTTTTTGGTGGGAAGCACTGAACTAATTGCTGTGGAGAGGTCGACTTGTACCGCAAATATCAGGCTGTGTTGTTTCTTTCGCAGTTGAGCTTTTCCCCTTGCTTCCCTCAGCCATTAAATGCTTCGCGTCCAGGTTCATATTTTCAAATGTACGTAGTGAAAGCGTTGCTTTAGAAACGGAACGCCTTCTTCACAGCCTCGAGTTTTTCAGCTCTCCGTTTTGAAAATCGTTATTTGAGCTCCTAATAAAAGAAACACCCGCTCGGAAGCGATTGTTCTTTATGGCAGGGGGCGGTTGGAGCTGCGGCACAGGGCAGCACGGCGGGCACGTGGGCAGCGCTGCACGCGCATTCCCGCGCTCCCGGCTCCGGAAGTCCCCGCCCCTTCCGCTCTCCTACGCGGCGCTACTTCCGGTTTCCGCCCCACCGCCATGGCGCCGTCGGGTGCCCGCAAGCGGCGCGGACCGAGCGGTGCTGGGGAACAGCGCCGGGCAGCAACGGTAGGGAGGCGCGGGGAGGGGGCGAGGGACGCGATCTCAACCCGTGGGCCCCTTCCCGTGAGTTCCCGGCTCCTCTGTGCCCGCGGCACGGAACCGACGTGCCCACTTCCCGTTTGCCCGTGTTCCCAGCGCCGCGTCCCCACGTGCTGATGTCTCCGGTGTCCCCGTGTACCGGTGTCCCCATTCCCCACGTGTGCGTGTCCCAAATGTCCCTGTGTGATGCCGGTGTCCCAGCCCGCTGTCATGGCAGCCCTGCTGTCACCGTGACACAAACCCCGCTCACTGCGTCCCCATGTCGTGACACAACCCCTCCCTCCCCCCCATCCCCAGCTTCCCGTGCCCCCGCTGCCTGCCTTTCCCACTGCTGAGGACAGGGATGATGACACCGCCGAGGACACGCAGGCAATGGTGCGGGCGCAGAACAAGAAGAAGAAATCCGGAGGCTTCCAGTCCATGGGTATGTGTAGGGTGGGGGTCACCCCACCTGCAGAGCCCCTCACCACCCATATGTCCCCTTACCGTTTCCATGTCCCTGCAGGCCTGAGCTACCCTGTCTTCAAGGGTGTGATGAAGAAGGGCTACAAAGTGCCCACACCCATCCAGAGGAAGGTGAGGCCTTGGGCTGCAGGGGCTGTGCTGTGTCCCCCCATGGGGTACTGACAGCAGGGCTGTGTCCCACAGACCATCCCAGTGATCCTGCGTGGCCGTGATGTGGTGGCGATGGCACGGACAGGCAGTGGGAAGACGGCCTGCTTCCTCCTGCCCATGTTCGAGCGGCTGAAGGCACCCAGCCCATCTGGAGCACGCGCCCTCATCCTCTCACCCACTCGTGAATTGGCCCTGCAGACTCTCAAGTTCACCAAGGAGGTATGGGGATGAATGGGCACCATTTGGGGCTGATATCCCAGTGTGCTTTAATCTCACTGTTTCCCTTCTTGCCCTGAAGCTGGGCAAGTTCACAGGATTGAGGACTGCTCTTGTGCTGGGAGGAGACAAGTGAGTGGTATCCCTGCTGTCATCGGGTCCCTGCCAGCCCCAAATCCCTAAAACAGCCCCAGATTGCCCAGCCCTGGGAGGCGGTGGGCTGAACTGTCCCCTGCCCTTGGGCTCTCCCCACTCTCACAGGATGGAGGATCAGTTTGCTGCGCTGCACGAGAACCCCGACATGTGAGTGTGGGTGAGGAGTGCAGGAAGAGGACTTGGTGGGGACATGGTCACCAAGGTCAGATTTGGGATGTTGTGGGGAGACTGGAAGCAGCTCAGTGTCAGCATCTCTGGCCCTCACAGAATCATTGCCACCCCTGGGCGCCTGGTGCATGTGGCAGTGGAGATGAACCTGAAGCTGCAGAGCATGGAGTACGTGGTGTTTGACGAGGCTGACAGGTCAGTGTGCTTGGAGAAAGTGATGATGGGAGCAGGGGAACCTTGGCTGCCATGTCCCATGTCCCACATGCTCTCCCTGCAGGCTCTTTGAGATGGGCTTTGCAGAACAGCTCCAAGAGATCCTCGCTCGGCTACCGGGTAGCCACCAGACCGTCCTCTTCTCAGCCACACTGCCCAAGCTGCTTGTTGAGTTTGCCCGTGCTGGTGAGAAGCGTGGGGTAGATGGGCTGGGCTGGGACTGGCTCCAGGGCTTGGTGGTCCTATACTGGTGGCAGTGATCTGCTGGGGGGCTTCTCCCAGTCCTGCAGCTGTACTGGTCACGGGACCAGAGAAACAGAGCTGGGCCAAGTGGATATTCCCAGGTTGGAAGCTAGAGCTGGTCCCAGCTCTGTGTCCCACGTGCCACCATGTCCCACAGGTCTCACTGAGCCAATGCTGATACGTCTAGATGTGGAGTCAAAGCTCAGTGAGCAGCTCAAGGTGAGCTTTGTGCCTCTCCCTCCAGCATCAGGTGCCTCCATGCCTACAAGTTACCCCATGGTGGCTGGAGATTCATGAGAGGTGACCAGCCCAGAAAGGAGTGGGCACTGCGAGGTGTCCCAAAGAGCCCAGGGGCCCAGAAGGGCTGAGCCCTGCCCTCTCTTTGCAGCTGGCTTTCTTCCACGTGCGCGGAGATGACAAACCAGCTGTGCTGCTCCACCTGCTCCGCAGTGTGGTGAAGCCCCAGGATCAGACAGTCGTCTTTGTGGCCACGAAGCACCACACGGAGTATCTCAAAGAGGTCAGTGGCATCCAGGGTATCCAGTGTTTGGGGTCTGGGTGGGCACTTTGGGGACTCAGTACCCTGGGGACTCTTTCCCTGGCTGGAGGTGCATTTCCAAGTGGGTTCTGTGCTCTCTTCCCCTGTCTGCAGCTACTCACGTCCCAGGGCATCTGCTGTACCCACATCTACAGCTCACTGGACCAGACTGCCCGCAAGATCAACATTGCCAAGTTTGCCCATGGCAAGTGCCAGGTGCTGCTGGTGACAGATGTGGCTGCCCGTGGACTTGACATCCCCATGCTGGACAATGTCATCAACTACAGCTTTCCTGCCAAGTCCAAGCTCTTCCTGCACCGTGTTGGTAGGTGCCACCCAGGGATTTCTCAGGGTGATGATGTGACAGGGAGGGTGTGAGTGAGCTGACCCTTGGGGTCCCAGAGTACCAGTGGGTTCCTGTCCCAGGTCAGGGCTGGTGCTGGCTCTGATTTCCCACCGCCCTCCTCCTCACCCTACCAGGTCGCGTGGCCCGTGCTGGCCGCAGTGGCACTGCCTACTCGCTGGTGGCTCCTGACGAGATGCCCTACATCTTTGACCTCCATCTCTTCCTGGGACGCCCGCTTATCCTTGCTGGTGCCCAGGAGATGCCTGCAGGTGAGGAGGACCCAAATGAAGAGATGGCTGCACATCCTTTGGGGTTTATTTTTGAATTTTGTGATCTTGTGTTCAGCTTTTGTGCAGAAGGGTCTTGCACCCTGTTAGGGGGGTGATACCCTCTTGCTCCCAGAGAGCTGATGCACTGTCCCTGGTGCTGCAGATGCAGATGGGGTTCTGGGTCGCGTCCCGCAGAGCTTGGTGGATGATGAGGAGTGCCTGCTGCTGACAGACCATGAGGGCTCACTGGAGCTGCAGAGCCTGCGCCGCGTGGCTGACAATGCCCAGAAGCAGTACCTGCGCTCCCGGCCCGGCCCCTCACCCGAGTCCATCAAAAGGGTGAAGGAGATGGACATGTCTCAGCTGGGCATCCACCCACTATTCAGTGAGTGCCTCAGGACACCGTGGGAGGGGATCCTTCTCCCCTGTGGATGAGCTGATCCCTCTCTGCTCCCCAGGTGCTCACTTTGAAGATACTGAACTGGAAAGGTTGAAGTTGGTGGACAGCATTAAAGCCTACAAGTCCAAGGCGGTGAGCTGGGGCCTGGCCTTTGGATGGGAGGAGAGGGATGGGAAAAGAGGGAAGTCCCATGGAATCATAGAGGTTGGAAATGCCTCTAAAGATCATCAAGTCCAGCCATTGACCCATTCTCACCGTGCCCACTAAACCATTCACTCCTGGGGCTTGCTCTGTCTCTGTGTACAGACCATCTTTGAGATCAATGCCACAGCCCACACATTGGCCAGCAGCATCATGCGCTCCAAGCGGCGACACGACAGTGCCCTCATCGAGAAGTTCCAGCGTGGGCAGGAGGAGAAGCGGGCAGCAGCTCTCAAGGGGCAGGGGCTGCATCCAGCCACCCCCAGGCCTGAGGAGGAGGAAGGAGAGGAGGAAAACCTCCGGGTAACAGGGCTGTGACAGGGCTGTGCCTTGGCTTTGGAGCGGGCATGTGAACCTCTAGAAGAACCTGGCCCTGGGGTTGGGACATGGAGCCTTAGCCCCTCATTTGCCCCCTTCCAGGAGGTGTTCTCCACCGTCGTGGGACGGAAGCGCAAACGGAGCCGGGCTGCAGAAGATGGTGCCAGGAAAAAGCCACAGCTGCCAGCACAGCGGGATGAGGACTTCTACATCCCATATCGACCCAAGGACTTTGAGAGCGAGCGGGGGTGAGTTGGGAGCACTCCCCCCACCCTCCTGCAGCAGCTCGGGCTGTTCTCATTGCTTCCTCTGTGCAGGCTGAGTGTGAGCGGTGAGGGCAGTGCCTTCGAGCAGCAGGCAGCTGGGGCTGTGCTGGATCTCATGGGTGATGAAAGCCACAACCTGAACAGGAGCAAGCAGCTGCTGAAATGGTGAGTGGGGTCTGGTCATGGCAGGAAAGAGCTGGGCAAGGAGCAGAGCCTGAAGGGATGTTTCTCTCCCCTCAAAACCAGTGACTCTTGCTGCATATTGGGCAGTGTCAGGTAGAATTGGGATGCCCAGTGAGGTGGATGGAGGTGGCTTGTTGTTCAAGAGTCTTCCACCCTCCTTGCTCCCTCTTTCCCAGGGACCGCAAGAAGAAGCGTTTTGTGGGGCAGACGGGCCAGGAGGAGAAGAAGAAAGTGCGGACAGAGAGCGGGCGCTACATCAGCAGCTCCTACAAGAACAACCTGTATCCTGCCCATGCTGTGCTGGGGGAGCTGGGTGTGGGACTGCATGGCCTTGCAGCCGAGGAAACAGGAGAGGGGGCTCTGCCTGGTGCTAGAGGGATATTGGGCAGGCAGAGGGTGAAAGAGGGGAAGTGCTGTACCTGCCCTTAACCTGCCGCAGCTATGAGAAGTGGAAGCAGAAAAACAAGGTTGATGAGCGAGACGAGGATGAAGACAACCAAGGAGACCGGGAGCAGTACAGAGGGAAGCACAAACGTGGGCACGGTGAGTACCTGAACAAGCACCCGTCTCCATACCAACCCATTGTATCTCTGAGGCCTCCAAGCATGGTTTTACATCCACCCATGGCTGCGTCTGTCCCACAGCCCCTCCACGGCCCCCCACCCAGGGCAAGGTGCGCTCGGAGCTGAAGAACAAGCAGCAGATCCTGAAGCAGCGCAAGGCAGCGGCCAAGCAGCGCTTCCTGCAGCGCGGGGGCCTGAAGCGCCTGAAGGCACGGAACCGACAGCGGGTGCAGGAGCTGCGGCAGATGGCATTCGGCCGTGTTGGGGCCACCAAGAAGGGAAAACTCCGAAAAAAGATGTAGGAGATGGCCTAGCAAAGGACACATCAAATAGATACCCGTCTGGTTTTGTAGCCTGCCTCCTCTCTTGCATCTCATGCCTGGGGTAATTCCTCCCCCAGGTGCAGTTTTAAAAGAACCCAGCACTCAGGGACAGCAGCTGTGTTATATTTTCATGGGAAGAGGTTTTATTAGTATCAACTGCCTGAAGATGAGCAGCTGCTCTACTTTTGTCCATTCAGGTGCCTTATAGGAGGGTGCTGGTGTCCCAGGCTCTGTTGTGGGGCATTTCTCTTCATCCTTCCCTGGACAGGTTGAGGAGTGACTTCCATACTCCGTTGTATCCTAAGTCCATCTATTCCTGGCTGGGAGGCACAGTGACAGCCCTGCGATGCCGTGAGTGCGTGGCAGTGGTGGCAGGCACATGAGGATGCAGCCCCAGCTCGGTACACATGGCAACCAGGTCCTGCATGCAGTGCAGCAGCTGGGGACATGGGGGCCTCTGCGTCACAGGGACATCCGTGTCCCTTCCAGCCCTGTGGCTGCTGGGCCACACTCACCACATCCAGTTGTGCCTCTGTGTCCCCCAGAGCCACATCACTGGGGACCTTTAGCCTCGTGGTGGCAAGCTGGAAGAGGCTGAGCACCGCCATCCGGATCTGCCCCAGCAGCAGCGTCTTCTGGGCTGCTGAACCCTCCAGCTGGGCCCAGTGGGACTCCTGGGGGCAGGGAATAACTCAGGACTGCAGGCGGTCCCATCCCGCAGCCCCTCGCCCTGGGGCTCCTGCAGCCTTTACCCCCTTCAGCACATCACTGCGGGCAGCTTCCAGGCGGGCACGGAGCTGGAGCACCTCCTCATTGCCGCTGCTGAGCTCACTGTCAGCCTCCTCACAGCACTGCTGGAGCTGAGCCCGGCCCTGGGCCAATGCCACCTGCCCAGCCTCCACCTGCTGCAGCAGCACCGCCTGCACCTCCACCAGCGCCCCGAAATGGGCCAGCATGGATGGCACGTCCTGAAACTGGACCACAGTGTTGAGGGGATGAACAGGACGCTGCCAGGCCCTTCCTTGGGGACAGGAACCCTCACCTGCCCCGTGGCAGCTCGCACATCCTGCAGGAAGTCACCGAAGACACGGAGGCTCTGCAGGCGCTGTCCCAGTTGCTCCCTGTGCCCCTGCAGCCTCTCCAGCTCCTGCTGCAGCCGCAAGGCCTCAGCTCCACGCTGTGCTGCCCATGCCCGCTCCTCACCTGCCCGCTGCTGCGCCCGCTGCCGCCTCGCTGACATGGCCTGGGGCATCGAGATGCCATTGGTGGGGATGGCAGAGGGACACGGCCGTGAGCCCAGCCCTGAGCCTGCTCACACCTTAAGGAAGGCGTTGAATTTGATGGTGTCATCACGGAGCTGCTCTTCCCTCTGGCCCAGCTGCTGCCAGCGCTGTGCCAGGCGGTCCATCTGCTGCTGGAAGTCCTGAGGGGCCATAGGGTGCCCCAAGGGGCAGGGACACAGAATCACAGGAGTGGGGGGGACTTCTGGAGATCCCCCATCCCACCCTCTCTGCTAAAGCAGGTTCCCTACAGCATGTTACAAAGGAAAGCTGTCCAGGTGGGATCGAATACCTCCAGAGCAGGAGACTCCACCACCTCTCCGGGCTCTGAATTATCCCCAGCTTATTCCTCTCCAAGACTCTACGCTTGCCCTTGTTGACCTTCATAAGGTTCCTCTCCTCCCCCCAACTCAGGGGAGGGGGAGCAACCACCGTGACCCCAAAGGAAATCTGTGGTTTCAGTCCCACTATGGAGGAAAAACAACCATGCACGGGGGGCACATGATGGGCTGGGGGCCGTACCTCCCGCTGGGCCTGCAGGGCTCTCTCCACCTCCACCACCTCCCTCCTTTTCAGCAGCAGGCGCCTGGAGGGCAGCAGAGATGCTGAGTCCCATGTTGGCACTTTCCTGGGGGACGCACACAGACCATCACAGCCGGCAGCACAGCCAGGACCCCCAACCCCAACAGAACCTCCCCCAAATGCCTGCCCAGGCTCAGCCACAGGGTGTGCAGGTTACCCCTTATCCCCAGCTGGGAACACAGCACAGCCCCCTGCCTGGGCTGTCCCCCATAGGATGTCACCTGCCTGCTGGACTGGGGACACCTCAGAGCCTTCCACCCACCCCGAGATCAGCTGCACAAACATCCCCTTGTTATTACAGCTGGTGGGGAACCATGGCACAATGGCAGCCTACGGGGGGAGGATGGGAGCACTCACTGGAGCCGCAGTTTGTCCTGGAAGGCCCTGCTCAGATGCTCCTCCAGACCCAGGGACATCTCAGGGACCGCATCTGGAGCCTGTGCAGCACGGGGAGGGAGCGGAGGAGCGGGACGTGGGGCGGCCATTGCAGGGCAGCAGATGGCGGAGGCACACAATGCTGTTGCCAGGGGCAGCCAGAGGCTCCCGCAGTGGAGGTTTCCTTCCCACAGCCCTGAGCGTCACTCACGAGGCTGGGAGCACACACATATGGCCTGGGGATCAGGGACTGAGCCCCATGGACAAGAAGGGCTCTGATGGAGAACCCAGGCTGCAGTGTGGCTTGTCAGAGCCAGGAGCCCTAATGGGGCAGGAGACAGTGGGGGGTATGATTCCCTGGGACACATCCCCCCCTCCGTGCTCCCACCCACACCCCGTCCTCTCCCCACAGCCTTCAGACCCCACTCCAGCCCTCCTCACAAACCTCTGCAGGGATCACAGCCAGACCCCAGCTGCTGCCCTGCACCAATGCTCCAGTCCCCACCATACCTGTTCAGCTCCCCACTCAGATCGTTCTTCACACTCCACAAGGGGCTCAGCTCCCTCCCATAGTGCACATACACAGCTCTTCTCCACGTGCTCCGTTCCCCATCTCATCTTCAGTTCCCCTCTGTTCCCCCAGGTGCACTCAGATCCCCTCCATCCCGTGTGTGTGCACTCACACCCCTCTGCTCACCAGCTATATCCATGCCTCAATCCCCTCCTGTACACCCCCACCCCTCTGAGTCCCACCCACCCTACAGCCCCCTCTGGGGCTGGCCTCACCCCCTCTCCTGTCCAAGAACAGTCCAGTGACTCCAAGAACAACAGTGCAGAAGGTCTTGGGAAAAAAAAAACAATTATTTATAATAAAAACAATTAAGTCTCCTTGGAAAGTCAGCATTCCCCCTCCCCCCCCCACCAATCCTGCCCCATCCACCAGTTGCTTCTTCCATCATCCTGGCACAGCCACTTGGTGGCCTCAAGGCAATGTTCTCCATTGTGCTCCCCACGGCTCTGGCATTGCTGGCAGTGACTGAGCCAAAACCCCACACTGTACCCAAGGCTGACATGCACTGAGATGAGCAGGCCACTGGCACCTATTTCCTGAACTCTGTTCCTGTGCTGGGTGCCACCTTGTTAAGAAGGGTATCTGAGACAAAGAGGAACAGGCAAAGAGAGAAGAAAGGGAGAAACGAGGCTGAAGGGTGGAGTGAAAGCTGGGGAAGGAGGAGTGTAGAAGGAAGAGGAGTGCTCTGGCTGAAGCAGATGGCTGCAGGACGCTGACAGCCTGCGCTCAGCCATGTGGCGATGAGGACGTTTGGTGCTGGGCTTCCAGCTGGAGCTCTGTGCATTTCCGTAAGAAGGAATGGAGATTATGTGCCTTGTGTGTCTTCTCCACTTGTCTTCTGAAGAGGGACCACGCTGTGCTGCTCGCCCTCATCACCTACACAGGGCACAGAGCAGCACCTCAGCAAGAGTCAACAAACCACAGAACAGTTCTTCCCTCTCTTTGTTGCTCCAGCCCCCAAACCCAGCCAGCAGGCAGGCATCAGGGCTCACCTTCTGTCGGACAGTTGAGATAAGCAGCCTGGATGCTGTTCCCATTGACCAGAGCCATCGCCTCCTGCTTGATGGAGCTGCCCATCGTGTTCTCTTCCCCATTCCCTTCATCATCATCATCTTCTGAGTCCACCAGCACTAAGACATCATCAGAGTCTTGGCTCCTGTCAACAGCAGAGCGAGGGGAGGTGGGCTGATGCTGAGAACAGCTTCTCCTGACCCTGTTCCTTCAGACTGCATCTCCCCTGGCCTTGACAACTTTATATAACCAAGAAGACCCATTTGCACAGACTCTTCCAACCCTGCACTAACCATGTTTGGAGAATAGCTGGTTTCAGACCCTGCTGGCACCAACACCACCAACAGCATTCTGCACTGCTTCCCATTCGTCTTCCAAAGTCCTCCAACCATCTCATCAACAGTCATGTACTATACTGCAAGAACCCCTCCCGAACGGAGTCATCCTCCCCTCCTGCACAGATGGGGAACTGGAGGCACTCAGAATAGAGTCTTCCCATGCCGCAGCACCACAGCTGTGGGAACAGAACCAACAAGGGCAAGGAGAGGGAAGGAGGTGACAGCAGGAAGCAGAGAAGAAATCCAGTGCACCAGAATCCCCACAGAAGTACTTGCTTACATGCAGCTCTCAGACAGCCCCCCCAAAGAAAGAGAAGGACACAGTGTAGACACCCATGCAGAGAAGTAGACTGCCATTTCACTTTATACACCAAGTTTTATGGCTCACCTGCACCATGGAGAAACTCTCCAGCACAACCTTCCCCCACGCTAACAGGACCACCTCTGCATGTCCAGAGGCAATAACAGGTGCTCCCCTCATTCTCCTGCTCCCTCACCCACACCAAGCCTCACCCAGCCATGCTGAACCCTTCCACTCCCACCTAAGAACAACTCTCTTCTGCTCTACTGGAGATCACAGCTGCCAGGATGGTAGGCTAACAAACCTGGGCACAACCAGACTGAGGAAAATCAACTCACCTGAATGCAGCACCTAAATGGGAGAGAAGAGAGGAGAGAAGGGAGTGTTAGAAACCAATCCCAGAGCAGCTGCTGGTTTTGCTGTGCAGCTCCTACCAGCAGTGTGGAAGGAAAGGGAAGAGTAGGAATGGCACTGCACAGCTCCCTGCAGAAGCTCAGGGCAAGATACTTGAAGCATCCAGCTATGGAAGGGCCCTGTGTTCCAGCCCAGCTCCTCCAGGGCTGATGGGCTCCTGACCAGGAGCACAATGATGCCCAAGAGCTGGGAGTAGTCAGTAGCTGACTCCAACACAATAGGAAGGGCAAGTAGGTTAGGGAAAATTCCCCCCAACTGCCTGGCTTGCACGGAGGAGAGCTCCTACCTCTGAGGCACAAGAGAGGATTGTAGTACAAGACAACCCCGGAGATGGTGAGAACAGCTATCAGGGACAGGACCACCACCGCACCCACGACTCCAACTATGTTCGTTGGTTCTGCAGAAAGGGCAAACACAAGAGGCCAACTTGTCACTGGGACGTGGATGGATGCCAAGGATGTTCAAATAACACAGGTCTCAGTGCTGCACTGCTCTGATTTCCCATCATTTCTACAGTCCCACCATCACACAAGGTGTGCTCGTATGGTGAGACAACCATGCTTCATTGACATGGAAAATAACACTGCAAGGTTTCTGTAAAAACCAATCAGCTCCTGCTTGTTGCTGCTTGAGTGCTCCTGTGCTGCCAACACCAACAGGAAGGACCAAGGAGCAGCTGTGCTCCTCTCTCAGGCTCAATACACCAAGGTGAGAGGAATGGAGCCTTTTAACTCTGGGATGAAAAGACCCAGTTCTGCACCTCACTTGCAGTGAAAGCATGGAAAGTATCATGGACAATCAGTGACAAATGCAGCCCCACAGGGGCTCTCCAGCAGTTGTCATGAGCTGTGTCCCTGCTTTCCTTATACTCCCAGCCACACACAGCAACCCCAGGCAGCCCTACTCACGCTTCACCGTCAGGCAGACGAACACCTCCCTCAGCCCCACGGGGTTCTGTGCTTTGCAGACATAACAGCCCCCGTCGATGCCCTGGGAGCAGTTCTGGATGGTGAGGTGAGACACATTGCCCTCCTGGGCAATGAAGTACCTCCCTCCAGGTTCAATCTCTGGCTGGGTGATGCCCCGCAGCCAGGTGAGTCTTGCTGCAGGCACGCTCTCGGTCACACGGCACGTCAGGGTCACGTTGTCACCCACAAAACAGGTCTTTGGGGGCTCCAATTCCAATGAGGGGACTTCTGAACAGCCCAGAAGGAAAGAAAACAGTCAAGGAGGGGATGGAAGAGTTAAACATAACAATCTATTAGCCATCTGACTGATTAGTAATCATTAACAGAAGAAAACATTTAGGTTGAGACTTGAGCAGCCTTCCGTGGAGCGATATGATATGATATGAGCAACTTTCACTTCTCCATTTTTGACACCTGCGTTTATATTGACAGAGGACAACACCTGGAGGGAAGCCAGTAGGAATATGGCAGAGGAGAAAGGCAGCCCAGGGGGCTGGGGACACACACAACTATTCTGACATAAACCCAGCCCCAGTACACTTAAACTCAAGCTGAGCAAGGCACTAAAACCACTGGTTCATCTTCTCTGTTCTGGCCACAAGTATGAGTGTTTGCACAGGTGAAAAGGTTGGTGCACAGGGACTTGTCAACTCCAAACATGACTCAACAACAACTCTGCCATGCTAGGTCTCACCTGTAGGACTTCTGTGCCTTGTGCAGTCACAAATCTTGTCAGGCTGCCTTGTTTGCATCCCTTCCCTGCTGCAAGAACCAGCAAGGCTGGCTCTGGAGGGCAGAGAACGATCAGGGTACCTGTCTGCCCCACCATTAATCATTAATATGGTGAAGAAACCAACTTACTTATCTCCACAGAGCATGCAGGCTCCTCCTGCTTCACAACGTGGCTCCCAACACACTTGAACACTTTGCGGTGGGAGAGGTAGGAGCTGTTCAGTGTTTCCACGTGGGTGTCTGAGGAGCTTGTGGAGCTGATGAGCCAGCTGGAGTTCTCCAGATCATGTCCCTCTTCTTGCCAGTGCAGGGTGGGGTGGGGATACCCCCCAGGCCAACTGCAAAACAGCTGCAGCATCAGCCCCGAGGAGGAGGTCTCAGCCCAGCACTTTGGGGTGGAACGTGGTGGATCTGTCAGCAAGAAGGTTGCAGTTAGTTAGAAACATATCCAAGTCACTTGGTGTCCCAGGGCTGGAACCTCAGAGAAAGCTTGGTTTTGCAATCATTCTCCTTGAAAGTCTCCACGGTTTCCCTGCCTGTTTCTCCCTGATCAGTGTACCACTGCCTCAGGGGAGCATAACTGAACAACAGCCAACAGGGACAAAGCAGGAGGCTGCTTTGCAAAAAGTATCACAGCAACCACTAGAACACAGGGAAAGGACACATTTTTGCCACAGCTTTGTCTGATGGAGACAGCTGTCACTGCTGTGTGGGGTCACACTGCCTCACTCAGCCTCTTGCCCTGCCATGTTCACATCACACTGCAGCAGTGAGGACAAACTCCAAGAAAAGGGAGGTGGGTAAGGTACTGCTGGGTTCATGCCAGGGCCAACCACCGGGTAACTGAGACTGTGTTTGTTATTTAAATTCAAAAACAACTATAGGCAAGATGGGGCAGAAACCAGTAGAAACACAAGAGCAGTCCCCTGGGGCAGAGCAGAGCTCACATTTCATGCAGCTTGAGTTCATGCCTCTCCCCCATCAGCTGGTTTCTTCACATTTCTGGGGCTGTCCAGGAGTATGATTTTGGTGGCGAAACTTTTGCATATACACACCCATATGCAGATACACACACGTGTTCATTTAACAGCCAGAGGGATTCTGGACTCTGATCCAGGCAGAAGTAACACAGTGTCCCTGCAGCTGGCTTGCTGCTACAGCTCAACAAGACTTCACTGAGAGATGCTGCCAAAGAAAGCTCCAAAGAAAAGGTGTCAGAGGGATGAGTTATGCTTATTTTGTAAAGCATTTTTCAAGTGACTGGAGAGATCACATAATTTGGATTAAAGGGGAAAAAAATCATGGCAAAAACCCACGTGAGCTGCAACAATACCTTCTCAGGGCTTGGCTTTCCAGGAACAATATACATGCACCTTTTATGATCTCTGAAAACAGCCAACTGTAGCAAGAGATTTTTTCCTATGGCACTTCCTCTGTTCCAGCTCCAGGGTGGTCTCATAACTGACTGTGAATATTGGCTGTGGTTAACAAGAGCAAACTGTCAGCCTGAGACACCAGAAACTGCCCTGCATTGAAAGGTGGGCACAGCCAGAGCACTGTTTTAAGCACAAAGAAAACTTTTTGGTACATCCAGTATGAGGTGTCAGCTGGTAACTTCCACACAAAGCCTGAAGGTCCTGGGTGATGTTGTTTCTGTACCTGAGGCTCACTCCAGCCCTGGCCAAGTTGCTCCTATGCCAGCAACAGAGAGCATGAAAAAAATGGGTATTGCTTCTAACATCATGTTGATAAGCTTCAACTTCTAGTCTGTGCTGATGTTGCTTCTACTGACCTTAAGCATCACTAGAAATCTCTTTCCCACCTGCTTAAGGAGACTCCAGTGGTGCATATTGCCTTTGTGACCTCTGGAAATTAACTGACAAGTCACACATTAATAAACCAAGTGGTACCAATGCTTGGCGTGTTCACAGACCATCAGAAAGAAAAGAAAAAAAAAAAAAAAGGAAAAGAAGAGCAATAGCATAAGGAAGCCTTCAGACATATTTAGAGAACGTTCAGGTTGGAGATTAGGAAAAAATTCTCCTCAGAAAGAGTGGTGAGGCATTGGCACATGCTGCACAGGGAGTGGTGGGGTCACTGTCCTTGGAGGTGTTGAGGAGAAGGACACATGTTGCACAGCTTGGTGGTACACTGGTGACAGGTTGATGGTTGGACTATATGATCTCAGTGATCCTTCCAATCTTAATGATTCCACGATTTGCACACAATCAGTGTGGAAACAACTCAGATTTTGAGTGACTCTCAGAAACGGTGAGTGCCAGCAGCACTGCTGCTCGTTGATATCTTTGCTCATGAGCATTTTGCTTCACTGCTCTACATTTAGGGCTCCCATTTCTAAGCTCCAAGCCTACAAATTCTCTACAGCAGCCAAAGGTTTGATTCTTTCAGTCCAGCCCCTGTCACCCTCCAGCTTCATCTGCAGGTTCCTCACCCCAGGAAGGGAATTTTCACCTCTGTGAATGTCCAGAGATTTAATCTGTACAGAACAGGTACAGCTTTTACAACACATACAAACACCGACAAAGAAGCAACACCCTGAACGCAAACAGAAAACAGCCGTCGCTCTGCAAATGTTGACAGAAAGATCAGCAAGAAAAGAAAGAGCTGGTAAAGCAAAGATTGGCAATGAAGCAGAATTGGCAGCAGCCTTTCCCTCTTCCAAACCCTATGGTTGGCATGGAGGACAGCAGGTTGCAGCCCAGGCCTATGAAGACTTCTAAGAGAATGGATAAGGAATGGAAATGGGACCCAGGGGTGGAAGTTCTGGGACAGACTTACTGGCTACCAGGAGCTGGACTCTGTGCTCGTGGTCCGTCTTGTTCAGCACCTCCTTACAAGTGTAGTTGCCCTCGTCCTGCAGCCGCAGCTCTGAGATGCGCAGAGAGCTGTTGTCCACCAGGGAGAAGCGGACGTCTGGGGGGAAGGCGACCCTCGAGGAGAAGAGCGGGGGAAAAGAGCGCGGGTCCCCTTGGAACCACAGCACCTCAGTGGCCTCTTTGGAGACATTGCGGCACAAGAGGAGGATGCTTCCTCCCACCTTCCCAAAGACCACTTCTGCCGTTCCTGCAAAACAGAAGGGAGAGCGTTAGGGAGATGGGGACGACGACACACGAAGCCCTTTTCTTCGAGCTGCTCACGTCCCGTCCAACCAGAACCCAGCACAGAGCGGGCCTTTGTGAGCGCGAGGGCAGCAGCCCTGCTGAAGGCGGATGAGACTTCGGAAGGGAAAGGTGATTTAGGAAGAAAACCGCGGGGATTTCTGCTCGGCCACCTATAGCCGCGCCTCCCACAGCCGCGGCGCTGCGCCGAGCTCCTCGGGCCGCCCGTCCGCCCGTACCTGCGGCGCTGCGGCGCGGCACCTGCGGCCACACGCACAGCGCGACCAGCAGCCCGGCCAGCGCCGTCCCGCCGCCGAACCGCATCGCCGTCCGCCTCCGCCGGCACCTCCCGCCGAGGCCGGACCCGCCCGGAGGCGGCGCGACCCGCCCTCCGCCCTCACCTCCCCCTCGGCTGCCCGGCCGCCCCCCGCCGAGGGGACACCCGAGGGCCGCCCGCCGCCATCTTGGCCGCCCCCGGCCGCCATTTTGAGCGCCCCCGGCCGCCGCCGCCGCCATGTTGGGCGCCCCTCGGCGCGGCGCGGCGCTGCTTTACGGCCATCTTACGGCTGCGGCGGCCTCGCTGCTGCGGAACGAGGACAGCGGGGCCGGCCGGCCGTGGGGGGAGGAGGGAGGGCTGGATTTTGTGCGAGGCCCAGCGAGCTGCTCCCCAGAGCCAAAACAAGGCGATTTTCTGCAGGGTGAAGGCCGAGAGCTGCTCGGGGCGGTCGGCGCAGCGCCCGCTCGCAGCCACAGCCCACGTTTACAGCTCAGCTTGGGACACTTTGTATCGTCAGGGATTGACGGCCGTGTGCCACGCTTACCTGGCGTGCCCCCAGAGTTTATTGCCCGTAAGCACAGCGGAGCGGAGCCGCTCCCCGGCCGATGCCCTCAGGGCCGCGCGCCCCGGAGGAGCGCAACGCAGCGCCGCCACCTGGGGGCGCCCTAAGGACGGGAGTCGGGGGGGGGAGGAGGCGGGGACGCCAGCCAATGGGAGCGGAGCGCGGCGCCGCTGCAGCCAATAGGAGCGGAGCGGAGGGAGGGGGCGGGACTGAAGGGCGGCGATCGCGCGGCGCGGCTGTCGCGCAGCCCGGGTGCGGAGCGGAGCGGCCATGCCGGTGGAGCTGGGGCTGTGGGACGGGCCGCTGAGCCTGAGCGAGGTGGAGCAGAGACCCGCGCACCCGCTGCGCGTCAAGTACGGCTCCGTGGAGATAGACGAGCTGGGCAAGGTGCTCACCCCCACGCAGGTGAGCTGGGGGGGGGAGCGGCCGGGCCGGCGCTCCTTCCAAGGCAGCGGCGGCTTCGGGGCTCCGCTGGGAGCGGGGCGGGGCGGGAAGAGCCGCGTGGTGACGCTGCCGGTCCTTCAGGTGCAGCACCGGCCCACCAGCATCGAGTGGGATGGCTGTGATCCCCACAAGCTCTACACCCTGGTGCTCACCGACCCCGATGCGCCCAGTAGGAAGGATCCGAAGTTCAGGTAATGTGGTGATTTCCTATCGAATCTGAGGAAAATGGAGCGTTGCTTTTAGACCGAGCGGCTGGCAGGAGGCGGGGGACGTGCTCTGCCCTTGTATCCGTCCTCACAGACCTGCACAGTGCAAGGCAGAGCAGCTGATTGTGCCGTTTTCTGCCAGTAGCTTGAAGCGGCGCAGATGTGCTGCTCGTTGTGCTGCGTGCAGGAATTGCAATTAGGGCTCAGTGCAGCGGGGAGCAGCTCGCTGTCAGGAACGCACGCAGCACTCGCTTCTGGGCTCGGAGGTGGGTGCTGGTGCTACAGGGATGGAGCTACAGGACGGAGCTGCCCATGGGCTCTGAGCCCTGCAGCAGGCACTGGGCTCCAGCTGCTCTTTGGGTTTAACGAATTAGAAATGGCAGCGGTTAGATTTGGTTATCCTAAACCATGGGAAAGCAGCTGCTCGGAGCAGTGGAAGGTCGTACCTGAGGGTTGTTGTGCAGCCTGATTGTTTTATTTTTAGTTTTTTAACCTTCTTTCAGAGAATGGCATCACTTCCTGGTGACCAACATGAAAGGTAACGATGTGGGGAGCGGGACCGTGCTGTCAGACTACGTGGGCTCAGGGCCCCCTAAAGGAACAGGTGGGTGCCTGCCTGCAGCAGTCCCAATGCCTGGTGGTGGTGTGGGTGGGTGGGTGAACGTGGGCTTGGAGGGGGGCACAGTGCTGCAGAAGTGGCCCACGGGTCCACCTGCATCTAAATCCAAGCCTGGTCAGGAGTTAGCAGCGCCACCCCTTCTGTATCTGTTGAGGGGCTGTGTCTGCATTCAGTAGCCAGAAGGAGCACAGGTGTGACACGAGCCATTCAGGCATCTCAAGATATCTCCCTTAAGCTCATTTAGCTCAGTCATACTTATCCCAGGGAATGGTGGTATTGGCTGCCAGCAATCCTTGGGTGGACACGGGCTTTTTTTCTGACCTGGGTTCACTTCAACCCTTCAGCCCTGGAACTCCAAGCAAGGTGCACTTGTAATGCTGTCTCATCCCTGCAGGGCTGCACCGCTACGTGTGGCTGGTGTACGAGCAGCCGAAGCAGCTGGCCTGCAATGAGCCCATCCTGTCCAATCGCTCTGGCGACAAGCGAGGGAAGTTCAAGGTAGCAGCTTTCCGCAGCAAGTATGAGCTGGGGGTGCCGGTGGCTGGCACTTGCTACCAGGCAGAGTGGGATGACTATGTACCGAAACTCTATGAGCAGCTGTCTGGGAAATAGGGGGAAGGGACCTGACCACGCACTGTGCTGCATTCTCCGTTCCCTTGGAGACCGGTCTTGTCTAAGCATTTCTCTGTAGTTTTGTTTGCCTGGTGAGCTGAGAACCAGCTGCTCCTGCACTGACAACTTGAGCTGTAACTTGAACTGTAACCCCATCGATCTCTGTGAAGTGAATCTGCTTTGGTGTCAGAGCGGTCTGGCTGTGCATTGTGCTTCAGCTGGCTCCTGTAGGTACAGGCCATAGCTAAATAGGCTTCTGAAAAGCTGATGCTGTGAGAGCTGCCCCCATGGCCAACCTGCTCAAGGGAAGTCTAAGCCTTTGTGACTCAGTGCCACTTCAGAGTGTCTCTACTGTGTTAAAATGGTGTTATGCAGCAGCAGTGTGGGTACAGAACCACTTCTGTCTGTGAAGCCTTCTTTTTCCAGGAGGGGAGAAGGCAGCAGTCTATAAGGGAAACTGCATTTTTTTCTCCCCTGCAAGTATTTGGCCGGTGCCTCCACTAATGTGAACCACTAATTAGTAGAATGAGGTAGGGACTCTGGTTTATAGCATTACTTTCTGATCTCTGTTTCCACTCAAAGCTGAAAGGCTTTGCTTTGCTCAACTTCTCTTGTGACCTGGTGTTTGCTCACAGTGCAATTAAACACTTTGCAAGGTGGATGGATGGTGTGGTTGTCTTCTTGGGGCGGGGGGGAAGAGGGGAACACTTACAGGAGCAGTGTGATGTAGCAGGGCTCCTCTTCCAGTGTGGAAGGAGAGGCTGGAGCCTTGTGCTGGGAGCTCCACCATCCTGACAGTTGCCTTAGCATTTCCTGGGCTTGAGGAATGAAGTGCAAGGCAGGCACATCCCAGAAGCCCCTGCCTCACTCATCTCAGGGTAGTGTAGCCCCTAGAGCCTGTTACCTATTGCTGATGCATTCCTTGCAGCAAAATGGGGCAGCATTTGCTCACTTGAGTGCAGGTTTCACCTCCTGTGACATGCACTACCACCAGTATTACACACCTGAAGATGCATCCCAGCCCTGCTGCAGGGTACACTTGTTGCTGCTCTTCCAGCAGCCAGGCCTGGTGTTGTTTCCTAAGCACTTGGGGCAGGAAACAAACCGAGATTCAAGTCACAGGCTTGGTTTTAAAAAAATGAAGACAATGTAACTGCTGCACACAACTGGAAGCCTTCCTCCTCCTCCTTGTAACTGCTTCATGTCTCAAAGGAACTGTTTTTAAGGGGTGTGAAAAACAGACATGCATTGCAAACCTCAACACCTTGTAGCAACGCCCTGTGGAAATCAAGTTACTTTATATCCTTTGCCCCCAGGGTGGTCTTCCCAACCCATCCCTGAAACTCCATACCTGTAAGGCAGCACAGCCAGACCTGCAGCACGGTGCCAGCTGGTGGTGTGGTGGCACAGGCAGAGCAGAGACAGCACCTCATAGGCACAGGTCCTCCCAGAAAGGAAGTGTTTCAGGGGAACACCCCAACTAAACACACCAAGATATACAACAAAACACCAGAGGGAGCAGAGCCCAAGAGCTGAGCCAGTTCAGAACTTCTCAGACTGGAAGAAAGGCATAAAATAAAGAGATGAGCAGCAATGCAGCAGACTGAACACATCCCCTCCCCTCAGCCCAGAGCCATGAGCCACTCCTCCCCCAATGAGACAGCAAGGCACTGTGATGAACACTTTTATTTACAAATATAATTAAAAGCTCTGACAGTTACTCATGCTCTTCCTTTGAACCTGAAAAACGTTTTTTTGTTTTTGTTTTTTTTGCTGTTTTGTTTTCTTTGTTACTTTTTTTTTTTAATTTTTATTTTTTTTTATTTAAAGTGCATGCAAAAGAAGTAAAGCCTTTTTTTTTTTTTTGTTGGGTTTTTTTTTTTTTTTTCCATCTTTTTTTTATTGTAAGAAAATACACAGTTTGAAAGTGTGAGTAATGCGATATTTATGACCGAAATCATGGGAGACTGGGGGAGGACTTGGGAGAGGAACAGAAACATTAGAAAATAAAACAATAAAATGGACCAAAAGAAAGAGAAAAGAAAGGAGTGGGGATGGTGTGACAGAGTGCTGAGCTGCAAGGACTGAAGCGGAGGGGGCGGAAGGGAGAGGGAGGGAAAAGAGGGGGGGGGAAAGAAGTAAAAAAATTTCTGATCAGAGAAACAGTTAAAATACAATATGAAAATAAGTAAAAGCTCTCCTTAAATTCCTTCTATACACAAAATACACGATTTGACAAAGCCCAATTTGTGCTACTGGGATCCCGTGGGCTCGTTTTTAAGTGTATTCAACATTCTCTGCGACAGCAGAAAATGATTATGATACAATCAAGAGTACGCCGAGGAGCGAGGGCTGCCCCCCCTGGCACGGTGCTCCTAAAAATCACCAGGTCTTTGCCCACCCCCCACCCCCAAAAAAGTAATAATATGTCACCACTGATATGTACAGCACGATTCAGTTTTTTTTTTTTTTGTCTTCCTGTAAAATGTATCAAATTTTTTTTTTTTCAATCTTTAATAAAATTTTTTATTATTATTATTATTATTATTTCATTATTCCTGATGAATAAATACCAAAAAAATAAAAATAAAATAAAATTATGCAGCAGCTAGTTAAGGTAAGGCTGCGGATTTCGTCTCTCTCCCCCTGGGTTTGTATCTATCACTTATTTATTTATTTATTTTTGCTTGTACTTTCAGAGATTGGTGGAAAAATGAGTGATTGCTCCAAAGCAACAAACATCCACTTGGGTTTGGTTGGTTTTTTTTTTTGTTTTTTTTTTTTTCTCCATTAAAATCGTCTCCAAAGTTTTTCACTGAAACATTTTTAATCATTGCACAGAGACATCAATACTGTGACATACTATGGAAAAGACCGCCAGGAGCTGTCCTGCACCGGGACTTGACACAGGGGGAAAGGGAACCCCTGATGGAGTAAGAATATACAGGCACTAGTCCGACACGATGTCAGTAAGAGAGACAGAAAGAGAGAGAGCACGCCCGTTAACATGGGGAATGTTGGTTTTGCAAGTTTTGTAACTATTTTGTTTGATTTTTTTTTGTCTGGTTTTTGTTAAATGGCAAAAAGAAATTTCGTCTCATCTATAGTCCTCCTTGGGATAATCTAATGTGACCAAATTCCCAAAGCCCATTCGTAAGCTCTCCATGTCAAACGTTTCAATCTCTCGCTCCTGCCTTTCCAACAGAAACTTGATCCTCTCGCTGCGTTCCTTCTGGAGGGCGGCGAGCTCCTCTTCAATCTGCAAGAAGCACAGGCAGCACAGCCCCTCAGCAGCGCCCTCAGAGCACAGGCAGCCCTCTGCAGGTCCCCACCGGGCTGCACCAACTACGGCCACATGCACACAGCTGCTCGCTGCCAGCAGCCCACCCCAAACCCACCTTTTGTTCCAGATGTGCCCTGCGCAGTGACACCCTCTGCTCCAGCTTCTGGAGTTCTCTTTCGTGCTGTGCTTCTGTCTGCATCTTAATTTTGCTCTGGTACGCGTTGAGGAGCTCCATCTCCTGCTGGAGTTGCAGTCTCAGGGCTTGGCATTCTGCTTCTTGGGCCTCATCCAGTCGCAGCTGTGAGACAGAACACGTCGTGCTGCAAGGTCTGGTGGCCCGACTGCACCCACAGCCCTGCAGGCCCAAAGGCAGGAGGGCAGGGATGCTGCACCTACCGCTTGCGAGGCCATCATCTCGTTGATGCTCTGCTCATACTGCTCCGCCAGGATGGCGAGCTTCCTCGTCTGCTCGTCCTTCAGACTCTTCAAAATTGTCTTGTGCTCACTCTTTGGAGTTACTTCCAGCTGGTGATTCTTCAGTGCTTTGTACTGCTTAGTTTGCACTTTGCACGTGTCCTGGAACTGCTTTTTGATCTGCATTTCCATAGCCTGCCAAGGAAGGAACGATGTGAAGAGCACAGATTGCTTTGGGAATGCAGAGGTCACAGCGTGCCCGAACGGACACAGCCCTGAGGCACAACCACAGCTCCCCTGTGCTCTGCATTTCTCCTGCCCTGCGCATACAGCGACCAGCCCAAGAGCAACTCCAGTGTGTGCTGAGGTGCCACTGACCACAGGCCTGGGCCAGTAACAGGATCAACCAAACCTCCTCAGCCCAGGACATCACTGTCTTCTGCTGCTGCCCCCTGCAGCCATCACCTTGCCCCCTGCCTCCCACACAGCACAATGGCCTTGCCTTTGAGGCCTTCCATTTTGCTGCATGAGCTGCCTCTCATCACTACACAGACACTACACAGAGACAGCTGACCTGAGAACCTGTGAGAGTGTGAGGATATGAACAAAAGCACTACGCTTTTTCAGACATTCTGAGGAAGCAGCCATACCCCAGGGCAGCTCTGAACCCAGATAGAGCACAGGGCTCAGCACACCCGTGTTCATTCCCCTTGTTGATTTTTAAAGCAAGGAAGCATCAGCCAACCCCTTTCCATACTGAGGTCTGTAGGCTAACATGAGCGAGGGCCGCTATGGACTATCAGGTGCAAATCCTGTCATACCTCGTTAAGGAGCAGCCTATTTTTATGGGCAGTCTCAATTAACACAGCATTTAACAGAAATCCTCAGTGAGCTTTCTGCTACTTGCATATTCCTCATATCAGTGCAGCTCTGAGCAAAGGGAAGGGATGCAAAGGAGAGCATGGTGGAGAATGCTGGTTCTGCGGCACGGAAGCTGCGTGAGAAGCCTCAGACGCACAACCCTGCCTGCCCAGAAAGCATGGCAGGACACAGGTTGGGAGGGAAGGAAAGCTTCCAGCACCTTCAGGTTCTTTGGTTGCTGCCGGAGCTCCATGAAATGCTTCCTGTGCAGCTCCCGCTCTCGTCGCTTGTTGTATTCCAGCTGATTCTCAAGCTCAGTCTGGTGCTGCAGTCGGATCAGGTCCATCCGCAGCTTCTGCAGCGTGTGTAGCTGCCTGTATTCCAGCTCACGCGTCGACTCGTCGTGCCGGATCAGCATGGCGTGCTCCATTTCCTTCTGGGTCCGCTTCTTGTTCAACTCCTGCACAAGAGCACAGCAGAACACCAAAAAAAAAAAAGGTGAATTTGCAAAGCTGGGTGCCTCTGCCACTCCCCCGAGCTCTTCCAAGTGCACAAAACCAGCATGGCACCACGGGAACACTACTGATGAGGCCACCTGGCGTGGCCCTGTAACTCACACACCAAAGCAGCTCCCAGGTCCCCCAGTGACTGTCCAGTAGGTGGCACTGGGGCCACACGACAGTCCCCTGCAGCTGTTGCAAGTCCCAGAAGTTTCTAACTCATCCTAGGGTACCCAAAGCTGGTGGCGACCCACAGCCATGCCCACAGCTGGAGGCTTTTCTGTCTGTTTCACGTTTCCCCAGGCTGCTGTCAGATGATGGGAGACAAGGCTTCTTATACACTAATTACTAATGGTCAAAGAAGTAAATGGTCAGCTCCAAAGCACGTTATATAAGAAAAACTACTTCATCTGCCACCATATATAGGTGATTTTTGGCCCCACATGCAGTACATTTGATAAAATGATGATATATCCCAAGTCTCGTGCTACTTTGCAATGCACACAATTGTTTCTGCACACAGCGCCCTGCAGGTCTAAGAAAACCTTCAGCACTCTGTAAACCAACAAACAGGAAGATAACTGGTGCTGAATGCTGTCATTATCTCTGTCTCAAGGTATTGCCAACAACCTGCAGAGCCACGAGCTGAATCCAGCTCAGGTGAGCACTGATTCCAGCTGTACCCTTACTGGTGCTCTGCTGACCTTGGCAGATGGTCTGCTGGTACATTCCTGCTCCAGCTCTCAGCTTACCAACTCATCACTATACTTCATGCTAGACTGAGGCACAGCAGGGGCTGCCTGGCACTACGTATGCACACAGTGCCCAGGACATGGAGGGCTCAGTGTTGGCTCAGTCTAACAAATTTCTGCAGCAGAAGCAAAAATAATTAATTAATCTGAGCTTTTGCTTGCATGTTGTAATCCCATTGCACTTCTCAACATCAGCACCTGCAAATATCCACTCCAAACCTGCTGGATCTAACTGTGAAGACATTGCACAAGTTCACATTTAAGCAAAACTTGCACCCTGATAGCCAAAATAAAGATAAGGACATGCTGAAATGCGTTCTGTTTGTAGCACATGGCAGTGTGTGTGTGTTCAGCTGGGACATGTGTGCCTTGGCCTCAAGGCAGGCCAGCCAGCTACTCATGTGCCCATCTCACACCTGGTTTCAAGTCCAGTGTGAACAAATGAAAGCACTCCAGTCCACACACTTTTCCACTCGCAGAAAAACAACCTCCTGCTTACCTGCAACATCAAAGGTAAAAAATAACCAACACTTAAAGAGTGTTGTTTAAATTCAAGCTCCTGATCCAGTGAATTTGAGCTCATCAGTTAAGTGTGTGGGGAATCTGACGGCAGCAGAATGAATGTGTGGTTATCACAACAGGTTGACCAGTTGCTCAGTCTCAGCCTTTGCTAAAATACCTTCTCACCTAACGCTCCGTGAAGATTTCACATACTATACTGAAAAATAGATATACAAAAAAAAATCTAGGAGCACCAATTCTTTTTTTCCAAATTGGCATTCAACTATCAGCAGCCAGAAAGGCTAGATTTATTAATGTTTCATTACACGTTTTAAACAAGTGTTTACTTCAGCCAACAAGCAGAGCTCCTCATGCGATGCCCTTCCAGCCCTCCTATCCCACAGCTGGCTGTGATGCTCAGCACGGCCTGTGCTGTGAATGAAGCCCTCCCCCAAAAAGCCTAGGGGGCAGGAGCTCAGATCAATCCCTCAGGTCCAGAGTGGGTGGCTCACATGTTTCTTTCTGCAAGCCACTTATGCCACCCTCTTCCATTAATAAATAGAAGCAGCCATGTGCCAACTACATTTCTGTATAGAAAACAGGTTCCCAAAACACATTTCCTACACTTTTCTCAGTTCTGTTTGGCAACTGAAAACACGGAGATCTAATATCACAGTCACCAAACTGTCTTACAGACACAAAGGTACAATTTCAAGAACTCTATGTAGGAAAGCAACTGAAGAGTGCCATACTTCCCGAATGTTCTGCTGCTCCAACTCGTGCCTCTTGATCATCGTTTTTCTCTTGAAGAAACGGCAGTTTTTGTCGTAGTAGAGTCTCTGCTGGCTGAGAAGATGGGCCTCCTCTTCAGCCTGTGTGTGCTGCAGGTTCTCTTTGTGTTTGGATATTCTTTCCTGCTTCTCTTTCTTCGGTGTGCTGTGGTCCTCATTCATTTCCTGCACGCACAGAATCAAAAACAAGGCTCTTTTTAGCATCACTGTGACACAGAACCTGGAGAACCATCGGTCACTGGGCACCTCCTGGCACTCCTCCACCATTCAGTTCATGAAAGGGCAAGAAATGCAGAGCCCAGGCTGTCACCCAGCCGTGCCATCCCTGCCGCTTCTAGAGCTGCTCCCCCAAAAGGAGCAGGGAAAAGTGCCCAGTAGGAACAAACACCTTAAGGTCTGAACAGTGCAGCAATGAGAATACAGAAAACACCACTGCAGAGGAGGTATGTCTGTCCAGGCAAGGGATCTAAATCCTTGGCTCCCTGTACCAGCTTTACAAAGGAGTCCAGCCTGGGCTTAAGTTTCCCTCGTTTCAGTGGGACTAAAGCTCAAATCTGTTGAATCAGATATCCAACAGGGCCCTTTGCTATCCCCTTTGTCCCCCCTACTTTCTTAACTACAAATGATTTTGCTGGGGACACAGTTTGCGACAGACACTGGCTAAACACTAAGTTACTGATGTCTTTTTTTCCAGTTCATGTAAATAATCCCAAGGCTTTTATTCAAGTGACATCTGTATCACTGCTCTGATTGCTTACTGTCTGTGGGGAAAACAGATAAGGAGGAAGAAGAATTCTCTGTGAATTGCTGTTTCCCCTCATCATCCTCAGCTTCAAAGACTCCACTCCATGACATATCATGCAGGCTCATCCAGTATGCTTAAAGATTATTCCAGAAATGCTGCCAGATGACCCCAGTTCCTGACAGTTTACTTGCTAGGAATCTAAATTTGCTTCCATGTATGATGGCATCCTAAACCCCTGGGCTGGCCCAGGTTAATCAAAAGGAAAGTCTAGTTCATGTTCATTCCACACCCCTTCAGCCCTGAAAATGACAGCAGCTTGCCTCTTTAATCTTTTCCTTGCAAAGCTTGTATTGTTTCTTCTGACTTTCTAAAAAGGTCGCCAGGTCTTTCTTTTGCTGAGCCAAAATCTGTTGCTGGAATTTCTTTTCATCTGCTGCAGCTGTCTTTGCCTGCAAGGCACAGAGAAAAAGAAAAAAAAAATAGGGGTGAAGGTGCAAGCAACGAATCCAGAATCCAGCACAAATCAGTTTCCTCTATGCATTTTTGGTCTGTCATTCTCCCATCACACGTAAGACAAAGCCACAAATATTTGGCCAAATGAAATCTGCTTCCACATAAATAAGAAAACAGGATGCCCACACACATTTAAGAGCTTTCATTTCTTTTCTCTCTCCCAGAGCCACCTCGGAGGGCAAAAGCCCACTAACTATATGGAGTAACGGGTTGACTAACTATATGGAGCAGGCTGCCAGGTTACAGCTTTGTAGCTGCCACAGCCACAAGAAGAACCCCCTGCCAGGTGCCTACAAGTGTCAGTCCCTCAGCCAGCAGTCAGTGGCTGCAGCACTGCTTGATGCCAATGCTGTCCACCAGCACTCAGTGTGTGGCTGTAAAGCTGTTCCAATAACTGGCCAAGGCAGCTCCAGACAGTAACCACACCACGTGCTCATAAACATGGGTTTCAAGCACTATTTGAACTGGGTTTCACACTTTTCCCTTCGGAGCTGGTACACACTTCTCAATCACCTCTGGGGAGCCCACACTGGTACTCACCTCCTTCTCCATCACAGCCACTTGCTTCTTGGCCAGCTTCTCCAGCTCAATGGACGAGTTGTTGGCATGTGTCTCCACCTCCTTCTGCAGCTTGAGGCGGTGCTCGTCCATCTCGGCCTTCAACTTGTTTTCCAGGGCGATCAGCTGCTTCTGGTGCTGGCGCCGCATCCGCTTATATCCTGACATCTGTTCCCGCAACTCGTTCTCCTGCTCATGCTCATGGATCTGCCTTGTAACCTGAGGTAGGAAAAGGGAAAGAAATGCTACGTGGTCTTCATGACTGCCTCCTTATTAACTGCTTACCTGTAAGGAACACCACGCTTTGCTGCTGTGCTCTTTGAGGTCAACTTGCAGGGAGAGCCGCTCCAGGTTTCAGAGATGCTAGCATCTAATACTACAAATCAGGTCAAAAGGTTTCTCCCTCCTCAACCTTCCCCCATCTTTCCAAACACTTTATGTGGCATCTCCACTGCCACAGCAGAAAACGTCACGTTAGGAACAAAGAAAACAGGTTGCAGATCACTGTGGGAAATACTGGAGGAGGTCTGCAAATAAAGGTGCCTGCTGTACAACCTTCCTTGGAGACAGGTTTCAAATCCCAAAGGTTACGTGGACTTACAAGATGGCACTGCTTTAAGGAACTCGCCCCCATCCTTGGAAGCTCCCCAAGTCACCGCTGCTCCAGCGTGGTCCCTCAACACCTATTTCCTGCTATGAGCCACCTCCTTCAAAATTTCTTCTTAGAATTCAAGACTGAGCTCATTCCCTACCAGAATTGAAAGTTTTCTAACAAGGGAACGCTGTTCTGGAACTGTGTGCTCTTGACAAGATTGATCAGATGGTCTAAGCAGATTTTAAACCCCGCTCAGCTGAAACAAACTCACAAGTTCCACATTCATTTCCATGCCTAAGTGCATCCCTGTGAAAGGCAGAAAAAAAAACCCAGGAAGTCGAGCCAAAATTTTTCAGAAGAAAACACGGATGGTAATGCTTCCATTTTAAAAGATGAAAAGTGGCCAAGATTGATTTTTTTTTTTTTTTTTTTTCTAATTGAGAATACAGACTCAGGAACTTCACGTGTAATGATCTGCTCGTCTTTTGTAGGACAACCCTGGGAGCCAAAAGCTGGAGCTCTCAGCACACAGGTAGAGCTGCAGTCTCTAAGAGGGGATGTCTCCTTCCACACCTGACCCAAAGCAGCAGAGCTCAGCCCTCTGAAGGGGATTATTGGAGCCTTATGAACCAACAGCCCTTCCTGCAGCCTGCAGGAGCACAGCCTTCCCGATGAATTTCTCCATAGGCAGCCAAGAGGAAGAACTGGCACCTACCACAGCACTGCTGTCATTTGAAGGTCATTTTTCATAGATCTTTAAGATAAGTTCAGGCCTGGGATGGGATGTACACACAGACCTGAGAAGGCTGAAGCCAACAGAAGGACAGCAGCTGCTTTCCTGAGAGCCAACCAAGCAGTTCTGCAGCAGTTGCTAAGCTCTAACATCAACTGGTGAGTTCAGCAGTACCACCAATGTGTCACCAACATCAGGGAGGAGCGTGAAGAGGTCAGGAAGAGCCTCGCATGGCCTCTACCCTCAAATGGATTAACAATAATTTACAGCAAGGAGTCACCATCCAAGACAATAATGGCCAATCCCAGAGCAGAAAAAAGTCATGAGAGGACTAAGCTAAGGAAATGGAAGGCCTGTTTCCCCTGCACCCTTCCTAAAGAGGTCTGGAGCTTGATGATCCTTGAGGTCCCTTCCAGTCCAAGCCATTCTATGATAAAGGCAACTCTAGAGAGAAAGCAAACATCTGTGCACAGAAAACAAAGAATGAGCCCTGTGCCATACTGCACTCCAGCACCACAATGGCAAAGCCAAACATCAACCACAAGAAGTGCTGATGCACAAATCGTATCCTGCTATCACAAGGAATTTGGGGATGTTATTTTCAATTTGGCTGGATTAAACACATGAAACTGATGTAGAGTTTCTCTAAGAAGTCAGACCTGTTAATGATAAGAGATAGATGTATCCAAGAGACAAGAATCCAGCATTTCACATGTATGCTGTTGGCTATGTTAAGCAAGGTAACTTTAGGTTGGATATCAGGAAAAACTTCTTTACAGAAAGGATTGTTAAGCATTGGAATAGGCTCCCCAAGGAGGTGGTTGAGTCACCGTCCCTGGATGTGTTTAAAAACTGTTTGGATGTGGTGCTCAAGGACACGATTTAGCGGAGGGCTGTTAGAGTTAGGGTAGTATGGTTAGATCATGGTTGGACCTTACGGTCTTTAAGAGCTTTTCCAATCTGAGCAATTCTATGATTCTATGATTCTAAGGTAAGACTTCCAGGCTTGGCTGGGGTCTGGCACATGTGGTGACCCCCAGGCAGTAGCCAAGGATGTGCCTGGATGGGCACTGCCTGCAGCTATGGGAACGCTCAGTGCCACAGCAAGAGTCTAACAGAGCTGAAAATTAGTTATAAAGCATTTCATAAACATAGCTCCATAGGTTACAATGGGAAAAAAGATGATACAGGAAATGCTTATCACAAAGTTTGTTCTCTACGTAGCCAGAAAATGTCAGCATCCTTTAAAGCAGAAAAGTGTGGTTTCCTGAAGCCCCGCTCAAAGCACGGCGCAATCAGTCCGGTCATCAGCACAACCAAAGCTCTGCATAAAACAGAGCAGCTTCCATTAAGGTGTGACATTTTCTCAGTTTCTTATCGCTCTGCATCCTTGGCATACACAGAACTGAGACAGACAGATGCCTTCTCCAACCTACTCTCACACGCAGTTCACTCATCACATAAAATCCAAAGTTACTCTTATTCACTCTCCAAGATTTTCTGCTTTACGTAAGGAAGCCGGGCTCACAACTCCTCCAAAATAGCACTTCTTTAGAGATCCTTCTTCGTCTCATCACACTGCTCAGACAAGACACCGAGTTTTCTCCTAAAAAGAAGTACTTTCACCTCTCGAAACACCATGTCTTCTTTGCTGGATGGAGGCAGAGGACTGAGCAAAACGCCAACCACCAGCAGCCTTTCTCCCATTGAGAACTTTGAGATGAGAAAAAACAAGTTCAGCATTTTAGGGCAAAGATCTACACAGACAGCAGCCAGATGAGCTGATGAGAAACCCGACACCTGGAGTAAAACATCACAGCTGCAGCAGAAGAAGGTTCAAGAGAACAGCCACTGTGTAAATGCACCAGGAGTCGGTGCACGTGGATGGCCACAACCAGAGGCTGCTCCCATGTACCCAGGCATTTGGCTTCACAGACTCAGGATGAGATCATGGAACACTTCTGCTGGCATTTCCATTTCGAAGAGAATGCCAAGGCCTTCGATAGAGTCCCCACTTACATCATTTCATTTGATTCATTTGAAAACTACGACAGCAGCTATCGAGGAAATGCAAGAAGTGATAGAGAGTTAAAGGGTCAAGCATGACCCAGAAATGCAAATCAGTGCCTCGCTGCACATATTTAAAAACACACCTTTCACTGGAAAATGTTGATGTGCAATCTTATCAGCATGCAGAACATCCAGCCTTCTTTTTCAACACAGCTTTCCCAGCTTCGAGGCTGAGATTGGCATTTGCAGTGACCAAAGAGGAAGATGGTCCAGAATGACTATTCAAACTGCTGCCTGAATTAGGTAAGCACAAAGGTAAGAGTTTGTTTCAAAAGGCAAGAGCACTCCTTCAGCTTTCTTAACCCCATTTGTTCTTTTCATTTATTTATTATTATTTTAAGGAATTTTTATATGCATATGTTATTTACAAGTAATAGCAAAGCATCAGTGACAGTCTGGAAAGGTATAAAAGGTATATTCACAGCCTGACCTATGGATGCTATGGGAGCCTGGGTCTGCCCACAGGCACAGCCCAGCAGCCCTAGGCTCACTGCTTTCCTTCCTTCTGCAGTGCTGCCCTCCTCTCCTGTTAGAGGTGCTGGTCAGCAATCCTTTTACACCCAAATATCACCCTGCTACAGTGAGTTTGAGCTCAAAACTCCCATTTTCTCATGCTCCTGATTCTCTGCAGTTGAGGCTACATGCCTCTCAGTGCCCAAAAAGCAGTGTTAAGCTGCTGAGGAGCAAACTGACAGTCAGCAGCAATAAGGGAACTACCAAAGCATGCTGGCTCCCTTGATTTTTAATATAAAATCTTGCCCACAGATACTGAACAAGGAGACAAGGGGCAGGTGTGACTGTTTTCCTTTGACCAAAACAGAACCAACACTGGCCTCCTCCATCCAGAGGTAACACACACAGATAAAGAGAAGAGTGTGCTGTACTGGCAGCCACAGCAGCACCTCAAAACCCAGCACCTGTACTGGCACTCTTCATGTTCTGGGGAATTGGTTTCAACTTGGAATTTCTTCTAGGTTTCCATTTTGGAGCACACAGAGGTGAAAAGGGAAAGCCCAGCTCTAGATACATTAAGTGAGATATTTCTGCTGTAAACATAATGAAATTGCACCCACACCATGCAACCTAAGGACATGGTAACGACCCCATAATACCCAGTGATGGTTTGGGGAAGCTCTGTCAGTGCTGGGAAGGGGACAGGTACACGTGTGATGGGGACAACAAAGCTTCACATGACACACAGTGCCACTTGCTGCTCCATCAGCCTGCTGGTAACAGCGAGCTGACAGCGGGACTGCCCCGTGTCCCAAAGGATGCTGTGCATGGAGTTCACTTCAGTGCAGCACTGCAAGCCACACTGAGCACATTCCACAGAAAACTAGAGGAAGAAAAGCTCTCCAGAAAGCCCAGCACCTTTCTTACCCGCTATTAATTTTGTCCTTATAGTCATTTAGTAAGTGAAGCAGAGAGATTTAGGGCAGCCAAGTGACCAGGTGAGGCAGACACAGCTGCAGCCCCACAAAAGGCTACCATGGGAAACAAGGAGCCACCTTGGGGCACTGCTGCCTTCCCCAGTGCTCTGAGGACTGGGAGGACCTCACAGCCTGTATTCTTGCGCCAACATCTGCCACCAGCTCCCAGCAGCACCTTGCCACGGGAGCCACCCAGGTAGTCCAGGGATGACACATTTGAGGAAGAGAGGAGTTATGGACTCTGCAGGATGCATGTAAGGGATCACACACGTGTTCAACACACACACACACACACACCCATCTGCCCATCAAACCAGATATCTGTTTGGATGATGATGCTCAAGACACTGATCCCTTCCAGCCAATGTAACTGTCTCCTACATGCAATGGTGTCGGCACCGTGCTGTGTGCACGCATGAAATAAAAACGTGCAAGGCCTGCAAGGTCTGCAGGAGAGCAGAGCTGCCACATGTGGCAGGTGTGCAGCGTGAACCTCCATCACTCACATTTCTAGGTCACTCCTTTGGTGGGAGGAGGAGAGCAGCGGGGGGAGCAGGCGCTCAGCCCCAGGGAGCACTCGGGTGCTGTTACAGGAGTGCCCCTGCAGAAGATGGAACTCGGATGCCCTGCCCCAAATTTCAGCCTGCAAAGCATCTGGTGGTGGGTCTGACGGCCACGGCGTCGCTGTGGGTTGTAACCACGGCAGCAATCGCCGTACAGAAAAAAAAACGTGGCCGCTGCTGCTCCTCTCTGTTGAGAGCCTCCAGCTGTGGTTGCACACGCACCGCTGCCTCCTGCACGCACAGAGATTGGGAGCTGTGCAGTGGGGAAACAAGAAATGGTGGTGCTGAAGGGAGAAAAAACCATTCAGCCAGGGCGAAGCCAGAAGGGGAGGGCTCGCCGTTGTAATTTCGGGTTGGTCCGGGATGATGTCATAACACCAAGCAAGTGCCAGGCCGAGCGGCGGCACTTCCCAGCGCTCCATCCATGTGACCTCCAACACCGTGGGGCTGGAACACGTCCCACTCCGTGTCCCTGTGCCTCCCCAACCCTCTCCCTTCCCCTCTTTCCATCCGTGCACCCTCCGGTGCCCGCAGCCGTACGGGGCCGGGCGGGAGGCGCGGCTGTAACTCTGGCAGCACACACCCCTCTCGCTACTACAAAGGCGTCCACAGAAATCCCATTTGCAATAGTACAAATCTGGGTTCGCCCCATCCCCCCCCTTCCCCCCCCCCCCCCCCCTTGCTCTTTGTAAGCTGCTGCAGCCCGGCGATGCTGCCCGTGGGGATGCAGTCACCGTGCTGCTGCTGCTGCTGCTGCCTGAGATAAATGAATGAATGAATGAGAAAATAAATAAATAAATAAATAAATAAATAAATAAATGAAAAACCAGCAGCTCGCCCTGCAAACGGCAAATCTTATTGTTCCCAGCCCCATCTGCATTTCCACGGCATCCAAACGTATTCCACGCCAGCACACCCAGTCCGCGGTTTGTGCACATGCAAATAAGCACCGTCGTTAACATGAACGGCTTCTAACAAAGGAGACGGGTGGGAAAAAGGGAAAAATAACCTGAGACGATGTGAGCTTCACCCACAAACGTGGCTGATTCCACATCTGCTGAAAAGATATGCAGCGTGAAAGCACAGGCATTCCATGCATTCGACATTTCCCCCATTCACACACACAGCCAAAATACCACCCGGCGCAGCACCGAGTTGCTATGCCAACAGAAAGGGGGGAGAAGAAAAAAATAAAATTAAAGAGAGGAAAAACAAAAAGAAAGAAGAAGAAAAAGGATTCTTGACCCCTTCCCGGAGAGAGACAGGGAGACGCAATGGAGCAGAGGAGGGGGCTGCTTACCAAAGATGCTGATTTGATCGTGGCAAAGCGCTCTCGGTTCCGGTAGTGGAGGGCCTGATTCTGCACCGACTGGGTAGGCCGCACCTCAGGCCTGCGATCCCTGTGGCCCACCTCATCCCTTATAAATACATGATCCTGCAGAAATGGATAAAAACAAGGAGAAAGTCCAGCTGTGCTCTTTCCTCGGCGGCTGCCTCTCTCTCAGCCCTCTCTCTGCACAAGCACGGCTGTTTGAAATGCATAGTTTAGCTCTCTGCTAGCCCCTGCAGCTCCCACGGTACGAAATGAATAAGCAACACATTGCAGCTCCGGCTCGCCGTGTCAGCTGATCGCTAGCGGGATGCCTCCTCAATCCCCGGCAAGGATTTTTTTTTTTTTTTTGTGCTTTTTTTTTTTTTTTAAACCTCCAGCATTACATATTAAAAAAAAAAAAAGGCAATGCAGAGTGACCGGAGCTCTTCAAAAAGCTTGGCCGAAAGCACCGCAGCCCAGCGATCCCTGGAGAAACGTGACTCCCATCTCTATGGCACTCGGGACGCCTCGTTCATTTCCCCCGGCAGCTCGGGGCTGTGTCCCGCGCCCGCTGCCTGCTCCCGCATCCCGGCCGTGCTGCCGGCCCTGCCGCCACTCAGGGATCCTGCTTTCCAGTCATGATCCCGCACGCTTCTAGCACTTTCTCTCCACAGCCCACAAAGGATTTTTTTTTTTTTTTCTCCCCTATTTTTTTTTTTTTTCCCCCCCTTTAAAGCAACAGCTCACAGGTTTTAACACAAACGTTTTTCCCGTGCAGCTTCCAAACTTGGCTTGCTGGCAAACAACCACAAACACTGAAAGGTGGCAGCCTGCAGGATGTGCCCACAGCCACCACCACATCCCACTGGGTCACCAGCACAGGCTTGGTATGGCCATGACCAACTTGAAAGTCTTCCTGAATGACATCGGGTTTCCAGCTGGCATGGGTGCAAAGGAAGGCGTTGCTCACTTGTACAGCCCTACAGTAGAGGCATGTGGGCACGTATCCTCTGTATGGAGCATGGATATGGCAGCAGTGACCCACTGGTTGTGCAGGTGTCTCTGGGTGACATCTCTGCTGCCCGCCAAACCATCACCAAGCAGCCCGTGCACAGTGGCACTTTCACCGTGGCACTTCTCTCCCACACCAGAGGCTTCTCTCCCCGGTGTTCTGCCACTCCTAGATTGGACCTGCACAAATTCAACTGCTTTCATAGGATCACAGAAGCGTTAAGGTTGGAAAGATCACTAAGATCATCAGGTCCAACCCATGGCTGTGACTGCTCTAGGCCACGTCAGTGCAATAGCTGTCCTTCCCTTGAACACCTCCAGGGACGAAGACCTCCAACTCCCTGGGCAGCCAATGCATCACCACTCTCAGAGAAGAAATTGTTCCTAATATCCACTCTGCCCGTCCCCTGGTGCAACTTGAGGCCATCACCTCCCACCCTATCACTGTAGCTTTGGAGCAGAGGCTGATCCCCACCTCACCACAGCCTCCTTCCAGGCAGTTATGGGGAGCAATGAGGTTTCCCCTGAGCTCCTTTTCTCCAGATAAACAAACCATCCCACCTCCACAAGCTGCTCCCTGTAAGACCTGTGCTCCACAGCCTGCACTGCTTGTTGCCCTTCTCTGGACACGCTTCAATATGCTTTCCAGCAAAAGGCCAACAGGTAGAGAAGCACTGATGTAAAGAACCAAACCACGCATTGATTTTAAACGTTTAAAACAGACACCTTTTCTCCAGCCCTTCACTTTGAGCCCCACACAACCTCCCCTTGCCTTGGCAGGGAGAGCAATGGCTGAGACCATCACTGCACCACAGCTATAGCAGCTCTTCTAGCTATAGGGACATTCCTTCCATAGCACTAGTGAATCGATGCAGAGGGTAATAAGCAGTTGTAATTTCTTTTAATTTCTTATCCTTACACTGGGCTTTTTGTTGCACATCCTCAGCAGGAGGAGACAACATTACAGAAGGTCCATCTGGGGTAGATCTTAGATTTTCAACCTGTGCAAGTTCAAATGACAGAGGGTGCACCCAGACTTCCATGTTGTGATGAGGAAGTTAAGTCTGAGACTGTTACGGTCACACCAAAAAAAGCAGTGATTAAACATTTATACTTCAACAGCATCACTCAGTTGAGACTCATGGGTTCACTGGAAGGGTACCAATGCCACGTCTCCTACAGCTCTGCCACAATCTCTTCTAGCAAGAAGGTGTAAGGACTGAAACACAATCCCAGGACTGTATTTGAAGCTGACTGGCTGCTAACATCACCTCTTGGTTTGATATTCCTGCTGCCACGGTGGGAGCCTGCAGCCCCAGCAGTTCGGCTGAGCTGAGCAGCAGCCCTGCAGGGATGGACCTGGCTGACACAGGGCTCTCAGGGCTCCTGCAAGCATTGCTTCGTGTGCACACATGGTTCTGAAGCAGGCCAGGGCAAGGGGAACAGAGACAGCAACTGCAAACTGACACTGGAGTCACCTGCATGCCAAATAAAGCTAAATAAAAATCCTGTCCTACAGATCTGTACAAGATTTAGATGTCTTAACCACAAAGGACTGAAGAGATGCAGAAGGTTGGATGAGATCTCAGCGGTCTTTTCCAACTTTAATTCTATGATTCTAAGAACACAAGAGCTACAAGAGCTCTACTAGAGCTACAAAACTGAGATGGCAACAGGCCAAATCTTACTCATGGTTACACATCCACAGTCTGAAGCAACACGGGTTCCTAAGGTCTCCTATAGCTGTCTCCCTTCTGTCCATTACATTAATATGCTAGGGTGAATGCAAAGATTTCAACCAAGAAAGCAGCAAATCACTGCTCAAACCCAGACGGCTTGGCCAAGGTCAGTCCCTGGAATGAGAACCTCAATTTTACCTCCAGAGCCCCATGCTGGTTCCACCACAAGATGCCTTTTTCATCTTCCTCACAGAACAGCAGTTTTTACAATCTCTGCCTCAACACCAGAACATCTGCCTAACTCACCTGCCATGGCTTTTGCTTTCCAGTTGTGTTATGGACATTCTGAGTAGGCCCCTTCCAGATAACTGCATTACCAGATCGTGTGTTTGCTTCAAGATGTAGATTGTTTTGAGTAATGCTAGGGTGTCCGGTCCCTGCAGACACCCAAGGTCAGGGGATGGGGCTCTGAGCATCTGACCAGCTGTGGGTGTCCCTGTGCATTGCAGGGGAGTTGGATTAAGTGGCCTTTAAGGGCCCCTTCCACCTCAAACAGTTCTATGATTCAGTGATTCCATGAGAACAGAACCATTTCTGCAATGAAGCCTCCTATGTGAATAGAACGCTTGCTCAGAACAAGCAAGCTACAGAAGCAAATAGAAAACTCAGTAGGTACATTGGAGTTGATTTTTTCCCTACTGATGAATCAATGAGAATTTTGCCTCGGATTTTAATCACAACAAAACCGGGGAGACAGATCTATGAATTGCATTTGGTGTTTGCATTCTTTTCAGTATATAACTGTGTTGAAGCTCTCGCACTGGCAAAGCATCCATAAGTGCGAAACAGAGAAAGGAGTCCCACTGTCCTCACATCTGATTCAGAAATAACCTCCCCAACGTCAAACTGCTCACACCAGAGCAGCCTGAAGTAGAAACAATCAAGCTTGCACCCCAGGACTGTTGGCCTGTGTGTTGCACCTTCAGTTTTGCACACCAAAGAGGTACCTTCACTAAGGCTTCACACAAGAGGAACCTCCACTCGAGGAGGACTTCCAATCTCCTAGGCAAACAGGAGAGGGAATTTCTGAGCCACAGAAAGGACTTGCACGCAACTGCAGAGCACTACATACAACTGCAGCAAATCCTTAACTTCTGAGGATTCAAAGGAGCATCATCATTCATGTTAATACATGGGACTAAACGCCTCGACCATCTGCAGAGAGGTTTAAGCATCAGGAGCATTTGCAGAACAGGCTCTGTGTCCCTGACCTGCATGACACAGCTCCAGAAGGTACACATGGGGTCACCACTGCCTGCATTCATAGGCCAAACCTCAGGTCTGTAGTTCACTGCACCTAACAGTCTGTACACCTCCTAAAAACAACAGTGACTTTGGAGTTCACCTGGTTTTCCTCTCACCCTTCCATTTTTAATTCTGTATCTAAAGCTGCATTTGGGCTTGTACTCTTCAGTTCTCAACCTGAAGTAGCTAAAGGAACAACTGAGTCTTCATCTCCCTTTGGGAACAGGAGAGTGTATCCACTGCTAACATAAGGGAGGAGCACGGTCATGCTGTTATCTTTAAGAACGAGGCAGGAAAACCAGAACTCTTACACTGATCAGACTGAGCCCTGCATGAGGAACGTAACCAGGAAAGGGAAAAGGCAATGCTCCTAGGAAAACAGCCCATCCCACCTGGATTATCTGAAAATCCTATGAAGAAACTGCTTTGATGAGGGGACACTATCGAGGAAAGCCCTGGATTGCAAGGAAGGGCTAAGATCCCAGAAAGGGAGGACGCAGGACTTACAGCACTAGTAGCTGTTTTTTTTACCCCAGCAATTTAGGATACAACTATAAACTCAATTACATAAAGAGTGACACGGTCAGTTAGGGATGGCTATCATTATTTTCTTCTTTTCAAGTCATTTCTCTTCCAATCTACGGGTTTCACTCTGCTGACAAATAGGAGCAACCTGCGTTCCAAGCAGAAGCTCAGAAAGGCAGAGAGCAAAGCGCTGCCCCAAAGGTTCTGCCTGCTGGAAGGAGTGAGGACGTGTCCTTTTCTCATGGAGGATCCATCCCAAATGCTTGGGTATTGCTTGGTGCACACCATAGCCACCCATAGAGTTGGTGGGTCTCAACTGAACACGCTGGGGCTGTGGTGCAATGAAATCTAAAGGCCTCCGACACCTCGAGCTCTGAGCCATGCTAACAGCTCAGGCAATGCAGCCATTGTGGGCATGTGCACACAGTCTGGAACATCTGGAGGTCGTTAATTAACACATTTGTGGAACACCATAATTTTACCGAGCATTCTGATTTGACCCATGTCAAAACAATCCAGCACATGACCCTATGCCCACATAAGGCAGACAGCTGGCTAATTACGTTCATCTGTATTTTCTTTTTTAGCCTTTCAAGGCTGATTAAATGCAAAACAAAAGCTTAATTTAAGATTGAACCCCAAGGTTCTCTGGATTTTGTTTGAGATTAGGCTCAGGGAGTGTAACTGAACTCAGCACCCCCTGCTTCTCACCTGGTAGAACAAAACACAATGTGTGTGCATCCACTCAACCAGCTTACAGAACTAGTTAGAGCAAGTACAGATTTAAGGGGTTTTTCCCCAAATAAGGAATTTTACCTTGAAAACAGAATGGGATGCATGTATGTATAAGCCCCAGCAAATGCCCTGTTGCAATTATAGTATTTACACAGGTATTACTATATACATAATACATAGACAAAGCAGTTTTCCATTTAAAATTGCATTCGTCATGGTAAGATAATTTTAAAAAGACATACATTCAATTAAAACTGTATTTTCAGCCTGGTAACGTCCTGCCAATATTCCAAATGCACTTAATGCACATGCACAGCAGAAGGTAACATCTGCCAACTGTGTTGACATCTGCACCTGTGCAAGGTGCCTGTTGTTAACTGCTTCATAAGGACCATCAGCAAAGCTCTGATGTTTGTGCTTCCAAAATTACCCTAAAACATAAGCTGGAGCTGACCCACAGGTGAGCTCTTTCATAGTCCTTCTTTGAAAGGTATGTAAGCAATCCTGTTCTTCCATAGCATGTAAGAAACACCCAGCTGGTGTTGTAATCGTGTTTGTTCACAGTGCAAGTGCTGTCCCATGTACAGTGTGCAACCACAGGACTGAGTGAGAGGATGCTCCCTCCCTTTCAGTACAAAACGAAATAACCATGTTAAAGCAAACAGCACTCTGCTCCTTTAACACATGCAATTTAGATCTGATGGAAGTGGTTCACGCTTTGTTTTCATCAACTGTAATGACACCAATCCATCAGTAATATTACAACGTATTATTGTGCAAATCAATCTCTCAAATCTCTCTGTTTTAACACATACATAAATACAACCACTTGGCAACGTGAAATCAAAATACATGTTCCTGAAATGTACACAAAATGAAGAAAAGCTATAACCAGAATCCCCCAGAACAGAAAATTAGTTATGCCACTCTTCATTCATGAAGGTTCCCTGGAGTGGCATTTCATACCTATCTTCTTCAAGATGCTATTGCAAATGTAACCCTCTGAAACAAACCCAACTCATCTTCCAGTGTATCTAAATGTATAAGGCAAGCTTCAGTTGGAGACAAAATGAGCTTCCTTTTACAAATGCTTCCATGTTCAATCACACAAATATTGCATTTCAGGAGGAAGAAACTTGCCTACAAAACACTTAGTTAAAACTAGGCTTTGTCATAATGCTATGAAGGAGAAATTCATACTTTCGTTGCTGCTGTAATGCTTTAGCTCTGTTGGCAAAAAGTACATAAATGCATTGAAAACCCTTTGAAAAAGCAATCACACAAAACCTACATCTTACTGCCCACTAACAAACACTACTACTATGGCCAAAATAATTTCAGTTTGGCCAATATCAGATTAGATGCTGAGTTAGATAGGGCAGGATGACTTCAGTCTGCTATCTAGCACTACGAAAACAAAAAGACAACAGATCACAACATGCAGCAAAAGAGCAGAAAAGCATAGAGTGGAATTTGACTCATAACATACCTCGTGGGAAGGGTCCAATGTTCTGCACACTTCCACTTCTCATGAGGGAAATCCAAGTGCAAGCAGATTTTAATCATACACTGTGACTGGTAAATGGTTAGCTCAGCTGCTGTGACCACTTGTCACCATCCCATATAACACAGTACAGTCACACACAAGGAAACGAGGACTGATGTCACGAAGCAGAGATGAAGGGGTGCACATGCAGGGCTGGGTGAGGAGGCATGCAGTAAGTCTGCAGGAGCCCTGCCTAGCCACTGACAGCACTACCCTTCGTTAGCAGTCTCTTTATTTGCAGCTTCTCTACATACAGCTCAGCCGTTACAGAACAAACACAGAACTTGACTCTGGCAAGCCCAGCACCAGCTCCTGCTCTCAGCAGATGGCTCAGCACAAGACCACAGCACACTGCTCATGGGGCCCTATGCAGGAGAGCCAATGTGAGCGATAGCAGGGACCGCAGGAAGCTATGGAGAGCACTAGAGGACATACCTTCTTCTGAACAACGGAGGAAGTGGAATTAATTGTGCTCTCGTCACTATGCATCATGACCAGTTCAGGGCTGCTCTCATCCAGGACCTCCTGCATGCTGCTCACACTGCTGCTCTGACTGCCTGTGCTCACAGACATGCTTGGGATGGAATGGTTGCTGCCCAGACTGTCCATCTTCCTACTCAGGTTTGATCCATGCTCACTGTCCTACAAAACAAGGGGCATCAGTTACAAACACTGCAGAGGATCACCTGCCCAACAGGTGCAGACTGCACTGCCCATGGTTGGTTTTAAAGGCAACTCTGCTGAGTGAAGGGCTTTTTGCTCAGTATTTTGGCAGCTTCCTTTCTCAGAACTGCATGGGTTATGAAATAATGCACAAAGGGCAGTTAGCTTTTGCTTCTTTCCTTGCGATCCTCACACATCAGGGGCCAGGCCAGCTTTTTCCACATCTCAGCAGGTCTGGGCATGGCTCTGCTTTGAATAGAACACACCAGGAATAGTGGATTGGTGGTGAAAGGAGTCCTACAGCTGAGGAAGGAACAAACTTTTAAGTTTGTATTAAAACAACATTCTGAGTTTGGGTATGCTGTGTCACATCTGGTGAGTCAGAAGAGATGTAGGGTGACAAATCCACCTGTTATGATTAGGTAACTATCTCAGGGTGCTTCATAGGTTGGTGGTTTTAACCTCTGTGTCCCTAACAGTCAGCAATTCTATTCTTTCCAGCTAATAAAAGCCTCCTATCCTGCATTTTCAGCCAAGATAAATTCTTATGTAATCTTCGTTCACCTTTAAACACCTGACTCAGAAGAATCTGCATTATTATAATGATTAAAGCTATTGTAATCTGCTTAGGCATACTTAAATAATTATTCCTCACACAGGACATGTTTTTTCTTCTACACTGGAACATCAGAAGGTAGCATCTTCTTCTCTTGGTTTTATATGAGCTCAGTAATCCCAGAGCATGAGCTTAATCTGGACTGACTCAGAGAATTACAGAGTCCCTTGTAATAAACTAACGAGACTGAAGATGCTTGCAAGGAGTTCACAGTGAGGACTGAGAGCTCTGAAGAGCCTTCAGCTCCTGCTCTGAGATAGCTCTGATTCACCCAGACGAGTGGCTGCCCTGCACCCTGCTGCTTCTCGCCTCCAAAGTGAGCTTGGGGAGAATCATGCTTCAAATCAATTGACAGTGAACTCATTTTGTTGGAAACTGCAAGAAAGAAGTTTGACAGATTTGTATTTGATTGTGTGATTATTTTTAAGCAATTAGCAGATCATTCAGAGTCCGTATAAAAGCACTCAGCAGCCAAAATACACAGGAAAATGAAAACATTTCCAGGATGTTCACACCAAGTTGCCACAGAAATAACATCTAAGATGGGAATGTGTCTAACTAATAAACACATATAGTGCTAATACTAATAAATAATACTAAACACTAATAAACACGGAAGGGCAGAGATGAGATTGTATATGCAACCTTAACACTGACTTCCTGACTTGAATACTTTCCAGGGAGTCTCAACTTTCTTCCAAAAGGTCTGAGGAAAGCATTAGTATTATTGGGAGTGTTAAAAAGGGGATTCGCAATATGCCTTGCACTGAGAAAGCCTAGGGCAGAAAGAAGAAGCAACTTGCGGCATTCTCAGCTTCTGTTAACCAGTTTAGAACCTGAAGCAAGTGCTGTGTTTTACTTCAGTCGTTGCTCTTGCTGTGTGTGCAACACGACCTCCTCTGGTGGTATGCAAGCTCAGTGGTAAAACTAGTGCAGAGCATGCTGTGCACATGCAGAGTGTGAGCTTCATTAGAAGTGTTAAGTCCTGGACACACACTTTTCTATCCTTTTTAGGAATGGGGACAGGAAGAACAAAGGAAGATGCATCTCAATCAGTACTAGCACACCTCAGCTGTGGAGCTTGGATCTGCTGCTGCCCCTTCTCCAAAGTGAAGAGGACAATATAGGCATCAGTCTCTTCTTCCTGTATACTCTCCCACCTGACACCCAGGCTTGCCCACTGCTTAAACCAAAGCATCAGACTAGCTTTAAAAGAGCATTTGACATATGCAAGCCTCAAAGCCAAGTCCCCAAATATATGTTAGACTTTGGCACCTCACTGCACGTGATCTTGCTACAATGCAAGAAAAAGGAATATATAGCAATTTCCCTATGATTTTTGTGCTTGAGAATCAGGCATGGATTTATTTAGCCAAGTGCCTACACCAAATGACATTAATTTCCACCTAATCTCATCAATTGAAAAATGACTGGTTTCCCTCTCTAAGCCACAGTTACTGTCAATTATCACACACTGATGAAGTGGGTGGTTTATTACAAGATTTCAACTGCAGCTGAATTTTATCTCCAATCTTTCTTTCTTTAATATTAAAGAATTAAAAAAAAATAAGTCCCACTAATTTGGCGATTTGCTTTTCAGCTCATGATAAATTTACTGTAAAGTAATGAGCCTATGGTAATTGAAAATAAAAATTAACATTAATCAAGCAGTCTTGATTTTGCTATGAGAATGAAAAGCTCAGACCATCTCTAGGCTCTCCGTTGCACAGCCTGTGGGTTATTTTTTCATCACAGAGGATCTCCCTCCAAATGAGTTTCTTTCCCAAAGTTTGCAGAAGAAAGGCAACTGTCTGAAAAAGCCAAAGTTGTTGTTTTGCCAGTAAGTGCACATCTAACATTGAGCAATGGCTGGTAATGCTCAGCATCCTATCCTAGCCCTGCTGATTCAGTTGGTATTCAGTTGGTATTCCAACCAGATGGATCACATCCATGCTGTGGATGCTCTCATTCTGCCCCTTAAAGACAGGAACACATCTCACTTGCCCTGAAGTCTATCAGAAGAGTGCAAATAGGGTCATGAAACCAAAGTACCTCCTCCTCCTCTTGAGACTCAGTCAGAGGGCCGTTCCGCGTCTCTTGGAAAAGGATTTTCTTCATTTTCCTGTACTGAAGGTTATCCAGTTCTCGCACTGCATCTTTTGTCCTCTGTATGAGGTCTATGAGGACTCTCGGCGGTCGATCTCGGCGAACAAAATCGTGCTGAATTCAAGAAAACAAAACATCTGATCTCAGATGTGACACCAGGCTGTTCAATCTACAAACAGAGACTACTTCGGGTCACCTGAAACAACAGCTCACGCTCAGGAATTAGTGATACCAGTTACAAAAGGCTCCAGACACACTCAGCACTGACTGCACTACAGCACACAACCGAGGGGATCACTCTACCCGCCACGAGGTTCAAAGTGTAGGCTGCAAAATGCTTTCTTCCAAAGTCAGAGGAACTGCTTTCAGCGCAGAACGTGATCAAATACAGAAAAATGAGGGAAAATCACTTTGCTACTGGAAACACAGATGCATCAATGGCAGGAAATGCAGGGTGGTGGATGGGGAGGCCTGAGACCCTTCGGACTCACTTTTGGAAGCAGGGTCAGATTTTTCTGGGCTCTCAGCTAACAGCTGCTTCTTTCCTTCTTGAACCCCTTCAAGGTGAAGACAGTGCCATTTCAAACCTTGCAAAGGCACAGGTCTTCAGAATGAAGAAAATGAATAAAGGACAAATAGGAAGCAATTACCTGCAAAGAGTTACCCTGAAGCTGACCTATTCAAATTCAAATTCAAACCAGGAAGATGAGTGCAAGGTTTATTTATTGTCAAAGCTTTTTTTTTGCCAACTCCTGCAAAGGATGTGCAAGAAGCACAGGTTTTAAGTGCAGACTTAATAAATTGTTTAATGGATTTTAAGTACGTGATTAAAGGCTCATCTCTGACTTATCAGCCATGTTCTCCTGCACTGTACAGCTGGCAATGGGGTATGAAAGCCTTTCTGATCCAACCTCTGAGTAAGGCAGACAGCCAACACTCTACATGGGATCACCATCACTGGTTCAGATAGCTCTGAAGTACTCACATCACTTGTAGAAATACGAACAAGAGAGGAATAGGAGAAAAGTTTTCTGCCCTGCACAGCACGTGCCATGCTGGATTTTTGTTAGTGAGCTCAGCAGCTGGCTTCCATCCACCAAGCAGCACCCAGCAGTATCACACCTGGCTGCCCAGCCCCAGCTCTTGAGCCACAGTTGGCCAACCAGGAGGTGCATCCCTGCTCACAGCCGCTGCCATCCCTCAGACTCCAGGACCAATACACCCAACTGGAGCTCAGCAACAGGCATGCAAAACCCAGCCCTCCTTAAGGCAGAAGTCTTGAATACAAAGAAGTTGAAAGGATGTGAAGATCTTCTTTTAATGACTTGTACATAAGCAAAGAAAGAAACATGCCACAGGCTTATTTCTTGTTTTTAATTGAATTCAAACTGGAGTGCATCTGAGTTTTGTTAATGGAGAATGCTAGTCCCTTCAGTATCAACTCCTTGTAACTAAAAATTCCACACGCTATTTCAAACAGAAGAAAATGATTCATTTCTGCTCCTCTGTGCAGATCACTTATTACTCTGTAAGAAGTGACAATCTGCAGCTTATTTATGATTAGAAAAAAGTAACCATTTGTATCTCACTGCAGGTAAACTTTAGAAAGCAGTAATGCACTTGGGACAACAATCCCAAACTTGAGTTCTTCCTATCTATCTGCTGTGTACTGGTTTATGCACGTTCTTTAACACTGCAAACACTGAATGGGAAGCTGTATTTGTGTATATTTGGTATATTTGCCCCATAGAAACTCTATGGCAGATGCAGAGGAACAAAACCAACCACCAGCAGACCTGCAGAAGGAAGACACAACTCTAAGTGCTCAGCTGCATGAAAGAGCCATCTAAATTAGATGTATGAGATGCTAGGTAACTGTACAGCTTGGGAAGAAATGATGGCTGAAAGAATGTCATTTGGTCACTTCCTTCAAATTGTAAGGAGAAAACCCAACAGATTCCAGAAGAGGAAGAGGTTAATGCAGAGGTGAGCAGCAAGTTGGCTGGAAGAGTAACCAGCAGAACCACAGCTCCTGGGAACGCCGTGCATGCTGAGCAAAAGAACACAAGTGCTATAAACAGGTTAGATCACTGCTTCTAATTTTGAAAGGGAGAATATTAGCCAGATGGGTGTTATTCTCCTTTTTCTCGCCTAGGGTGGTAAACAGAATACATTCTTGAGCACCTCTTACCATTCAGATCCCTTTAGGAAAACGTGGCTGCAAAGATTTTTGCTCTGTTCCTGTTTACTGTATGCAAGCAGAAAACCCTCCCCAAAAAACAAGCTGTTGAATGTATGATCTGACAGGCTTTAAGGAGGAGATGCTTCCAGCGGGAGGGAACATCTGGGGGACTGCTCTGAAAGTGTAAAATCCAAGAAAAAAAGATGGAATATACATAATTTAAGAATGCCATCTCAGCTCCAATTGTTTGCACAGACTCCAGCGTACGGCACTCATGAAATCATATCCTTCAATGAACTTGTGCTATTCCTAGAGAGCAGAAAGACTGCCAATCCACATGAATGAATCACTCTGAAACCCACAACATAAACCTATTAGCTGGTCAAGGGATTGTCGGGGTGCTGCAAGCAGAACCAGAGAACAAAACGCTGGCTAAGTGGCACGGCACAAACAGATGACAGGGAAACACACTGGGTGCTGAAGAGAATGAAAACAAGCTCGTTTGTCAGCATGTACCTGGAAAGTGAAGGCGTGAGGGTTAAATATTCTATATGGTCCAGGCTTAAAGCAAAGACTGAAGCGAGTGCAAAGCCAGCTATTCAGCAACGACTGCGTGATTTCCATTTCTCACTTTGAGAACTGAAAGATTCAGAAATATCCATGAGAATGCATTTTACTGAGCCGAAAAAGCAACAAGAGAAGCCATAAAACAAAGGCTGAATGGTAGCCTTAGAACAAAAATCAGCATGAAAAGGCTGTCAGGTAGACACAGAGCAGCAATCTAACCTACTGTGGAAATTAAGCAAAACACCCTAAGGAGCTAACAATTCCTCTGCTCAAATATTTAAGGAAAAACTGAGTCCTGTTTACCTGGTGTGGAACAGCAGCATGCCATGCAGTTCTCACCAGCAGCTATGCACGGCAACCAGAGGAATAGCAGGGCCACTCATCAATGTTAAAGAAAGGAAATACTTAAAAGAAAAAGCAGCAGCTTGATGGAGAAGGGGCTGGACAGGACTACACACATCCCTACCACTGAAAGGAAGGTTGTTCTTAAATATTCCAAAGGCAAAGCCTTTGGAATGATAAATGGTTTGGGGAGAAATGAAAGCTGATGGCTTCAGAAACAGTGATGGGAGCGTGGTTCCCTGCCAGGACCCTGACAAGTTGAGGACACATCAATCCCAGCACAGGTCCTGCTCCATATACTCACAGCAATGACAAGCCTGCACAAGACACATCCCAAAACAGTTCTAACTGTTTGGGTTCAGTATGGAAACTATGGAAGGGATATAAATGACTTTTGGTTGTTTACAAGAGGATGGAAGTTAACTTATGCCTAACCTGTGAGTGCTGTTTTTACCCTAACTTTTAACACTGCACAGAGAAGTTGAAAAGTGTAATGGTTGGAAATCCACAATAGAAAAAGATGCAAAATGTGCTTGTTAAGTAATAATACGAGAGATGGACAGGTGGCACCAACCAGTCAATGTGCTGAGATCTCTAACAAGGCAGCAGCCAACGCAGCCCAAGCCCCTCTGGTGCAGCACAGCACAGCCTGGCCAACCTCTCCTATGCAACCACACCTGGGGCAGCATGCCATCAGACACATGTTAGTGCCAGAACTGCCTGCCCAGTCAGGACAAAAACAACCCCCAGATAAGATCAGAAAAGCCCAAAGGAATGATTCACATGATCAGAATAAAAAGAAAGAGCTGAACTGCCACTGGGCAGGAAAACTGCAAATAGATCGGAAAGGTATGGACAGATAAACAACTAATCATGCTGAAATTGCCATTATATGAGGAAAAAAGGGTGAGATAATCTTCCTGCATCACACTGGCAAAGGATGAGACGTGCCACTTTAAGGCACCCCACGCATCAGTCGTGCTGAGGTCACCCCATCTCTTTAACACTCACATTTCTTTAAATAATCAGCCACTATCTGCAAAACTTTATTAAGGTCCTAATCCTCTGATCTCATGGATGATAATTCTCAAAGTATTTCCAAGATTTGCCCATGCAGCTCACAGAGGATGGTGAAGTCTGGGCTTTGAGTGGCAATTAAAATGGCTTTTCAGGATTTCTTGTTGATTCCACAGAGAGTGCCTTAAATCTCACTGAAATTGCACCCAGAAAAATAATGCTTATCTTAGTAAGAGTTTGATGGGAGACTTTAGGAAGGTGAATGCAGAGAAAAGGCAAAGAATTCCCAACCTTTAGGGACAGGCAGAAACTCAGCCTCACACCAGCTCCAAGCACAGGGCTTCTGCAAATCTTTCACTTCACAGCAATTAAACACATCTGGTCCAACCAATGTGTAAAATGCAGTCTTATTCCAGCAGGTATACAGAGAATTCCACATTCAACCCATGGCAAGCAGGCCAGTAAGCACACGTGTCCTTTAGCATTTCAAAGGTATTTTAAATGAAACCCCAAAACACTTCCAATACAGACAAGAGCAAAAGCAACAGTGTTTTGGAAAGGATAAATATCACCATCACTATGCACCATCACTAGAATTGGTTTGGGGTTAAACGAACAATTTTTTTCCCCCAAATTTCTGAAAGAGAGTTGAAAATTTACCCGTAGTAGATCTGCTGATGATGGCCTTTCCTGAGGTATTTTCTGTAAGCAGTAATCAACAAATCCCCTAAAGGAGTCTGACCTGTAAATTAAAATAAAAGTTCAAGATGAAAAATAAGCTTAAGATCTGAAATAAACACATCCTGTCTGCTTTGTTTAAAGCTCTAGGGCACAAACATTAACACTGCACTTCTCCAAAATCTACCTGATTCTGGCTGATCCCACCAGTTCTTTCAGCAATCAAATACTGTGGATACGAACACAGACAAACCATAACCCCAACCACAATGAAAAACCATATAAAAACTCTATGTACCAGCCTGTGTTTTCAGCATTACTTCAACTACTTAAAATCAGATGACACTGAAATCTGCAGCATCTCTAGAAATGCACTCATTAAGCTTGCTGATGGAATGACCCAACTTGTAGATGCTTCCCACCACTTGCAGCACTGACTCAGGAAAACATCTTGCTGCATGCTTAGCTCAGCAAAACTTCAGGCTGTGTGTGAGCTTGTATTACAGCCTGCAAGAAGAAAGCTAACCTTCTAGGTGCCTACTGAACCCAAACACAGCAGAAAAGGCACCTTGCTTGCTCCTTGTGCTCTAAGGCACAGAGAGCAAACAGGTGACATAAACAGTCTGCAATCAAGAGTACTGATTCTTGCACTGTATTCACAAGTTGTTTCTGTTCTGCATTGCAAATTCACACGGAAGGATCCAAGTATCAGCGCGGAGATATGAGACCAATTTTGTTGAATCTTGAAAAATGGCCAAAGGAGAGATGATGAGATAAGGAAAGTGATGCGGAGCGGTTTTGATAAAATGATCAGCAATGAAATAATTATGCTACTTAAATGCCTAAGAGTAGCGGGGAATTTCACACCTCCCCAGGAGCTATTGTTCCCAGCCATCTGCAGAGCCTGCCAAGCATCATTCCGTGGCTACATTCCACTCCTGAGTAAACAGAGCAAGACGTGGAGTAATGCCTTTACTTTCAGACCATTAACAAAACACTGTTGTATTAAAGCTTAGATTCTGGAACACAAGCCTGCAGCATGGGGAGCAGTTACTGGGCACAGAGCTCTGTGGACTTTTGAAATTGCTCACCGAAAAGAAAAGGTATCTAATTACCTCAGCAGCATCTCCCCTTCCTTCCTCCATATTTCTGCTGCGCTACAATGCTAACAGTTCTTCTGTCAGAGCTCTTTTGCAGCTGGAAACGTTGCTAATGCTGAGCTAAGGCTGACTTAGTGCATCCAAGAATATTTTAATTCCTGCTGCATCTACAGCCCCATAATTAACACCTCCACACGTTTAGATTGTAGCACAGCCAAAGTGACAGAAGGTCAAAACGGAGCCTGCCTACATGGGAGCATTATTCAGGAACACAGTCAAACCACTCCACTGCAACAAACACTTTTCTTGTCAGACTTCAGCCACGCACAGCCAAAAAAAACCACCTGGTAATTGCTCTCTTACCATTCGTTTGACTGTAACGTAGGGGAATCGTTCTGGGCTATGTGATATAAGGCACTCATTGCATTCATGTTGAAAAGCGGAGGCTTCCTTTCAGCTAGAAAGAGAAGAGAAAGGTGTGATAAGGCAGTTTGGAAAGAAAAGGAGAAAGATATGGAAGTATGAGCAGAGCATTGCTGTTAAATCAATAGCTCGTTACTGCTGTCATCACATCTAGGCCAATTATTTTAATCTTCTAGGTTAGCCCGGGAAAACCACTCGAGGAAAGCTGTTACTCACTTGTAGATGGGATAATGAAATCCAAAGAACAGGATGCAAATCACAAGGAAGAGCTTCCAGTACATTTTACGTTAACTGCAACATTCCACACCTGATCTGCTATGCTAAGATCAGCAGAAGCTGCCCAAAACAGGGCTCTGACTTACAACACGCCATCTGTGCTTCAGGAAAAGATGCTGCCCCTTTCCTTTGTCATTGGCTGTCCCCCATGGAAGCCAATCTGCCTCATTCACAGCCAGATGTGCCCTGAGCTCCTCCTCACCCAACTTCTTCCCAGCCCAAGAGGACACAGCCCAGCAGCTCCCTCACAACACAGCAGACTTCACCCCAAAACTGGGAAGAGCCCACTTGCCCTGCTGTGTGAGCTGTGCCAGCCATCCAGTAATGCCAGCATTTTTAACCTTCATCTCAGGTCAGATGGGAGCAATCACTTGTCATGCAGCATGCACACAAACCACTGCATTTTCTTGTCTTTAAGCACTACTTGTAGCTATACAAGAAATTAAGACATCGGTATTCACAGAAAGCCAAGTGTTGCTCATCAAGAGATCTCTGCCCCTTCAGACCAACTCCACGCTCAGATATGGAACCATGCACAGCTCTCAGCTCTTGACTAAAAAGCTGCACACAGATTCTGCTATTAAGACTGAATGCCTGCATAGGGAGCACGGGATCTATTCAGCCACTGAGATCTCCTCCTTGAGAAGCACATGCAATGTCAATATCCAAACCTGAAATGCACGGATCTGCTCTGTTATCTGCCATCCCATCTGCCTTTCCTTCAGGCAGTACCCATGTGCATCTTCTGCCCCTTGCAGTGCAAACCCTTTTCTTCCCATGCACAGAACCTGTTCACATTGCTCCACATCACAAACTTTTAGGTGAGACTGAAGATTCATTTATTTTTTTTTTTCCAGATTGGGGAAATAATAGGAAGAGTTGAAAGCTAAATGCAGGCCTCATCTAACACAAACTTCTTAGGACATCGATTCCCTTGGCCTAATAGTTGCTCCAGTCTTCTCAAAATCCAGTTAGCAAAACAAACAAACAAACCAAAACAGACTACAAGCCATAGTTCCCTCTTCTCTGGGAGCAAAAATAAAAATAGCAGCACTTTGTTCCACAGCAGAACAGCAGGGGACAGATGATATAAAGTAGGAAGAGACATTTCTAAGACCTCAGCAGAAATAATGGACGTTTGCTTCTCCCTCATTCCAACCCATGAAGAATTTTTTCACTCGTGTTCGTGTTTGGCCACACATTTCTTGTGAGGTGCATTAAACCTCCCTGTACAAATGCCTGAGTTATGGCCATTATGCATCTTCCCACATCAACATTTAATCAGTCTATACATTTAAGTAGTTAGAATTCCTATATAAAAACTGTCTCAAGGTGCAGCAATTTGAACACAGAACATTACTTCCACTGTTCTTAGCAACGTCTTGAGTTCACGAGTCTGGTATTACTCATGAACACAGTTGCTATTTTCAGTGTGAGGCTCTTCCTAATGCACAGAGTGAGCTCAGGGAAATGAGTTGTGATCCGTGCTTGGCAAACACCTACTGTCCCTAAGACTGGCCATGTCTTTGATGATATGCTCAGGACACATTTGTGCCAGATTAAAGCATCAATCTGAACAATTACATGGGCACAGGAAGAGTTTAGTTCTACAAAAGCTCCATGGAACAAAATATTTGTCATTATATGGAGCCCAGCCTCCATAGGCACAACATCCTGGTTGTCATTGAACGAAGCCTGGCTTAAGTACCCTTAGAATAAGCACTGGTTTGGAAACTGAAAGATAGTTTAGCAGAACCTGGAAAGGGGCTCAATATTCACAAAACAACCCTGTAAAATGTAATCTCTATCTTCCTTGAATTTCTTATCCAAACAAGTCAAAACACACTGTCTGGTACCTTCGGTGCATGCTGCTCTACAGTGTCAACAATGCACTGTTCAGAACAAAATGTTATCTGAAACAAAATTCAACAGCCCTCTAATGATTATTAAATATTATTAAATATTAAATGCAGTGATTATTCATTTCAGTTGCAAAGCATTTACTCACCTAACTCAATACATGTGATCCCAAGAGACCAGACATCCACCTTTCCATCGTACTGTCCTTCATCCATAGCAAGGATCACCTCTGGTGCCATCCTACCAACCACAGTGCAAAACACACAGGTCAGAAGATGCAAAAAGTGACTCCCAGCATACAGCTTAAAAATGAGATGGCTCCATCAGCTTCAGCAGCACAGCCAACCAGAACTTGAAGAGTCAGCAGGGAGCTCAGTAAAACCACACTGAAACAAAACAGTGCTCGCCTGCATGAGCTACTCTTCCAGAAGACAGTTTAAGAAAAGAAAATAAGAGGTCAACCTGATCACTTCACTATTAGCACAACATGCTGGCACATGGGGAACCAGCCTCAAAGGCCTTGTACCTGCAGGCAGACTGCAGGGGCTGAGGAAGTCCTAAAGCCATCACTTGTACCCTCACCAGAGATGGCAGGTTTTCCATTGGCACACCAGGAGAATTTTCATGCAGGCAAATGCAGCCTTGAGTGTGGCTATGGAAAGAACAGGGAAATCCAGAGGCTTAGAATAAAGTAAGTAGAGGGGAAACAAGCAGCAGGCCCAGCCTGCAGGAATTCAACCTTGCAGGTTTTGTTCTTCAAAGACAAAGATTCTTGCCAAACAAAGTTGTTCAGAAGTTGGATGATACACAACTTCCCATCAGGGCATGGGGTGTCCACCACAAAATAAGTGCAGTGTAAAGCTATGCTGGTTCCCCATGTTAGTTAGGAATGTAAAGCAGCTCAAGTGACTCTTCAGCAAGTCTCTTCAAACACAGAATTCACACAGATATCTGACTTCCAGTCTGCAGGCATGGATTAACAGAACTCCCTTTTACTCTGCATGGTTGCCTTAGTTCCATTACCTATGGCAAACATTAACTGTTTCTAAGCCAAAGGTATTACAACAGCCAGAAAATGAACTGGTGCCATTTTGAAGCTCTGCACAATCAGTCTCTACTCATGGGTACTGAGAAAGAACCATTTCCTGGACACAGGAATTGTAAACAAAAAACACTGTTTGATTAACACAGTTTTCATGCCAGACAGATTATGAAGTGCTGGAAACAGGAGAGAAGACTTAGAGTGAAGTACCCCAGGCTTTACTCACCAGTAAGGTGTTCCTACGAAGGAATTGGCAGGGGAGACTATAGATGCAGACCCAAAATCAGCTAGCTTTACTTGACCTGGTTCTGTTAGAAGAATATTTCCAGCTTTAATGTCCCTTGAGGAAAGTAAAAAGAAAGAAAAAGTACATTTCTGGTTACAGCAAAGCAACTTTCAAAACTCACAGACACAGCGAAGGCCACCAGCCTGTTCTCAATTAAACAGCCATTAATAGCATCCCTGAAAATACCTAAAGTCTGGTCTTACAGAAAGCTAGACAGAGATCACATACCTGACTTGACTTGGAATAGAAACCTGACTGCACCCAAGAAGTGTGATATGGGATGTATGATAAGGAGATGGGCCATGGCTGTAAAGCTGAAGTTTGAAAAAGAAATCAAAGAGATTCACTCTAATAAACAGATGTGAGAGATACCAGGAGTGCTGTTTTCATTGTTTAAATGCCCTCAGGTCCCTTACCTTCCTGCAAATCTCAGACAATTCATGCATTTTGTACTGCAACACAAAAAACACAAGATCTTTGCAACACCTTCGGCACCGTGAATTTTTCAATCCAGCAGTAAGTGGGTTAATTACAAATTAACTGCCCATAAAACGGCGAGAAAGAAGATATGCAAATGGAGTGAACCTAAAACACCTGGCAACAGTTCTATGCAAATGTACAGAGGAAGAACTTCAGTTTATAATGGGATTTCTGGCTTGTTATACCTGAAATACTTATTCTTGCAGCCATGAGCTATTAAAAAGGGAGAACAATCAGGACACAGTGAAGTTCTTTCAAACCCTGGTACAGAACTTCAATAAGCAAGTTGTACACTAGGTATGCCAGGGCAGCCTTTCCATGGCAGCACTTCAGATCTTTGCTTTTGCAAAAACAGACCCTCAGTATAAACAGAATACGTGTAAGGATTCCTCAGCCAGGCTGCATGTACCAAAGTCTGAATGTCTCTTTGCTGTCCTAGCAAGCTACTTAGGCAAATAAGGACAGCAAAGCTACCTTGTATTTGCTGTACAGCAGGAGTGTACAATGAATTATTCTACAACAGTTGAAGCACAGCAACTTGTGCATCAAACACAAACTGAATATCCCTGCAGGCCCAGAGGAACAGGCAGCTGAAAGACAAAGTTTTGCAACCATGCACACAGGCACTGGTGAGATGCCTCTGTCTGCAAAGGGCAACACACAGGACAGCAATGCTGTAGGACCATGAGCTACAGGCAGGCACTGCCTTACAATGCTTCAGCAACACACCTGGGCTCCATTCCCAGGGCAGCTCTGCTTCAAAACCAACATGCCCACATTTTTGGCACACGTGCTACTCAGACGAGTCCTGAGTCCCACACCTTCACGTTTTGGACCTACGGATCCATCACTTCTGTAGGAGAAGTATGAAGAATGTCTTGCATTTGCAAGAATGAACCCAAGAAGTACTTCAGAGGCAGGGCAGGGACTTGCCTTTTCCTGCATCTCCACCAGGTGTCCCTCCAGACCAGGTCACGTTTTGCCTCGCAGGCTGTGGGACAGTGAAACCAAGGCACCAGCTGCCAGCTTTGGTCCCAGCTCACCACCACCTGCTCTCTTGCCCCACTGCTCACTGACACCGCAGCAGGGATTGCTCCAGGCACAGCTGCCTGCAGCTGGGCACATCAGCACAGCACTCCTCCCACTACATTGCCATTTCCCAGCTTCATGACCTTTCACTTCTCCCGTTTTGGATACAGCTTTATCAGAATCCTCTTGCTGGTCCTCTTTTCTGGGAGAGAACCAGAATGGCCTTTGGATGAAAGCCAGTCAGAAAGGAAAGATTTATGTGATACTGACTCTAACCTTCTTCACTGTCACTCTGCAACTGTGAAACAACTTTTTCCATGTTGAAAGAGAAACAATCCATCTCTGTCCTTGCCAAGCAATAGGCTGAACTGAGGTTCAGTATATTCCTTATGCCATTTTAAGAAGTCCTAATGACTACCAGGAAAAAAATAATTCTCATAGTGCCCATACAGGCAGTCATTTACTCCAGAGAAGAATTTAATACATTTTGAGTGTATGCAAAGACTTTCAGAACAGGTATTCTTATGCATAAGTGCACATACTTTGATTTTATGAACTGGCATTCACACCTAGCTTAATATTTTCCCTAAGCCTGTTTTAATAACCTCATGTATGAGACAAATAATTACTCCAAATTTCTCTTTGTCTCAGCAATGTAAATTTTCCACCTAAAGCTTGCCAGCAGACTACAGAGAGGCTTTTAACCCCATAAAATGGTGTTGAGCTGCTTCATCCTGCTGACTCCTCACTCACATCGCTCTCACGTAGTTCTCATCACTTCCACAGCAACTGCTTGATACAGAACACCAGCAGTACTCACAGTAAGACAAAATCACTAAATGGGATCATGCAACAGCATTGACAGATGGTTGTAGACAACTCAAAACTCCTGGAAAGAGAGATCTCTAGGAGCTGGCATCAGTGATCAGTTATGAATCCTCCTGTGTGTGCTCTCATTTCTCCTAAGGCAGTTTTAGCCTTGTCTTATGCTTTCAGCAGCTGATTTCTGGAAGCATAAAGTTTTACTTACTCACATGTAAAAAATTCTTAAGATGTCAAGTCATAAAAGTAGTCTAGCTCTACCACACCACTATAGTTGATGGATTTACACTGTGTTTTTTCCTGTCCATGCTTACTGCCAACATGGAGGTATACCCTTTGTTATCAAGGTCTGCAGAGACAATTGCTAACACGAAAGAGAATTAGCACTGGACTATAACCACATGGAATTATTTCAGAAGGAATGTATTCCTTACATCCAATAGCTTTTATTTATAAATCTACCCTGGTATTGGGTGTATTGACAAGCTCACTGGAGGAAATTCTAGCAAGTGAACCTTAAAGCTTCTTGGACAGAGCAAAGTGATTTTCAGACTCAGCCAGTGTAACTCGAAGGACATCCAGCAGCAGCCTTACCTGTGTATCTTACAGTGAGAGTGCAGGTAGGCCAGCCCCTGCAAGGCACCGTGGGTGATGGCAGCAATCTCCACTTCCTGAAGTGGTTTCTTGTGAACTATGGAAAAAATGCAGGAGAAAACTTAAGAATGTACAGTATGATCTTTTCCTGAGAACGTTTCTAAAGAGGAACTCCTCCCATTTTGCAAGCTATGAGGTTGGCACCACCTTCATCACACTTATCTTCGATAGCAGCTTTGAGTCTGCACACATCCTTTGTGTGTATTTCATTTGTGAAACCACAGTCCTGCTAAGGGGAACAGTTACTGCTAGCACCAGGTGATGTATCTGACTACAGCTTGCCACTGTATTTGAAATACAGCCTCAGCCCTTAGCAAAGAAAACTTCCCTTTCCAACCCCATCCTTCTTAGCAAAAACACAGAATTGAAGAATACTACAGATGCCCCAAAGCATCTTCCATAGATCCGTAAATCAGACCAGCATATGCCTTTGACTGACTGTATCTTAGATACAAAATAGAAGGCTTGCAAAGAGTAACAGTTTTACCAAGCTGAAGCTTAGACTCCCATCCCTCTGCAGGTGCTGTGGCCTCAGCTTTGACATCATACCCATCTTTTGATTTATAGTCACCTGTAGTTATTCCTACAAACTGAAAGGCTGGGCTTTTATGATGGGTATTCAGGTAACAGGCAGTCATCGAGAAGGTGCAAATTACAGCAATCCAGCTGTAAACTTTTATATCTTCATTTTACAACTTGTGAACGTGCACGCCAATTGTATGTGGCACTGGCCTTCTGGGAAAATCTCAGCTCACCCATAGTATGACAAACACAAGCATTCTGGTTACAGAATGGAGTAGTACAGACAGACTGCCTCCACCATCTGTAAAACACCATTCTGTGCAAACAGCCTCCCACTGTGCTCAGAGGGGACATCAGAAGAAACAAACCTGAAGACTTCATACATCTCACCTTCTAGCAAATCAGAAGCTGATCCTAAACAGTACTCCATAACCAACTGCAAGAAAAAAAAGCACACATTTAAGTAATAAGATGGATGCTCCTCCACAAATTGCTGCTATTTGGATGGCTGTGGAATTGCAGAAGCAAGTGAAAAGTGAAGTTTTAGGAAACTGCAGTAAGCAGTGAACAAAACAAAATGCTCCAAGCAAAATCCAGGAATGACAGACATCCTACATTGTTGCAAAGAAGGTTTAGGAACTGGGAAGTTCATAAGGAGACACCATAGAGGATGTTCCATACTAATTTTTTAACCTGCTTGAATAAAGAGATCTGCTACAGAGAAACAGGAATCTCTTTTACTATCCTAAACATCCATTTCTTTTAAAATATCTGGAAGTTTCTTGAGATGAAAGAGACAATGGGCAGCAACGGATGAATACTGCTGTGTGCAAAGACACTGCATGTATTGGATGCCTGGTTGCCATGCATTCTTCTGCATACCACCCCACTCACCCATGCTGTATGCTCCTTCAGGTAACAGCCCTTATATTCTATGGTGTTTGGGTGCTTCAGCTGTTGCAGAAACTTGACTTCTTTGATGATATCCTGCCATTTCTAATGAAAACAAAACAAAAATATATGGGTACATTTCCCCACTTAATCCCCTGCATGCTCTCATGTACTATGCATGGCAGAACAGGCTGAAAAGCAGGCAGGAGGCAATTTTATGGTGCAAGATGACCAGAGTTGTAGTTGCAAAAGCATAACTGTACTGAAGCTTTGCATCCCTGTTGTAGCATGACTGCCCCAAGACAGGTTAAGCTGGAAAACAAAAAAAGGTTTTTTCCCCTCGTTTATTTGCAGTACATTTTACTCAAAGAATTGCAACTGTTAAGCACCATGAGCTGCTCACATGCCCCAAAGCAGACAGCAGCTACAGCACGTGCTGCAGGCAGGAGCAGTTGGCTGTTTGCTAACAACAGCAAATATGAGTAGCAATTAACAAGCAATAATTGAAGCGAGGCTGATATTCCAAATACCATGCCTATGAAATTTCATATTATAAATCCAGAGCAGTGTTTCAGGTCAGCTCTACACTTCACTTGATACTTCAGTGAGTTGTGGTTATGGCTCCTGCAGCCCAGGTGTTATTAATGCACTTATTACAGAAATAACCACCCTACAAGCATTCTGAATTCCTGTTTGCTTTCTTAAACTGAACTATTTGTCAAGATTTGCATAAATCCATTTTCCCTCTACAAACCTCTGTGCTTCCTATGGAAGTGAGCAACAGCTGCAGCATCTCAAGGCTGCTCTGCTGATTTCACTGACCAGCTTTACAGTACAGCTGTATCACAACTGGCTGCACCACCTTACCTCATTGGTTTGCTTGCCGCTGTAGGACATCTTCTTGACTGCCACCACCTCATTAGTGTGGGAATTTGTAGCCTGCAGGAGGAAAAAGAAATTAAGTGGAAAAAAAAAAAAAATCTTTTTTTTTCCTCCTCGTGGAGTGAGCTGTGCCTTTAGCAAACACAGACCTTCTTCTCCTGTATCACATCCTGGCAAGCTCCTGCCTTTCAGAGACACCTGCATCACGATAAGATTTATGAGACAACTATTTTATCACTCTTTTCTGGCGTTATTTATCTTTCTGTAATCACTGTCCCTCCCTCAGCCCTTACTACACTTGCTACCTCTCCAGTACTACACAAACCAAGGTCCAGTATCACACATACTGTGAGTGTGCAAAACACAGTTTGATTGAAACTGCTGTAAAAACAGCTTTAGGTTAAAAGATTTCCTAAAGAAACAAATGAAAAGGCACAACAAAATGCCACCCAAAGCCAACCATGCAAACAGTGACACTGTCAAACAGGTATTTCAGCTTCCAGTTTCAAGATGCTTCAAACTGGAATTTAGCTCAATTAAAAGAAAGCAACTTTCCTTTCACTGCAAATTGTTTTCACTTTTCTGGATTTGGTGTGCAGGATAAATTGGGGAAAAATCCCAATAATTTGATAAATGCATACTGCTGAAAGAAGAACCACAGTGTCATTTGGGCAGTGTCTCTGAGGCAGTAAAGGCTGAATTAAGTGACATCCATTATTTTGGATGTTTTGCCATACCTGTCATACCAGAAATCTAATTTTCAAGCACTACAGCAGGCTTATGCCCTAAGGGGCTTAAAAGCAGTGGCTAACCACCCATATGTGCAAGGGCTGCAGAATGATGGATCACTGCTTTGTTGAACATTCCTCCTTTCCCCTCAAACTCACTGCCAAAAAAGCAAAACTCCTGTGCATTACTTAGTTTGCTCCTCTGCTTAGCAGCTCCTCCAGTTCACTCCTCTAGGTCTAATTATTTCCAATGTTAAGGCAAAGGCTGTACAATGATTTTAACTGCATCATCTTTAGAAAAAGCCTACAAGACTTAGACTCTCTGCTCTACAGCAAAAAAAAAAGAGCATCTCGTTTTGGTTCCAGGCAGAAAAGATCAATGAGTCTAAGGTCACTTTTGTCCAGTTTCATCCAATATTGGGCTTTTTCCAAACCTCTGCTCTTCAAACAATCGATTTATGTACTTCAAGCAAGGTGGCTTTGGATGTTCCAACAGCTGAAGACAACCCACGTTGGGGAGTAGACCTTCTCTTACTGCCACAGTTGTTATAAAGCAAATTATTTTGGTGTTCTTGGGCTGTTATCACAAAATAAAGATTTCAGGAATGGATTTATAGCAACAAAAGGAATGTGTAATTCACATCACTTGTGAAATTGGGTCACCTAATGTAGGCAATCTGCACACAGTTGTGCTCTTTGCTGTTGGTAGTTGAGCAGATGTCAAATTACGGAGCCATGCTATTCATATCAATGCAAACCTCATCCAAACAACCACTGTGAAATCAATTTTAGAAGCAGGCCAGAAAAAAACTCAGGACATTTACATTTGCAAGAAAAATTGCCAGACCCAAACACGATGGATTTTAATACAAAAACACACATCTTCAAACAAGTATGTCAGAGAGCTGATACACAACTCAGAGCTCAAACAGGCTGTAGGATTTGCTTTCAGCCCAAAGCAAACAACAACAAAACCAAACAGAGCTGCTATATGTGCTAGCATTGTGCTCATTTGGTTCCTGCATGGAAATCCATGCTATCCCAAGCTCTCTTCCAGGCCAAGTGATCCCACAGACATCTCATACAAGTCTTCACAGCCACAGCAGGACTCCAGTTCTTCTTTCCATCTTCACTGGATAACTTACACCTCAAAGCTAAGCTGATCCTTGCCAACAGTAAGCCAGGCAGTAGATGAGTGTCAGCAGTCACAAGAAGTGCCTCTGAACTGCAGGTCATCTTTGTCATTGCCATCTCGTATCAGGGAAGGCTCAGGAGAACACTCATCAGAATTGGATGCCTGGCATCCGGTTGTTTTAATTTAAAGGAAGAAATGTCAAAGGAAGATCTGGGACACTGACAGATTCTGTGTTACAGATTAGTTATATGTTTAGTATTTTAGATATCACAGCCACCAGGTCCCAGTGTACAATAAATTCAGGCAGAAAAATCACACTTGTCTGTAGCTGTATGACACAGGCACGCTGACCAGAGGCTGAGAATCAGTTTTAGAAAGAGCTCTGCTTGCCTGGCATGGCACTGCCTTCATTTCTGCATGTTAAGGACCAAACATTTTAAGTCTTAAAGGAATCCTTTAAGAGTACTGGAAATCCCAGTACTCTAACCACTTACTTTTGAGGACAAAAAATTAGTGTCAGTCAAAAGCTTAAAATAAAGCTAAATGTGGTAACCCCTCATTTCAGCTGCTCACGAGGATGAGTACCGTGCTCTCAAGTAATGCATTAATCAAAGCCATTTCACGATGCATACAGGGACTTCAAAGACAAATGGCACTGGGTGAACCATGAGAGCACAGCAATGACTAAAGGGAGCTGACACACTTACACTGCTCTGCTCCAGCACACACTGCTCATCAAACCAGTCAGAGAAAGCTGGAAGCAAGTAACTTCTGGCTAAGAAGTTTCAAGAACCACTCACTGTCCTCATTCAGCACAAGTGTTTCACTCACACAGATGAGCTCATGCTGGTGTTCTAAGCAAACTTCCAAATATTCCTGTTGGCCACTAACTCCAGGTCTCTTCAGGTGAGCATGCAATCTCTCATGTCAGCCACAATTTCTTGCTGAAGGTATAACTGCCCCATTAAGCTGCTGTCATGTTCTCTCAGCTGTGGATGGAGCTGTTGCTGTAAGAAGCATTTCTTTCTAGCAACAAAAGCAATGCCAAGTTAACTCACCAAGCCTCAGCAATAACACACTGAAGAACCAAAATCACTTGCCAGTGTCACCAGAGTTACAGCCCCCAGGTCCTTTACTAGCTTCATTTGACTATTTGCCATTTTCTGAATGGCAAAATTTGAGCCTGAGACACAACACATTTGAGCATCACTGCTTTCTTTTTTTTTTTTTCTTTTTTTTTTTTTTAATTAGGCCTGGCAGGAATATTCCTCTTCTCCCAGTTTCTTGGTAGGAAAAAAGGCTCCTTATTACCTTGTTCAAATACAAACTCACAGAACTCAAGGAGGCTTGAAAAGTCGATGTCAAATGCTTCATAGCCCAGCTTGCCCACGGTATTTAGTTCTGTCAGAGAAGCAGCACTGAACTGCATAAAAGCCCCACAGTATTCAGAAATATTATATAATGATCAGCCAGGGAGGAACCGAGCTCAACTCTCCAACACAGAGCTGGTAAAGTATATAGGAGGTGGAGGAAGAAAAGTTCTGGGGAACCACAGAAGTCTCCTACCTAACCATAGCAAGATTTCTCTTGTAAGGCAGCTTGGTAGATTAGATCTCTGCTACTCCTCACTCTCTTTCCCTGGAAGCACGAGGAGCTGAAGGACAAAGAAAGCAACTTCACCACTGCCATAAAGCACATCACGCATCCTTTTCCCCATCTGGGAAATGCAGTGAGCAGGATCTCCCTACTCCTGTCTGAAAAGCCCTTCCTCTTCTTACAGAGCGGATCGACACACCTTGTAAGTTTTACAGCCTCACCCTCTTAGCATGCAGTACACTTAATATTACACTTCCACCTTCCACTTGCCTGCCTGTCCTACTGCTGAACATCCCCATAGCAGAAAACCCCTTTGGTTCCACCAGCACCTCCTCTGCTGCCCAAAACTACAACCAGTGAACAGTGTGACAGCCTCCAGTCTTGCAGGCACTAATCTAATTGCATTAATGTCTGATATTCTAAACTTTCAGTTGTGGTGCACTTGATCTTCTGGAGTGTCAGGACATGCTACTCAGCAACTGTCATTTGTGTTTGACCTATTTTTTGATACTGAATTCTATTTAATTTTCACTGATAAGGGCTGGATTATAATTACTTCCAAGTCCAGTATCTTGGATTTGGCTTTGTTTCTCTCTAATTGTAAAAGCACTATTCTTCTCACCTTCCAGATTAAATTCTCTTGGCTATCAATCAAAACAGTACCTGCTTTCCTCTTGAATTCCCACTTCTCATAAGACTTTCTCTTTGCTTTTGCCACTGAAAGCATCTGCTATTGAAGATAGTATGGTATGTAATAAACATAAAGAAAATGAGGATGACAAAGCAAGATAGCATTCCAAAGATATCTCCAACTCCTAAATTATCAGAACAGCAGAGAAATCACTCAGGAAGCCTGAAAGTAATTTGATGCTACTTCCACAAAATCTTTACTCAAACAGCAACAAGCACAATTCACTAATAGAATTAGCTTTCAACTCTAAAAGCACTTTGAATCATTAATTCACTAGATACATTTATTTGCAATGATTTACAAGCACCAAGCAGTGTGTCTTGAAATTCCAGTCTGACCAATTTATTTCCAACTGCCTTGATTCAACTTTCAGCATCTGACAGCACCAGGTACCATGCACTCAACCTGTATGGTTGGATGTGTTATGCCTGTAGTTAGCTGCCTATATATATATATATACTATAAATACAGCTGCAACAGGAAAGAGCTCAGGAGTGCTCTGGAGACACTTATTTCCAAGCTGTGTAACAAACAAACTCATACACACAAAGCACTAAGAGCTGAAAGGATGTTCCTTGAAAACCTTAGCATGGTTTTATCTTCCAAAAAAGAGGAAAGAATCGTACTTACAAAGTAAACCGCTCCAAAACTTCCGTGTCCGATTTCATGTAAACCCACAAATATTTCTTCAGGATCATCTTTGTAGAACAGGTCAGCTATTTCTGGGTCCTTTGGCACCCCTTTGCGCATGTTGAACAGGATTATGAACTAGTTGGCGCCTTCAGTTCCCAATCAGTTTCTTCCTTCATCGACAAAGTAGTTTGTAGACAGCATTCAGCACCTGGTAAAAAAAAATTCGTCTTCAAATCTCTTTCCTTTCCACGTGTTTCTATGACAGCAAAACAAGAGGAAGCACTTTCAGGAGCAACAGACTTCGCTATCGTTTCCTTCAGCAAATTCTTTTTAATTATTAGGCCAATTTAGATGGAGAAATTAAAATGCATTCAGAGTGCAACAGCTCTATCTCATACAGGAAGCAAGTGCTACAGTTACACTAAAGTCCACTTGAAGACAAAAGTCCTGTTGCCATGCACAACATCCTGTGACACAAGTTGCTTATTCTTCATGCTGCTCTCCTAATGTGTCACTTTTCAGACTATCACTATTGTTCCTCCTGCTTTTCTCTGCTGGTTGTTTGCTTTGTTTCTCTACTCCCACTTGCCAGCTGGTGCTAAAAGAACAGTTAGCTTCTATTCCACAGAAACACTTCACAATCATGTGAGTGTGGGGTTTTGTTTTGTGTTAAATATATATTATTTTAAGTTTTCAGTGCTCTAAGACAGCCAGTCCTATTGGTTTTTGTAACTCTGTGAGTGCCAGAACTTCTATCACAGATCTGCTTTTGAAAGCTCCCAGACTCCATCCTGCAAGGCAGGTATTCACACCTTTAACACCTTATTTAGCACAAGCATGTAATTAGAATCATGGAACTGGGCTGCACTTAAATGAAGATTTTCAATATTAAACCTGCAAAAAGCAAAACACTACAAAGTTCCATGCTCATCATAAAAACACCCTGAAAAACTTGCATTGGTTCCTCACCGCTGGTGTACAGAGGAATGATGGATGCCTCTGCTCAGCTTTGGCCTTCTGAAGCCCAGCAGATTAACTGCAGCAGTTCCTAACAGCAGTCTGGAGCAAATCTCAAAACCCAACTTCCCCATATGTAGTTCAGTACCTGGCTTATTGACACCACATCTTCTCAGTGCATCAACAAAAATACACATGAAAATAAACACTAAAGTGCTCTGCCTGCTTCACACCACAAATCAGTATAATATTTGAAGAAAGACTAGCTGAAATATAGCAACCAGATTAAATTAAAATATATGTTAAAGGCTCTGAAAGATTTCAAACTGCAAACACCACCCAGACAGAGCAAGGATGAAAGCAGAGCATAATTTTGGTCTAAGGCTGAGACGTTCCCCTTGGCTCAGGATGACAAGTAATGGAGCAACAAGCACAGCCAACTGTGGCTCATTAGAGGTGCTCTGAGCACTGTGCTGAAGCATACCTGGGTAACTGTGGCACAAAGCATGCTCTGTGGCTCAGATTCCTTTCAGCAGCATTGTTGCATGCTCCCGTCTCCCCAAATCCTGTGCACTCCCAATATTCTGCAAAGAAAAGCAATTATCAGCATTTAAAGTGAAGTATTTCAATCCAGTGCCTCATTTTAATACATGAAAACACGACATCTAGGAAAGTCCATCCGCTATGAAGGGATCATTTGAACGTGCAGTAAAGGGAGATGCTACCACCCATAAATACAACCATCCCTCTTTAGGTGAAGAGGCTCTATTCTTGTGCTCAATAACATTTGGCATGTTTGTATATCAAAGGGCAGGACGCAGGAAATTAGATTAAGTGCCAAATTCTTTGATTTTTGTCAAGGTTCTCAAGCTTGTTTGGAAGTCTGTTCTCAGAGCACATTTTTCAGATGGCCTTCATAAAAGGACAAAGCTCACAAGGCTAAGGCTGGCACTGAATTCAGTGTGCTAAACCTGACAACACACGAAACCTTGAAGTCCTAGACATCGATATATCAGACACCATCGGATGCCATCAGCAAGAGAATGAGCAAGGCCAAAAAATAAATAAAATAAAATAAAATAAAAAGAGGACAACCAGTCAGACCCAACACTTCCATCAGGCCCAGACCACTCATAGCAGAAGACACAACCAAGTGCAACAACACCCAACCATCCTCGGGGTCAGGTCAAACACTTGCCTTCAGATACCTACAGCCTTATCACAATATGTACAGTAATACTTACCTGAATTAGTGATAAGAAACTAATGCATCTTCTTGGTTATTAGGAAACAACATCTGCACAGGAGACCTCCTGCTTGTCGTTACGTTGCCAAACCCACCATTTCTGCCTACTGTTCTCAATGACAGTGCACTGCTACTGAGTTTTGAAGTAACTCAAGGAGCTTCAGAAAAAGGATCTGTAATGTTTCAGCCAATCTGTGATATCTTCCTTTGAATTCCTGTTATCTACCGGGGATAAACTAATGACAGAAGGCAGATGAATGAAATGATTATTCATCCCCAGCTGACTGGCCTCACCCAGAGGTGCTATATTTACCACATACCTGCACACATGGGCAAAGAATGCAGTATTTCAGGTCTGGCACTCTCCAACCAAGTGAAAAATCTTTGGCTTTAGAACAACAGAAAACAAACCAGGGAAGAAAAGCATTTATCCATCTCTACTCAAAGGAACAGCACCATAAACAAAATCAGTGCAGCTCTAATACTCAAAAGGAAATTGGGATTTAAAATGTCTTGACTAAAGCTGGGAAAGACCTCTAAGATCACCAAATTCAACCCCAACCCATCCCCATTATGCCAACACCTCAAGCTAAGCTCTAGGTCAGAATGCCATTCTAACTGGGACAGATGTGCACGGTGAGGCTGTGTGATGTGCAAACCTTCTTAGCAGGACTATGAATTTCCAGTAATGGCCATCAGCAAAGCCTGGGATGCCAAGTGCTGCCAAGAGCAAACTGAGTGCTGGGGATTGGCATGGCACCACAGCAGGGCACAAAGTATGGTCAGGAAAGATACAAATCACAGGCTGGGTGGTAAGCTGGCAAAGCTGCAAATCCTTTGTATTAAAACTCCCTTCCAGACATGGAAAGATTAAAGGAAAGACAGTTTAAATAGTGCCTGGCTTAATTCTTCAGGGCATTACAGCAGCTGAATGCCATCAACAGAAATTACTCAAGTTCAAGGTTTCGTCCATATAAGCAAGTTGTTTCGGTTGCTGAGCTACTTATTTAATGCATCAAGAAACAATTTCTATTGTAAGCCTGATTCCTACTTCTCATCCTTCCAAAGGCACATGGGAATCTGCCTTTGAGACTGCATGTTCCAAAGCCTTCAAATGAAAATAGCATTAGTCATATGGGCGATGACTTATGGATGTGACAGGTGACTCAAGATTTTCTGAGAGTGTGTGAGCAGCACTGGGGTCAGACGAGGGCGCCTGGCAATGCCTCCAACTGCCTACCTCCAAATTGCAGCTCTCAGTCACCAGCTGGTGGAATGCTCAGCCTTTGGGGACACGCTGCTCATGCTCTGTTTCTGGAATGCTGTTCTGGGCTGGAGAGGCAGGAGGAACTGGAGAGTAAATGCAGCATTAGGGACGACACTATGATATGTGAAGATAATAGAATCAAAGAATGGTCTGGGTTGCAAAGGACCACAATGATCATCCAGTTTCAACCCCCCTGCTATGTGCAGGTCACCAACCAGCAGACCAGGCTGCCCAGAGCCACATCCAGCCTGGCCTTGAATGCCTGCAGGGATGGGGCATCCACAGCCTCCTTGGGCAACCTGTTCCTCTAAGCAAAGACTGTCTAATGAAACGTGGTATGATTGCTGCACTGATAGCAACTGGGTTAAATTCTTGATTGGGGAACAGGGGAAAAAAAATCAGGAAATTACATCCTATATCACACAATGTGCCACTTGGACAATGCTTCTGTGACATTCATGCAGTCAGCCACAGAACACTGACTGACTTGAACCTTAGCCAACCACACCAGTGTTTATAATGGTCTGCTGACGTGCAAGTTGGGCAGAGTATCATTCATTAGTGCCCCAGATCTGAGCAGCTTCCTGAGCCCAGTCAAATCAGCACAGAACAAAGGGAAATAGCATCAAGATACTGGAGTTTTTAAAGAGCATCCAATAATAACATTATATTATTATTATCTAGTAACATAGGATAACCTGCAAACAATGGGTTTTTGGCACCTTTTTCATGCACACCAATATTGTGATCACTCCAAATTTTTTATACATCTGATATGCTTACATGCAAGCTTGAGTGAAGCACTGCCCTGAGCATCCCCATTTCCACTGCATTGGCTTCCTGGGAGAAAAACAGCCTTCCTGTCCATTAGAACAGCCAATGCAACACCCAAGGAAAAACACCTAACACAAAGTGCCTCTCTCAGCTTCCTGGCAGGGTAACAGGGAAGTGGCACACAGGCAGGTAATGGGGAAAGGACAAGCTGCAGCAACAAGGGGTTTACCAGTTGGTTTTTATTGCTGTTGTTTCCTGTCAGAAAGCTGTTCTAGAAAGCAAACTGATTTTTAAAGGCCTATAATCACCCCAAGTATATCGTCACTGAACTGGCTCTTGTATCAGAACAGGCAAATCCTACACAGAGCCTGCCCACAACCCACAGCCAAGGCAGAAGCCCTGAACAAGCCAGCTGTTGGTGGGGACATTGGGCACAGCCCAGGGGCCAACCTCTGCTAACAGCTGGGTTTGTTCCAAGGGGAAACCACTGCATGCCAGGCATGCCTGGCCACCTCTGCTTGGGGAAAGGCAAAAATCACCAGCTGCTTTAACATCTCCTTCATGGGAGATGCCCCAGTCAACCAGCACGAAGCAAGGTGCTGAAGAAGTGCACTGAGAGCTATAAAGGCTGGACCACTCATCCTTCAAGCAATGAGGCAAGAAGGCACAGGAAGCCCTCAGATTGCCCCATGTCTCTCTGGACATCCCTGGTGGCCCTTAGGTGTCCATGCAAACACTTGGGTGTCCCCAGAGCTCCTCAGACCTGCCTATGGCTCATTATGTTCTTGTGTCTCTTTGGACACCCCTGTGTTCCCACATCTAATGGAATGCCCCTGGAGCCTCTCAGATGTTCCAACGTCCTGGGACATCCAGTGGCCCTTTAGGACAGCCTCGTGTCTCCTTGAATGTCACCAGAACCTCTCTGATGTCCCTCTCCAGTGTGGCACTGCAGGACATGGTTCACTGGTCACGATAATGGTGGGCTGACAACTGGATTTGATGATCTTAGAGGTCTTTTCTAACTTTAATGATTCTATGATTGTCCCTTGACCGCTTTAGCAATTCAGCCTGGAGTAGCTTGCCTCCCCATCCCCCAAATCCACCCTCAGGAGCACAGCCCAGCCAAAGCACAGCCCCCCCTCAAAGCACTACTGCAACACACTCCTTTTTTTCCAATGGTTTTGAAAAGCAAAGTGTCCTCAAACACAGGCAGCCCTTCCACTTCAAACACAGGCGTTACTGCTTTTGGTTGTCATGCAGACTTGCACAAAGATTCTCTTCTCTCTACCAGTTATGACCTCCAAGTGCTAAAGCAACAACAGAGAGGTTATAGTTGTGTGCCCATATTGTGTAACCACCACCACGCACTGTGAGGACATTTCTTTATCAAAATTACTGAAGCCCCTTGACCAACCAGTGACCTGCCCAGCAGAGTTCCAACACCCCAACACCTCCCCTTTCTTCAATGCGGTCCCTCCAAAAATCTGGAGGATGGAACTAAGAAAGGAATTCTCAGACAAGCTCAAAAGCTGCTGGTAAAAACTGTCCCAAAGCAGAGACCTGCCTCAGAGCAGGCACACATTCAATTCACTCACACACACAGACACCAAAAATATATATTTTTTGAAGTATGAGCCCTTTATCCATTTAATTGCTATTTCTGGCTAGCGTGGCCATGCTCAAACACCCCACCCAATGCTTCTGCAATGTATTAAAGCTATTTTCTTCACTTATGCACAGACAACGATGGATGGAGAGCCCTCAGTGCTGTGGAAACAGGTGCCTGGGTTTGCAGTGAGAATCTGCAGCAGACACCTCCAGCACAACTACAGTCACACACACACAGACTGAAGGGAACGGGGGACTAATAGAGGTTACAAGCTTTAAGTTGGTGGCAAAACTCCAAGTGAAGCCCTCCACTCAAAGCCTTCCCATCACGTAGCTTCTTCAGAGCGCTCCTAAAGGAAGGAAGACCAGCATCAAGGCTTCTCTGCAGTGCAGGAAAGTGAAACAACTTTTAACCTACCCAGATCCTGACGCATAGCTATGATAAGGAGCCCCAGCTGTCGTCATGCTATAAAAGGAAAAAGTTTTCTGATTCCATTTAGAGAAGGTGATTCAGTCACACTGCATGCGCTGGCAGAGCTGTACCACCTTCACGTTACTGAAGTCCTGAGTTATTTCAAGTGCAGCCTAATAATTCTGAGAAGAAAAAAAAAAACCCTCTTGAAAGCTGTATTTTAAGCTCTTCAGTGTCATTTCTTCGATTGCTAAGAATACTTCACTTTTACAGCCACTATTATGCAAACGAAAGCAACGCATGCTGATTCTAGTTTATTAGTATTTGGCTTATTTTAATGTGTAAAACACTACGACACGGATCTGGTATGCAAGCTGGTTATTTAAAGTTTTCTCACAGCGTACACAAAAAGCAGCTGTACTACAGCTTTTGTTTGCTTAAATTAATCACCGATTCCACGCTTGTCAGAGAAGGTTTCACTCTGGAGAGAAGCAGCCAATCCTCTGCTGCGTCCAGTCTGCAAGTGATTCTACTCTACCTGCAAGGAAAGTGGATAACGGGGCCAGAACTGCAACATCAGCAATCCCCAGCCACGGTCAGCAGCAGCCCCTCAAACACTGCTCCTCTTTCCAAAAGGTTCAGGTCCTAGGAAAAAAACACAAGAGCTTCCCTTTGCCAAGCATTCAGCCACTTTGAGTGGCATCCTGGCACATCCAGACTTGGATTCAGCAACCTCCAGTGCTGACATGTGGATCATTCCGAGTTAACTCACACTAATAGAGATTACTCACACTAATAAAAAATGATTCAGTACTTTTACTGACAATGGCAATCACTGTGTGCAGTGGCCCTGGGATATGAAATTAAATGAGTAAATTGCAAGTCCCACTGTAAATACGTATGATGAATACTTTAGTGAATTTCTTTTTCCTCTGGTTAAGCTGTTTTAGAGGAAACCTAGCTCCATTTGTAACACTGCTATTACTAGCATTTACATACTAAGAAAAAGGCTTCTCGCTCCCAACATCAAAATTTCATCACATATGGATCATGAAACTAAGGAAGCTGCCTCCTTCTATTCATCAGACTTCTAGCAGCATTTTATCAGCCTCTTTATCACATCACTGACAAGCCAGGCAGCTCCAGACAGTCACAAATTCATGGCTGCTATGCTGCGTGCTCCTGAGAGGCACAAATAAGTCATCACATTTGTTTATGAAAGCACACTCAGAATTTCCTACCTATTAATGTCAGGGCTTCCAAAACTGCATCCATTTTGTGGCTGACAGCTATTTTAGGTATTTTAAAGAAGTTTATATTTTGGCCACTACACCATCAGAGAAGGCAGAGCTGGGCAGATCCGTCCCCACCCACGTGCAATCAGCTCTGCCAACTGCTCCCAGCACCACGGGCATCCTGCTGCCTGCTCCCAGCTCCATCTCTCTGCAGCCTGGCACATGGCTAAAACTCCTACCCACTCTAACACTGCTCATCGTCACCCCAGCTTTGGGGGCACGTTGAGACCTGAAGAGAGCAGCTTGGTTCAGCTCGGTGAGGTTCACGTGCAGTTATGCTATGGAACAGTGACTTTATGCTGCCTGGAATCATAGAATGGTCTGGGTTGAAAAGGACCACAATGATCATCTCGTTTCAAGCCCTGCTATGTGCAGGTTACCAACCAGCAGACCAGGCTGCCCAGAGCCACATCCAGCCTGGCCTTGAATGCCTGCAGGGATGGGGCATCCACAGCCTCCTTGGGCAACCTGTTCCAGTGGAGAAGGGGTGCAGGAGGCCCCACTGGCAGCCCTCTACCCATTTCCATGGGGCTCCCGGTCCCATGAATCCCTCCCTGCCCCACACTTCTCCTTTCACAGCCCCTTCCTTCCTGCTCCCTCCATGCCAGCCTGTGATAGCGCTTTAGGAAACAGCCTGACTGCCTCAGCCCATCTTTTTAGTGCAGTCTGCCCTCGGTGCCTCTGCTCTACTCCAGCACATCACTGTCTGACCTATTTACAGGCACAAATGCAACCACTGACATACAGAAAAGGAATCTTTTTCCATGCTGGCATCATTAAAGACTGGCTACATCTGTTTCACCCAGGTGCTCGGTGCTTGCTTCACAAATGGAATTGAACAGGAAAAAGTTTCTTTAGGAAAAAAAAAAACCATAAAAATTCAATTACACCCGAGGAGCCTAGTATTAAAAGAAGACAAATTTACTCTAGCATGTATCAGCCAAGACAGAATCAGTTATTAATATTACATGACTTACCCACCGGCTTTCTAAGTTTATTCTTTTCTAGCACATGCATTTTTTATGTGCTACTAATAAAGACACACATAGGAGCAAAATATGGATGTCTAATGTCCAAAATGTCACCACATGTAATAACTGCATGCAGGCAAGGAGGGAGTGCTTAACCACTCTATGGCTCTATGAACCTCTATGAGAAGAGCACCAGATGAACATCTGGTAAGAGGCAGAAGACACTGCACTGCCTTTCCTCAACACAAAGAAGTGAAGCTTTGCCATACTGTGCACTTGATAAAACACTGAGGCTGATAACACGAGAAAAAAAAACCATGTAAGATCACCCAAAGAGCACAGAAACTGAGTGTGAATCTGTGATCGTAGGTCTTGCTGCTAGCCAGAGCCCTCTCCAGGTTTAGGAACTTGCCACTGAGTGATGTGATGGCACTTGGCCATATCACCAAAAGTGAATGATGTCATTTTGTGCTGCTTCCTGTCTGAGCCATGCTCTCAGCTGAACTAACCTACCATATATTCACCCAGATCCAAGACATTTAATGCATGTTCCTGACATCCCAACCCGCCTCCTGGCCCTGCAGCTGATGGCAATGCGGCTGTCCTGCCGCACAGAGCACAGCTCTGCAGCCATTTAAGCAGCTTTGACTAATCCAGATAAAACGCACCTTGTAACTTAACTGTACCATGTGCCCATCTGTGCCTGTCATGCTTTAATACCTCCATGTGAATTCAGCAAGGCCTGATGATACCGAGGACTTGAAGACAGATGTATCTGTGTTTGGTGAATGGCAGCAGCCCCCCATGGCAGCAGCACCCAGAGGCTGAGGCAGGCAGTAACCCAGCCAGAGCAGAGACCTTTCTGACCATGTTTGTTTCCCAGCCCTGTTCCACATCCAGCCCTGCAAACAGAAGCAGACGGGCAGGAGAAGGAATCACTCCCAAAAAACTCAAAGGGAACCACAGAAGCATCTCTACTGAAGGCTCCAGCCTGTTTCTGTGCTAAGAAAAGCAATTTTAGGCAACTCATCACAGCACAAGGAACTGAATACCTCACCCCAAAGCCAACACTCAGTTTCCTCTCCATGAAGAGGTTCTGGGATATCGGACACTCAGTGCTGTTACAGTCTGTAATTAGAATCTTTTCCTATAATTAGTATACAGTTACCACCTTCTGCTAATTCAGTGTACTTAACCAGCAAACAAAGGAAACAATTGTGTTGCTAGAGTACAAGGCACAAGGGTACAGCAACTCCTTCAAGTTGCTGCCATCAGAAATCCTGGCTTCTCAAACTCACAGAGCAGATTTGGGAAAGCAAAGCCTATGGAATGACACCAGTTTGCAGCCTGTAGTGGGGTCTGGGATGATCAGAGCAGGAGACAGTAATGGACACTATAAGCACTCCTTGCAGGGAAGCTGACCTGGCACCAGGAGCCAGCAGTCCTTTTAGGAGGAGGGAAGGCAGATCCCTATGGCAACGGCACACTTAGGAGATGCAGCACTGCTCAGCAGGCTGTGCCAGGAGCTACAGCCCTAACAGTGCAGTCAGGGAACCGTCCCTCTGGCCACGAAAGGCTTTTAGCAAGAACATGAGTGCATTTCTGTTCGCTGTGATTTCCAGTAACAAGGAACTGATGTCCCAGTAGACACCAAGGATCTCGATAGCAAGAGCTACTCTCAAAGCCTTAATTACATTCTCTTGTTGCAGCATCTGAAAACCTACAGAAGCAATGAATGAAAGCTATGCTGAAAAGAGGGCCAGGAGTTACCAAAGGCTCACGCAGCTTGTATGGGAATGCCTCAATCACATCACATTACAGCAGGAGGCTGCAGGGGCAAAGGAGCTCTGGGTAAGGGTGTCCTGGGACAGCAGCAATATGACATTTGGGGCAGGAGGGAACAGAGACTTAAATAAACGAGAAAATGTAACATGAAGGATAGAAAAGAATGAAAGAGGAACCGTACTCCAAAGAATAATTCAGAAATAGCTTTACTTCAGTGTCAGCAGCACCCAAGGAATGGGCTGCCTATGCAGAAACGTGCATCACAACGGTTAAGCAGCCACGAAATCCAGACTTACCAGATAGGAAGAAGAGACAGCTTAGAAACAGCCATAAAACAGGACTGTTATTTTTGCTCTAATTATAACTTGCTATTATGAATTGTCACCAAAATAACCATTTTGCTGGCGAGTATTTTGGGGAAGGCATCTTGAGCAACATCACAGACTTGCATTTATGAAACTTAACAACACCGGGCGGGTTGCAGACACTTAACTCACAGATAACACTTGCTCATAGCTGAGGTGATGAGGTCACATTAAGAACACAGCCAGGTCCATGTCATGCAGCTCAGGCTGAAGTGAAATCCAAAGCAGAACTGATGAAATGCATGTTATGAAAAGTAGGGTAGCACACAGTAATATTTCCAGCTCCTCACGCACACGGCTGAATTTTACATTAATTGTAAGCACACATGAAAAAGACCTGGGGCTTGCTGCAGAGCGCTGTGAGAACATCTGCTCAGTGTGCAGAGGCAGAAAGGCAAACGGAGCATTGGGATGCTTGGATACAATGGCAGAAAGCCATGCCAGGAGTACCAATGTCACAGCAGAACCAAGGATCAGAGATGTTGCGTGGCCCGAGCACAGCATCCCGCATCAGCTGCAGGAAAAAAGGCAGCAGAAAAGAATTGAAAGTATCAGATGTAGGGGAAGGCAGCAACGTGAAGGTATGCCAAAAATAAAGGCAGCCTACACACGAGATGAGCATAAGGGGTAATGATGCATGAAACAAAATAGGAAAAGCCATAAAGCGAGGCTGCCCTCACCCCTCCCCTCCGAGAGGAGCTGGAGCAGAGAACAGAAGCAAAAGGTATCAAGGTGCCATTAAGGCATTAAGCTCCTCCTTGGAAGCCAAGATGTTTTTTTGGCTGAATACAGCATCTGAAGCTCATTCAGTGATAGGATCTCAGTGCCCTACTTGTTACCTTTTTAACCAGGCGAAAAAAAAGCCTAAATGCAGATTAAATAATACATGAGGTTTTTATCTAAAGCTTAACTGCTCCAGTAAGGCTTTCATCACTAGGATCTTCCTTGCCAAGAGTTTCATCCCCTGCAGGCCATGTTGTTGGACTTCAATCAGAAGTCATTCATTTATGCTACTTTGTTCCAGTTCTGCCTCCTATTAAGATGCACCAAAGTCCTTTTCCTACAACGAGCACTGGTCAAAAACTGCGATGCTACCACACAGAGCATTCATTTTAGGCAGCAGAACAGGTTTACACACAGAAAAATGTTCATTTTCCTGGGAAAAGGTTCCCCACAGCTGACCCTTGAGAAAAGACACTATTTGGTTTTCCCTTTTTATGCCATCTTCTGTTCAAGAGCCTTAAACATTAATTAAGTCCAACAGACTTCAGAGATGTTAGCACAGCTATAAAAAGGTTTCAGAACAGAGCGGCCACTGAAGGCACTGGCATCTGATCAAACTTTTAAGAGCTACGCTGCCTGCTCTACGAACAAACGAAGGAATTATCGGCTTCTGAACGGCTGTTGTAGCTCTTGGTGCCTCCTGTACATATTAACAGCCGCATTTCGTGGATCTGGTACCAGAGTGGTATGAACCTAAGGGAATGCTAGCAGCAAAACTATGGAAATTCAATTCCATACCTTTGCCAGAAGATTAACCTTCTTCAGGCAATGTTTTATATCTACCTGGGAAGAAACTACAAGCTACCTGAAATGCTAGGAGATGATTCCACAGTTTCTCGTCACATCATCGCCGCAGCACACAACGTTTTTATTGTGTGAGTTCTCAATAGCAGCGAGCTCAGAAGACCCATTATTTTGTACTAGTGAATTGTAAGCACATCTTTCTGAGAATCTCCATGAATGAAAGCAGCTCTGCCATAGATGGGGGCATATCACCACGAACAAAGCAGCTCCTGATTCGATATTTTATCATATGGCCACATCAGCCCCAGAGCCTGGAGGAGTCCCTGGAGCATAGCAGGGCACTGCTGCTGCAAGAAAGGGACAGAAGTGAGAAAACCTGGGAAGAAAAATATCCTTTGTGGGTCTTACCAGTACATATGTATAACTGGAAGTAAAGCAAAGGCCTCACAGGGATCTGCAAAGAGCCCCTGGATTTTACACGCAGTTCCTACTATTTGGAAGGGCAGAAACCCAGTGCAGAAACTGTGCTGAATTGTTAGGATGGGCTGTTCTGTGTCAAATAAGCACCCAGCTTTATGATTGCCTGATCACTGTATTCCTGAGGAATCATCACTTTGGGATCTACAAGTACAACAGAGCATGGCAGCTACTTGTGCACAAACAGCCCCACTGCAGCAGAACAACCCTAACCCAGCCAAACTTCAGCATCCTGGGAATTAAAGCAATCCCACCGAAACGACCACAGAAATCAGCTTGTGCAAACCAACACAGAAGCTCCAAGCCATCAGCACACAGACACTGCTGAGCAAACGGAACCACATCTTGCTCAGAAACAAACTTCTGCGGAGAAACACGGTGCTTACTGTGCCCAAGATAAGGCACATGCTGCTCATCTGGTGTTTCTAAACAAAAGAGCTGAGCTCCTCGCAACACAGCAGCCACTATTAGCAGCTGGGCAGCCAAAGGCACCTACCCTTGCAAGCGCACGGATGGCCACGTGCCTTTGGGGTCCCACTGGGCAGCCCAGAGCCCAGCTGCCCCATGCTCAGACTAAAACATCCCCAGGCTTTGGGCTCTCCCCACAGCAAGCCAACCCACTGAATGCAGGTCTGGATGCTCCAGCAGCCCAGTGACATTCTGGGGGTTTTCTGGAGCCTTCAGTGAGACTTCTGCCCACACGGGAATCCCAGACCTCCACGCTGATAGCAGCAGGCACCTCTGAAGCAGCACTCAGGTTCTATTAGGACAGTGCAGGTACCGCAGACTGCTTTTCACCCCACATGAGACACAGCCTCATATCTCCCAAGCCCAGCTGGCAGGACAGCCACTCCCATCGCTCCCCTGTTCGGTGGCAACGAGGCAGCAGGAGCTGCCACCCCCCCACACCCCACAGACATCCCAGCTGGTCACAGCCCATCACATCCCCAGCCCCACCCTCATTGCTGTGCCACTGACGCACAGCCACCACCGCAGCCTTCCTCCAGCCCTGTGCAGGCACCCAGCAGCCGGCCTGCAGGCAAGGACACTGCTCTTGTCAGCTCCTCTCATAGCAACCACCCAGAAGCTCCAAGGCAGCACCCGGATCTGCTTCCTGTAAGGGATTTGTGTCATCATTAAGATGATCCCCAAGATAGTTTTGAGTCCCCAGCACTGGGTTATATGCATGGAGAGTGCAGGAGCTGCTATCCAAGCACTGGCAGCAGGTAGCATCTGCTGCTTGGGAGATGAGTCACGGCACGAAATTCCCCTCTATTTTCTAGGAACCAGTTAGGCAGCCAATGGCTGCAGCAATGATCTGAGTGGGCAAACACCCACACGAACCAGCAGAAATATCCTCTTTTCATAAACAGGCATTGTATTAGCTATATTGACTGCAGATTTCAAGTAGGAGAGATTGCAATTTGGAAAATCATCGTGGGAATGGGAAAACATCATTCAGATTCATTCGAAGGCAGCATAAATTTCATTAAGATGCATTAAGGAACAAGTGAGGCTGGGATAGATAAACCAATTTAAATAAATTAAATGAATTTGAGGACATTTTGAGGGAGGAAAGTAAATGTCCAGCAGAACTCTGACACCCCACAGCACATGCCTGTACCTTCAGTAACCGTATCACCTCCTGCCAAACCTGTCCCTTCCCCAAACTTCAACCAATCTCAGCAACCCCAGCCTCAACCTTACAGCAAGGAGGGATTCAGCTCCCTTTGACCTTCCAGTTTCTGCCCACCCCAAAGCACTACCTCATTTACCACAAGCACAGGGGACAAAACAATTCCACAGCTGCAAGGAAACAGGAGGATCCCAGAGGTACATGAGAGTTCATACACTCTTGGAGCACTGAGATACATTTTTGGTTTTGTCTTCTAAGTTGATAACAAGAGCTCCAACACCTCCGTGCTAGTAGCAAACTAATAACACTTCCAGATCAGCCCACGGGCTCCTAGAATTACCTGTAGGCTGTAGGCTCTCCATCAGAGAGCATGAGATGGCCTTCTTGAATTACCAGGACTGATAAAAATCCAGTAGGACACGAGAAATTCCATCTTGCTTTCGAATGCCTAGAAGTTACATCCTCACCTATCAGTGAGTGAACTCCAAAACCCACCAAGAACAAAACGTTACTGCCCTAACCCTGAGCTACGTGGAGCTTGCAGAAGATCAGCTATGTTCCACTGATGACTGGAAAATGCTTTAAAAGCTTCAGGTTTGGAGCACAAAAAACTATGCTCACCTAATAACAGTCCGTAAGAGTAAATAAGGGTTTACCCTGAATGACTCCCAGCCTGGTCTGGGCTCCCTGTACAACCACAGTCAGGACTGAGCACAAACCAAAATGCACATCATTTCTACATAGCTTAGCTCCACACAGCACCACAGCTGGATGGTTTTTAATGCTGCTGTAACAAATTAGCAGCAGTACCTCAATTAGGTCAGAAGTCAACAGCTGAGCACTGGATATTAGCACAAGCGTTTAATTGGCACCGCAATCAGGAGTATTAGAGCAAGTTCAGAAGAATAACTGGAAACATTCATTCCATTGCAGAAGTTGCATATTCTGTCTGAAATCAGTGCTATAAGCATGAGTTGTGTGGTCAGCCTCATCACCTGCTACAACACACACCTGCATCAGTATACACAGAACCCCCCCAGCACTATCAGAATGTGATTTTACAGACGTATTTTCCTTAACAGACCCTCCATCAGAGGATTTTCAGGTATCCCCTGATGTGAAGTAGGAGCTGGAGCTCTCTGCAAATGCTCACGGTGAATTTGGGGGTTGTGCAACTGGTAGCAATGAAGGCACAGGCACACATCACATCAGCATATAGCTGGTTCAGTTCTGATGGAGGTAAAATATATATCAGTATTTCCCTTCCAGAAGAAACCTGGCCTCTAATTGCGAAGCAGCACTGATTCAATCCCAAACCAGCCTCAAAAGATGACAGCACAACCCCATTAATACGCCCAGTGTCTTGTCCCTAGCTGCAATCAGTACTGCAGAGATGGGATAAAGATGCAAAATCTGAATATGACAACCAACATTTCTACCCATGTAAATCCATTCAAATCCCAGGTCGCTCCTGACTTCCAAAAACCCAAATCCAAATTATCTGAAGCAACAGCAGAGTGCAGCAGATGGGGAGGGGGCAGCAGCTGTGTTCCCCCCTTCCAGTAAAGGGACACCCGCGTATTAAAACTCTGCTAATACAAGTGTGTAAAACTAAAGCACAACTATGTATATTATATCAAGTGTGCCTACAACACTGCCTGATCTTCCTCTTTATAAAGGGTAAAACTGCAGCCTTGTAGGTAGCTTCACTGTTCTATGGAGAGCAGTGCTCTCCTATGCCGCTCCTCTTCCCCTTTTCCAGAACACATAAAGCACCAAAGTGATTCTTAACAAACCAAACTGAAGTCATTTGCTAAGTCCTTCACTTTAAAGACCATCACCTCTCAGCAGTGGGCATCATTCATACCTCTGGTCAACAGGTGACAACAAGCCCTGATTTTTCATGTCCATTACTGCTATCTGAGCCCTACCCGAGAAGACCAGACCACTTCCAGGACACACCAAGAATAACACAGCAGGCAATTATCCCACAGTTTGCCATGTGGATATCCTCTACCCAACTGCTATACAGTACATACAATCAGTGAAATTGATGTCAGCAATATGAAATAGTTTCCAAGCCTGTAACTTAGGAGGACCCAAGACTGAAAATTAGTACCTGAGCAGACCATAGGAAGCCTCACCACCGCATAAGAACTGTCGGAATATTCTGTCATCAAATATGGGCAAACACCCATCTGCAGCCTTTTCATCCAACTAAAGGCAAAAGGATCCAAGTGCTCATCCCAGATCAGCACCCAAACACCCGCATCCCAGCAGCTGCTATCAGCACCACCCAGAAGAGCATGGCCTTACTGAGAGGGAGAGATAAACTCACAGACAAAACACCACCAGATGCCCTGTAAATCTCAAAGCGTGACCCAAGTCAGCTGCTAAACAAACCTGATAGATGTTAAAGGCTACAGAAACCAGTGTCCTTCACTGGTGTTAGCTGGTGATAGCTGTGCTATCTCCCAAAACAGGCATGGGCAGAGCGCGCGCTTAAGGACAAGGAATGAGATGACCAGCACAAAAAGTGACTGCACCACACTTAGCCCAAGCACATTTCTGACCGCCAAGCAAAACAGAACACAACTAAAATGAACTGCAAACCAATAACGTGCTCAGAAGCTATTCAAACATACACCACAGCAAAAATGGATTTGTCTTCTGATACGCAGCTGTCCTTGGAAGTTCTGGGCGCTTGGGATGTGGGTTTAAGGCAGTCCTAACACAGCCAGCAGAGCTTCTCAATTAGCTGCCACAGTATATATGCACTAGCAGACAAAATTTGGTGTTCAACATATCCATGTGAACCACCAGAGGTTTCTTGATTCAATTCAGTAAACGCGTTAATTGGCATATAATTTAGGAATGAAGATAAAATATTAAACTGCTTCTGAAAACAGAGGAATATGCCCTGATTACTATACAAAGATTCTGGAAAAGCTACAAGGAATCTAGCTGCCATTGTACATACCTCTGTCTTGCCCAGCAGTATCATTCAGCACCCGTACTTCCTTCAGACTTAGTTCAGTGAATGAACTGCTCTTGAGGGAGAGGAAAATGACAGTGAGAGCAGCAGATCCTTCAAAATCAACATGAAAGGAGATCTTTCAGCAATAAGGGGGAAAACTCCAACCTAGGATGCACCTGTTGTGTTGACAGAGGAAACCATGCTCTGTCTTCAGACTTCCACAGCCAATCCCAGTCAGCATGAAAAAACCCAAGTCAGCAGGACTCGGGGCTGCTGAGTTTTGGTAGGCATTAATGGCACATAATATAGGGGGAGAGGCATGGAGCCAGGAAAGCATTGCTGAATACATTAAAAAAAAAAAAAAAAGTGTTATTTTTAACAGCACATTTTAAGACACTGAAGCCCTAAAGCAAAATGGTTGGAACATTTTCTTCCATCTGTGTTCTGATAGTGCATGAAGAGTTTTCAGAGGTTGGGTATGCGAGGCCAGTACAGCAAAAGAGGCAGATCCCAGGAAGGAAAGCTCACCTTACTGCAACAAACCAACATAGGAAGGGTGAGTTTATTCATCCATTATGCTGAAGAGCTGGAAATGGAAACATCCTGTATGGCCCTTTTCAGGTCAGCATGAGCACACACAAAAAACCCAACAAAAGATTCACTATCACAGTGAGTGACTGGAAAGCACGCTGGTGGAAACTGATGGTATCTTCCACCTCTCCTTCCTACCCATAAAAAGTCCTTATAACTTGCATTGTTGCATGTTTTTGCAAAGAGGGAACAAAGTCAGATCCAGATCCGCTCCTTCGACTTTTTTCCTTCACTAAAGTTTCCATGCTTTTCCAACTACAGAGGCTGATCTGTGAGGTCCCACCTTTCCTTGCAGTCCCTACCATGCTTTGTGTCCACAGCTATGGACGTACACCTGCAAAATTAACAGCAGACAGAAATGCTTGCAAAATACATCACGCCCACTCCCGCAGCCTTGGAGGCTTATAAAAGCTTAAAAATGAAAAGAATAATCTTTAAAACAGACTGACAGCCTCATTTACCAAACATTCTGGTTTGAAAAAAAAGAGGGGAAAAAAAAAAAAAAAAGAGAAGATTAGAAGATTCACATTCAGAACGAGTTAGAAGCTAAAAATAACCAGCCAGCTGCAATTCCCACCTTATGTGGCCAGGCAGAAGTGCTTTGTTCTCCCCCTCCCCATGCACACACATGCTCACTTCCTTCTTCATTGCAACATCAGAAGCTGAACTTGATGCTACCAAGCCACAAAGTCCTGCCCAGAATTTAAAGTCACGCCCCAGCAGTTACACAAAGCTCTTCATACAAGAAAAACATATATAAAAATCAATTTACTCAACTTCAGTTAATATCTTAATTCCCAAGCTATTCGGACTGCTCACAGATCAGAACAGTAATTTTCAGTCGAGGCTCCCTCTACTCGGATGTCTCATTAAAAAAATAACAAAACATGAAGTGACCCAGCTTACTGCACAACGTGAGCTCCTTTAGCTAACTGCTCTGTCATACAGAGACCAAACCCCCCTGAACATGCAACTTTTAGGTATATTTAGTCTTCACTTTTTTTTTTTTTTTTCCTAAAAACATAAAAAGGGAAGGCAGCAATGATGGGTGGGGGAGAGAAAAAAAATAAACCTAGGCTGATACAGAAGTAAAATTCAGCTGTGCAGGAGATACGCTGCTCTTAAAAGGAGGTCCCAGACATCACAGTAGATGTACAAAAGAAGCAAAGGGCCTCCAGAAGGCCAGCTTCCAGTGCAAAGGCAATGTGCTCCTCTCTGCCCTGCCTGCTCACAGAGGCAGCATGCACTTACAAACAGAAAAATCCCTCCACTTCACCCAGCTTGTCCTCTGAGACGAAGGGAAGGCAGAAAAAGTGGCATACATCAATCATTTGTGCTGCAATACTGAAAAACACAACTCAAACCTCTCTCTGCCCAGGAGATGGTTCTGGGCAATGAAGCTCCATCACCCTTCCAGAAGGATGCCACTTCTCACACACCAGGAGCACAGGGGCATACTGCAGGTAAATGCAGCTCCTAGACCTCTAAGCAACCACCAAGGACCAAAACTTAGGTTTAAATACCATTTTACTTCATTTATTATTAATTAAAAAAAACCAAACACCACACAAAACAGCTCTGCGCGAGCTTTGCAACAGCTTCCTTAGATCAGCCTTCCACCAGAGGAGGCAGAATGCCCTACAACCCCCCTCAACTAACTGCACCAGCAAACACTTGTGGTTGTGCAGTGCTGGCACTCAGCACTAGGAAGTTCCTTATGCCAGGCTGCCAAGATAAGAGCAATAACTGCAAGGCCACGGCCTCACCAGCCCCTGTGCAGCTTTCAAGCTGCAGGAACACAAAACCATACGAGACAGAGGGAGCTTCATCCAGATGCTTGGCCTTCAGCTGAACGTACCGGGAGCCCTTAACTTACAAAAGGCAACGCAAACGAAGCCGTTCTTTAAAGCAAGCGGGAAGACAGAGATCATAAATGTGAAAGTTCTCCGACTTCCTCTCTCTGCACTCTTGAGACTCACCCACAGCTGCACCAGCACCAGCTGCAGGCACCCTGTGGATGGGGAGGCCCTGCCACCAGCAGCCAGCTGTCCTTTCACTGCCGTGTTTTCTTCTTCACACATCTGCCACAAACTCCCTGGATGGCTTTGGAAGCCAGGTGTGTGCTTGGCAATGGGAAGGTTTCTGCTGCACTGCACTGCTTACTGAAAAGAGCCATACATACAACAGGCTGTTTGAAGAAAACTTTCCTAATTGTAGGCCCATTCTTACAGACTCCAAGTAATCCTCACCTTCCAGGAACACACAGGACAAAGTATTTAGAAACAATTTTTCACCCGTGCCCCAGTGCACAGTGCCAAGCCCCAGCATTTTTAAAGCCATCACATACCTAAAGCATGAAATAAAACTGCATTTGCCAGTATCTGTTTGCTTACTTATCACCCAATCAATACTGGCAGTGCTTACAAGACAAGCATTTTGCTTTCATTTTTCCCTACTTTTTATGGCAGCGATATTTTTCTATGTAAGCTATAAAATTATGAATGTGCAACAAAGTATGTCAGCCTTTCAAAAGAGCCCTTCTTTGTTTATGTTACAAAGCTGAACATAAATTTCCTTCTAAAAAAAATGCAGGTGCAAATATTGTGTGTAAAGCTCCAAACTTGGGTCTCCTATAGAAAAAACTTCAGAGAATGAGGCAAAACATGAGCGAGAAGGGGATTTCTCACCCAACTCTTCCAGTGCAACTTGCAGTCCTTGACAGAACAGATGCTTCCAACCCAGGCTCATGCAGAAGAAATGGAAAGCAAAACCACCCAGCTAACTCAGCAAGTCAAACTGAGCAATGGTATGGGGCTCTTCTCTGTTTGCTTTCACAGATCACTGCTGCTACAACTGAGCAGTATGGCAGCCTCCCAGCCCCGTCCTCTTGCCACATCTGAACTTTCACATCCCAAGACCAAGGCTTTGCTGCACAGTATGGATATTCTGCAGCTGGATCAGCTTCCTGCTGACACCAACCTGAGCCCGCACAGCTCAGCAGCACAAAGGAGAAGCTCCAACAGATGGGTTTCCATCAACACCTGCACCAGCTTGAATTCATCCTAACTTACAGCCTCATGAGTTCAATGTCAGTTTCACGCTCCCAAAATGCGGAACCCTTGCTCCTGAAGCATGAGTGTCAGTGGGAACCTGACTTTCTATTTTAATCAATACAATCTGTCGAGTTGCAGACAACAGTTTACACGCATCACAGAGAGATGAAACCCCACAGGCAAATAAAACTAAGGTTAGAGTTAGGCCGCACATCTGTCTTGAGTTCAAGTACAAGAGCATAGTGCCACTGAATTTTAAGAAAGTTTATTAAAGTTTAATAGCATAAGATATCTGGCCTTCCCTGGAATAGGCTTTCTCCTTTTCTTGCATAGTGCTTGTTACTACGCCTACTGAAGGGACACGATTCTGCTATCAAATAAACTAAAAACCACGATGGGAACATCCGCACAAAAGTGTCACAGTTTGCCAGAAGACAGCCTGAGCCTGAAGGCTGCCCACTCTTACAAGGTTTTTACATCTGCTTGACACCTCTTAATATCAGGTAGCAGAATTTATGTTGCCCAGTTGAAAACTGAACCAAACAGAGTTTTCTCAGAGCGAGAACATGGCAGATAAAGAGGAAAATTTCAGTGGAATATATAGGACTGCTTTTGGCAAGAAGGCGCTGAGGGCTCGCTAGTGGCACAATAAGCAATTGTGCCATGTCAAGCTGCCAAAATTCACTGAGGCTACGGCCTGACCTGCATGCAAATCCAGTCGTGAAACAGAACTGAAGAGCTCCGGGTGGATGCAAACCTCAATGCATCCGCTTGGGTCCTGCTCCACAGCTCCGGTACTGCACCTACCCTGGGTAATTGAGGGTGAAGCAGGAGCAGCCACTATCATCTCTTCAGTTATTAAGGCTCCGTAATGAACGCTCTAACAACAACCCAGGTGGAACCAGCCCTCCCCTTGTGAGGGCTTCAGCCATAATGAGCCCCTTGAACATTCCTGCAGTGTTTTCTGCAGATCTCACAGCACGAGGCTACTGACTGTGCTCTCACAGCCTTCTGAGGCAGCGATTAGTCAACGCTTTTTTTTCTCCCTCCATTTAAATACAGATAAAAAACACAGAGGCAGAAAGCTAGCAAACGATCGCCCCGTGGATACGCAGCTGAGTGTTGGCATGCAGAATCCAGATCTTCCAGATTCCAGCCCTGTCATCAGCCAAGAGGCCATCATTACCAAGAAAGAAATTAGTTTGCTCTCATAAATAGCATTTGAATACAAGTCTTGCTGAGCAGCTGACCTCACATACAGCAGAGCCATGGGGGCAGCCCCCTGCTCTCCATTTCTGGGCCCTGGGGTGGGCCCAGCACACCAAGAAGCAGGAAAACTGATGGAAAACCTAAACTGCCCTTCTAGAAACACCTGACACCAAGGAAAAAAAGGGACAACATGCAAGATTCAGTCAGCAGGTTTTGTTCTGCTTTACTCTGGGGTGATGGCTGCAAGGCACACCTGAGACCTGCCCTCATCTCCAGTGATAGTTGGTCAGCTTTCATAATTTGAACTGCTCCCGTTGGATATCAGGCATTTCTACAGCTCTCAAACACCGATTTTGATTTGTGACACATTCACATGGTGCTACAAAGGCGTTGTGCTGGGTTACAGCTGCTACCACTGCAGCAGGCCTGGCTCTTGGACCGCTGCTTTCGCACAGCACGATGCTAACATGGAACCACTGCTGGGCTCAAGGAAGCCCCTGCACTCTGCTTCTGGAGAAGCCCAACCTGATTCAGAATTAAGTATGCAAAAAGTAAAAGAATAAAATCATTCCCGCAGTTACCCATTTGTTCTAGTTGTAGGTATCTGCATTACTGCCTCCTGCCCACCCTCATGCTCCAAAAACAGCCAGAACGGGAGCTCTCCCTCTATGGGAAGAGCCAAAAATTGGAAGGCTGTCACCTCCTCTGGGGACCCTGGAGGAAGCAGCAGATGAATTCACACATGAGAAACAACTGTCCAAGTGGAAGAGCATGCTAGAATGCTTTTCATTTCTATTCCTCACTTTAGGAGAGACATAAACTCCTCCTTTTTTAGGCTGTCTGCTTCACAACGAAGCCAGTATCTCTGCTATGAAGGAAACGTGCCTCTCACTCTTCTGCTGGAGGCTCAGCTCTTCATGCAGAAGAGTCAGAATTCATCGCATCCTCCCCAGGATGAGGGAACTGACAGCATTAGTATGCACTGAAGCACCGCCTGGCTGTGCGGAGCGGATGAGACCTGACTCTTAACAGAGGCTGTTTCCATCCCAGCTCACATTTAGGTCTCAATTATCTTATCTGCTCCGCCACTCGCAGACTTTCCAGATAAGCCCTGTGTTTTCCCCCCTCTTTTGAAAGAAGCTTAAAGTTCAGATCGAAACCTCAGCCATCAATGACTTCAAAAATGTTATAGCCTGAAATAAGTTTTAGTTTAATAGTTTTGAAACATATTCTCTACCCAGGTTAGAAATGAAACCCAGAGCTAGCAGATAGGCTATATGAGTTTTAATAGAGGCAGTATGTTCTGCAAGCAAAGAGGGAATACTTTCCCAATTCCTCTCTCTTCCCATCGTTTAGGTCACTGAGCAGTTCATCTGAAGTTGAGAAACTGCCTAAGAGCTGGGAGGGGAAAAAAGCCTGTCTTCCTTTTCCAATCTGTGACTAAGAATGAGGCAAGCAAAGGGAGGATCTGAGATCCTGAAGGTGATGGTAACAAGAGGTCATTAGTTAATTCCCTCAACTATAGATAACACTTCCTTTCATTAAATAAGATCAGTTTGTAGCGATGCCAGTTTCTTCCCCTCTAATGGTTACAGCACACTGAAATTTCAGTCAGAATAAGTAAACACAGAACAAACAACGGCAGTACCAAATTTGCCATGAAGTCTGGTCATTAATCAAATCATTTTGAAAAAGCTCAAAAAATGCATTCCTGCAACCAAGGACTTATGATGAGTATTACTGCAGCTCTTCCAATATGTTGCAGTGAGCACTACAAAACTGTGGTGCAGATACTACAATCACCTGAAAGATGAATAGTTAAGAAATTAACTAGCAGGAGAGCTCCAAGAAACCAAAGGCTGGAACTTACAGTCTCTACCTGCACTTCTGTACACCTTCCCTGGTGCACTGGAAGAACCAAGCTGAGCGTTTACTCCCTCCACCCACAGCACTGAAATAAACAAACCTCCCTCAGTCATACAAAGACTAAAGTGAAGGAAGATGCTCTGGCCATCGAAACAGGAAGAAAGCCATATCCTCACAGAAGGCACTGCACTCAGAGCTGTGTTAGCACCACAAACAAATCGCAACTCCCAGTGAGTTCATGCATTCTGTTACAGCGCAACAGCAGCAATCGCTGGTTTTATAAGAGTGCTGTTTTCATTTAAAGGAGTTATTTCAGACTTTAGCACCACAACGTCATGCATCCAACACAACCCAGCAGCCCGGGCTGTTTACAAAGCTTTCTGCTCAGCGTTAGACTGAAAATCCAAACTTTTTGCTGTGTAATAAATCAAATGAGCGCTCCGTGTCCCACATTTCTCAGCAGTGCCATATGCTCCGTTACGAAGAAGGAAAACATCATCTCAACATGAATCATCAGTGACCATATTCTTGTAAACCTGGCTTGAACACAGCGTGCAAGGTCAGCCCCAAGTCAATCCGCTCAATTTCACGCCACGTTCTGTGCAAAGCACTCTCAAATCAGTTATTTAAAGCAAAGAAATAGAAATTTCATGGAGAAGCTGAGTCGCTACGCATGAATGTTTGGCACACGTTCATCAGTTCCACTCCAGTGAGGACATCCTGATCATCAAACAGCGATGGTACCTGGAAGTCATAAAGCCTTTCACCCTAAACTGCTTCATGTATGTGGAAATGCACACACTGCACAGGAGCTGCACACATGTGGACTCGTAGGTAGTCCAGCATCAAATGACAGCAGAAGAAGGCACAGCTCAGGGTGAGCTCACTGTTCACTAAGAGCTACCAATGAAAATCAGTTCATACGAGTGAGTTAGGTGCTTTAACTTTGCCCAATTAACCCCACGCTCCAGCTGTGCCTAATTAGCGATGCTCAGAAGGACAGATTGAAATTAATATGCTGTACCAACTGCGAGAATGCCCTTATTTGAAAGCCTCTGGTAGCTAAGCAGTAAGGCATGCAACCGCGTGTTCCCACATAGCTATTGGTTTCATTACATCTGAAATAAACCAGAGTCCATTCTGACCTAATATTCAGGGTGGGGAAAAACTGTAATTACATCAACATCAAGCTATTACCTGTTCAAGGGAACAAGTGCTTGCTTCATTAACAACTCGGACGAACTTGTTTTGTAAGCTCCCTATATTAAATGTGAAATTTCCCTGTCCCTACAAATTAAACTAACAATTTCTTACACAAAGGGAAAGTCTAGCAAGTGAATGCCAGGAGGAGTGTATAAACATGGAAACTTCCAAAATGCCCAATTCCAGCACATCCTTTCGCCAGCCTCAGTATGACAAGCTTACCCAGGACACCTAGACAAAATCCCTTCCAAAATCTCTTTGAATTCACTATATATCTATTTGTACCAGCAGCACTCCTGCTTTTGCAATCTGAGAGCAAAAGCTACTGATCCTTAAGGACATCTTTAACATTTCTGACAAACGAAAGACTGGTTGGATAGTTCAAGAGAATAAGTAGTACAGGTTGTGTTGGAAGTGTGGTCCTTTAACGCTGTGGACTGGGGCTTTAGGAAGAGTGAGTGGGAGCTCCCATGGCATCACAGCTAACGAGGAGGGCACCTCAACCTCCAGCATCCTACAATAGCTCCAGAGATGGAAGACCACACCCCATTAATTTACTTTAATTTCTATTTCAACTTTCCTCCTCATTAATTAGGAGCTGAGGTTCACACAGATTACAGCTGCTGCCATGCAATCCCGATGATGATGTTAGGTGGTGCGCGCCATACAATCAAAGTTCTGCGCGCTGAGATGCGGCCACGGCAGATTGAAATGAGAAGCCTGAGTGTCTGCTACCTGTGAAACAGTCAGAGGGGTTACACAGGGAGAGGGATTCCCTTCTTCTTCCCCGAGACATCCACAGATTCATCCACAGGCAACGCACACGTATGAGAGCAGCGCTTTCTAAAGCACACATCACCCAATGAATCAAAAAAGAAAGCTCAGCACGGCGATTGCAGCCAGCGATAAGAGGGCAGTGCCAGGAGGACACGCAGCCACCCTCGGAAGCAGCAACGCAATCGCGTGTTCGTTGCACAGCGCTCAGCCAAAGGCAATCAAATCACCCTGCTCGGATCGACGGCCTTCAAATAAGGAAGTAGCCTGTTAATAATAAGCGTGACAGCTTTTCGGCTGCTTTTCCACCACCCCTGCGTCGTGTAAAAGCGCACCCACGAAAGAACGTGAAAGCCCCCGGCTGCTGCAGGGCAGAGGGGAGCGGAGCAGCCCGCGTTCTCCCGCAATCCGACGGCAGAGCAGCGCTCCGCCGGGCTGCGCGCAGACGGACGCGACTCACCGCGGGGCAAACAGGGCACAGCGACCTGACAGCACCCGCGGGCAGCGCGGAGCGGTGCGGGTGATCGCAGCCCGCAACCCGACGGCGGGTGCACGAAGCAGCGAGCTGTCAGCCGCTCGCGCTCACGTTCGGAAACAAAGTTTGCGAGCAGAACGGCGCGTCCTCACCGCCGGCACCGCCACCCACGTGCTCCGCGGCTCCGCGCGTTGAACCGACCGGCACCGCCAACCGCTCCGCGCACCGCAGCGCTGACGGACGCTGGAAACCGGCGAGCGGAGCCGGGCGGCGGCACAACGGCGGTACGGCTCCCGCCGGACTCTCCCCGCCTAACTTTCCGTCGCCGCACGGCGTCGCAGCCCCGAACCCAGCCGCCTCTCACCTGGTGCCGGCCGGCGGCTGCGGGCCACGTCCGCGCGGAGCGGGCAGCAGGCAGCGGGCGGGAGGAGGGCCGGCCCGGCCCCGCCGCTTCCTGCCACGGCCCCGCCGCCGCCCGGGGCGCGGCTCCCTGCTGCCAGGCGCGGCCAATCGCTCGGCGCTCGGCTCGTCGCCCTGCCGCCGCGCTCGCCGCGGGCGGGAAAGAAGAGGGGAGTGGCATCGGCGCTCGGCTGCGCGGCCCGGCACGAGCCGAGGGCGCCTCGGCCATCGATCGCGGGGGAGGATGGGGTGGGGGGGCGCTCGGCGCTCGATTGGTTCGCCTGCGCAGCCCGGCCGGTGGGATGAGGGGGGCGGCGGAGATCGGCGGGCGATTGGTTCCCCTGGGGGGGTTAGCGGGGGGGGGGGATGGAAGGGAGCCCTGGGCGTGGGCTTGGGGTTTTATAGGGCCAGGTGTGTGAGGAAGGGGAGGGCTGTAAGGGGTGAGGTGTGCGAGGAGGGGGGCTCTGGGCCCCTGCGGGGAGGCAGGTGTATGTGTGAGTAAAGGCAGGCTGTAAAGTGGGGGGAAGGGGGTGTCAGGCTTATAGGCCCAGCTGTGTGAGGAAAGGCAGCCTGTGGGGTACAGGTGTGTGTGTGAGCTTCAGACCTGTCAGAGGACGCAGTGTGCGTGGAGGTGGTTTCATGCCCACCACAGGTTCAGGTGTGCAAGAGGACCTTTCAGGGCCCATCACAGGGTGGCTCTGGGGCTCACAGCAGCTGCTGGCGTGTGGCAAAGCCTTGGTAAGGGTGGGCTGCATCAGGAGGGGAGAGCTGTGGGGCTGGAAGACTGCACAGCCTGAGGAGGGAAAGGCCTTGAAGGAGAAGAAGCTTTAGTAGTGGCTGAAAGGCCTGGGTTAGTAAAAGAGCAGAGCAGAGAGACAGGGTAAGGTGATACAGGTGATCCTCCCCTATGAGGACAGGCTGAGGGAGTTGGGTTTGTTCAGCCTGGAGAAGAGAAGGTTGCGGGGCGACCTCATTGCAGCCTTTCAATATCTGAAGGGAACTTACTCCCAGGAGGGGAGTAAACTCTTCATAAGGGCTGATAATAGCAGGACACGGGGAAATGGTTTTAAGTTAAAAGAGGGAAGATTTAGGTTGGATGTTAGGGGGAAGTTTTTTACTAGGAGGGTGGTTAGGTCCTGGAACAGGCTGCCCAGGGATGTTGTGGATGCCCCGTCCTTGGAGGTGTTCAAGACCAGGTTGGACGAGGCTCTGGGCAACCTGATCTAGTAAAGGTGTATGTTCGGTGGCCCTGCTAGGCAGGGGGGTTGGAACTACATGATCCTTGAGGTCCCCTCCAACCCAGGTCATTCTGTGATTCTGTGATTCTGTGATTCTGTGATACAGTGCTGTTTCCTTTATAGAGGTAAACACTCCTTTATAAAAATAGAGACCTATGCTGGCTTGTCTACTGATCTCTGGGCATGTTGCTGTCGGACAAAGCTGGACGTCCAGAGCTGTGCATTCTGCTCATGCAGCTTCGTGCTGGTGTGTCTCTGCTGGCTGTGCTGCTGGGCTGTCTTCCAGGGCCCTCGTGGTGCAGTCATTCCACACCTTCAGTTTGAAAACTTGAAAGCAACGTGTCCCAGGCTATGGCAGCTGTGCTCTGTTTTACAAAGGCCAATATTACAGGTTTTCTTGTTATCAATCTATTTCGTATAAGAAACATGTTGCTGTGCTCTCTGTTTACAAAGACTGAGCTTTGTAGCTTTTTTTTTTTCTATTTCTTACAAATGGAAAGAAAAACACAAAGAACAGGACTTCTGTGTCAGCTGCTTTGCAAATAGCTGATGCTGACAAAGCAAGATGCAAAAACCTTTCTTCAGACTGAGTGAATGTATGTCAAACAGTAAGTGAACTGTGATGAGGAAAACAGTTTTTTATGAAAACACGAGCCAAGAACAACAGCTTGACAGAGAAGTTTAAACTTTCCCTGATAGCTCTTTGGGGCGTAGATAGTTAAGTTTCTGCATTTGTAAGGGAAACATGGCATTCCTTAAAGCTGAACCTCCTCCCTTGGGTTCCCACTGGATGCCTGAGAGATGACAGTATAGGGTGTCTCCAGAAGGCTAATATTAAACAGGAGGAATTGGTGTGGAGGGAGCAAGCAGCAAGTGAGATTCCAGTTTTGACCACAGAATGAGCTAAAACAATTTTGCATCAGCAACTCTATCCGGTTTCTTACTCATTCTCTGTACACAGCTCCTGCTGTTCAAAGGATTCCACTGTGCCCTCACATTAGTGAATGCACCTGCCCTTTGTGTGCAAGCTTCTCCTAAAGGGTAAATTTGCTTCAGACAAACAGAAAGTGCTGAGGCAGTGTAATGTGAGTTGAATTAACCTTGAAGGGCAGCCCCAGCTCAGCCTTGCTGAATTTACCCAATCGCTATCCACAGCAGCATGAGCAAGACTGACTGGGGAGCTGATGGGTGAACTGTGTGGACACATGGAAAAGATACAGGAAGGAAATGGAAAATAAATTGGGGGTTTAGCCAGTGTGCTGTTTCTAATTCTGCAGCTGTGTGAAGATGGGGAAGTGATTTGGGCAGTCCAAGCAGGGCCCCAGCGGTGCAGCTCCTGGGATGCAGCAGCAGCCACCGCACCCTTTCCTGTTCACCCTGCAGCCCTGTCAGCTCTTCTGCATCAGGCAGAGCCCTGCGGAAGGATTGCTTGTCCACACACAGATGGCTCTGGAACCGATGTGATTGGCAGCAAGAGGTGATGAGTGGCTCCAACACTTACTGGTGTGCCAAGCTGAGTGCCCCCCAATGGGACATTGAGATCTGGGAGCTGCTTGCAGTAGCGCTGGTGTTTAGCCACGTCTCAGCCTCATCTCCTTTAAGAGGCAATATTTACTTACATTAAAAGGTTTAATACATGCTTTGTGTGGGTGCTCCAAGTTAAAAATTGTTAGTCAGTGCAAACAGATCTTTGGGATGAACTACTGAAAAGCTAAGTGCACGTGCTGTGCTACTGCAGTTCTTTTCAGTACAGGGTATGTCCTGGTGCCCCCTGGGTTAACTAGTTTTAAACTGCACTGCAGTCATCTTGAGTTTAGTCCTTCCTTAGATAAAACCAATTCTGTTTTATTTCCTTCTCCTTGGTTAGGTGTTTGTAGTGTCTCAGTAAGTCAACAAGCTGTGCATTTGGGAAATGTCCTGGTGAGCATTCAGCACAGCTCTGCTAAAGGCACTGCCGTGATCAGTCAGTGCCTCCCAGGTGATGTGCAGCTGTGGGAAAGGGCACAGTGAAACACCTGGCCTGAAATAGCAGCAGGAGGCTTTTTCACACTCATTATGGTCACATAATTAACGTGGTCCCTGCATGTGAATCTCACTGCAGGATCCACACCTGGGTCCTTCAGATTGTAGCAGCGTTCTGCTGGAGAATAACCTGTCTGTGACCATTTGCAGTGAGTTTGGACGCTTGTCTTAGGAAAGCTGGGATTGATTGGCAGGGAGTAGTCTGAGGAAAGCATGGAGGAACAAGGAAGACGGAGGAAAGCATCAGGAAAGCTGTGCGAGCACTGGAGCAGCCCCCATTCCCACTGGGCAGGGACAGTGCTGGGCATTTTGTTAACGTCGGTGATAGCAGCTGGTGGCAGAACGTGACAGCGTGCCTCTCGAGAGGTCCGACGTCTCCATCCCCCGCGGAGCATTGCGCTGCCGTGCGCGGGGCTCGAACCCGCGTCTCAGTGCGTGACGCCGTGCCCGGGCCTCGAACCCGTGACCCCTCGGCAACCCACCGCGCCCAGCGCCCCCCAACCCATCAGGCCCCCTGTTAGGTGCCCGCCCCGTTCGCCTGCAGCGCCGCGCGTCCATCCGGCGGCGGCTCCGGCGACCGGAAGCGGAAGTGACGCGCGGGTCCTGGCGCTGTTGCCAGAGCGCCCGGCGGAGCCGCGTCCCGTTCCTATCCCGTCCCGCCGCGATGAGCGCGGCCGGGCTGGTGTCCGCTACGCCGCCCGCTCCAGCCCCGCCCGGGGCACCCGCCCCCGCCATGCCTCCCGGCCCCGAGTATTACGAGGAGGAGGAGCTGGAGAGCGCCGAGGAGGAGGATGGCGAGCGGAGCGCTCGGGCCCGAGACTCCGATGAGGGTGGGTAGCGCTGGAGCGGGGCTGGGGGAGGCCAGGAGGGCCGGGCCAACGCTGCGCTCCCTGGGAGGTGGGTAGAAGCGGGGTGGGCTGTGAGCTGCGGGAACGTGCTGCGGAAATAACAGCTCGTCCGTCCGATCGCTGGAGTTTCCTGTGGAAGAATTAAAAAAAAAAAAAAAAAAGACGTTTGGAGGGGTGGAATTGGAGCGGTTTTCTTGAGTGGGGAGGAGTCAGAATGAGGAGAGCGAAGAGGATGTGGGATTTTTGGGTGTCCCGGGTTGTAATTGGGGCGGTAGGATAAGAAATGCTGGAGAGGTGTGGTGTGTGGAGCTCATTCTTGGTTCTGTAGTGTGAAGGAGGACGGGAGGTCAGGTAGGGCAAAGAGTGGAACCTGTAAGAATTAGGGGCCAAAAAGGTGTTAGAAGAGAGAGGGCATTATAGTGGGACCATGAAAACAAGGGAGAAAAGGAAGCCAAAGTGAAATCCAGAGTATCCTGGCATGTAGGCTGCATAAAATGACAAGTAAGGGAGATGAGGAACGACCCTCTGATAGTATGCAGTGTCAGACTGGATGGGAGTCAGCCCCACTCTGCTGCCACATTGTGTCTGTGTGCTTCTGAACAAGGAGCTGGCGCCATGAGAGCTGACAGCATACGTGATGCCAGTGGCAGTGTGCAAATAAAATAGGTATGGAGGGCTTTTTGGTTACCAAAGTATTTCTCTTTTAGTCAAAACTTGAGTTATATCTCTGTGTTGAATTTTATCTTAATATAAAAATAAAGTTTAAGGTGTTTGTTCATAGCCTTTCACATTTCTTTCAAAGCTGATGCCTTTGTTCATATGTGGGTGATGTAGCTGTAGTTTGGGCTGTGCAGCTGTACCTTGTCCACCATAACTCCAGCCTGGAGAAGCTGACCCTTCAGAGGGGAAAGGGAATTCACCCTTGGCTGCACAAGAAAAAAGAGCTGCAAAGGAGTAGCTGAAAGCTAGCAGTGCTGTACTGCTTTATTCTATAGTTTCAATTATCTGCGTGTAAGATTGGGTCTATCTGTGTATTAGCACTTGTCTGTGCTTTGTGAGAATGACAAAGTATTTCAGTGTGTAGCTGAGAAGTCAACTTCAGATTATAGCAAAAAATGTGCTTTCTTAAGTGCAACCTCTGTGGTAAACCATAACAGCATCTACTCATAGTGCTCTCTATTTGCAGTGTTTCAGGTCAAGATACAGAGGCATTCTGAATCAGAGCTCCTTCAGTCATTGTTTCCTGGGTGAAGCTATAAGAAGCTTGGGAAATGTCCTTCAGGGTCCTAAGACTGTGTTACCATCTCACTTTAGGGTTGTGAGACTAATGGAAAGAAATTAGTGGAGTATTTTAAGTCAGTCCTGCTTAAACTTGGTGGAAGATATGTTGTAAATCTGCTGGTGCGCTTACATGGGATAATTTGTGTCAAAGAAGAGATGAGATGTTTCAAGTCAGTTCTGAATTCATTTCTCCAGTTGCCAGTCTGTCTGTGCATTTGCCCAAGTGTGGATTTTTTAGTAATTTACTACTGTTCTTTTAATCCTGCTTAGTTTTAATGAGTTATTCTTTACCTCATTTAGATACTGAGGATGCTAGCGAGACTGATCTGGCAAAACATGAGGAGGAAGACTTTGTAGAAATGAAAGAACAGTAAGTAGCCTATTCTAATAAAAAGTGAGGTTACGTTTTTGCTGCCCTTTTTGGGAGGCTGGGGGACAGATGTCTCATTTTTGTATAAAGCTCTGCAGTGTTTTGGACCAAGATTTGGGTTAAAAAACTGTAGCTCAATGTAATAGCTAATGAGCACATATAATTGTATTTTTTCTCAGTTACTTTCTCAGTTCATGAAGCAAAGCAATATTTTGAACAAAGAAACACACAGCAGCTCAGTTTTGCTGCAGATGAATCCCTCTGCAGGCAGATCCTTTAAAGAAAACAAGGAATCTACTTGATACAAGCCAAGCAAAAAAGCAAGATGTCTGTGAAAATTACTTAAGCAACTGAATGCCAGTTTTGTCCAGGGAGAATTAACTTTTTGGAGACTTGAGGTAGTTTATTTTCAATTAAGGTGTATTTGCAGCATTTTATGTTCATTTACTGGTAACTGTGTGGTTTTTCACACAGGTCAGGAAGAGTTGGCCTATGTTAAACCACAGATACGTGAGAAAGGAAATGCAAGTCTAAAACAGCACTGGGAATAGACTTTGGTTTTAGTTTTGGGTTTGCTTTTTTTCTTTTGGTGTGTGTACTGGGGGAAGTTTTATATGTGATGTAAAATATATACTATATATATATGTAAAATATACATATATGCAGAATGTTAAGGTCTGTGTGAGAAAACGCCTTCTGTTTTATCAGTAGGAAAGTAATACACAAATATTGAGACTTGATAAAGTGGCAGAATGATTATATTGCAAAGTTTCTGGTGTCTGTAGATCTAGATGTCATTATAGGTTTCCACATTTAAAATAAATGAAATAAGTCTTGCTTTTGCTGATCTCTTAGGGAAATGATTGACTTGAATGCATCATAAAACTGATAAGTTGGCAGATTGTTTAGACAGTGATAATGTCTCATTTGTAGGATCTTTTACTTGTTTGCCTCCTGAAGTTCTTCTAAAAAGTTTTTAATTCAACACACTGTAACTGAAGCAGATGGTGAAACAAATCATATTGACTTGTTTTTCAGTTGTTGCCCAAGGAGGCTGTGGATGCCCCATCCATGGAGGCATTCAAGTTCAGGCTGGATGTGGCTCTGGGCAGCCTGGTCTGGTGGTTGGCGACCCTGCACATAGCAGGGGGTTGAAACAAGATGATTGTTGTGGTCCTTTGCAACCCAGGCCATTCTATTATTCAATGTAAAGGTCTCTGTCTTTGCAGGATGTATCAGGACAAACTGGCATCTCTTAAGAGGCAATTGCAGCAGCTGCAGGAAGGTAAGTTTTGAAGGGGGGCAGCTTTGTGTTTGTGTTTCAGGAAGAAAACTGAATACAGAGAAAAATTTAAATTGCTATTGAAATCAACAACTTGTTTTTAGGTACTCTTCAGGAATATCAGAAAAGAATGAAAAAGTTGGACCAGCAATACAAAGAAAGGATACGAAATGCTGGTAAGCTGTATTTCTTTCAAAGATGCTGCATATGCCTTTGCATTACAATTTTTGTAACACCAGAAGAAACATGCAGGTAACTCTGCACTGAAGACAGGAACTTGCTGGAGCAGAGGGTTCCATGCTCTGAGGGTGGGGTGTGGTTGTTATTGAGTTTATGAAACATGATGGAATCTTTCTTGAAAACACCCACCCTTCCATCAGTGTTGTTTGCAGAGTGTTTGCTAAACACCAATAAAATATCTAGTCTTTGTGTGAAGTAGCACAAATGGAAGTGTTTGATTTGTATCTGCCGTTGTGCCTGCAGTCATTGGCTTGTTCTTTTGTGCAGCTTGTCCGACACCTTAGGACTGCATGCTTCCTCAGAAATCTTTTTTGTGCTTGAGAACAACAAATATAGAGGATTTGCTGCTGCAAATGTGACTGTATGCAGCTGTGACACTGAATGGGCTGCCTACATCTTCTGGCTCTATCTCAGAAGCGAGGGCCCAAGTTCATTTTAAAGTGCCTAGCTCTGCCCTCCTGAGAGCTCTGAGTTACCACAGAGGGACAGCTTGGAAATCAGATCTGTTTCTTTGTTTTCCTTCCTGTTCTCTTTCCAGTAGTTTCTTATCTTAGATGCTGAAACAAGGACCTTTTATAGAAAGGTCAGATACATCACATTATACTGTGAAATAATTCAGAGCAGTTGTATGATGTCAAATGTACAGCAGCCTTTCAGTAGTGCTAGCTGTCTTCTAAAAGACTTTGGGGTAGTAAAGGATTTGCTTGAGGAATTTAAGTAAATGGAGCTGCTTCTTGCAAGCAGGAATCTGTCTTCTGAGATGCAATTATTTTATGTTAGAGTGGCATTCTAGTGATAATGGGATGTTGCTGTAAAATTGAAACTAACTGCTAACTTGTATCCCTGGCTGGCAAGGAGTGGTGTTGCATCAGCACCTTTCTTCCAGAGGAGGGCGGATTGTGCTTAGTTTTGAATTGGGATAAAAACCTGACTGCCTACTGTTACAGGAATGGGCTTTTGTGTTAGTTCATCCCACGTTGATGAGGTTTTTCATTCTGCTTTCGTGGGTTTTTGTTTTGTTTTGTTTTTGGAATTCAGATATTAATACAACAGTTTAGATTTGTCTGTATATTATTACCTCCATAATGGAGATATTCATAGAATCATAGAATGGCTTGGGTTGAAAGGGACCTCAAGGATCATGAATCTCCAGTCCCCCTGCCACAGGCAGGACCACAAACCTCCACGCTTAATAGTAGACCAGGCTGCCTTCCTTGCTGAGAAGTTAGGGAAGAAGTTGCAAACAAAAGGTTTAATTTTTATTTGGGGCATCTATCTTGTCTTTTATAGCACTTTAAAAAGTGACATGGCTGCTTCTATAGCCTGGTCTAGTCTAATATTAAATGGGGAGGTTGGTGGCTCTGCATGTGGCAGAGGGGTTGGAGATTCATGATCCTTGACGTCCCTTCCAACCTGGCCATTCTGTGATTCTGTGATAGCAGGCTTCAGTATGTTTCAGAGCAGTTTTCACTATTTCAGATGTTTCCAAGGTGAAACGTGGTGGTTTAAGGACTGACCAGGTGCCTTAGTTTGCTTTCTTTGATGCTATCTTGAGTAAAGATTTCCTGTGCAGTGTGTCCTCCAGGAAACACAAGAAGCATGCAGACTTGCTTAATTTCAAATTATTAGGAATTGCACAAACCTCAGTAGGGCTGTTTTACACCCAGGAATCCATTGGCTTCATCCTGTCTGACTTGAACTAAGGTAGTGCTATATGTTAGAACTTAACCTTCAGTGATATATAACAGCTTTCTTGCCTGTTTTCTCAGGTGCAAGCAGCCTGAAATCAGGCACTTGTGTTAAATAGATGAATCTAACTGCTGCAATATTATTTCTGAATGAGTCATTGCTGAAATTTGTTGTACTGCTCTAAACTGTCAATTTTTGCCAACTATACATCCAGCTATGTGTTACAAGCTTCTATCTGGAAAATTTGTATGTAGAATTGATTTACTTTTATGACTGGAAGAAGGATGGACCATATACTTGGTACTGATGGAAGTAGTAGCTGAGCTGAAAAGCATGGTTTGCTGCTGTGTAAGGTTTGCAAATGTGATTGAATAGCTATAGAAAACTTGAATTAAGTTATTAAGTTGAGTCTTCTTTTTCTTTCAGAACTATTCCTCCAGCTGGAAGTGAGTACTCTTAATTTATCAGATTACATATTAAGGAGGTAGAAGGGGTTAAACCTGCAGCTTCATCAACCAGCACTTTTTCTCAGTTTTTGTTTCCCCCTTTGGTGTTATTACAGTTAAGTACAGAATACAGTTATGTTGCCTGCAGTAACTTCCAGGCTGTCATTAAAAAGAAAATTAAAAATACACATTTTCTTGAATTGCTGTGTGCTACTTGTGCATTTGGTTGTTTAAAAAGCTTGTTTAAGGTGATACATGATAAATCTGAAGAGCTCTCTGTTAGAGACTTGATAGGGTAGGCACCATTAAAGTGTGTTTAAAAAGAATTAATTCTTTTGCTGATAACAGTTCTGCTTCCTTAGTCATTTCAGGTGGTTTTCTGTTGTATTATTTAAATGTTGATAACCTGCAGAAGTGGCTATAGTTTTCAACAGAAGAGCTGATGAAAGCATAGCAGTTGATAGAAGGTGTTGCCAAATCATTGACTTGAGATATTGGTTCTTTAGCTAACTCTTTTATCTTTTGATTTGCATTAGACAGATCAGGTGGAAAAAAATTACGTCAAGGAAAAGAAGGCAGCAGCAAAGGAGTTTGAAGATAAGAAAATTGAGCTTAAGGAAAATTTGATTGCAGAGTTGGAAGAGAAGAAGAAAATGATTGAGAATGAAAAGTTAACCATGGAATTAACAGGAGGTAAAAACAAGATCAGTTATTTTTCTTCCCCACTTTGCTACTGCTTAGAAAAAAAGAGTTTAAAAAAACCTTGCTGGTTTATACTGACAGCTTGATTTTAAAACTTCCTAAATGTCAACTGATGTGGAACACAAGTTGATGGTCTTTAAGTGGAGAATGTAGTTCATAATAAAATTCAGTGACCTGCATTGTTAACATGTAAACCAAGGTAGTGTCAGCGAAGGAACAGAGTGCAGAAGCTTTCTTATTCACTTTTTCTCCTTTCTAAAGAACAGATTATGAGTTCTTGTGATTTCTAGACTTGATAAAATTGTGCTGGATGCTGGGTTGGACTCATTCCTGAAAGTTAAACTCGTGTTTAGATTCATAGCTTCTTTTTAAGACAGATTTTTGAGGTAGTGTTGTAGAACATTATTTCTTACGTTAGATTGTACAAAGTTATTTAGTTGACTCATTGTATATATCATGGCTTTCCTTGTGATTTGAAGCCCCTTCCTTGGAGACATTCAAGGTCAGGCTGGATTGGGCTCTGAGCACCTGACTGAGCAGTAGGTGTCCCTATTCATTGCAGGGGAGTTGGACTAGGTGACATTTAAAGGTCCCTTCCAACTCAAAAGATTCTACCATTCTATGATAACTTCCTTCAGTTGGGATGGCAGTTGGAACTAATGCATTTTAATCATTTTTGTTACAGAATTCTGGAGAATGCCTACCATATGTTTGTACTTTTTCATTACGCTGATATGAAACCGTATTCTCATGATGTCCTACTCTATTTGCAGACAAAAAGGACTTCTTTAAGCTCCTGCAATGTGGCAGTAAAACTATTGAGAGGTGCCACAGTATTGACCTGACCAGTGGTACCAGGTTTTAAATAGTGCAGATGGCTAAGAAGCAAAGGGAAGGTAAACAGCAAAGGTTAAAATGTGCTACTTAAACCTGATAAAAGAGATTGATTTCAGTTAGCTGCATTTATGTCCAGACTCTGGAAAATGAGCATTAAATGGACAAATTTATTGTATGAAACCATGGTGCTCAGAAACAGGAAATAAAACCTGTTTGGTGGAATTGTACAAACCATTAGGGCTGATCTGGTCTGAAAAGCACCTTGTGCTGGTTGTTTATTTGTTTTTACGGGTTTGCCTGATCTTAAAAACTCTCTGTGTCTTTGCCTTAACTTTGTTGTTGTTAGTCTGGGCTGTGCTTCCTCACTGCTAATGAGGAAGCATTAATTAGCACTGGCATACAGTGCTGATCTTGCAAGTAGATCTTCATTAGGGGATCAAGGTCTGAGTGGATCTTGCTTTTATAAATCTGCACACCACTGTTCTAAGGATCTGAAGGAATCCATTGTCTCCATCAGCAGACAGGATAGCTGTTAATGTCAGGGTTGGGATTTGCAGACTGGAAGGGAGACTGAGCAGGTGTAAAAAGAGGTATTCAGGGGTAATGTGTCTGATTTGAGGACCAGATTAATTCTGCTCTGGGAGATATCTCTCCCCACTGTTGTGTGTCCTGAAGAGATGAACTATTTCATCAAGCACAGCTCTGGTAAAAGGCATGTAAATAACTGTGGAGAAGCAATTCATTGTGTGTGTGTGTGCTAGGCCTCTCTTATCTCCCTCCTTCCAGACCAGCAGAAATGCAATTTGATTCCTTTAGAAGTAGCAGAATTCATCGTGAATGCATACTGCAGGCTGAGAAAGAAGCACAATGGAACCTGCGTGCTCTCAGTGATTTCTAAAACCTATAGAGAAGCTCATTGTGTGCAAGAATGCAAGTTGGCAACCTGATAAGTAGCAGGCTGGTTTGTGAGCATCAGGACTTGCTTGCAGTTTCTGTAGATTGTAGTTGCTGCCTCCTGGAGCACTGCCTTGTGTGGTTCTCACCTGTTAAGGCTCATGTAAGCTTGTGTTTCAGGTGCAATCTGTTGGTACTTTAGCAGCTCTTTGAAAATGGCTTGAAGTTATCACAAATCACAAGAATCTCACATCTCTTCACATGTTTCATTGCAAATGGAAGACTTTCAAAGTATTTTTCTCTGGAGGTTGATGTGGTGCTAGCTTTCAGCTGACTTGCTGCAATTTTATATACAAGTTGCTGGGATAAATTGATATTCAACTTTTAAGGAGTACAAGTAACAGCTTTGTGACAGCTCATTTCAAAGAACTTTTTAAAAAAGGTGGAAAAGCCTCAGCATGGCTGCACAGCACCCTGAGTTAAGTGCTTCAAGCCCCTCTTTTTGGGGCTCTTGTAAATCAGTCTTCACAAATGGCAGGAAGTGGCTTCCATTAACACAGTAGCTTATGATTTTGGTGTCCACAGAGCTATTAATGTGCAGTGTAATTCAAAGCACTCAGCTTTGAATTACAAAGCTTCCTTTGGTGTACTGTTGTGAGTGACACTTCATTTCTTACTTATTTTTATTTTTAAAAATCCTTTCACATAATGTTTGTTCCCTTAATATGCAAAATGTTCTTCCTATTGCACCCTTTGTAGGGAGAAAAGTAATTTTGTGTTTTCAACGTGCTGAGCTACTCAAGCATGTGGTGTCTAAAGGGAACCATGGAAGCTTCATATATATCAGTGCTGTTTAGGTTGTGATTTGTATGTACTCAAAGACAAATAGTTTTCAGCACACAGAAGGAACACAGTGGTGTGTTGGGTTTAGCATTTTGGATGTGGTCTCTTGCTTGCCAATTCAAGCATCTTCATAAATTAAGGAATTATCTGTGAGAGTTTGAGAGTTAAGTTGAGCAGTTCAGACCACCTGTAGACATTTAGACAAACTGTAATGTGGAGAATGAATCACCAGAATCATAGAATCACCAAGGTTGGAAAAGACCTCTAAGATCAGCCAGTCCAATCGTCCACCTACCAGCAATATTGTCCCTCAGTACAACATCTAAATGTTTCTTATCACCTCCAGGGATGGTGACTTGCTGAGATATTTCAATAATTTAGACTATTTTCCCCAGTGCTTAAGCTACAACTTATTTCCTAACAATGGTTGTTGTGAATTTTCTAATTAAGTTTGCTTTTAAAATCATAATTTGAAACTTTTTTCAGATCATCTGGGTTAAAATCCTGTTTGTTGTTTGAAGCTCCATGTGTCAGTCTCCATCTTGAATGCAGTAACTGTATTGCTTAGTGTTCCAACCTGAAGATGTGAAAAAGAATGGTTGATTTGGAGCTGATGTGCTAGGTGCTGCTACCTATTCAAGTTTTATTAGCAGATAACTCCTTTTAAGCGATCTGTTTAGAAGCAGATAGGTGGTGTTAGCATGAGAGAAATTTTTCTTGAGCCATCATAGCATTGCTGTGCTTCAGTTATCTGTACCTAAGGGAGCTGTTGAGTACCCCAAACAGCTGTGCCACTTGGAGACAATGAAAGCTGTAACCATGGCATCACAACACTGTTGTTCAGCAGTGACCTATTATAAAAGAGAGCTCATATTCACTGTCAGCAGTTCCAGCTTGGATGCTAGAAGCTGTCATGAGAAAAACCTATTTTCTGAGTGAAAGAAAAAACATAATTTTCCTTGTGCCCTCTGCAGAAAGTCATTGATTTGTACTCTTCTCCCTGTGGCCCCATCAGCTCTCCAACTTCATTTCTCTACAGATTCTATGGAAGTGAAGCCTATCATGACGAGGAAACTGAGGCGACGACCAAATGATCCAGTTCCCATCCCAGACAAGAGGAGGAAACCTGCCCCTGATATCCTACAGAATCATTGGAGGGCTTTTGTATTTGAAGTCAGCATGCTGCCTGCAAGGCAGGGTGCATCAGTGTTGTTGCACACAGGAAAAAAGAGATATGAGGTCTTAGAATCAGGATTTAATGTAGAGAATGCCCAAGTACAATTTGTTATGTATATTGTGTGATTAACAAATAGTGTACAGCTGATCTATGGAGATAAGAACTTAAACTCCATAGTGTCATGAAATAATGTAGGTGGGTTTTTTTTGTCATGGAGACTAGTTTGAGTTCCTCTGGCACTTTTTTCACAAAGGGAAGTTTTAAAAGGACATTATACATAAATGCTGAGGTGATTGATTCCGTAGATAGGAAATGACTTTTTCCATGAACCACAGCTTTTCTCATTTCAAGATGTGACAAAACATTTGCCAGAAAGATCATATTTGTCATATCAGGCTATGTTTTCCATTTCTGATAAAGGCTTCAGATATCTAATGTGGAAAAATGCATAGCAAAAGCAAGAAACTAGATTTGTGCTCTGAATTAGATTTTTTTTTTTAAATCTTATTTTTATATAACACCAAAAAACAGAAAACCACACGTAGGTAATCCTTCTCTCCTACCTTATTGTTTTTTGTAATTAAAATGTTCCCTGGCTTCTGGAAATATGTGATGGGTCCTTTTTCTGTGTCAATTAAATTCACCTGGAAAGGAAAGCAATGATATTCACTCTGCAGGAGTTTATTATTAGATTCCCAACTTGTTTTGCTTGGATCAGATTAACAAACTTATCTTGCAGCTCATGAGTGACTCATGTTTTCTGAAGGCAGTATCAAACCCTGAACTTCTAGGGTTCATGCAGGATGGTCACAAACATCTCCAGTTTTTACTGACCTCTTTTTACTTGGAGATTGTTCACTGTTCCTAAAATATATGTATTGGTGTCCATATCTGATCTGAAATAAGTTTCAATACAAACATGACTTAATACAGCAGCCACAGTCCATCAGAATTAAAATCTTACTGTGCAGCCTGGTAATTGTGCTAACAGTTTGAATATTTTTGTCTTAACAGCTGTTGTGAAGAAATGCTGTAGATTAAAAATAGGAAAAGGTGCAGTGCTTTGAACATTGTTTTCATTATATGCTATGAGATTTTCCTTGTGTGGAATAGACACAGAAAAAGGAGTGGTAGAAAAGAAAAATAGGAAGGTGTGACAGTGAAGCTATGCAAAATGACTGTTGGGCTCTATAATACACTGATTTCTGTGTTCTGATATTTTATTTTGGTTTCAGAGATTGTTTTCAGTTGAGCTGTGTGATCTTATTTCATCCTCATCCACATGGGGGTGTGTTCTATGCCTCCTGCTTTTTCAGGATGATTTTCTCAAGGTTTTGTGGATTTTTGTTCTTGTTCCTGTCCTTATTCCTGCCTGTTGAGTTGTGAAGTGCTGACTTAATTTTCTGGTGGCATTCAGCTTAATTTTACAGCATTTCAAGGGAATCTGTTGTGTTTCAGCTCACAGATTGTTCTCTGCAGCAATGCAAGCTGAAAAACACTGAAAATGCTCCTTGTTTGATGCCTCTACCAAGTAAATGTCAGTGTGCTAAAGGTTGTTCATGGATGGTTTTGAGTGAATAAGTTAAAGAGATGTTGTGTTTGCTGCTAAATATGAGGCTTTGTGGGGGTTGACTTGCATTAATTTGTATGATAAAAAAGTATAATGCCCTTATTAAAATCCGATGCAACTTAACAGGAACCTTGTGGCTTATGTTTAGTGAAGTGAAATATCACTGACCTTTACTTTTTAGCCTTGTCAAGAGCTTTAGAGAACCTTAATTCTGGATACCTCAGCTAAATTACTTGTTGACGGATGAGCAAATAATGGAGGACCTGAGAACCCTAAACAAGGTAGGGATTATGGCTTGAGTTTTATTTCTTTCTCTTGAAAAGAACAGAGCTGTCTGTCCGATGTTCCTTTTTGAGATGTGGGGCTGTTTCATCCCAGTAGGCTTTCTGAAGTGACACAAGATAAGATTTAGCAAGAGGGTATCTCCTCCCTTCAATTTTGGTAGGTTTAATTAACCTAATTAAAATGACTGCTGTCTAACAATGTTACCTTTTGTCAGAACCAAGTGATAAGCTATCTTACTGTGTTTTTGTCTTCCCCTGCATGGCTGAACAGATGTTAGCACTGTTTTCTTTGAGATCCCAGCCTCTGTTCCAAGCCTTTGGGGGCTTTCCTTTTTTCTCCCTAATCTCGCAGTACTTCAGTGAATGGGGTAGGGTACAGTGTGTATATTTATTGTTCAATTTCTTCTAAATGTGATTATCCCACTGCTTTCTTGCTAACTGCTTTAAGGCTTATGTGATTTCTTATATTAGAGGCTGCTCATTAAGGCTTTTGATGATGTTAATGGTGCGTGCCTTTTGTGGCAGCTGTAGAAGTCTTGCCTGATGATCTACATTCTGTGTTTGGCATAACCTGAGAGCAGTTGGATCATAGTGAGAGAATGGAGCGTGTCGGATGGATTTGGTTTGGTGGACAGTCAGAGTGCTCTGAAAAAGTTCAGTTTCTGGACCTTTAGTATTATGAGACAATCTGCACCTCTAGCTGTTTATGGAATAGTCTTCTGGTTTTGTTATGCTACTTACCTGTACATTAAAAGAAACCAACCGTTTATAATATGGGAAGAAAGACCACATCTGAAGTTATTACATCCTTGGCCATTGTCAGATCACTAACACTTCCTCTGTTCTCTTTCCATGCAGCTTAAATCACCCAAGAGACCAGGTGAGTTAACAGTGGCACTGGAACTTGTTCACAACCATGCTGTTTTGAACAGAGTTATACTGTAGATGTCTTGACTGTGTAATTTGGCTCTGTAATTGTTTTGACTGTGTAATTGCTGTTCTTTGTGTAGTTACTGTGGCTAATGGGTGCCCTGTGGAGTCTCATAATCTCTTACGAAGTTTGGGGATGGGAAGGGAACGATGTGTATCTTCAGGTGTCGGAAGCATTTGGGCAATGTGGGGCAATTTAAAACATGAGGCAATCTAGCTGTGTAGCAAGATATTTTTCTCTCTATTCATATGTGTCTGGACAGCTTATGTCTTTGTAAAGTAGGTAGAGGAGTGAGAATTTCCAGTTTTGTGGGTTTAGCTCTCTAGGTGTATCTGTACACTTCAAGATAGTGGTACTAACATGCTGAAGTAATCCTGGCCCTATATTATTAGTACATTCTGAATTAGAAATAAAACAAAACCAAGGACATAGTGTTTATCAACCTATCTATACATACTGCAGTTGCTTGATCTATTTAGTAAATGTTACAATTTATGTAAGCGAGGCCAAGGTTGAATTAGTCATCCTGAAAGAAAGTATCTTTCTAAAGGAAATTTGAGTCTGTAGCTTTCTGTGCTTATTTCTGCTTAACGTGGCTGTGTTAAATGTTTCTGCAGTCAGATGTATTGCTGAATGGTGGATGTATGCTAGTCTTTAAATGGTCTCTTCTCTCTACTCAGCCTCTCCTTCCTCCCCTGAGCACCTCCCAGCTACACCAGCAGAGTCTCCAGCGCAGCGGTTTGAGGCCCGGATAGAAGATGGAAAACTCTACTATGATAAAAGATGGTAAGTCCTGGTGAATTTCTATTTTAATCATTCTGAATCTTGTTTTGTGAAGAGATAATGACTGCGGAGAGAAATTGCTTTATTAAGGAATTCAGGGGTGAAACGTTTTTGAGCAGTCATTAGCTCTGTCCTCCAAGAATTAATCATTATGGCTTTCATAAATAAGTGATAATGGAGCGTTCAGACCTCATAGACTTTCTTTCTAGCTTGAAGACTTAAAAATGTCTCCATAGAAAAAAGAAATTCTGCACTGTGACACTTGGGAAACAGTTTTTCAAATCTAATCTCATGTAAGAGAGCCACCATTGTTTGCAGTTTGGTGGAGCACTGAAGCTGCTCAGCTATGATACAGGAGTTCAGTGATTGCAGGTACAGCTGTTGCCAGCAGTGTTCACAGTCCATGTGCTCTGCTTTGTAATACAAGTCTTCATTCCACAAGGTGGCAGAAGGAATGTTGTGCACCAGATAAACACGATGAAAAATATTTCTAATAACAAATCCTAATAGCCTTAAAAGATCAGATCCAACGCAGGAGAGACAGCTTTGGAATTGCTGATTGGATATAGCTCTTTAAGTTTTATGGGTGTTTAGCTGTGGAAGCCTCACAAAATGGAAAGAAAATAAGATTTCTGTGCAAAATTTATTAGTAGGTCTTAATCGGAGACATGCAAAACGAGATAATCAAGGAGGCAATCTAGTACTTCTAAGCAGAAAGCAATTTCCAAGTAGCATGCTTATTTGTAGCCTACTCTGTTGGCTTAAAATAATGAGATGAGGTTGTAATTTTCATACTAAAAATAAGTTTTGAATTTGTTGTCTAAGCAGCAGCTATCTTGTGCATTGGTCATTTGCTTGTCTTCTGGTTGTGAAGTTTCATTGAGGATTCAATGTATGCAGCTCTGATGAAAGCTGCTGCCTGGAGCTTAAACTTCCTTGAAGCATAAACCAGACATGAACAGGCTACTTGTCACTTCACAGATGCTCTCAATTTTATTTTTGTGTAGAGCTACTATCCTGTAGCATATATTTAGATGAATAAACAGTTCCTTAGAATCTTTACCCATGCAGATTACTGTGGTATTGCATAACAAGAAGAACAGAAATTGGTGTACCTGCTCCAGAAGTAAATGTGAGAGCTCAGGAGTGGCTATTTTTTCTGTTTCCTGAAGCAGCCATGAAAGGACCATTATCTTCAAGTAGTGAATGGTTAAAGGTAGTAATGGCCCCCAAGGGCTTGCAGAAACATTTATAAAAACCTATCTCCAAAGCAGTGACTTTGTGTAGGGAATTTCAGGATGTGGAATTAGACTTTCAGGTTTTTTGTCCTTGTGTTTATTCCATACTCTCCACCAGATCCTAAACTATGGTTCACAATAAAGCAACCATCTAATTGCTTTGCTTTTAACTCTGCCTGCACACGACAATGCAGTGATTTCTTTCAATCTTCTGTTGGAGTTGAAAATCTCAGCCTTTTAGCAAAGCATTTTGTAGCAGTAAGTGAAATTATTTCTGCTTGTCTCACTTGTCACAGTGGGACGTTTTTCGTATTGCAGAAGCAAGAGATGTTTGACGCTTTTTCTCTTGAAAGCCAACTTAAATTCCATTGCAATTTTTTCTCAGCTCTTTTCCTGTTGAATTCTATCCCTTTTGTTCCCCTGCAGGTACATAAACTCAGCAAAAGGCTGAGAGTTACTGAGGTTCACCAGATTGCCTCTGTTTACATGTATCCCTGCATGCATGGAACATGTGACAGCTCAGTTCTGTTTCATTGAGTTCTCAAACTAACTTATTACCTTACCTTTTCTGTAGTTAATTAACATCTACTGATGGGCAGCTGTTGACTTTGAAGTTCACCGATAATTGAAAGCTTTGAGTAAAAAATCATTTTGGTGTCTGTGCCTGCACTGATTGCACTCAGACTATTCATTTGCACTGTCTTCTGCACTCTGATTGTACCTAGATGATCAATTCTCATTGCTTAAGCACTCACAGCATGTCATGCTAGGATGCTGCTGGACTGGTATTCCTATCTTATCACAGTGAGGTTTAGTTTGGAATAGCTTATCCAGTTTCCCTTACATCAATTAATGGCCTTCTGGGCTCAATAAACTGCCATTCTTGGCTTGTGTCACTGCTCTTCTTGCATTGCCCTGGAACTGCTGATATCCTTTCTGTTAAAATGAGAGAGAAAGAATAATGGTTGAGCACAAGTGCGGAACAGTTGCAGGATTTGGATTGGTGATTACCTTGCCCAGCTCTTTGGTAATTAGTACCTCTGGAGCACTGAAAGCCAACGCTATCATTTCTGTTACTGGAGGAAATGAGAAAATTCAGAGTATGTGAGCCAGGAGAGAGAGAGAGACTGTGGAATAAGCTATTGGACGACTTCCATATTTACAGTATGGTTGTTGTAGAAATAACTGTAAAGCCTATGCAAATGCCTGTGTTTTGGCAGCCAATCAGACTGCGGGGATTTGCATACTGAGTAGTTACTGAAAGAATCTGTGCTGATTCTGCAACTTGGATTTCCATGTCAAATATGAAGCACATCTTGATTAGGGTGAAGGTGGAAATACAATTACGCTTTTATTTCTATGGAACATTTTGGTGCTTTCTTGATTAAGATAATTTACTTGCCAATTGGTTTCATTATAACTGGTGCTGCCTACAGAACTCTCCTAAAGCAACACGAGCAGAAGCTGGGAGTTCTGTCTAGCACACTTTGCAGTACTTAGCAGGAACTGGTGAGGGTGAAGAAGGCAACTCCATGAAACCAAGCAATTCGGTTTGGAATTTTGAAGGCTTTTTACTTCCTTTCATACAAAGGCCCTGAAAAAAAAATATACAGCATGACTAAAATATGATCTAAAAGTGAGAAATATGCTCAGACACTTCTACTTACTGCAGATCTGTATCGCTTCTTAGAGTCAGTTACCTATCACTTTGATGTAATTTGTGATGATTTCACAAAATAAGATGATGTTAGGAATTTAAGGTCTGTTAAAACAGTGGACTGCACAGCTGGATTGAGTACACTTCAGATCTGTTGTTGTGCCAGTGTTCTACTGCTGTTTTGGTTTTTTTTGGGGGGGGGGGGTGGGGAGGAAATGTGAATAATCCTTGAATATCTAATTTGCTCTGTGGGATTTTATCAGGTGTAATAGGGAGTTGGTGTCTAAAATCCATCCCATGTCTGAAGTGTGGAAGGCTAGTTTGGCTAGCTATTGAAGCATGGGCTTATTGTGAATGTGTGTCTTATCTTGTGTCTTGGTGCTCTGCCCCTGCCTCTTTCAGATAGGAAATCTGTTTTAAGTAATCTGCTTTGGGAATTGAATTCAAAGTGAGAGAGCTTCATGCATTCTGAAGCTGCATTTAAATGCCAAGTGTGTGTGAAGGATCAGATCACAGCTGTGTTGCAAAGATGGGGAAAGTGGTGTGGAAAGAAAAAAATGACTTCATATTTATTCTATCCAAATACTTGTAGAATCCTGACTTTATCAATCTTACTGTTGTTTACTTCTGCAGTCTCTGGATGGCTAAGGGTTTCATGTACTGTCTTTCTTTAATTTTTGCAGGTACCACAAGAGCCAGGCCATTTACCTGGAGTCTAAAGAGAACACTAAGATCAGCTGTGTCATCAGTTCTGTGGGCGCCAACGAGGTAGTGGGCTTCTCCTTGCTCCAGGAGTGGGGAAAACTGTGGGTTGCTTTAGGCAGGTAGACAGCTGTTTGCTAGGGACTAAGAGAATATATTGCTTTCAGGAAAGATGTCATTGTTTAGTGTATAAAGAAGTTGAATATAGGATGGCACTGGATTGACATCTCTTCTTGGGCTTCCTGTGTCTCTAAAGAATGATACTACATTTTGCAAGTAGTAGTTTGGCAAGCAGGAAGAGTGAGAAGAGCTTTCATGCTGCATCTCCTTGATGCTGTATTGGTAAGTTCCATTTGCATTACTAAAAGAACATGCAGCTCCTATTAATGCAGAGTAAAAGTAAATCCCATTGGGTTGCCAGGAGAAAATAAGGACAAACATTGTCACCAAATTTAGTTCCTCTGAGGGGAGAAGATTCTTCCTGTTAACCTGAGTATGTATATTGTAAAGTGTGCTGGCATCATTTATCACCTACATGGGAGATAGAGGGGGTGAGTCATTTGTCAGAGGCAATTTCCTGTTGGCTAATGATAAAGACTTAGAGAAGCAGGTGAAGAGAGAGATGTGTGCTGAAGATTGATGTGAATCTCATTGCAAAGTAAGCTGACTGTTTGAGCAGCCTGTTAGTTGGGCAAAGAGAGCAGTTTATTTCTTGAGCTCAGATTCCTAGCACTTTGGGAAAAGAAACAATAGACTCAAATGCAGTTCTCTACAATCAGGCAATAAAGTAGCTTTAATTTGTTTCAGCAGTTAAGGGAAACTACTTCATTTCAACAAAATGAGTTGCATATGGGATATGCTTTGTATCACAACTGTTCTCCTTGCTATAGCAGTTATGCTCAGTGGCTGTTTACTGAGATGAGGTAGTAGCATGTTAGCAAACGTAGTACTGCTAATTTGATTAAAGTTATTACTATTGACTTAGAACAATAAAACTCTTAATTTTTTGGGAGCAGCTTACCTGAAACCTGAGGAAAATGCAGCGTTTCATATTGCATGTATTTCACTTTAAAGTGACAGTAGGTTTTTTTTTTGGGTGGGGGGAGAAGGCGTGGCAGTTAGTTTTCTTGCAATGGGCCATCACAACACTACAAAAGCAAGAGAGATGGAAACAGAATACTGAAATGGGAATGTGTCCTTAGGAGTGCTCTGTGCACCTCAGCTTTTGTTGCTCATTCAAGTGGAGCTGCCAAACTATGGTCTCACAGAGTCCTGCACTGAGTTAGAGGCAAGAAGGCAAACCTCAACTTGAGATCTCCAGTGGTAGACTACAGTCATAATTTGATAGTACTTGGAAGTCAATTCATAATTTGATAGCATTTGTAATGAGAGTCAGCTCAGTTCAAAGGAGCTGTACTAAAGGTGCTTTTGCAGATTGTCTCCCCACCAACATGTCTTTAAACTTCAAAGTAAGAAGCCTTAACTAAGAAACATAATAATATGGCATAAAATGGCTTCCACGTGGCTGGAGAAAGGAAGGAATTAGTTAACAGTGTATCACAAGTCTCCTCCTTCACATGAAGATCAAAATTAGTTTTCTGAAACTGGGCTTGAATTCTGGAATTGACTATGGGCCTCTCCAACACTCACAGCTATGATGATCCTTCCTAAAATAAGTAGGAATTCCACGTGGTTTCCTTGGAAACTGAGTCAAATTTCTGCATTGGTGGGAGTCATTGGCCAGACTCATGGAACAGTTCAGCCTCTGCATTTTGACAGCAAGAACCTCTTCAGTAGATGCAGGAGGAGGTTTTTTTCCTGGGATTTATTCAACAAGCTCAGTTGATTGCAAGTTGTAATGTAACCTTGCAAGCTTGTTTTCCTTTACAATATAGGAATCAAAGAAGAGAAGAGCACGGTTTCTTTCTATTCACCTTGTCCTTCAGTTCTTTAGAATTAATAGATATGTTCTTCTGATTTCTGAATACATTTTGTGTCTAAACCATCAGTTTTAAGTTCAGAATGTCTCAACTCTTTTATTCTCTTTAATCGTGTGGCTCGTTGTAGGGCTAATTTTACTCTTGTGGTTGCTGAAAATGGATTTTGCTTTTTCCTACTAAATGAAGCTTAAAGAAGCAGTTAGCTTTGATAAGGCAGTGTACCATTCCATCGTATTCTGAGGGAATGTGAAACTCTGCACCTGCTTACTGTTGTGTATAGGCACTCAGTTGGAAGCTGGATGAATTGTTTTGGTTAGAAAAGCCCACCAAACACTGGGAATGTCACAACAGGGATGACTGTCAGGGAAGGTAGATTTTAATTTCTCCAGGGAAATAACTGAAGTGCAAATGCAGACAAATATTCAATTTATTTTATACTAAGGACTTTTCTAGTGAGGTCAGATTATAATTAAAATAATAGTTAAATCAATATACCTTATTAGGCCTGTAGCTAATGATATCTAGAAAAACAGTTTGAGATAAATTACTTTCTGACCTTACAGCCCCTTGCAGTGGGAAATACTGGGCTTCTGTCCTTCATAACTCGGAGCTGGAAAACTTGTATTTTCCATGAATATATGTAATCATTTTAAATGCAATAATAAAAGAGGAATTTTGTTCAGATTTCATTTTTAAAATGCTGTTGTTTGGGTCCAAACTTCTGTTATTTGGGTCTTAGAAATGATTTGCATTTATAAAAATTCACTAAAAGGTTGCTTCTGCAGAAAGTAATTTTTCCTTTGAAATGCACTGTATGTCTGCAAGCCATACAAATCCTTCCATGCAGGTATTTTTAAAAGAGGCCCTTTTATCTTCAGATACAGTTGTTTAATAAATTGTGAGAAATGCTTCACTGAACAGAATCTGAGTAAGCTTTTCACTTGACTAATAGTTACTTGTCTGAGCAAATCCCAGGATAGATGATTTTTATGATCTGTGGATCTAGAGGGCCTTATTTTTGATTAGGTAAGGCTTAATGCCAGGGTTCTGGTGAGAGCTGTGGCAGAAGGAAACTTTGCTTTCTTGATGAAGCTTGGGAAGAGTAATTATTCTTGATGACTGTTTTGAGCAGAGAGTTGAAGTGATGAAGTCAGAAGTGTTAGCAGAAAACTAATGTGGGAAGGGAAAGGGAATTAACCAAAACATCATGCATCCTGAATATCAGAGGTGTTCAGATCTCTCAGTAAGAATATCTGAAATATTTGGCTGCATATTACTTAAAATGGGATTTTTTCCTTTTTTTCCCCCTAATCTATTCCCCCTATTTATCTCTCTCCCCTGCAGATCTGGGTGAGGAAAACCAGTGACAGCACAAAGATGAGAATCTATCTGGGACAGCTGCAGCGAGGTGTTTTTGTGATTCGTCGGCGATCAGCTGCATGACTGTATGCTCTTCCTTGGTCCTTTTTTTTTTCCTTGTTTTTTTTTTTTTTTATTATTAAAACCAATAGAGAAACCTCTAATGGGGTATGGCAGTCTGTTCACTCTCATCTTAGAAGCAGAAAATGCTGTCATAACCTCTTATGAGACAGTTTGTGGCTGGCCACATTATTCCCTGTAGTCCTGAAATCTTGGTGATACACAAACACTGCCCTGGACTATTCCTGGACTTTGCGTCAGGCTGCTGTATGCTTTTTTTTTTAATATCTATTTTGGATGACTATTTAAGAAGATTTGCATCATACTTTTTTTCATCGTTGTTTCATGATGCACAGATTGGACTTGTATGTTGAAAACAGCCTAATGTTTGTGTTTTGAATCAGACCAATGGAAGAAACTTTGTCAAGACCTGAGGTTGGTTGTTCTTTTTGGCTTTGATATCTTGCAAGGCTCAGAATGTCAGGCAAAAGGAGAGGAATCCTGCCAACTTTCAGCTGCAGCTGAGGAGTGCATCTGTAATATCTGGTATACAACATCAGCTTACTGGATGAACTGCTTAAGGACTTGAGTGCTGAGGCTTTTTTGGGAAAGTCTGATTAGTTTAGCAAGTGCTGAAAATCAAGTCGATTTTAATATAGCTAAGCAGTCACACATGGCTAATCCAAAGCATCCATTTCTCTTCACATTAAAAAACCTTTCAATGAACAAGCAAAGAGTATGTCTTATACCTAGATTCCCTGGAATAGGCAGATGAGGATAAACCAAAGGTTTGGTTAACTGGACTTTGCACATACAAAGACTACAAGTGTGGCACAGAGTGGAAAGCTACCTTAACGTGCTTTTAGCACACACCTAAAACCATCTTTCCCCAAAGCACCATACATACGTTTGTCTTTGAAGGGTGTTCTAATTACTGGATGTAGTGCTAGATTTCTGCATTTATCCTCCAAAACCACAAGAGGTAAAATGTTCAAGAGATGATATTAGCTGTATTAACACCCTTCTGAGGTGTTCAGGGATCTGACTGGCATTCCTTCTTCTCAGTCTTCCTGATGGCTGAAACCACCAATACTGTGTGTGACTTCATTGGCAGGAACTACACAGCCCATTGACATCAGTGTCTGATCTTCAGCTTCTGTACAAATCAAGTCTGTGCTCCTTTTGATTACTGGTCAAAAAGTTGTAATTTCTGCCTTTCCCTCTCTGTTTCTTTGTGAGTTATATTTTGTTTTTGCTTTTCAGCTGCCTTCTTGTTCAGCATCAGTCTAGCCTGTTTCATATCTGGATAAATAGAGTATTTTAAATGACTATTTCAATCTCTTTTACTTTCTGCAGTTGGGTGGCAGTCACATCCCAGTAACTGATGTATGTACGTGGATCTGGAGTGGAGTGTTATGGCTGAGCTGATGCATTGTGTTTTCAGCTGAAGGACCTCACATATATTTGCTGTGTTTAAAAATTCAGCTACATCTGGACTTCTGGTGGGAAAAGGAGGGCGTTGCTGTTTCCCACCCTTAAAAATGTGCCATCTTTGCTGCAGAGTTAGGTGGAATGCAGCAGGCTGTATTTTGTCAAGTTAACAGCATACTTAATATAACTTAACGTTCTCTGTGTGTATGACAGGGTTTTATATAAGGTGATCATGTACTAAACAGGATTTGTCACTAAGCCTTAAAGTGATCATCATAGTTCTTATAATAAAAAGCATTAAGTAAATAGCAGGATTTTTTTCCTACCTTCATCATGTTATGAGCACTCACACTGGGGGAAGTGGTGGTGGTGAAAACGTGGTGGAGTTTTGGGAAGATACCTTGCTGACCTGCTAGCAGCAGATGGTCTCTGTTTCTGTAATGTTGTCTTCAAAGGGATTTGTAGAAAGCTGGAAATGCAGCAGTTCTCTTAGAGCCAGTGTGATATTGGTGCACATCATAGAAGCTTGATTCTGTAGCTTCATCACTGCTGCTCAGTCTGAATCAACATCAGCTCACCTTCCCTATCCTTAGGCAGAAGAGGGAGGAAACAACAGCTGCACTCACAGTCCCAAACCTGCCTTTCCATTGCTGTGGTCTGATGTTGCAAGGTTTGCAGTGGGAGGGGTAACATCTTCAGTTCACTCCTAAATCAGTATCTGAATGGTCTCCTGGCAGCAACCCCCTGTGGGACTGTTGCACTGTTTCCCTTCTCTAACCTGGTGTTGATTCAGAGCAACGTGGGTCTGGTTTGCAAACACTTTGACATCAAACTCATGCTGTTTTCACACTGATTTTGAATGTTGAGAAAGGATTGTATGAAGGTTGTAATAACTCCTGTCCTTTGCCCATTGCCTATTTCCCCACTGCCCCTGAATTACCTTTTGAAATTTAATTTCTGCTTTTGAGCGTGGGCCTGTAGCCCTCTTTTTGCTCATATTAAATTACTGCATGGAAGGTATTTCATTTTAAGGCTGCTTGATAATTTCAGCTTTTCATGAAATGGCTGTCTTTCTTACTGATCACTGTGAAAAATCAGTCTGGCTCGTCTGTAAAAGTGAACAAATATTGTATCCTGTTTTTCCAAGCAGGCTGCTATATAATAACCTGTGCCATCACAGGCTGCAAATGCTAAAAATGCTGTGCCTCACTGTGCACTCAGGACAGCAGACGTTTCTTTAATCCTTGAGGGATGCTCCAAATGCACTGTGGTGAGGATGTGCCTTGTTGTGGATGTCAATGGCAGAAATGAGAATGTCCTGCTGGTTGGAAAAAGCCCAGTTACCCAAGGAGATGGGCACAGTCTTTCCTAACTTCTAAAAGAAAATGTTTGTTTTTTTTGTCTGTCTGCTATTTGTCTAACATCAGTCTTTTGAAAAACCCAGATCTTCAGTGAACAGAAATGGCTTTGTGGGTATGAAAATATTTCATCCTCGTTATTTGTTTAAAGTAAATTCAAGAGATGGTTTTAACTGCTGGCTATAAAGGTTCTTAAAGAAGGGTGAACTTTCTGCCAATAACAGATTTTTCTGAGGGTTAAACTGTAGCTGGCTGGTAGCTCCTGTTTGGCACTGTTGTCATTACACTGAGAAACAGACTGTGTCTGCTGGGGAAAAACCAACACATTATTTAGTACTTGATCAGCCATTAGATACTGAAATATAAAGGAAGCCACATCAGCCAACCAACTTCCAGTGACTTTTTGACATCATGCTCACTGAAAAGTTTCAGAAATGTTTTTACAAGGATGAATGCTGATCCAAGAAATTGTCTTATTCAGCTCGTGTGCTTTGTCTGTAGGGATACAGAGTGATGTAGCAATGAAAGCCCTGAGTGTTTGCAATTTTTCATGTTGCTGAAGCACTTACAAAAACGAAATCTAAAAGAGCCAGAAATTGTTGTGACCTTTCTGAATAACTGTGATTCTTCCCCTTTGAAAAAAAAAATGGTTTGAGACACCTTTGGGATTCTTATTCTGCGGAAGCAAACAGAGGCAACACAAAGTGATTGAGAAGATCTGGGTGTTTGTGGTGTGCTGCTCCTAGTTTCTGTTTGTCCAATTTGAAGAATGAAATTGTAATATGCTTTTTAAAGTATCCAGGAGACAAAAGCAGATGTCCTGGATGAATGGAAGTCTCAATCCACATTTTGTGCAGTTAAAGAATTCCACTATTTTATAACGTTTAAGTATTGAAGTGTATAAAGCTTGATGATCCTTGAGGTCCCTTCCAACCCAGGCCATTCTGTGATAAATGCAATATACTTTCAACTGTGTATTTTGAAGCAAGGTAGACATCTAAGCTCTCAACATGTGAACAAGGCTTTGAACAGAACTATAGGAAGAGTTACTTAAGTCTTGGGATCTGAAACATCCATGCTTTGAGCAGAGCTGGTCATTTTTAGGCCATCAGAACCCATAGATTTAACACTCTAGAAACTGCTTTGAGTTATTTAATCAATCTTGAGTTTGCCTCTCATGCAAACCATCTGTTGCCCACTATGCCTGAGGTTGCTTTGTGATTTTTCAATTAATTCTATTCTTCATCCACACGCTCTATCCTAAACCCTGAGAGGAAAACATATCAGAACAGAAAGTGATGAGGCATGTGTTTTTCATTTCACTTTATTAACGTTCCTTACTTTTATTGAGTTAGGATTCTTCTGACAGTGATTGCCTTCAAATCTCTCCTGTTTATTTCATGCCTGTGTCAGGTAATGAAAGCTTAATGATCTTTAATTAAAATGACTGCAAATGTAAATCAGTGTTAAAAATTGCATTGTAAGGTTTTTGCTTGCTTATTTTGACATTTTTGGGAACCAGCGTTCCGAACCCCATATATCAGGAGGCATTGGGTGGTGTAAAGACTGAATACTAACAGCAGTAAATCAGTTACTATGGTTGTACAAACTTGGTATGAACACAGGAGGCAAACGTTCTATTAGAAGGGATTGCTGTCATAGTAGAAGTTTCACCCGTTAGAACTATTAAAGCCCTTGGTTTAGGAGTGTCCTGAAGAGCATGAGACATAGCAGAAAAGTTTTGCTTGGATTTTTGGGCCCAGGTTGTGTGCACTGTGGTAGTGCTGATACGTTACTCCAGCAGTATTGGTTCAGTCTCATTTTGTATAAAATAGCTTGGCAAAACTTTCCAGTTACCAGCCCTCCCTCGCTCGTTAGTCGTGTTCTTCCTTAAACAATTCAAAACTATTGTTGTTTGTTTAATGCTGATATTCTGATGTCCATAGGGAGCAGCGTGTGTCTGGACTGGTGTGTTACAGCATCTTCTGCATGTGCCTACCGTCTGCTACCTGCGTGCTGAAGACCTTTGGATCATATTGCTATGCTGTGCCTTCTTACAACACTGTTGCTTATTTTCTTCAACTGCAAAGCATTGCTACTTTAATTAATTAGTGAGCATTTTTACAGCTTTTGTATCCTTCTGTTACCAAACACCTTGCTGAATCAACGTGGTGCCTCAGATGAAGTCTGATGCTGGAGGAGTGCGGTGTGTTGCCCAGCAGGTTCAGTGTGACTTCAGCATGTGATGCCTTTGGTGAGTGCTTGATGACCAAGGACGTGGTCTGTTCCTGTGACTGTGTTTGTTGCTTGTCTTGCTGTACTACTCACTCCAGTGAGCTGAGCGTGCTTCCAAGAGGCTGTGAAGATGATCACAAACATGCAGCTGTTGTTTATCTGATAGTGCTTGATTAGCTGTCACCTATTCCCTTGGGGTCTCCAGTGAGCAGTTTTCTTTCAGGATCCTACAGCTGTAATATTAGGGCAACATGCTGAAGGGGTGGTGAGGGTGGGCTTTGCCTGCTTGCTGCTCAACCCAACCAGCATCACCAGAGCCTGTGGAAAGCCTCCTGCTTCTCATGGGGCTGGTTTTTGTGCTGCCCTCTGTCACACTTGATTGGCCCCTGGTGGCACCACTCTCCTGTTAAGCCAACAAGAGGCAGCTAGGCTGAGAGGTAATGGCCTCAAGTGGTGCTGGGGTGGTTCAGGTTGGATATTAAGAAACGTTTCTACTCAGAGTGGTGATGCAGTGGCACAGGCTGCCCAGGGAGTGATGGGGTCAGCATTCTTGCAGGTGTTCCAGAACTGTGGGAATGTGGCACTTGATCAGTGGGCATGGTGGGGTGGAACTTGGTGACTGTAGAGGTCGTTTCCAACCTCAGTGATTCTATAATTCCATAAATGCTGTGGCCTTTGGGGTGGCTGTTGCGAAGAGCGCTGGAAACGCTGCAGCTTATTGGTGTCAGTTCTGCTCTTGTGCTGTTGATTGGCTTAATGAACCTCTTAAATGATTTTGGGGAAGACCTCAATCCTCAGCACAACCCTGCCACTTCTCTTTACTTAATATTGCTCAGTGGCTTGGCTGATGGCAGTGATGCTGGAAGCCTGCTGCAGGCACAGCACGGTGTGCTCTCCCTTCCCAAGGGGAAAGCAGACAGCTGCAGCCTCACTGTGCACCACACTCTGCCAGGGGGAGGCAGAGGCTGAGGCTCAGTGGGACTGTGACAGCACGAAGGCACGCAGCCACGATGCTGTTTTGCATTAGTGACAAAGATTTCCATTGCTTAATCAATTGAGTTGATTAGGGCTAAGATTCTGTTTTCCCACAGGTCTCAGTCTGCAACTCGTTCAGGTTAACCTGCGTGTTTCATCTCCTCACCCCACGTACTTTGCTCACCGTGCTGTTATCCACTCTCATTTCCAATTTCACACCGACATGCTCTTGACGTATTTATAAACGAATTCTTATGTCAATCCACTAAAAAAACAACCAAATGCATCCCAGTGAAATATTTCTCTACTCCGTCTCCTGTTGCTGTGACAGCCTTGATTGCTACTGAGCAAAAAGGGTGGCAGAAGCTCGTGTCAGCACCAGAACATCCTGCTTCCTGCATGGTCAGTGCTGTGAAGAGCATCCAGAGCCTGCTGCTGTCTGCCTTGGCAGTGATTTTATCCATACCATATTTTTGATAGGCAAATCTCAAAGGCTTCTACAGAGAGAAGTAAATGAGAACGCGTATGTGCTCGCTCAGCTGGGGAAGCTGAGGCACAGGAGTGCAGTGATGAGCTGAGGATGAAAGCAGTTCCCTCCAGCTCCATTAGCTGAGCTGTCCTCGGGCTGTTAGGGGCAGCTACATCAGAGCTCTGCACCTCTCAGTGTGTCATCTCTAGGCTTACCCTCTTCTCTGTCCAGCTGGGCAGGATGAGGCTCAGCCTGGAACAAGTGACTGGATGGCTTCTGTGTAATTAGTCACCACTCATCAGCTGGTCTCTAGTAGTTGGCTATAAGAAGCTAGTTGTCTGTCCTTAGTAAAATGGCATGAGCCACAAGAAAGGAGCATTTTTTTCTTTGCAGTGGGTGGGGGAAATGAGAATGGTCTGTTAATGTGATCAGCTGACAGATGGTAACTCACAGGGGATAATTAACTGTTTGCTAGTACAGGATGTCGAGTATGTAACAATGCTGTCAGTAAGGACATCAACACAAGGAGAGGATTGGGTGTGTGATATGGCTCAGAGAGGACCAGAGCATGAGCTGACTGCAAGGTGATGCTAAAAGGAGGATCTCTCCCTCCAGTCTGGAACTAACGAGGTAGAGACAATTAAATCCATCTTGCTGAGGGCCAGCAGCTTTCTGCCTCCTGCCTGTGGCAGCATGGAGCTAAAGGAATGGAAAGCTGCCTGACGTCTGGAGGCTCTGAGTGCTGGGAAGGTTTTCTGCCTCCAGCCTGAGGAGAAGGGGAATATGTTAGAAAAAAAATTATGGACTTATAAGTCTGGTCTGTTGAGAGCATTGAAGTAAGGAGCATGCCCCCTGACCGACTTTTCTCCTTAGGAGGGAATGAGCTGCAGTGAGTGAGCAGCAGCAGAGTGACATGACTTTGGCTGCTTGTGTCACCAAGGCAGCAAGTGTGCTCCCTGGGTCTGTCCTGCCTGCAGGGCTGTCTGCTATTTTGAGAGTAGAAGACATGGAAATGATGTTGTTTGCAGGCAGCTCCTGTTCTTCCTGCTGCAGCAAGCTCTGGGAGGGTGGAGGGAAAGCAACCTCTGTGTCGCCTTGTGCTGCTTCTCTCTCCATATATTTGCAAAATCCTTGTTTCTAAAGACAGCTGTCTGAGCAGTGGGGGTTAAGTACAAGTGCATGTGGTGCTGGCGGGATAAGGAGGATGATCAATGACTTGGAAACCCCTCCTTTCCTCTGGATTTCGAGGACTCTGTGTACAATTTAAAGGAGGGGAGGAAGGCGTCTGTACTGAAGATTTGTCAAACTTGTTCCTGGCAGATAAGTTGGCTTTATCGAGTGGCTTGACATGTAATTCCATGCAGTGTATAGATGTTTATCTGATGTTTACTCAGAGGAAGAGATTTCCTGCCTATTCTAAAAATTAAACTTGGTGTAACAGAGTGTTTGCTCAGGGAAAATGAATGTGAAGATGCTGTCAAAGTGTCAGGTCTGTCTGGAACAAGGGTCCTGCAGGAGACAAGTGACATTAGTGTGTTCAGAGATGTTGCATTTAAAATACCAAAGTGCTCAGTCTTTGGGGAGCCGTGTTAATTGAACTAAAAGAGATGCAAAGCCCAGAAGGGAGATGCTGTTCACATCTGGAAAGGCAGAAATGCTTGCGAGTGAGAGAGTCAGAATAGGTGATTCCTGCTTTAAATTGACATCAGAAGGACGTGAGTAATTGTTCTGAAATTAGAGTTTTCCACTTGAATCGTTTTATGGAGCTCCAGTTATCTGAGGGCTGCTCTGAAAGTAATGCCTCCTCTTTTATGATGTCAGCCCATGCCATCAGAAGCAGATGTTGGTGGTATGGTAGTAGAGGCTGAACCTTCCCACAAGATGCCATTATTTTTTTTGTTGCTGTGTGACAGATGGCAGCAGAGGGGCACTCTGGCAGAATGGCATTAAACGTGGAAGTGTGGATGAAGCATTGACATTCATTGATATTCGCTGGGCATCAATAGGGATCAAATAGTGGATGTTAGCACAGTGAATGTTGGACTGTGTGGGCAACATTTTCCTAGCAACAGAGCCAGTGTAGCAGCTATGGAGGACCATGTGCTAGATAGTCTCTCTTCTGAAGGCTCAAAGCTTTTACAACAGTGGAATAATTATTCTGTGTATGGGGAAACGAAGGCAGGGTGACCGTGGCTGCTGCAGCCCACATCCAGAACTGCTGGCAGAAGCTTGCTGTTTGCCTCAGCCAAGGAAGCAAACCCATCTTACATCTGTTAAGCACCCCTTCTTCACAGAAATCCACTGATTTCATAAGCCTTGCCTCTGCCTTGTGTAACGACTGGCTGGGAGAGCGAGTCAATATTGCTCACGTTGAGGTTTGGCCTTGTTAAATACAGATAGCCTGCTGCAGACCTGTTGTCTGTGCCAGGGGTCAGCATAAGCAATGCTTGGAGTTTGCTTTTTTCAGAGGGAGCTTTCTGTCCTAGCAATTTGTTTTGGCCTTGAACCCCTTCTCTGCTGCCGTGAGCTTAACAAGATCCTCTGTCATTCTCCAGGGAAGCTTTCAAACTCAACGCTGCGGGTTTGAATTGGCTTTAAATAAAAGGTGTTCTGTTTCTGAAGTGCCCTGCCCAAGGGCTTCGGAGCACTCTGTGTGCAGTACAAACAGCCAGCAGACAAAGGCGTTCCAGGTGAAGTGCCCAAGTGTGGTGACGTGGCAGAAAGCTGCAGGGAAGTGTTTGCAATTGAGTCCCAAAGGAAAAAGGCTTTGTCTGAAAACCCACCATCTGCAGGTGATGGCTGAGTGTCAAGGTGGGTTTTGTTGATTCATCCGGGTGGATGGTTTCTTCTCTACTTCAGTGCTGAGCAAGAAGGAGGAAAAAGCAGTAATGAGGAGATGAGAGCTGGGAGGAAGGAGTTTAAAGCAGGCTTCTGGCTTTTTTCCCTCTGCTAAGGCTTTGTCTCCCTGTATCTAAGCCACTTGAATTTGCAGCTTGCGTGACTTACATCCTGTGAGGAGACTTATAGCCTCAAGAACTCAGTCTGACTTCTCGGTTATGTTTGCAGACTGAAAGCTGGGTCAGGAAGGCAGATTTGTAGGGCGGGTGAAGGGAGCTGTACAGCTGTGCTGAGGACATCAGCCTCTCCCACCAAACCATGCAGCCCTGTGTAGAAGGACGACCTATGTCCTGTGGAGCCAGTCCCAAGGAGGGGGGGATGAAGGAGTGTGACTGCTCGAGGAGCAGGGCAGAGGGGATGCTGAGCTGCTGAGCTGCCCTGAAGCAGCTCTGGAGACTTAAATACCTCGTGCATCCAAACCTGGTGTATCTGTGGCCTGAAAACCCATCCTCTCCTCCTGTCAGCAGGTGACACAGTGGCTTCAAACAGCAGCTCTGTGTGTCTCATGTAACTGAGCCACCTCTAAGCTCCTCCAGCCTGCATCTCCTGGCATCTCTCCAGTCCTGAACAAGTGAATTCATTTCCCACTTGATAACAGCTAGAACAGCTCCTTCCAGCATGGGGAGCCCTGCCTGCATGCTCTGCTGAGCAAGGAGAGTGCTTGGAGATGGCTGTGCAGCTCCCTGCTGTGCCTCAGAAGGATATATCTATATTTTTAGGGCTTTCCCCCACTCCCCCCGCCTTATTTGAAATAGGAAGAGAGAAGATTATGGCACTTGATGATTTAATCAACATAATCTCCAGATAAAACATGCTTCTGCTATACTACTGGGAGATGCTCATTTATGCTGGCATGCTTCTCCTAAGGTAAATTAAATCATTAGTTTTAAGACTGGATTAGCTACGTGCATCTTAAAAAGGCAGTTCAGTTGTTTTAGAAGCTCCTCAGCTTGGTATTTCTTGGAAGTCATCAAACTCTTTCAACACAAGAATCACGAGACATGAAATAGAGATGCAGTGCTGAAATGTTCAGTGCCCTTGGTGCTGATGCAAGGTGCTCAGCTGCCTCCTGCCCTGCTCTCAAACCACTCTCCCAGCTCATTGGTTCCATGGGGAGCTTTTGGCCCAGGGCTGGGGGATAGCAATTGCTCCTTCAATCCACCCTGCATCCTGGGCAGCTGTTCTCCACTGCAGGGCTGAGCAGAGGTGTGTGTGTTGAAGGAGACCTGAGCATGGGGAAATCCAGGACGATTCATTAACCTGTCCTTGGCAGTGCACCTGAGCAGTGCTGTCTGTATAGCCCAAATCCTGGGTGATCAGCTGGTCTGTTACTAACCAGAGCAAAGAGAAATGATGGAGGCCCTCTTAGCAGTTTCTGGGCTTTTATGAATGTGATAATGAGGTGCTGTGTGCATCCATTTGTCAGCATTTACCTCCCCCAGCTCCAGTTCTGCCCATGCATTAATGCTCTCTATCCCTGGAGGATTGTGCTGCCCCTGTCTGTGCATTTATTATGCATCTGGGCGTGGGGCTGGGCTGTTACAGCACAGATGGAGGGAGCATGGAGCTGTGGTGACTCCCAGGGAAGCTGATAGATGGCCGAATTTGGGATTACACAGCTAAGTCAGGCTGCTGAGGCTCTCATTTCTCTAATAGAAGAGTCATTAAAAGTGGGACAAGGAGCCAGCAGAGAGGTTCCATTCTGGGTTCCTTGAAAGGTGCAGAGCAGCATCGGGTTCAGAGGTGGACTTTGCTGTGCGATGCTCTCAAGCCAGCTGAAGGCACTGGGTTCTGCGTTCACTGAGAATTGGTGCAGTATGAGGTGATACCTCTGCTGCTCCTTCTGCTTGCCTCGTGCTGTTCTGTTGGTACCAGCAGGGCAGCCAGTGCCTCGCTGTGATTCACACAACTGATCTCTTGGAATCGTGCATCTTTCTCTGCTTTGCTTCGTCTCCCTGAGCCATCTGTGGCACCATGTGCTCTGGCTGGAGGGGCTCTGACTGCTGGTGTGTGTGCTGGTGGCTCTGGGGACACGGTCAGACAGTCCTAGGGCAGCTCTCTTGTGCAGCACGTACCATTCTGCTGCTGTCTGACAGTGCTGTGCAAAAAGAAAAAGCAAGTCCTCCTTGCTTCCCGAATTTTGTTTTTCCTATTGGAATACGTATTCTTCTGCTTGGGTATTTGGAGGTGAGTGTGCCTTCCGTGGAGCAGAACATTTGCAGGTGATTTATAGCAAGACGTAAAGGCAGGTGGGTGATACATTTAGAATGGGGCAGCTCCTGGAGGTTTGTAGTTTTTTGAGGAATAAAAGCAGTTGAAAGGTCCTTTTGCTACCCTTTAGAGGGGCCCATTTGTGCACTCAGATTCTTTTCCTCTTGCAGCACCTTCCTGCATCCCCTTTAGCAAAGGGGCTGTGCTCCCACCCAGAGAAGAGCATTTGCAGGCTTAGAGGCTGGGCTGGAAAAAGTCCAACACAGTGCCAGGGTGGGCAGGTCGCTGTGTTACTGCAAAAGGAGATGAAAAGATCCCCTAATGGTATTTGTTGCTTCTGACTGCAGACATCAAGGATCTGTCACTGACGGTGCAAAAGGGGAAAATACGATTTCTGGTTTGATCAGGCTGTTTCACTCTTACAGCTCCGCAGGCTCCAGCCTGACTAGACATGAAGTGCTGTCAGATGCTTTGTCTGCTTCACCTTTTCTTCTGTACAGACTTTTCACGAGGGGGAGGAGAGGCTTTTAATTATAAAGGAGCCGAAGTGTTTGCAGTCCCCCGTGCGATGATGGAGACACGGGGGCAAAGCTGATCTGCAGAATGAATTGTGGCGTGGTTTAATGTCTCTCTCAAACTGTTCTTCCACGCCAATCACCCAAAGCTCACCCCATGGCCAGGGGGAATTGGGCAGGTCTGTGTTTAGGAGCAGGCAGAGCCATTCCCCTTTTCTCCACCCATGCAGGTGCCTGACAGAGAGCCATCAAACCAAACGCACGGGATCATTTATGGAGGTGTTTGTTTGAAGCTGAGTGGACAGGAATCACGTTTCAGAGCCGTAAGAGAAAGAGCTTTTAGCTGTCGTCTTTTTTCCAAAATAGCAACCACATCACCACGCACCATGGGGATGTCAGGGTGAATCTGTTTCACTGACAACAAGATTGTTCTGTCTAGACTGGGAAGCACTGTTTAACTGACTGAGTCTGCAGAATAATTTAAAGGCAAAATACTTTATAGACATTAAGTTTAAACTAAAAAAAAAACCCAACTAGCTTGACAGATGATGCCTGATGGATAGCTTGCATGGGGGTGGGATGGTGGCTGGCTTTGTGATGGTAGCAACTGACAGCTGCAGCAGCCAGGGATGCGCGGTGTGAGCCTGTGGTCCATCTGAGTGGACCCAATGCAGGTCATGTGTGCAATCCTTGGATCAGCCTTGAGTTTTGTTTTGCAGGGTGCTTAGCCCAGCCCTGTCTGCCTCTCGATGCCTCTCCACAGCGTGCTTCTGGCTCTGGTGCTGCCGCTGAGGGATGCAGAAGGGGTTGTGTGGAGGGGATATGAGCCTTGCATTTGCCATCTGTGTGGAGGGGCTGGCAGCCAGGGCTGAGCCACAGATACGTGGTGGTGAGATGGCAGCCCAGCTGGCAGGAGGAACTTACTTTCTTCTGGCAGAAAAAGAAAGATGAAATATTAATAGCATGGCTCAAAGGCTGGAATAGTTTTTTTTTTTTTTTTTTCCCCTCCTTTAGAGGCATCGATGTTGCTTAGAGAAGCAGCATCCGCTTGGAGCAGGAGGGATGCCAGCAACCTGGAGGGAGCCCAGCAGCAGGCTGGAAGGGAAGGCACGGCCCTGGGATGGGCTGTGCTCTGAGCTCAGGGCTTGGCTGAGCACTTTGGATGCACCACAGCCCTGAGATGTGTGCTGTAGCCTCGTTTGGCTCTGGTTCAATGGCAGGAAAATAAAAGGTTTTCTTGTTTCTGTCTTTTCAGGTCAGGGCTGCTCCCCTCTGCCTGCACGATGCTTTGTGTTGACCACCCTGCTCGGCTGAAGGAGATGCAAAGTGGGAGAAGCAGAGGTTCAGCCCCGATGTCTGTCTGTCCATCCACTCCCTTTGGAAAGGTCCTGCTGGCTCCTGACTTGCCTCTTCTCAGATCCTGGTGAGTTGAAGCATCTCCAGGAATCCCTGATGGCTTTTTAAAGTGGAGATCATGTGAAGGTTTTCTCTCAGGGGCAAGCTCTTCTGTTTGCTTCTGCTGGTGAACACGGGGGATGGTTATCTAGAGAGGGCCTTGCTGCCAGGCAACGTGGCACTTGATCTTGAAGCAGAGGTGTGCTGTGTCCTAAACTCCTTAAAATCTGAGGCCTCTTATGTAAACATACATTTATGTGTGTGTGTGTGTATATATATATATGTATATATATTGCTCCTAAGCAATCACCTGACTTCTTTCTGTGCCTTAGTGGAGCAATTTGGTCACTGGGTAGGCGGCAGAACCAGCATCCCAAATGGGTGCATTGGCAAGAAAGCAGAGAAGGAGAGATCGCAGTGAGGAGGATTCAGGCTCAGTGCTTTTGCCAAGTGAGCTGGAAGGAACCGAGTTTGGGGTGTTTAAATCTCTTCCTTCTGTTTCTTTGACATCTCTGTTCTGCTCTCGCTCTGCTAGCTGGTCTGTGCCAGATTCAGAGGTCCTGAGGAGAAGAGAAGACACGAGTTCAGCATGGTTGAAAACAGACTGAAGTGCTCCTAACTTAAAAACTTTGCAAGTGCTGGCTGTGAATGCTGCTTATTTCCTCATCAAGGGAGTGTAGAAATGAAGCATGTCGTGGCAGACGGCTACCTGCTCAGGTTCGAGTAGTGGGTGAGCAGTGAAATGGGGTTTGACCTGGACTCTAGCTTCAGTGTGGCCTCAATTCTTGGCTTGTGCCTCATCTGGCAGCACAGGGTAAGGGCAGACAGCAGGAGGGGGCCCTGATACCCCCCTTGTGCGGCCTCGTCTTCTGTGTTCCTCTGCCTGCCACCCTGCTGCTGTTGCCTTTTGATGGATGGCGTGATTAATTACACTCCTCACGGCCACTGAAAATTTATTTAGGGTTTTATGCTGGCTGCTGCTTACACAATGGCAAATCTGCCGTGGCTGTGTCCCAAGCAGGTGGCAGCTAATAGGTCAATAAACTGAATCGCCCCATTAGAGCTGTTGAGCCAGGCTGCTGTGATGCAGGCAGGTAGAGGGGAGAGCTGCCATGCTGAGGAGAAGCCAGGACAGCTCTGCTTTAGAAGAAATGTGTCTGGCTATACTGGTTTGTAGGAAATCAGTCACTTTCCTGATAGCATCCACTGCTTTAATAGATCAATTTTTCACCATAGCTTGTCTGTCTAAAACTTTCCTCTTCCTGCCTCCACTGCTGTCCTATAAAGTGGTCTAATAGGACCTTTTAATCTCTGAGAGCTTTGGAAATCTTTTTTAGAGATTTTTATCGCCTTTTCCTTGTGTTGTACAAAGAAGAGAGGCTGGCGAGATGGTCATCTGGTGGAAATAGAGAGCTTGGAACAACAAAAAAGCCCCTGAAAATGCTGCTAAAGTCGAGCAGAAATCAGCCCAACTTGAAATAGCTAGCAGCCACCCAATCAGATTACCCAATCACCTCAGCCTTTGAACATTTTGATTCTCGGTGCTGCTGTCAAAGAATTGAAGGTGGCATGCCTTGAGCAGACAAAATGCTTGTACCTGCTTTTCAGAGGGGAAACTAAGGCAAAGCAATGGCAGAGGCAGGTGCAAACCCTGCAATCCTGGATGGGCTTCTGTCTAGAAGCAACTCGGCTCCTTCTATGTCCTGCTGGTTCACATGCAGTGGGATTGAGTTTCTGATGACCTGGTGGAAAGTTACCTGCCATTGGAAAGTGGCATGAGGGAAGGGGAGTGTGATGGCTGTGCCAGCAGGAAGGGCTAAACCTGGTTTGCTTCACACAACGCTGTGGTCTTGGGGCTGTTCACTGCCCTCCCCTGCAGCATAGCACTGCAGTGACTTGCTATAAGCCCTGGGATGCTCGTAGGCTGTCAGTGGGATGCTGAGCCTTCACAGCCAGCAGTATCACCTGGTGGTGCTAAAGCTGCTCTGTCTATTGGGAGATGTGCTGGGGTGGCTGTGCTGCCTTCTCATGCCCTACACGCAGTGCCTCCAGCAGACTGCAATCTATCTGGGAAGGCAGTTCAGGTATCCTGGCTCCTGTTTGCTTCATTACCGCCCTGCTGTTAGGTTTTAATATTTCTGCAGAGACAGTTTGTATAAACTGAAGCATGCTGCATTTGTTCAATAAAATTTTGTAGGTAGCTTATGCTGAGTGTCACCTTTCAGTGCACAGTGAGCAGTTCAGCCTAAGGAAACGTCACTGATGCCATTATCTTTGCTGCCAGTCCTGCCTGGTAAACCTGTTCCCTATAGGATGGCCGAGCCCAGGGTGCAAGCCACATCCCTCAGCATTTGTGCAGAGTTCCAAGTTCTCAATAACAGGCACTCAGAACACCCATGGCTGCTTAAAAACCACGGAATTAAGAGATGCCAGGCAAGCAGTACTGGGGTGCATGTTGTTTTCAGTGCTTTGGGGGGACGGGCTTCAAGTTGTCCCCATTTTGGAGGAGTAGAAATTTTAATTTTGTGCTTTTAATTTTGTTCATTCCCTGGGGCTGGACACCAAGCAATGCAAACATCAGCACTGAAACAGCGACTTGACAGGTTAGGATGTGACTGAGTGCAAGGTTGCATTTCTGATCTGTGTCCCTGTAGGCGAGATCTTCTGGAATCTGGTGCCCTTCGTGAGAGATGGATGCTGCCTCCCTCCCCCAGTAAATGCTGGGCAGCAGCCTGTGGCCATGGTGCTGTGTTATAGGCACATGGGTGCTTTGCTTCAAATCCTCATCAGGAGCAGCACAGAGCTGGCTGCTGCGGGAGCTGGGAGCTCATCTCACCAGGCCAGCTGGCTGTGTGCTGCCTCTAACGAGCAGCGTTTCTCCTTCCTCCTGCCAAATTCCTAGTACCAATTTTTCCCCTCCATTTCAAGCACGAATGCTGCAAGGGGACATCTCTGCAGCCACCATGCAATCCTGGAGGTGCAGATCACAGCGGGAGGCTTGCAGAGCTGTGACAGACTGCCTGGGCTCTCCGAGCTGAACCCATCTCCTCAAGCTCTGCCTCTATTGCCTGCACAAGCTAATTTCTATCTGGTGGCGATGCTGAGCTGCTCAAAATCACCCAGCTGCTGTAGCTACAGCCTTGCCTGTGGCTTCCTTCTGGGAAAGAGCTTGCTTTTTACTTAAAGCTTACGGGGGGGAGCTGGCTGATTGCTAACAACTGCAACTGCTGCGTTAGCTGTTGCTAAAGGACAGAAGCAATGGGATGTGGCTGCTCCTGTTGGCAAAAAGCCCTCACTATCTCCAGACAGAAGGGAGCTGGCAGGGGCCATGCAGCTCCTGGAGCAGGGGCTGCTTTCTGCAGGCAGTGGTGGGAGCAGAAAGCTGCATAACAGCTCTGTTTTGAGACCACGAGACTTTGAGGGAGAAAGTGACTTTTATAGGAATAAAGGAGAGTTGCTTTTGGGTCAAGCGCTCTGAAAATGAATGGTTTTGAGATAAAAGCCTTTTTTACTCAGGTAACGCAGATTCACATTGCCTAAAGGGAAGTCTGCCTTGTGCTGGGGTATTTTTCCCTCTGGAGGCATTGTGATTGCTTTTGAAGATGGGTTTTCAGCGTACAAAGGAGAAGAAAGCTGAGAGGAAGAAAGCTTTTAAAAATACCAGGGGTGCCAGTGGTCTGTTTCAATTTGTCAGCGTCTCTCTTGCTCATAAGGCCACTGTTTGGGTGCAGGGACTGTTCCTCCTCCTTCCTTCGTGACTCGCTCCTTCCCTCTGGCATCTTGATCAATGGAGTCTGGGTTTCTTTTTTTCCATTCCAGGCCAACCTCTTGCATCCAGGGCTGCTTGGCAGATGGGTGCTGTGTTGTGTTGGGTGGGATTGCCCCCTGATGACCTCAGCCTGCTGTGTTGGAGCTGTACTCAGGGCAGGCCAGGTGCACCTTTCTGAAAGAGGTATGAAATGGACTCTTTTCCCATCAGTTTGATCTGAGGAATCTCTTGAAAATATGTCTTACCCCATGGCCTCGGGGTCCACAAGGGTGTTCTAGCTTTGCTAAGACTTCTGGAAGCATCACATTCTCACTATGCTAGTTTCTCCTGCCTTGCCCTGGAGGGATGAGACGTCTGCAGGACTCTCCTCTGCTGCTGCTTAGTGTGAAATGTTGTAAAACTCAGGCATTGATTTCTCAATCAAAGGTGTCTGTTTGCTCCTCGGTCTGTGGCTTTAATGCCTGCAAATACATCTTTTGCTCCCTAACGGTTTGCTTTAAGATTTTGAAATTGACTGTTGTGCTTCAGAGATTGGGGAAGTGAACAGGTTCAATCAAGCCAATATTATTTGTGCTGGCTCACAGAGGGAGTTGAGCCAGGCAGAAGCCTGGGTCACAGTGTCTGTCATGTCTCAGGGGAGACCTTCACCTGTGTCTGGCCGTGGTGTGGGGCTCTGTTGCTCTGCTGGCTCCTGGAAAGCTGTGGGTCCTCTTGTTCTGATGGTGAACCTGGGTCAGTGGGTGTGTGGTCTGAAGTTGCAGCCTAAGCTATGAGCAGACTCCAGAAAAACCTGAAGACATTAAAATGAACAAAACTCCACCAAATTTCCATCCACATTTCTCGTTTTCATAGGAGCTGTGTATGTTCCTTGTTTCCAGAGCACTGTAGCTTTGCTGTTCTTGAAGTGCAGTGTACGTGATGAAAGCCTCGCTGAAATCTGCTGCTTCTGTGGAAGAATACAAGAGCTGAAAGTAGAAAGGATTCCTACCTCCCAGGGCTGCAGTCCTGCAGGGATGACTGGTGTAACCTAAGCTGGGAGCGTCACATTGCCTGGGCTCCAACTGCTGCCACTGGTCGACCTCAGTTTTCATACTGCTTAAAGGAGTGACGTAGAAAATCCTTTCCAAAGACCAGAGATGGAGATGCTCGCCTGGATGGGGAGGGATGTTAGCAGCAGGAGCAGAGTGGAGCAAAGGAGGAGGGATGCTGAAATGCAGGTGACTCTTAGTGCTAATTGTATGCAGCAGAACTGTCTGGGGGGAGGCTGAAGGAAGCGTATCAAGGATGTCTCAGCTATTCAAGTGAGAAATCAAATTAAACCTTGTATCAAATAGTAGAGCTGCTCTGTGCTAGGACTTATGTCAAATTCATTAAAGGTTTCTACACACCAGTCCCCCCAGGAGTTAGAAAAGAGAAAAAGCAACTTTGTGTCGGGGGCTGTGCTTTCCTGCTTACCTGGATGTGTTAATGATGTGGGTAGAGGAAGGGAGGATTGTGGATTTTAACCCTCAAGATACACGTGTGTGGAGCTGGGACTCCACAGCAATGCTGTTTGTGTGCTGCTGTCAGTGTCTGTCCGTGTGTCTGTGCTGCATGGTGGAGGGTGAGAGCCAGGGACAAAAGCTGCAGCAGGCTGGAGGTGTGGAAGGTGCTCTTGTTCCCAGTTTCCTGCTAACAGGCTGGGAGGTGGAGTCACTTGGGTACCCAGCACGTCTGAGAGTGACCTGGAGGAGATGGAAATACCACCATCATGCAGCCAGACTTGCTTCTCAGTGGGCATGAGTCCATGCTTGTTCCAGGCAAGAAAAAGCTCTGGACAACACATTCCTCCCTCCATGGGGACAGATTGTATGGGGGCTGGATGGAGCACAGGCTTGGCAGGAGAGAGCCTAGAGCTGGGATGAGCTGCCAGTGCAGTGGCAGAAGAGTCTGCTGGGAACGTGTGATCTGCAGCATGCCACGGGACTTCAGCTGCAGGGTGAGCTCCTGGAGTGGCACAGCACAGGCTCTGCAAAATCCCAGGGGTTCAGCTTGTAGCTGCTTCTCACAGGGGTAGTGAGGCGCTCTGGAGAGCTGGCAGCTGTCTGGAGGTGAGGAATGCTGAGCCTCATCCACTACAAATGCTGAATGCCAAAGCCATCTATGGCTGATGTGCTGAGGCCCAGGCTCTGCTAACGCTATCTGATTTTTTTTTTTTTATCATCCCTGATGCATGTTGTGCTTTGACTTAAATGCACTCAAGTGTGGGTTTGATATTTAAAAGTCATTTACAATACTGCTGCTGTGCTGGCAGGAGAAATTAGTCTGACCCTGGGATGTACACATCCTCGTTTTGGAGCAGAGCAACCTGAGATTGGCAAGGCTGAGTCTGCTCAGGTGCTGTGCCTACTGCTAGCTCTGCACCAGGGCTCTGCAGCCAACTCATTGCCTTTCCTCCTTTTTCTTTTTGTTAACTTGTAAGAATTTTTATTTTTTAGTCAAATTTAAGATGCTAAACTTCAATTAAGGCAACATGTATTAATTTCCAAGATGTAATTTGTTTACAGAACATTCCCATTCACAGCGGCAAGCGCTGATAATTGCCACGGTTTGCTTTCCAGCCTTGGATTTGATACAGCTGAGAGCATATGATGGTGGCTCCCAGGTGGGCAGTGCTGGCTCCTGGGTGGGAACATGAGGAGCTTATCTAGGAGCTGACTCCAACCTGGGCACCTTTGCTTTTGCACAAAGCAGTCCTTGTCCTGGGGTGTGGGAATGAGCCTGGCTGTGCCTGTTCCCTCTTTTGTCTTAATCCAGCTGTCCTGTGATACTTTCTGCTATGTCTGCCCCCAGCATGATCTGTAGGCATCCTCATCCTGCCCCAGCATTCCTGCAAGGCCAAACAAACTGCAGTGCTCCTGGAGATGGAGCTGCAGAAAATCAATGGGGCCAGAAGAAAATGAGGCAGTACGTGCTTGTCCTTCGAGCTGCCAGCAGAGGGGATGGCATCTTTGCAGCATGATGGCTCATGGCTGTGTTTTTTTTTCTCTGGCAGGAGCTGTTGCTCTGAGCTGCAGAGATGCTGTACTGAAGCTTTGACATGCTGAGTTCTGTGTCCAATTCCTTCGAAACACACTGTTCCATCTACCTTTGAGATGCCAGCTCCTCCAGGGTGAGGTGGGCTGTGCAGCAGAGCCGTCCCTGCTCACACTGTAATCCTCAGCCCTCAGCTGTCAGCGTCTTGGATGAGTTCTTGGAGGGTATCCAGACAAACACAGGAGAGATTTCAACTGCTGAGATCCCCTGTCCTATTTTATCTCATTTCTGACAGCCCAAGTCTGCTGAGGCTGGGAAGTGGTGAGGAGAGGAGAGCAGCTTCCTGCATTTGTGGATGGAGAAGCACTCCTTGCTCTGACAGCCTGCTTGCTTCTGCCTGTTTCCTGCACTACTGACGGACTCTATTTTGCCTTCTAGACTAGCTGCATCTTCAGGAGAATGTCCCAGATGGCTCTTCAGGGAAAGAAATCAGAGACTGATCGGTGGCCAAAAAAAGTCTCTCATCCAAGTATCAAAGCTTTAGCTGCACCTTATGCTTCCCAGTGACAGCTTGGAAAGGGCACAGTGGAGCTGCTCCTGTTCCTCTTGCACAGGGCTCAGGGTGAGTGAGTCCGCACAGGACCTGTGATGAGATCCTTGCCTTGGTCAGGCTGGAAGAGCTGCTGCAACCTTTCACGCAGCACTGGCCCTTCTGTGGTCTCTCTTACCCAGCCCAGTCTGCTAATAAAGCAGTTGTTCTAAACAGTGGATTTCACCATCGCCTCCAGTTGGGTTTGATCTGTCATGCCTGTCTGTAGGCACAGGCAGCATTCAGTGCTCCCAGGAACGGGTGGGTGTTCAGGCTGGATTTCTTGGCCATCTGCTGTGCTGCTGGGCCGTTTGTTACCCAGGCCCTTGCTGGGGCCTTGATCTGATGCTGCAGACAACTCTGTACTGTAGGGAGATTCAGCCTAATTTCTGGGAGCTTACTGGCAGCTGAGGAAGGAGCAGTGTAGGTGGGAGCCCTGGCTTTCCAAGTGCCTAAAAACTGAGTTTGGACTGCTGCTTGCTTGTTGCTTCCTTTTGAATGGGAAAGAGGAGGCATTGCTCTGGTCCAGGTATTGGCAGAGAACTGTGACCTGCTTGTGCCCAGGTTGGGCATGCCAGATTGCTTCCTGAGGGCTCCTGCCTTCCCTCCCTGAGCTGGAACTCCTCCTGGTGCATCTGGTTGTGCCTCGTGACATGGGGACCATGGGTTGTGAGGAATCACTTCTCTCTGTGGCTGCCCTGTGGAGCAAGAATCTGGCCCAGAGCATTGCCTGGCCTTTGCGGGGCTGATGTTCAGCAGTTGAGCTTGGCAGCTCCAGAAATTGAAATGCAAATGAAACAGAGCTGAGGGGCAAAGGAGCTGCTGGCTTTTTCAGTGCTGACCTCCGCTGTCGAGAGGAGAATTGTATTCTGGGTGTTGCTTGTGTTCTTCTTCCTGCCTTAGCCTGGGCCATGCACTGCCAAGATAAAGGAATGCAATTTCCTCTGCTCGTGTCAAGATCTTATTAAGCATTTCCATAAAGCAAACAGGGAGGGGACAGCCCAAGCCTTAGAGAGTCACTGCACAGCACTCTAACCCTGGCAGCCCTCAGAGAACACAGGCTGGCTGGCAGTAGGAACACTGCCCAACTGCTGGGGAGCTGCATGAGAGCATGAGTCCCTTACTCCAGCCTTTCTGCTGCTGGACGTATGGATGGATGGGGAAGCAGATTTCACTGATACAGATGATCCCTCCTTCAGGATGTAAGGAAGCGCCCTTGCTTCTTGTTTAACAGGAAGGGAAGCCAACCATCTCTTCCCCACAGCATGTGAGGGTTCTGTCGGGGCTGCAGGTGGCACATGGAGCTGGCTCAAGGGATGCTGCCCCATCCTGCCAGGTCTCTGAGGTGAACTGAAAGGTGTTCAGGGGGTCTGCTGTTTGGCCAAGCCCTGGCTAAGTCATGGAGGGTGCAGCAAAGCCAGGAAACCCCCCATGCTGTTAGGAAAAAAGCACTGTCTGGAAACCATCCCACGTACTGGAGAAGCCTGGCTTTCTGACAGAAGCATGCTTTAGATAAAGTGCTTTTGTTGGCTTGTTAGATCTATTATTCATGCCTTTATGTACATAGCAGACCTAGGGAGACCAGCTGTGGCCTCCAGCCCAGCCCGTAGCGCAAAGGGGACGGCGGAGATGCATCCCTGGCAGCAGCAGCGAGCGGCTCCTCACCCCTCCATCTCGGCACTAATCCCATTCAGCCTCCATCCTCTGCTTCCCCCCGCTGAGGCTGCGGGCGTGAGAGGCCGGCTGCTTCGTTAGGGCCGAGCAGATTAGCTGTCCCCTCGGGAGCAGCTCGCTCAGCTTGCACTGAGATAACGGGGCCGCGTCCTCCAGGCTGCTGGGCTCCTTGGCAGCTGGTGGAGCTGCGATTAGCCTCAATTTATGCAGACTGTTAAACAAACACCTGCAAGGTTCAGGGACGGGGAAGCCAAGCTGTTTTTGCGAGCGGCTGGTCATGTTGAGTTAAAGTGAGAGTGCTGTCCTTTCCTCACTCCACGCTCCTGGAGCTCCCAGCCCTTGTGGAGCTCATGGGGCTGTGAGTGCTGAGCTGGCTCTGATGCTGTGCTGGGTTTGATTGCAGCAGGGACAAGCACAGTTGTGTCTTCCGGGTCTGCTGTTGTAGCCGACAATTTCTAAACTTGTTCTGCTCTTATTTCTTTCTCTGTTGTTTGCTTGCCCCTAATCCCCAGCAGTGGAGCTGCTGTTATCATCAGCAGTGCAATAGGCAGCGCGGTAGGGGCAGAGCGATGTCAACATCTATTGAAGTGTTGGTAAAAGGGCTTAACATGGAGAAAAGGAAATCTTGCTCCTCCTGAGACCTCGCTGGAGCATTTCGTCTAATTAACCTCAGAGGTGATCGCTTACAGCAGGGTGGTGTGCCAGCAAAGAGCCCAAAAATAGGCTCTATCCAAGCACAGCTCAAAGGCACGCGGCTCTCCCTTTGTAAAGCTTGGCGAGACCTGCTGTTGAGTGGGGCTAGAGCTGAACATGGCTGGACTATTATTATCTGCCTGGAAGTTGGACTGAAATTGCAGGGGCATTGTTCTGCATCCTATATGGATGTGGATGCACGTCCTTGTACCGTGCACGTAAAGTGCTGGAAAAGAGAGCCTGTGTTACACCCATGAGCTCCCAGTTTGGAAGAATGCCTGCCTCTTCCTTTCACCCAGAGGAGATGCTGCCGAATGGCTGCTTTTACCAACCCACTTGTTCCTGCTGGGAACCATTTGGGAATGGTGCAGCAGAGCCAGGCACCAGCTGCAGCAGTGCCACTTCCTCCATGTGCTGCATGCTTATGTGTGGGATGTGCATGGATTTCTTCTTCCCTGGGCATTTTTATCAGGTTTTGAGGGAATTCTTTCAGTGTTTTCTTCTGTATTTTTTTTTGTTTTTCTCTTTCACAGTTATCTAGAGAAATCCTGTGTTTCCAGATAAGGATGTGCTGGATTTACAATTGCCTACCACTGTTAATGCATCCTCGTCTGTGTGGTCATGTGAAGGTAAGATCTGCAGTAACCACATCACCTGCTGTTCTTCTTTCCATCCTCCACTCTTGGTTTCCATGCTGCTCCAGGATGTTCTTTCTACACTGTATTTTTTTGCAGTCGTTTTACTAAGCTTTTTTCATACAGAGGGGGAAAATGGAAGCAGCTCTGCAATTTACCAGGCAACCCGCTGGGGAGCAGGGCCTCGTGGCAGCAGCACAGCAGTGGCTTTGGATGGCAGCGGGTTTGGGGTTGGGATTGGAGGAGGAGGAGAGCATCTCCTTGCTGCCACCCTTGCTGCAAAGGGGGTGCAGAGCTGCTTGTATCCAGCAGGACACAAGAAAAGGACAAACTGTTCACAATGCCTGTACTGTAAGTGGTGGAGATCAGTGGGTGGTTTTACCCAAAGAGGGCAGTGCCGTGCCACGTTCCTCCCCAGTTGGTAAGGCGAGAAGGGCTCTCTGCAGAGCTCTGTGGAAACAGTGAGCATCAAGGATTTCTTGAGGGGAAAATCACCGTGGTTCATGATGAGGCAGTTGTTCTTCAGAGGTGTAGCAATTACTTCAGAACAAAACCAAATAGAAACAACAAGAGCAGAAAACCTTGCAAGTAATTGTCACACAAATGCCTGTTCTGCCTTCTGACAAACTGCTTTTCTCACCAGCTTAGGCAAAAGTCCACAGCCGTAGTGCTGCCCAACTTTGCCCCTGAAGTTGTTGGTCCCCATTTCTGTCTCTAGCATCTTTCCCATCGCCCCACCCCAGGATTGTTTCTGCAGGGAAGTGCTGCTGTTGGAAATCTGGCTTACCCTGGGACGAAGTTAGGGCTGAGCAAGCTATTTACCAGTGGGCATGCTGCTGTCAGAAGTGGGGACTGAGCCCCTTTCTCTATAGGGAGGAGGAGAGGTCCCACAGGCACTGCTGGGTGCTGTGAGTTGCATTCATGCTGCACGCTTGCCCTTTGGGGATGTATGGGAACAGAGAGGCTTTGCTGTCTGTGGGAGGAAAGGCTTCAAACAGCAACGAGCCAATGTTGCCATTTCCAGAGGAACAGTTCTTGCCATGCTGGGCAATTGGCTGAAAGAGGTGAATAGGGCTTTCCTTAGGGGTTAAAAGCTCTAGCTCTGGTTAGGTATATTCATATGGGCTTTTTCCCTTTTGAAGAAGGCAGATGAAAAGGGCTCTGACTCCTTTACATAGATCTGCGCTTCCTCTACCAGCCAGGAGCTCTGTTAGAACTGCTTGCTGCTCCTTTCTGCCCAGCAAGGACATCTGCCAGCTTAACTCTTAGCCCTCACATTAACAGCAGAGGGGCTGAAATGAAGAGCGTTTTCCCTCGGCAGCTATCGAGAGGAAGAAGTTTGCTGCTGCTTGCTGGTTTGTATTTATTCTGTTAGCCAAAGCATAGAAGCACGCGTGGGTGCAAGGTACAGCTGGTGCTTGGAAGGCCTTGGGTTGCTGGAGGGGCACGGAGGGTCCTGGGAGCATCAGGTCTGAGCAGGCTCCAGCTGGCTGTGAGCACGGTGCCTGGATGTCAATGCTTACCCCACAACTCCTGCTGCCTTTCGTGGCTTTCGGGCATCGACGTGAGCAAGTGCTGCTGCCAGCTCGGAGCTGCTGCTCTGGCTTAACGTGGGAAGGCAGGAGCATCTGTCCCCCACTGCTTTCCTATTAGCGGGCTGCTATAAGGCAAAAAGCCATCTGCCTGCAGAGGTTGGGGTTTGTGATATTTGCTAACCCAGGAAAACACTGCTACAGGAAGGCAGTCAGGCATGAAGGATGAGAGATCCTCTTTCTCAGAGTTCACCGAAATGGGCATTTCCTGCAGGTTGCTTTCCCATTGACCCATGGTTCATCTGTGTACCCTTCTTAGAGCTGCTGAAGAGGCTCAAAATGGGGTGGTGGCCCCATGTTCCTTCCTGGAGCATGCTCTGCCTCAAGGTTAGTGCTACCAGCTAGGGCCTTGTTTTCACAGGCAGCCTCTAGTGCCAGGTTCGTGCTGATCTTGCTAAGCACTTTGGCTCCTGAGGACATCTGCAGCTGGTTCAGAAAGGTTTCCACAAAGCACAGCCATTTATTGTGAGCCAGCATTTGCAGAGTAATCCCATACAAGTCATTAGCTGGGTCGCTACAGCTTGTCCTGGGATCTGCCCAGGGAAACCCAGAGCTGTCTGGGGCTCAGTGGTACCTCAGCTCTGTGCTGAGTCTGACCTGGCCCATGGTAGGGTAGCCCTGGCAACTTTGGTGTGCTTCCTCCCATGATTTTGTTTAATTTCTGCTGTCTCTCCTTTGTTAAAATCAGTGTAGGCCAGTTAATGTCCTGATGCAAAGGGTGCACCCCCCTTTGCTGTGCCATCTATCTGGTGATATCAAGGGCAGGAGCGTCACATTCTGAATGTTCATAAATTATCAGGGAAACAGCTTTTGCCCCTTGAACTTTTTTTCATTCCTTCATTGTGTTAATTAATACGTTGTTTAAGCTGTAAGTCAGTCCCTGTTCTTGCTTGCTGTAGATGAGGCTGGCTTGTCAGTGCTTGGCCTCCTTTTCCCATCAGTTCGAGTGGAGCTGTTACACGTTAGTTCTCCAACAGCACTTTGATTACCTCTCATAACACAGCACTGTCAATGCAGACTGACCAATACAGCAGTTCAATGAGTGTGTTGCTCTTGACAAGCCTTATTTGCCCTGGATAAGTCAGGTAGAATATCTTCAGCTGCAGGTAATAGGCACTAACATCCTCTCTGTGTGTTATCTGAAGGCTTCCTCATCTCTCTTTCACCCGAAGGGGCTTCCTTGTCTCCACTGCAGCAAGATGCAGAGCCTGAACTAACTCTGAGCAGGGAACTGTGGAGTCCAGAAACAGCAGATCTGCTTTAAGTGAGGCTCTTGCCCTGGGTAATCATCCCATCTTGAGAAGCACAACATACTATCTCAGGCTTCTTCCCAAGGTGTGTTGACCAACGTGCATTTGATGTCTAGGAGCTGCCCTGGCAGTGTGTGGGCCATCATCCTCAGCGGGGAACCAGAGACAGCAATCACAGCTAAGTGTTAGATGATAGCATGTTTTGCTGGCTGCTCTGATGCATTATGTTTTCCACCATCTGTATTTGCACTGTGTTGGAGGCTTGCTTGCCCTGCTAGGGCTGGGCTGCCATCCCTCCAGCACTGTGTGGTGTTTAGAGGGTGGAGAGGAGATGGCAAGCTTTCTTGCAGCCATTACTTTGCTATGCTGATGCCTCGTCTCCCCACACTTGCTCATTTCTTCAAATATTGCTGCTCTCAGTGAACTCTTAGCAGCTGTCAGTCCCTGTTCCTGAAGCGATGTGCAATTCTGAGCTCCCTGCTGTGCTTGGGATGGTCCTTGTGCTGACACTGCTGACTGCTCCCTGCTCCAGTACTTGGCCTGTTGTGCTTTTTTAGCCTGCAAAGCCTCCTTCCCAAATGCTCCTGAAGAGCTTCCTTTTGGAGCAGAGCTGCAGGAGCCAAAACAATCTCTGCTCTTGCAGAAAGAAGCCTGCAGACCTGGATCCTCTCTCCTCGGCCACTGCTGCCCTGGATGGTGTTTGTTGGCAGGCGTTGCTCCCAGTGCTCCTGCTTACCTCGTGCTCTCCCAAGAGGAACAAGCTTCACATGATGGCTTTGGAAGTAAGTCAGGGCATGTGTCTTGGGCAGCACGAAAGGAACTGGAAACCTGAGCTTTGTTTGCATGCACGTTGTTCCTGGTGTTGGCAGGGATGAGCCCTGGCTCCGTGCAGCTGCTGTGACTGGTTTACTGGGCACAGCACGAGATCCCTCCTCCTTGAAGGACATTCACTGTTTTTTGAAGCCATGACTGCCAGCAGAGGTAAGATTCATGCTTCCTGAGAGCAGCAAGCTTTTTGTATTTGCCTCCCAGCTCGGGTGAACAGTTCTGCAGGAGGGCGAGGAGGGGAGCTGCATGCAATTACCTGCAAACACTGGAGAGAGGTCAGAGGTCCCACTATCAGCCATGGCCCAGCTGTACTGAGTGAGCCTGCTCCCAGCATCCTTGGCTCCTGCAGATGCACGTGAAGCAGGCTGGCTGTGTGCTGCAGGTGGAGGAGAAAAGAAGCCTTTCATCTGCTCCCACAGAGCAGGCTGGCAGCCAGCTCATGCCTGCTGTTTGGTTCCCTCTGCCACAGCCGGAGCAGGGAGGTGGGAGCTGAGCAGCTGTGCCCCTGCTCAGGGATCAGCCCAGGGTGAGAAATGTTAGGGATGGGCTCTGCTCCCTGTGTTAGCAATCAGATTGCTGCTGCAGGGTTATCTGTCAGCACTGCCCTGGGGTCACAGTGTCATACAGGAGTCCCCCATGGAGGCACCCCCATGAGCCAGGTGAAAGCTAGCTGATTTATCAGGTGCTCTCTGTGCTAAGCACCCTTCCCAGTGTCCTTGGTGTGTGAGCCTGGATGCAGGCCCTTCTGCTGCCCTTCACAAGGTGTCTCTCTTTCCTACATTGACACCCTCATTCCCTGTCGCTGCAGCAGCATCCTTCTGTGTTGCTGTCTCAGCTGTGCTGGCTCTGCCAAGGCCGTGCCTCCCCTCCTTCCTGCCCACCATGCTGTGCCAGCGAGCCCAAACCCACTGTGCTGGTCGCCTGATTTGTTTTGGTTCATGTTCCAGCCGAGGATAAAGTTGCAGATATTTCTGTGCAACGATAGGATCTCACCAGCCAGCCTTGCTTTAATGCGATCCCAGGCATTCGAGGTGCCCCATTACCTTATCTCCCCTCTGCAGATATACGTTACTCACCTCTCTCACCCTAAAAGCAAGCCAGCCTGGCAGGGAACTGCAGAAACTCAGCCTCTGCAGCCCTGCAGGCAAATTGTCGGGCAGAAAGCAGTGAGTGAGGCTCCCACCCTGCTGCCTGTGTGCTTTTTCTGCACAAGGTTCCCTTCTTTCTGCTTGCAGCGCTGTGCTGCAGTGGGATGGCTGGGAAGGCTGCGTCACAGCTGACTCACACTGCTGGTAAGGTGGGAACCCCATGCATTGATTCCCACCTAGCTCCCCAGGGGCACCTGTTTGCTCTCTGGCTTTGCAGTTCAGCAGTCCCTGAGATGAAGCTGAGATTGCTGCATGGAGGGGCAGTGAGGCTGTGCCTCGTCCCAGCCTTCCCAGCTGCCTCTTGCTGCTCTCCCTCTGTCACATGAGCATTACACCATCTCTCCCGTGGAGAATGAGTGTGGAAAGCGCCTGGTTGCCAGAGCAAAGTGAAATCTGCTCCAGCTCCCAAACACATGCAATCCCAAGCTGTGCACATTGGGTAAATGCTAAATCCTATCTCTGGTTCATAAAGAGGGGAGGTTGATGCTGAAGAATAGCATAGGCACCAAATACCCCGTGCTTCTGCAGCTCTCAGGTCTCTGGAAAGTTCCTTGATGCAAAGAGAAACGTCTCCAGCCAGGGTGAGTCATAGGGCATTAGGTGGGCTGGGTCAGCCCTGAGCAAGCACTCAGATATAAAGGTGAGAATTGTTTTATTGAATGGCCAAAAAGCTGTTGGTGGCAGAACGGCCTCTGTGAGCAGGCAGTGCAGAAAAATAAGAGGAAAATGCAAGGGGGTGTGGGGAGCTGGAAATCAACAGCTCAACAGCAGTTCGTCCAATACAGATCCTTGAAAATACAGGAATTTTGAAGGGAGGTAAAAAGATGTGATGAGAAACTACATGGGAATTTCTGGCAGTGAGGAGGAGGAACTGAATTTTAGCATATTGAGGGGGGGGGTGAAAAAAAAAAGAGGCAAAAAGCTCTTAGCTATAGGAATTGGGAGAGCAGAGTGCGTGTTTTTGTAGTCTGGATGGGGCTGATGCCATTCCCTCGTGATGTGCATGGATCTGTTTCTATTCCTGCAGTGCTGGGTGGCTCAGGGTGGGCAGAACAGGAGCTCTGGGTCACCCCCATCGCCTTTGCTCAGGTCCTGAGCTCCAGGCAGCACAGCTCAGCTACCCACCAGCTCCGTGCTCCTGGAAGATGGTCGATGGAGGTTTGTTGTGGGGTTATGTAATGATTGACCTCGTGGAAACGGGTCAAAGCATGGAATCGGCTTAGCTTGCGGACGGCTCAAGCTGTGATGCAGGAGATGCTATCACTGCTGTTAGGAATTTATACTTTTGTACAGTTGGGAAGCATTTGGCTCCACCTCGTTGTGTCTTGGCTAGAGAAATAGGCCTGGGTCACAGCTTGGACCAGGCTGAGCTGTGTGCCAGCACCTGGCTGACTCGCAGAGCTGCTCCAGGTCTGCCCGTGGCCATGCAGCCAGAGCCATCATGCCTGTCTCTGCCATAGGAGCCCCCTGTGCAGGAGCTGCAGGGAGGAGAGGCAGCGCTCTGCGATCCTTCTGAGCAGCACAGATGAACCCACACCTAATTGCTTTTAAAAACTCCCTGTTGCTATGGTGACTCAACAAGCGTGATGCTCACAAGTGCTTCTCTCCACTCCCAGGTCTTGCGTTGGCACTGGGAAGCCTTGTGTGTACGTATGTACGTACATCTGCTTTCTTCCAGCTTTCAAAGGTGCCATACAGTCCCCTTGGAGCGTGAGCAGAATCCCTTCTGAGCTGGAGAAAGATATGCTTGAAAGGTCTTGTAATAAGGTTAAGGAGAGGCCAACAGCCGCTCGCCCTGCTGCTGAGCACTTCAGTAACTAAATTTAGTCCCTTGAGTCATTACTGAGTCAGCAAATTGGGGGCAGGAAATCTTGATTTCTCTTTTCTTCCTTTTTCATCAGCGATGTACATAAGACGGGCTCCAGACTGGTCTCCCTCTCAATCCAGCACGCTGCCTGCCTGCTGTGCTTTCCCCTGGAGCATCCTTCAGCCTGTCCAGAAAAAGTAAGAGCTCCTTTCCTCTCTGCTGCAGCCACCTGCCCTGACAAGTAGCCTGTCCTCAGGGAAGCAGCATCGTTTCCTATCATTACTGATGCGGGCCATGGGAAGCTGTGTCCAGCCAGCTTTGTATCTTGCTGGGTGCACACTGGTCGAGGCCTGTGGCAGCTCATGCATCCCCTGGAGCTGCCTTGAAACCCACTGATGGGTAAAGAAACCCCATCCAGCTGCTCTTCTGTGCGCCTGGGAGTGCCTCAGCATGGTGAATAGCAACAAAAGAGCTCAGGAGAAACAAGCATGAATGGTGAAAATAAGCAGCATCAAGAGATCCAGACGTGCTACACTGACAGACCTGTGCAGCAGCCCTGCCTAGTTCAGACTGGTCTCTCCCTCGCTGCCCTGCTGGTCATTGGGCACCCAGCAGGGACATGGACTGGCAGATAGATGCCTGCAGGCAGCTGGCTCCTTCCATACATGCTTCAGGGTCACCAGGAGACTGTGAGACCCTGGGCTGGAGCAGATCAGCAGATTGTCCAGGCGGCTCAGCATTGCCCCTGGAAAGCAAATCCTGGCTGCGGAGCCCCTGTTGCTAGCTGATGGTATCAGTTTGTATTAGATCCCACTGAGTGTATTTTACATAATTTGTTTCCCAGAATGAAGTGTTTTTACAAACGCAGCACTTAATCACCTTTTAAAAAGGAATGAAAAATCACCTTCCTCCCCAGAGCTAGGAAAAAAGCTTGAAGGGAATCAGGAAAGTGCTCTCCCTACAGCACTCACTGGACTGGGAAGCCCAAAAAACCTGAGGTTGGACTGGAAAAAATCTGAGGGCTCAAAGAGAAGAGCCCATGCTGAGAACACTGCTGCTGCCCTCACTTCTGTTTCTGGAGGGGGCACCCAAAAGCAGGAATTGCTTCGGGTCCCTGTGCAGGAGAAGGGAGCACCACCAGGCTCTGGTTTGCTGAAGGGATGCTTGCAAGCCACACTGCTTCTCAGCACCTGGAGATAAATCAGTGCTTGCTGGACGATGAAGGGCAAAGCAGTGCTCCTTGCCCTGCTGTGGCTGCTGAGGATGGATGCTGTGCAGCTGACTGTGCACTGCAGCCTGGGCTGGGGGCTGCCGCTCTCACTCTCATTTCTTTATTCACAGCAAGCGAAGGATGAAAAATCAGAGTAATGGCCAAGGAGACGACATCCACTTGGCTTCTCTTGCCCGTGGTGTGAGCGATTTGTCTAGCTAAGGCATTGCAGTGGAGTGAGACCAGGAGCAGGAGGACGGCGCTGCAGCGGCAGCAGCAAGGTGTGCTACCCCCCTCTGTGCTGCCTTTGATTTGCTTCCAGGAGGGAACTCTGCTCCCCATTCCAAGCAGGCCTGGTGCTGGCTGGCAGAGCAGCGGGAGCCCTGCTGTAACTAATGAGATGTTTGCTGCTCGCCGCCTGACACTGCGGTGGGTTCTCAGTGTGCCTGAGCCCTGTGCTGATAAACCAAGCCTCCCGGAGATGGAGTGGCTTCCCTCAGCTACACACCTGCTGTGTTCACTCTTATCTAATAGGATCTTTCCTCTGAGCTCTGTTTAAGCCTCCTGTGTAGCATACCAAACCACTGAGGTTTGATCCTACAGAGAAGAGGTGCAGAGTAAGAGCAGACCTGAGTGTCAGCTGCCCTCCTTTGGGTCACTATTGGACAGCACTCACGCTCATGGGGGGGGGTGGGGTCTGTGGGTTCCTTGTGGCTCTGGAAGGTGTCAGTGAAGGGAGCTTTCCCCCCAGCCAAACATTTATCCCCTCCTTGCTGCCGTTGCTGATTAGGGGATGGGTGTCTGTCTCTCCCCTGTTATTTATTATGCCATAAAAGCCAAGGTAATGTACATCAGTAAACGCTGTGGAGGGTTTCACACGTGTCAGCTGTGCGTACTTTATGGAGCAGACACTCTTTCAAGACAACGGGCTCTGTGTCTTGATTAATGCTGCAGCCTTCGGCTGGCTGCTTCCTCCCTGCTGCCACACTGAGCTGATTTCCCAGGGTGCCCCGAAAATGTGCACGAAGCAGCGTGGGACAGAGGGGAGGGAAAGGCCTCCGTACCTCCCATTGGCAGGAGGGTGGGCAGAGCACACAAGGAGAAGTTTCTTCTCCAAAAAAGCAGCGATGCAGTGGCACAGCTGCCCAGGGAGTGCTGGGGTCACCGTCCCTGCAGGAGCTCCAGAGCCGTGGGGATGTGGCACTGAGGGATGTGGGCAAGGTGGGGTGGGCTGGGGATGCTGGAAATTTGTTTTGGAGACGGTCAGACCCTTTCCTGTAGGCACCTGCCTGTTGTGGGAGATGTCCTCCATCTCCACCAGTTACTCTGGGCAGATCCAGCTCTCCTGCAGGATGCTCTCCGTAGTTGCTCTTTGCCGGTTCTGAGGATTTCTTTCTCCCAACACTTGTAGGTGATTGCTTCCTCCTTCTCCTCCGCCTCCCTTTTGTCTCTCTGCAGCACGACAGGTCTGGGAAGGGCCATCTGCCGCTGTGATTAATGGCCCTTTTCTGGCAAAACAACAGAGACAAATGTCCTTCTGAGCATGGCAGAGAGAAGCGCAGAAACAAGCTGGCTAATTTTCAGCCGTTATTTTGGAACCCAAACTCCTTCCCAGTATCAATTTAGCTATTATTTCAAAAACTAATTAATCCTCACTCATGCAGCTCCGAGGGACCAGTGTTTAGATAATTAACAGCCCGTGGATTATGACAAGCCTTGCTCTCGGATCCTGTTACAGCGCTTGCCTTCAAGTACACTCGCGCTGTTCTGCTTACCAAGTCCTTTCATCAACCCATCTTTTTTCTTTTTTTTTTTTTTTTTTGACAATTAATAACAAATAATTAACCAGGATGGATTCTATTTGCTTTCTTGCAGCTTAGCTTCATTTTGGAGGACTGAAGTCCAAACCAGCTGCGCAGGTTTGCAGTGATTTTGGAGCTAATTACAACCAAGCAGGATAGGTCGCTGCCATTACCATCATCTGGAAAAGGGAGTTCTTATTGCTCAGCTCCTCAGTAAGTGATGTGAGGTGTGAGAAAGGAGGTGCTTCTGTGAGGTTGTTGATGGCTACCTCTCCATCCTGAGCTTCCATCCCAGGACAATGTCTCTTCAAACTGCCCAAAGCTTCTCTTCTGCTGCTGCTCTGAACTCCTCTTAGGAGATTTCTGCCTGTGAATAGATCTGTCTTTTCCAGCTTTGCTCAGGAAAGCTTTAGTTACACAAGGAGTTTTTATCTTACCTTTCAAAGCTCAGTCTCAGCCTTTTTCCCTATGAGATGCAGGTCTCTGGCTGGCATCCCCTCTCTTCTGGCTCTCCGTGCTGATGGGCACCTGGAAGACTCCTGTAAGGCTGGGAGAACACCTGTGGTCCCTGCACCTTCTGCCCACTGGGCAAAAGCAGAGTGAGGGGCCCAAGCTGCCCCGGTTCCTGAGCTGGCTCTGCTTTGGATGGCACAAGGGCATCCATCAGGTTGTGCTGGTTTTAAAAAGCTGAGCGTGGATGCAGACTCACTCCTGGTTTCATGCAGAAGGAAATCCTTTCTGATAAGCTGCTGCTGTTTCAAACAGATGATAAATCTCTGCAGGTAGAACTCCCTGTGCTAGCAGTTTGACCCCTAATGAAGTATTTACCAGGATGGCAACTCACTCTGCCTTGGGAAATATTGTCCTTTCACCTGTGTGCAGCTCTCACTTCTTTTGCAAAGCCCATGGTTTAAGGAGAGCATCAAAGCAGCCAGCAATCCTCTTCCCACCTTCCCAGTCTCTCTCCATGCCCTCTGCAGATGCAGTTTGCCAGAGACCCTGTGGCTCTGCACCTTGGAGAGCAAAGAGCTGCACATCTTTGTGTTTGGGATGCTGTGTCCTCTTAGCAGCAATCAGAGAGCAGCAACGCGGGACCAGGGGAGTGATGAGTCTGGTGAAAATGCCACTCATGCTGGCTGTGAGCAATGGAAATAGAGCAAGGGGCTGCTGCTGACCCTGGTGTGTGCACCCTGAGGTGGCTGTTTGGGATGGAGGCGTCTTCAGAATTGAGCTTTTTGGGAAGGTTGCACTCTTTTGTCCATGTTTTAATGATTTGTTTCAGCAGGGCCAGGCATCTTCCTCTGCCGTGCTGTCATGACCTTTGTGGTGAGGTTGTGCATGGAGAAATGTGCTGAACCACAACGTTGCCATGGAAACCAGGGCTGGGAGGGGACCAGCCTGCTCCTGCTAATTGCTGTGGCTTTGTGACCCCATCCGTCCATCCTCCTGCCTCCTGTAAGTCTGTCCGAATGCACAACATCCTGCATCATCCTACCCCTCGACTCCCAGCCCCAATGCCGTGAGCAGGATCTAGAGTTTCCCTTTCCCCCTTTTGTGTAACCACAACCTGCACGAGATAAGTTAAAATCCATGGCTTGAGCATCCCTGCAGCCCATCACCCCCTGCATGCACATCTGCCTGCATGCTTGTTGCAGGAGCACGGTGGCAGTGCAGTGATGCACCCTCCCTGCATCCCAGGCTACCCTGGCTGAATCTCATCCAATTAAATAACTGCAGATAGTGGGCTTAATAAGGCCCTGCTATGAAAGATCACTGACTATTTCTTTTCCAACGTGCAGTGAATTAGGAGGCAGCCTGCGAAGCAGCGGTGAGCAGGGAAAGGAACTGCTGCTAATTACTGTCCCCCATGTCCCCTCTGCTGTCACCACTGCTGCTGGGCCCCCCATTGCTCCCTGCACCTGATTGCATTTTGCTGCTGGTTGTGGCCAATTTGCAGCTCTCAGCTGCTGCTGCTTCTCCCTTCCCCCCACACCCTCCCTCTCCTCTTTGAGTTTATTAATGAAAACCTTATCTGTCGGCGCAGATAATGCCAGAAATAATTAGTGCACACAGAGGGCTGGCAGGCTGCTCTCTGCTCCCACCACCCACACCCTCTCCTCTCCCTGTTTACAGTTTCCTGTGCTGCTTGGGGCTGCTTTTTGGGCCTCCTTGCTCTGTACAGATTTATTTGCTTCTCTCTCTCCAAGTTTTCTTTGCTCAAGACAGACCTGAGGCATAGATGCATCCTAAAGGGCTTGACCTTAAGCACCTGGGCTGCAGGTGCCCTGACCTTATTGCTGCTGGAAATGGGGAGCTGCCCCCAAAGCCCAAGAGCAGGGATTGCATTTGCTCCTGGCATGCTCTGGTCGGGTCATGGCCTTGCTCCTGCTGTGCCAGCGCCGTCCTCGCTTTGCTTGTGCTCCCTTTCATTACAGTTAGCATCATTGTCTCTTGGCTTAAATCTTTCAGCCTGATAAAGGACGACAGCACTGCTCGAGTGCCTGGGATGGCATAAATAATTCCAGTGCTGAGAGAGATTTACGGCTATATAAATGTCAGGAGTGAGCCCAGTTTGTATTAATGGCCTTATTAGTTACGTTGCTGTAAAATACAGATCCTCCAATTGTTAAGCGGCCGTGGTTTTGGTCCACAGCATTAATCCAATAAATTTGGGCTTCTCAATACAAATCTTGGTCTCTGAACCCCACTGGAAAATCCTTCATGATATGTCAGAGAGCTTTAAATGGTTTTGACTGAGACAGAGGTGGGAATAACAGAGCTGGTGGGAGCACAGGTGTAAGGCAGTGCAGCAGCCCATCCCCACCCAAGGGCATGGGAAGTGTGGAGGTCTCTTGGCCATGGGGGGCTGTGGGGTGGGATTGGTGGTTTTGTCACCAGCTTGGAAACCACAACCCAACCCAGCAACTCCCATGGCCCCAAGGTGTCTGTCCGTCCTTCCCACCCTGCTGCCATCCCTCCCCATTCCCTGGTGCATCTCATATGAGGACGTTTTGCAACTCTGCAAACTTTCCACCAGTGATCTGCCAAGTGCACGGGGAGGGAGAGGGGAAAGCACCATGATAATTGAAAATAAATGGTGCATTATATGAAATAAATGTTCTGGTGCAGCCAGCTTGCTGTCGCTGATTATTTATTTGTTACTTGCAAACACTTTGAGGCGGTGTCTGGGGAGAGGGGTTTTGGAGGTAAAGTGGTGATGCCTTCATGCAGAAGGAGCTGTGGGGCATGGGGAGCTCTGTGCGTCCTGCAGCAATGTCAGGGGGACAGCCACAGCCATTGGAGCAGAGATGTCATCGCCACGAGGAGAATCCAAAGTGTGAACCCAATGTTTTGGGGCATGTTGGAGGTCTTCTAGGCCCTGCGTGCACCTGTGAGGGGCAGGGGTCTGCAGGAATGGGACCAACATGAGCAGGGAGCCTCTGGAGCTCTGCTCAGCCTGAGGTAGGGTTGCTTGCCGTGTCTCTCTGGTTGGAATTAACTCCTGTTTGCTAGGGGAGGAGGCTGCGTTCTCCCAGGAGGGATTGGATTTGAGCTGGAACATGGACCCTTTTGCTGTATTGGCTCCTCGGCCATGTCATGCTTCTTATGCCTTGATAAGACTTATCCTGGATTATTTTTCAGCTGCTAGTTAATCTTGAGAGTGTTGTAAAAGCTTTGAACCGCTGCTTGAAGACTGAGTGGGTGATTTCTGGCCTTGTCAGACAAGGGGGGGATGGGGAGGTGGGATCCCAGTTGCCCTCCCTGGGCAGCTGAGACGTGTGTTCTGCAGAGAGCTGGGATCTCTGCATTGCTGGCTGGGGAAAGACTGAGGATGAACCCACGTAGCCTTTAGATGACATTGTAGAGATTTTGGCTTGAGGTTCTCCAAGTTCTTTTCTTGAATCAAACACCATGGGCCAGGAGCAGCATGAGGGATGAACATCCATTCAAACCTCATGGGACAGCAAGGGGCAAACCCACCCCTCCCAGCTCGCTGAGGCAGGGCTGGCAGAACCCAGACTCCCACTGGCCTCTGCCACAGTGCCATCAGACTTCTGCATGCAGTGTTTTGGGCAGGCAGCATGCTGGCCCTCGGCACGCTTTGGTTTTCAGCCACCCTGCTTCAGTCTGCTCTGGAAGTGGACTCATCCATCACTGCCAGCACTGCAGGACCATGGAGCACGTCTTGCTCGCCTGCACTGCCACAGACCCTGAGCTCCAGGCATTGCCTTCCTCACTCCAGTAGCTGCCTTCAAGTACAATTCACTTTGTTATTAATTTCTTTTATGCTGAGGCTTTTAAAGCCCATGGGAATGGGGACTTGGGTCACAGAGACCATCTGCAGCTGAGTGCCTCTAAAAGCTATGGGCAGAGAGATGGAAACTTGCAACAGGCGCGTGCCAACCTCGTGGTCCTGGGGGCAGTGGCGCTGGGTGATCTGGGTTCAGTTCAGTCCCTTGGGGCTGGAACCCTGTCACCATGCCAGCCCTGTGCCCCCTAGGGACTCCGAACCCCTTGGAGTTGGAAGAGGAGCTGTCCCCAAGCATCCCCCAGCCATTAACAGCCTATACCAATCTGTAAATTATGTTATGGCATGTTATTTACGGGCCCATATCCCAGCCCCATATTAAAGACACAATTCTTATGCAGTTGGACAGACAGCAGGATGCAGTGCCCTCTGGGACTCGAGTGCTGCAGGCTGCCAAAATCCTTGAGATTATTTTGGAATCTGCTCCTCTGTGCAGGGTCTGTGTGCCCCTCTCCTTATCAATATCAGCACACAGGACCCCCCCAGGTTCCTCCTCCTCAGCCCTGGTGTCCGTATTTACAGCTGGAGCATGCCAGGCTAATTGCTAATCAGTTGCATGCAATCAGCTCATCTCCCACCACCTTGGGAAGGGCCGAGTGCTGAAGGTGACTCCTGCAGGAGTTCATATCTTCAAAATAAAGGTGACAATCAGCACAGGTTTATTATCTGAGCAACGGATGCTAAGTTGGGGGGCCAGCAGATGCCCTGGCTTGGGTTGGGCTCTGTGGGCTTTAGGCATGCACTTCTCTCTTGGATGGAGGAACTCAGTGGGGTAGAGCATCCCTGGTGGCGGAGGAATGTGCCTGGATCTCCTGTTCTGCAGCTGCTCGCAGGGAATGGCTGCAGTGCAGTTGTCTGAGCAGTGTGGTGGCTGTGGACTCAGTTTTGGGGACCGAGGGCTCTACCGCTAGCAGCACTGCTGGGGCCAGACTGGAGGCAGCCCTGTTTGTGGGGTAATTAATTCTCTTTTGATCATCTGCCATGTAAATCATCAGCGGCCAGGAGTTAATCATGTGTACGAGATGAATCTTGCTCTTGCCTTAATGAGCGCCGAATCGTGACCGGCATCTGCTTACTCCCCACACTTTCATCTCCTGTACAGTGTGAACAATTAATTGTATCTAATAATCTCCTCTTTATTCTATTAAAAAATAATAATAAATCTGAGGGCAAACAGCCTCTGCTCCCCTGACCTTTGCTGCTTTGGTCTCAGACAACCACTTGGTCTTCTGGAGCAAACAGAGGGGCTGTGGGTTCCACAGCTGGGGTGGCACATCCATCCCATTGGGGCTCGCTTGTCTCCTGTCCCCAAGGCTAATCCTGCTGGTCCCAGAACAACGGGGTCCTGCCCTGCTCAGCTGGAAACCAGAGGGCACCGAGGGTTGCTTGCAGTCCCTTGGTGACATGCAGTGATGTTTTGCCAGGGGCTCTTAGTCCAGTCCAGTCCAGTTGGAAGGAGACAGCAAGGTCAGCAGGATTTGGGGCTCCTGGATGCATTCCCTGTCACATCAGTTCCCGGGGCTGTAATTTAGTCTGGTTTAACTGGAGCTTAAATTAGCCCGGAATGGAACGGAGCTGCAGCTGCATTCAAAAATATCTAAAATCACAGTGCAGTAAAACATTTCCGCATTCTATTAACGCTTCTCAGCAGGAAGTGTCTGCTCCCCAAATCCTCTGCTTGTTCTCCGCAGCTCTGAAAGCTTGCATGGCAGTGGCTGTCCCTCAGCCACTCATCCCCAGCCTCCTTTCTCCCCATGTCATTGGCATTCAGTTCTCCTGTTTATTCAATTAGTGCCTTTCTGCTTAATTATCTGGTTAATGTGAACACGTCTAATTGCTGCATTAGTGAGAGGGGTGCCTGTCCCCCTGCACGGCGCACAAGGCCATGAAACTGTACAGAATGGAACTTGGAAAAAGCCTGCTCCAGCTGATGTCTCCATGGAAGGGAGGGATGGGTTGAGTTGAGATGGGGCAGCCTTATGGAAGGGATGGACAGGGTGGCAGAGGATGGGTTGGGATGGGATGGGAATGTCTATCACCATGCGGGTGGTGCCAACCTGGTGACAATGGTGATGCCACCAGCTTCCAAAATGTCCACCTTCCCACATCTGTAGGGCAGTGCATCTCCCTACTTCTATTTCAAGGAAAAAAGGGCTTTTTCTCCTTACCCTTTTCTCTCTCCCCTCCAAAGTCACCTCCAAAGCCTCATCGTTTGATGTTCCCAGCTGTGGGGACAGTGAATGGACCCAATGGTGGGGGGCTGTTCTTGGGAGCTTCTCAATGGGGAAAACTTTCCATGAAATGGATGTTTCTAAAGGGAGAGATGAATGCTGGCATGGGAGGGATGGACACAAGACGTGCTGCATCCTCAGTGTACAACCAGAATCTCCCCACCGCTTGCTGGGACTGGCTTAGCAGAGGGAATAATTGGTAGGTGCTGCTGAATGTAATGAATAGAGGGTACTCACAGCCTTTGTTTATTGACTCTTGAGTTCTAATGAATACTTCCAGAGGTAATTATTGATTTTCTGCATTTGCAGGAAACCTGCTTGGCTGGAAGACGGGTGGAGGTGGATACAGGGAGGTTTTGTGCAAAACCAGGCTGCCGAAGAGCCTTCACTCATGGGGAGCAAAGTGGGAACAGAGGTATGGATGGAGATGCCCTCAAAGTCACAGGATGGTACAATGCCACTGTCCTGGCCACAGGACCACAGGGACAGGCTCGGTTCTGCTTTGTTGGGTATTTGGGGACTACAAGAACCAATGGGCACGGAATAGCAGCTGCAGTGGGCAATCAGTATCCACCGGGTTCTGCAATGTGTAAAGCACAAAGCAAGCAATCCAAAACCAAGGAATAATACGACATCTATAGAAAAATATTTGTCCAGCTCCAGGACAAACCCAGCTTTATTCACTCTGGAAGGGAGAAGAGATTAAAATGTAATCCTGGGTAAACACATTTTCTGCTTTCTTCCCCTTGGGTACCTCTCAGCAGGCGCAGATCCGTCCTGCTGAGCTCCCTGTGCTCATCCATGGCAGCAGCCGAATGCCCCGGGCAGCTTTTGGCTGTCATCTCCCAAATCAAAATCTGGGACTGGGGTGGGTAAGGGGGGCTGGGCCCTTAGGATGGGGGGGGGAAGAAAAAGGGGATGGAGCATCCCCACGGGGCTGCTCCCTGCAGGGTGTGGTGCTGGGACTGCGCTGGTAGTGCCGGTAGCACCCAGCATCGCCTCTGCTTATCGCACAGAGCTTTTTCTGGGCATCTTATGTTGCTTTTTTGGGCTGTTTATTTATGAGGCAATTTATTACAGCGCAGTTATTCTATAGTGGGGAAGTGTATTCCTAGGAGCCTCCGTTAACGGAGCCAATTGCTTAATTAGCTCGCTGATGTCTCCATGAGGTACGCCAGGAGAGGTTTCTGCTTGTAACAATCACTGCCTTCCCCCTGCACACACACCACCCGTGCTGCTAATTTAATAGTGCAAATATTTATTATCCCCAGTGTTTGGCAGCAAATCTGGGGGTGTTTCAAACAACTCCAGTCTCCAGCCCCAGGGACAGGGTCTGGACTGGTGGGGATGGCTGTGGGGTTAAAGAGGGGAATGGTGGAAATGTTGCATGGTGCACGGGGACCTCGGCTGTTAGCTGCATCCTGCAAACCTCAGGGCAGGTACCAGTGCCCGATTGGGCATTTGGGCACCAAGCTGCAGCGATGGGATGGAGCTGGCCCTGCTGCACGTGTATTTATCACAAGAAAGTGCTCAAGTCCTCTGTGATTTTTCTTCTTTCTCTATTGTTCCTGGCTATTGTTGCTGGCTCCATTATCCCCCGGTTGCTTACATAAATCAGCACGTGGCTCTGCGAGACACGACAGGGAGCAGAGCATCCATCCAAGGTCACTGTCCCTTGTGCTGCAAGAGACAAATCCCCTCCAAGGGCCGAGAGCTCCGGGATGCTTCCTGCGCAGCCGAAATGGGCCCCACGAGGACCATCCTGGTGCTCCCAGCCAAGGATGCTCTTGGTCCAGGGATGCTCCCGGCAGAGCAGCTGTGGGAGGCGGCACCGGGGAGGGGACAAGAGCGGGCCCGGCCCCATTCCCCGCCTCGCTGCCACAAAACGGGAGCCGGGAGCTGGCTCGGCTTCACACTCTCCCCTCCAACCCTACCGAAACGGGATATCCCTCATTAAACCTTGGACTGAACCCAAGCCGGCACCGAACCGAGCCGTGCGCGGTCAGGAGGGATGTAGAGATCAGCACCGCGGAGAGCGGCCGTGCCGAGCCGTGCCGGGGCCATGGCCAGCGTGCAGCAGGGCGAGAAGCAGCTCTTCGAGAAGTTCTGGCGAGGAACCTTCAAAGCCGTGGCCACACCGCGACCGGAGAGCATCATCGTGGCCAGCATCACCGCCCGCAAACCGCTGCCCAGGTAAGGGCGTGGGGAACCCTCGGTTTGAGGGCTGCTTCCCTCTGCAAATGTCTTATTTAGGGGCTGGGGTCACAGGGGCTGCCTGCGGCTGGGGGATCTGAGCTTTCTGTTCCCCCCTCCCCAAGTGGAAAACTTTGGCTCTTTGGAGCCTGGAGTAGTGTTAGGGGCTGGATTATAGTTTTGGGGTGGGGGCTCAGCCATGCAGCCCCCCAGCACATGTCCCTCTGGTTGTCTGTCCCCCTCCTTCCCTTGGAGCCAAAGCCCAGGGCAGCAGGGTCAGACCACACAAAATGGGACTGAGGGGCTGCTGGTACCCACTGAGCTCTGCTGGGATGCGCAGGGATTTGTGTGACTTCCTCACAACAACACATCCTCAAATTCAGAACATTTTTATTCTGTTGGCTGTCACAATATTGGCTAAGAGCATCTTTGCACTGTTTTTCAAAGGGAGCGAAGCTTCTTTCCATTGCTCAGTGTCACCAGAGTTTAGTGAAGGTGTTGGATCGGTGCAGGAGAGGGCTGGGGGATCAGCCTGCACCAAACATCTGAGAGCCCATGGGGACCCACACTGAGGTCACTGAATGCTTCCACTTCTCCGTTAGTGATCAATCAGGTTTGGAGATTGGGGAAGCTCAGCTTGGGGCACCATGGGCAGCAGTGGCTCTTACAGCATTTTCACAACTGGGCTGCGATCCCAAAGGCTTCACTGCAGAACTGATCTAAGAGCAAAGCCCTCTGTGCCAGCAGGCAGAGGGATGAAGGGAGCAGGGAGCCCAGCACAACACTACGGTGACCATCTGTGTCCCTGTTTCCTCCCAGCTTGGCAGATGCGGGCAGCGTGGGGTTCCCATTGCAGAAGGGGATTTTCCTCCTCCCGGAGAGGTCTGTGGGGTTCTTGCCTTTTGGGTCCATGCACAGCCCCAGATCAGAGTACAGTGCTTCCCCAGGGTGTCCGGCCCTGCAGATAAAGCCTCTTCCATCCTAATTCCCGACAGGCACTCTAGGGGGTTTGCAGGGTTAAAGCCCTGCTAAAGCCACATTTCATCTGGAACAAAAGAATACATTAATCTCACTCGTGCCCAGCCAGGGGCTGCACTCAGGGGTCTGCCCTTGACTCCATAGAGCAAAGTGGATACTGAATACTGTGGCACAGAGGGAAGAGCTGAAGTCCCTCCTTTTCCATCTCCACTTTCTTCTTGCTGAGTCTTTTATTTTAAGGCAGTGGGTGGCTGTTCATTATTGTTATTACCTGCGCACAGCCCCACGGAGCAGCTGTGGGATGCTGCTTCTCCCACCAAGGGGCACGGGGCCGCCACTGCCCACTGGCACCCCAAGTACCAGCCGCATCCCTGCTGCCAGATGGCTGAAGTGGGTCACCCCGGGCCAGCGCAGGGATTTATTTTAACCCCTAATCCCCCAGGATGTGTTGTGCTACACGTGGTTTCACTGCCCAATTTGCAATCGGCAGTGATTTCAGGGTTGAGATGGGGCCCAGCTCTCTGCCACCCCAACCTGCAACTCTCTGGGCACATCACTGATTCCTTCATCCCCCACCATCCCGCTCGGTCCCCACGTGTCAGCACCGGGCTGTGCTGCCGGAGGGCCCCCAGCTCTGCTAATCCCCCCCCTGTCCATCGGGCATCTGCTCAGCGGGGCCTGGCTGCCATCTGCTCCTTCCTGCGCCCAACGAGCCGCAGCGCTAATGAGCCCATGGCCGCGGCCCAGCGGGGGGAGCGGGCCTGGAGGAGGAAAGCAGAGGGGGGAGAAGCAAAGCCCCCGTGCTCGGGGCGCCGTCAATAGGGCGGCTTTGTCAGCCCCTGCCCGCCGGCTCCAGCTGCACGGCGGCTGCACTCATTAGGCAGCTCGAGGGCTGCTGGGGGTGAGAGCAGAACCGGGGATGCCCACAGGAGCCATAGAGCCTTCCTCCTCCTTGTGTTCCTCTTCTCTCAGCCCCATTCCTGGCTTGGTGCTGGGGTGATTCCCAATGGTAAAAATTCATCGGTCCCCAAAGGCACTGTCTGCGTCCCAGGGCACGGTGTGGCAGCACGGGGTCTTGTGGAGTTCTGGAGGATGAATCTGGGACAAAGTGAGGGGCTGCAGGGCTTCGGGTCCCCATCGGGGTGAGGGGCTGCAGGAAACCACATGAGGCTAATCTTCCCCCACCCCATTCCTGACACCGACTCAGGAATGGGAGATGTGTCCAAAAAAATGACTTAGCCCATCTTGGCATGACAGGACCGTCTGGAGAGGGCTCATAACCCTGCACCACTCCTTTAAGGTTTAACTAACAAATATTTGGGGCTGTGAGACGTGGGCAGGTCAGTGCTGGGGGGGGTTTACCCATCCATAGGGCTGGGGCTCTCCACTCCCCCTCCCTGCCCCTCTCCCTGCAGTCGGACCTTCATGTGCGTTTTTCCATAATATGAACTTTCCAAAGGCAATCCCTTCCTCAGTGAAATGAAATCATTTCATGCATGACTGCAATTCTTCGTTCTCTTTTTCTTTTTTCCTTACCTTTTCTTCCCGTGGCCACTGAAACCTCTCTGCCATTGCAAAGCCCAGAGCAGGGCATAAAATCCCATCTGTGCCTGGGGTTGGCAGTGGGGCTGGGCACTTTGCGTGACCATACAGCAACTGAGGGACAGTTGGGTGCCCAGAAGGGACACCCCAATTTGGAACCCATTGGTGCTCAGCAGGCAGAGGAATGGGGCCCGTTGGCACAGGAGCAGTGATGGTGCACTGGTGCGATGCAGTCCTGGTGCCACCACCTCCCCTCCACGGGTAAGCTGAAAGTGCTGACAAACACTGGGAGTGTAAAAATAGCAATTTTTTTTTCTTTTTTTTTTTTTCTCACAAGTGCCTTCCCTGCTAGTGCAGCAGGGACTGCGAAGAGAGCTTAAAGAACTGGAAGTAGGAACAAACTCTATTAAAAGAGAGAAAGGTGCTGGGGAATGCACTGCAGTCCCTGCACTGTTCTTGCCCTTTTCTAAGGACAGTGGGACTGGTCTGAAATTGGTCTCTTTTGGGGCAGATTTGGGTTGAAAATGACCTCTTTTGGGGCAGGGTTTGGCTGGAATTGGCCTCTTTTGGGGCAGGGTTTGGCTGAAAATGACCTCTTTTGGGGCAGGAGTGCTTGCGCAGGGCATCTTGGGGCTGAAACAGTCCCTGAGTCCCCATGCTGAGGTTGGGGCTAATTGATCTGCTGACAACCCCGTTCAACACTCCATGTTTAATTGATGTCTCTCCATTAATGAAATGAGCAGCTGGCTGCAGCTGGCCCAGCTCCAGCCTGGTCAGCAGGACCAAGGCCATGGGGCTCAGTGCTGCTCCTCCGGGGTCACTCTGCTCACTGCCCCCATCCCCACTTTCCATTCCTTCTCCAATTCCACATTCTGGCTCTCAGCTATATTCCTCATGGAGCAAAGGCTGGGGCTCACCTTGTTGTTCATGGTGCAGAAGCAGCAGAGCCAGCACCCCGCTCACCCTCCCCACCGCTCTGCTATTGATTTGCCCTGACCTCACTTTACCATGCTCTGATTTCTTTCAATCAGGCTTTGAATGAAGCCTCTGCATCGTTCAATAGAACCAGCCCTGGGATGACCCAGCTGAAGGTGCTTGGAGCGCTCCTGCATCCCCCCTGGAGCATCTGCTGGTGATGCAGTGGCATAAGCTGCCCAGGGAGTGGTCAGGTCTCCATCCCTGGAGGTGTTCAAGGAAAGTGCAGATGTTGCACTGAGTGATGTGGTCTGGAGCGAACACGGCACGGATTAGGGTTGGACCAGATGACCTCAGTGGTCTTTCAAACCTTAATGATTCTGTGATCCCATGTGTCCCATGTCCCACATCATAAACCCGCCGCTTCCAGGCTGCTGCCTGTTCCCTTTGCCCCAAACCTGAGCATCCAATCATCCACCCACAAAAGCCTTCCCAGTCTCCTTGGTGGCTGTGCCCTCCTCAGGGCTGCGTTTGCTCGGTGTCACGTTGGTTCCGGCAGGCTGATGGGCACAGCGCTTGTTTGCAGAGATTGCACAGAGCAGAAATCCCTGCACTTCATCTCCAGCTGCAATTATCAAAGCCAAGTCGATGCAGTTGATGGTAATGGGATGGTAACACTGTCTGAATTTGTATTTAATGCTGATTCCAAGGGTCTATAATTTTCATCAGCACCACGCGACTTTTTATAGAACAGAAAAAATGTGAGAGCAGTTAATGAGCTGTAATTCTGGAGAGCTTCTGCCTTGATTGGGACTAATTATTTTCTTTATAAAAATAATTAACAACCCACACAACCTATGGAGTGAGAGGCATGTGGCATTAATTAAACTGCGCAGTGTTTTCAGCGCACCTTTATCTGCTGATCCCGTCGTGTCCTGGGCACAAGGCTGGGCACTGGTCACACCATGCCGAAGGACAGCGAGGGGACAGTGGCACATTGGGACCACCCTGAGCCCAAATTCACCTCTTTCTGCAGTGTTCCAAGAGCCTGGGATGAGCCCCAGGTGGATGGGGAGCGTGTCTGTGTGCTTAGCCGCACGCTTACATAATATACAATTGTTAACAAGACTAATTCCTCTATTTTCCTGGAGGTATGCTGAGAACTAATGAATATATTTGCATAATCTTGATTTTGTTTATGAATAATTCTGGATTATCCCGATGTGAATGGCACAGGGGCTTTGCCACTCCGGGTTGCCTTTCAGCAGAGGATAGCAAAGCGTTTTGCAAATATTAGTTCAGCCTCACAAATCCCAGCAAGCAATAAAATTATTATTACACCCAATTAAAGATGGATGTGCTGAGCAGGGGAATGACTGTCTGCAGCCTCAGGGCTGGGAGCCCGGGGCCAGACCTTCCCCTCGGGAGCCTCTTGCCACCTCCCTGCCTGGGCTGGGAGTCTCTCTGGTGGGAGAAATTTGTTGCTGAGTTCCTTATTGCAAACAGAGGGGGAATAAGCTTTGTCTGAGCACCAAAGGGAACACTCCTGCTCCATGTGGAGCATCTGCCAGACCTCCCTGTGCTCCCTTCATGCCCGATGAGCCCTGCTAAGATCCGTGCTCAAAGCCATCTCCCTTTGCTCCCGACAACTGTGTGCTCACAATCCGCTATTCGATTAAAAGTTAACGAGCTATGTTATTGGCAAATAAACTATTTATCCTGCTGCCATTTGCCCTGCTCAACAGAGCGGGACTTTGGGCAAGGGAATTGCAGCAAGGACCCACGGCCCTGTCTGGTGTGGGGATGGGAGCTGGTTGACATCACTGTCAACTTTCCAGGAGTTGAAACCTGCAGGGTGTTTAGGGAGGGAGATTTGCAAACAGGAGAGGCACAGGGCTGTTCCCTGAGAGCAGCATCGTGGGGAGGAGGACATCCAAAGGCAGGGACCTGATTAGGACTCTAGCAACTCTAAGCTATGGTGGAGACACTTGCCCCAGTGCTGCCAACAGCTGCCTCCAGCAGGAGTTTGAGATGGAGATGGAGCCATTCCTATCACTGTGCCTATTATCATCCCCATTCCCAACCCTATCCTCATCCTCATCCCATCCTCAATCCCCTCCCCATCCTGAACCCTGCCCCCATCTTCATTGCTTCACTCTCCCCATCCTCATCTCCATCTCCATCCCCATCCCATCCTTGTCCTCATCTGATTCTCATCCCTGTGCCCATCCCATCCTCATGTCTTTACCATCCCCATCCCATCCCATCCCTAACCCCATCCCCGGGCTGTGACCATGCAGTGTCCCTGGAGCACCTGGCACCAACCCTGCCACCAGCAGGGACGCCTCTGTTCTTACACAGCCATGCATAGCAAATCAGCTGCTGGAAAAACGAAGAGCCGAGCTGCTTTTTTGGCCCAGGGTGTGATAAGAGAGGTTGTGAAACATTTCTGGAGGCCAAGAAGCAAAAAGGAGCTGCTGCCGGGTTTGGTCTTGCAGCGGGATGCAGGGATGTGGGAGGGGGGTGAGCCATAGAGGCCAAAATTGGATGAAAAACACCTATTATGGAATTGTGTTTCTTTTCTGTGCTTAAGCTGCTTCAAGAAAGCCACGCGCTTTTCTGCAGCTGGTGCCTCTGCTGATGCACAAGGAAATAGTGGAGAGAAGATTAAAATTGAACTGGCTCAGGATCCATGCAATCAGGGAAAATATCGCAGTGATTTGCTATTATAATTTCCAATAACAAACGGCAGGGCTCCTGCTGCACTAATAACAGAGGTCTGAATGAGGTGGGGAAGGAACCTGCCGTGGGGTGGTTTTGTGTCTCTGTTTGTGGAGAGCACTTACAACCTCCCCCACCTCCTAATTTTAAAGAGGTATTTTTAGTGTCTATTTCAAAGGGATTTACGTAAACACATCTGCATGAGTTTTGGCGTGGAAATCTCTTTACAACCTTCTCCTTTCCCCCCCTCCTTCTGCTGGGTCAAAAGAGCGGTTCAACCATTTTCTTTTTCAATCAACTGAGGAGAGGCAGAAAGCAAGAGAGAAAGAAAAGGATGATTTCACCAACGCAAAAAGCCTCCTCTGCACAGTGATGCGTTTTGAGAGGATTGTGGCACAGTGGATGTGGGTCAGCAGGGTGCCAGGGCTGGGGGTGCAGGTGTCTTTTTGCAGGTGATGCACTGGCACAGCTGTCCAGGGAGTGGTGGGGTCACCAACCCTGGAGTTGTTCAAAGGAACATGGAGATGTGGCACTGAGGGATGTGGTTATGGGCACGGTGAGGTGGGCTGGCCTTAGGCTTGAGGGTCTGAGAGGTCTTTTCCAGCCTTCACGATCCCATGACTCTATGATTCTATGATCCAGCACCCAACCCCGCTGCGCCCTTCAAACGAAGCTCACCAGGAAGGCAGTTTTTCAGCTTCTCGCTCCTCCAGCGATGAGGAGCTGCAGGAGAAAGGCTGCTTGATGAGAGCTTTGTGGCAGGAGATGGCTTGGGGACTCAGGAGCCTGAAGACAGGGGAGGGGGCTATGTCACCCAGCGCATCTCATGGTCTGATGGCATGGCATGTGCCCATGGTGCTGAGCACTGCGATGGGGATGCGGCCATGGTTTGTTCCCGAGGCAGCAAACACCCTGTGCCTTTGCCCTGTCCTCCGTGTCTTTCCAAGCTGTCATGGCCCAGCCCTTGAAAGATGAAAAAAAAAAAAAAAAAAAGTATATGTTTATATCTATCTATTCAATCAATGTCTATGGAGCTTAACGCAAAAGGATTACCAGCCCGTTTAGAGCGTTAGTGACTCTCAGCTTTCACCGGAGGAGAGTATTGGGTTGAATTGAAGCCAGCCTTTGATGGGATTGGAGAATAATTATTTCCATCAATAATTACTTCCAAGCCCAGAAGAAATGGTCCCCAGCGTGTAGCAGGACAGCAGCCCTTGGTTGCCTTCAGGCTAATGTGCTTCAACGCCGAGACCTGAAATGCCATTAGTGGGGACATCACCCACTGTGCCCAGGGAGAGCCCCCATCCGCACTACTGGAGCTGCTCCAGCTTTGCACAGGTCATTAATTTGGGGACATTTTTAATGGATCCTAATGACTGAGCCTCAGAAGACTGTTCTTAAAAGGGGGTTGGGAAATGCCACAAGCTAATTAGCTCACACAAAGAAAGCAATTAACCATGTAGCTTCCTGGATGGTTAAAAATAACGCAGATAATGGGAAAAGACTGGGAGATTTTTTACAAGCAGAATAATAGATTTTAAAGCTGGAGGGACCATTGGATCTGCCAGCATCACCTCCTGTATGTCCTGGGTGGGAAATATTTCCTCCAGCATCATCCCATTGACCCTCAGTGTATGTGTTTGCCTAATGTTCATCCCTAAACCTTCAGGCATTGCAAACTGTGCTCCAAGAAAGAAAGGGCTGTTAGAAAAGGTGGGGTTCTTATAAGAACATGGGTTGAAATAGGAATGAAGTCTCTTCGATAGATGCTCCTGCACCAGCTCCAGCCCCCAGAATTGTGATTCTCATGCCAGGGGCAGGCAGAAAGATGTTCCCAGGGGCTGCAAGCCTCTGGCCATGGCTAGCTGGGGCTGATGTGCTGCTTTCCCATGGAATAGCATATTAGCTTCCTTCCTGGCACCACTGAACCCCCGAGATGTGCACCACTCCTGGCCCTGGCCCTTCAGCACATATATGGTGGCTGTGATGGTTTCTAAAGCCTAAATGCCTGGCTGGGCTCAGCCTTGCTGACAGTTCCTTTATTTATTTGTATAATACTCTGCACGACACCAAAAATGTGGTGTTCTCAGTGCCCCACTGGGTATGGTTTACGACTTTCCATTAGCGCTTCCATTCTTTGATACAAATATCTGCAGGGCTCTACTCACACGGGCTCCCTGGGGCTTGTGCAGGCACCTGCACGGCTCAGGTGGTTCCCTTTGTTTTCTAGCTCTCTTATTGCTCTTTCTGGCCTCTTGCCATGCAGTGGGACGCTCAGCTGCCTGCCGTACTCTGCCGAGGATCGACGTCCTGAGAAGCTGAGCAGCTGTGTGTCCAAGGAGACCTCCACCACTAATGGCTGGGCAAGAGGGAAGGAGAGACGTGGCCATGCTCACCACAGGTCACGCAGGTAGGGACAGAGCCACCCCACCGTGAGGTTCAGTGGAAGAAATGTCATTCTCATCCCTGCTGAGTCTGTGGGATCTGGGCAGGGGTTGGACAACCATGTGAACCTCCAGCATCCCATGTGCTATGGGGCACGTAGGGTTTTCTCCAGCTGTGGATCACCCTCAGCAGTTCCCATCTCCCATGCCTAGATCAGAGCAGCACACTGCCCTAACTAGGGTATCGCTCTGTTGTCAGTACCTTGTTAGCCCCTGACAACTTGCAAGGGTAAAAATGAATGAAGCTTGCTAAGCAAGGCAGCTGGGGTCTCAGCCTTTGTTGCTGGACTGGGATTAAGGCCTTTCTGTTTGGTTAAAGATGCTGGAAAGAAAGAGACAAAGTGCATTTACTATCTTCAGATGTCAGGCTAACTGGAACAATAATCTAAAGTGTATTTTTAATTAGACTCTGATTACAATCACAGAGGAACAATTAAAGTTAGATCAGCTCAGGGAGGAGGCTTCCACTTCAAAGACAAAAGGCTTCATCTTGGGAGCAGGGGGAGGGCTCCAGGCAGGCTGCCTATGGCTGAGCACACAGCCTGGAGGTTCTCCATGCCCTGGCACAGACATGGCAAGAGCTGACGATGGCCTGAGATGAGGAGGAGGCTGAGCTGTGCTGGAGCCCACATCCCACATCCCTATGAGGATGGCTTTCCAACCACGAGGTCCCAATGGTGGCACCTCCAGGCAGTGGGGATGCTGAAGCATAGGCCCTGTGCTCTAGTTTCCATCATTCACTGCCTTTCTTTAGGGCCATCAGCCCCCGTGCATTTCATATTTTCAGCCCAGTGCTCCAAATTAATTAACTGCAGTGTTTCCTTTTTGCTGAAATGTAACACAATTTAAAAAGAAATTAATTTACAGCTTTTTTTCCCCCCCAAAGTTTAACCACTGTGTAAGAGATGCTTATCTCACTAAATCACCATAGCACATCAATAAATATGTATTTTTCTAATCAATTGCTATTTAACATTTGCCATGTCTTATATTACTGTTAAATTCATCCGGTCTCAATAATTATTGTATGCAAATCAAATGCCAATTAATTATTTAAAACATATTTACAAAGCAGTAAAACCCATAAATCTGTCATGGAGTTGTTAACCTCAGCAAGCTCATTTCAAACAACCAGCTGGCATCGCAGCCACGTACAGCGTCTGCCTCATTATATCTCCATTAAACCCATGGAGGAGGCACTCAATTTCAAGTGAGGGTAATTAGAGGGTAATTAGGTGCCCTGATCTGTCCCGGTCAGCCCTCAGGTAGGAATGGTGGCATGCGGAGGTGAGCAACCCCAAGTGAGGTCATTCTGATGGTGCTTTTATGAATTTATTTTAAAATCTCGTTTGGCTTTATCCCCCTTCCTCAGCCCCTCGTGTGATGGGGAACGTGCACCGCTGCCGGCCCGGGGGAAGAAGAAGAAGAAGAAATCCAGCCGCAAGAAGCGACGGAGGTGAGGCAGCCATGTTGGCCTGGGCCTTGCCTTATGGGGAAGGTGTGAGGGGCTGGGGCCCTGTTGGCCATCCTCCTGCCCTCCCCTTACACCTAAACAGGGCTCAGCCCCAGCTCTGCCCAAGCCCCAAATCCTGGTGGCGGGTGCAAGGTGGGCAGCACTGGGGGTGAGGGGCTGTGCTGGCCCTGATGCCTCTCTGCTCCCCCAGGTCTCCTTCCTACAGCCCCTCTCCTGTGAAGAAGAAGAAAAAGAAGAGCTCCAAGAAACGAAAAAGAAACAGGTATTTCTCCTTTGGAAGTGTTGCTGTGATGTGTCGGGTTCTGAAAGCCGGTTTTTAATTTAAAGAGAGTGATGAAATTTTGGAATTGCAAATATTTCACTGTCTTCTTCCAGCTGTTAAACCAATATTTGCAGAGAACAGTGGATGCCATCTCCCTTGGAAAGTTCATGTATTTATAATTTATTGAATGAGAGCAAGAAGCTACTGAAAGTGGTGAACAGAGTGAAAAGCAGCCCTTTTTTTGTTATGGAAAAAGGTGAAAGGGAGGGAGAATAGAAGGAGATAGAAATGCCTCTAAAATATATCCTTTCCAAGAACAGATTCTTATGCTATTTTATGGATGGCATCTCCTGATATCCATCTCAGGTCAGATGCTTGTCATTTTTACACCTGTAGTACCCATTTGTGCCCCTGCAAGCTGAACTATAGCTTATAGTTCATCCCAAAAGGCATCAACCACTGAGCGTTAGTGACCAACGGAGGTCATTTCCAGGTACCACTCAACTACAGATCCCAACTGGCCTTGTCTTGGGCCATCTCACGGCCCTTCTAGACAGGACATCAGGCCATGTCTTCTGTGGGATGTTGTGCTAGGAGCTCAGATGGGACGTGAGGCAGTGTGCAGGGGGCTCACTGGAAGGATGTATCCCCCCTCTATTCTCCCAGGTTTTTCCAAGGGCCACCAGCATGGTGATTCCTACAGGCATGCTCCGGGAGGGAAGACATGAAGCTGGTTTGGCTGTGAGCCTGCTCTGGAGTTTTGCAGAAAGGATTCTTCCTTTGACTGCTGCTCAGTCCTTTGTACAGAAAATCAGGGTTTAGACTCTCCTCGACAACTTCAAACTCAGTGCAGTGCGGAGTCAGTAGTAGAGAAAAGCAATCCACCAGGGACAGAGGAGGTGTTTGATTCTACAGAGAGTGAATTGCTCAATTATTTGCAGTGTGCCAGTGGCTTCCACCAGCACCAGCTGTCCTGTTAGCTGCCTCGTTAGCCCAGCTGGCTAAAAGGGAGTCAAGGCTGTCTAGCTGGTGCATTGTTGCCTTAGTGCTCAGCCTCAAGATGGACCTTACCAGATTGTCTCTGATTCAAACTTCCAGTTTTGTAAGATGCTGTGCTCAGTGTGCACCTTTGTGTCTTGCAGGTTATCCTCAAAGAAGAGAAGACACAGGTAAGAGTTGAGCACGTGTGGGTGATCCCCTAGAAATGGTCTCCTCAGGATCTTACAAGGTTGATGTTCACTGTGTGGAGGCAGGAATCACTTCTGTGCCTCTTTGTGGAATCCCCTTGGTTCCTCCATCTTCTGTGGGTCTCGCAACCTCGTCCATGTTGGATACTTTCTGCATCTTGAGCCTTCATTCCTCTTATGGTTTCACCTACAAACAGCATGTAAAGCCAGAAGGTTGACTGATGCCATGGGGACTGTGTCCAAGCCCAGGTTTCTCATCAGGAACTGAGACCCCCAGTGTCAAGGCAGAACCATTCATCCCTTCAATTTTTTAACTGCATGTTGTTTTGGGGGCAAATTAGCTGTAATGCTGATGTGTGAGTGTGCTATGTATATATATATATATATATTTCTATCAGAACAGAAATCTCCAAATTAATTAGCCATTTCTTATTTAGTTCCTCAAGCCCCAAAAGTAAGAGAAAGGAAGAAAGAAAACACAAAAAACAGTAAGTAGTGATTCACAATATTCTCTGCCCTGCCAGCTGTGAGCAGAAAGTCCAGCTCTTCTGACGAAGGCAGTATGAGACCCAGCTCTGCATGCCCTCACTGAGAGGGGCTTTAGCTCCTCCTTGTTTGCTGCTTTCAGAGGTTACACAGGGACTGCTAGTGATATAACCAAATATCCAAATGGGAGCAGAAAGCAATGGGGGCTGGAGAAAAGAAGAGGTTGTTTAGAGATGATGGAGACTGTTGAAATACGGACTTGATGTTCCCATCTGCTCTGGTGTTGTGCAGAAGACAAGCACAATATTTGTCTTGAGGGACAGACAGGAGTATGGTATGAAACATGGTTCTTTGGGGCCAGAAGGAGGGCCTGTAAGACTTCCATTTTGCAACTTGTGGCTTCTCACCTGCTTTCAGAGCACAGAAACAGCTCTGGGGCTGAAGCCTGGGCATCAAACCCCTGGCTGGCTCTGCTGGGACTCAGCATACCCTGTTAGGGAAAGAAGAGCTGGCAGACAGGGATTTGCTGTCTGATTGCTATTAGCAGGGCCTGCCCTGTACTTCTTCCCAACACAACCTTACTCTTAGGAAGGGAACAGAAGGACAAGAGCCCCTAGCACTGCCAATGTCACCTTGCTGCCCATTGGGACTGAAGAGATTAGAATCTACGAGGTGCTGCCTTCACCTCTATTGCATGCAGAAACCCCATCTCCTTTTCTCTGCATTTCTGCATGTGTAGTAATGCACTCACTGTTTTCTTCCCACAAACTGAGCTGCTGTGTGCCCAGAGATCTCATAGATCATTGATAAAGCTGAAGCTTTCTTGATTATCTGTATAAGAGGGCACCTTCCACGCACGACAGTGTTGGCCGACCTGCATTAGCCTAGCAGTGTGCTTAGAACAAAGATTAGATGCAGTAATGCACTGACTGGGGGGAATGAGAGCTTCTGGGATTGCTCTTTGGGGATAAACCACCCAGGGCTCTTTAGTCCTCATCTTTCAACTCAGAAATCAGAACTGAGTCACTCGTGGTTTCTTCAAGCCTCCCCGTTGCTCCCTGTTGTGGATCAGAGAGATCCCATAAGCCAACTTGAATCAGGATTTGGCTTATCTTTGTTATCTAAACCATATGGGAGCAGTTTGTCCTTCCTGAACATAGGGAAAAACTCTTAAACTGGAGGGACTGATGCAGAAGGTGAAGAGAAAGCATGGAGAGAGGGAGAGGCAGTCAGTGCTGCTGACTTCAGCTGTACAGAAGGAAGGAAGCTCCCCAAATGTAAAATGCTGGAAATACAATCATAGTGTATAAAAAGCATCAGAGAAAACAGCCAAGCAGAGTTCAAGCAATTGCCCTCATTGTTGCCCTTTTGTTTTAGAGGAGATGCTGTGCTCAGGCAATTGGTTCACTGATTTCTTATGGTGCCAAATTGCTAAATGCTGTCCAGGCAGGTATGTTAGCAGTGTCAGTGGCTGGTACAGCGTGGCCATGAAACCAGATTGTTCCTGTCAGCTAACCCATCATCAGCTTTGCGTGCTGGCACAGCAGTGCCAGGCTGAGCAGATGGTTACACACCAGACCCAAAATAGCTGCTGTGGTGGGCACTGGGCATGACAAGAAGGAACAAGCACAGAAGGTTTCAGAGCCTGCCACTCACATAACCCTGCTCCCTGAGTGCAGGACTGGGGGCTTTTGGCAACGACAACACCAGTCCTTCAGTAATAGGGCCAGGTCCATCTGTAACAGCCCAAATGAAGCAAGGGGAAGAGCAGCAGGACAGTGAACCTGTGTCTGTGTGCAGTTTGCTGGTCCCTGTCTTGTGGCCATGTAAGAGAATGGAGCAGCTGCAGCTGGGCACCTATGAGAAGTCAAATAAATGGTCCTGTCCCCTCAAGCAGAAACCCTGCATAGCGTAGGCTGCAGTTATGGAGGCTGTGTTTCATGTTTATAACAATAATAAGAGCAGATTATAGGACAGGCTGGATGCTCTCGAGAAGGTGGGGAAAGCTGGTACCCAGCATCCTGTATTATGGGGAGTCTGGGAGGGTTTGAGTTTGGCATTGGGCTGCTCAGAGAGACAGTGCTCCCCAAGCAGGGCTTAGCAATGGGCTGTCAGGGTGGGCTGCAGGATGAAGGAGGAATGGGTGACATAGCTCTTTAGGGTCTTGAAAGCAGAAAGCATTGGTGCTGCCTGCTGCGCTCCTGTGCACTTGTCCATAGATCTTCTTCCAGCATGGCGCAGAGGCAACCTAACAGCTTGTAGCTAAATGCTAGCATAGATCTCAGTAAGATGACATGCCTTGATGTCAGGGCAGCTGTGAAGGGATGGAGAATTTTTCATGCCTTTGTGTCCTTTGCAATGTTTCACGCACTGATCCCTTTGCTTTAAAATGCAGATCTGGTTTATGATCTAAGTGCTGTTGACTTTGGCCTCCAACTGCTGGGTCTTACAGCCTAGTTCTGCTATCTAACCACGGTTTCTTCTCTGCTTCCCAAAGCTCTCGTGGGCGCACCCGGAAAGCTCACCGCCACCGCCGCTGCCACTCTCGCTCAGAGAGCTCTGACTCCTATTCCCCAAGCTGCCGGAGCAGGTAATGTCACCGCTCGCTGGGCTGCTGCCCTGCAGCACTGCAGTGAGTCAGGAGTGTGAGTGCAATGGCTCGTGTGCCCCACTGACCCTCTGGGCAGAGCCACGTCCCACTCTGGCAGTTGGGTGTTGAGCTCCCTGTGGTCACGGCCATAAAACAGAGGGTTTGGGCTTAAGAAACGGTGGCTGCATCTTCTCAGCCCAGCAGTCACTTCTAATCTCCGTGGCTGATGATCAGCCAGTGACAGCTGATTTCAGCCCGGTCTGCCTTTCCCACCCCAGGGCTCTGTACTGCCAATGTCCCAGGAAAGCTTCAAGCTTGTTCTTAGCAATGGAAATGTATTTGCCAATGGCATCCTATGGCCACTATCTTTGACCTGATTAAAACCTCTTTCCTGTAGATGACAGATGCATCCTGAGGCCAGCTGAGTGGATGCTGGTGCTAGACCCGCATCACTGCAATAGCAAATTGCACAGCTATGCACATTGTGAGCTTGTTATGTGTTGTTTGAAAGAGCTTTATGAACAAATTACTCCCTCTGTCCCACTCCACTCCTTCTAACTACTGAGAATCTTCTCATGGAAACCTGGTGATCAGTGCAGGGAGGAACACAACCAGTAATAGGTGGGAAGTTCATGTAAATGTGTCTTCTCTTGGAGGTGTATTGGCATAGGGACATTCAAGGCTGTGTGGAAGCTGTGAGCTACCATAAAATTAGGAATATCGGAGCTGAAATTTGAGGTTTAAAACCCAAACCTCACCACACATCTCCTGGTTGCAAACAAAAACATTTTTAAAGCAAGGAAGCAAAATATTCCCTTTCACTCCATCCTGACTGCACAGAGGAGACAAGGGTTTGCGTGCGGCTGCTGGTGGGCGCTGCTGCAATGCTGAGGATAACGCTTTGCTTCTCTATGTTTTCTGGAGGCACAGAGCCAGGTCTCGGGAGGAAGGGCGTAAAGCAAGGCGGAGACGTTCCCAGCACCATGCAAAAGTCCCAACAAAGAGAAGCTCCTCTGCAGAGGTTCAGGCCAGCCAAACCCTGCCACTGCACAGCTTCCTGTCTCCTAAGGAAGTCGTAAGTATTACGCACTGTGCTTCTTTGCTTTCAGTAGCCACGGGAATATGGGTGAGAAGTCTGACATGAAATTTTTGTAACTCGATTATAACGATGTTAGACAAAATTTGGTTAAAACAGCATTACTTATTAACGGTGCTGTTCTCCAAATGTATTTAAAGTCATTCCTTCCTTCAGCACTTCCTCTTCAAGAGTGGGGTTGGAGAGGGGAAAGATTTGCCGAGTCTCTAGCCACTGAATATTGAATTGAGGACACTTAACATTAAAAAAAAAGAAAAAGTGGCCTTCAGCAATGATATTTCACAGGGATGTGTTTGTTATGCAGTCTTTGCTCAGCTGAATTTGGACTTAATTCATCGGTCTTGATGTCCAAAAGTTTGGTCCTTTAGGGGTAAAAAAGGGAATCAGACGTATATAAAGGAAATATTTACATTTAATGAGTTGGTGATTATTGGCAGGGGATGTTTTCTATTGGGATCCTTCTGAGATCGCTTTTGCTCTGGACTGACAAGCCCAGGGGCCAACTTGAGAGCTTGTGTGCAGCTCTCATTGATGCTAATGGGAACTGCATGTGCAGCCGAGGGTAAAGTCAGTCTCAGTGCCTTGGGATGTTTTTCCATATACATGGAAAGAGATGATATAATACATGCCTTAGAACAGAGGGAGCAAAAATGGAGAGAAATCTTAGATAGCGATTGGTATGAAATCTTTTTATCCCATGGCACATTTCCCCCTCGTTCCCAGTAGCTGCCAAGCAGAGGTGTGATGCTCTTTGATCAGTGTTAGTATCTGATGGGTGTTCTGGAGAGGGGCAGTGCTACATAAGACTTCAGGCAGCACAGAACCTGGTGCTCTTGTGTAGTTATAGAATGCTACCAGTGGCTTGAGTGGAGTCCTCTGAGCCCTGAAGTGGTATATAGTGGGGGACTGACTTTCTTCTCTTAAGCCCTGTCCTCAATTGGAAATAGCCCAGCCATACCTTAAATAGAGGAGATAGTCCCAGCAAGAGGAGGCTCTTTCTCTGCTCACCTGCACAGCTGGCATTTCAATAACAGTACACAGAGATCATATATGGATACAGACAAGCACAAGCTGTCTCCCAGAGTCACAGATGCATACTTAGTCCTGTCATATACACCTACTGAGTGTGTAGTGCACAACTGAGTCACTGCTTATAAAGCCATATAAGGCAGAGCACAAGTAGCAGAACCTGCGTGCTGTGCTTACGTGCTACAGCAGCACATGCAAAGAAAGAAGGACAAGCTGCAGAGCTGTCATTGCCACCGGCCTGGGGTGGTACCCTGTGTCAACTCAGCAAGGTCAGGGTGAGTTAATAACACAGGGAAACCAATGGCTAAAAGACTTTTCCTCTGCAGTCCATTGGTGTCCTCTCTTTTCCCAGACAGAAGTATGCTCTCTTGGGACATCGTTCAAGAACACATTTATCAAGAACACACTTGTTTAAATTGAAGCCCCTGGCGAAGTGCTGAATAAGGTCTTTAAATATCACATACTCAACACCAGCAGGGAAAAATGGAATGGGAGCTTTCAGTCTTGTCTGCTAATGCTATACAGTCTCTGTCACACCTCTTGGCCTGGGCTTCCAACACAAACCCTCCTGACGTGGGGAGATCCATCGTGATATCTCCTAAGGGAAGTGATGGTCCAGGGAGGGCTCTGACACACAGAGGAGACCCAGACAGGCAATACACAGACTTCCTCGAGGTAATGCTACAGCATTTCCAAATCTATTTTTAAAAATTATTTAATTTTAAGCCAGATTTTATTCTATTTTCTCCTGGAAAATGGAAGCTCTCTGTGGTAAACTTTGTCTCCACGCATTTTGTCCCTTCTTTTCTATTGGAATGACCTCATCCAGCTCAGTTTACCTGCAATCTGAGGGATGAAGCACACAGAAGAGCATCTACCTCTCTGCTTCTTCCCCTCTCGCCTTTATGTACAAGTCGGTGCATGCACGAGCATGCACACATGCAAAAACACCCCCAGAGCTCCCTGCTTCTTTTGAGCAATGAATTTCCAAGCTTCACACGCTCTTTTTTTCCTTTAATCACACGCAGCCACAATAGGCACCTGTTGAGAAAGAGGATTGTGAGGCTGTGCCTCAGCATGCAGAGAAACTGGTAATAGGCTGCTGCTATATCTGAACATTAACAGCAACCCCCTGTCCTGCTGCAGACACTATTCTGCATTGGTACAGATGTATTCCGTGCCCTTGTGCTTCTGGTTGAGCAGAGCAATATAAATACCTGCAGGGTGTGAGCTTAATTGCCTTTTGTTGTACCTGATGAAGATAACTGCACACCGCATCTACCTTCCCTGCCAGCTCCTTTGCTTTCACTGAAGCTCGTTTGCAATGTCACTAATTAACACAGGCTTGACCCAAATTTTCAAGGAGGCTCAGTGGGGTCTGGTTGTTCCAAGCAGCACTGCTTGTGCTGGCGTGCCTGCAGGGAGGTACAGGTGGGACAACACAGTGCAGGGATGGGGACAGTGTGTGCAGGGGGGCAGGGGGAGGCTGATAGCATGCCTGGAGACTGCATTGCTCTTGCTCTCTGTTTTCCAGCCTGGGTTGTGGTTTCTATAGGAAAAGCTGCTCTTTTAACTGCTGCGTGCCATGTTTCTGATGACAAACAGGGCTCTTCAGGAGCTGGAAGGCAAAGCCTTCCCTAAATACGAAAGCCTCACTCTTTTGCTGATCCTCTCAGCCTGAATGTACCTCTGGTTATCACCCGATAAATTTGCAGCTCAGTGCTCACAGAGAGGCAAGAGAGTGTGCAGCCATGAGCGGACCAAGCAGTGCCCCAGGTACCCAAAGGAGGCAACGTGATGCGAGCCCTCACCCCAAAGCTGTGCCAGACCAGCTCAAACCAAGGTGGATGTGCTCACTGCAGCAAGCGGAGAGGAGTTTTGCACTGATGTCAGCTCAGGCAGAGGGTTAGCAGAGCCCAGCCCATCTCCCCATTGAAGGGCAGCCCTCTGGGCCCCACTTCCCTGCAAGGCAGCAGGTGCTGCAGTGGCAGCTGTCAGCAGGGAGCAGGGGTCACTGCTGCAAGCTTTGTGTGCCTTTCATGGGTACAATGCACGGACAGACAGAGGGAGGGAGACATTATGCACTTCTGAAAAAGAAATTAACTCTTGTTTTGCGACTCATTTCAAAGCAGAGAAAAAGACCCCAGAAAAACCCTCTGGCGATGAGCGAGGCTGCGCCGCGCTGCTCACTGATGGGCCTCGGTCCCCTTATGGCTGAGAAAATTTATAGTCCTGTCTCTCCTCGAGGCTGTTTGAAGGCACAGTAAATGGACTCGTTCAGTTTAATTGGAAGACGAGCAGTGATTGTATTGTTGCAAGCCATTAGGCTGCACTGCCTCTTGATCTAGGAGTGCGCTCAGCGTTACGTTCTGAAGCATCAGGGCCTCGTTTCTACTCGTCCCTTCATCTTGCTTAAATAATGATTTGAAACACAAAAAATAACAAACCCAAACAGTAAATACGTATCTTGGGTTCTCTTGAAGGGCAGCAGTGTGTCTCACACCGAAATCATTGAGATTATTTAATTACTTATAAGAGGGGGGAGGGGGAAATGCCAAATGTTCACACGGAGAAAATTACATTCACAGAAGACCAGACTCTTTTAAGACACCCCAGAAAAATAAAAAGCCATTAGAATTCAATTGAACTCTGCAGTGCCTTCAGATGCAGCTCGTGGTTCCTATTTTGTGTGGCAGGAAAATGGAACCAGAGGTAAAGCCAAGGTCACCAAATGGGGGAATTTGCCTCTGCCCAGCACCTCAATGCTTCTCCTGCCTTCTACCACAGGACAGAAACCACAGGCCAGGCCTTCCAGCCCTCACAAGGATATATTCCACTTCTATCCGTGTTACCTGTTCCCAGAGTGCTGTTATTGCAGTGGTGGAGCTACAGAGGGGCACTGGGGGATCACTGGGTAGATTTTGGGATGCGCTGACAGCAGCTGTTACTTCAGTGCAAGCAAAACAAGAGTTCCTAGCAATCCTAGGTCCCAGGGGTAGAAATGCCAAGAAATGGGTGGATTTCTTAGCTGGGGAATGCTAAAGGCTGTTTGGTTTGGACTGGGGAGGGAACAGAGGTGAGGGAGATGCAGATGCCCACCCCCAGCCTCCCACCTTTGGAGTCAGGGAGTGCTTCACATGGTGTTTTTATGCCTGTAAATGAAATCTAGCCAAAAGGTGGCTGCCTCTTGATCAGGGTTCAGGTATAACACAAGCCAGAATCGTTAGATAAAAAGGGCCATGTTTGAAAGCACAGTCTTGTATTCTATGGGATGTGTTTGGGGAGAGAGCATGGTTCTGATCATGGAGGCCACATCCCTTGTGTCTTTGGGTGCAAAACAGAGCAGGGCCGGACCCCTGGCTCTGTTACACTCTTTTGACATCTCTGGAGTAAACTTATGCTGGAATAAACAAGAGCTGGCAGAGAAATGGCAAAGAGCAGCACCTGTGTTGCAAACCCTGGGGCCTGGAGAAGGTCACACAGGGTGCAGATGTGCCAGGTCTGTGTTTGTCCTTAATGCTCCCCATCACAAGGCCAGGCATTAGCACTCGTGTGGCCTCGCTGACCGGTGCTGGACTGGCTCTGGTGGATGCCAGTAGACATAAAACTGAAGCGATCAGACGTTCAGATGATGTAAGTCCCCTGGTGGTGCCAGCTGACAGCCCCAGCCAAGGCAGCCAGCACACGGCTGTTGGGTCCTCAGCTTCAGTAGCCCACCAAAACCATCATCCCCTTCCCGTAGGTCTCCAGTACAGCCAAAGTGGGGAAATGTTGTTTCCCCCTCGACTTTATTTTTGACTTCTTCGCTCGAGTTCCTTTTGCCACTTCCACGTACCCGTGGGCCACCATGAAACCCAAGGGGATTGAGTGCAAGCCACGATTTTCCAGCACAAGCCATCAGCCCCCAGGAGCTGTCTGGGCAGCCTAATGTAAAGCAGAAGGAAACAAAAATAAGGAATAATAAGTGAGAGAAGCGAGCAGACAAAAAGCAGTTGTGACATTTACATAGCAGAGTCAAGTGAACAGTTGGCAGTGTGGATTGAAGAGAGGGTTTATGTTTTTTTTATGTAATTTGAGACTCTAATGATGGACTTATGTTGCCCGCTCTTCCTTTTTTCTTACACCTTACCTACTAAAGGAGGAGTTCTTGATGGGTAAGTGGATGCTATCCGCAAGACACCAGGGAATTTATTAGAGGTCACTTGAGCGCATTAGCTATATCTTCTTCAGGGGGAAAAAAGCACACAAAGAAGTGTCTGTATACCTTTTGTTTCCAGAGGGATTTTTCTTTTTTTCCCTTCTCCTTTTTTTTTTTTTCTTTTTTTTTCCCCCCTTTCTTAGTTTTTATTTTCAAATTGCTAAGCTTATTTATTTGCCAGTTTGTACAGAAGCCCTTTGTTTGATTTGCTTTGATTTTTCTTCACTTATTTTTGTGACATTCATTCAGAAGTTCACTTATTTAAGCATTTGTTTCATTTTTGTTTTCTTTCCAAGGATTATAAAGTTTTGGGTTTTTTTTTAATATATATTCCCATTCCCTCTTTTGTTTCTTTTTTTGCCCTCCCCCTTTTAGGTTAAATAAGGGCTTTTTCCTCTGTTACACCTTTTTTTAATTTAGTCAGCCTGTTACTTTGATTCCTTGGTTGCCCGTTTACTTTGTTGAACTCTTTTGTTTAACATGGATCGCATGCTGATACTCTTTGCATGATCTCTAGATCTTCCCGTTATCATAGCAGGGGGAAAAGGAGTTTCTTCTTACTGTGGATTTCTTTCAGGGATATGTGCTTTTGTTTTCTTCTCTTTCTTCTTTTTCTTTCTTTCTTTCTTACTTTGTTTCTTTCCTTTTGTTTCAGTGCATCATGATGGTAAAATTTCTGGGTTTATTTAAGACATAAAATAAAAGCAAAGTAAAACCAAGAGCAACCCTCCTCAATAAAACGTTCAAACAATGCCAAATGGCTTTTTTGCTTTCAGATCTCTCAGTCAGGGTCTTCTGCTGACCTCTTTACCAAAACAGACAGCCCACCTGGCCACCTAACCAGCCAGAACGGAGAGTGTCATGAATATGACTCAGGAAACGACACTTCTTCCCCTCCCTCCACTCAAACGAGCTCATCCAGGTCAAAGGACAGCCAGGAGAAACGAAGCGTAGCCCACGATGGCTTTGGCCATGCCTTCTCATCCGGGAAGCCCAAAGTGGCCAATGGTGATAACAGCTCTGATTCAGGAAATTCCTTCACCAGTTGCTTTTCGCAGACCAAGGCAACGGCTTCAGAAAATCTGTCTCCAAATCCGCAGGGACAAGACCAAAGGTCAGTGATTATCAGCAGCTGATGCTGGTATTTGTTGCTCTGTACCTCCCGCTCGCATTCCTGATGCACTGGTGAGCTGGCAGGGAGGTTTTTGTGGTCTGGAGGTGGTTAGATCTCAATCAGACCTTGCCAGTCTGGAGTTCAGAGCCCACAGTGAGCAATGCTGGAGCCCGAGGTGGAAGATGAAAACCCAGCCACAGGTCATCATCAGGAGAAAGGAGTAGGTGCCAGCTCCACCTCTGCCTCCCTTTCCCGGGATGTGCCACGTGGTGGGGATGAAGGAGCAGAAGCATGGCAGCTGGTACCCAAAGCTGTGCTGGGGCAGTGGTGTTTGGGAGCAATTCCACCTCAGGTCTTAGATGCCAAATGTTAGAGCCAGGGGAGTTGGTATTAGGAAGAACAAGTCCTGAATTTTCATTTGGAGGGTAACATGTTGAGGCTGTACATACTTCTCATGCTGTGACTCCAGTGGGATAACTCTGCCTTCACATGGGGGGAGCTGGGATTGCAGCTGGTCCTTACTGTTGGGAAGCTGACCCCAATTCACATCCATGGCTCTTCTGGAAGTACAGGGATTCTCACAGCCCAATCCAAAGGCAATAGGACATGCCTGCTCGCTCTGCTCCTGGAGCACAGCCCTGCCACGCTTTCCTTGCTCCTCACCCTCAACCCCATGCCCCAGGGCATGGGGCAGAGGAGCTGACAACCCAAATATACGTTTACAGAGGATGCCTGTCCTCGTGTCTCAGCTGCTCAGAGGAGAAGAAGCGCAGTGTCCCCCCATCGCCAGCCCACAGCTCACCACTCAGGCCGTGCCCCCGCAGCGAGTCGTGCAGCAGCACAGGACGCTCCTCCCCTGGCTCCAGCTGCTCCTCACCCCGCAGGGCCTCCCCCAGGTACTCCCGCAGCAGGTCCTGCTCTTCAGGGAAGAGGTAAGGCCAGCACAAATGGCTCTCTCCATCACTCCGGGCAATCTCCAGCTCTTGCAGGCTGGTGGACTCCTTGGGGACGGGAGTGAGAGTTTGTGTGGGTGCCAGGGAACCACGTGGCCCTTGAGATACAGGGCATTTCTCCCCATCATGAGCCTAGATGAGGGGAAGTCTGGTACAACCTCACCCTCCAGCTCTTATGTTTCTTCCCTAGCCACAGGTCTTCTTCACGGTCCCCCAGCTATTCCTCCAAATCCTGCAAAAAAAGCCCTGGAAGCAGGAGCTCAAAGACTCGCCGAAGCCCCAGTTACTCCCACTACAGCCCTACGAGGTATGACCATCTCTACATTGGTATCTGCTCCCTCATGCTTTTCCATTGCTTCCATCACTTGCTTGTACTCCAGCCTACTTTCTGGTTCCTTCTGTCAGCTCCAAACTGCCCCCCTCAGCTTCCAGGGTTGGAGGAAGCAGGGAGACATGGAGTGTGGCACATGTCCGAGCATTCTGCTGATCTGCAATCCAGTGGAAATATCTTCCCATTTATTGCCTCGGGGCAATCAGTGCAGCAGGGAAAGATGCTCTGCTCTTCCAAGCTGTAGCTCTGCCAAAGAGGTTTCAGGCCCTGAGAAGTGTCCCTGCTGCATGGGCAGGTGCCAGGTACCCTCATGCTGGCACTCATAGAGCCACGCATGGGGAAACACAGCCCAGGTGACTCTGCTCCACACCCTGTAGAAAACACATCTCACAGCTCAGCCCTAGAGATGCCTTTGGGCAGTATTTTCTGGTAACATCTCTGCTTTTGAGCATGCTGTGAGCATTTGGCATCCTTAAAATGTTACATTCGCAGGACCTGATTCTGCAAGCTGTGACAGCCCCTGTTCTGATGCAGGAGAACATTTCCTGCACGCAAGGATCAGGTCCTTGACCTGTAACGCATTGCTTTGCGGATGGTATTGAGAAGGGAACGGGGTGTATATGAAGTCATCTACCCTCCACAGCAGGGCCTGTGCTGACGTGCACAGGGATTTAACAAAAGAGAAAACCATAGCAACCCCAGCACTCCTGCTGGTGAGCGGTGCACAGCCCTGCAGAGCTACCTGGGCCCTCTGCACACGTGGGGCCTGCTGGCAGGGCTGTGCTCGCCCGCTCTTGCAGCACAGCCAGCAACAGCAGCTTTAGCAGCGCTGTGGAAATACCAACTGCATCCACAAAGGGACAGGGAAGCCATTTAGCTTAGCAATGCAGAGCAGCTGGGAGACGCTGCTGAAAACTCCCTGCAGCCTACAATTGCTGGATGTCCGTCTGTCAGGCTAGTGTCCCACTGTCCAGGAAAGTGCAAGGCTGATGCCACCCAAACACCGAGCAGAGCGCTTTCCACTCAACTGGAGTGTTCAAACCCCATCCAGCCGATTTTTGCACTTGCAAAAGCCCAGCAGTGATCATTTTCAATCTGGCCCTTCCCTTAGGGACCGTGAGCACAAGCACAGCTCCAGTGAGAAGGAGTCACACCGGCAGCGGGACCGGCAGCGCCGGCGTTCCTATTCCCCCCTGAGGAAGCGCAGGAGGGATTCCCCCAGCCACCTGGAGGCCCGGCGCATCACCAGGTATGGAGACATCACAGCTGCGGCACATGGGCTGCTTTCTGTCCCCAGCGACCTCTGGTGCAGGTTGCTCCAGGAGCACAATGGTTTCCCTAACCCTAACTCTGCCTCCCCTCCAGCTGGGGGATCTGCAGCTGGAAGCAGAAGGATGCAGGGATCTCATTTACAACCACAGAAGAAAAAGGGCAGATAAATCAGAGCAGGGATTCACCCACCCATCAAGTACAAAGTGCAGAAGGCTCTTGCTTCACCCTCTCCTATGGCACATGTCCCATGCTATAGACAGTCAAATTTGACTCTAATTCTCAAGCTGAGGGCTTTTTGGGAAAACATCAGGCAGAGCCTCAGACTTGATGGATGGTGTCCCTGGGGGTGGTTGGCTGGAATCCCAACGCCTGCCAGCTACCTGCAAATAAAACCAGATAAATCTGAGAGGTGTCGTACAGAGTAAACAACATATTTTGAAGATCTTGGCAATAAATCTGTCCTTGCGTTCCTGGTAACCCTGCATCTCTCTGTCCCCACAGCGCCCGCAAACGCCCCATCCCCTACTACCGGCCCAGCCCGTCCTCCTCCAGCAGCGCCAGCAGCTATTCCTCCTGGTACAGCAGTCTCAGCCGCTCCCCTAGCCGGAGCCGGAGCTACTCCAGCCACCGGACGAGCCGCAGCCGCAGCTGGAGCAGCAGCAGTGCAGAGAGCAGGAGCCGCAGCAGGAGCTCAGGCCCCAGGAGCAGCCGCAGCCGGAGCAGGAGCTGTGACTCAGGAGGCAGCTCCGACAGCCTGCGTCGCTAAGGAGTGCCGCCGGCATCACCGAATTCCTTGCGTTCTCCACATCCTTCCCACCTACTTGGCCATTGATCGCAATCATCCCCGATACTGATGCGACAGCAGCACCGGGTCCCCTTTTCTCATTACGGATGGAGTAAGAGCCCTCGTGCTCCTGGAACAGCCCCTCTGGCTGCCTTGCACGGAGGGTGGATCCATGCAGCGCCCCCAGCCAGAGCTGGGGCTGGAAGAGGGGCCAATGCCCTACAGAGGCTCTGCAGACCCTACAGGGTCCATCCTCCTGACATCCCCATCTCCCCATCGCTGCCACTCTGCGATGGCTGCCAGCTGCTCCAAAGGAAGAAGATTGTCTCTTTGCTCTTCTCTTGCCAAAGCGGGAGCCAGCGAATTAATTCCCTCCGGAGGAAGAGACACATTTAGGGAGGAATTTGCTGGGAAGCTTTGGTGATGAGTGGACGTGACCTGTCCTACTCAAGGCAAATATCAGGTCCCTGATATTGGATCTCTCCTCCCGAGATTCTGCCCACTCTGCAACAGGTCTCTGCCATGAGCATATTTATTTATTGCCATACGCCCAACTCTGCTATAAATAGAAGGCTAGAAATCCCTCCTGACATTAATTTCTGGGGGGGAAAAAAAACATTCCCTCTCTTTCTCCTGCCCTTTCCTAACAAGCTGTTACACATCCACCTTTCACAGGGCTGTTTTATTCCCCTATAGTATTGTAATCTCTGAGAGGAGCACAGCAGAGTCAGTGCTGCAGTGTGAGCTGGGGCTGCACGGCTTGCATCTCAGAGACCCCCCACCTTCCCCCAAAATTGCCTGCTTTTTTTTCCCAGGATCTGGGAGGGCCCTGCCTGGGCGGCCCTGCGGTTTTGTCTCGCTGCCAGGCTTGCCAGCCCAGCTGCCTGCGCAATTACTGTGTTTTGCAGAGCAACAAAGGCTTCTCCTAGCACGGGCTGAGCCGGTGCTGAGGATTTTCTTTCTCTTACAACACCTGGGTGCTTAGAGACGCTAATTTAGGTCTAAGACTTCCCTCCCTCCCTTTTTCCATCCCCTCCCCTTCCATCCTGCGTGATCATTAACGAGTTTGGGCTTAATGAGTCAAGGAGGTGTGTCATTGAAGTGTCACAGGAAAGGGCTCAGGGCAGCCAGCATCTGCCGGAGGGAGAGAGGGGTGGGAGGAAAGGCAAACCCACAGCCAGAGAGTTACCCACGGCTCCCACTAGCAGCAGGTAAAGCTATGAGCAGGGTAAGGTCAAACACAACCTGGATGATTGCCTTATCAAGCATATAAACGTGTTATCAGTTGGAAAACACAGCAGGTTTATACTTATACGTAGCTGATGCAAGGGGAAATTTGATAACAGGGGCCCTTTTTCCCGTCTCCTTCTCACTGCAAACCCCTCAGGCTGTGGTTGAGAATTACAGACGAGGTGTTCTTGCAGCGGGTGCTGCTGCCTTCCCCCCACCCCAGCCCCACAGCAGCCCCTGGCTCCTCTGGTGGGGAGCACCCTTCTTATAAAGGGCTGAGAACCCCATGCTTTTTCCTTAGAGAGTCTCTCCCAGTTTGGCATTGTCACCCTGTAGCGCTCCATGAAAGGTCTGATCTCAGCAACCAGAGGCCAAATCCCAAATCTGTCGGTCTCTCCATGCCCCTCCGTGCCCCCAAATGCCGGCATGCACCTGCAGCAGCGAGCCAGATGGGCAACAGCTGGGAAAGCAAAGAGCTTTGTGCAAGCGGTGTTAAACAGCCCAACTACATTGAGCCGAGTTCCTCGTGGGACGGAGAACAAACACAGTGCTGGAGGCAGCAGCACACGCTGGCTATGGGACAAGAGGTGCCACGTGGCTCTGGTACCCATTCACCTGCACGGCCGGTGGCAGCTGAAGGCTCTCCAGCATCGGAGCAAAACTTCTTTATTTATTTATTAATTATTTATTGACGCACTTATTTATTATCAGTCGCGTTCTGTTTCTAATTGCTACGGTGGGGACGGACGCGAGCGGTCGCCGTCGGCAGTATTTATTTATTTATTCTGGAGGGCAAAGGAAGGAGCGAGGAGATATCGGGGCTCTGTGTGCTTGTTTAGGTCCCCCCCATTGCATGGAGGTTCCCACTGCTGGCCCAGCACTGGCAGGAGGAAGGACTTCCCCGCGTTGTTTTGCATTGTGATCCACCCATGGAAAATCTGAGGTTGGGCTGTGAGAGCACGGGAGGTGCCTGCAAATCCAGCCCGGTGACAGCACTAACTGCGTCTGTGTGTGTGTGTGTATGTGCATATGTTTCCTCAGTGGTATTTCTCTCTCTTTTTTTTTTTTTTTTTTAACTTATTTAAGGTTTTTGGTACAATGCAGATCATCGCCCGTCCTGTCAGTGGGTTTTCTGTCACTTTGCAAGAAGCCTGTGAGCTTTTCTGTCTCTGTGCCTTTTGCCAGTGCTTCTTTTGTTGCGTGCTCACTCACTCGTTGCTTTTATGGGATTTTTGCTCTGTGACCAGCATCTCAGGTTGCTGTTGTTTGCATGGAGCAGCTTCCACCCTGGGGCAGCTCAGCCCTTTGGGTGAACACAAACTGCTGGTCATTGGCACTGGGGCTGTCCAGGTCCTCACCAAGAGCTTTGGGGCAGTGCGTTGGCCGCCTCTCAGAAGTGCCATCTCAGAGGGTTTTCTTTCCTCATCCTTCCTGCCCCTTGTGTTGTTTCCATCCCAAGTGCCCTGGTTGCCTTTCCACAGCAGAGCACATGACGCAGGATCCCCCTGGGATGCTCCCTGCTCACTCAACCCCTCCTTTCCCACCCCACACACCAGGTCAGGCTCCAGCAAACCCAGCCCAGCCCCTGAAGTTTTGCTGCAAAGTGCAGAGGAAGGATATTTCAATGCACTGTTGTGTCATTCCATTTTGTCGCGGGTTGGGGCGCTCAGCTGTGCTCTGCTTTATGTTGACCGTAACTTTTCTCAATGTTTCTGTTGTTTTGGGCGACTGAAGTTGTACCAAACCTATCTGCAATGGCCAATCGATGTTATTTTGCTATGCATTGTACATAGATTGAAAAGGCTGAGAGGACTTGGCCTCTTATTTAATATTTATTTCTCTTATTTATTGAGCATTACTTAGGAAAGCTGTTCGGGTCTCACCGTTGGGTCCATGGGATATTTGAGAAAGGGACAATTTTAGGTGCCAGACTGAAGTCTTTAATGTCCAGCAGGGTTGTGTTATCTGTGTGATAGAGGATGAGCAAATCCTGTGACTTTTGCAGCTACCTGGAAGTCTGTATGTGACCAGGAAGGTCTCTGAAGCACTGCAACATCCACTGTTGTAGCAACAACTCCGCGGTAAAGCAGCCTAAATTTTGGACTGTTGTAGAGAACAGCACCTTGAGCCCCATCCAGGGAATGGAGAGATTTAGAACAAAAGCCCAGACAGGAGAAAAGCTGCCAGGGAAACCATGTCCCTGTTTTCTCTGCTGGTCAATTCCTTACCAAATCATACTGGCACATCTGTTCATTCAACTTCACTGTAAAACTACCTTTGCTCTCCATGGAAATGCATACTGTATTCCTTAGTCTTCCTGGGGTATTTGAGTTGTTAGCTTGTTTAGAAAAGGGTTCCAATAAAAGTTCAGATGATATCTGGTTCACATCGCAGCCTGGCTTCTCGTGTTCCTTTTGGATGGGGCTTGGTGCAGTGGGATATTTTGGGTTGTTTCAGCTGCTGGGTGCAGCAGGGCATGTGCTTGCGCTCTCAGCTGCAGGGGATGAGGTCCTTGGGGCACGGGCTGAAGCTGAACTGTTGTGAGCTCAGATTCCTGCCAGCTGGGTCAGGCTTTCGCTGCCCTTTGCCGTGCGATTTGGGTCATCCTCAGCTCACAGACAGCCCAAGCCAGTAGTAGATCTCACACCAATTTGGGGGCAATAGGGATGCTCTGTGTCCCCTGATAATACCAGCCACCAAGTCCTGCTGGCAGCTGAGATGTGCACCTGGGAAGGTTCTGAGCACGGTGCAGACATGGGGCAGTGTCCCCAGGTCACTTGGCAGATAGGAGGGCTCTGCGCTCCCCAGAGCTGACGTGGCGGTGCTGGCAGCTGTGGGAGGTGACTGGGAGATTTGGAGTGACAACAGGAGCTAAATTGGGATCCCTGGAGAGGGACGTGTGACTAATGGGGATAAGCAAGGCAACAAGACGGATTCCTGGCCTGGGAGGGAGGATGGCCTGGAGCTACTCGGGAAACATGGGACTGGAGATCTCGGGGTGAAATGTGGCAGGGATGGAAGCAGCCATGGGGCTGTCCCAAACCCTGGTGTCACCCCTGGAATAGCTGGTGTCACTCCGGGTGATGGGAGCGCTCAGCCAGGCAGGGCAGGAGATAGAGGAGGACACTTCAGCCTCTGCTGACTGCTGCTTCTCAGCTCCTCCCCGCTCCAGTCATACCCCAGTCCCTGGGGAGACCCCGCGATGCCTGGCTCTGTCTCCCCCCATACACCAGTGAAGGGGATGAGGGATGAGCACAGGAAGCAGCTGCTCCCCATGCAGGCAAAGGCAGCTCCCTGTCCAGCAATGCCACGTCGCTGCTCCATGATTAATACCCTCTGAGCGACCAGCAGCCGCATCGCAGCGTGGCCCACAGCGCATTACGGCCCTTCCTGCTGCAATTTGTTCCAGCAAGTCCATTAGAGAGATTGCAGATGCTGGAGAGAGCAAGGTAGAGACCGGAGGAAGCGAGGAAGCAGTGCAGCATCTGGCGCATCATTGGTGACACTCATCGGCGTGCCGGGACCCCTCTGCAGGAACCCTGCTGCCACCAGGCACCTCAGTGCCACCAGCGCCAGGTACCCCGCCGCACCCCATCCCCTGCAGCCCTGTAATTAGCGCCGCGCGGCTGTGATTACACCTCGCCCTGCTGCGGCACAGCCAGGCACGCGATGAGGAGGAGGAGGGCGAGGACGGGGCTACGTAGGGTCCCACTCCCACACCAATGATTCTGGAACATTGCTCCGGGCCCAGCCCCAGGCATCAGTCCACAATCCCAGCCACTTTTTGCTGGTGACACATCTCCGGGTGCAGCGGGTGTACAGTGCAGGGCCCGGCCCCACCTGGGGGTATTTTTGATGGGTGACACAGGGGTGCAGGCAGCCCCCCTCTGAGCTCCCTGATTATTTTTAGGCAGGTGCCGAAAACCCTGCGCCAGCCGGGATCCTCAGGCCGGTTCGAGAGGTCAGCTGCACAGCCCAGATTCTCCACGGCTGTTTCATCCTCTCCAAAATACTCGGCTGACAGGGCAGGAATTGCAAAACACAGCCTCCCCCTCCCGCAGCGTATAAATAGCGCTCGCCCGGCGGTGGAAGGTTGCAGAAGTTTCTCGGCTCCGAGCTCAGGCATTTATTGCGGCTCTCGCCCAGGAGCGGTGGGGACACGGCGCAGTGATTGTGGGAGCAAGAGGGGAGAGATAAGCTTTTAATCTTGGGATATTCGGTTTGATTTTTTTTTTTTTTTTTTTTTTCCTCCCTCTCTGGACAAGAAGTTTTATTATCCTCCGCCCGATCCCTGGGACCGAAGCCAACCAGGAAGCGTTTTCTTGCAGCCCACACCGTCCTCCCCACACTTGCTTTCCAAGCTCCGGATGCCTCAGCCCTGCTGAACCTCTTCCACCCATCGCGCTCTGCCCGGTGCCGGGCTCCCACCCAAACCCCCGTGCGTGGATGCGCCTGCCCTGGGCCAGGCTCCCCGGGGTATTCCGCAGCATTTGAGGCTCCACGAGGAGCACAGAGCCATGGCCGACAGCCAGCTGCCCTTCTCCTGCCATTACCCCGGCCGGAGGAGCCTCCGCGACCCATTCCGAGAGCCCGGTTTGACCTCGCGCCTCCTGGACGATGATTTCGGCCTCTCGCCCTTCCCTGGGGACCTGACGGCAGACTGGCCCGACTGGGCTCGGCCCCGGCTCACCCCCACCTGGCCGGGCCCTCTGCGTGCCCGCGCCTCCGCCATGGGCCCCGGCTACAGCGCCCGCTTTGGGGGGTACCCAGAGAGCCGCAGCCCCGTGCCCACCTCCCGTGAGCCCTGGAAGGTGTGCGTCAACGTGCACAGCTTCAAGCCTGAGGAGCTGACGGTGAAAACCAAAGATGGATACGTCGAGGTGTCAGGTGAGGGCTGGGGTGCGGGGAGTGGGATGGGGCTGGGGTGGCACGCTCAGTGCTGACATGGGAAGGCCGAGCCTCCTTTGGGGTGAATGTCTGGGATTTGCGTTCCAGCTGGCACTCAGCTGTGAGCTGCCGAGAGGGGCCCCAGCCTGGCTGGGTTAATTATAGCTGGCGAGGACGGAGCTGAGGGAGATTCCCTTTAAAGGGGCCGAGAGCGAGGCAGCCTGAAGCACCTCCCAGAGCTCCAGCGCTGCACCCTGGCCAGAGCACCTCCTGGGGCTGCCAGCGCCGTGCCAGGCCACAGCACTTCTCCCAGGGGCTGATTTGGGGGGACACTGTGGGTTGGGGGGATCTGAGAGGCCTCAGAGCTTGAGTCCCTATCTTGGTGGGGCTCGCACACAGCCCAACAGCACAGCAGAGGATGGGGACAGGATCCAAAGATTTGATCATGTCTCATGGCTCTTTCTTAAGCCCTGGCTCCTGGCAGCAAGCAGGGCTCAGGCTCCATGGGAAGTAAAGGTGTCTGGCGAGGAAAGCAGCTCTTCCTCCTCCTCCTCCTCCAACCAGTGCAGCCTCACAGGCCAGGCACTTCGTGCTGTTCCTTGTTGGATATGGTGTATCCCTCCTCACGTGGGAGACACCCACGGAGGGAAGGGAAAACATTTCGTTTGGAAGAGTTCCTGGAGTTTGTTTGTTTTGCTTGTTGGGTTAAGCCCTGAGCCCAGTGCGGCGGTGACACGCCTTTGTCCTCCCCCCAGGCAAACACGAGGAGCAGCAGGTGGAAGGAGGCATCGTCTCCAAGAACTTCACCAAGAAAATCCAGTAGGTATCACCCTGCCCCGGGGCGTCCTCCCTCCCCCTGCACAGCCCCATCCCCATGACACACGATGGCTGCAGCCCTGCTGTTCCCATCCCAAAACCAGCCCTGTGGGCTCCTCCAGCCCAGATATGAAAGTAGAAAGGGGTACAAAGCACCGTGCTCCCATTTTAGGGCTGATCCCATCACCAGCCCCAAAATACACCCGTCCCCGGTGTGCGGCTACACGTGCACCCACATCCACATCCGAGTGATGTCAGTCTGATCGCTATCGCGCTGACTCACCCCAGCAACAACAACAGCAGGGAGGGAAGGCGAGCCCAACACCGAGGGCAAAACACAGCGGTGCAGCAGTGGCTCTGCAGCTTCGCTTTACCAAAACCTCCCAGCAAAGCCGCGTGCGCAGCGGGTGGGAGCCAGCAGCCAGGCTCCTTTTATGGGCAAGGCACGGGTGCGACGCAGCAGCCAGGCGAGCGCGGGCGAAAGTGACGTCCCATCAAACACATCTGCCATGGAGATTAAACAGAGCGGCAGGCAGCCCAGGGGCTACTTTAATATCCCTATGCATTCCCAGGCGCTGCTGTAGTAACATGAGGGGGGGCAGTGAGCCCGGCTGGGGGTCTTGCAGGGCAATCTCAGTGGGAAGGCTGCGAGCTGCATGGCTGCACCATCTCCTAACCCCCACACGTCTCTCTGTCCCCCCTCCAGGCTGCCCTATGAGGTGGACCCCATCACTGTCTTCGCCTCCTTGTCGCCGGAGGGGCTGCTGATCATCGAGGCTCCCCAGATCCCCCCCTACCAGCAGTACGGCGAGGGCAGCTGCAGCGGCGACATCCCATTGGAGAACCCAGAGGCCACCTGTGCCTGAGGGCCCCTGTGCCCCTGCTCCGCTCCCCTGATCCCATTCCCCCCCAGCCCTGCTCCCCGGGCCCCAGCGGGGTGGCCCCGGGGCACGGCCTCTCCCGCCCCCTGGGAGCAGCAGCCCCACAGTGGTCTGACACTCTGGTAGAGGCTTTGCATCCATCAGACCCAGCAGAACGGGTGTCTTCGTTACGGTTCTTTTTATGCTGTAAGGTGAGCAGATGGGATGTTTGTAACAATAGTGAAAAAGTGCCCTTTTCTCTTCTTAAGTTGAAGTGGAATCCCGTGGTCCTGCGTCTTCTTCTTCTCTGTTTTTGGTTTTGTTTTGAACTCCATCTCCACGCCGGCCCCTTGGCAGCCCGCAGACACGCAGCCGGCAGTGGGGCCAATGGCACAGCCCTGTCCCAGACAGACAAACCCCCACCAGACCTGCTGAGAAGTGTAAACTGTCTGCATGTTTTGTTTTTGTTTCTGTTTTGTTTTGTTTTGTTTTTCTTTTTCCAAAAAGAACTTGTGATTTTACTTGTCAGACTTGATGAATAAAGATGATTTGATGTTCTTAGCCTCTGCTGGTCTTGGCTGGGAGGTGAGGGTAGGGGGGCTGGGGATGCTCTGGGCACTCTTTGCCCTCCGGATGGGCTCTGTGCCCTTTTCCTGGCTGGGGACACAAAGCAGCCCTCTGAGCCAGGGAAGCTGTGTTTGTCCTCGCACCATCCCCACTCACATCTCCCCCCACCAGCTCCTGCCTGCAGCCCAGTCCTGCAACCCAATGCCCGGGCACAGCAAAGTGGTGATGCCAAAGGGAGCAGACACCCAGTTTTCCATGTCAGTGGGACCTTGGAGTTAAAAATACAGCTCACATGTTGCGCTTGGGCTTGCTCAGGGCTCAGTTACCAACAACAGCCACAGCATGTGCTATAAATTCTGGCCCTGGCATTGCATTCCCCCCAGCACAGCAGCCTTGCTCACACTGCAGGGGGGGGATGTGCTGCACCCCAGTGCCTGGGTGGGGCTCCAGCCCTGGGGGCACAGGAGGCCCTGGTTCTGCTCTTTGGAGCTGCTGTGTGGGTTTTGTGCATAGCTGAAAGAGGGGACACAGATAAAAAAAACTCAACAAATATTCCCAAACGTCGGTGGCTGGTGACTGCCTATGTGGGCTATGCCCTCAGCTTTCTCTCCTGCTCATCTGCAGCTGGGGAAAAGAGGTTTTATTTCTTTATTCCCTCTGCTTTTATTTGGTTCTGTTTCCTGATGAATTCCTTAATAATATCTTACAAAGAATGGTGAGAAGTGCACCTGCAATCACTTCCTAATGCCATCAGCAATCAGCAATGAAGACCTGGTATGCAGGCGGTGCGTCGGGCCCCTTTGCTAAGCAATGAAAGAAGCAAAGCTCAGTGCTTTTTTAAGCACTACCTGAGCGTCGAAGAGAGGGACGTTTTAGCAATAAATATTGCTGCTACGTGTGGTTCAGCGGGTGATACAGCAGCTTTGGAAACGCGGTGGCATTTCAGCACTGAGGCTGATGCTCAGGGCTGTTTGTCAGCCGCAGCCCTGGGTGAGATAACACTGCCAAACCATCAGAGCTGTGTAACACTGCAATGGCCGCTCCGCCAATTACATTCCATTTTTATGGTCTCACAGCAATTACCCTGCGTTTTATGGTGCCGTAACGTATTAGGTTTTATGGCTTCATACCTGCTGCAGCACAGAGCTTCTGCATGGGGAGCAGGAAGCACCAGAAGCCTCCTGAGTCCCAGGGATGTGGCCCCACTTGGAGGAAGAAGCTCTCAGCGTGTCCCTGAGGGTTTATATTCCAAAAATGGAAATGAGGAGCTGAATGGATTCATTTTGCTGGCAGCGTGCGGGGCAGGGTAAACAACACAGAAGCAGCTCCAGGGTGGTCGGAACGCATCAGGCACCCTCAGAGGCCCTTCTTCTTCCCATAGCCAAGGGTGTCTGTGCCCCACAATTGCTCACCTCCCTCCTGCCCCATTCCCAGGCTGGCATTGGGCAGCTCTGCCCTATGACCCCCTGTAGCCCCTCTGTGGTTGCCCTATGATACCTCCCCTCCAACCTCTGTTTCTATTTCCTTGTTTTGCATTTTTTGATTTGCAAGAGCAAATCTCAGCCTGCAGAAGAGCTCGTGAAAACAATAAACTACAACTAAAACAATGGAATGAATCAAGCTAAAGCATCTCCGTGGTGAAGGTAAAGTGAGGCACTGAGCAAAAGGACATGCAAAGCTCCATGCTGGGCTTTGGGTCTTTCCCATTCAGTGTGGGGTCAGCGCAGTGCTTGTACTGGGGGTGGGCAGCAGGCAAGAAGCTGGATGTCACCCACTTTGTTTCTGTTCCATTTGCACCATGCACTGTGGGTCCAGGATCTTAATACTTCCCATCCCATCACTTCAACACGTGCAGCCACAGCTAAATGATTCCTGTGCCTTGTTAGCGATAGGATCAACTTCTGTGTTGGCTCGGAGGTGTTTCTCTTCCTGCCTCAAACACCCCACTCCAAAGGGGGCACCTTGGGGGTCCTGCTCTGCAAAGGGAATTTTGGGAGGATCTCCCCATGCTTCTCACTAGGCTTAATGCCAAAGGTCCCGGAAGCAAAGGGCATACTGGGCACAGCCAGAGTACTGCTGGTAGCCACCAGGAAGGGATGCTGCTCCAGTACAGAAGGAACAAATGAGTTTCATTAAGTTGCAGTGATTAGCTCCAGACACTGCTAATGGCGCTTAATGGATCTAATGCACTTCACGTGGTTGTGCATCACCAACACACCCCTGGAGACCACTCACTCCCACTGCTGCTCAGTGCTTTTGAGACTAAAACGAGCATAAAAGTGGCACGTGGGGTTGGGGGGTTGTGATGCTTGGGTTCCAAACCCAACCTTAGCCCACCCCACATGCCCACATCCCTCAGTGTCACATCCCCACGGCTCCAAAACACCTCCAGGGATGGGAAACCCAACACCCCATGGGCAGCTCCCCCAGTGAGGGGAGGGGATGGCCCTCAGGAAGGGCTGGAGGGTGTGTGGGGGGGGCAGGGTGGGCCGTGATGCTGCAGCCATGGGGCTGAAGGGGTTTGTGCTTGCAGAGGGTGGTGCTCGGCTCTGTGTACTGCCGTTCCCTGGGAGACAGGGTGGGTGTTGGGTTCCTGGGCAGAGAAGGGTTTGTTGCTGTGGAAGTAGAGCTGGGGTTTGTCAGCAGCTGCTGCTGGGTGTTGGAGGTTGTAAAGGAGGTTTGCGAGGAGGTTTGCTTCGAGGTTACAGCAGAGGTTTGTTGTCATGGCTGGGAAAGTAAAGTTTGTAATAGTGTAAGGAGCACAAACTGCTCCTGTGCTCGAGCAATGCCGGCACCAGCTGTGCCCAAAATCAGCAGAGCTGAGGCACCTGTGGCAGCTAACACTCAGCTCAGGGCTGCTGCACTGCCAGAGCCACCCAAGGACGGAGGAACCAAGGTACCAACAACCAGCAAAGCGTTGAACCCCAAAGACTTCGTGCGCATTCAGCCTCTGCCTGCTTTAGCTGAGAGAGAAGGGAAGGTGCTGGCCAGGAGCTGGGCGCTGTACAGGAGCAGCGGGCCGCCGTCAGAGCAAGTGTGCTGGGAGAAGTGGCACAGGAGGGAACGGCAGCGCACACAGGGGCTTTTCACCCCCCGAGGGAAGCCCTACCAGGAGCTGGGCGAGCTGCTGTGCACCGACCCAAAGCAGCTCACCCTGCGCTCCTTGGGACAGCTCGCACAGGTAGAGCCGGCTTTCTGCTTGTCTTTGCATAGGAAACAAAGGCTTCTCTTTTAAGTCCCCGCTCGCAGGGAGGAGAATGATTGCTTCTGTTTCGATCAGTGTTCCCTGCCTTGCTGTAGAGAGCTGCAGTCTGCCCTGTTGCTGGTACAGGGCGTTTGTACGTGTGGGGCAACGACCCGTGCTGTGGTTTGGGAGCTGGCGTTTGTAACTGGCAGCAGTTAGAATGGAGCTGGGGCAATGGAAAGTTAATGGATGAAAAAGAAACCGTGGAATAATGAATGTAATTAATTAAGGGAGAATGCTCAGGAAAAGGTACAAGGTGTAGTGTGGACAATGGGAGGAGAGGAACCGTTCTGAGGGTGTGAGGATGAAGGGTTAAAAAACAGGAGTGGACAGTGCTGGTATTTAAAGGGTGGGTAAAAGGTTTGAAGTTGTGGCTGCCTCATCCCTAGAGGTGCTCAAGGCCAGGTTGGATGGGGCCCTGGGCAGCCTGGTCTGGTATTAGATATGGAGGTTGTCTGCCCTGCCTGCAGCTGGGGGGTTGGAGCTTGGTGATCCTTGAGGTCCCTTCCAACCCAAGCCATTCTATGATCCTCTAGGGGTGCTCTTTAGCCAATTCTGAACTCTGCTACTTCGTGTTTTGACTACATTATCGTGTTAAAGGCATGCTGTAAGCACCAGACAGGTTTGAAAATCTCAGGTAACTGTTGCTGCTTTTTCTTTTCCCCTCCTAAGACGTAATGGTTACTGCATTTGGAAAACAAAGCACTTGCCTGGCACTGAATCTGACCAGCTTTGCTCCATGCCCAAAAGTCAGGGAAGGCCCAGAACTTCAGGCTGTTCTCCGGCCCAGTCTCATTATTTAAGTTACCAGTGTGCTCTGCAGAAACCAATTTAAGCTTTTATTTTCTTTTTTCGAACATACAAAACCAAAACTGTGTTCCTACAGCCCAATTTAAAAGTACTTTATGACCTGCTTTTTTGTTTTGTATGAGTTATTTACCCCCAATCCTTCCCTCCCTTAGCAGTCTCCTGAATACCTTGAGAAGGTTGTAGATACCAGATGCATCTAATTCCAGTTGTCTGAGAGTCCTAAGAAATATGTTGTATTTGATTAATGCATTTGTGCTCATCTCTGCCTTCTGAGTTTGCATTTTCTTCAGCAAGAGGCAGAGCTGATAATTTGCAGTGGTGGATGACAGTAAAATTTGTAAACAGGAAGGAGATAATAAAGGCCCTGGGAATTCAGGGGACTTGAGTACGCTAATATCTGCTGGCAAATGTCACTTTGTAAACTGATATGATTTTTAAAAAAAAAAGTCCTTAACAGCTAAAAACATTTTTGTAATCAGTGTGCTGGGATGGTTACACACAATGATGTGGGCAGAGAATATTATATGTGGTAATTGCGTGTTTAGGATCCTTTTTATAGCTACTCGATGCCAACAAACGTGTTTAGAGAAGCTGTATGTGTCCATTGATGCTTTTTGTGTCTTTATTAAGTAAATTTGGTGGCTGAAGCCTTAGAACGGATATTTCAATGTTCTGGCTGTTGCATTGGAGGCTGCTGTTCTGTGATCACACAGTGGAAGTGGCATCTGTCTTGCAATAAAAGCTGTCTGTGTGCAGTGAATTCCCTTCCACTGCAACCCTCTGGGATGAAATGAGCCCATTTCCATACTAGTAAGAGTATTGGAGAGCATTAGATACGGAGGCTGGTGGCCCTGCCTGTGGCAGGGGGTTGAAAGTTGATGATCCTTGAGGTCCCTTCCAACACGAGCCATTCTATGATTCTATGAACCTTTTGAATGTCCAGTACAAATAATTGGAAGTTACTTCATTCAGTCTGAGATTTTTTTCTCTCTCTTTCTCAAAGGTCAGGCATGCATTGCAGATGGCACTGATTCATGGCAAGTCAAAGAACGTCACTTTCCAGACAATATTTTTGATCTTTCTAAGCATTCAGAGCAATGTGTGAAAGGTCTTTTTCTTATTCCCTCGTGTGACAGTGCACGGTGATTGGTCGCCTTTTATCAATGTTTATATAGCTTCTTGCCTTAATTGCTATGACAGATTCATTTGTTAAGCTTTTGAAGTGGCTTGTTGACTTTTCACGTGGAAGAGAGGTGGCCTTTCTGACAGAGCCCTAAAAACAATCCAGGCTCACAAAATTATTACTGCCAAAGCCTGCTCTGTGCTTGTCATAAAAACCTATACTGTAATTCTGTGCTTTAGGTAAATAGATCACTAGATAAGATTGACGGCAACATCAGCAAAGGAAGGTTTTAAGCTGGAAACTGGAAAAGAAAATGGAGCAATTTCTTTCAAGATAAATTACACTGATGTTATTTGTTATTGCTGCAGTTAAAGATCTGTCAGGGTATCCAATCTAATACCTTGCTTCCCAGAAGACTGAAAAGATGTATTGAAAGGCAGAACTTAGAATGCAAAGAACCTTTTCCCTCTCTGATGTCAAGGTTAGTTGTAATTCCTTATTGCTCCGGGAAGAGCAGGAGAACATTGTTATGGTGGCTTACTGGTATCCCTGCAATGGGGAAACTGGTCAGACCAGACTGTGTGTATGTGGTGACGTTCCTAATGACTTCCAAATTGCATAACCCATATAGGGTTGTTTGGTTGACCCAAGTCTCAGGCCTACCTCTACAAAATGATAGGCCCCAATCTTTTTCACTAAAGAACAAATGACAACAACAAAAAAAGCTTTCTTATGATAGTTTTACATTAGGTTTTGAAAAAACTCCAGGAATATCTTGAAACTGCCTACTCAAGACAAGGTGACATTTCAACGAAATAACAAAGTGTAATATTCCTACCAGCTGTTCAGCCACCAAACACCAATACTTTCTCCTGTAGTTGCTATCTGAGGTTGGTAACTCACAAGGATGGCTGCTGCTCAGCCTGTTCTTCCAGCAGTGCCAAAGCATTGCATGAGATGTTCAGATTTAAGTATCTCTTGCTGTAGTGGGGTTGGTCACTGGTTGGTAGAATGTGACCCTTTCTCACGTCTTGCTGGAGGTGGTCTTAAAGTCTGTGTCAGTCAACGCTGAGTATCTCTAACAATTAAAAGCTGCACATCTGCAGCTCTGAATGGAAAATTTGGAGATGCATTCTGTTTGCAAAGATTAATTCATATTTGATTTAAGTTTTTACTGCTTAATCCTTCTGCTTGTAGTACTTTACCAGGCTTAACATGTCATGGTAGTCTGTCAGGTCTGGATTACAGTGTTTGTGTAAGGGCTGGTGTTTTGGGAGGGATGAAGGGAATGAGCAAGAAACAGGGAAGGTATAAAAGAGGGTGTAGCAATGAGATTCACATTTTAAGTTTCCTTAGTGATCCAAGTTTCTTTTTTTTTTTTTTTCTTTTTTCATTTTTTGTCCTTAAATGTTCCAGATGAATACAATGAGAGCAAAGATGAAAAATGCAAAGTTAGACCCAAATATTTAAATGCTGAAGTCGTCAGCTTTATTACAGGTAATAATAATTATTGACACACTGGAACAGGTTGCCCAAGGAGGCTGTAGATGCCCCATCCCTGCAGGCATTGAAGGCCAGGCTGGATGTGGCTCTGGGCAGCCTGGTCTGCTGGTTGGTGACCCTGCACATAGCAGGGGGTTGGGACTCTTTGAGGTCTTTTTCAATCCAGGCCATTCTATGAATATTTAAGCACTCCTGTTGATAGTTTTATTGAAATGTTTTTCTTTTCAGCCTTGTGAGACTGACAACCATTGCCTCTCTTGTGTGCTTGGAGAAGGTGTCATATAAAGTGAATTATCTTAGCTAATAGCATATAAAAAAACAGTAAAAGTGAAGAATTTCTGATCCTGAGCTCTAGCTTTATCTTTTAGCACCAAAGTGCAGGTGAGCCCAGAGATTAGGAAATATGCTTACAGAACTACCAGGTTGCTTGTTGTTTGCTTGTTTTTAATACTGGCTTTTCCTTCTTGTTTGGTTAAGAGCAATAGCTTTACTTTCTGCCATATGAGGCGATACTCCTAACCTAAGCCCAACTACATGAGAATATTGTGTCCTATAAAAAATGAGGGCGTTATGACTGCTAAATAGCAGCTCACCACACAATCCCCGTGCTGCTCAATTCAAAACAGTCTAATCAATTTCAAAAGTTCAATTTCTATTCCCGAAGCCTGCTTCGGTAATGAATTAAGGGAAGCATATCAAATGTAATAATGCATTGTTATTAAGGTTTTAGTAAACTTGCCAAATGTCAGGCTGCTAGTACAGTCACGGTGCATTACGCTGCCGTGATTACAGTTGAATTGTCATTATAACAAATTGCATTGCTCACCTAGGTTTGGGAATTGATCTGCAACAGCGTGCCTGGGGCAGGGGAGAAGTGTGTTAAAAAGGTGACACTTGCCATGAATATTCAAAGCATTTGATTTCTGGCAGGCTTAGAGTCTACTTCTATGAGTGAACACAAATATTCTGTAAGGTGTGCAGTGCAAGGAGTAGAATAGTCATTGTGTTTGGAGAATGGGTTGCTCCCCAGCAGAGGGGCTAGTTGAGTGCCTTTTGCTTGCTGGAAGTGCTTTGTAAGATGGTTACTCTGAGAGAGAATGGGCAAAGGCTGCTTCCAAAAACATTTTGAGATTTGATTGGAGTGATATATGAGAAATAAACTGTTGTCACCGTTTAAATGCATAATCGGCTCTGTGTAGAGCTTGCAGTGGATGTTGGAACACTAATTCATGGCTGTTCCTGATCCTCTAATAGCACAAAGGCATGTTCACTTTGGCCAACAGAGCAGTACTACCTAAGAATTTAGTATAGAAAGTGATGAAGAATAATGTAGCTAGTACAAGAAGAAGGGGAGATGAACTTGCATGAGCAAACAACAGTGGAAGCAAGTTGCAGTTTAGCCAGGACAGCTTGCTAACTCCCACCACACACACTGCATGGAAGAGCTGAAGGGGGATTATCCTTCTCACACAGACAGTAACAATCTGGGGTAAATTTATTTATTTCAGCTCAGAAATATTGAAGCCAGTTGTTAAATTGGAGTATTTCCATGTGCAGCGAATACGGGTGCTCAGTTGTGAGGGGGAAAGTGTAGTATTTAAAACTTGAAAACCTTTTGTATAAAATCAGATCAGTAATATTTCACTTTCCTTGAGACTGTAGAATGATGTGTCTTAAATTGCAAGTAATGAAAGGCAGTGCTTCCTGTGGCTGGAGATGCTGCTCATTATTCATGAAATGTCTATGGAAGAAGTGTTGAATGCTCAGCAGCAATGGGGGAAGGACATAATGGAATGTCTCTACATTCTTTGTAGTATAATGTGACCTTTCCATTAAATTAACGTTATGCTATTTGCACAAAAAGAGAGCTAAGCTAGAGAGTATTTTTAGGGGACAATAGTCAAGTTAATTGGGTAGCTATATAACTGTCACACTTTACATTAAGAGCTCAAAAGCAGTGTACAGGGAATGGAGGTAGCAGCTATAATGTTAGGCAGGATTCTCTTCAGAGGAAAATGGAGTTGCTTTGCATCTGGGTTGAAAGCTTGACTGTGGCTTTGTCTGGGGGACACTATAGCCTGCGGCGGTTATTTTCCCCAGTGTATTAAGATGGAGATTTTGGCTAATTAATCAGTGACTTTGTGCTGAAAGCTGTGCCTGTCCTCTCTCCTAATCTAGATAGGAAAAGCAGATTCCAAAGTCCTCAAGTAAAACACTGCTAGATTGCAGTTGGACTTCAGACAGCCCTACGCAATTTGATTTAAGAGCCGAAAGGTGCTTCATGAAGTGGTTGTGATGTGTTTAGCTTTTAAGTTGTGCACTGCATCCATTACAAAGCTTACCCTTTTAAGAACTTTTAACTCACTCTAGCTGCATTACATCAGGCTTCAAATAACAATTCGTATGTTTGAAATGAAGAGATTGCACTGCTTGGTGGTTTTCTTCTTTGGATGGTTTTGGTAATGTTTTCTATCCCACAGTGGAAGTGAGGTTATAGTAAATTGGAGAGCCCAAAGAAGCCCTTGGTTCCTCCTTAGCACTGTGAGTGCACCCTGTTGTGTCTTTGACCTTGAACTCATGGCAGTGCAGCTTCTGAGAGGATAAAGTCACACATTTCCTTGTGCACTTGGGTTGGTCCTTGGATTGCAGTGCTTCATCCTGAAAGTATTTACTTTGATAGTTTTGACCCCTGTTCTTCATTTCTCCTCTTTAGGTAAAACCAGTAGTTCCCAGTGATCTGGCATTATTTGTCTCCTACACTGAGGATCCTGATCTGGCCAGGATTCCAGGGTGGCATCACTTGGTCCAGTGAAATGTCAGCATTTCCCTCTCAGTGCTTCATGAACCCTTGTCTATGAACTCTCCTCTGTCGTGGCTGATTTTCCCCTTTACATGTACTTCTCCCCCCCTCCCCATATGTATACACACACCCCACAGAAAGCCATGTTTTAATTACTTGTATCCCTTGAATCTACCAGCTCTCTGTTCAGATAGAAGAATACTTACAGCTTAATTAGATAATAAACGATCCTCGTGGCTAATTGTTTGCCCTGTTGTTTGGGGAATTATTTGTGAGATAACTCCATTTATTCATTAAATAAAAAATAAAGGATGGAAACGTGATCACTTTTGCTGGAGAGCTGATGACGGGAAGATAAAATTGTCATGCTCCACAGCTTTAGAGTAACTCATGCATGATTCTTACCTTGAATCCCCCCAGCTAGGCTGATACCCTGTGCATTTTAGTGTTGTCTGATCCCAGCTGCCAGGTACCACTGGTCACCTCAATCTGATGTCAGCCTCTCTGATGCACACAGTGCAGCCAGCTGGCAGACAAGACTACAAGTAGTGGATATCATCTTATGGGGCCTGCATGTAAGGCATTCCTCAATAAAAATCACACGGGAGAGCCCAGCAGTGATGCTCCTCATCTGTCTCATAACCAACTGCCAGGCAGATGCCTGAATAGAGTGGAGCAGGACAGAGCAGAGGTCTGTAAGTCTCATTGGCAGCTCTTAGGGCTGGTACTCTTTGGGAGGTGTAGTAATGCTTGCAGGTTTCTGGACTTGCTGACAGACAGCAGTGTGACTGCCATCAGATGCAGTGGTCAAAGACAACATTAAGCCACAACAGAGTGGCAATTGGATGGCCAAAGATTTCTGCCTAGAATGGATAGAAATAGGAGAACTGTGACCCATCTGCAGCATAACGACAGCATAACAGTATGCCTGAATTTAAGGAGAGTACATTCCCTTTCTCAGTGCTTTTTCTTTTGAAGTTGGTATGTTCTGCTCTGTTTAGTGTTGATCGATGATGCCAGAGCTAGAAATGCTTAAGATTTAATGTAACACATTTATTAAGCTGTCAGAATAATCAAACATCTTTCAACAGCTGTTTTGAAATAAAAAATAGATAAATGTATTCTAGTTCAATACTTTGCAGTGGCTTAAACACTTGAAGCTGATCTCCCTGCTGTTTCTGAACTTCTCAGCCAGACTGGCAGGTTGGTCCAATAAAAGATCTGTTCAGCTGCACGGTGAAAGCCTTTCCCATTAAGGAAATATTAGCTGAAAGTGGGCGGTTAAAGCACCCTGTCCTTTATGCTGCCTTTCCTTGTTGGTATACGATGTCTTAGGGTTATGTAGTTAAGCAGTCTAGAAATGTCACATAACAGAAACACCTCTGTTTTCTTTCTGTTAACACCACCAACAGGTGATGGTTTACCTACAGGTATCCACCACATCCTGCTCCAGTTTTTCTTCCCGCTAGGTTACCTTGAAACGTTAGGAATTAATTCCTGGAGTCGCTGTCAGAGAAACTGACAGTGAATCAAAGCTGTGAGACAAATTGCTCGTTACAGTTCAGGGAGCTGAGCCCTCCATGCAGACAGCTGTACCATGGCTGGGGGGTTCTCAGGCGCATCACCGCCAGCTCTGCCTTGACAAATGCTGTCCTTGTCTGCTGGTGGAGCTGATAGGTGGATTGCCATCACATAAATGCTCTTTAAGCTCCCATCAGAGGCACTGCTGTGTTTTTGGGGACTGTCTCAGTGCGTTTCGTGTCGCCTTATGCGGGGCTTGTGTTGTTGTGCAGCAGCCTGAGCTATGGATGATGCTGTTAATCCATGAAAAATGAGAAATTAAACCCCTGGCTGGATCTTAATGATCCTTATCCAGATCCATCGAATCACAGCTTGATTTTTATTTTTCTGAGATTTTCTGTTTGTTTTTATAAAAGCTTGGAAGTGCTAAATTCATTCAGCTTTGCAGTGTGGCATTCAGAAATCCCTCTTGCTGTCAGTGATCTTACTTCAGCTTTTAGTGAATATGGATTAAAGAACAGATTGGGAGGAAAAATATCCTTTTCTAAATAGCCACCTTGCTGTTCCATTTAGCTCGTCAGAAGTATTCCAATCCTTTTTTAAACAAAGTAAAATACTGTGTGATTTTTCTTTTCCCCTTCAGGTGTTTCATTTTCAACTGTTCCCATGAAAAGTGTTAACCTGTATTACCTCCGTGAGATGTTTGAGGTCTGAATGTGTGCGTGGCAGTAATTGGTAAGTCAGGATGAGTTAGCTACATAGGATACAGGCTGTAGAGCAAGATTTTCCAGCACCTCTTGGTTGTGCTGGCAAATTGTATGAATTGAAGTCTTTGCACTGCTTTGCTCTGAGGTCAGCTAGAAGACACTATGGCCTGAAAACAGTGATTTAATGACATACAGCCTTAAAACTAATGAGATACAAAATAGGAAATCAAAACAAAGACAATGCTTGAGGAGAATGGGCCACAGATGTAACGCAGTCTGTGTGTGCAGCTGGCATGGCTACTGCAAAATGCCTCTGAAAATAGCTGCCCTCTGGAAAGTCAAGTTTTGGTGGGTTAGCTGTGGCTTATTCCCTTATTTGTATCAAATATGAGCAATTTGGGATGCATTTATTTTACCACAACTGTAGAGTAGTTCCTAAATGTTGATCTTTCCTTCCTTTTTTTTAAGTCACAGGTATGATAGTGCAGGCTTTTTTTGCAGATAACCTAGTCAATTCCATTAACTCTATCTGATGAGGTGTGTATGTGTGCTTATGTTTTAGGATAAATCACACATAAGCAATTAAAAGAAGGGATCTTTGTTGAGTATGTTATCATAGAATCACAGAATGGTTTGGGTTGGAAGGGGCCTTTAAGGTCATCCAGTTTCAACCCCCTGCTATAGGCAGGGACACCTCCCACTGACCATGTTGCTCACAGCCCCATCCAGCCTTGAGTGCTTCCAGGGAGAGGGCATCCACCACCTCACTGTGCAACCTGTTGCAGTGTCTCACCACCCTCACCTAAAACCCATGCAGAGCTGTTCACTGGAGCCTTGCCATAGGTTATCAATGATATTTGGGGCTTTGTGTTGGAATTAAAGAGTCCTCTGTCTAATCTTGCATAAAGCCTAGCCAAGGAGATTCTCTTCTTGACATAGATCATCTGTCTCACATTTGTCGTGCATGAATTTGGTGCCAGCCAACAAGCTCATTCCATTGCAATGTGGACTGTATTTATCACTGTAAGACAGTAATTCAGTCAGGTTCTTTATTCCAACAAGGAACTGGACCCTTTGACAAAAATATGCTTTGGGAAAATTATACAGTAGTTCAGAATTTGCCTTTTTGCTTGTAAATTTCAACATATCTGGGTATAACATCCATGTCTATAGCAACCATCGCATGCTTCTTGATTTACTTGAAGTGATATTGGAAAAATATTAAGAAAACATATCAGCGTTTTAATAATCATAGTCTCCAGTTTGCATCTAAAAATGCTTATATGTTTTAGGGAAGTAACAGGAGTGGCTGTTTGGGGAAAATAGACTGGAACTGTCAGACCCATATCACGTTGTGCATGTGGTGAGATGACGACTTTTTTAGGGCTGGCAGATGCACTCTGTTCATTTTACAGGTCATTAAATTTCTCATTATACGAACTCAATCATCTGAGTTTTTCCAAATATGATTTGGAATATCCAAAAGATTAGACAGTGTGCAAAATAAATAGAGAAGTGTTTTGTTTTTTTTTTTTCTTCTTTTCAAATTATGGTTTGTCTTTCAAAATTAAAGTGATCGATAACCTCCATAACATTTGTACTATATCATTCTCATTGTCTGGCTGCTCCATATGGAAGGTTATATTCTGAGATTGTATATCTCTGCATGCAGAGCAACATCAGACCAAATTTGTATTTGTCGGTCTGCCTCAAGATTCTGATTAACCTGTCTGTGTCTGAGAGGAGAGAATCTCCAGCAGTAATTTGTGCATTAGAATATTATCTTTCTTGATGAGGCTAAGCATCTGCATCTTCTTTAAAAAATGTTATGAAGTGGCTTTTGAGAAGAAAAAGGCCCAAATCTTCGTGTGTTTCATTTGCTGAATTATCATTCAGGACTATCCTGCCTCTTCTGTCCAACATGTATGTTTTTCCACGTGGTCTACATTGCCAAAGTGGGATGGTCTTTTATCCCTTGTGTGAAGGACTTGGTCTGCATGTGATTTTATGGTGTAATTTGGGCAGGAGAGGAAGAAGAAATGGTGTGTCTCAGAAGGACGTTTTCCCATTTAAAAATTAGTGAACCATCTCCATCTTCCTAAGCTGCCTTTACCTTCTTGATTGTTTGTAAGGCCTCTGTTTGTGTTCGTTCTGATTGCACTTCTGGTTTAGCTTTTTGCAGTCCTTTGCCATTGCCAGCTGAAGCAACTCCTGACTATGAAGATCTATGAGAAAGGAGTAGATAAGTGACCTTATCTACTAGTGCTTATCTAGAGACTGCCCTGATCCTACTTCCTTGGTGCTATTAAATTTAGATTCTGCTAAATGACAGAATTTCATCTCGTGCTGGGCTCAGGTGGCTCTGTTATGGAGCCTGAAGGAACTGAAGGTTTTACAGTGCCTGAGGAGTTGCAGGCGGCACAGAGAAAAGGAAAGAGGGCAGGGTGCCAACAATATACAAGAAATGCACTTAACTTCGGTGTTCAGCATCCACGGGATGAGCAATGGGATATTAATTTAATAGCTGGTTGAGAAGAATGGGGGATATCCAGACAGAGAGAAATGGTGGGAGATTCAGTCAGCCTGCAGGACTGTGACTTCCACTTCAGCTTAAGATGTGAGCTTTTGGCTTCGGAGACGTCCCTGGTCATGTATGGCTTTAGAATATATGGAGGTTGGCAGCCCTGCCTGTGGCAGGGGATTTGGAGCTTGATGATCCTTGAGGTCCCTTCCAACCCAAGCCATTCAATGATTCTATGATATGACATGCACAGAAAGCACAGGGAATTGAAGGCACAAGTCACTTGTCTTGCTGTACCTTCATCCTTCATATATGCAGTGTTTAATACCACGTGCTGACAAGAACGTGGTGAGGATTAATATCTTACAGGTGGTAAACTGCTGAGCTGTTGTAGTAACGGGGACCACGCGAGTATTACAAATGTGCTTTGGAGTCTTCACAGCTATTGGATGCCAGTGTAGCCCCTGTAGCCCCTCCATCTCTGCCTAGCCAGAAGAATGCCCCATCCATCATGTGCGGAGCCAGTCATGCTTAGCTACACATTTGTGACCTCTGGGTGTGATTATAGCTGCTGATCTGTGGGACTGAAGCCAAAGGAGAGAGAGGATTTGGCTCTGTTTTATTAATATACTTACAGGAATAATTGCTGTGCTTAAACAAAATTAAATAGCATCTAATTCCTTCGTTGGCGTTTGGTAAATAAAAGCAAGCATGGGGACAAAGATGGAAGTTCAGAAGGAAACAGGAGTGGTTTTGCTTTTTCTAATCCTGGAGTGGTAGCTGGGCAATTTGAAATTCAAGTGAAGTGTTAGCAGCCTTGGCCAGAAACAATCTTTAATTTTTGCATACACTTCTTATTTATTGAACTAATAACCTTAACCTTCTCTTTTTGCCTTGTAGAAGAGAAGTGCTCGGATTGCTGCTAACATGTCTGTATTTCAGTTCGGTGGTTATTTCCAATTCCTTGTTTTCTTTGTCCTCTACCAGGTGGCAGTCGTCATGCTTTTTATTCCGTGGCTTGTATTGATTTGGTCAAAAGTAATTAAAGAGATAATTCGTTCTCAATTACATTTCCCCGAATTTCCTGAGGCTGGTGACTCTGCTCTCCAGCTGCGTCTTTCCTCAACTCCTCCTCAAATTGACTTTGTTCTTGTTATGAAATAAAGCAGAATCGTGTGTTCTTTTTTGTTTGTTTGTTTGCTGCTTTTTGATTGAATGGTGACTCTGTGCTGTGGAAGATATCGATCTGTTAATTGTATTACACGCTCCTGCCTTGGTTCATGAACTTGCATGCTTTTAGCATAGCATTCCAATAAGAAACCCCACGTTAGACTAATAGAAGATCAGTAAAGGGAGACATCTAGAAAGCATTAGCAAAGGCCAAGTATTATTTCCATCATCACTGAGTGGAAGGCTGTGGGAGAGCTGCATCAACTGGTGCTGGTGCATTGCCCAGAGTCCACGTGACTGATAGAAATACGAGGAATAAGGAGAGATGTCATAGAAGCCATCTATTTTGTTTTTTGTTTTTTTTTTTTGCATGTTTTCTTGCCTTGACTTGTAAGGATGCAATGCAGAATATTTAGGCTGTGTGTTTTTTGCAGTGAAAAGATCTTATGGAGGAAAAAAAAGATGGCAGGTCATATAATATTCAAAGTAACTGTGGAGCAAATAGAGTTACAGTTGAGACTAATTAGATCCGATTATTTTACAAAATTTATCACACTTACCAGAATTCAGTAAATATGATGATGATCCTTTGGGGTCCCTTCCATAGCCATTCTATGATTCTATGAACATTCTTTGGAGAAAAGAAAATAAAAAAAGGATTTTCCTGGAGAATGTGACAAGCTGAGGCAAATTGGGATAAATATCAAGCTATGTGAGCTGGTTTTGCTGGGTAAACAGCAGTCTGTCTTTATGTACCCTTTCTGAATACTAAAAAAGTTAAGAAATGAGCAGTGTTGTTTGTGGCATTTCAGATATAAGGAGTAGAGGCATGGTGAGCTGAGATTCTTGTACCAGAATCTATTGTAGTCAGAAAGAAGTGGGGGTGGGTTAGGGCCTGCAGGCTGGGATAAGGTGTTACATGTTTTATTTAGAATGGCAGAAGAATTTTCTGACAGATGTGAAATTGAGCCTACTTATTCCAAATTTCGTTCTTATGCCATTACTAGTAGATAACCTCTCTCTCACTTCTCAGCTGCCTCCTTCCATTTCTCTGATGTGTCTTTATTGACAGTAATGCGTTCGCTAGAGCGCAGGATGGGAGCTGACAGCACTGGAGCTCCATCCCTCATTAAAACCACCGATGGTAGAACAGTGAAACGAGTATCACTCCCTATTGATATCAGGCCCGTTTCTGACCAAAGACCAAGGAATGCAAGCTGCTGCAGTAGCTCTTAGCAAACGCTCCCATTGGCTGCAGAGATTCTCATCTATGGAGTGCCTTGCATTATTGATGTGGTAAAGCATAACCTTAACGAATCAGGTGTCTCGTCTTTGAGGCTGATGTATATTTGCATCTTGCTGTGGTGTAGTTTTAAGCCAAAGCACTAAAATGACATTCCTCTTAAGGCAATCTTAGTTTTCTGCAGGATATTGGTAGTGAAGTCCTTTGCCTAGGAGTCCCTTGTGTTTAATTTAAAATTCTCTTTTGGTCCCAATATCTGTTCCCTCATTCCAGTGAAAGAGCAAGAAGGGTCAGTGTTCAGCAGCAGCAGTGTAAGAAGAAATAAGGAAAAAATTTAAAATACCTTGATTACTTGGCTAGAATACTGCCTACAAAAATCAGCATTTAGAATGCTACCTGCGGAAGAGCAGTAGTCCTTGTGTATTGCTTAACAAGAGCTTTCTAAATGCTGTTGTAAAATGACAAATATATTTCATCAGGTTGGCCTTGCATCTGGATGACCAATAGGGTAGCTTGTGAGAGGGCCGTGCTGATTTGCCTTCGTCAAAACACATTCACATCTTGCAGATGTAATCATAATGCTACTAGTGATATTAGGAACGATGCTGAATGATATTATGAAGAAGAGTGCAATAGGTGTTTCAATCACTGTTTTTACCTGTAACATAAAAACCAAACAAGCTGACCAACATGAAAAAAGCTTCAGGAATTGCCAAGATAACAGGTTCTAAGTTGAAAATGTACAACATAAATACCACATACCACAGCTCCCCTCCTGTAGGTGACAAACACAGCATGCTCACTGCAGCCTTCCTGTACCTAAAGGGAGCCTACAAACAGGAGGGGAGTCAACTCTTTACAAGGGTAGATAAAGGCAGGACGAGGGGAAATGGTTTTAAGTTGAAGGAGGGAAGATTTAGGTTGTATATCGAGGGGAAGTTCTTTACCAAGAGAGTGGTGAGGTGCTGGAATAGGCTGCCTGGAGTGTTTTAGATGCCCCGTTCCTGAAGGTGTTCAAGGCCAGGTTGGATGAGGCCCTGGGCAGCCTGGTTCAGTAGCAGCTCTGAAGGTTGGTGGCCCTGCTTGTGGCAGGAGGCTTGGAAATTGATGATCCTTGATGTCCCTTCCAATCCAAGCCAATCTATGATTCTATGCTATTTCCACAATAGGATTTGAAGAAGAAAAAATGGAAACTCGGAATGATATTTGCAAAGATAAGTGTGTGAAATGCAAGGTGTGATTAATAAAAGACTGTGATGTGTCAGAGCTGAACAATTTCTGCTCTTCATAATTACTTAGAAGAGAAAGTAGATGTACCTGGGAACTGTTAGGATAAAATCTAGCATGTCTGGAGGCAGTCGTTTGTGACTGAAACGAGCTATTCAAAAGGATTTGTTCCTCCAAAAATACTCTGAGCCTTCAGTTTCCTTTCTAAAGATGGAGAGGGCATGCAAAGCACTGCATAAACTGTTATGCAAGAACAGCAGAGCTTTGGGTGTGCCTCCAGCCAACCATGATAGCAATGGAAGGGCTCGCCTCCAACCAGGTGGCATCGAGCTCCAGTGACTGTGCTGCTCCTGCAGTTGACTTTACCTAGGTCTGCTGGGTGTGAGCTCAGGAAAAACCACCTCCTTTTGGATTAATTTCCTCAGTCTTTCTTTGGACCTTTTTTTTTTTTTTTTTGTATTTAAATGTTGTTTTCTTACATATGGAGTTGTACATCATTTTGTTTCTTCGCTATAATGAAAGCAGGAAATGAGGAGTGAAACAGGCATTTTGGTGGCTTAAAAGCAAGTGAGGAGACTTCTCATAGTTCACCTAAATTTGGAAACACTATGAGGAAAAAAAATAATTAAAAAAAACCCCACCCAAGCCCATTTATTGCTTCTGCACAAAGATCCTACAGATTGTCATGATAATATATTATTGAGTTTAACAAATTAGACTTACCAATATATTTTTTCCTCAGTTTTTTTTTTTTTTTTTTTTTTTTTATTTTATATCTGCACTGCAAATTAAAAAGAAGGAATCACACCATTCCATCATTATGAACTGTTACTGTTTGAAGCTCAGATTGCACCTTTTCAATACGCGGCGTTGTAATGAAAGATAATGTTATAGAAAAAGAAGCGATTCCCTTCTGTTTTCTGTGGTATGGCTGATTGAATCTCATTACCAGTACCTGAGAGGAGGCTGACATATGTGATACCTCCCTTCCCTTCTTCCCTGAGCAACTATGCCAAAGGAGAGGTGGATTCGCAGCTCTTTTCATTGCCTTTCCTCCTGATCTGGCTGGGGTGGCTGACCAGAGTTAGGATGCAGGGTAATGTGTTGCACCTTGTAGAGTTTTGGTCACAGATTTGTTCTTTCAGCACACTCAGAAATCTCTGAAAGAGTCATATTGGGAAATTTTTTCTCCTCGTGCTCCATAGTTTGTACTCATGATCAGCATACTGGTACTTATGAGCAATTGAAACTTTGGGTCTGCATTCCAACACTTTCTCTCCTCAAGTAGTAAGTTATTCCGAGAGGCCTTAGTTGATAGAGTCATATCAGTCAAGGTATCACCAGCTGTAAAAACAATGGTAGCTGGCCATGGTCAACATATTGCTGTTTCTGCTGGGGAGAAGCATCAGGAGCAAAGCAGAGTGGAAGTTCTGCATTTGCTATGGGTGAGATGCAGGAGCCTGCTCAGAAGTAAAATGATTCCTTTCTCACAGCTGTGTGAATGAGCTTTCTTCAAACACCAGGGCAGCTCAAGTACGTTGGTGTCCCTCTGCAAGTGAGACATGTTCTCCCCAGCAATGTTGGCTTGCCATCTGTCCCTGCTGCTCACCCACCTTGTCCCATTGCTCCCCAGCCACAAGAGATAGCAGAGCCTTCACACGCTCATCTTTGACACTTCATTAGTTCATCTGTACACACTGCAGAAAATCTTTTTTCCGTTCCAGCTGCTTTGCTCTTAGCATCATTTCTGCTTATTTTTTATTCTGTTATTTGCTCCCGGTCTGCCCTCAGTCATTACATTACAACTCGGGTGTGCACAGCTTTCTAGTGAGTGAAGAACTCTGCTCCTTATGCTTTCTGCTTTCGTTCTGTTGACATGTTACATTGGAACATAGATTTGGAAAACATTTTGTGCCTTCTAGGATCAAGATTCTAACATGCAAAATGATTTGCTTTTAAGAATTTCTAAAACATCTAGAAGATATTTCAAGGCTTTACAGCTCCGCATTTGCTGTGCTGTGTCTTTCAGCCTTTGTTCCACATCAGTTCTGCACTAGCTATATGGGTGCAGCTTCCCAGGGCCTCCTGCTTTGCTTTGCTTGGGATCAATAAATGAGCTCTTTGATCTGAAACTACTGCAGGAAGGAATTACTATTTTTCATACCCTTTTAGCCTGAGTACCATAGGCTGCTGAGTGATCTGAAGTTTTTTATTAATCTACATATAAATATGTGTGTGTGTGTATATATATATATATGTGTGTGTGTGATTTAAATAGGAGGAAATATATCTTCCTTCCACTTGAATAAAGTGCTGGTTGAAGGAGAACTAAAAATGAGATTGTTTGACTTCAGGGCTTTTCATGAGCCTGTGCCTTCATGGTGAGTGAAAGCACAGACCCACGAATACTGATCCATCACAGTGCGTATCTTCAGGGAAGAGCAATTACAGGTAAGTAATTTCTTATTCCTGTTTTGGAAATTGGATTTTCTTTTTATGTTAGACATGGTAGATAATAGCCTTCCATGAGAAGAGGTTTTTTTTTTTAAAAAAAAAAAAACAACATTCAATTGCAGTAATTTAGAAAGCATGGATGCATTTTGCACGGTAATTTTTTCTGCAGGTGCTTCACATGAGAATCTATTTGAGTGCCAGAGTTAGTGATGTTTTAAGTGTTTCTGCATCAGACTTGCCTTAATTTTTGATTTAGTTTGCATCTCTGTAGGAAACGTTGCTTGCACCACTTGTTTTTTTAAAATGGTGATCTACTTCTCTATGTCTAACTTGCATTTATACATAAGGCTACATGTTTTTCTTGTTCATTTTTAGGAACCTGTGAAAAAAGACGTGCAGGAAAGACCGCAGGGAGAAGTGGCTGAGGTTACTGCTGATGAGAGCTCTGTCAATCCAAAGGTTAGAGTATGCAGTTTCATTTCTGGTGAAGCTTTGATTCAGCATGGAGTTAAAGAAGCCAACATACAAGCATCATGCTTTGAGTATATACGAGTGGTTGCTGTTTATAAGCTCTGCTATACATAAGAACCTTCTGCTGACGTATCATAAGTTTTCTCTCGTAAAACTATTGCTGATGAGTGAGACAAGTTCATATTGTAATCTGGTAAAAAGAATGCTCAGAAAATTCAGTTTAGCAGTGTCACTCCATTCATCATAGAGGACCAACCTTAAAGCACCGAATGACTAATGCATTCAAAATGACTTTTTAAATAAAACATTATGATTTTTGGTGTACGTTGGCCAATATTGCACATACTTATATCTCAAAAGCCCAAGGCTGTAGGACTTTCCTTTACTGGAAATGCACAGGCTTGTCTCAAGGAACACCTTAGCTTGCACCTCAGTCTGTGCCCACTGGTGCTGCTCTTCTCAATGGGTGGCAGTTCAGCCTTGCACCATTTGCACACTGAACTCTGCCTCAGCTGCGTGTTTTATTAGCTTTACTAACACGTGCAAAAACACTGTATGTGCACAGCATGTGATCATAATTCTGTGATGTTCTCTGGAAGTCCCAAGGGTACTTCTAAAGCAGGGGCAGTTCCGCAGCAAATCTTTCATCTCCCATAAATTTGGATGTGTAGTTGTTCAGAGGAAGAACTGTTGCAGGCACTCTGAACAGTGCCCTAAAGGAGATGATTTTAATTCCCTTGTGTAAAATCACGAACCTGGTTTGTACAGTCCTAAAAAATTAAATAAAAAAGTTAGAATGAAAAGAATGGATACATTACGCTCTGTGCTCCAAAAAGAGAGCAATGTCTGTGAAGCTCTCTCTTGCTTTTTTGTTTCTTTGCCTTTTTTTTTTTTTTTGATTGTTTGTCAATAGCTTGTTTTGTGTCTGAACATTTTTCTGGACTAGAACCTGAAGAAGATTTCTCTCTTGTGTGTGCTTTTTGTAGTTTGATGCATAAGAATCACAGCTGTTGTTCCCTTAGCTTAGGTGATCAAAGAGTCTCTTCTTCCAGTTTTGGTTTCATAAACCTCTCAGGCTCTTAGCTGCTCATAAGACTTCTATCAAACCTGATGTCAGCCAATGACCAAAAGCTGTTGAAGCACACTTATGCCCAAGAGAGTGGTGAGGTGCTGGAACAGCTGCCCAGAGAGGCTGTGGATGCCCCGTTCCTGGAGGTGTTCAAAGCCAGGTTGGATGGGGCCCTGGGCAGCCTGGTCTGATATTAAATGTGGAGGTTGGTGGCCCTGCATGTGGCAGGGGGTTGGAGATTCGTGATCCTTGAGGTCCCTTCCAACCCAGACCATTCTAAGATACACGTGGGCTTGTAGAGCCGTATCGTATAAGGTTTGTTTACATGCTCATGAAATCTCATAATACTCTCCCAGGTGATGGTTATCTCAGAAAAACTGTGATTAAAGCTGAACTGTGAGACTGCAAGTACCTTCTCTGTGCTGAGCTGTTCTTAATAGCTTAATATTAATTCTCAATTTGATCACTTTCAGTCTGATCCGCTGGAATCAGTGAAAAGGCTCACCTCCTCTAAAGAAACAGGAAAGGAGCTGAAGACTCTTAGTAAAACTCTAGCTCACTTGAGGTAAGGAAATCCAGAGCACACAGAAATGGGTCAGATCGGGCTAAAAGAGTTGTTGGTTCTGCAGTTGGCTTATCAGCAAAATCATCAGCTGTACTAATTGCTTAGAAAAGATGGCTTGTAATTTTTCCTTTGTAGTCTTTATGTACGCTCAAGATGTTTTGAGTGCTGCGTGTGGAACGACTGCTAGCTCCATCAGATCTGGGTTTCTATATGCCATGCAGCCAGCTGAGGTTGGACAGAAGGTGGCTGGATGTGCTTGCTTTTCCTAGAAGGTATCTTCCATTGCCACTGTCAGAGAATGGTATCTTCCATTGCCACAACAGAGCATTTCTTACAGACTCATTTAAAAAGAAAGAAAGAGGAAAAAAAAATACCACAATGGTAGTCATAGGCTTTGCCATTCTACCATCTCATTCTTTTACACGTAACTCTTATTGATGCCCATATTTCAGCTTTGTTACTGCAGCCACTACTTACATTGACGAGGCTGCAACTTCTATGTGCTGTTCTGTTTCAATCACACATTCTGATTACACTCCAAATTTGCCCTGCTCATTGTATTTGCTTAGTATTAGCTTGAATAATTGCAGAGCTGTGTAATAGGCCTTGCAGTAGGTGACTCTAGGCTTACTAAATTTTCTTGGAACTATCTAGCTTCCGTGATGTGAGCACTGAGAAACAAGAATCGCTTGCAGCTGAAACAGCAAGCAGGAATACAAAAAGATTTACATCTGGCAAGGTTTAGTTACAGCCTCCTGCAAATAAAATAGATGATTTACTGCTGCCAGCCCCAACAGGGTACGGATTACATGAGAGAGATTAAAAGCTGTGTAGACTCGAAGCCTTTGAAGAGCATTCACTAGATAAAAATAGCTGAATTAAAGCAAGCAGCAAGAAGATAAACATGTATATAAAAACTTAATAATTTCATGGGCTAAATGTAAGCATCTTTTCCAATCGAGAACGTGTGGTATTGAATCAGCATGTTATATTGATGATGAATTAGGTTCTTGCACCGTTTGAGAGTGCAGTTTACAAAAGTTGAGGAAGCTACGTCAAAAGGAGTTTCTTTGCATGTACTACTGCAGTGATGTACTGCATTATTAGTTGTCGCAATGTGGTGGTGTTCAATATCTCCAATTTTTACATCAGAGCAATTTCTAAATTTTGCACTAGTTACTCATGATAACGTTAAATTTCACATTCAGCAGAGGGTGGTTAGTGGTAGGGTAGTATGGTTCATTTGCAATTGAACTTCATGATCTTTAAGGTCTTTTCCAACCTGAGCAATTCTGTGATTCTTCCCTTCCATCCTTGCTTAACTCTGGTTATTTTGTTTTACTTATTCTGTTAATCCACTTGATAAATGTGCCAAAAGGTTATAAGCCATAAACAAAATAATAATAAACAGTGCGTATTTTGAAGGTTGAACAAGCCATTTCAGTGAAGTATGACTTTTTTTTCCAATTACAAATGGAACTCAGATGTCTCAGGAAAGTAAAATGCTTGAGTTGTTCTTGCAGACTTCAGTGATGTCTCTGTTTCTCTGATTTATTTTTTTTCCCAAACTGCACTGATTAATCAGGAGCTCCAAGGAAAGATCTTGTTAAGAAATCCAGCTCATCACTTTGAGTGAGTGCAGTTGTTTCTTACAACATTTGAAGTGTTTTGTGTAACCTGCTTCTAACTCAAGACTTAATCATAAATGCAGATTAACCTTCTGCTGGGTGTTTAATGGTAATGTAATCTGCAAAATGATGCTAATGCAGACTTTTAATGATGTGAATAGATTTGATCTTAATGTATTTTTGATTCCAATGTTATCTTTTAATGAGAGATTAAATCCCCAACTTTTAGTCTTCTATCCCTTCTCACCTCCAGAAGCCAAGACAGCCAAAAGGACGAGCAAAATTATATTCCTTTATGCACACTGTCTTCAGAATTGCCTTTTAAGTCTCAATCAGTTGTATCAGTACCACACCCACAGATGGTAGGCACGTTGGGCAATTGATCTTTAGCATCTAGTTTGGCTTTTTACTGTTCATGCTGAAGGTGGAAAGAACCCAACTCCATTTTAGTATCCCAAGCAGAATTTGTTGTGCTGACAAATAAGAAATATGTACCTGTTGAAGCATCTCCAACTCCTTCACATTCTTCTAGTCCCATAAATTTAATTATGCATCCGAAACTGGCTTCGTTTAATTTAAAATGCCTGAGTGGAAATATTCTTGTTCTCTGCTTTTCCATGACCATTGAAACATATGTGGGACACAGAGAGAAGGCCTGGTCTCGTGTTGCTGCACAAGTCCATTTATATTTCCTTTTTACACTGACTGCATGGAGTGGTGGTTTCACATTGATGGCTAACTAAACCCCACCTCTCTGCTCTCACACTTCTGATCCTCAAAAGATCAGGGGCAGAAAATAACAAAAAAAGGCTCAAGGTTTGAGGTGAGGACTGGAAGGTCATCCATGATTACCATCACGAGGAGAAGAGATTCAGCATGGGGAGATGAATATAATTTATTGCCTGTTTATTACTAGCAGAGTAGAGCAGTGAAAAACTAAAAGCAAAGAGAGAGCACTGTTGTCTCAATATGTGCTTCAGTGATGTTTGCCTGTCACCTCCTGTAAGAGCATGTGGTATTACACTGTGATCCCAGTGGTGATCCTGCAGCATATCTAACATAATTATGTACTGAGGCATCTAAGTCATGTTCCTTACTTATATGATTTAAGTGAAATATTATATGAACTATAATGGCTGTGGAGAAATTTGCTTGAGAAAGGTCAGGGAAACTGGTTTTTGAAATGTGGACTCTCATTCTCTAATACTTCCTAAAGCATGCAGTAGCCAAATGACCCAGGGTGCAGAATAAAATCCAACAGCCTTAGTATCTGGAAATCAAAAGTACACATTAACTATTGTTCTTTCTAATTATTCTGTTGTCTAAAACTGGAAACTCTTAACTTTTAGCAATTAAAACGTGCTAGACATTCATCTTGAGCGTTCATACAAAGTTACTTTGCATTTGCAGAACAGTAAGAACTGACATCAGCAGACTTTTTAACCACATATTGTAATAGGAAATTGCAGGAAAAGATAATTTCAAGTGAGAATTACTGCAGTGATGTTTGGACCGAAGGGCATGATGGCAATACTTCTCAGTAACAAATTCAGGATGTAGAAAAGGAGCTTTTGAAGGGATGGAGCAGAGTGGGAAATGCACAAAAGAAGAAAACTGGAGTTGTAAATCATCAGGACAGCAACTTTTCATTTCAATGAAAGCAGTCGGGCTAGCAGAGCAGCATGCTAATATGTACTACAGAGAGTCAGGGGATGCAAATGACCTTTGTGGATTTGGGTTTTGTTGCCTGTCCTCATGATTGAAAAGGAACAGCCAGCGGTTGTCTTAATTGGATGTTAATTGATATGTATTCATGGCAAGTAGTGCCTGTGATCTCGCAGCTTGTTTGTATTAGAGAGTATAATGGAGCAAACTGTGAGGGAGTTTTAGCAATAGTCATCACAGTGATGTGACACGATAGTAAAAATGTTAAGATTACCTCAAAAATATTTCAAGAGTCATGACTGGAATAGACTTGAATTCATAAAGCTTCCTTATATGCTAAAAAATATAATTAAAGGGAAGATAAAACTTACAACTACAAACTCATGCTTCCTCTCAGTAATACACTGTAAGTACATGAGAGGGTGATCACTGGATGCAGAGGTTGTTCAAACTTGTCATCTCTCACTGCTATCAGTCACTAGCCCTGAGCAGGAAGCCTTGTCAGGTCTTTCCTGCTGAGGAACAGCACCAAATCACTGTGAGGATGCACCTGCCAGCTCTCAGGTAGAGTTTTATGTTAAATTATGGGAAGGAATTTGCTTATGCTTGTGGTAGCATTTAAAATAAATAAATAAATAAATAAAAATTGGGAAATGTGTAGATAATTGTAACTCCAATTTCTGAGAGTCATTGCATCTTTCTTCCAGTGAAGGTTTCACATGTAGACTGAAAACTGACCTGGCTGAGTGTTTCCCAGCGTTGAGTTCAGTGGGTGGAATGCAGCATGGCAGCAGAGACAACATATTTCTCCTTGGGCAATCAAACATCTTTAGCTTTGTGCTAAGAATTGCTGTTTCGTTTCTGCAGAAGGAAATCTCCCATTGCTACTCCTTGAGTTTGCTTAGTCTTAGTGAGAAGCAACTTTGATATGACATTCAGCTCTGAGGGAAATACCTTTTTTTATCGCTTTGTTGCAATGACATCTGTGTGATCCAGAAATAATGTGAAGTAATACACAGTTGCATGAGGATGCGTTGCATGAAAACCAAGGAAGCAGAAGTCTTTATAACCATCCATAAATCGTAGCAAGATGTAGGAACGCTTACACAGCAAGGATTGCCAAAGCACGGGAGGTTTGTAGTTAATATGTTATAAAAGCAGGTTGCCATAAATCACTTCTGTGGGCTAGCTCAGCCAGCAAGACCATGCAAGCTGGAAATACTCATGTTATTAAACACCACAAAAAAGCAAGCAACAAACAACAGCATCCAAAACAGCACAACAGAGCTTAAAAAGAAGCCTGCTTTTTAAAATGAGGTTGGCTGAAAGCATCATCTGTCTGTAAAAAGGAGGTATGAAAGGTGATAGAAACTGGAAACAGAACCTAGCAGAATGTATTATGAAAGTGATTTGGAAAACATCTCAGTCTCCGTTGAGGAGCCAAATCTGGGGTTTTTTTTTTGTTTCTATCACAACTAAGTTCTGATTCATGGTGTGCCTAGCCATCACTACTTGTGTTCACTGGCACTCAGAAGAGGTGGAGGCAGACGTACAAATGTTATTGATACCAAGAGAAATGAGAAGAGGGATAATGCATTGAAAGGCTGCCCTTGCCTAAGCTCTACAAACAGGGCGAGCTGCCAGACTGCTGTCCCTGCGTTCCTCTCCGCTGCATGAGCTGATTAATACACCTCTGGTCTGTTCTTTGGCAAGGCTGAGGATATGCACTGAGGTTCACAGTGATGGAAAAGCCTGTTAGAAGGTCATTGTTCTGCTTGGTTTGCACAGACCTTAAGTGCTTGATTGTATGCATGGGCTTGGATTTGTTACAGGTAGGGTGAGACAATTGCCTGAGCTCCTGAGTTGCCTGGGCTACTTTTGTCATTGGATAGAAATGGATGCTTTGGGGGATTTTTCTGATCCTATATGAGCTTCTCATTCAGTTTGATGCATGCTATGTTCTAGAGGAAGTTAATGAACTTAAATAAATACTTCTCATGAAACAGAGCTACTTTTTGAAAAGCTGAGATGTTTTCTAGATTTAGTCAAACAAGACTGACCAAACTACACGGCAGTGATGTGACTGCTTTGCCATAACATGCTAATCCTCTTTTGGCAAGGAAAACTGAAGCATCAGGGAAAAAGAAAAAAAAAAAAAAAGGAAGAAAATGGACATTACCTGAGCCAACATAAAAAATGAGAATTGTGTGTGCAGTGATGATCAACTAAGCACAGGTCCCCACGTGACAGTGACAAGTTGTGATCATCCTCCATCAGTGGCATCGAGGAATTGACAGCTTGGAGCTACAAGCTCAAAGGGAAGGAGTCCATGCCATTTCGTGAGACACTCAAGCCTTTATTTCCAAAAGGGCTGTGTTAAGCCCTTGTAATGCAGTGCATTTTTGGTAGTTTGAAGAAAATTAGTTCCCTTGCATCTGTTTTAGTAGAGCTAGTTGAATAAAACTATATGTCAGACTGTTGGCAGTTTAGTAGTATCCCATTGGCTGGCTTTAAATTAGAAACTAGATGTTTCTTTTCAATGCTTCAAGTTTCCTGAAGGCAGATCTCTGAAAGTCAGTCTCTATACAGAAAGCCCAAGCTCTGTTAATGCATTCCTTATGCCTGCAACTACAGTTAGACTGATGTACCCTATGAGCTGTTCCTGTTACTTGTCTTCCTTGAGCAGCTTTGTAACTAGCTATCCTTGGGTATTTTTTATTATAAAGCCACTTGACTTTTCTGGTTGATGTGGTAGCTATTATGGGAAGATTTTGAAAGGCAAGAAGCGTGTTGATTTTGGAGTTTGGGTTATGACCTTGGCTATCCTTGCCTGTGAATCTATACTGATCCTATGTATATGTACAGAGAGATGAGAAAGACTTCAGTGTTTGGAGATTCTGCTAAGTTGGCATTCCTTAATGCAAATGGTTTACTAGATGATCCAGCTGGGTGTGTGAGAGTGGGAAGGAGAGGTAAACATTGAGTTAAGAAGCAAAAAAGAGAGTCAGGTGGCAGAAACAGAGAAGGTGAAATGTTTATCTGCCAATATTAGTTTCCAATGTACTTAATACTTCGTAACGTCAGTTGCTTGGAAACCAGTGTTCTGTGCCCTTTTCCTGGTTGGCAGAAATCACTCTAATTGTCATGTTTCTAGCACTGTCACTGCTGGCAGTTTGTAACATTTTATTTCCAGAAGCAAAAATTTTCTTTTACGTGAGTGATGGCTCACATTAATTAGACAGCAGTCACGGCCAAAGACATCCATTTATGTGTACGGGTGTATGAATCATTATCCCTATCATCAATCACTGGAAAGACTGCTATTCCCATCAACAATTCTGCCCTTCCAGACTGTTCATTTGAGTCTCCATCTCCTTTCTTCTCGTGCAAAAATATATTTGTATTTGAATTTCTGTAAGTGCGAGTAGTTCGTTGCTTATTAGATTTTACTATCTAAACATGACAGCCTAATTCCATGTATCGTGGAACAAAATGACATGTTGTCACTGAATGGTTGAACAAAGCTAACACTTAAAATGAGTTTTCCGTTATTTAGTATTAAAATGTCATTGTTCTGTAAATACCTTTGCGTGCTAAGGCAGGAAGATTGATCTTCTCCCTGCTCTGCCCTTGTGATGCCTCACCTAGAGCATCGCATCCAGGTCTGGTGCCCCTAACACAGAAAAGACATGGAGCTACTGGAGATCTGCTGTCTTCTTAAGAAGACGTGCTGAGGGAGCTGCCTTCATGGCAGGCTTGCTTTGGTTTTGTTATTTTTTGGAGCGTGGTTTTTTTGGGAGGGTGTTTGCTTGTTTTGTTTATAAACGAACCCGTTTGAGTACGGATTATTGTACACATCTTCAGGACAACAAAATGGGAATCTACATCCAAAATAATGTGGGTATTCCAGATTGTGTGTGTGACTTCAACGGCTCAAGGCAGATGTTGATCTGGTGCCACTTCAGTTCCTTGCCAGAACGTTCAGTGGTTCAGTATGGTAAATGATAACATATGTCTGAGTTTCTGTGGGTTAGTAACTACATTTAATAGATCTTAATGTAATTATAATCTGGTATTAGCTGAACTTAGGGAAAACAGAAGTGTGAATATTTACCTATTAGACTCTTCTTGTGTGATTACTCAGCCATTAAATAGGAGCAGTAATTGTTTTGTTCCTGATTTTCCTTTGCCTCGTGCGTACACTTGTATCTCTTTAGCTTGGTTACAAACACTACCTAACCCAAATTCTTCATTATTTTACATTAGTATCTACATATTAATTGTGAGTACCTGTAAGCTCTTTTTCCCATGTGCTAAACTTTCAGAACACAGCCCAAATGCCATGTGAAGCACAAGAGCAGGACTTGCTCTGTCAGGCTCACCTCTCATGGCTGCTGGTAATTTAAGGAGGGTCATGAAAGCACTCTATGATAACTCACTGGCTATATTTTAAGTGAACAACTCCCTAATTCTCATTTACAGTGAGACTTTCTCACCTCACTCGGGATCCCAAAGGTGTGAAGTGATCTTAATGTAACTAACTTATGAACATACAGGCACAGATATATATATATATATATGTATGTATGTATGTTATCACACTGAATGTAAGGGCACTAAAGAACTGAGTGCAATGGTCAACAGCTCCAGTATTCACTGATAAGAGAAAGGAGCTCATTCTCCATTGGTATAAATGGATATTACCATTGTCAATCTGCAACAAACGCAGAGTTCGGTCTCCTGTTGTTCTTTGTGTCCTTTGTAAGTAAAAACAGCTCTGTGTGCAAATGTATTTTCTTTTATCTCAATTTACAGTTGGCTCTATGCCTGTGGAAAAAGGTTGAATTTCTGCTGTATGTTGTCTGGAGCAGAAGATGTTCTTTCATTAACTTTATTGCTAGAAAGCCTTTTTCCATTAAGATAAGTAAATGCTATGAAACAGTGACTAGCAATTTCCATGATCAGAGGAATTATCTGTGTATAGTTGAATCGTTTGATGGATAGTTATTGTCCTTAAAGCTCACAACTCAGCTTTTGTTCACTGTGACCATAACGTTAGGTCTCAGAGAGAGGAAGAATTAAGCTAGTATAGTAGACTGCAACTACTTTGCTAACAAAGTTCTTAACTTGAAAAGAAAGTCCTTTTGTCTGAAACAAATCTGTTGAAAATCTGTGTTGTAACTAAAATTGACTGAGGCTCCATTATTTTAATAAACACACTGAAAAGTTCATCACTGATTGCATTTGCATTTTAATGAATGATTCTCACCTACTTGTCAAATAGGCAACCCAGCTAAATTTATTACTTTATGGTATGAACAGGGTATCCTGATACCAGAATTCAAATGTAGAAATCTTTGATGTCCTATTCTAGATATGTGCTATAAATCAGTAGTGCAGAAAAATATATTGGTCCCCTATATTCTAAGCTTGGATTTATTTTACAGTTTCTCTGACCAGAGTCAGTGAACGTTTGGGGTAATTCATAAATACTCCCGAAGTAATTCACTGAAATTATGAGGAATTTTTCTCTGTTTGTCTCTTGTTAAAGCTCTTCTGTATGCCATGCATCTGTTTATTTCATTTCTTGTCTTGCAGACTGCAGAGCTATCTGTTGTTATACCTGAGACTTCAAGGAAGTCTCAGGATGTTTGTTCACAAGTGTGTGTAGCTTTTATTTTCCTATTGGTATATGGGATGGATCATTGATTTTTGCATACACATATGAAATCCCTCAATAATAATTTATACTCCATAATATTTTTTTAAATTGTACTTTATTGTACCAATTGCCATTTACACATCTTCCTCCCATATGACTGGTTGTGGCCATTAATATTACAAGAAGCAACCGCACAACGCGCAAACAAAAAACATCTCTCTGGTTTATAACCATCTGTTTCTATCAGTTGTCTTATTTCACGTGATAACCTCATTGTTCACTATTTGTATGGTCATAACGGGCAGCTACAGCAATGGTTTTGATCTGTAAGAGGGAATACTTATATAAATCTTTTTCATACCGGTATCTTCATGGTTGGGAGAAATGAGAGGAAGCGAGAACCACTGGAGAAGTGCATAAAGCAGGAATGTGGCGTTATTTCCTACCACCCAATAAATGTCTGTTACTCAAAATACTAGGGTTTCATGGAAGAAAAACGTCGTGTCACACACAGCTCTGAAATCCTCATGTTTATAAAGCACACAGTATTTCTTATCGGAGACATTTTCTCATTTCATTTTTTTCCAAAGTTAGCATAGAAATAGCCAGCGGGTGGGTTATCATCTACCTGAACATGAAAGCTGTTCAGACTTTGTTTATGATTGGTGGACTTAAAAATAAGGCTGACAAAACCAAGTCCTCCAACCATTAAGCTGTGCAAGTAGTTTTTCATCAAGGAAACCATTTCAATTGAGAACTTGTGAGCTCAGTGGCTGAAATTTGTAGTCTGTGATCTTCAGATGCTTTAATGTATTTCTGGTAGTTAAAGGGAGGCTGTTAATTTCGGTAAAAGAAACAAGGCCAATCTTTCAAGACTAGATAGAGAAAGAATCAATGCAGCCTGATGACACTAATTTGAAAGTCAGCACCATGCTAATTTAAAGGGCTGCATCCTGTGCCTGAACAGCATGCCCTTGTCTGGCTTGGATTATCTGCTACTTTAGAGGTAATGTTTTAATAATTAATTAATGCTTTAAGCCTTTCCCTGCCCTGGCTCACCTTTTCTTTTCTTTTTTTCTTTTTCTTTTTTTATTTTTACTCCTGCTGTCATCTAACGGGTGTGCATTATGGTTTCCTCCTTGTTTCCTGCTTTTGCAGTAATTCCTTGCCTTTTACCTTCCCTGGTAGCTTCAGGGCATGGCCTGAATACAGCATGTGATGGATAGGGGCCCAGTAATCAATTGGCTGCTATATGTTAGAATTAGAGAGTTTTTAAATCAAGTAGTGAACACCATGGTGTTGAGTTCAGTTGTTAAACTCCAACATCCAACAGTGCTGAAAGAGGTGATGGAAAAATCTCCCAGTTCATATTGGGGAATTATCCTTTGTTATCATATTGCAAAAGGAAATACTGGTGTTGAACTCTTGGTTATAGAAGAGTGTGAATGCAAAGAATGGAAAATTTCTTAAAATTTAAGTTGGTGTCTTCAGTACACATTATAAAACGAAATTTTTTTTGCAGGCATCATATAAGTATTGTGAAGCAGGGTGGAGAATATTTTCATATCCTTCACCAAGAATCACTGGAGCAGAAGAAAGCATTGAAAGCACAAAAGTCCCAGGTGACGAGATGGAGAACTGACTTCCAGCCTAGCAAATATTCTTCTGAGGTAGAGGTGTCAGATGAAGAAATGAACACGTAAGTTGATTCAGAGGGTTTCTTGTAGTCCAAAGTCAGTGGTTTTAAAACGAGGCAATCTCCATTTCTGTCACTGAGCCGGAATATTACTACTTATTACCATGAGCTTGAAGAGAAAATGCTTAAAAGTCTCAATGAGCACACGTGAACTTAACAATCATGGACCAAAAAGTGCTTGTTGCACTGTTAAGAAAAGGAGGAAGCTTGGAAGGTGGAAGGTTCGGGTGAACTGAGAGAGGTTTTGTAGGCACTTAGAAGTGGTTATCTGAAGGGAAGATCTGGTGAGAGTTTGCTGTGTTTTTGCTGCCCATTGTAACCACAACACTGAGAATAATGAAGAACTGCATGCAGAATTTGTGGCTTGCAGAATGGATTTATTGGCTAGTTCAGCCCTATTTACCACCTTCTTCTGGTTTTCTCTCTATTCAATCACTAAATAGTGTTCCTTTTATATACTCCTTTTTTTAACTTCCATCTTCATTCTTTCTGACAGTTCCTCTCCAATAGAAGGCAGCCACCCAAAAAAATCAGGGAAGAAGAAAAAAAAGGTGACCTTACGGTCTTATACTCCCATTTATACCAGTGTCCTGATTTCAAGACCCTCTGAAGCACAAAGGTATATTTGAAGGCATCATTTGCTCCCATTTCTTGATTTAACATATTCTGACTGATTTGCATCAAATCTGGGTACATGGTGTTTTGAAGAAAGGCTGTCAAAGTTAAATTTTGTTTTTCCCAGCTTAGAAAACAAAAAAATTAGGCCTAAGAAAGAGAGAGGGAGAACGCAGTGCATATACAATGCACACTATTTTGTTCATTAATCTCTTGCTCACCAAAAGTGTCTTTGTATCTATACTTGCATGTGGATTAAGCTACAGTGCTAAACTTAGAATGGCTTTGGTTGGAAGGGACCCCAAAGATCATCAATTTCCAACCCCCCTGCCATAGGCAGGACCACCAACCTCCAGATCTGGCATTAGACCAGGCTGCCCAGGGCTCCATCCAACCTGGTCTTGAACACCTCCATGGATGGAGCATCCACAGCTTCTCTGGGCAGCTGTTCCAGCACCTCACCACTCTGTGAAGAGCTTCCCCTTGACATCCAATCCAAACTTCCCTTCCTTGAAATTAAAGCCATCCCCCCTTGTCCTATCATTATCTTCCCGAGTAAAAAGTTGATTCCTCTGAAGGTAGTCTTAGCTCATAAAAATCTTGGCTTGGCATTTTGAATTCATACACTGTCTCTTCTCAATTGCAAAGCTGTAGAAGCTACCATAGAATCCAAAACACGTTAGGAACCCAAATCACGAGTTCATAAATGCTGGAATCCTTGTAGGTGTGAAAGTGCTGAGCATTTCACAAAGTCAAGTCCTCTGAGAAGCTTCGTGTTCAAAAATATGCTTCAACATTATAAAACCTTGAAGGATGTGTAGAATTCATTGGGTCATTGGAAGTATTCTGGTGCAGGATTGCTTTTTATCAACAAAACCTTCTTTTACTGTTATATATATCTATTTCAGTCAACACAGTGGCAGCTTGACTATGTTTTCCTATCTGTACCATAACACAGTTGTCTCTTCTTTTAGCAGTGGATGCGTTTTCCGCCAGCTGTGTGCCATACATTGGCTTTTGGAAGCTCTGACTCTTGAATCCAGCAGCTCAATGCATTCTATATTATCCTGCTGGAACCTGACGTACGTGTGCAATTCACAACAGTCTTTGGAATGAGAGTTTGGGAATGTTTATGTCATTAGTTGTTTTTTTCTCTTATTTCACTATTTAAGTGAAGCAAGACAGAAAATACTGAGCTAACATAGTGAAATTGTTTTCTTTATCTGTTTGCTAATAATTATGTAAACTAGAAACTTTAGTAATGTATGTATGCATGTTCCTGAAGCATTCCTTAGAGGGATATCCCCTAACTAAACAGGAATTCCAGATACATTTTAATTACAGAACAAAGCCAGATATTAAGTGATATTTAGGTGTTGTTTTCATTCTATCAGTGATGCATGACAGTGATAAGTACTTACAGAAGGTGCATCGCTTCTGAATTTTTATGCTGTTGGAAGTAAATAAATTTAAGTTCTCAACATTTTTATCTGTAAATACAACAGTGTTGACTTAACATTTATTTGAATTATTCACAAACTTTGTACAGTTTATGCTCTGATTTGCAGGGCAAAGCTCTTCAGAGCTGTTCTGTTTTCTCTGTGTTTTCTCAATGAAGACAAACTGTGCCTATACAGAACAAGAGTGGCATAGTACCATGATGTAGAATTAGCCTGGAGGAGAATCAGTCCATTGTGTATCATGGATGAATTTTTCACCCCTTTACATATGAGGACTGACCAATAGACGGATGCTGACATCAGGGTGTTAATATATAAGACTCTGGAGTCATTTCAAGATACAAAAGTAGTGCTGTCTCTTCTTCCTTCTACTTTCTATTGCAGTCTCTCCACACCACTCCTCTTTCTCAACATCATCTAAACTGATAAGCCAACATATACTTACTTCATTTTGCAGTAACCATAAAAAATCATGCTTTCATTCAGATCATATAGCATCTATGTATACAAAAAGATTTTTAAATATAGTGAAGGGAGCAAGCTTAGAACATTAATCTGCTTTATGAAACTTATGGCTGATTAGATGGGGATTGGATGATAAATGAGACAACCTCAGCAGTGACCTACTAATAGAGGTCCTCACTCAGCCAACAGGGTAGAAAAACCAGACTTTTGCATGAAGCTGCCATCATTCTGATCCATGAAGTCTTGCACAGAGAAAGTGGAGAGTATAATCTGGCTCAGTACATGTCTGGTAGTTTGTCTTGTGACTGTGGTCACTCATGGCCTGCACTGCTTGTGCTGGCTGTCTGATAAGCAAACATGTCATAATCAGTCACCATTTGCCCTCTGTTTATTACGATCTTAAAAGAGCTTAATAAGGAGAACTCTTGAAATAGGAAACTAATTACGTTTTTTTTACTTAGGGACCCTGGTGGCTTTAAAAAATCAGTGAAGGAAATCGAAGAGGAAAAGTTTGCAACATATATGTGGGAGCTCTTCATTACGAACACAAAGGTATTAATTTGTTCTTTGGGAACGAATCCAATTTTTCAAGCATTTATTCTTTTTCTTGCCTAATTGAACTCCTTGATACCTCATTTTGTATTCTGGGTGAATTGCAGATTATTCTTCTGTGTTTCTGTAGAATAACACTTTGATTCTCGGTAATAGGAAGAGCAATAGGTAACTGCTCAGAAAATTGAAGCTGTGCCTTGGCCTTAGTGATAATACTGATGTAGGAAGGATTAAACGTTCTGCTAAAAGTTATGTTAGACTCTGGTTTGCATTTGTTCCCTTTTTCTTAAGAGCTGAGACCCTAGGGATTTCAAATTGGCATCCTGGAGGGCTGGTGGGGAATAAGCAGCAAGCTGTGAAACTTCCCTAAGATAAAGATTGTGTTTTTATGCAGCTCTTCTTTTTGCTGTAAGCAAACAGTGAGGGCAAGCCAGAAGGTCACAGAACTAAGAGTTGTTTCTCAGTAGGTGCCTTTCTGATTTTTCCATATGGTCTTCCCACTTCTCTAAAGTCAGGTCCCAAAGAGCACAAGCAGAGGAACACAAAGTGCATCTCAGCCTTCATGTGTCATAAAGCATTCACATTTTTATTTTTCCTCCTCCCTGAATTAATTTCCTCTCTATCATTTATACTAATTATTCCTTGAACACAGCTTTTCAATTTGATGTGAAACTTCTGGTGGACATACTGGGTTTCTCCAGGGGTACTTGGTTTATAATACATAGTGTTCTCACTATCAGGCCTGAAGAATTCAGTTTGCATTCAGTTCTATGTGTCGGACACAGGAAACTTACTTGTAAGTTACCATATGTGAGGAGGAGACCTGAACATTTATCAAACTATTTTGACTTACTCATCCATAAACATGACAAAAAATTGCTTCATTCCCAACTCTCTCCATAGCTGCAGTGTTACTTGCTTACAAATCAGCTTAACCTGTTGTCATTAATGCTACAGCAGAGGAATATGGAAGAAAGATGCCCAAAAAAGCAGGCCCTACCCATGTAATTGCTGCCGTGGTGCAGTCAGTGAAGAAGAGTGGGTGAGGTTACAGGAAGACCAGATAAACCTACTTCTGGGATTAGTACAGAAAAAAAAAAAAAAAAAGATTTCTCATTGTCAAAGATGCTACAGAAATTTGAAACCAAATGTGCTGAAATTTGCTGCAGAAAATCCCTTTTTGTTCTCTCTTTCTTATATGTACAGAAATACATGCGGAAAGCACGGCGCATCCCGTTTAGGAGGCAGACAAACAAAGCAGCTGCTCCAGCCAGCTCTCAGCTTAGCAGTCACTCATCTCATGGTCCGACCCCTCTCAGCAGTGTAAATTCTCTTGTGCTTTACTCTGAAGACAACATCAACCTGAGCGGAGCTTTGCCCAATGTTTCGAGTGTGTCAATGCAAACTAAAGAACAACAATTTTTCCCCTGTAAGTTACTTTTCTTGACTGCCAGTATCAAGTAGGCTTACTTTCAGCATCACTAAGGAGTACTTCAAGGCACTGCTGGATGTGCCAGTGTAAAAGTGTTCATCCTCTTCAGGTATAGGAAACTTCATACATGTCTCTCTGCCCTCACCAGTCACAAATTGGTTTAAAGATGGCATAATCCCATGTGAATCTTAAGGAAGAGTTTTATTAGTAGTCAGTTATACCAGCTGTATAATCAGACTGTTGTTTATATCTGCAATGTCCAGTATGAGGTAAAACCATTGAAACTGTTCTCTGGCATAATCAACTGATGCACTGAGCATATATCTATTTAATGGAGGGCTTTGTTATTCTGTGTTCCTCCTACTCATCCGTTATTGATTGCCTGCACTTGATAGACGTGACAGAATAGTTTCAGTCTATAGTGAGGCAATCTTAAGCCTTTCCCTTCTTCTATTTCAAGGCCAGAAAAGCAAATTAGTATTTATCAGAGAATCACTGAATGGCCTGGGTTGAAAAGGACCACAATGCTCACCCAGTTCCAACCCCCTGCTGTGTGCAGGTCACCAACCAGCAGCCCAGGCTGCCCAGAGCCACATCCAGCCTGGCCTTGAATGCCTGCAGGGATGGGGCATCCACAGCCTCCTTGGGCAACCTGTTCCAGTGCCTCACCACCCTCTGTGTGTATTTAGGATCTCTTTGTTATTTTTAGATTGTTAGTTATGTTATTATGAGTCTGACATTATCATAGATTCTTAGAATACCAAGGTTGGAAAAGACCTACAAGATCATCCAGTTAATGTAATAATGTTCTGCTAGGCTCTAAATTAGCACTCAGGAAGAAGATCTTGGACTTATTTGGGATAGTTCTGTGAATGCTTACTAGTTATCAAAAAGGTTTTAAAAATAAACAACAAAACCCTGGGGAGAATGAGTGAGAGACAATGTAAAAGGCACTTAAGGAAAACAAGTGCTTGATATTTCCTTCTTCAGTTACAATCTTTCAGAGGTAAATTATCTGAAGAGAAGAAGACAACTTATTGTTCTTTATTGTGAAGGAGTGGTCACGTTTTCTGAGTCTAAAAGACCTTCAGTTTGCCAGAGGCTGGGTAGACATATGAGAGAAGGCTTTGCACTAAACAGCATGTTCTACATCAGTTGCAGCTGTCCATGATGCTGAGCACAGATGGATGGCCTTGCTAGGACGTGGGTGGGAGCAGTGGAGAATTCTGAGCTTTAAGTTCAAGCAATTCATTTAGAGATGTAGGTGAAAAACTGCTTTCTGTGTGAGATGAGATTTGAAAATAATCCTGAGAGCTGTAACACCTGAGAGCTTCATTTGGCTATGAGATGAAGAAACATCCCATAGAGACAGGCAAGCAAAAACTGGGAGACCATTGGCCAGAGTTAACATATTTTTACAGATTATTTTTCACCAGCCCCACAGAAGCAGACCCAGAGAACAGACGTGAAGGCATCAAAAGATGTCCAAGAACAAGCAGACATGCTTACAAAGACTGGACTTCAGAGGTTTGTGATCCAATGGCTTTCTGAAAGACCAGGAGAAGGAGCTCACCAGGACAGAGCTGAGGGGCGTTGGGATTTTGTTGTTGTGTTGCTGGTGTTGTTTCAGAGCAGCTGAATTCGGTGGTCAATGAATTCAAATGGGACCGATATCTCTCAGCCCAGGTGGCAGAATAGACTTCCGTTAGGTGTGCTCCCTCAGTGCTCAGTTTGGTGATGCTTTCTGCAGCTGTAAGACTGACACAACTGATCATTCCTATAATTGGGCTTTGCTGAAGCATTCTTTTTTTTCCTTGGAGTTGAGGTCAAGAGAAATATGATGAAAATATGAATATAAAAATATGAATAATATGGAAAAAAAATGATACACTTTGTTCCTGGATAACTCCAGCAAGCCTGCCACACTAAGAGTGTTTTTGCAGTTTTCATAGGGTGTCTCACAGTGGGAAAGGCACACTGTACTCAATTTTAAACCTCGTCTTGTCTTACAATTTACTGTCAGTGGCTTAGAAGGACTACAGAGTAAGCATGATATTCATTAAAGACCCCCCCCAAAAAAAAAACACATTCATAGAATCATAGAATGGCTTGGGTTGGAAGGGACCTCAAGGATCACCAAGCTCCAATCCCCTGCCACAGGCAGGGCAGCCAACCTCCATATCTAATATCAGACTGGCTGCCCAGTGCTCCATCCAACCTGGCCTTGAACACCTCCAGTAACAGAGCATCCACAACCTGTCTGGGCAGCTGGTCCAGCACCACACTGCTCTCTTGGTTAAGAACTTCCCCCTGATACCCAACCTAAATCTTTCCTCCTTCAACTTAAAACCATTTCCCCTTGTCCTGCTGTTATCTACCCTTGTGAAGAGTTGGCTCCCCTCCTGTTTGTAGGCTCCCTTTAGGCATTGGAGGTCACCCCACAGCCTTCTCTTCTCCAAGCTGAACAAGCCTGGATTGGATTTTAATGTGAATAAAAGATCTCCGACTTCAGATGCGTTCACACTGCTGTGAGGTGGTTACCGCAAGATGCTAACTCCACTTTTCTTGTTTTATTTCCAGCTGCCACATCAGCCATTTCATTAAAAGCAAATCTAATCTGTGTGCTGACACAAGGCACCAGTTCATGGCAATACGTGAAGAAGCAGCTCAGTGTTTGCATGATGCTCTGGAGAGCCTTGAGAGGTAAGAAGAGACTGTTTGCTGTGTAATTCTAAAATGTACACTCCTTGCTCCTGATCTTTTATCTTCAGATGTTTTAAAGGTGTGTTAAATGATTTATATGGAACAATAAAATAGGGAATAATCTGGAAAACATTGACTGTCCACGTATGAAAATATACTCCAGTGTTTGGGGATGGTTCTGAGCGACTTTTGTGGAACGCAGCTGTGATAAATACATGGGATGTGTTTGCTTTGAACATCATAAGTCCTTTTCACTCAGAGAGAGAGTAATAAATTCAGTTCACATGCAATCTGCATCGCTGTCTTGTCATTTCATTTCAGAGGTGACTGTGTTGTTCTTCAGCATTACATGGACTATTTTTATGGTAACACTTGCAGTGTCCTCTCTCAAGGCCCTTTCCCTGATCAGCAGAGTTACTACTTTGTTAACCAGCCAAAAACTGTCACCCTTTCCCTTCACAGATGAATGTTTCTGGGTAATATTTGTGCAATTTTTTTTTTTTTCTCAGTAAACATCACACCTGAAATCCTTCCCTACACAACTGTTTTCTTTCTTCCTTTCTCTCCCTCCTAATTTCCATTCTTTCATTCCATTTTGTAGTTAGATTTTATCTTTTTTTGCCCCAGAGCTTTCCTTATTTTTAGAAGAAATACAGGTATATTCAGAATGCTGTACAAGCAAACATTGTTATGAGCATCCACATGTGTTCTTCAGACGTGTTGTTTTCTGCCTTCCTTGGTGTCTTCCCACTTAACTATGAAGAAGAATGGTAATGTTTAAAGTACAGATTCATTTTTAAGGGTTTTTTTTGTTGTTGTTAGGAGCCAGGAAGAGCGATGCTGTAAAAAATACATGGCTTTGAAACAGCTGAAGTACTTTAAAAAGGACATGGAAAGAATAAGACAGCTGGATGTGAGAGCTGAAAGAGAACGTGATGAAAATGGGCTTAAATGGTAAGGAGCCATTGGGATCCTCATTTCAGATAATGTTGTCATGGTCTTAGATTTGTCTTTTGTACAAAAAGCTGTAATTCTATTCCTTTTCTACTCCAAGTATCACTAGAAAGCATTGAAATTGGTTGCTGAAAATGCAGCCTTCACAAACTGGTGGCAGAAAACCCTCAGATATTCCTAGGAGCAGCCTGCTCAGAGATAAGTTAATTGGGTATGGTAAGAAAAGGGATGGGAAGATTTCCTTCTGGCGATACTGGGGACAAAAAGTGCTCTGGCTGTGCATTCATAGATGCTCTCTAAGAAACTTTGTCCATCAGGAGGTGTGTAAAATACTCTGTACCCTGAAGAGGAGAGATGCTTTATAAATGTACGTGGGTTAAAGTCACAGCAACCTCTTGATGAACTGAGAATTCACACTGCTAAAACTGATGGTGAAGAAACTCTGATTCTAGCTGTCCATCCATGTAAAAAAAGAAAATATTTCCCTGCCAGCGAGGATATTGACTGTGTCCAGTGATCAGCTTCCAGATCCACACTATAAATAGCTTACAGGAATACCTCAGCATGCTCCCTGCCATGAGAACCCCTCAGCCACGGAACTGCAGGGAAAAAAAGCTGTGTGGAACATTTATTTCAGCCTGCCCTCTTTGGTCTCCTTGCTAGTGAGCCTTCTGTCCCTCATACATTGAAGTCAGTTTCTTATCTTAGGTCCAACTTGCAGGTGGCCCAGGAACTCATCAGTCATGAGTTAATTAATAAACTTAGCCTTGGCTTATGTAGGAAAAGTAATTTTAGTTGCCTGGCATATGCTCCAGCTGTTGCCCACATTGAAGTTGTGCCATGTAAATAAGCCCCAGAGCTGAAGTGGATGAGTTTTTACTGTTATATACTCTCACTCATAGTCTCCATAGGGACACAGAGAATGAAATCTCTGAGATGTTTGGTCCAGCCCCAGGGGGCTACTAAGTCATGACAGAGCAATTGCCTTCACTGTGACACTTGCTCCATTTACAACAGGGCTGTTTTGTTTCCATGCTCTTGCAAACACTGCCTTGCCAGGAAAGCTGAATTGCAGTGGGAGCACTTTAATGGTATATAATGGTATAATGGTATATGCTGTCAGTCTAGTTGCTTTTTTCTCTCTCAAAAGTGAAATAAAAACCAGCCAAAAACTGAGATAATATCAAATATGAACAGTGGGATATGAGTGTGCTGACCTTTCTCAAAGAATATCTTAATGCACGGATGGGTTATGCAAAACCTGTTTGTGAGACAGTGATGGGAACTGGGCTAACCTAACCAGGGAGAGTAAGAAGTTGCTTCAACAGCCATACCAGTAGTATTCAACCAAGCATAGAAGTGTCTCTATTGCAGGTGAGAACCTGTATGGTTCCCTTTTCACTGGTTTAAAGAAGAAATTCCTCACCCATCTTTTGCTGTTCCAGTAAAATGTATCCTAAACTATGGGAAGGCAGAACTCCCTGCTGCCAAATCTTCAGCTGATGTGCCTCAGCCATGCATGATCTTGATAGGCTTGGAGCATCAATCTCTAGCACTGTCAAAGCAACACTGTAGAATTTATACAGAACATTAGGGGAAAAAATGTCAGTCTTTTCACAAGGGTTTTCTTTTTATTGTAATGTGTAATTCTCCTTCTGAGTCTCTATATTCGGAATTAAATGATAAAGGCTGTGTGTTACAGCACTGTCACGTTGCTGAGATTTATGCCAGCGCATAGAGGAGAATGGTGTTAACAGAGAGAAAAGGGATAGGAAGGAGCATCAGAAAGTGTGTCAAATCAGACACTTGATTGCATTGGAAAATCCGTAGAGGCTAAAGATTAAGAGGACATTTCTTGTAAAATGAAAACTTTGTTAGCTTTTTGTTATTTGCTTTCATAACCACGTTTGTCATTCAGAATTGAAACGAACAGCAAAGCACCTTTTTTAGTGCCCTGTAAAGGCAGTCGATGCACAGCTCCTATAAAATAAAGCTCCTTTGCATTACTCACTGGGTGTTACACTGAGCATTCCATTCTCCAAGGAACCTTTCTCTTTTTTTCTTTTTTTTTTCCCCTGTGGAAGCCACGGAAGTTGTGAAGTGGCAGAAATGCCACCCAGACCTAGATTGCCCATCAGATTTTTCCCTTAGTTCCTAGAGATTCCCTTTCACTGCTGTTCCTCTTTCTGCTAAAGGTTTCCTGCATTGCTGGCCAAGCTGCCGGAGCCTGTGAAGAATGACCATTATGTCAAGAAAATCTTAAAGAAACTGGAAAAATTCGGCATGGCTCCTGATTTACACATTGATCAGGACACCTTCCTGAAGGCTGTGACTGATCTCCAGCCGTGGGAGCTGTGCTCTCCTGACATCGCTGCTGCTGTGGAGGTGAGATGGGTCCAGCCCTGGATTCTCTGTGTGATAAGGGTGGGGAAGGTGGACACCCATCGGTGAAGTAGGGTGGAGAGGTACCAGATGAAATCATTTAGGATCTCATTAAGTGAAGGTGGTACTGTTCACCTTTTACAAGACACGATGAACCCTTCAGAAGAAAGCTGTTACGACAAGAGCTGGATTATTCATCAGTATCATTTGATTATTATGTCATTGTTGATTTATTTGCTGCCACAGTGAAAGCAATGTCTGCCATAAATTGTTAGGATTCTCGAGGAGAAACATTCCCTTTCTGTGCCCTGAGGAGGCCTGTCATTCCCAGGCCTTACAGCTAGGAGCTATTCAAGTTAACCATTGTGTCACCAATCCAGGAGTTCTGCAGATGCCTTTGTTTTGCTTCAGAAACACATAAAAAATAATGTGCTTCTCAAGATTGTGAGCTGGGCCCCGTTCATGTTGTTCTAGAATCAATTTACAGAAGAGTAAAGATAGAAGGAAGAAACCTGAATACTTTATAATGTATGCTGCTGTGTAGCCTAACCATGATAAAAAAGGCAATGATGCCACCTTCTGTTCTTTGCTCTCATCATCATTCTTCCTCATTTGCAAGACAGCAGCAATCCCATCGAGGCAGCATGTTACAGTGTCTGTGCATCCTTCATATATTGAGTTTATGACACATTACAGGGGCAAGGTGTCCAGGGTGCCCAAACCAGACCACCTGCATTTTCTTGATGTCTTTTAAAAACAGCCATTTTGTTTTGTGCTCTAATTTGTGTGGTCACTAACCACCTTGCCTTGAAGCTCAATATTTCTGTTGCTTGTTGGTGTGGTAGTAATACAGAAAAAGAGATGTGAGCGTTGCAGAATCTTCTATTTACACATCTTTTGAAAATACCCAGAGAGGAAAGAGGACTTTGGTATTCCTTGGGCTGGAACAGATGAACTGAACTATTCAGGGGCAAGGAGAGAATCACTGAATGTAAACATATAAACTGGTGGATACCTACATGGATTCAAGGTGAAGTTATTGCACTTCAGGTTGCTTTAATGTATGTGGGGCAATCATAAGTAGAAGACAGCTGTATGTCTGAAAACTCAAAGACCTGACTTTGAAGGACTGAGGATATAAATTGCAAGGAAGATCGTGGAGTTTTGCTTTTAATTCATTTTAAAGCAAATCCAGCAGTTCTGAAATTCGCATTAAAATGTTTTGGTGATATGAAGCACTATATTGATTTTATGCAGAAGTCAATACGTTTGTTCAAATTGATCAAATTGAGAGACATATTATGCCTCTCTCTTACACACAGAATTAAATGCTCAGGAAATAACCTTTTTCTGTTTCAGTTTGTACGTGAAAGTATTGTACAGATGCCAGAAGAGGATTTCAGTGAGTGGTTCCAAGCAAGAGTAGACCCTCTCCATGCACAATCCTCTACTTTTAATCAGATGGACAGCTGAGACAGTTTTCCAGTTACAATTGTCATGCTTCAAGCAGAAAACTCCCTCCTGTTGAGATTTGCATCATGGAAGACTGGGGAAGGAGAATAAACTTCAGGAAGTCCCACTGACCACCTTTGCATGTCTGAAATTTGTCCCTGCAGAGTGCTCTGCTGGCTGTGCTCAGCCACAGAGAATAAAAGCTAAATGACTTCTTCCTGTGTGATGCCTTGGACTCACCATCAAACTTCAATCTCTCCTAACCATTTAGAATCATAGAATCACCAAGGTTGGGAAGGAAAGACCTTCGAGATCATCCAGTCCAACCATCCACCACCTCCCTGGGCAGCTCATTCCAGCACCTGACCACTCTTCTGGAGAAGAAGTATTTCCTAATGTCCAACCTAAATCTCCCTTGATGCAACTTAAGGCCATTCCCTTTAGTCCTATCTCTAGTTATATGGGAGTTACATTTGGGATGAAGGCTTAGTTCCTAGTCACAGGGCAGGTGACTTCTTCAAACATTTCTCCAGCAGTGCCTACATTGCTGCAAGCATCTTCTCAGTGCAGTTACACGTATTGCCATATCTAACCAGCACTGACTGACTGCTCTTCACTTTACCTTCCATTTACAAAATAAAATAAATAACACAAACACAGGGTGTTCTTTTCAGTACTTTGGATGTTTTGCTTTCAGTTGAGTTAACTTTGTAGTTATCCTGTGATTATGGCTTAACTTCTTGCCTTATTAATATCAATATTGAAAAGCCAAGAATCCTTAGACCCATTCCTGAGGTTTTCACTTGAAGATACGCTTTCCACTAATTACTTTTGCATATATTTTCCATTACTCTCCTGGATCAGACATTAGAATGACACACCTGAACTCAGAGATGGCCATATTCCATGAGCTTTGTGAATCTGTTCAATGGTCTCTTTGATGCTGGGTCACAATTACTAGATGTTGGGATCAGTGATCCAATGACCTTCTAAGCTGATGATCTTAATAAGCTGCTTACCTGCCTGTCAGAGCTTCCAGAGAACCCACTGGGCAGAAAGGCAGTTAATCCTTCTGCCACAATAAGAGGAAACAGCAACAGTTCAGGATGCAGGTGAGTAGTGTGACCACTGTGTGTAATATCTTACGTGTAATGACCTTCTTTTGCTCCCTCCCTCATTCTCCTAACAGAAGATAAATGTGTTTTGTTTTGTTTTGTTTTGTTTTTCACGGAAAAGAGTGAAGTCCACAAATTGCTTTGTCTTACAACTACTAGGAAACAAAAAAAAAAGATCTAAATTATGTTTTTTGTGCTTCCACTATTCTTATTCTATATGCAGTGCTGGTAACATAGGATTTTTACATTTAATGAAGCCACGTTCTCCCACATCCATATTTTTCTTTCCCTCCATTTAAAAATCCAATGGCAAACCTATCTCCAAACTTGGCAGGAGCTGATCCAGTGCCCAGTGAAATGGATGGCCATGCTTCTCTCAGATGATAACAAGGATCAGACCTCAATTCCAAATGCTCTCAGAAGCTTCATTGCAACCCTCCTTGCGCTTTGAGAATCTCTGTTCTCCTACCTCTACTGTCTATCTGGGACCTTTTCACCATACCTGAGCCAAGTTTCATTGTCTGTACTGCCGTGTCACCCTGTGGTGGCAGCTGATATTACAAGCAAACAGGGAGAAACCTTCGTTTAACAGTTGGGTTCTCCTGGTTGAGCTGCGGTTACACAAAGCGAAACCTTCACCTTGGTCCTTCCTCACCAAAAGGAGGATGAGACAAGAAAGTTTTGAGTTTTCTTCATATAAGAAACGGTAATGCTTCAGCTGGAGTACATCAGTAATGCTGCTGGAAACAGGTAATGACGGGGACTGCTCCTTTAGAAAGAAATTAGATCATCTTTTCTTCTCTGCTATGAGCTTGGGCGGTGTTGGGCTTGCAGATCTTAGAGCTTTTTCCAACCCTAATGGTTCTATAAAACCCCTACACAAGCTGTAGCCTTGCTGTAGCTCACCCCAAGGGACGATTTGGAGTTATGGCATGTCCTTTTTTGGATGTCATCTGCTTGTTTTCCCCATTCGTTGCAGGGAAGGACTAGATAGCCTTTAAGGGTCCCTTCCAACAATTCCATGATCTGCAGGAAAGATTTGAGCTTTTTTACCTTTTTGATGCTTTTTTTTCCCCCACAGTTATCTTGGATTCCCCCCAAATACTTTTGTGAATGTCTCACAATCTTCAACTTAATCTTTCAGCACAGCTTTTCCAGGTAGGTTCAGAGTAACCCATTTAGCACACTAGAGATGGACACACCAGGAGTCCAAGCAATTCGACAGAGGTCCAAAAATGTTTAGCAGAGCTGCTGGATCAGTTCTGTCTGCTCACCCTTACTCCCATTCTGCTCTGGTCCTTTACAGTTTCAGCTAATAGGCCAATCATTCCCAAACTCCATTAGCCCAGATGAACCATCCAAGCTTAGGTTGGTCACTTCATGCACCAGAGATGCACTTTGCAGGGATAGAATTAGAGTTTGAAGGAGGGAAAGGATGAGAAAGAAAGCCTTTCTTCTTTGTTGGCATTTCTTTCCTTTTCTTATTTTTCCTGGCAAAGGGCTGTTTGTTTTCTATATGCTTTATATCACTTTTTATTAAGTTGGCTATGTTTTAGTAAATGTTATTGTAAACTACACCTGACTATATATGATGGACGTAGGCATTGTAATATAAATTGTAGTGGATGTTTAAAAGAACCCATCACAGCTGACGAATGCAACATTCAGTTCATTTCCAGTGCTAGATTGCTGTAACAGCCATCAAAATATTCTCTTGCATAGATAATTTATTTGAAAGTTTTGCAGGGTATCCTAACAAAGACTTGCCTTTAAGAGGCTGTTTCCTACCTATGGCTCTCCAAACTGTATTTAAAAAGTAGGGCAGGTTGCAGCAAATTATGTGTGGTCTATATGAAAACTGCACACAAGAAGTGTGGGGGGAAGATTGCAACACCCAAACGTTCCCATTTGTTGTAGGAAAAGAGGAACAACGGTGACCCATATAATCCAAGTGGGTGAGATAGATATGAGAAAAAGCAACCTTTTGTTTTTGGGGAAGGGGAGAGGAGAGGAGAGGAGAGGAGAGGAGAGGAGAGGAGAGGAGAGGAGAGGAGAGGAGAGGAGAGGAGAGGAGAGGAGAGGAGAGGAGAGGAGAGGAGAGGAGAGGAGAGGGGAAGGAGAGGGGAAGGAGAGGGGAAGGAGAGGGGAAGGAGAGGGGAAGGAGAGGGGAAGGAAAGGAATTAATTACAGTATTTGGGAATCCTTAATGAAAGTAGAGAATGTGTGTGTGTGGAGAGACAGTCCTATGGGGATGCTACACAATGGAAAAGTGCTAAGCATATTAATAATTTATAGAACAATTAGTATTCAGCTTATCCCACAATTTCATATCTGAATCCAGATCCAAACTGTCCCTAATGGGTGCATTTAGCCTTTTTGTTCAAACCCTGCTCTATTTGTCAATGATGCTACTGGCCTCAGAACAACCCTTCCAGCCAAGTCTTGCTCTAGTTTGTTCCCGTGTGAAGCCAGAGCTGATTCACAGAAGTCTGTAAAGCAGTTCCAGATTCACTCTGTGGTGAATGAGCACTAATTAAACTCGTTGCAAAATGCCTTATTTAACAGGTTGAGATGAAGCAGCATTAAATAATGCTACAACGCTTTCATAAACATTAGAACGTATGAAAATTATTCAAAGCATCGTTTTCCTCTTATTTGCTAGTAAGAATTAGACAGCAGATCACCACTGCAATTTCTTTGCTAATACAAATACCAGAGTTGGAGCTTTGCTTGAGTTCTGCTAAGAACACTTATGAGCTTAGTGATGGATTCAAAACGTCCTTTACAGGTGACCTACAAGCAAAATTCCTGTCTGTGGTTCATCTCCCCTATATTTAATCCTAAGACATGCAAACTCTCTGTTGGGCTATTAGAACCTACCTGGTGGATTCTAAAAGAAGTCAAACATAGGTGAGCTTTGATGCTCTGCTTTGGGATGTTGAAGGTGATGTAAGAGAGATCCTGTTAATTCAGCGCCTCGAGGGTGCTGCTCCGACAGATTGCCTTGCCAATCACAAGGAGAAAAACTTCCAAGAACACGAACTGCTTCTAGGAAAATGGGACAGTGAGATAAAATAAGGGCTCCTCACAGCACAAAACAGGTCACCCACAGCACTGAGCAGATGCCCATCGCTGTCTGAGCTGTGGGAACAGATCCTTTGATGCTGATGTGTGACTAAATGAGGCAGGTCAGAAGCCAGGAGATGGGATGGAAAGAAATAGATTGTGACAGATATATGGAGACATCTTCACGTGTGTTTAAGCACCAGCAGGTTTGATCACTCAACTTATTAGTTGGCTTCAAATGATGACAGTACTTCAGGAATGGAACAGTGAATGGAAAAATCTCTGATTTTTTAACCTGGACGTTTCCCTGATCACACATTAATTGACTGTTAATAATTTACCAAAGCAACAGCTCATCAGGGACTTCTGATGTTTGCAAAGCCACAGTCCAGAATGAAAAATAAGAGCGTACGGCTGCAAGGATGAAATAGGAAAGTTATCTGTAAGAAAAGCATTTCTCTCCTGATACCTCTTAGAGTATGGGCACAAACCAGTCCCAGTGGTGGAGTAATGCATCAGCCCCACAGGCACTGCTGACTCAGTTATACCCACAAAAATACAGCAGCACAAGGAATTCTCATCACTGTAATGGCAGTGATGTGAACAGTCTCAGGGACAGGTCTAAATTAACTCTTGAAGTGCAGAGTAATGTATATGTATGTATGGCAAGCTAGCCAAAAAAAAAAAAAGCCAATGGGATTCTGGTCTTTGATTCCTGAATGCTCTCATTTACTTATGGCAAAGGCTAGATTCAACACCTTGTGCCATGTACAGGTATTGACACTCTCTCATGGAAAAGAGGTAATTTTCAAATGACTCTTCTTTGTTAGCTCACCTACTACTGTGTTGATGAGAAATCAGCAGCAAAATTATTCTTGTAACATTTGGATACAGGATTCAGTTAAATAACATAGCAGCTCCCTGTCTGAGGAAAAGTATAACTGTGTGAATATTTAATATGTGTGAAAACCAATTAACTGTGCCTATCTGATTCAACCTCATAAATTAATAACACCCCTGCTAGACTCCCAGCAAATCAATTGGAATTCAAGGGCCCTTTAAAGGTTAGTTTCAGATTCAGAGATAAAGGATTATTAGTTTGTCATTATCTCGCTCTGCCTGCCTGAATGGTTTGAGCATTCTGTGATTTGTCCATAGAGAAACTTATTTCAGAGCCAGGAATGTCTTTGTGGCTTATTGCAACAATTTCCTTTGCGTAAGGTCAGCAGAGAGTTTGATCCTAATATTTATTTTGAGTGGAACCACAGGTACCAATAAAGGGCATGAAGCAGCCTCCCAAATCTCTCCCTTCTTGTTTCTGTTCATGTTTTAGTCAGTTCTGTGCGTTCAACCTGTCCGTGCAAACCATTCTGTTTGCAAGCTCTGCTACACAAACACTACCTGAGCTGTTCCCATGAGGATATTGGGGTGATTGGCCATTGAGTCCCAAGGCCAGTAGCCAAAACCCAGCCAGCCAGCTGCCCCAGACCCGCTCCCCACTGAGCTCCTTGATTCATCCTTCCTCCCACTCCCTTCCTCCCCTCCCATCTCTCTCAGTTTCCCAAATCCCGTTGCTTTTCTTTCCCATCTCCCAGTCTGTGCTCACTCTTGAGACATGAGTGACGTGGTTTAGTGGCATGGTGCTGATGATGGTTGGGCTGGATGATCTTAGTGGTATTTCCCAACCTTTATGAGTCTATGATCCTATGATTACTACTGGAGAAGCACCTGGATGATACCAAAACACCTAAAACCAAAAACTTAATGGCCACCTCTGGGGCCTGCTATTAACCTTCATGGCATAGCTGGCATTGGGGTCAACGCAGTGCATTACAAAACCTTTTTGTACTTTTTTGAGACCATAATCATCCTGTACTCCTTAGTACTGCTTGGTCTATGAGTTTGTGAAGTCTTGCTATGTGGCCCAACAGTCATGAGAATGAACAGCAAGTGAGAAGAGATGTTCCCACCTACTTGTCAGTCCTAATGCATAACGTTTTACAAATGAAAGCTAGAATGACCAGATACAAAACTCTTATTTCTCAAAAAGAAAAGAAAAAAAAAAAAGGGAAGGGAAGGGAAGGGAAGGGAAGGGAAGGGAAGGGAAGGGAAGGGAAGGGAAGGGAAGGGAAGGGAAGGGAAGGGAAGGGAAGGGAAGGGAAGGGAAGGGAAGGGAAGGGAGAAGGGGGTTTTGTTTTTCCCCATAGAAGGATACTACTGCATATGTTGTTATTAAAAGGAGCTTTTGAGGCTATGGAAGGCTTCAGTCCACTTCCATGTGTCTCATCTCTGCCTGTTGAGAGAAGGGGAAGCACTGGTCCACATGACAAAAGTACCAACCCTGCTGTGTATGAACAGCTTCAATCCCTGCAGGTTTGCTTGTTCCTCTTGTAAAACAAGGATGTTTTTCATTATCATGAAATCATATGAAGAATTTTAAACTGCTGAGTAGTGGATACAGCATGAGAATTTTAGACATTGAAAATGAGCCACATAATTTCCAGTCTCCTGGGTTTATAGTTTTATCTTCCCTTGGTGTTACAAGGTAGGTAGGTTTACAGTCCCCTTGGGAAGGATAACATGACTAAACATTGGAAGATGCTTAGAATTTTTTCTTCAGATAAGTAGAACTCAGCATGGAGCCCTGTGTGGCCACTGACTGTTACTGTGACCTCCTGTCCCCAAACCATCTTTGGAGTGGAGAAAAGTGGAGAAAGGCTTCTGGGAACATCTTGTCTGCTCTTTTCAGAATGGCTTGAGCCCACAGTCTAGCCAGAAAATACTTTCTTGGGGAAAAAAATAGGAAGTGTTGTTCACAGCACTCCTTTGTTTATTCCTACAGTCTTTCTTTCTGCCTGGTTGTCCAGGAAGGTTGGAAAGAGAGGCAACCATGGGCAGCCATGTGGTCGTATTGAGAAATATCAAATTGTTGAAGGCAAGGTTGGATGGGGCCTTGGGCAAACTGGTCCAGTACCAGATCTGGAGGTTGGTGGCCCTGCCTTTGGCATGGGGTTGGAGCTTGGTGATCCTTGAGGTCCCTTCCAACCCAAGCCATTCTATGATTCTATGTTTGCTTAGGACACTACTTGCAGTACTGTTGGGTTGCTATTTCTCTGCTCTCCCTTAAATCTTTCAGTCTCTTTTTGTTCAGAGCAGTCAGAGAAGAGCAATGTACTCGTCTTTGCTGTAGTGAGCACAGAAGGTGTGACCTGAAGTGAGGCTGTTGGACCTCACCAGCTCTGCTGCCATATGGGTTGACTGTGCTCATCTTCCCTTTGAGGTAAGAATCTTCCCCAGGTTCTTGGAGATTAACCACCATCTCACTGCAGTACATGAAGCCATTGTTTGAATATCCCTTTTTTTTCCATTACCTACAAGTCAGTGCCATTTAAAATGTAAGCAGTATTGTCCCAACATGATATATTTCCTGCATTTCAACCCATCTTCTCAAACCACTAAATTCAGCTGCAATAACTGCCTTACGGCAGAGCCTCTGTCTCACAAACCTCTTACTGAGCTGTCATTATCACAAATTGCCCTGAATGTCTGACATCTCCCATAGCTCCATGTGTCTTGCAGAAGGTGAGTCCACGTTCTCCATCCCTACTGAAATCAATTCTAAAAGTAACCGTGCAGTGTGATACAAACTCCATCTTCTGAGCTTATGTGTGTTTAAAGTCCCCTGAGAACATATCAGAGGTTTTACAGCTCCAAAAAGCCCATGCCCGAGCACTAATGGGTGAATTGGCAAGCAGATGTAACCTTGGCATTTCTTACTGCTTCCTAAAGACATAAAATCCTTTCTTTCATCATGTTTATAGATCAGGAGGTTCTCATTCTGTGTTACATTCCAGGAATGCAGCCTGAGAGATGATCAGTGCCTATGGAAGTAAAAATATTGCACTTATACAGGTCTTTATTGTGTTGACAGCATTACGTCTTGTGGGAGGACATCTGCAAGCAGGAAGCAATGGCTCCATTTGAGACAACTGCAGAGCTCCCAGTGCTAAAGGTGGCTCATTCATAAGGCTCTGTGCACACCTCCTGCTTGCTGTAACTTCAATGAATGAAATGCTCCCAGGAAAAGCCAGACACGGACACAGTTCAGCCTCAAAGGTCCCTCCATTTTGCTCCATTATTATTATAAAGTGGGTATGATAAAGCTTGTTTTCTTATGGTATATGGCACAGTTGGAGCCTGTTCCTTTCTGAACACAGGCTTCTCCTCACTAACTTCAAAACTGTGATGGAAGAAGAACTTTATTTGTTTAATTTATGTTTGGTTTTGTTGTTTGTGTGTTTTTATTGGTTATTATTGGGGTTTTTTCACCCATATCGTGGGCTTTGAACTAAACACATTTGTTTCCCTGCTGTCCCTCATGCTTCCCCCGAAGAGAATTTCATCATACAGATGTAATGCTCAGTAAGGACTGCATCACTTGCTAAAAATTGGCCAAAATAGCCCGGGCCTGAGCCGCCAAACTCTTTAAGCAGATTATTTTCAGCCAATCTTTAATATTTTCGCTAAGTTTAACATGTCACTTGGGGTCAGTTGGCAACCTCAGCCCGGACCAAAGGAAACGCCTTTGCAGCTGTGATGCCATTTGCTGCCGGAGCTCACTGAATGCAAGGAAATCCTCGAAGGGGATGATGCGAGCGCAGTTAAAAGACACTTAACCAAAGGCCGGGAAAAACTCGGGGTGCACCGCGTGTCTTTTAGTCTCATCTTCTTTTTTCTCCCCCCATTCCTTGGACGCGTTGTACCGCTTGGCAGTAGAGGAGCCGCCCGCCGGGGGGGCGGGACGCCCCCTGGTGGCCGATCCGGGAAGCGCCGCGCAGTGCCGCTCCGGGCGGCTCCCTTGGCTGGGTGCCGCCGTGGGGTCACGCCTGCCCGGTACGCGGCGCTGGGCTTTCCGAGCCGCCCGCCCGCCGTGCCGCAGCCTCATGTCCTCGCTCCCCGCCGGCACCGACATCAAGAGGGCTTTGGACAACAGCCCCGAGACAAACATCGAAGATGAACTCCCCGACGGTCCGCCGCAACCGCGGCCGAAGAACTACCTGCTCCTCAGCATCCTCGCTTGTTTCTGCCCCGCGTATCCCATCAACATCGTAGCCTTCGTCTTCGCCGTCATGGTGAGTGTCACCGCGGAGGGCGAGGGAGGCTCTGAGTGCGCGACCCCCGGTTTGGGGCTGCGGGTGCGAGTAGGGCGATCCGCGGCTGTTGGCTCCCGCCCGGAGCCGTTCCCATCCGCTGGAAAGGGGCAGAGTGGGAGCGGAGGAGCCGGCATCGGAGTTAGTGGGGCAGAGAGCATCAGCCAAGGGTCCGTAGCGCTGCACTAGCAGGTAACCGGCTCAGAAAGGTTTGTCAGATGACAGACGCGGAGGGAAAGGCAATTCGGGGCGAGTTTTCAGTCTCAGGCTGTGTGAAGGAGGGAAGTTTATCCCAGTTCATGAGATCTGTTGCATCGACTGGCTTGCATGCTGAATCGGACTTACAGACTGGGAAAGGGGCGGCCGGGGAGCAGAAATCAGGTCCGCACATCAGTTAGGAGCTGTTTGCTTCAGCTAATCGAGTCTGATAGTGTCACTTTTTTGGGAGTAATCAGCCTTTTCTGCACGATGCTGAATTTGTCTGCAAGAAAAGCAGACGAAACAGCCGTGATTTTAGATTGTTGGCAAAAAAAGCTTTATGTTCTTTCAGCACGCTCAGAGAACGGGCTTACTCCTCCGTGCCGTAACCCATTTGCATAGCCTTTAATAATGCAGCGATCCCGTTAAAACAGGAAGGACTGATAGAATCCTCTTCTCCAGGCTGAAAGTTGCAGAGTCAGGTCCAGAGTTTTCTGATAGGACTTATGATCAGGGTAATCAGTAATGCTGCAATGTATTTCTGTTGTTTAGGAGCTGGAAAGGTTTTAAAACATGTTGTGTATTTTCCTCCTTTTCCCTGACAGCCAGGTTGAAAAGGTAAGCAAAAATATAGCTGTATCTTTTTGCGATTAGCTGTTAGAATACTTGCCCATCTCCAAAGTATACTAAAACAAACTCTGCTAACACTAAGATTGATCACAATTCATACCCTGATGTTGGAATATACACTTAAATAACTTAAAGGAGCCATTCAAAGCCATCTTCATGACCATTTTTGTTCAGAAAAGAAAAGTATTAGCTGTCTCTTTAATTTTTTCTTTATTATTAATTACACACCACACTCTTCTCATTGATTTGAGAAGGAGAAATCTGCCAGGTTTGGTACCCAGCACCTCTTCACTTAGTGGGCACTGCGGGTCCTGTACAAAGGAGTGAGAGGTGATGATCTGGGGCTGCAGGCATCTGTTCTGTGACAATGCTTTCACTCTGGGGCTGTGCAGAAGTTAAATGCTGAGGGCAGAGTTTGGCCTCTAAAGACTTTTGCACCCCATATGGAGGAACGTCTGCCCACGGCCCAGCTGAAGTTCACGCAGGCTTTGGGAGTCAGGCTGCAGTGACTGTCTCTGTGGGATGTATAGAAACCGAGGTGGGAAGAGCACTTCCTGAATGTGAAACAATCTGTGCAGGTCACAGCTGTGCAATTCCTTTAAAGGAGGGGAATCTAAAACTCAACCGATAAGTTCCACTGTGTGCGGATGCCTTCTGTTTCAACATTATTCTTTTCCATCTTCTCCATGAAAATAACACGTCTGGCTTGTTTTCCTCAGCCCTATCCCTTTCCTTTTGAAGCTGCAACCTGTATCTGCTCCATTCACCTCTGCTAGAGGTTCTGCTTTTAATCACTGCTCTGCTGGGGCCTGCATCCCCCTCTCTCTGAGCACATTTCCTTGAGTTGCTAAGTGTTGATGCTGAGATACAAGAGCAGGTTTCTTCTTTTCTTACTATAGCTTGTATAGGTTGCCTGAGATCTTGTGTCAGAAGAGGTCTGGACCCACAAAAGCAGAATTCTCTGTACTCATTTCCACTGCCTACAATGAACCCAAGGGATGGAAAAGTCCCCTTGGCATGCAGAGGGGCATGCCCCTTTCAGCACCCTGTTTGTATGTGTCTGTCCTCCTTAAGCGTTCTCAATTCAGACAATGAAAATAGCATTCATGCTAAAAGTAGAGTCTGGGCTCCAACACACCCCCGAATTAAATGACAGATTCGTCTTCGGTCTCTTCTGTTGCCCCACTTACAGCACTGCTTTTCTCACTCTTTTCTCACCTTTAGGGGTACAAATCTTCCCATTCCAGGTCTTAGCTGACTTTATTTTTGGACCTTTCCCAGGTCCTCCCTGTTGTGATGATAAACTTTTTTTTGCTCTCTGCCATCACTGTGGCCTGGTAGTTCCATGAACCTTGTTGGCCTTACTCACTATATCACCTCCAGTTGTCTTTATTTCAAAAATTTGTGTGGCAGACTGGTCATCCCATTCCAGGTGGCTTTTGTAAGTGCCTTATAGGACACCTAATACCTTACAGAACATTGCTACCTACTTGGATGGGATTAAACAAGGCACATCAGCTGTTCTTAAGCACGTTCACATTGTTCTCATCTCTGCAAAATGGTACAGCTTTCCTCTCCCATAACACTTTTAACTTGTCCTCAGGGTGACAGAAGCACAGCGTTTGCACAGAACTGTACAACCTGCAGAACAAACTATGCTGTCTCTGAGTCGTCCCCCAGGTCCCTCTTCTCTCTCCTTCTCTGTTTGTTGTTTGCAGTGAGGAGTCACACTGAGCCAGCACATCCAGTTCCTCCTTTGGTCTGAGTTAGGGAGAGTATCTCATTTCCAGGCACAGTCAAATAAGATTTGTGACAGTCTGGCTTTTGCAAAAGCACAGAAAATATTGATCAGGGCACCTCTGTCTGGTCTGCCCAGAGTTTTAAGAGATGGGGAGGAAGATTTCTGTACCACTTCTGCTTCTACCATAAGCAGTCTTGTGGCAGTGCGGAGAAGAGAACGCATGTTGAAAGGAATTCATGGTTCATAGCTAATTCAGCACTTTTCTGTTTGTGTGAGAATTTGCTTCATTTTTGATCAGCGCACGTGAAACTGGTGTCAGTCACTGAGATTGCTCAATAAGCTGCTGTGGCTTTAGTTTAGATTATGGCTACACAGAGTGAGGTAGCAGAACCTTGAGAAACTGTCTGGTGTCAGGCTGACAGTGGCTGAAATTCACTGGAGAAGTTGGACAGACCAAACATCTCACACAGATGCTGTGTTCTGTACACATTGCAGTCACAGGAAATAATCACAGATGGAACGTTGAGGGCTTTAACAGTTAATGTTGCCTATCATGTTGAAAACTGAAGGCTCAATCCGAGGGCTCTTTGAAGTAGATGGAAGTTAATTTCAAAGAGCTCTACCCCAAAACCTCTTTTTTTTTTTTTTCTTGGAAGCTGTCTAAATTACACCATTTCATTTAAGCCTCTTAATAAAGAAGCTTTCGTCTCCTTCCTGTCTCTCCCAAATCCTCTTCTTTGTCATTAATGCTATTTTCCTGCTCTTCGTCGTGGGTTTGTATTAAAATGACATTACTTATTAAGCTGCAGAGGGTGAATTATTTATGAAGCGCCCGCAGGAATCACGCGGGTGTTCTCCAGGCTTCCTAAATACATTAGCAAAATAACACAGAACTGCAAGCTTATGCTGCCATGTCTTCCTTACAACTCTGGCCTTACTTTGAGACCACATGTATGGGGACCTGAGCTTAGCGTGTTTGCAGGACCACTGATGGTCATGGAAACTGTGACCGGATGTCATGGAAAGCTTTTCCTTTGGTGGGCTGGGAAGCAAAGTCATGGCTGGGGTGCCAGTGATGCTTTTCCAGTGTTTCTCCCTGTAGCCACAGTCGTTCTGTTGACAGATGCAGGAGAATAAGTCAGCCTGCTCATGGCCAACGTAGACCGTTTTCCATTTATTGACCATTTATTGAGCCTTCCTGAAAGGCTTTTTTGAGAAAACCTAAGAAAGCTCTTCTTCTCTAAACAAGACTGCAGAGAACAGTGGAGTTACTTGTGCGAGAGGATCTGTGCCAGCCAACCTTTTCAACAAGAGGTTGTGTTGATGGAGAACCAGGGGTGACTGTGCCACTGTTCTGCCTGAACAATTATGTGTGGCCAGCCCATTAACGTATGGAAACAAGCATTTTTGTGCCCATCATTTACATCTCTTCCCACTTTTCCCATGAATTTCATTAGCCAATCCCAACAAAATCTGATAGCCAAGAGAGGAATTAGAGGTATTCTTTAGGGAACTGTAATAGAGAAATGTTTAGGCATGTAGGCTGCCAGGAAGAGGAGAAATCTATCAGTGCTCTCCTGAAGGGCAATCAGCAGCTCACTGTTTCTCAGACACAAGAGAGTAAATACCTGGACTTATCCTTGAGATGCAATTCTAGGAATATGGGCTCCATTGCTCTGGGACTGCCTTGGCAAGAGTGATCCTGCTGCAGTGCTAACAGCAAGGATGTATCTAGTCCATTAACTTCTGTGTTCACTAATTGACAGACCACACAGAGATAATGTCTGTCATTATTTTTCTGCTTGGCAAAAAATGCTCTACAAACAATGCTTGGTATCCCATGAAGTCTAAAATAAACTTTAGTAGCCACAGTGCTTTTCTCTGAAAAAGAGTAAAGATAATTAGTGAGTTGTTTCCATTTTTTCAGTGGTAACTGAACAAAGAATGCAACTGCTGGATCAGGGATAATGTGTTGATGGAAGTTATATAGCATTTAAATAATATGAAATTCAGCATTAAGGCTAAATAAATTTTTGAAGGTACATAGCATGGTGGTCATGTAACTGAATGGCATTCTTAGTGCCATTTTGAGGCAAATCTCAGTGCTGTACTGGGTGGTGTTTATGATCTGGGTGAAAGCACATGGAAGCTAATGAATCAAGCTGTCAAATCTTCCGTTCAGCTCTGGGTCGGACTGCAGGATTTGCTGATTGCACAGCAGAAAGGCAAGTCTCACAGTCTCAACATCTGTGTTTCCCAAGCTGAAGATGATGACATCTCCACATGGTGGAAATGTCACTGGTGTTGTGACTCGCCTTGCTTTGATGAGAGAGAGGTGCATGAATCCTTCCAATGTGGTTCAGCTCCTACAGTGAATTCATTGGCAGCATCACCTTTAAGATCCCTTGTGCTTCGGAGGGACTCATTTTCAGGAGAATTAAATCACTTTAATTAAATCACCTTTCGTCTTTCACCCTTGTTCTCATCAAGATCTTTCAGGTGATTTTTACCTTGATGGATTTCATCCAAGCTTTTATGGAAATACACAGTGGCAAGGAATTAGAAGTTATTTGCTCTCTACAGAACAGCTCTTCTTTCCTTTGGTTTAGTCCCATTGCTTTAAAAGCATTTGTCTGAATAATCTCAGATTAAGTTTAAAACCTCTCTAGCTAAGAAGTCTATGTGATAATGAAGGCACTTCTACTGCAGAAGAGGCAAAGTTTGCCTTTAAATGATGGAACAATGATCTATATAATGCTTGCTGCTTTCACTTATCCGAAGTGTTCATTCATTTCCTGCTTTCCAGTCTCTGATCTCCACTCTTCTATCTTTGCTACCAAAAAAATTACTCGTAACCAAAGCACACCAAGTCTGATCTCACAGAAGATCCTATCACACCTTTTTCCATGTCACGAATGGAAAACATCTGCCTAGATGAACTTAGGCTGTTGAGATAATATCCGTATGCCTGATGCACACCTCTGAATGTATAAGATAATAATTATCAGTACGTTCTAACAGTGCAAAGGAGCAGAATTTCTAGCATGTGAAGATGGCACTCAGATGTGTTATTCAGATTACCTAGATGTCCTTGTTTCACCTTTTCTGCTGTGACAATGGTTTGTGTACAGATGCCTGTATTTGTTGGCTCTTTTTTAAAAAAGTCACAAATTTTGTTTCCTTTTTTTTTTTTTTTTTTTTTTTTAACAGGCTTTAAACAGTTATAATCAAGGAGACATAGAAGGATCAAAAAGACTGGGTCGCAATGCACTGTGGGTTGCAGTTGCATCAATTATCATTGGCCTTGTCATCATTGGAATCTACTGCGTAGTTCATTTCACAACGGTAAGCAAAATGCTGTCAGTTCCAATGCAAGCACTTCTTGCCTATGCAAGGGCTTCAGAATAAGAAGCTAAAGACAGTAAAAACCATCTCTATTACACATTTTCCAAAAGAGCAATTTTTACTTTATTTTGAAATTTAGAAAATGCTGTTTTCTGTCATTAAGTGCAAACGACTGTGTTAGTAGCAGAATATTCTGGAAACTCTTGCATTTCCCATAGGCTTTTTAATTCTGGGCAGCTTCTTCCTTTCTTTCCCACCCCTCAGTTTCTTCCTCTGCAAGACCTACAGCCCCCTAGAGTTCAGGTAATTACATCTCAAGCTGTTAATTTTCAGTCTCACAATCTCACTATCTGTCCAACATTGCTTTTTTTTAAACTATAAGGAGGAGAAACAGTCAATTACTATTTTACCATTTGATGTTAAGGTGTAAAGCTATATGTAAAGCTACTACCAATGTAATGCTGCCTCGACTTGCAGGTTGTTTGCAGCTGATCCACCTTCACACAGCTGGAATGGTAGTAAAGAAGCAGAGTCCCAGTGGCTATGCAGACTGTAAGCTTATTAGCAAAAAAGAACAAAAGTAATTAGAGCTTCGATATCCTTTCTTAACACTGCAACGGTATGTTCTTTCCTCCTCCCAATAATGTTCCCCCTCCAACAAAATAACCAATTTAAATCCATTTATTATTGGCTGTTTTGGTTGGAGAACCTTTTTTTCCTGGGCTTTCCAACTCACTGTACAAACTTCTGTGTAAACTAAAAATAGAGATCACCTCAACTGACACATGGACATCTCTGAGGGGTGGAATGGAGCAGCTGGTCAAACATGTGCAACGCTTCAGTGTGCCCTATGGAACTCAATAGTTAATGGAACTGGGGGCCGTTGCTGTAGGATATTGGTGCCTGGTGCCACCAAATCAGAGGTGACTTTCATTCATTATTATCCCTTGCATTTTGCAAACTCTTTTCAGTACAGCATTGGGTTTGTTGAGCCCTCACAGATTTAAAACCAAGTCAGTTCAGGCTGGGAGTGCCAAGTTTTGTAATTGACAGCAGCAGTAAATTCCTCGGTTCCCTCCTGCCACCTTATCATTTCCCAAACACGGAGAGCACAAGGGGAGCAGCTCAGGCTTTTTTACAAGTAGAGGGAGAGAAGGGCAGCATGAGGAGTGGCAAAAAACACTGGATTGAAGCATTCACATTAACTAGGGCACAAATGTCTACATTCAACTGCATTTAATATTTCACTTCCCCAACAGTGAGATCCTGTTTGCTGAACGTGAATGATTCTTTGTGCCCACTGACAGACGTTAGAAGTAGCACCTGACATCTAACTAGCATTTGTAAGCATCTATATCCTACCCTCAAGGAAGCATGCAGTGGTAAATCAGTGTAATATGACTTTATTACTTATCTTCTTAAGTTTTGTCTTTTTAGGATTGTTTATTTTATTTTTAAGAATGTCTGCATTAGGTAAAAGCATTTCTAGATGCCTGGGATCCCTCAGCATACTGCTGGGATAGTAATTTCTTGTATTGAATAGTTTCCATAGAGGCGTCTTGGCCAAATGGTACTTCCAGTTTGTGAGGGCTGAAGTGACAACTTTGGTGGATTCATCTTGCTCCATGGTCTTCCTGTCCCTTTACTACCTCCCTTCTCCCTTTAGCCCCTTGGAGATCCCTTGTTTCTAAGAAGGTATTTGATAGGGGTGACAATCTTCTTTATTTTTCTAACGTGAAAATGAGTGAGTAGGGGCACTCAGCTGCCCTTTCTACCCTCTGTGTTTACTCAAGTCTCCTTTCTCTTGGCCACTTATATTTTATACTAAATTGGTTTTGAGTTTGCCATATGACTGGCACGGATGGCGTTGCGTGCTCCATGCAGTGGTCTCACATCCCTGTGTACTTCTGTCATCATTATATGCAGCCACTTTGCAATCTCTGCTCACACGAAGTAAACCTAGCTGATTTAATAAACATGCATTGATATTGGCAAAATGGTACAAAAAGGCCTTAATGGAATGAGTCAGCCCTGTCACTGATTTATTTGATTACCACGAGGCACAGTTTGATGTTTCTATGATACATATACGTATTTTTCATGAAAGTTAATTTAGACTTCACCACATGTATGACAGACTTCTCCCTTCCAGGATTCATTCTCATGTATTTACCATCTACCATATTATCCAGTTGCTCCTACTGATATTCATGTTGGCTTTTCTTAGTCTTAAAGGATACGAGTCCCACTGAAAATTGTCATTAAGATACCTCCCTTTTATTCTTCTTCCACAACCCTATGCTTGCTGTTCACCATCTCATTTCCAAGTTATGTTGGTACTTCATCTATTCTCACTTGTCTCTTTAAGTAGAATTCTTCACCTGCTCTGAGGGACTGGCTGCACATCCCAGAAAGATTTTCCTTCCTGGCCAGAAGTCACAGATTTCGGGCCTTCCCCATCAGGGGAATCTCTCTGTTCAGCTCTTTTTCAAGTGCAATGTTTAGTTGTCCATCCTTTGCTTTGCCCCTGTTGGTCTTCACAGAAGAAAGCAGTGTTGTTGGTTAGTACACCCCAGTGCTTCGCAGTACAAACTCTTACCTTGACCACCAAAGAACTTTTTTGCCACTCTTGAGCATCTCTCATTGAAACTGCTGGGGAATGAGTGCTCAGATATCTCTCCAGATCTGGACATAGTTCCTTCAGCATTCACTGGAATGTAATTTGTTCACTGTGAATGGTATTTCTAGAAGACTAGTTTGATAAGGTCATTGTCTAATGTGATGAAACTCAGTGTCCTCTGAATAACAAAACTTGTGCCCTATTAAAAAATCTAGCCAAATTCACCCATTTTTTTCTGACATCTCTTCTGGCTTTTTGGTACCCAAGCCCGTTGTGTGTTCCATCCTGCTTTGGAAAGGGACTTTAGTCCTGTGCTTTAAGCAGAGCTGAGAAAGGTTCCCTGGAACGCCACCAGCCCCAGCCAGGAGAAAACCCACTTTGGAGAAACAGTGTAAGAAATTCCCAGTTTGAACAAGTCTAGCAGTAATTATACTCTCACTAATGATTATACTTCCTTGTAGGACAGCAAGGTTAAAAATACATGATCCTGCAGTTCATTTGGACTGTTTTAGCCAAATCTGTTGCTTATGAATTATGGAATGAATAGGAAGGAGCATGACAGAAGAAGTTTTGATGCTCATAATTCATCCCTGCAGTGGCTTGTGATTGCCAGTGACACTTGGATAGCCTGCTAAGGGGAGTAAGCTGCCCACAGAGCTCTCTTTGCCCAGGATCTGTTGGATTAAATCATGGACCTGCATCTGGTAACAACTCACAGACCACAGGAACACTCAAAAGGCTGTTATGCATCTTACTGAAAAAAGATCAGCAGGGGCTGATAGGCTCAGGAAGAGGAAGGTCCTTTCACTTTTCAGCAGGTTCCTACCTTGGAGCCTCAAGCTTCCTCACTTGCTTTCCTTGGTTTACTCATTTGCCAAGCAAGGTAACACAGGAATAAAGGCAGGAGACACCTGCACCTGCATGGAATAAACAGCACTGACTTTCCATTTTTCAGATTTACTCGGTGCAAAGCCAACTCTGAGCTTGTGCTGCTGCCTTGGAAAGCCTCATTTGTTCTCAGTATTGACATGTTATCTTTAATAAACATATACACACAGAGAGCCTGGAACAGGGCTCACCCCACACTTAGGGATCATCTACTTTCTGCAGTCATAACCCTGAATGCAGACAAGGGGAAATCATCACTTTCACTGCTGGAGCTGACCTGTCTGTTCTGATCAACATAAACCGGTGTGTTCCTTGTTGTGGAGTGCAGTCACCAAGTGATAAGCTGCATTGTGCATCCATTCCACTCCAGACCCAATTTCTACTTACTCCATTCTCTAACTTTTGACCTGTCTTGCCAGCTTCTTCTGCACTCGTGTCTTGCCAGTCCATTGCACTGAATTACATTTCCACTGCTTGCTCAGATGTAACTTAAACCAGTATTTATGTCACCACTGAGTATAACTGTGCATATGTGCTCATAGGCATGTTGTCCATCAAGAAGTGCAGTGAGAGAAGGGCTGTATTTGTCTGCTGTGAGGAGACATAACAGCAAACTGAAATTGGGCAGTGCTATGTGCCACAGCCTGTGGATGATGTTAGTCTGCTGCAGTATGCCTGGTTAGAAGTAAATTGAGTTGAGAGATTAAATACTTACTGATAGATGACACTCAGCTCTGAGCCACATCCTGAATTCTTCCTGTACTTCTGAGGCCCTTTTCTCAAAAAAAGATGTAGGAGAAAAAAAAATAATAATAATGGAGAAGATCTGAAAGGTATGAAAAAATCTCTGTGTGTGGGGAGACAAAATGAACATGGTCTGTTTGGCTTGGAAAATGTGGGAGTCAAAGGCAAGCAGTTGGAGGCAGCAAAAGAAGGTAGAGAGGAGTTATTTGATGTCTCTTATGAATGAGATTGAGAGATATCAGAGGAAAGCAGTTTTAAGCTGGAAGATACTTTTCATGTGACATACAAAGCTGCTGCAGAACTGATTCCTGCTGTTTGCAACAGACACCAAAAATGCAAATTATTTGAAACTGCAACAAGAGAAGTTAAGAAAGAAAGCTTAGAGATGCAGATATAATCTCAGCCTCAGAGAGTTTCTAAGCTACAGATTGCCATAGCTGATAGGCAATAAAGAGAGAAATATCCTCCAGGATTTGGGCTTTTCTTACATACTTCTTCTAGGCATCTGCAGCGTGTCACTGTTAGGGGCAGGATGCTGTGGGTCAGGCTGTTTGCTCTCACCCAGTACCACCATTCTCCCATTCTTTCATCAAGCCTGTTAGTAGCCTTTCTACAGCAAAGCAAGGTTCAATGAAGCCTACTTGTCTGACTGCAGGGACTGATTTGCTGATAGCAAAGCACAGGGCACAAACTTCAGCAAAGTAAGAGCCCATTTCCTGCCACTGGAAGATCCCAACATGGATTGATTCGAGCAACCCAGTTTAAAAATTCTGTTCAGACTGACAGATACCTGGTGCCATTAAAAACACTGCTTTGATTCAAAGCAGTATTGAACCACTAATCTAGAGGGATGTTTTTTAAGAGAACAAGTGATACTAAATAATGTATCCATTAGATCTGTAGAATTAATAATTTAAGCTCACAAGGCAAACTCTCTGTCTTTTCCCCCTTTAAAAACATATTTTTGTGTCCTTGCAGCATGCTATCTGAAGACCAGGACTGCACTTGGAATACATCACCATGTAAATCTTAGGAGAGGAAAAGTAAGAAGAAAAGGAAACCCATCTTTCCAGACTGTTAGATTTGACCCTACAAGTCTGCAGAGGCATGTTGCTGACGGATGCAGTGATAACCCAGTTAGTAAATCAGCATGGTGTGACCAGGTTTTCCAAATTATTTATTTCTACAGAACCTCAGTGTAAAGAAGTGGGTTTTTTTTGTTTTTTTTTTGTTTTTAAATTTTTTTTTTATTTTACTCTAATGTGATAACCTTGCCCTAACAACTCCCTTTTCTTTCTCATTTACATGAAATGTGTGCTGGGTCCATGACGTTCCCTGGCTGAGCCAAGCCAAAGCCAACCTATCTCGACTGTTTCTAGTGCACAGTGTAAGCTCTGATGCACAGCCTGCTGGAGCTAGTGGAACTCCTGTCACCTTCAGTGGGTTTTGGATCAGGCCATGAAGGGTTTTTGTATTCCTGTACGATAGTCTCAACATAACAGAATCAGAACGACTTGTTTGTGGTTTATCCCACAATGTGATTTTGTAATGCTGTGGGTGTACTCTGACTCGGTGGCTGCTTTCTCCTGTCACCCCCAGCCTTTTGGTCTTTGCATTGGGTTTTTCACCACCTGGGACCGATTTCAATCCCTTAATTGTTAGAAGATACTTTTGTTCCGTAGCATCCATATTTTTAATGATTTCCTCTTGTTTAGTTGTCTTTCCTTGCTGAACTCCCTTAACTCAGCTCTAGTCCTGCACTAAAGTTGCACTGATCATATTTTCCTCTTCCTTCCTCCATGTATATAAGAAGTTTTTCTTTTTTTATCTCACAAAAGCTCTTTTTAAATAGATGTTCTTTCTCATCCCTCTGTTACTGTTCCTACAGCAAGTCACATTGTTTCATTGTGTTCTGCTTTGTTCGTGTCTTATTTTTAATTCACCCTCTCGTCTTGCTATGAATAGTCCATATATCAGCACAGAGATGGACAGACTTTTCTACACTCACTGATTTACATAGACTTGCTGATCCTGAGTTACCCCTCAGTGAACAGCCTTAGGCTGCACAATGGATGCCCTCTAAATTACTGCAGTTTCTCCATACCTTATGAAAATGTAGAGAGGGAAAACTAGTTTTAATTAGCTGAAAACTGTTTGAAAGAATGTATTTCTTTTTTATCACCCAAATATTATGTGTTCAGAGGAGTGAGCTGCGAGTGTTGACACAGATGACAGCATCTTTGGTGACTGTTGCTCCATTTGTTTTGATTGTTACTACACCTTCAAGCAAGCTATGCCAACTTACACTTACTCTCCTTGCAGTAACATAAATCTGGACTGAATACCCAGAAATGCATGGGAGTTTTACAGGTGCACGTGAGCAATGAATCATGCCTGGCAGGAGTATGCCTATTATTCAAAAAGAAAAAAGAAAAAAGAAAAAAAAAAATCTCCCAGAAATCTGTACTTGTTAAAGCATATGCCTGGAAGTAGCATGTATTTTCTGTGCCTTGGTATTGTATTTTTAATGTGCTTTTTTCACTTTTCTTTCTGCCAGCTTCTGTTTTTCATTGAAGTCAGTGATGCACAGCCTGTCCTTAATTACTCCAATACAAAACTTCACTCTTAATCAGTGGAATGAGTTGATTTCTTCAGCACTTACACTGATGTAATTTGTACGTGGCAGAATCTGGCCACTGGTTTTGATGACCCTAAGAAGTGGCTGTTCTGTGAACTTCTCTTTGTTTTTTTGAATACTATTTCAGTGGTCTGATAATGTCTTGTGGGACTATGAGTAGCTTGCCTTATTATCAGATATGATACAACTGTCATTGAGAAGTGGAATAAAATTACTTTTACTTCATCTCCATTCTGGTATGTGGGAAGTTTCTTTCCTGTTTTTTGTTTCAAACAGTATTTTCCCTTTCTCAAACTTATCGGGTGACTTCAGAGTTAAGTCAATGGAAGCAAACATGGGATTTCTGCCCTACGTTGTTCTGTTCAACCGATCTGTACTGTAGCTAAAACGTGCAGAAGTTGTTTGAGATGAGCTGCCACTCAAAATCTCAGCAGGTTGGGCTGTTGGCTTTGTTTTCAAGGCAGCATCCAGAGAAAGAGTGGTGGGGCATATTCAGAAGGGTCCATCGGTGTTCTCAGTGGGGCTTTCCTACCACAGCTGGGAAAGGCAGCCAGGTGAGCTCACTACAATAGGTGACACAGGTCAGCACCCACTGCTTTGCATTGCACTCATCAAAGTGAACACCACTGCATCGCTGCAGTAACATTTTGGACACAAAATATTCCATCCCAGCACTGCCACTGAAACCAAAGCACGTGGAATGGGAGGGGAGAGAGAGTTTCAAAGTTCTCCGAGCATTAGAGGATACACAACTTGAAGTAGTTTCTCAGAGTGCCTAAGCAGAATGTAGATCAATAGGAGCGAGTCACCTGATTTGTTCGGATGCTTTTGAAAACCATAGTGGAAATCTAACTTGCATCTTGAGGCTCATAAATATCTCTGAAATCTCACTCATAAGATAAATGGGAATTGAGCCATTGTAACTTCGGTGCTTCTGAAGATAAATGGTGCTACCTCACAGTGCTATTGATTGGTATAAAAATAAAAGCTTTATATTAAACTACTTGATGTGACAGATATGGGAAAATGCAGCAATTCCTCTAATGTCCTTTAGTGCTTCTGTGTCATAGGTAATCTTATTTCTGCTTTACTGATATATTGATATCATTTCTCTTCATTTATTTATGCTTGCATATGCTTCCAACCATGCTTGAGAATGCAGTTGAACACAAATCCTTCTCCTCCCCTCTTGGGCTGGAAATGAATGCACTCCTTGTCCAACCAAATCATGTTGTTGTAGGTTTGATGGACCCAGACAAAATGAGGTAATCAGCATCTTAATCCAGTTTGAAGAAGAGGAAATAACATCTCACTACATAAGCCATCAAGATCTTGGGTGCCAGCAGTGGCTGTGCAAGGCAAGATGCTGTTGTCTGACTGAGAAATTAATGTCTTCTTTTTCTTTTTGAGAGCCACGCAGACAAATTTCAGTATCTACGACAGGCACGGGAGATTACACGTCCTTCATCGCCATCTGTCTGGATTTGGATTTGACCCGTTATTACTATGCATTGCACCTGCCAAGGCAGATGAGAAAAAAAGAGTTGTCTTGAGCATGTTGTGATTTTTGCTATTTTGTGAAATAGAAGGGGAGGAGGGGGAAAGCAGTAAGATGTATTTCAACTCAACATCTGTGCCGTGGTCAGGAGAATAGTCTTCCTTTCATACAGCTGCTTCAGGCTTCCAGTTTTTTCTGCGGTCTTCCTGCATGCTGAGGGCACTGCTTATTGCCCAGAGTCCAACTCTCTTTTCCTTCCTGCATGTATTACAGGCAGAGACAGATGGAAACTTGAAATTGCTGGCCTCAGCTCCTGGATCAGATTAGCATCTTTAGCTTCTTCCAGGGCAGCTGCATTCTGCAAAACAGCAGCGTGCCTGTATCTTGATACGTAACCTTAGAGCATGGCTTCTAAATATATGAGGAGTTTCTTTGCTGCTGTCTGAAGGGGGTCAGCCAGACATTCAGATAGCATGGGGGTGTACATTTCATCACACTGCACAGCAAAGAAAACATCAAGAGGACAATGTGGAATCCTTTGGGTGCCTCCCTGCAAGCACATCTTGAACATCAGCGCTGGTTCCTCAGTTTGTGTGGTTGCAACCACAGTCTGTGAGCATTGTGGCTCATGGGCCCAGAATCTGTTGCTTTTGTGCCTGTATCTATGGGTATGTGCACACAGTACGAGCTGTGCTTTGCCTTTCGACCCTAATCATCTCAAAATGAGCCAGGATACATCTGCTGGGCCAGTGGGCACACATCTCCCTCTAGGCTTGTTTCCTTACCTGGACGCTGGCTTTGCCAGTACTTAAGATGGATTTTGTTCCTAGTTTGCATCAGTAGGGAAGGGACTGTGCCACCTTCTGAGTTAGCCTTTATTTTGTACGCACTGTGTGTGCATATATGCACAAGAGGATGCATCTGAAATACCAGATTTCCCAAAACAAGTGAGATTTAAATAAAAGGAAGTCACTAATTGACATGGGAATAAGTTGATAAGCCACATCCTGCTGTGTGCAGGACAGTCTGCATGTCTGCAGCTCTTCCAAGAATCATAGGCAGTACACAGGCAGGTCACTGAAGGTGTGCAGTGCTGTGTTGGAGGAGAGACGCTGAGCAGGGATGCAGTGCTCTGCCTGCAACTGATTTTTATGCTCACTCACCATTTTCCACCTCCCAAACACAACGGCATGTTCTGCATGCACCACAACGGCACGCCTGCCTTGAAATGTGAGTGAGCCTTTAAGGAGGCGGCCCAACTTGACTTCCTCTGCAGCCCGGCCAAATGGGCTATATTCAGAAGTGACCTAAATGGAGAAGGGTGGTATGAGAAGGATCGCTCAAGCAATAGAAAGCTGAAGGAACAAATCCAGCATGCCAAGGTAGAATGGAAGGTTATAGAAATTTACCGGGGAGGTTTCTGCACTTTATTTTTTCCTGTCTTGGGCTCTAGGATAAATTCTGCTGCTGCTACCAGCTGACTCACTTGTCTCTGTGGCACAGAAGGAGCACTTGCTCATATATCCTTTATAATGTGATCTGTGTCATGTCTGAATTTGATCTGCTAGCTCATGACTGAGGATGGCTCCTCTGTTTCTATCATATCTATCTGCAGGGCTGAGTCAGCTTCCACTTAGCTTGCAGCTACTTCTCTTTGACTAAATAAGCTTATGTCATGTCAGATACCAACGGATACATCAGGATTTTAAAACACACAGTCCAAGATATTTGGCCACTACACTTAATTTTTCAACACATTTCAGGCAAGAGAAGGGGAAGCTCCAGTGAAATGAAGGGGTGCACACCAGAGCAGTCTATGAGGCCGTGATGAAACATGGCAGCCGCATCTACATGCATCTCAACCAGAGTTCAGTCATTTTGGATTTCAACCAACTCCAGGAGATTGTCCAAACAGGTCAAATGGGATTTTGACCTACAGCATTGGTGGTCGTAGCATCCCTTCCTTGTGTTACCTGATGAAGAAGGATGGGAAATGGTAGCTCTAGAAGATAGGCTGACTCAATGGTAAAGTTGTCACTTAACTCCTCAGCATTCACTTGACTCCATTTAAACTGTAGTTTTGATTTATCATTGCAATTTAGATGATACTTTCCATGGAAATCTGCGTAGTTAACCCTAGCTGGATCCTGAACATACCAGAACAAGATAGTGTTGAGTGCTGCATTTGTATTTAACTAAAAGGTTTTGCAATAGTCACATAACACAGCATCGTTTCCCTTTGGCTGATGATTGGGAAAGTCATGCTTTTAGAGGCAAGATGGGGATTTCTGGCTCATCATTTTCTCTAATTCTTTTCAGTGAAAACATTTAAAGTCACTATTCATGGGCATCCCCCAGAGTTGTAGGGCAGAGTACACAGCTGAACACCTAATGAGGTTAGTGTATTACCCATGCAAGGAGTGCTTACTAAAGGCTAAGTGGCCTGTTGCTGTGTCCTTTGTCTCATAAACATGACAAAACTGAAGTTTGTCAGCTGTCAACAACAGACAGTTCCAATGGCAAGTGACTGCTCTGGTATTCTCACTAACCAGGAACCTCATTTGTGGTGAAGAAATATGGAAGACTGGATGAAAGAATGCTGTTATGTCCTCATCTGGCAATAAGAGCAGGAAGGTTAAGGGAGGTGTGTGAAGGAAAGGGAGTTTGTAGCCCTCCTTTAGAATGTGGAGACAGGCCTAGGGTGAGGTAGGGGGAATTTTGTATGCCCTTCAGATTGCAGAGCATGGAAGGAGGCAAAAAAAAACATCACAAATTTGCCTCCTTTGAAAGGGAGGAGCAAAACTGCAGTGCTCTGGAGACGCAGCGGGCAGATGAGCTCTGCCAGGCCATCGTGGCATGTCTGCAGCTGAGCTCTCAATTCCCACATCTCCTTTAGGAACAGCTGTGAGTGAGCTGGGCTCTCCTTCAGGCTGATAGGAGAAAATGATACCGCAGTGCATGTATGACCATGCATGTGTCCACTGCTTCGGTCCTGTGCAAGGCAAGGAGCTCCCAAAGGCTTTGGAGTGACACTGCATGGGAAGCAACCATTCTGTCTTAATACCAAAGCTTTAAATTGAGAAAAGCTTGGACTTTTCTTACCCAACAGCCTTGTGGGCTGTCAGCAGGCCTTGTTCTGGAGTGTGTTATCAGTCTGTGTTTTTTGTATAAGAAGACCATCGTAAAGCAGCAATGAGCCCTAAAGTGGAGATGCTGCTGCTTGCAGTGCATCCGGCTCTGCAGGCTGTCACAATGGCTCCCCAATGGGCAAAGTGCAGAGGTGTGAACCTCCAACCTGCCCTGCGTGTGCATTTGTGCCAGGGGAAACCCAACCATCGGGTCTGCAGGGAAAGAATATGAGCGTGCTAACCTGCATTAAGTATCAAAACAGCAACAGCTGCATTTTATAGCAGTGTAAGAGCTCTGTGGAAGCTGGGAATGGGCTCACAAGCCCTGTGATGAGCGCTCCCATGCTCAGGGCATTTTGCCCACGGAAGACAAATTAGCAGCAGCTGTTCCTGCAGGCAGGCAGCAGGAGCCAGCCACGCTCCCAGGGCTGGGCACGGGGATTCTGTCGATCCCAGCAGAATTCTTCCTCCGCGTCACAACGTGCCACAAGGAGACGCTCTGATCTGATAGAGAAAAAAAAAAACAACACAACCCTTCCGTCCGTTTGGCCCGAGAATAAAAAGCAGTTCTCCTGCAAAGGAAAGCAGGGCCCAAACCGCAGCCTGCGCAGCTCATGAGAGAAAAGAGAAAGCAGCAAACTTTTAGAGCCTGGGCGACATGAGACAGTTCCAGAAACACGGCGTGGAACTCCGTGTGGGATTTACCGAAAAGCTTTCCAATTTCCAACTCGGAGCAGCGCTGCGGCCATCACCGCACAACCGCAACGCATTTCCTGCCCGGCGCGGTGCGCGGTGCGCGGTGCGCGGTGCGCGGTGCGCGGTGCGCGGTGCGCGGTGCGCGGTGCGCGGTGCGCGGTGCGCGGTGCGCGGTGCGCGGTGCGCGGTGCGCGGTGCGCGGTGCTCACTCATTTCTCACCCCCGAGTCAAACCGGAGCTCCTGGAGCCGGCGGAGATCGGCTGCCCGCTGCTCATCACAGCGGTTCGGCAGCGATAAAGCAGACGCAGGGCGGCGGTAAAGGCCCGCGGCGCCGAGAACGGGAACCGCCGGACGGGAACCAGCGCTGCGAGGCCGGCTGTCGTCCGGGCGGCTGGCGGGGCACGCGGAAGCGGAAGCGGAAGCGGGGCGGGCGGGTGTCGCGGCGGGCGGAACCGAGGGGCTCCGGAGCGCCGAGGCGTTACGCGTGGCCGCTGGCGTTTTGCGTTGCTTGTTGTTGAGAGCTGCCGTTTGTTGTCTGTGCCGTGTGATGCGATTCTCGGGTACGTTCGGATGAGTGGTGCTTCTTGCTGTTCGGCTCAGAGCCCGGGATGATGCTGGTTTTTTCTTTGCTTCGTGGTTATTTGGTTTCTAAAATGCACGTGCTAACTTGGCTGCTGCTCTTTTAGGGCCTTAAAAATGGGGAACACGAGCAGCGAGCGAGCCGGGCTGGAACGTCATGGGCACAAAGCATCTCGGGCTGATGGTGCGGGAGGAGCCGGCGGCACCAAGGATGGGGACAGACCGAAGATCTTAATGGACAGTCCCGAAGATGCGGACCTGTTCCATTCGGAGGAGATGAAGGTAGGGCTGCTGCTCGCCTTCAAACGCCTTGGGAACACTGGGACAGCCTGACAGCTTTACCCGTTTAACCGCAGTGCCCCATCTTCCTTCCCATCCTTAATGCCTTGCAGTCACCAGTGTTGTTTCATCTAATGTTATTTTTGATATTGAAAGATCCCTTCGCTGCTTTTTTTGCTCGTTATGAGGGGGATCGCTGGAAACTTCTTGCTGTGTTTTGTGTTTGGTGAGGCAACCTACCAGAGCATTGCAGAGCTGTGTCCTGTAACTTCGCTGTAACAAACCACAGGTTTTGTGCTTACCCCAACCTCACTGCTTCTTAAGTGTATTTCCTCTTAATTATTCTTTTCCTCACTACTTATATCAGTGTATTTTGAAAGCTTTCGTGAGCTCGTGTCGTTTCTTTTGTACGTTACCATCCATTCTTTCTATAAACTTGGAAGGCTTTATCTTCTTTGCAGAATACTTGCTAACTAATGGCATCTATAAGTCTAATGTTACTGAGCCTTATGAAATTGCACCTAAGCACAGAATTAAATGGAGTGAAATGCAAGCTGTCTAAGGTTGCAAAGAGGGAACTTGTATTGATCAGGATGTTGTGCTCGTAGGCGCCATTGGATAAAGAAGAGTTCCTGGCTTGGCAGCAGGATCTGGAAGTGAGTGATAAAACCCCCACGCAAGCTCGACCAACAGTCTTTCGCTGGACCGGAGGAGGGAAAGAAGTGTATTTATCTGGGTCCTTCAACAACTGGAGTAAAATTCCTTTGACGAGGAGGTAATACACTTCTGTGGTGTCAGTGGTGTTCCCCATGGACTGGGAATGCTTAGAGCAGTGGGAAAAGTGCTTAGCTGATATTTGTATTGTATTGTGCTCTATTGCACTGCTTGGCAGCTGCTCTCCTTCAGCTCCCCAAGACTGAGTTTCTTTTGGTTTTTCTTTTCTGATTTTTAGATGGCTGGGAATGAAAGTTGGGTTGTGTGACATTGCCCTGAAAAAAAAGCAGGTTCATCTGCTGTCAGGTTTGGTATTGTAGGGGAGGAAATATCTGAGCTGTTTAGAGGCTGTTTAGGAATGGCATCTGCTGAAGTATCAGAGTTCATTGTGCTCCTTGCTTGAGAATAAGTGAAGAGATGCAGTGGCATCGATGGCCTGTTTGAGTTTGTATGGGAACTGTTGACTCCCAGCCTAAATTGAGCACATGGGGAAAGGATCTGGTCAGCCCTGGGAGCACAGGTGAAGGCAATTCAGCTGTGTGATAGGAAGGGCTGGAGCCTGGCTGCACCTCTCTTAGACCTCATTGAAGGGCTGGCTGCCACCGGGGAAGGATCTCTGGTTGTATTTTAAAGTTTTTGTATGCTAAGGGAGTTGTATCTGTGCTACAGCATTTGTTACAGTGTATAGGCTGGTTCACTTCTCAGAGTATTTCAGGAGTGACTTTGTTCAATTCCAGTCACAACAACTTTGTGGCAATCCTGGACCTGCCAGAAGGAGAGCACCAGTACAAGTTCTTTGTGGATGGGCAGTGGACACACGATCCTTCAGAGGTAGTATTTTCTTCAGTGCACTGTATTTCTTCCCTGAGGTATGTGAAGAGAAAAAAACTGGTTGATTTCTGTACCAGTAGATGGTTTTTGTTTATTAACAATAAAAACAGATGAAGCTGGTGAGAGACATAGTGATCCCTGCAGGTGATGCCATCAGGCTGACAGCCCCCAAGGACAGGAGGCTGTGTAACGAATGGGTGTTGAAATCTGTTGGGTCTTAATTTTAAAGAGATTGTGAACTTTTCTTGTCTGGTGCCAAACTGTTTTGTAAAGCATTACAGCATTGCTGACAGCCCAAGTCTCCCTGTGTCGTGCTTGCTATCTGTGCCCAAGTCATATGGACTTAGTGTGTTCAATTGACCCAAGACCCTCCCTACCCCTAAACACTGCTCCAGTCCCTTACCTGAACAATAACTGCAGTGGTCACCTCATCTGGTAACCAGCCTGTTTTAAAAGCAAAGTGTCTCATTTGTGCTCACTGCATAGTTTTGAGAATTCTAATAGTCTGCAAGCATTTTTATTTTGGCTTCTGTATCTTTTCTCTTCCCAGCCTGTTGTAACCAGCCAGCTGGGTACTGTCAACAACATCATCCAGGTGAAGAAAACTGACTTTGAAGTATTTGATGCTTTGATGGTGGACTCCCAGAAGTGTTCAGACATGTCTGGTATGAGCTTGTTAGTAATTTTGTATCACGTGTTTTAAAGCTGTTAAAACTTTCACCTTCCTTTATGCCTGGAGTTAGAGCTCTGTATAAATTGATCTCCCTTTGTGTAAGGCCCTCAGGCATCACAAATGCAAAGAGGAAGAAAGTGGAAGTGTCTCTTTACACCTTTTCCACGTGTATATGTGATTTTGGTCCTTCCCTTGGAGGTAACACTCTGGCAGTGTTTGATATTAAGTGTTTGCTGCAGAAGTGGCAGGGGAAGGTCTGGAGTGGCTGAGTGGCACTCAGCCTCCCAAACCTGCATGGCTAGTGTGAAGGCAGACAGACTTTGGGTACCTTAAATCATTTATTGGGCAGTGACTGATCCTGTGGTATTGCATCTGCTGCTGCAGCTCGTGAGCTTTTAGAAGCCATGCGTTTCTTTTGGCCTCACATTCCTGGATATGAGAATTCACCTGGAGGACTGGAAGACATAGGTATAAAGAGCAGATATTTAAGAGTAAATATTTCACATCTTTCTGACAGAGTTGTCAAGTTCTCCTCCAGGACCATACCACCAGGAGCCCTATGTCTGTAAGGCAGAGGAGCGCTTTAAATCTCCACCCATTCTTCCCCCACACCTGCTGCAGGTCATCCTGAACAAAGACACGGGTATTTCTGTGAGTACATCAGTCTGTCTGCTGAATGAGGGCCTTGAGAATGCGAATGGATGGGGAAAAATTGGGGTGCAGACAGAGAGCACTCAAGGAAGAGTCTTAGAATAGATGCCACTTTGGAAAATTCCCTATTTAACACAGGGAGTTTTATGGATCCAGATGGATCCATGTGAAACAATTTCTCTAACTTGACTCTTATTCAAAATTGAAAAGAGAATTGGATTGCTGTTTTACAGCCAGAAATCCCAATCTTTGAACTACAACATTTAAAAGGTTGGAAGCAAATAAGAAGTAACTGAGATCTGTTCCATGGTGGCAGTGAGGACTCAGGGTTTCATGCTGGAGGGATCTTGGTTTGTTTTGAAACTTTGTGTTTGCTGGTGGGTCGTGTGTACGAAGCAGCATGATGTATGTGAGCATGCAGCTTGTTGCAGATGGTGTTTATCACCCATAAGCTCTGAGAAGTAAACTGTGAGTTCTGTTGTTTTCACGCTGTCTCTCATTCTCTTTTTTTTTTCCCCAGTGTGATCCTGCTTTGCTTCCTGAACCCAACCATGTCATGCTGAACCACCTCTATGCCCTTTCTATCAAGGTGAGAGGCCAGGATGCATGCTTCACACTTGCAGCTTCCAGATAACCATGTCATATGCTCACTTGTTTTCCATCTCCTGTAGGATGGAGTGATGGTGCTCAGTGCTACGCATCGTTACAAGAAGAAATACGTGACTACCTTGCTATACAAGCCAATATGAACATCATAGTAGCTTGTCACCAAATGTTCTGGGCCAGTGCAGTCTCAGAAGAAAATGCTTCTCTTAACCAAACGTATTCCTCCTCTGTGCTTTAGCAAATGAACTCTGACTTCACGTTGTTTCTGAGACTTCAGGTTCTCCTACATTTGCCTTATTTTCCTGATCCCACAGTGGAAGTTCTTGGAAATGGCAGCTCCGTGTCAGCTAGACCGATGGCAGATGTGTCAGTGCCCATGGTCAGCTCACTTCAAAAAAGAAAAGCAAGCACCAATACAGTAAGGCTGAAAAATGTGAGGGTAGTAAAACAGATTAAGGACTTTCAGTGAGACAAATGATAAGAAACAAGCCAGCTCAAAGTCTAGAACATTCAGGATTCTTGTGGAATCTTATCTGAGCTCAGCATTCAGCAAAAGCAAGCCTATTATAACTGCTTCATCACTTAGAATGCATCAAAGCCACAGTTATTTCAGTAGCAAGTTCCAAACTTGCGTGGCTGAAATAAGTGTGAATAGTGATGATTATTTTGTAGCAGCCTTTGTAGGCTAAACCATCAACACAATCACCTACGGGTTCATTTTTATTTTACAGTAGATTGGGGTGCTCTGTTTCTACTGTGAATAGCTCTGTAGTTTTTCTCTTCGTGAGAACTGAATTACAATTTTTCCCCTGTGGAATTTCTGGTAAAGACAATTGTTTTTAATGGCTGGGTTTTTCTGTCAATCCTAGACGTGTCTTGCAGTGATCTGCTTATTTGCAACCAAATTCCCTTGCTGTCACCGATGACTTCGTCACGCTGGGTGAGGTGGCTGAAAGGACAGCAGTAGGTTCAATGTAGGGTCTTGTTCTTCAGTAACAGCCTCTGTCAGACAATTCAAAGGTGACTGTAAGTTAGCTGTATCCCAGTGGCCAGACTTGACTGCTGGTCAAGACCAGCTGGGCTCCTGCACCAGGTTGCAGCATTGACTGCAGGTTGAAAATCCCTGATGCTTCCAAAGCCAGGCCTGTGGCCATCTGTGCACATTTTAGTCTATTCATATTTTCTAAGTAAGTGAATACAGTAATACCAGGTTGCCTGTATGTACTTACAATTACTTGCAGCCTGTTTTATCCCAAAATAAATGCAATGTTAATGTAAAACTGCCTGGCAGCATGCCTCAGATCTGTCCTGGGGGAAGCAGCTTGGGAGGTGATCAGCTGGATCTGTCCTCTTTGGTGTTTGGTGCCTGAGAGCATCAGTGCCTGTGCCAATGATCACCAGCCCCTCTCCTACAGTGGGGAAGAGCACATTGATCAAATCAGTGAGGAGTTAAGTGGGGACAAAAGCAGCCAGCACTCACTGGAACCAGCCACAGCAGAGGGGGACTTGCCATCCTCCACTCTGTTCACAATCCTTGTTGCAATATTCCCAGTAGCTCAGTAGATCTGGGTACAGTGCAATGGTTTTCTTTGAAAACTCTCTTCATTCTGTGCTATGGAAACCATGTGGTATACTGAAATATGGAATTGCTTTTGTTTTCAGCCTTGATAGAAACAAATAAATAAAACATTTTCAAGGAAATGGTTGACTTGCTTTGTTACTATCTTTCCCAGTTTCTTGGTGGCCTACACTTCCTTGAGTTGTCCTTTGCTTTGAGCCAGATGATTGTGGTTTTTAGGCCTTGGTGGATGGGGTAAGCATTTCACCCACAGTTGCAGCTTGGTCACTATGTTGAGGGTATGCTAGCATGTACTCATAATGCAAAGTTTATAGGAAGAAGAGTCCAATTATTTATCACAAGCCCCAGTGATCGGGTCAGAAAAACTTGATATCAGCCTTCAGCCTCCCCTGGATGTTTTTGTTACAGCCCCCCCTTGTGCACATGGCTTTATGTGTGTGAGGGTTGTTTTGTTTCTCCATGACAGCGTGTGAGGGTTTGTTTCTATTTGCCTTCTGGTGAGATGCTGTCAAATTTCCATGAGGAAGCATGCTTTGGTAGGTTACTGTGACCACAGCCGTTCTTTGTTTGTCTGCCATAGAGAACTCTCATGCTTTCATGAAGTAAGCAATGACTTTTTCCATAGCAGCTTCCACAACGGTGCAGCTGTAGTACAGGGGAGCTGTCATGCTGCAGCAATGTGACTGGGGTTCTCGTGCTTTGCTGTCAGCATGCTAAATGTGGACGTGGTGTTTTATCAGAAATGTTGATAGTACTGAAAGAATAGAGGAGCAGCTTAGAGGTAACTTATTTCTTTTTCCTGCAAGGCAAAGTTTTGTGCGTGGCGAAGACTGAAGAAGCAGGAACTCTGAGACGTGGAGAATAGAAAAGAAAGGTGGAAGTATGCAAGACTTAAAAGTATTTATGGATGTGGCTTTGTGGATTTTTTTCTCCCCCAATTAATATAGGCATGACTCACTGCAGGCTTTTCATCAGCAATGAGATGATGGAGCCACAGGCTGGAGCCAAACACTTTACAGGAAGCCGTTTTTGTTTTTTTTTAGATTTGCAGACTGTAGCCATCTCTCAGAAGGCAAAAAGCATTTGTTACGTGGCATGCAGCTGGCAGTGCACCATTAACTCCTGCAGTTGCCCACAGGATGCTCTGCTTGTGCCCTTCAGAAAGCAGGGGAAGGGGCTGGATGAGAAAGCCCAGCACACCACACCGAGGGCTCCACTGCCTTAGTTCTGTGATCACCTCCATCTTTCTTTGTTCTGCTGCCCAAAGGCCCAGGGGCCTTTCCCAAATGCAGGGGGCATGTGGTGGAGGCGTGGCATTCTCTGGCACCTATGGCAACCACAGCCTTCCTCCAGGTGAGCCAGGTATCCCTCAGCACCCATATCTCTTTCTGGTCAGCAACACCAACTGCGGGCTCAGGTCCCTGCTGGCCGGAGTGCTGATAGAAGAGGTAAGTGGGTTTGGTTTGGTTTCTCCTTGGAAAGGAGAAGTTGTTGCTCTTATTAGTTTTGCTAAGTTGTCTTCTGCTTGACAGGTGAATGAATGAGATTAATTGCACTGCAGTCCCTTCTTGTAATGGGATGAATCAAATCCCTCCAAAAGCAAGAGCTTGAGCAGGAGCTGGATTGATTAGCTCACTTAAATCCCCCACCCACATCTCACAGTCTGTGCTGTTATGTTTATTCTTGGCTGTTGCTAAGAGAGCTGTTGCTTTATTTTTCAGTGCCTTTTGTTACACTCACTCTGGAGTAAGCCTTGTATTCTGTAAATAAGGAGAGCTCCTGTCCCCCGCCCCCCACCCCTAAGTCTCAGCACTCACATGGTGGTCAAGCTGAAGTGTTTTGTGCAGGGTTCTTGATAATCAAAAGGCTTGATAAGTAATTTCTTTTACTCCACCAGTTTCTGGATTATTTTAGTTTTGTTACAATTCTGATCATGCATCATAGGACTGCAACAATGAGCTTTAAATAAGTATTCTTTGTGCACAGTAAAATAGAAATGAACATTTAACAAGTTAGCATTTCATCATATACATCAGATAGTAGGCACAATAGATAAATCAAGCAGCTTGGTTTTTTTTTTTTTTATGTAGAGCATTTTCATGAAGAATGCCATGTAGACCAAAATGTAATCGGAGCTATTAGTAACCCTCCCACACACCCTCCAACAAGCCCTTTATTGGGGGTAAGGGGGCGGCTATGTGCACAAAACCAAAAACACTGAACAGTAGGAGGACAAATTAAGTTACCGTAGGCAGCAGTGTGAATATTAAAAACCTCTTCCTGTGAAAGAATACTTCAGACCCTGTAAAAACTGGTTCAGTTAAAAATAGATGTATTTACATTTAAGTCTGATCTAGCAAGTTTTCCCAGCAGGTGTAAGTTAAGATGTACAGCAACTCTGCAGGTTGTATTCAATCTGAATTAGATTTGTGAATGTTTCTTTTCTTAAAAAGTTGCAGCTATTAGGCCTTAAAGCACCAGCATATTGCAGCGGTGGGATGAGTAGCTATCTGTCCCCTTTGCTACCAGCACACTGCTGGGATAAATCCCAAACCTGTCATTAGATCACACTACTGCTAATTAGATGATGTTGTTTTATTCCAGCTCAAAATGTATGGGTCGTTTAGCAGGGCCACCTTCTTCTCCCTTATACTCACACGTGTCTTAGCTCTACCCACATCACTGGTTAAGTAGGTGAGGGCAGAATTTAGCTGTAGGTGTTCGCAGCTCACTGCTGCTATAGTAAAATAGTTGGACAAATCCATCTGTTGTCGTTCATGTGAACATGCTTTGCTCTTGTGAAGCCACTTATGCTACTTGTTCAGGGATAACAACTATTAAAATGCTAAATAGTCAAGGTCAGCTCTTTGGTAAGCATCGATGCCTATAGATTACACAGCTTCTAATGCTGGGTGCAATATTAGGATGGCTTTGGGATACTCTGTGTAGAAGGAAGCGTTCATTTCACCATGCCAGTCAAGATAGTTATTTGTTTTATTTGGTTATTGTTCAACAACAAAGTTCAATACTTTCCAGGTGGAGCTTTGAACTGTCCCTCTAGTTCCCTCCCTCATCAATAATAAAAAGGTAATGAAGAAAATTCCTGTATTTTTAGATACCTAAAATCTCATTTATGCTAACAAGCTTCAGTTGCAATTTAATGTTACAATTATTTCTTCATGGGAGCTAGGAGGATTAAGCTGAGGCCCCTCCAGTGTCTGAAGATGGCTGTCCACAACCACCATTAAAACAAAAAAGCTAGTGTTGAAAAACACACAGTTTACAATAAAAAAGTAGAAACCAATTCAATTCCCTTTTTGTTACGAATATAAATTTTCTTGTAAATATGTACAGTCCTTTGAGCTATTTCTATAGCAGGAAGCATTTCACAAACAAGACACAAGAGATACGCTTTCAAGACTCAACAGGCCCATTTCTGAGGTCTTGAAGATCTTCCATGAGATGCAAAGATTTAAAGACTGATCTCAGTGACCTTTCAAAGTATTCAGACCAGGAGACAAAACTTTCAGCAAGTTTCCTGCCATATAATCTGATCTAAAATAACCCAACAGACAAGAAAACAGAATACAATATTCATGAAACTTGCCAAAGGACACTGACAAAGGACATTTGACTTCTTATGGATCTTTAGGACAGGTTAGCATGGGCTTGCAAGGGACTAGCAGAAGTTTAAGAGGATGGCCAAGGGAAGATTGGACGCAGTTTTGCTCTTTCCAGTTGTAAAGAACGTGGTTGTTCACTTAGGATGTCGCTATCGCAGACTGAATGGTCAAAACCTGCTTTGAAAATCATTTGCTCTCTGCTTCATGGTCACGGCAAAAGAGAATAGAAAGCAATAAATGGCTCAAGGTTAGATATGCAGAAGCAAAGGCAAAGGTGGTCAGTAACCGCTAAAGCTGTTCATTGTGAGTATCCTCTTGTGCAGTGACAGGTGGTTCTTATTGTATGACAAGCTACAGGTCACACGGAGGGCCCAGCTCTGTGCTGCTTTTCTCTCTTGGGATCTGAGCAGAGATCTGTGGTGTAACTACTGAACAGACCGTGTTTAATGCAGAGAGAACACGTGTGACAGTAATTCTTGTCATAGAATAAGGCTCGTTAACTCTTCTTTGCCAAATTGCCAGAGTAATTAACAGTTATTTTGCAGCGTAATCTAGAGGTTTCAGTTAATTTACAAGTGAGATACAATACACTACTCAGCAAAGCAACCTAAAAGGAGAGAGCAGCCAGTGATGGTGCAGCAGCATGCAGTGAACTGTCATGCAGAAGACCTGGATAAAGTCTTAACACCCCAGTAGCTTATAGATAATGCACTTTGTCTTGGAGTAGGGCACACGGGCTCATTTAAAGCAGGGTTCTTCCCTCCCCAACAGAGCTGCTCTAGAGCAATTTTAGTGAGAACAAAATAACTCTCAAAAGTGGCAGGTGAACAGACTCATCAAAAGTAAATTTTTTTGTGTGTTCTGTAGAGAATATCCAATCATACTTTCTATTGAAAGACTCGGTCACCTTGGCCCTTCTGGTTCCAGGCCATTAGGAATTCCCAGCACATCTCGGAACTACGATCAATTATCTGGTAAGGGGTGCTAACCACATTGAAGACCTGGGGTGGGACTCCAGTCCCATTTAATTTCCTTGATGAAGTACTAGGGACTATAGTGAATACAAAAAGTTCATGAACTGCTTGAAAGAGTAACAGTAGTACAAAGTGCAAAAACAGGAGTGCAGGAAAGTGCAGAGAAATTAACTGAGATGCGAACAATCTTCAAAAGCATCACATCTCCTGATATGAAGCTAGCTTTGGCCCAGAAATGCTGTTTTGGTAACTGGGCAGCAGACGTATGGAGTGCATATTACTCAGTATATTTCCTTTTTTTTTCCTGCAGGTCAAGATGAGTAACTTTGTCTAGCTGAGACTTACACTGAAGACTGGTCCCAGACCTGGCAGGGAAATAAAATGACAGTTACACAATGCACATATTGTTTCTACAGAAGCACAGGTGCCAGAAGCAGTACATCACCTAACCACTGCTGCTACAACTGAGTGAGTGCTGCATGTCTGCTTGCTTCCTGGTGGCATAATGCTTAAACCACTGACAAAGGAAAGCATCAGCATCACACTGATCATGGCAGGCTCCCACATTCATTTCTCCGGTCACTATCTCGCTCTCAAGCTCTCAGTGACTTGATTTCTGTTAGTAAAACCTTCACTTTCATGTCTAGAGAACTTTAGCCTGTTCTCAAGTCAAGCTGCTTTTGCAGTTACAGAACTAACGCAAGGGAAGGGTGTTCACAGGGTCAGGAAGTTACACAACTTCAAACGCTCTGTGCTTCAATAGGAGCAGGGTGAGATCGGATTTGCTCTTACACTTTACAGCACCACCAGCCCTTCCAAAGTCCACATCTTTTCATGAGATTAGAGATGATCTCCAAGCTCCCCACTTACCTTGTTGACTTGAGCAAGAGGAGTTCTGGCACCACTCACAGGCATTCGTCCTCGGCTGCTTTCATCAAACAGTCTTCCAGGGGACCTTTCTCTGCGGGTGCTCAAAAGCCGGCCTGGAGATTTCTCCCTCTCCAGTGGTCGCCCAGGTGATTTGTCCCTTCGCAGCTCTGTCCTGCCCTCACGGTACCGATGGGGTGTGCTTGGTTCTCGAGGGTGGCTGGGACCTTCAGGTGGTCCTGGGCTCGACGCTACCCGCTTGGTTATGTGCTCGTTGTATGTAGGCGGACCTCTCTTGTTAGGGCTGCTGTCATTCAAAAATAATGGACGCGAACAGCTGAGCGACAAAAACCTCATGTTACATTTCCTTTTAGCAAAAATGTAACTTTCCTGAAATCTCTAGTAGCGTTCGCTTGAAAAATCAGACCTCCCTAAGCCACGCTAAAAAGTGCAAACATGGATCCATGAGGCCTAGACCAGGTTAAGATAAGCTACGCTTATCCCAATTTTTCAGTTTTCAGCATCACTATCAACTGTGGTATTTATGCACCTGTCTGAAGTACCACTGCCCTGCTGAACCCTGCTGAACCCTGCCTCCCTGCATGCTCTCCTTTAACAGAAAGTGACTCCTGATTTAGAAATTCTGACAGTTGATATTTAGTATCACACCATCGCAACCTAAACTCACCCTGTTTAAAGTCACAGCCAACATAAAACAGCTGAAGAGCTCAAAACATCCTTTACTTGTGTTTGTGGAAGAGATTCGCCGCAGATTCCTACAGAGCTGATGTTTCTCAGTGCTCTGGATTTTAAAACATGAGGAACATTTCTCGTTCCATTCCAGCACTACAATAACTAACACTAGCCCCTGTCTCCAAGAATGAAGTGAGGGCAACAAACATTTAAGGGGGAAAGGATATCTGGAGTGAGTTTGCTCACACAAGGACCATAACATACCAGCTTAGCCATACCTGCGTGTTGCAGAAGATCCTCTGTGGTGCTCATTGTTGGTCTCCTTCACCAGATTGCCCTTGCAGCAAATCACCCTTAATTTATCTTGGTAGGAGGAGGCCAAGTAGATAGCTCCAGATGAAATTGCAGGCCCTAGATACCGTGGATTTGGAATCTCCAAGTGGGCTCGTGCAGGAGTTCTGGGTAAAATTGCAGGAAAAAGTATTTACAGTGACAACACTGCACTTTTTCCTGGCACACGCTGTTCAAAAGAATGAAAAGAGAACAACTTACCCTAGAGAAGCCCGTGCCTGAATCTCTATCACTTCAAGGGAATTGAAGTGGGTCACAAACAGATAAGGCTCCCTGTAGGCTGAAGGAACATCAGAGAGGCAGGAGAAATACAATACAAAGTTATCTGTTAGAAACTTATTAAAACGTTCTGTGAAGACAACAGAATGCTGGGAAGCCCACTGGGAAAAGCTAGGAAGAGTACATTTTCTGTGATGTCTTATTACAAACAAAATTACTAAGTAGAGAGATAGGAGCTTTGAGAATTGCTGCTATAAAACCACCTGTATCCAAAGAAATTTTACTAACTGAAGTAATATGAATAAGGCATAAAAATGGGCTATTAACTGAACAAAATCCAGTGAGTAGTGCAAAAGGCCTGAAGGAGCCACACTGAAATAATATATTCTTGACTATTTCAGGTATTTCCAAGCATCATCAAAAATTCCACTAGCCAGTTTAGTCACTGTCAAACTGAGAACATTAAGGGAATACATCACTTTAGTTTAGTCTGTCTCAACTGTTTACACCTCAGAAGGTCTGCCATTTGGATTTATAATGACATTCATCATGTGAGAATTGCCATAGTTTCTGGGAGAGCTGGGAGAGGGAAGAGGAAATGGAACTGCTGAGAGCAAAGAATACCTTTCCCACAAGTATGTTTCCTCATTTCAGTAATATCCATAACCACTGCACCTACCAAAAGCTAAAGGTAAACGATTCCATTTCAGGTCATCAGTCCTACTGCGTCTTCCATAGGAATCCACGAAGACACCAAACTCTGCCAAGAAAAGTAATGTCAAGTCATGAGCAGTTTTGAAGACACAAAGGATTCTGACAGGTGTTTTTTTCCCAGTGAAAAAAATGTACATGATCTTGCAAGTCCCACAGGTTGCCTTGACATTGTCTAGACTTAAAGAGTACTTGGATACCAAAAGGTATTTGAATTCTAGGTCTCTTTGTACCAATTAAAGTAAGGTTATTATTCTGTCTGTTTCTGCAGCTGGGAACACTATACTACTCCTACTGTAAGACACTCAGAACTACTGCTAGTGGGTTTTTGAAGACTTCCTGTGCGTTTCCATGACACTATCCTAAAGGGCCAATAAAAGCAGCTATAAGAAAAAGTAACACACAAGACATTTAAGAAGTCTCTTCTATCAAGAATTCCAAAGTTTGAAAACCCCTTAATGTTTTATCAGGATAATCAAACACCTGTTTTACTGAACATTAACTACAATCCCTCCTGTCTGGCCACAGAAGACTACCTGTGGTACTGAGCCACAGGTACAAGAACTTTTAAGCCAGAAGCAAGCTGATCAGAAGCACTGCAGAAAACTGGATCAGGAATAGTTATTTTAGCACCAATTTTCTGTGTATCTTCACTGTTTAAACCACCAGCTGCAAGTCTTTCAGGGCTTTTAGACTCACTATTTCTAAGAGGTCTTTTGTTACCAGGCCCTAGGAAGTCAACTCTATTGAGCTTTTGTTAGTTCCCATACCAAGAACAGATGTAGTGCAACAACTGTACAACCACACAATACACTTACCGTGAAAACACAGCAGATACTCCTCCCTCTGCCCTGTTGGGTTCACTTGGATGATGCTGACTGGGAAACTGTTGGTGGATGCAGCAAACACAGCGGAGGCCAAAGTGTGGTCATTTTTATCCAGGAACTCTGCAAAGAGAATGGAGAAAAACAGCTTGATCAGCACACCAACATTTTTTCCCCTAAAGCAGTACTCCACAGAATCTGTGGAACCATTTGGTGCATTCCTTAGAAAATGCCTCCTACCTTCTAGTGTGTACTGCTTCATCTCAATTTCATAGAACTTGTTGGTTCCAATAATGATGCTGTAAGTGGTCAAATGGATACAGCTGCAAGGCTCTGAGGTTTCAATCTCCTGGAAAAGAGAAGGAATGTATAGACCAGTGTTAGTTCCCTGTAATTGTGTATAGATATTGCTTATTAAGGAAGGTTACACAAGGGCTGCTCTGAAAGTAGTGCCTCCTATTTTATTAAGTTGCCCCACAATATCAGAGGTGGATATTGGTGGCATAGCAGTAAAGGCTGAATCTTCTCACAAATATTCTGTTATATTTTGCTGCTGTTTGATAGATGGCAGCAGAGGGGAAGCCTGACAAAACAGCACCTAAAGCAAAGGTGTAGGACTGAATTCCTCCATGTGAACAAAATGGCATCATCGATGCTTGCTGAATGCTTGTGGAGATCTGTATGGGAACAGCTGAATCATGGTCTGAACCTCTGATTGATCATTGAGACGAATGAGTCAGCCCTGGGAGCACAGGTGAAGGCAATTCACCTGTTCTGCTGGAAGGGGTGGAACCTGGCTCCACCTCTCCTAGACCCATTTAAGAGCTGTCTACCAGTGGGGAAAGATCTCTTTTTCTGGAGATCCCTCCTTTGGAGTTTTGCAGCGAGCCCAGGATAAGGGTAAACACTCTTTTCTTTTTGGTATAATAACCTGCTTAGCCAAACTCTCTTGTTTATTTCATACTTATAAATCTGTATATTCGCTGATTATACAAGATCAAACAGTGGATGTGAGCACAGTGAGGTGGTGGGTGGTGTGTTTCAGCAGTTTAAAAACACATAAAAATAATTTGTAAATAAATACAAGGCATTACTTTTGGAGCAACCTATGAATATTGCCACATCTATAACGGTGAAAGACAGTAACTTCTCAGCATCATGAAAAAATACTCCTGTTTGAAGGAAAAATTTTATTTGGTTGGAAGTGATGCTTGAATTGAGACTTGCAAGTCAACTCATCTCCAGGTGCTAACCTCATTGGGAACCTCTTCCTTTTAGAAGGATACATTATTCTGAAAGACTTTCTGCTCTGGTAGGTCAGTTTACTGGAATAGCAGGGAGTGGCTCCCTGCTTATTTGTAATAGCTCGCAGCCACAGCAATGACTGCATGTCTGAAAAGCTGCCTGGAGATGATGTAACAAACCGTTTGGCTTCTCTCTCTCCTAAATTGTAGCAATAGTCACATGTTTGTCTCCAGAGTCATAGATTTAATCTAGACTTCTTTAATCTCTATTGTCTATTGTTTAATCCTAGTTTATCTGGGAACTTAGTTGATAGAACAGAAGAGCATATTCTGGGCTTGCTGCCATCTTGTTAGGATCTAAATTCAGTTGTCTGGATCAGCAAATATATTGAAGTTGAATGGCAGTATTTGCAGAGACCAGCAGCTGTAGGTCATCAGAGTTTTCTGTCAAGTGGCACTCTGTCATGAGCAGGAGTTGGTGCTTGTACACGTTGCAGGTTTGCTGGCATCCATACTGAGTGTGCCAAGATTTGTCCAACACGTGTATTTCAGCTCTCCAGGAGGCGAGCATCTGAATTACTGCATGTCTGTCTGTAAGTGACTGGCGGGCTGAAGAAGAGTGGCAGAGCAAAGCAATGCATGCTCCACAACCATGCAGTACTAATGGTGCAGGTGGAGATGGCTACATGCACTGGAAGTATATGCACAGCCATGTGAGATTTGTATCTTACTGCCTTGTTGGCTGTATTTATCAGTTTATTCTGTGATGGGATAATACCAAATAAACTTTGATCTGCATTGGAACAGTAAACAAGTTATTTAATTGCAAAGAGAGAATTCATTTGTTGAGGATTTCTCCAAAGACAACCCACTGATGGGTAAGTAAGAAAAAAGCCTTCCTTGGGTAAATAAGCACATGTATGGGTACAGCTGGGTCCAGTATCTCAAAAACCTCAATTCTGTTCTGTCTCTCAACATATGCCAAACCTCATCACAGGAAATTGCTCTGTGCTCTCGCTTTACTCTGTGCACATAGCAATTTTCTATCACTTCTGCTGGCAAACAAACGTTCTTATGCATGCAAAAAAAAGTTCAAGATGTTTGCTCCAGAGCAACACAAAGCCTTAGTGCAGTATAGGAATTACCTCAGCTACTGAAAGGAATTACTAAGCTTACCTTTCTGATACAGAACTTGCTCAAGCTCTCATTGTATCGCAGAACAACCACTTTATTGGGCATGGCTGCACAGATGCAAAGACCATTCTCAACCTGTAAGGAGGATTACAACCACAGGTTAGGGTGATAATAAATTCTAATGCTGAATGTGTGGAACAGATCCAAAGACCTTTCAACACAAAAGGAAATTTGCAGAGATAAGCAAGTCCATTTTTAGTAGGGTAGTTACAGAGCAAAGTAGTGAAAGGATAACAAGCCTCTTCAGACTATCAAAGGAATATAAATTTGAACTGTTTCTATGCTGCCTTTCATACTTAGAATATGAAGCTTTTCATTGAAATCAATAAGAAACTGACTGGGAATTAGCAGAAGTATCATGTGATACAAGTGAGTAAGTTTGCTAGCTTGGAAACTGTTACATGACATTTGAGAACAAACAGTGGACGGAATTCACTAACTATAAATCTTAAAGCTGAAGCAAACTCTGAGAAGACTGCTGTGCTTTGATGTATTTCTTATTATACAGCAGTTTAGGTTATACCATCACGTCACCCTGACTGAATTTATTCATATCTGTAGTAGATTCTCCATCCCATCTCCATCTCTTTTCCACCTATACTGCTCTTATTTGAAGAAAAAAGATTTTAAACAAGAATACAGACCTTGGATTTGTTGCCAGTGAAATAAAGATGCCGATTTGATTAATATTAAACTCAGAGAAGCCAAAGGGTGCTCTGGGAGCAGGAGGGAATTGTATCCTACCTTGCCAGCAGCAAAAAGATGACATCCTTTGACAGCCTCAAAAATGTTTGGTGAGATATCAGGCTGGGCTGGAAGGTGAGACTGGGCTAGAGATTGCTTCACCTTTTTTACATCAACAAGACACAAAGCTCTTTCTTCTCCTGCAGACAAAAAATGGTTACATTTTGTCAAGGGAAAACTCCTTGTTCCCTGCAAGTCTTTTTTGTTACCTAAGCAGCAGCTTATCATTACAGGCTGTTACTGTGGAAACAGTCACAATGTACCATGTAGAATTCATTTCATATTATTCCTATTAAAAGTGAAATAGAAAACTTATCTAAAAAAAAACCAAAAAACCAGCACAAAACAGGCAATAAATCCACTGGGAAAACAATTCTCTCTGTGGATTAATAGTGTTGCTAACGTCAAGTAGGTCATAACTAAAAGCAGCCTCATTAGTACACTCTCCAAAATTAACCAGAAAGTTTTCTTTTACCCTTTAGAAAGTCCCTAAGAAGAATTCTTCTGTGCCAGCATAACTGGCAATGAGTTTCCAAGTGCTCCTCTAAATGGTGTTACAGGCCATGGATCAATGATTCCTCTCACATGAAAGTTTAAGCCTTCAATTACATATTCATTTATGAGAAAACACCAGACAGTATTGTGTTAGCCACTGTTCCTGATGAAACATCAGTTTTAAACAAATAAACACTATTCTGTAATTAATCTAAAGAAAAGCCTGGGCCTTTGGTACCTGCTATCATGAGTAGCTTCTCCAGATCCTTGATGAGGTGAATTTGGAACACAGCACCCACTCCTGGGATGTGCGTTAAGGAATTCTTTAATACGTTCAGGGCATAGAGACCTTCCTCTGCACCCACCAGTACAACCTACAGCAGAAAAAAAAAAAAACAACACTGTATGAAGAGAATAAGGAACACTCCAAGAGCAAGTTTGGATGAGTGTTTACCAGAAGATGTAGTGAAAAGGACAAAAAAAGCAAACCAATAACCAAGTAGATAATTACACACATTGCTGTGAAGGTAGAGTTTTTTCATGAGTGAACTATCCAGTATTCAGTAAGGTTCAACTGACCATTGTCATTACCTGGTCACTGAAGGGCATTGTGCAATTTATATCCAAACGGTCCTCACCCTCTAGCTTCAGCAGGGAGTTCCCAAGCAACTTCTGTAAATAACAGAAAGAACTTTTTTGTTATTGGTAAGTTAAACTTCCTCTGCTTCTCCAGTTGTATTTTAGAAAAGCAAAATCACGGTTTCAGATGGGATAAAAGTTTAGTATCGATTTTCCTTTCTGATAAAGCTAAACGTTGCAGGGATTTCTGCTACAAAAGAATTAGTAAGCTTTCCGCTGCCTAAAATGCAGTCAGAAACTGATCAGAATTAACCTAAACTTGTGTACAATTTATTGTTATCCCTATAATTTCCAATTCCCTCCATCTCCTGCATTGGAGCACTGATTTTTTTTTCCCAGAAGGATAAAGACATCCAAATGCCAGTGAGAGCATCTATTTTCTCAGAGATGAAAGAAATGATAGCATGAGAGACAATTTCCTCCTAATCCGTTATTCATTACTTCCAGAGCCAACATTTTAATATGAAATGCCATAGAATCAAGCCTCCCTTCATCAGAAAATAGATTTATCAGCACAGCAATGAGAAAAGGCTATCCAAAGTCATAATAACTCAATTTAACCTTTTATCCTTATCAGGAACAAAGCTAAAAGTAAAAAACAAACACATTCCTCTCTGCTACAAAACAAAAAGCAACCTCAATTCTTTAGGAAAGAGCTTTTTGTTTTTTTTATTTCTTTCTTTCAAGACGTGCTCATTCCATATGGTACAACTATAAGATAAGATTTAAATCATGTTTTAGACTGCTCTTTCTTCCTTTACTGCATGCTGGAATTGCAGAGATACAATTTATGAGTCCTCTTACTGCATTCCCAAGCCTAAAGAAGGGTAATGTAATACAAAGGACCAGTCTGACAGTGAACTAGTTCCTGGTACTCATATTGCATGTCTTAAGGCAGAAATAAGAACTTACCTTCAGTTAAACCTCAGTATGTCAAATACCAAAAAATCATTTTTCAAAACTCTGCTCCCTCCCAGAATATTTATTATTAAATGAAACTTTTATACTCACAGCATCAGCCTCAGCTTTTTCTCTGGAAACTCTCCCACCTGCCACTATTGATTCCAGTGCTGTGACCCAGCGCTGTTTGTCAGGGAAGCTGGGTGCTAACAGGTAGAGTGTTCTACCAGGCCAGCAAGTGGTGTGTGGATGAGACTCCAATTTTAGGATATATGGCACATCTGAGATGTTGTATAGATAGAATAAGACTTAGATTAGATTTTGGCATATTGTCAATGGACTTAAATCAACACCTTTCAGTGTTATTGGAAAGAAGTTGTATTTAGCATGATGTATTATCACAGCAATTTATACAGAGGTTTCTCCTTTTACAGGTCCTGCACAGGCTAATCTCCTAAAGCTAAATATCAGCTAGATGTATACAATCCATACATACAATGCTGTCTCTATAATAAGTAAGAATCATTTCTTGTCTTTTATTCAAAAGAAATAATATTACGGGGAAAAAAAGAACAGCCACTCAGCTAGTTTTTTTCCTGTACTGTTCAAGAAATCTGTAAAAATTGGTTGTGGAAACCTTTGTTTTTAACAATCTGAAGCCTTTAATGTTGAAATCAAGACATACATAATCTTTTCATCAGTTCTATTCAATACATACAAATTAAAACATTAACATTTTTAATAATAAGAGACTGTATACACCCACAGTGTTTCTAAGTTAACGATTTTCTGGTTAGAGCACAATAGTGACACATATTACAGAACTTCACACTTCATAATGAGTATTAATCAAAGAAATGTAAAGTAAACCAAGTTTGCTTTTAAGTATGCTACAAAATGCTATTATTTACTTCCATTTGGCTTGATGATTATCTTATTCACAGTTCAGCTACCATGACAGAAGTAACTCCCTTGGTGTAACCAAATCTAACCAAACCTATTCACTTAATTCAGAGAGGTAACCTCGGAATTGCACAGTTACAGAATGAAAGTTAAAGGGAGAAAAATCTGTTTAGCCAAACAGAATACCAACTGATGGCAAATCAGATGAAATCCATTTGACCTCATTGATTCTCACCTGTCTTTGCTGTATTGGTAAGTTCAGTAGCTCCTACAGCTCCATGAACAGTTACATCCCCATCAGGAAGGCAGAGCTCAAATTCTTCCAGAGGCCTCTGTCCAGCTGCAGAGAGAATGGGGAGATGGATTAAGAAAGGACAAACAAACAGTGAGGAAAGTAACTGATAGCAAAATGAAGTGGATATTTCACAGCTGGATTGTGATAACATACTAGCAAATAAAACCATTAAAGACCTAAAAAAACCCACAACAACATTGCCTTATTACAGAAGATTTAGCTAAATTAGGTATGGCTACAGCAAGCAATCTTTAGGCCTTGTTCTTCCTAGAAATGCTAAGTTACCTTCTCTTGCTTCTGCATCATAAATGAGCACTTTTGTTCCTTCCAGGACAATATACTTCCTGTCCCAGCCCTGTTGCCCACGTTTATTATTCCTGAAGAAAATAAGCACAAACCCACGTTGGATTTTCTACTTGGATTAAGAACAATACAAACATGCAAATTTTAAATGAGATTTCATCGGTAGCAAGAAGTTGTAATGAATATATCCAATTATCATATCGTAAGAGCCAGGATAATCCACAGAACTGTCCCAAATGTTTCAGCACCTGAGATGGCACCAAGCACCATGTTTATACCTTGGCACTTTCATCCACCCTTCAAGACGTAGACTGCTGCTTGGCTCCTTCAGCTGCAGACCAGGAGAATTCATTTTATCCCGGCAGAACGCTTCAGAGAAATGCGTGGCATATTCTGCTGGCAGTCCACAAGTAGCTGGCAAGCAAGTTGAGCATTTTGGGTGACACATCACTTGGCATTCTGACAAAAAGACAGAGAAAAACTTATGTAAAATGATGAAAAAAAGCATTACAGTTGCCTCAACTCCTAATGCACAAATCCCAGTTTTTATAAGAATCTCCTTCTATTCTACATCAGATGTTTTCTAAAGTAGAATGTTCACCCAAGAAATTTCAGTCTTCATGCATGGTCATTCATTCAACCTTCACTGAAAAGCAATTCTAGGCAGCTGATGCTTCTTCATTCTTGTCACGTTACACTACAGGCACACACTCTGCTCTTACCAAGACATTTAGATGCCTGCCGTCCAAAGTGCACAGTATCCAGACACACTGCACATTTTGTTGCTCTCATATTTAGCCCCACATTAAAACGATGTGGGATATTATGATGCATTCGCTCTTTCAGGCGCCGACTGTACTCTGCAAGGGACAAAAATCTATTCTTAGAATGCATATTGTGACAGGGATGAAAATTACAGCAGGTTTTGACATTTTAAAGCCAAGGTGACTGCATATTTCTATCCCTGATGAACAAGGACACTGCCTATTTTCCTTTGCAGCCTGCAAATCTTAAGCTACCTCAGTAACTACCTTTTACAGTTGCAAAGAACATGGCACTTGAAAACAGACTGTAGAGCTGACATTGCTATCATGGTGTAGCAAGATTATGCTGAACAATCCAACCACATTTCAAGTCTGGACTTACCTCCAATTCCTAAAGATGTGCTGGACTAATCACAATTTTGCTTATAGGTAACAAACTCTCCAGCACCTATACTGTTGTAATCAATACATCACAGATCTTTTTCCATTTTATTGCCTTCATACTAACCACCAGTGGCAGTATATCTCAAAGCATACCTAAAAAAGAACCTGTTAGTGGTTCTATTCTGTATTTTTGGTCGTTAATGAACAAAGTCAATCCTTCAAAGCACATTCTTTCACTGAAAAACATCATTCTTTTCCCTGACCATTATCTGCCATTGAGGATACCTTTCTATGCCAATGCTACTCATTCTTATAGCATACTGTGCTTCCCCACCTACCTGTGGGCAAGACCGATATGTGATTTTGGCTTATCCCATCTTTTCCCACCTTCAACTGAAAACTGGGAGGTTTTAGTTTGAAGTCTCCCTGTTCGACATTCATTCTTGAACACTAGTTAGGTAAGTATAAAAGAGCAGAGCCCTTAACCAGTTCACTTTCTCTGATGACCCTGTCACATCCATTCTCAAAGCTATGGAAGGACATCACAGGTACTACACTTGATCTTAGCCAGAAGGCTGAGAAACAACATCCCTTTTTCTAGATAAGTGGATATCTGTATCTTTTAACTGATATCTTCCTTTTATGCCTAACCAAATCTTCTCCTATTACCAAAAATATACTGAGGGGGGTGGGGAGAGAGAGAGAGGGAGGGGGGGAGAAAGAGAGAGAGAGATCACACCTAAATAGTTGAAAACATGCAACAGAGAAGTTCACCAAGAACCTACCCTCTGGTGTGGAGGATTCCTTCCTGCGACTGGAGGGTGGAGCTAGCAGGCTGATTGGGGTAGGCTGATGCTCTGGTGAGCGGACTATGGCAGACATGATGATCTGCTGCCTGGCTGTAGCTGGAGTGGATGGATGAGGGTGGTCTGATATTTTCCGATGAGCAGCTACAGATGAGATAAATACCACTCATTAACATAACCAATATGAAGCACTAGCTCATAGCAGTGGTTCTATGTAACCATTCAATGGTTACAACCAGCAGAAAAACGTGTAGCCTTCCTGCATCTTCTCTGCAGTAGGTTAGAATTTAAACAACACGTTACTGCTACAGTGACACACAATTAAAGGCATGTATTCAGACCAAAAAATGTGCGCCGCCTCCAGATTCACCTTTTCTGTTAACTCCTACCTTCCTCACGAGCAGATCTGAGCTCAATGCGTGTTTTCTGTAGAGCCTCCTCCAGCTCAGCAGAACGAGCTTTCTCCTTCTCCAGTGCCACTTTCAGCTCATTGTATTGCAGGGGAACCTGTGTGGGTAAAGAAGGGTCCTCTTTCCGCCGACTAAACAGGCCCTAGCAACAGAAACACACAGACAACTCCTAACTCCTAGTAAGAGATGGCTTAAACTAGGCAAAGTGAAACTAGCTAGTGGCAGTCCGGCCAGAGGGCCTAATGGTAATTCTGATATAAGTAAGGATGGATTTTTAGTTCATATTGGCACTGGAGAGAAAATGTTGAGATATGGATTAATTTAAATGGGGACATACGTTACCTGCTAGTACTCACATGCTGAGTTTCCGAAAGCATCTAAACAAAGGATCTCAAAATATGTAGTTAAAATTAATTTAAATTACTTAATTCAAAATGACAGAACTGCTTATGACAAAGACGTGACACAAGTCACATCACCTGACTAATCAATCCTATGCTAAAAGACAGCCACTCTAGATACACAATATGTTCATACACACATAAATACTTAGTGTTAAAAGGAAAAAAAAAAAAAACCATGGTTAAAGCTCTGTATGCCTACAACAACCTCACTGACTTGTAGCTATTGGGTTGGAAAGGCCAGAAAGACTTTCTGCCTAGCAAAGCTTATCCTCGTTAACTTGGAACGCTCAAATGACACATCTATGCTACACATAAAAAAAGATAAAACAAAATTTTGAAAACACAGCACATAGCTATATAAAAAGCCATCATTTATAGTTCTATGACTCTCAAACCTCTTTCACCCACCTTTTTCTTTTTTGCTGGTTGGTCCATCTTTGCTTGCAGGAAATCAATGAGTTTGGTTTGCTGAGAAATAGTGCCCTCCATTTTCACTTTTTCATGGGAATAGAGAACCTTTGAACCACACAAAGATGTAAGAAATTTCATCTGAATGGCAGAAACAAACAACTCAAAAGCAGAACAGAGCTAAAAATACTGCATCATTTCTCATAACTCTGAAAAATAACTCTGAAAAGGTTCATATCCCAAAATTCCACCTTAAACGGGGAGCACAGAGTCCTGCCCTCTGTTTCCTCCCCTCACCTGAATGTTTTCCAGCTGATATTCCAGATCACTTCTTTCAGTCTTCAGAAGATCTGCTCGATCTAGAGCCTCCTGCAGACCTTGAGTTAAGCGGAAGATGTGGTTCTTTTGCAGATCCATTTGCTGCTGCAGCTTTGCCTGCTGTTAATAGCAAAAAAAGAGTGGTGTACTTTTTTGTTTGTTGTTGTTTGTTGTGTTGTTGTTGTTGTTTTACAAAGAGCTATTACACATTATTCTTTTTTTTGCAAAAAATTAAAAATTAAAAAAGATGATTGTACAACTTAGACCTTCTTTAAAAGCTAAATTACGGAGAGCTTTGAGAAGCTTCATCTGTGGTCTCCAGCTACGCACCCGCAGCACATTGGCTCCAGATTTGTTTATAAGCTATGATCCTCTGCCCAGTGTAGGAACGCCTTGCCTGGGCACAGACACTGCCTTGCAGATGTGACCTAGGACATGCCTTGTCATTACAAGCTTCTCTAATTATCACTGGGACACTGGCTGAACCCAATTATCATTACTATCACCAGACCTGCTTTGATTTTCTCATACAAATATTGTGGGACTGTATCCACTGGCTGAAGAGTCCTTATTGTCAACTCTTGGCTCCCAGCCCACCTTTCCCTGCACAGCAGCTCACTTCCATAACTCCCTGATGTGGCCATACATTTTGCAAAATTTCAAGTAAAAACAAAACTTCCATCTTCATTAATTGTTTAGTTACATATGAGAAGGATGGATGTGCAATACTGCTACTGAACAGCTTTATCCAGTCCTTCCCACAGCGTGGAACTTTCTTCTGAAGTTACAACTTGAATTTACAAGGTTACCTCCTCCAGAAGCCTCTGCTTGAGCTCCCTTTCTGTCTCAAGCTTCTGTTGTAAACTGCGTGCATTCATCTCCAACATAGCATGCTTCTTCTCCAGGTCATTGAGCTGAGCAGGTGGGACAGATGATCAGGACAACATAAAAGAGTGATAAATATAGTGTTTCACAATCTTAAAATTCAACCTCACCAAACACACACAGGAGAAGAATATGATTATCCTTTTGTATCCTCAGATACAATTATCCTTTACTTACTATAAAGGGTTGAGGGGGAAAAAAATTGGTGTGCTACTGTTCAAATGTTGACAGAACTCACTATACACACCTGGTATCACAGACTGACTTTTCCATCAGCCATTCTCAAAACAGACACAAGTATTGACTGTGAGACAAATGGCTATAGAGCAGTCCCACAGAAAGGAGTGTGGACAGTAGGCTCAACATGAGCCAGCAGCATGCCCTGGCAGCCAAGAGGGCAAATGGCATTTTGGGGTCCATTAAACACAGCACAGCCAGTTGGTCAAACAAGGGGATTATCCCACTACATTTAGCATTGGTGCAGCCTCATCTTGAATACTGTGTGCAGTTCTAGGCTCTGCACAGCATTAAAAGGATATTAAGATACTTGAACGTATCCAGAGGAGAACAACAAAGCTGGGCTTTTAAAGGCTAGAAGGTATATCCTATGAGGATAGGCTGAGGACAAGTGGGTTGTCCAATATGAAGAAAAGGTGGCCAAAAGGTGACTTCATTGCTCTGTGGAAGCTGATGATAGAAAGCAAGTGAATGGCCCAAAGCTGCACTAAGGAAGGTTCAGACTGCACATTAGGAAAAATTTTTCCTAACCATGTGGCTGGTAAAATACCAGAGACAGGCTTCCTAGTGAGGTGGTTGATGGCCAGTGTCTGTCAGTGTTCAAAAGGTATTTGTTAAAGCCCTTAATAACATGCTTTAACATGCAGATAGCCCTGAAGTAATCAGACAGTTGGACTAGTTGTTCTTTGTAGGTCCCTTCCAACTGAACTATTCCATTGTTCTAAAATTAAATTCTAGGTCTTCGGCTTGAAGCTAGAATTCTATCCTGTTGATCTCCAGTATTTAACTTGCTCTCGCATCTTGAAAAAGCTGCTCAAGACCACAATTCTAGAAATAATATCTCTATAAAAGAAAAGTGTCTCAGCTTGTAATGAAAATGTAAGATGGAAAGTTGCTTACCTTATCAGAAAGGCTCTCAGCTTTGAGTTTTTGTTCTTTTAGTGCTTGCTGGAGGGCTAGAATCTCTGCCTTGTGTTCTTTGACAGCTAGTTCTACCACCTGGCGAGATTCAGTAATACGCTGATCTGCTCTCACTCTGAATTAAAATGGAAGACAATGTTACCTAACACCTTTCTGGGTTTGACCTCTTCCTAGCATGCAGTGGCATCAATAACTTTCAGAGGTTTGCCTCAAATTCAAGATGTTACTTTATAAAGCCTGACTGTTTGTTGCAACACTTGTATTATATAACCTTGCCCCAATCTAGAAAAGCTGCTTGAAAATTTCAAGACTCTACAGTTACACTTTGAAGCAAGGACTAACTTTTCATATAATAAACTAAAAGAGAAAAAAAGATCAAAACTTCTATAAATTCCAGTGATAAATACCACACCCTCTTGAATCACTTACTTGTAAAAAAAAACAAAAGGAAAAATATTACTGGTGAATGACTATTAACTAATATACCATTTTTAGAACTACTTCACAAGAATTTATATTTAGTTCCCACTCCCATATCCTATTCCAAATATATTTTTGTACTAGCTTCTATAGAGCATATGCATACAAGTTAATATAAAAGGGGAGGAGGGGACAAAAGACCTGCTCTGTTTCTCAGTATCCAGCATCCTCTGCAACTCTCTGACACGACATTCAAACTGAGACTTCTCATCCCCTAGAACATTTCTCCACGCTTCCCACTGACGCTCTTTCTCCAAGAGTTCATCGTTCAGGGCCTCCAAGTCCATTACTTGCTCTTCCAGCATTGTACATGTTGTCTTCAAGGCCTCCATAGTCTAAAAATAAATCCTCCTATCAATTCTCACATCCCACATCAAGCATGCACTTTAAGCTTCAGCCTTACCATTTAACTTACAGTACATGCAAATTGGCAGCAAACATAAGCTGGTAAATCACAACCCATTTATTTCCAACTTGTGATTGCCTTTAATGTCAGCTCTATCTCATTATGAAGATTTGAAATTGCCAAGGTCACAAAATTAAATAATTCTACGTTATGATACCTTCAGAGTGCTAAATTTCATCGCAGAATAATACAAAGGGAAGTAACAAAAATTTTCAATTCATTCAAGCACTTGGGGAAGGAAGGTTTGAGCAATAATTGGTCAAATTGCCCCTAGAAGCATATTCATTCCCTACAGGCTTCCAGATTTAACATAATTTTTAGCCTTTCAGATAACCACCTAGTTATCATGGAAAGATTGTGAGCCAGATTTATATAAAGCCTTACTTGTTTCTGACTGGTAAGCTGCATCTCTCTCTCAGTGATCTCTCGACGGAGATGGTCAACTTCACTTCGCAACTGGACAACCTCATCATTGGCCCCTGAGGCCTCATCAAGTTGTTTGGACAGGAAGAAATTCTGATTGTTCAGTTCTGCGTTGTCTTCACTGAGCTGGTTCAGCTGTTCTTCCAAATCTGTAATCACCTAGAAAGAAAGATTAATTAGATGACACGTCAGTGAGTACAGGTTGTTTTGAAAGTGTTCTCCTCTCACAGAAACATTTACTGCCAAGCAAGAAGACCACTTGGCTTCTTTTTTTTTTTTTTTCCCCCCCTTTTCAAATTTACACACATGAAACCTAATAATGACAGATTTTATGCAATGGGAGTATTTTGATTACAGAGTTTTGATTCTTGCAGAAAATGCCTTGAAATTTTAAGTTTTGTTTAGAGTATAAATAGGCTATAACATAACTTCTTTGAGAGAGAACTGCCTTATTTAAGGCACTGTGCTAGGAGTCAGGAGTTCTGGTTGTATTCCCAAATGTGCTGCTGACTCAGTGTGCTTTTGCCAAACCACTTTTTTTTTGTTGATTTTTTTTTTTTTTTTGCCTTACTTTCTCCTCAAGTAAAATGAGGCTAACACTTCTTACAGAGACTGTTGAAGTGTGACATTTAAGAAAATTGAACAAGAGGTGCAAAGAAGGCAGTATAATCTGATGAATCCTCCTAGTAATTGTGGAGATTACTATAAGCAGCATTATACATAGCCAGAAAAAGCAGAAAAATTGAGAAATATACTTCATCAAAGTAATATCAGCATAGGATATATGAAGAAAAAAATGTGGCAGCACAACAGACTAATAGAAAAATCAGTGAAAAGCAGAAATTCAACGAGCACAATAGCCTTGCTTTTAATGAAGTGGAAGCATTTATTTCTTAAATCAGAATAGCATTGTACTACAATGCTTTAAACCACATTCTGCTTCAATTTAAAGAACAACAGGAACAACAGTGGGCTCTTCTCACAATTCTTTTTAGCTTTTCATGAGTGAAAGGCCATCAGCACTGGGTGGATGAGTATTTCTACCTCCTAACTAAAAAAATGTCATCACAACAGAAGAGGAAGGATCCTCAGAATGATGTTAACAAAAAGAATTTCAGAAACTAGAAAACTTCTATAGAATTAACATTCAATTATTAGAAATACATCAGAGGCATTTTTGCCTAGATGTCAAAGAAAGGTGAATAAAACACTTCATTAAATGGGAAAAAATATAATACCTCAGAACACAGTTGGCCACATTCAAATGTGTAGGAAATTGGAACATTTACAAGTCAAGCACTTAAATAAATAAAGCAGTCAAGTGTTGCACATGTCTCTTTTCAGCTATCTGAAAAGATGACAACTACTTCTTTTTGAAGAATCTGCAAAGCAGGTATTGGCTGCTTCTTACCATGCCTCTCCTAGATCTAAATTAGCAATATTTGGTTGTTGGCAGAAAAAGTCCAACTGCCATTATTCCCTGCTGGGTGAAGGGGAGATTCCTGCTATCCATATGTTTGGGGTCAAATCAAAGTGATTCATCCTCTAAAACACAATGCTGCTGATAAAAATCTGATCATGTGGATGTTTCTTGAGCACTCTTACTGCCCTGTTCAAAATATGAACAAAGAACTCAGACTGTATCATAAGGATATCTTAGTGCCAAATTGTTATAAGGATACTTGTAAACGTATTTATGAAACCAAAAAGGAACAGAAGAACACTTGCTTTTACAGTGTTTTACCCACTATTCATACAAACAACACTGGTGATTTCTACTAGCTGCCAGATCAAATAATACCTTTCCTTTTCTTCTACCTTTATTTTATTTTCTGCTTATTTAACCACACTAGTGAGTTTTAAGCAATCTGTTACAGACCTGTGGTTTCTTCCACTTTCATTTTACCTATTAATTCAAGTACTTTCTGTAAAGCGTATTATACTATATTTGAAATATAAGAGAGACCTGAGGGGTAAATCCAAAATTGATATGGTGACATAAGATGTAGTACTTCGAACTACAAGGAGGTTGTGGATGCCCCATCCCTGGAGGCATTCAAGGCCAGGCTGGATGTGGCTCTGGGCAGTCTGGTCTGCTGGTTTGCAACACTGCACATAGCAGGGGGGTTGAAACTAGATGATCTTTGAGGTCCTTCTCAACCTAGGCTATTCTGTGATTGTGATTTCAAGATGGCTGTATACTTTGATGGCTGGAAGTTAAACTTTATTCACCCTTATTCTATGTTCTAAGATTTTGATTTTCTCTGGATATAACCAAAATTAAACCAAACCACCAAAGCAACTTGGCTTAAATTCTGAACTCAATATACAATCTACATAACATAATGTAGTTTGAGTTTATTTATTTATTTTAGAGAGAGTTGTTCTTCTCATAATCTTCTGCTGTTTTTTTTTTCTTTTTCACAAAGAAAAGGAAAATATCTTGACTGTTTTTTTGTTTTAAACCTAGCTACAGGTATATATAATCCAATAGGGTTACAGAGTTTATAAACACTATAAAGCTTAGGTGGTGAGAGATAACAGTGTCAGAGGAAAATGAGACGATGTGTGATGTAAATGCTTGCCCTGGGAACTAAAACCAAACAGCACATGATAGGGGATGTGACCTTAAGCATACATACATACATACAAACAATCTATACCAGAATCCCATACCTGAAAAGAATTAATAGTTTTAGGCATTTTTCTTTTCAGTTAAGGAACCCTCCAGGCAAAACAAACAAACAAAAAAACTAAGCTGTAGGTAGGAATTGAAATTTGTAAAGGAAAGCCTCCAATGAAACACTATTATAGCTTTTAAAATCCAAAACATTATCACAAAAGTCTTCAGAAAACAACCAAACACTCCAGGCAATGCAGGCAGCACTATGTGCACCATGCACCATCACTCACAAAGCTAACAAAACGTTCTCCTCAGTCTATGTACGTATTCATGTACATCTATGTTCATCTTCACCCCAACAAATTCAGAAACTAGAGATAAAATCTAACGTGACCACACCAAACTTGGCAGACTGTTCACTACATACCACATCTAAGCACACAACTTATCTCCATATAGATACAGAAGATGGTATCTCATTTCAAACATTGTAGAGTAACCCGAGCACAACAAACTTCAGCAAAAGTGATCATAGCACAATTCCCTCCCCGTTGCACAGGATCAGAGGGGTAAAGTGTTTCTATATTGCATATCATACACAACGTACAAAATTTAATCCATGCTCTCCATGCATCAAAACTACAGTCAAAACAACATGGGAAAGAAAAAAAAAAGAAGCAATTTTAGAACACTCTTAACTGCAGTTTGCAAGCTTCTCCAAAGCTGTGCACAGATCCTTCAGGAATATGTCTCTGTTCTCAGATGCCACCAATAAATGCACAGGGAAATGTTAGGATAGTACAAGGTTAACTGCTTCAGAATGCTATCAGCAGCATGTTATTTGGTGTTTAATTCAATTTTTAGCACAACCTTCATTCAGAACTTACAATCTAATGCATAGTTTTACTCCATTCATTTCCAGTCCCCACCCCAATCTTTACTAGAAAGTTAGCTGTCAGAATTAATAGGAAAAAAACCAAAAGCTATCTCACATCCCCAAGTTATCGTAAGGAGCACATGAGAAAGGACCACCCTCACTTCATTGTAACTTATTACATGTGGATCTGAGAGATGAAGCTTTTCTAGCAGAGAAATACCAAGCATCTTAGTGGAGCAGAATATCAGTCCTCTTATTGACAACAGCTGCAGATAGATACTGGTCTTGTACATCTACCTATATGAATATGTAACAACTAACTCCTCACTTTCCTCCTCTCTCCTTAATCAGACAACATCTGCTACTTGAAAAATACCTTACAGTGAAATCTCAGTCTCCAAAAATTCATCATGGCACAGCTCGCAGGACATTGCTCCTGTTAGTAGCTGCAGAGCAGTGCAATATTTCACCGTCTGCGTTCCCTTCCTTCCCACACCAACCCATCCTTCAAACATACAGTCTCCTGTAGTCCTCCATCCTTGTCCTCAGAAGATGAGCTGCCACTCCAATCCTGAGGCTCACCCTCAAATCATGGCAGCCATCCACAGAGAAGGTCCCTCTTTCACAGCAATCTCAATGCAACACCCTAAAAATCTATGACTTTTTGCCAAACTACAAGAACTCCACTTTTGCCGTAACATTTTTCATTAAACAAAATCGTCCCTCCCAACCAAAAGACAGTTGTAAATACGTATCCTCACAGGCATGCACATATATTTTTTTTGTTTGTTTGTTTGATCAATTTAACTAAGCCATAAAGAAGTTTTTGTCTGGGTATTAGCCTAGGGTGAAAGACCTTTGGGAGAAAAGGGATAATTTAGCAAAAGTGTATAACATGTCTGGACATCATTTTGAACATGTAAGATTTACTCTTGTATGTCAGCTAATTGAGTCAACATGGAATCAGGATAGAAGTCAGAAGGGAATTTTTTTCATGCCTTGCTATCCAATCTCCTAGAGGTACAGAATCAAGCTTGTTAATGCTTAAGATAGCAACATACAATGATGACAAAAGAACCTCAAGGATCTTGAATAAAGGAAAATGCAGTATCTAATTAGCATTTTTTAAAGCCACTCTCTTTTGTAGAGTAAAAGCAATGGCCTGTTATTCCCTCTCCCCTCCTCCCCCCCATAAAAATGGAAAATACAGGTGGTGGTTCCACAGAATAACATTAATATTTTACTAAGCTGACTGTAAATATACTTTATGGGATACATTTTCTCCTAAATTTTTATAGAAATTACTGCCTCCTTCCCGAATTATTTCTGAATGAAATTACTGAATGTTTTCTTCATGAAAGAATCCAATCATTAGTTAGATAACTTAGTACCATTCTTGACTCCAAATGTGTTGATGAACCAACAAGAAGCAATAATTAAACGCCAGATGGAAATAACTGACAAAAACGTGAATCTTCCTATTTAAGAAAACGCATTTTATTTCTAGACTGCTTGCTTATTGCCAAGAAAATAACTTTTAAAACTCAAAATGGATGGCAATATTTTTCACGGAATAATTCTTTAAAGGTAGAGAACGAGTCCTTTCCCCCTTAGTGGATTTGTGGCAGGAGCTAGCATTGTGACAAGAGTACAATGAAGTATCATTCTGTGTGCATGGCCATGTTCATCTGTGTGTGTGTGTGTGTGTGTGTGTGTAAAGCAGGTACAACAATTTGCAATTTTTACTGTAATTATGTATCCTCTCACTTATTGCACAATTGAAGTCTTTGTGAAAAAAGCAAAAGACACATTGCAAGATGAAACAATACAGAGCTACCAAAGCAACCGAATACAAAAATCACAAAGACAAAAGAAATTAAGACCAACAATACAACAATGATCAGATTTAAAACTGACAAATAGGAGAACCTGAAGATGTATTGACTTGAGTCAGAGACCTTAGCAAAAGAAAGGATAAGAGTGCAGCCACGGTACAAGGAAAGTAGACGCGTTTTGAGGTGTCAGTTCAGTACAAATGAGGTTGAAACATCTGGTGAAGGCACCACAACAAACATTCCTTGATTCCTCACCGTCAAGATAAGATGGTCCTATCATTTCTCTCAGTACTCCTCAGTAAAAAGGATAGACAGCTACAACTACTTACAACACAGAAAAAGAAAGTTTCTACCCATGGTCAATTAAATTATACATAGATTTTCCTGGGCTGGAAAGAGAATGAATGATGAGCATGTATTATTCACATAGGAACCATTTCACTAATTTGTTACTGGTGAGGATGTCTGATGCACGATCTCACTTACACCACTAAAAGACCTACAATGCACAACACTTAAAAAATCCTTTTATGCAGAACATTCAAACCTCTCAGCATTACTGTAATCTTTTAGAACCATAGAATCACCAAGGTTGGAAAAGACCTCCAAGATCATTCATTCCAACCATCCATCTCCCACCAATATTTCCCCACTAAACCATGTCCTTTAGAACAATATCTAAGCATTTCTTCAACACCTCCAGGGACAGTGACTCCACCACCTCTCTGACAGCCCGTTCCAATGCCTGACTGCTCTTTCAGAAAAGAAATTGTTCCTAATATTCAACCTAAACCTCTATGGAGCAACTTGAGGCCATTTGCTCTAGTCCTATCGCCAGTTATGTGGCCATAATGAGGCCAACCCCCAACCTTGCCACAGCCTCCTTTCAGGAAGCTGTAGAGAGCTGGGCCTCCCCTGAGCCTTCTCTTCTCCAGACTGAACAATCCAAGTTCCCTCAGCTGCTCCCTGTAAGATCTGTGCTGCAGACCCCTCACAGTTTCATTGCCCTTCTCTGGACACCCCACGGCATCCATGTCTTTCCTGTAGCGAGGGGCCCAAAATTGAGCATAGTACTTGACGTGTAGCCTCACCAAAGCTGAGTACAGGGGGATGAGCACCTCCTGAACCCACTGACTACACTATTTCTTATGTAAGCCAGGATACCATTGGCCTTTTAGCTACCTGAGCTCACTGCTGGCTCATGTTCAGCCAAGAACATGGGTCACGGGTCAGTCTTCACTGCTGGAGATTGCCTGCCACACTTACAAAGCCAAAATTCTACTACAATGAGATAACAGGTTACAACCTTTGGAAGGCAGCCTACAGCAGAACACAATTGGTTTTTGCCTGCATGGAGATGACAAGTACTTCCACAGAAAGCCACCGTTCTGTAAAAAGGCCAAGACAGAACAAACAACAGAAAAGATAGCTATGGATGTAGTATGTGTGACAACACACGGGGCCAAAAGATTATTCAGCATAAGCAAAGTAGATGACAAAAAGCAAAGTTCCTTTTGCAGAATTTACCTTGGATGGAGATTAATACAGTTTGCTAAGCCCTACTTTCTCATTGCTTCATATCAGTGTATTCTATGAACAGAATACAAGAATCCCCTTGCTCAGTGCTGAAAAGGAACTGTGGAAAACACAGTAACTCTTAAATGGTATTTTTGAAAGATGAAAACTTTATGTTAGATACTTAGTCATCCAGCAGAAAATAATTAAACTTGAGGAAATCAGAAGTGGGAAAACAATCAAGATTAAAAAAAAAAAGAACAGCAGTTAAGCTCTGTTTGCAAAGCGATGTAAAGAAAAAAAAGCCTAGAAATGTCAGCAGTCAGTGTTCATCCAGAGAAACCAACATTTCTGTAGTTCACGTCACTGGAAGACAGACTCTCCATCAAGTTTGAAGACAGTGGTAATTTGCAAGAATTCCTATCAATAGTCAAAGACCCTGAGATCTGTCCCGGATTGATGAAATGTGTAGAAAAACATGTCAAAAGACCTCAAGTAATTTAAGGTAGAAATTAAGATCCTCAAGTTCTTTCTGCTCTTTGAACAGATGTCCACATGTCATTGTATCCTTTTGAATTGAGCACTTTGTCTCTTCAGTCTTTAAATTCCCCTTAAAACCCAAAGTAGCAAGAATGCTTTTCCATCAGCTCTGGCCTAGATCTACAATGCAGCTCAGGATTTGGACAGGCAGATCTTTTCTTCTCCTTGAGAGTAGAAAACATCTTTACCTACAAACATTTTTGCAGCTGCTACACCATTCTTATTAGCTGCACTGCAATGAGATATTTTAATTTACTTTCTTCTCCAAAAAGAAGAATAGTGTCAATTTCACAAATGGAATAAAACCTCACAACTGAGGTTTACCCGAAGCCTAAAAAAAAAATCAAATCCAATCAGTCTAGCTCCTAACACCTTTAAGACAGAAGTCCACATTGGGAACTAATGTCATCGAGGAGTAAGTCAGAAAATCGTTTCCTTCCTTATCCTTAATTTCAAAATAATTCAATGATCTGTATTTAATACTCACTGTGCAGCTATTACGAAGGGCTTCAAATTTACGCTGGATTTCATCTCTATGTGCCTAAAGGAGGTAAGAAGTTAATCATCAATTTTTCATACATGAGAATTAGAATCCAACAGCTGTTGCTAAACAAACTGCAGAACAATCTACCAGCAAGCAAAGTTTGGAAGGCAGATGCTGCACGCTATGAAAGCACTCTGTAGTGACAAAGAACTGATTAGCAAGAGTCACATCCTACTTAATCAAATGTTTCCAGTTCTGAGCTACTTAGAAAAATGTACAAACTCAAGAACTGAATTATATAAAAAGTTCCATCTTAAATGGTCACCAGATCACTTATTGATTCCACGTTAAGTTTGTACATTCATGACATAAATTTGAGTTTTACTTTCATACTCAGATTAGTATTTCATACAAAATAAATACCACATACAGTTTAATGCTTGCAAAGAAAAACTGCAATGAAGCATTATGCAAGCTATCCCAAATAGCACTGCCAATCTACCTGAGTCCTACCATCAAGCACCATTTGATCCTAAACCTCTCTAAAAAGCAGTGATGAAACGCAATAATCAATTCTTTGGAAGACAGCATCCAAAGTATTGAAAAGTACATGCATTTATTTTAAAGAAAGCAGTGTTGCATGCACCATTTTACCTCCTAATTTACAAGCAAAGCATGACAAAGCAAAAGTTCTTGTTTCAGCCTCATGGCCTCTCTCAAAATTCATTCAGACCATCAAACTGATTTAAGAAGTGTAAAATGTCATATGCTATCTGAAACCTTAACGAACAGAAGGTTAGTGTGCTAGCACATCCAGCTATTCTTCATTCAGAGCATTTTTTTTTAATAGCTAAGAGGCTAAACAGGAAAAACTCTTTAGCAGAAGTCAAATATGAGCGCTAATACATTATCTTACCGCGACAGGCAATGTGAAAAATGAAGTATTTAAAAAAATGCCACATCATAAATACTCCAAGCCCACTGAACTGCGCTATCTTACAACAGCTGGTTCAAGAGCACTACCATTTTGCCAAAATAACTGAAGCAGTAACTGAGTGAACACAGGTCATATACATTCACCTGTTTTGCTGATGATGTAGGGTAAAGATATCAAGCACATAATCATCACCCTGTTAGCAGTGATATTAGCAGTTATGCAAAGTTTTCAGCTGGCAGAGGACCATAAAAATTTTGAGCAAAAAGAAACTGATGCCATGTTCCAATGAGTTATTCTTAAGCTTTGGTGTTGCTGGAGTACTTTGCCAACATGCACCTGCTTAAGAGCAACTCGGAGTGCATAATTCTCCCATTCCCCCACCCCAAAGCACCAAGCTCATACAAGCACCTAGTTCAGCAAATCCTCACTGTCCCTTCTAAAACATAGCAATGGCAGAAATATTCTGAATAACAATTGTTTTATCAAATGTTACTGGACAAAGAGAATGCACATTTTCAACACTTCAAAATAACTGGATTTGAAGGTCATTGAAGACTGCTCCCTCAGTGAGGGTTAGCTGGCAGACAAAGTAGCAGGTCAGTATATTCTCCCTCCCCCCTACTGCCCTCAGAATCCTTTCTGAGGGAAATATTTCTTAGAATCAAGCAGTGTGAAAGCATCTTTTTGTACTCAAGAGACAGCAACCCGCAGCATATAATTTAGAATTATCTTTCCAAAGAGGGGGAAAAAAGGGGGAAGGGGGCAATTTAAATTTTCTTTTTTCCTTTATGTCATTCACACATGTCACCAGAGACTGCAAGATGCAAATAACAATTTTTAAATGAAATGAACACTGGAATAAAATTAGGGTGCTTAGCAACACTATTTTCCTAGTTTTCGTTATTGCTGTTTTTCAAAACAAGTATAAAGCAGGTAAGCTTACAGAAAGAAATCATCAAAACATTTCTGATCAAGTACTTTCAAACTTGTGATAAATTATTTAAATAAGTAAATCAGAGAACAAAGCTCCTAGCAATAACAATTTCATATGTAGTTTCACCTCATCACAGAATTATTTGTGTTCTTTGGGCACCAATGATGGAACTACCAGGAGCACACATAAGGTTAATTTAATAGATAAAATTGGACATCTTAGACATAGCTGCCTCTCTTAACACATAATTAGTGCCTTTTTCTGAAAAATAAAAGAAATAAAGAGTAAAAATACATATTTAACCTTCTTATAAAACATGGACCTTCTTAGTTCTGATCTAGTACCAATTTTAGGGCTCACCGTGAGAGCTTGAATCTCTTCCTCTGCCTCAGCTGTGGTCTCCTCTAGTTCAGTTTTGGCCTCACGGAGCTGATTCTCCAGGGCTGTCCGTGCAGCCTGCAGCCCAGTAATTTGAGATTCCCGCTCCTGAAGCGTCAGCTGCAATTCTGTCAACTGCCTTTTGAGTTCCAGCTTCTGTTCTTCATGCTCTAGACCAACCTGAAGAATGAAAAAGTAGCATCCAAACACAAGTTACTTACAAAGAAAAACACGGGCAATATAATCTAATTTCAAACCTCGCTTCAGGATGACATTGCCATTTCTATTCCAAAATCACATCTTCACAGATTGCTTAAGTGACTGAGAAGTCAAGGATGCTGCTTTGTCTGCCTAAAAGCTACTCATTTGCTTTGAAAAAAGATCAAAAGCATTTTGAAATGAAAAAAGAAAACAAGAATAGTTCCAGCTGTGACTCAAATATCACATATAACACACTGATATAAAAAGCATTACAGTTGAAGTAGTTTGTGCTGACATTTCTTCACAGAAATTATTGCATTCGAGAATCTTTAGACATAAAGACAATATTAATCTTTACATGTGTATATATTTATTTAGGTTATTTTTGAAGAAACCAAGCAAATAACCTTGCTCTGGGTTTACTTGAGTAGCTTTTGTTCAAGGTTTTCTCGAAGCATAGTCAAGGATAAATGTGTTGTTTCCAGGAATGGATAAAAAATGAACAACCAGCAAAGCAGACCTCAGTGCTCAAATCAATTCCAAATTTTAGCACCTTCTCCAGGATGTTTGCATCCCACGTGACTCTGTTGTGTTGCAGATGTGAGAGAAGCCTGCCAGAAATCTTACACTGATCCCAGCCAACTTCCAGTCAAACAACGACAAGTGCAAGTCATCCAACCCTCTTTAGCTAAAGGCAAAATTTCAGTCTGAAATGAAAATTATCGGAGCAAGACTGGAGAAGGTAAAAGATCTAAAAGTGGATTCAAAGCTGATATAAAACTAAAGAACTAAAAATGTGGCACAGGTCACAAAAAAATGCAAGTTTTCATATTACTGTTAATTTTTTTTGAAAACTTTAGAAAAATGTGCATGAGGGAACAGGTCTCCTGTTTTCTTACAGCACTTCCGTTGTGTCATTTGCTTTCTACTCTGTAGACTCTAGGCCTACAGTTAGCTGATCACTGTACATAGCTAAGCTTTAATTCTTTACTCCATAGCCACTCCAGCTGAAAAATATAATATTGTAGAAAAAAAAAACAAATGTGATTCTGAGAAAGCAAGAAGATCTAAGAACTTTACACTTACTCCAATGAACAATCTCTTGTATTTTCTCTCCTTCCAGGAGAAGAACTCCTGGGGGGAAAAATACTGCTAGACTAAAATAAATTATTACATGTTAAAATACCATTTTTAAGACACACAGAACTGAGACAATTTTAATCATCACTGTAATACTTAAAATGAGATACATTCAAATAAGTTTGGGAGGATTAAACTCATTTTCACCTCTCGCAGCCTAGTCTCCAACTCTAGCAGGCGGTTCTTGTCAGTGTGATCTTGGTGACTCATCTTTTCCAATTGTTCCTCTAATTTTCGATTCTGGGCCTCTAACTTTCCAGCTTGGGTTTCCAAGTAGAACTTCTGTTGTCTGAGCTCTGAAATCATCTCCTCTTGGGCTTTCCTGATAGGAGAAAAAACAGAAACCCGAAGCATCCTTATATAAGGCCTTTCATTGTAGTGAAGCAGGGAAGAACATAGAACAAGCTCCCTACTACACTGAACGTGAAGCTCATAGCTTAAGTTCTATGCTTTTATTTAAAAAAATACAAAAAGAAGCCAGCTTTCTATTCCCATCAGCAAAAGATCCACATACTAACAGATTCATCCATATATGCCCATTAAAATTTCACGTTTGCAAGCTGAAAAAAAAAAAAAAATTCTATACATGATTATCTACCACAATATTTAAGATATACTTCATTCTTATCATTTCACCAATTCCTTGTTACATATTTTTCTTAATAGGAAAAATGAATGGTAAGAATAGTTGCTTTCACACTAAATAATTCCATGAGATAAGAGAAATTGATGGGTTTCTGGTGGAATTTTTGTTTGTTTGCTTCTAGAAGATGAAATGGACCTAGAATAAGTTTTTAACTTGACCTACATTGAAACAGTGATTTGTTGTCTCTAAACAAAGACTTCATCTATAACGAGAACGAAAACAATTACCTGTGTGCATAAGAATTCTGAGCCTGCAACCTCTGCTAAAAGCAAGAATTAGCATTTGAAATGCTTGTGCAAAACAAACAAACATCACTCTTTCTACATTATTTACAACTCCAGGAATTATTTTATCATGTATGGGAAATTTCTTTCCACTTAAAGTCCAACAAAACTCTACATATATTAATGAATTAATATTTTAACAAGTTTACTGTGAGATAAGCTGTTACTAATCCTGTCTGAGAGAAATTATGTGGCTTGCCCAAGATCAAATGGGAAGACTTAAAAAAGCTAAAAATAGAACCCAAGTCTTCTGACTCACACTCACACTTCTGTGCATTGCACATAGAACCTCCCCTGTCACCCTGTGTTTTGTGTTGTTGTTGCTTTTTGTTTGTTTGTTTGTTTTTTAAGTTTATCTCTACAGATTATTGGCAGACAGAACTGTCAAATGAGCTACCTGCTCAGGAAGCTGATTATCATTAGCTTCCTCAGGTACAGAACAAAAACTAGCCAAGTCCCACACTTCTTTGAAGGGCTTAAATCACTTAAATTCTAATAACTTCAAACATGCTCAGATTGATTGTAGCTCTTGTGGATTCAAAATGCAGTCCAACAGCAGATTCATACATATTCACCACAATTCACAAAATAAGTACAAACTCATCAGCTATCTGCTTTATAAACACAGGCATAATAAAGCAAATTTCTTCTCAAAATGCTGTTGATTCTGTAATATCTTCTAGCAATTCAGCAACATTAGATTAATTGACAATATTTCTTAAACTATCCCAAGTAATATTTTCAAGCATTATTTTATTTGTCTTGTTTTCTGTTGAACTCTAGTGAAGTCCCCTGCTATCAGAGGATCATCTAGCTCATGGGAGATCTTATATTCAGTTCAGCACAATGACTGCAGCACTAGACCTTGCATATGTTTCCCAGGTATGTGCTACTACTTGTGTTTTATTTCAGACTGAAGATAAGTTATAGCTTTTCCCATCTCAACAGACTTCATGTGTTATTAACCAGAAGTCATCTGGAGCATAAAGCAACTCAATTCAAATTTCCAGTTATTTCTGTGAATATTTCTGGCTGTTCAAGCTAGAATAACTTGCCAGATATTTGAAATATAGTAAAAATTGGAACCATTACATATCTGGAGGCATAATCAGCACTGAAAAGAAAAAAATAAAAATAAAACAAAGCAACACTTTGCCAAAATTTAATCTTGGTTAATTCTATTCAATATTATAGGTGAATCTGTCCAAGTGCTGCCCACAGAGTGGGCAGAGTGCTGCCCAACATTGTATCCAGCAGCTGATGGACACTGAAAACATTTATGCAGACAGCCAAAATTAATGAATCTCCAAACCCAGTAAAAGCAAATGCTATTTTAGCCCTATCCTGCAAGGCATATCAAACAATCCGTGCTCCTTCTACTGAAGTAAAATGCTTTTACATTATTAAAGAAGCAAAAACATTTTTTAAGGAAATAAGGAATCTGAACTGAAAAGAAAAGCAAAGTAGAATTCAAGTAGACAGAAAGATTTGATAGGGAAAAGAAAAGGTCCAAGATTTCCTCCATGTTTAACAAATAAGAATTCACCACACGAGCAATTGCTGTTGACACTGTGATTCAAGATGGCATTAGATGTTGTCCAGTAGTATTCCACAGAGATGTGTTATAAAGAAAAAATGAACTGAAACAGCATTCTGAAGTTGGGATGTCTTATGTTCCATATTACTTCTGCCCACTGCAGTAAAAAAATAAATCTCATCCTTGCAAATGCTCCTGGCTTGATAGTTTTAGTTCTTTTTACTTAGCCATGAGGCAGGACAGAATGTTTATGAAAGAAATATACGTAATGTTTTTCATTTGAACATTAAGTAACTGCCAGAGGAGCCAAGGAAAACGTTAATATATGAACAATATGTATGTTAAAAAAGGTATATATGCATCTCCATAGGTATTTTAGACATTTAAATTGCTAGCATTCATTTAACATAATTGGTAAACCTACATGAGGCAGCAGCCTCAGAAAGACCCCAAACAATTTTGGGAAAACACAGAAGAAGCAGTGAACCACAACTATTTGAGGAACATGCACATTTTACAGCAGAGAGCACAGCAAGCTTGTAACAAAGAATTTCCTTAATATTTAGAGAAAAGATCCCACTGAGAACTGTTCAGTGGTGACCAGTGTGATAGCAGTTGTTATACTTACATGTTCCTCTGGGTAAAAAGGCTGCTATTTGCAGCCAGTTTATTGGCCTCAGACAATTCCACTATTCTCTGCTCCAGTGACCTAATCTTCGAATCCATTGCATTGATCATCTGAAAAAGAGTGATGTGCCTTTGAGATTACACAATAAAAGTGATTTTAAAAGCAACATTTAAAAAAAGTTTTGGAGCTTTTTCCAGGAACAACACAATAGCAGAGAAAAAGAGTATTATGGGTGCAACTACTGAAGCAAGTACTTTCTGCTGCTTTAATAACTAGAGAAAAACAACCACTATATTAGCAACTTACGTTGTATCTTTAAGAAAATATTCTTGAAGATCCCTTGTAATAATTAAAAAAAATACATCTTTTAAAAGATATCTTTCAATACAGTTCAGCAGCAATGCAAAACCTCAAACAAGGCTAAAAATCATTGTCTCAAAAAAGCTCCTAGAACATTCTGATTTCCAGTTCAATGCCACATACCGCTTTCTGTTCAGCCAGGACTTTACATTTCTCACGCGCTTCCTCTTCATGTCTTCTGAGCATATTCTCAAGTGCTTCCTTATCAGCAAGATCTTTCTTCATCTGGTTTTCCAAAACCTAAATGAAGACATTACTTTTGTCTAGATTACATTCATTTCAAAGGGCAAAGGACAAGCAGAAAAAAAATCATCAAGATAGACTATTTTTAAGCAATTCATCTCATCTCAAGCAACATTAGACACAGGATGCAACGGCATGAAAACCCTGAAACAGCAAACTCCCTCAGCTACCTCTGACGACTGAATTTTATGATGAAGTTCTATGAAGACATAAGACCTTATTTTATTTTTTAAAGATGTTTCTTGAGCACAGCGTAAATATTCCAGACTAATGCAACAGAAAACAAAAAAAAAACCTCTATTACTCTGTGTGTGCATAGCAGAGGTGGTAAGGAAGTATGCATTCTGTGCTCACCCTAACAATATGGCTCAGAAGTCATTTTTAAGTTTTGTAATTATGCACAAGACGGCAATTGAGACCCCACTAATTCTTTAGATCAGAGGCAGCAAATGAGTGAGCTAAGATTTCTTTTTTGTAACATAAATACTAGGTACAGGACTAAAGTAACTATTTGGTGTTGGTTTTTTTTCTTTTTTTATTCTCTTATTAAATATGTGTGTTTTGTTGGCAAGGCCAGAGTTTTAAATCAGTTGTTAAACTGAACATCATTTTCTTCAAGGACAGGTTTTCAAAGGCACAAAGAATTGCTACAGACATGACTCTTATTAGAACTTAACAAGTCTGGACACCACAGGATATCTTTTGCCATTCCAGTTATAAATACCTCATGCCTTGAATCTCTTTCATCTGGCTTCCAGATCCCATCTACTAAACCCTATGTCATATGTCCTCATAATTCACCGTCTGTCTTTTCCTTTTAACCCTATTCCAAGTCCTGTCATCTTTTCCAGTTTCCAACTTAGCACTTCTCCCAAGGTTTACTTCTTGCCTTCCTGCTTTCTGTCACTCTCATTACTGAATATCACAAGCTCGACCAGAAAATCTTTTCACTTTTTCCCTTCTCGTTTCTCTCACAGAAATACCTTTTTCCTTCCTAAGGACTACATCCTCAAACAATTAAGCTAAAATGTAAAGGTAAAGTCCTAGGTAAATGTAATAGATAAAAACTGCTGAAAACAGGTTATGTTTAGTACAAAGAGCCTTACAAAATGCACTTACTGGCTGATGTATTGCAGGTTCTTTAGAAAAATCCTTAACCACAGCACATACTCCCATTTCCCAATTTGTTTTTCCTAGTTTTAGATGGTGTCTACAATTCTATTTCTAACTGTATGTTAAAGTCTTATGCTACCCTGGAAAAGACAAAAACAAAGTGGGTGGTTTCTGTGGCTTCTTGGCAGATGTTACAGCTCCAAGAAGATGGAAGTTTAGAAACATTCTAGTATTTAGAGAATGTAAAACTTGCAGGTAGGCTGTGCGAATACTCTTAAATCAGAAAATCTTCAGTAGGAACCAAACTTTTTTTCAGGACAAGAGATCCAAAACCATTTAGTAAGAATTATTTTGTCAGCAATGAATAAATTACAGTCAACAATTATGTAATTCCTACAGTTCTAACTTCAAATGTCACCTATTTTAACACAGATTAAAAACAGATAAGGTACAAGAACATGGACTAGAAGAAAAACTCACTCATATTTCACTAATCTCTCTGAACATTTCAGAAGTTGTAATCAAGACAGCAACTCATAAGACAAAGCGATCAAAGCCCAAAGGAAACAGTTTTTCCCTGAACCCCTTCCACCCACAAAAACTTGTGGGAAGATAAGAAGATTTTTTTTACTTTGAGTTTCTCCTCATAGAATTGTTCCTTCTGTTTCAGCTGCAACTCCAGATGTTGTGCTGAGATCTGAGCCTCTCGATGCTTTTCTTCCAGCTCCTAAAAGCAGCAGAGATTCATAGTCAGACACAGATAGGTTGTGCATGTGTGTTACACAGACACTGAACATTCACTGTCATTTTTTAAGGCTCTATACTGTATGATTATGTCATAGAGGGAAAGAGGGGGGAAAAAAATGTTACAAGAGCTGCACGTGATCAGTTTTAAGCTTTATATATTGCTGCTGATCTATCCACTAGAGGCAACATGCTGCTAAAGACAAAGATTTCTACTTCCACAACAAGAATCTGATTCCCAGTATCATATTCTCAGACAGTCCAAGCATGTTTTGTGAAAACAAGCAGTTAAAAACACTTATAGCTGCAGTAGCATGGCATCACAGGAAGCTCAATTTATTTTTAACAAGGTCTCTCACTTTGCTTTCTCGCAGAAGGCCTCAATAATGGGGTACTGCTGTTATGCTTTTCATTCTGTATTCACAGAGCAGGAATAGTATTTACTTCTCCACGTTCGTCAAGCAAATGTTGTCAGAATGACTGTTCATAAATTGTTTTGAAAATGAGAAGTACAGGATGCAATATATATGGTAGATGGTACCAGGGTATTTTTAACCTCTTTACCTCACAGCCGATAGTTGCAGCTATGCACAGCAAGGACTTGAGATAATTCTGCATCTCAGAGGTTAGTTATTTTAGTAAGAGGAACAGTCTGCTGTGTGAATCTATTATTGGGGATATATCTATAAACACCTTTCAATAGGACAACTCTCAAGAGCTGAGTTTAGAACTTTATGTTCCTTCACTGTCATATTTGCCATCCTAACAATTTCTTTAGTACAGCAGGCAGATCCAGGTCTGTCATTCACTACTGCTGTGTTGGCTGCTGCACAGACAAGTTCAGGTTTTGGGATGCATGCAGGACTCCTGCCTGCCTTCACTACTGCACAGCATAGGAAAATTTCCATTTCATATTCTTTTTTTCCCCTCAATTTGAAATCTACAAAGATTTCTTCGCTCCAGTAATTGCAGTAGACCTCTTTTTCCAGAAGAGGAAATCAAAAAGGAGGTTCACCAAAAGTAGGTCATCTACAGTGCCAAGTACCCAAAACTTCTGCAAGAAATGGAGATTGCTGCTTTTTTGCAATTGAAATGTATCTCCCAGCAACAAGAGGGACAATTCACCTCCCTCAAAAGCCCACACGTTTCTGGTCCTGGCAAAGAATCAGACCACCGGATCAGCAACAGTTTCAAAGCTACCAGTATTAGACTGCTTACATCTGAGTAGGAGCTTCACCAACTTATGACAGGCACTTAATAGGCTGTTTGCACTTAAAAGGTAACATTTTATCATTCCAGTTCTCTGCAACCACTGTTCTCTATGTAGCTCTAGCTTTCAATTGTTATTAGCATCATAGCAACAATCTACACTTTCAAGAATTAATAAGTATCTTCTCTAGCTTGTTTTTTACTTATTTAATTCTATGCAGACAAATCCAGCAGGACTTCTTAGCTACTAGATGACTATTACACAAATCCAATCCAATTTATTCAATAAGTCTACCTTATTCTATGCAATTCTGTATCATCAGCTCCTCTGCTATCCTTCTGTTCTTTCTATACCAGGAAAAGTCAAAAGTCTTTGAAGAGATCAACTTGAGGGAAGAAAGAGGGCAAAAGGGGAGGAAAAAGAAAACAAGAACTCATACCCTGTAGCTCCCGGATCAGCTGGGACTACCAGCTGCAAGGAACTAGGAAAGACACTATAGGATTATTTCTTTAATGCCTGCTTGACATGGTTGTTTTTCGTTTTATAAAATAACTTTGCATCTCTCCAATATTCTGTCAGAACTCCATGGAAACTATCTACGAGAAATGCTAAACATATCCCATGGAGTAAAACAATTAGCAGATATTTCTGCATTCCCTTCCAGATTTTCCTCCACAGAGAACATAATCAAAACCAATGAACAATCCCCAAATATACACAAGAGGCTTATGCAACAACAATTCAAAGTTTTACACCATTTCTAAATATAAAGTTGGCTCTGTGCCCAGCAAAGCCATAGTCTCCCACTTACCATGCATTCATGTTATCAAAACAATTTGAAAGAAAGAACACTACCAAAGATCTGGTTCTACCTTTTCATGAGAGCTCTCAGACATTCTGGTGCTGAAGTCTATCTACACAGCTACCACCCAGAACAAATATGGGTCATACTTGTCCAAATAAGGTAATCTATTTCCATTTGGCCTTCTTCGAGTATGTCTACTAATAAAAATAATACCTTTTTGTTCTTATCGTGTTGGCAACAAAGAAAGAACTCATTAGAAATGCAAATTATTTTAATTACTCTAAAATTAAGCTTCTTGTCCCAGGGAAGCATTTGAAATATCTTCTGTTTGGTTCCCTGTAGACTGAAGTACCAACTCAATATGAAGACTTAATATGTTTAACAAAGAGAGAAACAAGAAAATGCCAACAGAGATATGTGGGTGAAAATGGATTCCCAACAAATATTATCTTTGGAGAAGAACAGTTTAGATGACTAATTTCTCACTGCTATAAGAAGTAAGCATTTCAAGTAGATCTGGCTTCTAAATTCCTTTGCAATTTAGTTTAAAATCTAGATATAAATGCTTTTATTATTGCAGTACCCTGTACTGAGTTCAATGTGTTCCTACTGAGACAACCAGAATTTTAAAGTAGTCTTAAGATTACAGGTACAGTCATTAGGGTTAAGGTATAGTTTGTAACTAAAAGATGCAAACTGAATTTGAGAATTCAAGCTTTTCCAGTATGAATGGTACACAAAATGAATCCCTTTGTTCAACAATTTCCACCTTATTCAATGCAATTCTATGTCTTCTGTTCCTTTCCTACTCCTTTCTCACGAACTCTTACCCTTTATCTTTCATTTTCACTTCTGCTCACCAGAATTTTTTCTGCCATCTGTTGAATCTGTTGAGATTTAGTCTGAATATCTTCCTTTAGACGGTTTTCTCTTCGTTCCACAGTCTCTAATCTCTTCACTTGATTCTCCAGAGAATGGCGCCGTTCCTGCAGAACAATTAGTAAATGCTACTTAGGCTAACCAACACTGCATTACCACAAAGCAATGAGTAGTTTTTGGAAGAAGAGCTGAAGCTGATGCATGGTTGTCTTTTATATTTGAAATCCTCATCATGCCTCAAATCCCTTATCTTAATTACAAGTCTTTATTGCTCCTCACGGAAAATAACATCAGATTCCCTGTAAGCTTTCTTTTAATAAATAAATTGTATTTTTAATTAATATGTATAATAGAATAAAATAGATTGATGTCTAACATTACTTTCCTATGAAGACTTACTACAGAAATACAAGCTGTTCAGTCATCCAGATGAGGGTTCCTGAACTGAGACGCATCCCAATAACTAACTTACACTAGGCAGACCTTCTTCACTCACCTCTGCTTCAAGCAATTTCTTCTTCATGCTTTCATTAGAATCTTCCCGATTTTGAAGTTTCTCTAACTCCTTCTCAGCTCTCTCCTTAGCTTGACGGATATTCTGAAGCAATTCAGTTGCCTCTGAGCTAGCCTTCACAGCCTAAGTCCAAAGGAAAAGAACAGGAGTGTAAGAAAAAACATACACATAAGAATTCTTGCTGTGTCAGAGCTCATAATGCCACAATGGTCAACACTCAGAACTTTCGCTTAGCAGTCTAAAAGTAAGACAGTGTACAAACGTGCTCAGGACCCCAAATTTTAACTTTTGTTACCTAATTCTTTTCTTTTTCTCACACACACACACACACACACACAAAATCTGAAAATTCAGGAGCTCAATATGTTTGTCTTGCTGTACTGCAAGTCTCTAGTTGTCTCTACATACTTGGTAGTCCATCCTGAAGTTCAGTTCAAGTTTTTGGAAAGGGCTGACAGAATACTCTTGCTAAAACACTAGGAGAATGACCTGTTCGCCTATGGATAATTCCTTAGAATTATTGAAAAGAGAAAAGCAGGGTAAAGTGTGACATTTTTGAAATTTTGTATGTAACATTTCTGAATGGTTTTGGCTTTCTATCCATATTCCAGATCACTAACCTTCAAAAAAAGCCCTTTCTGAGCAAGTGTCAAGCTAGAAAAGTCTTTCGGTGGATTACCACAATGATCCTTTCTTCTCTGGTAAAAGACACCCCCCCAAAAGTGTATCATTTAGAATAAAAGGTCTCATGCTGTTGAGACCACACTACAGTCATTTGATACTTCCTTTAGCTTACATTGCTAAGGTATTTTATTTCTGTTGTGAAGCCTTAGCATTCAATTTTTTTACTGTGAATAACTGAACCGGAAGGTGATTTTGTAATTAAGACACAGTATACTGGGAGACTGAGCCAAATTCAACATATATTTTGTAGGGAGTTAAAAGGATCTGAAACCCTTGGCTTCAGAAACAAGAGATCAGAGCACTGCATACAGCATACCCAAACTGGCCTTCCAAATCAGAATTTCTCTACACTACTCCAGTTCTGACTCAGCTCTATTTGTAAAAATAAACACTGTTGACATGTCTCAAGAGCCCAAAGCATAGTGAAAACAACAAGGATTTCAGATATCAGCTTCCACCCCCTTTTCCTTATCATCACCCATGCTATGACTAACTCTATTTCTGAGGATAAAACAAAGTGCATCCCTCCTCTGCATTAAGTTTTCACTGGAAAATCTCGTGGAAAATTCGCTTTCACCACCCAGACATTACCTTTGTCAGCTTTTCCTGCAGCTCCTGGATCTTGGCTTGCTGCTCTGTATTGATCTACAGTTAAATAGAACGATGGGGAGGGATGAATAAAAAGAGTGGTAAAACCAAAATCAAGAGAAGGCTCTCCACTTATGATACCATGTTTATTTTAATTCACTTCCTAAAAATCTTTGTTTCTCCCTGTAAATCTCAATGCCACAAAATGCCCCAGGGCAAATCCACTCCCGTTTTACTCGCTTCTGGTTGATTTCATATTTGGTCATCAAGTAGATTGATCAGTATGACAGAGCAATACTCAGAATTATTTTTAGTTTTCATTTGCTGTTCTTTACTCATGAACAAAACCTTCATGTATCAATAACCTAATTCCCAATTCAGATAAAACATAAATGGCTGTCTTTGCCTAGCATCAGAGCACAAACAATTAAGAACAAGATGCCAGAGTACAGCTTTGTATCAAATGAAAAAGAAAAGTGATTCACACCATGAAAACAAAAGGGGGGGGGGGGTGTGGAGAGGTGGGAGAGGGTGGTAGGGTGGTGAGAAGAGGAGGAGGATGTGAATCTCTGCATGCCATTGATAACCAAAGACAGTCTTAGTTTTTGTGCATAATATGAAAGACCCAGGAAGCAAACCCTACTATATTAAAGTAACATACCTTCTCTAATTTGCAATATAATTCTCCTGCTTCGCTTTTTCCTTGATCTTTAACCTGTAACTTAAATACAAAATATATAAAATTCTCAGGAAGAGTTTCAGCACACTGTTTTTTACCCCTTTGTGTCATTTAAACAAAGTGTAATCTAAACACAAGCAGTTACACAAAATATACATAACAGAAAGATCTTTTGTATTAATTGTACAACGCTACACTAATCTTGAGAGAACTTGCATACAACTTCTGTTTGTCTAAAACAGCACTAGAAATATAAGCAATCATCAACTCCCCTCTCTCAAGAAGCCTTAAACTACCTTTTGCAATTTGTTGTGACATTCAGTAGCTTTACGTTTAAATTCTTCGGCAGCCATTCGGGACTCTCTCAACTCCGATTCATAAAGATCACTACGCCTGCGAGCTGAAATAAGATCCTCTTCCAACTGATTCATCATCAACCTCATTTCTTCTACTTGAGCTTGATATTCCTGCAGTTGTGGTGAAAGGGTAGGAAAAGGCATTACATTTTATAGGCAAGAGAGGAAATATATGGAGCAGCAGACCCCAGAACACCAACTGCAGGCAGGAGGTGCATTTAAAAACATGTAGAACAAAAGTGAAATATTAAATAAAACAGTGACAGCTAGATAAAGTAAAATGTCCATGGTGTTCCTTCTTGTTTGAATCTTTCCATTTTCAAGCCAAAACCTCAGAAAAGTTAAATCACTGCATTTTGAGTGGTTTTATTGCAGAAACACACACACACACCTATCTATCAATAGATAAAAATATCTACAGATAGATATATCCACATACAAGCAATTCATATTACTTACATTTCTGATCTCTGAAACAAAAATGTGCCTTTGAGATGATGTCTCTACTAAATGCACAGATACTCCTTCAAGATACATTTTCTCAGGCTGATAACATGATAATTACCACAGATCTGCACAGTTTGGATAAAAGAAAGGAGAAGCAGAGGGATAGTGTAATACTGTGGCTCCTGGCCATCCCTTATTTTCTCTCAACAAAGTCAAAGAGGAATGTACTGGTCTGTATAGGATACAACCTGAATCAAATACTGATTTAGAAGAACTTTCAGCCCCCTTTCCCACCCCCCCCCCCCAAAAAAAACAACCCACACACATTTCCCATAAAGGATATTTGTCTATACAGACATTTCCCATGCAGAATACTGCAATAAATAAAGAAAGTGTAAGAAAGTGTGTGGAAAACATTTGAATTGACTATCTCAGCTGAGACTGGGTACTCATACTGACACTAGCTCATGAGATTGCTTCAGATTTCTTCACTGGGAAAACATGAATTACGTTTATTTAGCATTATTAGTCCTGTAAGTATACATTTTTATGAAAGTAAACAAAAAAAGTATTTATGATAAAGCTAAGAACAAGTACAAAAAAATGCACATCAAGAACTGTGCTAAAGAAGGTTTTGAAGGACTGACAGTGGGGGAGTCCATTTTTCTTTGCATTCTAGTATCTTACAAAACTCCTAACTACCCCCATATTCAAAAGACTAACCATCTCATGACAAACTCAGGTTTGTCATCACTCCTTCCAGACAGCCATCTGTCCTCAGTTAGGCAAGTGACTGAACACAACCCTAATGTCAGCCTGTAATTCGCTGCAACACTGAGACCTTATGCTGCTGTTTTAAAGAAACTGAGACTAACAGATAGCTTTGCTATCCATTAGAGGGAGTATGGTAGAATGGCTCTTTGGATTGCAATCCCTAAAGTGACTCTCCAGTTCACAAGGCAGACAGATTCTCACTCCTCCAGTCCCTCCCTCTCTATGGATGATTCTATTTTCTTGCTGGAAGGAAGCAGAGCCTTTTGATAATATGTGAACAAAAATATACTAGCTCAAGTATTTGTTTCACACAAATACACTGATAATGTGTAAAAAGGGAGAGTAGTTTGAAGAAATGTGGTTTGTTCAGAAATCATAATTCATGAAGAATCTTCCTAGAAGAGTCAACTTCATCAGAGAATTACAGGTATGACTACAGTTGTCAGTGTGAAAATTAGTGTTTGGGAAGGGAGGAAAATGGGGAGGGAGAAGAGAAGAAAGAGGAGAGAGATAATTAGTAATATTTCATTTGTTTTCATGGTCAAGTAAAAGACTACATCACTCATGAAGACACCAAACAACAAGTCTTGAATGTACATTGGTCACAGTTTAAAAATTATCAAGATGTATTTAAGCACATATTAATGGACAGGCAAAGCTTGGGGCATATACCTGAAGCAAACTAGGTCACAGTAGTTACATACAAATGAGTACACCTTTCTAAACATATGAAGAATCTGATGTGCTACAAACTGATTAATTCATTTAGTCCTTCACCAAGTAATGACCAAGTAATGGGTCTCTAGTGGAAAAGAAAGGTGCAGTGAGGCTCAAAACCATCCTTTCAAACTCCAAAGTGCTTGTGGAAAAGCTGCTTATTCAAATTACATTTGATTCAAATTACATCGGATGCCTGGACTCAATTAACGTTGAGTTCAAACAAATACATTAAAAAATAACACACACCAAAAAAAAAAAAAAAAGGACAACCTTCAACACTTCAAGTACCACAGGAAAGCTGAACCTACTGTCTTGTCCTGAAAACACCAAATGCTTAATTACTGGTTTTGAAGTTTCTAGTATGCTGTTAATTTTACTGATTCTCTCTCAAGCTTGGGGTTTCCAACAGCAAAGCTCTGAAAGGACTTTCCCATTCCACCTCCCAGTTCCAACTGACTTAGAAATCATGATCCATGTCTTTACTGGCTAAGTTCCACCTGCTGGTATGAGTAAGCAAAAACATCTCTGTATATTTTGTTGCAGCGTTCTTGCACACTGCTCTCCAAGACCCCCACAGATATGGAAGTCTACAGCATATTACAGATCCATTTGCTGACCTAAACAGCTTTTTTAGGTCACTGTGAATCTTCACAAGACAAGTTAAAAGATTCTGAGATGAAATATTTGATTGAAAAAATACTTGCATTATTTTTCCTCTGTTAAATGAGTCTGTACTGCTCAAGAAGCTATTGATATTTATCTTTACAAAAAGTGTTCCACATTTCAATATTTAAAGCAAGCTTGCTAATGAAGCATCAGAACATAGAGTAATGAGCGTTAGATCCCTTGTATTACATAAAAGAACCATCCAGAAAAATGCTGTAAAAGTCTTTGGAGGCCTGCTACATCTAGAGGGTTGGTTTTGCATTTCATAACTTTTTACGTAAGTGTTTCTTATATCTGGAGAATTATTACCAAGATTTCTGGGCTTCCTTGCCTCAAACACTGGAAAATTAGTCTGCTAACGTGCTTTGAAGATGAAAATCATCAGATAATTGAAAGAATTGTTTGAACTCCATAACAAATTTCAGTTTCTTTAATATAAAGTGTAGCTATTGATTCACAAAACTGAATGGGGCTCTTTCTTGAAGAATAATTTTAATCCTAGAAGTGTTCACATTTGTTACCATATTTTTTTTTTTAATTTAGAAATTTTCCTTATGAACAACACTATGGATTAATGAATTTTCAACATTTTCCTGGTGGGAAAAATGATGAGCACTTTGGCAAATGGATGAAGTAGGAAAAACCCAGTTAGGGACGATAGGTTCTATTTTGAAAAACAGATGAGCACATTTTAAAAATGGCCAAATAAGAAGAAAAAAAAAATAGCTCAAAAACTAAGGCTAGTTCAGTTCTTTCCAAGGTTAAGATTCATAAACATGTTTAGAAATCTTCATAGCTTGAACATTTAAAATGGACAGTTCATTTCCAATGCAGCACATTACTAATGCATTTCAACTTCCTGCTAAGCTGGCTTTACAAAGTACCTTCAGGATCAGGAAAGTAAAGCCTGGAAGTTTGGAGTTTGTGCTTAGTTATATCACTTCTCATTTTGTTTAAAAAGCCACGTGGAAACATACAGACTGGAAGTTATCACAGTGAACAAACACAAAAGGAAGCCCAGCAACAGAGCTAGAACATGCCAAAGAATGCATGTTTGTAGGTAGCCATTCTACTACCCACAGAAGCAGATATACCTGTTCTTTGATCTCTTGCAGTTTTCGGCTCTGCTCTCTGATATCATGAAGTAACTGTAGGGCCTTATCATCTTCCTGAGACACCTCCATCCGTGCCTGCTCCAGGCTTCGCTTTAAGCTCTGCAGAAAGTGAAACGTTCAAAATACAGTCTTTGTTTTTTCAGATGGTTGTATAATAAAGATCTTTAACTATGCAAATTCTTCCTTGACTGTAGCGAAGCATCAGAAGAAAACCAAGGCACCAATGAAGGAACCATTAAAAAAAAAAAATCACGACTAGGGTCTTTTATCTGTATAGAATCAGCCCATTTTACAAATAACATTTAGTACACTGAAACCATAGTTCAAACCTCCACTTCCTCACATCAGCCTCGGAGACAAAAAACAGAGATCACAAAAGGCATCTATTATTGACAGCATTTATCCATTTTTTATCTAGTACTATTAATTCACAACCTAGATACAATCCTTCATCTTCACATTACTAACAGTCTCATTCATTTTTTCTTGTTGCTCTTAAGTGAGTTAAATCCTTTAATCGTCATTAAACTTCTCCAAAGGACAGAACTGCTCCAGGTTCTCAACACATATTTTACCTGCAAATTTCAACAGACCAGTAGTCCTCCTACCAACTGTGTAGGAATCTTCACCAGAAAGAGGCAAATGCTATTTATTTACCTGCTACTAACTAGTATAGGAAAGAATCACTCTGTTCTAAGACATGTTTTCCAACAAACCTATCAGAAATGCTCCTCAGTTCTCTAAAACAGTTCATTATCTGCGTTGTTTTCCTTGCCAGGACAGAAGAAACAGACTAATAACTTCAACTTAACACAAAGAATATTAACCAGAATGAAAATACCTTCATTGGAATCTAGCCAGGACAACTGGGCAGACATTCCTACTCTCATAAAAAGCGCCAAAGATGTGGTTTTAAGACCTCATTTTTATATTCTATCTGAAAAATAGCAGCTCTCCTAGCATCATCCCTGACATTTTGCTGGGGAACTTGATCTGTCTGAGCTCCGAGAACCACAGATTCAGGCAACAACATCGTTGTTTCCTAATCATCTTATTTGTCCTTGAAGACCTCTGATTAGGCCCTCATCCTCTTCTGGATGAGAAATCAAACTCAAGGTCATTCCAGCACAACTAGTAATATAAATATATATCTTTCTGAGATATATATATATCTCTCTCAGAAAGACCAAAAGAGTAGTTATTTCTATACGTTTTAAGTACATGATCACAAAACAAAGTTTGAACAGAATTATCAAACAAGCCTCTGCAAACAATTCAGTGCTCCATTTACTACAGAGAGCCTTTTCTCCATCAAGTACACTACTGAAACCACAATGGAAGAGAAGACCACCAGATTTCAGGCCTTCAGAGGGGAAAGGACTGGGATAAGGGCTCACACTGCATTCTGTGATATAGGTGGCCAGGTCCTGCTCCAGGAGGGATCGCTGGGTCTCAGAGGCTTTCAGTTCCACCTCCTTTTGGCTAAGTACAGCCTCCACCTCTGACACTCTCCGGTGCAACCGCGTCATTTCCTGCTCCATCTGCAATAAATATCAAGAGGTTATAAAGGGGGGCTTCAAAAGCTTTGTTAACTGCTACTTTCAGAGCTCTGTTTGAGAAGAATTTGCCTCCAAGAGACTTCTATGCTATATTGCTCCAAAAGGTGTTTAAATTCCGATACCATTGTCTCTGCTCCAGGAATGCACAGTTCTTCTTAAGGACAAGTAGTAAGTCTAAGTCACCCCATTCATTCAAGCTGATTGTTCATATTCAGTCATTCTTCGAACACCAGTTAGCAAAGAAGCCACAATCATTTTTCACCTGACTTGCAGAGATGGTTCACTTTAACCTTATCCCAAATCCATGCTGGATCAGGAGATGGTTTCCCCCCATCTCCTTGTCAGGAACAAATGGTCAAATCCAGAACAGAGCAAGGAGAAAAGTAATTGAATTCTCATAAAAGTCTCAATCAAGCAGTGAGCTTTAAAAGACTCCACCAGGTTCCCTTTATTGGAGCACAGCAACTGTTACAAGATGTTCACCATAACCAGTGACACGACAGTAGTTATGTAAGCAGAAGCTGATGAGCTAGGAACAGAGAACCTCAGAGCAGTGCTGCTGTAATTGTGCATATGACGAAGACAAGGCAAGGCCTGCAGGAAGAAGCAGTCGTCTATGTCACGCTGAGAAAAGGACTGTTTAAAATCCAGAGCCGCTTCTTGTTATGACAAAAGTATCTACAGCAACAGCATGGCCTAAATTCATCTCCCTTTGTATTGGACAGGAATCCACCTCACTGAAGGAAAAGCACTTTGCCCACCACGAATCTGGATGATCAGCAGCATCTGACAGATCCCTGGACACACAGTGGTTGCAGATTCCTTGAGCAATGGAGACGGCCAACTGCATAAATAAATACCTTGTGACACTTGTCCTGGGCGTCTTGGAGTTCTTTGCTCTTGAGAAGAAGTTTCTTTTCCATGGAGCTGACCTTTGCTGGAGAATCCACACTTGAAAGCACGGATCTAAAAGAGCAAAGCCAAACAGCACATGAATATAGACAACAGGTACAGAAACCTGTGCTTACACAGCCTTGGTGAAATCACTGGGCACTTAGACCACACTTATAAGAAAAGACAACACAGAAGAAGCAACCATAGGCTTACAGCTGTCATTTTAATTCAAACATACCATTAAACTTGATGACACTATATCCAAGCTAAATCATCCATATACTTCTAGTTAAAATGCTCGTATTTTCCATCAGTGCTAAACAATAAACCTGAGCAATGCTTTTGTGTAACTCTTGTACAGATTAGTAGGTGCAACCAAAACAAAATGTAAAGCCAATTTAACCACTTGGAAAGAATAATACACAGAGTATTGCTCTTCTTTTGTACATTATTGTTAAACACAATTTAAAACTATAATCAAAGTACTAGAGCCCTAAAAATATCAATATGTCATAATCTGCACCATGAGAATTTCTTCCCTTAATTACCTTCTATGAAACAAAATTGAACTAAAACTTTCTCAACATAATCCATATTATCCCCAGAGTTCCACTTTTAAGCACTTCCCTCACCCCCATGAGACACAATTTAACTGTACTATTCCAAACAATCTGACATCAGAAAACTGGGAAAAAAAAAAATACTTGTTAGTCTAAAACCATTCTAGAGGAGAAAAGGAAGCCAATCAATGTCCAGGAGCATATTTTCTTGCTTTGCAGTCTGTATGTAATTTTCAATGCAAAAATTAAGTGCATGCATCAAAACATAATTAAAAAAAAATGTTGTACTGCCTTGCATAAAATGATTCAAACTCGATATTTAAGCAGTTAACAGTGCAATCTGTGTTAAGTGATAGATGAAAACACAGAAATACAATGAAGGTGCTAATAAAAGATCACACAGTCTGCCTACATTGCTTTCTGCTTCTCCTGGCCACAGCTTGGTATGCAGCCAGTTATCCCTATGGAGAAGAATACGCTTTGAGCAGCTCTCTGCATATAGCCGTACACCCACACACAGCAGCAGTCTCTTCTTAACACCAAGGAAAGTTTGATTCCATCACCACCATTTTCTGAGAAGAAGCTACTCCTAAATCCAAACATGTATGCAGGATAGTCACAAAAAAAAAAACCCACAGATCTTTATGAAAATGGTGCAGCAAAACGTACGTGTCAAAATAGGTCTTCAAAACCACCCCCTTAACACTCATTAGGAAATACAGTTTGAATATTAGCAAGTAAGTACAGCAAAATGCACCAATTCTATCTTGCTAATATTACTCCTTTTTTTTTTTTTTTCCCAGAAATGTAGTGTGGAAAACTCAGAAGACAAATTCTGCATGTCAGTAATACAGATACAGTCAGACTTAATGAAAAGCAAATGTAAAGTGAACGCTTCTTTAAAGTGAACGCTTTAGTCCTGGTGCAGTCAACAGATCCATCAGATTACTGTATTTAAAAAAAATCAATTTATAAAGCATGTCTATACTCCTACAGAGAAAAAGCAACCATCTGAGAAAGACGCATATGAAATCCCTTAACAGCTGGGTGTACAAACAAGGCTAAAAATGAGTAGTTGAGAAAAGCTGTCTAAAAATACAAATTAAAACTCGCATTATCTAAAAAAGACACTAAGGAATGTGCTTGAAAATGTAAATAAAATCTATGTAAATAGCTGCAAATGTGTACCAAGTCTGGAAATCTTTTGATAATTAGAAGTTAGTTTACAGGCCGGAGCTGAACTGGCTAAAGCAAATTTTGTTTTGCCACCAGCCACCACCTTTGGATTTTTATTCTTTTCAAACTTGAGATATTACCTAACAAATCTCTACTAAGTTCTCAAGGAACTGATTTTACATTCTATTTCACCTCCTGACCATTTTATTTGTTATTTTTCCTTGTTTATTTGTTAGTAAAAGAATCAGAGTGTAATACTACAGACACCATCTTGCATTTCAGAAATCACTCCTAGCAAGTCACCTTACAGCATCTTTATGCACTGCAGCCCAGGAAGCAACAGGGCAGATTCAGGCAAGATCCAGAGCTCAGCAAGGACACATTTTTCAGTCAGGAGTGATGGAGTGGGACAGAACAAGGGAGACTCACACTGACAAAGTTTTAATTTCATTCGGTAACTCTAGGGGGAGCTGCTCCTCAGGGCTGGTGTCAGTTTAGTAAGGAAAGAAATGGATATAGACTAGAATTACACTCTTTCTTTCTCATTCCTGTCCAAACAGAGTAAGAAAATCCCTTAAAAATACCTGTCCTTGTGACATGATGATTTTCCTGCCACGGAAACAAGTGCATCTTATCCCCAAACAAAGCTGGTTTCAGCCAGCACTGGACACATAGCTTTTAAGAGGTATCCTCTCCCAAGAATGCTTTTCTTTGTATAATCTATTTGGAACAACTTCATGAACATCCATACAACCTTAAAAGTATCAGAAAGGGAGCAGAGAGAGGAAATCAAGAGAAATGGAACAGTGACTAATCTAATAAGCCTTGTCATGGTGATATAAGCTCTCAACACAGCATGACAAGGTGGAAAATGCCCACCTTGCTGGTGCACTTATGTTCTTGCTCACTCAGCATCAACTCAGAAATGAAACACGAAGTTCAACATCAAAAAAAACAGGTTGCAAAGCTATTGTCTAGGTTGGTGCCATCTCAGAGTATTTCATTTAATTAATTGCTACATCTGGAGCTCTCCTTTTAGTACAACAGAGCAGATTCTGCTGCTTCCTCTGAAGTGTGAAAAAGAGATTGACAAAAGGTAACCAGCATACATCAACAAGAAAATTGCAACTGAAAATTTGAAAAGAAACAAACCAAAACCCCTCAAAGTCTATAGTACTAAGTGCTGATAGCACTAGCTGTGCCAATTTACTTTCAAAGGAAGCACTACCCACACGACTAAAAAAAAAAAACAAGTTAACTTACAGCAGATTATCTAGTGATTTCACAGCTAGATCAGCAACAGCCTCAACCAGCAGAACCATCAGAAATGGTGCTAGTTGTATAAAAGCACCTTCACTCTTAACATGGCTGAGAAGAAAAAAGAATCAGCATGGGATAAACTATAGGATCATTCTGCAGCATGGAACTCATATTTCAGCCTCTCTTGTACATCATCATTCTTACCTTCCTTTATCCTTTTACGCCACTCTCACGCTCCCAGCTCACCTGTGCTTCTTCCTTCTCGTAACAACTGACACCATCTGTCCTAATCCTGCCCCCAGCACAGCATGCCTGGAACTCATCCCCCGTCCCTCATGCTCTATTCTTTTTAGCATTATACTCATCTGTACCTTCCGCCCCCTCGTAAATGCTTGCTCAGGCCTAAAAAAAACAACCAAAAACAAACAGTGATAATATCAATCTGTGAATAGAGCTAGCTGAAGCAAGGCATATTTTTGGTATGTTCATCCTCTGCTTCCTCTTTATCTTTGGTGAAAGAGCTCACCAAAGAACCCCACAAACTGTTGGGCAAAACCAGTGTTCTCCTCTCTTGGAGGAAGGGCTCCATTTCAATTCTCAGTATTTGGTAATGACAATCACCAATCAACATCACATTTTAAATAATTTTTTTTTTAAATTACCTTTTCTACAGAAAGGAACATATACAGTTCTACAGCAAGGATCATCTAGCACAGCCTTACAGACCCCTTCAGCTCTTTACTCCAAATCAAGAGAGAACAGAGTCAGGCAAAAATTTACATCATAAACTATTTGTTTTACTTGGGTTTTTCATTTCATATTTGGTTAGCTCTGAATCTATAACATGTTTAATCTTATGCCTTAGGGCTACTGCTAGTCACCTGCAGGGGACAAGAGTAATTTTCTTTTACTGCTTGATGAGTTATTCTAGCATCTAAGGGTTTTTCTCACTTGTTCTGAGCATTGAAGATGAGCCATGCTCAGGGACAGGAAATAAGGTGGGACTGGCTTTTAATGGAATTGAACTCTCAGTTGTCTGTTGTCTTTTCACAGCCACATGCTTATGGCAAAACCAGCAGCCAGACTTGCAGTCAAATGAGCATTTTTCCTCCAGATCAAGAACGCAGAGGCCATGACAGGAGTAGTTAGTTGGTCCTTCTCTGCAGCCTGCTTCCCCTTCCTAGGATCATACAGGAGACTTATTTAATTGCTAGTACAGGAACTTATGACATAAGCAATGCCCTTGATTTCTTCTGACTGCTTCTTACAACATATTACCTGCCATGCCTTTTGCTCTTCTGTTTGATCTCACATTCTTCCCAAAATTCATGGTGTGGGACAATGTAAGCAGTATTTTAATTCAACGAACCACTCTAAACTACACACTGACTAGGTAATTTCTGGCAACAGGCCTAAGTGACTTAGGTGAACCCTTCAGACCCTAAGTAGTTAGGAGAAAGAAGAGAATGGGAAAACTTTTTATCCTTCTTCTGTTCAATTTTTTTGAACTATTCTTTCCTTTAAAGTAATTGAAATTCCCAACTCACGTTGGATGGCTTCTCACCATCCAACAAACTGGGTCCAGACTTTAACCCTAAACTTCGTGGCTTTACAGATCTCAAATTATAAGCAAGGAAAGTTTCAAGGTCCTTTTTAATGACACTCTGCAGTTGCCTGGCCTGACTGTGAGCAGCACTAGAGGCACTGGCTATCATGCTGCAGACACAGGAAAACAGATCTACATCGCTTAGCAACCATAAGGGATGGACTTTCCAAAGCAAGGTTTTAAGAAGAAAAACTCAGCGCTGATAAACTTGATGATTTTGGACTTTCAAGAGAAAGCAATCCAAGATTCACAACAGATAAGCCTGTACTTCATTTACTGCACTGTTCTCCATCTAGATATTGATATTCATAGTAGAATGGACAGAAGCAGTACTTTATTTCCTCAGTAAAGCACGTTCTGTGCCATATTTTATAAGAAAGAAGTTCACATCCCAATGTTGCAGTGATATTGAGAATAAACTAAGCACTGCATTATTTAAATGCAGACATTATTAAGCCTCCATTCTCTTGGCTATATTTAAATTGCCTTCAAAGAACAAAATGCAAGTATTTATCTACTCTTAAAAATATCAGAGTGCATTTAACAAGAGTGTTTAAAATACAACAAAAAGAAAAGAAACCATTAGGACCTGTTTACATAGAAGTCATTTTGGTGAAAATGAGGTACCTTGTGATGTCTTTCTACTCCAGCTGAGGAAAGTCCAGGCCACAAGAAAAAATTCTACTTCTATCATAGTTTCTCCAGAACGCATTAACATCTATATTCATTTGCTGTAGCCCTTCTCATCTATTGCCAAAATCCAAACACTGCTTCAATATACATCTTCGGTACTAGGTCCCCTAAGAAAGTATGTCAGTGCTACATCTGCATTACTATTAAGCCTCCAACCACCAGCACAGTTGTATCACTGCTCATTAGACTTTACCTCAAGCTGCTGCCCATTTAGTCCTGGACCCTCTGTCACATATACATTTTTACCATGTGTGTCCACTGTTGAACCTCTTCTAACTGTTACGTGAATGGCCATCTAGCTTTGACAGATAGATTACAGAGCCATTCAGGCAGAAAAGATAACAGTGAAAGTTATTTCACTTATAAATCAAGATAGGTTTTAACCCCAGGTTTCTACAGATACAGCTTTCCATTATTCTGATTCTGCTGACAATATTAGATCATTTCAACAAAACTGTAGTTTCCTGGTTGTTATGTGCTCTCCTTTCCTCCCTCTTTTGTCATAAAAGCAAGTGCACTGAGGAAGACAGTCAAAGCCTTCCTCTTAATTACTGGCATAACCATCATATAACCTTGATTCACGGTGTGGGCAAGATCAAAGAAGTCAACAGTGTCACCAGATCTGGTTGCACACTTCCCGCAGAGGAACTTTTATAATCAATATGACAGAAAAATGAAAACTTGATTAAGACAGATTGACAATTAAGTCCCTTCTGGGAACTAACTAGCAGCAACAAACGGTGGTTGACATGAAAACACAGCACAGTGCTTCAGTGCATTGAATCAGTATCCCAGCTAAAGCCATTGCATTCCTGAGAGGCCTCCTGATACTGAGGTAAGGACTTCTCAACTTAACATTCTGCACTAGTACTTTTCCCAATAGCTCTATCATCAGGAATTAACCACCTAACACACCAAATGGTTAACATCATACTATTTACATTCTTCTCTTTCCTGACTCCATTCTCTCTGAAATCACATTTCCTTACAACTGAAAAACCTTTTTTCTAGATTTTCACCTTTCTCCACAAAGACATACCGTGCATACTTCACCTGAACCTCCAGTCTCCTAGCACACAACACAGCAACATCCAGCCTTCACATTTAACTCAACCCAGCAGCACAGTCAGCTGCCATCAAGCTCCTTCCCTCGTTCCCCAACCTAGCACTGCATATTCCCAGATCAGTGCAGCTCCATTTCTGTGGATCACCAATTCAGCCTAACACATCCCCAGCACTGTGGTGTGCACTCTCTAGCCCATTAAAATGCCCTCCCCGCTTTTCCATCTCTGAACTCCTTAGAATTTTCCTTCTTTCTGTGGTCTGCAGTACCAAAAAATGCAATCACCTACTGCTCCCTGGTTAACAGCAGTAACTAATTCAAAGTATCTGAACAACAATTTTCATAACAACCGGTTTAGAATCAATCCTCTGATCCCCTTCGCTCTCACCCCAAAAATCACAGAACATTAGGACATGCACCAGCCTCAGCAGCAACAGATAAAGCCAGAATCTGGCAGCTTCCCTAACACACAGTGCAGGCCAATTAAAACAGCTTTTTTTCCCACACGTACATCATTCTTCACTGTAACAAACCTTCATGTTTTTTTTCAGTGGTCAAATCCACCTAAGCAATAATTTGTACTTACTCTGATCTGAGGGTCCCCAATGCCTTGATGAATGAAAACCCTACAAAAGGCAAATCTTCACCCGAGAAACCTGCCGGGTTCAACTGCCGTGTAGAGGATAAAACCCCCGAATTCTTCTCTGGTTCATCAAAATTTGAGGTGTCATCATCAGACTTGAGAGTAGGAACGAAGGGGGGAGGAGCTGGTGAAAAAAGAAGGGATAAAAGACAAAATTCAGCTACAGTTCACTCTGCAACAGTCCCACTCATTCAGTGCTTGCAATGGCACTGCAGCTCCTGCTTTTAATCTTGCTAACACAAGCAGACTGAGCTGCTGCTCTCAAATCGTATTACAGCAACAAGAGATTAACCCTTCAGCTACCAACATGGCTACCACTCTGCAGGCAGAGTATCTCCCACACTGATTAAACGGAGTTATAGGTTGGAGATTTTTCTTTTTTGTGTGTGTGGATTTCTTTTTTCTTCTCTCCAGACATACAATGAATCAAATCAAAGCACGAGGCTAATAAAATCATTACCATAATACAGCTAAAGGTAATTCAATTCCGATTCATCTAGAAAATGTCTCCGTCCTATCCAGTTAGTGAAGCCACTACGTGAGAATGCAGCCTGATTCTTTGCTAGTTAGCTAAGGGATAAGATATCTACCCTTTAACATTACCAAAAATCTGCCCAGCATTGGCTTCTAATCAATAGTTAACTGGTCTTTCATCCGGAAGGTTTTAATAAATTACAGCTACTGAAAGCTAACTGGTCTTCAGGATGAGAAGAAATATGAGAAGAAATACCAGCAAGATTTTATTTATCCAGAAGAGCTTGCTAAAGATCTGGAACTCTTGTTGGGACACCACTGCAGTCTGGCTCTCATACAATCAGCTTTGAAGAGAGGTATATATAGAAGGCATTACAGTCTATTTTTTACTATAATTTCTAAATTGGTACCACTTTAGTTGCTAAGCAGTTGTTTAATTTCAGCTGATTTTTCTAATGTTTACTTCAGTTTAATTAACCAACAGAATAAAAAGACGAGTTATTCTCAATGATGTGCAGCACCCCAGCTACCTGCTGGCACGGCTATGTGTGTGAAGGGAATGAATGCAAAATCCTGCTGTGCAATTCCTACCTCACTAAAGCACTTTTTCTACCTTTTTTTTTCCCCCCCTTCATCACTTGGATCCTCACTCACAGCAAATTTACTAATCTCTTTTTTGCTCTATGAAGGAGACAGCTCTTCAGCCCGTAACTAGAACACAGCCCATTGTCACAAGCTGATGGAAGTGTAGTGTGCTAAAACCGTTACCATGGAGCCAGTATAGATCTCCTGTAGCTGAGGGGCTGATGAGAATTGAAGAACCAGGAACAAACATTACAACCCCTGCAGTGCAGGCTCCCTGCTCCTCACTCTCTGCATGCTCGAGTTTAACCCTACCTGCCTGCATTCGTGACAGATGCTGATGCTTATCTGACTGACACAGGCAGAATGAGTCACGGCTGGAGCTTGCTAGCTCCCTCTAGGTTGCCAAGCCTTTCACAGTCTGCTTTTTAACTCTTAATTCTCTAGACAAACCCATGCTTAAACTACCCACCAGAACAGTATCGATAGCCAAAAATGTCCCTGTAAAGCATCAAATCACAGCTGCACACGCATGCTTTGTTAGCAGCTCTCCAAGGAGCCATTCTGACACTGCTGCCAAGCAGGGACGAGGAAAGAAATTCCATGGAGCAGATTGAATGCTGCTCACGTACAGTAGTTCCAAGTACATTAGAATGAGACAAATGGGAAAATACACAAATTAAAATGGGTCTGTAATAAGCAATTTTACTTACTGGTTTCAGATGTTAAAGTTTTCTGTCAATATTATGCATTTATTAAGTTCTGCTGTTTCACTGGTTACAATGCATATTTAGATCCAATACAATACTGACATGTATACATTGTAAACATAATTTTGGAATACATATTGTTTATTAGGATCTGCACCTAAAAAAAAATCCCTTACTGTCAAGATAGTGCCAAGCTATTCTTTATATGTTCTTAAAAGATTAAAAACATGTAAGCAACAGAATGCTGTTCATAAGTATATCATCTTTAATGCTAAGATAACCCCAAAATTACTGTTAACTCATAGCAGAGGAAGATAATTACAGAAAATATGTATTTTAGTGTAGCAGCTCTGCTTAAAGAACTTTGTGCATCCTCTTAAAGGAAGGGGTTGCTGTGAAGTTTTTTATGTTGCCTTTGGAGACAGATAAAGTTGATGAGGCAAAGTAGCAGAGCAAACAGCAAACTATTCACTTCGCTTGGGGAAGTCTAGAATCTTTCTTAAAGAGGTAACAAAAACCAACATAGCCACCTTTGTATAACGTTATATCACCCCTGTTATATGTTCCTCAGAATCTGACAGTTAATTTCAGCTTATAAAGAGAGATCTAGTGCCTAACTTCTCACTGGAAGGAAGCTAAGGAGCTCTAAAGAGTCATCTTTAGACATAACCATTAAAAAGAAAATCTTTTCTCCTAACAAGAATTTCTAGCCAAACTACTTGCATAGAGAAAAATACACTGTAAAAGTGCATATGATCAGCATGCACATAAAATGGTAAAACAGGCTAAGTGGAGAATAAAGGATGCAAAAATGAAAAACTGAATGCAAGACATACCAAATCTTTGGAGCTGGCAGGAAATGAGTTTGAAGAGCAAAGTGTTTTACAGTATGGTTTCTTCAAACGTTTAATAGATGCGAACAAAGAAATTGTGAAAGCTGTTTGAAAAAAACTCAAAATATTTTTGCTCTCCATTTTGCATTTACTAAACAAAATAAAGTATAAAAAGTACTTTAAGTCATCCTGAACCATCACCAGTGACTGAACACGAGAATCAGAACTTTTTCAGTATACACTGAAGGGAAAAAAAAAAAAAACAAAAAAACCACACACACATAGGAGTAAGAGGGAATATCTTGAGGGAAAGAAGAACAGCTAGATCCATTCTGTTTAGTTGGTAGCTTCTTCATGGGCCATTATTCCTAAGATTGAAAGGTGCTTTGCATGATGTCCAAAATCCCTACGGAATCATTTACTTCAGAGAAGACCTATAAAAACAAGCTAATATGGATGAGCAATTTGGTTCTCAAATGAGGATCACATGGTGACATAATCTCTAGCCAATCTCTAATAATAATAACAATTATTATTTCTTACTGAAAATCAAAGGACTCCTAATTATCATATTTTTGGAACAAGATGAAGATTAGTGAATGCAAATGCATAGATGTGCTTATCAGTTCCTTCTTTAAAAGAATCTTTCAGAGGAGGTCAAGATAAGCCTCTAAGAGCTAACTGCTGAAATCATGTCATCACTGCTGACAAGGTGAAAGATTTGCACTTCTTTCAGGCTCACTCAAAAGGAAGGCAAAACTATTAGTCAAAAAGGCAGTAGAACTGATGCTTCTAGTCTTACAAACTGTATAAAGACCTCTTCCTGCTTCTGATATATTGCAAATGAATATATATGTTCTGTTTACCATTTAAAGTATCTTGCAAGGAACTGCATGTTTTAAAAAAAGCCAATTGCTTGCCTAGATACCTCCCCACTTGTGGAAGGATGTAACCCTCTTCCATCTGTTCCAAAGAATGACTTTTCGAGGAAAAGAGGGTGTTGTGGGTTGCTAAGTTAAACCCCACACATGATGCAGTACTGTAACCAGCTTATCATTAAGATGAGATAAAATGTCCCTTATGAAAACAAAGATTTCTTTCATTATTTGTTTTATTTGGGGGATGGATGTGTGTGTTTTTCCCTTCGAATGTGTGCATTTAGGACTAGTTCAAGGAACGCTGCCTCAATTGCGTCTCTCCTTCCTTTCAAAATATTTTCATGCAAATTCATGAAAGAGATAGTGCAGTTCCCAGGGGACAGTGAAAGATGAAAAAGGAAATTCATAGGAAATAAGAACACTTCTGAAGACTAAAAATGTGTCTTTTCTTGACATACAAGGTGATCTATATATACTTGCTGGGGAGAAGCATCTGCAGAGCCTTCTCAAGTAGGTTAGGTGTTACTCTCTCACGTTTTAAAAGGCATATTTCAGTAGAGTGTTATTGAATAAAAATAGAAAATAGCAGGTCTGACTGATATAATTTAAGGATATTATGTCTAAGACCATCTGAACAATGGAATTGTATGAGTTCTAACCCATCTATATATTAGTGTCTTAGCATCTTTTCTCTTCTCTCAAGGCAATGATCCAACACATATGTTTCTGCTAATAAAAGTCATCTTCAAGCTGACATGAAAGTGATCTCCATTTAGAGAGACGAGTCAACACATTTTGCTGACAGCAAACATCTAAGTGAGACATCAAAACATTTAACTGTTAACATACTGAATGACAATTTGGGGTTTATAAGGATGAGCCTCAGAATTATGAGCAAAGAGATTTGAGTTCCTGGCTGTTTTATAACAGCCTAAAATCACCCTTCAACACTTCCTGAGGTTTTCCAGTTTGCTCAAGATTTTTGTTCTTTTCCTCTCGTTTCTTTAGTTTCCTCAAGGAAGATTAAACTGCTTTTCCTCTTTCAAGATCTCTTCGACTGCAGTCCAAGAGTCTTTATGCTATACATATGTACATCACGTAGATTATGATGGAACTTTCTGACCATCTATCAGGTAACCTTTATAAGACAGATTTTTTGTTTCCAATCGAACAGTTGATGCTATTTCAGGATTTCAGACAAGAAATTTGATTAACAAAATTCTCAGATCTGCAGCCTTGTTGCCAATAAACCAGACATGTCGCTTCCTAAGCTCTACCTGATTCTAGATACTTATCAAATACTCAGGAAGTCCAGTCAGCAACATTCCAGTTAAAATCCTGATCTGTTAGCTAAACATGTCTGGAAACACGTTCACCCTAGGCAAATAAAAATCCCAAATATTTTCTGAAAACTCTATCAAATGAATCAAAACAAGCTATTCAAAGATTTCTTAAAATAAGTTTTCAAAGTTGTTAAATAGGGAAATCAGCAAATACAGAAAGCAAGATCCATGGATATCTTTCAGTAAAACACCCTAAAGAAGAGAGGAATTTCCTGCTAAGACAGATTCAAAGTTCACCTTTGGTTAATGGCTGGATTATTCTGTACCTTAAGAGCTGCTTCTACAGGTCTGTGCTGCTTGATTCCAAGAAAGATTGGGGCTTTTCTGAAAGGCAACTGGTTTTCTTTTGGGAAGGAATTTACTGAGAAGTGAAACGTTTCAGAGGTTACTCTATCAACAAAACATAACACTGAAAAACTGCTTAATGACACTTCCGTAACCTAAAGTGATGCATTAAAAATGGTTATTCTGGAGTGCCCAGTAATAACTTAAATACTTGCAAGGCATGGGTACCAATTTTTCCCTACCTTTTCCAGTCCAAAATACAAATAACATCGTTGCTTTAATAGACTAGAAAGAAATCAGTTTGCCGACACAGAATTTATTTAATAATGACTTGATAAATTCATATAGCATGGCCCCAAAATCTCACACTATTAACCTAAGGAAATGAGATTCCTTGGTCTAAATGAAAACCCTGCGGCCTCTTCCAACACTTGCTGGCTTCCTGGTTTCCTCAGGTTGCCACTGCTCCAGTTAAACACCACTATCATAGGAGGCTGAAGATAAGAAAGAAACCTTCAGCTCATAGGCAGCCCAGGAAGAGTCTATCAAGGCTTTTGAATAGAACGATAGTGACACTATCCTGAATAGACCAGCAGATAGAGAACCACTGCAGAGAGCAAAGCAATAGGCAATACACTGGATCTGCTACTAAAAGCAAAAAGACTGCTGTGTTTTGTGCTAGTTACAGAGAGGTTTTATGATGTACAAGACATAACAGCCAAGCCAGGGGTCAAAACTGCATGAATCTTCACTGTAGGTAGGTCTGGATATTACAGGGAATGATGCAATCCACAGGTCAGCTGCAGACCAAAAAAAGAATTTTTTTAAATCCCAAATGACTGCTTCAAATTTTATAATGACGGCAGAATTCCATCAGAATCACTGTTATCACATGAAATGGCAAAACACTCTCAAATTAACTTGTGCAGTTGTGTCAATGCTGGACAGGCAATTGCCAAGGAAACAACAGAACTTTTCCTAAATACTGTTTTTTTTCAGATATAAGATATGATAAAAATACAATACAAAAATTTCAGAAATGGGCACTGGTAGCTTAGACTAGATTCTGGGTAAGGAGTGCAGAGCAAGCTGAAGCCTGGGAAATACATGCTGAAATTATAAGAAAGATTTCTCATTTGAGGTTCAGTGGCTCTCAAAGGGCAGAAACAATGGCATTTAACAGAACAGCAGTTTCACAAGTTCAAAATGAATGAATCAACAGAAAAGCAGGTAAACATACTGTGGAGCTGACAGCTGAAGTGCTGAGACAGTCATCAAAAAGCAGAAGCGTTGGCTTAGCAATTCATGAAAATTAGAGCACAATCATTGCTCTTAATACAGGGGAGCATATTTGATAAAGAATATAAAGCAGGCAAGTTCTGCTTTATATTCTTACAGTCCAACTAACTTAATAATCTTACAGTCCAACTAACTTAAAATAGCACCCAACACAAGTTGGGCACTCATAGACAAAATGCTTGCTTTACAATGGTGCTGGTGCCTCAGTACTTCCAAATACTAAATTCCATTATTCCCCCAGTGTTATAAACAATTTTCTGCTTAGAAAATTATCTGCTTCAGTGATTTTAATCCATTCCTACTGGAAGGAATAGATTTGTGACAAAATATGTAGCCATTTATTAGACACATTAACTTAGAGGAAAAAACCATCAATGTTCCCTATGACCTCTGACATTTTATCTTACAGAAGGTTAAAAAAAAAATCTAAAAGTTGGATAGCAAGTAATGAAAGAAATAAAGATAAATGGACAATATACCAGAATGCCAAAATGGAGCAAACTGAGGTGGAAAAGGCCTGAAGAACACACATGCATTTTAATCTGAGGAAAGACATGTAAAGGCCATTGTGATTTTCCAGCCTAGTGCTCACAGTAATACAACAGTTGCATCAGAAATTCATACAGAAACATATTAAACCTCACCTTACCATACAATTTTCACCTAAGAGATATCCTATCTAAAAACCAGAACAAATTGTTTTGTTAAAAAACACCTGCTCCTGAACACAGTCCTGTTTCATTACTAACAATGACTCAGATCAAACACGCTTAAATACTGACGCTGTACAGATTTTCACATTACCCAGAAATCAGGAATTGTTTATGAATGCAATGTTACTTTACTTACAGTTACGGATATTATTCCAGTCAATTTTAGAAAAGAACGGATGGCAGCAGAGTCCCTCATAACCCAGCCTTTCCTTTTGCCCACAAAGCAAGCTCTGGATCAGATCAAGAAATTCACTGCTAACTTTCACATCCTCTGGGAACTTCAGGTATCTCTGGGTTAGAAAGAAAAGAATTTCTGCTTAGGAGGAAAACAGTAAGATTCTTAAGTTTCAATATACTAAGATGCGTCAGGCACAAAGCACACAAAGAGGGGAAAAAAACCACAAAACATTGTGGATATTTTCCAAATAGACTTTGATATAAATTTACTATGCTATAGGAAAAATACAGGAATGACCATATCAGACCAGACAAAAAGCAGATCCAGTTCATCATGCTGAACAAGGTGGAATGGTCTTAAACTGAGACAGGGGAGGTTTAGGTTAGATATTAGCAGGAAGTTTTTCACACAGAGAGTGGTGACACACTGGAACAAGTTGCCCAAGGAGGTTGTGGATGCCCCATCCCTGCAGGCATTCAAGGCCAGGCTGGATGCGGCTCTGAGCAGCCTGGTCTGGTAGTTGATGACCCTGCACATAACAGGTATTGAAACCAGATGATCATTGTGGTCCTTTTCAACCCAGGCCATGCTATGATTCTATGATACAGAAGAGTAAAGCAAGACAGATCCACAGAAAATCCTCTCAAACTTCCAGGAATTTAGGATTTTCTGAACCACAGATGATGTCTTCGTATTTGCCAGATCCCAATTCGTTGTTCTTCCATGAATTTGTTTAGTCACTCCTTGTACCCATATAAATGTTTAATAGCTGCAAACAATCATGCTGGGGAGAACTTTGCCACACATGAAGTGTCCTTTTTGGTTTGTTCTGTAGTTGCAGCTGATTACTTTCATCTAACACCTCTAACTCTCATACCAGAAGAGAGAATTATTTCTTTTTGCTTTCTCCCAGCTTTTCTTTCGTACAAACTCCAACCATTTTATATTATTTTTCTTTTTCAGTTACTAAGAATTAAACTAATGTTTCTGTAGATTATAACATCAAAATACTTAAACCCACCACTGGGTAAAGTTGGGATACCTATCCTTTCACACACATGGGGTTTAAGTGTATTTAACTTTCACTTGACATATTAATTATACATTCATTCTATACCCTCAAGTCCTCAGTTCCTCATAGCTGGCCTTTACTTTACCAACCAGAAGCATTTCGTATCATCAGGAAACTTTATCAAATCACCTTTTCAATCCTTCTTCTAGATTATTTTGGAGATGCTACTGTTATAATTGCCAAAAATGGACAAATAAATATTTTTAAATTCATGTATTGCAGATGCTTTTTTTTTTTTGACAGCGATTATAAAAAAAAAAATCACTTCATATTTACAATATGAGGATATATATATAAGATTTTTAGCATTTTATTTAAAGTATACATACGTTATATGAACATGACAAATTAAGAGACATTACCTACCTTTTTCAATTGTAAAAACATTTAGTTCTTAGTTACAGCCTTTTTACCCAGCAACATAAAAGCAATGATCTCTACCTGGAAATTCATGATGTTATTAAAAGTTTTTGCTGAAGTTCCTTCAGTGAATGGAGATCTTCCATAAATCATTTCATACGCAATGACTCCTAAGGACCACCAGTCACACTCTGGACCATAAGAAGCTTTGCCATCCCCATTCAAACCTGTTAACATTTCTGGTGCCATGTAATCAGGTGTGCCAACAGGCAGCTTGGCATTTACCTGGAATAGAAGCAAATACACTCCAGGTGAATTTAGAGCACTTCTGTTCATTGATCATACTAATAAAACTCCCTGAAACAAGAGACACGTTTTCAGCCCTCCAAGTTTAAGTAATTTTAACCAAGACTGATAAGCAAAACACTGAAGTTAGCGTAACAAAGAATTATTAGATATAAAAAAGGAGTACAAATATTAGAGCTGTCACTGAAAGCTGATGTTAAAAGAGCAGCACCGTAAAAAGAACAGTGCTACAGAAAAGTGATGTTTTGAGCAGTATGCATACCTGAGCACTCTGTTATTAATGGGAACATCATAGTTGAAGGTTCAAAAAAAAAGTACCTGTCACATTTAGACACTAATGTTCCCTGGCCTTGTTCCATTCCGTGTCATCCCTACCTTTTTGCCTTGTGTTCAGGATCAGCTAATGTTCAAATTTCATAAATGTTTGGAAAAGGTAATTCAGAAATGAGAACTGCAATAATTTTTTTTCACCGAGTGGCAGAAAAGAGTAAAAGAAAACAGCAGGGATACTAACAGAAACCTGAAGAAGACTGAAAAGATAAGTAACATGAAGGAAAAAACCATACAAGAAAATGCAATGCAGAGGAACACTGACAAACAAAGAATGAGGAAAATAAAGTATAAAGAATCACAATACTGACAAAATGTTATGAGACATGAAAAAATCATAAAACAAGTGAGGAATCTGATGTAAATTTCATATTCTCACTTAGGTCTATTTTAATTGAAATTATCACTTGAAATTGTGTGCAGTTTCCTAAATTTAAAATCATCTTATAACTACAAGCTCAACTTCTTCACAACTATGAATACAGTGTTTTTTGTGAGCAAAGCTGGATTTCAGAATGCTGGAATGTGACTCATTTTAATCAAGAGTTCCTCTGTCTTCAAAACTATGTTACACCTTAGTTACAGCAAACATAATTTTCAGTCCAATTACAAACAATTATAAGTTCACATCCTTCTTTAAACATAATATTTAATACTTGTGAGAATCTCTAGAAGGATGATTTGGTATTGCAGTGTAGCAGCATTGGAAAGTAGACTTGCTTTTACCCTTCTTATATATTAAAACTCAAATAAGCAAATATTCGTCTACTGAGAGCTGCAAAAGATACTCAAGCTTTTGTTTAAAAAGCCTGTCATAACTGGAAAAATGTCATCACAGCTGGATTCTATATTAGACAGGAAAGAAGAAGATATAATCAAGCAACACATATAAAGTTAATTTTCTCTTTTTGACTGTAATATCCATACAAGTCATAGACAAAACTTAAATTACCGTTTTGTTTACTGTCATTTTGGCAGCTGACCCAAAGTCTACCAATTTAATGTGTCCTGTCCGGTCAATAAGAACATTCTCTGGTTTGATATCTCTGGAAGCAAGAAGAAAGCAATCAGTGCCTTTTTGTGTCTTTCCCCAGCGTCACATCTGGACAATAGCATCTCCCTTTTCAGCTACACTCAAGCATATACTCAGCTGCATAAAACCTTAACAATGCATTACTATTTGAGTCTCATTTCCCACTGCTGTTCTGCTTCCAATTAAATATGAAATTGGTCAAATTCGCTTCATCATCACAAGATTCCTTCATCTCATAACTCTTTATAAATATCTAAACTGCAGGAGCCAAGTTCATGGAGGTGGACTCTTTAAGGTGGCAAGCAACAATAGAAGGAGCAATGGGCAGAAACTGGAACACAGGAAGTTTCACACTAACATAAGGAAGTCAGAGTGACTCAGCTTACTCTGTGCACCTTTCAAATCCAGGCAGCCAACTTACATCAGAAAGCCACAATCTATATCTAAATGCAACCATTACAGCTGTTTGGAACATGAAATACTGCGTGACACATCTGAAGTCTCAGAAGTGATGGAATAAATCTTCCTTTAAAAAAAGGACATCTACAAAAAAGGAAATGTACAATTCTACCCATCAATAAATGGGATAAATCAACAATATGAATTAGTTGTAGCCTTCATGCTTTGATATAATTTTTAGAAAATTTTGCAATATTTAATTATTCCAAAATACTATACCACCCTCTTCAACAAGCAGGTACAGCAACTTTAACAATTACATTACTTTCTTGTACTGCTTGGTACTAAAAAAAAATAAGCCTTTGCTCTGGAAAATATTTTTCTATTAAAGATTTTTTTGCCTTTTTTTTTTTTTTTAACTAAGCCTAAAGAAAATATAAGTAATAATATTTTCTTAATATTAGTTTGAAATTTACATCAAAGTTAATGCCTTTATCTGCAATTACAGTTTATGTATGATTAATTTTCTAATCCCCTCTTCTGATACAGCATGTGAAATACTGTCCTTGAAGAGGACGGAATACAAAAAACATGAATGCATCATTCCAGAACACTTGATCTGGAATGATACTGATTAAATACTATGTGTAAGGACAAAGCAGTTATTACCTACCGGTGTACATAACCCATCTGGTGGACACTGTGAATAGCTAGAACCAGCTCTGCAAGATAAAACTGCACCATGCTCTCATCTAGTTGGTCCTCATACCGGTTTAAGAGTGACAGCAAGTCCCCTCCAGGCTGGTACTCCATAACCTTCATGAAATTTTAGAGGAAGAGATACAGTTTATATAATACCAAAGGTATATATAAACAGTTTATATAATACCAAAGGTATTCCATTCAACTCCCCCATATCACACATCAAAGAGTAGCATGGAACACCGGAAAATTTGCAGAACATAGGCACAGTTCAGACACCACACTGTTCTTAAGTATAACAACGTTAACAGCGTTGAATAGAGAAGAAGACTAGCATTACCAAGTAAAGATTTTTCTTGTCTTGAAATGCATATTGTAACTGTGGAATCCATGGACTGGTACTCTGAGATAATATACTGCGTTCTTCCTCAAAAAATGACACCTACAAAAAAAGGAAATGTTCAGTTATATGCTGGTGAGAATGGGCTAGAATACATTAGAATTCTCTGGTTTTAGAAAGACGCAAGTCTGTGCCAAAGGCATTATATAAAAAAAAAAATTGCTTAGAAACCATTAAATACCATTTCCTGGTAACGTGTCCTTTTAAAAAAGTGATATTACTCCTTTGTGCTTTCAGTTCCCTCCCACCTTCTGTTGTCCAGTTTGTTGGCAACTGAATAGTCCCTGAAGAAAAGGTCAGCTCTCCTTTCATACTGGTGAAGTATCTACCAGTTTGGAGTGCAATTGTGACCTCATCTGGATTGGCCCTAATAAAATAAAACTAATCTCAGACAAGAAGAAAAGTTGCTAGGACAATTATAGGGTAGCACCTCACAGCTAATCAATGAGTGGCTTGGGTTGGAAGGGACCTCAAGGATCACCAAGTTCCAACCCCCTGCCACAGGCAGGGCAGCCAACCTTCATACCTAATACTAGACAAGGCTGCCCAGGGCCCCATCCAACCTGGCTTTGAACATCTGCAGGGACGGGGCATCCACAACCTCTCTGGGCAGCTGTTCCAGCACCTCACCACTCTCTTGGTAAAGAACTTCTCCCTGATATCCAACCTCAATCTTCCCTCAATCAACTTAAAACCATTTCCCTTGACCAGCCATTATCTATCCTTGTAAAGACTTGTATTTAGTAATAAATTCATTATAGATATTAAAATACAAGTTTTTTTTAAATCCTGTTTTCACAACTATTCCTTTATTCAGACATAGTGCTGGACAATAAGAAATTACAGAAATACTGATAGTTCATTTAGATTATTTTTCCCTACTTTCACTAACTGTCATCTTGTGGGTAACAACACAGTTTGCTCTTCTTGCCAACCTGTGCCATAGCAGGGTAATTATAGTTTATTTCCATTTCTGACAGCCACAAAGAATGCCGGAAGCTAGAGAATCTCAGGAGCAACTTCACTGCAGCCATATATTGGGAAAAACTAATTTAGATATTGCTGTACAAATTCATGAGACAAATTCACAGACTCTGTCCTACATGTCATCTCTTATCTAGTAGAAGATTAACTTCCATTTCTCAACAAACCTTGGTAGCAACCTTATCATTACCTTGCTGGGACTTTTTTTGTTGTTTGTTTGGGGTTTTTTATTTGTTTTTAAGTTTTCAAGTTACATGTCTCTCAAGATAGCGAGAGGCTCTCCGTAGAATATCAGACACCACAGTTTGCCATCACATCTACTCTTGACATTCTATGTTGCTCTTTAAAATAAAATAAGAACTTAATGAACAGATTACCTGAAAATTTAAGCCATACTGAGTTGTTCATCAAGCTGATCAAAATAGACTCAGTATTTTTTCATACTTTTCATTGTTTCTAGCCTTACAATTTAGATGATAAGCTCTTTGAGACAAGGACTGTTTTCCTGTTTTGCATGGCACCTCTCCCAGTAGATTCATGGTCTGAGACAATGGCTTTTAGACATAGCAAAACTACACACAGTTACACTTCTTCATTAAAATACAAGATTATTCTTCCTATCCCATACTTACATTAAATGAAATTTGTAAATTTATAAAAGATTTATTTTTAAGTATAATAGCAGTAAGAAAAAGAAAATGCCCATCAAATTGTAGTTTATGGTTCCTCTGCCATCACAGAAAAATATACATACGTGCTCCTGTGCCAACAAAGACTCCTTGCTCATCACCTTCATAGCGTACACATCACCAGTAACTTTCTCCCTTACTACTTTTACATCTGCAAAGTGACCACAGCCAACCACACTCTTTACGTCAAAATCCTTCACGCTGGGTTGGAGTTCCCTTAATTCAGCTATAGTCTCTGCATCTATAAAAATAAGACATTTATTTTTAGGTTAGCTAAGTGGCACTTCATAATGAACACAACATCCGCTATGGGGAATAAAACAAAACAACAACAATAAAAAAAACCCCAGAATATAAAGAATTGTTAAATCATTCCAGAATATGCTTCTTAAAAAACAGTATATATAATACTAAAAAAAGACAGTATTAATACATAGTTAAAAGTGAAACATGGTACATACAAAAGAATCAGGAAATGCTAAGACAGTTTCCATAGCAACCATAATTTTGTCCCATTCATCACGCCATAGGCTGATAGCCTCTTTTGTTTCTAATTTCTTTCCAGCTATCCCTTGCCAATACAAAGCACATTCACTAAATATGAGGGGTTTAGGCAGTCAAGTTGTGCAAGTCCAGAGGCAGGGTTCAGTCCTCTGCCTGTGGGAGGCACTAGTCCATTGTCTAACAAACAACCATAGGCATTTCTTTCAGAGGTTACTTTAGGTTTCCCATTGAGGAGTCTCAACCACTGTGCACCGTGACAGATAATTGATCTCTGTAGAGCATTCTAAAAATTCTTCATACTCTATCAGACAACTATTCTCAACTAAAAACTGCCGGTTGGAACTTTACAAAGAGCATGATAAATTACTGTTTACCCAGTTTTTTGTGTTTCTTAACAGAAAGGTTGATTAAGTTTTTTTGTTTAAGTATTTGAACACTTTTTCAATATTTAGTCCTACCTGATTAATCCATCTGGAATTATTTCTGAAGTACAGGATTGCTACTTTAAAAAGTTACACAAGGCAAAATATGGATAAAACGTGGAATTGAAACTACTACTTCACACTGAAAGAACCAAGTATTAGCAAAATAATTCCTATGGTTTTTTTTTTTTTTTTTGGTCACCTGTCTTGCTTTCAACATCATTCTATTGCATGTACTTGGAACATTATGCAGCATTAACAAAAAATACTTCTTCAACTAGAAACATAATACAGCCTAGGAGAGGTGAACATTAGAGTCACAGAATCATAGAATCATTGCAGTTGGAAAAGACCACTAAGATAATCTAAGCCAACTGTCAGTGGCATCCCCACCACACCCAATAACCACATCCCCTCAGTACTACGTCTCCACAGTTCTTGAACACCTCCAGGGACGGTGACTCCACCACTGCCTGGGCAGCCTGTGCCAGTGCAGCACCACTCAGAAGAAATTTTTCCTGATATCCAGCCTGAGTCACAGCACTTCAAAAGCCACTTGCAATCCGCCTTTCTGGACCTAAATAAAGTTTAGTAAGATGCCAACGTTCCCTTTGCAATATTGAGTCAGCCCACAGAAAGCGAGATGCAAGTCCTACGTTACAATCATCAACAAATTTAAGCAACTATAACATGATTTAAATATTCAGGTTCTTAACGACTATCTTTTAAAACAACACCTAAAAACTACTCCAAGGAGCACTTACACTTCTTGACAAAGTTGCCTACGTGTTTGATTTTCATTAAAGCAGGGTTTCTACATTCTTCAAAAAGAGCGAATAAAGAATCGAGGATGCCTTCCCGGGAGAGAGGAGACATCTGCTGTTGAGTCACAAAGAGTGGCTTCCCCTGGAATAAAAAAGAAGCAACAGCAGATGGAGTCTCAGACAACAATGAAAAGCCCCAAATCAATAACATATGTATAGAACAGATTATATATTATTCATTTAAAAATCACTATTTTAGAGATTAGACAAATAACGCAAAAGCATGAGGTAAACATATCAACTCAGGACTTCTAAACATAATGGCTGTTACAGGTACTTTACCTTTAGACAAAGCAATCTTCTAAAGGTGGTTAAAGCTCAGATCTCAGCTTTCTTGGATCTGTCTACAACCACTGATGGCTCTGATCCGACTGCTTGTCCTTGACATCGCACCATATGTTTTATTCATGGTTCAAAAGCAATCAGCATCAATATTAGCTCCAGAAGGAGAAGCTGTTGCACCTCAGAGGATCAAACAACAGCTGGCTGCGGAAATTCATCTCGTGACAGACTCTCAGTTTTACCTCCCATGGAAAGGATGTGGATTAGAAGACACAGAATGCAATATTCCGTCTTTATGTGGGAAAATCCACTCATATTAAAACGTTACCAGATGTACAACTCAACTTTGTGCAAATGACACATGAACTCTGAACTTTAACAGCTGATCTCCTTCCTTTACAAAAAAAAAACCACAAACAAAACACCCACAGTTGTGCTCTGAGATCCACACAAACGAGAGCTGGGCTGTGGTACACCTGAGATGGACACAGACAAACCTGAGCTGAGCAGAGCCAACAGCAGACAGGTGTTTGCAGGTTTTTTTTTACCTGAAAGAGCAGATTGAGGCGAGAGGCACGGCTGGCAATGGGCTCCATAGGACCCGTGTCAGCCGTGGTGCGCGCGCTGTGCTTGAACTTCAGCATCCCGGCAGTCTATCTCGTATAAAAGGGCACCTGAAAAAAGGAGAGGCATTTGAGCGAGGGACGTTGACTAGAAAAATAAAGAAGCTGGGAGGAGAACCTAAGCTGCAGGTGTATTTCCATAGAAACAAAGGTTATTACAACTGGATTGCCGAGAGCGTTCAGAACATCGAAACGATCGCGTTTCCTCAGAACGGCGGTAGGTAGAGAACAGAACCCTCCCGGCAGAGCCCGAGCACCGCTGTTTGCGCGTCACGGAACGGCCGCCCGCGCTCCCGCCTCGCGTCCCCTCAACGCCGGCAGCGCGAACCCCGACTTTACCGCCATCCAGGTTTGAACGCGGCCGGGGCGTGACCTCGTGACCATCACTTCCGGCGGCGCGCCCCGCTCCCTCTCCTCAGCCAATCGGGAGGCGCGGCCCGGCGGAAGTGCGGTGCTGAGGGGACGCGGCCTCTGCAGAGGCGGGTAACGGCTGTAAGAGGCGGCCCGCCCTGCCCGCCGCAGAGCGACACTGGGGAGGATCGCGGGGCTCCCCAGAGCCCGGCGGAGTGAGGAAAAGGAGAGCCCTCAGCGCTCGGGCAGCGCCCTGCACACCTAGCGCGTGTGCTGCCTGCCCTGTAGCATATTTATTTTTGTTCTTCTCCCAGCCCGTTGCAGAAATGACTCATTCTGTAATAGCTGGGGCCGCAGCCGGTTCAGCTGTAGGCTGGACGTCATAGCTGGCAGCTGCGAACTGCCCGCTAGGACTGCCAGAGGGGAAATAAAAACGTTTTCAGCAGCTTTAAATTTTCAGGTTTAAAATACTCGTTTGACCTTCCTGTCCTTTTTGTGACGTGTGGCCAATTTTATTCGTGTCTAGGATAATGAGCTTTCAAATGGAGCGGCGCCAGCTCGGCCTCATCTTCAAAGCAGCGACGTGCCATCCATCAGAATGCTGAGTTGGAATGCAGCATGACCTTGTTTAGCAGCAGAGCGGTAGCAGTGATGTCAGTGGAGAGCAGCAGTGTGAAACGTTGGTCCTGTATGCACACGTAGATATGGCATGGTTATGCAAAATGCAGGCTGCCATTGCAAAGTGCTCCTTGTGTCTTGGCAGGATTTGATCTGGTAATAGGAATCTAAACGATAGCGTTCTTCTCAAATAACCAAGTTGCTATATAGTGACTTAACACGTCTTGCTATCCAGCAGTCATCTTAGTTATACTGATACTGGCTTGACATCTAGCCATAGACTGGTGTCTTGATTACATTATGGCTTTATACAAGTCATTTTTTACAAATCTGTGCTTCATACTACCTCTTCCACTCTACCTCTAGAACAATGACATTTTTAGTGTATTTCTCACCTCAAAGTTACATATTTGGGCTCATTTCAAGTTATTAAGCCTGAAAGAGCTTTTAAAAACCTAATTTACTGTCTACCACATACACTGCCAATTTGCTTTTTGGATTCCGCTCAGGACACTGTCATTGCCTATATCCCATCCACAACTGCAAAGCATAAGAGTGATCAGCTCTGAAAAAGAAGTGCACCAAAGAGTTTCCTTTTCATAAATTGTTCAGTCTTCATGCTAGGGCATTTTAGTAAGATACCACACTGATATTTAGAACTCCATCTTGTCTAAAGATTTTGGGCAAGTCTCAGTTGTCTGCCATCCAACCACAGAGGAGAACTTAGCACTTCTTTACTTTCCCCTTCTCTAGCCTATCTCTTGTAAATGACAAAAATCACTGATAAATAGCTACACTATTTCTGATGCCACTTGGGAAGTTATCATATCTGTTCATCAGTTTAGATTTAGCAAATGGGGAAGCAGCAAAGGTTTCTTTCTGACAGATCATTTCTATATTGTGTTCAAGTTACAAGGTGTGTAACACTCCTTTCTTACGTGTGGGCTGGCATAGAACACCAATCCACAACCCGGCTGAGCAGACGGGTCATTAAATCTTTTACCTCATCCTCATTAGGCTGCCCTTCTCCTTCTGCAATGAGAACACTACCTCTGGGTGTCCCACACAAAAGCCTGGATTTGTTAGACCAGCCAAATAAGTTGCACAGCCCTGCTTGGCTAACAAGTCTGCCTGTTGGATAACTGTTCTCTCCGCTGCCCAGGAGGTTATACTAAAGTATGTTTCATGTTTATAACTTAATTTTCCCTAATAAATGTGTCCTTGCTTTTGTACTGTTGAGTGCCTACAAGAAAGGAAGCCGGCATTCATTGGGACAGATTCATTTTTCTTAATAAAGCGGGTGAGGGCTCAAGTTAGATGAGCTTCCTTCAGTAACATCCTTCAACACATACTTTTGCTAGAAGCAGCTGTGATCACATAAGCAATACAGATTACATATTTACTTCCATGTTGCTGTGTAAGATACTCACGTAAACAAGAATGTATACTTATGAAATAAAACATAGCAAAAAACACAGTTGTGTCTAAACTTATCGAAACGTTAGGGGAAAAAAAAAAAGATGAAGTGATGGAGGGTGTTGAGGAGGCAAAGAAAAGCAGCGCAATTTCAGTAATAAAACCCATTTCTGATATCTCAGGTGAAAAATACATAACCTTCCAAACCAATATGTATTTCATTTTCCTTTAAGTTGGAGACCTGAAGTCTCTGAGTGAAAGTGATTCCCTCCATACTTCTGATTTTTGAGCACGAGCAATCTACGCCTATCTAATATGCCTAACAGCAAAGTTACACATCACTTCTTGATCTCATCAACTACTCCAGTGAATAACCTCACTTAACTAAAAGGATCATGAGGAAACCTGCAATTGTACAAAACAAGGGGTTATTCCCTGCAGTTAAATGAATAGGTCATTCAAAAACAAACAGTGAATAACTCTATGATTTTCGCTAATCAGGTCTCACTATGGTGCTCAACGTGTTTCAACATCTTACCAGGCATTGAACTGGGTATCATCTGTTTGGTTTTTTTTTTTTTTTAAATAAAAGTAGGGATTTCCCTTTAATTCCTCAGCCAAAATTTCCTCCCTCGTGCTGTTGTATAGTGTGCCAAGGTGACCATGTCGCATATATATACAAAAGCAGAAGATCAGACAAGCAAGTATGCTAACTTTTCACCAAGAACCTGATGCTCATTCTTATCCAAACCAGCATATTTTAATGGACAGAGAGATGCCAAATCCCTTTCTAACACCCAACTGGCTGTGAACTTCTGTATGTACAGCAGCATTATTCTTAAGTGCCTTCATCTATAGAGCAGCAAGACTCTTGTGACCGTTCCCTGGAAACTAAGTTCCTCAGACTTACCAATGGCAAGAAGGTAAGAAGAAGGCTTGTGCATCACAATTCTAGGAGCTGAGCATGATGAAAAAACTCCTCTCTCTTGTCTTACCTCAGAAATCTGCTGTTTCCAAATCTTAATGCTACTCCATCCACACAGGCTGGTGTCAATTTGTAATCTAAGCTTCCAGAGCACGTGGATCAAATAAATAGATCCAGTTTTTGGGTGACTTTTTGTTATCGTTAAATGTTGTGGCTGACCTTGAACCTAGCTGATCCATATGCATATTTTGATATGTACGCATTATTCCATCTTAGCTCTAGGCCTTTCAATAACCCAACAGTATTTAAAAGATATTCTAATAAACCAAGATCTATTTTTTTTTACCCTAGACTTAACCCTGAGCACAGCTGGGTGACCACTTTCTGCATCAAAATAAAGCTTTGAACTTAGCTGATGTGTGTTCTGTCTTCAACCCTCAATAACGAGTAGCTCTCACCATTGATTATTGGGACCTAAATAATGCTTAGCTCCTTGGCAGATTTTTTCCACTTTGTTTTCCCAGACTATTACAAAATATCTAACTCAGCTGCAACAGACATGCACACCTATAGGAAAAATACATATTTGCACAGTACATATTGAAGAATAACAGCTATGGAAGAGGCAAGTAACTTCCTTTCCAGAGAAAGCTAGGAAGGCAAAGAGAAATAATCCCTAGGAAAACAATTACATTGTCTTTCCTCTGCAGTACTTTTAATTTCCTCTTTGTAATTTTTGGAAAAAGACCACTCTGCAATTATTCTCCTAGGATAAGCAGAAAGGAAATGAAACTTTAGGACACCTATATGGTTTTCTTGGTGTTTCTTCCCTACACTTCCTCTAGAAATTAGATACTGAGGTACATCTGATAATATTCTTCAAGGTTATTCTGACTGAAATACTGAAGGCCTTTTTTTGTTTGTATTAGCAATGTGCTCACGTATTATCTAAGTTTATCTTCATTACTTTTTTAATACAGTGTTTCAGTTTTCTTTATATTTACACAAGTAGAATCCATTAAAATAATGTTTTAAATAAACATGGTAGCCTTCCTGTTGGTTACACAGCCATCATCTATATGCTTAATTATTTAATAAAAGGCAAACAGATACCTGTGATGCTCTTCACACCTAATCCTTCAAGCAGCATTCAGTGATTTTGCCCACGCCACCAAGCTCTTCTAACATTACAGCCCTATGCTGAATCTCTCTTTAAAGCCAAAACAGAACCGTGCTGTTCTGGTGTGACCAAACTGAAATGGTAACTGAGTCACCAGCAATCCTTTTTATAGGCAACCTAAGCATTTGTAGAGGCAGCTATGTGGGGATCTCAGAACAATAAGGACTACCTGCATCTGAGATCTGTAGCCAATATTCCAAGCAATGCTGCCCTACTCTTCTCTGGAAAGCGTGATCCCTACTCTTCTCTGGAAAGCGTGATCCCTACTCTCAATTAATCAGCTTGCTCACAGCCTGATTACTAGAGAAAAAGGGATTTTCTAAGGAAAAAAGCCAAAATTCATGAGGCACTTATATAGAGAATAAAGTCTGTACAGTGCTCAGGAAAGCATCTTTCACTGCTAATACCCACAAAGTGTGTATCTGTCTACTACTGACATCACCACAACACTGGGGAGCCTTATTACATACTTAGAGGTGAAGAGCTGGTTGTAAATTTCTGATGTCAGTCACATATAGGAAAGAATTTGTTATTTTTTTTCCTTTTTTGATAAAGTTTGTGTTAAGGCAGTTGAGAGAAGCTGGGCTGAGAAAATAAGATTATATTCACTTCTGAATGCTGTTCCCACCTCGAGCACTCAGGAGAAATTTATACTAGAAAGATGTTTAAACACTTTTGTCCTTTTATTCCTGAGCCTCACTCTTGGCTACAAGTTTCACATCTCTCTTGTGGTTAAATGCATATTTCTTATGGTTAAATAAAACATTATCTTTTCTAACTTTGCAATTGCACTGATCAGCACTTTCTCATTCAGTTGTGTGACCACAGCTTACATTCAAATCTATTGTTAGATTCTGGAGATTGCCATCTTAAAGCCAGGGTGTCACCTGTCCCTCTCTTTCCTGCCCACTGAATGATTTGCAGTATTACTTTAAGTTGCCCAGTGGAAATCTCCCCAAACTGCACTCAACTGAGTGTTGTTCAGCCCTAAAACGTACTTTATTTTAGCACTGTATGAAATTGAATGAGAAATGAGAGAACTCTTATGCCAAATCTGATGGTGTCAGACTTTTTTTTTTTTCCTTAATAATGAAACTATTACTTCAGTAAGGCTTCATAGAGGTATTTTGCACAACTGCTACCTTAAAACTGTAAAAGAAGCCTCATGTTCGTAGAGAAAAGAACATCTTATATGTAGGTTGCTCAGAAAGTAATGCCTCCTGATATTTCCATAGGAACTACAAAAAAGAGCACTATTTGATAAAGCAAATTCTCAGCTACAAAACACTGTTTTTCAACAGCCACCACCACTATCTGTATGTTTTCACCAGCGATGACACAGAGTCTACAAGTCACACTCACCAATGGATACGACCCACTGTCACCACTGCTGAAATGCACCACCCACCACCTCACTGGTAGATCTCCATAAACGTTCAGCAAGCATCAATGAATGTCAGTGGGTGCCTTTTTCTCACATGGGGAAACTTAATTCCATGCTTTTTCTTCACGCGCACCTCCATGTCAGACACCGTTTTGTCAGAATGCTCCTCTGCTCCAGAGCAGCAACAGAACATAGAATCACAGAATTGCCAGGGTTGGAAGGGACCTCAAGGATCATGAATCTCCAACCCCCCTGCCACATGCAGGGCCACCAACCTTCCCGCCTAATGCTAGACCAGGCTGCCCAGGGCCCCATCTAATCTGACTTTGAACACCTCCAGGGACGGGGCATCCACAGCCTCTCTGGGCAGCTGTTCCAGTACCTCACCACTCTCTCTGTAAAGAATTTCCCCCTGACGTCCAACCTAAATCTCCCTTCCCTCAGCTGAAAACCATTTCCCCTTGTCCTGCTGTCACTCACCCTTTCAAAGAGTTGATTCCCCTCCTGTTTGTAGGCTCCCTTTAGGTACTGAAAGGCTGCAATGAGGTCACCCCGCAGCCTTCTTTTCTCCAGGCTGAACAAGCCCAGCTCCCTCAGCCTGTCCTCATAGGGGAGGTGCTCCAGTCCCTTGATCATCTTTGTGGCCCTCCTCTGGACCCTCTCCAACAGCTCCCTGTCTTTCTTGTACTGGGGGCTCCACACTTGGACGCAGTATTCCAGATGGGGCCTCACAAGAGCAGAGTAGAGGGGAACAATCACCTCCCTGTCCCTGCTGGCCACCCCTCTTCTGATGGAGCCCAGGATACCATTTTCCTTCCAAGCCGCAAGGGCACGCTGCTGGCTCATATTAAGTTTTTCATCTATCCAGACCCCCAGGTCCTTCTCCACAGGGCTGCTCTCACGGACCTCTCCTTCCAGTCTGTAGGGATGCCTGGGATTCCTCCGGCCCAAGTGCAAAACTCTGCACTTTGCCATGTTGAACCTCATCAGGTTCACCCGGGCCCACCTTTCCAGCCTCTCGAGGTCCCTCTGAATGGCATCCCTTCCTTCCACCGTGTCGACCGCACCACTCAGCTTGGTGTCGTCAGCAAACTTGCTGAGGGTGCACTCGATTCCATCATCGATGTCATTGATAAAGATGTTAAAGAGCACCGGTCCCAAGACAGATCCCTGGGGGACGCCACTCGTTACCAGCCTCCACCTGGACATAGAACATAGTGGGATATTGGTGGGAAGGTTCAGCATCTACTGCTGTACCACCAACATCTGCCTCTGATGTGGGCCAACAGCATAAAGTAGGTTACTTTCAGAGCACCCTTGTGTCACTGCACACACGGCACAGTTGGGTCCCAGCAGTGGAGGCAGAAGAATACAGAAGATTCTCCTTAGGGCAGGCAAGAACGAGAGCCTGCAGGAAAGGAGTGCACCTGGGAACATGAGAAGTGAAAGCACCTTCAGCCACGTGAAATTAAGCTTTTTCTTTCTCGTAATTTGTCCTCCACATTCTTTTATATATTTACCATAAAGCAAGTATATCATTACTTAGTGCACAAATAATTTTTAGATGTGGTAAAAAGCAAATGATCCTTGTCATTCCTCAGCTTCAGGCTTCCTTTGTGCTATTATGGGAACACCCCTGATTTCAAAAAAAAAAAAATTATTCCATGGAAAGCAATTTATTAAAGCTCACGATCTGCCAAGACACATGAATATTGATGGGCTCACATTAGCACCCCTGCAATAGCTAGCAACTAAATTTGTCATGACATAATGGGAATTGTGTGTTGCAGAGCAACAAGTGACAGGCTCTTAATTAAAGCAAAATTGACAAAGCATCCGAGCAATTACAATAAACACGCTGTTTTGTTTTAAATGGAGCTAAAGAACCACTTGCATACTTTCGGTGACATGGAAAATAAGATAATATTGAACTCTTTTAGAAGATAAAGCCTCGAACAGTACAGGTACAGTTTATCATCTGGAAATTGCAGATAGCAACAAAATAATTACCCCGGAATTTAAATACGGTAATTGTGTACACAATGGTCACACCTAATTATGTTTTACCCAGATTCCAAAGGATAATATGAACCATCTTTATCAGGAAGGTATGAAATTCAGTTGAGAGCACAGTGATTAGCAGTTTAACCTTAATTTGGTCCTAAGACAAACGAATTCTAGTGGTTCAAAGGAGGACTTTTCCTTGCTCTAAATCAATAAATCCACGTGAAAGACACCACGACAACAACTTACTTGCTTGGGGGATGGTGATAAGTGCTTCAGTGCCACGTGCTGTGCTTCCATTCAGAAACCTGGCATTCCTCACCTCCCTGTGGTCCCGATTTGTGTTGAAAGAAGTTCTGACTCAATCCAGTCCACGTGCTATATTCAAAAACTGGAATTCCAACCACCATCAAGGGAAAGCACCCCCAAAAGATTAATTCTGCCTTAATATCATTAGCAGGCTCTTCCTTTGTTGATCTCTATTGTTGAGATCAGGCAGAAACAGTGGCCAGACAGACATCTCCACATCCAATTCTGATGAGTAGCAGAACAGCACATCCCCATAAATCTGTGTGGCTGACTTCCAGAAAGGTGGAAGAGTGAGAATTTAGGGAGATGGCGTTGAAAGTGAGTCGTGTATTGCTATCCCACTGTGAGTTTAGAAAGGATGGATGTGGTTACTGTTTGGAATCTCATGGAATACATTGGGTTAGATTGATGCGTGAGGAGTTCCAAGGCCTGTTATGTAAAAGCAAAACAAAACTACTCACTCATACCTATAGTATAACAAATACCTTCAGACTTAAGCATCAAAATTAAGTGTTAAAATAGATTTATTTTTTTTTTTAAAGTAAACCTGCTAAAGTGACGTAAATTCTTTTGAAGTGCCTCGTTACTAATTGTGGTGAATTAATCTAAGACATAACGGTAGACTTGACTTTCTCACATAACAGAGCTTAAAAGCAGCTCTAATTTTTAATCTTTCAAAGATTTATTCCACCTATGGCAGTGACCAACAACCTGTGCACAGCAGCTGTGCAGGATGGTGGCAGGACGAACAGAGTATAAAAGAGCAACAGCAGCAGTCGTTCAGAGTAAAAATAAAAGCATCAGATGTGTCAATGACAGCTTTAATGTAGAAGGACTCTTCCAGGTAAGACTAAAAGGAATTCGGTTCTGATTGCCTGTCTATTTTTTAATTTGGAATCACGATTTTGGTACTTTACAGATTTAAGATGTTCTTGCTCTGAGTGGGTGTGTTCATTCCTGCCTTGAAGAAATCAGCATGGCAGCCTACATGTTACTTTATTTAATTCTTCTAGAATTAGTTCTATACTGTTTGCTTGAAGGCCAAGAAATATTTTACAGTAATTATTGTGGAATTCTGATATTTAAGCAGTTTTCCATTATAAGAATTGCGATGACAAAGGATTAAGAGAAAGCAGTGACAAAGGGTGAGGCAATTTAACGTTCAAATAGGGATTGAATGACAATTGCAGGCTGTGCTGCAGGTCCAGCTGCTGTTGGCCTGACTCACGTTGCTTTCTTACACTTCTACATTTCTTTTGCTGTTTGGCTACAAGACCAAATGGAAAGGGAAAAAAAAAAAATAGTGGGAGATGGTTGCAGTGCTGCAGTGTTCACAGTCTTCCAAGAAGTTGCATTTAGCCATTTTTAACAGATGGGTGAATATTAAAATACTGGCTTTGAAAGAAGAATGGAAACTCCAGATAAAAGAAGAGCTTCTGTAGAACAAATGTTTCTTGTGATAGAAAAGAATTAGGAATGCTTTTCTTAAGGCACTGCAGATGGACTTCCTTCTTAGGTCTTGAAAATTAGTGTTTAATTAAAGGCGTTTCTATGCTTGTGTTTCAAATTCCTCTGTAATTGAGAGAATCGTGGAAGTTCAGACCTAGAATATGTTCCACCTTCTGCTCATTCCATCACTCAGCCATCCAGTTTTCCTTAGAGCAATGAAAAGTCCTGGGCATTGATACTCTGAAACTTGAAATGGATCAGAAGCCACATTTATGAATTGTCCCAGAGGGTGAAAACAGCTCATAGCAATTACTTTCTTGGGAACAAAGACAGAGGTGCAGATTTGTTGGGCCATATTAATAGTACACTCATTAAACCTTATTATCATGAAACAAATCAGTCAGCATTTCATATCCAACAATTATTAGAAAAAAGCCCAACAGCCAACCTCAAAATGGCAAATAAAAATGACAAAAAGCTTTAGACTAAGGAACTGTGATTTGCTAACAACCCTTCTAATGCTGACCACTGGCTGCTACCTAAAATCCTCCATAAGACAGCAGGGAAGGCTGATTTCTGCATCAACTCAGTCCACCATGAAAATAGCAACAGGTATTTGGAGATGAAGGTTTTAGAATACTAGATTCTGGAATAAAAGAGTGTTTTCATGCTGGCTGTACAGTTCATTTGTCCTCTATCCTCTCAGTATTCTGGGTTTCTTTGAGATGCCTCTTAGTATGCCAGCAAGAAAAGATGATCCATCTCCTTGTTAGTGTCAGTAAGCACAGCTATTCCTCCACTGAAAAGAGCTCTTAAATCCTAAGCTGGATTCCTCAATGAGGAGGCACAGCCACAGCAATGCTGGCAGTACCAACAACAAGCGAGTGCTAAAGGATGGCTGTTCCTCAGCCTGTCTTCCCACCTCTTGGATTTCCTCCTGGGCAAAAGCACCATCCAGACATTCAAAAACAGGATATTTATAAATCATGAGAGGCATAAAAGGCCTGCTTCAGCACCCTCTTGTCCAATACCCAGCCGAGGTACGAACAGGAGGCCACGCTGCATCAATCAGGAGTCCCAGCAGATCAGAATATGGCAGCTGCTAAATAACATTTTTCTTCCCTGTCAACTCTCTTGTCAGGAGCCACTTGTGCCCAAGCTGCCCATAAGCTGTGGGCTGTTGGTAGATCGATGCTCTCTCGCATCGTTTGCTCAGTGCTCCGTGCCAGAACCACGGGACTGCAGGACTTCAGTTGTAAAAAAACAATCAATAAACCCGGGCAGCTTGCGATGCTTGGTGACAAATTCTCACTGCTATATTTTCATTTAGACAAAAATAGCCAACACCGTGCTTGCATGCAAAAAGTCATCTGCTACTTATCTAATGTGTAATTCAATAATTCCTATAATTGATCTCCATTGACAGTTTATGCAAGCTCACTCACCCACACTGCACATATTGTGCTTCCTGACATAATTCCCAACATAGACTGTGATATTTCAACAGAGGAAGCTTGTTAAAGCGGGTCAAACAAAATAAAGAATCGGGATCTGCTGCAAGTCCTTCCCGCTGTCTGCCTTTTCACCTCCCCCTCATCCAAACCCCCTCCAAACAAAAAACCTGTTGGTAATTTTTTAACGGGTCAAAAAAGCAAAAACTGCCATTTTGTTACCTGTTGGTGGGTTTCAAAAGAAAAATAAGTCATTATTTTTTCCCTGGACACCAGATTATTGTTGTTGATCAGACGTAACTGCCAGTCTTTATTGTTTCCACATGGTTTGATGTTCCCTGGAAGTGCCATATATGCCTTAATGATACGTGGAATTAAAAGAATTCTAAATCAGTTCCCAACTAATGAGATGCTATTTCTGAGATAGGCCAATAAAGGATATTTACTCTCCCACAGACAAAGCAAAACAAAAATTATGGCATTGATAATGGGTCTTCAGGTGTCTGAATGAGGGATATCTAATTTCAGGAAACACAAGTAATAGATCCATTTCCACTTACAATAATTGTAAATAAAGAGGAACACAGTGTTTCTGTTTTATAAACACAATTACTTTGCCTGCATTCTCCTACCCTTCCAAAAGGCTCTTTTGCTCCAAAGAACTGAGATACAGGAAGAGCTTAATGGAGCATCAGCTGATATAGAAAATGAACGGCTGCAGAAACCAGGCAAAGTTGAACAGCAGAATATTAGGAATGTATATATACATATTTAGGAGAAATTTCTTCTTTGAAAGAGTGGTCAGGTGCTGGGCCAGGCTGCCCAGCGAGGTGGTGGTGTTGCTGTCTGTGGAGGTGTTCAAGAAACGTTGAGGTGTTGTACTGAGGCATGTGGCTTACTGGGGAAATGGTGGTGGTAGGTGAATGGTTGCACTGGGTGATCTGGCAAGTCTTTTCCAACCTTCTATGATTCTATACCAATATATATCACACACCTTTGGTTTAACTTTCTGCAAATACAAAGAAAACTTCAGCTTTTTAAACAAAGCTCAGAGACAGACTCTTCTCCAAGGATTCCATCATTCCAGATTTTCTTGTCAACTTTAAAGACCAACGCTACAGCACCTGAGCAAACGACTCCTTCAACCTCAAGCTTTTCCCCCATTAGCTGGAGGTAATCTGCTGGGGTAATTACCAACTGTGCAGCTGAATGACTGTCCAATTTCTGATGGCTATGGCACTTCACCTCATTGAGCTAGTAAGTCATCAGGAGAAAAAGGGAAGCAACCAAGGGTGACCTGTGTGCAGAGGCAATAAGAAGTCACAGTAGCTTGCTTTTACCATACCCACAGCAAGGGGCTGGGGAGGTTTCTGCTCAGAAGGCTGTTGGTATGCTCCAAAGAATAGCATAGTATTTCACAAGCTCTGCAGACATATCATTTTATATAGAAGCATCTTTTTCCCCCCCACAGAGAAACTTCCAAAACACTGAACAAACAAAAACACCTCAAGGGCAAAGCCATAAATAATTCTGTTATTGGTATATAGGTTACCCTTTAGGAATAAAAAAAATGGAGTGACATTGATACACCACGTATCTTACCTATCACCAACAACAAGTAGCACAAAACTGACCCAAGAAATAGCAAGGATTGGTAGCTTTGGGCCAGACTGTGTGGTACAGGTGAGTCACACAGGCTCATTTGGTAGGAGTGTTCAAGCAGCACTTTAGGAATTAGCTGCCTCCATCTCTCTTCTGGCCTTTTTCAGCTGAAGTTTCTTCACTTAAGTGTAAAATCTGGGAGATAGTGTGTATTTCTCCCTGCAATGTCCTTGAATCAAAGCAGCGAGGAGCAATATAAACGTTAATGAAGTTCTTCATAAAGGACTATATCTGACACTTCAGAAGACTTTTGAAGCCCCTTCTCCTTCCCATCCAACCAAACTGACTTCACCTGGTTCTAAACATCTTGCCACGCAACATGCTGGAAGCTTTAGGAATCAGCCTGATCTCCAGGAGATGGAGAACCACACTCCAAAGCAGAAGACATACAAGAGAGCAGTCAGCCTAACCAGGCTCTGCTGGAGAACCCGAGTTGTTGTAGATATACATCAGTCTGTCTGCATCTAAGACCAAAGGCTGTCAAGCGAGCAAAACATGTGCCTGATTTCTACATCCTTTCACAAGCCAAAGTGCTCATCAATCCCACTGAACAATATTTGGCCTCGTGTTTGTCACATCTGCCTTTTGCCACGTTGCAGGTCACACTGCTGTCACACACCCCATCCCATGGGAGAAGTGGGCTGTGAGCTCAGAGCAGAGCTGCACTACACGTTCGTGAATGTCATTTCCAATGTGACTGAGCTCACCCAGCCTTTGCAGACAGGAAAATATTTAAAATAGGAAACAAGAATAGAAGGTACTTTATTAAGGTAACATTCCTACCTGAATTTCACCCCCACATAGCTCATGAGTGGGTGAGTATTAGATTTAAGCAGTTAACTGAATGCTGAATATGTCAGTGACAAATAGGGTCTATGCACTCCCTAAAACATCTCAGTGTGCAGAGCAATAATATGGGAAAGGCAGGGTAGAAAGACAAAGGAAACTTTTAATCTTCGGATTTATTTTTAGGTCATCTATTGAATGAAGCTTTGTCTTTTCCCTCTGACACCCCACCACGCAGCAGAGCAAAGATCCATCAACCCAGAGCATCACAGCTTTCTTCGTGGTGCTGCTTTTTTCACTTAATGCGGTTAGCTAATTAGATCTCCTCTGATCAGTCATTGAATTACTGCTTCAAGAAGGCATTACAATCCAATGGGAGTGCCTCACAGCATTTGGATGCTTTGATTTTTCTGTCTTAACTCATTTACAGCTAGTGTGAACTAGGTCCTCCCAGCAAGAATACAGAAATACTTCTTTTAAATTACAAGTGATTTATCTCACAATTTAATAAGTGACCAATGAAGCTATTGTAATACGGTTTCTTTCCTTCCCCTCTCCTTTTTTGCATGTAAGGAGAATCTCTTCCATGTTTTCCATGCCTTTTATGTTTTGATCTCAAGCTCTTCCAGCCCGCAGCCTCCTCTCAAGCTTGTGTTCCATTCAGCTCTTTTAATACCATCAGCATCACACACCTGTGACTTCAGCTGTGGTTACAGCTTTTCCTTCCTTCATCCTCAGGAGTCCACCTCAAGAAATAAAGTTCTCAGAAAAGCCTGATGGCAGCACGTGTGTCATACAGGGACATTTGGATGCAGCCGTGACAGCCACACATGCATGGTGTTGTGACTTCCTGGAATACACAGGCCTGCTGGCCCCACATGCTGAGGTGTCTCCCCTGGTGCTGCAGTGCAGTGAAGGCGAGAGGAACAGATCCTAAAGCACTCAGAGCATCCCTACTAATTCATTTTTAACGTCACCATAAAGCAGTGACCTCTGGCTTTGCACAGTGCTGTACCGAGTTCCTACACTAACAGCATAGCAGGAAAATGAGAGAGCTTCCAAAGTTATGCTCCTCTTAGCGATGCAAAGCACCAGATAGGGAGAAAATATGCTCCCCCCCCCCCCCCCCTTTTCTTTTGAGCAGTGGAAATGATGGAAAATAATTTACTTTTTAATCCCAAAGAATGACATTTGCCAGATGCAGGCGAGCTGAACAGTGCTACAGAAAGTCCTGCAGCTGCCTCTCCATAAGGATGGTGCAGTCTGCAAGTAATTAAACAGAAGCCAATATCCATAATTCAATGATATGTCTCAGCTATTATTTGGCAATTTTTCCCCCCTCTTGCAGTCTTATACATAACTATGAGCTTAAAATGGAAATTACTCATACTGAGCTTTATTTCATTGTAAAATATTCTCATACGGCAACACGCAAAGAAAACAAACCTCTTCTCCTGCCAGCCAGGCTGACCTGCACTCTTACAAACTCTTACTCTGCTGTTCTGAGTTGGAATGTGCTACCTGCTATGTGGGCAGCAGGCCCCAGAGAGACACACACCAGTCTGGCAACTCTCCATTCAGTGAGGCAGAAAGGTGGCAAAGCAGAGGGGATTTAGAAACCAATAACTGGAACGTGAAAACACCAGATTTGTGTTTTTCTGGAGAGATTATGAATGAGATGGATGACAAATTAACCCCCCGTTAATCAGACTGGGAAGCAAATGATTGGCTGGAAATTCTTTTCCTAGCACTTGCAGTGTTCCCCGTGCCCAGACTGACAGAGGAAAAAATGGACATTTCCAGGTGCCCCCCAGAGCCAAGAGGGGGAGAGGTCTCTGCTTCAGACCACCCCACAAAGCCACTGCTCCTGGGGACACAGACATCTCTGCATCTCCCATCCCAGCTCCACCTCACTTGCTGAAAGCTGTTACAGGAGGAAAGAGCAGCTTGAACAGAACTTGGACCTCTCGAAGTCACATAATGAGAAGTTGTATTACTTTATTTTTATCCTTCTTTTCCTGCGTTGGTTTCTTTCTGAACACCCATTTCAATACAGAGCACTCCACTTCTTGTGAGCTAGCATTTAGTAATTGCTGCAATGCAATCTAGTATTTATACAACAGAAGCAATATGTAACTTTTCCAGCTTGAACTGTTACAGACAAGATGAAAAGAAGAAATACTTTCACATATGATCCATTAACAGAACACACACAGAAATCTTACCCTACCTAACCCCTGCCCATCCTCTGTGTCCTGATGCCAAAAAAGGCAGGCATTTAACTATGGCCCCAAGATGACACATACAAGGTAACAGCAGCCTTTTCAATAATCAAACAGTTTAAAAGAAAGAAGTAACCACAGTTTGAAAGCATTAAAAGGGAAAGGATGTTAGGGAATAGCACTCCCTGACTCACACTAATGCAGGCTCCCTCAACCATGTAGAGTGAGCTCCAGCTAACCAGGAGCCACTTCATTACTTCTGTTCAGTGGTTTTCCTCCCACGTGTTTATCATAGTTCATGCTGCTGGAAAGAGCTGAAGAAATAGCTCTGGAGATGAAAAGCTTCTCCTCTTATAGGTAATGAGGGCTGCAAAAGCTCCCTCTGCAAGCTTCTGCACTGCACATATCCAGGATGCCTCCACCCAGGCAGGACTGCCTGGCTCCTAATGAGGTGACAGCTCAGGTCTTGAGAAGTTCCATGCTTGGAATTAGTGAATAAGAGGATCCAGACAGAAACGTAGGTTTCTTTGGACAAGATACCCCAAACCAAAAATCCCTCAAGGCTGCTCATCCCTTTACTTTAAGGTAAGAAACCAGCAAACACGATCTGTCTGAAAAGTGTAAGCAATTGAAAAGGAGCAAAAGGTTCTCAGACCACATTATCAATGTCCCTCAGTCTCCACTCCCCCACAAGTCAACATCAAAGGCCACATCCTTCCTGCCACAGCAAAGCCAGAGCAAAGTGTTCAGAGCTCACGAGCCCTGTGGGTGTCACTTAGTGTTCTCCACACCTGGCAAGGGTCACATGAATGTGGACAGGGACCAGCTCAGCTCCTGCTGGGCACATCCACACATTTGCTATGAGGGACAACTGGTCAGATCTTGCATAAGATGCTATGGCATTGCCATTGACACCAAGTAGCTAATGACCCATAGATCTTGTACGTTTTCTTACAAACTTCTTGTTCCCAGTATATAAATCAGGCCTCTCTTAAGATAATTTATATAACACCAGTTTCCATAACAACATATTGTTCAATAAAACACAAACACCTGGTAGAGCTGCTGTTGTCATGAAGTGATTGACCACAGTGAGTGAGAGGCTGTTTTACAGCCAAGATCACTCCATGTCAACATGCTCAATTACAGTCTAATGATGCTAAATCAAAGATCATCACTCCTTTGTGAATCACTACAAATCATAGCATATACATAAGAAGCAGAACAAGATGGTCCTAAAGAAGCATTTTTTCCCCCACCACAAAGCATGAAGTCACACCTCATCATTCAATGGTTGCAGAACTGTGCGGTAGCCAACACCACTGAAGGCAATGTTAGGACCTAATGGATGCCTATGAAGAAATGCAACTTGGGCTCTCAGGTTGGACTCTCTCTATGTTTAGAGTCTGCCAGGAGCAAGCTTTCCCCATCTGCCACAATAGTTTTGTTTTTTTTTTTTCCCCTATCAGTGAGATGCAGTTAAGTCAAGAAAGAACCTAAGTGCAGAGTGGCACACACATCACCTGGCCCATTGGGACCAGGAGCAAAACCAAGTCAAACTGCCAGACCCTAGCAATTCAAGTTGGCCTGAAATATTGGCTGCATGACTCCACAAATTCCAGAATAGTTCTACATGTGTGCTTTGGTCTGGAGAGATGGCTATGGCATTCTTCCAAGCTGCACACCTGAAACAGTGACTAAAAGCTACAGCACAATGTACTTATACCCCTAACTCATAGATGCCTTGGCACGATGCTCACATGTGCCACATAACAAGTTCAATCCATTATCCTATTCTTGTCCCTTTGCATCCCTTGTTCCTCACAGCTTGGCAGTGGAGTGAGCACAGCCAGGTGTCAGCTCTGTCCTTAGGCAGTACTGAGTCACTCAGGCCATGTTTTTGTACCTTTGAACAATCAAGTGATTTTTCTCCCAACTTCAGTGCTATGAGTCACCTTGGTGTCAGTGCTTTTTCTGCTCTTACCGACGTTATGTTGATAACCATGGCAAACAAGCTTGTTGGGAACTCTTTGGGGACCTGGCATCATGGGAAGAATCAGGATGGTCTCCTGTTTTACTGCACGTTGCTTGGCTAACACTCATAACAGCTTTCTCCTCCCTTCTGTTAAGCCAGAGATTTCCATCCTCTTCCCCCTTGCCAATCCCTACCAATCACTTTCCCACCTTGTATTTCCCATCCTTGGCACCAGAGAGAACCTGGGCACATACAGCCCACACAGCTTTGGATGTTAGAGAAGCAAAGAGGAAGAAAGGTCGCACAGGAGCCTTATCTCTGGCTTTGCAGTTCTGGCCTGCTTTGAAAGCAAGACACGTATCGCTTTTAATTATTCATCTGGGCAACTGCAACCTCTGAGCAAACTCTCCTCGCCTGCCCGCACCTCTTGCTGCCCATCTTACAGCAGCAGGAGGTTGAGCAACATGGAAAACACCTCAGCATGCATGGATGTAAAACACCAAAATAACCTCAAACCTTCATCAGAAAGAAAGCGCGGCAGAGCAAAGTGAAAAATCAAGCAATTAATCACTCAGATATGAGAGACAATGGCAAAGTAAACCTTAGAACGTGTGCTGTCCTCCCTGGAAGATTGTCAGCCCCCAGCAGGAAGATTAAGGATGCTGATGGAAATTCCTCTCCCATCACAGTTAGCTGTAGAAGCACAGGACAGCAGCCTGCTTTCTTGTAACATGCCTTTCAGCCTCCTTCCTCTAAATAAGGAAGGATGATTCCCTGCAGAGCTCCATTTCTGCCTGCTGCCCTACAGCCCAAGTGGAAGCACTCAGGTCTTTATTGGATTTGAAGCCTTTCTGATGTGCTCAAAATGATCTGTCCTGCTTCTCTCGCACAGTTCAGTGCATGCCAGCACTAACTGGTGTAACCATGAGAGATCCAGACCCTCTGTTACACCTCCTTTGTGAGGAGACCCAACATGCAATCCCTGGAAGGCAGTGTTCATTTCAAAGCAGCACTTCTAGCAGTGCACTTAACGCTGGGCTTGAAGAGCCTGCGCAGCTTTGAGCTCACCTCTCCTTGACCCTCTGGGAGGACAACACACACAGCTATATCTGCTGCTTAAATTGGATTGCTTGTTTCAGTATCTCAATCTTTTCAGAACCCATCCAACAGAGCAAATTGCCCTGAGTGGCTCCTTTGGGTGAGTTCTCCAGCCCTTTCCATGGCTTATTATCTGAGCTGGGTGATCACAAGATGGGGAAAAAACAGGAAGGGGAAATTACTTAAGAATAAAGCACTGACCTGTAACAATCAGAAAGATCAATGCAGCAGAATGGCAACACAGGAGGTGGAATAACAAAGGGACTAGTGTGAATGGAAAGGTGCTCACCCATCTCTGAAGATCCAGGTTCACAGGGAAAACACCACAAGGAAGAGATCCCCAACCACAGATCCTCCCCCAGTGGCAGCCAGCCCTTCAATGAGGTCTAAGAGAGGTGCAGCCAGGCTCCACCCCTTCCTATCACACACCTGAATTGCCTCCACCTGTGCTCCCAGGGCTGACCAGCTCCTTTCCCCAGGTGCTCAATCAGTGCTTCAGGCCAGGACTCAGCAGTTCCCATACGCATCCCTCATCCCTGTCCAAATCAGGCTAATTACCACTCGCTCCTCTTTTACAGTTTCTCACGTGAGCAGGAAAACAATGGTCACTTCTCTTATAAACAATCCTACACTACTCTCTTATATGAATATTTTATTTTCACCATCATTTCCTAATAGCACCATGAAAGCATACATCATAGATGAGATGCCATACATACTTGTGATGTGATCACACCGCTTGATCTCAATCCTCTGCATGCTTGAATCAGTCCATCCTTATGGGTTCTCACAAAGGGTCTGTGCTATCATCAGCCCTTTTATTTTTTGTTGGCTGTGGTTCTCCAAGGACATATCCGAGCCCATCTAAGGGAAGAGCAACAGCAGTCAGGTGCCTATGGACAGAGACACAGTGCCATATGTGCAATACATAGCACTGATTTACATCTCCTCCATCAAGCAATAGCATTTTTCTCTCCCCATCCAAACAGATGCAGCTTTGGGGTTTGTTTCAGGCTTTGTTTGAGGGATTAAAACCATCTCAGTCTAATCTCTTTTTGTTTTATACACCAAAAGAAGCATTAGAGATGAACACTAAGGCCACAATGGATTTCATTAATCACACCAGGCTTGGTTTGCTGTAGTAGGCACTTCCAGCAGAAGGTGCTCACAAACAGTTTAATCATTAATCTCCCTCCTCTGTTTAAACAGTGATGAACAAATCTGTGACAGCTTGGTTCCTGCTTCAGGGCAGGGGCTTCTTGTAAAAGCAGCAGTGCTGGGGGAGCCATCTCCCCTTATGGCAAATCCCACATTTTGGCAACATAGACCCCAGCTGATTGCAAGGACAAAAGGCCTGGAAAAATTGGTGCCTGGGGAATTGGTAGGAGATAAAGGAGGAATCACTTCTGGGTCACCAGTGCAAAAGAAATCAGGGTCCTAATGGCCAACAGTTACCGTTGCAGGATGGGTGCTGGCAGGAGCATGGCACGAGGCACTGCATCTCCAATGGGTTTCAGTAGAGCAGGTGTTTGCAACACAAAAACACCACTGCCAGGACAAGGGCCACGTATCAACAAGTCCTCCTAGCTGGGTTCCTGGGGCACATCCCCAACAAAAACCACGTCCCGGTGGCAGATGGCCGGAGGGAAATGTGCACTGCCACAATTCATGTTCTGACCGTTGTGAATAATCAGCAGCTCTTTGGTGCCCCAGCTCTGTCACGAGGCAGCAGCCAGCCATGCCAGAAAGCTGCATCAGCCATCAGCTGTCCCAGCCAAAAAGCTGCTGGAGACTGATGTGCTGGGGCAGCTGCACAGGGATAAACACAGCCTAAGTGAGCTGCCTATAGGAGAACAAACCCTGTGGAAGCAGAGTCTAGAGATAAAACTATAAATCCGACGTTTATTTCTGCAGGCTTCCAGAAGTCAAAAGCACAAGTTTTGTTTAAAATGCTTTTGTATCAGTCACTTGCTTTGAAATTAAAGCACCATGAGAAAGTGAAGAAGCACCATCTGAGCTGATGTGATGGCACACCCTGCTGCACTGTGCTCAGCCTCCCGTCTTGTGGCAAGGAGGAAAGTGATGTCCTGATCTAAAGGGGCATAAAGCCAAATAAATAAATAAGAAGAAGAAGTAAAAAATATTAATAACAAAGAAAGAACCAATTCCACGGACTGTGATTACCTGGAAATCCTGCCCCTGGTAAAGGCTCTTCCCAGAGACAGAAGTGCTATGAGGAAATTGACTACAACTCCCAACATTCACTGAAGCCGCTGTTAAGACAAATGTTATCCGGGAACATCCAAAACAATCAGAAAACGAAAGCAAGCCCCAGTGGCTGCTGGAAGCTGTAGTCAGTTCCCCAGGTGCGAACTACGGAGTAAAAAGGTATTGAGAGCCGCCCTCCTCCCCAGCAGAGCCCAACCGGGCTCTGAAGGAGAGGGCAGCCAGCAAGAAGGAAGCGCTATGCCCCATCAGAGTGCCCAGCTCCTTCTTTGGGCCTTTCACGCCAGCCCAGCGTTTCGGGGGGTTTTTTGTCCCGGGCCCGCGGCGCAACCAGCGAGAGCCGATCGCGGCGTGCGGGCGCAGCGGGGACGGGGAGACGCGCGTCCGGCTCAGACGCACGCAGCGCTCCGGCCGTCGGCAGCCACCGCCACGCCGCGTCCGCGGGGCCGGGCCGGGGCGCCGAACGCGGGGCGCGGCGCCGGGGGGCGGGGGCCGGGGGCGGCGGCGCTCCCCGCCCAGCAGCCGCAGCCGCGGGCCGGGCGCGGGGGGCGCAGCGGAGCGGCGGCGGCGGCGCGCAGGGCCATGTCGGCGCCGTGCCCGCGCCTGCCCGCCGCCGGGTCAGCACCGGCGGAGGCGGACAGCGCCGGCGGCATGGAGCCGCCCGCCGCCGCCGCCGCCGCCGCCGCCGCCGCCGGGGCCGCCGCCCTGGAGCTGGCCCTGGAGGAGGAGCTGGCGCTGCTGGCCGCCGCCGGGGAACCGCCGGAACCGCCGCCCGCCGCCGCCGCCCGCGACCCCGAGCTGCTGTCGCTGATCCGGCAGAAGGAGAAGGACCTGGTGCTGGCGGCGCGGCTGGGCAAGGCGCTGCTCGAGCGCAACCAGGACATGAGCCGCCAGTACGAGAGGATGCACAAGGAGCTCACCGACAAGCTGGAGGTGAGGCCGGCCCGCAGCGCTCCGCAGGGCCCCCGCACGGGGCCGCGTTCCCCGGGAGCCCCGGGTTCGCTCCCCTTCCCCGACGAACCCGGGCGCGGCCGCGATAGAGAAGAAAGGGTCGAAACTCCCCTCCTAGGCCTGGGGTGCTGCCGTCCCCGCTCCCCGGCTGCCGTGCGGGCCTGAGGACGGGCTGCGAGCCGCGTTCGGGAGGCCCCGGGGTGCTGCTCTGCCCCACGTCCCAGCCGGGCGGGGAGACGCGCACCGTGCAGAAATGCCTCGTAAGTTACATTGATACCGAGGCACGGAGCGTTTGCAACCTTTTTGCTTAAGCTGTTGAAGCTGAGGCATTAGCATGGCAAGAGATAAGCCCCGCTGATACGTTTCTGCTTGCTGGTCGCTCTGAAAAATACCTACAGGTATCTCAGAGCCGTTTGCCGGGAGCCCAGCGGGTTGAGCTGTGTGTTGGCTTTTAAGGTTGAGATGGAGTTATTACAAAGAATAAGAGTCGGGTAGGCAGCTTCCTTCAGAACAACTCTCTCGCACAACAGTGTACAACTATCTTCTTTTTAGAGATATTCTTGCAATGTTGCTTCTCTGAGGGAGCAGCAGAGCTCCTGGTTGCAGCACAGCTTCTCACCTTCCTGGAGAGTCTGAACAATGCTCGGTTAACACCCAAATTTCAAGTAACGGCCCTAGGCCAATTCTTTGTGCATTCCTACATATTCCTGTGCTCATTCCTCACGGATTTACACCCCTCGAGTACTGTCAGATTCATGGAATTACTGCACGGCCTTTGTTCTCAGACCTTTTTCTTCCCAAAAGGAGAAATTCCTCCCTGTTGTTAAACTCAGCACTTCACCATAACTGCTCCCTTTCTCTTTACTGAGAGCTCTCCCTGCATTTGCTGTTCGGTTAGAAGCAATACTGAAGGTGACATTTGCCCAAATTGTGACTTAGCAGCACTGTTTGTCAGACCAGAATTTCTCAGAGTGTGACGATTTGCTGGGGTGAATGTTTTCGGGTTGGTCTTTAAGCAAGAGCAGACGTCTGTGGCATTGTGCTGACGTGGATTCCCTGTGAGTTGGAGTAAAACCTTTCCTATCATCCAAGAGAAATGCACAACGTGAGGCACTTCCTGGGCTGCCCCTCTGTGAGTTTGGGGGTCTCAAACACCGCTGTCTGCAGAATGTAAAGGTGAAAAGGAGAGGAGAAAAAACTCAGGCTTTACAGTGCTTAAATAACATTCCCCAAATATTTACTTCCACTTTTATGAATCCATGTAGGAGGTGAAGGAAAGGATGAGAAATTCTGCCAATTGTTTGCATTTTTCATCCCATTGATATTGCTCCAACTTTCCAGTTGAATGATAGGTTCTGGTTTTTCAGGTGATGCATCTGATGGGAGTTCTCTGCTTAAGGGTCGGGGTTTTTTTCTGCTGGCTTTATCAGATTTGAGTCTGTGCTCCTTGACCCACACAAACCTGAACAGTAATATTCTACAACACAAGCCTTGAAATCCTTGTTCCTGCAGATCAAAAGCTGGCTTCTTCCTGTTGCCACTGAAGTGAATTTCACAATAAGCTTTTCCCTCTTGGAGGAAGGGGGAGGAAGGACTCACATCTCTTAACCTCCTTCCCTACACTGAGAGCTCTCTGATGACCAGAAGCAAAGTCTCAAATGAAACCTTTGGTGACAACTGCACTGCTATAGTGATGTATGAGCAGCATTCAAGAGGAGAGATTTCCCCAGATAGCAGCCCTGAGTTGGTTATGGGAACCCAGTGAAACCTCTCCATTTCCCAGCTCCCACCGTGCTGCTCTTCTGATGCTCTGCCTCAACACTCTGTTTTTGCAGTGGTGTCACCACACTGGTGAGAAACATCTCTATTTCCTATGTCAGCTTTGTTACCCGGGGCAGTGCACACATAGGGCAGAGACAGCTGCTGCTGGCCAAATACGTTCTGGTTTTGCAGGTGTGGCACTGAAGCTCAGCATTCCCACCACACGCCCCTACTCTGATTTCAATTAAAACTCTGAATTTGAGTTCATTTCTAAACATACAACTGTAATAAACTCTGATCTGTGATCCCAGTTTTGTCCTCTGGAAGTGGTTGAGACATTTCATGTCTTGTTCTGTTGGTGCAGACACGCTTTTCTCATCTCAGCTTTTCGAGGCTGGATGTTAGGAAAAATATCTTCTCCAAAACAGCTGTCAGGCACTGGAATGGGCTGCCCAGGGGTCACTGTCCCTGGAGATGTTGAAGAAATGCTTAGATGTTGTGTTAAAGGACATGGTTTAATGGCGGTAGGTGGACAGTTGGATTGGATGATCTCAGAGGTCTTCTCCAACCTTGGTGGATCTATGGTTCTATGAGTGCAGGAGCTGGACACAATGCGTGGCATGGGTTTTCCTTTGCACCAAGGCACTGAAGTGGTTTGCAAATGACCAGCAAGGCTCGTTGGTGGCTTCTCAATCACATGTGGGTATGTCTGTGTGCTCTAAGGAACTTCAGCTGCACTGCTGCTCCTCGGCAGGCTGAAGTTTCACCTTCCATTTAGAGAAGGCCCTGGATCTTTCTCAACGTTGCCTAGCAGTGAGAGAGACAGAGCTGTGAAACACAGCGTTTTTAGTGCGCTGCTGAAAGCGGAATTGTGGCTGCTCCAGCCACCCTTAGTTGTCACGGGCCTTGCATTAGGATCTCCTACTTAGTGCATTAAAAACGATGATTGTAATGCTGAGTATTTGCGAGGGGTACTCATTCCTTCAGCATCTGACAATGCAGGAAAGCACTTGGCTTTGTTTTTACCCCTTGCATCTGAGGGTTTTCCAGAAAGTCCTGGATTTTGCAGAAGGATTTGGGAGGGTTACAAGCAGGGCATCACTACATTGTGCTGAAGAGTGCATAGAAGATTTAGGGATAAGATCAAGAAGGAGACAATACGGCATCTTCTGCAGAGCAAGAGGGGTGAAACGTTAGTGATAACACAGGCCAGAGGGCTGCTGGGGAAGTGCAGAGCTCTGACATTCACTCCTGCCCAGGAAGGTGACAAAGACCCTGCAAGGCAAGCTGTGTGTCATCAGCAGTAGGCACCCAGGGGAAACAGCCACCTCACAGCCTGTGTTCCTAACAAGCAATAAAAAGCCACTTCACACAAATGCAGTGCAATTTTCTTTCCCTCCTAGCAGGTTTATTTTCCCTTCCGAACATAAGCGTCATAGGGGATTGCTCACTGGGGGATGATAACCTGGGAAAAATGCTGCCAGTGCTGGGCCCAGTGGCTTTCTGTTCTTTGCTGAGACATGTTCCTAAAAGGCTGTGAATCTGGTAGAGAGTAGCTGCAGGTTATTATTATGGGGGACAGAAAACAAACAGCAAGGAGAGGGCTCCTGCTCTTCAGGTTTCCCTGCTAATCTTAGGACGTGGCCACGTCCCAGTCTGTGACTGCTCTACAAGCACACACGTGGTTTCAGGCACCAGGGGAAATCCGAGCTCAGATTTTCAGAGCAGAGATTCTTTCAAACGGGCACAACAAATCTATTTTGACCTAATTTGCAGCTCTGTATCAGTCAAGCCCTCATTTAACTGAGCCTGTAAGGCATCTGAAAGTTCCACCAGGTTCACTCTGCCCCTTGTTTTGCCACACCAGCCCTAAGCAGAGCAGTTTCCAGAACTCAGAGTTGTTTCTGAAAGATTTGCAGCCCGGAATGTGCACGTGTCACATCTAGAGAAACTACTTCAGTGCATCCACTGCCACCCCAGAGGGGACTGCATCAAACAATGGAGTTACTGTGGACTATCAAATCACCAGGCAACTAATTAGGTCAGGAATAGAAAGAGCAAATGGATAGATGATTCAAGTGTTGTTCATAAGACCCATATGACAAGAAAGATGCCTCATCTAGCTTCCTCATCAGCACTAAGGGTACAATTTGTGTAATTTTTACTATAAAGGCAACTTTTGAAAGAATTCTGCCGCTGCCCACTGAAATTAATAATAATTCCTGCTTTGGAATTAGCTGGGCTCTGCTAATCGATTGGCCTGCCTGACCCTATATTTTCCACCTATTGCCTTGCAGCCTGCATTACTCATTTGGCAGTTCTTTCAGTAAAAATTCAATGTGCTGATCTAGAGAGGCCAAGGACAGGCCAACTGCTGGAAACAAGAAGCAAGCTTAGTGCCTGTGACCTGCCCTGACATGGGTGGGACTGCCACCCCCATGCACCGCCGTGCTCTATTACCGTTCTCCTTCCTGCACCAAAGCACTCAGCGCTGAGCACGGAGGAGCAGGAGGAGGCAGCTCTCACTTTTTTCCTCCCTTCCTAACCTCTTCTCCCCCTCCCTGTTACCTATAGCATCTGGAACAAGAGAAGCACGAACTGCGGAGGCGGTTTGAGAACAAAGAAGGAGAATGGGAAGGAAGGGTGTCTGAACTGGAAAGCGACGTGAAGCAGCTGCAGGATGAGCTGGAGAGGCAGCAGGTTCACCTGAGGGAAGCTGACCGTGAGAAGACACGGGCTGTCCAGGAACTCTCCGAACAGAACCAAAGACTCCTGGACCAGCTCAGCAGGGTGAGTGAGCGTTGGCATAAAGCAGGCAATTGGCATAATTGGTTGTGCTGCGTGGGTTGCGGTCATTTAACACACAGGTGCCTTTCTCAGCTCTTTGTATCTCAATCTGATTTGGCAAATCTGGTCCTCGTTTATGTATAGGCTGAGCAAACGTGAAATGCAAGAAAAAAAGCACATCTGGGGCAGGGCCAGAGAGCTGAAAGGCTCTTTGCTGACCCCCATTTATAGTCAATGTTCATTGACTATGAAGCTATTAAAGTGAAGACACCATGCTGTTCCACAATGGTGTGTCCCTGCAAATAATTCTGTGGTGTGTAAATGTCTGAGAACCTACTGAAATTCCTTGGAATGGCATGTTTCAGCAAAGAGCTCAGTTCTGAGTGAAAGAGGATTTGGAGTAAGGCTGCTACAAATCAGCCTAATTGATTGACTCTTTCCAGCACAGGTTTCATCCTGACAGCAAAAGACTTAACAGTTGCTGCCTCTTCCCCTAGATGCTGACCTGTCTTCTAGAATTAGGAATCTTGTCTTCTTCTCCCCACCAGACAATACAAATCATAATCTTAACTGCACTGAACACTGTTACTCCAGCAGAGGAAAGCATTTTCTCACCAGTTGCACATCCCCAAAATAGAATAGAACAAAAACGTGCACCAAAACTCATGCTGAGGAGATCCACCTAAGGGTAAGAGTGTATTTCAGACCAAGTTCAGTCAGAGATGGGTCTCTGGGGCTGGCAAAGATGTGTTTTAAGGGATTGGGTCAATAGTTCAGTTGCAACACTGGGACAGAAGACTGAAAAGGGCCAAGAATAAAGGCCTTTTCACTTGTCTCTGCTCTATCTGGGCATGCTGTTTTCCTGTGCCTCTGGAAGAGGTCTTCATATTATTCCTCATAAATATTTTATACTGGAAGTTGAAAAAAAATCATTCCTCATTCTGCTACATGTCTTCCTGTCAAGCAGTGAGGAAGTCACTTAGTGTGTTTAAAAATAATAATAATAATAGGAATAAAACACCCATCCTTAGTTCAGGAGAGCTGCTAAATTTACCACTGTTTTTAAAGCAGTATCTCCCAGGTGTAACAGATGAGCTAGAGAGGATCTCCTACCTCTTCTCTGGGCAGAGCATCTCACACACAATGAGACATGTGAGATAAGAGATATGTGAGATATGTAGATAAGAGGTTCTATCCGAGCCCTTGCAGATTTCCTGTGTTATGTCAGATTTATCACCTGAGGCCAAAGGCTTGGCTGTCATTAGATTTGGTGGCCCTCAGGGATTTTCTGTGAACGCAGGATTTCCATTGCTGGCTAGGAGATACCAGGTCTGTCGTGGCCCAGTGTAAGTAGGTAATAAAGACAGTCTAGAAGGTAGGAAAGGAAAACCAAACAGCTTGCTTTGGGCTTTAAACTGGATGGGATTATCCTCAGTTAACACTTGTGCTGCAGGAGCCTCTCACAGCCCAGCTGCTCAGTAAAGCCTTGTGCAAAGAGTCCAGCAAGTTAGGTCTACCAGCAGTGTCAATACATGGGTTTTGTTCCCTCAGCTCCCTATTGCTGCCAGAAATAATCCTCCCACTTCAGAATAATCCCATCTCAGGAAAAAAAAATCGTTCCTTGGCACTAACCTTGCTGCTTCAGCCCCCCCCCCCCTGCCCCCAGCTCTGTGTAGGGGACCAGATGTTCTGCAATGCTCAGATGAGCAGAGGAAGCAGCTTACTCTTGCTGAGGCTTCCTGGCCAAGATTCACTGCTCAGTGGCTTTGTCACCTGGTGAAGACTTGCCAGTAACTCAGATGTAGCCGAGGACATAGTAGGTGTGCAAACAGCTCTCCTAGAGTCAAGAGAATGTAAGCAAACCAAAGCCAGGTCAGGAGTGGTTTGTTGCTCAGCCAAGGCTTTGGTTGAGGCTTTTAAGTATCTCAGCTCTTGATTACTGCATACTTGTTACGCCATGTTTGCAGCTCAGTCTTTCTAGTTCTCTTGCTCTGAAGCGGTTGTGTATGCAATGTTTGAGGCAGAAGTGGTGCCTAAGCCCTGGTCACCCACATAGTTCTGGCCCCTGTTAGTGCAATAAACAGATGCAGATACACACACATTTGCCTATAGTTGTATTGCCATAGGCTGGGGTCTCTCTAGAGATCACAAACTGATCACCAGCAGAGGAAAAATCCTGCAAAGGTGTGCTGTTACAGCTTCTGTGAAATTAGAGGTGCTGCTGATAGCTTCTGAGTCCCCAGTTCTGCATTTTTTGTCACAATGCTCTGTCTGGGAGGAATACACTGAGAAAAATCAGTGATAAGGCAATTAAAGCTTCATTCAGAGCCTCAGCTCTACCCCCATCTGTCACTGAGCACCCTCCTAGAGGTTTCACTCACAGGAGGACAAAGAAATGTTGCTCTCTGATATGAGTCATTCTATGCTAAATAGACGCTGGCTCTTTAAAATTTAATTTCTGCAGATTGGCAATTAACACCTCATGGCCCAGTTTCACAATACTTGAGCATCTCTCTGGGAAAGGCATTCCCTTGGCACCAGACTCTGTACATCAAGTGATGGTTCAGCCTACAACCTATCAGCTCACATCGTCCTCCTTGATTCTTTGGGGTTCCTGCTTGCTTCTTTGGGGGTTCCAGGCTTCTACCCCTTCAACCTCAGAGCCAGGCAGCATCCACCATCTCCTAACCCACCTCCTTCCTGCTGTCACACTCTTTTACTAATTAAGCCTTAGGTTTTTTTTTTTATTCATGCTACCTTTCCCAGAGATGAAGGGCCAACTCAACCACCTGCTTTTTTCCAGTGTGAACCTGGCACAAATGTTAACCAATTGAGCACACACTCCCACACACAGATAGCAAAGGGACCTAGAAAACTCTGTCTTGCAATTAAAGCATGGGACTGAAAAATCCATCCTTGATGCTGGCACAGACTGGTAAGAAAAACAGGAGACTGTTGCAGGCTCTAGAACTGGAGATAACTGTCTTGCCTTAGAGTTGCCAAGAGGCTACAATCAGGTCTGTAAAATGACTTGAGGTCTTCAGATGAGATGATGACACAGGAGAACTTTACATATCTAATAATAGTAAGTAGGCTATAAAGAACTTTGCCTCTTCTTGCAATACAGCCTTCTGTTAGAAGCAAAGAACCACACCAGAGATACCAGCCAGAGTTCTAACAGCATTAAACAATATGGAAATGAGGTAAGGCTGGGAGCTCATAGTGAAAGACACGACTCAGATGCTGAAGATCAAGTTTAAGATCTTCACAGTAACCTTATTTTTTAATTTTCTAAGTGATGATTGCAATCCCTTCTGCATGATTGGATTTCCCTCCCCCTGCTTCAGCATAGCAGAGCAGGTAGTACTTCTCAGCAGTGCCCATGCCAAAGCAGATGCTGATTTTTACCTGGGAGAGCTGCAGAGCAGGCACACCGAGGTACATACAGCTCACCATAGACACTCAGAGTACAGGAAGCAAAGCACAGCTCCACCAAGAAAGCCATGGCTTGGAAATTGTTTTGTTTCCAACTTCTCCACTCTCTCCCATCTGTTGCAGTTCCCCATTTGGAAGAAAGAAATAAAATCTTTATCCTTTTAAGTTATAAAGTAAAGGGGGAGAATGGAGATGGGGAGCCACGTAGTGAAAGGTTTCCTCTTACATGCAGCAACCACAGCAAGAGTGCTGTTCCCACCTCAGGGCTTCCAGGAGCTTCTAATATAAATAGCAACAGCAACCTTTGCCTATATTGAGGCAACATATTACTACTTTGTCAGGAAGTGAATGGAAAAAAAAAAAAAAAAGACTTTCACACTGTTTCTAAGGAGTTTCACCAGATGGCATTCCCACACATTTCCTGCTATCAGCCCTGGGCTCCTGGAGCTGTTTGCTGCATGCAACTTGGGCAAGGATGCATCCTTCCTAGTTCTGTTGGGTTTCTTTTCTGGTACACCGAGTACGAGGCAGTAATCTCACAACATTGAGCTCAGGTAGTTTTTGCAATGAAAGTCCCTTTTCAGTGGCAGGAAGCAAAGTGTCACCTTGCACTGCTGAAATGGCTCTTTGTTTAGAGAGGAGCACTGCAGCATCCCTCAGAGGGACCCTCAATCACCAACTTCTTATATTCCTTCAGCATCTAGTGCAAACACATTGCTACAAAGAATGAGGTGTTTCAGTCAGTCCCTTTGGTAAAGAAAGGCAGTGACCAACCAGCCCTCAAAGTCTCCAAAGGATTTTGCATTTGCCTGCCACAAAACCTTCCTTTCAGTGATATTTCAAGGGAAGGAGTTCTGTTTCCTGCTTTGTGCTGCAGCATAGCTCTGGAGGACCAGCAGGCCCTGCCTGATTTAGATCTGAAAGAAACATGGTGAGTCACTGGAACAGGTTGCCCAAGGAGGCTGTGGATGCCCCATCCCTGCAGGCATTCAAGGCCAGGCTGGATGTGGCTCTGGGCAGCCTGGGCTGCTGGTTGGTGACCCTGCACACAGCAGGGGGTTGGAACTGGATGAGCATTGTGGTCCTTTTCAACCCAGGCCATTGTTTGATTCAAGAATGAACTGAGTATACGGTACCATCCTTTCCAAATCACTTGTGCTTTAAATATCTCCTCCGGTGGTCAGCAGCACGCTTAGAAAAAACAATGGCCCTGTTGTCAGTGACTAACAAGTGTGTTGGGCAAGATTTGGTGCTTCTTCCATGCCAGAGATGTGCAGCCATTACACTATGAGCTAGCTTGTCCTCATTTCTAATGTACAGATGCTTAATGCAAGCTGCCTTGCATTTATTGAGTTGTCTGTGTCAGCACAGCAGGGCATATTGAGAATCTCCATGCTTAGCATGGAAACAAGTCAGGCTCAAGCCAAGCACTGCATTGGGGGCTTTATTTTTTAGACAGAAGAGAGCCCCAAGTAGTGCAAAGCTGAAGAAAAGTTACTGTGACATTTCAAGGTGTGAATCAGTCACTACACCGAATTCTTTGTAAGACTGTCACGGCAAAATATAAAGTTAAGCATTCACTAAAGAAACTTCAATAATGGAGATGGTGTGAAGAGCTCTGCATAGCAAACTTCGGTCTGCTTCGCCTCTGGACAGTGTAAATTCAACAGAATGGAGAGACTGCACAAACCAGGACCAGACACTGAAAGCAGCAAACCTCCCACTGACCATACGAGGCACCTGCACCTGCCTGCCCCCTCTGAAGCATCAGCAGACCCCAGCAACACGTAACCAGATCCCCCATCACCTGCTGAATACTGATTACTGTGCAGGCAGGAATGGCTTCCTCTTACCAGCTACTTATCCCCAGCAGAAAGCACTTGTTAATAATTCAGCTTCGTGCCACATCAGGACTGGAGCGCTGAGGCTCAAGCTGTAAATATAGGACGTGACTGCAGCTGCATGTTCTCTCCTGCAAAGTCCTACAGTGAAACGAATCAGTGCCCTAGAAGGCAACGAAGACATCTCGAGGTCACTGCTCAGTGGGGTTCCATCCGTCTGGATGAAGGGAGCCAGGCAGAAGGAAAGGCTCAACCCCCCAGTGAATGCTTTGCCAACCCTGCAGCACCCATTAACCCCATTTTGGGGCACCCAGAGCTTTGGGAACCAGCAGGGCATAACTGTAACAAACACCAAGGGAGGAGGAGCAGGCAGGGGAACAGGCATTCCCAGAGGTTGCTCGGAGGTTTTGCACCTACCCATTTCAAGCAGATTTTTTTCCCCGTGTCCTTTGGTTGCTAGCAAGCAGTGGCAGAATGGACTTCTATCCATTCTTCTGGATGTACACAGAATAAAACAAGGGCACGCACTGCTAGCGAAGCACAGCACAAAGCCCCCTGGAGGAAAAGGGTTAAAAATTACTGAGGTTGAAAACACATTATGGGGAAGGGAGAACTGCACAAATCCCTGTTCATGGGGAAAAGGGAGAGCATTCATCCACCCATGGGCTGGATGGAGCCCCAGGACAGGGGACCCGCATCCCACCATCTGCAGGGACCCTTTGCTTGTTGCTAGGCAACAGCACAGCACATCACAGCGGGTGATGTTGCCACGGCGACTGGGTGTGATTCTGCTGCTTGTGATGCTGTGACAGTCAGAGGACACGCAGGGAAACGCATTGGTGACGTCCAAGGCAGTGAGTGGTGGGGGCTGCGGGCTCGGCTCGCTGCCAGGACGTGTCCCTGGCATCACCATTTCATCCCCTTATTTCCAAATCCTGCTCACTGCTCTTTATATATATATAAAAAAATAAATTAAAAATCACTCTGGAGATCTCCTGGCCTGTTGTCCATGCCACCCACAGGGAGCTGCTACTCTACTCAGAGTGACTCTGCCAGGGCTGGGCACTGTGTGCATCCACCCTCCAGTGAGCCCTGCTGTGGGAGGCACGGTGCAGCAGGAATGGTTGTTTGTCACAGCCCACCTCCTATCCTTGGAGGCTGGTGGTGCCCAGATGGAGCCACAAACTCTGGCCCCATGAAGCAGTTCCAGAGCTCAGCCATCCCATCCTCACACAGCACGGGCAGTTCATCAGCTGGAATGAGTGTCCAGAGCACCATCTAGGTAACACCTATGTACAACTGCTTTTCACCTGGTAATCAGCTGTACGCTGTTCTTCCTTGTACTCCAGCCAAGCCCAACTCACATTATGCCTTCACCTCTAGCAAGTAGTTCTGGAGCAGACCTCAAGGCTTTCTGCAAGGCTTCGTGCCTTGAGGGATGAGCAGCATCACTGAGCTGTGAGTACCTGAAAGCAGGAATCCAACGTGGAACTGAAATCGAACTTGATAAATGATCATAGAACCATAGAATGGCCTGTGTTGAAAAGGAGCACAGTGATCATTTAGGTCCAACCCCCTGTTATGTGCAGGGTAGACAACCAGGCTGCCCAGAGCCACATCCAGCCTGGCCTTGAATGCCTGCAGGGATGGGGCATCCACAGCCTCCTTGGGCAACCTGTTCCAGTGCTTCACCACTCTCTGTGTGAAAAACTTCCTCCTAATATCCAACCTAAACCTCCCCTGTCTCAATTTAAATCCATTCCCCCTTGTCCTATCACTATCCGCCCTCATAATACAACAAGGAAATAAAAATCTGAATGAACCCTTCATTTCCCCTGTTGCACTGTACTAAAAATTTCAAGTGGCTATTCTGTTTGGGTCCAGGTCTTGATGTTTACAGGAGCTGCTTCATCATGCAGTAGCTCAGAGGTAGGGAGACGTGGGAAGAAAAGATTTTGTAGGAATATTTCTGCTTATTCACACTTGCTGTAAACACTTCCTCCAGGATATTCTAGAAAGTAGGACACAGAAGGTGTTTGCATCCAGCCACTGCATTACTAGCTAGAACCAGAGCTAAACATAATTGAAGGCTTAGCACATCACTACCCAAGAAAAAGCAATTAAACATTTGGTCTTTCAAGAGCCATTCCGGGTTATAAACTTTGCACGCATTATAATGAAAGCCTTTAAATTCCTTTTTTCTTTTAAGTAGGATTGCTTTTTCTAAATGTAATTCGGTAGACGACAGCTCAGAAGGGAGGTCTGCAAGCTGTGTTAGGTGCTCTGATTAGCCATGAAATCATAGAGGCCCCTCGCAAAACAGCCTAGAGCTTCATCAAGTGTTTTGTTCAGAATTGCATTTAGCAATATCCTGCTTATTTTGAGCACATACAGAGGATCAGTGAGATTCTTGCTGGCTTCTAATAGATGCCACAATGCAATGGAGACATGCCATGCAGCCGGGCAATTCCAGAACAGATGGGAGCAAGAAGCTTCCCAGAGGTGAGAGTACAACTGGTAGCAACTGATCTTCCATGCAGAGAAGCCTCTGAGTAACGTGAGGTCAAATCATCCTCACCCATTAGTGAATATTGAAGGAAAAAGGCAGAGAGGCCCCAAGGAACACTCACAAACAGCACACCATCTCTAAAGCTTTGGAACACACGTGTGTTTTCACCACCTTTGCTTGAACATGAGCTCTTGAGCAGATTCAGCTGCTAGGGGAGCTGCGCTTCCCAGCAGAATTATGCACAGATGATGCCAAATGAGAAAGTCTCATATGATGGTGTTTTGCCAAAATCTACCATCTCTTCTGAATTATGTGATCGTTTTTCAAATAGCATCCATTGATCGGCTGCAAAGCTGCATGGGGATTTGCTAACTCAAATGATTTTTGCCTCTGATCCAGAGAGATTTATTTCGCTAGGCTTTACTGAATGTTGCATTTCACTTGGAGTACAAATTCTTCTTAAGCGTGGTGCTGACTTTTCCCTCTCCACCTTAGCACCAGAGAGCATGCTTCTGCAGCAACTGGTAAATATTCAAAGCTTTAAAAGCTCAAGGCAAACGTGCATGAAATTGATGATTTCGGTAATATCTCCTCTTCCTGGGGCCTTTCTGTCCCTGGAGCACTGGGGCTGTGTGTGCACATCCTCATCCTGTAGAACTGCAGGCAAGCAAGGTGCTCATTTCACCTCAGTGCAAGGCAGCCCAGAAAGCCACTATTTAACCTGCTCAGGCTCACCTGGCTTGCTTTTGTAGTATGGAGGGATGTGCTCACTCCACAGGGAGGTGGAGGACAATGATACACACTTGGGAACATCATTTTTTCCCCCCACCAGAGGCAATTGCACATCCCTGATGCTTATAAAGCTGGGTAAACACAGACACCTTGAGACCTCTCAGTCAGCACCCTACTCTGAACGGGTGCCTCTGCAGAAACATCTGGGATGGCCACCACTGATTTGCATGACCTAAAACAACTCAAAACCCACCCACAGAGGATTAGCAGATTGATTTACTTCACGTAAAGAGGTCTGCTCCATTCCAGGCATTATCCAACCCAGCAGCTCAGAGCTACTTACCGAGATTAACTCTGGCACCATGAGGCACAGTCCATCAGCTGGGGGCTGCCTCTCAGTGGTTTCTTCCTTCTAAGGAAACCATTTGCATCCAGGCATTGAAAACCTGGGAGACTTCATTTTTCTCTCCCCTCCTCCCTATCCTCCATAATTCTCCATTAAGAGACAGTATCAGACCAAAAAACTCAACTTGTGAAAGAAGAAAGGAGACAGGCAGCCCGTATTCCTTTGTTACAGGTCACTGCCTTCCCTCAGTACAGGGGAGGGAAGGTTTGCCCTGTGTGGGATAGTGGCAGTTTTAGTGCTCCAGGTCCTCCATCAGCCCCTTCTCACTGCCAGACAGCACACAACTGAGAAAACATCTTGCTATGTGAAACATGCAGTGCAGAAGCCTTTCCTAACAGCGTGAGCTTGTTTGAATGAAGACACGAGTTTTCCTGCTTCTCTTAGTCTCCCTGAGCAGAGCTATAAGCCAACTCCAGGTCAGGACAAATGGCCCAGCCTGAGCAAAATGCCTGTTCCCATGTACCAAGCAGCACGTGGAAAAAAAGAGACAAGGGGAAATGGTTTTAAGCTGAGGGAGGGGAGATTTAGGTTGGATGTCAGGGGGAAATTCTTTACAGAGAGAGTGGTGAGGTACTGGAACAGCTGCCCAGAGAGGCTGTGGATGCCCCGTCCCTGGAGGTGTTCAAAGCCAGGTTGGATGGGGCCCTGGGCAGTCTGGTCTAGCATTAGGTGGGATGGTTGGTGGCCCTGCATGTGGCAGGGGGTTGGAGATTCATGATCCTTGAGGTCCCTTCCAACCCTGGCAATTCTGTGATGTTAGTTAGCATCCCCATCCTCTGCCAGCTGGCCTCACTGGGTTCACCCTAAGGACATGGAAAGAGCTGGCTGCACTGGGAAGCCACTGCCAGACTACACACACATCCCTGCCTGTATATATACACATGCACTGCTTTCCACTCTCCCTTCCCCTCATGCTGTCTGCCATACAAGACATTTGCAGGAGGCACCTGCTAGTATTTCAAGCACGTGAAGCGGATGGTTTTCATTAAGCCCTGTGTCAGCACCACAGCCCGTAACGACTTGTTTATGCATACAGCCTGCTGAGGCTGCAGAGCACAGACAGATGGGCAGCCATCTCAGCAGCTCCCATCCACCCCTTCACGTGTCTGCAGACGAGGCCTTTGTGGGATGAGTTGGAAAGCTGAAGGCCAAGCTGCTGCTTTAACATCATAGGGAAATTCTGTGCTCTTGCACATATTTAGCACAGAGAAGGTGATACGAGGCATCCAAATAATGGCTTTTTGGTGCATTCCACCAGCATCGTTAGGCAAATGGCCATAAATACCCTTCTTGCATATCTTGTCTCGCTGAGATTATTCTCGTCTCCTTGGCAACTGTCAGATGATGTGTAATGCCAGCAGGGATTAGCCTCGGTGAGCCTGATAACCCCAGTGTAAATTCCTGCTCTGTGAGGAGACCTGGCAGGACTCTTTTCTTTCCTGGTAACGTTCAAGTGTTGCCATAAATAATGTTAAATCCAAGAACCTTTCAGTAAACCTGTAAGGAGTAAGGATGAAAACTAATATGGTGCTTTTTAAGTGGCAGTATGTCTTCTGTCCTCCAGAAAAGCAGTTTGAGACACGTGGATAAACGTGGTGTCTCACAGCCTGACAAGTAAAGCTGTGTTTTGAACCAGTGCTTAAGAGAAGGCTTGTGCTGAAAACTTGGCCTCTAATATCTTTATCTCCTTTGTTCCTGGATGCCAGCGAGGATCATGCTGGGAAATTCCAAATCCCCACAAGAGCTTAAACTTATGCAGTGCTTTTAAAGCAATTAATTTCTGAAAACTAACCCGGATTTTCTGAAAAATAACCTGAATTCAGGTCAGTGTTTGAAATCCAGGTGCATCCTCTGACATCAGTTGCATCAAAGCTTTCTGCCCCAGCAAGCAGCTAAGGCCTGCACCCTCACTCAGCTGCTCAAGCAGACACAACTAAAGCATCACATCAATGAGGTACAATTCCAACACCACCAGTTTTCTGCACGCAGAGCATTTCTCTGGGTAACAAAACACATTTGGGCTTAGTGAGGAAGAAGTTGTTTGTTTCCAGGTAGCCTGCCAGAGCTAATTGCACACAGATGAGACCCATCCCACAGCAGTGTCCTAGCTTAGGAAGCAGAGCAGCACCACGTGATATGTGGCATTAGAGGCTGTGGTGTACAAGTGACATGTTTAAACTACTTATTTTTTTTTTTTCCCTTCAGTCCCTTTCAGTCTTTTTAATCCTTCAATTTGGGAGCATCTGCTCCAATTCAACAGGACAAAAAAAAAAAAAAAAAAAAAAAAGAAAATCACCCAGATACTCTTAATTTCTGCTGCAGAAATGTAATTAAACATACAGATCTCTGGCACAGTGCTGCATTGATGCGATGTATCATAGCTGATATCCATCAGAGATATCAGCTGGAGAGCTGAGGAAGGTCTCCAAGGCTGTTCCAGGAGTTAGGTCACAAACCAGCCAAGGCAAGGGGCGATGGGGAAGCTGCTGTAGGCAGAATAAGAAAATCCAAGTCTTGGCACAAGCTCCTTAGCAATGATGCAACATGATTTCCTTACATGCTTCCGTGGATCCGTTTGCTCCCCAGCCATCTGCTCGCTCCAGCACACACCTTGTCACACGCAGGACAGGGAGAGGGGTCAGCAGCCTAAAGCAGGTGGTTCAGCACAGGGAGGATTAAATGTTTCTGACTGAACTGCATGCCTGTGCTCTGGCAGAAATTTTAAGCAGCACCATTTTAAACACTCCTCAACACAGCAAGAAGTCAGTAGATGTAATATTGCTACCACAAAGAAATCCAGCTGCAACAGCAGGAGCGAAGTATTTGCTGGGAGCCAAATACCATGATCTCCTGTCACTGATCACATTATTCTTGCGTTCTGGCAGCAAGAGGAAGGGAAATTAAATCATTTAGAGGCAGTGATGCTAAGATAGGCATCCCAGTTTAGAATCCTGCTGTAGTAGCGTAAAAACTGGGCAGCAGATCTGCCTGCACTCAAATGCAGGATGATCCACGTGTCCCTGCAAAGCAGCCCTCACCCTCCTTTGAAGGCAAAGCAATTAAAGAATGTAACTGGAAATCAAAACAGCTGCAGTCAAAGTCTAAGCACACTCAGGATTGCAGAAGGAAGCCACTCCCAACAACTCAGTAACTTATCAGGGAGATTTGGAAGGTGAAGAGCAACCACTGACACACCAGTCTGGTTGTGCTTCATTTGGGGTAATTTAACTGGCCTCCTGTTACCTGCTGAGGGCCAGAGTGTGCATACATGTGGTACGTGATGCTCTCATCTGTCCTGATGCTTAAAAAACACCAAAACCAACAGTATTTCCCACTCCGCTTCTATAACCCAAATGGGGCCCATGGACCTTTTCCCACTCCATCTTCTGAACCACGTCACTGAGGTGCAAAGGAAGATATTGGTGAAGGAGGGGAGGGCTGTCCTTGCTCTGCCCATGCTAGCATTGCCAAGGATGCCTTTAGCCACCAGGAGAAAACATCTTTTCTCAATACCAGACAGAGAGGACAGGCTGTAATTCTCACAGCCCCAATCATCACAGCATTCCCAATCTAAGCCCTTGTGCCATGCCTACAGAACCCCACACCTGAGCAGCTTACAGCTCAGCTGCATGGAAACCCAGGCTGTGGGCCTCCCCGACCCCACATCCTCCTGGCACCTGCTCCCCACCAAGCACCTGAGCCCAGGATCACTGACAGCTTTTTCTGCATCAGGACAGTTGTCAGAAAGCAGCAACCTCAATGCCAACAGCCACACTTAGATACCTCTAAGCAGCAGCTCGGACTGCAAGGGAAAAATGGGCTTTTGATTCAATGAAGCATGACCTACATTTGAAAAAACTTTGGCTGTGGGTACAAATCTAGGAGTATGTGCGTGCCAAATTTGGGGCCCACAGCCAAGTACAGAGCCTTTATCCTTTTCAGTGGGCTCCCATTCACATGGAATTACAGAAAGAGGCTCTTTCCAGTCACTGAAACTGATAATGCATTCTCCTGCACGTCTATGATTTGGCACGTATATTTTGCACACCATCCCACAGTATGTGCTGCATTCACTCTGTTTTTTTCAGCTAAGTTTGCTGCCTGCATTTTCTCCATATATTTTTCCACCAAGCCTAGTTCTTTATAAGACTTAAAGTACCAGAACGCCTGTGTGTTTGCCAAAACCTGTTATTTTAAGAAATTCGTGCAAAAACTTCATAAAAACAAGACTGTGGGAGGACAAGGCTCCAAGGAGAGATCCATATTCTTGTTTCTGGACTCTCACATTGTCCAGTGTCTCTGGCAATAGCAATAACCATGCAAGGTCTTCAGAGGAGGCCAGGCTGACACGTGCACAGGATCTGCCCATTTCCAGAAATGCACTCAGCTTTTGAGCTGAGTTACAGGTGCTATTCAGAAACTCTATCCTGCACTTGGAATACACCTGCTGTGGTTTAATTTAGCAGCTCTGGCTCATGTTATAAATCACTATACATATTGCTATCAAGGTGCTCTGAAGGTTAAGGCCCTGCCCTGAGGATCTACAACAAAGACCCAATCCCTGTAGTGCTTACATCTGTGACACTGCACAAAAAGGTAAACAAGCACTTCAGTGCTGGAGCAGCTGCTGCACTGAGTCATAAGCTGAGCCACATTAGTGGAGACAGAGCAAAGCAGAGCAGAGCAGCGTGCATGTACTTACTACACAGACCTGCACTTTGTGCATGACTGTATTCTACCCAAGCAGATCAGGCTGCTCAGATGCTATTACTAACACGTTGTAATTATCTTTTGTCAGTGATCACCAAGAACAAGGTTTAGAAGTCTGCTCCAAAGACCTCATGTTCTAAAGAGCCAGCAAAGGAGAGCAATTCAGGAATAGCTGAAGGCAGCAAGTATTGTTGAGTTACATGATATCTCCCAAAGCTTTTTACCTGCACAAATCCAGCATGATTTTGTCATGCTTAGAGTGTCAAATCAAATAGTACTTGACCAGGAAATAGATTATCTATCTATCTATATATATATATTTAAATGAGATGCTACCTGTTAGCTCCAGAACCATCTTCAACAAAACAGATTAGGATGGTTTTACTTGAGCACTGTAGTTGTGATGTGCTGCCACATGGGGCTGTTTTGGTTTTTGAAGGCTTTATGACAAGTCTGTCCCTTTTTATGGCCCTCACCTTTCATTTGTGACTGACTGATAGGTGCTATCAGTGATTAAAACAGACTCATAGAATGGCTTGGGTTGGAAGGGACCTGAAGGATCACCAAGCTCCAACCCCCTTGCCACAGGCAGGGCCACCAACCTCCATATCTAATACTAGACCAGGCTGCCCCATCCACCACCCCGTAGTGAAGGGAAGGCTTTAATGAACTAATAATTTTATGGGACTAATAGCCTGAAGCTGGGGTTCCATGCTAGCTAATATTAACTACAGTTTTTCAGCTCTCCTTATTTTTCTACAGAAAGCAACTGCAATAAGCATTCTGCAGAGAGCATCTTCTATTTCACCTTAGTCAAGCCAAACAACTAAAAAAAGAGTTCTTTAACTTTCCTTCCTCTGGGTTTTGAGATAAACTGCCCAGGTTGTCACATTCAGTGCTATTCTTGAGAAATAGGCTAATACAAGTTACTGGGAGATGTTTCATTAGCTGCCATGTCTGACTCCCAGGTTAACCTATCCAAGTTTAAATACATGTCTGTTTTAGAATGTTTTCTCCTTTTTTGTCTCAAAGCTTCTGCATAGAAATGAAAAGGTTTTAAGCCAACTCCTAGAATTTAGCTCCAGTATTTGTTCTGGCACCCACTGGTTTCACAAGTACAGGAACAGACTTTGCTATTTCCATGCAATCGTGTTTGCAAGTGCAGGTCTGAGCATCAGGTCTAAATACACTGGAAGGCTTTTAGTTCGTATGTTACCACTAAATCCCAGAAGAGTGTATCCTAAGCTTAAGAGAGTGCATAGGTGAAGATTTTAAAAGCATGCGAGCATCCCTTCCCTGATGTCTACTGCTAGCTTGCCATCACATATGAAATATCCTCAGCAGAACACAGTTCATTTTCTTTGAAATAAAGGAATGGCTTAAAGCCATTGTAGGAGACTGCAAGGAGCTCAGTTATCATGTCTTGCTCCCAGGCACACATTTGATTTTGAACACCTCCAGTCTGAAGCCTTAGACTAAAACAATTTCATTTAAAAAAAAAATTAAATTCAAGAATGGAGATTTGCTGCCATAGAATGGCCTGAGTTGAAAAGGACCACAATTAACATCTAGTTTCAACCCCCTTAGCAGCAGTGTTTGACACACCGATCTTTGCCTCCACCATCATAAGCATCTGTTTTTTCTTTCCAGATGGTTTTAATGACTGTGTCATATATTCATTTTTCCAGCTTATCAACTAATCAGGCATGCCATGTTTCATTAGGCCACCGCCTGACCCATGCTTACTGCTCACAAGAAGTTTACTGGAAGAAACATTTCCCATCTTTTGAGTTGAGGAGTCAAATTGAGCTCAAGAACTGTGGATTAAATCCCCCACGTTAGAAGTAGCATGGCCAAAATGCACTATCATGAAAAAAATATGGCTTTTGCAGGGGAAAAATAACTTATGGAAAGAAAGCATTAGGAGTTACCAAACAGAACAGACAACTGAATTTATTGATGCAAAACACAGACCATTCCTCTTTCAAATGTTAGCAGTTCTGTGTTAGATCAAGGCAAGACTTTGGAACCAGATCTGGGGGCTGGGGGTGCTTTTGCTAACCTGAGGGTCCCAAACACTGCTGTAATAGTGAACCTGAGCTATACTCCACTGAAACTGGCCCAATGGTTCCTCTCGGTTCTACTGTAGAGTCATTGACCTGATGGAAGCTATAAGACTCCCTGCCTCCAGTTACAAGTGCATAACTAAACTGCAGAGCAACAGACGTTTCATTAATGCCACGTGCATCATCTGCACAGAGCTGGAATTGCTGCTGGTATTCCTCCTCAACATCCAGGAGCTGACTGCCATTATCAAGCCCTGGAACCAGCTTTCCATCCTGAGCCCAACAACAGACAGACACCAGCCCTGGGAGCCACTGTGCAGGGCCATCTCATCTCCCACTGAATTTGCATAGAGAGAAGAAGAGGCACTTCTTGCACTGCTTAGCATCGCGTGTCCTCCAGGCACACTTTGTCCTCTGAGTTATCTCCAGCACTAATTTATTGCAGCATTCAAAGCAGCGGGCTCCAGCAGTCCCTCCCACAGGAAGCTGGCTGACTCATTTTTCCACACACTCTATTTTTCTCTCTCCATAAGAGCCAAGCGTTCAGGTCAAGAATAAACCACAAAAAAAAAAAAAAAAAAAAAAAAAAAAAAAGGAGGCTTGTGTTTAAGCACCTTCTAAAACATGCATACAACAGGCATCCACTTGTGAAGCTATTTCTACCAAACAATGAATCTAGAGTTATTACGCCCAGCCTGAGATGCCCCCATATGGCACACAACCCTCTTTGCTTTTGCTGTGAGCAGCAGTCCCTAATCCTGTAAGATGATTTAGCCTAAGATAATGGCTGCTGGCTTCAGCCAGCCAGTTGTCTGTGTTCTCACAGACAAACAAGATGAATACCACCATTTGACACTCACTCCACTGAGCTCTTTGCCAAAACGTTCAGATGTTTACCTTGCAGACTAGTTCTCTAAATCAACCAGCTTTTTAGGGAAGGAAAAGAGAACCACATTGCCAGGAAACCCTCAATTACCCACTCTTCCATGCTTTGCTTGGTGATGCAGCAAGAGCTTATTCTCCCATTAGAAGGATTTTTCAGGGACCCTTGGAAAGAAAAAGAAATAGCAGCACATTATTGTATTACCTGGATGTTAACAGCAGCTATTTCCAGCTGCATTTCCAACTCTCCAGCTACACGAAACATGAAGCAAGCAAAGCCAGCCAATGCAGGCAGCTTTTCCTTTCAAAAGGGGCTTCAGGTTGAGAACTGAACATCTAACACTCTATCAACAACTTCTCATCTCCCAGGGGAGACACAAACCCTACCCCCACACACACAAAAACAGGCCAGCTGCTCCTTGTCGTCTTATAGGCCAGCTCCTCCATTGGCCCTTGTGGCTCAGGTGTGAGATATCTGGGCTGATGCTGCACGAACCCTCTGCTACCTACCAGAACCTATTGTGTCACTGCTGTGTGCTAAGAGGGAACCACTCACAATCTTGTCATTTTTCATTTTAAAACTCGGGTTTTCAAAGCCAAGCATTTCCTATTTGTCCTACAGAAGGGAAAAACTGAAGAGTAAGAGGCAGATTTGCAGCAAAGAGTTTTCACTTTCATGCAAGCTATAAACTATCTCATTTCCAAAATACCATGACTGTGTGAGAGGTGCAGATTTTAACATGAGATGCCACTGCCTCCTCTGTTTCATAAAGTAGGTTTAATGCTACAGCTAAGAGACGTTTCCCATCAGTAACATCTCCTGAGCTTGTTGCTTAGAAAAGAGCAATTCCAGGTCTTCTCACTTACCAAGCTCCTGACTTTGGCAATTAAGAATCCTCATCCTTTAGATGTTTCATTCCTTTTTTAATTATTTTTTTCTCGACAGATGAATTTCGTGCTTCAAAGATGCTTATCTGTTTCCTCTTTTGTGCATCTGCTGTTAGTATAGGATGCCATGATCACTCTAGCAGGCCTGCACCCTACAGCACCAACCTGTATGGTTGATGAGCCATCAGTGGAGGTCAGGCAGCGTGCTGCATCAAACCCTTCTGTCTGAGTAGATATGGATTTATTGGCTCTTCAGAATAAGGAGGAATAACAAGAGGAGCCCTTGGGAGTGTAAGGAGCGTTGCAGATAGCTGGGTGTGAAAGTACATGATGCAAAGGTACCAAATGCCAGATATAGAGTAGTTTGCCTGATTTGCACCGAAAAAAAAAAAAAAGGTAATAGTGAGAAACTGCTCTGTATTCTGCTGAGAGTTTCAGAGAAATGTATGATTTCATGTCAGGAGCCAATGAGGACACTGCTGGCTGGATGCTGTGTGTCTCTGCTACAGCCACCTCATAGGTCTTACTTAAATGGAAGAGCTGCAGGTAGGAAGCAAGGTCACTGGGGAGTGAGCTGAAGGCTGAGATGGGTCCTGAGCAAAAAGAAATCTGTGCTAAGTAAATCTTACCTGCAGGAGCTCAGCAGGTGTGCTCTCACTACTGGGATGTGCCCTTTGCTTTATGGAGTGTTAACGGGACCACAGTGGGAACGGGGAGTCCCTTGAATTGAACGATGAGCAAATTAATGCAAGGTGTAATGCTCTCTGGAGTTTATGAATTTAGCACTAATTAGTGCTTCTCTTATCTATTTTAGGCAAGTAAATCTTCAATATCCCTTGTTAAATTGGAATCATCTTGTTTGTAGAAGCAAATCATCTGGCAGCATTGATTTCTTCACCCAGTTACAGTCTGTTCTGTTTTTGCATTCTCTTTTCCTTTCTGATGTGATTTATAACCAGATATTCTGTATGAAGTTAGATTTATGGAGCAAACATTCTCCCCAAAGAGAGTTTTCTTTGAATGAAACTGACCAGCAAGGCGTTCATTTCTCACAGTCAATCCCAAATGTTACAGAGAGCCCCTCTTGACAGGAGTGACCCACCATATTTACATTTATTTTCATAGAATCAGTGGGGTTGGAAAAGACCTCTCAGATCCTCCAGCCCAAGCCCAGCCCACCCCACCATGCCCACTGCCCACGTCCCTCAGTGCCACATCTCCATGGAACACTCCAGGGACGGTGACCCCACCACCCCTTGGGCAGCTGGTGTAGCCTTTATTGTATAGGAAAACACTGATGGGGAAGAGAAAGCACTACAGCTTGTATAGTAAGAGTAGAGCCAGCCTGGCTGAGACGGAGAAAGATCGTTTCAGTTCAACAGACATGAGAGCCATGGCTTATTTGAGCAGTGAATGGAAAATGTAGATAGAAGGTTACATCCTCTGATGACACTGATGTCTGAAATAATCAATAGTGAGCTCGTGGTTTAAAACAAACATGCACAACATGCAAATGCTGACAGCAGTGTGATAACCCAAGCAGAAACCATATGAAAATACGTCGTAAAACCTGTGGAATATTGGATGCTGTCAAGGTGGCTTCCAATGTGCTATGCAAATTAACGTGAAAATCTCGACTTTCTAATCAATTAGAAGGGATAATTTGGCAGCAGTATTAATAACCTCAGGAACAAATGTAGCATGAAACTCTACAGCACTAAAGGGAGGGTTGTGTGACCTCAGCTCAGCTCAGCAGACTTTGCCTCGTCTATGAAAACTCAAATCTTAGCAAAAAGTGATACACATCCATCAGCCATTTCACTGCCTACAAGAAGCAGATGAGGATTTTTCCTCATTCTCCCGTGTAAGGAAAGACACAATGGGGTCGTTCCTGTTTATTTCTGTTAAACTGTTACTCAAGGATAGTATTCTGCACTGTATGAGGCTAAAGAATTATTTTTACTTTTCTCCGCTGTGGCAGATAGGGTGCAAATGGTGTAGGCTGAGGCAGCAACACCGTCTGCATTAACTAGCAGTAAGGGAGTCCTTTCTTCCTTCAGGGGGCTGCAGCTGCAGGAATAAGATGGCTGAGTGTGTAAGCTAAGCAGCAAGTAGATAAATTCCAGATGATGATGTAGAGGTGGTTCATACAAACCTTACAGTCTTGCAAGCATTGTAGAACTGGAAAAGACCTTTGAGGTCAATTCATTTCCCTTCTGTCATACGCAGTCTTCTGAAAGACGCTGGGTGATGAAGTGATCCAGCTCCACTGCAAAATTCATTTTTGCTACCATTCCTCCTACTGTAATTGTGCAAGAGGAGGAATCTTACTGCAGCTCCTTGGAAACTTAGAAATCTTCCAATTCCCAGCCTCAATATACTCATACCCAGTTTATTCACATCAATTCTTCTGCCAAAATTGTGCTTCTGCTTAAATAGCACTTCCTTCTCTGTGCTTAACCATGATGTATTTATAGCGAGCCCTCTCTCATGGCATGAGATGAAACAAGCCATCCTCTTTAAGTCTCCTTCCATATACCAGAACAGATTTGCCATGCTCTGGATCACCCTTGCAGCCCTTTCCTTCACCTTCTCCAGTCTTGCACGGGGACCAGAATCAGAACCAGAAGCTATGAACTGTCTCACCAGAGGTTTTACAATGTTGTTAACATTCCCTTCTTTCTCACTGCTGTACTGTGTGCTTGTACTGTCTGCACCTAGAACTGTTCAAGCATATAGATGGCGTTATGCAATTAACCATTGGGTGCTGGCATGTCATCTCATCTCGTACCACTTGTGCTCCTTGGGAGTGTGGTCAGCATCTCGCAGGCAAAATCCTTCAGTGCTTCTCATCTGATGCTTTCTCATCCTTGATAGCTCCCGCAGAGTATTTCAGCACAAAGATGTTCCAGCAGCCTCTACAAATGCAAAGTGAATCATTCACAGAAAGCACAACTCATCCATCTCCTTTAGTGTCACCAATTAATAGCGGCTCAGGATGCCTTGAGATCTATAGCTGCTTAAAGGAAGAAAAACAGCCAACCCCTTCCTATAGTGCCGCGCTGACATTGTGTTTTGTGTGCTCTGCCTGTGCAAAGGAACTTTATTAAATAAACTAATGGGGGGGAAAGTGTGCAATGGCCTTTGGTGTGAGACTTTAAAGAAAGTAAAAAGACCGCTTATGTTTATCCAGGATGGAAAGGGAACGAAAAACTAAAAATCAATTGGTAGACAAATGATTTCTTACTATTGGAAAACATTTGTCATTCTGGAAGCCAACGTCTCTTGCTTCTGATTTGGATTATGTGACTCCGTGCTGCAGAAATTCAGGGATCATCCTTAGAAGGGCAGTGTTGCTTTGAAGTGCAGCTCAGGCTGGATCTGTGTGCTCCTTCCTCGGGCTGGGAGCTCTTGAAGCAAAATCATTGCACCCTTTGGTGGAGCTGCTGCCTTGAGCTCTCTAGCTGCCAAGCAGCCCTGGTCAAATCCTGACAGACACAAGAATGCTCTCCCAAACAGCTGCTGACATTGATAGGGGTTTTCTCTTCTTGCCCCCATCCGTCCCACCCATCTTGCTTCCCTGGCTGAGGCATAGGGGCTGCTGATGGCATTTCCCATTGAGCATGCTGGGTCTTGAAGGGGATTAATTCACTTCCAGTTAATCTGCCAGGGGAGAAGTCTGTGCCTAAGCGTAATGGAGGCTAATTAAACAGAAAACCATCCATTTGTGCTATCTCATTAGGGATTTGTCATAAAAACCTTATGTTCTCTTACAAACCTAAACAAGTGTGTTCACCATGTGAAAAACAGCAATAAAACTGTCCAGAGGGTTGTTAAGTTCTAAGCTGTCGTTTATACAGCCTGTCTGCATCCTGTAGGTAAGGAATGGCCCTTCTGCTGTCCTCAAAGCACCCTGTGTAACAGGGGCATCCCTCCTTCAAAATGGGAAAGAAGGCCAAGCCCAGAGCTGGCAGTCATTTGGAGCGGATGCTTCTCTGTCTGGCCCTGATGGGAGCCAGGGATCAGAAGCAGAGGACACTTGTTGTTTCAAATCTGCACTGAAGATGTTTGAAGGTTTACACAGCATAAATATAATGGTGTATCCCAGGAGATACGGACATTGGCTCCCCCGATGCCTGGTCCCTTCCTTAGCCCCAACTGGGTGCGTTCAGGAAAACTAAATTCCCTGTGGGTGATGGGAGATGTCATGCTGTTTTGCAGCAAGAGAAACTTAACGAGCTGTGTCCTCCAAGGGAAAGTTTTCCCAAGGGAAAATGAGCGTGGTCTATCTAAATGACTGCTCTCCTTCACTCCTGTCCAGACAGAGATTTTCCCTCATCCAAACTCGACTAACTTCAGGGTTTCTACCGAAACCAGCACTTGTGCAGAAGTCATACGAGGGCAGGTCTGCAGACCTTCCGCCGCGCGGGAGGAGATCAGTGCTTTCCAGCCGTGGTACGACCCCCCATGGTAATGCCAGCTGGTGTCTCCCTGCAGGCATCCGAGGTGGAGAGGCAGCTCTCCCTGCAGGTCCACACGCTCCGGGAGGACTTTCGGGAGAAGAACTCCTCCAGCAGTCAACACATCGTGCGGCTCGAGAGCCTCCAGGCTGAGGTGAGTCACCTGTGCTTGGCCTTGTTCCTTCAGACAGCATTCAGGGCGAACCCCTCTGTGCTGGGGGAACAAAACCAGCTGCTTGGGGTGAGCAAGGAGAAGGTTGGTAGCTGTGCTGGCCAGGTTGGCAAAGGACAAAGTCCACCATTGCAACCTCAGCCACGAGCACACCTGCCAAATGAATGGATGGGAAGGATCTTCCAGGACGTTCACCATGGAGCTGAATCACATCAGGCTTCTGTCTGTACAGCTTAACCTCTAAGGCCATGGTGGGAAGATCTGTAAGGTTTGGGTCCTTTTTGCTGTTTCTAATGCTTGCAAAGAAAGCAGCCATCCTCCCCTATCTCTGAGCCAGTCATGCATGGAAGTAGAGCGATACATTAGCAGGGTTGATAGCATTTTTTACTTCCCTTCCCTGATGGGAATCACTGGAACTAATGGGGTAGAAGATGTCCAACCCTACCACCCTGCCACTTTGCTTATTTGTAAGCTATCTGGAAGAGCTTTTCCTAAAATCTCTCAATTTCTTCTCTCCTGCTCCCACCTGCTCCCTGCTGGCCCCTCGCCTTCTCTTCCCCTCCCCTCGGTGTGGAGCAGCAGGTCCTTGAAGTAAGTATGGAGGCTCGGAGGGGGCTTGCCTACACGTGCACCCAATCACCATGCATGCATGTCATTATGTATGCCTCACCTCGACTTCTTCCCATCTCTTGCTTTCCAAATCCGTCTCCCCTATTTGCATGGCCCAGGGCCCACGTTGGAGTCAGAAGCACAGGGGTTGGCAGGGCCCCTTGGGGATTATGTAGTACAGAGTGTTGGCTTTCTCTTACATGGTCATTCACAGCGTGTTCATCACTGGTTTGGATATCAAATACTCTCAGTACAATCTCTGTATTATACCTCTTATTTTCCTTGTACCCCTTCTCTCCCACCCACACAAATCATGACAGTGGTGGGAAGAGACAGCTCAGAAACAATTACTCACCTACAAGCAGCTTTCTAATACCTACAGCAGCCTTTACCCTGCAGAAACAGCAAGATGTGCTTTGCTAATATTCCTTCGTGCAGCCAAACATTTCCAGCAACATGGAAAACAACAAAAGACAGGAGCCCATAGAGGCCAAGAGAACAGTAGGATATGCTGAATTTTTCTGTCATCCATGTTGAAAGGAGTTGAAAAGAGACCATAGGGCATATTTAGGGTTGTACTGGAGTGGAGAACAGCATACACAGTCCTCAAAGGTCCCGTGTGCACAAATCTGGAAAAAAGTTTCCTTTTTCTTGGTTAAACAAAAAGTGACCTTGGCTGGTGCTGATTCATCCTGTGCACCGTTCCCAGCTAAGTGAATCACAGAGGTTTTGCTTGGCACGTTGTCCCTCCTCACCTAAAATCACTGCCCTTGACAATTAAAAGAAATGAACCAATTTTTAAAGGCAGCCCATCTCTGGGAAATTAAAAATAAGTGTGGCACAGAAAGGAGCCTTCATGAATAAAAAGAAAAATCCCCAGTGAGAACCTGGTGAATGTGCAACAATTAAGAAAAGCATACAGGCAGTGCATTACACAGCCCCGCAGGGAGCAGGAGCTCAGGGGCTCTCCCTGTGCTCTCCAGCATCCATGTAGCAGAAAATCCCACCATCTGCTCAGGCAGAGATGGACCTGGAGAAGTAGCTGGTTTCATCCTTGCAAGTTTTAGGGTAGAAGGAGTAGCAGTTTTTCTCTTGCACACAGGTGCTGAATACATACACGTATATTTTGGGGTTTTTTTTTCTGCTTTATTTCTCTCATGGGGATGTGGTTTCCCTCATCTGCACTTCCTGGAAAGTATAGGGTTCAACACCAGCTCTCATCCCTCTGCAGATCAAAATGCTGACGGACAGAAAGCGAGAGCTGGAGCATCGCCTTAGTGCCATGATGGAGGAGAACGACCTGCTTCAGGGAACAGTGGAGGAGCTGCAGGACCGAGTCCTCATCCTGGAGAGACAAAGCCATGACAAGGACCTGCAGGTGAGAAGGCAGCAATGGGAGAGGGAAGAGGACAGGAGGTGGGAAATGAGTCAAGGATGTGGTTTGGGGTAAAATCAACCAGAAAGACAACAGGGAACCGGGAGATGGAAGAACTGAACAGCCTTAAGTTGCACCAGGGAGGTTCAGGTTAAATACTGGGAAAAAAAGACTGGTGATGCAGCAGCACAGGCTGCTGAGGGAGCGGTGGGGTCACCATCCCTGGAGGTGTTCCAGAACTGTGGAGATGTGGCACTCAGGGATGTGGTTATTGGGCACAATGAGTGGGCCGGGGTTGGACTTAGAGATCTTAGAGATCTTTTCCAACTGTAATGATTCCATGATTCTATGAGAGAATAAAATGCAAGGATCTGTTCTCCATAGAGATAGAAAAAAAGATGGAGCATCTTGATACGAAGTGCAATTTGGGGGGAGAGCCGAGCAAAGGAACAGGAGGGGAGGCTGGGTGAAGAAGGGAAATGTAAAAGGAAGCAGAAAACAATGATTGTGGTTCACATCACTCGATGTTTTAATAGCAGCAGTGGCTCCAGAAGGGGTCATTTACTCTAGCCTGGAGGACAGTGAAGCTCTCCTAGCTTGGGTGGTTTCCCAGCAAGCTCCATCTCACCAAACATCACTCCCTGGAGAAAAGCTGGCATGGCTGTAGCTTTGGGCATCTTCATGGAGAGCACAATTGTATACCTCACTTTACTTTTACTTCACATCTGACAACCTCTTGCACCCCCAGCTCTTCCGAACAGTCAGAATCTTTTTTTTTCACCCTCTTTAGAAGAACAAGAAAGCTGCCGATGTGTCAGACAGCATCCTCCTCCCCAGCACATTCAGCTCTGCTGCTCACACAACACCTGGCTGTGCCCCAGCCCCGTGCACAGCTCCTGCCCAGGCAGACTGCAGCTCAGTGCCTACGAAATCACACAGTTGGGTGACCACGGATAAACCCCAAAACAAATCAATGCCAGTGCTGCGTCTTGTGTGTTTCAAACACTCCATTAACTCAGATTGCAAAGCGGTGAATTAGGGAGTTTGACATCAGAGTTTTGTGGCAGAATGTTTATAGTTATAAGGAGAGTTCTTTCATGGTGTATTTATATTGGTTTTCTTTTTTTGATTCAGTTTCTGTTGTGTTAGTTTTAGTAAGCTTTTTTCACCCGAGTCTCAGCTTCTTCACAGTGTTCCTCATTTTAGCACTGATTTACCTGCTGATTTCATCTTCCAGTGTCTAATAACGTTTGGAGATTATTTAGCTCCAATAAACAGTAACATCAGCCAAGAGTGGTTTCCTTTTGGTTGGAAACCCTCTTTCATGCCAGCTCTTCCTCCCTTTCAGGTCCTTCATGAATCAAGAGATTCATCCAGTCCGTATCACCTCCACTAACACTGTTTCCTCTGTTTGCTTAATTTTCTTTGGAAGCTGCACCAAAGCCAGCTGGAGCTCCAGGAGGTGAGGCTGTCCTACCGGCAGCTGCAGGGGAAGGTAGAAGAGCTCAGCGAGGAGAGGAGTCTCCAAAATTTCAACACAACCAGCACGTCCCTGCTGTCTGAGATAGAGCAGAGCATGGAGGCAGAGGAGCTGGAACAAGAACGAGAGCAGGTATTTGCCCTCCTGCCCCTGACAATGCCCATGGACTTCACCAGCCCCAGAAAGAGATGTAAAATGTTGGATCTGGGCTTGAAGCTGAGCCCATAGCCAGAAATTCATAGAATCATAGAATGCCCTGGGTTGAAAAAGACCACAGTGATCATCTAATTTCAATTCTCCTGCTATATGCATGGTCACTAACCACCAGACCAGGCTGGCCTTGAATTCCTCCAGTGATGGGGCATCCACAACCTCCTTGGGCAACCTGTTCCAGTGCCTCACCACCCTCTGTGTTGGGGTTGTGGTCCCAGCTCTAGGAGTAAATTTCAAAACCAATATAGCAAACCAGGTGAATATTTGTGAGCTTTAGCAATCACACGCCTTGTCGCAGCGGAGGTGGAGGACCTCTGCAGCCTTGACACCCAAAGCTTACCTGGGACTCTCTCGTTCCAGCTGAGGCTGCAGCTCTGGGAGGCATATTGCCAAGTGCGGTACCTCTGCTCCCATCTCAGAGGAAATGACAGCGCAGACTCCGCCGTCTCCACGGACTCCTCCATGGATGAGTCTTCAGAAACCTCATCAGCCAAAGATGTCCCGGCCGGCAGCCTACGGGCAGCTCTCAGTGAGCTGAAAAGACTGATACAAAACGTGCTGGATGGGGCAGACTCCACGGTGAGTTGGCAGCACTGTTATTGCCCTGTGTCCCCTTGCCCAAGCTGTCACAGGCTCTCACTTGACCCTGAAGACCCTTGTCTCTGAGAAAGCCCGTGGGGAAGAGCTGTCTTGGTGCACTGCCTGCTCTTTGTCAAAACATCATAGAGTCATGAATGGCCTGAGTTGAAAAGGACCACAATGATCATCTGGTTCCAACCCCCTGCTATGTGCAGGGTCACCAACCAGCAGACCAGGCTGCCCAGAGCCACATCCAGCCTGGCCTTGAATGCCTGCAGGGATGGGGCATCCACAACCTCCTTGGGCAACCTGTTCCAGTGCCTCACCACCTCTGTGTGAAAAACTTCCTCCTAATATCTAACCTAAACCTCCCCTGTCTCAGTTTAAGACCATTCCCCCTTGTACTATCACTATCCACCCTCACCATCAGCCAAGGGCCAAACCAGCACATGGGATTTCAGCTCCATGGATTTCAAAGTTACATGTTGAACAATCCTCATCCATCTGGGAATCATTCTGGGAAATTAATGAAAGGAGATTTAAGGTTTGCAGCAAGTTTGAGTTTCAACATGGAAGTACCGCAGGTGGATGCGTGCATCCCAGTTCAGTTATTTCTGTTATGATTTGTCTTTGTAGAAATAGTGTAGTGAAACCTTTGTAACCCCTATATGGGTAGGTTTGGGCTCTACAATTGGGGCTGCATACAGATGTTTTGGTGAGACCAGGCATGAATCCATCACCATGTGAAGACTTTTGCTGGTACATAGTGGTGTTAAGGGGTACACCTTTGGCACTGTGAGGGGATGGCTTGGGGGGATCACTCAGCATCCACAGGAGCATAGAATTACAAGAAAACACCTGGATTTTTGCAAAGTATCAAAAATGAGGCCTATTTTCATCACCTGCAAGCATTGCTAGCATGACTTATTTGAGAGGCTGTGCTGATGCAGGCAGTGCAGACCTTGCAACTGCAGAGCCATGTGCACCCTCCTCATTTCAGTACCTGTAGCAGCTGGTAGGAAGCTGAGCATGGAGGTGAAGTGGTATTTGCTAAAGAAAAAAGAGAGTCCTGGAACAGGTCTGCAAACACGGAATGTAGTCCCACGTGTGGTCATTAGGTCTCAGTGAATTTGGTTTATGCTGAGCTAAGAGCACTGCCCTTCAAATCCATGCAACTGCCCTTTAAAAAAGAAAAAGCAAACAATAAAAACCTGATCAAGGGATTTCTCTCCTGCTGCCAGAGCTCTCGGCGGAGCGACGATGACTCCTTAGAGGAACAGATCAGGAGAACAAGTGAGGACTCGAGAGCCCTGAGGGAGTTAATGGAGGGAGAACGGGGGAAACTGAGGCAAAGTCTGGAGGAGCTGCAGAGGCTGCACAGCCAGGTTAGTAATTCCCACACTTTGCAGATGGCCTTTTAACACAGCCTTCACCCCCAAGACACACATTCTGTAGAAGAGATCACCATGATGAATAGCCCAGAAGGATCTGGGTGAGCACCAGCTACAGTTGGATAAGAAAATCTACATTAAACCCAGTGCAGAGGCTTTCTTGCATGTGGGATCAGAGCTTCTGCATTTTGCAGGTGTCCGGGTGCCCATCCCACACATCATCCCAAGTAAAACCAAATATCCTTTGAACCTTTTACCCAATCTGCTTTAGCAGCCAGCCTTTCTCACTTAAACTTTTCTCAGCAGAAGATCCCAGAATATAGGGCTGCTTGATATGGGGTGCTGGAACCCAGAGGCATCCATTCTGATCCATCTTGCACTAAGTCCTCAGAATGTTTTTCTATTTTATAATTTGCTTTTACCTGAGGATAGATGCATCTGCTGAACAGACAAACCAGCACTGCTGTGTTGCACGTGGCACAAAGCTCACACCTTTCCAGCACATCCCACTGCAGCATCGTGGTACGTGCTAATTGCACACCCAGGGAACCCTAATCATGGCCAAGCTGGCACCATGCCACACCCCTGAACCAACAGGGCTAATGCTAAATCAAACACAGCAGCAGCAAACGATCCAACCCCAAATCCAAACTCCACACACCCAAAGTGTTGAATCAGACTGCATCTATCCACGCTGAGGCATCATCTGAGGTCATATTCCAAAAGCAGCAAGCGGAGACACCCAAAGACAAGCTTGGCAAAGCCTGTCTTCTATGGGACAAGCCTCCACGTGCCACAGGAGATGTGGAGGCTGTGGCAGAAGCAGCCTTTGGCACAGCTGCTCGTGCAATACCAATGGCATTGGAGCAGGGGATGGGGTCAGCACCGTTGGCTGCTTTTGCCCTTTGCACTGTATCCTTTTGGAAAAAGGAGAAGAAAACACAACCCTGTCCATAAACTCAGCACGACTGATGGACTCACATGGGGCTGTGGGAGCTCCCTGCCCTCCATATGAAGATTCCTTTGAGGATCCAAAGGAGGTGGGTCAGGTGCTGGAAGGGTTTCCAGGTGGTAGAGGAGCGTAACAGAGCGAGCATGTGCCAGAGACAAAGAAATTAAATGTGTATGAAATACTGTGAATCCGTGCATGATTTCACACCCTATTAACTCGCTCCGCACAGGACCGAACCAATAGATCATTTCTCAGACTGTCTTAAGACTCTGCACCCGTTTTGAAGTCTAATTAAAATTGTAAGACATGCCAGTAACACCTTCCATGGTGCGAAAGGGAACTTTCACATCCTTTGTCTTCAGCTTCGCACAGCTTCAGAAGACACAATGAAGTAACTGTTCCCACTCCAAAAAAAAAAAACACCAAAAACAGGAAAAACAATCCCTCTTGCTGCTAGATTTGCAGCTTTACAGACAGGGCACCTCAGTCTCCAGCTTGCCCCTCTGGCTTGTTTTCCACCCTCCCTTGCACTGTGCTCATCCTGGGTGTTTCCACTCTCCCCCTGTGAGCTCAGGTCACACTGCTGAGCGTGGAGATGACGACGCTGAAGGAGGAGCGGGACCGGCTGAGGGGAGCTGCAGAAGACAAGGAGACAAGCGAACGGCTCCTGCAGGCCATCCGGGATCGGGACGAGGCCATCGCCAAGTGAGTTGGGACACAGCCTGAGCCAGGCTGGGTTAGGGGGACAGGAGCTCCTGCCTCCAGGGTGGCTCGTTTCAGCCCTGCTGGTGATGGGAAATGCTGGAGGAGTCAGGAGTTCCTAGGAGCTACCCTATGGCAGGGCGAGGGGCTTTCAGGGGATGCTGTGAGCCCTGGTTTTGCCATCCATGGTGCTGGTGTGTGGCACAAGAAGACTTTAGGGAAGCAAACGGAATCCCTAGCTCTGTCCTATTCCTTTTTCTTCTTTTGCTCTTCCACATACACAGAATGGCCCAGGTTGGAAGGGACCTCAAGGATCACGAACCTCCAACCCCCTGCCACATGCAGGGCCACCAACCTCCTCATTTAATACCAGCCCAGGCTGCCCAGGGCCCCATCCAATCTGGCCTTGAACACCTCCAGGGACGGGGCATCCACAGCCTCTCTGGGCAGCTGTTCCAGCACCTCACCACTCTCATTGTAAAGAACTTCCCCCTGACATCCAACCTAAATCTTCCGTCCCTCAAAACCATTTCCCCTTGTCCTGCTGTTATCTACCCTTTCATAGAGTTGACTCCCCTCCTGTTTATAGGCTCCCTTAACACACAAGACTTGCTTCCCTGCCCATCTCTATTGCAGCCTTGCCTGGACCTTATCTCTAAAGCATTCCTCTGCTCACTCTCTATCTTTTCCTGTTCCAGAGTCTTTTTTGCATCTCCTGTCCTGTAATTCTCTTTTTCTCTGGTCGGGATTCTCACACTGTTTTGAATCTTTATTTTTCCCCGTCTTCCTCCTCCCAGCCCTCTGCCATTTTACTGCCCTGTACCCTGTACCTCCTCCTTTGGCTCTGCTCCTTGCAACACTGCAGAGCATTGCTGCCCTGAGTTCTTTTCCCCAAGAAGAATGGGCAGAACAATTCACCCCCCGTCCTGTAGGTAGAAAGAATAGGCCTGATAATCTCCTCCGAAATGAGGTGGCCAGAACACCAGCAGTGTATCTCCTTACAGACACATCTAATACTCAGGTGCTTGTGAGAATAGGAAGTGAGAGCATTGCTGCTCTGAGGATGCAGGGAGATAAATCTCCATGCGGAGACCTTATGTTTTTTGTTGTTTTTTTTTTTTTAAGTGAACTGCTCAGCCATGCTGCTCTTGCCCAGGTATCCAGCTTCCAAATTCCCATTGCTGTCCTCTGTTACACCTCCATCTGTTGGCATAAAGCAGGAGTGTCCCAGCTGCACAGCCGGGTGCAGAGACGTTGTTCTGACATTTCCTGTGCATGTGGGCTGCTGGTTCTTGCTGTGGCTATGGCAACGTGCAATAAATCCCACTGTAATATCCAAGCAGCAGTGGGGAGCTTCAGAGGAAAAGGCTATTTCAGGTTCTCAGACCCACAGCCAGGAGCAGAAGGGTACAGCTTCTCCACAGTGGTTAATGACCCTATAAAGCCCAGAGGAAGGGGACGTGACAAGTGTGCATGGATGAGTGGTGGGTGATTAACGAGCAGTAGCTGCAAGTGAAAGGAGACAGCATAGAGATGCTGGAAATGAAAGTGTCATCCTGCAGACAGAGGGGATGCTGCATAGCAGCAAGCTGCCCACCAGGCATGCAGTGCTCTGCCCACCTGCACCTCAAGGGTTAAATCACTGCTGTTGAAGTGCTCCCCCCACCCCAAAAAAAAAGAAAACCAACCCAACGCTGCACGAAAATAAAACCACCGCCTGAAGCAGACATCTGGCATAGAACATTTTTAGCTTGAAGCTGAAGTTTGGCAAACATGGGAAGCAATAGGAAAAGAGGGTTCTAGAATAAGAAGCGTTCAGCGATCGCTACCTGGAATATAAACACAGATTCCCAAATTGCTCTTCTGCAGGGGAGCGTGAGGGAGCTGTTACGAAGTGATGAATGAGAGATAGTTAATAAGATGCAATTATTCCTCCCCAAAAGATTTTCAAGGAAAAATGGTTCCCAGCAAGTCGCATTCCATTTTCCCCATCACACAACAATTCATTGATAACTTCAGGTTTGTGGCCAGGCAGCCTGCACCTACCTGTATGCTTCCCAGCACAGCGAGCATTTCCCAGCTCAGACAGCTTAGGGAATTGCTCCTTCCTAGGAGATAACTCCTTTCTGCTTCCCTGTAGCAGCTGAGCATCCCACCACCAGGGCCGAGCCATGGGCTCACCTGCCCTCAGAATGCCTGGGATGACATCAGAGTGGCATTCCTGAGTGGCAACTGAGAGCTTTCTTTAAAGCTTATTATTTAATTCAAATAATTAATTTGATTTTTTTAAAGAATGACAAACTGTTGAAGTATATGCTATGATAAATTCCTTCCTTCAGTTCTTTGCTCAGCCCAAGCCCCATCTCTGGAAACTGAAAGCAGAGTTGTACTTTTTGCAGGGTTATTTTTTCGTATTGCAACCTATTGATCAGCTGGGCAGAAAAAGGGTCTTTGTTTTTTAGAGCATGCTATTTCATTTCCCATACATTAGTAAACAGAAGAAATGCAAGAATTATTTGTAGATAGATTCTAACCCATTTTTGTCCTCCGTTTTTAATGGCAGATCCTGCACATTATTCAGATGTACAATATTCTTTTGTAGAGCAGCACATCTGAATATTTTCTCCTATTTTTCATGGTGTTGTTACCTAAAATCTGCTTGTTTTATGGTAAGGATGTCTGCAGTTCTGGCCCACTCTTCTGATAAATAGACCAGAATACAATGGAGAACTGCTTAGGATTTAGGGACTCGCCAATTAAATAGAATCATAGAATGGTTTGAGTTGGAAGGGACCTTTAAAGGGCAACTGGTCCAACTCCCCTGCATTGCCCAGGGACACCCACAGCTCCATCAGTGCTCACAGCCCCATCCCCTGACCATGGGTGCCTGCAGGGATGGGGAACCACCACCTCTCAGGGCAATTTGTGCAGTGCTTCACTGCCCTAAGTGTAAGAAACTTCTTCCCTATATCCAATCTAAATCTCTCCTTTCCATCTGAAACCATTTCCCCTTGTCCTGTCACACAGACCCTGCTAAAGAGTCCGTCCCCTTCTTTCATTCGGCACCACTTTTTGATTAAAATGAACAAACTGCTGACTTGCGAAGGGTATGTCGAACATTTCCTTAAAATAATAATAATAACAACAACAACGAAGTGAAAAGTTCCCATTTCTTGCTCTCCCCCCAGGAAGAACGCTGTGGAGGTGGAGCTGGCCAAGTGCAAGATCGACATGATGTCCCTCAACAGCCAGTTGCTGGATGCCATCCAGCAGAAGGTGAACCTCTCACAGCAGCTGGAGGCCTGGCAGGTGAGCAGCCCCCACTGCCACAGGGCAGGGTGGGAGGGCATACAGAGCACACAGCAGAGGAACCCACCTGGGTATCCGTGTGGGGGATGCCCTCAGCATCAAGATATGCAGATGCAGCACATCTGTTCTTGTAGCCAAGCAGGAGGTGGGGATGTTGTGGTCATTGGTCCATTGCGTAGCGCTGTTGTCAACGCAGAAGATGTGGCACGATGGAAAAGCTAAAATGAGAGCTCTCAACTAAGGTAAAACAAACAAATAAATGAATAATCAGATCCCAAACCTGCAGCAGGTGGGGGCAAATGCCCCAGAGATGTTTTTCTTAGGGTCAGTGGGACAGACCCGTGCCAAGCAGAGAGCCTTGATGGCAGACAAAGCTGAGTCCTCTGAGAAAGTGGCACTGAGGGAGCATGACTAATAGAAAATGAGCAGATACAAGAGAAAAGGTCTGGGTCAGTTACAGGAAATTGGTGCAGACCCTGCAAGACCCCAACTCTACTACCACCCAACCTGACCAGTAGAAACCTCTCCCATACAACCTCACTCCTGTTTCAACTCCACCGTGTTTTCGTTTCTTTTTTCTTCTTCTCTTTCTCCTGCTTACAGTTTGCTTCCTCAGGGCTTTTTACTATCTGGCTCCTTTGGTTTCTGATCTAGTGGCCTTTCTCAGTTCCTGTACCAACAGCTTTAGTCGTACACCCCTCCTGCCTTTGAGGTGAGATCCCTGCACCTACCGAACACCCACCATCACCTCGCCTGCTCCATTCACTGCTGTCTCCACCTGCATCCACCTCTGTCCTCACCACCATCTGGCAAGAAAACAGCGGGGGTTCCTCATCACTCCTCAGGGCCCTGCATCCCCCAGCACCAGGGGCAGAACCCTGCAGGGAGGCTTTGCCCCCAGGTCATCATGGGGAAAGCCAAGCTGAGGTCCATATGTCATTAATGCTGTGTGCTCAGCTTGTCCAGCATCAGGAAAATTCCAGAGGAGCAGGCTGGGATTTTACTTCTCAGCCTCAATATCTAGTAAGTGATATGCAGCACTCTGCAAGTTTGAACGAGTGGTGTAAATTCAGCTGCTTACTAATACCACCTAATCTATATATGTGTATGTATATCATATACACACACTCCAGCTTTCCTGGAGTACTGCATTCAGACATGGAGTCCTCAGTACAGGAAAGATGTTCCAAGGGATGAACATCTCCCTGTTAGGACAGGCTGAGCTGGGGCTGTGCAGCATGGAGAGGAGAAGGCTCCAGGGTCAGCTGAGAGCAGCCTTCAGTATCTAAAGGAGGTCCATGAGAAAGAAGGGGACAGACTCTTTAGCAGGCTTTGTTGTGATGGGACAAGAGGAAATGGTTTCAAACTAAAAGAGGGGAGATTTAGATTGGATGTAAGGAAGAAGTTGTTCACAATGGGGCGGTGAGGCACGGCACAGGGTGCCCAGAAAAGTGGTGGTGCCCCATCCCTGCAGACACCCACAGTCAGGGGATGGGGCTGTGAGCCCTCATGGAGCTGTGGGTGTCCCTGTGCACTGCAGAGGAGTTGGACTAAATGGCCTTTAAAGGTCCCTTCCAACTCAAACAATTCTATGATGATTCTATATAAAATCATACCCATCTCTCATTATGTGATTAACCAAAGGTAGATCTGCCATGCTGGATGTCCATCTCATATGATAGTAGAGTTGCTTTCCAAATCCAACTGCTATAAATTTCTACATGGCAGCTTCACCTCTGGAAACCATTAACGTTGATGTTTACCTTAACCTCTTCAACTCTCCCTCTGCCTCTTCCCTTTCCAGTCCAAAGATTCCCCTGTCTACTTAGCTCTGCACCCTTGTGCTTTCTAGAGATACCCCAAATACTAAATTCAGGTCCTGGCCATGGCTCAATCCTTTTCCCTCCTGGAAGTGGCATTTTCCCATGTCTTCTTCTTCCCTCTGAGCCCCACTTGTGGGTCCCAGGGCTGGCAGAGAGGACACTGCTTTCCCCAGGCTGTCAAATAGCCCAGCTACAAGCAGCACCAAGCCTGATGTCTAAATCCAGGTGGGAAACTGAGATTGGAACAGTAAAGGAAGGGAGAAAAGTGGTAAAGAGAGGTGTATACCAGTTCAACACCAGTCATGTTGCAGCTTCCCAGATGGAGAAGCATCTAGCTGCTCAAAACAAAAACCCAAAAAGACAAACAACAAAAACCTTGTGTCACAGTGATTTCAGCTCCCTGGTGTCCCTAAAACAAGGATCCCAAGTAGCCCTTGGCTATGGGTACCAGCACACAATGCCCTGAGCAGCCCCATCTTCCATGCTGTCCCAAGGAGAAGCAGGGCTGGGAGGTCACCTGAGCCCACTACGGCCACAGGCAATGGCCTTTGGTGGCCATCCAGGTCACCCAGACTCCACCTGAAGATTTCTCCCAGCAGAGGCTGTGTACCATCACTTCTAGGTCCATAACATCAGCAACTGCTGAGACTCTTCCAACCCTCCCAACTGGTGGGGTCCATGGGTACCCCAAAAAACACAATTGAGCCCTGCCCTGTGCGCAGAGCCTCAAAAATGGCACTTCTCATCCTGCAGTCTGCACAGATAACTTTGTTCTCACCAGCCAGCACCCTCAGTCCTAATCAGGGACCAAAACACCGGACAATAAGTGATATCTCCCATGGGGATAGTCTGCATACATAGATTTTCGCTAATCTTCAGCTTAAATACACAGTTACAGCAGAAATAATGTATCTGAAAGTTTAAGATTTTGTCAGCTTGGCAGCCAGGTTTTCAAGGAACACATCAGTACGTGTCATTAGCAGCAGCATAGCTGACTGCCTTGTGTGGAGCAACTTCACTCTGCTGCAAACATGGATTAAACCACAGCATCTCTGGTGCTTGGTGCCAAGCAGTCAGTCAGAGAGCTCCCATCGCTCTGCCAGCACCACTGGGAAGGAGCTGGGGCTAAGGGATGAGCACCAAAGTGACAAGATCCACATGGGGTTTTTGTGAGCCTATGCCTGACCCCAGTCCCTCTGCTCTTGGGAGCACCTTCCCCCAGGAAGGCCCTTCAGTGGGGCTGCAGGACAGCCCTGCCATTCCCTGGTTTGCAAGCCTGCTCAAGCAATTCATCCCCCAGGCAATGCGAGTTACCTTCTCACTCACTAGAAAACCTCACAGTGGAAACTGGGGCTGAGCCTGCTGCTGGGCAGGGAGCTGGGGCTGTCCCCACGCTTGTCATCATCCCTTCTCCATCTCATTGCAGCACGTTTCACACCCACATCCTCACACAAGCTCCCCTTGAGCATCAGCTGCCTCTAACGCCCATCTCCTCTCCCTCTGCTGCAGGATGACATGCACAGGGTCATTGACCAGCAGCTGATGGACAAACACCCGAAGGAATGGAGCCAGCTTGCTTATTCCTTCTCCAGTGGCTACGTCGCAAAGCAGAGTGCCAGACCCTCCCCTGTGCTCCGGCCAGAGCCGCAGGGGGATGAGCCCAGTGGGGCAGAAGGGCACCGTCTCTTTTCCTTTTTCAAGAAAAACTAACTTGAAAAAGAGAAACTTCTCCAACCATTCTTGCTTCGAGGTGGGGAGAGGGCAGCTGCCCAGCTTGCTGATGGACCCAGCGCTGATCCACCAGGAATAAGAAGGGGCAAAGGAGTTAACCTTGAGACTCTGCACTATTTAACGCCGCACCTGGTCTGAACCAAATGTTTACATAAATTGGAAATTTGCAAATTGACATTGTGCTACTGATGGAAAGCAACTTTTCTTATTCTTCAAGTGAAGCGATGAACTTCAGGGTATATTTTAGGCGCTTTGATACAGTTTAGTTTCTGCTGTGAAGAATAATCTGATTGATTGTCTTAAAAGCATTCTGATGCTGGAGAAGGAAATAAGCAGCCCCAAGACAAAGCAGCATGGGGGATTGGGAACTGCCATCACAGCGAGTGCAGGGGGAAGAAGAGAGCCCAACGCAAGAGAAGAGAGGAGTCCCTCATACAGCCCTCCAGGCCTGGCAACTGATGTCCTTCATCCATCCCAATGGGAGCAGAGCTGCTCTGGCTGCAGCATTGCCATGTTTTGAGAAGATGAACCCTCACTGCACATCCTACCTGGGCACTGTCCATGCCCGTGGCTCTGTGGAGCTGCTCACCCTCGCTGGGAACCCAGGCTCCTTGCAGGTCAGGGCAGTTGTAAGTCTGTGTCTTCTTCAGCCTGTTAGAAGAGTTGCAGAGTCTGCAGGTGTGCAAAAACGTTAAGGACTTCTCCCCATTCCCTATTGTCCATCTGCAACAGATTACAAACTGAATAACGTTGTGGGTGTTCAGTCCTGGGGCCTCCAAAGGTCAAAGGTAGATGTGGAACTTCAGCACGTCACACACCTTTCCCCCAAAGCCATGTATCCCTCCCAAAACGAGTGAGAAACCTGTTATTGTAACAGGATAGCCTCCCACCCAAAAAAGCCCAACAACTCATTGAGATCCTGTCCATAATGAAATCAAAGACTTACCAATGCTAGGCTGGCAGATGTGATCCTTAGAAAACACACAGGCACCTACCTTTGCTAAAGCCTCAGGCAATTAGGGCATCTGCAGAGCTCTGGGGATCCTGCAGCATGCTCCTTGCCCCCTGCAGTACCATTAGCTGTGGCCTGATGGAAATGATGTGTATTTGTTCTGTCTACAGCTCATTTCCCACTCAGCCCCTCAGCAAGCAGGCAGCCAGATCTCCTCTTAACCAAAGGTGATCAAATCCTGCTTTGCTGCAACCAAGGCTTGACTGACAAGAAGGAAAACATCGTTTTTGGTGTATGCACACAGTGGTGCTGGAAACCCTGCAATACATTTCCCTATGCACCCGATGGGCACCTTAGAGCTCTTCCCTTTAATAGAGTCTGCCTTCACGAGACAGCGAGGCAGCCAGGCCAAGCTCAGAGCTGTCCTGCCTCCATCACACGATTTTCACATGTTCTCCCAGCTCACAATGCCCACAGACCCCAATTTGTTTCCCTGCTGCTTCGAGGAGGCTCCTGCCTACACTGTCCTACAGGAGATGGAACACATACAGCTCTGCCCAGGTGCTAAAACACCTTCTTAGGGGGAGCTGCCAACCCCTGCTCCATATTTACAGTCACAGGTTTGCTGCTAGAATTAGCTATCCAACACCTCCTCCTTAGAAGCAGGTAAGAGGTTGGTGGGTTGTTGTTTAATGTATTTATTTGTTGCATTGAGCATATATAATACCTCAGTAGAAATATCCTTTCTGCCTACAAAGATTTGAGCATCCCCACGTTTCCTTATTAGCACGGAGCTGCCACGCTGGTACAAAGTCAGTAAACATCAGGTCAGCTCTGCAAAGAGCAAAGCGCTCTTGGGGATGTAGAAGGATGAGTGGTAAAACTCATTTACCTGAAAGCAATGAAACCTGGATTCCAGGTCCTACCCAAGAAATAATTAAAGCACCATCAACATCGTTTGATGCTAACAGGGAAGGGAGCCTGGAGCCTCATCAGCAGGAAAGGAAACCAAATGTCTCCTCCTGCTGAGCATCTGCTTGTATCCACTAGTGCAAGTTAAGGGAAGGGACTCCGTGCAGTGCCAAGAGTGCTCTCAGGACAGAAAACCCTCATCCTCCCATCATACCTACATTATGACTCCCCATAGGACAGAGACATGAAGCACGTGCTCAGCATCTCCTGCTGTCAGGACCCGCTCATGCCCATGTGCATTAAGAAACTGATACCTGCAGGACTAGGCATGGATGGATGGACGCCAGCGATACCTGCGAGCAGTTGTCTTACACAGCAATTCTTTGAAAATGACACTGCGTATTTTTGGGAGTCATGTGAACATCTCAGTCCTCACAGCTCCTTATTCTGCTATCAGCAATCACCTCCCGGGCCCCAGCAGCTCTCTGCAGACCACGTGCTGAGCAGCTGAGTGGGACCTTACCCCCTTGAAGATATCTGTCTGTCTGTATGCAATCCTAAGTAAAGGACCTTCAGTTACCCAATGAAGATGCAGTAACGAGACGAAGAAAGGTGCCTTCTGCTACACATTTGCTGAGAGGAAAGTGACTCATTTGGTTGCAGGGGTAGGCAATTGAAATGCACAGCACATCTCTGCGTTTAAAGGAGAAACCTACCTTAATCCCATTGCAATTTTATTTATTTAATAGCAGTGATGGAAGAGAATGCAAAAGGAAAGACAGCGCGTTCCAAGGTGCCAGTTGGGTATGGTTTCTTCAAACTAACCCCTTAATCCTAAAGACTTAGTTGCACTACTAAACCCAGAAATACAAGAGAATTGTGTTTAACGAACTGGACAACAGACCAAAGGAGACCTCCTTGTGCTGAGCTGCTACTCAATAGGAACAGAAACTGCCTTAACATAGCAGCTAAGCTTTGTTTCGTTTTTGTTGTTTTTTTTTTTGAAAACTTACTCAGTCCTTCACATTCTTGTATGTCATGTTGTGTTTTAAGGTCCCAACTATTTCACCTTGAACTGTCATTGAAGCACTCATCCCTTTCTGTAGAGGCCAGGAACCTGGAACTGTCCTTGCAGGGCTGGGTTAGAAGATGCTCCACTTGTGATAGTCTATATTTTAGGATACACATGGCATAAAGAAAACATCAGCTCCAGTGAATGGAATGGAGGAAGTGCATTAATCCAGCAGGCACTCAGGATCCCAAAGCAGACTTATCAAGTGGGATCAGCAGCTCTAAATACAACACTCACCCTTCTGAGATGATGGTAAATAATCCAGTAGTGCTGCACAGTCACTGTTCAAGTTTTGCACATGGAGAAGACACCTGCTGAGATTAAGGTTGCAAAGAACTTTCCCACAGTTGAGCAACAGGTGACTGGGCAAATATTTTCTGTGTTAGCATAAGGGAAAAGGGATGATTCTCCCTTTAGTAAACTCTGCAAGGGAAGCAACAGTAAACAAGGAATATGTAAATGAAAGGCAAGTCACTAGCACTTTATGTTAATTCAAACTTAGATCAGCAACTTGCCATCAAGATGAATGCTAAATCAATTAATGACAACAGAAAAATTTTGCACAGAGCAGCAAGAAGTGAGGTTAGAGGCAGTGCTGCATGCACAAGGACTTTATAGCTCTATGCACTTGTCCTACTTAGAATGGTAAATTCCAGATATGCCTCTGCAGCAGGCAAACTCTCCACTCCCCACTCGGCTATAAAAAGCAAGATTGTTGTAACCAAAAGCCAAGAAAGGAAGCGTCTGGGTGCTGCAGTAACCGTTCCCTCAGATTGAAAGGGAAAAGCACACAGCAGGGACAAGCAGAAAGAATGTATCTATAGATATGTACATAAACCACAGTGCTGTAATTTTTGTATGTAGCAGCAATGTAAATAAATGTATGGTTTTTATAAGATACATATTATGAAAATCTATAAAGGCATATTTTTAGTAAAAAAACGCTCTTCTTTTGTAAATAGTTCTCTTCAGAATAAAACAGACCATTTATATACTGTCTCAGCTCTCAAGTCACTGCTTATCCTGCCCACCTGCAGAAGCATCTTAGCACCTAGCAGCATCTTTAGCACCTCATCATCCCAAGAAATTCATCCAGACAGCACTTGCATGTGTTCTGCAGAGAACAAGGCTGGAGAAGGAATATTTGAGGCATTTACACCTCCTGCTGCACAGGAAAACAGGCAAATTCAAGTCTCCTCCACCATCCAGCCATCTGTATCCTTTTAGGGGCCTTTACATGGAGGGGCATTCAAACTTTAACAAGTTTAGATAAATCTCAAATGAACAATGAGACACGTCCCACGTGCCCCAGTTGCAGCTCAGGCCATCTGCATGTCCTGAAGATTCTCCCATCAACAGTCATACCTGAACAAGGCAGGCAGGAAAAAAGGCATCTTTCCATAACACTTGGGAGTGTTTCCATAACACTTCTCCAGGAACGAGGACCTGCCTTCAATAGCCTGCTTGTGTAAACTGGCAACCTGCACAATGTCAGCTGTATAGCTCCTAGACAGATACATATTAATTGTTATTTCATCAGTACCTCCTTCCCCAGAAAGAAATCCCCTCCACATTCAGCAGAAGGGCTCAGCCCTGGCTTGCCACCCTCCACCTCCAGATGATGGACAGCAGAGGAAACAAAGCCTCAAAAAAGATTTGGCAGCTTGTAACCTTTATTTTTAGTTTTTTAAAATTATTTAAAAAGCATAATTAGAAACTTTCATTACAGAAATAATCCTAGCAATCCAGTTAGACATTCCATTGCTCAACATTTAGGAAACTTCACATCAGCACACCACTAGAGATGCAGTCCCCACCCCTTCCAATTGAACAGTCAGTGACAAGAGCAGATATAACCACTCCTCTACAGCCAGTATTAGGAAAAAAATCCCACTTCAGGAAGTTGGACACCTGGATTGGCAGAGTTCAAACTGTGGCCACAAAGACCTGGACTCAAAGAGAACCAATCTTTCCACATAAGAGAACACTCCAGGTTTGGGTGCACCATTTCCTCATTTTATTGCATCAGTTCCAGTCATTTCAGACATTTCTTTACTTCAGCCTGTAAGAAGTTGCTCCTTCCTGGATCTGCACACTTGCTACCACAAGAGCCCAAAAGAAACACAGTTGGACCCTTTCATTAGAAAGTGGTAACCATCACAGGACAGCTTCATTTCAACAGGAAGGCTTTGAGGACTGACAGAGCTCCTTCCTTGTGCATACACCACATTCAACATGAGAAAGCATACAGAATGACACCTGGTGCAACTTAAGCTGCCCCTTTCCACAGCTGCTTGAGTCTAACCATCATCAGAGCTCACGCTAGCAACGTCATCCCAACTCTTTCTTGGGTTACCAATACAAGATATGTGAAGAAAACAGATGGGTGAAGGCAGCTGGAAATGTACTCCCAGCACCTGAACTGATTAAAAATGTGTTTACACATTCATTGTTTGCATTTTTTAAAAAAAAAAGTCTCCAAAGTGATTGATTGTGATGTGATTGTATGACTGGGGCTCTTACCACAACCCGTAAAAATCTAAAAAAAAAAACAAAAAAAAAAAAACAGGCAAAATAAGTGACTAAATTTTAGCCTCTCCTGGGGGAAGGGGGAGGAAGGGAGAGAGGAGGGCTGATCCAGAGCTCATGGACATCAGTGAACCACATCCTACCAAACCAAAGTCAGCAATTCCATTGGGCTCCCTGCAAATGGAGTAAGTCTGCCTTCAAGATCTTAAAGGAAGTCATATCTTCCATGCCCTTTCGTCATCTTAAAGAAAATTCTTAATTATTATTTAGGCAATTATTCAGGTGCTGAGCACGTACATTCAGCCCAGAAATCTAATACTTCAGTTACACAATCTCTCCCCCTTTAACTATATCTATCCAGGGCAACAGACTGAGCCACTGTTTTCCCAGAAAAGCCAACATGGGCAAGGGAAACATCACTGGGCACAGCAAGACCAGTTTGTTTTCAAAGGTGATCCTCCAAGCAAGTTTTCCATTTTCTTACATTAAAGAGCAGTCCTCCTTTCTAATAGAAGAGTCCTGGGAATGATCCTGCAGCAGCTTTCATTTTCAGACATCAATCCAGAATGGCTAGATTTCTTTTCATGCCTTTTCTCACTGAAAAACACAGCTCCAAAATTCAGCCACCAAAATTCACATTCATGTTCAGATCTCCTATTTGTTGATGGGACGATGAGGAAAAAGGGGTATTGTTGTTTTTTTTTTTTTTGGCAGAACGACATGATTTTTGTTCTCAAAAGAAATGGACCCTTACTTAGGACCGTGGCAGAACCAGAAGCAGAGGTCAAAGGAGTTTAATTTCACCCTTAAAAAAAAAAAAAGTTTTATCCAAATAAATCCCACTTCTGCAGGCTGGTTTTTTTTTTTCAGTATGTTGATACAAATGGAAGGAGAGCACGGGTACAGCTGGGCTGCAGCACATGAAGATGAAACCCAAGGACCCAGCCAAAAACCCGGATCATGGCAAACTGAAATTCAAGGCCCCAGCAGCAGCACCAGCTGCCAGCCCAGGGGCTTGAGAAGTGAAACCCCAGGCTTCAGCAACAACACCTGCAATCCCGGTACCTAGAAAAAGAAAGCCAGAGCCCCAAGTAAAAGCCTGGAACTCTAAGTGAAGCCATAGGCCCCAGGGGCACCAGTTGCCAGCCTGGAGCCCAACAGAAGTGAAGCCAGAGGCCCCAGGAAGCAGTTGCTGCCAGCCTGAGGCCAACTCGAATTAAGAACTTGGTACTATTTCATTAAAAAGGTGAACTCTGCAGTCCATGATTGGTTGACATTAAGAAGGCATAAGCCAAAGCAACAACAGGGAGGCGAGGCTGGTTAACGCAATATACATTATATACAAACTCTTGGGTTAATTAGTCCACTTGGTAGGCAACGTCCTTTCTTGTCTACAAGGCGCACTGGAATGAGCAGGGGAGGAGAGAGGGGCAAGATTCCATCCGATACTTTCTTGGCACTGAAGTGGTAAGGTGCCAGCGCCTCTTGATAGAAAACATGGAGAAAAAAAATAATCTTTAAATAACGGCACAAAACTGAGAAAGTCCTCCCAAAGCCTGTCCCAGTGGAATTGCCCGAGTCTAGCTGGAAGGGCTGATCTGTCAGAGCAGAGTCTCTGCAGCAGGGGAAGGGCATTAGCAGCACCGCTTCTTCCTTTTACTGTTCTTCGTTAGCTTCACCACATCATTCTGTTGCTGCTGTTGCTGCTTTGCTAAGTTTTCTTTCTTTGCTCGCAGAACTAGCTCTGTAATGCAATTAAACATCTGCAAGAGAAACAAGCAAGATCAGACCACCTAGGAACTAAGGCTAGTCATTAGGGAGTTGCTTTTAAAAAAAAAAAGTGTCCACTCTTAAATTTTTTAGTAATGGTTCAGAGATCTTCCCCAACCTACCAGAACATGCCAAGCTCATATCGAGTATCCTCCAGAGTCATTTCCAAGCTACATCTGTAATGCTTCTATCCCCTTTCCCAAACCAATACATAAAAACAGGTAAGTTTGGCAACTGAAGCCTAGAGTAAAGACTGAGCAGTTCTACCTTCTATAAGCATCCTCCCCATTGAGACATCTTTCTTGAGAACAAGCCTAGTATGTTAGTGCTGTAAAGCTGGTAAAAACGCAGTGAGGTCTTCATTTCACTTCTCAACCTCTTCCAAATGCACTCAACTGTCTCTTGTCATACTACCTATTCACATGCAATTTGGGTGAAGCATTTTATCTTTCTTCCTCAACAGAAATAATGTAATTCTTTCTTTTTCCCAAGCCAAAATCTCCAAGTAATTATTTTCCATACTCTGCTCTGCATATTATATTACCTCTTCCACATTAATATTTTCTTTGGCGCTGGTCTCAAACAATTGGATCTCCATCTGCCCAGCAAATTTATAGGCATCTTCTGTTTCTACTACTTTTCTCTCTGGGTCATCATTCTTATTCCCCACTAAAAAAAAGAAAGGAAAAAGTCAGCATAGTACTTTGGCAGGTCAGTCCACTAACTAAGATGCTTTAAATCTGTGATGAATAACTTACCTAGTATCCGGCAGACATCATCACAATTTTGATTAATTTCATGCAACCACCGTTTTACATTCACAAAAGATTCTGCACTGGTTACATCATAGACAACAATGACTCCATGTGTTCCTCTGTAATACCTAAGGAGCAGAAAAAGACGACAAATGTTAATTCAAGTTATGTATCACCTTCTCAGCTCTTGTACTTAGCTTTGACAAGATTGATAACAAATCCCAAGTTAAGGCAATCAAATGTCCCCATTTCATACAATCATTGAGGTTGGAAAAGACTTCTAAGATCATCTAGTTCCACCATCCACCTATCACCAATATTTAGCCAGCAAAGAGTACATCTGTGCAAGCCACAGACTCCAGAATACTGTGGGAGACAGTGCTGAAGGTGTTGCTGAAGTCTAGGTAGACTACATCAGCCATCCCCTCATCCACCAGGTGGGTCACTTGATCACAGAAGGACATCAGGTTGGTCAAGCAGGTCCTGCCTTTCACAAACCCATGCTGGCTAGGCCTGACCTCTGGGTTGTCCAGCATATGCCATGTGTGTGAGCTCCCTCAAGATGATCTGCTCCATAACTTTTCCCGGCACTGAGGTCAGGCTGACATGCCTGTAGTTCCTCCTTACGACCCTTCTTGTAGATGGGAGTCACACTGGCAAGCAATTTCCTTACTAATGGGAGTCATTTAATTCTTCTGTAACAGCTTTGCCACAAGCTATTCCTCTAGATCTAGAATTCCCTGCTCATTTAGTCCATGCTAACAGATTTCAAAGCCCAAAGTCTGTTGCTGACTCCCTTGTTCACGCTGCCAAAACCCTCAAAGATGACAGTGTCTTCTGGCAATGTGAGCAAAAGGCAGCAGTGCTCCCAGCACGCCCTCAGAACTGGCTGTGTGGTGAACCTTAGCGCTCCATCGGCCGCATCAACTCCCTGCAGTAATTTCGTTATCGATGAAAGATTACTTCCAGATTAAAATCTCCAAATATACTCAACCCCCAGCCACAGTTCTCTTGAGCTCACAAAAATTTCTGTCCTGTTGAACAACTGTGCTCCAATCGCACCTTCCTACTCAGCAGATCTACTCCATATGCACATTCAGTGCGTTCTGCTACCTCCAGCCATTAAAAATAAGCTTTGCTTTGGTTTATTCCTATTAATCCCGGGCCATCAGCGCCTTTAAGAAATAAGTAATAATGATACAAAAATTAAAAAGGCCAAATTCAAGTTCCAGTGTTATCACCTTCACAAAGCTGCTGAAGGCAGGCAGTAAGCACACCACAACAAGCTATGTAAAGCAAGCTGGACCTCCTCAGTTTCCAGCTACATTCCCAGGACTACCAGGTATTTTCTTTACTGCAAATTTGGCAGCTCTGACAAAAAAAAAAAGTAATTAAAACTGCTGACAGCAGGCCTTCACCAGTATCCAGTTTTCATATTTCAAGTAGCTTTATTTCTTCCTCATTCACCTTCTTTCTTATGATCAATATTAAAACCTTTAATTAATTTAATTAAACAAATGCATAACAAGCCTGAGGAATTTCCTTTAAATTGTGGGAGTGTTTCTGGAGCTGTACCACAAACACTTATTGCAGCAGTCTCCCTTCTGCTGCACTTTAGATGTGATCACCCTGGTTCTGATAATTTCTTAAAACTCCTTTTTGAAATTCAAAATTGTTTAATCTAATCCAAATGTGCTGCCTTTTAGAAGAACTCAGTGTTGCCTCACTTCTGCTGCTGATACACTTGAGTAAGCCATCACCTCTTCCTCACCTCTGCCTTCTGTAGAAGAATGGATGGTGGAGGTCACTCCATCCACCTTTGTGAAACATCAAAGATATGCCAAAGATAGGCACACATCATATACAGAGTGCATCTCACCCCCCCAACTCCAATCTAATGTCTTTGCAGTGATAGTCATGGCACATCAACACTTCTCTGTGATGAGATGCATACTCTACAGGAGTAGAACCCATTCCTCTGGCTCACCTGGGTGTTTTCAGAAGACAGCCAAACACTCCTCCCATGCTATGCTTTACCAGACATCTATGAGTGCACATCCACGTTCCTTGGCAAGAACTCAGGTGAGAATTATTTACAGCCAGTAAGAAAGAGGCCCTGAACTATCTCATATTCTAGTCCATTCTCAGCCAGTTCCTTTAACACCTGAAAACTCGTTACAGCACCACATTTGTGCTTTACTTGGTTACAAATTTATTCCCCTTAGAGAAAAAAGCATTCTACAGCTTGAGTCCGCACATGCAAAGCCTCCTGCCAGTACTGTTATATGTGACAGTATCAGAAAGGGAAAGACTTGATCCTATCAAAACACTAGATTTCAATATGTATAAACTTCAAACTCGCCCTTATCCCTTCATAGACTTTTAATTCAGCACCTCTGAGGCCAGCCTACCACTTCCTTTCTAACACTGAGCATCGTGTTCACAAAGACAACGCTCAGCCTTTACAGAAAAGCAATGGTTCAGTTACACCTACACAGAGCTGCTTCATTCTGTGGGGCACATCACAAAACCATGCCTTGTATCCCTGTCATCCAGACCAGAGATTCAATGGAGGCAGCATCCTGCAGCTCCTACCTTGCCTACGCACCCAAGTTTTCTTCTAAGCAAAAGCATATGGTGTTGGGGAATAGGATAACATGCACCCTGCACATATAGGTCCCCATCCTGACACACTGTCAGCACACAGTCATTTGCTTTTAGAGGTGAGAGCTGTGGGCTGGGCCACGAAGCACAGACCACAGTGACATTCAAAGCTCTGCAGGAACTGGGATCTCCTGCTACAAAGCTCTAATATTGCCAGCCACCCCATCAGAAATGTCTTCCTTTGTGCAAGACAGCACCCCCTGACTGCTGCTGAGTTCCTATCAGCATACATTGCTTCTATTTTTGGAAGAGAGATTTGCCTGGCGCATCCTTCTAGAAAGGTTGCCAACCCCTCATTTATACTAAAATGCCATTTTCTTCATTGGCTGACATTACCTTTTAGCAGCTCAAGAGATAAGACTATGACTACCTTTTATTCTCTAACTCCTAAGCCTTAAAAATACACAGGTTTTGTGATTTTTTTTTTTTTTTTAAAGAAAAGCTAGCCATGCTATTTTCTCTAATTTTTAGATACATCCTTGTGTCCTAGATAACATTTTAAGCTTAACAAGTACAGCAAAGATGCTTCAAACCCAAGAGCAGGACAGCACTAAAAAAGACAAAATCTGGTTTATCCTGCTCCATATTTCAAATTTCAGAATGATGCAGTGCAGAATTGCTTTTATAAGAAGTTGTAGGCTTTGGTGAGTAGAGAACAGATGGGGCTTCCAGCATTCAAGGGTAAGTATGTGTAGGTTTTGTGCTTTTGGCAACCAAGAGGTAGTTTAGGCTTTGGCACTAGAGAAAGAATGCCTTAGCATCTTCCCATCCACATCTCATGGAAGATGGATACTGCAAGAATGAGAGCAGAAGAGAAATGAAGTTCTCAATTTCAGTGTCCAGTTGAAGGACTAAATAACTGATGGTAGCTTCCACAGACCTTGTAAGAGTCAGTATCTGCTGGTCCCAGTGACAAACACGTTAACAAAATACAGCAAATGAAAAGTTATAGAAGAGTTATTTGTTTTTAGAGTGTGCAAGAAATCATTCCATTTTGTTGAAAGACCTAAGCTATTTCCACATGTCTGTGCAGTTGGATGCTTGGTAGTACACAACTATCTTCCATGCAACTGGAAAACCTACCTAGATAGAGAGGCTTTAAACTGTAGCTCTGGTGTGGGAAATGATTAAGGATGATAGCATTTAAGTTGAAATAAGCGCCAAAGTTACCCAAGCAGCTTGTTTTACCTACAGAATTATAAAAAACTGCCTTAAAAACAATACCTACTAGTACAGCTGACTTAAATCAGAACACTTTTAGAACTGGTTAATCAAACTGATAGCATCCTTCAGCCACCTGCACTTCCATCTCATGTCCTCAAAAACCACCTTTCTAAACATAAGGGAGCATCTTGACTCCATTGGTACATTCTCTACCTCAAGATACCTCTTAAATTTCCTCCAGTAAACACTTCCAAAGATTAACATCTGGAAATCTGGTAACTAGTTTTGTGAAGGGAAATCAATCAGTAAATAACTATAGCTGACCAACTTGAAAGAGAAGTCACTGGTTTAAATCAAGCATTTCTGTTTGTATACCACTTGTTTGTTGTGGACATTTCCTTGTTTTTCATTCCTCCAGAGTGTTCTAATTATCTATTTTCATATTCACCTTTTTTGGGTGTGTCCTGGAAGCACATCTATTGTCAGAGGCCTGTTTGGTTGTCTTTTGGTCACCATATCTGCTTTACAGCACATATCAGTTCTATCATCTCAGAAAGCTTATCCCTATCATGAACATTCCTTATAAATGCATGGAAGAAAGTTCATCTGCTAACATCTACAAACTATCACACAAAACTTAATACCTAAAACCAGAGTCCTGAATCAGAGTGAGGGCAGTCCAACTGCAAATAAAGTACAGAACCCAGCTGTTCATACATCTTAAGTATTTCTGCTAATACAACACAGTCGTGGCATGCACATCCCTGGTGAATTTAAATCAGATTTATAGTTTGAATGAAGTTCTACACCAACCAAATCCATACAACTTGTCCTCCCCCACCACCACGTAGCAGCTATTCCAGTTCTTTCACATTTAATAAGCAGTAAAAACAGTGGCTGTCTTTTATAATTTTCAGTCTGAAATTCTGATTTAAGTTTGACTTTCCTCCGTTTCTGCAGAATGCTCTCAATCTATTTCTGTATTATTTCTAACCTTAACATTTTTACTTTGTTCTTCTGTTTCTGCATCTGTAGTCAAGCACAATTGAAACAAATATAAGAATGTTTCCCAATTTTTTACTATTAACTTCCTACTGTCTCAGCGACTTTGCAATCCTAAATCTAAATTGCAGCACTTCCAACTTATTACTACAATTACCAAGTGGACTCTAATTTCTGCCTTGCTTGCCTGGTGGCTCAACAGAAATCTCTAAGTGCAAAGGCACTTCCAACCTACAGTAACACTGAAGGAGCACATTTTATATCCTTAGCCTCAATCTGAATAGTCATTGTAACAAAGACTTTACATCACTCTGTTGACAGCAGGCCTGCACCCCACCCATGATGCGGTCAGCCAAGCCTTTCATAAATACTAACATCATAACTCTATTTGCTTGGGGCTCAGTTTGGCCTCGGCAAATCAGTTACTGTATTACTTTGCCAATAAGCAGAGAGAGAAAAAACCCTTTCCAAAATCAGAATCTTGTGATGTATTGTTTTCACAGGTGATACATTGAGGTCAAGAGTGCCTCTGGGAAAATACCAGGGAAGGCTACACAGTCACAGCAGCCCACCCAGCAGCAAGAGAAGCCCTCACGACAATGTAATCAGCATTGTCAAAGTGTTTTCCTCAACAGCACAAATGCACTCCAACAGAGGAACTTCTCTGCTTACAGCTGCACAAAGTTCAAATCTTCCTTCCCTGCCACACAAGATTCTGCAGCTGCTTTACCAACATTAGGGCAGGAAGGCTGCAGCCTTCACTTCCCCGAGAGCATGACTTGTACTTGTTCTGGTGAAAAGCAGTGCAAAATAAAGGAAGCACCAAGTTCAAACAGGTCATGGCACAACTGCCTCCAATCCCTTCAGCTTGTCCATTTTCTACTGCAATTGAAGAAAAAAAAAAATCCATAAAATACTCTGCAAAGTCGGACCTGCAGCTATTCCTGTTCACAAAAGGAAGCCTCTTTTCCTGGTATTCCCCATTCAGTGCCGGATGCCATGGCTTTTTAAACTAGCTGGCATCAGCCCCTCAGCCCCATGAACCAACGCTCATTAACACAGCTCTGAATTGTGTCAGGGAATCTGAAAACAGGAAGGCCCTCTGCTGACTCAGCACTAATTGGGGCATGGCCTGCCCTGCGTGCACAGCTGATAGAAGCTGCAGTAGTGCTTTGCTGCCCTCCCCTCACTGCTTCCTGCCCCAAGCTGCTGCAGAGCTGAAACAAGAAGTGATGTCACACACAGGAACCCTACAAAAGGTAACAGAGTTTTTTCTAGCTAAACGTTTAGGAAACAATGGAAGTAATCCAGTAGTATCTGTACAGAAGTGCAGAGGAAAAGGGGTGGGAGGGCATACATGCCCAATTTTGCCATTTCTAGCTGTTCAAGAATCATAGATCCAAGCAATCCCAGTTTTTATGCCTGAATAATTTAATCAATCCACCAGCTGAAAATGATCCTCCTCTCAAAATGCAGCCAAAAAAAGAAGTCAGACATGAAAGACGAAGTGAAATACCTGAGTCTTTCAAGAATATATATATATTTTTTAATACTCAAAGGAAACGAAAGTTCCACTTTCAAGTACATTTCTTCCTACTCCCCCCAGGCCAGGGGGGAGTTTACTGCAATCCGTTTACAAATGCATTTTATTCTTAGTTCCCACTGCTGCAGCTCTGGGTGTGGTTTGTCCAGGAACAGGAAAAGCTGTGCACACACTGTTCAAAAGGACAATGAGCATGAAACTGAACCCAAACCAAGGAAAAGGTTAACTTCGTGTGGGTGTCTGCTTCCACAGAACTCAACACAAAGATAGCCTCTAAAATGCATTTGTTCTAGAAGAGAGAGACCCCATTCTTAGTCCTCAAAGCTACTCAGTTATACAACGCAGAGAATTTGTACCCACACTCTGCAGCACTTTCAACCAGGAGATGATCTTCCTGGGCAGGCTTTCAAGATAAGTTTTCTAGCATATGAAAACCAGTGAAATAACTGTGCTTTGAGAACTAAAAGCAGAGGAGTAAGACAAAGCCATCACGGAAATACCAAGAATGTTGAAGAAATCTGAAATCTCAAACTTATCCCGAGTGACACCACCCCATCTGCCCTAAACCAGCTGAGAGAAGTCCCACTACACACACAGCAAAGCCATCATTAGCTGATCAACTGCAACATTAAAACATCCACACTACAAGTTCTGTACACCAAGCTGTAAGCCACGATTCCACTCACGTTGATGTGATAGTTCGGAAGCGCTCTTGTCCAGCTGTGTCCCAGATCTGTAGCTTCACTTTCTCTCCATTGATCTCAACTGTCCGGATTTTAAAATCCACTCCAATTGTGGTAATGTAGCTGCCTGAAAGGATAAGTGAGAACGTAAGTCTTGTTTATTTTGTATATCTCAAAACATGCTTCTGGCTCCTATTTGGCAGCAGCTCTCAGAGTGGGCAGGAGGACAACTTTTCCCCCCATCTGCTCATCTTTTAAAATGCCCTCTCAGGTTCTGCTGATTTGTATATTTTTATCCACAGCCAATAGATTTTTTTTTCTAGCCATAAAACCACATCTTCCATGCCATCCTAAAAAATTTAAGCGTTGAAAAATTATTCTTCTATTGGCAGCCAAGGGTATGCACCCAAATATCTTAAGTAACCATGCAGGCATTCTTTGTGAAAAATTCCGAGACAAAGCTTTTCCTCAAATGCTAATGCAATTGCTTATTTTAAAACAGTCTGTTCTAAGAGTTTCCTCCCAATAAATTAGTTATGTCACAAATGTGAGTGACTGAGCTACAATAGTCAATCAGCCTAAATCCCAAAGGGCCAATGGGAAGTCTGCACAGAGCACTGATTAAGCTAAAACACCCAAGCTATTTCTGGAACCATGGCAGTATTTAAATACTGTGGTACTTTCAGTGATAAGAGAAGATCAAACAGGATATAGACCTGTAGCAAAAGAAGCAGAGCTAGAAACAACGCATCCCCAGTACAGCTACCAGCATGCAAAGGCAGCACAACAGCTCCTTGCCAGCCAGGAGGACTGGAGCAAACCTTGACCATTTCACTTATCCAAGCCAACAAAATACTCACCTGAGAACGTGTTATCTGCAAAACGCAACAGCAAGCTGCTCTTGCCCACACCTATGACAAATAAAGACATCAAGAACCTTCAATGCAGTCATCTTGGATGTCAGGTAACATAACAGTATTTTAACCACTCTCTGCATTTCCTTTTTTAAGTCAAATCTTTTCTCAGATATGTTTGCACCATCCCCCTTGAGCAGTCACCTCAGAACTGCTCTTGAGGATTTGATCAGCTGTCAAGTAGCACACTGCAGTTACTCCAAGATGTGGTATCTTTTTTGTGGAAGCACAGGGTTGCTACGGGTTCTGTGTCCCCTCATTTCTCCAGACCTCAGCAAGCTCAAAACAGTATTTTTAGAATGAGTTGCAGACCACAGTTCGAAGAAGTCTCCAGAGTCTAATGACCAAAAGCAATTTTACGATCCATTGGTTTACATTTGCTCAGGAAAGGTCCAAAAATGAGGACATCCTGCTAATTAACAAGTGCTCAGAATGCTACTCTAAACTCCTCTGTTGAATTCCACTTGCACATCAGGCTTATATTGCTCCCTACCTCCCATTCATCTGTGCTGTGCTGAACAGCAGTGGAATTTGGACTACTTAGATAATCAGACCAGGGTTTGGTACTATAAAGCTTATGTTATCATGGCCACAGTTTAACTGAACCCTGAGCCAAACAGAGGAGCTGTTTGCTTTGGAGCATCCAAAAAAGGCTCGTTCTTCATTTCCCAGGAAGGACTCACACTTTTCTGAAGTTGTACCTTTAGCCAAAATGTTCCATGAAACATTTTCCAACATGCTTTCAGCATCAAACATGCTTTCCTTAAACAATTGTTTGCACCCTGATTACACCCTGCTGCATGGAAACATTTCTCACTGTTCTAGAAACAAGAATCACGAGAAATTCATTCCTGCACATCCAGCCAAGGGAATCTGGGGATCAGAATGCCTCAAAGTTATTAACTCTGCATAACAACTCTTCTGTTGCTGTCCCTTCCACCTCCCTCCTCCTCCTTCCCCCCCAAAAAAAAACCTGCTACAGCATGAGGAGGAAATTCAAGCTCACCAGGGTGATTATCTATCAAATCTTTTCAGGTAGAAGTTATTTAAGCTAATTATTTTGATGATGTATAACTTGAGAGTTCTTCCTAACATTAGTGTTCTAAAGGGAGATGTAAAGGCTATATAGAACTCCTACATATATATAAAAATATACACACACATATAGAAGTTGAGGGTGGTGATACACTGGAACACGTTGCACAGAGAAGCTGTGGATGCCCTGAGGCCCTGGAAGCACTCAAGGCCAGGCTGGATGGGGCTGTGAGCAACTTGGTCAGTGGGAGGTGTCCCTGCCTATAGCACAGAGTTGGAACTGGATGATCTTAAAGGTTCCTTCCAACCCAAACCACTCTGTGCTTCCATGAATATTTCTTGTCTGTTCACATCTGAAGAAGCTATCAACAACAAAAAAAATAATACAAAATCCATGAAAAATAAAATCACCATTATATCAGGAAACCAGATCTCATCTGCAAAAAGTTTAAGTCATCATAAATTCAGAGAAGGTATAATTTACCATTAATGGGGGGAAAAAAAGAAGAAGAAAAAAAAAAGCAATTAAAAAACCCACGAAATCATAGTGCGTATATATTGAAGTTACATCTCAGAGCTCAAAAAAAGGCAGCAGAGCAGCTCCCAAACCTTAACAATGTACCGGTTATTTAGGAAGAGCTAAGCCCATGCAAAGTGCCAGTCAGCTTAAAAAAGAAAGAAGAAGAAAATAAAAGTCTTCAGCAAGCACCCTGCTTTCTGATCAAAGCGCCTTCGCCTCCAGCTTAATAAAAAGAGATGCTGGAACCCACAGACGTGTCAGACCACACCACTTTGTTAAGAGGCCAGCCAGCCCCAAGCTATGCTGCAGAGCTGCATGTGCTGCACATGACCACTGCTCCATCAGCCCATGCACCGCAGCGTAGACTCGACCTCATCCACAGCTCTCAGCTGGCTGCCAGAGAAGAGAACCTCCTGAGCTCAGTGAGTTCCTTATGCTCCAGATGACAACGATCTCACTGAACACACACTGCCTCTGACCTGTGTGCTGCAAGTGCTGAGAAACCACACTCTTCTTCATACTCTGCTTCCTACACAGAGTTATTTGAAGATCTGAACAGAGAAGGATAACAGGGCTCCTGGCTTGCTGGAGACAGTAAAACGAAACAAAACAAGAACGGCCTACTGACTTGGCAAAATCAAAATTAAAAGCCAATTTCTGTGCCCTATCAGTTTCTAAAACCCGTATCTTACTGAGCAGTTATGAAGTAACACATGCAAAGCACAGATCATCTGTGTTATTTTTAAACATTTGGAACAACTGAGATTAACAGCAGCTTCTCCAGATGACCTGTTCTAAAAACACACAAACCTACTACCCTTGACAAATTTGCTTACAGAGGAAAGTGGATGAAACATTATCATTCACCCAGTATCAGTCCATTTCCTATTACAAGGCCTTTCTGAACACCAACAAACAAGGCAAACAGACTAATGTGTGGAAGCAGGGACAAAGCCTTACTGTTGTGGTAAGCAAAAAAAAAAAAAAAAAGAAAAGAAAAAAGGAAAATCAATATCTAAACTACACAGTGAGATTTAATTACAGCAACAGAGAACCTCATGCAGCCAGACAATTCTCACAACACTTTTTTCCTCTGTGGATGCAGCGCAGGGACTTTGCTCAGTACAACTCAGCTAAGACACTGCATTTAATTGTTCAAGACAAGAAGCCTTCCTCAGAGTTTTCACTATCCTGTTTATCTTGCCTGAACAGTTTGGAACTCATCAGCAAGCAGCAGCGTTACTGCTTTACTCAGAATGCAGCATTTGGTTTTAATAATCCACAAGCTCTCAGAAGTGCCTAGGGCTTTAAGCTGTTCTGAAGCTCTCAGCTTTTCACAGAATCACAGAATAGACAGGGTTGGAAGGGACCTCAAGGATCATGAATCTCCAACCCCCCTGCCACATGCAGGGCCACCAACCTCCTCATTTAATACCAGACCAGGCTGCCCAGGGCCCCATCCAATCTGGCCTTGAACACCTCCAGGGACGGGGCATCCACAACCTCTCTGGGCAGCTGTTCCAGCACCTCACCATTCTCATTGTAAAGAACTTCCCCCTGACATCCAACCTAAATCTTCCCTCCCTCAACTTAAAATCATTTCCATTGTCCTAGGCCTTTCTTCCTATTCCTGTCTTAAAAACAGCCTTTTCCTTCTTGCAGACACAGTTTAGCATAGAATAAAATATTTTTACATACAGCAAAAGCTTCTGGAGGTGACAGCTGCCAAGAGCGAGCAACGCTGCATGCTGGGACCTGCTGCCTTATGGACCACACCTCTATTAAAAGAAGAGGGTGGATGCCATCTCCTCCAGTTTATGGAAATGTAACTGTGAGCTGCTGGAGGGTTACCAGCACTGAATGGGACCGAGGGGTGGGATCTCCCAGCCCCACGAAGCACTGGGCACAACCTGAGCTCGCCGCCAGCCCTCCAGAAGTTTCTGAAAGTGCAGTAGAAGCATTCAATGGTTTATTTCCAAAACGTGTAAGGACTCCTTCTCTGCAGCTCTCCCAGCTACCTGTGCACGTACCAGGGCTTCGAGCTCACCGAGGATTTAAAGAAGTGTCGAACTCCAGAACCGAGATTCCAGGCGGTCCCGTGGGACGGTTTGGTTAATAACCAAGAGTTAATAACGAAGAGAAAGCAGCGATTGCTGCAATGGAAGCAGCACTGCCGGGGCCGGCAGCCCCGACGCCTTTAGTCAGGAGGAAATCAGACACGGCCCCGACAGACACAGACCCCCCCGCGCCCCACACACCGATGCTGGCACGGCCGACGTTCACCCACCCTCGGCCGCGGCCGGCCCGCTCCCCGCAGCATCCCGCATCCTCACCGCACGGCGCCGCGGGGCGCCGCGGTCCCCGCACGGCTGGCGCGGCCCCAACGCCCCCCCCAACGCCCCGCCGCCCCCCTCAGGCCCCGCCGCGCCCGCGCAGCCCCCGCCCCTCGCTGCCTAAAGGCCGGGGAGGGGCGAGCCGCGAGCCCTCACCGCTATCACCGATGATAAGCAGCTTGAAGAGGTGATCGTAATCCCGGGCCATGGCCGGGAGCGGCGGGAGCGCGGCGGGAGGGAGGAGGGGGGAGGGGACGGCGGCGGGCCCGGATCCACTTCCCGAACAAACAGCCGGAACTGACAGCGGCGCCACCGCGCATGCGCCTGCGCGCCGCCGTAGGCCTCCAGCTGCGCCGGCACGCCGCCGCGCACGCGCAACGCCCCTCCCTCCGGCGCGTGCGCGCAGCCCGCCCAACGCGGCGCTGCGCTGCGCATGCGCGCTATCCCTGAGCTGGGTGGGGCGGTGTGGGGGGGGGTGGTTGTTCGCCTCAGGCCGCCATGATGGTTCTGTGAGCGGAGTGCGCGCCCAGCCTCGCAGGAGGGGGAGTCCGCAGAGGAGCGATAAGAAAAGGCCAGGCTTATTGGCGTCTTGAACCTAGGATTCGATTCCCAGGGGTTTAATCCGGAGTTCTGCTTATGTTTGGGGTGTTATCTTTGCCCTGTCGCTCATGTTGGTGCTGACCATAGGAGCACATGAGGCTGTCGTCAAGAGCGCAAGAGGTGTGCTGGTTTCTCTGTGGTTTCTGTGCTACAAAAACATTTCTTTGTGTTGGTGTCTGGACTCCGTAGCAGTGTTTTGGTTTAGAATACCTCAGTTATTCAGGACTTTGTTATTTTTCATCCTCAGCAGCTCAAAAATAAGTGACAAAAGATAACACATGTCACTTATAATTACTTCACCAAATTTTGTTGAGCAGAAGTTCAAACCAAAATAATGACTTCATTTAATTACAATATGGGTAACATTAGAAACATCAGCTTTACAGTTCACTGAAAGGAGAATCATAGAATTACTCAGGTTAGAAGGGACCTCAAGGATCATCAAGTCCAACTGCAGCCAAACCATAGTACCCTAACAACCCTCTGCTAAATCATATTTCTGGGCACCACTGGTCCTCCAAATGAGAGCTGTATCAGCTCTGAAGAACGCAAACTTTCCCATCAGCTGAGCTACAAAGACACTTAGGATGCTCCTGCAGTGAAGATCTTTTGGTGGAACCAAAGCACGTGTGATAGAAATCAGTGAAACAGCACTGCTTCAGATCACACCCGTGAACATTGTGAGGGTGTTCAAGGAGTCCCAACCTGCTCCACTCGGCTGCTTTGAGCAGGGCATTGGGTTTGTCGACCTCTGAGATGGCTGCTAGCCCCAGCTATGTGCTAAGCTGTGAGTGGTCCTTACAGAATGACAGATGTTTGCTGGTGGTGCTGCATTCTCCTTAATATTCACTAAAAAGTTGCAGATTCTTTCCTCTGGGTTTATGCAGTAAGGTTTGATTAGGAGAAATAAGAATATGTTTAAGTTAATTGTCTCTAATCAATTCTAGAATTACTTATTTCTTCTACATAGGATACTCTGGTATGGTTGTGCTGTTACATTTTTGCTATTTCTGTGCAATTCATCTGAAAACAAGCCAACCCAGTATGGCTAAAATAGCATCTCTAGGGTGAAGACAATTTTAGCATCGTCTAACAGAATATTTCTGATTGAAAATGCAACTATGCTTTTAGTTATAAACATTCCTTGATCTTAACCTTCATAAAAGTCTTCTGGCCTTCAGAGCTCAGCCCTGTCACTTCCTCCTCATCCTGAAATCCATTTGGATGTCCTCCATCTCTCATTCCTATGCCATGGACTTTGCAGTTCATACATGTAAAACACCACACCCAGGCTGGAGTGCTACCAGACATAAACATGTGCAGTTCTGCAGATCGATACTCACAGAATTAATATTGGAGAAGTGTTTGCAGCCAACCCAAGCCCAATCCAGCTCAAAGGCAACATCTCCTGTCTATCTTACATCACAATACAGCATTTTGGCAGTCCATCAAATAACCCAACGCACATCTCCCATGTCAGGATAACCAAGGGGAGGCCCCTTGAATCTATCATACAAACCACCAACTCAAACCTCAAGTCAGCATCTCCTATTACCCTTATTTTTAAGTTTATGAAAGCCCATGTAGAAAGCGTAAGATGGGGTCATCGTGCCAAATAAAAAAGACTGTATGCAACGGGGTGACTTACCTTTAAAAAATATCAAAATATTTGAATATTTTGTGTTTTCACATTTGTCTCTTTTCCACTGAATTTTTTAAACACCTTGTAAGATAAAACATCGCACTTTGTTTTGTGATCTTCTTGAAATACACACAGTTCAGCTGTCACTCAGAGACAGCGTCTTGACAGTTCAAAGATGTTATTACAGTCAGTTGTGGGAAAAAAATGGTCTTAGACTGACAACTAGTATTTTCAAGATGTTTGAAATGACAGAAAAATTAATTCCTTAGACTCTAAGTTGGCACAATCAATTTATCATCTTTCACGTTGTGGCAAAAATTATGGGTATTTTAGCTCTGATGTATTGTATTGCAGTATATAAATAATTTAGTGAGAGGTAGCTATCAAATTCCAGATTCTGTGTTGTGCTGTAATTGAATAATCAGCACATTCTCAATAACTGCAAGTAAGTTTCCTACCTTTTACTCCTCCCTGTCGGGAACAACTAAACTGAGTGCTGAGAAATTCAGCTGCTATTTGGAAAGATGAATGAGTTTTTCCACTTCACGTCAGACAAAGTTAAAATACAAATCTTCAGAATACCCTTAATTCAATTACAAAAGGTAGTAATTGGCTAAAATTAATAAGCTAATTTAAAAACCTTCTACTTGACTGTTATTTTCTTCCACATGTTTAAGAAGTATCAGTATTCTGGAGAAAAGTAGCTATCTCTGACTGTGCTCAACCTGCCATTCTTTAGAAAAACTTGCACATTTTTCCTCCTTCATGTCCATAGTGATCAAAGAAGTTATTAAGTACAAATACTGAGCTTTTCTCACCTATTTTTGCAGTTATAAAATGACTTCAAGTTTTGTTTACTTCTGCTATAGTGCAGTGTTTTTGCATTTGGTGGCTTAACTGCTGTTCCTCTGTTATTCTCCAAACACAGTTCATTCATTACAGGTGAAATTAATCACAGTGTTCTAAGACATCAAATCCTTAAGGGCATTTTTAGTTTTCACTCTGATTATTACCAACACAATGCAAAAACAGAGTTTAAACTTTAAAGGATAATGAATAAAAAACACAAAGATTAATTGGTTGATTACCACTCATCCTTGAGTTCTTGTAGACAAGAATTGAGACTTTTGCTTCCCAAGACTGTGTTTTAGTGGAGCAGCCTTTAGATTACACATTAGTCTCATAGGCAGTGACACAGCCTGAATTCACTGCTTCGAGGGATATCCACCAACAATACTTGCAAGTTTTCTTCTCAGTGTAGTTACTCATAGCTCACTGTCAATACAGACAAGTAGCTTTCCACAGTGAATTATGACTGGTACAGCTTATTACTTTAATTAATTATCTGGATGAAGAGATAGGGAATACATTTTTAATCAGTAGATAACAGAAAACAGAACAGATTTGCAAATATTCTGGAAGGCCTACTCAGAATTTAAAACCACCTTCAAAATGCAGGTAAACATTATTAAATCAGTGATGACAGGTTCAATAAGACCAACTGGAAAGTGGTGGAGTTTTATAGAAATAATGAACTGCATAACTACAAGATTGGACGTAAATAGCAAAAGAGCAGATTTGTAGCCTGGATTCATAACTGACTGCAAAACATCTGCTACTGCAGCCAAGTCTCTTGTGGGGATAGATAGCAGCATGTTTGTGTAGAACCTAAAAAGTGATATTCTCCAGCAGAAGATTTGATCCAGCAGTGGGCACTACAAGGCAACAGTGAATCTGAATGGAACAAACATGAAGAGCAACAACATAGATTTAGAAAAGCTCATCCACAAGAAAAGACCTGGAAAATCCAAGGATGGATCTCATCTTCAAGGATGAGAACACTGCAGGGATAACGTGGCTGCTGCAAACAAACTGCTCTCAATGCCTGTGGGAACAGGACAAACAGTAATGGACTCAAATAGCAGCAAGGAAGGTTTTGATAGCCACTGAAGTGTAACACTCTGAAAAGTATATATAATTAAATGGATGGCATAAAAGGGTTATGGAATCACAGCAATTGGCAAATTAGTTCTAGTAGAGCGTTCCCATGTGGTTGCATTTTATGCTCTCAAATGTTGTGATTAGGAGCATTTTTTTCCTCCCACTATTATGTTTGAGCCATCCAGAGTTATATCAAAGGAAGATCATCACCCCCCCTTTGAAACTGTAAACTGTAATGCTTTGGTTTCTGAAGAGCAACCTTCTTCTGTGTAGTTTCATCACACAGATAGGGCTCACTTTTATATGTAGAATGCAAAACTAATTTTCTCTTCAAAGGTTTTTATTCTGCCACGCAATTTTTTCCACTATTTCCATCAAATAGCACAAAAGGCATCAGTCAATTAAAAAAAAAAAAGTGACTATTTGGCCAGGTGAACTAAAATCCTGCTTTCTTGGAGCAGTACAATTCATTGACAAAAAAAACTCTGCATGTTGGAAATGCCAAATATCTTCTGAAGCCTTTGAAGACAAAAATAGAGGAGTTTTCACAAGTTGAATAAAAAGCTGTCTATAGTCCAAAATGCTCCAGAAATGAACAGGAGTAATTACAAATTTCATTAAATGTCAGTTCTAGCTTGGTTTTAAACCCTAGCTTACCTCAGTTTTGCAAAAGGGTTTATACAGATTACTGCACTACCCACTCTATAGGCTGTATGCTCTAAAAAAAAATAAATGCATATCCAGAAAGTAAATCACAGAATTCGTTTGTTGGCAAATGAATGCATAAAGAGAACAGTTTACACCAGAAGGATCAAAGTCAAAGCCTTTATTAAATGTTCCTTCTTTAAACAGACTGCATTTAATTCCCCCCTTGTATTTGTGATTTCTAAGGCTGTTTTAAATACTGTGTTTTACAGGGATTTTCAGTCTTCAGAACCGTCACAAGCAGCAAGTTAGCAGTACACAAAAACAATTCTGGCTTCACAGGGTCTCTGGAAAAAAACAACAGTACTTCCAATACTGGAGTTTTGGCACAGACCCTGGAAAACAAGTAGATTTCACCAGAGTTTAAGCCTGATGTGCTCTAGCCACATCTCACAATTGGCCACAATTTATCAGTATAGATTAGTATATCTGTTTCTTGTGCATTAACTATTTCAAAAAGGGGACCAAATTTTCAAATTTCAGCTAAAGTGGGTCTAATTAAGGCTATTCTGGTATATTTGATACTAAAATACTCTCTGGGAGTCCTTTTCATGAAATCCCATCAGAATTAACATTTTCAAAAATGAAAACATTTAAAGTAGGTGTTTTGAGTTGAAATGCTGATGCAGCGGTTGGGTCAGTGTTGTTTTGTCTTCGGGAGCTCGATTATCACGTCAGTATAGTGTCATCTATCTGTTCTTCAGAGTCAGCCTGGCCAGCCAGCTTCTTAAGAGATCTCCTGCAGCTTTCATTGAGAAGCTCCAAGCTGGCAGCATCTAAAATCTTGGAAACAGACTGTGGAAGGAAGAAAAGACCGAATTATTGATTCCTTAGGAGACGCCGTTCAAAGAACAAGTTTAAGAGCTTTACATGGTGTATTTATCTGCATCTTCAAATATACCCAAAGCCTTCATCTGGTTTTAGGATTCCAGACATGAGAACTAAACTAGCTAGGGGCTTGGAAGAGAGGTCTGGATATGGATGTACAAAGGAGCATTCCATCCATCCTAAATATTCTCTCCAGTACTGATAATGCTGCAATAGGATTATAAAAGTGACAAAAGCAATAAACTAGCAGTCCTAGCTAAGGCAACTACAGCACAATATGGCTTCAGGCATTAAACACAGAGAACACATTAAATACCTTGACTTCAATAATACCCCACTGTATGGTTGTGCAGTATCACATAACTTGCATACTTCTTCACAGCTTACCATAAGAATACTAATGAAGGCTTAAATGCAAATAGGAATATCCCACTTCACCTATTTCATAAGAGACTGCCAGCATGTTCTGAGACTCCAGGCAAACACTTAAACATAAGCAGAGCCACGTGACATAGCCCACTATCAATGGTTATGTTTTCTTCTGTCTCATACCTCAAGCACTTGTTCACCCGCTCTCATCTTCAGCAGATTAACAATGGCTTGGTCGCTGTAAGCTCTGACACTGGTGTTTTTGTCTTTTGTGTTGTCCAGAAGTGCTTTGAGAATGGGTTTAATTGTCTGAGGATCCAGTGCAGGAAGATGGTTTTTATTTGCCCACCAGATCATTTTTTCTGCAACTAACTTTATGTCACTGGATGAGTTCTGGAGACACTGAAGAAGACAAAGATGGTTTTAAGCTTAGATATACCAAGGACAAGGTATTGAAAGCACAAGTTTACCTTGTTTTCCTAATTTAAGTATCTTTAACTACGACAGCAAAAACAAGTAGTCTTCAATTCACGGAGTGAAATGTCATCAACAAATGTGATTAAACTTATGTATAACAGTAAGAGTGGATGAAACCTTGAAAACAAGACACTTTTTCAAAAGAAAACAAAAATGTTTGGTGACAGAGGTACACACTATCAGGAAATGACAGGGACATCTAACTGGAGCAAAAGATGACAGTACCTATGGTAAAACACACCCAGTCAGCAGCAACAACCAAGTCACTGGTTAGAGTGTAAGCTATGTTTCAACAATGTATTTCATTTTAATATAAAAAAATTTAGGGATAAAGGTATTGTGACAACTCTGATATTCATTTTATATTTAAACGGAATGCTATGATGCAAAGAAATATATTTCAGCAAGAAGTCTACTTTGAAAAACAACAGACACCATGTTGACTTGCATTTATGATGGATTTTCAAGTAAATTTAGAAGACATTTAAAATGTGAAATGTAATACATTTTTATTTACAATAAGAATGACAGATAAATTAAAAGGCAGCAGCTCACTCGCTCTACCACTACCCCTCAACTCTGTCTTCCTTTATCTTTCCTAAGACATGAAAACACTCTCGTGATCAAAATTCAGATTCTTCCTGCCCTGAGGGATATTTTCATGGGGGAAAAAAATACAGAACAATAGAAGAAAGAAAGGAGCTTTTAGGTAGATTTTCAAATAGGTATCATTTGAAAAAGAAAGAGCACTAACGTCAATATTCTTTCCATCCAGGCTCTAGGAGCTACTCCCATTCAAAAAAAAATAGAAGTCAGAAAGTACTGATGCAAAGCCAGAGAAGGTAAGGAGTTTGTATTCAACAACTTTCTAACAGAGCCCCTTTGAGCTTTATCAGATTTTAAAAGCAAACTGACATCTGCCCCCCTCCATGCTTTTCTTCCCATCAGCTGCTTGCTACTGCAAAGGAAAACAATTATTCACACTGAATCAAAGTTTACCACAGAGCCAGTCAAATTTCCACATTACAACAGAGATGGAGGTATTGTGTTCACAGCTGCAAAGCAGGCTTGTAAAATTATTGTCTGCTTTAGAACAAAAAAGACTTGTATAGATTTCCAACTATCAAAGGATTTACAGCTTCCTAAAATAAGGCAACTGAAGTTTCAGCTTTTGTGCTGGGTTACATTAATTTTACAAAGAAAACCTCTCTAAATCAGCTGAAAGCAAGACTGTATTACACTGGTTAAGATCAGATGAGAACAACACCAGGTAACTTAAAAATTCTTACCTTAATAAAGAGGTTGGAAAGTTTTGGAGGCAGGTTCCCTCCTTCTTCCATGTGGTATTTCATAAGAAAGCCCATCCCTCTGATGCCACTAACTGCAATGGGTATCTTCAATGTAAAAACAAAAATTTGATATGATTGATGTTATTACAGTAGAGTTCAACAGTCTTTATATAATTAGCCTCACAGTCACATGGCCTGGTGAGCTTTTGCAAAAAGGCTCAACATATCTGTCAAAAAACTGCAATGCATGAAAACGATGTAATGTTATTGGACAAAGAGGATAAAAAATCATGGCTGTGACCACACAGAACAACGTGACAGGCCCCACATAACCCACGAGTTCCCTACGCTATGTTATTCATTCAACTGTTTTCGAAGTCTTTCTTCTAAATTGAAGTATTTGTTCATTTTGTAAACCTGGCCTGTGAATGAGAACTTTAATAGGGCAACAGAAGTAGAATTTATTCCCACTGAAAGTTACTCTACCGTTAAGGATTAAATAATCTTCATCTTGACAGAGATCAGCAGTAAAAGAATCAGAATCACAATCATGCAGTTTCACTATAAAACTGCATCTAGTCAAGGAAGAACATTCAGAATACACTTTTATTCTGATTTTATTTTTTATTTTAAGTTTTTGTAACACTGTGAACCTGTGAGCCTTTTATAACTACTCCCACAAGCACCTGAATAGAACTTGCCCTTTCTCAGGCAGCACTCACCCTGTCAGCAGTGGCATTGCTGAGGATCATCTCCAGAACACTGTTATAGTACTTGGGGGAACATAGCCTATAAGGAGCAACATTTACAGCCACTGAGAGGGCCAGGCTTCGTCCATGTCTCACCATCCAGTCAATTCCAGAGATGTCTGCTAAAATGGCAAAAAGAACTACCTCTAAGAAAGGCCACTGCATCCAGCTGAGAAAGCATTTGTCAGTTTGTCAACTTGCTTCTATAAAAGCAGCACTTAAAGCAGCATCTTTCTCCTTCCAAAAGAGACATATAAACTGTACGATAACACAATACCTCTATTAGAGAGGAATTCTCTCTGGGCAGATATTGAAACCCAACACACTGACCTTACACCATTAAAGTGGGTTTTTCTGATGATACATGTAATCACACCCACATCACTCAGTACATGAAGAAGCTTGCTATTACAATTACATAAGCTTTGACACCAATAAAATTGTAAAAGTGATCTGTAATTTGAAACCAGCTAGTAGATTCCCTTTTTAATTCCATAGAGCACTATAACACTCCCAACCACTACAAGTTCCTACAAAATCCATGTTTCTGACTAACTAACAGGCAAATCAGTTAATTCTCCAAAAGTATCTGAAGCTGTTGGATGTGGTCTGCAATAGTCATAAGCCAATCTGTGATCCCAGTGTCATCAAATAAAGTGGAACAGCTCTCCCCGATGCTGCCTGAATGTACTGTCATCTCCCATTCACTGTGCATCAGCACTAAGGAACTGCTCAGCCATGCTGGTACTTTGCATCAAACTCACTTGAACACAAATCCACAAAAAATATGGGAAACCCAAGTTTTAATTGTCACCTTGTGCTCGATGATGTACCAGAGTGTAAGAGCAGCCATGAGCAAATAAAAGTACAAGGAAATCTAGAGATTTGTTTAATATAAAGAGGAGGGACCTGAATAGTTACAGTTTTCACAAACTACTGGCTAAGAACATATCTTCCCCTGCTTTTCAGACTTAGTTCTAGTCAGAGTAGCTTCACCTACCCAGTAAGTGCTGGTGGAGAACAGTATTGAGCTCCTCTTCTGACAGAAATGCACACAGCTCTGCTAAGCAGCCAGCTGAAGCCATGCGGGTGGCATCCTAATGAGGAAAGGAAGGAAAGAGCAACACTGGTTGAGCTCAATCCACATCAGAGACAAGCAGTAAGAGAAGCAAGGGACAAAAATAAAAAGAGGAGGGGAAAAAATAAAGTATTCGCAGAAACTCTTTGCCTCCTGCTAACTGTGGATTTCTGTCATTTTGTACAGTTTGTTGTACATACTGGAAGTCTCACATCCAGTCAAAAAAAGCCAGCAGATTGTAAAATTACAGGTCTCATATAAACTGTGACTTGTTAAATAGAAAAGTTATAAAGACAAAAGTGAGTATTTTAAAAGCTATGTTAAGAGTTACATTTTGACTCAGTCTAGAAAACAAATATTACTTCTAGCCATCGCTGCATAAGCTTATTGCTGTGATAAGATTTTAATTTTAAAACTTCCATACTCCTGCTTGTTTGGCATGGTTCTGAACTATATATATCTGCACTTCTCTACCCTAAAACTTAAAATCCAATGGGAATTTTTCAATTGCTCTATTTCTATCGTGCCAACAGCTGTATGTCTGTATGCACATACTGAAACATAAAGACATTACCTGATTATTTAATCTTACAGATGAGACTGTTGCTATCTGCCATATACAGAAGATCACACATTCAACTTAGGAGAGTTTCTTGTTTACTGGAGAAAAATCTGTTACCAAAAAAAATTCCTCACACCTAATGATAAACCCCACCTGAGAGCCTGCAAACACACAGATGTGCTTATAGAGAAGGTACTGTGGGTTCTCTCTGAGATAAAAAAAAAACATATTCTGACTTCAGAGCTGTCTCACGCATGCTGGAGAGGAACTGCAAATCCACCTGTGTGGTTGCTAAGGAAACATTAAACTCACAGACTTTGAGTTAAAAGTAATTGGCTGGGGATCTCCAGTTCAGTTAACACCATAAAGCTCCAGTGAAATCAGTTTTACAGACCACATTCAGTTTACTGAGTGATGTCCAACTGCAGCGTTTCTTTGTAACAGTTTCTTTCCACTCTAACAGCAATAATTTGCCCTGGAAGATTACTCTAGAAAATAATTTTCTTAGTTCTGATTTTAAATTTAGAAATCAGACTAACTACAGCACGGATCCTTTACAGCTGTCTGAAGCAATACCTCATCATGTCCCAGCATCCCAAGAAGAACCGTGCTGATGTTCTTCCTAATTGTGGCATCTACTTTTGCACCAGCTCCTCGTGTTACAAACCGCAGCGCTTGCAGCATCGTGTCCCTAGAAGTGATCACAACATACAGTCATCACCCTAAAGAAGAAACTGAGGTCTGGACAATTGTAAGAATTTCTTACACAGCTATTAGATTAATATGCCTGACAATTTAGGAAACCCAGACTCTCTCCACTGATGAGACTCCATGCTAGAGTTCATTCCATGTTTGCATACTTGTGTCTCTCTCTTACAAAGTAAGTATCTTCTGACTATTCAAAGATTAAAATAAAAACAACAACAACAACAAAAAACCCAAGAAATTAATTTCTCAGGAATCTGTACGTATAGGGTACAAGAACAGCTGCATTACTTCAGGTCGAAGTGAAAATTGATACAGTTTTGTACCTGAAAGTGGGTTGCAGTGGGTTTAGAGACTGAAGAAGAAGAACTGGGCATATGCCAAGCAACATCTCTCCTGATAAGATGCATCAGAGTGCAGCTTTTGACCCACTATGTCCCTATCACCCACATTACTGGTTTTACAACCCTTCATTAACAGTAAATAAATCTTACTATCTAAATCAAGGGGGGGAGAAAATTATCTCAAATTGCTGTATAGCATATTAATCCTAGCCCCTTATTCTTAATAAGCAGCAAGGTCTGAGATTTCCACCTACAGCTTACCTGATGGCAGAGTCATCACTGGAACGAATTCCATTCAGTAGCTCAGTAAAAAGAGGATCCACTTTTACATGGATAACAATAAGTTTACCAAGAGCATCAGCAGCTTTAAGGCGAACAGCACGGTTTGAATCTTGCAGAGCTTTGGTGAAGGTTGTTTGCAATTGAGGCAAAAATGGTTTCAGGGCAATCTCAACCTTTAACAGAGATAAAAGAAGGAAAAGTGATGGAGTTGAGAATGTAACCATGGCTAGAAATCAAAGCCTGTAAACAGCCTGACTTGTACAACAGTTAATTATCACAGTAACAAATAGCCTTTACTCAGATCTAACACACTACTAAAACAGGAAAAACACAAAATGTTTGTGTTTTTTACAACAAAACATTTATCTTTTTCTAATTTAATTCTGTTTTCTGCAGATGGAAACACAAGAAAGATTCTACATCGTCATGGATGTTCTTTTCTATACAAAGCACTAAATAAAAGCCTAGCTCAGTTCAAATGTGTAAGATGATCATCTTTGGACTCAAAATTTCAAAAAAGCATGGACGCAGAAAAGAAATTATCTACCTGGTAGTTGTCAATCATGTGAAAGAGATGAGCATTTAGCAGTATTTCTGAGAGGTCCAGTGACTCAGTTGTTGGGAGAATACAATCCAATTTCACTGCCATTCTAGATATTAGATCTACACCAGTTGATATCCTAGCTATATTAAAATGAACAGCAACAGATTTTCTGAAGGCTACTGTAGAAAATGCTCACAAACTACAACCAGTTATTTTCAATCTTACCTTGGCTAAAAGAAGGCTTAATGTTTCAAGCAGAGCCACTTTGACATTCCAGCTGAACCGATCTCCCAAGATACGAATAAGTGGTCCAGTAATGCTCACTACAGATGGTTTAAGAGCTTCTGCAGAAGTCAGTTTAATAACCAGCCCCAAGGCCTTTGCTGCTTCCTCCTTTTGCTCTGGATTACCAGTTAGAACACCTTCACGCAGCACCAGAAGTATAGAAGTCACTCCCTGTCATAACAATTAGATAAGAAAGCTTAGAAGCTAAAATGCAAAAAATACATATCTTATTTTTGCTCCTGTTATATACCAGCTGAACAGACTTAAACAGTTTCTCTCAATTTCCTGTTGACCTTCAGCTGCCTGCTTCCAAATTTACAAAGCTACTTTTATTCAATTTGATTTAATGCATCTATGCCTTAGAAAGCCAGTTGCTATGAGGAAAGTGCTGGTGGATGAGGGAATTTTTAAACCATAGAAATTTGGCACAGAAGTCCAACATTACTCCTCCACAAAAGCAGCAAGTGGGATTTCCAGGCATAATAGAATTGTCAAAGATCTTGTCACAAAAGGAGCTGTCTGCAGGGTAATTCAAAAGCACCAGTAACCTACAAAAAGTCTCTAACATAGGGGTTTAAAATGCTACAGTTTCAGTATTTCTAATACCATAACACAGTATCAAGCTTCCCCCAAGAATGACATAGGATGGTTGTGATCGAGTCCATTTTTGCATCACATGCTCATTTTGATCCTCTACCTTCTTAGGAATACAAAATCCTGGCACATGCTCGCCTTTGGCCTCGTTCCCTACAATCCGGATGTCCTTGTGTAGGTCCTCAATGAGAGCAAGCTGGTTCCCAGCATCTAACTTCTGTAGGAGAGAGGGGCAAGACAAAGATGAAGTAATATCACAACTGACAGTTCCTTCTGAATTCTCAGGTGCATCATGAGAAGACACTTGTTTCCCACCCCTTCCAAAGACCTAACTGTTCACTGACAATGCTGCTGCCAAGCTCATCTTACATCTCAAACCTTTGCAGCATTTGCCAACATAAACATAGTTTAAATAGGAGATTCAATTTAGACAGTATTTTACCAATTATCTCCACTTTCTCCTTGCCAACCACTACCACTATGAACTTTTGAAGCTGCCTCTTACCTTGGTGATGGAATTAAGTGCATCCCAACTTTCATTCAAAACTACAGGATTGGTATCATTAAATAAACGTATCAAGCCTGAAACCAAGTTCTTGAGATGACCAGTATAGTCTGCTTTTGTCTTGGAGCAGTAGATATTCAGTATGATAGCTGCTGCTTGTCTCATTCCCAGGTCAGGGCTGCGGGTAGCTTCTAGTAAATCTTCAGTTATAATTCTTTGTCCAACGTCATCTTCCACAGAAAGGATTACAGACTGGCAATTTGCCATTTCCTAAGGAGTCCAAATTTATTTTACATTAACTCTCAAATAGAATAAAACCAGAGTTAGCCCCAGGTTTCCCCATGTTATCCAGAACATCATCTCTAAGAGAAAAGATAGAACATACACAACATATACCACCTGCTAATCTTTTCTTTTGGAATAGCTGGTTGTATTGCCATCAAAGGCTTAATTCAGAACCAATTTCCTACTGCTACCTCCATCCCTATGCTTACTTAGTAACAAATGTTAGGAGAAAAAAAAAAAAAAAAAAAAAAATGTTATGAATGGAGGAGAGATAAGTACATAGTCAACTCTCAAAATTCAACAAACGATCTGAAAAGTTGCACAGGTAGCTGTACAGCTACAGAAGGGCTAAATTCCAAAAATGAGAGTAGCTCAGTCTGCCCAGTCTTACTCACCCTCAGAGACCATGGGTCTTATCAGGTAAGTTTTTTTTTTTTAATTTAGGCTGTTCAAGTCTTTGTGTCATAAAACTAATAGCAAGTACAGCTGTAGGTATATTAGAAGCTGAGCAGATAGGCATCTGTAGCAGACAAGATTCTATCCACAGCACTCTCAATTCACCAGCCTGTGTACATCTATATGCAATCACAGCTCCAGGATGTTCTCTGGAGTCCAAACAACAGATGTTTCTGAAAGTAGTTCAGAAGGAGCACTGCATGCAAAATAGGAGATATTCTCCTTTCAGCCCTTTAATCTGTTAGTCTTATTTCCCACTAATGCATACAAACTTAACCAGACACTCTGACAGTTTCCAAAGAATAAGTAAACTGAGAATTCTATCTTGTTTAGGCCTAAGAGACTTCTTTAAGGATACAAATGGATTTGGAAAGCATATGTTTTTCAACTCTCAACATGCCACCAGGCAAGAAGACTCTGCCTGAAGAAGTTAAGGGACAGAATTAAAACACACAGCCTGTATATCTAGGGAATACAGACTCAGTGCTGAGAGGTAAACCCAAACTATCTTCAGGCAGCCTGTCATAGCAGAGAGTTGAGCCATGCTACTTGCCAGTTGCTCTTCACTGGTCCCCAGCTTCTCTTTCAGTGCAGACATCATAGCAGGCAGGATGACACTCAAGTGCCTTGTCAGAGCATCTCCTGCTACTGATGAGAGGAAAGCTAGCACACGGGTGTTCACAGGGGGAGTAGTCAGCTAAAAAGCAAAAACAAACAAAAATAAAAATGAGACAAGCAGAAAATTTCTTTAGGAGGAATCTCAGGTCATTTATAACATGAACATTTTAAAGTATGAGTGCACCACAATGACACAGTTTTGAGCACAGAAATATTTTGGCAAATATTTTTCCAAAGAAAACTGGCAGCAAACACAGGAAAAAGCACAACTTAAAAAAAAAAAAAGTTTAAAATTTGTTTCCAGTTGTACCTTTGGCACCAAATAAGGCAGAACCACACGGCTCTTGACAGCCATAACTTGTTTAAGACCATCCACAGCAAAGTCAGATGTCTCCTCATTATCCTACAGAGAGAGAGAAAATAAAAACATAGGACATGATTTGTGACGCGCCAAGCTAATTTTACAGAGAGAGTGGTGAGGTACTGGAACAGCTGCCCAGAGAGGCTGTGGATGCCCCGTCCCTGGAAGTGTTCAAGGCCAGATTGGATGGGGCCCTGGGCAGCCTGGTCTAGCATTAAATGAGGAGGTTAGTGGCCCTGCATGTGGCAGGGGGGTTGGAGATTCGTGATCCTTGAGGTCCCTTCCAACCCTGGCCATTCTGTGATTCTGTGATCCCCTCTTTCAGGTGACAGTTCACCACATGATCATGCAACCAATGCTCACACAGGTTCTTCTACATAAAATCACCCTCACACTATATAGCTAAACCTAAGCCAAGAAAAAGATGTGACATATCTGGCATGGTGGCCAATTTATGGAGGTGACATTTGCAATTCCCTAGCAGAGCTGGATGTAGCAATTCTTAAGCCTATGCTTTAACCACAAAACTTTCCTTACTGATAACTAGCATGACTCCACAGAGGAGACAAAATAGAGATGGGCATTCTCTAGAAGGTCTGCCACTGCAAGTTTCCTTCTCTTTTAAGCTTGTTATTCAAAACCTGTCCATAACATCACTAATTAAGTTGTTGGTTCATGTTGAGCAATGCTTACCAGCTGCTTCAATAAAAACGGAAGGATATCTTCAAGAGCCTGATGCCCAATTGTTGAGTGCAACTGTTCAAATGTTTTAGCTGCAGCCTCTCTCACTTCTTCCAGAGGGTCACACAATGCTTTTCTCACTGTAGGCACCAGAGACTCAGAGAAAACCAGTACCTAATAAGTAGAGATAAAATTATAGGTTATATAAAGCACAATGGACAGATGCATCTCAGTAAAATAGCTAAAAACCTAAATTTGCACAACAGAAACTAAATTGCTATTTGTTTGTAATACATTGGAAGAAAATAAGGATTAATTAAAGATTTGCAGTGTTCTAAGACTACCTTGTAGATGCTTCCTATGGCTCACAGATGTCAGAACTGTGCAATGTTTTAAATGTACCAGCAGATGCAAATACACACATTTGCCTCAACAGGAACTCACATTAGATACAAGCCTTTAATTTAGTCCATTGAATAAATCCAACACTGTTACTGTATTTTTTGCATCTCAAAATTGTAACATAAATATCTAGGAAATGGCAGATTTCACCCTCCTTATTTAACTTACCGCATCCCTGCTGGTAGACTTCATTATCTCACTCAGCCCAATGCAGACTCCTTGCCTTTCATCATTCTTGTCTGACCTTAGTCCATCCTCCAGAATGGGAATGATTTCAGGAAGGATCTTCTCTCCTAACTTTCGGACAAGGTCTCCTAATGTCCGTGCTGCAACCTGTTAATTAAACTTATTTAATTATGTTTTCTAAATGAGGAGCACAGTTAAGATGCTGAATTTTGAGCAAATGCTATTTTTTAACTATAAACTACTTTTCCAAGTACAGACAAAAATGTAGCAATGGAAACACTATTAAAATAAGTAGCCATGGAAAAATTGTTTTACTTCCACCACCACTGCCTTTCAGCAAGGAATTCAGATATGCTCCGACCAGTTAAATTCATTACAGCTTTAGAACAACTCGAAGAAAAGAATTATCCCGTGTTCTTAATCACTTTACAAGGTTGCCTGCAGAAACAGGAAAGCATTACTCAATTTCTCACCGTTCGCTTATCTGCACAAGTACTGGCCAAGAATTTCAGCAGAAGCCCAAAGAGTGTTGGCAAAATTTCACGCAGCGTGCGAGGAGTGTTTGAAACTACAATCTTCCAAACGTGTAAAGAAGCTTGACGCACTACCAGCTGGGTGTCAGAGCGGCCCATGTACAGCCCTGCCAGCACCCTGTTCCTTCTCTCCACACCAAGAGCATTAATAATAGCCTGAAAAGAAACATACAAAATTGTATTAACCACTCCTGAAATTTATCAAAGGAACAAAATGCATGTTTATTCATTAAGTCTTTCCAGCAAGCTTTTCAAGCTGATTAAAAAAACAGACACAACAGCTTTACCTTGTTTGACTGGGCTGTTCCGAAGTTGTCATCCTCTGAGGCAGTTTCTGTTGTCATTTTTCCAGTGACTCCCGAGATATGGAATAAAAGATCTCCAAGGAGCTGAACTGAGCTAAACCTGGCAACAAGAAGCATGTCAAGTGTTACAACAAGGTAATCAGACAGTATGTGTACAAATACAGCAACATGTCAAATATACTGATATGGGCAAAACGCAAGGGAAAGATCTATGTCAGCACTGAAATGCTGTATGGGCTGATAGGTCAGATCATTCTGCCTACGTGACAGTGAAGAAGCATGCTAAAGAGAAGGGGGAAGAATTAATTCCAAACCAAAAGGGGATGAGAGAGTATCAAAGTAATGTATCAAGGAATAGTCTAGACTCTAAAAAAGAACAAGCTATTCACAGATCTCTCTTAACCCAAAAAGGTATTCACCTGGGATAAGGTCACCCATCAGCACTCAGCTCACACATGCCTTTAGTACAGCTAATTTCTGAGCAACTGCTATTAGCTGTGAGTGCTCCATTGCATATTCCCATACACAGGAGAACAATAACTTACTCAGCATTTTGAAAAATGAGAAACAATATGTTAGGACTAAATGTTGCCACATCAACTGCCTTGGAAGTGCTTTTCAGAGCCACTATAAGAATTAATAACCTAGTAAGAATGCATTGCAGATATCAGGAAACCTGATTCAAGGCTAGCAGGGCTTCTCAGACTTGGTGCTATAAAGGCATCATATTCAATCCACAAGCAGAAAGAGACATTTGCTTTTGTTTCATTGGTCTCTGCATTTTTTTGAGGAACATCAAGAAGCCTGAATCACACCTTTACTCTAATGAAGGGAATGTCTGTGGATAGGATGGTTATCCCCTACCTTATCCTCCACAAGTCATCAAACAGGCCATCCTCAAGCTGTGGCAGAAGCAGTGCAATGGCTGTCTCTGCATACATACTGATGATCCTCTGGCCAGCACGCAGGGCAGTGTCCCGCACAAACTCATTCTCATCTGCCAGTGCCTGAACAGAGAAAGAAGTGTCTGTGAAAGCTGTTTCCTTTTTTTTCCAGCACAATATACCAACAAGGAAAATAAAATGCTTTTTCTGAGCAACAAAAAGTAAATGAACTGTAGAGCTGCAGATGGACAAAGGTGATTTCAAGAAATTACTACTGATCACAGACAAAAGACAGCAAGCAAATAATTTGCAAAAGCGACTCATTCATAATTTCAATTAATATATGTTTGTGGCTATTTTTAGTCCAGCAATGCTGGAAAAGTATCTGCATGTCCTAGAATTAATGGAAACGTTGCTTAAAATACTCTGGAGTCTTCTTTTTATCCTCTAATAAATAAAACCCTTCAGGTTTCTGCTACATACCTTAAGGATACAAGGGATGATGGGACCAACATACGGAATGAACTTGTCTCCAAAGGTAATTGGCAGGTAGTTAAACATCATTATGTAACCATCTCGTACATGTGGAGCAATATCCACCTTACTGGCAGTAGCTACAATCTCTGGCATAAGTTTCTCCAGCTTCTCCACCCCTAGACCAGCCATAACTTCAGCCAGACCTGGAGAGAAAAAAAAAACAACAGAGCAGATAAACTCAAGAAACACCAAGCTGATTTAATAGGGGAAAGTCTGAGCTCAGTATTCAGACACAGTCATCCTCACCTTGAGCTGCACCAGATCGGTCCACTGAGCTTTGCTCGTATGTCAGTGTTTCCATCAGCCATGGCAACAAATCCTCAAAGCATGATTCTCCCATGCCCTTCACCATGGCTCCCAGTGCCTTTGCAGATACTGTACGCACCTAAGAGACAAGAGAAACAAGAGATTGGCCAAATACTCTATCAAAGTTACTAAGATGGAGATATGTCAGCCTGATTACGTTTCTACAGAAGATGAGGACAAAGCCCAACATTATGGACTGAAAGACTAACTGTATTTGTATGAAAAGACTTACTTCAGGTACAGGATCCAGTAGGGATGCCTTCAGTCCAGGAGTCACACTGGGTAGGTAAGGAGCCAGATCCTGAAACAAACAGTCCAAAGAATAAGAACTAGATTCAAAATGAGAAAGAAACCTAAATCATCTTTATGTAAAGGGCATTTCAGCCCCTTATTATTAGGGATCATTCTTAACATCCTTAGAGTTTTAATCAGTTCCTTTTAAAATCCTGCAAATGATTGCACATTTAATTGTTCTTCAAGTACAAGAAACAACACAAAGTCCAAACCATTCAAAACCTTTTTGATGCTTGCTCACAACCCAGCACTTTGCATCTAAGGAAAATCCAACACTCTTGACATTTGCACAGGATTTAAATACAGATTATCAGCACAAAAATTAAACACTGTTCTTCAGCCTAGGGTGAAGTTTTACAAATACTTTTTAAACAAACTCAGGATCCATTTGTAAGCAACTGATCCTTGTTTCACCAGTCGTGGTTTTGTTTGTTTATTTGTTATTTTGTTTACAGTAAAAATCAAAAGACTTTGTTGCAGGGATAGATCTGTTAATACTTAAATGAGCAGAGTACAAGGCTAACAGTCTCAAGCACATCAGAATTTTCACTGTACTTATAGCCACTTTCCATTCATTTTTAATTAATTTAAGAAGCTGCTTGGATTCTAGTACTGTCTGCCTTAAGTGCTTTCCTTCTACATGGTAAACACAGCATAGGGACAGCTTTTTTGGTACCGTACCTTCTGATCAGTCAAGGAGTACATGTTCCCAATAATCTGAGCAGCCATTTTCCTGGTGTCTGTGGAACGATCTTGAAAAGCTCTCTGAACAATTGGCATAATAAGTGCTAAGGATGGAGCATCAATGAAATGGACAAATTTGGTATCCAGTAGAGTCTGCAGACATTTTTGGGTCTTCCTGGAGGGGTCAGTGAGAGCATCCAACAAAACTGGAGCAATTGCTGAGTGTTTTTTAAAGGGAGAGAAAATAATTTAGTTGTACATAAACCAAAAATGCACATCGGAGTGAGATGGTGTTCTCTCACAGGTTGTCTTACATCCTTTAAAATCATTTAGAAGCACAGAGAAAACCCTATCAATGTTAAATGACAAAGCAGAAGGGAGTATTCAAAAAGCTTTTAGCTGACAGCTGTTGTAAAGCTTTCATGCTATACTGTTCTAGGAGTAGTTTCATTTCTGTAGAGGTTCAGATTTAATCCCAAATGTAACGAAGGTAAACCCTGCTATTATAAACTAGGGTCATGTCAGGACTGCTGTTTGCCATCAGAGATAAAGACAGTTCTTACCAAGGATCTCTGGATTCCTGATGACAGACCCAATCTGCCTGAGAGCTTGCTGACCTGCATTCTGCACCTTCACATGAGAATCTGTGAGCACTTCAGTCAGTTTTGGCACAATATTGGGTAAGCAGGAGGAGAGCTGTTTGGGAGCACAGTATGCCATAGCTCCCAGCAGTTCCACTGACCCTGTGCATGAAATACACAAAAAGAAAGGGAAAAAAAAAATCACAAAGTAATACACAGCATTAAGAGATGCAAACAGATGATTACATTCATGTCAAATTTAAATACACAAGTGGTCTGACCAGTCAGAAAACGCATACAATGGCTGAAATGCACTAAGTCACTCTGTGCTACCTGAAAATTAAAAAATATTATCTGCTTTTGTACTAAGGAAGTTGTGGATAGGAAAGAAATATCCACTTTTTGAAACACTTCTGGAGAGATGAGGGATAAAAAGTGCTTCTTCTATTTGTTAGGGGAGGAAGAATTTGCTCAGATGTGTCAAGAAACTCATTTTTACTTCTAAAGCTGTAAGTTTCCAGTCCCCTTATGAGCCAGTAAGCTATCAAAGTCATCATTAAAGATAAAAGAACAAGCATGGAGAATGACAGCAAAAGGAACTGTAAGCTACTCTCAGTCATGTCAGTCAGATATTGGTCCATACCAGCTTTGGTTCTCCAAGATTCCTCTTCTAGTGCAGCAAGAAGTGATGGCAAAACCAGCTTCACTCCATGAGTACTCAAGTTGCTCATCACTGCTTTGGCACAGTCATCTGCAGCCTTCAAGGAGAAAAGAACATTTATAAGGTTTGTCACATCACATGTTTTCCTTTCTCCCTCAAAGAACAATGGGAACAAAGCCTTCGTGTAAATAGTGTCTAAGGAAGCTGGCCTTGTTCAGTCTGGAGAAGAGAAGGCTGTGGGAGACCTCACTAGGGCCTTCCAATGGTTACAGGGAGATTATAAACAGGAGGGAAATCAACTTTTTACAAAGGTAGATAGTGATAGGACAAACAGGGAATGGTTTTAAAATAAAGGAGGGAAGATTCAGACTAGATGTCAGGGGAAAGTTTTTCAACTGGAACAGGCTGTTCAGATGGGCTGTGGATGCCTCTGGAGGCATTAAAGGCCAGGTTGGATGGGGCCCTGGGCAATCTGCTCTAGTATCTGATCTAGTGGTTAGCAACCCTGCCTGTGGCACAGGGTGATGATTTTTGAGGTCCCTTCCAACACAAGCCATTCTATGATTCTAATAGCCATTGAAATAAGATGTTTACCATTATTAAGATCAAATTATGTTAGTGGTGTTTCAAAGCAAATGTCACTTTCTCAATTTGTCCATTATAAGCAGTATTCATATCCTTAACTTTCTCCTAACGCTGCATCTTCTCAAAATTTGAAGTCTCTTACCTCTCGCACATACTGGTTCCCATCTCCAAAACAAAGCAACAAGTGAGGTAGCACATGAACCACATAGGGCTCAAAGAGCTTTCCAAGCATGCTGCAGAGCATCTCAAAGGCAAACAGAGCCCCTAAATAAAGAAAAAGGATAGTCAGAAGAGAACACTTCGTTTAAAGGGGACAGGAGGGAAGAGAAAACACAATTTGCCAGATATCTGTAGAATTTCTCCAAAAGCTTTCAGATCCCACAAACTGTAAAACTCTTGCTCTCTTGTGCTTCTGGCTAGCGCTGTGTTGGAGATTTGTGGTCTCAGAACTGACAGCAAGAAGTCTAGTAGTACTGAAAACATACAACAGTCCTATGAGTCCTAGTTTAGGTAAGCAAGAAATAAGGACAGGAAACAGTCGGCAGCAAAACCTAAAACTGGGCTTTGAAACCCCCTAGTTGTGGAAGAATATTTACATATTTACATTATACATGTCTTCCAAGAGGCAGAAGCCCACCTTGCAACAACTGCCTTTGAAAACAAGAGGGATGGGTGCAAGCATATTGTCTAGGACCAGTTAACCTCCCACCATAATGCAAATAGACCAACTTTAGGATGCCATACACAATCAATGGCATCATGACAGACAGTCCCCATTTCCTATTCTGCAAACTTCTGTAAACTAAATACAGAAAAAACAAATACAAGGGTTCAGGTGTCGCCCAGCATAGTCACAGTGGTAGAAGAAATAAGAGAAACATGAAGTATTCAGAATAAAAAGCTCCTGTTCTTTACCCTCCCGACGACGAAAGTTCTTCTTGTCTTGGATAGCATCAGTCAGTGTGGTCATCATCTCCTGCTGCTTGAGAGAAAGGATGCCAAGGCCTTTCACCAGGCCTGCCAGTCCATAAGCTGCACCTTTGCGCTCAGCATATTTATCAGATTCTAAAAGCAGCTGCATTAGTTTCTGTATCATTCCTCCTGCATCCTCCTTAATTGCAGGCACCAGTGGTGGAAGACAGCTTGCCACCGACTCTTGCACCTGTAAAACAATTCAAAATATCAGATCACAAAATGTTCGTAACTAACATAACTTCCTCTTGGATTACACCTACAATGAGAACTTCCTGTCACTAGAGCCATTTTTCATCTCTCTGACATCACAGTGTTAACCTGCTCTACCTGAAATGTGGGAACTCCTCCAAGAAAGCACCCACCTGCTGAGATGGTGTGGACAAGGCTGCAATCAGTTTGCCAACAATTGGTTTCACTTTAGGGTCACTTTTGTCCAGATGTTTTGCCAGTGAGCCCATCAGAATGACCACACTCTGCCTGACAGCATCATAACTGGCATCATTAGGAGCATTTTTCAGGAATTCTTCGAACACTGGCAAGAGAGAGTTAACATTGTCCTGAAAAACAAAACCACAGAACTTGCCACTAGAGTCCACTCAGAATGAGATTTGCTATGCTCAGTGGACTTGTTTGTTCTTCTCTGAGCCAACAAACCAAACAATCAGACAGTATTTACAGTTCATTTAATGTGTCACATCACATAAAATCTTGAGCCATTCTGACAGACGACAAATATTTCCTGCTAGAGACAAGTTAGCTCTTAAAAAATTAGATCCCCAAACCCGTCAGCACAATGTTCTGCCAGAAGTAATGCAAGTTTCCAGGCAAGCTGCTAGCCTAAACATCAGAGCCTGCTCTTTTGTTTGCTCTATTTCTAAAGAAAGATCAGGAAGGTAAAGCAAACCTCTCACTACTTTTTTAAGAAACAGAGGGGGAAGACCAAATATTATAAAAGCACTCCACTTGTCTTCACCTGTAGGGAGAAGTCATAAAGGCAGCTGTAAGACACGAGTGAAAAAAGGGCAAACACTGAGCTACAGGAATGTAGAGCACTGTCCAAGAGGTGACTGGCACATATAAGGAAACCACATGCCAAACAATTTACATTCCCTAAACCTCCCTCATTTAACACATTGCTGGAGAAGAGCTGAAGTCAGGATGGAAATCATTTTCAGTTCTCTGAGAGACTTCATTTGTTTTGCAGTTTAATTAAGCCAACCATCAGCAAGCTTTCAAGTTTTGCTTCCCAGGAGGCCTGAAAGGGAAATCTCACCTTCCCAGAATTAAAAGATCTGTGATATGATTTCACTTCTATTACTCTAGTTACATGCCATATTAACTCCTGTTAATTCAAGCCTATTTATATTTATCGCACTGACCAAGAAGAATCACAGTCTTAGTCAACACTAGTCACTACCAGAACATCGTTGAACAAGAAGAAGTCCATGCTATACGAAAGGTTCAGATGTTACAAGCAACAACACGCTCCAAGAAGAATAAAAATTATGGTAAAAAATAAAATATAGATAATAAAAATTATCTATAGGCTTCACGACAGTATTTACATTTTCATTCCACCTGTTCCCACTGATAGAGAAAGAAGTATTCAAACTTACTTTGCCATGAGTGTTGAGTGTCGAAAGAGCTGCATCTAACATGCACTTCCTGACTTCAGGATTGCGATCATTCAGAGCATCTGGCACAAAAAACTGAAAGAGTGGCTTCACCTGAGAACTGTCCAGATGCTCTGAGAGCTTGTTAAGGGCCAAAGCAATGCCACACCTGTAAAGATGTTGAGTTGTGTGAGCTTACTGACCTTTAAAAGCTTTGCTTGAGGTCACAATCACTCTTGCTATCAGCAATTCATTACAGAAATTAAGAGAGAGACAGTATGAAATCAAAAGGTTTCAGTGTCCAAGCAACACGCATTTTGTTTCATAACTCCATGCTGCAGGTTCCCAAAAAGAAACAATCCTTCAGCCACATAATGGCTGTTATGCTGATTTAGCATTACAAATACTTGGGCCAACACGTAGACAAATGTTAGGGTCACTTCATCTACTGCTGAAATAAACAGCTGTACAGCAGCATACATCAGCAATAAAGAAGAGATTAATTTAAGAGAACAAACAAGATGTGCTGCAATTACATCTGTATAGGACACAGAAGTAGACAAAAAGTAATTATGCAAACTGGATATTTGTTCAGTTCATTAAGGCTATCACTGCTGCTTGCTACTCTTGAAACAATCAATTGCCCATACAAAGGTGAGAATCCAGTAAAGTAAGCCAGATTCAGAGAGACTGATAGGGCAAGTCTGCTCTTAGCAAAAGGGCACAGAGAAGCTAGCACCCAATATTTTGATGGAACACCTCAATTTGGTGTGCTCAGCCTGCACAAATATTCTTTACCAGAAGGAACTATGAAAACAGCAAGTTACTAAACCTGCATTTTGCTCCTTGAACTTTCCCGTATTTATAGACTGCCTGACTGTATAAATACAAATCTGGAACACTGCATCTGAATGGACAGGAAGTGATGAGAGAAATCTGAAGATAACTGTACCTTGCTTCCCACTGGTCAGGTGGTGATTCAGATATCACTCGTCCCAAGGCATCCAAAACTGGAGGTGGCCTCTGTAAGGAGGAAAATTTCATCAGAATGCCTTTTCCAAGGACACATACACAGAGGATGCTGCAAAGCATACTTGCTATGCCATTTTAAAAATAACTGCAGAGATATGATACCATGAGAAAAGAAAAGCAGAAAGCTAGCTATGCATCAACAAGAGCCCTTGTGGCTCTATGCCACAGTCATCTTCTATCACCTAAAGCATATCATCCAACTGTGCAATGTTGCCACTGCTTGCTGGTAACTTGAGGATAGATACATTAAAGTTTATCACAAACTCAAACACAGCAACAGAAAGCTTCATATGCTCTGGGCAGACTAAGGGAAAAATGATTATTAAAAGATAAAAAACAGAGCACAAGCTTGGGCCTGTCAACCCTTTGGGACAAGCATACTTACATAGAGCTTCTCCTGGTAAATTTCTGTAAGTTTATTCATAACCTCTGCTGCCTGGTTTTGATACTGAGCTACAGCTTTGGAAAGAGCTTCGGCACCTGCTTGTCGCACTGCCTCTTCATGGTAGATGACATCCTTGATCAGCAGAGAACAGAGGTCAGGCTGCACTTCCAGACCCATGGACTCCCACAGCCTGCAGCACACACAAAGAGGGGATGAATCACCTTTCAGCTAGAGAAGCCACTGCTACTTGCAGTACAAGGCTGACCCAGAGCTGCCCTCCACCTCTGGGAGGCAAACTCCTTGCCTGTGAAACTTTACAAGGAGAGCAGGAGAGAAATCTAACCAGCCACAAAAAATTCTCACCTCTCTGCCAGTTTCTGAATCTCATCTTCCACATCAAACTTTACTACCCAAAGGCGACGCAACAGATTTAATCCATTCTTTTCATCACTGTCTGGGGTTGGAAGAACCATCTGTAGCTCCATCAGTCCCTGAATTAATTTACAGGAGAATCAGTGTAAATATCTGATTTTAGAAACAGATGCTTTAAAACACTTAAACTTTTGCCAAGTCAAGCTCTTTTTATTTAAAAGTGTCAGAATTCATGTCCACATGTGCAGCACACTGCCAGTGCTGATCAAAAGCATTCCATTGCGAATAGCTGAGATTATACAACTTAGGAATAGTGCTCCATTTTCAACGTGCAGAGGCACAAGTAGGCACTAGGTTGTGCTCTGGTGACTACAGTCTTTTCTGCTTCTAAGTACAGAGAAGCTACTTCAGGAGAGCTGAGCAGAACTTTGCTTCATGGCAAAGCAAAAAAAGAGTACACTTGGTTTTTATATTTTTATCTTCTTTGAAGTGACTAAGCCTGAAGCTTTCCAAAACCACTAGGCCCAATACAGAAAAAGCAATTTTTTGACAGCTTCCTCCTTCTAAGACTAAGCTCTATGCTGTTCAAAATAGAAAACGTTAAACTGTTGTAACAACACTATTAACAAAATAAAGGTGTGAACAGCCCCAGAGTAAATCTCACTCAAGGAGCACTACTTAGACAATTACTGTTCCATAGCTACTGCCTCCTCCTGCAGACACGTTGCCCATTGACTACCACCACAGCTGAAAGCTCTCCACCAGAGCTGGAGAAGACTCACTTCCCAAAAGTTGAGGAATTCAGTGTGACAATGAACGCTTTCCACCTACCCTGAGAGCTGCATCTCGAACATTCATGCATGGAGACTGCAGGGCTTGAAGTAACACATCAATCTCCTCTTGTTCTGCATAGGCACAGCCATCCTCCCCACTGCTACTTGTGCACACAGAGGTCAGTGCATTGGAAGCCAAGACCTGAAATGTCATGTGTAGGTACTAGAGATTCCACCACTGCCCTCTTTCAAATTCATCAAAGCGAGCACAGGGTGGGATGTGAGTGTTATCACAAGAGAAGAAATTCTGAAAGAACAGTGACAAGGCTTCAGGATGACAACAAGAACTGAAGAGTTCAATCCAATCCTTGACCTTTTTGTCACTAATGGCCTTCCCATCCCTAGAATAAACTTTACTGCTGGCCACCTCGGGGAGTAACTACTGATTTTCTTTGACTGAGCAAAGCCTTAGAGGAGAAATAAAATAACACCTATGGAAAACTGAACAATATATTTGATGCATAAAACTTACAGGAAAAAAAATATTACAAATACTTTATTCCGAGAAAAATACTGTAAACACAGGAGATGAAGTACATATATATCAACCACCATCCTCAGACTTTTTAATCAGGTGGATATATTTCCCTCAGATGCTTATGTAGCTGAGGCAGAATCCTGACTGTGGTTATAAGCTGAGGACTCACCTGTAACCGTGGAGAGCCTGTTGCTATCACTCGGGTCAGCAGAAGCAGCATTTCCCTTCGGGGCAGCAACTCTGGGCCATTCTGAGAGAGGAGGTGGGAAGAAAAAGCCTTATATCTTGTGACACCAGAGCACTTCACCTTATTTAAGAGCACTCCTTATTTAAGAACTATCATAAAATACCCAGGTTGATGCACACAGCCAGAAATCAAACAATCTTCCTTTGTTAACTGACAGCTCTCACTTACCTCATCCACCAGCAAAGCCTGGCCATTTGTTGATGACCTCAGCTGAGCATGAACTGTAAGGATCTGCAGAATCTTGACCAGGAATTCCTCCTTATCTTCACTGTCATGGGATGTCTCAGTCATAACAGTCTTTAGGAGAGGAAAGACTAAAGAAAATGCTGGAGCTGATAATGGAGCAGCACCTGCAAAAAGGAGAAACAACCCTGTAAGCAGAGCTGTTCAACGTTATTTCAAAATACTGACTGATATCCATCTCCATCCCTGGAGATTTCAAGGCCAGATTGGACAGCGTTCTGGGCAGTCTGATGTAGTGGTTGGCAACCCTGTCCATGGCACTGGGGTTGGAACTAGATGATCTTTAAGGCTCCTTCTAACTTAAACCATTCTAAGATTCTATGAAAATGTGTACTTCAGTAGATTCAAACATATATGGCCATCTTCAACCTTCTGTACTAAGTAGATAGACATGCAAAACTTTGGTTTTGTCTATCTTAGACGTACTTGGAGGAGGAGGCAACAAAATTAAATCCACCAAGGTTGAAACTGAAAATCTATTATTTAAATTACATTGTTTGAATGTGCACTCTCTGAGAATTCAGATGAATTAAACTAAAAATAAAATAGTCGATTTTATTCTGAGCAAGAGAATTCACACAGGGATCTGATACAATTTAACTAACTCAGTGTTAAAGTTGCTTTGTCACACAATAACAGCTCATTTGCCAGCTGTATTCCCTTCAAACACTTCCTACAAACCTAGCTAACCTGTTCCTCCAGCCTTCATTTGGATTCCTGAGGATGAGGTTTCTCTAATGCTGATACAAGGCTCAAACCCTCTTCTCCTTGGAAAAAAATAAAACTTTTGGATTCCTGTTGTTAAAGACTTTGATCCTTCCTTCTCACAGGGAGTTGGCTTTTGGGCATAACAAATGCTAATCCCAATAATCCAGTTAGTTCAAAGCAAAAAAGTCTAAGGAAAATCTAAATACCACATTAAAGAAGAATGAATGATTCTTCCTGGTTTCAGATAAGCTCTCACCATCACTCACTTACCATCTGGACATAAGTATAGTTAATTATCAAATATATTCTTGAACATATACCTCTGTGACTCTGCTGGAGAAATTATTTTTATATATATATTGTTAAAACTAAAGTAGTGGATATCTAGAGAAAAGGGTTTTTTTCAACATCCTATCTGTGCTGTCAGAGAATGTCACATTATAAATTTCTAAGATGCAGATGAAGAGCACTGCAGATACAATACTGCAGTATTAGTCAGCTTATGTAGGGCATGGATACTGCAAAAGTAGTTCAAGGGAGAAATTTTAAATACCAAACACACTGTGAGCTTTCAACTATTTAACATGAATATTTTAGATTAAAAAAAACCCTCAGATGAGGGATTTTTCCTTGCTATTTGCTTTTTTTTTTTTTCCTCCAATTATTGGCCAGATTTTTTGGCTTAAGCAACAGTCCCTCTATATGCAGCAGGCAGGAGAAGGCTGTATCTGAGGAGATGAATGTTCTCTTAACACACAGTAGCTGTTTCTGACCAATATGAAATCACTTTGAATTGTATCTTGTCATGTCAGCAATGAATGCTATTTCTTTCCATCAACATTATAAAGAGAGCTGGTTTCTCTGAGGTCTCTTGGTAACCAAAGAAACTGACCCTTACTGAACAGTATTGTAAGACTGCACTCAGAAATGGTTTTGCAAACTTTCAAGAAAATTATTTGCAAATAGAATTTGAGTTGTCCAATGCAGTATTAGCAAGCCTACTTGTTTTCTCCTCCAGAGGAAGTAAAACAAATAGAAATAAGAAAATCAGGCAGTAAACACTAGGAAATACAGAAGGAGGAACATTGAAAATACTTGTGCTACTTTCTAGAAATAAGCAAGCAAACAGATTCGAATGTTAATGAATCTGCACTTACTATGGAAATAAACATCACAGCAGAGGCTGAATTATCAGCAAAATGCTCTGCACTGAAGTGGTGCTCAGCATGGTCAACTGCTACTACTCAGCAGTGAGGATTATCTGTGCCACACTCACACAGCTGCAGAGCTGACTGACAACAGAACTGTAAGGGGATGACTGAACTCCTGGGGTAAGGAAGCAAATGGAATCCTGAATTTCCTTAAAATGTTATAAATTGTCTACCAGAGCAGTTTCTGACTAAGTTTGAAAGCAATCAGCTCCAAAGCATGGATTTATCACCTCTATCATTACAGTACACCATACTTATAAAGACAGGCTAAGCCATCCCTTCCTCCAAAAGACTTACCCACCCTTTTCTGCACTATTGCCTATTACTGTGTAGTTATACAAGTATTTGCACATCTCATCATGAAGCAGATTCTGGAACGGATCTGGATTAAAACTAACCTTGTAATCAAAAACAAGCAAACAAACAGGTTCTTTTTAACTCACATCAGTATACTTGCACTGTAAAAACATTGGTGCTTGTCCTCATGTTACAAGAGAGGAAGGAACTGCTTCTTCTGTAATCATGCCAGAATAAAATATTCATGAACTGCAGTAGTACATAGCAAAGAAGCAGAGGCCACAGGCACTTCACTGCTGAGATCACAGATAACAAGCAATTATTTTCATCTTTCCACTTAGTCTCACTAAATCACTTACACCAAGTGGTGTTGAAATGCAAGAACTCTTCAGCAAAGATGAGTTTTAATTTCACTGCTACTATTTCCGTCTGAATCATTTAAAGAAAGTTATTTCATTTCTACACTTAACGTTCTTATAACACCCTTTCTACTCCTGACACCACAAAAAGAGGAAGGTACAATTTTTCATGTCTACAAATAGACTTACTCCAATTTAAAAAAAGAAAAAAAAGAAAATGGCACTCTCACCTAGGAAATATATAGCCACCAAAACTTTAACAGTTCACTAAGATATTGTGGAGAGGTAAGACCTGCAGTGCTTTTTACCTGACTCTCCTTTGCCAGTTCGACTAGGAATGGTGTGGGCATGCAGCAAGCTAACTACTCTGTTGAGAGCAGTAGGAAGCTCTTCTTGACACCACGATTCATCTAATTCACATTCTGGTTTCATCAGGCGCAGGGTCACATGGCTCACTAAAGTACCTGGTATGAAAGAATAAAAAAATCCATGAGAGGACTAAAAGCAAACATTTCCTGAGAAAAAAAAACCCTGAGGAACACAGGCTGAAGAACAAAGCTCTGAGAAACAGCCCAGGCTGCAGAAGAGGTGCTGAGAAGGAAGCACAGCCCCACAGATAATAGGGGACATCTTATTTCACAGCAGTTACATTTACTGCTAGATGAACACTACTGTGTGTTCCCTCTAACCAGAAGCAAATCCTTTTGGCTTTGCAACAGCAGTCAAGAAATTTCAGTGCTTCCAAACTTCTCCAAGGACGTCAGCCCAAAGGTGTGGAAGCCCTGCAAGTGCTGACTTAAATCTTGCAGAGAAGGCAGCAACTGTAACAGGCATCAGAGCACTGGGTTCAGAAGACGCCATAAGTAACTGAACACAATCCCAGTGTGATCAGCTGCACCCTGAGTGGACAACTCCTTGTCTTTCAACCAGAAACCATCACTGGGATGTTACAATCACCTTCCTGTTGTTTTCTTTTCCCCTGGGTATTTGGTAGTGATCCATATCATGTAAAGGTAAGGATTTTGAGTATCCCACCCTTAAACAGCAACTGCAAATACTAACCAAAGGTTTTAAGTCGAGCAGGCATGACACAGGAAGCTAAGGAAAGAAAAGGATCCTTAATTCTTGGAGCAGCCAAAGGTGATCTGAAAAGTGGCAGAAAGGAACCAACGAGACTGGGGATGTACTGAGTTAGACCAGGAGGTTTTCTCTTGATAACAGTGTCCAGCAGGCCCAAGGCTGTTTCCAGTTCATTATCAAGCTGTAAGAAAAACAATGTGGATGACTACCACAAATTACTCTGGTAGCTGCAGAGCTGGCAAAAAAATTATCATCAACATTTACCTCCTTGAGTCGTTTTCTTATCTGAGATTCCTTTTCCAGCTGTGCCTGCATCAGCTCTTTCTGCTTACTAGTCAGTTGCACCTCATCCTTTATCCCCTTCTTCTTCTTTATCTCCTGCAAAGAGTGCATCATGGACATCACTAACTGGGAACTCTTAACATTATACCCTCACTTAGGAAGAGGAACAAGTTGGACACATTATTTTTCACAATTTACTTTTAAAACGTTATGACAATGTTTTTTCAAGCATATCACTCTGAAGACACAAAAATGGAAATCAGGAGGTTAGCAATATTTTAGTGTTCTACTAGCAGCATAACATTAGTTTTTCCCACCTTTCAACTGATCGAAAATTATTTTCTATCATCAGAGAGCTACTTCTTCCTACAGTGGATGGACACATTCTCACCAGAACAAAGAAGTCAATCTTTGAAAGAGGAATATTCCAATCAACCTGGTACGTTCCCTTCTTTTCATCAAACCCTTCCCCCCAGCATACACACTGCTCTGGCCAGTCTGAACACAACTGCTGGCTGTCAACAAGACCGAAGCATCTATTTAACAACTCTTACTGGGACAGTCACATAAAATGCATTGAAGAAGAGATAAAAACAGGTATTTCCAACAAGTAAGCACACTCATAAATCACCAGAATACAGCAGAAATTGATACAAAAAAGTTATAAAAGAAGAGAAATTCAAATCATCTTTCCCAACAGTGTAAACACATGCCACAAGCCATGCAACAAAACAGATGGGATACCTGGTGTCACAATCATCACTAAAACTTCCCGGTTTCCACCAACTCACCTCCTTCAGCTCCAGCTCAATGATTTGTTCCTTGAAGGAGTAAGCTTTATTCTCTCTCTTCATGTTAGCCTTTTTCATACTATCCTGTTGAGCACTGAGAAAAGAAGTTCAGAGATGAATCAGGACTGTTCTGGATTAAGATTCGGGCACAGAAATATAGGAACTCCTGTCCAGAAAAAGAGCATCTGACAAATCCATTCACCCACCAGCTAGATGCCAGAAGGAATCAATCTCCACGTTCACAGAGAAGAGAAATTGTAGAAGTCTTACCTCTGTATTATAGACTTATCATACAGTTCTCCCTCCGGTGTCTTCATGATGGCAAATTCCTCTCGAGTAACCTGGCACAGAGCTGGATTCTGCATTGATGCTGAGATGGTGCTGATGAGCTGTGGGAGCACTCTACCAGGTGAGAGCAGAGAGAGAGATCCCACTGCATTCATAGATGACTATCAAGAAAACAAAGAGAGAAAAACTGTATAATAAGTATTCCTTGACATTGTTTTAAGAGTATGCTCAGTTGAAGCAGGCAACGTTATATTCTTTGAGAGCAACATCCTTCAAGTTTTAATACCTCATCCAGTAGGTACCAGAGATTTATCTAAAATTCTACTTAGCTACTGGTACACATTCTTCCCCCTTAAATCCCAGTTGTTTTTACACTGGAGACATTCTCTTTGGAACTGCTTTTTCTCCAGCTTATAGGCAGACTTCCTTCCTTACAGGCCAGTTGGGACTTCACTAAAAAATTACTTTGTTCAAAAACACATCCTCATGCTAACAGTGGAAAAGCAGAAGTTTATCACCTGGTTGTCTGGAGCGTAGGCAGTGAGTCTGGGGAGTATGTCATTCAGGTGTTTGGTAATAAAGTCTTTGGGATCTATCTTCATCTTGACAAGGAGGGCTGGCCAAAGACCTGGCTGTACTGCCACTAGCATGAAGAATAAGCAAACATAATAAATACAAAGCAGATTGTGAATACAATTGAACAAAAAGGTAGGATTAAAAACAAAACAAAACAAGGTATATCCATGACAGTGATCTTACCCTTTCACTTACCCAGAGATGGATGATGGCTCACCAGCAGCATCTCCAGAGCCAGCTTTTCTGTCTCAAAGGAATCCACATCCAGCCCAGCTACACTTGAGATGACACACAGTGCCTCATGAAGGACACGGGGAGGAATATAAGTCTTTCCTTGCTCTGACAGCTCGCCTGACTCCATCACCAGGACCTCTTGAGGCATAACCTAGCAGACAATTCATCATTAACATCACAGCAAGCCTTCCTAGAGTAAAACCATATATAACATCAAAATTTAGCTCATTCTGAAAATGCAATCCTGAAGTTTTCAAAGAAAAGAAAGGATAACAGTGGAACCAGGGCAGAATGCTGACAGTGATGGAAAGAATAAGAATGGACACTATCCTAGATTTGGCATACTGGAGTAAAATAGAACTAAAACTGTTACTTTTAGCAAACAGGGCTTTGGAAAAGGTTTAACAGTTGGCTAGAATATGTCCAAATTCTGCTGTCTACTTGTACTCAGTATCCTTCAAAAATACTTTATTTAAGCAGTATCTGTAACACAATACTTTATTAAAGTCTAATCACAGAATCACAGAATGGCCAGGGTTGGAAGGGACCTCAAGGATGATGAATCTCCAACCCCTCTGCCACATGCAGTGCAACCAACTTCCCCATTTAATACCAGACCAGGCTGTCCAGGGCCCCATCCAACCTGGCCTTAAACACCTCTAGGGATGGGGCATCCACAGCCTCTCTGGGCAGCTGTTCCAGCACCTCACCACTCTCATAGTAAAGAACTTCCCCCTGACATCCAATCTCAACTTACATTTTTAGTACCTAACTAATGCAACTTAATCTATTTAGAAAGGTGTGCTAGCTTATACAGTGGTATCACACAATGTTTTTCTTCTTCTTTTTTTTTTTTTTTTTTGGTTAAACAAAGCTGGAACTGAACCATTTTCCTAGCACGCTGTATTTCAGTGCTAACAGCAAACCTAAGGTAGGGAGCTGACCAGCAGCAGCATACAAACAGCTAAGAAGGGACTAGGCTTTTTGACTACTCACCTTATGAGAGCTGAGAACCACTTTTAGCTCCTCTAAGAGCCCGTAGGCCAGTTTGTACCCTCCCAGAGAGGACAAAAGCTTCCTAACTGTTTGATGGGCCTGTCTGCGAACATGCCAGGTCCGACTCAGCAGCACTGCAACAAGGGCACGGTGATACTGCCTGAAAAAGGACACAAAAGCACAAAACATTCAGCATTCTGTGCAAAGTCCCAGGCCCACCCTCTCCACCACCTGCATTAACTTGCAGGAATCAGACACAGATCAGTAGCAACAAGTGCACTTTACATACTGGATTTTACTCTCGGGGAGCCGCTGTGCGTGGTCCAGGAGGAGGCGCTCAGTCAGCTGCAGCACAGTGCACATTGCTGGAGGAACAAACAAACATTTAAAGCAGCATGTCATTTCATAAGGAAGCAGATTTTTTTTTTAACCTGAGAATGAACAAACAGCCAGCAGGACACATTCAAGTAACTGTCCAAAACGAGCCTCTACATAAGCCTCTCTCAGTGAAGCTAGAGATGAGTCCAGCTCAGATCTGACAAGACCAGAAACAGAACTAACTGTGAGCTAACAGAAATGCAGTTGCTTCATTCCAGTAGAATTTCACTGACCAGTGAGATGTCTACTTTTGTGTAAATAAACAGAGCAAACCAAATAATAATCATCCTGTTCACCACATCAGTACCGTTAATTCCTAAGCACTACTGAAACACCTTCAGTGACAATAAAATGTGTAATGAATTCATATAAAAGTGCATAATGCTATGTGCATTGTAACCTTGGTATTTTATCTCATACCATCAATTGAGCTTCTACTATCATTAGCCCTTTAGTCTGTGTATCAATATTCAATCATATCATAAGAGAAGGAACAGAAAGCCCTAAAGCACAGGGTAGGTTAAAACCCATAGTAAGTAAAGTACAGGTGATTTTCTACATTCAAGGCATCAAGTAGCTTGGGGATGTTCAACACACTAGCTGGATATTTTTGCTCACTATTAACCAATAACAAATCATGACACTGCTTACTCTCAGAATAAGAGTAGTAGTTTGGAGCTAACATGGAAAAGGAGTGACACAAAAGTTTCCAAGGCTTAGAGAAAAGAGCTAACTCCAACAGTAGCTCTCCTAAGTACCAGGTCATTGTATTACACAGTAGCTGGATACATAATAAGTGACAATCTACCTTCCTCTGAAGCAGACTGCAAGAACTTCTCAGAGGTAAAAATTTGTTTTTTCTCATCCAGGATCAGCTGCCAGAAGCCACTCAGCTTAGACTCTGGTAGGAAAGAACAGATGTCTATTAAGGGCTTACCAAACACGTAAGAACTTACCAGGGTACATAAAATACAGTTTGTTTTTTTTTTCCTCCTGACATTACTGAAGCTATTTCTAGCTTCACTTGTCTTCAGTTTAAAGCTTCTCATTTCTCATTCGGAACTATAAACACGTCTAAAAAACATCTGCTGAAAAAAACAGATATTTCTCTACAGTACGCTTGTGAAATATAAAATCTGCTTCACCTTAACCTTTCATAAGATAAGCCTTTCTAAAAAAGAAGAAAAGGAGGAAGTTGATGTCTGTCCTTTGATACACAGAACACATCTGGATTTTATATCCTGGCAGATGTTTGAATTCAGATAGCTCTTGTAATATGCTCAGATCCGGTCCTGCTGTTTTCCAAAGATAGTTTGTAAAAAATGACAAACAAGTAACACTTTCAATGCTTCATTCGTGTCCCAGCATGTAAGGTCTGGGTGAATTTTCTGTCAGAAAGAGAAATGCTGCCCCAAGTGAATGGATGTTGCAATTTGCAAGGCTGCAGACATTCATCACTGACATCACCAGGAGAGATCAGAATACACCCTTCCCTAGTTTAGCAAAGGGCAGTGATTCTCTATACAGAAGCAGTACACCAATTAAGGAATGGCATCTCATGCACACAGTCAAAAAAAAAAAAAGTCATTCCTCAGAAGCTGTTCATACTGGATTCTGCTAGATGTTTTGTCATCTTACCAGTTTGTCCCTCAATTACAGACATCCTGCAGATCAACAAAGCTGCAGCAACTCCTTCCGTTACCATGGGAATCTGAGTACTTTGAGATGCTGCTTTTTCTACTGTCTGGATCAGCATGGGTAGCAAATCCATTGCCTGCAATAATGTGTCACCTGAGGAGACAGAACGAGACAAACTGCAAAACACAGTCCTTCACATGTTACACCAAAGATACTAATGGTTCCTCTGCTGCAAAATGCAAGAAGCAAACCACACACATACAGGGAAGACCCTGAATCTCCCAGAGTATCTGCCCATCACTACTATAATTAGACTTCAACCATGAAGGTGAGAACAACTTTAGCCCCTTTGTCACATATAAATTGGGGGATGGGTCTCATCCCAACACAATTTCACAGAAAAGAAAGCCTTACCTTTGAAAGAGGCTAGCATGCACTGCAGGTAGGCGTGCCTCACAGCTGAAGTCGAGGTTTTAAGGCCAAATGCTTTCTTTAGCCATTCCACCATCTTCTTAGGGACTTCAGTGGTGAAGCGAACACACCACAGAGCCAGGACAGAGACTGCATGAACCAACGTGCCTTCATGGACTAGGAAGTAACACAGCACCCACATCAGTACAGTAAATGCAGAAAACACAGGAACACAGGAAACAGAAAGCAGGTAACAACGTTGAGGTGAGGAAGGAAATTAATGCACATGCTTCTAGCAGACACAGCATTGTCTCCACAGGGCTACTCAATAAAACAGTGCAATGGATTTTACAACACAACAGGCAAGAATCAGGATTTGTCTTGAATAACAGGCCACACAAAATGTCTGCCTGAGATAAAAGCAGCTTAGCAAACCCCCCAAAAAAGGCAAAAGATTTCACCTTCTTGTTGCAGGAAGGGGATGAAAAGCTCAGCCACAGTTCCAGCCAGAGCTTGGCTAGATGCTCCAGAAACCACATGGTGACTAAGGCTGCCAATCCCTGAAGGAAAGACTTGTCTCATTAATGCCCAAACTACAAGCAGTCACCGCAAAATCTCAAAACAATCACATTTCAGTCTTTACACAAACATCTCTCACTGCTACATCTGGATGCCAAATTCACCACTGACACTTGTCTCCAACCCTGTCTTCATTTTTACACAGCATACAGTCACCTTCCTTGGAGAAAACATTTTAACTTATGAGCTTATGAGACATAGTCAAGAATTTGCCTGCAGTATCCAGAACTCTTTACAGCATTAACTACGGCTAATTCAGAATAACCACGCAAGGCTCAGAATTCCCTCGTTCAGCCACCTGGTGGATTTGCTCCACTTAAGAAGCATCTTTCTTCTAGGATCCTTACCTGAAAGAACGCTCATCTTCTGTGCAACAACTGTCAGCTTCCCCTCTGAGCCTGCCAACAAGAAACAAATAGGTGACAGCTGACTTACAGACAATGGCCACGTGCTACATCAAGTATCTTCTCTGACATACAAATGCTAGTTTTGTTCCCCCTGATCCTGGCTAAGCAACCCTTATCACACAGATAACCAAAACCAACAGAAAATACACAAAACTCCCAACAAATCTTTGTTCACCCTCCATTGCTTGATCTAGAATTTACTCACCCCCTAAGATGGCAAAAAGGTGTCTGGCCAGTGATTCCACAGCTGAAGGATCACTGCACTGCCGAGCCAAATTCTTTAATGCAACAACTGCTTCATCCATGAGCTGCACACTGTTGGATTTCAGATGACCTAAAACACGATGCAAAAACAAAGAACTCCTTATTACAAACTGCATAAAATCAATGAGATAAGGATATATCTTTACATGTAGCCTTATATATTAAGTTATATTGCCAAGTTATAGTACTGTCCTTCCACCCAAATAAATTAATCTTGTTACCAGTAATCCAGGTGTTATAGGTACAGCCAAAAAGATGAAGAAAGCCTTATTCTGAATTCATCACTCCCTCCAGAATTAAGCACTTACCAGCCAATCCTTTCACAATGTCCAGAGCATACTGGCTGAGATCCAGGTTAACAGACAAGAGCAAGCAAGAGATTGCTGGAGACAGAAGAAAGTTATATTCTGTTAAGTGATTTTACCTTTTTAATACATCTTTCCACACAGTACACATCAAGAGCAGACAGGGCCAGTAGGGATGAAAAACACCAAAACTGAAGCCAATCAACAGATTCATTCAGGATTATTCTTAGCACTCAGCTGTGAAATCCTGTCCTCAGCACAAACAGGAGCTATCACATACCCAGACTCTTGGAATAACACCACAAATGTCACTTCCCCACATCCAGCCCTTGGACGCCAGACAATCCTCCTGTCTATGCTCACAGACCCACAAGCACAGTCCAGAGGGATGCACACCCCTCACAGCTCCAGAACTCTGAGGAACAACTGCTCGTGCACTCTGGCAGAGCAAGGTACAGTGATGACACTCACTTTCAATTACATTCTCAGGGCTCCGTAGCAAGGATTTCTGCAGAGTTGGCAAAAGTAACTCTTTGAATTCAGCGTGAGAGATATAGCGAAGAAGTGGAGAGCAGCTGTCCTGCAAAGGGAACAAAGTGCTGAGCACAGAAGCAGACACTGCACAAAAGTATAAACAGTCCTGTAAGAGTATGTCTCACCAGCACATGCTTCTGAGGCTTTGTCTTGCTCATTAGGATGGTCTTCACGTAGAAATCCAGAAGAGCACTCTGAACAAGCAAAAATGAACAGTGACAGCCACAACACAACCTACACAGCTCTCTGCACACCACTGGCCAGGCTCAACACTTCACTGCACTTTGCTCTGGAAGACAGCCCCATCCACTAAGCAGAAACTTTGTTTTCACCCTCACACAAGATAGTTGAGCAGAGATCAGTGCTCTCTGCTATACACACCAGCCCAACATTCAAAACCCACTGAGAGGCAGCTGCAGCCTTTAATTCCTACAACCAGGGAGAAGGCTGCAGTGTTGGCAATCTGTGTAAAAGCACAGACTCACGTATCTGCTACCTCCTTTATAAATTCATTCCACTGTTTTAACCAGTGCATTCCTACTGAACTGACAGATAATGAACCTCTGCTTCTCCACAACAAAAGGCAATGCTACTTATTACCCAAACCCCAATAACCCCCAATAAAAAGGGAGAAAAAAAGCAAAAACAAAAACAATAGGAATATGGCAAATTTACCTTGTGGCGTTTAATAGTATCAGTCTCTTTCTGAGCTGTGCAAAACTGTACCACAAGTCCCAGCATTGCAGCATAGCTCTGGTTTGGTTCAAGACCAAGAATGACAGATAGGTACTGATCCACCAGATCTTGGTTCTGATGAGGAACAAAAAAAATAAAAAGCACATTAATGCAACAGAAACTAGAATTGCTACTGAATAAAGTTAGATGAAGTATACATCACCTCTTTCCAAAGTCTGTTCAGTTTTTTCACTGCTCCAACCACTGCCTGCTTATGAGAGCCTCCCAAGACTTCCAAAAGAAGTAAACATTGAACCTCCACCTGCCAAGGGAAACAGCCAAGAACACCCTCGTGGGCCTGCTTCTCAGAGAGCTCATGTCAAACCAGAAGTGTCAGATGCCAGTGATCAACTCCATCTGCTTACAAAGAAGTCCTCAGGCTGTTTCAGCTCTTCAAACAGGAAAAATTAGAAGCTGCCACTATTTTCAACCTACATGGTACCACTTTGCAGAACTGTGGGTAACAGTTCTAGAAAACCTGACTTTGAAACCAACAATTATATCAAGTTACATCTTCTTAAAGTGTATGCCAATTACATTCCAAGATGTATGAGAGTGGTCCCAGCAACAGATTACCAAAGAAGGCAGAAAGCAAGCAAAAGGTGACTTAAATCCACACGATTGAGTATCACAGGCAAGGCAGGGAGGCACAAGGAGTTGACAGCATGTTTCACACAGCACCTTGGAGGCACCACTAACACAGCCTAGTCTAGAAACACAGGTACACACCACAGTGTGCAGGGCATGTGCAAGACTGCCCCCATCTCTTGCCTTCTCCAGAAGAACAGGAGAGCTCAAAATCCATCAGAAAGCAAAAAAAAATCATCCTATAAACCCAGGTTTTAATGTGACGTTGTTAGTCACAGAATTATTTGCAGTGTTTCATCAAATTGAAGACACAAGAAATACCTAAGTCCTCACCTCCAAAGGAGATTTCTACAAACCAAAAAGAACTTACCAGTTTTTTCCAGGTTTCTCCCTGTCTCTTGTCAGGTGTTGGAAAGACTGTGCGTACCAGCAGGCATGTCCAGGAGAGTGCCAGCAGGGCTGCAGATCCACTGCTCTTACTGTTGTAGAAACAGAAGACAGTGGTAAATCTACAGCTCCTGGTACATCCATTACACCTACTAATCGAGAACCAGTGCATCTACACCAAGACAAAATGTCAGCTCACCAGCAAAACATTTTATAGCAGAAAAAAAAATACAGCTAAATTCTTATTTTAGAAGAAATAACTGGTGCTCAGAAGCTCTGATGGAGTTTGCTTGCTGTGCTTCAGCTCACGTTTAACACTCAGAACTTCTGATCAGCACAAAAGAGGCCAAATCTCACCTGCTGAGAATGAAAAGATCTTTTTCTGATCTTTCCAGAAGCGTTACAGAAATGAGATAAATACTTTGCCAACTGAGACTGCCCAAAAAGTAACTCAAGATTTCTCATCTGCTGTTCATCTTCACTTCACAGCCATAGATGCCAAATCTTTTCTCAGCTTGCATTCCTTCCCAGCACACCGCTCAGCTCTGATCCATGCCAATTCTCCTCTCCTTCCTCCACTTCAGGTGGCAGAAGCCAATCCTCAGCTCCCCTACGATCCCCCCCCATTCTGGTCTCTCTTTAAGTGAGATAAGGTAGCAAATATTCTCATGCACAATGCCAACCACGCTGACACAGACACCTGAAGGGTAAATGCTGTAACCTTGCAGACCTTTAAACTCAGATCAGGTATTTTTGTAAAAGCTACACCTCTGCTCAGCCAGAAGGCAAGAGGTGGATGGAGAAGGAGCATTCATAAGAGTTTATCCTCAGTGCTCCAGTCTTTAACAGAAGTAAAACTGTAACTTGGACCAAATCCACCAGCAGTAACACCAAGAAAATCCTTCTGCTTTCACAGAAGATGTGAAAGAGGTAAAATAACAACATTTACACTGAATTAGTCGCTACTAACTCAGTCTTTAAATTGCTTTTTAACAGCCATTCTGAAAGCAGCAGCAATTCAGAAGTGCTTCCACACAAAGCGCCGCGCACCTGGGAGCTCCAGCCTTGCCACTGATCCCTGAAGACTGAAGTGACTGCAGAAGGTTTTTTGCTGTTGCATCTGGCTGGGACTCTGCGAGCTGCTGAAGTGCCAACTGCAGGGCTCTGCGCGACGCCGCATCGCTAGTGGGAAGGAAAAAACACAGCTCTGTAGAATGATGAACCCTGCCAACACGACACGCATTACAACACTCACAGCACACAAAGGGCTCTGCTTTCTCGTTGCAGCCAACAGTTACTTTATCCCTGCTGTTCCAAAAAGCAGAGAAGGTGCTGGCAGAAAGCTCCGCTCCCTTCTCCAGCTGACAGAAGCCATGTGGAGACACTCCGGCAGGCTCCAAAGAAATGCACAGACTCTGAGCAGCTTCTCTTCTGAAACCCTGCCTAAGTGTGTCTAAAGGACGTCTCCATCTCACTTCAAAAGGACAATGATGTGGAGACGGGCATTCTTGCAAACTGAACCACAGGATGCAAGTTTTAATTTCAAAATCAAAAGCGGAGCACAAAGTGTTGTAAAACTTTCTGATGTCAAACCTAACTTGAGAGCATCATTACTGACTTTAGCTTTCCACATCACCAGCATCTACATGGCACTGCACGGTAACATTTCCAGATGCTCCATGCCTATTTAACTGATCAATGCCTTGTCACTAACAGATTGAATAACACAGCTTTGTGCATCAAGTTACTCACCGGTATCGGTGCAGAGTAAGGCAGAAGAGTTTGCAAAGGCCTTTCACTGCACCCTCGGGAAGATCTGTAACAGATTGAATTTCAGAATGTTTCTTTATAGATCACCGAGGTCTTTAATATGCAGTATACTTAATACACTTTGCAACTGCAATCAGGAGGTGATTTCACCATACATGAAAGTGTTTGCAAAGATCATACTTAGATTTCTCTCTTTTATAAATGTTTTATGTGTATTTTTTAAACTAGGACAACACTAGAACATACTATTTCACAGTCACCTTCAGAATATGGGAAAAAATCAAAAGGAATGTTAAGAATGTTGCTTTTATTATGGCCATCTAAAATCTCTGCACATGCACCCTCTATACATGGAAATATTTACATGGGTTTATATCAGTACTAATCATTACAAAACCCAGCAAAGAGTCAGAGAGAAACAAGCAATCCATGCTCCCCTGAAAAACTTACACACGTGGTGCTACAGCTCCTCAATGGACAAAGTCCATGTGAGTAACAGAGCTCTGTGTTACACACAAAACCCACACCTGGAATTAACTGGGAAGAAAGCACACATTCCAGGTGCTGCCACCCCACGCTCCTAAGAACCATCCCACAACTTTCACACACAATTCAAACAATGGACTCCAATATTCTCCTCCACCCCGGTGATCAAATCAGCACCCCAATGCTTTTACCTTTCCCGGAAATGCATTTTCCCAGCTCACTGAGGATCTCTCTCCTCTCCTTCACGCTGGCTGTAGTTACTTTCACTGCAAACCTCTTCAGTGTGTCAGAAATCTAAAAGCACACACGGATGGGGAAAAGACATCAGGGCGCCTGTGGTGTCCACATACAGAACACAGAACCAGGGCAAGCACAGCCAGCAGCTGCACCACCTCTTACTGACCAAATGCAATCAGCCCTGGCCTCACCTAGCAGGGAAAGGCTCATGCAAGTTGCAGCTCCAAAGCCTCCCTGTTAAACTGTAGGATGATGGCTTTCTGCTTGCTAATCTATAACGGCACCCCTTAAGGTTCATTCACCCTTCTAAAAGGGCAGAGTGACAAATCAATCCTGAGAGCATAAGGATTTGAAAAGCTAAAAGCCTAGGGATGCACTATCTCCTAAAGCCCAAGAACCCCTTAAATGCACTTCTAACTGCTGGGGGCTCACCACAGAGCCAACCAGGCTTCCTAGGACACCAACCTGTGGTTTCTGTCATTGGCAGTGAAATCACTTGCAAGGAATCAGGACAAGAATGCACAACTTGCCTTTATTCTCACCCAGGATCAGCATACACGACCCAGGAGCTCTGTACATTGGACTCGTCAGATTAGAAGAATTTATGCCTTGCTATAAAACTCCTCCCTTGTGCCATCAATAGCACCCAAGAAAAACAAAAAAACCAGAACTGAATGCCTCTGCATGCCCGTGCTCCTGTGGCTGCTGTGTTCCTGTACACGCAGGCTGCCGGGGCCTGAGGCAGCCTTCATGCAGTGTGAATAGTGAGAAAAAACTGGAAGGCAGTTTATATTCTCAGACATGTGTTCCTTCAGCTGCTGAAACTGCTCCAGTGAACACCTAAGTTTTAAAATTACACATGAGAAAAGGCTTTGGGCAGCCCGACCAGGGCTCAGGATCACAGCCTGCTACGCTCTGCATTCACTTCAGCTAAAACAACGGGGCTCCAAGGAAAGGCTTGTAAAATTCACCTCTCAAATTGAGCGACTCTCAAGGCAAAGCGTTACCGGCTTTGCCACACAGGGCGTTTCAGAAGCACAGGAAATAGCGAGCTGAGGAGCGGGGATCTCCTCCGCTCTGCCCAGGGGCTGCCGCCAGCACAGCGCCCTCGGCGGGGCACAGCGACCGGGCACAGGGGGCGGGCCGTCCCGGAGGAGGGGACGCTGCTCGGCGCCTGCAGGGCATCCCGGCCCACCGGGACGGAACCGCAGCCGTAAAGGATCTCCTTTAGAAGCCTTCAGCCCTCATCCTATGCAAACCAACCGAGCCGCGTTGCCTCGTGCTGCTGAATCAGCAGCGCGGAGACACAGACGTGAAAAACCAGTAAATTGTGCCGGCGGTCCGGCCGCGCGGCGCCACGGAGGGACGCCGCCAGCAGCGCGGACGGGCGGGAGCGGCACCGGCTGCGGCGCCGGGCTCTTCGTGGGACACGAGTACGTGTCGGAGCGCCGGGAAGCGCCCAGGGAGCAGCGACGGGACGCGGGGCCCTCGGGCTCCCCGCTGGGAGCCGAGCGGCGCGGTGCGCCCCGCAGAGGCGCAGAGAACGGGAACGGCCGGGACGGACGCGGCTCCAGCGCTGCCCTCCCCCCCCAACTCCCGGCGGCTCCACCGAGGCCCCTCCCGCCCCCAGCTGACCGCCACGTCCCCGCGGCACCGAGCCAGGCCGCACGGAGAGGCTGAAAGAGCGCGGCAGGGAGAGGCACGGTGAGGCCGAGCCGCGCGGATCACCGCCGGGCCGCCGCCGCCGCGGGCCCGTCCCGCACCCACCTGCGTGTCGGCCGCCATGGCGCCGCCTGCGCCCCCGGAAGCGCTCCCTACTTCCGGGGCGGCGGGCGCCGCAAGGCATGCCGGGACAGATACGACACCGCACCGAACGACCCCGCCCCGCCTGCAGGGGGCGCCCCGCAGCAGTCCAGCCCGCCCCGCCCCGCCCTCCCCGCCTGCAGGGGGCGCCGTCCCGCTGCCCTGCCCGCCCCGCCCCGCCCCGCCCGCGGAGCACCGAGCACAGCGCCGGGACACGGGACAGCGTTCAGTACAGAGCTTTATTTGCGGCCGCAGGGCCGGCAGCCCGCTAGTCGAAGAGGCCGAAGCCCATGTCCTCGTCGGACTCCTCAGATTCCTCCTTCGGCGCCTCCTTGGCCGGGGCGGCGGCGGCAGCGGGTGCAGCCGTTTCAGTGACCACCGGAGCGGCCGCCACGAAGGCGGAAGGGTCGGCCAGGAACGCCTTCACCTGCAGAGGGAAACGCAGAGCTGGGGCAAACCACGTGTCTGCAGGATGGGGCCTTTGCCACCGGAGAGGCGACGCTCGCTGTGAGCCCCCAGGAGCCCCGACAGCTCCTGAGCCACCGGTGAGGTGCAGCTGTTACCTTTTCAGCCAGTGGGAAGGAGTAGTCGGTCTCCACCGCCACCGCCAGCACCCGCTTGTACCCATTGACAATGGAGTGGGGCACGGAAGCGATGGTCGGGTACCCGATCTGCAGGCAGACGCTGGCAACGTTACGAACACCCTGCGAGGGAGAAGTTTGTGTTGTGCAGGGCCAGCAGCCGGGCTCCAACCAACGGGCAGCGGCACATCGCACAGGACGCACCCACGTAACACAGCTCTGGTGAACTACGCAAGGCATCGGTATCTAAACCACCTCCAGACTTTTCTGAAGCAGTTTCCAGATTCCATACGTGCTTCGCTGTCTTAACACGTTCACCGATCCCACACACACCTCAGCTAATGAAATACATGGTATATTTCCCCTCGCTTCAGCCAAAAAAGCCTACAGAAGGCACTCTTGGCCAACTGTTTCTCCAGGACACTTGGGAGAGATCCTGGCTTTGCAGCACTGCTGAAAACACCAGAGGTGACACTGCCCTGGGACAGGGCCTCCTGCCTCTTTTCTCCCTGCAGTGGAAGAGCTGAACATAATAATAAACAGGGGCTGTGGCACTGACCTCCAGGAAACGCTTGTGCAGGGTCTCCTCAGTGATGTCCAGCACTTCAGGGTTGTAAATGCTGCCATTGTCAAAGACCTGCTGGATCACCAGTCCAAAGGAGAAGGGAGAGATGTTCAGCATGTTCAGCAGGGTGGCTTCGCTGGCACCCACTTTGTCTCCAGTCTTAATGAGCTGCACATCACTCTGAGAAAAGAAGAGGAAAATGAGTGAATACACACAGATATTCAGGTAAACCAATACAGCAGCACAGAAAGGTGTATTCCTAATGACAAGAAATGGAACTGAAATTATAAAAGAGCACAAGGAAAACACAAAGTTCACCTCCACAAGCTAAGGCCTCACGAGCAACTGCTGCTCACCAGGAGGAAAGTAGGGCCTTAACTCGGCTCCCTGCAGCTCATTAACTCCTCCAGAAGAGCTTAAGCACACTGGGGTCTGGGATCTGATGGAAGAACTTAAACCCATCTCCCACTCCACCATCAAACTGAACCTTGCCCAAAATGAAGCAGTCAGACTGCTAGTACGGTATTTCATTGTAAACAGGATCATCAATCCTTGCTCCTGACCAGAATTTCAATGGTCCCTCTGGAAATCTTTGTGGTGATGCCCAAGGCCTGGAAAAATGAGGTCTTCTCAGGTCCAAGACCGGTGTTCTGGGCTGGCACAGTCACATCACAGGGAGCAATCGCACCAGCACGGGCAGCTGCCGGCACCTGCAGGAAAACAAAACAAGGAGATCTGTTGGAGGAGTGCTGACCTCTCAGGGGCATCAGCCCCATCCTGATGTGCTCCAGCAGGATGGACGTCAGCTGGGCACACACAAGTGAGACGGAACCGAAAACTGAGATGGAATTAAACACAGGTGAGTCACCCACAGCTGGAGGGGCTCCCAGCCACCAGGTAACCCGCACAGCTCTGTATTATCTTTAACTCAGCAAATGCCAGCCCTGGCACTGCGAGGTCCCACCCCGTACCTTGTTGGCCAGCAGCATGTCCCGGATCTCGGTCAGATCCTCCTTGGTGAAGACAAAGCCCACGTTCCCACGGATGTGAGGCAGCAGCCTGAAGGAAAGCAAAGCGTTCAGCCCCGCTCCTCACACACATCCCAGGGAGGCTCGGGGCGGTACGCACTTCTCCAAGGCGGGGTTGTTCTCCAGGTGCCCGCGGATGGCTTTGCGCATCATCGTGTTCTTCCCCATCAGCACCACGGCCTTCCCGCGCAGCGACATGCGGATCTGCTGCATCTGCTTGGAGCCCACGTTGTCCGCTCCCACCACGAAGCATTTCGGGTAATCATCCAGCAGTTGCTGCGGCACGCAGAGCACCGTCAGCACCGCGGAGCTGCGGCCGCTCCACGCGCTCCCCAACGCGTTTATCACGGCCGGGCGGCGCTCGGCACCGGCCCGCATCGCGCAGCAGCCGCAGGGCGCGGCCCGGCCCCGCTCCCCCCGGCGGCACTCACGATGATTTTCATGAAGTAGTTGGACTTCCACGTCGCCCTGTCTTCCCTGGGCATCGCGGCGGTGCTCCAAGGATCGCCCGGCGGGTTTAAAGACGAGCTGTGAGCTGCGAGAAAGGCGCGGTCAGCCGGCCCCACGCCCTGCCCCGCTTCCTCACCCTCCCGGGCCCCCGCTCCGCGCTCCCCCGGTGACCCCGACAGCCCCGAGGCACTTCGGGCCCGCAGCCGCCCGGGAGGCGCCGCGCGGCGCACCCACCTCCACGAGGGCTCCGGGAAAGAAGGGCCGAAGGGCGGGGCCTCCGCCTTTCATACGGCGGCTCTCGCCCAATCGCAGCGAGACACGGGAGGGCTCTCGCGCAACCCATTGGCTGCCCGCAACCGCCAATCGGGGCGGACAGCGGCTCCGGTTGGGCGACGCGCCCGTCACTCACAGGAGCGGCGCCGACGGCGTGCGGGCCGCACTACGGCGGAAGGCGCGGCGCGCCCTCTAGCGGTCGGAGGAGCGCGCGGCAGCGGAGGGGCGGCGCTGACGGACAGAGCGGCACCGGCACGGAGTAACGGTACAAACTTTATTGGTGTAACTGCAAGAACTTAAATGGAAGCAAAGCACAGCGAGAGCGTTACATGGCGGGACGGCGACGCGGCGAGGCCCTAACAGAGCCGGTTGTTGCCTTCCGAGGGCTGCAGGGCTCCGCCCGCCCGTAGCGCACGTTGTGCGGAGGCGGCACCGGCACCGCCCGGCACGGCGCTCCGCCCCCCGCGGCTGTTCGGCCGGGCTGCCCGCCCCGCACCGCCCCGCACCGCCCCGCAGCCCGAGCTGCGCTCCCCGGCCCCGCACCGCTCCCGGCCCCGAGCCGCACTAAGCAGCGCTCCGCGCCCGTTGGGTTTAACGGCACCGCCACCGCAGCGCTGATAGAAAAGTCGCTCTCTTTAAAATCACTTCAAAACCAATTTCTGTATAAGAGGATTAAAAGCAAATTAGATACGAATTCGAAAATCAGTGTAGAAATCTTATCAAAGACAGGATACAGTATTCATTCCCGTAGTAAAACCGGGCGTGTCGCACAGCCCGCCCGGGGTTTGGCATAACAGTCAGTATAAAAGTTATTGCTGTAGCATCTCTTAGTAGCACACGTGGGACGGGAGCACAGAGAGGGGAAGGGCCAAAGGCTGGCAGCTCTCGTTAGCAAAGAGAGGAAGAAGAACGAGAAAGTTAGGACTTGGTTTGTTTCCTGGCTTCTTAAACCCCTCCACTCCTTCCCCCGCTCCCTCGGGAGGAGCTCAGGCCCTGACAGCTGGACACAAACATGCACTCCTGCTGGGGGTGGGCAGGAATGCTGTGCTCTGACTCCCTGCACCCACACTTCTGAAGGGGGACAGCACCCACTGCTTCCACGTGCTGAGAAGAGGCATGGAGTAACAAACCAGGAAGAACCCACAGAGTAACACCTTCATTCCTCTTAAAACAACAACGACAAAAAAAAAAAGTGGTATCAACTCCTTACAGTGTAATGGAACTGGAGAGACCCTTGCAGGGCCGTGGCAGCCTGTGCTGAGGCTCTGATCTGTAAGTCACACGTGCCATGTGGCTCTAAGAGCAGAGGCAGGGTGCTGCTGAGATCACGGGGTGCCCTCGCTGTGCCAGGTGTCAAAACTGCTGTCTGCAAGCATCAGGGTTTGCCCAGAGCTGACACAGATAGAATCCTACGTGCAGAGCCGCTCCTGGCAGGAGGGGCTGAGGACAGCCTCCCTGGTGGAGCCCTGGGGCTAAGCTCAGCTGTCAGTCATACACAGACACACCGTAATGAGGGGACCGAGCCTCTCTCTACTGAGACACAGCAAGGGCATTTCCAGTTTAATGGTCCGCCTCATCTCTGGATCTCCTGCCTCTCTGCAGCAGCACTGAGCACTGCCACCCGCCCCCTCCCCTGCCTGGTAAGGTTTCTAAATCACAGTAATGTTCAAAGAGACAGAACTGCCACAAGGGGCGGCAGAAAGATGCTTAGCTCCCATCTATGATGCCTTTAACAGAAGAGTTTGAGAAAGCAGTTCTGACAGTAGGGCTTGTCGTTCTGTTCTTTGAAGGTTCCTTTGTTGAGCTGCTTGAGGCAGAAGGCACAGACAAAGTGTTCGGGGTGAAATTTCTTGCCCATGGCAGTGATGCAGCGTCCCGTGATGGGCTTCTGGCAGCCAGAGCACAGCGAGCCGCGGCGCTCGTGGTAATGCACCTCACAGTAGGGCTGCCCGTCGTGCTCAAAGAAGCTGCCGTTGATGAATGGTGTGAAACATTCCTGTAAGAGGAGAAAACAGAAGAGGACAGATTCAGCAATGAGCGGGGGATGTGGGCAGCTCACAAACCTCTGCTCTGTGGCACAAACCGGCCGCACCGCGGGCAGCGTGAACTGCTGCCTTTCATCATCCTGCCATGCGCTGAACCAAACTCCTGTCTGTTGAGAAGAGCTTCCAAGGAAAGGCTGAGAGATGGACAGATACAGCCACAAGCAAGGGAAACAGCCATGGCTTCCAGCTGGCTTCCCTTGCACAAAGGAAATACAACCAGCTACTAGGAAGGAGGAGAAACAATCCTTCCCGTGGGACATGAAACACTGCAGCACCTTCCTCTCCTTTTAACTCCTAATCTCAGCCCAGCTTCCCTACAGTGGGAAGCAGAGGACAGGGACCAACAAAGTTTTCTTACAGCAAAATTTAATGAATGTGGGGCTGGTTCCAACTGAAAAAAAAGAACATTTTCAAAAGCAGACTCTCCAGCACAGCTGGCATTAGAGATATGCTTTACACAGGATCTGGATTCCATTCACTGAACACAGCAGCAGAAGGGCCCAGAGGAGAAGCCAGATCTCCAGAATCCTGGTGTTGCCAGCCCAGACACCAACCTCTTTCCCACAGAGAAAGCTCAGCTGGACCCCAACACAAACAAGAGCCCAGTAAACAACATGCAGAGCCACAAGTAGCTAGACACTCACAACAGCATGGTCAAACACCATTTGCCTACAGCAAGTCCAAAACTTATCTAATGCAAACAATTAGTCCAATAAACAGCCTCCTCCCTCAGCAGGACAATTGAAAAGTCTTCTCTGCTTTAGCAAAATGGAGAAGATCCTGCCTTGTGTATTGGAAGACATCAGAGCTAGCCCCACTAAAACAAGCAGTGTGGCAGCAGCGAAAAGGAAAGCAGAACTGCAGGAAAGAAGCTCAATGCTGGCACAGAAAGCCTGGCCCTGCCTGGCCCCACACAGCCAGCACTGCCATTTTCTGGCTCCATTCCCCACACACCACTGCAGGAGCCAGACAGCAATGGACAGGCAGTGCAGTGCCCTGAACAGCAGGAACCAGCAGCTCATGATTCTGCTGCTTAATCTGGCCTCTGCCTTTTTGTTTCACTCTAGGAAACACTGGCTTGTATTTGCTCTTCTCTTGGGGCCTGTAAGAGATAATATTTGCAAGGCTCTCTGAAAGAGTGCCAAGCATTTAATCTGCAGTATTCCTGTTTATTATGCCTGTTGTATGGAGCCTGCCACTATTCCACTGACGTGCATGCTTCTCTGAACAAGGTCAGTTTTGTTAGTTTATGTTGTCAGATGGAGAATGAGAGGAAGATCCTCAAAATCTGATCGTTGAGGCAAGTGCTTAGAGAGAAGCTTAGCTTATAATTGTTTAAAGGTCACAAAACATGCCTCTGTTTATCTGTGCACTGCTGCAGAAACCCTTTAACTGCAGCTGGGAACAGAAAGAGTAATGCATCAAGAAGGTTTCATGTAAACAGGCAGAGGAGCAAGAAGGTGTTTGGTTGCTGACGTTTTTATCTTATGGTGCTGGTGGTCTCTCATGACCCCACAGATTCCTCCTTCCTGATAAGGGAGCAGATGCCTGCAGGATGCGAAGGACAGGGGTCCAGCAGCCACAAAGGACCTTGGATTTCTTACCCGACAGACAAAGCACTCAGGATGCCACAGGGTGTTTAAGGCAGAAATATAATTTTCCAGGATAGCCCGGGCACAGCCTCCACACTTGGGAGCAAACATGTCGAAGTAGTCCTTGCGACAATAGGCTTTGCCATCCTTCTCATGAAATCCTGTCAAACAAGAACAAAGGCAAAGATCATCAGCTCCAGACCCTCACCTATGGCAGCCAAGCTCTGTGGGGTAACCAGCGTGGGTAGGATCACCCTTCCTCTCCCCTAACACAGCAGGCAGTTGTTTCTTGTTCTGCTGCCCATCCTGTCCCATGCACACACGTGCTCATCCTCTCCAGAGACTAAGAGAGTGAAAAGATTTCTGGTAAGATCCTTCCCCCATGAATAGCTACTTCTCTTGCAACTTCCATCTCCAGTATTTCCTGTCATCTCAAGCTGGCCCCTAATAACAGCTCTGCCTTACACACTTGTCTGCAGTTCAGGAAGAAGAATGTTTTCCCCTCACATTAACTAGTAATACCTTCAGGTCCAAAGAAAACTCCACACTGGGCACAGAAAAAGTGTTCAGGGTGCCACGTCCTGTCCAAAGCCGTCACCACTTTCTGTTCAGAAGACACAAAGAAAAGTCACATAAATGATGGCTTCAGCTTAGAGGTGAGCAAGAGGGAGTGGGGAAGACCACATTTAACTTGACGCTGACAACTGCATGCATCAAAATAGATTGTTCCTTTATAGAGCTGAGTCAATTCTTCCCTGTCTCTAGCTCATTTAGACCTTCCCTTTGGGATGCTTTTTTTTTTTAAATCCTAAAAAGACATTACACACTGCTTCCTCCCTTACACAGGGCCCCATCCAGCTCTCAGGACTAGCACTGGTGCTGTTACTACAGGCTACCAGCAGAAAAGAGCTGGGGAGTCATCATCAGAATGATGGAACCACATGGAGTTTCAAAGGATTACAGCTTCAGGGAAGGTGAGGGGGACTGAACCACCTCATTAATGTAAAAATAGTACCAGATCGAGTTGTTTGCCTTTCAGAGCCAGGGCAAAGGCAAAACAGAAGCCCCTAAAAGCATCTTTCACACAGGACACGCAGAGCTTTTAACATCAAGGCCTGCAGCAGCTCGCCAGTGCTCTTAACCCTAGCCAGGAACTCACATCAAGGATTGGCCCATTGCAGTAGTAGCAGCGAGGAGAGAAGAGGTTGTGATAGTCCTTCTCACAGTAGGGCTGCCCATCCCGCTCAAAGAAGTTCCGTGACCCAATCTCCTCCTGGCAGTGGGTGCAGACAAAGTGCTCAGGGTGCCAGGTTTTCCCCATGGCTGTAACTACCTGTTGGGAAGACAGATTATGAAGGACAACTCCATCTCGCCCTCCCCAGACCACATGACAAGACACCAGCTGGAGGTCAGCAAGAATGGCAAGTTCTACTACTCAAGTGAGCCCTGGACTGGGGTAGCATGAAAACTGAATTACCTATCATCTCAGGAGAGGGCAGTCCCTCAAGGGCAGAGTAGAGGTCACTGGAGGAGCTTACAGCGTACCTAGCCAGTGGATAAATAGAGTACTTCAGTTTCTCCAGCATCTCCAGTCTCTTCAGCCTCACGAAAGAAACCCTCCCCACTGCTCCCAGCTGCAGGCCAAGGCTCAGCAATAGGACAGCACCTACAACTCACCTGCCCAGCAATCGGCTTCTTGCAGGCTCCACACACACCCTTGGCGACTGTTGCTACCCCCAGTTTGTTCAGGTCAGACTGCAGGCTTCCCAGCATGGTGTCCAGCTGACTGCCAGGCTTGGGGGTGGTGGATGGTGGGGAGCTGCTGCCACCAGCCTTCCCCTGTGCCATGAACTGTAGGGAAGAGAAAACAAAGATTATACAGCAAACGTTGCTGCACTTCCCAGAAATATCTCTGCTCTTGCTGCCAGTGGCACTTCTGTAGAGACAAACCAGAGACTGCTAGGAGACAGCTATGCTCTCTGCAGAAGCCTGGGAGAGCCAGGATCAAGTACACACATTCTGCCCATGCAGAGACATGCAGAGACACCCTGGGATGTAAAACAGCAGAGCTGGCAACTAAGGATTTGACTTTCTTTTGCTGTACACGCAGCAGAAGTTACTAGCTGTTCCCAAACACTCAGTACAGTGCTCTGTAAGCCCCTGCCAAAAATCTCCCTTTACCTCATCAGTTCCTGGCCAGCTGTCAAAGCAGACACCATCCAGAGGGCCCCTTCCCTTTGACCTCTTTCTATTCCTACTGCCTCTTTCCGTCCTTCTTAAAGGGATTCCTCTTCCACTCTCCATCTCCCTTTCAGCTAGATCTCCCTTTCCTCCATCTGCACTCTTTATGTACATTTCCTTTTTTGCCAAATCTCCTTTGCCCCATCAGGTGGCTCTCATCCCAGGCCAAAGCTAAGCAAGTGGAAGCAGGAAAGAAATTCCCTTCAAGCTGCCTGTTGTTTACCCACACAGAGGGCAGTGCATCCACAGCAGGGCCTGAGCAGGCAGGGCTGCAATGGAAGAACTGCCACGTCTGTTGTTGGACCTCTGGAAATGCACAGGGAAGGGGTTACAATCCTCATCCCAGAGGCAGTTTCTGGAACTCCACACTGTCACAGTACACACAGCTTGGAAAGGCTTCTCAGAGGAGAACAGGGAGAGAAGTTTTATTTAGGTTCACAACTTAGGAACAAAGTATGTGCTCTCTTTGGACACCAAAGCTGCTTTTACAAGAGAACTGCAGCAGTGACATAGATTATTTTAGCTGACTGCACTTCAATAGCTACTCTCAGGCCTAGAAAGATCCACAAAAGTCCCCCCTGAGATGCTGCTCTGAAGCATGTTTTCTCCTGCTAGGGGGTCAGATTAACAACAGATGTGAAATCCACACTTGTGAACAACCCACTAGCAGCCATCATGGGCAGGGGAGCGGAACTTCCTGAAGTGTTCCAGAGCCCTGGCAGAATTTGCCCTTCCAGCCACTGGAGGAGCTCTACTCCCTGTCCTGCAGCCAGTCGTGCTTGTAGCCAACCAGCTGACTCAGTGACGAACCTTGGTTTCCACTTGTTTGTAGAAAAATTCTCATGACATACATAATTTCCCAGCCTAGCAGCACAGAAAAGCCCCAGTGTCTGGAGCCTGGAATAAACCCTCTGCCATACAGCTGTTATTTGCTACCAAACGGTTACAGTGAACATCTCCAAAGCACTCCACAGCAAGGAGACTGCTCACAGGAGAAGGACAGCACGGCCCCATCTATACAGAGCCAGGGCACAGTCCCAGGACAAGGTCAGGGCTTCCTGCATGGCACAGTACGAGGAAAAGGGTTGGACAGAGCTGCACTCTGCAAAGTGTGCAAAGAATCATATCCTCTCTCACTAAGCAGGAGCTTGTGGCCACAAGGCAGAGATTACACAGAGACAAATCATAAATATCATCTGGAAAGAAAGGAGAGGAGAAGAATTCAACACATAGAAACACAGTACTTGCTGTGCCTTGCTGGTGTGGCCCACGCAGATGACCTCAGTGCAGGCCCAATGACCCAAGGACACTGCCATCACTACTTGGTTCAGCCCTCGTGCAACCTCCTGCACACAATGCCTGCTATTTGAAGGGGCCACAGCACAGCATCCACACAAATCCATCATGCAAAAGCCCTTCAAGTTGCCCCTTTACCACAAGACCTACCAGCACTCTCATTCAGCTGGGAGCTATATGAGCACCAAACCATGCACTACCAGACAGCAGCTATGATCACCACGGTGCAAGCTCCAGGAGCAGCTCCCAGCACACACATCCACCCAAAGAGCACACCATGCTGAGAGGAAACAAAGGAGCTCCTGCCTTCTCAGGGCTGGGGGGACTTAGGGGTGCACAGGCAGCCAGCAGGTTGGCACTGCGGATGAGGGGAGGAGCAGAGGTCACCTGAAAAGTACAACAGTTCGGGATGCAGAGGCTGGCTGGCTGCTGAGACCTGCTTGTACAAATAGCATGGCATAACACTACGCTGCTCACATGTATTACAACTTCCCAGCATCCCAGGGCTGCAACCCCTCCCTGACAGGAGGCACAGAGCACCAGCTCCTCCTCCAAATGCAACAGGGACACCTCATCACATGGGTAAGCACAGGAAGGATTGAGATTTCACTGTCACTTTTCCATCCCTCTTCCCTTCTCATGAGAGATTGTGGCAGGGAGAGTTGAGACCTGAGTTTCAGAGCTACCTTCATCTCAGAGGGAAACAAATCAGAATCCCTGCTGCACAAAGGGCAGAAAGAAAGCACCCACATCTCAGCAGATTAGTGCACAACCATGTAGTTTGCAGTGCTAGGCGGGCACAGCTGGCACTGATCTGATACCACTAATGACTCTGCTCTTTCATTAAGTGGTTCAGAGCCAGCCTTCACCTGAACATTATATCTACTGAGCTATCAAGCTGGCAGCAGTGGAAAGACTGGACAACACTCTGCTTAAAATTAAATAAAAAGGAAAGCAGAAAAGAGAATCCTGCCTGCATCCGCGGGAAGAAAGCCTCATCTTCTGTTTGACAGCCAACAGAAACGACTGTCTTGGTGCTAGGGGTCCAGGTCTGGGGAGAAGAGTGTCTAGGATCTTCAGAAGGAGGGGTGCCCACAACAGAGAGCTCATGATAATCAGCATCAGAAGCCTCCCACTGGAAAAGCGGCTGGGGAGCCAAGCGGAAGGAATAGGAGGAGACTGGACATGGAGCTGAGGTAGCTAGTGCATGGGAGGGCTGAGCTGGCAGCGGGAGGACAGGTACATGAGAGGGAGAAGCATTAGCAGGGACTGTCTTCACAGCTTCATTGGAAGGTTGGAGCGGGGGAGAGGCTGAAACAGAGACTGTCCTCCTTCGAGGGTGTGGGGATTCTGGAGGGAATACCACCTAGAAAGACAGGGAATAAAAGTGAGTAAATCCAAAGAGGAACCAACAAGCACCTCCTGCAACAGGAAGGCTGGAAGCACAGACCAGTGAGTAATGATCTTTGCTGTCTCGTGCTCTCCCTCCTGCTCTTCTGAACCTCCCTGGTTTACATCAGAGCACAACTGGAACATCAACCTCAGTGCCACACAGCCAAGCAAAGCAAGTAAGGACAGAGGCCTCTTGGTGGTTACCATCTTTATCTAAGGGGAAAAAAGCAGCAAAGAACCAAGGGACAGGGAAAATAGAGAAGGGAACCAGAAAGCTTGCTTCTCTGTGTAGCTGTAAGGAAGAGCACCATCTTACACCCAGAACTTCCTGCACAGACATGTACTGGGAATGACAAGGCATCCCTCTCTGACAAGTGTCCCAGAAGGGTTTTCAAACAATACCCACACGGGTATTTGATATGCAATAGCAGCAGATTGCCTAGACAGATACCATTACCAGCACCCTTAGGTATCACTCCAATTCTTAAACATGAACTAGGAACTGAGAGCCACTTTACTTTTCACGTCAGAAGAGGCTGAGCAGGAGTTAGTTCTTCATTTCATGTTGTTTAAGGTGTAGCCTAACATACACCTCCACAAAATGCTGCCTAGACAGAGGAACATGCTCAAATTTCCCAGAAGTGGAAGTTCCCCTCACTTTCTACCTTCTCTATTTGCTGTCCACCATTTTGCTCTTCCCCCTGGGGTCGGGCAGTGATAATGACCCCCTCTGTCAGCCAGTCATCCTGGCTTTTCCGCTCCTTCTCTTCCTGTTTAGCAACTCCCAGTCTGTCCTGCAGTTCTTCAATCAAGTGGTCTTGGGACTCAGTCTTGTGAAATATTGCAGGACCTAATTTACGCCTTGGAGAGAGGTCACGACTCATTGGATGCACATTGGAGGTTTCTTTTGTCCTCTTGATTAAAGACTTAATCTAGATGAAAAAGGCAATAGTGTCAGCAGAGAAAAGAGTAAGAGCAAGCCTCAAGATGCAACAGCACAAACTCAAGCCATTAGTGACAAATGTATGCAGGAAGAGTGAAGACATTAATTCCACAATGCCAAAATTCTTCTTGGCACAGTCCAGAACAGTGACTCAATGCAAGGAAAAACTCTGTAAGGATAACAACTGTCGCCAAAAATAACTATCTAGAAAAGGAAGGGAAAGATTACCCAGCAGAAAGCCAAGATACGAGGTGCAGCACAACCATTCCACTGAGCATTAAGGAAACTTCAGCATCACAAAAAAACACAGCAGACTTTCAGTGTTTGCTCTTTACAAGCACAAGACTCTTGGTCTAGTGCAAAAAGCGTACATCCAGAGCTGGAAGGAACGCTAACAGGTCCAACAACAAGACCTAAAAAGGCAGAGGGACATCCTCCAGAGGAGTGAATCAGCCCTTTAGCTTTTCAGAGGCCTTTATGGACTAAGCATCTGCCTTATTCCATTTAAGGAATAAAAACCCATTTCACTGGGCAGTCCCTACACTGCCATGTTCTGTGCTGCTGACCGACCTGCAGAACAGACCACAGGACAAAGCAGAGGACTTAAAGCCTCCATGACATGCAGCTGTCAGTAACGCTGCTCAGCACCACATGCTGTTAGTGTGGGTGGGCCCAGGCACACTCACACCACACACAAAACGTTAGTGCAGTCAGGACAGCCCTAGTTAGGACTCATCCTCCTCCCACATTCGCTCAGTGCCTGCCTGGCCTGATGCAGAAATCCTTTCAATGGGTGGTTTGGAGAGGCACGGCAAATCCCATTCAGCTTTCCGAGTGTTTTCAGGAGATTCTGGAACAACTGCAGTGCTTCTGATCTGCTCATTTTCCTCATCTCCTCCGGCTTTGCTCATGTTAGCAGTACCTGCCTTCCTGGGAGTTCTCTCTCTGCCCTGCCTCTTCTTGACCAGCTCAGGACAGCCACCGCCTTGGATTTCAGATGATACTTCAGCCTCTTGCTCCTGTCCTCGCTCCAAAACAAAGCGCAACTGTTTTTCAGTGTCTGGGAAGACACCCCACTGATCCAGGGCCACAACAGAAGGGTCACACACAGGACTCAAAATGCTGCCACCCTTCCTGTGTACTTCTGATACATGCTCAGACAGCTCCAGGGCCCACAGCTCATCTAAAGCTGCTTTCACACTTCTGCCCTGAGAAGGAAGGCCTGAATTATCCCTGAACACTCCCTGCTGATCCAACTCTTTAGCTGCCTGCTCCTTCCCCTGGCCACTTATTCCAGTGTTTGAAATTGAGACGCATGAGAGTTTGGGGTCACTTCTCTGCTCCTTTTTCTCACTCTCTTTTGCCAGCTCCAGGCCCTGTGCCTCCACCTTAGCAGATCTACACAGAAGCTCAGCCCTGGGCACAGCCTGGGAAGTCTTCCTGGAAGAGTCAGGCTTTCCAGTCAGCCTCACCGAACTTGCAGAGGCCATCTGCTCCCCACGAGTAGCAGAAACAGAAGAGACACGTGGAGGGGGCACAGGGACCATTTGTGGCAAAGAGGGTACGTGTGGAAGAGTGGCACACTGCCCTGAAGCAGGCCACACTACAGTGCTAATGCCTTCCTCAGCACAAACAACTGCTGAGGGGGAACCTGCTGGCACTGCCACATCCCCGCTGTGCCTGACAGAAGGGCATTTGGAAGAGGATAGCACTGTTAAACTGGGAGGAATGCTGCTGGAGTCTGCATCTGTTGAATCGGGAACCAGTCCTAGGGAGGGTTCAGGAATCAGAGACATAGTCTGTAAAAAGGAGACAGAAGAAAGAAGGAGAAAAAAAGAAAGATAAGAAACAGAGAGCAGAAAAAAAGGAAACATGGTATAAAGCGTTATAACAATTGTGATCTCCAAATCAGAAGCCATGTTGATCCAGAGCCTTACACCAGAGAAACAGGAATGAGAACAGGGTAGCAAAGAGGAGAATCAATGTGACATTGTGCTGATCTTTGCATGAGATCACAGGATGTAAAGCTGAACAGCCATCAAGATCGTTTTTCTCTGCACCCTCTTACGTAACACCTCATGTGTTCACCTGCAGTGTGATGGGGGCACGCAGCAGCTGCCAGGAAGCCAGCTACAAGCCCAGGAATGTCTGCACTGTGAGTGAAGGTCACATTAGCAACTTACTCATACTTAGCTATGTATATTCTATATTTCAAAGCTGGGGGGAAAAAAAAAGCAATCGATGAATAGAACAAACCATGACATTTTCTTCTCGATGCACTAACAACGTGCTCCAGTTGCCTGAATTCACAGCAATGAAAACAAAGCCTCAGGGCATGCACAGCAAAAGCAGATGACATGGGCTTTGTTCTACTCACAAAAATCAATCTCACCTTGGACATGATACACAGTGAATCACAACAGCTTTGCCAGTCATTCCATGCTCTTCTAAGCTTTGCTTAGATTGCCAAATCAACATCATCTACTTAGGTCACAATCTCCACATTTCAGTGGTAACAAGATCAGTATTCATTTTAATCCAATACAACCTAACAAGAGTGACTGATACCAAGTTTTTGGTTCTCCTTGGCTCAGAGGGTGTTTAAAAGAAAATAAGAATCATGGATCCTCCTTTTCCTGTTTCAGTGGCTCCTGGCTGAGCCTCAGGAGACAAACTGGCATTTCACCTTTTTCCCAAAGACAGAAAAATCAGAACATTGCCTTAGCCAGGTTCACACAGTAGGTCAACCTAAGGCCAATGCAAAGCCCTGTCATTTTTAAAAACCTATCCAAAGATCTTCAAATCCAACCAAATACAAAGACATACTCTGATTCTTCACTGTGTTTTTTTGAAAAAGCTTTAAGCAGTTAGATGTTCACATCCTGATGTAGCAACAGCTCAGTCTTTACTTACCTGTATGGGGACTTGTCATGAATAAAAGGAAAAAATTAACCAGAACACAAACAAGATCTGCCAATACTTGGAAGAGACAGATACCTGCAGGTGACCTAAGCAGCTCCCAGGCCAAGGGGTCAGGAGCCAGCAAGCACACACTGGTGAAGTCCCCAAGTAGTGCCATGCAGAGGCATCTTAGAAAGTAATAGGGGACTGCAGTTAATCACAGGTTGCTTCTCATTTCCAGGAGCAAATCAAGATGAAAAGAACCAGCAAGTACATTAATTAGTTAAAATAACGAGGGAGTTTCCTCATATTGCCCTCCTCCCTGTATTGTACCTAACGTGGATGTACCTATACAAGTATAGGTGTTATACTATAGTTCACTTACTCAGTTTCCAGACTTTCTAAAACAGTCAGCTGTTTGCAAGGCAAGGCTGTCATTTTGCTTAGAAGCAAATATTTCCAGCATATTAAAAACATACTAACTCCAAATTAAGAGCAAGGGCTAAATACATAACAGTAACACAACAGTTAAACACGAGCAGCACAATGTGCAGTGAGCGGCGTCACATTACACAGAAATGTCAGAGGCAAAAAAACCAAGTGCATTAAGTAATCTCAGTGCCTGCTGATGAGCTAGATAACCAAAATCAAATGGATTCTGTAAGCAAAGAGAACGAGCAACTCATTAAAATGAGCAAAAGATGATAAAAGGGTAATGTATCAGTCTGTAATAGCATCTGTTACTCTGGGGTATGACAGAAGTTAAACATTGGTGCTGCCACCTCTCCCACTGGGGCCTGTAGTTGTACCAGCCACCAACTCCAGCTAATTACATACTGCACTTCATTTCTCTGTCCTACTTCTTGCAACCACACACAAGTCTGGCACATGAATGACAGCCTTTTCTTTTTCACCTTTGGGAAAGACCTCACTTCTCTCCCGTACACCCTGTCATTGGTACAGACTAGAAGATAATTTTTTACAGAGAAGTCAGCACCACCCATTGGCACAAATAGAGGAGGTAAAAACAAAGAAAAAGGACTGAAAGGAAAATGAAGAACAGGAAAAAGTAAAGTAGCTGTTCAAAAACAGCCAGTGACAATAGTAATAAAAGAGAAACTGTTACAGAAATTGTGTTGCTGGTTCTGTAGGGAACAACAGTTAGACAGACGAGCTCAATGCCTTTCAAAAACCCTGACGCTGCATTTATAAATCTTGAGATCATTTCAGGTTGCTTTTAGAGTTCAATCAGAAAAGAAGCCAGGAAGGAGGGCAGTGTTACAGAAAGCATCTAGCCTCGTTCATGCAGTTTTTATTGGAGTTGCACAAAACAAAAAGGCCTGTTCCAGACAAGGACATCCCCTGCTGCCAAAGCTCACCTAGGAGCAAAGGCTGGTGGCAGCAACCACACCCTGAGCTTGTTTTCTAAGCCCTGATAAAGCAGCAGGAGGCCCTGGCACTGACAGCACGCAGAAGCAGCGAGGCAGGGTATGCTGCCAGCAGCACAGGTGGGAACTCTCTCCAGCTTCACAACAGCACAATTTTTCAACTGCATGGAACAGATACTTGCTGATAGCCTGCTCTCTGCCCTAGGACCTAATATGGAAAAAGAAAAGCACCAGTAAGGCATCACTATTTGCAGTGACTAAATACATACTAAATTAAGTCCAGAGAAAACAGTGAGTTGCTCCTTGAGTCTCACAAAGTCAAGTACATGAGTCACAGACTGCAGACTTGAATTAAAGCCAATAAGTACAGGGCAAGCAAAGTCCCGAGGAGCATGCAGGCTTCTCAGCTGTCTACATCTTCTCAGAAAACATTGCTCAGCTCTGACTGCCTCAGGACCAAACTCATGGTAGAAGATGGAGGTTAGCACAGGCAAGAAACACCACCAAGCACTGGCAGATTCTTCCACGTGAGGAAAATGTAAGAGAGTTTGGAACTTTCGTAGGATTACAAAGCAGACTTGCATGTGTATGTAGGAAAGGCACACCCAATAAAGACAACGTATCAGATATCTACTTCTCCACCTCTCTCAGAACAAATTCAAGGGAATAATTCAGCAATGCTATAAGCAAACCAGCTGAAAGTAGAGAGAGGAAAATTATTTTGCTATGGGTAGATGAACCATGACAATAAACACAGTTAACCACCTAGTGTAAAAAGGATAGTATACCTAATTGAATAGAAATGTATGCATTTGTAAGTTATCTAGTACCCAGAGCAAGTGCTCGATGCTCCACTGCCAAGTTATTCCTCTGCTTCTTCTATTATGGGAATTTTTTTGTCTGTCACTTATGACTGAAGTAGCAGCAGCAGTTCTATTCCAATACAATACACTGATTTGCAAACAAGATCCTCAATAGTGTTTGCCATCCTTCACCCACACAAGCTCAGTCTTTAATCCTATTTGGAGCTGAATAATTGATATTGTTTTAAAATTGAAACCCTTGAAGTTTTCAGCTGCTTGATGCAAAGATTTCAATGCTTGTACCACATGCCTTAAAGCCCCTAATACCCTCCTCAAGGAAGCACAAAGCATAAGCACAGTGCAGCAGAGGGTCAGCCCACGGAACAGAAGAGCCTGGCCCCTATCATGGAGCAGAGTGGTGCTATCTCATGTTCCCCTACTTCTCGTTCAGTTGCAGCGCAGCAAAATAATTCACCCTGCACCAAGCAGTAACTGAGCTCATTATCTTTGCCAAATGCAGACAAACTGCAGAATGGATGGAAAAATAGATCCCAGAATTCCCTTACCCACACCAGCAACAGGAAATTATCGCAGTCAAGAATCTATAGCAGCACAAATACCACCAAAGGAAGTTTCACAACATGAGAGGTAAAGCGGACATTCAGGAAATCAGTTAAGGTCAGCAGATGTGGCCAGCATGCAAGAGCCTGGGCGTGGGAAGGGACGAGATGAGGTGCGAGCTGTCAAGATAAAGCACCTTAAAGTCAGAGAGGGACGCCATCAGCTCATCCAGTTCTCGTGTAGCTGAAGAAGCAGAGATACGGGTCTGCTGCTGACTGGCGGTGACACGCTGAGGGCTGCTCACCTCCCCTTGGCTCACAGTGATTGCAGGGCTGATGAAAATAAAATATGTTTATTTTTAAAGAGTGCATCTAGGCCTGGGGGAGAGCTCTTAGACTGAAAGCCTCACTAGCCCCTCTAAACAAGCACAGCGTGACAAGTGTCATCAGCACTGCTCGCCCTAGCCAGCCCTCCCACAGATCCAGATTCTGCAACACACACAGGTCCTGTCTCTCTGCCAAGTCTAACATGAGTGTACATGCACATACATCCATTAACAAACGAATCATGACCAAACACTCATTTGGCCAGAGAGCTATAAACCCGAGTTAAAAAAAAAAACGTGCCATTAGTAACACAACTCAAGTATTCTTTCATCCAGGAAGAGCTGCAGCAGATAGAAGAGCATGAGCATCTTCAAGTGCCTGCTTGACTTCCCACCCTACAGCCAGATCACATCTGTCTGTCACTGTCCCACAACATCTGCCCCTCCACTACACTCCCTACTCCCATAACAGCCCATCCAACCCCACTGCATCCACCAAAACACTTCTTACACTGGGCTTGGCACAGAGCTCTCCAACTCATCCAGCAGGCTCTCCACACTGGGACGCACATCTTCGATCCCACGCCCACCATTTCGCTTTGGTTTTTCTTTTGTAGGGGGTGCAGCCTTCCCCCCTGCAGAGCTGCTGCTCTCTGGGACGACATAGTGAGGTCCAGTCACGCTGGGCAGTGATGGGCTTCTGCTGACTTCATCTTTAGAACAGAGGAGCACAGTTGTTCAGACACATAGGTCCATGTATATGTGCAAACGAGAGAAAAGAGCAACATGCTGCCCAGAAACGCTGTGGAATCTCCATCTTTGAGAATATTTAGAACTTAGAGCATAAGGGCCTAAGCAACATAATCTAACTTTGAAATTGTGAAGTTAGAGTCATTTCTAAAGTTGGCCCAGCAATGCTGAACGAGAGATGCTATCCATATTAAAGGAATCTTTGTTAAGGGCTGTAGTCATCTTCCTCAACAAGGATGTTGAAAGAAAGAAGCAGGCTGCTACTCTGGGAGGTAAGCTATTCACTAACACCAAATGTCTTGCTAGTCCTTACCTGCTGGGAAGCCACTGGGGGGATTATGTTGAACAGCATTCAGTTCCAGGAGAAGCCTGTCCAGTTCCGAGAGGTTGCTGCCCAGAGAGGTGCTGGTCATTGTGGGAGATGGTTCTGCAGACTTCTGCTTGTTTGGGAAGCTAGAGATAGAAGGGAAGTGTAAAACTTCTCCTTTAAGACACAGCAGAATGCTGGAGAGTATAAGTTCAGAGTTTACATGGATACTGTGTTCTTTTCAGGCTGAGGCTTTTAGCTCTGTGGGGAAAGCTGTGTGCTTTGTGAAATGACTATCACCACAGCTGCTGTTTAGCCACACCTTCAGTTGTCAGTTACAAAGAAATAGCATTGATAGACAGGGGCTCAGATCTCAGGACTCTGTGCTGCACTGTCCTACAGCAAAGAGTTAACTGTCTACAGATCCAAGATGCACAGAACAGCAGCAGAACCATTAGCTGGCATACAGGAAAATGGCCTGTTTCTGCTGACAGCACACTGAGCAGCAAAAACCTCTCCTCTGAAGCAAGGGGATGCAGGGTCAGCACAGAATGGAGAAGAGGCGAAGTACGAAACTCAAGCTACCAAAACTACCAAAAGCAGCAGATTTTGTGTCCTGCAAAAGGCTGCCATGAGGTCTCTTTTCAAGACATCAAACCTTTACTTTCATGAATTCTAATCAATTTATAAGAAAGTGATCTGAAAGCATTTTCCACGGTGTTCAACACAGAAGCTTTTAGAGAGGCTTACCTACACACGAGTATAAATAAAACACTGGCTGTAGTTACAGCTCATGCTATAAGGGAGATCCCATTTAGCCACGCTCAACTGCAAAGTGTTTCAAAGCAAAACAGTACCAATGCAATGATCTGTGCAGTAACTACACTAATAACAATCTATTCCAATACACTGTCAATAGCAGGGAAATAATTTTCTCCTAGTTTTATTATTACAAATAACTTCTAATGCTTTAGAGATTCTTATTCGATCAAAGATACTTCCCAAATCCAAAATGGGAATTTGTCTTGTGCACACATCCAGCCTTCTGCTCAGAAAGTTAATACATAACAGGTTGAGCACTGTCATACCTATAGCACTAGTGACAATTATGGAACTCCATAAAGGCAGTTATTATCTTCCTCTTCAGATTGAAAACAAAGTCCACAAATGCAATCTGAGAAGGGCATACTTCATCCTGGCCTGAGCACACAAGCTCCAATTCACACAAGAACCAGACCATGCCAGAGCCTTTTACAGGAGGATTCAGGGCCCTAATTATCTTGATTTTGTACTAATTGCATGCAGCCCTCTGAAAAATCACAATTACTGCCTCCATTGAGCCATCTCTGGATATGTCTGGTTCTACCCTGTAGTAGTTCTGGTTGCAAGCAGCTTTCAGCTCAGTATGAAGACCTAGGCATAGTTAGAACATGACAGGAGAGCAACACTCATCTCCACGCTATAAAAAGGTACCCAGAACAGAGTGCATCACACAGGGCCATCAGGGATGGAGCTATGGCAGCTTCTTCCTCTCTCACCTCCATGTCAGCAGGAAGGTCTATTTCACCACATAGGCCATCCCTGCAACCCCTCGGTGCAAGAACAGCTGTCCATTAGTATAATATAATTAGTAACTGGTAATGTCAGAAGTACTGACAGAAGTTTTAAAGCCTTCATGAAGAAATTTAAATGTACTTGAAAATCCAAATAATTGCACATCCAGCTAGGTGATGGTTACTGCATTCCTTGAGACAACTGACTCAAAGGCCACCCACCTCCTAAAGAACTGTGGGGTTGCTTAACAGGGGGATGGATTTGTCACTGGTCTCTGGATTGTATCCCTCAACACAACCCATATCCTGATGGATCCTCAAACTTCTTCCACAGCTGAGCAAACTGAAGGCCTAGGTCAACACTTTAAGTGAATATAAAAGGTAGTGCAGTAGCCTCTTACAAATGAGGTACTATAAACCAACACAGGGCAACAGAAAATATACAGGAAGATCAGTGTTTGTTTCCAGTTTCAGAAGGCAGCCTGAGCCACAGCAGGCTTTACCTGCGAGTCAGGCTTCCCTCTTAGCAGGGACAAGGTACCTGTAGACGTGTTCCTCCTCACTGGCACGGGGAGAAGGGGAGCTGAGCCCGTCTCTAGGAACAGAGGCACTGGAGCTTTTGGCACTAGAGCTGTATATCGGAGACTGGGACTGAGGCTGTGGAAATAAAATTTGCATTGGAAACAGGGATATACACACTGTATTGCAACTCCACATACTGCAGGAGAAAGTACAGCAGCAAAAACCTATTACATAGCTCACCCAGCCCCTATCAGACGACCTACACCAGGAACAACTGTTTTCCACTTCCCTCAGATTTGCCTATGAGTTGCAGACCTGAGCTGGAAACCCCCAGCTTGCTTCCTACAGGCTACAGGACAGATGACTAATCCTGATCTCACACTACCACTTTGCTGGAGCAACAACGATGAGTTTTGAGGTCTTTTCTGCTATCTGATCTGATCTCCCCTTATTTCCCCAGTCTGTTTTTAGCCAAAGTCATCCTCCCTTCTTGCTGTTTCCTCCCCTCATCTAGTCCCAACAAACCACGCACACACTCTCCCCATCTCCATCAGCACATGCTTACTTGCTGGTGGGCGTATCTGGATACGCTGGGTTGCCACTGGTCCAAGGGGTCAATCACAGTGCCATTTAGGGCTTCACTGGAAGGTGGAGGAGGCACCGGTGGTGGCACAGCAATCTCCTGGTACGTGTGGTTTCCAGTTGGGTAGGAGTAAGGCGTTTCCTCTGTTAGAAAAACTGGTCGCTTAGAGATATGCGAGGTGGTGGATTCCAGGTCTGCCAGTAAGGCGTCTGCAGGAACAAAAAGAAAATTAAAACACACAGTATTGTGAAATCCCAGACAACAGCCTCGTTCACAATATCCACATCAGAAAGTCTTCAGGAAGTGTTTTCATCTAAGGTGATCTACCAAATGTGCTGTGACTTGCTGCTGCACCTCGGACTTCCAGTACAAAGAAAAGGTTTAGAGGTATCAGAGCAGTCAGAAAAACTGCCAGCCTCAGATTTTTGTCTTAACTGGAAAACCATGCAATAAGTGCAACCTGCAGTCGCACAGCGCACGCTTTGCAGAAGAGCAGCCTAGGAGAAACCTGCCTAGAGATGGACTTGCAACAGGATATTGACACAGGCTAATTACAGGCCCCACATCATCATGGAGTCATTTAACATGGCCGCAGGCGCTGCTTTTTGCAGGAAACAAGATCTCGGGAGGGGTTTTCTCCAAAGCTGAAGGCACTGCAAGAAGCATGCAGCTTTCAATGAGTCTGTCACCGCGGCAGAAGGAAGACGTGCTTCAGCTTTCCTAAGAAGAATACTCTGCACATATCACACAGTTAGTGAGCTTCCAGAGCCTGCCAGGTAAATGCAATTTCTTCTCCTGGAAACAACTAGCCTGCTGGGTGGAGCCTGCTCACAGATTCCTGAAGAGAAGAAAAAACTTCCACTCACTAGAAACACCGGCGCTCATGCCAGGCAGAGGAACCCATGCCATAAGGTTAGCACCTCTCAAATCTTAAAGCAGGAAGAAATACACTCATTCAATAGTAGGAGGAGAAAACCCACCTTTTGCCTTCCTGGATTTCCTCCTGCAAACTATTCTCTGCCCATTCCAAGCCCTGCACTGCTCTGCTGTGACTCACAAGCAAATCCCAGCTTGCTGGGTCTTCTGTCCTGCGATCCCACCCCGCTGAGCTGACTGCAGCCCAGGGTGGGGGAAACTCCTGTGAACAACTGCAGGTCTGCACTGCACACACTCCAACAGAAAGCCTCGCTGGCCGCCTGCCCAGCTCTCCAGCGAGCTCAAGCACACACTCTTTAAGGCCATTAGAGAGGAGCCGGGCTGCTGGGGACAGCAGCACTCTCCATGACAAGAGCATCATCACATACCTGGTAGGACCCTGTGGCGATGTGCAGTTCAGCCAGACACCAGCGACATGACTTGGGCAAACCTGGAGGAGAGGCCCTAGGAATGCCCCTACCCCAAGCACAGACCCAGCTGTCAGAGCAGTCTCCGTGTGCAGGAGCTGCCCTTCCCCCATGCACACCATGGAACTCAACTCCCAGATCGTGGGGCTGAGGACTGAGCCCAGGCTGAGGGACCCAGCAGCCTCCTGCAGGCAGGGTGGCAAGGAGCTGAAGTGACCAGGAGGCAGCAGAACAGGAGTTGAACCAGCTCATCCTGATGGCTGCCTACCAGCTCTCAGGGGCTGGCACCCGCCAGCCCAAAGCCACTTCCTCAGCACAGCCAAGGCACTTAGCAAGCCTCCAAAAAATATATGAAAGGGTCAAATGGAGGACAGCATCATCGCATTACAAGACAGGAAGGTGCTGCTTTTATATTCAACTCTTCCACAAAGCAAAGGATCATAAGAGAAAAGAACAACAACAAAAAAAAGCAGTTCTGCCCACAGATAACAAATTCACTATTAGCAAATTAAATACTGAGTTAAATTAACTCCACACACCTTTCATTTAGCCAGAAAGATGCTCCAAAGTCATTTAAACCAAAGGCATCTTCCCAGAGGGACCAAAATAGCCCAGGAGCAGATTCTCCTAAGGGATACAGCTTGCTGCAGCTAGGGAAGAATGAGTTTGATCTTCTTTTTAAGCAAAAGAACAGCTGATGGATTCCACAGCGAAAGGCACACACATACCTCAGGAGAACGCTGAAGAGCTGCAGTTTTTTTCAGCCTGGTCCTGTGGCTGGAGGTTTTGTGCACACAACCTCCAACAGAAGTGCTACCCAAGAAGGTGTGGCTTTTCCTTCTCCCCACCAATGACAAAAGCAAATCAAACTCTACCAGGAAGTAAAAATCTCATGAGGTTGCATGGCTCGTCCAGCCCCATATGGGGACCCAAGTCATTTTTCCACCCTCCACCCCCAGCCCTCCCTGCAGGACAGACAGATGTAACCATCTCGCCACACAGTTTGCCTCCTCAGCTCAGCACCCTCTGCTGAACGGTTCCTTGGGTAGAAACGCAGCTCTTTTTTTTACTAATGGCATAGAAGGGAGCTCAGCTAAATGGAGTATTTTATTCCAGCAAGTCTGCAGACGAGGGGTCTGGCAATGCCAGGAGCACTCAGCTCTCAGGCTGTGAAGGAGTTAAGGAGACACTGCAGTTTGATGATTAACTTCCCCCATTCCCTCCCCCTTCCCGACTTGAGCAAACAAGGCAGAACTGAGGAACAGGAAGCAGAGGGAGGAGAAAAGGCTGGAGAGGAATCACGCAGTTGGAGGGTTACTGCAACTGCACTCAACTTCCCAACTGATGCCACGGCAGCTTCAGGAATGTGTGCACACCTTGCTTCCCCTGTAGCACGGGATCCCTCACTTTCTGCTCACCCCGTGTTCTGCAAAGCCCCTCTCCCTGTGCCTACCTGCCTGATGTGCCCAGAGCCGGTTTGCTCCTCCCTGAGCTCGCTGCCACGATGGAGGGAAGCTCTTCCCCACCCACACCCATCCCCATTTCTGCTTCTAGCCACTCATGCCCTCCCCTGGACCAGTTCCAATTATCAGAACATAACATGAGGCAAGAGAAGGAGCTAAGAAGGGAGTTCTACTGATGGAAAAAAAAAGAGCCATTGCTCCCTATCTTTCTTTCACAAAAGGGACTTCAGGGACCAGGCAGCCCTAACTTGGATAACAAAGGTGCTGTGCCTTGTGCAGCGCTGTCACTGCAGCGACTGCTCCACAAATAGAAATATTCAATTCTTAAACAGAAATATTAAAGGCTCTATTGATTTCTCAGCTAATGAAGTGCTCCTTCCCAAGGCGACTCTGCGGCACAGGGCTGCAGGAGGCGTCCATCAGCCGCTCGGTGCCACGCAGCCCATAGGGCACACCCGAATGGAGCAGTGCAGCCGTCAGAGGGCACCACCACAGCCTGTAAGGATGGAGCAGGAACGTCGGGTGGCAGCGGCTGGGTTGGCTCTGATGCACCTCACCTGGTCACCTACGCCTGCCCCTGCTTTCGGCACACTGAAGCTTTCTGTCAGCACTTCTGCACTAAGGAGGGGCGTGTGGAAGAGCAAGGGACATGCGATACTAATAGGGCTACTGCTGCACCACTGCAGTCACAAAGCCTCAGCTCACCGTGTGCTGCATCCTTGGAGGTGTTCAAGGCCAGATTGGATGGGGCCCTGGGCAGTCTGGTCTAGTATTAAATGGGGAGGTTGGTGGCCCTGCCTGTGGCAGGGGGGTTGGAGATTCATGATCCTTGAGGTCCCTTCCAACCTGGGCCATTCTGTGATTCTGTGCACACATCACACCTCAGGGCACACCACGTCTTGGCACTGCTCAGCACGGCACCCTGCAGATGTGGGAGAGGCACAGAAGAAGAGTTTTCTTCCCTCCACCGCAGGACCCAAATCTTGCACACAAGGGAAATCACACTCCACCAGAGGGTTGCCCAGCCCACATCCTGCCTGCTGTGGGAGAACAGCTGCATTCACCTTCAAGTGACATTTCGATGCTGTGTTTCCTGGGGAGGCGGGATAGTTAAAGAGTGATATCATGATTGATAATTTACTATTAAACAGCACTCTGAGACATCTAGAGGTCTGGGCACGTTTGACTCTCCCTTGTGCAAGAAAAGTCATTATTCTTGGGATCCTGGCCTTCCAATCCCACACTGCAGATGCATTAGGTACGGACGAGTGGCTCCTAACACCGACTGCACTGCTGCCAGTCTCATCAAAGCCCTGCTCATCCCTCAGCCTGGGACTGAAACTGCAGCACAACATGCTCTGCAGTGTTAGAGGATGGAGGAAAAGGTAGCTGATGTCCGGTGCACTGAACTCTCCACAAAAAAACCCTCACACCAAGACAACCAGCAAGATGAAAGAGCAAGGCAGTACATTAGGGGAAGTCCCACCCACCGGTTCACGTTGCACTGAGAAGAGCACTTATTTCCAGAGGCACCCTGCATGTCCCTGTGCACACCATGCATTCCCAGCACAGGATCCTGCACCATCCCTGCGTGCCAGCACCTGCTGTCCTTTGAATGCTCTGAAGCATGTGCAGCCCCAGGGTACATTCCTCAGTTTCATCTGATAAAGACCAGTAATGCCCACCTGGGGTCACAACACAGCCCCAAGGCAAAGAACTGACGGCTAACAGGGGACCCTTTGTACTGATGAACACAGCAACTCCCTTCTCTATAAATCTGAGCTGCACTCAGCCTTGCTTAATAGGTAGTATGGTGGTTAGAAAAGATATTGACATGCGTCTTCCTATGTGCAAAGCATGCTGGTGGGGCACTCCCCCTCCCTGTGCCTTCCACGCACATCAGAAACACTCCCAGATTGAGGTGGCACAGTGGTGCAGAACACATCACAAACCAGTGCATAACAAGGCACTGGCAAATTCCCATCTGCCCATCAGCAACAGGTAAATTTACTTTTGCTTATTGAAGAGAAGCCTTCCATACTGAGTGTCCAGCATTAGTGCCAGGCATTAGTGCCACAAGAAAGAAAACCACCTGGGCTTTCCACATGGAGTTCATGGCTGAAGATGAGCCATTAAGTCATGCTGACACTGCACATTGGAGCATTGCCAGCGCAGCAAGCAGATCAAAAGGGTGGTGGTCACACTTTCTTCTTCTTCCTATCTGCTGGGAAGGAAACAGACACGCAGCTGAGGCAAGATGCTTCCAGTGCTCCACGTATCAGCCTTCCATGTTCAGCAGCTGAAAGCCACTTTGCACACCCATCAAACCACACACTGCCTGCAGCTCTGCTTCAAACAAGAGACATCTGGAAAGCAAGCAATGCTAGAGATGGGATTCTTCACCCGGCCACCACATGGAGCCCATGCTGCAGCATTCAGACATAGTCCCACCTCCCAGCATCACCGTGCCACGTGTCCTTGACAGACCAGGCACGGCACACCAGGACATCAGGGTGAGATGTGTGAGCACATGCTGCAACACTTCACCCAGCATAGAGCAGTGCAGGTGGCTGCAGCTCTGCCATTCCTCCCCACACAACCAGAATCACGCCACATTCCCCTAGGTTAGGAAGCAGTAGACTTGCCACTGACTTGGCAAATGGAAATAGAAAGCAAAATAGCTGCAATTACTGGTGTAAATGAGGACATGGACTACGTGTCATAGTTGTGTCCCTCGACGTAAGACCAACTGCAGATCCCCATATGCAGAACGACAAACCATTCTCCAGTCACTTTTTCTTAATAGCTTAAGATGCTGAATTCAGGTCCTAGATTTCTGCTATTGCCTTAAAGAGAATGAGGGGAACTGCACCTTCAGAACCAAACCCTGAGCTCCCACATTCATCTGAGCAGCCTCTTTGCAAAATCCTGCAATCCAAACATGAAAAATCTCCTTAAGTTCAAGTGAGTCCTCCCTCGCTCAGCTTCAGCAAAGCCAGCTCACATACAGGGAGACAGCTCAGGGCGGTAACCCAACCCCTGGCAAGACAGATTTACATCGTGAGTAACTGCAAAGGAATGGGGAGCTTGGGTATATTTATCCTGCTAAATGGCCTTTCAGAAGAAACATGTGCAATGCTCAAAGCTGCATCCCAAAGACTTGCTGGAGCCTTGCTGCACAACTTCTCACTGCCTTCAGGCGTCAGTGGGAGCCCCAGAACAGCAACGCTGTTGTCAGCAATCTCCTTTTCAATGGTAAATTTGACTTAGTGAAACAGAGGAGAAGTGTAAGAAATTGGAGAAACCTGAACAGGTGAATATGGGCATTAACTTCCAGGTAAAAAATGTAGTGGCAGGTTCTTATGGCGTTATATCCCAACCAATGTTTTTCAATGAGAAAAGGATCAGAAGCTAAAAGAGCAATAAAATCCAAGGCTACATTTAGAATGAGACCTGAAAAACTAGATGTGCAGAGAGATGCTCTTCAAATCCTGGCATTCACTAACTCACATCAATTGAAAGCATGGAAAACAGGTTGGCTTACTCTAAATCATTTTTGGAAGGAGACATTTTAAAGGTTTCCCAACTATAATCCTAACACAGAGGGTGGTTAACATCCAGGATACATAGCAGCCCTCAGCTCTCCTGTCAAGCGGGGTCAGATTATTATTTAAAACAGAAAAATCCAATGCACGGAAGGTAAGTGTTTGCCAGCCCTAACAACTGCAGGACTGCCTGCACCAAGCAGCCACCGGTATTTATAATTCCCACTGCTAGGATCCACCCAGAGGAAATTCAGATGACATGGCTGGAAAACCACTCTACTATTTGTCATGTATGCCAGTGGCTGGTGCTTACTGCCCCTCATCAAGGTATCAGAGCAAGCTGTGCCTGGGGTCACAGACACAGTGCTGAATAAGAGGAACGTCTGGACTGGTATCAATACATGGCATGGGCAGCTCCAACAGAAGCAATAAGTGAAAATCCCTGACGCTTCACTATTCCCTGAAGCTAACATTCAGTAAGGGTAGATGGCAAAGGCACCCAAGGCTCAACAAGAGCTCATACTGTGACAGACAGAACTGCTTCCAGCATCACCTGGTGGCAGCCACCACGAATCCCACCTATGCCCTGACCAGAACACAGTCAAAACCACCAGCCTTCCCCAGGGCAGCAGCCCGCGCACCCAGTCTATTTCAACATTTGCTGGTTGTGGTCAAAGACACCGTGCTGAGATGTGGTCAGTAAATCGGCTGCAGCAGTGGCTGTAGCTTCCTGTCCCAACTGCTGAGCCCCACGGTAGCTTGTCGCCAGCTAACGTGCACTGCCACCACCCCAAGCACAGGGCTGCAGGGGTGTGCAGATGCAGCCAGTCCAACACTATTTTGGTAGCTGTCTGTTGGCTCCTTGCACATTTGGGGTTTGAGGATGAGTTCAAGCTCCACAGGCTGTAGCTGTAGCTTACGACAGGGAGTGCAGCCTCACACTGCCCTTAAGTCCACAGTCAGACACTTCCCCATCAACCCAGCCTCACAGCCTGCAGAAGTTATTCCTTTTAGATAAACTCACTCCGTTCTTGGAAGCCCAGCTCCAGCCGCTCCGTGACTAAAGCAGCTCTTAGAAAACATTTTAAAGAGAGCGACGCCAAAATTCAGCCCTTCTCTAAACTGACAGAATAAACAGTCTGGTTGAGGCAGGAAACGTAGTACCTCCACCTACCAAACTCTGGCCAGAGCACAAACTCCAGCTCCAGCTCCATCCAGCTGAAAGAAATCCCCCATCCTCCTGTCCCATTCCTGTAATTATCCTGCGCCTCCAACGCAGACCACAAAAACTGCAGCCTGAAAACAACGACCAGACAAACTGCAATGCTCCCAAATTCAGGAGATGTCCCTCACCACTACCAGCCACTACCACTCACACAGGCTTGCAGCCCCACAGGGCTCCAGCAGGGCTACACTGTGTACAGCCTGACTGGTGCTGCTCTGCTTCACACCAAGCGTGTGCCACAGTGCTTAAGCGTTAGCTTTTGACACAGACAACCCCCTCCCATAAAACTGTGAAGAAAAGTCAACTCAGCATGCTGCAAGAGAAGGCATTAAGTGAGCTTGCACCTGCTACAGGGTTCTTCTGAGGGGCGGAGGTGCGAGAGCAACTCATGCTCGTCTTGGGAAAACACACAGGTCAGCACAGATCCTTCCTGTAACCCACCACAGTACTTTCTTCCAAACTAAGAGAAGCATTTCACTGTGCCGTGCAACTGCCCAGTAACCTCGGCAATGGGGCAGTGCCAGCATGCTGATGGAGCCAGCCTGCCAGCATCACGAGGACAGCCTGCTTCTGTGCAGCTAGCCATGAGGCTTCCAAGGGCACAGGCACTGCTGAGGACAGCCAGCAGCCTGCAGGAGGCACCAGAAGCCCCAGGGATTCAGGGCTCCACGCCTGGAGGGAGCAGCCCCGACCACCTCTTGCAGCTCTGATGCCACAGGCTGGAAAACCCTTCCAACCCACGGGTTGGCAGGAAGGTAACCTCACCTCACCCAGACCAACAGGGCATGGGATCATTATCGCAGCAGGCAGGCTGACAGACAGAACAACCGCCTTGAAGATCTGTGTCAGCAGAGTTTCCTGGATGAAACAACACAAACCCACAGTGTTCCCTGGCCTACAGTCCTACGTAAAGGTACCACAACAGATTTTCCTGTAGGAACAGAAATTTAGTTCTTGAACAGTAAATGAGACCCCAGCTCAAGCAGAGGGAAGTGAAGCATCACCTACAAGAGGAACTCACAGTATTTCTGCCTTCCTTTGACTTCCCTAGAAAAACCTGCACATCCCTTCTGCTATCTCAGAACATTTCTGAGGTGTTTCACATCATCTTCAATGCTTTGAAGACATCGCTACCCCCACACAGACTGGTACAAATGAGACACACCCATGAGAGTCCTTAGACTCTTGAAAAATCCTAAGTTAAATAGAATCAGCCAAGCTGCGCTAACAGCAGCCAGGTCTCAGTGTGTCACACTGTCACAGAGATGCATACTCCTCCACATACGTTTATTGAGCATTCTCACACTGGAAGTGATCTGTGATTTAAGTATCATCTCCTTTCAGAAGGGAAGCAGTTGATGCACCTGAAAATGAAGAGCAGGAAGATTACCAGACACACATCCAGAAGAAAATATGGTTTTGTTTCCTGTGTGTAAGTGGAATGGAACCACTGCAGCCAAACAGGATGGCCTCTTCCAGCTCTCTCAGTTATCCTCAGCCCACTCCGTGGCTGTAGCTATCACTCTTGGAAACTGTCAACAGACAGACCAGAAGCAACAATCTCTCAATGGCTGTGTAGATTCAAAGACAGCTAGAGCAAAGCAGGGCTGTGTAGACGCAGCCTAACCTGGTTGCTCAGGCCTGGTGTTCTGCATCCAGGAAACAGCACCTGAGCTCATCACCAGCACCTCCACAGCTCTCGTTTCTCAGCTTGCTTGCACCCAAAGGTGTGACCTCCTACTTATTTCTCATTTCCAGAAAGTCCTGAGGAGGGTGGGAGGGAGGAGTCACTTCCTGTCACATACCACATCCACTTTTAAATAGCATGGTTTCCCCCGCACTAGAAGTGAAAAGAGACCTCTTATACTCCATGTTTAAATTTACAGTTCTGAGAAGCTCATCCCAGGAAACACCCTAAGCTAAGGCCCGTTGCCTTAACCTGAACTCACACTCCATCTCACTGGGAAGATGACTGGTTCTGGTGTCAGAGCCACTGAGTGCTGGCAGCAGTTCCAGAGCCCAGCAGCTCAAACCTCAACTCCTTTGTGGCACAGCTGGGGAAAGCTACCAGAGAACATAACCGCTTGCGTGCTTCCTTCCCATCTTGATTCACTGCGCTCTCAAGCTGAATCCTAAACAACAGGAAACAATTACCAAAAATGGACAAGCTTAAGTCAAAAAATTCTTCTGCTGTTCTATGAACTGACTTCTTAAGAATCAGAAAAAGTATAGAAAGAGTTGGCGAGTCACAGTCCCAGCACATCCCGTGACACAGCAGCAGAGCTCACCCCACGGCTCACACGCTGGTGAGGAGCACAAAGCAGTGCTCTGGCTTTCTGAACTGGGAAGCTGAAGATTGCACAAGAGAAGTTGGGAAATGTTCTACATATTGCAGAGACCTGACTAGATTTCACTCAGTGCTTCAGCTCAATGGCTTAATGGTCAGTGATTCGGATAGGATTGAGGAAGTACCACAGCCCCCAGATGACCATCCGCCCACATTTACAGCACTCACAGCAGAAGTGGAAGCCGTTTTCAGACACATTTTTCTGTTACAGCAGCTGACAGCTCCACACCTTAAACCCAAACCTCCAAGAATTCCATGTGGCATTGATACAACAGGCTGCAACTCGCAGCAAAGCCTGCAGCCACAGCACCCAAGCTCTGATGGGACCACAAATCAGAACACTCACAAGTCCCCGACGGCAAGAAAAATCATCTGCCATGCTGGAGTGGAGCTGAGCCACAGCAGCAAGCAGCCCAATTTAATATGACAAGTCCGTGTTATGTCAGAATAGAAAGCAAGTCTGCCTCTCAGGCCTGTCCTAAAAATACTTAAGTTGGAATTTCTCAGTCTCATTCTGTTGCCTGCTATGAACCCCACCTGCCACCACGTCTTCGTCAGAAGCCTCTCCTTCAGAGAGCAAATAAACTGATGTTCATACAGGACATTACAGCTGGGCCCCCTGAATAAGAGAAGCAACCATCTGCACAAATTAGATTGTCTCGGTCTCTCAACCACCAAATTGGAAACAGCTTTGGTCTCCAAGGAGGGTAAGCACAGCCTCTGACAGTGCCCTCCCAGCGCGGCTCTTCTTGTGCAAGATCTATTTCTGATCTCAGCCTGAGAGCACGCAGCTCCTCGGGCACTTCCAGGAAGTCCCAGACAAAGGCACCAGCAAATGGCCAGCACTGACCTCACTGTCTCCAGGAGGGAGGTGAGTTGGCTCACACAAAACTAAAGGACATGGACTCTGCCAAACACAGCCACCCCCACACCGCACAGCGCCGCAGGGCTCCCAGCTGACTTCAGTGGGACAGGTCAGGACATGTGTCTGTGTTTTACACACGTGATGGAGCAGCTGCTGCCAGCTCAGTGCTGACCTGGGCTGGATCGCTGCCAGCATCCTGGGAGGAAAAAAGTTGAAGAAAAATTAATCAACAGCACATCAATGTTTTAGTACTCTTTCTACCCCTCTCATGCAAAAGGGCGATTAAAGCTTCCCCATGCATGCCATAGGAATTCTTACTCGCTGCTGGTTTCCTTCAGAACGTTTCTAGAAACAGGGATCAACATTCAGAGAAGAATCCAACAAGATCTGCTTCTCCTCTGCCAAAACAACAAAAAATATTCACGAAAACCAAACAAGCAGCTGACCCCACAGGGACAACTTCCCAGGGCCAAGGCTGATCAAAATACCAGCTCCCTTGTACTCCTGCAGGAAGAGGGGCTCAGCCCAGGCAGCTATCTGAGGAACCAGACCCTTCCTGCTGGAGCAGCATACAGACCCACAGCCATTAGGTCAGACTGCTGCTCTACAGGCTGCCACACCTCACCTCATTCTGCTGTCTTCAAGCTAGATACACCACATTGATGCCATGTAATTAATATATTGCCAAAAGTCTGTCTGCAGTGAAAGGAAAGATTCTCTCTACCTCTTATTCTCCTTGCCACACACCTCCTGCAGCAGACCAGCAGCTTTCTTCTTCCAGCACTCTCCAGCAACCCAAAGCAGACAAACTGTTCCCAGGTCTTCCCAGAGAACACAGAGGCAGAGAACAGTACTGACTGCAAGCACTGCAAGTAGGTAGGAGTGAATCCCCATCACTTGTGTGCCAGACACTGGATGCGTTGGACAAAACGGCCCAGAGCAGAGGTGTAGGCCACCCAGCTACTTCCAAGCAACCCTCCACGTGCCCACTGAAAGGAGGACAGGCATTTTAATGGCATTTTTTAAGCCCTGGGTGGACTGCATTTGCATAACTGTAGGCAACACTGAAGCTGCAGTATGCACTAATGAGCAGCAGATAACTCTTCTGGGGGGTTTCTAAGCAGGAGCCTAGTGCCAGGAGGTGTGCCAAAACAGCAGTGGCTTCCAAACCTTTGGGCCACACCAGCCCACCTTCACTTGTAATTTCAGGGAAATGAGACGTTGGTGGATGTGAGGATTTAAAAGGGCAACTCGTACAGCTGCACAGCACTTACCACTTGCAGATCACAATTTGGAACTGCTGATTCTACTTATCTAGGGAAGGAAAACGTCACATCAGGGTTTACAGAGGAGCAGAGCACGAGAGTTCCAGGGAACAGCAAGCACCAACAGAGCTCAGGATACAATTTCACAAGATGCAGAAAGACAAATTAACAGCTCACCACTGCCAAAAATGGAGAGGTTTTACTCTCTCTTCCAGACATGTGCTGCTGCCACTTATTTCTCTTGGCTCAAGCTCTTACAAGACCCCTCCACCAACCAGTTTAACAGAATACAGATTCCCCCCACCAAAAAATACTGCTTCTTCACAGTTAGAAAAGTGAGGTGAGCAGAGCAACCAGCAAAAAGAATGGGGTATGGCCAGAAACATAGGAGACAGCAGAAGGTACAGGAGATAGAAGTCTAGCAGGTGTCACAGAATCACAGAATGGCCCGGGTTGGAAGGGTCCTCAAGGATCATGAATCTCCAACCCTGCTGCCACAGGCAGGGCCACCAACTTCCCCATTTAATACCAGACCAGGCTGCCCAGGGCCCCATCCAATCTGGCCCTGAACACCTCCAGGGACGGGGCATCCACAGCCTCTCTGGGCAGCCTGAATAGACAAGAAACTTAAAGGAGGAAAAAAAAAACCTGCATCTTTTAAACAGTGGAAATCCTATCCGAACAGCATAAACAGATCTGAATATAGACCCTTCCAGGCAAAGCGCCAATGACAAAATTTGAGACACCCATAAAAGATGATGAAATGAAAGAAAGAAACGTTAGTAAGAATTCTGAATTCATTACAAGTACTAGAAGCACAAATCCTGCCCATGAGATACAGAACTCTCTGGCTACCTAACAGCACAGGGCAGCATGCTAAAGAGGAACTGCCATCATATCCACGTTTAGTACAGCCTCGTTGAGACAATCCCAACCTGAAGGATACTATAAGCTTGGAAGATAGTAGTTTACCAGAGATTATTCCACTGTAGCAACTTGCTAGTAGTTAACAAGTATAGCTCTGAAGAGTGTAAATGCAAGCAAAGTGCAATAGATGCAAATCTGCCCTTAAAATCCAAGGTGTATCGCACTGGAAAACCTTATGTCTGCAAGGAGAAAGGAAGTCCCAGCACATCTCACTCAGACACTGTGGATACCAAATGAGATCTCAAAGGTCCTTTCCAAGGTAAAGGACTCTCTCAGTTAAGACGAGTTACAGACTTGCTGCCTGACCTGCCAGCTGCTCTGAAGGGAGCTGCCCTCCCTTGTCAAGAAAACCAATGTTTGCCCAACTTGCCATATGGCTTAACTGGCATTTTAAAAACTTGGCTACTAAGAAAACACACTCAAAATGGTGGATCCATCTTGTTAGGAAGCTGTGGTTTCTGTAAGGGTTCTCTGCAACAGAGTGGGAGCACACTTGGAAGCAGTGGTGAGTTCTGTCCAAGCCAAGAAGCGTTAAGTCATCACCGGGAACAGACTTACACAAAGCACTGCCAGCAGCACGATGCAAACTCTCCAAACAGGGCAGGGGGAAATGACAACACAACATGTAGCATTTTTTAGTCACGTAAATCTTAGTACTGCTTATAACTATAATAGGTAGAAACTTTAAAAAGGAGGTTTTCAATGCGCATTCCACTGAAACCTAAAGATGAGCCAAATACAGAGCAGGTAAGTGACATTTTTGGAAGTCCACCTCCCAGAAGTGTCCACAGAGCACACAGAGGCAGAGGACCCATGGTAGAAAATCTTTTTTTTCCTCTTTTTTTTTTCTCCTTTTTAACTTCAACAGCAGCCAATGGGAATGGCAGGAGAATGTTCCAGAAATGAGTGTGGGAACTGCCTGCTTCCCCCTGCGTGCTATGGGAGATGTGGGTGGCAGCCCGAGCAGCATGCTGACAGCACGGCAGCTCCGGGACTCAGTGCTTCTCCCAGCATCAGCAGAAGATCGTGGCTCAAGAGTTTCACAAACACCCACAGAATGAAAGGAAATTGTTAAAGCAGACAGAAAACTCACATTAAACAGAGAATGGAGTGGACTTAGGGAATCTCAGGCCCTCCTGATGCACAAAGGCAGATGAGCTATGGTTCCAACTATCTCCCAGCACCATAGCAGAGCAGCTGCCAGCCCTATGCTTGTTTAGTCACCTGCCAGAGAAATAACAAGCATTTTTCTCCAAAAGCAATATTAATAAGTGAACAAATGCATGTCAGCATCTCCATCTCAGTGCTCTGCACAGGAGCACTTTACTCTGACAACCAAAGGCTGCTTTGCTCGCAAGAGAACCCATGACCACATAAGACCACAATTTAAAAATGATGGAAACAGAGTAGAAAGAGGTAGAAGATGAGTAAAAGAGACCAATCTCCAGAGCTGACCAAAAATGGAAATGCCAGCAATGCTGAAATAGAAGCAGCGTAAGAATAACTTCCCTCTGTAGGTACACGAAATAAATCCTTCTGCAAATCACTTTCTAAAAAAGGGTTTTCAGCATGATCTCTGGTTGTCCCTCCACCCATTCCTAAGACACAAATCACCAAGCAGCTGAGAGAAGTGGGGAAATATCTCACACTCATTTGCAGAAGTCGAGATTCCTGGTTCCTCCATTGCTGCTTTGCTGAAAATTGAGTTGACTTTGCTTGTCTCAACCCATCACAATCTTACCCTTGCTCAGGGTACAGCAGGGATAATAGAAATTCCGTTCATTTTCCTACCAAGTTCCTCAGTGCATACCTGTTTAACGCACACATGTACCTACTCACACCATTTTGAAATTAATCTGATCCACTTCAGAGCCACGTTGGCATGCACATCATACAGAGAACCAGAGGGACCAGGCCCAACTGCTTACACGTTGTGTGCACAAGGACATCATCCCCACACACACACACACACAGCAGTGCAACCATCCCCTCTCCGAGGACAACGTCCCATTCCTATCTCTGCTGCAAACCCATTTTTAACTGCTGAAAGCAGCTGGAAAACAGACTAACCTCAACCCCTTCCCCAGAAAATTTAACATTTTTTTAAAAAAGGCTGTTTCTGCCAAGCAAGCACTGAACGCAGTGCATTCCATTTCATTAAAACAATTACTCAGAAGGCAGCCAAGAATGACATAAAGCTTCCTCTGCACCTCCCGGCCCCCAGCTTTGCAGGGCAGGACTGCACTGAGCCTCAGAGCGCGGTGCTGGCTGGGCTGGCCACAGATTGCATCTTTCACATGTTGGCAGCAGGATCAGAGGACCCCAATGAGCCTCAACAGGCCCAAAGGGAGGTCCCACGTATGTGGGAGCACGGTGATCTGTTTGTGTTGTTTGGTGGCAAATTAGCACCTGTCACGTTGCGCCTGCACCCAACTTGCACCCAAGTCTTACAGCAAGACAAATGCTAACCCGACAAATTTGGTCTGAGACTCACATGGCCAAGGCTTCCCTGTACGGTCCTGATACAGATGGTGCTGGAGGCACCAGATTTAAGCACTGAAGAAGCAGATGAGCAGTGTGCCACAGCAGCTGTGCTGGCCAGGTGCTGCCAATGGAACTGCTCAGGACAGCAGAGCTCCAACCTGCCAGAGCACCAGGCTGACAGCTACAAGCTCCATGTTAGAAAAACCTGCCTGACAAACACATCCCAACCTCCAAGCGCTCGGCCTGACTGACAGTTCAAGCTCCCCACATTTCACAGCAGAAACAAAAGGCAGCTTCTTCTGGCACACACCGCTCACCCACCCACACCAGAGCTGGCCGCTGATAAGAGGTTTCATGACGTGGCTGAAATGGCATCTCACTCCCTCCCCCAGCGCCCAGCGCTCCGTGGGGATGGAGTCCAACTGCTGGAGCTGCTCACAGCACACAGAGTGGCTCCAGCTGTGCCTCATGCTGCCTAACCAGGCCGACATGCCCGAGAAGAGCCTCCCACAAACCAACAAAAGGGAGAGCTGCAAAGACAGTGCTTCTCCTCAGCATCTCATTCTGAGGGTCACCCCTGCCCCAGAAGGTAGTTCGCTAGCAGCACCCTCTGACCCTGTTTGTGAGGCAACCACTGGTGCTGAGAAATGAAGAACAAAGATACAACTAGTGGCCAAAGGACAGGCAGTGAGGGCCACCAGCAGGCTGCTGTCTTATTGCAGCCCCCGGGGCATCAGAGAACTCAGCTGATGTGCCAACAGCCTTCGGCTCCTCTGTCTGAGGATCCAGTTCGATGAAGTGGCTCCAATCGAACAGAACTCCTTTCAGACAGAGCCTGAACTTGTTCAGACCCAAAGAGGTTACAACAAGACAGTATTAAACTCCTAAACCTCAGCAAATCATTTACAGTCCTCCCACCTGTGACCTTTCCCACTTGCAGCTTTCCTTGCCCTCTTCCGCTCTCAGGAAAACCTGACCCAGCCAGGGTCTACGAGCCACCACAAGCTTCCTACAGCAGGGAGAGAAGGCCTCTGATCACCTTGCTCTGCACAGAGGGAAATAAAGATCCTACAGAAATACAGACAGACATGGATTAATTCCATCCACCAGCTCAATTTTGTGACAAAAACACGAGACTGGTTTATTCTTGGAGACCCCATGCAGTCTGCTTCACAGCTGAGCCATTTAAAGCACAATTCCCCACGCAAAGCACCATTCAGAAAGTTCATTCCCCGGAGCAACACTTTTTTTTTTTTTAAATGTTCTTTAAACATTTGCAAAACATTAGAGATTTAAGCAAGTGCAATGGAAAGTAAAGCCAAGCAATGAAGCTACAGCCACAGCACACTGCCGGCCAGCCACGCTCAGCAGCCCACCCTGCAGAGCCACACACACCAAGCACAGGAGTGCTGTGACCAGCAGTGTGTCCAACAGCATTTCAAGTCTTCCAACTACTCCAACCTCATGTAAATAACTTCTACTAAACTTGCTCACAGTGCAGAAGGCAGCCCCAGAGTGCTGCAGGAGAAAGGAGCGGGGCATTAACAGCACTGGCTGCCTCCCCCCGGGGCCTGTCCTATGTACTCTCAGATCCACAGCACAGAGATTTCTCCAACAGCTTCAGATAAGTTTCCCATGTAAGTTCAGAATAACTGCTGTCTGTTGCATTTATACGAGCAGAAAAAAAATGCTTACCAGATTCCTAAACAGCACAAGCATGTAACCTCGGGGACACGAGCTCCTATGGCTGGAACACCAAGAACACCAAAGTTGTTCCCACTCTGCTTTGTTTGCTTTATGAGGATTTATAAACATAACTTCAAAGTGTCCAAATGCTCTGGAACCTCTGCCCAGAAAGCCCAGCCAGCTGGCCTGTGCCGCCCTGGTGCCATTTGCCATGAGAACAAGCAGAAAAAGGGGGAAAAAAAAAATTACAAGTGATATGACACAGTCATATGTTATTTTTTTATGGTGTATCTTTAGAACACGACATTCTTTGAATGACTTCACGACATTCTGTGGTAAAGACTTGGAGTAGAACTGCTGTGGGGAACATGGAAGGGAAAGGAAATCTCTCCCCGCTCACAGACTGTCCTAACAGGGGATGCAGAAAGGATGAGCAATCAGAATGGCAGCACAGGAACATAAACAGAGCTGAGAACAGACACGTATAAATCTAACTCAAACTTGCCACTGTGTGTTTTTCCAGCAAGAGTGATGGGAAGCATGAAAGAGTGACTGTTCTGAGATCCTGCAGGAAGCTGTTCTGGAAACACAAAGATGGTAATAAACATTAACCACACTCTGCAGGTAAGGAGTTGTCACTCCTGTTGCACAGATGGAAAAACAATTCGCCCAAAGGCAGATCTGTGAATAAATGGTTACTTTATACTGAATCAAACATCAACTCCAGCTGAAAGGGGCTCCTTACCCATGGCCTCATCCACACCCTGGTGGTGAGGTGGCTTTGTATGAACACACGGTCATAAAGAACAAGGAACTGATTTGGCTAAAAAACAACCAATTCAAACAATTTCCAGAGAAATCAGCTTGCTGATCCAGCTAACTGCGCTGTGGTTAGTAACTACGCTGAAGGGAGATGGGAAAAAATGCAGCTGGAGCCCAGCTCCTGCACTGCACTGCGTCCAGCTGCCCTGCCACAGGGCAAGGGAGCCTTGCTTCCCAACCCAGCGGCACACATCTGCCCAGGCTGGGTGACAGGCTGGCTTCCAGCAGGTCAGCAATGTGCACCGATCCGCCCTGCAGCCCCATTCCCACTCACTACGTAAGCAGAAGCACACGAGGGCTGGGGAAGTGGGAATCACCATTTTTGGCTGCAATCTGAAACCAAACTGGATGAGACATACAGTGAGATGTTACACACACTGAAAAACAAGAACGGGACCCAAATGTCTCTGCAGTTCCCTACTCAGCATTTTAAATTTAATTGCCTAATAGCTGTGGCATCCCGGACTTGCAGGGAGTGCCATCAGACCTCACTCAGTGTGGACAGGGCAGACCGAGCAAGCAGCTCACTCCCTGTGTCCCATCCTCCTGCAGTACTCAGGGAAGCTCCCTCGGACAATGCCTCACTTTCATGCAGCTGAAGCAGAAGAGCATGTTCATTAACAGCTTCCTCGTTAGACAGAACGGGGCACAGAGCAGCACACAGATGGGAGCACAGCCTGAGCTGTGGAACAGGGAGCTGCGAGCTGAGATCCTGCTCACACACACTGTTTTTCCACCAGGGTAACATGGCTGAATTCAGAACGTGTTCCTCCTTTCTCCAAAGCTGCAAGAGCTCCAGGCTATCACAGCTAACACAGCACTCTGATTCTGCCAGATCTGTTTGGTGGCCGCAGGCTGTTTCCTGCTCCCCCGCAGCTGCACTGCTGTCACACAGATTCAGCTTAAGGAATTTAAACATCTCTGTCATAGCAGTAGGTCAGAAAAACCACCCCGATGTCACCAGAAGTGCACTGTTACCACTTGTTCCGCTGCCAGACTTCCGAATTCTGACCTTTCTGGAGCTTCATGTTTCATACAATACAGTTTAAGGGGAAAGTGGATGAGGAAAAAAGGATGAAGAGAAATCGAGGCGCTGTGATTCCCGTGGCATGAGAGAGCAGGCAGAGATGGAACTAGCCGTTTCTTCCTTTAATAGCTGAGATGGTGTCAGAGGATCAGTTTTAACCAGGAGGGCGGCTGAACACTCGGGGTAAGTTGACCTCTCCCAGACAGAGACAAAGCAGCTAAAGACAGCACAGAGTCCCGACTTTCCATGGAAATAGAGCAGCAAGAAAAGAAGCCTCTCTGCATCGCACACTGCTTGAGGCAGAGGACTCCCTGTCTGAGCTGCTCAGGACAATGAAGCCCCTGTTTTACAAGGGATCAGAACAGCTAAGAAGCTGAAACAAGTCAGAACTCCATTGTGCAGAGCAGTAGCTCTGTTTGCAGTCTTCTTGCCCAGCACCAGGAACAACTCGAAAACCTGAGCCAGCAGAAAGCACCAAGCTACCTGAGCAGCCCTTCCCCCCACTACTGCTCCCTGGGCACAGCTGACTGTCAGCAATTTCACAGCAATTTCAGTCAAATAAAACCAAAACCCACTACGTATGATTGCAGACAGAAGGAACAGGCAAAGGCAGCAGGAATCCACGAAGCCAACAGCACAGACATGATGGGAAAGGTGGCAGGCAGGCCATGCTGAGCCCCCTCCACATACCTGTGCACAACCAACCCTGAGAGGGTTAAGCCATGAAGGTGGGGTGGGTGGAAGACAGCTTTTAAACTACCATCTCTTGTACTCTGAATCTTCATGCCCAGAAGTTTCAAAGCCATGCTGGTAGACAGACATTCTCCAAAATGAAACATCCTCCTAGCAGTGAGCAAGCACACCTCTAATAAGCTCCTTACAGCACAGCCAAAGCACTGCCGTAAATACATTCTTAGTAAACAGCAGAAACAACTTTGCAAAAGATCTCTCACAAGCTCCAGTGAATGCTATTTTGTTTCCGATTGCAAAACCCAATGAAAAAAAAGAAAAGCGTCTGAAAAAATAACCACACAGTAACAAAAAGGGAATTTTAAAACCTCCAAAAGAAAGCTTTTAAAAGCAACACCGCTTCTGTTTAGAGTTGCCAAAGCTCTCAGTAAATAAATAACGCTCCACATGACTTAGACAAGGTAGTGCCACAGAACCAGGAATAATTCAACAGCTCAATCTGCCTGAAGCAAACACATGTGACAGATCACCTGTTGCTGGGGGCACAGCACATAACAACACTGCACTCTGAGAAGCTCTGGGTGATACTCCCAAGTTAGGACCTGCGCTGCTCAGGACCAGGTTTTATTCTCCACACCCATCCACAGCGCAGCAGAACAGCGAGCTTCCTGCCCAACTCCAAGCACGTCCGCAAAGCGTTTCCTCTGAGGCTCAGGGCAGGCAGTGCGAGCCTGGCCAGCTGCCCAGGCTCCCCACCCTCCCCCCCATCCCCACCATGTGCTGCTGCAGTTTTGTCAGGCCCAGCGCTGAGCTCCCTGTGCTGCTGGGACACAGCTTCCTGCAGGAGCCGTGCACTGCGACGCCATTCCTCCAGCACTGCGGGTGGGGAAAAAAAATGAGCAAAGTCTTTTCAGCTCCAATCAAATCCCCAAATCCCCAGTGCAACCCAAACCCACACCCGCTGGTGTTTCATAACTTGTCCAGACCAAGCAAGGTACCTCTGGGTCTGAGTTTTACAGTGCAGGAGTACACGCTGACCAACATGCTATCAGCTCCTCTGGAAGGGAGAGGGATGGCCCAAAGATTTATTATAAGTTGGGGGAATTAGGAGCAGAGACATCACTAGCACTGTGCGGTGCTCCTTCACACCCAGCCAGGCACGACAGCAGTTTCTGCACCACACAGAAGCATGGCACAGGGATATCTCAGCTGATTTCATACAGCATCAACTCCGAACTTACGCAGTGTATGAACACAGCATAGCACTTCACCTGACTTCTGTATCCCAACCATAGAATGGCTTGAGTTGGAAGGGACTCCAAGAATCACCAAGCTCCAACTCCCCACCACAGGCAGGGCAGCCAACCTCCACATTTAATAGCAGACCAGGCTGCCCAGGGCCCCATCCAACCTGGCCTTGAACACCTCCAGGGATGGACGGGGCATCCACAGCCTCTCTGGGCAGCTGTTCCAGCACCTCACCACTCTATCTGTGAAGAGTTTCCCCTGATATCCAAGAGATATCCAGTGATTTGCTCAGGGAAAACAGCTGGTGTGCTCTTCTAAGATAAATTCTGTAAATTTAGGAGAGAGAAAGAGAGCTTTTCTTGTCCGGATGGTTACTGTAGGATCATCGGACGCCATCCAACATGAAAGACTGCATAACAACTGAGAAAGACCTGGTGAAAGCGTGACCCGATGAAACCAAGCTGCTGGGACAGTTATACCATATCTTAGAACCTCCACTTTGACTGCGCTAACCAGCAACGCCTCAGAAGAGCAGAAGAGGTCCAAACTCGGACCTCCTTCAGCCCTCCATTCCTCGTTCAGAGGCAGCCCGCCGCTCGCTGCTGGAGGCGGATGGCACAGCGTGCGGCCCCTCCCAGCCCGCTCCCATCGCTTCCACGCGCGGGACTCCGCGCCGCCGAGCTCCGCGGGCCGCACCCCGCGCACGGGCCGGGATCGGGCAGGCGGGGCAGAGCCGGGCAGTGCCGAGCCGAGCCGAGCCGAGCCGAGCCGTGCCCCGGGGCTGCGGGCCCGAGCGGCCAGCGGGAGGGACGCGGCCCCACGGGGAGCCCCGGCCGCCGGCACGGATCCCGGCCGAATCCCGCGGCCAGAGAGGCGGCCCGCAGCCCGCTGAGGAGCGCCGGGAACTCACCGAGGTCGTCCATGGTGCCGGTGGTGCCGCCGCCCGCTCTCCTCAGCGCCTCGCAACTTTCCCGCCCCGCCCCCGCGCGTGCCCGCCGCCCGCGCGCTCCCGGCGGCGCCGCGCGTGCCCGCGGCTGCCCCCTGCCGGCGGGAGCGGGGGGAAACGGCCCGGCGCGGCGCGACAGGCGGCTCGGGGTCCCCGCGCGTTCCGACCTCGTGCTGGGAGCTGCGGAGGGCGATGAGGCGTTCCCTGAGCCCGCCGTGCTCCGGGCTGAGCCGCCCCGTTCCCTCAGCCGCCCCCCACAAACAATAAAGCGGCTCTGCCCCCGAAGCTCGCCCTATGCCTGCTGCGGGGCTACCCGGCTCCCGGAACCGAATTCGGCCCGGCACCATCCCCCTCCTGCACTCTGCCCCGGGACTGCAGTGCGCTGTGGCCCGGCTCCTTCCTTATCTTCTGCAGAAGTTCGACAAGGAGCTATCGCCCCGCTGGACAGATGGGAAGCGGGTCGGAGAGCTGGAAACGAAGGCACTGAGTCAAGCTAAGCACAGCCCCCGTGCAGAGCACCTGCTGCTGCCAGCCCTCCAGCCACCCCTCTCGGAGCCAGCGCTGCCGGGCCGCCCCGTGACCCCACACAGCACTCAGGTTGCCAGCCGAGAGAAATCAGAGCTCACTTCACCAGCGGCGTTACGAGCAGCGCCCTTATTTGCATCGGACTGAATGTTTGGCAGAGAAGAACACGTACGAAGCCCCAGTGAGCGACTGGAAGGCGGCAACGGAGCCCTGCGCTTCAGGCCGCGCTTCCACGTGGATGCCGCCAGCAAGGAAGGAAGACGGGACAGCGGCAGCCCGGCTTCCATTCATTGCTCGGCCGCCCTCCCCAACCACCGCCGCGCAAAGGGACCCGTGCCGTAACAGCGAGAAGCCGCGGCGCTGCTACGGGTTGGAGTAGAGAACTGCGATCGCCTGTTTTTAACCACCACAATTCAGTCTCCGTAGAGACTGTCAAAAATTGCCAATGCCGACTATATTTCAAGTCGTCATGGCGGGGTATTGGGAAAAGTTTTCAATTAGCAATAATCGCGCCTCGGATTAACCTCATTGGCTACGATACTGCCACTGCGCAAAGCTGACCGCACTTCTCTCCGCCGCCACCCCACGCACCGGGGCCACCGGCACTGTCACGGCGAGCGACCCCGCACCGCCGCCAACTCTCTGCCCTTCCTGCCGCCGCCCCCGCCCGGTTCTGCGGTCCCGAGGTTACCGTGAGGAGCGCAGCCCCCGGTTGTGCCCACCCCCGTGTTGGGCGGCGGGCGGCCGCGAGGCATGCTGGGAAACGCTATGCAAAGTAGGCGTGACGTCACACGGGAAACCCGGGCTCTCCCCGCCGGAGGGGCGCTCCTCAGAGCCCAGCCCCGCCCTCGGGGTGCGGCATCCCCTCCGCTGCTCCGGGGATGTCCGGCTCCGCCGGGCCGCTGGGAGCTCCCTGGGGAGAGAACGCTCCACGTTAAGTAACGGGAGAACAAGAAAAGAACCGAGGTGAGGAACTTCCTCGGAGCTCATCGTTCTGTCGTTAACCACGAGAAATCAGCCTCCGGGGAGGCTCTCAAAAATTGCCAATGCCGACTATATTTCAAGTCGTCATGGCGGGGTATTGGGAAAAGTTTTCAACTAGCAATAATCGCGCCTCGGATAAACCTCATTGGCTACGATACTGCCACTGCGCAAAGCTGACCGCTCCCTCCGCGCCGCCGCGCCCCCCGCAGCCGCACCGCCGCCTTCATCACAGCGCGCCGCCGCGCCCCCGCGCGCCCCTCGCCTCCGACCCCGCGCGCTCCCCGCCGCTGCCGCGCCGCCCCCGGAGCGCCGCCGTGTGCGGGCTGAGCGCGGTGGCGCGGAGCGGCGGCGGAGTTGGCGCGCGGGGCGTGCCGGGAGCCCGCTATGCTAATGAGCGCGGGGAGGGAAGGCCGTCACAGCGCCCCGCGAGCGAGGAGGGCTTACGGGGAGCGCGCGGTGTGCCGGGTAGGTGCGCGTCGGGAGCGGGCTGTGGTGAATATGGATTGAATATAGAGGCTGAAACCTGCACCGAGCAGAGAGGCACAACCCGGTGCTGGCAGGGGCAGCAGGCAGGCAGCCCAGCACAGGGGCTGTTCCAGCCGGGATCCGGTTTTCCAGAAACTCTGAATAACCAAATTGCAGAAAGCATCACAGCCCAGGGAAAGCCAGCACCAAAACCGAGCAGCTTCCTTGCAAGACAAGGAGAGAACAGCCTTTGCAGACTGTAAGACGTACAGGGTTTTTCAGGCGCTGTTTGAAAATCTTTAAAGATAATAGCAATTGAGTTTCAGTATCGTTCACCATGCACCACTGCTGCTCTGTTGACATTCTGCCACCTCATGGAATCATAGAATCACTCAGGTTGGAAAAGACCTTAAGGATCATCGAGTCCAAGCACAAGTACCCTAACGACCCTCCGCTAAATCACGTCCCTGAGCACCACGTCCAAATGGTTTTGAAACACATCAGGGCAGGTGCCTCAACCACCTGCCTGGAGACCCTATTCCAGTGCTTAACAACCTTCCTGTAAAGAAGTGTTTCCTGGTATCCAGCCTCATACATCATCACAGTGGCTCGCTGGGCCAGCAGAAATGCACCTCCTGTAGCAGCTTCGTATTTGTCCTCCATGCCTCCCTAGAAAGCTGCTCACAGACCAGCTTGGCCACTTTAACTGCAATGCAGTGGACCAGGTTTCCACGACTTGTCCCTCCTTGCTGACATGTGCCCATATTTTCCAGCTGTGTCACACATACACAAAACTGAACAGCAGCGCCCTGAGAGCCCTCAGTTCTTCCACTGTGCATCATTTTGAGGCCAGCACCTGACACTAGCAGGGAGGGGAAAAAGCCTTTTTTAATACAAGCACCTACGATGCATTTTATCAAAGCTGCTACCGCCATCTGAACACAAATCAGAGCTTATTTTATTCCCGGACGATTCCTAGAGGGCAGCAAGAGGCACTCGGTGCCGTACGAGGGCTGTAACGCTGCAGGAAGCTGGGCTTCTGTTCTTTGAACCACGGGAACTGTAGTCGCCGTGCTGAGGGCTGAGCTGTGCACAGACTGCGTTTCCCACAAAGCCCTGCTGGCAGGAAACCCTTCTCGGAGCTGGCAGCGCTATGAGAGGTACGCGGTCGGGCTCTATTTGCTGTACCATTGCTATCTCACCAGCCATGTCGCTTTGTGACCCACCTCCCCCTGCCGTGTCGCTGTTACAGCAGAGAGGACTCGGGTGGCACAGCTCTGAATTCCTGGCCTGCCTGCTGCCCTATGCTGCCTTATGCTGCCTGCACAGCGTTTCGGTGTGTGCTATCCGTGGGCCCCGATCATACGCTCAGGGTTTTGGTTTGTACTGCTGACATCTGAGCACTCGGGTTTTCAAAGCAGCCTTGCATTTCCCAAGAAGTCTTCTGTAAGTTTTTCCCTGATGCTGTTCTGGTGCTCCACAGCGTCTCTCAGACATATTATTTTTGCTTCTAAGCCTTCCTTGCTTCCCTCTTTTGTGGACAAGCCTACACGCTGTCTCCATTTGAGGGTCAGGCTGTCACAGCTCCATTTCATTCCCCAACAAAACATTTCCTTTTGAGAGCTCTTTTGGTGGTGAGGGACAGGAATGGGGCACTGGAAGCAGTTTAAGTACTGCCAAGCTGCCGCTGGGAGCATCGGGATGGGCATTCTTCTCAGATCCAATTACTATTTCACAGGAAACTGTATCTTCTGAGCAGTCCTCAGTGTTACTCTGTTGACAGGACATGGAAACGTAGGAATGCTGTCCTATTTCCAAAGTAATTTGGGTTTCTTTACAAAAAAAAAAAAAAAAAGAGGAAAAAAGTGCGAAGAACCATCAGCATCATTTTCTGGAGAATTGCAAGACAATGGGCTCTTTGCTCTCATTTACCTGCCTCGTGTCCTGTTCTTGGCTTTTAGCTCAACATGTTCCCTGCCAGGAAGCTCCCAGGAGGCTGCAGAGCCATCAGACCACACCATCTCCAGCACTGCTCTGTCCCCACCGTGTCCCCAAACCTGGCTTTTGTACCGGCCTGCCTCCCCCCGCATCCCACAGAAGTAGAAGAGATGCAGCGTTTTATTTCCAGCTCCAAGAAGTTGTTTGTAATGACCGGAGCTGGAATCTCCACTGAGTCAGGGATCCCTGATTACCGCTCAGAAGGTGTGGGGCTCTATGCCAGGTCAGACCGGCGGCCCATCCAGCACGTTGAGTTCGTCCGCAGTGCCAGCGCCCGGCAGCGCTACTGGGCAAGGAACTTTGTGGGCTGGCCACAGTTCTCCTCCCATCAGCCAAACACGGCCCACCTGGTGTTGAGGCAGTGGGAGAAGCTGGGGAAGCTGCACTGGTTGGTGACCCAGAACGTGGATGCGCTTCACACCAAAGCTGGGAGCCAGCGCATGACAGAACTGCACGGCTGCACGCACAGGTACTCACTGGGTAGAGGGAAGATGGTTGACCACTGCTGTTCTGCTCTGGGTCACCAGTGTGTAGGTGCCATGTTAGCTGCTGAGAAGGGAGACAACACATCAATGCACTGTGCTAGTGGAGATGGCGTGTTCAAAGGTGAGAGGGCAGTGCCAGGAATGCTCAGGCCAGGCACATCAGAGCAGACAGCACACCAGAGCAGAGCACTGCCAGCTGCCTGTGATCACCCAAAACTTCCAGAAGCAAAAGCACAGCCTTAACTGTGAGAGGGAATTCAAGGTAGGGGTCAAAGTGCATAGTGTAGAGCATCCCTGCAAAGCAACAGTTGGAAGCAGGCAGACAACTCACTGGCCTGTGTGAGAAACATGCTCAAGATCAAAAATTTCTAATCAGGCAAAGATCTCCATGAAGAGCAGTTTATTCATTATTGCAATAATGGGCACACACACCCTACTGACAAGGGAGAAATTGTGCAACTAGTCAGTGAAATCCACTCTGTTATATACCCTGGGTCCAACGCAGGTAAAGCCTCTCCTGGCACTCACTGGTTAAGCATCTCAGGCTCACAATCCTCCAACACTCTTGCTACATTACACTTCCATACAATGTCTGTTACCAACCCATTGTCTTTGGGTATGTTCTGTACTTTTTATGGCGATAGGACAATATTTTCAGCTATCTGCACACTTGTTCTGTCCTGTACCAGACTCTCCCCTACCCTATATGATTACCTTACCTAGTGCCTGTGCCAATTTTACCTAGGTTGGAATGCCCCAGTCTCAACTTGATTCTATTCAGCAATTTTCTTTGTGAAAGGCAACTTATCCTATGCCACATACAGAAATATTGGATATTTCCACTGCAAAAACACAATCTACCTCTCACACCTGCACTATGCAGTAAATAAATATAATGGAAACAGACTTCCCAGGCCTTATAAAGAACAAGTTACTGACTCCAGGGCTTCAGCTGATGTAAAGGTCTCTGTTAAGGCTTTGCTCTACGTTTCAGGGTTTTCTGCCTGACCTGTGGTGATCAAACCTCACGCTCTGAGCTTCAGGAGCACTTTGAAGCTCTGAACCCTAGCTGGAAAGCTGAAGCCCTTGGTGTGGCTCCAGATGGGGACGTCTTCCTGACGGACGAGCAGGTGCGCAATTTCCAAGTCCCAGCTTGCAGGAAGTGTGGTGGAATCCTGAAGCCTGATGTGACGTTCTTTGGAGACACAGTGAGCCGGGAAAAGGTGGATTTTGTGCACCAACGCCTGGCAGAGTCAGACTCCATGCTGGTGGCAGGATCCTCTATGCAGGTAGCAAGGTCTTCCTCCCACGCTAGTTCCTGTTTCTGTACTGCTGTCTGCAGCAGCCTTTGATCCCATAGCTGAGGATGCCTGCTTGCTGGCAGATCACCACATCCACTTCAGCTTCTCAGTAATTATTACTGTTTGTTGGGATTTGGATCCCCAGTTGTCCTGTTTGGGCTTCTTGTAACTCCACTAGCAACCAGTGTCATGCTGCTGTAAATATCTCAGTTCTACAAACATCACCACTCCACATACGTGTTTCTTGAACATATAAGCTTTTGCTAGCTTTCTAGGCCCCACAGAAAGCTGTGTGAAATACCAGATTTTAGGACCTCTAATTCCTACTTAAACTTCTGAAGAAGAGAGCAGAAAAGCCTCTCATTGCTGCTCACGTCTGTCCTTTGTATCAAGTGTGTTTTCTCTATTAGCCATTATCTTACAAGTGCAAGGTAAGGTGGTCTAGAAAACCCTGCTGTTGAACCTGTGGAAGCTTTTGGAGAATTAATAAGCTATCTTCCAGGAACAAGTTCTATTACATTAAGAAAAATGACTTTAACACCTTCCAGAAAGGCGTAAAGCAAAGGCCTGATTGCACTTCCCTTTGCTTCAGGATACTGAAGATAAATTCCTTGAGCTCGCTCTTCTTAAGCTCATAATCCTTCATTCAGGAATGATTGAAATGCCTTAGGTTCATTCTTGTAGCACCTAAGCTGGGCCATGTGAGAACCACCAAAGCAGAATCATTTAAGGACCTATGATAAGTAGCAAAAACTGCTGCAGAGAGTTAGTGAAAGACAAGAACTTTCCCTTTGATGTATTTTCTCCAAAACTGAAAACCCTTCACTGGTGAGAGGTTAAAAATTGTTGTCCTTTTCTGAATGGAGAAACCCCCTTCAAGAATTAAGTGCAGCTGCATAACACAGCATACATACGCAGTCCCATTTCCCACTGCCAATCATCATCCATTTCACTTTCTACAGTCCTTTCTGTAGCCTTTCTTTGCCTGTGCTGCCAATAACTCTGTCTTCTGGTGTTCCTGCAGGTGTACTCTGGTTACAGGTTTGCGCTGGCTGCCCGGGAGAAGCAGCTGCCAATCGCAGTCCTCAACATTGGGCCCACGAGGTTAGATCACTTTGCATCCCTCAAGCTGAATTCCCGCTGCGGAGAGCTGCTGCCTTTGATAGTTGCACACTGAGCCAACGAGCTGAGCATCAGTGGCTATCAGGGGTAAAATTCTCTCTACAAGGTGAGTACCTCCTGAGGCAGTCTCCTTAAAGGCTAAGAATGTGGGTTTAAATAGCCAGCAGATGCCGGGGCTGAACTGAAATCCATTCAGACAACGTGCATCGAAGCTTGGCTGCATCTTCCCACCTGTTCCTGTGTGCTCAGGTGGGCCGTGGAACTTCCTCCTGCAATCATGAACAAACATGAGGGTGGTCCCAGTTCGTTTGTCACAGTGACAGAACTACAGGGGATCATCTGCAGATTCAGAGGATGCAATCAGTGCTGGTGCCTTTGCATGCTGCAATCTTTCTTGGTAGCACAGCGGGTTCCTGAGGGTTTCTCAAGTCACTGCTGATTTGAAAGCTGTGCCTGGTTGAACTGACCTGGTTCATCAAAACACTGCTGTTGTGAAATGTGAATAATGTAAATGTTCAATTTCATTATAAAGCAGCTTCTTCTCTCCTTTCCTGCAGGACTTAATCTCTTCAAAGGGGAATTACTTCGGTCTGAAGAGCAGCCATCAGATACTTACATGTGGCCCTTGGTGATGCCAGGAGAGGGCAGCAAGCCTCACACGTCAGCCTGACAGTTTTCTGCACTGAAACCATCTCCATTTAACAAGGAAAGAGAAGAATGATGAAAAGTTTTTTTTTGCCTTCCCTTACTGTATAAACAGTAACTTTTCTTTGCATTCACTGGCAAAGGACCGAACTGGGACAGGATATTCAGACATCTGAGAACAAAATACATTTTTTTTTCTTTTTTTTTCTTTTAATATTTGTCAAGAATGGGGGACAGGGAGTTTGACAAAGTTACTCCAGGCAGAGTAGCACAGGAAAGTGATATGGAACACACAGTACCAGCTGGAGGATCCCGTGTCATCTGTGGGCAAACATGGAGCGTGCAGAGAGGGTAAAGGAGGCAAAAAGAACTGCAGTTGTCATTCCCCCCCAAAAAATGCATCAGAAGAGGAGCTGAACAAGAACACTGCTCTTGTAATATATTATTTGAAAGCACAGGCTACAGAGCTAATATCAGCAAGGAGGGGAAGTCAGCACTGCTCTGCCAGCTGATCAGCTGAACTGCTTACGATCTGAACATTTTAAAAACAGTATATTGTTGAGATGCCAGAGGATCTACTTTCAGCTAATCTGACCAGAGCTGCTTTCAGTGTCGCTCCTCCCTTTTCAAAAATGTATTTCTAAAAAGTGTTATTTAATTAATGAATAGCTAAAGTAGCAAATTAAAATTGTTTACATGACTGCTACTATTTGCATTGTAATTTCCTCTCCCTCCCGTGATTTATTGTTAGTCTCAGTAGCCAGCTTAGATTCATTTTTTTCATTGCAAAAATGCAGAATGTAATTACTAACAGCTGATGAATTAAGAGATACAATTAAATCTGTACAGTAGGTTTCCCTAGGGGTGATCTCAAGCTTTTATAGATGTGATTTGGTACACTCCTAACAGGAGATCCGTCCCTGCTGGGCAGCCACGTTTTGTTGATCCACAGGGTGGTATCTTAAGACAAATTATACCATATGTGGAGAAAAAGATAGAATCTTGTCCAGCCTGAAACATTACATTTTGAATCCAACCTCCCACATCATTTTACCACTCCCCTCCCAGCTACACTGGGGTCTTTAAAAAGCCCCAGTCCTACCCTTCACCTAACACACCCCGTATTAATATTCTAACAAGAACTGTTAACAAGCTGTTGGAAGCAAGGATGCCAGAGTCATTTGCTAAGAAAGCAATAACAAAGTAAGGAGATCTGACCACAAAATGCTAAGTTGCTTCTCTTTTGAAGTCACTTCAAACCCATATCAGGCAGGAGCATGTAAAGTACAGAATCCAGTGGATATAGAGGATCAATCCTGCAGAAGATAAAGGGAATTAGATATTCAGTGTTTCAGGACTCAGTTCTAAGGGCCAAGGGGGACAATGTTTCACTTATAAGCCACATGAGGTGCACTCACTTCTGCTCCCATTCAAGGGAGACCCCACTTTCCACTGCGTGAAGAAATCTGCTGTTCAGTAGTGAAAAAAGCTCAGAGATGTCAATCTATCTTTTGTGCAGTACAGCTGTCCTACTAACCAAAGCTTTTGCAGAAATCATTGCTAAGGCATCACAGTTTCTACACACAATCTGGCTGCTTGCACCATGTTTATTCACATAGGTTTTCCATGTAAGGAGATATTTGAGTCTCCTTGGCAGAAGAACTGAGGCCAGGGTTTTCAATCTCCACATCATCTTCTGTACCATCTGGAAGGTTGCACAGCATGGGCGTGTTAAAAACAGGCTGCAGGTTAAATGCCATTAGAGCCAGTATTCTGAGAAGGCATGGCAGCATTGCCAGGGAGTCCAAAATAAAAGTCCTCACTTCTAATGAGGACTTAGCATTACTAAATGTGACAGGTAACTTGGCTTTCTATCTGTGCCTCTTTTCCAGTTCAGCAGTGGAGTATCTGGGAGAGGAGAAGCAGGGTGTCTCTTCAGCATCACTGATAAATGGGTTGTGTTACCCTGACCCTCCACTGCTTACACTACATGCTTTTAAGTCACTAGGGACAGAGACTCACAGTAGATAATGAGCATTTACATAAATTTCCTGTGCATGGTTTATTATCATATGTTAATGAGCTTACATTTAAAACAAGTATATGAGGCTGAGACAAAGTTGTTCTGTTTTTGGTGCCAAGCTGATCCAGCACTACTAAAATTGACTTCTCATACAGCAAGCTCAGAGCACGTAACTTCTTAACATGTCACTCTACACACCATTGGGAACTAAGTTTGCCCATCTGAGAAATGCCACAGAAAGCCTGAAGTTCTAAACCAAAAGCCATATCTGCTTTAACATTGACCAACACCTTCCCCTGTCACTTCTTTGGGACTGTTTGTGTGGGAAGATGCAATGCAGAGAGATAACAGCTACCAAAAGCTGTCACTGCAGGTAGGTAGCAAAGACCAATCTTGAAAAGCCTGCTTCACAGCTTACTGATGTAGTTACCATTCTGAAGGGAGTTACAGAAACCTCCAGGGTTCAGTACAAAGAACACAAATCATCCACTGGCTGAAACTAACAGGAAAGGCATGTTACAGAGCCTGGGCAGTGATTTCTTCCCCCTTTACCATGGAGGAAATAATGCCTTGTCTGCTCAAAACCAGCTTTGACCATCCACCACAACTGAACCTTCTCCTACCTTTTCTGGGTCATCGCTGTTAGGCCACTACACCAACGTTTCAGATCTGGGCTTGAAGTGGCAGCTCTGTCCATCTGTGGTTAGCAAAAGCACACATTAGACAACAATACATACCTTTTTTTTTTCCCCAGTAAAATTAGCTGAAATCAATAGCCTGAAATTAATGTACTCTTCCCTTTTTTCTTACAGCTTTTCCTACTAGAACAAGTTCCTGAGGTTTGGCTAAAGGAGCTGTGAGTCCCTTAGAACAGATCCTTCTGTACCTCCTCTGAGAGTGGGGTAGGAGTTACTCAAAGCAAATAAAAGCTGCTTCCTATTTAGCAATCCTTGCCTTCAGTTCTGCGCAAACCCTCAGAGCATACTCTGTTACAGCCTGAGGCATTTCACAAACAGTACTCCAGTGAAGGCAGCACAGACTGCAGATGGCCCGAAGGATCCTGCCTTACAGTCTGACTGCTCCTACCAACAAACCCGCTTATTTTGATTTCTTGGAAAGGACCAAAGATTCTGGGCATTGTGAACTTGGGAGATTCTGGAGCCTTGGAATGAAAGGGGCAAAATCCACCTTCTAGAGTGTACCTCTTCCCACACAACAGCCCTGGATGCCATCCCTTCCTATTCTTCGCACCTGTACAGAGAAAAAAAAAAAAAAAGACATCAAAGCAGAGCCAACTGACTGCTTTCCTTGGTCTATTCACTCAAAAACCCATGGCTTGGGCAGGACAGATGGAATCTTCTCACATACCCTATCCTGGGGTACCAGGTAAACAGCAGCAATCCTGAGAAAACAATTGGTGTTAGTGAGAAAGGAATGAAGAGGGTCTCAGCCAAGTGCCTGAAATCAGCATTTCTTATTGCATCACCCTGAATCCCTTACAGTGTCTCAGTGTAGAGGTTTCAAGATCTAAATTAACTTCACCTGAACAGCTGTTTTTAGATTACAGAAAAAATTATACAGGTGAAACAATAAATGTACAATAGAGGACTTCGCCTCTCCAGTCTGACTGATGTGGCCATTTTCATCACCAACATACACTGTGAAAATATCTTTCAGATGCCAGATTTATTCTGACTGAAGCTTTCTTTTCAAAGGGCATGGAACATGGGCTGCTAGATAGCTTTGATTTCTTCAGGTGGATCTTAAAAAAAAAAAATAAGAGAGAGAGAGAAAAAAGGTCACTGATATTTTTTGAATAACAACAGAAAGCAGACCATTAATCCTTTCCCACCGATCATCTTGTTTCTACAAGATTTTTTAAGTGGAGGATTCCCCTTTGGGGGCTGCACAGCTGAGCGGTCTGTCACCTGCACACCCGAGTCCTGACAGATACAGGAAACCATGCAGAGGACACTGATGGACAAGGAGGAATTCATACTCACTCACACTGACAACTGGCCAAGCAGGCAACAATGACAAAGACTAAAAATAGAAGAAGAGGGAAAGAAAAAAAGCAGTTTGTGTCAGAGGGCGTCACAGCATAGAGAGTGATGCCTGCACACCCCAGACAAGCAGGCTAGAGTGCCTGACTCAAGCGAGCTGCTGCCCCTTGCTCAGCCCCTGACAACACAATGCAGCTTCAGCATAAGCATATCAAAATTGTGCCAGTTTGCTAACATATGAGCACTTCTGGGACATTCTGCTATTCTTTTATCAAAAGATTATTAGGGGGACAGGGAGGAAAAAACACTCGCAGAAGGGTTTTGCTTAACCAACAAAACCATCCCCATGCTGGGGCTTGCAGGTGGAGCACGAGGAGCAGCGGTAAGTGATGCATCCCACAGGACCAGGGGTGCACAGTGGCAGTGCAGGCACTGACTTCAGCAACCGTAAGTTCCAGATCTGACAAAGAGTCAAAGAAATATTGTGGATGAAGTGGGAAGGGTTTGCCATAACCTTCACTGGACTTTCCACATATGGAACACTGTGGCAGCAAAAGAGGCTCCAGGAATGTTGGGTTCCTCATGAACACCACCTTTGCCGTTCTCAGCGCTCTCTCAGATCCTCGGGTTCTGTCCCATCTATAAGAGCAGCTCTCGCAGGCACAGCTTGGTGCAGCTCAGACGGCCCTCACAAGGCTGCACAGCCCCTCCCGGCCCCGCTAACACCGCCTCAGCCCCGCAGCCCGGCCCAGACACGAGCCGCCCGGAGCGGACCGCGGCCAACAGACGCCTCAGCCCCGCACACGGCCGCGCCCCGAGCGATGCGCAGCGCCAGGAGGAGCGCAGGGGCCGAGGCCGATCCGCGCACCGCCGCCGCCCGCCTTCCGCGCCCCGCCGAGGGCCGGGAACGACGCCGGCCCCGCGACGAACGGCCCGACCGCCGCCCGACAGGCGCGGGATAACGGCCGCTAGGGGCGCAACGCCACGCGCTCGCCGCCCGCGCCTCCTCCCGACCCCGCCCCCGCCGCCGCTCGGGGCCAATCAAAGCACGCGGGTGGCGGAAGGGGCGGGGCGCGGCACGCGCCGCCGTGCTCCATCGCCGGAAGGGGCGGGGCTTCGCCACGACCCGCCCCCTGCCTCCCTCCCCGCCTCCCATCCTCGAGGCCGCGGCGCAGCACGGAGCGGGTGGAGGCGCGTGGTGCGAGGGTTTTATTGGCGGCAGCCGCGCTGCATTTAACTGCTGCAGTATTTCTCCTTGTTCAGGTGGAGGTGAGCGGGGTTGTAGGGTGCCTTAGCGAAGCACATGGCGGCTGTGCGGTCGCAGTTACAGACGAGCATCTCGCACTCGTTGTTGGAACCTGGAGGGGAGGGAGGGCGGTCAGAGCTCCGCGCGGTGCCCCGCCACGTGTTGCCCCACCACGTGTTGCCCCATCTCGGCTCGAAGCCCCAGCTCCAGACAGGCCGCTCCTCCCCTCTGAGTCTCTCTGCCATTGCACTGCAGCTGTGTGGCACAGCTGTGCCGTGTTCCCCACTGAGCCCACAGCTCCTGTCTGCACCCCTGGAGAGGACGAGGTTCCTGTTGTTCTGCACACCATACAGGCAGCATCACTGTGGTGCTGCACTTGGCAGGGCCTCCCGCTGCACATCCCTCCCTCTGCACATCCCTCCCGCACCCATGGCCATGCAGCCCCACTCCTTCCAGACAAGGAAGGCACAGTGACACAGAGCACGGCAGGGAATCAAGGCAGGACGTACTGCTACAAGTGATCGCCTTGTTCTCGCAGGAGTACTTGTATGTCTTTGTGTAGGGGGTATCATTGGAGGCAGCACACACCGACTTTGCCCTGGTGTAGCATTGGTCGTGTGCTTGACAGCACCTGGGAAACACAGGAAAAGGTCAGAAGATGTTGAAGTGCAAACTCAGCTGACTTGTGGGCTGTGTAAGTGTGTGACTATTTGTAAATAGACTCTGACAAGGCACTGAACACATGAAACACCAAACCCTCCAAATATTCAGTGATAGCTGAGAGCTCAAAGGACCCTGAAAGGCCTCACCTCATAGAATATCCTGACCACAAGGACCATCAAGTCCAACTCCTCCCCTGCCAGCCCACGTTCCCTGAGATGCCTGCTACGTGCGTGCTTACTGCAGCAGCTCTCAGGACAGCAAAAGGCAGCAATTACTCTGTGTCCCCATCAATGCCTGATGCCCATGGAGCACCTGTCTGCAAACAGGGCTGAGGAGAAGCTGACATGCAGAACCACAAAAGCAGAAGTGAGGAAAGAGATTTATAACAGCAGAGTTGTAGAAACCTGTCCAGTTGGTCCACAGGTGTTCCACTGCCTCCATAGCCACAGAAGCAGCCATAGTCATTAAACTCAAGGAGAGGATAGCTGTCTGGGATGGTGCATTTGATCATGCTGCGGAACTCCCATAGCGCACGAGGTGAGACAGCAGCGATGGCAGCCACCACTGAGGAGAAGCACAAAGGTTAGTGTTAGGTATGGAGGCAGCAGGCTGGGGATGCTGAGAGGGGTGCGCGCTGCTTACGCACCCGACAGCAAGAACAGCACACCAAGAGTCTTCATTCTTGCGGGATCTGACGATGAGATTGCTGCCAGAGGAAATGCAGCTCTTTATACTGCAAGCTCACCTTGAAATGGAAGTGAGGTGCACACACCAGTGTTTATATTATCAAACAGATTTCTCCTATCAGAAGCTTCAGGCAACAGGTTGTGACTCAAGGTACTGAAGGCCAGTGGAGTTCAAGCTCTCGAAGCCAGCAGGGCAAATACTTGTATTCTAGGTTTTCCTACAGATTTTTTTTAATGCTTGTATTAAGAGCCAGTCTGAAAGATAAGCATATTTTCAAGGGTTCTCTGCTGAAAAATGCAGAGGTGTGGTATTTACGTTGGAAATTGCTGGCACGCTAATATCCGTCTTGCTAGTGCTGACATACTCTTCATATGGTATCCCTCTTAAACTAATCCCATACCTCTTTGCAGAGTCACCTAGCCTGATTTAGGAAGAAGTTGGTAATTCATCCTAAATGATCATCTGGCATGAACTGAACTGAAAAAAAACTAATCTGTTCTTTACTTTGAAACTATATAGGAGAAAAGAGAGGAGATTTGACTGGATAGAAGGAAGAAGTTATTTACAATGAGGGTGGTAAGACACAGCCACAGATTGCCCAAAGAGGTGGTGGTGCCCCTGTCCCTGCAGACACCCAAGGTCAGGGAAAGGGGCTCTGTGCACTGATGGAGCTGTGGGTCCTCATTCATTGTACAGAAGTCGGACCAGACAACCTTTAACAGTGTCTTCTAAATCTGAAGATTCTCAGAGGTTCTACTAGGCAAAAACCAGGAGCAAAGCAACCTGGAAAGCCTCTGAAATTTCTTGGGAATATTCTCATAACAAACAACCACAACAACAAAAGAAGATGTGAATGCAACAAAGCTGTGGGAGCTTGAAACCAGACATTTTAACTGAGTATACAGGATGCAATCATTTCCCTGTTTTCCATCTTGGCTGTGCAGATTTGGCCAACTTCCTCCAGTAACTGCTGAAACCATCTCACACCCATCACCAGGTGAATGATAACGTCGTGATAACTAAAGATAATTTAATTTCAGGTACAAGCAGGTGGCACAGTACCCATCCTCCTGGCAAGGCCACATGGCTTGGCTTAAACAAGACCTGGTAACTGTTTGTGCCTGACCTCAGGAGAGGTATGCTGGAAATGAACTGTCCTGAGAAGGAGTTTCCACGAACACAGCACACTTCAGTAGCTCAGACAGCAATTTCTCCATCACCAAAGCAGCACCGAGTTAGGCACTGTGGTTCTCTATGCCAAAGCATGACATGAGTTGGGAACCTTGACTTTAGATTTGAAAAAAAAAAGGAAAAAATGGTAAGAAAAAGCCTCTGGTGTCAGCCAGGAGCGAGTCCAAAATACTTTGCTCATTATCAGACCTCAGAGGCCCTAACACTGTCAAGGCTGAGGGTTTGGAATTGTTACATACTTGAGATATTGCCTTGAGAGTAAGAGCCTGCATTTATTTTTACAGTACGCAGCAAGCCTTCTGTTTAAACAGCAAGGGAAGAGGCAAAGCTCATCTCTCCACAACAATTTGAAATACCAGAGCATTTATTCAGGAAACTTAGAGTTAGCACCCTTCAGCAAGTTCCACTGTATCTTTCTGTAAGTGATGGTGACACATCTTCCCCTTCAGAGTGGCTGAAAGTGTCGCGGTGTGCACAGGATGCAGTGCTGACAGGCCCATAGGATGCCTCCGTAAGCCGGACGCGCTGCTGAACAGCAGAACCAGCACCATCTCTCACAGCTCTCTGAGTCTCTGGGATTCCCCAGAGACTCATGGATTAACTAAGTCAAACAGGTGCTGAGTTACAGGCTCAAGATTCCTGTGTCCTCACAGTGAGCACACTGAGCAAACATTACAGGCTGAGGTAAAGCAGCCAGTGCTTCAGTTTACTTGGGAAAAAAACATCTTGATTCTTTGACACAGATCAAGCTGCTGACTTTCCCTTCAATATCTAAGTGTTCTTTTTCTCCGTTGAGACCTTGGCCACCTTTACTCTTTTTCAATATTTTATTTCTCTGTTCATTTATTGATGATCCTCAGGACTCTGCGGTTCCTTCTTTCCCATTTCCCAGTGTGATTTTTTTATGGATGTTGCCAAGAGAACCTCCAATAAACTGGCCTTGCTAAGTCACAGATCAAAAAGACTATCATATCTGGGATTTAAACAAGGGGATCACTCAGTGTAAGAATGTGGGAATTCAAGATAGAATATTCAGAACAGAAACTGTAGAATAAGATAACAGACAAAAAAAAAATGGTGACTACAAAGGACACCTCCAGGAGTCAAAAACTAGAGTCAAGTGAGACTCATGATTGCTGCTTGATAACTACCTGACTGAAGGCAGAGTACGTGGCTAGGAGCAACTCATGGCTCTGGTTGGATAAGCACCTGCATGCACGGGGACACAAGGACAGAGCAGGGGTGCCTCTGTGTTGAATGTTTTGTTGACGTGTAAGTGGGGGTAGGAAAGTTACAAGAGGAATCTTGGAAATCTATAGAAGGGATGTTAGAACCTGCAGTATATTATTTGGATTGTTCACATCTCAGTCCATGCCTTCAGACACTGCCAGTGGTGTCCCTGTGGGGCAAAAATCAAGCCAAGGCTGAATGAGTCCCATCCAGCGGCATTGCCTGACTGAACCATTGGAGGATTATTTTGCGCACCCATCATCGATCTGCAGGATAGAAGTTGAGCAGTCAGAACCATGGAGAAGTCACTAACGTGAAGGAGCAACATGTAAACTGTGAAGTATTACAGAGAATTTTAAAGTCTCCGAATCTACCTGTATTTACCTCAGCATTAATTACTTTTCTTGATTGGGTAAGAAGAAATGCCCAAGTTTCCAATAACTGGTTCCTTCGACAGGGCGGTTTGGGACAAAATGGACACAAAACTCTGGGACATTACCACTACTGCACAGAGGACTGCTGCTAAGCATTTACGTGTTTGGCATTAAACATCAGAAACACTCAAACAAATCCAAAAAGAAAAGGCATACTCTCCCAACCGTTCCCCATTGCCCTCTGCACCACGTCTGCCTCCACCTTGTCATCTTGTTAAAGACAAGGATGGACCGGAACCAGAAGATCATTTTGATTCTGGTCCAGTAGATCTGGAGGACAAACTGGACCTTTTCCCTCCTGATGCTAGTTTGAAGGGGATGGGAAGGAAAAATTTTGTTGTTCGTACTGCTTACTATGGTGCTTTAGAGCAATGCAAAAGAGAGACATTATCATGGGGTGATATTGATATGTTGCAAGCCTTTCCTGTGATGTATCATGCACATCAGCCTGCACTGCCATACTGGACCCAAAGTTGCCTCCATGGCCCACCCTCATGGAAGAGGTGCTGCTCGTGGGCCTCAAGGACCACAACTGTTATGCAAATTACATCGCATACCATTCAGCCACAAGCCCTCAAAATAGTATCCCATGTGCAGACATTAAATGATCTGCAAAAATTATTAGGAACCATCACTTTTGGGTGTTACTATTCAAGAGCAGCTATTCCAGCTGCTCAAAGGAGACCCAGATCTAACCTCTAAACAACACTTAACACTGGAAGTACTCCAATGCTTAAACTCTGTAATAACATCATTGCAACATCAATACAGTCATTGTGTTTGTTTATCATTCCTGGTATCTTTTATAATAATATCAAACTCTTATCAACCATACAGTTTGTTATGTCAGTGGGATACCTCAAGGAAAGATCCTCTCATCATCCTCAAATGGATATTCTTACCACATACATTTTCAAAAACCATCATGAGTGGAGTTGCTTGCAATGTGAATACAGTGAGGTCAGCATAGTCTACAAACTTTGCGAGTTTCTGACCCTGATTGCATCTTTATCCCCACTGCTAAAAAGATTGCGATTGGATGCTTATGCGTTTGCTCGCTTTACAAGCTTCTATGGCTGATTATATTGGACAAATCTCTACTCATCCCCCAAAACTTCAGTTACTGCATAAGTTGAGTGATGTGTTCCTTAGTACAAACGTTTTGATTTCGCATGTTCCACTACCTGATGTTGTTACTGTACTGAGATGGCTCCTGCAAGACACATCGAGCAGTGGTTCTCTGGAATATGACTGCTATATGATGGCAGTCAGACATGCATACTGTCCATGGATCACCTCAAATTGTAGGACTTGCTGCAGTGGCTCAAGCTTTTCAAATTTCTGCAGAACAAAAGCTTAATATACCAACTGACTCTTTGTATGTTACAGGTATCCTTCAGTGGATTGAAAGATCTTTCCTTAAATTAACAACCCTGCCTTGTGTGCACAGCTCAAGTGAGTTTTGTGTTATATCTCTCACTGTACTCTTCCTTATTTTATTATGCTTATTTTATTTACCTTATTTTATTATTTATTATATTTTCAATCACACACTGAGTTACATGGTCTGTTAACTGAGGGCAACCATAAAGCTTATTAAGCCACAGTCGCCTTTGCTACCCCCTCAATTATTTCAACAAGAGTGACTTGTTCAGAATAGGAAGCCTTACAAAAACAATTCCAACTGACAGTGGATCAGGATATTATTCTAACATGCCCTGACTGCCAGGCAATTGGCCCTTTGCCTCAAATAGGAACAAATCCCCATGGCACAGCACCTCTTCAAATCTGGCAATTGAATGTCACTCACGTTGAAGAATTTGGCCATCTAAAATATGTGCATTTAACAATAGATGCTTATTCTTCTTACATGTTTGCCACAGTGCATAAGGCAAATGCCCATAAATACTGGTTATGTGCTTACGCTGCTATGGGGATCCCACATACAATAAAAACAGATAATGGCCCTGCATATAGTTCCAGGGCCACTCAAATTTTCCTTCAAGAACTGGGGGTTAGACATGTTACAGGCATTCATCATTCTCCCACTGGACAAGCTATCATTGAATGTGCTCATCAAACATTGAAATGTACTCTTAATAAACAGAAAAGGGGGAATACAGGAAATGCACCACAAGAGGTTATGGAAGGCTTTGCTTGTGCTGAATTTTTTGAATCACAATCATACAGATACAACTCGAGTAGAGCACCATTTTGGGACCTCCCCAGCTCTCAAGGAATGACTGATGGTTAATGTTCAGAATATGGCCACAGGGCATTGAGAATATCCTTTACCATTAATAACTTGAGGTCATGGACATGCTTGTGTTTCCACAGAGACTATCCCTAGGTGGGTTCCAGAGCAATATATTTGGCTTCATTTCAAGGCAGAAAATAGCATCTAGCCCTCATAATGACTGGGATTGTGTGTTTCTTACCTATTGGTATTGTTTTGCAATTTGTTATATTGTAGATAACTCGTAGATGCCATACTGAGTGGTACAGAATGGCTGGATTACCCACGACACTGGTAATGGAATGACAAAAGTGGGTGATTTTCCTTGTTACCGATTCAGCCTCAAGAATTAGAATTATTAGGCACTATCCAAGCTGCTGTGTGCTTCTTCCTCGGTTTTTGTAGTGGATCAAATGTGAATTGAACAGGATTCAACACTATCAGTGCTGGAATCTGTGGAAATAGCTATTTTTGGTGTAATTTCACCACCCCATTATCAGTAACACCCGGTCATGATGCTATTAGCCTACCAGTTAACCTTTTCTTAATTTGCAGAGACAGAACCTGGAAAGGAATCCCAGGCAAAGCTAGCAGAGGACCCTGTACTGTAGAACAAACAACTCTCTTTTATCCCACTAATCAGAATTTTAAATCACTTGATACGAAGGTGCACGCTATCTTACTCTGATTCAAGATGCGATTCTAATATAGAATTCTGGAATACCACCCAAGAAATTTTTTGTTTCACCAGTCCCTTCAATTGGCACCTATGTTAGGGACCTAAAGGCTCCTGACTGAAGAATGATTCCGGATGGAACAAAGTATTCTAATAGTTTTGAAGGAACTGATATCTGTGGCTATAGCAGCAAATATTTTGTTTTGTAAAGAGAGGTGGCCTTCGTAGTTTATCTTATTTTTTGCAAAGACCTGTTTTGCAAGCAGGTGTTCCACTTGGGCTCTGTATCATGCACTGGCCAGGCAGATATGGTGTGCAAATGGAAAAAACCCTGCAGATGCTGGGGAAAATAAAAGCAGGAGAGACGCTGTGGTGGGTGAGAGAGGAAAAGTGCACTTTGAAGCAGGGAATATCCTGCTTGCACTGCCTGTCGCATCCACCACTGGCATGTTCTTTCTCTCTTCTTTCCAGTGGTTCATCATCTCTCAAGGGCTGGTAAGTAAGAACGCACCAGCTTATGGAGTTTCTGCTTCCCACTTATGGGGATTATCTAAAATGGATGCATGCGTGCATGCGTGTGTGTGTGTATGTGTGTGTGTGTGTTGAATAAAACTCATAACCTTCTGCGCTGCTCTGAGTGCAGTTTGCTTGCCTTTGCTCCTGAGACATCCTGTCTCTCAGACCCAAATGTACCCTGGAACAACACTGCTAAGGCTTTAGGTACACTCACCAAGTTAGGATGTTAGCTGGCTAAGGAAAGCAGTGCCACAAGTGATGCTCTGGATGGTTTGCCCACTGATGTTAATTCTGTCCGACATGCAACTTAACAAAATTGCATGGCCATTGATTTTCTATTATTAACCCAAGGCCATGGTTGTGAGGATTTTAAAAGCATGTGTTGTATGAATCTTAGTGATCATTCAAAAATACATCAGAATATACAAAAGTTGAAGATTCTCTGTAATCAGTTACAGGTACACACAGAATGGAACACTCGGGATTCTTTTCCAGGTTGTAGGAATTTGGGCCATGGGCCAAACGTGTTCATTCTTTCTTAATGGGTCTAACAGCATTTCTTGCCATTATGCTGTGCTTGCCTTGTCTCTTTTCTTGCGTTCAGTGTGTTGTCAATTGAAGCCTTGATCGAGTCATGATAACCTAAATGCATACAACAATGCTGTTACAAAGCATTACACAAAATGAAGGAAAAAGCTCCAAGTCAAACAAGCAGGATGCCATTTATAAGGCATGATTATATTATTAATGTGACTAGTGCCATTATTGTGTAGCATGCTAATAGTTTGCTAATAAACAAAAAAGGGAGAAATGTGGAAATTCAAGACAGAATAATCAGAGCAGAAAATGTAGACTAAGATAACAGAGGAAGAAGAGAATGCTGAGAACAAAGGACACCTCCAGGAGACAAAAACAAGAGTCAAGCGAGCTGCGCAATCACTGCATGATAACGATCCATCTAACATATGAGCACTTCTGGGACATTCTGCTATTCCCTTATCAAAAGATTATTAGGGGGACAGGGAGGAAAAAACGCTCACAGAAGGGTTTTGCTTAACCAACAAAACCATCCCCATGCTGGGGCTTGCAGGTGGAGCACGACGAGCAGCGCTAAGTGATGCATCCCACAGGACCAGGGGTGCACAGTGGCAGTGCAGGCACTGACTTCAGCAACCGTAAGTTCCAGATCTGACAAAGAGTCAAAGAAATATTGTGGATGAAGTGGGAAGGGTTTGCCATAGCCTTCACTGGACTTTCCATATATGGAACACTGTGGCAGCAAAAGAGGCTCCAGGAATGTTGGGTTCCTCATGAACACCACCCTTGTCATTCTAAGGGACATTCCCACTCAATAGGTGCTTGCTTTTCACATCTCTTATTTTCTGGGGCAGCCAGCAGGAGGCAACACGATGGCCAACAGGCACACAGGGCATTCAACACGAAGAAGAGCATTGGGTTTGGAAGGATGAGACCAGCATGGATTCTCAGGCCTTTGATCAATCTAGAAATCACACTGTGACATTCAGAAAGTCACTCAGCCTCTCTCCATGTGCTTTCCATAATGTAATAAGTGCAATACCTGACCCATACTTTTTTGCAAGGCATTCTGAGGACTACTGAGAAAAAGCATGAATGAGACAGCAGGTAAATAGTATCACTATACTCTTCCAGATCTTTCCTGTTTTCTTTTTTTTTCAAGAACAAACTTGCTTCAGGAAGGTGGAAGGTAGAGCCCAGCCAGCTGGGCTTTAAAACCACCGTTCCAGATACAGATGTTTCCTGCAGGTTTGTGTGCAGACCCCAGTCCTCTCCCTTCCCTAACTAACAAAAAGTACCTCGTTGCCACAGTCTATTTTTTTTTCTTCTTCACCACTAAGCACAGCAAAGAGGAAAAGTTGAGCCTGAGTGGAAGAATAAAAGTGGAAGTGTGTAGTATAGGTCTACAGACAGAAACTGAAACACAGTCAAGTCATTACCCTGAGCACCGTTGTTTTCTTTCGGTGTGCTTTGCCTCAGCTGGCGTGTCTTCCACTCCAACTCTGCAATGTCCATATGCTTGGAGTAATTCAACTCTCCCTGCAGAGTCCAACAAATCTTGGCCTAGAAAACAATAAAGAAGAGGAAGATAAGAGGCTGAGTTCACTTCAGCAACATAAACCCAAGCAGTCATGTCAGCTGTAGCGGCTGTGGTGCTGCACGTGGTTCCAGAGCTCCCACGCTCAGCAGGCACAGGGATGTCTGTTTTTTCAGTTACTGCTTCTGTTCTTGGAACGGAAACACAGACTGGTGTGGCAAAAGATCTTCACTCACTCTTTGTTCTTCTCACCAGGCTGTCAGTCTGAGCAGTCACCAGACTGCTGTTACACTCTGCTTTGCACAATGTGCCTCAGTGCCCTTAACAGAAACTTTCAACAGTCCATCAGTTCCCCACAGCCCCACGCCTGCCATTGCCTGGGACTTGATACTTGAGGCTATGAGAGAAGATTCCCTACATAAGGGTTTGCTGCAAAGGGAGGCTTTTTAAATCTACTGTTCAGTCTTCTGCACCAACAAATGAGTTTAAGTAAGAAACGTGATCGAGGACTGAAAGATACATGTAGACTCACATGTATGGAGTAAGAGATGGAATGAGTTGGTGCTTTCACCAATCCACTGAATTTATGTTAGAGCAGCCCAAGTACTGCTCTACGGGAGCAGATGCACTTCCACCTCCAGTCTTGTTCCAACTACAGGCGAGGATGTGTTTTTGAAATGCTGCCAGCTGCATCCCAGCCCGGTGTTCTTCCAGATAGCAAAGGTTTGTTGTTTCTACAATGGATTTGTCATCAGTCACCACAAAGGGATTGCAGTAACACTGCACTTAGGACCTTCACTGCTCTACAACGACCACAGAATCGAAGTCAGTCTGTGGAGAGGGGGCTGCTCTTATGGCACTCCCATCCCAACAGGGTATCCACCCCAGCTGTGTGATGGAAAGAGCTGGGATCCTCCACATTTCTGTGGAAAACCCAGATCTCAGTGCTTCCAGAAAACTCACAGACAGATGTGCACGGCTGAGGGAAATAGGAAACGAACGTTGCCACAGAACTGGGACTCAGTCTGCCCTGACACGGAGTAGCTGCGTGTGAGACGCACGCACTCAGGTTTGGTTATTTTGCTTTTTTGTAAAGAAGAATGTGATTCACGATCGCACCCCGTGACCATACTAATGGCCATTCTGACACCCTCAGAGCCCCAGCGCCACACCGAGCGGCCCCTCGCACGGAGCCGCAGTGCGGGGCGCGCTCAGCAGGACGGGACGCGGTCAGACGGCCCTCACAAGGCTGCACAGCCCCTCCCGGCTCAGCCCCGCACACGGCCGCGCCCCGAGCGATGCGCAGCGCCAGGAGGAGCGCAGGGACCGAGGCCGATCCGCGCACCGCCGCCGCCCGCCTTCCGCGCCCCGCCGAGGGCCGGGAACGACGCCGGCCCCGCGACGAACGGCCCGACCGCCGCCCGACAGGCGCGGGATAACGGCCGCTAGGGGCGCAACGCCACGCGCTCGCCGCCCGCGCCTTCTCCCAACCCCGCCCCCGCCGCCGCTCGGGGCCAATCAAAGCACGCGGGTGGCGGAAGGGGCGGGGCGCGGCACGCGCCGCCGTGCTCCATCGCCGGAAGGGGCGGGGCTTCGCCACGACCCGCCCCCTGCCTCCATCCCCGCCTCCCTCCCTCGAGGCCGCGGCGCAGCACGGAGCGGGTGGAGGCGCGTGGTGCGAGGGTTTTATTGGCGGCAGCCGCGCTGCATTTAACTGCTGCAGTATTTCTCCTTGTCCAGGTAGTGGTGAGCGGGGTCGTAGGGGGCCTTAGCGAAGCACATGGCGGCTGTGCGGTCGCAGTTACAGACGAACATCTCGCACTCGTTGTTGGAACCTGGAGGGGAGGGGAAGGAAGGGGAAGGGAGGGGAGGGCAAGGGAGGGAGGGAGGGCGGGCGGTCAGATCTCTTCGCAGTGCCCTGCCACGTGTTGCCCTGCCACGTGCTCCCTGCCTCTCCTCCCTTCATGAGCTTTCTGCCATCACTCTGTAACCATGTGGCACAGCTGTGCCGTGTTCTCCACTGAGCCCACAGCCCTCGGTTGTTCGAGGCACCGCAGGTGACCACCCCGAGGGGAGGGTGAGGGTCCTGCTGCATGCAGGCAGCATCACTGTAGTGCTTCACTTGGCAGGGCCTCCCGCTGCACATCCCTCCCGCACCCATGGCCATGCAGCCCCACTCCTTCCAGACAAGGAAGGCACAGTGACACGGAGCACGGCAGGGACTCAAGGCAGGACGTACTGCTACAAGTGATCTCCTCGTTCTTGCAGGAGTACTTGTAGATCTCTGTGTAGGGAGTGTCCAGGATGGAGGAACACACCGTCTTGTTCTCTGCCGCAGAGTAACATTCGTCGTGTGCTTGACAGCACCTGGGAAACACAGGAAAAGGTCAGATGATGTTGAAATGCAAACTCAGCTGACTTGTAGGCTGTGTGTGTGACTATTTGTAAATAGACTCTGACAAGGCACTGAACACAAGAACCACCAAACCCTCCAAATATTCACTGATAGCTGGGAGCTCAAAGGACCTTGAAGGGCCACACCTCATAGAGTATCCTGACCACAAGGACCATCGAGTCCAACTCCTCCCCTGCCAGCCCACGTTCCCTCAGATGCCTGCTACGTGCGTGCTTACTGCAGCAGCTCTCAGGACAGCAAAAGGCAGCATTTACTCTGTGTCCCCATCAATGCCTGATGCCTGAGGAGCAACAGCTGCCACAACCCATGGCCCTTTGGCTGTCAGTCATGTAGGACTGATGGCTGCTAAGCCACTTCTCAGCATTTTGCAGCTTAGCCCTGAGTGTGTTGATGCTGAAGCTCTGGTTGGTGGGCTCAGAGCTGCCATTGCGACTGCAGGAACAGCGCTGCTGCAAAAGAATTGCTGGAGTATATATGTGGCACAGCTGCTACAGAAAGCAGTTATTAGGATTGTACTTTATACCAGTAATAAGGCACAAAGGTGTGGTACTGTGCCACTGTTTACCCTTGAAGCCATTTTGGGGAGAATGCTTCATCCTCAGCAGTCAAACAGTTCAGTGAATGTCTGCAGACAGGGCTGAGGTGAAGCTGACATGCAGAACCACAAAAGCAGAACGAAGGAAAGAGGTTTATAACAGCGGAGTCATACAAACCTGTCCAGTTCATCCACAGGTGTCCCACTGCCCCCCAAGCCACAGTAGCAGCCGTAGTCGTCAAATCTAAGGAAAGGGTGGCTGTGTGGGATGGTGCATTTGATCATGCTGCGGAACTCCCATAGTGCACGAGGTGAGATAGCAGCGATGGCAGCCACCACTGAGGAGAAGCACAGAGGTTAGTGTTAGGTATGGAGGCAGCAGGCTGGGGGTGCTGAGAGGGGCACACGCTGCTTACGCACCCGACAGCAAGAACAGCACACCAAGAGTCTTCATTCTTGCGGGATCTGACGATGAGATTGCTGCCAGAGGAAATGCAGCTCTTTATACTGCGAGTTCACCTTGACATAGAAGTGAGGTGCACCCAGCAGCGTTTGTACTATCTAACAGATTTCTCCTATCAGAGGCTGCAGGCTGCAGATTGTGGCATTAACTTCTGAAGGCCAGTGGAGTTCAAGCTCTCGAAGCCAGCAGGGCAAATACTTGCATTCTAGGTTTTACTGCTAAATTCTTTTAACTTCCAAGGTCAGGGAAAAGAGCTCTGAGCACTGATGGAGCTGTGGGTGTCCCCATTCATTGTACAGAAGTCGGACCAGACAACCTTTAAAGGTCTCTGCCAAATCTGAAGATTCTCTTCCCCTAGGCAAGAACCAGGAGCAAAGCAACCTGGAAAGCCTCTGAAATTTCTAGGGAATATTCTCATAACAAACAACCACAACAACAAAAGAAGGTGTGAATGCAACAAAGCTGTGGGAGCTTGAAACCAGACATTTTAACTGAGTATACAGGATGCAATCATTTCCCTGTTTTCCATCTTGGCTGTGCAGATTTGGCCAACTTCCTCCAGTAACTGCTGAAACCATCTCACACCCATCACCAGGTGAATGATAACGTCGTGATAACTAAAGATAATTTAATTTCAGGTACAAGCAGGTGGCACAGTACCCATCCTCCTGACAAGGCCACATGGCTTGGCTTAAACAAGACCTGGTAACTGTTTGTGCCTGACCTCAGGAGAGGTATGCTGGAAATGAACTGTCCTGAGAAGGAGTTTCCAAGAACACAGCACACTTCAGTAGCTCAGACAGCAATTTCTCCATCACCAAAGCAGCACCGAGTTAGGCACTGTGGTTCTCTATGCCAAAGCATGACATGAGTTGGGAACCTTGACTTTAGATTTGAAAAAAAAAAGGAAAAAATGGTAAGAAAAAGCCTCTGGAGCCAGCCAGGAGCGAGTCCAAAATACTTTGCTCATTATCAGACCTCAGAGGCCCTAACACTGTCAAGGCTGAGGGTTTGGAATTGTTACATACTTGAGATATTGCCTTGAGAGTAAGAGCCTGCATTTATTTTTACAATACGCAGCAAGCCTTCTGTTTTAACAGCAAGGGAAGAGGCAAAGCTCATCCCTCCACAACAATCTGAAATACCAGAGCATTTATTCAGGAAACTTAGAGTTAGCACCCTTCAGCAAGTTCCACTGTATCTTTCTGTAAGTGATGGTGACACATCTTCCCCTTCAGAGTGGCTGAAAGTGTCGCGGTGTGCACAGGATGCAGTGCTGACAGGCCCATAGGATGCCTCCGTAAGCCGGACGAGCTGCTGAACAGCAGAACCAGCACCATCTCTCACAGCTCTCTGAGTCTCTGGGATTCCCCACTCATGGATTAACTAAGTCAAACAGGTGCTGAGTTACAGGCTCAAGATTCCTGTGTCCTCACAGTGAGCACACTGAGCAAACATTACAGGCTGAGGTAAAGCAGCCAGTGCTTCAGTTTACTTGGGAAAAAAACATCTTGATTCTTTGACACAGATCAAGCTGCTGACTTTCCCTTCAATATCTAAGTGTTCTCTTTCTCCGCTGAGACCTTGGCCACCTTTACTCTTTTTCAATGTTTTATTTCTCTGTTCATTTATTGATGATCCTCAGGACTCTGCGGTTCCTTCTTTCCCATTTCCCAGTGTGATTTTTTTATGGATGTTGCCAAGAGAACCTCCAATAAACTGGCCTTGCTAAGTCACAGATCAAAAGGACTATCATATCTGGGATTTAAACAAGGGGATCACTCAGTGTGAGAAAGGCAGCATGTGATAAACAGTAGTGCTGTATGAGAAAACTCCCAGAAGGGTAAAGATCTCTCCACCAAAGCTCTTTCTGGCTTTCCTCACCAGTACTGTGCACAAAGCTGCTGGTGCTCAGTGCACTTTTGAGGCCATCCCAGTGTACAACGGGTTCCCAAAGTCACTGGCTTGAGCCTTAAATTATTTTTAAGAATTCTCTGTGATGATGACCTGCTGCACAGGATTCTCCACCTTGTTTTATTTACACTGTTGGAAATTACCTTTCTCTTGTAGTGTTATCTATTAAGGAATCTTCTTCCTATCTTTCCATTTGTCCTTCCTAAGTCTAACCTCCTTGGTTCGCCACAGTCCATGAATCTGAAGAGCCAACCTTCTTAGTACCACACGACCCTTCCTCAAAGCTACGAACGTCTGTAATGCAAAGGAGAGGCACAATCTCTATTAAATGCAGATCTGTCTCACATTATAAACTGGACCACTGCCAAAGTCAGGGAGCAGAACACACAGTCAAAGCCCTGGGGCTTTCATCCTGACAGCAGCACACCACTCCTGCCAGGCCCAAACTCACTTGCAGTTCCCTCCAAATGAAAATCCTCCCCCAACCCGAGTAACGACAGAGGACAGTTTTCAAATAATTTATTAGGAATTTAAAACTGAAATCTGGAAAAAAAGGGTTACAGGTGTGGAGAGAACAAACATTGGAGTGTAATAACTTACTGGCTTAAAAACACAGCTTTATTTCTTTTTAAAAAAATGCCCACCCTGAAAGCGGAGCCCCAGCCTCCAGGCAGTGGCGGCACTGGCCAGCGAGTGACTCACAGCCCAGCGGCAGCACAGCTGGCCTGGGATGTCTGGAGGGGGCACAGAAGCAGTTCAGCGCATGTACCAAGAGGGAGGAAGGCGCTGTCCGCAGACCCAAATTTGAAGTATATAGAATAAAAATAAACCCAATAAAATGCAGCTCTTCTTTCATTAGGAAATATTTAAAAAAACAGACATACAGACTCTTGTCTCAGTAACAAAAATTATTGCTTTGTGTTTTCAGTACTAATCTGTTAAGTACCCTCTTACCTAAACAGAACTCTCCAAACGTATCACCCAGGTCAGGAAAAGCTCCGGCACGCAGGGGGAGGGATGGAAGAGAAGAGCCCTGTGGGCACGATGGCCCTCTCAGTCCTTTTTCAAATACCCCTCTCCCTTACAAGGGCTCAGTTTGGGGGAAGAGAGGGAATGATTTTTAAAACTTAAGATGAAGCTGTTATTTCCCTGGGAAAAGAGTTTGGCTGCATCTTAATGAAAGGCTCAATCACCCCCCTAAACAAGGTCTTTGGTTCACTGAAATCCAGACCCAAACCTGCCCCGTGTGCTCCTGCCAGAGGCTTCCCCTGGCACAGTGCTCCCCAGCTGGGGCCTGGATCGTGCCAGGGGAAGCCCCTGCAGGTTCTGGAGAAGGGACCAGATCACCTCCGCACAGCACAACGGACAAATTCCCACAGTCTTCAGAACACAGAGTAAAGCAAATGGGAAGCTGCGATTCTATATTTCATATAATCCCTGAGAAGCCCTTAACCCGCCCCCAAATCACCACCCTAATGCTTTTCTCCCCGTTAACAACTCCCCAGCCCAGCACCCTGCCCTTACAGAACAACCATCCCCACCTCCCCCCGGCCCTGGCTGACTCCCCTTCCAATACCCTCGCCTCCGGAGGAGGATCCCCTTTCCCAGGCAATCTTGACGCAAGCGATAGCGTTTGGAGAGTGGATTCCTTTCAAAGTAACCAAGACAAACGGTGGCGGTGAAGCCCTTTACCTAAAGCCAAACCAGACACTGGCACTACGGAGCCCAGTGATGGAGTCTGTACATGGAGCGATTGGAAGCAGCTTTAACCCGCTCAGCAACACAGCCGATGGCCGGTACGTTTCACCCCACCCCCACCCCCCCTTTCATCTCATCAGAGGTCTTAAAATCTTACAGTAAAAGGTGTACAAAAAAAGAACGGAGTCCTGTCAGGATTCTGCTGGAGAGTATTGCTCACACTGCTGCACCAAGTCCAGGACCTGGAGCTGCTCCTCGGAGCCAGGCTGCGCGTGGCAGCCAGGTTCAGCTCGCGATATTTACATATTATACAGGAGGAAAAAGAAAATCCCACGTAAAACTAAACCTAGGAAAACAAAATTCTTTCAGCTGTAAGATAGTGTTTTTCACTTAGCAAAATATACATTTGTTTTGTTCCATAGCGATGTCCAACGTTTTCGGATCCTTGGAGTTTCACACTTTTCAAAGCCTCACATTTACAAAACAGAAACAATTAAAAACAGTTTCTTTAAAAAAAATAGAAATACATCAGTTCCTCTCAGCCTTTGCTCTCTCTGCGTCTCTTTCTTTCCTTCAGAACTGCATTCTCATTACATACCGTGCTTTAAAAACACTGACGACAACAACAACAGAGTTGAAAATATTCAAAACAGTTTCAAAGCCAAATAAAAATACTCCTCAATAAAAACTACCTAACACAATCACAAAGCCAATTCATAAAATATGTCTACTAGCTCGGGAAAGAGCAAACAACAAAAAGAAGGGGGAGCCCCCAAAAAAAGATAAAAAAATAAAATAAAAAAATAAAACTAACAGCTAATAAAATAAATAAAAGAAGAACCGGTGGGCTGGGGGCAGGGAAGGGGGAAGCGTAAACCGTCGGCGGTTAGTAAGAAAGCGAGATGATCTCCTCGGGTTCAGTCCAGTGTGGTCTGGTCAATGGGAGAGATCAGGGCAGGGCGGCAGGAGCCTGGCAGCCAGCCGGCAGGTGTGCAGTTTGATTCAAGAAGAAGGGAACCGTGGCTCATCCCCCGAGGCTCACCAGACCCTCCAGCCGCTGTCCTCGGTTCGGTCACTGGGGAATCTGCGAGACACAGCAGGGGAAGAAGGGGCAGGATCTAGAACACCCAACAGCTTTACCTTTGGGGCTCTCTTCCAGTGTTACGTGGCAGAAATGCTCGATATCCGGACCTGACCCAGCACTGACTTGCTCTGTACGCTGCTGGCATGGCACTGAGCATAGCAGAGATGATTCCATGCTTAATGGCAAAGTTCAGACCCAGGAAACAAGGTTCCACACGCTGTGCAGCCGGCCTGCCCCAACCTGCAGCACTCTTGGTTCCACTCTTGGCTATAAAGCAGGGTCCTGCCATTTCTCCAGCACTCAGCTCAGGCTGCTGTGGGGCCTTCCCTTCAAGTTTTTGCCCTCTTTTTTTGAAGCTTTTTTTTTTTTTCTTTTGTAAGCCAACAAAATTCAGCCATGTTTGCAAAGCAGAAATCATCTGTCTCAAGCCCAGCTAAGCACCAGAAACAAACTGATAAGACTCAGATCCCTCCGCCCTTCTTCTCCTAGACAGGAGAGGAAAAATCCTGTTCAGCAGGCCATGATGAGGCAGCCATGAGAACAAGCAGCCATGCAGAGGAGGCTCCCCCAGCCACACAGTTGAGTCAGGCTTGCCACGGGATCACCTCTGGGCCATGATTCTGGCCAGCCCTGAAGACTTTTCCCTCTTGCTGTCAGTGCTCTCATTTCCTTCCCCTCTGCACCCAGACCTAAGCAATCTCTTCACAACACTCTGCGCCTGGAGAGCACAAGGCAGGAAGCAACCTGCCAAGCCTCTGGTGTGGAACAGAGCCCTCAGCTGGCCAGAAGAATCTTTGCACAGGCTGGATTGAGGCAGCAAGCCTCCCAGCAGCCTTCACAGCTCTTGCTGGGAGCCCAAACACAGGGACCAGCTCAGAATGTCATTTCTCCCACTACCTGTTCCTGTTTGAATTTCTCTTACCTCCTGCCTCCTTGGTCCCCAGCTTCAGTGATACCCATTGGTAAAAGCTGTTGCAATCAAGGGACCCTGCATGGAAGGAGATAAAACTCACTGTTAATCAAACAAAAAAAAAAAGCCAGGAAAATTACTACCAACACAAATTCAGTCATGCCCCAGATGCTAGGAAAGCTGGCTCCAGTTGGAGTTGGTAGGTACAGAGAGTCCCAGCAACCTGAAGCAAACTGTGTCAGGACCAAGATGAGCTCTTGGGCCAGACCAGGGAAAGGTCTGGAGATCAGGACCTTGACCAGGCTGAGTAGAGCCATTGGAGACCAGGGACGCAGGCTCCAGGTGAACTGGATCTGCATCCTGCACCAGCAGTGTGCAGCCTGGGGCTCAGCAGGTGGCAGCTCTTAACAAGAAAGCAGGCTGCCCAACGCTGCTCGCCTCCATCACCACATGAAGATGTAGTCCTTCCCTCTGTGAAGAGCCCAGGGAGGAACACTCACCCCTAGGCTGTGGCCAAAGCCAGTGCTCGGGGCTGGACTGGCAGCGCTGATGTAACTGCTGACCCCTGAGTCCTGGTTGGCGGCTCCATAAAGCTCTGCCATCGGCCCAGGGCTGGTGGTGCCCAGAAATCCACCGGTGCGACTGGGGGTGGAACCTACAGGAGGCAGCAAAACTACACAGTGAAAATCCCAAAAGTGCAACCCCATCCCACCCCCCTCCCACAGCCCATCAAACCTCCGTGGCAGGACACCATGCCAGGGAGGCAGTGGCAGTTACCTGTCCCTCGCACCACAGCTGCTGCAGCTGCTGCTGCTGCCATTGGTCCATACGCAGTGAGGGGGATTGCTGGAAAGGAAGGAACAGGCATCTCAGGGGCATTGAGGTTAAATGGTGAATTCCTCTACAGGAGCATTTGTTTCCTGCTGCAAAATACCATCAGCCTAGTGCATCACACAGCACATCTGTGGATGAGAACAGGGGAGCACACAGCCTCGCGTTGGTTGGTTGCACAGTGAATGTGCTGCAGGGGGACACTAGCCATGCTCTGCTAACCCCACCTGCTGGAGCAGCCGAGGGCGTGATGTGAAGAGCTGAACCAGAGAGCAGTTTCAGATGCATCCATCGCTCCTTATCTTGCAAGGTGCAGTTAAATCTGAAGCTACAGATCCAGATTTAGGCTATAAATGTGGAGAAATCCAGTAGCACAGGGACTGTGGCTAGCAGCTCAGTGTCCTGAGGCACAATCCCCTCCTCTCTTTCCTTTGATACTAATATTTGAATAGCCTCTTTCTACCTATTTTTCCAGTCAAGACTCACCATCCTCTCCACTCAGCTTTCCTCCTGAACTGCTCAACCCCTTGCTGCTCACTGTAGAACAGAGGAAGCATACACCTAGGGAGCAGGATCTAGAAATGGCTTAATTAAAACAGTAAGTCTTAGTTTATACATAGCAGTTCTAATTCTCAACTCTAGTGCCAAAGGCAACCAACCCTCAGGGCAGGAGGCATCTAGCCAGTGTGTTTCTCTTTGCCCTTAAAATGACTGGGTCAGCATTTCATGCTCGAATGTGAAATTCACTGTGATTCTGTTTAGAGCACCATAAAAAGAGGTCAGAACAAATCGATCTTGGTAAGGCTGAAATCCAGACTAGCTTATAAGGGAATATTTAGTAGCAGGCACCAGTCTGTTTCAAACAAACGTCATATGGGGCTTCTGTCTGGGTTTTCTGCTCATCCCAGACCCTGGGCCAACATGAGTGTGTTGCAACTCTGCAACACCCCCAGAGATGCTGTTCTGGGAAGGAAAGGCTGCTGGCAGCCACCCTTCTGCCCCCCCACTGCTTCAAGGTCCTAACACACGACCGAATTAATATGATTTTAATGAGGATGGAGGGCAGGTCTTCTCACAGATTCTGGTTCTTTTTTCAGGAAAACCCTTTCTTGCTTTTGTAGTCTGTCTACAGAAAAACAGGTTTGTGTTGTGATGACAAAGCACCTGCACACTGTCACCCTGCACACTGGAGCAATCATCCCTGTTTGTGCCATCCCCTCAGCTCAGTCCCACTTGCCAAGCACTCACTCCAAGGCACAAGGGCCCTCAAGCTCACAGGGCCTTTGTAGAAATGGAAGGGGCCCTGCACTTTGTGGGACCAGCTCCAGCCTATACATGGGAACTGCAGCTCTCGACCCAGCCAAAAGGCTGAACAGTGGCTGCTTAGCAGTAGGTAATGGCAAGGGAAGAATGCCACAATCCCCAGCTGGTACTTCAGTAAGGCACTCAGAACTGTAAGCTGCCATGGCACTCAGCCAGGAGAGCAGCATTAATAACTTCTTGTTTTGCAGAGCCCTGGTACACCCCAGGCAATCACCTCCACAAGGAGAGGCACAATCCTGCCTGAAGGGAGAAGCACTTTTGCCAAGTCATCAGTGCTCCCCTGCAAATGTTATGGGGTTTGCTGGAAAAATGACACACGTACATACAACTGGACCTAAATCTCTTTCGTTTGGCAACCAAAAGGCTTAAAGTTAGGGGTCAGGTGCTTATGCAGTTGCATACATGTTATCCGGGAAGTGTTTTATTGGGAGAGCTAGGATTTAACCTTTTCCTACCTCCCTCAGGACAATTTATGCCTTGGTGGCTGCCAACCTCAGCAGACTCCCTGAGGACTGACACGGTTTTGTGCCACAGAAAGTGATTTCAATCCTGTTTGTACTGATAAATCCAGGAGAGCTTCTCAAGAAGCTTTTCCACATCCCCATTGCAGAGAGATTCACACCCTGAAACAGGTGGGGGCAAGGAAGCGCTGGAGAGGAGGAGCACTATGGAAATGAGATGGCACAAGGGGAGCAGGGTGCTACACAAAGCTGATCTTCTACAGCAAATACCATGGACACAACAAGGCTGGGGAAAACATGGCCACGGGAGGGAGAGTCAACAGAAGGAGCATCACCCAGAGAGAAAACATTGTACATGGTCCAGGGCTGAGGATCCAGAGAGTATTTACACTGTGAGGACACTGAGTCAGGACTAGTCCCTGGAGAATAGCCCTTTGTTTCCATTTCTCCCCTACAATACAGTGGGGGACTTCACCCATTTCCCTGTGCAGGATATGTAGAGTGACGAGGAGTGCCCCACACTTTCTCCTCCCTCCCAGCAGTGCAGTACTTGTCCTTGCAGCAGATCAGGTTAAGGTCATTTGTAGACCTTTGAGAAGCCACCCTGCCCTCTAGACTTTTCCAGCTCTGGTTTACATCCAGCCCAGGGCAAGGAGCTAAAATGAGGCAAGCAGCAGGAAATGCCACATAGGAATTACATGCCTTTACTTGGTATGACCTGCACTGCCCTTCCCAGAGGCAATGCCCTGGGCTCTGATTCCCTCTCCACCTTTCCAGCCCCAGCTTTTAACAGAGCTTGTACAGATGGAAGAAGAAATAAGAAATATTTCCAGCCTAACTGTGCCAGGCTGCAGAGCAGCAACACCACTGGAACAGCCCAAAGCCCCCTTCTCCCAGCTTGTGAGTTTAGGAAATGAGTGGGACTGACCTGTGAGCTCAGGGAGGACGGGGGCACTCGGGAGAGGGGTCCGCTCTACACGGAACTCTAAAAATGAAATGCAAGACAGCTTAGGAACTTGTCAAATGCCCCGAAGGAGACCCCACAAACGGACGGCAGCCAGGGCTGCTGGAAGAGCAGCCTGCAGCCAAGCTGCAACCAGGCAGTGCCATTTCTAAACTAATTTATAACTGGTGCTGAAAGGTGCTGGACTCCTGCCCCAGAGGCTTTAAGGATCTATTTATCCTTAGAACAAATCTGGCAAGGCAGAGCAAGTGCAAGCTTTACCCGTGGCCCAGCTCAGCAGCCTCAGGCCTGCCCTGGAGCGCTGCTCCACAACTCATCAGATCTGACCTCTCAGCTGCAATGGCAGTAGATGATCAGTGTGTGTCAGACTCAGCTGGACATGGTTTTTATAATGAAACACTCCAAACCACAATGACCAAGACCCATAAACTGGACTCACAGAGCTTCCAGGCAGCTAGGAGGCAACAGCAACTTTCAGCCACAGACAGCATGGGCTCACCACAGGCAAAGCAACAACTTCCCACTCCCAGCCCCTAACACCAAGACTTCATATATAAATCATTAAATTGAGAGTTGAGGTCAGGAAGGGATGCTCAGAGTTGTCACTTCTCTAGAAAATAGCAAGATGGCCTTTTCTCTGAATGTGCTCTGCCTCAATCCCCAGGACCACAGAGGAGGGGGAGGGAGAAGAGGCCCCATTCAGCCTGGAGCAGCTGTGACACAGCAGGTTCCAGCCATTGATTGCAGGGTCCATGCTCTGAGCACATGGTGGGGCCAGGAGCTTGATACTACTCGGTACACAGGGGGCCTGCAGCCCACCGCCCCAGCAGATGTTCTCCAGGGGCTAGAAGTGGCCCAGGCATTGGTCAGAAAGCAACTAACATTGCAGACATCTCATCCAGCAGTTCCCAAGCCCATGGAAAGCTACACTTCAAACTCCTGTGTTATTTTCAGAGCAGTGGCAACTCTGTTAAAGAGAGACAGACACACATAAAGGCAGCAGACAGGCAGAGCTGCAGGGGCCCTCCTGTGTAACAGCAGCAGCCCTACAGAGGAGGCTAACATGAAGGGCATCAGAGCAGCCTAGGGCTTTTCCTGTCACTGGGGTGTGAGGATAATCCTAATGAAGGACAGGCTGCTCCCACCTATTCCAGGGCTTTTCCCCTCCCCCTTCCACATCCGTCTCCAATTTAAACAAAGAGCAAACAGGGAAGAGGGTAAAAGGGGCACAGCCTGGGTCATGGATCATGCCAGAGAACCCCATCACCTGCAGGCAGACAAAAATACCGAGCAGGGAGCACCACTCACCAGGGAACTGGTAAGTGTAACCAGGTGCAATGCCAGTGTAACTTCGACTCGCGTAGGTGGCAGCTTGGAAGCCTGGATAACCTGGGGAGTAGAAAAGTGCTGTTACTGCAAGCTCGCAGTGACCTCTGTGACTAGCTGCTCACAAGCAGCAAGGAGTGTTAGAACAAACAGGACTAACAGCAGAAAACCCAAGAAACTGCTGAGGCAGAGAACAGGATGTATGTGAATCTGAGCTTTAACAGGCCCATTAGATTTTTTCATCACTGCAAACATGTAAGGACATGGAGGTTTCCTTCTCAGAAGCTCACAGCTCTGCAGACTAAGGCTTTCTGAGGCATCAGATGCATTTAGGAACAGGAGATCAGGGAGGTGGCAGCATTTGAAAGGCTGAATAGCTCTGAGTCACTCAGAGGTGCCGGGCAAACACGGGCAGAGTACTGCTTCCTGGTGCTGGGCACAATGCCTCCCATTCCCAGGAAGCCATCCACCCCTACAGGCCTATGGGAGCACAGGACATCGACTCAGAGATGAATATTTGATTTGAGATCTCTCAAAGAAACAAGTACGTGGACTTTGCAATGACTCAGCTTGAGTCTTGCTACTTGAAAATTCAAATGGCTTGGAAAATGCAAACCGTGGGCTGGAGATTTGTTTTCCTTCAGTAAGTCAAGTGAAAACACTGGAGAGAAAATATGTCCTTTTGGGAGTTTTGCTCAGTGGCTACCTGAATTAATTCATCAGAAAGCCTACAGAAGTGCAGGAGGAAGATATTTGGGCACAGCTGAACCGAATGTGGAATAACCTCTGTCCTATTCCACGCTGGCCATTAGAGAATTACACTATCACAGTGCAGAAATACAAACCGAGCTACAGAGAGCCCGTTTCCCAGCACAGGGCTCCTCCGGACAGTTCCTAACGCAGGACAGCAGAGACAAGTTTGCAGTTTCTCCAGGTGCCACCAGAGGGCAAGTTGCGATCACAAACGGTCCCGATGCTCCCAGTGTCCCCAGCCCCGCACCACGGAGAGCTGCCCTTGGCCGCCCTGCTCGGCTCAGCGCGCCAGGAAGCGCTCTCAGAATAAAACCTCTAAGCTGCTGCCGGGCACGACCGGGAGCTGGGATCCGTCCTGAGGCTTACCCAGCATGCCGATCCCGAGCATGAAGGCGTCCATCCCGTAAGGCATGACTCGGGACCGCCCTCGTGCTGAGCCTGTAGGGGACATCACCTCCTTGGGCTGGGCTTTTTTGCACTCCACCTGCCACAAGAAAGTGAAGATCAGACTTGGCTGTGATTGGCACGGAGCATTCCACTGGATGCACAGATCCTAGGCTGTGGGCTGGCCAGGCTGCTACTGGGATAGCACTTCTCAGCCCCAGCCAGTGCCACAGCTTGTCCCCATGTCCTTCCCAAGGCACCCTGCATGCTGCCAGCCTCCCCTCTGCTCTGCAGACACAAGAGACAACGAGGAGCTCAGACACTGCTCTTCTGCCCTCCGTGTTCCACACTCGGCCCTGCACAAGGTTCTCAAAGCATCATTTTCCTCATTTCCAAATAAAGGTAACATTCTGCTCCTTACTGGGCCACTAAGAGTTTCACAGTAACTTCAAAACCCACAAGAACTGTACAATTCCTATTAGCAGGTCAGTCATTTCCCCATCATGCTGGTTCACAGCACAGTGTTTCCTTCCCAGACTGGCTGTAGTGGGGAGAAGAATCAATTCCCCACAGCAGACAAAATGCCTCACATTGCCCCTGTGCCACTGCCCAGCTCTGCATCAGCACCTGTCCCAGGCACTCACCATTTTGTTGTTAATCTCATGGAAGTGGATTTCACATACTTTTTCCACAATGTCTTCACTTTCAAATGTGACAAATCCAAACCCTGAAGAAAAGGCAAAACTTCTTGGTCAGGCCAGAGCTCTACAAAGTTGGATCCCATTACCTACGCTGTCTTATTGGTAGAAGAAGAGGAGCCACAGGCTTTGTGGACAGCACAATCCAGCCCTTGAAAATAGTTGTCCCTCATCTTCCTTCTCCAGCAAATCCTGCCTTTGTGTGGAAAAAAACATGGCCATCCCATATGGATTCCCCTTTCCTTCTCTTTTTCTATCTCCCACCCTCTCTGAACCCAACCGCTTTCAAAACCAAGTTTTGTTTTGTTTTGCTTTTTAACTTAACTATTTGCAAGACAAACCACATGGCTGATAATGTTGGGGAGGATCCCAGCAGACGCTTACACAAAGAGAGCTGAAGAAATGAACAGCTGCTTGCCAGGACATCCCCATCCATGCTAAATGCACCAGGCCAGCAGTGACAACCTGCATGTTTCCTCTTCAGCCACTACTATACCACTGGTACAAGCAAGCGAATATCAGCAGTGCAGTTGTACAGAGCAAGACAGAGCTGCACAGATAACCCACAAGCAAACGGATTTGCCAAGTTTCATCAAAGCAAGTTTAGTCTCTGTCATAAGATAGGACAGCATATCCCAAGTCCATGCCTGCACCTCCTTTCTCTCACCAAATCCTCTGCTGACATTTTTGGCAAACACCAGCTAGGGTGGGCAGACTAAGTTTAGCTGACTGCAGCTCTCTCTGAAATCTGAAGGTGGAGGATCTCTAAATTTGCTATATAACAAGATCAGCATTAAGCAGAGCTTTCCGCTTTCCACTTTCCAGAACTGACCTGTTTCATGGTGCTTTAAAATAACTTTTAAGAACAGATGGGGATCCACTACTCTGAACCCCACTTTTTTTTCCATGTTACATGTGAAATCACTCTCCATAAACTCTTCCTGTCTGTCTGTGCCCAGGTAGTTATGGACCAGTCATCTCAACATCTACGAGTGGGGGGCCTCAGGAATTCAAGAGTGAAATCCTGATGCCAAAATGAGCCCTGAGACCAGCCAGACCTCCGCCAGGCCTGCTGCACCTCACACTGCTGACATGGCAGCATGCAGCTCTTCCTGTTCCTTCTGAAATACCCAACAATTCTTTTGTTAACTACTGACTGGAAGGTACCCATGGAGTAACAGGGGTTACACCATTTATTCCCTTTTAGGATAAAACTGGAACACCACCTTAAGGCAGGCAACCAGAACAGACCTAATGGATGGCCCTTAAAAAAAGAAAAAGGAAAAAAAAACCACCAAAAAAACACCACTGTTTCTGCACAAAATGTAGCAAAAGCAGAATGAAGCGTCCCTTTGCTGATCTGGGGACAGAGGTGCCTGGAAGTGTTTCAAACAATGCAGACAATGGCCTAGCACAGGGCTGCTACTGGCCCCAGTTTGGAAGATGCTAAGACCAGGTCTATAGATTAAGTTGTCAATAAATCTCTGAGCTAGTGCAATATGGGTGCCAACCCTGGCCATGCACTGAGGCAGTCCGAAGACACACTTGGAGGATAGGAGACAAGGATACCCATGGGTGGGTTGGGTCCAGACACAGCAAATATTGCAGCCTTGTTCCCATCCTGTAACCAGACTCCACCAGGGCTCGGGTAAGAAAAGGTGACCTGGGAGCACAAGTGGGCTCCATGCCGAGGAAGGGGTGAGAAGCAGGCAGTCTTCAAGGCTCTCATGTCAGCGTTCCTGGAGCTCGGATTACGCAGGACAAGGTAAGACACACTGCAGGCTGGAGCCACAGAGGTAAGCGGGAAGGGGAGGGGGCTGCCTCCTCTCACATATCTGCAACTCATCGAGTTTACAGCACAGGAAATGCACTGGACAAAAGCTCTCTGTGCTGCAAGGGACGCCGGTAAAGGATGCAGATGCAAAAGGATGGGGCAATTGGAGGCAAGATAAAGAGCAGCTGCAACCCGAGTGCCCTGCTGCTGGGATACCAACCCCTCCCTACTAAGGCAGGAGGGGAACCCTCCCTGCTTCCCACTCCTACGGCCAGAAGATCGCTCTCACCTCGGTGTCGGTTGGTTGTCTTGTCAAACATCAGCATCGCATCATCCACCTGCAGAGAGAAGGGCTCTGATCAGATTATTGCTCCTGTCACAAGCATCACTGACATATTTACAAAGACCTGGCCTCCCAAAACCAGAGGGAATAAGGACAAGACTTCCCACCCACACGAAGGAAACAGTGTGTGTGCAAACTATGCTTCTGGTACTGCACCAGGCTCATCCCACAGCACAGGCCGCCATTCCCCTGTCCACAACTGAAGCTCCCCCAGCCCAGGGCAGGTGCTGCTGGGCTGAGCCCCTCGGCCCGGCCCCAGGCCCCACCAAACCCCCCCTCCCCACGCCACAGCCAGCGACCCCAATTGTTTGCCTGCGGCTCCAGCCGGGGGGCAAAGAGCAGGGAAGGCATTGTTCCCAAATCCCAGCCTCAAAGGAGAGGGGAATTAAAGGGGGGGAGAGAAGCAAAGCTGGAGAGGGGAGAGGAATAAGGGGCCTCCCAGCGACAGGGGAAGCGGAGGCCTCAGACAACAGAGCCTGCCTGGGAAAGCTGGGAAGCGGCCCCCGCCCCCACCCCGAGGAGCCTTTCCTCTAAGTGAGGTTTCCCACTGCTGGAGGCTGTAATTAGAGCAAATTTACTGCAAGGCCTGAGTGAGGGCTGCCTCCCGGGGGGAGGGGCGGACGGCTCCCATCCCCCAGGACCAGCGGCTGCTCTCCCCCCCAGCAAGGCGAGCCGAGCCCCCTCCCAGCACATCACATGGCCGCCTGGTGCCACTTTCCCCCCATCTTCCCGCTGGGCGTTTCCTTGCACGGACACATCTGCACCGCGCCGCAGGTCAGGCCGAGCAGGGTTAAAAAATATACTTCAATCCCCTCTGTGTAAGCCCCAGTGTAAACCTGTCCCACTGACCCATCCCTCCTCTCTAATACCACTGCCTTAATCCGATTATGAAACTGGACGTGCAAGTGCTCGGGGGAGGTGACGGCACTCTGCGTCCAGCAGCTCCCATGTGCAATGCAGCCGCTCACCAGCTCTGCAGCAGGAGCCACATCTGCACCGCCGCTTCGCAGCATGGATACAGGCAGAGCCCTTCCCTTTAACCCCACACCAACAAATAGGGCACCCGGCTCAGCTCGGTGCCCTGATAACGGCAGGAGCCATTCCTCGCGTTTCCAGCAGCACCACCACGAGCAGACAGACGGCAGCACCGATGCCCTTGGGCTCGTCCGACACATCCGCCCTATACGAGCGAGGTGACAACAGACAACCTGGCTGCTGCTCCTCCTGCCCTGGTGTCCCTCTGCCAACACAGCACCCGCAAAAGGCAAGGCAGGCACAGGGCACGTGGCCCCACTCCCAGCTGTGCCCCATCTCCCTTTGCAGCTGCGCTGGGGGAGAGTAGATGTGGCTTAACATCTTTCGAGGTTTTACTGAGTTTTATTGGTTTAGGCCAGATCCACCCCCGTGCAGTGCAGGGAAAGGCTGATGAGCACCGGCTGCTCTCCTTCGCAGAGCCCAGCGCATCCAAACACACATCATCAGCTCATGGCAACGGCGCTCAGAGACAAGAAAAGGGCAGCAGCTCCATCCCACAGCGCCTGCAGGCTGCGAGCCGAGCCTGCCTCGGTGGGGTCCTTTTAAGTTCGAGCTCTGAAATCAGGCCGGCGTGGCACGACACGGCCGCGCCTCCCGTTACGAGGTACAAACGGGACCGCAGGACGCCGGCACCCCTCAGCCCAGCACGCACGGGAGGCTCCCGGCGCCCTTCGCAGAGGTGAAGCCGGGCCCCGCGGAGGAGCCCCGGCCTGGCGGCCATCGTGCCGTGCCGAGCCGTGCCGGGCGCTGCGGGGGTCTCCCGTCGCCCCGCCGCCACAATGGCCGCCCGCCGGGGGCCGCGCCGGGCCCCAACAAAGGCGGCCGCCGGCGGTCCGTCTCCGCGGCAACGCGGCCGCCAATCGCAGCCGCCTCCCGGATTAGAGCGAGCGGCCGGGCCCGCACAAAGCCGCCCCGCGGCGCCCGCTCTCTCCGCGTGGGGAGAGAGGGAGCGAGGAGCGGCCGGCGGCGCCCAGAGGGGAAAGTGGAAGGCGAGGGGAAGGAGCCGCCATGTCGGCACGGACCGCGCGGCTCGCAGGCGGCCCGCGTCCGCCGCCGGTCGGTGCGGATCGACCCGTGAGATCCGTACTCGGACAAAGCCCTTCGCGCCGGGCGAACCGTCCTTCTCCTCCTCCCCCCCGCCCTTAAATAAATATTTGTTTCAACTCTTTAAACACGGCCTTAGCAGCAGATCCCTTTACTAGAAAGCTGCCGAGCTGCTGGCCGAGGCTCTGCCGGGAGCTCCGTGCCTGGCGGGCCGGCGGGGGCTGCCCAGCAGCCGAGGGCACGAGTGGAAGGTCTGCAACGTGCGGCCACCGAGCGGATGGTGCCTCCTGCGTGTGCATGCGTGTGTGTGTGCCTCCTGTGTGTGTGCATGCGTGTGTGCCTCCTGCATGTGTGTGCGCATGTGCATGTGTGTGTGCATGCATGTGCATGTGTGTGTGCATGTGTGCCTCCTGCATGTGTGTGTGTGTGTGTGCCTCCTGCGTATGTGTGCATGTATGTGTGCCTCCTGCGTGTGCGCTGTGTGTGCGTCTGTGTGCGCCTCCTGCATGTGTGTGCATGTGTGTACACCTCCTGCATGTGTCTGTGTGTGTGCATGCATGTGCCTCCTGCATGCATGTGTGTGCCTGTGTGTACACCTCCTGCATGTGTGTGCGTGCATGCATGTGCCTCCTGCATGTGTGTGTGCACGCGCATCCTGTGTGTGTGCGCACCTCCTGCATGCAGCCACAAGGGTCAGGCAGGGAGGAGAAAGGAGGGCACAGCTCTCTAGCTCTCCTCCTTCTGAGGAGGTCAGGCTGTGAGAGGCACGTGGCAGAAGGAGTGTAGCTACCACATCCCTGAGCCTTACCCCAAAGGTAACATCACCACTCTGTTCAGCTTTGGAAACCAAATGGAAGCAGAAGAAAGGCTTTGGCTTACATACATACATACATACTGCCCCTGGGGAGGAGCCTCTCCTCCTCCTGCAGGGATTTGGCACTGCTGCAGGTGGGCAGCAAGAGATGCAGATGCCCTTCTTGCACCAGCACCTCACACACAAGGCGCACAAAGACAAGTTTCACAAAGAGAACCTCCACCAAAGCAAACAAAACATCCAGGTGCCCAGACAGGAGATGTACCAAAACAATCCCCCCTGGCTTGGGCAAAAGGCCTGACTGTTATCAGTGACCCAGTCCCACTCTACTATCTCTCAGCCTTCCTGAGACAGCCATAGGTCTCTGCAGAAGAGGAAGCTGATGACAGCCTCAGATTTAAGAAACAAAACAAAAAAAGAAATACACAGATTTGATGGAAAATGTGAGGTGCATTTCCATACAGGCAGATCTTGAAGACAGTTGTAAATATTCAAGCAAATGCTTTGCAGAGACAGGTGCCTTCTACCTGAACTGCTCACCGGTCCTAGAAGGAACCATGGCAACATACTGGCAAAAAGGTAAAAGAATAATAGCTGGTGAGGCAGCTTCAACACGGAAAACATAAACCAAATGATCTAAAAACCACTCAGCCAAGGGAGGGCATTAGCAACCTGAGAGCTTCTCCTGGCTGCTCAGACAGGGCAGGTTGATTCTGCTGATTCTAAGGAGAAGACAACCCAGAGCCTAACTCCATGGAGCAGCATGCTGCACCCACATGGCACCAGGCTCTCCTCCTTTCTTACTCTTTTCTACAGAACAGTTCTCCAAACTCTGGGAACGAGACTAAGCCAATAGATAGGGCCAGCTCCGTGCCACAGGTGAACAGGCAGCCTATCCAGGTGCTCTTTCCTGCTCTCACACTGTACTGCAGGCACCTGGCAAATATCAAATGAACCACCGAAGACCTGAATGACCATTAGTGCTCCAGCATTTTTGGCTATCTGCCTACCAGATGCGGAGCACAGAGTAGCCTTTGTTCCAAAGGCTTTGTTACCACCAGCCAAACTGCCTACTGCCACAAGAGAGGTGATCAGATTCCCCTTCTCCTCCCCTCCCCATCTGTTCATTGCAACCCAGTTACGTGTGAGAATTTGCATAAGTTGCCCTCTGATCTATGGAAGAAAATCCAAAATCCAGTTTGGAAATCCAGAGCAGGTTGACAAGTAGCTTTGATCGCTGAAATTTCCAGAGAATGGCAGATTAAAGATTAATTAATTAAATAGCCTCCCAATCCAAAGTGAGGGAAATCATGTCTACCGTAAGCGCAGGAAACTTTCTTCCCTTTAAAGAAACTCACTATCAGTATCTAAAGGTTTTCCAATTAGTCAGCAGGAAAACTCATTTAACATATCCAAGCCAAGCACAACATTCTTCTGGCAGGTGTAGATGAATATGTATTTATGATAGACACGCAAACTGTCAGTAAAACCAGTGCACAAGATGCAGGGGTTTTTCTCTTGGTCAGAACAGTAGTAGAGCTTTCGCCTGAGTGACATCTCAGAATCTGTCTTAAGCAAACGGTCCAGAATTTAGACCGAGTATTAGATGGCAACCTAAAGGTCAGAATCGTACTCTGACCTCAGCAGATTTTTTTTTCTTGCTTGCTTCCAGGATATTTTTAGAGATAGAGAGAGCAGGTCTCTCTCTGGGCACGATCTGCCTCACTGACAAGCTGAGGTTTCATGAGCAGCTTATCCAAATGTGCAGATCACCTGCAAGCCCAGGGAGGGATGCAGACTGTCTTCAAGTACTTTTCAAGCACTCTTGGAGCCACAGCTGATTAGTGAGTCATGCAGAACCCTCCTTGTGAATAAATTTTTTGCACTTCTTCCTCACTCAATGCAAAACCATAAAAAGCCACCAAGCACAAGACAGTGGCCCAGGCTTTCATTCCTTCCAGTACCTCTGCATTTCTAGCTTCTGAAAGGAACAACTTCTCTACCAATGACAAATAAAAGCCAGCTTGCACCAAGAGGAGAGGTCCACATTGCCCAGCACACCCAAGGCATCCACAGCAACCACTTTCAGAAGAACATACAGACAAAAGAAAGACATGATAGACCCCAGAATTCTCCCTCAGCTTCCAGTCATTTGTGATTCAGGGATTTCCCAAACTCGAGAGGGTGTCTGTGTATTGAAAAGGCTTTCCACATACTTGTCCAATCATTTGGGAATCTACATAAAATTTATCAACAATAGCCTGGGGCAAAGGTTTCATGGTTTATTGACAAAAATAGACCTTATTTGTTTTGAGCCTCTTACCTTGCAGTTTATTCAACCCTCTCTACCCCAAAACCTCATCAAATCAACCTTTGACAAAGAAAGATGGTATGAGGTTGTTTTGTTTTTTTTTCCCAGTTATTATTTGAAGTAAAATAACCTTGCCTACAAGCTCGGAGACCAAACAGTCCAAAGAAAGTACTCTGATGGGCAATTCCATTTCCCCCTGGAAAAAAAAGAACAGAACAACATATTCCCACAGGTTGATGTAGAAAAGGAGGAAGCTAGGACTTGAGCTTCAGAAGCATCCTCACACATGCTGAGCAAGACAGAGAACCAGCTATTAGCTATGCCTGAGGTGCTACTTACAAGATATCTTCCTCCTTTCTTTCTGTTTCAGGTTTCAGTGAGGGTGGCACCCTGAATCTAAAGAGGCTGTTGAAATACTTCCTTGTGAAGTCTCAAGATCTCCAATGCTCTCCAACTTGAGCCAAGACATTTGGCTACCCATACCATGAATGTAATTCTCTGGACTTCTACAGTTGAAAAAATCTTTAGAAAGTATGTCCATGGTCTCAGCTCACACCTCAGAGACGCAGGTTTTGGAGCCAGAAGTATTTCCTAGAGATCCCACTATGTTTAAAGCCCAAGCAGCTGCACCTGACAAACAAAAGCCATGTTGAGAGGCACTTCTCAGTCTCTCTCCCTGCACTAAAACAAAACAAACCAGAAAAAAAAAGAAAAAAAAGAAAAAAAAGCCACTTCGTGTTTCTTTTCCCCATGAAAACATTCAGCCCATATTTTTCATTCATAGTTTTGGGGAAAAAGAAAGTATCTTTTCTAAGCAGAGAAACTCTCATATTGTATTTGGAATCACTTTTTTTTTTTTTCCTGTCAAAACCAAGTATTCTGATGCAAAGACTTGGGGTGCTACTCTATCCATGTCTCCCTTTATCATCAGTATTGCTCAGGGATTTCCTTCTCACACTTCTTCATTTTTCTTTTGTCACTTCTATTTACAAAGCTCAGAGAAGATTTTGGACTTGGCAAGGAAAGAAACCAAAACAAAAATAGGACAGTAGGGAGAAATGCCAAAACAGAGATGGCAGTCCTGGGAATTTTGTGGGATTTTTTTTTTTTTTTTTTTTTTAATGGAAAAGCTTTTCATTTTGAAACCAATCAAACTTCCATTATTTTTCCTGCTAGGGAACACTAGAGGCTCCAAGTGCTGCTTCTTATCCAAAATGCACCAAAACCAACTAAACTACCTTGGTAGACTCACAAGATGCAATTCACACATTTGGACAACAGAACATGATCAGAATCTCATTTGACCTTGTCTGTATTGCAGGCCATGGAACTTCCTCTCATAATTCCTACAGCACGTGCATGCTTTCTGGCTAGACTAGAATGTATTTCTCAAAAAGCACCTATCCTGATGCAAAGGTTTCAAGGTGGCAAGTCTTAGGCCTGCAGCCTCAGGATTACTGGGAAGATAACCTCCAGCAGCCTGAACAGAGGATGACCTGTCTCTGAAGCCAAATCCACACTGAACTGCCACTGAAGACTGACTACAAGTCACCCCCAGGAGTCTGGTAGCTTGGTTTTGCAGAATCAAGACAGCATGTCTCCCATTTCAAACCCCTTCAGAATCTAACCGTTCTCTGACAGGAGGAAAGAAGAGAGATTTCTCTCCCTGACAGATCCTGGAAAAACAGGAGGTCACTCAGAAGAGGAGGAAACACAGACAAAGCCAGTCCTCCAAGAAGGGCATCCTTAACAGCTCCTTTTCAGATAGTCACAGTCCAATCCCAAATGACTTGAACAGCTCTTTTTTTTCTTTCAGAGAGGCTTTATAAGATGACATGACTGAAGCTTCACTTCTCACTTGGAGTTGTCTTAAATTAAGGAGATGAAAGACCACAAGGGCAGGTGCGGTGTCTACCTTTAAAGAAGGGATCCTAAGGAACCTGTGAAAGCTATGAGGCCTCAGAGTATCATAACAAACACCAGAAGAGCCTGTGCACCAAAATCATGTTCTCCGTAATAATGACTCACATCTGAAATTGCAGCAACAGGCTTTTCTTTGCCCTAGAAACCAGAAAGGCACATTCTGAGCCCGGAACCCCAGCTCTGATGGCCACAGAGGCTTTCCTCTGAAATGTGTTTCCACTGATCACACAAAACAGCTATACAGAACCACCAACTGCAGAGAATTTCTTGGGAAACAGTTTTCCTGGCCTTTGATGAATTATTTGAGGCATGGCCTAGAAGATAGTTAAAGGCCAGGAAGCATGCTTTAAACCAGAGCTCCGAGGAACCTCCTCAGCTCATACAGCCAGATGAGTCAGAAAACTGCCCCAAAAACAGAGTCTCAATGTGACCAGCCCTGACCTCTCCCCACGGAAACTCCCAAGAGCAGAGGCCAGCTGCATTGGCCTCATGCAGACTTTGAGCACCGGATGTCATCCAGGATGCTGGTTCTACAGCAGTGAATCACACTGAGCTATGCAGAACTCTCCCTTCTGCCCAGACCCAGGAAAACAATCTGACACAACCAGTTCTTGCCAGTCTCCTGGTGTCAGGACACCTTTCAACACGTGACATTGAACAAGAGGAACACAAGAGGATAACATTCCAAAAGAGCTGGAAAGTTCTTCTGAAACTAGAACAACAGACAGTAACTGCTTGTAAACTGAGTGCTAGGTGATATGCCTTCTGCTTCAAATTAACAGAGGTATAGTTAAGGTTAAAAGGGGATTATGGCCAAGACATTTTGGTTTCCTATCGAACACATCCAGCAGCAGCAGCACAGAAACACATGCAGCTAACAGACTTCAGACGACGGACACATGGACAACACCACCTTTAGTGGAGCCCTTCAGTGACACCATGGGACACAACAGAGCTTGCTTATTTCTAACAGAAAATAAAAACCATATAGCAGTTACAAACAGCAAGTGTGAGGACTTCTGATGACTTTTGCCATTACCACTCCCTTAGGGCTGAACAGAAACACTAAGAAGTTCCACTTTGCAGCCATGACAACATCCCAGAACACGCACAGATTTGGCTTTCAAAGCTGAGTAAAGGTGAACTAACTGAACTAAAAATCGTACCAAATTTTCATCCAAAAAGTTCCAATTATGCAACGAAACTGATTTAAAATCTCCCCTCCTGTTCACCAACTAATGTACCTTAAAACAGCATCACCTTTTTGCATAATCTTTCAGAAGAAAATGAGTAGCAAAGCCTTTATCCCTCACACTCTTCACAGCTGCACATCCAGGGTGTAATCAGCAACGTCCTGGCCAGGCTGCCACCCAGCAAACCACATTCTGGCCAGGCAGGAAGCTCCCAACAGCTACAGAATCCAATGTTTCTCCCCCAGAGCAACAGTAAGTGCACAATGCTACCAACAGTTACAGTGCCCTGTCCAGAAGTGACCACACACAGCTTCTGGCTACAGTAATCCCATCGGTTCCTAAAGCCATTACAAATCTTGGGACCCTTCTAGTATTACTGAGTTGTTCCTGAGGACACTCACAGCTTCCTGAAGCAGCTGAAAGGCCAAGACTGAGCCTCGCACATCCTCCAACTCTGCTGTTACTCATGATTTGCACACCTGGCTGCCAGAGAGCAAGGGCACAAACAATTTCAATCCACAGAAGCCTGCTCTCCCCTGAGCCACCAGCTGGCACAGAAGTCCCAGGCCAACACAAGGCACAGCAATTGTGCCAGTTTTTTCTTCAAACATCCAAAAACAACATCAGCACTTGCCCAAGACTCAGCAGGGGAAATTTCAGGACAAAAAGGCTTATTTTAATAAAAGATTACAGAAATACCAATCACAAGGCTTAAAAACAGACCAAAAATCACAGGTTTGATGCTGCAGCAGCCCTGTTAAGAGTGTCTGCAAATCTTCCTTCAGCGTTTGAACAAACAACAAATCTACAGGACTAAAATCTCATAACCAACCTCTGAATAGGGAAAAAAAATGGAAAACCATTTCCCTTAACCCAGGTCTCAGTGACTGCAGGAACAAGCGCAAGCTCTTTGTTTCAAATCTGCACAGGGCTACGGCCCCTACAAACACATTACAGATACCTAACCTCTGTAACTGACCTTCAATTTACTTAACCCCATGCAAAAGACTTGCAGGCTCCTAAACCCACCTCCAAAAGTTCATAAAACTCCTGCTTGCCCCAGAAGCAACAGCTTTGATCCAACACCACTCAAGAGACTTACCTTCCCAAACTGCTCAAAATACTGTTTCACATCCTCCACAGTAGTGTTCACTGACAGACCACCCACAAATATCTTCTTCGTTCGGGTCACCATCTGGAAAAGGGAAGGACAGGAATTCACCAAATAAACTGAGAGCAAGTGGAGAATGAGACTCAAAAGGCCACTAACTCACCCTCCGCTGCCAGGAGGCAGCTGCCTCTTGGCTGCAGTCAATCTCTCACCCACTCAAAGCGCCCCAAATGCCCACACCAGACCCTGTGTGTGCTCTCCCACAGCAGCTCAGTGACTCCATCTCCTCCTTGCACAGCACACTACAGCCTCTCCTCTCACTAAGCCACTGCCTTGGCACCTTTGCACCCCAGAGAAGCAGACCTCAACTTCCCCAGCCCTCCAGCTCCTCCCACAGCCCTACTGCTTCACACACCCAGCCTCTTCCAGGCTCCCCTGGAGATGTATGCACTGCTTCCCCAAGCAGGAAGTCAGGCTGGAGGCCCTCCAGCACAGGTAGGCTCTCCAGGCTTCACCATCCCAGCTACCTAACTGCACAGCACCCAGCCTCGAATGGGATAAGACTCATCACATACCACTGCCCAGTCACCTCCCAGTTGAATCTTGTTTGGCTTTGCAAGAAAGCAAAGAGAAGACCTCTCTGCCACTTCTTGCTCATGCTGCTGGGACAAGGGAACAAACTAACTGCCCTGAGAGGGGCCACTGCTGCCAGGCTGAGACACACTAACATCCTTTCAACTGGCTCTCCAGCTGCATCCTCCCCTTAGCTGCTTGGCTACACCCCTGCTCTCAGAGGAACACATGGTCCTAATTACCCCAAGGAGCATAGGGCTAATCCACAGCAATTCCCTGGCTTGGAGAGCAGCCCGTTCTAACACTAAAGCACCTTCTGTCACCAAACTGCTTAATGGAATTAACCCAATTCCTACCATGTGCTTCCTGGCTTCAGTTACTTGGGATACCTGCTCACCAATTGTTCTCCGTGCCTGATCCCCCCTTCTTCCCTCCAGCACCAGCCTTCTCCTCCCTCTGTGCTTCTCCACACTGCTTCTCTGCCCAGCTCCTCCTCCTGTGACAGCACACGGAACTGAGATCCCGAATTTTAAAACTCCCATCTAAGAACAAACCTAAAAGGAGATCCAAAGCCTAGTAGCAGTGTCCAGCCTGCTACTGGATCCTCAGTTAGAAGTCTCTAGCTGCACACTTGGAAAGAGTTCCTGCAACTGTTCACTTCAATGCCAGTCTTGCAGACAAGGTCCTTCTACCTCTTCCAGCACAAGGCCACTTCACAAAACAAAATCCTTCACCCCTTTCCTGCCATACACACATTCATTCACACATCTGAACACACAACTCCCTTTTCCACCTGTATCACATCACAGCACAGAGCTGCCCTATATCTCCTTAGGCCTGCAACTTCCAAAGGACCAGGTTCACCCTGGGCAGAGTTTATTTTACCACTTTTAACTATTGCATCCCTCAGTATAACTGAGGGAGGATGCTGGTTCTTCCAGCAACACACAACCCCAGCACTGCACTGCACACCTGAGAGGAGCAGCTCGCACTCCAAGCAAACCAAGAGAATGACTCTGCTGCATGCACTGCAAACCCACGCAGAGGGACAAAATTCACCCCCACCAATTGCAGCCCTGGAGGGACAATGCCTGCCCACAGAACCCACCTTGGGCTGTGCTCGGCGGGGGAACGCTACCTTCGGGTCAATCTGAAAGAGAAGACAAAGAAGAGGTGAACACACTTTTGTTGCCTATTTACAAACACAGCATTTCCTCCATGTGCACAGCTGTCTCCACCCACGTGGTACCTTGCTAAATACCCGAAGAATCTACCTGAGGTGCATAGAAGCAGGCTGCAGACATCTTCCCTGCTCGGTAAGGTGTAATCCATGGAGACTACAAGTCCCAGCATGCAGCAGTCTGAATCCAGCTGAGCGCTGGCCAGACGGCACCCGAGAGCCCATCACGTGCTGGGATTAACAGGCTCGGCTGCACCCTCCCGCTCAGCCTGCCCCCGGGTGCCCTCCATCATCAGGGTCATATTAAAAGTGCTTTCTTTTGCCTTTTTGCTCTCCCTCCCCCTTCACTCTATCTACAAGCACAGAGCTCACCTGGTTAACGACAGGGTAGAAAAGAAGCAGCGTGCAAAAAGCCCAACGTTTCACCCCAAAAACAGAGGACGAAGAAATAAAAGAGCAGGCAGGACGCTACCAATTAAACACAGAGATCCAGAGCTGCAGACGAGCAGGGGCTGTGGCTGCAGGGCAGCGTGCTGCCCCTCTCCTGTGGGCCACACTGCACACAATGAAGCAATGCCTCCCCTCTGTGGGCCGAGCCCTCCATTGTGCTTGCTCGGCTGCTGCACAGACCTGCTGCTGGCCAAGCTGCTGGGCTCTGCACCCCATCCAGGTGCTGCTTGTTGTGCTGGAATCAGCATGGATGAGCTGCATGCAGCATGTGCCTGCATCAGCCTCACAGCACCACAGAGCTGGGCATGCAGCTGCACACCAAAGATCCACGAAGCTTGCGCTCCTCCTTCTTTATAGCCTATTTTTACAGCAACTCCTGTAAAGTTACATCACATCAGGGATGATCCAGACCTACAAATCAGCTTAAGACCTGTGGTAAAGGCAGGTCTGGCTCATCCCCGTGCTTGGATGGGCTGCAGCTGAGAGGGCAGCCCAGAGAACCATCCCACCCGCCAGCAGTTCAAACAGCCCAAAGGAAGCCGTGTTACTTCAGCTCCTCTCACTGCTTTGTTCAGCTTTGCAGCCCTCCTGCTCATCCACACCGCCCTGCAGCTCGGCCTCCCCAGGCCCTTCTACCAGCCTTCCCCACCTCCATCCTGACTCACAGCCTACAACATAAATAAACTCAGCACGTAAGTAAACAGAGGCAAAAGTGAAGAGCACAAATAAACTCAAAAATAAACTTCTCTCCCCAGGCTGCAAGCGCAAGCAGATTACTGTACCCTCTGGGTGCCTCCATGGGGCATCCGAGCTGTCCTTCCCCTCCTGCACACACGCACGCCCTGCCGCTTCCTGGCCAGCACAGAAACCCACGGTGAATTCTGAGGACAGGGGACGGCAGGAGACCAGGAGGCTGATGGCAGATAATAAGCAAAAACAATAATCTACTGTCTTTTACTTCTCAGCCAGTGTCATTCAGCTCCTGCCAAGAAGATGCTTTCATACTCAGCAATGCTAAGCTCGGCCTCATTTTCTCATTACCCTGAGTGTGATCAACTGGGCAGAGATAACGCGTCCTCCTGGCTGGAGGGAGCAGGCAGTCATTGCACGAATTCTTCTGCACAAGCAGCCATTGTGCAGGTAGGGGAGGCCGGGCGCCCGGCAGAGGGGCAGCCCTGGGAACACGCAGAGGGAGCGAGCTCAGCACCGGACTCAAGTTACTAAAACCGGACCGCTCCTCAGCGGCTGGAGTCTAATGAAAGCAAAAGCACTGGTACCTTTTTCCCTAATTTCTGGTGTTCAAACAAACAGCCCCGGAGGAGTTGTGTTTCAGTGTCACCCACTGACGTAACAGATCCTTTTCACAAACCCAGATAGAAATCTGCTAAGAGCAAAAGCATTCAGAACTGTTCAGATTGCATACAAAAAAAACAAAACCCCATGTCAGGCTGTGGCAAGCACGAGTCACCTGAGCACAAACCGCATTCGCTTCACCCCACGAGGCACTAAGGACAGGAATCCCAATGATGCTGTGGGGTACCTGATGCTGCAGGTGCTTGTGCAGCAGGCTTCTGATGCATGGCACGTGGAGCAGATCCTGCACAGAGCCGGTGTTGTGGGCACCCTGCAGCAGGGCAGGACAGGGAACCCCAGACCTCACTGCTGGGTCTGCTCGGTCACCGCACCCCTGCGGCCGCCCTGCCTCCATCTGCCAGCACTACATCTCTCCTCCACAAAAGAACAAACCCAGAAAAAAAAACTCAGGAACGGCAACAAAGAAACGAGTCAGCAAAGCAGCACCATGGAGCCCGCTCTTCCCGGAGCACATAAAGAAGAAGCTCAAGGCAGCGGCCAGCTGCAGCTTTACAAAGTCACGCAAATCTTTTACCTTGAGACGGCAAAGCCAATTCTCATATCAAGTATTTCCATAAATAACCCCACGAGCTGCTGCAATCTAGCTTACAAACAAAGAGAAGTCTGAAAAGCACAAGGTTTCCCCGGAGATTCGGGCCAACAGCGCTCGTTAGGATAGGGAGAATTGGAAAACAATGAAGCAACAAGTTGGGCAGCCACTGTCTATCAAACGCTGTTTACCAGGAGACACCAAGCCTGGAGAGAAGGCTGTCCTCTCGGGCCACCGGGCCTTTTCCTGCATAGTTTCATAAAACCCTAAATTAGGATTCAGATGAGTTTGTGTCATTTAACCCGTGACTCACAGCAGAGCCTTTCAGCAGGCAAAAGGAGGACAGAGGCTCCACGCAGCACCACCACAGCACCAACCGCTCACCCGGCAATTGCTGGGCAGAACACCCCAAAACATCCGACAGTTGAAAGCCAACCCAAGTGAAAAACAGAAAGGATGGGGAGGAGGATCAAAGTTCCTAACAAAGGAAGGACCCTTTGGAACAGCCCCATTCTCTCTGCCACGCCAGGAAGGCGAGTGGAGCAGATGCAGCCGGGAATTTCAATGGCCGGTCCCCATGTGCCCTCTGTCACAGGGCCGTCTGCTCCCCACAGCGCCCGTCCCCTTGCCGTCCCTCCCCAGCCCCACGGCGCACAGCAGAGCTGCATGGCGCAGGAGGCAGCGAGAAGAATGGAGCCTCGGGATGGCACTGTGCTCCCAGCCGGCAGAACTGCTGCTGCAGACCTCCATCCCTTGCCTTTCCAAGAGGGTCTACACTGACCAGGACTAGCTGATGTGATATTGCATTTACGTGGACTGGTAAGGGAGAAAGAAGGAAGAAAAAAAGAAAAAATTAAAAAAAAATAAAAAAAAAAAACAGAAGAAAACCCCTGGGTCATCCTCAAAATACTTCACCACAAACCTCCCCAAGAGCACAGCTCCCTTTACACCACTGCAGGAAGGAGGTTTGGAAGACCTAGGGACCCAGGCTTGGCCAGGAGGGCTGGGACAGGCTTAACCCGGAGCTGCCAGGGGGAGGAAGGACCTGTGCACATCAAAGGGAGCGAGCCAGGCAGTTTAACAGGAACAGACATAAATCTCACTGCAACCCAAGCCGTAAACCCTCAGAAAGGGGGTCTTGCTCTTCCACAATAAAGGCACGGATGCCCGGGCCACGCTGCAAGTAAAGTTGAGCATTTGGACTCCTGTGCGGCCCGTGCCTGGCACAGAAACACCTCCCTGCACCTCAGCACCACCACGGAGCCCCCACCACTCCCCATCCCTACCCTCACCTTCACCCCAGGGCAGCAACATGGAAAAGGAACCCAGGGCAAGGGAAGTCACTAAAACCATGGAGCAAGGACCTCCCACTCAGACACCCCCACCCCCCCAAAATTGAGCCCACACATCTCTGAGCGCTGCAGCTCAGCTCCCTGTGCCATACGCCACTGAAATCTCCCGCGGAGCTCAGCTGGGGGCCCTGGAGCTGCAGAGCGAGAGCAGGAGAGAGCGCTGGTGGCCCACATGGGCGGGCGCTGGCCACGCTCGGAGACAATAAAGTCTTGAACCTCCGCAACCGTTACAAAAACTTCACCTGGGGAAAGCACCAGGGCACGAGGAATGAATGCTCTGTGCCGAGGGGAAAGCATGGGCCGTGGGGAATGGGGCTGCCAGGAGGGAGCAACCCTCGGCCCAAACACCCTCAGCACAGCCAGGCCCGTGCATCCCGGCTCACGGAGGGGCCTCTGATCAATGGGAAGAGGATGGCCGCCGCCAGGATCCGCGATCGATGCCCGGACGTTGGGTCAGCGGTCAATAGCGAGCACGGAGCGCGGGCAGTAGCTCCGTAACCAGCTGATAAGTGGGGTGGAGAAGGGCCCGATCAATCTCTATCGGTAATCGATAGTTTACAACCTCTAACTGGAAATCAAACACCGCAATCGATGGCTGCTCCGAGAGCAGCCGCTCCGCCGGCCAACGCACCCCTGAGATGAGAGAAGTCATCTCACCGTCTTGGAGTCCAGTTCATGTCTGGATTGGGCCAGAACCTTGTCGACGCCAGCCTGGTCCATGAACGTGACGAACCCGAAGCCCCTGAGCCCCGCAGCCCGGGCAGGAGAGGGGATGCGGAGAGAAGAGAGAAAGTTGGTTAAAGTGGCGGCCGGGCCGCGGCGGGGGCGAAGGGAGGAGCGGGCCCGGCCTCCTCACCTGGATCTCTTTGTCAGCGGGTCCCGCATCACCAGGCACTCTTTCACCTCGCCGAACTGGCTGAAGTACTCCCGCAGGCCCTCTGCAAGCACAGCGCCCGCCGTGGGTGTCCCGGCCCGCCCGGCCCCTCGCCGCCCCCCGGCCCCGGCCCCGCCGCCCCCCGGCCCCGGCGGCAGGTGCGGGGCGGCCGCGGCGCTCACCTTGCGTGGTCTGCCAGCTCAGTCCCCCGATGAACATTTTGCTGCGGGAGGAAGAGAGAGAGCCGTGAGCGGGGCCGCGCCGGGGGGCCGCGGCGCCCCGCGGGGTTGGCGGCGGCGGCGGCGGCGGCGGCGGCGGGGCCGGGCGGAGAGGGGAGGGCGCGGATCGGCCATGTTGGCAGCGGCACCGCCGCCGCCGCGCCTGCCCGGGCCGGGCGGCCGGGGCCGGGGGGAGGGGGCGGCCGCGGCCGCGAGCGGGGCCAGGGGGGCGGCGGAGGAGGCGGCCGGCGGCGCCCGCCGCTCCGGTACCAGGGGTCGTGCGGGGAGTCCGGGGAGGCGAGGCCGGGCTGGCTGCCGTCTGTCTCCATTCGGACCTCTTCTCCCTGCGAGGAGCGGCGCCGCACTCCCGGGGCAGATGAGCGCTGGAAAAGGGGCCGGACGGACAGGCCATGCTGCCCCCTCCCCCGACCCCTCTCCGCCGGGCGGGGAGGGAGCGAGGGAGGAGGGCCCGGCGGGCACAACCTGCCCGGCTCCTCCCACCCCCGCCGGCCCGCCGGCCGCCGTGCGCATAAAACCCGCCGGCGGCGCCGGGCCGCGCCGGGACCGAACGCTGGGAGCCGCGCCCGGACCGCGCCGGAGGAGAACGAAAGGCGGCGGCGGAACAGAGCGGAACGGCGGCGGAGGCGGCCCGGGGCCCCGCGGGCGCTTTGTCCTCGGCCGCGCCGCTCCGCACCTGCGCTGGCGGACAAAAGGCCGCGGGCTCTGCCCCGCCGCTGTGGCCTCGGCCGGGCCGGGTCCGCCGGGTGCCGCGGGGCGAGGCCCGGCTCGGGCCGCTCGAGTTCGCCGCGGCGGCTCCGGAGCTCCCGGCGGCGACGGAGACGCCGGCAGCGGGCGGGTTAAAGCCGGCGGGCGGAGGGCCCGGCCCGGCCCCCGGGGCTGCCCTGCCCGCCCGGAGCGCTGCCGAGGCCGCGGCCCCCGCCGAGCGGAGGCTGCCCGCGGGCGCGGGATCCCGGCGGGGCCGCGGGCACGGGAGGGGACGGCTCGCTCCCGGGGCTCCCGCCCGGAGCTCGGCGCTGCCCACCCGGGCGGCTCCTCCGGCGGAACCCCGCACCGCGGCCGGACGGCCCCGCTCGCGGCACCGGAGCGGCGGTTCGGCGCGGCCCGAGCCCTTCCCCGCGGATGGAGCGGAGCGGCCCCCGGCGCTCGGCAGTTCCTCGCTCGTACAAATCAACAGAGCCGTGCCGAGCTCCGGCGTCTCGCTGCCCTCTCGCAAGTTCACCCGTGTAGCGTACCGCGGGCCCTGCGCTCTGCTCGGCGCTCGGGCAAGCTGGCGTGGAGGAGCCCAGTGAGGAACAAACGAAATGCCGGGTGTCAGAGGAGAACCGGAGCCTCTCTGCCCTGCCCGCACGGCGCATCGCCCTGAGAAAGGGCGCTTGTTAGCAGTGGTGACACATCACAACACAGCAGCACACAAAGCCTCTCTCAGGACAGGGGCAGCACAGGCCGATGGGCCGTTCCTGCTCCGTGCCACAGCGCTGCCAAACATTCCCCTGCCCGTCTCCACACCTCAGCACGAGCCTTCCCCACGGTGCGAGGTGCCAAACGGCTGTAGGTCAGCACCAGCCTCCTCTGACCATTCTCTGCCTTCTTTAATGACCGCTTTTCCCTGTGCCGATACACCTCACCTCCCTCCTGGAGGCGAACCAGGACACCTTTGTTTTAATAGCACCCCACAATAGTATTTTTCATTACCTAGGCTCGTCCCAAAGGCTGTAGCTGCAACCGAGAGCTGAATTCATCCACCCACTGGCTCTGCCAAACCACCATTCACCCACTCCATTTCCTGAGCTGAGGTCAGTGGCACTATCTCATCTTCTGGCCCGACACCTGGCACTCAGTGAGCTCACAACCAGACACTCAGTGACCACCCCAGGGACTGAGCTGTACCTCAGCCACGGTTGCAGCACAGCAGCAGCACGGCAGTCACCTCCCCTTGCACACCCTGTGAATTCTGAGCCATCAGAAAGCCACTGCTGCTCCTGCCCCGCTGCCCAAACTCACTGCTGCTGCACTGCCTCCTGGCACCTGCTCCGAGTTGGACGGCAAATACTTCACGTGGGGAACTAATGTTTTGCAAGTCACCTGGCACAGGCTCCATTGACTGCCCAACTTAGGCAGAGTAGTAGTGCTAATTAAACTCCAGAAAGGAGAAAAGAAACAAGAGATCAGTGCTGGGCATACAAAAGGACAACATCCTTCAGTTTACTCCCAGCAGACTGTTATAATTCTAAGTGCATTATACGCAACAGATAATGCAGAGCACTCAGAGGCAGCATTAAAACACTTCACTATAAAGACATATATCTTCTGCATTATGCTTATTATTTTATTCTCTTCTTTTCCACCAATATTGGAGAAGAGAGAACAGGATCAAAATGAGCTACCATCTGTGAACATAAGAGGAAAAAGCAGTGTTCAGGAGGGGCTGGATGGAGGATGTGGTTGGAGCTGCATCCCTGGGAGTGACGGCACGCTGTACCACGTAACTTATTCCAAGGCCCTTTCCAAAACACAAGTCATATTTTGTGTTTCCACCTCAGGACCCCAAAGCCCTTTGGAAGTATCGATGCATTTATCTCTATAACACACAGGCCTGAAAAATCTGTTGATTAGTGACAGTAGGAAGCTTTCCTCATAGAGAAGTAAATATATAAAACATTCCAGACCTTATGATTGGAAAGATGATCTCCAAATATAAAATAATGCAGCATTGTATTCCTGGGGCTGCAGACAGACAGCTGTAGTGCCTCTGTGGCTGCTGCTGAGAGGTTGCCAAACACCAGCGAGATTAACAAAACTGCTCAGTTTTCTTGCTGCTATTCAGCGTCTCGTATGTGGTAGAGTGACACTATCAAAATCATGTCCACTTCCTGCTGGGGACGATGATTGGCAAAGTGCTGCCCAGCACCAGTGGCAGACACTGGAGTTATTCATGGGGAGAGGGAGGTTCCCAGAAGTGGAGGTTAGGGGAGGGGCAGGGCAGCAGGGCCTCCTTTGCTCCTCCATCATACAAGAGTGACAGGGAGACCAAGTCCTGGAGGCTCAGCTGTGTCCCAGAACTGGGAGGTTCTGGCCAGCGGGTACTCAGAGAAGTTTTGTTTTTCATTCAGTTTGGACAGTTAATAAACAAACTTGAACTAGAATCCAAATATCTCCTGTCAAATTCATGTTGCTGAACAAGCAAATCTGGAAGATATTAAGATATGAATACATAGATGCATATGTGTAGGTGAATAAGGAGTAAATAGAGACAAGAGGGATAACGAAGAAAGGAGGTAGAAGAGAGGAGATCATTCAAATTACACAGGGCAACAGGAGACTGGAACCTCAGAAACAAGAAAGGAAGGAACCCTGCATGGAAAGAAAAGCAGAAGTAAAATATAATTTTGCTCTTTCAGAGAGAAGTAGTAACTTTCAGCTCGGTGAACAGGGAGTCGGCATAAAACAGCAGAAGAGAAGAGGTCTGTGAAGGACAGCAGGCTTCCAATTGCTGATGGACAGGGGCAAAAAATAAAAATCAGTCCTTCCTGCTGCTCTCCCTCTCCACAACCTCCAGCAGCTTCTATCTACAGCGATACAGCAAAGAGGGAGGAAGCACTGCCTGCTCAGCCAGAAGCACTGTGGGTGCCCAGCTCCACACAGCCTGCCCCTGTGCAGGCACCAGCTCTCCTCTGAAGGGGTTCCCCTCTCCAAAGGTGGGCTGGCAACATCTTCACTTCCCGTTAACCTCATCTCAAAACAAACAGCAGATTTGAAAAATGGGACCTCTCTCCCCTCTCCCCTTCCCCCTTCATCACTTCGTTACTATTTGTCACAGACTTTCATCAGCCACTGCTTTCTGCTCCATCCTGGCTCCTGCTTAACCTATGCCTAGCCCTCACTCAGCTCCCTGCACAGAGGTGACCTTCCTGGATTGTCAGCCCACTGCTGACCACCCCGGAAGACCTCCTGCTCTTCTTCCCTTCTTCACCAGAAAGCTCATGGTGGGGTGGTGACACAGAAGAATCCATTTCTCCACTGTCAGAGAAAAGAGATGAGGACACGTGCAACAGAAATCCACCAGATCTGTCAGACTGTTCTGCAAAGGACACTGATTGAACTGGTCCTTGTGCTCACCCAGGAAAGGACAATCAGCTCAGCTGACAGAGAGAGACATCAAGGCTAGATGTTCCAAGAAACTCAGCAATTGTGGTGATGGCTGAAGATGGAAGAGGCCAGCTGTGGATTTCTCAGCTGGGAGGGCTAAGAAATCCACATCCATGAAGATTTTTAAGAATAAATTAAGCAAGCATTAGTTTGCTGATCAGGTTATACTTTGCCCTTGCCTGTGGCTAAGAAGTGACTTCTCAGCAGTGTTTTCAATACTCAGTTTCTATTCTTTCTTCACCTTGTTAGGTCAGGAACCTCTAAAATCCACCTTAGAGAAAGCAAGTCCTAGGGAAAAGGGGAGCAAGGGGGAACAAGGCTGCAGGAAGGACAGCTGGGTCCCCAGCTGAGATGCTTGCAGAAGGCAGAAATCTGGGTCCTGGCACCGCCCCAGAGCAGCACCAGAAGGAATAGGCATTGACAGGAGCAGGCAGAGAACTTCTGGCCCAACACACAAACAGGAGCCAAGCAAGCAGAAGCTGTTTCTCCTCCCCTCTCTTTCAAGACACAATCAGTTTCCCACCTCTGCTGTAACACTCACATCAGCTCTTAACTCTCCCATTTCTTCAGGACTTATTTTCTAATCTAATTTGATGGGATCTTTGCTCCACAAATCCCAACAGCACTTCCCAGAAGACATCTTTATAGCATTCTAGTACCTTGGTGGTGTAAAACAACCGGGACTACACTGTTAAACTTAAGAGCACAAAATTGAGAAGGTTTGCAGATCATTTGGGGAACGAAAAAGCTTCTTCAAAATCCAAGGTATATTCTGGAGCTCCTGAGACAGGAAAGGTTCAGCCCAAGGCGAGTGCACAGGACAGAAATACACACTGCAAATCTCCTTAAGCAGCTCAGCCTGTCCTGGTTCCTCAAGGTTTTGTCAAGGTATTTTGTTTGTGCTTGTCACATGACTTACATCAGGCATCAAGTCCTAATCAAGATGGACAACAGCATCTTCCCAGGCAAAGCTCCATCTTCAGCCTGCAGAAGCAGCTTATCTGCTTGGTGCATGTCACTCCTGCCTGAGCTGCCTCTGCTGAGCCAGACTACAAAGTCCAGGTGCACCTGGAGACCTCCACGGTCATTCTCCTGTTTGCTGCTGAAGAATATTCAAGCATCACCTCACCAAGCAAAGCTTCAACTCACCCAGTGGGTGCAGTACACAGAAGAACTCCTGGCGTTCCAAAGTAGTGCACTCAGCACAGTCGCTCTGGGGCCAGGAGTGGTATCTTCCAGAGAAGGAGGGTTTGACTTGTTCCCTGAGGCACACCATCTTCTCTCAGGCTCAGAGGCTGCTGAGCTGTTCAGGCTAGAGAATGTGAAACAAGGCGACTGTTGCTTGAGACTCCAGTCACAGCAACCTCGACCAGGTTTCAATTACATTTAGAACTGAAAGCAGCTCAAAATCTGTTCCTTGGTCTGAATACACAGCGATTCCTCCCTGCCCACAGACCAGTGAGCTGACCTCTAACTGAAGACAAGCTCTGATTCTGCATCACTCATAACCTAGTGGGAAATACTTTGCTCCTGCTGCTACTTGTCTGTTCTTGCCCTTGTATCTTCTGCTCAGTTTTCACAGCCTTTAAGCATTTATCTTTTCACGCCTTTGCCTGCTCCGGATTTCCCTCAAGGCTGATTTTGCTACATTCAGGTCCTTATGCCCTTTTTTTTTTTTTTTTTTTTTTTTTTCCTCTGCACACAGACCTCCACCACCCACCTCACACCCAGACAATCCTTGAGCTGAAGAAAACTGAGGCACGGAGCCTTCTCCCCTCCAGAACAAGCAGCAATTCGCCAACTCAGAGCACCCAGCTGTTAGATGGCCAAGCCACCACAACCACAAGGGCTCCAAACAGCCATCCAGGACATTGCTCAGTGCAGAGCTGGGGCATGAGCAATGTGGAGACACTGCCAAAAACGGGGAGCTGCAGAGGAGCAGCAGGAAAGCTCTCTCACAATGGAGGTAGGCAATATACATTGGAGCCATCCCTTAATTAAAGTAGGAATGAAACTGTAACCTCTACAATTCAGTTTGTTAGATACATGTATCAAAATGCAGCACTCTAGTATCAAATCTTAAGGGTCATAGAAAAAAAAGTAATTGAATGTTTGTAATTATTATTATTATTAACTCCATGTCCCCTCCTTGGAAGCATTCAAGGTCAGTTGGATGGGGCTCTGAGCACCTGATAAGCTGTAGGTGTCCCTGTGCACTGCAGGGGAGTTGGACTAGGAGGCCTTTAAAGCTCCCTCCAAACTCACACCATTCTATGATCTACTTGTGGCATTCCAGATTGATCAGAGAACAGATCCTCACACTCCTGTTTGTGGGAATGACCAGGACAGCTCTAGAGGCTTCAGAAGAGAAGAATCTCATGAGTTACACTGAAAACAGTGAGATCATACTTAGGCTTGTGAAATCTTGATTCACTGAATTTGTACTCTGAATTACATGGGTGTTTTTGGAAGCCCTGTTTAGTGTGTCCTGCCCTGCTCCAGCATTACCCCTCTGGAGATCACCAAGTTTGCTGCTTCAGACACCTATGGGGTTTGGAAGCTGCCTACTTGGGAAGGATGGAAACAGTGAGGCAGTAAAAGTTTTTTCCAAAATTCCTTGTTGTTTCTGAACATTTTAGTCAAAAAGCTGCAGGTGCAGGAAACATCCTTATTTCTGGACAAGGCCTGTGGGAGCTATGAGCTTACATTCCTGCAGTATTCCAAGGTGCATGCCCACAGTTTGTATGTTCTTATGCATAGTGGCAAACTTGTCGAGGTGGAAAGCATGACACTCAGATAATCCATACCTCGTGTTTTTAGCTGAACAGCACCCTGCTCTCTGCTCAGCAGCACACTGCTAGACACCAGGAAAGCTAGCACAAATATTTTCCTACCTCAGAAGTTATCATACTCCTGTTACATCTTATAAAGTGTATTTAAACCAAAACACATTTTAGAGAGTTGAACCTTGCTGGTGTTTGGAGAAAGCTGGGGACGGAAGAGACATTTGCTGGGAAAGCAGCTCTAGAGCCAAGCAAATTTTTCAAGTGGGAAAGCTCCTCTTACACACTCCTGCTAGGCAGACAAAACGTGCTCAAGTTTGTTGGTCATTCTGGAGCCTTGCAAGAAATGCAAGGTCTGGTAAATCCATTCCCATATGCTAGGGGAACAAGGTTGTGGGATTCGATTCAAGATGGGGAGATTTACTGCAGAACAGAGAAGAAGCCAATCAATGGAAGTTTGTTCAGCCTTACTTCCCTTTTCTTTTTTTTTTTTTCCTTTTTTTTTTTTTTTTCCCCTTCAGTGAGGCTGCAATAGGAGAAATTTTGGGATTTTATGCTTGTGTTGCTTTAAGGGCAGGAATGCTGGAAACAGAGGTATTTGATACCTTTGCTGCTAATTACAGTGCAAGCTCTCAGTGTCCTGACAATGCCCTTGTCCCTGACCCGGAGGGGCCTCACTGTCTCAGGGTCAGCTGTAATTTAGTTTTAGGTCAGAGCAGGGACTCTCCTGCCCAACTAACCACACTTTGTTTTGAAGTAGAAACCATTTACTAGCAAGGAAGGGTCTGAGACCATCAAACTCTCTTCATTAACAAGAAACAGGAACGAAGTGCAGAGCCCCAGAGACGAAGGTCAATGTAGAACACAAGGAGGGCTTGCTGAACTGCATCACTAAGGAAGGGGCTGTTCTGCCCATCAGCCACACGAGCTCACATCTCCTGTTCCCTTCAATTAAGCATGTTTATTACAAAAGCATCCAGGGACCAACTAGGCTGTGCCAGTCCCCAGTCTGGCACAATGGCATCGTCAGCCTCTCACCCTCGAGAGTTTACAGCACATAGTAAGAGGCTTGAGAAAGAGGACTGATCTCAGTACAGCTCATGAAGTGCTCATGCTGTTCCTACCTCTTCTCACAGGTTAGATAAGTAATCTGGGGGCAAGAAATTGTTTCTTTACTTGAAATCTGGGATTTTTCTTCCCTACCTCAAGAACTAGTTTGAGCTCTTCAGAGAGAACATGCTGCAGAAAATAACCTACAAGCTGTAAAGGAAAATGGTTTTTAACTTTAAGCACCCTAACTCAGAGAGGAAATGAAGTATTTTTTTTTTTTCAAATCAACAGATTTTGGATCTGATCTTCTTCCCCCTCACCACATTCAGGGACAGAGATTATACTGTCATGATACCACAAAACACTGCCTGAAATTAGCTTGCCATGTAAAGAACTGTTCTTTACCATTTGTGGGTTAGACTGAAAGACCAATGCATTTCACATGCTTTCAGATTCCCCATTTCTGCATTTATGTGGACATAATGGCTGTGTTTGCCAAAGAAAGCCCACCCTGAGCACAAACTTTGCACATCACTCTGACGAGAGGTCAGCTTGCACTTACAAGAAAAAAAAAGCTAGATTATAAAGAAAAAAATGTCAATTTAGTAAAAAGTAAAATGTTTTGACAGTGGGTTACAATATCCAAATCATGAAAACATGAAGAGAAGAGTAGAACAAAATATGCTCTTTGGGAACACTGACATATTCTCAGTTCTAGATGCTGGCCACTACTGGGGTTGGAGATAAAGTGTGAGACCACAGCTATGGAGAGAAGCAGAACTGCTAGGGGATGTTCAAACAGTGATGCTCAAGTCTCTCTTTGATGAAAGTTGACTACAAGACAGCAGTACACCCTGATATGTGTTAATGCTTACTCACTGCCATGCTTGACAGCTGCAAAACATTGCAGTAGAAAGAATTACCAGCCCTGTAGACTTTCAGATGAGTTCAAAATGCAACACCCCAGTTGCCAAACACCACAGCTCCCCAGCTGCACATAAACCCAATCTCTGCTCTCACTATTGATTCCTCTGTAAATACCAGCACAGCTTCCAAGAGCCCATCTGAATTGCCAGAACTCTTTGTGGGACAGGTCCCAGCTACCCAAGAGACCTCTTCTTCATGACTCCCCAAAGACACGATTTTCAGGAGCAATGCAACTGCTGTGTACCAGCACAAGGCTCTGGAGCAGAGCAGATAGCTTTCTTGGCAGCTGGCCCTCAGTGCTGGAGCTCAGTCCCAGGAGAGATTAGAGGGAGTAAAAACCTCATTGCCTTTAAAGCAAAGCACTCAACCTGCTTCTACCAGAGATTTCTCACAAGAGGAAGAAAAAAAAAACTAAACGTCTCTACAAATAGAAGACTGCAGGAACAGAGAATAGATAGCCCAGTTAATGCCATTTGTACCACTTTGTGAACAGTTCAGCTAACACTGTGATCAGTGAGGACAGTCAGAAGCTCTGAACAACGTTTTACACTGTGAAGATCACCTGACTAACATCTGGACAGGTAATTGCCTCCCTACATAAAATCACCCAAAAAACAGGTCTGCAATTGCAAAGTTTTCAAGTGAGGTTTTTAAATTGTTGAATAGCATGAAATGTATGTTATCTCCCAGGCAACCTTGTTCAAGTCCCCTTTTTATTTTCAAGGCATGCTAGAGGATGGAAATTATCCTCAGGTTCCCAGGTAGTGCAATTTATAGACTGAGGCTGCTGAAAGTGCAACTAGAAACTACTCAGACTCTCTTAGACTGCACGTGCTTTCAGACTCCCCTTTCACTTCAGGTGTCATCATATCCACATAACCCCTGTAGCAAAGAAGAAAGGAGAGAGCTTTCACTGGTGTCAAGGAAGGCTGAACTCTGTCTATAGACAGGGAATTTTTCTGTCCACACACAGAGGACTGCACAAATGAGCTGCTTCCCAAAGGCAGAGAAGAGTACCCTTCAGAAGCAGCTCCCAGTGCTGGAGCTGCTGTACAGCAGCACACAACGCCAACTCACCCTGCAGCCCAGCAGGCTCCCAGGGATGGGGCCACGAGCACCACAGGATACTTGGTTAACAACAGAGGTCACCTCCTGTCCTCTGCCACCGAGGCAAGGCTCTGCAAGGTGCAGCACAGAGCTCTGGGCAGGGCATGCAGGCAGCAACCCCAGCCTGGCCTGGGAACTCAGGAGCAGCAAGGAGGGAGAGGATGCTGGAGTGGAAGTGATTTGAATTAGAACAAACCGGCTGCTGAATAGAAGCTTTTATTCCAGCATGGAGAAAGCTTTGTTAGTCAAGCACATGTGATGCACAAAAGCCTCCACTTGAATTCATTGAGTTTTAATTGGTTCTCAGGTGGGGGAGGAGACGGGTGTTAGGAATTAGGGATTCCTTAAAGAGGCAATATCATTAAATCTTAACGCCTCTTCCCTCTCACTCCACACCCCCAGCTTCAGCTTAGGAGTCTGGCCCCATTCAATTGTCTTACGCTAGAGAATCAGAAAAACTGAAGGAGAGAAAGGGTGGAAGGGGGAGTCACTAATAAAGCCTAAAGGGAGATCAATGAACGAGGAGGGTGAGGGGCAGGACGAAGGCTGAAAAATGAAAGGCTGGTTGGGAGAGGAGGGAGGTCACACAGGCAGGGAAGGCAGGAGAACCTCCAAGGGATGAACGAAAGAGAATAATGCCATTTGAGTCATGGCTTTCTTTTCTGCCCACATTCCTTCTTTTATTGAGCACTTGAAACTTCCCCTGGAGATCCTCCATCTTGGCTCTGCGAGTCTGCGCTCAGGAGTCACTCATCATGAGGAAGGAAGAAAATCCTGGGATAGGCACAGGACTGAGCGTGTGCACAAAACAACAGCAGCAAGAGAAACCTGTCTGGGAGGACCTCGTAAGAGCTGCCACTTGTTTTTGCCAGACACAGCACGTTTCAGACAGAAGTTTTGTCACTAGGAGCCCGCTGCAGAAGTAGCTGAATCAAGGTCCTTGTGAGTGAAAGAGAAAGGGAGTAATTGGGAGCTAAGGAGATTTCACAGTCAGCATTGTAGGAGCTATGGCACACTGCCTGCTTTATGAGACCGTAGGTACCTGCAAGCCAGACCCCAACAAACCACTGCCATAGGGTGATGGGGGATGTCTCAAATGTATAACAATTTCCATCAGCCCAATATATCATAGGAAAATGAGTTAATCTTGGTTTATCTATTACAATTGGAATTTAGATACGTAAGTGAACGACTTACCAAACACACCGCTCGCAAACATTAACCCTAATGCATTTTCTTCTAGAGATCCTGGCAGAAGAATGCTGCTTCTATATTTAAGACAGAACATTTATCCTGTATAAAGCCACACATAGAATATGTGCTATTCAGGAAGCATGGCTTACTGTTTACTATAATTCTCGATTACAAAATTAGAGCGCACAGTCTCCGATTGTAGACTTAGCCATGGCACTAATCTCCTCCAAAACAAGGACACTGCAACTAATTACTTCATGGACTCCAACAGGAGCTCTCAGGCTTCAGTACATTATGGGATGCTGAAAACAACATTCCCATAGTGGCCTCTCCTCAGGAGACTGTCTGACCCAGCTGTGGTATGGTGCAGCTCTCACATACATGTGGGTTATTCAAGTATTTCAGGGGAAAAAAGATGCATGAATTCACTCATTGAAAAAGTCATAGGATCCCATTTTTCCAGACTCCCTCCCTGAAACATGAGCCTAAGCATCACTTAAGAGTGACACAGAACTGTCTCATTTGGTCCTTAACTCCAACTTACAGCAGACAGGGTCTCCACCTGGTGAAGGCATTCGTGAGCAGTGGGATGTGACAGTGCCTGGCACCAGCCACACAGAGTGCTCATCCACACATGGACAACTAACAATACTTTGCCTTGATTTTAAATTGTGCACAGTCCACACTCTGACTTCACCACGCTGCTTACTGTCATTGCTTGACCAGCGCCAGCCCACAGCAGCCCTACCCTACAGGAGCAGCAGAACTTTCCAACAACAAGGCAGCCTCCCCTGAAAGGCTGGTGCAGGAAAAATTAACAAAAAGAAACCCACAAATGATATTAGAGACACAATTTTTCTTTAAGCAATGTTTCTTGTGCACTTCAATTTGCCTCCTCTCATAGATGCACCTGCACTCCAGATAGCACGCATGTTACAGATTTAATTTCTTGTTTCCACCTTGTATGTTTTTGCTAACCCACAGCATCATTTCAAACAATACCCAACCTGCTTGGAGCACCCAGCTGCTCTTCATCATTAACAGTAATATTTGGTAAGTCCATATTCATGTGCACAATTCTAAGTGTAATTCCTGCCTTCTCAAAAAGCCACAATGCTCTGTAGAGGACAAAGTCACTGGACTGTTTCCTATAGCCCTGTGTGCTACACTAGAGACAAAACTCCTGTGATCATCTTCCCAGTAAAAAAGCCTAAGAGAAGGTTGTCATGGTAAGGATGGGCAAGGTCATGCCTCCAAGTTAGCTCCCAAGATTTGTTCTATTCTTGTTGCATTGGATGTATTTGCTCTCCCTCCCAACAGTTTTCTAGTAACGGCCTCTCCTGTAATTGTTTCCCTCTCTTTCAGACACATTCAGTTTATCTTTTTACCTCAGCACAAGACTATCAGTTTTTCCAATATCTCCTTGTTTCCCAGAAGCCCTGTTTTGTTGCTTAGAGCAGAATCAGACCACCAAGTACTATTTATGCCTTTGGAAAAAATAAATTTATACTTTTTAAAATCTTCCATTATGCTCAAAATCTTGCTGTCATCTTACAGCTTTTCATACATGCCATTGGTAGCAGAGATCCTCTTACAACATCTTTCCTAGCAGGTACCATTTCCACAGGCTCTTGGTATGCAGCAGCAGGCGCTTCTGAAGTGCTTCACTACACAAGCTTCACGTTTGTCTGTCACAAACAGTGTCAGTTATTGCAGCATCAAATTTGTTGTATGCAGCAGGTCTCTTTAAGATTGCCATGAATTGAAAATTGTTTTCCTACCTCTTCTCAATGTGTGATGGAACTGGTATCTCAGCAATCAGCAGTGGCTTTGGGGCAAAGTGTGACTGACACATCTATATCAGCTATCTATTAATTTTATTCCCAGCCTGTTTTGTTACATTAAATCTCAAGATGCTCACCACACTCTCTTCTTTCAAAACAGGACCCATCCTTTCAGCTCTAGAAGAAGCCTAGCTGTGGCTGCTCCCTCAGTTATACCAGCTTCACCTGTCAGGAGCTCCTGAAATGAGAAGATTGACTCTTCATTTGCAAGAGCCAATATCACACAACGACTATATTCAGCCTTAACAAAAGAATACTGCCAACTTCAACAGGATCACAACAGATGCAGCTTACGCCAAGACACTGGTCAGGTACAAACTCTGACTTCCTTTGTGAAGGATTTGTAGGACTGTTGACAGTTTCATACTACAAAAATGAAGACCAGCAAAAGTCTTTACAAACCAGATCAGAACACTACCAGAACAACACACTCCATTCCCCTTGGAAATCATCTGTTTCTGTTCCAGCAGTCAAGTAAGCCTTTGCAAGGGCTTTGGGAGCACCTATTCATTGGTCTGTGGCTGATCATGCCAGCACCTTGCACACAAACCAAAGGCTTCCTGCTACTTGCACACACAGAAATAGACCGTAGCTTTTTGCTCATGTTTGCAGCCCCTGGCAGGCTCCCAACACCGGCTTCAGCCCCAACCCATGCAAGGCTGCAGCTGCTGTAGGACTGGACCTCAGAACATGCAGAGTCACTCTGGGTCCAAAAGCCACATCCCAGCTCGTCCAGGAAGTGGCAGAAAGCAGCACAAGAGCAGGGTGCTACATATTACAGAGACAGAATGAGGCTAGGATGACTAATGAGAGAAACCAGTGCAGCTTTCCAGTCCAGTGCCCTCACAGGTTTCTGTGCAAGATGGTAACGCTTTGCACATTTATTGGTGTAATACCACATACTTATCATTTCTTCAGCCAGCACAACACCACACCTCTGGGCCCCACCAGCATTGTGCCTTGCTTGGAAGTATCTTCACAAACATACATGGCTGATACCAATCAACAACATGCAAGTTACCACTGTAAACTTCTGGGAGCACGTTGAGTACTTTGCCCATTATATCTAAACGTTATTTCTCTGAATGGCATCACTGTTCCATCTCCTATGTTTTGACATGCAAGTAAGAAGACGAGGGGCACTGTGGCTTTAAGAAGGTCATTTCCACTGTCCTGCCGACGTAATTAGCCTGCTAAAGAAAGGGCAGAGGCTGGAAATTGGATTGAGCAAACCAGGCTTTAGCCGCAGGATGAAGGCAGAGCCCCAGGATTGTTATGTTAATCACCTGAGCTCAGCAGTCCCTGCCCTTCAAACCAGTACAAGCCCAGTACAAACCTGGGACCTCCCTGCAGAACAAACCCAACCTCATTTGCGTCAGCTCCAGCTGCCCTACAGCATCTCCTGTGCTGCTGGGGATGGGGACAACGATGCCTGCAGACAGATCTGGGGCCAACCAGCACTGGGGGGAGCCCCCATCTGCCAGCAGGCACAGCCCACACTATGCCACCCATCCTCTGTGCAGGGCCACAATTAGGCGAGGTCAAGACTAAACTGGGAGTGATGCTGTGAGCTGATGGGCCAGGGCTGCCTTTCACCAGCTGTGGATGGAACCCTGGCTGCTTTGAATCAATAAGCACATCTAAAAGTACAAATTGCTTACTGTTATTTCACTGATAGAAACATAGCATTAGGAATAATAAGCTAGATTTGCAGGAATAATAATGACCGTAGGCATGGAGCTGCAGGAGATGAGACTTGAGTTTGGTTTGGAGCTAGTGACAGTGCTGACTCGAGCACAAGTCCAGCACCTTCAGGGCTATCCCCAAGGTAATCTCAGAGGCAAGCTCAGGAAGTGCTGCTCTGTACCAGAGCTGCCACCTGTGCCTTCCTGGTGCACTTTACTGGTCCTCCCCACAGGCCTATTGGCCTGGAAGCGCGACTCTGCGTCTCTTCTGTGTGCAAAAACTCTGTGCTAACAACCTTCACCACACCACCCACCTTCCTTTTAACACAGCGACCCAGGCAGGCCATTATCCCCTCCCTGCAGCCTGTTTTCATAGGGTGAGCTCGCACTTCTTCTCTTCCTAGACCAGTTGAGTTCTGCGCTGCCTCTCTTGTTCTTTCAGGCATTTTTTCACTGCACCCCTGCACTGCTTGGGAGGGGGAGGGAAGGAGGAGGATGGGAGGGCAGCGTCTGGCCCCGCGTCCAGCATGCCGGATGGCATGGTTTTGGAGAGGCCTGGCTTAGTGAAGTTATTCAAGCCAACGGCAGCCTGGCAACCGGGCAGCCACAATGGGAGCGCAGGAGGAGGAATGTTTCCACATGCCTGATCAATGGGAGCAAGGGAGACAGCAAAGCAAACAGAAGCTGGGAAAGAGACACAAAGAGAAAGCAGCCTTTTCTCTGCTCAGTTCCTTTCATTTGTCACAGCTCTTTGTGAAGCTGATGACAACGGAGGCCCTTTGGAGGCTAGTTTTAGGGAGTTTGGTTTTTCTAATTAAATAAAACGCTGTGTCCTTTTTCTTCACTTGTCACCCTCCAGCTTGCCAAAAAATGTCCAAGCAGCCCCATCTGCACTCCAGCCCCCAACTCCCTGCACCTCCAGGGAGCCCCAGGCACCTCCTTCTCCCTGGGGAGGCAGAAGCACTCTGGCTCGCTCCAAAGCATCTCCTGGGCTGTGCGGTGCCCTGCCTCAGCACGGCTGGGGGCCAGCAGCACCAAGCTGCACATGCCACCCCCCCAGCTGCTCATTATGGGAATAAAGAGCTCTGAAGAGGACAACTCCTCTGGAGGTGCTGTGCTCTCTGCGGCAGCTGCTGACGAGACTAACGGGCAACTTTCTATGGGAACAAGGCAGCGTTCAAAATAGGGTTAGAGGGTAGTTGCCTTGGAAACTTGGATCATTTCTACCAAGGGGTTACGATTTTCCCCAGTAGGTCCAGACAGAATTTACCTGGGAGTCAACTATGGGGCAGAAATTCCCGTTTGCTGACTCCTGCAGCCTGCACAGAGGCTCCCCAGGGGGGAGACAGAGGTGAAGGAGGGGTTTCTGGAAAGAGGCACCAGCTTGGTGGCATTGGGCCGTGTGGCAACAAACAGCTGCCAGATCCAGCCCTGTTGCATAAACAGTGGTGGGAGCCCAAAGTTGTTTCCTCTAATTACTATGCAAGAGTTCACAGCAACAGGCCTCTTCTGTGCGGGAGCTTGGAGAAAAGGTCCTCCTTGGCTCCAAGTCAGAGCCAAGCACATCAACCAAAGCAGGATTTTGGGGGTGAGCTTTCCTGTATTGAGGTCAGAGCAGAGACTTTTCTCCTAAAAACACAGAAGTCTGCTTTGATGTATGCATCCCTGAAGAACAGAAAGACCTCGTTGCTTGCCAAAGACACCAACCTCTTCTTAGCCACCACCAAATGCAGGATTCCTCTCCTGCAATCTCTCTGTCCCCAGCCAGGGCACCATGGGTGCAAGAGGAGAACTGCTGCTCCCGCCTGTGCATCTCAGCAGTCCTTTACTCGGTTTGATTCAAAATGTGGCCAAACTGTGGAAGGGACCCAGCAGCACAAGCTGTGCTTATGGCAGCATGAGCTCAAGGAAACCAATCAAAATGTGGTCCAGATCACTGATGTAGCACTGGCTCAACAGCAAAAGAAAATTCCTGGTCATTTCCAACAGCCAAAAGACACGGTGGCCACATGCAGGCTCTTCAGAACCACAGGCTTGCTTGCTGCCAGGCTCTTCAGGCAGACAGCAGTTTCCTCACTGATACCTGTTTGCTCCCAGCACTGCCATCGAGCCCTGCAATAAATCCCTTGGCTCCACTGTAGTGCTTTTCTCACCCAGCAGGATGAACACTGAATTGCTTTGGCAGTTGGTTTCTGAGTCGGTAAGGTCACATCATCTTACCAGCTCCAGTGTCAGCCTAACCACAGCGTGTTTCACAACCTGCATCTCCACCCAGCCCTCACCTTGGAGGACTTAGACACTCCTTGGCTGCCTGGCCTGGTTAAAGAGGATCCCAGGAGACATTTTGCATGGAGGTTTCCTCTACCTCAGTCTAAAGGAATCAAGAGGGTGACACTGCTTCAGTTTTACTGCTTCCCCACCTCCCAGCAGGGTCATGTGTGACCGTCAGCTGGGCAGTGACATTTGTCAGCTGCTCATTTAACATCATCCTTCTGAAGAACGACAATCATAACAAAAATAGATGACTGAAGAATGGGATTCCACCTTCTCCCAGTCTCCACAACATCAAGCTGTTTGCTTCTCTGTAATCAGCAAATATGCTCTTGGGAAGTGTCTCGATTTCCATATCGGAGTGTGTCACTGCCATCCCACGGACCCGCCTGACTCTCCCACTGCCCCCAGACATGCGCCAGGCACCAGCCTGCAGCTGAATGAAAATCAGGAACCTCGCCTCCCCAACTTCACAGCAAAATCTCACCCCACGAGCATTACCTACTGCTTAAAAAAATTATTCCAGAACTCCTTGAGTCTTCTTGTAAGGAAGGAGAAATCCTCCTTCACTCCTGCTCAAAGGATTGCTTTCATTAGGGCCTCTATAGATTTGCAATGGCAAGTATTTAACCTGCTTCAAAAATATTCATGAGACTCTCACACACATTCAGTAAGGGCAGACAAGCAAAATCTTCAGCTCATGTTCTCCTGGGGTCCCCTGGTGCTGATGGCAATATACATCCTAATTACCATATATACCATATTGAGAATGAGACCTTGTCAGGCCTGGCAATGCTCTCTTTGAGAGAAAGAAACAGTCTGGAAGCATTTGTGATTGTTTCTCAGTAGATCAAGAAAAAAGTCTAACCCCGTGTGAACATTTTTAAATACCTGCCCTTGTCCATGGCCTCAGTGAGCAGCTTCCCAGCCAGGTCACAGCAAACAGCAGAGGTATATCAGAATATTCAGACATTTCCAAAGCTCAAGTAATGCATAAGGGCAAAACGTGCTCCTCTCCAGGGGAAGGGGGAAATGCTCAGATATGAAAAACTGTCGGGAGAGAGTGTTATGGTATTCACTGAGCTTCTAAACAACAGCATTGCTCTTCCTCACAAACAGCACGTTTGAAATGTCACAGCATAACATGCATGAGACAACAAGCAGGAAAAGCAGCATTCACTCACTGCAAACAAGCACCACAGAATGCTAACCAGTTACTGCACCTTTCCAGAAGGGATGCAGATGAGCACAGAATGCAGTGCAAGTGGTCCCTTACGACAAAGGAAAGCAAAGTGTACTCCCTTTTAACACGATCACTGCAAGGCAAAGCAGTTTTCACATAGCTGGTGCTCCTCTTTCACTCATGCACCTGCTGAGAAGACACTGTCCTGATAAGTAGCAGCACTCTATAGCTCCCCAGTCTGCCTCTCTCAACAAGACCCTTCTGTGCTGCCTATGGATTCATCTCAAGATAACATTCTTCGGTATAAGGACAGCCTGCTGACGGACACATGCAATTAGCAGCCCGCTGACAGGCGCCCTTTCAACCTCTCTGTGGCCCCTTTTACTCAGGTGAAGCTGGTAGAGTGATCCAGGCACCCATCCTTTGTTACAGCTCTATAAAGCAGAGGAAATAATTCAAAAAGTCTTCAAGGGAATCTGAGGGTAAGAAGAAAAAAATTGCGACAGGTATTCCATATCTGAAGAAGCAGCAGCATTTTATCACTGTTGAATGGATCCCACTGCTGAATCAATAAATGCTTGAGCTTTTTACAATTCTCCTTAGCACAGGTAGTACAACAATCAGGCAAACAGTCAGCAGCTGCAAGTAAATAAACTTCAGAGGGGAAAGGGTGGGCAGAAAAGAGAGCATTTCTTTCAGGAACAGCTGCATTAATCCAGATGTATCAATCCCATTAATCCCACACAGGAATGCCTCCTCTAAAATGCTTTCTTCCTATCTTTTGAAAACCCCTGACACAGACAATACAGGGGTGATGCAGACAACACAAAGCCACTGGGATGATGTTACTGCTGCCCCAGTCGTTGGTGTTCTGTGGGGGTACAGGGAGTGCTGGGCCCAGTATGAGATCTCCAAGCAGCACAATTAAGTGACCTTTCTGCAAGGTTCAACCCTCTGGGCGGGAGGGAAGGAAATCTTTTCAGACATTATCTCAGAGCTTCTTGAGATCTTCCCCATTTACTTGTACCTCAGTCCCACCAGGCTCACACGTGGGTCACAACTTTGTGTAACTGCTTTCCAGACAAAACAAAAAGCAAAGTGATCCCAGCACATTTTGGTATGGATTGAACAAAACAATGTCATACAATTGCAGGACAGAGCACAAGCACAGCCTCCACCACACAGGAGCTCTTTTAATAGCAATCAGAAAAATCCCTTCCCTTGAGTACGGGATGTTCATGCACCTGGGTCCCAGACACAGAGCACAGCCTCATTCCTTTCAGCACTTGAGCCCTGACCTTGACCAACCATTTAGCAGAAGGTGTGCATGCTGTTCAGACCTTCCCCTCTGCTCACAGGGATATGACATGAGACAGTCCAAACTTACACAGGAGACAGACAACTGTGAAAGACAGCCATCTTTTCTATGGCTTTTCTATGGAGAAGCCTGCCAGTCTCTCCTTCACCTGCCACATCTCACTTCAAACATCCTTTCAAGACCTTGGAAAGTTTTTTTAAAATATTCTCTCACTGCAGACCCCTACAAGCTTCTCACAAGAGGTACAAACCTGCACATAACCTTAGTCTACCGAAGGCAGGCTTACTGTGGGCCCTGAGGTAGTCCATGGATCTCCATAAGAGCACAGATGGACAGTTTCTCTGCTTAAAGCACATAATAAGAACACTTACAAGGTAGAGAAGCAGAAACTAAGTAGCATTACTCAAGAGAACAAGAAAAACTATTTGTCCTTACCTGGGGAAGAGGTCTTCTTCTCCATCCAAGGAAACAGCCTTTACCTTTGCTCCAATGAAAGAGATCTTTCACTTGATCATTTCATCCTGCAGCTTCCAGAGATCTCAGGAACGCTATCTTGTAGAGCTCTTCCCTCATTTTGCAGTGATCACCCAACCCACATAACATAAGGCAGAAACCTCTTTCAGCTCCCTGCGTAGCTTAGCGTAGCAGACCAAAGAGCAGATATGAGTACTACCCAAAACCTCCACCAAAATTAAAAAGCCATTCACACAAAGCCATCAGTAACCTCCTATGCTCTGCCAAGATCTATGGCTAGGCACAGAAGCTCCCTCCTAATAGCTTTGCTAATTCCCTTTTGGAAGGGTTGTAACAGTTATCAGTGATACAGCACTTAGCACCTGATGAGGAGCAGCTGGGAAGGGGGAGGATGGCCTGGGGATGCTGACAGGTGGCCACAGAAACATGCTTCTCAATACAGAGCCTACCAGTGGCAGATTCCTGCACAGGTCTGGGAAAAGGAGGGTTTCATCATCCTGAAATTCTGCCAGTGCAGCAGGTAAGACCTCTTCTGCATCGTCACTTTATCATATTGGCTACAGGCAGTTGCATCAACCTCTAGGAGCACCACAGGCTACTGTCCCATTTCCTCTGTCATCTGCCTTCTCTCAACCCTGAAAGACATACAAATCCATAGTTAAATCCACCCACTGCTGTGATTCCAGAGGTGTATGCATCATTCTAGTGCATGAAAACTACCACACTAATGGTACCCAGCAGCAAGTCCTCCATCCCACCTGTTGGTCATCTGAAAATAGCTCTAAGTGATTCTCTGTCATGCTAGAAGAGTTCGTCAGCTTGTCTCACACCTGGCTCTGGCAGTACTGGTGTATCCAAAAGACATCTCACAACATTCACCCATCACAAAAACAGCCACGGGGCTGAACACTGAATCTGGCCATGGGACAGATATCTGCCTGCAGCTCCAAGGAGCTAATTTGAATCAGACCAAGCCCCACAGACTCAGTAATTAACAAAGAACGTACCTGAAGCCAGAATATTAAGGGGTGAGAATGCATTTTAGGTCTACAGAATTAAGCCATTGTAATCAGAGAAGAAAAAAAATCTGAAGCAAAATCCTTGCATAGACCTTGACTATTCCCTTAGCAGGACAAACCTGATGACTAGTTGTTGTTTACAACGATAAGGTCAGAGGAAAGGCCATTTCCTCTCAACAATTGTCAGAAAGGATTAAAACCTGCATTCAGGCCCGCTTTGAACTAGCAGGTACTCCATTCCCCGATGGTATCAGACTCCATTCAGCGAGGTCTCAAGCAGCCTCCGGGGCATGTCTCCATAATGCCCCTATTGTGGAAATATGCAGGACTGCTTCCTGCATTCACTCTATCTTTATGAAGCTTCACCCTTGTGGTCTGATATCCAGGTCAGGAAGCAATCCTGCAATCACTATTTAATTAGTCATTTCCCAAGTCTGCCTTAGCTGAGAGCTGCTGTTGCTTGTCAGCTTCTAAGAGGGAGTTTGGGAAACAGAAACATCACTACCAGATTGAGAAAGAAAAGTTGCACACAAGGTTTGAGACTTTTTGTGTTGCAGGTTGATGCTCCACATTCTCAATTTCCAACATTTTTTCCTCTGAGTCGAGAGGATGAAGGGGACATTGCACCTCCTGCAAGTCAAGACAAAAGGTGATTTATAACAAAAGCAGGTTTTACTTTTTCAGTTTGTTTTTATTGACTGGGCTTTGGTTGGCTTGAATTTTTTGTTTGTTTGTTTGTTCTCTTAATAAATCCCATTGCTCATACAAAACATACTGGAGGAGAGGACTGTTCCAGGAATTCCAGCTGCATACTTGTCTTTGTGGAAGTCAGCACTGAGCCTGAGAGTTCACATACACGCAGCTCCTAACTTTTCCAAGTGAGTTCACTGGAAGAGGTATTTCCTAATGCACAAACACCAATTTTAAAAGCATGGGAGTTACGTATTAAATTGGAGTATTAAAATATTTGTCTAGATAATGAACGTTTGTGCAAGGAGGAATGCAAAAGGAAAAAATATGGCTGTTGAAATGCAACTGTTTTGGGAAACGATTTTTTCTGTTCAAAAAATAAATGAAGTATTTCCATAATGTCAAAAACCCATTTTGCCATCTCCAGTGTTTGGGGATTGTCAGGAAAAGCTTTTCAAAAAACAAACAAAAAAGCAATTATATAATAAGTTATATAAAGTTGTGTAAGTTTAAAGACACTGAGGACAGAGGAACTGCTCTGATCAAAGTAATGTTTTCAGTTTCATTTTGTAAGAAACTTTTATCCATCCTGGAATAGAAAAGATTTTGAAATCTTAGCATTTCCTAGTAAAATGAGAACTTCTGTCCTTCTCTACTCCCAGTTTCTTTTGATCTAGTGAAATATTTATGAAAGAAGTGTGCAATAATTTACCTGTGACAGCAGGACGATCCTGCTTTTGATAAGTATGTGTGAGGAAGGAAAAAAAAAAGAAAAAGAAAACAGTCCAGAAGAAAAACCTTAACAAATCAGAAATCCCATTGAGAAAATTACATATGTTTCAAGAAATTGTATTGGAATTCACAGAAACCAGTGCCAGTGGGAAGCAGAAGTGGGAGGGAGTTACAACAGGAATTGTGTCCATCATGTGAGAAGTTCCTGCTTGCTCTCTGGATGCAGAGTTTAACCTGCTGAAATCACATGTTTATGCAGGTCTCTGTACTAAACCAATGCACATTGCTTCCAGCAGCTCCAGGAAAGGCTACATATCTGCTAGCAAAGACTGTGCAGCTGTGTCCTCACCAAGGCAATATTACTGCAGCAATAGCTAAATCCAAAGACACAGAGATGAGATAACTTCACAGAAACACCCTTTCACCTCTACTGCTCTTCTGTGTCTCAAGATCAGTGCCACCTGCTCTGAACTTTATCCCCTGATTTTCCCCAAATTTTCCTACCCACAGCAATGTATCTGGGATTAGCCTCTGATTAGTCTTCTGTTATCTTTCTTTCAAGCTGAGATTTCTTGCAAAGTGCCAAAATGCCATATGAAAAATTATTTTTGATACCTACACTGATCAAAGAAGAGTGCAGAAGAGAGCTGTGAAGAGAGCTGAAGAACACCTGTGAGGTTGTCCTCTCCTCCTCTTCACCTGGGGGAACAAAAGCTCAGCATCCAGCATTACCATAGCACCAATAGCAATAAATAAATTGCTCTTGTAAGAAAAGAACAGATGTGATAAAGATTGTTCCAGGGTCTATAGCAGACAACAGCCAAAGTACAAGAGTCTAAATGTGCCGGGCAGGGATGGCAAGGGAAGTCACAACTGGGTTCCATCTAGGGGAAATTATTCTTACACTCAATTCATCAATTTACGGGCAAGCAATTCTACAGGCAGCGCTGACTTGATTAAACAGAGCCATAATGACTGTGAGTGTAGGGAAGCATCCAGCCAAGTATGCAAACTAGCCTTCTCAGCCTAGAATAAAAGCTTCCTAACCAATAATTTCATGCTTTTATCTATCCGATCATTAATACAGATACCAAACAATGCCAGCTCGACGTGGTGTCAAAGGCTCTGACAACCTCTAATTGATAATAAATAATTCAATTTCTATCCCAATCCAAAACTGCTGAATCTTGGGGCATGTTCCAAATAAATGATTAAAAAGAACTTTGAATGTAATTATATCTAAAACAATTGGGGATATTGCCCAGATGAAATTTACAGCAACTATTCAGAGCGACAAAATTTCAATGACACTGGCAACTCTTTATGACTGCTAGAAAATGAAATGTTCTTTACTCAGGCAATGGCATAGGCTGCATTTCTATCTGACAGCTGTATAGCAGCAACTCAGCCAGGCCAGTCGTGCTGCCCACAGAGGTGCAGACTATCCCAAAATCACCCAAGAGAATTTGGGTGCGTGGTTTTACCTGATTTTCTTTGTTCTGTACATGCAGAACTTGATATATATATATATATATATATATATGTACACACACACACTTTTTTCTTTTTCTTTTTTTTCTGATACAGCTGATTATTCTCCTTTTCCAAAATTGCTTTCATTACAATTAATGAAAGTTTATTTAGAAATGATCATCCTACTTCCTGGAATGAAGGTAAGGCCATGTGTTTTAGCAAGGAAAGTCACTACCTGAACAATCCTGAAGAGATGAATGCAGCATTTTAGAGGCACATCAATTGTTCCCACTAATTCTCAAACTCCAAAGCCAGAAGGAACTCTAAACACTTACCAGTGAAGACACAGGACAAGTATTTACAAGAACATTTTTTTACAAAATTAGATTCCTGATCTCCTCACAGTAAATCACTTGCTGAAATCTTAGTTTCTGTATCTGTAAAACAGGGATGATAACATTCACTTTGGTTTCTTTGAATACAAATTGTTTGGAATGCCCATTTTTCCTTGGGAGGATGTTGGGAGAGGTAGTGCTGTTTAAGAACCTTTTAGATCTGCAGCAGTTAACTTTGTGAGCTCATGTGGGTTTCCAGTAACACACAAGACTCACATGCCTTGTCCAACCTGTCCCATTTCTTCATGTCCAGTTCCTTCCTTCTGGAAAGTGCAGCACTGGTGCCACCAGAATCCCCCCACTGACAGGCAGGCAAACACAGCACCAGTGTGAAGATGTTCTACCTGTATTATCCATCTAGAACTCTAATCACAGCTTAGACAAATTTCTCAGTCCTTTACATTTTGTTATTTATAAATACAAAGGAAACAACAGTTCTTCATCGTTCACAACAGGCTGTTCTGGGCTTTGAACACTAACTGTGGCTGACCTGGCAGATACAGCAGCCAGCTCAAAACAAAGGGATCACCTGCAGTATCTGCAGGATCCTGAGAACATCTGAGAAAAGAAAATAGCTTCATAATTTGCTGAACTTCACAAGTGCCATGATTGGGTGAGCCAAGCTTGTTTCTTCAAGAAAAACATAAAACATAAGGAAGTGCCACAAACACTTGGAAGTGTGTTTAGACATGCGTTACCCAGGGCTGCACTGCGAGTTCCACATTACAGACATTAAACTGTGCTGCAGAGTTTGCTGCTCTCCAGCAGACCTAAAGGTGTCACTGTGCTCTGAACAGTTTCAGATCTTGTCCAGCTAGGCACCTTCACATTAGTATTCAAATAACAGAGAGATTTATAACAATAATTGTAATAGACAGTTATGTTAAACAGTAGATCAGTAGACCATTTAAATATATATTTTGCTTCAAGCAAGGATGTAGTATTACTGAAATCAGTGGTTTATTGGACCCCCCGGGACCAGCCCATGTGCTGAGGTCAGAGCTGGGGCCTCAGTTCATTGTAGATATTCACCCTGCCTTATCTACAGGAGAGAAATTCCCTCACAGCTGAGAAATCCAAATGGCTCCTCATTATACATCTTCTTACATTAAATACCTTCTCTGAAGGTGTCTTCTACTAGCTCAGGTAACAAAGAAAGTATCATGTAAATTAGTGGTGACAACATAATAACAATGATAGAACTTCACAGGTTTTCTTTAATAAAGGAAAAAAAAAACTTTTAAACTACTGTTAAAACCCAATATTTGAAATGAATTGCCAATGGCAATAATAGAGAATTCAAGTTAATATCCTGATTTCTCATCTTACAATTGGAGTAAAGAGGCATGAGATACCAGAAGGATAGTATGCATCACCTTCAGGAAAACAGGCAACACACTCCTTTTAACAGCTCTTCTGCTGAACAGAGGGGGCAGGACAGGGAAACTTGACCTACAATCTGTGTCAAAAACAAATTCTTGAGAAATAAAAAAAGCCTCTCAAAAGCAAACAAGAAGGAAAATAATTTCAGAACTCTAAGAAGGGCTAGAAATGAGAAAAGAAACAGAAATGAAGAAAGATGTATTAAAAACATGGCATCACCTCCTTAATACATCACTAAGTGTTTTGACTTGCCAGCTGTAAATATCTGCAGCTTCTCCATTTCCACTGGTACACAAGATGGGAAAAGGCTGAGACTGTAGCACCACTCAGGGCTGGTTGCTGGCCTTGCTGACCAGGCACAGGGCGAGTGCTGCAGAGGTGAACTCAGTTTAATAGGTTGCTACTTACAGGCTTAGGCTGATTTACAGGTGTTTGTCCTGAAATATGACCATCCATGTACTCACTGCTAATCCTTTCCCTAACAAGCCTCCTCCCTCTCTGAAATCCTCCAGCTTTGATAGATAGCTATTTTTGCACACCAAAAAGCAACATCTCCCTCTAAATCTCCTCCCACAGGAAGGGCAGTCTGACTATCACACACCCAACACGCTGTCTGGTGCAGCACAACACCAAACCCTTGGCTTTGACACAGTGGGTGTCAGCCGTCTGCATGTGACAGTAATAACAAGGATGTCACAGGGAGAGCAGCACAGATCTTGCATCTTTGCAGCCTGGCAGAAAACCTCCTCCTGTTGGCAACATAAGGCCCACAAAGTAGAGTTGAGTGCCTACTGTTGTGTCCTGGGGAGCAGAATTTCCCATTTTCTCTCCTGAAGGCTTTTCTTAGTCTTACATCTGTGACCCTTTTTCTGCAATTGAGTTTCCATCCAGGTTGTAACCCAGTTTTGGATCCCAGCACACTGCTCAAAACCCAGCCTGGTGGAGGGAGCTGCAGCACTGTGACATTCCATGCCTGGTGAATCAGTTTCTACTCCTGCACATCCATTCCAGCACCATGGTAATGATTTGCAGACATACATGAGATTAAGGTTCACAGTCTTTGTAATCTAAACACAAAAAAATTATCTTCAGATTGAAAGTAAATTTACAAAAGTAGATAACCTTTTTTTCCTTAAGTAATATATCATATAGGTTCTCAATGCACTGCATTCATCTGTCTCTTAGCTGAGTATGCCATCTAGACATCTACCACTCACAGCAAAATACAGATTCTAGGAGCTCAAGGCTATGTCAAGTCTCACATATAGAGCATAAGCCTGGGTACTCTTGCTGAAATCCTTTGCTCCATACAGAGCCTGCATTTCAGCTACTTTGAAGCACAGATTCCCTCTCTTTTTCTCTCTCGTGCTTTTCACATGGCAGATGAGATGGGTTGTTGGGTCATGATGTGCTCCACAGCTTTGCCAGGTTCCTGGGCACACTGTGGGATAATGAATCACAAGCAGGAAAACTGCTGCTGGAAGGCACGAGCCTAGTGCTAGGGGCCTTTCCCATCACATGGACCAATGGTACACACAACCTACCCGGGCAACAGGATGTCAGCCAGCCCAGTTTATCCCATAACTTAGAGAATCAAATGCAAAGTCACAAGCCTCCCACTTTTTAACCCTAAAAAGTCCAGGAAAGGCCTAGAAATGTTTATAGTCTTTCCAAGCAGCCGAGTGAAACACATAAAGCCAAACTACAGGAGTTAGAGATGAAACTGGAGAAAAATCCATAGGAAACCTGAGTTCCAAAACAGCTGAGAAAATTCACCTACTGCTGCAAATCAGTCACACTGGAGGCCATGACATTGCAGGAACAATCCCATCCAGGATTTCTCACTTCTTTTCAGTACTACAGAACCAACACGTCCAGTAAAAATTGACGATGACTTTAAGTGCTGATGGTGCAGGGATCCCATTCCCTGAAGCACGAAGTACAAGGGACTCTTCATATGCTTCAGTTTCCTCTTCACCACTCCTATTCCTGGTTTTACAAGAACAAAGCTTTGAGGTATCTGGGTGCATATCAACATACCACAGACTGTCCTCCAATTTCTTCCCCAGGACACACAGCAGCATATTTGTATTTCTGCCCTGGTTAGTTTGCCCAAAGGCTTCCTCTTTCAATCTCCTCCTGGCTTTCTCTGATATGTCCTTGCTACGTGTGCAGTTCTCTATTCTTGCTTCTTTCTGCTCCAAGTCTGCAGAGTACTTACTCGTTGGTTACTTAAAATCTGAATAAATTAGGTCAAAAAGCCTGCTTAATCTGATGTGGCTTGTTTCACATTAAAAAAAAAAGAGTGAAATTGAAAACCACCTTATTGTTCTCTATTGAAATGCTGCATCCCTATTAGTTCAGGTGTATAAATAACGCTCTCTAATGCTGCATCAAGGGCTCTGCTGTGTGATTAAACCTGCTTCCCTGACCTGTAATTAGAAACTTTGCCTCTGAAAGTCAGTTTGCAGAGGGAAAAAAAAAGGAGAAAAAGAGAGGGAACTAGCTCTTAAACCCAACAATTTTGTTCTTAATAAATTATTCAGCATTTTTGAAAGTTGAGCTGGATTTCCATCTGCTAGCATTGACAAACCAAAAAGAAGTAGAATTGAAGGATTCTGACCACACAGTACAATGGTACAGAGCATGGGGCTGGAAATAAGCCAGCTGAGAAGTTCAATGTGTCCTCTCCACCTGTCCCTGTTCAGGTATTGCCATTGAATACTTGGATATCTGACAGGTCTTGGACTAATACAGAGTGACCCTCCACTAGAGTCACACTGAATTACAGCTGTGTTTGGGATACAAAATCAGAAGAAAACCCCCAATATTCAGTAAATCACTTCTTAGTGTCAGCAGAACCAGACTACGAACACATGAAATTGATGCTGATGGTCTGAGTTGAGAAACAATATAGAGACCAGACTGCACAGTCACACATAAGCGATATGTAGCCTTTTCAAGTCAAGTAATTTAAAGATGAATTCATTAATGATTTAAGCTGATCTTTTGCCCCAAGGCTATTTAGATAGTATAAACTATACTACTGTTAATGTTGGTAGTCACTGCTAGTTGCAATCCCAAGGGTACACCTAAAGATGTAAGGTGAACTTCTCACTTGGAAATGGGGAGATAGTGATGTCTTTTTGTCCCGCAGTCACAATAAGAAAAACTATTAATTCAACCACATGTAGACTCATTTTAACAACAGCAACAAAGACCAAGCAAAATATTTCAGTTGCTACAATGAATATTAGCAATCCTTCCATAAAATGGAAACAGAACAAGCTTTAGATCACCGTATAACACAAGAACTGGCCTGAGGACGAGAAGTCTCTGGCCTTGGGTATTTAGCAGCTGTTTCCAGAGTTCTGCTTGATTTCAGATCAGAGAGATTTTGTAGCAAATTCCTGCTCTGGTTACGCCTGTAGTCTTTGTGTTGAGGGTGTGACTGGCATTACAGTTTCAGTCTTCTTTGTCTTCAGGCTCAAGTTTGCCAGGCTTTACATGGGGTGAATCTGAAGTCCGGTGATTTTGTGTATAATTATTTTTCTAGGAACCTTACAGTATGGATCCAGGGTTTCAGGGAAACCTTATATATTAAAATATCAAGTTCAAGGGGACTTACACATGAGAGGAGAAACCTATTATTTACATATCAAGGACCCTTTGGTCAATTCCACAATGCCTGCTATCTTCTACTGTAGTTTAGATGTGCACAATTTTATCACAAAAAACACAGTGAATCTACTGAACTATTAAACTGCCCTGGAGGAAGTTCTTTATTCCAGATTGCCCAAGTTTATAGATGTGTGATGCACAGAGCCGTGGAGACCACAGCTGTGGGGTGAGGGTGATGTACTCCATGAAACAAAAGAGCCCTTCAAACTTAATAATAATGGCAACTTTAAGTAATCTGTTCGCTTGTAATGTGGTGGGGTCCAAGTTTATCACAGAACATAAATCTCATACACAGTACTTTGGATTAGATAGTGCAGCAGAAAGAGCTTTGCTGGGACATTGTGACAAGTTTTATGAACTTTTTAAAGAAACAGAACGTGGAAATACTAGCAGTGTTGTTAGGTTATTGCTTAGTAAGCTTCAACATCCAGTACTAAGATGGAAAGAAGAGAATCTAATAACTTCAGAAAATAGAGTAGTACTTTAAACCTATTAAGGCTCCTTTGTTTTTTAACAGCACTAAGTCAGTACTTAAAAGTGGGCCCTGTGAAGCCAGGACACTCACCTTCCTCAATCCAACCATGGGCTACCCTCTCCCCCATTTTTACAAATCCTCAGAATAAATCCAGTCTCACCCCACTTTCATTTACTCTAAGGGCCTCCCTCATTTTTTAACACTTCCCCCTGCTTCACAAATGCCTCATGTGCCACTTTTCCAAATCCCTCTCTCAGCGTCCCCTCTATCACCTGAGGTACACACGTGCCCACAAGCAGGCTGCACATGGGTTGGTGTGATGCCCACTTCTCCCCTTCAGGAATGCTCTTCCCACTCTCCTTGAGAATCCTTCATTCCTTCCTACAACAGCAACACAGTGCCCCATCTACCTCCTCTCAATGTCACTATCAGCATTTCCATGCATACCTTCACTACTGCTGTAGCAGGGTACTCTCATAGTAGAGCTGTTGCATGTCCACCATCCTTTCCTCCATCCCGAATTTCAGATCTGTTTTCCTTCAGTTTTGCACAGATTGCATACAAGCTCTGTATTATTTATCTAGCTACAGATATTTCAGTGATGTGATAACTTCAGTTCTTAGAGAGGAAAAAAAAAGGTATTGGTATGCCAGGGCCACAAATGAGTGCACGTACTCAATTACTTGATCTACAAATGTAGTGATATCTAAATTGCTGCCAGAACCTCGTTTTTCCATGTTGCTTTCTACTGTTTTCCCAGAGTAGTGGTAATCTCCCACAGTAATAATAGGAATTACCTGAATTTTTACAATTGATCAGATGGAGTATTTTCAAGTTGTCATGTTTCATAAAGTCAGGAAGAAATAATGTCCAGATCAGAACATGGTTTCACGTGTTTAGCTTAAACATCATGAAAATCAATGTGATCCTTTCGTCCTTCAAACCCTGAGCTGCATGAACCACAGTGGGATAACCTTCAGATGGTATGCTGATATCCTGGGAAAAGGAAGTTTTATGTGAGGTTTTCTTGGTGACATACTAAATGACTTCCAAATATCAGAATAATAGAAAAGGTAGATCCAATGGTTTCCAATTTACCAGACTCCAAACTAACATATGGCACTACATTGAAAAATCACCTTCAAAAAATAAAATAAAAAATTGTTCTTAATAATTATCATCTAACGACTCTGAAGAACATCATCTCTGTTCCTCAGCACAAATACTTTTCTAGCTTCCAGAATGCAAAGAGAGTTCTGAAAAATCAAGCTGGATTTCTGTGCATCAAGTGAGTCAGAAAGTAGCATTTCTGCATAGAGGCTTTGCAAATGTGATTGAAATCTGAAGCACAGCACTGTGCTCTGTGGGACATATCTGACCCATACACTGCCTTTCAACTCAGCATTTTCTAAATCACATACATTATGGTTGAATAGGAAGAAAATGTGTAAACAAGAACATAAAAGATCACTGTGAATTCATTAAATCTGATAAGCTTTAAATTGAAGTGCATGAATTCCATTCTCTGAACACCAGGATAAATTTGAAGAATCTCTATTGACTTAACTTGCACTGATATGCATTACAATAGTTTCTGGTGCATTCCAAATAATTATTACAGCAATATTCAAGACCAGAAGGCACCTATTTTCCATTTGGATAACTAAACAAAGGCCAGACTTACAAAAAAAGTCCACCATATGACAGAAAAAATAATAATCTGGATTTATTTTTAGAGGTGGTGCAGAGGTGTGGCTATAGGGCCCACTCAGTTTGGGTCTGGCTTTAAGAAGCAGTGGGAACAGAGCATGACTGTTGTCCTCCTGTTTCTTACAGAAGAAAAAGATCAAATGTATATCAGGAGACAGAACGATTTGAAGAACTTTGTCAGATGAACATTCAGAGTAGTACTGATGCATTGCAGAGCTCCTTTGCTTAGAGGTTTCCTCATAGGTTGTAAGGAATCAAGGAATCCAAATCGTTATCTTTCTTTGATATCTTTCTACTCAAAGACACGGATTGCTTAGGAAGTCTTTACCCTGTGGTTAGGATGCTGTTCATTAGCTTTCTTGGGAGTTAAAAAAAACATTTTTCTCCTTCCAGGGCCAAAAATGAATCCCTAATGCTTTAATAGCTAGTAAGATTCTAAATCAATAACAGAGAAAGACATTGCAATGAAAGAAGGGACCTGAGAAAACTGGGGTGTGGAGGAATTACAAATATGTAAAATAAAAGTCACTGAAGCAGCTCAGTCAAGTCAGTTTTTCTGCAAGAAAGCGCCTCTAAAGTGATGCCCTTAAAATAAACCGCTAGGGCTGTCCAAAAAATGATCAAGCAAAATGTCTTGAGAGCTCCTCCTGCCGGCTGTTTTCTTAGCAGTCCAAGCCCTTGTCAACAGATCCAATTTGGGGTTTGTCTTTTTAAGAAGCAGGAAATCATGGAAGGCAAAACTAATAAACGTTTCTTTTATTTGTCACAGCAATAAACCAGCATGACTTCCCAGCATCTCCTGTACTACAGCCACTTGCTCTCTAACTTTCCAGATAGAGATGCTTTGCCAGCAGACTGAGGTCAGTGCTGGGAGTGGGGCTGTGTGGGAGCTGCAGAGGAGCACAAGGTAAGCCTGGAACACAGGCAGAGACCTCAGCAGTAGGCACAGTGTGGAAACAAGAGTGAAGCATGTCTGGTAAGAGTAACCAAGTTTAACCAGGAGAAGCATCAAACGAGCCTGCAGATTCGAGGCCAAGCCAGAAAGTCAAGTCAGCAAGTCAAAATTAGGAAGGGCAATGCTTGGACACACCTACAGCCTACCCCAGACAAGGACAGCTCTGTGTCTCAGCTCTCAAGGAAAGTGGAGAGGCCCCAGCAGACTATTCTCAGCACTCTGGTCCCAGGATACGCCCACCATATCAGGGCAGACCTTGAACACATGCAGCCAGACCTGCAGGAGCTTGCAGAGTTAGCTGGTGCATGCAGGGCCCTGACAACACACTGCCCAGCACAGTCAGTAAAGAACATAAAAATTATGTGAAGTGCTGACAAGAACCTGGGTACAAATGTACCACAGGGGTTGGCAGTGTGAAAGGCTGACAGTGTGTACTTCAGGTGTTTCAGTGCCTGGACAGGACTGACCTTTTTGTAGGGCATTGTGTGCTTGCTTTTGTTTTGCCAATCTGCTGGGGAACATTTCTTTCAGAGCCAGAATAATTTTTAAATTACCACTGGGATGTAATAACAAAACCCCTCCAAGTTTTTCACCTACCATTTAAAAAATAAACGTAAAGTAATCCCGGCTTCTCAGGAGAAACCCACCCACATACATCTGTGACATTTTGACTGCTCAGTTTTTTGGCCAAACTATGCCCCAAAAGAAGAAAGCAGATGAGACGTACTGGCAGCTCCTTTCCTGCCTTCTCACTGGTGACATTTGCTGTAACCCTGCATTGGCTATCTCTTGCAGGTTTGTGCACGAACCCAAACTCCCAATGCTGCCTGCATGAGGCAGAACATCCTGAGGTTACAAAGCTCAAGTGGCAAGTGCAAACTATCTTTCCAAAAAGAAGCTTGTTGAATCAACAGGAAGAAGAATAACCCTTTCGAAAAGGTTGGCCATGATTATCTTATAGAGTTACAACAGGAAGAATCAAAGGCAGACACTGAGGGGAAGGGAAACAATATGAGGAGAGTATCCTGGTAATGTTCCCAGCTGGACTGACACTGATACACTGTTTAGATAAAGGTAAGCTGCTCTGCAAAGACTCTGTGACTACAGAAGAGAGCAATGATTTGCTAGAAAAAGAACATTCTTTATCAATACATTTATCAATGATAAAAAACAGCTCCAGATTATGTGAGCTATTTTGGGGAGAAAAAAAAAAAAGTCACATATATGACAGGGACCTGTAATTCTGCTAAGTTGGCCAGGGAGATATTTTGTCTCCTTCTATATAGAGTACTGAATGTATACTGGACTTAATAAATGTGGTTTCTCTGCCAAGCAATTGTATTTCTGCACTTTATATTTCCAGTGTGAAAAAATTAATGAAACATTTTAAACCAAAGCCGTTTCCTTGGAGCCTCCTCTGACCTTCTTTTCCTCCTCTCTCAGCTGAATCTCCCTGGCAGGATGAATTCAGACCTGATGTCTGCTCCTCCCACCAGGCTTTTGGATATGTGACAATAACCCAGTCACTGGGAGCTGTGCCTGCTGGTGTCCATTGTCCTGTGTCCAGTTTAAGAAAAAGCCCGGAATGAAATTTATGAAGAATAAAGTGATTTACAGGAATGGTCGAAGGTTGCTTCTGCACACATCTATCAGCAGCTTGTGAGTCCTTAGAAATTAACACACAAGGCTGAAGCATGGGAATGATTCGAGGCTCACCAACAGACTCTCAAAAGTTTTAAAAAAAAAAAAATCTGAAATAAAGCACCAATCTCAAACTGCTACAATCCTGTGGAACAGCTAGAGCTGTGGTAAGAAATCAAGGTGTGCCTGTGGGGAACTGCCCCAAACCTGCCAGGCAGAGCCTGTTACATTCTCCAGCAGAGAACTGACAGGCACAAAGAAGGGATATGCACTAAAAAGAGGAACTGCTGGCTGTGCTCTGTGGAAGGCATCACTTCAGCCACAGCCACAGACTGCAGCCGCTGTCGAGTACAGCCTACAACTACATCAAGTTACCTAAGCCCTAGTAAAAGGAAATGAGACACACACCATCCAAGAAAGCCAATACCCATAAAGCAGGTTGCATTGTCCATGGTGGAACAGGAGTGGGTCTGTGGGACAGGGGATACAAGCCAGCAATCAGGTACAAGGCTCCAAATAACCCAGCAGTGATGCTTACAGGATGGTAGGGGGTTACCAAAAGGAAATTCACATGCCTTCTTTGCAGACAGGGATTATCTGTGGGATATTATATGCCCACACCCCATAGTGTTACCTGCTTCCCTCTTTCAGTGGTATCATATATACTGCCTGCTCTGTGCATTTTAGATACATAAACAAATACAGATCTAGGTAGCAAGTAAAACTGCTTTCTTTATTAGCTTATCCCACAATCACACTGCAAATAGTGTTCAAAAACCTTTGCAGATATTTATCCAACTCCCACCTTAAATCAGCACTTTACTTAACAAATGCTTTCATTTGAAGACCAGCTCCCTGATAGGAATTCACAACTAGCACTGAACCCTTTATCTACAAACTTTTAACATTTCTTCTGCCCTGTCCCCCTTTCCATCAGTGTTCTGCAATATTTGCCAGCCTCCTTTATGTCTCAGTTATGTGTTCACAATGTGAGGCAGGCAGACTCATGTGCCCACAAACAGAAAAAGCTCCTCCAGCTCACAATAACTCAGCAGGTTTCTGTGATTTTCAGAGACTGCATTACTGTGTGCCCATGTCTGCTGTCAAATTACTGCCTAGATGCAGGCGCCATGGCTAACCTCAGCCTTACCCCAAACACAAAACTGTCCCTAAGCCCTCAGAAACATCCATCTTCTCTTTCAGCACCACTTACAGCCCGGCTGATGTTTCTAAGAAATAAAGAGCATGTTTACCTCTCTGAAAACTTATTATGGTTTTATGTCCTTTTTCTGCAACCTCCTGAGAGCGACCGTACTCTGCATCATGAAGTTAAAAGGTATCAAAACAGATCTGAAAAACGGATAGTCTTCCTGACATTTCTAAAGGAAAACAGAGATAAAGTCATAAAAAACAATCCTTCACATACAGCAGAGGTCAAAAAATAAAGTCTAAACTTAAGTTTGTTTTTATCTTTAGCATAAGTCCCATGACTTCTCTAACTCTTAGCTGCTTGCCTCAGGCCCTGGCTGTAGCACTACAGCAGCAAGGAAAAACCCAGAGCATAGATGCTGTGACCTCAGCCATGTTCCCTTAAAACCCTCACCCTCCCCTGGTCCATAATAATAGAAAGCTGTTCCTGGAGCTGCTACAGGGGAAGCAGCTATTTCCGTGTCATGTCTTGCCTTAAATACCTGTACGTAGTGAAGATGGCATACAGAGATCATACAAACCTATAATTGAGGCAGGATTTTCTCCAGTCATAGACAGACATTGCTGCCTGCAACTGCTGTTGTCTGCTTCGACCTTCTCCTCGAGGTGTCTCCACCTCCCATCACAATGGCACAGCAAAAAAAAAAAAAGTTCCATGGTGGTCTGCAAAGCAGTGAAAGAAGCAAATGGAAACAGAACTGACATTGTTTATATGCTATAAAGTGAATTCCAAACCAACAAATTGAAAGAATGAACACAAAAAGCAGATAAAAACAGTAACTATGACTATAACTAGAACATATGACATAACTATGACCACCAATAAGACCAGGCTACTTAATAGCACACATGCATACATGAAGGATCGCAAATTCTCAACACCTCTAAGAAAAAGATACCCCTATTATTCAGCGTTTAACAGGAAAAATGATGCATCAGGTATTCATAGGACTTGTCAAAGTAAGTGAAAATTTACCATCATATAAAACAGAATCGAGGCTTTTAAATCCTTGATACTCAGTTAAGTGCATTACTTTAAAGCAGCCCTTGGATTGGATGAGAAGGAACACTAACACAGAGAGAAACATGCGTTCTACATCTAACACAAGATTTTCCTACTGGAATGGCAATAAGGATACTCTGCAGCCTTTGGTTTCCTCTGCTGCCATGAAGCCTGCGTCCTCCTGACTATGCTGGTAGCCAGGATAACCCCCAATCCATATTCTATGGCCAGTGCATGCTGAGGGAGGTAAAGATAACAAAGGCTATGACAGAACTCTATCAGGGAAGTCCTTTCGGGCCCCATTTCCATCAGCTCATAAAAGGAACAGCCTGGACCCACATGCTGAGCCCGTCTAAGGCTGCTCCAGGCTGCAGCTCTTCATTTGCAAAAGAAATGACCCATTCATTTCTCCCTGACCTCTGCAGGCACTTCAGGCTGCCGGCCCCCACCGCTCCTCAAACAGGTGCTCAGGGACTCCAACCTCGGTCTTCCCAGGCAAGCTGACCTAATGCAGCTTCAAGATCCTTACGCTGGGGCTCCAGGAGGGTTGTGTGCATACGCTGGGAACGTTTACCCCTCAAAGCATTTATTTCCAATCTAGAAAATCAGAGACCATATGAAAAGGAGATACAAATGACACGGTGTAGCCTTAACTGAAGTTGAATAAATAAACAAATGCAAATCTGCTTGTGTGCACTTGCACACCACTGCACAAGTGATCTGTTCCCTGCAACTGCTGACAGCTGCATTTTGCAGCTGCACTTCATATTGTCTCGTGGTTGCACAAGCAGGTCCTGTGGTTCCTGTAAAGAACTGGCTGGCTTCTGTCATGACTGGGGCATGTTTTGCCTCTGCAATAGATTTCCAGATTTGATTTTGTGTTGATGAGTGAACAATGACCACAAAACTTCAGCAGGGAAATCCACATGCTTGTATTGCATTCCAAGAAAAAGACCGATCTCTTCAGACGTGCACATCATCCAGAGTCACCTTACAACTCAGCCTGAAAACCGAGAGCATCACAATCCATATCTTTTGTTCTCAACAGCCCCGTTCTGGAAAGATGATGCTGTTTCACAGCTAGGCACAGGGCAGCCTCTTGTCAAAGGCCATTAAGGCCTTCGTGGCTGAACTGGAAACTCAGTGCTGATTTTAAGTCCAAGTTCAGAGACCCTTTCACCGCACTAATCTCTAAACTACATTTTTCTACTTTGCAGACAGCCTCCAAAGAATGCACAATTATCAGAATGAACACAACCATCTTAATAAGTAAGCTGGTTTGGAAGCTGACTTGTTTTTAGTGCCACTTACGCACAAGCTCTGTTACTGGAAGAGGAGTCCTGTGATTCAGAACCCGAAGTCTGATGCAATTGGGCGTTTCAAGCTGCTTTCCCCAGCAGAGAACAACCCTATTAGTTTGAGAAAGTCCCCTGCCTGCTTTCTCTCTGAGTAATTAAGAGAGAAATCCTCCTCTCAGTGACCCCAATGCTCTCAGCCTGGGCTGATTTACACATGAAAGGCCCCCTCTGAGGGGCTTTCTCCCTTTCACATTCACAACCAGGCAGGACCTATAAATAAAACCTTTCTGAAAACAGGAGCTTTCAAAAAGGTCTGTGTATATGCGTAAACGTGTATGAGAGAAAGGGAATGGATGTGTGCACTTGAGAATGCGTGTGTTTGCATGCATATGGGAAGAGCGGGTGAGCAGAATGTGCATTCACACGCTAGCCCACATGCAAACAAGTGTACTTGGAAAAGCATCTACACGGATGTGGAAGCATGCACAGGTAGCTGCAGCACTTACAGGAGTGAGGCTGGTTTCCAGTTAGCACAGTTCCAGAGGGCATTCACTGAAGTCACTCTGGAGTTACACATGAAAAAAAAAAAAAAGAGTGAATTTAGACCCAGCTGTACACAAGGGGATGCCTGCAACACACCCTCCTAAAAGCAGTAAAGTCCCTGCAGAACAAAATGGTAGGCTTATGTAGCATTGGATATGTGGAAGCTAAGAGAATCAGGCCTTGTGGTATGGATTCCTCCATTCCCTTGACTAACGGTGAGATTTTTGAAGAGGCTGCATCTTCTTGGATGAATATAGAGAACAGCACTGAAACAACGACAACCCTGGAGAAAGTAATTCTGAGTTTGTCGGAACACAAAAACCTCTCCACGTTTGAAAATAAACAGTGGGACTACTGCCATGAAAAAGAAGGTGAGAAAAATAAAAAGTCCGTGACAGCCTTTAACATGCATAAACGATATAAACCCCCAAATGCCCAGATTTGAATCCATGCTGTCCCTCCCCCGCTGCCCTGTTCTCCCACGTGCCTGTGCAGCTGGGGTATTTCCCTTTCCAAGAGGCCTAAGCAGGACCCTACGCAGTTTCCAGGAAGCTGGCAGTTAGTGTGACCCTCTCCTAATACAAAACAGGTGACACACAGCACTAAGCCATGCCAGGACAGACTGCAGGGTTTCATAAAGCAGGTACTGGGCTGTGAGTCTTTGCCCCAGTAAGAGAGGGCTTTTTAAGACCTGGCTACAACGTGCTAATTTGAGAACTGCAAACTATTTCACTCCACTATTCCTTACCAGGTGAACTGTTTGCTTACTGAAACCGGGTCTGTGCTCTATGCTAATGCAATGCCAGCAGTCAGGCTATGCTGATGTGGAACTCAGACTAGCACACTGCAGCTGCACCACTGCCTGGTAGGAGGCTCCAGATCAGTGTGCGAGGAAGGCAGGCAGGAGGGGTGCTGCACCCTCCTGACCTCATAATCAGTAACAGTAACTCTTAGATCTCCCCCCTCCCCAGTTCTTATGCAAAAATTTAGAAGTAGGCAGGAAAAAAAAAAAGCACAAAACAGGAGACAGAAGGACTGCAAAGCCTCACAGAAGCGCACAAAGCACAAAACGTCTCCTCTGCCAGTTCAAAAAACTCTCCCCAGCTACTTGCAGTAGGCAGGAGTGCACGAGCGGGGACGCAGAGCTCCCCTCCTACTGAGCTCGCAACTAAAGCCCTCCCCCGGTTCCCAGGGTCTTCAAATGAAGATTTGCATAGTACTTCCAGATCATTCCCGAGAGAAGGGACAATGGCCCTCTAAACGCCCTCTTTCCCCCTCCTTCCCCCCCCCCCCCCCCCCTTCACTTACAAAGCTGATAAAGCCCTGGTGAAAAGGGGAACAAAGAATTTACAGATGGCAGAATATTGATTTCCGCTGTCACAGAACTACAGGGAGAAGATGAAGAACCCCCCAAAAACTCTGTGAAGTTTGAGACACGGGCACTATCTCTGCAGCACGAACTCTGCATTTGTTATGGCAGCGCCCCGTCAATATCCGATGCAGGAAGCATTGCTATTGTAGAGGGATGAGCAGGCCGCTGAAAGCCTCAAAACGCAGAGAGATGAGATTACAGCCTGAAATCCCAGTGAGCGTGCTCGTCGTTTCCAAACTTGCTCAGCAGAGAGGTGCTGCCAGTGACAGCAGTTTGCCACCAGGCGGGCCAGCCCGGCATTGCTCCCAGAGGCTTCAACTTCAGCTGACACTACTGAAGGCTTTTACAAATCACATCTCATCCCTGAGATTCGTACTGTTACCCATGTCCTCTTTTCCCTGCTACCCAGCACCGCAGCTAGGAAAACCAAGACAAGAAAATGTTTCTGTAAGGAAACAGCACATAAAAGTGAGTCCAAACAGTGGTTCTCAGTGATCACAGCCACAGTCGATGGCAGAGCTGCCCATTTGTTCACCAGTATTATCCCTACACCTTCATAAAAACATGCTGTCACGATAGATGCAGTCATCGTGGTGATAACAACCAGCACATATTGCACAGTTCAGCATGTTTCTAAAACTGTTAGCAAAACATCCCTCACAATTCTCTTTTTAGAATAGCTTGCTTTCTTCAAATACCTGTCTGGCTTCTCTCACCCAAAAGAAAATTTCTCATATGGAATCTTTTGTATATTTAAGCAGTCACTCCCAATTTATACCACATTTAAAGAAGATGTGAATCAGACCCATTAGTGTCCTGACATGCCTAAGATAGAGATTAATTGTAGGGATGATAAAGCTTGAGGAAGTACCATTTTAAATCATAGAGTAATGAAACCACCAGCACACCCAGGGTAAGACACACAAGAACCCTTTTTGGTTGTTCTCCATGAGCGCTCTGGAGCTTCACAGGCTCACCAGCAACTGCTCTGACTGTGCCCTTCATCAACCTGGCTTCTACCAAAGGTCAAACAGGATATTGCCAGGCTCCAATAAGAACCACAGTCAAATAGGATCCAGACATTTGCAAATTAATTACCATGAAGAGTTCTTCTGGAGATGTTTTGTTAATCCAACTGATGTTATGATGTCAGCAGAATTATCCCAGGAATCCACATAATTAAAAACATACCAGTGGTTACAAAAATACATTTAGCTACGGGCATCTTTTTACTGTCATGACTAACGTAACTTTTATATCCCAGTGAGGAGATTGGTCCCTCATACATATATATAAACAAGCAAACAAAATCCTTAAGAAATGCAATAGACGTTCTCTGATGTTGCCTGAAAGCAATCAAAATACAGCAGTACAATCACCTCACTGGCAGGAAATGTTACCCAGGACGTAAGGAGTATCTCTGAAGCTGCCTGCACTGAACACAGACCCTGAATCTCAGCCATGGAACACTGGGAAACTTTCCTCCTCTACATTTCATTTGCACACAGCGCCGTATACGGTTATCTTCCTTTCTGCTGTGGAGATCAGCCTGAACACCAATTCTACCCAGTGCTGACCTGCAGTACCCAGGATGAGTCAGTTCAAATCAGCCACAGCATCACTGCAGCCTCCTCTGTGCCCCAGCCCAGCAAGCCCTGTGCCCACACCTCCTAACGCCAGCTCCTTTCCTTACTGCTCTGCACTGGCTGCCACTGCTCCTGCACAGCCCCGATCGAGGGCCCCTTCCCATCCTTTCTCCAGGACTCTCCAATCCCATCCTCGCAGCTCTAGAGCCGCTCACACAGCAGCACCCCGATCCTCTAATATCAACACATCGGCCTCGCCCCTCAGCACCAAAATGGCGCCCGTTCACCACCCTTCAGCGACGCGGCGCGAGGACGCTCACGTGACTAAAGACCCTCCCGCCCTGCGACAACGCATGCGCAGAAGCGTGCCGCAGCTCAAGGTCAGGCTGGCGGAGGCAGAGCACTGCGCGTGCTTCGTCCCACCGCAGTGACGTCAGTTCCGGTTCCGGAGGGCGCTCCGGACGCTGAGGACATGGCGGCGCTCAGAGGGCTGTCCCGGCTGCTGCCCGCCGCCCCCGGCTCGGTGCCGGCCCGGAGGATGGCGGCCGCGGCGGCGCACGAAGGCGGCGGAGGTAACGGGGAGGAAGGGGCGTAGCGCGGGCCCGCATCGCGCCGCTGCCCTCCGTGCCGGGGGACGCGCTGTCCCCGGGGTGCCCTCTGGGGGCTGGCAGAGCCCCGCGCCGCGACCCCCGTTCACGTGTTAATGCTTAATGCGCCCTCGGGTCCCGCCGTAACGCGGACAGTCACTGTTGCTGTGTTCCGTACCGCCTCCAGCCCGCCTGTGGAAGACGCTGAGCTTCGTCGTGGCGCTGCCCGCGGTCGGTGTCTGTATGCTGAACTGCTACCTGAAGGCGCAGCACGAGCACAAGCGGCCCGAGTTCATCCGCTACGCCCATCTCCGCATCCGCACCAAGGTGCGTTTGTTTACCTGCTCTGTTCCGAGGATCTCATGTTCTGCGACCTCCGGGGGCCCAGAGTTTCAAATGGGAGGAGCACAGGCCTCTGCTGAGCGAGGTGCTGTGTGTACGGCCACGGTCTTAACTCGTGGCTCTGCTCCTGGCTCAGCTGTATCTGGCAGCTCTGGTACCGCTGTGCCTCTCCCAGCCCCAGGTAACCTTGCTGATGTCTCCCAGAAAAACATCTCAGTTGTAGAGGTGCTGTGTTTACCTCAGGCTAATACAGATCTGCACGTTAACAGCTGATCCCACCCTCCCGCAGCAGGGGGTCCTCATGGCATAGCACCATGGATGTCCAAGTGACAGCAGTGACTTTGCTGTTTGGAGACAACAGCTGCCAGCTAATGGAGACTTTTTCATCTCTAGTTTTGTATAGCCTGGGGGCGCTGCCAGCTTCTTTAAGCTGGAATCTGTATTTGCTGTTGAGTCCATTTCTGCTATGCTTAGTAGCTCCTTTAATTAATTGCTAAAGGCTTATTTTCCTTCTTTCTTCCAACAGCCTTTTCCCTGGGGTGATGGGAACAAAACTCTATTCCATAACCCTCATACAAATGCTCTCCCAACCGGTTATGAAGATGAAAACTAAAATCTCAACCACAGCCACAACTTTGGCTCTTCTTGTGTTTGGACCAGGCTGTTCTGTGGGAACCATCACTTAAGAAGATCTGCATTCCTTCTACAGTCAAATTGAATGGTGGTCTGGTCTCCACCAGTATTTCTGTAGAAGTCCTTTAAATAAACAGTTCCAAGCCTGAATTTGGGCTCTGACTTTTTAATTAATCTGAGACTCCTTAAAAGTTCCTTAGTTTAGTGTTGAGCCTTCCCCAGCACAGAAACGGGGGGGTTGACTGACTGTTAATACCTGCTCCCATATCTGGTAATGCTAACAAGTCATGCATCCATCACAAAGGATATGAAGCCAAATAATGTGTTTTGTCTGATTTAACTGATCATTGTTATCTCACATGCAGATGAATGGCTATTAGTGTGATACTATAAACTAAAATTCAGTATATAGAGGAAAGTCAGTTCCATTTGTACTGAGTGACCCAGTAGTAAGCATTAATAGCTTACTCTGTAAGTGCTACACTTAATCTTTGCACAGGCTATTTTGCCAGCTGCCTCATGCACGAGGAGTGTGGTCAGTGCAGGCTATGTGACCCTGCTTGAGCTACTGCCATTGCTGAGGACACAGAGCACAGTGACCCTGGTGTGCTGCAGTTTCTGAGCTGCACAAGCCTCAAACCTCTCCTTGCTCGCAGTTATTACGTAGAAGCTGTGGCATAGACAGGCCAGCACTTATGTTTGAGAACTAACTTTTTAATTAAAAAAACAAAAAAATTAAAACCCGAGTTACTCTTCAGGCAGTGTTGAAGAGCCAAGGAGCGTGGCATTCACCATTTTCCCCTTGCTATAATTCCAAGAGAATTAAGAAATTTACTCCTGCTTTGTTCCCAACATAAAATATTTATTGTCTCTTTACCTGCGTTGGTGTAGAGGGGACAGCTCTGTCCATTCCTGCCACAGTGCTCACAAGGCCATGGGGTGACTTGGGGTGAGTCCTGAGCTTGTGCTTCTCCTCCTGCACCCTTTCTCTCTAGCTGTTGCAAGATCTGCAGAAGCGAAGGAAGCTTTGTTGCTAAAATATCAGGGTGGACCAAGTAGAAAACGTTTGAAGAGGAGAAGGGTAATTCATAACAACTTCACAACTAGATGGGAAAATACACACTAGCATATTCTTTTTGCTGAGGAGCCTCCTTTACTTTTCCACGTTCAAAGGAAGACAATTTCAGATCTCATTTTAGGAAAAAATGGAAAGTGTCTGCTACTCAGTCAAGTTGCACAAGAGTGACACAAATGCTCAGATGGGGCATCTGGCAAGTCAGCCAATCATCTCACTCTTTCAAAATCCACTACCAAATTGTTGAATAACTTACTTGGAGTTTCTGCAGTTTACAAGCTACCGCATTAAGACCAACAAATAACTTCAGTTTGCTTTACAAGGTGTAAAGTGCACACAGTCCAGGAGCAGCTTCATAAGCAGGTGAGGTGAGGTGAGGCAGGACAAGCTATTGGGGCTTTTAACTTACCAGCTGTAGAACTTCAGTTCACCATCGTTCTCATTCAACGCATACTTTGATCATCTCAATCAAAAATGTAACAGTAGTCGTGGCCAACCTGGTGCTCCAATGGTAGTGTGTACAAAGATGGCCAGGCCTGTGCAGTTCTACTGATTATTATACCAAAGGAGCAAGAATTCAAATTCAGGATTACTTCAGTACCTCAGAAAAGGCCAAAGAAAGTGGCCTCTGCACAAACTGTTTCTTCACTTCTGTTACAGGCTGCCTTTGTTCCTCTTGGAGGTCATAATCAGACGCTACCAGACAGTTATCCACTTGAACAAAATATAACTTGCTATATTTATTTCACTTAAGTTATTGCAAGTCCAGCAAAAGTGCTTTTACACCATCTCTGTTAATGGCAAAACCAATGCTTTAGCCCCTTAGCATTTAGGATCATATAAACCAGACTTCTTCCACCCAAATTCAGCACCACAGGGATGGGACAAAGTAAATCAACCTTCTTGTTAAACACTTCCAAGTGTTATATAAATAAGCAAGATAAATGGGTCAGAGATTAATTGCATCTCCCATTATAAAGTACATTCAATAGAAGTTAGTTAAATCATCTTTTTGCACTGTTATAAGCAAAACCACCACCACAATTCATTGGAAAGGAGGCAGCAGGTACCACATCATAAAGTCTTTTGGTTTGTGGCAGTTTGATTTTACAGGCATAGAAAACACCCCACTTCCTCGAATGCTACAGAGAGGAAGCAGCTTAGCAAAGCACTATCCAGGTGTCCCGGCTGCTGTGTAGCCACCGTTCTCAGCCCACGGGCTCATATTAATGATTCCCTCCAGTCAGCTGAAGTCAAGAGGAATTTTCAGCTTTCCCTTTGCTCGGCCCCATGAACTCCAGCCCTTCGATGGGTATGTCCTTCTCCTTGATCGCTTTCTGGGAAGAACAAGAACAAAACGAGTTACGTTGGAAGCGTGTTTCAGACAGCGCTTTACAGTGCTGAGAAACGAGAGCTTCGGCTAAAAACATCATCTAGAAACAGCAGCCCCAGCACTGCCCTGATGGGCTCCTAACGTTACGGATGTTGAAGTTGAGCAGCCGGCGGCTCCGCAAGGCCCGCACCTGTACGCAGAGCTGGTAGCGCTTGAAGAGCTGCCCGCAGGGGTCCCCGTCGTTCTCGCCCTTGAGGAACTTCTCGGCGAACCAGCGGTTGAAGCACTGGTCGTACTCGCGCTTCAGCTCGGTGCACGCCTCCCCCACGCTGTTCATGGCGGCGGCAGAGCCCCTCCGCCACCGCTCCGACGCGCTTCCGGCGCGCGTCTATGACGTCACGAACCGCTTCCGGTGGCGGGCGATGCGGGCGCTGGGGTTGTGCCGGTGGCTGCGGGGCGGGACGGTGCGAGCCTTCGGACTCGGGGCGGCCACGGCGAGCTCCGCGCCGCCTCCGCAGGTCGGGCAGCGCCTGGGGCCGCGCCGCTCCGTTCCGTTCCGTTCCGGGCGATAACGGTTTGAGCAGCCCGGTGTCCGCTCTTTGCAGGACGGCGTCACGGTGGAGGTTCTCGACCACCTGGAGCGCCTGGCCCTGGTGGACTTCCGCGATGCCGAGGGCGTGGAGCGGCTGCGGGAGGCCGTGCGGTTCGCCGAGCGGCTGCGGGAGGTGAACACGGAGGGCGTCGAGCCGATGGACTCGGTGCTGGAGGACAGGTAAGGGCCGCGGCTGTGCGGCCGTTGGGCGCGTTGGTGCTGGGAGTTGCCTACGTACGCATCCGGCCCTCTGCGCGCCGCACTGAGCCCTGCCCGCCGTCCTCAGGTGTCTGTATCTCCGGGAAGACGACGTTACGGAGGGCAGCTGCACTGCAGAGCTGCTGAAGAACGCCAGAGAAAAAGTAGAGGAATATTTCGTAGCCCCACCAGGTACTGTCCTTTTTATAGAACCTTTGCATCGTGCTTGAGTTAACCCAAGCAGTGTCACCTGCCATCACAAACTGCTTTCCCAAGTAAGGAATGACTGTAATCATCTGTGCTAATAGACACAAAACCTGGAGCACACTGCAAGCTGTTGAGCCAAAAGCAGTAGAGTGGTTAATGTTACCTTACAGCTCCTGCACATCACTGCTTACAGGAAGTCAAACAGAACTTCATGACTTTCCTTACGTGCTCACAACTTCACGTTGTCTGCATGCACTCAGGATGAACTGGAGTAGCACTGTTACGTTAGGCTGCACTGCTCACTGTCAGCTGGTCTCACACAACTCTGTTTTCTCCCAGGTAACATCCCTTTACCAGAGCTGGAAGAACGAGATACTTTCCTGAAGCGTTCGTAGTGAGAGAATTCAAATGCCACATCCATATTTTATTTGGGAAAACTGCATTTTGTGTGGTCACAACTGAAATACCCCAGCACGAATTTGGATCAACAGGAGAACACTTGCTCTGCTAAACTTTCTGTCCCGTCCTTCTGTAAATTCTCTTGGTGCTGAAATACTTGATGTTTCTGAAACTGGAAGGCGGCATGACAGGTGCTTCTATTTATCAAAGCATATGTTATGTATTTTATATTCCTGAATGGCTTGAGGGCTTTAAAGAGAACATTAAAAACTGAAGATTAAAACAGTTTTATTGAACTTGTTTGTCAGGAGAACAAGGGAAGGTTATATCCGACATTTCTCAACTGGCAGAGGACCTTCCTCACTGAACTGTACAAATCAGAGACAAGATAAGACCAGGCTCACTGAGGAAAGGTAGTGACAGACTGGAAGAAGAATGCTTCAGCAAACGAGAACCAAATAGCCCAGTCCATTCATTTCCAGGCCACAATAAGCGGACTTAAAGGCTTAAAGCCAGTCTTTTTCTTCCCATGTGGTGACCCTCCAAATACAGAATCCAGATTTATTTCCTCCAGTTATAATGCCATGCACTAAAAAAGTTCACGGCGTGCTGAGCCACAGTGAAATTTCTGAAGAAGTGCTAGAAAAGACCCTTGAAGTTGTTGTAATAGAATCCTGCTAGACACCAGTTTTAAGTCTGCTCTTATGGCTCTTGAGAGTGTGCCAGGAGGACAGGAGGGTCTTCCATAGCCCCTGGCACAAACTCCTCGAGGGCAGAAACTCCTCCTCAGGTCAGAATTCAGTGTCATCCACTTCACACAATGCGTGTTCTGTATCTGATTGCAGGAAAAAAAAAAATCACTCCCACTTTGCTTCTCTGTATTTCTGCATAGTGAACAACACCAGCTTTGTGCATGTGATGCTTGGTAGAGGAGATGGTAAGGAGACATAATTATTTCTCCTATGGACTTTATATTCTACATCCCTACAAACAAGACAATTAATAAACTAAGTCTCCCACTGTCAAATTCACTGCAAAGCTTGAATATTAGAGCTTGTGTCGGCATGTCAAGAATCAGACCCTGCAAACTGTAAACCAAGTTCAGCCTAAGGGTCGTTCATGTTTGTATATAAATCACAAGGACACACTTCAAAGCACGCCATATGACACGCACATTAGCAGAGAATTCCCACCCTGAGAAATCCCTGCGTGTTCTGTCCATTTTGGCTGTCTTCTTTTCCCCATGAGAGGGAATGGGGACATTATTTACATAAAGAAAGGGAGAGGAGTTGAACAGCATGGCTGCAGGAGCCAGCAGCCCAGTGTATCATCAGGCAGCAATCAAAGCAATTTGGACCAAGATGATCCCACGTTCCCCATGCAGCACGGGCTGAGCTTAAGGCTTCCAATTCTCTGCTGCTCCCTTAACCACACACACTGGTGAGAGGACAGGCTGTCTAATGCTTGTTCCCTGCAGCCTAAAACTGTCTTACAAGTTCAAAACATATATTTCCTTAATGAAGGGGTTTGTTACAATGTCCCTGCTAATAAGGGAATTACAGCCCTGACTCACATTCCCACAACCTACGCGTTAGGAACCCTTGCACAGGGTGGATGAGCTGCCTGTGGGGCAGCATGCATTGATCAGTGCCTCAGCTCCATGTAGTGAGGTGGTGCTGCCCTGTGGGATGGCTGAGCTGCACCAGGGTGGGCTGCACCCAGAGGAGAGAAGGCACCCCTGGCTCACATCCTTGCACTGTTCTGCTACATACAATTGAAAAAAGACAACAAAAACAACAGGTAAGTGAGGCAAACATGATACATATCTGTAAAACAACTGTTTTTCTCAGTGGATTGTTACAGCCGAAAGAGAAAGGTCAGTTTGGTTAAAAAAGAAAGAAAGGAAGCCATATTCTGAGCTGCTGTAGATGTTCTGGGTTCCCTTGGAGACCATGGACTGGCTTGACTTACACCTGCTACGTTTTCTCCACAGCTATGCAGACCTGTAACTTAACACTGAGCTGGGTGCCCTGGCAGATAGATGCTATGTTTACAAAGACCATTTTGAGGCAGAGATTTCTTCAGTTGCATGGAAACACAAAAACTGAGGGCGTTCTATTGCTAATAATTATTTCCAGGGAGCCCCAGGAAAAATGTCATTCTGATATGGTATTCAACACAGAGCAGAAAAAAAAAAAAAGAAACAGCTGAAAAGTGCTGGCTATCCAACCTCCACCTGCAGCAGGAGCCTCATGACAGGCACCATCCATTACCCAACATCTCTGGCACGTCCTGTGCTCCATCTGCCATCTTCTTGCACGTATGTTCTGCCTTCCCCTGCAGTTCTGGCCTGAGGGCAATGCACTTTCACATTCCTGATCAACAGGTAAAGCTGTACCGTGTCTTTAAAGCCACGTATCTCAGGCTTTCGTGTTCGTGCAGCCCCACGTCTCACCCACAGACGGTTCTTGCAGCCGTCATCACATCTGTTCCTTCAGCAAACCAGTTCTTAATGAAAGCACAGAAATGTGCCCGCAGCTACCAAACACCGCCTCCTCAGAGCCCACGGCTGGTTCTGAAGGTCAGTGCAGGCACAGGGCAGACGCTGCAGTGCCTCATTGCTGGTGCTCTGTGAACTCATCGCACGCCGAGGCCCCAGGACCCCGAAGCTTTCCGGGCTGTTAGCAGCAGGGCGCAGAGATGGCAACGTCTGCCAAGGCCGCCTGACATCAAACTGCAACCTGACGGCTTCCGCTCGTTACAGGAGCCGACTTTAGAGCCGGACCCGATCGATCTCCGTACACGTGGGCAAAAGGCTTTTATCAGAGGTCGCTCGGTCGGAAAGACAATGACAGACTGAAAATAGGCACATTAATGTGAAGATCGATGGAGCGCGGTTCCCAAGCTTCGGAGCGGGCGCCCGCACGCCGCCCCGCCCGTCGCTATGGGAACGGACGCGGACACGCGGCATGCCGGGCGGAAAGAAAACGCCGGAGTAAAATCCAAGCGGAGCTCCGCCGGCTGGCCAATGAGAGATCGAGGGGGCGGGGCCGCGGCCAATGGCGGGCGGGCGGCGCGGAGGGGGCGGGGCTTGGGGCGGGGCTGCGGAAGCGGAGGCGTGCGCCAGGCGCGGCGCGCAGTCGGCAGCTCCGATCAGCGCCGGTCCGCAGCGCCCGCATCGGTGAGCGGGTCCGGGCACCGAGGGTGCGGGGCGGCGGGGCTGGGGGAGGACTGCCGGAGCGGGGCGAGGGGCTGCCGGGGTGGGAGGGGAACGGCGATGTGGGGGTGTGCGCGCGGCACGTGGCTGCACCCACAGCTCCGGGTTCCGTGGCCGCTGCAGGCAACCATGAGTGACCGAAAGGCAGTGATCAAGAACGCCGACATGTCGGAGGAGATGCAGCAGGACTCCGTGGAGTGCGCTACGCAGGCACTGGAGAAGTACAACATCGAGAAGGACATCGCAGCGCACATCAAGAAGGTAAAGGGCTGCGGTGCTGCGCTGTGTAACACCGACGGGGGGAATGCTGCTGGGCTCGAGAAACGAGTTCCAGAGATACCAGCTCACCGAGCTGGGCTTTCTGTGTAGGCTGTGATTGCTTTCCTCGCCCTCTGCGTGGACCTCTGTGGTCCTTCTGCCTTTCTCTCGCAGTACTTTAAGCTTTTATTTCCATTATCTCCCCATCCAAACGAACCTATTTGGGAAGCGCTGCTTTGCTGACCTTGTCATCCTTTGGCTTTCCTTCCCACTGCACGCAGGACAAACTGTTCACACCAAAGCAGAACAGATGGTTTGTTCCTTACAGTGTGTCACATTTTCTGCCTCCTACTTGCAGCCTGACTGAGCTGAGCAGAAGACAAACTCCTGCACGCTCTCACTGCTGTGGACAGGTGCTACAGCACACAGCCACCAGCTGGAAGGTTGTGCTCATACCAGGCTTGCACTGATGAGTTCCACATAATCTCATAGCAGGCTCCTGGTATGATGGGTAGAAAAAATGTTCTCGTGGCACTGGTGTAAAAATGTGGGCAAAGAATATTCCACTGAGTCCTTTCAGCATCCTTGTTGATAAGAACAGCTAATGAAGTTCAAATGATGTTTTAACCTGCACAGATTCAGAACGAGCAGTGAAGTGTGGCTTTGGAGGAAACGTTACTGAGCAAACACATTTCAATCTCATTCCTGCTGGGCTTTTTTAAAGTAAGCAGCAGATAGTTATAAGACAACAGATGATCCCTGCACTTAAGAGCATATGCTGCTCCTTAATTGCCATCTTCAGAACGTGGTACTTGCTAAGAAGTGACACATCAGTGCCAAAACAGAAGCGTTAGTACAGTTCTCATAAGAAATGCTAAATTTGTAGTTCTCTCTTCTGTAGGAGTTTGACAAGAAATACAATCCTACTTGGCACTGCATCGTGGGAAGGAACTTTGGCAGCTATGTGACTCATGAGACCAAACACTTCATCTACTTCTACCTCGGCCAAGTTGCTATTCTTCTCTTCAAGTCTGGTTAAACCACGGACTCTCAGTGGCACTGAGTCTGGCTGCAGGACTGCACACCAAAGCCAAGCAGCCTGCTACCCTCAGCCTTCTGAGGACACAGACCTCCATCTCCAGGTCTTGTGTTGTATTGTTAATGATCAGGGATTTCTCTGTAGTAGCTGATATTTTCATTGTGGCTATAAAAGTGTCTTCCTCATATTTATTTTCTTTCAAAACAAAGCTTATTTGCTAATAAAACTAATGGAACAGTTTATCCTGGAAGACTTCTATCTACCCTTCTGCTGTCTTAATACTTTCATTAAACTCTATTCCCCTCTAAAGGAACATCCACACACCAACTTTCCTCCTAAATGCACAGCATGTGAGTGCTGAGTTAATCTAAGAATAGATCATCCATCACTAAAAAAAAGAGGAAAGATTTTTTTCCTGAGAGAAGGTGGGAAAAAAGACTGTGTTTTGAGTCTTTTTCAGTATGCATAACCTCCCATGCAAATTGTGAAGCTGCTTTTCTGATCTGATGTGAATTGCTGAGCTAAGAGCAATAGCTCTTTTTGGTCCCACTCTTCAGAACAGAGGGTTTTTCACATGCTTACATTACACAGCTGTCAACTCAGGCTGTAACTTTGTATATCCTCCAGTTTTGTTTAGAGGAGTTTTTAGTTTTCTTTATCCCTGCAGCCTGCAACAGAAGCACCACATCTTTAACAGTTTAGTTTAAGGAACAGAAAGAAAGGTGTGGTATGTTTATGTGGAGATTATACATCTAGAATTGACAGAGGGGAAGACTTCACATGTAGGTGAGCATATGTAGTCTGATTTTGGAATAATTATGCAGTTATTCTCTGAAAAATCTCCTCTCTTCTAGAAAGATAAAAATACCAAGTTAAGTGAAAAGTAGTTGATGAAGAGCTGTTTTATTTCAAAAACTTTTCATTTGTTTGAAAGAAGTCAGAAGAACACAGAAAAGTCCATTAAAGTCCAGATGACTGAAAGACAATCAGAGCTTAATACAGATTTAATAAATCCAAGTTACTTCTCATCGCTACAGTAGCCTCCTTGAACCTCAGTGAGAGAAAGGAGGAAACTTAATTTGAAGACTAGATAGTTCGTTTGTATCCACAGCAGGTGTGACTGAAGCTGCCCCATTCATTAGCACTGCTCAGTTTTGTTCATGTCCTCTATGCACTCGGAAGGGAAATTCAAGGGTAAGAAACTGGCCACAGAATTCACTTCACCCTCAGGTCTCTTGAGGGGAAAAGAGTAACTGATGTCCTTCTGGATCTGACTGCTGAGCAAATATCTGCTGCACACGTTACAATCTCAGAGCTTTCAGATCCCTCAGGAAAATCACACTCGCTGTGTTTCACTACATAGCAGACTCACAGTTTGAAACCTGAGTGAATGGCAACAATGCCGGAGTTTAAGTTCTGATAATCCACTTTTAAAAACCCTGCATCTTCTATCATTGCCTTCAGCTCCTCCTGAAAAGTAATAGTTCCATCATTAAACCACCTCAATGCCTATAAGCCAGCTGCCTCCACGATTATTTGGGAAATAATTTTGCATGCTGGTGCATGCAGAGAAATGCTGCCTTACCTGGGGGGGGAAGCGCCGGATGCTCTCCACAAGATACTGGTAAGACTTCCAGTCACCAGCAATAACCTCACCCAGAACAGGGATAACCTGGAAACTGTATAGATCATAGAGCCTGCAAAGACAGACAGCAAATATATATTAGTACAAACAAATTTAAAAGCAGCCCTCTCCAACAGAAGTTGGTATCTTTACCACTTGACTTTGCAGTCTGAATTTGATTTAAACGCACAATGAAAAGGCCCAAAGCATCTCCACCTCTTAATGTGAGTGCATGTAAGAGTCTTGTGACATGGCATAAGGTGTCACTATGTTCCTACCTGGAAAGAAGAGGGTTGCTGACGTGACTAAATTCAAGGCAGAGAAATCTGCCTCCTGGCTTCAGCACACGATAGGCCTCCTGAAGTGCCTGAGACAAAGCAGACGCAGTGAATTTATTTCTGTAGGACAGCACCTGTCTGTTTCCATGCATGTAACAGCAATTCAGTGATCAACTGAGGGCAGTAAAGACAATCCTGACTGGCAATCTCCAATTTTTATTTGTAGGGAAGCATTCCAAGACCATCAAAACTCAGAACACACTGACTGTTACATAAATAGATTTATACCAGGCTTTAAGATTAAACCATGATATTAGGGAAGAAATTTTTCTTCTCTTTTTTCCTACACTTAGTTAATCAACACTTGCCAACAGAGCTCTTGTAATTACAGACCAAATCTGGAAAGGAGGTGACTCAACTAGAATAAATTGAAAACAAGAAGAGTAATTCAAATACTTTTAATCAAAAGGCTTTATTCAACTGCAAGACATACCAGAGAACCAAAGAAATGATTCTAGGTTTTGGAGGAGTAATGTGTGAGAACAGAAAGGAGGGAAAGGGAAGAAGAGAATATTTAGCTACTTAGAAAATTCCATCTTCTATTCAAAACAAGATAACCAGAGGAACCACCAAGAAGCATTATACTGATAACTCTGTGTCTTTTCCACACAAGAATACAAAATTGTGTTCAACAGCCTCTGCAGGTTTTACATCTATCTGGCTTCGATTGTCATTCTCCTGAGGAAATGACATTAAAATATCAACAGAACACATATATGACAGGAACTCTGAAACAGAATCAGAGGCTTGAGTGTGTTTTGTATCAGGTCTCCAAAGAGTCACGCTACCAGACTGCTGCATCTGGTTTCCTCAAAGAGCTGTAAGCTAATGAGCTTGTGCTTCCCAAGGTGCAGACAAAGCATGAAAGGTTACCTGCATTAAGGTAAGTTCAAAGGCATACTTTTCAAGGTGGTCTGGATCTAAACGCTGCACCTTCCATGGAAGGAGCTTTGCCAAGGTTTGTAACATGCTCCTCCAAAACACAAGCAACTGATCTAACTAGACACGGGTGCTCTAACCTGTCTTCATCCACATGACAGCTAGTCATTCCCAAAGGACAGATACAATTTAAAATGCAGAGTACCACTCTCACTAATTAAAACTGTACTTGTTTTTTATGGAAAACTGTAAAGACACTAAGCAGAAGTGGGCTGAGCAGGTTACATCAACCTGCTGCTTCATTTCTTCTCTGGGAGCTCTGCTGGCTCAAGCAGGGAAACAACAGTGGGTCAGATGCTTCCTGCACCAGAGGCATGATACAGATCAGGTGCTTCAGGGTTTTGGGACATGAAGACTGCAGTATCATAGGTTAAGAAAAGGTGGGGAATATAGCATTCAGCCCTTTTTGCCTTAGGAAGAGATTGCGTGGCTTGCCAAGCTGGAAAGATTGGCTGCAAATAGTATAAATCTAACTTCTTTTGATAACAAAGGTGGGGCATTTTATTGCATTCCTTGTTCAAACACGCTGCACACTACATGTCACTTATATTAAGTGTCTTGGGAGTAGACAAAGACATTTCTTTATCCAAAGGTGTTCCTCCTTGGCTTCCTCTGCTAGAACCAAAAAAACATCAGATGGACTGACAAGACTTTGTGCCAGTAAATGCCATAGCAACTTACCAAATCAATACGAGTAACATTTCTTATTCCAAAGGCAATTGTATAAACATCAAACTTGTCATCATCGAAGGGCAGCTCTTCAGCATTCCCAAGCACCCAGGACAAACCTAAAATATAAGCAAAGAATATCCTGAACAAACTTAACATAACTCCTGCTCCTCAGACTACTCCAAAACGAATAGAACTTCCCTATTCCAGAAGGAAATGATTATTAATAAATTGCTATTGAAAAGCAGTGCTTCCATTTTGCCTTTCTGTTCGAGGAAAAAAAACATCTTTGCCTTCACTCACAAATCTCTCAATGCCCTGTATTGTAGCATATCAGCCAAAGCATTCCTCTGTGTGTATGTGAATACATTGCATTCACAGAGTTTTGGTCTGCCAGAAAGATTTCATCCAAATTTTGCATTTAAGTGGACAGCAACACAAACTGGCTTCCAACACTTAAGAATTTTTTGCTAGAAAGTTTCCATTGATTGAGGAACATAAAAAAAACCCACACTCCTCCATCAGCACTCAACATGTGACCCTGCTGCAGCTGTGTTGTTTCCCAAACCCCAAGGACCATCTGTGCACCATTAGATGTTCGGGTTACTTGTACCATAAATAAGGTTGCTTAATTTAGAATTAATTGTTTTTAAGGTCACTTTTTGGTGAGTCTGATGCAGAACAACAACAATAAAGTAAAAAAAAACAACAAACCAACAACCAGGAGCTTTCTGCACTGGAAAGCAGCAGTTTCAAAGGGCAGTATGCTAGAAACAGGCACGGAGAACAACAGAAAACCTCAGCTGTTGCCAGGAAGCATTCAAATTTCATTTTTATCAAGTCAATATGTTAATAGTCGTAGAAAATATTGTAAGCAAAGGAACGTGTAACACTGTTAAGCAAATATTAGCCTTATTTAAACCTGGGCAGTTTGAAAAGACAAAAAGTGAGCACCAAGAAAAGGTTTTTAGTAACAGCAAAATGTCCCTCAGAATACACTGCAGTAAAATCACAGGGTGAAAGGTTGTAAGGGGACAGATGACAGGGAGTGCTGGTGGCAAACAAGAACTGGGTGCATGCAGTGCACCCTACCACTCCTGCTGGCATCAGCCATTCTGAAGCACTTGTGTTTCTTCTCAGCATGCACAGCACTGCTGTTGGCAAATATGAGCACAGAAATGTGTACATGGGAAAAGGGTAAAAGAAAAACTACGCTCCTTGAAATTAAATGAATGTCAGACCTTGGACAATGAGCAAGTTAAGCTCAGAAATGAGTTCCCTGGCAGAGGGGGGAATTGCATGAAGAGCAGAAGGCAGGACACAGCCAATGGGTATGTGCTGAACGAGGGAGTGAAGAAGATAGAAAGTCAGAATTATGGCACAGGAGGACAACCCAGGCAACAGGAAGACAACTGAGTTTCTAAAGCTGCATTGTACAGAGAAAGAAAGTGGAAAACTAAATACTCATTTTGAGAATTTGTTATTAATTTTTAAAATTTCTAATTTTCAAGCATAGCTTCGGTATAAACCAAGGCTATGTAATTTAAATCCTGAAGTGGTGATTACCAATATCACTGACCAGGCTATCACTTATCAAATTCTATCAACCATGTTACTGAAACGGTACAAAGCATGACTTACCTTCAGAGTAGCCAAGATGCTGTGCTTTCTGCATCCCAGCTTTTAACATTTCTTTGTTAATGTCACAGACCACAACCTGAGAATCCCCCAGAGGATTACTTTTTTCTTCCTGGTAACTCTTAGAAATCTCCTGCCACGACAAATTCTGATGGTTCCTAAGCTTCTGCTGGAGCTGGCGTTCTCGTACGGAACGCACGTAATTAAGGAATCGAAAGGCAATGTCACCTGCAATCGTTTGAGAAGAAGGATATGTGTTTTAGAATGTTTTCTCAACTTGGAAATACTGAAACTCCATGAAATTTGAACATAATGCTTTGAACATCAAACTCAGCACGTACACATTCCACATGTAGCACGTATGTAAATAAAAGTATGTAAGTATGTATATAAAGGGAACATACTAAAAGCAAACATTCCACATCTTCCTGCAAAAGAAAGAAAGAGTTTCTGGTAGCATGTCATGGCAGTATTGTGGTAATTTCAGAGCCTTACAGTGAGGCTTTCAAAACATAAATCAAACTTTACCTGCTGTAAATCTGCAGTGAGGCAAGATAGATGCTTTACTATGAAAGACAGCAGAACCAAGGTGCAAAAAAAAAAAATAATAATAATAATAATAATAATAATAATAATAATAATCAGGCAACTTCAGCCCAAGAAAACACAAAAAAAGTTTGGAACTAGCATGGTGCGGTCATGTAGAACTACAGGAGGGTTTACCTGTTCCACCAGCAACATCCACAAGGAGCGTTCCTGGGGAAGGATTCATTTTGTGCACAAGGATGTCCTTCCACACCCGATGGATCCCCAGGGACATCGAGTCGTTCATTACATCGTATTTCTCGGCCACGTTTTCAAACACCTGGTAAACTGCAAAGAGAGGGGCGTGAGGATGAGATGTGACTGACTTAAAATCGGCCCCGTGGAAACCAGGCGGGAGAAATCCTTCTCGCCTGGGGGAGGTCTGGCACCGTGGGAAAGTTCACCTGAAAACTCCCTACACCGAGAAAACGAGAGGATCCCATTGACCTTGCTGAGCGACAAAGGTCTCTTTGGAGGAACAGCGTCTGTTCCCGTAACCCTTCTGCGGCTCCGCGGGGATGAAACGAGCGGGGATGAAACGAGCGGGGATGACGCCGCACACCGCCCCCCCCAGCCCCAAACCCCCACAGACTGCAGCCCGACCCCGGCCCCGCCGCCCTCACTTTTCTCCCTCCGCTCCGCCTCCGTCACGTTCTGGAAGCCGAAATGCGTCTCCGGCCGGGCGGCCAGGCCCCGCGCGGCACGGAGCAGCGCGCACAGAGCCCCGCGGCGGCGGGAGAGCAGCGCGCGGCCCGGCCTCAGCCCCGCCGCCATCTTGGAGGGCGCGTCTGCCGCTCCGCCGCCGCGCGGGGTCCTACCGGCGCTCGGCCCGCCCGGCTGCCCCGGCCCGGCACCGCTCCTTCAGCGCAGCGTACGGGCAGAGCTCCGGGCTCGCACGCTCCGACTGAGCCGTTTCCCGTTCGCACGCTGCTGGAGCCATCCGCGACCGCCGGCGCCTCGGAGACACGACAGAGGCGCCGGGCTCTTTGTCACGGTGGAGGGTGCGGCGCCGTTACCGGGAGAGCCCCTCACGCTACGCTCACGGGACCGCGTCCGGGCGGTTCAGCCGTGAGGGAAAACAAGCGGGGAAGGCCCTGCAGAGGCAGCACGCCGGCGAGCGGAGCCCCGTGAGCCGGCCATGGCCAGGCCCCACCTCGGCGGCCGGCGCACACGTCGCTATGGCAACGGCCGCGGAGCACGCCGGTCCGAAAGAAAACGCAGGAGTAAAACGCTGTGAGACTGCCGGCACGTGGCCAATGAGCGCGCGAAGCGGCCGCAGCGATGACCAATGGCCGATGGGCAGCGCGGAGAGGGCGGGGCTGGGGGCACCGGGAGGCGGGTGCGACGCGCGCGGGTCGGTTAAACCGGCGCGGCGGCGGCACGAGTGGCTGACTGCGGTGCGCGTTCGCTTTCCTGCGCCGGTCCGCTGCGCGCCGATTCGCCAGGGCTGCTTCTGCTCCGCGCTCGCGGAACGGTGAGGGGCGGGGGCTGCCGGGGGGGGGTGCGCCGGGCTGCGTCAGCTCCCCATCGGGGTTGGGTCCGGCCGGGAGCTGCGCGCGGCGAGTTGCGGCGGCCCTGCGTTGCGGAAGGGCTGCAGGGCGGTGGCTGCGGGGCTCTGAGTGGCGCCGGGCCGCGGGGGTCTGAGGGAACGGCCGCGTGTGACCGCAGCACGGCGCTCCGTGCCGCTGCAGGCAACCATGAGTGACCGAAAGGCAGTGATCAAGAACGCCGACATGTCGGAGGAGATGCAGCAGGACGCCGTGGAGTGCGCTACGCAGGCACTGGAGAAGTACAACATCGAGAAGGACATCGCAGCGCACATCAAGAAGGTAAAAAGCAGCGCTGCGCTGTGTAACACCGACGGGGGGAATGCTGCTGGGCGAGTAGCGCTCGAGAAACGAGTTCCAGAGATACCAGCTCACCGAGCTGGGCTTTCTGTGTAGGCTGTGAGTGCTTTCCTCGCCCTTTGCGTGGACTTCTGTGGTCTTTTTGCTGTTGTCCTGTAATACTTTCCATTTAAGCGTTTACCTCATTGTCTCCTGTCCGGTTGAACACAAAAGTGGCAGCTGAGCCGTCCCTGGGACTGATCTGGGCCAAAATACAGTGGCTCTATTGAGTGCCCCTGCAGCTTCCCTCTGAGAGAAGGCTTGTTGGATGGAGTTCTTAGTTACAGCTTTATTTAACTTAATCTTTAGGATCTCTTCAGTTCTGTACAGCTGAAACAGGAACTGTAGGGCAGCATCCTCTTCTGCAAGTTTACTGTAATTGTGTCTTATGTAGTAACCAAAGCAAAAAAGAAAAAAAAACACCAACAAAACAAAAAACAACTAAAAACCAAAGCAAAATACGTCTGCTTGTTTTTTAATCTTCTTACTGTGGGTTTTTTTAATATCAAATTAACAGTAATGAATGTGGAGCATAGTCAGCCCAGGTGAATGGAGAAATCAGAGTTTTAGTGGAAGTGACTCTGATTTGAATGGCAGAGCTATCTGAAAAGCAATGAAACTAAGAATCTTTCCTCTGGAGAAAATGCTGCTCATAGTACAGAAAGGTATTTTTTTTCCACAAATGCTGGAGATATCTGTGATAGTGGAGAAGAGAGAGTTTAGCCTAATGTTATTCAGGTACTTCTTGTGGCAACTGCTAGAAACTTCTAGAGAATTTACTTGATAGGTGTAAAACACAGCTATGTAGGAGCTGAGTAGATAGCACTGGTATTACAGAGCTTCTGGCAGAGAGTTTTCCACAAACAGCCCCATCAGCACCCGAGATGAACAAAGGAGTTCAAATAATGGCTTCGTCTCCATAGATACAAAACTGGTGGTGAAGCTTTCACTTAGGGGCTGTACTTTTAGATGATGAATTATGGGAGGGGGAAGAGTATTTCCCCTGAGCAAAGGCAATGTTCTGAGCTTCTGTCTGCTCAGATGGGAGGTACTGTGTTTTTCTTTCTCTTTTTTTTTTTTTTTTGTCTGACTAAGCAGCAGGTGAACAATGCTAGGATTATCTTGTTTAGAACGTATTCAAGAGCATCTGCTGCTCCTCTAATTGCCCTGCCCAGAAATTAAATGCCTGTTTAGAAGTGTTCTTAGCATCTAGTGGTCTGTTTTGCAGGAATTTGACAAGAAATACAATCCTACTTGGCACTGCATCGTGGGAAGGAACTTTGGCAGCTACGTGACTCATGAGACCAAACACTTCATCTACTTCTACCTCGGCCAAGTTGCTATTCTTCTCTTCAAGTCTGGTTAAACCACGGACTCTCTCTGATGCTGCACCTGGCTGCAGGACTGCTGGCTCCTGTGCCCAGTTCCTTCAGCCTTCCTGAGGACGCAGACCTTGATCTTCAAGGGCAATGGCAGGGATCATGATATAGCAGAAGGTGTTACGTTGTGGATATGAAAATGAAAAATACCAAAAAAAAGTCTTCCTTATATTTATTTTTTTCTAAAAGGCTTCATTTTTGCTAGTAGAGCTGTTGGAGGAGCGTGGCCTTTAAGAGTTCTATGCCATCTGCAGTATCAGCCCATTACTGCTTATGCTCTGTGAGTACTGACGGTGTTCTGTTCCAAAGCTCTCCTTTTCCTTTCTGATTCTCTCGTACTGTTGGATATACTGACAGCTGTACTGTTGCAGAGCCTGAGCTGTTTCTTTTTCTGCTGATGCCTCTTGGAGATTTGATTTGGAAAATAAACGTCGAGATCCGCCCGGCTGCCGCCTCGTTATTCGAGTAGGGCTGCGGTGCCCACGGGACTACAACTCCCGGCATGCCCCGCGCTCCCACCCGGCCCCGCCCGCTGCCCGGCACCGCCGCGGGGCGCTGCTCGCACGTGGGGAGCGGTTAAACCGGAGCGGGGCGAAGGGGGACGGTGCGGGGCTGCCGGTGGGCTCCGGGTATCTCCGCTCCTCGCGGGGCTGTAGGGCCGGAGGTGCCTCCAGCAGCTCCGGGCTGTACGCTGTCGGTGCAGGTGGCCATGGATGAACAGAAGGCGGTGATAAAGGACACGGACATGGGGGAGGAGATGCAGCAGCAGGCTGTGCAATGTGCCGTTTTGGCCATAGAGAAGTACAGTGTTGAAAGAGAAATCGCTGCCCTTATAAAGAGGGTAAATAACTGCGATATCCTGCTTTTTGATCTGCTCACATCAGCATAGGGTGGGGTGGGTAGCACTGAGCTTCCTAGAAAAGCCAGTTCTGTGGGGGCAAGGCACAGTGGGCCTTGGGCTTCTTTCCCTCTGTTTCTTTTCTTTGTCACCCTTACGTGTATCTTACCCGGCACGTGTAAGGTAACTGCTTAACCAAGGTTGTAAGAGCTGACCCTTACCTGGTGTGGGCTGAGGCCTTTCTATGTCCTTCCTATTTTGTTCAGCAGTACCTCCTATTTTAAATTGCTTTGTTCTCATTGAGCAACAGGAGGGCATCTGCTGGCCTGTCCCAGTGCCTGGCAGCTGGTAGAAAACTGAGTCTGCTATAGCTTTCCTCTGAGGAATGCTTGAACTGTGCCTGAATTGGTCTTAAGGTTCTGTTCACGTTTCTGTAGCAGTTGTGCAACATTAGCTGTCTGGTTTGAAATTTGCAGTAGGAAATAATTTTCAGCATAGCTTCTGTATTGACTCCCCTGTGCTGAACCATGCTAACATCCTGAGGCTTGGGGGCCTGGTGTTCTTCTTAGGGCTGTGTGAGAAGGAACAAGAGGTGCATGAAGGTCCTTCTGCCTTGCCATCTTAAATTGCTGAAGGAATTCAAAGGTACTGCAGATCTGAGAGGGATCTGTTCGTACTATCTTATAGAAGGACTAAATGCTTCTTTTGTGGGAGTCTTCCTTCCCTCTCATAAGGAATGCACTCTGGTGGTGGTGAGCAGATGGTTTGCAGCTTGTTATGTGGCTCCTTGGTGGAGCCTGAAAACTGGGAGTGAGGAACTGCTTAACCAAGGTTGTAAGAGCTGGTCCTTACCTGGTATGGGCTGAGGCTGGGCTTTGACATTGGGAGATGCCCCTGAGCTTGTTCCTGCTCAGCTATGGAGCACTGTGGCTTTGATTCTCTGTAGTCTGAGCAGCAGTGAACTGCAAGATGTAACAGTCCTTGAAGCAAACAGCACACAGTGCTGCTTAATTGCCTTTCCAAATAGCTGCCTGTTGAGAAGAGAGACATCCTGACAGGAAATCTACAGCCAGGGCAAGGGGAGAGCTGTGCCAGCACCAACTTCCTCGTGCTCTCTTCCACAGGAGTTTGAGAAGATGTACAGCCCCACTTGGCACTGCGTCGTAGGAAGGAAGTTTGGCAGCTACGTGTCTCACGAGACCAAGCACTTCATTTTCTTCCTGGTGCGTGGCCTCAACGTGCTCCTGTTCAAGGCTGGGTAGCGGCCACTGCTGGGAGCTGCGGTGCTGTGCAGGTGGCAGCGCAGTGCTTCTGGGACGTTGTTGTGTTCGGCACAGGAAAAAAAAAAAAAATAGTTATTTGTATTTATTTGCTTTCCGAAGTCGGCTCCTTCGTTAATTCAAATGCTGTGTTTACACGTGACTTTCTGGGCGGGCCGGCAGGGGGCGCTGTGCGCGTGGTCTGAGCGCAGGGCCGGCTCTGGGACCGCTCTTTCCTGTCGCTATAGCAACGAGTGCGGGCGCGAGGATCTTCCGCTTTCCGCCCGTGGCCAATAAGCGCACGGAATGGCGGAGGCGTTGGCCAATGGGTAGCGGAGGGGGCGGGGTTAGCGGATCCGCGGGGCGGTTAAAGCGTTGCGGCGGCGGTGCGCGTCCGCCCGCGGGACTGCGCGGCTCCTGGCCGCACGCCGTTGGTGCGGGAGACCATGGGCGAGCAGAAGGCGGTGATAAAGGACACGGACATGCCGGAGGAGATGCAGCAGCAGGCCGTGCAGTGCGCCCTGCGGTCCCTGGAGGAACACAGCCCTGAGTGCAACGTTGCCGCACATATAAAGAGGGTAAATGTGACTAAACCGGCACCCCGCCCTGCACCGCTCCGCAGGGTCACGCCTTCTCCTCCGCTCCTGCAGGAGTTCGACAGGAGGTACACCCCCACGTGGCACTGCGTTGTGGGGAGGAACTTTTCCAGCTGCGTGACGCACGAGACCAATCACTTCATCTTCGCCTACCTGGGCCACGTCGCTCTTCTTCTCTTCAAGTCTGCTTAGAGCCGAGCCCCGCCCCGCCGTTCCGAAACCCACAGCCCGCTGCTCTCAGACCGACCGACGGAGGACGCCGGGCACGGGCTTTGCTGGAGTGAATGGTGTTCTTATTGTTCCTAGGGGCGAAATGGAAACAGGAACCCCTCCTTGTGTTTATTTGCCTTCTACAGCAGGCTTCTTCCCCAATAAAAACGTTCTGCCTTTCAAAGCCGTGCGGCTGCCTGGGCTGCTTGTTTCCCCCTGAGCCCTGCAGTGGCTGTACTCATAACCTGGTCAGTGATTGAGCAGTAACAGATGAACTGGGGACAAACAAAAGCAGCGCCTTTTGCTGAAGAGTTACGTATGTATGGTTATGCATGTATTCTTTTTGTTAACTCTCCTTGTCTTTTTGTGCCCAGCGCTGTTGCAGTGAGGCTGAAGTTCCTGCCCAGAAAATAACAGGAAAGGGATCAGTGCACACACTCAGGATATTCAAATGCTATTTTTCGATCGAATTAAAACCCCTTTAAGAAGCCGTCGTCTTTTCAGTCTGAATCCCCTTTTTATTTATTTATCTATTGTTCTTATTTTTTAATGTATTTATTATATTTATTTTTATTTATTTTTGCAAATCTTACACAAATTCAGCAGAACGGACTTGTTTTTCTTTATAACCTTCACAACCCTTTGTCACAATCACTGCGTGCTATTGAGGTAGGCTCGCACGGGAGCCCCCAGCACGGCCACCTCCCCGAGGACGGGTCGCGGTCTGTTCCCCCGTCCCGACACCCCTCGTTTTCGTGGCCTGGCGGCCGCCGGGCACTACAACTCCCGGCGTGCCCCGCGCCGCCCCGCACTACAACTCCCGGCGTGCCCCGCGCCCCGCCCGGGCCCGGCTCCATCCGGGTCCCGGCAGCGCTGCGGGCGACTCGTCGCCATTACGGGGCAGCGGCGGCGGCGGCCGAGCCGGGGCCGGGGCGGCGCCGAGGAGCCGTAGGGTGCCTGCGTGGCGCCGACCGACCGCGCGGGCGGCAGGCAGAGCCGGGCCCCGCGGGGCTCCGTCAGCAGCTCTTTCCGTCGTCGCCCGGAGCCCCGCAGGCCCGGCCCGGCCTTCCGCGGCCTTCCCCCGGTTCGAGCGGAGCGCCGAGAAGATGTCGCCATGAAGGAGGCCGAGTCCGCGCTGCGCCGCCCCCGCCGGTCCCCCCCGCGGGCCATGAGCCTGGGCCCCCGCCGGCTCCTCCAGCGCCCGTCGTGCCCCCCCGCCCAGGGCCGCCGCTCGCCCGCCGGGGCGCCCGTTGATGCTGCAGAGCCCGCCCGGCGCGCCCCCCTCCTCCGCCCCCGCCATGGACAAGAGCGGCCCCTGCGGCCCCGGTGCGCCCGGCTCCTCGGCCGGCGGCAAAGCGCAGCCGCCGCGCTCCGCCTCGGCCGGGCCCGCCGCTGGGGAGTCTAAGCCTAAAGGCGGTAAGAGCCGGGACGGGGGGGGACATCGCGGTCTTCGGGCCGCGCGGGGCTCCGTGATTCGGGACGGGGGGGAGCTCGGTGTAGTTGTGGTTTTCCTTCCTCCTCGGTCCCGTTCCCGGCTCGGTAGGCTGCGACCCCCGTTCTCCCCCAAGGGTTTCTCTTCTTCCCTCAGGGTTGTGCTTGGTTTCAGGTTGGGCGTTAAGAAAAGCGTGTTGTTAGGAGCGGTAAGGCTCTGGCACAGGCTGCGTGGGGGTGGTGCGGTTCCTGTGACAGGTGTTCCAGAGCTGGGGAGGTGTGGCGCTGAGGGACACTGTCAGAGGGCATGGTGCGCTGGGGTTGGGGATCTGAGAGGTCTTTTCCAACCCAACGACTCCATGGTCTGTGCTGGCATTGGAGTAATCCGTTTAAGAGACAGAGCTCTGGTTTTGCACTAAGAACAACATGTGTTCTGCTGCCTGTTAAGGAGCCCTAACTTGGTTCTGCACTCAGGCCTGTGCCTTTCTGCTGAGCTTAAGGAGGTGCTGCACCCCTGCAGCAGTCCCTTACTGAGTGCTCTGCTGACCCTCTTTGGGAGAGGTCAGAGTACATGTTGCAGCGTATCTGGTGTTGCAATCAAAGTGCCACAGCTGTCATTGCACACAGCTGGTTCTGCTGACCGAGCAGTTGGTGATGAGCCTTCCTGCTTCCTCTCCTGGTTCTCCTCCAGGTAAGACCTGAATCTCCCCCAGGCGATCAGAAGCCCCATTTCTGACAACACTGCATTTTCTTCAAATTGTAGAAGTGGGGCAGCAGCATTCAAAGCGTGTGGTTGTGGTCCCGGAAGTGTGAGTGTGCCTACAGGTTGCTTCAACACCATTGCTGTCCATATTTCCTTCCTCACTGGTTTATTTTGGCTGAAATACTTCAGGCAGCGCACATAGCTTTAGGTGTCCTGAAGGTGCTGGCTCCTTTTTAGACCTTGTAAACCTGTTCAGGTTCCAAGTGGCTGAGTACTGCCCTGCTGTTCACCTGTATTAACTTATTTCTCACTGGTTAGGCTCCACTGAGCAGCCTGTGTGTATTTTTCTCTAGATATGTAGGGTTTTTCTGTTTTCAAGTGTATAGATGTTGTTTTTAAATAATTTTAAAGTGTATGCTTACAAAGAATATCTGATGTGATGTAGTTCTGCCTCTGAGACACCTGTTAACTGCAGTGGAGAGGTGCTATGGGATGAGACCCTACCTGTATGGTGCATTGAGGAGGTCTGTAAAGCAAGCAGCAACTCCTTCAGCAGGACTTTATGTATGTTTGGGAGTGTCTTTCCTGGAGTATATTGAGAACTAAAATGAGAAGGTTCCCCTGGTTGGATGAGATCAAACAGCCCTGGGCTGAGTGTACACAACACAGTGGTGTTGACCAGTGACTGTGTTTTCTCACTGTGTTGTCTCACAGCAGACACTGAACATCTCTTTCTCAAGTTCCTTATCCACCCAGAAGCAGCCAGGCTGTGGCTAGCTGATGCAGCCTGCCCAGGTTGAGAAGTGTATGGGAGGTATTCTGAAACTCTGGTGTCTCCTTTTGAAATGCCCTCCACAGAAGGCTGACCTCCTGTTTCATAAGTGCTTTTGCACCAGTGCTCGCTGGCTTTAAGTCCAGCCAAGCTCTTGTCCTTTATGTGCTGCTCAGTTACTTGATGCAGCTTTGTCCAGCTGAAGAGATGGAGAGGACATTCCTGAATCCTCCTGTTCTCTTGCAGCACGGCTTGAAGTGAGTTAATGGGATGCTGCAGGTGCTCCTGACTGTGGGAGAGACATTCCAACTTCCTTTCAAACACGGCCTTAGAAACTAAGTTAAACTTCACTCCATAAGGCAGGACAGTTTTGTTGTTAGCATTATAAAGTTATGTAGACAGTATTTTGTAGGTGTGCTCTTGGAGCATGAGTGGGTAAATATTGCAGGTTAGGTCTAAGGAGAACTGAGGATATGGGGGAAGAGTAAATACCTCACCATCACTGCTGTTGTCCATGTCTAATTTGCCAAGAAGAGATGGAAAAATAAACCCCAAATCCAAACATACTCTGCTTAAAACTAACGAGTGGCTGGTGTGAGAATCTTTTGCTTTTCTCCCTGCATGAGTGCAGATATCCCTGTGCTCTGTGCAGCTCTGAAGGGAATGCAGGGAGGGGAGACGCAAAGCAGAGCTCTGGCACGTGGCCTGCTGTAAAGGTCAGAAGGAATGGTACTGCTTAGTTTTGCTGGGGGAAAAAAGAGGTGTTCCAGATTACAGATGCATATTTTAAACTCTTGGTTGTCTGCTGACTTATTTCATTCCTACCTGGATGGACTGGAATCCTCATGGGGTTAATTATTTTGGGAGGGGGAAAAAGGAAGCAGTAAAATCAGATTTGAAGTGTTGTCAGGTTGTAATGTGAAGACCTTCCTGAAGAGACACAGGTGGAGAGGACTCTCCTGTAAAATGTAAGAGCTGTTGCTGTGAGTAGCAGAGCTTGGCGGAGCCTGTCTGGAGTGATGCAGTGTGGCAGGAATGTGTGTAAACCAGCTGGCTGACAGGCTGGTGCCCTTGATAATGACTAACACGATTAAAATGACAAGGGGAAGGAAGTTCTGTTTGCAGCACGTAGGAGCTGCTCCTGGACCTTGTAGAGAAATGTAAAAACCCACTTCAGACTGAACGTCTCCTCTTGAGTTTGTTTTTCTCCATTGGGGGTTGCAGTAAAACTGCAATGCTGCTATAGGCAAAATAGGAACGTTCCTTCCTGTGGCATTGGCTGCAGTTGCAGTTTTCAGAGGGCTCTGAAGCTGTGAGCTCTGCTTGTAAACAACTGAAGCAGTGGTCCAAACCTCCTCTAAATAACTTGATTTTTGACCAGAGGCTCAAGAGTGTTGATTATGGCCTCTTTCCTGCAAACACTCCAAAAAAGGTCTATCTAATCATGAAACCAGGCCTGGTTACACCCTGAGCACTTGGCAGCTTCTGGTGTGTTTTTTCCCTGATAACTCTAAGCCTGTGTCCTTTCGGCCTGCGTGTGGCTGTGGGGCAGAGCAGGTGTTGGTGTTACATGTCTGTGGTTCTGGTAGGGTTGGTTTTATTCTGAACTGAGGGATCGGTGTGAGCAATGCCACTGTGAGGCACACTGACCTGTTTGCTGCCATATGAGATTTATCTGAAGGGGTGGGAAGGGCTACGGAGTGGGAAAGGAGAAACTAATAGGATTATTTTACAAAGCAGAGCTGGATGCTGTGGCCAATATGAGGTGTGTGTGGTGCTCAGTAGCTGCAGCATGGGGATGGCTGTTGTGCAGAGAACCCGCTGAGCATGAGGAATTCAGCTTCTAAGTTCATCAGCAGAGCTCTTCTGCCACTCATGGCAGGTGGTGGGAAAGCAGACTGCTGTGTACTTGAGGCAATTCCAGCGTTAGGTTAAGAATATTGGTGGCATCTCCATAGCATTAGACTTCAGTCCTAACCTAGCTGCGTAGATGTAGGGAACGTTTCTCAGGAGCCTGATTGTTCTGCTCTTGTGAGTCTCAGTCCTGCAGTGTTTTGCTCTGTGCTTGTTTCCTGTGCTGTATGGCCAGCGCTGAGCTCGGCTCACTGCCAGGCAAACTGTCCTTGTTGTGTGGGTGGTGGACTTAGTACTCAGATATTGGGAATGTGCACTGAGAGGCCAAGGTGTCAGGCTTGTACTTCAGCATCAGTGGGTGTTTGTTGGCTCTGTGAAAGAAAAGGGTATTATTTTTTAAAACAGATCAGCTGGGGGCACAGTGGAAATAGGCAGTGGAGTTTTGAAAAGTGGGAGACTTCAAGGCAGATGCAGGTGGCTGTATTTATTTAAGGGAAGGATATAAAATGTTCAGAAATGGAATGAAAAATAACCCAGCTGCTGTCAGTTCTTGTAATGGGCCATGAAGGCACAGCGTTGGTGCTCATCACTGGGTGCACCAGGGAACATGCTGATGAATAAAACTAAGAAAACTGTTCGAATAAAGGCTGAGTCACAGGAGATCAGTCCTTCCCTATACTCTCTGACCAGTTTGTTGGGCAGTGTGCATGTTTCTGAGCAGTGCTCAAACCAGGTGGAAACGTGCTGCCTGTGGGCTGTTGGGGCTCTGGCTGATCCTTGTGTTGTTGTTTTCTTTCAGATGGAAAGAATACGAATGGATCCAAACAGCGCTACAATCGGAAAAGAGAAACTTCATATTCCAAAAATGAGAACTTTTCCAGCCAGTCCCGTCGCTCCAATTCACAGAAAAGCAAAGCTTTTAACAAGATGCCCCCTCAGAGGGGCGGTAGCGGTGGAAGTGGCAAACTTTTTAGCTCTAGTAATGGTGGAAGACGAGATGAGGTGAGAATTGTAACCTGGTATCTCCAAGGCCTTCTTTCTTGGAACGAGAGGATCACTGACCTGCATAGATAGGTCTTCTGTGTTCAGCTCCTGGGCTGGGAAGGGAAGGAGCAATAAGAGGTGCTCACATCGGTGAGATGCCAGATTGCAAGGTTGTTCTGCTCCCACTCAACAACAGAAGAGGAATGCTGTCTGCTCTGAGGGACTCGCAATAAAAAGAACAGTAAAACTAGTGAAATTGCCATCTGAGGAATGGGTACCTAGGCAGGCTGTGTACATATCTCATGAAGCAAAGGTCCTTCATGAAAACGTGTAGTGGTAACAATTTCTAGCTTTTAAAGGTCTGAGATGATTGTATCTAACCATTTGAGTGTACATATTTGCACATGGTAGCATCATTGGGAAAGTAATCAAATTAACCTTGGTGATAACAAGATGGAGTAAAACCAGACTTCTTATGGTGATGTGGGTGTAAAAATTGTAGAGTATTGGTGGTTTTGCATTGATACAGAAGACACTGATTTGTCAGTGTTAGTGGATGAGCAACGCTCCTTTGCCTGAAGTGCTAACTCTGTCAAAATTCATTGGCTGTCTCTTGAATTCTCATTCTCTGCTTTGTTTTTGTTAGTTTTCACATAACAAATATGATCTGTGTAAATAGGAATCAAACTTGTATTGCTGGCTATCTGAGAGAATACTGTGAGGATCTGAACAACTTCCTTCTGTTATTAACCTTGGCTACTGGGTATTGTTGGCTTTTACTTTTCGTCACATAGGTTGATTTTTATACTCTCCTCCTTTTGATCAGTGTGGGGTAAGACCACTCAGTTCTAACTTCCAGGTTCTCATGCCCTTCTTATGCTGCAGTGCTTGATTTGCACAGTGGGAATGGGAGAAGGTAAGTGAGTGAATGCTGCATGTTCTGTACTTAATCGTTGATGGAGCCTGGATATCGACTTGTACTGATGCTTTTGCAGTAAATTCTGGCAAGTTCTAATAAATGCTGTTGTCTCTTAGGTAGCAGAGGCTCAACGGGCAGAGTTCAGTCCTGCCCAGTTCTCTGGTCCCAAGAAGATTAATTTGAACCACTTGCTGAACTTCACTTTTGAACCCCGTGGCCAGACTGGTCATTTTGACGGGAATGGACATGGCAACTGGGGGAAAAGGAACAAGTGGGGACATAAGCCTTTCAACAAGGAGCTCTTCCTACAGGCCAAGTGAGTGGAAGGCTGGCAGGGCTGTTAGACTTCTACAGAGACAGTAAGCTGCAAGGGATGAGGAGCCAGGGAATTGTCTGACCATGCATACTTGTATTGATTTCCTCAGGGTGAAATTACCTCTGTAGTTTTTAGTGGTCATGACTGTACTTGGAAGAGAGAAAAAAATATATCAAGTTCCTTTCTTTGCCTATTGACAGGATATCTAATTGAGTCCTTTAGACACAACCTGTTAGACTCCCACCTTAATTTTCTAGCATGTTAGCAGAATATGGCTCTCATTTGGGAAGACCTATGTGGTTTCCTTATGGAAGATGATCCTTTCTTCCAAAAGTCAGCATGCTGAGATGGTAGGGATGTGGCAATTGCTGAATCAAAGTTAATCTGAATTTGTAAGTCCCAGGAGCAAAGACCCTGACTCTGTTTCTTATGTTGTTTTGTTTTGTTTTTTTGAAAACCACTCTACATGGCTCACTCTGTGATGCTATATCTAACTGCAGTTAGACATACCTGTGTTCTGGGAATCTGATTGTGAACTGAACTTCATTTTTTATTGGTAGAGGTTAGCAACTGTGTCCAGCAATCTTCTGCAAAGAAGCTCTGAGAGTCCTATGGGGTAGTTTTCAAAGAATTCTTAGAAACAACTGAGAAGATCACCTGTCTCTTTGCCTTTCCCCAGCTGCCAGTTTGTTGTCTCTGAAGAACAGGACTACACAGTCCACTTTGCTGATCCAGATACCTTGGTCAACTGGGACTTTGTGGAGCAAGTGGTCAGTTGTGATGGGATAGATCTTTTTTTTTTTCCCCCTATTTATTAAGAAACTCAACTTGTTTTTAACTGTTTCTTTGTGATGTTACGTAAAACTCAGCTGTTTCTGAGCTCGAGGCCTCTTCTGTCACTCCCACAATACTGGGGAAGATCTGTCACGGAATATGTTATGAAGTACTTTGACAGGAAAAGAGAAGTGCTAAAATCTATTAGGAAAATTAGCAGCTTCTTCTTGCTTTTGCAGATGGAAGCTCATCAAAAATAGTATCTGACATTCTATAGACTCAGTCCTTGTGATCAAGATATTAACAGAAAGCTTGGGCATGAGTCCATGAAACAGGACTGGAGTGTAGAGTTTTGAAGAATTATTGTGTGGCCCATCTTGCCTAGCAACAAAGTGGAAAATCTTTTGATAATTGTGGCCATAACTTTAGGTTGCCTCAAGAAGAAACTTTCAGTCTGCAAAGATCAGTCATAGTGTGTTATGTAGCTGATGGGAAGGTGTGTTTGTTTATTGCTGCGTGACTCTGAGAGATCTGATAAATAAGATGCTTGCGTGGCTGATTTGTCCCTGCAACATCTAGATGCTAACAGAGCATCAGACTAAACTAGTATGTTCATGGAAATTGGTAAGTTCAGTCTCTCAGTTAAACAGGATTGCACACATGTGCTGGTGTGAGGTAACATAATTCATTTGCTATCTTCTCCGTGTCTGAATTCAGATGATGATGATCTTATTAACTCTTAAGAGATGGCAAATGAGAGAAACCATGAGAAGTTGTTGCTTTTTTAATGTTATTAGAGTAAAAAATGCCAGATAGGTGACTTTGTGGGTTATTGCGTGTATAGACTGTAAGTGTTTAGTTCCCAGTGTACTTAATTTCTTGATAAATAAGCAGAACCTAAAGAGCTGGAAGACAGTCACATTAGAGTAGATCTTACGGGTGGTTTAGTTTCTGTGCTACAGAATGATTTTCAAGTCTGTAACTTGTGCTGTTCTTCTCACGTGCCATTTCAGCGAATCTGTAGCCATGAAGTGCCCTCTTGCCCAATCTGTCTGTACCCACCTACAGCAGCAAAGATCACCCGCTGCGGGCATATCTTTTGTTGGGCATGCATCCTTCATTATCTCTCCTTGAGTGAAAAGACCTGGAGTAAATGTCCTATTTGTTACGGCTCGGTTCACAAGAAGGATCTCAAGAGGTGAGATGACATTTATTAAGTGATAAGTCTTTTGAAATGCCAATTTTACCCTGCTAACCTCGTCCTTGCATTGCAGTGTTGTAGCTATGGCAACACGTCAGTATGCAATTGGTGATGTCATTACAATGCAACTGATGAGAAGAGAGAAAGGTGTTCTGATAGCACTGCCCAAATCTCAGTGGATGAATATGGTGCAGCCTGTTTATGTTGGAGGTGAGTGTATCAGTCCTGCTGGCTGGCATTCTGTTCTGAGCTGTGACTAGGACTTGTCTAGGGAAGATTTCCCATGAAAGTTCCGTGCTGCCATCTTGCAGTAGTTCAGATGACAAAGCGTGTATTTTAGCATCTGAAAACCATAATGATCACATCTTAATTATCCTGCTACTCACGCTGGACTTTTTGTAAGACTTAAACATGAGTTCTGTTTTCCTTCAAGCACTACAGGCTTCCTGTACTCTTGTTATTAATTTGTGCATTTTGTACTGTTTAGTCACTGGTGTCACTCACTGCTTTGGCTTTTTGGAGGCCTTAACTTTGCCTTCTGGCTCCTCGTTCTACGGCTTAGTCTTTGTGTATGAACTATTTCAAGGATGTATTTTTCAACAAGGTTTTCACCATCTTCATTTATCCGCTAAGATCTATGAACAATTTGGGGAAATAGTAAAAATTCTTCCAATTCTACTCCAAACATCTGTTGCCTGACTTCTTCAGTTTTCTCCACTCGAGTAACGTGTGACTAATCCATCAATTTATCTGCTAATATTGTGAACGTTCTTTGATTAAATAAATGATTTTACTTAACATTGCTATTTTGTGGGCTGTATTGGCTCACTTCCTTTTGCAGCTGTTTGTGAAAAGCTGCATGCATTTAAGCTCTCTGTAAAAAGTCAAGCTTTGCAGCTTATGATGTGTATCCAAGTATGCAGAATGTGTGCTTACATTTCTCTCACCTTTGAAAGTAAAAGACTTTAAATCCTCTTACAAAAGGACAAATCCTTCCATAAAAATCCAGTACTGGATTTGAGATCATTCCAAACCCAGAAAGTTCAGCATTAATAGGATGTTCTATAGACAAAGCTATGCACAAGTTGGACCTTAGAAAGCAATGAATACAGACTGTACCAGTATGTGGTGCTGTTTCTGCTGTAAAGCTTATAGTTAAGCACTTTAGTAACAGGATGACCACATTTTGCTAAGCTTCTTTAGCTTATCTATTATTTCTGCTGTGCTTACTGTAAAAGATTAATTATCAGACTAATTGTTATTAGACTAATTATTATTAGACTGTTAACAGTCTATGGGTTTTGAATATGTAAGGGATTATAAACTTATTTAAGACAAAACAGTTGCAGTATATCTGAGTATGCAGAGAAGAGGAAGAAGCTGCAGACTGGATTTTCAGGAAGCTGTGAACACCGTGGGCTTTACAGGGCTGATGCTTCCACAGAAAAGAAGCTTGGATGTAATTTTTTGATGCTAAGCAATTAGGTGGTCTGTTGGCAGGTTGAAGGTGGCAGATAAACTGCTGTGGCAGAGATCCGTGTAGCACGGCAGGTATTTGGTACCAGCTTGTGCCATCAGTAATACAACAGTAATGTGCAGAGTTTGTATCAAACACATTCTAAATATTGTCCACCTCACAGTGGTTTAACTCACAAAATTGAGCAGTAATGAAACTTCAGAAGAAATTGTAGTTCCCTATGCCTATTGAAACTGGTGTCTCTACGTGAAGATACTAATGTTTCTGCTCCTTCTGTTAGATGACCAGCACAGCCAGTATTCAAAGCTGCTCTTGGCATCCAGGGAGCAGGTCTTGCAGCTGGTGATTCTGGAGGAGAAAGCAGCATTGCTAAAGCAGTATGAGGAGGAAAAACATACTCCCGAGGCATGCTTCATTGAGGCAGCCATCCAGGAACTGAAGGTGAGAGCCTCTTGGGTGTTTTTAGTAACTTTATTTTTAACAGTATGCTGAGCATTCTGCCACTGAAGTTGCTTGTGTGATTATTCTGGTCTCTGTGATATACATGCTATCAAAGTGGTAATATTTGCTGCTAGAGTAGTGATAGAAATCTCGGAGAAGACTGTAGCCTTTGGGCTCCAGGTACCTAGTATGATACCTTCACATGAAAATAGAATGTATTTCACTAAATGGGATTCTGTCAAAAAATGTGGAAGGGTTTTGCTCTCAAAAGAAATCTAGTAATTTCTTGGATAAATTCTGTGCCACAAACAGGAGCAAACCTGTAGAATATTCTTTTTCAAAACTTTTAGGTGCCCTGCAGTGGGAGGGGACCTCTCTTCAATGATAACCTTTATGACAGATGGATTAAAGGTCTTTGAAAACCTGAATATAGGCCAGGGCTGAAAATAATTATGGTGATAGTCTCCTGGCTAAAATAGGAAACTGAATCTTGTTCTCTTTGGATGACCTGCAGGAGAGAGAAGCGGCGCTCTCTGCTGACCAGGATAAAACCAGTGGTGTTGCTGGAATTAGTGCAGCTGTGGAAGAATTGGTCCTAGACAGCTCCAAGCCAATGGAGCCTGCAGTTTCCCAAGAGAAAAAGGTGAGTGACAGCTCTGATCAGACAGATCTTAATATCTAGTTCTGCCACTTTACGCTGCAATGCAGAGTGAACTGGTACCAAAGATTTTTGTGGCAGTGATTATCTTTTGAAGGAGGTGATGTGGTTCTAATTGTGTGCTCTCTGCTGTATTAGTGTGATGTGGAGTATCTCTCTGCGTTTGACGAGGAGCTTGTGGAGCCTTGCTCTGATGTAGCAAGTTCCTTTTTGCCTCCTGTTGAGTCAGAAGAGGCAGTGTTGGATGAAGAGGAAATACGTGAGGTGGATAACATAGGGGAACCTGAAGTGAACACTAGAGGAGAATCAAATCCAGCTGAAACAAGCTACCCGGAGTCTAAAGAAACAGTTAGCAGCGGACATCTTAACAGCTCTCCTTTTTACTATTTCTATCAAGGTCAGTGCAATGAAATCCTGGAGTCATGGGGGCAGAGATGCCCCCTTTGGGGCACTTGTCACTTTTTTAGGTTCGGCTGAACTCTGTGCAGTAAAACTCCCACACACTCAGAAAGGAACTTCATTTTCATTATGGTTGAATGGACTGAGGTGGGGAGAAGCCTGTTAAAAATTAACAGGCAAAGAACAACTGATGGTGTCTTATGTTACAGCGGAGGATGGACAATGTATGTATCTTCACCCCGTGAACGTTCGATGTCTCATTCGTGAATATGGCAGCTTGGAGAAGAGCCCGGAGAAGATAACTGCAGCTGTAGTGGAGATAGCTGGATACTCAATGACAGAGGTAGTTATTTTACTTCCACGTTTTAGCAGTTTGATCTTGGTAGCTGATAGGTGAGATGTTTCTCTTCAGTAATGAGAAGTAAATGGATGGGCATGCTAATCTGTGAAAGGCATCTGTGTAAGCTACGATAACTTAAGTTGTTTTTGATGCACTGGCTGCAGTTTGGTTTGCTTTCTTCTAGAAGGTAAGAAGTTGTAAGGGTAATAGAGTTGCAAGCTTGATGTTGGTTTGTTCTTAAAGCTATCTTAAAAATAAAAACCTCATCTGGGTATGGATATGATGCATTTGTTGGAAATCTTGGAGAATTTGGTTCTGACCCAAGCCATCATTCACATTTTTGTAGTTCATGAAGCAATTACTGTGTTGCTATGCTGTTTGGTTTTTTTTTTCCCTCCATTTGATTTGATGAAGGATGGGCATTCAGTCTCTACTGTTGTTCATCAGTATGGCAGTCTCTAGATTTTGCAATTATGTATCTGCCTTTTTTTTAATCAGGATATCAGACAGCGTCATCGTTACCTCTGTCACTTGCCCCTCACTTGCGAGTTCAGCATTTGTGAACTGGCTCTGAAGCCACCCATCATCTCTAAGGAGACCTTAGAGCTGTTCTCAGGTTGGTATTTACCTTTCTAAAAATCTCGCTAAGGGAGGAATCTTTCCTATCCCTTAATAGCAGAAAAAATTAGAGAAGTAGCAGCTTTATTCGTCTTGCATTAACTGGCTGCTGACTGCTAGACAGAATCACCTTTACTCACTGCTGTGACAACAGTTATACAAAGAATAAATTATACAAAGAATAAAAAGGCTTGACTGCTTGCAAGAGCGTATGTAGTTTGTAAGCATGACTTGTTACTAATATAACTGAACACATTGTTCACAAAGCTGGAGGAAACACTGCCAAAGCACTGATGTGGTTCTTTTATATCCAATGCTGTGTGTTGCTCCTAGATGACATTGAGAAGAGGAAACGCCTGCGGCAGAAGAAGGCTCGTGATGAACGACGTCGTGAACGCAGAATTGAGATAGAAGAAAACAAGAAACAGGGCAAATGTAGGTTTTGCTTGAGCGTAACTAAATCTGTTCACAGTCATCTTTAGTGCTGAGCTGTTTTCTTGAGCTGTAGGATGAACTGTAAGGCATTTAGTTTGTAGCATGTACTTAGAAGTGGTTCTGAGTGACAAAGTGTTTTTAGTCAGGGTGCTAAATGATGTTATTCAGCTCCTGCATACTTTGCGTTACAGGAGAGAGGGCATTTGAGGGCACAGTTATCTCCATCTAGCTCTCAGGATTTTTTACTTCTGTTTTTATAGTAGAAAGTCTAGAAGGAGGTGGGGGGGGAAAGAAGCCTGAAAGCTTCTTCCATCCAGCAGCAGGGCTTGTACAATAGAGGATGGAAAGAAAATTTCTGAGTTGGCACCTACTAGCATCCTGAAACAACTTGCTTGACTGCCTTCCCCCACACTGTGTACTACTTTAATTAAAACCTCTTTCTAGATCCAGAAGTCCATATTGCTTTAGAGAATCTGCAGCAGTTCCCTGCCTTTACCTCTTGCCATAGAGAAACTACCAGCACTGATCATCAGACCTTCTGTCTGTCTCCTCTTGGCAGAAGCCCTGTGTTTCAGACAGGTGAGCATCTGGAAAAACTTACTACATCTAGCTCTTGATCATTCTCTGAGGATCTGCTGCTCAGATCAAGATAAGGTTTCTTAATACTGACCAGTGATTACTTTCCTAAGTTGCCTAACAGATCATACTCAAATGACTAACACTGCTAAGGGATTTGCTTTTTTGCTGTCTCTACTGTAGCGACAATGATATCTACACTGTAGTTACAGCATCTTTTAAATCTTTGCTGACCCAGAAGAGAAAAAAGGGAACAGAGTTGGGGAAAGGCAGAAATGTATGTGTGCCAGGAATATTCTACTGGCATTTCTTCTTTCTTCATCTTTCCCCATGGTGTAGCAAAACATAACTGATAAGCACCCCACTTGTTGTCTGGTGATGCGTCTCCAAATGTTGTATCTTGCAGTTCTTAAAAAAACATTAAATAGAACTTATTATTAAGTGCTGTTTTTACAATAAACAAAAACAACCCAGAAATGAAACAGAACAAAAAACACCCCACAATCTTTTATTTAAATTAAAAACTTCCCCCTGTGTGATTAATGGATGGAACCAGTGAGATAAAACAGAAGATAATAAAATCCTTTATTTCTGTTTCTTATTTATGAGCTGAATAAGTGCCTTTGCTGAAATGCACCTGGCTTTAACCACTTCTTTTCTTGCTAGATTCTATTCCAACTCCATTTTCTCCTGCTGCCAGCCAGGCCAGCCCATCACTCTCTGGGAGTTTAGAAGAAGAGTCTCCGTTCCCATCCTTTGCCCAGGTAAGAGACGTGGCAGAGCAAATCTTGTCAGAATTACTTGTATCTTAATGGATGAGTCTGAAAACACAATTGCAATGTGGGATAAATCTTAAGGAGAAGATGTAGGGTTTTGGAGGCTGGATGTATTCCTGGGTTTTCCTGCTACTTAGGGCATAAGCAGGATTGTTCTGATGCATGATATTTAATCAGATCTTACAACTTTTTTGATAGATGTTGAGGGTTGGAAAGGCAAAACCTGAAGCGTGGCCCAAACCTGCCCCAAAGACAAAGGGTAAGAAAACAATATTACTACATTGTTTTTTTTTTTTCTGTGCATCTAAATCTTAAGGAAATTTTGCAACTTAATGAGAAACATCTGGAGTGGGGGAAAGGCATTTGCACTGTGAAAGTCTTACATATCCCTTTCTTTCAGATGAGAACACTCTGGCACTCCCTGTGCCAGTGGAGAGCGATGGAGAAAGTGACAGCTCTGACCGCATACCTGTGCCCAGCTTCCAGAATTCCTTCAGCCAAGCTATTGAGGCTGCCCTTCTGAAACTGGACAAACCGTCCACAGCTGATCATTTATCAGGTGAGGAGGGGAGGCTTCCGAAAATTCTGAAGCAAGAAAAAAATGAATATTTCTCCCTCCGGGACAAGTAAGAGAAGCAATTTTGGGGATCAAAAATTGGCTGCAAAGCAGGTCTGAAAAGTAACAGGTTGTGGTTTATGAACCACTTGATTAGGGCTTCTGGTAGCTCAAAGCAATTATCTTAGAGGGAGCTTAGTAGATCTCCAGTTAGCACTGGTTTCTTGTGTGATATCCCTATTCCACAAGAAGAATGACAGTGTCTTTTTCCTTCTTCACAGAGGAAAAAGGAGGGAAGAAAAGAAAGAAACAGAAGCAGAAGCTACTGTTCAGCACCTCTGTTGTTCACACAAAGTGATTCTGCTATTCGAGAGAAGTTTCCTCTCCTGGTTTTCTTTTCATTTTGCTTTGTTTTGCTGCTATAGTTTAAGTATTTAAATTTGAACAGCCTAACTTGTTTTTCCAGGGCTTCTAGGGGGTTCAGGAGGAAACCATGACAATATATGTTGAAGATTCCTTTTTTTATTCCAGCTTACCAAATTGGTTTATACTGAAACAAAGTTTTGAAAGAAAAAACCCAGAGATCCTTCAGCCAAGGCTTTTAGTCTGTACCACGTCAGTTCTTTTGGCCTAGTAAGCAGTATGAAAGTGTTTACATCTGTATGGTACTGCCAGAGTGCTGCAGTATTGCCTAAGTAAAGAGACAGAGAGCCTTTACCTCCCGCAGAAATACACAGACAGAAGTCTGTCTCGATTGTGAGTGCTGTTTCAGTAAAGCTGTTAAACTGCTTTCTTTGGAAACTGGTTTCCTCTGCACTGGGGCAAAAGAGCTTTCTGGCTTTCAAGTGTTAGCTGCTATCTGTTCTTTTTCTAAAGAGCAAGAATTCCTTCTGTTCTCCTGGCTTTGAAAGGCTTAAAGTTGAGGTGAGTGTGAAGCAGAACTTGGCTACTTGGTTTTGAAGTGACTGTTGCTGAAATTGTGTATTTCAAAGTGCATACTGGCACTAGTGGTAGAAGGAACTCCTGGCTTATCTCAGTTGTTTAACTCTGTTTTAATGTGGGTTGAATGAGGCTGCTAATTTTTTTTCCTTTTGCCAACCATGGCTAACAAATTCTTTGTAACCTGATGATCATCCAGAGTAAACACTCCACCTTAGGGCTCTTGGTAAATAGGTGAACTATATTTTGATACTGGCTGCTCTTGAATTGGAGAAACAACTGATAGCTGGAGTGTGTAGACACTTTTATCCCCCAGCAAGAAACATGGATCTCTTGCACTGGGATAAAGTCCTGTATCTGCTTGGTTCTGGGATGTGAGCTGATCTGCAGTAAGCACCTCAGGCTATAAACATGCTTCTTCTGGACCCCTCCTTCCTCTTTCTTTGGGTGGTTGCATTCTGCACTGCTTGTTTGATTTGAAGCTAATGAGTTAAGTGGTGTGGATTTTGTTAAATAAAATGAACTGTAGGTGTAATGTACCAGTCAAGGCCACCAGTTGCAATAAATCATATGCGCACACTTACAATACTGCAGACTTTTTGAGCTCTAAGTTTGTATCACCACAGTGTCGCACCACTTTTGGTAACACGTGCAAATTTAGCATCATATTAATTTCCTTTCAGGAAGCTGGTTTGAAGTAACACGTAACATAGTGACAGGTATCTTCTGTTATATTCAGCCTCACAAGAAATGCATTCACATAGCTTTTGAAAAGCTTATGTGCTTCCTTTGAGAAGCAGCCTATGCCCACTCTCTCTTCTGTGCTGTGACCAGTTTAAGCAAGGATCCCATGGATTTGAAACGTCTGTTAGGTATCCTCACATCACTGGTATGTTCACTGGTTTTATTCCTACCTTAAAAAGTCTGTCAGTATATTGGTGCTTTGTGTCCAAAAAAAAAAAAAAGAGGCTCCTTCTGCAGGTGCTTCCTCTAGGCACCTGAGTACCAAAGAGCACAAAACACTGCAGCTGAGAGCCAGAAAGAGGGGGAAGACTGGGGAGGGCAAGAATGTTTCTATTACTAGGGGAGAACAGAGGAAACACTTGCAAAATGTTCTTTGAAAGCAGCTTAATTTCACACTTGGTCACAACTACACTTGAGGGAAAGAGCACAGCTTGTTAAGGGAATATAAAGAAACAAAGTGCCTAGGAGTGGCACACAGCTTGTTGTTAATGCACATTGGAAAATTGTTGGTGAGAGGGCACAGAAAGCCATTAAATAAAAAAAAAAAATTCAAGTATGCAGTTAACTGTGTTCACAATGCTATTGTTTCTTACTTGTAACAGTCATTTTAAGCCATGGAACAGGAGTAACTACTTGAGTGTCTAACCAGTCTATGTTGTTGGTTATCTCCTACACTGTTATAGTCAAGTTTTCTTTGTGTTGACAAGAGAGAGGAGTTGGAGCTGGTACAACTCACCTCCCTGTCTCACAGGCACTCTAACAAGTAAGGCAAGAAGTGCAGGTAAAGAAGGCTGTTCTGTGTGCAGGGGCAGTCTCCAGTGGGCAGATCTTCAAGTTATGTCTTGTTTTCCAATGGATTCAAGAGATGTGAGCAGCAGTGCTACTTTTCTGTAACCAATTGGTGTAACCTTAATAAATATCTAAGCAGTAATTGTACCTATGAGTTTTAAAGTGGGTTGGATGGAGCTGAGCTGTGTAGTTCCACCTTGTGTTCCCTGTAGTCTATGCTCCTGTGTAGACAATCAGTGCTTTTGTGACTTGAAGCACTAAACAACCCTATCAAGAACAGCTGCACTGGAAGATAAGGTCAAAAACTGCAGTTATTGCTCTCTGTACCAAAGGAGCGTAACTATATTTCTTTCCCATGCCAACTGCCTAAAGCTCACTTCTACCTCAGCACAAAGATCACATTGAGCTTTGCTCCTTAGGAGAAGTCAAAGGTTTGAATCCTGGAATAAAAGAGGCAAGAAACCTACTGAAGTGTAATCTTTTTGTGGTTTTTTGAATGATTTTATTTAAGAATACTTGGAGAAACGAAATATAAGTAGAGATAGGAAAAGCACCTTTCCTTGCTTTACTTAGCACGGGAAGATACTTGGTATCACTTCAACGATGCAGATGCAGAACAAAGGTGAACAAGTGCTGCTCAGTCTGTCTCCGTGCCATCCTCCTCCTCCTCCTCCCCGCTCTGTGCCTGCTCTTCTGTGAGCGAGCAGCTCAGCACCGCCTGCCGCACGCTGCGCCTCTCCTCTGCCAAAAGACACAGCAGCAGTGGTGCTGCAGCCCCACGAGCGGAGCCGCGGGGCCGGAGGAACTCACCTTCATTCGTACACTTCTGCAGCAGCAGCAGCAGCTGCCTTCTGTTATACTGGATGAGAAACTTCTGACAGGTTCTGATGGTGCCTGCAGGAGCCGCGAGAGCGGTGCGTGGAACCGAGCGCTGTTTTAGCACGCGGCACCGCAGCGCAGTCCTACCGCCCATCAGCAGCGCAGGTGCCGAGCGGCGGCCGTGCCACGATCGGACCCGCACCCCCCGCCCGCAGCCCCCCGGAGGTGCCGCACTCACCGCCCACGTGCAGCGTGCGCAGCGCGCAGGGGAAGCGCTGCCCGCGGCCCTCCAGGTGCCGGACGAGCGGCAGCGACGAGCTCAGCAGCCGCTGGAAGTCCTTGCGGCAGCGCAGCAGCACGGTGCCGGTGTAGGCGTTCAGGTACTTCACTGCGGGCCGAGCGCGGCCGTCAGCGCCCGCCCCGCCCCGCCCCGCCGAGCCCCCGCGGCCCCGGCCCGCTACCTGTGAAGGACACGCAGCAGCACCCCAGCCCGTAGTCCCCGTGCGCCCGCGCGATGGCGTCCCTGACGGCGAGGCCCACCGCGCGGTCCTCGATGCACTGCCGGCACCGCGGGTCCTCCGAGAGCACCTCGCACAGCACGTACCTGCGGGCGGCGGCGCGCCGTGAGCTGCCGGCGGAGCGGCACCGCGCCGCCCCACCGCGGCCTCACCTGTTCTTGAAGCGAACCATGCCGCCGCCGGGCCCCTCCGGGCGGACGATGCTCCCAGCCAATGAGCGAGCGGCCTCAGCTCACAGCAGCCAATCGCCGCGGCGCAGGGGCGGGGAAAGAGGAAGGACTTCCCGTCCTCGCTCGGCCTGCGCGTTGCGTTCCTTCCTCCGCCGGCTGGCTGTGGCTTTGCGCATGCGCGATGCTTCCCGCGCTTCGCCGCGTTCCCCACAGCCGCCGCGCGGGGGCGCTCGAGGCGCGGTGCGAGGCGCGATGTGAGGCGGTGCGAAGCGGTGCGAGGCGCGGCGGGGCTTCCGAGCGCCTCACGGCTAATTCGGAGTGGAAACGTCGCCCTTAACGGCCCTAATTCTGGACAGAGCAATGATAAAGGCAGAGCAACTCCTGTCCTGGGTGTTAAACTCCCGCCTCGTGACACAGGTGCTGCCGGCTCTCCTCACCCCCCCGCCGCCTTCAGGCAGCGTTGACGGGGATTCCTCGTGGAGAAAAGCACCACGGCTGCTGCGAGGCCTTTACCTGTGTGCTGCGAACAAAGGCGCTGTGATACATACCAGCAGGTAGCAGGCCTTTTCTGCGTTGCTCTGCGTTCTGACAGCAGGCTGGGCTCCATCCTCCGCCCCGCAGATCCTTACACCGCCTCCGGCTGGCCCCGCGTCTCTGTGTGCTACCGAAGCCGTCACTCCGTGGGGTTCCCGCGTGGTTTTGCTGTGCAGGAGGAGCTGGGAGCTGGCAGTGCGGTGCTGTTCCCCTCCCTGCCTTCTGAGCTGTTCGGGTTGCTGTCATTGTAAACTCAAAAAGTTTACAGGAGTTCATGAGCTCGGCTGTTCTCTTATGCTGCTGCAACTTAGAAATCATGAAGCTGTTGCTGGCTTATGACCAGTGAGAGTGGAAAATAAAACCTTGGTGAATGTCTACAAAGAGAAAATGGAAGGAAACAGGAATAGAGCTGCTTGGGTAAACGATTGTTTGCAAGGATGGATAGTGATGGGACAAGGGAGAATGGTTTTAAACTGAGACAGGGGAGGTTTAGGTTGGATATTAGGAGGAAGTTTTTCACACAGAGGGTGATGATGCACAGGAACAGGTTGCCCAAGGAGGCTGTGGATGCCCCATCCCTGGAGGCATTCAAGGCCAGGCTGGATGTGGCTCTGGGCAGCCTGGTCTGCTGGTTGGCGACCCTGCACATAGCAGGGGGTTGGAACCAGATGATCATTGTGGTCCTTTTCAACCCAGGCCATTCTGTGATTCTATGATTGCTGCCCTCCTCGTTTCCCTGTTCTTGCAGAGGCACAGCTGGGGCTCCGACCAGCAGCCCGCGTGAGTGCACTGTGCCCTATAATCCGATAGGACGTGTGCACTGTGCGTGCTACAGGCACGGCCCCGTGCGTTGTGAAAGCCTCAGTTTTCGGTCCAGAAAGCTGATTAGGAGAGACACGGTGCAAAGAGAGAGCAGTGTGGTGAGAGAGCTCTATCCTGCTCCATTTGACGTAGGATATGGCCTTCAGTTCCCTGTTGTTGATTTGGATGATGCACATAGCAGCCCTGAGCCACCACAGCTCCCTGCAGACAGCGCTCGTGTCAGCACGAGGCGTGCAGATCTGGTCAGGCTTCACAGTTTGCTGAACTGACAGCCCAGAACTAAAAGATTCTAACACCTCCTCGTTTGTTTTCTTTCCTCCTCACCCTGTCCTCTGCAAGCTTTGCTGTATTGATTTGTGTCAGTGATTCAAGAAGCAATCATAAGTGACACTGAGTTACATGGCCAGGGTGGGAAAGAACTGTCTCCTGAGATAGGGTTGGAGAGAGAAAAATTCAGAAAATGCAATTTGAGTTGAAGATTGGCTGCAGAGAGCTGCCAAGAGAGAGGATAGGTGTCTCTCCTGCAGACCTAGAGAGACTATATGGGCTTGGAATAGCTTATCAAATAGAAATTATGGATGTCGGAGTGTGCTAGGACAGGGGCAACATGCACTCTAGGTGCATTGGAAATGATTTATAAAGCTATTTGAGAACTTTGGATAGAAGGCTCTTAATCAATGCATAAAGAATAATAGCTTCATCAGTGATTGTCCAACAAAGGGGTGAGTCCAACAAACTCCTGGGCTGATTTTTTCTGATCTTGGTTCGCATAGTGATTTTATTTTGAGAACAATACAGTAAAGGCTACAAATGGCTGATATTAATGGATGTGCTTTAGAGAGCAGGACAAAGCATGTTTCAGAGTCATTTGGGTCTTGTGTTGCTGTCACTGCCAGATGCTTCAGGGGCCTCAGAGGATTCCCTGTTGAGGTTTTCTTCCATCCATATCCCATGGATCCTGCCCGGATGCTGGGTGGCCACATGGGCAGTTGTAGATTTGGACTCAAGCTGCTGATGCATATTGGGAAGATGAGTTTTGGGAACAGATGCCAAATTCACCCAACCCAGGCAGTGAACCAAATGCCCTACACTTATCAGAAATGGTCGAGGGGCTTTTAAACCTGTCAGCCACGTCCTGCTTGATCTGAAAAGCAGGATGGGGCTAGAAAATGGGGGAGGTTACATCTGCTGTAGGAATGGAGCCCTGGTGCCCTCTGAAGTGGCTCTGTTCTGGTGTTTGCTCCAGGTGGGGTTGGCCTTTGAGAGCTGGGCCTTTGGGATCCAGGCCTTTGTCTTGGGTTTACACAACGTATGTAATCTCCAGATTATGGGCTAAGTCATATTTGTATCGTATAGAATTAATTGTGCTAATAAGCTGCAGTAAACGTTGTGATTGATGTACACCCTTTATTGCATGCAGTCAGCTCTTAGAATTCCTAAGTTTTCGCTATAATTAAAATCACCAGCATGTGCATTCACTGGGAAGACAGGGATCAGTGAATCTTCATCCTTTTTAGGATGCATTTAGGTTTGCATTTTGTAGATAAGGAAGCAGAGGTACAAAAGGATTCAACAAATTGTTCGTGGTAAATAGCTGTCAGGCTGGAGATAGGGAGCAAAGACACAATGTGAGCAGAGGGAGCCAGCGTGTTAGAGCACATTGTGTTGGAGTATCAGTCTTGTATGTTGCTCACACGTAATGTAGCCAAGTAATTAATTACATTCTGGAGTAAAATCAGACGTGCTGGTGCTCCATCCTTGTGATACCACAATTTGATCTTCCTTGCACAGCCAAAGCCTTTGCTTCCCCCTGGAAGCACTGAGCTGAACTCGCCATCAGGTGTGGTATGAGGGTGACAGCTATGTTTTGTTCCACTGTATGCACACTGCATCCCCAGATAACCCTGTGGTTGAACACAAAGCAATCTGCCTAAAATTAAAACTGCTTCTTAAATCCTCTGTGTGATGCTGCCCGAAGCTTTTTGTTCAGTTTATCTTCACAAGGTCACTGACACAGAAGAGTGCATTCTGTAAGCATGTTGGCCTGGAGCCTTTCATGTAGATGCTTTAATGTAATATTTGGGACGTGTTCTCTCTCACTTTGGTCCCTTCCTTTTTACTCTCTCATTTTCTGTATTTTCCCTCCTTCCTTTTTAGCTCAGGAGCACTCAGATCAATATACTTAGGAATAAAGCTATCCTTTTTCATCACCTTAGCATATAAATGCTAATGCAAATATAATCAGTGCATAATGAAAAAATGAAATTTGCAGATTTTTTTGTTGCAACAGTCAAGAATAGGGTCATTCTCTTTAGATTAATAGCAACCATGTGCTCTTAATTATCAAATGTAGTAAAACTGCTTCCAAGTAGGAGATCTGTGGGCAGCGCCCTTTTTGTTTGCAGCAAGCTGCTGCAAGGAGCAAACAGCTGCTGCTGAGCTCTGAGCTCAATGCTTAAGGCAGAACCTGGGATATCAGTTCAGCTAGGTCAGGATCCTCTTTTCTCTTTCCTTCCTGCCTGTGAGAGCAGAGGGAGCAGCAGGCCACAGAAGCTACCGTGTGATCTGCTATGTGAAGAAGCCATACGTAAAGCCTCCTTAACAGGGATGTTAGGATGGATTAATTATTCTTTGTTCTGGTCTCTGAAGATAAAGGGTAATTGCTCTTAATTACGTTTAATTGAAAAATTGCTTCTTCTCAAAGAAGCCAATAGCATTAGCAGGATTTTATCTTCTTGCCACCTATCGGGAGGAGGATGGCATTCTGTAAGTTGCAGCAAAGACTGACATCAACCTAATAATGGCCTCAGAGAGTTTTACTCAATTTTCAGCCTGCACTTGAGAGCAGTACGTTGAGATAGAACAGATCTCAGAGCATGCCAGTGAGACAGGACTCCTCATCTGTGCTGTGCTGAAAGGCGCTGAAGCAGGAGATGCAATCTGAGAGGCAGCTTTCATTGCTGATGCTGAGAGACTTTTCATCAGTAAGTTTCCAGGAATCTGTGGAACAACTGCAGATAAAGGAAAGGGAAAACATTTCAAATAAACAAAAACCTTTCAGTGTATCTATCCGTGGAGGAAGCTTCTGAAAGAAAGGCAAGCAAAAACCTTCAAGTCTTGAGTAACCAGCACTTCTGGCGTGGGTCAGTGCTGTCTGCTGAAGAGACAAGACTGTGATGTTTGAATTCAGGTGAAGAAACAAAATGTTTTTTACCTGGGTAGAACAGATCTTTGCTCTTTGCTTTTTCTTTCCCCTGCATCCCCATGTGCAGGGTAAGCCACAGCCCTATCAATACATCTGCTTACAGTGCCATATGCTGAACAACCCTTTTTCTACGTGGCTTTGTGTTGAACTCCAGCAGCCTCGAGCAGCATAGGATCAGAGATGCCTTCTGCAGAGCTCTTGTCTCCCTAATGAGAGAGACAATGAAAAGCATTTTCCAGCACATCCATCACTCTGCAGCTGCGACGCTGAGCAAGAGGCATCCTGGAGCAACCTTACATAACAAGGCGTGCCTGCTGCGTGGCTCTGGCAGGGCAGCACAGCATGCAGGAGGTAAGGCTGGGGCTGTGGCTGGCTGCCGGAGGGCTCAGCTTGTCCTGGTGTCAGCTTGGTGCAAGGAGTGTGTCAGTCACACACTCAGAGCACGTGGATCTCCGCTCTGCCTGACCCAATCTGCTGGAGGCCTCCGCACCACTCTGTTCCAGCCTCCATCCATCCAGCTGCCCTGCACACTAATTGAAAGCCCCCCAGAAGCAAAGCGGGGTGCAGTATGCAAATGCAGATTTGAGTGGGGCAAAATCCATTGCAGCTCTTTGATTTGTGCCATGCTGGTTGGAGGTGCTTGCAGTGGCCAGTAAGTGCAAACACATCTCTGGAGGCCATGGCTGTTATAGGCTGAAGAAGACAAACAGCATGGGAAGCATCTGACCTATTTTAGGAAGCTTGCTGGAGCTTCTTGATTTTATTTATTTATTTTTTTTTAAAGACATGTTTGCACCTTAGTTAAAGGCTGTAAACATTTGTCACTTTTCCTAACTATGCACACTGTGAAGACAGAAACAAACAAAAAATATCTTGCTGTGTTTGCTAGGCTGATCTCACCAGGTGCCCTGAGGGCATTGGAGCTTGAGCTGGCACTGGGGATGACTTTTGCCTGCTGTTGGTTGGTCCCAAGCTGAAGCTCATGGTGGCAGACATGGCACCCTTCCTGCAGTGCTTGGGGAACACTGAGGGCACATCCCTCAAACCACCTTGCTAAAATTCAACAGTGCACGTGCTGAACTCAAGCAGTTGTTGCAGTGTGACCTTCTGTGTCCCTGTTTCATACCTGTGATGCTCAGAAGATCATGTTCGTCCCACTGTAACATTAGTGACTTAATTAGAGCTGAATTTGGTCCTTCTGGCTCTGAACACGAGCAGCCTCCATCAAGTCATCTAAAGGATCAGATCTGGTTTCTTCTTTCTCTCAGCATCGGTGGCATCTGGTTTCATTTTCCATCTTTCCTAAGGGAGCTCACTTTTCCCCACATTTCAGCGTGTGCCTGTTGTATGCCAGCCCCCAGCACTGCCTGTGTCTCGATGCCAAGCCAAGGAGCACTCTTCCTGCCAGCAAAGTCCTAGATGGTGTTGGAGATGCAATGGGAGCTGTTTGAAGAACTGGTGTTGTGGTGTACATAGCTTCAAACCACGTCAGCACATGCAGGTTGAGAAACTAAGCCATAGCCAGTTTGGTCTCTGGGAGATGCATTGATTCATTTAACTTGTCCCTTCTCTGTCCCTATTCCTGCCCCAATTGCTTGGCCAAAGGAGAGCTCCCTCAGCTCTGCATGTGGCAAACAGAGGAACAGACATTTAAGTAAAAAAATGTGGAGTTTTTCTTTTTTTTGGGGGGGGGGATAAGATATAGGATTTAAAAAAGAAAAAAAAGGTAATGGTTTTGAGAGCTTGTTAGATATCCCTAAAACGCATTCTCAGCTTCAGCTCTCAGTATTTTAATGCACACTGCTGCATATGCACATCTCTTGCTTTGAGAAGCACATCTACTTCCTATTATATAATCAGCATTGTAAGACGATGAGCATCTGTGAGTCAGATCACAGACATCAACAAAATCATTTTAAAATCATTTTATTTAATTAATTTACTTAAATTATACATACGGAGCTCTTTTATTTTGGGGGCTTGCTGGGTGCAGGTGTTTCTCTGTAAGTGTGGGGGCAAGAAACTGAATTAGTTTTGATAGTCTCTTAGCATCATAGACTGATGGTGTCACCTTATACTGAAGCTCGTTTTCCAATAAAACAGCAGGAGTTGATAGCATGGATCCGGAGCTCCTGCTCCCATTCACGTTCCCTCCTACTCTACCCTGCGTTCTCTGACTGAAAGATGCCATAGTGACAAAGACAGAGAATATTTCATGTGAAGCACATACTAAATCTCAAGTTCAGTTCCTTATTAAGTCTTTCACACATTAAAGCTTTATAGAAGAGGATGATGTTTAGAGGACAGGATGTAAGTAATTTTAGATTAAGTAATGGACTTAAGGACTTTGTATTCAAGCAGACTGTCTTTCTGGCTGTCAGCGCCGTGGAAGTGTGTCACCAAAACCCAGTCTGATGTTTTCTTTATTATTATTCATAAGCTCCCATTCCAAACAGCAATCAAACTCGTCAGGCTGTGCTGTTGTGGGGATTATCACATTGCTGGGTGGTTAAAGTCACTTCGCCTTCAGTCTTCTGCCTCTGAAAAATGCCCAAGGCTAATCAGTGTGACATGTGATGCCTGTCATGTCTTCTTGTTCAAGTGTGTGTGGCAGGCCTGTCATTCACTAAAAGCCTTTACATCTGTTATTACATGGTAATCCTCATGCATCAGGCTTCCAAATAAGAGACTGGTGGAGCCCAGCAAGGTATGGCTCAGCCTCAGTTTGCATAATTCCCACAATGCAAGGCAACTCGCTCTCCCTTCTGAAATCATTAATAAGCAATAAGAATATTATATAAGCTGGCATCTTTTTTTAAACCATGATAATTTCCAATGCTATTATAATTAGGACAAAGATGAGAGTTTGAGCAGGGGGAGGGAGCAGACAAAGGATGAAGCTGATCTCCACCGTGACGTTGGAGGGTTTCTTTGTCTGCTGTGCTCCGGCTTGGGCAATAATGGCTGTGCTTCAGCCACATGGAGAGGAGAATAGGCAATTTGTTTAAAAGTATTAATCCTTTTCATCCGGAAATGTTCTCTGTTACCATAAATAGGATCACATCTTTCTAGTCCACTTGGTTAACCGGCCCTGCAGTAAAAGCCTGAAAAGCAATGTATGTTTGTGTCGTATCCTGAGGATTTTCAGCTCAGTGGTGGGCTGGATGAAGTGGGCAAAAATGTTCTGTTGCTGAGAATATCTCGAAGGCAGAGTGGCTGCTAACTGACTGCAACCACAGTGCAGTCATATGGCAAGAGATGCGTCCTCCCAGGTAGTGCATCCCAAGCCGTGACAGATCCAGTGTGATATTTTCATAAAGAAAAGTGCAACGTCTGCATTGGGCAGGCAGGATATGCTGGTGAAGGAAAACCAAGTGAAAGTGTGGTTAATAGATGTATTATAATAGATGTATAGCCTAATAAGGCCGCTTACTTTGGAGTCGAGAAGATTTTAAAAGTCACTTGTCAAAATCATTCTCCCTCTAAAGCTGCACAGCCCTCGGATATGAGCGTGTTCCTGATGTTCCCCCTCATCACATGCACGAACACGGGCAGGCAGGCGGGGGGAGGCAGCTGCACTGACACACTATGGGGTTTGCAGGAACACGATGGCAATTTAGCAGAACGATTAAAAGATTGCAAACATGTATTAATAGCTTTGCTGCTGCAGCACTGTGCTGGAGGAGCCTCGTTTCTTCTGGGATGCTCTTACCTCCTGCCCGTTCACTTCCACAGCTTTAGAAATCAAAAGGACATTTTAGGGCTCGATTTCAATTTCAAGCCATAGCTGCGGACCACACAGCAGGCTGCTGTGCCCCATGGCCCAGGGAAGGGAGCAGGGGGAGCCTGAGTGTGAGAAAGAAGTCTTACAAAGCCAAAAGAAAGGGATTTTTCCCCCCAGCTATTGGTTATGCTTCCTTTTCCTCCCTGTGCTCCTTTTCCTTTCCCCCAGGACTTGTTGTCCCTGTGATGCTGGGCTCAGATGTGGATCTATGGTGTCTTTTTGTACTGCATAACAAACCCAGAGAAAGACAATATAAATAACTATTGCAGCAGACCTGCTCAAAGTTCTGCAGGACAGCCAAATTCCCCTCAGGTTAGGGCAGGGTCATTTCTTTTGCAGTTCTCACAACAGTGTTGTTGTCTCTTCAAATTCTATTTTGCCTGGGAAAGGGGAGAAGGCGGAGGTAGTGAAGAAAATTAAAGAATGGCAATTGTCTGAACAAGAAATCACTTACATCATCTGAAATCCCTCTTGCAGTCAGGTAGGATGGCAGCACACCTCAACCACAGCTGTTCCTGCACAGCACGCCCACATGACTGGAGGTGCCACTGGGCATCAGCAGCCGATTACCTGTGGACAGCTTCATTCCTTCAGGAGAATTTTTCTTCTATTCATTCCCACAGTCTAAGCATGCCAGTAGGCAATAAAATATATATATATATCTCATTGCATAATCACTGCATCTCTACTTAATGCTGTTGAATAGGAAAGTTACGTGCATCCAGCAAATAGAAAGGAGAAAAAATACAATGGGGGAAAAATGAAACCACACAACATGAGAGAGGTGTAAACCCCACAGAAATCTTCCCCACTTGGGATGTGTAAAGATAGCCTACATGGATTTCTGCAAAGCTTGGCATGCAGCTTCTGCAGCCTTAAACAGGCCTACTTTTATGGGAAATGAGTGATACACTCATTTGTATACTTGTTTGTATAATCCCAGTCCAAAACCAAGAGTTCCCACCTGCCACTGTAGCTAGTGCCATGGATGCATTTGGGCTAATTGCTTTCTTCAATTTGTTCTTTCTAGGAGCTGGAATTCCCTTGCTCAGAATAGCCAAAGAATGACAGATGAGGATGAAACAGACTCGGATGTTGGGTGGTTACCTGGTTTCAGGTGAGATGGAGCTTTATATTCTGTATAGGATCTCTGGAACAGCAGTTTAACAGAAGAAACTGCTTTCAGACATGCTTTCTATCTCTCATTTCTGGATTAAAGACTGAAAATTGTAGTTGTTACCAGAAGGTAGCACCTGCATAGCTTCAGCTGCCCTATTAAATATCTTTTCTTGGAAATAGCTATTTTATGTGCCTTGATTTCAGTATTGTTGATTTCTATGTTTAATGTGTGTGATTGAGCAAACAGACATCTTGGTGACTTGGGACAATTCGGGCAGCCATTGGTGGATGGGTTTTTGTTTTTGTTTTTTCTTCCATGTCCTGAAAGGCTGTTTTGGACTTTACAAATGTTTAAAGCAAGATTTTTTAAATTTTATTTTATTTCAGCAGTATTTCCTTTACTCCCATCAAAATCTCAAACCTCAGTGATGTTCTTGCCTCCCATATGCTTTATTATCTTGTTACTAACCTTTTTTCTTGCTCATTTATGAAAAATATGTTGTACAGCTGAGGATATGGGAACCACCACCCTCTCTCTTGTGGGGTAGTCAAAGTGTAGCCTTTGCCATTGGCACTGCCTCCCATTGTTAGGCTAGATTCTCCATCTAGGTGCGCTGGCCATATATCTGAAAGAGCCTGAAATTGTATCTTTGCAAATGAGTAAAGAATTTGCTTTCTTATGTACTGATATCTCTGTATGTCCTTTGTCTTGGCTGCTGTATCTGTGTTCAAGTGGTAAGTCAACAGGACTACAGTTATGGCTAAAATTACTGTATTAAAATTCAAATACCATCAAAGAGTTAATTTTCTCAATTGATAAATAAATTTATTAGCTAGATTATTAGTTAGAAAAAAATCCTAGAGTGTTAAAAAAAACCAAAAACTCATGAAATGCCAGGAGTTCACCTATTCTATCCCTTTCCCATCACTAAAGGATGATAGGAATTTGAGATAGATAGCAAGGGACTGACCTTTGTAATTTTCTTTCTTAGCCATCACACACACAGGAGCTGGGGACAGCACTCAGGTACATCCCAGATACACCCTTGAGACACAATTAGGCTGCACTTACACTATGTTTGTAAAGCTTGGATTCAACAGAAAGGCTTAGGAATACAGTGATCAATAGCAATGTGGGTAGATCTTTTCTAACTGGAAAATTTAGAGATAAGAGAAGAGGTGGTGAGCCTGTCTCTACTGCATGGTGAGAAGCAAGAGCATAAAGATCTTCAGCTTTTATTCACTGGTACAAGGCAAGAGAAAATAGGTGTTCTTTGTATCTGAGGAGATAAAAATGAAGAAAGGAAAGAGAGGATAGAGGTGATAACAGAAATGAGAATTGCCTTTTCTGGGTGCCAGCCACTGGTAAATAACTTTCTAGCTGCTGAGAAGAAAGGTAGAAACAGGACAGAGAAGTTTTCAAGATTTCAGTTCCTTTGTGCAGTGAGTCCCTCTGAAGTAATATCTTTGAAGATAAAATACTCCAGGACAATGTTAGTATAGGAATGAAGCTGCACACGTGCAGTACTGACTTTGTCAGTACAAAATCATTAATGAAATGTACTTTGTGGATTTGATGGTGAATTAAAAACTGGAGGGAAAATGAGAAGTCAAGTAATGTAAAAATGTGTCATCATCTTCCTCCACTGAGACAACACTGTATCACCTCTGCCAGTAGCAAAATATCTGCCAGCCTTTGTCAGCATTTTACATCACTGCATGACTGAAAGCATATAATATTCCCTCTGCTGCCGTGCAGCACGGCACCAGGGAACACTTGCAGAAGTACAGTGACCATATAACTGTGGAATATTGCTCTTGTCCATACTGCTGAATGCTGAGAAGCCAAGGGAACTGAAACATATTGCTCTGTTTGTTCCATTTGTCTGACTCCTTATCAGCCTTACCAGTTTTCAGTTCTAATGATAGCTATTTGTAAATTTTCTATTTCAAGATTTTACTTGCAAAGTTTTGGCTTCAGCTGATACTGGAAGGTGACAGAGCACTGGAGCAAGCTTCACAGAGAGGCTGTGGAGTCTTCTCCTCTGGAGATATTCAAAACCCACCTGGATGCTCTCCTGTGTCATCTATTGTAAGGAACACACTTTAGCAGAGCTGTTGGACTAGGTGATCTCAAGGTCCCTTCCAACCCCTGTAATTCTGTGATTCTCTGGGCTGTATGATGTTCTTGCTTGCTGTCCTGTTTGTTGACACTGTTGTCCAGAGTTTGCTTCCTCACACATTGGATTGGGTGATCCATAGGTCACATTAATCTTAGCATATGGAAAACATATCAGAATCATTTAGATCACATTATCTTAAATTCTCCATTTGAGTGAAATGTAGCATCAGATTTCTTTGCTTCCTATCTCCATATTTTGCTCTTTTGTAACAGTAATAAACTTCCAGACTCTGTCTGTGTTCTCCTTTGGTATCACCTTTGTATTGTCTTCACTCCCTAATATTCTTTTTCTTCCTTTTAACCCAGTTGGTTTGGATTATTTGCCCCTGTAGTGAACACTCACTCTCAAATGTTCTGTTAATTGCAGCAAGTTTGTTATATTACAGATACCTGTTTATCTTGGCTAGAACTTGTGTGTTACTTACTTGAATAGATGTATATACTAAGTTCATGAAACACCCATCTTTAATGCCTTAGGCTTGAGAAAAGACATGTTTCAGTAGAACTCCATTTGTCTCCAATTAAAGCTCACATGAGCAAAGCAAATAATTGCTAGAATCCCTTTACTCTGTGCACCTGGATTTCTCTCATGGTGGAATAATCCAATCTAATGCTCACTTTGCTTGTTAAAATTCCCATATTCTTTTCTCTTAGGAGTAAAAAGAAAAAGAGTGTTCCTAGTAGCAAAGTTAGGTATGTCAGATCATATGCTGGTCAGATGTCCATTTGCTGGGCGGATGCTGACTAACCTTGGTAGGGAGTATTTTTTTGCAAGTAGAGTGAAACATTCGAATACATGCTCAGTCATTTCCATGACAAACCAATTAGCAGGTTAGAAGATCACACTGGGGTGGCAGGGATAGCAGGATGAACGGAGGTGGCTGAAGTGCTGGTGTCGGTTTCTAGGTGCTATTGATGGTTCTTACACCATTCTTACTCACAAAGTGATGTGTCTTTTGGGCGCTTATGAGTAATGAGCAGAGCTAGTTTGTCTAGTGTCCCTGTCCCCCAAGGCCACTGCCCTTTGAGAGAGAACAGTGTGTACCAGTGCTTTTGGCAGCCATGCTCCCACCCTGGTGCAGTCGGTCTGGGGGGGCACGGAGCAGCAGATGACTCATTCCACCTCAGTGGCTCCTTGAGGAGCTGCAGGGAGAGGCTATTTATAACCAGACCTTTCAGGTTCAGTGCAGCAGCATCTTCTGCAGGAGGAGGGGGCAGAAATGGGGATGGCAGGTAAGACTTATCCGATACAAATGAATCTCCGCCCCACTGTTGTCCCTAGAGCTGTGTGGCCAGTGGTGACTTCAGCCAGCCCTTTTCCCCAGGCCTTTTGCTCAGCTGTCTGGATGCTCTGGCCCCAGTGTAAGATTCTGCTGATAACTTTTCAACTCCTCAGAGAGCAGAGAGACAACTGTGAATATCATCAACGTGAACAAAATATGGAGTCTTCCTATTGTAGCTACTAAAGCAGCTGTTACTGATTCATTCTGACCCATGACCACAGCATTGTCACTTTATCTTTTCTTTGTCCCTGTACATGTTTGTCCCAGGCTTACCAATAAGACAAGCTCTTTTCATGGGTGTTTTCAAACAGTCTTTATGCTGCCAGCAAATCTCATTTAAGCCTCCTGAGGTTTCTCTTGTATATACAAGCTAACACTGTAATTTATAAAACTGTAGCTGTTTTTCTGATCTTACCATGGACTCATTTCATCTCTAGGTGTTTCTATGACTCCATATGCGAAACAGAGATAATGATACCCCCTGGGTTAAGCACAGTGTGATCTGCAGCTATGAAACACCACCTAAGTGGTAATGTTATTACCAGAGATTTGCAGAACAAGAGGAAAGCATGCTACACAACAGAAGAGGACAGCATGTGTAAAAGAAAATATTTACTATGAGCACCTCGATACCTCTTTGTATCTAGGTAACTGTGGTCTTTATCTTGATGCATATTAGCATACATCAAAATTATTGAATATTATGTTAGACTGAGCTTCTTGAAGTTGTCTGTTCTCTTAACTGGCTTTTGAATTCCAAAGGGATCCTGCTGCATGCATGCTTACCTTGTTCTTATTCTATATCTGCTCTGTTTTTAAACCAGTTTGTGTCTGGACCTGAACAGTAGTTAGGAAGCTTCCTGCTCCTGTTATTCTGCAGGCTTTCACCTATAGCTCAAGCACTTTGTATTTGGCTCTTCATCCTCTCCTTTTTTCTTTCTACCTCTTTTTTCCCTCTCCTTCTCCACTAAGTAGATAATTGATTTCACAGTACACAACCACAGTACAGTTTGATGACTATAAATTTCTCAGCATCTCATTAATGCGATTTAGTAGATCTGTAGGTTTCCTTGGTGTTTTCACTTTTGGCTGTCCTGCATCACTGAGCTACAGACCCAGGGGCACATTGGCCTTTTCTACAGTGGGTTGTATTTATTATCTTCGTACAGAAGCTGTACTATAAATAATTCTTGCCTTCGGTTTTCACAGCCAACTCAAGGGGAGTTCTACCCTGCATAAAACCAAACAGTGCTGTAACAGTCACTTCTTTCTCAAAGCCCAGCTATAAGACTGTAAGGACTTGTGGATGTGAGATGTACCCTGTATGCTTCAGCACGTAATCTGGGCTGGAGGTGACCTCTGCAGGGTGACCTCAAGTCTCCCTCAGTGCTGCCTTATTTTTCTGTATCTGTTTCATTTTGAAAACAGCAGACTTCTGGTTCTTGTGGTTGCAAATAAGCCTCTGAGGCCTCAAAAAAAAATATATATAGCTGGTGCTGAGGTGTTTGTAGTAGTCTTGAGAGAACAAGATCATTTTTCAGGGGCTTGAAGTTCATTTTTTGAGTAATAAGCTAAGATGTGTAGTGATTATAATTGTAATGACAACTATGCTACTTGTCTCTTTCTTCAAAAACTGTACAGAGTAGATAAAATGGTTCTTAGGGTTCTTGGTTTATCCCTTCAGCAGCTGCCTTGGCTTTCCTTTGGTGCCTTAGGCCCTGGCAAGCTCTCATTACGCCATGTGAAGCACCATTGGTACCTCTGAGTGTCTCACCACAGCCTCTCATGGAGCTCCTGGTGCTCAGAGCAGACCTGTGGAAGGAGATCCCAAGATTGGGCCTGTGGCTGAAGAGCACCCAGGGAGAGGTGCAAAGGTTTGGCTCCACAAACCCAGAAAGGGCCAGGAAGAGGAACCAACAGTCTGTGTACATGTCAGAGACTGAAAGGGATTTACCTCCCTGCATTTCCAATTGCTTGTTTTCTATCTGGGGAAAATCCCTTTTGACAGCCCAGGCGGTGAGCTTCTAATTCCTGTCTCCAGCTCATTTTTCACTTCAATCCCTCAGCGAACGGATTTTAATGCTTGATGGATTCAAACAAAATTATTTCTGTTCCTGTAGCTTTGCAAAAGCCTCTAGGGTGTGTGTGTGTGCACAGGGGAGGAGGGATGGGGCTTGTTTTCGTTACACTCCAATAAGCTTCCTCTCCAAGGGAAATGTATTTCATTTATTCATTTAGGGCTATCTTTCTGGTGATTCCTCCCATTGCTGTCCTTCTGGCCCCTCAGTCACAGGAGGGCCTGTAAAAGATTGGCTGTTCCAAAGGGGTGCAGTGTTCCAGATCAATGTTTCTGCTGCAAATAGGGATTCAAATAATAGGACCAGAGCATGCTTCCAGGAGTAGCCTGGGGCAGGAGGAATAACTGTGGGAAAACTTTCATCTTCCTCAGCTCTAGCTGGGAGTGAGGCAGCTCCGCAGGCTCAGAGATGGGGTCAGTGACTGATGTGGTATCCAGGTAATCATTGGTCCTTAACATAGACATATTGTTTGAACATGTCTATAATGTTGCTGTTGTAATGTATTGCTTTTATTACAATTTTGAGCCTCTCTTACCAGCAGAAATCACTGCAGGGAACTCTGCGAGGGCTCTGCTTGCATAATACTCAGTAGTCAGTCAGAACTGCCTGCTGCTTCTGCTGGGCATCTTTCATGGAATTCCTGCATCTGAGAATCTGTGTACTTAAGTGCTCTCACTATGCTATCCAAGACAAATCATCACCACAGTAAAAATTAACAAAGCAATAATTCTATTATGTATGGCTGTAATCAATACTCATGATTAGCGTGCTGAAGATCTTCATTATGTTCTGAAGGATTGCAGTGTTGCGTGAACTTGACAATGTCTCTCAGCATATACAGCCACTGCTGTGTGGTGTGCTAAGCCATTTAGTGAGACCATGTCTCCACTAGGTTGTTTCAATTTATAGCTGCTACCAAGATATCACTTGCTCAGGAAAGAAAAAAATGTAGTTCCTGGAGATGGAAATGTATTGTGTGTTCTTCATGGCACGCTGTCTTCTAGGACAGTCTCACATATCCACAGATTCCTGTGAACACTTGTTTGGAGCTACTGATTTTCATCATAAATGCATACTGTGTCAGTCTCATAAAGCTCGTGGATACTGCTGTTGCTTGTGGGTTTGTTCTGTTTTGTGTATCTCTTCCTATTTTTATGCAATCCCTGCTCCACAAACTTCAACTGTTTTCAGTGTAGTCACTCTAAGTCTCATTTTTTTCTGTTAAATCCGTTGCTTACAGGTGAGATGCCCTGTTTTGTTAGTGTGATCTTCTAATTATTATTAGCTTACCCTACAAATACCCCAACTCACATGTAAAGCATATCTTGAATTTTTAGTTGTAAATTCAGGAATTATTTACTTAATCTAGCTAACACATTAATTGTGTTTTTAATTGTATGTTTATTTTAATCTTGTCAATGACCTCCAAGCCTTTGAATCAAAGATAGTAAATTGAAATACATGACACCAATTTTAGCAGCAGTGTTTATCCATAACTTATAGCTATTATTTTAACACTGGTTTCCACTGTGTTGTTGGAATGAGGATAATGGAGACTCGAAGTTACCTATAATGACAGAATGCAGTGTCAGTACCACTGGGAAAGTATCACATCACATTTCACTCGCCTCTTTTACTCCGTTGGTGACTCTGAAACCAGTATCTCTTTCCTGTGTTGGCTGGCATCTTTCAGCTGGAAAATCCTTATCAAGCCTTTCTTTACATTTCCTACAGTACTGACCTTTGCTTGCACGCTGTCAGTTGCTCAGGTCTGCCATTCGGTGTGCCTTTGGCACTGCAAACAATGGTTTTAGCCACTATCCTTGGATGCTTTCCAGTCTCCTATTTACTCATACATCTAGTCCCTATAATCCATTAATGGTGAAAGGCTTATCAGTGTAATCTCTGAATTTTACCTTAATACCCTTTGCCTTCTGATTGTTGTTTTTTTTTAATTGTATATCAGACTGTTTCTAACATCACACTCACTTGTGTGTCATTGTCCAACTTCATAAATGTCTCACTTCCTCTCAGGCTGGTAGAATGTTCATTTATTATTGCAGCACTGAAGTTTTTTTCCTATGAACGGTTTACCTGAAGTCACAACACAATGATTTTGTCTGTGTTGTACGAGCTGCTGCTTGCAAATTTATGACACTTCCTGCATCTATATGCCAAGCATCTTCTTGTTCTATGCTGGTTGTTGTAGTGTGTGTTTGAGTCTATGGGATTTTATCCTTGTGCTTAATATGCTCTATTCTTTGTACTGAATATGATCTATTTCTTGGTATATTTTGTGTTTTCATTGTGTTTGGATCTACCCTATGCTTAATTCTGGCAATGGATGATTGCCATAGGTTGCTTCTTTGGCCTTTTATCAGGGAAAAAATTTGAATTTTCAGCACAAATCTCAAGGCCCCTTAAGTAATCTTTGAGAAGGTAAGAATCAGTCTCACACATACACCTGTTTGGTTTTATATTACTTTTTTACATTCATCTAAAAACATTCTGCACTTCATTTTTCCAAGAAGTGCTCTGTCTCATAATGTAAACAGATATTTAAGGGGTTTTCACAGTCAGAGTTGACTGGAATGTCTTAAGTATTTCAATTGTCTCAAAATGATCAAAATTGAGCATAATGAAAACATAAAGCTTCCTTCTGATTTGTCTTCCTTTTTTCTAACATATGTGGCTTTCAGATAAACATGGATTTCTAGCATTTACACATACGATTTAATATTTTCCCAGTTGCATTCTGCATTTCCAGACTTTCAGCTCTTCTGGGCATCCTCATGGCTTTTTTCCATTCAAACACTCTTTGGCATCTTTTTACTTCTAATATCATATGACATTCCTTAATCCCTCTGCACCCAAAATACTTTAAAAGTTATTCCTTACTAATGAGACTTTTCCTGCTGTCTCTCCTTAACAGAACAAAGGTTTTGCTGTGTCTAGTTTTCTGAGTCTGGGCAACTGAATCACCTGAAATTATGCTTGTGATGGCTGTGGCCTGAGAGAGACCACGCTCCAGACAGTAAAAGGTATACTCAGTTTTTCCTAAACTACTTTTCCTCAAAAGTAAGAAGAATATTCAACCTACAGTCAATTTTATTTGCTTGATTACCATATATTACAGAGTGATATGTCTGTAGGACAGATTGAAAGCTGGCAGGTAATGATTCCTGTGAGAGCTGCAGGGAAGTGGCCTGGGCTCATAGCAGAAATAGGCCTTAGAACAGCCTGGAAGAGAAAAACACACAGTCAATTCTCCAGAAAATAAAACTAGTAAAACACAGTTTATTTAAACAGCATTTAGAGCTTTGCTGTTACTTCTTGGCCAGTGCTCAAGTAGTAGCAGCTGAGCAACAAATACCTTGTGTGTAAATTCAGTTCTTGCTTTTCTGAGGAAAGCCAGTGCAGCTGCATAGGTGTAAACGAGCAGATGCTTTTCCATGTTTGCAGAGACACCTGCTGTCAGTGTGCACATTGCTAGCAAGAGAAGCTCCAGGCTCCTCTCCTTGTTTCATGTCTTTTGCTGCTCTGGACTGCAATCTGTAGAAGTTGTAGTTGCTATTATTATTATTACTATTAATGATACTGCAGATCTTCTCTCCTCCCTCCAAGAAGCTGTTTCTGCCAGATCCTTTTCTGCTGCATTTGATCACAGCCAAGAAGATGGCTTTGACGTTGTATGCATTCCTGCAGCTCTCTGCAAAGTCCTAATCCTTCTAATAGCTGGAGGTTTTCAGTTTGCCTTTTATTAATATTCCGTCTTAATTGTAAAGCACTTCAGTGATATCCAGAAGCCTGTCTTATGTAACAGCTTTATCCATACTTGAGTCCCTCAGAGCTGGAGTGTCGAGAAAAGACTCTGTTTGATCTGCATAGTCTGTCGTTAGTCCTCATGACTTTAATGCACAAAGCCATTAGAAATGAACAATACATTTCAAATATTTTTAAATATTTGACTTTACTAGAAAGAGTATGACTTGCTGTCATGTACAGTTCTGAGTGATGTAGTTAGAAAAGTCTCTGTAAAGTCTTCTAGGAGACTTATTATGCCACTCTAGGGGAGCTGGAAAGTGGAAGAAGCTATAGATATGGAGATAATTAAGATGTTTTAAAAATCACCATTATTAATCAAATTCTACTATGCATTAGGGTGCTTTTTTGAGCCAGGTTAATAGATAGGAGAACCTAAAAACTGGGAACTTTCTGTGGATATCCCAGACAGTCCCTCCTCACTCAATCTAATTATTTAAGCTATTAATAAGGAAGCTTTTTATTCTTTAAATTATAAAAATTAAATGATCTCAGTTAGAAAAAAGTAGCAAAGGCTCTTTATCTGATGACTAGGGATCCATGCAACACAGCTGAGGTGCCCACCTGTCCATGGTAAGCAGCTGTAATCTTGTGGTCCAGGTCCTACTTCAGAAAGAGGTCATTGCCTTCCATCTCTCATTTACTGTGACTGTAAAACAGCTGCATAGGTTCATGGAGAGGTTTGCACTTACCTAGGAGAGCTCAGATCATCTGCAAGTGGAAAAATAATTACTCCTTGAGTATTCCTTTGCTGTTTACTCTTTGGCTCACTGTCATTTTTGCCTTAAGACCATCAGAGAGAAGCACTGCTGTCACTGCTGAAACCACATCAATCTTGCTTCAGTGGTTTTCAAGAGTATTTCCTTCTAGAACTTGCATCCAGACCTCCACCTGACTGGGCTTCCTGCCTGCCTTGTGCTTTACTTCCACTTGCACAGCAGTACTTCTACGTGGATGTGACTGTGAAGAGCTGATCATAGTTTGGCAGTGGAGATTTCTGACATGAAAGTGAGGACATTGGCCAACTGTGGGCACATAAAACTGCAAAGCTAAGCCAGCTAAACAAGCTTAATTGATTGTGTTGCTAGCTGTGTGAACTGGGAGACTGTGAGACTCAAAAGTGGCATGAGGGAAGCAAGTAGGGTAAGAAGTAATGCCAAGAAAAGAGTATTCATTTTTAGCAAGCCTGAAACAGAGAAGGCCCAATCACTTCTTTGGGTTCTGGCCATACCTGCTCACATAGGAAGCTCACTTGAATTTGGCCTGTTGAGCAGCAGAGTGTCCATTGTATCTTCACAGAATCACAGAATTGCCAGGGTTGGAAGGGACCTCAAGGATCATGAATCTCCAACCCCCCTGCCACATGCAGGGCCACCAACCTTCCCACCTAATGCTAGACCAGGCTGCCCAGGGCCCCATCCAACCTGGCCTTGAACACCTCCAGGGAAGGGGCATCCACAACCTCTCTGGGCAGCTGTTCCAGCACCTCACCACTCTCTCTGTAAAGAACTTCTCCCTGATGTCCAACCTAAATCTCCCCTCCCTCAACTTAAAACCATTTCCCCTCGTCCTGCAGTTATCAACCCTTTCAAAGAGTTGATTCCCCTCCTGTCTGTAGGCTCCCTTTAGGTACTGAAGGCTGCAATGAGGTCACCCTGCAGCCTTCTTTTCTCCAGGCTGAACAAGCCCAGCTCCCTCAGCCTGTCCTCATAGGGGAGGTGCTCCAGTCCCCTGATCTTTTTCCATGTTATGTCATTTAGAAGGCAAGGAATGGGTTGGGGCATCACCTCTGTGCGCACGGTGCTCTCCAGCTCTGATGGCCGAGCTGTAGTCACACTGATCCATGGCCTCATGGAGCACTGGAGTGCAAAGGTCTCTTGCTTCCTTCTGGAAACCTTCCCCTCCCCCGCAGTGATGCTAGCTGTAACCTGTTCTGCCCACTGCAGGCTCAGGTAGGCACAGCCCAGTCCTGTCTCTGGTGAGCCCTTTGTTTTCATGCTGTAATGTGTAGTGAGCTTCACTTTTATTCCTGCCCATTCTCTCACCTCTGTTATCTTGCTCCCCTTCCTCTTCCTTCCAGTAGTTCTTCCCGTCTTCTTGGGGACTGTTCTTTTGTTCCATCCTCCTTTCCCATTCCTGTAGCTTTATTACAGGATCACACTTCAGCTTTTCCTCCTTCAAAACTATCTGACTGCAGAAAGCGACCTTGGGTCCATCTGCTCCTCTCTTCCTGACAATCACAAAGAGAAGTTCTCTGCTTGCAATCAAAATGCAAGTCACTGGGGTGGATTTGAACACAGAGATTACAGCCAGAACCATAATGCCTTTGTAATGCTGTCGGGATTATTCCTCTCCCATGGAGTAAACACTGAAGAGCAATACCAAGTCTTCAAGCAAACAGAATCTCCAGCTGTCAGTGCTTCTGCTTCCTCTGGAGGCAGACACATGCCTGTCCAAACACAATATGCTGGAAGACTGATAGTTGGCATCTTTGGCTATTGAGACATGCCATGTTTCTGGAACCTTTTATAAGTGATGGAAAGATAATAAATGGGGAGGTAGGCCATAAATCCAGGCTGTCCAGTTCACTGTCTCTCACAGGACAAGTTCCTGGTTAGTGTCCTGAATCTCAGTTTAGATTTTACAGTTCTTTGGCAGATTTTTTGTGTGATATCACATTTACCTCAGACAATGATGTTCTTGCTAATGCAGCTGTCAGAAACAAAGACTAAAAAAACAGGCAGGAATCAGAGGCAGTCCCCCTGCTCACCCCAGGAATCCCAGCTTTGGGCTGGGCTGCAGCTCCCTCTGCCTCAGCCTCTGGCTGGATTGCACTGTTCTGACTTAGATTCATCTCTGCCAGCAGCGAGCGTGCACATTACATAATGTAATCTTTGTGTCTTGAGGATTCAGGCCTGTCCTCTTTTGTGCTGCCAGATGGAGGAGAAGCCATGTGCTCTCTGGAGAGATGTCCCTGTGTGTCTCGCTGCTCAGCCGCGCTGGAATTACGTGTTTATCTCTGCAATGGGCTACTGCTGTTCCCTGGCATTTGGCTCCAGGGTAGCTGGCTTTTTAGAATGTAGTAGATGTTGTACAGCCACTGCATCCCAAAATTAATTTGTCTAGAAAAGGACATACGCAAAGAAACTCAGAAATGGATTAGTGAGGAGGATGTGCTCCAGATTCTCTGAATGGCTGGGGCTGTTTCCCAGCTGAAGCCCAAATGCGGGGCTCAGGGACAACCAGGTTTCTAGCTGCTGTTCATACTGTCTCATTTCATAGTTGTTTCAGCTGCTGCCATTTCTCTGTTGCTCTGTTCTGTAACATGGCCCTTGCCTGCATTGTTCCTGCCTCTATTAGTCTAGCTGCTCCTTGCCCTGATCCCTGAAGGGCTCTCCAAAGTGATAAATCACACCTGCGCGACTCCCTACTCACTAATGAGACATCTGCTCCAAATTCTGCAGTGCTCAGTTGACTGAGACAAAGAACTAAACCCACCTGTGGACAGTAATATCACTGCAGTCCTCAGGAATAGCTTGAAGGACTCCAAGGAGGGTGAGGGCAGCACTAGTCAGGGCCAGGCAGGATTTACCCATCTGAACTTTCAGACTGCAGCACACTGCCAGCAGACTCCAGAAATGGCAGCTTCCCTGGAGCAGTGTTACAGCCCAGCACAGTGAACTTCCCCAGGACAGGGAGATAGCAAGAAATTCTCATTTCAGCCTCCTGCTGCCTCTGAGCTTCCCAGCAGAAAGACCCCATCAGCTGTCATGATTCCAGCAGTGCAGTTGCTGCAATGAGAGCCAGGGCTCACGTGCAGCCAGCCATGCTGCCTTCGAGCAGTGCTTCTGCACTGGTGATACCAAACAGGAGCGAGCCTCTTCTAGAGATGAAAAAAGAACAATCAGCACTTTGCTTGAAAATTAGGAACTGAAATGATGCTGCATCTATGAATAGGGAATCGCTGCTCAACAAATGTCCTCACTGCAATTCCCATCAGCAGCCCCATTCAACCACCACACCGGCTGCTGCCAGGAGTCTCGGGCAGAGGGACCACCAGCCTCTCTGCCATCCTGAGCATGGACACATGCTTGTGCACAGACTGTGTGCAGCTGCTGCACATCTGGTGCTGACTGTAGGCAGAGCGTGCTGATGCAGGACTGCGGCATAAATTGCTTTCTGTGGTAGCTTTGGCCTTCCCGGTATGCGTAGTTGTGCAGGCACAGCAGCAGGGCTGGAATGGGACCTCAGGCTGCAGAGAAGTTGCGCTTTGATTGTTGCACTGAAGTCTGTGTCGCTGCATAGTAACTGCTGTGCATGTGCCAGAGAGAGCAGAGCTAGCATGAGTAAGCTTATTATGCGATAATCACACCTTCATCTCTCTGGGTACATAAACTGCTGAGGTATCCAAGTCTGGCAGTGAGGCACAATCACTGTCTGAAGATGAGCAAGAAGCAACCGGGTCCTTTCCTCATCAGGAACATATGTCTGATTTGACACCATTAGCCTTTAATGTTTTTAAACAGAACATCATTACTGAACCACCTGTTGCCACTTAATTACCTGCGTCTGATTACAAAGACGTTAAATAACCTGCTTTTTAGGTGCGAGCCCCTCCGTTTGTACATCCTTTCCCGATGCGCCCTAGCGAAACCTCTGCGCTCATTGCAACGGCTGGACAAAAACTTCCCGAGCGCGTTCTGCCGGGGGCTGCTACGAGGGCTCCGAATCCTCCCGGCCACGCCGAGACGAGCGCTGGGCGCTGCCCGTAGCGCCGGCACCTCCCGCAGCCCCGCTCCGGCCGGCAGAGCACCGAGGCAGGGCTCCGGGCCCCTCTCTCCCCGCGCTTCCCGATGGCTGCGGGGCAGCGCCTGCGGGGCTCTCCTCCCGGTGCGGGGTGCCGCGCTCCTCCCCGGGGCGACGGGGGATCCTCCGGGGCCGGGCCTCCGCCGCGCCCCGCGGGACGCCGCCTCCCCGCTCCCGGCCCGCGATGCCGCGGCGATGCTCCGGGGGCGGCGGCGGCGGCGGCTCCCTCCTGCCACGCGCCGGGGGGCTGCGGCCCTGCGGCCCCCTCCCCGCCGGGCCCTGCCCGCCCGCCGCGCTGCGGGAGCGCCGCCCGCCTCCTCCCGCACCCCCTCGGCGGCTCCGCGGCGCCGCTTCGCGCCCGGCCCGAGCCGGCCCCGGCGGGGGGAGGCCCCGGCTCACCTGGCGGCGGCGCGGGGGGAGCCCCGGCGGGGGACGGTGCCCGCCAGCCCCCGCCGGAGCGCCCCTTCCGCGGCCTTTGTCTGCGCTGTCACATGGGCCGCGGTGCGGGATTTAAGCGGGGCTCCGCAGGACATGCCGTGAGCGGCGCGCCGCAGCCCTGCCCGCAGCGGCAGCGCTCCGCCCGGCCGGGGATGCGGCTCTAGCGGCCCCGCGATGAGCGGCTCCTCCATGGCGAAGAGCGAGTCCCGCACTTCGCTGCTGAAGGCGGCGGGGAGCAGGAGGGCGGCGGGCGCCCAGCCCCAACCGCAGCCCCGCGGCGGCCGTGCCCGGGACGGCAGAGGACGAGGCGGGCAGGCGGGCGGGGAGTCGAGCCAGGAGGCGCTCCCCGGGGAGCCCAGTGCCCGCAGGCCGCTCTGCCACCCGGGCGCCCGCGAGGACGGAGCGAGGGGCGCGGGGAAGCTGTCACATGGACGGGGGGAGAGCCAGCCGGAGCCCGCGGAAGGAGGTCCAAGGAGAGGAGGCAGCGGCAAGGAAGCGGCGCGGCCAGCCCGGCACCACCACCATCCCCCGCCGCACGGCAACCACGGTCACCCCCAGGACCAGCAGCAGCTCTCAGACAGGGATGGGGAGGAGGCGGAGGAGGACTTTTTCCTCAGTCACAGGCAGAGGTCCAGCAGAGAGTCCCTGAAGCTCTCAGAGGGCGCCTCGCCTCTGTCCAAATCCAGCAGCAAGTACTCCACCAAGTCCAGCGGCAGCGAGCGGTCGGTGGAAGCGGACCCCCTTTTCCACCAGCTGCACCCCATGCTCAGCTCGGTCTTCGGCCAGGTAAGGGGCGCGAAGCCCCCGCCGCCTCCGCCTTCTCTCCCTCCCTTCCTCCGTCCGTCCCTCCCTCCCCTCCGCGCCCCCGTCCCGCTGCCGGGCACCGACCCCCGGGTTGCAGCCGCGCTGTAAATGCACTGCTTCCTGCCTCAGCGTCCCCGGAGCGGCTGGGGCGCTGCGGAGCGACCCCGGGGAGCCCCGAGTACCGCGCTCCGACCGCTGCGGGGCACGGCCGCGACCCGAGGGCGCTGTCGGTGGTGCTGGCGGGGAGCCGTGCTTCGCCAACCGCCGGGGGAAGAAGTTGCGGCTCTGCCTGGTGAGGGTGAGAGTCGGGGAAGCGATTTTTTTTTTTTTTTTAACATTATTTTTTATTTCTTCCAAAAAGATATTTACTTATTAGATTCTATCTCTCTGGCTCCCCGCCTTGCTTTGCTGTATTTGTTTACATCTCCTTATGGTACATTTCTGTACAATCAGCATATGAATCATTTCTGATGGCAGAAGCTGTCAGGAGAAGGTAGTGGGGAGGATGACAAAAAAAAAAATCCTGACCCAATTCCGAAGCCTTCCCAATCACTATGTTAGGATGGAACAGATGCTTTCGGTGTTTGCGAGCGCTTTCGGTACAAAGCTGTCATTTTTAGCTGCTTCTGGTAGTGGAATTACCCGGCAGGGCTACTACCCTTTAAAAATGAAAAGGCAGAGGGAAACTGGCTTGAAATTTTCTTTTAGAGCCGTTTAGGGATGTTACTGGGAGATGTAATCTCCAGGAAGATTAATGTAACTGCAATCTCCCAGAAGCACAATTCTAGGTATAAGGCAGCAGCCTGGGTGGCAGCTCTGGAAGTGATCGATTAAGCCAGAATTAGGATTTGTGGGTTTCCTTCTCGTTGTTGTGTGTTTTATTTTATTTTATTTATTTATTTATTTCAAAGTGGATTTGGGAGGCTTTTCAGAATGCCCTTTCAAATCAAGATTATGGAGAGAACAAGGAGAATTTTTATGATTTAAGGGAAGGACGTGACACACCTCTCCCTGTTCAGTCTGCTGTCAGGACGTGTTGTCTACTTCTGTTCATCTTGACTTGAGGAAAATCAAACCTCAGCTGTTCTCAGCAGCTCTGCATCCTCACTAACAGTCTGCTGTGTATGAGAGTTACAATTGTGTTTACTCAGAACGAGACAGAGATGTACCAGAAATAGATAAACATTCTGTAGCAGCAATAAGAAGGGCCTCATGAGTGCTGTGGTGCCCAGCTGGGTCACAGCAAATGGTATTGTTTGAAAATCTGTGGGCTCAGAAATCCACAGGCTCAGTGCTGCCTCATAGTTCCGAGGAACGTGAAGATGCATCCGAGAACAGATTTGAAGTCTGAGGAGCTGTCTGTCCCCAGAGTGCCAGGAACACCGACAGACCCAGCTCAGGGCTCCTCCCCACGGTCCTTACCTGAACAGCACCTTTTTGCCTGCATTGCTGCTTGCATTCCAGTGCCAGGAGACACTTCTGAGCACCGTAAACTTAGCAAAATTTAATTCTAGCCTCAAACAATGGAACTTACAGAAAAGAGACAGATTCTAGCTTTTGGTCTTCCACTCACTACATAGCAACAGCGCTGAGAAACAATCACCAACACCTTTATTTGTGAGCATAATATTTATTCCCATTCCCCCCTGTATTCATCTCTCACTTTCTTTGAAGTAACTGTGAGAAAGCAACCGTCTAGCGGGGGTTTTAGGAGTGGGATGCAGTAGGGCTGTTCAGGGATTTGTGCATAGAAGCAGGGGAGCTGCAATATGGGATGTGCAAAGAGCTGTATACTGGAAGAGAGACGTGAAGATTTTTTTTGTAGCGGTATCGAATCCTCAGCTGAATAAAAGCTGTAGGATCAGAACTGGAAAATTCTGTCATGGAAATGAATGATGGAGATGTTGTTGTTGTGAGTGGACAAATAACTACTGCGTGTTGTGTAGAAGTGTGAGGGATATCTCAGGGCACAGAAGAGTCTCCTGCAGACTCCCAGCTGCAGGAGCCCTGGTCGGAACCAGGGCTGAGCTGTGGTCGCAAGCACAGAAGTGCCCCAGACTGCAGCATGAGGCTGCAGGTGCTGTAACAGCAGCCTGCTTCGTGCTGCAATTAGAAGAGAGCAGGAGCTCAGAAGACAATTCATTTAATCCAAAAACTTCTTTTCAGCCCACACAGCCCACTGTGCAACAGTTAAAACAGTAATTTTGCAGTACGTATAAGGAGGGAAGCACAGCGATGCATGTCTGCAGCTGTGATCCAGCAGCACTAGCATGTCTTGTCCCAGCTCTACAGATGTGGAACACCATCCTTGTTCCAGCGTGGTGTGGATGCAGGCACCACAGAGGTACAATCAGATCTGCAGAAGACATTGCAGGGATGACTTCACAGAGAATGTCATTGCAGTAAGAGCGAAAAGGAGCAGTCTGGAACCACAGGATTTAGTCTGAGGGAGACAGATTTGTAACTGTGCAGGAAAAAGACAGAGTGAAGGCAGAAGTGCCATGTTTACATAACTGGCACAGCAATATAGTGCACTGTGGGTGTGTACTCCAGGAGAATGCTAAGATACAGCCAGAATACAGGATGCGGTGCTATTTTATTAATTGGGCTCATGCGATATCGGTGCAGGGATGTTGTAATATCATAAAACAGTCATACTCATTTAGGGCATCCCAGCGTTACACGAATTAACAAACACAGGGGCATGTGATGATGTATTAGTATAAGCCAGGATGTCGTCTTAGCCTGATGAAACATTCCCCCGCCGGCTCGGAGATGCAGCAGCAAAGCCGTGGAGTTTGCAGCAGGTGAGCGTGCAGTGCACAGCACCGAGCAGAGGAACACAGCACTGACAGCACAGCAGCGTGGTAATGTGATCCTGTGCAGAAGAGAGATGTGATACTGGTGCCATGCGGCAGGAGTTTGGCAGTGCATGGATGTGGTAACAGTGTGGTGTTGTAGCTTGACAGAAGAGTTTAGCGGTCTAATGAAGCAGTAATACAATATTCCAGATGGGAGCTGTTCTGTACAGCGGTGATCACTTTTGGCATGATATTAGCAAAGGGTTGTGCCAGTCTGACAGCACCATCCCATTGCAGCAGAAGGCAGCAAGGGGGGTGTTATTACCGTGCTGCCCTTCTGATAGCACGGCCCTGAGTTAGCACAGGGACATTGCCACCAAGTGACACAGTGACTGCGTGCCGTGGGAGTACAGGCTGGTTGTGCCTCACGTGTGGCAGTGGGACAGCAGTGGTGGCTCAGTCCAGCAGTGAGAGCTGGGCAGTGACTCAATGATACGGCTGGTGGGAGATCCCTGTGATGATGCAGCAAAGTGGGATAGCGGCACGAAAAGGAGTGTGGGGAGGGAGATAATTCCATTTTGTCCTGTAGCAGGAGGATGTCGGGGTCCAAGCAGTAAAGGAGAGTCATGTAGCAATAAGCACGCTGTCACTTCTGACACAGTCCTACAGAGCAGCCACAGGATGCAGTTTTGCAGCAGCACGCCCCTAACAACAGGGAGCAGCAATACCTCATCTGCAGCCATAGCAGTGAGGGGCAGCCCGGCTGCAGGACGGAGTTATTGATGTGGCAGCAGCAGATGGAGCAGCGCAGGGGCTGGGAGGGCAGTGCAGGGGCAGCAGTTCTGTGGCAGCACTCGCAGGGCAGCAGCGACGCGGCAGCAGCACCTACAGTGCAGCAGTATTTTGGCACTTGGGCTCAATGGTGCAGGTACTGCGGCACAGGAATGCAGTGGTTCTGTGCTCTGTGCTCCTCCTGTGCCCCACAATTGGCCTCGCCGGCACCTTTAAGAGAGCTTTTTTTGGCCCTTGCTATGCAATATTAACTTGCAAGCGATCCTGCCATGTGAGCCCTGACTGGCTTCAGAGCTCTTTAGCTTTCACACCCTGTCTGCCTGTTAAATTTTTCAGTGAAGTGATTCTCCAACAGTTTTCTGTCAATTGCTTCTGGTAGCATGGGGATCAGAGGGGTCAAATAATGCCACGGGGAATCATTAAATATTTACGGACTTCTGCTGTTAGCACTGTGGCCAAAGGGGCTTTTGTATTTCTATTTGTACAGGCAGTTAAGAGCCACTCCTGTCTGCACCACCTCCCATTCCTCTTATAATGTCAGTGTCCAAAGTACCATTAAAATAGGGAAGGTATCTCTGTGCATCTCTCAAATCATTTCTCTGTTCTTGCCCTGTTTGATCTTTCTTTACTCATTGGCTTTAGTTAATCCTAATGGGTCCTAATGGACCTAGAAGCTAACTAGCATGATGGAAGTGGCTGTTTTGGGCCAGGACGTGTCCCCACACTGTGAGGGAAGCAGGAGCAAGGCACATTCTCTGAACCACATGGGAGTGGACTGGGAGAATGCACCTTGTCCGGCCTTGCTGGTTGACCTTGATCCCTCAAATGGCTCCAACTTCATTTGATTCCAGTGAGAGTTTTGCTGCATCAGGACCGAGTGTGGAACTCAGCCAGCAGAGAGCCCTGGGAGTCTCTTGCTGCTGAGGGGAGCAGCATTACTGGCCTTGTGATGGAAGCTTAACAGCTGGCCCCAGGTACCAGCGAGGCAGGCTGCTGTGTGCTGGGCCAGCACTGGGAAATATGGGATGAAGCATTCATTGTGGGATAGCAGAGGTGAAGGTGAAACGGTTTGCTGGTTCTTGTATGCTGTGCTACACCATGCTGCACGGCAAGTGCAGCAGTGATGTGACAAGGCTCATGGCAAACTGAGGACAGCTTCTCATAGCTGTTCATTTACAATGTTAAATCAATGGAGTAATTTGGAATGATTTTTTTTTCCTGTGGCTCAAACTAATTGGCAACCACAGCGATGCTGACCCGACTGTGTAATCTTTGCTTACTGATACTGAACTGGGGTGTGCAGGTTAGAAGCAACAAAATCCAGAAGAAACACCACGTTCCCTCCCCCTGCTTCCCTTCCTCTTTTTCAGGCATCTCTGAGAGCTCAGAGACGACCCCAGACATGTACACAAGGTGCTCTGCCCCCATCCTGCCATGCCCTGTGTCCCTGCTGAGCTCCCACTGTTTGTGCAGGATGCACTCTGCCAGCCAGGCTCTTGCCTTTGGGAGCCCTTTCCCTGGTGCTGGGGTCCTGGATTTGGCCATGCAGGTGTGCTGGAGCAGGATGGAGCCCTGTGGCTCCCGTGCTCCCAGTGGGGAATGGAACGTCCTGAGCAGCAGGCAGCTGTTTGCAGTGCTCCGGGTACCTGCATACATCTCATACAGCTTCTGTGCTTCCTGCCCTGCATGTGCTGGCACAGCCTGTGTCCTTGCATGGAGGATGACATCAAGAGCCTTCGTATAAATGTCCTGTCTGTGCCAACAGTCTGTACGCATGCAGCTGCTGATAAATGTGTGTGACCATACAAGCACTCTGTGCATACATATGTTCCTGTGCTTAAAACCAACCAGAGCACACGTATATCTCTGCCTGCTGATACCAACCACACCTGACGAGGTACGTCTCATGTGTTTTCCACAGTGATACACAGAAGAACACTGATCTGTTTCAGCACATCCACTCAGCTCCCCACTTGCTCAACATGGAGAAGAACTTATGACGTTTATTGCTTCTAAAAAGCTGGAGGGATGGGAGCCAGCCATGGGGAATCACTGAAGGGCAGTGCTGCCTGCTTGCAGTGGATCTGCCAGTAAACATTAATCTTTGTCAATGATTTACTTTTTAAACAAATGTATTTTAAAAGGATATGGAAAGACATCAAAATAAAACCAAGCTAAAGGAACATTCATTAAATATTAAATTCATGAAATATACAGCAGCATGAGCTAATGCGCTGAAAGCACAGCCCTCTGGTTGGATTCAGCTTATCTTTTGAGAGAATAAAATCTTTCAATAATGAATTAGCCATCATTTAAATTAGTCCAGTGCGCATTCCACCGATCTATAGTGCCTTGATTTTTGTTTGATGCAGTGTTGGGTTTGAACAAAGTGTCGGGAAAGGATTGCTTTAGATGGAGTGAATGGGCTGCAGGTTTGGCAGCTGTGTTAGCTGTGGCCCATTCTAGCATTGCAGCTTCAGTAGCTGGTTTTCCCTGGTGAGTCCATGTGTGGTATAGTGGTATTGATTTCCAATAACAAGCAGCTATATGATATGCGTCCAGTAAAAGATGCTTAGCCAACTTTGAGTTCCCTTTTTAATAATCCTCTGACATTCCTGTGACCTTAGAGAGCAACAGCAGTGCCCATGAACTCGAGTAATCCTCCAATTTCAGTCAAATGCCTCTCTTAGAAATATAGACAAACAGTGGTCATGGCTTCTATAGTCATGTTTCATTTTTTTAGTAGTTCTCTGCATAAGACCACAAGCTCAATACTATGTATAAATTAAGTCATTAACAATATTCTAATCTCTATTCTATCCATTCCTCCCTTAGAGTACTTTGCACCTTGCATCTCTGGAAAGAATATATAGCATTGCTTCATCCCACACAGATGAAATAAACTCTCTGCTCTTGGAAGGAAGCAGGCAACCATGTAACTTTGTGAGGCATCATGTCACAACAGTCGAAGGCAGGAAGCAGAAAACCGCCAACAGCCCCACTGCGCTCTGCTGAAATAACACAGAAAGATTTTAGGCGGTTTGTGACCAGCTGCATTTAAACCTAGCTGGAGGTCTTCTACTGGGATATGCAGTTTGATCCTTCCAAAGGTGCTCTCAGATCCTGGCTTAGAATAGAAGTGAGACAGACCTCTGTTCCACAGTGGCATCTTTCACGTGTCCCTGCAGGTTTGGTTTGCAGTGTTTGGTTAGTATTGGTTGGCAGGGCTCTGCTCAGCTGGTAACCAACCGTGCTTCCTGCAGCACCTCAGCCTGCCAGTCACATACTGACCACTCCTGTCCCCTTTTCCTTTGAAAGAGGTGAGGGATCCAGGGCACAATTAGCTGCTTCTGCAGTAGTCCAAGACAGAGAGTGATTCACAGTTCTCCTATTCCTGAACAAAGGAAAGGGACCACATAAGGTTTGTTTTAAACCATCCTTGTACTGAATATACATGGCAAACTGTTATAGCAACTTCTGGGCTGTCAAGCTTGTACTTGTCTTTTTGGAGCCCATTGAAAAGCAAAAAATAGCTGCAACACACTGTGCTCTGACCAGCACATCTTATGTGCAGGGACTTGGAAGGTGGGTTAGTGCAAAATACGTGCATCAGGTCTGCATGGAAGGTGTCAGGAGTTTGGCACACTCTCATCTCTTTGCATCTAACGCAGGACAGAGCTAGCTAATTACAGACAAAGCTGTTCTCGACAGAAGTTGACAGTCCACGGTTTGTTACCTTGAGAGGGATGGAAAACATTCTTGCTCTTTTTAATAACCCTTCTGTTGTTTGTGATTGAATATGATCCAATTGCTCTAATGGAGGAGAATATTATGCACAGCATGAGTCAGCAACGCTTTCCTTCTGGAACAGCTGACAGCAAAGAAAGTTCCCAAACTCTCTACAGAAATATTCCTCCCCGCAGATGAGGATATGGGCTGCGTCTGCCAATACCTCTGATGCTGCCTTTTGAGATGGACCTGTGCTTAAGGTTCATTCGAGGTCAGAAGTCAAATTCAGTATGCAGCAGAAGCACTTGGGAGCTTGGTGTAGACAAAATGGAAGCCAGTCGCAGAAGTTTGGAATTCCAGTGGCTGGAAGTTTTGAAGCAGGGTTTGTGGCAGCAGTGGCAAGAGAAAGATGGTGACACATCCAAATGCTATGGCATGTTGGAGGTCATCCAATAAACAAGAGTGGGTTGCTTCTTGTAAAATACAAATCTATAACCATCAAGTGAATCTCCTCAGAGATCACCCCTTCCCACTTAGTGAGATTGCCCTTTGCAGTGTTTTTGTGTTGTGTCACAAGCAACAACCTGATCCAGCAAGTGAAAGTCATGTACTGAAACAAGCCTTCCTGCACAAATCTGTACTTCCATCAGAAAGATTTGCCAAGCAAAGTTGCGGTCTGATGAGCAGCCCCAAGTTTTGAATTGACTTTTGTTCTTTGTTGTAGCAGTTAGATATCTGCTATCACTGGATAAAGTCTCTGACAGCACCAAGTGATAAGCCATGGTGGGATCCAACATTTTCCTATGTAAAGAGCATCTGTACCAGTGATATCAGCCTGAAGTATAGCACCGCTGCTTTTTAAAGAATTCAAACTAAACCACCCAGATCACTCCCTGTTCAGTGCCAAGACATCCATCCTCCTCCACGCTCTGTGCTAAGGTCAGTCAGCGTGCCAAACTCTTCTTGCTTGTAAGCTGAAAGCTCACTTTTAGTGCCAAACTACATCCACAAAGGTTTTTGCTCTTCTTGTGGTCTTTGTAGGAAAGAGGGGAATTCAGGCACATAGACAAGTCGTGCATTTCACAAAGTTCCTACTAATTTTTAGAAAGTTTACGACAGGGACCCAGACCATAAAAGAACAGTGTGATTGCCACAAAGAACAGTGTGGGAAAGCCAGTATACATGCATGTGCAGCCCTCCCACACGCACCCTGACTACCCCAGATATAGGCATGCCCACAGATCAGCACCTACACACAAATGCTTTTGACACACTTATTCTCAGCATCCTGTTCTCTTACAGCAGCCTCAGTTGGAGGAAGGGAGAAAATATGTTCCTTCTAACCTAATCTTATAATGACCTTTCTTCTAACCCCACTTTCCTGCATATCTCTAAGCTGCTGTGGTGGTGATGGGAACAAGATTTCAACGATTTTCCTCCAAAAAACTCAGCAGGGTCAGTCTGTTAGATTGTGATGTGCTGACCAGTTGTTCTTAAGAGACTCAGGGTAAATAAGAAGATAAGAAAATTGTTTATGATGATATCTCTCAGGCCCCTTGTGGCTCTGCCAGAGTTCTTGCAGAGTCAAAGGATTGTGAATATGTGACTCGATGCAAATGGGCTCCCATCATCTCTTCCCTTCCTGGACCACGAACAATCTTCCAAGCCTGGTGGGTGATTTCTGTACCCTCTTTGCTTTGCATTTCCTATAACTGCCTGCAACTGCAGGGAAGAAAAGTAGGAGAGCAGGCAGCTGAAGTAATTTTCTGTTAGCTGGTTCATAATGCTCTGGTACAAGCTAATACTTATGAGGTGACCATCTCAACTTTTGTTGAGAGGCACTTACTGTAAGACACGCTCAGTGTTTCTCTTTCATTGCTATCCCCAGCCATTTGGGGCTGCTGTGGATTCTCCTGGCTCCTTCTCTCAGCTCCCTCGCTCCAGGAGGAAGAGGAAAGGGGCACTTCTCGATTGCAGGGCATTCCTGGTCTCTGCTGCCTGTCACAGGGAGATTCATTCTTGGCAGTGAGGCAATGCTCTCTTCTCTCTCTGGAATTGGAGTCATTTGTCTTGGGCAGGGGCACAGGCGCCTTGCTTGCTGTGTGGCAGCTTCTGCTCAAGGGAGACACGCACTTCGTCAATAAACAAGGAGCCTGGAGAATGGTTCCAAGTGACAGAGGACATTATTAATAACTGGCACATTGATTGAGAGTAGGTCAACCTTCTATTAGCTGCTTTAAGAGGGGAAAGAGAAAAGGAGCTGAAGATAGCAGCCCTGAGAGGAGCTGAGAGTTTCAGCATCCTCCTGCAGTGTCTCCTGCTGCAAGGGCCCAGGGCTGGCACAGCCCATGAGGAGTGACTGTGCATTTCCCTCGTGTCAGGGATCTTCCAGCCTTGACATGAGGTGGCAGGGCCAGCTTGCTTTGTGGGGGTGTGCTCTGATGTGGAGATTTCCAGACCAGAGCTTCCCCACCCCCTTTGTCCCTCTCTCTGCTTGCCCTGCACACAATGGGTGTCTTCCAGTCTGACTCTGAAGGGCCTGGGGGCCTTTGGGCACCTCCTCCCCAGTCATGCAGTGAAGAATACCCTGAGGGAACCTGAGAAGAGGCTGTTTCTCTTCCTTCCCTCTTGGGAAGAAGTTAATGCAAGGAAGAGTAAGAAGCTCTGTCCAATATTGCTGTGCACTTCTGGCTGTGACTGGAACTGGAGAAGCTGTTGGCTCTTGTCGTAGCTGCATTCCTAAACTAATCTCCTCCCATGGAAGAAGCCTCTCAGCTCTAAAACAACTGTTTGTGCACCTTACAGTCATACTTAATTTGCCACAGCACCATCAGGATGGAAGCAGAATAAGCCCTGCTTTGTCATGACATTGATAGCTCATCCTTCTCTGTCCTAGAGCCTTACAGCTGCTGGGAGAGTGAGTGGCTTCTGCACAAAGAAAGCACTGTTAAAGTGCTCAGTCTACGGGTTGGTCTTTGCAGAACCTTTTGTTTGGAACCGTGTTTGCAAAGGAAGTTGTGACATTTTTCAGCTGAACATCTGAGCATCCAACAAGCCTGCTGCAGAGACAAGTGATAGGATCATTGCCAGCCTTCTTGAAGGAGGAAATTCTTCATGGCATTGCATGTGGAGCTGCGACTGCGGTGGCTTCATGGCTAAGGATGCATTCACTGTCCTGTTCAGGTCCTGTTGCCTGGGGGTGATGGTGAGTTTTTTGTTGCAATTTAAACCTCCTTTTGGACTGAAGGCTCCAACGCTCAGCCTGAGAACAAAGGATAAGATATAGGGGACTCATCCCTTTTCTTTCAGAAAGGATTCTGTTGTCAAACAGGCCTAAAGCCCAGATCCAGAGCTAGTTCTAGGTTTAGGAGCCCCTTATTTATCCCAGGAGTAAGGTGTTTGGAAATAGAATGAATTGATCTGATTTCCAAAATCTTTGCTTCGCATCACCCGGCCTGGGGCTGTTCAGATTTCTGGTTCAGGTGTGAGCTCATCTATGGTAGGTGCAGGAAAACCTGCAGTTGCTTTCTACTTGCAGAAAGCTGGAAAAACTTTGCCGTAAGACTGGCTCAAGGTCTCTCCCTTGTGGTTAAAAATTACTGTCCTGGTGCTGAGAGCATTGTAGGGATCCTGGACTGCTGCCTTCCACTGTGGCAGGAAAAGATTGAGGGACTTGTGGGTCTGCTAGTCTTTATAAGCTGAAACAGGTCCCACCCAGCTAAATGGTCCATTTCTGCTCCAAAACGAGCTCTACACTCTGCTCCAAGCCCCTAAGTGGATTGCCTTCTGGCCAGCCTAGCTCTCTGGTGATTGAAAAGCCGAGAGGAGTCAGAAGGGGGGATGGGGAGGGTTACGGTGTTCAGAGGCTGTGTGTACCCAAACTAGCTGGATTCGCTGAACTCATCACCGAAATCGCTTCTTGCAGTGCCTCTCTGTTTTAATTCTGCCTGAATCAGCCCTCTCCCATGAGTGAAACAATCTTGCCTGCAGATTGAGGGGGGTGGGAGGGATTTGAACATTAATCTGATGTAGATTATACATCCGCCTCCCTCTCTCCCCTTCTCACTCTCTCTCCCTCTCTCTCCCTCTTTCTGTCTGTTTCTCTCCCCTCCCTCTCCTTCCTGCTTCATCTCTTCAAGAAAGTGAACATAAAGTAAAAGCACGGAGAGAGAGAGGCAGAGAGAGAAAAAGCTCCCTGAAGAGGGAAGCCCCAGCAGCCAGTAGCTGTTTGGATTTGCCTTGCGCTGCCTTTCTTGCTTTGCTCCCAAGGAATACCTTTAATGGGATCATTTGCTTCAGTTCCTTTATAACCAAGTCCACCGGAAAGGCAGACTCAACATATTATGGGCAACTGTGTGAAGTCTCCACTGAGAAACCTCTCGAAAAAGGTATGTTCCCTGAATCAAAGTGCATTGTGCGTTTCCACCCCCACTTCTTGGGATGGGTGACGTCGTGGGCAGATGGGAAAGGGAGGTGGGAGAGACACAAGGATGTGTACAAAGGGTTCAGATCTCTGCAGGAGTCTTTTCTGTAAGAGCTGCACGTGCAGGTGCAGCCACTAGAGCCTGGGATGCCACAACGTGAGCGTAAATCAGTGTGTGCACACGCATGCATGTGAGTAGGTGTGTGCCCTGCTCTGCGGGTGTGTAGCTGACCACTGCTGTGTGTGTGCAGGTTTGTTCCTGCTGATGTGCACAACACACTGACGTGCACTGTCAGTGCGTCTTAATGTGTGTGTATACCTGTGAGTTTGTGTACGTGTGCACACGTGTGTGCATGTGCTTCAACCAAGAGGTGTCTGCATGTATCCGGTTGCGTGTGTCGTTTCTCCTGGGACGTACACTCATGGACACGTGAATGGGTGTGTATTCATATGTATTAATGAGCATATCTGTAGTATGTGTGTGTCCTTTATGTCTCTACATACTCACTCGGAGGTGTGTGAGCAGGTGGCAGTGTTTGTTGTGTGTGTGCACGTGGGGAAGGTGTGTGACACACCTATCCCTGCTCCTATGGTTGTGTGTGCCTCTGTCTCATTGTGCACGTCCTCACAGAAGTCTGCCTGTAGGCAGACATATGTTTTGATGTGTATCCATCCCTCCATAAGCACATATTGCTGGTATGCATTTGGGTACAGAAGCATGCTTTTCTGCAATCTGTCCATGCCTTAGAGGTATGGACAGAGGCATTAGCTGCGTGTTCATGCATTGTGTTGCACATCAGTATGGACCGTGTGTGTGCTGCACTTCATATGCAAGCTGCCACATGTGCCTGTTAGGCTCAAGTCCACAAACTGCTCTGTGCTGAGGTTTTAAAATGATCCCAGGATGAATTAGATTCAGGAATTATTCTGCTCTTAGGGACCAGACTGCAGTGAGAACAATTTGTCCTAGTGGTAGTTCTTGTCTGACTGCAGAAGGTGTTGCAGCACCGTGTACCTGTCAGCCACACAGCTCTTGCTTGGCATTGCTGAAAACGCAATAACTCAGCAAAAAGCTGGTTGATTCACTCCGCATGAAGTTAGGCTAAGCATCTGAAAGATTTAAATAAAGAGCTACATCTACAGAGACCTTGCTGGCAGCAAATGCCACTGCCATCGGGATGCTGCATGCAGGAGACCTTGCAGTGAGCAAAGCACTTCTCTGCTAGGGAGGCATAAGTTGTGCCTCTTTTGTGTGGGAGCACAGTTTACTTGTTAGCAGCTGTAACAATGATATAGCTGTGGCATGAAGGGCATAGCTGGGATACATGAGGAGGCATTGAGCAGTTTGATAGTGCCAAGACCAGTCCCTGGGTCAGGGTGACCTTGAGGAAGAGGCAGTAGGTGAGGGTTACCCAAATGTACATCTGAAAGAAGAGCAGTTTGGCTATTCCTAGGTTGCCTCCGACTTGCAGTGAAAGGAGCTGGCTGCAGCTGTGCTCAACATGATCAAGGAAATTGCAATTAAAGTCTGAAGTGTGGCCGGGCTTCTTGAATCAAAATAGACTGAATATCTTATAAACTCTGTGTGATCAGTCTTTTAGGTAATTTATGCTTTCATTCCTAAAAGCTGCTTCAAATACTGCACTTTAGAAGTGCTATTGAGAAGGCCTGGGAAGGCAGGACTAAAGAGAGGAAGTTAGGAAGCTGAGTTAGAGAATTCTCAGACTTCAGCCCAGCCTCAGGAACTAATCCTGAGATATCCTGGGGGCTGTGCTGTCCTCTAGGCTGTAACACACGTGGTTATGGTGGATACTTGGTAGGTCACTCATGCTGTACATCTTCATTTGGCTTTTTTGTGATCCTTGTCTTTTTTTCTCAGATTTTACCTGGGACAAACTCAGAGGAAACACAGTGAGGAAGATGAGGAGCTGGGCCCTGGGTGGTACAAAGTTATATTGGGAAGAAGTAATCGTTCTCTGCCTGCTACTCTCCTATGTCCTCACCCCACTCCTGTCTCCCTAAAGCTCCTTTGAATGTGAATGTCCTGGGACCACAGCACTACTTTGCTGTTAAGCCTGAACTACCAGGCACAGCTTTCTTACTGCTCTGATCTTCACCATGTGCTCCTGCCTCAGCGGGTGGAAACAGAGTTAAGATGATTAGGAGAATGGCTTAGGAGTCTGAAGGCCTTTTGCTCATAATATCCATTCCTGAGGGAGAGTTGTTGGAGGGACATTACCTGCTCATACTTTTCTTGCACTTCACTGAAATGGTAACGAGGGACTGTAGATGTGTGTGAAAGCTGAACTTGGGTAGCAGGTTTTATTCTCTTCAGTATGTGACTTCAACCAGAAAGCTGGGGACTCTTTCCAGGCACTGGCTAGCCTGGTCAGAGACTCATCCTTGTCTGTTTGGTGATATTGTTCAGGCTTCTGTCTCCCTGTGCTGGCAGGCAGCAGGCTTGCTTTCCCCAGGGACCCTGCTGGCCAGCCTGGTGCCTTTCTATCCTCAGTGGTGATGAAGAGGCACCTCTGGACCTGGTGCTCAGCAAAGACCCTCTGGCATGCAAACCCTGTCCTTTCCTTGTATTTTCCTTGTTGTGCATGTTGCCTTCCCCTTCTAACAGGCAGCTGACATTGCTTTGCACCCCTATCACAGCTTCCCTCTTGGCTCTGCCTGGATAAAGGAGGAGTGTGATAGAGGGGATAATTTCAGGAGAAACCTGGGAGGCTGCTAGGCAGAGGGAATCCTGCCTGGAGCTGCCAGGCAGGGCAGGAGCCCCTGCAGGTTTCTCACTAAGAGACCTGGTGCTGGGTGTCTGGCCAGCTTTTCACTGCTCCTGGCAACTGCTTCATCAAACTGGCAATATTTACAGACGCAGGAAAATAATGGGATGATCATCCTTCAGTACTGCTGAGTGAATTGGCAGGAAGCTCAATTAACTGGAAGGGTCAGAAAACAAGGATTAGGTGCAGGCTATGGGGCCTTTGGTCTTTCATCTGTCTTCATTGGAATTAAATGCAGAACTGATGTGGGCTATTTTAAGTGAGCTGTATTATTTGCAATACTAAACTGGAAAAATGTGCCAAGAATAAAAGCTGGTAATTTTTGAAATGACATTGTGCTGATGTCATGAAGCTATGCAGCTCAACACAGATGCCATGATATTTAGCTGAGCTGGTAATATGCCAGTTGTGGATGGATGCTCATCTTTCAGGTTTTTAAGGACAAGTGTCCTATGTGTCACACTTAATTGGAGACAGATTTTCACCTTTTCCATGACTGCAACGAAAATGCTTTTCTGCTTGATGATTTTCTTTCTTCACAGCTTGCTTTTTGGGTTGCTTTTGTTTTGATGCTTAATATTCACATGACATTACACATGAGCAGATTGGTGTAGGACCATAAAAATGCAAACAATGAGCCATGTGTGCGAGGCAATAGCACACGGTAGACACAGCAAGTAGATACAATAGGTTTGGATAAGTGTGAGAGAGGTGTGTGTGTGTGTGTGTGTGTGAGATGCTTTAGCCTGAAAAAGCACCTCAGTCTTTAAGGAAAGGGTTAATGGAGGAGACAGTGACAATTGACAGCATCTCTGATCACCCCTGGGAACATTGGCTGTAAAAGTAGTCATTCCTGAAGAGGAATCTGATGTATGATTAATGTTTATTCTATAAAACCAAGGGTCCTGTGGGCTGTGCTGGCTTTTTATAGCTGCATGGGAATATCAGGATAAGATGTTTTTTGCAGAGCCAGGGAAATGCATTTCTATAAAAGGAAAGCAGTGCCTCCTTATAAAATCCAGTGCTGGATTCTGTTCTGGAGCCCTAGCTTAGCAGGACGTGCACTTACAAAAAATGTGCAAATGCAAACAGACAAAATTGTTGTGCTTGTGACTGCCCTCCACTTGGAAATGTAAGCAATGAGAAGAGGTCAGTGCAGTAACTGCCTGAAACCTCGAGGATGTAACTAATTAGCACTGGAACAAGGAGTGTGAGCCCGCTGCTGGCAGAGCCACCTGATGCCCTAAAAGGCCTTTTGATAACACTGTATCGTGCGTGATGCTGGCTGATGAAACGTAAAGTGGAGCCAAAGTGTCTGGGGAGGCCCTGCCTCGCCTCCCAGGGAGGCTCTGGCCAACACAGCTCTGCCAGCAGCCCTGCCCAGGGCACGCGTCCCATTGTGCCGGGCTGTGCTTGGCCTTCGCAGCTCACTTGAGGAATCATTAACTCTGGAGCTGGCAGTGGGAGCTCAGCCCTTTGGGCTCTCTCTGGGTAGATGTGAGAGTTGAGAGTTTGATGTCGTTTCAAAGCGAAATTCTCTCGGTTGGCTGTACTTCTATCAGCTTTTGAAAGTGAACTGCTGGACTTACTGCTTCTATACAGCCCATAATAGACCAGTGGGGGGGGACGCAGCGTGGACCAGATGAAGGAAATTTAGCAATAATGGCTCTGCGAGGCAGTTCAGTAAATCTTCAGAGGAAAGGCTGGGTGAGACAGGGAGGTAACGTCCTCTGTTGTGTTGTTTGCTTGCTGCTGGTTGGCTGGGAAGATCCGCCATGAGGAGAAGACGTGCTATAAGGCTGTCCAGACGAGCGAAGAGGGGCCGTCGGAGTACCAGGGTCCGCTCATGGTGCTGGCCCAGAACTGCGCCGTCATGCACAACCTGCTGGGGCCAGCATGCATCTTCCTGAGGAAGGGCTTCGCAGAAAACAGGCAGCCTGTACGTAAGTTACACCCTGCCGGGCGAGACATGCACTAAGCCACGTGGACCTGAGCCAGGGATGCGGGGCTGCCCACGTGCTCCCTGTGCGTGGAGCTCTGTAACCCCCGGCCCTGGGCCTCGAGCATCCCGGCTCCAGCAAATGCAATCACAAGCAAATGTCTAACCTGAAGGATGTGCAAAGATATCCCTGTGCCTAAACACCGAGTCAGGGGGATTCTAAATGCGCAGCTGTGAAAGATAGATCAAAGCCTAAATTCAAGCAGATGAAGTTCCATGGATTTAGGAGAAGAATTTAGGACCTCGGGTCTTACACAATCAGATGGACTCCAGAGGAGTCCAGTATTCAAAGCTGTTGTTCCAGCAGGACATCCACCTCACATTCCCAGAGGCTCAGATTAGCATTTAGGGCTAAATAGTCGCTTTCATGCAAATCAGGGCATCCATATTGGGAACAAGCTGTCCCACAGAGATGCCCGTATTTGTTACTGTTGCTGTCAGCTCACAGCAAGCATGCTAATACAAGCAGAAACGAGCATGCATCTGCCTCCTTGCAGAAGCCCAAATGTAGTCTCTCATACACTCTTATACGCAGCCTGACTCTGCAGCATTCCCAGCCAAAGAAACCAAAGAACATCAGTCTGTCCTCATGTTGGTAAATAGTGCCAGACGGCCAAATGCTATTGCCTGTGCACACAGATAGAAAGCAAAAACACATCCATCCACTCAGTCGCACCTATTTGTGACTGTGTTCATGTGTATCTGCACATAAGCAATGAAAAAATATATTTGTATATAAATTCAAATGTATGCATGTGGACATGTTAAATACACAGGGACATGCACCTCAATATCATACCTTTTCAAGAAGTAATGTGTGTTTTTGCACATAAAGTTCGATTCTGACACCAGTGTATTTAAAGACATGCACAAAGAAGCCTGATGAGTGAGGATGTGCAATGTTACAGACTAATCCAGTGCATTTCATATTCTTCTGATAAAACAAAACCCCAGTGACCTGACAGAGCTTCCTTGCCCCTCTAGGAAAAGCCTTACACGGTTGTGCACTGACACAGTCATGTACAGCTGGAGGAGACATCTAGATCTTTATTTCCAAAACCTCATTTTCAACCGACAAGCCAAAAAAAAGAACTGCAGGCAGTCATTATTGATCAGAGGGATTTTGTTCTTAATCTTCAACCACTAAATGATCACATTCCTTAAGTCAGTTCATTAAAACATGAGGTGTGACAGTGTGACACCAGCACACGGACTGGCAGTGGCCTGGACAGAGCTCCCACTGGAGGAAATGGGCCCAGCTCCTGGCAGAAGGCTCAGGCTGACAGGTAGCCACGCTCAGCCCTGCAAACTCAGCGTACCCTAAGATATTTCCAAAATAGGATTAGCAACGTCTCTGCCCTGTTGTAGAATAAATGCATCTGATAAACAGCTTTATTTTTACCGACTCTCTAGACCAACTGGATTTACTGTGCATGGAACAGAAATAAATGAGAGTAAGACCATTATGTAAATTGGACTTTCTGAGGGTCACCTCTGCTCATGTCTAGGATCTAAACTCTGAACAGTTGTGTTCCTCTTTCCATATGTTCTCCAAAAGCATTAGAGTGATTCAGCCCATTTCTTCTCGAGCTATTTTCCTCCTTTATCTTTTTTTTTTTTTCTTCCAAATTCTTTTCTCAAATTTAAACCAGAAAACCTCTCCGTGACGTTAGTTACCACTTGAGTCACATTTTTGGAGGGACGCAAACCCTCCTCCTCCTTTCGCATTCGCAGCCTGTGGCTCTGATGATAGAATCTGCATGTGCAAAGATCTGCTCGGAGCCCTGCAAACGCGATTGCCTCGGTGCGTGGAATTAGAGCTGAAGCCCTCATTTCTGACACGTGTCGGTCATGTTGCTTGCAACGTGGTGAGTGGGGAGGAGGACGGGCTTTGTGATGACTGTGCTGGAGGAAGGCCTGGGCCCGTCCTCAGGCACTCTCACAAGACAGCAGTTCTGTGGCTGTCGGTACCACGGTGGCAACCACAGCCCTGCAGCTCTGCAGTGCAGCAGGAGCCCCGGGGAGCAACGTGTGTGAGCTCTTTGCAAGGAGGTGCACGCGGTGTCGGTGCTGCCCACAGCGGTTCTCATCTGCTGCTTTATCTGAGGCAGGAGGGCAATAAAGCCCCCCGCATCCGGTACGTGGGGGGTTGGACTGCTTTATTGCTTGGCGTTAATGAAAGCAGAACAAATGGGATGACATGTTTGAAAATACCAGGTCTGTGAAGGATGAAGCTGCAGAGCCAGCATGCTTTGACTGCTCCATCCAGCGCAGAGATGCCTCTGGGAAGGTTATGAGTGGCAAGCTGGTCACTGCTCTGGCACAGCCCCTTTTGCATAGACGTAAACCAGCGTGTGTCCTAGTTTGCTGTGCACTCTGAGCAGCCGCCATTAGTTTCCAGAGGAGCCTGTGGTTACATAGCAAAGGATCATCCCTCTCAAACTGTTCAAGGGCACTGTCTCCGGGGACGTGTGGTGAGACTGCAGGACACCTGGAAGGCAAGGAGAAACTCCCCATGGCTGAGGGGAAAAGCCGAGAGTCAGACGACAAAAGAGATTGCTTTTCTGTGTTTCCAAATTCTCTGATGTTTTGGATTTGCCTGGGAGCCATGAGAGGAATTAGAAAGGGCATTTAAACCAGAAAGCAGTGCATTTCCATGCTCGTCTCTTCTTCTTGATGCAGTGTTGGAATTTTCCTATACTTTTTTATATCCTCCCCCTTCTTCCAAGAAATTCAAATTGGATGTTGCAGTGTTTCCTGAACATGGTGAATCCTTGTCCTGTTTTGTTTGTAGATGACCTTGAGGATGTATATGTTGTGTGTCTGCCTTCATGCCTGGTTCCAAAGTGCTTGCGTGAGGCTGGGGGGAAGGGGAGAGCTCCTGTCTTCCTGGGGTGACTGATTGCAGTAGATGGCATGGGGGCATTGGCTGGAGGATTGCTCCTGGCTGTCCTTGTCCCGCTGGCAGGACAGGGATCAGGCAGGGATCCAAGCAGACAGTGCTGTAGCTTCTGGTGGCAGGAGCATCTTCCAGCTATTTTGATCCGGCCGTTTCAACGGGAGCTGCAGTAGGTAGGAAATACAATCAGAGCTCTAGAGCAGCTGCAGGGCCAGTCTGTGCTCCAGGACTTGTGCTGGGGAATGACGCAAGGAGCCCTGTGATACTCACAGCACTGTCAGGTGGGGATGCCACATGCAGGGCTTATGCTGACCCAGGCTTCTTCTGTTTGGGGGAATATTCATGGCCCTGTCCAGCAGATGGGATGAAGAGGGGCTTCCACAAAAAAGCTAGGTAGATGGTATTAAACATGTCATCACCTTCTTGTTTCTTCTCTTGCTTTCTGGCTTGTCCCCAAAACTGTTTGCCCCAGCAAATGCTGTTCTGAAATTTTGTCTGTGGCAAGCAAATGACTTAAACGTAGTGTGTTCTGTTTTTGCAGGATAGAGAACTGCGTCCAGAAGAAATTGAAGGTAAAACTTGTCGCTCCTTCGGTGTCGCCTTTCTCTCTGTCCAGTAGAAACGTGCTGGCTGGCCGTTCCAGGTTGGCCCCCAGGGGGTAAAATAATTTGGGCAAATTGCTGGAATAACTCCTAGCAATCCTAGCAAAATAAATAATATGTAAAACTGCCACAGTGCTGACTGTAGAGGAATTTACAGGTAGTGCAGCGTGAGGAGGATAAATGAGGTAAAGGGAGATTGGCTGTCAGAGAAGTGCTGTACACCCAGCTCCCACGGGAAGTGTTGCAGAGCATCACAAAGTGGTTTGGCTTTAAGGAAGCTCATCCTTGCAGTCAGGACTATAGAATACAGTGCATGGGTGAAAGATGGAAAAACTTACTGCTTCCAGTTTCTTTTGGGAGTGCAGTTTAAGAGAGATCAGTCCGTGATACTTCAAAGCCTCTGCAGTCAAAGCATGCTCTCTTGTAATGAATGGGTCAGCAATGTTGCTGATAGAAGAGGTTAGCATTATTCCAGTCATTGCTTCTTCATAGGGATATCTGCTAGGAAAGTATGTGGTATCTTGGAGAGTCAGGCCTCATAAAGTGCTGCTTCTGGGGAAGTTTCTTGGAAAAAGTATTTCAGGCTGTCACTGACAATATCATTCTTTTTGGATCCACTCCTGCAGAATTAAGAGAAGCCTTTAAGGAGTTTGATAAAGACAAGGATGGGTTTATTAACTGCAGGGACCTGGGGAACTGCATGCGAACCATGGGCTACATGCCTACTGAAATGGAGCTCATAGAACTCTCCCAGCAGATCAACATGAACTGTGAGTAATATCCACCCATCTGTACCTTCCTGTGGCTGCTGTGCCCTGCATCACTGCTTTGGGCTGCTTCAGTCTCTTGTTATTTCCATCCTTTTTGTTTTTTTCCTCTCTTTTTCTTTTCCTCCCTTTTTTCATTCTCATGTTTTGCTCCCTACCATTTCTCTGTTCAGTTGTGGTTCCAAGCACTTGATGTGCTGGTTTTTTTTTGGTTTACTAAAGAATTGACTGTTTGGACTGTGTATTGTGTGAGCAACATAAGGAATAGCTTGCTTCCTATCCACCATGCTTAAATCTTTCAGATGCCCTTGATTTATTTGGACAGTCAGACATTAGTGTACACGTCATGGATGTCATCACACTGAAGCTGGTGTCAGATGGCACCATACTAAAGAAGGAGATGGGGAAGATGGAGATGCTTTGGTCAGAATGGGTGCTGGATGGGCTGTTCTGTCTGCTCTGGGTGTTTGTGCATTGGCTGTGTGCCTGCAGATGGTCTGCGAGCTGTGCTGGTGGAGTCGAGGCAAAATGTTGCAGATCTGTCGGATGCACTGTGATTGTTTGTGCCTTTTGTTTTTCACCACTGGTTTTTGTCACCACTTGTCTGTGGCAGTGTAGGATGTTACCCTTAACCAGGTGGGAAAATGAATATTTTGTGCATGCTATTTTTGATCCGTGGCCTGTGTAAAAAAAGAGAAGGACCAGAAGTAGTTGTAACATACATGACTGTTCACACAAAAAGAACAGCTAATAGCTATAGCACTCAAGTGATTAGGGACTGGAGAGTGTTACTGCCAGCTTTCAGATAGAGGACAAATGAGAAAAAGGATAAATATGATGAATAAACAATTGGACATACATTAGCCACAGCTAATGGAGCAAGACACTGCTGCATGGCACTGCCCATGCCATGCAGGAACATCATGCTGTGCACTAACCATACCCATTGGCACAGGTACAGCAGAGGGTTGCTATAAGGTGTACAAGGATCAAGCCTTTAATTCTTGGTACATGATGCCATAAGGATGTGGCGATCTGTGGCAGCATAGGATGAAGTAGCTTCAGCTCATTCTACCTATCCTACAATCCAGGAAATACAAGACATTGTAAAAGTACCTGTGCTTTTCTTTCCACTGTCCTGCACCTTCCATGCTTTGCTGCTGGGAGAACCAAGCCCTCTGGGGCATGCTGAAGTGAAAAGGGACTGCTGAGCTTGGCTAACAATTTGAGTTCTTACACACAATCTTTCATCTTATCCCCAGTGGGTGGCCATGTGGATTTTGAAGATTTTGTTGAGCTGATGGGACCAAAGCTGCTGGCAGAAACTGCAGACATGATTGGTGTAAAAGAGCTCCGTGATGCCTTCAGAGAGGTGAGTGCTTCTTACCGTGTGGCCCCAGAGAGGTGAGTGACAGGAAACAGGAAAGAGAGAAGACGTAGGGGGAAGAAAAGAGGAGGAGAGAGCAGCAGAGTGGAAGACTGAGAAAGAGCCAAGCCAGGCATGAAACAAGGGAGGAGCAGAGAAAAATACTAAGATAAGGGAGCTCTTGAGGAAAGGAAGAGGAAAACTGGTGCAGACATGGTAGTGACGAGAGGTTTTTGAGGAGAAAAGGCAGACTGAATCCAGACCAAAAGAAATGTGAAGGAGGAAAAAGAGGGACACAAAAAGCCTGGAGAAAAAATAGGGCACTCAAGAGCAGGGCAATACAAAGTCCAACCCAATGCAAGATCCACTTCCCTTAACTGTATTTCCCCTGCTGGTATTTTTTCATGTACTTGCAGTTTGATACTAATGGTGATGGAGAGATCAGCACCAGTGAGCTGCGAGAAGCCATGAAGAAGCTTCTAGGGCAGCAGGTGGGTCATCGGGATATTGAAGAGATCATCCGGGACGTGGATCTGAATGGAGATGGGCGTGTTGACTTTGAAGGTGAGAAGGGATGAATGCTCCCTGTCCATCTGCTATCGTGTGAGTCAGAGCTTCAGCTTGGAGGTGGAAGCAGAAAGGAAGATTTACATGCTCTGAGTCCAGATATCTGAAATACGGAGGAAAAAAAAGAAATAATTCCTTAGCTGAGTATTTGTGCATCCTTGTGCTGCATCACTATTTCAATCAGGTCTCCGCTGTTCTAACATAGGAAGAGATATGTCCTGTCACAGAGAAAGAGCTTCTGCTGCTCATATGCAGTGCCAGACTTCATTTTAGGGGGCATTTTCTTTCCATTCAATCTATTGCAAGAGCTGTGAGGAGGCTGGTGTAGGTTTGGAGATTGCATTGCACCCCTCTGGCTCACCTTACTGTCTGGGTTTATAGAGATTTTGTTTCTGTACCTTTATGCCAGAAGTTGGTCACATGCTAGTTGTGTCACTAACACTGTAGACATCTGATCTGGAGGTGTCACGTTTAATCCTAGAGAGAATTCATTTCTTCTCCCACTTCCCATGCCAGAAGGAGTTGGAAAGAGTAAGACTGGTGATGGTACTATCCTGGCCATTAGGCATGGCAAGAGTAATGTTAATAGAGCTCAGGGTTTCTGGTAAGGAAAGCAGTTGCTTGCTATCATCAGACAATTAAGCATATATAAGAGTTGGAAGGCACAAGTACATGGCAGGCTGCTGGTTTTCCTAGTGCAGTTGTTCTAATGCACTGTCTGATTACATGACAGTAGCTCTCCTTGGTCCCCGCAGCTAAATTATGTTAGACAGTTAAAATACATGAAATACTAGTATCATTTTCTCAGTGATTTACTGCTTTAGTTGTCAAAGGACAGCTCCATCAACAGAAAAAGAGAAGCCAAGGGGGTAATTTCCACTGCCCTCCTCTTTGTGCTTATTAATTTCCGGTCAGTTCAAGTGTAGAATGAAAACACATTTATATTTGATGGCATCTGCACTCGATTTTAACTCTTGTAATTGACTTCACAAGCTGCAGGGTGGTGAAGAAATAGATTCAGGATATCCTTCCAGTTAATCTGTATCTTCAAAAACAAGTGATCCATCAAAGCAAACTTTTCCCTACAAATAAATACTGGTACCTACCAAAACATTAGTAGCACTGGGTCTCCTACAAGTGGCAGGCTTGCTAAGAGCTTGTGCTGTCATCCCAGGGCTACAAACCAGCCTGCTCTGAAATTACAGTGAAAGGAGGTAACATTTGCAATGATTTGTTCCAGGGAGTTGCTTGTGCAAACAAGGCTGTGCTCTGGGAAGGATCAGAGGAAATGAACTGCCCTGCCAGGGAGATCATATTACCTTACCTAACACAAGGAGTAAAGCCTGTTTTGTGTGAGCTCCTCAGGCCCAGTCACGGAATGGCAGCATGTGGAGCCCCAGTGTCACCCTGGCTGCGTATCTCCATGGAATGAGAGCTGGGCTGGGGACCATGGATGTTTTCTGCTTCAGGGCTGTCTTTTCTTGTTGGTTGCAGAGTTTGTTCGCATGATGTCCCGTTGAAGATTATTCTCAGCTAATGAAAAATCAGCACCTTAGAGAGGGCAGAAGAGGACCTAGATGGAGCATCTAGCCCCGATGTTCCCACAAGAAGGTTTATCGGCTGGCTGCAAATGGGACACTGCAAGATGACCTGCTGCTCCTCCCTCATGGTGGTCCCCATGCCCCTCCACCCTTTCACACTGTGAAAGACTTACAACTTCCTACAACTGGAACCATTCCTTTCAGATGATTGCAGGAAACTGCAGAGCCAGGACTTGCCATGATGCTTTCATGGGTTATTTGCAACTTTAGACTCCTCCTCCCCAGCTTTATTCTCCCACCAGCTGCTGCAAAGCAAGAGCAGGAGAAATCCTCTTGGCTTGGTGGATGAGAGCAAAGCCATTGGAACTGGTGGCAGCCTCAGGGCGTGCTCTGCACTTCTTGGTTTCCCTTGGTGAACCCTGTCTGTGTTTGCTGTCTATGTGTGTGTGTCTATCTGTGTGGAGTTATTTATGCTTCCTCGGCACAAATTTGCATCTCCCGTGGTTATGTTTACCAAAAGTAAATTCAAATACATGTCTTGTGGGGGAAAGCGATAAATATGCACGCTGAAATGCTGTGGAGCCTGGATGTCCGTGTGAGAGGTGGTGGTGGGGCTGGGGGGGGAAGGGCTGTGGCAGACACACACCCTGACGTGCGCACTGGGATTCAGGCCCAGTCCTGGCTGTGGGACGGGGAGACCCTGCCAGCCACAAAGCCTGAAGCAGGGCTCTGCCCTCCCTGCTGCCAGCCCCCACCTCTCCACCCCACTTGCAATGGGGCAAGTGAGAGCTCCTGCAGCCCTGAAGTGAGGAGCAATGGGAGGAATGGCACCAGGTGAGGCGGCTATATCTACCCTCCCATTTTTGGACCATTTCAAACCTGACTGTCAGCGTATGCACAGTGAAGAGCTGTGTTGTAACTGTTGGTGCTGAGGATTGGCCAGGAGCCCCATGGACTCCTTGTGTGGTGGGGCCCCATTCTCCAGCTTGATCACACTTGAGAATCCTGCATTTCTGCAGCAGTGACCATGGCAGCAGCTTCCACACCCTGCCTGCTGCATCCAGACACCCTTGTCCTCCTCCTTTCTCCAAGCTGCTCACAACCTCCTGCCCTCTTTTCCTACCCCACAGGACATGCAGTTACCCCTTTTCTCAATGCAGAGGCTCAGTCATGAGTCACCAGAATCACAGAATTGCCAGGGGTGGAAGGGACCTCAAGGATCATGAATCTCCAACCCCCCTGCCACACGCAGGGCCAATTCCTGCTTGGCTTTAAAAAGGCATCGTGATTGCTATAGGTTTCTCAGTGCAACTGGGAGCTGTTTTCCCCCGCTGCCTGCTTCCTCCACATTGGAGATTAGAGACTGATATCCTTCTGCTTTCTTCATCACAGATCTCTCACTTCCCAAGTTCCCTCTCACACTGTCAGGGTCCACAAATCCACATCCTGATGGGGGATTTTCTCTTCTGCTTTCCTGTTGCTGTGCCAACTAGCATAGTTGCAACAACAACTAAAACCCAGCAGTGGAAGAACTTTGCTTTTTGTATGTGCATGTAACAGTGTCTGCACAAGCACACGCACTGGCCTAGGTTTGTGTGCACACAAAACAGGGAATGCAAGTAGATACCTGGCACTGCAGCAAAAGAAGTTTATTTGCAAGTGGGTGTACGCAGACTCTGTATGTTTATCTTTGTAGCTGGTCATCTTAGGAATGTGTATCTGAGCTGAGAAATTGGAAAATATGTATTTACAGACCTCTTTATTGGCACAGCAGCTGTACTGGGCTTAGGGGAGGGTAAGAGCGATAAACTGAGCAGAGTCCAGAGTCCTGCTGTGCCCTGTGTGTGCTTAGGACAATACTGCAGAGGAGTCAGACCTGTTCAGGCTTGTGTCTGTGTGCAGATGTGCTTTACTTACATTGGAGCCCACTGAGGGAGAAGCATTTATGTGTGTGCTGAGAGGATGGATTTGCTGCTAGCCTGTGTGCCACAGTGACTGGCTGGCTGCAGGGACCAGCAACAACCCGGCACGAGCCCTGTGCTGGAGCTAGCATGCAGAAAGCCAGCAGGCATTGGTGGGAAAAGGAGCAGCGGCCACTTGAACCAACAGGTTGCTCTGCTCACAGCAGCAGATTGCAGGACACAGCCTTAATTTATTTAAAAAATAAATGTATTTCTGGAGGCTGCAGTGATTTGCACTGCACAGCATCGCCCCCAAACACAGCATCACGGTGGCTGGGGATGTTCCCTGCTAACTTACGTGGGTTCCTGTGCCTGCAACCTGGCAGGGCTGTATCTGTCTTCCCCAAAAGCACTGGGGTGCTGGCACGGGGTAGGGATGGCCACAGGGCACCTCTGTGCCATTGGCAGTCCTGGAGCCACAGCTGCTTTCGAGGAAAGCTAAGCCTCTGCCAAACGACCTCTAGCTCTTTCCTGCCAGGTCTTACTGTGATACATCAAACAGGTCACACAGGGCAGGTCTCCAAGCATTCGTTTTTGTCCTTACCACAAGCTCTTGCTGATTTTGTTTGCATTACAAAACCCAAATAATCCCAGGGAGTTTTCTTATTTTCTTGTGCTGGCAGGGCCAGAGATTAAAGCTCCAATTTAAATATTCTAATTCCAGAGATAATCCTTTTGCTCTCATCTTCAAACCCCTATTAAGGAGCCTTCCAAATAGCTCCAGACAACGAGGCAGAGCGGGTCCCTCCAGGCACACAAGACCCATGCAGTTGGTTTGGATCTGGCCCAGGCGGTGAGGTTGGCTCACACTGACCTCTCAGATATCTCTTCTCATTGCAGCCACAAGGTTTTTTCTCCATCGCTTTTAGGTATCCTGAGTCCTGATCTCTTTTTCCTACAGGGAATGGCTAATAACCCAAAGCACAGCAAGGCTGCAGACCAGGTGGGCCTAATCCCCAGCTGGGAGTTATTTCAGCACAGCTGCCAGGGAGATCAAGGGGCCGGGAAGACAAGTCTGAGCCTTTCACTTGTAGGTTACTGGTTTAAATCCTGCCTGAACCGAGGGACCGGGAAGCTGAATGGATCAGCAGCAGCACACAGAGCCTCTGGGGTGCGACCCAGGCCATCAGCGACCGAAGGCAGCAATTACGTGGCAGCAGCGTGGGACACCACAGTGCAGGTCATCACAGCACACCCACCTTGCTCTGCTGGTGGCCACGGAGCACGGCAAGCACTCTTCCTGCCCCCGGCTGAGCAGCGCCGCTGCCCATCTCGCTCCCTGCTCCCGTTAATCCCTCTCGCTTCGAGACAGCTCGCTAATTATTGGCGAATCATCATCCGGGTTAATTACCGGCACGTGCTCCGGCAGGAGGTGTTGCAACGCTCAGCGCCTCGCTAGCGAATAAGGCTCAGATGGAAGGGAAGCAGAGCACTGAAGAGCCGCGGCCCCCGCTGCCCGCCCCCCCTTCCCGCCGCTCTGCTCTCCCGGAGCCCCGGCCCAGCCGCTGCCCGCCCCGGGACGCGCGAACCCCGCGCCGCTCTCCGCCGTTGCCCGGCAACCCGCCGAGCTCCCGCTTCCCGCCGTCCCACAATGCTTCGCGTTCGGGCCGCGCTGGAGCTCAGTGATTGGCCGAGCGCAGTGGGCGGGGCTCCTCCTCAGGCGCACGGCGCTGGGGGCGGCTCGTCGACCTGCGGCCCCGCTTCGTGCCGCCGCTCCGGTTTGTGCCGCCGCTATTCTTTCCGGGAGAGCCGGTACCGGCCCGGCGAAGTCCCAGTTCGCTGTCGGCGGCTCCGCTCCCCGCTCCGAGCGGCCCGCTCAGCACCGCTCCGCTCCCGCCGGTCACGCCTCCCGCCGCCGCGCCGCCATCCCCACGCCTCCCAGTCGAGCCTGCTCTCCCGCTCCCGTTCCCCATTGGTCGCGCGCCTCATGAATATGTAGATGACGTCTCGAGGCCGTCCAATAGGGAACGGACGTAGATTTAATATTCCATTCGCGGCTTGCGGATTGGTCGGCTCGCGACCCGCCCCGGCAGCGGGTTAGGGCGCCCCCCGGCGGCAGCAGGAAGGGGCGGGCGGCGGGCGCAGCGCCTGGAGCCCGAGATGGTGGGCGCCGGGGCGCGCGGGGCGCCGCTGCCGGCGCTGCTGGTGCTGCTGCCGGCGCTGCTGCGGGGAGCGGCGGGCGGCCTCGCCGACAGCGTGGTCTGGGCCGTCAACGCGGGCGGCGATGCCCATGTGGACGTGAACGGCATCCACTTCCGCAAGGACCCGCTCGAGGGCCGCGTGGGCCGAGGTGAGGCCGGGGGGGCCGCGCCGCCGGTTCCGGCGGGGGGGGGGAGGGCGAGCAGGGGGAGGGCAGCCGGGCCCGGGCCGCTCCTCTCTCGGATCTCGGCGGGGCCCGTCCGTAACCGCGGCGTCCGGGCCCGCGTCCTGCAGCGCCGCCCCGAGCCCCGCCGCTCAGGGCCCGTCCGCGTCCCCGCGGGGCTGCGGTGCCGGGCGCTGCCGGCCTCGGGGGGGAGCGCGGCCTGCGGGACGCCGTGCTGCGGGGCCGGCGGGCGCTGCTCTGCTGCCCTTCTGCCTCCTTCTGCCTCCCCGCTCCTCGTGGAGCGGAGTGGAATTTCGCCTGGGAAGGTGACGTGAACGCTTAGGCAGCCAAACCGGCGGCGTGCGGCCGCCTGGCTCCCGTTTGCCTTTTTTCCACTGCGAGACCCCAGTTTCCACAGCGAGCTCTGCCAGCACGCGTTGCTGCGCCGAACTCCCGCAGCTCTGCCCCGAGCCGGGCAGCGCCGTGTGAGCGGCAGGGACGGGGCAGGGGCTGAAGCAGAGGAGCCGTTCTCAGCTGTTGCAGCTCCCGGATCGCTGGAAGCTTCTGTCTGCGAGCGGCTGGAAGCTGCTGTCACACACTGGGTTACCTTGCCGTGCTGCCCCCGAAGCCCCCCACATTGTCTGAGTTTTGCCCGTTTCAGTGAACCACATCTCAGTCGGTTCATGAATGCGTTGGAAGCTTCTCTGTGCTGAGCTGCTCCTGCTGCCGCTTGCAGGTGAGTGCAGGAGCGCAGGGAGCTGTTTGTTCTGAGTGTGCGAGGGCTGTGAGGGCTGCCCTGTGCCCCGGGACCTTGTGTGAGGGGCAGCACCGTGCTGTACGGTGAGCCCTCTGTGCACCGTGTGGACAGAGGTCACATTTAAATATTCATACAGGTTCTCAGTTTCTCATCCCCTGCCCTGTTGTGCTGATCCTTCCACGTGCCTCTCGTGTGTGACCAGGAGGAGAATGTCCTGCTGGACTTATTTCTGACTTGAGGAGGAAAAAAGGGTCTTTTCTGAGCACGCTGTGGCTTGCTCCTCCTTTGGGGAAAGCCCGTGTTCTCTGAACAGCAGGCTGTCAGTAAGCCTGCTCTAGCCATTGGTGCCAGGCACGGCCAAGAAGACTTTACCCCTTTGAGCTATTATGTGCGTTTCCTTCAATGGCTTTTTATTGCACAATTGTTTGGTTCATGCCAGGCTTCTCTGTGTAGATCGGCATGTAATGGCTGACTGGGAGTACGTGGCGGGCTGGGAGGGAAGGATGTGGGGCAGCACTTCACCTCTGGGCTTTTCGAGCCTCAGTCCAGATGCTGAGCCCTGAGGAACAGAATGTGCTGGTAGCAATTACGTGTCCGCAATGCGTGCACTTGTCTCTTGGTGAGCTGCCTCTGAGCACACCTAATGCACTGGGAAATCAAGCTCACTTTCATGGCTATGTCCTCTGGGTGACAGCTCTTCCTCTCCAGTTACCTTCTTGGCTATTAATGGGCTTCCTTTATACACAGGCTTTCCTCTGATAGGAGCTGACTTCTGTGGAGCCCTCGGTTTGTGACTGCTGTAATCTGTAGCTGGCCGGAGATGTCTGTGTGGGAGGACAGGTTAAACTTTTCACCCTCTGTATTTCTGCTGATTAGAGCCTCCAGTCTTTGTGCCCTGCTTTGAGTGGCAAAGAGCAGCAGCATGTAATATTGCCTGAGTAGCTGCGTGTGAAACAGGAGATGAAGAACTGGCATTAATTTCCTCTTGCTCGTTTGCATTGGCTCCATCTTTGGCAACATGTTCTGGGTTAGAAGTTCTTGCTTTGTCTTGGCCAACGCAGTGTCTGTTCCCATGGAAATAAGGCTGGACGTGGCAAGTGTCAGTAGATAACTTGGTCTGGATCAACTTCTGCTGGCCGAGGTGCCAGTGGGCTTTGGGTGCCTGCAGCCTTCCCTCCTGCATTGCTGGGGCATTATTCTGTTCTGAGCTCTCAAGGCACAGTTTGCATTTACACAGTAACACAACAGAGGGGTAAGAGCTCCTGAGAGCTGCTCTTGTGATGGTGACGTAGGGAGCAAGAAGAGGCAAATGTTATGATTTCTGTTGTTTTCTCAGCTATTGGTAGTGTTGTTTGAGCCCTTCTTAGGGGGCTGTTCAACCTGCAGTTGGTGCCCGTTTCAGCCGAGTGGCTGTGAGATGGAGCCTCTTTTGAAACCCTTATGTACTTTTCCTGCTTCCTTCTTCGAGCTGACACGTATTGCCTGCCTGTGGTGAGAAGAAAGGGTTTTGTAAGTCTTATCTGCTGCTTTTCACCCTTCTGCCATCCCCCAGGTTTTTACTTCTGGAGGGCGAGTCCCTAAAACCTTATGCCACTGCCTGCTAACTTCAAACCTGCTGAATGAATGACTCTAGTCAGTTCTAAAGTGACTGCTTAGGTTCTGTACTCAGAGTTTATACTTCGAAAACGCTGTAAAAATATTCTAGGCGTTTTTCTTCTTTGAAGCAGGAGTCTGGGGCCAAGTCTTCTGGCTCTGTGCCCTGTTTGTGAAACCAACTCTTCTTTTTGAAACTGTGTGAGTGAGTTTTGTCTGTCGGACTGCAGCAGGTCCAGACCCATTTTTCTGCAGGACCCAGGTTCAGGGATTTTGGCTGCTTCTGCTCCAGTAGTGCCTTCTGCTGACCAGAGCAAGGAGTGAGAATGGGTCTCAGTAGGGCAGTGAGTGCTAAGGCCAAGTGGGAATTAAGCACTTAAGAGTAAATAAAGCATCTGTTCACGTTCCTCAGAAATTAACCATTCCTCTCACTGTTCTGTGCTTGAAATACAGCTTCTGACTATGGTATGAAACTGCCAATCCTGCGGTCCAATGCAGAAGATCAGATCCTGTACCAGACAGAGCGTTACAACGAGGAAACCTTTGGCTATGAAGTTCCCATCAAAGAAGAGGGTGACTACGTGTTGGTGTTGAAGTTTGCAGAGGTCTATTTTGCACAATCTCAACAGAAGGTAAGCAGCAGCTCTGTGCTACTCTGAGCTTTCCTGTCTCCTTGATAGTTAAAGCTGTGTATGCCTGGGTTGCCTCTGCTGTTTTTTATGCTTTGCATGGAGAAAGTGAAGTGAGATGCTACAGGTTAACTTCATCTGTAGAGCTCATAAGAGGGTGGTTTGATACATGGAGCCCTCTTCCACGTGACAGATACACGTTTGGCCTATAAAACTGCATTACAAGAGTGTTCAAACAAACGTGTGCAACATCATGAAAGTAGCATTGGATTTTTATGATCTGTTTAGGCTGTGCTGTGTTTGAGAAGTGTTTTTGCCATTTCCCTGGCTGCTTGTGTCTGATGCAACTGCATGCCTTTGGGGAGCAAGTGTTGCACATACTGAATCAGGGAAGTGATCTGGGTTAAATAAACTACTGAAACAATTTGTACAAGTGTAATAACAGTTGATAATAGTTCAAAATGACACTGCAGGCACAGAGTTAAATTCAACCCCTCATCAAAGCTCTCTGGAGATAAATAATCCTTGCCTGCTTTTGAAATCCCTCTTGTAAAGATGTGGAAGCAAAAGCACAAAGAATCCAATGCCCTGTGATAAATTGGGAGAGAAACATGTATTTCAATCTGGCTTTCCCCTCGCTCTGTCAGCTGCTTTAGAGCTCCTCTTAAACACTGTACTGCCATTCTGCCAGAGAAGTATTTCAGGGAACAGAACTGTGGGGCTGCTTTACAGAAAGGATGCAAAAAACAGTCTCAGATTAAGCTGAAGAGCTGAGACATCTCTGGCTCTTCTTCCCTCGTGGGGTTCTGCTGGGATTCCCCAGGTGCTTCATGAAGTTTGAGTCATTAAGGCCCCGAGGAGGACTTTCACTCTGAATTCAGATGTGGTTAGCAGTTGATCACTTCATCTCCTTCAAACCCTGCATCCTGTTAGTAGCTTCACCAGTGTGTTTCCTGTTCCCTGCTTTGCTCGGGGCTGTTGGTTAGAAATGGCCTCACTCCCTGGGTGTGGTGTGTCACAGCCTCCCTAGGGTAGGAGCTGGTCCTCAGCCAGCAGGTGGAAAGCTGTGAAAGGAAATGATGAAAAACGGAACAGAATTGTGTTGTCCTCAGTTTTGAACAGCAGGAATTATGGTAGAAGTAAGGGGCAAATTTCAGGATATCTGAAAGCAACGCCTCAGTGTCTTTACCCGCCTGCTTTTGGCCTCTGAATCCTTCTCAAGGGAGTAGAGAATGCGTGGTGGTACAGTGCATGTTGCAATGCTTTCTGGTTTTCCCCTTTCAACTGTCGCATGCCTGAATCTGTTCTGACACTGTTGTTTCTTCTGCCCTGGAGGTGTTTGATGTTCGCTTGAATGGCCACGTCGTGGTGAAGGACTTGGACATTTTTGACAGAGTTGGACATAGCACGGCTCATGATGAGATCATTCCCATGAGTATCAAAAAGGGCAAACTGAGTGTCCAGGGAGAGGTTTCAACGTTCACAGGAAAGCTTCATATTGAGTTTGTAAAGGTAACGAGGCTTTGCTGGCCAGAGCCTTTATTTTCCTTTTCCCTTTTCTTTCCCAGCCACGTGATGCAGCTGTGTGCTGGGGGTGGGGGAGGTGATAGTAGGTGGGGAGACTGTTTCTTGAATTATGCTGCAGCACTGACTTCCATCTTCACTTTCTCCAGGGCTACTATGACAATCCGAAAATCTGTGCCCTGTACATCCTGCAAGGAACAGTGGAAGGTGAGCGTAGTTTCTGAGCCAGAAGGCTCTTTCCCCTTGGAGATCAGCCTGCTGCTTCTCAGACCATGAGATCATAGCTCTTTCTGAGCTACCTCCGCCAAGACTGTTTCTCTATCAGCACCTTCCCACAGGGTGCAGGATGAGATAGGTGTCTTAGCATTCTCCTCTGTAAGTGCACAAAGCTGTCATTTTCAGAATAAGTAGCATGAATTTGGTACAAGACTTCTTGCATATGGAGTAGAGAAGAAAGGAACATGTCTGGTCAGTCTTAAGTTATAGCTGCAGATGAATTCTCTCTGGCTTTGTATGTCAGCAGCAGTCCTGCAAACAAGTAATTTATGGAGTTCTTTTAGATAGTAGTTATGTGTTTCTTACCTGGAGCTTTGTTTTCCTCACTCACTTCTGAGGACAGGGAGGTTTCCTGGGTTACATCCTGCCTCCTTGTAACTTTTCTTCTTGTTCAACAGATGTTCCAAAGCTGCAGCCACACCCAGGTCTGGAGAAAAAAGAGGACGACGATGATGAGGATGAATATGATGATGGCTCCAGCGTTAAAAAACAGGCAAATAAGAACCGGGTTCAATCAGGCCCACGCACACCAAACCCCTATGCCTCAGACAACAGCAGCCTCATGTTCCCTATATTGGTGGCCTTTGGTGTCTTCATTCCTACCCTCTTCTGTCTCTGCCGGTTGTGAGAGCCCTACAGAGCATCAGCCAGGGGGCTGGGAGGGAAGGAGTTGGACCAAACACGGTTGCTTTCAATTTCTCCATATTGTTCATAATTTAAGGAAAACAAACAAACAAACAAACAAAAAGGTGATTCATTTGGAATGAATAGCAGGTCCAGGTAAGAGGAAGAAGCTTACCTTCCCCTTGCCAGCAAGCAGCAAGGCCCTCGCCTTCTCCGTCGCACCATGTGCAGCCTCTGATCCTCCCTGGGGCATCCAAGAGTGAACTGAGTCCTGGCTGGCTGTGTGTTGGGCTGTCGGAATGGTAGCAGTCCTGGGCCACATCCCATAATGAAAGAAAGCTGCGTGCTGCAAGATCTCTGCCTTTGCTGGGTGGAATACAGTTCCCTAAGCTGGGAAGCAGCTCTTATGACAAGGCCTGGGTACACGTTTTGTCCAGGAGCACGGAAGTGTTGTGGTGCTGTTGGGTGACTAGCAACTATGGAGAACAAAGGCTGGTTCTTCAGCATCTCCCAGAATGTGCAACACGATGTATGGTACTCACCTGCGTAAAGATACTGAGGCTCCAGCTGGCCACTCAGCCTCTGTGGGGGTGTTTCCCTTCTTAAGAGTGCAGACTGTGCCAGGAGAGGAAGAATCTGGCCTGATTTGCTGCACCAGTTGGGAGAGACTTTCCTAGTCTGACAATTGTAATGTTAGATCCATTGCAGGGGGATTCCGCTGTAGCCTGCAAAAGGCTGACGTTTGCATCTGATCAGATGCACTTGTTTTCTGTATTGATTATGGCTTTTGTTTCCTTTAGTATTGTTTTATTTTAAAAGGTTCATTTTAAGCCCAGTTTCTTATTTTTGCCCCTTTTAGCAAGTGACCTGTCATCAGAAGAAGCTGAGAATCAAATGGCCTAACGAGGAGGTCCTTGTTCCTTCAGCTTCGTACCAATCAGTTCCCCTGCTGCCCTGTGACACAGGACAGAGTGGAGCAACCCTGGGGATGCTCCTGAGAGCTTTCACTCCCTGTTGAACAGACCAGACCTGCCTGCAGTGGTGAGAAGTGCAGAGCTGGTTAGCATCTGCCCTCAGCACAACCTTCTGCATATCAAGGGGCAGACGTCCAACATTTCAGTACGATGGCACAAGGTGGTTTGTTGCTCTCCAGAGATCTGGAAACAAGCAGAACACTGGAGACAAGACCCATTGATTTCCCTGTTGCTTGGTGACAGGCTGATGAGCCAGGTCACCCATCTTCCCCAAGGGATGTTTCTGCAAGAGGCTTCTGCTTCCACACGTAGAGCCTGTGCATCCCTGATAGTCTGAGCCCTCCCTGCACCTTCTGGCCTGGAGTTGCTGACCTTGAGGAGCTGGTTCCCATGCTCTTGGCCTCTGATGTGGCCAAGGAGGCGTTTGTGTTCAGGAGAAGGATTTAGGCCTGGTGGGGCTGGGTCACCTGCAGTCCTGGTGAGCTTTACCTCGTGCTGTCTTGTTCTTATAAGTGCTGTCTTCCTGGCACAGCTGCTCTGAGCCGTGTCCTTGCTGCTGCTCCTTCCTGCACCCGAGTTTTCCTAGCAATTGTTTTCAGATTTGATGCTGTTCAGTGGCTCAGACTTTCTTTGAGCTGACAAGGATCAGCAGAATTTGAGAGGCAACCTTTCTGCTGGGCCAGAACAGCTGAAGCCTTTACTTCTTCATAGCCCTCATGCTGTGATATGAGCTGTCAGCTCATGGGCCCCGAAACAGGACCTCGAGGTGTCACAGTGCTAATGTCTGCAGCACTGGCACTGAACCTTGGCTGGCTTTCTGGTAGCATACATCACTGCAATGGGCCTGACCACCATTCTGAGTGCTAAAAAGCAAACAATTGAACTTGTCTCCAATTGCTTTCCCAGACTGGCTATTTCTACTCATGCAAGAGAGTCCCTGCTGCACTTGGAAGGAGAAGGCAGACTTCAGAGAGAGCAGATCTTAAGAGCAAACCCAGGGATGAAAGGGCAGTAAGCTTGAAGTTGTTTGCTTCATCTTGTAGGTGCTGTTAAAATCCTAGTGCTTATACAAGTCTTCAGTAGGAGCTGTGTTTCGTTTGGTGGCAGTGCCTACAAAGATTCCCTGGTGTTTTTTGGATTGCTCTAACTGGAGTATAGAGACATTTAGATCTTTATCAGTCTGAGAAGCATAAACTGCCCTGATTTGTTAAGCAAAGAACCTGGATTTGAAAGCAGGCTTCTCTGTAAGGAGCAGTTCTCCTCCAGGCCTTGTAGGTTTTGGGTTGTTTTGGTGTGTTGGGTTTTTTGTTTTCCTTTTTTTTTTAGCATCCTTGCATCAGGAAGTCACTCAGCTTCTTGTGGCTCCCCTGGTAATCTCTGCACCTTGCAGCAGAGCATGAGAGCAGGGCTGTGCGTGTAGCTGTGCCCTACTCTTGTAGGATACTTTATCCCTGCCTCTTGCCAAGCCAGGGAATTCATTGGTGCCATCAGCCACCCTAGGACAAAGCTGTGCAGGGTTTGTCTGTTGTGTTCTGCTTTCTCTCACTTCAAATGAATTTGTCTTTGAATAGGAATACGGGGTAGAAATGGTTCAGTCTTCTTGGCTTCAGCTGAGTTGTTTTGGCTCTGGCTTTATGCATTTTTGTCACTGCTGCGAAGCTGGTGTCAGCTCTCCAGGTGACTGGGGAGTTTCTGATCCCTCATGGTGATGCGAGTGGTTTTCTTTGTTGGTCCATCCTCTCATGGCAGGTCTGGCTCAGACAGAGCCATCAAACAAAGCATGTGGGGACACAGGAGGACAGTATGAGGAGGACACGCTCAGTCTGGCTTTCCTTGTCATCCGTCTGGCACCTGCAAGCCAGCCAGATGGGTGCGATAAAGTACCTGGCCTGATACAGGGAAGGAAACATTTGGGCTGGCTGTGATTTTCCAGCAGGGGTGATTGAGGGAATGTCCAAGGCAGTGTTTAACTGAAGGCAGTCAGAGACGAGGCTCTTCATGCTTTGTTGCAGAGCTCAGCAGGCAAATGTAGAGTGTATCTCTGTGCAGCAGTGTGGGAAGCGGGACCAGAACAGAGCCAGGCTCAATGGTTGGAGTAGTTGTGCAGAGAGGGGCAGGTAAGGCAATTTGAATGATGCTTCCCCTTAGTAAAGGTGAGGCGATGCTGCTGATCGTGTTCTGGGCCTGGATCCAGCCCCAGGGTAGTGCTGGTTGAATTAGCCCTTATCAGCCCCTCTGCTCTGTGCTGGGGATGCAGAGGCACAGCTGGCAGTTGTCTCACAGCTTGTGCTCTCTGCTTTGCTACCTTCATGCAGGCTGTTCTTCACATCTGTGTGTGTACCTACAACAACAGCTCGGACCCTTTTGAGTATCCCAGGTGGCAGGGAGCAGAAAGCCAAATGAATTCCTGTCTTTTTGGTGCCTTTGTGTCGGGCTTTGAATAAAAGTCCATTTGAAGAAGCTTTTTTTTTTCTTTTCTTTTTCTTTTTTTTTTAAGGAGCTTCTGGGTTGTGTTGCTTTTTGCCCAAGGGACAGACGTTCCCTGCCCATGTGCTCAGCTGCGGGCTGTCTCACTGTCCCTTGATCCAGCTCTGGAGGTCACAGCTGAATCACAGAACTGTGAGTGAGAATCTTTGGTTCCAACCCTCAAAATCAATGGGGGGGAAAAAAGCCTAGCAGGGGACAGAAGAACTGGAAGAGCTCTTCCAGGTCTCATCTGCCCCAGGAATCGCCTGAGGTGGGATGGAGAGCTTCTAGACAGTCTGGTGCCTGCGTGTCTGCACAGCTCAGAGCGGAGTGAGTTGCAGCTGTGCCCTGGCTTGGCTGGGCTCCTCCTGCTCCCTGGGCTCACCTGCTGAGGGCTTCCCCTGCCCCAGGGAGCAGAGGCCCATACGGGTCCCTTGGCCTTCCTTTGCATTGAAGTGAGATGGTGACAGCCGGGATGTCTCTGTGTCGGAAGCCTGGCTGAGCAGGTTCTTTGTTGATGGAAAACAGCAGCAGGAGGGAGAGGACCAGCAGAGCAGCTACAGTCCTCGGTGTGAGCCAGGTTCTGAGCAGCTGCGAAGCACTGAGTGTTTCTGGGTCTGTCTGGTGCTTCAGTGTGGGAGAGATCTGTCTGCTTCGTGCACTCGTGGGGAGGGAAATATCCTTGCTGAGAATCCAAGGGAAATGGGAGCTGGGCCAGCACTGAGCTCATTTACCTACCGGCGCTTCTGCGTCTCCACAACAAATGCCAAAGTCTAATACAATTCAAGGATGCTTTTTTTCTTTCTTTTTTTTTTTTTTAATGTCAGCCTGGTTCCACCAGTCCATCCTCTCCAGCTGGTCCCACAGCACTTGCAGTGGCACGGCCACAACGCTGGGCTGGAGCTGCTGGAGCTCAGGAACGTGGCTGTGTACAACAGGCTTCCTGTGCTGCTCCTGTCCAGCAGGCTGGGGCACGTGTGTGTGATGTGTGTGCGTGTGTGTGTGATGTGTGTGTGTGTGTGTGTGTGTGTGTGCTCTGCTTGGTCCCAATGGGCTTCATCCCGTGGTGCTGGCACGGGAGAGCTAAAAGCAGGTCCATGTCTTCCGGGACTCTGGCTTGCTCAGAGTTTATTGCTGTATATGAAATACTATTTTTGGAGATTGGGGGGTAGGTGTGGGAGGGGCGAGGCGGTGCTGTCCCCAGGCTGAGCAGTGGGACTGCTGCAGGTTCTTCGATAGGTTCTGATTATCGTTATTTTTTTTTTCTTCTTCTTCCCAAAAAGTGCTTTATTTAAAAATACAAAAATAAAAAAAAAATATATATATTGAAAAAAATAATAATAATAATAATAAATCAACGACAGAAGTGCTTTCCTCCCATGTAGAAACAGCGCTGGCCGAGTAGAAAATGGGAACGATCCTTTTGCAAACGTCGGAGGTCCCTGCTGGAGAGTTTGTGTGATGGAGGGATGGAGGCGAGGGGCGAAGTGCAGCGCTGCGCCCATCGCGGGGCCGGCCGTGCGCGTCGCACCGCGCTGCTCCCAGGAAAGCCGGTGGGGGCATCGGAGGTGAACGTTTCGTGGTCTCTGGGGAGGGGGGTTTCTCGTGCTCGGGGTTTTCCTGCCCTAAGAGCATCGTGCTGGGGTTGGAGGCGGTGCCGCAGGGACGGCTGTGTTCCGGGGGGCTCTGTGTTAGCGCGGCTTGTTTTACTGCTTGGGCCCCGGGTGAGAAGCGCGGCTGTTTGTGATCGCGGGGGCTTTGCGGAGCCGAGGGCGGGCCGTCTTATTTTTGGTACGCGGTAGCTGCTTTGTTTTTGCGTTTCCCCACGGCGTCGGGCGGAGGGGATGTTCGAAAACCCGCTGCCCGGCGGCGCGCGAAAGGCAAATAAACGGAGTTCTATTGTGGCTGCGCTGCGGTGGTCGCTCTGTTCCCGGGGCTCGGGGGCCGCCTCGCGTCCGTCCCCGCCGCCGTCGCTCGGCAACGCCCGCGCCCTCCGACCCGCGCGGCGCCGCCCCCGCTCCCATAGCTACGGCGGGAGGCGGCGGCCATCTTGGCGGCGGCGGCGGGGCGATGAGCGGCTCCAGGGCGCGGGCGGCGGCGGGACCCGACAAGAAGCCGCCGCCGGGGAGCGGGGGGGTCGTGAGCCGCCTGCGGGGGCGACGCGGGTCGGCGGACGCGGCCCCGCGGAGCGGAGCGCCGTGGACCGAATCCGAACTGCTGGAGCTGGAGACCGTCCGGCCCGAGCACGTCCTGGGGCTGTGCCGGGTGACGGAGAGTGAGTGCGGTGCGGGGCGCTGCGGGGCGGGAGGTCCGGGCGGGCGCTGGGCTCCGTGCGCTGCCCGCTGGGGTCGCGCTGCCCGCGCCTCTGCTTGCGGAAAGTTGGGTGGTTTCTTTTTTTTTTTTGTTTTCTCCCCCCCCCCCGGGACGCCGCGCTCCGCTTTCCTGTCCCCACCCTTCCCCTTCTCGCCCCGCACACCCGCGGCGTGCTTCCGTGCCTTCCTCTCGCATCTGACGGGGCCGGGGATGATCAGAAGTATTAACGAGTCCTTTGTGGTCGTTCCGAGATCTTTTGTAACGTTCCTCCGTTTTTTTCTTCCAGACTACCTGTGCAAACCCGAGGATAACATTTATAACATCGACTTCACCAGGTTCAAGATCCGAGACCTGGAGACGGGCACGGTGCTGTTTGAAATCGCCAAGCCGTCTGCTGCAGGTGTGCGGCGCTGGGCTGCGGGCAGGGCTGCGCACGGCTCTTGTAGCATCCTGGGGACTGAGCCTTCCCAGGGCACGGGGCTGAGTTTACCTTTGATGGGAGACTTCCAGGTTATGCCGTAAAAATGTGAATATAGTGGGGGTATACTGTCAGCTGCAGGGCTTGCCTTGTTAGTGGCAGGTCTTTCTTGGATAGCTGGTGAGGCTGAAGGTGGTTGTAGCAGCAGGGCTGGCTGTCATCAGATCTTCTCTTTATTTCCTAGTGCTGGTATGACTGTATGACCAATTCCTTCTCATTCCGTACCCAACTAATTGTAGGCTTGTCCTGTCCACCAGCCAATATTACCTTACACGTGTGCTGTTGGCAGAATAATTCAGTGCTGGTCCATTTTCTAGAGCAAGACAACGAGGATGAAGATGACAGCAGTGAACTGGACAGCAGTGCGGGCCGCTTTGTTCGTTATCAGTTCACCCCAGCATTTCTTCGTCTTCGGACTGTTGGTGCAACGTGAGTCTGTGTTCACAGAAGTGTGAGGGGAAAATCAGGTGTTTATGTGGTGCCACTGAGCAGCTTATAGCTAGAATCAGGGATTTGAGAGAACTCATCGTACACTAATAATATAAAGTATTTTTCTGGAACAGTTCTGTTGGGTTCTTGTGTAGTTTCAGGTCCAAGGCTCTGTTCTTTGCAGTAGGAAGAGAAGGCTTTCTTACCTGTTTTTTCCTACTTTTTTCTTCCAGAGTGGAATTTACAGTGGGAGAAAAGCCAGTGTCAAACTTCCGAATGATTGAGAGGCATTACTTCCGAGATCGCTTGCTGAAGAACTTTGACTTTGATTTTGGCTTTTGCATCCCCAGTAGCAGGAACACATGTGAGCACATCTATGAGTTTCCTCAGCTCTCAGAAGATCTCAGTAAGTATTTCCTGTCTGCAGCAAGCTGTGTGTATATGCTCATTTTCTCTCTTTCTGCTTGTGTAAAAAATTGTGACGGGGATGGAATTAAGCTGATTTAAGATGCGTTTAATCCCACATCACAGACTTGTGCTGCAGATTATCTATCTTAGAAATGAAAGCCTAAGGCAGCCTGCATTGTCAAGTCACAGGCTGCAAGAAGAGCTGCACAGTGATGGGGCTGTCATCCCCAGTGCCTAACAGTGCAGTGCAGAAGATAACAAAACCCTGGAAAAGGGCTCTCTTAGCATTCACACATCTGTTTTCAGCATTTGCTTTTTAGGTCTTGAGCCTCTAGCTTTGAAGCAGAACTGGTTTTTCTCTTGAGAGGTGTGTTTTTGAGCCTACCAAAATCTCTGCAAATATGCATTGCGCAGGGTATGTTTGCCCTGGGGGTGGATTGAGCAGAGCACGTGGGCCCTTCTGTGTTGCTGCCTGACTGCAGGGTTTGTACCTCGCCTGTGGACCAGTGGAGAGTGCAGCTGCTTTCTTTTATTTACAGGTTGCAGCCTCTTTGCTTTCAGACAATGATTCCTGCTTTGCTCTAGTGGTGGCTCTGACTGTTTCTGTGTCTTATGTGAGATTGCTCCACCTCTGTTTGCTTTTGACAGTGCCCTGTGAATAGGAAGAATAGGTAGGGCATGCCAGAGCTTTTAATGTGTGCACAGCAGATCTGTTTGCTTCTCTTGGATAGGGCAGAGTGTCAGCCTGGTGCATCCCACCGAGTGTCTTTTTTGTTCTGACTGCACTGCCCAGCAGAGTGTGACAGGCTTCTGAATGTAATTGAGCTTTCTCTTTCACAGTCCGTCTGATGGTTGAAAACCCATACGAGACCCGCTCAGACAGCTTTTACTTTGTGGACAACAAGTTGATAATGCACAACAAGGCCGATTATGCTTACAATGGAGGACAGTAATCATGATATGGCTGCTGGAAGCTGTGCTGCCATTAACCATTCCAGATGTCCAGGACTGGACTGGACTTGCTCTCTCATGCAACAAGGCTTCCTGTCAAACCTTTTCTTCTTGCATGAGGCTGAGCACACGAAGCAAAGAAGACAACTCGCAAAAGTAAAGGAAATCTCCCTGCAACGCTTCACTATCCAACACCCATAACATATCCAGCCTCTGTCATTCTCCATTTCTGGATACCTTTTGGTACCCTGGTTAGGTTATGGATCAGAGGCACTGTTTGAGAATTATTGCTGTTACAATTTTTATAGCTTAGGTTGCACTCCTGGTGCTCCTGATGTTTCACCTATTGGGTGACTACCCTCTTCCAAGAGGTCAGATTATTTGGGTTAGCTATTTGTTAGCAGGAAAATTTGCTGCCTTAAGGTAGCCAGTGACATCTGAAAAGCAGATCTCTTCTTCAGTTGGATAGATCATCTCTTTGGTGCCTAGTGGCTTAGTTTGTAGCATGGGTGAGATAGCTTTTTAGGGTGCATTCCAGTATTCTCCAGTGGGAAAGATAAAATAAGAGACTAATTCAGCTTCTGAGTTGTGCAGGAATCTTCTCTTCCCCCTCCAGGGATTTGAGCTGCTCTTGGAAATGGCTTGATCTGTGTTTTACCAGAGATATCGCTGGAGGTACGCAATAGGAGAAAAAAGGGACCTTATCCAGGTTGATCATTTAGTTGTTCCAATAGCATTTCTGTTTGAGCTTATTCAAGCAAATTGCTGAATTTTGGAGCTCAAGGGTCAGCCTTGGAGCTGAAGTTAATCTCAGTATATTTCTCATTTCTACTGCTTCCCTTTGTGTAGGATTTAGGCTTTTACTACAGAATGTATTGGTTTTGGACTGACAGCACATTATCAGCCTAACTGGGGTGGAGGGGAGATTTCAGTCTGGTGAGGTGTAGAGGAAGAAGGCAATGTGGAAAATCACTTGAAAAACATGTAGGGAGCAAAGCTTCCTAGGTTTCAATCTCTGTATACATCATAATGTTTTAAACCTGACTGTCAGAGGTGCTGGAAGGAGAGATGGTGGTGTCACCAGCTCACTTGCTTTCTTTCAGTTGAGGTACTAGCAGCTAAAAACCTTCCCAGGTCAAATTATTCAGTGTTACAGAGTGGGATTCTTAATGACCAAACTGTGAGAATTAATACGATTTTTCTTAATTGTTTGAGATCCTATCACTGCTTTGTATCCTTAGTTGCTTATTTATGTTTCAGGAAGTTCTTCTGCTGAGTTAGATTCTGCCAGACCAAAGGGTGTCCTTTGCAGCAGCGCTTTGGGATCTGGCAATAGGAAATAGCACCGTGCCCTGGGAAGTGGAGACCCCATCCTCCCAGCAGTGTGCTGGCATCCAGCTCTGACCGTGCAGAATCTCAGCTAGGAAAACCCTTTCCTGTGTATTTTGCTGGCTCAAGATGAGGATGGTTTGCATCCCCTCCCTGAGCTGATCAGCCACCTCTGCTGCACGTGGGAGCTGAGTTGTGTCTGGGCTGGAGACTTTGGTTAGTGTTAGTTCTGCTTGTTCGCCTAGAGAGCTGAGAACCAACTCCTCAGCAGATACTGTATGATTCAGTGTAGATTATGCCTCAGCAGGATTAAATGAGGTGGGCATCACAGCCTTTTAATGCGTAGATAGCAATAGGAAGCCACTGCCTTAACCTTGCAGATTAACGACGTTAATTTGGTGCAGAGCATCGGTGGGTGACGAGGTAAGCAGTGAGAGTATTTGGGTGGCAGTCCTGAAAGAATCTCCAGCTCTTGGGAAGGATTTTAATTACTATTAACCACCACAAACGATTTGTTCGGGCGGAGTATTAATCATGAGCAACCACAACAAATGTCTTGGGAATGCAGAGGGGCGAGGTGTGTGTGGCTGAAAGATGAAGGGCAGTTCTGCTCCATTCAATCCCTTCCAGCATCTCCACGGGCACTTGGGCAATCTCATGAGTTGTTTCTGAATTAGTGAAGCTGCTCGTGAGGTGGAGCTCAAGCTGCCTCTTGAGTGACTGCCTTCAGATGGCCCCGTGCTGTGCTGGCAAGAAGGGGAAATTCTGTCGTGCTGCAGGAATGGGCGGTGCTTGCAACAAGGCAGAGCGGCCTGGGAGTGTGTTTTCCATCCTGGAGCATTGTGAGATACTCAGGGTCAGGTCAGAAGAGGCTGCCGGGTGTTTGCAGGACGTTGTAGCATATTGAGGTGAATTTATATGTAGTATAAACCCAGGTGCCTTTTAACGTTCCTTTTACCTTTCTGTATGAAGCAACCTCCTGCTTTTCTTACGAATGTGACGATTCTCATCTGTTTTCTATATCACTGAGTAAAGATACTTAACATGGAGACAGACCATTGCCAGGGGAGCAGTGAAGACTGAGCCAGGGGAGAACACAGCTGTGCAGGTCGGGTGCTCACGGGGTGCTGGGTGCCATCTGACTGCTGCCCTGAGAAGCAGAGAGCACTGCTGGCTGTGGGTGAGTTCAGGGCCTGTAGGAAGGGGGATTTCTGTCTGGAGCAGTCATTACCTCAGCCAGCAGCGATGAGGAAAAAAGCATCGAGGCAGTGCTTCTCATTTATGAATGTATCACCTATTCAGCAATAAGTAAAGGAAGACCAAAGGAAAGCTGGGGGTTGTGCAGGCAGTGCTGGCACCCCTCAGCTCCTGTAGGTATCTGTTTGCTTGGCCAAATTAGAAGGCTTTGCCCACAAACATGCTGCAGGAAAAAAGTCCCTAAAAAAAGGCAGCCCAGCACTAAAAAGGCTGATTGTAACCACAAAGGCAGGGATTTCCAACCTCATCCTCGTGGCAGGGATGGTGGCGTTGGTAAACGTGACTCTGTGGAGCATCACCCTTCAGTTTGGTGCGATGTGGTGCTGTGAGGATGGATCAGAGCTGCTCGCACGGGGAGATGGGACCCGAGCTGTGAGCCGAGTGTGTGTGCAAGGTCACCCAGCAGAGCTGGGAGAAGAGCTGGGATTGTAGCGTGCTCACTGATAGCAGCACAGGGGGCAGCAGCGATCCTCCAGCAGCACAGAGACCAGCATCACTTCTACAGCAGCCCGGGGAGCAGCGCCCACACCCAGCCTCTCCAGCATCGCCCTTTGAAGACCGGCTTCTCTCCACGCTCCTGGCCTGCGGACTCCGGACAGCCGTCCGACGGCCGCACGGGCTGCTCCTACTGACGTCCGTCTGTCCCCGTCCCTCTGAGCGGCGTCTTCCTCCGCGCTGCCCTCTGGTGCTCGGTGCCGCACGTAGCGGAGGTTTGGGACGAGCGCCTCGCCCCGCTCAGCAGCGCCACCCTGCGGCGAGGCGACGCGAACGGCAGCGGCGGCGGCGGTTTGGACGCGCGTGGCGGTGGCGCTGCTGCCGCCCCGCGTGCAATAAAGGAACTTCCTGATTTCGTACGGCGGCGTCCGGCTGGGGGCGGGGCTGGGATAAGGGAGGGGGCGGGGCTGACGGGAGGGGCGTGGCCTCGCGTCGTCTGCTCTGTTCCCGCCTTGCCGAGTCGCGCATGCGCAGTGCTGTTCCTCGCGCTCCCTCAGGCGCGGCCATGGCGGCGGCGGCGGCGCTCCTGACCCGCGGCGGCGGGCTGCCCAGGGGTGAGGGCGTGGAGCCCGGCCTCGCTCCGCCGCGGCTACCGGGAGGACCCGAGGGGCTGCGCGTGGGGGTCGGGAGCGGCCGCGGTCTGAGCGGGAGGGCGGGCGGCGGCGCCCCGGTGCCCTTCAGGGCCTGAGGCCGCGTCCCGTGGCGGCGCCGCCCTCAGCACGGGTCCGGGGGTCCGGGGGGGGAGGGGGCGAGGCGAAGGGACGCGGCGCCTCACGGCTCTGCCCGCCCTCAGCGCGGGCCCTGGGGTCCCTCCGCCGGCTGCACACGGTGTACCAGTCGGTGGAGCTGCCGGAGACGCACCAGATGCTGCGCCAGACGTGCCGGGACTTCGCCGAGAAGGAGCTGATGCCCCTCGCGGCTCAGCTGGACAAGGAGCACCGCTTCCCGGCCGAGCAGGTGCGCGCTGCCCGCCCCGCCTTGCTAACCGTGCCCGGGGCAGGAAGCTGCTCCTGGGGCTTCTGTGGCACGGAGCGTCTTCTGACCTTTGTACCGAGAAACGTTCCGTGGGATTCGTTCTGCTGGCTTGGCAGCGGGCTGAGGTTTAGGTCTGCTTCCAGGAGAGCTGAGTGTGGAATCTGTCGTGTGCGTTCTGAGCTCCTCAGCTGCTCGTGGTTCTGCAGCTTTAGCACCGCTGAATTGTCAGTTCTCCGAGCAGCTCCTCTGTGGGAGCAGAACGGTCAGGAGGTAGGAGATGATAGCATCTGGTGGGTGCTGTGTCTGTTTTATGTGGTCTGTTAAGATTCCACATAGATCTCTGACTCCTCACGCGGATATCAGTTCAGCAGATTAGTGTCACGTTGAGCAGGTGAATTCACTCATTCATGTACAAGAAAGGCATATGCTGTTGAATTTGAATGTGTTGGAGAAAATTGGAAGTGTAAACAGTATTTATAGAATCATAGAATGGTTTGGGTTGGAAGGGACCTTTAAGATCATCCAGTTCCACCCCCTTGCTATAGACAGAGACACCTCCCAGCAGACCAGGTTGCTCAGAACCCCATCCAGCCTGGCCTTTATTGCTTCCAGGGAGGGGACATTCACAACCTCACTGTTCCAGAGTCTCACCACCCTCACAGTAAAGAATTTCTTCCCACTCTCTAGTTTAAATCTGCTCTCTTCCAGTTTTAAACCATTTCCTCTCATCCTGTCCCTACCTGCCCTTATAAACATCACTCCCCAACTTTTATGAGGGTCCCTTTCAGGTACTGGAAGGCCAATAAAGATAAAGCAACATACATATAGAATGAACTGCTATCCTTTGTTCATCCTCTACATTTGATATGATGGACAAATGTTCTGGGTGTCCATGCAGGAGGGAAAATACTTGTTTTAAAATTCCTCGCAGGTTCTGTGAAAGCATGCACAGCCTGGTGATACATTTAACCTCACTGAAAGATTGGGCTAAATTTGACGTTGCATTTTAAATGTAAAAACAGAGGAAAACTTGTTTTTCCTTTCTAGATATTATTTTCTAGATGTATATTCCTAGATATTACTATGCAGTGTGAGGTAGTATGTGCTTTGAAGAGCTTCCAGTTATGAGGCCAGGGTCCAGCTGAGGAATTTAGGGTTGGAATAATTTGGAATGTGCTGAACACATTTTTTGGAAAGCAAGAGCTGGCTTAAGTGGGAATGAAAAATCACCTTTTTGCAAACTGCTCTGTGGGTCTTTCAGTTGATAACGTTCTTCCCTGGTGCAGCGGTGGGCTGAAGCACAGCAGTCTCAAAGATAGAGTTCTAATGATTTTCATTAGCAAGATGACAGGAAAAATATGATGGGAGAAGTTCTGGTGAGAGGTGGAGAAAATTCTGGTGGGGGTGTAGCACCATATTTCACCTTCCAAAAGCTCCTTCCTTTCCTGGTACTGAAGACAGCTCCTGAAATGAGCAAGAGCTCATCCAAGCCAGCAGTGACGGTGTGTAGCTCTCGGTGAAGTCATCTAGCCACACTTAGCAGTTTGTGCAGCCAGATTCCCATTTCAACAGGAGTTACACACATTGTTCCTCCGTGTGTAGCCCTGCTGTGAGCTGACTTTGTGTGCCTGCATGTATTTGCTGGTGCAGAGAATCTTACTTCTCCGTTCCCCACGTGCAGGTGAAGAAGATGGGTAGCCTAGGGCTGCTGGCTGTGGAAGTGCCAGAGCAGTTCAAAGGAGCTGGCCTCGACTACCTGGCCTATTCCATTGCTGTGGAGGAGATCAGCAGGGGCTGTGCATCCACAGGCGTCATTGCCAGCGTCAATAATGTGAGTGTCTCAAGGCTGTGTGTGAGGGACAGGCATGGAGCTGAGTCTGAGAACAGGGTGGCTGTTGGAGGGGGGTGTATGTGAGAAATGGGATCCGTTCCTCTTGTGAATTACGGTGTGCTGGGGAGCACTGACAGTCTGGGTGTTAATCGATTGTACCTTGAGGAGGTACTAACTCAGCTCTCAATTCTTAAAGTCTCTGTATTTAGGGCCAATACTCAAGTTTGGTTCTGAGGAACAGAAGCACAAGTGGATTTCTCCCTTCACCAGTGGGGACAAAATAGGATGTTTTGCTCTTAGTGAACCAGGTAATGTTACTGTTAGCATTCCTGTTGCAAGGAAGATAGGGTAACTTCCTTAATCGCATTTAGAGTGGATTTTAGGTCTGTCAGACTATAACAGTTTGCAGAAAGGTGGTTTGTAGCAATTCCATTCAAATATTCAAATGAAGTCTCAGTGCCCAAGGTGCTTACTACCTGCTACCCCATGGCCTGTGCTGAAAATTTTCATCCCTGTTATGTGAGCAAAACCTTAGAGATGGATGCATCTTAGACATACTGGCCTTTCTCCTTTCTGTTTGGGCCCCCTATGGGAGGGGCGGAGGTGACACCACTGCAGTTACAAGAGGTGCTGTGAGCTGGCAGCAGGGGTGTGGGCAGGTGGTGGTTTTGCACTGATTGCAAATCACTGCTACTGATTGCCTGAATGTTTTTTGCCTTGCTTAGGGAATGGCAGTGATGCGGGTGCAGCATCCACAGTGGCACGTCTGGATGGTGACGAGTGGGTGCTGAATGGCACCAAGGCCTGGATCACCAACGCCTGGGACGCCTCAGCCACCGTGGTGTTTGCCACTACAGATAAATCCCTGAAGCACAAGGTGTGTTCTGTGGGTCAGTTGGGAAAAAAGGGCTGGAAGTGAAGGGAGAATCATTCTGAAAGGGTTCTGAGGACCATGTAGACTATTTCGAGCTGTGCAGATGTTGCACAGTGGGGAGGAAGGGGGTTGATGTGTGGTGGTTCTGTTGTTCCTTGTGCCTTCCCTTCCTTCTGGTTACTCAGACACACGTGTCCTGTGGAAAAAAAAATGGGAAGGAAGCCTGTTGACAGCCAGGTAAGTGGGAAGTCAACACCATTCCTAAGAGTCTGGGTCCTCTTGCAGGGCATCAGTGCATTCCTTGTTCCTATGCCAACTGCGGGGCTGTCCCTGGGGAAGAAAGAAGACAAGCTGGGCATCCGAGCCTCTTCCACTGCCAACCTGATATTTGAGGACTGTCGGATACCCAAGGACAACCTGCTGGGGCAGCTAGGAATGGGCTTCAAAATTGCCATGGTAAGAGATGGATCAGAGGTGCGTTTGTGTAAAGCAGTAGTTCCCAAGCTGGCCACTCTTAAAACTATTTTCAGATTTAGGATAACTTTGGGGAGAGCTGCTTCTGTAAGATGTAACATGAGACATTTGACTCTTCTTGCCAACATGTGAACTCATTGATAGAGCTTGGTAAATCATTGATTTCTCATAGATCCTGGGCAGTGCTGTTTTTGTAGGCTCAGTGTGGCAGTGCTCTGGTTAAGGAGTGCTGTTGAGGCATAGTGTGAGCAGGGGCAATTTAGTTTAATTTTTCTCAAGTTTACTCAAGTTCTGTTCTTCCATTTTGTACCTTTAAAAAAAGAGGGTGGGGGGAACGTTGCATTTTCCCTAAATATTCTGGCAGAGGATAGTTGTGCTGGGTGCACAGAATATGTTCTGCATCATGCCTAAAAGAAGTGGAAGAAGTCAAAGATAACAGCACGTGTGTGACTAATGAACAGAAGCCAGCCCTCTATGCAGCTTGTTCCCTGCGGTGGCACACTCTTCATGGGGGAAACACACCATTTGTTGGCCCAATGTTTTGAGAAGGGCTGAACTCCAAAGCTGGAAGAACTTTCCAGTCACCAATCACTTTTTTGAAACCCTCAGCCTAGAACTAAAATGAAGTCTTCTCTCACTATACCACGAATTCTTCATGGGTACAGAGTGAGCCAGGGAAGCAGTCAAAACCTAATGGGCAAGTCAGGTTACAGACCCAATTCACTAGTCATTATGAAAAATGAAAGAAAGAGTGGATGTGTGTGTACTCTTTTGATCAAGTGTTATTTAACACATGTTTTGTCTTTCTCAGCAAACTCTAGATGGAGGAAGGATTGGCATTGCCTCTCAGGCTCTGGGAATAGCTCAGGCAGCTCTGGACTGTGCTGTGGATTATGCGGAAAAGAGAATGGCGTTTGGGTCACCCATCACAAAGCTGCAGGCAATTCAGGTATGAGCCAGGCTGGGTCACTTGCAGGCGGTGCTGTTGTTGGTGGAAAGTTCGTATGGACACTTGTACTTGGCTTTGGGAACACAGTGCACTTCGTACTGTCTGGGATAAACAAGGTCGTTGTTTACATTTTCATACAGACTGTTGGGATGGAGGTGCTCCTTTTCCAGCACTGCTGGTCTCAGAGGTGGGAGACTGCTCTATGTTCTCCTGTAGGCAGAGCCACCTCAGACAAAGGCAGTGTTTGTCATTGCAGTTTAAGTTAGCAGACATGGCTGTGGCATTAGAGAGTGCGCGCTTACTGACCTGGAGAGCTGCCATGCTGAAAGACAACGGGAAGCCCTTCACAAAGGTATTTCTAGCTTTGCATTTGTCAAGTAGTGACAGCTCTGGGCACAGACTTGAGGCAGGCCAATGGTGTGATGTGCTGCGTGGCTGCCTTCAGTCCTGCTCATCCTACTGCTGTTGGAGGTCTGGTATCAGCAGATACTGCACGCTGCTGTCTGCCATCAGCTCCAGCTCTGGAGCTGGGCCCTGCTTTTATCCAAGGCGAGAGGGGCTGGCTGCTGAGAGCTGGTGCCAGCAACCTGGCCTGTCTTTTCTGCACAGTTGGTCTGCAGACTGTCAGACTCCTGTTGCAATTGGGGCTTTCCTTTTTCTATGATAGCTGCATCCTCAGTGATGTTTTCCTTCCCAAAGGAAGCGGCAATGGCCAAGCTGGCTGCATCAGAAGCTGCAACAAACATCGCTCATCAGGTAACTACCACAGCTGGCACCTCTGAGCTACAGAGCATGCTGAAAGGCAGTTGGTGTTCCATCTTTTACACAACAAGCCAAGTACCTACATGAAAATGGGATGAACTTTAATCTTTACTAGAACATACATATATGTTGTTGTTTTTTTTAACAAAGGCATGTGAAGGTGGTTAGCCTGGCCACCTTTTTGGATTCAGGATTATGTAGGCATGTGATGCTGTGTTATTAATGATCATGCTTGATGCTGTCCAGAGGCAGCATCAGCATTTTAACTGGATTGGTGCTTTTTGAGGGAGCTTACTGCTGATTGAGTTGGTGCAGCTAAGTTTAATGTATAATGAGAAGATAGTGCAGTACCTGTGGTATCTGCATTTATTTTTTCCTGCCCTTAAGCATGGCTGAGTTGAATATGAAAAAACTAACAGATACCACTGAAGTGGTTCATTTGCTGTCTGGGATGTCAGTATTAATGTTACATGACTTCTAATTGTGTGTATTTCTCTGATTACAAGTGTCCCAGTCAGCCCCATGTGCTTCCTCCAGGTACGCATGCAGTGAGATTAGTTTGTTTTCAGGTGGCTGTGATCTGTGCAAAACAAGTTCTGCGGCCCTGCATCTGTTCTAACCCCCTACCTTTGTTTCAGGCCATGCAGATCTTGGGTGGTATGGGTTATGTGACAGAGATGCCAGCAGAACGTCATTACCGTGATGCTCGTATCACTGAGATCTACGAGGGGACCAGTGAGATCCAAAGACTGGTGATAGCAGGTCAACTGCTGAAGGCCTACCGTAGCTGAAGAACCTTAGAGCAAGATACTGCCCTTAAGTGCCTCCTAACAGCCATCCAAGCACTGAGGATCATGATGGAAGTTTTCCTCACTAATGAGTAACTGACCTTAAAATGTGCTGATTCTTCTCTGGGTGAAGTATGGTGCGTGGAAGGCTGTATCCCAGTTTGTAAGCAGATGGCAATGAGTGCAAGAGAGAGGAAGCAGCTCATGGCTGCTTCTCCTAATCAGCTTGCTCCTTGTGCATCTCACAGTACTTCCTTTGCAAGGCTTTGTCAATGAGCAGTGTGATAAGCAGTGCCAGTGTTAGAGATGTGACCCTGTGCACTCCTTCTGGGCTGCTGGTTACACTGCCATGATTCTCAAATTCTGAAGTTTGGGATGCAGCTGTGGTGAGCTCCCTTTTCAGTGCAGGCTGTACTGAGACGTGCTGCAGCAGTGCACTCTCCCCCACCTCCAGCAGGAGAGGAGCCAGAAGGGAAGACACAGGCACTTCCTATGCATGAAAGGCTCTTACTCAGGTTATGGTTGCCGTGTAAATGGATGTAAAAGCAAAGGTCAGAAAAAAAACCACTAGCTTTCATGGACAGAGCTGTAAAAGCAAAGAAGAGAGAAGCTGCAGTGGCTGAGACAGATTAAAAAAAAAAAAGAAAATGAATGTTCCACAGCCTGCCTTTTACTGTACCAACAACTCTCTAACAGGACAGAAAATGCATACAGTGGCAGTTACCATGCATTTTTGGGCAACAAGTGGGAAGTGAACAGATGATACCAAAAACCTTACCAGGAAGATCTGGCAGTAACACATCCTCCATTAGTTATCTTTAGCAAAAAATTAACTTTCTGAAAATTAAACAGCCAAAAGAAGAGATGGACAGGATTAAGACTACAATCTGCACAGCCCTTGTCCAGACAATGAGTACACCAGTTGTAAATGGTTATTTTCCTGTGGTGTTGTTTATTTAATTTATGTGGCAAGAAAACAGCAAGATTATATTACATAAAAGAGAACAGAAGATGAATAAAACCTGATTTCAAAAACTTTTTTAAAGGACCACCCCTCCCCAATTTTTTTTTCTAAATTCAGATGTGACAATAGAATAGTTTCTTCCAGTCCCAAGACACAGAAGCACAAACCCCTTACCCTTCATATACAGGTTGTGCCAACACTTTGCAGTGTGGTGGGTGGTTGCTAGTGCAGATGTCCCAGTAATACAAATAATCCCTTTGCAGATTGCTTGCTGGTGATGGCATGTTGGGCAGAGTTTGAATTTCTCCTTGCTGCTGTCATCATAGTCTGACAGAGCCAGGCACTGAGATCAGTAGGTCTACTGGAAAACCATTCCAGTGATTGCAAAGGTGTTGTAAATGAAAGTCTTCTAGGTGTAAGGCACGCTCTTCTAGTTCAATTTCCACTTGTATCACTGCCTCATTTAATGACTCAGTAGGAAGAAGTGAGATTATTTTACAAAAGTTTCTTTTTCTCCTCTCAGCCACTCAGCTAGAGCAGGCACTGCTCACTGCAAGAAAGTGAGGACTTTGGGAGCACAGTGTTAATGTTCAGTGCTCATCTTACTGAATTGCCAATACACCAGAAGAGGCAGTCACTGTTAGGCCACACCTGCTGCACTGTTTTCCCTTGCTTCATCATTCTCTTACACCTGCTTTCAGCCTGCTCCTCTTCCTCATCATACCTCCTTCACTCAGCAATACTAAATGGTTGCTACTCGTCTTCAGAGCTGAGGAAATTGCCCCTATGCCCTGACTGAACTGGGAGACTAGCTGTGAACATCTCAGCTGACAGAGAACACACTGCAATCAACTACAAACAGATATACCAAAATCCCACAGTGTGCAGCATCAAGCAATTGCCTGCCCATGGGGAGCCCTGCTGCATACCTGTGACCACAACTTGCCTTTGGGAACTCCTGGATTGCACGCTGCGTGCCTTGTTAACAGGCTTCCTGCTAGCTGACATCAGTAGAGCAGCTGACCTGGCTAACTGCGTATTTGGTGCTGATTTGCTCAATGCACCTCTGTCACTGCCTGCAATCAACTTACACTGCATATCACCAAATTACAGAAAGGGTGGAGCTGGTCAAAAATCACTGGTCTAGGTACAGCGTGACTTTAACGTTCAAGAGCCTAGGAATGTTTTTACAAGGCTGTAAGAGTTCCCTTTTGCTATCATCTAAAAACAAAACAACCATGCTTTAAGGGTGCAAAGTCTGTTAAAAAAATGTTTTTCCAATACTTGCTGCCACAGGTTCAGGCAGGTACAGGTAACCTGTCTCACAGCACTGTTCTCAGCAATATTTTGGAGTAAACAACACAGTTACACACAAAATCCTCCACAGAGCTCCCAAAGCTCTGTATATTGCTTTCACTGAGCAATATACAGAAATCCTATTCCACCCTGCTGCTATCTGAGATAATTTCAGCTTTAATGCATGTGTGTCTGCTCCTCAGGGCTGTTACAGAAAAAAAACTGCTGAAAGAGCAAAACACAATCAAGTTCTGCAGCTTGTTAAATAGAGCTCTCAGCAAGATCCACCCCCAGCCAGAGCACTAACCTGGCTATGTGTGAGTAGGGCCACGCTCTCTTATCAGCAAGAGCTCAATCTCAGGTTGAAACCAAAAGTTTGTCATGACAGTTTGCAAACTGAGCCAACATAGCAAAGTTAGGGCATCAAGATGGGAAAACCAGGTCATGTGCAACTTATCTGGGGGTGAGGGGGGGAAAAGGCACAGCTGCACTTGTCAAGGACACTTTTGCCCACAATCCTCTGAATGTACATTAACTAGGTTACAAATGAACTGCAGGGAACGAAGCAGAGGAAACCTTGGAGGTTTTCAGCTGGAGGTTAAAAACTCACCAATTAAGAAGTTTCCAGGACAGGAGGCCTGGCCATACAGGGGCAGTAGATCTGCACTGCTCTCTGCTCCAGGGGTTCCTGGGCAGCCCACCTGAAGAAACAGTTACAGTACTGCAGTAATGTGGAACACATAAGATGTCTTTACTCCTAGGACTTAGCTGAAATTACTGTAGCACTGCGTTCACACCAGATCACTTTCTCCTCTACTTGTCTTTCTGACAGCATTTCTGCTAAGAAAAAAAGGACAAATGGTTTTAAATTAAATTTTGTTTTGCCTAATCTAAAAGCCTTCGTTAAATAGCACAGCCACATGTTTCAGTTTCGTAAGGGATCATAAAAGGCATAAAAATTACCCAACTTGTAAAAACAAGAAAAAATAAAGATGAGAAAATGCAGCAGTACAATTTGAATGAAAATGCAGTTACCACTGCTGTTTACCTACACAATATCCAAATCTTGCTCACCACTTGCATAAAAAGAACACCAGGGACTTCTGCATCCATTTCTCCCTTCATGAGGTCAATACTAAGATGAGGAAGTCAGTCCCAATGGTCAGCACGTGTTTCCTCATTGCTGCGATGACTTCTTCCCTTCTCTCAGAGAACACACACAGCAGGAAACGTTCATCTCCACAAACAGCTCCTGCATGCCACACCATGGAAACTGCAGCACCGTATGAGCTGACCCATCCCAGGCTGCTCCCAGTGGGCCACTGCACACCTGGAATTACTGGTTTGTATTTGCAAAATGCATCCAAACAAACTGCAAATCTTTTCAAGATTAAGATTAAGTCCTGTGGGAAAACTTCAAAGCAGTCAGTACAGTTTCTAAGCTGACTACTCCCAAAGACGCAGCAGAACACCACTCCAGAACTGTTACTACTTGGCATTTTACAGTTCTGGTCCCAATCCTAACCAGCAGTCAGAGTTTTTTTTTTTATTTTTGACAGCAACTTTTTACACTCTCCTAAATAAAAGCTTTTGTTAGACGGCTGTTTTTTTCCTGACAACTTTTCACAAGAAGACAGCAGCTTCCAGACTGCACTGCAGGAATTGGTATCAAGTGCTCAAAGAAAGAGTTGAACAAAACGTAAAACCAAGAAGGCATGAAGGGACCCAGCAGGGACAGGGATTCTATGCCCAGATGGCCCTAGGAAATCCAAGGGACCACAGCAGTGTGTTCGATTTCATCCTCAACGTGCTGTTGGCCAGACCAAAGGAACAAGGCCAGAAGGTTCAGAGCTCCCAGCAGCCAAGTGCCGAGGTACAAATCCTTTCTGTTCCCCCACAAAGTTGAGCTTGTTCTCAACAGGAGAGCTGTGGGACAAAGTGTTAGAAGCTTTAATTTAATCAAAAATCTTAGGGGAATGTATTTGCCTCTGCAAATGCAACAGCTTTGTACAGTTATGCTTCAGTTAACCTCCCCTAAAGCACCAAAATCCTCTTCTTGTCAGTGGGGGCTGCCATTGCAATATTGCAAACCCCTTTGGGTTCAACTTTGTCCACCTGGCAGCTGCAGGCTTCCCCCTGGGAAGGCAGGCCATCATTTCAGAGCTGGTTCAGAAACAAAGTACTTCATTTACAACCCCATTTCTTGGTGCAAGTCAGAAGGTCACACACACACAGGCAGTGCTGATTTATAAGAAGAAGGCTAAATTAATTCTAATTAAACAGCACTTCTAGAACTTTTTCCAGAATTCTTTTAAGTGTAGAGAATCACTAATAGGCATAAGTTCCTGGCACGGAGTAGAAATGCCACTACAAAACCAGAGAAAGTCCTTTTATTTTAATTCTAAAGGCAGGAAGGCACTCCCAAGAAACTGAGAGCACTTGAGATGTGCACTACTAGCAGGTGAATGAAGGGACTGAGAAGATAAGGCTTCAGCAGACAAGATCTAGAGATATATTCCACTGCTTCAGTACCCCAGGCAAAAAAATCAAGTGTCCTTTTTCTCTCTGAATACATTCATCAATATTTTATTCTCTTAAGTTTTCAGCTACACACCTCAAACATAATGTCCTTCTGTCCCAAGCTGACTGCAAGTCTGGGATCTAATACCTGCAGTAAGTGCAGATTTTTAATTTAAAAACATTTACTTCTGAAAGTGACAGTCATCTGACAATGAGCACTGCAGGGACACAACAGAGAAAATGCTTTCAACCAAATAAAGATAAGAATGAGGGAAAATAACAAATCACAGCACGCTTCCTGCTGCCCACCCATCCCAAAGGTCTTGGGACCACCTCCACCCCTGGGTCGCTGTGCTGCTTTTTAGTTTTACCTGTGTCACATCTGCTTCAGCCCAGCCAGAGGCACTCAGCCACTGCAGCGCCACGGCCTGCGAGCTCACATAGACCTGCTGAGGAGAACAGAGGAATATGTTAATTAAAAACAGGACAGGCAGATGCTTTGGCCAGACAGAAATTTTGCTCCTGTAATAACAGAGCAGAAAGGATCAGACATTTCACCTAAACTTCCTTACCTGTTTGTAATAAAGCACTGCCTCGCAGGTACTTTCAGTCAGACCTCAGCCTGAAACATTCCTGCTTTCCTTCTGTCAGCTCTTGGGTCTCAGCACCAGGCTAACGAGGTACAATGAACATTCTGGTTAGCTCAGGGTTGCCTTTCTGGCAATAAAGCAACAGAACTGGAATGGCTGGTTGGAAAAAAGCAGCCACCAAAACATCTCAAACAGGCTGTCAGGTACAGAGCATCAACACACAGACTGACCAGGCACAACAGGAAAGGACAGTTTTCTTTTTTTCCTTTTTTTTTTTTTTTTTTTTTCCTTTAAGGGGCAAGGGCATGGAAAAATACAGCACACTAATGAAACAAAATGCAAAAAAATACAAAAAAATAGAAAATAGAAAAAATGTATTTACAAGTGATACATTACTATGATCAGAAAGCACAAAGACAATTGCTGCTATAATACATGCACCGGGTCAGGAAGGAACTACTAAAAACCTGCAAGGGAGCTGTTTGTAAAAAAGAAAAAAAGAAAAAAAAAAAGACACCCTTCCCATCCCTCCCCCCTCAAACAAACAGGGTTAGGTTTCAACGTTTTGCTTCCCTAGTTTGCTACATTGATCAAAACCAAATATCCCCTGACGTCCATGAGTACAGTCGGTACAAATACTACATGTTTTTAAATTGCAGGTTTGGTTTCAGGAGGGGGGAGAAAAACAGCAGCTCATTGTAGATTCATATACAAGAAAGCCAGAGTAAACTGCTCTACATGCTAAAAATTACAGCAAGCCCCTGTCTGCTACATAGCATGATCTTAGCAGGTTTTCCTTTTTATTTATTCATATATATATCTATATGTGTGTGTATATATATATGTATAAAAATCGTGCCCTTTTTCACTGCAACATGACATCTGCGTGGAAATGTAACTTGTTACAACAAATTTTTATATGTATACTGCAAGAAGTCACTCAATGTCTGTGGATTTAATAAGTAACCTCACACCACAGGAAATATTTAATAAATCAAAAAAACAAAAACCAACCAAAAAAAAAAAAACAAACCAAAACAAAAAACCCCAATATTGTGACAGAAAACCTTCTGTCTCAGTTCTTTTCAAAACTGAAGTCCAACAGGAAACTGGTCCCAATGTATCTGAGGGTTCGCTGAAGAAGCTTCAGTTTGCCTAACTGTTTTTTTTCTCTTAGTGTTCACGAGTTTTTGAACGACTTCAAGCCGTTTTCAGTTTCAAGTCTGTCTCTTCCTCTCTCACGTAGGTAACAGTCTGCTACTAATCCATCAGAGCGAGGAAAAGAGGAAAGTGGCTGCAGTTGCACAAAGGGTCCCCAGTTCCACATCCGCGGGGCGATGAGACGGAGCTCCAGAACACCTTAGCTTTTTTCCTTCCCCTCCTTTCAATTCTTTCATACAAGTCCCGTAGTTGGTACCTTCCCAAGTACCTGGCAGCCAGTCCAGCTTCAGGAGATGACAAAGCCACAAGATAAAGTGAAAGGGACCAAGGCAGAAGTTCAGGTCACTGTCTGTTCCATCATACTTCCAGGAAACGGGAGCTGCTGGACTTAGAGTGGAAAGGCTCAGACCACATGCGACGTAGATCGCCCTGGGCAGTGAAACAGCAGCAGGAGACACTTAGAAACTGTAAAGCCTGTTTAGATTTCAGACTTTAAAATACAGGTATAACCATGGCCATATCTGAAAGCTAAACCGTTCTCCACCTGTTTTGCAGATTGTAATTGAGACAGCAAAATACATCCTTCCTTTCCAGCATCAGGCCCAAATGGTTCATTTCTGAGGCAGATCTACCTCAAATATTTATGTGGGTGGAAAATTCTGCCCTTTCTTAGGCTCCATTCTCTAGATTGCTAGATGCATATTTCAAAAATAACCCCAAAACAGTAAAGACAACATTATGTGTAGACCTGCCTCTCCTCTCTCTATTCAGCCTTTGTGCAAACGTTTTCTTTCACGGCCAGCTGGGGGAGGACAAACTCTGTTAGTTAATTAAGGCAGCTCTTAACACTTCTGAGTTTAGTTTCTATTTACTGATACTTCATGTGCATACATTACTTTCAAGTTTAAGCCTCTCAGTTACTCAGTGCTCCTAAGTGAGAATTCCCCACGGGAGCAGCAGGACATCAGTTCTTGGCCACGGCTGTTGGTGAGGAGTGGACACACATCCCCCAATAACTGCTGCCCAGTGCAGGAGCACCGACCTCACTGCCAGCTGAGCCCCGGGCTTCCTGCCAGCAATAATCCTATCTTACCTTTAAATATGCCATGGTGAGGAGCGGCAATAAGGTAAAAGGTACCAAATACAGGAGGGCAGGCTGGGCTGCCCGGTGAATACGAGAGGCTACTGTTGCAGTTAATAGGCCTGTAAGAGAAAGAAGTGACTGAACATCTTTCAACAGCGTATGGATGTTCTATATCTTTTCATTCACAGGTGATTCCTTATCCAACATTGTAAGACAGGCTATGGAAAAATGTATTTATCTGTGCTTTGCCTTCCCTAAATGGTTATAAGTAGTAGTTATTCTATTTTAATATTAGGCTGTGCTGAGCCCCTCACTCCAGTTTTAAACCTGAAAGATTAAGCTAATAATAACACAAACTATAACAAAAAGCAAAGGAGAGGAAACTGAGTGCACCATGCTGAACTGTTTTATGTGCTACTCAGTGCTGGTACTTCTTGAGACCGTCAGTCTGAGGCCCCCAGCCTGAGAAATGAGGGGCTGGGAGGAAGAACTGTTCCACCAGGAATGCTTTTCCTGGAGATGCGCTCAAGAGGAACACGGGGGAAAGTCAGGGCTGGGTGGGTGGGTAGGGAACACAACTGGAAAGAAACGATCTCTCCATTGCATCTGCTAAAGGGCTGAGGAGATCCAGATACACACACACACGTCCTGACCTCAGAGAAAAAACCTGTTAGTGAGGAGAGGGACAACAGCTACTTCAAATCACAGATGGCATTCCAGCTGCAACTATTTACAGTTTTCTGTACATACTAAAATGTTACAGGATCATAAGGGTTAACACCAGAATACAAAAACACTGCAACTATCATCTATTTGTACTCTTTCACAGCGTAGCCCATCTAGAAACTCCCATTTTTTTCTGCCTTACCCACGTATGAGCTGGAGCAGCTTCTGCACTCGTAAAAGCAAGGTACAAGAAGTTCCTCACAGAAAGATGCCAATAATCTCTTTCATCATCAAAATAAAATCCACAGTCTCCCAAAGCCTCTATGCTTTGTTTCATCGTCTTTCAAACCTACTACAATAATCCCACTCTTGCTCACTAAGCAGCTAACCATATTAAACCAATTACTTACCTACAAAATATCCAATAAGTGTGCAGTGAAAGTAAGAAACCTTCTGCATACGTCCAGAGATGTTCCCTGGTCCTGGGGCACCACAGGAATCGCTGTTGGCTTGTTTTTTGTAGTTATCGTAGCGCAGGACGAAGCAGAGCAGAAGACCTGGCATCACAATATCTCCAATCCCCAGCATAGAGAAGTGGCTGCCCGTGGAACTGCAGAGCAATTGAAACTGGGTTGGCACCCATACACGAGGTAACAAGCTCCAGACCCCTCCACTTTGTTTCTAAGCTTCATTTTGCACATGCCCTTCTTATAGTGGCAAACGTTTATGTAGTAGAACCTATTACATAAATACCAGCCACTAAAGACTTTCCTTAGTGACTTTGTCACCATTTCAGCTCAGTTTTAAATGTTCTCATTTAGACACAGTTGCTCCAAAGCAGGTATTCCTACTTGCAGGATTTAAGCTGCTTTGCTGGAAGTCAATCAGGGAAACAGATCCATCAGCTCAGTACTTCAATCACCTCTCTCCCATCCAACAGTGGGAGCTGGGTACCAGCTGAAAGTTTTACCACCCATTTGATTCACACTGATAAACACTGTGCCTTCATTCCAGTGTACATAAATCTCCTCTAACGTAAAACAATAAATCAGTTTATGGCCTTTTCAGATCCTTGGCTTCATTCAGACACAACGCATATTAAACTGTAATTTTGTTGGATTCCCAGCAAAGAGCCAACTGCTAAGCAGATTAAAAACTGAAATTTGCCATTATCGTAAGCACGAGATCTTTTTCTGAAAACAATGCCAAATAAGTTTATTGCAGAATAAACTAAACTATTTTCTTGTTACCAGTGCAGATAATCACCCCCTAATCTCTGCTATTTCAGCACTCCAGCATTGAAAGAAGAACAGAATAACAATAAGCCAACGGACTGCACGGCTTCCGAAGCGCTCGTAGGCTTATGTGCAGCTGGTTTAAAACCCTAATCAAGGAACTCCTGCAGTTAAAAGATGTGGAATAATCTCCCTCCAACACAGCACTTCTCCCAGTAGGTCTTCATTGCCCATCGCAGTCTCTAACTCCTCCTGCAGTTATGCAGTACTTCTGACTACTCTAATTTTAGAATAAACCTAAGCTCTTTTTGGTTTTAGGCAGGAATTCATAAACACGTAGCTACAGCAGAAGTTATTAAACTGCAGAACTCACATCAAAAAGTGTATCCTGTTCTGAACAGGCCAGGACCTAACTTAGGATCGTTTCTGCGTGCATGAGACAGCAAATAGGAAGCACCAAATCCTTAAAACTCTGCTACAGACACTGCTATCACAAAGATGGATTGATTGAAGGACACCAAGCAGGTGTTTTCCATTAGAATTAGCAGAAGATAGAATTAGTGCTAATATAGTGCTGAGGGAAACTTTTCTTCTATAGCACCTTAAAAGAATTGCTGATTTTACCTTGGAAATACAAGTTTACCAGGCAGTGACAGACGGGGAACATCTCTGCCCACGTTTGGTCCCAGGTGAAGTTTCCGGGATAAAACGTCGAGGGGATTATCAGCAGGTTGTGTGGCCACTTTCACCATCACATTGCTGTTAAAGATGTATGCAGAAAAAAAGACCTACGGAGCAAGAAAATCCTCAGAAATGACAAACTGTAATTATATAGAAACTTAAAGCAGCTCTTCGTCCCCCTTCTTTTTGCTTCATCTATTCAACAGAAGATTGTTTCCATTTCCACACACATATGTTGTAGATATGGTAACAAAATGCAGAATGTTTTTTAGAAAAAGTGTTGTTCTTTGGGTTTATTTTACACTCTTTTAGTTTTTTACACGATTACTCCTCAAGAATAACTGGAATACACTTTCTGATATCAAGATACTGACCAACAGGTACTACAATATCTGGACAACGAGCACCAGGAAGAGGATGGCACTAAGGCACCCAACATAAGAAAGCTTGAAAGCAGAGAAGAGGTAAGCACAGTGCTCAGCCTGGGTGATGCAACACTGATTTCTAATAGGCTCCCACACTACAGCTCACACACAGAAAGACTGACTCACTGCCAGAGCTGTCAGCAAGGGCCTCCCCAAGTCAGTGCCTGCTGCTATGCAAAGGTAGAACTAAATGCTTTCAGTATTACCAAATATATTGTCAGGTTTCTTGCAAAAGTGCTGTAAGATTTTATGCCAGCTTTACTGTCTATAAATCACTTTGCATTCCTGTTCTGAGGATTCCACTGCTAGTCTTAAGTTGGCATGCAGCACCGTGCAAGTGTGGATAAGGCTTTACATTCATTTGGAACTGCTTGTTCTGATCTGCAGCCAAGCCTTCAAAACTGAAGGTCTCATTTTTTCTTAGAATCTGCCAAAACTGAGGTATTCTAATGATGTTTCTGCTTTTGTTAACTAATTAGGGAGGAAATTATGATGTATTCCACTGAAGGCTTTAAGTTTTCAGAAGAGAGCAATGTAGCTCAGCTTCATACTAGCACGTTTCGTGTGAAGACAGCACAAGGCCAATTACAAATCCAAACAATAAGAACAGTTTAAGCAGAACAAAACAAAGCACTTACCCAAAAGACATCATAAATTAGTAACCCAGAGAGCAGCAAGCAGGAAACCTTCAGGCTCGGCAGCCGGACAAAGGCTATCATTGCAACACACAGGCCCATAGCCAGAGCTACAAAATGCAAGTACACAATTAGTGCATTAAAAATAAAAACAAACCCCGAACCAAACAAGTAACAACAAAAAAAGAAACCAACACTCCCCTCCTCAAAAGAAAAAAAACACTCAGAAGAAGCTCCTGTTCGCACCTGAGCAGCACTGCATGCACTGGATGGATTTCTAATATTTCCAGACACTGAAGTTCTCACAAGTCGAGAGAAGACAAAATACATTCAAGAGGAACACATCCATGTCCCCATAGAAACAGAAATACCACTCCACTTCCACTGTCCACCACACGCAGAGGTTCTCACGATCAGAGTCCTAGAGCCCATCTCCCCCACAAAACACAGGCTATCCACTTACACACAACATCATCATCAGTTTTCAACCCTCTGTGCCCCCAATGGGAAACAACTCCCAAAATCAATGCTGACATCACACAGTACGACCAAGAAGCACTCAAAAATCTTCTACTTGAACAAGACTGTGCAAGGCTGCCCAAACATCAGCTGTGAGCTCCCACTGTTTAGAAGTACAGGGATTTCCCAGTAACAAACAGCTGTGTGAAAGCCTGCTCATCAGTGGGAAAACAGGGCAAGCCCTCTCCCAAAGGTGAGCTTTCAGACACACCAGCAAACTGATGCTGCAAGCTCAGAGTTGTCAATTCTGTTCCAGGAGAAGATTAAGGATGTGCAATGCAAAATTAAACCTGAGACGTGACACGCATGTCTAGAAAGGGGAGGTGGGGGGAACCCTTCCTCTGCAGTCACAAATCCAATCCCCTACGTATTTTGTCAGCATAAGCTCACCAGCATGACAACTTGATCAGGCCACAGTTCACAAGTTAACATTCTAATTCTCACACTATCATTGCAGAATAGCAAAAATCCATTACGCTTGCATTTCATCCAGAAGATACGGAGTTCTTCCATCAAAGCACTACAGACAATTTAGTACAGATTCGAGAGACAAAGCCCTGGAGCAGCTCCCAGCACAGCTGCACGCAATGCCTGCGCCCACCTCGACATCTCCATGTAACCCTCAGCAACACGGCTGCCACTTTTAATGAAGTGATGTGATTACCGAGATTAAAAAAAAAAAAAGTGTCCTAAATCATGCCACATTATTGCAACTTATTATAGAACATAAATTACTGATGTTTAAAGAATTTGACACAGCAAAGCAGGGAGCAAAAGAAGTGTGTTCAGTAATTCAGTACAGCCTTCAGTTACAGACTTCCTCTGAAGAAGAGCAAACACAAAGGAACAGGCTGTCTTAAATCAAAGAGATTTCTCCAAAGCCAATGCTAATAATAGCTCAGGCTGGCCTATGTTTAGGAGAGGATTTCCACGTTATAATTAACTAGAAGTGGAAATATTTTAACCAATGTGAAGTTTTAGCTATTGTTCACACAGCCAGTTCCTGCACTGTGGAAATTCACACAGGCACCCATGGGACACATCTTCATTGTACCGAGGGTGTTTAAAAGGGGGTAGAAAAGAAGAATGGAAAGATGGATGGCTAGACAGAGAGGCAGATGGAGGGACAGGCAATGTTGGACAGATAGATGGAAGAAGGATGGAGGACAGATGGGACACAGAGCATCAGACAGACGGACAGAAAGGCAGATGGCAATGGATGGAGTGTCAGATGGAAAGACAGACTGATGGAGTGATGGACAGGCAGACATACAGGCAGTGCTGGAGAACAGACAGGAGGACGCATGGACAGGATGATGGAGTGCTGGATGGACAGAAAGACGGACGGTCAAACTGAATATCAGATGGACAGAGACGGCCTGTTTGTCCTTCTGTCTGTCTATGCACCCTTTCATGCATGTGTCCATCTGTTTGTCCTTCCATCTGTCTGCCTGTCTCTGCCCTTGTCTGTCCAGTCTGCCCTTCTGCAAATGTCCATCAGTCCCTCCAACCGCCTTCCAAATCCACCTTTCCATCCCTCTGCCAGAGGGACTGACTGACAGGAAGATGGATGGACGGACTGAAGGATGGGCACTGACAGACAGAGGGACAGATGGAAAGATGGTCAGTTTGTCTTTCCGTCTGTCCCTCTGTCTGCCAATCCATTCAACCTTTCTGTCAGTCTTTCTGTCTCTCTGGCCATCTGACTGTCTTTCTGTCCATGAGACCTTTAGTCTTCCCATCCATCCATCGGCCCATCAGTCTGACTGTCAGAAGGACAAACAGACAGACAACGAGACAGACAGACGGACCAACACACAGACCGAAAGCCGTGCCAACAGCAGCTCAGCTGGAAGTGCTGAGCTGACAGCATTACCTGAAAGAGTCACCGTTCAGTCAACTGAAGGGACTGACTTCCACGGCCCAGCAAGCCACCTCTTACAGAATAAGGATATTCTGAGGAATATTCTGAAGACTACGATTAATCCTGCACATGTGATTAAATCTCAGGCTTGCAGATGTATATTTTTTTTTTAGCTCTACTGAACTACTGCAACCAGAACAGATGAAATCTGCGCTGCAATTTCTGTTCTGCAGATCATTACGTAAACAAGCAGGACTTAAGCTTCACCCATAAGCTATCAGTTGACCTTTGAAACAGGTGCTGAAGCTGTGACCTAATTACACACCTACAGAACTCTCAAAGTGTATTTACAAAGCAGAAATAAACACCATGTAGCAGTTCCTGTCTGGTTGCTGCAATAGCTCAGATCCATAGCACTTCCCAGGGTACCCAGGACTGTTCAGTTCACTCCACTGCTGCCAAAGGATACGGCATAGATCTACAGATACCACTTCCATTTCCTATCTCCACACACTTCCTCTGTTTAGGAAAGCTTTTAAAAGACAGCCTTCTCATCCTATCCTGTAATGAATCCCTAGACTTAGGAACAATCCAACCAACTACCAGGGGATGAGGGAATTCCATTCAAGCAGTGAAGGCAGAAACTGCTGCACCTCGATTTTGTAGATAACAGAAAAAGCCACGAGTATTTCCCTTTTCACTCAGCTCTAAAATACTCAGAAAGAAAGATTCAATTGCACAGCAAGGCATGCCTTGCTCCTCCCTGCAGCCAGAGGTGCAGGCAATATAAGGCACAGTCACATCTGCTTCATTTCTGCTGACAGAGGACCAGAAGGCTTTAAACAAACTAAGGGAGGCTAACCTACATAGTACAACCTCTGTAATATAAAAGACATAAAATACTCCAAAGCTAAATGGCATCAACACAATTCACTGCATCATAAATAACCACAAAGAAATAAAACCCAGGAAGCGCTCAGTGCCCACAGATCAGAGCTCTGCAGGTGAACTGCCTCAATGCCTGCTATTTCAGAGTGCACACAGAAATGACTGCTCTGAGTAAATGCCTCTGTCAACTTCTCTGTACAGACAAATCTCTTCAGACTGTGTCCAAATTCACACTTGAAACTACATTTAACTATGCATGCGATCAAGAATCACCCTTCATTCCTTGATGGGCCACTGCATAAAACAAAACAAACATCACCTGCATTCTTCCACATAGTATCAGTGTTTTACAAGGCATTCCCTAGCAGGCAACAGGTGAAGTTTCAGTGGCAGCAGTGAGCATGACTGACACATAACACCCATATACAGAATTCACAGCCAAGGTGCCAGCACTCAGTTGCTATTATCTCATTTAGGAGCAACTAGAAAGCTGGTGGCACATATGTATTTTATTGAAAGATGCAATTTCAAGGGTAGGTAATGCTGTTCCAGCTGTTTTTCCTCAAGCAATCACCACCTCAGGATGTCACTTCATGAGATGTCCTGAGCCAACTCAGCGTCTGACACTGCTGAGAGGCAGCAGCTCTGCCCCTGGCTGCCCCCTTCATCCCCCTGCTGTCACATCCACTCGATCCTCTCAGATCCCATCATGCTGCCACTTACCTTTTGCCAAATCTAGTGCATACCTGACTGCACAATAATCCGATTCATCCCACTGCAGCAGCAGAAAAATAGCCCAGCATAAAAAGAGCACGCTACCATTCTAGTGAGCTGAATCAGTTCACCACGTGACTAAATGAGTGCCAGAGCTAGCACAAGAGGTTTGGAAGGCAGAGGGGAGGAGGAAAGCTCTTCATGGGAACAGTAAGCTGTGAATTTGGTTCAACCAGGATAGAAAAAGGGGGAAAAAAATAAAGAACGTAGCAAAAAAATCACACTTCCATCCACAGTTTCAGCTGTACGCCTGCAGCTCCACCCATCCCAGCCAGCACCATCACAGACAACGAGCTGCTGCCTCACTACAAAGTCTTTGATCGTCTGAAGCAAAGCCCAACACAGCTCACAGCAGAAATGAACCAGACTGTTATGATCATGTTATGATTCATGAGCAACCACCATCTCCACACACCTTTACCCAAAGCTGGCAGTTCACCCTGCTCCACACAGGTGCAGGAAGCCTTTCATGGGTGTTCTGGTGCTTCCTGGGAAGCTTTCACAAACCAGAAAAACAGGAGTCCCCATCATTACCCCAGCATGCTTCTGACAGAGCTTGTTTTCAGGGAGTCTACCACCCAAATATTACAATTCAGCAGGACATTAATGACAGCAAATGTCGCCAGCCATCCCCAGGTGTCAGAACAGCCACAGACTGCCAATTGAATCCCTTTGTTCACATACTCACCATCCATGAGGAGCCAGTGGCCAGTTAGGACCCAGATGAGCACAAGCATCACAGACAGTGAAAAGGAAAGCAACTCAGCAGCAGTGAAACGCCCGCAGCAGCCAAAGGAAATCCTAGGAACAACACACAAACATCAGCTGCAGGGCTTCGTGTTTCCATTTACACAACAGAAAATGGATGCTACTGGAACAAAGCTCAACCATTGGTGAAGGCTGCCAAGAACAACTGAGGAGAAGTTCTTTTGCCACAAGTAGGTACCAGAACAGCAGCAAAATACACTTTCCTAACATTCAAGTGACGTGTGATGCCTGAACTATAATGATGGAGTAAGACCTGTAAATCCTGGCAGCCTTTTGAAATGGTTCACATGGATGCCATTTCCTAGTACCATCTGGAAGTGCTTTTTGCAGCACGAGCCCGAGTCACAAGAAAAGCAGCAAACATCTGACTTCAAAACGTGACATGAACCGTTGTCATTTTCACTAGTGGAACTACAGTCTGCAAACAAGCCAGCACTAACATCCTCAGTTCAACATTAAAACCCAACACCAATTCTGAAACTGAATTCTCAGCAAAAATAAACCAAACTTCTTAAAAGCCACTGTTGGGAAATCCATTCCCCTGCAATGGTTTTGTGTTTCCCAGCCTGGCGTGACTGGCAGGAGCGGTGCTCCCCAGTGCTGGAGTGGAAGCACAGTGTTTGCACAGAAGAAGTATGCACGAACTTGAGCCCCAAGGTTAACGCTTGTAACCAAAGACTCTGCTAAAGAATTCATATAAAAATAAATAGCATACAGGAAGAGGAGTAAAACATTTTTCAAGTCCTTACTTGTTTTGAGGCGAACAAGGCCGTGTTAAGTACTGGCACATCGGGAGCAAAAGGAAAGCAAAAGCTATTGTTGCAAGGACTAGAAAGGAAGAAAAGGTAAAATTAGTACATCCAGACCTCATTTCTGCAGCACACAAAGTAGCTTCTCCAATCTGAAAAAGCTCTTGCAACAATGTTCTATTATGATACACAGTATTACTAAAGCAGCAGCAGTTAAAGACTCCAAGGTTTTTCTTCTATTAATTCCAAATTTCAATTACAATACAAACTCTTAAAAGAATCGAATGCTCCTATCTCCAAACCTAAAAGGAAAAAATACACGTTAACAAAAATCACCAAAGCTGTTCATCATCATGTAGGCAATAAAAAGTTTCCGAGTCTTCCAGGAGTCAACAAAAAGGAAAGATCTTACTACAAACCGTGGGGCCCTTAACATTTTAGCATACAGCACACACAGCTCAGCACAACAAAGGAGTTCTTTGGTTTTTCAACTCAGTCACTTTTTTCTCCTTTCACAACCATTTGTTCATTACTCAATCACAGTACAACTGAAAAATAGGTAAAATACAAATTGCCTTAAGCTCCTGAGAACAGGAAAAAATGGTAAAACGACAGAAATCACCAAACACAACATTTCCACAAATATTTTCTGTTTTTATGAAGCCTATTTTTCCCACCCACACATTAGTAAAAAAAAAATAAACTTCAGTAACTGCTGGCATTTCTAACCATTCTTCCCTTCCAGCTTTTTGCTTTTTAATAACAGCATGGGTTTTGTATTAAGGCTCTTTAAAAGGCAGAAGAGTGAGGGCTTGGAGAAGTGCCCGGCAGCAGCACTGACACTGCAGCCAGAACTGATGGAGCACGGACAGCAAATGCAAACTGAAGGAACGAGCGTCCACTCATTCCTTAGAAGTTCTGCTGGTTGTCATTGCTTTTTTAGAATGTTTTTTTTTCTTTCCTAAGCCATGAGTGAGAGCAGGAATCAAACATCTTTAGCACACAGCTGAAGCCAACTGGAGAAAAATCACCCTGGTCACACTGCATCTTTCCACCCCTCAACTCTGCCCCGTCTGGCTAGAAGAAATAAATACATAACCAAATAAATTGACACCAAATAAAAAGGTGTCTGTTGGCAAACAGCACCACAGAAACTCACAGTTCCATTCGCATTTCAGATAGGAGGGAAAAAAAAAACAGAATGGGCAGAGAAAGAACACAGAGTGCAAGACCTCTGCACTCAGGTACCTCAGATGCTTTTCAGAGGTGCCTGGGAAAAGTTCCCCACCAGGGGATCCCACACCTCCTGTCCTGCCTTCCACCACCACTGCTACCCTGAAGCTGGGGTCCCTCAGAAGGAGATCAGATGTAATACCACCAACACACATCTGCCCACAAGGAGCCACTCTCAGCCTTGCTCCTTGGTGCCCAGCTGGATGTTTCTCCTTCCCCTCAGCCTCAATACCTACTGTAGGATCGGGACACCTTGGCCTAACCCCCCCCAGCAGGCACTGTGCCACCCCCAGCTCTGCCTGCTCCCAGCCCAGCACTGCAGTGGGGCCTTCCCTGCATCCTGACCCTTCCCTGAACAGCCAGTGTTCGAGGCAGAAAGATTTAAGAGCAGTTTTAGAAACCAGATACCAGCCATAATTTGAAAACACACCCACGCCAGCCTCTGAACTTTCCACAAAGGGAGATGCATTTGAGCTGGAGACCCGGCCGTGGCCTGCTCCCTGCCAAGTGCCTCCAACAGAGCTGCTGGGCTCTGTGCTGAATGACACTCCCTGATGTGAGGCCACAACAGTATCATAAACCAAGAGCAGAGATACCCCAGGGCACCAATCCAGAGACTCAGTACTCTTAAACCTGGAACAAGCCCTGGCTGGAACAGTGCAGCCTGACTACACACCACAAGCCTCACAAATAGTCACAAATGTCAGGGTCATTCTAGAAATACACAGATCAATAAGACTGACTTTAATGGTTTTCTTTTGTCATAAAGCTTCCCTTATCACTAACATCTATCTTGTGCAGTAATTTATACAAAGTAATGATCTACTCTGGATAGAAAGAATCCACGTGACAGCAGCCACAGCTGCACCAAGCGCCCAGCAGTGTGGCACCAGCAGCACAGACTGCAGCACCAGCACTCATCTGGAGAGCAGGATTTGGCCTTTGCCCACCAACACCAGCACTGCTGAGGAGGCTGGAGGGGAGGTGGACATCAGGAGGGAAAAGCACGCACTGCAAATCGGTGAAGTGGGAGAAGATGAGAGGTACTGAAGGGGTTAAAAGTCTTCCCAGACTCAGTGCATGAAGTGAGGACAATTTTTTAAAGCTTGTGCACATTTGGGGCAGTAAGGAGGACCTTGTTTCCCTGAATAGCAGCTCTTGGCCTCTTGGAAATCTGCAGGAAGATCAAAAGGCCAAGACTTTCCAAAAATCAGAGTCCTGGTATTTACTTAAATAGCCAAATATAAATAATAATAAATAGGATCAGAGGAGTTGCAATTTATTTGCAATCATCTCATTTCTGTCCTAAGGCCAAGCAGTGCAAGAGTAACACTGACAATTAAAAAGACTTCAAACTATGAAAATCAGTATAAGAGCAAACAAAACTGAACTAGGGAAAGAAGTTTGAGTATGGTCTCCAGGGCCTCCTTCTATACTATGAACTGATACCAAATTATGGTCTGATCCTACAAAGCAGCTGAAGTAAGAAATACCACGTACAGTTCTAAGCTCTGATTTTTAACATGGGAACTATTTACTTAAAATGACACATCCAGCACCTTTCAAAACTCCAGCCATTTATAGGTCAGTAAGTTTAAGGGTTGGAGACTCATGATCCTTGAGGTCCCTTCCAACCCTGGCAATTCTGTGATTCTGTTTAACAAATCTTGGAGAGCAGTTCTCAAACATTTGCCATTCATTGCTACAGAGAGTGAAAACACAATCATGAAACCAATTCATTTTTTGAAAATGCATGTTGACACGCCTTATAATTTTCACATATAATGCAAAACAACATCAATGTTTTATCTTCTATTCCAATGATTAAAAAGAGAAGAAAACGCAGTCACCTGCTGTGCAGATTGTGAAGACAACTTGAACTGAGTCGAAGAAGAAGAACATAACAAGGAGGGACACAGACGCTCCGATGGGCAGGAACAGCGCCTGCGTGGAGTCGATGGTTTGAATACCTGCAGGAGAAAGAAGCTGACACTTAATGTGGGCTCCTTCATACCAGACACACTCCTGAAGCCTGTCCTGACCGACAGACACCACTCTGGGTTTAAACACTGTGCTTCGTGTCAGTGCTGGTGCCATAGAAATTCACTCTGTACTGCAGCTCTGAAATGACACAGCTTTGGCAGGGAGTGTGGGCACCAGCAGGACTGCTCTGTTGTAACTCAAGAACTGAAAGCTGAAAGCAAGCTCATGTTTTGTTGTTTTTTTTTCTTCTGTTGCCACAGACAGAATGAATAAGAAGTTAAAAATTGACATTAACTCGTGATTATGAATCTCACATGTATGCACAAACCTATACACAAACACACACACAAGTATACATGCACACAAATTGCATGTGTGTGTCAAAGTGTGTGTATTTTTTCCAGTAGATTGGCATAGTAATGGGTTGCTTACAGAACTCACAGTTACCAGCATATTTAGGGATGTCAAAAAACCCTCATGGAAATGAAAAAAACACAAATTTCTGTCAAGAGTATGTTGTAATTTTTATAAAGAAAAGCAGAACCACGATCACAGACATCGCATTGCTTACACTGCACGAACCCTCGGTACTTCTGTTACTGAGCAGTGACAAAAGGCTAAAGCACAACACAGACAGCCCAGTGATGACAGCACCGAGACAGAAAGTCCTGTGTCCTAATCTGTGGCTTACATCTAGTTCCTCCTGCCTTGAGAAATGAAATTTATTTACGTGCTCTTCCATTTCCCAAGGAAAAATACAGAAGTGACATATGACAAACTGCCCTGGCATATGGGAATTAGTGTGTGCAGTGTTAAATGTCAAAGTTCTTCCTTTCAGTTCTGATCAGTTTGATGGCTAGTCCCCTTGCTGCGCTCACTCCCCAGCCCTGTACTTCCCAGATACCCAGCAGTTCACTGCTGAACCACCTCCATGCTGGAACTGTGCTGCCAATGGTTAAAAAAACCCCAATGCCACAAAAACACATCCCCCTTGTTATTATGTATTCATTTCAAGCTGTATTTCTTGTCTGAAACAAAGCCACCTCAGCATCCAGACATCTGTGCACAGGGCTCACTTGTCCCAAACCCATGTTTCCCACTTGCTGAAACTTCATTCCAAAGTCTGTTCTCAGAGTATGGCCACGTATGTTATTGTAAATTACACTCAGGTGTGAATTTACAGCACGTTGTGTACAACACATTCCACTCCAATTGTTCACATATACATTTTTGCTTGCAAAACAGTGTATCTCTGATGGCCAAGCTGCCTGGAATCTACTCATCCAGTAACAGAGGGGACAGCCACTGCATCGGAGCTGACAGGTTAATCTCCACTCTGAAAGGGCTGTGTGTACACATCCTTTGTTGTCCATTTTACATGAGCCACCCAAAGCCATGTGAAAGCTATACTTCAGTATCTGTGTTGATAAAGCTGAATCATCCCTATAGACTCATTAGCATAGCATGAGATTAAACCTCTAATTGTCTGCAGACAGGCCAACGTGTCCTGTCACTGTGATAAACACAAGACAAAGAGAAATTAATTACACTGCCTTCCATAACTGTATTTTAGATATAAAAAGAAAAGCAGTTTCCATATCCAGCAGGACCTGACAAATTGCACAGCATGAAGTTTCTATGCGTTATGGAAACATGACACTGATGGCTTAAATTCAGCTTCCGTGGACACAAGCTGAGTTGATGGCATGTGCTCCATTACATCAGGTGGAGCTGCAAAGCACAAGCTGACACACATGGCTGGGTGAAACAAAAGACGACGTAACACACTGAAGTGATGAAAGAAAGATAAGGAGTAAAGCTGACCCTTACTGTTATTGGTGCTGTTGCCATTAAAAGACCCAGCCGTGCTGCTGTTGTCCTTCTCTTTGTCTTGATTCTCAAAGTCCATGTTGAGAGACCTGCAGGAAAGAAAAGCAAACTTAGCAGGTGAATTTCAAACTCCCATCTGGGTTTGTTGACTGTGGTCTCATTACCACCCCACTACTACAGCACCTTCCCCACGAGAAAGCCCTGATTTGTTTTTTAAGAGCTGGTTATTAAAAAAACAGCCCACCATACACACCAAGAATTACACACACAAAGCCTGTGGTTACAGCGAGGCACCCAACCACACTTGGTCCTGTACTGACACTGCCACTGCACTGGCAACTGTTAACAACAAACCACAGCACAGATATTATCTGTGTTACCTGGAAACTCAGAATGTGACAGAAACACAACAGAAGGTTCAATTCTCTTATGTTTCAGAACTCTGAAGTTCTCATTTAGTGTCTCATGGTTCAAATCTAAGCAGTGGGGTTCACCTTCAACATCGCATTATTTCCTTCCTCTCACTTCTAATAAATGATGACCAAAATTTGCTTCCACGTGATTCTCTGCGGAATATAAGGAAGCTCTTTGTTAACTGAAACAGTTTCAGCAAAGCCTAGAAAGTAACCACGTATGTATCTGAGACAGCACAAATGAGGAGAGGAGGCTGTCACGAAATGCTACACATTGACAACCTGATTCCTCGGCAGCTGACATTCCCCTGCCTGCAGACTGAGCTCCAATTGATCCATCTTCTCATTTTTATCTATACACCAAACAAAAATCCCAAGCACCACACTATTCTATTACTTTTGCCACAGTCCTTCACTTCTGTGCAGTTTCTAGATTACATTCCAACAAATTTTGGCTTAACTTTCTGAAAGGAGGGAATTCCATTTAGGAGCCTTTCTGGGCAGCAATCATTTCCTATCATTAACTTCTGTGTTGCTTCATACAAAAATCCCGGCCATCCAAATTACCACAATAGCTTCTCCTTCTCCTAACATGCTTGCAAAGTTATCCAGGACACTGCTGTAGATTTATTTATTCAAACAAGCTGTAGGGACACACCAGAACCACTGCACAGCTCCTCCCTTAAGCCTGCTGGTCAACAAGCACTAAGATCTTCTTCTGTTCTTTCCCAAGCTGAGCTGCAAGCAATTGTATTATGCAAAGTAAGCACAGCATTAATTTGTCAGACTGGTAAAAAAAACAAAACAGAACATCACAATCTTCTGTTCCATCCTATGGGTATCAAAGCTATTTTGTGTCAGTGTTTAGGTTGTGCAATGCATAGTAAGCAATTCTGTGCTGCAATCCTACAACCTGCAATCAATGTGGGGCTGCAGGATGGTGTATTATAGAAAGCAACTCATTCTGGTTCTGCTTCTATTACACAACTGATTCTATCATGAAGTGAAAGCAAAATGTGAGCTTACACAAAGCATGAGGAAACTTAAGCCTGAGACATACAGAACTTGGAGCATCAGCTAAAAAGTTACCACAAATGCAAGAGGGAACACAAATCCTAACAGATGAACCTTCTTAGCTTGTTCTTCCAGAGGTCTGCACTGCACCACTGGGGCACAGCACAGCCCCCAGGGCATCAGGCCCAGCCTTGGGCTGCCAGCAGCAGCAATGGGACACCACTGACAGCACAGGGTTTGGTGGTGCACCTCATGTATTTTAAGTGTTGAAGCATTAAAAAACAAAACAAAACACCACAGCTATTTAAAACCTGAGCAGTTACCTCCGCAAATACTCACAACACAAAAGTAGGCCTCATTCTGATTAAGAAGCATCCACTTTCACACTTCCTTTCTGCCATTAATCCACACTAAGCCTCACACTTGTCTCTCAAGCTCTAAAAGCCCAAAAGGCAGTGGACAGCCTTGTGGAACGGATCCAAGGCTCAGCCAAACAAGGTACTTCTTTCTCAGAGCAGCATTTCACTCTTCTCTACACGATCTCCGCTCAGCAACAGCTTCACAGCAGCACCCCATCAGTGGCACCAGGGAGCTCCTCCTCATCTACGGGGCCATCAGCAAAGAAAACTGGAAAGATGTCATTGTATGCACTGCTTGTGAACAACTTCAGCCCACTCTCTTTCCATTACAAAACAGCCAGCAATTAAGACATTATTGCCTGCAAATACCCTCACCTCAAAATGAAGCACAAACTAGGAAATTATTTCCCCTTTCCCTCAGAAAGGCAGTTTGCTGATCCAAGTCATCCGCAGCGAGTTTGAAATTCAGCCCTTCCCTCTGCTACAAATGATCACTAATAAAAAGCCTAAGGAACGGTCACTAAAACATCCTCTGAGAAAGTTAGAAACAAGATATTCCAAAATTTACTGGGCTTTAAAGAAACAGCAGAGTGAGAAACATTTGCTTTTTTTATTCAAGGTTTTTGCTTCGTTTCCATGAGCAGGGTTCACACAGCAGCTCCCACCAGGCAATGAACCACAGCTGCTTGTTCTGTGGGTCCTCACAGTGCCTCTCATCTCCAGCAGAAGGCTTCAAAGCTCACCTCCCATGGGGCAGCTCTTGGCAGGGTGATGCTGAGGCCACAGCACTGAGTGAGCTGCTGGCATGTTACTATCACACAAGTTCAGCTTCAACTGTGGATCACTTCTACTGTAGCAAGGCTTCAGGGAAACCCCGCAGGAAAATATTCTTATGAAGCAAAGGAGGAAACATGAAACGGAACATGCATCTAAAGAGTGATAAACCAACAAGTTCCTCCTTGCCTTGCTCAGTATGAACAGCACTGGGATTGTGAGAACTGGGGGCTGCTGCTGAACTGCCAAACTTCAGCTGTTCTACATGAAACGGTGACAATCAGAACCAAACACTGAGCTGAGATTGCTGAATTCATTCAAATCTCAAAGGAGAGAGGCAAAACACGTGATGTGCCCCAACACTGCCACAATGCCTTTTAAAACGTGCCTGTGAGATTAAAAGACAAGTTCTCTTGCAAGATATAGAGGAGAAAAGAGGGGCAATAACTGCATAAAGTGCTGCCTAGATGGAGCACTAGTTCCTAAGCATGCCATAGAGCCATGCAAGTGAGGTGCGAGGTACCACAGCTCTGCTTGGAGCTGCTCACCTGCAGCAGCTGCTCACACATCCACCTGTGTGAGCACACGTGGGGACACTCCTGGTGGCCTCCAAGAGAAAGGCCAGCCCCCAGCTCCATGCTGTCAGCACTGCAGCAGTAGGTGCTTATGAACTCCCCTTCTCTTAGCAGCGAGCTATTTTTATTACCCCACTCACTATTACCAGAATTAGTCACACGTTTTATTTGAATATTTTGAACCACTGCCACGGAGATATATCTAAGGTTCTTACACCTACTTATACATTTCATATGCAGCTGAAACACACAAAATGCTGTTAACTAATGAACATTAGGAACGTGGACCCATCATGGTTGTTAGCACCATTAAGAACAAGAAAAGAGAAGGACGTTATCTCACCATGCTTGCAACCTAAATGAGCAAGACAGAGCAGGGAAAGTACAGGAAAATAAAACCAATATGCATTACTCTTTCATACCATATATTCTATGGTCTTCAGGGCTCTAAAACATGGCATGCTTATTACGGGAAAACCAGAGATTCTTTGGGATGGGAAGTTCAGTCCTCATCTACATAGAGAGGTACAGCTTGCACTTCAGTTCTGAATTAGCCAATGAAGACAGCAGTGATTTGTGAGGGTCCACAGTGACTGTTTCTGAAGTAGGGAGCAAACCACCTCATATACTTCAAATGTTGAAGCATTAAAAAACAAAACGAAACACCACAACTATTTAAAACCTGAACAGATACCTCTGCAAATATTCACAACACTAAAGCAGGCCTCATTCTGATTGAGAAGCATCCATGTAACAGTTTAAAAGGGGATACTAGAAGGGACAGATGATGGGTTAAATCAGGCTTTACATAAGCACTTTTGAGTAGGTGATAGGATAGAAGAAGATCCTGCTGTTACCTGCCTGCAAAGTGACCCAACAGGTAAACCACAGAGAAGTGCCTCTGCAAGAACTGTATGGCAGGAAACACAGAGAACAACCCATCTGCAGCTAATCTCGTCTCTCTGAAAAGCTGTAACTAACATATGCCCTTGCATGCTGCATTTTATAGCTTGTAACTGTTTGAAGAATGATAGTTGCCCTTCTGACAGCTGACAACAAAGCACACCAAGCACAAGGGCTGAGACAGGGTCAGAACATGCATGGGAGATGTTCAGAAGCGCTTGAAATTAAAATTCTTGACCCAGCACAAATGAAGGAAGGAGATGCTCTTCTATTCACAGTATGAGAAGCAGGAGCTCTGCACTGTAAGCTGTATTCCATTGTGGATGCAGGCTTTACCCAGGATCTATTGGACATTTGTCTCAATACCATGGTTTGGTTTTACTTGTTAGATTTTGCTTTGTCTCTGGACAAATGTTACCAGCACCAGACCAGGACCCCTTTATTCCCCTGAAACCTCCTGCATTAGATTAGATCCACCACACACGTGGATTTTATCCTAATGACTCACCCACCCAATTCCTTCTGATCCTATTACTGCACTTCTGTCTAAGTCAGTTGCCAGCACTACCACAATAGCTCTATTTGCTTCTTTTCAGACTGAAAAATCAGAAACCATGCCCACTTTCTATGAGGTTATCTGAGGAGGGCTACTTTCTTTTAGTCTTACCACAGCTCCATTTGGATTTCAGCTCATATATCTACTAAAGAAGCTAAATGTAGGAAATTATTTTCAGAACATCAGACTCTCGGTCTGCAATAAGCTGGAGTCCTCAGAAAACATGCAAAAGAAAGAGACTAGAACAGGCATTTTCTCATTTGATTTGCATCCATCATCACTCATCCACGAAGTTAGATTCTTCTGGAGTATACAGTCCTTGTAAACTGAGCAACTTAAAATGTAAAACATGGGGCAAAATAGTAAAAAAAAGTATGTATAACAGCAATAGGACACTACAGAGCAGGTGATACTGTTCAAAGCATGCTGTGAATGTATGTCAGTATGAAACTCATTCCTCGGGTGCTATTACATTGGAAAGCAAAACTTTATGATATGAGTTCAGAGGGAGAACAAAATTTTCTCTACTAACGTCTCCTGAATGGGGCAAATTAGATTTCTGAAAATTTAAACTTACTTGACAGGCATTCTCAGGCACCTTGCTAGAATACAGCCCTGGTTGTGCTCACTTCCCTCTTACACCCTTTACAGCCACGACAGCAGTGCTGGGACTCAGGGATCTCTGCTTTACAGAGCAGGAACACACTGAATCAACACTGAAATGCTGTATTTAAAACAGTACTTTTGATGATAATACGTCACATCTCCCAACAATTCCTTCATTCCCTCTGCAATACAATTCTACAGAACTGTCTTTAAGGACCAAATTCAGAGTTATTTTATACATGTTTGTAAGCTGTCATACAATTACATTTCTCAGACACCTCAGCTGGTTTCCTTTTCTTCCTTCTCCATTTCCTTTTCAGAATAAAGAAATGTTGCACTTACATTAGCCATCAGTCTGACACACATACAATAAGATAAAAGACATAAATGATACTCAGTTACTTGTTGTTACATTTTATTTGAAAAAGAATTCTATAAAGCCTTAACAAACAATCTTACCTGAAACTGCCATAGACTATGAGGAGAATAGAAATCAGGAAAGTAGAAACTTGACTGGAATCCACGAGGGAATACGCCCTGGAATTGGAAAAGAGAAGACAGGTGTGTCACGATAGGATCCATTTCTTCTGTGCCATTTGCTCATTTTTATCATCATACAAATAGAGAATGGGGTAACAAACCTTCATGGCAGCTATTCCTAATGCTCTCACATCATCTAGCAATACAAAACCCATAGCTTGTAATTTAACTTTGAGGCTGCAGCACGTTTGTACAGCAATCAAAGAACAACTCAAAACCACATAAGCACAGCAAGACCTGCATCCCTCAAACACACTAGAATCACTTCAATTGCAACCAATGCAACCTTGCACGTAAGTTAACACCCAGCTGGTTTTCTCTGCCTTAGCTGATCACGCTTCAGCTGTGATGTGGCAGTGGAGGTCTCACACCAGGGAAAAGAAACAAAAATCAGTCCAACAACTCAAACACACAACAAAAGCTGCAATATGCACTTCTTAAATTACACAATTACTGCGCTGTTACATCCTGCACACCACACACAGGCTTTTTTATAGCAATTTCAGCAGGAGGCTTAAAAACCACCTTTGTTTGGATGGATTTCCTGACACAACGCACCTCTGTGTTGGTAAAGCACGGAAGTGTTGCTATTCTCCAGTAATTTTTGACATACTGACATGCACTCAGAGGGCGGTGAGGCACTGGAACAGGTTGCCCAAGGAGGCTGTGGGTGCCCCATCCCTGCAGGCATTCAAGGCCAGGCTGGATGTGGCTCTGGGCAGCCTGGTCTGCTGGTTGGTGACCCTGCACATAGCAGGGGGTTGAAACGAGATGATTGTAGTGGTCCTTTTCAACCCAGGCCATTCTATGGTTCTGTGATACTGCACTGTGCTCTGCAGCTCCCATTTTGCCTGCTTTGGATCCAGACAGCAGACAGAAGCTGCTCCTCCTGCTCCCAGCTCACACCCATGCAAGGGGAACACAACTGACAGCAGAGGACAGATCCATGTCGTGTTTTACAAAAAGTGTGTATTCACAATTAAGCCCCTGTGATTAGCAAGTATGAATGGTCTTCAGGTGATGCACAGGGCAGTTCATTGCACGTTCATTTTAGTTAACAATTATGAGCGAGCAGGCAGATGAAACAGTGTAAGGATGAGCACACTGTGGTTGTATGCCTGTGACCAGCTTTCATCTCAGGGAGAAGCATTGCCTGGCCCAGCTTTGGGCTGAGGGAGAAGGAAACTCATGTCCTGTTTGGATTTGAGAGTAAGCAGTGGAATTCATCTATTAAAAGAGTTCTCAGGAACTCTGAAGTTGTAAGAAAAGCAAAATGAAGGAATGGAATTTCACCTTGACTTAAACATGTGCACGGTTACATGGTAAATTTTATTAACTGATGTTTATAGAACGATATATTCACACACTGGCAAATCCTTCTGAGATGAACAATGTTTTCTGCATAAGTCACCATTCGCTGACAGCTCTGGAAGTCCATCTTTTCATCACCGTTACTCAAAACAGGGCTGTAAGTGTTACAAAGACTGGTACAACAGATGGATCAGCCCTGCACATAATCCACTGAGCTGTATTAAAACCTGAAGGCCATTTTGTAACACTGAAGAAACCAAATATATGTAAGCCCATTCTAAACAATGATCTAATATAGCATAATGCTACTGACAGGCTACAGCAGGGACCAGAACAGCTGCGTGCTGCTTCCATACAAGGGAAAAAAAACAGATAAACACTTTCTCATGCAGAAATCTCGACTAAAGAGAAGAAGCAGGTGACAAAACTGCATCAGCATCTGAGGAGTGAGATTGCTTCATGGTTCTGAACATGCTGCGAAGGGCCAGACAGCAATCTGCGAACCCACTGGTATTTTTAACTGAAATCTAAATGTATTCTCTGCAGGGCACCCACCCGACAGATTCCATATGCACAGAGCTGAGCACGCAGGCTGGCACGGTGCCACAGCCAGCCATGGCAGCAGGACTGGGCTGCGCTCTTCAGCCCAAACCCAAACAAATACCCACACGCAGGGCACTCCCAGCAGCTTTGTGCACTTCCACTGCACGTACAGAAGTGAAACAACGGAACCATTCTCCTCCTTTAAGTACTTTCATAACATTAACTATTTATTCTCAGAACAAGCAGTGAAAGCTCGGGCACAGAAAGTGCCCGTGACAAGCCTGTATGCAGCAGTTGTTATTTTACTTCTAAAATCCTGGTTTTAGAAGCAATTCTTCCTACTTAACAACCCATTCATTCTCATCCTGAGAACTAACACAGGGTAGGACCATGCTGAAGGCCATTTGCTGTCTGCTGAAGGACTTATCTTAGTGCAGCTGAACTGTGTGCTGTGTGTGACACGCGAACAACCACCAACCCATTTCTAAGCTCTATTATAAATGCAGAGCACTACTCAAAACACAGGAATGCTGCTGGTTCTGTACAATCTTTTCTCATACTTCCTCACCTGCAACTCAACATCCCTGTGGGGAAGCTGGTTTAGAAGCAAGTCATTCAGATCAGACTATCAGATTCTCGGTAAGTCAGCGATGCACTACTAACCAGCACTGTTAGACCCAAGCACCGTGTAGAACCCAGCATGCAATCTGATGGGTTCTGCATCAGCAACGGCTGATTTCTCTCCATCAGCTCCTTACATTGGCCACCACCAGATCCAGAGCTCCCCACCACCTGCCCTAGGGCCCAAAGCCCCATGCTGAACCTGCACCTCTACGAGGCTGAGGTTTTGCTGCTGTCCAGCATCCATTCCTGCCAGCTTCATGGGCGAAGGCTCACGACACAGAGCCTGCTGAGACATGCCAGGACACAGACACAGCGATCACTGTTCTATAGCATACTCTGTGTGTCAGCCCCACGGCCACACAGTGCCAGCATTGTCCGTACAACAATCCCACAGCCAGCCCTCCTGCCTGGCACGGGGCGCTCCGTGGGACAGCCAGCTCTGCTGCACAGCTCCTCCATCAGCCACAGCTGCCGTTCCAGGCAGTGCTCGCCCTTCTTCTGGGAAGAGATGAGTAACTTCTTATTTTGTTTTGCTGTTTTTTGGTATTTCCACCCAGTCAGTGCCAACACTCTTCTTTTTTAACGTTTCAGCTCTTCTTTATTAGCAAAAGATAAGTGATTTCCTAAGAGTCCTAATGGTGCTCCCAAACCAGCAGAGGCCCCTTCGTGTTGAGCACCGAGCATCTGTAACTCGTTTTGAACCAGAAAAAGACAGCAGAACCAGGGACCAAACATGTCTGCTTTCTCAAATGCTTCACATTCCCAATCTGGCACACTTCTGAGCATAAAAATCAAAGAGCAGCATTGGCTCAAGCACCCTCAAACTTTTCAGAGATTGGAAAAGCTCTGCGTAATTGAAATAAAAATTTCTTCCTATATATGTAGAATGAAATAAATTCAGTCCCTCTGACAACGTTTCAGTAGAAATGCCATCCTGTTGAGCTCCATGCGTGAGACAAATGATTGTGAAAAATTCTGCTGCAAATCCTATACGGTCAGGGTGGCAGAGCACTGGAACAGGCTGCCCAGAGAGGTGTGGAGTCTCCTCCTATGGAGGCATTTGAGACCCATCTGTGTGACCTGCTGTAGGTCCTGCTTTAGATTTGATCATCTCTTGAGGTCCCTTCCAGCCCCTGCCATTCTGCTGCCCGTGCCCTGAAGTCTCCATAGCAATGCATGCTGATGGCCTTGGCCATGAATCATCCTCACACAGAAGTAATGTGACAGCAGCAAGATAAACTTCTGCACAAAGTGTACATGGACCAGAATGCAAAGAACAGAGCAGCAAGTAGAGCAGAGCAACACATACAGCACAACCACTTGAAAAGCACACTGGGTGAACCATCATCACTCAAGTTTGCTCAATGACAGAAGACTCATTTCACCATTTTTCAATCTTTTTTTTTTTTTAAGCAGTGTCCAAATGCTTTAAGAATTAGGGAAAATTAAAGTACAAAAGGAAGGTGAATGTATGAGATATGCCAGAGTATGGATGCATTAAAACACTAACAAAGTAAAAGCTTATTGTCTAAAAGAGACCAAACCACAACTTGCAGATATCCATCACAGCATCACAGAAACAGGCAATGATAAGAATTTAATTCATGAACCTACATTTCGACCTTACTTTGGGGGAGGACAATCAATCAGCCGTGACTGACCTCACCTGTTCTATGAAGCACTCAGCAATGAAAGCACAAGGCCTGACTTGCCCATACTTTTCCTCCCATGCAAAGCCCTTCCACACTCCTGGGCACACAGCTCAGGTTCAGGACCCGTGAGGAACAGCCCCATAGAACTTCATATACCTTCACATTCAAAGCCACAACTATTTATTCATTCAATATGGTACTCTTTATCTACAGTTAAAATACAACTTTTGCTACCAAATGCCCACTGTCCCCTCACTAGGCAAGCAGCAATAATCCCCATCCATCAAAACACACATCCTACTTTTCCAACTTCTTTTCTCTTCCAAAGAAAACTCTTTGTAGGTGTCTACTAGCACTGAAAGGGCCACCATGAAGCATCCCCTTTCTCATCCATATATTCATCAATTGTTTCCAGAACTTGCTGAATGCAAGCATTTGGTTTGGCTGTCCTACCTCAGCAGACACTCGATTCTTTCAAAGGGAACCAGATAAAAAATAGCTGGCAATCTGGTGTCACACGACAAAACCAGAGATGGAGGGAGCTCTCACTTCCCTCCCCCCTTCAAGGTTTAATATATTTCAAAAGCTATTTTATGTGCTTATTGTGTCAGTGATTGCTACTGGAACATTCCAATAGAGAAAACGTGAAAAGGAAGTCAAGGAATATGAGTTGTACATCCAAGGCAAGGAATAGGAGAACGTTTTCCAGAGTACCTCCCCTGCAGGTTCTGCAGCCATCAGCCGCACGTAGGAACCAACACAGCTCTTCCCTCTGCTGCTCACAAGGAAAATGTGGTTTGTTTGTTTTAATCTACTTGTTTCTTGACATCTGTCAAACATTACACTAACTAATTTATTCCTTAAAGGAAGGTTGGGTGACTACAGTTATCAGGACGGTTCATTGATGAGACTAAGCAATTCATTTGTGATGCAGTGGGAGCTGGCACTGGAGCACCACTTGTTACAGGCAGCAAATCCAACACCCGAGCAGAGCCTTAGGGCACGTTGAAGAGGAGCACCACTAAGATCATTTCCAGTTTATGTGCAAATATTCACTTGGATTGGAGGTGGACTCACTTCATAGGTAAAACCAATACTACTTTTTTCCTTTACTGGATTCCAGGTCAAGGGTATAATCTAAAAAGCCTCTTTCAACTGCCTTACATGTGCAAGATGTAGACATATTTAAGAGCCTCCATTAGGCTTGATGCCAAACCAAAGTTAAATTTGAGTGTAACAGTTAAAAGTATAATTTTAAGTGTGAAGTCATGGCACACACAGCTGTAAACATATCTCAACACTGTGCCATTCTTCAGTATGATTCATAGGAAAAACAAGCAAATTGCTACGGCTACATTTATGTTAAAGGAATAGAGTACTTTCTGAACTAACTTCAGCTCCCTGTCACATGCAGGTAAGAGTCTGCTAAGCCTGAGTAACGTATGGAAACCTGCATCTGAAAAAAAGGCGAGTCTGAAGTGAAAAAAAAGTAATCTGAGACATCCCATTAAAACCATATTTTCCCATATAGACTTGGCTAGGTCTCAGGCAGGCATTCCAAGGTTAGAATGGGAGCATAAACCTGCTGCTTATCAGATGCAGATCTCAGGACATCACCTGCACATTACTAGATTAATAACATATACTTTGCACATGCAATTAAAACAAAATAATTCTCTCTCCTGTCCTCTACAGAAGCTGTTTCCCTGAGGCACTCCCCCTCCCAGTGCCCAACTGAAGCACTGCTGAGCCTGCTCCAACAGTGTATGTTCAGAGAGACGCCGAGAGGGAATCCTGCAAAAACAAATTTGCTGCTAAAAACATTATCTGAGCTGCCCTTCTGGCTCACCAGACTGTTTGCCAACAGAACAAAGAATTACATGCTTCACAGCGTTTAAGAACTCCAGTAACTGGACAAGCTCCAGACTTTGCTTTCAGCTCAGAGCCTCTCATTGCCCTGCAGCATGACCTCCAATCACTGCACAACACCTTCAAAGGAGCACCACTTCCACACAGCACACCACAGCATCCCTGCTCCCCAAAGCACACTATCATGCCAGCTCCCAGCCTCCTGGCTGCTCCAGTGAAGCCATGCCAAACAGGTTACTTGGGAGAAAAATCCACCCCCTGTGGTCAATGGAGAAAAATGACATCTTTAAATAACGTGTGCTGGACATACATACTTGTTTGAGGATTATGTAGTCAAAATAAAGACCCCAAAGACACTGCTCTAACAGAAAATGCAGGGTTTCTTATTTCAGACTTCATATTCATAGGCTGAATGGGAACTTGAATACCCAATTTTCATCTCTTCCCTATAAACATAAACGTACTGCTCTGAGGTTCATTGTTTTACTGAGGAGGGTTGGCTGGTTGGTTGATTTGGTTTTTGTTTGTTTGTTTGTTGGTTTTGCTGTAGGATGGAAAACAAAAAAGGCCTGGGAACCTTCCCTTCTTTCTCAAAGGAAAAAAAAACAACAAGACATCATGAGAAGCACGGCACGCTTCGTAACACTCGGTCACTGTAGTCCTCCCAGATTTGTTTTTACTAGTCAACTTGAGAGATGCAGAGTGCAATAGCATCTGTTTTATTCCTGGAAACGATCCTGAAGGTGTCTGTCCACACAAGCCCTTTGAACAGGCACACAGGTGTAGCACAACCCCAGCTGCCAGGTTCCCTCCCCACAGCATCACAGCACTGCCCTACAGCAAGGCTGCCAGGAAAGCCCAACCATCAACAAAAGCAAGAGAACAGTGAGGTACCACAAGTGACCACGCTGCATTCGCACAGGCTGAAGTATCAGGAGGTTTTCATGAGAATAAGAGATAAAACTCCACTTGGTGAACTCCATATGAATGGAGCACTTGTGTTACCTGTGCCTATCTACATGGTCTGTCAATTGCTAGAATATATGCTGGTGTGCCACACAGGGCAGATTCAAGTGTTTGTTCCAGTATCACACACTGACCAACCAAAATAGGAATACTGTGCTTTTGAGGGAAGAATAACAACAGCAAATATTGGAACAAGAAGGAAACATACAAATAAGAAAGCATGCATCAGTGTGATGAAGCAAGGTGGTCACGGCTCAGCCGCAAGAACAAACTGAAGTTGCACAACCCACACAGGAAGACTCTCCTCATCTGGAACTGTTTCCATTCCCCACAGATAATGAAGTGGAGGACTGGAAAGAGGGGAAGAGGTCAGATTGAGGCCCGCTAGACACAGCCCCTTCTTGTCACAGCCACAAGTGCAGTTCTTCATGCAGATATTTGGCTTCCACCGGCTCAGTGAACTCCACAAAGGTCAGCCTGATATTTAGCCTACCCCGAAGCTTTGCTGAAACAGCTCTTCTATCTAAACTACCACTTTCAGCTGTATAAATTTTCCAAAAATAGTACTTTTTACATCAGGAAAAAAAAAAAAAAAAGGCAGATCAAGGGTGTGGTTACTGTAATTTAAGCCAACAGAGTACCATTGTGCAAACTGCCCACGCGTTGTGCGAGACAGCTCCTCTGGAACCACCCCCTGTGCTTTAGGAAGGGCTGCCTGGAGATGGGATGGAATAGTTCTCCCCAGTACAGAAAGTTTTCTGGAATGCTGACGGCTAGTTGTGGGTTATAGAGGTCTCCAACCACTTGGCAGCACAGTTCTGCATCAGCCATAAGACAGCACAGTGTCAGATTTAATTTTATTCTATAGTAAGAACTTAAAAACTTCCTCAAAGTTTTCAATACAGGCTCCCACGCTGTAAGGTTTGATCTGTGTAAGCTTTTTTCACTCAAAAGCAACAACTACAACCACCTATATCACAAGGATGCTTCCTTCTTTCCATCCACAAACCCACTGCAAACAATGAAACGCTGCACACGGCAGAGCGCGGATCCATCGGTGGGCACAGGGATGCACACAGGCAGGCATCAGAAGCTGAGGAAGATCTGCTCCTTGTCCAGACACTCCAGGACGATCAGAGGGCAAAGTACCATCAGCTTTCCTGATAACCCAAGAACAAAGTGCTGTGCGGAACAACAAGCATAGAGTGGGTCAGAAATGACCAGCAATGGGACCCAAACACTCAAGGTGTGTTTAATTCACCGAGTGAAGTGGAAGCACTGTCTGAAAGTCACACTTCTGCTAGTTTCCAGCACAAGGGGAAAGCAAGGAGCTTAAAACATAAAATAAAACCTTCCAGGCAGCAAGAAGGAAAAGCTTTAATTAAAACCTCACACCAGGTTTTCTGTAACGTGGTAATGGCGGTGTTTCAGCCTCCCTGCTTTGTGCAGAGATAATGCACTGCTGCCCACATAGAAGTGTAATTCTATATTTCTATGTATATTTTAAAAAGGAAACGTAAGGCAAATCTTTACAATGAGTAAAATCCTTTAAACAGGTCAAAAAAAGAATCTGGAATCAATATCCTTAAGGTTTACATGACTGCTGTGTCAAAGAGAGCCCTTAGCCCTGCAGGGGCTCCCAGCTGAGACCAGATCCAACTCAGCACACACTGCTGGCACTGCAGGGAGGTGATGGAGGGGGCAAATTGAGCCAACAGGGGGAGGCTCTGCTCCTGCTCCAACGCTGGCCACCAACTCAAGCTAAAATTCTCACACCCACAAGCACACAGACTCTGAATCAAAGAGAATGAATGACTACTTTACTCAGCGCAGCAGTGAAACAGAAGTGAGTGAATCAGAGAGCTACACACATTTACTGCAGGCAGAGCATCCTGAGGCTGCAGGAGCAGTGACACAGCACAGCCGTGACACACAGCACCTGCACTGCACACCCAGAGACTCAGGCAGCAGAAAGCTGGAGACCAGAACGTGGGCTTAAACCTTAGTATGGCACCAACTGCATACACACAGACTCTAAGGCAATTAGCTTGTAGAAACTGCATATGATTTAGCACATAAGTCAATTAAGTTTTTACTTAGGAAAATTACTACTTCCCCATACGACTCAATCTGCTAATATTAGTCTTTTGGAGAGACTCTTGTGTAATCACATTTCTCCTGAGGTGTTCTCTCGTCATTATTTCTCTTTTTTAATGGTGTTTTATGGAAGCAAACAACAGGGAGGAACGGGGACAGCAGAAGGGGAAGGCAGTGTGGGCAGCAGGGGTGACTGCAATGGGTGCAGAACAGAGCTACAGAGATGGTGAGAGGAGATAAGCACTGAGTGTGTTCAGTCTGGAAGGAACAAGCGGGCAAAGAGAAACACCAAAAGTGGAACTGCAGGATTAGAACGGCCCAAAACACAGTCATCAGCAATAGGGGAATTCATTCTCCTTCCTTATAGCAGTTGAACAATTCCCCCCTCCTCCCCCCATCAAATCCAGGTTAATTTTCAGATGAGCATCTCCCCAGCCCCAGAACATCATAAGCAGCACAAGAGATGGCAGCTCTTCCAGTTTCATGCTTCCTGCAGAAAAACCACCACAGCCACCAAACAAAAAACCCCACTGAACCTGTTCCAGAATGTTTTCTCAGTCCCGTGAAACAAGAAAGAGAAGCAGAACATGTCCTGCTGCTCACTGGCTCCCACCTCTCCCAGCCAACCGAGGCAGAACAAAGCAGTGATGCCCTGGCAAGCTGCTGGGGCACCCCACATGTGCAGCCCAACTCTGGCTCAGAAAGCTGCCGTGCTTCCTAACAGCACATTCACACAAACAGCTGCCATGTCTTCAGCATTACATCGCACAACCCCTTCTGGACAAACCGAAGCACATGAAGCTTCACGTACAGGAGCAAGTGAAATTCAGATGTAGCCATTATCAGATGACACCCACCTGAAATTTTAATTAGTTGTTATCGGAGTGACACCACAATTTCATAACCTTCCCTTCTGCAAACAGCTGAAACCTCACCTCCAAACGCAGCGCCAGGCAGCCGGGACACAGCAGTGCTCCTGCAGGCTGGCAGGGAGCTGGGCTTAAAAGCCACTGAAATTTCAAGCACCACAGAAGAGACTTATGTTTGCACAGGATGCAATGTCTGCTTTTTAGAAAACAGCCTTGTATTAAGAAGAACCAAGGTAATATTGCACGGGAAAGGAAAAGGTCAGCTGTTAATTTGGTGGACAACCTAAAAGCAGAAAGGATGCTCCATAGCAAAAGGATCTGAGATCTCACACCTCCATCTGAGCCATCTGCATTTATTCCAATGATTCTCATTTAATGGGTGTTGTACACTAGACAGACTGGAACACATCAGAGCAGTGATCTGCTTCCCAAACCACTTTTTGCTGATGTATTCATTAGCTGTTGCAGCACAGGCAGATTACATCTCCAGCCGTGGAGCTCTCGCACAGGCAGAGGCCGGCCCAGCACTGCCAGCAGCAGACATCAGATTCTGAGGTGTTATGAAAAGCTGTGCACACCCAGCCACAAGGACACGAAGGGAAATTTAGGAATACGAGTCAGGCTTACTTCTGTTCTCCCTATCTCCAACAGAACTGCCCTGAAAAGAGAAACTGTGTTCGTGGAGAGGAGCCTCTCCCAGTGGAGCAGCTAACACAGCTGCAGACAGGTTAAGCTTCTCAGTGCACCAACCCCAAAGGCTCCAAAATCCCCCAGGAGTACCTGGCTGCCCCTTACAGACTGCTTCCTTTAAAGAAAGTGCCTCTCACAGTGCCTTTCACCATCACACAACAATACAAATATCTGGATACAGCGACTGACCCTGATCTGAAAATCTTACCTTTCATTGCATTAAAGAAAAAAAGAAGTGCAGAAAGTGCAGATACTCAAAGTGTGCTTAGAAGATGCAAAGGGAATGTCACAGCTCTATAAGCAGCACCAGGAAACTGGGAAGGGTAAGAAAGATCCCTCTGCTGCAAATGCAGTTTTGTAGAAATTGATATTGCTGGAATTTATAATTCTAAAATGTATTTGCATATTTGCATAAGAGTTTTGCTCCAGTACTGGAGACAGTAACACTCTTGGAGAAGGGAAGAGCAATCTGGCTGCCTGTCAGAGCTCCAAAGGCTTCCCTAACTTTGTTCACAATATTGAACATTTAATAAGGTTAAGTTTCAAGCTGAGCAGCCAGGATGTTTTTAAGCAGCGTTCTGTACAGCCAGGGATATGAAAGCTCATATGAAACAAGTCCAGCTATCTACAAAATCATTTTGGATAAAAACACTGAATTTGTTTAAATTTCAGAACTTTTTGGATGCTCGTCCCCCCATACACACAAGACATACTTGGGAAAGCCTTAGAGCCATTCAGTACTGCCTATTTTCTTCCCTAGTGCTATGTTGCATATAGTTTCCGAATCTGGAACACAAAGAGGATGATTTTCCACGTATCAACCTATATCTCAATCAAAACTCTCCCTTCTTCAGCCATGATGCAAACACCAGGGTTCACAGACATGCAGCCTCATGTCCCCACAGCCACTCCTGTGTGATGCAGCTGCTGTGCTCCATCGTTCTTTGGGATTCCCATGTCTCAAAGCCACCTACAGAAATACTACAAAGGGAAATCCTTCCAATACCCTCCAGTAACCCTCAGTTCCTTTAAGCAACAGGCTACTCTGAAAACAGAGAGTGCTTCCCCTCTCAATGGGGGGCTTCTAAACTTTGGATTTTACGCATGAGCAACAGAACTTTCTATTATTGAAATATAAGAAGAGAAAATTACTTTAATCAATGTGTGATTAACTTCCATTAGCCACGCTGAAAGTTATAAATTACATACTACAATCAGGGATGGAAAAGTAAATTAAATACATATTTCCTTCCCAGACATCGACTCCAGAGGCATACAGCAATAAGGAACAGAAAGGAGATGCACAGAACCACAGAACAGCCAGAACTGGGAGGGATCCAGAAGGACCATGGAGTCCAACCCCTGAGAAGAAGTGTGCTGCTGCTCCTGGATTCAAATGTCATAGAATAGAATCATAGCATGGCCTGGGTTGAAAAGGACCACAATGATCACCTGGTTTCAACTCCCTGCTATGTGCAGGGTCACCAACCACCAGACCAGGCTGCCCAGAAGTTTGTAAATAACACCTGTAACGTGTGCTTCATTGAACATCAGATTTTTAAGGAAGAAAAAAAAAATAGCTGCTAGAGCACAAACATCTCTGAAGTCTCTGGATGAGAAACAGGAAGGAGCTCTGGCATTCCTCTCCATTAAGCATCATTTCTCCCCAGGTTCCAGCAGTGCGGATCCAACTGACCACTGAGACTTACATCAGAGCTTCCAGATTGTCCAGGCAGGTTTTTGCCAAAAGCAGCAAATGAAGACTAACAAAATGCTGTTCCAGTGATGGACTGAAGGATGGCTGGAGGAGCTCCCCCAGCTCGAGTCCCATGGCACTGGGTCTGGGCAGAGGCACTCACAGAAGACTCAGAGACTTTCCCCAGGGGTTTTTTGCTCTTAGGCTCAGAGATAAGCAGAGGCTGAAGGCAGACACAAGGGGCTCCAGAATCAGTGGGAGCCTCGTCCCACTGCTGGTCTCTCATTCAGCCCAGCTACTTACATAGACATAAATTTGAAGTCTAAAATTAAATGATGTGAATAATTGCCCCATAATTTCCAAAGCAGATACGAATAAGAATTTAATTAATCCACATAAGCTTTGCTTAGTGAGTCGGTATTTCCTTTCTCTAATGAATAACTGACTACGAAGGTAAGAAACGTACAGATTGACACCAGCATGACAATGAAAAACCCAACACAAAGCATGTGCACAATCCAAAACCTTTTCACCCTGTCCAGCTTTTGGTGAAGTCAGTCTCCTCTCTTCGCTCTCAGCCCTCGTGCTCAGCTGAGCAGTCCCATGGGAAACCACAGCCACTGCAGAGTACAGCCAGCTCTGGGGAAGGCAAGTGCTGGACATGATCTGGAATGTGATGATGAAGCATTTGCTCTCGGCTTCTTTCATGTTTTAGAAAGTCAATTTGCTTATCAATTCCTTTCAGGAAGAAAGCCACAAAGATTCCAGAAATGAAATCATCTGTATTAAATCTCGTTTTGCACACAGGGACAAAGTATGAACCATAACATCCAATCTGGTGGGAATGAAGGAGGATGAATATCTACACACTGGTCCTCAGCAAAGGAAAACAAGTACCTTTCATTAAAAAGAAAGTAGGAAAACACTTTCTCGTTTAACATCAGGCATCTTATCATCCCCTGCACAACAGGCAGCACTACCCACTAACAGACACAGTGCAGTACCAGCCACACTGAACACGTCTCATACCCTGTGTCCTTAGCAAGGTTAACCATTTTCAAATCTTTATACTAGAGAAAAAGTTACAAATAACTTAGTAACTGAAGATGGAGAAAGAATATGCAAATTATCTACCACTATTCAGGACTGAAACCGTCTCACACACAGCATGAAGTAGCAGCACATCTGCCCTGCAATGTGCAGCCACAACACACCATAGAACCTCCATTAGATTTGGGGTCTCCAGTATTAGATGCAAACAATGAAGTCACCACCATCAGTTTTCTGCATTGCTGCTACTTCCCAGATGCAGCACGTACCTCCATGAGCCTCCTCGTTTTTCTCTGAACTCCAACAAACACAAAAATAGCACTGCAGATTTATTAGCTACTTCCCAGACGCAGAGAAGCCTTTCCACTCAGTTCACCATGGCCAAGATGGTTCTTTGTGGTTTCTGAGAGCAGCATTGCAAGCTCTGCACAGCAAAATGCTGCCAGCAACCAGGTGTGTAGGGAACTCACTCACACAATTTCCAGCACTCAGCACTGACCAGAAGGATCTCCAGGACTTTGTTTCCCTCTGCAGCTGCCCTGGGGCACAGCACACACAGTGCTGCTCCTTATCACACCTCTCCATGCACATGTTTCAGAACGGGATGCTCTGAAATATGGGACTCTGTCCTCCTGCCACCAGCAGACAGATAGCGTGCATCAGAAGGCTGCGTTTTTATTTGTCAACTGTGAGCCACCTTGGCAGCAATTCTTCTATAAATGTAAAAGACATAAATCGTGAGCATAATTAGGCTGTATTCTTGCCCTGCCCATTTTTTTCTGTGCAATTCTAGCGGTGTTAATTAGCAGTGTGAATTATTTGCTATGGTAATAAGGAAATCAATGCACAGGATGATGATTTCCCTGCAAGTTCTACCAGAATGCACTGGCTAGAAGTAGAGCACCTGAGAAAGTACGAGCAAAACACAGGTAACTCCACCAGTCCAGCATAGAGATGGGCCGGATCATTGCAACAAGTGAGATAATCAATTCCTTTACAAAACACAAAGAACACTATGGTCATTCTCATGATGAGAAGCATAAGCAGCTGCACCTGGAAACATCGCAGCACATCAGTGACAGCAACCTGATGGCACTCAGGCAGTTGTCACAAGCAAGTTGTAGCAAAACACGCTGCTTTTGTTGCATTTGACTACAGAATTCCAATGCCACTGCATTAAGTCATTCCACAGAGATTATCTGTTTTCCAGAGGTTACACAGCTATGAAGCGCCCAAACAAACAGTACAACCCCACCTCCAAAGTACAGAAATTCTGCCTAAAGTTAGCACATACAAGTTACCAAGTTTAAAATAAGCTTAGTGCTCCCAGAGTCTCACTTCCTCTAACACCACTTGTATTTTTTAAGAGGCAGAGCCCAAGAAATGATATAACAAATATTTTCAACTCCAGCATACGCAACACAAAGGTGCTATTGAGAGAAATGCCAAGACTAATGGCTGCATCTTTACTCAGGGGCACCAAACCTGCTCATGACTCCCATCTCAGCTACAGAGTGAGTCTTAACATGAAAATCACACCTGGTACAGAAGGCAGAGGTTTGCTCAACAAGCAGTAACTGACCACCTTCCCATTACACTCTGCTCAGAGCACAGACTCCAGATATCATGAACACAACACTGCAGACCTTAAACCTAAAATAGTTACACGAAGGGTTTCTTAGCTGCTCTCTTCACATTATTTAGAGAATAGTTTTACTCTCCTGTGGGTAGGGCTCAGCTCGGTTAGGTGGCTCTGCAGTGGATACAAAAGCAGTGACACCCTAAGCAGCAGCAGAACCACGGCAGGACACACAAGGTGTGCCTGGAACACGGCCCACACACCTGGGTGCCCACCCGGCCTCCTGGCGAGAGTAACAGCCCCACTGCTGTTACTCACTGCCCTAATTGCAACCCGAAAAGCAAGTTCTGCCTACATCTCTGCTGTCCTTACACCACAATAAAAAGATCTGAAAGGATGAGTTTTGTTATGGAAGCTGCAAATGGTGTTAGAGTCACGCAGAACTTGTGACCTTAGGTTCCCCACCTGCCCTGTATTACAGACGGGGGAGGAAGGCTTTATGTTGAGTCACACAAGACACCAAAAAAAAAGTTTCACAAGCGTGCTAAAAGTGTAACTGAGGAGTCCCCATTTGATCGAGAAAAAGTCCACTTACCACTGAACTCCAAAATAGATCTCAACTTACCATAATGCGAGGCTCTCTGTGCTATCACATCTACCCCTCAAACCAACCTTTTCTTCCATGAGAGCAATATGGACTCCTGTTAGTTGGGTGTTTTGCAGTCACTGTCCTCACCTGTCTGCATTAAGAAACCCTAAATTCTTCCTTGGTTTTCTGATGTTGGATAGGTTGCCTGGGAAGATGATGGGGCAGGCACTCCCACGACCAGGAGTCCATCCTTCCTAAGAAGCATAAAATTCCAATAGCTCTACAACCATCTTCCATTTATTTCCTTTATTTCCCTGTCTCGCACAAACCATCCACATAAGAATCAGTAAGGCAGAGAGATGGAGCCTAGCTGGACCTCCTCAGCTGACTGGAAGCATTACTCAGTGTCCAAAGGGGTCAGAAGATCCCGTTACCTCACTTCAACACTCAGGTCTGCATTTTGAACAACTGTGGCACTGCAGCCTTTCCAAATTATTCATGTAGATCCCAACAATATGTTAGCACAGAGCTCTGGAACCCTGATCACCCAAACCCTGTTCATTACCAGGACACAGGGTATTCAACAGCAAATCTCCCAACAGCACTGAGAGCTTCCATCAGAAAACACCCGCTAGGGTTAAACTATAAATAGTAAATTCATGGCTACTATTAGCAACAAGGGATAACAGCTTTTCACACTTCACCGTGATGAAGGGAAACTGTATTACTGCTTTCAGCAACTGAAGCAGTAAGTTATTTGAACAACCTTCCAGAAAATTGAGCCTTTAGCATCAGGAAGCACAGAGCCACTCCACCCCATCTCAGACACTGTCAGCGATCCTGGAACCAAAATGGCATTCTTCCAAATCAGCCTGCTCGAGGTAAGTATCCGACACAACTTCCAGCTCCAATTCACCTTCCTCCTCTGGCTCTGTTGTTACACAAACATCCAACATTCTCTAAGAGCCATGGCTAAGCCCAGTAATGTGCACAGGCATCCAATGCGCCAGCACAGCATCCTGGCCTTGGTTACCAACCATAGGAAGAATATTGTGGTTGTCATGGTGCCAGCAAGTAGTTAAAGGCCAAGGGCAAAATAAAACAGATTCTTTATGTGACAAAAAGAGGGTTCTGATGGAAATTCCTCTGCGCCTGTTAGCCTGCAATGCTCTGCAAGAGAAAGCCCATAGCAAAAGGCAGAGCTGCACTGCGTGCAGCACATGGCCCTGGTGCTGAGCACCTGCCTCACTTCTCACACTCGCCTTTCTCAGAGCTGCCATCTGACTTGTGATGGAGCCAGAGGGCCAAGTAACTGCCTGGAACAAAGTTCAGACCAAAGCAGGCATCTGAACCAGCACACCAAGCCCAACAACACATGGACTCGGCCACTGACCTCATGGGAAGCAAAGGGAAGGAGACGTCAGATACTGGAACAGCCTGAAGGACTCTGATTTGCCTTGATGGCAATTCTGATGGCCATAAAACAACTCATTTGAGCACCAACTCACAGCCAGCTCACAGCACTGCTCCCACCCAGCTGTGCCCTCCACCACTCAGTGGTGGGGAAAGGAAGAAGTCTCCGGGTTCAATATGATGCACCCCATACAGCAGGACAGAATGTAACTGCAATGCTCTGCTGCAGCTTCAGAGAACTAAGACAGTGCTGGAGACAAACAGTAACCAAAATAAACAGAAATTAAATCTAAGGAGTACTCTGAAGTAATAAGGGGCAGTAAAGCCAGCCAACCATGCAATTGCAGATCAGGATGTTTGAGGACAGAAGTAAAAGGACCATTTCTGCTGCCAAACCCCTGGGAATCTCGCTGCTAAGGAAGAACAAGTAGTGCAATTCCCATTTAAATAAACCTGTTGATAGAGATTAAGTCCTACTTATGAAGGTACACCTTATGAGGGTACCCTAGCAGGGACCTCAACAGCTCCATCCTCCCCAACAAGTAGGTACCAGCACCCTGCAGCTCCTGTGGAAAGAAATGCAGCTGAGCTCAGATGGAAGGAAACTCATGCAGGACCCATTGCACAAAGGCACTGGACATCCTCTCAGGATATCCATCTGAATGCTTTGTGGAGGACACATCTTTCCATTCTGACATATACACACCTAGGTTCAATTTGCACAGCAATTTCTTTATTAAAGTTACAAACACACAGAATATCTAGATTTCTTTAATCAAGTTTTTTCAAAATATAATAGGATCTCTAAAATCAGGAAAAAATGTTAATTTTATCACTAGAGTCATAAAAAAAGGAACCTACAGTTGAATTAAAATACCAAAATAAAGCAATAGCTCATACCTTTCGCACTTAGGCCAATATTTTATTGATTATGTGCTTGGAAATCCAAACTCTTCTTAGAAAGGTATTCAGAAGTCAGATAAAAAAGCAAAACTAATGACTAATAGTTTAAACAAAGCATTTAACAATTAGGCCTTCCAATCAACAAGCTAAAGCCAAAGTCAAATTGATCAGTGTGACCTTGTCATAGAGAACGAGCAGCTCTGTGTACTATTGATGGGCTGATTTACTGCACGGTATGGGATTAAGACACATACATTATCATGACTTGCACGAGTAGAATTAAATGCCATTTCCATAAAGCAATCCATAGAAGAATGACTTGACACCATTAGCACCAAGGCCATGAATCTTCAGTAGCAATACTGAAAGTGCATTCCTGAATGAGCCAAAGCTCAAAGAGTACCAAGGTCTGCCTAGTGTGGGACAGCAGCTCCCAGGGGACACCAAGTCAAAGTGATGCTGTAAGGAAACAGCGAGATCCTGCAGCAAAGGAGAACACCTCCTGCAGTGCAAAGAGCCACGAAAACACAGCCAGCCCAGCAGAGCAGGCCTGCAGCTCCTGCTGCCTCCCATTAAGGCAGAGGCCAGCAGGAACAAAGGCAGCCAATTTACCACTACACCAACAGGCACAGGAGGAGGTGTGGGAGAACCGGACCTGGTCTGCTCTCTGCCTTACAGCCTGGATGCAAGAGCAGCACGGTGCATGAACACACTTGCCTGCTTAAGGTTTAAGGCAACAACTGCAGTTGCACATGCAAAAATCAGGCAGCAGGAAAGCAGTTGGAGTCTGATTTTAACAAATTCTACCCTGACGTCTGAAAAACTTTATTTGTAACAACAGAAGTGGAAACATTCTTTAGGGAGGGTGCTCTGGGACTGTCCTGAAACTTCTTCCAGTAAGGCACCCTGCAGAGAAGTAGTGCTGTTTTATGGAGGCTTTTCATCTTCTGGTTTGGCTTTAAGGAAGCTTTTTTTTTTTTTTTTGCTCCATCTGCAAAAAACATTAAAAAAAAAAAAAGATAACTGGTTGAAAAACTAACACTGGGGGTCTTGTAAGGCACTTAAGTATGATAAAGAGGATCCTTCTGATCTGTACCATCTGTAACTGCTCACAGCTGCAGCTGTTTAAAAAGCAGTCAAGTTCATCGAAAACTAAAAGTCGTCCAGCTCTTCACATTTAGCTTTAAAGTTCCCTTTTTCAAGACAAAAAGCTCTTTTAAACTACGTTCTCCATGTTCAGACCCATACAGAGATCACAGCATCCCCCTAAGAGCCTCCTGCCACTGCTGCACCTCTGAGCAGCGCTGTGGGTGCTGTCCCACACCGAGCTGCCCACAAGCACTGCTATGGCCCTGCACCTTCCAACCTAGAAAGTGAGACACGCTCACCTCACCAGTTTGCAATACTGGCTTAAAAAATAATCCTGCTGTTTGCATCCTGCTGTTTCACCAACCTCACCCTGAGCTAATACTCACCTAGAAAATGGACTTCCCATTGACTAAACACGGCGAAGTCACGTTACACCTATTTTATCTTGCCAAATGGGTCTGACACAGATGCTGGTGTGATAAATCACAGCACAGCACCGAAAGTGGTGTGACTGTAACAGTAAAAGCTGCTCTCCTATCACAGCTTTGCTGAGCTTTGGTCGCACACATCCAACATGTCCGTACCGACAGCTGGCAGAGCTTTCATGGGTAAAGTCCCATTGGCTTATCCTCATTACGGTGTTTATTCAGAACTCACACTGAATTTCTACTCACCATAAAAGCGACCAAAGAAATCTCAACCAAGCTTTAAAGTGGGGCCAGGTGCCCGGCAGGACAAAGGGCAGCACGCTGCTCAGTGCCACGGGCATCAGAACAGCCAAAGCCCCACTGCTCTGCTCACCTCCATCCTGCTGAGCACAGCAGCACAGAGCTCCAGCACTTTGCTCTTGCCCAACATGCGGCCTCAGGAGGAGTAAGCTGGACTTGCTAACCCAAGTAACAACTGAAGCAGAGACAAGCCCTACAGTTACACGTTTGCTGCTAGCTGAGCCTGTATGGAAACCCCCCCGCAATGCTGCGTGTGTCACCGCTGCACCGAGTCCACACAGTGAGACCACTGCACCAGCTGACACATGGCTGTGCTGTGGGCCCCCTCTAACAGTGCTGTCCCAGCACGCAGCTGCTATTTGTGGCACTACTGACAGGGGAAATGGTATCTGCAAGGAGCTCCCAAATTTCTGTGATTCAGTGGAACACCATCAGCTATCTCTGTGAACTTCTGCTAAAACAATGTACGGAGTAAAGAAATTCATTACAAACTCAAAAGAAGCTACCTCACATTATTTTTAGAATATTTGTTATGGTAAGATATGAAGAATGTTCTGTTCTACTGCATTAATTACCAGTAACTGAACGTCTTTCCATGAAGGCAGCAGACCTCTCCCGCGCACCGCACCACTGATGGCACAACCAGACACAGAGGCTGCCCAAGGCACATGCAGGACCTGGGGCTTAGACCTGTCCTTAAGAAACGCTCAGCAGAATCTGATGAGGCTGATAAGAGCACAGTGGCTGCACAATGAACCAGCTGCAGGACGAGCTCATGGTGGCAGTGCTGGTGGGCAGGAGGAGCGGCGCTCCCGCAGCGATGGGCACAGCAGAGCACTCCAGCCACAGACACCACTTGTAAGAGATGCAGGAAAAAGGGTCACCCGTGTCAGCATTCTTGGAAGAATTAAAGAGGGAGAAGGGGGATCAGGAAGAGCTGTAATGACACATACGCTCCATTAAGCTTATTAAATCATCACCTTTCCAAGTCAGCTCGATTGCCTCAATCAGCTGAGCTTGCATGCCAGTCTGTGTTCTCCTCTGCTTCACCCAGCCCATAGAAGCGACCAAATCATTCCAAATTCTAACCTCTATCAGTTACACCAATGCAACACAGCAGCACAAGGAAAATGTGCACAAGCTGTTTTTCGTTTAACCAACTTCTGCCTTGTTTCTTCCTGGAAACTTTACCCAATTGTCACCTGAACTAACTTAGGCTGACTAATTTGCCTGAGTCAATTATTTGCCTTTAGAGTGTCCCATACTGCTTATGGTTATAAAACGTCCAAAGGCAATAAAGACTGTAACAAAGGTGGCACTTATGTGAGAGATGATGATACATCACACCACCCAAACAATGACATGGATTAGCTCAGACACATCAAAGCACCACAACTGGTCCTTCCCTTCTTCCAGATTTTAAGAAACACAGCCACTGCATTTGGAAAAGCACACACAACCAGATCTCATCCGTGTCCTTCACAGCTCTCCTCAGAAGTTCAATAGTTTGAGAACTCAGGTGAATGATTCCTTGTGTTTCTGTTGCATGCTGCACCATTAAATGCACTGACAGCTCAGAGCTCAGATCCTGGAAGGGCTGTACACAACAACCGATAGGAATTCTCCCAGGAACAAAGATGGCATTGTATGCTTATGCTTATTCCAGAAGCCAGCAGCTTTATGGGTTACTCTGACACATCGTTACATTGAATTTCCCACACTCCTCTGCATAAGGTAGAGAGATTTCCAAACCTATCCCCCATCAGCCACCCAACAGCTGGTGGCCAGAACAGGAGCATTCCTCCACTTGGGAGTGTTTAGGAGGGAGTTCTTCTGGATGGAAATCAGTGACTTGGTGCTGTGCTTCCCCCCAGCCACGGGCTCACACACACTGCAATCCACCCAGCTCCCAGGGAACACTCTGGGAAAGGAAAAAATGAAAACTGTAATGGGATCAGAGCAGAATTCTCACACTTACATACAGGGGAAGCTGCGAAAATCTTTTGGAGAAAAAAACAACCAACAAAGTGATCTCTATTGCCAGACTGGGCAACAGCAAAAAAAGGACAGGGTGTCAGGGAAAGCACCAACACCTACTGACTGAAACAAACCCCATGTGCTGCCATGCTGCCCAAGCTGGATCCAGTGCACAGACATCACTGCAGGGCACTGGGGACCGAGGCAGGCCCAGGCTCTGTGCAGCACTGTGATCCCAGCACTGTGATCCCAGCACTGCGATCCCAGCACTGCCACTTTCCTTACTCACCCACTGTGGTATTTCCAGCCATAGGATGCCTGCAAAGAAAACCCTCACCAATCTCCTGTCCACCCACACACATCAGCACTGGGCGAGCAGTTCTCCCCATGCTCACCTCTTGTGTTGCAGCAGTAACTGTTGTCACCACCCAGTCCCATTTCCTTGCTGGAGTACAGACAGGAAGTCAAGAAAATGGGTACTCCACAGCCTCTTTCCTCTCCAAACCCATTCTACTTCATTTCAGTTTTCATTTAATACAGAAAACCACGAGCAATCACTGACACAGCAGTCACATCTCCCTGTGCCTCATGCATAACCTCCTACCACCACAGGTTTTTGGCAAAGAAATTTCACTACTCACTACTGACATGTTTTCTTCAATAAAAGGAAAGGTTTTTGAATAAAACACAAGTGCCTATCTTTTGAACGAGCCTTCCCATCCGGTACTTCTCCCATAGTTCACATTAAGATCAGTTTTTCCAGACTGACAGTGTTCATTTTCATCAGCAACATTCTCAGTAGTTCCTCCCAGCAGGGATAACACACCTATATCTGCAATACTGGTTCCGTTGGTCTAGTTAAGAGATTAAAAAAGATCTCAATAAAAGTACAGATGGTTATAGGTGTGGGCTTTACTGGGGAAAAAAAGAACCAGAAGATGTTGCAAGAAGCAACACGCAAGGATGGTGACAGAAGACAGATGATGTATTTATGAAAGGTGCAGTGAAGAAGTGTAGCTACCTCTTTCCTAACTCACAATACAAGAAAATACATGCAACCAACTGCACTTGGTAAGTAAATTAAGAATATAAACACACCTTAAATCTCAGATGTTTACATACAAAACAATAATAAAATCAGAACTTGTTCTTATCTCTTCAATAAAACATTGCTAGTGGAGACCTCAGTCACTGAATAAAGGCCATCTTTGTGCAGGTGTTTATAATGCTCCTGTCAATGATCACAGCTTGGTACAGCACATTTTTCCAAGGTATCTCTAACACAAAAGGAAACCAACAACCCCATTGTGAAGTTACAGCAAGTGAACGTTGGTGGCTACCCCTAAAGGGGGCAACTCAGCCTACACTGTGGACAACACGGAAGCACTGCTGAGGAATCCATCTAACCCACCTACAGCTTACACCTGCACAAACCAAGGTGCATGGAAGGTTTTTTGTGATGCCAAATACCCGATGTGACACCTGTGGCAAATTGTAACCAACCCAGCAGCTACAGCCAGGCACACAGCGTGCATTCTGAGAGCAGCTCTGCAGCACAGAGGGATCCAGTCCAGCAAACGGACAGAAGGAAACCTGCCAGCTTCACAGCCGTGTGACAGCGCCGACTGCCACACGCAGCCCTGCACAGCTCTTTCACAGAAGTACAGCTTTCCTTAGCTGACATCAAAACACACACATTTGTCCCAGAGCACTAAAGCACTACCCAGCTGCACGCAGGGCTGCACCTCCATCATTAAAAATAGGCAAACGTGAGACTATTACTAGAAGCATAAGCAGTAGAACACATAGCCAAGCACACAAGTGTAGGGAAGGATCCCTCCAAACAGCACTGGGCCTTTGCTCCTTCTGCAATCCCAGCCAACAGCTCTACGTGCGATGTGACAGAAACCTCAGACTAAGGGCACGTCAGTGAGCTCAGACACAACGAGCTCAGCGCTCGGGGATGGATGGAGGCCTCGTGGCCTGAGCTGCTCCCAGCCCAACACACAGCAAAGCTCCAGGCTCCTGCAATCCGCCCTGAAGAGCAGCAAACAACCTCAGCCTTCGCCGCACCTCCGGACACACAGCCCAAAGCAGCGTTCATCCCCAGCCCAGGGAAACGCAGAGGGCCCACGTGTGGGGGCTGTGGGGAAGAAGCAGCAGCGATGAGCTCCAAAGGCACAGAGCAGAAATCCCTGCGGGCTCTCCAGTCTGTAAAGTAAAGGGCCTCCGCAGCCGATGGGATGGAAGTGCTCCCGCGCACGCAGCGCCGTCTCCGCGCTCAGCACGCACCAAGGTCACCAGCCGACGAGCAGCTCCTCGCTTTGAACGAGAATACCCCGACTGTTACAGAACCGTAAGGAACGACTCCGGACGGCGCCGCTGAGGGAAATCAGAAGGCGGCCGAAGCGCCGCAGCCCCCAGCAGCGCAGCGCTCCGAGCCGTTCCGGCTGCGATCCCCAGCAGCACCGAAACGCGGAGCTCCGCGGGCTGAGCGCCGGGCCGCGCCAGGACAAGGCGACCGCCCTCCGCCTCCGCGCCTCCCGCAGGAGCCGCTCTCTCCCTCCGTCCCTCCCGCTCCGCTCCGCTCTCCCCGCACGCAGCCCATTGTCACCGGGCGCAGCGCCGCGCCGCACCGCCGCCGCACGGCGCGACCCCCGCGGGCGGGGCCGCCTCAGGAAGCCGAGCGCGGCCGCGAGGGCAGCGCCGCCGCGAAGCCGAGCCCGGGCCGCTGCCCGCCCGCCCCGCGACCCCCCCCCCACCCCGGACCGCCGGAAGGAGCCGGGCCGCCCCCCCGGGCCTCTCCTCACCACGAGTACGTCTGCTCCGCCATGGCTGCGGCGGCCGGCCGGGCCCCGCGCTCCTCCTCCGCCGCCGCCTCCTCCCGCGCCGCGCAGCTCCGGGGCTCAGTGGCGGCCCCGCTGCGGCTCGCGGCCCAACATGGCGGCGGCGGCTGCGAGGAGGGAGGGGAGCGAAGGGGGGGTCCGCAGCCGGGCGGGGAGGGGATGGCGGAGCGGGCGATGGTGGTGGTGGCGGGGCGAGGCGGCGCTTCAGCAGCCGCGACGCGGAGCCGCGTTCGGGCGCCGGCTGGGCCTCATGGCCGGCGAGGCGGCGGCGGCGGCGGCGGCGAGGGGCGGGCCGGGGGCGGGCGGCGGCTGCCGGGCCGGGCCAGGCCGCGCCGCGAACCCGCGCTCGCGCTCGCGCACGGCGGAGGCGGAGCCCGCGTGGGGGCGGGCGGGCGCGGCATCACGTGCCCACAACACGCTCACGTGCCGCCGCCGCGCGCACGCGCGGGGAGACAGCTCGTAGGCCGCGGGGGGGGTTGTGGTTGTCGTGCCCGGCCGCGCCGCGACCGTGCGGGCGGGCAGGTAATAGTGAAGGCTGGGAGAGGGGCGGGGAGCCGGGCTCGTCCTGCCCGAGAAAGGGCTGTGCCGTGCTCTGGAGCTAAGGGTGGGCTTTGTGCTGAGGCTTTGGGCTGTGCCGTGCACTGGAGCTAAGGGTGGGCTTTGTGCTGAGGCTGTGCCGAAAGAGGAGCAGGTGGTAAATGCAAAGGGTCCGGTAAGCTGGCTCTTAAATTCGAGCATTAAACGGAGCGTGAATTTCCTCTGGGCTGTGCCTTGGGCTGCTTTGCCCAGCTCTGCTGGGTCGGTTTCCCCCATTAGCACAGAGGGAACCGCGGTCTGCGCACACGTTGCACGGAGGGGACGCGCGGTACCTCGCTTCGGCTGCTTTCAGTAAGTTGGTGCTGCGCCTTGGAGGCTTCTGTGCTCCGTTTGTATTTGAAGCGCGGTTAAGCGCTGCCCTGGAGGCGGAAGGAAGCCTTGTTCTCCCCGTTCTGTTTTCCGTAGCGGTCGCACAGCTTTGGGATGCTGTCTCACAGCTCTGCGCCTCGCGGGCAGGAAGGACTTCAGAGCTGCTGACATAACCAACGCTGAGAAAAACCCGCTTGAAATTGGATTTATCAGCTATGGGGGGGAATACCAAAAGCACGGCGAGCAATAGGCTCGCCGGGGTCCCACTGTTAGATAGGAATCCCAGCATCTCCTCCCAGCCCGGCTCGGGTCACCTTGCGAGATGCTCTTTGACCTCCCCTCTTTGCTCCCACTGCTCGCCCACCACCCCGCTCTGTAGGCATTAAACTGCCGTGCGGTGCAGGGACAGCAGGATGAGTCGCAGAGCCTCGAGCTGGAGGGAGCAGCGCCCAGCTGACCCTTCTGGTGGAAGTCATCGTTTCTCCCCCGTCCTCATCTCAAATTAGGAAATAAAACAAGCTCGGCTTTCCGCAATGGAGAAATCCCCTTGCTTTTCCTTCCTCGGCCCAGCAATGCTACATTGAATAACAATTAGAAAGCTGACGAATAATTTGAAATCTTCACTCTGCTATGATGCAATCCCAGGGTAAGGCATTCATCTCTTCTTAGTGATTATGATGCAGTGAATGCAAGAGGAAAAAACAACTCTCCTGTCTTTTGAATCAACACAGAGAAAGATAAACGAGTGTTTCAACCTTGTCTTGATACTCAACTTTTTTTTTCCCCCCTGAGACATTGTAAAACAGACATTGGTATCTATAAAGCAACAATATTCCTGCTTTGTGCCCTTATTGAAATGCTTCCAATTTCTATCTTGCAAAATTTACAGCACATTAATTTGACACAAGTGATTTTTAGCTGATGAGCTATTAGACTATAATTTTTTTTTCCAGCATCTCAGGGTTGGTGCATAAACTACTACATGATTTTGCAAGCTTGGTCTATCATTACATTAGAATAGCTGGATGAATTCACAGGAGAAATATTCACAGGAGAAATGTGTTCCTCCTTGCAGACCCAGCACCTGCATTACTCTAAAGGGGAGCACAGCCTGCATCCCCCCAGATAATTTTCTCATCATCTCTTTTGTATGTGCTTGCTTTGGACCTACAGGGGAGCTTTACTTTGAATTTCAGTGAGAATGTACTCTGACATTACAAAGCCCTTCCAAAACAGCTGTTCTGTCTGGTGCCTTTGATACAGACTGATGCACTGCTTTGACCTGTCAAAGTATTTCAAAACTAGCAGCAACCAAAAATATTGTGTTTTCTTTTATGTAGCTCTCAGAGCACAGACGGGAAAGTATGGTAGAGAATCAGATCAAAGGACTGGCTGCAAAGTCCTCACCTCCTAAGGGCTTAAATGGAGTTAGATTACGTTCATCCAACTCTGCCTCTATGCCTTTATAATGGAGGTGGAAAGAGAGCCAGAATAGATTCATGTAGATTCACTTCACCTTTCAGGAGAGGACATAACAAGTAAAGCTGTCAACCCTGCATGGCTTTGGGAGGAACAAATGGCACGGAAATGAGTAAAAAGGGAATGAAAAAAAATGAAGAGATCCAGTTTTGACAGTATAGCTCAGAGCTATGCTAGGCTATTCTGCTTGTAAGATCCTCATGGGATTCCCCTTGATAAAAAATAATTAAAACATGCTCTGACCAGTATGTGACATGATTCTCTTCACTACCACCTAGTGGGAAACTCCTTCATTAACTGAGCTCCACAGCTGTTCCTGTTCTCAAACATCCTCACCCTGACGATGGAGGCTGTGTGTAAGCGAAGGGGGAACTGAGAGATGAATGAGAAGGACACTGTCCTCATTCTCTGTACCAGAATAAGAATTGTAAAGAGAGAGATCACCTCTAATTTAAAGCCATTGGGTCCTAAGGCATTATCACACCAGAACTCCCCGCTCTGCATCCGCTGTAGTTCTTAATGGCTGTTACAGCTCAGCCTCAGCATCACTGAGAATCCCAAAATTTAAACACGGCCTTTGGTCGTACAGAGCAAAACATCCATTCTTCTGAATGCAACTGCATCCTGCCAGCAGTGATGAGGAGGAACTTGTTAGGCCATTCCTGTGTCTCAGTCACAACAGAGCATCGCCCTCTTAAAATTTTCTGATTGTACTCTTACTTGTAATTGAAAGTAGGGAAAGAGGAAGAAAAAAAAACAACTTTCCTTTTTTGTAAAGTCATATTTTCAATTATGTTACTATTCATATTTACAACAAAGATTACTCAATTAAAGCATTAACTGTGTATATATGGGGAACATTAACACCATGTATTTGGGCGAGTCCTTTCCCACTGAGATACCCAGGGTTTGCACCAACACTGAAATCTGACCCTCTGGAAACAACACAGACAGCAATTACCTTGGATTGTTCACAGTCCTGGGTACCACTTGGGACTGAGCTCCCAAGGCACAAATTAGAATCAGTTTTGTCATTTGCATTCTTTTTTCTCCAACCGTGGAAATAGGAGTGAACACTATAATAACAACTCTCAGATCTCACACAGGTGATGTTAAATGCCATTCAGGCCAATGAAGCATTTAGCAGTCTCAGCAGGAAGAAGAGTAAAATGGTAAAGAATTACTAAGAGAGCCACTTCTCTGCATTTCTCTCCCCAACAGTAATGTTCCCACCACATTCACAGACCCTTACAAACTCGCTCTGCTAGCATTTCTGTCAATGAAATAGTTAGATTTCTTTCTTTCCCTTTGTGTTCCTTGAAGTCACATTGGGCTGCCTTTATCTTAGCCAATTACTGCATTCTTCGTCAGGAACACTTAAGGATGGATATAACTCAGCACATGAAAACAAAGGTAACAGTTGTACTGATACAAGAATTCAGGTTTTGGGAGTCTATTATCTGCTCTCCATTCTATTCACAGGACCTGCTGTCTATTACTTGGGTTTTTCCCTGGTGTAATAAGGAGAATACAGACTAATAAGTCTAAATAATAAGAAAATCCTACTGTATACCATTTATACTTTCAAGCAGCAGCTGTCAGTATTAAGTAATGCACAGTTCAATTACCCTGTTACATGCAGCAGAGGATTACATTGGAACAGTTAATGGAGGAAGACTGGAGGAAGTGGGCACATCCTTACCTACAATGGCCTAGACTGTCTGTACATCAGGAGAAATGAGGAAAAACATAACTGAAAAACATACAACAGTGCAAAGCATTCAAGCATGTTTCAAGAGTCTTTATTATCATAGAATGGAATTGTAGAATGGCCTGGGTTGAAAAGGACCACAATGATCATCTAGTTTCAACCCCCTGCTATGTGCAGGGAAATTATGATTTATTATGTTTGCCATTAAAATAGTAATCACAAGAAGTCTGATTTCTAATTGATCTGTTTCTCAAGTGTGCATCTAAACCAATTTGTTAATAAAACGTTATTCACAAGCCTGCTGTTACTTCTGGCCCGTTTAGTGTAGAAGAGCTGCTTATGTCTTATTGTTGAAGCACTGAATTTAAGGAAAAGCAAGCAATTTTGCAGCAAGAAATTCAAAAGCAGATGCTGCAAACAAGAGGAGAACGAGCAAAATCGTTCAGTGTTTCCAAACTTGAAGAGCTGGCCCTGCCACAACCACCAGGATCACATCAGTCTGAGTGAGTTAAGAATCAAGTCACGGCCCAGCAAATTGTTGCAATTAAGGAAATCAACACATACAAACACTGGTAATAAATGAAAATGAGTATAGCAAAACAAACTTCTTTCAAATACTCATTCTCAATGCAAAAACTGTGAGGTGCAATGTAGTTACAGGAGTGTATTATTTGGGTTATGGCACTCTAGTGTTTACTTTCTGCTCTGCTACTAGAACTGGAATCCAGCCTTAAAGCTTTGCTGTTACCCACATTGGCTTCTGCTATCCTTAATGCCTCACACCTCCCAGCAGCATGTTATAGAAATGGTAAAAACCTGAGAAATACATATTGCAATCTGTTGTGTCAGTGCATAAGATAGGAGTGCTAGGTAATACATGGCAGCAGTCTCCTCCCTTTTTCCAAGTGCACGGTCTGATTGCTCATAATTTGCAATTCTGAAGAAACACTATAGAAATAACACTATAGAAATCACTAGTTTTCCTGCACTGGAGAACATGAAATACTGAACAGAGCCTCAAACCATTCACTAACACAGGCTGGTGAGTTACGGCGAAGGTAAAGGTGATGATGGAGTTGTTCAAACAACACTTCTTTCTTTCTTGTTTTCTTTTGTTGTTTATGTGCCTATAGTTTAGAATGTTAAAGTGATTGAGAAGACTTACCTCCTTTCCAGTACTTGAATAGATTCCATATTCAACTCCAAATTCTCCACGTGGCATCCAGCCGTAGCATTCAGTGAGGTCCCAACCTACAGGCAGACATTCACTTCTGTTTTCACAGTCTTCAAATCCCACTGGCTTCAAGACAGGCTGTCCTAAAAGCCTCTGCAGCTGCAGGTCTGCAGGGTGCACGGAATCAAAGCAGAAGGCTTCTGGGTGTATCAGGAATCCTTGAAACCACACAATACAGGCAGATCATTTGTTGCTATGTTCTCTTCTCTTTACAGTTCCCTTGGCAGACTGATGGTTATGTCTGAACTCGGGGCTGTGTGTCCCCCACCCCCAAAGCACACAACAGAATTCAGAGCAGGCAACCTTTTAAATAAGAACAATGGTAACAGTGTCCATCTTAGTTTAAATCAAAGAAATCATCATACCACAGAAAAAGATATCTAAGTAACGTTGTGTGACAGAATCTGCTCTGTCATTCATTGCAGGGGACCCCCAGTCTGTTGTCTTCACTCATAAAATCCTTGAATTCTAAGGATGCATCACGAATAAACTATGAATTGTGGTTGGATGCTGTAACTGCAATGCACAGTTACTGCTATTGGCCAGTGTTGTTGGCACGTCTGCTAGGGTGGGGTGGGGATGAGCAAAGTTGTAATCGGAAGTAAAATGCACACAAATTGTGTCAAAGCATCAGCAGGAGAATCTCAAATCTCACCGCTTCTTAAATGCTCTTTTTGCATTACAATAAACACGAATCTTTGAAACGAAAGTTTTTGTGTGTTCACACTGGAGTTTCTTACATTGTTTTAACACGGACTCCAAAAGGTTACTTCTTTTTAGCCTTCTGTAGCCATCCGAGCTGTTTTAACATGCTGCAGCAAGGGGAACTGGTGGTACCCTGGATGTAGATGCCATCTGAAACAAAAGGTGACAGTCAGCAACAGCCCTGGCTGGGAAGGTCAGCCCAGCAGCACTGTGTTGGAATACGTATTGCTTTTGAGACAGTTCTGTTGGGCCCCCCTTTGCTTGGGCTTGGTGGAAGCGATATAAAACAAGGCGAGTGGCTGCCCATAGGAAACTTCCACTGAAACAACAGTTTTAAGTCCTCCTGTTGATCACGTAAGAAGGAACCATTTACAAGATGCTCGTGCACCATCAAGTCCACGCCAAGTTATTTCCTAATTCAGCCATTCAAAATGGATGAAGTCATTCATATATTTTCAGACTGGAAAATATCATGTAATATAAAATATCACATATATCAAATATCATAAAATATCATATAATAAAGATGAGAATTGCCCTAAATTATTCCAGTGAAGTTACAGAGCATGTTTTCAGGATTCAAACAACAGGTGGGAGTAGAACATTAGAGCAGGGTTGGTATCAAGAGACGTAGGTGATAAATGGGAGCCAAAGCTGCCCAGAGCACTTCTCAGAAGCAGGGCAGCTGCAGATAGGGATTCTCAGCACGTACCAACACCCAGGGCTAGTCCTTCCCATGTGCTCGAATCACAAGCTCAATGGGGCGAGCAGTATCTGAATTATGTGCATGCACAGCTTTTTCTCATCAATTCAGCAATAAACGTAGCAAGTTCTAATGGTGGTGCTGATGTTTGCATATTAAGATACCCAGCAAGCCAAAGGCAAAAGCAAAAACAATCATTTAAGACTCAATGCTCTGCCAGGAGCTCCAGAACATCCTGCGGGTCTTGGGAACGCTCAAACCAACCCAGTGGTCACTCGTCTCTACTGGAGGGCTGTACAAAGGCAAACCAAGCTGCCGAGGCAATATTTTTGCAGCCCAAAGCCCTCGGCAAGGGCTGAGAGTGGCTCAGCCCAGCCCACCACAGCTAGAGCTCAGAGAAGACTCTACAACCTTCCAACATTGGCAAACGCAACTCTTCCTTGTAGGCACTCTACCTCTTCCTTCTCTAAAATGAACGGGGCCAAAAGGAAGCCTTGTTTTTCCACTCTTGTTCTCTTAGTTTTCTTTCCATAGCTTATTTTTCCATGCTGGCAGACCTTCTATCCCTTCATTTTCCTCTCCCCGTTTCCCTCCCTTTCCCCCTCCCCCTGCTTTCTCTCCCTCTGCACTTTGTGAACTGCTGCTGCAGTGCTGAAGTCCAAAGTTCAGTAACTTGCTAAGCACACAGATAAATATGAACCTTGGAGAATTTACCAATGTAAACAGATAGCCAAGGGTCCCTTTATCAGCACTGGCTCAGGACAGTCGTGGGGGGTCCGAAGTGGCTCAATTTTGTATTTTGTTTTTTTTTGGGGGGGAGTGAAGGCGGGAGGCTGCGCTGTGCCCGCTGCTGACAGTCGGGCGTGTTACCTCAGGAACATGGTGTAGGGAAGCTGGAAGCAGGGGAACGTGGAACTCAAACCCAAGGAACACCAGCCTGAAGACCATGGTCTCAAAGCTGAGCCATCTTCAAGTGGAGCTGCTGGGAGCGCTGCTGGAGTCGGGGCTAACCAAGGAGACCCTGATCAAGGCACTGAGCGAAGTGGAACCCTACGTGCTCCAGAGTGAAAGTCAGCATGCTATCAATGCCCTGCAGACAGAGAAAGGGGAGTCCTGCCCCGAAATCCCCAATCTCCCCAATGGAATGGGGGAAACCAGGTTGTCGGAAGATGAAACCTCTGATGACGGGGAGGAATTTACCCCTCCGATAATGAAGGAGCTGGAAAACTTGAGCCCTGAAGAGGCTGCTCACCAGAAGGCTGTGGTGGAAAGACTATTACAGTAAGGAAAGATTTGCTGCTCCTCTCTGCTGCTCTTTCTTGCATTCTCCCGCTAAGTCTCTTTTCCTTACCTTTTATGCTCAGCGTGCTCACAACTGATCTAGCTGCAGAGTTCCCATCCATGCCCGACTTTCCCCCCACAACACTCCCCATATTCTTACAGATGCTCAACCTTTCTCTTTTAATCTCACTTCAAATGCATAAAGGGAGCCATGGAGCCCGATTACGAGTTTGAAACGCTTGTATCGTCAGGATTGAGAACAGCTCACGGGCTGCATAAATTGCATCTCTGACTAAACGCTAGTTTCTGCCACTTATACTTCTATAGGATTCAAAATTTCAGTCATCAAGGAAAGAAAAAGTAATATCTGGTCACACTCTTAACAGGTATCATATTAGCCAGTGACTTTATGGTAAAGCGAAGCTGTGAAGTTTTCCTGCTAATTTTAAGGGGATAAATATTTTTAACTTTACTGCTCTTTGAAGTATTGATGGTAAAGACAAACCAAGGGAACTTCTCATCCCACGAGTGCTTAGTTATCCTGACTTCAGTGGAGATTTTCTTGTAGAAAGAGCACAAATCAAACACCTGCAGTGAGGCAGAACCCAATGCTTCTACCATCCACTCTCTGTCACAACTATAAAGTACATATGCAGCAACAACTGCAGGTTTTACAGCCTTTGCATACACGCATTGTTAGTACCAAAAGACAGGCAGAGCTCCCTAACCAGTAAGTCTTAGGACAGAGGAACATTCACTGGGATTACCATTTGGCATTCTTCATGGGACAATATTTCTGTGGGCAAAGAGATTTGCCCAACAAGGATCAGGTCCACCCAAGCAATCTAGCACCCCAGAAGCAGAGCCTGCCCATCTGTTTTGGGGGGTAGACATTCTGAAATCTCAAGCTGACAGAAAATCCAAGACATAACAATGACCTGCACCTAGAATCTTCACTAAAACCAAAACCCAGTTAGAGAATTTCTCAGACATTGCTGTCTCCCTCCTCTTCACTTGCAAACAAAATAAATATTAAAGGTAACAACAAGAAGCAAAACATCAAATCCCACCAGAAAGGCCAAAGCCAGAAAAACACAGGTCAGAGTTAGCACTCACCATAAATACTTAGGAGATGGAAGATGGCGGACTGGGAGCTGTGACAGCTGCATCCAACAGAGGTAAATTCACTGGCTCAGCTCTTACCCAGGTGGGGAAAGCACTCCCAATAATCCAGTCTTCTTTTTGTGCCAGTCTCTCTTTCTTCTCTTCTGCTTTTCCAGCTCTGTTACACCTTTTAGCCTCCTTTGTTCCCCTCACCTTTCTCTCCCTCATTCTTTGGACCGATTCCCTCTTCTCTCCTCAGTTTTGTCTCTGCTGCCAATCCTCCCCTTTTGATGTCTTCCTGGCTAATTTTTCTCTCCCTTCCACGCATTTCCTTCCCCTCATCCTCGCCTCCTTCTTGTCTCCCTGAGTCTGCGTACAGGTCTTGGGGTAGTTTGAGACCAGTGGCACCGGGCGGGCCCTGGCTAGTTACTAATTATCCAATGGCTTTATTATTTCTCTTTTGTCTTATAAATTTATAGATGAAAAGCCCCTGATAAGCTTTTTGATCATTAACTTCCGATCAGGTATCTCTCCTCAAGGGAGACCATGGAAGCTGAAGAGGAGCTCCTGGCTTTGCCCCATTTTCTTTAATGAATGGGTGAAGCAGGACTTCAGTGCTATCGCCTGTGATCTGAGAACAGGCTCACGTATGGAGGGAATTCCTTCCTGCCAACTTCACTTTAGCACAATTTCTGGTTTCTGACCATCTGTGCCTTCCAGGGTGCTTGCTACTGGTTTTACCTGTGCACATTATCAGGCTCAGCACAAGACTTTCTTGCCTTGCAAACCTGTGACATTAATGCTTCCTGGCCAACAGTCTCACGTCTCTCTGCAGACAGTCAGTTGAGTAACATTCCCCTTTTACAGAGATTCTGTGACTTACCTAAACCCTATGAGGGTGGAGAAAAGGATAGGTGAGAACCAGAGTCTCCCAAGCCTTACCCCAAGTTGTAATTGCAAAGCTCAGAGCTCTCATTCATCAACCCCAAGTACCACAGGACAGAGCAAAGCACCAGCAGTCCAAAAAGTCAGAAGTGTATATATGGAGGAATATAATAGATTAAAACTATTCAAGGTAAAGTGAAAACACTAGGAAGTCTGTATTGTCAAGTATCATATTACATAAATCTTTGATCAGAAAATATATTCAAAGCAATTTTATGTCTGAGAATCTATTCCAACTATCTGAACCAATATCAGGGTTTGATAATGTCTAAGCAGTTGTTGCTTACTAAAGCTTTTTCTTTGTTTTTAAGAATAAACTTTCCCATTAACAGATGCCAAAAGGTAACATCCTTAAAATAATATTGTAATTATAGACAGGACAGAAGAAGCTGTAATAGGAATTACTCTATAATAGAAATTACTTCTAGCAATGAATAAAGGAAAGGAAGGCAAGAAATCTCCAAGCCCAGGTATTCCCAGTAGAACTTCAATGATTGCAAAACTACCTATTTCAGCACCTACACAAGGATTTCATGTCGAGAAATCAGATGGAGGCTCTTTTGCCTTTAGAAAGAAGTTTCTTCAGGCCAACAATTCCTGGTCTAATACTGCAGACCACATTTTAACAGAGAGATTGACTTGTGGGCAGCTATAGGCAATACAAGAAAGTCTTTGTGGTAACTGCAGGTATTACTCATTAAGTAGTACCAGAGGGAGCCCACTGCTAGGCTTTCCAGGAGATGGAAAGGAAAAGTGACAGCACCAAGAGACCCAACACATCCTTACAGGACCACTGAAGTTGAAATCGTGGTTTTAGAAGCACAGAACAAAGCTGAGTAAGCAAGGAATTAGACAAGAGACTTCAACACAACTGGGTGATCCTATGGGCATCTATCACATTTTGTCCCTGCAGAAAACAACTGATAAAGGCAGTTCAGACTAAGCTTCTGTAGTGAGGAATTGACATTTCATCATTTCGTCCCTAAATGCCTCATTGATGTTCCACAAATTTGCAATCTGAGCGATAACATTCCTTCTAGATCACCCTACAGAGAGAAAGAAGGGCCTGGTATTACCTACAGAAGGCAAGAGAGAGGCGTCCTTGGGAGCAGGGACGGATCGTGTCACTGCACGTCCAGGGAATGGCGAGAGGTTTAGCAGCAGTTCACCTGTAGGGCAAGGAGCAAAATTCCATTAGGAAAGAGAGAAATTGAGATAAGCAACAGGTTTTCCCCTAAAGGCAGGGTCAAAAGCATGCCTTCCTTGAGGAAAAAAAGAAAAGCGACGATAAAGAGTCAATATCTTCCTCACGCAAAGTGTCTTCGAGTTGCTGTAACTGGGGAAGGCTGACATGAAGCTGACACACCCCTTTCATTTCCACATATAAACCAAGATGAGGTGAACCAGGCCAAGTTCATCAGAAAGGAACCCTGCCGATGGTCTTACCTTCCCTGCTCTCCACCCAGCACGGCTCCAGGTGTGCAATGGCATCAGTGAGGGGTGCCTAGCAGGCTCCAGAGGGAAGGGACAGGGCACAGTGCTGAGAACTTCACAGCTCTGAGCCTCTGCTTAAGTGAGCTCTGGTCCAAACAGCAATTCAGAACCTACAAAGGATTCTCTTGCCTGAGAATCTGAGAAAGAAGGAAAGGAGAAATAGGGAAAAAATAATAAATGGGAAGAAGAAGGGATAGAAAGGAACAAAGGAAAAAAGAAGGAAAAGTCAAGAAGAGTGAAGGAAGGAGAATGTCCCCCGAATGTTACATCTCCAGCTCTCTGGAATGGGTTTTCTTTAATGCTAACAACTTGATATTTACTTTCCATTTAAATTTGAGATGTTGCTATAAATTATCAACCAGCCTCTTGTTCCCTTTGAGTTTATAACTAACTACCTGGGTTACTTATTGTTCAGGTAACAAAAGGGAGGTGAAAACGCCCTTAAAAAGTGACCTCAAAACTAAGAAAATGGGAAGCTGGAATGGAGAGAAGACCCAGACCCCTGTGGCTGAGATGAGCCAGGGAGAGGGGCCATGCTCAGAGCTGAAAGCAGGACAGCAAGATTTGGGAAGTCAGCACTACGTGGGAAGAATTTCCAGGAAGAACTTAACATCTCCAAAGCAAGAATGGGATGGGGAGGCAGCTTCTATTTGGGAAGGATGAAGATTAAAAAAGCAGAAAATGGGCTTGCAGGGAGAAGAGAGCTTGAGTGAGGCACACCCAGTTCTAACTCACTCTGGAAGTGAGATTTTAGCACACCTACAACAGGAAAACTGACAGTCAGTGACAGCCCTACCACTGGTGAAGGAATTAAGGTTTACCTTATGATCTCTATGACAATAATGCAGACACTGCAGGTGGAACAGAGCATCTGGGCAAGAGCTCATTTCAGGGTTCAGCTGAGCAGCTGCCATTGCTTGTTTTGTGGTATAGTCCAGGGCCAAAATAAATTGCTGCACTGATATTACAGCCTGTGTTTTGATGATGGACAGAGTAGTTTGGATTACATACAGCTATCTTATGAAATTATACTGTGCTAAGATTTCCCTGCAGTGTTTTCCCTTACAGAACCCTCTCTGCTTTGTCTCAAAACAAAACAAACAAACAGAAAAGAAAGCACAAGGCTTTGAACTACTACGAAAAAGAGACTCTCAGATTCTTCCTGCTTTGTTCCTACCACAAAGAAGCAAGGATCTTGATAGGGAAGACAGAAGTGACTCACCATCAGCCTGCAGGAAGGAAATCAATATGTAACAGTGGTTTCCATCAGTAATGACACAGTCCCTCCTTTCCCCATCTGAGCCAGAGCTCAAATCTAAGACAAAGAGATTACCAGTCTGAGCCTTTTCTGTGTAGGGACTTGTGCCCTGAATTTGTTACACATGTGCTGGTTAGACTATATCACAAATACTGAGGGAGGAAAGACACTGACGATGGAACAGCTCTGCAAGTTCAGCCCAGTTTGAGGCTTCTGAAAAGACAAAGATAGTTAAGGCAGCAGGCTAGAAGACTGAAGCTCTGTAAGCAAGTGTACCATCATAACAGAGAAGCAAATGGTCCCAATTTAAGAAAACAGATTCAGAGAGCTGTAACCAACCCTGCTTCTGCCATACATACAACAGCAGCAGAGCTTGCTCCTTGGACTACCCAGCCACTGTGAAAGGCTGTGAAGGGAACAGAGATAAGGGTATTTGCACTGAGAGAACAGGTGTGGACTTTGTCCTGCTTATCACTTTGCAGCCTCTGGCAACCTACTGAATCAACAAAGCCTCCAACAGTACAGCTGTTGCCAGTTGCTCAGATCTCTGTATTCTTGCAACACATCACCCACAGTATTAGAAATATTTTTTTCCATCCCTGCTCTCCTTTGATGCTGGTGTTACATGCAGCACCACTGTACTTCCACAATGTGCAAACCTTCTCCATCGGTTACCTTGCATACAAAAACAGAAGGATGCTTTGTTAAAACGGAACCAGAATCTTTTCCATAGAGAGGCTCCTGAGTTGACTGGTTCTAGATTGCCTGTTTTCCCATCTTTCTATTTTTACTGTGATTTTCAGCCTCAGCAAAACTGACAAACACAAGGAAGTCGCAATCAAAGTCACGTTGTCTATTCTCACAAATCCATAGAAAGCCTCAGCTTGGAAGGGACCTTAAAGACCACCTAGCTTTAAATCCCCTGCTGTGGGCAAGGCACCCATTAGATCAGGCTGGGCCCCATCTGAACGGGCACTGAACGCCTCCTTAGGAACAGCTGTGGATATTCTAATTAGAGGTCTTAATCAGAGATTCACGTTCATTATAAAATCCCAAATCAGATTAGCTTCAAGTTTTCCCCCAGCTGTTACCCCAAAGGAGGGTGGCAATAGGAGGAATTAATAGGTTGCCTGTGCTTTATAGCATGTAGGAGTCTGAGTGGATCTAGATGTTCATCAGTGAGTTCACATAATGCAAGGCTGATGCACAAAATCATAATGCCAGATTGCTTGGTGTATACATATTACATGCATAGCTGTCCTGTGACAGTATGATGAAAGCCTGTTTTCATTGCCTGAATCCCTGCCATGTTTCTCATCCCTGACAAGATTTAGGGCATGAGCTAGGTTCAGCATGGTAACACTGTGAATCTGCCTTGGAAAAATGAATTACACCTATCCCAAGCACTTATGCCTTAAAGAGGATAGAGAAGAAAAAGTAGAGAATAGCAAGATAGTTGTCAACTCTGAAAAATAGATACCTGTAGTCATAACATATCCAGCTGAATGCTGAAATCCAATGTCATTTCTCTCCCCACAGCATTATTCACTAGCAGCAAAAAAATGCTTTATTACTTCCCAGCAGAAAGGGATGTACATTTCTTGTCTGTGTCACTTGTCAGCACTTTCTATCACTTACAGATGGCCATCGCCTGAACAGAGCAGGGCAAAGCCTTGTATAAAGATAAGCACAGATGGCAAAGACTGCTGCCATGTTTTGGAAAGTTCCCCTGATAGCCAAAGACAGCTCCTTCTAAGGGGAGATCAAAGTGCCTACAGAGATCTGCTTAAAGGAAGCTAGATACATCTTTTCCATCTAATTCCTGACAGATGCTGTGCCCTGGCCACACTGAGAACAGCTCTCCTTTCCCCGGCCAGTTAACACTCCTGCCTCACCAAATGCAGTGGTGCTGACTGATATGCAAGGTGCACCTAGGGAAGCACCAGTGCACCTCCTTGGAATGCAGGGCTGCTGAGTGCAGGTGTTACAGACAGCTCTCCTGAGAAGTGTTTTCTGCTCCTTCCAGAGAGGATCCCTGGCGGGTAGCAAAGATGGTGAAATCCTACCTCCAACAGCACAACATCCCTCAGCGCGAGGTGGTGGACACTACTGGTCTGAACCAATCCCACCTCTCACAACACCTCAACAAGGGCACTCCCATGAAGACCCAAAAAAGGGCAGCCCTCTACACCTGGTACGTCCGCAAGCAGCGAGAGGTGGCCCAGCGTAAGTACAGCAGTAATTGTTCTCCAGTCCCCAACTTCATAAAAGCCTCTGTTCTCCCTTGCTGATCCTTACTGCCCATTTCTATCAAGGAAAAAAAAGTGCAGGAAAAGTCATTTCTGGAAGCAAGCTTAGAGAAATCCATGTCAGTATTCAGTAAAGTGAGCCTAACTGCACATGGAAAAATGCCCCATCACAAAACAGTCTGCAGTTACCCACTCCACCCATCACTTTGCTAATTAGATGCAAACTAACATTATTCATTGCCATTGGAGTTTGAAATCCATCCTCAGACTAAAACTGTACCTGATACATCACAGACATTTCTCAGGCATTTCTGGCTGAGCACCAGGCCGGTACAATTTTCAGCTAAAGCAACAGTTCCCCTAGCTGCAAAAAACAGCAAACTATTGTACTTGCTGTAACAAACCACTGCTGGCTACCACCTCATGCTCCAGGCCTCTCTATACAGACACCCATTGGCAACCCATCACTGCAGCATGCACTTCTGTATTCAAGAATCTGCCTGGAATCTCTCACTTAACTTTGTATTCACGAGTTGCAATTAAAACGAGACAGTCAGCCTCTGGGTTGTTCTGGAGAGCAGGACCCCAGTCATACTTACTCTCAAGCCTCCCACATCTGTTTTCACTTCCCCAAGGTGGGAGCTGAGATGCAAAGCATGCAAGAGAAGGGGTAGTCAGCACAGTCCTGCTAGGAATACCTTAATTGTTTCAGCAGATTATGGAACTTGATTTCTACCCCGTCTAGATTCAGCCCTCTGTTTTCCATGATGTTTCCTCTAATAGAAAGTTCTACCAGGCCTGCTGGGCAACAAAATGGACGGAACTACTCAAAATGCTTCCAGAAAATAAACTCCCTTGCCCCTTTGTGCCTGCAGAATTCACACATGCTGGTCAGGGCATCTTGACAGAGGAGCCCATGGGAGACGATCTGCCCACCAAGAAGGGACGAAGAAATCGCTTTAAATGGGGTCCTGCCTCACAACAGATTCTGTTCCAAGCCTACGAGAGACAGAAGAACCCCAGCAAAGAAGAGAGAGAGGCACTGGTAGAAGAGTGCAACAGGTAAAGCAGGGTGCCTGGCCCTGAAGAAGCTGAGCAGGGTCTCTGCATGCTTGGTGTGCTAAGGCCCACATGAAGCAGGGTTGTGGCATCAGCCACATTTGAATCAAGACTGCTGAGCGTTCCCTGTTTGCTAAGGATGCAGCGATGCCCCACGTCTCGCTGTACCCAGCAGGACCCTTCCCTGTGGTGTATAAGACCACAGCCGCTTCGGGGTTGCACGCTTACTCCATGCCTTTCAGGCAGACTCAGCAAAACTCTTTTTGTGCTTTCTCCCAACAGAGCTGAATGTATTCAGAGAGGCGTTTCCCCATCTCAGGCCCAGGGTCTGGGCTCAAACCTGGTGACTGAGGTGCGAGTTTACAACTGGTTTGCCAACCGCAGGAAGGAGGAGGCCTTCCGGCACAAACTGGCCATGGACAACTTCAGTGGGCCGCAGCCCACCTCCGCCCCCCCCCTAACTCCTCACAACTCCTCCTCCCTTCAGCCGCCTCCCGCTCTCTCACCCACCAAAGTTCATGGTAAGAAACAACCAGAGGGAGATCTGAAAGGGACCCCTCGGTCTGATGTCCACAAACAAAACCGAGCTTAGCACTTGGTGAAGCGGCGACTCAGTTCTAACAAAGAGTTTCCCCCTGTTGTGATGCAGGAGTGAGGTACAACCAGCAGCCGGCCAGCGAGGCAGAGTCGTCCAGCAGCAACCACCACGGGAACAGCTCCATGGTGACCACACAAACCATCCTGCATCAGGTTTCTCCCCCCGGGCTGGAGCCCAGCCAGAACCTACTGAGCACAGACACCAAGCTGGTAAGTGATGTACAGCAAAGCAGTGGTGACTACAGGGTGGTCGCAGGATAGACTCTTCAGAAATGCTATGTCTTAGAACGTCCTTTAAAACAATTGTATTAAAGATACAGGACAACCTCCTTGCTCTGACTTTGCAGTATGAGAACTCTTGGGGTACCCGTGCACTCCGGACTGATGGGGAGGGTGGGCATTAAGACATGGAAGCACAGGTGTTTCTTTAATACTAACCTAAACAATCTATTGAGGAAAAACAAACAAACAGAACAACCACCAACAAAAGAACACAGCTCCAAGTATGAGACAACTTGGTTTCCTTCTTCGCAGGAGGCTCTTTTCTCATCTCCCTTTCCCCAGTCACACTCATCACCTCTCTCACTTGAACACTGCATATCCCAAAATAGTTGATCAGACACCAATGAGATTAACAGACCAGAGACCAGTTACACCATTGAGACAAGTGGATGTCAACACTGCAGCAACCTACCTTCCTCAAAGCAAGTTTCCTTCTGAGAGTTGTTTTTTTTTAAAAAACCTAACTCTTTCCACTTAACTAGCAATTGAGCATTAGGGCAACACGACTGGTCATCTTGGTTTGCACATGCTCCCTTGCTAACAGGGTTGGCAGCAGTTTGCATTAGTGCACATTGGCCCAAGGCAAAGCTAAGTTTGCTATAAATCAGTTTGATTTAAATCTTTGTTTTTCTGTTTTCTTCTCACGAAAGACTTTTCTCTTTGAGATGCTGAAAGTCTTCTAAAGCCATCTTCTAGAACTGGTATTTGTTTGACAATTTGTCCCACCATTTAACCTGCTGGTGCTTGCTCTTACTAAAGCGTTCTTACAGATTTTTTTCTGAGGGGGAAAGAAAAAGTACAGTATAAATCACTGAAATTTCTCCATCAGCAAAATTATTTAATGCCCTCTTGCTGTTCCACAATATCCCAGCTACAGATCTCTAAAGGGCCTTGCAAGTTCAAACCCCATCAGAGCACAGAGAGAGGTGATGTGCTTCATTTCAGAGGTCAAGAAATGAGTCCAGTTATTGGATTTCTTGGTGACTCGAGGTCACAGCCTAAATCAGCAAGACATCCAAGCACAGAATTTGTCCTGTCCAACAGATATGCTTCCCCTCTAACAGCAAGGAACTGTAGTCTGAAGAAAATATTTTATGAGAAAAAAAAAAAAAACCTAAGGAATATTTTCAGCAAGCCCTTTAAAATCTTAATCTGAAAACTCACTGGCCACAAAAAGGCACTTGCTGAGAGGAAGGGAAATGATAGGCACTTCTCAGAGGGAGGGGTGAACAAGGAAAGAGGAATCCTGGATTCCGTAGTGAGCTTCCTTCCGAATTTCTCTGGGCACAGTCCTCTTCCCTCAGCTGTGAAGCAGAGGACAAACTTTCCCTTCAAAGAGAGTACAGGCGACTGACCTCATCTGTGTTTGTACAGCCCTCATAGTCTTTAAGTATGAAAGAACTATAAGAGCAAGGATTTCCTCTCTGTATTTCAACACCTGACCTTTGCTAGTTAATTGATGAACATGAGAAAACAGAAAGACTGCAGACAAGCAAAGCTGAAGTCTTTCTAGTTAGCAAGGGCTCAAGGGCAGGCAGGGAGAAATTGCCGACAGCTTTGGGACTCTCCACACTCAGCCTGCTGCAGGTGGCTTTTCCACTGCCCTTCTCTCACACAGATCTCAGCTCCCGGAGGAACTCTGCCCCCCGTCAGCACCCTGACTGCCCTGCACAGCCTAGAGCAGAACCCCCACGCGCTGGGCCAGCAAACTCAGAACCTCATCATGGCCTCACTGCCCGGCGTGATGGCAATCGGAGCTGGTGAGACCTCATCCCTGGCACCTGCATTCACCAACACCGGCGGCTCCACCCTGGTAATAGGTGAGCAGTGTGCTTGGTTGGTTGTTTGCTCTGAGCTCATCAGGACTCTGGTGCAGAGCTACATAGAATGACCTCCCTCACCCTCAGAGATAAAAGCACTGATTTGGCACTGACACACAAGCTGGGGAAACGGCCACGAACACTAAGGATCTTCAGCTGCACTGCTGACAAGTACCCATGAAATTAAGGGACAGACATCCCTTATTCATGTTAGAATTCAGATACACAGAAACCCAAGTCTTGAGTCTCCTACGCCAATGGAATTTTTTTCTGCTGCTGTGCATCTTCCCAAATATAAACATAACACCAGCTTTAAGTTAAGGGAATTTAAGCATGTTCACAGCAAAAGACAAAACATCCTGTTCTGCTTCCTGCAAAAAGCACACGCAGTCATCACTCCTTTTTTTAAATACTTTTTTTTTTTTTTTTTTTTTACCTCAACAGTTTTTCTGGACTGCTATCAGATTTCTTTTCACTCCAGGAAAAACCTACTGCCAAGATGCATCTCATTAGAGAAAGGAGAATAAAATGTGTGCCCTCTTCTTACTCTTTCTTTTCTGGAAGAAAGAGGACCATGAACTAATTTCATGTCCCAATTTGGAATCAATATCATAATCTTGGCTCTAATTCTGTGCAAGCCAAGAAGAAGAATTAAAAGAGATTTCCACAGTGTTAACATTCAGTGCGAGAAAGGCTTGATGAGTAGGGTGTAGGAACATACCCTACATATCCAGGAATACAGTATAGACAGAGATGAGTATTGATGAGTGAAACCTTCTGCCTTTCTCACTGGTTCAGAATTCAGCAGCCCAAACAAAATGAGCTTAAACTTCATTCTGTGTGGCTGGGCAGCTACAGCATAGTCATCTGTTACCTACAACTTAATATAAAAGGAAAGAATAAAGGAATGAGATATTGAGAGTTCACTTCTGAGCGAGGACTCCCCAGTGGAAATCTACATCATGTTATCACTTCAGTGGAAAGTGATCTGTACTGGTACAACAGGAGGCACTGCAGGAACAAACACGGGAAGTCGGAGGAGCTTTTTATAGTACCTGTCTGCATTATTCCTTTTGCACTTACCTGCTTCATTTTCATAGGTATGAAATCTACTCCCAGTCACAGTGAACAAAGGGATTTCCTGCAAAGCAGAATCTGATCCCACTGCTCCGACAGAACTGCTGTGACTGCTCCAGAGCAGCCGCTCCTCCCATAGCATGCAATGCCACTGTCATCACTCCTTGTTTTTCAGGCCTGACTTCAACCCAGCCCCAGAGTGTACCTGTGATAAACAGCATGGGGAGCAGCCTCACCACCCTGCAGCCAGTCCAGTTCTCCCAGCAGCTGCACCCATCCTACCAGCAGCCCCTCATGCAGCAGGTCCAGAGCCACATCAACCAGAGCCCCTTCATGGCTACCATGGCCCAGATACAGAACCCTCATGGTAAGAGTGCAAACTCATTTGCTCATACAAAACAAAACACTTTGTTCTGGAGCACTTCCTGGCTCTGAAACTTAATTGCTATAATTACGAAATTATTTTCCTCTTGCATTCATCCTCCTGCCCCTCCATTCCCAGTATTCCAGAGACAGGCAGCAGACACACGAAGAGAGAAACTCAGCCAAACCAACCTCATGCAAAGCTCCAACACCCACATCATCCTGGGTGTTTTTTTTTTTTTTTTTCTTGTACAGCTCTCTACGGCCCCAAGTCTGAAGTGGCCCAATACACACATACAGGCCTCCTACCACAAACCATGGTGATAACAGATACAGCCAATCTCAGCGCCCTGACTAACCTGACACCAACTAAACAGGTAACAGCCTTAGCACGTGTGTCCCCCCACCTTACAGCTGCATCAGTCTGCTGGGAGCTCCTTGCTTCTCAAAGAGCTTTTGGGTGTGTGGCCATCCCAGCAGAATGATCTCTCATCTCCTTGCTTTGCTGGAGGCATTAGAGTGAGCTCCTCACTGCATCATCAAGGATTTAATCTCCTTGGAAACAGCACCTGCTCATTCTTTCTAATCCTCTTCCCCCACGTCTGTTAGTAGGGATGTAGAAACCAGGCACTATTAACTCTTTTCTCCAGGCATTCACATCTGACTCAGAAACCCACACAGACTCTGGGATCCATACACCCGTATCACAGGCACCAGCAATACACCTACAGAACCAAGACACAACCATCCAGCACCTTCAGTCTGGCCCACGCCTCACCTCAAGCCCTGCTGGTAAGAGGAGCAGCCACTTACTCTCTTAAACCACATATTGCAAATAGGTGCACATGTGAGGATGGGAGACTGCACTATTTGTACTTAACTTCTACCTGTGCTTTTAACAGTGTCCTCCAGCAGCCTGGTGCTGTACCAGAGCTCTGACTCCACCAACAGCCACAGTCAGCTGCTGCCATCCACTCATAACGTCATTGAGACCTTCATCTCCACGCAGATGGCATCCTCCACTCAGTAACACCAAGACAACCACCCAAAGGGAGGCTGCCAGGACCAAGGCATAAGGTGCAACTCCAACTGTGTTTGCCATCACTGTCACCACTGCCTTCCACTGGAAGGAATGGTTGCTGCAGTCAGCCAACCTCCAGCCCCTACTGCCTCATAAATCCCTCATTCAGCTGCCTCCAGAGGAGATGGCTCAGGCTCAGAGCAGGAGCTATGGAACAGTGATGCCGGCACCGATAGGATCCACTGAGCCCCAAAACCAAACCCAACCCCACAAGCCAGCCTAGAATGAGCAGACATCCTTGTGGATGCTGAAGGAGTGCTACAAAGTCAGATCTGACTGGAATACAGCAAAAAATGCCAAGATGTCTGTGGAACTTTGGTTCTGCTCACCATCACTAGGTTGGACCTGTACAAACCTGCCAACACCAAAGTCAGCCACGCAGAAAAGAGAAAAATTGAGCTGCCAAAAAAGGGACACCATCTTTAAAGCACTCTCCTGATGTAAGGAAACCTGAATTGGAATTATGAGAGATAAAATCAACTTGGAGGCAAGAGTGAGAACCTGGCTTCTGACTTTGCAATGAAAGTCACCAAGAAACTGAATCAGGAATGGCTTGGCAAAAACCTGTCAGTACAAGATCATGGACTACAAGTTGTAAATCCCTTAATTAACCACAAAATCCCAAACATTCTCAGTTCAAAATGACCTACTCTAAAATCATGTTATCCTAGTGGAAATGGCTTGGTTACTTTTTTTTTTTTTTTTTTTTTTAATATAGCTCTGCTTTGTTTTAAATGCAGAAATTAAAGTTTAACAGCAGCAAGGAGACTTCAGCTCTCTGCATTAACCACGTGGATCCTCATATCTCACACATTCTGCTGAGTGACCCGGGGGTGGCATTCTCCACAGGTCCCTGACACTGCACAACATCCAGCAGGGCTCCACAGACAGCAGTAGTTCCCTCAGCTCTCTATGACAATGTCAATTTGGATGGATTTTATAGAACACTGTTCACTCCTGCCTTCCTTGTAGGATAGATTCTGTAGTTCTTGATATGAAAATAATTCCCCTGGAGTCTAAAAGCCTTATTTGCACTAAATGAAAACTTTCTACTTACATAATTCCTCTTCTAATTATTCCCCTCTTTTTTATTTACTCTGAATCTTTATATCACTGATAGGCCATATGAAAAACCCCAATTAATATGTTTTTGCCATTGTGATAGAGCTGTTCTTTCTACTGTGAGCAGGACAATAGAACATGCTCAAGCCTCTTAACAGATTAAGATACATGGAATATTAAAAAACAGTGAACTCTTTAGTTATCATACCTGGAAATTTCAGTATTGCAGATAACACGTAACAGTTTGTGCCTGTAAGAGCTTCTTCTAGATACCACCAAGCACCAGAAATTAATTCTGGTAACTAAGTTCTCTGAGGAATTTTATCCAAGGATGATTTCTTAATCTCCCAGGTGCATTACTTGCAAATCAATTTTAACTTCCATTCAGAAAAAGCAGAAACAAAAAACCGTATAAAACAAGGCAAAAAATGTTATGCATTTGACATTCTAGGTGCTAGCTTCAGTATACTGAAGTTTTAACAGGCCATAAAACAAATAATTTTGGTCACGTCCAGATTATTTCCGAGCCAATTTTCTAGTCTTTCCATTTTTTTGGATGCCAAGTGTGTTCTCCTGAGTGACAAACAGCAAGGATCTTACAGTAGGAAGGAAAACATCTGGTTCAAAGAGCATCAGTGCACTACTTTGGTTTCTCTAATCCAGCTTTTAGGTCTCCTGAATAGAGCCAATGAATTATACCTACCGAAACTCAACAGGAGCAGAGTATTGATCCAAATAACAGGTTGTTTCTAGGAATACTGCAGCTGAAACAAACAGATTGAGAGCTATGCTAAAAAGTACAAAAGTCATAGTGAACCAAAAGAAGGTCTGAAACTTAGCATGTGAGATTTAAGTATTTCCTGTAACGATTTCTCAGCATTGATCAGCAATCAAACTAAAAGCCATCTTCAGTCTGTTTTGTCTCTGCTGGGGGAACTGTTTAACAGCAAGAAAGCTGCTGTCCCACAAACCTGCCAAATTAAATAAGACTAATAGTGAATAAGAATTTAATAACAAAAAAAATAGCCCAGAAAACACTCCAAGAGAAATTTAGAAGGACGCAGCAGAACTGCTTGTTTTTAACAACCTCAAAATAAGCTCCCTGCATTATCTTTGTTTGCAGGGGCCCTGGAGAGGTGTGGACTACAGAGGGATCAGTAACACGGCAGGTTTCAACAGCAGATCGTTACGATAATCATAGAGGGGGCAAAAAAATGGAAGGGGCAGGGACTAACACCTGCTAGATGCTTTTCAATAAATGAGTTTCCCATAGGCAAATTGAAGCAAAAAAGAAGTTGACCACCTGTTGCCATGTAAACTAAGTTCAATTAATCGTATGCTTTCTCCAGGAGACAAGATTTGGTTTCAGCATGTGAGAGAACAGATCAGAAGGGATGCAGCTATGATTACATCCCTCCACCACACTGGTCTGTGTAGAGTGTTTAATCCTTTCATGCTAGGACTGCACAAACAGCAGCACAGATAACTGCTGTGCTAGGAGAAAAATGCTCCCCAAGGGAGGTCAACAACATAGGAAGTCACTTTAATTAGACTCCCAGGCCACAGAGCTTTTAGAACAAAAGCTCTGCAAATTAGTTCTCCCTCATCTGCAGTAACTCCATTAGTTTTTTCCCAGCATCCTTCATTCATCACAATCACCTGCACGTTTGCAGAGCAAAGCATTTATTCTCTCTCTTTCTTCTTTTTCTTCTTCTTTACAGCTCCCAGTGACACTGTGTTGTTATCTGCATGATTGCTGTCCTGTCTCTTGTGTTGTCCATTTGCAGAAACCAACCGTGGCAGATCTCTGCTGACCTGGTCACACTCTGCTGGGTCTATTATTTTCTCTTCAGTTTTGTTCTCTCCCTTGATTTTCTTTTTCTTCTTTTTCTTCTGTCTGTGCTCCACATAACCCTGACACATACTCTGGCTGGAATCCTGGGACAGTGCAGGAAAAGCACTTTGCTTCAGAACGTCTGCTGCTGACACAGCAGCCTCCTGGTACTTTTGCCACTCTTGGTCACTGTCTGAGTCACTAGAAAGGTAATAAAAGGGAAGGAAATTATGTTACGTTTGCCTTGAATTCATCCAAAGCATTGAAAGCAGAATTATCTAAGATCAGAACGCTCAATGAACAGCCAGTGGATCCAGGACTCCAATGCTTACACAGTCAGCATTTAAAATTGTTTACATCTCCTATTTGTATTTAAAAAAAAAAAAAAAAAAAAGGTAGAAAGAAAAGAAAGAAAATTGCCATTTTCAAATATCAGTCATAGAAATATACCACTTAAGCTCTTCAACTTTCTAATTCCACGGGAGAGTCTCTGCTGCCTCTGAAGCATGAAAACAAGGGCTGAAATAGCACCTCAGGAGCAAAGCAGCTGACAACACCTCACCTGGAACTAGGTGGCCGTCTCCTCCTCGGGGCAGGGCTCTGCTCTGATTGCCCACAGCCTCCTGGGACAGAGGAGGAGAAGAGGCGAAAACCTAAAATATGTATTTAGAAAGGAATTTTAGCCAAAATACAGAATAAGTGAGAGCAATCAACAACAGTCTCCCTAGGAAAGCCTGCTGTTGTTAACAGATGGCTGTACTTGACAACAATCATCTGTCAGTCTGCAAAGATTTAGGGCACAACAGGCACGACAAAGTAACGGCCTTTGCTGATGCTGATAAACCCTGTGCTGGTGCTCTTTAGCCAGTAAAGAGCTAGAACTACAACTGGCACTGGACAGGATCCATCTCACTTGCTATTATTTGATTAATTGCATCAGCAAATGGCCACGACTTGGACACGACATGACTAGGACTCACCATCATCTCCACAGTCAGACTGCCGCACACAAGCTGATGAAGGTCCTGATGAATCCTTCAAGACAGTGATGAAACTAAACAGAAAACTCTGGTTAGATGTTAGGTAGGTTTGTGCAATCTGAGCTAAATTTGGAAATGTATAGGAAACGAGACTAGGGCGATGTTATGGTCTTATTTTTTTAAGTGAAGTTTCAATTCCCTGCTTTCAGAGCAGACCATGTCTTCTCTCCTTAGCAACATATGCCACAAGAATGACTTTGTTCTAAAAGCCAACTTTAAACACCAGGAATTCTAGTTCCAAGGGTGATATTCACACACATAATAAAGACAGCAGCAGGCCCAGACAGATGCATACTGCCAGTAGAACCCTGAACTGCATACAGCTTTAGGGTGCAAGAGTGAAAGGTTTTTATATTTGTCTTTAAATGATGATATGGTACCCAAACTCTTCTTTTTCTTCTCTACAATGCATTTACAACCAAGGTAAATGGAGAATGGCAGTGCTGCACAGGAAGTCATCACCAGAGGGACACAGCAGGTGAACCAGGTTAGTTCACAGAATACTGGAAGTTCGTATTAAATGCAGAAATGAAGGAACTGAGAAGAAAACAATTTCTCCAAGTTGCACTCGGATTTTTAATTCCTTGCTTTTAGCACACATAAGCATCACTGTACTTTACCCATACAAGCCTTTTTAGTATCACAAGCCAATACCTGTCCAGCATTGCTCCCAGTTTCTTTGCAACATGTGCTCTGAACTCTGGTGTGGTCTGTAGCTCATTTCCATCCTCATCATGGTCATTCACCTCACGTCTGTTTAAAATAAAATAATGATCATCTCCTTCAAGAGCAATAACATCCAGTACTCTCACTCAAACAGGAGATAAGGGGCTGTAAAATCTCCTACCCTGTAGTAACTAATTCATGTTGAGTTGATAAGGGACAACTGCTAAGTAAAGCAGAGAGCTCAACAGTTCCTAACAGTGAGTTAAACATCATTCAGCCATCTCCCTGAAAGTAATAGGATGGTTTTCTCATTGAAATAGCCTGCAAAAGCAAACAAATGGTGGCAGGACATCCCTTCTCTGGTAGGAGCTTCTTGAGTACATTGCCACAATTAATGCAAAATCTGTCCCAGGGGAAAGGATGGCACAGAGCTGCATGGCTGACAGCTTTTGAAACCGAGCCTGCAGAAATGCTGCAAGTTTACACAGGTCAGCACTGCCTTTGTTACAAGGCACCTAATTCAGACACTGCTTTCCCACCCAATAAATGATTGGCTTTGCAATAATATTGTCATTATTTGCTCTTCTGTATATAACTCTCCATTCTTTCAATAAGAAGTTTTGTCATATTAATTTCTGCATGGCAGGGACATGGAAGAATTAGGGCACAACTAGGGCACTTCTGACAATCAAACTCATGCTGAAACTGCCAGCAGACATTTATTTTCAATTGTTTTCGCTTCACTGTTAGAGGGATGAGGAATATACTTCCACAATAACTCCATCCATTTATTAGAATTAAGCATCACTGCAGATTACAATTGTACCAAAGGCTTTCCAGTACGAAGCAACGCGAGGCATTAAGTAGCACACCTCAAGTTTTTCTTCACCAAAACACAACCCTGAGGCCCGCAGAGCGATACCTTAGGCTGGGCCGAGCAGCCTGCCGCCGATCCTTTGGAAATCCGCCTGCCAAAGGAAGGAGAACGTGAGAAAGAGCTGCGGCCAGAACCCGGCACAAGCAGGGCACGGCACAGCCCGGCCACCGCCTCGCCCCTCACCGCCTCGCGGCTCCGCCCGCCCCGCCGCCTGCTGCTTCCCGCAGTCCCAGGCCGCCTCCCGGAACCGCGCTGCCGCCCCGCCGCTGCTCTCCGAATCCGAGCCGCTGTCCGTGCTCGCGCCGTCCCTGGGCGCCGCCATCTTGGAGCCGCGCGCGCCGCGGGGCATGCCGGGAGCTGTAGTCCTCCCGCCGGTCCGCCGGCCGCGGGGCATGCCGGGCGCTGTGGTCCCGCAGCGCGGCGCCCCACGAGATGGCCGCGGCTGGCGGCGCGCACCGCCCCTTCGGGAGCGCGCTGCGGGACCGCGGCTCGCGTCCGTCTGACACCCCGTAACTGCTGCCGGGTGCGTGTGATGCAGTGCCTGCGGTCTCGGCTGTAACAGCGCGCACAGACGGAGGGCGAACGCAGACCGGCGGTGTCAGAAAGACGGCATGACTTCTGTGCTTTTGGAAACAGGCAGAGCGCTTGGCCTTAAGGAATACGGACGCGGGAGGCAGCGGGCAGCTTTTACGGGGCTCTGCCCGTCAGCAGGGAAGGACGCGGCTCGGGCGGAAGGAGGTGACGGCCCCGCAGGCACCCAGCCTTCACTCGCAGGTCTGAGGGCTGCGCTGGATGAGATCTGCTCCGTGCTCTGCCGGTCTTCAGGCATCCCCCGGCCCAGCAGCTCTCCTTCGGGATGGCCGCCTCCTTCTGATGGCTGCTGGCGCAGGGATTTGATCACAGGCTGCGCCGTGTTTCACTCGTTCATTTCATTTCGAGGTGTCGCAGCACCGGGTGCTTCGCTCCAGCAGATCCAGGCAAAGCTGGGGGTGCTGCAAACCTAAAGAAGTTTGTCAGCTTCCAGGAGTCCAGAACAAAGCCCACACAGATGAAAGCAGGTCACGTAACAGAAACAGCTGTGTGGTTTCCCACCGCTTTGGTGCTGTATTGAAAATTGAAAACTGAAGTGAGCGGGTCTTGGAAACTGCTCCTCTTGTTGGACAGAGGCAAAAAGCCACAGATAAATGGGAACTCTTGCATGGAAATGTCAAGGAAGAGCGTTTCCAAATGCGATTTAATACTGAATTAAGGTACCAGCAGGTTGAAAATATTTGTAAAATGGAGACTTGATGAGAAGAACACTGATGTGAACCTCAGTGTGTTGGATTCTTCATCTCTGTATCTCTTTACTAAGAGAATTCTAGGAGGGGTTCTGTACACAGCATAAACATATGGAGCCATAAGTATGGTGTGAGCCTTGAGACTTAGGTCATGAAAAAATGACTAAATCCAAGCCATTTATTCTCATGCACACCATGAGAGTGAGCCAGCAGCCAGCCTATGGGGCTGCATCTAATCAGTTACTGGCTGCCAGCTATACTGAAAAATGATACACATAACCATGAGAATACACATAAGCAACACCTCCCCATTACTCGGGGGCTGCTTACCTCTTTGAAAGCTGATTTCCTTGCTCAGCTAGGCAAGTATCCCCCTGCATCACTTATTGCCATTCAGTTTACATTCACTGTCACTGGCAGAGAGTTACTGAGTGTTCCGTGTATGTTCCTTACTTGAATACTGTTTTAAGTAAATTTGTTCCTATTAACCTTATCTTAAACAAGATTAACAGTTACATTCTGTTCTTGTACGCCATTCTTTCCACTCATTTAATCTTGCTGATTCTCCATCTCTGGATCTTTTCCATTTGAAAAAGAAATTGGAACAAAGAAAAGAAGCAGAACAAGGGAACTGTAAATAAAGCATTACAGAAATGCATAATTATATTTAATTCTTCTGAGACATAAAACATAAAGAGTTAAGATGAACACTGGGGATTGAAAGTATTCCCTGGCTGTGTTGAATACAGCACTGCTTCTTTCCAGGCTGCTTTTGTTATCATAAAATACCCAAACAGTAAAGACTATTCTGAGCATTGTTCTTACTCATGATTATAATACCCCAAACAACTTCATTTATACTGAAATGCCTTTGACTGTAGACTTACATGACTACTCCAAGCTGGTCCAATTTTCAGAAGCTCATCCTTGTTTTAATCAGCATCTGGGGGATACATTTACACTTCTGGGGTGCCATTAACCTCTCGCTCATTTGATACTATATTGAGATGCCCAATTTTTGCTTACATGCTGAAGCTGTGCCAAGCCGTGCTGCTTTATCATCTCAGTTAAAGAAACGTTCACAGGCAGCAAACACACAGCTAGTGCTGTTAGGGCAGCTTCACAGAGCCCGTCCTAGCACACAGGCACTGCTGCTTTTGGACATGAGCTTACCAGCACCACAGCTACAAGTTTCCCAGCGCAGTACACCAAGTGTGTGGCAGTTCTGGCAGTGCTGCTGGATCACTATGTTGACACAGGCTTTACCAAGCTGATGTGCTACTGGAGGCAGCACGAAGGCTCAGCACAGCGTGCTTCTACATTGAGCAATTCACAGAATCACAGAATTGCCAGGGTTGGAAGGGACCTCAAGGATCACGAATCTCCAACCCCCCTGCCACATGCAGGGCCACCAACCTTCCCACCTAATGCTAGACCAGGCTGCCCAGGGCCCCATCCAACCTGGCCTTGAACACCTCCAGGGACGGGGCATCCACAGCCTCTCTGGGCAGCTGTTCCAGCACCTCACCACTCTCTCTGTAAAGAATTTCCCCCTGACGTCCAACCTAAATCTGCCCTCCCTCAGCTTCAAACCATTTCCCCTCGTCCTGCAGTTATCAACCCTTTCAAAGAGTTGATTTCCCTCCTGTTTGTAGGCTCCCTTTAGGTACTGAAGGCTGCAATGAGGTCACCCCGCAGCCTTCTTTTCTCCAGGCTGAACAAGCCCAGCTCCCTCAGCCTGTCCTCGTAGGGGAGGTGCTCCAGTCCCCTGATCATCTTTGTGGCCCTCCTCTGGACCCTCTCCAACAGCTCCCTGTCTTTCTTGTACTGGGGGCTCCAGACCTGGACACAGTACTCCAGATGGGGCCTCACAAGAGCAGAGTAGAGGGGAACAATCACCTCCCTGTCCCTGCTGGCCACCCCTCTTTTGATGGAGCCCAGGATCCCATTTGCCTTCCAAGCCACAAGGGCACACTGCTGGCTCATGTTAAGTTGGCCCAGCTGGCACATCTGAACCTGCCGTGAGACCTGCGTTGTCCCAGGCCTCAGACAGCATCCCCGGTCTCTGTAAGAAAGGCTCCTTCGGCATTAAGCCCCACTGATTACCTTCATTCCCTCAGCTCGCCTCTAGTGGGAGGGCACCGGGATTCGGGCTGGGATGCCCCGTTCCGTCAGGTGCGCACGGAGCCGCAGCGCTGTCAGAGCAGTGCGTGCCGGCAGGACGAAGCCCGGAGGTGCCGCCTCGGTGTCTTTCCCAGCTCTGACAGCTCCTCAGCCCCGGGCCCGTCCTCTCCTCCTCAGTTTCTCACAGCTAAATAAACAGATACCTCCTCAACGCTCTTTGCTCCCCTCCCGGAGCGGCTCCTGCTCGCACCGCGGCACTCCGCGCAGCCCTGCCGCCGCTTTCCTTTCTCCTCCGCTCCGCCCGGACGATCTCTGCCGCCGCTGACGCGCAGCCCGCGCTCGTTACAGCGGGAGGCATCGGGACACCGCCCGGCGGCGGACGGGCTGCGGGGAGAGCAGAGCGAAAAGTCACACGGGGAGCCGAGGCAGCGCTACGCGGCGGCCGAGCCGGCTGCTGTTCTGCGGCGGGGCAGCTTCGGGACGGCTCGGAGGGAAGCTCGGAGGGAAGCTCGGAGGGAAGCTCGGAGGGAAGCTCGGAGGGAAGCTCGGTGGCGCGGCTGGCAGCGGGCGGAACGCGGCCCCGCGGAGCGGCAGCGATAGGCCGGTCCCTTCCGCCGCGCCGCGCTTCCGGGGCGATCAGGTGACGGCGGCCGCGGGCGGGGAGCGGCTCCGCGGATCGCCGAGAGCGCCGGTGAGCACGGGCGAGCGGGGCCGGTTCCGGGTTCGGGTTCGGTATTCGGCTGGGGAGCGGGGGGAGTCGAAGCCGGGACGCGGCGGTTCTGGAACGCGAGGATCGGGCCGGTTCGTCACCGGGGCGACCCGGAAGGCCGGAGCCGTTCGCGGCCGTTCCGAGCGAGCGGGGCGGGGGACGCCTCGGCAGCCTCGGCCCCCGGGCCGCTGTCGGCAGCGCGGCGTGGGTCCGGCCCGGGTTCCGCTCCGCTCCGCCGGGCCCGCGGCGCCGCCCCTCCTGCCCGACCTCCGGCCCCGCCGCCGCGCCGGGCCCGCGGCCGCCTGCCGGCACTGGGTGGCGGAGCTCCGAGATCCTCCCGGGCCGCGTCCGGAGCCCGCGGCGCAGCCGCCGAACGGCCTCTGAGTGCCGGCTCCCGTTGCCCCCCGCTTACCGAACCGCGGCCCCGTTCCTGTTTTCTCAGTAGCGCTGCTGACAGAACGTTCGGTGTTTTACATAACACCGGGCCAGGAGAACGTTCGGTTCCTGTTACCCAACTGCTTCTATCGGTGCTCTTTCTTTTTTAGTTTTCCCCTTTAGACTTATTGGTAAGAGAAGAAAATCTTTGTTTCAACATTCCTACATTTTCTCTATCGCGTTTCTGTGGAACGATTTATAAAGGAGAATTAATTACGTTGCTTTTCTGCTATCTTGTCTCAGCGTGGCACGTTGCTGAGGTGCACTGGTGAGCTGTGCTGGCTCCTTCCAGCTGCCCAGAGCTGTTCAGCAGGGCTGTACCCCAGCATTGCCTGTAATGCAGCCCTGTGTTGCAGAATCCCAATTAACAAAATGAGGCCAAGCGAGGGCACGCTGCTCTGTCAGGCAAATGGGTGCTTCTGAACGGTCAGATGATGGCCCAGATTTGGATCCCGGGGCTTTAGGGTGATACTAAAAAGGAGCTGCGTGGTGCTGCTCGGGTTATGGGAAGTGAAAAGGTGGACTTACAGGGAATGTTTCAAAAGGGTTAAAATATCCAAGTGGCACAGAGTAAAAATGTAACGAGATATAAAAGTGCCTTTAATGATTAACAGTGTGCCTTCAGTCACATATCTGCTAACATCTACCTTAAAATGACTGTCAAGAAGTAAGTGTACCTTTTTCTGGACGCTGCCAACGATTATCAGCTCAGATCATCTGTGGCTTTTACTTGAAGTCCAGACAGCTGTAATAGGTTAAGAGTCAGATTTCTGTTAAACCTGTGAATGAGAAGTATTTATATAAACTCTGTCAGTATTTTTGATAGGATTTCTGATGTTAATTTTCCTTTTCTACGACATACGTATCCAAAAAAATGACGTTATCACTGCAGTCATAGGAAAAACTGACACATCTTCCCTTCCATTAAAACAGCAGGAAGTTGACAAACTAAATCAGAGCTCATTTCAGAAATGAATGAGGGCTGGATTGTTTCAGAAGTCCCAGATAAAAAAAGATTCATTAGCAAAGAAGGATGGAAAAGTGTCTTTCTCATGGAATTTAAATCTAACAATGCACTATTTCATTGTTATGTGTTAGATGTTGGGAAAAGAAACAAGTTTCCAGTTTTATCAGTAAACCAACCAGTCCTATGGCCTCACTGGTTTCTTTTTTTTTTTTTTTTTCCCTTACTGCTCACAGAAGAAGATTAGAAATGAAATACTTAAAACATTCTAGTATTGTACTGCTCTGAACATACATTCTGTAGCTGTTTCACTCTCATGACATCAGCTTCTCTCTGTCTCTCTTCAGTTATCGTTCACCTACTCTGCTCTGTTTCCAATGGGATGTTTTCTATGTTTTAACTTACAATGGAAACTCTCCCAGTCTGTCTTGAACAGCTTCTCTTGTATTTCTAAAGTCAGTGTATTTTAGGCAACACAGTCACTTTTAATTTGCTGAGCCCAGAAATACAGTCTTTTACAGTATCCGTTAGGCTTACATTGTACTACTTCTGCTATATTTACAGATTAGTCTTTGAGGGATTTGAGTAGCATTTCTTACTGCCTGTCACTGACATCTGTAGTACTATACAGACTCTACTGGTTTCCCACACTTACTTCCTTCAGGGTCCACCTGCTGCTCTCAGTTGCCATGGAACGTTCAGGTCTTGGTTCACCATCTGCTTCTTGGAGGTCCAGCTTCAGCTCTGTCAGCTGCACTTGCACTTTCAGCACCTCACTGGGAGTCCTGCTGGATCCCTGAACACGTAGCTTCATTTCCATGTCTTCGCCTCCCACCAGGCTTTCTTTAGTTTAGGAAGATTGCTGAAGCTGGCTTGCTTCATAACCGTTCACCTGTTGGCACTCTTGGTACTGTGGATGGGGTGAATGCCAGTGATTCTGTCACTTTTGGAGCAACTTGTTGGGATATTATAGGGGTCATGATTAAAGTGAAATAAACAGCTGGTATAAACAGCTTATAATTTGCAAAGGTAGTAATTTCCTGCAAATATATAGAGAGCAAAACAAGAAGAAAGAAAAATAAGGTCTTTGAATGCTTGCAGTTAGATTTTTGTATGCTTTCAATTGTTTGCAGCTTGTGTTCCTAGGATTGATTAGGAGAGCTGATCAAAGATGAGGGTTTAGCACACCTAGACTGACATCTGTCCAGTCATTGCTCTCTAAATTCTGTTTGCTTAACCCCAAAAGTTGTAGTATATGCCAGTGCACTCGCAATCTTCATTCTGAGCTCTAAATCAAACAGAAAACGGGGTCTGTTTGGCCTGCTGTGTGCCTCCCTTCCAACTTGTGTCCTGGAGTTTAAATAGGCTCAGGTGCCATTTCAACAGTTTGGAGTTTGTTTGACGTTTGGAACAAGTTGAATTTGTGGTTGAACTCCTAGTTGAGCATTCAGACTGCGTTGCAAGTAATGCAACACAGTCAGTAGTGCACATTTTAGTCACTCGGTGCCATTTCATGCGTGCATCTTTGTAAGTGTGCAGTGTGCTTTGCAGGTGAACAGACATGGATAGCACTTGTCGTGGACCTTGTTATGTTAAACAGCATTCCATAGAGAAGAGGAAAGCATTGTGAAGGCTTTTCAGGATAAGGTTATTTATTTTTGATGTTGCATTTTGATATATTTTCGATAGTTCAAATCATTTAAATCCTAATAGATCATCAAGCTCAGTAAGCCTATGGAGAAAGAATTAGGAGAGGATTCCAGGACAGAGCACCATACACCTTCTAGGAGAGAAAATTCATTGCCTGTCACATTGCATTATTTCAATCTTGTTTTCTGCCTCAGCCATCTTTATTCCATTGCAATAATGCAATAATGGTATCCTTATGGATTTCTCAACCATCTTTCTTCGTAAGTTGCTGTTGGTCTTTGTTTGGTTTTTAATTGTTTTTTTTTTTTCATAGTTACTGAAGGCTATGAGTCAGTTGTTTTGGGTTTGGTTTTTGGTTGTTTTTTCAATCAGATGTTAGTGAAGATGTAGATATTATCTGTATATTTCTGGTGTTAAATATATGGCATTGAATTTGGAGAAAAGAACATTGCTCCCCACGTTGGTTTCAGGGACACAGAAGTTATTTAACTCGTGCATGGTTGCCTTTTGTGGCCACATGTGAGGGCCAGGCATCTTTTGTGCCTGTTCCATAAAATCATGGTGGTGTTTCACGTTTTGATCCCTTTAGTTTTAGGGAGACTTTCTTAATGATGATATTAATTCCCAGCACATGGGATAGATCTGAGTTGGGAAGTTTTCAAGCATTACTGAGCAAGATAGATGGGTGCTACCAACAGTTCTGGTAGTAGGGATGTGTGAAAACTCTAGGCTTCCTTAGTGTTGTTCGTCATCTGGCAGCTTTTCCATCTGCTTGGAACTAAGATGAATGTTAATTTAGTACAATGAAGTACCTTGCTGCTGAGCTCATTGAAATGACGGTGTGAAATGCTAAGCAGTGCTGAAAGCAATGTGTGTTAAAGTGCAGCATCTGTGAATACTGAGCTGCCCTTCTGGGACGCTGTGCAAAATGATGTAACTGAGTGAAAAGGCTCTGCAGGAATAAATCTCATCTTCTCCCTTGTTGTAGCTCAGTGTCACCACAGCACAACTTTCACGAGGCTTGTGTGTGAAGCTTACTTGACTGTGTGGTTGCATTGTGTTGTATGGAGAAGGGTTTTGACCATAACAGCTACAGATACTGAGGTTTTATTTTGCTGTCCTGAACCTGTGCTGCAGCACTGCTACAAAGAGGGAACGCTTAAGGAAGCTTTAAATGTTTCTGGGGTAAGTTTGCAAAGTATTTAGCTTCTGAAAAAAATCAGGTTCCCCCTTTCAAATGCTTTACTGTTTGTGCTTTGCAAAAGGTTCAGATAGTCACCTGGTTCTCTCTCACAGCCTGTTCTAGGTGTTCACATTCCTGCAACAGATTGGAAGGTTGTTGCTATTGAAGTAAAAGAAATGGTGTTTTTTGATAAATACGATGATACTAAAGAGAGCTGAAAGTGTGCCAGTTTAGAAATTTCTATGTTGCTGCTATAATTGTTAGAAATGTTTGATTGCTCTGAAGTGTGACCAGGTGAGCTCATCTTTCTCTCAGCAAATGGCATTTATGAGAAAATACGATGGCTTTGTTTTGACTGTGGACCTCAATTTCTTGTCAGTAAGTTTAAAATACAGGCCATGTGATAAGTCAGGTCCCACTGCAGGATTTCAAAGTAGCTTAGCCAAGAGAGATCTTTTTTTAGAAGCTACATTAAACTAAAACCATCAACAGTAGGATTCAAGTGCTTCTTAGGTAAATTACTGCTAGTTTGAATAAGGACAAGAATGTGATGCTATAATGCCAAAAATGTGGGTATTTTTTTCCCTTTCTCACTGTTAGGATTCCAACAGGAAAATTTTCTTGCTCTTGTGTCTGGGGAGCTCCTCAGGATGGCAAGTAAAGGACCTACAACTTCTGCATCAACAAAGAGCTCCAGTACTGGAGGGACCAGTGGCAGCAGCAGCAGTAATGGTGCTGGGGACAACACTAATCAGGACAACACTTTTGAATGTAACATCTGTTTAGACACTGCCAAGGATGCAGTTATCAGCTTGTGTGGGCATCTCTTCTGGTAAGTACACAAGTCCCCACAGATAAACCAGAACACCGTGCATCTCTCTGATCATGTCCTGTTTATAGTTCTATTGAATAAAAATTAGTTTTTGTCTTAAAGTCAATAAGGACCCTGGCTTTGGGTTAGAAGCAGTTTGGGTTTGCCTCAGAACTGTTTTTATCTATTAAAGGCTCATGTTCCAGGAAGGAAGTTTTTTGCATCTTAAACTTTTTATACCTTCTTTTGTAAAAGCAAAGCCCTTTAGAAGTTGGTTATGTTTGTTATATACTCCGTGCTGGCTGGGCTAGCATAGGTACCTTTTTCACACCTAAATTCCTTACAGTTTAAAATTCCTTACATACTTGCAACTCCATTTGAAGGCAGGTTCTAGATGCCAAATTGCAGTCTTGCTATGTGCATGTTATTGTTTTCCTTTGAAACTGTTTTGGGGAATTTTTTTTTTCTTTTGAGAGAATGTGCTTTTCCATGTGATCTGCTTCTCTTTTCCAATGGAATTGCATTTGTAATACTTCTTTCAATTTGACCTGGGTATTTATGGCATATGGAGTATAGTAAGCATCTCAGCTTCTTATTTAGGTAGCTTGGTCTAGAATACACTCTTGAACATTAAAATGTTATGAATAATTGGCATGGGTAGTTTGTTTTACACAGGAGGTTAAATTATGCTCTTTAATTAAACGAGGCCTAAAAGAGCATTTATTTTCTGTGCTAATGTATGTAATGTCTAAAGGTACAGGTTTTTATTCTGAAGGAGATGGAAAATCATTTCCTGAAGTCATATTAAGGTTAAACTATTGGAAGGTCTACTATCACGGAATGGAACCTTAAAGAACAGAACCTTAAAGAATAGAATGTATCTTGTCTGAATAGTGTTGCAAAGATCAGTCTGAAAGCAGATGGCTGCTGAGCAGTTTTAGCTTGTATTTTTTTTCCCTTGGATACTTCAGTTGCTGTGTTAATTTAAGCTCAGGAATAGTGCTGTGTAATGGGGAGCAAACTGGATCTCACAGCTGGCCCTGTTATAAGCAAAAGATAAGACAAGAGGCTGCCTGAGGTCCATTCCAGCCTAACAGTTCTATGAAAGTGCCCAATGTTTTGACCAGATGGTTCTCATGAATTTTATTAAGATCCTGGAGTCTCATTACTGGCATGTTTCTCATTTGCATCTTGACTCAGGGATATCTTGCTATGAGATCGGAAAAGAAAACTTGCAGTAAATACCACAAGATGAATGAAGCTTTTTCTGGGGCTGTGGTATAGATGAAGGTGCAGGAATTAAAGGTGATGTGGAGATGATGATGTTAGCAACATAGTTAAATTGCATAACCTGGAAATCGGGCTTGGGCTGTGCTTCTAAAAATTGCTTTAATGGGAGGTTGTGGAACTGGACAAACTGGATTCCAAGATTCTGCTGTCTCTAAGCTGTGTTATCCGGGGTGCACTTTATACATTAGCAAGATCAAATTGTGAGTAACTAATTATATTCACCCCCCTCCCTTTTTTTTTTTTCTTCTCTGTGATCAAATTGTCCTGGGAACGTTCACAGCTGGCCTTGTTTACACCAGGTAAGAAAGGTTTCCTTTTGCATTGTCTTTCATCAGCTTCAATGACTCAATAAAGCCCTTCACTCTCTGGAGTATCCTCCCCCTTTTCAAATGCACTTCGTTTTTTCCAGGACAACTGCAACATGCACAAGAACTTGCAATCTAGACTTTCAGCATAAAGAAAACTTAGATTCTGCTCTGCTTACTTGCCACATTTCAGTTTCTTACCCAATAGGTATTGCTGGTTTTGGTAGAATTACTGTAGGCAGTTCATGAAGGTTTAGTTTGCAGGCTTAACTGCTGAGTGTACTTCTTGCTGCATATGTATGTTTTACCTTGTGGTGCCATTGTAGAACAGGATGACAGGAGGGTGTCTGTGCTAGGCCTTGGCTTATGCAAAGCTGTTGGTACTGCTTATTTCCTTGCATTTTTCCAGTGCAGTTCTAATGGTGTACACATCTGCAAGTGGACTGTGGCAAAACAATAGCCAAAATGTCAGTGCTTTAATGGAGAGTACTTACTATTTAGTACAACATTTTGCTCTGTAGCTTTCTGATAGGTTCCTAAAATCTCTCTGCCTGGCTACAAATTAGGTCTGGATGTTGTTTTCATGGTTTTATTAGCTTTCTTATAATTTCTTTTTTTTTTTTTTTTTTTAATTTTAGTGGTTAGAAACCAGGCCAAACAGACAAGTGTGCCCTGTTTGCAAAGCAGGAATCAGTCGAGATAAAGTTATTCCTCTGTATGGAAGAGGCAGCACTGGACAACAGGACCCCAGGTAAGAAACAGAAATACAACTATTTGTTGTATTTCTAGGGTTAACTAGGGTTTAAGGTGAAACTACCAAAGTGTTGGATTCACAGTGTGACGTGTTGTCAAAAGACTGATAGAAATGACAACTCTGCTAAATATTTCTGGCTTTTTTAGGGTTTGAATCTACATACTTTATTTGACTGGCAATTTATTTTAATTGGTTGTTAATTAACAGTTAGAAATAGTAGGCTTCAATGGATGTTATTTGACTGGAGAGGCTTATATAAAATGTTCATGGACTTCATTGTTGATCCTCTGTTTCCAGCCTTTGCAATGGAATTTTTTTTTGTACTGAAAAGTGCAATATCTTAGGGATGTGATCCTGAAAGTTCATGTAGCTGTTGGGTCTGTTCAGCCATGTTATTTTCAGTTTTGCTGCAGCACGGCCCTGTGAGAGCATTCTCCAAGTTTGTTCTGTCTTATGAACCAACCTATTGCAGATACTGCTGTCTGTGTGCTTGAATTTGAGCTAATTCTATAATTTTTTCTAGAGAGAAAACTCCACCACGACCCCAAGGACAGAGACCTGAACCAGAGAACAGAGGGGTAAGGGGAAAAAACAAACAAACAAACAAAAAAAAAACCAAAAAACCCTCAAGGATATAGCTTGTTTTCATCAATGGTGTTTCTTATTCATCTTGGAGGACACAATGTGTGCATAAGGTCCTGTATGAAGGTTCTGTAGAGATCCCCAGAGGCTGTTTATGAATAGGTGATAGGTGTTGTGTGGCAGAAAACTCCATTCCCATAGTGCTATTTACAGTCCTGAAGAATGCAATAAATTGAATTGTGCTTGATGAAAACAGCCCTTTGTGGAATTGCTGGAAATGCTGTTCTTCACACTTGATAGCTTTCCATATGCAGTCATAAGGAACACTTTGCTTTGAAAGTTCTATAGGATGTTACTGTACCCTTGCATTTTAAGAAGAAAAGAAAAGTAGATATGCTTGATGGATATGTGCAAATTTGAAGTGGGATTTGTGGTTTTGTTGAGGAGATTACATAGAATGAATGTAAACAGCAGCTGTTAGAGATGTTAGGTGTATGTTAGAGATGTGGGGGTAGCTGTAGAGCAGACCACAGTGTTTTCTGGCACAATGACAGTGACCTGATGTAACAATTGTGTATTTCCAGGTAACTCAGCCCAGAGTCCTTAGAGAGCATGTGCCTCATGATTCAAGCAAACAGCTCTACTGGGCGTGATTAAGGAACATTTCTGTATTGTGTAGATTGTATAGTAGTTCTCTCTCACCAGGGAGTTCTTTCTTGTTAAATCATCTGCTGTCCTTGCAGTCAAGCTTTTAGCTGGTGCAATAAGTCAGGGGAGTCTCAAAGATGTAGCAGTAGTGATGCTGTTTTCCAGTTTCCTGCAAATGTAGGCCTTGCCATGCGAAGTGCTTTGCTGTCCCCTGCAGTTAGCCCTTACAGCATCCTTCACAGTGTAGCATCTGACAAGAGTCATAATTGAGTATCAGCACAGAAATGTCTGGCTTTTATTATGTGAGTGAAGTCATATTTGTCCTTCATTGTTTGGAGGTGATCAGAGGGGTTTTTCAGAGTTGGTCACAGTTTTAACTCTGAGATCAGAAAACAGTTTGCTGGATTATAGAACACAGAGCAGTGACCCGGCCACTTTTTAAACATGACACAACTACTTAGATTTATATGGTGAGTTGATTCTCAAATGGTACATTGCTTTTATATACTAGGGTTCATCTTAATTCAGAACACTCTGATTTGATGTGGAATTTTAGTCTGGAGCCCTTGGGGTCAATGCTGTTGCACTGTAGATCTTCTCTGGTGATTATATGCTACATCAGTTAGAATTCTGATATGATTTTTTAGTTTGTTTGGGGGTTGGTACTGCTTTTTTATAATGACCAGTGCCATCCCACTGGCAGTGTATCACTTTACTGAATCTTTAGGTGATGCACATGTATAAAAAAATCAATGCAGGTTATTCTCTACAGTATCTTTTTTTATAGCTAGGTGGCTAATAGCTGTTAATACAGAATTATTGATACAATTTTTAAATGTTCTGGTAATGTTGATTTTGATGTATTGTCATATACACACTGTTTTAAGTTGAAGAGGTTTATATAAACACTTCTGTTAATTTGCAGCCTTCAAGCACAAAGTGCAATTCCTACTTGTCATTTTCTCAAACCTTTGGGTTGCTCTAGCAAGTTTACTGCTGTGATAAATGCTTTTAGCATGACAGCTTGAGAGGTATTTAACAACAGTGGCAGACTAGAAGTCTGACTGAAAGGCAAACAGTTCTGAAATAGGCTTTAAATTATTTGTACCTTTTTTTCTCTTCTGCTGCTTTGTTCTCTGCAGGGATTCCAAGGCTTTGGGTTTGGAGATGGTGGCTTCCAAATGTCATTTGGAATTGGGGCGTTTCCCTTTGGTATATTTGCCACAGCATTCAACATAAACGATGGGCGACCTCCTCCAGGTACCATGCATCCTTTCTTCTCAGAGAGTCCTATCACAAACAGATATTTTACAAACCCTTTTGTAACTTAAACAAATAACCTGTTAAATGACAAAACTTTCTGAATAGTAAAGTAAATCAGTACTGTATATGGAAATGCAGGAAGAGGGAAAACATGCAGTGGAAAAACACAGTCCATTTCTGACATGTTTTGTGTGAGGGCTTACTCGTATGTCACTTCCATCTGATTTCCTGGAGCAGTCTTGCTCTCTAAAAATGAAGTAACCCCAGAAAACCACTTCCCAGCTGCACTGAGTCAACCTGTTTCGCACAAACCTGCAGCCCAGGTTTTCTCTGGACTTCCTCTGCAAAAGGTGCTGCCTGGCAAATATTCTTCACCGTATCATATGGCCTAGAAATCATAAGAAACAGAAGCATGTTTTTCATGTCATGCCTGCATTGCCAAAGACCTGTGCTGCCCTTTGTTCCACTGAATTTACTTATCATTTGTACTTCGCACTTCACTGAAAATTTTGTGTGTAGATGTGACACAGCAGAGGAAATGGAAATGTATGCTGCCCTAATAGCCATTGTTTAACCAGCTCCTTTGTCTTCTTTCCATCAATGGTGTCTATATGAAGGTTTCAGAAAGGCACATCTTGAGCTTCAAATCTGTGTGCTTTTCATTAGTTCTCTTTAGTCAAGAGTACACACAGAGTTTTATCATTTATTTACTCAGTTATTTCACCTTGAGGGGAAGGAGCTCCTAGGTAGAGGTGGTAGTGTTCCTTAGGATGGAAACACCCGTCAGCAGTGAACGTGGCTCAGTGCTGTCCCCAGAAGTACTCTGAGCACATCTGGATGTACTGTAGCACTCGGAGCTGCCTGCTGCTATTAGTTATGAGCAAACTTGCCACAAGTCCTGCTGCAGGGAGCTCGTGCTTCTCTTCCTTTTCAGTTTTCCAGCATGGATGGCCAATCTAAGGGTAGGCAATACTGGCAGCAGCAGTTTCTTAGCAGGTGGATTTCTTGTGTGTTTTATATATATGTGGTGAGTGTACTATATGCAGAATATACAATATTCTAGAGAAGAGGAAGATGCTGAGCTGTGTTTTACTTCCTGTTTTCCAGCTGTTCCAGGGACTCCTCAATATGTGGATGAGCAGTTCCTATCCCGCCTCTTCCTGTTTGTGGCTCTGGTGATTATGTTCTGGCTGCTGATTGCATAAATCGTTTCCATTATTCTGAATACTCATAGCCAGAAAGGCTACTGAAACAGTTACAAACTGCTTCCCATCCCATTTTAAACCTCTTGGTGTCTGGTTCCGTAGCTAATCACGGGTTTCAGAAATTGGTGATACTGCAGCACAGTGAAGAATCTCACATTTTTTGCACCACAGTTGGAAATTAAACATTGGTTAAAACGTATTTCAGCTCGGCTGTCTAGTACAACAGGTTCTGACCACAAACCCTGGGCCTAGCTTTGAGCTCTGCTCCTAAAAAGGAGTGCTGCTTTGAAATCCTGTGCCAATCAGTTACAACAGGTTATGTGAAAGACAGTTGCCCCAAGGTAGACTGGACAGGTAAGGAAACTTCTGCAGCCCCATCAGTATCTCATGCTTGGCAAACACGGTGGATCTGCCAGCACTCTGGGTGTTACTCAGTTTCTTCAATCAACATCCTGCCTTCTTCAGGAAATCACCTGCAGCACGGCTGAGACTCCTTGGGCACAGCATGTGATACAAATGGAACCAGGTATGGAGACTGGTTTCTTTTCTTGCTGTTGTTTCCCACAGCAATGGAAAACTCCTGCCTGAAGCTGCTCTAATGGCGATTAGAAGAGCTACTGATTTATGCTGCAATTTTTTTAAAGCCTGAATTTGCTGGAGCCAGACACTGGAAGATTCTCTGATGAAGCTGGGTGAGGTTATCGAGCAGTAGGACTTATCTCTCTGCCTCACCCGGCCCAGTTCCTCACTGACATAACAGTGTTGCCTTCCGTGGTTCTGTGCAGCAGCACTTACGGATAATCCCCTCCCATCCCTGCCACTGCAGCTACATTTCTTTCTCCCAGGGCTGTGAGACTTTCTACACAAGGTCGCAAATAAAATCCCATTAACGACCTGAAGCTTGGGGAGAGGAACGAGGGCATCTTCAAGTGAGATTAGAGCTTAAATATGGCATACTGTAAAATCATACGGGAGGAAAAATGAGATCCTGCACGTGCCACAGCGGGGAACACTTGGAAAAGCTTCTCTGTGCAGCCACGCATGGCTACAGCACGGCACAGAACGGCTACAGTGCAAGTCTCGTCAATATCTACCAAAGACACGAATGAGAAGTGCTGGAGGAGACCACAACCATCTCTGTGCCGAGGGGAAAATATTTCTGCAGGTGAAACGTAGCCCGTTTGGAATCGCGTTGGGTGTACAGCTTTAAAAGTATTCCTGATGTATTTGTACAGATTCCTTCAGAAGAGCAGACACGAGGGATTTCCTAACGAGATGAACAATTTTGATATTTCTCTGACTAGACAACTCCATTTCCTTTTTTTTTTTTTTTTTTTCCCTTCTATTGTTTTTAGATCGTTTTGATTCAGATCACCGATAGTCACGATGATTTCCTGCGAGATGAACCTTGCGACTTCCCTCATGGTAGACTTACAAACTGACAGAACAAATCAAGTCTTAGAAACTTTGTTTCCATAGTGAAGCTCGTTAACGTGTATGGCGTATGTATAAAGTTCCTGGGCGGGGCACCTCCATGAGCTGTGCTGGTGGTTGGTGGAGGTGTAAGATGCGGTGGGAGCCGTGCGGGATGGAGGCGCGGTCGGCTCCTCTCCCGGCTGCGGCGGAGGCCGCGCAGGTGTCCCGCGGTGTTTGTGTCGTATCGCCCCCCTCGTATTCGGACTGCACACACACAGCCGGTGACGGCTCGTTCGGTGCGTTATTACCGTTTACCGTTCACTAATTTTCACTGTTGTGAAAGGTGATTTAGAATTAAAAAAAAAAAAAAAAAGAAAAAAAAATGGTTTTATATTGATGGGAGTCAGCTGCCGTTTCTTTGTGCTTGGCGATCGAGGCGCTTCCGCGCCGTGCCTCAAGAAGAGGGAGGTTGGGGCTCCGCTTCGCTCACAGCGGCGCTCCGGGACGGGACGGCACCGCCGCTCCCGCCGCCGCGTGTGGAGAGCGGGGCTGGGGCCGGGGCCGCGCCGCGATTGGTTCCCACCGCGGAAAGGGCGGGCTCGCTCTCTCCGACGGAGCGTGAGGGAGGCGGAGCGCCGATTGGCCTGCGGCGAGGAAGGGGGCGGGGCTTCCCTCGGGGCGTGGCACGGCGCCGACAGAGCGGTTGGCGGGAGGGGGGGAACGGCGGCGCGAGGCTGAGGGAGGCGCGCTCCCGGCCCAGGTGCGGCGCGGCGGTGACGTCAGCGGGGCCCGAGGCCATGGCGGGGCCGCCAGGTGAGAGCCGCGGGGGCGCGCGGCGGGGCGGGCGCGCCGCTCCGTTGCTCGGGGCCTGCGGCGGGGCCGCGCCGCTTCCTGCCGGCGTCCGGGCGGAGCCGCGGGATCGGGCCGCGGCGGCGCGGCTCCGCGGGCTTCTGGGCCCTCCGCGTCCTCGAGCCGCTCCGTGCCCGGCCGTTCCCCGCGGCGGTGCGGCGCTCCGCAGCTCCGGCCCGGCCCCGCCCCGCCCCGCAGGTGCGAAGCCGCGGCGGTGCCGCGTGGCGCTGCGCCGCGAGTTCCTCCGGCGGCGGTGGAGCGGCGGGGATCAAATGATCGCCGTGGGAGCGTAGCGGGGGGCTGCGCTTCGGCCGCTCGGACGGGACGGAGCCGCTGGCTGCGTGAGCCCACCGGCCCCGCTCACCGTGACGGCGTCGGTTCTCCGCTCCGCTTCGAACTCTCGCGCTGCGGTGACTGCTGGGCTGCTGCTACAGCCGTTCGGGTGCTGCATTGCGGGGCACGTCCGTTTTGTCGAGCGCTCGCAGTCGCTGAGAGCTGCCCTCTCTCCTGCTGTTATCCGCTGAGCGCGGAGCCGCGCCTCGCCTTGTGCTGCGGGCAGTAGCGCCCTCTGAACTTAAACCAGCACACTGAAGAGGCCGTGGGTGAGGAAAGCATCGTCCCGTGGAGGAGGCATCCTTCCTAGTGCTGAGCTATCCATCCTCTGCAGCTTCCCTGCCTGGCAGCAGACAGCGGCTGTAGGGCAGCGATCGCAGGGCGGTGAGGGCGGCTCCCTTCACCGGTCCGTGTGAGAGCTGTCTTACGTTGCAGGGTGAAGCTGCAGAGGAAAGCCTCAGAAAGAAGGGGCAATCGCTGAGCAACCGCTGAGCTTTAACACTCTTTAGAAACTGGAAGTCTGTGGTTAGTGGTTTTCCTTTTCTAAGCGCAATTCTTTCCTTGTGCATCTTTCCTGCAGTCAGCTCGCAGTAGCAGAAGGAAGCAGCACGATGTGTTCTTTGTGCCGCCCTGCGCTCGGCCACAGCCTCGGCTTTCTCTTGAATGCACCCAAACATCTGCTTGGATCTCAGATAGCATTTCTCTGTGCCAAATTAGTGCTAGAGTCTTTGTACTGTTGTTCTTTTTCCCAGCCTGTGTGCATCCCGGCTGTCTCTGGGGCTTTATGACTTTTTGAACATTGCCAGTATTTTGTGAAAGGACAGCAGGCAGTGGCAGCTTCTCCTCTTCCTAAGCCTGGCTCCAGTGCTGTGTTGGTTGCTCAGTCTCTGCAGGAATATCCTTTTGAGTGTGTAATTCCTTCCTGGTAGTCAAGTTGTTCTCTGCTGAATAAGGATTGTCTTTTTTCCTGTTCTGGGAAATCCAATTAATTACCCGAAAGTGCAGAAATGTTATGTGCTGAGTCAGTGGCATGAGGGGAATGGTAACGTGCCTTCCTGGCGTGTAGCACGGCTGTAGGAATTGTCACACTTGGCCCATCTCCACCTGAAATCTCTGCTCCAAGGGGTGGTGCAGCTCTAACCGTGCCATCTTCTGTGAAAAGTAATATTGTTTTCTTCTGCAGAATGTGGAGGAGCACGTGCTGATGTCAGGTCTGGAGGGAAACAATGGGGGTCTAAGATGTTAAAGTTCAATTTGGGAACCCTAAACACTGGGGCTACGGTATGCCTGGTGTAATTCAGGGCTGTTCTTTATCAGGGATGCAGCAATCCTTGTTTTCTTTGATGTAAAATGGTTGTTGACATCGCCTTGTTCCTTTATACAGGTGAAGAAGTCTGGAGATGCCTGGGATGTGGGGACCTCATTGCTGCTGGTCAGCGCCTCTACAGGACAGTTAATGAAGCTTGGCATGTTTCCTGTTTCCGGTAGGTGCAGCTTTATAGCTTGTTCTGCTGGCTTGGAGAATGGTGGATGCAGTACCGACAGGAGGTTGGTTGTTCTTGAAGCCATACCCTGCTGTCAGCTCTGTGTCTGACCTGCCCTGCAGCCTGTGCAGAGGCAGCGTGCTGCTGGTCACAGCCATGCTTCAGTACCCACAGCAGCCCTTTGGAACTGACCTTCAGTTCTGGCTGCAGTCTGATGCTGCCCTGCAAGGTGCTGCCATGCTGACGCACGCAAATACAGGAATACAGATAAAGTATAAATGGAGGCTCTGATTTGCTGCTGGTAGCAGAAGCCACGGGTTGCGTCTTTGTCTGCAGTTGCATTCCAAGGTATTGCCCAGGCCATCTGAGCTCCCGTCGCTGTTTCCATATGTGGTAGGTGCAGGAGCAATAGCAGGGTGTTGGGAAAGCTGCTGATTTGGCAGAGTGGGCTCTTGCATTTCTTGCAAGTTCTCAGTCCAGTTTTCATACTCCAGAATAATATTTCTGAAGGGGCTTATGTTTGTCAGAGGAGCAGGAGCTTCTGTTGGCTTCTGGGTAGGAACAACTGTGTCTTGAATCTGGAGAAGTTAATGTTTTGGACCCTGTTAAAGCAAATAGAGGGTAAAGTAAGCCAAAGTGTGGCTTTGGAGGAATGTTTGCTGTGCCAAGACAGGCATCTGTCCCATTGTGTTTAATTTATTACTATAAAAAGACTTGTTGAATTATTATGGTTATTGGTGTATTTTTTAAAAAAGCAAAGCATAATAGGCTGCCAAAGCAACGTTAGCTCTGTTGACTTGGAAAATGTTGTTAGTTAGGATGCCTTGTTAATCACAGCTACTGCTCCATATCGCTGCAAATCCCAGTCTTTCTGGTCTGAGTATTCGTGTTCAGCTATGTTGTGTCAGCTTCACTGAGCCCTGTTTTTCTCTTCTCTCTAACAAGCTGGTGTCCTGTTGTGGAGCTTCTCAATTAGCCAAATTCCAGTGTGTGTGTGCAAGTCTTTCTTCTATGCCTTCTCTTCTACTATTTCTGATGCAAGTCCTGATTTGTAAATGCCTGCATGCTTCTTGTTGAGGTGAAGGACAGCTGAGCTGGAGGCAAACCCTGCCCTTAATGGCACCGAACAGAGAATGTTGTACTGTAGTTTATAATGTAGAATGGAAGTCTTTTTTTTTTTCCTTCCTTTTGGTTTTCCATAGAAATGAAGATAACAGCTTTTTTCCTGAGATGTACAGTAACTTGCTGATGCTCTTTCACTCATGACTTTTGGCTAGCTCTGCTGCCCAGCTCAGAGGCCGTGCTGAGTGAACAATTGGAACCTGCACCAGAGGAAGCTGCCCTTCCCTTTTTCCTCGTTCCAGGCTAGCGCCGTTCATGCAAACACATTCCCAGTTTGCACACTGTTCTCCTTTCTCTTCTGTTATCCCCAAGCCATGCTGGGCAGCAGTCTTGTGCTTGATATCCCAAAGCCAAACTTTAAAAAGCCTCTAATGGCAGGAGCCTTTGGCAGCCGGTAGCTGTGAGTTCCGGCAGCTCTTGTGGAGTGTTTTTTACAGTCTTCCTGTGGATTAGCTGCGTCTCTGGCCTGGCACATGATTTCTCTAATGCTGATTGGCATTGATCCAGTCTCGTTAGATCTGCTAAGCTCGTTAGCTTGGTCAGACGAGGCTGCTGATCATGCTTGGCACTGGCGGTAGCTGACGTATATGCATGTCTCTGAGGATTTAAGTTTTTTTGTCACTTCCCTCCTTCCTCAAGCTGCATATACAGGAGCTTTGTCCCTGGAACCTGTGTTTTATGGTGTGGCTTGGAAGGACAAGCAATTCCCTATTCATATATCTTGGATATTTTACATTGTTCTTTGGCTAGCTGATCCTTAGGCTTGAATCTGTTGGGTTAGAGCTGGCTGTGGAGTCTTCTTTTAGATGTTTCTGACACAATCTCTGTTGTGAATTAACTCTGAATGTGCTTTTTTTTGCCTCTGTAATCTGTTGAGTTAGCATCCATTTCAAAGGTCGTTTTTTTAATTGATAAGTGGCTTCCCTGGATTTGGAACTATATTGCACAAGAATTCAAACTTAGATAAGGAAATACAGAGGTGACATGCTGTCTTTTTCCTAGATCTGGATCACTTATATCAGAGGGAATTATTGGAAGAAGAGTGTGTGTTTGTTTTTTACTACCTAGACATGCTGTTCTTTTAGCTTTTAGTCCGTTTTGTCCATATTACAAAATAGAAGATACTGCCTCATATGTATAAAGTATCAATACCTGGTGTTTTGATGTCTGTTGTTTTGTTGATTCCCCCTTCACCCCTCATCTCACCACAGATAAAGACAGTATTATAAACAATTCCCTCTTTTTATAGGGATGTTGCACATTTACACACCTGAGGGATGGGATGCCATCCAGAGAGACCAAGACAGGTTGAGCAGTGGGCTCAGGTGAACCTTGTAAGGTTCAACAAATCCAAGTCTTGCACCTGGATCGTGACAGCTCTGCTATCAGTACAAGCCAGCAAAGTGCCCTCATAGCTCAGAACGCCAACCAGATCATGGGCTGCATCCAAAGAAGCATGGCCAGCAAGGCAGGGAGGGGATTTGCCCTCTGCTCTGTGCTATGAGACCTCACTGGACTGCTGTGTCCAGATGTGGGGTCCTCAGTACAGGAGAGACATGGGCCTGTTGGGGTGCATCAGAGGAGGGCCACAAAAATGCTCCAGGGGATGAACATCTCCCTGTTAGGACAGGCTGAGCTGGGGCTGTGCAGCATGGAGAGGAGAAGGCTCCGGGGAGAGCTGAGAGCAGCCTTCAGTATCTAAAGGGGGTCTATAAGAAAGAAGGGGACAGACTCTTTAGCAGGCTTTGTTGTGATGGGACAAGGAGAAATGGTTTCAAACTAAAAGAGGGGAGATTTAGATTGGATGTAAGGAAGAAGTTGTTCACAATGGGGCGGTGAGGCACGGCACAGGGTGCCCAGAAAAGTGGTGGTGCCCCATCCCTGCAGACACCCACAGTCAGGGGATGTGAGCCCTCATGGAGCTGTGGGTGTCCCTGTGCACTGCAGGAGGGTTGGACTAAATGGCCTTTAAGGATTCCTTCCAACTCAAACCATTTTGTGATTCTATTTGAATCTGAGTAGGATGGGAGGAGAAGACTCATACGCACGGTTTTGTTATGGGCGCAGTATTACTGGAAAATATAGTATTGATTATTTGAAAACTACAGATTCAGATCAAGTCTGCTGGATACATTCAAGTGGAAAATGCTCCTGGTTCCAGATGAAGGAAGTTATTGAGAATGGTGGTAGGGATCCCTGCTGTAGCAGAGTGCTTAAGAACTTTTTAGGAAGGAAGACGGCTGAGGTTAAGTTCCTTCCGAACTGAAATAACAGAGGATGTATATTATTATGGTCTATAAAATGAATCTAATTTAAGTAGCCAAGCAACACAGGCTTGCTGCAGAAATCTCAAACAAAAGCCAAACCCTCCACATTAGAGAAAAAATGTTCAAAGAGTATCTTCAAAATACTCAAGTCTACCAAATGTGATGGATTTCTAAAGATTTTACAGTTTCAGATTTAAATACAGACTATTTAGTTTATACCCCAAACAAAAAAATTAAAAGCTGAAAATCATCAGGAACTTGCAGAATGGAGTCCTGATGCTGGAAGAGGAAAGGAAAACACAGGGAATTTTGTATTGGTCCAAACTTTTTTCATTAGTTGGCCTAAAGAAACGAGGGACTGAAGATGAGGATGACCATAAACTATTAATTCAGCTTGGACCAATATTTCCATTTTGCTGAATACAGCAGACTTCTATGCACATGCAGTGCTGCTTGACCTGGAGGAAACTACTGATGGCTTTATGAATTAGTTTAAAAAATGATATCATAAGATAGTTAATGCTAAGTTAGCAGTATAAACAGTTGGTTTAAAAAGTGCAAACTTTTGATATCCAAATATACATTAAATCTTTTTGTGCTGATGGGGAGTTGCATCATTATATGTAACCAATTTTAAGTAGCAAATTGACTTTCCAGTGTAATATATTGGCTACAATTAAATACAGTCTTGAAATCCATAAGAAACCACTTCCACTTGTTAATGTAATAGTAACAGGAAGTCTAAACTAATAAAATTTGTTTAAATCACAGTATAAACTGATGTATTATTTAAAGTTAATTCATATGACAGATTGTTTTTGTATTCAAGTGCTTGCACTCTTTTTTTTTTAATTAAACTTTCCTGTTACCCTTTACTGGATCTAGAAGCTACTGCAAAGTGCTGTAAGCTCCAGCAGGCTGCTTTCTCTAAACAGGAACTTGAAAAAACAGAGCAGTTTTGGCAGAGTGCAGAACTGGCTCTGTCTCCCGTGGGTATTCTGAAGCAAATGTGAAACAAATCACCTTTCTGCCCATTTCTCAGCAGACACTGAAAGGAGGTTCTTCCCGGAATCCCTCGCTGCTGCCCGTGGTGTTGGTCTGCAGCATGACAAGTGTCTGCTATTGGAGCACAGCGCTGCATTCACCATCCGTGTGCTGAGGGGGTGCCCGAGTCCCAGGCTACAGAGGAGAAAGAGACCCACAGTTCATTTGCAAATTCTAGTGATTTGATTTTCTTATAGAGGCATGTGATTGTTTTTTTTTTTTTTTTTCTACACTGAATGGTATATTTTCTGTGTTATAGAAATATTTTTGCTCAGCAAAACTTAATGAATCACCTTGATTCTTTTTACATTTGGGGGTGCAGGAAGGCAAACCTGGCAATCTTGCATGTGTAATTTCTTATGTGTAGCTAGTTGAGTATCTTAAGGGGTTGAAGGATAAACTAGATGCCTTCTGAGGGTATTTCCCAGATCTTTTTTCCTGTGGTTCTTAGGATACGTACTAAACTTACCCTTCTGTTTGAAGCAATACAATGAAGCAATACTGCTTAGGAATGATCACAAAACTGATCAGCTAATGGGTCACCAGGCAATGTGTCATCACTACAGCTTATCAATCTCTCAGACTACGTCTACTAGCACTTCACTGTCCTAAATGTTACAACTTTGTCAGTCTTCAGAAATCTAGCTGTCATTTGAATCCATTTCTTCTAGTTGTGTTCACAATGGATGTGGAAAGCAAGCTTTTTAACCCCCCTTCTGTTCAAGTAACCTTTTCCTGTTTGCAAGCAGCAATCATGTCTCTGGTCAGTCTTAGCTAGACTGAGCTGAAGAAGCCCTGGATCTAGTTCTTCCTCATAGGCTGTGGATAGACTTCAGTATAGCTCTGTTGGTTCGAATTGTTTGGCACAGGTCTTCATTTTCTGAGAGCTGCTTCCTTCCCACAGACAACTGGACAAATAGATGTGCAGTGAGAGGATGTGAAGCTGAAGTGAACAGATGTTGGCAGATAAAGATGTAAGCACAGGTATTTGAAATGAGGTGGTGTTTGCTACTTCAAATCTTCCCTTAACTCTTCCAGCTGTGAACACAGTCGGGTTTTGTACACACCAGGTGAATTTGGGAGCAGTAACAATGGAGGTGAAATAGGACAGGAACAGGAAAAGTGGGATCTTCCTGGTCCTTCTGTAGTTTCTGGGAATTGCATAAAACTATCAGAGCCTCAGAGGTGGCAGCTCCTCTCTAACCCTGCAGGCCCCTGGGAATGCCTCTTTAATGATGACTCCATCAGCTTTGAAATAGAGCAGCTCGCTATCAGATGTAGGTAGGAAGAGTTGCTAAGTGCCTGTTTGCACACAGGTTGCCACAACTGCTCAGGAATTTAAAAATCCAAAGGAATTGAGTAACACTTTGCAGGTTCAAGTGGTCACATTCCTCAGGTGAATCTTAGCAGCTATTGGAGACATGGATAACAGCCCTTTGTATGTAGGGGAGCTGGAAATTCCAGTCTGAGCTTTTTAGTTAACTTGTGCAGCTTGTCCTTTAGGACACTGTTATCAGAGAATGTAATATCAGTGTAATTACAATTACTCACACAGACCAGTATGTGCCAGGCTTTCCACATGAGTGAGATGGGATCCTTCCCCCAGAGAGTTCAGCAGTCTGCACAGACAAAGCAGCAAGCTAGGAAGCAAGTGAAGATGCTGTGTGCCAGTCCTGCTGCCACCAGTTACATGCTGTTCTCCTTTACAGATCAGAAATTGCTGCTTCTGGAATTGTGTATAATCTATGAAGTTTCAAGGAAGCTCAGTTTATTTGGTTTGTTTCTCAGGGTGTAGGTATTTAGTAGGTCTGCAGCCATTAGGTATGTATGGGGGATATATGAGCTCTCTCTCCATCCTACTGTGATGCTGGATACTGAAAGGCATTACTGTCTGAAGTTCTGCTGCTGTTTAGAGCTGAGGTGCAGTAACAGAGGTGAGCTTCACTTCGCTGTTCGTTTTGGTTTACTGAAGAGCTGTGTGCAAGAGCTTTCACTCAGCCGTGTTTGTTTCAGTACCTGATGTCAGGAGCTTGACTCTGTCTTTCAACACCAGTGAAGCATATGTTAGGTGTAAGTGCACTGGAAATACAATGAGGTGTTAGGATTGTATTGAAGAATTTGGAATGCCTCCAAACTGCACCCATGCTGAAACAAAGACCTGCTGCAGCCTCTTCAAGCATCAAGTGGTGCCTTTTCCCCAGCTTACACCAGTCCACACACATACTGAAGTGCCTGTCTGTGCCAGGGTAAATCTGTGTATCCTAAGGCTGGAAGATAGGCTGAGCTCTGCATGGTCTGTAGATACGCTACTGGACAGAATAACCTGCAGTAAACAAAGTGTCTAACTATGCAACCAAATCTTTCTGCTTAAAGTTCTTAATCACTTGAGTATCACAAAGCTATGATGCATTTTTCTGGGGACAGAGCTGTAAAATCTATGGTGTTTTGCAGCTCAGTTTGCATGTTGAGTCATTGTTGAAGCTTTTCACGTGTTCCCTTCACTTGCCAGCTGTAATGTTCAGGCTTATATCTCTGGCAAAAATCACTGTGCAGTTCCACAGCATGGGAAGGAAAGCAGCCCCTGTTGTGCAGTAGAGATACTGTGTCAGCATTTACAAGAGAGAAATACAGATACTTGACCTCAGATTGTTTAAAAATAAATTTGCTTTGGTGCATGTTGGTGTTTAGAGATGATATCGGTAAAATTACACAGAAGAGGTCCCCTCCACCTGCTCATCAACATTCTTGAAGTGCAGTCATTCTGGCAGGAATTCAGATCTAGAGTGAATGAATAGATTAACACCTTTTCCAGAGCCCTATTATCAGGGCTGTTGCGTTCTCAAATAGGTCATACAAACAAAAGCAAGAAGTAAGAAGAGAATTCTGCATAGGACAAGGAAAGTTACTGACTGCTGCTGGGGCTCGCTGCTTAAGTAAAACCAATTTGATAAGATGTTTCCTGTTTAAAATAGACATTTGGACTGTGTGTCCTTTGGCTTTAAGGAAGTCTCAGACAAAATCCCTTCCCAGTTGCTTAGCTGTCTGGGTGGTTTTTATTACTTTGAAGTTAGGCTTTATCTACTGGCTTCATTCACAGACTAGCTGGCTGCTTATCACATCTGTGGATCAAAACTTCAAAGGTTTGTCTGTAAGGTTGGGATTTATGAGGTCACGTGGAATCCCCCTTGGAGGGAGTTCAGCCCTCGGTAGCAGTTCTGTGGGGAAAAGCCTTTGTCTGTAGGTGATACTGCGGCAAGGAGGGGCCCTGCAATGCACCCGAGGTATGTGTGTGTTGTGGGGTGGTGCTGATAGCCAGGGGAGTGCTGGGCTTTGTGCACTGGTCCATTTACAGCACGCAACGTATAGAGAATGTGGGAGACCAGAGCGCATTCCTAGACACAGACTCACCGTGTTGCTGCTTCCAGTAGAGCTGTGTGAAATGTCAGAAGGAATTAGATCCGTGCTGGAGCTGACAGCCACACTGGGCTCTGCAGCACTTCGCTGTGCTTTTACAGCCAGGCTTAGAAACTGCATCGAATGAGGGAAAAGGGAGAAAATTATTATTATTTTTCATGAAGATGGCTGTTTAAGAAAGAAGAGGGGAAAAATGCTGCCTGGCTTTCTGCTTGCTTCAATAGCAAGCAGCAGCTGTCAAATCTGTAGCCAAGGCTCAGCCCCAAGCATCCATCAGATAATATGCCAACAGAGACGAGCATCTCCAGTAAAAGCACATCTGAGTAGTGTTGCCTCTGGAACATAGCAGATTTTCAGGCTGCGTTCAGGCATGCCAGGCTTTGCTGACTGTACAGAAATGGGAGGGCTCAGTGCAGCAGCATACATTTGTTGCATCTCAGTTTCTTGCTAACAGTTTTAGCTGATTTGGCCACTAGAGATCACGCTTGGCTTCAGAGCAAGCAAAGTGATGTAACTACATGTGCTGCAAGCAGGAGAGAGTACTGCCTGTGCTGATTTATACCTCTCAGCTTCCTTCCAGGAGATGCAGATTAGGTTAAGTGATTGAATGATCTCTGTGTTGAAAGCGTTGGAAGAAAAGTTTCTTTTCCTTGGATGAAGCACCCTGAGAAGTTACTTTCTGCAAGAGGATGACCAAACAGACTGAAGGTACTGTGAAGGCAGTATATCCCAGCTCACTGTGCAGGATTTAGGGAAGTATGTAGTAACATTAATCTGAAGGGGATGTGGCCAGCTGTCTTCCTTAGTCTCAGCCTTCCTTGATTTGTCCATCAGAAAGTGGCACTGCTGCAAAGAGTGGCTTCAGCTTAATGACTCGCCATAAGCGACCCTCATTCAGCACTTACTAAGGCAGCCCCCTTTGGATCAAAGCTCCACCCACGCCTTGCAGAGAAATAGAGCTTATTCAGCCTCTGCAGCCACACGCTGTCCTCCTGCAATGGCTCCTCCTCCCCTCCCACCCTTGGGTGGATCCAGAGAAGGGAAAACTTGACAATAGTTAGCAAGCAGCAGAGCTCGGAAGAACTATTGCAGAAGCATGTCTAACTAGGCTGGGTAGCAGTCATTCTATCCTCCCCAGGGGTGTCGGTGCTGCTGAGTGCAGGAGAGGATGGTTTCAGCTATGGGAGCCAGGAAAAATCTGAGAAGGAATGAGCAGACAAGAGACCTGGCATTCCTTGGGCAGCTTGAAAGAGAGGTGAGGTGTCTGAATCAGCGCAAGATTAAATGAGCACTGGCTGCTGCCATGTTGGCAGAACAGAGCCGTTCAGAGGCAGTTGGACAAGTTTGTGGCTGAGCCAGTTTATCCACTGTTGAAGATGGGAAGTTACTTGTCAGCCCCTGCTTACTTCGCTCCCAAGGATCCCTTTCGGTAAGTCTTGCACGGGATTAGCAGCTGATCTTCAAGCTGTCATTTCACCCCTGTAACGCTATCCTAAGCAGTTAGCATGTGAGGTGCAAAGAGTGAGGTCCGGGCTTATGTGCAGGGAACAGCTGGCCTCAACCCAGGGTGCTTTGAGGAGAGGTGCTGCTTACCAGCCTCCCTTCCTCCTTGCTCTGCGACGAAAGGCACCAGTGTTGCAGAGCTGTCTGTGTAGCCCAGGCAGGCAGGCTGCTGTCTGTGTAGCCCAGGCAGGCAGGCTGCATTACAGAGCAGTAATACACGCTGCTTTACCCTGTGCCCTGTGCTTTGCTCCACTGCTGGAGGAATGAGATTACCGTGGCTGCTGCTACTTGCATCTCTTCCAGTGCTGCTTTACTGGGGCGCAGTATGGGCTGAGGGAGTGCCACATGCTGCTGTGGAGTTCAAGGAGATGATGTAATCTGCAGTGAGGCAATCCATAATCTTGTTTGAGAAAGAAATAAAGTACCTTGCAGGTAACTAGGGACTTGCCACACACTTCACTTAAGTGGAAATGATTCTTGTCCCGTGATATTTTGGTTTGTATTAACAACCATTTTTGGCTCGGTCAAACAAGTGAGGCTTGAGAAAGGCTACAGAATAAGGCTTTGATTGCATTACATCTCCATGGTGAAAGCTGTTAGCGGGGCTGAGTGCAGCCAGGATGGTGACTGACGCTAATGTGCTGATAAGGTGAATAAATGGGGGCTGGCAGTTCCATTGTCTCTCTCCTGTCCCCTCTGCCTGGATTTGCACATTATTGATTCTGTTCCTACAAACACTGGTGTACTGATTTGGAGGTGGGTAGCCTTTTGTTAGCACAGAGTAGGATAGGAGTAAATACTGCTGTGCAATGGCTAAACTTCAGTAGCAACTTTCTGAGAAAGCATCCTCTTTCAGAAGGCGGGTGAACAGCCATTCATTATTTGTACATTATTATACATAGCATCATGCTAAGCTGTAGGTACACCCACTAAGTGGCATGAAAATAGCTTAAACATTATGTACTTAGTTTGTGTTTTGTCACATCTGTGCTTCTTTGGCCAGCATCTCTTAGAGGCAGAACACACACTTGTGCTGGGCCCAGCTGAGAAGCCTTTGGGTTAGCTGCAAGCTGGAGTTCGGCAGCCTGTCCGCAGTCCTGTTCCCTTCTGCCTGCAGAATTGGAACCTCAGTCCTTTGGAGCCTGCCTAGTGGTAACTGATCCAGCCTGACAGTGTGGGGGGTAGATTTTATTAATGAGCCCTTCTCAAAGGGATCTTCTCTTCAGTGCCAGGGAAGTCTTTGCTTCCATGAGGGTATTGGCTTTCGTTTAGATGTAAAAGAGATGTCCCATGGATTGAATCTCCATCTCGCTGAAAACCAGGCTGGGTACGTGGTGCCACTTGATCTTCCCACTGCCCCCCACAAACCCAAGCAACCATCAAGCACCGATTTGTGAACTCTTGCTGCAGCATTACATTCTCAGGGCCTCGCTCTAGGTGCTGATAGGGCTCCTGGAGGATGACTACAGGAGGCAGATTAAAGTATTCTTAATTACCAAGGATGCGAAGTGAAGATCCACTTCATAAGTGGATCTTCACTTATAATAAGTGAACAAGAAAAGAGCTCTGCAGATCTGAAAGTGGTGGCTAGTGTGCAAGAGGAGCCACATCAAACATGGCTGCTAGCAGTCCTCCAAGAAATGTGGTTACCATGCTTGGCTACTTTGCCTGGCTACTATGCCATAAGAATGGCAAATCATGGATTAGCTGCTTGTAATCTAAAAGAGAAGTAAGAAGTCTTTTCTTTTGGTTGCAGTGACTGGCAAAGATGAGCTTGTTCACTTTCTCTAGAGGTAACTGAATTCCTTTTTCAGCTGATGTGAGGACAAGCAATGGCAGTGTTGTAACGCTGCGCACTCCAGTAAAGTGGGAAAGGAAGGAGACAATGCTTCTACCTTCTGTGATAAAGATCTGACGTATCTCTTCAATGGAAGTCATGTGGAACATTCATGTGATGCCCTTATCATCTGGGTGAAGGCATTGAAACAGTTCTTATAACTATACCTGTGTGTTGTCAGCCCTCAACACCTGACAAATCTAATGCCTTTCTAAGTGATAGTGAGGGATGAAACAGCCAGTTAGAGCCATTACCAGCTTCTCTGGAGCTGGTTGCTTTATTCCTGTTGCCTCATTGCCCAGGGTGGGGTGGTGAGCCTTGAGCTGCAAACTTGTCCTGCCCAGATTTGTTTAATTGCATAGCAAAGAACTGACTGCTTGCTGGCTCCACCTCCTCACCTTCATTTTGCTATGGGTTTGTTGCAAATTAAATACCAGTGCTTGTTTCCAGATGGAAACAAAAAGTACTTGAGGTGCTGCAAGGTTAGAATCAGTAAGGAAGCAGGGGGGAAGGCAAAAGGAGGACAAGTGTATGTAATCTTTTGGAGCCTGTCTGAAGCAACTGCGTTGTGTTGTTTTTGTAGAAACTTCAAGTTTCTTAAGTAGAAAAAGATGTGGTTGAAGTTGGAGAAGGGGGTAAAGAAGTTTAAGGAGGCATTGTGCTTAAAAGTAAATAAAACAGCCCACCTGCTTGGGGAGAACTTGGACAGAAAGGTGGCTCTTGAAGTCCTGGTAGAGCAGTCCCCAGTCTGCAGTGTTGCTGTCTGCTTCCCAGGTGCAGGTCTGGTCACAGCTCCCTGTTTGAAGATGTAATCATGCTCAGAGCATGCACTGGTACAGGCATGCACGCAGAAGTCAGATAAGTCTGAGGGATCCAATTCACCCATGCCGAGCCAGATGTTCCTGCCACAGGGTGATAGAAATCTTTGCTGTTGGTCTCCACTTGTTCTTTCTCCCTCCCACTCACCTACTTGATCATTCAGCTTGGGGTATTTACTGTGAGCAAAGCCAAGGACTAGTGGTTAAAGGCTAAATGCATGGCAGGGCCCTCTAGGTCTCTTGCATAGCGTGAGCAGGGTGTAACCCTGACAGTGCCCCAAGGCTCGGGCTGTAATAATTCAAGTACCCTTCGTAGTAAGGCAAAGTTATCTCCCCCTGCTCAAAAGTTAACAGAGGTTTTGCACGTGCTGGAGCCCTTTCTCATCACAGAGGGAGGGGAAACAGTATTTGGAGCTCCTCAGCTGGGAGAACAAACAGTATAAAGCAAAGGAGCAGCTTTCCTGAGGGCAGGGTATGGCATTAAATACTGAGGTGTGTTTTCCCCTTAAACCGTAGGCTACTTACAGGCAGCTTCATCTTGTTGCTTGGCAGTCTCTTGAGACAGAGTAAAGAACTCTGGTTGGAGTTGGTTCCATGTTGGATCACAACCAGTGTCTCATATCAGTACGCTCGTAACATGTTGGTGGAGTTTACAAGGAATGTCTTTGGCACAAATAAGCTTTTAGAAAGCTTGTGAAAGGTGAGGCCAGCAATAGCTTTCTTCTTAGACTAGAAGCATGTGAAATGTGTACCTCCACTGCCACACGCTGCCTTTAATGCACTTGGTGCTGTACAGAGCCCTGCTGTGCAGGAGGGCACGCTCACACCTCCCTTGGGGTTCAGTAACTTATTGAGCTACTTACTGAGGCAGAAGAAACTCCTCCTCCAGCCTTTGGGAAAACATTGTGCTGATAAAGGCATCGAGGCGCTGCCTAAAATCAAGTAATGGTCACTAACCTGCCTTGGGTTCTGCGCTCAGAAATGGCCAGTGCCAGACTGTTTTCCTTTTAAAGTCTGAGAACGTGCTGCCCAGGGCTAATGGAATAATCTTCAGTGATGCAACTGCTGAGGGAGTGTAGTCCTGTCTGTGGCCTTATCTCTTCATTAAGTCACACCTCTGTGCTGCAAAAGTTAAATTCCTTTACCCAGCCTGTCCTGCTGAGGCAGGATTATTTGGTGCTCAGGAAGCGTGAAGATCTGGGTTCTGCTTGTGATTTGCTAAAATGATATCTGCAACAGAATTGCTGCATCTCTTTCCTTGTTTGAGGGTTTTGTTTGTCTATTAGCTTTTTGCAGATAAAGGATGAATAATGATTGTTTCTTGAAATGGGAGCTTTTGGGAAAGGGTGGTCTGTGGAGGATTAGAGGGGCCTTCCACAAAGCTTGGCATGAAATTAGTTTTGTAATGCACAGGGAAGTGGATCCTACCTCCATTTCCTTAAGAGCACCTCTCTCCTTGGCTACTTGTAGAAGGCTCGATGCTATAGAAACACTATGTAGAAACACAGCAGAGCTGTCTGTGTGCCTGGCAACTGCACACTCAGAGGGAAAGGGGAGTAATATCTATAATGCAGAATGTGTAAACCAACTGATGTGTTCTAAGAAGTGAATGGAATTTGTTTGAAACTTTGGAAGCCTGCCTTTTCCTTTGTATTGGTTGATACCACTTCTCCTTACAAAACCATGGCACTGGTACAAATCCTCAGCTGAAAATGCATTGTCAAATGGGGGGATTGAGTGTGCCAGTAACCAGAACAGCCAGCCGTGAGCGTCTGTTTTCTCCATGCAGGAGGGGGTGTTTTCCATTGCTCTGTGACTCACTGCTAACAGGAACTGTGCTCCTTTGTTTCCTTCAAGGTGTTCTGAATGCCAGGATCCCCTCACTAACTGGTACTATGAGAAAGATGGGAAGCTGTATTGCCACAAAGACTACTGGGGGAAGTTTGGGGAATCTTGCCATGGTTGCTCTCTGCTGATGACTGGACCTGTGATGGTAAGAACTCTGCCATACCTGCCTCCAGCTCCTTGTCCTGGTTGGGAGTTGTCCTTACTATGCAAACAACCAAATAAACTGAAAGTGATAGTTCTCTTGCTACTCAGCTTTTGTATCAGACATCTACAATGAGGCTTATCAACATTCATTTTTAACAAGAGTGACTTAAAGGAGAGAGTTGTGAGGACCTGAAGCATATGAACAAAGAGGAAGAAGGTGTTGAAATGCATGGGAATGAGAAATAGAAGGATGAGTAATGGGACACCAGTTTCTGTAGCACAGAGCAGCGGTGTCCGTGGGGTAGTTTTCCACTGCAGTGCAAAGTCAGACCTCTCAGCTCAGGATAAGCAGCACTTCTGGCTTTGGGGAAGATTGCCACCTGGACTATAGTGTGAGTGGGTTTCAGGCCAGTGCTGTCTTGAAATGGTGTTAGTCCTGCTTGGTTTAAAACACTGAACTATGCCTGCACAATATGGGGTTCTACTGCTTGCTGCAGCCTTGCAAATATGTAATTCTAAAACTGTCAAGAATGAATATATATATATATAATATACCTATTATTGTTCAAAAGCCTCAATAAAAACATTACTCAAAAGTAGTACTGAAACAGCTTCTCATTGCCTGTTGAAGTCTTTGCAAAATATGGTCAATAAGGGATGTTCCTATAAGGAAAGTAGAATCTCAGTGAAGAAAAATATTCTTCAGAAGTATTTTGTAGTCTCAGCTTACTGTTTTTTTAATTTTTTTTTTTCCTCCCTGTCAGCTGTCTGGTAAAGTATCTTAATTTGTGCATTGCCTGTCTGCCAAAAAAAAAAAAAGCCCTTTCAGCTTTATTAATTCAGGCGTAACATTAGTTATCATGCCAAGAGCAAGTGAACAGGAAGGTTTAATATCTTGTTTACTAGTCCACAGCAGACTATCAGCTATTTTTGATAGCAGAGCAGCTGCCAAATGTAACAGAGGTTCCTGGACGCAGGCTTTGCTTTGCATGTTGACATGTTTGTTTAAGTGAAGTTTTGCAAACAATGCGGCAGGGATGGGGTTCCGGAAAGGCAGAATGGGCCAATGTAACCGTCAAGTAAAAAGCTGTTCCTTAACTCTCAGATCTGAATGACCAAGTTAATGAGAGGAAAGCAGTAGCTGCAAGCCCTGATGGATTTTGTTTTTGCTGAGCACTTCCCTTTTCTGTCTGTAGGTGGCTGGAGAATACAAGTATCACCCCGAGTGCTTTGCTTGTATGAGCTGCAAAGTGATCATTGAGGATGGGGACACTTATGCACTGGTGCAGCATTCCACTCTCTACTGGTGAGACAGTTGCATGCTTTGCCAGTGGGAAATTGCATTGCTCCCTGCTCTATGTGTAAGCCACATTTATCTGACTCTGTGTGGTTCAGCTTAATGCTAGGCTAAGGAATACCAGGAAGCTGCCTTTAATGGGAAGGAGAGGGGGGAGAAAGGGGTGGAACAAGCATCAAAACTGTAGTTTAGGGCCATTGAAATAACTTAGAAGTGTGAGTTTGGCAGGAGGGATAGGTTCTACCACAATGACTCTCTTCACTTCTTCTAGTGGAAAATGCCATAACCAGATTGTGCTGACACCGATGATAGAAAAACATTCCACTGAATCTCTGCGTGAGCAGCTGCCTTATACATTGACACTCATCTCCATGCCAGCAGCTACTGATGGCAAGAGGGGCTTCTCCGTGTCTGTTGAGGGCGGCTGCTCCAGTTATGCCACTGGCGTCCAAGTGAAGGAGTGAGTATGACAAGGCTGTGTGCAAAGTTCATGTCTGTGCAGAGGGAGCTGGTAAAACTTCTGTGGTACTGCTGTCCTGTCAGCTGCTTTAAGTGGAGGTCTGTCTTGGTAGAACAGGAATGTTTAAGAACTGTAATGGAGTAGCAATTTTTGCCATTGAACAAATGATAAGCTCTCCCAAAACCAGCTCAAAGCTAAGCATTTACTCTAATAGAAATAAGCATTGTTTTACTTGAAGATACTAATAGAAAGGGAAGCATTAGAGATCAAATAGTTTTATAATTCTGGCCAAATTGACTTTTTCCTCACCACTGTAATACCTGTGTTTAGAGTTAACAGGATGCACATCAGCCCAGATGTCCGAAATGCCATCCACCCTGCAGATCGTATCCTGGAAATTAACGGAGCTCCCATTCGTACGCTACAGGTGGAGGAGGTGGGTAGAGTTCTGTTCTAAAGCCTCCTTCTCATCTCTCTTCCTAAAGCTGTTCTGTCTCTTGGCACTGTTCTCCCACCCTACATACAGTGTATGTGTACACCCATGGTACTCATGCTAGCAGTAAGAACAGAATCATAGAATTACTCAGGTTGGAAGGGACTTCAAGGATCATCAAGTCCAACCGCAGCCTAACCATAGTACCTTAACAACCCTCTGCTAACTCATATCTCCGAGCACCACATCCAAACAGCTCTTAAACACATCCAGGGACGGTGACTCAACCACCTCCCTGGGGAGCCTATTCCAATGTTTAACCACCCTTTCTGTAAAGAAGTGTTTCCTAACATCCAACCTAAACTTACCTTGGCACAACTTGAGGCTATTTCCCCTCATCTTGTCACCTGTCACCAGTGAGAGGAGACCTACCCTGCTCTCACTGTAAGGTACTGGACACAAAGACAAACTTTGCTGCTTACTCTAGCTGAAGAGGGAATTAGGAGGAAATGCAGTTAGGATGCAGTTCTGAATTTGTGGCATGTCATGGAGGAAGATGATAAGGAAAGCATAAAGATATGGCGTGTTAGAGGACAGAGAACTGTGAAGACTCTTTATGTATTACTGGTGAAGTCTGCTGTTTTAATCACCCTAGAGGCATCTGGTAATAGACAAAAGTTCAGCTTATCCTAGGTATGAGATTACCATTGAAAAAAAAATTATATATTAGGTGTCTGCATTTACAAGAAGATGCTTTTTACAGCTATCAGGTGATGCTGCAAGAGTAGTGAGACCACCATTGCTTTCACTACATGAAGATTTTACTGCTGGTATCAGATAGAACATTAGGAACACAGCAGCTTTAGCATTGTTTTTCAGCATTGTTCAGGGTGAAATCTTGTGTAGTTTTCAAACACTTCTCAAAAAAAAATTTTGGTCTCTTATTTTTGACCAGAACTGAAGAGGCTTTGAATAGCATGAGAAACTTCTGTGTTGTTAGCTTGTCTTGTCTGGTAGACAACTGTGGTGTGTGCAACTAAACCAAAACTGAACCTTGATTTCTGAGGGGCATTCTGCTGTGTCTCCTCTGTCTGCTGTCATCCATATTCCTGCTCTTTGCTACCATCCTTCCCTTTGGTTTGCTTGAAGGTGGAGGACTTGATTCGCAAGACAAGCCAGACGCTTCAGCTGCTGATAGAGCATGACCCTGTCTCACAGCGCTTAGACAGGCTTCGCTTGGACTCCCGGCTTCCCACCCACATAAAGTCTCCCATCTCTCCCCACTCCATCTCTCCACTGGACATCAAGGAGAATCTGGAAGGAACGCTCCGCCGACGATCCCTCAGGTAAAGCCTTGAAGGCTCTGACTAGCTTGTCTTTGCTCCTTGGTTGGGCTGCTCTGTGCTTAGTTCCTGTGGTTGAAAATGACTGCAGAGATGTGACTGGTCCTTGGTACGAGCCTTGGTATGAACCACTGGTGAAGCAGTTGAGACCTTCACATCCTACTGTTGGATGCACTCTCTTCATTCCCTGTCAGGGTGATAAACTTTACTTAATAAAACTGAGGAGCTCTACTTCTGCCATAGAGAAGATACTGAGTTTTATGGTTAGAAAACAGAAAGGTCAGATTTTTATCAGTCTTAAGTGGCTGGGGAAGAATGTGTCCTCAAAGAGAAAGTGACTGGTACTTGGGAAAAAAACTTGTTTTCCTAGACTGGTGCACTCACTTGCTTGTTCAGTCATTTGCCAGTATTTTAATCTTTGCTTAGAAGTAATAAACGATGCATCTTCACAGCTTCTTCCTCCTCAGGAGCTCCACCTCTAATTGACAGTGCAGGGGGATGCATTGTTGTTTGGCACTTCAGGCTTGGAAGTTGCTCTAGGTTTGTGAAGAGCTTCCACAGTGCTGGGAGAGCATCTGACTTTTGTGATGTGAAGAGCGCTAAAATGCATCTGGAAACTGATCCCTTAGGAGCTAATGATGATATACGTTGAACCAAAAGCTTCCTAGCAGCTTTACTGACTTCATTTCCTTTACTTTCTAGGCGAAGTAACAGCATTTCTAAGTCTCCTGGCCCCAGTTCTCCAAAGGAACCCCTCCTTCTGAGCCGTGATATCAGTCGCTCTGAATCTCTACGTTCCTCTTCTAGCTGCTCCCAGCAAATCTTCCGGCCATGTGATCTCATTCATGGAGAAGTACTAGGAAAAGGATTTTTTGGACAAGCAATCAAGGTGAGGGACCTCCCCAAGCATTCATCAGTTACTTTGTCTACAGCAGTTTATCTCATAAACCTCGACAATGTGGCCTTTCTTTGTCCTGCTGATAGTGATCAGTCTTGGAACTCACCTGGGCTGCTCAGTGAGATCCATTTCTCTGTTTCTTTGTCCCTTTCAAATGTCAATCTTGGCTATACTGGCTCATCTCCTGAGTTAGAGTGCCCATGTCACTGCAGGCACCTGGGTGAAGTGGGGAGAATAGGGAAGTGCATTAAGTCCCTAGTTCAGTACTGCTCTTCCACCATTAGTGTGGCATACTCAAAGGTTTGCCAGGCTGATTCAGTGAGATGGAACTCTGATCAGAGCCTAAATGTGGTGGTAGACATCAGCTCTTACATGGCTGTCACAGTTAAAAAATCTCCATTAGTAGCAATTCTGTTCTCTTGCCTTTAAGCTGATCTTGAATAGGGATGCTTAAGGAGCTGTTATCCTAGCATCTATGACAGTATTGGGGCAGCTTTGTCTGCTTTATTGAAGGTGGTGTGAGGTCCTCAGTTCTCAGATATTCAGCATGTTATGGGACTTTTCTCCTTTACACCTCACTCATCACATGTTTCCATGGATGGTGGTGGGCCAGTACTACTATACTATACTGTACTAATGAGGATATTTCTCTTCTCCTCTGCTCATAGACAAATAACAGGTCCAGGTAAGCAGAACCTTTCCTCTGTCGCATGCTTTTGTCATCTGCGTCCCCACAGTCAATGGCACAAAGGCATTTTTTTTCTGCTCAAATTACCTGATAGCCATCCTGTTCTGGTGCATGCCTTGGGAGTTAAAATTGGCCTCTTGGAGTTCCATGATGACACTTGTTTCAATTCTGCTGGTATGTCAGCTTAAGAATACCACTTAGCCTTGCCTTGTCTTTGTCCCTACACTTCCCTTTATCTTTGGGAATTAGATATCCCTGGCTTTCATGTCCCTGGCTGAAATGCATAGTGTTCCCTGGCTCGCTACTTATATATGGATGCTTGATTTCAAATGGGAGCAGAAGAATATCATTCTCTTGCTTCTGTTGTGTTGTTCTATTATTTCATGCATTTGTATTCCACCTGTATTAGCATTGCTATGTCCCATGGTTCAAATGAAAACTAAAGTGCCACAGTGTTTGCAAAAGCTCACAAGCTTCCGAAATATTATAACTGGGCCTCATGTTCTGGGTTGCAATTCTAGAGGTTTTCTGAAAGGTGTTTTATTTTAAAAGGTATGAAGCAAAAAAACAACAACTTTCTTGATCTTTGGATTGAATTTTTGTTGCAGCAAGTACTATGTCTGGTCAGAACAGTCACTTTCTGTTCCTAGAGAGAATGTGGTTATTTAGTTACCTAGAAGTTTCAAAGAGATTTAGCTATCCAAGCAAAGCGACTCCAAAGGGAGACTCCAAGAAAAGTTGCTTATTAGAATTTGGCACATTTCTTTTCACTCCTGTACCTATGCAAGCAAGGCAGAGCTGATCAAAAGAAACCTCTAGAACACAGCAAATGCCATAAACCATCTGGATACAGGCAGCTCTTAGAATTGGAAATGCTTTCAGTGCCAAGAGCTAGGAAGTGCACTGCCCAGTGTTCATGGTGTGTTTTTTCTGGGTGTATGCCATATTGGGATATTTCTTGCAGGTAGCAAAACATTGCTCCTAAGGAGAATGGTAAAACAACTGCCTCCTGCCTTAAGTGAACATTCTATGCAACCTAGTTCTTGCACATGATTAAGTTTGATATGCTCATCAGAAAGCAGTCAGCTTCACGGTCTCCGTTAATACCAAAGCATACCAAAGTGGTAGTGTAGCTTTGCATTGTTTGGTTTCATTTCTTATGCAAGTGAACATTAATTTCTTTGCTCATACAGAATGTAGCTGATAGAACCTGCGTATAAACTGTGAGCATCTTGCTGGGCAGATGCTTTCTGTAAGGGAACTTGAGACATGCACAAGTACAGATCTGATGCCTTCAGAGATTTTGACAGCTCAGCCATAAGCTTTGTAAAAAGGAGACTTTAGCTCTGGTTCTTGGGATGCTGTTGGTCTCTTGGTATGACCCTCTATCAACTTTAGGGAGTTTCTCTTTCAGTCACAGAATCTTTGAATTCCAAAAGCAGAAATTTTATGCTGTTTTCTTCAGATCCCTGGGCTCTGAGTTTTTTCTTTAATGTTTTCTCTGGATAGAGGGGGAGGATGTTACTTTTCAGAAGAGTTGCAAGAGCACTGGCGCTATTTATTCTTGAACTTGGCCTGTAGTTGTGGTTTCTGTTTCCATCAGGTGACTCACAAAGCAACAGGAAAGGTGATGGTGATGAAGGAGCTGATTCGCTGTGATGAGGAAACACAGAAGACCTTTTTGACAGAGGTAGGAGCAAAATTTCCAGAAGTTTCTGAGCTATGAGTGCAGTGACAGTCCTCCATCTTCCCCAGTGAGAGTGTTATCGTGCCAGCAGACTGGCAGGAATCAAAGTGCTAAGGAGGGAGATGTTGCACCAGAGAGAGCCTGACACCAGCTGAATGTTTGCTGCAGCAAAGTGTGACTTGCTTACACTGAGCAGTAGCCATGACTTCAGCTCCCAGTTCATTAATTTTTCAGTGATATAAAACAGACTGAGTCTGAGGCAAGCAGCTGTGCAAATACATAAAGGACTTATCCCTTGAGCCTTTTGCACAAATACAAGTGATGCAGACCAATATCCATAAGATGTTTAAGACTGCTGCTGTATTTAAACTATTTTCTTGGCGACTGCCTACCATGTTTTTCAAAGTCATATTTAGCTTAAAGGCAGGCAGCTCCCTAAACAGCTGACGCCGCTATTCTGATCCTGACATGCAGTACAGAACAGATAGCTGCCCTGCAGAACTTCTGTCTCTGAAAAGTTTGCTGAAGGGTGCTTTCCTTAAAGACTAGGATCAGGTTAATTGCATGATGTGGAAACAAAGAGGCAAAAGATAATTGAATGCTTTATGATTAGGGGTTGAGTGCACCCTGGTGCCTGGAGGTAACCTCCAGGATAGGAATGCTGTCCTCTGTTGGACAGGAGCAGTATAAATACACAGAGAGGTTTTACCAGGAGCTGCTTCTTCATTCTATGCTTTGAGATGCATCTCTGTTTCCCAGGTGAAAGTGATGCGCAGCCTGGATCACCCCAATGTGCTGAAGTTCATTGGTGTACTTTACAAGGACAAGAAGCTCAATCTCCTCACTGAGTACATCGAGGGTGGCACTCTGAAGGACTTCCTCCGCAATGCGGTGAGCACATGCCAAGGGGAAGCCTGGTAGGCCTCAATTTATTATGGAATGAAGTTGACAACACGCTGTGGGTGTGCCAATCTTATGATACTTGTTGATAGTTTTTTCCTGTGGAACTGTGTGGAAAAACTTTTTCCTAGCTATGGGTAGACTGGAGCAGGAAGTGCCTTTTTGCTGGGGTTGTATCACTGTTTTCTGACTTCTGTAAGAGTCCCTGTAGAGGAGGAGGAGTTGTCACCAGATGGTTGGTAAGATAGTCCCTGACTGGTGAGGACTTGTCTTTCAGGACCCGTTTCCCTGGCAGCAGAAGGTCAGCTTTGCCAAAGGAATTGCCTCTGGAATGGTGAGTCAAACTGTTTCTGCATCACTGGGCAAAGCTCCTGGGTCAGGGTTAGCAGCTTCAGTAGGGTGATGATGGAGGGATTGTGGATCCTGCTGGGCTGCTAGCACATGGTTGTTGAAGTTTGTAAATGTGAAGGGATATATTTGCTTGGAAACCCTTAACAGAATTTTCTTCTGTTTTAGGCTTACCTGCACTCCATGTGCATCATTCACAGAGACCTGAATTCACATAACTGCTTAATCAAGTTGGTGAGCTACACCTCTGTTCCTCATGTCATCTTCCTTCCCTGATTTTCTCCACATGATGTTGAGTTCACAGCCCTCACTAGTCAGAGGGGGACTAATTTCAGAGAGGATTTGGTGCCCTAAACAACGGAATTTCATCTTCACATAAGATTTTCCAGCCTGATCTTGCTTTCACTGTTTCTTCACTCTGATCTCTGACCCCCTTTCCTGTGGTAGTGTCTCCTATCAACAGTCAATGTTATAAGAGTCAGTTCATCTCAACTATTAAATACTGATATACAGCTGCTGCTGTTCTTTTCGCCACTGCTGACAGTGAACGGGAATTGCAGTCTCTCTGCTCCTGAAAGGAGCTGGGGGAAGACAGTAGTTTGTTCTAAATCCTCTGTGCAGGATAAGACAGTGGTGGTGGCTGACTTTGGACTGTCTCGGCTGATTGTGGAGGAAAGAAAAAAGCCCACTCTGGAGAAGCCATCTGCCAAGAAACGAACCCTGCGGAAGAGTGACAGGAAGAAGCGCTACACAGTGGTTGGCAACCCGTACTGGATGGCCCCAGAGATGCTAAATGGTGAGATAGTGATACCAGACTGCGGGCGAGGAGCCAGCCTGTGTCAAGGATAGGGATGATAGGATTACAGAAAGCTCCCAACCTTAGTAACAATCAAATGTAAGAGCCTATGTTTTTAGACCTGGTAATACATTTATATGTGCAGGTACCCTAGCTGCTCTTCTTTTGCTGTGCCTGTCCTGATAAGCCCTCATACTAGCAGAGGGAATGTTTCTGGCAGACACTGGGATTCTTCAGAAGAGTGGCAAGCCTAAACTTGTTATGGTACAGTACCTGAAACAAGACAGAACCTCAGAACAATTTCTGTTACAGTCTCACACTTTGTAACTATCCCTTGAGACATGGAGTCATTAAACTCCAGGAGGCTTAGGTGTGTGGGTGTGTTGATCCAGGGAGAAGCCATCTGCAGGTTTGCTGAAGCCTTGGGCTTGGGTGAGGGTAGGAGTTGTCCAAGTGCAGGAAAATCTGTTTTTCGGCTTATAGCCCTCAGTTTTGTATAGAATGAACTGTGTTCATTAGGAGAAAAACTGTCCCTGCAGGAGTCAAGGGAAGGGTGAAATATAATGGATTCAATTTCTTCCTAATGAGCAGGTCTGTCTGACCAGGCTGAGCACTTGGGGTGGCTATGTTATCAGTATTGCCCAACCTAGTTCACCAGAGAAAAGGACTTGGCTCTTCTCCCCCATATGCGAGAGTTCTTCACGTTGCTTTCTTGTGTACTCTCCTGTTTTCTTCTCTAAAGGCCGCAGGCTGCTGCTTGGAGGCTGTGTCAGACCTGGCATTTGTCAGGAGAATAGCAAGAATGCAGTCTGACATCACCTCTAGAAAAAAAGCTGTTTACCGGATATTGGCTTGGGAGGGGTGTGTCTGTAAGCAGAGAATGGCCTGCTGGAGCCAGTCTATGTTCCCAGATTCACAGCACTGCTAGTGTGTAATTTATTACCTCTGCAGTCGCTGCAGCGGGGACTGGCTGCTGGTGAAGCTGAATGCTGACTTAATGCTATGTAGAGAGGCACTAGAACACTAGTCAATGGAAATAGGCAGAAGCTTTCCATAGTTATCTGTAGCATTTCCTTAGATCTCTGGTATGTGAAGTTTCCCTGTGTTGTCCTTTTCTTCCCCAGTATAAGATAGAAGCAAAGTTAAAATATGTGATAGTGGTATATGGATGCAGTTGATATACATATCTTGGAGCAACTGACCCTGCTCAGATTTAAGCCTTGCTTTGTATCCCGTTTGTAGGGCCCTCAAGGGAATAGGCTTAGTTAAGCTTTGGAGGCCAAGCCTGAGAGAGATGATGGCAGTTCCTGGAATAGCTGGGTGAGGAGTTGTCTGTCACAAAGCTGAATGCCATATGTTTCCTGCAGGACAGAGCTATGATGAGACCGTGGACATCTTTTCATTTGGGATAGTTCTTTGTGAGGTAAGTCCAGGACATTATATGACATCTTCAGTGGGCTTTCCCTTCCCTGTTGCCATCTCCTTTCACGCATTTTACCAAGTCCTGTGGTTGAGTGTATAGCCTTTTTTGATAGCACAGCGAGTTAAGCTGGGAGTGCAGGCTTACTCTGCATCCATCCTCTTGTCAGGTACTGATCAAGCTCTGGAATCCATTTTCTTAGAAGAGATGTTCCCTAAAACTGTGGTTTTTATTTTTTCTTGTATTGCCTCAATAAAAGAGTGCTCAGCTGTATATTCTCAGTAAATTCAGGGCTTCCAGTGTAGAAGGCACTTGATTCCAGAGGTGAAACTGAAACCTCTTTGCAGCTCTGTTAATGAAGCATACACCTTAAGGTCTGCTGGCTTAGCATATCTCTGAGCCATTGCACAATCTTGTGCCATAATGGGCTTTCCTGCCTGCAGAGCAGAGAGCGCCACTTAAGCTGCAAAGTAATTAAGTTTTATAAGTATGTAAGACGGTAAAAATACAGATGAAAGCTGAGGTGTTAGATATGCAGGTAATGCAACAGTTACAAGAACACTAGGAGAGACCCAGCACAGTTTCGTCTTCAGTGTTTGGATATTAAGAGAACAAAGAAGGTATCTGTGCATAAATCTTTGTGGCTTCATCAGGAGCTGTTTATATTGAGCCCTCCTGTTGGAGAATGTTGTGGTTTTGAGTGATAGATTTAGGAACGTAAAAAATCTGTATGTGGGATTAAAACCGTTGTTTCATCTAGGAAAAAAAATGGGGTGGTAGGATATGAACATTTCAATTGTTACCAAAATAAAAATGCTAAAAAAAAAAAAAAAAGTTAAGCACTCAAAAAGCAGATAAGGAAGTAATGCTGCCAAAATACATAATGGGCGTTTCACTGTCTCGCTACAGGATGTGGTTGTAGGTTGTGCTGAGTTTATTGTGAGTTTATTGGCATGGAAGAGCCTGGGTGTTATAAATAACACCCTTTCTGTGATACCTGATGTGGCTTTAAACCAAATATTCTCCCCATGTGAAAATTTGTATTGACATTGACCTTTTTTTGTGCCCAGATCACCCTACAGCTCTCTGCTGTGGGTAGATTCCCTCTTAGTACACTTTAAGTCCCCTGTAGGCACTGGAGGCGGAGCGCACCTCAGTGAGACAGTAGGGTTTGTGGTGAGCACAAAACCTTGAGTGCTGGGGCAGGACTTATTGCTGTTTCGCTCATATGTCTCTCCTGTAAATTTCTGGGTATTGGTTATAGTTGTTCTTTCCACTCCCTACCCTTGGTTTTGGGAGTGCTGGATTTGCTACTAACTGAGCAACTTGGAATTTGTGGTGCTGTTGCCTTCACAGTACCATTTTAAGTCAAGCTCTATGAATAAGAAGCTTTGCTGGTGGTGTTGTATGATTGTATGGAAGAGGAGAGATGGGATGGTGATGTAGGTTGTATTCATTACCTGCATCCAGGAGGGACTGCATCATCGTGACCAGCACACAGCAGTGGGACACTGCTGAGTTCTCTGGGAGGTGTAGATTATCCTGCATCTTCCAGCAGAAGAACCCTGGAGATAAAGTGGTGTGTGGGTACCTCTGCAACAGTGGCCATATTGCTGAGTCTTGTATGTGCAGTGCCTTGCTTATTCCTGCAACTACTGCCATATGAGAGGAGAAATGGTATTTCTGTTCTCTCCTTTTCACCCTAAAACTTTGAATGAAGGAGGCCCCTCCCTAATGCTGGAATTCCCCTCTTGGTAACATCTGGGGACTCTTACTGTACTTCAACACTCCTTTCATTTTTCCCTAGATCATAGGCCAGGTTTATGCTGACCCAGACTGTCTTCCACGCACACTGGATTTTGGCCTTAATGTTAAGCTGTTCTGGGAAAAATTTGTTCCTGCTGACTGTCCTCCAGCCTTTTTCCCTCTGGCTGCCATTTGCTGTAGACTGGAACCAGAGAGCAGGTAGGTTTGGGGCTGGGAGAACTCTTAGGTGAGCTTTATTTCAGTTTAGCTGTGAAGTTCAGAGCTTCAGGGTTCCAAAAGAGCTGGACCTTCCTGGTCATCAGTTGTAAAAACTAATAGCCCAAACAGACGTGATCTTGTCTATCTCTGAAATGGAATGGGGGAAATCATGTTCCTGCTCACACCTCTGTGCAGGGATGGTAGCCTGGATGGACAGCTGGCCCAGCCATTTCACATGCTGTTCTGCTTCATGTTCCCCCACTCACACTTCCTCATTGTTGTCCCTAGGCCCCCTTTTTCCAAGCTTGAAGATTCCTTTGAAGCTCTCTCCCTCTACTTGGGAGAACTTGCCATCCCCCTCCCATCTGAGCTGGAGGAGCTGGACCACAACGTGAGTGTGCAGTATGGACTGAACCGTGACAAGTTACCTGAAAACACAACCTAGTCAGCTTGTTCTGCTGCCTGCATCACTTCTGCTGGAGTTGAGCAACAGGGAGGGAGACGCACTTCAGCCACTTCCAGGGCATTAACAGGGCACCATGCTGTGCATTCGCTGCATTGCCTCTCTCTCCCCACCCAGTGCCCTCCTCTCGGACATCCTGATTCACTGTGGATTTCTGGCATGTTTCAGAAGCAAAAAGGACTGTTTCCTGCCAACTGCACCTATGAAAGCTGCTCAACACTATTTTTCTGGCTTGAGAAATGCTTCTCTGGCCTTTTCAGGCTTCTTTACTGTGGTGCCTTAGAACTTGGCTGCAAGCTGTGAAGCCACTCTGGCCCTTCAGCCAGGGAGGTAATTGCTATAGGAAACTCTCCTGGGCAAGGACCACCACTTCTGGAACTGCTTCTCCCACTGACTGTCCTGCTCAGAAAGTTGGGGAAATTGGACATCTGGCAAAAGCCCCAAACAGGACAGTGTGTGTGCGTGTGTGTATATGTTTGTGCCTGTGTTTTCCAGAACAGCCCACTGACATTTGACATTGAGGATGGGAGTAAAAAAGCCTAGGAATTGGGCAGCTCTCATGGGGAAGCATGTATGCGTTTTTGTTTTGAGGTTTTTTTTGTGGGTTTTTTCTTCCTCTGTCTCTGAATACCTCTGAAAGCCCACCTAGAAACACTAAGACTGAGCTCTACCTGCCCCACTGGATGGGCAGCCAGAAAATGAGCCTCTTAAGCGTTTTCAGACTCTGACCCTGTACAGTAAGTCTGCCTGCCCAAGGACCTTACCCCAGGTGAGAGCATTTGAACCTGAATGTGTAGAACTGCACTAGACAATGGCTGTGAGCATCCTTGGAAAGGCAAAGCTGCTGGAACTTCTCAGCCTGTGGAAACGAGATGACAGGATGGCAGAAGGTGCTCTTCGGAAAGGTAAAGGCCTGAAGTGGCTCACACTTTGTGCACAGATGATGATAAAGTGAGACATGGCCAAGGCTACTTAAAGGATGAACTTGCTAGTAAAAAGAAGAGTGCTGAAGACTGTCCCATCTCACTAGGAGTGGCAGCTGGAAAACTAATCATTCAATTGCCATTACCTTATCCTTCCCTGCAGGCTGCTCCCTTCAAAGGTCCTTGCAACTGCTGCTGCTGCAGCACCTAGGCTGACTGTCCAAGCAGAAACTTTCCTTGGGGTCATTCCCTGCTTTGGGGAGAAAAAAAGGGCTTGGAGTCACTGAGAGGTGAAGTATTTCTTCCTTCAGATGTAGAAGGAAGAAAGCTACTGCTTCAGTAGTAGCCTAATGTCGTTGTCAGAACCAAACAAGAGGTTTGCTCAGAAGTTCTACAAACCTCTTGGTGTAACTTGATTTTTTAGTGTGTTCCTTTCTCCCTGCACCTCCCCAACCCTTCAGTACTGGACTGTGGGATATGGATGTGAAGTCTTTTCTGTTAGCTTCATTTCACCCCACCCCCCTCATGCTTACCCATGAGTTCAAGATATTGTGTACAATTACATGGGACCAGTCAGCACCTGACATAAGGTATGTGTGTCGGGGGGTTGTTTTTAGTCCATGTAGTGGTGTTTTAGAAACACACAGGGCTCCTTGCATTCTGAGTCAGTGGAAGAGCCTCTCTAAACTGAGTCCAGTGGATTCAGGATTTTTAATAGGATTTGTCCTTTCCTCGCCCTCCCCCAAGGCTGGATTTGAGGGGACCTCTGAAGGGAAGAGTCCTAAGTGATGTGTGGGTGAGATTTATGAACTGTGATTTGCACAGCTCCACATTCTAACTAAATTAAAAAAAAAAAAAAAAAAACAGTAAATGTATGCTGTGGAAACAAGACTGTGTTGTCTGTGTAAAAATGTAATAAATCAGGAAACTGAATCTTGGGTTTCTCTTGTCACAGAAAGGCAACAACAAAACTACACCAACCAGGTATTGAAAGAACTCCTTGAGCCAGGGGTTCTGCCACACACAGGACTACTGAGATGCTGTGCAGGTGCTCAATGATAATATTTACCTGGAGTGATGCAAAGGAAAGATGCTGTCTAGCTGTTCTGTTTAAGACTTTACAAGAATCAGCAGAACAAGGAGCCTCTCCACTTTCCTGAGTCAGGGATAAAAATACAACTCATTCTTAGAAACATCATATTCTGAAATACATAGTTTAAGAGGCTGTTTATGCCAGGACTGAAGAAAAAATGCTAGCTATGTCAGTGCCTCCTTTTAACCTGCTATGCAGTCTCCTTGCTTTCCATTGCAAGGCCCTGAGGGACAGAGCTGCTGCTGAGCAGCCCCAAACAGAACTGACCTGCGTCACTGCAGGAAAGGGCTGTAAGGAGAGCAGTCTTCCCATGGGCCTACTTTGTCAGTCCATTTCACACACCTGCAGCTGCTTTTTAGGAACACTGCCCCAGTCATGGGCTAGCTGCTAGCAGCAAGGAGATATGTTCTGTGTCTCTTGTCTGTGCTGGGGAGTAGAGGCACTGCTTGTAGGTAGGGATTTACCTTTGGGCCTGGCAAACTGTAATAGCATCATCCACTCTCCTCAGTTTGAAGTCTGCAACAAACAAAAGGATGCTGCTCTGGCAGGCAGGAACATAGAGATGAGCCACAGTCCACACAGGTTTACAGAGCATTTTTCTTTTAAGCTTTAATACAAGGTAGCACAATCTGCACCTTCTCATAATGAGGTATTTAAAACATTTTACAAAGAAATGGTATTCAAAGGCATTTAAAAATAAAACATTTCCCTTTTTTGAATCAAACATTGACACTAAAACCCCTGCTGCCAAGTGCTATTCCCTGTTAGGCCCTCAGCTATAAAGCAGATGGCTAGAAAACTTACTTGAATGGCTTGATTCCCCTGAGGTGGGGATAGATGTTTCCCTGAACTGGCCTTGCCTCGGTGCCATCTGGGAGACACTGCAGCAGCTATCCTTTCCAAAGTCCCTGGAATGCTGATAAAAGTTGTTATAAAAATCTCTCTAATAGGGCCAGGTTTGGTAAGCAAGCAGTCTTGCAGCACAAGCTGAGCGTGTGTGAAGAGGGCTGGGCCAGAAGCCATGCTGTGAATTTGAGATCTTACAAGAGCAGCAACTTTGTCCTGCCTCAGCAAGGGCAGCTGCACTGGGATCCACAGCTGGCTTGACCATTCCCTAGAGAGCTGGCTCTGTAGAAAGTTATCTGTCCTCAGTGCTCAACCTGCTGTAGGTGACTGAAGGGCAGGGTTTTTTTTTACACTCCAGAACAATCTGCTGCTGGCCTTCTGGTCTCCTGATCTGTGTAAGTGAGCAGGAGGCAGACCACCTGGACACCTACAACTGTGGCTGTGCATGTAGCACCACAGGGGAATGGAGATGCACCCTCAGCCCTGGAAGACCTGGATTCATCAAGACCTTGAGAAGAGCTTTTCCAAATTTACACTGGGGCTAAACATACTGTTATTGGCCAAAGCCATCCTTCAAATACACTCTTTCTCGGGGGGGAGGAGGGGGAGGGAAACCACCTGTTCTAGTAGCAGGATTCTGGATAGGATTCTCCAGCTCTCAGCCATTAAAGCAAAAAAGACAGGAACTATAATCAGTGTAATTATCTAGGTCTGACATGAAGCTCCCCTCAGTCCCTGCAGTACTGCTCCCTCCTGGGCTTCCAGGGTGAAACATAAGTAACAGTGCACACCGTTAAATAGGAAAGGAACAGAAAAACAGGAAGCCAAGACCACACTCAGGGCTATTGATTCTGTGGCCAGGTGTGAACCTGACCCATTTCCCCTCCAGCTCCTTGGCACTCCATGGAGATAGGTGGGAGGAAGCAGTAAGATCCACCACACCAGTCCCCAGCTGGTCATGCACTGAATGGTGCCCCTCAGACTGTGATGAATAGCCCATTGCTCTGTCCCTCTGCATCACCTTCATCTGGCTTTCATCAAAAAGAAAACAAAATAGAAATGAACACACACAACCCCCACGCTCACAGTGGGAAGCTGGAAGCTTCACTCAGCCTGGACGTCTCCTGCCCCAGCTGCTCAGGCACCAGGGGTACCTGCCTGCCCCATGAGCGGGCCACTGCCATCATGTGTGTCCTCCACAGGTGTCTGGTTAGTGTGAACCACAATTGTGTTCTCATCTACAAGCTCACAGGCAGGATTGGTGAACGCTGACAGTGGCAGTGTGATGCGCTGCATTTCACGCTCATAAACTTTCTGCTCGTGCTTTTCCTTCAGGTCTTTTCCCCTAGATAAGAAAAAATAAATACATATATGCATGGTTTGAGTGCCATTGCTTGAAGGCAGAGTCAGTAAAGGTGATGTGGCAGAAAAGAAGGCGCAAAACTCAGTTCTTTGTTTCACAAAAGGATGTTTCAGCCACATACAAAGTGCCCAAAAACATACCCTACCACATGGCAGAGGACCATGAGAACCTTTACAAATATGCATCTAAGTGAAGTCTGTCCCTCCCCCATAATGTCTTATTTACTATCAGTACTTAATCTAAATGATGACTGGAAAGCTAAACTTCTACAAACCATGGAGCTGACAAACATTTCTTAATACCTTACAGTCCCACAGCGTGGTCTGGTGCAGGGCCAAGGGAGCAGTGAGGCAGTAGAGCCCACTGCTGCACAAAAGAGCTTCTACAGCTTGCTTCATCTGACAGAAACAACTACTGAAGCTGGTGATAGATTCTGCCTTTGTTGCAGCAAACAAACTCGTGTAGCAAGTGACGCCATTACTGAATTTATTCAAGCCTGTTTCAGAGCTGGCTGTGCCTGCTGCGGCTGCAGCTAATAGCTTAAATACCACAAGTGGCTTCTCAAGCCTACTTAACTTTTCAGCCTGTTGCTAAGTGAGGCAACACCTCTGTAATTTGTACTGAGGAAGATCTCCGTGGCTTTACAAATGGATGGCATTAATAGCATGTTGTCTCCAGAAAAGCTATGTATACCAAAAACTATAAAACACATTAAAGGTTTCTCACCACACCCACCCAAACCTGCCAGCTTGCACATACAATTTTGAGAGCAAGACACCCAGGAAGAGAGGAAAAGTAATCCTGTTCCTGCAGCCCTGCAGTGCATATTCTGGATCTGGAGAAGCAAAGCTGCATTAGGACAAAGTTCAGTATGGCTCCTTCCTGCCAAAGAAAGGAGTGAAGTGGGGCAGGCACCACTCAACACCTCCCAAGGCTTGTGATCCCCAACAGGCAGAGCTGCTGGGGTTTCCAGTCGGCACATAAGTGTTTTGGCAGCTTTTCAAAGCTGCCTACAAGTGTGCAGCAACGGCTGCCAATCCTGCCAGCACACGAGACAGCGTTTTCTGAAGTGACAACTTAAATCAGATTCTTCAACAAGCAGCGCTCTGTGTTTTGCCCCTTATGTAACACTCCTCCCTCTGTTTTTTTTTCTTCTGTCGGCGTTTATTATAAACACTTACATAAGGACGTGTCCTAGCTTGGGAAAGGGCTCCTTCTGCTTGGCTGTGTCAGGCTGCTGTCAAACAGCCAAAACACAGAACAAACCCTCCCAGAGGAGACAGCCTGGGCTTTCACTTGCTGCAGCTATACTGGTACTTGCTAATCCTGCCACTCTCTTACAACTAACCTGCTTCCTATTACCACAAACCCTTCTGATGCTCAGATGCTGCTGAGCTACAGAAAGGTTTCTGTGCAGCACCAAACAAGTCATAACTTACACATAAATCAAAACTGACCATAAAGCAGACAGCAGCTTTGGTAAACAGAACTTTTCCAAAGAGTGCTACCTAATACGCAGCTTCACAGAATACAACACGTGTGACAAAGAATTCACCAATTATTTTTCTCCTAAAGTTACCTACACTAGAGAAAGCAGGCAAAGAGGTGCCTGCTGAAAGGATTGCTCTTCTGATTGCAAAGTAAACTTGCTGTGAGGGCACCTGGACTCTGTTCTCTACAGCTCCTATCTAGAAGTCAGCTCCTCCAGAAGCACCCGAGAAAGCCACATCAAATCATGCACGTCCACATCTCAAAACAAACAAACAAAAAGAGGGCTGTTTGAAACTTTAAATGTGTCAGGATACTATATGGATGTGTGAAATAGAGAAGAGTGGGATTAATTCTTAAATTACTCTTTTCTTGTTGTGACAAGACAAGCTCTTCTATAATTTGTGATGTTTGAAGACTTACTGCATCTATTTGTCTTTTCATTAGCATCTGGTTGGGTTTGCAGATATTCAGATATTCCTGATTTGTATAAGTGATTTTATGTCTAAAACAGCTTTAGGACAAAGGAGAGTAGCCACTGACCTCTTATAGATGTATCCCACGACAATGCCGGCCCCAATGGCAATGATTATCACCATCATGATCAGCCCCAGCACATACCCTGTGAAGAGGGAAAGAGGCAGCATTAGAAGCATTAGATCCAGTTACAGCAGCACTTTCTGAGCTTCAAAACAAGTCCATCCTGACAGAATTACAGGAATGGATCCAGCACACAATCCTTTTTACCTAGCATCCCTAAGTCCTTCTTTTCTCTGGAGTTCATCTGCACTCTCTGACTTATTCCAATGACGGGCTGCACAGCGGCTGCCTCACTCCGGGAGGGCAAGGTATCAGCTGGTTCAAACACCTGGTTGACCTCCTGAGAAATATTAACTTCTGCTGTAGGGACTGGGGCTGTGGTAGCAGTAGCATCTGTTGGGAGGAAAAAAGAGACATAGAAAATACTGAGCATTGATGAGTACTTCACAATAACAAACACCATGTGAGTGGGACAGATCTAGACTGGTATCACCAAGCCGTCTTCAAAGCACACTGACAAACACTTATTCCCATGAATAATAAGTTACTATTTACAGTAACTTAAGCACTTACTGCCAGAAATCCTACCAAGAGAAATGTACTCTCCCTGCTTTCCTCTGACATGAATCCTGTAACTAGGAGTGTAAGGCATCACCTCAGACGAGGCATTAGACAGAATGAAACCCAGGTTCAGAGCATGAGTCCAGGGGATGCACAATGACTTCATTTAGTCTACAGATCGATATACAGGCTGCAGCTTCAATCATGCTGAACAGACATGAAAAAAGATGATGAGAATCTCCGTCTGAAGTCTCCCAGGAGTCTATTTATCTCTCTTCTGCTTCAATCTTCCTGACACAGGAAGGTTTGACGGAAGGAGACTCCAGATGGTGTGAAACAACCTAGGACATTTTTACCCAGCCCCTCTTTGCAGCCCCGCAGCAAACTCTTTTAGCATGATGGACAGGCTAAGTCAGAGCAACGCTTCAGGCAGCAGAGGCATTGATTTATCTAAGTACAGCATGGCCTTCCTCAGCCAGAGCCCACAGAAAGGTGCGTGAGGATGGATGCTGACAGCAGACTCTCTCTCAGCACTGCAGATTTTTATCAACCACATTAATGAGATTTTCAAGAAAGCTCTTTCTTTCACATCACAGTAAAAGCTATTGTAGTAGAATGTATATATCTGTCACCTCTCTTGAACAACAAAAATCCCTGCTTTTTGGAAATGCCATGCACAGTATGCATGCACACCTGAAAACTCCCTCCATCTCTCAGGAGGTCCTGGATCTCACCCCACAGCTGGCATTAACTCCATCTGGATTTGCTGTCTGCAGCCATTTTGAGTCCTCAGTGGAATGTGAAATGGAAGTACAGATGAGGAGTTAGAAACAGGAAATCAGGGTGCCTGCACTGCACAGTTATGTTACTTAAGGTCAGGCCAGAGAAGCTAAACTAAGGGGAGCTGCAGGACACAACCACAATAAAACGGTGCCTGCTCTGAGACAAGAATGGCCAAACCCTTTACACATACAGATGGTGTACTGGATGGAAGGTCAGTTAACTCCCCAGATCCCAAAGCTGCAAGACTGTTCTTGGCAGCAGAACATTTGTTTTGCTTTATCTTTAGCGAAAAGCAGGCAACAGACAAGCAGAGCAAAAGAAAGCAGAGGGAGTACGTGTGGGGGAAAGCTGTTTACATGCAAGGCCAGTGATCCCGAGGGACAGTGCAGTGTGTACATCTGGAAAGGCTCAGAGATCTGCGAATAGTCCAAAAAACAAGTGCCTGCTTTGGCCTCAGCCAATCCCGACATCTCTCCCAGAAGCCGGCTCTGAGCTACAGCTCTCCTCCTGGCAGGCTCCCTCACACCCTGACATGTCTGACTGACACCCTGCCTGATGTTTTGTTTTTTACTGTCCTCTCTTCACATCTTGTTTTTATCAAGTTTTTCCCCCCTACCTGTATCCAAACTCACCCTGGCACTCCTTTAGCAGCACACAATCATTCCGACAGCAGTAACGCGTCCTACAGTAAGGTCCTACCCACTTCCCTACGGTTACTAGATGTCCGGACCTCTGCCTTTTATAACACGGCTCAACAGCCCTACACAGACCAGCAAAACGGGTGGAGGGCGAGGCCTTTTCTGCTGCCAAGACTAAACCTCCAAGCACAGGCTAAGGCTGGAGGGGAGCCCTGGGTAAGGGGCAGTGGAGATCGCACGGGGACCCCTTCCCGGTGACCAGCCCCAGTCCGGGCAGGGAAGGACAAAGCCGGGGAAGGGCGGCAGCGGGATCCCGGCTGGGGCCGCTCCTACCTGGGCAGGGAGGGATCTCGCAGGTTCTGCGCTCGGGGATCCCGGCGGCGTCTCGGACGTAGCACCAGGGCGCGGCGTCGCCATTCGGGTTCCGGCAGCTGTCGTGATCCTCGGCGACTGCGGGAGGGCACGAGGCGGTCAGCGCGGAGCTCCCCGCGTTCCGAGCCCCGCCGCCCCGGCACCCCGCCGCCCGCACCCACCTGCCGGGAGCGCGGCGCCGGTCTCGCTCCGCACCGCCAGCCAGTTGAGGCACGGGGCGCCGCCGGAGGCCACCCGCCGGTTCCCGCGGTAGGACGCTCCGTCGCCGCGGAGGCACTCTGCAGAAACACGAGGCCGGGCCATGCGGGGAGGTCCCCCTCGCCGCAGGTTCCCCCCCCGGGGCCGGCCTTTGTCCCCCGCGACAAAGCCGGGCCCCCTCGGGCGGGCCGACACTCACCCTCGGCTCCGCGGGCGGCCGCCAGCAGCAGCGAGCCCAGCAGCACCGCGCCCAGCGCTCGCAGCGGGCCCCCGCGCAGCATCCTCGGAGCGCAGGGCGAGGAGCCGCCGGCCCGGCCCCGCCGCTCGGTTGCGCCGCGCTCAGCGCCGCGCCGAGACCTGCCCCGGCGCTCCCCTCCCCGGTAAACAACCGCCGGGCTGCGCTCCCCCCTCCCCGCCTCGCGGCCGCCGCCGGGTCCTAACGCTACCGCTGCCGCCGCCGCCCGCCCCCGGGCGGGTCCCGGCCCCGCGGGGAGCCCCGGGAGGGGAACGGGTCGAGAGCCGCGGAGCAGCGCCGGGGCGGCCGGAGGGCGCCTGCGGGGGAACGGCCCCGAACCCCGCGCCCCAAAACGTGAGAAACGGCGGGGCGGGGAGAGGGGGCTGCCAGCGCGGAGCCGTGTCTGCACCCCGGGTCGGGGCCGGGATGTTGTTCATCTTCCAGCCTCCCCTCCAGAGCTTAGAACTGAATTCTCCTCCCCCGATTCTGCGTTTGGGTTCCCTCAGCTTTAGAGACTGCGCCCGGGGGCGCACACGATCCCGTTGCTTTTTGGTGACTCCACACGCTCGAACGGCTGTGTCTGTTATAGAAAAACAAGGTAAACAACCTCGAATGCTTTAAATGGAGGGTACTGCAATCTTTCAGCCACAGCAAAAAAGCCTTTCTACAGACATCTGGAATGGGCACATGGGTCACAACGGGTACTTTTTCACCAAACAGACAGTATTTATATTCTGCAGTGCCGGTGGCTGTATGTCACCGACAAGGGTTCCATGTGACAGAGGGAAAAACAACCTCTGAACGCTTGGACCTGTCGGCACGGGGCTCTCTGAGAGGGCCGGGGCCAAGCGGTGGGTCTGCAGCCAAGGCACAGGCTGGCAGCACGAGATGCTGCTATTTCTGGCTTTTCCACCGAGTTCCTCCTGACCTTGGCCAATCTGCCCATTTCAGTTCTGTGCTCTTTCCCCTTTTTTTCCTTCTAAATGAGCGATAATCACACTTTCCTCCTCTGAAATAGACATAGAAGGTCCCTTCTGTTAAAGTGCTTTGAAATCACATGCAATCAGTGCCGGGAAGCTGCATGCTGTACTGTTTGATGAATCACTGTCAGGGCAGTGCTGGCTGCAGCAGCAGCCCTTCCCTTCCCCTCCCAGATGTTTCCATCCTGGCAGTGCTCTCTGTCAGGCTGCTACAGGTGTCACAAGCAGGCACAGAGCACCGATCCAAGCCAGCTTTTACCCTTTTCCTACCAGATCATGTACACGTTCATGCTTTACAGCCAGGCTGCCCGCTGCCCACAGTGCAGCCACAAAAACAACAACAGATGTACCAGCATGGCAGAGAGGTAATGATGGAAACAGAGCATTCAGCAAAACTATCACTGAGCATGAAACTGTAACCTTAGCACTTACGTGATTCATACTTTAACAATACAATTTAACAGGACAGTACATCTAGTTTAATAATGAATTTAAACAAACAAAACCTGCAGCCAGACTTGCTAGGTTGGAAAAATCCTTTGTGTGTCAGCACTGACCAACATCACAGCTATGGTGTCTATGCTTTGTGCTATTCAGCTCATTGTGTGCACACTCAGTTACTGCATTCCTGATGCTCTCCAGTTTTGCCCGCTGTGAAGGCACTTCTGAGTGGAGCAAGCAAGAATTCTGCATGAGGGCTACTGAATCAGACCTTCTGTTAGTAATAGCTCTTCCTAAGAGATTTTATGGGACAAATTCCATTCAGTCAGAAGCTGCAGGGCCACACATGCATCCAGAGGCACAGTCTGCCCAGAATTGTTTGCAGAGGGCTGCCAACCTGATTTCTTTTAGTTCATTTTGTGAGACTAACTTGGCTTCCGTGCCATGTTGCACAGAAAGCACCTCCCCCTGTACATCCCGATCCAGGAGCTGCAGGCTGGGCAGTAATCTCTGTGGAAACAAACCTCAGACCTCTCTCTCCTGTTATGTAACAAGATAAATCTGCAGTTCTCATTACACCCAGCCCAGTTGCAGCAAACAGAGTTTCTAGTCCATGGAAGAACAATGGGGAATCTGGGAGAAATGCAAAACCCATCACATTAACGGTAAAGATCAAAGTCTTTTCCACAGCTGACTTCTAAGCTTTTTTTCTCTTTTATCTCTAGCTTTCTGCAGGATGAGGAAAGATTTATGCCTGGCAGTTTCACATGGTTAAGTTTAATAGGATGTCCGTAGCAGCTGTCAAAGGCAGAGTCAATTGTTCTTCCTGAGCTTTGGGAATGGACTTGCTCTTCTTGCCACACTCTGAAGAGATTTAACCTGACATGACTTCCTAGGACTTGATTTCCAAGGACCTACCCTAACTATAACTAAGCAAATAGCTGTGAAGCTACATCCTCACACTGTATTAATGTAGAAGTCAGTATGTACATACACATACATGCACCACAGTGCATACACACATCCACAAACACTTCACAGAAGGGTATATATACTATTTCTAGGAACAGGGAAGGTCAGGCACCCTCCCTGAACTCTGTGTGAACCATTTCCAACTATGAGCTGGTACCTTCTCTGCTGTTTGCCTGATGCAGGTTTCAATGTCAGCTTTCTCTGTCCTGCCTCTCAACTGGGCTCTTTTTTTTTTATTTTACATATTTCACCTGTGGAAAAAAAATTGAAAATGTACAGAAGATTTTCTTTGAGAGGAAAAATGCAAGGAAAATAACATGTAGCACATCATGCTACACAGGGAGGCAACTGCAGAGATACAGTTCTAGAAGGACTTTGCAAGAAGTCATCAAACCCACCCCCCTGCTCTGGCCACAGCCAAAAATGTTCACATCTTTCTAGACAAAAGTTCATAAATTTTCCCATTGAAAATACTAATACGCTTTATCATTTTATCTTCCTAAATAAGGGGAATAAGCAAAACCACCTTTTTAATCTATTATTTTCTAGACAAATGGATTGCTTAAAAGAGAACACTGACCACTGCCTTTCTTTTAACAAGGCACATGGCACATCCCTATCAATAACTATTTCTTCTTTTGGGGTGAATCAGAATTGTATATATATATGTTTGCCATCAAAACTGTTTTGTTTTCTTTCTTTCTTTCTTTTTCTTTTTCTTTTTTCTTTTTTTTGCAGAGTCTTCTTCATTCCAATTCATCACTTCTCCAATTTTTCTGCTTACTTCATTAATTGTGATCCTTAAAATAGTAAACTTAGGCCTCCTCTATCATGAAAAGAGTATTAGATCAAATTGTGTTTAAAGCTTAAAATTGTAAATATCAAATGCCACCAAATACTATTAAATACTTATAGTTCCAACAAAAGTGGTTGTTGTTTTTTTTAACTCTTCTGTTGTTTCTGGATCATAAAAAAAGCTGTGGGTCTCACCTGTGAAAAGTCTTCTGTAATCAGTGACGTAGGGGTCAGAAACAGATACGTTTTATTCCTAGCCTAGAAACAATCTGCATAGAAAAAAAACACTGGGGTTGGAACAAACGGATCGGATGTTGAGTTCATGAAATCATCAGCTGAGTATAACTAAAAATCAAGACAGAGACAGTCACTACAAAGGAGTCAGTGTGGAGCAATAGAAATATCTGATTGCACTGTTGCATCCCCCTGCTGACATGTTCAAGGAGAGGCTTCCCCTCCCCCTTCCATTTGACAGCATGAGCTATTGCTAAGTAAATGCCAGCCACAGCCTCCAAGGACTAACAAGGAAGTCTGCAGAAGCAAAACAACCATATGTGATATTTGAACTGGTTCAGACTGGTTCAGGGTTTGCTCTACTTACTCAAAGTGCCTTCTCAGATGAGCTTTCTGTGTGGGCTGTAATAAAAGGAAAGAGGCCTCAGGAGGGCAATCTGGGACCTATTGTTTACTGGGGGAGCAGTGCAGCTACACTTCTCTTGCGCTGAGATTAGCAGTAAATACTCCCAATAATCACTGACAAGAAATTTCACACAGAGTCCTCTCTAGTAGCAACACCCCTTTGTCCTTTTTGTGACAAACTGCACAAGGCCCTATCACAATTCCCTCAGTGGTTTTGTCAGACCCAGCTGCACACAGATGTATGTGTTCACAGTGGTCCACTGGGGATGTTGTAAAGGTCTTAGCTTGGATCATGGCTCTTAAGTCTCTCCCCTAGCATATTCTGAAATCAGTGTATGGATCACACACAGCATTTTCCCAATGACTGTGTCTCTTAGCAAGATACCTTAAAACTGGACAGATACTGCTAGGAGTATAGAACAGCTGAAGAGGCTTTAGATCCCACTTACACTATTATTCTGTTTCCTACAAATGCAGGCTGCTGTTGACAGAAAACAGAGCATGTATGTTTAAGGGTAGATGAATGGAATTGGAGAATGCGCAGGCCTATGAGTGAAGAAGAGGCTTTACTCTAAATTCTTATATGATTTGTTGTTTGACCTTAGGCAAGCTTCTGCCAGTTTGCCATATTAATACTAGTTAAGTCACAGAAGGCAGTTATACTTGTGTAGTGCTGACTTAGATTAAGAGCACAAATAAACATGAATGTAGAGAGAAACATACGAGAATGTGCTGTGTATGTTTTTTTTAAGGTATTAAAGTACCTTTGTAGCTTTTCTGTTTCTTAATTCTGTGATGTGCACAGCAGTAACTAGCAAAGCTAAGCAGTCAGCTAAGCCCACATTCTTATTGGTTAGAAAATATTGATGTAAAAATAGCAGGTTATCTACAGGTGAGATGCATGAAAAAAGCAGAATCAGATGTATGGAGATTTTAGGCAAATGGAACAAAGATTTTTGTTTAGGTTACAGTCATTAAACTTCCAGTGAATTGGACAGAACTGTTTAAGTGCCCCTCACTCACCATGGGAACACATTTCATAGTCAAGCAGAATTGACAGTCCAAAATTGCTGTTTAAACTTCAGTAATCAAATATTATCAAATTCAGAGTTAGCTTTCACTGTGAGAAGAACGAGGGTGCAGAGCTGCATTTAAACATACCAGAATTCCAGTTCCTTTGGAAAACACACCATGTTTAAAATGCACAGCAACTCCCATATCTCCTGCCAACATAAAGCCAGGGAGGTCATAAACTTGTACATATAAAAAGAAAACAAAAATGTTTTTCTTATCTAGCTAGGGTTTTAGGACTGTGATCAGAATAGTCTTTGTAATTCAACCTAAGAGCAAAGACCAAACCTTTCAGTAGAACTACCAGTGTTTCCTCATAAAAGCGCAGGATTCACAGACATTTACAGTGCAGGGCTCTCACCTCTGGATTTTATTTTCCTTAGCTGACCTAAAAAAAGACTAAAACCACTGGCACATAGGTACAGTGAAAGACCTCTCTCTCCACAGGTGTTTGCCTGAAGGCTGTGGGAGGGGTTGTGTTTGCTTTGGGAAGTTGCCCTGTCTTCTCTGTGTAGAATGGAAAACCTCTTTATTTTCTCTGTGGATTGCACACATGGCATTGGCATGCAAGGACAGCCTCCTTCATGGCTCTTATAAATGCACATGGACTTTTAGAAGTCTATTTACAAAAGCAAAGATCCTGTTACTTAAGTATATTTACAGTATAGGGCAAATCTTTGTTGTTTTGGTCTGAAGTTTGCCATTCTCTTAGAAAATTAGGGCTCAAACTGGCAAAAACCACAAGGAGGCTAAAGGAGTAGAAAGGAACAAAGGATTAATAAAGTTTCATCCCATACTTCGCTAAAGTACTTGCTGAAGTCTTTAAAATATGACAGTGTTGAGTTGGAACACTGCATTTGACTGAAGACCCAGCAATGAGGTAGGCCAGTGAGAAGCATAGCAAAAATAAAAACCCTATATGTTTTTCATTTTTCACTATCTTATCTTCCACATACCGAGTAAGGACGATCCCAAGTTTCATACAGATAGTTGCTACTCCATCCAGATATGCTAAAAGGATGAAAGCAATCTCATCACAAAGACCCAGAGAAAGAACTTCCTGGTCAAAAGAAGACCATCTGATACACAATGTTGCAACCTGCCGATAACATTACCTGTTTCCATGTGGGGATCTGCCAAGGCAGAAACTGTCTCTGGAAAGAGGAAGATTTGGAGATATGAGAAATACTGGCTGTCTCTGGATACTCACGATATCTGCTCTCCATCTCCAGGAAATGAATGCATGCAGCCTGCAGAGTTTAATTCTCTTTTGGTTTATTACTATTTAAAAACCAGTTTTTGCATCCCCTTCTACAGAGGCTTCACCTTCCAACAGAACATACAAAAAATACACACAATAGAAAAAAAAAAAAAAAAGATAGGTAGGTAAGTTGCTTTATACAAACAGGTCCCTAAGAACCCAAAAGGCTAAAACAGGCTCGGTTTCAATAGAAGCAGGCCCATAAATAGGCAAGAAACTTCATTCAAGTAGGGAAAGAGTCATCCATCCTCACCTAAGATCCTTTCTTGCTCACACTGAAGATAATGGGAGGATTCCCAACAACTTCAGTAGAAGCAGGATTGAGATTCATCAGAGCCAATGGCAAACTTTTCTGCTCCTTCCCTTCCAAGGCACTGTCTTGTCCACACAGCATGCAGCCAGGGAAAAATGCCAGTCTTCCTGGCTCATCCCCACACTTGTGTTTCGGTTGTTTGCTCTACAGGACATCTGAGAACAGCCTTTTATTTTCTCTTACACTGTGTATTAACACTAATTGCTGCAAACTTTCAGATTACAACAGTACTGAAGAGAAATTCTGATCCCAAGTGCAAGGCTTGGTTGATTATTTAAGAGCCAGCAGTCAGTCTGACAAATCTGCAGAGGGCATGTAAAAGTTGCCTAGAGAAGGCACCAGTTTGTAGACACAGCAGCCAAAAAGCTATTAGCGGGAATGAGATTGATTTATTACAAAAGCACTTACCCACACTCACTATGTGGCTGCAGGAAGCTCAAGAGCACTTATAGCTGCCAGTGGCTGTTTGAAGTGACCCCATGGTCCACATGGAACCCAGGAGCTAGGAGGGAGTCACTGGAACATCAGTGAGACACCAGTTACCTCCTTCCTTCGGCACATTTCAGGCTCAGAGCACTCCCCAGTCTCCAAAACTGCAGTACAAGTAGAGAAGCCACCCAGGAAAAGCTTCATTCACATAAACCCTGAGAGCAGATCAATAACACCAGGCAGTCTTTAAATTTGTTTAGATGTTTCACCTTTTGGGAAGAATATAGCTGGATGCTTAACTTTGCATCATGCCTGGAGTCAGTGGGGCCAAATGTTCGTAGCAGGTAAGTAGCACTATTGTGCAGGACAGTTTGGCACTTGAATCAGTCTTACTCAAGGTTATCATCATCTCATTTTTCATATGGGAACTAAACACAGGAAGAGGCCAGAGATGACATAAGGTGTTAATTCTTTACAAAGAGGCAGTCATTACCCACTACCACAGAGCAAACAACTGTGGTTTTCCACTAGCATGCTTTAACCATTCCAGCCATCCCCACAACTCCTTGTAGCCAGGGTTCTTGCTCCTATTCTGCAGGACTTTGTAGTTATGTCATAATCTTATAGTCTTTTTTTTTTTTCCTTCTTCTTCTTCTTTTTTTTTTTTTTTCTATTTAGCCAAATAGTTCTCCAGTTTGTTTTACAGGTAGCACTGTTAATCTGTAGAACTGTTTGTGTATCTGAACAGGTACACACACTGGCAAAGGAATGTATGGGGTGAAACTATCAAGGGAGCAAGCAGAAAAACATTCTGCCAATGCTGTTGCTGCTGTTACTGCTGCTGCTGCTGCTGATTCTGCAACAGTAAAGAGTGGCTTCAGGCTGCAGCCCAGCCACTGCCTCCCTCTCTGTCCAAGGCTCAGTGCTCCTAAACACATAGCTTTCTTAAAGGGACACAGAGCAGCAGACTGGGCTGAAAGCCACATCTATTCCCAAAGGCTCATTCACAACGGCTGACGGTTCTTATTTAGAAAATCTCGTACAGGATAAAAAGCCAGACTCAATCAGTAGACAGGGGCATCTTCCACAATCTGCTTTCTTTTTCAATTTTTTCCTTTTTTTTCTTTCTTTTTTTTTTTTTTTTCCCTCTTTGCTCATTTGTTTTGTCTCTTGGGTTGGAACTGAGAGCATAAGCTCAGAGATTCAATGTGAGCTTATGTTCTATTCAATTAAAACTCATGTCCTGTGCCCATGCAAAAGGTGAATGATATAAAGCTGGCTTAATTTATGTTAAGATATTCATAATGCTGTTAAGGTATATTCATAATGCTGAAAAAGCCAACGTGTTCCATGGTTTTGTTTGGCACTTGCTCTCAGAGTTTCTGCCACCCTGAACCATCACAAATATTTCTGTTTTTGTGGATGATACAGAAAAGCCTTTCCTGTTTCATTACATAAAATTTTGATAGTTGTGTTTTCCTTTGTCCATTCATCTCTCATGAAACCCAGAGAAAGCTCTCACTTTCCATTTGTTCTTCCAACACTGAAGTCTGGAGTTCCTTTGAAATTTACTTTGGCATCTACTTCCTCAAGCAAGCACCTTAAAAAAAATTAAGCTGGAAGTGGAACCCCACTCCAGACTCAGGACAAAAATTCAAATACTGAATTCTAGGAACAAAGATTTCGGGAAAACAAAACAAAACAAAAACAAGACACTAAAGCTACAACAGAGCCTACAAAATCTAGGTTAGATTTCATACTATCAATTCCATTAGTTGAATTAGGTAGACATTCAGTTACACAGCTTTTCTATTCAAGTCAAGTCATTCCTTACTGCTGATAGCAGATAAGGGAAAAACAGTATCTCAGAGAATACTCGGGAAATAACAAACATTCCCTAAGTCACTGGCACTCAAATGGGTCTAAAACTGTGACTGGGCATTTGCAATTATTCAAAAGATTGGAATGAAGACCAACTCCTCACCATCTTACAGTTCTAGGTTTAAAAAACCAAAAACCAAAACAAACAACAAAAGACACCTCCCCCCATAATACTTTGACCTATGATAGTTAAGGCACTGGATTGAGAGAAGGAAAATCTGAGTTCAGTTTCTGGTTCTGCTATCAATTTCCCACATTATCATGGGCAAATCACTTAAGATAGAGAGCTCACATGCCATCACATTGTCATGCACCAGATAAGTCACACCAGTCAGTTTGCAGACACCTAGAATGTGGCAAATGCAAGGTGATGTGACTTAATGTAATTTGGTATAGAATAAACTCATATTAAATTGCTTCACCTGGCACTTGTTGGGGACATAACTTACTTTAGGCAAAAAGAAAAGCCTAGTGATAAGACTGAGCTCCTGCGTTCAACACAGCATTCAAGCATGCATTTAGTGTTTCAACTCAGTTTCATTCATTCATTTATGAAATGCTAACATCTATTCCTTTCTTGTCTATCATTAATATCTAGACTATAAACGTTTGAAGATATTTTCATACCTAATACAGAAGGGTCTGAACCACAGTTGAGGGGTTTAAGCACTCCCATAATATAAAGAAGTACTACTAATCTGATTATCAGAATTTGTATTAACTGAAGTTCCTTTGCAGAGCAGTCACTGACTTCAACACTGGATTGCAGTCCTAGCAAATAACAAAAAAGATAGTTATCATCTATACACTGACATGTCAGTTAAAAATGTAATAGAAACAATCTAAGTGAGGTTGCAGCTTGAGGCAATTTAAGTATTTCCCTTTGAACCCTGAACTGATGAAGCTGAGTTTTCTGTTTAGATCTCTTTTATGATCTATGAGCAGCAGACACTTCCCAAAGTATAGAATTTGCACATAAGTTCCTATTTAGAACTTAATAATATGCCTCCAAAACAGGAGAGAGCTCTCAAAATCCATTTCTGCTGAAGATGTTAGTCTTGTCTGCACTTATCTGCGTGTTGGTGAAAATCCCATTTACACTAGAATGATCTAGAACTGTCATTTCAGGATTGTTAACTTACTGCCTAATTGTTTCCTTGTTCACTAGACTGAGAATTAAATAGCTTTCATTCAATTCATTCATGACAACTTAGTAAGCATTTTCTTTGACAAGCAAAACGCACAGTGTTTTAGGTTTCCTTTTTAGCTTAAGGCTTTTCATTAGTTTCATCAGGCCAAAATTTGTAGCTTTCAAAATGAAATTCCAATGCGCATGGTGCCAAAATTCAACTCACCAATAACTGTAAAGTCAGTGGAGCAATAACTAGGATAAAAATAACCTGTATTCTGGAAATGGATTTTATGACTACCGCGTGTTCTCCAAGTGCTAAGAACACTGAGGACACAAACTTTGCGTATCTTTCAGAACACAGCCTCAATTCTACAGAAATCTTCCTCATGGCTTACTGTTCATTACTAAATACCAGCTACCTGCAAGTCAGCATGACTGCACTTACATTTGTTAATTCTAATGAATTGTTATGCTGAGTGGAAAGTCTGCTCTATCTTGAATTGCTTGGCAGCTTACAGGGCTGTCTCAACATAATCTAGATTTTGTTACCTTCTTGAAACATCCTGTTTCTACTTGTCAAATAAGCTTATCAGTACACCTTAGTTTAAGGGGGTTTTGTGTTGTTTTTTTTGTTTGTTTTTCTTTCCCTTTTAGATGAGACACACCTATTCCAGGGATTCTGGGGGAGGATGACTGGAGAAGAGCGTGTCATTCAGCCTTCCAACCTAGATTAATAGCAAAATGTCAAGTCCATATTTGCATGAAACATGCAAATTTAGAAAGCACTGGTACTATAAGGAGAAAGTCTTTGATTATTCAACCTCAGTTTAAAATACTCAAGAGCAAGCTTAAAAAAGTAGCTTCTTATAAGAGAGAAGCTGCTGTTTCTAAGTCTGTAGAGTTTAGAATGGCATTCTAAAACCTTTATACTTACAAAGGGCTCTACACTTAAAGCACAAAACCAAAATAGGACTGTATCCCATGGTGTCTTGTTTTAGCTGCTGAGTTTGGATTGGGAGCACTTGGGCAATGCAGAGTGCTATATGAGCAGTTTGTGGCTACCTTCTCATTTCATATAAACATACCTCTTAGAGAGGATGTAGATCCTAGTCTGTGGTGGTCTATACTGAACTAGCACTGCATTAATGATGGGGACAACTATTATTTCACAGAGTGCAAGTTTGGTGTGGAACTTGGACTCTTCAAAGAGGCCTTTCTAGAAACATTCAGTGCATACACATGAGCTTGATTTGCCAAATCACTCCTCTGGTCATTAACCCTCACAACAATTAAGTGATATAGAAAAAACTTCTCACATATAGGAAATCAAGAAATTAATTCAATGATTATGCTGCTGTCTATGCAACTTTGACCATCAATAGCAGAACCATAATTAGAACTCAGGAGTATTCCTAACTCATAACCCTGTGTTTAGTTGATTAAATAACATTTATATCTGGATTTGCTACATAAAGAACTTGAAAAAATTACACGGGAAGAGGGAGGACCAAGAAAGGACACTATTTCTGCTCAAGTGGTATATTCAGATTAAACAGAACCTCAAACAGCCTAGAAACCCTGCTTCTTCGCCTTCTGAATTGATTTTCAGAGATCTACTGTTCACATTCTCTTATAGTAGAAACCTTTCTTGGAAAATAAATGAATAAGACTGGCTTTTGCAAACCTGACTAAAGGTAGATCAGGAAAGCAAGACTGTAGCCAAAAAGCCCAGGTCACTGAGAGTACAGTACAATGGAGAGAGGGATTAACAACATATTTACTGGTTCTCATTTGCACACCTTTTGGACAGGTGGCTAAATTGTTCAAAAACCAGACCAAACAAGGGGATGTAAAGTAACATACTAACTTCTTTAATCGAGTCCAATCCAATTAAATCAAAACCACTCTGTGAACCCCTGGGTTTATTCACACTAAACAAGTCAGTGGTACATCGTGTTAACCCGATAGCTGATTGTGTTTACACCGGTACCAGGTCCCACATGAAAAATGAGCACCAGTCAACCAGACTGCAATGGTATTTTTTCCATTTTTTTTTTTTCCCCCATAAAACTATTTCTTTCATAGACTTAAAAACAACCAACTAGCCAAGTTATTAATTATGGTACACCTAAAAAAAAAAAAAAAGAATACTAACCCTAATGTGACTGCTGCTTTAAGAGTGCTCTGTGTCTCGCCTTAGACTGGCTTTTCAGTAGCAATTCACTACAACAGGTCCTAAAATAATAATAATAGAGAATTAAAAATCCGACAGCAAGTTTAATGGTTAAAAAGAACAAAAACAACCTGTTCTGAATGGTGATTTTACTCAGCAGTTATGTCCTGCTGCAGCACTCACAGCCTCACAAACGGTAGAAGGGGTTCAAATTCTCTCACCTTCTTTTTTTTTTTGTTGTTTGTTTGTTTTTAAAAGGACAACTGCATTGTAACCTGCTAGGTACCATGGGACATTTTTCTTAACGTTATGTTCAGTCAATAATGGGTCTGTTTTCAAAACTTACTGTGTTTTTCTGGGGTGGGTTAGGGAAGATAGGAAGAAGAGAGAAAACAAAATACAGCTCCTTGTAGCTGTAGCTCCCCACGTGCCTTGGTTACTACAACTGTCTCTAATTCTCAGATCAGTGCTCGTTTTTTATTCTAGAAGATCATGATGAAACACTGGCTGCAACTTTTATAGCTCCACTTGGTGTTTTAAATCACGTCTCCTAACCAAGGTCACCATCTTCTGTAATTCATCAGCTAAGAAGCATTTTTTCCCTCTCCTCAGTGAAGGTTTAAAGGTGGGGTAGGGCATGAGACAAAGAGGGAAGCTAAAATGAATTAAAAAAAAAAATTGCAGCTATAGAACCAAATTTCATTATTTCCTCTTTCATTCACAGCATCTTATCATTATAGCCAGACTGCTGCTTTGCTTTAAGGTCAAACTGATCTCATTTTCCCTCTGGCCCCATCGGTTGCTGGTCGACCTCTGGATCCACTAGGGATGATGCAAATGCTGACTGGACGATCTGAAACCCAAATGACTCCAGAAGAGACATGTTCTGTTGGGGTGAAAAGGGGGATCCCAGAGCAGGACCAAGGTCCCCCAATGGGCCACCAAGGGCCCTGACGTGAACTTTCTGTATGTGTTTGTTCAGATAAGACTTCGATCTGAAAAAGCTGCCACATTCAGGGCAAGGGTACTTCTTCTCTGCCTCCGTCTCCATTTTGTTTTTGCTGACTGCCATGTCACACGAGAAGGACCCATTGGTGCTCTGTTTCTCAGGAGTCTTGAGGTCACTGGTGTCAGAGAGATCTCCATATGAATCGGAACTTTCAATCGGGTCCGAATGTGAACATTTCTGTCCTTCTATGGGAAAAAGAAAAAAGTTTTCAGAAACTCATTTGCCAAAGCACTTATTTAACATGGACTCAAATAGCTTATATTGTTTATCACCTGATTCAGTAATGTCTGTCATGATGGAATGATTCACATGTAACACTGACATTCCCCAAATTCTGAAGCCTTCTAGCACAGACCCTCTACAAACTACAGGGCTGCTATCAGAGCAACATCCAAGTTTTCATCATGGACTTGTAATACTGAATGCATCTATTATGTGTCTCTGGATTTTGAATCCAAAAAGATTATATCTCAGGTGGAAGCATGGATTTTCAACCATACAAGTCACTCTCCACACTTATGAAACATAGCTGATACTTTGAGCCTAGAAATCTAATCTAAGGCTATTGAAAAATGTAGAGAAATCTGGAGATATTTTACTCATTCGCTCAACAAAGCAGCAGTGAGTTACTGAAGCTTCTGAGGTGCAACTCCATTTAATCTTGAGAAGCTGTTTTTTAAAAGTTAAGCACAACACTGTTAGAAGTGAACTTTATTAGCTGGAGTTGATCCATCCTTAAACAGCGTAGTGAAAAAACAGGAATTTAAGACACTATTTTAAGCCATTTGGATACATATCCTGGCAAAGTCTGATGTATGTCTGGAGTGTTCCTCATTCTCCTTTGGCACTATGTCAAGAAAGTTTATCCACACTTTTTGCTCAGTTTATTTGAATGAGCGTGGGAAAATGAGACATACTCCCTAAACAAGTGTCTGAATACAAATAAGCTGTATCAACTATTAACTCTGAAAGACCAAAGACCCACTTGGCACTACCCAAAAGGCAGATTTGCTCGGGACTCAGTATTATGAAGCAAGCAGGATATGCATGAAATCAATACAGCACTGAGCTTGAGTAAATCTCTTGTTAAATCAGCACACCACCCAGAACCAAAGGGCTTCTGTAGTAACTCTGCAGGGACTTCAATAGCAAAAAAAAAAACCAACAAAAAACCCACAACTGGAGCTTTCCATTGGCACAGACTTTGTTTAACCCAGCATGCTGTTTTTTCCTGGGCAAGAAAACAACCATGGTTTCATGGCTGCATTCTCGGGCTCTCTCTCTGCCTTCACTAGAAATCAGAAACATGGCTTGGTTGACACAAAATTCAAGTATAGTGGACTATGGACTTGTCAAGGATATGCAGCACTCAGGTAAAATGCAAACACTGCTCCTAGGTCAAGATGAACTAACACAGCTTTTCCCCAGACTTATTAAATCAGCTAAGTGATGACAAATGTTGCATGCTATGTGATTTCTCTGCATGTTTCTCAGATTCTTTCTAGTATCTTTCCTGTTCTTCCTCCCTCTTTCCCTCCCCTTTCTCAGGACCAGCCCAACATGCCACAACACCAAGTTCTGCACAGAGAAGCAAGGTGCAGGGCAGGAAGTCTCTTGCCTTTGATGCCATAGGTTCTGACGCAGTGGAATGCTGCTCCCCCATTCGGGATGGACTCCTGGTGCCTGGAGACCTGGGGAAGGGGAACACCGTGGTGGGTTTTAACATGGACCTTTAAGTAGGAGGCAGAGGAGAAACCTAAACAAGATAAAAGGAGATGAGATCCCGCCATCAGCAAAGACACACATCTGCCTTCCCTATTCCTTACATCTTTTTCTTGCTCCTATTCCCTATTTACAAGCTTACCATTATACCAGCTTGATTTCTGGTTACCTACAACACGTTCAAGTACATCCCTAGACATAGTCAAACAGTGAATACAATACATATCTTTCATTAGACATCATTTGCTTATTGGAGGTCGTGATGAAAGATCAACAGCCTCCTTGAGAAACAAATTCTATACAATCCTAGCAGATCACATGAAACTATATGAGGAAAAAAAAAAAAAAGGCAGAAGAGACGTGACACAAAAAGGCACCTACATATCTTCACCTTTTTTTTTAATTTAAAATTCTTTTTATACTTTACGAGACAGTTCAAAGTATTTTGTGCAGTTAAGACCTGAAGGAGTACAATTTAGTAACACAGCTCTTCAGAATTTAATTTGCCTTCCCTTAGTTTCCAGCATCTATAGTCACTCCTAGAAGACAGAAGACTGAACCTATTCAGATTTTAAGGAACACAGTTTTGTTGTATAGTAATTTTCGAAGAGTATTTTCTCCATTCAGCTCATCCTGAGTTTTAAAAACCATACTAAAACTCATATTTTGTCTGCAGTTAACAGAAAAAAATATACATATATAGATATCAAAATGAAATCTCAGTATTTCTATTAGCTGCTTAGACCATGGAAGTTAAAAACACATATTTCAAACACTGAATTCTAAATAAAACATTTTCTAAAAATTTGTTCATATGCTATTTTTTCCTATTTCTTAACTCTCACAAATAAGAACTTTTTCTTTAATGTAATAAATTATCTAACAAATACTTTGAAACATTTTAAAATTCAGATTTTAGTAAACTTGTAGGTAGTACTAGAAGCATATGGACCACACGTGAGGCACATGGAGGACAGATTATGAACACTTTTTATACAGGTAAGCCCACCAATAACCACGTTATAACACTTTCATGTTGAAACATTTTCCTTTAAGAACAGACAGCAAAACACATGTTCCACACTCACAGACAGGGAGCTCCAGGTTCCTGTTCTGCAAACAGATAACCTGAGACTTGGATTAATTCTTTTTAAACCAAAACAGCATTTGCAGCACCAGCCCTTGAAACAGAACTTTCATGTCAGCGCTTCACTTTACGAACAGATATACTATTGTAAAGCCACTTTTACAGTGATGTAACTGCATTGACTTATGCTGAGATATAATAACATATTAGGTTAGGTGCAAAACCAATACTGGCACGCATGTTGGGTGGGTTTTCTGACAGCTGTTAATTTTAGGTGCTGAATGTAATAACAAATAAGGAGAATTCCCTTTGCCTACCCAACAGAATACTTGCTGCACAGCCAGGATCAAAGACTGTTCAGGAGTTAAGAATTACATGCACAGGACATGCAGAGCTCCACAGCAACTTGCTGGAGGGAAAAGGGGCAGGTTGCTGAGAATGAAGAGAGTTGCTGCAGATCCCTGAGTTGAAAATGAAAGTAAGGAAAATACATAAGATACAGCAACAAAACCGTAACAGAAGAAATTGAGGACAAGGATGGGAATCATCTCAGAAAAATCATCCAGGGAGCTGATGTAAAGATATTTTCTTCTGAAGTAAGGCAAGACTTATGCTCAGGCACAAAATGCTGCACTGAGTGTGTCTCTGGGCTGCAAGAGAATCTCTTTTCCCAACAAAAATGAAAAATTCACTGCAGATATGGATAGAACCAGTATGTTCGCTAGAGAAAAGGACCAATGTCCAGATGTAATGTAATGGTGATACGTGCAACTCAAGGTATTTCCCTTATTTCCTTCATGTCTAATGACTGCATGCATGCTGAGATGTGTTTCTTTCTGTAGCAACACATTAAAATCCTACTGCTAACCATTAACAAAGGACTACACAGTTATTCAGTGTTTTTCTATACCACAACTGACACAGGGAAATCTAGAGTTGTAATCTCTGCTACACAGTCATTTTTCTGAACTCTGCAATTCTATTTGTAGGATACATTGTTTTATATAATGAAAGCTGCCTGCAAAGTGTGTTAGCTCCCCTTTCTGTACTTGGCAGATGAACATGTGAGTCATCAGCTTCTATCAAGGCAGGAAGAAAGCCAACTGCTTCATAAGAAACTGTTTGAAATGAGATTTTTTTGGCTTTATTCTATTTTTTTCTGAAGCACTCAGTACTGCTTTTTTTTCCCATTAGGCCTTAATTAGGAATAGCTGTCCTAGGAAGATGGGGGTGAATTCGCAATCAATAATCCTTTACTTTTAAAAATCTCTTTAAAAACAAGATCAAGCTAATGCACAGCACAAAGTGGCAGTATGTTTCAAATAAAAGTATTTATTGCTTTCCCCATACATAGCTCACAGCTTTGTGGAGCAGATTATTTCTTCACTCCAGACTAATCAACACTAAAAACATGCACTGAAAAAAAAACAACAATCTTCATTCTTTTCTCAGGTAACATCCACAAAGAGACAACTACAGAAATAGCTGTAGGATGCTCCTCTTTCAAAAATTCTGATTTGGACTTAGCCAGAACATTTGGAGAATGCTTCTAGCTTCAGTCAGTTTAGTCAGCTCTGTAGTTTATTAAAAATACAATAATTCACTTTATTGTAAAAATAATAATAATCTAACTTGTGATTACAACATGCACTCATCCCAAGCTCCTCTGATTTCTGTGAAGCAAACAATGCATGTGTCTGTAATAGAATGTGGCTGTTCCAACTTGCAAACCTGACAGCAAAGCATCAGCCTCAGACTTGCCAAAGTCATGAAGCTTGTAGTTCTTTGAAAAAGCCCTCACAAGCAAATGAAGTTCCTAGGAAGGGTAAGAGAATATTATGTAACAATTAAGCAGGAGCAAGTCTTTTGGATTTAAACTGGTTAAAAAAAAAAAAAGTCTTTAAAAGTGAGGATTCAGTTTCCATAAGCACATTTTCCATGACTTTTTAAAAACAAAACAAACATATCAGAAAATCTCAGAAAAGAACACTGCACAGCTCCCTTGCTTAGAGAAGATTTAATTGCTTACATAATTACTCTCTGCAAAAAGACCCTTAGTAAGAAAATAACCTGAAGAAAATCAACTCACAGGTGGTAATTTTTGGACATTATACTGCCATTTTTGTAAAATACATAAAATTAGCAAAAGGGCACGTGAATGATATAATATACAACTGGCAACCACTTTTGGTTAGACATCGAGTTCCTTTTCTCCTAAACCCACCATGCCTTTAGGAGAACAGAAGACACTTGATAAACTTCTACAGAAAAGCCTTCAGTCTGATGGGATGAAGTGAGGATTTTGACACTAGGATGAGTTCAGCAGTACAAGTCACCTTTTTATCCACTTTTTTTGTTGCTTTTTTTTGTGGGCCAGCATCCTACTTCCCTTTACACACAGCTCTTAAAATTTTTCATCATCTTGCTTGACAATTATTATACCCAGCACTACTTAAGTTCTAATTAAAAAACACAGCAGCACATCAGCAGGAGGAAGGATAAAACTGCATTGTAGCTCTAGCAGCCACAGCTGGGGGCAGCATGCAGCTTCTGACTGTGCCAATGCCCATCAATTTGAGGTTTCCAATGCATACATTTTCCACTGTACGTCTGTACGTCTTCAGCCTCTACAATTTAAGATATCTTAAGATATTTTAAACAATGAACATTATAATTTGATTCTAGAAAGCTCTGGATTAAAAAAATCTCAGTATCATAGATCATAAACCTGTAATCAAAATTCATGGAATGTAACAATGCCCATAATACAGTTGGTTGACAAAGCCAGTCTATAACTTCCTTTTCCTATGAATTTTAACACAAGATAAATATTTAGCAACAATTCAACAGTTTCGTTATGGTTTGTAAGTGCTGATGTATAATGGAATACATTTGCAATACATAAACCATAAGAATAAAGTAGTTGCTAATAGTTTGCTGTAAAAAAAAAACCTTTATTTTATTTAAATTCCTACTGTATATCTAGGCCTGTAAGATGTGAATACTCCCTTTAATCATTTCATTGTTTAATCACTAGATCTGTCTTTGTCATGCTGGCTTTATGTTAAAGGAGCCACAGTGACATCTGGTGGTAGTTGAGTTGAAACTCAAGTTTATAAGCCCTGGAAAGGTGACAATTTCTCCCAACCCACATGTGTTTGTTTAGCATCGTGTACACCTGAGGGAGAGCAGGACAGCACCTGGACCTTGCATAGCACCCTTCGTGTTGTTACAACAGTAAGAATCAGGATAAGCTTAAGCAGCGTTTCAAAAGAGAGACCTTTATCTGAAGAGGAAGCCAAGCCTCATTTCACATCGTCTACCTGGAGCTTCGGAATCTGAAGATTTTCAACACAGATACCATATCTAGTCAAAATGTTAGTGTCATTTTCAGGACCTAACATATGGCTAAACCACTGGAAACACCTCCCTCACAAGCGAATGTCTCTCATTACTCATCATCTCCTCATCATCTCAAACCTCCTACAGCCCTCTCATTATTCGACACAATTCTCTCATAAGATTTGATTTCATCTCCCTTAAAATAGGAATGGGAGCACACATTACCAAAAACCACCTCATCAGAAAAAAAGAGATCCCCAAACACAGCAGCAACATGTTGCCATACTCACTAGGTTTGTACACAAGTGTGAGCCAGCAACACATTTTGAAGTAGACTATCAATCATTCAAAAAAAAATGCAAGCAAACAGGTATTAGCAAGTCAAAATCATTTTTTCTTCTTTCCAAAGTTTGCCCAGCTTGCCTGACATCCCACAAAACCTAAGTCTACAACTGTCTCTCCAACTTGGCAGTACTAAAAACAGATGGAAAAAGTTGAAAGCTGTATTTACACAAATGAAAGTAAAGAACATTTTTAGTGCTCTTTAAGAGACTTGTTTCAGAAATATATATTAATACAAAGCAATTTCTTGGAAGAAGTGGGAGAAGCAGTTTGACTCTACTGCTGCACCAGGAGGTTAAGAAGATAATAAAATGTAAATTCTTTATGTACAGTATATAATTCTCAACTTCATGTGTATTTAAATATTCTTCTTCCAGATTGAACGCAGGGACCAGAAAAAAATGTGCATGATGAACAAGGCAATGTATCTCGGTTATTTTATAGTAATCTGGATACTTAGCAAATAAAATTCTTAAAATTGTCTAAGAATAATTTGCTTCAGACTTAAACTAAGGTTCTTTAGGAACTATTAACTATATAAGAGCAGACCTATATCACCACCAGTTTCAAAGTTAAGAATTCAATAAGGAAAGCAAAGAATATGTACACATATATGGTATATATACGTCTCCTGTTGCAGACAGTCACACAGCCTTACAGCTTCCCTCGAGCATTCTCCCAACCCACTGAAATTAAAAAAAATTGTTTCTTCATTACCTCGGTTACAGATAGTGCAGAAATTGCTTGGTCCTTCACTATGTTTCTTCAAATGATCTGCCATATATGCTGCCCGCAAGTACTTCCCACACACCTGGCATGGAACTTTGTCTTCATGACATGCTAGGTGTGAGCGCAGTCGATCACGCGTGGCAAAGGAAGCATTACAAGTCTGCAGGTACAATGAGAACCATGTGACTCAACAACTCCGCTAAAAGCACTGACACTGTCAAATCTATTTAGCATTCTTTAGAGTAAATACTTCAGACCCTGCATATACAAATCACATGATACACAAGCCATTTCCCCACAGTTAACAATTCAGATCACCCACACATAACACAAGATGTGGTTACTACTTGAAAGAATTAAGAAAGCAAGAAAACAGATCTAACGTACTACAGGTAATAATACTTCAATACAGATTAGAGTTCTAAGGCCTTAGCTCCTCACTGAGGATGAAGATATTAATACCAAGAAATATTTAACAACAGAAGTAGCATTACAGTAAATTCTGCCACTTCACTGAGCCATTAACATCACTTCAGACCACTCAAAATGTCCTCTTTGACACTTTCCTAAATTTTGTTCTCTGATACAATCTGACTTGGGTACAGAGGATTTCTCCTTTGGACTAAGAAGATGTAATAAAGCATCAGAAAATTGCCTGGGATGAAAAAAACAAAAGACAGTAAAAGAGCCATCCTGGTATCCCCAGCAGCAGTGCAGACAAAGTGCAGAAATAAAGCCTCGGAAGTGAGCAGGTATCAAAATAACTGCATAGCAATGTAGTCTGTTTAAAACTTACCCCTGATCAAGCTATCATATCTCACTTATTACCATGAAACAAGCTTGATCTGGCATGAGATAATATTGGTTCTACATGCTCACTTCCCAGAGGTAATCTGTATGACAGATGAGAGACAGTTCCCTCCCATGTTCATAATCACAGCAAGTGGCAGCTGTGCAGACTACGTATATGCCTACTGCAACAGCCTGTCAGTTCTGAAAGGCTTGCTGTATTTCTAACGTGAAGGAAAATAATAAACCATCAGTAATACATTGTACAAGTTATTATTGTCCAAAACCACTGCTCACAAGTGCAAGAAGGAAAACAAAAGCAGGTATGTGTTAGAATGACCAGGGCAAACGGGCAGCAGTGACATCCCAGAGTGCACAGTGTTTGGTTTATACCACACCTTTGTATAAAATTATGCAGGTTTCAGTTGTATAACCAGAGTCCCCTAAGAGATAATATAAGAAAATTAAGTGACTTGGGAACTGGATATATTCTGTCATTTCAAGTATCAGGGTGCAGTGAAACAACTCTTTCACCAGAGAAAGGCTTGTTAAATTAACAATCTTAGTAAAATTACAGAATTACAACTTCAGATAAAACAAAATCGATAAATACAGGTATGGGTAACCTACACAATTTTGTGTAATTTAGTGAATCAACAGCTTGACCTATAAAACACTAAAGGCAGCTGAAAAGTACCTATCCATTTCAACAGGCTTTGGATTCATTTGACCCTGTGAGATGCTTAAGTAAAGTAAATTCCCATGGAGCTTAGGCTACTCGGCAGCAAGCACAAGACTTAGCACCTCACCGGATCAGGACTTAATGTACTTAAAAAAGCAACAGTAAAATTATCTAAATTTCCATGATACACAGTTTAGCTAAGCTCACCAGACAAAGAATCATAAATCACAAGCAGTGAAGATTAAGAAGGAAATTCTTAAAAATGAAAAATTTCTCTGTATTTGAAATCTCAGGACACAGCGCTGAGCAAAAGAGGTGCAGCTTTCACTTACTTAAATGTTATTAGAGGTAAACGCTCAGTTAAGTTAGGATTCCAGCTCTGATGCTAATCAATCTGTTGGATATCAACTAAAAGTATATAACCAGATGATCAAGGATGACAGCCAAAAGACCCATCATCAATTACTCTAGTAATATTGAGCCACAATGAGTGTCTATATGAAAGCATTGGGAGTGCATTAGTTTATAAAGCAGACCAGAGACAAACCACATAAATACACGGATGCCAGAAGTAAAATTATATCTGTCCCACATTGAAATGACCAAGTTGAAAGCTTAGAGAAAGGCAATATAATCATTTATGTGTTGCTGCTGAGTTTTGTAAAGTTCATCTTTGGATAAGCTGTATAGCAAATACATCTGTGAAGAAGCTTTGAAAAAATAATCAGTCCAGTGGAGAAAGCAAGAACCAGTTTAGCTGAATCACAACAATGGGAGATAGGACTATAATTAAAGAAAACCCCAAAGTTAATATTCAAATGGTTAATATTTATAAAAGTATAGAGAAAAAAAAAGTAAAAAGTTTTATTTTATAAAAGATGTGAAGTGCTAAACGAGTACTAAGTATTTATCATTAATGTTAATCATAGAAGAGAACTCCAGTGCTTTCCTATCAAACATTGCAAAGGTATATAAATAGACCAAAAAGAATATATATATAAAGTTTAAAAAACATTGTTGAAGAAATACCTCTTGAAGTTTCAACTTTTCTATGGCTGTGGATGTCTCTGAGCTTATTCCATGGTGGCTGCCATTTTCCTGCTAATAGGCAGGAAGTAAGAGAAATTAGGACAGGAAGAAACTCATTCTGCATTGAAATCAATGGGAAAAGCACTGGACTTGGGATGCCAATTTTAGGTTTATTTAAATAGATATCTTTCTTTAACAAAAGCTCTGCTTTAACTCAACCTGTATTTTTCTCTCTCTCTCTTTTTTTTTTTTAAACTTCAGTTGCCAGAGGAACAACCTTTCTCTTGTCTCACAGAAGGAACAAACTTCATGTTTCTCCCCTTTTTTTTTCTCGTCCACAGAACTGCAGCCTAACTTCTATATCAATCATACTCAAAAACCAACAATACATCCTTATGTCTTCCCATGGTGAGCCAGCAAACCGACCTGTCCCTTATGGCCATTAACACTGACTTACCCCTTCTCCTTTATCTGGAACTCAAATGTAAGTTTAGAAAGAAGGAAAAAAAAAATCAACAGTGCAACAATACAAGGGAAATATTGCCAGAGTGCTTTTTGGTGTCTGGTTTGGACACCAGTGCAACTTCTTGGATCAGTTTTCTGAGATGCCCTCGTCTATGGAGGTCTTCCCCTTTCTGCATCTATTTTAACAAAAAAGCTGCAATCAGGTCTTTGTGTGGCATGGGGTGCTACAAGGGCTGGCAGTTAGGAGAGTTTTTCAAAGATCTGTGAAGCCCAACTATTACTTTAGGGAGTCTGAGTGCAGGATTATTTGCCAAGCACTCTAAGCTGTAGCTGTTGCAGTTACATTCAGCTTACAACCATCCTGCTTCTCAAAGTTTCATTTTATTTGTTTTAAAGTTGGGTTGACATCCTCCCTCCTTTGTGTTGTAGTCCAAAATACACCATGCCATATGAAGAAAACATTAGATATCCACTGGTGTGTAAAGCTACACAAGGGTTGAGGGAAACAGCCAGTGGATTTTGTTTAAATTATAGCATCAATTACTTCCAAGAATGTCAACAGGACAGAGGATTCTGAAAGGCTTTTCAGTTTACCTAAAGAATACTCTTTTGCTGTAAACATTAAAAAAGCATGACAATAACAGGAATTTTCAACAGGAACTCGACAGATTCAAAAAGGATGCTCAATACTGCTTGGCCTACTCTCACAGGGGCTGGCTTGCCAAATGAAATCAATGAAAATGAGAATGAAGACCTGGAAAAAAACAAGCCAATATTAAGCTATTTTCCTTATTAGTAGCCAGGTACTCTGTCCTGATACATGTCATAGAGCAAAAGTGTTACTTGTTATGAGATAACCAGAAGGAGAACTTTATCAATTATGTATGAGCTTTTAGATTCAAAACAATTTTCAGTGCATGGCATCCCTTTGTATGGTTTGTATAACATATATCAAAATCCAGGCATACTCAAGGTTTTCTTCATTTGACAGCATATTGTTAAGTCTTTTTTCAAAGACACACAGCAGCTCTTTAACAACATTCTACATGTTGTTTAAGATTAATTAATTATTAACTTTGCAGAGTTAAGCATTCAAAAATGAAGAACAAATCAAGCTTGAAATGACAATCTCAATTCTGCCCTCGTGCTTGTAATCTATAGATTATAGCTTCTAACTGAAATAAACAATGCATATAATGTCACAGGACTTTAAACAGCAAATACGTAATGAGAAAGACAGTTCTTAGAAAATGCTATCACAGAATACATGTGTGCAAGGAGATAAGAGTTGAGCTCGGCTGCACAATCTTAGTTTCTGTATTTCTTGACTTTCCAGCTCTTGGTGTATCCTCTGATTCACACTTACACAATTTACAGTTAGTCCTCTTAAATTGATACGAAAACTATTAAGTATCAGCTGGTAAAGGACAATTCAAGCTCATCACTGTTATTTATCAATTGCATATATTCAGTAAGCTTGATACCAACTAGCAAAAAATCAAGAGTTTCTGGTTATGTTGAGACCTAAATATTACTTTTGCACTGCAAACAAGCATATGCTTAGGGACAACATTTTCAGTTATCTTCAGTTTATCCACTCAGACCCCTTGCTATCCATCCCCAAAGTGTGAGATTTTTTTGCAAGCAGAATTTTCCAATTTATATGAATCCATGCCTCTAAATCGTCTTAGTAAGTTCAAACCAATCTAAGGTTTTTATAAAGTAAAGAGTAAAATCACCATGAAGGCTCTATGGCCTGATTTACAAAGGTGCTGAGCTCCTGCAGACCTTATTGAGGGCAACAGAAACTTTTAGATGGCTCTATACGTCTGAAAATCTGTTTAAGGGATTATTAAAACTACAGAAACCTTTGAAAACTCTCACAGTTTGGAGAAAACATAGCAAAGGCGTGTCAAGAGATGGAAATAAGTGCAGATGAGGAGGCAGCAGTCATGTAGGATTGACGAGGTTCGTAAAACGTTTAAAGCTTCAGAAGGGAAAAAAATCTTTTAACTTTTCTGTCTTCAAAGAAAATGAAGTTATCATGCTCAATCTTTCTTAAAATAAATAGATAACCAAGCCTTTCTTCAGAGAACAACCATGCAGTCTGCTAGCCCAACAAATGTTTTAGAAGTTTGCCTAACAACTTTGCGAAGACAGTGGGTGATAATGGAAGCTGGTTCTCAACTTTTAATTAACACTTCCAGGCACCTTTTAAATCTCTACACAAATGAATTACAAAATATCTTTCTTGATTTGTCCATTCAAACCTCAATGAATAATTAATTTACTGTAAGGTAATATATATATATGTGTGTGTGTATATATGTATATACTACTTTATGACATCATATTACAAAGATACTGAAAGAATACTGTGCCCATATTTTTTATGCTCTCACTGGGAGGAAAAAAAAAGCTTCCAATTTTGCTCAGTGCAATGTTCTGAACGATGTGATAAAAAGAGCACCCTGGCAAGTGACAATAATTTATGAATTTTATTTGAAATTATTCTAAAAACAACAAACCAAGTCAACATTGGAGCCTTCTGTTGGTAACTGCAACAGAGTGGGAAAGAGGATGGTGGGAAAAAGAGGGAGTTCTTTGTGACATTGACTTGAGCTCAGGGAGAAGGTGAGCGGGTAAGAGAGCTGGGGAGGGTCAGCAGCAGGGAAGAACAGTGGAGCAGTAGGGAAGAACACGTTGGAGAAGCAGAGGGAAGCAGAAGGACCAAAGCAGCATAAGGGACTAAAGGACAGGAGGTGTGTTAAGCAGCTATCATGGTGGAACGCTTAGTTCCAAATACTTATCCAATTCACACACAGCTGGTATTTTTATTGATACGTTGTAATTCTCTGCACATTTACAAATCTAACACCTTAAAACAAAGATAACCCATACACCAGTGTAAGCCCCTCCAGCTCCTACCTGACACTTGTGAGGTCTCTCTGAGGTATGCACCTGTTTGATGTGTCCATTCAAGTGGTCTGGCCTTCAAAGAAAATACACATATGCACAACTTAAAACAAATACTAAAAATAAAAGTCCAATTTTAACAAAAAAAAAAAAAAAAAAAGAGAGAGACAATCCCTGTGGTGGATCTATTACAGATGTTGTGACATTTAACTTTCCAAGAACCAGATCACCAGCAACTAAGACTCTACCTTAAGCATTCTTTCCAACTTGCTAAAAAAGCATCATTTTCTTGCAAAGCAGCTCTGACTGAACAAACAAAGCAAACAGGAAATACAAGCTACAATTTTCAAACCTGCATGCCCCCTTCCAAACTCCTATTCAGACCTTGGCCATCAGGGTGATCAGGTTTACCATTGCCGAATATTTGAAAATCAGCCCCTTCTGATTTATGTCCCAAACATAGATGTAAGAAGCCAACTTTAAGCACCTTTGTGCAAAAAGACTGACTCTACACTCTGTTGCTGTGACATTCTCCATCAGCAAGACAAAAAAAAAAAACCTGTCCTAACTCACAATGTGGTGAAGAGACTGTTAATACGAATAAAGTGCTCTGAAGGTCCCAACTAGAAGGTGCAATGGAAGAGCAAATTATTACTGAAAAAAGTTAGGCCATTCTTTGCAATTGGTAAAGCCTACTTTGAGAAGACTGAATAGCTGCAGATTTTCCTGATGGGAGTTTCTCTTAGTGGGAAGAAAGCTTTTCATTGTATGAGCCCAAAACTGCTTGGAAACAAGTTCTCCACCCTCTCCTCCCCCAGCTCTCCAGCTGCGCCAATGGGAGCGCGCAGGGTGGAATTCACGCACTGCGGACAGCAGAGCCCGAGCTGGAGCCGGCGCTGCGGTGGGCTGGGGCCGTGCAACCAGACAGACGGACTGGGGTCCTCCCAGGTGCTGCCAGCCTGGCGGCCGCGCTGCTGCACTACTCGCTGGAGGAAAGGGCACTAAAGTCGGGCATCACGCTTCCAGCTTTTCTCTGACAGCTCCTGTAACTGAATACTGCATCTTAAGAAAGGTTCTCTACTTTCCATGCTTCGATTTAAAAAAAAAAGGATAGATATTTTTGTGGCTTATTTTCTTAACAGTGTACCTGCTTGCTCACATTTTAAGTCACTGGAAACAAGGAGAACTCAACATGTATTTTTCACGTCCCCTTGTTGACAAAAATCTCTCATACAGCAACAGTTAATTTTTGATCTTGAACAAAAATGATAAAAATTGGCAATGATCACAGGTAGCACTGTAGTAAAAAGCATAATTTGCTTTTAGCTCACATTTTCAGTTTATGACTTCTCATCACTAAATTTGCAGTCCTGAACACAGAGCATCTCCTAATTATTGCGGATTTTAGAAAAGAAGGGGAAAAAGAAGAGGGAGGGGAAAAAAGATGAAACCTGTGTGGCCTTAATTTATCCCAGTAACAAAAAGCTCTACTCTACCAACAGGAGAGCTAGCAGGCACACACTTCCCACGTGTACAGCTGGGAAAACTCTACCCCTGTCAGCTTTTGATTCATTGTCCTGTGTCAAATCCCTCTCTCCTGCTGAGTCAACAACTGCAGACAGAAGCAGAGTGCAGCTACAAGGGGAACAAGGCATGGATGCACCCTCCACCCCCCAAGCTCCTAGCCTCAAACTTATATTAACTCCCACAAACAGTGACAACAAAAAAAGCAGCAACATTAAATGCACAGATCTTACGTATGTTGCAGGGCAGAAACAGGATCCCCTTCAGAAGGATGTAAACCCAAAGGACACAAAGATCATGTATTAAAAGATACTTGATGCTGCAGCCTTTGAAATCTCACCTCTTCCTTCACATTTGGGTGATAAAAAACATTACGAACTAAGAGAAATGAAGGGAAGTTAAGAAAAAAGAAAATTTAAAATGGATACGAGAAAAATAATAAACTTGAGACGTATTAATATTTTGCACTTCAACAGCACCTTCCAACTACCTACAAATCAGGAGTCTCCAGACACTACAGTCAGACAGGTAACTACTAGGGAGACCCACTTCTCAGAACTGTCATCTGAGGGAGGGACCGCCTGACGTGTACGTGGGTCTGGGACAGAGCTGGGGATGTTTACCCAGGAGCCAACTGATTCCCGGATCTGTGTCTTAATTACTTTTAGATCCTTTTGAGAGACTCAGTACAGCCTCCCAGCGGAAATGATGAAAGTCTCATTTCTCGAGACATTTTAAATTGGAACAGCCAAACTACCCTATGTACAAATTGTTCTGGCTTCCCAAGGGATGGGAAAGACAACTTCCTAGGTCTCTGTGTCTACAATCCTTGGAAGTTCTCTCTTACCTGGAAAAGCCTTTCCCGCAGCTCTGGCAGATGTAGGGCTTTCCCACTGAGCCATCGTGGGATCGAACATGATAGGACATCCTGTCTTTCCGCTTGAACCGTAACCCGCACACTGGACAAGAGTAAGGCTTCTCACCAGAGTGCGACAGCTTGTGCCGATTCAGGTGGTACACGTCCCGAAAGATCTTGCCACAGATGTCACATGCCACCTGTTTTCTTGTCCTGCTTCTTTTTCTGGGCGCATCAGGGTCGTCCTGGCCAGGGATGCCATTTTCACCCAGTCTGGGGGGTGGGATGTCTATGTAACCCAGCTGCAAGCTCGTCACCCCATGCTGAGCCTCGTGCTGACGAAGCCGATTGGCGTCAGTGAAAACCTTTCCGCAGAGGCCACATGGCAGGATGCCAGCCTCACGCAGTCCACCCGGGGCCCCGAACATCATGGAGTCCAAGAGGTTGGCTTTACGGGGACGGCCTCTGCCCCGCTTGGTACCTAAGGTGGGGGCACTAGCAGCAACATTCTGGAAGGGTGAGGCCAGCAGCGGTGGGGAAAGGGGTCCTGCCACCATGGGCAGGCGGTCCACACCCTGCAGCACAGGCAGGGAGGACTGTGCCGCAGTGAGCGCAGCCCGCGTGGCCTCGTCTTCGGGCATGCCTGCAATGCCATTGCCATTGGGCGCCAACGTGGCACCGTTGGTCATGTCGAGAGGGAAGCCGAGGTCAGCGGCCCCTGGGCGGAACAGCATGATGTCGGGGCGCGTGGGGGGCACGAGGATCTGCACGTTGGACTGCTTGATGACCTCCTGGCAGATGTCGATGACAGAGCGCATCAGTAGGAACTTGGCGGCCGTCATGAGCTCCGGGAAGCTCTCCAGCCGCACCACGATGCGCGAGGTATAGGCGAAGTCCAGGATGTCCCCGAACACCTTGGAGCTGATGGTGTGCATCTCCAGCTCCCGCCCCCCCCCGGGGGACCCGCCGCCTGCCGCCGAGGCTCCGCCGGCCGCCGCCGCCTCCGCCGAGCCTCCTTCTCCACCGCCGGCCGCTCCGTCGCCCGGCTGTGCGCTGAACACCGACTCGAAGTACTCGCTGCAGGCTGCCAGCACCGCCCGGTGCGCCGGAAAGCTCTCGTCGCCCACGCGCAGGAGCACGTCGCAGAAGCGGCCGCCGTTCTTGCGCTGCTGGTTGAGGCTGTGCAGCATGTCGGCGCTGTGCCGGCTCACCTGGTACGTGTAGCAGCCCGACGAGGGGCCGCAGGCGGCGGCCTCGCTCACCCGCTCCATGGGGCTGCGCCGCCCCGCTGGCGCCCGCAGGGGGCGCGCGCTCTCACGCCCGGCGGCGCGCGCCGCCTCCTGCTCCCCGCCCCTGTCCGGGCCGACGGCGGCGGCGCGCGCTGCGCTCCCTGCACAGCGCGAAGGGATGGCGGGGGGGGACGAGACAAAAGGCTCGGGCGGCGGAGGGGCGCGCGCCGCGCGGGGCCGCCGCGGCCGCCGGCGCGGGAGCTCCGCCCGGGTCCGGCCGCCACGAGGCGCTGCGGCCGCGGAGGCCGCCGCGGGAAGGGGCGTGCGCGGCGCGGCGGCGGCGAGCGGGGAGGGAGGGGGCTCGGGCGGCCGCGGCTCCGGGCTGCCGGCTCCGTCCGTCCCTGTGTGTTTGGAGCGGAGGAAAGATGGCAGCGGCTGCACTTCCTCTTGCACTTTCACCCCTGGGGGGAGGAGAAGGAGGGGGCGATACCACCCCCCCTACAAAAATCCAGCGGGGGCCCCCCGGCCGCTGCTCCCCGACCGAGCGCCGCCGCCGCCGGCCCCGCGCCGGGCCCCGCCCGCTTCGCCGCACCCTCACCACCGGCGCCGCAAACTTTCCTCTCTCCTTCGGTCGAGAAGCCCCCCACCCTATTCGCGGAGACCCCCCCTCCGGCCGCTCGGGCTCCCCCTGCCCCCCCGCTTCCTGCCCCCCTCCCTCCCCGCATCCGCCAATGCACGAGCAGCCAGCGCCAGCAGGCCGGCCCCCACCCCGCCCGCCCGCGGGGCCGGGGGCTGCAGCCTCCCCCTTCCCCGGCGCCTCTCCTCCAATGCCGAGCCGGCAGCCGGGCCCCCACCGCGACGCGGGGGGGCCGCGCTCGCCCCCTCCCCCAAATATCCGGGCCGCGCTCGCCCCCCGGGCCCCCTCCCACCGGGGAGAGGAGGGGCCGGGGGTGGGGGCGGTGGGGGTGCCGCGGGCGGCCTCCCCCCTCCCCAGGCCGATGCGAACCCGCCCGTAGCCGCAGAGCCGCGCGGCGGCCCCCACCTCCCCCGCTCGCCCCACAGCCGCTCCGTGAGGGGCCGGGGGCTGTGGGGCGGCCCGACCTCCCCCCGCGCCCTCGTTGCCCTCACGCTCCCCGTACCGGGACCCGCTCCCGGCACGACCCGGGGCAGGGAAGGGGCCGAAGGCGATCCCCTCGCTGCAGAAATGCCCCTCTCGGAGGGACCCGCGCTGGGGGCCGAGCCCCGCTCTGCCGGGGACCGCGGGGCGCGCTCCCGGAGGCACCGCTGCGAGCGGGCTGTCCGGTGCTGAACCTCCCGGGAGCGGCGTGCCAACATCAGCACTGTGTTCGCGTCCTGCTGAAATGCGCTTTCTATCTCCGAAGAATTTTTGCTTGCTTTTGAGGAAATATTCCCCCACCCCATCTCTGCACACACACTTAGAGACTTCTTTGCTTTGTTAAAGACGGCACCTTTTAGCCTTTATAACATCGAGGCTAATTAAGAATCCTCGGATGACCTATTCGCAATCCTGTACTGTCGCTTAAACTACTCAGTGGAAAACACTGAACTTAGCACACACAGGGGCATCTCGAGCTGTAGCGAGTTCCAAGGGCTCCGACCTCGCACTGCAATCAAATGGTGGTGGAACTGAAAAAGTCTTCTGGTACTGATGTGCAAATGAGCACAATGAGCTTCCAAAGGGCAGCTTTTTTTCACATTAACACTTAAGGCCACGCAATGCCCTCAGTTTCTGCGCTGGATTTCTCTTGCTTTTGATGGAAGCTAGCTACACTTGCAGACACCTCCAGTGGCTCTTTATTGCTGCACTATGGATGCACACTCTGAGATACAAACATGTGTTTTTGGAAATTGGAGGTTGTCTGAGTGCTAGCGATGCAGGGGAGCAGAGCTCACATACACTGTGTTACACACAGATAATGCAGTGCCCTCATCCTGCAAGCCTGCCCGTGTGTCAGGGAACAAGAGTTGTACTTGCCGTAGTGAAGAAAATGATTACATTTCAGCTGGCTGGCCAGGCTGCATGTACACACGGTCAGAGCAGTTAAAGGAGCTGGAATTTGCTGATCTCTCCTAGTGGCTCTCCGGTCAGTTGCGTGCTTTCCCCCGGTGGCTCATACCGGCTTATTAATTTGCTTTCTTTTAGTCCCCAGTCCCCTGCCATGGTTCCTGCTTCCTATTTCAGCTCCCCCCTTGCCTGCTCTTTGTCTCCGCGCTAGGCAGGGGGAGGGGGGTCCTGCCGCCCTCACTGCACTCACAACTTTCTCCAGTTGCCAGAGAATGTTCTGGTTTCAGCTTCCAGCCCTCCCGTTTAAAAAGCCTCATCCAACACACTCTGCCTGCTTCCTCAGGTAAATGCTAAGCGTTTAACCCAAAGCACGAGATTTTCCCCAAGGGACCCGCCCACACTCCCGTCGGAGTGCTGGAGCAGCGTGCCAGGAGCTCACAGTGCGTCCATGCAGGGTGCAGTTAGGGATGACCCCAGCACTCCCCGATTTCCTCCCCAGCAAACCACAGGAGTGCAGCACAGCCACCAGCCCCAGTGCTTCACTGCTCTCCGACAGTAAGGGCTGCATCTTTAGGTTCCTCCACCTTTACCATGCTGATCTCCCCCGCCCTTATGGCTTCACCCACTTGTCTGAACTTCTCCCAAGCTAATCCTGCCCCAGGACATGAGCCTATCAAAGCAATCATTCAGTTGGTACTTGTTACAGTGTAGCCAGATTTCTTCTATTTACAAGTAACCCTACAATTTCTGCTCTACTAAGACAAAACGTGTATAAAAGGACTGGGAGGATGAGGTTCCCTAAGTGCAGTGTGATGACTAAACGCCATTTCCCCACACTTAGCTATGCAAGCAGACAGGTGTGAGTGCCCATGGACTCATCTGTCACCAAAACTAACTAGTTAATATATTGAAGAGCAAGTTCTGGATAATGAAAAGGAGTCTTACATGTCAAGAAAAAAATTTCACTATAAAGAATTCCTTCCCCTTTCCAGATGATTCCTTACCTACTTTCTCTCATATCTGCTGCACCTGGACCTGTTGAACTTCTTTTGAATTTCTCTCCTTAAATAAAGGCATCTCCCTCAGCTACTTTATTCAGCTTCTCGCTGCTTCCTGTCTCACTTCAACTCATGGGGATTCCTGAGCTGTCCCTAAATGTCTTGCAGCTGTTTGGTCCCTGCTGAAGCGCTCTGACTGGTATCTCAGCAGCACTAGAAATCCTTTCCCTCTGAACACGTGTGTACCATTTGGGTACACCGTGCACTGCTCACTTTGCTGCAGATCAGCTCCTGCTGCCCTTACTTGGAAGCACTGACCTAAAAGTATGAGGGCTGCTCTGAAAGTAACGCCTCTTATTTCAGTACGTTGGCCCACAATGCTAGGTGTGGGCGTTGGTGGTACAGCAGTAGAGGCAGAACCTTCCCACCAATATTCCATTACATCCTGTTGCTGTGTGACAGATGGCAGCAGAGGGGCAGTCTGACAGAATGTCATCTGACATGGAGGTGTGCATGAAGCAAAGGTGTGTATCTGAATTCCTCCATGCAGAAACAAATGCACCCACTGACACCCACCAAAGCTTGTTGAGTCTTTCTGGAGACCAAATGGCAGCTGTGAGCACAGTGAGGGGTGGGTGGTGCATTTCAGCACTGGTGACAGTGATACTGGGTGTAGATTTTTACAAACATGGCATGCAGGCTCATGTGAAAACACGCAGCTAATAGTGGTGACTATGTTAAAAAATAACTTTTGTAGCTGAAAATTTGCTCTATAAAACGGTGTGATTGTGCATTTTGTATCTGTTGTTGTTTCCATGGAAATAAATAGGAGGCATTGCTTTCAGAGCAACCTATGTAATTTGATCTACAAATATGGGAAGCAAAGAAAGATTTGGGGGCTGCTGCTATCTTTCAGAATAGTCTAAGGATATTCTTCAAGAAAGCTAATCACTATTCGACACCGACTGTGATATTAAGATAGAAAATACAGTGTTGTAACAGTACTTGTGCCAGCTAATTAAGCCATACCAATCATATCCTTTTTGTGTATGCCACAGAAATATATCACGTTGGGCATTTCATGGCACACCTGCAAATTTCAGGTAGTAGCTGTCATTTTTTTCTGAGCTTTTACTGGAATTTTAATTAACTGAGACCAATCCAACAAGCAATTAATTCATTCAGTACTTGTTGATTATTCTTCTATTTAGTTTTTTAAATTCACTCCATTTTTTTTTTTTATTAGGAATCATCCCATGAGAATGCTCACCCCAGCAGCACAGACTCAGCCTTGGAGGCAGCACAGTTTTCCTCTGCAATCCAGATATGGGCTAGCGAGTTGCCAGCCTTCTCCTTCAAAAGCAAACAACCCTTGTTTAAAAATACCTGACATTTCACAAAAACTACAGCGACTGCTAGCAGAGAGGGATATGATGCTATGAAAAGCATGCAGTGAGAGTTATTCTGAAAAGGGGAAATGGCACTCCGCTTTTCCTCTTCTTGCTCACTCCCCTCACAGCACTCATGTGTTGTTTAGTCCATCTGTTGCACGGCATTCCACGACAAAGTCTAAGGAGCTGATGCTAAACTGCAGAACGGTTTGTTGTTAATCTGATTTAAAGCAGCCTTTGAAGCCAACCTTTGCTACTTAATCTCCCTTTTGTTCCCCTCATTTCTTCACTGTGCCCATCTGAACTTACTCTAGACTGTTTGGAACCAACCTGAGCCATTCAAAGACTGCTTCTCTGAGGATCTGGTCAAAATGGGAATACAACCCATCTATGGGAATCCTGTCCCATCTAACAACAGCCCATGCATCCGGCATCCATGTGCAGCGACTTTCTCATGTAAAACATACTTTACAATGCAAAGCCAAGCATGCAATGCAGGTAGTGAATGTTTGGTATTTACAGACTACTAGCTAAGTGACTGTGCTGCTCTGAGGACAACTTCTACATAAAACCAAGTAAACCGGCATAAAAAAGTTTAGGGACACAACTGAGAACCAATACCTCTGTATTTCTTACAAGATTCAAAATATAACTCTCAGTCTGTTGCCTCGAGATTCCAAGTGTAAATTGCATCAATCTCCAAAGACCCTTCCCCTCAGGCAATCAACATAATGGTTCCATTCAGGACTCCCCACTCAGTACTTAGGTCTTGAAATCATACCTTCTGACAGGAGCTGCTCAAAATCTCATTCCTCCAGTTCATCATCACCAGCCCGAAATGGTTTATCTCCTCTTCAGCACCACCAGTTCTTCTGCAAAGCATAATAACAGTGTTGGTTAGTCACCAGTTCTCAAATCAGAGTACAATTCACACACAAAACTTTAGTTTTGCAAAACTGAAGAAATTGCAGAAGGAAGAAAAAGCACCAAAATCTTAAAATTAACAGATATCCCTCATCTATCAGCCACTCTTTTTTTTCAAAGGGAAATCGGACAGGTTGGTTACAGTCTGAAATTTTTAAAATCCTAAGTACTGAGATCAAAGCTATCATTTGATACAGATTATTATTTTTTTTTTTTTTCAGAAGGCTGCTGAAAATTTCTGATCAGATGAGAAATTTCAAGAGCCCTGTTTCACCTGCAGTCACAACTGAATTTCCTTCCCGCCACCTCCCTGCCCCTTCTTAAATCCTGCAGAAAATGCACATTATCCCCACCACTCAGCTGGAAATCGAGTCCCCCACGAGCCCACAAACACATGCAGCCTTAGCACAGCAGTTTCCAAGTACATGAAACCTACAGTTTCTATCCTAAGGTGAATTATCAAAACCAGGGTGGCTCTTCAGCTAAAAGGAGTTTCTCACTGTGCTGTGAATACACATCCTATCTATAAGTTAGCAGAAGTTAGAAAAATACAAATACCTAAAATATCTAATTCTAAGTAATCTTTATCAAAGTAAAATCTGTGCTATTTTAATGGCATATTCATTACACAGAAGGTATCGCAATTCATTTTAAACTTAGTTTTTACTGTGTACTTTACAATAAGACCTGCAAGCCACATCTGACAATGCTTGTTTTGTATCCCACCTAAATGGAACTCTTACCCAAGCTAAGATGATAGTTGTTCCAGAAACAATGTCAGAATTTGGCTGAAGAAACTTATTTAAGGTTTGACAGAAAGCACACTAAATGGATTTACTACTCAGCTCTCCTGCTGCAGTGATCTACAGTTACACTTGCAGGGCAAAGCTTTGGAAACATTAAAGTTTCAATCATTTTATGGCAATTGCAAATTCCTGTTGTGCAAAAAATAAAACTGAGATACAAATAAAGGAAGTGTCTTTTCAAAATTAATGAGTCAGCAGGACTGAGCGTGTAGAATATGGATTTCCGAAACCCATTTTTACTACATCCTCCATCTTTCAGATCTTGCTAATGAGGTATGTGCCATTTCAGTCACATCCCTGTCACTGCAGCTCAGTGAAACACACATTCCTAGTTTTTCTCTATTCCTGATTCCACACAGGGTCATGTTTCTTAATTGTTTGAGACAGCTTTTATTTCACATGTAGCTCTCCTGAATTTTCTGAACACTCTGAGGAATACTGCTTCACCTAACTAAAAATATTATTAGAGAAGCACTTACATCCTTACATACTTTTAGTATATCAGTTAGAAATTCATGTGACTCCTTGATCATTTTTTTCACCACAAGTCTGAACCTTCCTGCTGCGTTGCCTCACACAGCAGGCAGGCAAACACCCAGGGCTGGACTGCACAGCTGCGATGCAATCTGCAGCCTTGGGAGATGGACATCCTCTTTCACTTCGACTAAATACAATTATCTCAATTAAAAAAAAAAAAAAAAGCCAAATTATGTACTCCATCTCCCATCAGTGCCCACTACTAAGCTCAATTGACCTTTCAAGTAGATCTCAGTCTCTCGTAGCTCCTTTCATTTTCTCTCAGGTTTCTGTTGGGGATTTTTTTCCTCTTCTGACATTAAATCCTATTTCATATAATTATTTTCCTTGATTTTCCCTTTCCTGACTGAATTTTATAACAAAGTTTTATAATTTGTAGTCCATTTTCCAGTTTTGACTGCCACCCTCAGAGGATGCCATTCATCCACTCCCAGTAGCCTCATTTCCAGTTGTCACAACTAACTTCCCACGTTCTCCAGAGCATGAAATAACATAAAACACCTTATATTCAAAAAATCATGAGAGTCATCACAGTAAATCTGTTCACAACCTGGAACCAAGCTCTCCAGAGGTCCCTTCCAGCCCCTAAAACTGCATAAGCCTTTCTGAAGCTTAATAGAGGGTGCTCTTATAAACCAATATACTTCAAATACTGAACTACTTCAAATATTCAGACCAGTTAGAAAGTGTTTTTTTGGCCGGAAAAATAATCGGGCAAATGATCTCAATTAAACTTTTATTCTTTTCAACACTGACAGAAGTTTGTAAGTGCCTTAGAGGACCTTTGCTTGAGTAGCTCTCTGGGGAAAAAAAAAAAAAAAAAAAAAAAAGGATTTAAGGTTGTATACCAAGCAGTTTTGTCTTAAGAACATCATTTATTGACGTCTCTGCTCATTCATCCCACACTTGTAAAATTAATTTAATTAGACACGATATATGAGATCTGGAGTTAGACTGTGAAAACAACTAATACAATCGCTGGCAGTGAGTTCTGAAGTTACCAATATCTTCTGCAAATACAGAGCCTGATTAAGCATCCCACATTTGCACTCTTCTCCATGTTTTTCCTGTTACCAAACAGGACTACAAATGTGAGGGACTTAAAGCTGAACACGGCTGCGGATCAAAAAATCAAATTCCACCTGAAGTGAGAAGGAAAAAAAATTAACACCAGTAATGAACCTGCTGTGTCCTATGTTAAAAACCAATATTGTTCACAAGGAATAATTAGAATCCCATGAACAAACACACGGCGGTAGGCGCACTCCTATTTACCCTAGCTTACCTGAGCTAACATTACCAGGAGCTGTAATCCCATTTTATTTGAGATTCTATTTCAGTAAGCTCTACATAAGCTCATATTAATGACGGTTCCTACTGTAATGGAGCTCATGACATGAAAGATGGCTTTTTTGATTCAGACGAGACGAGAAGGAGATAAGGAGAGGAAGAATGATAGCAAAGAGCTGTGCAAAGAGCTCTCTCGGCTTTTCTTCTTACCGTAGGTCAAGCGATGTTTAACAGTTCCACAAGCAAAATTGTGGTAAGGTTAAATTCTGGGTCCTGCAATGCTCAAAAGCCTGGCTGGTGGAGCAGGTGATTCTGCAAGCATCCTTTTAAATGCGTCTACATGTTGCCTGGCAGAGCGTATTTCTCATTAAAAACCACGTTAAATTTTACATGTTGATTTTTACAAGTGAGAGCAAACGCCGTCTCCCTCTCTCTCCTCTCGCCTCCCCTCCCTCACACACGTTCCCGCCTTTTCCCTCACAGCGCTGCACGAGGCGCCACAGGGCGCGCTGCAGCGCCTCCCGCCGGCTCGGCTCGGCTCGGCGAGCTCGCAGGCACGCTGCCCGCATTGCACGCGCCGCCGGCAGTTTCCCGCCCACCGCTTCTCGCGAGATCCTCTCTCCCTCCCGCGAGAAGCCGTTGTGCGCCTGCGCGTTGCCGGCCGGGCCCGAGGAGCGGCGTTGCGGTGGGGGCGGTGGGCTGCGGTACATCGCCGCCATGAGCGGGACTTTGGCGAAGATCGCGGAGATCGAGGCCGAGGTAACGCGCCGGCTTTCTGCCCGGCCGGGCGGCGCGGGGTCCGGCACCGAGCCGCTTCGTCAGACGGCGGGGAGGCCTGCGGGGCCCGTGCGGCGGCTGAGCGCTCGGTTCCGCTGTTGCAGATGGCCCGCACGCAGAAGAACAAGGCCACGGCGCACCACCTGGGGCTGCTGAAGGCGCGACTGGCCAAGCTGCGCCGGGAGCTCATCACGCCCAAGGGAGGCGGCGGCGGCGGCCCGGGGGAAGGTGCGTGGGCCGCGCCGCGTTGTGCTGTAGCTGGGGGTTGTGGCCTACCGGGGGCGTTGAGGTGAATGCGAAGAGTGAATAGAAGAGCTTTCGGCGGGTAGAACGGTGTGTTTGCAGATCTGAGGGGTTTGTGCGAAGCGGACGGCTGTCTCTGTATGTAAAGGTGTGTCTGGGGGATGCTGTGGTGCTCAGGGCGGCCGGCTGAGGTGCAGTGGTGAGGATTGTGAAGGCTGGGTCCTGCTCTCAGCCTGCCAGGAAAGCTTTCACTCGGGCAGTATTAAAACTAACGGTGGGATTGCACTGCTGAGCCGTAGGAGATGAGGAGATGGCCGGCTTTGGGTGCTTTTTCAATTTTTGTTACTTACTTGCAGGTTTTGATGTTGCAAAGACGGGTGATGCCCGCATTGGGTTTGTGGGTTTTCCGTCAGTGGGAAAATCTACTTTGCTCAGTAATCTTGCTGGTGTCTACTCTGAAGTGGCAGCATATGAGTTCACTACACTAACTACTGTGCCTGGAGTCATTAGATACAAAGGAGCGAAGATACAGGTGAGATCTTCTGATGTCTGTGAAGATAAGACTGTATACATAGATGTAATGGTATCAGGGCAGAATAGCCTCGTTTGACACTAGCAGCTTAGAATTTATCTGTAAAAGTGCTTGAGAGAACATTGGAAATGTTTCCATGAGGTCCTAATTTTATTCTGCTTTTCCCTGGAGAAAAGTTCCAGTGGTGGTTCTCATACTCTGAAATGATCTGTTCCAGCCTACAAATAGGGACAATGCTGTATGTAAGAATTAAAGTGGAAAGAATTTTACTGTTCATTCTGTTAAGATTTGCAGTGAAGTCAGCAGCATAAGAAGAAAGGTAAAAGTAGAATCTATCTTAAAAAGAAACATTTTCTTCTCATAAGTTTCCTTCCTTTCCTGAACAATAGCTACTTGATCTGCCAGGAATCATTGAAGGTGCCAAGGATGGTAAAGGCAGAGGACGGCAAGTCATTGCAGGTGGGTTTATTGGAGCTTGAAGACAGCATCCAATACTGGTTCAGTTAGTGTGCCTTATGAGAACGAAGGGCTGAGTTGCTGTTTCTGACAGATTTATGAAGCTGAATTGTATGCTGGAATTCAGTTGCTCAGTGTGAAGCAGTAGCCATTGTCTTTTTGCTTTGTTTCAGTTAAACTCAGCAAACATGAAGTCATATGTTGACACTGCCTTAAAGTCTGCTACCAATTTTAAAGACAGATGAAAATCCTTATTAAACAAAGATGCTGCTTTGTCATCTTTATGTAGCTTATTGCCATCCTTGTGTGTTTGAATGTAGATAGATGCTGGAAAAACATTCCTTTCTTTGATTCTTGCACTGTGCATGAAATCTTACACCAAATTTAAAAAACCACAATGATCTGGGTTTTATATTCTCAGTCCACTGAGCTGTCTTTTGTGCTGCCTCATCTCGGTGTGTGAGCATACTTTTTTGAGGGTTAACTTTTTTGATTCTTAGTTGCTCGAACCTGTAATCTCATTCTGATTGTTCTGGATGTGCTGAAACCCCTCGGTCACAAGAAAATCATTGAGAATGAACTGGAGGGATTTGGAATACGTCTGAATAGCAAGCCCCCCAATATTGGCTTTAAGAAAAAGGATAAAGGAGGCATTAATCTTACAGCCACAGTAAGTTGGAACTTCTCTTTAAATAAAAAGTGCTTGAAAATGCTCTTCTGCAGAAGAGATGAAGAAAGCTCAGTGTTCCAGGTCTTGCAGCCTTGACAGCTCTTTATTTTCCAGTTAACTGAATCTTTAAAAATATAGAAGCAGCCATAGGTGTAAGAATTCAGAACTCTGCTGTGGGATTCAGGTACCTCACGCTTAGTTGGCTGAGTTTGGAACTGGTATTCAGGCATTTCTGTTGAAATGTCTGTCTGCAGCCATCGGTGGTATTGATGCTAATCAGGCTGCTATGGTTTAAATCTCTTTTTTTCCTTCCTAAGACTAACCATGGCAAAATAGTTTGGAGGCATCCTTGGAGGCATTCAAGGCCAGGCTGGATGTGGCTCTGGGCAGCCTGGTCTGGTGGTTGGTGACCCTGCACATAGCTATAGGGTTGGAACTGGATGATCACTGTGGTCCTTTTCAACCCGGGCCTTGCTGTGATTCTATGATTCTGTGATTGAAAATCAGTCAAGTCCAATAACTTACAATGCAGCTGTTATTTCTAGTAACCTATATGCTAAGTGGTAGCATTGTTAATTGTAAGACTCACTTTGATGGTAAAGTTCTCCATTTGTTAATGCTGTCTGTACGTTCAGTGTCCTCAGAGTGAGCTGGATGCTGAAACAGTGAAGAGCATCTTAGCAGAGTACAAAATTCACAATGCTGACGTCACACTGCGCAGCGATGCCACTGCTGATGACCTCATTGATGTTGTTGAAGGAAACAGGTACTGTTGAGACCCTGCATTTGGTATACTAGCAGTTTATATTCCAAAGAAAATAATTGCTTCTTTCTGCAGAAGCTAAGCTAGCAACAACTGATGTTTAGCACCTTACTGTCCTTTTCAAAAATGATGCTTTTTGTTTCCAGTGATGGCAGTAGTGTATTGCTGCTAGGCTTGCTGTATTCTTCTCTTTGCAGGGTTTACATCCCATGCATTTACGTTCTAAATAAAATTGACCAGATTTCCATTGAGGAACTAGATATTATTTACAAAGTACCCCATTGTGTACCAATATCTGCCCATCATCGCTGGAACTTCGATGATCTGCTGGAGAAAATTTGGGATTACTTGAAGCTAGTACGAATGTGAGTCCTAATTGCTGCATTCTGTGTAAGGTTGAGATTGAACAGCATCTTAAGAACGGGCAAAAGATGATCATTCTAATATGCTTTTCCACTAACTTAGAGCTCTAGCTTTCAAATGATTTCTTCTGTCATTGAAACGTGTGTAATCTGTAAGTCAGAGATCATGCTGCCCTTTGCTGTTGTGTGACTGAGTTTCCTAACAGTCACAAGTGCTGCACTTTGAACTTCTTGTATAGGGATTAAATGAAGACCTCTGAAGCTCCCAGATATGTTTTAAAAATCATGAAAATATGGACTTCATGTCAAATTTGATGCAAAGTTGTTAATGTTAGAGGTATTCCTCTTTTCCTGAGTGACCATGAGCTGTCTCTTAACAGACCTGAATCGAGTTAATCTAGCATTTTGGATATTTTTACTATAAATTATTACAGGTTTACCTCACTGTTAATGCATCTCTTCAGATGAATTTTTGAATGAATCGATTACTGCTCATAATACAGTAATTGTGATCTTCTGGATATATCCATCTTCTTGTGAGAATATGAAAAAAAGATATTGTAAAAAGGAATTTAATATGCCAGGTGTCTGGGCTATAGACAGTAAGCTTTTTTCCTAATACATATTGAGCTGTTTGCCAAAAATAAACCCCAAAGCCACAGATTACAACCATCAAACTGTAGCTACCAACTACCCACGTTTTGTCACCTTCTAAGCAAGAATGGAAAATTCACCAGTGATAAACCTTTTGCAGTTAGAAGGGAGAACCTGTTTATAGGCACTGGCTACTCAGATGCATTTTCAGCTTACGAACTCCAGCATACAGCATGTCTGTTGTCACCATTAGCTTGGTGAACTCTGCACAAGCAGCAGTGCCCATAACCTATGAAGTTTCATGGAGATTTGCAAGAGGAGGTTTTGGCATTGACCGACTGCTCTGTGTTACAGCTACACCAAACCTAAAGGGCAGCTCCCAGACTACACCTCTCCTGTAGTGCTGCCTTACTGCAAGACAACAGTGGAGGACTTCTGTATGAAGATCCACAAAAATCTTATTAAAGACTTTAAATAGTAAGTATTTTGTGAAGGAATGATTGCTGGCAAATAGAAAGTAATTAGCCTGATGCTGTGTTCTTCCATTTCTTTATAAGTCAGAAATAAAAATGGAATTTAATTTGGAATGTAGAAAGCAATAGATCTCCCTACAACTAAATCTAATACATAAGTTGTTATACTTGATATTTCTCTGCTGTTTCCTGGACAAATTTCCTCTCTGGTGAAAATGCTTTTATTTAGACTAGAAAGTAGCAGTAGATGCAGTGTTACAGGCTGCTGTCCTATATACCCAAGTATTTTGGATGACTTCATACTTTGTTTTGATCTGCTTGTCTCTAATTCACATAGACCACTCATCCAGGTACTTATAGGAGAATAAAAATAGCTCTTAGCATTGCTTTCTGTATTAGTGTTGGGACAGAAATAACTGCTGTTAGGCTCTGCAGATTATACTTCTAAGTCTCCTTAATTTGATTTTTCTTCCCCCTCTTTCAGTGCACTGGTCTGGGGTTCTTCTGTTAAACACAACCCCCAGAAAGTGGGCAAGGACCACACTCTTGAAGATGAGGATGTCATTCAGATTGTGAAGAAATAAAACTGCTTTCCCACGCTTTGTCACTGTGCCTGACTTTTCATTTTGCAAATGGCAAAGAACAGACCACTTCTATTAAACATAGAGGAAAGGATATTGCTCTTTGTAGTAGTAACTTAGTGCATGGGGGAAAAAAAGTTTCTGATGAGCCTGTATTGCAGTGTTCCATTCTAGCAGAACTGAGAGATGAAAAACTTAAGTACTTTTCATAATGGCAAAAGAAGCTTTGATGCCTGTGATTGTTTCAAAGTGGAAGAGTTCACACAGCTGAAATTACTCTGCTCTAATTTAAAACAAACCAAAAAGCAGAGGCTAGAGAACTATATCTTACAGGACAGAACTCAAGGACAGAAAATGTGAGCTTTGGCTGCCTTTAGCTCAGATGTTCTTGATGGAATGCTTCAAGGCTATTAATAGTCCTGCAGTTGTGGAGAAGGTGCTAGGTTTTGATCTTGAGTATTCACTTTTTTCAATTGTTTCTATCAGTGGAAGTAAGCTAGATGCCTGTACTTTGTTAGTGACTGGAAGCTTTTGAGTTTTCTTAAAAGAATTTCCTGCTTATTTAACTTCTTCAAACTTAATTGTACAAGGAAAGTTGGCAGCTCTTAAAGCAGTACTTTTGTTTCACAATGGAAGTGAATAAAGCTAAGCTTTTTGTTTCAGTTAGAGCTCTATCACAGTTGCAGCAATCACTCCTACAAAAATGGAAGTAGGGATGTTGAAGTGTAGAAAAAACTGTTCCCACCCCAGAGGTTGCTATTAGGCTTTGATTGTGGTTTAGTTGAAGCACTTAAATTTTCCTTAACAACTACATGTCTGGAGTAGAGTACAGCAGAGGGTAGATGAGAAGCTATTATGAACAGAGGCTCATCCACCCTTCCTCTAGGTGCTGCTTAGTGGCAGAGCAGGGTTCAGCAGCTGCTGCATGTGCATCTGGTACATCAGTATTTCATTCCTTACTCTTAAACCCTGGCTGTCAAGCTCAGCCTTTAAACTACTGCTAGTACAGTCAAACTGCTGCATTTAGATAACAGTACCTCCCCTAGAGCTGATAACACGTCCTAAAACAAAACCAGATCCATCATTCATGGAAAAATGCGTGAGCTGAAACTTCCTGGGGATTCAGCTCAAATCATGGTTCTAATGCTAAACCACCCATACACTGAAATGAGTTCCAGAGCAGTTGATACAGACAGCTGGTAGAATCAACTTTATTTACAGAATGTTACTGGGAAAGTGTCAAGTTAAAAAAGTATGAAAACAATCTTACAAGGACAAGCTGGTGATTGCATGTTTTACAGAGATTGTTTTATGAACAACCACTCGAAATATGGGTGACCCCCAACAGATTCCATATCTAATATCAGCTTGCTATTTCTATACAACATTGTCTCTGCTAGACTGAAACAAACCCACCACAGCATGCTGACAATTGTTCTAATAGTCAAGTGATTTTTTTTTCCCTTTCTGCTGCTGGTTTTGCATTCAGTGAGACTTATGAAAGAGCAAGTCTGTGAGAATTCTGGTTCTGCTTTCACTTTTTTTTTTTTTTTTAAAAAGCACAATGGCCTAAGCTAGATAGAAGACATGACAGCAGTACTAGACTTAACACAAGTGAGAAAGTGAAGTGAGGAACCATGCAGTAAAGGATGGAAAAAACACTGAACTGTTCAGGAAAGTGAAACAGGCTTAAAAGGAACATAGTATTTTAAAAACCAAATATACACAGTAAGATCACAAAACTACCCTCTCCTCCCCCTTTCAAACTGCAGAACAAGACTCCAAAAGCAAGTTTCACAGTAATTGCATCAGTAGATGCACACCAGGCTTAGGACAGTTCTTGGGACTCCCTTCTGTGCATAGAAGGGAAGGCAGTATAGAACATACCACACCTATGACTGAGGAGTTGAAGGGTGAGGATTTAAAGGCTCCATTTTGATGACCTTCAGTAACTTGTTTGAAAGATTAAAACAAGGAAAATACTGCAGCTAAACAAGGACCAGCACCAGCCCTCTTGGAAGAACTATGACCAGTAGGTACCAACAGTCTCTTTGCTTATGATAGATGAAGATTTGGCTTAGTATCACTGTACCTCAATGCCATTTGAAGACTAGACAATTCTCTCATTTGATGGCAAGAGTCACACACAAAGAATCGGACTTCTGTTACGCAGACAGCAAGGTGTGGGCTTTTTCACTTTGATGCTAGCTACACTGAGTGCACAGTACTTGACAGATGTGTTTGAGGGAGACCTACAGGAGATGAGCAGCAAGAAAAGGCAAAGCAACTTCATCCTGTTCACTCACACTTAGGATATGCAACTTTAATCTTAAACTCCCACATGTACAATGGAGAAAGATCCAAACCATAGGCACAACTAAAGCTTAACTGTCATCAGCTACTCTTATGTACAGCTGTATAGATTCAAAAAAAGCTATTCTATGTGTATATATACAAAAGATTGTTTATACACAAGTCTGTACACAAGGGTCTATACATTTAGTTCTCTGCAGGAGGAATTTATAGCTGCTACCCCTACACTAGAGAATATCAGCACTTCATTCACATATCTTACAAAACCAAAAAATAGACACTTCCAGGATTAAACTGGCTTTGTCTTGCATCTAAATTTCTTCAGGCTTCACTATTCAAGCCATAATGGATCCCTTAGTCTTGATGCAGACATGAGACCAGAACAGGTGCCATGTGCTTTAGTCTCTCAAAAGAAATCTTGCACAGAGTGCTAAAAATAAAAGCCCCAAAAAACAAACAGAGGTGAAGTCCTGACTATGGACATTTTTATCCAGTCTAAAGAATCACAAGTGTCCCACCCAGTGGTCACTGTTCACTGCCGATATTCCAGTTCATCTACACTGATGACTTTGGATGGCATGGAAGGGAGAGGCTGCTGCAAGACATCTGAACCAAACCACTTTGCAAGGCCAATGGGAGAGCCACTTCTCTGGCTGGGACGATGGTCAAGCTGCGTGTGCCCATGAGATAATCCAGTCCGAGACGACACATTCTGAGGGGTTGTTTGCACACCAGAGGGTGATCCCTGTGCTCCAGTGCCTGTGAAATGTAAAGCTATTTGAAGTGGAGTAGTGAATTTGCCCAACAGTGCAATTTCCCCTAAAGCAACTGATACCTCATATGAGCATTTTGCACATAAGCCAAATGTGACTTTTACATTCTATTAATCCTGGGAAATCAAGATCCCCTTGCTAATTTTCTTGTCGGTACTCCCACAGACTGCCTGACACTACCAGTTCTGGACACAGTATCATGTAGGTTTTCACTGGAAAAAAAAAGCAGAGAACATCTTACTGGAGGTAAGATGGCCTTCCTCACCCAGAAAGGAAGGAAAGACTGCACACGTGTAAGACACAGATCCATCAACAGCAACACATCTTGAAGCTGAATGCTTCACTTGGATTTTCTTCTGGTATGAGAACCCATTGTGGCCAAAACTACTCTGACAATTTAGATATTCATAATCACTATTCTTGTGTAGATATCATAGTAACTTCCTGTTATTCCTATGTCCTAAAGCTAGCCAACAAGTATACTAAGAACACACTGCCAGTGTTTGAAAACCTCACACTTCTCTTGCATGTTTTAGCTTACCTGATCTTTGTAGTTGCTGTTGCATCATTGCTAGCTGCAAAGGTGTCCCAGAGCGTGGATTTAAGATGTGATGGCTGGCTGTTGGTAATGGATAAAAAGGTTGGCCAAGGATGGGAGCAGATATTCCTTGCAAGTGAGACAGGTCCACTCCAGGAGGAAGCATACCTGTTGAACAGCAATGAGGAAGTTTCACTTAGTAGGCAGGAGGACCTTAAAGCAAAACTAACATTTATATTATAGATGAGCTGGAAGTTGCTACCTGGATTTTAAGAGTTTTCATGTAATAAAGACTGCCAGTAATAAGTAGCAATTTGTTCCCAATGCAAATGATTGCATGTTCATGACAGCGCTTAACTTAAGGGACAAAGTATGATTTACCTGCTTGAAGTAAAGGAAGATGTTGTGGATGAACCCCTTGCGACAGCATTCTCTGGACCAATCCTGGATGCAGTTGATGAGCAGGTCGCACAATTGGTACATGGGGAACAAGGGGTACTTGATGAACAGGACGGAGGAAAGGGCCTCCTGGTACTGGGGAGGCCATCGTAGGAGTCTTTCTACCAGCTGACTTAGGCCTGTAGTCTTGCTCTTTGGTACAACGATTTGCTTGAGTAAGAGGTGTGGAACATGCAGAGCGCTGCAGTGCAGGTAGTTTGGTACCTAAGGTGGGCAAAGTTTCTTGATCTGCATTCTCCACAGAACTAGACAGTAGATTATCTGTAGCTAGAATTGAATACAACTATTATAGTCCACAGCTAGAGATTACATCTAATGAAAATTAAAGGTAACGACTATTAGATTGCTAAATTCCAAGACTAACTGAACTTTACTCATCTTTATATTCAATAGGAAACTTCTGTGAGCTACCTCTCTTGTTCATAGTACTGAAGTACAATGTAACAGCAACTGGACACTAGTTTTACTGGATCAATCAGTATTAAGCATTTCTTCTTAACAGCCACTTATATCAGTCAATGTGACAAAACACTTCCCTAACCAGCTACATTTGGGAGAGGTTAGTTGGTCTCAGCTTTAATTGTTCAGTTAAGATGTTGCAGGAGGGCTGTAAGTTGCTTGTATTCAATTGCTGGCATTGTATGCAATTATTATTGTGAATACTACTCATCCAAAGAGCTGTAAATAAGCACTTTTTGTCCAGGCCTCCTATGGTCAGTACCATTTACAAACAAGAATAATATAGATATAAACCTAACACTGCTGGAAGAATGCACTCAGATGTACATCTCCTTCATCTCTGTCTAACCCTTCTTATAGATCCATTTTTTTTTAAACACCTGTCTGCACTCCATAAATCAGAGGTATCTTAAGTCAGCCTGGACACATGTGCTGTAGCTCTTCAACTCTATTCCAAGTCTCATTCATGTGTGTTAAAGACATTACAATACCTTCATTTGGCCTCTGATTTTCATCTTTACCATCACTGACTTTCAGTTTCCCAGAAACTGGCTCTTCTTTGCTCTTCTCCTTACTCTCATACATCTTGCGAATCACTGAGGTAGGTGTAAAGGAAGGAGACAGCTGCAGAAAACAGTAAAAAGCAATTAGTGCTTATTACCAAGGCTGCACTACCTTAGTTGTGGGTGGACATCAATTCTAGTATACCCTTTCCATTTGAAGCTCTGTTTAATCAGCTACTTAATTCACTTACTTTGGTTCATTGTATTTCATCACTTTATTCTGTAGTTCAAGTACTTCTCTATTTTTTGAGAAAGTTTTTATGTTTGTTTCTCATGGAGCTAGTTGAAACCTTACTTGTATTAACTCATAGATGACAAATCTAGGAGAAAACTACTGCCTTAGCTCTAGTTTTCCCTATTTGAAAATATGTAACATTTGTGGAAGCCACTTGTTAAACATATAAAAAGTTCTTGCATCTGTTTAGCAGCTTGTGACTTATATTGGCCCTAAACTGCAAGTACTTGACTGATTAATTGGAAAGCTTAGACCAAAGCAACATACTACTGAAGATGGGGAGGCAGGCAGGATTGAGGCTTTAGTTTTTCAAAAGATACTATTTCAGCTTTCATTTAGATGAGTCATTTCATACCTGTACTGCAGACTAGTTTTTTCTACAGTGCCCAGCAATTTTCAACCCTTGTCTTTTGGAAGCCTGGGCATCAAAACATGAAGGCCTAGTTTTTCCATATAGTTATCTTCCTTTTGTTTGAGAAGACTGGGTCAAGAAAACACTAATGGGGCTTCTTCAGTTCTGGATACCACACTAATCAGAAAAGGCTATTTTTTGAAGTGAAGACAATCAGTTAAGCATCACATGCAACTAATCCTTGTATTGACATTATAATATTGCCCTTGTGATTCAATCAACTTCTCTTAACATCCTTCTGCTGACTATGATTGCCATGATCTTGTTACTGCAGCTACCTTTACAGCTCTTTCTGCAGTCATTCTGTATTGGGGTACTGACCATGCTAGTAATGGATGCTGTAGGGGCTGGAGAAGATGTATTCCCTCTGTGTCCTGGTGCAGGTGATTTAGTCACTCGCTGTTGTCTGTTGAAAAACAGGAAGTTAGAGGCAGTTCTACTCATCACTCAATGAAAGTCAAGATCACCAATACACAATACAAGCCCAAGTCACACTAGTACCAGTATCTTCTGAAAGAAAATACCCAAGCGAAAAACAATTGTCAATGTGCCTTTTATGTTTTGCAGTCAGATACCTACCTATTTCTATAGCCATCTCTGTTTTTGTCCATTTGTGGTTTTCCAAAGCCATGCTGATAGAAGTTTGCTGCCTGTATGGCTAAGTCATGCGGTAATGCGAGTCCCTCTAATGCAGCTTGTTGTATTTCCAGGGGACTCATCTGAAGTGGAGTTGCATTGGAAAAGAAAACACCACAAATCAAAGGTCTTCTTTAAAAGAAATAATACTAAAGATTTACTGCTATGTCTTCACAAAGCATCTGCCCACCAACAGCCTCTATTTTACTGAGAGACAACATGCTTAAAAGCTCTTAATATAGCCTAAGATAGGTCTAATTGCAGAGAGGTTTTGAGATGGTACTAAATTAGACTCCACATTTTCATACTTGGAGTTAACTAGAACAAGCACAAATTACATGTTTACTCAAACTTGTTTCCACAAGTTTTTTCTGGACTCCAAAATATAAAGATTATTAAGCAAATTTAACACATAAGCAAAAAGCACTTAGGTCTAACCTGTGCAGCAACTGGGCTCATGGGCTTCCTCACACCTGAAAATGGATCACCAAGCAATTGCTGAGAACCTTGTCCAAAACCTAATGAAAAACATTCAACAGTTGCATCTAAAAGCACTATCAGACTTCTCCCCCCTAGTTTATGATATATACCCTTAAGTAAACCATTTGTACCTGAATTAAAGATTGCCTGTCAAGACTCTCAGTTTCCCATTTAGCCAGTTCCCAAGCAAAAGATAACTTCCTTCCTAAACCTACTCCTCTTCCTTCTTATTGCTGAGCATTACATGGCATGGAGCAACTCTTTGGTTAATTCAGGTTATCTGCCTAGCTGTGCCCCTCAGTCTAATCTCTGGGGCTGCAGAATGTGAAACAGTCAAGGCCTCAACACTGTGCAAGCACTGCTTAGCAGTAGCTACAACAATGCTCTATCAGCTCGTTACACATCTAGAGCCTAGCACTGTGCCAGCTGCTAAAAAGAGAATAGACTCTTTCCCAGATGAAAATTAGTTTCTTATATAGTAGACCACATTTCAATGCACCAGAATTTACTGAGCTCCAGCTGATGTTGACTTCTAGATTTCTGTGATTAAACAGAGACCAACAAGGATGACATCTTGTACAGTCAAGAGGCAGACACTGTCCTACCACTGTCTACCAATGCCACCAAGTTTACTGTTCTATGAAGTGTTCTTAAAAAGAAAGTGTAATCATTCAAAAAATCCAGAAGAAACACTGTTTTAACAAGTCATACCAATAGGTGAAGATATTCTATGGCGCAGGTAATCTGCAGAAGCAGCTCGGGTTGGAAACACAGGTGGGATAGGGGGAGAGGGTGCTCTCTGTCCCAGTAAAGAGGCTCCAGGTTCCAAACCACTTATCAGGCCACTTAAGACATTTGATGAAGCAGGTCTGGTAATGGGTGGACCAAGAAGTTCCTATGAATACGTAACAGAAGAATATTCAGAATACAAGATTAATTTACACAGAAGAGCTCACTTTACTAGACTACAGGCTATGCTATTTTTAGCAAGTTAGAAGAGAAGGCTGACTTGTGCAACTAGACACTAAATCTGGTAGAATTAGACACCTAGCCAGGTTTCACAGAAGTGGCTCTAGAACTAACACCTCTGATTTACCTCCATAGAAACTACAATAGATACAAAATGTACAGTCACACTGATAAAGCAAATTTCAGCTACAAAACACTCTTTTTCAACAGTCATCACTGTGCATTTCTGCCAGCCATTAACAAGAGCCTGCATGCCATGCTTGTAAAAACCTACGCCCATGGATGTGACCACTGTCACCACTGCTGAAATGCACCACTCACCACCTCACTGTGCTGACATCCCCTGCTTAGTCTCCACAAACATTCAGCAAGCATCAATGAATGTCAACGGATGCCAGATCTCTCCTAAATGTAGAGGAATTCCATTCCACACCTTTACTTTGCACAAATTTCCATGTCAGATGCCACTTCAACACACTGCCCCTCTGCTGCCATCTATTCCACAGCAGCAAAACATAACAATACTGACAGGTTTAACCTTTACTGCCATCTCACCAACATCCGCCTTTGACATGCAGGCAAACAAAATAGAAGGTCTTACTTTCAAAGCAACCCTTGTATGTTTTCAAATTATAATCATGGGACATGCATCATAAGATGTTCAGAGTTCAGTTGTAAATAGCTTCCTTTACAGGGAGAATGGTCTGACCCCTTACAACTGCCTTAAAGCCTTATTTCCAAACATTATTTTGTATTTCTTTTTTTCCTAGTAGGGAAAAAAAAAATCTGAACAGCTTATAAGAAATACCTGCAGAATATTTTTTGATAGAGGCTGGCCTGGAATCTCTGGAGGTGACATTAAGTGACTCTCAAGGCTCTGCTAGGAGAAAGAAAACAGTTTAAGCTATACATAAGAATGACAAGCAATGTATTCATTAAGACACAATCCACATTCCTGTCTCAGTTATGTCGGTTTTGTCTGTTGTGAGGACTACAGTTTAGTCATCAGCCAAAGAAAATCCCAGAAAAGTTAAAGGCTGAGCAGGCTCACTGATATTCCTTAAGAAAACACTTAGTGTTAGACTGCTTGCAAACAGTTCAATAAACTCAAAGTACAACACTGATCCTTGAATTTATACAATTGTGCAAACTGGAAGAAATGCTAGGACAAGTGGGCAACTGAAGCAATGCAGAAATAAGGAGCACTGGTACAGCAAGAAACACGAGCTTCAGCTAAGCATTAATGACACCTAATTGACATATTTGATAGATGTCTTTCAATAGCAGTACTGAGGCAATCACTAATCTCTAGCATGTCTTCCAAAAGGAGCAGACTGAGGGTGTCTGCTATGCATGGCCAATACTTTTTTCCTTTTTTTAAAAAAAACAGATGTTTGCTTTTAATAGAAACGTTGACAAGTTCAAGTATAAAACCGAGCAGTGTCCTCTATAATAAAAACCAACAGAAACCTAATTGCTTTGGCTGGAGAAAACAAACAGCACATCAGTTTTATTATTGCTTTCTTCCACCTTCAAGCAACAAAATGGTAAATGAAAGCCACTATTTAATATCATGCCACCAGATTCAACCAAGCCCCACACGTTCTCAGAAGTGTAATGTAAGGGGTTTTCAATTTGTATCCTGTATCCTCACACAGATCCATTAACAGCTCACTAGAGACAGCTGTGTGTTACTTACATTGACTTTGGGCTGTGAAGGTAGAGTCCCACTTGCCTTCATGCTACTGACTAGTTTGTTAAATGCAGTCATATCCCCATCTTTCTTGATCTGTCTGGAGCCAGCTATGTTCAACGACTCCTCCATTTGCTCTGCCATAAATGGAGTAGCAATTTTCCCCTCCTGATCCACTTTTAGGCCTTTAAGCCCAGCTTCAACTTCTTCCACTGAAAGTACAACTCCTGAATGCGCTGAGAAATACAGAAGAAACACTGGTGAACTACAGCGTCCTTTTTAAAAGCAAGCTCCATTCTTGTGCAAGAGTTGAATACAAACTGTTTGAAAACAGGTTAACAGCCAAAAAAACTTGTTTTCTGATATCTGTACCAGCTGCTACACAGCATCTTACCTGTGCTTAGACAGACATCTTCATGGAGGTATCACCATGCACAAATAAGAGCATGTAAGGCACTGCAAGGGCCTGTTAAGTTTTCATTACCTTTAATTTACCCTGTGAGGCAAGCCATTACTTCATTTGACAGCATATTAAGACTGCATTTACTTTTAATACAGAATATTCATATGAAAAGACAGATTTTTATTTTTTATTTTTTTAACTTCAGACTGTCTTACAGCCACAGTGTAAGGAGTGTCAAGCTGCCTGAAGCTATCATAGGTACAGAGGATACATACCTGGAGAAGCCTCGATGCTTTGGACAATCAGTTGCACACTTAGTTGGGTGTGCATTAAGTTTGAAGTAGGCTTTTTTGCCCAAAAATTAAGAGCCATTACAGAAAGATTTCACTGGCATAATCACAGTAAGGTACAAGTGTTAATAAGCAGTACTTGCATTTGTATGCATGCATATATGCAAACTGATAACAAGGCTAGACAAGCATTATGGACCAGTCTGTTTGTCCCAAGGTATGACACCTTAACAGAAAAGAGAAAGGCACATGCTATGAATTGCTGAAGCAAGCAGTGGCCCAAAGAAACAAGATTTTTTGGAAATCTGGGCAAGAAGGTGAGATGAAGCAATGATTCAGACATGCAGAATGAAACACGAGGGAAAAGCATGATGCTGGCGGAGAGGAATTGGACTGGAAACTCCATAGTACTTGTAAGTTATGAGAATACATAACAAGTCAGAGTATGAATGGAAGCTTCCCCAGTTCTTTGTTCCTTCATTGTTGTTTTGTGAGGATCAAAGTTTAGAAATGGTTTAGTAGGAAATTCAGACCAAGCAGAACATTGAAAAGACTTGCACTTCTATTTAAGTCAAATTAAGAAAATGTTTTCCACATGTTAGCCAGACAGTTCCTGCTCCCAAACTGGATGCTTAAGAATATTTGCAATTCTTGGATGATTTCATACCCAGTTGCTTCACACAGATTGTGGAACAGCATTATATTTTGTTCAGTCCATTTCACAAGGCAATACATGCTGCTTGCCAAATAGAAAATAATTTGGAACAAGACTAAGATTTAAAAAAGAATACATGTATTTTTGTACCACCCTGCCTGCTATGGTGCCAAACATGCAAATGCATAACTGAAGAGTGCCCTTTAACATCAAGTTTAAGTCAGCCCTGAACTCATTTGATAACAGAATTCACTTTTGCTGGCAACTGCTAACAGAGGAAGTTACCTGCAATTCCATGATTCTAGTCAGGTTAGTGTAACAGAGACAAATCTGTTCTTATGTTGTACCTCAAGGTTAATTGTTTAATTAGAACACAGAACAGCAAACAGATCACTGTGATTCAAGTACTAGCAATAGTCTTGAGAAATTCGATTTTAGTGTTTAACAGTTTCAAGAAACACTAATATCCTCCAGCAATCTTTCATCTTTTTAGATCCCAGCACTTAATGGATCGATATGATCCACTAAAGATCCTGGCAAGAATTCAAACAAGTTTTCAGTAAACCAGAGTTCAGATACCACAGTTTCTGAACCGACATTACTGTTCTCAAGCATGACAAGCTTAAATAATGGCCAGAGAAAGCATGAATCTCAGCTCAAGACTTGCATTGTCCCAAGTTATGATCGTTACTGGCCAGTAAATGGTCTGAGAGTTGATGTCATCCTGTGATCAGGATGAAAAGAATTAAGCGAAGACACTAACATAACTAAGACTTGCTGAGTATTTTGTGATCTATAGTGCCAGTAAACCTGTAGTGCTTCCTACTTCTGGACTTGGTAGCTGATGTATCCAGAACACCAAGCCTCTTGGTTTGAGATACTGCACAATGAGAACTCCACAACATCTGAAGAGGCACTTACTGCTCTCTCTAAGCTTTTCCTTGTTGGCTGAAAGACTTGAGAGAAGAGGTTTTAAGTCCACTTTGGCTTTCTGTAGCATTTCTAGGATGTCCACTTTGTTTTCAGAGTGGTCTTCCAATGGAATGGGAGCAAAGTAGTTTCCAGAGTTCTGGCCAGGGGAGAGAATGGCTTGCTCTAGACCTGAAACAGCAAAACCAGGAGCACTGCCACATCAGTTTACCAACCCAATGTCTCAAGATGAACATACACTGGTAACCAAGTTCAACAGGTCACTGAGAAGTTACGCCTCACACCCTCTGCCCAAGGTCAGCTGAAAAGTCATTATGAGAATGACAAAAACACTTATAAAAACAGAACTTATAGCTGCTTATATTAAGAATTTCCAAAAGAACATCAGGTGCTTGAACCGCAGGAGATGCACTATCCTAAGGCGTACCTGCCACATTCTCATTAAACAAGTAGGAGGAAATACAAAAGAGACCATGCATTGTTCTGCAGTCTTACCTGCTAGTCTCTCCAGTTCCTCATGGGGTGTAGATCTCAAGCTGCTTGACCGACTTCCAGAACGACTGGGATTAGAAAACCACCTGCTAAACCTGCTGGCAGACACCGAACCTTCCCCTAGCACATCTTCTATCATCTGGATTATGAGGAAAAAAACCCAGAAGCTTATGATCAGAAAGATCTTTGAGAAGCTTTACTGTACAACCATGATTATTCTGTTATAGATAATGAGATGGGGACCCTCGAGTTTAGAAATTTTGAAATGCTTTTTCCTTCAAAATATAATAGCATTTGTATAATCAATGTTGGCAAAAATTCATTACACCTTTCATTTATACCAAAAATTTGTTCAGATTTAAATAAGAACTGAAAAAGCATCACCCAAATACTGCACCTATGACATTTCAAAGTGGATGTGTGAGAAAAGCAGCAGAAGCATTTGCTAAAAGAGATAAAGCAAGTTATAATAGTCAAGTAAATCTGGACAGATATAGGCCAGTCTTGGTCCCTATCAGGGCATAAACAGTACTTTGATTAGCTGAGTTTTCTGCAGCCATGACTCACTTCAGCTCCAAGGACAGAGCCTTGGATGATATGCAAGGACAACTCCCCAGCCTTGGAGCATTCCACAACAGGTGGGGCAGAAGGCCAGTAGCCAAGAGCTACCTGCTTGCACTTCACATCCTGAACTACTGTGACTAAGAGGGTTCCATTCTTCAGATCAACTGAGTCTAGCAGCTAGATCCTTCTCCCTTCAGCCTGACCTGACTTCACTGAACAGGACTTTGTTGAGTTGATCAATCAAAAGCCACTCCCATTCATACTGACTGTTTACTCCTTTGCTACATGAATTTCAACAGCAGAGCACTGTAGAACTTAACTCAAACTAAAGCATCCTGTATCTTGCAAGAGATTCCAATTAAAAGTTTGCTCAATGCGTATAGGTGAAGTTTCATCATACAACATTTCAGACCAAAGGAATAACAGCTTTCTTCCACCAGAGAAGTTCACTGAAACAAGTGGAGCTCAATACTATTTAAACAACAAAAAAATAAGAAAGTGATTTTGAGTCTTTCTTCCTTCTTTGCATTATTACAAACTCAAACTTTCTTTAGAAATAAAGAGATAACATTCAGAAGCAGCACCCTAGCACACCAAAATTCAAGTTCTGAAAGGCTGTCTTAGACTTGCACATCACATTAAGCAACTTTAGAAGCAAGAAACTGTAACTGGACATAGCAATCTGAAGTTTCTCTTATGAGTACACTTAGCTTAAAGAAAAAGCTCACCGAAGCCAGGCCAGGAACACTTTTATCCAAGTTGAAAAACTCATTGAAGTCAAACTCCCCTGGAGCTGGTTCCGGTAAGACAGCTTCCCTGGGAACTTCTTGATCTGCTGGAGTTTCATTGGCAAGGACAGTTTGCACTTCATCTTCTTCTGCCACTCCACCATTGCATTCTATCCCTTAAGAAGAAAATCAAATAGCTGCTGAATCACTAGACTTCAGTATTTCCTATGGAAACAGTACCTAACAGGCAATACGTTCACCCAGTCATTACAAACATAGGAGCAAAGTAGTTTAACCACCTATGTGATACTCTGTCACTGGTTATATATCAATTGATCTGTTTAACCTGAAGAAAAGAAGCCCAAGGGGGAACCTCATCACTTATGACAACTTCCTGAGGGGAATCCAAGGGATGTCAGTCTCTTCTTCCTGGTAACTTATGGTAGGATAAGCAGAGCAGCATAAAGCTGTGCTGGGGAGCTTCAGACTGGACATCAAAAAATCCTTTACAGTAAGGCTGGTTAAACACAAACAGGATTCCCAGAGAAATGGCTGATGCCTGTCAGCATTCAAGCAGCATTTAGATAATGCTGTCAGTAACATGCTTTAACATTAAGTTGGCTCTGAAGTGGTCAGGCAGTTGGACTGGATCTTTGAAGCTCCCTTCCAACAGCAGTAATCTATACTGCAATGGCTGCAGCCTGCCACAACAGAAACCAAGACTCACTACATCTTTAGTAAAGGAATTCTAGTCTTTAATTATGGCTCTCTGCTTCAAAACACGAAAATGAGACTTGCATTGAAACAGTAATTAACTATATCCTAATCAACCCAGGAAAGTACACAGAACAGAGATGAGATGTACTGTTACACCAAGCAGATATAGCTATCCCAGTAAGTTAACAGCTGTTATTCTTCCATGAAGAATCCTCTGGAAGCTTTTGCTTTCTTCCTAGAAATTCCATACACTAGGCTCCCTGAAAGCTGGTACTTGATATAAGTAAGCATTGTTAATATTGTTAAGAATGTATGTAAGTAATGTAAGAATTACTCCTATTCCCCTCAGCAAGAGAAGTATACACATACAGGCTTACTAAGCTTGCAAGAAAGCTGTAACTCAATACAAACCTAATGTAACTGAAACTATGTATTCATTTAATATAGTACAGCTTAATTCTGAAGAGTACAGGTTTATTTTGCCCAGCTGTAAAATTGTTAGCAGTAAGAAGCCACCTTTCTTGCCTCAGTCAAGTTTGCACTACAGCTTTTGCTAGGGTAGTGGTACAGCTGTGATGGCCAACAACCACAGAGTTCAGATTTAGTCTCCAAATTCAATTTAAATTTATGTTGCTGTTTGCAGCTGTAGAACTGTATGTCCAACTGAGTATTCCTAATGCATGCATTATCATAGAAAAAAGAATATTTGAAGTATCTCAAAGCATAGTTTGCTTAGTTTAAACCAATTATTTAGTCAGTAGGATACAAAAGTAGACAAAATCCTTTCAGGAGCCTATGAATTCCTAAAACCAGTCCATATCCACGAAAGTTTCTTCCAGACCCTAAGTTCTGCCTTTCAGACTGCAAATAGCTTTAAGTGATACATTACTCCCCAACTCATAACCCTTCTGCTTCAGCATAACCTAAGGCTATGCAGGACAGAGGCTGGTAAACTGCATTACCCCTGACACTTGCCTGTATCTGTAACAGAATCATTTCTACATCCAGCAACATGTAACAGACAAAAAAGCCTTTGTCAAATGTACCACTACCTTCTTTCAGTGAGGCTGTGCGTCGTCTTGTACGTTTTCTCCCTTTGTGATCTTCCTCTAGAATTTTGTCATCAAAGCCTGTGAGCTCAATCGTTTCAGACTGACTTGTAGGACCAGCAGAGAACCACTCAGGTTCCTCTTCTGTGTACGAGTCATTCCTTCTCCGCTCCCCAAAGACACGTTTGCTATCACCAAATTCCCTCTGAAATGGATGTTAAAAATACTGTTAACCACTGAATGTAGTTCCATAACATTCCTCCCTGATCTCCAAAGCAGATGACACTATTTCCCACCCATCATCTTGTTTTTCTTTTTTAAAGCACATTCAGCTTGCCTATTCAATTTTAAACTTTACAGCTGAATTTCTGCTTCAGTAATGAAGGCTATTGGTCTGCAAGGGCCTGTATAAACTCAGTTCTGTTTCCAGAAAGATTTTTTGTACTGTTTAAAACAAATATCTTGAAGCATAAAAGCTTCCATATGCTGACAACATCTAGGTCAAGAACTATTAACTGTGAGACTTCTTAGTATCTTGCTATTGCATTTATCATAAGAGATGTTTGTAGGATACATAGAATTGGATGTATCCCAGTTCTCCTGGAAAAGGACTGACACCTGAAGCTCTGAGTGCTCATCCATTAGATCATAAAGATTCTCTTTAAGAACAAGCCCACTTGTGTGAACACTAAACTGGACTTGCCTATTCCTGTCACTTTTAGTGCAGACTGTCCAAAAACATATTAGTATCAAGCAGGAAAAAAGAACAAACCCTGAAACGTTTATCTTTGTAGTCCCTCTCACGATCTCTGTCTCTTGCATCTCTAGAATCACGTATATCTTTTTCACCACCCCTGTGGTCTTTATCAAAGTTACGTGAAGAGATAATTCTTCCACTGCCAATCCTACGTCCACCAATAACACGGACACCATCATTCTCTTTTTCTAATGGGCTGCCTGCTCGACGTGAGCTAACAGCTGCAGTTACATGACAGCCACCTCCAAAGCTTCGTCTTTGTGGACTTAAGACAACATCCAAGTCATCTTCTTTCACTCGCTCTCTCGGATCTACAAATCAAAGATCACACAAAGTATTTAGTTGAATGTAACAGTAAGCACAAGCTAGTTATCCACAAGATAGCCTTCTATTCCACAGCCTTGCTCCTATCCTAGAGCTTTTTGAAGGATAACATCCATAATTTATTTATTGCCACACATCACAGAAAGATGAAAATTAAAATTAACAGCTAGATATTAAGGAATCTTTGTTCTGTCACCCAGAAAGTCCCTGCTCTCATTTAGACCTCCTAAGTACATACCCAATCATGAAGCATAGAAAACTACCCTCTGTAACTGCATAATTACAGATGTACTTACTACTACACTGAAAAAATAGTAGGTGATAACAGACTGCTAAGTTCCATACAGTTACCTGCATACCAGAAACAAGTTATACCTGGAATCACCAATGTCTCCTTGATACTTATTTTATGTAATCAATTTTCAGACATTTTTTTCATTCGTGTCATCCCAAAGGAAAGGTTTTGCCAACAGCTCATGTTTAACTTTGATTCCTGTACTGTAAGAACATACTCACCTACTATCCTACGCATAAGAGAAGTCCGATCTGAATCCAAATCTTTTTTAAAGCTTTCCACTGGTGAAGTCCTCCCTGAACTCGGATATAAAGATGCATGCCACTTCTCTGGATCCCAGACACCATCACTATGAAAAAAAGAAACCAAGTTGCAGGATTGCTTGCTACTTCTAGTCTAGTAAAGAAATCATAACACTGTTCCTGAAAACTAGAACCCACTGGCCATCTGTACAAATGAGATCTACCTCCCACCTAACTTCTCAATCTTTGACTTACTACACTTCGTGACCTCATATGATATTCCAGATCCTTCCCACAAACATAAGTATATCATATATGCTTAGACTGTAGAACATACATTATCCCACTAGGTATCAGGGAAGTTTGCCTGACATGGTGATAAAAATAACTCAAGTGGATCAAGTGTCTCAGTTCTCAGGCATTCTGGAAATTCTCTCAATCTCATACTTGTCCAAAAAAACAATCTGGTATTGGAGATCTTGCTGTTTAGCAAACTTCTCAGCACAAGCCAGGAATCCTCTCACCTTCATTTTAAAATGAGGTACACTGTTAATGTGGGAGAGTAATCCATTAAGCAAGTCAGCCTGTTGTAACATGACCTCGTCAGTGCTGTACACCCACCTAATATCCTTGGTATCATTTTAAATAAATCAAACAGCACAAAAATCATGCTGAAGGATAGTTCTTGCATGTCTGTGAGATTTGTACAGTGGAAAGGATTTTCAGATGGATCTTACATTACAATATTTTCCAAGTACAGATTTCCCAATTAGAGCATTCAGTCTCTTCTACTAGATTATTGCTTCTGAAAATACTTTGGTACACTTGCAGCAAAATAAGAGGAACTTCCCAGCTAAGAAAGAACTATTTGATATTTTAACTTCTGCTTTGGAAATAGATGCATGTAGTTTTTTTGTATAATCAAGAAAATACCTGTCATATTTTTCAGAGAGACAAGAAGGTCTTTGCTTAGAGTAGGGACGCTCTTTAATATCCAGCAGTTCCTCCTAGAAAAAAAAACAAGTTTTTAGTTTTAATTCTCACCCAGACAAGATTTAAGTGACTCAAATATCCGTTCCAGACCACCTATTCAGTTTAGTCATTTCATCTGACAAGCCATGTTTCCCAGTGTATTAGTTCATTTCCTGTTAAATAAGACAGTGAAAAGTTGAAATCAATTTATTTTTCAGTTCTTTTACCAATAGCCTTTGAGCAAATTCTCCATTACTCAGAACTATACATCTCACTCTCCATTACCTCTGCCTACTATGCTGGAGACAATGTAATGCTGTTTGACAATCAAGAATGAGTCTCACCTGTAAGACTGATACACTGCAGAGTAAGTTAAAGCATCATGATTAACACAGAACAAATTTTAGTGTGTGATTCAGGTGCCAAGAGTATTTCACTGAGCTAACTTAGAATTTAGACTTAGCATTTATATGAGTCAGTACAGGACTTCCAAAAATCAAAGGTTTCCAAACAAACTAACAGTTTGAATGATCCTGAAAGCTGGTTTCTGAAAATAATCTGGAACGAATCATACAGACTTATATGACAAATCAGTATGACTTCTGTGTATGACAAAGTAGTAGCAGCATTGCTTAACAAGTAAATTCATATTTCTTCTGATATCTACTCCACTGTAGATGACAAGAATAAAAGAGCAAGTTTTATTCATGAACATTAACCTCAAACCCACACTGACATGAAGTACTAAGTCTTACTAGGTCAGGTTTGAACTTCATTAACACTTAAGGCTGTCTACATCAGCCATGTTTGCTCACCCATTTCCCTGTACAATTTAGCTTACAAGCACAACAGACACACTGACATTGGAGCTAGCAAGTTTTCAAGATGGAATGAAAATCACTGTGTTCAATGCTATGTAAGATTCAGTTTGTAAAAATAAAAGCATTACATAATACCAATTACTAAAGCAGATCTGGAAATTCCAGACAAGCTTGCCATTTCTGACCATCAGCCATTACAAAATATCACCTATAGTTATTCTACCCAAGACAAATTGATGCTGAATGATATTTCAGTTTTACACTTCCTACCAGCTTCCAAATACACTCTTGAGTTGATAGCTGTGACACCCTGCCTAGCCAGCCATTTCAGGGAGACTAGCAATCTACCTTCTCATTGCAGCCTGCCACATTCAAAAAGCACTTATAGTGTGATCAGTGCTTTGAATCACATAGTTATACATAGTAAAGATGCACATTTGTAACTCTGTTCGTGTATCTTCTGCAGATTGCCCTTCTTCAACCTGCCTTCCTTCTGACATTAGCCATACTGAAGAAGGCTCTGTCATCCAAGAGTAATGCATTTACACAACAGCTTTCACATTATCATCCCCATGGATCTAAAATCAGGTCAGTGGCTACATTAACAAGCTATGCTTAGGATCTTAAGTGTTAAGTTCTATCCAAGCACCATACAAATGTACTTCCTGAGCATAACCCTGTCCTAGTCCTCATCAAAATGAATTTTTCCCCAGCACCATCTGACAACCTGGACAGCAAATATTTAAACAGAAGGAGGCTGGACTCTCTGCCCAGTCTGCCAAAATAAACTTTGATCTCTGAGGAACATCAATGCTGTAATACTATCATAGTCTGATGTAGGTATGAGGACTATTAACAACACTGCCCAATACCAGACTTGGAAATTTACTATTTTGTTGGCCACGAGAGGGAGTTCATAGACCTCAAACAGATTTCATTGCAACTTTTCTTCTGAAGTGAGGAGCATTTCATTTATGAGCTGCACACCCTGGAGCAACAGCTTCTAAAGCACTAGAAGACAGCCTGGAATACACAACATTTTGTCTTAAGAGTAGATTGATGCCAGTACTTCCACAGTGCAGCTTATTTTGTTCCTTTGTTCATTTTTTTCTTAATTCACACAACAGAGCTCATAAGAAGAGAGGAAAAAAGTATTTTTAGCTGTTAGTGAACACTCATGTTCAAGCAGTTCACAAGGACTCATCACATGAACCAGCTCTTGTCCCACTGTAAGATAATCTAAATTATTAGGAGCTCTCTCCCTACTTTAAATCAGCAGTACATGCCCTGAAGCAGTGTCCCCCCCACCCATAAATAGTATTAAACTGATCAAGTGAAAACCAATCATGGTGTCAGTGATATCAAACAAAACAGTTACCCAGAAGAAAAATAGCAGTATTGTGCAAGATGTTTTAAAAAAGTCAAAAAGGGTGAGAAATCAGAAACCAACAGATAACTGGTGCCTTCTGGCACTTTATTCAGATCAGAGCTACAGGCAATAATAATACTGGACATACAGCTGCATTGGTTTATTCACATACTAAACCCTGCACTACCTGAGCACAGACCAAAAAAGCAGTCAATTTGCAGTTGCATTCAGTTTCTCTTTCTAGGAGGAGCTGAGCAATACCAAGCAAGGACAGGCACAGATTTTCTAACGAACAGCTTAAAGATAACTCCTCTCCTCCACTTCAGGAATAATTCAGTATCAAGTTCCAAACAATACTACCCTCTGCATCTTCGGTTAAGATGTACATCTCGTCTGAGAAAAGGGAGGGAAAAAGAGAGCCATACTATTCCCACATCAGTTTTGCCACTGTGACACCAAGCTGCTTGGCTTCTTTGTAGTGTCTAGTCAAAATAAGGCAGCCCTGCTATCTCAGCAGGGCAGAGTCTCACTGATAACTTTTCTCCTTTAAAAAAAATACACCATCTCTAAGAATGAAACAGCTCTGCATTTCTCAAGTAAGATAACACAATCAGCAGCAGCATGCTGTCTCACACTGTTCCTCACTTTGAGCCATTTGTTGTAAAACAAGTTAATAGATTTCCACACAAAGCAGTGACCACCTGTTCCCACAGCTTTCAGCAACAGGAAAAAAAAACAACTGCCATTAAAAGTTTTCTAAAAGCATGTTTCAGCAGTGATACCAAAAGCTCAAACAAAATTTGAACATTAAACCACACAGTATATTAGCTCCATATTGAAAGGATCTTTATTTGCAAGTTAGTTAATTAAAAAGACTGAGTATAAGAACAAGGGTTATCACAGCCAAATGTGAGCACCTGTGCTGAAGCTTTCACACTCAGCACTGGTTAGAATCACATGTGAACATGCTTCTAAAACCTCACTATGAGCAACTGCAAGTAAGATCACAAAAGGCATCTTAACAGACACAGACCGAAGCTGCAATTACATCTGTGGGCTGTGTGTTATAAAGAAACGGGCCAATTTAGAGTAACACTGCGGATAAGAGAACGACGAAGCACAAATGCTGAGAACAGCTAGAAGAGCAGCATGCTTCAGCCTCCCCAGCACACGCACCAAAGCGCTGAGGTATTACAATAAAGCAGTGGCAACGAAATGTCTGTTGAGACCAGGGCCGTGCAGCTCCATCACACCCAGCGTGCCCTGTGCCCTGCAGCAAGTCCCGACCCACACAGCGGCCGCTCACAACCCGTGCTCCGCTCCCACCGGCTCTCCCTCCCTCGTTACCTCGGCGGCCAACAGCTCCGCGCAACTCGCAGAGGCAGAGAGCACTTACTTTCGTATAGCGATGGGGGTATTTCGTCGCAGTTCTGTTCAATTCCAGAAAAGCATCACCATTCTCAGCTTCCGTTATGCCTCCTCTTTTATCCATGGCTACGTCAAAGCCTTTAACCATGGACCTGGCGAGGAACAAACGAGACACTTCATTCGGTGACGCGCATCGCCGGGCCGGAGCGAAGCCGGCGGCCAGCGGAGCAGATAACCGCGCGGCGCAGCAGCACGCGGGCTGCCCGCTCTCCGCTCCCCCCGCTCGAGCGGAGCGGCTCCCCGCCCGGCCCCCGCAGCGCAGCGCAGCGCCCGGCTCCGGCGCGCCCTCGGCACGGAGCGCCCCGCGGCCCGGCGCGGCGGGAGGCGCGGATCTCCTCACGGCGCCGCGTTCCGCTCGAGGCCTCGCGGCCGCCCGCGGCGCTTCCCGCTCCCGGCTCCGCTCCCCCCCGCCCTCCCGCTCTCACCCCTCGGGCGCTTCACGCGCACCGGGCCGGCTCCGTGCCCTGCCCGCCTCCGGCCCCTCCGCGGCTGCCTCGCGCGCCCGCTCCCTATTCGCCCGACTCTGTCTCTCCTCAGCCGCCGTAACCGGGGCCTTCCGCCGCCCGCCCCGCACCCATTTAATGGCCCGCGCGCAGGCGCGGCGGAGGGCGCTGGAGGCCGGGCTCCCCCGCGCGGCGCCTGACTGGAAAAGCCGGGCACGGCGCGGGGCCGAGCCGCCCGCCGCGCCGCGAGCCGCCCGCCGCCGCCCCCCTCGTCCCGTCCCGCCGTCGTCGTTCCGCGCCGAGCGCCGCGCCGGGTGAGCGAGGGCGGGCGAAGCCCCGGGCCCGCAGGCGGCTGTGCGGGCAGCCCCGAGGGACGCGGCGCGCGCCACGTGCGGGCGGGGCGGCGGCGGCGGAGCGGAGCGGGGCGGGAGCGGCGCCGCGGAGGTGGAACGCCGTTTCGGCGGCGCTCGGGCCGGGCGTGGCGCTGCGGGACCGATCGCAGGCGGGGGGACGGCCCGGCCCGCGTCGCCGCAGACGGTCCCGTCGGCGGCGGACGCGCCGTCCCGTCAGCGCCTAGCGGTGTAACGCGAGTTAACGGATACCCGCGGCAGAAATTCCCTGAAATAAATGACGGAGCGTCGCTCCGCTCTACCCCGGCTGCGGCACGGCAGCGCTCCGGCCCTCCCCTCGTGGCGGCGCTCTGCTTGCGGTGGCCCGCGCTCCTCCGTGCCGCCAGGGGGCGCTGCGCTGCGCGGGCGGCGCTCCGGCCTCCCTCAGTGGTGCTGGGCGGGGCGCGGCGGCGAGGCGGGGCTGGGTTGTGCCGGGGCTCCGCCCGCGCTGCGAGGGGACGCGCGGGGCTGCGGCGCTCCGGTGAGGGAAGAGGCCGAGGGGAGGGGCTGGAGGCGGCGTGGCGGCCTCGGCCCTGAGTGAGGGCCGGTAGCTCCGGAGCCGCGTATCGGCTGTCTGCGGTTCTCGGCTGTTTGTCCGGAAGCGCAAAAAGCGTTCGGGTTCTGCGTCTTCTCTGCCGGGGGGAATTTCGTGCGGCCCCGCCTCTGAACAGCTCGAGGCTGACGGGCCCTGAGAGGCCGGTGTGTGGCGGGCAGCCCGGCCAAGGCACGGCGTGGGCTGTGGGGCCCTTCTGACCCGTTCACCTGGCTGCAGCAAGGTGTTCTGGCACACCTTCAATCTAACGTGTTGAAATCTGAGCTCCGGGGTTTGTACAGAGCCTTACTTTCTGTGACGCCCGGAAGTTTTGCTGGGTAGAGTTCACTGTTTGATTCGTTTTCTTGTGTTTGTGGATGCTGGAGGTTTTTAAAAAATGGAGTCAGATGGGTTAGGTACTGATTTTCTATCCCTTGGTTGGCCCTATGGTCATCTGTTCCACTTTACACCATCTTTCTAGCACAGCTTTACCCAGGCGCAGCTTCTGTCGTAGGGTTCACACACTTATGGCTGTTTATTGCCTACAGATCTGTCAGCAAGGCTGCGAGTGGATGCTTTCCATGTTCAACATCTAGAAATGCGTGATGCTCTTTGCGTATTCAGGTGGGGTGAGTGGAGTTCCTGTCGTTCTGCAGATACGGAGTGCATGGGATGGAACAGTTCCGTGTGAGGACAGGCTGAGCTGAGACTGTGCAGCAGGGGAGGAGAAGGCTGGGGGGAGAGCTGAGAGCAGCCTTCAGTATCTAAAGGGGGTCTATAAGAAAGAAGGGGAGACTCTTTAGCAGAGTCCGTTGCGATGGGACAAGGGGAATTGGTTTCATGCTGGAAGATTTAGACTGGATATAAGGATAAAGTTTATTTAATAAGGGCCCAGGAACTGCCCAGGTTGCCCAGAGAGGTGGTGGCTCCCCATCCCTACAAACACCCGAGGTCAGAGGATGGGGCTGTGAGCACCTGGTTAGCTCTGGGTGTCCCTGTGCACTGTGGGGGGTTGACTGGATGAACTTTAAAGGTCCCTTCCAACTCAAATGATTCTGGATCCACGTTTCTTTGATGTAACATAAACCCACCTGATGGATTCTTCACAAATAACCAGAACAAATTTCTTTATTCAAAGCTAATACACAACAGCTTGGTGCAGGAGTGCATTTATTTCCTGCAGCAAATCTTGGGACTGTAGCAAAATGGAGAAATCTGAAAGGAGGTAAGCAATAATATAGCATGCTTTGTTGTTAAAGACCTTGGCTATTAATTTTATGATGACATCTTATAAATTCAGCAAGACAACAGATGTCTGTTTTCATATGAAAGTTTATTGATCTCTGTGGAATGTTATTAAGCAGAAAGTGTTCCTCTTCAAATAGAAATAATAAAAAGCTCACAGGTAACCAGATGACTTTATGTGGGTTTATTAATATAACACTAATTGGTAAAAGCAGTGTTCCTTGAGCAGTGTGTCTGCTGCTTGGGTAAAACATACAGAAATTTTGTGTGACATGTTTTACACTTTAACACAAAAGTTCTGCATGTTTTACCCAAGCTTGATTATTATTATTATTTTTTAAGCTATTTGTAATGTTGCATTGCTAAAAGTTCAACTAAGTTTGCCTTGGAACAGTTCAGAAGGTTTTAGAGGAAGTTGGGCCTTGTAGACGTGTACAAAAACTTGTGCTGACAGCTCTTCTAGATAATTTTATAAGTGCTTGAACTGAAACACTTCAAAGTGGATACAGCTGCCTTAACATCTTTACATACACAGAATTCTTTTGTCAGTTGGATGGGCCCCACCTCCTATGAAGATATTCAAATAATATTTTATAGAAGAGAAATTTATTTTGCAAAATGTACATTTTGTTGTTCTTTCATTAGCTTCATTTTAGCTCCTTGCAGCACACTGGAACAGTCCAAAAATACCATGTTTCCTCCTATGAGATTTTAACTATTAAACTACTGGATGTTGTTTGTTTGTTTGTCCATTTCCAGTGGTTTACTGTTCGTGCTGTGCATACTTTCTCAGCTGATCTCCTGCAACTCATTGGTGTGAATTGTTCCAATAACTTTTTGAAAGCACGTTTTTCAGGCTGCAGCCGTGTTTTTCCTAGCTCAGTTCAGCTGATTGCTAGGGTGAGACTTGAGCCCATTCTATTCTGTTGCCTGTTATGGAGTTCAGGAATGTTTGTTGTCCTAATGTGCAAATTTTTGTGGTGACTGCAGTATTTGTTTGGGGAAAGAAGCTTCAACACAACTGGTCCAGCAAGTTTCATCTGGTTGAATTTTTTTTATTATTCCTGTTTTCCAAACCATGTGAAAATAAACTAGATGGACAGTTATGCTTAATTCTGCTTTTTTAGAGGTTGAATTTGTTAGGAAAACATTTTAGTATCACGTAGCTGTCAGCTTCTACATGCAACTGCATACCTTTATAATATATTAATTTACTGAAATAATTCCATTAATGCAGCTTTGTGCAAAATACTTCTTTTTTTCTTTTTTTTTAAAGATTAAAGCCTGTCAAGGTCCGTGTTATTCAACTACTGCCTTGGCCTGAGGTGCATGCAGCTGGACAATCTGTTGCTCACCCATCTGTCAGGCAGTTTCAGGACAGATGTGATGACAGTCTGGATCAAGTTGGGTATGCCCAAAGTCAGGGAAGAAGGTTACAAGAATTCCAAATCAGGTGATAAAGACGTTATATATCTTTTACTGAGCAGAGCAGGGGGCTCACACATAGAGGAGTGTGGTTTTGATAGTATAGATGAGACTAAGGCAGAGGTCTTACTCTTTGGTGTTTCTTGTGGTAACCTGAGGATTTGCTCAGATTTTCTACGTTTCTGCTTTTCTAATGTCAAGTTTAACAATGGCTGTTGAACAGCATGTGTTGCTAGAGGCCAAGGTATGATAATTAAATCTTGCTCTTCTCTCTCTTTACTTCTTTTGTTTGTTGAAGTAATTTTGACTAAAATGGGGTGGTAATTATTTATAGATCAAAAGCGTGATATTTTGTTCGACTAGTGGAGCAGATGTAGCTGCTCAGGCTTGCTGAAGGAGGGAGGCCCTCTGCATGGCAGTGTGCTGTAATTGCTGTGTGTCAGCTTTGTTGCTTATTGGGCCATTTCTGAACCAGTTATTTCTTAACACCATTTGAAAACAAGGCTGATGGTATCGCAGTCACAGATTGCCATGTTGAGCTGGTACCTGTACAGGCAGAACCGTGGGGGAGGTGGGAAGAAAGGTCTCTCTCTTTCAGGGGTAAATGTTAGAGTGGCCTAACTATTCTGGAAAGTCTGATACAGCTGATTCACTGCAGAGAAACAGTAATGTTACTTCTTTAAATCACAAAAACGCACCTCAGTTAATCAGCAGCCTGATATTTTGTATCCCTGGAGGCAAGTGGGTTGCTTGAAAACACCTCAGCTTTGCAGTGGTGCTCTGACCATTTATGCTGGATGAGTAGTCCTGTTTAAAGGTACTAAAGTCAGGGTGTAAATATTTTGTATGTGTCCCTGATCTCTTTAAAATCAGACCCTTAGTGTTATTACTGAAATTATAATTAGACTTAGTTCCTGTTCTTACTGCTGCCTGGGTGTTAACAGAGGAAGAGTACAAAGATTCTAAATTTCCCTTATGTTTCAGTTACCTAGAAAGGAAGTTCTTCTATCTCTGGGCAAAAAGGACATTTGGACAAGTTCTCCCTTCCAAAGCCAGGCAAGTATAGTTCCAGAAACTGAGGTGCTATGGATTTTTGTCTTTTTGTGGTGCTTTTGGTGGTTTGTTTGGGGGGTGTTTGTTGTTGTTTTCTTAGATATGGTTTAGTACTGTAACTTTGGGCTAAGGGTCTACTGGCTGACAAGAAAATACTTGGATGTCTATTAAGGTAATTTGAAGATTTTCTTTGGATGTTCTCCTTGCTTCTGCTTTTTTTAATTTTTTTTTTTTTTTCAATAATTGTGATTATTGTAGTTAAACCTTACTAATTAAATTCAGAGGAACTGTAGTTGCCTTGATGAAATTCAACTGTGCATGCATACAAATGATGGGGTATGATTGTAATACCTGCTTTAAATTTAACGATCTTTCAAATTTATACATAATCTTGAACACAAACAGATCTTCAGTTCATTTTAGTGCTTGAAGTATTGTTTTTAGCATGTCTACATATGTGCATCTGACTTTGAAATCATTGGGCAAATGATTCGTTTCTTTTGTAGGTGCTTTATCAGCTACTAAAAATCAACACTTTGATACTCTTTTCTTGTTTAATTTTAATTTGCATGTTCATTCTTGCTTCACCACACCCTTGGGAACTGGTGCAGTTCCCAGTGGGAAGAGCTGCAATACAGTCAGAGCAAGACCCATCAGCTTGTTATCCACTTTCATTGTACAGCACTGAATGCCTTCTGCCCGTGCCTGCCTTAGTTGCTGAACTGAAGCTGTTCTGTGAACCTTTCTGCTCTTCTATCCCATACACTGAACTTGCATTGCTTGCTTTGGCTGTGTGTAAACTCAGGGCAGTGATTTCTTTCTTTCTTTCTTAAGGAAGATGAGTGGGAATACATTTTCTGGTGTTCAGCAAGGGACGTAAACAACGATTAACTGCCTTTTTTAGATTTAGGTCTTCCTGATTCACCATAGTTTTTATTTGCAATGTTCTGTTAGTGCACCTAATCAAACAAATAATGTATAGCTCATTTCTTTTTTTCTTTTTTCCCTGCTTGAGTGCTTGGAATGACTTAGCAGCTTGGCATGGGGTAGGTAGCTGTGAACTGTGGGAGGATTTGTGCGTGTGTCAGTGAGGAGCATGGATGGATTCTGAACCTAATCCTGTTGATGTGGCCCATTTCTTAAAGCTGATCTGGGCCTGTTGTGTGCTTTTTATTTGCTCCCCTGTGTTTGCATGGGTCCTTCCATTTTCCTTCTCTTCATCCAAAATAAAAATAGTCGGGAAAATTTTGGGAAGTATTTATATTTGAGTTGCTGAGACTTCCAGCTTCATAGACCAAGATCAGGTGATCTTGACCACGTGGAAGAATGTTTCAGCTCTATTCCTGTATCTGAATTTTCAGTTGTCCACAATTCACTAGAAATGTAGCATCACTTCTTACCTGGCCAGGTGTGATGATTAAATTAGGGTATAAAAATAGAGGATGTTCTACTGGAATTAAATAATTTGAAGGTCAAATGCAACTTGTAAATCTGTTCTGTGCCTTAGCACCCGTGTGGAAGGTGAAGTGATGTACATTACCTGTGTCAAAACTGAAGTTGTTGAACTAGTTGAAGTAGTTCTTGAGCCTGTTTAAATGGTCTCTGGGAAGATTTTAAATTTAGGATGGCTTAAGATCAGCACGCTGCTTCTAAGAATACAATGGAAATATCAAAGTATTATAAAATCAAGTAGCTTTTATATTTATTTCAATATCTAAAACTAAGAACAGAATTGAGCAGGGAGCATATGTGCATCACTATTTATCACTGGGACCAGTTGTGTGATAATTAAAACAGAACTGAGCAAAATGGATGTCAGTTGTTCATATGTTTCATGTCAACTGGCACTCAGATATTTGGCAAATCAGTCAATGTCTGCCTTTCCTTTCTTGACTATAAGAGTCAATAAACCAATTGCTTCTTGTCATTTAAGTATCACAGTAGTGTAGCATTTTTAAAATGCAATAGATGCTGGTGGGCTACTCAGATAAGATTGGAAAATCTGCATTACTGTTATTTGTGTTCAACCTTGAAAACAAACCTGACATTTCTCTTGTAAATCTTTAATCTGTCCAGATGTCTGTATGAGCAGCAGATCCTTCAAAAAACTTTCAGAGTGTGGAGGGAATGGTGGACTGTCTGCAGACAAAGACAGCTCAACCTCAGAGCAGACAGCCATTACAGGTTTGTCAAGTTACTTTCTATCACTGTACAAATATGGTAATATGAGAAACTTTCATTAGGTGCTGAAGAAGTTACTAGTGGCTAAGTAATACCAGTAGTGCTTCTAGGTCAAGTGCAGTGTCTTCATTGCTTATTTTTAATATATCTTTCGTCCTTTTTTTTTTTTTTTTTTAAATTTATTTTCTTAGGGTGAACTCAAAATCTCATATCCAGCATATCTTTAGAGTACAGCTGAACTTGAAAGAATCCTACTTCTAGGCATTGGTAGCTATTTTACCAAATAACTTCTTTCATTTTTCAGGCACTTACTCCACAGTTTGATATTCAGGGCTTGGAGAGCCTATGTATTCCAGCAACAGGGAAAGAGGAACAAATATTATGTTGCAGAGTCTCATGGTAAGTGTAAAAGGGGCAGTAACTACTTTCCTTTGGGGGCACACTGAGATGGGAGCTACCAAAGGGGAAATACTTGCACAGAATCTGTCCCTTGAATGTGTTTGGGCATTTACCTTCCCCACCCTGTGAAGGTGTAATGCTTTCAGGTGCAGATGGTTGTCTGTCTAAACCTTCCAGAGGGGTTCCTTTTGGTGCACTGTGTAAGGATGTTGGTGAATAAGCTTAAGGACCTCTCCATCTGGTTTGAAACACATTTTTATGTTTGTTTGTGTTTAACTTTATCACATTACATATTCAAACAGATATTTTTGACTAGAATGTGTTATAGGAATTCCCTATCAACTATGGCAATAGAAATAAGACATTGATTCCCTGTAGTATAAACTTAACTGTGCTTTTTTTTCCTGAATTCATGATTCCTTTCAGCTTCTGCTGTGCAGCAGAAAAGAAGCCCAAACTTCTGAAGTTCCTTTTGTCTTATGGAGCTTCTTTGTTCTGCAGTGGATGTGTCCTACTGATGAAGTTGCCTATATTGGTTGCAACTTCCTTCAGTGTCAGGGAATGTTGTTCCTATGGAAGGGAAGATGACTTCCTTTTAAAGATGTTACGATGATTTTGTTCTGGGCCAATTTGCAAGATGTTATTGTATCTGTTTGAATATGAATGTTGTCCCAGGATACGATATAGACTGTCATCTTGGGAAACAATCAATAGACTGTCTGAAGTTCCTTTTTTTTTCTTCTTTTTCTGAGATCAGAGTAATTACAGAAGTAGCTGTACATTACTTAGTCAAAACAACAGAAAAGTGACCTGTTTAAGATATGTGAATGCTTGATCCATAAGATGACAAAGAAATCTTTAAAAAAAAAAAAAAAAAGAATTTTTTTTGAGGTGTAGATGTGAAGTAGCATAAAATCAGTTATATTTTTTGCATGTGTTTTTTCTAATAAATTTGCTTCAGTGGTATCAGCTCTGACAAGCCAGATTTTTATAAGGAGACAGAGCAGTGCACTGATAGTGTAAGCTGGAACTTATGACACTTCTGATTGAGCTGCTCTACAGGCTGCTGAACAAACTGGGCTCATTTCTGGTTGAGTTCTGTTTGTCTTGAAACAGAGTTTGTCTTGAAAAGCTACTGATGGACGCTTTTTTTTTTTTAAGTAACCAAAGAAAATTCTCAATTCTTATTTCATGAGGCTGTTTTGAGTACTTTTACACCATTGTACATCCTGTGAGACAAAGCAGTGCCGATAATTCAGTGTTCTGAACAAGTGGCATGGCACTGTCAGCATGTCAGAGTCCCTTGTCCATGTGACACAATTAGGCATGGGTGGGTGGTTGTGGCTGTGACTCTGGTGTCATTGTAGGGTTTCCCACGAGGTGTCACTGTGGGCTGAAGGTTGTAGACCAGCAGTGGTACAGAGTAGTTAAAAATGCCAGATTCTTGTATGAACTTCAAGTGCTGTACTGTTTTGTTTTTCACAGCAAAGAAGCAAAAACTGCTCAGGACCTGGCAGCATTGGCTGATTTATGTTGATGTCCAAAGGACAAAACAAAGGATGCAGGCTGTGGCACTGGCATTCAGGGAAAGAACCCGTTTGCGGTAAGAATGCAGTGGAAATAGGCAGAGAGATAATGATCATAAGGCCACAATTTTTGCTTGTATTCTTTCATCTCTCCTACAGTGACTTCGTTCCAAGTTTGATTTCACTTGAATTCCTCTAGTATGCCCATAGATTGTGGCCTTAAACAATCTCCATCTGTACCTTTTCCAGTGAGAGGAAAATGATTTCTTGCACAAAACTGTGAAACTGTGTTTGAATATCTGTAATAATGTCTTGCAGGACATCATGGGCAGTGTGGAGAAGACGATGCTGTCAGATCTGTACTGGACGTAAAATGAATATTTTGGCTCTGCAGCACTGGGCTCAGAGCCTGCAATTTCGAGTAAGTTTTAGCAAGTCCAGACATTACCATTTCTAATGTTTAAATTGCAGACAGGTGTAACTAATGTGTTGCTGATTAATAAGAATAACAAAAAGGTCTCTCTTATTTTCTTTGCAAATTATGATAGTTTGATTATTTTACAAGAAAAAATATTTACAAGAAATGTAGGCAAAGCCAACTGGAACCATGTCTTATATTTGCTGGGAAGCAGCCAGAAGAATTCTTACTGTGATAGTGGAGAGAATTCTGACACCTTCACTACCTGATAACTAGCCACGAGGTAAAAGAAAATAACCAGTATGTGAGCATGCAGCTGTGGTGTTCTGGGCAGACACTAACAGTGATTGCATCCAGCTCTTGTGAGTGCTGAACTCCTCTGAGATCCAGTTTACTATTCTGTTAGGAGACAAGCACCAGTCACCTGTTTGGCAGCAACTTGCCTCTCTGTAAGACAACGTTCCTTCACTCCTAGTGAATTTCTGTCAGTGTGTTTAACTCTATTTTGAGTAAGAAAGTTCCATCTAGCATTTCATATTCTTGAGAGGTTGCCAGTTCCTTCATTTCAGCTAAAGTGAGAGCAACGTGGTTTTCTTTCTTTCCATGGAACTGTTGCTTTTTGTCTGTTTCATTAAAAAAAAAAAAAAAAAAAGGTCAGATGATGGTATTTAATTCTGCCTTCATTTTAAGATAGCAGCACTGCCTGTTTTAGGACAACGTTATGCTGAAGAGATAAGCTTATGGTTTGGGAACTCATCTTTCTGAAAGTCTGTTATTCTTCATTATTTTGGGCTTCTAATATTCTAGTATTATTATTTTAATATTATTTTGGGCTTTTAAGGGAAAAAAAATATGGGAATATGAAAAACAACAACAAAAATCCCATATATAGTACAAAGTGGACATTCTCTGTGTCTCTACTTTTTCTATGCTGCTGTTGCTTTGGGTATTTGAATGAACTAGAGTGAGAGGGAAGGCTGTAAATACAGGAGGAATGTCAGATTATTAAATTGGCTGGGAGAAGGTTGGTGACCATGGTTTGCATTTTATTATCTATCCACAGCTGATTAAAATAGTTGTAGATTATTTGTTGGTTTTGTTTTGTTTACTTGGAGAAAAGCTCATTGCTCGTGGCTTCCACTTCTATGGGGAATTTTCTATTAACTGTGTGTTCTGCCTCACCCTTTCTTTGTTCTACTTCCCTAATCTTGTCTTTTTCTCATTTCTGTCCTCTTTCAATTGTCCTGTCAGGCTTGGCTGCAGTGGCGAGACCTATATTTAAACAGCCAGAATGCCAAGCAGAAGGAGATCAGGGCAGTAACTCACCATGTGCACAGGGAATTGAAGAGGTGCATGGAAGCATGGCAGGAATATGTGAACATCCGCAGGGAAAAGAAACATCAGAATGGTGAGTGAAAATGGTGAGTAAGAGCAAGATGGGGCTCAGCCCCTTTGCTTAGGGCACCGTTACATTGATTATAGCAGGCACTGCAGTGCTTCCTGCAGCTGCAGCCTCAACAGATGGTGAGGTGCTACCTGGGCAGTGCATTGTTGCAGGCCTGGCTAGTTCAAGTTTTGTACTGAACTGTCAGAAAGATCAGCTGCTCTGCACGTTATTTAAAAGAAAATGCTTTACTGTTACCTTTTGGAAACTTTGTGTGTTTCAGTTTGTATTCTGATTGGGAAATGTGAGAAGGATCGATTCAGGGCTCTTATGAATCAGACTGTGTGTGGATCTTCTTGGTAATTAAACAAATCATAGATCCTACAGGCAATAAAGATAATTACACTGATTCTTCTATTTCTCCCTTGAAGTCACCAGTACAAATTCAGATGTTTGGATGAATGCCTATTGATGGATAGTAGTGGAAAAGAGTTCAGTGTGTCTATCTGGTAGCTGATAACAACTATTCTGAAATGTGAGCTTGTGAATGTTGAATAAGTGACACTGTGGCACTTGTTAAATCAATTTGTGTTCCTTCTTAAATTAGTATGGTAAGTTACTGCTTTAAAACCATGTTTCTGATCAAAAGAGAGAATGTAGTCCACAGCTGAGTGTTAACTGTGAGTTTTTACCACTATTTTACAGTATTAGAGCTACTTTTGCTTCTGGACCTGAAGTAAATGAGTCCCAAATGGGATATTTTATAAACGATTTGTGTGTTTGTTTTCTAGAGCTGGCTCAAAAGCATCTCCAAGGTCGGGTGGTCCAGCAGTGTTTCTCAGATTGGCATCTGTCATGGGAGTGCAGGAGGAGAGTGCATGCTTACCAAAAGGACCTTGAAAAACTGTCAGCAAGGATTACCTTAAGGAGAGTCTTTGCACGCTGGAAGCATTGTATCCATTTTCTGTGTGGTCACTAACAGGGACAAGTTAAAAACATCACTGCAGGGGAAGGATCTGGTTAATAAGTAGGATTATCACGTAGCAGCATGGGTGACAAAGGTAGCCTTAGAAGTATGTGTGTAAGGCCATACTAAGTAAAGCTATTGTGATCACAGTGTGTTAGCCAAGAGCCTGCAGGAGAAAAAAATACTTGCAAATTAGAAAAGAATCTGTGAAGCTGTCAGCATCGAGCTGTATACAATGAGCTTGGTTTTTTGTAATGTTCTTGTGACAGAGTTTATCTTGAGGTGTCCTATTGGGTGCTGTGTATGGCAAATTAGAAATGTATTGCAGTAAGCTTTCCAAATCTAAAAACTTGACTGCGATCAAGATATCTCCCTACAAATAACAGTGCTGAAAATTCAAATGTTGAAGCAAATTTAGATGAGATTCCATTCCTGTCTGTGAGAGAAGGTTGTGTATTTATCAGGGTGAGTGTTTCTGAGTAAAAGATGCTTTAACTCAGTAACAGATGTTGTACTGTGTGTGGAAGAGACTCTGCAATGTGAGCTGGCTGAAAAGCACCACAGACATCAGCTGCTGGTAAGAGCAGGGTTAGGTTATATCATGGGGAAGAGGCTGTGGAGAGAATTCAAACACTTCTTCAGTGTGCTTGAATACTAACAGTGATACATGGGTACTGAATGGGGACTGTGCCATTTTCTACCACAGTGAGTTTCCAAATTCCAGATATAGAATGGCAGTGAATCCAGATGGGGAAACTGCTGCTCTCTGAAATAGTTATTATTCCAATTAGGAAACTAGTGAAGTAGCATATTAATCTTGGGTATAGCAGGCTATCCTGTTCACAGGCCTTTTCACCATGAAATAGAGTTTTCCTCTAGATCTCCTGTGATTTCTTTTTCCTCATTTCTATTATGTATCACTACCCTAGATGTTTGTCTGCTTACGCTGTTTTGCTACAAGAATTATTTGTACTTCCCATACATGCTTTCCACATGAGATAGCATATGCAGTGAGTTGAGTGTTTTTATTCACCCCTCCCCCCCAAAAAAAAGAAAAGGCTATGAGGACTGCTTGAAAGGTGGACACAAGCCTTCAGCTTTTTTAGAACTGAATTCTTTAAGTGTGGATCATCAAAAGAATGGCAGTAAATCTGATTGGATCATAGATTGAAAGTGTTACTGACTTTAAGAGCCCTTTAAGACAAGATTCTCAAATAGTGCTGTTTACTTGTGGGCCAAAGTATTGTGGAATTGTAGATTAAAAGAAGTGCAGCTACTTCAGTGTATTAATGCTTTTACTCTTGTGCAGAGGAGGCCTAAAAGGGAAGTGGATATTTTCTGTTATTAATAAGAGGTGAGTTACAAATACTGAAGTGAAGATGTAGATGAGGAAAGGACTTGAGTAATAGTGTTGATAGTCACTGAAAAAGTTAGTTGTCTCATGTAAAACCCTGAGAAAGTGGAAGGGAGTTTTAGTTTAAATGGGGAAGTGATGATCTGTGGAGGAAATTGGATGGCTTTGTTGATGACAAGATCATAAATGTTAGGTATTGCAAGGAGGAACATCGAATATGGGAGCAGCCAGTTCTAAACTGGTGAGTGCTTGCTGACTTGGATTTTTGTGCAAGTTATTTGCATTTCTTACTCCTACAGAAGTTTGGGTTTAAGGGTCTTCAGCAGAATGTCATGAACAGTCATCTTCATCGAGTGAGAAAAAATCTGTCGTTCCACCAGCACCGAGTTACGGTGAGTGTGACTTTTTTTTCTTGGTCAGTGTTTTTCTTGAGCTGTCCTATTGTCTACTTCTTTCAGCTACAAAATATTTTTTTAATTAAATCTCTGACTCTGTTCCTAAATACTAAGAGACAGAAAATCTCTTGTCCAAGTCTGTTGTCCACCTTAGGTATGTTATTTTACTTTTGTGTTTTCTAGTGTTTATCACGACTTTTTATTTGGCTAGAACAAATTAAAGCAGGTAATAAAAAAAAAAAAGTGAAGCAGGGCAGCATGCTGCAACAACAATTGCCTGCTGCATGCAAGTTTAGTGAGACACTTAATCTTTATTTGGGTTCTTCTCCTTCCTTTAATGGCCATGTTTTTCATATCTTTATTGTTTTGTTTCAGGTGCTGCAGAAGTTCTGGAACTGCTGGAAGTCCCGTTTGGAAGAGAAGGAAGAACAACAACAGCAGGCCTTAACATCTATGGCACATGCCCATTACAGGTATGCAGAGAAATATTCATATAAATTTATACAAATTTGAGATTGGTGAGCCTTGCTTCTGATTTAATATCTGTTAATACCTTTTGGAGCATGACCCTCTTGATGCAAATTGCTTGTATCTCTTCTGTGAAAAACAATTTGTATCTCCTACTTCTGTGTAAAATGTGATGGGGAGATGGATTAAGCCTAGTTGGAGACCTTCAATATTGGATACAAAAACTGGAAGTTCTGCCAGTGAGAGCAGTAGGCTGGAACATGGGCACAGGCAGAGCTCAGCATCTTTCTCCTTCTTTACTCTGTGGGAAGTGGGAAGCTGATGACTCACATATGCTAGCCCTGATGTTGGAAGTATTGCAATAGAGAAAATAAGGCTTTTTGTAGAGGCTGAGTTTATTTAGTCCTAGAAATAAGTCAACATAAACAAAGCAGCTGGAATGCTTTTAAATTTGACCCGTGGAGCTTGGTGGGATGTATGTGTTATGAATTTGGATGGATTTTTATGCTTTTTCTGTCTATTGGTTCTTAATGCTGCCATCAGTCAGTTCAAAAATTGCAGGATGTTGAAGTACTCCAAATGCTGTTGCCTTAGAACCTTCTTCTTTTCTGGATGAGAATTAGCAGGGAGGAACCTCTACAGGACAGCTTGTGCTACTCAGTAAAGCATGCTGACTTGTACAGCACACAGATTCCAAAACTCGAGCTGAAACTGAAAACCATTGGCAGCTTCCAGTATCCTCCAGGAAGGCCCACTTAACTCACATTGTTTACCAAGCTATAAATTTAAAATGAGCTATTATAGCTACCTACCATAAATTGCCTGGTGAGAGTCCAAAATATATTTTAAACTTTAGACTAGGGAAGGGCTGAGACTTGCTAACAATCCAATTAATACACCCACATGACTGAGTTTTAGAAATAACAAATGTAGTGCTGGGTGTGTGCTGTTCCTACTAGATTAGCTCAGACTTCTGACTAGGATGCTTCTACCACATGCTTGTTCTGTGTGAGAGTTTATAGTGCTCAATTACAAATATGTATCATTACATCTTTGGAACGTTGTTTAATTCTTGCCCATCACTGGCAAACTAGCAAGGAAGGATTATCTTCATCTAGTGAGAAAGAAAATTTGATGATAGCAACTAACCTTGCCTTGTTTAAAAAAGAAGACTTTGGTAGAATTAAATCAGTGTTGAAATCAGACCGTGCTGCTTTTTGTTGTCATAACATTTTTCAAGTTCTATTGCAGTGTTCCTTTTTGTTTGTTTGTTTTTAAATAAAAATAAAAGTAGAGTAGGATCTTCAAAGTCTTTCCAAGGGAGGAGAAGTTGGACTATATGTATAATGGATGAGAAGTAAGAAGTTATTATATAATTTTCTGTGTTTGTAAATAAATAAATGAATCAGAAGTTGGAACAGTCTTTTGAATTATCTGAGTGAAAGCAGACAATTATAATAATTTCATTAAACTCATTGGTCTTGTCTTATGTACTCTCCTTAACATTTCAGAGGGCAGACTAATTGTCTGGTAGTTTTTGTTGTTTGTTTTCTAGTTTTAACCCAGAAAATTGTGTAGCTACCAAATTTCCAAAGAGGTCTAGCTTGAAGTAGAAAATCAAGTAGCTGTTTAAGCTGTAGATAGGTTGGTCTTTTGAAGTTTATAAAATAAGTTGTATAAAGGAATTTATCTTCTCTGCTGATAGTCTTCCTCTTTATCTGCAGGAGGGTGTTGATGAGACATGTATTTGACACATGGTTGGTGAAGGCGTGCAAGCAGCAAGAATACAGGATGGGAGAGAACAGGGTAAAAGTAACTTTTTTTTTTTAGCAGGCCTTGCTCAGGAAGTAGAGGAATGCTTTTTTAGTTGCTCTCAGTGAACCTTAGTTAACATGAAATGGACTTAGGTGTTGTAAATTCTTTTTTTCCTGGTGGTGGAACCAAGTTACAGAAATAACCAGTATTTACTAATCACCATTTTACATTAAGCTGCTTATTTATAAATAGAATCAGGCAACTGATTACCAGAACTGTTTGCATGAGTCGTTCACTTATTTTCTCACAGTGTATGTATATGCTGGCACTCTGTTCTATAGTTACCTGGTTGAAACAATGATAATGAGAGCCAACCTCGTGTATTTAAGAGGTATGAGGTTCTACTAACACTCTAGCAGCTTCTAGCTAGGTGTTCAGGAGGTCCCTGGGGGAGTATTTCATTTCCAGGTGTATATACGATCTTGCAGTCTTAAATACATAGTAGCCACTGCCGTATTTTGTGCTCTGTAAGTTACACAATAGTGTATACAGTTACACAGTACAGTGCAACTATAGTCAGTGTTAGCATGTGCTGGTGCTTTTGTGAAGATGCTTCTGACTCCTACTGTTCTGCGTTTATCACTTCATGCAAATTCAGCAGAGCTTGTCAATAATTGGGAGTCTTTCATGTGCTACTTATTAGCTTCCATGTTTTCTCTTTGGCCTGCTGTTTTCTGATAACAGTTTCTCCCTCCACAAACACAGGAGCAGGTAGAACAGTTCACAGGAACTCACAGCAGTCAGGCTTTGTGTCCATTGCTGTTCAGGGTGAAAAGATGAAAATAAACATGGGGCAGTTCTGTCTGTTACTCTGAATAAATGTCTCTTCCATTGCTTGCAGCTGACCTGTGTCATGTATTCATTGCCATCTTCTCACCATTATAGGCTGTACTTCATTTCGAAAGGCAACTTTTGGTTTCTTTCTGGTGCTTTTGGCGTAGAAGAACAGCTGCACATCTGGAAGAGCAAGAGGACTTGGCTCGTGCAAGAGATCACTACAGGAATATGCTTCTTCTGAATGCTTTCTGTTTGTGGAAGAAAAATACTCAGGAGAGAAAAATGGAGTAAGAAATTTTTTAAAGGGGAGAATTATTTGGACTGGCCCTGTGGTGGCCCACTTTTGGCAAAGCAACATTTAATTCAGTGACTCTGACTCCTTATTTGTGCTTTAGATTATACTGGTTTATCTTTTACTGAGTAAACTGACAATAGCAAATATGGACTTAGGCTAAAAATGTGCAGTAACATGGATTGCACTGAGGGAGAAATAATTAAATTATTTCTCCTATAGGAAGCTCAAGGAGATGCAAGCCTTAAGGTTTCACTATTCAAAGTGTCTGCAGCAATCTTGGAACAAGTGGAGAAAGGTGAGAGAGTTAACAGGTGGGGAAGAGCTTAAATCCTTTTTATTTTATTTGAATTGCTTGTACCCATATGGCTACATTTTAAAGGAAATTATTTTAAACACTAATCATTCCTAAGTCCTTCTCTCTTCCCAGGTGGATAAAATCAATTCAGTGTGGGTGGAACAGGGATAATGCAGATTGAAGGTTGTTAGTCTTCGTCTTGTTCACTTGTCTAGGGATAATTACAACGGGACTATAGCTTTGGAGATTTATCTAGGAATGTTACCATAGTTGGTGTGATGAAATTTTTCCTAGTGAATACCAAATATGTCCTTCTGAAAGCTTTATTTAGGCTGGGAATGTGCAGCATGGCTGTGGTGTATGGTCTGGTTTTGCACAAACCATAGTAGGTAGTATTAGATGGTATTTAACTTTTATGTCATCTGTTGCCATGACATGATATACCAAGTGTGTCTTGCAGCATATGTTAAGAGTTGGGGAAAATTAAAGTTGATGTTAGTCTGTTGCTTCAAAACTGATAACTTGAGTGAATTGTGCTGTTCTTCTGGAGGATTCTTGAAAAGAGGGGGAAGCCTAATTTAGCCCTTTGGAAAGGAATAGCAGACTGCAGCACTAGTTTGTGGACCCTGTACAGCAAGATAAAGGATCAGTGTTTCCCTAGAGATTAGGAATGGTCCTTTTCCTTCTGCTGTCTGTCATTACTAGTTTTCTCTTCATCACTTATCTATTCTTTTTTTGCCTTTTTTTGTCTCCCTTCCATGTAGTACATGCGACATCAGTGTGAGAAATGGAGGAAGCTGGTGCAAGCAGACATGCATTATCAGCACGTGCTACTTGGCAAGATGTTGGCAGCCTGGAAGGTAGGAGAAAATGGTTTTTTCTTTATGGAAAGTTGTCTGTGTGTACTTAAGTGTTTCAGCGAGAAATGACGAGCTGCTGTGCTGTTTCACTATGGTTATTTACACATCAGTTGTGCAGAGTGAAATAGAGATGTTGTAGATGGGGTATATGAGTTGTTCTTTAGACCAAAAGAAGCAATGTCATCTTGTGGCTGTGATGAATGATATACAGCAGCTAGCATTAGCTGGCACATATTGACTGTTCATCTCAGAAAAACAGTATTTGATTCCAGTGGCTTGAACTTTTTTTTTTTATCCTCAACTCTAAAGTTCCTAAAGATTTTCCAGACATTTTCTCTTCTCAAAGGTCCTGGCAGCTTAGGAAATCTCACCTCTCTGCTTTTCTTACAGAGTTATCAAAATAACATTCACTGCATTCTGTACCAAGTAGCTGAGAAGGAGGAACAGCACAATAGACTACTGCTGCGGTAAGGTTGCATTTACTTGTGCAGAGCAACATGAGAGAGGAGTAACTCACTGTAATCAGTTACTCTGTTTCTTTTGCTTGCCAGCCTTGTAGATTTTTGAGCATTTGGTGATGAGAATTGACTGTGTCTGTGCTGGTATAACTAAAAGAATTCAGCCACTTACTGGGTCACTATCTGTTTTCCTTTAACTTTTTTTTACTTCTTATTACCATCTCACTGACTGTGCCTGTTGCACTTGCAAGAATTTATCTGTGTTCAGTTCCATGACAGACACCAGACAGCTGCGTCATTCCCTGCAGTGTGTGGACTCTGACTCAGTTGTAACACTGAAGTGAGAATCATTCTTAATATTTTCTTTTTCCTTGTTTTCATTTTGCTTACAGGCAGCTTCTGTATTTGTGGAGGGAAAATGCTCTTGCTCTTATACATGAACGAAAAGTGACTACTCAAGCAGATGAGCACTACCAGAGAGCAATTCTGTTAAAGGTATAGCAGATACTAAGGTCTGTACAAATGCTAGGTCAGGTGGGGTCAGGTAATGCAATTAGAATGAACCAAAACTTGATCTGAGAGCCACTATCAAGAAAGGCCTAGGAAGTTGTGGGAGCCAAATTCCCAATTCCAGGTTGTTTCAACAGACATCTCTGAAACTATTTTCTGCGAGAGAGCTCGTGGTTGTTCTTGTCACTTTCCTTCTCCCCATTTCCTTAGCAGAAAGTAGTCTGATACTACTACTGATAGTATTACCTGTGGGGAAGACAGAAAAGAAGAATGCCTTGAAAAAAATGTGAGGGGGACCCTCTGAAATTTCATTTGTAGGAAATTTGCACCATTTTGCTAAGCTTGATGTGAAAAAATAAAATAGAAATGGTTGTGGTGCCAGCAGTGTGGAGTACATTGCTTCCACTTCTAATATTACAGTGTCAGTCTGTATCCTGTCCCCTGTTTGCATCATATCTTTTAGGTGTTGCTGCAGTGGAGGTACACTGCCTCACTACGAGTGTATCGTCGTCAGCAGAAGGTGGCAGCTGTGATGGAGGCCAGAAAACATTTGGATGCAGGTGAGCCAATGGGGATATTAAACTCCCTAAAAACTTAGCTATCCATGTGTAGTCTCTAGAAAGGCATAGCTTAGTAGGGCAGTCTTTTATGTTGTCAGTATGGATGACTTCATTTCAAGCTTAACTGGTTGGCCCCATAGAATGGAGAATGACCTGGGGCTCCAGCATTCTACTGAAAGCTGTTTATGCCTCTCTCTCAGTTCTCTCTCTATGTAATGGATAATAACACTTCCATCCTTCATGGAGTTTTCCATTAGTGATATTGAGAAGCTCAGACATCTCTGTTCAAGTCATTTTATCAATTATTTTCTCAAGTCATTAACATGAAAAGTTAGGCAAACTCTACAAGCAATGTCATGATTTCTTGTAAACAGTGTGGCTGATGACTCTGAAGCACAAAGGGGTCAAATGATTTCCTAAAGATTGTAAAGAGTGTCAATGACATCAGGAAAGACTTGTAAGACAGGGCAAGGTATCAGGTTTGGTATCTGAAATTCTTCAGCATCCTTCTTCCTAGTGCTGAGTACTGTCAGTGTGAAGTATGGCCAAAACAGCCTAGAGGAGTAGCTATCAATCAATACTATCTGAGATTGAGAGTTTCTTTCAGTATGGTAGTTGATTTATCTTTTCTTGATAGTGCGTTTACAGACCCTGTTTCTCTGCTGGAAGGAATTTACTAAGGAGTCTCTGATGATGAAGGTTCAGCAGCGCAGAGCAGTGCAGCACCATCAGCAGCACCTACTGCAGAATTACCTGGAAAAATGGAAGAAATACCATCAGCAGTGCATTGAGAAGATGGTGAGATGGATCAGCAACCTTGCTAGCAAGTTGCTTAGGGTGGGAAGTTGCTGGTATAGAGGAGCAAGTGATGTGTCTGGAGAAAGAAATGATAGTCTTGGCCAAGGAGAAGTTTAAGTGTATTGTGCACTGAGGAAGGAACATGCATGTGCTTTGCTTGAAGAAGTGTTGATTAGAACTAACAGATGTAACAGGAGATGACAAGCTAGGCTGCCATATGTGAAATAATTTACTGTCAATAAAGTCTTTTTTGGGGTTGTGAAAATTTGCAGATGGAATTACACCGTAGTGTGTTTGGGATTTGAGGGTGGCTGGCCTCAACAAAGGGTAGGTGATGAAGGCTCCTTGTTCTGCTCTAGTAGCATTTGGATCAGATAAATGTGATTTGTCTGCAAGTGACTCATTTCTTTTTTTGCCTTGCAGCTACTGCAGAGAAAAGGAGGACAGCTAATGACTCATAGGCTTCTCTCCACTTTCTTTTTGTGCTGGAAGACAAGGGTAAGGGATTGGCCTTTGGTTAAGTGCACTAAGTTAAGTGCTTTAGCTCCTTGCTAATGCTTATTCCTTCTTCTTATTATTTATTTCACGTGAGACCAAACAAAATTGTTTAAACATTCTCTGGATTCTTGGTTCCATTAGCTCAAGAGACACCTTACACATACTGGGTGAACTGAGTAGGTTATTCAGCAATGGCTCTACCAGCACTTTCTCTTTGGTTAATGCTGCATTTGGCTATTATTTCTGGTATAGCACATGTAAACTGCCAACCTGATTGTACAATATATATTTTTTTCTTATAGCTGTTGCAGCAGCAATGGGAAAAGCGAAACACGGTGCAAGCATTGTGGCACTGGTCACTTTCATTGCAGAGGAAGGTAAGGCTGTGTGAGGCTCAGGGGCAGACAAGTGTGTTTGAGTCTGTGCACATCATACGTAGGTCTGACTGCAATTACAGAGTGCACATTGTGCATCTCTTTTTTTCCTTTTCCTCTTTAAAGTGCTGTATATTAATTTGGTAAGCTGGAAAACTGTCCCTAGACCCTCTTATCCAGTTAAAAAAAAAATTCTGTGTGTTTTCCCTATCCTGTCTTAGCTGACTTAAATCCCCCTTTCCTTGTCTTTTTGGTGGTGTCCTGCTTAGCTCTACCTGTCCAGTGCAACAGAGAATGTTCTTGTCTGCAGGGGGAGTCTCTCACCCAGAACTTGTCTTTGTAATGGTTTCAGCTGTATGCTCTTTATGTTGTAGGTATTCAATGCTTGGCTGAGATTTGCCCAGGGGCAACAGCAGTACAAAGAACGTATTGAAAAAGCCAAAGGAGTTTATCATGCTGCTCTCCTGAGAGAAGGTGTAACCAGGATTTTGAGGTACACTGCTGGCATGAAACAGTTGCGGGGAGAACTCCAAGCCCAGAACCAGATGAAGGTAAGAGACAAGAGTGATTGCTTGGATACACCCAGGGCACTGATCTGCTCTGATCTATAGTCAGTCTGACTCTGTGTGTGTGTGTGTGCAGTGTGTATGCATCTTGGAACTCTGTATCTCAGCTCTTAGTTGGATCAGACATATGCTTTTGTCTGTGATTCAAAGCAAAACACCTTGACCTTCAGCCCAGCTGAGTCTATAGCAGATCAGGCTTGTGTGGCTATTTGGAAATCTTTCTTAATGAAGCTGTTTCAAAACTGGCCAAATCCTACCATAGGCAATGTAGCTGGTTAAAACCTTTGCCTGTGGCTAAGGTTTCTGAACTCTAGGTTTAAGCTGCATCTAACCCTGTCTTAGATTTAGCACCACTTATGCTTGCAGATGTGGGCTACACTGTCACTTCTGCCTTGGAGTATCTGCCCAGCCCTGCATGTGGAGAGGATCATAGGAATGCCTGCACTGATTATTTTCTTCCTGTTCTTGGGCAGCTTCCCTAGATCTTTTCCAGATTTTCAAGATCTTGGTTGTTGTTTATTCATGTGCAGCCTGCCTCGTTACAGAAGTACCCAGTTCATTCTCTTTATCAAAATGTTAATGTGGTGGACCTGCTGATTTAGCATGGAGAGATGGTATGGCTATCAGGTTGTCAGAATTGCAGTTCATTTCACCCATGTTCTCCACGGGTGGGGTGGTGTTACTGTCTACTCTCAACCATCAAATACTCTACTATTCTTTGTGTTGGCAGGCAGCCTACAATCTTCACCAGTCAGTCTATCGTTGTGCAATGCTCTGGAAACAGAAGGCTCTCTACAAGAGATTAAATAAGTCTCGTTCTTTTCTGCCACCTTTGAAGAAGCAAGTGACATTTGAAATACCTGATGACAGCCTTGAAACAAGAGGACATTCAGCAGAGGAAAAGCTGTGGCCTTCAAAATGCAGTGATCTACCATTCCTATTTGCTGGCAATAACTCAACTCTCAGTGAGCTGTGAGTATAAAATTCTAGTCTCTCCTGCATTCCTCTGATGTCTATATGTAGTTCTACACACACTGTGTCTGTGTGTCTATATATGTATGTGTGCATATCTTTATCTTGAAGCACTACATCTCATCCCTTGTTTGGATCTCACATACAATTTTGCCTGTGATTCAAAGTAAAACACCCTGTCCTTTTGTTCAGCTGAGACTATAGATAGATTAAAAACAAATCTATATATGTATGTTTCCAAGTTTTTACAGTGGTGATGTTTATTTTCATGCAGTTTTCCTTTCTCTGACGCTTTGCCACATGGCTGGTGTTATGCAAGAGCTGCTGTATGGCACATATATTGGCCCTTAAGTAATGAAAGGATTTTGTGATTTCTCTATTGGTGATGAGTGGAATAAACTCAGCCATATGCTTTCCAGCAGGACTTTCTCAACATACATCTATGAATTTATGGAATATTTATTGTTTGTCGTAGGATATATTACATAATAAAGCACTTGATTAGTGTGTGGTGAAGGGATTTTATGCCATCGTGAGAGCTTATCTTGCCCAAGTGACTTAGAGCTGCTACTGAAGCTCGTTTTCCCCCCACCAAAGTCATGGAATGAAATCTGACAAAACAATAAACATACAGTGAACCAGGTTGTGACATTGATACGGGTTATAATCTAATCTTTAAAAACTATTGCATGCAAGAGCAATTTTGCAGGCAGTGTATAAGTGACAGAATAAAGCTATTTCTTTAGCTGCAATGCCAGCTTATGCCAATTCGAAATAATAATGATTCTATATGGTTTCTGGTCTTTTCAGAGAGGTTGTTCGACGAGCAAGGTTACCACCACGAAGACCTGACTTCCTCATAGAATCTCTAGAAAGAAAGGAACTGCTGGGAACTCCTTTTTCCAGGTAGAAAATCTCTCTTTAATAGTTAAGGAAAAGGGTGTTACGCTGTGCTTCTCCCCTCAAATTCCCATGCCTTTGTAATACAAGGTGTTCAGTAATTGTGGGACTGTGCATTGTCCTATACTATCAATATTGCCTTAACATTTCAGATTTCTTGTAAAGTGGACAAGAATAATGGAACATTCAAGTTAAATCGAATCGCAGAATCACAGAATTGCCAGGGTTGGAAGGGACCTCAAGGATCATGAATCTCCAACCCCCCTGCCACATGCAGGGCCACCAACCTTCCCACCTAATGCTAGACCAGGCTGCCCAGGGCCCCATCCACCCTGGCCTTGAACACCTCCAGGGACGGGGCATCCACAACCTCTCTGGGCAGCCTGTTCCAGTACCTCACCACTCTCCTAGCAATCAAGGCCTTTGTTTCATTAGTACAACATTTGAATGGAAAGATAAGAGATCACCAATTTCCAAAACTCAGGCTGAATTGTCACCTCTGCAGTTGTTCAGCCAGGGTTAATGTGAAGGATCTGGAGCAGGGTGGGTAGGCATCATAGAAACCTTAACTGCTTTGCTACTTTTTTTGTGGTTTTCTCTTTGTTTTTATTTTGTTTTTATTATTTTTCTTGTTAAATTGAGAGTTGCTTCTGCAGAACAGAACAGCCAACTGGAAAGTTTTCAAAATATGTTTGTTTTTTTTTTCCATTTTAAAGGATTTTGATATTATTTTTTACAGCAAGGTCAGTGCAGGTCTGGATGGAGGTAGGTTGCTAGCAGTTCTGTGCCATGTATGGTACTGCTGGTAGTTTAAGAAGCCAGTTAGTGCCCTGTAGGACAGGAGCTTATTTCAGTATGCGAGGGAAAAGCAAGATTCTGTTTATTTTATTTTTTTTTTCCACTGACTGTGAAGTATAAAACCAGTAGGTTGAAATGTACAGGTACTTTCTTTCTTCCTTTACAGATCAAAAATGCCTTTTCAGCCAACAGATGTGAACAAATGTTCTTCTCAGAATGGGAATTTAATGTTAACAATGGAAATGGAAGAAAACACCTGTAAGAAGCTTTCTCAACTGGGCACTCACTGTTCTCTGACACACGATGCTCTCCCATCTGTACCATCAAGGACAAGTGCTGTGCACTGTGCTGTTCAGAAGCCAGATTTACAGTCTCCTTCATCTTTCATGCCCCAAGTGAAAGCTGGAGCAGAAATGGTGAGTGTATTGCTGAAGGGAAAAACTAGTGTGCTCACTGGGCTACTGTCAGCAACATGAGCAGCTTATTGCTGTTTCTTCCTAGGACTCCTCAGGATTGCCTATCCAGTTGTTGAGCTATTTTTATTTTGTACTAGCTGTCATCTTAGAAACTGAAAGTGAACTGTCTATGAATGTTTGAGAACCACCAATCTAAAGCAACATTTTGCTTGCAGGCCAGCCCATGTATTTTAAACTATAATTCAAGAATTTGTACTGGTCTTGTGTCCTTCCCAGTAGGATGCACCTCCCAGCAATTGACTTGAGGGGCAGAGCTTTCAACAATTTCAGAGTAGTTAGTTTGCCAAGATTACGGGAATTTAAGTAACTAAGGTTACTTAACTGAAATTCATTTCACCTGCGAGGATGTGCTTGCATTTTAAACTCCTCAGTTGCACTCAGAATAAAAGGTATTAATGTTGATGGAGTACTTCCCTGCTGTCAAGGAAAGAAGTTATTTTTTTGAAATAGCACAGAACAAGTGGTGTTTGTGAGACAGGCTCAATAACTGTAGGCAGTTTTAAGGTGAGGAGGGCTTAGTAGCTTGGGACAGGTGCATTCCTTCTTGTAGGAAACTAAGGAATATCCTCCAAGGAACAAAATAATGTCTTTCTGACCTTGCAGAAAGGAGGACAGCCTGTGCATGGTCAGACAGGAGCCCGTTCCCAAGCTTGTCAACAGAGAAAAGAGTTGGAAAAGTTGCAACCAAACTTACAGTCACATTTGCTGTCACCTGAAGAATTACTGAGAAAACAGAGTCACCAAAATGCAGGTAGGTCCTCAGCTCTAAGCTGTAGTGCTTACACATTCTCTTTCAGTCTATGAAAGATTGTAGTTCAACTCTTAAACATGGAAGACAAGGCATTCTTGTATGCCAACGTCAGGAGGTGAAGATTCAGTCATTTATTTTTGCATTGGTAATAAAGCTCTGTGGATTCTGCTGAAGTATGGGACTAAAGCCCTTCTGGAGATGGAAGGATTGGAACTGATAGGGGTCAGGATTTTAGCAGCACTAGCAATGGGGTATACACGTATACCCAGCATGAATATGAAGCTGAGCTGAGCTGGAGAGAGTAAAATTCACCCTGTACTGCTGGAAAACTTGAAAGGATAACTGATGTCTGAGCACCTCTTTATACTGCGTTTATCTTGATGGGACCAGACTGACTTCTAGAGTAGATACGAAACAAAATTATAAGCAGTACAGAACTATTCACTAGAGTATTTCTCATCTTTGTTATGTTTAAAGTGAGAGCCTGTAATGCTGTCAGGACTCCTGCTTTCTTAGGTATGATCTTTTTGAGTCAACAGATGCTACGTGGTTACAAAATGTGAAAAGCACTCAAGGGTTTCATGTTTCCTGTTTATTAACCTGGCTTTCCCTGATAAGAAGAAACAGAATAAGTGTACTTCCCTTGCTTGTGCCCTTTTTCTTCCATTCAGCTGAATTGGAAGAAAGAAAGCACAGTTCCAGAGAAGAAATAGTGCTACAGAGAAAGCTAGAAGCAGAACTCCAAAGCATCCAACAGCAAATGCAGTACTACTTCAGCAGGAAGCAAGAACTCAAGTAGGTTGCAAAGCCCCTACAGCCAGCCTTTCTTCATGCTGTCAGCTCAATATTGGTTTCTTTGTATGAGCTTGTCTACTTCTGAAAATAACCATTCTGTTTCACAGAACTGTGAATTAAACAAAGATTTCTGTCCTTTCAGTAGTTCACTCCAGGTAGGAGAAAATGGTACATGTACAATTTCTTTTGCAGTCTGTAACTGGTTCAGTTATGCCTTTGGCACTACTGAAGAAACACTGACCAAAGTGTCACTGGCCATAATCTGAAGGCGATGCAAACAAAGATGAGCTCAAGTGAATCTTTCAGCTCTTTCATCACAAGGGGTGAATTTTCAGGTTGTCACACATTAAAAAACGAACAAACAAACAAAAAAAAACCCTCCACTAAAATTGTGGACTTGATAGATAACTTCTTCAGTAGAATGATAAAAATTTATAAAAAGTGCTTGAAAAAGAATGGGGCTTGAAGGGGTTGGGTCTGTCATGAAATGCAGAAGTCTGGAAATAGGAGTAAAGGTGGAGATGACAGCTTCCAGACACTTTTCTACCTCCCAGCACCCCTCATCCCCCTTTTTATACTTTCATCCCTCACTGGTTTGGGACAAAAACAAAACAATAAGGGCATCAATTGCACATCTAAGTTGGATTAGACTGTTGAGCTGCTACTTTGGATAAGAATCCTTCTAATCCATTTTATCAGGTCCTGTCGGCAGCAGGCACAGATTCTACATAAGTGGCTAGAAAGGAGAGCACAACTACAGGATCAAGATACTATACAGAAAGTTCAGGAAGAATTGGACCAGGTGAGTAAACAGCAAACAAAGCAAAGTCTAACTTGTCATCACTATGCTATGCACTTAGCCTGAAGGCTAATGGTGGTTGTGAGGATTGTAAGTAAGCTGTTACTAAAATAAAAAAAGGGAAACTTGTAAGCAGAAGTGGGCTGCTGAGCTCAACAGACTGCTGTGTCAATGAATCTTTGTTCAGAAGCGTAGCTGCAGCTCCAGTAGACTTTTCTAAGTTTTGCTCCACTGACCATTAATAAGCTGGTAGAGCTTATTCAGTCTTCCTCAGTCAAAAAGACCAAATACTTGCCCAAACAAACAACTCATGCCATCTTCTTTACTTTCAGTTGGAGGTGAGGATCAGTGCTCTCACCAAAGCACAACACCAAGAGAGACATCACGTGCAGAACCTGGTTGCTCGCCTGCATGATATTCAGGTTGCTCTGGATATGTAAATTCACATGAACCCGATTTCTAGTAGGAATGGCTGCAATTTTAACCCCTTTCATGGCAGAAGAGGATAGAAAGATGTACGCATTCTCTTAGTCCAGGTGTGGTACTTCTATTTTTATAAACTAACTTAAATATTCTTGCTTGTTTTATTTTGTTACCATAGGTGGTTTTAAACAAACAAACTTCACGCTGCACTCACTGGACGTAGCTCAGGTTAATCTGACATTTCACAAAAATAAGCAACACGGATAAGACTCTTTATTTCAAAATGTTTGCAATTAAATGAGTTCATGTCAGTAAGTCATACACTTTGACATACAAAAATACCGTGCTACTGATACAGTTGAAGAATTCAATGGATTCTCCATGCAGGAGAAATTCACAGCATTATCAGTACCCTCTAGGAACTTTGCTTCCTCTTCCAGGGTGATTGCTGACCCCTGCATAGCAAGTAACATTTATTAATTAGCTAGCTCTGTACAGCATTGAGACCTTCACAAAACCAGCCACTCATACACTGAATCCTCTCCCTCCTCTTAAGACTTCTATTAAAGCAAACATCAGGTAATCTACCTCCTACTGCCTGTCAGTAACCTTCAGCTACTGCAGCTGATGATGCTGCTGAGTAGCAATAAATTAAAGCTTAAGATTGCTTTGGCTATGGCTGGATGCCACCAACCCCAGTGGAAAAGAGGGGAAGAGATTCTGTCATTTTTCTCTCATCCACGGGAACAAAGGTGTTGTCTATTAATCTGTCTTTGAAGTTGAGGCTAATCACAGCTGTAGCCCCTGGGGCTGATGTTTGCTTTAGTATTTCTTTCTTTCAGTGATTTAAAAAAGTGCATGTTTCTAGAACCTGTCTGTGGTAATACACTGCTGCAGGAGTAAACTTGCTAATGCCAAGAACCTTAACATGATAGGTGGCTGAGAGCCACTTCAAGCTTTCAAACTCCTCCCCATGTAAAGTGAGGAAACACTGACTCTCAGAGCCAAATGAATTTTCTCCTGCTTGTCACCTGAACAGCCACCATCATCTCTGAGTCACAGCTGAACTACATCACTACACACATTTTACCATCCCTTCTTTCCTGATGACAAGCTAAGCATACAGGACTTGGCAAACTGGACATGTACAATAAAATTATATTCTATTTTCTGCAGTGCATACAAAAAGGTAAGTATTTCTTAAGGAAAACACAGCTGGTCAAAGCCTACTAGCTCCTTGAAGTAGCAGAAAAAAACACCCAAGGCTCAAGCAAGAAAGTAATATCAGAAATTTTTGGAGATCAAAAAGGCAGGTTTTGTAAGCATGTCCACTCCAGCAAGCTCCGGACAGCAAAGACAGTTCTAAATGTTTGAGTGTCTGGACTTAGAAGAATTTAAACTCTAAAACCAACCAATATATTGCTTTAAAATGGAATTTCTCCAGTTTGGCACAGTTTCTGTTAGGGCTTTTGGTGCCGTACTCAACAGATCCAGGGCATCATTGACTCTTATTGACATGAAGTTACAACAAGGCTCTTTAGTTTCACTTTAAGATGAAGCTTCAGTGTAAAGCATTCAGGCCCCAGCCCATTCTTATCATTAAGTATGAAGGCAGAAATCAGAGCAGGTGTGGCTTTTTATGTTTCAGCTAAAATGATATAGGTGCCCATCCACTGTAGGACAGCCAGGCTGGCAGCTGGGAGGCCAAAGATTGCTTCAATAATCTGCCATATTAATACACTGTCAGTGCATAGGGCATTTCACTCCATGCAATAAAATTTGGTCCTGAAGTATCTGAAACTGCTCTGTAAATAGAGGAACTAATTCTTCAAGAATTTAATGACAAAGCAACAATGAAGATACATAGAATCACAAAAGAAACATCTGTCTTCCACCCTTAATTCAAGAAGTGAACTCTCTCTTATACAAAGTCCTTAAGGCCTGGAATAGCAAAATAAAACCATGGAGTAGAAAATGGACATATGGATCTGTTTCCTAATATTTAAAAAAATAAAATCCCAAGATGACCAGTTTCATCATATGGAATGTAGACACAGTGTTTTTAGCTTTAAAATACAGTGCAAAGTCCATTTCTAAAGGGACATAAGTAAAATAATTAAAAGTTGTCTAACATTGGAAAATAGATTGGATGTGTAACTTACTGTACAGATACACTCTGTGCATTTTGCTTAGTTTGGAGTGTGAAGCCATACTTGTCCATTGAACTTTCTGGCTCTCTGTGCATTTTATGTAAGAACTTCAGAGGAGTGTTTTAGAATAAAGATGAGAACACATCTGTTATTCAAGGTCTGAAAAAGATACTTCATAGCTAAGGTACAAGGTCTGACTCAACTTGTCAACATCCCTTTAAATACAGCTAATCTCTGCTTCCACCCTTACCCATTGGACCTGCAGTCTAGGAAGGCTTAAAAGGGATTTATAAGCTTATGAACATAGTTATCCTGTGGCACACTGAGGGGGAGAACATAAAAGACTACAGGCACAGGGTAGGACAGAAACCTCCATGGTTTCCAGTATCTTTAAAGGCAACTGTACCTGATACATGTATGTTTGTTCTTCTCTTTCTGCGTTTCAGCAGCAATATGTAAATATAGGCCAAATACTCTAAAGGTGAACACAGCAAAGACATCTGTTTTCCTCACCCAGGTCCTGCTGAGTGATACATGCTTGTCAAGTGAAACACTCCACAATGTATGAAGAGTCCCTTTGTATCTAAAGCCTTCTTGCTGTGTTAGTCTTTAGAGAGAGCCCAGTGCTTCTCCAAAACGGATTTTCTGTCCAGCTTTAAGTTGGAATTTGAAGTCCTTGGGTGCCTCAAAGATTAGTACAATAGTTGAGCCCAAGTTAAATTCCCCTAAATGTTCTCCCTTCCTCATGGGGATTCCCTCCTTGTTGTTGTTGGATATGAAGCTGAAGTCATTGTAAGAACCTTTTGAGTAACGTGGACTGTTGGTATGCAAATCCTGTAAAGAGAGGGAAGAGACTGTTACTTGAGAGTTTCAGTACTCTATCACTATAGCTGTAGCCTTTGGGTATCAAGGCATTTTCAATGCAGGACCTTACAATTCAAAAATGCAACAGGAATATTAAAAGAAAAAAAAGTCTACAGTGCAGGTTGCTCCCTATAAATGAGTCAGTGCAGAACATCAACAGAGTGAAACATCTTAATTTCAGGCTAATAGGATTTTGATTTTTTATTGTTCTTCCATTATGCTTTACAAACCTCAACAATCAAAACCAGAAAGCTGCCTGTCAGTAATCTTACTCACCTGGTCAAAGTAGATGCGGATAGAGCCCACGTTTGTTGCTCCTACAGCTGTTAAAGAGAAAAATCCATGTTTCCAGTCTCCTGTAAGGACAACCCGTTCATTGTGGCAGAATAATTCCTTGATCCAGCGAGCAACTCCAGGATTCACAGACATCAAAGAGCCTGCAATAGTGAGAAAATACTCAAGCTCAACTATAAGTCTCATAACAGTATGTAGTGCTGTCTGGATGTAAGTGCATGTACTTCACTACGTTGAATCTGATAGTTAAATTTTATTAAACGCCTTTGCTTTGGAGTTTAACTTCATAACATAACTTAAATCTGGCATTTGACAGATTTCTCAAACTTTGTGGCAGGTCTTTATCTTCCCTAAGAGTATTTGAAATCAAATCCAAGACTTCAGGATTGAGGACCAAGAAATAAACTCTTTTTTTTGCTGACCTAGAGCATGATGGTCTGCAAAGAGGAGGACAAAACCATCTGAAGCCAGCTCTGGCTGAGTCACTGTTTGGCTGTATCTTTTTCGCCAAATACAGGAAGAGATTTTAAGCTACTGTTTGCTCTGACTTGCAGAACTATACTTCGTATGCAAATTGATGTTTTGTTTTTCTTTCCTGGGAGACAATAGGATCAGCCTAGGTCAACAATTATTTCCAAGAATTAGGAAAGCCTGAATGCAATATTACTGCTTTTACCATTCACATGGGATTAATTCTGGTAAACTATACCACCTTAGAATTCATAACCATGGGTGACAAAGCACCATGCTCCCATTATCTAACATGTACAACTGCTCCACTGGCACATTTCATCCAGCAGTGGCCTGTAGCAGTGCTCCCATCCACAGCCCCTCTGCATTAATTTTCTCGAAGAAACCTACCTGGAAAATGACGGCGGTGTGACACTCTCCAGTCAGTGGGCGAGTGGAAGCAGTGATAATCCCCTGGTGCAAGGTAGATTACACAGTGGTAGAGCTCATTTCCTTCCTTTGTGACTAGCTGTTGCTGAAATGAGTTGCCAGGTGGGACTGCATAGAAAGAAAGGAGTTAAAGGTACTCTTCATGCCATCATCTACCATAGTTGAGCAGCTTGTATTAGAAATAATGGACTGAATGCAATCTGCATGTGTTGATAAGACTAGAAATAGGCCCAAGAATTCAGTATTTCAATGTATTCTTTTCCCTGTACAAAATGAGATTAGATCCTTTACCGTTTTAAACATTTTGGAAATTCATCAGTTTCTGCTGCTCTGATTAGGGAACGTGAACTCCAAAACTGAAATCCACTGAGACCAGGCTGTTTTCCTAAAGTACCATTTGAAGTAACAGAATTTGTGAAGAGGTCTTAGGTTTATGAAGTTCCTTGTTGAGATCATGTTGAAAATAAGACTGCTGTTAGCAGAACTTGGTCTCTCCAGTCCCCTCTCCAATTCAACAAAATATGCTGCTCTTATCAAAACTGAAGGCCATGAAGATGGTGCTCAAGGTGCAGAAGTGGTGACAGCACATATCAGTAGAGGTACAGTGCTTGTGCACAAAATGCATTAGGGTGCAGCAATCTTTGCTAACCAGGTGCTCAGGCACATGATCTGTCAGCAGGAATGCTACAGCACTGTTATCATGGCAGGCCTTGGAGTAATTGTAGTTATTAATATAACCACAGAAAATGGAACCAACCAATGAAAGTGGGAGAATCAGAATGTGTTAGATAATGCAAACCACTGATGTGAAAGAAGAACTACAACAGTGACGCGTTTATCCCCAAAAATATAACAAATATCACAGAACTGCTTTTTTTCCTGGAAATGTGATGTCTGTGGACACTTAGAATGGGCAAAGCACAACAGGTGTGAGGGTCAGAACTTACCCTCACTAAAACGCAAGTCTTCCGTGCTGATACGAGGTCCCAGGAAAGACTCCAGAGAATAAGTAACCCCTTTTACTTGCTCCACTTCACAGTTCTTTACTTGTCCAAAGTTAAGGATCTTTCCATCAGAGGGACTAATCTACAGCACAGATGAAAAAAAAAAAAAAAAGAAAAGGAAATGCAGTGGGAATTTATGCTTTCCTCACCCTTCCATCCACCACAGAGAGCAGACAAGTTTTTGGCAGGGGGACATTTGCATTTCCCTTCACTTACCACACTGTGCACACAGCAAACTGGCCGTGCTTGTGGTTTCAGCTTCCTGCGAAAGAATTCGCTGAGGTTTCTATAGTGATGCAGATCTTCAACAGCTGCCTCCTTCATGTTCACACCAAACGTCCAGATATACAGGCTATAAACAGGCTTCCGGAGCCATGTGGGCAGCTCCACCTGGTTCAGACGACCCCAGGCTCGTGACAGCAGTCGAGTTGGTACCGACTTGTACAGAGCAACCTGAAGGAAGAATTAATTACATCACGTCATTCAGTCCTTCCCATAAAGAAAACAAAAAGAATCAAGCTGTTCATGCCAACAACTCCGTTGGCACAAATGAATTAGCCTTTAAGCAGAGAAAAATTAAACACTGTTCTCCTCACTCCTTCCATTCTGATGACAGCAAACAAGGGATAGGATGAAACTTACTATAAGCTCATACTGAAGCCAGATCCTCTACTCCCTTTCAGGCTAAAGCTTCAGATTCAAGTTACTGGAAGCTGCCCTGTGTGAGGCTTACAGGAAAAGGTATTTCACACATGGTAGTGGAATACTTCTCAGAAGGGCTTACATTAACAATTTATTACTCTTTGTGAACAACCAAATGGAAACTGACAGAAAAATAATGCACCTTGTAATGACAGTATTTTCTACATTCCAGTATCTCTGATATGCATACAGATGAAAAAATATACCCACGTCAGTGCACCCAAACTGGTATAAGCTGATGCCAGCCTTACTCCTTCTCCCACAACAAAGAAATTGATAACTGCAAAAATGCCTGTATTTCTGTAGAAATATGTTTACCTTTGGGCTTACACCAAAGCATGCATTTTAATAGCAAGGCAAACCAAATGAAACAATGTTGGTAAGAAGTATACTACTGATGTAGCAGGGCAGATGACAGCATACCCCTGTTGGTAACTCCAGCTTCTGAGATCTGTGTAACCCACCATCAGCCAGAAAACGTGTGTATGTGTGACCATGTAGGAGGCAGCACAGCAAATGAGCCCTCTGAGACCAGTTTTGTACAAGAAGTAGTTACCTGCTGAACCTGGAGCAATGTTTCAAACAGTGTAACTCAGCTATATTTCACTCCCAAGATTTTTTTAGTTATTTTTAAATTGTTTTTTGTTTTTTTTCCTTAGCAAGACTCATCGTTTGTTCTCAGTTATATTCACTACCAGGTGAATACCTGCACAGTATGGCAATAAACACAAACGAGCGCACGCTGCCTGAGAGCTTGTCCATCCTATCAAACACAGTGAAATAGGACTTGACTTGGAAATCACCATTCTGCACATGAAAACAGTGACATTTCAGCAATAAACGACCAACTTAATCTTGCTTCAAATAAAATCTTCCAAATCAACAGTGCTCTAGCTTTAGTAATGAAGAAAAAAACGCTTTGCCATTCTGACATGCCTTATACAGTGTTAATTTCTAAAATCAATTTTGCTCAGTTTCCCACCAGCACTGAGAGCATACAGGTGCAACTGTAAAGTCACAGAAATTGCCACTGATATTTCCTATAGCCTTTCTTTTTCAAAAGATCTGGTTTTCCAGTTGGAGGAATGAAACCGTTTGGTTTCAATAGCTGTTTGCTATTCAAAGGAAATCTAAGAACTGCAATTCTGTTACAGCTTTCAATCAAAACATTAACGTGGATGCATTCTGCAACTGCATTACAGATGTAGAGAATACCTCCATGCAGGGCTGCCTGCAGACTCCTCTCATCGGTGTCAGAGCAGAGATCTGCATTAGTGTATTATTTGGAAGGGCTGAACTAGAAGTATTCAAAAAAAAGAAAAATTGAAAAACAAACTCTCTCTATACAAAAAAGCAGGAGACCATTTCAGTGGCCAGGAAAGGGAACTGGACGAGCAATGTGCTCTGCCTTATCCTTGCCCTCGTACTTTGAGACGACTGAATTAATTCAGAAGTTTCTGTTAATTTTTGTGGGCAAGCCATTAGAGGACAAATAAATTCTCTGCTACTGAAAAATGACTTATCTGTGAAGCAATTAGTCACGGCAGTTCTAAACAGTAAAATTAAAGGGATGAGTTTAATCTCTCTGCTTTCATGCTAGTGATGCTCAGCCTGTTCTAATATTAAGGACCCTTCCACCCAGCTGCTGCCAGCTCCCTTCAGCACCACACAGCTAACAGACACGAAGCACAAGAGACCTGCTCACACTTACCCTGCTCACAGGCCTCCATCCCACTCTGGTCAAGGGCTTAAGAGCACCGAAAGGCAGAAGGTAATAGAGAATAGTCAGAGGCCAAGAACGGAGTTTCAGAGCAGGCCTAGACATACAGCTTAGCTGGCCCAACCTCCGCCTCAGGGCCAGCTGGGGAAATTGCAACCTGAAAGATTACATACACAACATCAGAGGGTCAGCCATCTCAGTATCAGAACCGCCAGCTTTCTGGTAGCTGGGGATGATTTATTCCTACTCATCTTTACTTAAAGATCCATTCTGCAAGTCCTTACTCCTTTATTTTGGCAAGTTCTTCCCAAAATAGAGGACCAGTAAAATACTCTTCATCCGAGTAACAACATAACACGATAGTTTACAATGCAAACAACAGAGAGCAAAGATCCTTCTTCCAAATATCAGAAAATTACACCCCCAGAAAACGCTGCACCTGACCGTTCCATCTCTATGACAGCCAAGATAGAAAGCCAGAACCCTGTGATTCTGGGACATCAATCCCACCACTGTATGGAGGAGCAGCAATGAGGAAACAATGAGCAGAAACTAATTAAAGAAATCCTTGCAATCTAAGAAACAGAGGTCTCCCATAGTGCTCATGTGTTGAAGGAATCTTTAAGACTAAATGGTGTCTTAAATGGGACCAGAGTCAAACTCACAGACCTGCTGGTTGTTAATTGCCTTGGGGGAACAAGCGTATGAGAAACAACAGAGTGGCACTGCTGAGTTAGTAAATACAATGCTCAAATAACTGACTCCAGAAGACATCTTTCCAGGTCTTAAATATTAACTGGGTACCCTTGGTGCTGAACAGAGAACACGTGGAACAAAGCTGATACTGACTGATAACCCAGTCTCTATAGCTTAATCACTCCTTTGCCTCATAACCGACTGCACTGATGACTTTTAATAAAGTGGATTTTCTGACTGAAAGCAACCTCAGCATATATGGCTGTAGGCAGAATTTGAATGTGCAACTCTCCAAGGGAAAAGCTGCTCCTCTAACTAGCAGAGGGCACTGTGTACCTCAATTCAAACCCTTGTGGTAGGAGGATGAAAGATCCCTTGGGTCCCCATTTATTCTTTGGCTTTGCTCATGAAGAAGATTTTGACTAAGCCATTTCTGACACTGCCCAGGTCACGTTATCAAATGGAAGTCTGCCTACCTGAGGGCAAAATATTCAACTCTTCTGGGCACTGCCTTAAACCCTAGCCAGGAGTGTACTTTCCACTCTGCTGCAGTCAGAATGCCTGCAACCAGGATGCAGCTACGTGTGCATAGACTGGAAGGGTACGCTCTGGCTGCTCTGAACACATCTCCTTTACACCTGACTATATGATATGAAGTATGAACTATTTCTTTTCAGGGTGGAAAGAAGCTGGGAATCTAAAAAGAAAATTTTCCTGCCAACCTGTTATTTTCAAAATGTGGGTCAGAATTAAAATATCACATAGCCAGGTGACATCTGTCACCACTTTGGGATGCAAGATGGTGCTTTTGGCTCACTGATCCTCTCTGCAGCGAATACAACTTTCCTCCCAAAAAAATAAACACATAAAAACTCAGAGAATTATTTGTGCATCACAAAGCAAGGAAAACAAGATAGCAGCCAACACCTAAGGAGATGAAGTGCTGTCTCAGCAGGCATAAAGCTGCTTTCTCAGCGGGAGGTGGGACTGACTCAACATGGGAATAGGAGGGGGCACTCCATGTCCTTCCTCCCACTCATCACCTGCCAGCCTGCAGTCTGCTTGAGGCCAGAAGGATGGGTGCCAGGCTCTCAGCATCATGCCAGGGTCCTGCTCCCTGGGGTCCCGCTCCCCTGCCGCGCTCCCCCCATCACTGCAGTTGCTGGCGGACCAATCCCATCCGAGCTGCATCCTGGCAGCGCACTCCGGAGCCCTGGGGCTCCCCTCTGCTTGGCCTGGTTTCAGAGCTGTCCCTGGCTAATCTTCCTCTTCTCCTCGTGATGGAAAACGGGAGAAAGAAACCCTCTTCGTTCCCCTTGTCATATAACAGCATGCCCTTCTCTGACAATTCAACGCATAAGGAGCTTTATAGTAATTAGGCCAAACAAAAGCTTTGCAGATGGCTGTCGCTCCTCCTGCCCAGAAACCCTCCCATCCTCCCTCCCTCGTTTCTCCCTTCAGACACCATTCTTGCAAAGCAGAAAACACCACACAGTACCTGAAACGAGCTCTCCTATTTGGTGTCCCGCCGGCAGAGCCAGCCGGGCCCGGGCTGTCCAGCTGTGGGTGCGGGTCCCCGGCACAGCTGCTGCTGCCGCCGTTCCCTGAACGCAGCCTCCGGACATGAATTTTAACTTTGTGGAGGTTGTAGCAAGAGGGTGGAGGGTTAGATAAAGCTTTACAGCATCTCACCATTTCCCTGTGTGCAGATCTGGTCCTTGCAGGGCGTTTGACTGACACATTGTCAGGGTGACGGCTGGATGCAAGGCTCAGTCTTTTTTCCTCTACCTCTCCTTTCTTTGCTTGCTCCGGCACAGGAGGGAGGAGGCGACGTCACGGTTTCTAATTCTCCTGCTGGTTTGTCTCTGGATTCCCCCTCTGTTTCCCACTTGAATTTCTGCTACGAGGGTTGCAGCTATTGCAAACAAACAGGCACCGTGTCACATTTCAACATCCCGCTACAAAGATGACTCTGCACAAGATAAAAACGAGCTCTCCATAGAAGCAGTCCTTGCTTCTCCCTCGTCCTGGCCGCCATGGAAGCTCAGTTCTCCAAGGAACACGCTGCAGTCCCAGGCTGCTGGGCGCCGAGGCTCCGTCAGAGCAGCCCACCAGCCTTGTGCTGCTAGCCTCAGCAGCGGCCTGAATATGAGGCTGGGAGGAGGAGTGGGGCGGAGAAGAGGAGGAGATAATTCCCAGCTTCAATTCTGCAGTGCAGCAGCTGCAGCTAACGCAGTTCTGGACTACCTGGCACCAAAAATCCCTCCCTGTTCCTAAAGACCATCTTGAGAAGAAGGAGAGGAAAGGAAGACCTTTCCCTTTCACAAACTCTTGCCAGATGCCAACATCCATCCCCTGGAATCCCTTTCTATCTCAGAAGATGCCCAGGCAGCAGGTAAAGGACACTTCTACAAATTCCCAAATACTTACTGAAATAAGCCAGCTTTAGGGCCAGCCTGTGAATGAATTATAAAGGTGTTAATGTATCTTTTATGTGGCTCTCAACACTGCTACAAGTTTATGTCCAGCAGAACTGAAATACAAAACATGGGTAAAGGAAGTTGTTTTTTTCTTGGCTGACTGTTAGTAATGCTTTTTTGTTTATTTTGGTGACAAAAGGCTGCAATATTTCTATCTCTGAATTATGAGCAAATAGAGAAGTTTCCCTCTCTGGCCCTGCAGACCACATCTCAAACCCTCAAAGATTTCCTGCCTCCCATGTTGTCTCGATTTGGGTTGTTAGGCAGATTGAAACTGAAAGGGGAAGCACACTAGATACGTCTCACCTCAGAATTAAACCAAGTACCCAGAATAGTTTAGGCACTAACAGTACAGTGATTATGCATTTCTCTTACTTTTTCTGTGATAGTCTGGGTTAAACATATATCTCATGAAAGCTGTGTGTCTTGTAGATTAGATAAAAAGAGCACTGGTGCTGAGGTAAGGGAAAGGGCTGCATTTCATTTGAGATAAGCCAGGAGAAGGGGGAGGGCCAGCATGAAAATCTAGAACTAGCTGAAGACTTCCTGCTATGGCCTCAAAAGGAAAATATTCCAAAAAGAATCATGTATTATTATTGGCCCTCGACTCCAAATATTTCGGATATTCCTTAGAAACACCCCTGGAGTGCCTGCATGATGATAATTTTTTTCAAGAAGAAAATGGTGACATGACATCCTGTGTCACAGGAAGTTCCAAACCCTGAGCTTATTGTTGTACAAGCTGAATGTTAACTGCACAAAAAAGAAAAAAAAGTACCCCAAATCCAACCAAAATTCAAAGAAAAGGAACAAGGAGCACAGGAGAGTTATTTCTGCTAACTTGCCAACATTTAAAAAAAAAAAAAAAGGATTTTAAATCAAAAAATGTGAAATTGACAACACCATTTCCAAAGGCACTTCAGAGTAAATGAAAACCACTCTGGTACTGAGCATGCATCTCCATAACACTGTCAAGCAGTTTATTTGCAGCAAGCACATTCGTGGCTGCCCCAGGCCAGGCTGGCACCCTCCCTCCACTTCTCAGCAGCCTCTCTACCTACATGTAGCTCCTCAGGGATTAGGGAGGTCCAGACATGAGCTCTTTCAACAGAAGCTCAGTTTCATATCCCAGATGTTTTCAAGGAATTGTATTCCAGACTGTGCAAGCCCGAGCACAATGCTCCTGCAATGGAGCAAGCTCATCTGCTCCCTGAAAATGAATGGATGCTGAAATGTTCCACTGCCCAATGCAATGGGGAATATCACACCCTTCAGTTTAAATTTTTTTAAAGTGTGGTCTGAGAGAGATTCCTCTCCAGGAACAGCCAGTTATTGGCATTATGAGCCTTTTTCCTCCACTAACTCAAAAGAATCAGTTCAGATGAGCATAACAACCTGTGTTTTTCTTAAGTTCTGTTCTACTGACCTCATTACATTCACCAAGATGCAAATACCTGAGTCTGCTTAAGTGCTGTCATACATGGCAAGCTGCCATTCCTCCAGCTGCCCCACAAGCAATTCACAGCTAAAACCAAAAATCCACCCTGGGTTTCCCTCCATTGTTTGAGGTTGTGGATGCCCCAGGGAGGTGTTCAAGGCCAGGTTGGATGGGGCCCTGGGCAGCCTGGTCTAGCATTAAATGAGGAGGTTGGTGGCCCTGCATGTGGCAGGGGGGTTGGAGATTCATGATCCTTGAGGTCCCTTCCAACCCTGGCCATTCTGTCCCTTTCAACTCAAAGCATTCCATGATTCCACAGGGAAAGGAACAAGAACTGATGGAGGAACCCACTGAGGAAATTTCCAAATGGCTGTTCTTGTTGGGATCCAGGCAGTGCCACCAGCCCCACACTGTTAGCTCAGACAAGAATCTTACTACTGTTGGTTTGTAGGAGTGTAGAGATCTGTACCAAACCCTCCTGCTTGTCTGATCCCATCCAGAATCCAATTTAAGTAAATAAAAGAAGTAGTATAAATCCCTAGAGAAGTATTATCTAACAGTGCTGAAGGCTAATTCTAATCAAACTGAGCTAGCATTGTATTAGGTATCAGTAGAATAAATACTTAACCAGGGACTCCCCAGAGCCAGAATGCCTTAGGGTGAACATTAATGAGGACAGTTGGTGACACAACTTGGGAAGAAAACCCCAGGTTTGTGTATCCTTGGCTGAACTACCTTCAATGTAATGCTAAGATTCACACCCACAGGTCAAGAAGAGCCCTGCCTGGGCGAAGACCCCTCCTGTGATCAGGCATAGTAATGGAAGCAGCATCAGCACTGTTGTAATTGCATGAAAACTACAGACCAATTGGAGTGGAACACTGCTAACTGTAATTGTGTGTAAGTGCTGTACAGGAGGATGGCTCTGTTCGTGTGACCCATTTGTGGGAAAGCACCGTGCAGCCAGGCTGGTGCAACCCTGCCACAAATAAGCAGCGCCTGCCCCAAGCCTGTGATGATCGATTCCATGCACACGGGGACGAATCCGCTTTTTGGACGACAACAGCAAACTGTTATCTGCCGGCTTCTATCAGCTCAAATGAGCCTCCCAACCAGCGGCCCCACTGAAACGTCCTTTCACTGCTGCCTGGAGCCTTACCAACGTGTAACCGTCCTTCAGACCCACGTCTCAGTTCGAACCCATGAATCACTGGCCTTGGAACGCGCTCCTCGGAAAGCTCGCGGCCTCCGCTCTCACTTTCTACGTTTGGTAGCAGAACTCCCGTTTAAAAAACGCCCCGTCCGCATCCAAACGTTTCATTGCGGAGCTCCTCCCAGCTACGAACCGGCAGCACCGGCGGCACGTGGCTGCCAGGAAGGGCCGGGCGGCCCCGGGGCTGCGGGGCTGCTGTGCCCGCCTGCGGCTCCTCGAGCTCTTTCACACCGAAACCTTCCTCTCGGCTGTGTTTGTTAGTTAGTTTTGCTTGCGGGGAGGAGCGGTATTTTAAGCCAGCCGCAGGGGTACGGGGGTTTTGTTTAACTTTTTAAAACGTAAGCCTGTAGAAACCCCTCCCTTCCCTTCCACCCCCCAAAATGTTCCATAGTCTCAAAACTCTCTCCTCCGACACAGGACAAGAAGTTGCATTTACTTTCGCAAAGCGACGCGTCAACTTGCGGCAACCAAAGCAGCCGGACCCACCCAATAACGCCCATCCCCGCAGTTCCGCCCGAACCCGAACCCACCCGAGGTAAATCCCGAACGAACCGGGTCCTCGCACCGCCGCCGCTGAAGCTTCCAGAAAGACGGAGCCCAACGCCGGACCGCCCTCTGCGCCCCGCAGCCCTACCTGATACCGGCGGCGCAGCACGGCGGTGCTCACGGCTGCCGCCCGGCTCCCTGCGGGCACGGGACGCGGCTCCGCGCCTTAAGGAAGCGGCCAGGGGCGGCCCTGCCCCGCGGGGAGGAGCCGGGGGACCGGAACGTGGCCACGGCGCCGCCTCCGGGATGGGGGACTCGTGGGTTCATCCCTTCTGCGGGGCTCCGGGTGCTGCACGCAGAGAAGCGCCCCGCAGTGTGAACCCGTCCGGCACCGCAGCCCGGGGAGCTGTGCTGGAACCCAGCAACGCGAATGAAGAATGAGAGATCCAGCAGCCATAGACTGTGCTTCATTCTTCCAAAAGCAAAGCAGGTTGGATTAAATATATATATATATATACACACACCAATGTATATTTTTTCGCCATTAGCTCTTTCCTGAACTTGTTACACAGCTCTTACCGTAACACATCTCTCAGCTATGAGCCAAGAAAAGCACTTTCTGTTTCAGACTGCCAAAATATCACTGTGTATCTCCTGTTACACAAACACCTCCTGGCACAGTTTCTAATATCACTAGGAAGGCTGTGTTCTTCCTCCCTTTGAGAATCAAGACCTTCAATCTGTACTCAAGCATTTCCTCACTTCATTAAGCCATTTTAAAAGACTGTTACTGACATGTGAATTGTCACCACAGCTCAGTTCCCCTGCAGGCTTGCTGTTTTTGCTGGTGCTGTCATTCCAACAGGAGATCCTTACACAAAACCATAAGTCACTTCATTACATCAGAACAAACTATAGAAGCACAGGACAGGTACAAGAAATTCCTCCTACCAGAAAGAAGTTCCAGTCAACCTGGTCACACTCTAGCCCAGGTCTCACTGAGTAATTCAGCCATCCTACAGCACCTTGGTGAGAAGCTGCACAATGCCTTATGTATGTCAAGATATGCATGGAGATCCTGGCCAAGAAATACTCGGTGACAACAAGGATTTGAAGCTATAAGCTTCTATCTATCTGATGAATGTATCTACCTGTCTCCCTCCAAGCCCCCTGCTTTACCCCACCTCAGTATATGAGAGCTGATCCTTGCTGGTATTCACATTACAAGACACACTGAGGTGTTATTCAGCTCAAGCTATTAGCGATGTGATATCTCTAAGAAAATGACAGGTGTGCTAAAGAAACAGTAATGATACCCAATATGTACCTCTGCAACATGGAGATCTCTGCTTGCATAACATGGGAATACTGCATTTCTGACTTCTGATCAGAAGAAAAGGAACCTGCCTTACACACAGGGTGCCAGGTGGATGACGGTGTGTATGTGTGCACATGAGCACGATGCGGTGTTGCAGCAGCAGGCTCAGCACTGAGGCCACATGCAGCAGCTTCTCTCTCTGTATCACTTTCAAAGCCCATTAAATCGCACTGAGGCTCTTCTTATTCATGCAAAGGCTTATAGTCCTGTTCTAAAAACAATACCTCTCTTTTCCTCAATCCTAAGTGTGCTTCCAGGGATGCAAAAACAGAGAGAGAATAATGGAAAGTGAGAGCTCAGCTAAAAAAGACCCTCCGCTTTCTAATAAAAAGGCAACAATGCAGCTCTTATTTTTCTTGAATTCTTCATTGTTTAGAATATTTCTTTCAATGTTTGAATACAGTTTTTCTGTTTCCTCTTCTCTCAGGCTTTCTTTCCCTCCCACAGAAGCATCCAACAGAACTCAAGTGTATCAGGAAGGACCAGGACAACTCCTCAGTGTGATTTCTTCAGAGCTTTTTCATCAAAAGCAATATCTATAACTTCACCAAATAACCACCAATAATAAAACTCAGCATACTAGTATAATGAAAGAAAGCAAATTTAATAAGGGAATTACTCATTTACATATCTAGAAATATGAACATTATTAAAACAGCATTTGTTTCCAAGAACCAAAACTGAATTGATGGTGCCTTTTATAATAAATACTTCATAGACACTTACCAGTCTCTCTTTTAATCAAAACATAAAATCTGTTTGAAATAAACTTCAGGAGGAAAAGAATATACAGAAGACAGATTTACAGACAAATTCCTCAGGTGCTATCATAGCCTAAGCTGCCAGCATCCAGCCTTTCTGGGTCATAGCTCATTTGGATCACCAGTGAAAACGAATTTAAGCATTCCAGCCTTGTCCCCTAAAGGCACGTGGCCAAGATCACTCACAAACTGGCAGTGTGCTCAGGAATGCAAAGAAAAGAGATGCTAAAGGTCACACTGAAGCATCTCCTACACAATCCTACAATCCTAGAATTTTTAACTCCTTGCCTTCTGAAACAGTACTGAAGCACTTACCTGGCTGTTTGGAAGAATACCACATATACTTTCAACTCTTTCACTGAGCTGTACTGTATATCCTTAAGAGTTTGAAGGAAATACAGCAGTCATGTCCAGTTAAGAAATACTTCTTACTTCAATGCTGCAATAGGAATTTGATCCACAAATCTGATATACCAACTACCATTTCACAACAATTTCTAATCTCCTTGGAATCCAGAAAAAAAGGCAAAAAACCCTCAGGGTCATCAAGTTCCATTATAGACGTAGGTGCTTTCTAAGAAAGAAAAAGCTTTCCAGATATACATGTAATGTATACATAAGGGTATGTAATATATAAAGAAAACATAGATTTATAATTACTATATATTAATTCTGTCTTAGCATTCTTGTAAAGTAGATAAGGCATGAAGGCACTGGGAAGAATGAAAAAAGACAGAAAAATGTCAAAAGTAGCAGACTGAGCAGCCAGTGAGAACATAAAAACCCTACAGATGCTGCACATGCTGTACCTTCAGCTAGGACTACTGGGACCAAATCAGCACTAAATGTTTTTTTAATCCTATGACACGTCATTTCAGTCTTGCCTAGTTTGATTTCTCTATTTAATTCTGTAAATTATGTCATGTGCTTTATTTGTCACCGTGCAATTCAAGGTGGGGAAAGAAAGAAATTGCACTGCACTAAACAGAGCGAACAGATCCTTCAGAGCTGCTGCAGATGCACACCTTATGTTCTCTCTCAAGAGTACAAGTTACTTAAAAGACAGAAACAGTTTGTCAAAAATGCATCAGCTACAGAGAATGAACTGCACATTCCCTCGCTGGAAAGAAAGCAGAGGGGCTTTGTCTGAAACAGCAGAAGCAAAATTGCCACAAGTTTCTTACCTCCCATTCACTTGCAAGCTTCACAGGCAACTCTATGCCCTTCTTCTCCAGCTGTTCCAACTTGTAGCCCTCATACTTTTTGTATCCTGCATATCCCCCACCTGTAGCCACCAGAACATGGAAGGGGCGCAGGCGGAAGGCTTGTCCTACTGGAGCAGTATGAAGCTTCCTCCTGTCTGTAACAGAGAAAAGGACACTTTCAGAGAGCAGCTATAGAGTTAAAACAAACACAGCCAATATGCAGAGTGAGGGATGTCAGCTTAGATGACATAAACACCATTGGAAATGTGGGATACAGAAGGTATTAATATATGCTCCTGTGTGCTCCAGATATTGCAGCTTACCAAGTTACTGAAACTCAGCTGATCAGCACAGACTGCTCATCTGTGTTCCCTCAACATTCTTCCCAGGAAGTATGTAAAATGAGCTGCCTGAAAGCACCATGGGGATAGGCTTCACAGTACACATAAGTTCACCTCTGGATTTCTGTGTCATTACTGTATGGAAAACTCAAGTCACAGAGGAACAATGTATACATTCAGAGCTTCATGCTTCTCAATCATCAGAATCTTCATTACAGTTAGATATCTATTTGGGAATGCCCTAACTGGAAGAGGGAAGGATGTGACAACCTGCTTTAGCATAGGTTCAATACTAAGCACATTTCTGCTGTAATACAGGTCACTTACAGAGCAGGCATGTCCCACACCCAGCTCTCAGCAACAACAAAACCCTCAGTGTGCTGTTACCTCTGTCTGAGCTGAAACCAGAACACAGCAGGGCTCACTGTAGCATTAACTCAAATAGTTTTATGCGTTCTGATACATGGGCTAAACACAGTCCTGTGAACAGCAAAAAGAAGGCAGTCTTGCTCTTTGTTTTCATAAACGAAATTGAGAATAGTCTGTGGTAAAGCACTGCCATTGGAAAAAGTATTTGTTCTTCTGATACACAATATAATGGAAGCTCAGTTTGTTTAGAATTAGCCTTCAACAATGTCATCATCATTTGGCAGGACGTACATTTGTGAACAACTGCTTCCAAGGATGAAGTGCAGGAAGAATAAAATTTCATCAGAAATCTGACAAACACCTCGAGAGCTCACTGCAAGTGGCAGCCACTGCCACTGCCCCAGCCTGTTAGCTGTTAGATTCACAAAACCAAGGTCAAATATCCCACTGGTTTTGTGTTTTTGTTGCTCCTTTTTTAACATTTCTATAAAAAATAAGTCTTGTTACTCGTGTACTTTTAACTATATTACAGATTGTGTACGTGGCTCAAGACTATTCCTCCTCACTCAGTCAGAAGGCTCATGCCCATGCTATAGAAGAAAAAAAACGTCATCCAGTATTACATTTGTTCCTTACTGAAAACTACCAACCTCCTCTTGCCTAACACAAGCCTTGCATGCTGCATATGACACACTACTCGACACAATTTCTAGGGGGTAAGCATAACTCTTCAGAGCTGTTCAAGCTGAAACAACCAAGCTGCCCTGCTTGTATTACAGTCTGATGTCACTGCCAGACAGAGAAAAGCTGCCCAAAGGAATTCATTCCCGGACAGTGAGTGGTGTCATTTCCACAACAATCATTGACATGGGTGAGCAGGAAGCAAAAACAATGGCCTCTATCTCGTTCCATCAACGTTAGGGGTAGGGTTTGACTAGGAAAGGACAAATGGACAACTAAAAAATGTCAGTAAATACCAGCTCTATTTCTAGGCATGCATAGACACAAAGCATAATTGCTCTGCAACTTGGGGAGCTTGAATTGCAGGTGACAGTAATTAGGGACATTCAGCTGCTCTCCACCCATGATACAGAAAGATGCCCCATATAAGCAGTTTTCACTCATATTTTGTTTTGTCAAAATACACAGGAAAGAAATGAACAAAAATATGTGATTTAAAATATTTTGAATTATATGCCTGAAAATATATCATGATGTGAAAATGGCTTTATTCTTAGTGAAGAAATCTTGTCTTTTGGAGGAAAAATAAACACAAAACAAAACAAGGCAGCAACTATAGTTTGAGTTAGATTTTAGAAAATATCCTAGGAGGGGGAACAGCTGTTTATGAGGGTAGATAGGAACAAGGGGGAATGGTTTTAAACTGAGACAGGGGAGGTTTAGGTTGGATATTAGGAGGAAGTTTTTCACTCAGAGGATGGTGAGGCACTGGAACAGGTTGCCCAAGGAGGCTGTGGATGCCCCATCCCTGCAGGCATTCAAGGCCAGGCTGGATGTGGCTCTGGGCAGCCTGGTCTGCTGGTTGGAGACCCTGCACATAGCAGGGGATTTGAATTAGATGATCACTGTGGTCCTTTTCAACCCAGGCCATGCTATGATTCTATTATATGATTCAATGATCCTGTCCTAAAGAAAATGCTCAAAAAAGGCCAGGGATCATTTAGAGCAGTGAAATGTTTATGAAAAGGGATTTTACTTACTTTAAGTCTACAAAGACTCTATAACCTTTCAACTTTGGTCTGCCTACACAGCTGCATCACTATTTCAACAGAAATGTCTGTACAGAGACCAACAAGACTTGTTAGCCCTAAAGCCTTTAACTGCCTTCCCACCACATCTTTGGTTCTAAGTTGACAAAGCTGCTCAGTTATTTCACCAGAGCCAGTAAATACCAGAAAGCCCTCGGTGGGAACAGCTTTTTCTGGTTTCTGTACAGGTTTTATCCAGAGGCTGTTTCCAGTTCAAGAACTTCTACTGATAGACCTATGCAAACATTTTTCTTCCTGCGCTAGAGATCATCTGCTGACAAAATAATCAAAAATACAATTCCACATCTTTCAGCCATAAATGAAATTCACACAAGTTTACAGATTCCAAAACCAAAGTTCATTTTCTGACTCTGGCAACAACACCATGGTCAGGCAGCTGGTGCTGTTCAGAGGTTTCATCTGAACATCATGTTCTCCAGTGGTACAAACACTGCCACAGCTATCTGGTGAGCAGCAGGAACAAGAGGAAAGTTCCTGTCCCAGAAGATGAACCAGAAGAAACAAGTCCAGGACAGGGGACTTTTAATGTATGTTTCCATGCTCTGGATTAATTCTAAGCCTGAACTCCTTTGAGGTAAAGTTAACTTGAGATTTCTCTTCCTCATCAACTACTTTCAGCAAACCAGAATAGAAAAAGTAAGTTCCCTTCTCTGGAATGGATAGAATCATATATTTCAATAATAAAATACTCATGTATGACAAGCGACAAAGGATTTGGACAAGGAAATTAACTCAGATAAAACTGTTACAAAATGGGACCAATTGCCACCTCAGTTGTCAAGGAAAAAGACCTGTAAGACCATGCAATTGTTTCAGCAACAGGTCAACACATGGACTACAAGCTTACAAATACTTGGTAATGAAAAAAACAAAAACCACAACAGTATTTGCTCTTCACAGCCCTATCCAGCTAGAGTTATTCCAAGTGCAAGTATCATTTTAGCAGGCCTTAAATATTTCACATAATCCTACCTCAATTTCACAATTTATTAAAATTACAAGTACAGATAGTAATTTAAAACTATATTTAGACCTCTTCTTTCTTACAGGCCTGCTAAACTGCTGGATTCTGACCTGCCCAGGTGTCCCCAAGTGCATAACAGTTACACTCCAAAGTGGATAACACAGCTGAACAGCTTCCAACAAATTCCCACCTGGTATGTTCTGTTTCCTTCCTATTATCCATTAGAGACTAAGCTTGATGCCTCCTTTCTAAGTCAGTCGTTACATGGTCTAACATGATTCCTTTGAATTTCATGTTGATAACAGATATCATTTTTGTCATCAGGCTCATTTCATGACTCTGCTGCTACAAAGACCTCTCAGCCAACATCCATGCAGATGCCTTCACGCTGCCTTTGTGACACCCACCTGCAAAATACAGGCTCAGTTTTCCTGGCCTGGCACCTTGTGCTAGCTGCACATTGTGCTAGAAATGCTGAGAGCATGAGATGCTGCAGGACATGGTAAGCAATTAAAGTGATGCCAAAATGTTTATGAGAGAGGCTGATACAATATAGGTATGCAAAGAACACGAAATATTGGCTCAATACAGTCAGTTCATTAAAGTTGTGTTTCTTAGAAAATATATTTAAAACACTGTACTAAAATGAAACTCTGCTGAATTGCACTGCCTTTAGGAAAATAATTTTTCATCTGGAGAGCCCTCAGAAAGCTACATAATCTGAGGAAGGTAATTACAGAAAAGGAACCTGTGGTAAATTGTCTTTATTCTGCTATAGAGATCATCATCACTGCAAAAACTGTAGAAGTTTAGGAGCAATTTAAAAACTAATAGGTTCCATTGTATACGTCCTTCCACATAGAGCTCCTTCCTCTAGCATCACTCTAAGTGCTCTGATCACAGTCTGATTATATTTGGTTTACAAAATATTCTCCAGTCATTGAGGTGAGGGAATATAAGGAAACATTAAATCCCTCATTTTGAATGAAATGAATCTGGAAAAATATCCCAGTATAAATTTCCCTTATGAAAAAATAAAAGAGAGGAAATGGGAATGTAGCCACCATTCAATTTATCATCTTGGCTCTTCTACTGGCCCTGTCAGACAGGTTTCTTCAGAAATGATAATTGCAGTCTACAGGATGAGTGTTAAAGTATCAGAAGCTTAAAAAAAAAAAAAGCAAATACTCTCAAATGAGATGTATTAAAAGGGACCATAAGGAAGCAGATGTCACAACGACAAAGGAAGCCAGTTTTTCTGGTAAAAATACACAGCAATGATCCAGTATAAGGCTGAACAAATGTCAAGAGGGAAAAAAAAAAAAATCAGGCATGCAGATGTTTGTATTCTGTCATGTTCTAACACAGGTATTCCTAATTTGAGAGCTGACAATGAACCAAATTCCAGTTTTAGCCAAGCACTGCTCTGGATATTATAGCATCTAAACTGCTGTCCACATTTGCTTCTCTACAAGACCCTTCATATCCATAAAATCACTGTGGAACAGATGGCACTTCTAGAAGGAAGAAGTAGCTTTCAACCATGGCTAGGGAATATTTGTCTAAAATGTCCCTATTGTAACTACATATATATATATAAATATTGTAGCTATATATATGTGTGTATATATATATATATGTAAATCATTTGCTTTTAAATTTGCTATCTAAGCATTCAAAAAAAAACGAGAGAGAAACAATGAATAATCTAATAAAACAATCTTATGAAATAGATAAATATACTTATCTGCAAAACACCACAAGTTTAAAATCACTATTTGCAAGCTTATGTCTACAGAAATTCCATAAATTGAGTGGGTCGCTGAATCTGAACTCCAAGTTCATTTGCTTCAGTGTCAAGAACTTTATATTCACCACTATTCAATCATAATTTGTCTAATTGTGAGTAATCCTGAATTTGTAAACACTGGATTACATACAAGATACACTTACCACTGAAAAACGTCCTGGAGAGTGGCTGCTTCCACAGGACTGGAGTTCTAATGCACGGGTTCTCACGTATGAGGAAGTTACAGCCAGTCAGGAAACTGTAAATACAATATACAACAGACAGTGGCTCAAGTACAAATGTTTTATGATGCAAATGTAAACAGAATATTCAGAGGCTGGGCAGCACAGAGGGAAAAATTCCCCTCAAAGAACCAAGATTCATAAAATAAAGCATTAAAATTCATATTGAATCCATTTTCCTCAGGCCTACCTCCTCCTCTTCCAATAAATCAAAAAATCCACCTGCTTCTGCAGATACCTCATTGTTTAATGATGTATCTGGTTTGCTTTTCTTACCCCCATGTATTTGTACTTTCTTATCAAAACATGAATACATGTTCCTTTACTCTATGATAACAGTGATGCTCTTTTGAGTACAGTGCTTGCTAACGTCACGTACCCTATCTCAGGCTGTTTGGAGTTGTAATATATTGGTTACTGTGAATACAACTTGAGCCTTTAAAAGAGCAAGTCAGTGTTATCTAATGTAATCTTTGATTTTATGCACTACCCTGGTCTACAAGCCCAACAATCTATTTGTTATTTTTTTAAAAAAGTGACTAAAACCAGTGAGTTACTCTTCTCTAGATCAGTTTCCAGTTTAATGTTGGATTTGACCCAACAGCACGCAAACAACTACTCCAAGATCAATTAATGACTTGTATTTTACTGGGGAAGGTATAAGAATGTCTAAAGCAAAATTCCTATATTTGGAGGAATGGCAAGCAGCATAAATACTGACATTATCTTCTGCAACAACATGACTAATATGTATTTACATCCACCCAAAGGTAGTGCTTATTACAAAGTGGCATCCAGCCACGCTGATCAAAACAAACTCTGCTTGTAAACGTGGTAAAGTTCTGTAATGAGATCATTACAAAACGATCTGGCATTATTCCACCTCCAGGAGGCTACCACACATGCAGGCGCCATTTAAGAGCCACAACTCTTTTAAGATACACTCACAAATGGGGTTCTCACATCTCCTGCCTTTCTCAGCACGCCGACGCGGAGATGGCAAACGTAGAAAAGTTATGGAACCCACAAAGAAGTTCTGCCATTTCTTAGGCCAGATGGTGTTGCTGGGAAAGTAATGAGTGCCAGGATGCAAACATGACAGCTGAGGCCTTCGTTTGGCACCGTGACCTTTCACCTCTTAACATCAGATGCACGCTAAGATCAGAGTTACTTCATTAACTTACGGCCTACTGCATCACTAGGATGATTCAGTTCCAGGAAACGATTATCATTCTTTCATATTTTTAAGAATGAATTTCAGCTATCTCACGAGTTTCAAGCAGATTCTTTATTTAGGAAATAAGGAGTCTATGCATAGATTTCTTGTCCAGAAACCACGCAGTGACAGCGGTGGGCACTGACAGCAACGTTTTACTGCGCTACTTAAAGATAATCAGCTACAGCTTTCGCTTATCCTCGTAAAACAGCATCACGACTATTAAGAACCTGAAAGGTAGAGCGTAAAACCACAGTGCCGACCCAAACGCAGCAGGACAGGCCTTCCCCACAGCACACGTCCCGTAACCAGGTCCTACCAACCAAAAAGCCCCGCGCTGCTGCACGTTTCACACAGCGGCGCAACAAGCAACGTGCCCGGCGCCGGGAAGCGGCCGACCCCGGCTCAGGGCTCACCCCTCCCGGCTGTCAGCGACTGCCACTCCGCCCTCAGCTCCGTCTCCGGCTCTAACTCCGGCCCCGGCGCCGGCCTGTCACCACCGAGCAGCGCAGTGCCGTCCCGCCCTGCCCGTACCTGCTCCGCCGCACAGCAGCCCCGCCGCCCCGCGCTACGGCCGCCGCCATCTTGGTGGTGGTGCTGCTACTGCGGCGCCGCGAGTCCCGCTGCGTGCCGAGCGCGAGGGCGGGCTGAGGGGCGGGGCGGGGCGGGTCAGTTGGGAACGTGGGGGGGTTGGGCTGTTCCTGAAGGGCCGTATGGGGTGTTGTGGGAATGCTTGGACGTGGTGTGGAAGCGTTGGGAGAGTTAGGAGAGCGGTTTACTGAAGAGGAGGCAGTGATGTTCGCCTTAAGTGAGATGTTGAGTTTGGGCTGCGCGGCGTTGGGTGTCCCCGTGTGGTAACGCCACAGAGGAGCTTTTGTAAAGATAAGGTGGTTTCCACCCTCCTGGATGTGTCCGCAGTTGGATGCGGGGCTACCGCGTTAGCAGCCAGCAGCTAATTGCTGTTTCCTGAGTGCTGGGGGAGGTTTCAGAGGTGAATCAGTATGAGAGCGTTCCTCACGGCTGTGCAGCCATGTTTCCTCGCCTCTGCTCCAGGCTGAGGTGCTCCCAGCTGACCCGCGGTGTTTGTGATTAATGGCTGCCTGTTTTCCCAGCTGGGACCCCATGGGGTCTGCAGAACGTTGCTATTTTCACATTGCAGCAGCAGTATCTGTAAGTAGCTGATTAACTGTCTTCTAGAATCATAGAATCACCAAGGTTGGAAAAGACCCACAGGATCATCCAGTCCAACCGCTCACCTATTACCAGTAGCTCCCACTAAACCACGTCCCTCAACACCACATCCAGTCTTTCCTTGAACACCGCCAGGGTCGGTGACTCCACCACCTCCCTGGGCAGCCCATCCCAGTGCCTGACCACCCTTTCTGAAAAGTAATACTTCCTAATGTCCAGCTTGAATCTCCCCTGCCGTAGCTTGAAACCATTCCCTCTGGTCCTATCACTAACAACACGAGAGAAGAGGCCGACCCCCAGCTTGCTACAACCTCCTTCAGGAAGATATAGAGAGCAATGAGGTCTCCCCTGAGACCTTAGGTATACACAGGAAAGTCTGATAGTAACAAGAAATTTCAACAGAAATCCAGCTGCAGTTCTCACATAATGCTAATAACAATAGCCGACTTAGTTGTCAGGATGCACATTTTCCTGAGCTAACAAGGTAGGACCAGCAGGAAGCACAGCTGCAGAGATGGGATTTGATGGTGCCAGATGCGCTGCCGCCAGCATGGCAAAGGCTGGGGCTTTGATGTCTGACTGCACCCTGCAGGAGGGCCTGACCGACCGGCTTCCCCACATCTCACTCAGGAGTGACTCAAGGTTAAGGTGTAAATAAAGCACGCTTGTTTATAGCATGTTTTAATTGGTGTGGACTTAACTGATTAGTGATCTGGCCTGATCTAAGGTTGTTTTTTTTTTTTTTTTTCCTAGCATTGGAAGTATGTATTTACCTATATGGACCTAGAACTATTTCAAAAGAATTAGTTTATTCTAATTTGTAGAAATATGATTTTTTTTTTTCTTATGTTGAGGTGTTGCAGTGTGTTGTACTAAGAGATTACATAGACTGCACTCAGTGGGGAATGGGACACAATTCCCAAAGTGTTCTGAGCTGAGCTAGAACTATGCAGGTGAGCCAAGTCAAAGGGTGGGATAATGCCATGATTCATAGAATCGTTTGTGTTGAAGGGGGTCTTAAAGGTCTTCTAATCCAACTCCTCTGAAACGGATGGGGACATCTACAGTTGTCTTATTAAATGAGAGAATGTAGATCTTTGAGCTTGAGAATGTCCAGGAAGCATGGGAATGAGGGAGGGAGGTGAACTCCTTCTGTGATCAGACTAATGGGAAATGGGATAACATATCAATAAATGCTGCAGATTTTATGATGAAATCTAGGAAACAGCAAAGATGAGCAATGGAGTCTGTGTACACAAACACAAAAGAAGCAAATGGGGAATAAGGTCTGTGGATTGCTCAGATAAGGTGTATGACATAGGAACAGAAACGTGGGAGAAGTGTTGTCAAAGTGCACGAAGCAAAGGAAGTGCTAGGAGGAAAACAAAACTAGGAAAAATACTTTCTTTCTCCAGGACTCAGAGTGATTAAGTCCCTCCTGAAAAGGTAAGATAAGTGCATATTAGCACTACATACATATATGTATGTTTTTTGTTTGTTTGTTTGTTTTCCAACAGTTCCATTTTATACACTTATGCTTAAATATATACATATAGATATTAGCTCCTCTCTTTATATAGAGACAGGGAGCGAGCTAATGATGTGAGTCATGGCTGCTTTAGAGTAATTAAGAGGGAATACTTCCCTAGGCTAAATGTTAGGAAACAGGGGAACAAACCAGTTTGGAATGAGACTGTTGTGATAGAATGGAATGAAAAGAATCAAGAAAGCTAACAAAGTTGGGATTCTGTACTAAATTCTTAGGTGGGCATAGGGTTCCTTTTTGTTTAACATTATGCAGTAAATAAACTCTCTTACCATGCTGAAAAAAGAAAAAGAAAAAAAAACCAACTACTTCAAAAACAGAGATTTGCATTTCTTTGTACGTGAGTTCATGCACTGATAAAAATGCACTGATATTTTCCAGCTGCAGGCACTAAATAGGTCACTGTTCCTTTCTTCTCTATATGTGAAGATGCAGTATCTGACAGAGCTTATGTTTATTTATTTAAAATCTCATTTTATCTTTGTTGATGCCTAAACCCTCTTTTTTATTTTCCAGAAACTTTGGTCATCACTGTGGAATTCCTGGTATGAGAATGCAGACGGTCAGAGTAGAGAGTGGATCCTTGCTGAACAACTGTAATCATGAAGGCAGTTCTTATAATTGTCCTAATCATCTTCACTTTGCTGTGTTCAGGTAAGTTTGATGCAGAGATGGCAAAGAGAAAGGTGACCTCTGGATGAATTATCAGGATACGGACTCTAATATGTGCTGTGGTTTTGTTTTCTTCTGTGTATAGAATCTGCAGCCAGAACTGTGCCTGTGATTTCCATTAAGATGGTATTTTTTTCTGTTTGACTGTGGGCAGATGGTGACCCTGCTGGTCTCAAGGCAGCTAGTTTCTCTGCAGTTCTGTAAAGGTTTCCTTTGAGTAGCTGATGTCCACATACTCATTAGTGCTGTCAAAATGAATCAGTATATTTTAAGCTGCTCCTCTCAAAAACTACAATGGGTTTCTTTTTGGAATCACTCTGAATTACCATCAAAACATTCGGAGTGCTAACATCATGTTCAAAGGAATAAAAGCTTCAGTGTTCTAGTATTAAACTTTGTTATTCCAGGTGTTTTTTGTTTAATGTTAAGTGGTTGTTAGAAAACCAAATGATGTTCTGAAAATGACAGTATTCAAGATATTGCAGTCTCTTCTATGTATTCAGTCCTATTTTTAAGTACATGATTCTGTCAAGTTGTATAACTGCTGGCTGCTTTCATATATGATATCCACTTTCTTCTCTCCTGAAGTGCATAGTATCTTCTTGAAATGCATATGAATATATTTTATTATAGAGGGCATTTAATGAGAAGAATATAAAATAAATCTTAATACATCCAAAATGGATAATTACGGAGTATGAAGCAAAAGAGGAAATTTTGGTGGCAAGTCTGTGTCCCCTTTGGTTGTAGAATTACAGTCAGTATAGACAAACCATACCCCCAGCTTCCCTGGAAAGGAAGGTTTCACCTTCACCTCCACTTCTAATTGCATCTTTCTAACTCATTCTTTCTGCTGCACGAGTTACTAGCAACTGGTTGTTGGTTGCTTTTTAAAATTGGTTAATTAGTTTTCATTTGGAGAAAGAGCTGGTAACTAAGTAGTTCAGTTGTGCTACAAACTTATAGAGTAATCCTGTGCAGGTTCTGTGAGCTCATTCAGAAATGAAGGTAATTTTTATTTAAATTCTTGCTTGATGTGATGATCTTGATAATGTTTTTCTGATACACTGTTCAGCATAGCACGTGATTATTGCTTTTCAATAACAGAATTGTCCTCACTTTCTGTCTCTGATGGTGCATGGTGTTCAGGAAGATAGCTCTCAGACACTTGAGAATATGCTGGGAGGCTTCTTAGGTGCACTGTAGCTAATTCGGGTGCTTTATGTGTGCTCTTGGGTGCCTCAAAGTACACTGGGGGGCCCTGCAAAGCATCTAGGCCACACTGAGGAGCTTCTTGGATAGTCTGAGAAGCATCATTGCAGGTAATCTGAGGCACCCAAGGATGCACTGGAGGACCCTGGGAGACATCTGGGGCACACAGGGAAGCCTCTGGGGTGCTCTGGAGCACACTGAGCAGCCCTGTATTTACTCTTAGGTGCTCAGGAGAAGATCATGCCTTAATAATTGTTGAATCTGAAAACTAGTTTGTTGCTGTCAGTCAAGAGGAAGCACACAAGACTTAATGGCAGATGTTTGTTGTCTTGTGTGTGGGGCCAAAGTGCTTGGGTGCATCTCTCCTGTGCCTTCAAGTGTGCGGATGTATGTGTGAGCAGAGTCTTATTTATGGAGTTAATTAAAACAAAATAACCTCTTCCTTCCATGGGGTCTTAAACTGAGTTTGGTTTTGCTAAATCCTCTAGTTCTTGACTTTTTTTTTTTTATCCCACAGGGAAAAAGTTTCGATGGTGCACTCTCTCTGATCTAGAACAGAGAAAGTGTGCTGAGCTGTCCAAAGCACTGACAGCTGTGCTGCCTGTCACTAACAGCGATTCATTTGCCAGGATTTCTTGCATCAGAGCCCACAATACTTACGACTGCATTGATAAAATCAGAGTAAGTTCACAAAGATTTTTAAAACTAACTTAATTTGAATCAAATTCTCTTTTGAAGTAGAAACTGGCTAACAACTCGTGGAGAATGAAATGTTATTGACATGATGGTATCTCACATAGGAGAAAGTACGTTGGCTGTTTCAGAAATAATGCCTCCTACTTGTTTCCACAGAAACTAGAACAGATAAAAAGAGCACTATAACACTATTTGACAAAGCAAATTCTCTTCTACAAAGCACTATTTTTCAACATAGTCACTATCATCAGCTATGCATTTTTGCCAGCAGTGAACAAGAGCCTTCATACTATTCTTGTAAAAATCTATATGGGCATCTGGAATGAGGTTTGTCTTTCACATCACCAATGTCAAAATGCACCACCCACTGCCTCACTGTGCCCACATCCACTGTCTGGTCTCCATAAATGTTCAGCAAGAGAATTAATTCACTTATGCACCTTTGCCTCATACACGCTTCCATGTCAGGCACCATTTTGTCACGCTGCCCCTCTGCTGCTATCAGTCTCTTCTACCATCCTACCAACATAATAAAATAGGAGGCATTACTTTCAGAGCAGGCCTTGTACAAGGTGGCTTGAGAGATAAGAATTCCAATATGTGAGCCTTCTACTAACCATACTGTTTTACCCCAGCTTGCATTTTCCAGGAAATAAATATAAAATTGCATGAAAATAAATGGACAAATCCAAACTAATAAATTAAAGCCAGGTCAGAGCATTTTTCCTTCTTTGTAAGTTTCAATCCTACTCTGACTGGAATTAATATTTTTTTCTTCCCACTTGTCCTTCCTTGTTGATCTTCCCTGGAGTAAAGGGCAAAAGTCTTTTTCCATGTGAAGATCTTCAGTTTTAATAAAATTATGCATGAGGTCATTTGTAGGTTTAGCAAGCAAAACCAAGAAGGGCTTTCTTGTTTGTTAAAGGAATGATAAATAGAATAGACTTGTTAATAGACTTAGTTCCAATTCTAGGTGGTTATTATAACTGGGAGAAATCTGAGGAAGGTTTTGGGGTTCTGATGGAACAGTAGGAGGAAAAAGAAGCCTTTTTATTCAGATGGCATTAGAATTGTGTTTTTGGAATGGAAAGACCAAAGAAGAGGCAGGAATTGATGTTACTGATAAAGCACAGATATTTATTTGAAGGTAACAGCTTTAATCCTGGTGAAATGTTAGTGATTAATAGCAGAGATTCAGTTAAAAATCAAAGCAAATGCTTGTAAAAGTCTCTGGTTATTACTTCAAGAGCAGAGTTTCAGCCTGACAAACTGCTCTGTTTATTTCCATTTGAACAAACTTGTTTTGAGGGTTTGGGTATTGTGTGTTGGTTTTGTTTTTTGTTGTTGTTTTTGTGTGTGTGTGTTTTTTTAAGGTGAATAAAGCAGATGCTGCTTCTCTGGATGCAGGAGATGTTTACTCTGCTGTAAAGCTGTATGGTTTGACTGTTGTGGCAAAGGAGGTCTATGAACAGGGTACGTACATAAAGAAGAATAAATTGTGCTTCTCATTTGTCTGGTAAATTACTGTGCAGGCAAAGTTTCTTAATAATTCTTGGGGGAAAAAAAGTCTATTGATTCTTATGTACTTTGTGGGAATATGGAGATGATTAATGACATAGTATGTCATTAATTAGTTACATTAGTATGTGTAAAACATATAACGATGAATAAAGTTGCAGTGGTGTTTTTTCTTTCCAGCCTATAGTGCTCTCACCACAATAAACTCTACCCACCCCTGTCTGCAGCACTGGTACACTGGGGTTCCACATTGTGTAGGGAATGAAGGATATTTTATCCCATCTGTGTTAATTCTTATACCATATTCCTTATTAGTATGACTGTTTATTAGTTGTTCTTTAAGAGATCAGTTTCTGTTATTAATTTGTTCTCTGTTCCTCACCGTAAAAAGAGAAGTATATAAGATGTTGAATGTTATGGTAAGATTCTTTAGTTGAGCAGTCTGTGCATTGACTGATTTGCAAGAGAAAGCCAAGTATATTGTAAAAAATACTTGAGGGGCATGACCCTGAGAAGGAAGCCAAATGAGCAGGTGGATGTAGGAAGAGACAAGTAAGAGAACAGTGTGAGAACAGAAGTGAGTTCTGTTCTGACTGAAAAGCCATGCAGTCGTAGTGGAATTGATATATTTCTGTCTGATCAGCAGGTTTTGAGGATAAGACAGGAGTTCTTTCTGTTATAATGCCTCAAACTCTTTGATACAAATGTTCAAAATTCCTGAGAAGCAGCTTTGTACTTTCATGCTGCACACTTTCACTGTGTAGTCAGTATACTGTAAAATTCCTGGTATGAATTCTTCAGTTTAACATGCCTAACTTTTTTTTTTCCTTTGCAATATTTAGAAGGGAATTGAACCCGGTGCACAGACAGAAGCTGTGGAGTTGGGATGTAGTTATTTCTGTTACATATTTTATCCTATTACAGGAAATTGTGTTTTTGCTGTGGCTGTTGCCAAACGAGGAACTTTGGATATCCAGAGGCTACGAGGTGTGCGCAGCTGCCACAATGGAGCCAGGTGGACCTCAGGCTGGAATATTCCACTTGGATTTCTCCTTGCAAGGAATGATCTTTCCTGGGATGAGGCACAACCCCTGAGCCAAGGTGTGTGATAACTGTAGCTGTGTCTCTGCCCTCAGCAAGAGCGAGTGAAACAGGGGCAGAAGTGTTATCAAAATAGGAAAATCTTGGTGTTTTGTATACAGAGGGAACAAGGCTTTGCAATACCAAGCCAGCACAAAGATGGTTTTAAACAAGAAAAATCAGATCACTCTGTTTGCAACAAACATTTCAAATTTGCAACTTAGACAGTGAAGCTGCGTTTGCCAAAGAGTAATTTTTTTCTAAAGCAGCCTATTACCTTACTTACACTCATATGTTTGACCTCTTTCTTCCATCTTTTTGTATTTGACTTTTCCCCTCTTTTTTTTCTATACAGTAATCAGTGAGTATTTCAATGCAAGTTGCATCCCTGGAGTTGGTGTTGCTGCTCCTCAGCTGTGTGCTCTCTGCCAAGGACAAAAGTCATATGTCAGAGACAAGAACCACTTCTGTGAGACCAGCAGCAACGAACCCTTCTATGACTCTGATGGAGCCTTCAGGTAAACTGGCTGTTTTGAACTTACACTGAATTCACCTTCGGGGAAAAAGAGCTAGTGAGGAGAGAAAAGGCAGATGACGTGTTAATGGGATGGCATTTGTCTTCCTGCAGGTGCTTGAAGGATGGAGTTGCAGATGTTGCCTTTTTAGATCACCTGACAATTATGAGAGCCACAGGTAGTCCTAAAAACTCGATTCCTTTTAACCTTTCTCTGTACTATTTCCTGCATGGAAGTTTGGGAGATGTTTGTATGTTTATTGTTGGTCACTGTAAGCAGTTCAGTGGTATTTCTTGGCTATCCACACAAGTCAGAGGAAAACAGAAAAGGAGATTGATAGGATGGGAGCAGACAGGCATTTTAATGCAGATGATTCCTTTAGCCTAGTCTCTGATGCAGTTGCGGTTGATTTCCTGACTGTTAAGATTCCTTTTAACTTTCAGTGTTTCATGAATGTCCTGTTATTTTAGAGTCAGAACAACAAGAATATGAACTCTTATGTCCTGATGGGACTACAGCTGAGCTGAGCAAATACAACACCTGTAATTTGGGCAAGGGACCTGGCCGTGGCATCATCACCCGCCACAACTTCCAAAAGATCACCAACAAATTTCTTACCATGATCCAAGTGAGTGGATATTATAAGCTGTATATCTCTGTACACTGGTTTTTCTTCTGTATTTGTGTGGAGCTCACCACTCAGTTTGCCTTCTTTTCTCAATAAATTTGAAGTTATTGTGAACAAAACATTCAAAATGAATTGTTCCGGAGGAAGGTCCTGTACTAGCTTCTGAAGGGAAATTTTACTTCTCTCTGAATTGTTCTTCTGTAGAAGAGTGGAAATAAGTTAGGAAGAGGAATGTGTCAGAACACCCAAATTGGAAAATAGGTGGTTATTTTCATTCTGCTCTAAAGCTTATATGAATTATAAGAGATAAGCAAGTTCAGGCAAGATTCGACTTTGAGAGGGCGAAGGAAACAAACTGTTACACTGATATCCAGGAATCTATGTGGATCTGAACTTGAAATGTATACTACTAAAAGATGTTAAGAAGCCACTCCACATTTAAAATAACACAGCAAACTGTATAATTCCAACCCAGTGAGTTGTGTTATCTTGTGAACTTGGACAGACAGTAGAAGTACAAATTCCCTTCTTTGAGAGATCTTCATATGACCTTGTCAGTGTGCTTACTGGCATGTATCTTAGCTGTGTTCCCCTATACATAATAGTGGCACTGAAGTAATATTCCCAGTACATTCTTCAGTGCATGCTACTCTTCCATCAAGCTGGACAGATCTCCTTTGCACATAGTACTTTCCCACTGTAAAACACAAGACATCTTGCACCCAGTTACTGCTGTTATCTATCACAAATGTTTCCCATTCGGCCAAATTACTTTAGCTGCCTTTATAGGGCAGGAGACATTGAGCACAGCCCAATAGATTTGGATAACTAAGATGAGAGACAAAATTCTTGAAAGAAGGAAACTGAATCTCAAGCAATATGTTTGTAGGACTATAACCATCCAGTCACTGTGGTACCTATGGGCTTTGTCATAGTGTGATGGATACTGGGACCCTGAACACTATGTTACAGGCCATTGGTATGATGGGTGAAGGGGGTGAGGCTGCCTGTCACTAAAAGGATGAGATAAATATTTGCAATTAAATTGTTGCTTTTGTCCTAGCGTCTCTTTGGTCAAAAAGGAAAGGAAAGAGCCAGATTTGAACTTTTCAATTCATCATCCTTTGGAGGGAAGAACCTTCTCTTTCGAGATGCCACTCAGCACCTGCAACTTCTTGAGGAACAGCTAGAAATTGCATATGTCCTTGGTCTGGATTATGTAGCTCTCCTTAAGGGACTAGGTCATGAAGGTAAGAAGCCTTCTGGAGGGCTGTAGATGTCAGATGTTATTCCTCCCTGCCAGATCCAGATGAATAAACTGAAGCATCCACTTAACGAAGAGCAAATTGTTGTATGATTGACATGGTCTCACTGTGCTCCTTCTAACGCAGGGAGCTCCTTGGGCAACAGTGTTGTGCGCTGGTGCTGCATCAGCAATGCTGAGCTTCGCAAATGTGAGGAGTGGGCACTGAGCATCAAATCTGACCCATTAGTCTGCATCCAAGCAACTTCCATGGCAAGCTGCATTGAAATGATCAAGGTAGGAGAGTGTCTCTGAGAATATGATAATCTGCACAGAGTGCATGTTCAGTTTAGGCAAGGACAAGAGGAAAAACACTTGTACACTAGAGGAAGCAGTGGGAATGACAGGCAATTTATGCAGGGGAATTTCCAACCAGTGGAGAAGTACAGCTGCTTGGTTATATAATTAATGCAAGTGTTATTTTCTGTAATGCTGTTGACAGAGTAGTGAGGCTGATGCAGTCACTTTGGATGCAACCCATATCTACATTGCAGGGAGGTGTGGATTGGTGCCTGTAGCTGCAGAATGTTATGGTAAGTTCTTGTGTGCACCATATAAATATAGTTAAATGTTGCCACACTGTGATGTTTTGTTATGGAAGCAGGGGTCAATGCCCGTATCCAGGTACTCTTCTCAGCTCTTCCACTAACTGGCTGTAGCTTTTGGTCTGTGTATTATACCTCTTCTATAAAAGGGGTGGAGATGCTGACATGGTTCAAGAGGGGATTACAAAGTTATAAAGTTTTTTTTTTGCGGGGCTGCCATGCAATGGGAATGACAGCAGTTGCAAGATCCTTAATGGTTGTCTCCTCTCTCCAGGGCCGGATTGTGCTCCAGCTGATGAGAGCACAGAGGAAATTAGCAAACTTCATCTAAAGCACAAAGGTAATGAGAGAACTTTGAAAAGGCAAAATATTTTGATTTTCCTGAGGCTGCCTCTTAAGATTTCTGTTGGGATATATTTGCATGCTCATTTGGGAAAGAAATTGCACTGCATTTTCAGAAATTTCACTACAATGTATGGCTGCTAAGGTAGAGCTCTGTGGCTAAGCAAAGAATGCAGATGATCCACCATTAACTGAAAATATAATTAGGGGATGAGGGAGGGAGGACGGGGGTTCTGCCTGTTTGGAATACTTCATTGCCTTTGTATAACTGGTTGCTGTCATTGTTTTGTAGGACTGTCACCTGTTTATGCTGTAGCCCTAGCTAAGAAAGCTGCCAAACAGATTAACATCCATAACCTTCGGGGAAGGCGATCATGCCACAGCCACTTGTATAGTCCTGGAGGGTGGCTACTTCTTTCCAGATATACAGTGGGAGCTCTGGAAGATATTACTGAAAATTGTGACATTGGATCTGGTATGGGTTGCTCTGGGTTATCTGTGAGGAGACTCTTGAAGTCTGAAGCCTAACATTTGGAAGTAAGATTGAAAAGAGTCTGTGAGGATAGGGTAAAAGGATTTCAGTCTTGCATATCACTGAAGATGTTCATATTTGCTATGATGTGTTCCTGTATAGAGCTCTCTTTTCAGTAGTCGATTTCTCGACTACATGTGATGTTCCTTAGATGCACCATAAATAATAGTGGTATCTGTGCCTACATGCAAAAGGAAAGATGATCAAAAGACACAAGTATCCACTCCTAGAGCTTAATGTGTATGATTCTGTGTTTTATACTTTAAAAGGCAGTCAATTTCTTTGTTTCTTTCTTGATTAAGTTGTCTAATTGATTAGTTCAAATGAATTTACGTTCTGGATGTAAAAAGTTTTGGGTTAGGTTTATCTCAAAATATTTTAGGAAGACCAAGTACAGTTGTAATAGAAACTCTTCCTCCCCTTGTTCTTTTAACCCACTGTCTTGCCTCTTGATCCTGCTGTGTTGTGCTTGTGCTCAACTTAGTTTATCTGTGTGGCTACTCCAAAACTTGAAGGATGATGAGCCCCTGTTTCTATCTCTCATGTTATAGGAGAAAAAAAGTGCTGTTCCAGTTGTTAATGCTTTCAAGAGTTAGGTATGAATAGAGATGTTGCCACCTACTGTATGATCTACGTAGTTAACAACTTCTTACACTACAGCTTGGTTTGCTTTCTTGAGTTCTTAGTTCTATCATTTTTCCATTTTAATTTACCCCCAAAAAAGTTGATGAGTCACTTGGCCAGCAAGTGCAGTCTCAAAGGTTGTTGAAACAACTATTCCTCTTATCTGAGTATGTGTGATTCTTCATGCCTTTAGGCCTCTTTCCATCAGAGTTATTAAGATGGAATCCAGTTCTTCCAATGGAAGAAGAGATTTTGCTCTAATTTCACCTTAGTTTTTTTTTCTGCTCAGCTTACCAGAATTACTTTTGGAAAGGCTGCATGCCAGGAGCAGATGGAAATCTGTGCAAAGTGTGCATTGGAGACAGTGAGGTGGAAGGAGCTCGAGTATCCAGCAGATGTGCTGCCAATCACAATGAACACTATTATGGCAATATGGGAGCACTCAGGTAATACTTTTTTCCAGAATCAGAAACATGGAGCAATAGCCAGAATTGACTTATTATTTTGTTGATGGTTTTCTATGGAAATTTTTTAATTTCTTAAGCAACTGGCTATATTAACTATTGGTAGCATGTATTTTGCTTAGGCTGCAGTTGCCATGACTTGTTCAGATGGTTGGTGACTTCCATGTAACCTTTTATGGAGCAAGACAATGCTTCAAACGTGTAAGGTGTGGAGCACTGGAACAGACTCATGTAAGAGATGAAAGATACTTAGAAGATCAGAGAGTAGAGATGATGTAGTAACAAGCACTCTAGGCTTGTTAAGCAGTGATTAGACTGGATTATTATTATATATATATTTTTAAAAGAAGAAATAGTTGAAGATCATGTAGAAAAGGAATATTAACAGTGAAAGTGCTGTCACAGCTAAATGAACTACAGATATTCTGAATTCTCCTTCCTGGCTAGGCACAGATGGGGTTACTTGGATGTGCTGCAGCTTTGACTTGGGAGCTGCTTTAAGAGATAAATGAAGTTGTGTTGACAAACACACGAATGGTGCCCACTGAGATCTATACTGACATCGCTAACTTGTTCCATATAATGACCAAATAGCTTCAGATGAAGATATTTTCAGCTACTCCTGTTTTAGCTTCCAGTGATTGTCTAAGACTCAGTCATTGTAATGGCTGTCTCTGGTAACTTTTTATTGTCTTCCTATACTAGGTGCTTAGTTGGCAATCCCAGTGGAAGAAGCTTTGGAGATGTAGCTTTTCTGGAACACTCAAACCTGCTCTGGAATATAGAGAGTGAGATGCAGATATTTTCTTCTAATCTAACAATGTAAACTATTCACATTTTCCACTCTGTGACTGTGACCCCTAAGGATCAGTGTGTACGGATTTAAACTAAATCCATGAAATTGTGTTTGAAACTAGAAACATATAGGAACTTTCCTGCATGTAGATGTTATGGTAAAGCTTTAAATTCAGGTACTGTTCAATTTCAGAGAGGAAAGAGGAAGAATCACTGAGTGGAGAGATGAATGTGCTGGCTGGGGCCAGGAGGGGAAATCATCCTTGAAGGCTCTACTAGTTTTTGGAAAGCTCTAAGCTATAAAAAGTGACTTCCCACTGGACCTTCTCACATAGGCATATACAGAGCATGTACCTGTTGTTTTCAATGTCTAAAGAATGAAAACAGCAAACAAGGAGATACTATTGGCTACTTGTGCTCAGAGATGTTCTATAGCTTTATCATGGCAACTTCTTGTTGTTTCACAGGTACTTGCTGGAGTAAATAGTCCAGGTACTTTAGTAGGTAAAAATACTGCAAAGTATTTCATTGTTGCAGTGAGAAGTGAGTAACTTCTTCCAGGAAATACTGAAGTTTGCAAAAGTCTAGCTGGCTGTATTTTGTTGGTGAAAATGGTTTCAGTTACAGTAGCTTAAATCCTCTCAATTTCTTAAATTACTCCTACTGGTCTAAGAGCCAAAATGTGCTACTTTTCATAGAGGTGAGAATACAGGGACCCCCCATTTTGTTCAGCCTGGTAAAGTACACTGAAATTCAACTCAGGTCAATTTCAGTAGCAGGAGAAGAAAACTTTATGAAAGAGAAATATCTGTAAAATCAAGCAGACACATAAGAACCTGGAAACCCACAGGAATTCATGCAGCGGTGAGCAGTTTATTTGAGGAAGCATAGACAAGCAGTATGAATTTCTTTGTATTCAGGAAGTGATCAGATGAAGATGAGACATAAGCTGTTTGTGTGCTTTAATGTTACTCTGTGCCTATCTTCTAAAAACTAGCCTTAGTTCACTGACCCATTTCCTCAGAGAAAACACCCAACTATTCCTTTTGCATTCTCAACAGATGAATATACAGCATGTGTATTCACTCAGCTCCTTCCTCTCTGTTTTTCTCACTGCTTGAGATTCACCTTGTCTTCTGCATTTGTTTTTCAAAAGGATTTTCCTTCACTTCATCTTCTTTTCAGATCTGAAAAGCTCTGGTTGGGCAAAAGGTTATACAGCTGTTGACTTTGAACTCTTGTGTCCGGATGGAACGCGTGCTGCAGTCACAGAATGGGCTGGCTGCAACCTTGGTCCTATTCCTCCCAGCACAGTCATGACTCGACCAGTCACTGTCACTAAAATCTATGACTTTCTAATGAAATCTCAGGTAAGGTAGATAATGAGGGAAAAAGTTAACGTGTTAAGACTTGTTATATACAATTTCTGAAAACCTTTTCATTATCAAGAGCTTTAAATATATAAAATGTCTTCAGATCTGATGTGACAGAATTAAGAATCTGTGTAGGAGATTGAGAAAATCATTATTTGAGCTCTCCAAAGGCCATTGGTTGCCATCACACTTCTTCTGAGAAATAAGCCACTCCAAAGCCATATCTTTTTTTGTATGACTGTACTGGATAAAAATATATCTGGTGTTTTTTTTGTTTTTTTTTTTTTTTTTTCCTGGTAAATCCTATTATAAAACTGATGGTCATTAACGTAACCTTGCTATTTCTAGTCCAAACTGTGGAACCTTTTTTCTGTTTAGGAATTTCTGGAGACCAAGGTGGATTCTGAATTCCATCTCTTTCAGTCACAAAAATATGGTGAGAGTGATCTGCTTTTCAAAGATGCTACTCAGTACCTTGTTCCTGCAACTCACATGAGCTATCAGGAAATCCTTGGAGAACCTTTCTTTCAGCTGGCAGAATCAGTGTTTAATTGCACACCTGCAGGTAAAGTCAAATTCTTCATTCTGAGTTAGAGAAAAATGCAAAGCAGTAGGAAATTTTCTGTGCGTAGGCATGGCCCTTTGGTTTACATTCACTTCAGAGGTAATTTCTACATAACCTTGTTAGTGGAGTATAATATTTGGAGTGTGTTTAGACCTCTGGCAACAGCTGTCTGTAACCACTGAAACCAGAGGTCTGTGGGAACAATATAACCAATACATGTCAGAGCAAATACAAAGTTATTGACGTGGAATTGTTTTACTTCCACTCAGAAAGTTTTTCTTCCTGTCCCAAAGATCTGGGTATGTCAGGCTTGGGGAAAATATTCAAATTTTATATTCAACCTCAGAATAAGTTAAAAATTCCATTTTAAAAAGAATGCACTAAAAATTACACCAAAGAACTCAAGTTAAAAATCTTTTTGTACTTAAAGGACAGTTTTTTAATTATTAACTACTGAAAGCTATATGAAATTTATATTTAGTTTTCACTAGAACTGAAATGAAAGTACTTATGAGTCAGGACCGAGCTGTTAGGGGACCTAAAAATCTTGTTGAAGTAAAAGCAGATTGCACAATGAATTAATGCCTGAGAGTTTAGTAGTTGTTAAAGAACTGAGATTCAAAAGGGGAATTTCACCTCTGTTCAGTTTTAGTGAACAGTAGCTAGAGAATTTGTAACATTCAAAGCTGATGGAATCTTTAAGGATGTATTCTCTTACTGGTTTGTAGGCATCTTAGACTTTTGCAAGCAGGATATCTGTGCCTCCTCATCGGTCTGAAAGCTGCTATAAAGGCTTTACAAGGCATGAGCCTCCACCAATGCTGAAAACAAAGAAATAGACTAGTCCTGCCTACCCAAAGCAATCTGCAAGGAAACTGTCACCTCTGGACATGTATGCTGATTATTCTTTTGTCATAATCTTTGTTTTCTTTAGAAAGTAGATTTTATGTTTATGATCATGTAATACTACTCCTATGTCATCCCTTTGTTGTTTGAAGCATAGAATTGTGTGCAACAGCTTTCACCAGTCCTCGTAACCCACAGCACAGAATTAGGATCAGCAGTTCTGATTGCCTGCTATGGAGGATTCAGCATTTTGGGGGAATAGCAAGGTCAGTGCAGTGGATTAAAGTATGGACTGTCACAAATGGCACAGGTTAGTGGGTAGCAGTTTAACTTGCATTTCCTATTTTATCTTTTAAAATTCATTTCCGTGCAAAAAAGTTCAACTAATATTTTGGTGGTTGCAGAATTATCTTCCTATGTGATAGATTTCTGTATGATAGATTGTTTATGTAATCACTATCAGAAGTCTCTTCTGCTTTTAACTGGAAATAATATATTTTTTTCTTTTTTAATCAAGGATTTATACTGGTAAATCAAAATCTTTTTCTCTCAAATTCATGTTGTAAGACATAAAGTAGCAAGCAGACCTGGATTCTTGCAGCCTTAAATTGAAGGGAAGCAATGGATATGATAGTTGCTCCAAAAGTAATGCCTCCTACTTTATTTTGTTGGCCCTTGATGTTAGGTTTGGATGTTGGTGGTACAGCAGTAGAGGCTGAACCTTCCCACATCCTATTGCTGTGTGATGGATGGCAGCAGAAAGGAATTCTTGACAGAATGGTGTCTGATAAGAAGCAAAGGTGTATAGCTGAATTCCTCCATGTGGGAAAAAATGGCACCCTTGACATTCATCAATGCTTGCTGAATATTTACATAGACTGCACAGTGGCTGTGAGCACAGTGAGGGATGGGTGGTGTGTTTCAGCAGTGGCAACAGTGGGTCAATTCCACTGGTGTATGTTTTTACAAATGTGGCATGCAGGCTCTTGTTCATTGTTGACAAAAACACTCAGCTAGTAGTGGTGACTGTGTTGAAAAACTGTTTCATAGCTGAGAATTTGTTCTATCAGATAGTGTGATTGTGCTCTTAGTAGCTGTTATTTCCATGAAAATAAAAAGGAGGCATTACTTCAAAGCAACATCCATTCTTCTCAGAAACATAAATCATTACTTTATAATAAGTACACTGATGCATCTGATATCAAATTTTTAGTTAATGAATTTTTAATTAAACTGAACTTTTTTTTTTTTTACAAGCAGAAACTGTCTGAATGTATATTAAGTCTTTTGAATACAGTGCATCATATCATAGTTTTGTTTTGCCTGTTAGGGGAGAACTTTGGATGGATGGCTACTCATGGGCAGGGCTCATTTCAATTTCCAACGAGTGTTACGACCTACCTCCACACTGCCTGAACCAGACAAATTGAATTTAGTTAAAATAAATATAACGGCACAAAGACCAAAACAGCCAGCATATACCCAAATGTCACAGTCTTGCTACGTGAATACAGTTGTATTAACCATTGCTAGCAATAAGAGGTGCCATAAGTGAAGACTGGCCAGCTGCAATAGAGAAAGTAGATCTATCCCCCCTACAATGCAAGAAAAAAAACCCCACAAAACAATAAAACCCCTCAATCAAGCAAAACTAGGCAGTAAGAACCCGAAAGACTCAGTTGTAAAATACACTGGTAGAGTGACCTGTTTTTAAGCAGTTTATTCCGTGCCTAGGTTGCCTTTCCTTTGATTTACATTAGCCTTTTTCATTTCCTTTTTTCGCTTCCTGAGAAAAAAATGAATTGCACTCTGAGCAGCACAAAGGGTTTTGGATTCAGTGCATCATAGTTGAGGCTGTTCTCTAACTCATTTGTCCCTCATTTGTCATTAACTAAGCAAATAGCAGAGAGCAGATGCAAATCCAAACTCGTGTACCTTTAAGAAAGAAAGGAGAGAAATAAAATGTAGACAAGTTCCAGGATGGTAACAGAACAACAAAACCTTAATGTGTGGCATTACAGCCGGGAAGCTGTAGCTCTGATGAGGTGGAGGAAGAGCAGGATCTACTTGAGGTCTTTGGAGCATTCCTTTCCTTTCTTTACTGGAGCTCACATGCCACCTGCAGGACTCGCATAACATTGCACTTCAATCACAGGAGCAGCTTTGCCGAGAACAGAATGCTGCTGAAAATGTAACACACTGAAAACCTGGGTTATAGGTGTGATTTAATGGGCTGTGAGTGAAAGAAATTACTTTGTTACAGCTCTTACAAAAGCTTGTGGAGCCCTGTTTGATGCTCCTATGCTTCAACTTTGAGTTAGAAGCAGTGGTTTGATTTCTTTCACAGATTGCATTATATGTGAACCGTGGTTCTGCTCCAGCTTTGAAATAGTTGGTTCCAAACCTAGGGGGAATGGTCCGTGCTGTCTCGATGTTACTATTATGAAGAGTAGTTTGGTAGTTCAGAGTGTGCTTTAAATACCACAGGTCCATTTCTGTTCCTTTTAAAGTATGGCTATAGATTAAATCAACACTGGAATTGCTGCTGCACACCTCACTAACAGCCCACACAGTCACTTAATGCTGTCGGTCTCTTTTGAGATTTGACCTTATCCCCCATGTCTGTAGGACAGATGTACTGTGTGTATTTACTAATACAAGCCTGAAGAAGGCTTAACAAACAAAAACAACAGAAAGGGTCTCAGAAAAATTTATTTCCATAAATTAAAAACACACACAAAAGAAACAGTAAAATTTTAAATTCACACAAAGTTGAACAAATAAAATGCCAAGAGCTTGATGGAGGCTAATGGCACAGGCGTACAAATTCTCACTGAGCTATTTGTTGACATGATAGCATTGTATAGACATTTAATCCACAGTTAGCATCCATATCCTAGAAAAGCACCTGGAACATAATATGTCAAAGGCCCAACCCATATGAAATACAATAAATGAGAACCGCTTGCAGAAGATCATATCCAGCAAACATTAGAACTCAAATGTATGGAGCTACAAGGCCAGGCAGGCAAACTTTCTAACGTACATTAAGTAGTCTTAGCTGCTCCAGTTGCAGCATGATGAAAATAAGATTTTATGTTTTTAAGAAAAAAAAAACTAACCCTCATAATCAGCAAATTTAGTAAAAAGGGCTGCCTGTCTGTGAAAAACAACTGCTATGTGATGGTACATGCCAAAAGCTTTGCATTTCTTCTCAAGCTGCTCTAGACATCATTCTGTGAGCAAAATGTACAAATATCTTTCCATGATGTTACAAGAAAAAAAATTACTGGAGTAGGCTCTCTATGAAAAGAGAATTGTACATATTCTTCCGCTAGGGAAGTATTTTAGACTCCCAAACATACATTCTCTGTACTTTTTTCCTTCAATAACCTGAGATAGAAGCAGCTCAGAGTGGCAGTTACCTACCTTTGCACCATCATCACTCCCAGTGTACAAGGAACAGCCACAAGGAATGAGGTTGTTCCATGAGTGTTGTAAATAGGGACAGAGGAGGGAGAGGGAAAAAAGTGCGCACACATGACTGATATCTGTTCCTGAGGAGGATGTGGGGAGGAAGAAAAAAAGATGCTTTGTCTCAATTAGCTTACGACTCTATCATACAAATAGTAAACCAAATCAGAATAATCCACAGACCCTAAGACCTGGGACAATCCAGGTAACTGCTACATCATTTTCTTACTCCTCCAATTGTTGTAAATAAAAGGGGATCAAGTGTTTTCTTTCTTATGCCCCTTCTGCTGTAACTATTAAAAAGTTAACAAGTGTTATTTCAAAGCAATTAATTAGAAACAAGATAGAGCAAGGAAGCAGACAAAAAAAAAAAAAACAAAAAACACAAAACACAAAAAGTTCCATATTTTGAAGCACATCAGAAGCCTGAACTTTGCTTGGACCCAATTCCCTCCCTCTCACTCATACTGTTTTCTTAAAAGCCCCAATGAGGTTACAGCTCAGTTCTGTCACAACAGTAAAAGCCTCCCATTTTAACAGAAGGTTAATTAACACTGTGTCACAATCCCATTCTACAGCATAAAACCATAAAAATATATCTATCTATCTATCTGTGTATATATATCACTCTTGCAACAGCTTCCATCCAGTCAATATTTGGGTAATAAGCCAACATAGAGACAGTTTCAAATATTTTTTGAAAGGTAGTTGACCTTTATTTTTTTTTATTTTTTAGGGATTTCTATAAAAATAAGATCAATTAAAATGTTCCCCAGCAGCTCAATTAGGTTAACCAGACCTTGCTGCTGAAATAGCACGTCAATATGTTTGAAGTTTACCTATCTTATTTTATCCTCAAAATCCAAATGACCACTACTCTAAGTCTGTACCTCTCTCTTTTCCTGAGTCCTCCTGATTAGTCAGCCTCCAAAACAAGAATGTAAACTGTCATTAGTCCCAGCATATAAGCTGAGAGCAAAACAAACCCAGAATACATTTATTTCAAGATTCAGGCACAGAGAATGTAATATTCTTCTTCCATCTCTTCACTTTCCAAACTCTGGAATTCAACAGATTGCTTGTTAATTCTGAGTTTTCTGTTAGGCCAGTAGCAGAAAGGGCAGAGCAGCAGAAGATAGTGATGGTATTTTTAGTTTTTCATTTATTGGGACTTAACCAAAATACCTGCCCACTAGATACTTGCTTATTCTGAATGTGCATATAAACTTTGTTATATGGATAGGTAAGTAAGAAAGTGCAAGTTTTAAGTGACAAATGAAAGAATAAACTAGTTAAATTTGAACATCCCAGCAAAAGACAGCTTCACATGAATAACTTTTATAGGCACTAAAGGACAGAAATTACCTGTACTGCAGCTAGCATTCATTCTGAATTACTCTTCAAGTAAGTTTAACAGAAGTTATCCCAGAAGCAAGCGCTCTTCTCTTAAAATTTATGGCTGAGAAATTGCCCAGTGCTGCATCATCTAATGACAAATGTCCTCACTTAATGAAAAAAAATGTTTTTCACATCCTAGGAGGATCTTTGTACTATTGCATACAACAGTGTGTACGTAGAATATCTGATTGGGAGCTATCTGAATTGCAAACCTAAAATGGGTGTTAAAATCAAGCTAATTATATTTCTTGAAATGAAAATCACTTCAAAATGAGTCTTGAAGGTTTTGCTGGTGCTTCTTGTATGCAGTAGTTCAGCTCAGCTAATAAAAAGCTCTACTTGCATACCCTGTGGTTTAATGTACTCATGGGATTTGCCTCTGGAGAAGGGGTATAAAGTTATCAGCCAATCTGGTAAAAACTCACTGTTTAGGAAAAAATAGCAGTGGGCATCATCTTTTCTGAAAATATTACTTATTTTTTAGTTTTGTAATCTCAGTTGTGTTAAAAAGGGGTCCTCATGCTGCAAATAAACAAGGACACAAAGTGCACGTTCATTAAAGTCTAGTTATGTGGAGCTTCTGCTGTCTGAAGCCAAGAAGGGCACAGAAATTCATAAGGAACCTTCTAAATAAACAGAAGGAAGAAATAATTGAAAGTATAAGATAGGAATGCTATTTTTGATTATTAAAAATTTAGTGGTATTATCAAGAATGTGTTGGTTAAAATTTATCTTTACCAAACACCACATACTCTTATGTCATATTGTTCAAAAAGCCATTACAGTAGTAACAGCAGATTCAATGTGCAAAGATTTTGGAGTACAGAGTCTCAGCATCATGGAAGCATCCTGTGCTACTTTGTCCCTGATACTCCCACTCTACCCTCAAAAGGTCTTGAAACATAACTAAATGTTAGCCATAACTTCCAGGGTTTGGGGAAGGAATGCTAAGTCACACATGACCCTAAGAGAATCCCTCCAGTAGCAAAAAAAAAAAAAAAAGAAAAAGAAAAAAAAAAGATTAAATAGCACCTTAGAGGGTCACAGCCAATACTTGATCATCAGATATTACAAGAGAGTGGTAGAGTAAGGTATAAAGAAATCAGTAGATTTCTCCCAAGAGGACTAAAATTCATACTAAAGTAGCTTACTGGACCATTTTCAGCTCATGGCTCCCTCCAGTGCTAGAAGACAACAACTGCTCATCCTCCTTTGCAAAAAATTCTTCAAGGTCCATTAGCTTCTGACTCAAAAGGGCATCTAACTCTGCACTTTGTGGTGCAGCTTTTTTTGCTCGAGTGAAACTTCCCACTGCTTTGATTTTGCCTCGTGCCTTTCTCTTCCGAGGAACAGTGAAGTCCTGAAACTCCAGAATCCGCTTTCTCTTCTGCTGGCTGACAGAAATCAAGTGTCCATTCTTCTCCTTGGGCTCTTCAAAGATTGTTTCCAAGCTCCTGACAGAAGCAGAAGATAGAGCTGATTGAATACTCAAGAAGTTATCTCATTACAAGGACGGGGAGACTGATGCATTTCATAACCCAAGTAAACACTCCTACGTTTCACATTTTTACAGCCCATTCATATTCCTTCTCATGTATGTTTATCTACAGTTTGCAGTTCCAGCAACTGCACATTTATACTGCTAGCTAAATAATGTTATTGATGCATACACATGTGGTTTGAATCTCGTTGTATTTCAGTTCAAAAGCACAATTACAGAGAAATTTGATTTTATAGAAGAAAGTACCGGTCTTGATAGTGATGATACACTTGATAAGAGTTATTCTTGTGATTTTAAAGAATATTCAGATTTTGAAAAGGTAAGTACTATACGTGGATGGAGACTGGATTGAATGATAGATAAAAAAAATACACCTATACTTGGATAATTGCGAATTCTTAGTTTGTATTCTTTTTCACTGTATGAATTCTGTAAGATACTGATTTTGCATTATCTTTCCATATTGTTTTGAATTCAAGCAGTTTTTCAAATCTGACTCCCTCTTAGATTTCAGAACCCTTCAATCTGCTCCCTCTCTCTACCTAAGTAATGAAGATTTATCTCAGTGGTGGAAGCAGAACAAACCTGGCTGGAGGAGGGGACTTGTAGTTCTTGTTTGTATAAATTTCTTCTAGACTAAATTCTTTCTTCTTAAGCCTGAAAAAGTAATGAACAAAATCAAGAAAGAAAAATTTCAAAAGCATCTTTTAACACCACTGATTTACTAGAATCATGTACTGTTTGTCTTCTATGCTTAAATGCTAACTAATTATCTTTCAGCTTAAAATATTGAATTAAAATAACTGGGGTAGAGAAAAATGAATAAACAAGGGTCTGAAGTACCTCGTTTCAGGTGGCATTTTAAAAACATCTGTGTCAAAACTGATCATTCATAGGTCACTTTTTTTTTTTGTGGAAGCTAAGAAAACACAGTTTAGCAGATTATATCATTTCATCTCTTGAGACTGATTTTAAAACTTAATTTTCACACTTAATTATCAAGTCCCTACGTGAAGAAATGCAGTCCTTTGGCACTTCTAAACAATAAACAAAATAACCACAGAAGTTAGTAACGAGTCCATTTAAATGGTATGGCTCACCTTTTTGGTTTGGGTAGTCCCATCGGAGTAAGGTTATGATCTAGCTTGGGAACAGTTTTCCTGATTCGGATTTGTGAGACTTTCTTTGGCCTCTCTTCTGGCTCAGCCTTAGGAGGAAAAAAAAAGAAAAAAGAAAAAAAAAGTTAAGATGAAGGAAGTAATTACCATGTCAGTTATCCAAATTCCCCCCCTACTCATCTTTGTTTTTTCCACTCTGATTTAAAAAGAAAAAAAAAAAGATACAAAGAGCATAGACTAGGACTAGAAGCCTTGTCTTTTAACATTTAATAAGTAACATTCATCAGCAGATATCTGAGATATCTAAAATCTCAAATGAACTCACTTTTTTCAGTTCTGTGTCATCTTGGGATCTAAAACAGTCTGGAGTGGAACCATCTGCTGCATCAGGGGTATGGACCTGAAGTTCAGGTTCTGGAAGCATTGGGGGCAATGCTTCTGAAAGCAAGCAAGACTTTGGTAGTGGAAGAGGGAATGGAGGTTCCAGACTGTAAAAAGAGGAAGAAGAGGATATAAGTAGATCAAGACCCAGTTTATGTTGCAACTGTATTCCATGCTCTTGTCCTAAATTGCAATATGGGCACATAAAACAGTGTGGTTCATAGAAACTGCATAAATGAACACTATCTCCACTACATGCATACAACCAAAAAGTGTGCATACAACCAAAAAATGGGCAGCTCACATTGATACTGAAATAAACTAAATTGCCACAATTTTGAATATCTGATTTTTCTTTCCATATAGTTTATAGCTCTATTTAGTAATTAATGATAGAAAACAGTTAATTTTCCTGCTCTGTCAGCAAATTTGTCACAGGTATTAATTTAGTATTTTTTGTTCACAGATAATTCTAAGAGTTTTTACATCTGCAATTCCAACGCTGAAAAAGAGTAGAAGAAAGTATCAGCATCTTATTTCCACTTCCTCAAACAAAAAGAGCATATTTATCCAAGTAAGAAAACTAAGTTCTGCAGTTTTGCATACATATTTCATAGTAAGATATTTAAATGCTTGAAAGCAACAGCACTGTTCTGTGCAGTGATCTACTTGGCATTTGTGTGAATGCCCCTATGCATTCCCCCACAACATCCAATCACTGTATCTCTCCAGAACTTTAATCAGAAAGCTATTACTGAAGTGAACTGTCAAAAACTGAAACACAGAACGATGACAACATCTCTTTTTAAGAAAGCCTATGATCCAGTCACTCTGAATAAATATCGGAGTTCTGGATACTCACCATATCTCATGGCCTGCAGTCTGTAGTGCTTCCATACCCTGTACAGGTAGGTGTGGTAATATGGCATAGCTGGTTCAACAGAAAAAAAAACATAGTGAAGTTAGACCTACATTATAAAAAAAGATGAGGGAAAAGATTCTTAATATTATCTGAAGTGTAAGACAAAAAATGCTAATGTTGGGAATGGGAAGGATAAGAATTAGTAGAATCATACAAGAGCAAGTCACATCTGTCATTTAGCACACTAATAACTAAATTTCACTGACAGCTTGGTAGGGAAATAGTTCTACTTCCACTTATAATTGTACTGGTAAGAAAAGGAAAAGAGAGTACAGAGAGGAGACAAATAATTTTTGAGCTAATGCTTGAACTACTGCTATGCAAGTCTAAATTCCTTTTTATAAAAGAAAACAACTTTTAAAATGAAACAAAAATCATGAATAATTTTTGTACTAAATAAAAACGTGCACGGTGGAACAGCAGAAAGTGCAAGGAAGGATTTTCATTAAATTGTCTCTCTACTGTCTCTAACTCTCACAGTCTTACTGGAATACACTTAATCAGAATAACCACAGGCCCTTCTATAAGGTTTGGTAATTTCTATGGAGTAAAAAAAATAAAAAATAATCAGCTTTAGGTCCTTTAACATTAAACTTTACTTTCTGTCCACACTATTAAAAGCAATAAATAAGGAGTGAGCTGGAACAGCTTTTATTACATCAAACAGCAAATCTTGTACTTGCTGCTCCTCCAAACTAGCAGCTAAATGTACTGAATGTACTGACATAAAGATATTACAGCCAGACTGGAATGCTACAGAATAAAAAATAATCAGCTGCACTGAAAATGCTTTTATGCTGCACTAAATTCACTTTCTTGTATTTTTGTATTTATATGCCAGAAATTCTAACATTTTCTGTATTTATTTCTATGTAATCATATAGATTTTGAGTAAACACAAATTTAAGACAGATTTACTGAATTATCCTTTTGCCACTGTTTCTGTTACTATGTTTAGAAGAATTATTTTTTTAATTTATTTTATTATTATTATTATTATTATTGATGAGAACAAGCTATCAATTTCCAGCAAAACAGAATCTAAAATGGTGTAATATATTTAAAGTTGTTTTTTTCCTTTCAATTATTTTATAACCAAATCCTTTAATTATACTTTTTGTGCAATTATTTTAGAAATTCACTTTCTACACGTCCTTACAATTTTGGAAACATTCTTTCAGACTTATTGCCTTAAATTCATTACAATAGTTTAACTTTAAAGAACACCCAAGTGGCCAGAAGCATTAAGTCTACCCAGACAGATAAATCAACTCCTTTCAAATATTTAAGAAGAAAAAACAAACTGAGCTTTATGCTACTTTAACTTTGGGCATTTTTCACATAGAGCGATAAGATTTGATTTGTTTTCTCTTCTTTAGGAAAAAGTAATTCATAGCAAAACAGCCGGTTCTCCATTTACCCTTTATGACAAGGAGTTAAATCCTCCTACATTTTAGTTAACTGGATGTGCTGTAACAAACTGCCTTAGAGTCTGCAGACGTAACTATAGAAGAAAACATGAGATTAAGTCAGCTCAGATCTTGAAGTCCAAGGATAAAATGCCTCAACAATACAAAATAATTCATCTCATGCACAGCTAGAAACTTTAAAAAGGTTTTCCTTGTGTTTTAAAAAAAAATTGTAACAGTGTCTTATTTTAAGCTAAGTGCTCAAACTTTAGTGTTTACTGGTGTGATTACTTCCAAAGCACTAATTTATACACTAGAAAATTCTGCCTGAAATATTGCCTCGTGGGGCAAAAAAGAAAACAGGTCTTATAGAATATGCTGCAAAGTTGTATCTGCATCACTATTCAAATTCTATCTTTTAGTGCAGAGAACTCACAAAATCGAGCAGTTATTTCATATTCTCACTCAAATCTTTCCAGGACATGAGAATTCATACTAGCAGGTGATAAACTTGTAGGTATTTTCTCCACTTATGCAAAGTAAAATGTAGCACTAATTATATATAAGTCAAATGCAACAGTTCTCTACAGACTGCCACATCAAATGCAAGACTTAGTGAAACAGATCTATGAACTTACAGTCTGTCTAGGAATCTCAAGACTGCAAGATTGGGGACTAAACTGTCCTGTGTCTCAGGTAGCAGTAACTGAGACATAAGGGGTGAAAAGTTTGCACAAGAGCATGCAAAAATCTCATACCAGCACTAGGAACCTCTTCTTTTATTCTGTTTCTCAGCAAAAAGATTTCAAATGCAGGTAGGAAAATTAAGTGAAATATGCAAAGTAGACATCAGTGCTTTTCCCACTTGAGATGGACAGACAGACCAAAATTCCTCACCAGCCCAAAATGGACCTAGGGTTGCATGTGCCAACAATTCAGTACATCTGGCACACACTATCAAAAGGCACAGTACTCATAAAGAGGTTTCAATTAGCACAGAACAGTCATGGAATACAATTATATTTAACTGAATTCCCTCCCCACCCCAATTAGGATTCTTCCTAATCTGATATTGAATATTTTACAGTGGTTCAAGTGAAACTTGAACTTTTTCAGACCTCTGAATAAAACTCTCCTACCTCAGAAATCCAGTTGTTCTGCAGTCACTCTGAATAGACCTAATGAAGTAGCTCACCTTTCTGCATTATATATTCTGATGCATGGTGTGTTTATTTTGCATGGGAGAAGAAAATAGAGTTAGCCATTCTGCCAAAAGAGGACAGCATTAAAGAAGCGAAGGCAAATATATTTAAATTCAGCTAACAGACTGTTCTGTAGGTAAGAACCTTCCACAATGAGCCCTTTTGGAGCAGAACATGTAGATTTGGAATGGAGGAAATTGATCCTGCAACACAATCTTCTATCACCCTCACTTCCCCAAAAAAGAAGCAAGAACATACCCTACACATATTTATTCTCAGAAATAAGTTGATGAGTTTTACCTGTTCTCGATGCCCACACTTGGCTGCCACTTGCAGTGACTGGAATGAAGAGGAGTGATTTCGGAGGGACAGGCAGAAGGACCATGCTGACTCCAAATGGATAGTGCCCTGCCCAAGGAGTACGGCAGGGAAGAGACCAGGTCATCTGATACATTAGATCCCCCTTTCAAACCCTGGGTAAATTGGGATATAAATAGTCTCTGGATGGAAGGAATATGACTGGTTAAGTTTCTTCTTCTTGTCCAAATCCTGTAACATCCAGGTGAAGAAAGTGCTAACACTGTATGAAGGCCAAGCATGGAGCAACTTCCTGTTCTTTCAGCTGTGGCATTTCTTCCATGATCAGGATGAAGTGCAACAACCCCTGGGGTTGTTACAGAGAGAGGGGAATGCAGCTCGTGATCTTGACTGGAATCTTCTTTGATTGCTACTGCATCTGAACTGCTCTGAGAAAGGAGGAAAGTCCACTTGGAAGGTGGTGCAGGCATTTCTTCCGAAACCATTTTATAATGTACAGAATGCTGAGATGTAGTCCATGTGAGGTCAGTCACAGGACTGGAGTCCAATTTTATGTGAAAAGAAATAGGGAACACTGGGGTATCCAAGAAAGAAGATGGAGAATTGTTGCTCGAATCTAAAGAAGGTATTTTGGTAGATCTCATTGAATAAAGTGCCAAAGATTGAAAGCTGAACATCTTGGTACACCACCTGTCAGCCCAGCGTGAGTGTAAGTTCCTGTTAATGCAAGAGAAAGCTTCCAATAGATTTTTAGATTTACGCTGGCTGTGCCTTGAAGCCACTGGAAGAATTTCAGAAGAATACGGCAGAGATTCCAAGCTATGGATGCTTGTGGCAGGTACCAGTAATTTGCTGGCTATTGCAGACAGCTTGCTCAGTAACGCTGGTTCTTTGGTACATTTTCTGAATTTCAAGCTGCTCAGCAAACTGCACCTCTTGGCTTTCTGCCTCGGCATATGGACAAATCTCATGGCTATTTCCTTTTTCACTGTTGGTGATTTATAGGCAAAGTACAAAGATTTGAGGACTGTGTTTTCCTGTTTAGGGGGCATTTCTGAGGGAGGCTCCAAAGGAGCTGAACTTTTAGGTTTTTTTATTTTTCTTACGGTTTCTAATTGATATGACGTGGGAACTTTTTTGCATGTTCTTCCAGGCTGTATTTTTAATGGGAGAGGTCCTCTTAGTTTATTTCTAGTTCCAAAGGCACCAAGAATTCCATTATAACCTGACTTAAGGTTCAGGTTTTCCATTTCTGAATCCTGAGTCTTTAAAAAACATGAACTAATAGTATCAGTGGTAATCTTTGGCCTTTTGATTTCTTGTAAAGTGCTACACAGTTTATTTTCACTGCTTCTAACAGAAAAAACTTCCTTCGAAGGACTTTCAAACTTTGTATTTCTTGACATCACCAACTCATTTGAAGAACTGCATAAAAGTTCAGAACTGTACAATATGCTTGGATGCACTGCAACTTTTGCTTTCACTTTGTATGCTGCCTTTTTTTCTTGTTTTGCCTTGTCTGACCCGTGCACTTTCACCTCCTCATACTTTTTCTTTCGTTTACGTGCCTGACATTTCTTTACTTTATCAAGTCTCACAGAATCTGAAGTCTCATTTTCCATGGAAACTGAATGAGCTGGTATAGTGTCTTGACATCCTGTAATTTCCTTTGCATTATCTTTGCTTTGTGCATTTAATCTGTAAGGCACGCATACTTCACATTGAACTACATAATTTGGTAATGATTCTTTGCAAGCATTTGATAGCATGTTCATTTCATTATATTTGAATTCTGGTGAAGTTTCTGTGTCAGATGCATCTGCAGTTTGACAGTCTTGCACAGCTTTTGAAAGTAAACTGGTATCAGTGGAACTTGTAAGCTTTGTAGCATTCCCTTCCTTTGAAACACTGTTTAGGTCAGGTCTTGGGATTTCTTCAAAACCTTTTTCATAGTTCTCAGTACTGAGAGCAACTGTTTTGCTACTAGACTCTTTTAAACCTTCTAGTGAGGCCCATAAGCAATCTTCTTCATCAAGTAAGGAATGTATGGGCAACTTTTTTTTATGAGACACTTCTCTTTCCATTTTCTCTTCTGTACATGCATACTTGAACTTCTCTCCAAAATCAGCACTTTTTGGTATGGTCACATCCATGACTTTTGCAGTTAGCACACCATGCCTCTCATCTCTCTGCCTTCCTTTGTTGCATGCGCAAACACTCGAACTTTTTGCATCTTTCAGAGAGCTAGTTGCCTTTTCATCCTCTGAAGATGGTATTTCAGTATTGCTGGCTTCTCTCTTAACGTACATTGTTACAGAAAGAGGTTTTGTCACTGAAGAACCTTTGCAACAAATTTCATCTGAAAATGAATCACTATTATCTATGTCTGTATTCTCAAATGACACAAATAGCTTTTCTTTCTGAGACAAAGAGTTAGTTAAGTTCAGAGCTGATGGTGTTTCTGAATCCCCATGAGTCTCATTAGAAGAATCCTGGATGTTAAACTTCACAAAACAGGACGGACCCACATCCTCGTTAGCATCAGTTTCTTTACCAGGTTCCAACATTAACTGTGAGTAACAGTTATTTGAGATGGATTTTATTCTCAGATTTTTGTTTTTCATCTCTGAAAGCACACACATTTTTTCTGGCTTATAAAACAGACTCCCGTGAATTGACGAGAAGGGCAAAAATGAGACATTAACTGTATTTGCTTGGTCCCCAGTTAACCACTTCATCTTTGCCAATGATTGCTTCCTTGTATTTCCTGAAAATACTAGCTCTGTTTTGTCTTTCACACATTTGATGGAACAAGCATGCTGTGAATATTGTGATTTGCTATCAGAAAGGCTTTCTTCATGAGTTCCTTTATCTGCTCTTCCACAGCCATTCTCACTTTCTTTTAGTTTTGTCATCTTCTCTTGAATTACATCACTGACAAAGCCCATGCATTCTGAGTAGTCTGCGTCTGTTAAACCACCTAAAGACTCAAAATCCACTGCGTTCTTTTTTAAAGTTCTTTGAAAACCATCTTCTCTTACATTTTTATGAACTAACAGAGTCAGGTCATCACCTTTTTTTAACAATATATCTTCATGTTGGCTAGAGCTGATTGACAGTTTAGCTTCCTCTGCAGAAGTAGCAATATACTGTAAACCAGTATGTAGTTCTTTGTTTAAGCTTTCTACATGTTGCTTTCTGCCAGGAACCAGGCCACAGAACTCAGTCTGATGTGCAAGAAACTGATTTTCCATTGGAGAAATGGTCATTTCTGCTTGGATAGCATGTCTTGTTTGCATATTCATATTGTTGAGTGGCGGACGTGCACCACAGATAGAAAAGCTGTACTCAGAAGAACTAGCTGTGAGTGATGACATTCCTTTCTTCCCAGATGTGCCTAGTTCTCTCATCTTCAGTAGTAATGGAGAGTTACAAAATTCAAAATTATGAACACAATTTTTTTTGTTCAAATTTCTGACTAATAGGTGTTTACCAGTCTCACTTCTCCAATTGCCTTCAGGAACTTTTGGAGATCTCACAGTTCTTATTTTATCCAAATCATCTGAATGGACAACGCACATGCTAAATTGTTTCTCTACCTCATCTTTGTCACAAATAATTTCACTGCAATCTGTTAATTTACAAAGGTCAAATTGTTTCACATTTTCAGATTTCATATTCTTAGTTGAAATCTCATCTCCTACTAAGGTAGTAGGAGATTCCTCTGTATCATAAGTTAGGCAAAACATGCTTTTTTCTGTGGAATTATCATTTATCCCGTGCAGAGCTACACATCTGTTGCCCCAGTCATCTTGATAGGGAAGAGATCTACATGACAAAGGGCAACATTCTTCCAGAAAAGTGATTGTCTTTTTACTATTATATCCAACTGAAACTTCTCCTTCCAAACTATCATTGTCAATCTTCATCTCAATATCAGCCTTTAAAAAGTTACTGTTCAGGACAGCATCACCTACATGTGTACTACTTGATAAGATACTCGAAGTAGTAGCAGCTGTATGCTGGTCTTTTAAAGTCTGATTACTAGAATTCCATGTGTTGCTATGTTCATTTTCTAAATCAGAGTCTACAGTCTCTACCTTCCCTTCTGAAGACTTCCTGTTCTTCTGGGAAATGTTGCCTGTCATACTGGATTCATCAGAAGTCTTAGGATTTATTAAGGACATGAATTTGTCTTTATGCAGCAGAAATTCAGCAACTTGTTCCTCTGTTGTCCGAGAAGAACCAAACGATTCTTTTCCAGATAGATTATCCTGAACCTTGTCCTTGCTTGCAGCTTCATTAGCAGTACAAAACAGACACTCATCACAGTGAGGCTTTCTTGATTTTTGTGCAAGAGGAGGTAGAATTACATTTAGTGTATAAATCAAATTAGTTTCTTTGTCAGAAAACTCTAACATTGTATTACTCTGAGATTCCTGTTCAAACAGTTTTACCTCAGGTGAATCATCTTCTAGCTTGGCAGAAAGATCCTGACAGTCACGCCTACTGGGAAAAGAAATTTTACTGTAGGTCTTATAAATGCCTACATCCGTCTGTACAATTTCACGGGAAGCAATGCTGTTTGTTTCCTTCAACAGGACACTTTCTTTTAAATCATCCTTGCACAGATCACTGACAGAAAACTGCAACTGGTCCTTTTTCCACTTATTGGCTTCTGATGGGATCGTTTCTAATTTTTCTTTTGAGAACTCCTCAGAAGATGAAGCAACAGAATTGAAAACTGAAGGATGACAGTACTCAAAATCAACATTCTCTTGAGCTTCAATGTTACTTCCCACAGCAATTTCTCTCTGGATTTCAGCAACCTCTTCAAATTCAGAGCTGTATGATTTACCTGTACTATCATTTGTTTCCCCATCATCAGTTTTATCACTAGATAATTCTTTCTTACTTAGCACTGAGAGATGCTCTAGTAGCATGGACTTGGAAGTGCAGTTCTTTACAAATCCAGTTCTGGGATCATAATTAGTCTGACTTGTCATGCTTTCAGGAAGATGCTTTTTTGAGGTTTCATTGATAATTTTATGAATTGCAGTACTGTTGTTGTCTAGAGACATATTTCTGAAGTCCAGATAACAGACGCTTTCCAGAACCGAACACATAACTTCAGAACTTTTTATGGAGAGCATTCTACAACTTCCTACTGACGATAACCTAACAGGTTCATTATGTCTAGGTGGAAGAATGGTACAAAAGTCACAAGTATTGTTTCCTTCATTGTGATGATAAGTCTGACAATTATCAAGTGATGTATTGAATTCATTAACGAGATTTTGTCTAGGTAACTTTTCTTCTGTAGTCTCCAAAATAGATACAACATTGCCCCCTGTTCTCAATGACATGTCAGCATGGGCTTTCAACCCATTATATTCGCTTATTTCTTGTGAATGTTCTGTTGTTGATTCAACGTCCATAACTTTTAAAGGCTCTATGAAATCTAGCCTGGTGGTTTCAGAAACCCCAGCTCTAGCCATGACTGTGTCTATATTTGGGCATTCATTGCTCTCAGGTGGAAGACCTTTACTCACACTGCCATTCTGGTATCCTGCTTTACTAAATATTCTAGTCCCATCAGCCTTCATACCTTGTGCTTCTTCAGTAAGCTTTGGGAGAGTTTCAGCTGTCACCTGAACATTTGCTTGGTTTTCTTCTGCACAAGAAAAATAAAGCAAATCAGTACCATACAATACATTTGGAAGGCATTTAACTTACTATGTTTCTCTTGGTGATATACACACTGTTGTGTATACTCTGTCTTGGTTATCAAAGCTTTTGAAGAAGTGAGAATTGAAGCTAGCAATTCTAATATAAACCATTAAAACAAAGCAAACAAACAACTCCATCACAAACCTAATGTAACAAATGCAGTCCTTTTTAGTAAAGACGTTCCACACGAGCAGCAGATATCCTGTATTTTTCATATTCCTCTGATAACAAACCAGAAACAATACAGGTCCTGTAACTCAATACATTTGAAGTCTTGGCCAACATCATAATATTGATTTGTTACATCAAAGCTCAACATAGCTGAGTACTTTATCTGCTGCATTCTAGAAACATGGCTGGGCATTGAGTTGCCATATCCATTTCTTCTTCCTTGAAGGCATTTTTGTCATAAGTAACCTACAGGAGGACAACCCATATCTCATTTTGTCCAAGCAATTTGGATTGTTAGTATTTTTGAGAAGTCATGAAGAGAATGACAAAGTTCAAAAATGAGAGTTGCTGTTCAATATCCTTATATTTAAAACTTTACATATGCACTCATATTTCTGCACATCATTTTCATATTTGCAACTAAGGATCAAGACTAGATAGTATTACTAAAAAGTAATACAGCAAATTAAGACAAGGGAGTCGGACTGGATGACCTTTGGGGGTCCCTTTCAACTCAAACAATTCTTTGATTCTATGATTTCCTCATCAACAAGGCAAGAGAGAGAAAAAATGATTACTAGCTGTAGGCCAAGTGACAAAATCATTTGGAGCTAGAAAATTACAGCTCATAATGAAATTAAGGATGAGTTTTACTATATTCTTCCTTTGAATTCTGGACTTATAGTTTTCTAAAAATTAGAAAATGAATGAGTCATATTTTTACATCTTTGTTATTACCACTGTCATGTAAACCAGCTCTGAAGAATAAGGAAATGCAAAACGTCTGCTACTAACTAGAGCTTCTGCTTTGGGGTTAATAAGTATTCCAGCAAAATGACTAAAACACATCTTTTCTGTAAAAAGTCTTTAGAAAAGTATACAGGCTATTATGAAAAAGCAAAGGATGAAAGTTTCACGTTGTTTGAACAATGCAGAGTAATAGTTTCTACTGTAGAACAAATTCAATGAGCCATCTTACAATTACTCATCAATTTTAAATCAACAAAAAGGAATCTGAGAGAAAAGCAGAAGCAGACAGGCACATACAAAAAAAATACGCACCTCTGCTCTTCAGAAATCCTGCTATTTCAGCGCAACAGCTTGCTGAAGAATTTACCTCATGCTTGTTTAGATGGGGATCCTCCTGAAACATGAGCAAAACAGAAGTGGATATCGATCAATTTTCTGAAACATTTCAGGAACTGTATCTGCTTATCCAGGTTACTTATGTCTGAGAAGGACAAACCTCAGAACACGTAAGTCCTTCTAGATGTATTCACACAAGCACTTGCCATTCCTTTCTGACCCTATCAATCAACAGCAGCTCAGCATTGAATAGTGATGCATACAGAAGACATTGTAAAGTGCTGTTGTATTTAGCAGCAGCAAAGTATTCCCACACAAGCAGCTAAAATGTATGCAGTTTAAATGGAAATTGTTGTAAATATGAATCAGAGGAATAATCCAGTCTCCAAGCCTCCCTAGCATCCCCAGGCCATTACTGTATGCTTTTGGCAAGATGCATGTCCTTCCTGTTATTTACTAGAACTTGCCTTCTACCATTCCCTCCCTTGGCTCAAAACCACATATATCCCAAACAGGTGACCTAGGTCTACTTTGGAAAAAACAACAACAACAACAACAAAAATTCCAACTCAATCCAATAAACCATCTCAATGTTTGAAGTACATGAGAGTTAATCTTGGAAACATGACTATGGAAAAACTAATTATTTTCACAACTCTTCAAATAAATCAAACAGATATCAAAAAGGAATATATATATTTAAAATGACAAAATATTTTGCTATTATGCAACACTGTAAACCATACAACTTATCCAGATAGTTCTAAGGCTGGTGTATGTTCAGTCAGAATACATTTTTTTTCCTCCCCTGTTCTTCTACGTGTAAAAACCCTGTTTACAAACTACAGAAAAATGATCAACAGGAACTAAAAAAATCTTGACTTTTTAATAAAGAGTTTTGCAACTCTTCAGTTGTTGGTAAACTAGTTGGCACATTTTTCAGCATGTCTTTGCCTAAAAACACTTTTATCATCAGCCTTTGCTACAGAGGAGGAAAAATAAACCATGACATTGTGAGCTCCTTATTTTGAAAGGGAACACTAACAGTTCACTAACTCTTACCTTGTTACAAATGATAATTCCAAAAATGAAGAAGAATCTTCATTTTCAGAGTGAAACTGAAATGCTAGGCTGAAGTCTCCTGTAGCATTAAAATACAATTACCAGACTGAACTAACTGTTATTTAGCAGTTAGTACTTTGACTACAGATGATACTTGTAAAAGGTGCTGTATCCACAGAACACAGCTATTGGCCTAAGAGCTTTCTCAGTTGCTTCTTTCTCCTTTTTAACCACCGGTCAGTTTTAGTCCTTTCTCTGTTACATACCTGCCTCTTACCATTCCATTGGTACTTAAAAAAAACCTTGATTTTTTAAAACACCACTGGTCCACTCAAATATCCTCAGTTTTTCACTGGACCTGTGATAATCTCAATAATGACACACTTGACAGAAATCACAAATAAGAAGAAAATCACATGGACAAAATCCTGTGTGTTGTTGTGGCAACCTGAATTTCCAAATATCACACAGTTATGTTTTTTTCCTAATTTGCTTACTTGTTTTAACCATTTTTCCCCAGCTTTTAGAGCACAGCATTCAGCGTGGTCCTCTTCAGTATCTTGTGCCTCTTTATCTCCTTGCTGGTATTCTCCACTAGAACAGTCTTGTTTCCTGCGAGTTTGTTTGTTTTCTTCATCCTTTTCAGCACCTCCATTGCGTTGTGATTCTTTGGTAAGCGGTTCTGCTGGCTCCCAATGAACCTCTCTGACCACATCATCCAGATGCGCTGCCTCCTCGCCAAAGCCTTTTGCCTCCAAAGTCCTGTGGTGCTCTGATGACAGCTCACTACTGTGTGCCAGCTCAGGTGTGGTCACATCAGGCTCTGCATCTAACCCAGCACCAGGCTCAGACACAGCCATAAGGCCGGCGGGGACGCTGAGCCCCTCGTGCAGGTCCTCAGTGCCAGTACAGGCAGAGGAGTCAAGGAGACATTCCACCCCAGATGAGAGCATGGGGGCAGCTGGAGGCCCACTGTCTTTCACAGTTTACCCTAAAAATAAAAGCCACATTAAATCAACAAAGATAGGAGTAATCTCAAGAACAAAAGGAAAGCTTCACTGTTCAAGGTTCAAAGATGCTCAGAGAGCCGGAGCACCCTTCCCATGGAGAAAGGCTGTAGGAGCTTGTTTAGCTTGGAGAAGAGAAGGCTCCAGGAAGACTTCACTGCAGCACCTTCCAGTACTCGAGGGGCACTTATAAACAGGAGGACCGACCTTATAAACAGGAGGACTGACCTTTTACCGCACCTGACAGCAACAGGACAAGGGAGAACGGCTTTAAACTATGAGAGAAGACTTAGGTTGGATATCAGGTGAAAATTCTTCACTCAGAGGGAGGTGAGACCCTGGAAAAGAAGAGCTGTGGGTGCCCCATCCCTGGAGGTGCCTGAGGCCGCGGGCAGCCTGAGCTGGGGGCTTTGGGCAGCAGCACCCGGCAGGGCTCGGGGCTGTAAGCTGCCCTCCGATCCAACGCCACTGCGGCTCCGTGACTCTCTAACTTCAGAACGGGGCTGAGAGCTATTTGGGCACCGAGGCCAAAGCTTCGTTAACAGAGACCAGCGGTGCAGAGCCACGCTGCTACAGCTCCAACCCCCGGGGAACCACGAAGGAGCCGCAGCGCACCTCGGTGCTGGCAGCACGCTCTACTTCCCGGCTAACCGAAGCATCCTTTTCCCTCCTGTCATTTTCCGAAGCGTTCAGCTGTCGCAAAGCCTCAATCCCGCGGCTCCTCCAACCCTCAGGGGCGCTCCGCCCGGAGCCCCGCACCGCGGCGGGACGCGACGCGACTCACCGCCGGCAGCGGGCCGCCCCCAGCGGCGAGGGCCCGGCCCGGCGCTCCCGGAGCCGCGGCAGCCGCACGGCGCGCTCCGGACGCGGCTTTGTTCGACGCGCGGCCCCGGCCTCCGCAGCCCCGCGCAGCGGGACGAGGTGGCCCCACCCGGCGAAGCACAACCGCCGACCCCCGCCGCCGTTACCCGCGGCCGCCCCGCTCCTCGCCGCTCCGCGGCCCGCTCACATCACTTCCTCATCCGGGCCCGCCGCCCCCTCCCTCGCGCGGCACGGCCGTTACGATGCCCCGCCCCCGGCTGCCCCCCCGCCCCGGAGCCCCTCCCACCCCGCCGCTCTGTGGCGGGCACCACGTGACTCGAGGGCCGGGCCCCGGATGCGGAAGTGCTTCTTGGCGGCAGTGCTTCCGCCCGGTTGCTGGCGGGAGGTTGGCGCCCGAGCTCGGCTCGCGCCCCTCAGCGCCTCCCTTCAGGCTTCGGCCCGCGGCGCTGCGCCGCGCTTCTCCTTCAGTCTCGGGGTTCCGGGGCTGGGCGGGCTGTGAGAGCGGCGGGCGCGGCCTCAGCGCTCCTTGTGTCCCGTCTGCGGCCCTGAGGAGCCCCGGAGCGGCTGACGGGAGCGGGGCATCCCGCGCTTCGGCACCCGTGGGGGAAGCGTTGGTGTGGGAGCGCAGCTCTGAGGGTGGGTGTTGTGAGGAAAAAAACGTGCGTTCTGATGACGTGTCTGTAACCGATGCGGAGAGAAACTCGTTGGTGGCGGGTTTGGTTTGAAGCACGCCTCTGAAAAAGTGTGCTGTGAAAGTTGTGCGCTGGAATAGCGCGCGGTGCGGGTGAGAGCGGCGGAACGGGATTTGTGATGCAGGGCCGTGAGGGACCGCGCTGTGCGGCGCTGGTGGCTCTGGGTGCTCCCTGCCTGCCTGCTGCGCGGCGCCGGGCTTCTTCCTGACATAGAGAAGGTTAAACGGTAGCGCAGACGCCGTTGCTCACAGAGCCTCCGAAGAACAGCTGTGCTCAGGCTTGTTTTTGCTCTCGTTTCTGCTGCAGATGTGCAGGATGCCCTCTGCCCTTTTTACTCGAAGTAACTGAGAAGGACGGGAGCTCAAGATGAGAACCAACAAGGTGTACAAGCTGGTCATACACAAGAAGGGCTTTGGAGGCAGCGGTCAGTGTCTTGGTTTGTAGCAGTGAGACCCACACTTACTGTTGCTGGAAGCTCTGAGATGTGTGTTGCTCTTTTAACAAAGCAGTGGAGGCAGAGCTTGGTGGCAGTGCTACCAGCTGCAGTGTGGAATGACCTGTTCTAACAGTAAGATACAGCAGAAAAAATCAGGTTTATTTTTCAGAATGGAATTCCATTTGTAAAATACAATTCCTTCATTCTATTTCTTTTCCTTTTATTTTCTCACTTTAACTTGCACCTCAGTCCTTCCTAACAAAGAGTGACAGACATGTCAGTGAGTTACTGCTGCACGTAGACAAGAGTAGGAACAAAATGTATGGTTTTGTGAACTCACAGTGCTGTTTATTTGCTTACTTTCTAGTTGCAGACTTAAAATCACTGCATGGTGCTGAAGTTTATTAACAAGATTCTGTAGATACCTGAATTCCTGCTGGTACTCTTTATATGTAAAATATAAAAGAAGATTCTACTTGTATAGTGAAGGCATGCTCTCATGCTGAACAACTCATTCATAAAAGTGATTTGAAAGAACAGCTTTTGCTCACAAGATTGTCCAGACTGAAGTAGCTGTAGGGGTGTTGTTCTGTAGTGAACATGATGCATCGGTGATGTGTTAATCCCAGGCAGTGAATTTGTGTTGAGTAAGTAGGTGTGTATAAGCATGCAAGTGTCTGTGTTTGGTATTTGTTCATTGTCACATTCCTCACATTTGCTTATATTTGCAGATGATGAACTGGTGGTGAATCCTAAAGTGTTTCTTCAAATCAAGCTGGGAGATGTTGTGGAAATCGCACATCCCAATGATGAATACAGGTGAATTCTCCTTTTGCTGATCAGTCAAGTGTGGTTAGAGCACCGAAAAGATGTGTTGAAGTGCAGCAGGTTCTACACTGAGAGGCTTTGCTTCAGCATCTGCCGTGTTTGTTTTTTTTTTTTTCAATGAAAGTAAAATAAACTAGCAGGAGCTCTTGCTCAAAGCAGAGTTTGTGTAATCCTCTGTGCTTGGTGTTTCACTGGGCAAGTAGCACCTGGAAATGGAGAGGTCAGTGATGTCTTTATCTTCACAGAGCTGTTATTAGCTAACAATCATTCTTCTTTCTGTAGCGTCTCCAAGGCAGAACTCAAACTTCTTGGTTTGCTATAAAAACATAAACCTGCAATCTGAAGATTTGTCCTACAGCATATATGAAAAAAGCAGGAGCACAGCTGTGTTAGATTCTGAGATAATCTTGTATGTCTTCGTTTCCCTTTTAGAGTGTCATCTTTACCTAAAAAGTACCTTATAGTTCAATAGGTATAAAGAACAGCATGGGGTGACAGGCAGAGAGGATGGTGTATTGAAACCTTCCAGAAAATGATACTGTTTTTGTTCGGCTTACTCTGTTCTCTGTGATCCTGAATAGTTTTGATACAGATTTAACTGGAGTACACTGTTGGTACCTCAACTTGTCTGCCTTTTTTCTTCCTTGCATGCTACAGCCCTCTGCTCCTACAAGTGAAATCACTGAAGGAAGATTTGCAGAAAGGTAAAACCCTAGACTTGTAAAGTGCACAGTAAAATCATAGACAAAGATTGTGTGGTTGGACTTTAAATATCTGCATTACTCAACTAACGTAACTTTTAAAGAAGCTGAGTGCTTTATTTGTCTAGCATGAAGGATTATCATTTCCATCGGAAAATGAGTACCCAATTTAAAATCTCCTTTTGGTTCAGTAATGTTGAGTAAAGTTTGGAGGGAAAAAAAGCCGATAAACTTAAGCCTTAAATTTTTGTATCTGCACTCTCTGACTGTGTGTCTTCTCTTCTTGCAGTCTTCTTGCATTAATGAATTCATACTGAACTCTGTATCGATCTCCATTGCTTTGATTTTAATGAATCTTAATTTGGGCAATAGTTGAAAGAAGTCACTGTCTTTTACTGAGGCCCTAAGTATTTCATGACAACCTGATTGTATTGCTTTTGTACCTGTAAATGCCTGACACCTTCTGGTTGTGTTCTCTGTCCTTTCTCCTTGCTGTGGCAGAAACGATAAGCGTGGATCAGACTGTTGCGCAGGTTTTCCGACTGCGGCCGTACCAGGATGTCCATGTGAACGTTGTTGACCCAAAGGTGTGTGGCTTTGCAATTTTTGTCTATCTGTTAGCTCATACTGGGGCTCTGTGAATTTCCACTTATAGTAGTTTTTGGGGAAAAAAAAGGCTTTTTATTTTTATTTTTAATGGAAGCAACTTTTACCATCTTTCTGAAGAAAGTGAGGCTTGGGCTCTTGCACTGTTTGTGTGTCTGTACGGGTCCCTTTCTTCTCTCCCCACCATCTCAACACTCCTTTTGAAGTTTTTGGGCCTGGTTGATAGGAATTTAGACATTTCAATTGCATTTTCTTTCCATAATTCAGAATAACTCAGCAGAGGGAAGAGAAGCTCGTAAGTGCCCCTGTCCAAAGAAAAGCCATGGATTTGCATTATTTGACATTAGAGTACCTTCTAAAAGAGGCATCTCTCGTAAATGTCCAGCTGTATGAAGAGCTTCAGTTGGAGTTGATGTTCAATACATAACAAAAAATATGCAGGAACTGGGTTTCCTTAATGCTGTGAGCGTTGTAACTTGATTCTTGTGCTTTTGGTTTGATCTGAGAGTTGTAGCACGGATAGTCTTGAGTCTTTTTCTGGCCATGTGATGCAGTTTCAGGTATGTGCACAACTTTGGTGGCTGTTCAGATGGGATTCCTCTTTGTCTTGCAGCTGTTTGCAGCACTGACTTGTTTAGATCAGCCCTTGCTGTAACATTTGGCTCTTAGCAGAAAAGTGCTGTGTTGGAAACAACCAGTAAAATCAAAGCAGTGTTTTTCCTCTATTTTCCAGGAAGTGACCTTGGACTTGGTGGAACTGACTTTTAAAGATCAGTACATTGGCCGTGGGGATATGTGGCGACTGAAGAAAAGTTTGGTAAGGCCCATGCTTCCCTCATGGTAGGGTGGAGGTGACTTTAAGAATATTGTAGACCTTTTTCTTTGCTGACTGTAGAAGAAAATAAGCTTTTTACAGAGAGAGAACAAGATCAGTCAGCAGCTCCTGTGGAACATCAGCTTTAAGTGGTACGTTAGTGTTGGAGAAGTGTATGTAAATAATAAGGAAAAAAATGACATTCCCATCATTTCCTACTCTGTTGCAGTAATGTTGGTTACTGCTTTGGGCACTGCAAATGCTGCTTAGTGCTTTTTCTCACATTCTGAATTTTAATGATTTACTACTTTAGGAGGGAATTGAATCCAAATGTATTTCAAACAGAAATGCTGCAGTATTGTCTCTCTGATAGTACTGCTTAATAAGTAACCATCAGATTTTTATTTTTTTGTTCCTGCATCTCTGAAGCACAGTTTTTGACTCCTGTAGGAGTAGTGAATTAGAGAGAAGAACCCAGTCAATTTCAGCTTCTATTAAAAGCTGTTTTCCATGCTGTATTTGAGAGGTTCTTGTTTTCATGCTTTTATAGCCCAAGTCTGGTGCTTGAGTGCTTTGCTTGCTTGCTTGTTTTCTTTGCTAATCTGTCTGCTCTTTCTGAGCCCACTGTTCTGTTAACACCTGTAACTGTTCTTTTGTAGGTCAGCACATGTGCATATGTCACCCAGAAGGTGGAATTTGCAGGTATCAGGTCAGTGTGTTATGTTTGTTTATTCCTAGATATGAGAAAACTAGAGAGCAGCACAGAAATCTCTGCCCTCAGAGCCAAGTGTGAAGAGAAGTGCTTTAAGCTTAGCCATGTTTGTAGCATTTTCAGCTATTGGTGAGAAATGTATGCTGTTTGAAAAATGTTGATTCTGTGATCTTCATATTTATTCTAGTTAATAAATATTGTGTACTTTTTTTCTTCCAGGGCACAAGCAGGTGAACTGTGGGTTAAGAGTGAGAAAGTCACTTGTGGTTACATCAGTGAGGACACACGGGTAAGATTTTGGGGAGTAAAGAAAAGGAAGTCTTTTCCCTTGCTAGCTTTTTGTTAATTCTATCTTACTGACAGATTTGTATGGATGACATAAGTTGGTTGTGTAGTGAGTTGAAAAATGGCAGCAAATTCAGGAGAATGAGCAATGAGAGAAGTTCAACTGTTCTTCACTGATTGCTCTTCTCTTGCAGGGGGAATTCCTCACAGTGCAGTGGGCACAGTCATATCAGTTATTTGGTAGTTAACTTCCACATTTGGCACTTGTAGCAAATGTACCTTGTTTGAAAGATGTTTGATTCCCCTGCAGGTGGTCTTCCGCTCCACTTCTGCCATGGTTTATATTTTCATCCAGATGAGCTGTGAAATGTGGGATTTCGATATCTATGGTACGTGGTTAACTGGCTTGCCTGGTTGTGAGTGTGCATGACTGCAGCTGTCCTTTCTGCTGCTACTAGAAAACTGCCACTATGATACCTTTCTACCACTTCTAGAAAACTGAAGTATCTTACCTTTGGTGTAGGCATTGCTGTGGTGTTCTCTTAGATCCTTATTCACAGTGCCACGCTTCCTTTTCCTGGGTGCCGCATAGTTTTCCTGTTCTTACTGTAGTGCCTGAGTGCCATTATCTCAGCAGCTATTCAGGGGGACCAGCTTGAGTATGAAGCTTGAAAAGGTTTTTCCATGTTGCGAACATTTGATGATGAGGGCTTGGAACCCTGAAAACAGAAATGAATGGAAGTCCCATGCAAAGAATGTCTTGATATTATAGATTTCTCTTGACGTTGGTTGGATGGGAGAGCCCTGCCTTTAGCTGAGGGGAGGGTTGTTGAAAGTATTCAAAATTCAGGAAGTGTTCAAAACTCAGGAGTTGCTTAGCTCTATCGTTGTCCTATTTTTTTTTTTCTGCCTTAGTTCTTTAGCAGCTCTCTTACCCCTTCCTTTGACCATGTGCTTAGGCATATGTAGCTGGGCAGCTTTTCAAAGCTGAGCAGGGGATCAGTTGTGAATGCTATTTCTAAAAGATAGTACAGATGCTTTCCCAGCATGTTGTAAATGTGTTGGGAGAATGGATGTAAAGGTCAGATCCGTGTGACAATACAACAGTTTTGTTTAAATCATCTGAAACGTAGTCCTGCTTTTAAATCTTTTTTTGCCCTCTTTATTACTGTTAGCATTCAGTGTGCACAGAGCAAATTACTCTGCTCTGATCTTAATAAAAAATAACTCCTAGAATCTCAGTGTTAAATACAGCTTGTAGTTGAAGTAGTTGCTACTGTTTGATGTTTGGGTGTGTTTACTTTGCAGGGGACTTGTACTTTGAGAAAGCTGTGAACGGTTTCCTTGCTGACCTCTTCACAAAATGGAAGGTAAATAGCTGCTCAAGTTCATCCTTTTCTGAAATAAGATGTCAGTGCCATCTTCGTGAATCCACCGAGCTGCCTGTTTGAGGAAGGCCCATGTTGTGTCAGGAAGCACTAAGGTTTACAAGAGCATGAGAGATGGCTCCTGGGCATCAGAAGAGTGGTTACTGCAGGTCAGCTGGTAAATCATGTGTGCAGGTAGCTCCAGTACTGCTTTGTTGTATCTGCTATGGTGTTGTCATGCAGTTGGTCGGTTTGGGTGGCAGGTCTGACTGGCCTTCAGTTACTATATGTGTGATGCAGGTGCAACTCAAGTTTGTTTTGCACAGTCTTTGTTCCAGGACTTAGTTCCGAATGGTTTCCTGGCATTATGTAATCCAGTTGTGTTGCTGTCTTTTAGCGTGGGGCCACTGGTGTTGTGCAAGCTCTTGGAAGTGGTGTGCTCTAAAACAAACAAACAAAGCCTCACTATCTTTTCACAGCCAAACAACAAAGAGCCATCTCCTGTTTCAGTGCACGCCTTGGCTCAGAGCAAGGTGCAGCTGCTGTTGGCAGCCCTGCATTAGGGGAGAGAGTAGGATTGGAGGCTGAAATCCTTTTAGCCACGCAGCTGTGGAGAAAGCCTGGGGCTGCAGATTTCTATGGACATGAATAAGAGAACTGTAGCAGTACTCAAGACGTACAAAATCTGAAGCCTAAATTGGAAGGATAGCTAGACAAGGCAAAAGAGCCTGAAACCCTACGTGTGTAACATCTGTGCAAAGTATAGCTCATAATGCTCACAAATGTGAAGAACTGCAGGTTTGATTCATTTTCATTGTGTTTTTTCTCCCCTGGAGATTTTACTGGGAGCACTGCATGATGTGCATAAGGCTTCTGTTCTATTTTTGATACTAGTATACCATGTTGGATATGGGCCTGGGTGATCTGGGGACTCTCTCAGACCAGGCCTTTTCAAGCTTTTCCTTTTGCAGGGGATGGCCAGTATGCTCTTTCCAGCTCATTAATTCCATTGTGTGCATTAGCACTATAACTGTTCAGTCAGGTTAGTGTCTTGTTTCTGTGGAGTTGTTAGGGGCATCTATCTGTCAGTAAGAAATAACAGTATCAAATTGCTGTCAGCAAGTACGTTTATAAAAGCAAACACATTGAGTCAGCTGTGTTTTTTATACAGAAATCTTGTATCCTGGTAACTACAGAGGGGAGTTGCTTTTAGACTAATGGAGGATGCTTCCATTTAATACACTATAGCCTAGCAGAACAGACTCCTCAGGATGGAGCTTTATGTTATTTCATAGAAGCATTCACAGTCTTTCTGCCTATACATAAATACAGCAATACATGTTTATCTAGGTCCTACATGTGAGCTATAAAGGATGTTACTATATGTGTATCTACTGTGTGTGACCCTTTTTTGTGTGAAAGTTGTTTTTTTCTTTTGTTCTTCCTGGACAGGAGAAGAATTGTAGCCATGAAGTGACAGTGGTTCTATTTTCTAGAACGTTTTATGAAGCAAAATGTATAGGTAAGTAAATTCTATATTTTCATGTTACTGTTTATAATCTTTCTCCTCTCATCAGAGATTTTTAGTGTTTGGCAAAGACTCTTTTTTTTTTTTATGCCCATGTCAAAAGTGTTCCCTACCAAGCACAATGGATACACAGTCATTGTCGTGACAGTACTACAGTAAAAACTGTACTTGGAGGAATATGTGGCAAATTTCTTTCCTCGTACTCAAGCTGTCATGTTGGTTTAAAAGCAATTTAAATGCTGTGAGAGACAACTAATAACCACTCCCTGCTAGAAAAGACAACAGGCATTTCTGTATGAGAATGCAGTGTAATAGCTGCTGCTGCCTCCATTTCAGATGAGTTTCCTGAAACACATCGTGCATCAATCCGGCAGGATCATGAGGGAAGGTTTTATGAAGATTTTTACAAGTATGTCGTCTTCCCCCTTCTTTCATCTGTCTCACAGTGTATGTACAACCCTTGTGGAGAACATCGTGTTGTTAGCTGTAGGACCTTGCTAGGAATTAAGATTGTGAAAAACATGTATGTCTGAAACTGGCAGCACTTTCCATTCTGTGACTGCATGATCTTGTTTGCTATGTTAGTCTTCCTCTTGGGTGTATGGGGGTATGGTTTGCATTCCTTTCATGATACTTACTGAACTGTGCTCTTTCTAGAGTTGTAGTTCAGAATGAGAGACGAGAAGAGTGGACCTCATTGCTTGTGACCATTAAAAAGCTTTTCATCCAGTATCCCGTGCTGGTACGACTGGAGCAAGCAGGTGAAGGAATACCCCTTTCCTGGGCTTTTACCCTCTTAAATTTTTTTTTTTTGGAAAGCTATTTGTAAACTCTAGCTTTGGTTGGAGCCTGATGTTGCACTACTTAAGTGCTCTCCTGAGTAAGTTATTTTGCTCAGATTTTTCTGTGAGATGCACCATTTTTGCCTGTAATTTGTTGAGTTAATAGGCCTTAATACCAGTGCAATTACAATTTATATATTTTCTTCCTTCTGAACACTCGTCCAGAGGGCTTTCCTCCAGGTTTCAATTCTACGTCAGCACAAGGGAACTACTTGGAGGCCATAAATCTTTCATTCAATGGTAAGTTATGAACAACAGATAAAAACGTACAGAGGAGGAGCCACTAAAACAGGTGCAAGTAAATGGCTGTGGGCTTCTCCTGCCTGTTCCTTAACATCAGTGAGGAGAGAGAAATATGAAGCGGTTAAACTGTCATTTCCCGCTTCAGAAGAAAGTGTCTAATGTGTGTCTCTGGAAGAAAACAATGACTCTCATAACTGAGTGTTGGGTGGTTCAGGAACCAATGCAGGGCCTTGTTCAGATGAAAATGTTTCTCCCAACTGCATGTCTGTGTGCAAACTTCTTGCAACAGAAGTTGATTTTTTAAATTCTGTAAGCCTTTCAAAAGCAGGCTGATCAAATGTTACTTGGGTTAAGGTGATCCATCTTTTTTTAGCAGGCAGATGGATTTAATTGTCTGGAAGGGATCTCAAAAGATGTGCTTTTTTGTGATGTGCTCTTTACATCAGATGTTTCTGTCCTCTGAATGGCTGTATTTACATGAGAGGGGGAGCACAGCTTGTTAGTGACCGGTAACGACTTTTATGTTATGATGTAGGAGGGGTTTATGATATAGGTGGGGTTTGCTTGTTTTTGAAGCACTGGATATTTTTTTATTTGGTGTGTGGGGTTTTTTTGTTGATTTGTTTTTTGAGATGTTAGAACACTAAGCATATGAAAAAAGACCCCTTCTTAGGTATCCAGTTCCTGTTTTCTGCCCATACTGCTATACTGCTATAGCTTTATTTATATTACTGGTTGAACAATGCTACGCACAAGTCCTAACTTTCACATTTGCTTTGTGGAAACTTGTTTAATGCCTTTACCAATAGAGAGTCAACTCCCTTGCTTTAAAAAATAGATCCAGCATCTTTTTCTGATGAAGTACTCCCTGTTTCTTTCTCGTAGTGTTCGACAAGCATTACATAAACAGGAACTTTGATCGGACTGGCCAGATGTCTGTGGTCATCACCCCTGGTGTGGGTGTGTTTGAAGTCGATCGCCTCCTTATGATTCTGACCAAGCAGCGGATGATAGACAATGGTAAATAAATAACCAGTCATTCTGTGTCACTTCTGTGAAGAATAACAGATATATTTGGAAAAGTTCTGCCCTCTTCTTGTGCTGAAATAGTACCCGTTGTAACTTTTGTACTTGGGAAAGAGGGGTCACAACTGGAGGGCTTGTGTCTACACTGTTGAAATGATTTGGTTTTTAGAGAACTTGAAGTTATTGATTTTATTTCAATGATAGTGGAGCACTTCATCAGTCTATGCAGACTTTCCCCTTGCAGGATTATCCTTCATGATTTATATTAGTTTAGAAGAAATGCTTTTGATATCCCCCCAGGTGGTTTTGGTCTGTAGCCATACCATGGGATTGCTCGCTACTATTTGCAGTGCAATTGTGTTTTTAAAATCTATTGTGAATACAAAATACGTGGTTTGTTTTGACATAGCCTATCAGTCCTTCATGGTCAATAGCTGAACTCTGCTGTTACTTGTTTACAGGCATTGGTGTGGACTTGGTATGCATGGGAGAACAACCATTGCATGCTGTACCACTCTTTAAGGTAACGCATGCTGTTCCTCCTTTCTCTGTTCCTAGAAGAAATGTTACTTTGTGACAGACACTACTGGTTGCTTTGCCTCTTACAGCTCCATATTCCTCTCTGAATTCCTCTTACAGCTCCATAATCGCTGTGGACCTGGGGATTCCAGGCTGGGTGATGACTACAATATTCCACACTGGATAAACCATAGGTAGGTGAGCTCTTAACGTTTTTGAGGAGATAATAGCCTTTGCAAAACATCTGTGCTATGCTTTCTTCTCTGTACATCTGTTGATTTCTCTTTCTTCTGCCACTGTTTATTTCTGCTGCTCTACTTGCAAAGCAGGAACAGTAGTCTTGCAGAGCTAAGGGCGTTCTTGCAGAACTCTGGTCACTAATTCAACATGTCAGATGTGATAGGCAATTTGAAGAGGAAAAAGTTTTGATCTTAAGCTCTCTTTCCAGCTGAGTTGTAGCCTTAAATTATGATTTAAGTGAGTCAGGAAGCTTAGAAAAATTACTGTCACTTCAACTAAATTGATTATTAGGGAAAATAAGTACATCTCCAGTGAATAGTTACAGGTAAAGAGCATGTGAATAGCATGGATAAATATTAAAGCTATTACAAGAAACACAGGCTCAGTTTTACATTGCTTTACCCCAAGCATGGTAGGTTTTCTTTCTGCTTTCTGTTGAACGTTGTGTTGTAATGCTCTGTGCTCTTTCTCTACCATTAGAGATTAGAACAAAAGCAGCTTCCACAACCCCTGTTCTGCAGCACAGCTTTTTTTTTTTTCTTTTAATACTTTGTTTTATCTTCATGCATTGAATGGCTGTCCTGACTAATAACCATTCAAGCGTTGTGTATATCCAGTCTTTTCAAGTAGCTGGAAGGCACTTGGTCCTTTCCTTAGATGAAAGAGGTGTTTGATGGCTTATAACAGGCAGGATTTAAAAGATTCAGGTGACAAGGAACAGATCTTAAAGAATAATTACCCCCAAATGGGAGGAGATCCTTAGTTTTCAAGCAGTTCGTGTGAGTTATTACTGTCATGTAAATTAGGGAAAGAATCATGTAAACTGTGCAGTCTTCTATAGACAGTGAAAGCTGATATTGTTCTGTAGAAAGAGGAAATGAACTGGGGAATGCAGACTTAAATACATTAAGAGGAGGTCTAGGCTGAGGTTATATGAAATTCTAAGGCTGGTCTTTAAGGAAAAGAGTAGTTTCTCTCTCCTTAACCATCTGCCAGAGGTTTTTCAGATGTTGCCTTAAGCAAAGAGAGGTATACCCTTTTTTTTCCCTCAAATAACTGACTCAAATTCATAGGCTGTTTGCTATGTGGTTGTACAGCTATGTTCAGTTCCTAGAAGACAGCTGAACTATTCTGTTTTTCAGTTTCTACACATCCAAAAGCCAGCTTCAGTGTAACAGCTTCACTCCACGGATCAAACTGGCAGGAAGGAAAGTAGGTATCTTTCTGATTATCTGTCAGAAATCATCTCTCAGCCAAGCATCCAATCTTAGCAGTGTTAATATTGAACAGTAATCACTACACTTCTCTGTTTAAAAGACATTGCAGACAAATCTGTAAATGGGTGTTGTAGGGATTGTGCATGAGAGACTAGTTTGTTGGGATCAGTCCATCCTAGGATTAACCTAGGTGAGAAATGCTTTATAGTTTATACAGTCTTTTATACTTCTGACATGGTATGGCTGCTTCAAATGAGCTTGAATTTGATGCTTTATCACACTGGGATATTTCCTTACAATATGCTGACTATTGTTTTTCTCCGTATCTCTTTCTTCATAACTCCTTTGTTGGACCCTTCAGCCACTGACTGAGAAAACAAAAAATAGCCGAGATGCCTGTGAGTAAACCTCTTCTGGAATGATCTATCACACTGACTCCATAGCTAACAAACAGCTGTAGTAAGACTGTGACGTTAACAGCAAAAACACTTCTGATGAGATGCTGGAAGGGACAGTTATTGCAGAAGAACTTGAAAAGTACACAGTTGTTACCCAGGATGTTAATGTGGATATATGATCTGCGTTCTAGATGAATAACTACAATGGAGGGAGGCAGTAGTTTCTGTCCCAGGTGCCTGTCACTGATAGAGAAATAGGTGGGGCCAGGCTGGTGTGCTTGCACTGCCACTCATGAGAAGTGGACAGGACTACATTTGCTGTCTTGAGGTGCTGCCAGCAATATGGCCACAGAATTGCAGTGGGAGAAGCCTGCGTTCTGTTAATACCACCTAATTTCAGGAACATGTGTGTTCTGAAAAAGAAGTTGTCATTTCTTGCAAAGATAAAGTATGCACTTCCCTCTTGAAGTGATTTGAGGCATCTGTTTGTACGAGAATTGGTTTATTGATTATTTAATCTCCTGGATGTATGTGGGAAAGACACTGGGGCCTTAGCAACTCAGATTCAGAGGCACAGACATTGATTATTGAGTGAGCATCCCTTCCAGCTCTTCTACTCATCAGATTTTTACATGCAGTTTCTGTTGGAAGAGCTGCTTTTTAGTGGTGTGAGTTAGATGCTTCTGCCCTGTAGTTCTTGAACATTCTTGAAAGAGGTTCCAGAACCATATGATTTTATTTCAGCATTAGGAGCTCCAAAAGATGCTGAGAATGCCCTGCCCATCCAGGTTGATTATGATGGCTATGATGCCCAGGTGTTCAGACTGCCAGGTCCATCCAGAGCTCAGCGCTGCACCACTTTTAGGTAAGAGGACTGTGAGTGTACCAGTTTGAGAGCAGTGATGTTCTGGTGTATTTCTTGATGCATAATGTACTTAGGGGAATATGAGGAGAGCGTGAGCTTACTGCATAATGCAGTATTTATTATCCAAATAGTCAAAAAATAGTGGTAGCTTCCTTTTAGTTGTCTTTTTTTTTTTTTTTTTTTTGTCTCAGCTGTAGAGTCTTTTACATGACTTGAGCTTGTTCAAGCCCCTTTATAATTCTGGAATGAATTCTCCCTTTTTTCTTATCACTGCACATAACTATTTCTTTTCAGCAGATCCGTGAGGGAGAGAGAAAGTCGTACCAGAAAGAGCTCTAGTTCCTATGATGTCTCATGCAGCCCTTCTCTGCAGAGCCGCACGCTGCCCCCAGAGGAGGTGAGGAGCCAGGCTTCTGATGACAGCTCACTGGGCAAGATCTCCAACATCCTGATGATCCCACGACCTCACCTGCACCAGTATGAAGTCAGCAGCTCTTTGGGCTATACCAGCACCAGAGGTCAGCCTGTGGCAGATGGGAAAACATCTTAGGTGGTGAGGGGAAAGAGAAAATCAAAGGTCACGTTGGTCTGCCTGGTCAGCACAGGGAAAATGTGCTCAAACTGGCAGTTATGCTACAGCTTTTATGCATTCCAGCCATGTCTGGGTATGCATTCTCCCTTTATCCTTGTCCATTTCCATTGCATTTCTTTAATTGGCTTGTCCTAAATAGAAGTATCCCAATACTGATGTGTTCTTTTCCCTTGCCTATTGCCTTCCTTAATATTTGACTATTCTCCTGTACCTATCTGCAAATGTGGACATATATACAAGTAAATTTTTGTCATCCAGGTCACCTATAATCTGTGAAATGAGAAATGAGTGCTGGCCTTAGTAATGAGCCCTGGGGGACCCTGCTTATAACTTCTCTCTATGGGTAGTTACTGTTGTTAAGAGTCACTTTCTGGGTCCTTCCTTTCGACAGAGTACTGCTGAGCTGTCTCCATGTGTTAGCAGTGATGACAGTCTCCCTTTTTTCTTTTTTTTCCCTGACTTAATTTTGTTCTCAGACAGTATGTGATAGTTTCACAACCCACTTCTGGGTAAATTGCATTCCCCCTGCAATTGCTTGATCAGTAGAATTCTGTCCCTGAAGGCTCTCCATACTTTTATTTTTCATTTCTTTCTGTCTGATACTTCATATCATATTTGTCTTCCTATAGGAATAGGATTTACTGGTGTGGACCTGCTATCACATAGAGAACTTTGTCACATTTACCTTTTCATGCATTCTTCCCCTTCTGTCAGTTAATGTATACATAGATACTCCTGTATTTTTGTTACTCCTTTAGTCTGAAGGGTGGTGGTGTGGCTCAGCTGAGGACATGCACTGCTTAGGGATGCGTGTAGAACAGAATGATGGGGAGGGAATGATCAGAGTAACTGGAATTTTTCACATGTTCTGATAAGCAGTATACAGTGCTAAATGAGACCATCCCTTCTCTTGGAGTTTTCTGGTTGTTGAACAGAGCAAATGCTACTTAGTCATCTAGTTTGTTTCTCCTATTTCTAAATAACTGTATTTATGTTCTACCTTGAAGAGTAATGACTAGCTGCTAGCTTGCTGAGATCTTGTGTCCTGGTGTCTTCTGGAAATAATTTCATATTTAAGTGGCCAAACCTGAACGTTACAAAAAATGTATACATTACTCACTTGTGGATTCTGCTGTGTCTTTGGTGCTCATCTGGAGGTTTCTTGTATATCCTTTCAGTCTTTTGCTTTGTTTCCTCAGGAATTCTCAAAGCTCTGAGTAATGTTTCATAGGTGACTTAGCGTAGTTGGCCGTATTGAATATAAACTGACAGTATACAGAAATTCTGTAATGGCAAATGAAACTGTACTCTTTCTTGTTTGTTGCAACTTACAGACTAGATTGAAATGGATTTCAGCATCTCTCCCTGCCTATTCCTCAGCTCTCCTTGTTCCCACTTACCTTAGGGGTCTTTATATCCCGTAGCAATTCACTTTCTTTTACTCTGCTGATCTCACACTGACTTTAAGTTGTGCTTTCTAGATGTCCTTGAGAACATGCTGGAGTCTCAGCAACGTGACTCCAGTGCCCCAGGGAGGTTCCATGTTGGCAGTGCAGAATCTATGCTACACATTCGGCCTGGGGGATACACACCCCAGCGAGCACTGATCAATCCATTTGCTCCATCACGCATGCCCATGAAGCTTACATCTAACAGGAGGCGCTGGATGCACACTTTTCCTGTGGGTAAGTCTGTTTCATAGCATGTTACATAGCTGGGAATTTTTTTCTTCATTCAACAAGGGGAACCAGTGTGAAATCTGGTGACTTGAAGTACTCTGCGGCGTAACAGAGGCTGTGCTAGGTGTATGGACTTGTTAAAGCAGAGGTGTTGGCATGAGAGGAGTATGACTGAATGAAAACCAATGAGGAATCAAGGCAGATGAAGTGAATTAATGATCGAACTGTAACTGTAGGTCCATCAGGAGAAGCTATCCAGATCCATCACCAAACTCGACAGAATATGGCAGAAATGCAGGACAGTGGGCAGCAGGATTTGACACACTCCTCTGCTGAGCTGCTGGAGCTGGCTTATCACGAGGCAGCTGGCAGGTGAGATCCTCAGGATGGATCTGGGTACTCTTTGCAATAACATCCTTTTTCATTAAAATTCTCTCCATGTTATAGGCTGTCATCTGAAAGTTTAATAATGTGCTGCATCAAATGCAGCATGTACTTTTATTTTAGCTCTTCTGGCAAGTCTGGAAATGGCTTACCTACTCTAGCTTGGGGAAGACAGTAGCTTATCACAGTTTGCAATGCATGAGCAATGCAAAGCATTATTCATGGATTCATTCAAATTTGAGTTATTAGAGACTGTGTTTAACTCTTGACTCCTTATTCCAGTAGCTGAGACTGTCATGCCAGAACAGAACGTTTTTTAGAGTAAGATATAGCTTTGTGTCCCAGTAACTGCTGAACACTTCCAGACCTGTCCATTCATTCCTGTATTTCCTGTGCTCATAAGAAGTACAGCCACGATAAACATCAGGAGTGGACTGCAAATGAAAGTACCTGTGTTCTCAAAACAGTTTTTTCTTAAAAAACAAGCTTTGGTCGGTGCTGGGCATTTGTATTGACTGTTGGCTGTGAGAAGTGAGATCCCAGTGTCACAGGATATGGTATGATTGTGGGGAAGCTGATTTTACAGTGAGAGAAATTAGGTCCTTCACTCGATGTAAGCCATTTATCAAGCTGCACAGTTGTTCTCCAATCTCCAGACATTCTCTTACCTGTTTTTTGCCTGGTAATTCTTCTATTGAAGACATCTGTTTTTCAGTCTATGCTTATTAAATATAACTTACAAAAAAAAAAAGGTATCCAAGGTTTTGGTATCCTAGACAACTCAATTGCCAATAATGATTTCTTTTATCAATAATTTTGGTATTTTTCCTGCTGTTATTTCCTCTTGCTTGTAGAAGTTTGTGTTCTATATTGTTTCAGAATGTCCAGAGTGAGGAGCACATGCTATCCTCTGCCTTCTGAATTTTCAGGGATTTTTTTCCCATGCTGCCTTTGAATAGTCCTTCAGGAAATTTCAGTCTGGTTTTCTTTCAAGCATTTTTCATTTCTTTTATAGGGAGGTTGTCATCCTGGCTTATATTGTGTGCTATCCTTTGGCATACTCTCATCCCTTTGTGTGTTGCATAATTTTTATATTATATCATCCTCACAGTCTTTGTGCCATAATTCTACTGTAAATAAAAGATTATTGCCTTCTTATTACTTCATCATGTTTTAAAATTTCTGATCTTAACACTCATGTCTCCTGCTGTCTTATTCTTGATAGTGCTTTCTTTGAATCTTTTCGTGGTCTCTGTGGGTGACACACTTGTCCAAAGCAATTTCCTTAGTCTGGAATGCTGGCTTTCTGGGCCATGAAATCAGATTCAGTAAACAACTAAGTTTTATTTCTCTGGGGGAGGTGTATGTGTGTCTGGCTCTCTACCATTCTGTGAAGGCAGTGCACTGGTTATTGCTCAGTACTGTTTTTTTGTGCCTGTTGCCATCTCTGCAAACATCATTAGGAGCATGGTTGTGAAAGCTCAGTTAGGATGGCAAGGCTGGTTGCTTGTTATTTGTTATATTGCTTGTTATTAAAAGTATGGAATGTCATGAGTGTGGCAAATATTTGTGCTGAAATACAGGCTGCTTTGGTTTTCCCTAGGCACAGCACTTCTCGGCATCCAGGTGATGGTGCCTCCTTCCTGAGCTTCAGTGGCACAGAGGAGTATTCCAACGGTCTGGCTGGCAGCAATGGTGCAGGTAACACAGCAGTGGCAGAGCTTTGTGTTTGGGACGAGGCCCTTATTGACAGCAACAGTAATGGAGCCAGGAAGCATGGGAAGTAGGTGGACCAGGCATTACAGATAAAAGAACCAACAGTAGAACAAACCATTTCCAACTCTGAGGAGATGCATCCTTTTTTGATGCATCTCTACTTGTCTAGTTCTATACTATAAACCTCAGAATGAAAAACTGCTCATTGTTGGCATACCATAAACTCTCAGGCAGTAGCTTAGTTCTGTAGTAGCAAAGCACTGATGTGTGTACACCAAAAAATAACTAAATATACACTGGATTTGGTCAGAGCTCTTTCTCCGTGTGTTGTTTCCTCTAGATATCATTATTTGGAGTAACAAATTTGTTTGAGCATTTCTATTCCATCAGCTTGTATGTTTAATAAAGCTTGGTCGTATCAGGTTTTTGAGAGGATCTGTAAAGCTGCAGCCCTGTTGTGCATGGAAGATTCTGGAATTTAGTACTTTCTGGCATTTCTTCTTGTTACTTAGCAAAGCACTTTCTCCAGATTTTAAACACTCAGAACACAGTGCTGCTCACACCGAATGTTACTCACATAGCCCAAAATATTTAATCACATTTTAAAGAGTGATGCATGTCTGTGCTTTCAGTTGAAGATTAATGCTGTGTTTCTTACTCTACCCAGAGACCTGCATTAGTAGAAATTGTTCTGGTTTGTTTGGCTTTTTTAGTCCTGTAACTGGATTAATATGTCCCAGCAGCATTTGGTTGTGTTGCCTGAGTATAGCAGCCTATCTCCTGATTTTAGGCACATTCTTTTCAGATAGGATACATGGAATTTTTAAATTATCTTCTGTCCTATAGCTTTCAAGACTTCTTAAAAAAAACAGAAAAACAAGAAAACTTCTAATTTGTATTGAAAAAAAGTTCACCCTTTGGAAATGCATTTGAGTGAAAACAACTATGTTTTTCCCCTATGGTCACACATTGCACAGTCATGAGGGTGTTTTGTTAGCAGGCTTAGTTTTCATGTTTGTCTTGTCTTGTTTACGTAGCTGCATTGAAAGTGATTTCCATTATTTCCTTCTTTGGATTTCATTTGAATTCATTTCATTTTTGTCCTTTGCTTTTTCTGCATTCCAGATAGCAATTGCCAGAACAAAGTCTAAGCTGCATTTCAGCTGCTGGATGTAATTTGCTGGATGTACTGTTAAACAATAAACATCCTTGCATTTTATAGAAACCTTTCATGTCTGTAGGTTGGACGTAAATCATGTACGTGGAGGTTGATCTGTGTCTGTCTTTATGAAAGTCATTATGGGTGCCTTCCCTGACTGAACCCCCTCAGCCATCTGTAGCTGCTGTAGTGTGACTCAGTGATTTGACTTATGTTTCTCCCTTATGGTTTAAATCATCTATGAAATGGAACACTTATTTTTTTTTATTTCCAAAAATATGATTTCTCAGTGAATCTAATCTCCCTTTGCTGCCCACAGCATGTTTTGCTGCAATGTGTGCTTCACAGTAAAGAACTGCTGCATCTGTTTACACTGACATTCAGTATGGTGTCTCTGTTATCCAGCAGATGGTAGATGTAGTTCAGAGCAAATAAATCTTGTTGCAATTCCCTAGCTAGGTGGCAGATGGCATCAGTGGAGCTGATGAAAGATGAATGCCAGTTTGAGCCATCTCTACTGTTTTACCAGCATCATAATGGAAGCAGATAACCATCCTTTCTGTTAGTAAATGCTAGTTAGAATAACAGGTATGATGTTGTTATCAATTTCCTGGATACATCTGTTGTAAGTCAGGTTTTTTTTTAATTGTTCCTTTAAATGTTGGCCTTTAAAACTGCCTGTAATCAATACCTTGGGCTTATTTAGAGTGAACACTTGATATTGGAATTTTATGTGACTTGCTTTCTCCTCATTAGTTGCCTTGCTATATTTTTTTTTGCTGTGCAGAATCCTGAACTCTTTAAAGGGCATGACATATTTTAAAAAGTAAAAATATGTATTTTTCTTTCTTGTAGGGATGAACCTCAAAACTCAGAACAAGGATTCATCAGAAGATGCTGTCTCTAACTCTCCTGATCCAAGTAAGCAGAAGGAGGATTTTGGAAAGAATTGAAATAGATATGAAGATAGGGAGGGAAATGCATAGAAGAACAAGCAAGAAACTTGAGGAGCCTGCTTGCCTTTTGGCAGTAGTTTTTTGTGCTGCTGTGTCAGGTTCTTCCTATTCTGAGTGTCTCACTAATAGAAGTTCCACATCTCTGAATATATAAACCGTTTGTCACCTTAGGTCTGAAATTCCTTTCTTACCACATGCTATTGTATTGAAACCTAAAGTGGCTGAACTCTTATCTGCTTCTCAGTATGACAGGCTTGCTTGGCACAGCCAAATGAAGCAGAAGTAGTACAGTCAGTTTCTGAATTTGGTATCATTTAGTGAGAATTGTGTACCTTCGTCTGATACAGAAACAAGCACGTGACTGCTCAAGAAAACATTTTCTTTATAGCAGGTCTTTGTAATTTCCTTCTGCAGTGATCTTACCATTAACGTCTTCGTAGTAAAATAATTTTTTAAGATCTCTGTGAGAATAACTGGCAGTTGGCCCAGTGCCTTGTTACATATTGCTTGGGGCAGGGTAAAAAGTAGTGCAGTAATGAACTGATGATATGATTTGGTTAGCTTTTGCTTTTCGGTGTCTAGTTTTAGATCTCTGTAATCTTGAATCTGCAACATAACTCCAGAAGATGGTGTGGGAAAGGATTCTTTCCAAGTTAATATTTTTCTGGTCTTCCTACCCCTCTGGATCTGTCTTCTGTTTTTATAACTGTAGAAATACTCCCTTTTTGCTGCTGCACTATTCCAAAAGGAGGCTGGTCTGTCATTCTTTGTCTGCTCATCCCCAACTCCTTCTGCAGTTATCTGGGATTCAAAGCTGGTCTGATTTTCTTGCTCAGACTTGGAATGTTCTTCTATTTTATTAATAACTTGTGAATGCACCCAACTTGCTGTAATTTTGGCAGAGCAGTGACTATTTTGGCTTTAGCTTTCAATCAATAGAAAATTAAATGCATTAACTTTGATTGCTGTTTGCATGATGGGATTGAATTAGCACGTGGCACTGCATTGTTTAACAAACTGTCTCTTTCTCTCCCTCCCTTCTTCCTCTCTTACTTTCCTTTTCCCTCCCCACTCCATCCCCTTTTTGTTCCTGTTGTCTTGATGCCAACTCCACACTTGTCCTTCCTTCTTAACACTCCTCTTCACATACTTTCATCTCCTTCTGCACCCATGGGTGACCATATATGCCCTGATTGTCTCCCCCCAATGATGCAACGAGGCAGTTCTGACACTGTCTGCTCCCCCCGTAGTGCCAGGCTTCTGTTGTACAGTTGGAGTGGACTGGAAATCTCTCACTACTCCGGCATGTCTCCCTCTTACCACGGACTACTTCCCCGACCGCCAGAGCCTGCAGAATGATTACACTGAGGGCTGCTACGATCTCCTCCCAGAAGCTGACATGGACAGGTTTGGCCAGCACCTTTTCTGTGAAGTGTTTTGCATTGAATCCGAGGTGCTTCAAACGCAGTTGATGGGAGAGGAATGCTTTGCAGTTTATACGAGAGAAAAATGAGCTGCTGATATCACTAGCAGCAAAATACTTGGATTTTTCTCATTTCAGTGGTAATTTTGCACCTTTTCTGATGTTGCCATCTGACAGTATTATATTCTATGCTTTTTTAGGAATGGTTTGCTTACAAAGTTCTACTTCAAAAAAAAACAAACAAAAATTACCAAGAAGAAATATCCCCTTAGAGCAGGAGGGCAAAGTTCAAGAGAGGAAGCAATTGTAATAGCACAGTGTAGTGATGCTGAGTCTCTCATCATCCCAGATGCTGATTGGTGTTTGAACTGCCTTTAAATCTTTCTCTGCTCCTGAATTGCTGCTGTGGGGAAGGGTGGAGCATTGCCTGGTCACTGGCAGTCTGAGTTCTGCTGAACATGTACAGTCTGTACTGTGATTCTCTGGAAAGTGCTGTAAAAAATGATCGTTGTATTTATTGGAAGTTGTAAGCAAATCTTTTGGACTCTTTGTCTGTTACTGGTTTAAAATGAGCTTTCACAGATGCTGGTATTAAGTATTGCCAGGCAGCTAATCATCACCTGTTTACAACAAGATGCATTTTCTCTCCACTTCCTGCAGGTTGCTTTCACAGGCAGAGTGCTTCACTTGCAGAGAGCCCAGTGTAGGAATAAGTCCTCAATTAAGAAACACAGAGCTAAGAATAGGTGTGTGGTCAGCTTCCTTATTCTGCTCTCCTTCTTAACCTTTGTGTTCAGGAGAGATGAGGAAGGAGTGCAGATGACAGCCCAGCAGGTGTTTGAGGAGTTTATTTGTCAGCGTCTCATGCAAGGCTATCAAATTATTGTGCAATCTAAACCACAGAAGCCAGCCACAACTGTGCCACCCCCGCTCAGCAGCAGTCCCCTTTACAGTCGAGGTGGGTGACTTTGGATTGAAAATGAAGTTTTTTTTTGTCTCTCTCTCCTTCTGCCAGTGCCAGTAACATCCATGAATCAAGCATAGATATTCCTTGAAACCATTGTCTTTTTTTTTTTTTGTATGTATTTCAGTTTCGTTGTTGTTGTTGGTTTGGGGTTGGTTTCTTTCTGCTATGTGAAAAAAGTCTGGTGGGGGAGAGCCTGATTTGGGGCAGCACAAACAACTCAGGGGCACTGTGAAGGAAAACCCGCAGGATTTTTTGGAATTCAGTAAGAAGCTGGCCTCGTTTTCATGATGGTGAACCTAGATTTAATATGGCCTGAGTGTTCTTTGGGTGAATATATCTTAATCACCATTCACATGGTTACTACAAGGCAGGCACATCTCTGTTAGATTGAATCTGACAGATTGAAACCTCCAAAATTGATGTGTCTAGCAGTGTTTTTCCAGCTTTATAATAGCTGTGAAAGTCCCAAGCAGAGAAGTGAAGCTTTATTATCCTGAAACCAGGTGTCAGCTAAACCTAGTTATGTTACAGAGGACTGGGAGTGGGATAAGACAGTCTCATATTCAGTGGAGAGAATCTGACTTACTGTTTGACTTTAGACTTCTTTTTGAATATTCTCCAGACAAGAGTGATACAGTGTCCACAGAGCAGGGAATACACAAGATGTAGCTGTTTTTCACTGATTTTTAATGTTAAGTTTAAGTGATTATTTCCAGAAATGAAGGACAGAGAGGAAGGAAAAGTGGACAGCTTTACAGTTGTAGCTACCAGTTTCTCAGCACTTCGTGTTGTCTGTTTTCTCCTTGTCCTGCCTAAAGCAAGTCTGTTTTGATGATGTGTGTATTGTTAATATTATAACTAAAGAAATGCCTTCACAAACTGCAAGAACGAAAGGTTTGTTCTGCAGATGTCCCTGAAAAAGGTGAAAGATGTCTTTCAGTTTGTCTGAGTTCAGAAATCTGTCTCCGGAGTCTTTTTCTATAGGTCCAGTTTGTTGATAAAGTTTTGGGTATTGCAGTAAGCTAAAAGGGTCTGTGCTTTGATTTTTTACAACTAGGCCTTGTTTCAAGAAATCGACCTGAGGAAGAAGATCAGTACTGGCTGAGCATGGGCCGTACTTTCCACAAAGTGACATTAAAAGACAAAATAATTACTGTGACTCGATATCTGCCCAAGTGAGTATCTCTGTGGTTGAGCAGTTTGTTAATGTGCAGATGAACGTGCTTCTCCAGCTGCCTGTATTCAAAAGAATGTACTGTGAAGCCTTCTGTCCCTTTAAAAGAAAGAGAAGCACTGCTGTTGATAATGCCAAAATTAAGGTTTGTGTTGTATTTTTTTAGGTATCCATATGAATCTGCTCAGATAAACTACACTTACAGCTTGTGCCCCTCTCACTCTGACTCTGAATTTGTCTCTTGCTGGGTAGAGTTTTCCCACGAGAGATTAGAAGAGTACAAGTGGAATTACTTGGATCAGTATATCTGCTCTGCTGGCTCAGAGGATTTCAGGTGAGATCTTCTTTTCCATCCAGATTGTTCTGCGTCCTGATTTCCTCTTTTCCATTCTGACCTAAAATTTCTTCAAATAAGTTCAACCTACAAATGCTCAGTACACCAGGAGAGTAGCTGGCCTGTTTTTATCTGTGTGCTGCAGACCTCTCTTACTGCTATGGGAATCTTACTCAGTGCTTCTGTTGCATTATCTGATCTTTAATACAAAATCTTGGTAGTAAAACTCAGCACAAACTTTATTTCTCTGCCACAGATGCAAAGAAATATGGGGGCTTTCTGTACTCTGCAGATGCTTTTCTTGGCTTCTTACTCATTTCTGGATCTGACTCAAAACTCCCATTCAGCTCTGTATCTGTTGGATTCTTGCTTGACTCGTAGACTTAGCTTTACTCTATTCCTACTTATAAACTACATAAAATGGAGCTTCTCATTAGTGATGTGAGATATCTTCACTAGTGTTTTGATATCTTCACTAGTGTTTTGATACCTTCTTTCAACAAGAGCAGTGTTCCTGTATCCTTATTTCTTTTCAGGTGTCAGCCAAAGCACTTGCTGTGAAGTGCATCACAGACATTCCTTTTTTTTTAGTTTATTTTTTGGGGGTGAAAGGCTTTGTAGCCTATCATTTATAAGTCAGAAAATATTTCCCTGTGATACAATTCATTCTGAAGATGGCCTTGATTTTTCTTCTCATTCACAGTCTTTTTAGTGTGCTGGAGTACTTCCCAGTGGCATTCATTTTGCTGACCACTTCACTGCATGTCTACCTTCTATCACACGCAGATAGCAGAAGGAAAAGCTTACTTTACTGAAATTTACAGCTGATAGGAATCCTTCGTAGGAAGCTTTGCTGAACTTTCATGTCTTCCACCTTCCTTCCTTCAGCCTTATTGAATCGCTGAAATTTTGGAGGACTCGCTTTCTCCTTCTGCCTGCCTGCATCAGTGCCACAAAGCGTATCATGGAGGGAGAAGTGCACTGTGATGTGTACGGAGACAAGCCCCGTTCTGAGGAGGAAGAGTGGCAGCTCCTGGATGGGTTCATTCGCTTTGTGGAAGGTTTGAATCGCATTCGTCGCCGCCATCGATCCGATCGAATGATTCGAGTGAGTCAGCTTCTGGTTGGGTGAGAAGATTGGGGTTGGGGGAGGCATATCTTGTAGTTCTTTCCCTTCCTTTGAGTTTCTCTGCATAGCCTAATGAAGCATTAGCAGAAGTAGCTGAGACAATCCCAAACACGTGAATGAGCGTGTATCTGGACATACAGCACAGTGCCATGCTGAATGACATATTTCAGACGTAAAATAGTGTGGTCTTATTAGCATCTCGCTGCTACTCAGCTGATTAAATTAATTAAGTTTGCCTGGAAGGGGTACCACGTACTGCTGTGGCTGGAAACAGAATTGGAACTGTCGGCTCACTCAGTGCACGGCTGTAGCCAGCTGCTCTGCCCATACCATAAGCCTGGTGCCACCTATTTGCAAGTGTACATTGCTTTGTGCTGTGGTTAACCTGGACACACTGCAGCTTGTGATGCTGATGACTGGTGAAAAGAGAGCTGGGAAAGAGTGAGGCTGCTAACTTCTCCTATCTGAGTTGGCAGCTTGCTACAGACTTAGGAAAAGGATTGAGAAAAGAGAACCGTATAGATGAATACCTGGTAAACAGTGGTTTTAAAAGGATTGTGAGAAACTGGCCAGTGCGTATTAAGTTCTCTTTAAATTCATGTGCTGAATGGAGTGGTTTATTTCAGATCAAAGCCACCCTGTTACCAGAACAATGTATGTTTTATTTTGTCAACAGCATCTATACAAAACACCAGACCAGTCCATTTCTCATTTACTTGTAGTTTAGCTCCATTTTTAAAGCTTGATTAATAAAGCCCTGCTGACATGAGATGCTGTGTTCTTGCTTACTAGTTAAGCCTAGCTTGATCAGGTCTGTGCTTTCATTTTTCCTCTGTTAGAAAGGGTCTGCCATGAAAGGCTTGCAGATTGCTGGTCCGCTCCCCACCCACTCTCTGGAGCAGCCTGGGCCTCCCATTGGGAAGAAAGGAACCTCAGCACTCTCAGCTCTGCTGGAGATGGAAGCCAATCAGAAGTGAGTTTCTACAGTTAGGCTGTGTGAAAAAACATAGGATATCTTTCATACGTATCTTCCACCTGGACTGACTAAGGCAGACAGGGGAGCTTTGTTTTGAAAAAGGGAGTGGTGTGGGTCTTGCTTCTCCACTAACCTTGTGGCGGAGCTCAGAGTGTACTGGGCTTTTCCTGGAACTTCTTTCTATTATGTTTTTGTAGTACTTCTAGAATGAAGAAACTGAAAAGGAACAAGGAGACTCTAGAAGTGCAAGCCATCACATACCAGATGTGTCATCATTTATGATTTGCCAGTACAGTTGTTCCAGTTAAGCTCATATAGATACATAAGTATACATGTCTGTAGGGTAGGCTCAATATAAATGTTGGGTAATGAATGTAGCCTAAAGAAAATATCTTGTTTGCACTGTTGACATTTATTGAAATGCCTCTGAAACTTTTGAGGTTTTTTTCTCAGTACTGATCTAGAATGGTTCAAAGAAACTCAGAATGCTAATACCAGATATGCTGAAAACAATTTATAACACTTTTGCTGTCAGAAATAAGAGATTTTTATGGTTTTAATGGTAAGAAAGTTGAGTAGGTTCGAGGAACTATTTTGTTTGCGTGGGGTAAAAAATATGAAGTACTTATAAAATATTGAATTGGCTCTGTGCTTCAGAGTGTGGAGAAGCAAATATCTGAGAATACTGTAGCTCCCTTCTGCAACACTTGTCTTCAGGCAGAAGCTGACAGTATTTGAACAAACTCTGAATTCCTGCCTTTGTTTTAGGAGTCTGGGGGAGCAGCAGGCAGCAATGCTTTCTGGGAAGAGCTCTGGGCAGCCTTCAGAGAGCGGGAGCATTGCTATCACACCCACCTACATGGACAGTCCTCGTAAGGTAAAGCATTTTTGGTCCTTTTTTATACCTACTACTTATTATTTGAGAAATTAAGTAAAGACTGTTATTATTCTAAGAACATGACTACCTCACGTCATGTTTTAGTCTGTAATTCAGCAAGTGGTCCTGTGCCCAGGATGTGTGAGGGCATAAGGGGAGAGTTTGGGGCACAACCATGCTCTAATTATTGCACACTGATGAAATCTCTGGGATGCCATCTCAGCATCCCAGCTAAAGCTTTGCCGTGCTAATTTACATGGTGGTATTTGTTAATTAGCCCACTTCTTTTCCTGGCAGCACACTTCATTTCAGTCAGAGTTTCATTTTAGATTAAATAGTACAGTGCAGTCCTACCCCTACATGGTGCCTGTCTCGCAGAGCAGAATTAAACCTTGTGTGAAGCTTCAGTGGAATCTTAATAGCTGGAACTCCAGTTGCTTGCTTCTGTTTGAAGGTGTGTTCCTGGATTGTGAGTTTGTTGTCATTCCGGCACTAACTATATTCCAGGATGGAGAAGACTGTCATCTTGCTTTCTTCAGGCCCTTGAGAAGCTGTACTATTCCTCAGCCTTCCTGTGAACTGTGCTGCAAGTGCTCTGCGAGACAGAACCTCAACTCCAAATCCAATTAGAAATAATTGATTATTTTTCTGTCCTATGGAATGAGAGTCTTTCAGCACAAGTTACAAAGAACTGAATTGAGATACTACACTTAAAAATATGACCTAGTTTTGACAGTTGGAAATGCTAAAAGAAAATGTTCTCGAATTCCCTACCATCAACCAACTAGATACTTAACCATCTCTCCTCTTTTAGTATCTGTGTCTCTATATTCAGCTTTCCTTGTCACCACCAGGGACAAGCATTGCAGCGTTCTGGAGTCTGGAATACTGCTAGTTGAAATGGTTGAGTAACTGTAGTCATCATAGTAGTAGGCACCTAATTGTAAAATGAGAGTTTCTAAAACAGCAGATGAGATCAGCAGGTCATTGTTAGCTTGGAAAAAGTAGGTGCAGAACTTGGCTTCAGAGGCATGTTTACAAAACTCCAGATGCTAATTTATACTTTGTTTTGGTTTTTTTTCCTGCCGTTTTGGGAAATTGTCATCATCAAACTTCCCTTTTTAAATATGGAAATGATGAATGTTTCTTTCTACCAGTGAACCTGGTGAAAATGTAGGAAACAAAAAAATGTGTGTGGAAAAATGCATTATCCTGGGCTCCATCAGAAGAGGGGTGGCCAGCAGAGACAGGGAGGTGATTGTCCCTCTCTACTCTGCTCTTGTAAGGCCCCTCTTATAAGTTGGAGTCTGAGAATTGATGGGTTATGCTTGTCAGAAGGGTTCCACTGGACAGGTAGCCTTATCTGGCAACTTCGTGGGCACTTGAAAACATCAATAAGTGTGTGCCTTGTGTGTTCAGGACACACAGACCTGTTAGAGCTCATCAGCACAGGTATATCTGTATGGTGCCCAGAGACTTGCAGCCCAAGTGCTGACAGATTGTCACAGCTGTGTGCTCTGCCAGCAGCCACAGGAGCAAATGCTTTTCTGAGATACTGTTTAGCACTGGAATTGTTCCAGATCAAAACTGAGCCACTGGCTCCACCTCTTCTCTGTAAAACAACTGACAGGTCACTTCAGCCAGTTACTATACAATACATAATTATTTAATGTAGTAATTGGGTTGCTGCAGAATCTCTTTGCTGAGTCTTTGCCCTAATGGATATAGATTGCCTGGCATTATCTCTGTGCTATGTACATTGCCAGCCATGTAACCCTGGCATTGATTCTTTCCATGAAATGTTTCATTTGCATGTAAGCATCCTCTTAACTGCAGGGTAGACAAAATATTTTTCCTAGGGAACAGGATAAAGAGTTGCAAATAGAGAATGAATATGTAGTCGAGTTCCACTGCATTGTCTTTTATGATAAAAAGATCTTGACATGTCTTTGAATAGCAGCAAAAGATTCTTTCATCTGGGGCTGGTTAGTAGGCAGAGAGCATAGCATAGGCAGTGCCTGTTTTGATTTTGCATGAAGTGTAAAATACAGTGTTTGGAAGATCTTTTGATGGATTTTTCTTCCTTTTTCTTTACACCATACCAAACCTGCATTTGACAGGAGCAGTATGCTTTCTGAAAAGAGCTGCTTTGCCTCTCCCTCTGTATCGTTTGAATGACTGAGACCAGAAAAAAGCTGGCCTTCTGTGTGTGTGTGTCATTACACGAGGCTCTACAATTTCCTGTATCACTGTTTAAGTTTGTATTTGGGATGAAAACCCACTTAGTCTAGAGCTCAAGTCTTTCTCTTATAAAAGCATGGAGGAAAGGCCACAGTTTTGAATTGGCTTCTGGTCGGTGTGGTTCTCAAAACTTTGGAAAAGCATCTGTGGTGAGGAAAAGCAATATCTTGGTACAGAGAGAGAAAGCAAGGGTATGTGTGTAACTCCTGATTCTCTGCATTCTGCTGCACCTGACATTTGGGTTTTACATTCTCCTCTTACTTTCTCTCTGTGGTCATTTTCGTACTTGCACAACTTTGTATTTGCTTCATCTCCTTGTTCCTGTTGCCATTAATGGGCCTACTTCCTCTGATGCCTTCAGGATGGGGCCTTCTTTATGGATTTTGTTCGCAGCCCTCGCTCAGCTTCAACTTTCTTCTCACAGGTTAGTTTTGAATGGGGTCTTGTCATCTCTGGCTTTTGGATGGAGGCAATGGAGAGCATTGCTTGTCTTGAGCTTGCAACTTGGCTAGTTTCCAGATCTGCTTGCTGAGAGATGCACAGTGTTAAAAGGACAGAGTGACCAGTGGTGGAGGGTGTGACTCTTTCCTTCTACTGTTCAATATTTTTGGTGTGCTTTGGATATTCATGTGCCCTGCATTACTGTCCTTTGCATTACTGTCTTGTCAACTACTGAAGCTTCTCTTTCAATGTTTCACTAAGTACTGCTTTTCCAACTTCCCTCGCTAAACGAAATGACAACAGCTTGCTTACCCCATTCTTGTCTATGTTCCTTGTGTGATCTTTGACTGTGAGAGATCCAAATGAGATTGTGTCCTTGGGTTCTTAAAAACTGAGGGCAGAAAATACTATTTTCATCTTGATTTAAGAGCCGTTGTGACTGAAGCTGTTTGTACACCTAACAGCAGTTAAGAGTTAGCAATAATACAGTATAAGAGTAGAAAATACTGCTGGTTGAAGTGAGCTCTGAGAAGGGAGAGTGGTTTTAGCTGAGTGTGGGGACTGCAGATTCCATGTCAGCATTTGCCATTTCTGGCTGCTTAAAGAGGGACACCTGCCATTGCAGCATGAGAGATCCTTGGGATGGAAGAAATGGAAAACAATACGAAGAATTCTGGTCTCACTGTCAGACCTCTAAATCAGACTACCAGCCCTGTGATTTTTTAGCTGTGTTTGTGCTGTGGATTCATCATGGCAGATCAGCCCTCGTATTTACACTTACTTGAGTTGCTTAGTTACTCTGCTGTTCGTATTCCTCTCCCCCACCTTTCTAGCTTTATATAATGTCTTTCCTGAGCCATACGTGTTAAAGACAGATGGCAGTTACAGCCTGTACTTTGCTGAATCTTTCATGTTCTTTCTGAAAAGATTTTATGTTAATTTTTGAACTATTCAGTCTACCGTGGAATAGTGCAAATGTTCCTGCAGGGGGAAAATGTTCTTGTTGTCTCAGTGACACAGGTGTGGGTGGGTGCCAACCAGCCTCCCAGTCCTGCCTTAAGAAAGAGAGGAAGATGAATTGATTCCGTGCATTATGAAACTTGAATTCTGTGTAGTACATCTGCATATTTTTGTCTGAGAATTGAAAATGTTTTCTCTAACTGCTTACTACTTTCTCATAGCAACTAAATTTCCTGTTCTGTCCGTTGCATGTTTATAATCACACTTTCTCAAATTGAAAATGTCAGATTTGGACTGGGATTACTAATATGTCAGTGGTTCTTTCAACACAGTTGTCAATCCTCATCTTTACCGGGGTCACTGTGGAATGCCAGCATAGGCAAATTTATGTTTGTCAGCAGCTCTGTGGTGGTAACAAAGGAAAGACTGCATTTATGCTTTCACTGTATGCTTGTTCTAGCTTTATAGTACCGCTTGTCATTAACAAACTTAAGCTGAGATGGAAAATTGGCAGGGCAGGGGAAGAAAGGAAATGGAGGAAAGATTACATCATAAATCTTATAAATGTGTCTTTACTCCCTGCAGGTCTCTATAGATCAATCAGTTCCTGGAACCTCAGATGCCAATACATTGATAAACACAGGGCAGTCAGCTGAGAGGGGCAGCACTCAGAGCTTGGGAAGTTCCCAGAGCACAACAGACCAAGGATATGTAACAGCTGGTGCAGCAGAGGGCAGGTAAGAGGAGCACAGTAGTGCTGCACAGTGGATCTGCACAGTACATTCCCCCTTCAGGTGTTGTGGAATAGGCACTTAAACAGGAACCTGAGAACAAAATGTGCTGCGTCTGTCAGCACAAGGAGGCACTTATCACGAGACTCTTCCATGTGCAGAAAGAGCAGTAGTGAAATATAAGCCTTGCAACCCAGTTTTCCAGAATTGAATGAACCACGGCCTCATTGCTCTACCTCCAAAAAGAGCTTCATTCTTCCAGAAATGAAGGCATTCTGTGTCTGAAATCTGTTAGCAGAAGAGCAGGCTTTGAACTGACATCACTGACATCTGTCTTCTGTCTGTTCAGCAAAGGGAGGCCTGCAAGCTTATTGGGTGGAGTAGGTTGTAGAAATCCAAGAGGATCTGACCTGGAGGAAAGACACTGGCGAGGAAGCTACTTTAAAAATAAACTGTATTAGCACCTGCTTCCTGTAGTTGTATATTAAAGTTTAAAAAAAAAAAAAAGCCAGTTTCAGAGTATGTGCTGTCCTATGTCTTCGTCCCATGTGTGTGAATTGGGTCACTGTAGCAATGACCTGACAGCCTCAGGGGGAGAAAGAGGTGTAATGCCTCTAGTTGTCCATGTTAAAATGAAAAAGGAAGTAAATGTAACTAAGTCATTGCTCAGAAGAGAAATGAGTATTTTTCTGAAGTGTTCATATTGGAATAAATCTGGCAAGCTGCCCTGCTTTTTGAACATACGTCTGTTTGCTTTGCAGCTCTCAGCAGTGCTCAGTAAGCTCTCTGACTTCCTCCTCCACCTTGATGGAGATTCTCGAAGCCATGAAACATCCTACGTAAGTGATAAATCCAAATATGCTTAACATCTGTCTTGAAGTTCTGTAAGTGGATGTGGGGCATGGAGTCACTTACAGGAGAGCCCCTGTCAGATGTGAAAGTTTTTCCAATTTCTTTTTGCTATTCAGTTCCAATCTCTCCAGCAATGAACCTTAAACATTGAGGTACCAGCATTGCAGTACAGACTTCAATTACTAGAGTTCCAGTTCTGCCAAAGTGAGAATTCTCAGTGAGAGTAACACTGAAGTGCTGTCAATGTCAACTCTTTGTCTCATCACCCAAAAACTTAACAAAATTCCACTTTGGGGACACTGTGCACCTATTGTCTTCTATCTTTAGCTCTTTTTTTTTTTTTCAACCCAACAGTGATTTTTGTCTTAGTAATTAAATGGAATTGTTGAGCAGGCTGTGCTGACATGTTTGACTTGCTGTGTTTCAGCACAGGGATCCAGCTGCTCTCTGAGCAGAAGGGCCTCTCTCCATCCTGTTTCATCAGTGCAGAAGTTGTGCATTGGTTGGTGAATAATGTGGAAGGTGTGCAAACCCAAGCCATGGCAATTGACATAATGCAGGTAAGGGAACTGCCTAAGGGAGCAGAGAGGGCCAAAACCACCCCACTCTTGGAAGACAGTAAAATAATGGAGGAGAGCATTGCACTAACAATTCCTGTTTCTTATTAAAATCTTACTCTTGATAGATGCTGAAAAATGTGTTCAACAGAACACGAGGTCACGAAGACACTATGGGAAATAACTTGTACCAACATTTTCTGCACTTCTGAGATGATAGATGTTAGTTGGTGATGGAAATTACAGTAAATACGCATTCCCTAGTGCTGCTTGATTTGTATCTTAGCAAATAATCATTTTCTCTTGAAAAGTTTGAATTTTTAGGATTCCATATCACAAAACAGCAATGTGGTCTTCAGTAGTAATCTATATACTATTGTACCACTCATATATGTGGTGATAGTTCTGCATAAATCTCCACTTAGCTACAAGTTACCATGAACTCTCCATTGTGCTGGAACCACAGAGCACCACAGCGTGGTGTGTTTGTGACTTGCAGTAATTAGTTTGATTAATTAAGTTGTTTGTGTATCGATCGTATACGATCAGCAAATGTCCTCTGTCTTAGGAATGCTGAAGTACATTCTGCTTGTGTTCATGAATCTGTCTTCTGTATTGAGCTGTGTCTGGGCAATGGCTGGAAATGTTTAGAGTTCATTGCTCTACTTAAATCCCATAGCAATTACAAAGAACCTAGAATGTTTCTGAATTCTCACCTCCCTGTGAATCCATCTGTAAATGCAGAGCATGGTAAGGGAGGAAGGCAGACATCTATGGAAAGGTCAGATGCAATTTCTCCAGAAGATAAGGACTGGGGCACCTTTGCTGAATATCAAGAGATAACATTGCTGGTATTCACCATAGGCACATATCTGAACAAAAAGATGTCAGGGAGAAAAATGATTTCCAACTGTTCTTTAATAACATTCTGTGTAGCTAAAAGAATTACTTCTTTTCCATTGTGTTGTTTTGTTCTATGTTTTTGTTCAGAAAATGCTAGAAGAGCAGCTGATTGTCCATGCGTCTGGAGAAGCTTTACGAACCTTTATTTATGGCTTTTATTTTTACAAGATTGTTGTGGACAAAGAGCCTGACCGAGGTCAGAATTGTGTTATGAAGAATTTCTCATTATTCCTTTGCATAATTGCTAGCTGTACTTGATTCTTATGGGTGTTGCAGCAGAAATGCACTTTGGGAGCACCCAAAAACACTGCTCTAAAGAGAGTCAAGGAAATTTAGACTTTGGGAATGTTATTTAAAAAGAAAAAAAAATCTGCAGACAAGATAACCCAATTTTTTTTTTCCTTACCCATTTTTAGAAAGATCTACTTCTCTTTCTTGATCCTGAGCACTTGTTTCTAATGGTCGTCTGTCCTTCCCCTTGCCTTTTATTCAGTGGGCATGCAGCAGCCTGCCATGTGGCACACAGCTGCCATGGATGACTTCTCTGCCTTCCAGAGGAAATGGTTTGAGGTGGCCTTTGTGGCAGAAGAGCTCCTGCACTCGGAAATCCCCGCGTTTTTCCTGCCCTGGCTGCCCAGCCGCCCAGCCTCCTATGCAAGTAGGCACAGTTCCTTTAGCCGCAGTTTCGGAGGACGGAGCCAGGCAGCTGCACTATTAGGTAGATGCACAGCACAGGTGACAGCTGGGGAAGTTCCCGGGGATAGTTTGAATGGGGAAGAGCAGCCAGCCAAGGGTATGATCTCACGTGGACCAGCAATAATGCTGCAAATTTCACGCTGGCCTTACATGTGTCTTGCAGGTAAACTCATATGTCTGAGGTGTGTTTCACTGGCTGGGCAGGGCAATTTTTGCTTCTGAGTACTGGAATTGATTTTGAAACAAAGTATGGTGAAAAAGTTCTGTGTTACTAAACTGCCATGTCGTTCCCTAGAATTCACGAAGGAGAACACCAACCTGTCTTCTTGTGGATCCAGAGGAACTCTTTTCAATCTGTTGTGAAGCAGCCAAGCAACCAAACTGTGCCTGAAATGACATGCTTCTCAATGGCAAGAGTCCCAGTCTGATCCAGATGTGCTAGGGAAGCTTTCCTGATAGTCTCCAGGTTTCTTGGCTAATCTGAATCATTTATAGAGAGACTCCTTATATTAAAGCCTGGGAGGCCCAGCTGCAAATTGTCTCTGCAGTGTAGAAGCAGCAGAGATTGCATATGAGAGATAATAGTGTTGCTAAATGAGATACCATTATGATATCTGAAATCTTGTAATGTGTGAAGTATAATGCTACCACTAACAGCCCGTGAAACATACTGGTTGCATGTTTGACTTTGTTGCTTTGTCATCTCTTTATTTCCAGGCCAGCCTGAGTCACTTGCTTTTGTTCCCCTTTCCCTGTTTAAAATTATCAGAGAAATCATTGCTATGGAATTGTAGCTTCAGATTTATTGGATACACCTTTTAAAAGCCCATCTCAATTAGGGATAAAAAAAAATTCTGTTGTTCTCTTGTTTTGTATAGTTGACCTTCTGAAGAGAGGCTTCTTATTGCTTGTGCAGTATCTCCTAAATCTGAAGTTACAGTCATCCTTGTGTATTTCTGAAAGCCTCATTGGAAGAGGAACAGCATCAGAAGTGAGAAAGTGTTAAGGATGCAAGTCTGAACTAATGGTTAATTCCCTGAAGCCAACATATGTTGGATATTTTTCCTTGTCACACGATAAATCTGTTGCCTTGGCCAGTATCCAGCCTCGTTAGCTCAAGGATTTGCCAGAGCCTGAACGTAGGCTGGTGTGGGAGCATTGTGGAGGCTGGAGGGGCTGGGGCTGGATCGTGTTCCTCCTTTGATCTCTTACTCACTACATAGGCCAAGAAACCACTTCACTTTTCTATGTCCTCTTTTGTGAAATGAGAAAATTGGGACTTAGTAAGCTTGCACCTGGGGAAGTGGGCAAAGAACCAGCAGTATTCCCACAGTGTGTGTTGGAGTATACACCTGTGTAACATTCATTTCAGTTGTGATTATATCCATTTTGCTGTTTAACTAACATGCAGTCCTTGGAATAATGAAAAATACCTCCAGATAGCTCACATAGTTGTTTGAGAAATAAATGTCCTGGAGGAAAATCCAGTGTGGAGCTTTTTCCTTACCAAGGAACTGTTTTAACTGATATTTCTGTGCTGTCCCTCTTCTAAACAGAGTTCCCAAAAAAATGTTACCAGCTCATCTGAGGCAAGGAGCTTTACTAAACCCAGATGACTTCTGGTCCACGTGACTTCATTTGTTCCTCTCTTGGCTTTGATTTGGTTGTGGATTTTGTTTCTTCCCCTCCCCACCTTCCCTAAATGTCAGGCTGTGATATAAAATTGCATGCAAGCATTGGGAGCTCTGGAACAAGCTCCACGGATCTCTAAAATCTTTTTCCCCTCCCAGTTCCCCTGTTATTGCCCAGTGATTGTCCCCTTTCCTTCCCAGTGGAAGTCTGATCTGTGATACACTTAATCTTGTCCCTTTCAATTTATAGCAGTGCATGCAGTAGCCATTTTAGTCATGTATGTAGTATAGTCTGCAACTGGAGAATAACCTGCCTGCTCCTCCCCGATGTACTCCATAAATCCTTAGTTAAATACTTGCTAGAACAAGCAGGTGAGTTCTCTTAAAGTTGGGTCTATGGAAGGCAGGGTGTTTGTTCTATCAAAATAAAACCGGGTTTAATCTGAAGCTTCTAAATTCAGAGCGACATGGATATTTCACATCTGTTTGTAAGGTCCTTGTGATTAGCTCACCTGGTTGGACTGCCTTCCTGCTGCTTTGCCTTTGAATTACAGCTGCAGGCGAGGTGGAGAGGCTGACTCCAACCCTAATGGGGAGGTTGTGTTATCTGGAAAAAAGAACAGCCTGAGGGAGCAGGGAGCTCATTCTTCACTGTGTGTTGGTTCACACACACCGGACTGTAGTGTTGCAACTGACATCTTAGCTAACAACTGGTATCTGCCCAGCTAAGCTGCTTTCACTTTATAGCTTTTGGGATTTGCTTTCCACCATCTCAGAACGGGATTCATACTTCATTACAAAACTGACACTGTGATCTCATAACACACGTTGATAATCCACTGAAAAGGAGCAAGCAAATGGGAATCCAAGATGTTGCTCTGTTTGACTGTAGCAGACCAGCTCAGAAATCACACATGGATTTGTCAGAAAAGACAAACATGAATTTTATTTACAAAACAAAGCTTGATGATGATCTTCCATTTTTCATTTATTTTCATTTTTAGCTGTTCCTAAGCTGCAGCAATGGCAATATAAAAGATTTGCTTTTAACCTTGAAAATTGTGTCCAGCCAACTTAGAGTAGACGTGGAGGTGGGAATTGTCCCATCTACCTTCAGGACCAACTTCAACCATTTTTTAGTGCCTTTAAGTCATTAAATGATGGGGTGGTTTAAAAGTTGACCTCATAAAAGAGTGCATGTGAGCCTCTACTTAAGCAAGAAATAGCAGTATCCATCCCTTGTGCATCAATCTGAAAGGAAAAAAAAAAAAGCACAAGTTTCTCAACAGTCGTTTTGCAGCCCTTAGTTTCTGTCAGTATTTAACTTTATAGAAATGTGAAATGATTCTCATGTACATAGAAAAGTTGAAAGTGACAGCAGTGGTTCATAGCAGAACTTTGGACTGAAACTCAGGTGATCTGGTTTCTGTCCCTGACCTTGCAGTCCCTTCATGACACCACACAGGTCACTTCCACTTTCTTTGCTTCCATTTCTATCTTACTTGATACCTGGGATTTTCTTTCACTGGGATGCTGGGCTGTAGAGCACAGAAGGAGATGGATCTTGGGCACTGTCCCAGCACTTACTGAAGGCAGCACGGAGTATTGCAGTGATGCTAATGCTGCTGCATGTGTCTTGGCTTTTCTTGCTTTTACAAAGAGCATTGTGTGTGCAGTTCTAGCCACGTGGTAATGTGGGATGTTGATATGGGGTTAAAGATACATGAAGTTCAATTTCTAATCTCCCTTGACTCTAGAAAGTCCTGGAATGCTCCTGCCCTGTGCAGCAGCACCATGTGATTTCTGGTGGGGTCACACAGAGGTACTAAAACCAAACTGGCTGTGAAGTAGATGGGGTTGCCTTGCTGTTTGCTCAGATGCCAACACTTGCTTATTGATGAGCTTCTTGATTCTTGGTTCTGTATCTTTATTGCAATAGAAATGCTTGTTCACTTCTTGGGAAGACAATTCAATGACAGAGATTCCCCCCCATTTGAGCAATACTTTTATTTTATTTTTGCCTTCTTTTGATCTACATAGGCAGCATTCTGGGACTATTCTGTAACTCAAAAACATTTGGGGAGGAGTGGGAGGACAAATTCATTTCAAGTAGCTTGTCTTGTTTTGTTTTTCTTTTATCCAACTTCCCTCCTTCTCTTGAGTGCATCTTTTAAATGTACCCCTGTTCCTTGGCTGTGTAGCTGCCACAGTGCCTGAGCAACGGACAGTGACACTGGATGTGGATGTGAATAACCGCACGGACCGGCTGGAGTGGTGCAGTTGTTATTATCATGGCAATTTCTCCTTGAATGCTGCCTTTGAAATCAAGTTACACTGGATGGCAGTGACTGCAGCTGTTCTTTTTGAGATGGTAAGAGTCCCTGTGTGCTAGGTAGTCCCAGCAGTGCCCTTCTGGCCTTTGTATCCCTCATATGGCTGAGGAACATGTCTGTCATGTGAAGCTGATAGAAAGTATTAGGGGAGACATGGGGAGTTGGATCTGCCACCTTTTTCATTTCCAGGTAATTTTACTGATGGTCATTAGCATTGCTGCATCTGGTCAGCGTTTGTCATGCTATCCATAGTCATTATGTCTGCAGGACTGTTCTGCGTTTAGAGGGCTCCATTCATGCTGTGCAGAGGTCAGTACAGGGTGGAGGTGATATTTAAGTCCCACTTGAGCAGACCTTAGGCCTTGAACGGAGTCTTTGGAAAGGAACTTGTTTTGCATCACGTTTCTTCTTGACCCAAACCTAAAAATAATAATAATAATAAATTAAAATTGAGTGGAATTGCTTTTATGGACAAGGCTTTTCTGGACAATAGGGTCTTCCTGTTCAGCAGTGCATTTTAGTTTTCTAAAACTTCCTGAGAACATTTCAAATTGCAAATGCAAGTAGTATGTCTTTTTTTTTTAATGTTCAGATTTTTTTTCTCTTTTTTATCATCTTTAAAACTCAAATTATTAGTGCCAGGTTTCACCCGACTCAGCCAAACAATGGCTGAGTGTTTGCTTTAATTTAAAATCTATTGCACTGTTCCAGTAAAGCAGCAGTGCTTAGCCACTGATGATAAGTAGGCTGAATCAGTTCCTGAAAAATGTCCTATTTTAAAGTGCTTTCTGATTGATGTGGCACTTAAAAAAGGAAAGCCTTGTGCTTGTACTGCTTTGCTTACAAGGACACTTGTGTGTCTGCCATGCAAAGCAAGCTGTGCCAGTGGAGAATTGAGTTGTCTGATCTATTCTTGGGGAATTAGTTGCTCCTGTGCACCTTGGTGCCCCACGACATGTGCTGTATGAGTCACTGTTTCAATCTTTTTCTCAGGTTCAGGGTTGGCATCGGAAAGCCACATCCTGTGGATTCCTGCTGGTTCCAGTCCTGGAAGGCCCTTTTGCATTGCCCAGCTACTTGTATGGGGACCCACTTCGAGCTCAGCTGTTCATCCCACTCAATGTTAGCTGCTTGCTGAAGGAGGGTAGTGAGCACTTGTTTGATGGTAAGAGATGTTTGTTCCTTTGTTCTACCCTTGATATTTTTTCCTGCAAGTAGGTCCTTCCTGGCGGACAGCTGACAAGAAGAACCTCGTTAGCCAGACGCATGTTAGCTGGAGGAAGGACCTGGTTTTGGGTTTCAGCAGCTGCTCTCAGGAAAGTCGTGCTCAGAGGAAATGGTGCTGGCAGCCTGATGAGCACGGACAGTATATGCAGCTGGCAGCAGGAAGTTCCCAGGCACAGGAAGGGTTGCCTCTCAGGTGATCTCTGTTGCCATAATGTTGCATACTCTCACAGAGCCTATATCAAGTAGTTACTTTGTTTGATGTGATGTTATACACCTACCCAGAGCTGCTCTGAATTTGTATACTGCATTTGTTTATCCTTCTCTGGGAGATTAGGCTTTCACAACCCTCTTTATAGTTACCATGGTTACATTCGTGGTAAGAGTGTTTGCACATGAGATTAGGAGCTAGAAACTGCAATCTCCTTTTCTGCAGTGTGATGTCACCCTTCTGTGTGATGTTGTTGTGGTAAGCCTCAGGTGGAAGCTCAAAGATCAGAGAGCTCTGTCCCCATACAGAGAGGCAACACTGCATTGTAAGAGGGTGCAATCAGTAAAAGGTTCTGTTTAAAATAATAATGAGTGTTTTATTTATTTTCGTTAATTCTTTATAACACAGTGTTCAGGTGTAAATGTGGAACAGTCAGTGACAATTCCATCTGCTGTGATGTCACTGCAGCCTCTCTGACTTTGAACTATTCTGAGTGCACTGTGTGGTGTGCTGTGTCTTCAGCCCACGCTCCTCCTTGTCCCCTCCCACACACCCCGTTATGATCCTTTCTTTTATCTCTGGAGATACAAAAGCTAAATTCAGGGATGAATCTGCTGCTGCTGATGTATACAAGCCATATCTCTGATAAGCTGGCATTCAGGGGACAGCTGACAGAAAACAGTGGAATTAAAAGAAGTTGCTAGAAAAACCAAAATGCACAGAGGTATTCTGAGGAAAGCTGAAGTTCTTAAAGAGAAGGAAAGGAAGTGGCTTTACTAGATAACATTTTTGTTTGCTTCAGGCTTTGAACCAGAAACGTACTGGGACCGTATGCATCTCCTGCAAGAAGCAATAGCATACAGGTATGTACAGAGCAGAATGACTGAAATGTTCACACCTCCTTGGAGAATGGAGGATGAAGACCTACACTCAACAGCCACCCCTGTGTGACTTGAGTTCTGTGCAGTCTACCTCTCTGCAGTCTGCTTGCCAGTTTTGAGATTAAAGCATAACTAGAATGTCTGGAAGTGCCCCTGTGGGTACTTCCAGGTAGTGTTTCATCCTGTCACTGGCAGGCCATGCTCTTGCTCTGGGAGGGCATTGGCTTTGGAAGGTGCTATTGCACTAAACTTGAAGAAGACAAGCTGCAAATACATTTCTCTATGAGTAGGGACAGTTGTTTCCTTCATGTGTGCTTAACATAGTGTTGATCTGGATGGCAGCCAATGATTAACAATAAGCAGAGGTGTGGGATATGAACTGTACGCAGGAGTTTGGGCCCACTTAAGAAGGAATTGCTGTAAACTTTCTATACTTCTGTGTGCTTGAACTGCCAGCTTGTTTCACAGTGCTGCTGGCAGGGTCTTTTTCGTGGTAGCGTGACTGCCTTTTGGAATGGACTTGATCTTGGAAATATGCTTTCATTAGCATAGAAAGAATGTGAGCTGCACTAAGTTGCATGTGAAATGTTACCCAGCATGAACAAAGTCATGTTACAGACTGTCTTTCTTGACTATTGCTCTTCCCTCCTTTGTTAGTAACTACTTCATTTAGTCAGATACTGCTCAATGAACTGCACTGATCTACAGGCCCTTGTTTCTGTGGGGGCTAGGACAAAGATCAGTGTGGCGTTGCAGTTTTTCACACCATAGCTAACAAGAGAACATTTGGAGAAACTCAACTCTCTGTCCCTTTCCCCTTTCAGAACACAGGAAAAGGAAGCCTTTGTGATAGTGGAAGGTTTTCCTTTGTGCCCCTGCTTTGGGCTGACAGAATTATAGCTGGATTGGCTCGTTAGTTTTTTTATTTCTCTGGTGTTTGTTTCTCCAGATTTGGATTTGTGCAGGATAAATACTCAGCTTCTGCATTCAACTTTCCAGCTGAGAACAAGCCTCAGTATATCCATGTCACAGGTGAGCAATACTTGGCAGGCACTGGAGGCAAGGAGGAGGCTATCATAAACACAAGAACCATTTGCCATGCGCTTTGTGTTTTGTCAGTGACGTTTGTCCTCATTATGTCCCTAGTTAAATGGCAAGCAGCTGCATCAGCCAACACAAACCAGAAAACTGGCAGGATGGTATGAGAAGCACAGTGTTGCTGCTAATGAATGGCCCTATTTGAAATCTCACTTTATAGTGTCTCTGAAACTTTTTATTTCCAGAAGATGGAGAAATAATAAGAAACAAGGCAGAGCTTATTCCAAGTGCAGAATAAACAAATGTGTACATAGCAGCTAGAAGGGAAAGGAACTGGGATAAGTCAGTGCTGTGCTCTCAGGCTTAAGGTCAGTTGTAGATGTCTCTGTCTGTATGCACTGTGTGGGAGATGGATTGAGTATTTAGGATCCACTTTGTAAATGTTAGTTCTATCAGCTCCTTTATCTAAGCTCCATGCATGGCGAATTGCAGTGAAATAATCTGTTTGAAAGGGCTGCTGAAATGTGAAGGCAGTGACAGGAGGAGAACTTCAGGAAGACTGCAGAAGACAGCAGAAATTTACATAGGGTTAGAAAGATGGATCAGGGCCTACACTTCTGCTTTGTTCCCTTCTACCAAGAGAAAGGCAAGACTAAGTGCAATTTGCAGGAAGAAGGACTGTGTAAAAGCAAAGGAGAAAAAGTATATTCTGTTTTACCTTGCTAAAAGGCAATTAACAGAAACTCAGTAAGTCAGCTAATAGTTACAGCGACTCAAGTCTGCCTGAGGCTGAAGTCCTGTCTGTTTCCCTCAGGCACAGTATTTTTGCAGCTGCCATATTCCAAGCGGAAATTTTCTTGTGGGCAGCAGCGACGTCGGCGCAACTCCACCAGCTCCACCAACCAGAACATGTTCTGTGAAGAACGCATTGGCTACAACTGGGCCTACAACACCATGCTGACCAAAACATGGCGGTCCAGCGCCACCGGGGATGAGAAGTTTGCTGATCGGCTGCTGAAAGACTTCACAGACTTCTGCTGGAACAAAGACGGCCGGCTCGTGCTCTTCTGGACTGACTGCCTGGATAAGATGCATGCCAGTGCTCCGTGAGATAGGGCTTCATCTCATAAGGAGACAGCTTTATTTTGTGGCAAGGAAGCAGAGGGAGAGAATGACTGGATAAGAGCCCCTCTGGTGGTTTCATCCTGTGGCTCCAAGGGGATCTAGTCAATATAGCTGTTGATATTCAACAGAATTTGCTTAAGCCCTTGGAAAAAGAACCTGAGCTCTTGGATTGCCCACACCTGTCACCTGACCTCTGCTTGGTATCAAGTTGCTGCAGTCCTCAGTTGCCAGAACTTCAGTTAGAGCAGAGATAGAGCAAGAAAAGTGCAAATGGTCTTCAAGGGCAGGTTCCATTCAACACAGAGTGATGGGGGCAGCTAAGGGGCACTGAAAGTGGTCGGTGCTGTTTGCCTACCGTGGCAGGCTGCAGCCTCTCTCTCGTCTTGTTGAGGTGTACCTGGTTGTGTGAATATGTATGATAAAGTGTGAGAGATGACTGTTAAATTTCATATGTGTAAATAAGTAAAAATGCTGAAAATTGAGTGACCTGATGTTTTGTTTTAACTCCAGACAGCAATACAGAAACAGGGAGTAAAAGAGAATGTCACTGATGGAGATACTGCTGCTTGTGTGCAGCATGGTCAGAGCCCAGCAGCCAGAGCAGTGGCACACAGTGGGAGCACACAGACAGCATCCACCCTGCAGGGCCAGCATCCACCCTGCAGAGAACTCAGGGGTACTGACCACACGAAGCTGCTGATGGAGGAAAAGGAGGAATCGGGTTGTGAGGATAAGTCTGTACACAGTGAAATAGAGATGCCTGCATTCCAATGCACAGTCACTGTCCAAGCAAATGGAAGGCAGCACACAGTGAGTGGGAGAAGTGGGCGTGGGGTGGGTGCAGGATCCTGGGTGGGTGGCAGTTCCTGTTCTCTGTGCTTACTGCACTGAGGGCAGTGGAGGGCTGGCACCTTCTCACTGCTGTTCAGAGCTGATGCTGCAGTCCCTAAAGGTGACGATCTTCTGTGCTCTACTCAGTGCTGTGAGAACTCAGCTGGAGTGCTGTGTCCAGATGTGGTCCTTAGCACAGGAGAGGCATGAATTGGTTGGGAGGGCCACAAAAATGTTCCAAGGGATGGGACGCCTCTCTGTGAGGACAGGCTGAGCTGGGGCTGTGCAGCCTAGAGAGAAGGCTCCAGGGGGAGCTAAGAGCTGCCCTTTCATATCTAAAGGGTTCTCTGTAAGAAAGAAGCAACAGCAGCCCCTTTAGCACAGTCTGTGTGATAGGATGAGGGGAAATGGTTTCAAACTAAAAGAGGGGAGATTTAGCTTGGATATAAGGAAGAAGTTTTTACACTGAAGGCACAGGGTGCCCAGAGAGGTGGTGGTGCCCCATTCCTGCAGACACCCACAGTCAGGGGATGGGGCTGTGAGCCCTCATGGAGCTGTGGGTGTCCCTGTGCACTGCAGGGAGAGGGACCAGATGTCCTTTGGGGGATCCCTTCCTCTTCAAATGATTCTATATTACTGTTGTGTGATTGGAACCACTCACCTGTTAGGTGGGACCCGTCTAGGAAGGATAAGTTTGAGTTGCATGCTCATTCAGCTCACGTAAGTGTGCTAAAGTTAACAGTGCGTGTCTGATCCCCATTAATATCTTAAATACTTTGCTGTAACAGTAACTCATCATCTCTTCTACTGCAGCCTCACTCTGAAGGGACTGTGCGTGCAGTCTCTTTGGCAGAACAAGCACTGAGGTGAGGGGGAGGGAAGGGAGGGATGCTCAGAGCGTGCAGAGCCCAGGGGTCAGCAGGAGTTCACACCTGCAGGGTGGGGGGAGAACCTTCCAAGCTGGGTAGGCAGCAGGGCAGGCAGGTAGCAGGCTGCAGGTAGGAGGGCTGTGGTGGGAGGAAGGGCCAGCGTGGTGCTGCCCTGTGGGAAGTGTCCCTGGGGAGATGGGGAACCTGACCTGTCCGTCCTGCTATGCCTGGGAGAGAAGTGCCCTTCTTGTCCCTGAGTGTCTCTGTGCTTAATGCTGTAGTAGTTGGAAGCCGTAAGAGGTGGGTATTAAGCTTCTTTTATTCTCCATACCATAGGAACTAAAAATAGGAGAGACTTGTTTTTTTATCTAACCACAACCTTCTTCATTGCCTAGACAAGGTTTTCCATGGGGCCGAAGCATGAAGCGGTTCATGGCCATGCTGAAAAGGAACAAATCCAAGGACCTGCTGCTGGAACAAGCAGCACAGCTCTGCTGGGAGCTGCAGGGCTCACCTCCTGCTCTGGAGCAGCTGGCTGGGGCCGTGGTGGGCTGCAGGCAGAGGATGCATTTTTCTCACTAACATCCACTTGTCTGCGCTTGTGTGCTTGTCCGCATCCATAAGGGACAGTGCAACACAGAGGTAGGGATGTGTTCTCCTTTGCTTTGTGGAGACAAAAATAGGGATTTAAGTTGTTAGGGTTACAACAAAGTGAAGTGAGTGAAGCGTTTCCTGCTGGTGTAGTAGAAGGCGATGTGTGTGCAGTGGCTGTCCTGAAACAAAGGCCTGTTTTACTTTTTTACTTGAATGTGAATGAATCTTCTGGAGTCCATCTTGATCTCATGTTCTGTTGTACACACAAATCCTTATTTCCGTCTCTTGTGTGCACAGGAATCCTCACCTCCTTCCTTTTGTCCCAAAGGTGTGAAGAATAGGAAGTATTCAGATAAAGTACACCAGCAGCTGTGCAGCTTTGCTGCAGGGGTGACAACAAAACCAAGCAAGAAACAGCAGGTAGGGGTATGCTACTTCCAGTCAGGTGCCTTTGCCACAGAAAAACAGTGTTCTGTGATCAAGGATCTATAATTGATCTCATTATACATCTGTCCTCAGAAGCCCTTGTGGAGCTGGGATTGTCTACAGTTGATCTTTCCCTAAAAGTTTCCTTAAAATAAATAAATTAGTTAAAAAAATAAAAAAAAGAAGAAGAAGAAGAAAAGAAAAATGATGCTGAGTAACTTCACTTGCTTTGAACAAAAAGATCAAGGGAAGTAAGTTCTTTGTTGGGTTTTTAACAGGTTTGATTTTGTGGGGATTGAATGTAGGCAGGGAAACATCCTTCGCTCTCGAGGGCTGTATTATGGTGATAAACAGTTCTGACTTGATTGGGCTGTAGGCTGTATGCAATTGCATTTTCCTCACTAGAACATATTTTATACTGACTTACCACATTAAACTCACAGAATTTGGGGGGGGAAGACTGTTGATGTAAGCATGTATCTACCTTATCTGGATGCAAACAAGTCTGTAATGAAAGTAACCTGTGAATTATTTCAGTAATCCTTATGTGCTACTGTCTTGCAAGGTAAAAGCTTCAGGCTTTGAAGTCTGTCTGTGGTGCTCAGTTTTTCCCATACCCTTCTCATATAAGATGGGATGGCCTGGAGAAAAGGTCTGCAGTGTAGAGATGGTTTGTTTTTTTCATAAAGCAGGAGCAACATTCAAAATTCCATTTAAACAAGAAACAAACAAACACAACATCAACATCAACAAACAGAATTGAGAGCATAATGAGGTTGTGCACAAAGACATCTAAAAGTCCTAAAAGGTCAGGGTATGATAGCAACTTGTGCCTGAATTTTCAAACACATTCTTCATTTATGCTATCTCATTATTCAGTTTATGTAGTTTAAACAGCAGATGTTTTTCTGTGAATGTGATACAGATGTGTGCTCAGGGTTAGTGGGAGCTCCTTGATGTGGTGAGTGCATTAGTGCTTGTGTCACGAGCCTTCTGTTGCTGATGTGAAGCTGTCATTCTGTGGAAAGAGCATGCCTTGAGGTTTCACGCAGTATGTTGCGTGTTTAAATATAGCTGTATAAAATAACAGTAAATGGCTTCCTTTAGCAAACAAATTGCCTAAGGGAGTAGGGTGAAATCTGTTTTCTGCCAACTGTTTTTGAGTTTATAAATCAATCTCCTTAATGGAATCCACACAGACTTATTGGAGACCGAGTGAACAAATGTCTCTGGTGGGTCTGAAAGCTCTTTTGCCTCGCTGCCTTTGGAACTGAAGGAAAAGACTTGGTAGTTTTACTTGTTTCTTTTCCCCTGCTCTCTCCCTGCACCTGAGTTTGCAGGAGGGGTTGGCTTGGGACGTGAACCTGCAGCCTCCTGCTCAGGTCTATAACTGGTTTGCAAATTATCGATGATGTCAAAAATCCCATCATCTTCATATGGAAAAGCTCATCAACTCGTGCCCTGTGGGTGCTTTGACCACACAAAGGAGCAGCAGGATATAGAGGATCCTACACTCCACAAACAGCAGCTTTGTCTCTTGCTGATGAGCTTGGGATGTGGTCCAGAAAGCTGAAAGCCTCTCCTGGGAAGAGAAGGATAGAAGGGAAGAGAGTGGGTGCTGGAGGACTCTGCATCAGTGGAGTTCCTCATCCCTTGGCTAGAGGCTGTCCCTTCTACAGCAGCAGCAAGTACAGACAAGGCTTGTGCAGGGATAGGTGAAAAGAGATGCCAGAGTCAGAAGGGCACCAAATGGAAGTTAATATGCAACAGGCAGTAGGTTTTAGCTCTTAGCTTTGGGGGTCAGGATGTGAATTTAAGAGACTGATCTGGGAATAAAATGTTATCTTTGTACTCTGTGCATCAGTCACACTTTTGCTGATGTTAATGGCTAGCGATCCTTCGCAACTTGCTATTTCATCTCTGGTCTCAGTGAACACCACTGTTATCAGCATTTTCTATCCTCTGTTGAAGAGGTTGAAAGAGATGCCAGTGTTCACGTAGTGAAAAAGTGGGCACCTGCTTCTTTCTACATAATCCAGTGCATCCCTACTGTAGCACCTTGCCTTCCACCTGCCTAGCTGTTTTCACATTGCTCCTGTCTTTCTTGTAGCCTTCCCAGTGCTGGATTGGATGCAGAGGGCCTTTCAAAGCAGCAAATACTGATGGTCTAAAGGAGCACAATCGTAAATCTTTTCCTTAAAATGTGAAGAGGATTATTAGAATGCAGATATGTCATTCTGAGCTCCAGTCCACTCCTGTAAAACCCATTCTTGTTGTGCTCTTTCACAGTGCCGTGACCAAACTTCAGTCATGGGGTAAAATGAGGGTCTTGCTGCATTTGGCAAAATAGGCCACAGTTGGATTGCTTCTTGGAGTAACTGTTCATGTTTCTTTGAATGCCTGGTTTGCACAATTCAGGTGGGCCTTCTGTAACCATCAGCTCTGAGCAGATGGAGACAGCTCTTGTGCCCTGTGACCCAGGGTGGGAGCAATCAGCTGCAGACCTGGGTGAGTCTCCTGAAAGAATGCATTTAAAGATGCTGGAATCCAGGTGATGTATCTTTGCAGTAACAGTTCAGAGATGAAGCAACCCTTAAGCTTATGGATGGAATGGTCTTGTTTCAGTTCCTAGAGGATATCATTTAGAGAGCCTTGAGTCCACAAATGGGAACGGTCCGTGCCCAGCTTCAGGAAACTGGCATGTCTAGTAGTTAATCTGCCACTTGCTGAGGACAGGTTTAGCCAGGGGGATCCCCTTTTCAGCAGAGCAGTATGTCTGACTGATTTATTACAGCTTTACTCAGATCAGTGCACTGTGTGAAGTGAGGACAAGCTAGGCTTCACTGACCCCTCACATTGTTGAACAACCTGTAGCTTTTGTCACCAAGGCTGTGATGGAACCAGGAACCCACTTCAATCTGCCATCCTGCAGCACAGAGAAGCAGCGAGCAGTGTTGGTACCTGCCCCCAGCTGAATAACTTTGCCCTGTGCTCCTGCAGGTCCTTTGCCTTTCCAGGTGAACATGTAACCATGCGGCAGGTCCCTTCTAGCAACACAGCCTCCATGTGAATCCCAGTAACAGAAGGTCAGTAAAACTGCACCCAGATTATTGTCCTGAAGGGTTTTCAATCACCCTTCAGGTGCTGTCTGCTCACCTTGCTACTTGACAGGCTTCTGGCTTTTAAAACCTCTGTAAGTTGATAAGTGCTAACTGAGCAGAAGTTGGATGCATAGTGCTAGTCTTCAACACTTTCTCACTTCTGCTTTCTCTCTCCTTCCTATCCAGTCTTGTTCAGCTTTCTCACCATATTTTTTCTTGTTCCTTTTTCTTTAGAATAGCCTTGATGGGATGCATAACACCTGCTATTGCAGTAGGCCTACAGACTGCTGTAGCTGCTGTTCACACAGCCCCTGGTGAATGTACAGCAGGGAGGGGAAGACTAGCTGGGTCAGAGGTTGAAGTCATATTGTCTGTAATTGTGTTTAATAGTAAGATTTATTTCAGCAGGTGTCACAGCTCCCTTGAGCAGAGTCCCTCAGGATGGTTATATTGAGGCCACTTCAGGAAGAATCATTTGGCAGCCAGATTTAGAGGCTGAAAGCTTTGTCCTTAGAGAAGGACAGCTAGGGACCCTGGAAGCTATTCCTCCCCACAGGTAAAGGGAGTGGAAAGTGCAGGGCTTCTCAAAAGCATTGTCCTGATTTCCCTGGTGAAGAGAGCTGCAGAAAGTGTGGTAATACATCTCGTTCCAGGGCCTGGCTTTCTGCTTGTCCTCATCAGATTTTGCAGATATTTTTATCTGTGCACTGAAAATGGGACATACTGTATAAGCGTATGTGTGTTTTACAGTGTGGTCGGTACTAAGGAGATTCAGGGCCAGCATCATCAGAGAAGATATGTACCCCTCTCTAAAGCAGGTCTGGCTTCTAAGCTACTTGCCTGGTTTTCTTTTTGACTGGAAATTGTAACTTACACAGACCTTAGTGAGGGCTGACCCTGCACACGAGGTTGGTAGGGCCTGTACTTAATCTAAAACAGTCTGTGTTTGGGATTGGCAGTTTTGAACTGTGGCTGAGGGTGATGAAAGATGAGTAAGGAATTGCTGGCAATATTTTGGCTAGATTTAAAATTGCATGTTCTGCCTCTAGAGTTGAGCTCATGTTTATTTTTAAAATACGTTCCAACACTAGAAGAAACCTATGGTGAATGTCTCCCTGTTGGCTATGTCAGCGTGCCAGGAATCCACACACCCTTTATCACGTTCCTGGCAGGGACATGACCTGCTGCTTCTAGTGAGGATACAGCTATTTGGACTCCTGGTAATGCCTGGTCCATATGCCCCCAAGCCCTGAGTTCCCCATAATACTATGAATGCTATTGAACATCAGTCCCCTCAGAAGTGATTAAGCCTTAGGCTGCAATTTCATCCAGGCCTTTCTGTAGTTCCTCTCTAGAGAGCCAGGAGACATTGGGTGGGAAGCCTTGGGTGAGATCTCTGCTCAGTGATGGGCAGTGAGCAAGAATCACCTTTGTTAGCAGGCAGGGCCCTGTTAGAAGTATGGTGTCACCCCAATTATCTTGAGCAATAATGATGAGATGAGCATCTCTCATCTGGGTACTTAGGAAGAAGTCATCAGCTTAAACTGAGGTAGATGAGTGTTGTTACCCTAAAAGACAGGGCAGAGAAACTATTGCTGCTCTGCAGATAAAAGTAAAACACAGAGAAGGAAATGTTTATCCAAGGTCACCCACCCGGAGTAGACACCTAATGTCACTGTTACTGCCATGCCAGTGCCTGTCTGTCTGCTTCCTAAGTGCAGGGGTAGAGCTAGAAGTCAGCCACAGGAACCTTAATCTGCTCGTCTCATTTTAGAAGTGCTCACCTGGAAAGGACTTGGCCTGAAAGCTTATTAGACCAATTTCAGTTTATTTCTTTTATGGTCTTTTTACAGTCAGTCCTACGCACTTGGGCTGCATCCAAACCTCTTCTGCTCTACAGGGCTGTGAGGTGGGAGTGTGAGAGGGAGCTGGGCTGGGAGCTGACTGTCTCCATCTGCTCCTGCTGCCTGACGGGAGAGTTTGATCCAGCTACTGGACTGAAAGTCCCTGTGGGACACCCAGCAGATGCCTGCCTTCACAGAGAGTGGTGGTGTATCTCCTTTCCTCTTCTGGCTGGGACAGGTGGAATGTAGCCCAGCTAATGCTTCATGCAGAATATAGCTCTCCTGTGCCTCACATTTCAAGCAGAAAAGCATGCTGAACTCCATGGAGCAAGACAAATTGCATTTATAATCCAGCATATTGATTTAGAAAATACTGGTGCCAGCATGTTGATTGCAGCTTACCGCTTCTTCCTGTGCTTCTAGGATGCCAGCTCAGAGCACAGGAATCCTGCCATTAGGTCCTTCCCTCCGACAGCCCTGTGCCCATGATACTGGCAGGCAGCGAGTCTCAAATCTGCTAAAGCAGGCTACTTTTTAGCACTTTTTGGTATAATTAAGCTATCAGACTTGTTGCTGAGGAATTGTGCATGTTAAAATGTAAGCGAGCAATAAAAAAGAATGAGACAAATTGATGAGGGTAGGGGCTGAGCCCATTTGTTATTAGCAAATGTAATTGCAGCATGATGAAAATGAGCAAAATGAACGCAGCCTCCAGTAGAGCAGTCCCAAGGCTGATTGCTGAAACTTGGGAGCTTGGGAGAAACTTCTGTTAGCTGACACTTTTGGTCTGGGTTTGTACAGCTGTGGTATGGGCAGCATTGTTGGAGTACAGATACATTTAGTGATGAATGGAGAGAGCACCCCATCATGGAGTGCCCTGTGTCTCCTACTTGGCCTGGTGCCTGTGTGCTGTGACCTTTTTCCAGGTTGGATGGGGAAGCCACGTCCCCAGACTTGGTCTGACAGCCTTGAAAGGCTGTAGTAGAATTGCAGCTAATGTTGTGGCTGTGTTTAAAGCTACTTTTGTGTGTTTTGACTATGAAGATCTCTGTTTTCAAAATACGTTCCAAGAGAGAGACATTTTGGTAGACATCTCTTTGTTTATGGAGAGTGTTCTGGGGGCATAAGGCAAGTTGCAAATGGAGATGTAGGCCTATATGCTGCTCCTGGTTAGGCTAGTCCTCCCTGTGCAGAATGTTTTTTCAGCCCTTAACAATTTGAACAAATGACAAAGGTTTGTAGTCAACAGAACTCTCAACAGCCCCTCTTGTCCTGATGCAAGACTACAGTAAATGGCATAAATACAAATGCACTTTACAAACACATCATCACATTTTCTTCCAGTTCCAGACAGACTGTGGTTGGCAGTCCTCAGTGCCCGCCTGTTTCTTCACCCTGCGTAGAAGAAAGCTAAGCCCTGGGACATAGCCAGGTAAGAGAACACACCTAATGTTCCTAGAAGGGAGCTCAGACATGCCATCCAGCTGTAGCACTCTCACAGGAGATGTGAAATCTCACACCGTATGTTGTGTGACTCATACAAAATCTAAGCATATCTTTGGAATCCAGTTCATTGTAAGCTTGGCATTCTCACAGTAGCATCAAGCAGATGCTAGGACAATTTTTTGTTGGTTTTGCTACTCGGATTGCTTATCAGATCCTGACTTTACTAAAAATATCATTGGAACAATGGCCTGTGTAGATCCAAAGTATCATTTACATTTTGAGCAGCACTGTGAAAAGAAGATGACAGTAAGGGTCCTCCCGCTCTGAAAGGTTCTGTGGAATTTAACTCAGCTCTCTGAAACCTGTTCAACACTTTCACGTCATTTTCATTTCCAAATCTGGTGTTGCTGAGGAGATTTTGCACTGTTCTGAGATGGCCGATTGTAGTTTACAGAATAGTGGTATTATAGGAAATGATAAAAGAATTGACTTCCCTTCCATGATCTGAACTCGGTCTGTATGCTTTCTTTTGCTTTTCAGGAGGTGAGAAATTTACTGCTTTCAAGGGGATGTGAGCACATCCATGAATGAAATGTTACTTAAAAATAGGACCCAAGAAAGCCCTATCTAAACTGTAGAGTGAGCTGTTTATCAAGTTTATTTTCTGACTTCAAGCGTATTTTTTTGCTTCAACCAATGAGTTAGCATGCATTTCCATTTCTCTTGCAATGTAAGCTGCCAGAGAAAACCTTTTTGAAAGAGATTTTTGAAAAGCAGGAGACTGTATCTGCTGGCCTCATTATGGGAAGTGGCTGCAGCTCTGAGGGCAGTAACAGAACCTCTTTAGAGCCTTTGAAAGCATCAATATAAAGATCTGTATCTTGGAAAGTGGCCTTTTTACCAGCCATAATGGGAGCCAGATGAGAAGGAAAGCTTTGGGCATTAATAATGAATGAGCCTTTTCTAAGATTTCCCGAGTATGCAGTCTCTGTAGCTAGAGTTTTCCTCTTGCTATTTTGGATTTATGCACTGATTTTGTGATTGTACAGAAACATGACACTCAGTGCAATATGGGCTGGGGAGCAAGATACCATGTGATGTCTGCAGATGTCAAAAGGTGACACCTTCAAATCTTTAGCCAGTTCGGGAATTCAGAAGAGCATCTTTTGCATTTTTGTTTAATGTGTGCTGTAGGAAAATGAAGAGTCTGAATGGGTAAATGATTTTACAGCATTTTTAAGAGACTTCCTGGGTGCCCTGTGTCTTGAAGGATAAACTTCCCCTAGACTTGCTGTGGGGTTATGCAGATGTTTATTTCCTGTGTCTGAACCACAGAGGTGCAGATGTACACACCCTGTACCACACACAACTTTCAGTTTGTTCTTGGTGGGTCACGTCACATATCAAAGTGAGAGTAGAACAAAAACCAGCTAGTTCATTTTGGAAATGTTTCTTTCCCTTCCTGAACAGAGCTCCCTTGTCCAAGTGATCGTTCCCATCTTCATTACTTACTTTATGCTGGTTTTACCCTCCACTGTTAACTTATTTTTATGCTGAGCCGGTGCCTTGGGTAAAAAGAAGGGGATTGCTTTTCTCTGAATTAAGAACTGCACACAGATTGTGCTTGGATTTTTACACCCACACCTTGTACAGGTGGATTACTCTACCTGAACTCAGAGGGGAACAAAGACTTTGTCCCTTCACACACAGTGCTCACATTCCCTTCCATCCCACAGTCCTGTGCCTCTGTACATCTGCCCAAAGCTCTAACACAGTGAGAAACTGCACTTAAGATCCTTTGTGGTGAAGCTTTGATTCCCTCCTGTCTTTCAGATCCTGGAGGGTCTGGCTGGTGACCCATGGAGCAGCAACATGTTGCAGGCAGCATGGCTGCTCTCTGAATGCTGAGCAGGGACAAATGCACCCCGCCTGCACAGATGCTCAGTGCGGGCTGCGCTTCTCCAGCAGAAACCTCATCCTTTCCTGGTTTTCTTTATATTTTAAATGAATGAGAAGTTGGATGTGGAGATGAAGAACAGAAAGAATGGGGCAGAAGGGTGAGGGCCCTTTCAAATAGTAAAGCTTACTAAAATGGGCTTTGTAGGTAAAAATTTTGCAAAGGATATAAGAAGTGGAAGGTAGATTGTGGCTTGTTTTCACTGGAACAGTCTGAAGCTTTCCTGAAGATGTGAAAAATACCAAGATTCTGTGGCAATACCTGGTTAAGTCTCAGTCCTTCATTACATCGTGAAGGCGTGTGAAACCCAGCTGAAAAGGAGGAAAACCTGTTATTTGCACACGGTGTACGCTGAGGCCGTGTCCCTGCTGCACCCGGTGTCCGTCCCCCGGCTCTCCCTTGGGATGCCGTTTTCCCCTTGGCTGCTTTGTGCTCACAGCCCGCTGACCGAAGGGCTGCGTGCCTTCACACAAAGTCTCCTTTCACACTGGGGCGCTGGGTGAACCGGCGCTGCTCCGCAGGGAGCTGAGCTGCTCCGCACCCTTTAGCCGCTCTCTCTCCCATCTCCAAACGCCCTTCCTGCCCTGAACCGCCCAGCAGAGCCGCTGAACAGCAGAACCGCTCCTCCCGCCGTCCAGCGCCATGGCGGCCGCGAGCCGCCTTCCTATTGGCCGCCCGCCCCGGAGCGCCGGTAGCAACAGCGACAAATATATCTCCCCGCCTCCTGATTGGCTGCCGCCTCCCGCCGAGCCGTGGCAACAGCGGGGTGGGCGGGCGGGCGGGCGCGCGGCGACCGTTGGCGGGCGGGGCGGCGGAGGGTGGGCGGGCTGTTGTCCCGTCCGTGAAGTTGTACCGTCAGTGCTGTTTGAACCCCGTTGGTCGGGTATTTGTGCTGAGGTGGGAAGGGTCTGCGCTCTGCCTGCTGTGGGAAGAGGATAAAACAGTGAGGTGGCTGTAGTGCAGAAGCCACCCGTTAGTAAAATTCTCTCTGGGTCTTGATAGTCCTTTGAATGAGATGCCAATAAGATGCTTTATTTCTCAGAGCTCATGAGGCAGCACATCGCTGCTGTGATTTAGTTGGCAGTGCTGCATTCGGTACAGCTGAATGGAGCCTGGCCGTGCCTTTCCCTGCTGCTGAAGATGCACGTTCGTGTACAGCAATGCCTCTGTTACGGTGCAAAGCATTTCCCTTTGCTCTCAGATGTTAGCACCACTGCCTGTCAAGGAGATGATACAGATCAGACAAACGTTACTGCACCTGTTTAGCTGTGGGCACTGTCAGTGTTGTAAGCAGTTGAAGAACGTGGTTGTTGTGACTGTTTGATGTAAAATGGCAGCTCCGGACAGCAGAACTCCTGTGGAGAGCTGGAAATGAATCCTCACCAAGCTGCATCTGGAAAAGGCTTTGCAGCTGAAGCAGAATCAAAGTTTTTTCTCTTTTCTCATTTAATGAATTTCATCTCCAGATTTGGCACAGTTGCTCTCTGGAGGACCATTGCATTTTCTAGGTCATTTCCCAGATGAAATAACTTATTACTTCTCCATAAACTTACCTTAGGTGATTCAAAATTTGGTATGTGAAACCCAGCAAATTAGAACTACTCCTGTTTAAGAGACATAAAGTCCAGCAGCAGAAGTACGGTATATCTCAGCCTGCCAGCATCTCTGCTTCACATCACCTGGATGCTGAATATGCATGGAACACAGCAGAGGAACTCATTGCGTTGGGGTGAGAAGTTGCAAGCAGTGCCTGCTGATCTCACGGTCTGGGCTCAGAGGTGGGCTGCTGCTGCTTCCCCACCCATCTTTTAGCACAGGCTGGAAGCACTGCTGTGCAGCAGAGGAAGAGATCAAGTGAACCTGAACCCCAGTGGCACTCGGCACCTGGCCTCCTGCCTGCAGTGCTGGGTGGAGCTGGTCTTCCAGGAACAGCCTAGTGGAGTTCGTTGTGTTGTGCTCACACGTTTGAGTTGTTCCCTTTGTGTATTACCTTGTTCTTGTTTCCTAGATGTGATTTACGTCCTCGTTGTGATCTGGATTCCATGTCCTGCCATATGTAGCGAGCTCTGGATGTGTTTATGTTCTTCTTCTGTGGAGCTGTAATTAGAAATGCTCTGAGCATGTGACTGACCTTCCCTGAACTGAATGTACTGTACCTGCTGTTGTCATTCCTCCTCCTCAACATGGCATGCCCTAGCAAAGAGAGGAGCTTGCCCTAGATAGGAAAAACAAAGTCATTTTTATCTTAAAATGCATATAAGAGACCAAAGAACAGTACTTATGTTAACAAGTTCCAGAAAGAAGGTGGAAATCTGGTTGTGTTTTCAAACTGAAGTTCCTTAGCTGCTGTAGAGGCAAGGATGCTTTCACAATGGGCAGGCTCATGTTTCCCAGCACTGCTGCTGCTGAGGTCAGACCAAGTGCTGCCTACCAGCCTTCTTGGTTGGAAGTGTGGCATGGAAATGGCAGCAGACAGGTCCTGTGTGGCAGCTGCCCATGAATAGCTTCTCTGAAGTAATCCACTACAGCACAGAAGAAGATTAATGATGTGAGGTGCTGCTCTCCCTGCTTTCATGTGCCCTGACGGCTACAAGCTATCACTGTTACTGAACGGTTCACCCGAGGCCCACTATGGACAAAGGTCAGGAGGCAACTTCAAGGCCCATCTTTTCAGGAAGCTTCTTGTTCTGGGTGCTGGGCTCAACTTGCTTAGGGCCTCGTTTTCAGAAGAAATGAGCACTTACAGAGGCTTGAGTAGGAGACCCAGAATAAAGGGCCACTTCTGGAATTGTTAGCAAAGCCATTTTATCTCTGCGCTTCATTAGTCTGATCCCAAAAGTCTTTCATTTTATGTTCTGCACTGAAAGGTCATTGTTTCAGATCAATCATTTTCAGTGGGATTTAATCCAGTTCTCAGTCAAGCTAATCCACTTTGGTATAGTTTGAAGAGCAGTAAAAATTAATTTGTCAGGAAAGATCTGGGAATATTTCTTAAACGTTTGTTGATACTGAGTCATAATGGTGTAGCACTGCACGAGATGTTCTGGGGGTAGTTCCAGAAGTGCTGGACATGGAAACTCTGACTTTATCCATAGGTTGCAAATGCTCAGCACCTCTGAAAAGCCCTGAGGTGGAGAAGGGTTGTTGGGGTTTCTGCACGTGGATACGTGTGTGTTTTTGACTTTCAATATTCACGTAGCAAGAAGTCTTCTACACATAGAGGCTTTTAGCAATAGGATGCTCAGGTGCAAGTTCCTGATAAGCAGGCTTTTTTATTTTTTCCTATTTATGCTTATAAATTCTGGTTATATCCCTTTGATTACATAAAGAATGAAAACACATTCTTGTGTCTGGACCAAACATTGTGGTTTGAAGCAGCTCTTGAAGGGTTAAAACTGCTTTCAATTAGGTGCTGTGTTCTTGCCACTGAGAGAAACCCCCACAACTGAGCATGCTTCACAGCCTCCTGTGCATATCCCTGAATCATTCTGGCACCTAAAAACACTGCTATAATCTTTTATTCAGACATAGCACTCATTCTTCACTGGACTCCAAAATGAGCAAGTGCTTGAAAACAGCACATTTTGCCAGAGAGCTCTGAGGATCAGCTCCTGTCTGCATGGGATTTTGAACGCGCAAAAGGCTGCTGTGTGTGAATGCAGAGCAATGCTGCACACACTGCAGTGATCCCCAGTGGGGTTGGTATACATGTCTGGTCCCCTGAGGGAGGAAGGGCTTCACAGATGTACAAATCACTGCCCTTTTCCTATAACAGTCTCCTGTTGGTGCAGATACGCCCTATGCACAGCTCACAGCGTGAGCCCTGCTGCTTCTGAGCAGCGCTCTGCCAGTGCCATCTTTCTCCCTTCATTCCAGCTTTTACCTTTGAGTTACGAGGGAGGTTCTGGGAGAGTGATTGAAGATTAATAAGAACTTGAAATATGGCAAGTAGTAGAATATTTTTATACGCACTCTGACAGCCTAAAGAGTTCTGTTGCTTGTTAAACTCTGTTGTACGGTTTGGCTAGAAATATATCATTGAAATTATAATCCCTTGAGGTTTGGGAAAGAATCATCACACTTGAGCTACACCCACTCCTATCTTCTGCTCTGATCTTGTCATTGGTTACAGCACCTTCCCTCCCTGATGTGCACTTATCTCACTTTGTTGTGGGGATGTGCTGCCAGGATTCTAACAATAAAAAAAGCAGATAGTCCTAAGCCTGTGAAACAGCCTGTCCTGTTGTGCCCCACAGTTCCAGCATTTCCAGGATCAGATGCCCACAGACTCCCCACCTCTTTGTCTCCCTGCCCATCTCTACTTCCTGCCATGTGGTGCAGATGCTGGTTAACCTGCACTGCTCACTCCTTGCTTCTGTTCTGTTTTTCACTGCTTTGTCCCCAAGCCTGTATCATTTAGCAGCTCCCTATGTAAAACACTTCCATGCTGCAGCTCCAGGAATGAGGCAGATGGTGGCAGGAATGTTACTGTGCGGCTGCCTTGGTGCTGTGAGCCTTGGGAGCAGTGCTGCAGGTGTGTGTGCTGCCAGAGCAACCGAACAGGTTGCCCAGGAGGCTGGGCAGGCTCAGTACACCATCTGGCCGTTCCCCAGTTGCCTTTCCTTGTTGTCAGTAGCTTGTGCCCTCAGCTGAACATCAGTATTGGCTGCTCCCTGTGTGGCTGCCGCGCTGTCCCCAGCGCCCTGCACAGCGAGCTGGCTCGGCCTTCCAGCAGGGAGCTATTTGTGGAGCAGCAGGGCTGGCCAGCACACTTAGATGTGCCTGTGGAGCAGAGCCATTGCCTGAGATCATGGGGCAATTATCAGAACCATGAGTTTCTCCATCTACAGATTCTCTCTGGGTGTGGTCACTGTGCCAGCAGCTCTAAATCCTGCCTCATGAGCTCTGCTGGGAACATGATGGGCGATGCCTGGCATCTGAGCTTTAGCAGGAGGATGAGTTAGGTGCTTTGACACCACATTCAGCACTCCAGTAAAAGATCTGCTGACATTTCTTTTTCTTTCTTTTTTTTTTGTAACCCAGCTCACAATAACTGTAGCAGATTAAGACTCTGCACAAGCTCTGATTTTTTTTTTCTCTCCTTATTCCTTATAGATTCAGCCGCACTGCTGTTGTAGCTGAAGGTTGGAGCACTAGATGCTACATATGAGGGCTGCTCCAAAAGTAATGCCTTCTATTTTATCATGTTGGCCCACTGGTGGTACAGCAGTAGAATTGGAACCTCCCCATTACATCTCCCTCCTCATTACATCCTGTTGCTGAGTGACAGTTGGCAGCAGAGGGGCACTGACAGAATGGTGTCTGACATGGAGGTGCGTTTGAAGCAAAAGTATGTCACTGAATTCCTCCACGTGGAAAAAATGGCACCCATTGACACTTGCTGGGTGGTTCTGGTGTGCAAACAGTGCATGTGAGCACTGTGATGCAGTGAGTGTTGCATTTCAGCAGTGACAAGCCATGTTCTGGACAGCCGTGCACAGCTGTCCCACCGTGAAATGAAGCGCATCTCCATCAGCTCATCAGTGTGAATCAGCACATTACGACCGGGAACCGTGTGTGGCTTCAATGCATTGGAATATCACAGAGCTTGCATCAGGTGCATCCTACAAATGCTCACACAGGAACAGAAAGAAAAACATGTGCAATCTTAGTAGGACCCACTGAACCAGTACAAGGCTGAAGGTGCCAGTTTCCTGGATTGTATCATTCCTGGTGATGAGACATGGTTCCACCACTGCAAGCCAGAGTCTGAACAGCAGCCCATGGAGTGGTGACGGGTAAACTCCCCATAAAGAAAAGGTTCACAAGTAAGTGTTGTGCACTGCCTGCTGGCAGAGCAGCCCGGCCAAACCATCAGCTCTGAGTGCTACGCTGCCTGCTGGCTGGGCTGAGGGCTCTAACTTCTACCTGGCTGCTGTGAGGTCAGTGATGTTACGTATCACCCTGTGCACTCAGAGCTGGGAACCTCTGAGATGCTTTAGACTGGCAAATAGCCATTATACAGAAGCTTCGATTAAAAAGAAAAAAAAAAGTGGGGGCGGGGGGGGGAAGGAAAAGCACTTTGAGAATGTTTTCGTGGATATACCCACATATATTTGCTGGATAACGCACGCTCTGTGGCTCAGTGGGTGAGCGAGTGGTTCTAGAAACGCTGCGATCTGCTTTCTATGGAGCTGCAGCACGGCAGCGGGCAGGGCGGGCAGGGCGGGCACGGAGCGCTGAGTGCTGCGCGGAGCCCCGGGCGCGCACCGCTCACCGCCAGCCCTGCACACAGCAGCGCGTTGCGCGGCGCCGTTCCTTAGCGACGATCTTGACGTACGGCCGCCCGATTTCTTAAAGAGCTCAACTATTAAAAAGCAAGACACGGCTAAAGCTCTGAGGATGGGGACCAGAGCCGATCGGCCGCGCCCGGGGCCGCACAGAGCTGCGCTGCGGGGCGCCGCCCGGCTCCGCAATGCCCACCGCCCACCTCCACCTTTGCAGCAGTAAAATGCAGCACTCGCAGCGCGCATGCGCCTCCCCCCGGCCGGCGCCCCGGGATGGCTATTTATAGCAAGTGACGTCACCTAGAAATAGAACGCGAGGGAGCAGCGCCCCCCTCCCCTCCCCTGCAGTCCCCTCGGCTCCGCCCCCTCGTTGCCTTCCTAGCGCGCAGGCGCAGGCGGCGGCAGCAGCGCGAGGCTCCGAGCCGGGCGGAGAGGCGCGAGCTGCACGCGGCGCCGAGGGGAAGCGGCGAGCGCGCGGCTGCAGCCCGTGAGCGCGAGGCGCCGACCGTCACCCGGCGCGTGAGGCGCGGCGAGCCTAACGGTCGCCCGGCGAGCGGGCGGGAGGCGGCGGCTGCGCTGCGCTCTCCACACGCGCTCGTACCCTCGCACCGCCCGCGCGTCCCGAGGCGCGGACCCCCGCCCCTCTCCTCACCGTCTGAGGGGCTCAGCGCCCGGCCCGGCAGCCACCACGGAAGCGGCCATGGGGGACCGAGAGCAGCTGCTGCAGCGAGCCCGCCTGGCCGAGCAGGCGGAGAGATACGACGACATGGCCTCGGCCATGAAGTCGGTGAGTGGGGCGGGCGGCGTGGCGGGGGAGGGGGGTGAGGAAGGACGTCCGGCCCGGCGCGGGGTGGGTCCGGGCAGGATGCGGCCGCCGCGTCCCGCCCGTGGCGGTGAGGAAGGGAGGGGGTGGGCGGGAGCGGGGCCGTCGGGCACTGGATGCTCCCGCCCTGCGCAGCGCGGAGCCGGGCGGCGGCCCGAGCCCCCAGCCCCCGTCCCTCCGGAGCTGCTTTTCTCCCTCCCTCGTTTCTCTCTCCCCCTCGTAACGACGCCCGCGCCTCCCGCTCCGTCCCTGCCCGGGGGTGTGGCCGTCCCTGCGCCGCCAATCGGGCGCGGTGCGCTGCGGCCGTTTGAACGCCGCCCGCCTCAGGGCGGAGGGAGCGCGCTGAGCCGCCCCGCCACCCCGCGCCTGGGGCTGAGAGCGGGCGGTGCGACCCATCCGGGGCTGAAGGGGCGCGGGGCGGGGTGGGGGTGGGGGGACTGAGCAGCGCGCGGCAGGAGGAGCCCCTTCCTTTTCTAGAGGGTTCTGCCGTAGAGGCTCCGAATAGGGGCCTCCCACGGGCGTGCGCGCTGCGATTCGAAGATGGAACTGTGATCGCATCCGGGTATAGAAGCTGCTTGCTGCACGCAGAATCTGTTTCCTAAGCTTTAACGTTGCCTTCTTGCCTCTTTTTGTAGGGTAACGTTCTCAGTGCGTTCCTTATACAGTTGAATACTGACATGTGTTTTACGCTAAGCTACAGCTGCGATGAAAACGAGTTGTACTGACCTGTTTGTACTGGTACATAATAAAACTGGAGAATGACCAAACCTCATGTCGAGTGTCTCTTTTTAAAAAAAAACAAAACGTATCTGAATTCTGAAGCCCATATTAATGCTGGTAAATGTTTAGCAAAGGCCATTACGGTATTTGCTGTATCTAATTGCAACTGATTTAGTCTTGTTGATCTCTTTTTTTTGTGAACACCAAAAGGCCCCAAGAGAACCTTGGTTTCTCTTGAGAAATAGTGCTGCATAAAGACATGAGAAGATTGGGTTGAAAGAGCAGCTGCAAATCGAGTTCACATCATGAATTGATTCTTGCAGAAAGCCTCCTTCAGGGACTGTGTGATGTATGTTACATCTTTTAAATGAGGGCAGGAATCAGACATTTATTTTATCTTGCTTTTTCATGTCTAACTAACTGCTTACTGTGACATAACAAACACTAGCATCAATCTAGTTTTAAAGCACAAATACTTCTGAGTATCTCAGTATTAAATGCAGTTGATGTAAGCTGTCTTTCAGTGATATTATTAAAATTCCTGATACCTATGGTGAAGTAGTAACAGCTTCATTCACCTGAAGAACACTTTTCACCACTATTTCTGAAGGATGCAACCAGGAAATCACTAAAATTCACTGCTGCTCTGGAAGACACCATTTCTAGCTGTACCTGGTAGCTTTTTTTCCCCCCAGCCATTGCTGATCTGCAGGATATATATGGCTCCCTGAACATGTGAAGCAAAAAGAACATGGTTGCTCTGTGTCAGGAGATACGTAAAGAGAAGTAACTAGTGTGTATGTCCTGTTGGCATCTTAAACTGAACTACTGCTCAGTTTTCATTCATTGAGTTTCGGTATTCTGTAATTTTGCTCTACAAGAAGCTGTATAATGATGAGCTTCTGTAATTTGGAGCTTGCTAACACTGTAGATGAGCTGTCTTTAGCATGTATGAAATGTTATAAGTACTGAAATATAAAAAATTAAGCTGAATTTAAAGGGCAACAGTTGCCTCCTATTAGGCTGTCCATGTAAAATTTTGTCTTAAGGTATGAGTTGATTTTATAGGTGTGAGGTGAAGCACATTGTGCACTCAGATATTAGACTTCCTTCAGCAGGAAGCCAGTGTTGTAAATCGGATATCTAGTCTCATTGCAGGATATTTTGATTTGAAAGGATTCTTAAAAATATTCACATAGCGTATTTGATTCTTTTTTAATGGTGCTGTGTGAACATGCTGTATTTCCTGTGTAATGGAAATGCAAACAGTTAATTTCAGCTCCAGGTATTTGCCAGCGTGTTTCTACAGCACACAATATTGTCAGCAGCCTGGCAGTTGCTCTTAAAGCATGAAGTGACAAAGATTAGTATAGCAAAAGCATATTTGGACAATATTTGGGGCTTCCAGTGAAGAAAAAACATGATGAGACTCTTATCAGCTGTTGCTATAAAGGTAGAGGAACACTCATTGTCAGTCCTGTCTGTTCAGTCTTCTATAGAAAAGCCAGATGATACAGCTGTTGTACCTTAAATAAGGAACCTACTGTTAAAGAATACAATTTTTGTTGCTGTTTGTTCTTAGAATTTTGCTGTTTCTGCTTGTATCTGTACTTAAAATAGAAGTATACTTCTATTAGTAGCTATTTATCTATGCAATTAAGTTGCTCTTATAAGTCAATGGGTTTAGTCAATATTATTTTCATATGAAGTACATGCATATGTAAAAGTGCCTCTGCCAAATTCCATCCTTCCAAGGACAGTAGCAATCTCACTGCATTGAGTGCCACTTTAAATTTCCAACTGTTTGAAGTAATCCTACATGGTAGGTAAAAATTGACTTCCGAACGCACTGGGGAAAAACATGCTGTTATTCTAAGAGTTTAAAGTGCTCATTTGTTGGAATAAATATTGTTCCAACAAATTATTGAGCAGATTGGGAACGTGAATGCTTTTGGTATTAGACTGTTCCAGAAATTGACTTTAAACGTTGATTATAAATACTAAATAAGCTGAATAGTTTTGCTTTGTAAACTGAGTGAGTCAGTATTAATTCCAATATATAGTAGCATGTAGTAGTTTTTTAATCAGTGTTGCTTTTCTGGTAAAGGTACGTAGCAGGTATTGAAAGTTGAGATGAATCTCAGTTATGTGAGGTGTGTAATTTTGAAATGAGGCATGTGAAGGACATTTACTTCACCCTAAGAAAATTGAGTCTTGGTATATTCTAAAGCTTTAATGTGAACAATGTCCTTCCCTGCTGTGAGATGATCTCCACTGTGGTTTTGTAACCACAGTAAATTTATCTGTAACAAAAAAAACCCAACCTGAAGCCACACAATGCAAGGTACTGCTCTGGCTTAAATGAATTCGTCTGGTTTGTTCAGAAATAATGAACAGTATTCATTATGAACCTTCTCAGGATAGTTTTAATCATTAAATGTGGCTTTCCTGCTCAGGTACAGTCTTTTGGTGCAGCAGCTCATTAAGAACTTACCGAGTTGTGACAACTGTGTTCTTGCTAACAGAACAAGTGCAGTCTCACACGTGCAGTTTACCTGGATCAGACTGATGCCATTAGGTAACCTGACACTGCATTCATCTACTGTCAGTTCCAGAACCATTGGTTTGGTGAGTTTTCATTGTAAAATTAACTTGGCTTGATGTGGCCCATGTAGGATCACACTAATGGAAGTCAGTTCTGCTCTAGGAAGCCCAGTGTTGTGGCCAGGATTCCTTTTATGTACTTCGACTTCTTTCTCACTTAACTATCAGAGAACTTGGGCAAAGAGCTGAGGAGGAGATACCTCTAAGTACTGTAGAACCTAAATTTAGTGGATTTTTAACACTTGTGAACTGCTAGTAGATCATAGAATGTATATTCAGCTGGCATTATCTTGCAGTCCTTAGAAGATGATGCAAACTTTGGTGTCAGAAATATGCTTGCATAAGAAAAGTAGAGTTACGCATCAGAAAGTTAATAGTCATACTACAAACTTTTTTCTCTTAAGTGCTCTTGTTTTTCCTGATAGCCACTATAAAAAAAACTAGGTCAAAAAAGTAGAAGTGCATTTCTTAAGGAATCATCAACTCCAGATAACACTATAGGTAGAGTGGAAAACAAGAAACGTTTCCTTTAGCATTTCAAGTTTTCTTTTCTACATCATCCCAACACAAAGAGAAACATGTCTGTTTTTATGTAATTTGCTGATGTATCTGAAATTGATAAAGCTGCTGATAAGCATTGCTTTCCTTTCATTCTAGCTTCTGGTAATATAGCTGTTTGTGTTAAGGCTGTAGGTGTGATTTTTATGTATGTCTGCACAAAGGATCTGCATTCTTTTAGCTAGGATGGAGGCTAGTTTGCCATTTCTCCTCCAGAAATCACCTTTGAGATGAGATAGAAAGGGTTCAACATTAATGAAATAAAAATGGGGAGGTGGCGTGAAAATGACACTGACATCCTGAAGGTTGTTGAAAGATGACACTGGAAAGAAGAGTTCCACTGCAAGCATTGGAAACTTCTGCCATGGAAAGAATCACTAGTGGGAAACAACTCTTGTAATGCTGGGTTCTGCACTCCTGCTTGGTGCTGCTCACGTGAAAAATAGTTCTTGGTTTTTACATTAAGTTAACAGCATCTGCCAAGGGGTATGAATACCACTTGTGAGTGTAATGGTTCTGATACTTCAACTGTACTGTATCTGAAAAGTAATTCACTTTAATTTCAGTTATGGAGAAGGAAAGAAAGGTGGAAAGGCATTTGAGGGGTCGATCTTTTGCAAATACTGTATCCTATGCACGCGCAGTTTATGAATCAGCATTTTCAGGGTGGATGTTGTGATACATTTTCTGCAATTGAAAATGAGTAATGTCTGAAGAGAGAAAATAGGCTAGGAAAAAATCTAGAATGCTCTTTCGAGGTTAATGATACTGCTGTAGGGTTATACTTTGTCCTGAGACAAATAGGATGAAATTTTGAAAACCGATAATTTCCATCTCCATACGTAAATACGCGAGCTGTAGCATAGTAAATGAGTAGGTTTACATCATGTTTTTTTGATGGTTCTTATGGCATTTGTTAGATGCTGCAGAGTATTATTTAGATGTCCACCAGTGGAATGACCAAGTAATTATTAATCTCTGGTGGTTTTGATTTTTTTTTTAATATTATTTTTGTAAAAGCAAACACTATCCTAACAGACTGGGGGAAGAGAAAGGCCTTAGCTAAGCCTTCACATCCTGAGGGAATTGATGTCTTTACTAGAGATGATGATAGAAGTGGGTCTGAGTAGAGACTGTGTCTGGGAAAATGGGGCGTGGAAGCTGTGAAGAAGCTTGTGACAATTACATAGAGTTGATTCCTGTGCATTTACTATCTGTAGGTTGTTTGTCATTGTATCAGGGTGGGCACAGCGGTGTCTTTGGGAGTTCAGCTCCCAGAGCTGTGGGAAAAAGGCATTTTGGAGGTAACTCAATTTGAAGTAATCTCCCTTTCTGAGAAAGTTAATTTTTATAATTATTTTTCAGGCTTGGCAGGATCCATGTTTGCTGGAGAGTACACTGCTTACACCAGTGGTCTCAAAAGAGTGTAAATATTTGTGACAGTTACTTGTAGCTTGCAAATTTGGCTGCAGACACTGTGTGTCATGGAAATATGCACTTTTTTGGGAAGTAGTTAATTTTAGCAGTGCATGAGCAATGGTAGTTTTATCTTCAATTGGAAGTGCGTATCCTTACAATTCTATGACTTCCAATGCAACTAATCAAGTATGCATGAAGTAGTGGGGCTGTGATTTTCAATTTAATTCCTATTAACTTAATTTCATATTTGTAAACTTGCAAAATTTGAACAAATCTGAGTGACTGTAAGTCTGAAAGGTCTTTTTTTCTAAGCAGCACAAAGTGAAATAGGGCTAGATGTAGTCTTGGATGTTCTACCCTTCCCTTACTGCAGCTTTAGTAGTAAGAACTTAGGTTTTTTCCCTAAATAAAAACAAAACAAAACAAAAACAAAGAAAATAACCCTCATTTGTTCCACCTATGCAATTTCGTTTATATCCTATCCTTCAAACTTGCCTGCAGCCACCAGTCAACAGAAATCAAGCTAACTTCTGTATTACTCCGTGTAATTGCTCACTCAGTGAATGAAAGACAGTATGAAGCACTAATTCCATTTGTACTATGCAGAGTATAATCCTAATGACTGCAGCTCTTCCATCTCTGCTGTTGAATGAAAAAAAAAAAAAGCAACAAAGGAAAGAAATACAAGAACTGCAGCAGTTTCCAGTGTCTGTGCTGTGTTCCAGACTCATAAAACTGATATTCTAGGTACATTTAAATTCATTGTTAAGTTTGTAGTCTGCATAATTATAGCTAAGACTTGTAGGAGTTAAATCCTCCAAACGCTTCTTTGTTACACCAGCCTGACTCACTCTTTTTTGGTGAATGTGCTTTGTAATGGGTTTTAAATACCAGCTCTATTACAGCAGAGCTGGGGGGAGTTCCATTCTTTTGTGTCTTGACTGCAGAAACAGCTTTCAAGTTTAAATGTTACAAACTGTTTTCTGGCTGGAAGGAATTTTGAATTTTGGATTTCATGATGGAGGTGCTGAAGGAAACTTGTTATTTCTGAAGATAAACCCTTTGAATTTGATCTTTGTGTTTTTTCAGGTAACTGAGCTGAATGAGCCTCTCTCAAATGAGGACAGAAACCTGCTGTCTGTAGCTTACAAGAACGTAGTTGGAGCTAGACGATCCTCCTGGCGTGTCATCAGCAGCATAGAGCAGAAGACTATGGCTGATGGGAATGAGAAGAAGCTGGAGAAGGTTAAAGCCTATAGGGAGAAGATAGAAAAGGAACTTGAGACAGTCTGCAATGATGTTTTGGCTCTCCTCGATAAGTACTTGATCAAGAACTGCAATGACTTCCAGTATGAGAGCAAGGTTTTTTATCTGAAAATGAAAGGAGATTATTACCGCTATTTGGCAGAAGTTGCTGCTGGAGAGAAGAAGAACAGTGTTGTGGAAGCCTCAGAAGCTGCCTATAAAGAGGCCTTTGAAATCAGCAAAGAGCACATGCAGCCTACTCACCCAATTAGGCTTGGGCTGGCACTCAACTTCTCGGTGTTCTACTATGAAATCCAGAATGCTCCTGAGCAAGCCTGCCTTTTAGCCAAACAAGCCTTTGATGATGCCATAGCAGAGCTGGACACACTAAATGAGGATTCCTACAAGGACTCCACTCTCATCATGCAGTTACTTCGAGATAACCTCACTCTGTGGACGAGTGACCAGCAAGATGAAGAAGCAGGAGAAGGCAATAATTAAAAAGCTTTCCTCTGATCTGTCTTTCATCCACTTCACAATCCCCGTCATCACCAATATTACCTTGCCACAGTCACACTAAATATCTAGTGCTAAGCATATCTGTATTGTACAGCTGTTCAGATTTGCTGTCCACTTTATCAAGAAGCAGTTTGAGATGAGCCTTCATGGGTGTTGATGGATTGATTGGTTTATTGGCCCTAGTAATCTTAGTTGCACTTTAACAGTGCAGAAAGATATATATTAAATGAGGCATTTTTAGTTTGCCTGTTGATTAGAACAGACGAGAGAGAATAATGGAAAACGATTGAAGATGATTAGATTCCAGTTTAAATTTTTGCCATTTGAAATGAGCTGACTGTTCTGTTAAGCAGTACATTTTGTGCATGCAAAGTAAACTAGCCACCTCAATTTTTTTTCAGTCAATGCAAACAGTTAAGCTGATGTGAAATGACAACCCTGTTCATCAGTTTACAATAAACTGTTTGAAATGTGAAGTTTTGGTAGCAAATTTTTTTTTGCCTCTTAACTTATGTGCACAGTTTATTTTAATGCAGTGCATCTACCTAAGAGTTTTGATACTTGTAACCTTTTGCAGTTGTTTTGAAGAATCATGAATTTATTTTTTGTAAACTCTTTGGCTGTTTAGTTGTCTGTGTATTCTGACAACACTATGTCAATATTAGCCCATGTTAAGATGGATGACCGAGATGCCAGACTTCTAAATTAAATGTTTTGGAATTAAATAAAATAAAATGCTGCTTCGGGGAATATTATCTCTACATAAGCTGTCCTGTCTTTTGTTTGGAGTAAAGACTGAGTTACTTAGTTTATCACTGCTAAGTTAAAACATTTCATAAATGAGAAGGCGTCTGTATGCTAACAACAAATGAGCAAATAACAGTATGCTAAAAAGAAGAAAGAAGCCCACAGCATCTAGAATGGTACTTCTTACCTGAGGTAAAATGGAGTTTCCTAAGGTATGTGTTAGTTGATGTACTTGGTAGAGCAGCTGTAAAGCAGTTCTGCTCAGAAGCTAAAAAGTATAGAATATTACTTGTTTACACCAGTGTAGAGACTTGTATTATTTTCTTCTGTCTGCAGTAACTTCTGAAGTGTTTTTTTTTTTTTCAGAAGTGCTAACCACCAAATTGTATTTATACATTAGAATTCCAGTAGTGTTATTTTACCTAATTCTAGCAGAAGCAGTATTTAATCTTAGTGAATGCCTCTCTGTTCTAACGAACTTAAATCTAGTCCCCAGACTTACATTTTGCTTCTTTCTCCCCAACAGTTAGAATATATTTATTGGTTCCATCCATACTTCTGTACTGATGTATTACAGAAGCAGGAAAAGTTAGCTGTTGTTGTGTAATGTGTGGCTGTATCCAGACTGCTACTGGCACCTGGGCTAGCTCAAAAATCATGTAAGTTCTCAACTTATCTAAATCCATTTTTCTATGACTTAATAAATACTAGTGGTCTAAATGCCCACAGCAAGAACTTCTCATGCTTTTTAGAAACAGTGAGCTGCTTTCTTTTAAATATCTGGAGAATTAAATTTTTTAAGGATAGATTTGTTCATATGTTTTCTAGTCTCCTAGGGAATTCTAGATATATTAGTTACGTTTGTGATAATCAGAAGGCTTGTACAACATCTGAAAAAGATGTAAGTTAATCTTGATGTGCTGTTGTATGATCTGGACATGCTCGATTCCCTACTAAACTAACATAACTCCCACCTTGAGTTATGTCCTTAATACCAATTACTGCTGTGTGCCCATAGCCTACTCTGGAAGTTATTTTTTCCTGTATGCTCTTTGCTCAAATAGTACAAATGTTTGGCTTCCCTCCGGCCCTAATTACTTATTAGAGCCTTCTAGCCTGGCAAATAATACTCTTTTTGGACTTTACCTGTCTCAAGTATGGTGCTTCTACATTTGTTCTTCCTTTCTTTCCTCTCAAATATACGTACCTGCCAAATGGAACCGAAACTTTGACAATAAAACTGCCTTTTTATATTGAAACACTGTAGCTAGTTAATCACTGTTGGTAATTGCTAAATTTTTTTTTCATGTTTTTGTAGGTACTGATTTATATATGTGTATATATATACATACATACGTATATATCTATACGTATGTACATGTAAGTATATATAGTTAATTAAGGGCTAAGGAGTCTTTTCTCATTCTAATTATTGCCTTACACAGCTCCTTTGTCAGTGGGTCTCTGACTTCTGCAGGCTAACCTGTTGAAGATTAACTACTGAACTTATGCCTAAGGTCCTAAATGGAAATGAAAAGCATTCTGTGAAATTTTACGATTTCTGGGTGTATTTTCCTTAATTGCCATTAATCTGGATAAATCTTTACTGACTATCATGAAGTATAAAGATCTGTTTTGAAATAGTTTAATTTGCTTGAAGGGTGGATTCCCTTCTCCCGAGCAGTGTAAATTTCAACAAATTCATCAGTTATAACCATAAATGCAAGCAGATGAGAAGGTGGTTGGAAGATATTAGGAAGATGTGTGTAAAACTGAAGTTATAATTAATTTCTTGATGAACACTGTATTCTTACAGTGTTTTATGTAGTTGGCTGGAAACCATCTAGGTTTTCTACTAGGTGTCAAGATCTAATAGTGTAAGTAAACATGGCTGGAAAGAAGAAACTGCCTTCTAAGAATTTCTTGCTCTAGAATCTTTAGAGGAACTCTCCAGAAGTACTAGGAATAGCAAGAGCTTCCTTATCACAAGATGACCTGAAGTTTGGTAGTGAACTGACAAGTGCAGGTAACTTACTGCCAAGTGGTCCCAACAAGGTAGAATTAAGTGACCAGGACATTATCCCAAGTTGGTCTTGAATTAGAATATCTTCATCTGAAATATGAAAGTTAAAGTTCAGTAATGAGGAGCAGCTGGTAGGTTGTATTCCTCTAAATAAATGGCATGCAGTTATGCTGGGCCATGTGTGGGCTTGTAACATAATTGAAGCTACCCTCTCAGTGTATCTGGAGGAGATCTCAATAATGATGATGCTCTTTTGAGGAGGATGAGCTTCAAGGCAGGTAAGTGAAATTATGTGGGTGTATTAAGGTGAATCCACAGGCACAATATCACGGTCCCAGAAGGAAGAAAACCAATGTATGTTATCTATTCTCTGTCAGCATGAGACCCACCTGAAGTCCCTTGGCAAATGTGTCGCAGGAATGCTCAGCCAATCACCTTGTTGGTTGAGATGTCCTATCTTTTTTTTCTCATATTTCATTGCATTTTGATAATTTTAAATTACACAGAGAATTGGATCAGCACACTTAGTAGCCTTTGGCCTTAAATCTGTTAGGCAATTTATAAGATAACCAATCTGTTTTAGACAATATAGCCATCCCTGTAGTATCCTCAAAAAGAGAGAGAAAAAAAATTCTTTTTGCTTTTAGCAAAGCTTGTTCCAGAGCTGAAATGAGCAGCTTTTAGAATCTATACCTGCACTTCAAGTAATTATATTCCATACCACGTGCCAGCTTAGTGTCTCATTGAAATTTATCTTTGCATGTCCTTAAACAAGGGCAAAGGTGTTTCAAAATACATATGTTGTGTGAATTCTGTCTGGAAAGTGAGTGGATGCATTCCTGACGGAGAGAAGCACTTTATTAAGTATAAAATAATTGGACAATGTACATATAATTACTAAAAATTGTCAAGGATCGACATGTATGATTACATAATTGAAGTGCAATTACATAATTATTTTAAATAAAATACTCTCTGTTACTTACATATTAAGTAATAGTACTAAAAAGTAGAAAATAAATGTATATTTATTTATCTTATAGTTCCTGGAGTCCTTCATCACCTTTTTTCTCATTTGCCAGAAACGCTGTTCTCCAGGGTAGTGCTTAGATTGTCAGTATACACAAATTCTGGTTGGCTTTGGTTATAGCACCTGGTAACCCCGAGCTCCAGTGACTGTGTGCAGAAATTAGTGGTAGATTTCGGTTTTGAGGTTAACATGCGTAGTAGCCTTGAGAACCTGTAATTAGCTGGAATCTCTGTGCTGTCATTTGAGTATTGCAAATCAGTTGGATCTGATCTACCTCAAGCATTACGGTCAGATGAATTGTTCTCATTGCATTGGGTGTTTTTCTGCAAATCCCAGAGTACGTTAGGGCAAAGCACTGTGAACTTTCTGTCAAGTGATTATCAAGAAATCACTTACCTATGATTATGCAGTTAATATGAGCTTTTTTTCTCTCACATTTTCACATCAATTTGATAATCCAATAAATGTGATTGGTTCCACTCTAGAATTTAATTTGTTAGTAGTTAAATCCATCTGTCTTTAAAAAATCATCTAGTTTAACAATACATTTAAGGAGAGAAACAAATCAAATCACATCATCCGTGTGCCTTCCAGCAGTGTGCTTGAAACCAGGTAATACTACGTACATCTATTATATTTGGAGAGCTGTATCTTCAGTAACGATCATTAGTCAGTGTTCTCTCAAACAGAAGCTACTGAAAGAGTAAAGCACAGATTTCTATCTTGAACACACAGTATGGAAGAGGCAGAACTGCAGGGGATTGGCAAGGAAAGCATTTTGCTCATAGGTGTTTCTGGCTGTTGCTGTGACCTTGGGTTCAGGAAAGAACATCTGACTTTTGCAAGGAGCAGAAACTAGTAGATGTGTTAGTAACATAGTAACCAACTGGTTTTTGTGGTGAGTAAATAGAAGAAGGAGAATATTTTCACTGGGGAAAAAAAAAAAAAGAGCAAAAAAAACCTGCTAATTTGTCCCGTGTTTGTTTTTACTGAAAAACCAAATTGTTATGTTTTAAGTACAATCCTAGGTACTTCAGAGAGAAACCTGCATAGGGAAGTCGAGTTAGAGGTGCTGGAACTTTAAAACTTGACCCAGAATGAATTATTTTTGCTGTGTGTTGTGGAGGTCTGTGCCGTGAAGGAACAATCCAGCGCAATTGGGCACCGTCTGTAGCAGCTTCCTGCCCCCATGGCAGAGCTGTCCTGGAGCAGTGATCCCCATTACTGTCCTTGCCATCCAAATCCACAGATGGGAGCAGACAGCCTGAGCCTGTTTTTGGCAGGAGGTGGCACAGCTCTCTCCAAGTGCCCGCTGGCTGGCCGTCATGTTGGGTCACAGCATGTCCTTTAAGGGCAGGAACGAATCCCTTGATTCTCTTGTGTTACCTCAAGCTTTTTAAGGACTGCTATTTGCCTCTTCTGAAACAAGTCCTATTAAGCTTCTCCGGGCTGTAAAATGTCTTGGGACAATGGGGGAGCTGAGATGTTTGCTGTCATCAGCATCATCAGTGTGATGCTTTTAATACACAAGAATGCTCTGGTGCTGTTGCTGATTCATTCCCCTGGTTTTCACAGCTGAGACTTTCTTGCTTTCAGATAATTCCTGCACTTTTCTGTGTTAATAATGTTCATTTTTTGAATGTGGCAAAGAGTAAAACGTTGCATTGAACATCATTAATTACAGAAAATAAACTGTGCTGTGAATTTGAAAATATCTCATTTACAAGTTGTTAGGAGCTACTGGAATAGAATCTGTAGTAATTTCTGGCAAGGCTGATTTGGAAAGCATTATCACTTTCTGAGTATAAGATAAGATTTATTGATACAATTTTAGTATATCTACCTGTTACAATAATTTTGAGTCAGTGTTTTATATTGCTAAGAAACAAATGTGTAAATTCCACAAACTGCTCATCTAAATTTCACCTTGAAAGTTATGTTTCTTCTCCTTTGTCACCTGAATGTTGTTTCTTTGAAGAGGAAAGTTAAAATCCTGAGAGTGGGATTGCAATAGCACTTTCTAATGGTTGTGGATCTCTGGGTAAAGGTGGTAGGAATTATTTATCCTTTTATCTTAATGCAATCACAGTAACATCAATTAGCAGGTGCATAGGAAACAGAAAGTGAAGAACACCTATGAAATAATTTGTGTAAGTTGTTCTTGCTGGTAAATATATTTTCTGTTCTTTTAGTTTGTTCTTTTTTTTATTTGGATTAAAGTGGGACATAAGCTTGAAAAAGCTGTCTGCAGGCTTTATTGCTGTGTCTCAGTAAATTACTTTGTTCGCATTGGTGAACTGCATTTTCTTACAGGTTATTTTTCTTCTATTACCTGTGGGCTTTATTGTGTGATATTAATAGGAGCTGAATTTCTTATTCTTAATTAACGTAGAACACCTCTCTGTGGAACTGTAAGGCATAGCATTTACTGTGTCAGTGAAGACATTAGTGTGTATTACTGTTTATGATTTAAGGGAATGCATTTTAAATGGCTAATAGATTTTTTTTAGTTACATTTTTTCAACTTGACCTTTGCTCATTTCACATTTTTCCCCCTTTTGTCTGTTAAGTCAGCTCTCAACATTGTTTTTGTTGTTGGTACACATGCTAGTGTGTATCAGTGTTCGTCCAGAGGCTTTATCAGAGCTCAAACTGAAGGACATTATAATTTACCTTGTATTTTACCACTTAAAAATAGCTGTGTCTTCAAATAAGACTGCAGTCTGAAACATACCTTCATTAATGCAGATGTTTCAGTCTCATAGCTCAGCTTTTTAAGAAAAATTAAAATAAATCCCACTATGTCCTATTTGTTCCCTTCTCTTGCATCTTTTCATTACATGTTCTCCATGCCATGATTTCCTTCCTCCCCCGCTCTCCCGCAATGAATATCTTTTGGTAACTACATGAAGATGTAACTGATGGATGGGGCCTCTCAATTGTATGAGAAGAGCCAACATAGCCTGAATTTTGCTTGTGATGTGCACAGTTAGCTGTTCTCTGAATATCTTTTAGCTTAAGGAGTGCGAGGGCTGAAGAATAACTTTGTGGAATTGATGCTGGCCTTGATTTATGTCTATCTTTGGTATTTGTGCCTTTGTCCATCAGCAGCATGAGATATTTTTCTCTCTTTCTACTCCTCCTCCCTTTTTCCTGTTTCTGTCCCTCAGTCACCACATCCTTCCTATTGCTGCTTATCGCAAGAAGAGATTTTTCTTCTCTGCTGCCTGTGATTAAACACCTGGAACGCTGCCAGCCTGATGACTGCACAGTTTTGCAAAGAAACTCCTTTGAGATTTACTGCAGTGAGGCTGTTTCTTGAAATGCATTGCTCTGAAGGAGTCAGAATTTATGTACTCTTAATTCTTGTATAGGTTTTGAGAATGCTTAGCATGGTAAATGCTACTACTAACAGAATAACAGCAACAATTTGCTTGAGGTTCCCTAGTAGAAAAATGTTTGTTACAAATTGTATAAAATTCTTCATCAAGAAAACTATTTTTCTTTCAGCTGAAATACGCACACGGCTGAGCTGATTGATGTTCTGCTACTATTGAGTTTTGAGATTCTGCTCTTGAGGGTTAGCCTGAAATGAGTTGCACTGACTGCTATGCACCAGCTAGGCAAGTTCTATGCTCTGATATTTGAAATTAGTTCTGAATCGTGTAACTGAGGTTCATCTTAGCTTCGGCTGTAAAAAAACAAAACAAAACCATAGAAAAATCACTTTTGATAGATGTCACAGCTACAACATTACTTTGCTCTTCAGTCACAATTGCTACATCTGACTCTGCATTGACTCCTGCAATGAATGGTGGAGGGTGGTTATCTGTGTGAATTAAACTAAACATTCTGCTTAAGAAAGAATACGTGAATATCCTTGCTGGATAGAGAATACTGCATGATATACAGACTGAAGCTTCTTCAATAATGTTGTCATAAGTTTTAGACTTCAAGATGTCCTCTGAAGGCTCTGTTTTTTTGTTCCTTATCCTCCAGACAAGGCTGTGTACCCTGATAAAGCACCATGTATCAGTCATGTCAGTTTCATTGCCACCAGGCTTGTCTCCCAGAGTTTGGGAGCCATTTAGCACAGAGCTGCTATAACATGGCTCACTGGCTGGGACTGGGTGGAATTCAAAGGCAGTTCAGCGAATGCTCTTCCATCTTGGTGAGAGTTTGGAGAAGCTTTCAATCAACAGAAAACAAATTTTCATTTGTAAGTTAGCCAAGTTATTGTTGTCTTAAATTCAAGTGCCAGAAAGCACCACCAAAACCAGAAAGAAGAGAGCAAAAGAATCTTCTGAAGCCCTATAAGACATGACAGTAACAGCAGGCAGTGCTGTGACAGAGCCCCTGAGAAAATGGAAATGCATTAGAAAAATACCTTGTCTCAGAAAAGAAAGCCAGTATATTCCATAAAGTATGCCTTCAGTTAGTGCCTCTCTGGAAATTTCTGGCTGTTTCCTACAGATTATCAGAAGTGTCTCCATCTAATTCTACATTTAGACTATAGCTTAACTTAATGTGATCATGAATGCTGTGATTCAGCAACTCTAACCTAAATAAGGTATTATCAAAGTAGAGAATGAATTTAAGATTTTTAAAAAACAAATGGTATTGTTGTTTCTTTGTGTATTTTTTTTTTTAATCCCTTCTGTACTTTTTTCAGTCTCTTGCCTTTATACTCTGTCCCTCTTTTTTTCCCCTTGCCTTTATTCTTCTCACAGAGCTCATATTTTCACTTCTGTTATCTTTTATCCTGCTCTTCCCTGAGTCCTCTTGTCCTCCCTGACCTATCTTCCCACTTAAAATACTTTCTTCCTGGCCTCATGGAGCATCGCCATGGTGACTGTGTGATGTCACTGCATGGGGAGCTGTTGCCCAGGAAACTGTGTGATGTCATTGCACTAGAGACAATCACCATGGTTACTGAGTTGATTGAGGTAACTGGGAATAAAGGAGTTGTTATCAGACCAGAGCCAGGAAATGCTCCCTTTAATGGTAATAATAATAAAAAAAGACACTACTTGTGTATTTCTGTTCCAGGGTGGTCTGCCTGTGATTCAAAGTCCCCAGTTCTTTTTCTTGTGAGCAGTGTGCTCAATTTGGGCTTCTTTCAGTTGGGCTGAGTTATCTTGCTCATCTGTTTCTAGTCTTGAATGTTACTGTGGACATCATGCCACAGTAAAATGGAAAAAAGAACTATGTTGTCCTATGCTTCTGTGTAATGTGTGTTCCCACCTGTTGTTGCTGTTTACTTTTTCCTGTTCAGTTTCTTTTTTTCTGTGATGAATAGTCCAGTGCAGCTATGATCCCAGCTGATGTCAGAGATATGCTAACAGTGAATATTACATGTCTGAGCTTGCTTCATCTGCCTGAGGCTCTGTCTCTAATAGGCAAGCTATTATTTGTTTTTCACTTCTTTTCTGCCTTTTACCTGCTTTTTGTTTTTCGTTGTAGTCATTGCAGGAGTTCCAGGAAAAGTCCAATGTGAAAGGTGAAGCAGAAATTAAATAAAAAGTAGGAGGCAGCTATTAGTGATGAAGATATGCAAGATTGCACTTCACTGAGAGCAGTGTGGAAACGTGTGGCTGATCATGTTCCATGTGAGAATGCAGGAATTTGAATAGTGGTAACCATTCGTCTTAGTAAGTCTGTGCATGTGATGTACTGATCAGTAGCTCTTGCAGAATGTTGTCTATGTATAAATATGTATGTTTATATATTTACTGTTTACTTTAAATATATATATGTTTATATTTACTTTTTCAGATGTTCTGCAGAGTTGAAAACTCTGAAATGGGTTACCTGACAGTTTGTGTGGAGCTGAAAACAAGAATTCTATCAAAGAGGTATGGAGCGTAGTGCTGGCATGCCAAGTATCTGAGGACAGAAATTTTGAGTTGGTGAAATGTTGACTGAAATCCAGGGCTCCTGAAATGTTGGGAGGAGACTGAAATGAAGATAGCATCTAAGGTTTGGCAAAACTGGGTGAAGAGTAGGGAAGAGAGAATATAATTTAATTGGGTAAAGACAGAATTTTTCAGACTTAGTTATGAGGGAAACAAAGGAGTGACAATTGGGAATTTTGGGGGTGAAGTAGTAAAAAGCTTTTATTAGTCTTAATCTTTCTATTCCCTTCTTCATTCAAGTACTATTTGTATAACTGTTTATTTGCTCACTGTACTGCACAAAGTAATATCAACCTCTCTGCCAAAGTAACTGTAAAATAAAATTGTGTTTCACATCTGTATCTAGGTAGGCCAGCAGGAAACAGCAGTTATAAGAGATCAGATGGCAACAAGATAAAACAGCTAATGGAGGTGAAAAGTAGCAGTCAGTCAGCACTGAGAGGCTCATAACGGTCAGGTGAGAGACGTGGGCAATCACTAAGCCTGGGTTTCAGACGTGTGTGTAAGTTCTTAATTTCTAACCTGATAAATGTTTAGTTAATCAACATGCAATGGTGCTATTTGCAAATCTTTTGAGCTAGGGGACTTGCATCACTGTGAAATGTGGGTCAATAATTGTGGAACTTCCTGGAGTCACAATTTTATGGTTGCTAGAATGGAATACTGTTGAATCTGATATTGAAATGATATTTGATTCCTGCTATGAATGGTCACCTGAGTTAATTTTCCTGTTAAATAAGGTTCAGAATGACCCCTGAATTTGTTTTTGTTCACTACAATACAATATGGGTTTATTATATTTAAATACGTTTTAAACATTTATGTTTAAATCACCCTTATTGGTAAAGAATGTGAAAGAAAGCAAGAAGGTGGAGTGTATTTAACTGTCAGGAAGGTCAGTCATTGTATTCAGTGATATAACAAAACTAGAGATCTGATAAAGAATTACAGGTTTGTTTTCTACTACTGTCTGCTGCTTGGGATATCTGTATGTGAAAATCTGTCTGCAGTAGTGGGAGGCACCCTCCACTGTTAGAGGATGGACAGTCTTATAAGCAATGTGATCTCAGCTTTTGCTGAGCAATGCTTCCATCTACTGGAGAACTCTCTTCTTACAGTATTTGCTCTACTGTATTCTGAGACCTAAACTCTTGATAGTTAAAACCCCAAATATCTATTGTTTATGAATTATTCTGAAAACAAAGGTAGTTCCTCTGTTCTATCAAGGAGCTAACACAAAGTGCTTTTACTTCTTTGCATTTGAAAGATGTATAGTTATCTACTTGTTTTGAGTCAGTACTCTGTTTTGTTGGTTTTTTTTTTTTCTGAAATGCAGTTCTTAAGGTGGTAGTAATATAAATTGAAGTACAAAATGTAAAAATATCTTGTAGAGGGTGATTTGTGTGATTCGTTTGTGACATGAAATAATGATTTCGGGAAGCAACTTCAGAGGCTGTAGGATTACACCCATACTCTTTGTGAGCAAACAGGATCAAGGTAGGTATCCACTGAGACTGAGCATATATATTAGTGTCAGCATTAGAGAATTAGACTCAGTATTACTTGCACTGCTGCTGTACATCAGAGTTTGCCTGTGCTTTGCAAGGGTCACTGCAGGAGGCAATCAACACTACTGTAGTCAATACTGATTTGCCATTTAGGGAAGTGAAAGGTTTTTTTTCTAGTGGCTGAGAAGAAACAGTAGAAATAGTGGCTTCTAGTTTTCTTATTAGAATCTCCCTGATTCTTTAAGTGTGTTAAAGTGTCTGATTAGAAAATTTAGGAATAAACTTGTAAAATGTACAAAGACTAAATAGCAATAACATCAAAGTACCTTTGGACTTGATACAGTGCTATTATGAGTCACAGGATAGCTTGGCTTGGAAGGGACCTCAAAGCCCACCCAGTTCCAAGCCATGCCACAGCAGGGACGCCTCCCACCACAGCAGGCTGCCCAAAGCCCATCCAGCCTGGCCCTGGGCCCTGCCAGGGATGGGGCAGCCTCTGAGTAGAGCTTCTTCCTAATGGCTAATCTAAACTTACCCTCTTTTAGTTTCAAACCAATACAGCTTATCTTGTCGCTACACAAAGTAAATATAACAAATAAAAGTGATATCTTTATATGGAATTATATTTACAATTTACAATGAGTTTATATATAGGACTATGTGTATCAAAGTTTTATAGGTATGCATATACAACTGCATAAATGTGTGTGTATGCAACATAATCACATATGAATATAACATGGTAAGTAAATAAACAGTACTTAGCTCATTGCTTCTATGAGAAGAACACAATGTTAGTGCACCTTGTCCCTGTCTCCATGCAATTACATGGGTCTGTGCCCTTTGGGATCATTAATACAATCAGATAAGTATCTTCATTCGTTCACGTGAAATCTTGATGAACTTCTATGATGGCCTTCAGTAAATAACTTTGTAAAATGCATCAGCTTTCACATTTCATGTTACCTTTAAGCTACTTGAAATACCTGTGCTTTATAAGGTGCTTTGTCTTTCAATACAGTAGCCATTCCAGGTGCTCCTCAGTTTATGGCAGAGAGCTCAAAAGATGTGCCAAAGCACAGAAATGGATTTTAGAGGTTTAAATATTTTCTATATTCTGTAATTTTTTTCAATGCCTGAAATGGTATGAAGCATAGACTTCAGATTGGCATTGGTTGTTCTTCCATGGACAAATAGTTCAGGGTACTTTGCATTCATAATACCACATTTTATTTGTGAACTGGTCCTGTGTGGGGATGTTTCTGTGCTGTTGGGAAAGTAAGCAGTTCAGTATTTCTTAGTAGTGTGTATGCTGTCTCGAGTATTTAGAAATTAATCTGTAAATGCTAGGAACACTACAGCCTATGTCCAAAATTAATGATTTATGTGGATAAATAATTACTGTTCATCTTTGCAGCCATCAGAAGTTGAGTAGAAGTACCTGAGCTGAATGTGCAGTTGAAGAAATTATGTGAAGCCCCGATGCAGAAACTTGTAGTTTTCCCTCTGTGATTACTTCACTTGCTGCAGCAGCAGTATTGTTTTAGTTATTTAATAAGAAGGATTTACTTGGAGGTCAAAAAACAAACAAACAAAAAAACAACTGTCATTCCATCATCTACGTGCAATATACGTGCAATTAGAGATGGCAGAAGTGCTTTTCTCTGAGTAACCATGCAGGAACACATTCTGCTGCTGATGTACATGCTTTTGTCCAGGAGTGTTTTGGCTGCCAGTATCACTGTGATTTGTCTGCTGTCCAGAGCCTTAGCAGACTGTGACTCACACAGGCTGGTCTGTGCACTGTGAGCTGAACTTTTGTTTCTTGTTACTACCTTTGAACTCAGATGGAGCTGCTTACTGTCAGTGTCAGTGGGTGCACGTGTTCTTGCTGCTCCACATAGTTTTCTCAGAAAGTAAGAATTCAGCATGCAGTCAGTTGACAACTTTAATATTCATTAGGAATCTACTCAGAGTGGCCACAGTTGCCCCTTATGTGACGTGGCTGTAATTATAGACAGTGGTGTATCCTGGAAGAACGTTCTCTTGTGTGTTCTTCATCTGCTAGGACTGCACACATAAGGAGATTGTGATGTTGATTTGATTAATGTGATTGAAATAATAAATCAGCATCAATTTCTTATTAGAATCAGCTCTCTAGTCCATTAAGAACTGGAATACATTCTTGTCTGTACCAAATTCACAAAAAAATCGGAAGAATTTTTTTCATTTGGAAAGTTAGTAGGCAGAAAATGTTTGAAGGTATTCCCCCAGTGAGTATATTTATACAATATTAGGTGCAGTATGATGCTCCTTAAATATGAAGATAATATGGTTATTTCAAAGGAATAGAAATGTCTCTGTATGTAGAGGAAGAAGGGAAAGTAAATATTGATCTGAGCAGTTGAGTTGCATGGAAATCAATTTACTTCTCAGTTCCTGGGAAATGAGCATTGCAGCTGATTATTTATGGCTGCTGTATGCTGTAAAACTTTGTGACTGATGCATCATATTACAAGCTTTAGAGAGGTTGCTGCCTTCTATGCTTTTGTGATGCTGTGTTGTATGATGTCAACATTAGTTTTGAATATCATGCTAAGTCTCATGGAGTAGCAGCAGAATTGAATTCATTGTAATGCTCTTGATGTTCAGTTATGCTCAGCTTGGCATGATAGCTGTTATAAAGTCCTAATTACAGTGATCTATCCTGATGTGATCTGACTGAACAAATGAAAAGAAATTAAGCAGAGATGTCCATCTTCACAAGCTTGTATGATTTAACAATTTTGCTCTCTTTTTCCCTATGCCACCTGTAGTGGTTGAGTACACATCTTAACTACTCATTTTTATTCTGTTCTATAGGTTTTCTAGAGAGATCTTTCACAGTAGTTGTTCCATTGTGCACTTCAGTGCTACGTCCACCTTCCTTTCTTCTTTCTTTTTATTAGATCTTGTTTCCTTGTGTTTATTAATACTTTCACTTATTTCTTGTGTTCAGAAGGAACAAAGAAGAACTCTTTCTGTGTTTGGAATCATTTCTTTCTGAAGGTTTTGTTTGCTTTAGCTTAACAAGCCAAGCAGACAAACACCAACTGAAACAATGGGAAGAGGAGGGGGGACTCTTTCTGGAACATACTGACTGAACCCTCAGCTAAAAAAAAAAAAAAAATAGATGTGTATGAAGGGGAAAAGAAGTAAGAATGTATCTGTGGTGTCCTCTCTGAGGAGTGTTCCAGGTCTGTCAGTGAGACGTGTTTGACATCACCCAGAGAACCTCTTTTATAATGTGCAGTTTTACGGTGCCAAAATTAACTCCCTTTTTGTTCTACTGAGTCTCTCCAGGTTGTGTGAGGTCTGTAGAATTGCATCTGTGTTTTTCTCCTCACAGTGTAGATTTTTAAGCATTTCTTAAAGGGAAATTTTTGTCTGGTTTATTTCAGATGAAGATCTAGGGACAACGCTTGCAGAATAAACGTGACTCTCATGTCACCATGCAGTGTATCGTTAGCACCTGTCTGTTTCTCTCTTCTGTCCCTGATCCACAATCTTAGTGGCCCAGGAGTATCTGTTGTTTTTTATAGTGCTATGGGGTCAGTCTGGATTTACGTGCTTAGGTTGCTTATTTCCAAGGATGTGACCAAAAATACATTACCTTTTCCACATCCATTCCCACCTCCGTGCTTAAGGCTGGTGCTGACACAGTTTGTTTGCTGTTTTTTCCATCTTTGTAGTTGTATGCTAAGGTTTGGGGGAAGGCAGGCAGTTTTTTCAAATGCTTGTCTTGTTCCACAAAAATATGCTTATATATGTTTATATATATATGTGTGTGTGTGTGCTGAACAAATGATGATTGTATGAACATTTGCAGTTGAGAAGAACTATTTGTAGAAACAGCTTTTTGAAAAATGCTTGTAGCTTTTCTGCAATGCATAAAAAAATCAGGAGGTACTGCAGTGTGATGATAGTAGAGTTCCCTGCCTTTCGCTTTCTTCTGATTTAGTTGAAAGTACTAGAAAGATATGAAGTCATTACCCAATCAGAGAAGTGATTGGTTTATCAGTATTTTGTAAACAATGCATGTAATGATTGAGTAATTTCTAGTGAGTGCCTGATAAAGAGGTAGGCATCCACATCCCTTCAGGACCAACAACTTTCAACTCCCATCAGTAAGACCATCTCATTTCAAGTCTCCCTGAGGCTATAAAATCCTGCAAACTGAGTTTTCTCCTCTCTGCCTCTATTGGTACCATCCAGAGTGGGTTTGAAGCCATTCATGGCAGTGGAAGGAAAAAGCAGTAATTCTTTACGTATTTGAAAATAGGAGTGCTGTTTAAAACTAAGAGAGTGTTTTCTAGTGTTTTCTAGTGTTGAGTGCACAATAAGGATATGGAAAATCTTAATTAGAAATCCATAGAGCATGATTTTTTATGAAGAGAAAAGCCTGAAAGTATGTACAATTGCCATGTCAAGATAATGTTATGGGACAATGCAAAACCTTACCAGTAAGCAAAATTTTCTGACACTATTTTCTTCCATTCCATTTTTTTCTTTACTTTGCAAGTGGAGCTTTTGTATTTGTTGTAAATAGAATGTAAAGGCACTTAAGATTTAGTTATGTCTGTGCACTGGGGATGTACAAGTTAATTATGCCTGTGCATACTCATCAAAAGGGTGATTTTTCTTCAGTATGGTTTATGTAGTTTAACATTTGTTTTTTGAGATGTAGGATACTTTCTTGTGATCTGTAGAAGACTTGGCACATTGATGTTCTGAAAGAAAAACAGCTGATTTTATGTAATAAGTTGTTCTGTAGAAAAATATGAAACAGCAGGTGATTTTTTTCTTCAAGATGATCCAAAGTGCAGACTTTAATTCCAGGAATATAATCCAACTTTTTCTCTATTTAGGTGGATAACCAGGAACTTAATACAACCATACTCATTAAAATAAGTGAGGTTAGTCCCAGGATTCTTTTTGTTGGAATAGGTATCACCGACTTAGGTGCACTGTGAACCTTACAGATACTAAAAGCAAGTTGCTGCAGTCCCAATTTTATAAACATTAGGGAATGCTCAGCATTCTCCAAATCACTGCTGTGGTCCTTTGCAAATGGTAGTTCACTGTGTTTTTAAACCTTGTCAGCTGGGATCTCTGGCATGGCTCTGTACACAGCACACATGTAGGCCTTATTAAAAAGCACTTGGTGTGTTTGTTGCCAGGGAAACTTGAGCAATTAAGCTCTGGAAATGCAATTCATAGGAAGCAAATATTAGCTATTAACATCTACTTTCTCCACTAGTGCCATGAAACCTATATGAAATAGCCTTGCAGTTTCTTAGCGAATGGAAATGACATAACTAGAGAATAAAAAGGTATAATGTGAAATTATAATTCACTGAACTCTAAGTATGGACAGAGCAATGGCAGTGTGGGACTGGGTATGTTTTATACTCTCACATTGATGATTTATTGAGCACCTGATTATCCTGTTCATTTTACTGTATATTATGAATAACACTGAGGGTAAGCCTTTGACAAGGAAAGGAAGATGAGGTCTGCTTTTTCCAGGAGGTCTGTTTGGAACATGAAGATAAAAGCTAGGAGTGGGAAAAGGAACAGGGAAGTATTTCTATTGTTTTAATACCTATGTCATTTTAAATTTGACTTCTGGATTTCATGTCCTCTTTAATATATAATGTCCATTATATATTTCATCATAATTAACTAACACAGAATGTGGTTATAGGTAACTTCAAAAAAATGATAATTTTGTCTTTTGATCAATCTCAGTATCATCTTAAAATCTAGACGCTGGTTCCTTTTTAGTAATTGCATTGGATTCATTACTTATTTCACATTAATTCTGCTAAGCCCTCAGTAATTTGTTGTGAAGAATTCATTGTAGCAACACATGCACTCTGTGCCAAACTTCCAGTGAGTACAGATATTCCTAGCAAAAAAAAAAAAAAAGGGCTTAATTTTTGACTGGTTTAAACAGTAGCCACTCCTGAAATGCCATCCAGCACCATGGACAGTCAGAACCCCAGGGCTGGCCAGTGCTATTCATACATTGTGGTTACCTGGTTACCTTTGTTCTGCTTGAACATCAGGAAATCAAAGGGAATTCAAAGGCACTCTTTTCCTTTCAGCTGTTCCATTGATTTTGAACCACCCATTCTGTATTTGAGAGGAGAATTAATGTTGCTCTCTAGGCAGAGGAGGGGAGTGGAACTGTCATTTTACCATATTGAGGTAGCAAAAATCTGTGATATTTAAGCTCAGACCCCAAGTCATCCACAGTCTAACATTAGAAATCAGTTGTAGTTCAGTTGATGTAGTCCTGTGTTGGTTTTGTTCAGACTTCATTCAGGCACCATACCTGCAGCTTCAAAGAGAGATCTATATGAGAACTGTGCAAATAGTGACTAGGAGCTTCCAGACTTTGCCCCCATAGCCCTAATGTGGTTTCAATTAGCTCACATGCAGTTTCTGTTCAGATAAGTCACAATGAAATAGTGACGCTGAAGCAAACGTTGCTTTCTCCAAGGTTTTATGGGACTGTGCCTGATAGCAACCTCAAGGATTGGGCAGTGAGCAAGTATTAAGAAGTGAGCATATGACACCGTTGGCTTTTTTTAGTGGTGTAATTGTGAGAATGTGCGTCAAAACTCTGATTTGAATGTCCCTGTTGACCTCTCTGACTGCAGGAACAGGCGTGCAGAGCAGCTTCATGTAGCAAGGTGGTCTTTGAAGAATAGGAAATGATCCTCCAGAGACCATGAAGAGCAGGCTGAACTTTGAAGTCAGATTGCTCAGGGCATTGTCCAATTAGGTTTTGAAAATCTTCAAGAACGGATTTCTCAGTCTTTCTAGACAATTCTTAACCAATTACACTAATTTTTTCCCCGTATATCAAATCATAATTTCTCTTGCTGCAATCTGTGACCTATGTAACTTGTCCTTTCACTGTGTGCTTCTAAGAAACTTGGCTCTGTCTTCCCTGTAAATGCCCTTTCATTACTTGATGACAGCAACTCAGTTCACCTCCCAAAGCTTCCCTCTGGAGGCTAAACAAATTCAGGGCACTCAGCCTCTCCACGAGTGTCATGTGATCCAGGCACTTAAATATTTTAGTGAATCAGTATCTTTTTGGTACTGAAAGGTTCCAAACTAGATGCAGTGCTCAGGGTGCCACCTCACAAGTCTGAAGTAGGGTTTGCTTTCCATCACTCTGCTTGCTGTGCACTTGTGAATGTAACTCTATGTGCTTATCCTCAGCCTTGCCGAGAAATGTTACAGTTGCAGACTGGTGTTAATTTTGCCTTCTGCCTTGAACTTCTCTCATGTCTCCTGGTGTTTGCAGGAGATGCAGAAGCAGATGCAGAAGCAATGTCCTGAATCTTGCAGGATTCTTGTTGACCTATTCCTGCAGCCAGGTGAGGTCTCTCTGAATGGCAGTGTATGAATTGGTCTCTTTAGTTTAGTGTCACTGGTGTGCTTGAGGAGGGTTGTATCCTGTCCCATTCATTGAGGGCAGATCACTGATGATCTTAAACAGCACTGATCCTGATACAGGTTGTAACCAGCTCAGTTAGACTTAGAACCATTGACCTTTGGGCCTGATGGTGCATCCAGTTTCTCACCCACCATTTAGCTCACTCATCTAGTCCATACACCCCCAGTCTGGCTGCAATCATATCAAAAGCTTGCTACTCCATGCTCACAGAATCAGTTATTTTATTTTGGAAGGTAGTCAGGTTTATTGGGCATGATTTTCTCTTCGTAAATCTGCAATAGCTGTTCCCAATCACCATTTTTTCACTCGTGTGCCTGCAAACACCTTGTAGGAGGACATGTTCCTCTCCAAATGCAAAGAATTCCTAAGATATACAGCATGCATCCTGTCAATTTTGGAAGCAGAATTTAACTGTTGCAGTAGCAAGTTGGCCAAACAGCATAGGAAATCCTAGCTTAGTATCCAAAGAAAACATTGCCTTGTGAGTTGGATCTGGGAGAAAGTGGGATAGCTAGCAGCTTATGTCTGGTGTAGTGCATGCCTGTAAACATGATATCATACCTGTATGTACCTGGCAGGGCATTGGTGCAGTATGCTATCAGCTGCTATCAGGGTGCTGCATCCCTCTATAAAGTAAAGAATTTGGAGGTCTGTGGGGAAAATTATTCTCTGAGATCAGCCTCTTCCAAACTGAATGTCAGGAAAAACACTGGGATACTGTGAGGACATTCGTGCTTCATGAGTGCCTGCATACTCTGCCATTTTTGATCTACCGCTCCCAAACACCATTTACCAGACTGTAGCAAAAATCAGCATGAAACTGCCTAGCTGTCCTACAAGCTGATCTCTTCCTTTGAAATCTAGCAGTAGAGATACATACAGGTTTTCTGTGCTGAGAGCACAAGTTCCTGCTCATCATGGAATATGTCTAGTTTTAAAAAAAGGCAGAAATGGAGGTGCAATGGATAGAAAAGGCTGTACAACTTGACCTTTTCTCAGAGGCTGATGAGATAGGCATCAAACTTGTCAGTGTACACGGTGTCTTGGTCTGACAGAAAAGTCCAGAGTACAAGATTATCCTGCAAATGTATAGGAACTATGATTAAAAAGAGGATTTTGGAGTGGGAGGGACGTTGCGTTATTGGGCAGTTTGGCAAGGTAGCAGCTCACATAGAGCAGGCACTGAGTGATGAGGAGGGAAGCCTTGCAACCTGTGACTGCTGCTGTTCTATTTTCAGACAGTTTGGGGCTTAAAACCTGCCATCACTCTTTAGAATTTGACAGCAGCCACATAGAATTTTCTTGGCCCATTAGTATGGGTGCATGCACAAGTGTTTGTAACAGCCATTACTGTTGGCCGTAGCTTTGCTTGATTCCCACTGATGGGAGTGACACCTTTTCTTCTCAAACTGCTGAGCGCTGTGGGTCGTTGCTTTATTGCTGCCACCTCTGACAATGACAGTTGTCCTATTATATCCCCAACATATTGAACAAGTTTGTCCTGATGTTCTATTTTAACAGTGATTTTCCTCATAAGGACCACCTTAGTTTTGTCATGGTCTTAATTAACCCATGTTCAGATTCACTGAAGCATCTGATCAACTTACATAATAAAAGGAGTTGCTCTTCTATTATTGCTAGTTGTTCTGGACTTCTAATGAATCATTAACAAGTAGTAAAATAATAGCCACTCTTAATCAGTTAGGTGTCCTGTGATTGTTCATAATAATTAGTGCTCCCTATCTCTTGTGATCTCTGAGAGCAAGGGTGTGTAAAAGTACTATTCAAGTAAGGTAATTTGTACTGAACAAACATGAAAATATCTTGTTATGCTTGGAGAGAGCTTTCTTAGAGAATCTGATATGCAGGAAATCTGTTAGTAAGTGGCAATAGAGCACATAAATTAATGTTTCTAGATAACAAAAGAATTCCAATACATTACAGATCTGCAGTTTTCCAGCATAAAATCTTTTAAATTTAAATTTGTGGTTTATTTACTCTGTGAAGTATTCAGATTAAATTTTACCCATGAGCACAAATGGAAACTCAAGCTTTAATTGTCCCTCAGGGCTACACCCAAAATGTTCTGGAATGTAATCTCATTCCATCAGTGATCTTTGCATGGTGTTCCTAAAACATTTACACTTCTTTAGCATGAGCAAAAGTAGTTTTGCATGAATAGATTGTGAGCTTGTATTCCAAAGTAATGTATTCCCTCTAGATTTGATCTATTTGGATGGCAAGGGAAGCTGCATTCTTATCTGGGGTGACTTTGCTACTCAACCTGATCTACATAAACAAGTCTTTCAGTCCTCAGCAAGGTATCCAGTAAACAGGATCCTGAAGATACAGAACTTCATAACTAACAATTAAAAATATGTTCCAAATTTTACACACACCCTTCTTAAACACAGTGTACTGCGACACCGGAAATATTGTGAAAGGAAAGAGTAATTTGAAGTGAACAAACATCTTTCTCTGAGCACATAGAGGACCTGTCATCGACACTTTGCTTCCTTGTGTGTGTTACCACCTGGTTCACATTAATAATATTTATTGTGTACTATCAAGAAATGTATTCAATGATCCTTATTTCTGATGGATTATCACATATGGATTTTACGTTGTAAGCTTGTTGGAGCAAGATTACTGACACAAATGATGATGTTAAATGCATGATAATTATTATCAAAAAGTAATAGAATAATACATTGAATGGTTGCTGAATAAGTTGGATTTAGTTACAGCCTATTTTGGTTTATTTACAGATGATACTGAGCCATGATGTTTCTGAGATCCAGAGGGGCTGGCAGGAGCTATTGAAACCCATGGGATTTTTGTTGTTGTTGTTTTTTTTCCCAACAGCACGACTTGGGAAATGACAGCAGTTGATATGCCTTGATGCTAAAGTCTTACAGTGCTCTTGGTTTCCCTCTATGTTTCCATCTCTGGCTACAAAGGGGAAAACTGGAAGTGTTGCATCCTTGTAGAACTCAACTTTAGGGGAAAAAATGGTTCTCAGGAGTCTGTTCCATTTCTTTCAGTATTGGCATAACTCTTCTGTATCTGTATATATTTATTTTTCCATTTATCATAATTGAACTGCAAAAAATTGATATATCATACAAAAATGGGTTCTAGATTTCAGCTACAGATTGTGCAGTGAATTGGATGAATGAAAATATTCCTCTAAGGGCCACTTTTGGTAAAACATATTCATTTTTTAACAAGTACAGGCATCTCAGAGCAAGAGCCCAGCACGGTTGAAGAAAACAAAAGGAGTATAATGCTGATTTTGTATTTCCATTGTGCTAATCCTGGGAGGTTTGGTTCGGGAAGGTGCAGGACAGCTTCAGGAGCTTTTCTTTTCTTTTGATGGAGAACATCCATAACTGGGATCACCGCCATTCCCTGCATTCTGTAGCGGTTTGGGGAATACCAGCTCATCCTGTTAATCAGGCTTTCTGGGTGCTTTGAGTTGTCAGATAACAGGTAAGATATGGCTTTTGAAGCCAGCATATTCCTAAATATTTTCTTTCTTGTGCCTGAGTAGTGCATTCTTTAGCTGGTAATCAGCATCTGTGTTCCCTTCCTTTAACAAAGAAGACAAGTGTCAGTAACCTTGAGAACGCTTAACTATTGCCTTTACTTTCAGCACGGTTTCAAAATAAAGGTTTTCTCAGCACTATTTTGACTATGATGTCTAAAATATCCACAATATGTCTACCTAATAGACATACTGTGTAGTAGTGCCAAAATTAGAAGAGCTGATTTGTTTCTGCAAGGTTTAGATGGTTTGAAGAGGTTGAGTAGTTTAACACAATTATCACTTTTCTGTCCTTTTAGTTCATCTTCTTACAGTAGAATGTGAAGAAACAAACTTTACAGCACCTGTGAAGGTGAAGCACTTTTTTAATGTGCTGGTGTCATCAAGCACACATAGAAATGTAGGTGACCAACCCATGCCTAAGTTAAATTCCCAGAAATATCCACACCCATTAATATGTCATCATTCTATCATGCCCTGTCACTCTGATATGCACAGCAAAATCCCCATATGAATACAGATGTTACATGTACTGATAGGCTTGTATACCATGGACTGAAATAATACCTGTATAGATGTAATCAATAAAACTGTTAAACTCTGAGGTGCTCTGAAATCCCTTCTAGAAGTGTTCAGCATTCTTCAAAATGTTGATTAAAATCTATCCAAGGGCTGCATTGTATTGATCTTCCATATCGTGGGGAACATTTAAATGGTGAATATTATTAATTTAGTAAATCTTCACATCTATTTTGGCAGTACAAACAAGATTATAAAATTGATTTATATTGTAGTGTCACAAATGGAAACAACTACACTATGTACCTCACTCAAAAGAGAGAGGCAGGAATATATTCATTGCTATAACACAGCTATAATGTTGTGATTTAACAGAAAATTAACAAGATTTAAGCTGGCTGGATACACTTGATTATTTACTACATAAGAGGGTTTAAACACACAAACACAGGAGACCTTTCTGTTAAGTCAGAGGCTCAGAGCAGAACCCCTTTTCTTTCTAAACTCCTTGAGCTACGGGTAAGAGTGGATCCACTCTTAGTCTCAGAGCTGGTCAGTAGTTTATGTCCAAGGGATCGTATGTGTACAGTCAATCTAAGCTCTCATCTTAGTGAAGTTAAAGCTTAAAAGAAGCTATTAGTTGTTTACCAAAGGTCTGTATTTTGAAGGTGTCTTAGCATCAAGATCTCTGTGCAGGTGTAACCTTGAGAGGTGTCCCTACTCAAGGGAAGATCCTGTTCTGCAGCCCACTGCCATGCAGGAGAATTCGTGGGGCTCTTGGGCAGCTCACTATTTATGGGGTAAGATGACTGACCCACAGTCATATTTTGTTTTCAGCTGCATGCCTAATTGGCCCACAACTGTTGAACCGGGTGTTTGCTATCAGTTCTTTCAGCCCCTCAGTCTGAGTCAGGTTTGTGGTTGTTAATCTGCTTTAGGAGGGTGTTTTCAGTATCATTGCTGGTTGTCTTCCTGTGCCAGGCCAGGCAGAAGGAGGAAGTTGGGGAAAGAAGTTTGGGGAGTGAGAAGCACGCTGTCAGAAGCAGTCACAAACTTCTGCTGTTGCTGACATTTAGCATAGTAACAGAAGGCTTTGTGAAATATTTTGAGCAGATTTTATGTAGCTACTTGAATTTGATTGCTCACCAGACTACCTGTAAAGCTCCAGAAGTACCTTTAGTCAGAGATGTGGAGTTAAAATTATGATTGGAATAAAAAGAAAATGCTAGTAAAAATATAGATTATGAGACAATAATCCAAATCATAAGTTTGAGTATGGGTTGATTACTTTGAGCTATTTAACTTGCTTACTCATAAGCCTCTTGTGTCATTTTGCATTGTAGTTTAATTAACATTGTAAACTCTACTTTCCTCAGAACTTAGAAATGGAGAAAAGCTGTCCTCTTCTTATCTCAATTCTGCTGGATCTCAGTGACCAGAGATATTTGCACAGATGCATCTAGCCATTTACCAGTATCTTGTTGGTCTGAGAGTCTATTGCTGCATTTTTTTATACTCTGCATGTCCATTATTTCCATTTCTCATTTTTTCAACTGTACTTTGTGTTTTGTATGATGCTTTTTCTTTTTTCTTTCATAACAGAGAACAGTTTTCAGGCAATTCTTCAGCTTTTATCCTGACCAGGGATTCCCACTTCTTACTGTTCCCTGCTTCAGATAATTTTCTGCTGTTGGAACAGTCAATAGGTTTGTTTAGATGTTTGTTGAAATGCTGAATCTTTCATTATTTCCTAAAATAATGCTTCCTTTGAGTTCTCTCCAACCACATTTTCTGCTTTTACCAGTTTTCTGTAAGCTTCATCTTATATTTTGTACAGTGGAAATATAACAGTTATTTGGGTTTTTTTCCTGGTGAAAAACTGTGCAACAAGAGGACCAGGGACCCTGTAGAGCAAGTTGTATGTACATTCTGGGCTATTATACTGGTAGATTATGATCTTTTTCTTTCCCTGCTTGAATTTCTTTTATCAAATTAATCTGTTAAACACAGCAACAAACACATTATTATTTTTCTTTAGTGCTCAAGTGTAAACAAAACATATCCACAAGGCCTGAAGCTATCCATTGTTCAAGAGTGATTATTTCAAGTAAAATGAAGTATGAGTGACTGGGGTTTTTCTTAGGTCACTTGAGCAACTAGAGAATGATTTCAATGGAATGGGCCTCAGCAGCTCATCTCTTGCTTGTTTCTTTCCTGTATTTTGTGGAATGAAGGTATTATTTTTCCTAAAGCATGAGTGAGTTGTGGTCATGGTTTGTGCAGATATCCTAGATAATTTCTTCTACTATTTAATTGTTTTAGCTACAGGAGGCAGGTCAGTATGTCTCTCAAAATTAACAAGTGATAACGTTTTAGGGACAGATAAGAAGCTCCCAAGAAGGAAACACATTCCAAATACAGTATTTTGTATCGGGAAAATAATAGGTGTGTTGTGTCACATAGTATTTCAGTTTTAATGAGAGTGCTACTCAATTAAAAGTTGCTTGTGGGAAACAATCTGCCAGCTGTCAGACAGCTAAATCTGGTGACAGTCTGAATTAGTTTAGGGGAGGATTTTTTAATCTGCTACAGATTTTACTCTGACTTAATAGTTGGAATGGAGATTTGAAATACATCTCTTGCAACTGAAGCATTGCTCATTACTCTCCTGAATTTATAAGAATGAATAAAATGTGACTCAAACCAAAATAAAATTGTTACCTTACTTTTATCATTTGGAGGAGTACAGTCCTTGGACTGTTCTTTGATAACATTGGCAATGCTTAGATACCACTGGGCATATTTAATGATATTACAGAGACAACTTAATCACTTGCTGAAGTACTGAGTATATTTACTCTCTTCAATTCTCTTTGCTATCTGCTTATCAACTTACTTTTATATCCTCTGATATTTCTCCTTAGTAGAAATGCTAATGAGAAATTTAATCTAGAAATACTGGTGTTTTTTGTTTGCTTGTTTGTTTCATCTGTTGAAAAATACATATTTTTTTTTCATGTGAATTGGATTAGAATGACTTTGCTCTCTTGCTGCTGTCCTTTTAGGAAGGGAGCTATTTTACTATTTTTCCTTCTTAGCTACACCTGATGACTGGAGTTTGATATTACATATCCTTTTAGTAATGCCTCTTTTATGGATTCTGCCTTTTAGTTTCCATGATTAACTCTTCTAATGAGTTAGACCCAAGCCTTACTCACTGAGAGAAGAGTAAAAGGTCTTTTGCATGAAAAATACGTACTAAATATTTCTCCTGTCTTCTACTCTGCCACACTTTATTATTAGGACCATCTCAGGAATACTCTTCTGAAACCTTTTGAATTACCATCTTGTCCACCTGTGAATGTGATCACTTTTCCCATGATGTTTGCAGGATGTGGCTGGGAAACAGGCAAAGGAGGAGAGACTTTGTTAAAGCAGTAACTGTTCATGTCCTTTATCAGTTGCACAGGTTATCTTGTTTATAAACATTTGTAAAGAAATCTGTGTGTTTTATAAGGGACTTCGGGGGATGTCAGAGAGAGTTCCTCAGTGGGAGGTAGTTTGCATACTAATGCATTGCTCTCTTTGGTTGTGGTTTGTTCACTTAACTTCTTGTTTTATCATTTGCCATCATCAGGAGGAAGAGTTACATGGGAGGTGGAATTCTGACATTGCGATCAGAAGTTGGCAGCTAATCCAAGCCTTTGTGGTATGGTCTATCCCAGGAAACCCACAGTCACAACATTTGTTGCTAGCATGGTGCTATATAGAAACTATATTAGTTATGGCAGATATAGTAAGTTTTCAGAGGAAGTGACATTTACATAAGATTTCTGCCATTTTTCAGAAATGCTACAGTTCATAAATATTAATTTAAACAGCAAGAAAGAAAGGAATTCCACACAAGTTTTAAAGAGATTAGGATAGGTAGCAGCAAGTGCCATAATTCTCAAATTTTACATGCTGCAGCACCATTTTATGATGACAGCAGAGCAGTTGCAGGTTCTGCAGAGGTCGTGTATCTGCCCTCTGCCCCCAAACACAGTGATGTCTCTGTCAGCTCTTGCAGTTAATACTTGAGTCTGTAAATCTGTAGATTAATTCTGTGCAGGCTCCATCGGTAATCTGGTGTGTGATTTTGAACAATTTATTATACCATTCTGTAGCTTTTTGTGCTTTCATCCATTGTCTATTTTGTCTATTCAGGTATGAATGGAGATATTCATGATATGCTAAATGTTGTCAGACTTGATCCAGCGGGGAGCAATTGTTGACTTAGATCACACACTTGTATTCCTGTGTTGTGCTACTTAGACTCATTGTTCTCACTCCAGTTCAGAGCTCACTTACTTCAACAACTCGTCCTGGCTCACAGGAGAGTGGAGAGACATTTCTACAGTGTATCAAATTATTTGGCATTTTGTTCAGTATTGGAGCTCTGTGTGTGTCCAGATATTTCAGAGTGATGAGAGCACCCGCTGAAGCATGGGTGTGAGAAAAAGAAATTATTGCATTCTGATGCAAAGGTCATGCTTCACATCAGGAGATTTACTTGTGCTTATCTTCCAAAGCTTTAATACAAGGCCAGGCACAGCCTTTTTCAAATCTGGAAAATCGGCTGACCTTTCAGAGACCATTTATATGCCTTCGGTTCCTGATGTGATTCATTTAGTACACCAGTAATCTGCTGAGTACAACACTTCTGAGATTCTCTTTGGACTTCAGATATGAGGGTGTAGAGATATTAAGAGTCTTGACAAAGCTGCCATCTCTTTTTAGCATTCTTGTAGAGAATGTTTTGTTTATGTTTCTGGTCTTCGGAAAGAAAACATAAGTCAATGGTTCCACTGTATGTGAAGATGGGAATTATGTGATTATTATTTTTTTATTCATATACTGAATCTCTATTACTGTTTTAAACTTTGGAGTCTTGTTGATATGGCTACACCAAGGTCTATGGACAAGAGGCTGTAATATTTACCTTCTCCAAATTTTTTTTCGCCAGAAATTTGGATGAGAATATGAGCTGTGTTACAAATATAAGCTCCTGTCTAATATTTTATTTGCTTTACCTCTGTAAATTGAGGCAGAAATGAAATTCCTGAAAACCAAACTTATTGGTTGTGAGGTCCCATAGGAACCTACGTCAGTATTTGTAAAGAAGAGTCATCTACAGCCTATCTTAGGCAAACTGTTTCCTGATAATTAAGGTCAGTAAATAAGTCTTTTTTTTTTTTTTCCCTCTGAAATTCACAGCAGGGTAGTTGCAGCTAATGGGAGTTTTGGATGCTCAGCAACTTCCAGGGTTAATTTTTTTCTCTGTTGGTTTTACAGCTAACATTTCACAGACCTGTAGGACAAACTGAAGAATGTGTTTTGGGAGAGATGCCTAAGCTATCAGAGGACAGAATTGTTTTATAAGTTCCCAAACAATAGCGATATTTAAAATATATTCTTAAAGGACATTATACTTGCAGCTTGTTAGACTTTGATGCTCTTTATTATCCACAATTACAGAAGGATAATTTGCCTGAGAAAAATTCATTGCCAACAGCGTGCTAGACATCCATTTCAACTCCTGAGGAAATAACTATTGCAAGCAGTCCAACCTACTGTGTTTTCTATGTAATGCACTGCTTGTTCTGCTCAGTGTGACTTCAGGTACAACTGTATTTCCAAAAGGCACCCCAGTCAGCTGTGAATGCATATGGATTCCCCAGTATCAATCAGAGAATAGGATTTCTAATATCCTGAGCCCAGAAACATGCCTGGCACTTGTGGCTGGCTCTGCATCTAAATACCCCGGATTTTTCCAATCTCTTCTGGCTCACCTGAAGGATCACAGGTGCTGTTTGGGGAAAATACCCTATTATGGGCTGTGAAGAGCTGTCTATAATCAGTGTGTCCCATATCTTGTAACCAGTTATTTTGCTTAGCTTTATTTTGAAGACAGAGGAACAAATAAATGAGAGAGCAGACCCAAGCACTGATGAACTTTGAACTTATTTGAATGTGAAGCTGATTAGCCACAATTGAGAGAGCACAAAACCCCAATCGGAACACTCTGAAATTCAACACATGAAGCTCCTGGATCTAAATCCTGTGCATGCATCTTCACCTTTATCCATCTTTACCTGTGAGAGAGAAAAGCAGCTTCAAATCGTTTCCTTCCCAGAAGTGTGGGACTGCTTCTCCACTGTGTAATCCTGCTGAGCTGAGAGATGACGCAGAGAGTGTCCCAGCTTCTGGACCCCGGGTTTTCCCCAAGTGTCAGGTCACTCCTCCTCACAGGTGATTGTTTACCATCATCATCTGAAAGAACTGCATCTTCCATGACTAGATTTACAGGTACAACCACTTCAAAAAAAAAAAAAAAAGTATTCACAGCGAGGTAAATATGCAGGTTTATTGCAGCCAAGCCACTCCTTTCAGTACTCATTCCTTCTTAGACATCTGCTCGCCGATGTTAAAACCCTGAGCACCTTTGGCAAGGGGAGGGAACTCTGAGATCTGCAGCACCTGTAGCAGGGGAGCAATATTTAGGAAGGAAGTGGTGTCAGAGGAAAAGCAGCAGCTTCAACTTGTGTCCCAAGACAAGTGAATCTTGATGACAGCAGTTTATCATTAACCTGAACACTGCAAGAAGCATATAAGGAGGGAAAGAAGAAGAAAGCCAGAGAAACATCCAGGATGGATTCCACCACCATAAGGATCAACAATGCTGCGGACATCTCTGTTATTGTCCTCTATTTTGTGATAGTCCTGGCAGTGGGAATATGGGTATGTTGGGCTTTAATTTTCTATTTTTTCTTTTTTCTTTTCTTTCCTTCTTTTTTTTTTTTTTTTTTTTTTTTGGTGCTTGGTGAACAGGTCGTGTTATAGGTTCCTAAGAAAATGGCTCAGTAAATGAGAATGTATAATTATTAAAAATCGTGGTGCTTAATTGAGATTGTTAATAAGTGTACGGTGAGGAAAATATGGGTATTTACTGAAGAAGGGAAGATGAACTGCGGAGAGAACTGTTTACGTGGATTAAATAGTGGAGAAGGTGGAGTAATGGGGTTTGTGTGGGGAAGGATCCAACCGTGAGAGGTCAGGTCAGCAAAGCCCAAGCCAAGTCTGGTTGCTGGTAGGAAGCAGGCTAGAAGCTGTGAGAATTGGCTGTGTGAGGTGATGCCGTAGGAAACAGCAAGAAGTGAGAGTTGTAGGGAAGCAGTGGAGGTGGAGTCAGTGTGCAAGGAGGGCAATATGGGCTGGTGTCTGTGGTGTCAACTTGCTGCTGTGACTGTGGGACTGTGCTGCAGGCTGCTCTCAGCAGAAAAGTGACATGGGCCAAGACTGTAGCTGCCATTTGAATGCAGCATTATTGTGGCTTTTCTTTTTGCCAGAGGGGCCTTGGCTATAGGGAGCAGTTCCGTTGAAACTATGAGGAAGGGACACTTTCAGAGGTGGAAAGAGATGGCTTTGACTTTTTACTTGTGAGCCAAGCAGAACTGTACCTCCTGCCCCCAGGCAGGCAATGCAGAATATGCTGAGCACTGCGGGGGCAAAACTCAGTGCCTAATCCTGAAACAAAGGACAGTGCTAATGGGGAAAGGCAGATATTATCCTATTGGTGCTGAACTGTTTGGAAGTAATGGGCCCTTATTATCTATTACAAAGCTGTGAACCATAGAATGTGCCGAATTTCCAAGCTGCTACTCTGAGGCTTGCTCCTTCCTTGGGGCAAGTGCTCCTGGTCACCTGAACGCCTGGCTATTAGCCAGCTGAGCAGAGGCCTTGTCCTCCTGTAAAACTGTGCTTGCCAGGAGCATCGCAGTGGTGCATCTCACAGAACAGAGAAATATGCTGCAGGAAAACCCCGTCCCTTCCTAGCAGCCTGGCAGTATTTTGAAGGGCACAAAAAATTGGAGGTGAACACAATATGATCACAGCCCGGTCTTTATCTTTTCGTCATGGTAGTAGATTGAAAAACGTAGCAACAAATCTGAAGACCTCGGTGTACCTGAACACCTTGCTGTCTTGTGGGAAGAAACTGGGTCTTTGTTGTGAAGTCTTAACTGTTGCTGTAATCAAAGGTCTTCGTCAGAAAAGGGCTGGTCGGATAATGGATTCTGAGTAATTCCTGGAACCATTTGTCTCCAGCAACAATGTGTTCTTTATTGGACAAATGCTTAATTCAACCACTGTGTGTAGTGAAATGGAAATTTATTTCATATTCCCTTCCTTCTGCATCAGAATAAAATATTTGGCTAATTTTCTTCAAGTCTTCTTCCTGTATTTGCCTGTTCAAAGTCCATCAGTGGAGACAATGGGAAGCCAGTGGAGGAAGCTTCCTTCTAAAGGCTATCCTTTGTTAAAAACAAACTGAGTGCACGAAAAGGAAATTTTAGCCTACTTTGTTTGAACTTCAGAGGAAAGTGAGTGCACTGCTGAAACCACAGCACGAAAATTGATTTTTGTAGATATCTGCTTGAGCTGGATAACACTGAAGAGAAAAGCTGCATACCTTCTGCTCTATGAACGTACAAAACTCAGTCTTTTTTAGTGCCTAAAATCAAAGAGGTTACTCCCCTAATGAAGTGTTCTTCTGAGTTTGAATTTGTACTGAATCTGTAGTTGAGTGATCAATTGTTTTGTTACATTCAGTGTTATTTTAATGTTCTGGTTTTATTGTAATGAGATGAAGCCATGAAGCATGAATGGTTAATATAGACCTAGACACAAGAATCACTGTTTGTAGAATCATGTAATCATTTGAGGTGGAAGGGACCTTTACAGGTCATCTAGTCCAATTCCTCTGCAATGAACAGGGTCATCAGTTTAGTGTTACTGTTTTCTTTGTCATAAGTTCTTTCTAGCCACTTTTTTTTTTCACTTTGCCCTCCTGTTTTAGCAGTTTGTTGTTAGTCAGTATATAGCTTGCCTATTATGATTAAAACACAATTTAATCATTCTTCTTTTCTCTCTCTCTTTATTTTTTCTCTAGGCTATGTACTCAACCAACCGAGGGACAGTGGGTGGATTCTTTCTGGCTGGACGGAGCATGGTTTGGTGGCCGGTCAGTGTTATGTACTCCATGTGTGTATGAAACATATTTATGCTTCTGTATGTGCATCCACTGCTGTGTAACTATATTTAATTCTTAAATACAAAGTATACCTACTATAGTGTTGAGACTGTAATGGCTATGTCAGGTAGACATACCTTACTTATCTTCAAACCCTCTCTCTACCCACAGTGCTACAATACTAACTGCACACCAAAAGCCACCTGACAGACAGGATGAAGTGCTGGGGAAGTTGTGCTGAGCTCTGAGTTGTCTTGATGATGCGACATCAAGAACTTGAACTTAGATACCTTGGTGATATCTGAGTATATAAATCCAATGCTTTGCCTTTTGGTTCACTTTTTTTTTTTTTTTTTAATGTCTTGAATTCAGTATTTTCACTGCTCTCAAAGAAGTTGACTTATTTTGAGGTTATCATGGAAAAGAATTAATCTACTGATTCCTTGGTATTGCTCTAGTGTCTCCAAATTTGGTAACAAATTTTGGTCAGTGCAAGGAGAAAATCCTGGAAAGATTATGATAAACTATTGTTAAAACATAGTTTCAAATTTATTTAATGATTATCCGTGACTTACACTGTTTGTCTTTGGTGCTGTTTTCTCTTCAAAGAGGAAAGCAGTTACAGACATGAAGCAATGTGTTCATGGCTATCCTGCAGGCCTCTGGCATAAGTGCTGTTAGAAGCAATTGTCTTTTCTTCTAGATGATACAGTATCTGTTCAGCAGGACTTCTTGGACAAGTAGAAAATTTAGAATAATCTTCATTGTACTAATACTGTACATGCTTCCATGTGCTTGAACAGAGACCGTCAACATTCCTGATTTTGTCTTGTTTCAAAAAATGTCCTTGCACTTCATAAGCCTTTTGATTGCAGATTCCACCCACATGGAATGTGGTTATGGGTTCCAAATGGATTTGGTTACAGGATCTGGGGGGATAAAGGGAGTAAATATTTGTTCTCTAAAAATTTAGTAATTTTCTGGAAGTAAGTTACACAAATACCTACACTATGTTCAGTCTTCTTCACTTCAGGGAGCTCTTGTCTGGCTTTAGAAGGATTCAGAGCTGCCATTTTAATGATATTAAGATTAAGGGCTAATGACAGTAACAGATGTATCCATTTGGTCGAATAGATCTGAGAAAATTCAAGTTCCATTGAAAGCCTGAGGAAAGAGAAAGTTTCCTTTCTCTCCTTTCTGTGTTACTATGAGATAAATTCTATAATTTTAGGGGGAAAAAATGACTTCCTTGACTGACAGTTTAATCTGGGCTGGTTTTAACCCTGTGCAATTCTGTCTACTTGTCAACAGTGAATGTTAATACTCTTTTGTGCAGACATAAATGAGAATGGAAATGGTAAGGCAGAAAAGACTCACCATGAAAACTTTGTGTGGCCATGGAGGCACAAATAAGTCCTAATGATTCCCCTAAGACCCAGGGGCAGTTAACTAACACTGAATTCTTTAGCAACACAAAACCAACAGATTCAACTCCCTTACTTGAGCAGGAAGACAAAATAGATGACCCCATGTGCAGCATTTGCTGCTGGACCATCTCTCTTCCCTGCCCAAACTGCACACGCTAGCATGGATGCAGTGCTGGTCATCAGTGCAGTCTTAAGATCCTCCATTCAGTCTTTCATTCCTCCATTCTGTGGATCATTTTGTGGCCATGAAGGTTGATTGGTATTTTACAAAGCTAAGTCTGTAGCTAGTCTTTTTTTGGCTGTTTTGTTGAGTCCAATTCTGTGTTATTTCACTGAAATCACTGTCCTTGATGCTGTGGATGAGTCAACTCAGTAGCTCCAATAGTTCATTAGCAATCAAGATATGTAGTTATGTTCCCACTGATTGCCAGAAATTTAAATCTATCATGAGTTAATTGTATGGTATGAAATGCTGCTCCCTTTACAAAGTCTTTTTAGAGAAAAAGAGAGAAGAATCTTCAAGAAACTGATTTGAAGGAAATCTCTTTAGGATAGACCTGTATGACTTTTTAAATATTCATAACCAGCTGTACTTTATTCCAGAGAGTCACATAAGCTCAGAGAAATTCCCAGCTTTGTAACACTGGGCCTTGCAAACTGAACTTTTCTCTTCTTCTGCTCAAATACTTTCTACTCTTGTAAGAAATTCAGTATCTGTTACTAAAGAACAGTCAGCTTCAGTAGTAGCCAGTCTGTCAGGATTAACAAGTCTTCAGACACCATGAAAATCAACAGCAACAAAACATCAATTTTGAAGCTTTTCTGTTTTGAATTCTGTTCTTCAGGTTCCATGGTTCCGCAGACAGCTGTCTGCACAAAATTGTGAGTTACCTTAGAAGCCTCAGCTCCTGAGGCATAAATGCTAATAGGGCAAAGTAGTTTTTGGTGGGCATCTGATGTTCAGATATGGCTGGAAAGATTTACTGCATAGATAGTAAGTGGGAAGCATTTCAAAGTCAAAGACATAATGTACTTCAAACAAATGTCACGCGGTGTATTTGCTGTTATTAAAGCCCTGATCTTTGTAAGCAAGGTAAGAATTAAAGGGAAAAAATACTTTTTCTTTTTCCTCAGTTCTGCATGCCTTCTTTTCAAAGCCAACAGAACTGATCAGTGGCACAATTTCTCTTATCTCTGCATCCAGTTAAGTTTTACATACTCTCACAATTCTCCCCATTTGATGGATCTGAGGTTGCTGTGAGAAGCCAGTAGGGACAACTCTGGTACATGTAAGATTAGTACCTTCCTTCCACAGCTGAAGTAAAATAGGAAATCAACTTATTCTGTCAATTTCCTTACAAAAAAAAAAAAAAAAAAAAAAAAAAGGTGTGAAACCAAACCAGTTTTTAGAGTAAAAATGATGATAAAATATTAAAAACAAAGCTCTGGTAGAGCAGGAAAAGTGAAGATTTCTGTGGAATCTGTCAGAATGTTTCAGCCAGCCTGGAGGTGCTGTCTGCATCTCAGAGGACAAAGGTGGAAAGGTATCAGATGAGTCTGCTTATGGCTGTGCTGCTCCCACAGCTGTCACGCTCATTAAGAGACAGAGACACCTTACCTGACATACATTGTGTCTCCATATCTGTCTGTCTGTCTATCAGTGTCATTTAATTTGGCAATAACACCATACAGAGAACTTGAAAAATAAGAGAGCAGAATAAAACTCAACACTTCTTTCTTTAAGTTCTTTACTATGAGAGTGGTGAGGTGCTGGAACAGCTGCCCAGAGAGGCTGTGGATGCCCCATCCCTGGAGGTGTTCAAGGCCAGGCTGGATGGGGCCCTGGGCAGCCTGGGCTGGTATTAAATGGGGAGGTTGGTGGCCCTGCATGTGGCAGGGGGGTTGGACCTTCATGATCCTTGAGGTCCCTTCCAACCCTGGCCATTCTGTGATTCTGTGATTCTTTGGGTCTCAGAGCCTTGGAAAAGTCACAGTAGTATTTTTACTGTAAGCATCAAACTGATTTTTCCAAAGTGACTGAAAATGATCTCATAAAACTCCAGTAGGGAAGCATCTTTACTACAGGATACAGTCACAGCTGTGGGTTAAAAGAGAGGTATGGAAACTGTTGGAGAGTAGTTCTCAAGAATGGGAATAAGAAATTTGTCAGAGAGGAGGGATTTGAGAAGCATCTTCTGCAGGTGACTCCGAGAAGTGACCTCATGCTGCAGTGAAGGAGCTTCTCTGTTGTTCTCTGTGGAGTGGCTGAGGGCAGGTACTCTGTGCTGGAGGGAAGGCATGATCAAGGTTGAGAAAAAATGTTTGATACTGAACTAGTGCTTTCAAACTGGAAAGCAGACATTAGGAATAGAGGATATGTATGATCCTGAGAGGGAGAAAAGAAAGGCATAAACTGAAAAGTGTGCACACTGCCATGGCAGTAGTCACTGATTTGCAAAGAGCACTGTATATATGGTTTGGAACAGCAAGTGCCAGGATGTCAGTGCATCCTAAAGTTAATGAAAAGTGCCAAGTGAATCAGTTAATGAATAACACGGAAAAAACATAATGATCATCATCTGCCTGCAGTGTGATAGTACTTTTCCTGAACAGAGTGCTCTTGTTAAAACCTGACTCCTTAAAAGATTTGAAAGGAGTTAATGTTCCACATTCCAGGTTAGCTCAGTTTTTTGCCCTCTTTCCGTCCTAACAGCTTTTGTTCCTTTCAATCAACTTTCCTCTTTACTTTTCCTCCTCTATCTGTTGTAAAAATCAATTCTCCAACATGTTGCTGAGAATGGCTAACATTCCAACTTCAGCCCATCCTCTGGCTCACAGCCATGCACATGGAGGAACTGAAATACAAAGATCTGCTCTCTCAGTAACACACAGGAAAGAGGGCAGACACAAACACCCAGACTGTTCCACCTTGGTGTGCTCTGTGCTCACTCCAGCAAAGGCAAAAGGACCATCTCGTCCAGCTCGCTGGGCACAAGCATATTTGGCAGACATTCCTCTCTCTTTAACCAGTTTTAACTGCAGTTCTCATTAATTTACGCTTCCCAGCTATGATGCCACATTCTACCCTTGGTGATTGTGTCCATTGTTACGGACTGATTGTGTAGTTCTGCTGTACCAGGTGTTCTTTAATTCAGAAAACAAAATTTAGAAATTGAAAGTGATATGTGCACTGGCATTGTTTCATCCTAAATGTGTTGGTAATTTTGCATTGCTTTGTTTGGTTTCCTATTTTTCTTAAAACACAATTGTACTCCGTGTGGAATTTGAACACATTCCCAGTAATTGCTATGCTGTGCCCTCTGTTTTTAGGCACTGAGACAAATCCCACTGTAGCTTTCTTTTCTGAGAGTTTTTCATTAGCTGCTTGTATTACTTAGATCTGCATGCAGCACCTTTCAAACTTCTGGAACAGGAGAGGGAACACATTAAGTAAAATCAAGGATTAATGTGGTTAATCTTTTCTGGTGAGTGCAATTTCTGATAACCTAAATTAAAGTTTAATTCTCCATCTGCAGGGAGAACACCAGACAGCAGTTACCAATGTCTAGTATTAGTACAATATTTGTTTCTTCACAGTTATTTTTGAGAAAACACTGTTGTTGTTGTCACAAAGTGGTTAAAAGAAGTTTTTTTCTGTTATGAGTAATGTCTCTGACTTATTTGCTAATGCCTGTTACAAGACTTGTCATTCCTGTGGAAATATATTTAATCTGACAAACTGATTACATTTCTGTAGGGCACAACTGACTTCTAGAAAGCTGTAAAAAAAAAAAAGTAAAAAGGAGCAGAACAAAGTGAACTTAGACAGAAATTCCCCTACTCCTGCACAAGGACTAGAAGGTAGCAGGGGATCCAACAGCAGAAAGGAAGAAAAAAGCTTGGGAAAGAAGCAGTATAAGGATGAATGATTTGTTGCATGTAGCAACAAATTGTATGTAGCAAGGAGGAGAAGTTGTTTTTTGTGATTTCCAATTACAAGACGAAGGGTGTGAGTGCTGTTCCTGGCTATGGTGTAGCTCTAGAGAGTAAGCCTGATCTTCAGAGTGGATTTCTATGATGAAATTGCTTTTATCCTCCTGAATCTTGTGCTCTCAGGAAGATTGATTTAATTTTTACTGCTGCACAAAGGACTCACTGCATTGATTGCAGACCTGGAGATTTGTAAATACATCCACATATATTTTAGCACCCTACAAATCAACCAGTGAGTTGCAGGCAAGGAATATTTCTCCCTCTTGTAAGCTAACTCCAAACATATTGCAAGTGTATTTGGGATCTACATAAGAAGAATGTGCGGGTGCAGATCCTGTATTTATGGTTGTAAAGGAATGTTTTCAAGACTTTTAGGTCTTTCAGCTTAGAGGACTACCTCAAACCTTTTCTTTCTGAGTGGCTCCTGCCTTGTCAGCAATCCAGCCTAAACCTTTCTCGGTCTTGCTCTTTCTCTGATCAGCATTTCTTGTGTTCCCCCCCCATTCTGTCTGCTGGATCATTGCAATGTCTGGAGGTCTTTGCAGCCTTCCTTCAATGCAGCTCCTTTATTTGCTTTATTTAGCATCTTCCAGAAGCGCTCTCAGCCGTATAGCTTGAAGAATTTAATTAAGTTAATCTAATATCTTTTGACTAAAAGTCAAACAACTGTGAAATCTGTACAACTCTTACTGATTGCACAATTAGTCCCACAGTCTGCAGAACTTCAGTATGAAACAGGAGTGCAGGTTTGACACGTGTGCACTTATTGTTTCCTCCTTGAGCAAGGCAGATCTGTGCTCCTGTCTAATTGTTTGTGTATCACCCAAATGTCAGTTGGTCAAGTTTTGCATATATTTGAAAGTCTATTTTGGGTCATAACCTATGTCTCAGTTGGAAGAAGAGTTATGCAGCTTTGTATTCATACTTCGTGTTCTAGATATGAGGGCTAAAGTTTCAGATTTGATGGGGGATGGAGAAAAACAATGAAATAGTCTTGAAAGTAGTCAAGGAAGTTGGTTGTCATTCGTTCTCATTGTCACTACTTGAGGATAGACAGGCCTGAGTTCAAAATGTCAAGTGAACATGGTTTTTTCAAGTTGTCATGAACTGACCTTAAGAATCAAGTCTTGTTCTTTCTGTTTCCAGATTGGTGCTTCACTCTTCGCCAGTAACATTGGCAGTGGACATTTTGTGGGCATAGCAGGAACAGCAGCAGCTGGAGGAATTGCCATTGGAGGGTATGAATGGAATGTAAGTGGCATGCGTTTGGGTGAACATATTTGTGACATCAGAATTATCTGCACAGGTTAATCAAGGTGCCATTATTGAATAATTTTATGCTGTCAAAATTTACTCGGCAATACTTGTTTCTGTACAGGTCTACAAATGCCAGTGTTGTCTCCTAGTTATCTTCCTTGGTCCTTGTCTAAGTGACTGGGAGATGATGGCCTTTTATGTTGAATGAAGTTTTTTAGTAAATGTTTGACCCAAAGAAATCAGTGGATTCTCTTCTTATTCTATCGTTTGATTACATTAAGTTATTGATAGGGAGCACTCTCAGATTGTAGGATGTCTGGAAGAGTTAGTAGGTATTGTAATCCACTATATTTTATTTTTTACTGCAGTTTGCTATTTAGAAATTGTTGAAAAGGCTTTGATTTCTTCACAGGCTACAGGAAATTTGGGACATCCTTCACAATCACCTACATTCTAAAACTCTTTTCCCTTTTAGATTCCCCTTCTTCTGACTGTATGTGTTCCACTTACGGTTGCCATGTAGAACAGAAATATCCAAGCTGACTTAAAATGAACTGCTTGGGGTACCAGCAGCAGTATTAACTGTGACAGCATGAAGATTCACATGAGCTGATTAAATGCATTTCCTCGAATTCTCAGATGTTGTGGGTGTGGATAACAATGACCTTACGATGCTTGATTCACGTTCGTGGAAGGGATTATACCAAAACACAAACAACTTAATGAGCATTACATAGGTTTCCTTGCATTTAATTCTGTGCAGTGAAAGAAGCATACTGTAATATTCAGGTGCTTATATAAGTATTTAAAGAGAACAGTAAAGGCTAAAAAGGATTATGAGACAGTTAATCTGTCATCTTTCTTCTTCCCTTTGCACAAAAACTAAGCAAAAGAAAACAGAACAAACGTTACTTGAAATTTCACAAATTCAAAGCTCTAGGACACACATCCTCCTTCAAACATATCCGTATCTAACTCTTTGTCTCCTGGGAGATTCTCCATGGGTTGATGTAAATATACAGAGTACAACAATTGTTGTTTAGGAAGAAGCATTGATGCATGCATGTATTTGGAGAGTTACACTACATAGTTCCTCAAATAATTATGACAGAGAGATTGTTGACTGTATAATTCAATTCTCCTCTTGAAAGAAATATTGACTATTATACTGCTTGGTATTAGTATTATTCCATGAAATTACTTCTAAATTACATTAGTATGATAGCAGATGCTGAACCACTCTTTCTTGTCCATTTCTCATCTTTGATTTAAAGGCAAAACTCAAAAGATAATGTTACTGAAAACAAAAACAACCTCATGAGTGGACAGAAAAAATGTAGAATTTTGAGCAGAATGTTGTTCTCTGTTTGTCTAATTGTGTACTACTCTGTTAGGGAGAATTTACTAGCCATTTCAGTCAGAAAACTGACACAAAAATACAGTGAGATCTATAGTTCACAAAATGCACATGGCAATTCAAAATACACTGAGCAATGATAATGTGGAAATACCAAATCCTTTACTAAATGCTTGTAGTACAAATTGTATAGTGTGTGGGATCACTGTAATACACCGTGCCTTGTAAAACACACAGACATCTCACAGAAAATCAGTGCAGAAAGAAGCTAAAGAGGTATCAGAAGCACTTCTTTACCCCATTCCTAGGATTGCTGATATCACGAGGTACCACTGCAGCACAGCTGACTCTGAGAGGAAAGGTAGTCTGACTCTGTACCTGGGATGAAGCAACTAGGTCTCAGTTATTAGACTTAATTAATCCTTCTTTAATATTTCCCAGAAATTGTGGACTTATGAGCTGACTGCATTTTAACAGCATGCTTTGAGGACAGCTGGAATAAGTTAGCATTCCTAGTAGGGTGGCATTTTGATACTAGAAGGCAAACATACGAGCAGAAATCAGCAGTTTTTCTGCAAAATGTATTATCATGTGTGCTGCTTTTGGAAACTGAGCATGCAATTCAGTTTCCACAATGTGTGACAAATCTCTTAGCCAGGATTTCATTCCCAGACTTTCAACTGTAAGACAAAGGATCGAGCAACACCCATTGCAGCCCCAGAGTAACCAGGTTTGAGTGGGCTCAGTGGTCTCTATCTGCAGTTTGGTCTGATAAATGGTCTTAGAGAAAGGAAGCTAATTCAGCTGATCTTGTCTTGACTGCAGGCTCTGATATTTGTGGTTGTTCTAGGATGGCTGTTTGTACCCATCTACATCAAAGCTGGGGTAAGTAAAAACAGCGTTATGTTTTCCTGTGCTGTTTGTTTTAATTTTCCTCTCTCTTCTTGTTTGTGGATCAGGTCTGAAGTATTGCAAAGCCATTATGAATAGCACAGGAGATCTGATCACATTAGAACCTGTCAATATTACCTATATGTATATGAGTAATGATGATTCTCAAATTCTGAGACCTGAAATGTGTTTGGTACTCTGCTATTGTTCTCCTTTGATTTCTGGAGCTGCATTTGCAGCTCCCTCCCTTTGCCTCCCACTCCTACAGTATCTGAGTAGCAAAAAGCTTCCTCTAACTTGCTTTGTATCCGTGCCCTGTTGTATGAGACCTTATCTACCCACCCTGCAGGTGGTGACAATGCCAGAGTATCTGAGGAAGCGATTTGGTGGGAAACGGATTCAGGTCTACCTGTCAGTCCTTTCACTGGTCCTGTATATTTTCACAAAGATCTCAGTAAGTATAACTTCTGCAACAATTTTTCAATCCAAAGTTGATCTAAATAAAAGAAATTCCCATTTACAATTATTATGCACACAATTGACTCTGTTGCTTCCGAATGAGGTCGAATTGAACTAAGGAGTAAAACGTGTAATACATATAGTACGTGTATTTTCTTCCGTACAGAGAGATCATGTGTGCAGATCTGTTTTGCAATCTGAGTTTTGTTGGCTTCCTTGAACGTCTCTAGGAAGACTTTCTTTTTGGTGTTTGTTGGGCTTTCTCTCTCTCTCTCTCTTTTTTTTTTTTTAATGTTTTTAAGGTTTACTTCTAGAATAGGCAAGAATGGAAGGAACCTTGTATTGTATTGCACTCTGTTGTTTAGGGATCTATGAAATATGGGAGAAAATTTTCACATCCTATGAGTTTGTACATTTTGATCTCCTTGAATCGTCTGAGGAATAATAGCTGCTGCTTGTTTAACCATTTAGTTTTAGAATCTTTTTGCCATCGATTTGGGCACACAGCATCCCATGCCAAACCTTTGTTCTGCTAGGAGAACGAGCAATACTTCTTGGAGAAAAGTGCTGTTGGGTTTTCAAGGAACAGGATTTTTTGTCCCTATTCATCCTTCATCCATATCCTTTTGTCCATATTCATCCTTCACTCTGCTGAACATGCCATAGCAATACACATAGCTGAGGGAAAAGCGCAAAAGAGCAGTGAAAAAATGAGAATGATAGAAACTAGAGAACAAGAGATGGGAAAATGCAAAGGAAGTAGTAACAGCTGAGGTGAAAGGAAGAGATTCTTTTAATGGGTAAATGGTTGCTATAAAGTTTAAGTTGCTATAAAGTTAATGTTTATTAAGCATGTGGTTGTGCTGCTGTGAAATAGTGAAGGGAGCTGGTATTTTCCATATGTCTTGAAACTACTAAGCCTTTGAAGAAGTCCACAGTTCAGGTATACCTCAGTCTGTTGTTTTTCAGAAGTTGCCATGGCAGATTACTCTTTGCCCTCTGCATGGGAGCTAAGTGATAATAGTGCAATTTAAGCTAAAAGATTGGCCTTTTGCTCTCATTCTCACATCTTCACGATAACTGATCCTTGCAGAGGTTATAAATTAAACAGGTTGGTGCTATGTGGCTGGCCCCAAAGCTGGATTTCTGTATAGTTCAAAAGGATCAGTTAAATTTACTGTTGTTGCGCTTAACTACCATAATCAGAAATCCCAGGTATGTTGCACATGACACAGAGTTCTGGCAGTTCTAGCAGCTGAGAAACATTTCCAATCAGATGACTCAGTCCCATTCTGCAACACATTTGCAATAAGCCCATTAAGGAGGTTCTGAATTTAGTCTTTTACTCCCAGCCTTATCATGCCTAAGAGTTTAGTCATGGGATTTCATCCTGTTTCACTAGAGGTGTCTTAATTCCAGGCAAGACACATTCTCCATTTAAACTTCCCATGTGATCACAAGGCTGAAGCACCTTCTTGTGCACTTGTGGGAGCAAAGCAATAGTGAAAAAATCCATATAGCAGCAGATTACCAGCACCCCGCTGTCCCACCCCAGCTTCTGATGAGCCTAGTTACTCCAGATGTATGTGGTGAATTGCCACAGAACTGGGCAGAGGAAAATTTGGTGTAGAATTGCTGTAACTATTCTGACACTGTCAATTCCACGTACAAATACGGCCCTGATTTCTGTAGCATCAAACATTTTCTGCATTGTTGCATTATGTGGCTATATTCAGCAGAGCAGAATTTGCTGTATTTTATTTGCAAAAAGCAGTTTTTGGAGGTTTCAGGTACTGCCAGAGGAAGTAACAGTAGGTTTTTCTGTCCCATGCTATGCAAAACTGGGCCCAAATTGTCATCAAATGAGCATTTCCTGGAGCACAAAGGGAAGGGCTGTTCCATCCTGGACCATATCTAACTTTTTTGTGCTGTGTAGAGACGTATGCACTGCACAGAGCTAACACGGGTCTCTCTTCACAGAGACACGTTACATCTGCAGACATACCCATGTGTTGTCAATCTGTGCCCTGTCCAACCTGCAGATTTGCATTTTACTTCCTCGACCGCCGCTTTTCCAAACACTCCTTTGTTGTCACCTGGGCTTAGTGAGATTTGGTGTAGAAGGATCTTTCTGCCCTGCCCTTGACAGGCAGTCACACCTCACAGTTTAACTGCCACTTATCCTAGAAGAAGAGTGGCATGTTTTCAGGGTAGTTATTTCACGTGTTGATTCCTTCATTTGATATAATATTATCGAATGTTCTTAGTAATATTATAATCAAGGTACATTCCAATGAATAACAAAATGTGTCAGGCCATGTAACTCCTGGCTTGCTCTCTCTGGCATGCTGCCCACTGCTCTGTGATGATTAGATTCTCTTTGCACATATCTGGACAAGATTATTACTGTTTCTGTCTTTTCTTGAACATTTTCTTTGTATTTTCCTTGTTTCTTTGTTTTGTGGCTATCAACACTTGTCAGGCGAGGCTATGCTGCAAGGATCTTTGGGATCGGGACACACACCATCATTCAGCCCAAATGATTTTCAGCTGGCTGCACAAGCATCTCACGTGTGCCTGCTTCCTATGTGTGCAGTACTGTGAGTCCAAAGCCCCTGGCAGCTGTCAAGGCCTTGCTTTATAACTGTATGCTGATATTGGCCATTGTGCTGAAGAATATGGTCTAGAGAAAATAAAATCAAGAGTAATTAACTCAATTATGATAAGACAAAAACAAATTAAATTCTGAAGAAATCATAAATAGATTTATGAGAAATCAGGGCATAGGTTTACCAACATAAAGGGAGGAAGAAAGATAAACTTATCTTAGAACTTCACAGTGTAGAATAAATTGTAGAGCACTGGGGTTCATTACATTGGAGCTGGATCCTCTAGTGATATATGAAGGCTCCAAGTTAGTTATAATGCATTCTGCCAATTGTTCCACAGGAGCTGTGCATGGCTTTGGAGAAAGAGCTTGCAATGGGAAGATTATTCAGAGATGAGATAAGGATTAAATAGTATCAATAAAAGGCTATTTGTGGATAAATAAGGAAATATTGGAAGGAAATAATCTGATGGGAGGGAGGAGCAGTGAAGCTGGAAGGTAACAGCAATTCAAAGTTGCTGATAAATTGCTCAGGACACTAAATAATTAACTGTATACTTCTTTGCTAGGGTCATTTTAGGACCATTAATATTTAATGCTATGTAGGCTAAACTAAAGCCAAAAACAATAAAAGACTTACTTGGACGTAAGCAGATCAGTGGTGTGAAAAGGTGGGAAAAAATATTCCCATAGGGATAAGGGACAAAGGACACAACCTGGCAGCCACTGGGAGATACAATCTGAAAAGTCCTCATTCCTAATTTCAGCCTAAAGCCTGTAAGAAACTTAATCATCTCAAGCTGCTTCAGGGCAGGGTTTGGGGAATGGAACCCTTGTTGTGGCTCACACCTGCTTCCTGCTTGTCTTCTGCACATCGGGGCACTGCATGAGGATCTCCTGCTGCACTGGTCAGCACTACCTCATTCCCCAGAGTGAAGCAGTCCTGGCTTCAGCTACCTGCAGTGCAGTACCTTGTAGCTCCTGAGCATGTTTGAGTACTATCAGGATTTGTGCTGTGAAGTGAGGCTGACTCCCTTTATTGTGCCTTTGTATGGGAAGAGTGGCATATAGAAAGAAGGCATGCAGGTGGGATTGGGTCTGAATCCTTCATCTGGATCCAGGAGATACAGACCTCTAAGGAAAGGAGGACTAATGGCAACTCATTAGAAATGCATTGGAGTAGATCAGTCTTACTGTAAACTTAGGTGAATAACCTTGATGCAGAATATTTTTAATTAAGAAGATTATTTAATGTGTTTAAAATCTCAGTAAGAAATAGATTGTTATTCTGAATAGCTCCTTTTTCACACAAGAGCCAAAGGTCTCTTCTGTTAGCGAATGACTTGTCAATTATTCTGACAGGAACCTCAGATTTGTGATAAATTCTTTGCTTTTAATTCCCATGTATCCTGAACTAGTGAGACTAGCTATAGCACACATATGTAAACAATGAAGAAAAAGGGAGAGACTTATTGGCATTAAAGGAAGAGCCATGCTGTATCTTGGAGACATCACAAGTCCTAGCCCTGGGCATAGCAGTGAGTGAGTTCCCAACTTTATTGGAGTCCCTCAGCGTGGATGCACACAGTAGTGAGGAGGAGACTGTCTCCAGCTGAAATGATCTGCTGATAAATATCTGGGAGTTCTTTGAGAAATGTTACTCTGCTCTTATACTGAGAGAGCCACAGTTCTGAGAGGAACAACTTCTATTTTCATTTTGCTGTTGTTTTTTTTTTTTGTTTTGTTTTGTTTTTTGGTGCAGTGCTGTAAGGGATTGTGTATTTCAGTACTCCAATCATGAATGTATGATGTGCCATCACACAGAACTTACCCCTTTCCTAATATGTATCATTTTCATCTCTCACAGGCAGACATATTTTCTGGAGCTGTGTTTATACAGTTGGCCATGGGTCTGAATCTGTATCTGGCTATTATTATCTTGCTTGGTATTACTGCTCTTTACACCATCACAGGTGAGTTTGCAGAGCAGCCTGAATAAAGTAATTAAGTTAGAGAAGCCAGGAAAAAGAAAACAGGGGAGGTGGATAAGATGAGAAAAATAAAAACTCGAAAGGGGTGTCTTTTACAGTGATCTTTGTTTGAAAGAGAGAGGTAGAAATAATGAATAAAAGAAGGAAAAAAAGAAGAAAGTTTTCAGTGAGGCATTTGCAGAGGGGCTAACCTGTTTGTTCTGCCATTAGGTGGCCTCGCAGCTGTGATTTACACAGATACCTTGCAGACGTTTATCATGGTTGTGGGATCTTTCATTCTCATGGGATTTGGTAAGTAAATCACAGCACTGACAGCAGTTGATCCTGCAGTGTGGAGCCCTGTTGACTTAACTAGCAAATTTCAGTTCTTATGCCTGTTTTATCAGGGAGTGATGTGGGCATGTTGCCCAGCAATTTGGTCATTGAGACAGCTCCATTCCAAAGAACAGGTGAATGCATAAGGTACTGTGTAACATCCTATGAGAGAACAGGATTAGTGATGGGTAACGAGGTAGAGGTGGAGTTGCTGATGATACTGCTCAGAAATTCAGAGATTAACTTTTTTCCAGAAGATCATAATTTCATAGATTTTCAGATGCTAATGCTTGAAATTTCTGATTCAAAATGAAGAACTGTTGGCCACATTGCATGGTTTTTCTGTGTTTCTAGCTGCAAGCTTGTGTTAAAACAGCCCCTAAATCTAACACCTTAAGTAAGCCTTGTAGCTGACCTGTGGATGTCATTATATTGGCAGTTGAAGAAGAGCTACGCCTTGCATGTCTATGGATAGAACAGTGTGTGTGTCCAGAAGCCCATATGCACTTTAAAATTGAAAGCATGCTGTGAAACAGAACTAATAGAAATGGATCGTAAGAGAGGAAGATGGAGTGATAAGATTCTATTAAATTTCAGTTCCTCCCATTTCTAGCTACTCAGTTTTTAGTTTTCCTCTAGACAGGTCTTTCACTGAAATTAGATTAATCCACCACTGTTACAACAGAAGTAACTGGTAAGATCCTGCTGTTTGGTTTTCCCTGGGTTAATAGAGTGCGGAAATAATCTTCAATTTACTTCTCAGAATGCATGTATATGAGATGTTGAGACTGTGGAGCTTAAATCAGTCTTTGAAAGATACACAGAAACCAAAAAATGAAGGTCACTTTGAATACTTCATGGTGTGAATGCTTACATAACACTGCATACTATTTTCTGAAAATGCATATATATATATACTCTCTAGGGTTTTGTTCATCACTGTTACAGTGTTTTTCTCTTCACATTGTCTGGCTCTACTTGAGATGTCAGTGTTACATCCTTTATCACTTCTTTTGCTTTCTGTTTTTCAGCATTTAGAGAGGTTGGAGGGTATGATGCATTCATGGAGAAGTATATGACTGCAGTTCCATCCAATATCACCTATGGAAATAGTACGATTGATTCAAAATGCTATACTCCTCGAGCAGATGCTTTTCACATCTTCCGAGATGCTGTCACTGGAGATCTGCCATGGCCAGGGCTTACTATTGGTTTGAGCATCATTACTCTGTGGTACTGGTGCACAGATCAGGTAATGTGGAAGCTATATGCCTTGGAAATGCAGAACGCAAAACTCTGCAGACTTCTAGTATGATCTAAGAGTAATGTTTGCTTCTTCTCTTCCCCACAGATTGGTATTCAAAACTAGGTCACAGAAATAGCAGTTATTTTAGGACTAGTCAGAGTATTTCCAGCTTCTGGTTTCTAAACTCCTCCTTCATTAAATGGCTCCATACTGGGGCCGTTGGACCATATGTGTGCAAGAAAATGGAAATGGTGTTCCTTTGGTTCTTATAAACTGCTCAGAAGATACAGTGTTTAATTCCTTTCTCACGTTGTTTAATTTATAATTCTGCATAAGAACAAGGAGAGAGTTTGCAATGTGAACATTTACTTAAGAAACCTCATATCAGATGGTCTTGGTTGGACTGGGATGGTTCCCCAATCAGTCATCCCAGTTTGTTTCCTGTTTGTGTAGCTTCCACCTTTGCGTGCACAGTTCTGAGTGGATTTTCTTTATACATTTGGTCTTTCAGTCTGGTTCTTTCAGTCTGGTCTTTCAGACTGGTCTTTCAGTCAGTTCCTTCTTCCTTCCCCTAAGAGCTATCATCCAGCTTCCCAGAGAGATCACACTGGCATGAAAGTTGAAAAGTGTGCTCCTGTAACTGTGACATACATAGATGTTCAATCTGAAGAGAGTGATCTCTCTGCTTTCTGAATTGTGAGAAGGATAATTTTTCATAGTTTATAAAGCAAATTTAAAAAGCAATGTAAATATCTATTTTCTTCTTTTTTGTCTCTTGACTTGCTTTATAAATAACTTTCGAGAACAAAAGAGTATTAGCTCTTGAACATGTGCTGAATAAATGTTATTTTCCTTTACTTATTTTAAATGTATTTTCATGTAGTGTTTATGTTTTCCTGGTAGAGGTTATGTTTACCTGGAAATCATAAATAGGCTCTTTCACCATCACCCAGGTTAGGGAGTACTTTGTGTCTGGAATGTGGTTTGGTGTGTTCATGGTATTGATTGAGTCATGTGTGCCTGTCATGTCTCATTGATAGGTTATTGTCCAAAGATGTCTCTCTGGCAAGAACATGTCCCATGTGAAGGCTGGGTGTGTGATGTGTGGATACCTGAAGCTCTTGCCCATGTTTATCATAGTGATGCCTGGAATGATCAGCCGAATTTTGTATCCAGGTATACACATGTATTTACAGGGATGCAAATTTCCTCCTGCTGCCAATCTTTCACTGGCAATCTCTCTCAATTTTCTTTTCTCTGTCCTAAATACCTGTTAGATTGTTGTCTTGTCATACAGTTGTTCAGGCACAAATACTGACTACACTGAACAAATCCACAAACCCACAGGCAGAGAAGAGGTGTTTAGGTTGAATGAAAACTGTGTTCCTCTGTTTTTTATTTGACTTGCTTTTCTTGTGTTACTGAGTTCTGGTCTGAGAAATTAATTCTGGTATTTTTTGATCTGCAGCAATTTTTAGTAATTTTTTTTTAGAGAGGAAAGAGAAAATGGTGGCTTAGAATCACCTTCCATCCTGCTAGCAGACCAAGGATGATATAGAACATGTCAGTCCAGTGGTTTGGTGCATATTTGTTAATAGGACCTTGTCTAACTGTGTCTCATTATCCTCTTCTCAGATGTGGTGGCTTGTGCTGTGCCTGAAGTCTGCATGCAGGCCTGTGGCACCTCCGTGGGCTGTACAAATATTGCTTATCCAAAAATGGTAGTAGAGCTTATGCCAAATGGTAAGACACTATTTTTGTTTGTTGTTTTAGGAAAGGTGAGGCTGCCAGACTGTAAAAAATGAGCGAGGGAAAGCCCAAGTCTCAGATTTAGCTAAAAAAAAAATCTTGCTAAAATATTTACTCTTAGTCAAAGGGGTAAGTAATCCTAATTGGTTGTGGCTGTAGCTGCAGAATAGTTGCATGCCAACAATGTCAACTCTCAGCAGATACTGAGCAATGACATTCTAATTGTTCCCCCTTCCTGTGAAGGTCAACAGTAACTTACTTTGCCTGTTTTATAAAGGACTCAGGATGTCTGAGTTGTAGGTGTACACCTGCAGTTCTCATGCCAACCCCACTGAGGTGGGAGAAGACATTGTCCCATATAACACCTGTTCAGTGAGAGAATGAGGCACCAATCTGTAGAAGACTATAGAGAAAAGAAAGAAAAACTTCTGCAGAAAACCAAAGCTGATTCAGAAGGCTAGAAAAACAGATTATGGTATTATGCAAACCATGGTACTTCCTTGATCTCCTTATAATTCCCCATTGTTTCATAAATGTTGAAGATAGTCTTATTAAAGTACTATCATACTTCCCCATAATATGTTGATTAGGTCATGCTGCTTAGAAAAGTGGTTTTACCCCTGTTTAATCAGTACCTTGATGTTTAATCAGTAAAAGAAACTTGTCATCTGATTTACAAATATACCACGGGCAACCGAGCACTGCATTGAATTCAAGAGAAATGATTTTATAACTGTGGGTGAAGTCTGCTTGTTAGTTTTCATTTCAGCATCTAATCTGAAAGCATTCCTACAGGAAGTACCTACACTCTAAAAGCTCAAACGTTGTCCTGTCACTGCTGTAAATAGCTTTTCTGAAGCTCAGCAGCATCACTCTGCTTGCATTGCAAGAGAGTGGCAGGCAGGCATCAGCACATAAATGTGCCAGACATACACATAGCTGGCTGACTTGAAGGGATCAGGCAGTCTCTATGGATGGTGCTGTGTATCGACACGCTTCACTGAATGCCCATCCCACCTAATGTATGGAGTGTCTTTGTTTTCCAGGTCTACGAGGTCTGATGTTATCAGTCATGTTGGCATCCCTTATGAGCTCCTTGACTTCCATTTTTAACAGTGCTAGTACGCTGTTCACTATGGACATTTACACCAAAATTAGAAAACGACCATCAGAGAAAGAACTTATGTTAGCTGGAAGGTAAGGCAGAAATGCACCTGAGAAGCCTCCAAAAAAGTGCCTGAGTGAAAATCTGTATTTGCAGTGTTCAGGCAGTGCAGCAGTGGCCTCCTGTGGCCAGGCAGGCTGTCCCATGTGTGCTTTCCCTTCTGGATATTTTATGATAATAATTTTCAGACCTTATGTCCAATTTAATAGACAGTGGCTAAACAAATGTTCAACACTTAGTTCCTACTGCTGTTCAAAGGGAACTATTTACAGATACCTTCGTAGGCTTTATGCTGCACCATACACAGCATCAATTAACTAGTTCTTCTAGCTTATTTGCTATTGGTTCATCTCTAGTCATAACAAAGGAAAAAAGTTATTTTCTGTGTTTTAATTGCATGTTTAGCTGTATGATGACTGGTGTTTGACAGACATGATGCCCAACTTGAATTACTTTTGTTTGTTCAATGGTAATTGGCCATTTCATTGATTTTGCTGGTTGAAATACAAAATAGACATTTAAATTATTGATTAATTGCTGTTTCTGATAGATGCTTCCTAGCAGGTGGCTAATAGAATATCTGGCTATGTTTGCAGGGCATTTATGGTGGTTTTAATTGGCATCAGCATCGCCTGGGTTCCTGTGGTGCAGTCAGCTCAAAGCGGGCAGCTCTTTGATTACATTCAGTCAGTTACCAGCTACCTGGGACCTCCCATTGCTGCTGTCTTCCTGCTTGCTGTCTTCTGCAAGCGAGTAAATGAGCAGGCAAGTACAACCCAGGAAATAATAAAGCTGCATGTTGCTTTAGTTATCTTTTTTTTTTTTTTTTAACCAAACATATCACTTTTCACCTTTGTCTTGGATGTTCTGTACATTTGTCAGCAAGCTTTTCAACAAATATACTGTTGATTCCTCTGTTATTTCCCATTGCTTTTTGGATCCATTCTAGGAATTTCTGATTTTTATTTTTAGAACAGTGAATTGAGAGATATTTAAGTAAGTAAATCAGAAGGGATGAGGTCTGGATTATGCTTTGGGACCATAAGCCAGCCACATTAACTGGGATCTCAAACATTCTGAAGACTCAATATTCAGGACTTCAGTTTCTTTCCTATAGTGCTAGGAATAATATTTGCTAATGGCTCAGGTTTGCTCCAAGAAGAAATAGTTTCATGAGAAAGCCTACAGAGAGAAAGGCATCTTTCTGTTTTTTAATTTGGATGAAACATTTTCTGACTGCTTTCCCTCAAGACCATTTCAGTGGTTATCTGTGTGTATGTCCAAAAGATTCTGCTTTATGCACAAAGGGATGTTCTATATGCTATCCCAGTATAGATACATCTCACAGATGGGTTGAATCTGTGTGCCTTTTGTGGAAATCTGCAGTTGATCTGTGATTGCAGCTGGAATTTTGCCTGAGTTAGAATTTAATATAATCCTCATGTGTTTGTGTACACAGCATTCTTCAAAGGTGGATAAGTAGTACAGATAAGTATCAAAGCTTAAAATGCATAAAATGAACTCCAATATTGTAATTGTTTATATGATTTATCAGTATTTCTTGTTCAGAAACATTTTTATTTTAGCTAGAACTTGAATTAACTACCTTATTCTACTTCTAAAACTTTTTCTGACTTTGACCACTGAAAAATTAAAACTGTATTTGTTTTTAACCATCAGAACTAGAATATGTTTAAATTGGGATCTCCAGGTTTGTGTTACAGTCATTAGTTATTTGACTTCACGAACTCATGGAATGGCTGAAATTGCCAAAGTCAAGGTAACATGTCAAACTTGCATGTTTCCCCCAGCAGCTCTTCAGGAGTTACAGTGTGCTCTTTTTGCTAACTTCTGTCCCTTTCTGCAGGGTGCCTTTTGGGGCCTCGTGGTTGGGCTGCTGGCTGGACTTGGTAGAATGATATCAGAGTTTGCCTATGGAACTGGTAGCTGTGTGGCCCCTTCCAACTGCCCGTTCATCATCTGTGGGATTCACTACCTTTATTTTGCAATTATTCTGTTTGGGATTTCTGCCATCGTTATCCTGGCAGTCTCCTTCATGACTAAACCAATTCCTGATGTACATGTGAGTATTACTGCACTTCTGCTCCTAGAGAAATGAAGTTTATCACTAGTTTTAAACACTGTTAATTGGTATATTGTCACATTTCATCTATCTACATCATATAGTCCTTGTAAGAAACCAAAGGAGATAGTCTTTATTTGTCACTGAGCTTCAGTGACTCTTAACGTTCTAAGGCACTGACTTATCAGACATTTGGGATGCTGTGGTCTCTGTACTCAGGATTTAGTTTTAAACTTCTTTTTTTAATGGCAGCTTTATCGCTTGTGCTGGACTTTGCGGAACAGCAAAGAGGAACGTATTGATCTCGATGCAGATGATGAGGAGGAGAAACCTGATGAAAAAGATAAGGAATCAGGTAACTGCTTAATAATGTCTGTTGCAGTATCTGAGATGCCATCAATATGTTTGGAATCCCTACTCCATTCCTGAACAGACAATAGTCTGCATAGTTTTCATAGAACAATACGCCCCACCAACAAAACCTCAGCCCAGATTTAAAGGGCTGGTAAGGTGCCCTTTAAATAGAGTCCTAGTGCAGATCAGAAGTGACAGGAGAAATACTTGTTCTCTAGGTGGCTAGGTGCCAGTTCTAGGCTTATGTTAGCAGTGGTGTGCACTGGCAAAATTGCATGCAACTCTGGCACTTGCAATGAAACAAGGAGAATTCATTTTGAAATAGAGCGTAGTATCCAGGACTGAAGGAGCAAGGACAAAAGGAAAACCAATTGCCAGACATCCATCTGAGCAAAATCTCCTGCTTCCTTTGTTGGGCTTCTCATTCTGCTGCCAGGTTCCTTTTCATAAATATTCTATAATTCATCTATTTGTTGTTTAATTAAAAGTATAGAAAGTAGGGAAAAAATGAGGTAACAGCGTGATCTGCTTCTCACAACCAGATCAAGTCTCTATGCTGTAGAAGGCCTTCTTGCAGTATTCAGAAAATCACACTTTTTTCCAAGTGAGCTGTGAAAACACAATATTAATTTCATTCTTGTACAGCCCTGTAATGTATTTAAAAGCTTCCATGCAAGTAAGACCATAAATCAGAGCTACTATATTAAATATAGGATGGAGCTCAGTCACGGGGAACTTGTAAGCATGGACTGCTTGTGTTACACTACATTTCATGACCAGTACGCTATTCCTTCCAGTTTCAGAGGAAAGTGAAGAGCCAGGATGCCTAAGGAAAGCTTACAACTGGTTCTGTGGCTTAGAGCAACAAAAGGGACCCAAACTGAGCAAGGAGGAAGAGGAAGCTCTGAAGAAGAAACTGACTGACACATCAGAAGTGCCGCTTTGGAGGAATGTTGTGAATATCAATGGCATCATCCTACTGACTGTGGCTGTATTTTGCCATGCCTTTTTTGCATAAGCCTCTGATTGCAGTTCTGAAATCGTACTGTATTGTCAAGCAGAAACAATGAGTTGTAAACTTACACAGATTCATTTAGTATTTTCATGCTCTAAGTTTGTAAAAATCAGGGTAATTTACTTACTGATTTTGTGATCATAATTTCAACAATCTCAAGATCAAGAGTACTGGGAGTTCAAGAAAGAGAATTTCCGTTTGGAAATTGAATCAGTCCAGGATTAATAGAGGTTCAGAATTTCCATCCAATATTCTCCTCATGATACATTTCATATTTTAGGTGCAGAACAAGACTGCACGAACCATTGGCTCATTTCATGAGCCATTTATCAGGGTTTGTGAATTATCTCTTGGGGCCAATGATACTGTTTTAATTTTCAACTCTTCTGATCATTCAGGTTGGTTTTTTTTTCCATTGCTTATGATAATTTGATTACTAAAAAAAAAAGAACCAACAAACAACTGAGGGGCCACATTGTGGGCCAAACTAAAAAATCACTTTTGTTCTCTCCAAGCACAGCAGTAAAGGGCTTTTGTATATATCAGTGCATTTGATACTGCATCTAATTTTCCATTGTCACTTCTTTCCACTCTCATTTTCTACGATATTTTTCATCATCTTGTGTTTCTCAATAATGAGTGGAAATGAACCATCTGAACTGACTGCCTTTTGAAACTGGTCAAAACAGGATTCAGTTATCCTGTCAGGAATTCTGCTTATGATAGGTTCTCTGCTTAAGGTTAACTTCAAACGGTCCCCTCTTGTATATTTTAATGTGTATCTATACTTGAATGTGAAACTTTTTTTATACAAAATACATGTATTATATATACATACACTACATTATATATATGCACATATATATTATATATCAGAATATACGTATGTGTGTATATATATATTTATTTATTTATTACTGATTGATTCCCATCTTGGTATGTCGAAGTTAATCTCTACCCACAGTTGTTAGGACCTCTTTATCCTGGAGATGGTGTTAATGTTTTGCTTCTTTCTATGAGCTGTACTACAAAACAATCCGTGAACATTGTTGAAAGTCCAAAGCATGAGTACTGGTTTTGCATTTTTCTTTTCAGAATGTTTGAGGGCTTTGTACCACTTCACTGAAAGACTATAAATCTTTCTTCTGAAGACTGCATTGAGAAATACAATTCATGCTGTATGAAATTTCAGGATGACAGTGTGAGTCCATGAAGGAGAACAGCCACAGCTGTGGGATACCAGCTAAGGCAGTCTGATTGGCTCCACTTGCTAAGTGTGAGACCTGCTGGAGATACAGGAGAAGACAGTGTAACACTTCAAGTCAGAAAGCAATAAATCTCTTAATCTATGGGTAATTCAGCCTCTTGGGGAATCAAATGTAGAAAGAAGACACCAGCTTCTGTAGTCAAGCTACAGCACAATTCCTTGTTACTGTTGCACATGTACCATGGCATGCTGTGTTGTTTCAAAGCATTTCAGCACCGTGTGTCTTCCCACAGCATTCTGCAGCAGAAGTGCCCTGAGACAGGTGCATCTCAATAAAGCTGCTGTCACCTCTGTACGTCCCACCACGTCGCTGCCAGCTCCTCCAGCTTTAGTCCTCACTTTATCATCCCACAATATCTTCTCTTTATTTACATCAAAAACAAAGTGCTCTGCTGGCCCTCATTACAAACCCTGCAGTATACTGAAAAGGTTTGCACGAGCCAGATTAAATCAGTACTATATAAATATCAGTGCAAGCTTTTTCTTGCAGTTAATAAGTGAGAGAGTATTTTAAAGACCATGGAATGAATTGTATTTAACAGACTTTGAAGTCATTTATGTATTAAAGTATTTGTATGTTTTGAAGCATTTGGTGTCCACAAAACGATGAGACTTCTAAAGAATGTAATGGAAATCAGAGAAACTTAATTTGGTGTCTAGATTTTGGTTCTGCTTAATAGGAATGGACAACAAACAAGTAAGAAAGCCTCCAGAAGAGGACTGCCCAGATTCCTTGTTGTCACAAGGACTTTTTGTAACTATTTGTTACAGAAGGAAAATACAGTGAAATTACACAACCACTTGGATGAAGGCAAATAGCACAAGTGATTTCCTGCTAGCCCGATCAGCCTTTAGATGACCTCCTCATTAATCAGTCACTGTCACTTCATCTTCTTTCCCAGGGTTAAAGGATTTTGAAAAATTAACTCTTTGACAGAGCCATTCATTGTACGTCCCCAACAAGCTGCTTTTGTTCAGGTCTAAGAACTGCCTGTTGTAGAGACCAAGGTTCAAACGTTTCCTTGTAGTCTGACTCCTGTTTGGAGTGCTCTAATTCTGTAGGATTTCACATAGCCACGCAATTTTACCACGGGTATCTCTAGATTAATATGTTAATAATTAATAGATTAACAAATGTCACCTAAATTTGGTAGGTGTTGCATTCAAGGGCAACATCATGGCTTTAAGGAAGCAAGTGAATTTTCTTCATTTTTCAGAAGAACGGTTGTTGCTGTGGGGCACACAGAGAAAAAGAGAAAACCCCAAAGATGCTTACACTGCCCTGGGCAGGGATTCTTGTTCCCATGTTTGACTGGAAGTTTGGAAATCCTTCTGTAATGTGTCTCTCCACTTGCTGTCTCTGGCTGATAGCAGTGTACATGCATCACGTGCAGCATAACACAGCTCTGTTTCAGGTGATCCTGAAACATCCTAGCTTACCCTGGCAGGTGAGATGTAGGGTTACAACTTACTTCAGTGGGTTATAGTTAGACATACAGAATTATTTTAAATAGACTGTACAAAATAAGATAAATTGCAATTAAAAATTCACCTAGTAGCACTGTAGGCCAATTGCAACACTGATATATAAAGAACACAGGCAAGGCAAGTCAGGTATTTTATTTGAGAATTAGATTATTTTCAGGCCTGATCCTAAGAAGGGTAACCTCTCATCATTTATGTTTTCATTTTTCTGTATCACTCAACAAATGTATTGGACTTCCTCACAAATGTTAACTACTTTGGTTATAACACTCTTTTTAGAACTCAGAATTTGGTTTTTTTTTTCCAGCTTTGTCGTGGCAAAAGCTCATGCTTTGGTGTGCAATGGTTAAAGAGGGAGTGTAGGTCTGTGGCTTAACTTGGAATACAGGTGCAGTAATCACAGCTTGGTTTTAACCAGTATGTCTGTGGTGCATTAGGGCACAGAGCACAAGGCTGAGTTCTCTCAGCACAGGTGACTGTCCTGGACCCAGGAATGTCAGCAGCTGCCATCACTAACGAGCTTTGCTCCTGCTTGAGTCACTTTTTCCACTGCCAAAATGAGGAAAAAATTATATGAAGTAAAACTAACACAACAACAAAGGGCAGAGATGAGGTGTGTGCCACTGGTGGTGGCTGCCATTCAGAGTGCAGAGCTGCATTCGCTCTCAAGTCATTTGTTTGAAGGGCTGGATTGGAGGGGCATTGAGCCTGCTGCTCACTGGCAGTCACACTGCAGGGAGCAGGGTCACAGGTAAGCTGTTCTGAGGGAGGATTAATGTTCTTTCTCTGTGTTCTGGATGTGCAGTGTTACTGGGAGGCAGTGAGATGTGAGGGAATGGCTCAGGATGAGCTCCCGGTGCTCAGCCCCGCAGGCGGTGTCACACGTGGAACAGCAGAGGGCAATACGTGGCTAAGAAAGATGAGCAATTCCAAACCAAACCATTTTGTTTACTTGGTGATCCATGACATCTTTTATGCAGCATGTTTTTCAGGGCTGTTCTAGAGAATGTAAAGAATGGAGCACAACTTGACTCATTCCAATATCTAGCCGATGAAAGGCTACCATCACTAGTGCCTGAGGTTATTGCCCTTGCTATTAATAAAACAGGCCAGATTATTTTTTCCTCCTGAGGAACACTCAATCTTGTTGTTATCTACCACAGCAAGCTGCAGAAGAGTTCCTCTGGTGCTGTGGAGCCCAACCCCTGCTCACCTGGCAGTGCTCAGGCCCCAGCAGCTGTATGTGCTGCAGCCAGCAGCTCCCTGCTTGCCTTGGGGAACCTGGAAGAGCCTCCAGCTCAGGTAGGCACGAGCTCCCCTTTTTGTTATTTTGTTATAGTGTCAGAACTTATGACTTTAAGAACTTCTTTTCAAATGGCATTTAAATCAGACAGCTGCAATAGTTGTCATTCATTCAAGTCAACAAATTTTGACACAATAGTATTCCTAAAAGTAGGCTCTGGGCTTGAATCTTTCAGTATATAGCTTTGCGTGTAGCCACAGAAAATAAATCCTCTCCTGGTTTAATGTCAACCAAACCTGACTGACCTGAACTCTGTACTTGTTCTAGAGACAGAAATCTCACTTAGCATTTTTAATATGAATTTTATTCCTTTTTTTGTTTGTTTGTTTTTAAATAGAAAGTACAGTGGTGGGAAGCAAAAGTACTCCCTGCTTTGGAACTTGGATAGATTAAAAGCTGCTATTTCCCAGGGCAGGATTTATATGAGAGCAGAATGGTTTCTAGCTCCTGGACTTTCAAAACCAAACGAGGACAGGTCAGTGAGGCTGTAGTTGCAAAAACAAAGGACATAATATTCTTTACCTCCTGGAAACTGCTAGGAAAAAAATAATATTAATCTTTGCATTCAAAATGAGCTGTACCTGTGTGGGATGCTGTGCGCAAGGCTTGTGAAAAGGATCTCACTTCCCAGGAATGTGTCTGTTCTTCTGCTGATGTCAGTGGGAGATGTCAGGCAGCCGACTTGAAAGCTTGATCTGCGCAGGGTGCAAGTGAATTAATTCCAGTATCGACCTAGGACAGTAATTATATCTGGGCCTTAATCATTGTTGGCTTCAAGCCAGAAAGGCTAATCATTTTCCATTGATGTTCAAATCAGCTGAGGTGCTGATGTTGTCATAGCGTAGAACACTGGAGCAGAAAGTGCTAAAGACTTGCTATATGCACAGTGTTCTTTTGAAGCAATGAGTTTAATTATAGTGTGTGACAGTGCCAGATCCTAACATGTTAATTGAAGTGTTTGTAACACGTATGAAGCAATACAAAAGGATAGTTAGCATTTGGGTGACCGAGTCTGTTGCAACTTTATTATTGAGTATAACTGACTGAAAGATAGGTCAGTTCAAAGGGAAGTGTTTGTCAGTCATGTTGCTGTGTTTCTTTGATCCAATCATTTTATTGATGTCTGGAGTGCCAATTAATTGCCAAGCTGTGCAAATTAAGGTCTGTTGGCTCATCTCAAAGTGGGCAGTTAGCTATGGTAGCCCTGGCACTTCTCAAATGTAAGGGACACAACAAACATGTCTAGGACTAAATCTGTGATGTGGAATCATGGAATACAGGTTGGAATGTTCCTAGAAATCTCTCTGTTCTCTGGGTTGTCCATTTAGGATCACGTAACATCAGTGTCATTGTCTTGCTGGGGAAATTCATGGGGAATATGACCAAAACTGTTCCTACCACTGGACTTGCTATTATAGGTGACCTGTTCATTTCACCAGAATGTCACTCGTCAAAGAGTTTCATATGCATTTTTCTTTCTGTGCTCTGCCTTAAGGACAAGGTGATACTCAGCAATTAAGCAATCACTGATAGAAGTAAAGCATTGCTAAGATCAAAGGATATCTTGGGTTAACATACACATTAGTGTTTGTGTAACTTCAATACATCCTGTTCTCTGTTAGATTCAAGACATAATGTACCTCAGAGGAGAAAGTAAATCCTTAATCATAAGGATTTTTTTCATTTTAGGTAAGAAAAGTCATAAAGTGATTATATGCTAAATTACAGAATGAAAGTTTTAACAGTGAAAACTAAAAATACTGAGAATTCGAATCCTGAAAAATCCAGCTGTGTTCTGTGTATTTTCTACTCAATTCTTACCTGATAATTTCTGTACATGCCATTAGGCTTTTGTTGTCTTGTTTTTCTCTTCCAAACACATTTTGTGCAAGTCTGAATATTTCTGGTTTTTTTTTGCCACTCCTCTTTTTTAAAAAATCTTTTTCAATGAGTTATTCCTGATTGCTTTATTTCCTTACTACTGTCTCAGAGCTGTAAGCTTCTATTCTGCCTTCCAGTCACTGCCAAAGCAGGGAGATTTAGGAAGAGGCTGGCACTCTCACACCAGAGCTCAGCTAAGGCTTTGCTCTGCTCTTGTACTGTGCATTTATGTAAGACAAGACACAGACACCATGGCAGAGTCTTATTTGGAAACAGCTCATACTGTTCTTTAAAGCAACTATCAAGGAGAAGCTCAGATGTGGTACTTAAGGTCCAAGTCAGCTAAATTTCTTCTTGTCACAGCAGTTCAGTCGGGATAGTCTTATTCCTTCATCTGAGCAAGATAATTATTTTGCTAACTCGCTGAAATGCGATACCTGAATTACAGGGGGGAAGGCTGTGACAGATGCTTGAGCTAAAATGATTGTTACTGCATTTTCCTGCAGCAGTTTTGTAAATGTAGGTGAAACTACTGTTCTCTCTTGTTCCCCAGTCCTTTGCTGAGCAGTTTCCCTGTTATTAAGCTGCCTGTCTCTCTCTTATTGAACTGGATGCACTCAGGCATCTATATCTATTACATGTGAGTGCCTTACGTACATGAAGTGTGCTGAAAAGGCAAAGCCCCTGCAAGACCCTGCCCAGAGGGAATGAATCCATCTGATTCAATGCTTTTAAATCACATCTTTGTAGGAGAGGAAATTCTCCCTCTGGTTAGGTTATGGAAGAAACATCTTTTAACTTTAATCGCACCTACAGTGGCTAGTATAAGATTGTGCTTTACAGTGGGAGGAACACTGGGCTCCTACAGTGGAAGTGCAGCATGACAAACAACCCCATCTGTGCAGCTTCTTTTTAGCCATGGTAACTTCTTTCTAGAAGAATGCTATTCAGCAGCAAAACGTGAGTGGAAATGTGGGCTTTCCTGTGAAGTTGAGTCAGCTGCACGATGATTCTTGTCTTGAGCACTACTAGTGGGCAGGATTTGTCCTGCCAGGCCTTCTGTTTATCATTCTCATGTTACACACTAGCAATTGCAGAGAAATTTGCAATATCAGTAGTGATCTACCTTGACTACATGGTGAGTTAAATGCTACTGAACTTCCCCAGTTTCAACTGCTCATCAGCTCTAAAATCAGAAACTGCCTTATTTTCCTTCAGGCAATTTATGTCTTGTTGGATAAGCTTGCTTCAGACAGCTTGAACTTTTGATGTTATATTCAATTCTATGAAGTAAAAGTCATTTTTTTTTAAACCATTGAATTAGAAAAAAGTGGGAAAAAAAGGAGAAAAAATACAAGTTTTTTTCAATGTAGGGAACTGACATTTTCAATTCTGTTTTGTTTATCTCCTCATCTCTCTGCTCAGACAGCTGTTAATCACAGAATACTAATGGAAGGAACATCTGGAGACTGTCTTGTCCAACTCTTGTTGGACTAAACTGTATAAGGTTGACTTTCCTCTTGACCCTTCCCATCCCTTTCAAATGAGCCACAACAGTAGAACTCCTTCATTCTGGCACAGTACCTCCATTTTGTTGATTTTCTTCATTAGAGGGTAGACTACAGTACAAAACTACAAAGTATCAGGTAATAGCACAGATGTAGAGGCATGTTTCTTCCATATTCTAACCAGAGCCTCTTTTATTAGTGGCTCTGTTCCCACTAGTGTTACCAGGTTACCCCAGAAAAGTCTGTGACTTTGCCATTGCTTTTCCAGCAGTGATGCTCTAAATGATTCTAATCCTGTGCTCAAGATATGTTTGCAGCAAAACTCCAATTTCTTATATCTCAGGAAAATCTTGGTATGGTATCTCAGGAGATAACTCCTGGTGGAGTATGCTAGACTTGTTAGCTTTTCTTTTTCCCCATTACTTTCCTTGTGACCTGTAACACAGATATAAGACTGCTGACAAATGACTTTTTAGGATGAAAGAAGAATAGAGTTTTGCTTTTGAACGTTGCATATAATCATGCATCTTTTACAGTGAGGCAACAACAGAGGGCAATAGATCTCTGTGAAACGCCACATCTTCAGAAAGGTTTCCATTGGATGACTCTGATGGCAATTTCAGCAGCTCTTTTCACTGCCTCGCTGGGGTCCCTCAGGCACTGCTGAAACGTGTCTGTATGTTCTAGGAGCTTCCTGCGACCCTCAGCTACTTCTGCCAGCATGGTGAGGGTTTTGATTGCACTCAGACGGGCTCTGCTGTTTTCCTCAGCAACCAACTTCAGTAACCGTGGAATGGCTTCAGCACGTAGTGCTAAGCATCTCCCTGCAGAAAAATAAACTGGCTTTAAAGTGTATTATTACATATAATCAACAAGATTTTGAATTGCTGCTCTTGACTTCCTGCCCTGTTACAGCTTTGAACAACACCCCAGAGTGTGTGGTGTGACGCAGGACATGCTTTGCTTTTCCAGACCTGAGCTAGCTGCCAGCTAGCTGTTTATCTTTATGGAAATAGATCTTTCTCAGTAAACATTATGTGCTTTGCACGTTGTTATTTCATTTCAGCATCTAAGGAGGTACGATGTACCAAATGATAGGATAAACTATTTTGGGGGGGGATTAGATGCCCTTAAGAATATCCTCCATTCTTTTATTTTTAAAGACATTTCAAATACAGAGATCCATGCCTGTGTTGTTTTTGGAAACCAGGGGGGACAGTTACAGAGGAGGACTGGAACACAACTACTGTTATTAAGAGTCTTTTAATTCTAATTATTCGCTCATCACACTGAACATTCAGCAGTTAGTGTTTTCAGTGTCTTGTAACTTACTTGAGAGAACAACAGGCATTAATAATATTCTCTCCTCTCTTAGCTGTGACAGAGAAACTGCCTCTAACCACAAAAAAGGTTTCCAGGAAGTAGTGCTCGGTAGGACTGATTCTGAGCAGCTCCAGGTATCTGGATCTCTGGACGTGTACAGAAAATGTTCCCCTCTGGTGCAGCACTCTGAAGGGAAATGACGCAGCTGGGGCAATTATTTATCTACATCAGGAAAATGGAATGTGGAATATACTGCAATCTCTAGGCACAGTGGTATCAGCAACTGTTCTTAGACAGATGTAAAGAAATGCCCTAATCTTACAAATTCTTGTACAGATCTCATGCTGTTAGAAACTGAGGATTTGTGGGGTTGGGGATGGGGGCATAGATTTTGTTTTTAAGTTTCCTTCTAGAAAGCAGCCCAACAGACCCGCCTCTTCTTCTCACCCTTAGGTTTAATGGTAGCGAACATCAGTGCTCCTGCTGCACTAGCTTGGACTTCAGGATCTGTATCTTCTAACAAGCTCACCAGTAGTGGAATGACCTCTTCACACACTGTGGTTTTTCCCTCTGGATGGGTACTGTGTAGAAAAGACAGTGAAGATGCTTTCTTGAATGATGTCTGCTAACCACGTCACCATCCATAGCTTCTCCCCATTCCTGGCCCCCTGCAGTAGCCCTTTGTTTCCTGACAGCAGGGCTGACATGGCCCTATGCACTGTTCTCTTTGGAGTCAAAATGTTCCGACTGTTAGACAGATGGCAAGCACTGTGGTCTGGTCACAAAGAGAGAGGGGATGTCTGCTCATACTTGGTGTCTGTTAAGTCTACTTGCTGAAACATCACAGATTGTATCATATTAACCTACGTGCAGACATTTAACAATTTTTAGGCTATTTTTAAGTGGTGTTTGGATTTTTTTATTTACTGTTATGGTACATAGAAAGTTGCAAGAAACTTGCAACGAGGAACAGGATTCAGAAAGAAGTGCTGCTGGTCTTAACTGCACTTTAGTTGGAAACCTGGCTGTTGAATCCTACACAGATTTAAACCAAGTGCTGTATTAGTGGCCTGCAAGGAATTCTTTTTCTAGGTCAATTCTGTCTTTCTTTCCGGCCTCTTTAATGTGGGGAATATTTAACATTGTCCTGCTATTGCAGTGACATAGAAAGCAGAGGATGTCCATACTGTAGGTCAATTCCTGACTTTTTTCTATCACTCACTGTATCTACAGTCTCCTTCTCTAAGACCTAATTTTGTTGTTGGAAATTAAGAAGATTTTTGTGCCAATTATTATCCAAACAACAAAAATTGCAGACCTTTTTAAGCCAGACATCCATTGAGCACTTTTGTGTGTGATTGTCAGACAATGGACTTTCACCCAGTTTAATATACAAATTTAATATAAAGACCTTTAATTTTTTGAGGAAGCAGTTGCCCTGTAAAGTAAGGGAGCTTCTTCCCTACCTGTTTGCCCATGATTTCTCATGCAAGCTTTTCTTCCTAGCGATGCTGTACCAGGAAAAGCCCTGATTTCATTGCTAGTATAGAAAGACAAATAGGAAGAGAAGGAATGACTTCTCATTAACTTTTGCTTTCTGAGTGATTTGTGGCAGTATACTTTAAGAAGTCTTCTATCTGCATGTGCATTGCATGTGCATACAGGCTGATATTACTTGTGAAATGTGACTTGATACAGTCATGGAATTAGTATTTTCTTGGGATAAGTACTATAGATTTGCATTACCCGATTTCTAAAATGACCTGAGCTGCTTTGCTTCTGATGGTCACTGAGGGATGTGTGAGCTTTTCCTTCAGAATGGTGATGGCATCAGTTGCCAAAGCTTCAGAAGCTTCCACACGCAGACAGTTGGAGAGTGTGCCTAGGATTAGCTCCTGGATTTCATCCGACTCGGTCTTCAATTTGAGTACGAGTAAAGGAGTCAAACCAGCACGCAGGATATCAACAGCCCCTGCAGGAGGAGACTCGGGTGAAGGTGCGAATGCACTTATTTATTTATTTACACCTGTAAATTCAATTTCTTAATAAGGTTAAAATATATAACTCATTTCCTTACCCACATGCAGGATTAGGGCAGGAAAACTATTACAATAGCAGTCTGTTGATAAGTGCCATCATAGCATTGCTTTCTTGTTGAACATCCTCAACAGTTCTATAAAGACATTAGCCCGAGTAATACCCAAAATTGCTCTGATTTTTTCACTTCCACCCACTTTAACTTTCCTCCCAAAATTATTCCTGCTAAGAAAATCAGTGTAAGTCACTTCATAACAACTTTCCAAACTGTTCTCAGCATCAACAGATGCTAAGACAGGCTGTGATGTGAGCCTGTAGAGCTAATATTTTAATATCATTCTCTGTTATGTTCTCTGTGGGGGGAAGCCAATGTTTTGGAAGCCATCAGCTTCCTCACGTTTCTTTGTAGTAATTCTGTTATGGGGGAAATTCACATTTTGAGCTTTCCAGCAGCCAGTACTCTTACACCATTTCTTAGAGGAAACAGCATCATAGGTATAAAAATCATCAGCTGTCCTGCAAGTGATGTCTCTGCTGTGCGCCAGTGACTGACTTGTACCATTTCTAGCACAATACTAAATCAACACTGAAAGAGCAATGCCATGGGAAAGCAGAAACAGAACATACTGTCCACAAGTAACTAAGTGAAAATAAAATTCTCCAGCTGTCTTGTTGCTAAGGCTGCTGCTTTGGTTGCCAGGAGAAATGTGCCTCCTTTTGAAGTGATTCACATTCAGTTAGATAAGGAAGTTTTGTGGGTAAGAGTCATAAAGGTGTTTGCAAATGACTGTCCCCAGTTAGAGATAAAAGGAAAGTGGGAAAGAGATTTTAATGGTCTTTGATAGCGCTCGGGAGAAATCGCTCAGTTTGACAGCCAGAGAAAAAACAGGATTCTTGAGGTCATTCTGTTGTATCTATTTCTGAGGTTTTGATGACATCAAAAAATTCCTTACCTGACTAACTTATTAGGATCCACTTTACTAATGAGAATACAACAACAACAACAAAAAGCCCAGAAGTGGTATTATTAGAGCTTTTGCTACCTGTGCTACATTTGCAGGCCAGTTCCTATGAGAATTCAAAATAATAAGGAAATACAGATTTAGACAATTCACTTTTGAATGCTAATAACATTTTAAAGATTAGGATTTTGCCTTGTACCAGAAAAGGCAAAGTGGGGAAGGAAAATGGAAAAAAATGTTATCTTTGCAGCTATGGCTCTGTGTGTTACTATAGAGAGATTGTATTTTCATAGTAGAAAATTCTGATTGTATATTTATTTTCCTTGGAGAAATGAAAAGAAGAAAATTCAAAGATCAGCTACAGCCCACTCAAACTGTCTCCATAGAAAGATGTCATAAAGGAAACCTGCAAAGCTGTTCTGGCAGGAGAGGCTAAGGGAGGTCCCCAGGAAGGAAGCAAAGTGTGCACAGCTGAATCCATCTCTCTGCATTAGCCTTCCTGACAAGGACTGTGGGGGTTTGCACTATGGGCAATAGCTATAGAAGGGCTGCGGGTGGGTTGGGCAAAGCAAAGATTTGGCCAGGAATCTCCACATCTTACAGTCATAGCAGCAGGGACCCTGCCAGAGGCTGCTCCCATGCAGATAGCTCAAAGCAGTCCCAGGTGACTCTAAATCACACCCACAATCGGATTAGCCAAGTTTCCCAATGGTCTTTTGAAACAGCCTATGAAATAGAAGAGTTTTCATAACCAACTTCTAAAATTTCTCCCATGAATAGAAACTACATGGCCTGTGTGCTTGAAATGGAGATAACCAGACTGCTCGCAGTCACTGCTTTCACACTGTAGGATGCTGTGGAAATAGAAACTCAAAATTTGGTGGTTCAGTTCCAGAGGAAGATCAGTAGCTCGGAGGTGATAAGACTTATATGACATTCCCTCCTTCAAGTGACTGAGTTTTTTAATTAGGTGCTTTCCAGTTGATCAGTAATATTTTCAAACCAAAACTATATCTGGACTATATCTTAATATAATTTCATTATTTCCAGATAAAATAACATGCTGTTTGTAAACAAGAATAGCAAAGAATGGAAGCTTGAACTTCCAGAAGAATGGGTGGCTGTAATTCACATTGACACCAATTTTTCTGGACTCAGTGTCACACAGAAAACAATCATATAATTCCATAAGCAAGCACTAACTCTTGCACAGAGTGGTCAATGTTCTAGCTTGAGCCCAGAGAAACCACTGTATGCTTTTCTTTTCCATTTCTGTTATTGCTGTGGTGGTGTTCTACATTTCTCATGCTCATAGCTGATCTCTTTTCTTTTCCAGAGAGGTTTCCATTACTATTTTTACACTTGCCTTCAAGTACTTAAGAGGCATTTTTATACCCATTGCCTGTGATTTCATTTCCTCCTTTCCTGCACTTCCCTCCTTTTCAGGCCTTCCTTCCTGATCCCCTTGGCTGCTATTTCACCATATTCCCCATAAGCACTCCTAGCATTCCAGTTTCACATCTTTGTGTTTGAGTTTTTCACTTATCTTCTAATGTATTCAATTAATATATTCAACTACACAAGACTGCTTTCATTGGCCCTTAAACTTCTTCTTTCCAGTTAATGTTTATTGACTTTCTTTGACTCAGTCATTGCGTTTTCAGTTCATGTGTGCTTAGGGTGCTAGCCTTTGCTATTGCTACATTCTTGAGTGCAAAATATATAACAAAGACACTTTAGTCTTTCTCTTTCAATAGGTCAGCAAGATGAAGTACAGAGCATTGTCTAGGATAGCTTATATTCTGTGGAGCCATTAGTAGTGTGCTTTCTGTGGTCAGAACCCCCAGAGTAGGTAGTGGGTACTTATTTTGTGTGAACACCGTTTTCATTTCTCTTCATATCTTTTATTTTACCAGGCTGGGGATCTTTCTTATCTACAGTTTTCATCAAACTGTCCTATTTGAAATGCTATTGTGCTACCAGAGGGAGCTTCCCGGATATAAACATAGAAACAAAGATAGATTGTTTGACCTTGTCAGAAGTCTCAGAGGGTGGGGAGGAAAGGCCATAAGCAAAAACAACAAAAAAAAAGTGACTATCTAACACTGAGCCTGAAATTTCCAGGTGGAAATTCATCATGGTTTCCCAGGGGAGTCAAAAGGTGAAAGGTCTAGGGAGGTAAAAAGGAAAAAGTAGGAGACAGCATCAGTGGAAAGTTGTTTGAGTTACTTGTGAATTACAGCAGTCTCAGATCCTGCATCGCACTGAAGAAGCAATGGCAGAAGAAGGTGAGCTGGTGTTTCCAGTGCTCCTATACTATCCTGGCATCTTCAGGGTTTTAAATTTTCATTTAAACGCTGCCCTTCCAAAAGGGCAGAGAGCATTCCAGATATACCGGAATAGTGATGAACAAGGGGAGAAAGTTTTCAAATACAAGTAGTTGTATTTGCAGCTGCAGAGTTAACAGCATTATTGATTTCTTTTTCTGAGGACTTGTAATCTTCCCTTGGGCTACTTTTTATCTCAGCACTCGTCTCTTCCTTCTCATAGCCCTCTGGCCACTCTCATTCTCCCATTCCCAACTCATTTTTCAAAAAGACCCAAAGAGGCACTGCCATTTATTCTGTTCTCTCAGTATGGCTACAGGGCATGTAAACAAATTAAATTTTGTAGAAGACAAAGGAATCATTTATAGCACATAACAGTGATGTTTTGTTTTGTTTTTCAATTACATAAAGCAATTAAATCACATTACAAATCCTTTTCAACACAAATGTCAGTTTTCAACTCAAAGTGATTTCAATGTTTGTTTTAATAAGAAGCATGGCCAGAAAGTGATGTAAAATGCAGGGCTACACAGTGAAATAATACATAAACACAGATTCTATATATTGGGAATGTTTTGTTAATACCTCAGTTGTCTCTTTGAGATGTCCAGACAGCTATCTGAAATGCTTAGTAACAGCACTGCAACACAGGGAGAAGTAGAAAGTGAAAAGAGGAGCAGAGCCAGGCACAGTCAGACCAACAAATGCTGGGTGCTGTGCCATCAATGCACCCAACACGTGGTGGCTGGGAGGGCCTGGTGCTGGGAGCTGTGATCCTGACAGGGAAAGTCAACCAAAAACTGAGACAGGCACTCCTAATTCTGATGGATGTCAGCTTCAGATCCTTTAGTGAAGTTTACCACAACAGCTGTGGGGCTGAGTATGAGATACGCTCCCTGGTGTAGTAGTGCATAACCCACAATCTGTGGATTGCTGACCATTTGTAGTGCATCAGAAGGTAGTTTCCAAAATTAAAACAACTTTTCCTTCTTTTAATAAAGCAGTATTCATACATTAACATACAGAAAAGGAAACAGACAAAATGATGATGAAATAGAGAAGTAATTAAGCAAAGCTGGCTTATAAAAAAATGTCCTAGCTATAACTACTGATAGTCTGATTATGTTAATAATACAGATTTTTATTGTGGCCATCAGAACTGCAGCTGCTTGCTCCTCCCAAGTAATTCATCTTTCTCTTTCTAAATTCGTCACTTAGCATACAGGTACATTCATGATCATCCTATATACCCGTGTGAATGTGTTTGTACACAAACAACATGCATTCAGCAGATCATAATGCATATCGACTGCACAAATTAGGAAATTTCCCATCTTTTACTTCTGTTGACAAAGTACGTTTCCTTTATTCAGAGAAAGATTAAAAAAAAAAAAAAAAAAAAAAAAAAAAAAAAAGTTAAAGCATGAAAAGAACCTGAAAGAACCTGGAGGCTTTTTTTCCCCTCTTCTTTTGGCTGAAGAAGGAAATGTCACCCTGAAATTTATTAATTTCCTCCACAGGGGAGACTTTGCCAAAATGCAAGAAGGAAGGAAAACAGTCTGACATATGTGCAACTCGCTCCAGTGTCCTCAGATCAATTACTGAGAGAAGAAATTAAAGCCTTCAGATAATGGCAGAAGTGAAGCTTGCAGCCATGAGTTTTACCCAGCTTCAGCTTCTCCAGGCCAAATTTTTTCCCTTTTTGTCTGCTGCTCAGGAGAGGGAATGATAGCATGAGACTAAAAGGGATGAGTGCAGCCGCAATAGACTGCTGACTTCACTGCTTCCACAAGTTGTGAATTAAATCCCACACAGAAGGCAGCAGATCTAGTACCCATGGCCTTGTTGTGTTCCAGAAGAGAACTTGAACTGGCACACCTGCAAGAACTAACTGCAACACTAGATTTTCTGCTTCATACCAAGCACATCAAGTGTTCAGAAAGCATTCACAGTTACTGTAGCAAGTGTCAGTCACAGGCGATTACAGTTGATGGTGTTACTGTGCATCTAAAGCTTCCTGACTGTTCGGAAGAATACTTTTTAGGGGACTGTGGCAGGGTTCTGTGCTAGTTCTGCTGATTGCCTTGAGAGACTTTAAGGGGAGAGAAATACAAACCACAGTTTTTCCATTTCCAGAACTTCTGCTTTTCCTCTGGGACAGAAGGCCAAAAGATTAAAGCAATACGAATGAAGCTCAAGAAATAGTTTTGTTAAAAATCTGAATTTTTTGTTTCTCTAAGGCTTTTCTGTGGGGTTGGAATTCTGTGTCACTGTATGAAATTATATAGCAAAATAACCATTACAATGTTCAACTTTCACAACTACTGAGTTAACTTTACTCAGACATCAGTTTTGTTCTGTAGGAGAAATAGAATTGATGGAGAAAGTGCTCTCTGAACTTTGCCAGGATAACTGAACAAGATGTATGTGAAAAATTCCTACATAGGTTTTATTATAGTATTGTCAAAAAATAAATCAAAATGAGAGGCACAAAGAAACCAGATATCTAATTTAATCGTGTGTCTGATATACAGACACAGAAGGATATGTTGTCTTGAAAATTAACACAAACCTGCTCTGATATATGAAAAAAAAAAAAAAAAAAAAGACTGAAAACCAACCAGATTGAAAGACTGCAAATAGTGAGGGAAGACAAGAAGATGAGGTTAAATGGAGTTTTAATTCAGCCTAAGATATACGTGTACTTTTTCAGATTTTCTTTGTTGTTAGAAGGATGTGAATTTTATTTTATTTGTTGCTACATTTAAAAGTGAACTGTAGAAAATGTCAAACAAGAAACTGGAGAAATTGTAGCATTGACAAATCTCCTGGCTGTGTTTGCTGATCTAGCATACTGGCAAAGCTGCTGTAAGTTAATTTTATCCTACAGTTCACACTGCATACGCTCATGCCAAGATGAGCACAATTGAATGGTTGAAACTAATACAGTCTTTAGGAAAAGAAGCATACAGCACTGTAGGCAGGTGAGGTCCTTTTTTGCTTCAGATGCTTTGGCCTGGCAGTTCTGTTCAAAATGAAAGTAGAAGAAACATGTCTCAGACCCGGGGCCCAGATGGCTGCACAACGTGAGTGGAGCTGCATGGAAGGCAGATCAGTCTCTGCTTCCCACACAGGCCTGCTGCTTTGCAGATTCCACCTTTTCCATGGAAAGCCATGTTCTCAAGGAAAGCTACTTACACTAGTCAATGAAAATGGGTGAGATTCTACAACAGGGCTTTGCACATTTTTAGCACTTATTTTATTACCAAGAGGGAAAAATTCTTAAGTCTCAATTGAATATGAAGCTGCCAAGGTACAGGCTGTCTTTGGGATGATTTGTGATCTAAAGTGATCCCCAGTAAATTTTGGTCTTGGGTTGAGAGCCCAATTCCTCCAGTGAGCTGTAATCACAGAAGTTGGCCTAAAGGCATTTATCAGATAGGAACAGAACTTAGTGTTTTGTACCCAGAGATGCATTCCTGAATGAGGATTTCCAAGTGAATGAATTAAAGCGTTCTTGTAAAACAACCTTTTGATCATTCACTTCTAGAACATCTAGTCCAGTAGAACCCAATCCACAGCAGTGAAAGGAATCTGTTACTTAAGCCAGACTAAAATATTAGGTCTAGCTTCTGGAAATGTGCCAGGTCAAACATACACATTTCCCTAGTGCTACTAATGTGCTCATTACTCATTATTAATTACTCATTATTAATGTGAACATTATATACAGAATTTGAAGCACCAAGAACTTAAGCAGAAACAGGGAGTCATATTTGCTGCAGTCATTAGATACCGGCAACTATTTCATCAGCTGATAAAAATGACTACCATTTTAATATTTTTTTAAAATAACGCTGTTATAACTATCTCTGAAAATTATATTAATTGAAAGACTTGATAAGATACTTATCCATTTAATCAGTTAATTTATCCATTTAATCAGTTGAGGTAAGGGTAGCACAATATGCTTTCCCATGTCATTGACTTCACCACCCAGTTGGTTCATTTATTATTTGAGCCCATCCTGTGCATGTCAGTGACAAAGCAAGAACTCTTTCATAAAATAGGGGCAGTAAATAAAAAAAAAATAAAAAAAATCAGAAGCTGCATTTATTCATTTCACTATTAGTTCATCACCAATGCTGTCTTAGGCCAAAATGTCTCTCGTGCAGGTTTTCACTCCTCTGTCTAGAACTGCTTCAGAACGGGAGGCACTGAGCAGTTACAGATGGCCAAGCCCACTGCTGTGTACATCTGCTCTGTGCTTCGTAAGTGACCACAGTTGCAGCTGAGATATGCAGTATCTTCATGTAGATACAGAATTAGCCACGGGCCTAACATAGAAAAGGTGGTGCAATTAACTAAACTTAATTACTTAAATCTGTCTGCAGTCTTCCAATTTTTTACAGACCTGTTCTGGCATCTCAGGTCCCCATAGTAAAGCTGCTGGAAAGCCCACAGCTCCATTTCTGGTGTTTTGCAGAATTACCTTTCTGTCCTCAAACAAAATTATCAGTCTTTTTTTTTTTTTTTTCCTAAGCTAGCAGTTTCTTATTCCTCCTAATCAGGCATTACAAAATAATACAAGGCACAAATAATAATGCCTGCTGGACTTGTAGTTATAGCTCATGGGTCCCACATGAAGCAAAGCTATCATCTGTAAAGTATAGAAAGCAATGTGAACCTAGTAGAAATACATGTGTAATTCCTGTAAGCCCCCTGTTTGATGCTTCTTCAGCTGCCATGATTATCAGTGAAAAAAAGAAAAATGTTTGTAAGCAAGACATTCCTTCTTTCTATTGGTTTGCTACTGCAAAAAATAAGTAAGACCTAAATGCCTCCCAGGGATCCTCAGGTGGGAGAGACCTCTTTCCAGCTGGCTGCTTCCACGAATATGTAATCATGTATACTGAGTGGAAAACCTTCAAACTGGAAAAATGGGGAAGGGAGGCAGCTCTCCCAGGAACAACCAGCAGCCTGTTGCTTGGAGCTAGGACATCCAGCACTGGCTCTTTTTCTTTTCTTGTTGGAAACTTCTTTGATAAAACAATTTTTGGCACTCTCTAATTGCACCTCTATGCATGTCGTTCCCTGAAGGTCTACATATTTTGATCTCAAGTGACTTTGTCAGCAGTTCAAGTTTCACTGATCTTTCATTCTATACTGTACTGAATGATCCCCTGTTTCTTTTTGGGTGAAAGACTGAAGTGCTGTGACTCCCCATCCCCTCCATTCCTTTACCCTTTATAATGAAGAATCAGGAAAATACATATATATATATATAAAATTATTAATGCAATACTGCAGCCCTGAAGGATGGCTCCTTTACAAATAATTACACACCTCTCTTATTTTGTGATGTCTTGGTAGCTTTCCTCTCAGGGAGGAGTTAGGGCCCAGGTATCCATCACAAAGCTTGTGAAAAGTGAGGTCTGTCCTGCTGTGCAAAGTTAAGTGCACAGGAAAGCCAGTGTATCTGTCAGGGCTCCAGGCAAGCCTCCAAGCAGCTGTCCACCAGCTGCTGGATTTAATGCTTGTTTTTCTACTCTTGGCTTCAGTGGCAAGTGCTGAATCAGCAACTGAGCCAACGGCTGTGAGCTGCACATACAGTGGATGTGTAATAACACCATGAAGGAATGTATGCTAGACTTTTACTTTTCAGGGTTTGGTTGTTTTTTCTTCCTTTTTTTTTTTTTTTTTTTTTTTTTTATCTGTTGGGAAACCAGAGAGGTCCTTCTCTATAACTGATTGCACTGTTAGCTGTAACGCATTCTCCAGGCTCACATTCTCAAATATCTCCATGAAGGAGATTGGAAGATCAAAGAGTTCACAGCAAGTGAAGCCCTCTGTTACTTAAGGGATGTGAGAACATGATAAAAAGGAGATAACCTGGTAAAGAGAATTTTCATCTTAAAGGATGAAGTGAAAGGAGCTGAGGCTGACACCAGCCCTGCAAGGTGCATTCATGATTTTTTCCCACCATCTCACAGCCACTGGTACAAAGCACAATTTGTAGATAGTTATAAATATCAGACTCCAGTCATCTGCACTTGATGCTATTTTAAACTCTTCCACGTGAGAAAAATGGTTAAAAATAAAAATATAGCCTTTTCATTCTTCTCTAGATGTTCTGTTCAGTTCTTCCTGCTCACACAGAATCACAGACCCGTCTATAAATATCTAACCCAGATATACAATTGCTTGTTTAAAAAGAGGGTGTTTGGTAGAAAACGGAATGAAAATGTCCCTTATTGTATTTTTATTGCAGACCAGATGTGGCCTCTCAATTTTCCCTCTATCATTTGGAGATGTGCATTCACCAAGAACACTGCATGCGTGCACATAAATATTTTGATGTTGTCATGGTATAATAAAGGGTAATTGATTAGAAAAATCCCTATGGGATTTTGCACTTAAGAATACATTTCTATTTTAGCACTATTGTCTTCAAACTAAGTGTATATTTTGACTGATCCCAAAGAGAAAGCAACAGCAAACAGGCCAGGACTTGGCTTTTGGTCAATGGGCTGCACTGGCAAGTTGAGCAAAGCTCATGCAGCTCGTAGCTCCAGAGCTGCATGTGAGACCTTCACACCAGCAGCCATCCACTCCTCTTCCAAACAGAGCTTGTTCCCATATGGCAAAACGCCTGAGACCTGCCTGACATGGGAGTGCAGAGGTCTGACCAGATCATCACTGTTCCACCAAACTGCTATTTGTTAGGCAAATTACTACTTCCAGGCAGAAATGGTAACACAAACTATTCACTTTCAGTATGTATTTGTGATTTTTCAATCTACTTACACAGAAGAATATCGTTTAGAGCACTGAGGTAAAGAACTCTGTTTTCATACCCTGTTTGACTTTGGGATATGTGTTACTTTGAGATGTATACTCCTCTTTAAATTCCTCTGGGAGCCTGTCTACATGTAAAGCAACCAATAGCAGCTGGAAGGTCCCAACTGAGAATTTCTGGGAACAGAACAAGGCACAGCTGTAGAAAAGAGAGACAGATCTGCTGACTTATTCTGGATGAGCTGGGTTTCAGCTCTGCCATTCACTGACAGCATGCTCACCAAACTCCCATCCCATGGTGCTGAGATCAGTGAACTGCTCAGACTGCCTGCCTGTACTTCCATCCCTTGCGATGTCTCATCCACCAGTAGGTGCCTCCCTCAAAACTGCAAAAAGCAAGTGTTCTGTTACAGCAATCCAAAGCACCTAAGTGATGCAACCTGTGGAGAGCATGTGACCAATGATCTTCCTACACAGGATGATGGCAGCTGATGCTGTTTTTGTACCCAAGCTGGTAATATGTGGAAGATGCTTCTTCTCACATACAAAGCACTATGCTCAAGACACATGTAATATGACAGTTTCTATAGTAACTACTTGTTCTTTATGGAGCGGCAGATTAAACCTGTACACCTTGTTATTGTTCTTTCATCCCATTATCCAGAGTACTCAGGCAGTTACCACAGCTACAATGCTTTATCCCTCTCCATTCCCCTGCCAACAGAACTATGGCAGGGCTTTGTGCACTGCAAGTAGAGTGCCTGAGAGACACAGAGTACCATTAGAATTTAGACAGTAGGCATCAAAGCATACATGTGCACTGCTGGATACTGAAAGGTAAAGCTGTAGAGGTTAAAAGCTGATTGCTTTGTTAAGCTGGCAAGTTTATGATTTGAAGATTACCATTTCGCTGAGAAAACAGTGCTGGTGACGTATAGGATGTTTATCCGTTGATGCTCTGAGCTTATCAGAGTCACTTCACCAGCCCAGGTGTATGGACAAACTCTGGTGGTAAGAACCCTAAGGTTCATTATGCACAGGACTCATGTGCTACACTGATTCATAGCTCTTATTTCAGTGCAAGAAAAGTAATGCTGCTATGTTGTGTTTTACACTAAAATATTTCATTATTGTAGTTCATGAATGCTGCAGCTGTGCTGACGGTATCAGCCCTGCAAGCGGTGTTATTTACAGGAATCAGATGCTTTCTGTGCTGCATCATGTTAGCCTCATTGTGGGAAAAATGCCCCTGCTCTGTCTCTGTCTGAAAGCCTCTGTTGCTGTCTCCAGCAGAAACGTATCAGTAATAAATTCTGGTTATGAAATCGCACTGTAGGGAGAAATCGCAGCTGTGTGAGCAAGGCTGCAGCCTGCACGACTAGAAGGAAAGATATAATGTAGAAATAGGTACCTCCATCCATGAGATAAGAGCAAATGGTACTTGGTGTCACTTAAATAGAGCTACAGTAAGTCGCACACATGTAGAAGAGAGGAAAGTGAAAAGTGGAAAGAGAAAAGCAGAGAAAACAAATGCACAGCACCGAGACCAACTGGAAGATGGAAACAGCGGAACGCAGGCAGATCCCGCGGCACGACCAGCCTGGTTTCTCCCCCTTTGCCCTTGATTGCATCACTCTGACACGGATGCGGCACCCGGCCCGGCACCCCGAGTGCTGTGCCGTTCTCCGCGGGGAGCCGCCCCGGCCGCGCTCGTGCCGGACCGGCCTCGTGCGCGCTCCTTACGCAACGCGGGCGCGGAGCCGCCCGTCCGCCGCTGCCGCCCAGCACGGGAGGGGCTGCGGGGCTCGGCCGCCCGCCCTCCTGTTCCCCCCCCGCGCCGCCGCCCGCGGAGCCCCGCCGTTGGCCTGGCAACGCGCTGCTGCCTCCGCCTCCCGCAGCCGGGCCCGCGCCCCCCGCCCGGCTCCCGGCGGGACCGCCCCGCGCCGCTGCCTCCGCGGGCCGCCGGCGGGCGTCGGTACTGCGGCATCGGGCGGAGCGCGGGGCTGCGTGCCGGGAGCGGCGGGAGGGCAGCGTCCGCCTGCTGCTGGGCGGCGGGGCCGCTGCGAGAGGGCCGCGGGAGGAGCGCGGGGCTGCGGCGATGGAGTGAGGCGGCGGGGGCTGCCGGCCCGGCGCCGAGGTGAGTGCGTGCTGCCTTCTGCTTTCCTCCTCCTCCCTCCGTCGGCTCCGCGAGGAGCGTTTCCCTCTCGTGCGTTTCCAGAATGAAAAGGGGCTTCTGCGGGGGGAAGGAATAGATGTCATCTTGAAACGAACGGCGGTGGTGTTGCTCGGTGATGGAAGGGATGGTCGTCACCGTGAGGTAGGAATATTTTGCTGGGTGCAGAAGAAAAATCGCAGGGATAGGGCGGCTGCCGCTACGGCTAAAATGACCTTCTCTAATGATGCTGGCCTCCTGTCGGCTCCGCTTCAGCTCCAGCCCTTTCCACTAAACTCAGGCATCGCCCTTCCTAGCCCGGACCCCAAAACCAATGTCCGAGCTGCCCCGAACCGCCGCGCTGTGCTACCGATTCCATTCGGTTGTGCCTTTGGGAGAGGACCCTCCGCGCACGGCTCTGCTCCCGGCGCCGTGCAGCTCTCCCGGTACAACAACCTCCGGCTGCTGAGGGTCTGCAGCGAGTCCTGCAGCCGCGGCTGCTTGTTGCGAGGGTGCTCTGCCTCGTCCGCGTTCGTGCGTGTGAGGGATCGGGAGGTGGTATGGCATCAGTCTGCACCTGTGCACGGCTGCGGTGCTGAGCCACAAGTTCTGTGGTCTGTTCGTATCTGCATTTTGAGTGAGGGATTCCTCCATGCACACCCAATGCTTCGGTTAACATACGGATGTACAGACTAGTGTATATCTTAAATTTCTGGCAGTAGCACTGAACTGAGGTTTTTTTGGCTGTTTCCCTGTAGGAGCTGCTTAATGTGTTGTTGCAGCATTTGCTCGGGAGGCTGCTGACCTATCTCACAACGTTTTCCTGGTCGAGATTTGAGACAATCTCATTGCTTTTCCATTCAGCTCCCTTTACATCCATTTACTGGTACTAACGTGGCTCCGATTTGGTTTTTATTCTGGCTCTGTGTTTTGTGCCATTGTGGGTCACACCCGTCAAGCGGCCACTGGAATGTCTTCTGCAGGGGTTACACGGCAGGTCAGGCAGAACTGTGATGCTGTGGATGCCTACTTGTGGATCATGGAGTCAAAATGAGGGTGTACTCTGTGCTTCCGCAGGGAAAACTGTATCTGACTTGATGGATGGAGAATTTGTTATCCAAGTTGATGACTTAAGTGCTGGTACAGATAAAAGTAGTGGCTTTTCTACAGCAAGGCACATATTTGCCACCTGAAGAGACACAGGTGCAGGGATACAGCTCTGCAGAACAGGGAGGTGTTTGCCTTTAACTTAGCTGTCTCCATCAAATCATTAGGCTGGAAGCTCTTACCCAAAAGCTCAGATCCCTGTCCTTGGGTAGAGGACACCGTTCCAGCGTAGGCCTACATGTACAGAAGAGTGAAATTCCAATCTTCAGGAAACCAGTGACAAGTGAAATAAAGAGAAAACATCTCAGTCATATGGAATATTTAGGATAAAATCTCCTTTCTTCTACTAAAGCACGGACTTGTGTTTTCAAAGAACCACACTTCTGTGTGCATACACATGCCCTCAGAAAGGCAGAATGACTCCATGTGAGGCTGCAGATTTCATTCTGGCAGTGGGCCTTACGGAGGTGAATAAATTCTGCTGCGTGAAGAATGTGCCACCTCGTCTGAGGATTATGTTCTCGTAACTTCACTGACCGCTGGTGACAGAGCTGGCTCTTTGGGAGGCACTACTGCCTTGCAATCAGATGTATCAGGCTTTCGGTGCAGCTTGGTGTTTCAGCTACAGGCCTTGGGCTTGAATTTAACTACAGTATTCTAAAAATAACTAGAAAAATAGTTCTGGAGGAGTGAAGTGAAAGTGTTCTGGTTGTCTCAGGTTGGATTACACGTTAATGGAAAAGGTACATTAGATATTAAGAAATCTAGAGTGAAGCAGAAAAAAGAAATGTGTCCCTTCTTAAGGGAATCTACCTGCTGAGATGTGGGGAAGGGGATAAGCAGAGGGATAAGGATAACAGAAAATTCAGTGGACAATAAAAGCTTAAATCCTTAAATGGTGAAGTCAGCTTTTCCTCTCCAACTTAAGCAGATAATGATTTTGACAGCAGATAGAGCCTTGGTTGATACGTAGCAATGAGGTAACATAAAGGAATTATATTTCATCCCCCCCCCCCCACCTAATTAAAGAAAATCACTCTCAATTCTTTTGGGCTAAATCACCATAATTGCACTTATTTCAGAAGATATTCTCCAGATTTATGCAACTGAAAATGAGAGTTGAATCTAACTAACTCTGTGTAAAGATTTGGTCCTACTTCTATAGGACCCACTGGAAGTTTTGTCCCTGCTGTCAGCGGGACAGTCCAGGCTCAATATGAGCACGCAGCATTTCACTGATCAGATTCTCCCATGCCCTCTAGGATCAACAGTGTTGAACAGTTTTAAAGCAGATTTCAATGAGGTCACTGTCTCAATGACAAATTCACTAAGACTTTCCTGGAGTCACAAACTCTAACTGATGAATTATCTGTTTATCAAAGTATTAATCATTTAACCACGAGTCACAAGTGGTGTTCCCTAGGGACAGGTATTGGGGCTTATCCTCTTTAAATATCTTTATTGATGATTTGGAAGAGGGAATTGAGTGTACCCTCAGTAAGTCTGTGGACAGTACCAACTTGGGGGGAAGTGTTGATCTGTCTGAGGGTGGGAAGGTTCTAAGAGGGACCTGGAGAGATTGGATCTGCGGGCTGAGTTCAACGAGGCTAAGTGCCAGGTCCTGCACTTTGGCCACAGCGATGCCATGCAATGCCACAGGCTTGGGGCAGAGTGTCTGGAAAGCTGTGTATAGGAAATGGACATGGGGATATTGGTTGATGTTTGGCTGAACGTGAACCAGCATTGTGCCCAGGTGGCCAAGAATGCCCATGGCATCCTGGCTTCTATCAGAAAAAGTATTGCCAGTGGCATCAGGGCGGTGATCGTTCCCTGTACTCAGCTCTGGTGAGGCCATACCTTCTGTGCTGTGTTCGGTTTTGGGCCCCTCACTACAGGAAAGACATTGAGACCCTGAAGTGCATCCAGAGAAGAAAAGAAGGGCAACAAAACTGGTGAGGGCACTGAAGCACAAATCTGATGGGGAGTGGCTGAGAGAACTGGAATGGTTCAGTCTGGAGAAGAGAAGGCTCAGGAGAGACCTTATAGCTCTCTACAACTGCCTGAAAGGAGGTTGTGCTGAGGTGGGGGTTGGTCTCTTTCTCCATGTAGCAGTGACAGGACAAGGGACAATGGCTTCAAGTTGCACCAGGGGAGGTTCAGGTTGTATATTAGAAAGAATTTCTTCTCCGAAAGAGTGCTCAGGCACTGGAACAAGCTGCCCAGGGAAGTGGTAGAGTCACCACCCTGGAGGTATTTAAGGAAAGGGCAGATGTAGTACTTAGAGACGTGGTTTGGTGGAAGTATTGGTGGTAGGTGGATGGTTAGACTAGATGATCTTAGAGATCTTTTCCAACCTTAGTAATTCTATGATTCTACAATATTAATCTTACTGAGAAAATTTAGGATTATTGCTAACATACCGGCTGAGGTTACTCACCTTCAGCCATAACATCTTACAGTGGGAAATAATTAGCTAATTTATCTATAATAATTTTTCAACCAAAGCCCTTCAAAATCAAAATATTGGAATATTTAGAAATACTACTATTGGTTTTATTTTTATTTTTAAAAAGGTTAAATTTTGTTCCTTGTGATTCCCAATATATTCAAAATAAAACCACATTCATTAATAGTTACAATAGATTCACTCCAGCCTACTTAAGAGGAGAATTTGACCTATAATTTTTATTATATTAAAAGTTAATATTTTTATTAAGCTGTACAGAATCAGTATTTAAGAAGCCCAATTTTCATCTGTCATATCGATGAAAGAATAATAACTGGAAATAACTAGTCTGACCCAAACCAACTAAAGTTGATTCTATTCTCAAAGTCCTCTTGCAATTTCAGATACATACAATACAAAGAATAAGATGCAGATGGGTCAAATTCAGCTGTTGTTTATTCTGCAATTAAATCAGGAGTTGCCATAAATTAGCAATTTAAGTTATCCTAGCAGTATGCCCTTGTAATCAAGAACATAACTTAACCTTTGAAATGAGAACTACAGAGAAAAATATGCTTCTTTCTCAACTGTTGCTCTTCATTAACACTGAAGAGTACTGGTGAAGTATGTAAGAAACAGCTTATTGTTGGGTCATCATTTCTAGCAAAGTCTCCCAACATTTGTTACTATTACATACATTTAAAACTGTAACTGACAAAACACATGACAAAATTTCAGAAGACTGCAGCTTTCTTTGTTGTTGTTGTTTTCTTTTTTAACTTCTGCTGCTCAAAGTATTATCCAGAGTTCAGCAGAAACTCTCCCAGAGTCCCATTATTTTATTTAGCATTGGATATGTAATGGTTTTATTCAACAAATTCTATTTTCCTCTGCTCTTGTTTTATCTCTAAGCCCTTTACACCAGAGGGCTGTTTCTGGTCTAAATTGCTAAGTCATCACATCAAAAAACAAGTATGAGAACATTTCCAGACAATTCTGTGCTACAGAAATAGTCTGTGAAATCAGCAGTGATCATGTTGGCCAGTAGAAAGACATAAAGAGGCAAATTTGAAAGCTGAATTTAAATTCGAAATATTCATCATTTTGCCATTATATTCCTGTGCCTATAGGAAAGTTATGAAAAATTTTCCCTGCGTAGTTTGCACACTTGGGAACCAGTAAGTGTACACCTACAGTCCATACAGTGTGGGGATAAATAAAACTTGTCATTAAATGCCCATTCAAAATGGAATGAGATTAGCATATATGTAAATTTATGAGATGCAAAAGAAGAATGATAAAACACAGAAGGCAAATAATCATTTTTTAGGAACTACATCTTGTTAATCCGATATTTTTACAGTCAATTTCTGCAACAGTAATTCCCTGGACTTGGCAGGTGGAGGGATTATTCTCAGCACTTTCAGATGCTTATAGTAGGTCATGTATGTATGAGTTAGTTGGTTAGGTTTCCCTTATAGCTAATGGAGGGAAAAATGGATTCCTCCAGTGCAGTTAATCAAACTACTTTTCGACCACTATCTTAGACTGAGATGAACTGTCCTCTGGACATGGCAGTTGTCCCCACTGACTACAAAGGAAGCACAGAGTGACAAGCTCAGGGGTAGCCAACTACATATACATGCTAAATCTGGACAGATGAACCCTATACTGCAAAATATAAAGGATAAAAATTGTATAATTTAACCAATTTCTAGGTAATTTTCAAGATATTTCACCATATTTTACTACTCCTACTTAACAAACTTGTTTGCTTTGGTAGTGAGTAGGCCAGCACACTTTCCTTGTCTTCTATCTGTATCTTTATGATGCTATTTTATTGTGGATGAAGGGCTCCACTAAAACAGTACAAGCAACCCAGGTCTTTTATCCAGGCAGTACTTACAGCATGTATTCCCAGTGTGTTTCAACTCTCATTTTGCATGCCCGCTTTCTGTATTTTCAAACCTTATTGAGGCAATTTAGGATGACTACCTTTATCTTCCCAAAATGCATTGACACAAACACAGACAGCATATCAAATGTTGATACACAAACACAGTTGACACAGTTGTGTTGTGGAAAGAAAAAACACAATGAAACTGAATTGTAATCAATTCTGATGGAAGTGTCATGGCATGGTAACAAAAACACAGCTGGATGTTTAGCTCTGAGAGGGCTTGCTGTTTGGAGAGGGTAAGTACCTGGTTATTAAACATCTTCCTTTAAAAGATAAATATATATATGATTCAAAAGAATAAAAAGTGTTTTCAAGGAGATTGTCTTAAAATAATACAATTCATGTTAATGTCTTGTGGGTTTTTTTTAAATAAAAAGTTTATTCTCCAGATATCTACCAATCCATGTCATAATATCTGAGTATTTAGAATGTATTAACAAATTATTATTTTAATTGGATATGGAGATATAATATCAGTTTATACAGATATGCAAAATATATTCTGCATGGATGTCTTAAGAGGAAAGAAACTGTAGTGGCTATTGACTGTCCCTGATATTTATGTAATGGGAGAAGATTCAAACCAATACTAGTTACAATTTTTTTTTCATATATTGTAAATATAACTTAAAGCATTAAAATCTGTTAGTAAAATAATGCTTATGATATTAATGAAATCCATTCTAAACACTGTTGCACTAGAGCATTTCTCTGTACTGCCAGTGAGTTGACAGTGCCCCTCAACATTTGTTGCAACTGGTTCTTGGTAGGCAGATTTTTCTCTCAGGATGCCTTTCAGTACCTGACCTTTTAAGTTTGGTAGTCACCATTTTTATTTTAATAGAAACCATTTTGCACCTGGCAGATACTTTTATACTTTTATAATTGGTAAGAAGGTATTGTGCTTTCATTTTGTATTGCTCAGTAATGGTAGAATCTCTCCTTAATCAGTAATTTCAGAGACATGTTTTTACCTCCTTTTCAATCCATTTATGTTCATGAACAGATAAACTTACCTTAATTTGTAATTCAGTGACATTTATGATGGTATTTAAAATTCTAAGGTTAGCCTACTTCAAGTTTGAACAATTGTTCTATTATCATATTATTTCCGTTCCCTGACTAGATGTGCATAAGTCCTCTGATTGTGTTTCTTGCTATGAGCGTTCCGAAAAACAGATCTGAACTTTGCCTCATGACTGTGATTACACAGGTGTGTAAAGTTTGTTTTGTTTTGTTTTTTTGCATAGGTGTTCGTAAGGAGAAATAGAATCCTGAAGCCTTTCTTTAATTTTCTCAAGTTATAGGAACATCAGCAGGATAGTAATTTCAACAACTTATTAATTCAGGAGATTGTTTGTTGTTTCAAATGTGGTCAGACTGTAGGCTGACATGCACAGTTCCTATATCAGTACAGTATTCTTTACTCCCACAGGTCAATTAAATATACAGTGGTCTGAAAAAAATGAAAATATCAGGTATCAACATCAACAAGAGGAAGGAATCTATGTCGTTTAACACTGCAGATTACAATTCTGTATTTTCCCAGAGAGGACTAATTGTACATTGCCATGCCAAACAATTCAATGAAGTAGAAGTCAAAACACTGGTGAACTAATAACCTACCACCAAGACAAATCATTTCATTATTGATTCTGCTATAGTTCTGTTCTCAGCCAGTGCAAGTGAGTTATAAACTTAAATTCAGTGCTTATAGAGAATATTCTCCTGGTCTGTGACAAGAGAAGCCTCTCTCCACATTGTTTTGTTGGTTTAGCAACTGCACTTTTTCTCCCTTCAGCAGCCAAGAATACCAGGAAAAGCCGCTGCTGTTGTGGCCTCTTGGGATCATACCTGGAAACTGAAAATTCATGCTGACGTTCACACAGCTCTAAAATGAAGGCTGGATCATGCAAAAACATTGCCCAAAATTAGATTTTAAACTAAGCATGGTACAGTAGAACTACATGAAGTTCTCTGTATTTTGGCCAATTAATATTACTTTTTTATTTTTGTCTTCCTTCTGATACTGGCAAACAGTGAATGCTGAATTAAAAATGCTGCAATATCCTAATCTGGAAATCATTTAGGCAGGATAATTTTTGTAGGAATTGATCTAAAAGAAATGGGTAATTCCTACTGTAACTAAAACACTAACGCTTTAAAGTTGGACACTCAGTCATATGGAACTCTTGAAGTGTGCAGTGAACTTAATTAACAAATAAAGTTCTCAGTGAGCAGAACAATTGTCTTCATTCTTAGCAAGCTCTCTGAATCATTCTACTAGTACTGGTATTTTATTTTGGAAGAATTTCACCCAAGTGACATTCAAGTGAATACCCAGAGAGTAAGGTACTCTCTCATGATTCTACTGTCCAATTTACTTCTATACTTTTCCTCCTCAGTCTCTCATAAGAATCAAATGGAAAAGGCTGACTGAATGGAAGTTTATAGTAACCTACAAAAAAGCACTTATAAGACAGACAAGCAATGAACAATTCCTCAGGATCATCTATAGAACTACCTCTGAAATGCAGGAAAAAACCTTGCTCAAGAAAATATCTGTGTTTAAAAAAATCATATAATCAGGGCAGTGACCAACTGAAGAGGTAGCAATTCTGGTTCTTTTTCATTAGTGGGTGTATGGGAAGTGCTGAATCACAGCCTGAACCTCTGATTGATCACCTGAAGTGAACAGAGAGTCAGCCCTGGGAACACAGGTGAAGGCAATTCACCTGTGCTGCCAGAAGGGGTGGAGCCTGGCTGCACTTCTCCTAGACTCATTTCAGAGCTGATTACCACTGGGGAAGGATCTCTTTTGGAGCAAGTTAAGAATAAGGGTAAGCACCCTATCTATTCTCTCTTTGGTACAATAACCTGCTTAGCTAGAACTCTTTTGTTTATTTCATAATTTATTTCATAACATCTGTATGCTCACTGATGATACAGTGGGAAAGTACAGATCGCTGCCTACGAAAGCCAATGGAGTTCCTATTCCATCTTCAGTTGTAAGTCTGAACTAAAGTATGTATATTATGCTAGAGATGCATCCCTGTTGTATTCTAAAAAAGCTTACTGGAGACAAATATTAAGTTTGGTTGCCAGAATCAAAAAGACTAAATTTGATTAAAAATCTGAGTGAACATAAGAACTTCTGCTGATGGTGTCACTTTTCAGCCCTCACTGAAAATAACTTTGGAGCAAAGTAATGGAGACGTTCTCCTCTTGCTGTCAAATTATTGATGAATATTGTTGTCTTCTGATAGTCCATGATTAACCAAAGGTTATCTACGTAACTGTACTTTTGGATTCCAGATACTTAATGTTCTTGTGATTTATCAGTCAAGAACTATTCACAGAACTCATCAAAATCTTACATAAGTCAATTCAAGAAAATAATGAAGTGCTTGTAAAGGAGTGTTAAATAAACATTTTTGTAACGGAGGCCAGATGGAATGCTGTCAGTCTGTAGCTGTTCATATTCAGCAATGAGAGATGATGTGCAAATGGAGTTTTTTTTAGACACACTGGTTATTATCTTCTTCGCATAGGATGTGAAAAAGATTTACACATTTGATGAAGTTATATTAAGAGCATATCAATCTCATCATTTACTTGATGTCTGCATCTGTTTAGTCAGAATCATCAACTGTAGATTCCATATTTTTAAAAATGTAATTTAAAAGGGTATTTCAGACTTATCTTGTTATAAAATCCCTATGAAATCCTATTTTTCTCTACAAATAACTTATCCAGCTTGTATTAGGATTGGTCAGAGGCAGGTGGAGATCAACAGAATACAAACAGCACAAGGCCTAGATTAAAAGATTTCAGAAAATTATATTTCACCTTGATGGAGAGGCTTCCTTTTGCAAACAGTACAGAAGATGAGAAGGGGCAGTTAATGTTATTTTTATGAAGAGCAGTTGTTTACGCTAATCAATGATGGATATAAGTAACACAAACTAAAACTTTATCTCCTTCTTAAGGACTGACAATAATTGTCTCCAAAAAGTCAGTGAGACAAAATCAATGTTGCATTGACATTGTTTTCTTACTCTGCTACTTGCATTGTTCCTATGTATCTAAAGTAAGAAAACTACTTAAAACTTGTAGTGGATATTTCCCTAACAGATGGAATCCTGAGAAGACAAAAGGATAACAGGAGTTGCTTCCAATTTTCCTTCTAAAGTACTTTGTGTAAAAGATAGTTAGAGATGTGACTGCTAGTGCACGTGGACTTCAGCAGCATTGCCTCTTAATGGGATTGCTGCCAGCTGGTAGAACTTGAAAGAAAATTAAAATTGCTTTCAGATGGGTGAAGGGGTTAGTAATTCTTTTGTCTCCTTTTCGTTGAAGTGGGAAGGTGGAATTTTTGTAGAGTTAAAAATTTTATTTTTCTTTTTTTTGGGGGGAGATGTTTGTGACTTTTGGGGTTGATACTGCATAATGAGTTGTTCTTCTCAGTAGAATTCTGTGAGGAATTTTTCAGTGTCAGAAGAGGAAAAATGCACAAAATTTATAACGGTTGTAAATGGAGCTAAGAGGCAGTACTCATCTTTTCCTAGTTACAATGCTGGCTGTGATATCTCAACTTAAAGGTCTTGAGGTGTGCTCTTAATGAACCATGGCATACCAAAATCCACACTTCTAAGCACAACGATCTTGAGAGGCTGCACACTGTTATCAGGCTAGAACTGGTATGATATGTAACTGAAGGTATCTAGAAATGGACAGCTGAAAACACATAAAAACTCCCCACCCCACTTCTGCTGAGTAATCTGAGCAGTCTCAGAAGCTGTCCTCATACACTTGACATAGTTTTGAAGACAAGCTGTCATTCTGTTATGTATTGTGAGTATTGCTCCATAGCTGGTAAACTTGCTTTGTGGGTTAGAGTGAATTTGGAAGCTGGAAGACATCCAGCTGCAATAGCAGGTCAAAACAGTGCAAAAGCTATGCCTTACTGAGAAACTTGTGTATGACCTTCATGCTGAGGTTTGGATGCATTCTGAAAAACTGCTAGCATGTATATTATTTCTTACCCAAAATATATTTCTCTTAATTGTTTTTACAACAGTGGATATTGAGTAAAAAGAAATAACTTCTCGGCTTTTTTGTTGCCTATATCATAGGTGTAAAATGTGGAACGCCAACTAGAATAGCTAGGAATCCAGTGGTAAAATTTTAGCTTTATGTTCTATTTTAGTACTGTGATACAGTGATACCATAAGTAGGTTTTGGCTTTTTCTGCTAATACTAGAAATGAGAATTGAATAACTAAGGATTTATTACTGAATAATGAATAAACTAACGTCTAGATTAGCACCTTTCAGCTTTAAGATAATTTTAGGTAGTACCACAGCTATTTGAGTCAAAAAGAAATGTCACTGAGAGTAAAGAGTAAAGAGAACAAAAGAGCAGACGTTTGAAATGTTGCTGTTAAGACTTGTGCTGGAGGTGCTTAGTAACTTTGTCTGCTATGTGAAACTCTCATTTAAGCTTTTAGAACTGCTTCACTCAGGGAAAAAAAAAAAAAACTCTGCAAATTACTCTTTCTTACTGTTAAATGTTGCAGTGGATCAGTTCTTAGTACTCAATTCAAGAGCTTACCTAAGCGAAATGAATGAAATAAGGATCACAAAATGGGGGGAGAACTGTAATTGAGTACCTTGATAAAGAAGGAGATAATGCTGGTAGAGCTGTGATACAAAAAGGAAACTTTTCTGGCTTCAGCATAGGACAACTTGTGCAACCAGAGAGTGTGATTATTTGCAGACAGGGTTTAAGGGACTACTGAAGATGTTGTCACAGGTTTTAGTAAAAACACTGAAACTGTGATTGTATGGGTAGGGAGTTAGCAGGAGTATACAGATTAAAAATATCTATCATTAGGGGGGAAGGAATCTACTGAAAATGTGCCCAGACTTATCAGCTCATTTTGCTACTTGTTGAATTTAAAAATACTGAATATTTATCAATAGACAATACCTACTCTCTTATTTTTGTTATAGACAAAAAACATATTTGTGGAATGATGTGAAAGTGATTCACAGGATAGTGACAAAATGTGCATAGCCCTACAAATGTGTGGAAACATCTAGTTTTTGTCGTAGTGTGATTAAAGATCTCTATGGTCAGATTTTTCTCCTGTTTGTGTAAGATTGAGGAAGCCTGAACAAAGGTATAGTAAATACCAACACAAGTCAGGCTTGGAACACGTGCTTGTAGATGGAAGTTAATGTTAAATCACGATAATACTGATAACGTGTCCGTATCTCCAAATAACGCAGTAAATTATGAGATCATATAGAAACCTCGATCTGAAAGTTTGACTATTGTATCTATTCTTACAAAAGTTACTAGGGTGTGGATATTGATATACAAGAGCAGTATGAATCATGCACTAAATACTATTTTTTCATCAGTAGAACTCCATGCATCACAATCGTTAAGCATCCTGCCAGCAATATTTTAAAATACAGGGCATTACATTTACTTTCACCTGTTGAAAACATGGTACAGGCTTGTATCAATGCCCACTGAAGTCAACTAAAAGCTTTCCTTTAACAGCAGGTAGATCATAACCATAGCTTTTTATAAGGTTTGGGGTTTCTTTATTACTATTTTTCCCTTTAGCATTAACAGTGGTATTTGTTCTGCTGAGAAAAATCTAGAGATCTTCTCATTCCAAACTGTTACTTAACATAGGCTGCTATTTCAGCACAACTGCCTAGAGTTCCTTTACTCATATTGCAATCTTGTTTAGTGCCAACTAAAAATATTCTTGATCTCAGTAGAAAAACTGAGGTTGATTAAGAAAAAACCTTACATTATTTAAGAAACGTTGATCTCTCGTGGGGATGAGCAGTGAAAAATGTGCCGAGAGTATAACTGTAGATACTTGCACTGAACTTAAGCCAGAAGAGTGCTTGTTGTTCTTTATCATCTAAGGCTGAACTCATTTGTAGTACTGCCTCATATGTAAAATGTTATGAAGTTAATATACATCTAGATGGCAAGACAAAATGTACAAAAACTACCAGCTTAGATTTTTAAGCCAGGAGTTAGTCTTTGTGCAGTACTGTGCTTACATGTTAAGCACTTCTGGCTGTGGAATTGTTTTGTGTGAAGTACATCTGCATTTTGGATAAAGCCCAAAGCACTTTCACATCAAACATAAGAACATGGACAACTTCCTTCACCTTCTGTGATTTTTTTTTTTTTAAGTCTCCTTTGGATTTTAGAGAGAGTAACTGTGGTAAAGGCTCAGCTGTTTGAGGTGTACCTGCTGAAGCTCTTGCATGCAGCAGAATTGTAAAGCTGTCAAAGCTTCTAAATTTCAAAAGAGAAGCAGAATGAGACCACGCGTGGGCTGCAGCTGTAATCTGTGCCTGGTAGCATGCAAGTCTTCTCCCATGAGTCACGTTTGATAGAACATTGGATTTTGTTTAGCCTCGTGTGTGTGTTTGTTGTTGTCCTAGGTTGTAGTCTAATACTTCTTCCAGTCTTCATCTCCCCTTCTGAGGATAATATCATGTTTAATTTGAATTGTGAAGATGGATCCTAAGAATTTCACAAGTCCATTTTGATAAAGTTCATGTGATTAATTTTTTGTGGTACAAGACTGGAAATTGCTCTCGATGCTACCCACCAAATTTGTCCCTGATAATAGCACTGATTCTTATGCTGATATTCACACCATTGTGTCCTTTCTCTTGTGTGAGGAACAGTGTGTTTATCCACTTTTATGACTTGCTGTGAGGATGGTATCTTCAGCATATTTGTCAAGTGTTCCTTATATTTTTCCCTGAATTAGGTCATCATGAGATTTACTGGCTTTATTCTTTCACAATCCTGCTTTCCTTTTCTACCTTTTTCCATTTTGATCAGCTCCTTGATGCCTTCCTGCATCATGTTCTTTTCTTATACTTTTTGAATTACTATCTCTGAACTGCAGTATGCAACTCCTACATTCCTTTTTTTGACTTCAGCTCATGTTGACAAGTTGCTGCTCAAGTGTACTCATTCAACGTATGTCTGTTTTTCTGTTTTTTTTCCTTCACTGTGAAACATTTCTCATTCTCTGTTGCTTAGTTTCCAGCTTGAACTGTCATCTTTCCAGTCCATTCATTCCATGCTTTCACTCATTCTTTCCATGAATTCAATGTTGATCACTTCTATTGAAATAGTTCCCCATATTTTGCTTTCTTTGCTTCTAAAACCTTGTTCTATCTCTCACGGTAGGGTTCACCTTGCTGACTGTTGGCCCTTATTCAGGCTCAGCAGTGGCTTTTTCCTTAGCAAAACCATTAAGGAAGAAATCTCCCAGCTCACTTTTTCCACAATGGACTTATGCTGTCCTCCTTTCATTTTCTAGTGTAATTGAATTCCCTACGTGCAGACCCACCTTTACAACTTCTGAGTCAATCCTTTTCTACCAGCCTTTTTTTTTTCCTGCACTATACGGAGTTCTGCTGTTTTTTTCATGATGTAGTAAGATGTATCCACCCTCTGTTCTCAGCATGCCTTTCACTCTTCTCTTGCTATCCTTTCCCTGTTCTTTTCATGAAAACAGATTTCTTGGCTTATACGTTTGTCTGTCTTTTCAGTTTGCCCTAGAAATCTTACTTAGCTTCTATGATTTTACTCTTTTCAAATCTTTGCCTAGAGTTTTGCCTCTCATCTGGTTTTTGTTGTTTTAAAATATACAAACACAACTGTGATTTATTTTTGTATGGTGTGTCAAAGGTACATTTTTAACCATCATCACAGATAATCATCTCATTTTCATTGCTTCCATTTACTGGAGCACCTTCTACTTGCCTCTTGCTTGGACTTGAGCTTCAGTCTTTGACTCTTCACAGGTTGCTTAGACCGTATTGTTTTGATTTTTTTTTTAATTATCTTTTGAAACTTGTTTTGAGGACACTATTATCTGTGCCTAGGTTCTCAGGTTTTTGCCACAGAGATTCTAATTTGGACCTCACGTTTGGTTATATCTGTCATTGGAACAATTCAATACAAGCATGCTTTTTCTCTGTCGTGTGGCATTTTTTCACAAGGCTATATTGTCATCTTGTTTCAAATCCCTCCAGATTTCTTCTGCTATGGTAACTAGCAACACTTCCCTGTGTTTTAATAAGGTATTGTGTGCAGCTAGGTTGGGCAAGTAATACCAAATTTGCCACCTTATTAATGATCAAACAGTGTTTACTATTTTTTTCCAAAGTAATAATCACCTCCTTAAGCTCTCTAAGATTTCTGAAACAGTAATCCCCTTTTCCAGTGGTATGTGAGTCTTAGTTCATGAACAGACCACCTGTGAACTACGATAACAGATGATAAAGGCTAAACAACAACTCAAATGAAGCCATAACCTACACTACTGTCATCACTTGAGCTGTGTCCAAGCCACTGATGCTGGTACTGACTGGGTACTGCTTTTAGTTTGTTGCTGTGTTACAAATTTCTAAATGAGTCTGATGTTCGTATGTCCCTAAAGCAGCTGCTGTGTGTGTTGTTTCTTTTCTTCCTTGTCTAGCAGCCAGGATTTTCTGCGCACCTACTGTTAGATGCACTGTATTATTCTTATAATATTTCATTCTTTATGGAAGTCTAAAGGATTTAGAATTTTTGACTCTCTTCATGAACCATTTGGTATTACATACTGGTAGTGTTGATGTTTCACACTACTTTGGGGTTGTTTGGACTCAGTGAAGCAGGTCATGATTTAAAATACCTACCAAGGGTCAGTAGTACTTGGGTATTAATGCTTTATATGATTTACGTTTCCTACTTCCTGAAGTAAGCAAGATGTGCAGTTAAAAGGAAACATAAAATAACTAATAGTTTAGAGACCACTCTAATGTGGTCTTGGTCATAGCTGAGCTGATGCAAAACTCTGTGCTATTAACTAAAGATGACAATCTAACTTTGTACAAGCAGGGCCTGAATACTTGGTTTATAAAGAATGCATTGTGTTCACTACAAATTCTTATGTTTCCCTAAAACTTGGATCAAATCTACATGGTAAGCTTTGATGGTATTGACTAGCTGAATAGTATTGACTAGCATAACTTGTCTTTAGATACTGCTGAAGTATGTTGGATGTTTCCCAGACAACAGACAAAGATGGGATGTTTACACCTATGAATATACAACAGATTTTCTGCAGTGAGATACTATATTTGAAATACTATATTTTATCTCGATCTCTAGGCTGAGGCCAGTGGGTTGAAGTTCAACAAGACTATGTGCTGGATCCTGCAACTTGGCCACAACCTCAAACCTTGAATACTGTGTTCAGTTTTGGACACTTCACTATAAGACATTGAAGCCCTGAAGCGCGTCCAGAGAAGGGCAACAAAACTGGTGAGGGGTCTGGAGCACAAGTCTTACAGGGAGTGACTGAGGGAACTGAAATGGTTCAGTCTGGAGAAGAGAAGGCTCAGAAGAGACCTTATAGCCTTCTACAACTGCCTGAAGGGAGGTTGCCCCAAGGTGGGGGGTTTGGCCTATTCTTCTGCTTAACTAGCAATAGGATTAGGGGGAATTGCCCCAAGTTGCAGCAGGGAAGGTTCAGATTGGATGTTAGGAAAAATGTCTGCTCTGGAATATAGAGCTGTGGAATGGGCTGCTTAGGGAGGTGGTTGATTCACTGTCCCCTGAGGTGTTCAAGAAACATTTAGATGTTGTACTAAGGTACATGGTTTAGTGAGGAAATATTGATGGCTGGTGGATGTTTGGACTACATGATCTGAAGGTCTTTTCCAACGTTGGTGATTTCATGATTCTATCTGCTCAGTCTATGTACTGATAGGTATACAGAGGCTGTGTGTAATGGCAAATTAGTTTCTCTGGGTTTTCCACTATTTCTTTGTAAAATGTCCTTCTACTGTGTATTCCTAGCTGGCAATTCTAATAGATCTCCGTTTTTCTGTATATTCATGATGAAACCTATCAGAACCACCACCAGTTTTCCCGGAAAGTATGCTGGAAGCATTTATGGCAACATGTACGTTCATAGTGATCTGGAAATCACAAGGAATCACAGGAATGAGTGGCCATTGGAGAACTACTTAGGATATTTCATATACTGTTTTCTTGAATGTGTCCAGAGTTCCATTTATCTTTTGCAGTAATATAATGCTCTCCTCAATACAGTGGTACAATCTGTGCTGGCTCATCCTAGTAGTCATGAATTTTATCCAGGTCTACAATGGTTCAACAATATATCTGCCTTAAGCAGGGTTAGAGATAGGAAGGGATTTAAAGATAAATATAGAATCAGTGAAAGTATTTAAGAGTGAGTGAGTGGTAGACAGCAAGCTCAACTGTCCACTGCTAATGTCCCAGGAAACTTCAGGAAAAAAATATAAACCTGCAGTCTTCATACCTTTCCTTCTGATGTTAAGGGATCACTAATGATTGTTCTGTTTGTCATTTTTTGGTAGAGGCTTCACATTCTTGGACATCTTCATAAATATTTACTGGAAACTGCTGGAAAGGGATGCACTATGTTGCAAGAACTTGCCTAATGACAAGATGCTGTTAGAACCCAGAAATGCATAACTGTTGGGCCTGAGATCTGAAAGCAGGCACAGAGACTCTACCATCACACCTGCCAGCCCATCATAAACTAGATGAGATCTGTAAGTTATGTAAAAGATCCTCAGAGAGAAAATTATGCAGGGAGAAAACTGCAAAAAACAGATGCTAAGAATTAGGATGGCTGTGACAAATATCCAGTGCACAAAAAGCAAGAGAATAGTAGTAACTTCTGTTACAGGACAACCTGAGATCATCACATGTATTTCTACATCTTGAGAAATGAAATTCTAGATATATAATAGATTACCTTCATTCTCTCTCCTTAAATGTTTGAAGAAAAATATAATTCATGCAGCTATATCTATGAACCAAGTCCTCAGCCCCAGCCAGTGCTTCTCTGCTGCGCTCTATCTCAATATTGTTTATGTCTGAGTTTCAATTGTTATTTGGCATCATTCACCTCAGCTATGTTGACACCTATGGAAAAGGGTAAAGCAAAATCTCACTGAAAACCTTGGCTGATTTTTGGCAAGACAAAAACTAAGACTCAGCAGTGAAACAATATCCTATGAAGCACGTGTTATAAAATGTGTATGTTTCAGTAATGTACATTACATTGAAATAAAAATCATGTAAATGTTCTTTTTGTTTTTTTCCTCTCACAAACTGTGGCCAAGTAGGAATGAGATATAGTAGGATGGCAGGGGAAGGTATATCTGTAAAAGTGAATCATCCCATGATGTAAGTGATGTTCAAAAAGGAAAATATTTATTGTTAAGCTCCAATTTCAAATACTTAATCTACATATGATTATTTTTGAATGCTGGAATGTTTCCTGCCCAATAAGAGTTTTATCATTATGCTTAAGGAAGTAAAAGTAAAGTGCAAGAAGCTTTAAGTAGTTGTAGCTCAGTTTCTTTTCCCATAAAAGCTAAAGATGAAGCACCTGGCCTGGATTATTCTGTCCCTTTCCTACTAGTGTGGAATCGTCCTCTTCAGTACGCATTTTTTGCTTCATCCCATCTATATTGAAATGCTAGTAACTTCATGCAGGAAAAACTTCAAAAGACTTTCTAGGATAACATTTAAAGTGGGGTTTGAGGGGAAGCCTTATTAAAATGGAATGGGAATAGTATTTTTTTTAGTAGGTTTTGACCTTTTTGTTAAACCTTCCACTGAGAATATCTCAGTGGCATGCAGTTTAGTTTGTTAAAAAAAAAACAAAAAAACAAAAAAACAAAACAAAACAAAAAAAACTCACTGAAGAGACCCTACAGACACAAGTACACAGACAGTGAAGTGGGGCCAGCATACAATAAGAAAAGCATGACTTCTGGTGCTCAGAGCTCAGTGAAAGCAGCAAGCCCTTCCTAGAAAAAGAGACAAGTCACCAATCAGCTGTTAGCAATGTGTTTCCTTTTGTGAGAGGTAACTGCTTCCTGCTGTTCCTTCTGCAGAGTTTCAACTATTAAGCTTAAACCCTAATTTGGGAATGTTGCTCTAACGGTAACTGCAAAGATTTCAGACCTCGCTTTGGATAGTATTTCCTGTGCTTCTTTTTCATGAAGTCTTTGCCTTCTGGTCATTTTTTCCTGCATCTCCCTGAATTTTTGTAGGAAAAAAAAAAATGGAAGTGGTTTAACCAACATTAGCTTTGCTAGGGAAAAAAAGCTTATGCAGTTTGTGACAGTATTATATCACTATTGATTGTGTGGGTAGGAGGTTAAACAGTTTCATTCTCAGAAGGGGAAGGAATATGTTGCCATATTCTGCAAACATCAGTTACTTTCTTTCTTTCACAAAATCATGAAGAAAACTTAATCGCTTCCTTTTGCTTCCTAATTTAGTTACTTAAATGTTTAGTACAAACAAAACAAAAAAGATGAAAGAAAACTCAGGAGAACATCTGAGTACAAGATATTGATATAAAAGGAGAGGCTGGGAAAAGTAGTTGTGATTGTTTCATTTTTCTACTTCAGGAAAACCAGTCAGAACAGGACCGTGCAGGAAAAGCACTGCCATAAGCTCTTGCTGAGGGAGAAATTGGGACACAGCTCAGCACTGTTTGTTTTCATGTAGGTTTAGATAATAAAACACAGAAGGCTGAAAAGGAGACTTGATTTACTATTGTTCAGAAACCACATTTTCTTAGGTCTGCAAGTTTCAACTGTCCCTACATTCTTGCTGGAGTTTTGAATTTTTGTTTTTCTTTGTGTATTTCCATCTCTATTTTCTAGTTGAGATAATAAAAGGTTTCAAAGTCCAGAAGAGAAAGCAGCAAGTAGTTTACAGCGAGGAAGCAGTCTCTTGCTTCGTTCATTTCTCTCTCTTATTGTTTGGCAGGTGGAAAGCACAGACTTACAGAACTGAATTGAATCAGCTGAAGAAGTGAGAGCAGAGAAACAACAAATGCAGCGCGACTGAAAAGAGTGTCAACATTATCTAGCAGCATCACCACAGCAACCGGAAAATACAGTTAGAAGACGAGGGCTAGAACAGAGAAGGTGAAAGTGCAGCTCCTTACCTTTGGACAGAAGGCAGCAAAATAATTATGCAGAACAGAAAGGAATATTTGATGGATCTAGCCAAACCGTGGCAAAGGAGAGCATCCCTTCATTAACAGGAATGTGCCACTGTTTATGCGCTGTAAAGGGGAGTGTCATGAGATTTACTGAAGAGGCTTTTTCTGTGGTTGCCTATCTACGCGTGTTTGCACCCCTGCTGGCACTGAATTAGGTGGTACAAGCCTCTTGGACCAGTAGGTATTGGATTTTTCTTCCCTGTACAAGGTGTACCTGGCACGAGAGCTGATAGACACCACAGATCTTTCTTAGAGACACAAAGGAACTGAGACAATCTCCAGCCTTCCCTTTCTGTAACAGCCTGCTATACCATGGGATGTAGGCAAAGCTCTGAGGAGAAAGAGGCAGCGCGGCGGTCCCGTAGGATTGACCGCCACCTGCGCTCTGAAAGCCAGCGCCAACGAAGAGAGATCAAGCTGCTTCTCCTGGGTACCAGCAACTCTGGGAAGAGTACTATTGTAAAGCAGATGAAAATCATTCACAGTGGTGGCTTTAATTTGGAGGCTTGCAAGGAATACAAACCTCTGATTATCTATAATGCAATTGACTCCCTCACACGCATCATTCGGGCTCTAGCTACGCTTAAGATAGAATTTCATAACCCTGACAGAGCATATGATGCTGTGCAGCTCTTTGCCCTGACGGGTCCAGCTGAGAGCAAAGGCGAGATCACCCCTGAGCTTCTGGGAGTCATGAAACGGCTGTGGGCAGATCCAGGTGTGCAGGAGTGTTTCTGCCGCTCCAACGAGTACCACCTGGAGGATAATGCTGCATACTACTTAAATGACCTAGAAAGGATTGCAGCACTGGACTACATCCCTACCGTGGAAGATATTCTGCGTTCTCGGGACATGACCACAGGGATTGTAGAAAATAAGTTCACGTTCAAAGAGCTGACTTTCAAAATGGTGGATGTGGGTGGACAGAGATCTGAACGCAAAAAATGGATCCACTGTTTCGAGGGGGTTACAGCAATAATTTTCTGTGTGGAGCTGAGTGGATATGACTTGAAGCTGTATGAAGATAACCAAACAGTAAGTACATCATCTGCTCCTTAATCCCCTTTTATTTCTCTTCTGTTCCCCCTCATGAGTTTGATTGCTTTCATTTACTTAGATACTTTTCTTTCAAAATGTATTTACTTACTATTTAAGTGCTTCTCAAGTGACAGCAGAAATTTGTCAGGTTTATCTGGGTAAATAATTGTTCCAAATGTCACTAAAGACAGTAGACATCTTGATGTACAGAATAGGTAACTTGGACACTGTGGGCATTGTTTTGCAAATCCTGGGTAACTCTGAATCTAAAATAGCAATGAGTACCAGTTGTGTCCTCCCATTCCTCCCTCCTCCTTTTTCTTCGCTGGGATTTTCAATCAAGATTTGGGATAACATAAAATTAGTTTAAAATAAAAATCCAAATAAGGAACTTTAAAATTTTCTTTGGCTGTTTTTGTTTATGTAGTTGACTTGCTTTATCCAGTGAATATTCCCTTTTAATGCTATTGTTAGTGTCTGGTTTGCACAGCACACAAATACAGTAACTATGGAAATATATAAGCACACTTACACATATGCAACTATGTGTTTGTAACAACATTCAATTTGCTTGAGATAACACAGGGTTTTATTTGAAGTTATTTTTTGACAGATGTGTAAAATCTAATACCTAAGTTTGTGGGTAAGGCTAGAAACAAACAAGGATTCCACCATCTTGTGGTTTCTCAGCATGCTCTGTTTATTTTGAAACCAGATCCTGTCAGGAAGTATGAAAATCTATACTGTAAAATTACGAAGTTAACTTTAAGATGCTTCTATTTCTGTTATATTCCCTTACTACTTCAGCTATTTTATATTTAGAAAGCTAGTTCTGCAAGTATCAGTTTCTAGAATACTCAAGAACACCAGCATCCTTGTTGTTTTACTGCAGGTGTGTTACTTAACTGTATTTGGGGAAGAAGTCCCCAAAAAGAAAATTTTATTTTATCTTTTATTTATTTTTATACAGTGTTTGGGTACTAACAGTATCAGTAAGAAGATCTTCTAACTAGCTGTAGTGATCTGGTTTTGCACTTCTCTACGGAAGTAGATTACTAGTCAGCCTTGACATCTATTGCTTATCAGTCTTTCTGCCCCTTGTTCATGTGTAGCAGACGCATCTGCATTAGACTTTCTTTATGGAGTGTCTTAAGCTTAGTATACTACACATGTGTAAGATCTATATCATCTGCTGGACATCCTCTGGTGCTTGTGTATGAGTAACCCTACTTTATCTGCAACTGTATATCTCCTTTTCTCCTTTTGCTTTAGAATTTCAATAAACTCTTGTAACTCTCATAACTGACTACCAACTTATACAGGCTTCACTAAAGCTGTAATGTGGAGGAACATTTTGAGAGGAAGATGGATTTCCTCCACAGACAGGCTCAATAGAAGAGCTGAAGCTCTATCTAAGTTGTCTGTCAGAGTGCAGATTCCACTGTCATGGATTTTCTCTGAGAAGCTATGCTGTCTCCTTCTGGAGAGGAAGTCAACCATTACTTCTGTCACTGTTGTTTGCTTTGCACTGGACTTGTGTAGTGTCAACATGGATGCATATCTGACTTTTCAATTAAAAACTGCTATTGAGAGCTGCTGTCCTCTTTAAAGATTCAATATCCATGCTCTTGGTTTTGATAATTACTGGAATAACTGCAACAGCTTTAACAAAATGCGAAGGCCTCCCCCAAATTATACATATAGTATATAGCACGTGCTATTCACCACATCCCTGAGGAAAGATGAATTTTGGATTTGAAAAAACTTCAGTGATTTCTATCTAGTCTGCTATTTGTACAATATCATTTATTGTGGTATCACAGTACAGATTAAAATACTGTCAAATGACCTAGGGGATTACACAGGTCTAGTGATAAGAGTTTACATTGGCTGAGGTGGGGAACTGCATGAGATGGATGGGGCTTTAGATTGGAAAGGAAAAAAAAAAGATCCACGGGTGATGTTTCTGACATATTTTCCAAAGTTTGTATCAGAAGTTGACAGAAGTCATAGAGATAGGATTGGAAAGAGATATCAGTAATTACCTGCAAGTCCTATAAAAAACACACAAGCCAAATAGAAACATGAATTAGTTAAAATTGTAGAACAATACTTCCCTGAAATCTTAGTCTTGGAGTTTTTTTTGTTTGCTTGCTTGCTTGCTTTTGCTGACACTTTTCTGTGAAGTCTTGCGTGTTCAATTTTTGGGTTCTGCTAGCCCAAACCAGCATAAAATGAGAGGATCACTGAAGATAATACATACAACTGTTCCCTTCACATCCCATGCATTTAGGAAATGGGTTGCTGAATTATCATTTTATACAATCTGTTATAACTACTGGTACAATTATGATAAATGATTTCAATTCATTTGTATTTCTAACTCCTTTGTCAGAGCTTTAGGTTGCCAGTTTTTGGTTGCTAACAGGTTTTTCAGAAAGATTTTCTTTTTCTTATTAAAAGGGAGCTAAGTGATAAGTTTGAGAAGCAATTATACTTAGGTTTGAACCAAGACTACAAAATAGTTTCCAGAAATAATCCTTTTGTTTTACAAGTTTCCCTTATATGGCTGAATAGCTTTTGCTTGCCCTTTTTATGATTCTTCAAGGAAAAAGATGTTATTGCCAAGAACATTAACCTAAGCTGAATTTTGATCAAACGCTTCCGTTTTACTGCAAATGGAATACTCATTATGAGACACTAGTTAACATTCTATTGACCAGCTTATCAAAGTGAATGTTTGCACCTATGAATAAATTTAGAACAGATAATAGAAACACTCTAGCAAATAAAAGTTATGCTGCAGAAGAAAAACAGTCTGTTCCAGATTTAAAATAAATAACAAACCCACTCCTTCTGGTAAGAAAATAAGCCACTATAGAAACACCCGAAGACGTACTGTTGTCTTTTTCTCAATTTCTGAAGCTCATGATTTAGAATTGCAGGCAAAATCCCGTGGTTTGCCAACACGTTAAGACATATTCCTCCATAACAAGAGCATGCATGACAATCCACTTGATGAATTTGGGTTGGGAAGGGGAAAATTTGGGGATAATTTCTGCATTGATTTGAAACTCTTCATAATTAAATGTATTCTATGTGTAGTACCTAGAGTTAGTATCTGCAGCTGTTTGACATAGGATATAAATAACTGTGGGCCTAAACTCTTTATGATGTCTCTAGAAAAACTGACAAATAATGGTTCTGAATTTGAAAGTAGAATAGAGAGAACTCAAATTTGGATGGTCAGTTTGATCTTTCTGTAGGTCAAATAGTCTGTTTTGTATGTTCAGTTTTGAGTGTTTAACTGCAAGTATCTGAACATTCTGGTAACTTTGTGTTCTATGACGTTAAGTAAAAGTTACCATCACTAATTAAACATTATACAGGATTGTGTAATACTTTTATTTCATTTTGCAGGGAAAGAACAAAATCTGTTAGTGCTGTGATGTTGTAACTTTTCTGAGGGAGAAATGCAATGTCTCTGATATGAAAAACTTTACATACTTCTGTTCTAAGATCTGCTATTCAAATGTCTATGAAAGAAGCGTTTTGGAAAAAAATAGAGATTTTGGTTGAGTGGAGGCTTAAAACTACTGTCTCATCTCTAACAGTCTTGATTTTGTCATTGTTTATGCGACAGACTGTGTCTGTCTGCCTTGAAGCATGCCTGCGATGTTGCGTTGCTGGTATCCGTTCAGATTTCTAAGCTTTAGTAACTTGGGCTTTGCAGAGAAAGTGCTGCAATCACACTCGAGTTCACATTCCTCTTATTGATGCTGCAATTTGTTTATTTGTGAATAGCAAGATTGAAAAATTCTTATTCTGGAAAAAATGTGCCTGATCCAATTTTCTGGGATTTTCATATTGAAGATGTAGAAGTTCTTCTTTATCAAGGACCTTATTGTTTACTAATGGGTTTGGATAATATTAATGGGAATTTGAATTTATAACAGAAAGCCTCTTCTTTCTTTTATCCCAAAGAAAAGTTCTAGTAATGAGTTTGTTAATCACAGTAATGTTTAAAGTAGTGCACTGAGATCAACACTCTTTTGACACTATTCTGTACAGAATTCCTAATGAGTGTAACAGGGCAGATTTGCAGCTGAACTGATGAAGGCAATTTGATATAGAAAAGCAACTTATTAATATTATGTGGCTAATCGAAAGCATAAAACTTGAATGAAGTGCACAGAAGTGCTGGTATTTGTATTTCAGTAAGGTATAGTGTCTCTATATAGAGTCTTGCTCGTCTAAAACTAGTGGCTAGAAAATAGATCAGTTTAATCACAGAATTTGTCCCAGTGATTTCCATGAGAGTTCACAGAAGCACAGAACAGGGTTGGAAGGGACCTCAAGGATCATGAATCTCCAACCCCCCGCCACATGCAGGGCCACCAACCTCTGTATTTAATGCTAGACCAGGCTGCCCAGCCCAATTCAGTCTGCCTTGAACACTCCCAGGGACGGGGCATCCACAACTCAAGTTCAGCCCAATTTGTACATGAAATATCAAATCCCAGAACACTGTAGTTACACCAATGTGCAGAAGAGGGAAGAAAAATAATGCCCAGACTACTTGTTGCCTGGACAATACTTCTTTTGTATTTGAGATAAGTTAAACTTTATACCCCCTGGAGACAAATGAATGAGAGATGAGCAAGACAGACTTTTTTTTTTTCCTGGGGCTTTTGCACTTTAGTCTTTTCCCCACTACACTTCATTTTGAATAACATCACTTGCAGAGACGAAATCATGTGAGCTAACACTTTGTGGATCTGGCCAAACCAGTATTTTGACTTGTCTATTCAAAATATGTAATACTGACTTGCATATTAAACAGCAAACAATTTTTACTTATTAAAGTGAAAAAAACTCTTCTTTCCTACACCTTAGGCATTTTCTTCCATCACTCTGTGTAACAGTATTTTCCTGCTTATGTAGGATTATCTGCAAATATGATCTGTGTATGTTTTCTGCAATTTTATATGTGCTTCTCTGCTAGCACAGAGCAAACGTAATTTTCTGTTTCCAAGCACGTACCTAGTATGACTCAACTAGATAACAGATGTCTCTTTTTTTTTTTTGACATAGTTGCAAAATTGGTTTGTACGATAACTTCGGAATACTATTAATTTTATTATAAAATTATTATTCCTGACCAGCACTCTGAGAATTTTGCCTTAGGTTTTTATATGTCCGCACCAATCCCTTCTCTGTTACATCAAACAAATTACTTTCTTAATTTCCAAGGTCCTTAACAGCTGATTGACCTTTTTTCATCTTTTATTTAATATAAAATGTCACTTCTGGCATTGATAATGTTAGCCTCCATGACCTGCTTGTTAAATTTTCAAATGATCATCTTTTTTGCTTTTACACTTACTGAATTCTGTGTATCTATCTTAGATATTAGCAGGAAACTCCTCCCAAGTGTCACATCTTTATTCAAACTATTGAAGTTAATGTGGTATTGGAGAGCACTACATGAGCTGTACTCTCGTGTTACTCCTCCTGTCTCTCACCATAAAAAGTTTTGCACTTTCCTTGCAAGTCTCCCCATATGTCCACCTGTGCACTTAGTTTTGTTTCATACCTGCTACATGCTCTGGATAATTTTCAAGTTTCTTATGGATAGCTGCAACAGCATTCTAAACAGCTAGAGTTTACTCGAAGATGTTGTTACAAGGTGAATAATGAAATGAGTAAAATATGAAAGTAGGACTGAATTCATGAGATATCTCTAAGAGAGATTCACATGATGCGTGTATATAATTTACTTATTCTTCTCTCTCTAAAAATGGCAATAGTTAAATATATTTTGAATGGTGATGTTGAAACTGCTAGCAGGTGGCTTTAGTTAATTTTTATTCCTGTTTTTACAGTCATTGCAAGTGAATGAAAAAAAAAATTAACCACTTTTGAGTTTGTTTTTACTATAGCCAAATAGTTCTTACTATAGCAAATGAAGGTGCAGATGAAAGAACAAAATAACAAACAGAAAAGACTCCATTAGGCCTACTGCAAAACTAATCTTTGGGACTACCAAGGAACCTCTCAATTATCTAGTTATAATTTATTTGGAAGGCCATATGTCATATGCAAATGATTTGAATTTTGAATAGGCTGAGGGGAAATTGTGATACAGCTCATGTGTAACCTTGCTAGCACCTTTAACTGTCAGTGGTAAAAATCCATATTGGCAAATACTGATTTAGGTGAAACATCTTTCCAACAAACTAAGTCTTCTGGGAATCTGAGAAAAGGATTGACCAAAACTGTGCAGGTGTTCTTGCTTTTGTGACGCCTTTCCATTTCAAGATGTTTCAGAGTGAATTTTGTGTGGGAGCATAGCCTAGATGACTTCAGAATTCATACGTGTAATCTTTTAGCATTGTAAATTGGCTTTTAGCCTTGACCTTTTTTCAGTTTGAAAAGTAATATAAATTTTCCCTTGTAAAAGTTTACATTTACAGAGAGGTATTCAAGGCTTATGTCCAAGCATGTATATTTTAAAGTGTGTAAATATCAGTAAAGTACTGAAAATATGTGAGAGAATAATTGCTTAAGATGCAATTTACAATGCTTTTCAGTATGTATGAAGGCTTATTTTCAGTTATATTATTCACCATAATTATATGCTTCTGATGTAGTTATCTACATAATGGAACATAAAGGACACAAGACTCCTGAATATCCTATGAGCTTCAAGCTCAGAATCATCTTTAGGAGGAAGGCTATGGATATTGTTTGATAAACAGGCAGAGGTTATATGAAACTCAGCGGTCAATGCCAGTCCCCAAACTATAAGAAAGGCAAAATCCCCACACTCATTCCAGTAATGCCCATCAATCTAGAAAGTAGGTAAGTCTTTCTACCAAGAGGGTTAACCTAGCCATTGGAGCAGTGTGTATGAACAAGTGACATCTGTCTAGCACCTAAAGAATTGTAATGAGTCAGCAGCAAAGCCATTGCTACTGTCTGGGAGAAAGCACCTGTTATCCATATCTGTTTCATGGACAGAGAAATTGATTGTATAAACTCAATAGCATCTTATTGATAAGGATTCAATTTGTGAAGGAAAGGAACTGAATTCAGCCTTACTCAATGAGATTGGAAGGTCAAGATCCTCTTTGAGAAGACATTCATTCACTTACTTAAACTATCTACTTTGGAAGCTGATAACAAAGGAACTTGTAAAACAGTTGACAAGATTTAGCTAAGAAAATTTTCTGGCATGAGAAAAGAGAATAGGAAATGGAGTTGAATATTGAAAACCCTACAAGGTTTGACATGATTAGTAACAAGAAAGTTAAATGATAGAGAAAAGAAAATCATGTATGAAATCTATAAGTACTAATGACTATTCTTTGGAAAGCATAATGGCCTGGTTTCAGCTGGGATGGAGTTAATTTTCTTCCGTGTATCTGTTATGGTGCTGTGTTTTTGATTTAGGATGATAGTAACACTGATAACACAATGGTGTTTCAGTTATTACAGAGCAATGCTTACGCTGTGTCAAGGACTTTTCTGCTTCTCGTGTTGCCTTGCAAGTGAGGAGGCTGGAGGTGCACAAGAAGCTGGGAGGGGACAGAACCAAGACAGCTTACCCAGACTAGCCAAAGGGATAACCCATACCACACTGTGTCCTGCTAAACAATAAATCTGGGGAGTTGGCTTGGAGACTGGCTGGGCAGTGGTCACTGGGTGGTGAGAAACTGAATTTGGCATTGCTTATCTTGTATATGCTACTGTCATTATTGTTATAATTTTTATTATTATTGCTATTCTTCTTTTGCTTTTCTATCCTACTTAAATTACTTCATTTCAAGCTGCCAGATTTATCTTTTTATTGATTTCCTATCCCATTCCACTAGGGGGAGTGACCGAACGGCTGTGTGGTGCTTAGCCGTCTTAGCAGGTTAAACCACAGCGCATTACAGGGTGAATAGCAAATAATCATCATGAAGATCTTACTGCTAACGTAACGTTACTTGTAAGCATGTTTTTAAATTAGTTTTTGTGAACAGCTCTTGTTACTAGTCTGCATGCGTAAGACAAAAACTGGAATAAACTAGTAACTTAAAGAACACAAATACGTGAGGGAAAACAAACAACAAAACATAGTTTCTGGGGGGAATTAATTCAGATGCTGAATGTATTTTAGTTTGCAGAAAAGGATTTTTGATAAAGTCTTTCTGAGAGAAAGACTCTGAGAGGCTGTTGCATCTTTCTCTTGCCACAACATGGAAGGTTTTTCCTGAGTGAATAGCCAATTAAAGGTGGGAGGAGTGGAGTTTGATGGGTTATTCCTTCAGTGGAGGACAGCAGAGGAGCAGAACACACTCAGCAGCATATGCTGTTTAATATATTTCTAAATGATATGGAAAAGCTGCTGTTCAGTCTGACCTACTACTGATATTTTCAGTGTAGAAGAATAAATATCATTAAAAATATCACTATGCTTTAATAAGAAATTTTCTTTGTTCTCCTGCTGGAAGTCTAAATCCTTAGACAGACTTCTGTGTTATTGTCATCTCAGGTGTTGGTGTGGTACATAATGAATGGTTTGTTTTTCTGCACCCAATTCTCTGGTTTTCGTAGTGCTTTTGGGTCTTAATATGGAGGCACGAGTGTTAGCTAAGTGCCATGGCACATAGATGCCATGGAGATGGAGTTACATGTAGAAATCTATTTAATACTTCTAAGAAATATCTAGCTTGATTTTATTTTATGGTGAGAAGAGCAATAGAAATGTTTATAAAACAAATAATCTGAAGTTTCACACAGTATAGAGCGGCATTACAGAGCTTGCTGCCTGAATATGTTGGGTACAAAACTGCACAAGTTTAAGAAGCAATAGAAAAGTATATCAAGGCCTGTTAAAAGGTCATGATAAGGCTTTTGACTTCAAAGTTCAGTTCCAAGTTCAGATCTTGAAAAGCTGGATTTAAGTACTAGGAAATTATTTCCTCTGAATTTAATTGCATCCCACCACAAATCATCTATTATTCTTAAAACATGAGATACTGGATTAAAGAGATCTTTGTCATTGGATGACAGTTCTTTGCTCTCTTATAACAAGAAATGGATGAGATGGTATATCCATGTGCTATGGTGGGTTTTTTTTTTGTTTTTGTTTTTTTTTTCTGTGTGCTGTCAAGACTTAAGCATGATTCTTGGGATATAGATTGGAGCATCAAAATGCGTTTTTTTAATAGCTATTAATAGGCTCATTGGAATTTCAAACCTGTCAGCCAATGACAGCGTCCCATGATTATACTTCAAAATTAGCAGATGATGAATAACTCCTCAAATTCCACGAGAACTACTGTCACTAATGTTTTAACTATTTGATCTTGATATCATCCTTTATCAAATGGACTGAAAAAACCTGCTTTCAAAATACACAGTCCAGTCAAGTGTACTTTTTCTTATTATTTGCTGATTGGTCATATTGTAACTTACAAATAGGAGTCAACCCCCAAATAATTGATAATAATTTAACAGCATTTAGCATAAAATCTAGGTAACAGAAGTAGTTTCTCTAGAAGCAAGAATCTGTCATGCCATCTCTCTGTTCTGGGGAAAAGGCTTATATGACTAACCTCATTTTATATAAAAGCATGATATGTCATAGGTACACCACGTTTACTTCAGGACAGCCTGGCTCTGAGCATTTTTTCTTTTCCAGAACCCCTCCATTTCAAAAACCTTATGTTCTCTTCTTTTGCTGTTTCCCTGGCAACATGGCATGGCAAAGTGTCATATCAGTCGACAATGAGCTTTGCTTCAGCTGTGTCCTGCCAAAGCTAGCAGTGCTTCCAGCAAGCTGAGCTTTCTCACTGCAACTGTGACATAGCAATGAGCACTTCTTTCCATTCTTGTTTGCCAGAACCAGTTGCTATTCCACTGCCATAAATGATTATGTGGTAGTTGATAATAGTGGGTAGGGAAGTCATTGCACTTATCGGAGTAGGCTAAATTTTATAACTCCTTTTATTACCAGGTGTGGTCTATCTAATAGCATGAATTCTGGCAGTGACACAGGTGGATCTAGCAGCAGTTTGCTCTGCACGTTTAGTGTTCTTCATAGATCAAATGGAAATAGTAATTAAAAATCTTAAGCCAAACTAAACCACAAAAAGAAACCTCACCACAGCGTATGTGGAATAAGGAAAATAATATTAACTGGATCCTAAAAAATGTGAGAGGTTAGTAAAGAGGCTAAAGGTGTGGGAGAAAAATAATCCAAGGCTGAGAACACTAAATGCAACATGGCTGTGTCTGAAATATCCTGGAGACAGTGTGCTGCAGAGCATCTGGCTCGCTTTTGCTATCCAGAAATCCAGACTGAGACTTAAAGCATTTCAAAATGTTTGTTCAAAATAAATTGCTCAGTACCCATTAGTGTGTAAGTATCTGAAGTATCTGAGAAAATATTCAATAAAGATAAGAATGTAAAACTAAGGGATTGGTCAGATAAATTTCAAATTGAAATAGCAGTTCTCTCTGTTTTTTCTCATAGAGGAGTCCAGTAAGTTCCAGATCTGTGTAAGACAAGCAGTAGGATCGCATGTACAGAAGCAAAGAAGAAAATTGAAGGGTAGATGACTCAGATGAGTATTTTGATATGTCAATTGTTAGAGCAGGGGAAGTCATCCTACGTCACTAAAGCTTGCTGTAAGATTTGTTAAATGTCTATTTGGGAAATAAAAATAGGAATGTTGCACTGTTGTATTTACAAGGAAGACATCACAAATCTCTTTATCTGCATTTGACTGAATACCGGATTTTATGAAATATTTGGGGCATTAAGTAAGAAAGAATTAACATTACCTGCCACTTTCTTTTTCTCCTGTGTAAGTCAGAGAACAGGCCAATAGGATATGAATAATTTCTTCTCTAAATGGAATTTCCTTATAGACTAGAATCATAAAATTATCTGTGACTAAACTTAGGTTCACAGTCAGCTTATACTTTTTTCTGGTATGAAAAATCAGGGATGCATAGTAGAGCATGGTTAGCTTTAATTCTTACTCTTATTCCTGCCTTCTCATTTCAATAATTATTAGCAATTGCTTTTTGACACTCTTTTTTAAGTCATAAAGTTTATGACAGTGAATTATTCATTATCTTAGAAGATGTTAGAAGAGCAAGTGAAAGATAAGGAATGAAAAGCTTGTGCTTGGTAGAAATATAAGTAAAATAGAAATTGTGGGAAATATTGAACTTCATAAATTCCCAAAGGAAATACTAGAAAAAATGACAATAATGTAACTTTATAATTTAATTTGTACAAATAGATGAGAAAAAGAGTAAGAAAGAATGGTGTAGTAAATTGTTCTGCAAAATCTACAGTTAGATGATGAAAATCATTCTTTTTATACCATTGTATGTATTTTAATATTTGAGGGCTTTGTTTTACTGGGGAATAAGGGAAATGCTTTAGAATTCCAGCAGATTGGGTTGTAAAAGTTGATTTCATTTTAATAACAATATTTTTCAAATAAAAATGTGAATGAGAATATTATTACCACTGATTTTAACATGAGCAAAGCCAGGTTCTGGATTTTAATTGCTTACTTTGCATTCTTCAAATTAATACTTCTGTACTTCTGTCCTCTTTGCATTCATCATTTGCTGTGAGGAAACTGGCAATTGTTATTAGTACTAATTTTCAATCTAGCACATTTTCAATGGTTTCCTTCATTGCTGCATAAATTTTGGATGATATTGTGTTGGGAGTCTTTACTTTCTGATTCATAAAATTGACTTTCTTATTTAGGAATAGTTTTATATTCATTTGGTCAACATATAGGAACAATATAAAAGGGAAGCTCTGGCTGCAGAGAAGGAGAAATTGAAGTGCCACGTAATTCCAGATGAAACACTGGAGCTATCAGCTATAAACATATTTACAAAGAGAACAGAACCTAAATGCAAGACTATTTCATTTGAAAAGCAGAGAAAATAGTTTCACAGAAAATAATGTGCTCATTTCTATACGGACAAGTATTTATATTTGGTGATGCGCACATTATTTCCTCTGTCCTCTCTTTTTATTTCTTGTATTCTTCTCAATCCTTTTCAATTGCACAGTTTCATTATGCATAGCTTATTGACTTTATGAAAAGTACACAACAAACTTCTACAATCTTCATTTTCAGTGCAATTTCTAGGTAGACTAAATTTATCTTAAATCTTTTAAGATTCTAGGGCATACTCATTATGAAACATTCAGTGATTTCAAAACTGCTTGATGGATGCTTTATTTTATTCTACTATTTCCCTGTTATGAAGACAATCTTCCTCTGAACATTGGGGAAATTCAGCAGTTGTCTAAAAATACAAGTTGGAAACCAAAAAGTTTTTCTAGGAAATAGGTCTTAGGGCTATAATAACTGCACTATTCTTTAAAATAAAGATGTGAAGAGGTATCTCTGCCATCTTCCCTACACAGGTGACAATTAGAGCATGTGGTATCCCTGATGACACTATAGGTTAGAGTTTAAGTAAATAAATTACCATCTTTATTTATAAGTAGCTGTGTAATATGACTGACATCTAGAAATGCACATTCCAGAATGAGCGATCTAGCTGTTGCTCTCTAAATCTCCAAACAAATTTACTCAAAGTATCTTATTTCCAATAGTTGTTTTGTGTCCTGGTGTTCTGTCTGACAACTTCATTGATTTAACTTTGGGTTGCTAGACAGAGAGACACAAACCATGTTAGACTAAACATACAACATACCATTAACGTAATTCAGACATCTGTGTTCATCAGACTATAAATGAAATTCAGCTCATCTAAACCCTTAATATTTGTGTTAGTGAGATGTTGTTGATTTGGTGTTGGTATTTATATTTTATGCTTCCATTAAAAAGCCGAATTCCCAGAGCTGAGTCCAGAGTTGCTGTATTACAATATAGAATTGTATATGAAAGGATGTAGGTTTAATAAATTTTCACTATTAAACTTCACAGAAAGGTGCTTTTAAAATGGCTTATCTGTACTGATGATGCAACAACAGATTTTAAACTTCTCTGTATTATGTTCTTCTCTGTGTCATAAAACCCTCATCTCAGATGCTTCCTGATTGTTCTATCATCTTGCGTCAGTGGCTTAATCTTCCTTGATCTGTCTTGCTTTTCTCAGCTCCAGATGCATATAGCTTATAAAAAGAAATTGTCTTGAAAGAGATATTTAAATATTTTTTCATTGTGGAAATGTCTCAGGATATTTGTTGCATGCAGAGCTGAAATAATAGCTTTAACACACTTGTATATTACCCTCTCCTTGAATGTCATTTAAAGAAAGATTTACCAAGAAACATGTCAAAAGCCATGCTGATTTTATTAATAAAAGCTAATAAACATTTTAATGGTTCATAAGTGGTATGCACAGGTCATCTGCCTTATGCTTTGAGAGTGTTTTGGGAGCAACTTCATGCACGTAAGTCAGTACAATGTTCTTGGTATCTTCTGCTTGAAGTGACGATGCTGTTTTGACATACTGAAGTGTTTATCTTTGTTTGTGTACTTTAAAATACTAACTATCTATGTAGTATATATTTTAATAGTGAGCTTAAATACCGTCTTTTTTTTTTTTTTGTCATAGATTTTTTTGTTTTATTGTCTTTATACTAGATATAATACAGTTCTCCATGCAGTGGCCACTGAAGGAGGACTGGAGCTTACATTTTAAATTAGAAAAGCTAACCTGGTAGGATAAAAATGCCCATTTATTCTGTTAGAATAGTTTCAGTAGTGCTCAGTATAAATCCATATATTTCCTTATTCCAATTATATTTTATATGATTAAAAGAATGTTGAACTTTTATGACTGTTTTAGTACATTAAATATACTTAGAGCTTAAGTATGGGATGTGGTGAGAGTTTTTTTTGTCAGAAGCTCTTTTTGTAATAAATGTAGTAAGTGAAAGAATTGGAAACCATGCAAATGAGATTTAAAAATTAAATAGTTTATAGTTCCTCAATATTCTTTCAGTTACCCTACCTTTTCCATACCCCCTTCCTCCTGTCCTGGAGTGGGGTCCATGGATCCCCTCCAACCCATTAGTCACAGAACTGGGCTGAACCAGCCCAAAAACCTTGACAAGAAAACAAGAAGATTACTTGGCTTTGTATTTTTTCACCTTGTTGTATTTCTGTTTCATTTGTTCGTGCACTGAGGTAGTTATTCCACAATTGTTCTCTAATATTGCAACAGAATTACAAAAAGGAGTACAGATGTTAAAGAAAGAAATCTAAAATCTGATTGTAGCAGACCCCTTATGCAGAGTTGATAGCTGGTGAAAGCAGGTGCTAGGGTGAAGAGAAGAGAAGCATGCAGATCCTTGCCAGCACACAACATAGAGCCATTGCTAGGTGATCTCAGGAAACCATCTTCAAGTTTTCAAATAGATAACCTCTATTGGTGCAAGGGAAAATAGCAATGCAGGCTGTTTCTTCACCAGGTTTATTTGCAAAGTATGAAGAAATCCTGTTTGTTGTGTGGGTGGAAGAAAGATTTTTTTTTTTCCCCTTGTGCTTTGATTATTTACGTGATACAGTTATCCCCACATTGTGCAAAATAGCAGAGACCTGATTTTAATCTTATTAGGTTTACTATGTATCAATCTGCTTCATGCATGGCTTAGCAATAGCTTGATGCTAGCATAGCCTTGGCAACAAGTCTAATTTAGTTCCAAACTTTTTTTTTCTCCTTTCTTTCTCCTGTACTGCTTACTGACATTCTCCAAAATGAAAATATCAGTATAATATATAAAATATAATTTTGCTGCATCAGTTTACTGATCTCATGAAGAACACGTGATGGCATAACAGAAGAACATTCAACAGTGCTGTACAAGTAGGTAATTTCTGAGTTTCATGGCAGTGTCTAGCATACTAGGGAGCTATGGCCTAACGCTATGGTATTACAATTTGTCATTGTTCAGCAACTGGCCTAATATTAAATATGCCTCCACATAATGTTTCCAGTGCCCTTGCAATACAAGATTAATTTTTATCATGTTATGAAAACAAGGATCTTGAAGCAAATTCATGTGTCCTTGGTAAGGAACAGCTGTGATTGCAGCTAGATTTTAGCACTGAGACTTTAAACATCGTGTATCTGTACTTCCAAGTTAAGTGACAGATTTCATCTTCAAAGATTAAAAAAGGAAGTACAAAAGTACGATGTCAGAGAAAATGAAAAAAAAAGTTAGAGGAAATTGCAGAAAATAGTAATTAAAAGACAAATTTAAAAACTCTTTTCTAAATGAGACCTGAAAATACAGGAGATATATTTGTTTCTGTGGATGTTTAGATGTAGGTCATTGGGTTAATGTAGGGCACTCTAGAAGTAATGCTTCCTATTTATTTCCACGGAAATAGATACAAAGAACAAATTCTCAGCTAGAACACAGTTTTTTATCATAATCACCGCCATCAGCTAAGCCTTGTTGCCAGCAATGAGGAAGAGCCTGGATGCTGCACTTGTAAAAATCTGCACAGTGGAGCTGACCTACCATTGCCACCACTGAAATGCACACCCATCACCTCACTGTGCTGACATCTGCTGTTGGGTCTCCATCAACACTCAGCAAGTGTCAATGTATGTCACTGGGTGCAAATTTATTTAATATGGAGAAATTCACTTATGTACCTTTTGCTTCGTACACACTTCCATGTCAGACACCATTTTGTCAGACTGCCCCTCTGCTGCCATCTGTCACATGGCAACAAAAGGTAATGGAATGCTGGTGGGAAGGTTCAATCTCTATTGCATCTCTGATGTGTTGAGTCAACATAATAAAAAATAGGAGGCATTGCAATCAGAGCAGCCCTCGTATATCTCTGCAATTCCAAGGGAGAAAATGGTGTAGTAAGTTGTAGAATGAAAGAAATGGCAGTATACAATGAAAAATAATTATTCAGTCTCTTCTCAGTCAAGTTGAAAAATACCATTTTATAAAAATATTAGAGGCTTAAATTGTATTTTCACCTTCATCCTGTTATCTTGCTTAAACAGCTCTTGCTGTTTTAATCTGCAGTCAAGACTGGAGCTATTAGTACCCTGAGTGTAATTATACCTTCTATGTATTAGTAGAGGAAAGGGAGAAACTATAGAATACTGAGTGTTCACATTTCTGTGCTACGTAGTCAAAAAATAAGCTGTACACTTCAGCAACTATTAGATACCACCCTCTCTCCTCCTCCAACAATTAATGCAAAAGATTGACATCTATTGAAAAAAAAAAACGTAGTTTGAGACTAGAGTTCAGCTGCATGCTGATTCTTGATGGTTGTAAAGAGGTCCTTTAATGAATTCCCTTTGAGCTGTTAGTTAAATAAAAGTTGGATGGAGGTTAAAAGGAATTTGTTCAGTTTACTCCTGAGTAAAAAGCAGCAATGCAGCTTTTCAAAAATATTACCAATGCTATTCCGCTCAAGAGAAAATTTAGCACAGAAAGACCACAGTGAATCAAAGAAATGTCACCCTCAGGGAATACAAAAGCCATTCTGTGCTCAAATCATACAATTTCTTCCTCAAAACATGAATATTTAAAATAGAAAAGTGCATTGGCAGAAACACTGTGAATAAGTGAAGAGAGCACTGTAAGAAATCAATTTTTTTTAGAAGTACCCTTACTTAAAGAAAAATTCTACAAAGTCAATTTTGGGAGCCTGACTGATAGTACTGGAGCTTAGTTCTGCCTAAATAAAGATTGCAAATCGCCATCCTAAAGTGTATATCCTCTCAAGATGCGAATCAGTGCTCATCCCATGAGATCCACTTCACTGACTGGTCTTCCACCAGACACAATTTGAAAAAACAGTGTTTTTTTAGTAATGAAATATGCAGAGATGTTCTTGTATCATTGCCATTTCTGGAGAGAGAATGATTAAAGCCCTTCCTGTAAACCATTTCTCAGGGATAAAGGACTACAAGGAGTGCTGGCACTTTTCTAGAAGCTTCTTAAAGCTGAGTAGCATAAGGTAGACACATACAATTGAACTGTAGATGTATTCTTCCATGTTACATAGAAAAATCATGGCCCAAGACACTTTCTTTACTTTCTAAACAAGAATTTCTTCTAGATTAACAAATTATTTGAAAATGTTTAGCTTTATGTCTTTGAATTATGTTGGATGAACTTTGACATTGAAAACCAAACCCAATCTTTTGTTGTGCATTTAAATATTGACTTCTTTACAAATACACAGTTTTTGCCTATCATAAGTAAATGCACTTTGATGATTCTACCATGTACTCAAAATGGCAAAAATTAACACCTTATGTCCTGGAAAGCAAAAGATAATGGACAGGTTATGGGGATAGAGGCAGCAGAGGTTTTGTTCAATTCTATACAGTGTATGTATTTCATAATGTACAGATTAAAAGGTAGTGACATAGTTACTGTTGCACGGAATAGATTATTATTACATCAGCATAGCAGTTCTGAGAGTCCACAATGTACATTGATTCCGTAGTTTATATTGAAAAGTATTACAAATGGCATCTGACATGGAAGTGCACATGAAGCAAAGGTGTGGCATTGAATTCCTCCACGTGGAAAAACTTTACCAATTGAGATTCACTGACACTTGCTGGACATTTATGGAGACCAAATACTGGATGTGAACACAGCAAGGCAGTGGGTGGCTTATTTCAGTAGTGACACCATTAGAGCAATGAGTTACCTCTGCTGGTGCAGGCTTTTATGAGCATAGCACACAGGCAGTTGTTCATCACTGGTAAAAATGCACAGCTAGTGGTGGTGATTATGTTGAAAAAATAGTGTTTTCTAGCTGAGAATTTGCTCTACTAAATAGTATTATTGTGTGCTTTTTTTTGGTTTTACTTTCCGTGGAAATAAGTAGGAGGCATTACTTTCAGAGCAATGTACATAATGAACATGCTTATTGTTATTTGAAATAGAGTAGACTTGGTCAAAGGAAAAACAGAGCACTAATCACTGTGCTTCATAATGTGTGAATGATTTCTTGTGTAAACTGCTGCAGGACCTGGATTACTGACAGTGGCACCTGAGAAGAATATAAATATTTATTAAATGCATGGGCTGAGACTAAGCTGGAAAAAACAAGTGTTTGAATGTGAAAAGGGAAAGGGAAGCTTGTCATAAAGCGTGTAAATAAATAGATGTAGAAATGCAAATATATACAAATGCCCACTTTAAACTGGAAAATTTTAAATGCAGCTTATGTAATTTCCATGGGTCTGCTCAAACATCATGTTTATAAAATGATTTTCACTTTAAAGAAGTTTACTTTGGGTTTAAAGTTTTAATATATTGGCTGTTGACAGCAACTAAAGTATTACTGTTTCAAGAAACATTCCATTTATTATTAGAGAAAACATTTTTTAGTTGAAATGTGATCATTAGTATAACATGTGCCTCTACTGCAAGTTTAAATCATCTCCTCTTTCCTAGAGAGAGATTTCAACTTCCAATGGGAAAATCTTAGAAGCTTTTTATTTCTTGTTACTCAGGGAGAACGTGCACTCCAAATAACATAAATCTGACCCATGGAGAAGCCTGGAATTTACCAATTACTCCTGTTCTCCCTCTGAAGATCTTCTGCCTATTTTCCCTAGAATGTGTCCACTTAGACATATGAATAGTATAGATGATCATTTGGAAGCCCTGATCATCCTCTAATAGTACCAAATTTTACAAGCATCTGTAAAGTACAAGTTTGAAAAAGAAATGGAGCCAGAAGAATGAAGTTAGGAACACATTTAGACTGTAAAACAGCACGGATACAGGATGAGGTGGAGAAGTATTTAAGTGATCTGGTGAAATAAAATAAGAGTGAGTAAATGACAGAATGGTGTTGTTATAACCTTATTCTCAACTTCTTGTTTCTGTATATTTTGATTCAGGCTCTGTAGCAATGTTAATTTTTCCAGAGGTTTTCTGGCCCTGTTCAATGAATATTATGGATTTTCTGTGATTAATGAGGGCTTATATGATAAATAAGACTGTCAACTGTAGGAACACTGCCATCATCTGCTTCAGAGGGAGGAAAACGTGAGATGAATGAAGCATAGGATTGTAGGAAAACAGAATGTTTGTATGATTAAAGAAGTTTAGTCCCACTGAATAACTGTACTAGATATCTCTGTATGTCTGTGGTCCTTTTTGGTTGCACATCAGTTTTTTAAATAAACGCTTTCATGCGTAATTCTAAATTCTTCCTTCCTTTTCTCTAAGGTACCTAATCTGATACCTTGATTTGATTTGTAGAAGGTCTGATAACTCAGAGCTACAGCAGGTATCAGTGAGAACTTCAAAAACCTGTTAAAACTTTGTTAAATAAAGAAAAGCATGTGCTGAGAAAAGAGGTTTTAAGTGCCTAAACTGGGTATCTAGAATTACTGGGTCCCTTCTAACTAATTTCTCCTTTTGTAGTTTCCTATTTCTAAATCATTGTTAGCGGTACCTCTTAATCTGACAACATGCTGGGAAAACAAATGTAGCCAATGAAATACTCAGATACAGTAATTATAAGCTTGAGGAGAAACTAGTAATTCTGTCTTTTCAACAGCTCATAAATAGTAATTTTATAGTAAAGCATAAATCTATAGAATGAGTAGTGACAGTAAAGGAAAATATTGACTGGCATATGAAGAAAAAGAGGTGTTTATGCAACACGTGAGTTACATGAATAATATTATATTGAAAATAATGATTTTTTGATTTGACATTTGAGCATTTAATTTTACAACCTTTATGTTTTCTAGCTTACATCCTTCTTGTTTTATATTCTCTTGTAAGTTCTTGTAAGTTCTTAAAAGAACTTAACTTAAGAAAAAGAACTTAACATTGAATGCCTGGAGGCATTCAAGGCCAGGCTGGATGTGGCTCTGGGCAGCCTGGTCTGCTGGTTGGTGACCCTGCACATAGCAGGGGGTTGAAATTAGGTGAGCATTGTGGTCCTTTTCAACCCAGGCCATTCTATGATTCTATGATTCTTAAAGTAACTTCTTTTTCTCCATGAAATTTTAATTATTTTTAGGAGTGCATCAAATAAATACAGATGATATATCATAATTTTATCTCAATCTCTCTATTTCATACTTCTGTGTATTTGTGGTGGTCACTAGTTCCTGGGAAGTTCATTTCATATTCTCTGATTAAAAAAAAAAAAAGGCTTTTTTCTGTTAACATGGATAGGAAAATACATTGTTGAACAGCCAGTAGAAAGTGGACTTCTAACATGATCTATGATTGTAATCTTACAGCTCTGTTATGAGGAATTATTACAATAGATTTTCTATGGAAAATAGTGTGTGGGGAGGTCATGCTTTAGGTTTTCTGTCAAATATGAGTTATTAAATGTATTTGGGTTTTTTTTTTTTTTTTTTTTCAGAAACTGTCATTATGATAGAGTTTTTTATTATTAGTAATCTTTAAAGTTTTGTTTTTCTTTACAGTATGCTTGTAGCATTCATTATGGTAACTGTAAATGAAAAAATATATTCTATAATTCTAACTATACCTGGAGAAAACAGTGTGATTCTCTTATACAGGTGAGGCATTATTTCACTTCATTTAAGGCAAGTGGTTGCTTTGGTGACAGACCTTTGGGCTACTCTAAGGTGAAGTGAGCCTGACAGAAAACAAAGCAGTCAAGAATGGGTATTCAGAGAGGCCAGAACTACATTCTTTGACTATTTCCTTTTTATCCTACATCATCAAAAGAATAGTGACAGCTAAATATAGCTCTTTCCAGCAGAGGAATAACCCTTGTACTTAAATTCTCCCCTTTGGGATGAAAAGTTTGAGATCTGCATAAAACTGAATACAGAAAATTGACTTCTCATTTATGGTTTCAATGATAAATATGTTCTTACAATTCATGGAATTATGGATTAGCCAGATGTGATCTCTACAGGTCATTTATTATCACATCCCAAATGAAGCTGGACTATTGCCTGCAGTAAATCAGGCCAGCTATAACTTTATCTAGCTGAGGGAAGAAAACAACTACAGATGAAGATTTCATAAAATTTCGAGTCTTCTGCTGATGTTTTTCTCCCAAATTCTAATCTGAATCTTCCAAGCTGCAATTAGTGTTCACTGCCACTTGCTACTTCATGTGATGCTGCTGATAAGAATTTATCTTCATCATCTTTGTAATTATGCTTCAAGTAATTGAAAGTTTTTATTAGATCAACCCATAGCCACCTCTTAGCCAGTCTAAATAAGACAAATTCCCTCATCCTCTCCTTGTAGGTCAGTGCAGTGTTCAATTACTTGCTGCTTAGGCTCGGAAGGCTAAGATACTAAAGTTAAATGTCTCGCATGGTTATATCCAGTGGATTCAATTACCTTTTTACCACAGCACTTATTTTTCAAATATTCTAGTTTCACTTAATTTCTTCAGAAGGTCTGAAATTGTGAATCTCTAAATAACATTTCTCAAACAGAAAAAGATTCATGGCGTTTTCTGAAATAGCTACCAGCATATTCTAAATGCCAGCTGCAATCACAAGGAAAAGCCACAGCAGGAAAATAGAAGTAGCTTCCACTGGTTCTTCCTAGATTTACTGATTTTATTTTGCCCATCTTTCTGAAAAACAAATGTTACCATTCCTGCACTAGTTTTATCCAGCATGTTTTCTGTTTACCTGAGATAAATTTTCTTTAGTTTACTAAAGGTTTCCACAATTCCCAAATACCAGACATTTAAAAATAATGATGGAGAAATGACTGCAAGAGAAAGTTCTTAAATATTTAGTACAAATGATAGTTAATTCCCTCATTTGTGATAGTTTCTCTCTTCATTTTTCATTTTTACATTCAGAAATCTCTCAGCTATGACCAAAATACTTTCATAGGAAAGCTGTGAAGAAATACTACATTCCAATTTATCTCTATTCTTTATTCTAATTACTTGCTATCTTGATAACAGGGTCTTGCCTTTTGAAAACTCTTAGCTGTTCTGGAACTCTTGGCTGCAAAGCACACCTGTTCCAGAGGATGATCAGGGATATTTGTACATTTGCAAATTACTGGAAGAACAGAAACAGCCATCTGTTCCTTAGCATGTTTTTCCCCTGAAGCAGCCAATCCCTTGTTCTCATGCTTGGAGAAGAGCCTGCAATTAGACCCCAACAAGACTGTATGGAAAAGTTATTGGCATTATCTTGCCTATCTTCTGTGTAATTCTGAAATTACAGCAGCATTTTTTTTCTAATTGCCTAGCCAGCTGCCCCCCTCAGGATTCCTGCATTGGAAAAGACACTGCAGAGAAGAAAGATAACTTTTTCTACCATTACTTTTTTCCTCCATGTTAATAGAAAAACTTCTTAACCCCTTTGGGAGAAGTACAGTAATTTGTTCTATTTTTTTTAATGATTGTAATCAATAATCCTCTCAAGTTCCCTTTCCTGTAATATGTAGCTTTGCAATATTGACAAAACCAGAAATGTGTTTGTCACGGAAGTCATGGGATCTGGCCCTTCCTTTTTGCTCTTGCTCACTGCCTGGTAGAGAGTGTGGGGGTGCTTCCAAGCTGTGTGCTTTCAGGTTTGCTCTGTTTCAGAAAATTTTCTCTCTCTCTCTCCTATTTTATTTGATTTATTAGGCTCAATTTCAAGTAATTGTATTATATTGTGTTATCTTGCATTCTGATATCATAGTTAGTAAAATAAGATTTCCTCCTTAGATTGTTGCCTCTGATCTGTTTTTTTTTTGTTTGTTTGTTTGTTTTTCACTGAGCCCAGCTCCCATCTCCCTACCCCTTTTCCCTTTCCCTTCCCATTTTTGGGAAGGCTATGAGTGGATACATCATGCATCTTTAAGGCTCAGTGTTGAGTGTCAGCCTTCATCTTAGAACTGGGGACATTTTGTTCTTATTTAACATTTTCAGGTGTATCAAGATGTCATCTGGCTATAATAAACTAAGAGCCATACCATGCATATGTCTTTGAAATGTGATTAATACACTACACAAATCATACTGCCATCAATATTGTCATCTGAACTCTTTAGCCTTTTTCTACTTTCAGCAGTACATGAACACAGCTGAACAGCATATCGTTTTAATCAGAAAAAATATTGCTGGATATTGAAAAAGTTTGGAATGATACCTCGTTGCTTAACTGTAGTAGCTTTTCCTTAAAGAGAAATGAGTGCCTACCTTAGAAATCTTTCATGTAGACAAATATCTGACTAAATACTGGAACATGATGGAAAATATTGACTTTTAGGAAAAATGCCTGATTAAGCTATGATCTGTATTTACTTTTGACAATACTCGAACGATTTTTATTTTAGTCAGCTAGAGTACTTTTCAAAACTTTCCATCTGTTTACACCTATTGGTGTAAACCTACCAACAGCCTTTTGAGAGCACCACGGACAGCTCCCGCTGCACCAGAAGTGCTGAGGGAACCGTGCTGAGCAATTGCAAAATGGCGGATGATTTCCAACCAGCATTCCTGCTTTCAGTTAATAGCAACACTGCATTGCTACTTCCAGATTTGTAACTCTGTTGGTCACTCTACATCGGTCATCATGGAAATGCCTTTTTAGGGCAGTGCACACAAAGATGTTAAACATATCTGGCCAAACTCAGCGTTCACTTAGAAGTAAACAAGATTCCAGCTGTCCCACCATAGTAGAATGTGGTTCCTTTTTTCATGTATCCTTTACTGTTATACAACTTTCTTTTTTCTTTTCCCCACAGCGTAAACATATTTTTTCCAAACATTTAGGTTTAGACTTGCCCTCATAATAGTCAATTATTTGAAAAAATGTTAACAATAATAAGAGCCAGGCTGTAGAAAAATGTATCAGAATGAGTGAACTAAGATTCCTGAAGTTTCTTGCTCAGGTAATATGGACAGTCGTCAAACAGAATAAATGCTCTTTGTATAAACACATTTTGCTCATTAATAGAAGTAACACTATATGCTGTATGCTTTCCACAGTTATGCTGAAATGCTATCTACCCTGTTATTTTCTCACCTACAGAGTCGAATGGCAGAAAGTTTGCGTCTCTTTGATTCCATCTGCAACAACAACTGGTTTATCAACACTTCCCTCATCCTTTTTTTGAATAAGAAAGATCTGCTGGCAGAAAAAATCCGACGCATCCCCTTAACAGTCTGCTTTCCTGAATACAAAGGCCAAAACACTTATGAGGAGGCTGCAGTCTACATCCAGCGCCAGTTTGAGGACTTAAATCGCAACAAGGAGACCAAGGAGATCTACTCACACTTCACCTGCGCCACTGATACCAGTAACATCCAGTTTGTCTTTGATGCAGTGACAGATGTCATCATTCAGAACAATCTCAAATACATTGGCCTCTGCTAAGAATCCTTGGGCTAATCTGTTTTGCTGAAGTAATTGAAAAAGAGGCTAACCATTTCCACTTCTTGTGGAAACAATGGGGCAATGCTTAGCCCAAGGAGAGAAAAGGGGAAATGTGATGTATGTATGCAGTTCCTCTTATGCCCCACTAGCCTGTTACATTATTTTTCACAGTATGTGTTATGGAGAGTGAAAGTCTCCTCTCCAAAAAAATCACACACACATAAAAAATAAAATAAAAATGCCCCCAAATGAAAAACAAACCACACAAAAAATCCAAACAAAATCAACAAAAGAGATTAAGGCCTAACTCTGTGGAGATGTTTTCACCACAGTCACTGCACAATTCCTTTTGTTTCATTCTGTTTCCTACAGTGGGAGTGTTATCATGTTCTGTGTAAGAAATAATCATCCAATTGTCCTAAAATTTTACTGACATGAAGATATAAAGCTGGTGAGTGATAGCTGAGCTCATTTGCATGGTGTGAAGCAGAGTGATTGCATTGGGGTGAATAACTAGTTCAAATCAAAAGCTGCAAAACAGGAGTGCTTAAGGAAAATATTACTTAAAGATTTAGAGAATGGACATGTACCCTCTGTACTGGTACACACAGCCCAACTATATACATGCATCAGGTATGCACATGCACATGACTCACAGCATATACTGTGTACACACTTCTGCTTTACTCTTTTATGGACACCTTGCCTGTTAAAGGAATTGTTGGTGCACAACTGTTCTGTGATTTCCAAACTGACTATCAGCCCTTTCTGCTCTTTAAGGCTTCAAAATATGCAGCAAAACTACAAAAAATGAATCAATGAATAGGCCAAATTAAGGTCAGTGTTTCTTCTACTGATAAGGAGTTTTATACATCAAAACTGTCTTCTTTTACATCTTTTTTTGCCAAATCTTGTGGTGTTTCACAAAAAAAAAAAAAAAAAAAAAAAAAAGCAACCAAAAAACAACACTCTATATTTAAGAAGTAGGTTAGTGTTTTTTTTTTTTTTAATACAGATAAAAAATAAATCACAAAGCAGTTTTTTAAATTATTGTTGTAGTGTCTGGACTGCTGAATGTGAAAGTTGCCAATGGACAATTCTGTTCCACTGCTCCAAATACATTCTGGGAACTGTAATGTTGTAACACATTTCCCAAGAAGCAGGAGCCATGGCGATTGTGTAGTGTATAGCCTCCAAAGTCTTTTTTTCGTTGGGTTTTTAATTATTTTAAAAAATGTGATGTATTATTAGAAGGTTAAAGATGAGCGATATGAACAATAACTACATGTCTTGATATTTCAATTTAACAATTTAAATTATTTACAGTTTAGTGAAGTCAAGGAAACTGAAGAGATACATTCCTCAGCTCCAGGTTTCATCTCATAAAGAAACACTACTGGATGGCGTAACATTCCAGCAAAGGTTTGAATGCATAAGAAACTCTGTGGGACTATACTGGAAAATCGCAGATGGATCAGTTGATTCTTTCCCCTGCCATAGAAAAGACTTCTTAAAGACTTCAGTGTAAAGTTGGTGTGTAAATATATGTTTGATAATTGTAAAGCACATACGTACACAGAAACACAGACACACATGCACACTGGAAAATATCCTTCTACTTTTGTTCCCCCTACGTACTATAATTAGTGCAAGAAACCTCAGCCAAGGGCTCTCAGAAATTTAAAACAAAATGGTTAATAACATCAACATTTAAACTGTCCACTTAAAAAATAAATAACTCAAATGATAACGCATTTGTCTATCGTGTGTTCATTACTTAGTGTTATGATATACTAGTTACTTAATTGAATACTGTTATGATTCATTTGTGACAGAATATTGAGTTTTATTAATTGGTTCCAGAATGTTTTGTTCAATTTATTCACTAACATTCAGGAAATTTCAATCTTAAGCAATTACATTTGACCAACTCGGCAAGTTTCAAGGGATGTCTTCCCATGTAATGTCTTTAAAAATTATGACTGCCTGTTACTGTTAGATGTTTTTGGGAGATGGTTAGTAGCAATTTTAGCGGAGAAGCTAAGATTAAGAAGATCAAGATCAAGATTAAGAAGCAACAGGAAAGAAAATTGAGAGAACTGCCATAGTATTTCCATTCTAAATTGCTTCCTATAGTGTGACATACTTTTATTAGCTAATTGTGAAAATTGTGGAAAAGATTTACGAGTGTGGCCTTCCTTTTCCCATTAATGGACTGTGAGCTGGTATGCCTCTTTCCCCTCTAGCTTTCATAGTCAGTGGCCATTTCAGACTGTTGAAAAAAGTGACAAGAAAATACTGGCTTTTATTAGAGCACAGCTGCAAGACAAGAAAGCTGACTTAAAAAAAAGCAAAACGAAAAGCATAGTTAATTTTGAAGAGAGTAAGAAATACTTTATAAATCAAAAAAAAAATTATTCAGTTGAGAAGGTCCTTATAAGTACTATAGGCAATCTATAATAGCAGTGAAGAACCTAGGGTATTTTATCAAAAGAATAAAGATTTTTCTAAACAAAAGAAATTAATTGCATTTATCCTCAAATTGAGATTTTTGGGAGATAAAAGAGAAACTGAAACAGTGCATTTTACTACATGTTCGTAGTTAATTTAAACATAAGAATGTGATGGAATAAAATAGTAAATAATCAAGTTTAATCAGTTCATAATCATTCTTTGAATAGCAATGACTTGCTAATAACCTTCCAATAATTTAATTTCTATGATGTTTTTGATCTTGATGTTCTAAGTAATTCATGGCTACTCTTTTCTAAGGTGTTAAATTGTTTTACATAGAAATCAAATAATTTTATTTTCCCATTATGTAAGAAGACTGAGGTGTGGGGAGGTTAAAACCAAAAAATCTGTATCCAAGAAAGGCCCTGAAATGAAACTCCTTAGCTCTCAGTCTTCCACCTGGATAAAGAATGCAATTAAATTGGCAACTATTTCCTCAGCTCACAGGTTTATCAGTGATGCAGTGGAAAAAGAACTGTATTAATAGAGCTGGGATGTCACTTTACCTGGACAACAATGACATTCACAGAAGAGATGCTCCATCTGTTGCAATAAGAATGCCATCTGTCCTTCCATTACTTGCATTTCACACAACAAAACAGGTTTCAAAGGGAAAACGGTATCTTTAAACAGTCCTTATTCATAGAACTGATTTGTTATGATTTTGTAAATGTATAATATTGAAGACAGTGAGGGTCAAATAAAAGAAAGAGAAACTTTAATCTGTTGGACTCCTCTAAAAAAGAGGTTCTGGTAAGCTTCCAAAATCCAGTGTCATCCAATCTACTTCAATTTTTGTCTAAAAGGATTAAGTACTGCTAAAATTATAAGGTAAGATTATAGCTAAGAACTATTAAATATTTCTAGTACTGTACACATCCTGGGAAAAATACTTCTTTCTTTCACAGCTTTTTTTTGCATTTATTATTGCCGAGGTCACTTATCCTTGCATAACATTCAGTAACATTAAGTACCTTCTTGAATCTCAACTAATTGTTTTCACAAAGAGTTGAAGTTTTGCTAGTAATGTCTTCTGGCCAGTGTTCATTTTCTCCTGCTACCTTTTCTCCCTCTTTCACCCTCTACTGAATATATGCCAAGCGCACATACAGCTTATGTTCCTTTTTGGATAGTATGAAGTCTATTGCTTTACTAGTCCTGGAAATTGCCATAGAAAACATCAGAAATGTAACTAGGGAATGCTTTATTAGTTGCTGACTTTTTCCAGGTGATACAAGGTGTACAGGAATTGCTAGGCCACAGACTGAACCAGTGATTGTGCATAAGGTGAGAAGGTGTGGATAACCCAGGGAGCACAGGTGCAAACAATGCACCCAAGCAACCAGAAGAGGTGGGCCCAGGATCTGCCCCTCCTCACCCTCATTTAAGAGTTAGCAACTGAAGAAGCGTGTCTTTATTTGGAGACTGTGTCCTTTTTGAGACTACCAGCCTTTGGGAAAGGTAAGTTGCTTTTGTCTGTATTGCTTTCTAAACTTGATCATGTCTAATACCTTTACAAGTGTGCTCCTATTCTGGTAGAAGGTACTATCAGGCCTTCCATTGCTTCACACAAGGTTGTCTAGATGTGAACTGTAGAAGTAAATAAGAAGAGATGACGCAGATAGCTTTTTGGGTGGCTGAAGATGACAATTACCAGGCAGAGACAATTCATTTGACATATTACAGTGATTGAGAAATAATGTCAAGTCTTCTGAGGATCAGTTTTTTTGTTTTTTATTCCCCCTCCCTCCCCCCAGATGTCAAACCATACTATATAAAAACATTGTCTGAAGAATGCTATTCAAGATTAGCTTAACTAAGGCAAGGACTTCTATCTTGAATAAGTTTTAAGCATTTTTAGTAGCACAGAGGAAATGGTCAAATCTGCAATTTCACAGCTAAGGAAATGAAATTTTAGACGACAGTTTCACCTAAAAAGGCATAATTGAAGCAAAGCACAAAGAGGATGTGAGTGGTGTTATGCTGATTGTTGAGTATAGGAGAGTAAAGTTCTGTTTGCATCACAGATGTAAATAATTCCTCTACATCCACATTAAATTTCTTAAAAGAGAAAAAAAGAATAGGGAAAGAGTTGGCCCACAGAAGTAGAGTACGTGAGTACTGTAAATACCAAGGTTATGCTGAGAACTAATGAAGGGAAAGAAATGTATTCTAAACAGACTAAAATACCAGGTTTCTAATTAATTAACTGTTGTTACTTACATCTGTAAGGAAACTGTAATGAAGGCACTGTTGTACAGCATTTACTAAATAACTAATTCTAAAACTAAATACTTTTTCCCTTTCTTATGCTACTCGTTAGCCTATTCTGCTTTCTAGAACTGTTTCTTGAAAAAAGTTTGTTACTGCTAACTTGATTTGGAAAACCCAGTTCTTATCTGCCACTAGTATCTAACATCAGAAAGGTAAAATGGGAAAACAGCTATCAGTCTTGGCTCATGAGATACTTCAAATCAGCTGTCCCTCAGAATTGTAGTCTGTCTTCTAACCTTTCACTAAGTTGGGATTGTAACAGGATTTGGAAGCTGCTCTTTGTATGGCAGACTTCTGCTCACTTCAGAGCTTCTGTGAAACCTCTGCCTTCAACCAAAGGCAATGTCCCAAGGAGAGAGACAGCTCCTAGCTCAGCAGGGGTTGAATAATCATTCACTCCAGGAGGTAACTTTTTTCTCCTTGTATAGAATAATCTCACAGTGTCACTGAATTGGTGTCGTACAGCCCTGATAATTCCCATCAGTGACTCCTGAGCTAAGATGAAATATTCAGATGCCTGCAGGGACACAGATGGAACAGTGGTAGTAGACCTGTCCTTGATCTCTGAGTGGCAGTATGATGTACAATTACATATTCTCTACTTTGGGGAATGTATTTTGATTTCTGTGGAATTCTTAATAAGCAGTTTTTTATGTTTTGGCACCACCAAGAGCTAGTGCTGCTTACTGCTATAGTATTTCTCTAAGCAGAAATGATGATTGTAATAAAATACTTTCTATGTAACTCTTGTTTTTAGTTAATGTTTGTTTGTTTTTTAAACCAGTTGAACTGGCAGTCTGCCCACAAAAGACTATTATTTAGAAACCAAACTGTGCTATTATATTACAACCTCTAAATGAATACTGGAGTCTGACATACAGCATTATCATACTAGACTTACCTTATAAAAATTCCAGCAAATTGTGAACTAGTTGCTGCTGCTGCCACCAAAACTTGCAAGCAAGTGATATATGTCAAATTATTAGCTAAAACACATTTGAGTTCAGCTTTTGTGAATAGTTCCACAGAATAAGGAATATAGTACATTAAAAACATAAATATAGGTGAGATGTAAATTCCCTTCAATTTCTACTGATGTATTAGAAGTGAATACTTTAAAAGGATTTTAAAAAACCCAACTAGAAAGCTCTTCCTGTGTCCAAGTTGAATTCTGAAGTGGCTGAAACACTTCAGAAGTACAACTGGCTGAATGCATGTTGACTGTTCTTAACTTCACTAACTTCAAAATTTGCTACAAACTGAAACATTCAAGAAAACAAGGCATGCTTGCAATAGCAGACATAAATTAAAGCAGCAAATATTTAACCATTAGTCTTCTATGACTCTTCCTCATTTGCTATTACTAAAGAGAATATCTACTCTTAGTTATCAAAATTCTTGACCTCACAGTCACAGAATTGCAACTCAAATCTGCACAGCCTGTTCAAAAAAGGTCATAAAATGATCAGACTATTAAGAAAGAACACTTAAGCTAGGCGGAAAAAGTTGTATCTTAGGAACCTAATATCAAATAGGTGTTTGCATATAACATTATTTGTACTTGCATGTTTAAGCCTCAAATTCATATCGAAAAACCTTTTGTACAGAATTTCCTAAACTATGAAGTGGTTTCCCTGTTTAAACTGAAAATTTATGAGACAATTGATAAGATCCTGCATTAGATGTGACTAGAGCTATAGTAATCTGAAGCTTAAAGCTATGGATAAAGTTCAGTACAGACTGAGCAGCAAGGCTTATTACTTAATTATGGAGTTTTGAAAGAACTAAGAATAACCACTGTAAAAATAATTGTTAATAATTACTACTGATCTATATATAAAAAAAACAACTTAGTAATATTTATTTCTCTTAAGTTTTTGCTTCCTTTAAGTTTCTATTATGATCTACATAATCACAGGATGATATCTATTTGTTTGCACAGGTACAAGGCAGAATTCTTTAAAGACAGAGAGACTAAAGCACACTGAAGTCATCTGTTTTCCCCTTTTGAATAATTAATTACTAAAAAATCCCCCTACCTTCAGGTAACTTGGCCATCATGTCAAACACTTGATGCGTGTTCTTCCGACAGATGTCTTCTGGGTCATCCAAAAGTTCAGTGAGGACAGGTATTACTGCATTTTGTATCAACCCTTGCCTGTAAGCATTGGAGAATAGATTTAACTAAGCATACTATACTCAAATACTTGACAGGTGCATAATTTTTAATTAAATTTTCACTGCTTCTATCTTGCAAAAACTTAGAAATTCTGCTTTTATTTCTCACAGAAACTTCTTTATTGCTTCCTATACCATTAAGTAGGAATTATTCCTACCTGCCAACATTATGCATTGCCAATATATAGAGAATTTCTGTTGTCTTCTGTCGGACAGTACTGTCATGATGCAGCAGCAAGATCTTCAAGTTCTCCAAGAAACCTGTGGGACACATCCATTGATTTTAGTATTTTTAATTTCAGCATTAGTTTGATGGTGCAATGCTCATTTCTACCTCACAATTTCAAGTGCAAGCAATCTGTTTGTTTTTTCATCTTGACCTGGAGGTGAAATTCTCAGTGTCGTACTGCAAGTATAGCAGAAACTTAAAGACCTACTGCCAAAAATGCCCTGCTGTCAATTCTGAAGTGTATTCATATTAGAATAAAAATGTATATATCAACCCCACATAATTGTCTGATTTGACAGCTGATGAGATTAATGGAAAGTTCCCACTGAATTAACCTTGTGTTGTTTAACACTAGAAACAAGCTGCTGAATTCTGTACCAGGTTATGTCCAAATCTTGCTAAGAGTTAGGAAGTTATATAACTCTAAAAACAAAGCATACTGATGTCGGTGGTGCTGTTACTGTTTTAGAAAAGCAGGTGTTTGCAGATTGATGATTACATTTCTGTAAATGTTAAGTCTTGCAAGGGCTGTGTAAAAGCACAGAGCCTTACCTTCCACATGCAGAAATAAACTTGGTTTGGCACCGGAGGAGAAAAAACTAATGCTAATTAAACAACGATTATATTATTTTGTATGACTATCGGTGCCTCTTACGAAGAAAATGTACGTGACAGTGACAAACCTGAAGACTACTTCATTGTTACATAATGATACTGTAAATACACAGCTGACTGCTAAAACATGTTATGAAGATAAGCTTGCATACTTTTTTCTTCAACTGCCAATTTAAGATTATTCCAAATGTTAGGATATATTTTAATTAAAAATAGCGAGCAGATGTAATCTTGAAGTATGAAAAATTTGGTTATTTAGTTTTAATTTTTTTTTATGAAGTTCCTGAGGCTCTTGTTTATAGTCTCATTCCACAATTATCATGAGACTTCTGAGAAATAATCTGTGTAAAGCTCTGATGTTTTGGCTCTCCAGTAGTTATAGCTGAATGTGCCATGCTATCCACTGCTGAAGGAATGAATGGCAAAAAGTGACTTCATAGCCTTTGCAAATTAATTTTGATTAATCACTGATTGAATCATTAGTCCACTGAGGTCAAGAGTGGTATTTTTATGTTTGAGGTACTTGAAGCAGGTAGATACCTGTTGAAGGGGGTGGTTGTTTCTATTTTTTTTCATGCTCTATAGTTATAGTATCACAAAAGGGCTTAAGTTGGAAGTGACCTTAAAGCCTAGCCAGTCCCAATGCCCTGCCATGGGCTGCTTGCCAACCACAGATAAGGCTGCCCTGGGCCCCATCCAACCTTGCTTTGAATGCCTCTAATTATGGGGCACTCAGAGCTTCTCTAGATGGCACTACCAGGGCCTCACTGCCCTCAGAATGGAGAATTTCCTCCTAAAATCTAATTTAAATCTCCCCTCCTTTAGGGTAAAACAACTCTGTTGTCTTATCACCATCTGCTCATGTAAAAGGTCTCTCATGTTTGGAAGCTTCCTTTAAGTCTTGGAAGGTGGCAGTGAGGTCTTCCCCAGCCTGAACAAGCTCAATTCCCTTAGCCCATCTTTAAAGAGATGTGGGTTGTTCTTTCTTTCTTCTTCTTCTTCTTTTTTTTTGATTGTAATATAATATTCTCTACCTCTTTATGGTTCAAAACAAGTAGAGATTGAAACCATGATATCCTCCTGGCCATTTCTCTTACATCAATTATATTGCAGGGGTAAAAACAGGACAACATAATAAAGCGCATCCCTCTCTGTCATCACCACTGTGTCAAAACTTATGGTGGCAAACCACTTACCTATTTGGACTGCCTGGTAGATATTTTCTGGGTCATGGACCAGATCACAAAGTGCCATCAATGCCCGTTGCTGAGTCAGCACCTCAGGAGATTGTATCTCTCTATTCAGTTTAGGCAGAGCTCTCCTCCCAAATGCAATAGGAGCTTTTGTTGGATCTACATCAGGGGGAAGCTTGGCTGAGATAAGAGTGCTTGCCATCCCTGATTTATCTGGGAAGGATTCTTCTTATACTTAAAAATACTGTAAAATGACTCTGCTTGGTGAGAAATAACTGATGTACCAAAGCCACCACTATTAATTAGCATTAAACTGAATGGTCCTCTGTCCTCTCAAAGCACAATTCTAGCACACGTGAGGCTTTAGGAAGCTGTGAAAGAGGAGGCTGGGATGTCGTTAGATGAGCTGTCCTTTCTGGCTTGAGTTTCTACTGAATACTGTAAAATAACAATAGAAGAAGCAATAAAAAAGCTTAAAATTGTGAGTGAGAGAAGTGTTTTTAAAGAGTTAAAACCCCTTTGGAATGTTCCATGCTATAGAAGGGACTCAAGCTCTAACAGAAAGCCATTTTTCAAAAACACGGTCTTTCTAAAGGTTTGTAGTGGAAACCTGCCCTCGGAATTCGTTAATGATCCCTGAAAAGGATCGCCCGCCGCCCTCAGTGCAGCAATAGAGCAGCCTGCAGCCCTGGAAACTCTTCAACGCAACAAAACGCAGCTACACGGAAAAAGAAAATCATATATATATAAAATCCTACTTAACAACGGCATCTGTTTCTTAAGAGCAAACCAAACGACCGTATAATCGCAGACGCCCCTCTCAGCCTGAGCCCCGGTTGCCTCTCTACGGCGCCTGCGCGCCCGCGTTCTGGTTACCACAGCAACCCGCCCTTTGCGTAAGCTCAGCTCTGTGAATAAAACTGCGCGGCCGCGTGCTCCTTTCCTCTACTGTTTCCAGCTTTGCGTCAATAGCGTAACCAGCGCGTTCGGCGGTGGTTGCTGAGAGGCAGTTGGGTCCGCGGCGTGATTGGTGAATCGGAATGTGTGGCCGCTACTAACGTAGGGCGCGGGGTGTTGAGTGGCGAGCGGTGCTTGGCGGGTCCGCGTGTGAGGAAAGGGCGGGAATCGCTGCAGTGTGGGGGCTCACGCAAACTGCCTTCTCTGTAAAGCAGCTAGTGTAATCAAACGCTGGAATAGATCCTGGTTTGTTGATCGTCAAAATCCACAGAAGAAAAGTACAGCTTTAAAAAACATCTTCACGAAAGGGAGTTTTGTTTTGTTCTGTTTTTTCTTTTTTTCTTTTTAATGTTTTAGAACAAATTGAAGTAGAAGTTAGTTTCCTTGAATGGATTAGACATTTACAAACCAAAGACTTGTGAAATTTCACCATTTCAATAGAAGAACATTAACTTTTCTCCACGTAGATGGGACACAAGAAGGTCAAAGATTTCTCACATCCCTCAGCTTTAACTCTCTTCTCATCCTTTTTTCACCATACCTTGGTATAGTGATTTTAATTAGTGGTCATGGCATTAAATGGTCACGGCGTTAGCTGATTCGATGCAGAGTTGAAGTCTTCCTTCAAACCTTTTGTCTGTGGATGATGCTGTTGATGGGAGCAGTGCGGTGCCATGGAGACTTGTGACTGAGCTCTGTAGGAAGAGAGAATCTGGATCTCAGTGCCTATAATTCTCAGCATTTTCAGCAGCTTTGTGTTTCTTAAATCACTGGCTTGTTTCCCCTTAGGTTGCAGCTAATTTGTTGGTTTGGTAATCGTGTGTTTGTGAGAGACATTTAGTTCAAATACGCCAAGGGAAAACGGCCTGTTGATTTTAAAACACTTCTCCTTGTTTACCTTGGTCCCTCTTGGACTTTGGATTCTCTGGCATAGTTAAATGGATTATTTTTTCCTAGCTTAGTTTGTGAAAGAGCTCCAGGAGATGAGCAATGAGTCATCCTGTGCACTCAGGACAGACTGATACACGCTGAGGATGTGCTGAGCCAGAACTAGGAGAAAATGGAGCAAATCCAGTGTGTGTGATGCTTCTACCAACCAGGAGGGTTTCTTTTTTTGTTTTCAGAACTGTTATTTTGGAGCACATCACGAAGCGGATCCAGGTCTGCCTGGTTTGGAGCAGCCAGGAGGAGTATGATTGATAGAACTGTATATATGGTTAAAAATAAAGACCATCATCTTGGGTTCTGAATGACACATCAGCTGTAAATTTGGATTATTTGTTTGTTTGTTTGTTTGCTTTCAGTGTGGATCAGATGACATGACTGCCTGAAGTGATCCCTCAGAGAAGTAATTCCTCACAAAAGAGAATAAAATGGTAATTCTAAGTAGTGGTCTGGTAGTTTTGTTGACCTTTATTCTTTGTTTATGGTTGTAAAACAACTGTAGGGTTTTATATACTACACACTTTCTTTTTTTCTTATTTACTTGTCCTTTAAATTTTTTTAAATAGGAGAAGTTTGTCTCCTGGATGTTAAGAAGTCCAAGCCTTTTCCAGCATTAAGGAAATATGATTATTTGAATGTGAGAGCTTTTATTTTTTTTCCTGAAGCTTGGAAGTTTATATCCAAGTGAAATGAACAGCAAAACCTTTTAGCATCCTAAATGCTAAACTTAGTCGAACCTACTAAGTTGATTATCGATACTTAGGCAACACAGAAGAGCAATGGGATTTCTTATTCTTTATTATCTTTATTGTTTGATATGCTATCAACCGAGATTGGTAATTACTAGAGACGTTTATGTGATTCAAAATGGCTCATAGTTACGTGCACATCCTGATTCTAAGGCTGAAATGAAAGAAAGCTGAAATTCTAGGGGAGGAAGGGAGCAAAACAAACCCTCTGGAGTTTCTTTATAATTGCTAATATGCATAATATTAAATGATTCTGAATAGCCTATATAACAGGTTTGTTCTTCTAAAACCAGAGCCCTGCGTATGGTTAAATTACTCCATTCCAACCCCGCCTGCTCAGTCCGTGAGAGGAGGAGAGGAAGGGAACTGTTGCAAGCCTGTTGCCATGGGCACGCGGCTGCAGGCTGCTCGTGTGGCTGGGATCCTGCCGCATCTGCACTGCACGGTGAGTCCTTCCTTGCGTTTGCTGCATGAGGACTGTTCTCGTTAGATTCTTCTGAATGCCAGTAAGAAACTGATGCCTTACAAAGAGTTCCCTCTCAATAATCCACAAGGCTTCTTTTCACAACCAAATCATTGCCTCTCAAGTGGGATATCTTGATTTGCTTGTCATTTTTGTGTGAACACTATTCTTCCATGTCAGACTAACTACTGATTTTGTTCTTTATGAGTTGATGTTGGCTGAAAGTTTGATGTTGTGCCAAGAAATATGGCAACTTTGTTGTTTCTCTTTTCCTCTTCTAACCTAATGAAATCTGATGTCCCCTAACATTAATAAACGCGCTTTATGCAGTAGCATTTAAAATAGTGAGGTGTGGGCTTTTTAAATTAAGCACTACAAAATTATTTGAGGACTAAACTATAGCAGTTGTGTTGAATTAAGTGAACAGTTCTCTGTCCTCCTCCAGAATTAGTCAGTGCTTTTCTACTTAGAAAAAGCCACTATTTCTTTCTACATTTGTGCAGACAGAAATCATCCTTTTCCATGAGAAACATGTTTTCTTTAACATCAAGTCAAAGAACTGCCAGTTGTACCAGGAGGAGACAAGTCCAAAAGGACTGTTCATTTTTTGTTTTTAATGTTTTTCCTGCGTTGAGACAATTCCTCAATATTTTGTCTCACTTTGCATGTTTTCTATCTGATAGAATTGACCTGAGTTTGGAGGATGAAGTCCAACCCAAAGCATATGGTTCCCCCAGTGAGCAGGGACAGAATAATCTCCCAGTTTCCTAAGGTAAGTTTTTCTTTATCCCTTTGCTCAGAGGATGTATCACCTGCCATGTCTTTCCCATGTGCTAATAGTATTTTGGTTTGATGTATATTTGATGTCTTCTGCTAAAACTGCAAATTGTTTAAGTATTTATTTCAGAGGTGAATGTGACCTTGTTTTTCCATTCGGTGCTGATGCACTTAATAATAAACCAGGTTTCTTCCTCTAACCTTAACAGAAAGTGACTCTTGCAACAGAAGTGTTATCTTACAGTATCTGTTCTTTTAGCCAAACATTAATAATTACCACACTTACAGAGTTCCTACACTGAGAGGAAATGAGAACCATAGCTGTTATTTAATATTCAGAAAAACTAATTAGGTCTATGTGGAGTTTTCATTTGAAGAATTTGAAGCAATTTTAATCTTCTGTGTGAGTAGGAAACTTAGTCATACTGTAGATCAAATGTAGTAGGCACTACAGGAAAACAGATAGTGAAGATCATTCTTACCCCTAAAGAGTTTTATCCTTGAAGTAGAATAGAATGGCCAGGGGCAGGTAAGGACAAAGAATTGCCATTATGTTTTTAATTTTGTTCAAAACACCATTTTAAGAGGATTTTGCACTTCTTTCATTCTCGATCTCAACCTCCTATTTTGCTTTTAATTTTATGAAAACTGTCACTGTTATTTTAAGTAAATGTGAGGCAAAACATGCTTTCTTTGTTTGTAGCCTGCTAAGCTTAATGGATATTGTTCTTAATATATAATAATTAATATAATCGACAAATAAATTTACTGTGGAAGTTCATTAGGGCTCTGATACCTTGTGGAGTTGTTTAAAGGAATTTTACAAACATACCTGTGCATCAGCCTTACTGCCTTCTAACCCAAACTGTCTCTTTTCATGTGCTGGAGTATCCCTGTGCTTGACAAGCTTTTTGAAGTAATCTCCTTTTCTATCTCACCTTGCTGATTTGGCTTGTTGATAAGTAGACATTATAGAGTTTATCTCAGTAGCTGTTCTCTTGTGTCTCCAGTGGTACACTCCTGAGGCCTGTCTGCAGTTCAAAGACCACTTCCATGCACAGCTCAGGAATGCCTGTCAGCAGAGCACCGGAACAGCTGGGCAAGTTTCTAATAAGCCAAGTGTGCAATGAGACAAGTGTTTTAACCTCTTTATAGCCTGATTCCTCCATCAGCTTTTCCCAATTCCACATGCTGAGCATTTCAGTGTGACTGAAATCAGCTTAACCTGTCCCCATGGTTCTTCTGTACCATTTCACAGTAAATGAATTAAATGCTGCTTCTTCATATAAGTTTTAAAGATCTTTTTCTTCCTGACTTAAGTGAAGTTGAAGAAATAGAGTTGTTTAGCAACAGATAGCTTAGTTTAAGGGATTAACCAACTGTTTAAAATTAGTGTTGAATTTTGGTCATGCAAGTCAGCGTGAAAAGCAAGTCCTAGAGCATTTGCAAGGACAAGAACAGATGTACTGGCACCAGTAGAGAGTACAAAAGGACTGCATACTGAGTGTACCAAGTAAGAACTAGACAAAGACTTCGGAGCAGATATAAACACAGCAGTTTTAAGTTGCTTGTAGCACATAAGAATCTAGCTTTAATATTTTAAATGTATCCATGCTGAGAACTTGTTTTAAATGTTTCCTTAAAACTGGAGCAAAATTCTGGACTAAGAAATCTAATGAAAAATAATATTGAATTCTAATGTTCTTAATTTTTTTTTCTCATCATCTCTCTCCCAGAATACACACATGTAGTAGATTTAATTTGTAGTGAGTTAAACCAGATATAACCAGATACAGCATTCAATACAAGATTGAATCTTTTGTTTAAAAAGCCATTTTTGATACAAAACAATATTAAACCTCCTAAGCCATTTTTGTAGCATGTGCAGGGGAGATGTCAATCCAAGTTTCAGTCAGCAAATACTGTACACTCATTTATCCACCTGTATCTCCTAACAGACACGCTACATTTCAATTTTAAGAGTGCAGGTGAGTCACCTCCAGCCCATCTGCTGTATTCTGTGGGAGAACCTAGAGCAAAGAGGATTATTTGCATGAGGCAAGCTTCAGATTAATGTTATTTCAGGTAGTCAGAAAATGTATTGGCTCTGACCATTATTTTTTCCCAGAGACAGATTCTGCAATGGTTATTTTATTATCAGTAATTTCATGTTTGTGCACTTAAGATTTGATTTTATACTATTTTAGTCAATGAAAAACTCATAAGTAATTTTAGTGGCAGAAAAGTATAAACTTGTACTTTTAAAGGTCTCTATGGATATAGATGCTGTATGGTCTCAAGTGCAAACTGCCAAGTGTATAATCCTTCTTTGAAAGCATTTCTAATAAGGTCTTTCTGCCCCATAGAAATTATATAGAAAGTAAGAAATGAGCTAATTCTGCTCCAGAGTTTTTGACCTTTTTCTTTTTGCTATTTAAGACTCTGATCCTTCTGCAGCACTGTGGCATTCAGATAAACTGGAGTTGCAGATGCATTAATCACTTGCAATTTAAGGATCTACATCAGAATTGCTACAGTGACAATATTGAAATTACTACTACTAAAAGCATTAAATATTTTTGAATATTCCTAACAGGCTGAAAATATCCAAAGTGGTTGTGGTAGGAGACGTCTATGTTGGGAAAACAAGCCTCATCCACAGGTATGATGTATTTCAGCAGATGGATTGGTTCTGCTCTTTTCCAAGCTGAAAGCGTATCACCTGTTGCAGTGAAGCTTTCAGGAATCTTAACTGAATATATATTCAATCAAATATGATATAGTGCAGACCTTGCAAAAAGCTCTTGTGCATTTTGCAAATTCAGTGAACAGAGCTCTGAATTTCTGTAGCTTGTGATTGCATTCTGTCTGTTTCCATTTTCAATTATTTCTATGTTCCAAAGTAAACTTGTTGGCTATTGATCTCATTAATAATCACGTATTCCTTTTGTTTATGGCCCAAAATATATTATTTTGTAACTAAAAATTTGATGCAAATAAGAGAACTGCTAGATGTATGTACTTTCCAGTTTGTTATTCACTATTTTTTTTATTTTATTTTTTAAATGTCTATATATATGCTTCTGCACAATATAACCATTCCACTATTAGTTAGTTCTTTTCTGTATAATTTATCTTAGATGGTGTTACTTTGCAGCTATTTGTAGCCATGAGTTACTAAAATTTCCTCCTTCCCCCCTCCTTCATTGCAGGTTCTGTAAAGATCATTTTGAACGAGATTACAAGGCGACCATCGGGGTGGATTTTGAAATTGAACGTTTTGAAATAGTTGGAATACCATATAATCTCCAGATGTAAGTTGAAATGTGGCTTAAGTTCCACATACAGTACAATCTCAGAAGAGTTTAAGTTGCTACAGGCTCTGGTAGTACAAAGATTTAAAAAAACCAAAAAACCAAAAAAACCAAACACCCATAGCATAAAATGATCTGAAAAACAGTTTCTGCACCTGGGCTTGCAGTTTTAATGAAATAAATGAATAAATAAAATCTCTTTTTTCCTCTTGGATCTCACATTCCTGGAAATGTTAGAATTTTGTCAAAGAATTTTGCACTATTTGCAGTTCTTCTTTACTCAAACTTCTTGGAAGAGAAGCAGAAGCTTTTGCAACCCATTTTGTTGGGTGCTAGTGTTGGATTACTCTACCATTTGGGTTTAGTAGGCTTTATGAGCACAGAACTTGACCTCATTTCCTACCCATTTTGGTGCCATTTTGTTTTTGAACAAGCACTGCTTTCTGGAATTTGAATGCCTTTAAAATCTGCACTGATATGTCAGTACATTGTCAGTTGAAACAGTAAGGTTCATGGGCTGCTAAATGTTAGGTTGTGTTATCTTCAGATTCCTTGGTGGCGATGTAGAACATCTCCATGTGATAAGCACTGGTGCCCCCTCTTGCTGAGAGATTTCTGTACAAGCTACATCTGCAAGTACTGGCAGTGCTGTGCTGTAACAAAGTCCCAGACCTCTGTAGTACTGGCTGTAGGTGGGAGAACTGTCTATCATCTTCATGAATAAGCAGCTCTTTCTTTCCTTTTTCAATTTTATTTATTTACTTACTTATTTATTCTTTAATGGAGTCATTAATGCACTCGTATCAAAGTATCAGTTGCAAGAGTTCAGCATGAGCAAATGTATGATTTAGCTAGTATTAATGAAGAAAATGCATTTTCAAAATTAGATTGCTATGGAAAGATATAAATGATATAGATGAAGTTGAGATGTTTTAAGAAAAGAGTATTACAATACAGAATACAAATGTTTGAACTGTGTCTCAAAGAACAGTCTCCAAAATGACCAGTTAAAAAAATCACTCTGGATAAAACCAGAACTGGAATGGCTTAATTAAATAATAGGACTTTACTGTGTTTCTATCAGAAGTTAATGAATAACATGTTCCAGATGGAGAAGAGTGTGATACCACAGAAGTGTTACCAACTTGTACCAGTCTGTTGCTTCATTAGTATGTTTGCTCAGGTTACGCTTGATTTCATTAACCTGAAGTTTCTTTTTTTCCCCCATTGCACAGATGGGACACAGCAGGTCAGGAAAAGTTCAAGTGCATTGCATCTGCTTATTACCGAGGAGCAGAGGGTGAGAACAATATTAATTTGATGCTGCCTGTAACAGGAGATTGTATATACATCTATATATACTCCTTGGAAAGATACGTGTAGATGCATGCAATGGTATGGGATTACCATTATTGGGAAGAGGAAGAGACTGAAAATCTCATGAATACATTTGTTGCAAGCTCTGAATGTTGTGATGATGAAGTGATTAAAAATTGGTACTTGTGTCTTGGGAACGAGGAGGAATCAGCCTAACAGTGTCTCCTGAGTCCTCCATGTTAAATCTACTGTTGTACTGTATATGTGTTATTTCTGTTTAATAAAATTAGTTAAACTGGAGAGATTTCTGATACGCTTTTAAACTTAATTATTTTTTCCTGTCCTTTCATTACAGTTATAATAACAGTGTTTGATCTAGCTAATATCCAGACTTTGGATCACACCAAGTAAGTTTCTGTACTTTGGCTTAGCCTTTACAGCTTTCACAGAAGGTTTAATTGCATTGCATAGTCTGCAGTTGCTGAGAATGTGCTGGATCCTGAGAGTGTTATATACCTATGTATAGACCTTGCATTTTTAATTCAAAATGTATTAGTTCAGGTACTTAAAATGGTTTGTTTATAGCAGCACACCAGCTGATGTGAGTAAACTTGCTTCACTTTAAGTGCAGGCAGCAAAACACTGTGAATCTGTGATCCACACTGCTGTCACCAGACTGAGAGCTTACATGCTCTAACATACTGTTACGACAGGAAAGCAGATAAGTGTTTTTCTACAGCTTGTACTTTGTCTTATTTAAATGTGGTCTTAAAATGGGGTCTTTCCTCAGAACGCATTTAATGCATTCACAAAAGACTTTGTAAAATTATATATATATATTTATATTAGTGTACCTGCTTGACTGAAAAGAATTGAAACATTCAAACCTGATTTCTGCCCCCACACGCTCTTCCCTCCTTGACTTGTGTTGGATGACTCCAGAGGAACTTGGTTGCCAGAGTAACAAAAATATACAAGCTTATGAGACGAGTCATACAACCTGGGGAGATGCTTTATAATCTTACTGAAGAAGTTATTACACTCTTCTTTTTTCCCTTTGTTGCCTAACCTGCTATGTTGTTCAGAATTTTTTCTTCTGCTTCTTTTTTTTTTTCATTATCACTGTGAAAATTCTGCCCTCTTCCATTATACTGAGTATTATTATACTCATCTCTGAGCATTAATATTATTGTAGAATTTACACTCTACTGTGAGCATGTTTCCACTTTTCAGTAGTGGAAGGCATGCATTCAGTGGAGTTGGAATAGCTCCTGTTCCCTTTCTGTCTTAAAAAAAAAAAAAGAAAAGAAAAGAAAAAAAAAAAAAGACCTTTGGCACTCTTGCATCAGCTCATTCTCTGGCTTTTCTTGTGACCCTGTTATGTGTCTCTGTCTCAATTATTCCATACTGCCTCTGACTGATTTTCTCATCTCTCTTCTGCTTTTTAGACAGTGGCTGGAAGATGCTTTGAGGGAAAATGAGCCAAATTCCATCTTCATCTTTCTGGTTGGAACAAAAAAAGATTTGGTGGTGAGCAAATAGCAAGATACTGATATGACTGATCACAGATAGCAAATGAGTGGGAAAATGAAGTGCAAGAAAGAAAAATGTAGTAAAGGAGGAAGAAGTCTTAAGAGAAGAGAAATTAAAAAAAAAAAAAAAGCAGGAGATGGGGAGAGAAAACCTTGTATTTGAGCATACTAAAAATAGATTGAGTAAAAAAAGGATCTGAGACAGAGGTAAGAAGGACTAAACAACAAAACGAATCATGGTGATTACTCAGTCCTGTAAATTTCTGCTAAAGGCAATTGATTGTAACAAGAATTTGAAGACCAATGACTGTGCTATTTTCTTTATTGGTCTCTACCAGGCTGCATAGCTAGATACAATTGTTGCCCTTGTTAGTTACTTTGCTTCAGTGTAACAGAAGGTAGATGGAGACTTCCAATTTAAAAACAATGCTAAGTAATTTCTTTTCCAAGCATCTGAATACTTCAGCAATAGTGTCTGACTGCACAAGTTCTCACGGAAGGACAGATAGGCTACTGTGAAAACTGGAAGAATCCTGCTATAGGTGCTAGCACTACTTTTATGTTATTACCAGCATACTTCTTACGTTAATGGTATCCTTGGTTTTTACTTAGTCAGATGCTGTTTGTGAAAGGACAGAGCTGGATGCTATCCGCTTTGCCAATGACATGCAGGCAGAATACTGGTCAGTTTCAGCCAAAACAGGTAAGTTACTGCAAAGGATATAAAAAATAATGTAACCAAAGAGGCTAATGTTAAAGTGGAAGGAAGCTGAAGTTCTTTATACCTTTATTTCAGTATATTTTTAAAGATCTTGTTGCATTTTACTGCTTTTGGAGACTTCGTATTTATTAATGGTTGGTTTTCAGATGAGCATCTGCACGTGTGCTTTCATTGTTGTGTTTACAGAAAGGTGTGCTTAAGCTACTGCAATGTCTAAGCATGTTTAATTCATGGATAATTACTTAAACATATGTATGCACTTCTACTTGATTAGCAATGAAAATATTGTGTCAGAAACCAGAACCTCCTTGTTGCTGAGTTTAAAACAAACAAAACAAGCAAACAAACAAAGGGTACATTATTCTAGAGTGGGGAGAAAAGAGAATTTCTCCCTGCAGTGATCAGAACAGAAGACAGATTGGTGGAGATGCCTGATTGTTCCCAATATTAAGCAATGGTCTGTTCACAGGTGTGCTTGTTCATATCTGATCAGGCACTGATGTGCAGTTGCAAAAACACATCCTTTTTGTTCTGTTTCCTAGGGGAAAATGTCAAAGAGTTCTTTTCCCGAGTTGCTGCGTTGGCCTTTGAACAGTCCATGATGAGGGAGCTGGAGAAAACCACAGGGCACATGGCTCAAATTGGGACAGGAAACCTCATCAGTATGTGAAGTTTTGCTTGTCTGTATTTTACATTTTTATGATCTCAAGGACTGGGGAGGATTTTTGAGCACTGAAGTGTGTCTCACACAACTGCAAGCATATTCACTTCAGTGTCTAACTGAGTGACTGGGTCTTCATTCAGCTCTTGTTACCTTCAATACTGGATGATATTATTTCCTATGCACTGAGTTTATAACTTTTTGGCTTCTACAGGACTGGAACAGAACCTGATGGAAATCCCAGAAGGCAATGTTCAAGAAAGCTCAAGTTGCTGCTGATTTTCAGCTCTTTCTGCAAATGCCACACGTCTCTATAGTCCAGCATAGAGCATCTGCAACAACAGAAACTCTAAAATCAGAAATAAAAAATTCTATTTTTAGAAATGAGGGAGAAAAATATTATTCAAACTACTTTCTGAGGGTTCTCTTGTTGTTGAAGGCTCACTTGTGCTGGATGGTATTGTTATATAAACTTCTCTCTGTGTAGTAGAAATATGACATCCTTGTCTCAGTGCAAGAAGACATTGCCAGCGTCGTGTGCTCACCTGTCTGCCAGAAAAACTTGTAGTCAGAAGTTATGTAACTTTATCATGTTGGGTGTTGATAATTCTCTAGAAATCTTGATTACTGAAGTTGCATTCTCATGGGAGCAGAATACAAATGGCAGTTCAGAGAAAAGGGTGCTGAGAGCAGCCTGTCAGAATCTAAAGGAAGGAGTATGGGAAAGAATGGCACAGCCTCTTTAACAGGTCTGGGGTCAAGGGGAAATGCTTTCAAATTAAAAGATGGGACGTTTAGATTGGATAAAAGGAAAAAGTTTTCTGCAGTGAGGTACTGTCACAGGTTGCCCAGTGAGGTGGTGGTACTCTGGCCCTGCAGGCATTCAAGGCTCTGAGCAACATGACCTGGCTTATAATGTCCCCGTTCATTGCAGGGACATGGGAAAGGAACTTTTAGTGTAATCTAGTCCAATTCAAACAGTTCTATGGTTCTAAGCTAAAAATATTCTAGATTCTCAACCATTTATTTCATTAAAAATTGTTTTCTATAAAAAAGTGAGTGGAAAGATAGCTTACAACCTTTTAATTACTTTTATTTTTCTGTGGCTTATGATGTAAACTAGAGCAATTACAAATAATGTAATAGAGATCTAGGATCTTTTTCTTTTCTTTTTTTTCTTTTGCAATTGATTCTGTCGGCAAGGACAACAATGTAGCATTTGGTGGAGAAGATGAATATGTGTAAGCATGTAAGGAGTCTGACTGTGGAATACCTGCATCTCTTTCACAAGATGATGAATACACGCTCCACTTGTATCATGTCTGATACTGAGTGGGCACCATAGCCACAATCTTTGTGCTTACTGAGTTTGAATGAGAGTAGAAAAAGACATTTCACTCTACTGTTGTGTATAATGTATGCATATAAAATATGTTGCATTTCTGTAATGCTTTTCAGAAGCAATTTTACAAGCCCATTAGAGCCACATAGCCATTGCTTCATACTGTGCTGTGAGTGCATGAGTACTGCTAACCTCACATTACTGGTAAAAGCTCTTAGAAATAGTATTAAAATCCTTTGTTTGCATGTGGAAAATTTTTCTATGAACTGATTTGAAATTCAGAATTTTGCATGTTGTTATCATCCATTTGTTTTCAGTTTGTTTCCTTGCTAAATACATTATTGTAAGAGGAAATAATTCATATAGTAGTTACTATTCTAAAGATGTGCTTCAAGGCTGTTTGCTACCCATGATGAACAGGCCTGAGCCTGGATTTCTGACCAAATTTTGCTTGCATCTGTATTTTTTTTTTGGACATAAGCAGGTGTCTCGTTATGCAGTTTGAGCACTCTGAAGTGTGTCAGAGAAGAAAACTTGGGCACAATACCAGTTACTGTCATTTGAAGGGCAGTAACTGACCTGTAGGGTGGACAAGTTCAGTGTGGCTGCAGCAGCAGTCCCTCAGCTAAGTATTATCTATACCCATGGTGCATTCTTGTAGTTTCACATGGCTGTTACTGAGCAGTTACTGGTCTGTCTCTTTCCTAGGAGCTGATAATGGTCCTGGAGGTCAAAAGGCAGGTTTTGCAGGATGTCTTCCTGTCTTTGTTAGGTAGGTGCTAGGTTTCAGTGCAGACACAGGGTTGGTACCTACAGCTGCAAAATGAATCAGAAGTAAATAATATATATAATTCTTGAAATAAATAAAGAAAATAAATCACAGACTTTTGTTTACTGACCATAATTCTCGTACAAAATCAGAGATGTAATCTCTTCAGCAATGCAGTTGTGTTGTTTTGAAAATCAAGTGGGACAGTTTTCCTAATGATTAAGTACATTGCTTGAAGTCATTATTGGTTTATATCTTCTGTAGTTCCAAAAACTTTATGCAAAACTGCATTAGTCTGTTAGTCAGCAACTATCCTCCAGAGACAGCCTGATTCCATTCAAGCTATGATGGGATGCTTTGAGACTTTTCTTAAGCCCCTGTGAGGCTGCCCCTGCAAAGTATAAATAATTGATCATCGAAAATGAATCTTAGATCTTACAATTGATGGATTGCTTAGGAAAGCACAAAGGAAACCTAACCTTGGGTGGGAAGAAAAAAAAAAAATCAGATTGCAAATTCTTAAATGTTTTTACCTTGTTTATGTTGCATCTATGCTTATTGATCCATTTTATCAGCAATTTCATTTGCTTTGGAAAGCCTTCTGATTGTGGAAAGCAGTGTCAGATCAATTCAGTTAACTCTGAATGTAGGCAGGCTAAAACATATTTTTTTTTTTTACCAGGTGAAGCCTTCATAGTATAGATGGCAGCAGTTTCAGAACCATTTCCTTGTGGAATTTGCAGATAAGAAATCAGAGAATGTGAAATTCATGATGAGTCTGAAGCAGAATTAAAGAGCAGATGTAATTATCTCCACAAAGATGGACTAGTGTTATGCTAGTTCTTGCCTTTTATAAATACAGGTTAATCAGTTAATGAGATTCTATTTAAATAATTATGTATATCTCTGAGGAAAAACAACTGGTAACAAATCAAGAGTCATTCAAGAAAAAGTCACCAGGCAGGTAAATCTCATTTTTACTGTAAAAACCTTTTGTTTCCATCCTTAGCGATATTATTTCTCCCTTTGTGTGATGATGTGACCCTTAGGATGTTTTCTTTCATACTCTTGTAGGTCGTATGATTCATATCATTCCTGTTGCTCTCCAAGTCAGGCTCACCTCACTGCCATTCTTTGAGTCCTAAGAAAGAGGACGGCTATTGTAGTGTAATGCATGCTGGACAGGACTTCAGGAGATTATTGGTCATGTCGAACTACCACAAAAGTGAGTGCTACCTTACACTACAAAGATAGTTTCTTAATTTCAGCCACATATTTATCAGAAATCAGGTTTGCTTCTCCTTAAAAAGCCTCCACTTATGTGCTTCGGTTTTTTTTCTTACAAAGACTCCTGATTCTCCCGTGCTGGGAGACACAGACAAAGAAAAAAACAAAAACAAAACCAACCCCAAACTTCGTAACGGAGAAGCTCCAGCGCTCTAACTGCCAAGCGCATCAGCTGTTCTTTCCCACAAGAGGGAGCTCCATGGTCAGTTCGGTGCTCTGTTTCTGCTGGAAAGGCCGGGCGAGCCAGCAGAGGGTGCGTGCTGGATACGCCTGTTGTTCAGCCCCCTCAGCGCAGCACTCACTGCTACAAATACAGATACGTGTCTGCCGCTATGGCCTTAATGAAATTTTGTACGCTCTTAAAATGAATGCATAAAGGAACAGCATCAATTCAGAGACCACTTGAACACTCACGGAATTTCTGATGTTGTACCTCAATAAACACAGAGGGTGCAGTTGTTTAATAGTATTTGCCACAAGTGAATTGTACATACAGAAAGGCCTCCTATGATCCTTTAGAATTCTTGCTGCATCTGGAAATGGCACAGATATGAGAAAAGTGAGCCAAAAATAGAAAACACTCCAGAAATAATTTTAAAAATAACAACAAAACCAATGGTACTGAATTAAAAGCAGTGTCCAGATTCACAACACATCCCCATGGTGTAATATATGTGCCAATATTACAACCATGCTAGCACAGTCTTAAAATTAAACTTACTAGAAATACATTGCATGTCAGAATGTCAGTGGTCAAACAGGCATGAAGGCAAACAGTAGCAATAGTGAAAAGCCAATTGTTGTCTTCCTGTGAAACACTGAGATTTCTTGGAAGGCTTGTATAGATATTGACTAGGTATACAGATTTTATTATGATTTTGATTATAACCTGTTTTTCGTATAGATCAGCCGATGCATTAAAAGCTGAGAAAACAAATGCAGGAAAAGAGGTTAGGGGCAGGAAACAAACAGCAAGGGGGATGCGCTATTTGAAGCTGTGAACGCGTGATTAGCCATTTGTGATGACTGAAAATACTTTGTGTTGTCTCAGAACACGGAGAGGAAAGTGGTTTAGTGGGTTGTGAAGCACTGCATATTTTGAAGCTAAGACAACTGCCCCTCTGGAGCTGTGCTTCTCACTCTTAAGGAATTACACCAGTTGTTGCTGGGGCTATATTCCACCATCTTTTTTCAAAAAATTTGTGATAAAAGGTATACATCACTTGGCTGGTTTGTCCCACATCAGGTATAAAAGGAGCAGGTTTATGAAGGATACTGAGATGTTCAACGTTCCACTTTTCTCATCACCCAGAAAGGAAATAGGGTAATAAATATCTCTATAATTCTACTTTTCCAGAGGCTGAATTAGTACGTGGAAAGGGCTTAAGCAAGGCTATGTGCCATGGTTTGAAAAGCAGGATAGTAAGCAGCCAAATTCTGGTCACAGCTCACCACCCTTCACCCAGAGCTGGAGAGTGGTGCTCTGAGTTGTTTTGGCTAGCATAATATATAGGGCAAAAGTGAGAGTGATGATGGAACAAAGCAGGTTTGGTTACCGATATCATAGCGATTTTGAGTACCAGCATGTCGTTTATCGGTGTACCTGATCGTGAAGGAAGGCTTGAATGAATGAAGTGCCTACTAATAAACAGCCTTTGCAGCTGTGGGGGCAAACGTGACCTTCGAAGGTGAGCTGCATCCGCGCCCGAGGGGAGCGCTGCTCCGAGCACAGGGCAGGGCGCTGCTGTTTATACACGGGACGAGAGGGCGTGGATGCAGGGGCGGTCCGCGCACACAGGGACGTGCCTCGTCCGAGCCGAGGTCTGCTGGCGCCCGGCTCGGTTGGTGAGCGGTCCGTGGCCGCAAGCGCGAGCTGACGGGCGTGTACACGGTGTGCAAATCCGCGCCTTTGTCTCCCCGGCGGCCGCCTCCGAGCGTGCCGGCGGGAGCGGCTCCGGGCCGGCTCCCCCGAGCCCGGCGGGATCCCGCGGGCACGGCCTCCCTCCGCCGGCCCGGGCTGCCCCTTTAAGAGAGGCCCCGGCGCCGTGTCAATCGCCGCGCCCGGCTCTTTTCCTCTCCTCCCCTTCCGCAGCGCTGCGATTCGGGGTGCCGCCGCCAGAGCCGGGCCGCGCGATGGGCAGCCGCGGGCAGCTGCCGGAGCCGCGCCGCAGACCGCCGTCAGAGCCGCGCCGAGGGGGCTCCTGCGGGGCCGCGGGGCGTTCGGGCACCGAAGGGTAGCGGCGGGGACGGCCGCGGGACGCGCCGACGCTCCGGAGAGCGTGTGCGCCCGAAGGACAGCACAATAGCCGGGAGGAGGAGACAGGGAAAGGGGCAGGGGGAAAGGAGGAGAGAGAAAGAGAAAGCACAACACGGGGGCTGGCAAGGGGAGGACGGAGCGGAGGGCTCCCGAGCGCGGCGGCGCTGAGGACCGTGGCCGGGACGGCGGCGGCAGGAGGTGGGTGGATGGGTGGGGGGCGATATTTACCTTTCCTCCCCCGCCCCGAGCCAGCTCCTTTGTCCACCCCCCTTTGAAGTGCTATGGAGTCGCCGGGGTGGGAGCATTGTTGTTCGCTAGCGAAAGATCAGTCATGAAGGGGGGAGAGTAGCGAGCATACGTGTGGTTGGGGACGGCAAGAGGTGGAGGAGACGAGGAGGAGAGATTGTTCCGAGGATCGCCGTTTGCCTCCCAGTTTCTCTGCATGGACCGTGAAAGAAACGCGCTGAGTTGACCCTGTCGGAGCTGTTTCGGCTTCTACATGTGAGATCCGGTTGGTTTATTCTCTCCACCTATCTCTCTCCAGCTTCCTTCCCTTATTCTCCACTTACTCCTGTATGCAAAATGGTGGACCCTGTGGGGTTTGTAGAGGCTTGGAAAGCGCAGTTTGCAGACTCTGAGCCTCCTAAAATGGAGCTGAAATCTGTGGGAGATATTGAACAGGAGCTGGAGATGTGCAAAGCGTCTATCCGGAGACTGGAGATGGAGGTCAACAAGGAGAGGTTCCGCATGATTTACCTGCAGACTCTTCTGGCAAAAGAGAAAAAAAGCTACGATAGACAGAGATGGGGCTTTAAACGTGCTTCTCAGTTGCCTGAAGGGGGTGCTGACCAGCAGGTCCAAGACCTGCCTCATCACCAGTCTGCTGACCAGGATGAACATGAAAAAAACAAGTCGCACCATGGGGAGGAAAAGTTCAAACCCAGGATGCCTTCTCTGCGAAAGCTGTCTACTCAGAGCGATGGGTCAGACCTGTCACCTTTGGACAGTCCCCATCATGGAGAAGGAGAACAGGACAGGTGTAAGTATTATGGCGAGGAGAAATTGAAGAGAGTTGTAGAAGATACAGAAAGTCGCTGTGACACAGATGGATCTCCTTCAAAACACAGATCGTCTTCCACTCGCAGGCTAGTGGGATCTGCTGAGAAGGAGGGATTGTTTGAACCTGTTTCCAAGGACAGAGGGAACAGCACCAGTGTGGCAGCCCTAAGGTCCAATTTTGAGAGGATTAAAAAGGGCAATTCACATCATTCTGGAGATAACAAGGATGTTGTTGAAAAACCCTTTTATGTAAACATGGAGTATCATCATGAGAAAGGTCTAGTGAAGGTCAACGATAAAGATGTTTCTGATAAAATAAGCTCTCTTGGTAGTCAAGCCATGCAAATGGAACGCAAAAAGTCCTTACACTCCCTTCCTTCAAATATGGTACCCAGCTTCAACGAATTCCAGCGGCCTGCTTACAGGGGGAGGTCCTCAGAGAGCAGTTTTGGCTATGATGGAGAATATGAAGATGCTGAACTGAACCCCAGGTTTCTCAAAGATAATCTGATAAATGCCAATGGCAGCAACCGCTCGCCTTGGCAGCCCATGGACTTTCAACCTTATCAAAGTATCTATGTTGGTGGAATGATGGGAGAAACAGAAGGGAAAGGACCTATCCTGAGAAATCAGGGTACGACGGACCAGGAGAAACATCTCACTTGGCCTAGGAGATCTTATTCCCCCAGGAGTTTTGAAGACATTGGAGGAGGATATACTCCTGATTGTAGCTCTAATGAGAACCTTACCTCCAGTGAGGAAGATTTCTCTTCGGGGCAGTCCAGCCACGTCTCCCCCAGTCCCACCACTTACCGCATGTATCGGGATAAAAGTCGTTCTCCCTCCCAGAACTCTCAGCAGTCCTTTGACAGTAGCAGTCCACCAACTCCTCAGTCTCAGAAACGGCACAGGCAGCAGCAGGTCATTGTATCTGAGGCTACTATCGTGGGCGTACGAAAAACGGGACAGATCTGGCCAAGCGATGGAGATTTGCCTTCTGGGAGATGTCACCAAGACAGCCTCTTCCATGGAGATGCAGGTGTGTACCAGCTTTTCATTTTATGTTTTTTAAAATGCATAGAGCATAAATGGCATCATAGGCGTTCATAGGAGAGGTTTTCTAGACGAACCTGGTTGAATCACCCAAAGAGGGAAACTGTTCAGTATAAAAAATCTGTTCACCTTGTAGTTCTGTTTCAGAAAAGTCCTGCAGAAGTACTCCTCAGACTGCTCTTCAGTCTTCTCTTGAGAGAATCAGCTGAGTCCGATGTTAATCAGCTCTCTAAGTTTTGGTGTGATTGCTGAGGTAAAAGGGGGCCAGGACTGTTCAGTGTTCATAAACAGATCACTCCTTTCCTCTTACTCTTTCACTGAGGAGTAGTTAAACTCTGCCTCCGAGGTGGTAGCATGTCAACGTGCTACAGCCTGAGGGTTTTGCTGGAGCTTTACCAATAATCATACTCTTTCCACAGTCTTGTTTTTTTCCTGCCTGTATTAATTGGAGTGCCAGATTCTCATTCTGTCATCCTTCAATTATAGCTGATTGGAAGTGATGATTGTGCAACCCTGTTGAAGCTTTCTGCTGTCACTAAGTGAGGGAATAACTATGAGTATCAGGAAGCCCTGAGGGAGTGCTCTTAATTTAATTTTAGCAGAATCATAATTTTTGTTTGGGGAAGAATGGGCCATGTTTGAACTCATTCTTGTGTAAAACATTCAGGCATGCAGACTTCTGTGGAATTGCAGTGAATTTCAAGGTGGTGGAAGAAGTGAACAGTGATCTATGTTAATTCAAGTAAACTTACTGAATGCGTGTGGACACCTCAATCTATTCAGCAAGGCAACATACATAATTGTACATTATCGCAGGCAGTATCTTGTATTAACATTGCCATTGGTCTTCTATGCAGTACATGAAAAAGCAATCAAATCCAGGAACAAAAGAGCAGTATGGTTGTTTTGACAGACTTCTGTCAGTCTAGATCTGCTAGTTACTTTGTGTTCTGCTTTTATTCTTTAACTGTGTCATTTTAACAAGTCGTTAACCTATTTGTTAACGTGATTGAATTGTTGAAGTAGCAGGTGAATGAGTCCTATCAGAGATGTTACTTTCTCAGCCTCTGTACATTTGGTGTAAAGTAACTGCTGAAAGGAGATCCTTGGTTTTACTTTCCCTGCTGATTTTCCGCTTATTTGTTTTGCCAGCAGTACTTCTGGGAGCAACAGCAGGGGAGAAATCTTTCCTCACACCCTCTGCCATCCTTACAACCAATTATTTGATTAGAAAAGGCTGTCCAATTGAAATGAATGTTCACTGTACATGGAACCTCAGCATCCTGTCCTCATAGTGACTTCTTCCTTATCTGATTATAGATACGTACTTGCTTTCTATCTGGGACTACTGCATTCTTGTTTGGTCTTATGCATATGTTTGTATCTTCCAGGGAGCGCTAGCAGTGCAGGAGAGGCTGGGTGTAGTGCTGTTTTATACTGAGCTGCAGCCATCTGTCTCTGCTCTTGTTTACTGATGCTCTTTAGATGACTGGAAGCCTCCTGGCAGTTGCAGTTTTTGCAGAAGGAAACAAAGGACATAAACAACAAGGGTCGATAAAGCTTGAGGATAAATTCAGCTTTCAGAAATTGAATAAATGAGTTTTATTTTAAATAGTTTAGCTCATGCTTTGTGGGTTGCGTTAAGAGTAAAATGGGCTGCTGAAAACTCAGAACAGTTAAAATTTCTGGTTGTGCTGGAAAGCCTAGTGTTTGTTCCTAAGCTTGGCCATGCAATTGCAGGCAAGGACAGAATGTAACTGATTCCCCTTCTGCTTTCCTCAGCAAAGGGGGTTACACGGCAAGCTTAGCAGGAACCTTCACCATATGGCTCATCCTTACTGTCTTGCACGTTAGCTGGTGGCAACTTCTTACTTCTCCTGAAGTCACAAGCCTTCTTGGTTGACTGTGGTTCTAACTAATTCTAACAGCATCATTTTATATATATATATATTCTTTCCTGATTAGAAAGACTTATCTGAATCTAATTGGTAAAACCTCTTTCTCATAAAACAAACAAAAGTGACCTGAGTGATCACTGTGTAGCTGGTTGGCTACTGTTCCCAACATCCATGCACTGATGCGGACTGTTCTACATCACTGCATGACATGAAGGGAGTTCACAGACCCAGCCAGCTTTTCTTGCACCTGTGGTTCAGCTTCAAGTTCCATCAGTCTTCCCTGAAGTTGTACTTGAGCAGAGTGCAAGTTTAAATCATAACAGGTTCTGGCCAGCCTTATTGTTAATCAGCACCAAGTGGGATTTGTTCAACAGTATTTGATTTCTTTGCACATTCAGATTTTTGTATGCTTTTTGGCTTAGTTTTTCAAGTCTCTGCCCATAATAATGCTGAATGTGGTGTGGCAGGTGCGAAGTGAACTTTCTGTCTGGATCTGCCCTACCAGCGTGTATTAAGTTTGGCTGGCTGACGTGTGATATTTTATTTTAATTTGTGATTGAGTTCACACTCAAGTGATGGCTTGTTGCCTCTGTATTACAAAAAAAAAAAAAAAAAAAAGCTTAGGAGGAGGTCATCTACCTCTCAAATGAAAGAGATCTAAGTCAGTATTTGTATTTGGGTTCTTGGAGATGGGTTATATCCAAAACCTTAACTGAGACAGGGCAGTAGGCTTTCAGTTTATTTCGAGGAGCAGGAGGAGAGCTTGAGGGGTGAGATTTGATAATAACTGTGCTTTTTGTTAAATGTACCTAATGGAGTCTCAGCAAATATATTTATGTTACAATGAATTATGTAGCACTAATTTCCTGCACTGGGAATAGAGAGAATCAAGTCTTAATTCTGCATTAAACTTGCATATTTTTACTGTGATTGTGGAGCAAAAGCAGTGTCTGTGTCTATATACATATATAAATAAAAGTCTGTCCTCTGTTAAATGGCAGTTGTAGACATAGAAATGAGAACCTACCCATCATACTTCTCTGCCTGATATTGAGAAGAGAGCCATTGTGCTGTTATGTAGTGAAGAGACATCACAGTGGCCTCAGTTGCTATTAAAAGTCTATTAATTGAGAGTTGATTAGAGTTGATCACTGCTTGATGTTATAGTTTGCTTTGTAAAACTCTCTCATACGTCTCTGTGTGAAAGAATTTGTATCTACTTATATTACATCATGTAAACTGTATGGAGCCCTCATAGATAAGGAAGCAGCTCTACAGGTAAATACTGCAGGTTCCCCAGTGGTGACTTCTGTTCACTTGAAGTGACTGGATGGTGCTCTCCATAGACTTTAGTCACACTGTTTCAATAGAAAGATGCCAGCAGCTGTAGTGCTCAATATAAAGTCAGTTCAGGGATTCGTGTAATTTCATTTCATTGAAAGTAAATTTGTACTTCTGTTAGCCTCCTAAGTGTGGGAGTGTTGAATGTCCTTTCCTGAAGAGCATGGAGTGTTCTGTGCTTTCAGTGAGTTTGATGTAGCTGGATGGAAGAGTACTAGAATTTATCTGTGTGTGTGAACTGTAAAACTCAAAGCTCCTGTTACCTCAGCTGAGCAGAATACCATTTTAAATCATGCAATTGCTTAGATCCGTAGATTCTTCAGGTTTGTATGCCTTAAGTGCCTGCCCACATAGCCACACCTCTGAATTTCCTGCTTTTAAGGTAATTCTTGCACTGTTTAGTTTTGAAACTCCAAAAAAGTGTGCTGCTCTGTACCAGTCCCCATGGGCGTTCTGTTCTTGAGTTGCTTGCATGTTCTGCATTTTGGATGAGTTTCTCAATTACACACTTCTTCCACCAGTATTGTCTTCTGTGGATTTTACAAAGTATAGTTTGAAAAGTGCTTTGCAATCTTTCAGCAGTATAAAGACAACTCACTGGGGGCAATAGCAGTGCTACTGCTGCTTAGAAACAACACTCCTCTTTGAGAAAGAGGTGGGCTTTAGTCTCCTGTGTAGCAATCCTTCCATCTGAGGACCTGAAGTGTAGGAACTTCCATCACGTGTAGCTTATTTACTCCTTTAAAGGGCTACTGGCTACAGGTCCTGCTGTCAGTCAGTGACCTATCAGAGTCAGGAATGAGATTTATACTTTCTTTGACACTTCTTTAGTTCATTTAGCTATTATTTTTTTGAAACATCTTTTAATCCTTCGCTGTGATTGTCAGTGGATTTCCTAGGGATACTGATGACAAGATGTTTAAGCGCTTTCCTCCCTCCGCCCAGTTCTTTCCAGAGATTTAGTGGCTTTTGAGATTATCTAGCTGCTTGTCCTACCACTCCCCTCCTCATAATCTGAATGAAGATTTCCCTCTCTCTCTTTTTCTGCCAGATTTCTCTCTCCCTTCAGCTGAGTTTAAGGAAATCTGTGAGGCTTCCATTTGATGTCCCCGCTGACTGTAGTGGACTCTCCAGTCCTTTTCTTTGTTGTGATTTGTTTTGTTTATACCATAAACTGCTACTGGCCCTTACTTACATCAAGCCCTCTATCAGTAGTGACATGCAGACAGACAGATTTTATTTTTACTTTTCTTAGGGCAACCCTAGATCACAGAACACCTCCCACCACAAACTTTAGCTTCTTCTGCAGTCATAAAGCAGCTGCTTTTGAAATGAGAGGGTAAGCCAACCCAGATAGTAGTTGCCTGATACTTTAGGGAAGCCCTAAAAAGTACAGATGACACCTGATTTGTCTGTACGAACCTCAGTTTTGTGGTCCATAACAGAAATACTGAAATGGAACTGGTTTTCCCACGAAGTAAATAGACCAGATTATGCATTCTGGCAGTGGTAGGTCTGGGAGTAACGGATTAGGTATAAAGAAGCTTGTCATCCTGTGTAATACTAGCAGTTTTAGAGTGGCCCATGTGGCAGCAGAGATGAGTCCACTTTCTGCAGCTGCCATAGCTGCATGATGGCCTCCTAGGCAGGCAGGCAGCTGGGTACATTAAATGTAATTCCGGAGTGTGCCTGAAGTTTGGGAGTGTTTTAGAAGCATGAGACTAGGACTGAGTGGCAGCAGAGCCATATTGCTATCCAAGCAACTTCCACACTATGACGACTACAGTCTAGGATGCTTTGCCCAAACAATTAAAGCTAAGCATTTTCAGCCCGGCTATTTTACAGAGACCTGAATCATTGCAGTGAGTGCCACGAAACAAGATGATAGTGCCTTTGATTTGAACAGGAAATGTGTAGGCAAGTGGAGCCAGAATATTAAGTCTGTGGCTGAGTGAGTTGCTCCTGTGGTCCTTGTTGTTTAGCACTGGTTTATGGCCAAAGCAGTTCAGCTGACAGATGTGTACATACTGTGCATCCATTCTGCTTTGCTGTTGTCAGCCTCTGTCATAGTGCTTTTGGATGAAAAACACAGAGATGTTTGTTTGGCATACAATTTTGGTCCTGCCCTGAGAGTTGGCAGAGAGAGCTGGAAGCATCCATGGACTGACAGTCTGCTGCAGTGCAATACCTCCTCTGAGATGGAGGCTTCTTTCTGGGTGACTGAAGCAAAAATAAGGAAAAGAGGGAGCAGAAAAACATGCTGTCTTGGACCATCCAATAATATGAGTCGAGTGGAGTGGGGAGTACTCATCCTAAGTGACAGAGTGAAAAGAGGGAAGAGTAAGATTAAATTCCCAGATCTGCTAAACGTTGAAGTGTGGGTTAGGAAGTGCTTATTTGAACAGTGGGCAGGATGCTACAACTTGTAATACTGACTCTTAAAAGAAGTGTTGGAGGGAGCAGAGGATGGTTTGCAATCCATGTTTGGCTTTGCAGCTATCTGACTGATGCAACAGCAAAGCTGACAGAGAAGAAGCCAGCAAGAATTCACACAGTAGTAGCCTGCAAACAGGTCTCTGCCATCCAGTCCTAGCGTGTTTAGCAGCTTGCTCCCTAATGCCCTTCCTCATTCCTCAGCCTGCTAGGGATAAACAGTTACAGTGCAGAGGCAAGCAAGATCTGTATTTCAGCTTCAAGGAATTTTGGAGGTCAATCCATAAAGGTTAATGAGGTGAGGCTTGGCAAGCTGTTTAAGGAGAATTGCTCCATTTCATTTACCATAGGGAAGCATAGTGTTGTTCATGAAACTCAGGCTGTTGATTGGAGGCACGGCGTATCTGGAGCTGGCTTGTCCCCGGAGAAACCAAGGCTAGCAGGTTGTTCAACTGTCTCCTCTTTGATTTGTTCTGCCCAGTCAGATAAGTGTGGAGAGAACAATAAGGCCCTGATTCTGTTCTGTCCCTGGTGAAATATCATTGACTTAGCAATCTCTTGCTTGCACATGAAGGAAAGGAAATGGTGTTCTGGTACAGGTTGAATTGCAAACTTTGCTGTTCAGATAGAGGGATAGACAGCAAGTGAAAACAGAAATGCTGACAGAGATTAATTAGCTTGGGTGAACTGCATGTGAATGGAGTACTTCCAGAATAACAATTTGAGTGTCTTAAGTTGCAAAGCAGGTTTTAATCAGCTCACCGATTGCTTTCCTGGTCATATCTTTAAATTGTTGGTGATGGGAAAGTAACCATAAATTGTAAGTAAACCTCACATTGGTTTGTCTCACAGCTGAGGCAGTTTTACAAGTTCATAACTTCTTTAAACTCATTCTGAATTGTACTTTGTGTATTTTAAACAGCAAAACTGGCCTGCACAGGCTGTATTTCTGTCACAGGTTCTGATTGTCATTTGCAAACCTTACTAAAATAACAAAAGCATATCTCTCCTTTATCTTCTTCCCAGCTGCCAGAATGGTGTCTATCAGACCCTTTCTTAACCAGGTTATGGCCAATGTAGTAATAAGATTATTGCAAATGTAATTGGAATCTCTGTTTCAGAGAAAGCTCTTTCCAAGTGTGGCAGCTGGAGCTGAGCTAGTTGCTTATGGCTACATGAATACACGTGGAGTATATGTGTGAAAATCCACAGTAATTGCTCTGTAAGAAGAGTGAATTGGTAAAGTTCACTCAGTTGGTTTGTACTGCTGAATTGTGCTTGTTGGTTCTGTAGGCCCTTTGGCTAGTTACTGTCACCCACTATTGTTATTTACAGCTGTTTCACCTCTAATTCTTGCTTCTATTTGTTTGTTTTTATATAGTGTGGAAGGAGGACTTATCTTTTAGGGAGGATAAAGCCATTACAAGCTTCTTTACTTTACAAATAAAAGCAAATAAACAAACAAACAAAAACATCCCAAAACACCTCTTTTGGAGCTTCTGCATGAGTTCGAGAGGTGGAACACACAAACAGAGAACTGCATCTGTTGCACTGAAGTGTCCAGAGACCCCAAATTATTTGCAGATTGGTCTGTGACAGCAAACAAGTAACAACTGTAACAGACTGTGCTGTGAATCTGAAATGTACAAAAACAGCTTTTGCAGTTTCTACTTAATAGTGAACAATTCAAGTGTATGGACTTGGCAGCTCTTCTGTGTTTGTGATGTGTGGAAAAGTACACTTGCAGCCTTGGCTCACTACGTCTGTTTACTTTTTCTTAAGGACTTCAGAATATTCTGCTCTTGACACTGAAAAACAGCTACTTCTCTGATGGGATATGTGCCACCTATTATGTTATCAGAAACTGTATACTTCATTGGCTGCAAAGCTAGGCAAGGAGTGCCTGTTCTCAACTCCCAGCGTGGGTGAAGCTAAAGTGAGCTCTAGTTGTTAGGATGGGTGACCTATTTATTGTAGGTTTGGGTTTTTTTTTTTTATTTTTAAATACAAACCAGAATCCCTCAGTTACCTACAACTGCATCTCTGTGTTCTTTTAAGAAGGATCAGAAGCTTCCTGGTACAATATATTTTAAGGAAAAATATTTAATTCCCTGGAGCTTCAAGCTTTAAATGTGTGTGAGCTTCTAAAAAGCAAATGTGATTGGTCTGTTGTCACTGGCGAGGTGTAGCATGCAAACAGAGCACTGTATCTGTTGCAGTCTACAATTACATAGCAGTGTGTGATCTTGCCCAGGGAGACAGTAATGGCCTGTCAGCCTGGCTGGGCTCAGGGCTTCCCAAAGGAGATTAGATTATGGTGCTTAGTATGGTCAAGACACGGAAAAGCATGTTTTTGTGACTATTAGCATCCAGCTGTCTCAGGAGCAGTCTTCATTTTTTGTTTCCTGCTGGCCTTGCTGTGTTGCTGGAAATATTTATAATAGTCAGCACTGATGTTACCAGTGGAAATTTCAGGAAATAATATGCTGAGAAAGTGAGCTGATCACTGATGCCTAAAATACACTAAAGATTTGGGTCTATGGCAGTGGGGGTTCAGGTATTGGTTACCATGAAAACTTACCAGAAATTTGGTAACCTGCATCAACCAGAAAACATGCTGATTTTTGCCTGCTGCAGCATTTCAGAATATGATTTGCTTCTTCTCCGGTTGCTGCCTTTGTCTTTCTTATGGAGGTGGGGGTACAATAGGAGGGAGCACCTTGGAACAGAGCTCTAAGTCTTGGGAAGAGACAGTATCAGTGTGGGGGAACAGGCGGGAAGGTGTAGGAGATGGAAGGACCTGTTGCCACTTGCACTTCAGAGGGAGGGGTAAATTTCAGGCAATCTTATCTCAGCAGGGCTGTAGTAGAGAGAGATATGAACTAGAAGGTTCTAATGTCTTCTTACTGAAATATCTTAATATTGCAGTGGGTGATAGCATCACGATGTTTGCATTAGTCACCTCAACTATCGGCTCGAGAGCTCCCTGGCAATGAATTCTATTTGACGTTGAGTTTGTCTTTATGCTGTTGTTTGTGTTCAGAGTCTAACAGGAGTGAGAAATCCTGCACTATGCTCAAAAGTTCCACCAGGGAGGGGAACAGGTGAAATAATTCTGAAATAATGCTAGGGAGAAAATCCAGCACTCCCTAAAGTAAATAAGGAACTGGCTGTGCCTAGAGGCAGCACGTTCCCATACCTGTGCTGTGGAGGCAGGCAGTAACTAGAGCTCCATAGGACACTTCTTCTGTGTCAGCAGGGAGTTGGGGCATCGATGGACACCTCCAGTAAAAATCCACTTGAAAGCATGAATTCTCACCATGCAGTTACAGAACTGAAGTCAGTTTGCATTTTCCACTGTCTTCCTGTTTTGCTAAAAGGATCAGGGTTCCCATTAGGAAAAAAAATATTATCCTAATGGGAAAGAGGTTGAGTTTTGAATAACTAGCAAGGAAGGAATGAGAGAGCTTCATGAGGTTTTGTGGTGTTTTTTTTTTTTTTTTTTTTTGGCTTGGTCTATTATTGTTTTTGTTGCACTTAGAAATAGGCATACCAGTGGCTGCTATCAGAGAGATAAAACATTATCTCATGGAGAGCTTGATCCGGGCTTTGCTGAGGCCAGGGAATTTCTAGTTTAGCTGTGACAGAAACACTAGCAGCACTAGCTGTATATTTCTGCAGAGCTGCTTGAACCAGGATTTCCCAAGATACCGTGGTTTTTGAACTATAGGCTTGAGCTCTAACTTCAAAGAACAAACAGGGTTTTCACAGGCCTAGGTTATAAATGTTTTAAAACTGTTGTATGCATGCAGCCGTGCTGCAGATGTGGCCAAGAGCTGCACTGGGCAGGCGATTCAAAAACAGTTGTGATTTAAAGATTTACTTACCTTCCAGAACACAGTGTTATCTGTACGTGTCAGGTGCTGTGCCTCCTGAATGGGTGCTATGGAAACACCACTGCAGTTTGGAAAGTGTCTTTATTTCAGTGTTATTTTTTCTGTGCCACACTGCCTCTGCTGTCTTAAAAAGCAAAAAAGAGAAAAGAAAGTGATAAAATGGTGTTTGCATCAAAAAGTCAGATAGGCTTTTTTCAGTTTGTCCAGCCTTCTGAAAGTAGGGCTGTCAAAGTGCATTTTGGTTAGAGTGAGAGAAACGTCTGTTACATATTTAGGGCACCTGTGACAACAGAACAAGGTGCCATCCACTCAGCTGGGCAATTGTCTGTAACAAACATAAGTTCTGTTACACCGTGATGTGATGGGAGCTGTTGGGATGTGACTGACCTGCCCTGTTTGTGTGCAGCAAACATGCCCTAGCCCTGACCTTGACTACCCCAAAATTATTCAGGCTTGAGCACTGACCTACACATAATTTGTTGTGGGCTCACCGTCTGGTCAAACTAAAATATGTACCAATATGATTTAGGGGCTGCTTTGTTTTGCACTCGGTATTTAAATACAACAACATTTATACTGGAGATGCAGGGTTATACAATTTCCCATTCTTCATTTCAGTTACTGTATAAAATCTCAGCATCTCCACTTAAAGTGAGAGAGGAGACGTGAGTGTTCTCTAAATGTGTTCTTTATATACATGTGCATAAGAAAGATTGGGAAAGGAAGATTTTCTTAATCTTAACTCTTTTATTCTGCATGCAGATGTTTCAGTGTGGTTTCAGTATGTACTGATGCAAGAATACAAGCACTCTTATAAAGTTCCACCTAAACTTTGTGACAAACGAATTTTCTTTTTAGTTTAAAACAACAACTGGTTGAGGAAACGTTCTGTTTTCCCCATTAATGAGCATTTGCCTCATAGGGCTGATTCATGTTGCAAATAGGCTTCTTTAATAGCACTTGGTAGTTGTTTTGTTTTGTCAGTGGTAGGAAAACAGTCATTTGCAAATACTGTTCAAACACATGTGAAGGATGAAAAGTGAACTTGAAAAGAAAAGCTGGTCTTGTGTTTATAGAAGGCTTTTATCTTGTGTAGTGATTTGCATAAATGCATTTCCAAGTGTTTTAATGAGGAAATATCACACTACTTCTAGCTGGAAAAACAGATTAATACTCTTTGTATGTATATAGTTAGAAATCAGTTTATATCCATATATAAACTTAAAGGAAAATACTGTTTAAAAAAAAAATAGGCACGGTTCTTGTGCTGGAGGTTTGCCCTTCTATTGATTTCAACAATTATATTCTTCAAGTATTTTTCTCTCATTTCTTCCTTCTTACTGATTCTCTGCTCATATCAACTTGTACAGATTTCTGCTGTAAGCAATTCAGTTTAAAATCTGAGTTGCATTTGCCTGCCTATGACCACGTTTCATTCTGCTTATAGTTTGGTCTCTATTTTTTCTACTCTGTAGTGCTTTTAAGATTTGAAGCAAGAGCTGCCTTGACTTTCAAAATACATTTCTATGTGCCTTCCAGTGTTTTCATATTACGCCCCTTGAGGCTGTCTTGATTTAAACTGTCTTTGGTGATGGTGCTTCATGCTGTGGCATGCTGCCCTGTCACTTGTGCCAACAAATGTTCATTTGTAGGTTTGCGCTGAGAACTGCATCAGGAAATTCATCTGTTATGGTTGTTTTTCTTTCCTTTTTTTTTTTTTCCAGACCAAAACCAAACAAAAAATCACTCCCCCTCCCCAAAGCACAACACAAACCCTTCTAACCATGGATCCCATCCATCTTTGCCACAGATATTTGTGTTGCAGCCGCAGCTGATTGGTTGGTGATGGAGTGGAGAGAGCATAATGCTGTGAAGACAATGTGTGCCTAAATCCCAGTCTGTTGGGATTCCTGAGCTGGTATTTCACATAACAATGGAAACGTTAATGTTGAGAAGTCATGTTTAACTTCAGAAATTTTACTTCTGATTAGCCAGCTGCCTTGGGATTTCAGAAAGAGATTTGGGCTATTCTTTGAGCAGAGCATGTATTTCCCTAGTCAGATGCTTTGTTTCTGCAATTGAAGGTGGAGGGGAGAGGGGAAGAAGGCTGCCTGAGGGTTTGCTGATGTTTTAAATACTACAAAACACACACTGAATATTAGAACTGAAAATGAGGGAAAAAATGTATTTTCAGTCACTGTTTGCAAAACAGACCAGATGACATCCTGGTCTCTGCAACTGACTCCCCTTTGCCTATGTAAGCACTTCATATTTTTCATCATTGCATCATCAGCTGTATTGACTGTGGCCAGAAGAAAATGGAGAAGAAGATACAATTAATTCTTTTTATGAAGACTGAAAAAGAGTCTCTAGCTTCTGCTGGAAGTTTGCTTAGGCTGTAAATTATCTGAAAGGAGGATTCTATGCCAGATTAGCATAGTTTTTAGAAGAGACTGAATCAAATCACCTCAGGTAACTTGCTTGTTGTTTAGAGTATCTGAATGGTCGTAGGCTAAGATCTTGTGTTATTTTTATGATATAATTAATACAACAAGACATCTACAATATTGTCTCATAACTGTACTATGTGAATATTTTCTCTTGATAAGTGTTTTGCAAAGGGGAGTTCTAGGCCTTCTTACCCTTGTTTGTTTTGAAATAATTGTTCTCCTAGTCTGGCTGCAAATAAAACGTGTAAAATAGCACAATTGGTTTAAAAGCTTTGTCTAGAATAAGGAAAGAAATGGCAATCAGGGAAAGTATATCTAGCTTGCTTACAGCATTGAGGTATGTTTACATTTTCTGTTCTATTTATGATGTTGACTTGATTCACAGATCTGCTTTTACCTGTCAGTGCTGGATCTCCACAGATTTGTGAGCTCTTCTGACAATGCTTGCTGAATTCCTGTCTCTAGAGCAGCCAGGTGCCACATTTCTGGCTTCCAGCTTTTCTTTTTTCTTTTTCTGTTCCTGCTCAGCCCACAAACATGGAAAAGAATCCCCACCCTGCTGACTCACAGTGCCCAGAGCACTCCTTGTATTCCTGAAATAGGAGTAATATCTGAGCCAGTTTGAACAACTCAGCATGGATGGATCTGGTTCCCTTCTGCCAAACCTCTTTTTAAAACAGCTGTTTTCTTCTCTTAGGCCCATGAATCCTATCTACGTGCTCTATCAGGCCTCTGGCCCAAGGTGATTTCCTTATCTCTGAATCACTTAAAGAGCTTTTGCAACAAATACAAATATTGTAGAAATCAACTAGCATAATAATCCCTCCAACACGTTTATTCTGACACTGTGTTGAGAGTTTAAGTGGATTTAACAGCATAGTTCAGTATGTCCTTGAAGATGGCTCCAAGTGAAACCTGCTGCTGTCAAATTCTGTCATATTGCTGTATGCAAACCAAGTGTGCCATACCAAGTGGGAGATGTCAGGCAGTGCTGTAGGCAGTGGGGTTGGCTTGCTATTTATAGGGGAATTCTAGGAGTAGCAAACCACTTACATTGTTTATCATCGTGCCATCTACAACTCGGTGTCTCAGATAATACTCAAAGGCTAGAAGCTCTGCTAGGACTTGTGAGATGTTATTTCCCTTTTTCAAGGGCAAAGTTGTATTCTTCTTTCTGTCCTCTCTTCTCCACCTGACTGTATGAAGTTGTCTCGTGGCTCACCCCAAGGGCATGTGTGCTTCTGTATGCATCCCTTTGTTTTGCTTTTGGATCAAAGGATTCTGTGAAGACAAACATCAATTATCAGTTTTTGGTTTTAAAAATACATGAGGCGAGACACTTTTTCCCTTTGATTGAAGTAAACAGGAGCCTGCTTCTTTCCGTCAGCATACTGTGCAGCCCTGTTCTACTGTCTCAGGTTTTGAATTCTTACAAACAAGTGCATCCTGCAAAAGACCATATTTGGCAATGAAACACTCAGCAAAAATGCCTGGAAAAGAACATTACAACCTTGAGCACAGCTCTTTGGAATGTAGCAGGTTCCTGATAAGGCAAAAATTGGATGGGTGAATGTTTTTTTCAGAGGAGGCCTGTAGAAAGGAACATTGTTTAAGACACTGGAAGCCCCCTCGCCTTTACTTTTTAATCTTGGTTTTTGTTTTTTTTTTGTTTGTTTGTTTTTCCCAATATATTGAAATATACTTTTAATTACAGTAAAATTTGTGTGAAACTTGTAAGTAAGTTCTCATTTATTTGCCCAGCTTAGAAAGAATAACTTGTCATTCTAAAATTACAAAGAACTGTTTTGGAAAATGGGTTTTAAAAAATACATATAAGCATCCTATACCTTCCTAACAAGTGAGGAGGAGAAAAATCTGTCTACGATTATCTGTACAAAAGAAGAAGGATGAGTGCTATTAAAATTGGCTTTTAATTTCCAGCTTAATTTCTAGTGATCTCATAATGATAGGAGTTCATCTGCTCATTGGATCTGCAGGTGTTTCAGAAACATGAAGAAGTTAAGCTGCCAATAGTCCTGTTCACCCAGGTAAACTGAGGCATGGAGAGTCATCTCCACATAAGTCTGGGATATGGAGCCTGACCTTTTGTTATCAAATCTAGAACTTGATCTCTGAGCCAGTCTGTATGTCTCATCTCCAAGTGACGTGGCAACGCGGGTGCTGAATAAGATTTATCCTGGCTCATCTCCATCTGTGGTCGTTAGATAAGCATGGTTTAACCTTTGTTTTATCCAGTTCTGCTGGAATTCTGCAGTGACTAGCTAAAGGGGAGAGCTAGTTAAATCCACAAACCATGTTGTCTTTACATTATTGCTGCTTTTTATTGTCCTGTTCTACAGATACTTAAGTGATAAAGAGCATACTGGGGACCATAGCTTGCTTTATGTAATCCACCCAACAACTATGTTTAATTACTAATGCATGCAAATGGACTGTAACTATACAGTAGATTGTGTACTACCAAACTCCTTACTATGAAGCTCTTGGGTCTTTGTCTTTCTGCCCAAACATTCCTATGGTACCTAGGAGAGCAGAATCCATGCTTTTGACTTTTTCTCACAACAGTGCAAGCAACACTTTCTACTTAAGAGAATACTTTGTAATAGTGAAATTATGTGGCAGGAGAATATTTCAGGGAAGTCCAGTGCATTTCACAGTAGAGTTTGCTTGAGAAATCAAACCAATCTCTAGCTTACGACAAGAAAGGAGACAAACAAATTCAAGTGTTCACGTGCTTCAGGATTGACTTCCAGACTAACAAGCTTTTCTTATTTGTATTCCTTTGAAGGCACATCTTCATGTTGGTCTTTTTGGGATGAGATGTCTGTGGGGTTTTGGTGGGTGTTGGTTTTTTTTCCCCAAGCTTCTCGGAAAGGTATGTTCACAGCGAAGATCATATGTGTTTCAGATTGACTTACTAAGCAATAAGTTCCTGCTGGAACAGTACTCCCCTTGAATTTTAAAGCCTTCCAGGTAGGTCTCATTAACATTCTCACGATCACTGGGAGAAGCTGGTGTACTTACTCAGCAAAGGAATGCAACTGCATTGTGAATGTGGTATACCAGTGGTGCCTAGATATTTTCAGTATCTTCCCTGCTGTGGCTTTGCCCAGGTTTTTGCTGTCTAGTGGTCTGTGTGTACAACTTGTTCCTTAGTGGATTTTTTCTCCTATTATTTTTTTTCTAAAGTTCCTTTTTTGGGCCCCTTGCTTGTTTTACCTCTTAAGGAAGGTTTCATAATCCTAAGTTCTCACCACTCTGATTCGGGAGTTCCGTAAGCCTTTGTGGTGAGTCTGTTTACAGTACTAGCAAGAAATAAGGTGGTAATGTTCAAAGGAAAAAGAAATACCTAGCTGTCAGGAATGCACCATATAAGTGAAACGGTACCTGCGCAGCTCTTGGCTTTCTCCTGAGTCACTCTGCAGCTGTAGCCCCCTGTTGTCATCCAGCCTGGCTGCCCAGGGTAGTAGTGGTGTCATATCCCTGGAGGTTTTCAAGAGAAGGGTAGATGTGGGACTGAAGGACATGGTTAGTGGGCACGGTGGTTGGACTAGATGATCTAAGTGGTCTTTTCCAACCTTAATGATTCTTTGATTCTGTATTAATAGACATCAGGGTGCTATGAGTTACAGGTTTGTGGTAGTCTTCCAGAATGGCATAGATTTTTTAGAGAGGAGTAGATGCCTATTTTGAGCTGATGTTGGTAGGATCCCTCCTCTTGCTAATGCAGTGGAAGGGAAAACTTGACTTTTTACATTGAGAAACTGATTTTATCTTCAGTGTTATTCTTGTTCTTGCCCAGATGTGCAACCTGACCTGTCAAATACCATTTCCTGATCTTTGCTATGATTTTGGTTGCTTTTTCATTGGTTACTGAAATATGTTCATTTTTTTTTTGTAGTTCTGTGAGTTTAAGTTTGCTTCTGCCCCACGCCTGGGAACAGAAATGTATTTTATTGGAGATGGCTGCAGACTCTGACTGGCCTCTCTGAGGGTTGATTGTGGTGGTTTTCTCTCTCTCAGTACTCGTTAGTATCCCAGTCTCTACTGGCGTCCTGTCTGTACATGCTGTCCGTGGTTCAGTTTCACATGTGTGTAGTTTCATCTTGGTGATGACCGCTCTATCCTCAGCCTAATTAAAGCCTCTAATTGCTATTTGATCCCTGGGCAAGAATTCTTTTGTGTGTGATTTGCTGCTACACAGACTAGCTCAGCCATATTATTGAGCTGTATCTTCAGCTATTTTCAAGAAACTAAATGCTCTTTATTTCTGAGTTTGCTTTTCAGTCTTGTCTTTCAATCCATCCCCTGGCCATCATCTGCTGCTGATACAGTGCATTATTGCATCTAGGACAGCTCTGCAATGTGATCAAAAGAATAGAGGGAGGAAGATTGCATCTGTAGCAGCAGCTTGGTGAAGCTGTGGATTGTATAAATAGGAGCAGATAAACTGAGAGAGGGGCCTAATGGACTTGGGAGGCATGCTTTTAGCTCCACTTATGCCAAAAGAGTTATTTTTTTATTTTTCATGGATAGCATATGTGTTTGGGAGTCTCAGGTGACTGACCAGGAGCAGGGCTATGATAAAGAGGATATGAAGAGAGAGTAAATAGCTGTCATAGTAATAGTAAATATCAGGAGATACCTGAGAGGGTGTTAAAACAGTTAAAATAACCTTTATTTGCTTTAAACCAGTTGTTTTGCTGCCCTTAACCTTTGATGCCCTGTGTGCTTATTGTTCCTGGGGATCATTGTACTTCTGTAGTTGCAGAACTGCTACAAGTGTACTGAGAGGAAACTGAGTTACTGCCTGAGTACAGCTTTCATCAAGATAGTTCGTGAGGTTGCTGCTAAGGAGGGTATAAATGAAGACGTGAGGAAAAGACGAGTTCTGTGGATTGCATCCTTTTAAATTCTTACAAGTATTTTTTTTTTTAAATTATTTTTATTTTAACTGTGCTTTTTCTTGGAAGAAGAAAAGGGGGAGGGGGGAGGAAATGTCTTTAGGTCAGCAGCATGACAAGTAACGCTATCTGGTTTTATTTCTCTGCTTTCATCACAGAAAACTGCTGTGCTATAATTTTCAGCTAGAAGAAATAGGCAGGGGCTTTCAGGAACAAGTTGTTCTTGATGTGAACTGGACCAGCCCAAGGGACAGTAAATAGCTGTTCCAAGCCAGGATGAATAGGCTGCCTGTCTGATCCACCCTGAAATCTCTGACCTGCAAAAGCTGTCAGAGCCTGGGTATATGCCGGAGGATAAGCCATGTTCACATAACATCTCTGAGGGGTTGTGAGAGAGAGTGAGGTTGAAGGGGGAAGGGATGATATTTAATCCCTTGCTTGCTGAACTGTAAAGGTTTGCTTTGTGTTGGTCTGCTCTCCTGCGCTTCCCTCCTACTCTAATGGCTGTGATGAATGACAAATGGAGGCAGAGCAGTGAAAACAGGAAGCATAATCTCTTAGAAATAACCAGTGTGAAAGGGAGGGAAGAAACTCTAAATAAAGGAACTCTGCTTTCATTGGGCAGCCCCCCTACAAAGCAGGAGAAAGAGTCCCAGTCTCGGAGCTTACCATGGAGTTGTCTTGTGCTCCTACAGTCAGAGTCCTGGCAGCTGGGGAGCTGTAGTTTGACTGGCTTTTTAAAGAGCAAAAAACCCACTTGTCTTGTCTTGACTACAGGTGTAAGTTTTGGATTGAGTTTCGTTTATATTGAGATTGTTTCATTTATATTCATGTATTGTTTGTAGGCTGTAGAGGCCTTCAGTTTTCTCTGGCTGTGAGAACAGGCTGTTCCTTATGTATTGTCTTTCAGTCATTTGGGAACATACCATCAGACTTACTTTTTGCAGGGAAGGGGCAGAAAGTCATGATGGACACAGGAGTGTTTCAGAAGGGATTGCATTGCTGGTTGGGAAGGTTAAAGGCTCAGAGTCACCAGAAATTTGGATAATGGATGATGGAAAGGGAGTCATCCTGCCAGTTCAGGTGGTTGGTATTGTAATTCCTTCCATACCATGGTTTTCAGTGTGTACTGGATGGAGTGTCTGCAGAGAGAATTCTTAAGGGTGAATGAAAGTGAAGTGTCAGAAAGTCTCTGGAGTCCTCTTGCTATCTGTGGATAACAAGGGCTGAATGAATAGCTGTTGGAGCAGTGAAGCCTGCTTACCTAGAGCTGGTAAAAGCATGCTGTGGTCCAGCCTTCCTCAACTGCCTTCTCTTGTTCCACCTTAGTGTGGATGATAAATGGGCATCTGTCTTCTGGCTGTGCAGAGTCCTGTTGGACTGAAATACAAGAAGGCCTGAATTGAATGGGATCCTTTTAGTGTAGCACGATAAAGTGGAAGACTGTTTGAGACAATGTGCTGTGCCTCTTTTCACATCTGTCTTATGGAAGATTATTATTTCTGTTATAAAGCTTCAAAGCAATTTAAACTTAACACACAGGGAGAACAAGTCCATGCAGTGCTGCCTGTAGGTGTGTCTGAACTCCTCTTCAAGGCAGCTCTTGTCACTAGGAATGGACAAAAGTGCTGCAGAGCTGTGGCTGAGATCCCTTGTTACAGTTAAATTCATTTTAGATGCCATTCCTGAATTGTGTTGGGCATGGCACATGCATTTAAATCTACATGGATAAGGAAGCTCCAGCAGCTGTGTACTAGCCAGAGGGAGAAAACAAGTTATATGGCTCAGAACATTTAAGCCTTTTGTTCTAAACTGCAATCTATATTAATAGAAGTGATCTCACACCTGCATACATTCACATGAAGGCTGGTGATTGATTGTTGTGTGGAATCTGGCAGTAGCTTGGATGCTGTGAAGTTTGTGCTTGATAAAAACAAATCAAGAAGCGTGTGTAGAAAGACTGAACAACTTGTCTGCTTATTTTTTGATTTCTTAAGATTTAGGTTGGTGGAGTATGGATCTGTGGTAGTGTTTATTTAACTGTGAGGAGGACAGTGATGGAGAAGTGTGCCTGCGTGAATTCTTTAGGGAGTTTTTGCCTGTTTCAGCCATTGGTTATCTGTTGCTTACAAATATACTTCTCAAATTCTTACTGGTTGGATGATTCTTGGACTCTGGCCTCTGTGCAGCTCTGCTTCTATTCAAAGTACTGCTGCCTATGTATTTGTCCCATCTAACCCCTGTTAATCTAAAGAGTTTAGAGCTCAAACTTCTGCTGCCTGACCTGCCTCTTCAGTGTGCAAGCATACTTGCAGAAAACAGCTGGTAGGCCAGCTGACATCATTAAAAAACAGAAGGTGCTGTCAAAGCTGATCTGGTGTTAATTAACTGAATTGTGCTATAGAGTGTAACTATATAGCTTGAAAATTGCAGGATGAGCCAGTGCCTGAGTGTGCTATTTGAGTTTCACTGCTTATAGAGCTTTAGAGGGATAGTCATTGTTTAGCTAGAGGATCATAGAGAACTAGGGGAAGGTGCAGAAAAGAATTGAAAAGGGAACGCACTTTCTTTGCAGAAATTGGTAAATGTTATTTAAACATGTTATATTGATTCTTCTGTTGTTACTGTGCTAGTTTGTCATTTCATGGGAACTTGGGAGAATGGCTTTAAATTGTGCTAGGAAGGTTCAGGTTGGGTACTAGGAAAAATGTCTTCTCCAAAAGAGTACTCAGGTTCTGGAATGGGAGGTGGTTGAGTCCCAGGAGATGCTCAGGGAACTCTTACATGTTGTACTGAGGGAGATGGTGTAGTGGGGAAATATCGGTGGTAGTGGTTGGTTGGACTAGATGACCTTGGAGGTCTTTTTCAACCTTATTAATTCCATGTTTCAAGGACCAAACTCAGAGCTCTGCGGTAGACTGTAGCATGTCCTGCTGCTTAGATGACTTGCTGCTGCCCCCACCCTGGAAACTTGCTGAGTTCAGTTCCAGCTGAGTTTGCCACCTGCTTTTCTGCTGCTTCCTCTCTCTGGGTTTTTAACTTGCCATTTGTGCTGATCCACCTGTTGTCCATGGTATGGAAGCCTGTTGCACACCCTGTTATAGTATCTGCTTGCTGGCTGCTAGGCTGTGGGGCAGGACTGAAATCCTATGGCAACATACCACTGCTTGCAGGGTGCTCTGTGGCTCTTTTGGCTTGTCCCACTCACTTGTCACTTGCATCTTGTCAAAGGCTGATGGTGGAAGCCATGGGTTACTGGAGCTGACTAAGATGCTTTCTCAAAAGGCTTTTCTCCTCATTCCAGAAAGGCTGCAAACAGACAAGGTTGTATTGTGCTTTATGTTTTCTTTTTTTAAGTTCTCCAGTCTGAGCTGAACTTGGAATTTCCTCTTAACATTTGAAAAAATAGCCCTCGGAATAAGTAACTGCAAGCTAAAAGGAAGGAGAGGATGTCAATACATGGGCAACTGCATGCTTGTTCTGTTGCCTCCCCTGATTTCTTGAGTCCTTTTTTCCAAGCTTGCTGATGCTCTCCCCTGGGTGTGTCAGGGGAGAACACCCTCCTCCCTGCCCCCACACCTCTCCTCTGCAGCTGCCAACTGAGAGATGCACAAAAGATGTCTGTCTGCTTATTTCCTGGGCACAGCTGACAGCTCAGCAGTAGTTCAGGAACTTGTGCTGCTGCTGCAGGTGCTGGGGAGGGAAGAGAGGTGAGCTGGGGAGGAGGGAGTGAATGCTCTGATGCTGTGTTCTTGGGAAATGGTTGGAATTTCTGTTGGTATTTTTTTGTCATTTGTTTTTTCTGCTACAGAGAAGAGCAACTGAAGGGGTTTCTACCCTCTCATGTATGCTACGAAGCCCTTGGCTTTTCAGGTTTTCTGCTCAGCACAGCAAGATGGGATTCCTCAACCAGCTATGCAGATCCATTTGGCAAAGAATGTAGATTGATTTTTGTTTTTTAGGGTACAAGTGCCTTTGTCAAGATCACTGTGCATGTATGGAATGAGGCTTACATATTTTTAAGGGTAGGATTTTGGGGTCTGGTCAGCTTTTGAAATGTTCTGAGCATTGTCTCAGTGGTACTCTGTCACTTAAAAGTTTTAATTGCTTTTAAAGTGATTAGAGTTAAGTCAGTTCTGAGCATCTCATGAAAAACCCTAGAAATACATACATACCTTTTCTAAGCAGAAAGAAGGAGTACAGAAGACAGAATAGTATTTTTGACTGAGTGCAAAGCAGCTCTTTTGGTAAAGGCTGGTGCAAAGGAGCTGGAAAGCACAGCCTTTCTGTGTGCAGTCCTTTTGTTCAGGCACTGCAGTGCATGCTATCTCAGGTTCCTGAGAGGTGAGCTAAGGATACCATGTTCTGCTTATTTTAAGAAAAAATGTTACTTTGACACAGTTTGGATTTATAGAGCTTGGTAAAGTCACTGTTTGGACCTTCACTGAGAACTGTGAAGACGAAACAAAAATGATTTTTCTTTTATTGCAGTTATGTTTCTCCTGAAAATCTTTGTGTGATCTGCCAAGAAATTACTAGTCAGTGGGAATAGAATGATGGCTTATTTTCCTCTGCTGCACAAGCAATTTTATAACTTTTGCACATCTGAAATCAGTGCCTGTTAAGCTAACGTTTAGTATCTGTTACCATATTTTTCTGGTTTGATTTTAGTTTTGTTTCCATCTCATTGCCAAAACAGAAGGTGGTCCTTATATTGGGTTGTTCCTTGCCTTTGGTTTAATGGTAGCCTACTGAAATGCAGGCCAGAAAGTGCCAATAAACTTGATTTGGGAGTATGGTTTTTCTGTGTGAGTTGAAGTGTCTGGAAGTGCACTACAACCTTGAAAGCCTAAATCTGTCATGTAAACCTATGAAATCCTGAAAAAAGCTTCTTCAAAGCTGTATGTTTGGCATATTTGAATCATTGCCTGGGTGAAACTCGGTGATTTAGAAAAGCCTTATAGGATAAGCTCTGAAAAACTGAATCTCGTGTGTTGATCTGCATGTGTGAACATAAGGCAAAAATAAATTCTTTTTTGCTCAAAAAAGTTGATCTGCAGACTATGAGACCATTTAAATTTGATTCCAGAATATTTTAAAGCTAAATTGTTGCAACTGAATCAGTATGTTCCTTAATGATGATGGTTAATTAGGAATCCCTAATCCCTAACAGTGTGTTGTCTTTTAGCAAGAAAACTGAGTTTTAAAATGAAAATTAATGAAATAACTGGGTGGAGTTTTCTGTAATATTTCTTTTCCAGCCTGATCTTACAGCTCATCAAGCTCATGGTGAATGACCTTTAATGATGAAGCTGAAAACTGGTATGACATGATTTAATAAATGAGATGACTTTGGGAAGACCTCAGTAATGTGACTTGGCTCAGAGCTGGTGACCAGTCAGACTCCTTGTACTGTGCAGCAGAGCTGTATTCCCAGTGTTATCAGACTGGACTGGCAAGCTGTGACCTCTCCTAGGAGCTGCACCTTCCTGCCTTCTAGTGTCCAGCCTTCTCTCTGGGAATGTATTTCTGCTGGGCTCAGAACTCAGGCTGTAGACATCCCTGCAGAACCTCCTACTTGCATGTGTCAGAGAGGCAGCATATAAGGCATGGAGTGTTGCCCCTTTCTTTCCTGTGATGATGTGCAACATGTAAATATATAGGGACCTATCATCTGGCAGGATTCATCGTTCAGTCTGGCATTCATCCTGTTTGGTCTGTGTTGTCTCTGGGGTAACTCTTCTAAACCACCTCTGTGCCTCCCTCCCACTCCATGAATGTCAGTAGTTGTTGCAGTCTGGTCTTGCTTGCTTTGCCGTAGCAATGCTGAGAGGCTCCTTCTCAAGGAAATCTCTCTTTATAGTGGTCTAAGAGCAAGGCAGACACACTCTTTCACAGATATTATGAAAGATGCAGTTTCAAACTGCGGTTTGCCATGCACAAATTAACACTGTAAGACATTTAAAGTGCTTGAGACCTTTATTTTTATATCCCACTGTATAAAATCTTTCTGTGGTTCAGCAGCAAAACCTTCCCTCTTTTGTACCATGTATAGAGTGCGAGTTCCTCCAAAGCTCTTTCAGGAAGACATGGACTATCTCATTTACTGACGTGATGTTTTGGCATTCAGTGACGTCCGTGATGCAGGTTTTCTGGTCAGTGTAAGAATCTGAACCTTTAAGCCTTTGGGACAATGCAACTTTTTCACATGCTAACTGTGCAAGACTTCTGTGAAACTGTTTGGTCACCTGGAACATCACATCTTCCTCTGCCACTACTAACCATGCAAGTGTCTGCAAGATGGAAGCCACCCTTACCGAGTACAGAATCTGTGCAAAAGCTAATTTAATGTATGCTTTCTCTTCTGGAGTCACACTGTAAAGAAGCAAGAGCTCCGTCAGAGCTTTGTGCAGGCCCTAATTTCACTAAATATTTAATTGCACGTTGTAGGCTATCCATTGATATATGTGCTGCATGGTCTTCCCTATCTGTGTATACTGCACAGTGTACTGCTTGTGTAGCCCCTAAGCTTACTGTGTAATTTGTCAAATCTAAACCAGTTCTCAATGACTTGCCCCAGGGTTGCTCCTTTTTCTTACTGAAGGGTGCTTCCCTGCTTATTTTAATTATGAGTGTTTCTTCATTCTATTTTAAATGAAATAGTGTATCTTTTACTGCTTTTTTCCAAAATTGACAGGCAGTCTTGTATCAGGCTCTTGGGGGGCTGCTGATTAAACAAAATATTTGGATTTGCTTATCCAAATGCCTTATTTTACATAAACATTATAAAGAATCAAATTAAGTCAAATTATGGGCAGACCCTAGCAGTGCCTGTGTGTGCCTACTGAGAGCATCCTGCTTTGTGTGTTTGTGTTTCTGGAGGAGTGGTTTGATTGTGTTTTAAATTAGATTATTTTGCAAATGACTTTCATATCTTTTAAGAAGCGCGTGGCTCTAGCAGAGGAGCAGCCCTTCTATCTGTTCTGAAATGTAGTCCTGGTGGCTTTAAAAAAAAAAAAAAAAGAACTTTCTCAAGTTGCAAAAAATCTTAAATAATTCTTTATACTATTTCTTTATGCTGGCCTAGAAATATCTCAAACCTTTCATTAGGAAGAAGAAACAATTTCTGAGGGAAAGACCAGACCTGTGAATGTGTAATCCTACAAGAAGTGTTTGGTGTGTTACGTGTTCAGATTCGAAATGGCTCTGAAATGCAAACTAGCTGCTAGATCAATGCTGAAGAGCTTCCATACAGGACTCGATTTAGCTGGAGAATCCAGCTTGGAAGTGTTGGCACAGAGGGAAATGCTATATCCACATCAAGTGCTAGGCAGCATTTTGATGAACAGAGCACATTCTTCCAGTGTGGAAACGTTGTCTCAGCTGTTTGAGTAAGAATTTCCAAATGTTTGATAGTACTGGCTCGTCTTGTATCTCACTTCTGAGACTTTTTCATCCTAAGTCTAAAGAGGGAATCCAGTCTTACAGTGGCAATTGCCATGCTGATAGCTGTCTTTAGGAATGTGGCAATAAACATAAAAGCATTGGAGAATGCAGAGCATGAGCACAAATGAGAAGCACAGTTGCTGAAACGGGTGTTGGAATTCAATTAATTTGCTTGCATATTTCTCATAAAGGTCTCTTTTAAAATATATTCTGGGGAAGATCAAGAACTACAGCATGACATGAGTACAAGGTAGAAAACAAAATCAAGTTTTAAGATGGCGTCAGTTTCAATACAGGTTTAGATAATAAGAAATCAAGAGTTTAGGCTGCCGTGCGATGTAGAATGCAGTTTCTCTACCAGTGGGCAACAGCATATTCAGTGAAGGTGCACCAAAAAAGGTCACACACCCTTCATAAATTATACCATTGTACTCTAGGACAAAATAAGAGGCAGGACTTGGAATTTCCTGGCATTTGTGGAAGCACCAGAACTATGGTGTATTTTTAAATGCCCCTCTGACATTTCTAAGCATTGCTACCTGTGCTTCTCTGCAAAGGATGAGATGGCAAAGCTTCCTCATCAGTGCGGCTGTGGTCTTCAGATTCCTTTGCCTTAAAGGGAATTAGTGCCGCTAAATGCGAGCTTAAAAAGCTTTGGCAGTACTTGTTGCTCTCCAAAGAATGGTGATGTGTGGTCAGCTATTTGTTCTCAGTTTTGCTTGGGAGGAGAAGTAATTTTCTTTCCTGTGGAATTTTAAGATTTGGTTGCTTCCTGAGCCTAAAATAATGCGCCCTGTTGCTTAGGCTGTGTGAGTGAGCTGGGACCCACTGGAGTAGCAGTTGTTCTTTCGACTCCTCAACCTTCCAAGTTTGCAGATTATCCTTACTACTGTTCTACTGGTGGAGACCAGGTGGAAAATAATAAAGCCCTTGTGCTTATCTGTAGGCAGCACTGACTGAAAGGGAGGGCTTATCTCTCCTCCCCACGTGTCCTAGAGGAAACCAGGCTGAAGCAGTGAATCCCTGTTCTTAACAACAGGAAAACCCAGGGTTTGATTTAAAGGGAATGATTGATTGGAGATAACAAAACAAACAAACAAGAAGGGACACTAAATAATTGATGTCAAGTGGCTACTAACGCTGTATTTGTGGTCTGCTGGAATCTGACAGTGGCCCAGCTGCATTCCCACTGCAAATGCAGGGCTCCTCGAGTGGTAGAACCCGCTCAGGCTGAGCGAACAGTCTGGCTGTATGTCCTGGAGGTCAGGGCACGCAGATCCTACAGATTTCTTTTAATTACTTACTTATTGAAGTGTCGTTCTGTAGAAGCAAGCATAGCAGGTTGCAGCTCAGCACAGACAGTGAGACGCCAGAAGATTGCCTTTATTCGACCTGTCTGCAAGTGGAGGGGTGGTGGTGGGGTATGTACAGAAGCTAGCTTTGTCTTTGTCAAGCTTCCTCATGCAGCAGCAGCACTGGCAGTGGATGTGATGCTCGATGACAGTGTGATTTTTCAAAAAGTGGAGGATGCGTGAGAGAGGGGGGTGCCCTCATACAGTGACCTTTCATACGTGCAAGCATTCGAGAAGATGCCAAGTCAATTACTGCGTAAGCCCATCCCAGGACTATCTACTGGGACTGGCATCTGTGAAATCACAGCTCAAGGGAGTGTGTAGGGGTAAAAACATAGACCTTATGGATTAGTGACCGACGTAGTTTTTCCTGCATGCCCTTGTAAAAGCTTTGATTTTATTTAGTTATCTATTTTTTTGCTTAGCATGGATGCAGGATGAAGGATGGTAGTAGGAAAGATAAAAGAGGAGTAAAGTATTATGTCTCTTAGAGCTTCTTTGCAGAATAGCGACTTCTGGTTTGATGATGCTGGGAACATGTGCAGATTTGGAGGCCTGGTGTGTACATAATTCCAAAACCCTGCTTTTGTGCATGGTGGTGGTGTGTACTGCTTGTACCTACGTTAATGTAAAGGTGCTTAATTTTTCTTATCTCAAAGCAACTGTTCCTGAATGATGTTTTGAAATCTCCCCTTTTTGCAATTGTATAATTCAGTCCCTAGCTATGTAGACTGTCCTAATTCACTTACCAAACGCTTTCCTGTTTGGAAATTGATTTGTTTTACTCATACTTTCTGGCAAGTGGCTTACCTAAATTAGGCTGAGTTAGGGTTACTTATAATATATGACTTCTGCCCAAAGACCACAAATATTTTGTAAGTTTATTTATTTATTTACTTTATAATTCTATGTTGCATGAGCAGATATTATTTCCATTTTGCAATTGAGGAAGATCTTAAGATCTGAACTATTCTTTTGATCTTAGCTGTTATCTTTCTGTTGTACGTCCTAATAGTAGTGAATAAAATAATTCATTTAGCACATCTCTGTGTGTCGTGGAGGACCTTTGGACAAACAGTCATATTTCTTAAATACTAGTGCTCATTCCTGTTTCTTGAAAGAAATTGTCTCAGATGGTAAACACAAAAGGATTAGATATAGAGCAGGATTTTGTGCCTTGTATTGTCTTGGTAACCATGGTGCCATTCTGTCAAACCTTGCAAAAGAGAGTTTCCTAGAGACTTTTCCAGTTATTGCTGTGAATCATTGGCTGTTATTTTTTTAGCCAGACTTTGCACATATGCAAGATACAGAGATTTGCAAGTTGGGCCTTTTCTTATTTGTGAGAAGGAGGCACAAAGAGATATTTGAAGGCATTGTATGTTTTGCCAGTTTTCTGAGCAGTCTGATTGCATACAGAGAGCTGTAATGTTACAAGCAACTGAGCTGTAGTTACTGGAATACTCCTAATTTCCAGTAGTCATGGAAGCGTGGAAAGTGCTTTCTGCCTTGGATTTCCTGCATGCCAGGACTTCTTTTCTCCAGCTGTCTTTCTCAGAGAAGCCACCTTCTCTTTGCCATCCTGCCTCTTTGGATTGAGTTCTCTGTTTATGATCAGCTCTTCTATTCTTGACTTTTTTTTCCCCCTACCCTTGCAGAGAATAGCTTATCTAAACAAAGGTTTAGTTCTCCTAATTTGCTATTTTCATGTAAGTTACTTTTATCCTTTACAGTGGAATTTTTATATCATTCTTTTGTTAGCAGGATCATCCATTAACTTCTGCCAGGAGAGGCATTAACTCGCATGCATAATCTATTACACATCTGACATTGATGTGTTCCCCATGTGAGCAGGAGAAAGGTTTCAATTCCACTACTGCAGTAAGTCTCTGTAGCTACGGATTCGTGATGCTTTCGATGGAGCACTGAAGGAACATTCAGAAATCATTGAGATTGTTTTGTTTGTGCAGAAAAACTTGTTTGATGGGTTTCCTTTTATAGCAACTGTTTCTCTATAACTACAATTTCAAGCCTTCATGTATTTCTTCCATTTCTTCTGGATAGTGCTACTGGGTGTCTGTGCTCTGTTTCTTGCAAGTAATGACATCCCAAGAAATACCACTTCTTTTTCCGTGTGCAAATTCTCCTCAACACTGATTGAGAACCTTGTTCTGTAGGATCACTTTCATATGCTCTGCTATTTAAAGAATTGAAGTTTTTGGCTTTAGATGTCATTTAAATATAATTCTTATATCCAGCATGGGAATGGGAAAGACCAGCACTGGGAACAGGAAGATAGCTTTGCCCTGTAAGTAATTAATTCTAAAATTACTGGCTGCAACAGTAGATTATGCTAGTTTTTCATTACAAGTGGTGAAACTAAATGGAACTCTTACCATTTAAAGAAGTTAAGCAGGAGAGGCATGTACAAGGTGGGTCCATCCTTCCCTTGTATTAAACACAGTAACTATGGGCAATGGATATATAATACACAACAACCAGATGGAGAGTAACTCCTGACATAAAGGCTTCTATTCATGCCTTTTTTTTCCCCCTTTTTCTCTTCCCTTAAATATATATATTTTATACTCAGCATTTGGGTCCATTAGTTGAGCTGTATTTGGTAGGTTCAAATGGCAGTGTGATGTTCTGTGGCTAGACACTAAACCACAAAACTAGCTGAGCTGATTGCATGGTGCCTGAAGCTTCCTGGCAACCCTGGCCTCCTGTTGATGCAGACCACCAGATGTGGAGGGAAGGCTGTGTACATTTCTCATGCTGTTGCATTCTCAGGACCTCAGTAATGTAGGAAAAAAGGCTAACTGAATTTGAAGGAGGTAAGAATGTTTGCTGGATGTGTCCTCCTCAAAATTTCTCACCGAGCTGCACAGAGTTTCCTGGGTTGCACGCCAAGTATCCTGGCACTTGTACAGCTGTAGACTGTAGTGTTCTTCTTGTCTCTGCAAAATACTGGGGACAGCAAAATAGGAATATTCACATACAAAAACTTGTATGTGATGGAAATCTTCACAGATTTTGTGAGCTAAGCAAGAAAAGTCTGAAGTTCTTGGAGGATATTAGGCAAGAAGAATCTTTACATTCTGGTCAGAGAGAAGCAATGGGGAAAGGCAATCCTGTCCTGTCTTGGGGGCAGATTAGAGTGGAAATGTCTTTACTGCAAGAAAGAAACATTTTGAATCTGGACTTATTTTCCTGAAAGATAAGTGTGGGATTGGATAGGAAATTGTACAGCCAGAGGGAAGCTTAGTACTTTGCAGTATGATCATTCCAGGTTTCTGCTGAGCAGTAGGTTTTAAGCACCTGCCTTTCCAATGCACAGACTTTCTTAATACCTGCTTGCACCTATCACTTTCCTTATTCCTCAGTATAAAGCAGAGCATGATTGCCTGACTCCAGTTAGCCACTACTTCTGCTGGTCATTTATATGCAGATGTAGATGCAGAGAAACAGGACCAATCAATGTTTTGTGGGACTAGCTCTTAAAGATACCAACATGTGATGGTCTCTGGTTGATATTGATTCCACTTGTGCCATTTGCCTACTCTGAAGTGGAGGAAAAACACCTAAGCTCGCTTGTTCTTGTGTTATGGTGTTTGGTGCTTGGCTAGTCGCAGTAGAGTTAATGTTGTCATCTGACAAGACCCTCCCCTTCTTGCTGGAACTGCTTTTCCCCAATTCTCAAAGCGCATTGATGCATTTTGAGTGTATGTGGGGTTTGTTATGTCTGTTACCTAGTGTCTGTGTCATCCCATGATGCCTACTGGGAGAGATGCCAGCCTCATCCACAGCATCCCATCAGGCTGGCTGATAGCCAGTAATCCCTTCAGAGAACTCTGTGCACTGGGAGACTGCTGTGCTGCAGATCCTGCTGTTACTAATTTTTTTTTTCACCTGTGGCCTTTCGCCATGTCATACAGGGAACCTGGTTTCCATGAAGCAGTTACAGAAAAGCAGTAGTGGCTGCTGTTCTCTAGGGACCTGTCAGTGCTCATGCTTTCCTGTGGGAGAAGCAGCTGAGGTAAGGAGGCTCACATATTGTGCTTGAATCCTCATAACCAAGAGGCAACAACAGGAGTGCTTTGTGGTGCTCTGCGAAGCGTGCCTTGTGTGAGTAAGTCACATCCTGAAATTCTCACTGCCTGTGCTCCTGTGGCCTTTTTGTGCCACAGGAGGCACAAAACAGAGGCAGAACAACCAGTGTTCATGATTTCAGGTTAGCTGGATGCTTCAGATGAAACCTGCAGGCTTTGGAAGATGGATCTGCCTACTGTGAGTTCTGTAGCTGTTTGTAGTGACTATAGGTAGCGTGACTAAGGTTGCACAACCAGGTCCTTTGTTTCACATCTAGGGTAAGTGATTCCAGGCCATCATGCTGTTACCCTATGACAAGAGTCACTGTACTTTTTTTTTTTTCTTTTTATTCCCCTCCTATTTGCCAAGATCCAATGCTAATCATAGGCAGAGAAAAAAAGCGTACCTAATCCTGCAATGGAATTGGGCACTGGGTGGGTCCTCAAGCTCCTGTTATAGGGGGCATCCTAATTGAATGTGAGACCCCATCTGCTGGACACGAAACAAAAGTGAGTGCTTCGGTCTTTGAAAGGTAGTTGGTGGACACAAGGGTATGCTGGCTTCACCTAGGAAAGTCTCGTGTTGCTCTCTGAGTTCTGCTTTCAGCTTTATGAAAGCCTCATGTTAAGATTAATTATACACATGGGTCACTGGTGCAGGTGTTTGTGAAACCCTTACAGTTTTCCTTGGCTATTACATCCTGGAGTAATATATAGCAGGAACGAGTTATGCTTGTTTTGTTTCTCTTGTCCTCTCCCTATCAGTTAAGAACAAACCCGTAAACAAAAGCAAAGCTATTCCATCATTTTTCATCTCTTCCAAGCTTCCATTAAAAGACAGCTTGCCCTTCGTAAAATGTTCAGTTGGTACTGAGCTCAGCCTGTTTTTATTTTGAGACAGAAGAAGCATATCTCACTTCCTGTGGCTCCTTCTGTGTCTAGCCACTTGTGGTCCACACACCCTATTTTGCTGATGTGAAACTAACAGCTTAAACGGTTGTGATCATTAAGATGAAGAAAATGCCCAAGGATATTTGTCATCTCATTTGTGTGAACTGTTTCCTCCACTACTACTTGCTGTCCCTCTGCAGTATCTTTAATACCTGCTGGTTTTATGACCTGCTCTTTTTTGACCGAAAGCTTCTTGGACAGAAATCTCTGCTAAAATTTGCAGGAATAACTTAGACTTAAGTTTTATTTTGATTAATTACTGGGGTTTATGTCCTGTACCAGTGCTCCTCTTTCAATTCACCTTCCCAGAATACCTTCGTTTTCTCCTAACTTTAATGCTTTGTTATTAGGAAGAGAAATTAGTATTTGAGATAGCAATGTAGTAGGGAAGGTAGTTGTTGTTTTGTGGTAGTGATATTCTGAACAGGATTCTTGTTGCCACATGCAGCTTTTGTAATCAAATTTATGCTCGTAGTACTGGGTGGATGCATTTTCTGAACAATGTAAATCTGTACTGTGGTATGCACCATTCAGAGGAAGTAAACCAACTCTCAGGTTAACCTTTCTGGTGCTGTGCACGTGTGTGTTTGGTTTTGTTTCCCATTCTGGGACCAACTTCTGCCTTTTAGCAAGTGGATGCCAAATTTGATGCCTCATCCCACACGGAGACTTAGAAGTAGCATTGCTGTTTTTCTGCTGTGGTAATATTGTCAGGAATCTTGTCCTGTCTTAATTCTTCAGTTATTTCAAACTTAAAGTGCATTAGTCTGTTATACAGTGTTGTTGCTGTGTAAAAATGCTGCTGAAAATAAAAGTGAATTAATCCAGGAAACATAGCTGTGTGATGAAGCTGTATAGAAAAACAGTTACTGTGCTGTTGAACAGTATCTGGTTTGTGCAGTTTGCAGTCCAAAACGTCAGAATTCTATTTCAGGGCTGTGTGAATTGCTTGGAGCTTTTTAAGGCTGGACCAAGCATCAACACAATGCGTCTTCCAAGTTTCTGTAAAAGTCCTAGTAAAGCAGTATCTAAATATAGTGCTGGTGTACAAGCCTGCCTTTATTTTTCCCTTGTTGTGTTTTACTTGCTTCTGGTTTCATGTTTACTCTATTTTAAGAGGGTTCGGCTTTTCTGTGAAGTTTTCACTCAAAATGTTTGCCTGCAAAGATGACTTGAGGGACGAGTAATTAAAGTAAATAAATACATTTTCTATAAAAAGGAGTGAAGAACCAAGGCAGCTAAGCTTTAATGCAGCCACTATGCCCCAGCTGTGCTGCGTGGAGGAGTGCAGCCATGCTTCTGGGTGTGTGCTCTGTTGCTGTCACAAAGACTAGCTGTGTGCACAAGTTGCTCAGCTCAGAGTATCTGTGTCTGGCTCATCTTTTTCCATCTCAAAATGGTTTTGTCAAGACAGAAAGCACGGTCTGGATCTTTTCCCTCCGATAGGGAGGATAACTGTGACGACTTCTTGTGTTTTCAAGTGAGTGATCCTTTCAGTAAGCAGTTTATTTCATCTAACATCTTTGTCTGCATACCTCCAGGCTATGTGAGCAGCTGAGGTTGACACCTCTGCTGAACCTGCTGTTTGAAAATACGTGTGGTCAAACCATCTTCCAATGCAATGGAAAATGACATCCGTTTATATTTTCCCAACTGTGCTAACTTTTAAATATCGAGGCCAAACAATCATTTAGCCTTCTATCGTTTCTGAAATGTGCAGTCAAGATGCTGAGATCACAGTGTATTTGTAATGCATTTGTGCACAAAGTGCAGTTATCTCTTGCATTATACAAAGGGCTTCTAAATCTCCTGTGTCTGAGGCTTGAAATTAGGTTTTGTTTCATTTGAGGCTTTTTAATCCTTGCAGCCATAGATGTCCCATAGAGCTACTCCTAGTGGTTCTTGAATTGCAGATCCTTTCACCTGTAAAAGCACAGTTTTGAATATCAGTTCACACAGAGCATCCAATAACTTGTGTTTCCATGGACGCCGTTCAAGCTCCAGTCACAGGTGTTCAGGCCTGCCTCATTGCTTAGGCTGAACCACCAAGATGCTTTCCAGCATGTTTGGCTGTTGTAGTGAACAAAGGGGTGAGGTGCCCAGGGGTTCCTCCAGAATGGCTCCTGCTTCTGATCACCATCTGCTTGCTGGGAAGTGCCCTGGGCAGATCCAATTGTTAGTGGATCACAGTTCATGAGCAGTTATGTGGCAGGACTGCTGGTGCAAGACAGCCTCCTATTCCAGCTACTCCCACTTCTTTTCCTTGTTAATGCTTTGTTCTCTAGCAAAATGTTGCTTGTAAAAGGGGGAGGGAGGAGATTTCCTAGGTCATTATCTACTAAGTAGATTGAGATTGTAGTTCTGGTACATAATTGATTTATTTTCCTTTTTTTCAGGCTTGAAATCAGAAGCAGGCCTTATCTGCCCATGTCAGTCCATTGTGTTTATCACTCCTTCTAAAATTTCAGTGCTTCTTCTTGGGGAATGGTTGTCCTCTCTTTTGAGAGAGGGATGCCACTGGAAATAAGAGGAGAAAGTAGCTTTAAAACAACATAAAAACAATATAGAGGCAAGGGAATATTTTCTAAGTTCTTGTTTTAAGTTAGCTCCTCTAGGTAAACCAGTTCTCTGGCTCTACTTCTGGCTTTTTATGCTCAGGACTAGCAGCTCAGCTGTTCCCTTTGCCTGTTTTTATTAAGCAGTGAAATTGGAAGTGAAGGCATTAACAGCAGAAAATATATTTAGTGTTTCTTTAATCAGCTTCAATCATCACTATGGAAAGTCCTAGAGCAGGAAAGTGGGGATGGAGGGATATATGCTGAAACTCTTCTGTGACTTTTCTGGGAATGAGTCCTTGCTGTTGACAATCCTTTGCCACCTCATTTGCAGTGCAGTGTAGTGTAGAGACTTCTCTGGAGCCTGCAGCAGAGACCTGTTTTTGTAGGTAGGCCCCTCTCCTGCTTTGCCCTTGCCTCCTGCACCAGCTGATCTGAATTACAGCTTCTCAGTGCCCTTGAAGTTTGTATGTGGTGGACACAGCTGTTTGCACAGGCATCTAGGCTCTGATCCTGCCAGAGTCTGTGTGCATCTGCACATCCATCAGTTCTCCTTGAAGTTAACAGGGAGTCTTGATGCAAAGTTATTGTGTAAAACCTCTTTGTGACTTGGCTGAGCAAGAAGATCTCTGATTGTATGCTTTGAGAACTACTGTCCATGCAGGAGCTCTGCGCTGTATACATAAATTTGGAAGATACAGAAGAAAGCTTTTGGGGAGATGGTTGGAAGTGATGTGGTCCTGTTGTTTGGATCAAATTCACTGGCACATCCTCTTGGCCTGGCTTCAGAATCATGGTACTTGTTGGCTCATTCATGCTGGTGGATGGTGGGATTTTATGACATGGTAATGTAATGCATCTGTATTACCAAAATAAGCTCTCTTCTCCTGCCATATTTTAGTAAAATGTGGACAGCGGTGAATCAGTCAATGATACTGATGTGTAAAACAGCATTGTTGGCAGATGGTGGAGAACACCATAGGCTCAGACTGAGGTTTTTCCTCTCATCTGCTCTGCAGCCTCAATGAAAGCTCTGACACTGCTGTGCTGCTTGTATTTGTATTGTGTTTTTCAAATTTGCTCATGATTACAGGAGAATGGACACCTCCAGAAGCAGGCTCTGAAGGGAAAAAAGTAATTTGGAAGAAAAAGACATGGTATGTTACATGGGAACTTACTAGCCCAGAATGAATCTTAGTCTTATCTAGTAGGTTTGAAGGAAAGGAGATGGGGAGAAGATACTGTTTATTCATGTTTGTGGGGAGCTGTGTTCCCCCTACAGCACCCTCAATTAAAAATAATTATAGCTTTTAAAACTGTCTTGTCATGGTTATGAGCCACACCAAAGCAGTTTTTTCTCCATCCAGGTGACAGGAAGGCACTGAGCTTGGCAGCAGCTGTATTCAGGAAAGGCTGTTAGTGGTGTAGGCAGAGCCATCTGCCTAGCAAGGCATTTAGAGCTCGTGTTGCTTGTTCTAGGCTAAGATGATAAATCAGTAGGGTTGGTTTTTTGTTGTTGTTGTTTTACAGTAACAAGAAAGATGTCAATGGCTAGATTTACACTGTAAACAGGAAAATAGTGGCTAGCTTTATCTGCTTCTTAGTGTCCTAGCTGCAATAGTGAGAAAACAACAATAAAGAAAAGAAAAGCCAAAGCAGCTCATCTTGAGAGGCTGAAGACCTGGAAACAGAACGGTATTCTCATTGTTCACTGCTTTTTTCAAACAGACTTTAAATATCCCCCACTGCCTGGGCTTGGTCCTCCCTTCCTCCTCACAAACCTGTCACTTCAGTTAAACCCTTGTTTTAACAGGCGCTTTCCTCTCTGCATGGCAGGACTGCCGTGGTCTGCTCAAGTTAAATACAGGAAATGGAACATACACATCGTGGGGTGTTTTCTTGCTAACAGATCCTGCTGTGGCAATTTGGTCCATTTTGTTTCTATTAATTTTCTAATCCTTTCTATTTCTCTGGAGTATCCTGTTGTCAAATGTTGTTAGAAATGACTGCAAAACTCTGAAATAACTGTGAGGACACAATGGTAAATAGTATGTTGATCGTTGTTGGAATTTTCATCCATTCATGAGACAAATGATAGAGCCACAGCAGGCAAGGAAGAAGCAGCCTCCCAAATGTAGTTAGTGCATGCAGTTTCCTTTTAGCCTTTGTTACTAGATTCCTTTTTAGAAGGGAAACCAAGGTTTTATTTTGAGCGCAGCAGTAATGCTGACCTGAACAGTCACATTTGTTCCATCCCACCTCTGTGCCCAGTTTATGCTGATGCATTTTGTGGAGATGATCAGCGAAATGGAATAAGGAACTGCTTTGTGTTATAAAATAACACTTTTCTCTAGTTATTTTTAGCCTGGCCAGCTCCTGCTGTGGTTTGCTGTGCTCCTTGCAAACAGATCTGTTATAGGACATGGTGGGACAATGGGGGAGATGTGGGCATGAGCCTGTGAAGAAATCAGAGACTGCTGGAATCCTGAGACTTTACATCCCCTAATGCAGCTCCTGCTTTTGTTGGGAAATAGTCTGATTTCTTAGCTCTTCTCCTATAGCTCTCTGTAGTTTGTTGTTGCTTCATTTGTTTTTTTCTTCGCTTTTTTTAACCTTATTTTTCATGGAAAACTTTTATTCATTGTAGTCAGCTTACGCCTCTGATTTAGTCACTGCTAAAGTTTTTGGTGCTTTTCAAGTAAACCTGCATTCACTTGTGGATGTGTCAGCCTGTCCTTGTACTTTCACAGTGACAAAAGGCTTCCGTTCTGAAGGACTAGACCTAAAATGTATTTTCTGCCTAATAGGATTGTAGTGAATCAAAGCAGCTAAACTTTGTGCACAATCCTGAATAAGGAATGGAAAAGAAAACTGGTAAAGCATTCTGGTTTGCTGCGGGACTTGCTTTGCCAAGAACATCTAATGGCCTGACTGCCAGCATGAACTGAACATGGAAATGTTTCCATCCTGCCTGGGAAAACATAGAAGAGGAGAGGAATCTAAAGGTGTAGACCCTGAATGGTAACATAGTCAGTTTCTGCTGTATCCAAGGCATGAGTTTATCCTTATTATGGGGGTTACGTTGCAGCATGCGACTTAGTGCTAAGCATTTAGGAAGAAGAGACAGAAAAGAAAAAAGACAGCAGGAGTTTCACTGTTTTGGGCTATGTCCTGACCTGCAGGTTGAGTGTTCTCCCTTGCTTCCTTGACTGGAATATAATTTAAGTTTGATCAGAACTTGTCTTTTTCTCTTGGCTGCATATTTGTAGCCAGTGATTCTGTGAACATACTTCATTCGTACCTGTGTGTGTTTACTGACAGATGTTTAGAGCCCTAAATGATGGTGTTTAACCCTTTTGAGTGCCTTGGTGGGAAGCCAGTAGGTCATAGGCATTGTCAGCTATCAGAGACAAACATTCAAGGCTGGCCTCCTCTGGTAACAATGGCAACTTTCTTTGCTGATGTTAGTAACATACAGCCTACCTGCAAAGGATCTTAAATTTTACAAAATGCTATTGAGACACCTTGTATTTGAAAGGCCGTATCTTTAAAACATCACAGAATCACAGAATTGCCAGGGTTGGAAGGGACCTCAAGGATCATGAATCTCCAACCCCCCTGCCACACGCAGGGCCACCAACCATTCCACCTAATGCTAGACCAGGCTGCCCAGGGCCCCATCCAGTCTGGCCTTAAACACCTCCAAGGACGGGGCATCCACAACCTCCCTGGGCAGCTGTTCCAGCACCTCACCACTCTCTCTGTAAAGAATTTCCCCCTGACGTCCAACCTAAATCTCCCTTCCCTCAGCTTAAAACCATTTCCCCTTGTCCTGCTGTCACTCACCCTTTCAAAGAGTTGATTCCCCTCTTCTTTGTAGGCTCCTTTTAGGCACTGAAAGGCTGCAATGAGGTCACCCCGCAGCCTTCTTTTCTCCAGGCTGAACAAGCCCAGCTCCCTCAGCCTGTCCTCATAGGGGAGGTGCTCCAGTCCCCTGATCATCTTTGTGGCCCTCCTCTGGACCCTCTCCAACAGCTCCCTGTCTTTCTTGTACTGGGGGCTCCAGACCTGGACGCAGTACTGCAGATGGGGCCTCACAAGAGCAGAGTAGAGGGGAACAATCATCCCCCTGTCCCTGCTGGCCAACCCTCTTCTGATGGAGCCCAGGATCCCATTTGCCTTCCAAGCTGCAAGGGCACACTGCTGGCTCATGTGGCTTGACTTCCTCCTACTTGCAACTGTTATCATCTGATGGACTCCTCTGTCTTGTTTGTGGTGTGTGATGATTGTGCTTCCATCCTAATATAGTTGGTCAAGTGTCAAATGTCTTAGAGAGATGGGAATTTACATCTCTGCTACTCTTCCCTTGCTGACCTCTGTGGCAGACCCCAAGTCTAAAAGCCTGGCTGAGTGCAGTGTGGGGATGACAGCTTGGTCTGCCCTCCTGAGTGTACAGCACTCCCTGGCTGCTAAGCCAGAGTTATCTGCAACAAAGGCAAGCAGCAAAGCAGGCTGCCAGAAGGAAAATGTTTTGAATTTGCATGCTACAGAACAGTTCTATCAGGGAAAAGGTGGACTCTCCTCAATGACCAGGTTAGCATCATGAATTTCTAATACTAGCAACCTCTCAGTAACGTCAGTGAGCAATTCTTTCTGTTCTTTGTGAGGATGCCTTTAGGTTTCCCTGAGATTGAGAACTGTGTCAGTAATTCCAGCTTGCACTTCATGGCTGGATCGTGGAAACTCAGTCTGCGTAGGCTTTAGATCTGTGTGAACATTAAATCTGCCTGCAGGAAAATTTCAATCAGAGCAAAAAGCAACAGCGTGTCTCAGTGATAGACTGCCACAAACTGATCAAGCCTCTCCTCTAGTCTCTGCTTGAAATCTTCATAGAGCCACATGTAGGCACATTACAGATCTCTGGTCTTCCTTTTTAGACTTAATGATCTGAGTTTGGCACACCTAAAAGATTAAAAGTGGACTGCAGTTAATTCATCTCCTAAAGACTTATGGGCACTGTCTGCTGTAGGGATAAAGCTCATCTGTGGCACAGACATAAGTTTCTTGGGGGCTGGTTAAAGTCTACAGCCCAAGATCCCTTGGGGGAGGAAGGGAGGGTGAAGGGAGAACCACCAGCTGTCCCTTGCTGCTTCCATATGTAAGGTACATTGCTTTTTCCATCTTCAATTTCAAAAATAAAACACAATTCTCAATCACTACATGCATGCACACCTGTGCACACATGCACACCATTATACTTCAAAGAAAATGAGGGGGGAGAGGGGGGCACAAACCTGAAACGAATATGGTGATTTCAGGAAAATCTGCTCAGTTTTTGAATTCACAGAACTACTCTTTTGGTTGTGATATAGCCTAAAGCTGCCATTCCAGTGTCCAGATTTGTGTTTAGACAGCCTGGAGCACCTCTCCACTTGCATCCTATCCCCTAAAGAGTTTTGCTACAGGTTATCAACATACAGCATGCTTCCAGCACCCATTTAATGCCTGCCTGCAGATGGGAAACTGCAGCTTGGCTCTATTGTATGAAACTGCTTGTTTAACTCAGCCTCATCTGTGTGTTGATGGGTGTTTCCTGTAGGTGGGCTGTGTTATGTATTTCACCACAGTTCTGCAACCCATGCTCTCAAACAGGTTGTTTGGCATTGGTAAGGAAGATAATCCTGCGTGGACTTTTTTTTTCTATGGCACCTGATACGAGTCGATCACTTAGCACTGACAGCTGTGCTTTACAGAGCTCTATAGTTTGAAGCCATAGGCAGACTTGGAGCTAGCTCTTGTTACTGTTTGCCTCTGTTTACATGCTTATCTAATAATAAAGAGAGGATTTTTGAAATAATAGTGATCTTGTTTATGTATACATAGTTGTGTATGTTTTTTTTCTTTTTCTTTTTGCTAAATATACTTGGTTTCATATTTGACTGAGGGCTTTAGGTTTCACTAAACATCTTTATAATCAAGTGTACTGTCTTCCAGCATTGTATCTCTTATCTATGTAAGAAGAGACTTTGCTCTGAATCTGTTTAGTGTCTTAGTGGAGCCTTTTATTCATCAATCCGAGAAGAATAAAGCCACAGGGATTTGACATGGCAAATCAGCTGCTTGCTTCCTCTCCCTCCTCCCCCTCTCCCCATACCTGGTTTTCATTCTGGGACAAGTTCCTGATATAGATGGACAGTATAATTGTTAGTGGATCTCAGCTTTGTGCTAAATGCACCGCTCCTGGTTTTGCAGATGATGATTCAGATGATGTCAAGAAAATGAGCAAAATGCTCAGTTTTCCATGGTTTAACATTTTTATACTTTAGAATGTGCTGCTGCAGTCCCTAGGCAACTGCATTCACAGCCCATCCACATAAATGTACTTCTACATGTGCTTAGCACTGGGAGTGAATCCCTGATCCTTTTCCAAGCAGCCTGGCCAGGGCCAGCACTAAGAAATACGATGACATGAACCTGCATTGTTTATCACCAAGCAAATAGTGGTATGTAAAAGCTGGAGCTAAGTTTGGGAGATCACATTAGTAATTTAAAGGTTACAAAACTGACCCATCAACCAAAAAAAAAAAAAACCCAACAAGGATTGCACAAGAGTTATTTGTCCCCAAACCAGCCATGTCTAGAATCCAGGAATTGACCAAACTTCTGCTTAAAGGAAACTCCATCAGTGCTTTGCTAATATATTGTTTTCAGCTGCTGTACAAGCTGTAGGTCTGCCTATCCTGTAACCACCATGCCTGTAACCTTTTAGTTGGGATTTCTGTGCCATGAACTGGATCAGAGAGCTGATCCAGCTTAGAAGGGAATTGTGGAAGACGTTTTTCTTTGAGCTGAGTTCTTTATCTGGGCCATAGCCACGTGTGGGGCTGTGTGTAACTGAGGGGATAAGAGAGAAAGGGTCATGCTGTGGTTTATGGTTTGGTGGTGGAAACCTTAGACCCTTCTTGCTGCCAAGACAGTGCATTATCAAGCTGTGGCCTTGCACATTCCTTGGTATAGAAATGCATGGTCAGAGAATGCAGACTGGTTTAACGCTCTTCTGCTGTGCAGCTGCAGGAATGTTTTTGGAGTGAGTATAGACACTGCAAACTTGTGCTAGCCTTGGTACCGTTTACAATGAAGCCACAGTGATGTGGGGCTTTGGCATAAACCGGCTTCCCCACCCCCTTCAGGATTCTCTGTATTTACTTAGGCAGGCAGGTCTGAGCTGCTGTGGCTTCGTCGCTCTTTTAGTGGGATTAGCTGGGGTACAGCTCGCTTGGAAGCTTCTCTGCATGCTGCTGTTAAGCCTCTCAAGCAGCTATGGATGTTGTGATGCTGTGAATGTATGACACTTGAGTCACTGTGTGGCCCTGGATTAGATGCAACTGGTCTTTTTAATTTGAAGTTAGTTTCTTTTTCTCTTCATGCTGGCAAGGTAGTTCTCTATCTTGGTCTCGTACTCTCAAAGAAAGCATGTGACACACAGCAGGAGAGGGGTAGGCAACAGGACAAGGCCACAGTGCTGCTCAGCAGTCACTGAGTACAAGGAAATTTGTAGCTAACTGCAGGTTTGTTAGATTGCTCTTCTCCCAGCCAGGAGAAATTTGATGCTGTGAGGGAGGGGAGTAGTTTAGAAGAGGTAAGGAACAGAAAAATAGAGGAAAGGAATGTTGAGTTTGAGTGCACCAAACTGAAATGAAGGTTTGGGGAGGTGGGGGGATGGAAGCAATAACTGAAGAAGAGGATTGTGGGGCAGGTTTATAAAGATTGGAACAAAGCAAGGCCAGGAGGGTTACTGTCATCAGAACCAAAAGGTGGAAGTAATCTTTCTTAGAATCATAGAATCACAAGGTTGGAAACGACCTGCAAGATCATCTAGTCCAACTGCCTTCCCATTCCTATTAGTACCACAAGCTACTAAACCAGATCTCATAGCTCCTCATCCAGGTGCCTCTTGAACACTGCCAGGGATGGTGACTCCACCACCTCCCTGGGCAGCCGTTGCAGTGCCTGACCACCCTCTGAGAGAAAAAGTTTCTCCTAATGTCCAACCTAAACCTCCTCTGGTACATTGCACATGATGATGTGCTGCTGCAGGAGTGGAGTAAGGGAATATCAGAGGGCCAGTGGCAGAAATAGCTGCTGTTTAGTGATGAGAGGGCACATTTTGGTCAGTCACAGCTGCCAGACTTTCTTATGAGGCTGGGGGACAGGGACTCTTACAAGCTGCCAAAAGAGAAAAGCTGCTGCTGAGGTGAGGGAAGCTTGAGCATTTTGTTGCTCACTGTCACCTGGCTAACAGAGGACAAGCCTCTGTAGGGTTAAATGGCCACATGGCTAAGCCAGGTCCCTGTGCCCAAAGCAACACTGGTGCTCTGCTCCCTGAAATTGCTTACATCTACAGGAGGGTCACCCAGAGCAGCTGGGAATGTCCAATGAGCTCCTGGCTCCAATCTCTTTGCTGTAGTCATTCTGCTGCCAGGTAGAGCCTGAACAGCCTGTGCAGAGTTGTGCCTGCCTGTAGGAGATCCAAATAACCTCGTTTCCCTAGCAACAGTGGTCCCTTTAATCACAGAGATGCGAGCCTACCTCTGTTATTAGTGTTAGGGCTTGCTCAGTGTATCTTGCTAGAGTAATACTTTGCTTCTGTTGGAATAAATGGCGGAATAAAAGCAGGAAGGTCTGTCTGCCTCAGAGATAATTAAAAATCTCCATAGGTGGATTTCAGTGCCCTATGAAACACTAATAGGAAGAAGAGGGATTATAACTGTTTCTAAGCTTTTTGAATGTGTTACAGATACTACACATACAGTTTTAAAGTTTTACATTCTGCATGGGGCTTTCTCTGCACATATCTTGTGGCAGTCTGTGAACTGATGGGCTGGCTCTTCATTCCTTGCTGAGAGGTCTTATTTTCATTTTCATGCATGGAGAGACAAAGTGAGTGATGCAAAGGTAAACTGAATCTTTATGCAGTGCTGGGAATAAATCTCTTCTTCCTAACCTAAGTCTTCCATCTTCCTTTCCTTTCAAATGATGATTTCCCTGTGTAGTAGGAGACAAAATGTGTTATGGAAATTAGAAATACAAAGCCTGCTTCTTAGTAGGAGAAAGTGAGGAAAGTGAAAATACTGTGATTCCCTGCAAGCCTTTCTGCTGATATATTCTACATGGAGTTTACTTCTCCATTAACAGAAAGGGAGCAAACTACACAATTGGGAAGCGAACACTGAGAGTGAAAGAAATATTCCTGCTTTCGTTTCTGCACAGCAAACAAGTCTTGTTACTGTATGTGTGCAGGAGAAACTGGTTTTAAATAGGAGTTTGAAGAAATTCTTCCTTGATCAAAGACATGAAGCTGACATAAACACCCCGTACTGATGTTCCTCTGTGGATAAAGCAAGTGTTAAATTGTCAGCAGAGTTTTTCAGGCTTCTTGGGTTAGAAAGCTGAAGGAGGGATAATTCAATGGAAATCAGGTATCTGCATTCCTCCAGTGAATTTGCCTGGTGTTACATTTTTATTTATTTATTTTTGAATGTGACATAAATACTGTAGAGGTGGAAGGAAGAAGGATGATTGTCTCCCACCTAAAATTCTAATTTTTGGAGTCAGAATGGTCCCTAAACATGTCTTGTGACACAGAAGACCAATCATCTTGTGCATGGTGGAGGTTATATCTGCTGATTTCTTTCTTTACCTCTTTGAGAATTGGAATGCAAAGGCTATGATATCTTCTCTTCTGTATTCTTTTAGCTAAAGGGCTCCTGACAATTCAAGCATGAGATTTGTGATTTGTTTGGCCTTGCTGATATGCGGGCATTATCCAACTTATCTAAAATCTCTTTTGTTTGTGACTGATCATCCTTACTTCAACACCTCTATTTCAAGCCTCCATTTACCAAATTAACCTAATAGGATGAGTTCTAAACAAATAAGAAAATCTGGGAAGTCTCTGACATCTCAATAAAAGTCACTCCAGCGAATATGTACTATTTCTTTTCTTTTTTTTCCTTCCTCTCCCATTCCCATTCCTGTGGTCTTGCACAATCTAAAAGTCCTTTGAGAAACGGAGGGCTTGAGCACAAGGTAATACCATGAGAGAGTGGGTGACATAAAACTCATTGAGCTTGTTAAAATAATATTGCCATGGTCACTCAGCAGCCTGAAGGCCACATATACAGCATATATTTAGCTGGGTGGTATTTGCTACAAATTGAGACAGAGGCTCACTTCTACAGTGAGTTTATTGTTGGGTTTTCGGTATATTGTTTGCATAAATTCCCTGGACCAGCTCTCCCTCCTGAATAAACCACATGGATCAAGTTTTATTCTGTTTCACACAAAGTTCACATCCTTTGCTGGAATGAGTCATGCTTTAACTGAGTTTACTGTGAAGGAGGAAAGTGGGCTTTAAAATGTTACTCCTCCACCCTGCCTTGGTGATGTATAACAGGATTATTAGTATGCTTGGCAGCTGCTGCTTATTATTTTTGCAGAACCTAGATATGTGAAAACAAGTAGAAACTAGTTCTACAAGTAAAGATTGAGTTCCAGTGTGAATTTAATGCAAATTTTTAAACTTTTTAAGACCAAAAACAAACAAAATCCTTGTTTATGGCTTTGTCCTCCATAAGGCTTGGCTGCTGCAGTAGAAGTGAATCTGGCTTGTCTGCCTTTAGTTATTCCTCAGTTTGGGGAGAAGAGTGACAGTCGATGACTTGTAGCTGAAAGCAGCAGAGAATTCTCCATGGCCTGGGCATGGCTATCACTGCTCACACTTCTGTACACTGACAGGTGAAAATGCATCACACGTGAAGTATCAGCAACATGCAGAGTTGCTCCCACCCTCCCTTGGGCATGATAGATGTGATTCTGTGGCACTGTGCAGGAAGCAAACGTTCATCCTCTGTGTGTATTTGTGCAGAGAGGTAAAAGACCTTTTAATTTATAGCACAGGGAGCTGTTCTGTTCAGTGTGTGTCCTCAATACAGGTTTTTGCAGAAACAGTCAAAAGATACCAGAATCAATTTTATTACTCATCTTTCCTGCAGAAATTCATTGATACCTCATAAAAATTCAAATGTGGTATAAAGAATCAAATTAAGCATTTTATTTTATTTTTACTTTTGTGGGGTACTGGAGAGAACGAGGGTGATTTATTTGCTTAGGGAATTAGAACTGAGGAAGGCAGCCAATAGAAAAAGGAGTCTTAGAGTTTTGTTTTTGGCAGCAGGCCTGTTCACTTGACATGTAAGACCTTTCTTTCCTAGTCCTCTTGTTCCTAGGTCTGAAGAGAATTACAGAATCATTGAATCATTTAGATTGTAAAAGACCTTCAAGATCATCAAGTCCAACTGTTCATTTTCTGAGCTATGCATTATTGATGATTGCTAACCTGTCAGGGACATCATCTGTTCATTTCCATGGAAAAATAAGAACAAAACAGAGGCTGTTACCCCAACCCACTACATTCATAGACCCAGACTGTGTAACTTGTATGGAACCTGTCTGAGTATTTATCTTAATGCTAATAGTTTTGAAGCAAAACTTGGAGGAAAGAGCTGTAATTTCATAAACACCAATGTTAGATATTAGAAAGGACTTTGTCTTTTATGACTTAAAATTATCAAAACGGTGACATGAGTTTAATTAAATTTATGCTTCCACTTGATCTATATTTAACTATCACTGATTCTGTGATTACTTATCAGTAAACTAAATAGCTGAGATATCAACAGTGCTGTGGTTGACCAGCCTGTTTCATATCCCGTTTGGCTCTGACCAGACAGATTTTTCTCCTGTGTTTTGCAGATGCTTCATTCAGTGGCACACCACCCAGCTATGCATATGATGCAGACCGTGCTGAAGAACAGAGGCGACATCATGATATGATGCCCTACATCGATGACTCACCATCATCTTCCCCCCATCTCAGTTCCAAGAGTCGAGGCAGCAGAGACACCCTATCTTCAGGGTCCCTGGAATCTACAAAATCAGTGAGTTCCTTTCCTGCCTTTTTGGGGTCAATAAAACCTTGTAAAGTTGGAAGGAGTAGACTGCTTTAAGGGGGGCTGCCAGAATGGTAAGAAAGACAGATTAGTTCATACAGTATCAGTCATGTACTACTATACTGTATATTTAATGTTAAGTTGAGACTTCTGACTGATGTTCAAGCTAAACTTCAGAAATAAATGTTCTGTGTATGATTTTTTTAACTCATTTTTTCACACTTTGAATTTTATTGAAGTAAAGGGATGCTTAAATGCTGCTAAGAGGTCTCTAAATACCAGATATTTTGGAAGAGGGGATTCTGGACCAAAACATCCTAAAGTATAGGTGCATTTAGGGGTCTGTGTTCATTGTGTGCATCTCTTTATGTGGGTTGTCATTGCCTTTCGCAAGGAAAATCAGTTTCAGGTACTTTGAAGGCTTTGATAAGGTATCTGGAATATACAGTCCATTTCTTTTGCCCAATGGAAGTGGAATAAGGAGAATTAACACTGTCAGCTCTAAACTGGAGTGACTTGTGTGGGAGATGGATGTTTATCATAAAAACTTTTCCTGTTTACTAAATGCATATCCATATAATGTCTTCAGAGCTTTTTATCTATCAGAATTGACTGAGTAGCTTGATTTGTGGTTTTTGTATGGCCATTCAGGCTATTTTGCACTATTTTTGCATCAGGGGCATGGCTATTGTTTAGAACTTGATGAATTTTTTTCTGTTGTTTATTGCATTTTTTATCTTGACATAGAATCTACCACTGCTTTGGTAAATAACTACAAACTGCTCTCTTTAGTCAGAAATCTCTTACATTTAACTTGATCTGTTTGCCTTTCAACTGTAGTTTGCCATTTTTATCCTTTTGCTTTCAAAATTGCAGAGCACTTCCATACCAAATTGGTGTTTCTTTGAAAATCTTCGTCATCTGCAGACTTTTGGTTTCCCCAATTCATTCATAAAAATACTTAGTAGCACAAAAACAACTCTTAGTTTCTTCCTACTATGTTTCTAAGACAGTGTAGCCAACCAGCTTTGAATTCTCAATTTGCAAATGACACTTTGAAGTCTGTCATTTGAGTTGTTTAATTTGTGTTGAGTTTGTATGGTTCTGTCCTATTAATTAGTGTCATGGGAGGAGATGATGGGTATTTTACAGGTATCAATATACGTGTAAATCAACACCTTTATCAGACAGTTTTATTTATTTTATATCAAAATGATTTCCAGAGTCTGACAAGTTCCACAAACCATTGCTATTGAGCACTCATTTTATCCATCCTTCTATCATTCTTTCTTGGTTAGTGTCACATCATACGTTTCCTTACTTCTTCCAGGATGAATGTTAGATTATAAAGACTACTTGAAAGTATTCTAGTTCTTCTCCTCAAGGTCTCTTAAAGCATTATCAAGTTCATATACTGTTGATTTATTGTATTTTATTTGAACATAGTGTATGGAATCTAGCTAGCTGCTTCTTCTTTAGCCTATTAACTCTGAGATGCTTTTTTTTTTTTCTAATTGCTCGGGATGAGAACTCCTGTGATATGGAAAAGCCTTTTGAATGAAGAAATGATCATTAATAATTTCAAAAGCTCCAAGAATATCTTGATATTGGCTTGAGATTTTCAGGTTATGTTTCTTAGATTAAAAGGAAAATGCAATTTGACATCATATGGCTGAGTCAAAGAACCCACTGTCACATTGTTCGTAGCTGGAGGCCTGGAAGAGAAACTGCCAAATGTTCCATCTTGGTCTTGATTTATTTGAATATCATCTCATAAGCATTTAAAAGTAGATAATTTAGTGTTCTCCTAACAATGCTAGAAGACTACCTTTTAAAAAGAATATTACTTATGAACAGCTGCTTTCTTCTCTCTGACTATAAAAAGATTCTTTGTTGTTTCCAAAAAATGGAGGGATACCGAAACAGATTAAAATTAAAATAATGAACCTCGACTGCTTCAGCTGATCGTGGCTGGAATTAGTCCACAACTGACAATGCTATCTATGAATGAAGGTTCACAACAAGGAGGAAGAAATTGGTTTATAAATGGTTATGCTATTTCCTAAACAAGTTAAACTTTGACACAAGTTGTTAGATGAGCTTTATTGTAATTATGTTTTCAGCTGTAGTGGAAAAGACATCAGTAACAAAATTAAGTGTCATATACTTTGCAGTGTATTAAAACCGTGTTGGATCAGAACCCTGAAATACCAGGATGCAAGTTTTTGTTTTTTGTTTTTTGTTTTTTTCCTCACTACACCTCATTAGCAGAAAACATGTTTGTGTGCTTGCTTTTATAGTAGTCCCTTGTTCTGTCTTCTTACGTGCCTGCAGTTATTTAGATTATCATGGCCAGAGTCTAGAAGTCAACAGCTACTGTATATAACAGCATGACAGTTGTGGTATATATACTGTTTTGTCGAAATATTAAATTTGTAAGGTTGTTTAAAAGTTAAAAAATGACTGACTGTGCAGTCCTGCCTTGTGCAATAGCCTTGAGTCTTTATAATTAATTTCAATTACACAATTATCCTATTTTTTTTTA